>NC_133416.1:111245000-116245000 GCF_049350105.2 Macaca mulatta
TAAAATACCCACCTCTACCCAACTTCATGTAACCCAATATTAAAAGGCCTTTTTGTCTCTGTGTTGAAGATTACAGAAAATATAGGGGGGGTAGACTGGTAGAAAAAGGGAGATTTTTTTGGTTGATAGTCTTACAGGATTTATACTGAACATATTTAATAACTCATATGGCCTTTGGCACTGATCAATCAAAATGGGTACCAGTTATAAATGGCTGGCACAGTCCCACAGAAGTGTTCTGACTAATAAATAGCAGCTTTGGCACCTACAGAATGTCAGATCATACTAATGTATTATCTATTTATACATACAAATAAGCACAGGAGATTCTACACACACACACACATACACACACACGCACACACACATGATGCATTATATTTTGCTAAGCAGCAAGAACTATAACTGTCACATCATCAACCATTCTCATATTCTATCACGCCAACTTTTTACATAAAGTCCTTTGCATAAGAAAAATGCAGGGCAAATTCTAAGAGGCCTATCAACTAGGTGTATTCCAAGAACAACTTATTTTAACAAAAGAGACCAGCTGCTGCTTCAGAGCATAAAGAATTGGCCCATGAGAACTATTTTTCTGCCAAGGTATTTGATACATGTTGACAAGCATATTTATTTCTGGTCTTCTGGATTTACACACATTTCCTACTGTGAGTTCTTTCTTGATGTTCTTAAAAATTGCTATGCATCAGGGGGAGGGAGAGCATCAGGATAAATAGCTAATGCATGCGGGGCTTAATACCTAGGTGATGGGTTGATAGGTGCAGCAAACCAGTATGGCACACATTTATCTATGTAACAAACCTGCACATGTATCCCAAAACTTAAAATAAAATAAAATTTCAAAAATTGCTATGCATACTGTTTCTCTTTTATTAGGTAGTATTTTCTGAATTCTTTAGACTGCATTGAAGAATCAGAAAGAGCGCTTCACCCAGGGAAACACAAATGGTTCTGTATAATAAACATTCAGTATATCTGTTTTCATTTTAAATAGGCTTCTTTTCCATGACACATTTATTAAAGGAATATTACCATGTCAGCTGCAAAATTTGACATGTTGATTTTTAAGTTTTTTAAAATTTACACACATTAGAATTTACTTTTTTGTTTCTGTCATTCTATGGACTTTTACACATGCATAGATTCTTGTAACAACCACCACAAATGGGATAGAGAACAATGCCAACACTCCTAAAGAATTCCCTTGTGCTGCCCCTTTGTAGTCAGGCCCTGTCCAACACCTAGCCCTTGGCAACCACTGATCTATTCTCTGTCTCTATAGTTTTACCTTTTCCAGAATGTCATATAAGTGGAATCCTACAGGATGTAATATTTTGAGAGACTCTCTTTTTTCAATTAGCATAATGCTTTTGAGATTCATACTTGCTACTGCCTTTACCAATAGTTTGTACCTTTTTATTGCTGAATAGTATTCCACTGAATGGATATACCACAGTTTATCCATTCACCCACTGAAGGACACTTGGGTTGTTTCCATTGTTTTGTGATTATGAATAATGTTTCTATAAACACTTGTTTACAGGTTTTAGTGTGAATAGAGGGTAACTACCTAGAAGTGTTATTGCTAGGTCTTTTGGTAGATATATATTTAACTCTATAAGAAACTGCCGGCCGGGCGCGGTGGCTCAAGCCTGTAATCCCAGCACTTTGGGAGGCCGAGACAGGCAGATCACGAGGTCAGGAGATCGAGACCATCCTGGCTAACATGGTGAAACCCCGTCTCTACTAAAAAATACAAAAAACTAGCCGGGCGAGGTGGTGGGCGCCTGTAGTCCCAGCTACTCGGGAGGCTGAGGCAGGAGAATGGTGGGAACCCAGGAGGCGGAGCTTGCAGTGAGCTGAGATCTGGCCACTGCACTCCAGCCTGGGCGACAGAGCAAGACTCTGTCTCAAAAAAAAAAAAAAAAGAAAGAAACTGCCAATCTAAGCTGGTCACAGTGGTTCATGCCTATAATCCCTGCACTTTGGGAAGCCAAGGTGGGAGGATTGCTTGAGCTCAGGAGTCCAAGACCAGCCCTGGCAACATAGTGAGACCCCTGTCTCTATGAAAACAAAACAAAACAACAAAAACCTCAAAAACCAAATGTGGGGAGTTAGAGAAAAAAAATTAGCCAGACATGGTGGTGGGCACCTGTGGTCCCAGCTATTCAGGAGGCTGAGGTGGGAAGATTGCTTGAGCCTGGGAGGTTGAGGCTGCAGTGAGCCACGGTCGCACCACTGCACTCCAGCCCAGGTGACAGAGAGAGACCTTGTCTGAAAAAAAAGGAAAAGAAAAAGAAAGAAATTGACAATCTTTTTTCCTGAGTGGAAACAGAAACTGACAATCTTTTTTTCCTGAGTGAAAACATTTTCATTTTGATTCCCACTAGCATGGTGAGAAAGTTCCAGTTGCTCTGTGTTCTTGACAGCACTTGGTATTGTCGGTATTTTTTTTATTTTAGCTGTTATAATGGGCGAATTGCATTGTGATTTTAATTTGCATTTCCCTAATGATTACTCATGTTGAGCATCTTTTTGTGTGTTCATTTACCATCCACATATGGTGAAATGTCTGTTTAAATCTTTTGTGCATTTTTATAGAATTATTTTCTTATTTTTGAGTTTTGGGAGTTGTTTATGTATTCCAGATACAAGCCCTGTGTCAGGCCTCAGTGCTGTGGCTCATGCCTGTAATCCCAGCAATTTGGGAGGTCAAGGCTGGCAGATCACTTGAGGTCAGGAGTTCAAGACCAGCCTGGCCAACATGGTGAAACCCTGTCTCTACTAAAATACAAAAATTAACCAGGCTTGGTGGTGTGGGTCTGTAATCCCAGCTACTCGGGAGGCTGAGGCAGGAGAATTGCCTGAACCTGAAGGCGGAGGTTGCAGTGAGCCAAGACTGTGCCACTGCGCTCCAGCCTAGGCAACAGAGTGAGACTCTGTAAAAAGAAGAAGAAAAAAAAAAAGCACTGTGTTATGCGATTTGCAAATACTTTCCCCTGGTATGTGGCTTGTCTTTTCAGTCTCTTAATAAATTTTGCAGAGCAAAAGTATTTCATTTTGATAATGTCAGATTCATTTTCTTTTTTTTCTTCTTTTGAAACTGGGTTTTACTCTATTACCTAGCCTCAAGTGCAGTGGTACGATCTCGGCTCACTGCAAACTCCACCTCCCAGGCTCAAGCAATTCTACCTCAGCCTCCCAAGCAGCTGGGACTACAGGCGCACAGCACCGCACGCAGCTGATCTTTGTATTTTTTATAGAGATGGGGTTTTGCCCTGTTGCCCAGGCTGGTCTTGAACTCCTGAGCTCAAGTGATCTGCCTGCCTTGACTTCTCAAAGTGCTGGGATTACAGGCATGAGCCACCACACCTGGCCTTTTTTTCTTTTATAGATCATGCTTTTGGTATCATATCTAATAATTTTTGGCCTAACCTAAGGTTATAATGACTTTCTCCTATGTTTTCTTGGAGAATTTTATAGTTTTAGACTTAATATTTTCATTTAGAGTTAATTTTTGTATATATCATGAAGTGTAGATTAAACTTCATCTTTTAGCATATGGTTATCCAATTGTTCCAAGACCATTTGTTGGGAAGGTCATTTGTTGAGATTGTTGTTCCTTCTGTGGAACTGATTTTTTTCTTTAATATTTTGTTCCAATTTCAAGGTATTCAAAGGGGACTTGAAATCTGGCAAGAAGTTTGAACCTAGAGGGATAACATGTGTCCCAAAGGAGAGAGCAAGTGATCAACACAGGTTTTTTATTCTCTCCTATACTTTCTACAGGAAGAATTACAGATCCGATTAGTCATCAGTGACTAAAAAGTGAGCTACATCATCAAATAAAGACAATAATGTGGCCGGGTGTGGTGGCTCACACCTATAATCCCAGCACTTTGGGTGGCTGAGGCAGGCGGATCACTTGAGGCCAGGAATTCGAGACCAGCCTGGCCAATACAGCGAAACCCCATCTCTACTAAAAATTCAGAAATTGGCTGGATGTGGTGGGGCACACCTGTAATCTCAGCTCCTTGGGAGGCTGAAGCATGAGAATCACTTGAACCTGCAAGGAGGGGGTTGCAGTGAGCCAAGATCACACCACTGTACTCCAGCTTGGGTGACAGAGAGAGACTCCATCTCAAAAAAATAAATAAATAAATAAATAATGTTCTCAGAGTACTATCAGAACCAAGCAGGCAAGAAAAGGATTAACCTACCATGAAAAACTTTCAACCAAACATTTCCCCAAACTCAAATTCGATCTTTGCATTATATTCTGGAGTATTTTATTTATGCTCTGAAATCAAGAAGGCTAAGACAACCTTCCTCTATTCTCGAAATATATCTGTAAAGACTTCCCTTCCCAGTTTTCCCAATTTACAATGTATCTATCTATATGCTTAATACAATACCTTGGATATTCATTAGGAGAAGTGGTAGGCATTAAGCTAAGCATAGGATATGGCAGGTTTGATGAAAAAATAAAATAAAATTTAACCATTAGATAAGGATTTTAGATGACAACATTCATTTTACTGTAAAATCTAAAGTTAAATTTTGTCACCTTTTTTTTTTTTTTTTTTTTTTGAGACGGAGTCTCGCTCTGTCGCCCAGGCTGGAGTGCAGTGGCGCGATCTCGGCTCACTGCAAGCTCCGCCTCCCGGGTTCACGCCATTCTCCTGCCTCAGCCTCCCGAGTAGCTGGGACTACAGGCGCCCACAACCGCGCCCGGCTAATTTTTTGTATTTTTAGTAGAGACGGGGTTTCACCGTGGTCTCGATCTCCTGACCTTGTGATCCGCCCGCCTCAGCCTCCCAAAGTGCTGGGATTACAGGCGTGAGCCACCGCGCCCGGCCTTTGTCACATTTTTATGTCCATTCACTTGTTTGTGACATTTTGCCAATTACCCCAGGAGTTGGCAACTGACTTCATCTCACACAGAAAAGTTAATTTGCCATAAAAAACAATTTGTCTTGAAAACTCAGTTTATTTTAAAATTAAGTTGATCCTTCTTAATTATGGTCTTTCAAAGGAACTTCTGAACTTGACATTTGATGGGAGGCTGCAGACAGCAAACCAGGACTAACAACCTTTAGAAACTAACAACATGACAGAAACAGCCCAAGGAGGTAATTGAGAAAGGAAGGATATCATAGGTCCCCACGGTTTCATGAACCAAAGTGTTATGAGAATTTGCTGGCAGTCGTCTAGGAAAACTCTTCAACAGAGATTTGATTCAAGTCTTTAATTCACTGTAAACAACCAGCTACAATGTTCCTTTTATTTTCCTAGGCTACAGACTGAACACCCAAGAGCTCTGAGTGCATGGCAGTGACCCTTCTCTTCCCCTTTTGCACCTGGAAAAGAATTGGGTCAAAACAGCACGCTACTGAGGATTTTTCTGAGATAGGGTTTCAGGTACTTTTTATCCATTTAGGATTTTAGGTGATATGCATGCATCTAACTTTTGGGGATGATGGAAGCCTAGAATGATCTCTGGCCACATGGCCCCTTCTCCCACTCCATGAAACAAGACATCTGGTATCACAGGAGAGAATGGGGCAAAGACCAGAGGGAAGCCGAGCTTTAAGTCCCTCAGATCATCCACTTCCTGGGCATCCCAGTTACAAAAACCAGTAACTTCACACTTTTTCCTTAAACTGTTTTGAAATGAGGTTCAGTTTCTTGCAAATGAAAGTCTTTACAAATAAATTTGCTGTGGCCAGAATGGTGTGTGAATATGGGGAGCAGTTTGCAGGGGTCAAAGGGCCCTTGTGGCTACACCAGGGGTCAGGTGAATTGGGCTCCAGATAACAGATTTCACCATGTGTTGATGAAGCTTTACAGCTCACAGGCAAGGCTGGTCGGCTCTTTCCTGAGTGCTTGGTTACTGTAACAGTGAGACCACTCCAGAGGCAGAGGAATAGTAAGTGCTGACTCATCTGAACAGGGGGTTCATCTTTCCCTGTCCAGTGTGTTGCCAACTCTGAAATCTCTTTAAGATGAAACAAGAGGCTTTAGGATGCAGATAATGGCACGCCAATTGCAACGCACAGCAGTAGTGAGCCAAGAAGGTAAGTTCCTGAAGCCGATTGTTGTAGGAAACCTTAAGCCATATGGTGGGAGTGGTGTCCTTGAGAAGCATGTAGTTTCAACAGAAAGTTTGCTTTAAAAAAAGTGTGTGTGTGTGTGTGTGTGTGTGTGTGTGTGTATAATTGCATAAAGATTTGGCATGCCTGAATTTCATCCTCTCCTTCCTCTCTACAATTTCATCTCATCTCTGATGGTGGCACTTCTTGGGTTTCAAAAAACAACAAAAAAAAAACCCAAGCAGACAAGACACAGTTTCTGACTGAGGGCACTGAAATCAAGTGGAAAATCAACTGGAAATCCTTTTCCAACACAATTAGTGTATTAGACTGTGGGTCTTGGAGTCAGACTACCTGGGTTCAAATCCTAGCTCCACAATACATAAGAACCCCTTCCCTTGGAAACTTAAGATTCCTCACTCATAAAATGTCTGTAATACCATTTTACAATCAACATGTTAATAAGTAATTGAGGCAAAAAAACCTCAATAAATGCTAAAATGATAGGGTAAAAGGTTGTTGGGGTACAGAAAATTCACATTCTCAAAGTAATCACATTTAAGATCAACAAAATGAAACAAATTGAAATCCTGTGCCTTGAGATGTGATAAATATCAATGTGTTCCTGCCAGTGATATTTAACCTGATTCTATCATGGATAAGGTCATGATAAAATCCAAATCATGGATCATTCTGAAGACAAACTGCCCTGGTCTCTTCAAATATGTCAATGTCATGAGAGGAAAAAAAAAAAAAAAAAAAAAAAACAACACATTGGGAACTCTTTAGAGGCTTGACAATGTGACAATGAAATGGAAAGTGTGAACCTTGGCTGGGCACAGTGGCTCACATTTGTAATCCCAGCACTTTGGGAGGCCGAGGCAGGTGGATCATGAAGTCAAGAGATCGAGACCATCCTGGCCAACATGGTGAAACACCATCTCTACTACAATAATTAGCTGGGCATGGTGGCACGCACCTGTAGTCCCAGCTACTTGGGACGCTGAGGCAGAAGAATTGCTTGAACCTGGAAGGCTGAGGTTGCAGTGAGCCAAGATCGCACCACTGCACTCCAGCCTGGTGACAGAGTGAGACTCCATCTCAAAAAAAAAGAAAAAAAAAAGTGTGAACCTTGACTGCATCCTGGACCAAATGTTTAAAAAGAGCTACAAAGTTTATTTTTGGGAAATTAGGGAAATATTATGGCATTAATGTTAAATTTCCTGAGAGAATAAATGTGGTATGGTTATGTAGGAGTACATCATTGATAGTAAGAGACACATATATTCATTTAGGGGTGAAAGGTCAAGAGGTTCAGGGGTGTTTGTGTGTGGAAAGAGAGAGTGAGAGGTACAGAGACAATACTAACGTGGCAAAATTGGTTGAGCCATTATACTCTTCTTGCAACTTTTCTATAAATTAGAATCATTTATAAATAAAAAGTTGAGGAAATGAAGGTTATATAAGGCTTTATGAGGATTAAATGCAGTAATACATTTACATGCATTAAGTACTTACAACAGTGCTTGGCAAACAGTTGGAACCCCACTTGTACAAGCCATTATGATTGTGTGATCCTAGGGAAATCACTCCATCTCTCTCCATCTCAGTTTCCTCATCATTATGACTGAAGAAGACAATTCTATTAGATCTAACATTCTAGAACTTTATATAATTATGCCCTCAGAAAAGTAATGGGGGTTGAAAGAATCAACATTGTCAAAATGTCCATAACACCCAAAGCAATCTACAGATTTAATGTAGTCCCTATCAAAATTCCAACGGCATTTTTCACAAAAGTAGAAAAAAAAATCCTAAAATGCATATGGAACCACAAAAGCCCCCAAATAACTAAAGCAACTTTGAGCGAGAACAAAACTGAAGGCATCACATTTCCTAATTTTAAATTATATTTACAAAGTTATAGTAATCCAAAAAGTGTAGTACTGACATAAAAACAGACACATAGACCAATGGAATATAAACCAATGGGACAGAATAGAGAGCCCAGAAATAAATCCATGCATATATGGTCAATTATTCTTCCATAAAGGCACCAAGAATACACAATGGGGAGAGGATAGTCTCTTCAATAAGTGGTGCTGGGAAAACTGGATATTAATTTTAAAAACTTGGATCTTTATCTCATACACAAAACCAGTTCAAAATGAATTAAATATTAAATAAGTAAATATTCATTTTTATTATTTATTAATTTAATAATAACATAATTAAATGTTTAAGATGTAAAACTGTAAAACTAGAAGAAAACAGGGGGAAAGCTCTGTGGCATTGGTCTTGGCAATGTTTTTTTAATATGACACCAAAAGCAAAAACAAGTGGGACTACATCAAACTAAAAAGTTTCTGCACTGCAAAGGAGCAATCAGTAAAATAAAAAAGCAACCTGGGGAATGGGAGCGATTATTTACAAACCATATATCTAATAAGAAGTTAATATCCAAAATATATAAGAAACTCATACAACTCAACAGCAAAAAAAACCAAAAAACTTGATTTAAAAATAGGCAAAGGACCAGAATAGACATTTCTCTAAAGAAGGCATACAAATGGCCAACAGGTATATGAAAAGATACTAAACATCACTAATAATCAGGGAAATTGAAATCCAAACCACAATAGGATATCACTTCACATCTGTTATAATGGCTATTACCAAAAAGTCAAAAGATAAGTGTTGGTGATGATGTAGAGAAAAGGGAACCCTTGTACATTGCTAGTGGGAATGTAAATTAGTACAGCCATAATGGAAAACAATATGGAGGTCTCTCAAAAAATTAAAAATAGAGCTACCATATGATGCAGCTATCCTACTTTGGGGTATATATCCAACAGAAAGAAAATCAGTATCAAAGCTAGATCTGCACTCCCAGGTTCATTGCAGCACTATTTTTTTTTCTTTTTTTTTTCTTGAAACAGAGTCTCGCTCTGTCATCACCTGGGCTGGAATGCAGTGGCACGATCTCAGCTCACTGCAACTTCCGCCTTCCGGGTTCAAGCAATTCTTCTGCCTCAGACTCCCGAGTAGCTAGAATTACAGGTGCATATCACTACGCTTGGCTAATTTTTGTATATTTTTAGTAGAGACAGAGTTTCACCATGTTGGCCAGGCTGGTCTCCAACTCCTGACCTCAGGTGATCTGCCCGCCTCGGCCTCCCAAAGTGCTGGGATTACAGGCATGAGTCACCATGCCCAACCTGCAGCACTATTTAGAATAGCCAAGATATGGAACTAACCTGTGTCCATAAATGAAAGAGTAGATAAAGAAATGTGGCATATATATGAGTGTGTGTGTGTGTAGACATATATACACACAAAATAAAATATTATTTCACCTTAGAAAAGAAGAAAATAATGCCATTTGTGACAATATGGGTGAACCTGGAGGACGTTATGCTAAGTGAAATGAGCCAGGCAAAGAAAAATAAATACTGCATGTTCACTTATATGAGAAATCTACAAAGTTGAACTTACAGAAACAGAAAGTAGAAGGGTGATTACCAGGGACAGGGAGGTGGAGAAATGAGGAAATCTCAGTCAAAGGGTACAAGCTTGCAGTTATAAGATGAGCAAGTTCTGGAGACCTAACACACAGCATGGTGACGGTTATTACTAATAATGTATTGTATACCTGAAATCTGCTAAGAGGGTAGATCTTAAGAGTTCTCACCACACCATACACAAAAGGTAAATATGTGAGGGTGATGGATTTGTTAATTAGCTTGATTGTGGTAATCATTTCACAATGTGTATATTAAAACATTGTACTCCTTGAATATATATATATGTGTGTGTGTGTATATATGTGTGTGTGTGTATATATATATGTGTGTGTGTGTGTGTGTGTGTGTATTTTTTTCAGAGACAGGATTGTCACCCAGGCTGGAGTGCAGTGTGCAATCATAGCTCATTGTAACCTTGAATTCCTGGGCTCTATCGATCCTCCCACCGTGTCTCCCAAAGCACTGAGATTACAGGCATGAGCCACCATGGTTGGTGAATATATACATTTTTTATTTGTCAACTATACCTCAATAAAGCTGAAGAAAGCAAACCAAAAAATCTTATTTTAAGAACTAATAGTCGATAAAATGTTCTTATCCATAACTTTATGTCATTTTAATTATTTAGACAATATTTACAAGAACATGCTTACTTCCTTAAAAATTATTTATGCCTGGATTCTGTTCCAAGATGGTCGAATAGGAATAGATCTGGTCTGGAGCTCCCAGTATGATTGATGCAGAAGACGGGTGATTTCTGCTTTTCCAACTGAGGTACCTGGTTCATCTCATTGGGACTAGCTGGAGAGAGGGTGCAGCCCACAGAGGGTGAGCCAAAGCAGGGCAGGGCATCGCCTCACCCGGGAAGCCCAAGGGGCTGGGTGATTTCCCTTTCCTAGCCAACGGAAGCCATGACAGACTTTACCTGGAAAAACGGGACACTCCCGCCCAAATACTGCACTTTTCCAATGGTCTTAGCAAACAGCACAACAGGAGATTATATACTGTGCCTGGTTCGGTGGGCCCATGCCCACTGAGCCTTGCTCACTGATAGTGTAGCAGTCTGAGATCAACATCGACCTGCAAGGCAGCAGCCTGGCAGGGGGAGGGGTGTCTGCCATTGCTGAGGTTTGAGTGGGTAAACAAAGTGGCAGGGAAGCTCAAACTGGGCGGAGCCCACCACAGCTCAGCAAGGCCAGATGTCTCTGTAGACTCCACCTCTGGGAGTAGGGCATAGCTGAACAAAAGGCAGCAGAATCTTATGCAGACTTAAACGTCCCTGTCTGACAGCTCTGAAGAGAGCAGTGGTTCTCCCAGCACGGTGTTTGAGCTCTGAGAACGGACAGACTACCTCCTCAAGTGGGTCCCTGACCTCCGTGTAGCCTAACTGGGAGACATCTCCCAGTAGGGGCCAACTGACACCTCATACAAGTGGGTGCCCCTCTGGAATGAAGCTTCCAGAGGAAGGATCAGGCAGCAATATTTGCTGTTCTGAAATGTTTGCTGTTCTGCAGCCTCTGCTGGTGATACTGAGGCAAACAGGTTCTGGAGTGGACCTCCAGCAAACTCCAACAGACCTGCAGCTGAGGGACCTGACTGTTAGAAGGAAAACTAACAAACAGAAAAGAATAGTGTCAACATCGACAAAAAGAACATCTACACAAAACCCCAACTGTAGGTCACCAATATCAAAGACCAAAGGTAGATAAAATCACAAAGATGGGGAGAAACCAGAGCAGAAAAGCTGAAAATTCTGAAAACCAGAGTGCTTTTTCTCCTCCAAAGGATCGCAGCTCCTCGCCAGCAAGCGAACAAAGCTGGATGGAGAATGACTTTGACAAGCTAACAGAAGTAGGCTTCAGAAGGTCGGTAATAACAAACTTATCTGAGCTGAAGGAGGATGTTCAAACCCATTGCAAGGAAGCTAAACACCTTGAAAGAAGATTAGACAATGGCAAACAGTGCACAGAAGGCCTTAAATGACCTGATGGAGCTGAAAATCATGGCACGAGAACTACATGATGCATGCACAAGTTTCAATAGCCAATTCAATCAAGTGGAAGAAAGGGTATCAGTCATTGAAGATCAAATTAATGAAGTAGAGTGAGAAGAAAAGAGAAAAAAGAGTAAAAAGAAATGAACAAAGCCTACAAGAAATATGGGGCTAGGTGAAAAGACCAAATCTACGTTTGATTGGTGTACCTGAAAGTGATGGAGAGAATGGAACCAAGTTGGAAAACACTCTTCAGGATATTATCTAGGAGAACTTCCCCAACCTAGCAAGGCAGGCCAACATTCAAATTCAGGAAATACAGAGAGTGCCACAAAGATATTTGTCAAGAAAAGCGACCCCAAGACATATAATTGTCAGATTCACCAAGGTTGAAATGAAGGAAAAAATGTTAAGGGCAGTCAGAGAGAAAGGTCAGGTTACCCACAAAGGGAAGCCCATCAGACTAACAGCGGATATCTCGGCAGAAACTCTACAAGCCAGAAGAGAGTGGGGGCCAGTATTCAACATTCTTAAAGAAAAGAATTTTCAACCTAGAATTTCATATCCAGCCAAACTAAACGAAGGAGAAATAAAATCCTTTACAGACAAGCAAATGCTGAGAGATTTTGTCACTACCAGGCCTGCCTTACAAGAGCTCCTGAAGGAAGCACTAAACATGGAAAGGAACAACTGGTATCAGCCACTGCAAAAACATGCCAAACTGTAAAGACCATCGATGCTAGGAAGAAACTACACCAACTAATGGGCAAAATAACCAGCTAACATCATAATGACAGGATCAAATTCACACATAACAATATTAACCTTAAATGTAAATAGGCTAAATGCCCCAATTAAAAGACACAGACTGGCAAATTGGATAAAGAGTCAAGACCCATCAGTCTGCTGTATTCAGGAGACCCATCTCACATGCAGAGACACACATAGGCTCAAAATAAAGAGATGGAGGAAGATCTACCAAGCAAATGGAAAGCAAAAAAAAAAAAAAAAAAAAAAAAAGCAGGGGTTGCAATCCTAGTCTCTGATAAAACAGACTTTAAACCAACAAAGATCAAAAGAGACAAAGAAGGTCATTACATAATGGTAAAGGGATCAATTCAACAAGAAGAGCTAACTATCCTAAATATATATGCACCCAATACAGGAGCACCCAGATTCATAAAGCAAGTCCTTAGAGACCTACAAAGAGACTTAGACTCCCACACAATAATAATGGGAGACTTTAACACCCCACTGTCAATATTAGACAGATCAATGAGACAGAAGGTTAACAATTATATCCAGGACTTGAACTCAGCTCTGCACCAAGTGGACCTAATAGACACCTATAGAACTCTCCACCCCAGATCAACAGAATATACATTCTTCTCAGCACCACATCACACTTATTCTAAAATTGACCACATAGTTGGAAGTAAAACACTCCTCAGTAAATGTAAAAGAACAGAAATCACAACAAACTGTCTCTCAGACCACAGTGCAATCAAATTAGAACTCAGGATTAAGAGACTCACTCAAAACTGCACGACTACATGGAAACTGAACAACTTGCTCCTGAATGACTACTGGGTAAATAATGAAATGAAGGCAGAAATAAAGATATTCTTTGAAACCAATGAGAACAAAGACACAACATACCAGAATCTCTGGAACACATTTAAAGCAGTGTGTAGAGGGAAATTTATAGCACTAAATGCCCATAAGAGAAAGCAGGAAAGATCTAAAATTGACACCCTAACATCACAATTAAAAGAACTAGAGAAGTAAGAGCAAACAAATTCAAAAGTTAGCAGAAGGCAAGAAATAACTAAGATCAGAGCAGAACTGAAAGAGATAGAGACACAAAAAAACCCTTCAAAAAAATCAATGAATCCAGGAGCTGGTTTTTTGAAAAGATCAACAAAATTGATAGACCACTAGCAAGACTAATAAAGAAGAAAAGAGAGAAGAATCAAATAGATGCAATAAAAAATGATAAAGGGGATATCATCGCCGATCCCACAGAAATACAAGCTACCATCAGAGAATACTATGAACACCTCTATGCAAATAAACTAGAAAATCTAGAAGAAATGGATAAATTCCTGGACACATACACCCTCCCAAGACTAAACCAGGAAGAAGTTGAATCTCTGAATAGATCAATAACAGGCTCTGAAATTGAGGCAATAATTAATAGCCTACCAACCAAAGTCCAGGACCAGATGGATTCACAGCTGAATTCTACCAGAGGTACAAAGAGGAGCTGGTACCAATCCTTCTGAAACTATTCCAATCAATAGAAAAAGAGCAAATCCTCCCTAACTCATTTACAAGGCCAGCATCATCCTGATACCAAAGGCTGGCAGAGGCACAACAAAAAAAAGAATTTTAGACCAATATCCCCGATGAACATCAATGCAAAAATCCTCAATAAAATACTGGCAAACTGAATCCAGCAGCACATCAAAAAGCTTATCCACCACGATCAAATTGGCTTCATCCCTGGGATGCAAGGCTGGTTCAACATACACAAATCAATAAACGTAATCCATCACATAAACAGAACCAACAACAAAAACTACATGATTATCTCAATAGATGCAGAAAAGGCCTTCAATAAAATTCAACAGACCTTCATGCCAAAAACTCTCAATAAACTAGGTATTGATGGAACGTGTCTCAAAATAATAAGAGCTATTTATGACAAACCCATAGCCAATATCATACTGAATGGGCAAAAACTGGAAGCATTCCCTTTGAAAACTGGCACAAGACAGGGATGCCCTCTCTCACCACTCCTATTCAACACAGTGTTGGAAGTTCTGGCCAGGGCAATCAGGCAAGAGAAAGAAATAAAGGGTATTCAATTAGGAAAAGAGGAAGTCAAATTGTCCCTGTTTGTAGATAACATGATTGTATATTTAGAAAACTCCCTCATCTCAGCCCCAAATCTCCTTAAGCTGATAAGCAACTTCAGCAAAGTCTCAGGATACAAAATCAATGTGCAAAAATCACAAGCATTCCTATACACCAGTAACAGACAAACAGAGAGCAAAATCATGAGTAAATTCCCATTCACAAGTGCTACAAAGGGAATAAAATACCTAGGAATCCAACTTACAAGGGATGTGAAGGACCACTTCAAGGAGAACTACAAACCACTGATCAACGAAATAAAGGAGGACACAAACAAATGGACAAACATTCATGCTCATGAATAGAAAGAATCAATATCGTGAAAATGGCCATACTGCCCAAAGTAATTTATAGATTCAATGCCATCCCCATCAAGCTACCAATGACTTTCTTCACAGAATTGGAAAAAAAATACTTTAAAGTTCATATGGAACAAAAAAAGAGCCCACATTGCCAAGATAATCCTAAGCAAAAATAACAAAGCTGGAGGCATCATGCTACCTGACTTCAAACTATACTACAAGGCTACAGTAACCAAAACAGCATGGTACTGGTACAAAAACAGACATATAGACCAACAGAACAGAACAGAGGCCTCAGAAATAACATCACACATCTACAACCATCTGATCTTTGACAAACCTACAAAAACAAGAAATGGGAAAAGGATTCCCTATTTAATAAATGGTGCTGGGAAAACTAGCTGGCCATATGTAGAAAGCTGAAACTGGATCCCTTCCTTACCCCTTATATAAAAATTAATTCAAGATGGATTAAAGGCTTAAATGTTAGACCTAAAACCATAAAAACCCTAGAAGAAAACCTAGGCAATACCATTCAGGACATAAGCATGGGCAAGGACTTCATGACTAAAACACCAAAAGTAATGGCAATAAAAGCCAAAATAGACAAATGGGATCTAATTAAACTAAAGAGCTTTTGCATGGCAAAAGAAACTACCATCAGAGTGAAGAGGCAACCTACAGAATGAGAAAAATTTTTGCAATCTACCTACCTGACAAAGGGCTAATATCCAGAATCTACAAAGAACTTAAACAAATTTACAAGAATAAAACAACCCCATCAAAAAGTGGGCAAAGGATATGAATAGACACTCCTCAAAAGAAGACATTTATGCAGCCAACAGACACATGAAAAACTGCTGCTCATCATCACTGGTCATCAGAGATATGCAAATCAAAACCACAATGAGATACCATCTCATGCCAGTTAGAACGGCGATCATTAAAAAGTCAGGAAACAACTGATGCTGGAGAGGATGTGGAGAAACAGGAACGCTTTTACACTGTTGGTAGGAGTGTAAACTAGCTCAACCATTGTGGAAGACAGTGTGGCAATTCCTCAAGGATCTAGAACTAGAAATACCATTTGACCCAGCCATCCCATTACTGGGTATATACCCAAAGGATTATAAATCATGCTACTATAAAGACACATGCACACGTATGTTTATTTTGGCACTATTCACAATAGCAAAGGCTTGGAACCAACCCAAATGTCCATCAATGATAAAATGTGGCACATATACACCATGGAATACTATGCAGCCATAAAAGAAAGATGAGTTCATGTCCTTTGCAGGGACATGGATGAAGCTGGAAACCATCGTTCTGAGCAAACTATCACAAGGACAGAAAAACAAACACCACATGTTCTCTCTCATAGGCAGGAATTGAATAATGAGAACACAGGGCAAGGAACATCACACACCAAGGCCTGTCATGGGGTGGAGGCAGGGGGAGGGATAGCATTAGGAGAAATACCTAATGTAAATGACGAGTTAATGGGTGCAGCAAACTAACATGGCACATGTATACCTATGCAACGAACCTGCATGTTGTGCACATGTACCCTAGAACTTAAAGTATAATAATAAAAAAATTATTTATGCCTGTAAAATTGCTATCTTTGATAACAGTATCTGCAATTCACTCACTGTTATTCAAATGAGTCAGATTAACTATACATCCCTTGGAAATAAAAAACAAATTGAAAAATTAAGCATCCCATTTTCTAAGTACTATGAGACTTGAGTGTATAGGTACTTTTAACTTTTTAGCTGCTGTATTGTAACTTTACTGGCTGTAAATTTGTAAGTTCAGAATTCTACTGAATATGAGAATAAATAAATTTATTTTTAACCTTACAAAAGTGATTGGGGAGTCAGCACTGTTTTCTGGCAAGGTGTTAGAGATTTTGCTATTAGAATGTAAATATGAGTTAACTAGTTATAGCTAAAAATGATAAGGGGTTGGGCACGGTGGCTCACACCTGTAATCCCAGCACTTTGGGAGGCCTAGGTGAGCAGATCACTTGAGGTCAGGAGTTCGAGACCAGCCTGGCCAACATGGTGAAACCCCATCTCTACTAAAAATACAAAAATTAGCTGGGTGTGGGGCCGGGCGTGGTGGCTCACACCTGTAATCCCAGCACTTTGGGAGGCCGAGGTGGGTGGATCATCTGAAGTCAGGAGTTCAAGACCAGCCTGGCCAACATGGTAAAACCCTGTCTCTACTAAAAATACAAAAATTAGCTGGGCATGGTGGTGGGCGCCTGTAATCCCAGCTAGTCGGGAGGCTGAGATAAGAGAATACTTGAACCTGGGAGGCAGAGGTTGCAGTGAGGCAAGATCGTGTCATTGCACTCCAGCCTGGGAGACAGAGAGACTCTGCCTCAAAAAAAAAAAAATTACCTGGGTGTGGTGGCACGCACCTGTAATCCCAGCTCTTCAGGAGCCCGAGACAGGAGAATTGCTTGAACTTGGGAGGCAGAGGTTGCAGTGAACATAGATCGCACCACTGCACTCCAGCCTGGGTGACAAAGCAAGACTCTTTCTCAACAATAACAGCAACAACAACAAAAAGCTAAGAGGGGATAAGGGCCCAACCCCCAGGACAAGAAGGTAATTAGGGTGGCTCCCTTGACGTTTCATTTATTCATTCAACAAACATTTACTCAACCTCTACAAATATACCAGGCACCCAGGCACTAGAGATTCAAAGGTAAGTCCCCAGTTAGTCCACATTTGGGGGAAGGGAAGGGGAGACACCAGTAAATATATAATGGCAATGCAGTATGCTTAGATGCCTTGGTAGATGTAAGCATGGGATATTGTTTAAGCATCAAGGAGGGGCACCTGACTCAGACCATGGGGGTCAAGGAAGGCTCCTGGTCCCCACCAAACCAAGCCAAGATACTCTGTTCATTCTTATGTTTCCTTAGTAGAATGCAAACTCCAGGGACAGGATGGGTACTACGTTAATCATTTCTGTATTTCCAGTTCATGGCAAGCATTTGGCACTTGGTAGTGCGGCAGCCTTGATAGCTGGTTGATCCAACAGCTCTTCCCATCCTTTTCTCCTTTGCCTGTTTCCACATGAGAGACAGGAAAATGCAAATAAAGATTTTACCAGCCTTCTTTGCAGCTAGTAGCAGCCACATAATATAGATCTGATGTTCAGAGACTTAAGTGGAAATCTACTGGGAACATCTGAGAAAACTTCTCCTTTCTGGATGAAGTGTCAACTCCCCCTTCCTCCTGCCTTGCACGGGGCCATAATGGCTGGAGCTAGGCAGCCACCTTGAGACCATGAGGGAGAGGTCAAGAGCTACACAGAATGGTCAGCTCTTATGTCATTGAACTGCTGAATCAATGCCATCAATACCTACCTCCTCCAAACTTCTTATGTAAGAGAAATCAACCCATGTGTTTAAGCTGCTGTAAATCAGTGTTTCTGGTATTTGAAGTCAAAGATATTCCAGTAGATTAAATAGGTGCTCAAGAAATGTTTGCAGAACTGAAGCCCTGGGATAAGCTGATTGTGGGGAATTAAGAGAGGGATCAGAGTTATAAAGAGGTAGAAAACTGATAGTCTCAGGGATGGAGAACTGGAGAACCAAGGAAGTGATGCCGGACAGCTTAAGAATGTGTAGGGTGGAGTGTCCTATCTTCTGGCTTCCCTGGACCACACTGAAAGAAGAATTGTCTTGGGCCACACATAAAATACACTAACATGAACCACAGCTTTTGAACTAAACAAAAAAATCACACACACAAAAAAATCTCATAATGTTTTAAGAAAGTTGACGAATTTGTGTTGGGCTGCATCCAAAGCTGTCCAGCACTGCATGCGACCTGTGGGCCATGGGTTGGACAAGCTTGGAGTAGAGTAAAAGGCAGAGATCTGGAACCAAGAGAAACTGGAATGGGGCAGAGTCTGGGAGGAACATCTTCTGGCTAGCAGATTACGTGCCCGCTCTCTCCTCCTTATACGCTTCCTGTACGTGGTCCAGGGGACTCGGCTCACCTGCTTTTCCTCCACCTTTCTGATGGCTCATTCTTGGTCTCTTTCACTGGTTGCTCCTACCTCCTAAACATCTACATATTAGAACACCTTGGTGATTTCTTCTCTTCTTTCTCTAAACTCCCTCCTTAGGAGACTTTATCCTGTCTCATGGCTTTAAATATAATTTATATGATGACAACTCCCAAATTTGTCTCCAGGCCAGCCTTCTCACATGGATTCCAGACTCCAGATGCCACTTGGCATCTCCACTTACAGGAATCCACGTGTCCAAAACTGAGCTTCTGGTATTTCCCCCGAAACATGCCCCTCGCATAATCTTCCCCAAATCAGTTCATGGTGACTCCATTTAGTTTTTATTTTTATTTTTGAGATGGAGTTTTGCTCTGTCTCTCAAGCTGGAATACAGTGGTGTAATCTTGGCTCACTGTAACCTCTGCCTCCCAGGTTTGAGAGATTCTCCTGCCTCAGCCTCCCTAGTAGCTAGGATTACAGGTGTGCACCACCACGCCCAGCTAATTTTTGTATTTTCAGTAGAGACGGAGTTTTGCCATGTTGGCCAGGCTGGTCTTGAACTCCTGATCTCAGGTGATCCGCCCACCTCAGTCTCCCAAAGTGCTGGGATTACAGGTGTGAGCCACAGCGCCCAGCTGTGACTCTGTTTTTTAAATTGCTCCACAAAAATTCAGCTTGGTGTTTCCTTGACTCCTCTCTGTTTCTCATTCCCATGTGCACTAACAGTAAATCTTGTCAGTTCTACTTTCAAAATAGTTCCAGAATTTTTACCACCTTCTGTGGCTCCACCTTGGCACATTATTAGCCTTTGACTATGTTATTCTGCCTTTGTCTCCCTTCAGCTGATTTTCAATAAAGCAGCCAGAGTGAGCCTGTGAAAATATGAGTCACACTGTGCTGTGCTCTGTTCAAAACCTTCCAAGACCTTCCTGTCTCTCTCAGAGTAAAAACCAAAGTCATTGCAGCATCCTCCCATCAGGTCTCGCATGATCACACTGGCTTCCTTGCCAGACACTCCTGCCTCAGAGCCTTGCCACGTGCTATTCCTGCTGCCTGGAATCCTCTTCCCAGATATCTACATGGAGTGCTCCCTCATGTATCTCAGTCTCTTAGTCAAAAGCCTCTAACCCCAACAATGCACAAATTGCATCCTCTCAGCAATTACTATCTTCCAACAGACTGCCTCCTCATCACCAGTGTACTGTCTGCCCTCCAAATGATAGATCATAAGCCCCATGAAGGCAGGAAATTTTGTTTCATTCATTGCCATATATCCAGCATCTAGACAAGTGCCTGGCAATATAAGCCCTCAGAAAACATTTATGGACCGAAAGGATGAATGTGCAACCCTCTCCTCAGGGTGCTGCACAAGTATCTCAAACCCCCTACACTCACAACTGAAATCAGCACCTCCCCTACAGAAACTCCTTCTCTGGGGTTCTCAGATTCCTCTTCAACTGCTCTTTCCAAATTCTCCTTCAATCACTGAGTCCTACTAATTACACCTCGGCAATAACCTCCCACCTGGTCTTCCTGTCTTTAGAATTTCTGTACCCTCCCCTTCCTCAATCCATCACTGGCCTAACGGCCATAGTAAGTTTTTGTTGTTTGATAATCATATCAAGTTCATTTGAAACACAAATGCAGCTTGAGTAGCCTTAATTTTTTGTTTTGATTTCCTTTTTCCTTTTTTCGCTTGAAACATTTCAAGTCTGATGAAAAGTTCGAAGAATAAATAGTCACATACCTTTCACCAGATCCACCAGTTGCTAACATGGTGACATATTTACTTAACTGAACTTCATATGCACATATATATTTTTGGAAATTGTAGACATCATGACACTTCTCCCCCTAAATATTTCAGCATATCTATCTTTAAAAGAAGGACATTCTCCTATATATCCCCAATGCCATTATTACACCTAAAATCACATTAATAACATCCAGTAAGCAGTCCATATTCAAATTTCCCCCATTATTCAAATATTGTCTTTTTATTATTATTATTATTATTTTTTACTCCTGATCAGCCCCATCCCATACCCACTGCCTTTTTGGATGACATTAATTTTTTTTTTTTTTTTTTGAAAATACAAGCCAGTTGCCGGGTAGAATTCTATTGAATGATTGAAACCCAACTCTGAGTGTTCCTTTCCTGCCTAAAGCCTTTCACTGGACGCTGGTACAGGAGGTTAAGGCCTGAGCTTCTTAAGTTGGCCACTGGTCCTCCGTGGCATGCCTCTGTCCATGCCAAACTGCTTCGCAGTCTCCGGGCCTCCACTGTCCTCCACACCCAAGTCTATACTTTTCTTCCCTCTGGACTTTGATTCAGGCAGTCCCCTCTGCTTGGAACAGCCTTCCCCTTCCTCCTTCCCTAACAAATTGTTACTTGTGCATTAAAAATTCAACTCAGGCACTGCCTCCTCCAGGAAGCCTCACCTAATTACCCTGGCTGGGTGCTCCTCCAGTCTCCATTCCTATCCCTGCACTCACCAGAATTTTTTTTTTTTTAAGATGGAGTCTTGTTCTGTCAACCAAGCTGGAATGCAGTGGCATGATCTTGGCTCACTGGCAACTTCTGCCTCCCAGCCTTCTTGTGTGTTAGCCTCTCAAGTAGCTGCAACTACAGGCGTGGGCTACGTCTGGCTTTTATTCTTTTATTCTTTGTGTGTGTGTGTGTGTGTGTGTGTGTGTGTGTGTGTGTGTGTGTGTGTGTGTGTAGTAGAGACGAGAGTTTTACCACATCAGCCAGGCTGATCTCAAACTCCTAACGTCAAGTGATCCACCCACCTTGGCCTCCCAAATACTGGGATTACACGCATGAGCCACTGAGCCCAGCCTAACCAGACCGTTGTCTAATACTGTGGTGTGCCTGTCTCCTCTACTAAACCACCAGACAGACCATTGAGGACAGAGATTGTGGCTTCCTCACCTCCATCTGCCTGTCCTGCCCCAAGGTGGGAACTCAATAAATGTGTGTTGAATCAATGAGAATCAGGAGAGAGAAAGAAAAGGGAAGAGGTTCTTGTTGCTCTGCTCTTCAGTCCCAGAAAGAAAGGGGTCAGCCAGAAGGAGGGGAACTGCTGATGATCCCACTCCAGGAATAAAAGCAGAGGGCTCTGGTTGTCTTATCAGCCTTCCTGCTACCATCAAAACAAAGAGCCCCAGAACTGCGCCCCTTCCACCTCTGTGAGCTTTCCTAGACTGAGTGACTTCTGTGTGTGGTTTCTCTGTGGTAATAAATAGCCAAGACTTTAACATGAAATTGCCTGCAGGCCTGTCTTCAGGACAGACAGAGAGGTGGAGCTGGGAGTCACTGCAGGGCAGGCAAGGCACTGGGCAGTAGCATCTTCAAAGAGGGGAGAAAAGAAGGTTGAGGTTCTAGGGCCTGTGAGTAGGAAGAAAAAGAGAGTTCAGAGAGTTGTTCTGGGCATGAGAAGAGGCCTGTAAGTTTAAAAATAAGCCCCTGAAGACCTTGCATGGGGAGCCATTTTACCAGATGCCAAAGAGTTTAGACATGTAGCCAAACCTGGAAAGAATGTTTTGAGACCTGGCAGTGGCTAAGGGAATTTGCTCTGCCTTGGAACAAAAAGCAAAGTGGGAAAGGCTCTTCAGAAAAATACTCCAAAAATCAGTGCCCCTATGTTTCATTTTACATGTCAGCTCTGATCAGCTATGGTATGGACTGTTGGGATTGCCAGACTGAGAAGAAATCTAAAACCATTACTGGAAGGAAGGAAGGAAGGAAGGAAGGAAGGAAGGAAGGAAGGAGGGAGGGAGGGAGGGAGGGAGGGAAGGAAGGAAGGAAGGAAGGAAGGAAGGAAGGAAGGAGGGAAGGAAGGAAGGAAAGAAGGAAGGAAGGAAGGAAGGGAGAGTGCTGTGATTGATTAATCATGTCGCCATGGGTGCAGGTAGGGAGTAATAGGAAATGATCTGGGAATCAAAGGGAAGATAAAAGGGGGGATTCCTAAAAGTACTGTTGAATGACTTAAATATGAGAGCTGTGTACATTAGTGGAAATATGGGCTTTATCCTTAGACAGAGCTGACTGTGAATCCCAATTAGCTGTGTAATTGTGGGTGACTTACAAAACCCTATCTGTAAAATGGGATTGTTCTGTATATTACAAAACTATTGCTACATAAGTATTAACTATTATTATTTTAACACTTACGTAGCAATTCTAGGTGCCAGGCATTGTTCTAAGACTTTTACAAATATTAATTCATTGATTATCACAATAACTCCTTAAGGTTATTATTCCAATACACAGGTAAGAAAACTGAGGCTCAGAGAATTAAGAGATCTGCCAAGGGTCACACAATTAATGAGTGGCAGAGCTAGTATTTGCACGCAGGCAGCCTGGCTCTGAGTTCACATTCTTAACCACCTTGAGAGTTACTACAGCCAACCACTTTCCATTGCTATGGTTGCTATCACTGTGTCAAGCAACTGACATAAGCTCTGTAAGTTAACTCTGCAAGACTTGCACCCTGAAGTTATCAAATGCATTAAAACACATTTAACACAGCACTTCATTTTAAGCTATGCAAGCTACAAAGTCATTAACAGGACAAGAGTAAGGGTTCACTGAAGGAAAGAGAAAGGACAAAAGCAGGATTCAGGAGTCTGTCCTCTAACAAAATACCTCTTGCCTTTTGACTTTTTGCTATATGTGAAAGGTTTACTCAAGATTCACCAAGATACATAGAACAGGTGTCTTACTCCATTCACTGAGCTGCAACAAAATACCATTAACCGGGTGGCTTTTTTTTTTTTTTTTTGACACGGTCTTACTCTATCGCCCTGTATCAGGACAAGCCTCAGACAAAACTCCTCAGACACCGAGTTAAAGAAGGAAGGGGTTTATTCGCCCAGGGGCATCGGCAAGACTTCTGTCTCAAGAGCTGAGCTCCCCGAGTGGGCAATTCCTGTCCCTTTTAAGGGCTCACAACTCTAAGGGGGTGCATGTGTGAGGGTCGTGATTGATTGAGCAAGCAGGGGGTATGTGACTGGGGGCTGCATGCACCGGTAATTAGATCGGAACAAAACAAGATAGGGATTTTCACAGCGCATTCCTATACAATGTCTGTAATCTATAGATCACAGAACCAATTAGGTCAGGGGTCGATCTTTAACTACCAGGCCCAGGGTGCGGCACCGGGCTGTCTGCCTGTGGATTTCATTTCTGCCTTTTAGTTTTTACTTCTTCTTTCTTTGGAGGCAGAAATTGGGCATAAGATGATATGAGGGGTAGTCTCCTCCCTTAGCCCAGGCTGGAGTATGGTGGCATGATTGTAGCTTACTATAGCCTCAAATTCCTGGGCTCAAGCAGTCCCCTCACCTCAGTCGCCCAAATAGCTGGGACTACAGGCATGCACCACCACCATGTCCAGCTAATTAAAAAAATTTTTTTTGTAGGGACAGAGTCTTGCTATGTTGCATAGTCCAGTTTTGAACTCCGGGCCTCAAGAGATCCTCCCACATTAGCCTCCCAAAGTACTGTCATTACAGGCATGAGCCACCATGCCTGCCTGAACTGGGTGGCTTCTAAACAACACAACTTTATTTCTTATAGTTCTTAAAGCTGGGAAGCCCAAGATCAAGGTGCCGGTAGATTCAGTGTCTGGTGTCAGGCCTCTGAGCCCAAGCCAAGCCATCGCATCCCCTGTGACTTGCACGTATAAGCCCAGATGGCCTGAAGTAACTGAAGAATCACAAAAGAAGTGAAAATGCCCTGCCCCACCTTAACTGATGACATTCCACCACAAAAGAAGTGAAAATGGCCAGTCCTTGCCATAAGTGATGACATTACCTTGTGAAAGTCCTTTTCCTGGCTCATCCTGGCTCAAAAAGCTCCCCCACTGAGCACCCTGTGACCCCCACTCCTGCCCGTCAGAGAACAACACCCCTTTGACTGTAATTTTCCTTTACCTACCCAAATGCTATAAAACGGCCCCACCCTTATCTCCCTTCGCTGAGTCTCTTTTTGGACTCAGCCCACCTGCACCCAGGTGATTAAAAAGCTTTATTGCTCACACAAAGCCTGTTTGGTGGTCTCTTCATACGGACGCGCATGACAGTGAGGGCCTACTTTCTGGTTCATAGATAGCATGTTCTAGCTGTGTCCTCCATGGTGGAAGGGGTGAACCAGCTCTCTTAGGCCTTTTTATTCTTTTTTTTTTTTCTTTAAGACGGAGTTTCACTCTTGTTGCCCAGGCTGGAGTGCAATGGTGTGATCTCAGTTCACCACAACCTCCACCTCCTGGGTTCAAGCGATTCTCCTACCTCAGCCTCCCGAGTAGCTGGGATTACAGGCATGTGCCACCATGCCCAGCTAATTTTTTGTATTTTCAGTAGAGAAGGGGTTTCTCCATGTTGGTCAGGCTGGTCTCAAACTCCTGACCTCAAGTAATCCACCCGCCTCGGCTTCCCAAAGTGCTGGGACTATAGGCGTGAGTTACTGTGCTCGGTCTCTTAGGCCTATTTTATAAGGACACTAATTCCATTGGTGATGGTGCTGTCCTCATGACCTAACCACCAGGTTACCACTGCCAAAAGGCCCCACTTCCTAATAGCATCACCTTGGGAGTTAGAGTTTCAACATACGAATTTTGGGGGGACACAAACATTCAGACCATAGCACTAGGGGAGCAGGACAAGAGAGTCTTCAGTTTACAAAGAATTTGTCTTGCTTTCTCCTGTGCTGGCATGAGAAATTCTTTCACAAAAAGCCTTTAGATTAGGGGTCAGCAAACTATGGCCCCAGGTCAAATCCTGCCTGACACTAGTTTTTGTAAATAAAGTTTTGTTAGAACATAGCCATGCTTATTTTTTGTTTTCTTTATGTCTATTTTAACATTACAACAGCAGAGTTGAACAGTTGCAACAGAAACCATATGGCTTATTATCAGGCCCGTTGCAGAAAAAGTTTGCTGACCTCTGATCTCCACTTTAGGCCAGATTTTCTATATACCAATACAACACATATGATAATCTTATGTCCTTAACTTGAGAAGGAAAAACAAGGTATCCCCTTGGATGAGCTCCAGGGAAGGTGGGAAATAGGATGTCCATAAGAGGAACCAAAGCGAAAACAAGTGTGGCCAGAATAGCACATCCCAAAGTGTGGTCCTAGAAATGTTAACTTATGTTATGCGATAAAGTGGTTCAGCCATCAACTGTTTGGGAATCATTGCGTTAAACAACCTTAAGAGGATTTCTCTACTACAGGACTTCTCAGGACCTTTAAAATGCTATTATGCCTTGCGATCTCTAAGAGGGTAATATAGTTCACAGAGTTTCCCATGGGACTGTTTTTCAGAACATTCTTTGGAAAATGCTGAAATTAAAAAGGATTTAGAATCATTTTCCTCGGGAACTAGAAATGAAAACTATGAGGGCTGTGGCTTAATGAACCTCATTTTCTCTCAGCAACGAAAGAGGAAGCACAAAGAAGAAATAAAGAAAGAATGGGAAATAAAAGAGAGGTGTTTGAAGGAAGAAAGGAAGAAACCAAAGTGCTGGAGAGATGACATATTACGGTATGAGGAACACTTGGACGACTGGACTGTCAGAGGGAACCATGTGTCAAAAGCAGAGGTGTTGCCAAAAACAGGATGCATGATCACCGTTGTCACCACTGCCATCATCAGCACCATCAGAGAAGCTAACCTTTCCTGAGGCCTAACTACTTTGCAGGTCCTGTATTATGTCCTTTATAGACATTAGGTCATTTAATTTCCATTTTACAGATGAGGAACTAGGGTGCACGCAAATTACACAATTCACCCGGAATCAAGCTTAGAAAGGTGTGTAAGTGGCAGAACGTAGATTCAGTCCTGTAAGCCTGACCCCAGAGCCTATGATCTTACCACTGCATTGCACAGCTCTACTTCCAAGTGCATTAAAGGGAGAACTGGAATTACATTATGTAATATAGAAAGGATATTACACAGAAGTGCCACACCAGAACATTTGGAGGAAAAGGAAAAGACAAAAACCAACCAATATGACTTTGGATACTTGGCTGCACAGGGCCAAACAATGAGAGGACTGATTTTGTTTTCCAAAGCACATCCAGACGTTCAGATATCATCATGTTTTCTTTCTCTCACTCTCTCTCTCACTTTTTTTTTTTTTACTCTCATGTTAACTATCCTTCTTATTTCATAAATTATATATCAGGCTTATCCAATGTGTGACACTTGCTCATAAAGTAAACATAAGATATTTTTTGAATGTTTAAAAAGCATTTTCAACCCAAACACCATGACTACTGTATTTACAATAAGCCTCACTTGGATTTCCACAACGGCCAGTTCTTTCTGGGGGGATGGAGATCCTCAGAACAGCTTCCTAAGACAGATTCTGAAAACATGAATCACAGCTCAGTTAAATCATTTGTGGCTCAGGACATACCTTCATTAAATGCTAGCATTCACTATCTGCTATCATCCTAACTGCTGATTTTTATGTTTAAAATCTGATACAAATAATAAATTATAATATTTGTGGAGAGAAGGAGGAGAAACTCAGGTCTGGAAAAGCAGCCCAGGATGTGAAAAACATTGCACACTGGATTTGCTGGAAATGGCCGAAAAGGGCTCCGCTGGAATGCTACAAATTCGTACTGGGAAGTTTCTGAAGGCAAAGTTTGTGTGGGGCAATCTGACACCTCTGATTTGCTTTCTTGGGTCTGTAGCAGAATAAAGAACTGCTGCAGACCGGCCAGGATAAAATTGAACGACTGCACGCTGCTCGTAATTTCTCTATTTACCTGGTGAATGGTGAGGGTAGGGCTTTGGGCTCCTCGGTCCAGAAGAGCTGCAAGGCAGAGCGTTCAAATCGTGGCTGGCCCTGGGCTGCCGCCCTCACGATGCTTCTGCTGCTTCTAAGATCCCATTGGAAGTCCCAAAGGGCTGGAGAGCCCCAAGGCCAACATTAAGTTTCCAAATGAATATTCCTCCCCGACCCGCACTCCCCTTTGCTTGCGTTGACTTTGGAGCGTCTCGGATTTCTTCCACCTCTGTGCTGGGAACCCAGGAGTTGCGCTGGCAGAGATGGGCGGCCCCAGAAACCACTTCCAGATGTGCTCGGCTGGCCGACTCGGATGAGCCAGACTTCCTCTGGCTGCGTGCAAAACATGCAAAAAACAACGCGGTTCTGGAGGAAAAGACACAAAACCAGAGAAGAGCAAATGTTTGCAGGGTGAAGTTCTACCACATGTTGGGTCGAAGCAAACTTTGAAAGAACACAAGTGAAAAGTAAAGTTCATGCTGATTTTGAGAATCTTCATGGCCACTAGCTTCTCCTGAAATCTCCTAGTCGTTGAAATGCTGTTGTCCCCAACTCAAAACTCAGGTAACAATTGTGGTCTCCTTCTACCAAAGCAATAATGACAAAAGTTTCAAGATGGCGTGTTTTTGTGCCTGAACAAAAGAGGAATCAGAGAGGAATGAGGCAGGGAGCTGGGAGCTGACCTCAACAGCAATCTGCGCTGTTCTGTATGGGTTCTCAAACCCAGGAGATGGTGCCAGCACTTTGTCTGGGATCACGGAATTTATTTCTGCAGTGGCTCCTCTTCCTAGTTCCTATAAGGATATAAGGATCTCCCTGCTCACTGTCTCTTTCTAAAGTGGTGCTCTCCAACAGAAATAAAATGCAAGCCACACTGTAATTTTACTTTGTGTGTTTTTTTTCTTTTTTGAGACAGAGTCTCGGGGTTTCGCCATGTTGGCCAGGCTGGTCTCAAACTCCTGACCTTAGGTGATCTGCCACCTCAGCCTCCCAAAGTGCTGGGATTACTGGCGTGAGCCACCTCGTCCAGCCAATTGTACTTTTTTTTTTTTTTTTTTAAAGAGACAGGGTCTTGCTCTGTTACTCAGGCTGGAGTGCAGTGGAGTGACCACAGCTCACTGCAGCCGTGAACTCCAAGGCTCAGGCGATCCTCACGTCTCAGCCTCCTGAGTAGCTGGGATTACAGGTGCACTTCACTACACGTGGCTATAATTTAAAATTTTCTAGTAGCCACATTAAGAAAAAAGTACAAAGAGGTAAAATTTATCTTAATGATATATTTTACTTTACCCAGTTTATATAAGATGTTATCATTTCAACACATAATATAAAACATTATTAAGAAGATGTTTTATATATCTGTTTTGTTTTTAAATTTAATTTGATACATATTCATGTAATAATTGTATATATTCATGGGGTACATAGTGATGTTTCAATATATATAATGTATAGTGATCAGAACACTGTAATTAGCGTATCTATAATCTCAAATATTGATGCTTATGTTGGAAACATTCAATATCCTCCTTCTAGCTCTTTGAAACTGTATATTATTGTTAACTATGGCCATACTACAGTCATATAGAACGCTAAAACCTATTCCTCCTATCTAGCTATAATTTTATATTCTTTAACAAATCTCTCCCTATCTCTCCCTTCCTCCTACCCTTCCCAGTGTTTTTTTTTTTAACTAAGTCTTTGAAATTTGGTGTGTATTGTACACTTGCAGCACATCTCAATTCAAACACTAAATTTAAACAGAAACACTGCACATATATGTAGACTTTATAAAATTTACCATTTAAAAAGCAGATTCATTTAAGGTAATGGATATCCCAGTTACACTGATTTCATCTTTACAAATTATATGAATGTATTAATATTAAATGTTTGAATGCACACTCAAAATATGTATATCTATTATGTATCCAAAAAAATTAGAAAAAACACTAGGAAAAAAAGTAGATTCACAAATCCAGGTTGGTCCAAATGTACTTAAAAATTTTCCAGTAATTGAATAGAGTATCAGTTTTTCAATTAAAATTAGTTACAGTTAAATAAAAATTAAAAATTCAGTTCCTCAGTTGCACTAGTCACATTTAAGTACTCAGTAGTCATTGTGGCTAGTGGCTACTATATTAAGCAGTTCCATTCTAAAGGATTTAGTAGGGATTTTCTTAGACATGAACTTTGAAGGTGGGAGGATCCTGAATATCTTCCACGTATATAGAACTTTGAATATAGCCAAAGCATTTTCATATCTTCTATTCCTTTTTAGCCACACAACATTTCTGGTAGGTAAGTTGAACAGATGTTATTTGCCCCAATTTACAGATGAGCAAACTGAGGCTTTGAGCAAATTAAAGCCCTAGTTCCCAAAGCAAGTTAGTGATGAAGCCAGGATTGGAATTCTTATTCAGCACTTCTTAAGTGTTTCGTTCTTGAGGCATGTTTCAAATACTAGGATCTGGGGCTGCAACAGTAGGGTTAAGTGGCATCCACATTGGTCATCCTTCAGCATCAAATTTGCTGCTTGTGTAGAATTATTGACTGCCTTGTGATCCCTTATGTGCCCCTATTCTAAAGCCCCCACACAATCCGGCAAGTGTGTCCTTTCTCCTGGAGAGGCTTGACATGATGCCACTCTTCTTCTCTCTTGACCCCCAGCATCTTGTACCTTATTTTATTAATTAATTATTATTATTATTATTATTATTAGAGGCATGTCTTGCTATGTTGCCCAGGCTGGACTTGAACTCTTGGGCCTTTCTCCTCAGCCTCCCGAGTAGCTGGGACTGTAGTCATGCACCACCATGCTCAGCAAGTTGTACCTTATTTTAAAGCACAATTCCATTAAAACATTTAGCTAAATGTTTTTAGCTAAAACATCGGTCACCTCTGGGAAGTCAGAAGGTTCAGGGGCAGTGCAATATACTATACTTTAAATACTCACTGCACACACATGAGCGAAAATAAGATAACCACTTCTGGCTCAGGGTTTCCCACAGCCCTTCCAGAATTATGTGCCATCAGGTGCAGCAGGCCAGTCCCTCAGACATGTCCCAGGCATCATGTGGACAGCAGCCTGAGCTGACACCTGCCCTGTGCAATTTCCTTCACAGATCATGTCATCTCCTTTGCATCTCTCATCCACCTAGCTGAGAATGTTGTAGAACTTCTCCCTGACCCTCACTGTCTCTGATTCCAGCTTCTTTCTCCTTTATCCTCGCTGTGCCATACTCCAAGGGTGCAATAGGCTTGTTATCTATGACTTAGATGTCCACACTGTATGCACAGATTCTTCCCTGGGGAAGAAATGAGAAAAGAAACAGAGGATATGCATGACACCAGAGTGGGCTTCGGAGACAGACAGACCTAGTGTGAGCTCAGCCACAGGTCTTACCTCCAGTTTCCTCATCTGTTAAGTGGGGACTGCCAATTGGACTCTTGTGTGGGTTAAAAGACATCATGCATGTAAGGCACTCAGTAAGGACTCAAGAAATGGAAGTTTTTATTGCTGTTGTTTTTAAACAAAAATAATATTTAATTGAAATTGAATTATAATATGTAATTGATTTTATTGAATAATATATAATTGAATATTTAATTTTAAATTTAAATGTTTGACAAAGACTGAATACATTCAAGATGTACAATGTGTTGACTTGATATGCACATACACTATGTAATGATTACCACAATCAAATCAATTAACACATCCAACACCACCCATTTTCTACACTAGATCCCCAGAACTTGCTCATCTTATAACTGAAAGTTTGTACTGTTTGACTAACATATCCCCATTTTCCCCTCCCCTCACCCTAGTAACCACCATTCTACCTACTCCCTGCTTCTATGAGTTTGACTTTCTTAGATTCCAAATAAGTAAAATTGTACATATTTGTTTTTCTGTATCTGGCTTATTTCATTTAGCATAATGCCCTCAAGTTTCATCCATATTGTCAAAAATAGCAGGATTTCCTTTTTATGGCTGGATAATATTCCATTGCATATATGTACCACAATATCTTTATCCATTCATCCATCAATGGATACTTAAGTTGATTCCATATCTTGACTATGATAAATAATGCTGCAATGAATATGGGGAGGCAGATGTCCAAAGGAAATAAAACCAGTATTTCAAAGAGATATCTGCCTCCCCATTGAAATACTGATTTTATTTCCTTTGGACATCTGCCTCCCCATATTCATTGCAGCATTATTTTTCCCTTCTAATAGAAACATGATTTCATTTGAACAGCAATATGCCCATTTGAAAAGATTCTCCTCCTTGGATGTCTTGCAGCTAGAGTGGCATGTGAGCAGATGTCTGCTGTCTAGCACTTCCTCGAAAGCTAGTGTTTTCCTGGCAAAGAGCTCTTTGGTGTCTTTTGCCCTTTTTTCCTGTTTAAAATCCAGCCTTGAACCTTGTATGTGAAGTAGCCACCTTGCAGCTCTGGGGATAAGAGGCCCGCACTATGCTGCTGCGTATGGCCACATTGGCTGTGCACAGTGACTACACAGTTGAATCAGTCAGGGTCCTGGCGGGATACAGACAGCTCCCTCCAATAAGGTAATGGTGGAGACTTTTTTAAAAGGCACTAATTGAAAAGGTATAATCACTGTCAGGGAAACATGGTTAAGAGATGATGCAGTACCCTGGGGCTAGCAATAGCAGGGAGTTATTACAACCCCAAACTCTGAAGGTCAACGAGAGAGTGGTTTCCAGGACTTGGAGAGAGGATATGGAGAGGGGTGGCCAGCAAGAGCAGCCCTCCCACTGGGATACAGCCAATCTGTGGTGCTCTGCACAAAAGGAACCAGGGGCTGATTACCCTAGCGTCACAGTCTCCTGTTGGTAGTGTCTCCCATTGACCAAATCCAACTAGAAGTCAGAGGGCAAGGAGCTCAAGTGCTATAATCCATTGAGGTTAGCCTCTCAGGACACTGAACAGGTTGAAGGGTGGAGAGTAGATCTGTAGAAGTAAATGAAAAATATCCTTGCATGATATGAATGGGGTCCCTGGCACTGTGTCATTCTGCAGCCTGACATATGCTAAAGATGGCAGAGAATCACCACAGCAGCCCTAAATGAACTACTTATGGAAAATCTTGCTATGTGATGAAAATAAACCCTTAAGTGGTCAAGTAACTTTGGTTAGATTTAGTTACATGCCTGAGTGCAACCGCATGCAATATGTATGCATTTCACATGCATTTTATATTTGTGGTATCATTTGTCAACAAAACATGTATCTGAGTCATTATTATTCTGTGTTTATTTCTTACTAGTTGAAAGTCAGATGTTCATCGTTTCTTCTTGCTAACTGGGTCTGCCTTGACTGTGTATATTACTTTTAGATAAGGTCCTAGATAAAATCTATTAAAGCTGATAAGGTTGCCTGGGAGGAAAGGAATAAGTCTTCTCTAGTAGTACATGAATTACCACATTGGGTCAGGCTGACAAGCCTCTTTGCCACGTTTGTCTCCCATGGCTGGGCTCCAAGATCACACACATGGGGCAGGAATTACCATAGCAGGCTCAATTCCCTCTCTTTTGCCTGGTGTGGTTCAGTTGCAGGTCATCTTCTTGTTGCCCTGAGCTTCGGTGCTCTTGCTCTCCCCTGCTACTCCCTGAACTGCAGCAATTGCTCCAGCACCTGAGTCTCGCACTAGAGTTCTCTCTCTCCCACATGCTGTAACTGTTTCTCTTCCTTGGCCCAGTTCCCTGTTCTGGCAATTAAGTTAGGTTCTATCTAGCCTGGAGCACTGCCTTGCTCTTGCCAGCTGCCCTCTCTGTGCTTTGGCCATAGCTTCAGCCAAGATTCATGGTTGGAGCCCTGCAATCTGTAAACAGACCTCTCAGACACCATCTGTTTCCCTCACTTCGGCAACAGTCCCTGCCCAGGATCTCTGCTATTGAGTTCTGCCCACTTGCTAGCACTCCCCAGAACCTCTTCTCAGACCTCTGGCAAAAAGCCTTTGGCCCTTGGCCCGAGTCCTCAATTGAGATTAAAGACATTGCAATTTACACTCTTGGCTGAAAACACAGGACTGTCTGCCACCTCCAGCACCAGATTCTCACTCTAGGGTTGACTTTTTGGCCTGCAGCTCAGGAAGAGGAATAGAAACTGTAGAAATATAATAACATCATGATAATGATAGAAATAAAACAATCTACTACTTACTAAATGCTCACTACATGTCAGTCCTTGCATAAGTATAGCACAGTCCTTGCTTGGCATGGCAACAGCACAGATTTCAATTAGCACCATTTAGTTATATAACACAAGTCCCCCAATAACACAGTTCAAATTTCAGTTACCACAGTATATTACCTGTGAGTAATTGCATAAATACAAGCTTTGCTGCCAGGTTTTCAGTCCACAAAATTACTATGCAAATAACAGATGTACACCATGATCAGTGACCATAGCATATCACTTCCTTTGTAGTCTGCTGGTGACCGGTCACTGGACATCTGTTATTTAGTTATGCACAGACAGCAAAGCATGTAGTTGTGTTGCCTCCTTATCTCCATGTGACATTTTAATAAATGGACAATAGAATTTGCCAATAAAGATAAAAGTGAAGCAAAGAAACGAAAAGTGATAATTGTGGGAGTGAAGTTCAAATCAAAGATCATTGGAGTTACAGAAGAAATTGTTGGCCATGAGAATGTTGTTGTTGCCACTGTTCAACTCCAGATGGGCATCCAGAAAAACTTAGTAAAGGTAAACTTATGAACATAAATAAGGAAGGAAGTTGGAAGTTGTAAGGACAAGGATAAAGATGTTCCAGAAAGTGACATGAGCAAAAAATTCACATTAAAGGAACATTCAGAGATATCTCACAACATTGAAAGCACAAAGGAAAACTTACAAAGGAGGCTGGGCATGGTGGTTCACACCTGTAATCGTAGCACTTTGGGAGGCTGAGGCAGGAGGATTGCTTGAGCTCAGGAGTTCAAGACTAGCCTTAGCAACATAGGGAGACCCCATGTCTACAAAAAATAAAAAAGTTAGCCAGGTGTGGTGGTATACACCTAAGGTCCCAACTACTCAGGAGGCTGAGGTGGGAGGATCACTTTAGCCTGGGAGGTCAAGTTTGTGGTGAGCTATGATCATGCCACTGTACTTCAGCTCAGATGATAGAGACCCTGTCTCAAAAAAAAAAGGCCTTAGAAAGGAGTATGACAATTTGCCACAGCATAGAAAAGATGCTCACTCCATATAGTAAGCTATATGACAAGAAGGTGGTAAGCATGGTTTAAACTACTCATGGTAAGTTTTATGCAAAGAAATAAAACTCTTTAATTCTCAATATTTCTGTTTTAAATTATGGCATAACAAAGAAATATTAGGTTTACAATTTTTTCATTTCTCTATATATTTATAAGCAATAGTAAGAAAGTTTTTAATATTTTGACAAAAAAGTTTTTAAACATCACAAAACAATTGTAATTTTTCCCACTGGTAATTAAGATCACTTTGAAGGGTGTTGGCTTGCATATCATGTTTGCAGAACAGTATTATCATGCAAAGTGAAGACTGCCTGTACTTTACATGTATTATTTCATTTATCTATTGATTTCTTTCTTTTTTCCCCTTTGCTAGGTCGCTGCCCCATTTTCAGCACTAGATGGTGCTGAAACCCATGTTTGCCTCCATTCTAATAAATATTCAGTGCCCCTTGTCCTTAATGGGGGATATCCCAGTAGTATGGGAAGGCTGACTAGGGGTTCAGCGTCCAAGGGACCTATAGACCCAACCTCCTACAGTGTGGTGCTACTGAACAGCCACTCTGATTTGGTGTCTCCGTCTCTTTTTGTCAAGTTACACAGCAGTTTCCAGAGCTGGGATAGTAGTCTCACCTCTCCCCTTTGTCTCTGGCTGTTCTCAGGGATATTTTTCCTCCAGGGACTACTGATGCTTCTAGTGGTTGAGGCAGGGACAGGTCTTCTGCCAGGGAACCCAAGATTGTGGAGAAGCTGGTTGTCTATGCCTTGATCTCACTTTTTACAGTGTACACTGTGAGTTGGGGGAAATTTTCATGTACTTGGTGCCTGGCAGATTGTGGGGAGGGGATTACAGATGTGGAAGTCTACTTCTCTTACCATCTACTCAGAGTTTTTTAAACTTCTCTGTGGCCCCAGCAAATGTCTCATCCTCATAGTTGAGTTATTGGATATTGCTGGTGATAATTTCAGTGTTGAATATTAGTTTTTGGTTTTCCATTGGGGGGTGTGAAGCCAGCTTGCTTCCTTGCTGCCACTTTGGCACCATATTATCTCATTTAATCCCTTGACTAATCCTGAGAAGCAGATGCTCTTACTCTTCCCATTTTATAGACAAAGAATCTGAGGTTCAAAGAGGATAAATAATTTGACCAAGGCCACACAACTAGTTAAGTAGCTACAACCTATTGGGTCTTAAAGCCCATGATCTTAACCCCAAATGAAACAGTCCAGGTAAATGACTCTGGTGGGTGTTTGATATGGAGGAGTGGGCAGAGAGGAGAGGAAGTAGTGAGAGATGAAAGTACCTTCTCTAACATATGCCTAAAAAGTCTAGAGCAGCACTGTCCAATAGAGCTTTCTATAATACAACAGATGCCCCCTTACCCAAGGGGGATACATTCAAAGACCCCCAGAGATGCCTAAAACCACAGATAGTACCAAATCCTATATAACTCTAACTAAGACAGCTACTAAATGACGAATGGGCAGGTGGCACATACAGTGTGGAAACACTGGACAAAGCATGATTCATATCCCAGGCAGGTAACAGCGGGACAGTGCAAGACTTCATCATGTGACTCAGGATGGTACACAATTTAAAACTTACAAATTGCTTATTTCTGGAATTTTCCATTTAATATTCTCAGACTGTATTGACTGTGGGTAACTGAAACCATGGCTAAAGAGGGATTCCTGTATATGTATAGAATACATAATATTTATACAATCTATAATAGAGAATTAATGTATCTATTCAACTCTCGTATACATGTAGATATACATGGACTTCAGGATCCATCTTTCCTTGATCCTCCAGGACCTCGATCCACCAAATTCCAGCTCTTTCTGAACAGACCTACTTGCCCTATGGGATGTAATTTCCAGTAGAGCTGCTCTACTTCACTAAGTCCTCAGGAAATTAGGCTCCTTCCAGCTCATGGTCCAAGACAGCTGCCCCAGCTCTAGCCATTACATCTACATTCCAGCCAGCAGGAAAGAGTAAGAGAGAGGAAGTTTCCCTCCTCCCGAACACATTTTGGAATTATATATAGTACTTTTGCTTATACCCCATAGGTCAATATTTAGCCACAAGCCACAACTAGTTGAGGGAAGTTTGGGAAACGAATTTTTATTTAGAACGGTCATGTGCCCAGCTCATAGTCCAGATTCTGTTACTGAAAAGAAGAGAAGAGCAGACATTGGGGGTCATCTTGAAGGAGAGTGGGTACAGTAGCCTGGGAAAGTGCTTATTTGTTTGTTTTTTTCCTTCCCAGTCTCAATAATGAGAGGCAGGCAAGGAGAAGAAGGTTGGAAATGATTGCTGGTTGTGTACTTCCAACCTTTTGTTTGCAACTGGATCCTTCTTCTGGGCCCAAAATCATGCTCAAGTCTCACCATCCAAAATAATAACAATTTACACAGTACCTCTCTCTCCTTGCCAGCCATTGTTCTTTCTTTCCTCACATAGCCAAGTCTCTGTAAAGAGTAGACTATACATGTTATCCGCATTTTCTAATTCATGCTTCAGTTCTCTCTGGCTTCTTTCCCTCCCACTCCATTGAAAACATTTTAATTCTAGGCCACTACTAACCTCCTAATTTGCAAATCCAACAGTTGCTTCTTCGTCCTCTTCTTCCCTGACTTCTCTATGGCTTTTGGCTTTCCTTACCACTTCTGCCTCTATGAAACCCTCTTTGCCTGTGGTTTCTTTGACATCACCCTCACCCAGTTCCCTTTTAACTTCTCTGGCTACTTATTCTCTATTTCCTTCATGAGTGCCTCCTCTTGTCTTTACCCCATCAATGCTGGCTTCTTCAGGGTGCTATTTTCCATCCCTCTTCTCCAAACTCTCCTCCTAGGTTGTTGTTTCCAAACTACAATCTTGAAGTTTCAAAGACTGAAGGTACTTTATTGTGAAATGGGGACCTCTTTTAGATGCCTCCCTCAAGGAGAGAGTACTCAAAACTGCTCTACTAAAATAGCTTTCCCATTGGATTACGTACTTTGTCACTGATTGAATTGTATCTCCCCCAAACAATATGCTGAAGTCTTAACCCGCTATACCTGTGAATATGACCTTATTTGGATATGGGGTATTTGCTGATATAATCAAGTTAAGATGAGATCACAGGATGAGCCCTAATCCAATATAGCTAGTGAATTTACAAGAAGAGGAGGAGGCTGGGTGCAGTGGCTCATATCTGTAATCCTAGCACTTTGGGAGGCTGAGGCAGGAGGATCACTTGAGCTCAGGAGTTTAAGACCAGCATGGGAAACATGGTAAAACCTCATCTCTAGAAAAAATTTAAAAATTAGCCAGACATGGTGGTGCACACCTGTAATCCCAGTTACTCCGGAAGCTGAGGTGGGAGGATCGCTTAAGCCCGGGAGGTGGAGGCTGCAGCAAGCTGAGATCGCGCCACTATACTCCAGCCTGGGTGACAGAGCCAGACCCTGTCTCAAAAAAAAAAAAAAAAAGAAGAAGAAGAAAAAAAAGTCACAGACACACAGGGAGAACACCACGTGATGATGTGATGGAGCCAGAGATGAGTGATTCATTGACAAGCCAAGGGTTGCCATGGATTGACAGCTGCCACCAGAAGCTAGAAAGAGGCATGGAAGCATTCTCTCCTACAGGTTTTGGAGGGATCACAGCCATATTGACACATTAATTTCAGACTTATATATCCTTCAGAACTGTGAGACAAAACATTCCTATTGTTTTAAGCCACCAGATTTGTGGTACTTTATCATAGCAGCTCTAGGAAACTAGTATACATTTCCTCATCACCCTGCAGCTCCCTATCTAAGCCACCAGTTATAGCTTGCAATCCCTTTTGTCTTAAAAATATTTGCTTTCATTTTTCTCCTAGTTCAAGGGTTCTCTGGCTTTCAAATATCATAGACTAGTTTTTTTTTTAAATTTGAAGTTCAACATTAGGGTTGCAACTTTTGATTTTTCCTTTAACCTTGTGCTATAAGGGCATTAGAAAAAAACTACCATCTAAGCACAAAACTCTCAGAACAAAGTACAGTTCTTTAAATTAAACACTTTGGGTTTTATGAAAAACTCACTGCTTTATTCCAACTCTTCCAGTTTTATTTCAGATTCATAAAAACTTATTATTGCAACATTTAAGAGCCTATCTTATGTACGTGACAAAGAAAAATATTAATAAATATTCATAACCTCTTTTCTGTTTGTAGGCATCTTATTTCTCCCTCCCTTTCCAAATTCTCTTTGGACATATTATGAAATTGGACTGGCTGGGCACGGTGGCTCATGCCTGAAATTTCAGCACTTTGGGAGACCAAGGCGGGCGGATCACCTGAGGTCAGGAGTTCAAGACTAGCCTGACCAACATGGAGAAACCCCGTCCCTACTAAAATTACAGAATTAGCTGGGCATGGCGGTGCATGGCTGTAATCCCAGCTACTCAGGAGGCTGAGGCAGTGGAATCACTTGAACCCAGGAGGCGGAGGTTGCAGTGAACCAAGATCACGCCATTGCACTCCAGCCTGGTGAACAAGAGCGAAACTCCATCTCAAAAACAAACAAACAAAAACAAAATTGGGTTACACTCAGTGAGAGGGAGAATTTAAGAAGCAGAAGCTAAAAAGAATAGTGAGAATTCCTTTCCTTTTTTTTTTTTTTTTTTTTTTTTGACAGAGTTTTGCTCTTGTTGCCCGGGCTGGAGTGCAATGGCACCATCTTGGCTCACTGCAACCTCCGCCTCCTGGGTTCAAGCGATTGTCCTACGTCAGTCTCCCAAGTAGCTGGGATTACAGGCATGTGCCACCACACCCGGCTAATTTTTGTATTTTTAGTAGAGACGGGGTTTCACCATGTTGGCCAGGCTGGTCTCGAACTGCTGACCTCAGGTGATCTGCTCTCCTCAGCCTCTCAAAGTGCTGGGATTACAGGTGTGAGCCACTATGCCCAGCCTGAGAATTCCTTTTTAAAAGGTAGAGAGTTCTCTTTCAAAAAGAAGCTTAGATGGATGAGAAGGTGGAGAAGCATGCTGAGGTTTAAGGAAGTTGGGTGAATGAAGCATATAAGAGAAATTGAAAATAGTAAAAGATGAGGAAAAAAGAGCTTTAGGAAATTTACTATACAGTGTATTCTCCTTTCAGTACCTCTTGAGAATCTGAGGTAGGGATTTAAATTGCTTTCAATTTTTTCTTCCACTGGACTTGTATCTCTATTTATTTTATTTTATTTTGAGACGGAGTCTCATTCTTTCGCCCTGGCTGGAGTGCAGTGGCGCAATCTCCGCTCACTGCAAGCTCTGCCGCCTCCCGGGTTCACGCCATTCTCCTGTCTCAGCCTCCCAAGAAGCTGGGACTACATGCGGCCACCACTACACCCGGCTAATTTTTTTGTATTTTTAGTAGAAACGGGGTTTCACCACATTTGCCAGGATGGTCTCCATCTCCTGACCTCGTGATCCACCCACTTCGGCCTCCCAAAGTGCTGGGATTACAGGCGTGAGCCACCGCGCCCGGCCTTATATATCGTTGTTTAATAAAAATAGAGATGGGATCTCACCATCTTGACCAGGCTGGTCTCGAACTCCTGGGATCAGTGGATCCTTCTGTCTCAGCCTCCAAACGTGCTGGGATTACAGGTGTGAGTCACTGTGCCCAGTCCTTTTTCAATTAAATTTTTTAAAAATAACTTGTGCATTTTTAAGATATACAATATGAAGTTATGATATCATATAGACCAGGGGTCTCTAATCCCCAGCAACCAGTCCTCGGTCTGTTCGGAACTCCCATGACCTCCCGAGCTCCGCCTCCTGTCAGATCAGCCGCGCATTAGATTCTCAGAGGAGCTCAAACCCTACTGTCAACTGCCCATAGGAGGGATCTACATTGCATACTCCCTATGAGAATCTTATTCCTGATGATCTGAGGTGGAACAGTTTCATGCCGAAACCATACCCTCCACCCCCCTGCCAAGTCCATACCCCCCACTCCCCTGCCAAGTCCGTGGAAAAATTGTCTTCCATGAAACAGGTTCCTAGTGCCAAAAAGGTAGGGGACAGCTGATACAGTCACAAAGTTACTACAGCGCAGCATATTAACATATCCATCATCTCATATAGTTACCACCAACCCTTTTTGTGTTTCTGTGGCAAGAGCAGCTAAAATCTACTCATTTGGCATGAATCCCATATGCAGTGCAATTTTATTCCTAATGGACTTGTGTGATTACCTGTAGGATCAAATCACAGGGCAGCTAGGCCTTATTAAGAGTTGCATTGGCTGGGTGCGGTGGCTCACGCCTGTAGTCCCAGCACTGTGGAAGGCCGAGGTGGGAGGATCGCTGGAGCCCAGGAGCTGGAGCTCGCAGTGAGCTCTGATAGCGCCACTGCATTCCGGCAACAGAACCAGACCCTATCTAAAATAAATAAATAAAAATAAAGAGTTGCGTAAGACTGCTATCAGAGGCAGTATTGCACAATGGTTGGATATGACTGCTATCAGAGGCAGTATGGTATATGGTATAAGGGCTTGGGGGTTCTGGAATCAGAAGTCCCGTGGTTGATTCCTGGCCCCAATCTTTTTTTCAACACCTTTCCTTTGTGTTCCTCATAATATTACTTAACTGCACTGTGCCTCATTTCTCCATCCACGAAAGGGAGATAACAGGAGCCACCTCACTAGATTGTTGGATGGATTACACGAGTTAATACACATGAGGCACTTAAGGCATTCCTGGCTGTGGACAGCCCTCACTTGTTAGCTAGCAATGAAACAGAAACCTACAAACCATCTCTTCTCTGCTTAAGCCAAACAAACCAAAAATACCTCTTGTGGCTCACGGTTCCCAAGCTTCCTGGCATGGCTCCCCACAAAGCTGCCCTCGGTTCGCCCTGGCAGGCTTTGTAGCGACCTTCCCTGCCCGGGTCCCAGTCACGGTCGAGAGAAGCGGCCGTGGCCCGGGCTCGCGAGGCGGGCTCCCGCCCGCACCCTCCCTTGCGAGGTCCCCGCCCTGCGCTCCCAGCTCTTCGCACCTCTACACGAGCTTCTCTCACGTTGCTTGTGACACTGCCTCGCCCACACATCCTAGATGCTCAATTAAAGTGGACGTAAAGGAAGATGCTGTGCCTTCTCCCCAAAATACCGAACGGGAGGCTCTGGGTGGGGACGGGAGACGTGGTCAGTGGGAAGTGTCCTTCCACCCTAAGGTGCGTTGCCCCGGGTGGCCGCTGGCCACGTCGCCTGGGATGGGGTTGGGGCTCCCCTCTCAGGACCCCCCCTTCCCCGGCGTCTCTCCCCTGCCGGCGGGCCTCCAGCCTGGCCCCCGGCGCCCGCGGCCACGTGACCCCAGCACAGCTGGAGGCGGTTCCCCGCCCTCCCCAGGGAGCAGCGGGTTGAGGCGGGAGCGGTGCATTGTGGGCAGAGGGGCGGGGGTTGGGAAGATGGCGGCTCCCAGCCTCCTCAACTGGAGGCGGGTTTCTTCCTTCACGGGGCCGGTACCCCGCGCCCGACACGGACACCGAGCGGTGGCCATCCGGGAGCTGATGATCATCTTTGGAGGGGGAAATGAGGGCATCGCGGATGAGCTGCACGTCTACAACACGGGTAGGCGCGGCGGTGGCTCGTCGGCCCCGCCTGCGGGAGCCGCGGAGGGGGAGGGGAGGCGAGGCGGCGGCCGCGGCACTGACAGCTGTCACCGCCCGGTCACTGCTTCCTCGGGCGGGCGGCGGGGAGCGCGGCTCGGCCGGGCGGCCCGGGTCCCGCAGCTCTGTCCCGGACGGCAGCTCTGGATCTCCGGGACCCTCGGGGACGCAGCGGACCCCGAGCGGGGTGCACCGGTCTTCAAGCGGGGGATCCCGGACGCCCCCGCCCCAGCGCTGCTGGAGGACGCAGGCGACAGAAGACCGTGTCCAACTGCCTGGGCTACTCCCCGAAATCTCGCCCCTGTCAAAAAACAAAACCCACTCCAAACCAAAGTTCCGTCGGGCCTTTCCCGGCTTTGCCTACCTGCCTTCCTTAGGAGGAAGACCATCTAGGGGGTGAGGAGGGAAAACGAGAGGCCTTCTGGCACTCTTGCCTCAAATACAACCCGGTGTTTGGCAGGTAACGGTCAAGAGCCCCTCCGTGGGCCGCGCTCTAAACCGGCGGGGACGTGGTGAGGCGGCCTTGTGTCTGCATACTCGGTGTGGGCGCCCTTCTGGACTGGCCCTCGGAAAGAGGACTGTCATAACCTGAGCACCACTGCAGATCACAAGTGTCCCTGGGCAAGGAGCCCCTATCTTTGAGGACCTCTGTGGAATAGAAAGGAGTCTGGAATTTAATTTTTTTCCCCCTTGTAAATGCTCAGGCTGTCACAAGAAATCTTTTCGGTGTAAAGACAGTGATGGAATTTTGGGTCTACTTCATGCCTGATAACTTTTCTCGGACGAAACAGCTTAATCACAGGAATAATTTGAAGGTTAACAAAATAGTGGAGTCTGAGAAATTTTATTTTTTTCACCCTCTCCTCCTCCCAGCGCCCCAGCATATGAAGTTAAAAAGTTACTGACAGTTTGGTCTTAGTGTTCAAAACCCTGGCTTTGGAACAAATTAGACCTGATTTGAATCTTGCTCTGCCAGTTGCCCAGGATCAGCGCTGAAGTTACCAAACCTTTTTTAGCTTCACAATTTTCAGTTGTAAAATGGAGATTTTTATACTCACCCAGCAGGGGTTTTATAAGAATTAAATGATACAGATCAGGGTTTTTCAACAGCAGCACCGTCGACCTTTTGGGCCAGGTAATTCTTTGTAGAGGTCGGGGGAAGCTGCCCTGTATTGCCCTGTACATTGTAAGATGTTTGACAGCATCCCTGCCTCTACCTACGAGATGCCAGTAACAGCCCCCTCCAGTTGTGACAACTAAAAATGTCACCAGACTTTGCCAAATGTCTTCTGGGGGGCAGAATCATCCCCAGTTGAGACCCACTGATAATGATGATATATGTAAAGTACTTGCTGATAGTATGTGATAACCGTTGTTGGTTATAATCAGTTTTAATTTTATTTTGGCAACTAGCTACGAATCAGTGGTTTCTGCCAGCTGTTAGAGGAGATATCCCTCCAGGCTGTGCTGCCCATGGATTTGTCTGTGATGGTACCAGAATATTAGTATTTGGGGGTATGGTTGAATATGGAAGATACAGCAATGAGTTATATGAGTTACAAGTAAGTGTATTTAATATTATTTCATTCTGAGGCTTTAATAATGATATTGTTCATAATTTTTCAAAAGATTGCAACATTACTAACATTGTTTAACACATTTTGACATTGTTCAAGTAATGTAAACTTCACATTTTATAGCTTTACAGAAAATGTTTCCACTTCACTTAAAAGCCAAAGTTTCCTGGCAAGTCTTTTTCCCATACCCAGTGCAACATTTATAACATCAAGATACCTGTTACTTAGCATCAGTTGTACATGTTTATACTTAAGTTTTTGTATCTTAGTGCAGTAGAAACTTTAGCCTGCAACAGGAGCACCTGGAGGACCTGTGAAGACACAGATTGCTGGGTCCTACCCAGAGAGTTTCTGAGTCAGTAGTGGGCCATAAGCATTTGCATTTCTACCAAGTTCCCAGCTGCTGAAGCTCCTGGTTTCTAGAGTATACTTTTTGTTTGTTTGTTTTGAGACAGAGTCTTGCTCTGTTGCCCAGGCTGGACTGCAGCCGTGCGATCTTGACTCACTGCAACCTCCGTCTCCTGGGTTCAAGCGATTCTCCTGCCTCAGCCTCCTGAGTAGCTGTGACTACAGGCACGCACCACCATGCCCAGCTAATTTTTGTATTTTTAGTAGAGACGAGGTTTCACCATGTTGGCCAGGCTGGTCTTGAACTTCTGACCTCAGGTGATCCACCCGTCTGGGCCTCCCAAACTGCTGGGATTACTGGCATGAGCCACTGTGCTCTGCCGCAAGTTCTTAAGTATTAAGTACTGCAGGACTCACAGAGGGATAGTTGGCATTGGCATCAACTGACAGATTGACAACTTTGAATAAAACTTTCCACATTTGGAAAATCACCATGCCTGGCCCCTGGGCTATGCTTTGAAAACCACTGCTTTCGTGTTTTAGAAATTGTTACCCTCATACTAATATTTGCTGCACCTCCCACCTTGACAATACATACAAAAGAGGAGTAACAGTTTCCCATAACCTTTCTAAATTTGACTCTTACTAAACCGGACTCATAGCCCTTGTTGACTTTTCTTCCTGACCTGTGCCTTATCCCTAGGGTGGTGATCATGTGAGTATCTGCTAATTGGCAGATGTGAGTGGTTATACCTATTTACAAGCAACTCATTGCAAAAATAATTTCAGCTAAAGAAAACATCCATGGCCAGAGAATAAGTTTTGGAATTTGATTTGTTAAATGAGCTTTATGTTTACCTTTAAAAGGTTAAAATATTTACCATTCATGGATTGCCTTATTTCAGAAAGTAAGAATGTATAAATTACATTTAATCTTGAAGCTATGTATAATACTTTATTTTTCATTTGGAAAATACTTTAGAACTGTTGAAGTTTATTATTATATGGTTAGTTTGCCATTGTGGAAATCTATGAATATGGAATAGTAACTTGAATGTCTACTGGAACATATATTTTAATTCCAGAAGTTAGCTTGTTGTTTGTCATTTGTCCCAAAAGTAGTTTATTAGTGCCTTCTGATAGGATTTGGATTAAAATGTATTGATATGATGTTGCACTATTGACAATATAGGAGTGCTTTCTTGATTTTGTCTGACTGTATTTGTGTCTTTTTTTTTTTAGGCAAGTCGTTGGTTATGGAAAAAAGTGAAACCCCATCCCCCTCCTTCTGGTTTACCTCCTTGTCCTCGGCTTGGACATAGCTTCTCTTTATATGGTAACAAATGCTATTTGTTTGGTGGCCTGGCAAACGAAAGCGAAGATTCAAACAATAATGTTCCCAGGTATGCTGACTCTTTCAGACCAAATGCTTATTTTATGATTTAGAGTAGGAACATTTTATTTTTTCCATCTTTAATTTTTAAAAGGGATGATGCTTAGCTTTTTGCATTTCAATCTAATAGTGGACAAATTTGTGTGTGTTTGTGTTTTCCTTAGTCCCTGGAGCATATTTGTTTTCAAAACTGTGTCTTTTCTTCAGAAAGCATTGGAGCTAAAAACAAAAAAATTGTGTCTTTTTTAATGAGAAATCATCTTATTAAATTAATATTAATGTAACTGCTTGTATCAATATATTTGTATATATTGAGCCATAATGCATTTTAGCTACCTCATAAATGATAATGAAAAGTAACAGATGGTTATTTTAAAATTAGATTTCTCTGGGAATTTGGCAACGAAACTCTGACTGTAAAATGAAAGCTATCATTTCCATGTTTTATACAGGAAGCTGTTAGAGTGGTTCACACTAGCAAATACTTTTACAATCAATTCTTTCCTCCTTTTTCCCAAATAGAATTAATTCACTACCTCTTTTCTTTTCACATCGTGTTTTATTTGTTTGTTTGTTTGTGTATTGAGTTCCAATAAGCCTTTATGAAACAGCTCGTAGGCAGGTTTGGTCCACAGGATGTAGTTTGCTGACACAGATTGTAAATAATGGGGATATCTACATTGTTGACCCCTATTATAGCTAATGTTGGTTTTGTCTGCAAAGAATCCCTCTTTCCTTTGGGGAATTGTACTGTTCCATGTAGTGTTTTTTTTTTAAATAAATTTTATTTGTGTAAATTTAAGGTATATAACATGATGGTATAAGATAGATATTATATATATATATATATATAAATGGTTATTATAGTGGTAATATGGCCATCATTTCATATAGTTACCCATTTTTTTTTCTGCCTGTGGCATGAGCAGCTGTAGTCACCACCGGGTGTTGTGGCTCATACCTGTCATCCCAGCACTTTGGGAAGCCGAGGTGGATGGATCGCTCGAGCCCAGCAGTTCGAGATCAGCCTGGGCAACATGGCAAAACCCCATCTCTACCAAAAATACAAAAAATTAACTGGGCATGGTGGCACACGCCTGTGGTCACAGTTACTTGGAAGGCTGAGGTGGGAGGATTTCTTGAGCCTGGGAGGTGGAAGTTGCAGTAAGCCAAGATCATGCTGCTGCACTCCAGCCTAGGTGACAGTTAGACCCCATCTCAAAAAAAAAAAAAAATCCTGAATACAATGCATTATTATTAACTGTAGTCCTCATGTTATACATTAGATCTCTCAATTTGTTTATGCTACGTATTTGCTACTTTGTATCTTTTGACCTACATTTCCCCATTTCCTTCCCCTCCTGCCACCCTGACCCTGGTAACCACTGTTTTATTCTCTGTTTCTATATGTTTTACCTTTTTTGTTAAAACAAAACAAAAACCAAGATTTCACATATGAGATAATGCAATATTGTCCTTTGTGTCTGTCTTATTTCACTTAGCATAATGTCCTGCTGCTCCATCCATGCTGTGGCAAATGTTAGTATATTTTTTTCTTTCTTTTTTTTAGACTTTCTCTTTTTTGATTTTTTATTTTTATTTTACTTTAAGTTCTGGGATGCATGTGCAGAATGTGCAGGTTTGTTACGTAGGTATACATGTGCCATGGTGGTTTGCTGCACCTATCAACCCATCATTTAGGTTTTAAGCCCTGCGTGCATTAGGTATTTGTCCTAATGTTCTCCCTCCCCTTACCCTGCAACCCCTGATATGCCCTGGTGTGTGATGTTCCCTTCCCTCTGTCCATGTGTTCTCATTGTTCAACTCCCTCTTATGAGTGAGAACATGCAGTGTTTGGTTTTCTTTTTCTGTGCTAGTTTAGTTTGCTGAGAATAATGGTTTCCGGCTTCATCCATGTCCCTGCAAAGGACATGAACTCTTTTTTTGAGACGAGTCTCGCCCTGTCGCCCAGACTGGAGTGCAGTAGCGCAATCTCAGCTCACTGCAAGCTCCGCCTCCTGGGTTCATGCCATTCTCCTGCCTAAGCCACATGAGTTGCTGGGACTAAAGGCGCCCACCACCACGCCCAGCTAATTTTTTGTATTTTTAGTAGAGACTAACGTGGGGTGCACCGCATTAGCCAGGATGGTCTCGATCTCCTGACCTCATGATCCACCTGCCTCGGCCTCCCAAAGTGCTGGGATTACAGGTGTGAGCCACCACGCCTGGCCGAACTCACTCTTTTTTATGGCTGCAATATTTGTTTCTTTTTAAGCCCAAATAATATTCACATAGTGTTTTGATCATTGTCATTCTAGCACTCAAGCTTTGGAGATTTAGAGTCCAAAGGGCTGTTTTCTGATTCAGGGCTTATCATGTGTGTCCTTTAGAGCAAATAATCTAAGCTTGTTTCCTTCACCGTGAAATGGGAGTGATTAAATACCTGTTTTACAGTGTCATTGTGATAGTGAAATAAGATCATTGGTATAATTTTCAAAGCACTTTCAAGTTGCTATAGCATATAATACAGTAGAGTTATTAACCATTATGTCTTTTTACTTGCATTAGATTGATGGTAGGATCTTAACTTTTTTTCCAAACTGTTTTAAAATATAGAAATACTAAAATATCATGGAAAATTTGGAAACCATAGAAAAGGAAAAAAAAATTATCCCACCATAGTAATCCAGTTACTTTTACTTTTTTGTTTGTTTGTTTTGAGACAGAGTCTCGCTCTGTCACCCAGGCTGGAGTACAGTGGTGTGATCTCGGCTCACTGCAAGTTCCGCCTTCTGGGTTCCCGCCATTCTCCTGCCTCAGCCTCCCGAGTAACTGGGACTATAGGCGCCCGCCACCACGCCCGGCTAATTTTGTTTTTGTGGTTTTTTTTAGTAGAGATGGGGTTTCACCATGTTAGCCAGGATGGTCTCGATCTCCTGACCTCGTGATTCGCCTGCCTTAGCCTCCCAAAGTGCTGAGATTACAGGCATGAGCTACTGCGCCTGGCCAGTACTTTTACTTTTAACATACGTCTTTTAAAAAAAATTTTCCATTAAACAGGTTTTTAAAATAACACTGGTAAAAAGTCAAGAAATTGGAAAGTGTACAGTGTTCTTTCAACAGCACTATCTCCCAACATAGGCAGATACACATAATTCAATTTGATGTACATCTTTTGGAACCTTTTTCATGTAACACTTTTCATGTACCCTTTTTCACATATTAGCTTTTGTTAGGTTATTGTTTATAATGGGGCAGGCTTCTCAAGGTTATTCTACTTCAGAGGGCCAGTAGGTGCATACAATTACATACAGTGCTTTTTAAAGCCTGTGTTCAAAGCACACATTCATTTCTGGTCACATTCCATTAGTCAAAGCCAGCCATATGGCAAAGGCCAGAGTTAGTGGTCTAAGGATGTATACTCTGCCTACTGGGAAAGAATGGGAACACATTAATACGATTCTCCACACAGATCTATTTTCTTTTTTTTCTTTTTTTTTTTCTTTTTTTTTTTGAGAAAGGGTCTCACTCTGTTACCCAGGCTGGAGTGCAATGGCACAATGTCAGCTCACTGGAGTCTCCACCTCCCAGGCACAAGTGATCCTCCTACCTCAACCTGTTTAACTTCTTAAGAAATTCTACCAAATTGCTTTCCAAACTGACTACACCATTTTACATTCCCACCAGCAATATATAAGTGTTTTAATTTCTCCACCTTTGCTAATAGTCATTATTGTCTGTCTTTTTTATTGTTGCCATCTTAGTGGGAGTAAAGTGGTATCTCATTGTGGTTTTAATTTGCATTTCCCTAATGATTAATAGTGTTGGACATTATTTCATGTGCTTTTTAGCCATTCATGTATCTTTGGTGAAATTTCTATTCAAATATTGTGTCCGTTTTGAAATTCATAGTTTTCTTGTTATTGAGTTGTAACAGTTCTTTATATATTCTGGATATAAGTTTTATGTTTTGTTTTATTTTTTAATCATAAATGTGATTCGGCCAGGTACAGTGGCTCACACCTGTAATCCCAGTACTTTGGGAGGCTGAGGCCAGCAGATCACTTGAGCCCAGAAGTTTGAGACCAGCCTGGGCTACATGGCAAGACCCTGTCTCTGCAAAACATTAGAAAATTAGCTGGGTGTAGTGGTATGTGCCTGTGGTCCCATCTACATGGGAGGCCAGCGCAGGAGGATTGCTTGAGAGCAGGAGGCCAGGACTACAGTGAGCCATGTTTACATCAGTGCACTCCAGCCTAGGCAACAGAACAAGATTCTGTCCCCCCCCCCCAAAAAAAGTAAAATTTGTACAAAAAGGCTTACTGGGAATTTTTTTTTTTTTTTTTTTTTTTTTTTTGAGACGGAGTCTCGCTCTGTCACCCAGGCTGGAGTGCAGTGGCCAGATCTCAGCTCACTGCAAGCTACGCCTCCCGGGTTTACGCCATTCTCCTGCCTCAGCCTCCCGAGTAGCTGGAACTACAGGCGCCCGCCACCTCGCCCGGCTAGTTTTTTTTTGTATTTTTTTTTTGAGACGGAGTCTTGCACTGTCACCCAGGCTGGAGTGCAGTGGCGCGATCTCGGCTCTCTGCAAGCTCCGCCTCCCGGGTTCACGCCATTCTCCTGCTTCAGCCTCCCGAGTAGCTGGGACTATAGGCGCCCACCACCACGCCCGGCTAATTTTTTGTATTTTCAGTAGAGACGGGGTTTCACCGTGTTAGCCAGGATGGTCTTGATCTCCTGATGTCATGATCCGCCCATCTCAGCCTTCCAAAGTGCTGGGATTACAGGCATAAGCCACCGTACCCGGCCCTTACTGGGATTTTGATAGGAATTTCATTGATTATATATTAGTTTGAGGAGAATTGCCATCTTAGTAATATTGGGTCTGCCAATTCATGAACATGGGATGTTTCTCCATTTATTTAAATCTTTTAAATTTTCTCTCAGCAATATTTTGTAGTTTTCAATGTATGTGTTGCTCTAATTTTGATTAATGTATTCCTAGGTTTTTTATTCTTTTTGAGGATATTATGAATCGATTTGGTTTCTTTCTTTTTTTTTTTTTTTTTTTTTTGAGATGGAGTCTCGCTCTGTTGCCCAGGCTGGAGTGCAGTGGCACGATCTCAGCTCACTGCAAGCTCCACCTCCTGGGTTCAGGCCATTCTCCTGCCTCAGCCTCCCCAGTAGCTGGGACTACAGGCACCCGCTACTATGCCTGGCTAATTTTTTTTTTTTGTATTTTTAATAGAGACTGGATTTCACCATGTTAGCCAGGATGGTCTCCATCTCCTGACCTTGCGATCCACCCACCTTGGCCTCCCAAAGTGGTGGGATTACAGGCATGAGCCACTGTACCCAGCCGATTTAGTTTCTTAATTTCATTTCTGGATTGTTTATTGCTAGTTTATAGAAATACAGTTGCTTTTGTTATTTATCTTGTATCCTGTGACCTTGCTGAATTCATTTATTATTTTTAATATTTAAATGGATTTCAATTTTTTTATTATTGTTGATCCTTAGGAGTTCTTTACATATATATTTTTCATATGTTCCAGATGTGTTTTCTAAGTCTTCTCTTTGCCTTTTTTTTTTTTTGAGACAGAGTCTAGCTTTGTTGCCCAGGCTGGAGTGCAGTGGCGCGATCTTTGCTCACTGCAACCTCCGCCTCCTGGGTTCAAGTGATTCTCCTGCCTCAGCCTCCCGAGTAGCTGGGATTTTAGGTGCCTGTCACCACGCCCAGCTAATTTTTGTATTTTTAGTAGAGGCAGGGTTTCACCATGTTGGCCAGGCTGGTCTCAAACTCCTGACCTCATGATCTGCCCACCTCGGTGCTGAGATTACAAGCATGAGCCACTGTGCCCAGCCCACTTTGCTTTTTTTAAAAGGGTTTTCAGTTTAGTTTTATCACGTTTGACAATATTTTCTTTTATGGCTTTCTGGTTTTGAATCTTGCTTTGAAAGACTCTCCTTCAGGAATATTATAAAAATAAATTTTCTGTATTTTCTTCTAGTACATTCATAGTTTTGTTTCTGTTTAGAATATTAATACATTTGTGATATACTTTTGTGACTAGTGTGAGGCTTTTTCTTTTCCTAATTGATTTTCAATTTTCCCAACACCATTTATTAAATAAGCCATTTTTTTCTATTGATTTGAAATTCCATCTCTGTCATGTCTTTACTGTATAAATGTGTCTTTCTAGGCTTTCTAGACCAGGGGTTGCAAACTATATCCTGTGGGCCTGCTGTCTTTTTTTATTAATAAAGTTTTATTGGAACACAGCCATCCCCATTCATTTTGTACTGCTGTTGGCACCTTTCATGTTGAAACAGCACAGTTGAGTAGTTACACAATAGATTTTATGGCCTGTGAAGCCTAAAATATTTACTGTCGGACCGTTTACAGGAAACATTTGTTGATTCCTGCTCTACACTCTATTCTGTTTCATTAATATATTTACCTTTCTATCATTAATTGTGGCATTGCTATAGGTTGTTGGTATGTGATTTTAATAACATTAAGGACATTTTTCTTTTCTTTTCTTTTTGAGACAGAGCCTCACTCTGTCACCTGGGGCTGGAGTACAGTGGCATGATCACAGCTCTCTACAGCCTCGACCTCCTGTGCTCAGACAGCCCTCCTGCCTCAGCCTCTTGAGTAGCTAGCTGGGACCACAGGTGCATGCCACCATGCCCAGTTAATTTTAAAACTTTTTTTTTCTTTTTCGTAGAGACAAGGTCTTTCCATGTTGCCCAAGCTGGTCTTGAACTCCTGGGGTCAAGTGATCCTCCCACCTTGGCCTCCCAAAGTGTTGGGATTATAGGCGTAAGCTGCCATGCCTGGCCAAAATGTTCTTAAATTTCCAGCTTATTAGTTTTATTTTTCTCTTTTTAACAAGAAATGTATATTGAGGTAGTTTAAATTCATTTTGGAGCTTACTGTGTCTCTCCTTTAATACATGAATTTTGTGAATTTTTTCTTTGCTGAATCACATTTCTAACATTTATTTATAATACCTATATTTATTAGCGATTTTGCCTGTGTTATTTGGGGGAGTAGGGTGCTATTGTAATCTGATTTGAGTATCAGGATTATGTTATCCTTGTAAACATAATCAGGGTTATGTTCTGAGGTCATGGAAAGCCCTCCATCTTTTATTATATTTAAATAATATAATTCTTTGAATATTTAGTAGAAATTTTCCATATTTACCTGGGATTGGTATTTGATCTTTGATTGCCTTTTCAATTTCTTCTTTGAGTATTGGTCTATTTAGGTTTTCAACCTTTTGTAATTTTTGGTAATTTTTTTTTTTTTGAGAAGTTACCCATTTATCTAGATTTTTAAATTTATTTCTAAAAGTTATAAGATAGCCAGGTGTGGTGGTACACACCTATAGTCCCAGCTGCTTGGGAGTCTGAGGCAGGAGGATCATCTGAACCCAGGAGTTCAAATCTAGCCTGGGCAATGTAATGAGCCCTGTCTTAAAAATTTTTTTAATTTATTTATTTAAAAATGTTTTAAAGTTATAAAGACAATTCTCTCTATCTTTAAAATCTCTATATCCGTTGTTATATCTCTTTTCTTATCCCTAAGTGTTAGTATTGTCTAATCAGACTTGCTAGTGATTTGTTATTTTATTTATTTCAAAGAGCCATTTTTTAGTTTTATTGACTGTTTTTCTTTTTAGTTTATTTTCTTAAACTTTTTAACTCTATTCCATTTCTTTCAACTTTTATTCCTAACCTTTTTTTTTTTTTTTTTTTTTTAGAGACAGGATCCCATTCTGTCACCCAGGCTAGTGTGGTGACACAATCATAGCTTACTGCAGCCTTGAACTCTTGGGTTCAAGCTATACTCCCACCTCAGCCTTCTGAGTAGCTAGGACTATAGACACATGCAGCCATGCCTGGTTAATTTTTAAAATTTTTGTTGAGACAGGATCTTGCCAGATTGTCCAGGCTAGTCTTGAACTCCTGGCCTCAAGCAGTCCTCCTACCTCAGTCTCCCAAGGTGCTGGGATTACCCGCTTAAGCCATCATGCCCAGCATCTTTTAAACTTCTAGTAGTTTGAATGCTTTTTCTATCTTCTAATAATTTGAATGCTCCTTAGTTCATTTTTCAGTGTTATTTTCATGTGATTATATCTTTGACCGTATCCCATAGGGTTTGATACAGACTGCTTTTATTGTCATTGATTTCTATTTTCTCTTTAAAAGTAATTTGCTACAATTTTTTAAAGATCTCCAAGTGGAAAGTTTTGTTATTATTGCCAATATCTAGTTTTATTATATTGTGGTCAGGAAATGTGGTCTATAAAGATGTTTGTGTCTATTTCACAGTCAATTTTTGTGATTCCATAGGTGCTCATTAAGACCATGAGTTCTTGACTGTGTGCAAGGTTGTTTATCTATTAAATCAATGTTTTATGTATTTATTATTATTGATTTTAGAGATGTGGTCTTGCTATGTTGCTCAGGCTGGATAACTCCTAGGCTCAAGTAATCTTCCTACCTCAGTCTCCTGAGTAGCTGGGACTGCAGGCATGTGCCATTGCACCTGGCTCTATTAAATAAATGTTCAAAGCTTTTTTATTTTGTGAGTCTAGGTCTTATCAACTTTTGAGTGACATGCTCAAGTCTCCCACCATGATTGTGGATTTGTGTTTTGTTTCTTGTATATCTAATTTTCAACTTGTGTACACTGTTTTGTTGTAGATTTATTTTTTGTAAATGGGGCTAATAGCCAGTATGAACTGGATAGCATACTGGCTGATGTCCATTCTCAACAGTTTAAGCCTATTCCACATTAGTTTAAGATAGTTTTAATATTATCCTTGATTTTCATCACTTATACTTAGATTTGGGGTTCTTGTATTTTGTTTCCTCTGTATTCCTGCCCCCACCATCAACCCTGACCAGACTTTGTCTTATAATAGGGCAGTTTTATTCTGCCCTTGTGTTTTGTGTTTTCCATCTACTCTGCTTTGTTGCCCTTCTTCCCTTTTCTTGCCTATGCCAGATTTTTTGCTAAGTTGTGATGATGGAAAACATTTGCATATGTATATGTATATGTATATGTATATGAGTGTTCGTGTACGTGCATGTTTATACATCTGTGTCTGTGTGTGTGTATATATATATGTTTATGTAATTTTTATTTCCTGTTCTGTGAACTGTCAGTTTCTATCTTTTTATCTGTGTCTATTGTGTGAGTGGTCATTATCTTGGTTTTTAGGAAAATTTGACCTTTTTTTCTGCAACGTGTGCTAAACTTTTTAAGTTTGTCCTTTTTTCTTTTGACATTGTTTATGGTGGGGGTTTTTTGTTTTTTGTGTTTTTTTGAGATGGAGTTTCGCTCTGTCACCCAGGCTGGACTGCAGCCGTGTGATCTCAGCTCACTGCAACCTCCACCACCCGGGTTCAAGTGATTCTCCTCCCTCAGCCTCCTGAGTAGCTGAGATTACAGGCGCCCGCAACCACGCCCAGCTAATTTTTGTATTTTTAGTAGAGACAGGGTTTCACCATGTTGGCCAGGTTGGTCTTGAACTCCTAACCTCAGGTGATCCACCCCCCCTTGGCCTCCCAAACTGCCGAGATTACAGGTGTGAACCACAGCACCTGGCCCTGGCCTGTTTTTTTTTTTTTTAAACTATCTTATTAACTGCTTTCTATATACTATACTTTGCTTTTTTCCCCATTTCTTTACTCTTCCCCTGTTTATTATTTTTCTTTGACTGTTTCCCTATAGTGATCTGAGAATTATATGTGCTAATTTTGTGCATAGCTTAGTTGCTTGGAAATTAACACACATTTACAATGAAAATATCCTGTCAACCTTGGGAATAAATTACTGTCTTTATTTTAACATTCTTTTGCCTACTTCATTTTTCTGTATGTTCCATGTATTTTTGAATCTTAATCCAGGTTATGATAAATTTTAAAAATTAACTTAGTAGTAAATTTTTCTTAGTGGTTATTTAGATCTCATAACCACAGATTTCAACATCAGTTTAGATGTAACCACAAATTACTACCATTTCTCTTATTCAAAGTATTATTTCTTTATTATTTATTTATTTATTTTGAGACGGAGTCTCGCTCTGTCACCCAGGCTGGAGTGCAGTGGTGTGATCTCGGCTCACCGCAAGCTCTGCCTCCCAGGTTCACGCCATTCTCCTGCCTCAGCCTCCCAAGTAGCTGGGGCTACAGGCGTGCCCACCACCATGCCTGGCTAATTTTTTGTATTTTTGTTAGTAGAGACTGGGTTTCACCGTATTAGCTAGGATGGTCTCGATCCCCTGACCTCGTGATCCTCCCGCCTCAGCCTCCCAAAGTGCTGGGATTACAGGCATGAGCCACCACGCCAGGCCTATTCAAAGTATTATATTTCTTTTTCTTTTTCCTAGATAACATCCTAGAATTATTTTCCCCAAAACAATTATGTAGCTAAACTTTGAAGTTTTATATGTCCTGAAATGTTTTAATATTTGCCTTTACATTTGAATAATAATTTTGTAGGAAATAAATTTCTACAAAAGTCATTTTGCGCAAAACTTCAAAAACATCCATGAAACTTAGTGCCAATTTCTAAAGTTAAAAACTATGTAGGACATTGCTATGACATTATAATGAAAATTTTAAAGGTTGCAAAGCAGTATTTTTAGTATGCCTCATTTATCCATATGTGTTTATCCATAGACAGAGGTGTCTTAAGGGATATGTACCAAAATATTTTCAATAGTGATTGTTCTGGTTATCTAGTACCATACAGTAAACTGCCCCAAAATTTAGTGATGCAGAATAATAACCATTTGATTATGTTCATGGATTCTGTGGGTCAGGAATTTAGATAGGCCACAGGAGGGATGGCTGGGCCCTCAGCTGAGAAGTCTTGAAGGGGTTACTTCTGTGCCTGATGCCTCAACTGCAATGGCTGAAGGACAGACTCAGCTGGTTCTGTCACCCTACATACCTGCATATGGCCATCCAGATGGTAGTTTTATGGGAGTTGAACTTCTTACATGGTGGTTCAGGATTCCAAGAGTAAGTATTCTACTTAAGCCGTTTAGGCCTTCTGTGACGCAGCCTCAGAAGTCATATACCCTATTAATCAAAGCAATCACAAACCAGTCCAGAATCAAGGGAAGGGAACATAGACCCAACTTCCCGATGGGAAGAGTGTCAGAGGATTTATAGCTATGTTTTAACACCAACAGTTGGCAAGTTGTCATTGATAAGAGTGTTGGCTAAATGATAACAGGAATTATTCTTAATCTCTTCTGCTCACTACTGAGCTCCAGAAGAGTGCCTGGTACATAGTAGTGTTTGATAAGTATGTATTGTATGAATGAGGTTTGGGGTTTTCTGCTCTCCTAATGCCTTTCTGTACTATATGAACTTTTCATAGTAAGCACATTTTATCTTTATAAACAGAAATAAAATGCAAAGAAAGGGTATATATTATCTGAATATTTTAATTTTTCCTATGATATTCTAGATATTTAAATGATTTTTATGAGTTGGAGCTACAGCATGGCTCTGGTGTTGTGGGTTGGAGCATTCCAGTGACTAAAGGGGTTGTGCCTTCTCCAAGAGAATCCCACACAGCTGTTATATATTGCAAAAAAGATTCTGGAGGTCCGAAAATGTATGTTTTTGGTGGAATGTGTGGTGCTCGCCTGGATGACCTATGGCAGCTTGACTTAGGTAAGTTTAACTTGATTCAGGCTCAGGAATAAGGCAAATTAAAAGATGCTTTGAAAAATATTATTGATTGCAGTATTTATTGAGTTGTACTTAGATTTATAACTAGCACTTGTGGCCCCAGGGACAGCTGATATGTGATATGAATGGTTGCTGATAAATCAGATTGAGAAAATGAATGTTTGGTTTATGATAGTAACTCTCTTGTGCGTTCTGTAAACAGGGTTACCGTATGTCCTGGTTTACCTGGGATGATTCTGGTTTATGCTTATTGTCTTGTGTAATTATCAATAGTACAATACTCCCTTTCACTCTGAAAAATGTCCTGTACAGGATGATAACTTTATATGGTTACCTTATCTACAGGAAATGTAGCATTAACAATGTTATTCGTGGTCAGTAGAAAACCCTTAAGTAGTTCTCTCTAAAGGGATCTTAGGAATGAATGATTGGAGGGTAGTGTGCCTCTCACCTTTGACTATCTTCTGTCCAGTGTACTCTTACTTTAAATGATAAAATCTCTAATATTCTTAATTCAAAATTGGTAGTACCCTAAGCACACTTATTTATTACAAATACAGTCATCCTTCGGTATCTGTGGAGGATTTATTCAGGACCTCCTGAATACCATGGATATCCTGGATACCAAAATCCATGGATGCTCAAGTCCCTGATATAAAGTGGTGTAATATTTGCATATTCTCCCATATACTTTAAATCATCTCCACTTGAGATTACTTATAACACCTAATATAATGTAAATACTATATAAATGGTTGTTATACTGTATTGTTTAGGGAATAATGACAAAAAGAAAACATGTTCAGTGCAACCAAAGTTTTTTGTGAATATTTTCAATCTGTGGTTAATTGAATCTGTTGATGCAGGACCCATGGATACAGAGGGCTAACTGTACTAACATTAAGTATAAATAGATTTCTGATTGGCAGTTTATGTAAGCTGGAAATGTTTAAGATAATGTTCAAATAATTGTTTTAAAATACTTTGTTTCATTTTGGTAAGTCCTTGTTTTATTTTTTGAAATTATGCAAGTTGAGGTAATTTACTGTTGTTAGATCAAGTTGCTAATATAATTATTTTTACTTTTAGAAACTATGTCATGGTCAAAACCAGAAACTAAAGGGACAGTGCCACTTCCACGAAGCCTTCATACAGCCAGTGTTATAGGAAACAAGTATGGTGGTTTTTTGTATTTTGCTTCTGTTTTTTTTTTTTTTAAAAACAACTTAAGAAGCCCACAAAGAAAGTAACGCTAGTAGTTTCTTAGAAATAGATTATGAAGGTTAATAAAGTTTGATTGTGCTTACTGGAGCTAAAATAATTTGTCTGTAGAAGCAAAAATACTTAATATGCCATTTTCTTATGCTCTCTCTTTTACTTCTTTGCATTCCTTATAATGCCTTGCCCAGAGTAGGCTTTATGTAAGTGTAAACCTGGGTGTTGCCAAACTAATCACCTAACTCACTGTTTCCTTTTTCATATTTTTGGTATTGCTTCATTTGTGCTGAGGCACATGCTCTTAATGATTATGCTTTAGATGGCAATATAGAGTTGATGGTTAGAATACAAACTCTGTAACCAGATGGCCTAAATTCAAGACTCAGCTTTGGCACTTGTCCTTTATGACCTGGGGCAAGAAAATTTAATATGTTTGTACCTCACTTTCCTTAAGTATACAATGTGGATTAAAGTAAAACCTACTTGACAAGGCTGTAATGAAGACTAAATGAATTAATACATTCGAAATGCTTAGAACAGTTTCTGGTATGAAGTGAGCACTCCATAAATGTTGGCTATTACTACCATCAACAAATTCCCTTATTTGTGCAACATTGTGCCACAATTAGGAGTACTGTTTAATCAGAATTTAATGAAATAGTTACTACTTCAGGGATTCTACCTTAAATGTAATATTTTAGGAAATGATTGTTGTAATTTAGAACCTAGTTTGTTTTTTTTTTAAATAAACTCAAAACCAAACAGGATGTTCTTTACATTTAAACAAAATCTTAGACATTTTTATACATTTTTTTAACTGAAGAGCCATTTTATAAAATGTAATTTTCCATTGAAACCCCAGCATATAAAATGGATTTTAAAAAACAGAGCTCTGGCCGGGCATGGTGGCTCACACCTATAATCCCAGCACTTTGGAAGGCCAAGGTGGAAGGATGGCCTGAGCCCAGGAGGTTGAGTTTGCAGTGGACCATTATCATGCCACTGCACTCTAGCCTGGGCAACAGGACAAGATCCTGTCTCAAAAAAAAAAAAAATCTCGGATTGGCATAAAAAAAAAATAGATCTCTGGTTGACATCAGGTCACATGGGCCCTGACTTCTGCCTGATGAGCCTTTCTCTTCCAGCAGCCATCAGGCTTGTCTTCAGAACTCCTAGGGCCCTAAAGGAACACAGTTTAAAGTTTTTTGTTTAAGTGATATCAATGACCAAAGTTATATGAAATTTAATCCTCTTTGGTTACTATATGCATACAATTTTAAGTTTGACTTTGGATGTCATAGATCAATTGAGTATCTTTCTGACTGAGGTACCCTTAGTATATTATAGGCAATATTGATTTTTAAATATATTATAATCAAAATATTCTTCACTTTAAGTAACTTGCCAGAGAGAAACAATTGTGATTCTGTATTGCTTCATAAAATTGTAAACTCTTGAAAGAAGACCACTTTATTCATCTTCTTATTCCCATTACCTTGACAATGGTAAGTGAATGAATAGTTCTGGAGCTCTGAGTCAACTGATAGGAGAGTTTTCTATTCTTCGCACTTCAAATCCAAGAAGTAAAATGAAATAAGCTACTTTATGTTTTTGTTTTGTTGTTGCTCAGGATGTACATTTTTGGTGGATGGGTCCCACATAAGGGGGAAAATACTGAGACTTCACCTCATGATTGTGAATGGAGATGTACCAGTTCATTTTCTTACCTAAATCTGGGTGAGTTTTTTAAGAGTTACTCATTGAATTAAACTTTATTAATAAGGTGATTTTTGTAATTTTGTTAAGAAAAAAAATTAGTCATGGATATTTCTATCTTTTCAGATACAACAGAGTGGACCACCCTAGTATCAGATTCTCAGGAAGATAAAAAAAATTCAAGACCAAGACCAAGAGCTGGCCACTGCGCTGTTGCAATTGGCACTCGATTGTATTTTTGGAGTGGAAGAGATGGCTACAAAAAAGCACTGAATAGTCAAGTTTGCTGCAAGGATCTTTGGTATCTTGATACTGGTAGGTAAGAATAGTTAACAAATAAACTTTTTCCTTTAGGTAAGCACTCAAATGTCTGCCTTTTGAGACTTACTGTAAATGCTACTACCTCTGTTTCCCATAATTAAGTATGAATAGAAGAAACAATATGTGTAGTTATTCTCCACTCCTGAGAAGTATATAATTATCCTCTCCTTGAGTGTAGACTGGATTTAAAGACTCCTTTGCAAAGAATAGAGTATGGAAAGGGAAAATAGTAGCTTTACAGAAACCTGGCAAGCAGGAGAAACCTGGCAAGTACTACCTTAATCAAGTGATCAAGGTTAATATCACTAGTGATAAGTCAAGTTAGTATCATTTACTCCCTAATATCATGTGATAAGTAAAAGTACCTCGGTGGTATTCCCAAATCCATAATCTCAGTCTAACTATGAGAAAATATCAGACAAGCCCAAATTGAGGGACATTCTAGATCTTCTACAAAGAATATGTGAGCAGTACTATTCAGAAGTTTCAAAGCGAAGGAAAACAAGGAAAGACTAAGAAATAATCAAAAAGTGGAGGAGACAAAGGAGACATTACAGCTGAATGTGATGTTGTGTTCTGGATTGGATCCTGGAACAAAAAAAGACATTAATTGAAAAACTGGTGAAATCTGAGTTGTCTATAGTTGAGTTAATAGTATTACACCAATAATTTCTTAGTTTTAACAAACGTGCTTATATTAGGGGAAGCTGGAGAAAAGGGAAAACTGGGGCCAGGGGGTTATGGCAATGCTGTACTATCTTTGCAACTTTTTTGCAAACCTAAAATTATTTTAAAATAAAAGATTTTTAAAAAATAGAGACTGGGTGCAGTGGCTCACACCTGTAATCCTAGCACTTTGGGAAGCTGAGGCAGGAGGATTACTTGGTGCCATGAGTTCAAGACAAGCCTGGGCAACATAGTGAGACCCCCATCTCTATCAAACAAAAAATTAGCCAGGTACAGTGGCTCATGCCTATAGTCCCAGCTTCTTGGGAGGCTGAGGCAAGAGGATCACTTGAGCCCAGGAGTCTGAGTCTACCTGCAGTGAGCTCTGATTGCTCCACTGCACTCCAGCCTGGGTGTCAGAGCAAGACCCCATCTCTAAAGGGGGAAAAAAATTATTAGAGCGCCACAATTTTTAAAAATGTGTACCTCACATCAATTTTTAATAAATATTGATTGACAGCTGTGTAGCAGGAATTGTTCTAAATGCTGAGAATATAGCAGCAAACAAGACTGGTAGTGCCCCTGCTCTCACAAAGAACTTACATTCTGAGGGGGTATGACAGCAAGGAGATAATGAGCAATAGTGAAACAGATTAACAAAATAAGTTCAGTTTCTGTTAATCATGTGAATACATGAGATAGTGGTGTTAGGTATTGGGCACAGGAGTGGTGGCTGCTTCAGGGTGGGTAGTCAAAAAATGATTCTGTGATGAGATGACGTGGGATGTTATTCGAATGGTGAGAAGGAGATACCCACATAAAAAGGCCAGAGAAACCACTGCAGGAAGAGGGAACAGCACATACAAGGAGTCTGAGATGGGAATACTTGGCATGTTTGGCAACAGATTTGAACTGGGTAAACAAAGAAGAAAGTGTAGGAATGGAGGTTAGAGAGATGACCACAGGACATAGGGCCTTGAATGTGGTGGTAGAATTTCTAAGTTATTTTTGAAGTGCAGCAGGAAGTTATGTGTAAGTTTGAAGGAGAAATGTGACACATTCTGATGTACATTTTGAAATGGTCACTGGCAGTTGTATGGAAAATGAATTCTAGGTGCACACTGCAAGACAAGTTAGAAATCTCTTGCAGTAGTCAAAAAAGTGTTTTAGACTATAGTTGGTGACAATGGAGGAGGGGAGGACTGCATAAATTCAGGATACATTTTGGAGTTCTTATTGACAGAACCGGATGATAATTTGTGTGGCAAGCGACAGAATGGAGGATGAAGTTTTTAGCTTGAATTTTACTGAGATAGAGAAGACTGAGAGAAAATAACATTGTGGAGAAAGTCAAGAGTTCCATTTAGACCATGCTAAATTTGAAATAAGATCAAGCAGGCATTTGAATGAATAGATGAATCTAGTGGCCATTAGAGAAATTAGATCTGGAGATGTAATATGTGATGTTACATGAGAAAAATAGATTATAAAACATGTAATGACTCCAGTATTTTCAAAATTATAAATAGAAAACTTGGAAGGACACACACCAAAGCATTATCTGAGAGCTGAGATTATACATTTTCTTCAAAGCTTTTCTGTCATTACTTGTCTGTATTTTCCACAGTAGCATGTATTGTTTTTGTAATGTAAAAAGAGTTTAATTTTAAAATTAAGATAGTTGAAAAAATAATGAAACAATTAAGAGAGTAAATGCTGCCTATGAAAGAAGCATGTACTAGCAAGCAAGAAAAAAAGATAGAAAATTGAACTTACTGGTTCATGTTGGAAATTGGAAATTATTAACTGAAGTCTAAGGATAAGCTTCAGTCTCTGAAATTGAATGAAAAAAAGTGTATGACTGAATTTTCTCTGTAGGGATTATATCACTTTGAGCAGATTCTCTAAGGGATCTATGACTTAAAAAGATTTAAAAAATTGGATTTGAATGGCCTGTTTTTCTATAAACCTTTTCATAATAAGCTTTAGATATCAGTATTATTCTAAAAGTAATCATGGCCACGATCATAAGGGCAAAATATAGATTTTGCTTTTCCTCTTGATAAGTTAGCATCAGTTTTGGTGGAAGAGGGGGCTCATCTTGTTTTGTTTTGTTTTGTTTTTCACTTTTAGTTAAACTTTGTGCATTTGATAGCATGTAAAAGAGTAATAAAATTCCATGAGGCTTTCTATGAAAAATCACAGTTCTTTGCTCGCACCTTTCCTCATTTTACTTGCTTTACAAACATTTGTTTGTTCTTAACTCTGTTAAATGATTCTTTAGGTATTAACTTCCATATCTCTATATCACATACATATATTATTACTTTGATATATATATATTTTTTTCATTTAGACAATAATGTGCTCACTTTCTGCTATGAAAGTTGAGGATTTATCTCTTCCTCCCACCATTCCTTTTTTTTTTTTTTTTTTTTGAGATGGAGTCTCACTCTGCCACCCGAGCTGGAGTGCAGTGATATGATCTTGGCTCACTGCAACCTCCACCTCCCAGGTTCAAGTGATTCTCCTGCCTCAGCCTTCCAAGTAGCTGGGATTACAGGTGCCAGCCACCACGCCCGGCTAATTTTTGTATTTTTAGTAGAGACAGGGTTTCCCCATGTTGGCCAGGCTGGTCTTGAACTTCTGATCTCAGGTGATCCGCCCACCTCGGCCTCCCAAAGTGCTGGGATTACAGGCGTGAACCACCATGTCCAGCTGGTAGTACAAGTCTTGATAAGGGGGTATTAATTTCAGAGAAGTTATGCTTTTATAAAATATCATGTCCAAGTTATCTTTGCTAACATTAACAGAATTGCTAACACGTATGCTGTTGGCTGAAAATTGGCTCATAAAATTAAAGAATATTAGAACTTCTAAGAAAGATAAAATAATGTAGCTTTATTACTTGGCTCCCCTTGCCTCTCCCCAGCCTCCCTCAAAAAAAACTCCTTCTAGGATTCCCAGCTTCCCCCAGAAAAAACCCTTCTAGGATTAAACACATTTCCGAATCTGATGACTCAAATAGTTCGGTAGTTTTGTACTGGATTGTTTTGTTTATAGATATATTTGTCCAAGAAAATAAATAAATAAACAGAATAAGAACCCCAAACTATTTTTATTTGACCTACTATAGCTGCGTTTATCTGAGTAAACTTTCCCTGTCTTGGTAAGCAGATGTTCATTGCTGATGTTTTCAAAGCTCCAGTCCAAACAAACTATATCAGCAAACCATTTATACACTGGAAACTTAAATGTATAATATCTTTATTATTCTATAGAGAAACCACCAGCACCATCTCAAGTACAGCTGATCAAAGCCACCACCAACTCCTTTCATGTCAAGTGGGATGAAGTGTCTACAGTTGAGGGCTATCTTTTGCAGTTGAGTACGGACTTGCCATACCAAGCTGCATCATCAGATTCTTCAGCAGCACCAAATATGCAAGGTAACATAATTTTCATGCTTAAAGTATGTGTGCTCACATGCTTTTAAAAATATATACTGCAGGCGAGGCATGGTAGCTCACGCCTGTAATCGCAGCATTTTGGGAGGCTGAGGCAGGTGGATCACCTGAGGTCAGGAGTTTTAGACCAGTCTGGTAAACATGGTAAAACCCCATCTCTACTAAAAATACAAAAATTAGCTGGGTATGGTGGTACATACCTGTAATCCCAGCTACTCAGGAGGCTGAAGCAAAAGAATCACTTGAACCCAGGAGGTGAAGGTTGCGGTGAGCTGAGATCATGCCACTGCACTCCAGCCTGGGCAACAGGCGAGACTCTGTCTTAAAAAAAAAAAAAAAATACACACACACACACATGCACGCACACATATACTGCAGTACATATATGTGTGTGTGTCGGGGGGGGTGTTTGGGTGTATACATATATATATATATATATGTAGAATATCTGCATAAAAGTCTGTGATTAGGTTTGGTTTAATAAAATTTTATGGCATTAGGTCCATGCCTGATAATACATTGTATTTCAGTTCTGAAACTTGGCTGTCTTACCATTATGATGTAGTAGAATACATAGAAACGTAGGATAGATTGTGTTTTCTGCAGTTCATTTTTATGTACTTTCCTAATTTGACATATTACTTGACTTCAGCAGATTGGCTTTAATTTGCTTTCATAAATATCTCAGCTTTTTCAAAAGTATTTTTAACTAAATAGGCCTTGGAAGTAAAAGCAAACACAAATTTTGCACATTTTTCCAGAGAGAATTTCAGTCAACTTAAGCAAACTATTAAGAAAACATATAACCTTTGGTAAAGATACTACTTTTTAAACTTTAATATGTAACTTTAAAAATATTTAATTATATTTTATTGAAGCTAATTAAGAGCATATCAGTCTGAACCTTTCTCATTCCTATAGGAGTCAGGATGGACCCTCACAGACAAGGCAGTAATAACATCGTTCCTAACAGTGTAAGTAAAAAAGTGTATGAAGGTAATTGGATGTTTATGTTTATGGTTATAGTTTCAATTTTTATTCAGATTTTTAGCATACTACTACTCTAGAAGAGGGGTCCTTAATCCTGCCTGCACTTGAGAGTTAACTCTGAGCTAAACAAGCAAACAAACAAACACACACAGATTCCCAAGCTCTTCCTCAAATCTAGTGAAGCAGAATCTTTAGGAAAATGCCCAGGCAGCTCTGTTTTTAAAGAAAGCTTCACAGATCACTCTGACTGAAGCCTGAATTGAAAACCCCAGGCCAAGAGAAGCGTAGCTGCATTACACAGAGCATCAGACTAATTCAATGTAATATGTACTTACGTGTCTATATTTTGCCATTTCTAAATGTCACACAGACATCTAAAGATGTACTTTAAAAATATGTATAAAATATTTTCTTTACTATGTATTTTGTTTACTGAAAAATATCAGTTACTAAATTGAACACTTGTGAGGTTATTTCTTGTTTATGAAGTACATCACAGTAGGTCTTGGTAGAGAGTAATGAATATGCTTACTAAGATTATTTTTATTTGGTAAACTGCCATCTACCTCAGTAGACTTTTTTCAAAGAAAATGATGTAGGTATTGACTAATATGTTCTGAGTATGACTGAAGACCAGTAAAGGCATAGGTCCGGAAGTATATCATGTCATACTTATAGTATGTCAGGAAGGTGTTATTACAAGTAAAGCTCATACAGTTTGTAAGTAGCCTGTCATATTAGACATAATATTTCTGTTATATGTAGTCATATGTTATATGTTGATTATATACTATGTATGTGTATATATATGTGTGTGTGTGTGTCACAGATTTAGATGATACTGTAAAGTTTATGATGAAGAGCAGTAGTTTCCTACCCTGTACCTACCTGCTCTTGATTTCTGTTCCCTAGAAGCAACTACTTTAAACTATTGTAGCTTTCTTTTAGTATCTAACTATGTGCAGTTGTCCTGTATCTGCAGGGCATTGGTTTCAGGACCCACCCCCCCACAGTCCCCTCGATATTCAAGTCTTGTAGTTGGCCCTGTGGAACGTGCAAATGCAAAAATTCGGCCCTCTGTATCCACAATTTTTGCATCCTGCGAATACTGTATTTTCCATACGTGTTTGGTTGAGGACGTGGAACCCACAGATATGGAGCACCAATTGTATTTCTTAAAAATAATCCACGGCCAGGCGCGGTGGCTCACACCTGTAATCCCAGCACTTTGGGAGGCCGAGGTGGGCAGATCACGAGGTCAGGAGATTGAGACCATCCTGACTAACATGGTGAAACCCCGTCTTTACTAAAAAAAAATACAAAAAATTAGCCAGGCACGGTGGCGGGCACCTCTAGTCCCAGCTACTTGGGGGACTGAGGCAGGAGAATGGCGTGAACCCAGGAGGCGGAGCTTGCAGTGAACCGAGGTTGCGCCACTGCACTCCAGCCTGGGTGACAGAGCAAGATCCTGTCTCAAAAAACAAATAAATAAATAATAATCCACATAGAAATGGACCCTCACAGTTCAAACTCATGTTGTTGAAGGTTCTACTTTTAGATCAATTGTCGTCAGTAATGAAAGATGACAATTTTAATGATCTCTTACAATTCTGCCTCATCCCCTCCTTTCCTGTTCCCACATCCTTCACATATTTTTAGTAGAATTATGGCTTGATGTTTACACTATGATGGTGAAACAGTTGCAGGTGAGCCATGTAGTGTGCTATGAGAATTACTCCTTTTTCATGCAAATTTGTTTTTCCTGGCATTAACTGCCTCACTTTTTCACTTGCTTAGTTTTCTTCTTCTCTATCATTAATTCATAATCAAATTTTCCAAAAAGTTATAAAACTTAAGATATTTGGACATAAAGGTAGTTTCTTTTTTCCACCCTTGGAACAATTCCTCCTGGAGCCCCCTGTCCTCAGGTACTGGTTCTTCTCTAGGCCTGCTGCACAGCTCTCACCTTAGAACTACCTTCTCTGTTTCATAATAGGAATTTATCTCTTTCCTGTGTTACAGCCCATATTTCTTGACCTTATTTCTTCCTCTTTCTTTGTATTTTCCTTTATTTTGTTGCAACCCCCTGAGAAGTGGGCTTATGAAAGGTAAACTTTTTGAGATCTTGCATATCTGAAAATGTCTTTAGCGTATTTAACTGATAGTTTGGCTGGCTTATAGAATCCTATATCGGAAGTTTTTCCCTCAAAAATTTGTAGGAATTTTTGTAGCGTCTTTTAGCATTCAGTGTTGCTATTGAAAAGTGTGATGCCATTTGGATTCCTGATCCTTTATATATGACTAATTTTTTATCTTTTTATCCCCAGTATTCTGAAATTTCAACAGTGATGTGCCTTAGAGTGTATGTCTTCATTTGGTGTGCCTCACCCAGTGGACCCCATTGTTCTGGAAACTCATGACCTTCATTACTGATGATTTCTTCCCTCAATTTCTTTTCTTTTTTTTTTTTTAATAAACTAGTCCTCTGATTTTGCTTTTTATCTTCTGTTTTCTCTGTCTATTCCAATGTTTACATTTTAAATATATCCAACCACATTTTTAATTTCTAAAAGCCTCATTTTCTTTATTTCTGCTATAGTACCCTATTCTTGTTTCATAAATATAATATCTTTCCTTCTCTCCTGAAGAATTATACTTTAAAACATTTTGGAGTTTTAGTCTGCTCTTTGTTATGTTTCCTTTTTTCAAGCTCCTTTTTATTTTTTAATGTGTTTTAATCTTGGACTTCTACATTAGAGGTTGTCATCAAGTGTCTGCTGATGCTTGGCTGTCCCTTTATGTTTAAAGTGAGGCTTTAAGAAAACCTGGAAGGCCTATGCATGTGGATGTGGCTTGTTGCTTAGTAAACCTCAACAAGAGTAAGTGGGCGGGGACCTACAAATGTCAATATCTGTGGGTCTTTTTTCTTAGACCAGTTAGTTTCCCCTAAGAATTCTCCAACCTCTTGCTTAAGGGTTATGAGCCTGGCTGTCAGAATCTGGGAGCTTAGTAAGGGGATTGGAGGGAAGGTATATTTCTGTTCAGCATTTAGACTTTCATTTAATTCCAATTTTCAGTATGGCGCCTCTCCCCATACTTGTATCATCCTCATACTTGTATCATTTGTGGGATACTGTAGCGTAGTCTAGAGACTCACATTTCAACCTTTCTACCTATTTTCCATCTTCAGCTAGAATGAAGGAGAGGAATTTCTCTGCCTTGGTATTCTGGGAGAGCAGAACTAGGGCTACAACACTTCTTAAACAGACTTCTGTGTGACAAGCTTCCAGCGTTTTCTTGTACTCTGCACCTCTGCCACCACTGACTGCCCTGGGCCCTGGGGCACAAACAGGCCACATCTTAGTGACTTTTCACTTAGGAGAAGGCTCTTAGCTCCAGCTGTTCTGTTTTACATCTTATCTACTATTCTCTCTTCTGCCATTCTCTTTTTTTCTTAAAAGGTTATAGCTTCATACTTTAAAAAATTCCTTTTTTGTCATTTGAATTGGGTTTTGGAGAAATCTCCTGAAGCAAATGTGTTTAATCTATCATGTTTAATGAAAATTCTCAGGATTTATTTATACTTATTTTATAAAATTTCAGTTAGACTGAATGTCTGATTTTAAGCAAAAAGCACATTCCAGATGTAAGAATTTTGAAATGAAATAAAACAAATTCAAATTCTAGCTGTTACTTACTGGCTACCTGACTATAGGTTTGTAACTTAAGTTCTGTATCATTTTCTTCATCTATAATAGGGGTCAAGTTATCTTACTAATAGGATTCTTGTGAAGATTAAGTAAGATCCAGAGTGTATGGATATATATAGTACACTGTCTGCCATAATGCCTGGCATAGTTGTGGCTATCATCATCATCATCACTTATAAACAGTAGTACCACCAATTAAGGGCAAGCACAGGGCATATTATAGACAAGTATCCTCAGAGCCATGAGAAATTATGAGCTGACAATAAAAATAGAGACAGAAAAGTAACAAAAAACAGGTAATTAGAAAGAACAACATTAGGGTATTTGAATGAAGCCAGGTCACTTTTATGGTTAGGTAGACCTGTAGGTATAATAACTGATATACACATTGATGACTTGAATTATCAAAACATTGTAAACGTAGCAGCTGAGTTCTATGGCTCACACCTGTAATCCCAACATTTTGGGAGGCCAAGGTGGTAGATCCTTCAGCTCAGGAGTTCAAGAACAGCCTTGACAACATGGCAAAACCCCATCTCTACAAAATATAGAAAAATTAGCTGGGTATGCTGGTGTGTGCCTGTAGCCCCAGCTACTTGGGAGACTGAGGCAGGAGGATTGCTTGGCAGGTGGTGGCTGCCGTGAACTGTGGTCGTGCCAGTGCAGTCCAGCCTGGTCAACAGAGCAAGATCCTGTCTCAAAAAAATAAAAAATAAAAATAATTTTTTAGGCCAGGTACGGTAGCTCACTCCTGTAATCCCAGCACTTTGGGAGGCTGAGGTGGGTGGACCTCCTGAGGTCAGAAGTTCAAGACCAGCCTTTGCCAATATGATGAAACCCCGTCTCTACTAAAAATACAAAAAATTAGCCAGGCATGGTGGTGGGTGCCTATAATCTCAGCTACTCGGGAGGCTGAGGCAGGAGAATCACTTGAACCTGGGAGGTGGAGGTTGCAGTGAGCTGAGATCGTACCATTGTACTCCAGCCTGGGCCACAAGAGCAGAACTCCATCTCAAAAATAATAATAATAATAGTAATAATTTTTTTTAAAAGTTTGAATGTATTTATTATAGTGTGTTTAAGAAGGTTAAGAAAAATGTAATTAGGGAAATTCTTATCCAAAATACCTCATGCTATAGGATAATTATATGTATATGTATGAAATCTTTATATGGAAAACTCAGTCATATAGAATAGTTTATTTGCTTGAAGATTCCATATAGCTGAGATTTTACTTTTGGAGTTACCATATTTTTAGGATACATGTCTGCCCTTTAAGAAAATTTGACCAGACCCAGTAGCTTTGTTCTCTCCTGTGTTATGTATGTATTTGCTTGTGATACTAGCTACCACTTATTAAAATGTAGATTTTTTTTCCTCAAAATATACTCTCCCTTTCCTCTTCAAAACGGATCTTTTGAGCGTGGAGATTAAGTGAAAAGAAACTGTTTTCTTAGAAACTATTATAAAATTGAATAAAAATCCTGTATAAATTAATAATGTAATTTTTAGGTGTTTTATATTCTGATAAAAAGTATTTAAATTGTAAATTATTTTGCTTGTTTTTTACATGTATTTTTATTTCATTGAATATTGCTTACTACAGTAATCTGTTGTATTTCTTGTAGATCAATGATACAATAAACAGCACAAAAACTGAACAGCCAGCCACAAAAGAAACTTCAATGAAAAACAAACCAGACTTTAAAGCACTGACGGATTCTAATGCCATTTTATATCCATCTTTGGCATCGAATGCTTCTAATCATAATAGTCATGTGGTGGATATGCTAAGGAAAAATGAAGGTAAATGGATGACATTTTAAACTAAAGCTTTTTATAAAATTGGTAGGGAATTTAATAGTCATTGAAAAAGTAAATGTTGTACAGTTTTGATCCATTTTCCTAATAGCAAAAAACTGCCATATTCAACCTGGTTAGAATGATGTTAAAATACTAAGTAAGCACTTACCAATAGTAATGATTGATTATGAACTATGGAATTTAAATGAGGCAAATTTTTTTTTTTAAAGAATAGCCTCTCCATCAGGAAGAACTATAGTAGAAAATGATTAGGAGACTTGTTAGGGATTCTTTTAGGACTCCAGGAGATGCATAGAGACTAAAGCAGTGGCTGACTCCAGGAGATACATAGAGACTAAAGCAGTGGCTGAAATGGAGAGGAGAGAATTCATCATTTAAGAGACTTTTAGAAGGTTTCATCTATTAGACTTGATAGCTGGCTGTATATGAGAAATAAAAATGAGTTGAATATGACTCCCAGTTTTTTGGGTTGGATATGAGAGTAGGTAATGATAGTCTTCATCAAAATAGGAAATATAGGAGCAAGAACGGATTTTGGAAAAGAGAGGTTCAACTTGGAACTCTGTTTTTGAGGCACTTCGGGAATATACTGGTAAAGATTTCTGATGGGCAGTTGGATACTTAGGCCTGGAGTCTAGAAGGCAGTAGTAGGCTAGAAACATAAATTTAGAAATTAAGAGTATTTAAATGTAATCTCCAAAAGAGCAAGGATCTTGTTGACTTGTTCACTGCTAGATTCCTAGCACCTGGTGCAGTGCCCGGGAGATATGTATGAATTTGGGAATGGTATTTAACGCACAGAAAAATATGTAAGGGCGACAAGAAGAAGGCTTAAGTTTGTGAGGCATGATCTATGTCTGCCTTATTTCACCATTATAAAAACAAATACAATATCTCATACATGGTAGACTTCACTGTTGTGGAATGAATGAATATACGTCCTAGGGGAAAAAAAAAAAAACCAGCTTCAAAAAGGAGTATGTGGTCAGCATTGTTTACAGTGCAGAAAAGTCAAGTAAATGAAAATTGAAAAATACCCCCTAGAAATCATTGATGTTTGCCAGAATTATTTTATTAGAGTAGTGTGCTAGAAATCAAATTTTGGGGAGATCAAGGAAGTATAAACTGCTCTAAAGGGAATTAGTAAAGGGAGAGGGTAATTGGTGGGAATTGTTGGGTAAATGAAGAGGTGTGTCGTTTGCTTCAGGAACTTGATGATGTTTATGGGACAAGGACCAAAAACTACTGACAAAGAATCTGAAAACCCTGAAGAGAGAGGAATGATTGATGAGGGTCCCAACATATAGGGGAAGGAATGGGACCAAGAATACAGGAAGATATATTCAGATTTTTTAGGAGAGAGGTCAGCAAATCTTCTGCAATGGAAGATAGGGAGGATGAGTACAATTATTAGTACAATTCCAGTTTGCAGCCAGAGAAGGCAAAAAAATGAGATAATTCATGCCTAATGACCTCTAATATTTTTTTCCTGAAATGAAGGGCAGAGCCATTTGATCTATGATTTAGTGAAAAGTCAAGAACAATGGCTCAGTGTTTAGAATGAACGAGGAAGGTAAAAAGTTGGATATCCATTATGGATATAATGCACTTTATTTTTCTAAACATTTTATGCCTAATGGTTAATTCATACTAATACCATTTGTGGTGCTCATGTATGATTTTAAAACTGAAAGTACCAAGAATCATATGACAAGAACTATAAGACATAACAATTATCTGCAGATGTTATATTAATAATTACCTTTTCCCTTTTATTTTAGGTCCTCACACTTCAGCAAATGTAGGTGTTCTAAGTAGTTGCCTGGATGTAAGAACAGTAATTCCTGAAACTTCTGTATCCAGTACTGTTTCCAGCACACAAACTATGGTAACCCAGCAGACCATTAAAACTGAATCATCCAGTACAAATGGGGCAGTTGTTAAAGATGAAACTTCACTAACAACATTCAGTACCAAATCTGAAGGTTTGAAATGTGTTTCACATACTGTATTTTGAACCATTTATGTATGTAAATTCATCAAACTTACTTGTCTTAGATGGGAATTGCATTTCATCTTGGAATTTTGTTATTAGTCATTTCAACTTAATTTCTGTGAGCAAGAGTTTTCATTTGACCTAAATTTAACTTTTAGAATCTTTAAGAATTCTCTTTAGTTTTTGTTTTCTTTCAATCATGACTTTATGGATTTTGACCATATATTTACCTTTATCAACTTTCATCTTTCCAGAATGTAATGTAAACAGATAAAGCATTTCAGTTAAAATTATTTTATAAAATATTCTCTGCATAAAATATTTAGATTAGCACACATCACTGAAATACAATCAGAATGTGTCTTTCCTACTGTGAATAAATTTAGCAAACTGCTTTTTAGACAAGATTGGTTCTAGACTGTGTATTAACAATTCTTCCAACTTGCTTGATTTCTAATTTGATAAATTCTTATTCTTTTGGAATAGGAATTGTATTGCATCTTTAGTAAACATTCTCTGAAGTTCTAGCTAGTCATCAAACCCTTAAAAAATGAAGTTTATGAATTGTTTTGAGTTAAAGGGTCAATATTACTACTTATTGTCAATAATAGTACAATACCCTCTGGCTGTTTTTTTATTATGATAAAATACACATAACATAAAATTTGCTGTCTTAGCCATTTTTAAGTTTATAGTTAGTGGCATTAAATATATATTTAAAAATTATATTTTAATGTATCTGGTAAGTTATGTAAATCTTATCTGATAAATTGTTTAATTTTTAGTTGATGAAACATATGCACTGCCTGCAACAAAGATCAGCCGTGTAGAGACACATGCTACAGCAATGCCGTTTTCTGTAAGTACATGACCTGGTGATGATGCATGTTTACACATGATTATGTACTTTTAAATGCTGAGCAACTTCTAAATAATTTCATAAAAAGATTCTCAGGTCTCAGTAACGAATTGACATACATTTAGAAATAAATGATTGAATAGGAAAATGTTCACAGTATAACGTTTAGTGAAAAAGCTGGATAAAAAATAACGTGTTGTGTTCTCAATTTTGTTAAAAAATACATGCAATTCATACATTTATACTCTCACATGTACCCACACATAACCACTCTAAAATCCAGGTGGGGGGCCACAGATACTTTTTACTTTCTTCTTTATGCTTTTTATATTTTTCTATAATGAAATGTTATTTTTATAATCAGAAATGTGTGTATGTATATATACATACATATATGTGTATATATGTGTAAATTACATTAATGGTTAAAAGATAGGATGTGTTATGGAACATAAAACTTGAATGGCTGTATTGCTAGCTACTTAATAGGAGCACAACAGAATATTGCAATAGTGGATTGACATAAATGTAGGGTAGCCCAATAATCTCTGATATTTGGTTGTTTTACATAGGCCAAATTTGGTATGCATGGCACCAAACTTAAAATGCCAGGAAAGTGCCTTACAAATATACCAAGATTGTCTTACTTAGATAAATATAAGGATAAAACATACATATATATACTTTTGAGGGTTTTTTTTTTTGTTATTAGTCATTTCAACTTAATTTCTGTGAGCAAGAGTTTTCATTTGACCTAAATTTAACTTTTAGAATCTTTAAGAATTCTCTTTAGTTTTTGTTTTCTTTCAATCGTGACTTTATGGATTTTGACCATATATTTACCTTTATCAGCTTTCATCTTTCCAGAATGTTAAGTCCTGGTGTTTTTAGACTTATCTCAGGGAAGGATCACTAAAATGAATTTTTTTTCTCTTGAGTCTATTTTGCCATGCATCAGCCAGAATTGTATTTGTTATTTGAGTTGGAGCCAGTTGTTTTATAAAAGTTGTTGAAAAGAGTTTTTACAACAAGTTTAAAGCTATTACTCTTTTTTTAACTTTAAAGACTCTTCTAGTTAGCTCACTTTGTCATGTGTGATAGCCTAAATATTAAAAAAATGTGAATTATAAGCATGTACCTCTGCTGTTATATATTTAAGACAGAAATAAATAACTGAAGTGCACATTTGTTTTGAGCTTCTGGAAACAGTGTCTCATTTATAAGAAGATGGCTTTAAAAGGTTAGTTCCAGGGATAAGTATAATTCACTTACCACTAAAAGTAGCTTAAGGTAGAGGAAGTTTATTTGTTTTAAAACAGGATAAAAAATGTAAAACTGTTTAATCTACTCCTCTTTAGTATATACTAAAGTATATTCAAATTGCATTTTAGTTTTGAACATTTTTTCTCCTTTTAGGTTTGGAGAATCACAGGTATTTTAAGTGCAAAGATCACTGAATTTTTGCTAGTTGTTTTTGGATCTAGAAATGAGCCAGCTTGGAATGAATTTTTCTTTATTTGCTCCTTTTGGAGCAAGTTGTAATGTTAACGCTAAAGGAATTACATTTTCTGAGAGAGTCTCTGAAATGACAATGTTCTATAAAATAGCTGGCATTTTAACATATCACTGATTGGAAAGCATGCTAACTCCAGCTAGGTTGATAGTACAGAGCTACTGACTTGGAGAATGCCTGTCACTCCTGTGTTTGAATTGGCATCCCTGTTTCACTGTCAGTTGACCTAATCTGTTAAGACTTTATTTACATATGAGTTGTTAATGTTGTGGTGTTTATCCAAATACCTACTTGTAGATCACTGCATGGACTTATTAAATCTTGAAATTTTTCATATATTCAATAAGAGTCTTCATAAATTTTTTTTCTCTGAAATTAGAAAGAGACTCCTTCAAATCCAGTGGCCACAATGAAAGCAGGAGAACGACAATGGTGCGATGTGGGAATTTTTAAAAATAATACAGCTTTGGTGAGCCAGTTTTATTTGCTGCCAAAAGGGAAGCAAAGCATCTCAAAGGTAGTTATTGATGTATTTTCTACATTGTAAATTATAAGCCTCAAGGATGAGATTTTTCTTTACCAATAACTAAGAAAGGGAAAGAAAAAAATAATTAAGAATGAGATTTCTTTTTTAGAACCCTGATTCAGGTCACTTGAATGAGTAAAATTGGGATCCATCCACAATCTGTATAATTGTGAATTCTGTATACCAAATGTATTAGGCCATTCTCGCATTGCTATAAAGAAATACCTGAGACTGGCCAGGTGCAGTGGCTCACGCCTGTAATCCCAGCACTTTGGGAGGCCAGGGTGGGCGGATCACAAGGTCAGGAGATCGAGACCATTCTGGCTAACACGGTGAAACCCTATCTCTACTAAAAGTACAAAAAATTAGCCGGGTGTGGTGGCAAACACCTGTAGTCCAAGCTACTCAGGAGGCTGAGGCAGGAGAATGGCATGAACCCGGGAGGTGGAGCTTGCAGTGAGCCAAGATGGCGCCACTGCACTCCAGCCTGGATGACAGTGCAAGACTCCGTCTCAAAAAAAAAAAAAAGAAAAGAAATACCTGAGACTGTATAATTTATAAAGAGGTTTAAATGGCTCAAGGTTCCACAGGCTATACAGGAAGCATGATGCTGGCATCTGCTCAGCTTCTGGAGAGGCCTCAGAAAACTTCCAATCATGGCAGAAGATGAAGGAAAAGCAGGCATGTCTTACATGGCAGGAACAGGGGCAATGCGTGGGGTGGGGAGGTGCCACACACTTTTAAACAACCAGATCTCATGAGAACTCACTATACAATACTAAGGGGGGATGGTGCTAAACCATTCATGAGAACTCTGCCCTTACGATCCAATCACCTCCCATCAGGTCCTACCTCCAACACTAGGGATTACAATTCTACATGAGATTTGGTAGGAAAACAGATCCAAATCATATCACCAAGTTACACTGTATTCTTTGTTAAGGCCCTTTGTATGGACTACATCACAAGCATGTCATTTAAAAAATCTTTGAACCAGGTGTGGTGGAGCATGCCTGCAGTCCCAGCTACTCAGGAGGCTGAGTCAGGAGGATTGCTTGAGCCCAGGAGTTTGAGGCTGCAGTGCAGTGTGATTGCACCTGTGAATAGCCACTACATTCCAACCTGGGCAACATAGCAATACCTATCTCTAAATTTAAAAAAAAAAAAACTTATACAATCACTGAGGTGGAGAGTTTTTTGTTTGTTGTTTGTTTGTTTGAGACAGGGTCTTGCTCTGTCACCCAAGCTGGAGTGCAGTGGTGCGATCAGAGCTCACTGCAGTCTCAGTCTCCTGGGCTTAAGTTATCCTCACACCTTGGCTTCCTGAGTATCTAGGACTACAGGGACAAGCCACCATTACCAGCTAATTTTTGTAGAGACTGGGTTTCACCATGTTGCCCAGGTTGGTCTCCAACTCCTGGGCTCAAGTGATCCTTCCGCCCCAGCCTCCAAAAGTGCTGGGATTACAGCCATGAGCCACCACACCCAGCCAATGAGCTAGGTTTTGAGTCATAAATAATTTAGTCTGACTAGCACAGATAAGAGTTTTTTGAAATATCTCTAATTTTGTTAACCAGTGTGTCTAGAGAATGGAACTTTTTTTTCTATTGAAAAAAAATTTTTTATTTCTGATTTTACAATTAAAAAAAATCTAAAAGCCCTGATACGCTATTAAATACAATCTAATATTCCCTTGATGCTGAAACCCCTTAAAGAGGACCTCATATACATATATGAGATATTTGATATATATGTAAATTAGACATTTAACCTTCTAAGAATTATTACATAGATAACAGCTCCAAAGCACATTGAAAAAATTTATAAAGGCCAGGTGCAGTGACTCATGCCTGTAATCCCAGTACTTTGGAAGGCTAAGGTGAGAGGAGCTTGAGCCCAGGAGTTCCAGGCCAGCCTGGGCAACATGGCAAGATCCTGTCTTACAAAAAATAAAGAAATTTGCTGGGCAAGGTACACGCTTCTGCTCCCAACTACTTGGGAGGCTGAGGTGGGAGGATCACTTGAACCAGGAGGTCAAGGCTGCAGTGAGCCATGTTCAGGCCACTGCACTCCAGCCTGGATGACAGAGTGAGATGCTGTCTCCAAAAAATAAATAAATAAATAAATAAAAATTTAAAAATTACTAAATGGAGAATTTCTGAGAGAGAATTGCCAAGGAAATAGATGTTCATTTTGAATCTCCTGAAGATACGTACAAATGGGGAATATATCCTATATATTTATATGTATTTTAGTTGCTCTACTATTACTCCTCATATCCCTCTTTTTCATATAGAATTTTTCTAACTCTTGACAAAAATAGAAATTCTAGTTAATAATTAGTATTATGCCCAGTGAAATTTCTCACTGTAGTTGGATTTCATATATAAAGACGTGTCTGTGTCTAAGGGCCTAGTAGCTACCTGATTTTTCCTAAAAGAAAAAATAGCCTAAAATTTAGAGCTAGTAAACTTAGGGTTGAATCACTAGTTCCAGCATTCAGCAGTGTGAGCTTGGCAAGTCAACTTGTTTAATCTCTCCCAGACTCAGTTTCCTCATCTGTAAAGTAGAGATGACATGGCTCCCTTAAAGTAGGAGAGCACATTGGCACTCTCTGTCTAACTGGGAGAGTTAGGGAGCATATGTAAAAATTGTTTGAAAGTTGTAAATGTTATTATCTTCCTACCTAGAGTATATAATCTAATTATTTAACATTTATTTGGTGTCTGCTGAATTTTAATTTTTAAAAATGCTCTATAGGCCGGGCGTGGTGGCTCATGCCTGTAATCCCAGCACTTTAGGAGGCTGAGACGGGTGGATCACCTTTGCTCGGGAGTTCCAGATGGGTCGATCACCTTTGGTCAGGAATTCCTGGCCAGCATGGCAAAACCCTGTCTCTGCTAAAAAATACAAAAATTAGCTGGGGGTGGTGGCAGTCATTTGTAATCTCAGCTACTTGGGAGGCTGAGGCAGGAGAATCACTTGAATCTGGGAAGCGGACTGTTGCAGTGAGCTGAGATTGTGCCGCTGCACTCCAGCCTGGGAGACAGAGCGAGACTCCGTCTCAAAAAAAAAACAAAAAACACTCTGTACTACCTGCTAGTCCCTCCTTTTCTATCAAGCTTGCCTGCCTGTCTCTAAAGGGTATTGTTCCTGGGCAGACTATTATTTGACAGTATATCTTCTGAGATTTCTGCTTCAAGATAAGTTTACATGATGATGGGATAGTTGATACTTTGTTTATAGTGGTTGTCAGCTTTTTTTCTACCTTCACATTGTTCACATGAAGAATGCTCTTACATTTATCTGTATAATCAGTGATTCTCAGTTGGAAAGAGTGCTCGCCTCTGGATAAGGAGCAGATGTATGCTTCTCTATTGGAGGGTTGATTCCATGTGAGAGAGAGGGAGATAAATGTGAACCAGAACCTTAAAACATAATTTATGTTTTAAAAGTTTTTTTGTTTAATAAAAATTGAATTAATTTTTGAAACTTTAATAATATTAATTGTACCTTTTCTTTAACTTTTGCATATATTACATTTTAGGTAGGAAATGCAGATGTACCTGACTACAGCTTGCTTAAGAAACAAGATCTTGTTCCAGGCACAGGATACAGATTCAGGGTTGCTGCAATCAATGGTTGTGGGATAGGTCCTTTCAGCAAAATCAGTGAATTTAAAACTTGTATTCCTGGTTTTCCTGGAGCTCCTTCTGCAGTCAGAATTTCAAAGGTGAGACATCGGGTCAAGACTTGTTGATTTTAAATTATTTGAAATTTCATATGTGAAGTAAACTAGTTTAGAAATTCTTGTTACCATCTTATGAAATGAGAGATACCTAAAAGAATGGATTAAAAGTTTAAAAAATAATTTTAGCTAATCATTCATATTTTTTTAACTTTTATTTTAAATTCAGGGGCATATGTGCAGGTTTGTTCCAAAAGTAAATGAGTGTCATGGGGGTTTGTTATGCACATTATTTCATCACCCAGGTATTAAGCCTAGTATCCATTAGTTATTTTTCCTGATCCTCTCCCTCCTCCCACCCTCCACTCTCCGAAAGGCCCCAGTGTGTGTTGTCTGCCTCTACGTGTCCATGTGATTTCAAGCAAAATTACAGCATCCAAATCACAGAAAGGCAGGGAAATCTGGTATGCTTCTAAATTTGTTCTTGTTATTATGGAATGAAAACATTTGGCTGGAGAATTTTAATAGAGGACTCAAAACTGAATTATATTTTATCCTAATGTCCCATCCCTCCCTAGAGATTGTTTAGGAAATAAAAATCCCCGTTTTGGGACATTACAGGTAGACATTTAAACTTAGTTGTTTTTGGAAAGCAAGCGTGAATTAAACATTGTAGATTCAAATGAGGTAGGTTTTAAAAATCAACAAAAAAGATCTAACATCTAATGCAATTATTTTAGCAAAAATGAGCATTTTGTATTCTAAAGATAGACTCAACATAATGAGTGATAACAGAGGAAACTTAAGAACCTTTAACCTGTTTTTTTTCCCGCCCTCTTCAAGAATGTTGAAGGTATCCACCTTTCCTGGGAACCTCCAACTTCACCTTCTGGAAATATTTTGGAATATTCAGCCTACTTGGCTATCCGCACAGCACAGATACAAGATAATCCAAGTCAACTTGTGTTCATGAGGATTTATTGTGGTCTTAAGACATCATGTACAGTAACTGCTGGGCAACTTGCAAATGCACATATTGATTATACATCCAGGCCTGCCATTGTGTTCAGGATATCAGCAAAGAATGAAAAGGGATATGGACCAGCTACACAAGTTCGGTGGCTTCAAGGTAACAATAAGAAAGCACCTTTAAATTGAATTTTTTTTTACTGAAGCTATTGTGATTATGATTATTTATTAGTAACTGGTTATGAAGATTTGTCATTTAAAAGAGTATTCTCTGACTGTATTTCCAGCAGTTATGAACTTAAGTTTGTAAATTGTTCTTAAAATGTATTTGCTGAATTATAGATCCAAATAAAAGAAAAGAAGCAAAGACTCTCTGAAAATTAGTATATGAGTTCTTCCTTACAGATATAGCTCTTTTATAAAGAAAAACAGTGAAATTAAGATAAAAGCTAGAAAGCTTTATTACCCCAATATATTTTATAAGGGCTATGTAACCCAGTCATCCTAGAGTTATTGAGATAATTCTAGTAACTGGCTGTTGTATACTATGCTGTCTTATATAGTAAATGTTCTCTACTTTGTTAATGTCCTATCTTTGAGTACTCCCTCTATCTTTATTCTATATGAGCAGTGTTCCTCTAACAGCTGTCTTCTATTGGATAATATGTGTGATACTATAATAATTCTAGTAGTTGTTTGATTCCTTTCTTTGTTTACAGTTAGCACAGAGCTTAAGAAATTAAAAAAGAAAGAGGCAAGTTTAGAAACTGCTTTTGAACTTTTATTATTTTCCAAGAATCATGGTAAAATACAATAAGAACAATGAGTTTTCTTGATTCTTACCAGGCCAATATATTTGAATACATTTTTGGCCAAAGCACTTAACTTATCTGGCCCTCATTTTCCTCATAACAGATGAGAGAGTGAAAACCGTTTATCTTTTAGGTCCCTTTCAGCACTAAGGTTTTGTGTTTTTAGTAGAAGTGAAATATATCCCTGAACATTTTCATCTGTCTTAATGGCTCTAATTTTGCTTTTGCTAAAATTAAAATCTTCATAATTGAATTAAAAATTAAAGTATATGTCCTCCTACTGGAGAAAGAAACAAGCACCTTAACAGGACACAAGTTTTAAAATGGTGTTTTAAACATTTGTAAGATTTTTGTAAATGCTCTAAATGTTTTATTTTTGCATTGTTTTTACCTTGAAATTGTATAAACTTTTTTACTATGAAAATATAAGCATTAGACAGCTAACTCAGGTTCCATTACAACCTTAAAGATACAGATAGGTATTATAAACACTCTGCTACAGGTAACTTGTTTTAAACTTTTTAGGAATTTCATGGTTCCACTGTCTATTTAAACCTGGAATTAATATACAGAGCAATAATTGCAGAAAAGATATTTCAAACTAAGAGCTTCAATAACTGCAGGGGCACAGGTCTATCTTTTTTTATACCACATAACCTTATGCCAGTTTAGGTTGACTGAGTAGCTATGTCCTCAAATTTCATGTATAATACCCCCCAGCAAAGATGGATTTAATTGTGCAGAATTGATATATATGTGTGTTCCAGTTACTAATTTAAAGTGTATAGAATATTTTAATATATAATTTTTGTAAAGAACTGGGATTTTTATACTACAGTATTTGTAATTAATGTGTCTCACTAATTAAGTTTCTCTTGAAGAAAATATGCAAATTGTTAGACACATAATAAGTGGTTTCCAAACTCTAAAGATAAAATAAATGCACTACTATGGTGTTGTTAGAATACCTTTTTTGTGGCTGTATGAATCTTTACTCTTTAAATGTGTACTTTACAATGTTTACAAGGAGCTTCTCTGGTTTGTTATCCCAGCAATGCCCTTGGTGAGAGCTTCATTCTGCATTTGTTTAATTCATATGCTTTGCTTTTGGCATATGCTTGCTTTTTGCACTAGTAGAATTTTAACTTACCTCATTATTATGTTTGTAATCATTTGTCTAGCTTCTGTAATGTGTCTGATATAGGCTAAACAAATACTTAACCAAAGTTAAAATACATGATAAGCAATTTTGCACATATTAAATATTAGGGTTTGTTGTGTATATGTGTATACTTAATTATAAAAAGAAAATGAATGGAAAGTTTTACTAAAAGTATATGTTTGAAGCCCAATTATTTTAAAGATCTATTGCTTTAATAGAAAAAGTTTGGCTTTCAACGCTTTCTTTTCTGCATTAATTAACAACGTGCATCTTGAAGCACTTCTAATGACAAGGAATAAGTTGATTTTAAGCAAAGGATAGAATATTTGTTTGAGTGTGCACATTTATACCTGTTTAGTATTTGATTCAGTTTACTTTGCTTAAATGCCTCCACTCTTCTGGACCAGGAGGTGATTCTGAACCTGTGGTTCTAACATATGACTTATTTTTTAGAGGGAAGAGAAGTCTTTCTATACTGAGGGATTTGTTAAAATGATAAATGTTTTTGCCTTGATACTTAGCCCAGATTCTTTTTTTTTTTTTTTTTGGCATTTGTACATTAAGCACCAGTCATATTTATCTCTGTGATAAGGGATTGGTGACTAAAAAATGCCATTAAGAAATCTCTGTGGCTTTGACATTAGTAGTTAATAAGAGATCTTAGAGCTGTGTGCTGATGAATAGAATGAATTGGAGTAAATAGCAAAAGGAGTGCATTTAGCTTCTTATGATTTGCACATTTTCTAAGTGAAGATCCCTCTGTGTAGCAGTAGGGCTGTATCATGCAGACATTTTTCATAGGGTTTGCACTGAGTTAAATGACTTTCTTTACTCATCCCAGCTGGGTAAGCAATTCAGATGTAACAGCCTTTGTGCCAGTCCTCTTCTGTGTTCTGCAGCTCGGGCTCTCAGAAGTAGTACAAGTATTTTTGATGTTGCATGCTCTCAGAATTATGTTTTCTAAAATATCATATTGGCTTCATTTTAGTTTAATAAACTTCTTTGGCAACTTAATTAGACATAGGGTATATATAAACTCAATTTTATCTGCATTTTTTAAAAAATTGAAATAATCCGATTGCATGTATGAAGGACTCCTGCCTCATTACCCAATTACATAAATACAATTATCTATAGGAAGGCGAAATTGTTGATCTGTTATTTCAAAGACTTGTAGACTAGCAAAGATTCATTCTGATTAGAAATAAGGTCTATAGCTAAAGATATTTTTATTTTAAAAAATTACAGCCCTTGTAACATAAAAATCATTTGTAACATTGGATATGAAGAGCTTATTAGTATTTAAAATTATTGTAGTCATTTGATCATAAATGAAGTAGATTGCAAAATAGACTTGGTCTTTGACCCTTTAAGGTGTAATTGACTGACTGTTGTGTTTTCCAAGACTGATTTTAGGCAGTTTTATGTATCGTGTACCAATGATATGTAAAATAAAGCACCTTTTCTACTATAAACAATTACAGGTGTTATTTATTTTGAAGGATATGAAAGACAAGTTAGTGATGGCAGAGTGAATCTGTAGAAATGTTGATTTTATATTTAAAATAACATGTAAACATTAAACATACTAACATGTTTAATTAATATTTGATAATTAACATGTTTAATAATTGTTAAATATATATTTAAAAGGCTGCCTGTATTGTTTGAAATAATATAGGCAACCTTTAAATTAAGAATGGATTGTGTTTAAAAACTTGTTTTTAAGTTTTTAAGATGGCAATTGGGAGTCATTTTCTCATAGAAATGTAAATCCTATGTAAGTAACCCTTGTCATACCTGAACTAGTATGCTTGAAAGTAAAAAGGCAAATGACTCCAAGAAACAGTCTAAACTTGTTGTCACCTTTTTTTTTTGTCTTTCATTTACTCTAAAATATTTTTCTTTATTCTTTTCATCCTTTTAAATTCATAGCAGCCAGACTTCTGACCTGCTACTCCATTGAAATGGCTCTAGCAAAGTTCAAGGATAACTTCCCATTTCCCAAATCCAGGGAACTCTTTTATCATATTTAATCTTGTCATTTGAAGCTTTTGTCCACTGTCTCGGCACTTCCTCGTTTTTGTAGTGTCTATGATACCATGCTTTCTGTCCATCTTTACACACCTCCTCCTGTCTATGGTCCCCTTTTTTACTCCCACCTGGCCCCATTCATCTTTTTTCCTAGATTCAGGCCAAATTGCCAACCTGAAGAAGTCTTTCCTGACATACTCCACCACCAGCTAAATTTAACCCCTTCTTTTTGTTCTCCCACTGTCCTTTGTTAAATCTTATGTCATAGCAGTCTAAAAACCTAGTGCCCCTATTTGTTAGCATGTCCCTTTCCGTCTGCTAGATGGTAGGTCTTCGAGGCAGAGATTGGGTCTTTATACCCGTTCCATGTTGGCCGGCTAGTTAACTAGTACTTAAATATTTTAACAAGTGGGTAAAGAAAATTGTCACCTTTACACTTCTTCATATTCCCACTCCTCCTAAATAGAGGTCAAAAATGGGAGGGAAGCTTTGAAAGGGAAAGAGATTTTTTGCAGATTTGCCAAGTTCTGGAGGAAATACAAACTCTTTAGCTTTGTCTTCCCCTGCCCTGCTTTTAGGTTAAAAGAAGTTCTGGGTAAGAGATTTAGTATAGGAGGTCTTTGATTTGAAAAGGTCCTTCTACTAGATCAGGTTTGTTTTTTTTTTAAAAAAAAAAAAAAAAAAAAGGAAAGAAGAAAGATCATAGTCTTTGATGAGGTTATGGGCATTGCTGGATTATGATTTTTAACACTGGATGATCAAAATGAGCTAAAACTGTCAAAGTTAATCTCTGCCTGACACTAGAAATTACCTACCTATATAAGTTCAGGGAACTACTGAAGGACATGGATACCAGGATTGGAACTGCATTGGATTCTGTTACATATCAAGTCAGGTCACTGTTACCATCTCTAAGCTTGTAGGACAGAAGATTCTTACACTCAGGAAAATGAGATGACATTGACAAAACTCCCTTCTAAGTTTTCTAGTTATAGTTGTTAGTCCCTAGACTTATAGATTTCTGTGACTCCAGAAAAAAACTTACTTTGATCATTCCTGGAAAAACATGAACTACAAAATTCTGGGGGAAAATCAATAAATTCTGTAAACTAAATGAAGGGCTCATGTCTGTAATCCCAGGCCAAGGTGGGTGGATCACCTGAGGATTGACCAGCCTGGCCAATATGGTGAAACCCCGTCTCTACTAAAAATACAAAAATTAGCTTGGCGTGGTGGCGGGCGTCTATAATCCCAGCTACTTGGGAGGCTGAGGCAGGAGAATCACTTGAAGCTGGGAGGCAGAGGTTGCAGTGAGCCAAGATTTTGCCATTGTACTCCAGCCTGAGCAACAAGAGTGAAACTCCATCTCAAAAAAAAAAAAAAAAAGCCATAAAATCTGAGAACACCAGCCTCCTTGTTCAAAATAGATTTCTATATCTCATTAGTATCAATTTGCTTCTCTCCTGTTTTCTGCAGAACTAATTATCAAGAAAGTGTCCACTTGTGGGCCTATTAATCTCAGCAGAGGGGATCTGGAACTGAGCATGAGGTTCTTTTGTTTTATATATTTGGTATTTTGGATAAATTAGGTTGAGCAAAGGCCTGCTACTTACTCATCAAATTCACAATCTGGCCACCACTCCTGCTAGTACCTCACATTCAAAAAAGTTATGAGAATGCAAGGTTATAAAGCCTTTGGTCTTGGATAGAGAGAATGCTGGGAAGTCATAGAGATGAGGTTGTGAAGGTTACAGAAGTGTTCCTTATTTACTGATTTTGCTTGTTCAAAAGATATTTGAAGAGTGCCTAGAGATGTCAGGGTGTTTACATATAAAAGAGAAGAAAGTATGAATTGGTGGCATATCAGATATGGAAGATGTCATGGAGAAGGAAATGTCCTCCCCTCTCCCCACCGTTTTACCCACTTCCCCCTTCATGGTCTTCTTACCCCCCCGAGATATGAAACTAAAAGATCTATCATTCCTGAGCATGAGAATTGAGGAAGGCACAAGAGGAGCCCTTTGGTATGAGCACATACAGGTTAAAAATAAAAGGTAGCAGCTGGTGTTTGGATTTGAACATAGAAAAACCATGTCCACTAGTAAATTATACTCCAACAAATGTCCAGCTCCAACCAAAAAGATTATCCATTCCTCCTACTGAGAAGATACAGTAGACGTTCTCTGAGAATTTAAGAAGAGTTACCTCCTTTTCTCTTTTCATACTGGGGAAGGGGCAAAAAGCTACAGCCATAATGTTCATCATCCACTATAACAAAGCATAGCATGTTAGAGAGCGGGCAGAGATCTGAAGATAAAACTGCTTGATTCAAAATCGTCCTTCCAGTTGTGGTTTAGCACCCCCTGGTGGCATTGTCCAGTCCAGTTTACATGTGGGTAAGATTCTAGGTCTTGTAGCTGCCCAGGATTTTAAAAATAGCTACAGCAATACCTGGAGCTTTCTGGTGAGTTGGCAACCCTGTGTTAGACCCAGTTGGAGAGACTGACCTGGAGAATATACTTTCTACTTTCCTGCAACTTCCTAACCCAAGATAATAACTTTAACCTGCCCTGTTTAGATACAGGAACACACTGATATTTCAAGATCCATTTAATTTTTGAGGATTTTTAAATTGTGTATCAAAATTTCTAGCTAGTTTTCTGAATCAGGAGAGATTGCATCTTAACTATGTCTCGTTTAAGTCTACAAAATGACACTGAAATTGATAACCTTGGTAAAGACATGATTGCAAAATTGTTATAACATTTGTGTGACCAGTAAGACACCTGTTATTGAGCAATGTGGAGAAACGGTCAGTTGCTGCCATGCACTTTCCATATTTTTGGAATACTTAACACATAAATGCATTATTAGGAGAATATGTGAAAGGAAATTTGTACTTTTGAAAGTCAACATAATTCCGTAAAGAGGTGGTGTCTTTGTCAATTTATTTGGAATTTATATCACCTATCATTTCATTATCTGCTTTATATAAATAATTATACCCAGAGAACAAAGTAACCAGTTAACCAGAGTCATGCCAGTGAGTCCAAGCCAACTTGGAAGAACAGTGCTATAATATTGCCATCTCACTGGATCTTGACCCTGTGGGAATCTTGTTAACTTCGGTGAGGAATAGTCCATACTCATTTCCTTTTCGTATTATCATGTATTGCTTCCCCCATTATTATAATTGACTGATTTGCATAGCACAGTAGTGGCTGAAATATCAGAAAATGTTTTCTCTTTGTTGATGAAAGTATGTATTGCATAACCTTATATCTTTTTTCTTTTAAAATGTTTGTTGTGAAATAATACATACAAAAGTATATTGTGTATGTATGGTTTAAAAAATAACATGGCCACACATGTACTCAACCTTCAGCTTAAGAACTAGAACATTCTCAGCTGCCTAGAATCCCCCATTTGTTCTCCCTCCATAGATTATATGAGGTAAACATTCTTCTGGATTTTTTGTTAATAATTCCCTATGTTTTTATTTGTGACTCTACCGTCTATGTATGTATTCCTAATAATATATTGTTTAGATTTACTTGTTTTTGAACTTTTATGTAAATGGAATCATGCTGTATGTATTCTTCTGTGACCTCTTTTTTCTGACATTGTTTTTGAGATTCCTATCCATGTTTATGCATGTAACTGTATTTCATGTTTTCATGGCTGTATGATATTTGATTGTATGACTGTTTCACAATTTATTTATCCATTCTTCTATTTATGGAGATTTCGGTTGTTTTCAGCATTTTGCAATTACAAACCATGCTGCTATGAACATTCTGCCCAATTACAATGTAAGCTGTGTGCGGGCGGAAGTTTTGTCTGTTCTGTACTCTACCATATTCCCAATGTCTAGAACAATGTCTGGCACCAGGTAGATGCTCAATAAATATCTGAGGAATGAATGACTTCTTGTATTGTCTCCTGGTGCACTTTTACAGCAGTTGCTCTAGGACAGTTGTAGTCAAAGTGTGGTTCAGGGACCCCTGGAGGTCCCTGAGACCTTTTTGGGAGGGGTCTATGAGGACAAAACTATTTTCGTAATACTACTAAGGCAATATTTGTTCATTTCATTCTCATTTTTTCACAATTTTCCAGATGTATGATAACATCATCACTCTGGCAGCTAATCAAGTATACTTGTACATTTTTGTTTTTAAAAGTCTGAGTTTTAATTTCTAATATGGTAAATATTGGTAGATATAACCCACATGAACAACAGCTCTTTGAGGCCGTCAATAGTTTTTAAGGTTAGAAAGAGATTCTGAAACCAAAACTTTGAGAACTGCTGCTCTAAGGAGTGGGTTTTACTTGGTGATTGTTTTCTAAAGCATTTGTACCAACTTACACTCCCACTGGCAGTGGTTGAGAGTTCCCATGGCTTCACATCTTGGCAAACACTTGGTCTTGACTGTCTTTGTATGTGCCAACTGGATGGCTATTATGTGGTTTCTTACTGTGGGTTTAATTTGCATTTCCCTGATTACTAATGAAATTGAGTGTTTCTTCATATATGGGTCCGTCATGATTCCTCTTCTGTGAAATATTCATGTCTTTTGCCCATTTTTCTGTTAGGTTGTCTGTCTTTTTTTCATTGATTCATATGATGGATACCAATCCTTTGTCAGTTAAATATATTGCATATATCTTCTCTCAGTGTGTGTATTGTCTTTGTAATTGTAAAGAATCTGTTGATCCACTTGGAGAAAACTGACATCTTTCAATAATGAGTCTTTCCAGCCAAAACCATTTTGTAGCTTTCCATTTATTAGGTCTTCTTTAATGTCTCAATAAACTTTAAAAATGTTCTACATAAAGGCCTTTACATCTTATATTAGATTTCATCCTAGTGGTTTTATAGTTTTTAATGCTGTAGTTAAACTGAGTTTTTATCTTTTTAAAATTTGTTTTTATCTTAAAATTTTTCTCATTATTTTTATTGACTTTGTTAATTTCATTCGAAGTATATAACAGTATTTCTATATAATCAGCAATAACCAGAATGGAAAGTATAATTTTAAAAATTCAGTTTGGCCGGGCGCGGTGGCTCACACCTGTAATCCCAGCACTTTGGGAGGCCAAGGCGGGTGGATCACGAGGTCAGGAGATTGAGACCATCCTGGCTAACACAGTGAAACCCCGTCTCTACTAAAAATGCAAAAAATTAGCCAGGCGTGGTGGCATGCGCCTGTAGTCCCAGCTACTCGGGAGGCTGAGGCAGGAGAATGATGTGAACCTGGGAGGCGGAGCTTGCAGTGAGCTGAGATCGCACCACTGGACTCCAGCCTGGGCGAAAGAGTGAGACTCTGTCTCAAAAAAAAAAAAAAAAAAAAATTCAGTTTACCTATTATGGATGGTAACTGAAGTTTACTGAATTACTGAATTTTTAAAATTGTACTTTCCATTCTGATTGGTGCTGATTTTTAAAATTCAGTTTAATTAAATTTAGTTTACCTGTTTCCATCTCGTAACAGGTAAAATTGCACCTGTTAAAATTATACTTTCCATTGTGATTATTGCTGATTATATAGAAATAATGTTGATATGTATTGATTTTAGATCCAACAACTATGCTAAACTTTTATTAGTTCTAACAATGTATCTAGATGTCCTTTGAGTTTTTTAATTAACATTTGCAAATAATGGCAATTTTTGTCCTTTCTGATCCTTACAACTTTTTAAAAATTTCTTCTTATATTTCTGTGCTAGCTAGCACCTACAGAACAATGTTGAAGAGAACTGATAGTGAACATCTTTGTCTTAACCCTGATTGAAAGATTTTCTTTTTTTTTTTTAACATTTCACTGTTTAGTTTTTTGTTTGTTTGTTTAGTTTTTTTTTTTTTTTTTTTTTTTTTTTTGGTAAATGGCCTTTATTAGTTTAAGGAAGTTTTTGTGTTTTGGTTTGCTTTTTGTTTCTGTTACCCAGGCTGGAGTGCATGGCATGATCACAGCTCACTGCAGCCTTGATCTGCTGGGCTCAAGTGATCCTCCTGCCTCAGTATCCCAAGTAGCTGGGACTACAGGCATGTGCCATCATGCCCAGCTTATGTTTAAATTTTTTTGTAAAGATGAGGTCTCATTATGTTGCTCAGGCTGGTCTCCAGTTCCTGGGTTCAAGCAATCCTCCTGCCGCAGCCTTCCAAAGTGCTAAGATGGCCAGTGCTCTGCTGCACCTGGCCAAGGAAATTATCTTCTTTATCTAGTTTGCTAATAGTTGTATTATGAATGGATATTGAATTTTATTCAAGGCTTTTTCCTTTCTCTCCTTTAATCTGTTAATGTATAAATTATGGTAACTGACTTTTTAATATTAAACCAACCTTTAATTCCAATTATAAACCCAACTTGGTCATGGTGTGTGTTTTAATACATTGCTGGACTCAATTTGCCAATATTTTATTTAGCTTTGGTCCTATAGGCCAGGCGCAGTGGCTCACGCCTGTAATCCCAGCACTTCGGGAGGCCGAGGCGGGCAGATCACTTGAGGTCAGGAGTTTGACACCAGCCTGGCCATGGTGAAACCCCATCTCTACTAAAAATACAAAATAGCTGGGCATGGTGGTGTGCGCCTGTAGTCTCAGCTATTCAGGAGGCTAAGGCACCAGAATCACTTGAGACCGGGAGGCGGAGATTGCAGTGAGCCCAGATCACACCATTGCACTCCAGCCTGGGCGACTAAGCAAGATGATATCTCAAAAATGAATAAATAAAAACAAATAGTTTTGCTCCTAAGTTCATGAGTAAAATCAGTCTATAATACTTTCATGTCCTATCATTGTCTGATTTTGGTATCAAAATTATACTAGCCTCATGAAATGGTGAGTTTTTCAATTTTCTGGAAGTGTTTAAGATCAGAACAGTCTTTAAAACCATTTGGTCATTAATGGAAGATTTGTATTCAATGTCTTTAAAGGTTATAAGAGCCTCAGGATTTTATATTATTCTTGTCAGGTTTTGTTTTTTTTTTTTTTTGAGATGGAGTCTCCCTCTGTCATCCAGGCTGGAGTGCAGTGGCGTGATCTCAGCTCACTGCAAGCCCCGCCTCCTGGGTTCATGCCATTCTCCTGCCTCAGCCTCCCGAGTAGCTGGGACTACAGGCACCCACCACCACACCCGGCTAATCTTTTGTATTTTTAGTAGAGACGGAGTTTCACTGTGTAAGCTAGGATGGTCTCAATCTCCTAACCTTGTGATCCACCTGCCTCGGCCTCCCAAAGTGCTGGGATTACAGGCGTGAGTCACCATGCCTGGCCTCTTGTCAGTTTTATTATTTTTTTCTAGGGATTTATCTATTTCATCTTAGTTTAAGATTTTTCCTATATGAAGCTGTCTGTATTATTCTTGTATCATTTTAGTCTCCATAGCATCTGTTAGTTGACCCCATTTCATTCCTGTTTATTTGTGCTTTCTCATTTTTCTTGATTAATCCTTCAAGAGGTTTAAATGTTTAACACATTAGTTTCTTTAAAAGTATATTTCCAAATGTCAGGGATAGGTTATAGTAGGTTGTCTAAATCTATATTTCTTTTTTTTTTTTAAGACACAGGGTCTCACTGTCACCCAGGCTAGAGTACAGTGGTACAATCATAGCTCAGTGCAGCCTTGAACTCCTGGGTCATGATCCTCCTGCCTCAGCCTCCTCCTGAGTAACTAGGACTATAGGCAGCGCCACCACACCCAGCTTTTTTTTTTTTTTTTTTTTGAGAGATGTCTTGCTATGTTGCCCAAGCTGGTTTCAAACTCCTGGGCTCAAGCTGTCATTCCATCTTGAACTCCCAAAGTGTTAGGATTACAGGTGTGAACCACTGTGCCTAACCTTAATCTATATTTCTAATATCATTTGCCAGAGAACATGATCTCTAAGAGTTTGGTTTTCTGAAACAGACTAGTTTATGTCCTATCATGTAGTCAATTTCATGAATATTCCATGTGTATCGGTAAAGAATGTGTATTACCTAATAGTTGAGTATTATGTTCTGTAAGTCTCAGATCAAACTTGTTAGTTGTGTTGGGTACAACTTTATTGATTTAATTTGTACCTGATTTATTTACTGGAATCTAAGATTTCATTATAATGGATCTTATAATTTCTCTTAAAGTTGTACTTGCTTTTTCATTGCCTTTATTACTAAGTGCATACTAATTTAGAATTGTTCTATTTCCCTAGTAAAGTGAGCCTTTTAAAGTTGTTTAGTGGTTCTGTCTCTATGACTGCATGTTGCCTTCATCTTCTTTGTTGTCAGTACTTACGATAACGATGTTTTGGTTAGTCTTTGTCTGGTACGTCTTAGATTTTTCTTTGGCCTTTAAGTTCAAGTTTACAGGAGACATACCTAAAAGATAAAGCCAAAGAAAACCTGCTCTTTTTTTTTTTTTTTTTTTTTGAGACGGAGTCTCGCTCTGTCGCCCAGGCTGGAGTACAGTGGCTGGATCTCAGCTCACTGCAAGCTCCGCCTCCCAGGTTCACGCCATTCTCCTGCCTCAGCCTCCCGAGTAGCTGGGACTACAGGCGCCCGCCACCTCGCCCGGCTAATTTTTTTGTATTTTTTAGTAGAGACGGGGTTTCACTGTGCTAGCCAGGATGGTCTCGATCTCCTGACCTCGTGATCCGCCCGTCTCGGCCTCCCAAAGTGCTGGGATTACAGGCGTGAGCCACCGCGCCCAGCCAAACCTGCCTTTTTAACTGCATAGTCTAGTCCATTTATACTTATTGTGATCACAAATATCATTATATTTATTTCTAGGTTTTTGTCATAAATTATGTCACAGATTTTTGTATCCACTCCTGCCTTCTTGCCTTGTCTTCAAATTTTCTTTTTTCCCATTGTTTTTAGTTTTCAATTATTGTATTTTTTTCTTACAAGTTCTATTTGGTTTACAAATCTCCTTGTTTCTGTGCAATCTTTTGTTCCTTTTTCCATGCTTCTATTTCTCTAAATGTCATTAATTTTTTCCTATGTTAATACCAATATTGAGTCTTTATGGATGCTTCTGTTGTCTGTTGTATATTTTTTTACTCACGGTGCCATCCTCCCTTGAGTTTATAGTCTCTGTTGCCCAGGCTGGAGTGCAGTGGTGCAATCTTGGCTCACTGCAACCTCTTCCTCCCAGGTTCAAGCAATTCTCCTGCCTCAGCCCCCTGAGCAGCTGGGATTACAGGCACATGCCACCATGCTCGTCTAATTATTGTATTTTTAGTAGAGATGGGGTTTTGCCATGTTGGCCATGTGGAGTTTGTGATATCTTAAACTTCTATTCCTTGCCAAATAATTTGAAGCATGGACTGAAATTGAGATCTTTGAGAGAACTTTGCTCTGCCAGACATCCAGAAGCAACCAACCTAAGACAACTTTTCAATTATCAACTGACATTTCAGCTGAGGAACAGCCTGTCGTTATGAATTTGAGGTTAGGGGTAATTTATACCCCTTCATCCAGCACCAAAATTGAGGCAGACAAGCCTGCTTGCTACCTATTTCTCCATGGTGGCTGTAATAAGACTTCTACCTAGGTAAGCATTCAGCTTTATGTCCAGGCCCCGCTCTCCTGCTAGGTCATGAACTCCAGAGTCCAAAAGAACTCTTGGAGCAAAAGCAGGCTTTGGTGCTAGCTTACCTCACAGGTTATTTTTGCTTCATTTTTGGAGTTCTGCAAATTCCTTGCTTTCATGATACACTTTAAAAATGCATTATTCAATTAATTTGCTGATAGTTCACATTATTTTATGTTATAAAGCATTTGGGGGTTTTTAAGTGGGAGTTGTTAGGGTATCTAGGCTGTCTTACTCTTGGAACTGAAGTCTAGATTAACGGTTTGCCCTTTATGTGAGTAGAATACATGGTACTTTGTAGTAGTCTATACAGAATTACAAGATGTCTGGTTCTCTCTGTACAGCTCTGTAATAAGATAGCACTTTTACAGTGTGGAGACTACTACTTGCAAGGTTGGGAATGTGCAGAAAGAAACCATTTTTTAAAGATAGAGTCTTCCTCCAAAGTAAGGAACAGCTCTGCCATTTCCTTAAATGTCCCAAACATTGTGTTCTTTGATTAACGATTGCTTTGATCTGAAAAAAGAATTCGGATTTGGTTTCTTGTAAAACTAATATTGGGGGATTATATATGCATGAATGAGCCTCCTTGGCATACCTGTCGTGGCTGAAAGGCACTTTCTGTTATGACTTGTCCTTGCCCAGTAACTTGTTTTCAACAACTGCCTAGTGTTCAAAGTTCAGAAATATCTTTCATTCAGATGTACTCTGAAATTGAGCCCTGGAAAACAGTTGGAAAAGTATGCCACAAACCTGTTACTGCTTGCTTTTAGAGGACAATCAAGGAAGATCTAAATTATACCTTAAAGAGGCAAAATTTTGTGCCATGGATCAGAATTTTATAATCTCAGTATATTTTTGTGGAAGAAAAAAGAATTACCTATTAACGTAACTTGCTCCCCTAAAACTAGTACATGGCCTTTGAGACAGTGCCAGTGGCCGAGCGCAGTGGCTAACACCTGTAATCTCAGCACTTAGGGACGTCAAGGTGGGCGGATTGCCTGAGCTCAGGAGCTGGCGACCAGCCTGGGCAATACAGTGAAACCCTATCTCTACTAAAATACAAAAAATTAGCCAGGCTTAGCAGTGTGCACCTGTAGTCCCAGCTACTCGGGAGGCTGAGGCAGGAGAATTGCTTGAACCCCAGAGGCGGAGGTTGCGGTGAGCTGAGATCACACCACTGCACTCCAGCCTGGGCAACAAAGTGAGACTCCATCTCAAAAAAAAAAGTGCCAGCACATATTTTAATGACTTTATTCTTACCTGACACACTTGCTCAAATTAATTTTGGCAAAGCACATATTTTAATGACTTTATTCTTACCTGACACACTTGCTCAAATTAATTTTGGCAAAGGAGTTCTTACAATACATTGCCTTGCACAGGTATCCCTTTAATATGCAGTGGAAAAAGAAACAGTCTCTGGAGTAAGATCAGGGAAAACTGTAACTTTACTATTAGGCAATTGCCTCTCTTTAAAGGCAATGGCCAGAAGCCAGAGAAATGAATCCATGCCAGTGCCATCTGTGGCCCAAGATTTGAAGAGATTATGCCTTATGGTTTCACAAATCCTTAAAATCAGGTACAAAAAGCAGCCATCTTGAAACAAGTTTCTAAGGGGCAGTACAGCAGCCAGTATAAAAGGCTGTATTACACATCTCAGTTTTGGGTGGTGCTGTTTTCTACATCTGGTGATCAGTACAAAGGTTTTACAAATGTTTGAGGACCTTTTCTGATGAAGTTAAGACCTGAAGAATGAGTGGGACTTAGCTAGGCAGAGGGAAGCCTATGTGTTTAAGGTCATGGCAGGTGGATGGGGGAGGCAAAGAACTTGGCATAAGGAGCCAAGACGAGATCAGGGGTGACTGGAGCTTCCCAATCAAGATAGAGCTAAACTTGGTAAAGTAACATTTCTAGCTCTAAAAGAAAACATAAATTAAAACTGAATATTTTTCAGGCAGTGTAGTATAGTTCCTTAAAAAACAAAGTTAGTGTTCCATTTTTTACTCACAAGCATATAGGAGTTTAAGGTCAATAAATACAAATTATTAACTTATGTAAATTAATTTATCAGCTAATTCAGGGAGACCAAAAAGTACATTTAAAATAGACTAGTAAGATTTTACCCAGTATCACTTTTCTTTTAAAGCCCTCTAAGAAGCTGCCTAATTATCACTTATTTGAATGATTTAAAGTGTATTTTATCATATAAAGCAACAAACATCATCTTGTTTAGATTGTTGATAAAATAACAATTTTCCTTAAGAGAAAACATTTTTTAAAAATCTTGCATTGCAAGATTTCATTCTTAGCAAATGGGAGAAACTATTCTTTCCACTTTTCATGCCTAATTTCTACTGCTGTAGAAGTCCTGTTAATTAGGCCCTCATTACTATATTCAATTAGAATTATTAAAGTTAATTGGTATTCCTTTAACTCACTAAGGCAACCCAGAAAACAGGCAATAAGGCATGTTTTTGAAGAAAGGAAAACACTGCACACGTAATACAGTGTAGGAGGGGAAAAAATACAAATAGCTTCAAACACTGTCATGCCAAAGTATGTGACATTAGGAAGGCAGCATTTAAAAAACAATCCTCACTGGACTCGAGGATTTTAAAGCATCTCTATTACAGTGAGGTAATGAGGACGGATAAATAGAAGCTACCTAAGACAGAAACTACCTAAGTCCCTTTCTTCTACCTGGAACTCACTCACGGAAACTCATTTCTCTCCTAGATACTCAAGAAAGCAATGTTTACAAAATTATAAAAAGCATTTTTATAATAGGTTAACATGGGAGCTTGCATACATAAGTTTCAGAGAAGAAAACATGACATTCAGTTAAATGCAACATGGGCCAAGGAAGACACAGACCCCAGCTCTGACAAGCATAAATTAGGATATTATACACCTGACACATTCAGAATGTCCATTTTCTTTCCCATCAGAGTTTGAAGTCCAACAACAATGAAGTCAATACAAACAAATGTGACCTGATTTTACCTGGTGTAAAGTTTTAGTTAGCAGTACTAGCAAATTACGAAGTTTGGAAATTTGTTGTAGTATATACTAATTTAAAATTTACTCAAATTCCTGGTTTTTTTTTTTGAGACAAGAGTCTCGCTGTATCACCCAGGCTGGAGTGCAGTGGCACAATCTCGGCTCACGTCAGACTCCACCTCCCAGGTTCAAGGGATAATGCCTCAGCCACCAGAGTAGCTGGGACTACAGGTGTGCACCACCAACCTGCTAATTTTTGTATTTTTTGTAGAGACAGGGGGTTCTCCATGTTGGCCAGGCTGGTCTCAAACTCCTGACCTGAAAGTGATCTGCCTGCCTCAGCCTCCCAAAGTGCTGGGATTATAGGCATGAGCCATCCCGTGCCTGGCCTCAAATTCCTTTTTTATCTTCATTGTCTACTTGAACATATATTAATCTGTAAACTAATTTTAGAGACAGTATCTGTTAATCAAAGACCAAGTGCTTTTACCAGTTATATAGTGACATACTGCTTGGATCAAGTGGAAAATATCTCAAAAACACACTCATAACGAAGTATCAAAAGCCTTAAAAGTTTACATATTTGGTAACCCAGCAATTCTAAGAATTTAAGAAAACAGTCATGGATGTACATGAGATTCAGTGAAGTGCTGTTTATAACTGTGAAAAGATGTAAATAGTCAAAATATCCAATAGAAGATTAAATAAATTATGGTTGAGTCATACAACAGAATAAGAAACCAATAAAAATGATGCAGAAGACTATGCATGACCTGGAAAAGATGTTCCCAATATATTGTTAAGTGAAAAAAGCAGGTTACAAAACGGTATGCACAATATGAGCCCATTTTTATAAAAATATACATATTTAGCAAAGTTAACGGACAAATGATATTTATCAAAATATTAACATTGGTTCTTTCAACATAGTAGGATGATTGTTGATTTTGCTTAACTACTCCCCCATTTTTTCCTATTTGAATTTACTATAATGAAGATTGCTTTTTAAATGGATAGTAGGAGATGAGGGCATTATTAACCTCTGATTAGCCCAAATATACTCCTAATGGTCCTTCTGGCAAAGTAAATGTTTCTATTCAGCCTATATCTGGGAAATTGCTTCGACCTTATAAATCTGAGTGTCCTTCAAAGATGATATTCACTCCAACTTCCTTTTAGGCAAACTATACAATAGCAATTTTTGATATTAAAAACTTAAAAAAAACCCTCAAGTTAATTAACACCAAAAAGAATAGATGAGAAAATACAAATCCTCACTTTTCAAAAAGAAACAATCCGAGTACATACTACTAAATTATACAAAGTTACATTATCTACGTTTAGTTTATTGCAAAGATGAAGACAACACACTAGAAGTTGGCAGCTTCTGCTTCACACCGTTCACAGCACTCACTCTGTTCTCCATTTCATTCACTCACCCATGCAAAAGGTCTATACACGCAATGACGTCTGATGTTTCTTGGTTTCCATAGTATAACAGGAAACGACATTTCAATTAAAAAGGTAAAATGAAGACATTTACCATCAGACTATAAAATTCCTCTTCCGTAAGAGGATACTATAGTACTTGAAGATATGATTTGAAACAAAATCATGTACCAAATGAAAGGGGCACCATTTCAAGAGCACTAGGACTACATTAAACTTAAATGTATTCCAACATTCTTAAAAATGTAACTCAAAACCAAATCTAGTCTTAAAAAAGCTCCAATAACTAAAACTACATTAACAGGCACGATGAACAGTGTAAACACTGTTAACGGGCACCAAGTTTAACAGGGCAGACAATATTTGCTTCTGCATTCACACTTATTCAATTACATTTTTCAAAAAAATGATGCTGCTTAAACTATTAATGTTTTACCAAAAAAAATAATTTTAATAAATACAGCAAATGCTAGAAATCTAGCTAGGTTATCATGCAAGGTATAACCAAGACAAACTCAAATTTGTAATAAAGGCAACTTGCATTCAAAATGAACTCTACCCTTATATTTTATTAAAAGGGCAAACATCATGAATTAACCCAGCTGCTTACTTGAATTACAAAAGTAACATGATTCAATATGAAAATAAGAAACTGTCTACAAATCTCTGACAGTAATAAATTGCAATATACAATGCATACAGGAGTCATACAGAGCAACAAACTCGTACAAAACAAAAATATTTTAATACCTTTAAAATCCAAATTTTTCTTTAAAATCATTCATGAAAAAGATTCTCAAGTCAGAATTAACACCTCAATTAGTCAAGCATCAGGAAGCTACATTACAGCTATTAATATACAAAGATACATCTTTTCACCAGTCTTTCCTTCTGATGTCTCTGTTCCAGAATCATACAGACTCTCATTTCTCTACACTCCCCATTCCATCATTTCTTCAGATCATGAAAACTGAATTTGCTGAACACCAGAAATCTAAGATTAGAAAATTTAAATTGGACAGAATTAAAGAAAAGGAGATTAAAAGTACAGTAACAAGTAAGTCTCCTTCCCATTTCTTGTGTATCTTTCTAGAAATCTCCTATGGAAATATGAACATATACTTATTTTTAACTATTAAGAGAACACTATATACAGTTATCTATATTGAGAAAACATAATTTTAATAACCTTTATCAGGTCCTTCATAATGTGTTGAAATTAACTATATCAATAGGTATAATCAAAAAAAAAAATTTTTTTTTTTTTGAGACAGAGTCTCACTCTATTGCCCAGGCTAGAGTGCAGTAGTGTGATTTCAGCTCACTGCAACCTCCACCTCCGGAGTTCAAGCGATTCTCCCGCTTCAGCCTCCGAGTAGCAGGAATTACAGGTACCCGCCACAACACCCGGCTAATTTTTGTATTTTTAGTAGAGACAGGGTTTCACCATGTTGGCCAGGCTGGTCTCAAACTCCTGACCTCAGGTGATCCACCCGCCTCAGCCTCCCAAGGTACTGGGATAACAGGTGTGAGCCACAGGGCCCTGCCAATACAAGCAAATTTTTTAAGCGTTTAAAATATAAAGGACTGTACCTGTTGATATGATGTTGTGTAAACCATAACATTTTGTTGTTGACCGTCTGTGGTTATTAAGCCAGCTGGTAACTGGTTAGCTGAAAGAAAAAAAATTAGTTAAAGAGGGAAAAGAACTGTATCTACTTTCTTGGGCTGAATCTTAAGGTTGTACCATTAATGTCTCATTATAATTCTGCCCCATATCAATGATGTAGTCTTGGACAAAATAATAAATCCTCCAATTTTCCATTTTAAAAAATGTTCCCTAAAAACCACATTATTTTATATTGCGTTTTTCAATTTTCCTATCTCTAACATGTACCTTAGCTAACTGCCCACGTGTACAAATCTGTAGACAGACTAGATGAAGTTTCTGATTCATGATTAAACTACACTATACCATGATGTTTGGCTGACAGCAACATATAACTGAGCAGCATACAGTTTACATATGAGAAATATATATAATGAGAAATTGACTCACCATAGCCCTTTTATTTCACCAATATGAAAACATGATAATTAAAAAAAAAAACAAACCTGAGTTCAAATTTATTTAAATCATAAGATTTTATATTACAAACTACAATTCCTTAATATTCCTACCTCATATGAATCTTCACCAAAAACTAGGGGCTACGGAACTCAGTCAGAACTATCAATGAAAGGTTATAATGTCTACAGAATTAAACTTTTCTACACTTATCACTCACCGACTTCAAATAAAAAGGCATGAACTGATAAGAACTATTTAAAATAGTGCTTTGTCAAAATACTCAGTGCTGACATTCCAAAAATACCATTAGACACTTAGTATGAATCACTGCTAACAATCTACATGACTTGTATTATAAGAATGCTTACTAAATGCCTCCTCTGTAAGCTCTTCACTTAGTCCATCTGTAGCTGTGACTGCTCCACCAATTCCCTTTTCTCCTTTCATAGCCTGAGGAAGGAAAAAAAAAAAAGTCACTGATATTCAAATGAAATTGTCTTCCAAACACGAATGCTTACTTATGCCTAAAATTAGGAGCTTCTATTATTACAAACTCTAAGCAGAGTATTTATTAACACTTCTGGTTAATTACATATGAAGAATGCTTTCAAAAGGCTAACTTCTAATATAAGCTGTAATCATTAACAAGACAGAGTAATGACCTAGAAAACAAAGTACAGATAAAAATAAATTATTCTAATTCCACACCATATCAAAGGGGTAAGAGAACTCTACTTACAGATGAAGAAATCTGCAAAATACCACCAATATTGAGCCTATAAATCTACAAATGATCCAAGTGATCACTTAAGTATATATATGCATCTCAGTCAACTGGGCAGTACTGCAGCAAGTTGAGAGTTAAAAATTCCTAAATTAGGCCGGGCACGGTGGCTCAAGCCTGTAATCCCAGCACTTTGGGAGGCCGAGACGGGCGGATCACGAGGTCAGGAGATCGAGACCATCCTGGCTAACACAGTGAAACCCCGTCTCTACTAAAAATACAAAAACTTAGCCGGGCGAGGTGGCAGGCGCCTGTAGTCCCAGCTACTCGGAAGGCTGAGGCAGGAGAATGGCGTGAACCCGGGAGGCGGAGCTTGCAGTGAGCTGAGATCCGGCCACTGCACTCCAGCCTGGGTGACAGAGCGAGACTCCGTCTCAAAAAAAAAAAAAAAATTCCTAAATTAGTTTGGCCAAATACCTCTAGGTTCCTATGATACTGAAGATTTGTAAAAATACTGTCAGGAATTTACACATTCTTTTCCTACTTCAATCATTCCATGCAAATATCACTAATTTAATGGGATTCAAACACTAAAGATATTAAGAATATATTTTGAAAGTAATGTGAATCTGACACCTAAGTTGGCATGTGGAAATAAATATGCTAAGCTCTACTCCTTTTCACAAAATCCATTCCTACAAGCAAAGATAAACCTAAGAATAGAAGAATTCAATCAATAATAAGAAAGACATGATTATACCTTCCTCTTTTTATTATCTATAAGACTCCAACCTTACTACTTTTAATGCTACTTCTTTTAAATTAACAATAGCAGCAAGAAGTAACATTAATGAGCACTGAACATTATTTATTTAGTCCCATCAATAATTCTATGATATAGGTACTCATTAGCCTCATTTTACAGAAGAGGAAACCAAGGCCTAAAGTAATTAAATAATCTGTCCAAGGCCACAGAATTTGCATGTGGCAGAGCTGGGCTTCAGCCTCCTGGTAGTCTGAATCCAAAGTCTGTGCTTTAAATCATTATATAACTATGCTATAGTTAGTAATAAACAAAGGGAAAAAGAAAGGACTTACTATTTAAGTACTGTAATATAAGTCAGTGATCCCCAAACCCCAGGCTGCAGACTGATGAGGGTCCGTGGCCTGTTAAGACCCCGGCCACACAGCAGGAGGTGAGGGTCTGGTAATCCAGCATTACCACCCGAGCTCCGCCTCCGGTCAGATCAGTGGCCATGTTAGATTCTCATAGGTGCTCGAACCCTATTGTGAACTGCGCATGCAAGGGATCTAGGCTATGCATTCCTTATGAGAATCTAACTAATGCCTGATGATCTGAGGTGGAACAGTTTCATCCTGAAGCCATCTGCCCCTCACACCCCTCCCCTGACCCCAGTCCATGGAAAAATTGCTCTCCACAAAACAGGTCCCTGGTGCCAAAAAGGTTAGGGACTGCTGATATAAGCAATTAAATAATTCTGAGAAATGTTACATAATTTACTACAAAATGAATTTTTTAAACAAATACTACATTTAAAAAGTTGAAGTAAATAACATCTCTTATTTTCTTAAAAGCACAAAGGGGGCCGGGAATGGTGGCTCACACCTGTAATCCCAGCACTTTGGGAGGCCTAGGCAGGTAGATTACCTGAGGTCAGGAGTTTGAGACCAGCCAGGCCAACATGATGAAACCCCGTCTCTACTAAAAATACAAAACTTAGCCGGGCATGGTGGCACATGCCTGTAGTCCCAGCTACTCGGGAGGCTGAGGCAGGAGAGTTGCTTGAACCCGGGAGGCAGAGGTTGCAGTGAGCCGAGATCTTGCCACTGCACTCCAGCCTGGGCAACAGAGCGATACTCCATCTCAAAAAAATAAAAAAAGAAGAAGGAAAAAAAAAAGCACAATGGGAGACATTTTATTTACCTCTCTGAATTTCTGAAGGTATAATTTCAGAGGTTCCACATAACTGTCAAAGCCTAAGGTAGACATAGCAAAGAGAATATCTTCTCCATTGATTGTTTTCCGTTTCTCTTGATGGCACCTTTCGCTTGCCTCAGATGTTATAAAGCTGATGAACTCACTCACACACTCTTGAACACATTCTTTGGCATCTTTTGCAATCTGAAGAGAAAATCATAGGTAAATTACAGAAACTATAACCATCACCTTCCTAACAACCTACAAAAATAAAAGCCTATTCAGAAGAACACATCTTCACCTGATGACTATTTAATCTCGTAAATATATGTTGTAACATTAACACAATGTGTGCTATCAAAAGTCCACACCTGAGTCACAATAAAAACTAAAATACAACTGAAAGAAGCCTTGACAACTATTTACAGAAAACAAGTCTAATTTAGATATAAAAGAGCACCAGGCACGGTGACTCATGCCTGTAATCCCAGCACTTTGGGAGGCTGAGATGGGCGGATCACGAGGTCAGGAGTTCGAGATCAGCCTGGCCAACATGGCGAAACCCCATCTCTACTGGAAGTACAAAAAATTACCCGAGCATGGTGGCAGGTGCCTGTAATTGCTGTTACTCAGGAGGCTGAGGCAGGAGAACTGCTTGAACCCAGGAGGCAGAGGTTGCAGTGAGCTGAGATTGAGCCACTGCACTCCAGCCTAGGCAAAAAGAGTGAGACTCCGTCTCAAAAAAAAATTTTTTAATATTTAAAAAGATATAAAACAGCAATCACTGGATGTTCCTACCACCCCACAGAGGATGAAAACTCTTACTAACCCAGTACCCCTGGAAAATCAATTCCACCATGCATATTTTGTGGGTGACTTAGGTACCACTTCTCTGCCCTAGCAGAGAAGTGAATTCACAAAAAGCTTGGAAAAGAGAGAAATAATAATATATGGTGACTGACTTTATTATTATTTGGGATACACAGTGTCAGATACAGGTTTTGAGTTTACTAAAAAGCCTGCCTAAAGAAGCACACATCTGCCACTTCATTATAAAAACAATTTTTCCCTTAAGGGTCTGGGGGTCTAAAAATGAAACTCCAATGGATTAATCAAGCAACTGCAAAACCACCTGTAACAGCAATACCACTCAAAATCCCTGCTGAAACACACTGTCTTTCACTGCCATGCCTATTTTACATACTGGAGAAAGTAAGCAAGAACTGCACAAATGCAGTCAAGCAAGATAATGTGAGCCACATATGTAAGTTTAGATTCTCTAGTAGCCATATCAAAAAAAAAGTAAAATTAATTTTAATATATTTAACCCAATATATCAAAATTATTACCATTTAAACATAGAATCAATTTTTAAATGAGAAATTTTAATTCTTTTCTTCATACTAAGTCTTCAAAATCTGGTGTTTCAAATTTGCAGCGCATCTCCCTTCAGACCAGCCACATTTCAGGTACTTCTGAGCACATGGCTTGTGGCTACGGTACTGACCAGTGGCAGCCATAGCCTATGTAAGCAATAATCAGCATTTGTGCTTTTTTTCCCTTAAAGCATAAGGACAAAATTCTCAAACTGAAAGTTCTAGGCTTAGTGATGTATTTTAATAGTATATTTATTTGCAAGCTTTATTACTTCCATAAGTCTTTTTAAACTATAAAATGACAGAAAAATTACCAATAGAAAATGATATAAAACATGTGAATTTTAATTCAGACTAAGTGATGAGCAGTGACAATGAGTTTTTAAAAGTTCTAAGACAAAACTACTTAAAAAAAAAAAAAGTAACAGTTTAAATGTATCTTAGTATCTATAATTACGTAAAAATAGCTGTTTCCAAATACCAGAATTTGTTTTGGAAAATTCTTTTTTTTTTTTTTTTTGAAAAACAACAAATCTTTATTGTCTAGAAATATATATATAAAAAAAAAATCCCCAACAAAAGATGCTATTCTCTCATTTCCCCATCTTCTTCCTCTTTTTCCACACCTCTGATATAAAGGACATTATTACACCTTATTAAAACTTCACCCAGATGTCCAGACAAAGCTCCATCTATGTATTCTTCTGTATTTGCAAGCTGCATGTTCATGTAGCCATCTACAGATACCAGATAGCCCTTGTACTCCATTCCCCACTTAAGTTTCACCATCACTGGCTTTCCTGTTAGTCCATTGAGGAAAGGTTTGGGATTGAGGGGTAAACTCATCGTAACCACGGCCGAATATTGCAGGCTACTCACTGCCGACCAGGCTGCCGCTTGTCTCTCGTGACTACAGCAGGTACCCCAGGTCCCGAGCCGCTGAGTTTTGTTTTGGAAAATTCTTGTTACACCTATATCAGACCAATATGACCTAAATTTGCTGCAACATTATGCAAGTTACAGCTTCAGGCTGAGTACAGCGGTTCACACCTGTAATCCCAGCACTTTGGGAGGCTGAGGTGTGTGGATCACCTGAGGTCGGGAGTTCGAGACCAGCCTGACCAACATGGAGAAACCCCGTCTCTACTAAAAATACAAAATTAGCCAAGCATGGTGGCACATGCCTGTAATCCCAGCTACTAGGGGAGGCTGAGGCAGGAGAATCGCTTGAACCTGGGAGGCAGAGGTTGCGATGAGCCAAGACTGCGCCATTGCACTCCAGCCTGGGCAACAAGAGTGAAACTCCGTCTCAAAAAAAAAAAAAGTTACAGCTTCATACACCCAAACCTGATAGTTCTGACAACGTACCTATTTTTTAAAACAGTCGGGACAGGCACGGTGGCTCGTGTCTATAATCCCAGCACTTTGGGAGGCCGAGGCAGGCGGATCACCTGAGGTCAAGAGTTCAAGACCAGCCTGACCAACATGGAAAAACCCCATTTGTAGTAAAAATACAAAATTAGCTGGGCATGGTGGTGCATGCCTGTAATCCCAGCTACTCGGGAGGCTGAGGCAAGGGAATTGCTTGAACCTGGGAGGCAAAGGTTGCAGTGAGCCGAGATTGTACCATTGCACTTCAGCCTGAGCAACAAGAGTGAAACTCTGTCTTTTAAAAAAAAAAAAAACAGTCTAAATTCTATTTTATCTGCCTCCAATAAGTGGGAGAGGGGAGAACATTTAGGGACATGACAGAATTGAAAATGGGACACCATTCAGTAACTGTGTATGTAGACATGAAAGAAATATTTGATTTGCCGAAAGCCTGAATGATTGACATCAACAGCTAACTGTACCCATGACCTATGAATTTATGTAGTTTCGTGTTTCCCTTGTAAAAACCTAGTTAAATTTCTCCTTTACATTACCTTTCCCGTTTGAGGTATGGCATTTTTCATTATCCTAGCCACATTTGCTATTGGAAGATATATATCTTGTTCTCTGAAACTTTCTTTTGAACCATTTGTGTCCTCATGATCATTCATGCTGTCCTCAGTATCTAAAGAAATAAAAATATTTAGGTTTAAAGCTTCTTATTATTTCTATTTCAAGATAGAAAAAACTACCAAAAAGATCCACAGAATAAAATCATTCTGGTTCATCTCTTAACCCTTATTTAGGGATTAGGATAGCAAGTCTCTTCATAATTTTTACAGAGCCAGAACTGAACTTTTTTTATTAATTTCAGATTCACTGCCTAGAATGCTTTTTATCCTCTAATATATCTGCTAAAATTCTACTGGCCCATTCTCCAAAAATCTCAAATAACATCTCCATAGCACCTTCAAAAATGATCTTTTCATAAAATGTAAGTGTTTCTCTATGCCTTTTCTCTTACACAGTTTTAGAATTTTTATTATTCCTCATTTCTCCTATTAGATTTTTGCTACTTGATGTCATGAATCAGCTTTGTGTTTCCTACAGCTTGGTATAGCACCTTCCACAGAGTAGGTACTCATAAATATTTATTGCATGACTTAGCTATAAAACGTACAGACTGTAACCTATGGCTATTTCAATATTATTAGATTAAGAGGTTGTATGTTTCTCTAAACCCAAGTTTATATAATATATAAACTCATTTATGTAAAAGTCTATATAAAACTTTTTTAAAGTTGATATAAAGTTGTCTTGTCTATATAAAGTTTATATAAAATTCTATAAAGAATAGAAAAATTGGATTTGAATATTACTGATCCAGTTGGATTACTAATGTAACTAGTTTTTGAACAAAGCTATAGCAGTGATCCAACTGTTCATACAAGTGACTTTGTGAATTATATAAATTTAGCTATAACTGAAGCTTGCGCAGTACCAATAACATCCTTTTATGACTAAATGCAGTATCCTGTAAGTAAACTGCCCACTCTTCATATGTACTAAGTAAGTAGGCAAGGCACCTAAGTTGATTCAATTTACGTTTTTGTGTGTTTAAAATGATGTTATCAGAATTAATTTATTTGAATATCTGTTTCAGGATGAAATTAATCCCTCTGGCAAGTTTCTTCTAAAAATATATCTCAATTTTTAAAAATTTTACAAATCAAGTCAGGCGTGGTGGCTCATGACTATAATTCCAGCACTTTGGGAGACTGAAGCAGGTGGATCACCTGAGGTCATGAGTTCGAGACCAGCCTGACCAACATAGCAAAACCCTGTCTCTACTAAAAATAAAAAAAATTAGCTGGGCATAGTGGTGGGCGCCTGTAATCTCAGCTAATGGGCAGGCTGAGGCAGGAGAATCGCTTGAACCCAGGAGGTGGAGGTTGCAGTGAGCCAAGACTGCACCACTGCACTCTAGCCTGGGTGACAGAGCAAGACTCTATCTCAAAAAAAAATTTTCTTCTTACAAATCAAAATGCCACAAAAGTAAATTATTTCTGATAGGCCAACATAATTTTGGTTTTGTTTTTTTGAGACACTTTGTCACCCAGGCTGGAGTGTGCAGTGGTGCAAACACGGCTCACTGAAGCTTCTACCTCCCAAGTTCAAGTGATTCTCCCACTTCAGCCCCCAGCCCCCTAAGTAGCTGGGACCACAGGTACATGCCACCAAGCCCAGCTAATTTTTTAATTTTTTTGTAGAGGTGGGGTTTCACCATGTTGCCCAGGCTGGTCTCGAACTCCTGAGCTCAAGTGATCTGCCCACCTTGCTGTCCCAAACTGCTGGGATTATAGGCATGAGCACCACACTGAGCCAACACTACCATTCCAATACCTGACATAGTTCAAAGTTAATACTGAATGAAAACCAAAAATAAATCAAAAGTGCAAGAAATACAATAGCTAGAAATTTAACTCACCCTCTAAATAATTATTTTAGTTACCCTATCAATTGATTATAAATTTCTCATATTTAACATTTAAACAAGAAGTCGGTAACAAATTTCAAAAGAAACTGTACAGGTTTTAGACAAGGTGTATTTTTATAGTAAAAATGTTTTCAAGGACTCATTCTTTTGAAGACTATTTCTAATAGAAATAGCATGGTATGCCTTTTTAGACTTTCTCATTGAACTGTAACACAAGACTGTAAATTTTCCTATAAAGACAAAAGTAACCTAGAACACTGTATTAATTAAATGTCCACTTTCTAACTTGCTTCATCTTGTGAATTTGGTTCTAACTGTGGCTTGCTTACCATCATGAGGCTGTATAACATAATGACTTCCTCCAATATAGTCTGCAGAGATTCCTAGTTGAGAAGCATCTGTTGTAGAACTGTCACCATCCATCTATGAGGAGAAAAACAGGTTTTCAATACTTTTCAAAGTACTAACAAACGTAACAGATTCAACACTTATAAACTGTCACAGGATGATGGGTCAATTATACTTTTCATAGCCTTTAGCTTACTAAAAGAGAATTTGTATTTCTTTTTTAAAAAATTAATTATTTTTTTGAGACGGGGTCTTACTCTGTCGCCCAGGCTGGAGTGCAGTGGCATGATCACAGCTCACTGCAGCCTCAACCTCCCAGGCTGAAGCAATCCTCCCACCTCAGCCTCCAGAGTAGTTGTACTACAGGGATGCACCACCACGCCTAGCCAATTTTTTTGTATTTTTAGTAGAGACGGGATTTTGCTATGTTGCCCAGGCTGGTCGGGAACTCCCGGGTTCAAGCAATTCGCCTACCTCAGCCTCCCAAAATGCTGAGATTACAGGCATCAGTCACCACAACCAGCCTATATTTCTTGATTTGGAAACCTTCCCACAATTTGTCCACGATTCAAGATTTTCCTATCCATCTTCCCTAAGTGATAAGCAGAAGGCCAATAACGACAAGGAAACGAACGTAAACCATATGCCTCTTTCTTTTCAAGTGCATAATCTTCAAATATAGTACCACAGGCAACCCTGACTTACAACCTAATTTATCCCTGGAATGATGATCAGCTTAATAAAGCTGGACACAGTGTCACGCGCCTGTAGCCCCAGATACTCAGGAGCTGAGGCAGGAGGACTGCTTGAGCTCAAGAGTTCCAGACCAGCCTGGTCAATGTAGTGAGAACCTCTTAAAAAAAAAAAAAATCAGCTTAAGTCATCAACTGGAATCTACCTGTATCTATCACTTCCAGCTCTCCAGCTAAACCCTGATTTTCCTTTTGCTCCTGCTGCAAACTTTCTTTGCTTTCTCATAGAAGTTCCAAAATAGACAATATCTCCGTTCAAACTGTTACTTGGTATAAGAAGCATGTGGATTCCCTGCACAATTCTGTACCTAGGCAAGCCAAAAGTACACCCATGTTTTGAATGAGCCCATAAACTCTTGATTCTAGTCAAAGGTTAATTTTCTCTCCCCATGCCAAGTCAGGGTCAGGTGTGGCTCATGCCTGTAATCCCAGCACTTTGGGAAGCTGAGGTGTGAGGATCACTGGGGCCCACAAGTTCAAGATTAGCCTGGGCAACACAGTGAGACCCTGTCTCTAAAAAAATAAAAATTTAAAAAATTAGCCAGGTGTTGTGGCATGTGCTTGTAGTCCTAGCTACTTGAGAGGCTGAGGTGAGAAGATCACTTGAGCCTAGGAGGTTGAGGCTGCAGTGAGCCGTGATCACGCCACTGCACTCAAGCCTCAGTGGCAGAGTGAGACCCTGTCTCAAAAAAAAGGAGGGGTCAGGAAGATCTGTGTATAAAGATAGGAAAATTACCTGCATAGACAAGAATAAGAGTTAAAATTCCTATTTAAAAAAAAAAAAAAAAAGCCTGCTTAATTAATTTTGCTGAGAGCTAAAAGAATGCCAAGAGGGAAAGTCTGGAAAAAAGTAAATCATAAGCCCTGAACTGGCTCAATTCAATTTCACCAACATGGCAGATTCTAGAAGGCTTTCTATTTTGCAAATACTACTACTCAAAATAAGATATCCGTGAGAGAAAAAAATTTAAATGCATTATCTGAATAAAAAGTATAGCAAAAATCAAGTGTAATTCATATACACTTTCAGGCTGAACAAAAAAGAGAAATTTGACCGTTCATTAAGGCCCAGGACCCAGTATAAACTTGATGTTATTAACTGTAAAATTTCAGTCCTTGTATAACACATGTCTTCTCCATCTCTGTTGGATTTTTATTTAATATTAAAATACTGGGCTAGTTTTCAGGTCTTCAATAACATGGCATTTCTTTCATACATCTGTTGACTGTGATGCCTAATATAACTGTAGATAGAGACACATTTCTGTAATTTATATAGTTGTTTTAAGGGGGTAGAAAATAGAATTCACAGACCTTTAATAATCTGTGAACACAGGGTACCTATTTGATACTTTTTAGTAGCCTCTAAGAAGTAAAAAACAAAGTCAGTGACCTGATTCTGACTCTCCTACCGATCCCCTGAAAATAAACATCCCTGCCAATTAAATGTATTTCCATATAAAATGTAAATAACAATACCACCCTCCCCATCTTAAACTAACACAAATGAATGTGAAACATTGCCTGAAAATCAAATGCTATTTTGATTCTAAAATGCTAACATACTAGGAGAGTATCCTTTAATAGACATGATGATGGATTTTTTTTATAGCCATAAAAGAATGGTCAATTATGATAGCTGTGAGTTGACTAGCTTTTACAATGACCTAAGGAAGATCAAGGTGCAGGAGACAGGACCAAAGTGGTTGTTTCAGAACCTACAATTGGAAACAAAACTTTGATTGGGGCGGGGAGGGCAGGCAGTGGGTTGGGAAGAATAACAGAAATTCTTTCCTGAATGAGTGTTTACATGATACCGTAAATCTTTTAAAATTGGCTATGAGCAAGACACTGTTCAAATAACCAAGCGGATCTGGGAGATGAATTAATTTAGAAATATAACACAAACAAAGGTATTAAAGGGAAAAAGTTTAAATCATATTATCTTGTCATGCACTGGAATTAGCAACAAGATTATCATTTGGACTAACAGCATTAGCCTCTCTAAACCTCAGTCTTCTAAAAGTGAAGATACAAGTATTTCCTAGAGTTGTCAGAATTAAAGAAAGACTAGAAAGCTGCTAAAGACAGTGTTTGGCACGTAGTGTACCCCACAGACATTCAATCTCATCCTCCCTCCTTTGAAGAGAAGCCGCACATCATCTGCTTAACTGTATGTGTCTTCGGTTCCACAAGTTTTAGCTTTCTATCATTTCACACCTTCTGTCTTCCTTTCCTCTATCATTCTACCATTAAAATCCTGCCCCAGACTTTAATCCCAGTGTTCTCTATCCTCCTTGAATCTTTCTGATTTATCCTTTCTGCAATTCAAAAACAAATGTTCTGTTCTTTAAAGCTCTATGGCACTTAGTACCTTTCACTCAATAAATCAGCCTAATCTTTGATGCCTAGAATATGCCAGCCATTCGCCTATATATAAGAATGATGGGAAAAAACTTGCTAGATGCATCCCAAAGGTTTTTTCTAGGTCTAAAACATCCTATAAAAATTTATAAAACAGACTGTAGATTTTCAGTAAGCCAGTCAACAAATATTTACTGAGTGAGCGCTTAGTATTTACCAGGTCCATGCTATGTGCTGGTCACGTAGCTGTCAACAACAGACAAGGTCTCTGTCCTCAGCTTGCAGGACAAATGTTACATAACCTGGGAGGCAGGGTGAAGGGGTAGAGAACACAGCCTATTAGTCCTTCCAGGACACAGGCTCTGGAATCGAATCACCTAATTTGAATTCCCTGCCCCTTACCATGAGACCTTGAGCAAGCTGAATGAGAACAAGACTTAACCTCCCAGGGCTCCTGTACAGGTTAGGAGCTAATCCATGTAAAGACAGCATAGTACAATGGGCATACTCAGTAAGTGGTATATATAGCTATTAAAATAATTACAAATAATTAAGTAATTGCTAGTGCCAAGTACGAAGAAAAACAAAGATGTTTTGTTATGTGCTATGTGAGTTTACTCCAAAAGGTACCTCACTAGTCTGAGGGGTCAAGAAAGGCTATCTTAGGAAATGACATTGAAAATGAGACTGAAAGGTGAATAGAAATCAGTCAGACAAAAAGAAAGGTGTGAAACAAATGTTCCAGGCAGAGAAAACCAAGAAATACAGTACTGGTGGATTGGAAGGAGCTAAGGAGGGGCTAGATCAAGCAGTGTCCTGTGGATAAGAGGAAATCAAAGAAGAGTTTTAAGCAGAAGAGCACAAACCATATTTAAAAAAAAAAAAAAAAAAATCCCTCTGGCTACAGTTCAGTACAGAAACCGACCTGGAGGGGAGCACAAATAGGCACAGAAGACCAGTGAGGACTATAATGCTGTAGTCAGGGCATGACTTCAGGCAAGATAATGATCATTTTAGCATCAGGTCCAGGCGAGAGCGCTGGAGATCAAGAGAAGCAGAACAACTAGACAGCTTTTTAGTAGGTGACTCGGTGATTGACTGATAGAGCTACAGGAAGACCAAGGATAATGCTGGGATTCTTGCAGCTAGAGAGACAGACAGCTGTCACCACAGAGAATAGGAGAGGAAAGGGAGGGGAGTGCTGGACAGCGCAGAGCCTAGCTGAAGCTAATGACCGTGAATTTACAGTGGTGCCAATATGTCCAGTGTGACACTTGAAAGGCCTGATACGAGAATACAAAAGAGAAAGTGTTGGATTTCACCCAGGTAATGAGGCTGGAAGAGCACAGCATGTAGGATAATGACAAGGGGACAATGATGAATCGTTAGACCCAAGGGAATGGATAAATATGGACAAAGAGTGGTTAAATCCCAATAAATTCATTTTAATGACTATTCTAATTATTTAGTTGAATTGACAGATTTTTGAAAATATGATGTGAAATAAACAGGTAGCGGGCTAAGCTAATAAATCTTTATTCTTTTTTTTGATGTAGCCGTACTTAAACTATGCTAATAATTTGTTCCACAAACAAATACTGCCCTCTTTAATGTTTACATTTATTGAACACTTTCTAAATACCTCATGCAATGTTCACAAGCCTGTGACGCAGGTGAGAAAACTGAGGTACATGAGGCTAATAATTTGCATGAGGTGACACAGTAAATGGGACTAAAATCCAGGGCCTCAGATGCCAACTACTCTCTACAGTATTCCTGCCTAGTTTTTCATGTAGTTCTTACACCTATTTCTTTAATTTGTCCCCTTTACATTCTAAGGCTACTGATTATACGTTGAAAGCACTGAAATTAGCTTCTCAAACCAGGATGGTGTTTGTGAGATGGTAAAGAAGCGCACCCTGGACAACGGTGAGGAGCACTGGCTCTTAGGACCAATTCCGTGGGTTTGAAGCTTGGCTCCCCGTTTATGAGTTCTCTTTGTTTTCAGCTTCCCCATTTTTAAAGTGATGTTACTATGAGGAAGCTCTTGTATTAAAAAGTACTTAGCAAAGTGCAAGATACATAGTCAGAACTCAACAAATGTAATCTTAATACTGCCCCCTCAAATACGGTTCTCATTATTCTTCCAGGCAGAGATTCCTCTCTCTTAATTTACCCTTTTATCTGTTTTCTGGGTTACATTCCTTTTATCTCTCTGAGGATAAGAAATAATACAAAGATTCCTCTTCTCTAACGTATCTTCGATCCTCCTTACCAGCTCCTTCACTCTTCCTTAAACATGCTTAGTCTCCCTCATTAAGCACACAGAAGTACACAGAGATATATAAAATCTTAATTCTGCCCCATACCCTTGCCTAGCTACCATTCTTGCCCTGAGAGTTGTTAAGAAACCTCTTCATTCCTATTTAAACTCCTGAACATGTACTTTTTAACCCCAACCCAGAATGAAACCACTCTTCAAAGCTGCCAGTGATCTTGTCCTCATCCTACTTGACTGTTCTTTGTAGTACTGGCTACTGCTGGCCACATATATTTATGCTTGGAATTCTCTCCTGCTCTGATTTCCAAAGCAATATTCTTTCCTCCCCACCCCCTAATTGTTAACATCACCCAAGGTTCTCCTTCTCTTTCTTCCCTTATTTTAATGAACTCACTAAGTATCACTTCTATGCTCATACATTCCAAATCTACAACCAATATCCTGCTTGCCACTCAAGCAACCCATGCCTGTACAGCATGTCTAATATCCCATCACTGCAAATTTAAGATATTGGGAAATGAAACTTACCTTCCCCCGTCCCCTGCAAGGGGGCAAGGAGGGAGATTTCCCTTTCCACTACCGTAATTCTGCTAAGAAGAATACCAGTCTTTCACGCTGCCCAGCTAAATATACCAGCATCATCTTAGGTTCTTCCATCTCCTTCAAGCTCTACCTCATCTATTACCTCTCTAAAAATGTCTCCTAGATATGCTTTCCCTTTCCTGTTTCCACTGGATTACTACCCCAGCCCATCTTAACATACTGGTGTAAGGCTAATCTCACCACAACACCACTTCTATACTCTTGAACCTATTCTCAAAGGTTACTAAAGGCCTCCTGTGTCAAATCCAAACCTCATTTTCGTGACTTCACATGAGCAGATCGCACATTTAACCTAATCAAACTTGTTTCCTACTTTTCTCTATCTTCATGGTTAATAAAAATCTTTGTGCTAGAATGTGCTTTATTTAGGGATCACTGAGTGCATTTCTTTCATTTTAGGAGTGAAGCAACCATGGCTGGCCCAAAGCTGTAACACGCCTGCCCCAGGTTAGAGATACAGTAGCACATCCAGAATTAAATATCCAGAGGGGACAAGTGCTTTCTCTTTCCTACATTATCCTTTGAGATCTACCCTGGACCATGCACCTCTACTCCCGATCCCCACTTAAGTTGCCCATCCTGCCACCAGGCTTTTGCTTTTGGCGATACCCTTCACCAATCCACTCCCACCCTCTATTTCAAGGCTCAGTTCAAGGTCTGCAGGATCCCTCTGTGACATTCCCAAGTATCCAGGCCCATCACGCCTTTCTTCCCACATCTACTGCACTTAAGAGTTAGCATTTTCCATTCTGGGCATAACTGTCCCCTAAGTATTCAATTAACTGGCTAAACAGACAGCCCCTTTACAGCCGGGACAGGTTACCCTGTAGCCTCAACAGCACTTAGGGACCCATGGGAAATAATATATGCAAAAAGCTGAAAATAAGGAAGCAACAGGAATGAACAGAGGTACTGTCTGACTAGACTTGAAACGCATTCATTCTACCAGGCACCTCCAGTATAAATCAGTTATAATTTTATTTCCAGCCAATTACTATTCAAATCTAATTAACAACCAAAATGGTAAAACATACTTACTGTCATGAAATACTGTCAGAACCGTGTTGTCAGTGGTGCTGAAGAATACCTGTCTAAAAAGGTGTTTAATCTTTGTGATTTCAACCTAAAAGATAAACATCTATTAGGACCTAACATCTATCAGTAGTAAAAAATATATCAAATGTATCACTTACAGGCTTTTTTTCTCATAAAATTAAAGAGGGCATGTACAATTTTGACTACGATTCATAATCCATGGAGTGCATGGTATAAAATAGTATAAAAAGGCATCATCCAATAAATGTTTGTTGACTTGAAAGATTTATTTTGGAGAACTTACAAACAAGTTAATTCCATGGGGAAAGGAGAAAATGGATTTTCCAACATAACCCTGAATTTAGCCATATTCATCATAAACATTCATTACAATACACCAAATAGGGACCAAATTATATAATATGCAAGACGCCAAAAATTACACATCTAAATCACTTAAAACATTAACACCCAAGACGCAAATACACCCCTTATCAACTTAATTTTTTGGTGGCGGTTTTCTTACATGTTTCAGAGTAACATTTAGGCATTCTATCGCTGAAGAGGAGGAAAAAATTATCTGAGAATATAATGCTTTCCAATTAAGAATCTCAGATTATACTGTAATGAAGATACATTCTGCACTGGGAGTATATCAAAAAAGCAACACAATCAAGACCCTTATTTATAATTTTGAAGCACCACCATTTTTGACTAAAATTGCATCGAAATAGCACTTCAGTCTCACTGTAAGGCATAAATAGCTGAACAAATTAGTATCAATTGCAGTGTTACAAGTTTCATTTCTCATTTGTTCCCTTCTCTTTTTCAAAGGAAACAATTAAATGGGTGAGGGGTAGGATGCCAAAACAAAAACACATCCTTTCAGTGTTAATTTTAAAGGGAGAAGACATACTGATATGCATCCAAGCATGAAATCTAGCAAACAGCAGAAAAAATTGTAGCCACTGAATTGAATGTTTTTAATGCCACTAAAAGGGTCCAGGTAGCAAAGACTGCTTGACATTTGCTATAATATTAAAAGTAACTTATAATTTATTTTCAAATATTAATAGTATCCTCTAACCCCAAAACTGCTCAGAAAAGTCCTTCCTTGTAACGAGAAATGTTATTTTTTTAAAGGGTGTCTTTGAAAAAATAAGCCCTCAGAACACTTAAAATATGGGAGCTATATTTATGTATTTTGCTTGGAATGGGGGAGGGGGGTATGGACAGGGGAGTCACACCACACTCCCTCACCCAAAGAGTTGATTCAGTATATATTTAGATTCAGTACATTAAAGAAAAACACGGCCACCTCATATGGTATATATTTTCTTAAGGGCAGGTTGATATATGTAAAAGCTCAAGGGAATGCATACATCTGTTTAATGTTTGAAGAAATGCAAATTTGTATCCAAGAAAAGCAGTAGTCCCTTCCTCCACCCTCCATTCTTTGGCATCAACAACCAGAGTTTTGCATCAATATACAGTAATCCTTAAATTAAGATACAAGAGCAGCGCAGGGAAGGAATAATTTGCCTTTTAAGGAATTTTGGTTAAACTTTCAATACTTTACAAATAAAACCCCCACTGATTAGTGCCACTGATATTGATCCGTTTGCTTTCATCACTTTATGTTGCTGATTAGTTTCCATACTAAGAGAGATGAAACCACCCCAGTGATTTGTGGCACGAACCACGGAACTATGGGGTCCATGCGGGTTAGTGGGATGCCATTTTTTTTTAAAGGTCGCAGGCTACCTAACCTTAAATTATCCCGTTAGAGTGCTTTGAGCGAGATTATGATTTGTGGGTGCTCTGTAATTCTTTGTTCTCTAAGACTACCGTTCCTTAAGGCCCTGCATATCCTCCCGCCTCCCACCACTAATGATTAAAACCTTAGTCCAATCCGAAGGGCTTCCTTCCCACCTTCGGGGCAAGTCCTGGGACCGCAAGCCGCCAGATGGCTGCATTCTTTACGCGCAAACCAGACTGCGGGGAAGCCAAAGCCATGCCTTCCTCCCCACGCAGGTGCCTGGGTGGCCCCAGCCTCACGGCCCGGTCCGGGCGACCTGTCAGCCCTGCGAGTGCCGGGAGGCCGCCCCCAGAGCGCATCCCCTGACTCGCCCGGCCGCCCCGGCCCCCGCGCCCAACGCCTGCCTCCCGCCCGCCGCGCGGCCCTCGGGATGTGCGGGGAGACAAAGCGCCGGGCCCCACCACAGCCCCGCGGGCGGGAGGGGGGCGCCCCCGGGGGCCCGCGCCGCGGCCGGGGCTACGGGGCCAGGGCCCGCGCCGCGTCTCCCGCCCCTCCGCCGGCTCCCCGCACAAAATGGAGCCGGCCCGGGAAGCCGTCGAGAGCGGGGCCCCGACGCAGCCCCGCGGCCCCTCCTCGGCCTCGGGCCCGGAGCTCAACGGCGGCGAGCGGGAGGCGGCCTGGCCCGCGTCCCGCCGCTCCTCAGCCCGGCGCACAAAGAGCCGCGCCGCGGCCCCGCGCCCGCTCCCCGGCCCGGCCCGCTGCGGGAGCGGCCTCGCAGGCGCGGGCCCCGGCCCCGGCCCGCGCGGGAGGGCGGGAGGCGAGTGCCCCCGGCCGCGGCGGCGTTGGCGGCGGGGACGGCGCCGGGAGGAGACGGACATTTCATTCGAGCTAAAGTGGAGTCGGTTTAGGAGCGATCATTGGCCGAAGCGAGACACAAACCTCCAATGCAGCCCTGGTTGGCTCCCGTCTCCAATCGGCTGTTTGGTTGGACAGAAAATGGCTGCGAAGGAACCAGTCCCAGCGCGGAGCTCCGCTTCCAGGACTCGGCCTCCCCTCCCTCCGCCGCGGGCCGCTTCCCTCGGCGCGACACCCTCCCTCCGCGCCGCCCGCGCGCCCGCCCGCCGCGGCTCCGCCCCGCCCCGCCCCCGGCCCCGCCCCGCGCTCCTATGAGGCCGCCGCGCAGCTCCGGATCCCGCTCCTTTTGGCGCGAGGTCTTCTAGGGCCCGGCCCGGGCGCGCCGTTCGGGTCTAGGCGGGCCTTCTTCCCTGTGCTGACCCGGGCCTGTGCCAAGCGGGATCTCTCGGGCCTCCCTCTCCTTGTCACCCCTTCCCCTGCCACGTGAAGGTGTCTCAGCCGCCTGAGCTCAGCCTGCCTGCGCCTGGATTTTTAAGAAGGGGAAACCAGGGACAGAAGCCGCCCCCTAGGACGACGCGCCCGGGCCACGGGGAGAGTCTGAACGGCGGAGACCTCTTGGAGCGCCTTCAGCGCCTCGTGTTTTCTTTCCTTGGGTCCCTGTTACCGTCGCTGCAGGCACAGCGCTCCCTGTCATTTGGTCCCTGAGCTTGGGTGTTTTTCACATCTCATCTAAAGATGCAGACCCCTGCTAAGTCTAGCCAGCCTTCACCCTGAATCTTGAACTTAAGATGCTGCATTTTCCACCCACCCCCGCCCCTCTAGTAGCTGCAAATTGTCAAGCGGCTTTTCCCAACCAGATGACATTTTGGCTGCAAGAATCCGTGGCCCGTTCTTGCCTCTGTGCAGCCAAGCTCCTTCGCTTTCTCTGACTGCAGTCCCGGGTCCAGCTTCGCTCAGCAGTGACCATCCCAGAGGTGGGTAATCCAACACCACTCACTGCAACTGGATCTGGGGATGGCGTGCCCTCTGCCTCCACTAACCGAGTGGCCTGCGCCACATGAAACTCTCTAGCTTTGATTATGTAAAAATACAGAGAGATCTTTTATTTATAGAGTTCCCACTGTTTCTCAGAGTATTTAAACATTTCTGGGGCAAGTATGGAAGAAAGGACAAATGAAAGCCCCAAATTGTGAAAAGAGGAGTAAGTAGCAATGCCACTGTCATCAGACAACCTGACTTGAATTCCAGCTCCCCTTCTTACTGGCTTGTGATCTTGCCCAAATGTCTGCTTCTCAGGGTCATTTGGGATAATGTATACATAGAAAGCCCTTAAAAAAAAAAAAAAAGTTATCCCAGCACTTTGGGAGGTCGAGGCGGGCAGATCACCTGAGGTCAGGAGTTCAAGACCAGCCTGACCAACATGGCAAAACCCCGTCTCTACTAAAAATACAAAAATTAGCCGGGCGTCGTGATGGGCACCTGTAATCCTAACTACTCAGGAGGCTGAGGCAGGAGAATCGCTGGAATCCGGGAGGCCAAGGTTTCAGTGAGCCGAGATGGCGCTCCAGCCTAGGTGACAGAGCAAGACTCCGTCTCAAAAAAAAAAAAAAAAAAAAAAAAAAAAGTTGGCCGGGCGCGGTGGCTCAAGCCTGTAATCCCAGCACTTTGGGAGGCCAAGACGGGCGGATCACGAGGTCAGGAGATCGAGACCATCCTGGCGAACACGGTGAAACCCCGTCTCTACTAAAAAATACAAAAAAACTAGCGGGGCGAGGTGGCAGGCGCCTGTAGTCCCAGCTACTCGGGAGGCTGAGGCAGGAGAATGGCGTGAACCCGGGAGGCGGAGCTTGCAGTGAGCTGAGATCCGGCCACTACACTCCAGCCTGGGCGACAGAGCCAGACTCCATCTCAAAAAAAAAAAAAAAAAATGTTATCCTAAGATCTTTATATAGCATGAATTTCTTCAATCTTCATCAAACATTTAAAAAGTGTTAATTGCAAAGAAAACAAAAAACAAAAAACAAGGAAGAATTGGCCTGAGTTTAATTTCTCCCTTTCTCTATGCTTACCCATAGTGGAGATTTAGGAGTGAAATGATGTGTTCAAAGGTTCAAGGGCAGGAAATATAAAAACACAAGTAATAGAATTGGGAGAAGGATGACTAATCCTTCTTCCAATTATGAATGGTGAACCAAAAAATGTGAAGATGACTACTTTTCTGAGTTTATCATTTCAGTACTGTGTATCTAAACTACGTACTTAATTCAAATTCCACTAAAAGGTAATATCAGCTCCTACGGTTCTGCAGGCATTGTACTAGGAGCACCAGGGCTACAAAGGTGAATGAATCACTCTCCTTACCCTGGGGAGCCAGAACTCTAGGAGAAATGGAACCCAGTCCACATCCTCTGCAGTTGGATCCTAGGTCATCCTGCCTTGACAACCAACCTGTGTTCTCTGTGCCTTCTGTGTCTATTTCAGGAAGCCCCCAGTAAATGTTGACCATTTTTCTGATGTCTTGGTGAAAGAGGGAGGCCAAGATCATAATTTAGTCTTGGAAAAAACACTGCAGCTAACCTAGTCTTTGCATTAAAAGTCAGAGACAGGTAATTGAGTGTCTTTATTTCGAGTCTATACACCACAGCTGCCAGTTAGTTTATATCGCTATTTATCTAGGCAACAAACAATGAAACAGAATCCCTGGCCCCATGAAGACTTCACAGTTAGATTTTACTTCATCCGAGGCCTCGTAAAATTCCCATGAGGACAGTGTCTAGCAGAATATTGTCTCCACTTCCACCTTCCTGATTCTTCTCTTGCTCCACTCTTCTCAATCCATTCTATGCACTGAGGCCTAGAAGGATCTGGCTTCAGCTTCCCTCTCCCACCCGGCTTGTGGCTCTTCCTCAACCCTGACCTCACCACCCTCTAGACCCACTGGCCTATGCATTGCTCCTCACACACGCACCAGCCTTAAGATCCTCACTGGTTCCTTTTCATCACTGAGGTCTTGCCCCTTCAACGAGAGACTTCCCTGATCCCTTCATCTTAAGTAGCCCCACCCAGTTACTCTCTATCCTGTCATCCAGCTATATTATTCTATGTAAAAGTAAATATGATTATGTTTACTCCAATACCCTTAGCCTAACTGGATTATCTTGTTTATTTGTTGGCTATAAGTACATATATCTAAAATGGAAACAGGCTAGGCTCAGTGGCTTACGTCTGTAATCCAAGCATTTTGGGAGGCTGAGGAGGGTGGACTGCTTGAGCTCAGGAGTTTGAGATCAGCCTGGCCAACATGGTGAAACCCCGTCTCTGCAAAAAATACAAAAATTATCTGGGCATGGTGGTGCATGCTGGTAGTCCCAGCTACTCGGGAAGCTGAGGTGGGAGAATCACTTGAACCCGGGAAGTGGAGGCTGCAGTGAGCTGAGATTGCTGCAGTTAGCTGAGATTGCATCACTGCACTCCAGCCTGAGTGACAGAGCAAGACTCTATCTCAAAAAAAAAAAAAGAGGGAAAAAACACTCCTCATTGCCCACACTACTACCACCGTGGTTCAAGTCACATCTCCTGATAAGATTTGGATGTTCTGCCCAAATCTCATGTTGAAATGTAATCCCGTGTTGGAGGTGCGGCCTGGTGGGAGATAATTGGATAATGGGGGTACCTTTCTCATGAATGGTTGAGCATCATGCCCTGGATGCTGTCCTCGAGATAGGGAGTGAGTTCTCTTGGGATCCGGTGGTTTAAAAGTGTGTGGCGCCTCCCCCTCTCCCTCTTGCTCCTGCTTTGGCCTTATAAAGTGCCTGCTCCCACGCTGCCTTGCACCATGATTGGAAGCTTCCTGAGGTCTCCCCAGAAGCAGATGCCAGCCTTATGCTTCCTATACAGCCTGCAGAACTGTGAGCCAATTAAGCCTCTATTTGTATAAATTACCTAGTCTGAGGTATTTCTTTACAGGAATGCAAGAACAACCTAATACATCTCTCATCAGGGTGACTGCAGTGACTTGTCTCCCTTCTTCCTCTCTGATACACAGCAGCCAAGATTTCAGATCCTCTGAAAATATAAGTCAAATCCCGTCACTCCACTGCTTTAAATTCCCCTATTAACTCCTCATTTTCCTCAAAGTAAAAGATAAAAACTTGTCCAGTGGCCTTACAAGACAGTGGCAAGCTCCTTCATTCCAAGTTGAACAACAAAAAGATACTGATTGTTCTTTGGTCATAGTGACCAAAAACAACCAGAATCTGTTTTAATCGATCAATAACAATCTCCTGATCAGTGACTTACTTCTGAAAATTAGCCAATCAGCAACAGCCACACTCTAGTAATCCTACTTTCACAGCTAAAGGTCAACTCATCTCTAATCAGTCCAGCTTCTAAGAGTTCCCCAACCTCCAAACCCCATGCTTCCCAAAACACTATATAAGAGTCGCAGATTCCTTTGTTCAGAGACACTCTTTCTTACAAGTACTGCTGTCCTCCGCTTAGCAAGAAATACATTTGGCACTTAATTGTTGCAGATGTGAATGGTGGCCTCTTCACTGGACAACGCCCTATGGGATCTTTGATCTATTCCCTTTCCACTCCCCTCTACCTTCATCTCCTCCTACTTTTTCCTTTGCTAATTGTGCTCCTTGCAGTCCTTATTTCTGCCAGGAATGCTCCTGCCTCAGGGCCTTTGCACTGGCTGTTCCATCTGCCTAGTACATTCTCCCTCAGCCGCGTAGCTCACTCCCTTACCTCCTTCCATGCCTTAATGGGGCCAGCCCTGATCACTTATCTAAAAATTGCAATTCCAACTCCCTACCCCCGCTCAGCTATAACCCTCTAATATACTATATCGTTTCCTTATTTGTTATGTTTATGATTTATTGTCTGTCTCTTCCCACTAAAATGTAAGCCCTATGAGGACAAGGAATTTTGCTTGTTTTGTTTACCAATGCATCCCTCGCATCTAAAATAGTGTCCAGCATTCACTTGGTACTCAATATTTGTTGAATGAATGGACTTTGAATGTTTCACCTTTTTAGAATATAAACTTCTTTAGTGCAAAGACTTTGTGTTTACCATTGTATTCTCAGAGCCTAAAACAGTGCCTGGCACATAGTAGGGCTTCATAAGTATGTACTAAATGAATGCATGCACAGGTATGGTATAAAATTGTTTTAATTGTAATGTAAATGACCCTGCGATTATGAAAGCCTTATGTGCCATCTTCCTCCACAGAAACACAGTTAATGAACACATTTAAAATTCCTCACATTATTATGATGTGTTAATCAAAAAGTCCAAAACATATTCATCACTATTTCCCCAGGTATTAGGTGAGTTAATGTACAAAGATGACTAAAAAATTCTTGATCAGCTTGAAAAAGCAGCATGATCACTCTCCTTTCTAGGGCTGTCAAGGCTGAGGACAGGAGGAAACCCTTGTCTCTGATAGGAAAGAAGGGCAGAGAACATTCTTTTCTCATGTCCTTTATTTTTTTGCTTAAACTCTTGGGTCATTTCCAAACTGGTGTCCCTGTCCATTTAATATAACATGGCCATATTAATCTTCCTGAAAACTTGTTTTTTTAAATCCTACATGTGAATGCCAGGTCTTAGAAAACATAGTTCTTACTGTGTTATTACCTTTTTAAAAATCATGAAAACAACTCTCATCTATGATATAGTTACTACGTATCAGGCACTCTGCTAAATGCTACCTGCATGTTTTCTCATTTCAGCCACACAATGACCTTATGAAATAGGTGTTATTGACCCAACTCAAAAGACATAAAAACAAGCTCATAGTTTAAGAAACCAAGAAGTGACACAGCTGGAAGCCACGCCTCAAACCTGGCCCCGGTCTCTCTTATTAAAAAAAAACAACTATTTATTCAAAGGGTCCTAAGAGACTTTTCTCTAAAGAAGATACACAGATAGCCAACAAGCATATGCCAAGATACTCAACATCATTAGTCATAAGGGAAATTCAAATCAAACCACAGTGAGATACCACTGCACACCCACTTGGATGGCCAGAATCAGAAAGGTCAATCATAACAAGTGTTGTCAAGGATATGGTGAAACTAGAACCTTAACACATTGCTGGTGGGAATGTAAAATGGTACAGCCACTATGGAAAACAGTCTGGCAGTTCTTCAAATAGCTAAACATAAAAGTTACCATTTGACCTGGCAATTCCACTCCTAGGTTTATGCTCAAGATAAATGAAAATATATATCCATACAAAAATTGTACATTTATAACAGCTTTCTTCTTTTATTTTTATTTATTTATTTATTTATTTCGAGACAGAGTTTCACTCTTGTTGCCTAGGCTGGAGTGCAATGGCACAGTCTCAGCTCACTGCAGCCTCCACCTCCCAGGTTCAAGTGATTCACCTGCTTTAGCCTCCTGAGTAGCTGGGATTACAGGCATGCACCACCACGCCCAGATAATTTTTGTATTTTTAGTAGAGACAGGGTTTCACCATATTGGTCAGGCTAGTCTTGAACTCCTGACCTCAGGTGACCCACCTGCCTAGGCCTCCCAAAGTGCTGGGATTACAGGTGTGAGCCACTACTCCTGGCTGCAGCTTTCTTCTCATAGCCAAAAAGTGGAAACAACCCAAATGTCCATCAACAAATGAATAGATAAACAAATATGATGTATCAATGCAATGGAATATCATTTGGCCATAAAAACAAATGAAGCTGTAATATATGCTACAACATGGATTAACCTTGAAATCATTATCTAAGTAAAAGGAGTCAGACACAAAAGACCACAGATATATGATTTCATTTATATTAAATATCCAGAATAGTCAAATGCGTAGAGACAGAGGCAGATTATTCTTTGCTGGGGGCTAAGGGAGGAGATGGGGGAGCCAGAGGTGTGATAGCTAAAAGGTATAGGGTTTCTCTTTGAGGTGATGAAAATGTTTTAAAATTGTGAGGGCCGGACACAATGGTTCACACCTGTAATCCCAACATTTTGGGAGGCCGAGGCAAGCAGATCACTTGAGGTCAGGAGTTCGAGACCAGCCTGGCCAACATGGTAAAATCCCATCTCTACTAAAAAATACACAGATTAGCCGGGTGTGGTGGCAGGTGCCTGTAATCCCAGCTACTTAGGAGGCTAACTCAGGAGGATTGCTTGAGCCTGGGAGGCGGAGGTTGTAGTGAGCCAAGACTGCACCACTGCACTCCAGCCTGGGCAACAGAATGAGATCCGTCTCAAAAAATAGTAAGAAAAATTGTGAGGATGGTTGCACAAATCTGCGAGTATACTCAAAAACAGTAAATTGTACACTTTAAATTTGAAAATTGTATGGTATGTAAATTATATTTCAATAAAGCTTTTACCAAAAGGATCCTACCTTTTCATATATGTTCATGTCTTTTTATGTTTGAAGCACACACACATTGATAAGCAAAACACTAAATTCTAAGCAAAACACTAAATTCCCAATAGAAAAATGAGCAAAGGACATAAAATAGAAAACTCATAAAAGAAAAAATACAAATGGTTCATGAACATGTGGGTAGGGAAAAACATTTACCTCAAAGACAAATTAAAATAAGGGGAAACCTAACACATAAGCAAATAATTTTACAGCAAAGATGAAGACGAAGATGTGGTAAGATGGATGTTCTTTTTTTTTTTTTTTTTTTTTTTTTTGTAGACATGAGGTTTCACCATGTTGCCCAGGCCGGTCTTGAACTCCTGGACTTAAGCAATCCTCCCGTCTCAGCCTCCCAAAGTTCCAGGATTACAGGTGTGAGCCACTTCGCCCAGCCTGAGATTGGTGCTCTTATATGCTGATAATGGGAGAGCTTTCTAGAAAGCGGTGTGTGCTTTGGCAGCTTTTAAGGTATTTGTATTAGTCTGTTCTCACGCTGCTAATAAAGACATACCCAAGACTGGGTAATTTATAAAGGAAAGAGGTTTAATGGACTTACAGTTCCACATGGCTGGGGAGGCCTCACAGTCGTGGCACAAGGCAAATGAGCAAAGTCTCGTCTTACTTGGCGGCAGGCAAGAGAGCATGTGCAGGAGAACTCCCCTTTAAAAAACCATCAGATCTCATGAGACTTATTCACTATCATGAGAACAACATAGGAAAGCCCCAACCCTATAATTCAAAGACCTCCCACTGGGTCCCTGCCATGACACATGGGAATTATGGGAGCTACAATTCAAGATGGGATTTGGGTGGGGACACAGTCAAACCCTATCAGTGTTCTTACACACTTAGTCAAAAAATCTATCACAGGAAATCATTTGTAATACAGGTAATAAGTAGTAAGATATTCATAACAACACTGTTAACAATAGAAACAATTAGGGAAAACTATGTGGTAAGCAAACTAAAATGGCCCGAAGGCTCTGCACCTCCTAGTATTCACACCTTTGTGTATTGTCCTCCCCTGGGATATGGACTGGACTTATCGACACATCTTTTTTTTTTTTTCATTTTTATCTATTTATTTTGCTTTTCTCTATTTTTCTTCTATTATATAGGTATTTTAAACTTTTCCTTTTTAAAATTCTGTACAACTATTATGATTTTAAGAAGGGGAAGAGTTAGAAGCATTTACAGACTTTTCACAACAATGACCCTGCCTGGTAAGTCCCTTTTTTCCCCCTCCTTGTTTTCTCACACTTTGCGGTTAATGAGTTTTAAGATTTGCTTTCCCCAAATATCCACCAATTTGTTAATCTTAACAGCTCCATCCAGACATAGAACACAGAAAACCTTAGGAAAGTCTCATAAACTTGGATGAGGGTCATCAAAGCGCCTCTCTAATTATCAAAGCACTATTATCTTGCTGTTTTAAAAGCAGTGATATGTTGTTTTTCCTTTTATTTTTAAATTTTTTATTACATTTTTTGTAGAATCGCTCTAAGCTATGTCAAGAACAGCCATGAGGCAGGAAGGGGGTTGTCCTCCATTCCCCCTCCATTTGACACAGGGCTACACATAGAGCTGCAATAAAAAGTCTGGTCCTTTGGTCCCTAAATAGCTGAAGGAAGAAGAGATAGAGATGCTCAGTGGCCTCCCAGCTATCCCCTGTGCACCAGGCCTGGTTCAGGTGCTTGTAGGCTAGAAAAGCAGCATCTCCTCCCAGTTCCCAGCCCTTCAGCCTCACGTCTGGTCTTATGTTATTTTGTTTTAAAGTTGCCGTGCGTGCGTGTGGTTTTTTTTATTTTTTTCATTTTTCTTCATCCTCTTCTTTATGTCATATATATTTCCCCCAAACGTGCCCTCTGAACTCCATAGATGCTATCTTTTTCTTGAAGAAATGTTACAGTCACACAGACAGTGTCTGGAGGCTTCAGCTTCATTGATATTGGCTGATATGTCAAGGGTGTCATCCAACAGTTCTCATATATAAATAGAGAGAGAGGTTTATTTATTTAATTTGGTTTGAAGTTCCGGTATACACGTGCAGGTTTTTAAATGGAGCCCGTTCGTCATCCTGCCCTGTTCGAGTCCTGCACTCCCGTGGGAGACGCTCCCGCAGGAGACGCTCCCGCAGGAGACGCTCCCGCAGGTGTTCTGTCCAGGCGATTGGCACCTTTGGACCGCTTCAGCTGCACGTGGAGCCTCTTCATGCTGACCTGGAAGCTATTCATGGCCTGGATGGCGGTCTGCACACTGGCCGGGTTGTCGAAGCTCAGGAAGCCAGTGGGTGGAGGAGTTTATTGGACACTGTTCTCCCTGACAGGAGGGGGCCTGGCAGTGTGAGGGCACAGCGTGTTGGGCTGGGGAGAGAGAGGAGTGCCAGGGCGACTCACTTCTAGTGAATGAAAGTCAGCAGGCAAAATGGGAGGTCACTTCTAATATTAGATTACAAAATAACTGTGAATTCCATCTTGGGTCACCTTTCTCTCTCTCTCTCTCATTCTCACTGTGTGTGTGTGTTTGTGTGTGTGTGTGTGTGTATCTCTATATCTATCGATCTATCTATAGATAGGTCTATATATTTATATATCTATATCTATAGTTATATAGAGGGATACAGATATGTATAGATATAGATAAATAGAATAAGGAACTGATGTCTCCAGCCAACAGCTGGCAAGAAGCTGAATTCTGCCAATAGCCAAGTGAGTGAGCTTGGAAGTGGGTCTTCCTCTGCCTGAGTGTTGAGATAGCCACAGCCCAGCTGATAGCTTAATTGCAGCACTAAAAAACCCTGAGCCAGAGCCACTCCCAAATTCTTGGCCCACAGAAACTGAGATAGTATTACTAAATGCTTGGTGTTTTAAGCCATTGAGTTGTGGGATAATTTGTTACACAGCAATAGATAACAAATACAACTTCATTGTCTAACAATTTGAAATGATTAAGAAATATGTCATAAAATAGAATATTATCCTGCTATAAAAATATTTTCAAAGAATTTTTTAAAACATGGGAAGATGTTGAGAATAAAGCAAACTATAAAGAGATACCATATGATCCCAATTCGTATTTATAGGAATACTTACAGAGAAAACCTGCAAGTAAATATGTTGAAGGTCAACAATTTTCTCTGTAAAACAGAATAGGTGCTCAAAGCATTCTTGTTGATTTCAGTTAGGAACTCATTCATTTGGTCCATTTTCACTGAACATCTACAGTGTGTCAGCCAGGCCCTGGGGAGACAATGGAGACAAAAAACCAAGTCCCTGCACTCACGGAACTTATTTCTTGGTGAGCCCTCCTGATGGTTTCTTCTATAGCAGTGGGGATGGAGGTGGAAAGATGGAGTGTAGTGAATGGATTGTTGATACATTTCAGGTGTAGAACATTTTGGTGCAAAAAAGGAATAAGGCCAGGTGGCTCACACCTGTAACCCCAGCATTTGGGAAGGCTGAGACAGGCAGATCGCTTAAGCCCAGAAGTTCAAGACCAGCCTGGGCAATATGGCAAGACCCTGTCTCTACCAAACATTTAAAAATTAGCTGGGCATAGTGGCACGTGCCTGTAGTCCCAGCTACTTCGGAGGCTGAGGTGGAAGGATCACTTGAGCCTGGGAGGTTGAGGCTGCAGTGAGCCATGTTCATGTTAGCCTGGGCAACAGAGCAAGACTTTATCTCAGACAAAAAACAAACAACAACAGCAACAACTAAAGCCAAAAAGGGAATAGTGAAGAAATAGGGTTTACTCTTAGGTGGTTGGTTTGGGTAATATGAGTGGATGGTAGGATGGGCTGTGGAGTAGAGTGTTTGGTTTTGTGAAAGTTGTCAAATCAAAATGGAGTCACTAATATTAAGAAAACCCTAACCTTTTTCCTTATGGCAAAGTCTATGAAGTCTATGAAGAAAGGATCTCCTACTTGTTTACCTGATAACAAAAAAGACTCTACAAAAAATACAACCTTGCACAAAAAAAAATGTTTTTGCAAGAGCATCTGTCCAGCAGCTGCCTGTCCAACCTTGGACCAGTATCACCCCTGTTATTGATCTTTGTAGCCAAAGATAATTATTTCAAAACAATTTTGTAATCCTTCTCATTTTTTTTTCTTTAGAAACCTTTGTCTTCCTTTACCTCCCTGAATACTCACGTAGTTTACAATGGCAGGTGTTTTCCCATTGCAGTGCTCTATTCCCAAATAAACATCATTTTCTTTTAGAGGGCCCCTCTCTGTTATTTAGGTTGATAGATTAAAATCCTGCTGCTACTAATTACCAGCTGAGTGACCTTGGGTCCACAGGCTACGTAATTTGTGTGCCTCAATTTCCTCGTCTGCAAATCGATGACCTTCCTCATCCACTTTGCAGATAACAAGCTAATCCACAGAGTTGTTGGGAGGCATGAGTTAGTATAAAGATCTTCAAAGAGAGCCTCACACAGTGAAAAATAGCTAAGATTATTAGCCATTATTATTATTGTTTTACAACTGTTGAAATGAGGATTACAAAAAAAGAAATCAAAATTAAGAATGACTGTGAGTATTTAAAAGGTGTAGTTATTAATTTTTCTCTATTACAGTGGAATCATGCCACCTATTAAAGTTTACCTAGTTTAACAGTTATGGGAGTAATTGATATACTATGTGATAATTAACACTGTGGATTAGAGGTGGCCAAAGGAAGGAATAAAAGAGCAGTAAATTTTAATAAGGACTCTAGGAAATGACACTAAAAGGAAAAGATGCTGAGGCAGCTGAGCCTGGAGGGAAAGAAACTGCAGAGGGAAGTGGAGGAGAGAAAATGGGGGGCCAGAGACATCCCTTCCAGCTCTGAAGCCAGGGTGACTCCTCAGGCTGTTCACTGGCTTCAAGCCCTGAAAAGGTGATGATGCCGTATCTCCCCCTATGTAATTCAAAATAAAAAGGATGCTTCACTGCAGAGTATGTGGCTAGAAGTCCCACAAAGTTCTGGCTTTTCTCACGATGGACACTTTTATATGTTTCTCAATATCAAATTCTTTTTTAAAAAATTCCTTGCTTCGCTGATCCCCAAGCACATTCTTGGTTTGCTTAATCTGTACTCCCACCTGAAAGTTGTGGCCACTGACTCCTCAGTCCTTGCCATTTGCTTAGCTGACTCCTATACATCCCTCAGAGAATTTAGCTTAGCTATCACTTCATCCAGGAAGCCTTCCCTGATCCTCCAAAACCAGGTCTTGTAGTTACATCCATCTCTCTCACTAAAGCAGGGGTCCCCAACCCCTAGGCCATGCACCGTTAGTGGAACCAGGCTGCACTGCAGGAGGTGAGTAGTGAGTAGGTAAGCAAGCGAAGCTTCATCTGTATTTACAGCCGCTCCCCATCATTCACATTACTGCCTGAGCCCCGCCTTCTGTCAGATCAGCAGCAGCATTAAATTCTCATAGGAGCATGAATCCTATTGGAACGGTTTATGCCAAGGATCTAGGTTGTATGCTCCTTATGAGAACCTAATACCTGATGATCTGTCACTATCTCCCATCACCCCCAGATGAGACTGCCTAGTTGCAGGAAAACAAGCTCAGGGCTCCCACTGATTCTACATTATGGTGATAATTATTTCATTATATATTACAATGTAATAATAAGAGAAATATAGTGTACAATAACTGTAATGCATTTGAATCATCCTGAAACTAACTCCCCTCCCCAACCACCACCATCCGTGGAAAAATTGTTTTCCATGAACCTGGTCTCTGGTGCCAAAAAGATTGGGGATTGCTGCACTAAAGCACATTTCCCTCTGGAATGAAATTCTTTTTTTTTTTTTTTTCGGGACAGGGTCTCTGTGTCTCCCAGGTTGGAATGCAGTAGCATGATCACGGTTCAACGCAGGCTCAAGCGATCCTCCCACCTCAGCCTCCAGAGTAGCTGGCACTACAGGCACGTACCATGCCTGGTTAAATTTTTTTAAATTATTTTTTATAGAGACAGTCTCCCTATATTGCCCAAGCTGGTCTTGAACTTCTGGACTCAAGTGATCTTTCCATCTCAGCCTCCCAAAATGCTGGGATTACAGGTGTGAGTCACTGTGTCTGGCCTGGAATGTAAATTTGTGGAGAGCCAGACCATGTCTCTCTTTTTCATCCCTGCACCCGCTGTGCCTAGAACAGTGCCTGGCTCAAAGCTGAATAAACGTGTACTAAATGGGCTGGGCGTGGTGGCTCATGCCTGTAAACCCAGCACTTTGGGAGGCCGAGACGGGCGGATCACGAGGTCAGGAGATCGAGACCATCCTGGCTAACACGGTGAAACCCTGTCTCTACTAAAAAAAAAACCAAAAAACAAAAAACTAGCGGGGTGAGGTGGCGGGCGCCTGTAGTCCCAGCTACTTGGGAGGCTGAGGCAGGAGAATGGCGTGAACTTGGGAGGCGGAGCCTGCAGTGAACTGAGATCACACCACTGCACTCCAGCCTGGATGACAGAGCGAGACTCTGTCTCAAAAAAAAAAAAGGTGTACTAAATGAATAAATTATTGAAAGAGTGATTCCACTTCACCCCACGTCCCCTGACTCCTCCACCTCCAACAAACACCTGGTCACAGTTATCCCGAAGGCTCCGATAGGTCCCTCCCACCTGTCTCCAGAGCTCTTATACTTCTGCTGCCTCAAAGTCAGAGATCTTCCCACCTGCATGCCTCCGATTCCACACTGATTGAGTTCAATGAGAACCCATTCAAAGGATAAAAAATTGTAAGCACAGACCGAATTTCCACAACTGAATTTTCTGAGCCCTAGGTGATAAAGTTGAAGAAACAAAGCATTTACGACCTCCCTCTGAGGGGGTCTCCGAGTTTTATGAAGTATTAAGTAAAGGATTTTCTGCAAACTGCCCCTTCCCAACTTGGCACAATCCTGTCTTAATCACTTTCCTAAACAGGGTTTTCCTGACTGGAAAGGCTCCCCCAACTTTGTTTGCCTGTAATCAGTCACAGATTCAACAGCGGAATTGCTAAGAAACTCTTATTTTTTGAGATGGAGTCTCACTCTGTCGCTCAGGTTGGAGTGCACTGGCGTGATCTCAGCTCACTGCAACCTCCACCTCCCAGGTTCAAACAATTCTCATGAATCAGCCTCCTGAGTAGCTGGGATTACAGGTACCCACCACCATGTCCCACTAATTTTTATGTTTTTAGTAGAGATGGGTTTTGCCACGTTGGCCAGGCTGATCGCAAACTCCTGACCTCAAGTGACCTGTCCACCTTGGCCTCCCAAAATGCTGGGATTACAGGCGTGAATCACTGCCCCCAGCCAGAATTGCTAAAAAAAAATTATTGAGACCATCTAGCTCAAAGGTTACAAACTCCTATCCAGTCGCCTTTGTAGGCAGCATACTTATTTTTATTTCACCTATACAAGTCTGGGGAGTTTCCACCCCAAACTTTGGGAGGGGTTTAAATGTATTTTGGGGAAAGCCATGGCTTCTTTCATTTCTCCCAAGCCCCACCACCAACCCCTGGCTTCTACCAGGCGATTTCTCAGTTTATGCTACCAACCTGGCCTCTGATGACAGATCTGAGTTTTGGCCACTGAGGCTGTTTCAACCTCCAACCCATTCCAAAAATTCCTTCCCCAGCTGTCTCGTGTAGGGATGTCCTTGCCTTCCAAGCCCAGTTCAAGTTCCAGACCTCCTCTGGGAGACCCATCTCTATTCCCAGCCCCACCTTGCCTTTTCCTGCCTTTTCCTTCCGTTTTTCATGTGGTTACTGTTTGTGCTCACATCACAGGTGCAGAGACAGGTAAACTCCGAAGAGGCCTGCTGCTGTTTTTCATCAAGAATAGGCTTTCCCCTTCTTCTGGAAAATGTACATTTCCCTGACTCCAATTGTGAGGTTCCCATGGGAACAGAGAGCAGACCACCCTCTTCTGACAGATCCCATCCCCTTGGCCCCTGGTGATTGGTGCAGGATTAGGCACCTGATTCAAGCCAGGGCAGACATGAGCCTCTCTTGCCCCACTGGATACAGTCTTTGAACCAGGCCAGAACCCTTACCCAGGATTTGTAAACCTGACCCCAGGGAGAGCAAGGGTCAGTCCCTCTCTGGTGTCAAAGCTGGGTGGAACTGCCCTGGTAGCTGTTGCTTGACTTGTCACCAGTCCTGGGGAGAAAGCCAAAACACTAAGAGAACAGCAGAAAAGAGAAACAGAGGAGAGACTCTGCAGAATTCAAGTCTCTAGTTCTCCATTTCGTCTAAGCTAGTACTGGTTGTATCCCGTGTCAGGTATGGTCCCAGACATAATAACTAAAAGAGAAGTTAATTTCATTCACTGTGATACTTCTTGACATCTCCAGTCATCTGAGTTAACATATATCACCTCTGGCCGAGCACGGTGGCTCACACCTGCAAACTCAGCACTTTGGGAGGCAGAGGTGGGTGGATCACCTGAAGTCAGGAGTTTGAGACCAGCCTGGCCAACATGGTGAAACCCTGTCTCTACTAAAAATACAAAAATTAGCCAGGTATGGTGGCACACTCCTGTAATCCCAGCAGAAGCTCAGGCAGGAGAATTGCTTGAAGCTGGGAGATGGAGGTTGCAGTGAGCCGAGATCATGCAACTGCACTTCAGTCTAGGTGACACAGGGAGACTCCGTTTCAAAAAAAAAAAAGAAAAGCACATATTACCTCTTAAATAATATGCAATGCAAAATAAATTATTGCAAGGCTTTTAGTTAGCGACACAAGGCAAGGATCCCAGAGAGAACCCAGGATGAGAAGTACGCAGGGCTTCAGCGACATGAAAGAGGACTTCAAAAAGGGGAGACACTTCTGAACTAGGCTTTACATTTTTAAGATATTCAGCTAAAAAATGTTTTCTCACATTTTATGGCACTAAAATAGAGCTTTTACAGGACATCTGCTCATTTAGAAAACTATTAGGTAGGTGGGGTGTGGTGGCTCATGCCTGTAATCTCAGCACTTTGGGAGGCTGAGGTGGGAGGATTGCTTGAGCCCAGGAGGTCGAGGCCATAGTGAGCCAAGATTGTGCCACTGCACTCCAGCCTTGGCAACCAGAGTGAGACCCTGTCTCAAAAAAATTTTAAAAAGGCCAGGTGTGGTGGCTCATGCCTGTAATCTCAGCACTTTGGGAGGTTGAGTCAGGCAGATCAAATGATGCCAGGAGTTCAAAACGAGCCTGGCCAACACAGTGAAATCCCATCTCTACTAAAAATACAAAAATTAGCTGGGTGTGGTGGCACATGCTTGTAGTCCCAGCTACTCGGGAGGCTGAGGCACGACAATCTCTTGAGCCTGGGAGATGGGGGTTGCAGTGAGCTGAGATCACACCACTGCACTCCAGCCTGGGTGAGAGAGGGAAACTCTGCCTCAAAAAAAAGAAAGAGAGAGAGAGAGAGAGAGAGAAAGAAAGAAAGAGAAAGAAAGGAAGAAAAGAAAGAAAGAAAGGAAAGAAAGAAAGAAAGAGAAAGAAAGAAAGAAAGAAAGAAAGAAAGAAAGAAAGAAAGAAAGAAAGAAAGAAAGAAAGAAAAGAAAGAAAGAAAATTGTCATGTAGAATCCCTACCTAATATGAAAAATGAAAGAAAAATGAAGGTGAGTAGCAGGGCAAGAGCAAGAAACGTTGGGTGGGGAACAAGAAGGACTGTGATTTGGACCACGATAAGGTTGCTCACTGAGCAGTGGAATGTTCTCTGATGGGCAGATCCAAGGGGCAGTTCAGCTTGGAAGGGCTTCTAGGAGCAGAAGTGGCCTAAAGACTGTTGTGCTGGCTCTCCACTTCCTTATGTTTCAATTGTTGCTGTAGACCTGAGGGCAGCAAACCTTTTCTTTCAGGGGCAGATAGTAAATTTTGTAAACTTTGCATTGCAACAACTCTGGGCGCGGTGGTGTACACCTGTATTCCCACATCTTAAACTAAATTGATTCCAAACGCCCTATTCATGCCCTCTTGCCTGACAACTGCCTCCACTACCTCCAACAGTGGCAGAAGTCAGTGGCCATGTTTGTTTAAGGATCTTAGCACTGTAATCAGAGCAGGCAACTTATAAAAATAATTGTCAATATAGTCGATAGAGTAGACTTCTCTTGTGAATACAGCACACACCTGTCTGCCCAGCATGCCTTTTCACTCTTCTTTAGGTGATGTTGCTCTCCTTCTTTGGGGATAATTGCTTTTCCCCCACCTCCAACCACACGGTCCTAGAGGGTGCAGCCAATCCTATTACAGGATACTTGATACAAGCCAGGCTGCACAGTACCTTACCTCCCCCAGCCACGGTGATTAGCTTGAGGAGTGGGCCAAATCAGGCCAAATATGATCATTCCATTGGGTTTTAAAATCTAGATCTAGTGGAAGAAAAAGCAAACATTTACTTTGCTCCTAGGTGATAAAGTCATGATGTGACCCAGAATTCCCAACAGGTCCCTCCCTTGAGATATAGAAAATACTTGTCTACATAGGAAAGTTAATTCAGAGAAAAGATGGCAGGGGGACAGGGGGTTGGGGGAGAGGCACTTAATTCCTGAAGATCCCTGAGCTTCTCTAGTTCCTGTTTACCTAAGGCTGAATTGTTGAGCTTCAATTCTGAGAACTACTCTAGTATCCAATAAGTCACTCTTATCTTTCTTTTTTCCCCCTTTTGTAAGTTTGAATTCAGTTTCTGTTGCTTGCAATCAGAGTCTCAGTGAATATATAAATTGTCTGGGATCTATTTTGGTTTTGCTTGAAGAGCATTTCGGGAATGAAAAGCCTGCAATTTGGGAACAAACTTTAAGAACCAATCATTTTCAAGAGGACAGTAGAAGACAGAAAAAAGTTTAAGTAAGAAAGAGTATATTTGTTATCCTTTGTAATAATAATGGCTGTCATTACCTATGAGGTGGGTATTATCTCTATTTTACAGGAGAGAAAATTGGCTCAGCAAACCAAACAGCTAGAAAGTGACAGGTTGTGAATTCGGATGTGTCTGATTTCAAAGCTTAATCATTTCACCAGGCTAGAATATGTTCCTGGCATGAAAGGAAAACCTTCCTTCAATCTAATATATTTTCAGAAAATACCTTAAATCAAATGTTGGAACTGGAAATTCCTGTTCCATATTCCTCATTAATAGTTAGTCAGCTGCACATGCATTCATTCGGAGACATCCATAGGAATTACAGCAGAATCTACTGACTCATTAATTCCTGGTACTCTGAAAGAAGTTCAGATAATTTATCTGGCAGGAACCAGTCCTGGGATAAGGCCCATTAAAAGTCTATCTGAAGATATATACACCTACCATGCACCCACAACAATTAAAATTTTTTTTAAAAAATTTACGTGTACCTGAAGGCAAAACAATGAAAAACTTCTTACCTGTCTAGGGCAGGGGTTGGCAAACTCCGCCCTACAGCCCCGCTGCCTGTTTTTGTAAAGAAAGTGGTATTGGAACGCAGCCACATCTTTCATTTATCTATTGTCTTTGCTGCTTTCCTGCTACATTGGCAGCAGAGTTGTTGCAATGCAAAGTTTACAATATTTACTATCTGCCCCTGAAAGAAAAGATTTGCTGCCCTCTGGTCTAGGGCAACAATTGAAATACAAGGAAGTGGAGAGCCAGCACAACAGTCTTTAGGCCACTTCTGCTCCTAGAAGCCCTTCCAAGCTGAACTGCCCCTTGAATCTGCCCATCAGAGAACTTTCCGCTGCCCAGTGAGCAACCTTATCGTGATCCAAATCTCAGTCCTTGTTTCCCATCCGACGTTTCTTGCTGTTGCCCTGCTACTCACCTCCATTTTTCTTTCATTTTTCTTTTTCCATGTCCATAACCCAGGTGTAAATCTTCCTCTGCCTCCTACTCCCTAAGGCAGTGGTCCCTAACCTTGTTGGCACCAGGGACCAGTTTCATAAAAGACCATTTTTCCATGGACAAGGGATGGGAGGGATGGTTTCGTGGTGAATCAAGTGCATTACATATATTGTGCTCTTTATTTCTATTATGATTACATTATAATATATAATGAAATAATTACACAACTCACCAAAATGTAAAATCAGTGGGAGTCCTGAGCTTGTTTTTCTGAAACTAGGTGGTCCCATCTGGGGATGATGGGAGACAGTGACAGATCATCAGGCATTAGATTCTCATAAGGAGCCCACAACCTAGATCCCTCACATGCGTAGTTCACAACAGGGATTGTGCTCCTGTGAGAATCTACAGGGCTGCTGATCTGACAGGAGGTGGAGCTCAGGTAGTTCCTAACAGGCCACAGACCGGTACCACCAGCCAGTGGCCCAGGGATTCGGGAACCCTGCCATAAGGCATCTATTCACCTCTGCCCAGCCCTGTGGCCTCCTCCTTCTTCCAGCTGCAGAACTCAAGCCCTACCTACTCTTGAGTTTGGCCAGTGAGGAGAAGTACTAACAGAACAAAGAAGAGAAGAAATCAAGGTTGGGTGTTTATTTCCCTGGCTCCCTCCTGCTGGGCCGCTGCCTCCTGCTACCCAAGTGGGTAGCCCTGGCAAGGCCACCCCCAACTCCCCTATGCTCCATAGACTCTGAAATGCATCCTTCCCTTTGCTTCCTCAGACTCGGGTATCAAGTGGTTTCCGGTTGTTGCTACCATGAGGAACTACACTGGCTCCTACAGGTTTTCATAAACCCTGCTCACATCTGTGTAATAGTCCCTCTATTAGTTACCAATTGTTGTGTAAAGTGTTAGTCCCAAAACTTAATGCCTTAAAACAGCAAACATTGGCTGGGTGCGGTGGCTCACCCCTGTAATCCCAGGACTTCGGGAGGCCGAGACGAGTGGATCACCTGAGGTCAGGAGTTCGAGACCAGCATGACCTACATGGAGAAACCCCGTCTCTACTAAACATACAAAGAATCAGCCGGTTGTGACGGCGGGTGCCTGTAATCCCAGCTACTCTGGAGGCTGAGGCAGGAGAATTGCTTGAATCCAGGAGGTGGAGGTTGCAGTGAGCCAAGATTGTGCCACTGCACTGCAGCCTGGGCAACAAGAGCAAAACTCCATCTCAAACAAACAAACAAACAAACAAACAAAAACAGCAAACATTTGTTATGTCACAGAGTTTCTCAGGGGCAAGAATCTAGTAGCAACTTTGCTGAGAGGTTCTGGTTCCAATTCTCTCTTGAGGTTTTGGTCAAACTGTTGGCCGAGGATGCCGTCATCTGAAGGCTTGGATGAAGCTGGGGGATTCACTTCCAAGTTTTCTCGCATGGCTGTTGGGAAGAGGCCTCAGTACCTTGACACAGGGGGCTCTCCAAAGGGTTTCTCACAATGTAGCTGGCATGAGACAGGGTAACCAAGATGTATTTTATAGCCTCATCTTGCAAGTAACGTTGATAAGGTAAACAATCAGTTACTCTTACATGTGTGGGTCTGTTTCCGGACTCTCTATTCTGTTCTATTGCTGTATTTTTCTGTTTTTATGCTGATACCACACTGTCTTTTTTCTTTTAACTTTTTTTTTCTTTTATTGAGACAGGGTCTTACTTTGTCATCCAGACTGGATGACACAATCACAGCTCACTGCAGCCTCAACTTCCTGGGCTCAAGCAATCCTCCTACCTTAGCCTCCAGGGTAGCTGGGAATATAGGTGCATACCACCATGCCCAGCTGATTTTTTTGTATTTTTTGTAGAGATGGGGTTCTGCCATGTTGCCCAGGCTGGTCTCAAACTCCTGGGCTCAAGTGGTCCTCCTGCCTCAGCCTCTCAAAGTGCTGGGATTGCAGGCATGAGTGACCATGCCCAACCTTCTTCAACTTTTATTTTAGAGTCAGGAGGTACGTGTACAGATTTGTTACAAAGGTATAGTTCATGATAGTAAGGTTTGGGGTATGATTGAACCCATCACACAGGTAACAAGCATAGTACCCTACAAGTGATTTTTCAGCCCTTAACCCTTTCCTTTTCTCTCCTCTGTAGTAGACATCAGCATCTATTGTTCCCATCTTTTTTTGTTGTTGTTTATTTTTTTGAGAGAGTCTCACTCCATCGCCCAGGCTGGAGTGCAGTGGTGTGATTTTGGCTCACTGCAACCTCCACCTTCTGGGTTCAAGCGATTCTCCTCCTCAGCCTCCCAAGTAGCTAGGACTACAGGCATGTGCCACCAGACCTAGCTAATTTTTGTATTTTTAGTGGGGACAGGGTTTCACCATGTTGGCCAGGCTGGTCTTAACTACTGGCCTCAAGTGATCCACCCGCCTCAACCTCCCAAAGTGCTGGGATTGTAGGTGTGAGCCACCATGCCAGGCCTCTGCATGAATTTTAGAATCATTTTGTCTTTTTTTCTTTTCTTTACAAAATAGCCTGCAGTAATTTTCATTAGCATTGAGTTAACAGCAATTTGGAGAGAACTGACATCTTAATAATACTGAGTCTTCTCACCTATGAACATAGTATATCTCTCCATTTGTTAAAATCATCTTTATCTCATCAGTGTTTTATAGTTTTCACTGTTTAGGTCTTGCAATTCTTTGTCAGATTTTCACAATTAAAAAAATTATTGGAGTTTATAAGGAGAACTAGCTGAAATGATCATTTTGATTTTGAAGTAGGTGAAGAACATTTGTATTTGGTAGGCACATTTATTTTTATATTTTCCTCTTATATCAAAAAGTTAAATATAGGCCAGGCACAGTGGCTCATGCCTGTAATCCCAGCACTTTGGGAGGCTGAGGTGGGCAGATCACTTGAGATCAGGAGTTCGAGACCAGCCTGGCCAACATGGCAAAACCCTGTCTCTACTAAAAAGAATACAAAAATACCCTGTCTCAAAACAAAAAAAAATTTTAATTAAATACAGATTCAAGGGCAACCTTAGGTCTTATTTTGCAAAGTATATGAACATTCACATTCTGAATGCAAGGAAGGACAATGACATCTAAAACAAAATTGTTCATTTTCTCGAAGTGCAAAAGCAGCTCACATGGTTAAAAATTCCACTTTTTTCCATGAACATTGCTGCCGCGTTTTACACATGAATAACTGGAATTATGGTTCTTTAGCTTAAGATGACTATATTATTTTAAAACTTCCTTGATGAACGTGATATTTTTCTTTGCTCACTCAAACTTTATACATGAGAAGATTAAATATTAACATACTACCATTCTTCTAAATAAAACATTTTAAATGTATTTAAATTAGGTATACAGGAGAGTGGGATTACAAGACTGAATGTTTAGTGTGAAAATTGTAGCTGTCTGTTTTTACTCAATTGAGTGAGTTTACAATAGTAGTAGCCGGGCATGGTGGCTCACGCCTGTAATCCTAGCACTTTCGGAGGATCAGGTGGGCGGATCACCTGAGGTCTGGAGTTCGAGACCAGCCTGACCAACATGGAGAAACCCCATCTCTAAAAATACAAAATTAGCCAGGCATGGTGGCAGATGCCTGTAATCCCAGCTCTTTAGGAGGCTGAGGCAGGAGAATCACTTGAGCCTGGGAGGTGGAGGTTGTGGTGAGCGGAGATCACACCGTTGCACTCCAACCTGGGAAACAAGAACGAAACTCCGTCTCAAAAAAAAAAAAAAAAGGTTAGTGTCACTCATTCTTTGTAAAGTTTTTGTTATTGTTGTCTTGGGTTTGTTTGTTTGTTTGTTTGTTTGTTTTACTGTAACTTATTTTGCTTCAGCCATTAGGATCACAGGAAATTACCAGGGTCTTGGTCTGCCCTGGGATTTGAAATCCCAGAAGACTTAAATTTTCCTGATTTTTGAATCTATTGAAAATGGTATTGTTTTTCTAATTGTAGTGTCTGATTCTCATTGCTAGTACATAGGAATTTTTGTAGAAATAGCTTGTATCCTGCAATTTCATTTATTTTAGTAGCTTTATTTGTAGACGCCATTGGATTTTCTCCGTGAATGCTCATGTTATCTATGAATCAACACAATTTTACTTCATCCTTTCTGATATAAATACCTTTTATTTCTTTTTCTTGGCTAGAATCTTCACTACAATGTTAAGTAGAGTTGGTAAGAGCAGACATTCTCCCCTTATAACTAATCTTAGGGGGAAAACATTTAGTTGGTAGCCATTAAGTTTGATGTTATCTGTAGGTTTTTGATAAATACCCAAGAGCAGGTTGAGAAGTTCCCTTCTGGCCGGGCGCGGTGGCTCAAGCCTGTAATCCCAGCACTTTGGGAGGCCGAGACGGGCGGATCACGAGGTCAGGAGATCGAGACCATCCTGGCTAACACGGTGAAACCCCGTCTCTACTAAAAAATACAAAAAACTAGCCGGGCGAGGCGGCGGGCGCCTGTAGTCCCAGCTACTCGGGAGGCTGAGGCAGGAGAATGGCGTAAACCCGGGGGGCGGAGCTTGCAGTGAGCTGAGATCCGGCCACTGCACTCCAGCCCGGGCGACAGAGCCAGACTCCGTCTCAAAAAAAAAAAAAAAAAAAAAAAGAGAAGTTCCCTTCTACTGCTATTTTGGGGAGATCTTATTTTTGTTTTTATTTTTAGACAGGGACCTCCCTCGCCTAGGCTGGAATGCCTTGGCACAATTAGAGTTCACTGCAGCCTCCACCTCCCAGGCTGAAGCAATTCTCCCACCTCAGCCTCCAGGGTAGCTGACTACAGGTTCACACCACCACACCCAGCTAATTTTTGTATTTTTTATAGAGATGAGGTCTCACCATGTTGCCATGGCTGGTCTCAAACTCCTGGGCTCAAGCAATCTGCCTGCCTCAGCCTCCCGAGTAGCTGGGACTACAGGTACCCGACACCGCGCCCAGCTAATCTTTTTGTATTTTTAGTAGAGATGGGGTTTCACCGTGTTAGCCAGGATGATCTCGGTCTCCTGACCTCGTGATCCGCCCAATTTGGCCTCCCAAAGTGCTGGGATTACAGGCATGAGCCACCGCGCCCGGCCGTTTTTTGTTTTGTTATTTTTTTTTAATCATGAATCTGTCAGATTCATCAGAACTTTGGTAGTTTGTGCTTTCAAGGAATTTGTCTATTTCACCTAAGTTGTTGAATTTATTGGCATAAAATTGTTAATAGTATTCCCTTACTATCCTTTTAATAAATATCATGATGTTACCTCTATTATTATCATTATTATTATTATTATTATTTTGAGATGGAGTTTTGCTCTTGTTGCCCAGGCTGGAGTACAATGGTGCAATCTTAGCTCACTGCAACCTCTGCCTCCTGGGTTCAAGCAATTCTCCTGCCTCAGCCTCCCAAATAGCTGGGATTACAGGCATCCCCCACCACGCCTGGCTAACTTTGTATTTTTTGTAGGGTTGGGGTTTCTCCATGTTGGTCAGGCTGGTATCAAACTCCAGACCTCAGCTGATCCACCCGCCTGGGCCTCCCTAAGTGCTGGGATTATAGGAGTGAGCCACCGCGCCCGTCCTTACCTCTATTATTCTTAATACTAATAATTTGTTTTAGGCTGGGTGCAGTGCCTCATGCCTATAATCCCAGCACTTTGGGAGGGCAAGGCAGGAGGATTGCTTGAGCCAGAAGTTCAAGACCAGTCTGGGCAACATGGTGAAATCCCGTCTGTACAAAAAATACAAAAATTAGCCAGGCATGGTGGTGCGCACCTGTGGGCCCAACTAATTGGGAGGCTGAGGCAGGAGGATTGCTTGAGCCCAGGAGGCTGAGGTTGTAGTGAACCAAGATCATACCACTGCACTCCTTCCTGGGTGACAGAGTGAGACCCTGTATAAAAAAAAAAAAAAAAAAAAAAAAAAAAATTTATTACTTTTCTTCCTGATCATTCAGCTAGAGATGTATTAATGTTATGGCTCTTCTCAAGGAATCAGCTTTTGGTTTTATTAATATTTCTTTATTGTTCCTGTTTTCCATTTTACCGATTTTGGCTCTGATCTTTATAGTGTTCTTCCTTCTACTTACTCAAGGCTTAATTTGCTTTTCTTTTTCTAGTTTCTTAATATGAAAACTGAGTCATTGATTTCACACCTTTCTTCTTTTATAATGTAAATATTTATTATTCCAAAATTCCCTCTAAATTCTCCTGCACTGTATAAACTTTAATATGTGGCATTTTCATTTTTATTTAGTTTGAAATACTTTCCCATTTCCATTTTGATTTATTCTTTGATCCAAGGGTTATTTAAGGGTGCTTTATTTAGTTTCCAAATATTGATATTTATTGCTAATTTAATTTCATGTGTTCAGAAAATGCACTTTGTAGGAAGTGAATGCTTTTAAATTTGTTGAGACTTGTTTTATGGCCCAGAATATGATCTATCTTGGTAAATGTTCTGTGTGCACTTGAAAAGAATTTGCATTCTGCTCTTGTTGGGCAGAATGTTCTATAAATGGCAATTAGGCCAACTTGATTGATAATGCTGTATCAGTAAACAAAATTAACTGTATTAGTCCATTTTTACACTGTTGATAAAGCCATACCTGAGTCTGGGTAATTTATAAAGAAAAAGAGGTTTAAGGGATTCACAGTCCCACGTGGCTGGGGAGGCCTTACAATTATGGCAGAAGGTGAAAGGCATGTCTTACATGGTGGCAGGCAAGAGAGAATGACAGCCAAGTGAAAGGGGAAAGTCCTTATAAAACCATCAGATCTCGTGAGACTTATTCACTGCCACAAGAACAGCATGGGGGAAACCGCCCCTATGATTCAATTATCTCTCACTGGCTCCTTCTCACAACATGTGAGAATTATGGGAGCTACAATTCAAGATGAGATTTGGGTGGGGACACAGCCAATCATATCAGGAATCTCTAAAAACGTATTGTGGAGAATTCCAAAAAGCCTGATGAAGGATACAATTTTTGCATGTTAGAATTATTTCGCATTTCAAGTTAAACTGTTTTCCCCAGCCATATTTGTTCCTACTCTTTTTTTTTTACCTTCAGCCCATTGTTGACATAAAGAAAGAAACTGAGACAAAAACAGGTAAATATTTATTTGGGCCAAGGTTGAGGACTGCAGCCTGGGAAACACTTCCAAATTACCTTGGGACGTGCTCTGGAGAATCAAAAAGTGACTTGAGTTTTTAAAGAAAAAAGAATGAATCAGGAGAGGGGCAATTACAAAAGTTATTTGTCAGAAATTCTCATTGGTTTAGAGAAATAACATTGGTTGGTGATTGGCTGTATATTACTGAACTATATGTAGGGTATGAGTTATGGTGTCCAGCCTGTGGCATCTTTAGGTTAATTTATAGTCATTTATGGTGACACTCAGTCTAGAGTCTATCTAACAGGAGGATTCAAGAGATGATTACTCAGTTACTCAGCTGGAGGTGGGGAAATGGGACTTGGCTGCTGCCTCACTCCTGTGCCTCTCTGGACCTGATAACCTTCCTCAGATAAAAAGTTTTCTTTTTGGCAGGGCATGGTGGCTGATGCGTGTAATCCCAGCACTTTGGGAGGCCGAGGCAGGAGGATCACCTGAGATCGGGAGTTCGAGACCAGCCTGACCAGCATGGAGAAACCCTGCTCTACTAATAATGCAATACTAGCTGGGCATGGTGGGGCATGCCTGTAATCCCAGCTACTCAGGAAGCTGAGGCAGGAGAATTGCTTGAACCCGGGAGGCAGAGGTTGTGGTGAGCCTAGATCTCACCATTGCACTCCAGCCTGGGCAATAAGAGCGAAACTCCATCTCAAAAAAAAAAAAAAAAAAGTTTTATTTTCTTTCTCACTGGCATGATTTCCTGTTGGATGTGAGGAAGCACAGAAGAGCCTACTCCCAGCTAAGGTTGTGAGCTTGCTTTTCAGGTCTAGGTCTCTCTCATGTTTTCCCAAAGGCCCGCAATCATCTGGCTAGCTTTCCTCTTTTCTTCTGAGCTGACAAGGGGTAACAGAATCACAAAACTGAAAACATTGTAAGGGTTTCAGAAATCTTATCAAAATCTAATTGTTAATTACAAATTCCCTTTTGGTTCTGCTTACCCAACATTGATGTTGCAGGAGGCTGGAAGTACAGAGAGAAGTAAGATATAGCCCTTGCTATAAAGCAAGGATCATCAAATTTCTTCTGTAAAGGGCCAGATAGTAAATATTTTAGGCTATGGGGAGATGTTGTGATGTAATAAGAAATATATATTTGGTCTCTGCCCCTAGTTCCTGGCACATAGCTCTTGGAACTTTGGAACCTCTGAAGGGATGAATGTCTATTTATATGCTAATGAGATGACTGAAGGCTAGGGCTTCCTAAGCAGTCTCAGGACCAAGGCTGGTTGCCAGGGGAAGCAATCATGTGAGTAAAGATTGGAACTTTTAGTCCCACCCGCCAACCTCCAGGGAGAAGAAAGAAGCCAAAGGTTGAGTTGATCATCAGTGGCCAATGATTTAATCAATTGTGCCTTTGTAATGAAGCCTCCATAAAAACACCAAAGGACTGGGCTTGAAAATATATGTATATTTTTTTTAAGAGAGAGTCTCACTGTCACCCAGGCTGGATTGCAGTGATACAATCACATCTCACTGCAGCCTCTACCTCCTGGGCTCAAGTGATTCTCCCACCTCAGCCTCCCGAGTAGCTGGAACTACAGGTGCCCGCCACCGCCCGGCTAATTTGTATGTTTTGTAGAGACAGGGTTTTGCCATGTTGCCCAGGCTGGTCTCAAACTCCTGGGCTCAAGCAATCCGCCCACCTCAGGCTCCCAAAGTGCTGGGATTACAGGGGATTACTGAGATTACTGGGATTACACCATGCCTGGCCTGAAGAGCTTCTTGATAGCCAAACACATGGAGGTGCCTAGAGGGTAGAGCACCCAGAGAGGGCATGGAAGCTCCGTGCCCTTTCTCATAAACCTTCTGATGCATTGCTTCCATCTATCTGTTCATTATATCTTTTATAATAAATGGATAAATATAAGTAAAGTGTTTCCCTAAGTTCTATGAGGTGTCCTAGCAATTTAGTTGAACCCAAGGAGGAGGTCATGGGAACTCCAATTTATAGTGTTACTAGACTGAGCTGGGGCCTGCTTGCCTGGCACAGTAAGACCAAACATCCATGCTGAGATTTTGTAGTGAGAGAAACAGGGCATTTATTTGCAGGGTGCCATGCAAGGAGAATCTGGCAGTTCATGCTTAAGATCTGACCTCTGCAAGCCAAGGGTTTTTAAAGGTAGAAGTAAATTTCAGGAAAGCAGAAGTTACAGGCAAAATTGTAAATCAATACTTGGAGGTTAAACATCAGTTTGGCCTAAAAAGTCAGGATATCCTAAACCAAGGGCTTACAAGTCATGGGTCGATTAAAAGATTTTCTGATTTGCAATTGGTTAGGGAAGGAAAGCTTCATCTAAAGACTTGGGGTCATCAATTAGGTCTGGCCCATGGGCGTGACTTCCTCCTAGTCCCTGAGGAAGAAATTTAGAACAAAGATTGGCAACGGCCGGGTGTGGTGGCTCAAGCCTGTAATCCCAGCACTTTGGGAGGCCGAGACGGGCGGATCACGAGGTCAGGAGATCGAGACCATCCTGGCTAACACAGTGAAACCCCGTCTCTACTAAAAAATACAAAAAACTAGCCGGGCGAGGTGGTGGGCGCCTGTAGTCCCAGCTACTCGGGAAGCTGTGGCAGGAGAATGGCGTAAACCCAGGAGGCGGAGCTTGCAGTGAGCCGAGATCGCGCCACTGCACTCCAGCCTGGGCGACAGAGCGAGACTCCGTCTCAAAAAAAAAAAAAAAAAAAAAAAAAGATTGGCAACCAGAGTTCAGTCCTCAGTGTTCCCCTTATCTGAGGTCTGTGTGCCAGTGGATCCATTTGGCAGAGGTCTGGATTTCTAAAGAACAACTCGGGGCTATTTGTTAACATGTCATCTTTAGTTTCTACAGGGAACCAAACATTGCATGACTCTAACTTCCTTGGCTATTGTTTTAAGCTACTATTACCTTTTTTGCTTATTAAGTTGCTCATTTACTTCTCAGGGCTAGCTAGGTTCCCGGAATTTCCCTTAAATGAACTCAAGATTTGCCCTTATTTCCATGCTTGAGGTTGCCTACCAGGGGCCTCTGTTCCTTCTCAATAGCTGATTGGCCGGAAGCACGAGTCACAACCTTGGGCTTGCAATTGGCATCTAAAGCAGTCTTATGGGACTGGGTCCTCAACCCATGGGATCTGACGCTATCTCTAGGTAGATAGTGTCAGAATCGAATGGAATTATAGGATGCAAAGCTGGTGCCTGAAGAGAATTCCTTGGTGTATGCAGAAAAACCCACACACATCTGGCATCAGAAGTGAAGTATTGAGTGGTGTGAGTAGAGAGAAAAAACACTGAGTAGACAAAGTGGTTTAGGCTGCTGGGAAAGGACTGTTTGTCTGTTGGCCAGGACATTTCTCAGCTGGACTAATGAGATGATTACTTTATTCTCTTAAATCTCCAAGGCACAGATGATGCAGTGCATGACTCCAGGGAGCACCATTCACTTAGACTATAGTGAATAGCACCCCCTGCAGCTGTGCAACATGGTGGCTCAGGCCACTTTATACACCTGTCATATTCTCTCTCTCCACTTCATCCCCACCACCACCCTGTACAACCACCATCATGCTCAAAAAACCCTTGCCTAGCACACTCCTGGACTACTGATGTCATTAACAACTGTGGGAAATGATGCAAACAGCAACATTAATATCCACAAGCTAAAATACAGGGTGGCTTCATTTTCTTCTTCTTTTCTTTCTCTGTGATATCAGGTTGTGTTTCTGGCTATGAGAAAGACACCATCCAGTCCCAAAGAATGGACTTAGAGGCATGAAGAAGAGCGAAAGTCAGATTTTGTTTTGTTTTGTTTTGTTTTTGAGATGGAGTTTCACTCTTGTTGTCCAGACTGGAGTGCAGTGGCACAATCTCGGCTCACTGCAACCTCTGCCTCCCGGTTCAAGCAATTCTCCTGCCTCACCCTCCCGAGTAGCTGGGATTACAGGCACCCGCCACCACACCCAGCTAATTTTTGTATTTTTGGTAGAGACGGGGTTTCACCATGTTGGCCAGATTGGTCTCGAACTCCTGACCTCAGGTGATCCACCTGCCTCAGCCTCCCAAAGTGCTGATTACATATGTGAGCCACCCTGCCCGGCTGAAAATGAGACTTTTTTGTAATGGTCTTGCAAGACTTGGTGTCTGGTGGGCAGGCACACACAGAGCAGCTACAGCAGATAATTTATCTCCTAGCACACAAGTCCCTCCCCCCAGTTCCTCACTGGTCAAGTACTATGGGGTTACAATCTTCCCGGATGTCACCTAAGTTTCATTATCCTTCTTATAAGGTTACACCCTGGTCCCTTTCTCCGCTTAAGTTTTGATTTCCCAATAACGAAACTTTCTTCCCTTTCATGGGCTGACCCCTCCTCTACATTCTGTTCACTTACTCTGATCTTCTAGGTGCATGAGCTGTGCAGTTGGTTACATTCTCAGGCTGGCTGCCAGTACTTACATTTATCATGCCTTGAGAATGGACAATTTAAAATGTTTTCTCACATGGCTCTACATCTTACTTGTCTTGGGCCATTTTTTAATTCCCTAAACTAGAGGTTCCCAGCCTTTTTGCACCAGGGATTGGTTTTGTGGAAGATAATTTTTCCAGAGATGGGAGCAGGATGGGGGAATGGTTTCATTAGGCTTTGGATTCTCCTAAGGAGCATGCAACTTAGATGCAATCTGGATCCCTCACATGCACAGCTCACAATAAAGTTCGTATTCTTATGAGAATCGAATGCCCCCACTGATCTGACAGGAGGCAGAGCTCAGGTGGTAATGTGTGCGTTGGGGAGCAGCTGTAAATACAGGTGAGCTTTGCTCGCTTGCCCGCTGCACGCCTCCTACTGTGCTGCTCGGCTCCTGCTCCGCTGCTCGGTTCCTAACGGGCCATGAACCAGTACTGGTCCATGGCCCAGGGGCTGGGGTCCCCTGCCCTAAACTGTATTGGATTGAACAGACTAACTCCTGAATTCCAGAGACCTCCAAGAACTCAGAGGCACTCCAGGGACCAACAGAGGCAATTCAACAAGTGGTACTTCATTCATTAAGGAAGGATGGAACCCATGCCAGCAGGCCTAAGCCTTCGGAGTTGGTAATAAGCTTATATGTGAGATCACAAAATGAAAATCCTTCAGGCTTGTTACCAGTAAAGATTTTTAAACATATGTTTTGGAGGAAAAACTGATTTGGAAGTTTACAGTTTGTCTGCCTTTTTGATCTTTGTGTCAGTCTATGCTTATCTTTTTATTTCTTGGTGCATTACAGAGTTCTCATTAAGTCACGCTTGGAATGGATGCTCACCCTGTGCTCACAGTTATCTTTAGGGAGGGTTTGTGGCTAGTAGACCTCCCCAGCAGGTGAGGGCCCAGGGCACAATACATTCTGTCCCTTCCTTCCAACTCTAAATGTTTAAGGCAAGATAAGTCATATTAAAATTACCACGAAGAACAGCCTCAAGTGGAAAATAAGACACACAATAAGATGACTTAGGAACATAAGGGAACCGAGGGTCCTATAACCTGTCAGCCTCCAGTGTTGCAGGAATTTGTGGGCTGACCGTGTGTGAGTCTTTTCATCATTTTCTATTGCTCACTAACTAAGCTACTGTCACACCCAATTGGTCACTACGAAGAAGCTGGATCCAGAAATACCACTGGAGGCCGGGCATGGTGGCTCACGCCTATAATCCCAGCACTTTGGGAGGCCGAGGCAGGTGGATCACCTGAGGTCAGGAGTTTGAGACCAGCCTGGCCAACATGGTGAAGCCCCGTCTCTACTAAAAATACAAAAATTAGTCAGGTGTGGTGGCTCATGCCTGTAGTCCCAGCTACTCAGGAGGCTGAGGCAGGAGAATCACTTGAACCCAGGAGGCAGAGGTTGCAATGAGCTGAGATCACGCCACTGCACTCCGGCCTGGGCAACAGAGTGACACTTGGTCTCAAAAAAACAAACAAACAAACAAACAAACAAAAACCAGAAGGACCATTGGAGAGAATGTTTCCAAGTCCTCAGGACAGGCTGAACTGATAAAGTGGTGGTTGAGAAAAAAAATTTGAGGTGAGAGTTGCCCTGCCCATCTCGTGGAATTTCTGTAGGCCAGATCCTGTCGATTCTGACCAAAGGGTGGCCAACCAAACTTGGAGCTGGGGGAAACTGGGAAAGCGGAGACTTTCCCTAGGGCAAACAGATACCAGTTGCTCAAGGTAGAACTAAGGGTCAAAATGATAGGATCAAGAAGATAGGCTGTGGATGTACTGAAGAAGGCACACAGAAACAATCAGTGGGGGTATCATATTAGCATTTTCCTGAGAAGCAGAACCAATAGGAGATAGAGAAAAATGAGGAGATTTTTAACAAATTTTTTAATTTTTATTTTTTGTAAGTTTTATTTTGATCTTTTCCACTTCTCCTATGTCACTACTGAAACATTTTAAATGCTTCCTATACCTTCTTGAACATATGTATTAAAATCATTTTTTTATTTTCATTTTTTCAAACATTGGATTTATTTATTTATTTATTTATTTTATAATTTAAGTTCTAGGGTACGTGTGCACAATGTGCAGGTTTGTTACGTATGTATACATGAGCCATGTTGGTGTGCTGCACCCATCAACTCGTCATTTACATTAGGTATTTCTCCTAAGGCTATCCCTCCACCATCCCCCCACCCCACGACAGGCCCCAGTGTGTGATGTTCCCCACCCTGTGTCCAAGTGTTCGAAATGAGGAGATTTATTATGAAAATTGGCTCACACAATTATGGAGGCCTTCAAGAAGTCCCACGATATCGGCTGGGCGCGGTGGCTCACGCCTGTAATCCCAGCACTTTGGGAGGCAAAGGCAGGCAGATCACCTGAGGTCAAGAGTTCCAGACCAGCCTGGCCAACATGGTGAAACCTCGTCGTCGTCTCTACTAAAAATACAAAAAAAAAAAAAATTAGCTGGGCGTGGTATCACACGCCTATAGTCCCAGTTACACAGGGAGGCTGAGGCAGGAGAATTGCTTGAACCTAGGAGGCAGAGGTTGCAGTGAGCCAAGATCGTGCCACTGCACTCCAGCTTGGGTGACAGAGGAAGACTCCATCTCAAAAAAAAAAAAAAAGGAGGAAGAAGAAGTTCCACAATATGCCATCTGCAAGCTGGAGAAACAGCAAAGCTGTTGATGTCATTCAGTCCCAGTCTGAAGGCCTGAGAACCAGGAGTTATGATGTCTGAGGGCAGGAGAAGATGGATATCCCAGCTGAAGAAGAGAGAGAGAAAGAAAGTGAGGGAGAGAGAGAGACAGAATTTGCCCTTCCTCCACATTTTTGGTTCTGTTTGGCTCTCAACACATTGGATGATGCCACCCACACGGGGGAGAGTGGATCTGCTTTACTCAGTCTACTGAATCAAATGCTCATCTCTTCCAGAAACACCCTCACAAACACACCCAGGAGTAACTTTTACCAGCTACCTGGGCATCCCTTAGCCTAGTTAAGTTGACTCCTAAAATTAAGCATCACAGACACGGAAAGTGGCAAACCCTGGAGATCTGCAGGATATGTCAGAATCCAAAACCTCAGCAAGGTTGGTAAAAGAGGGCAGAGGCAAAGAGAATCAGACTTAAGTATTGCCAGAGAGCTCATTAATTTTCTGCTTTAGATCTCAGGGCAGGAAAGGCCTAGGGCTTGTGAAATATTTGGAGCCCGTGAAAATATCTGGGACCTTGAAAACCAGTGTTGCTCTAAAATACAGCTCAAGACCAGCCTGGGCAACATGGCAAAAACCCCGTCTCTACAAAAAGTACAAAAATTAGCCAGGCGTGGTAGCTTGCACTTGTCCCAGCTACTCAGCAGGCTGAGGTGGGAGGATCGCTTGTGCCTGGGAGGCAGAGGTTGCAGTGAGCTGAGATCATACTACTGCCCTCCAACCTGGGTGACAGAGCTGTCTCAAAAAAAAAAAAAAAAAAAATTTAATAAAATATAAAGAGAAAATTTCAAAATATAAGTTAATAAATGTGAAATAAGTGTGTATAAAGCACTTCATTCTTGTCAACTTCATTAATTGTTCAATATTGCATTCATAAAAATTTCCTTATATTTGGAAATAAATTGCAAATTAGCATAGTGGTGAAGGCATTGGACTGTGAAGCCAAATTGCCTGTGTCCAAATTCTAGCTCCGCTCTCTACTATGTAACTTCCAGCAAGTTACTCAACATCTCTGAGCTTCATTGTCCTCATTCTTTCTAATCCCATAAATAAATTGTGGATAATTATATCACTAACCTCATAGATTTTTTTTTTTTTTTTTTTTCCTTTCGGACAGAGTCTCGCTCTGTCGACCAGACTGGAGTGCAATAGCATGATCTTGCCTCACTGCAACCTTCACCTCCTGGGTTCAAGCGATTCTCCTGTCTTAGCCTCCCAGGTAGCTGGGACTAAAGGCACCCGCCACCACGACGGCTAATTTTTGTAGTTTTAGTAGAGACTGGGTTTCATCATATTGGTCAGGCTGATCTCCCAACTCCTGACCTCAGGTGATCCACCCATCTTGGCCTCCCAAAGTGCTGGGATTACAGGCGTGAGCCACCACACCCAGCCACTAACCTCATCGATTTTTAAGAGGATTAAATGGGCAAAAGACTTGGAACAGTGCATGGCACATTCTCTATACCAGATGTGTACTAATTGTTGTTATTATTTTCTCACTTGGAAAGATTCCAAAACATGAACTGATATGTAAGAAATCATAACCAAATTAAATGAGTTATTCATACATAAGTAATTTTAAAAGCAAAATTATACTCTTTCCAAATAATTTCTTACAACATTTTATCAATGAAAATGTCAAGCAAATACAGATGTAAAAATAAAGATGCAAAGAGAGGCTGGGCGCAGTGGCTCATGCCTGTAATCCCAGCAGTTACAGTTGATGTGTGATATAGCCGGTGCTATTTTAATGTTTGCTACAATTGGTAGGCAAGCCTGAAAAAGATCTGAAAAAGCCAAGCAAGCTGCTTTTATCTCCCGAGACAGGCAAAATCCATCTCTAAACTGGGCCAGTTTAAGGTCAATAAGTGATTGCAATCAGCTGGCTGAACCAGTGGGCGCTTCCTGGAATGGCGAAGTTATGCAGTTCTTGCCAGAAGCTGTTGCTGTGAAGAGCAGGTTTCAGAGTTGAGTCTTCAACACCAGACCTCTGCGATGGGCTTCAGGATTCGAGGCTCCGTCCCTTTCTCAGAAGGTAAGGCTCGCGACATTGGTCTAACAATAAGGGCGCCTTAGAATGAACACTTCGGGCTCGTTTTGTCTCTTTACAGACTCGCAATAACCCCTTGCAGAGTAAGGAAGGCGGGTGACTTCTAGTCCTGGGGGCAGGGGCCCTGCAGGAACCAGAGATCAGTGCTCCTGGCGAGGAGCAGGGGGCGGGGATAGGGCAGGCGGAGGGCGGAGCTAGGAGGGGAAGGGCCTGGTTGGTGGGACGAGGGCGGGGCCCGAGGGCTAGAGGCGGGCAGGCTGGGGTGCGGCGGTGGACCTGCAGGTCTCCCTAATCCCGAGCCCAACCAGCGCAGCAGAGACTCTTTCTGCAGGAAAAAGATCCCTCCAGCCAAGTCAACTCGTTCTTCCTTCCCTCACGGTCTCCATAACCCCAACCAAGCAGGAGGCGAGGCCATTGGAGTGGAAGAGTGAGGAAGGCAGAAGGGAATGGCCAGAGGAAGCGCCGGTAGGTGGAATAGTATGGAATACTCGGTCTTCTTCCACACCTACTCTTAGGCTACTCCTCTGCAACCAGGCCTCTCTGGGAGATCTTGTCTTCTACAAAATGTGTGCCCTGCCTTGTTACTAAGTCTGATTAATTTGCTGTAATTGGGAATTAAATTAACTTAGGAAGCCTAGATGCATTGGGAGTAATTGGATCCCGGAGTGGCAGCACTCAACCCCTCCCCGCAACAAGGCAAGGTAGGCGTGGTTATCATGCGAAACAGAAGAGTCAGAGCTGCAATCAGAATAGCCTGACGGTGCAAACCCAGGGCGTTTGCTAATTGCTGATGGTGTTGCTACAAGTGAAGTAGATGGGAAGCCTACTAAATTATTCCCGGATCTGCATAAGCAGAAAACTTCTAGGTCAAGTGAACAAAAGCCTAAGCTGAATCATAAAAAAATAGAATCATGGTGCTTAACCAATTTTCAGACTTGAGCCTGTGTACAGACCTTGAACCGCTTGAATAAAGGAAAAGTCAGATCCCCTTGAGGAAGGACCTGGGTACACTACTGAAGATACATATACAGTTAATCTTTCTCCCAGCCTGGGGAAGGGACCTATGGCCTTTTACCAGGATAACCGTACATTGGGGAAGAGACAACTCTGCATTTCCTTTCGGGACTTCTTGATACTTGCTCTAAACTGATGTTGATTTCAGGAGACCCAGAACATCACTGTGGTCCACTAGTCAGAGTAGGGGCTTATGGAGGTCAGGTGCTCAATGAAGTTTTAACTCACAGTGGGCCCAGTGGGTCTCCAAAACCATCTTCAGTTATTTCCCCAGCTTCAGAATACACAGCTGGGGCCGGGCACAGTGGCTCAACGCCTGTAATTCCAGCACTTTGGGAGGCTGAGGCAGGTGGATCACCTGAGGTCAGGAGTTCGAGACCACTCTTGCCAACATGGCGAAACCATCTCTACTAAAAAATACAAAAATTAGCTGGGCACAGTGGCAGGTGCCTGTAATCCCAGCTACTCAGGAGGCTGAGGCAGGAGAATTGCTTGAACCCAAGAGGTGGAGGTTGCAGTGAGCCGAGATTGCACCATTGCACTCCAGCCTGGGAGACAGAGCAAGACTCCGTCTCAAAAAAAAAAAAAAAAAAAAAAGAATACATAATTGGAATAGACATACTAAGCAGCAGCTGGCAGAGTCCTCACATTGCTTCCCTGACCTGTGGAAAGGGCTACTATGGTGGGAAAGGCCAAGTGGAAGCCATTAGAACTGCCCCTACCTAGGAAAATTGTAAACGAAAAGCAAATTCCTGGAGAGATTGCAGATATTAGTGTCATCATCGACGACCTGAAAAATGCAGAAGTGGTGATTCCCACCACACTCCCATTAAACTCCTGTTTGGCCTGCACGAAAGACAGATGGGCCTTGGAGAATGACAGTGGATGACTGTAAGCCAAATTACATAAAATTTCTTTGATTTACTTGCTTTTGGTGTTCATTTAAAAGTATATTGCCCCAGGCTGGGCCCGGTGGCTCACGCCTGTAATCCCAGCACTTTGGGAGGCCGAGGCGGGCGGATCACGAGGTCAGGAGATCGAGACCATCCTGGCTAACACGGTGAAACCCCATCTCCACTAAAAATACAAAAAATTAGTTGGATGTGGTGGCATGCACCTGTAGTCCCAGCTACTAGGGAGGCTGAGGCAGGAGAATCGCTTGAACCCGGGAGGTGGAGGTTGCAGCCGAGATCATGCCACTGCCCTCCAGCCTGGGCAACAGAGCAAGACTCTGCCTAAAAGAAAAAAAAAAAAAAAGTATATTGCCCCAGCATTATGGGAGGCCCCATTTTGGGGATGGAGAAAGGAAGAACATAGCAATTTTCCCCTGAGGGAAGCCTTTTTCAGTGGTTCTCTCCCCATGCCTCTTGAAGTAGACAAAGGGCACAACATAAATGGTCATTGATAGGTACAAACTTTCTATACCAAAATAAAATAAAATAAATGGTCATTGATAGAGGCACAAAGATTAGGGCACATCTTTCTACAGAATGCTGTGTGACCATGAAAAAGACTGAGGTAGATCTATATTTACTGATATGGAAAAATGTATTAATACATAATATATTTATGACTACAAAATGAAGTTGCAAAGTATGAATGTTGTAAATGTGTTGGAAAAGTTCATGGTAAAATGTTATCAGAGGTTTCTTCTGGGAAGTGGTGTTGGAGAGTAACTATATCAGTGACAAAGCTTTCTGTTGCAAGTAAAAAAAAAAAAAAAAAGACCCACTTGGCCAGGGTTTAATATACAATAAGAAAGTGTCTTGTCTTGCAAAATAAGAAGTCCGTAGAAACAGGGACCCTGGGCTTGTTGAACACAGCAGCTCCTCTTTCCATCTTTCTGCTTTCCATGTACTTGTAAGCAAAGTTCAGCAATGCTCTTGTGGAGTCCCCTAGCCAAAGTCACCTGTCAAAGGAGTCCCATATCTGCTCAGTAATGAAGCTTTGTTCTCGGTGGCTCCTCTTGTGAGGGGTAGGTGCAGAGGTTTCAGGAGTCACATCCAAACTTGACAGCATTCATAGCAGAGAAAGCATTGTGCTAATCTAGGTCCTGTGAAAAGCAGACACCAAAACAGGATTAAATGTGCTAGAAATTTATTAAGGGAAATGCCTTTAAGAGAAATTGAGGAGGGAGGTGATGGAGGCTGAGAGAGCCATCAGAGATTGATGAAGGTCTGAACACAAGAGGAGAGGGGGAAGTTAGGGTAGAAGGTTGGAGGAAAGTGTCTTAGCCATGTACTTCTAAGGAAAATTCAGCAACGCTGTTGTGGAGTTCTCTAGCCAAAGTTACCTGTCAGAGGAGACCCACATCTCTCAGAAACAAGCTGTCTTAGTATCCCTGCCACACTCTGTCCCTGGCTGGAAGCAGCCCCTGAGATGTGTGGCCTCAGATGTTCAGACACTAGAGCAGCCATCCGTCAGCAGTGCTCCCAGCAGCTGGAGATCTGAGAGGACATTCTCATGGCGTTCATAGGCATTCTTTTTTTTTTGAGATGGAATCTTGCTCTGTCGCCAGTGCTGGGGGAGTGCAGTGGCGCGATCTTGGCTCACTGCAACCTCTGCCTCCCGGGTTCAAGCAATTCTCTGCCTCAGCCTCACAAGTAGCTGGGATTACCGACACACGCCACCACGCCCGGCTAATTATTTTGTATTTTTAGCAGAGATGGGGTTTCGCCATATTGGCCAGGCTGGTCTTGAATTCCTGACATGATTCACCTGCCTCAGCCTCCCAAAGTGCTGGGATTACAGGCGTGAGCCCCTGCGCCCGGCCATCACATTCTTGTTTTTTAAGAACAAGTGCCCTAGCTAACATCCTCTATGTGTCACATATCCTGATTTAAACCAATTACTAGCAAGGGGAAGTGAGACCAGTCAGGACCACAGGACCACACTCTCAGTCTCAGCTAGTGCCCACCTCCCCAGAAGCAGGTGGCTGTTGGGGGGAAGGTGGGAAACTGCAAAAAACCTGGGTTCTGTTAGGAAGAAGGAAGTGGTGGATGAATGTCAGTAAGTAAGCAACAGGGCCTACTACAGTGATGGAGGGACCTTTTGAATCTATATGTTTCTGTATAATTTGAATTTTTTTTTTCTTTGAGGCAGAGTCTTCCAGGGATACTAAGACAGGGATACTAAGCTGTCTTAGTATCCCTGCCACACTGTCACCCAGGCTGGAGTTCTATGGCACGATCTCGGCTCACTGCAACCTCTGCTGCCCTGGTTCTCCCATCTCAGCCTCCTGAGTAGCTGGGATTACAGGCGCATGCCACAATGCCTGGCTAATTTTTGTATTTTCAGTAGAGTTGGGGTTTCATCATATTGGCCAGACTGGTCTTGAACTCCTGACCTCAGGTGATCCACCCGCCTTGGTGTCCCAAAGCACTGGGATTACAAGCATGAGCCACCGCGCCCGGCCATAATTTGGATTTTTATGAGCATATGTTACTTGTATAATAATAGTTTTTCCAGTTAGGGTTGTTAAGAGAGTGGGACTTGGCAGAACAGTATTCAGTTCCATCACTAAGATTTATAATCTGTAGTCGCGGGCCAATAACGTAACATCTTCAAGTCTTTATTATTAAGAAGTTTAAAGTGATTCTCAGGCTGGAAAAAGGAAAATACAAAAAACATTAAAGAGATGTGGGTTTCTCTTGCGTCCTGGGGAAAAATTGTTTTCTATCTATAAAAAGTCTGAAATGTGTTAGATTACACAACTTTAGGTTTATTGTGTTCATGTTTTGAAGAACTGGAAAAAAATATGGTTTTTTTCCTGTTACTTTTCTGTAAGCACGTTACAGAAAGTCACAATAATTTAACAGGTTGAGTAAATTGTTATTTTAGTTTCTTTCAACTCTGTTGTTGGTTGAAATGATAGAACAACATATTTCCCAGCAAGTTATGAGGGTGGATTATGAGATTATGCAGTTATTTTGAAAATGATCAGTTTAGGGGCTGGGCGCGGTGGCTCACGCCTGTAATCCCAGCACTTTGGGAGGCCGAGGCAGGTGGATCACAAGGTCAGGAGATCGAGACCATCCTGGCGAACACGGTGAAACCCCATCTCTACTAAAAATACACAAAATTAGCCAGGCGTGGTGGCAGGCGCCCATAGTCCCAGCTACTTGGGAGGCTGAGGCAGGAGGATGGCGTGAACCTGGGAGGCGGAGCTTGCAGTGAGCTGAGATGGCGCCCCTGCACTCCAGCCTGGGTGACAGAGTGAGACTCTGCCTCCAAAAAAAGAAAAGAAAAAAGAAAATGATCAGTTTAGTTCTCCTTATTCATACAATTATATGTAATCTTGGGTCTTAACTACTTAAATATGAATCAAAGTCCATATCTTAATGTCACTTTAAAAGCTGAAGAAAGATGCTTGGTAAGAAAACTGTAAACTTGGGGAACTATCATTAATTAGTGGATTTAAGTTTGGGTATTTTCCAAGAGATACAGGTAGTTGCAGAATGAGGTGGTCTTCAGTGTCTAGTGACATATACGTGATTGGCAAGTGCCCTCAGTGCCCTCCCCAGGTGAAAAGTGATGTGAAGTCCTCCTCAGAACCCAGCCTTATCTTGACCACTCCTTTTAGGAAGTTCCCTGCTCCCTATCCCATCATTTCTTTTCATTGCACCCAGAATCCATTGCCTTCGTACACTGAATACAGTTCGTTCACTTTACTTAGATATACATTTGTTTGTCTGTCTCCTGTACAGTATATAGAAAGCTGCATGGTGAAAGGACTGGTGTCTGTTCCACCCCATAGTTTATACCCAGCATCTAACTCAGGACCTGGCACATCACAGGAACCTAATAAATATCTGTTGAAAAGTGAATGAAATAAAAGCTACACTTATGCAACAAGGACCTCCTGACATTGTTTTCCAGCAGCTCTGAGCATCTCTTCTGAGAATGTGGTGAACTTTCCTGTCTCTTAATAGATGATTCATTCTGTGGCCAATTGGCCAGGGGAGGGCAGTAGCTCCTTGTTTCAAGCTCCTGCCTCCCTGTGCCGCTTCTGTTGATCAGTTCTGCCCTGATCTGTTGGCAGCGTCCAAACCCCATGGATTCTCCCTGGGTTTTGCCTCCAGAATCCCACCCTCCTGTCACTGCCCTGGTGGCCTTCGAAGTTTCTTGCCAGAATTCCCACCCTGACCTCCTCACTGGGCCACTCGCCAGCAGTCTTGCCCAATTCCACCCCCATGTTCCCCTCAACTGCCAGAGATAGTATCGTTAAGATATTTGAAAAACTGACCCTAGAGTTTAAAGACTCCCCTGCTCCTCAAAACCCAGAGATAAGATCAAGTCCAAACATTTTGGCGTGAGGTTCAAGGCATTTCACAATCTGCCTATAGGTCCCTCTCCCAGCTCCTCTCTCATTACCCAACCCACTTCCTCCCAGCCTGGCTTCCAGCAACAGACAACCTTCTGGCGTTGAGTGAATGCGTCTGACAGCCAGAATGCCAGCATTTGGTGCCAGCTATGCCTTCTTCCTGGCCCGGCTTTGCCTCCCCTCCTTCACCTTGAAATTCTCCTCCTCCTCATCCACCTGACCTGACTTGAAATTATGCTGTTAGGAAGGGAAGCCTGCCCAGCCTGGGTTGTTGGTATCTCTATTAAAGCTCTCATCACTTCATGCCGTAAGTCCGCAGTCTCAGCCTCTGCTGCTATGGTTTCCAGCACCAAGGAGACTTGTTGGAAGAGATGAAGGAAGAAAAGAAGAAATTGAAAATGAAAAAAAAAAAAAAAATGAAGTCTATGCCACCCTACCCCAACTTCTTATTTTCTTCTGCTTCTCTCTTCCATTGACTAGTTACTTTGAAAGGCCTTTTATGGGGAACATCTGTTGTGCTTGTCTGCCTGACAGTCCTTCCCTTTTCTGGAAACAGCACTCTTTCCTATGGGAAAAATAGCCCCATGTAGTTTGAGTGGGTTTGATTATATCCAACCTGCCATAGACCCAGACTGCCCCTACCAAAGAACCCCGTGCCCTTGAACATAATAAATGATTCAGGACTGGGCACATGACCTGAATAAGGCCATTTAAAATCCTCCTTAGATTTTCTTGCCAGGGGGATTTGGGAAGATATTCTCCTTCCCTTGAAGATGCTTAACTAGTAAGTTTGGGCTGCTAGCGATGGTTATAATCCCTAGTAGAGAAAACCTGCTTAAGAGAAAGGGAATGTGATTTGACAACATCATTTGAGCTCCTAGATCAAGCTGTGCCTGAAGGCAGCTGACTTTCCTTTATGTGAGCTAATAAATTCTCTTTTCATTTATTCTAGTTAGTTTCTGTCAGTTGTACCTCAGAGTCTCCAGCTACTATACTTTTTTTTTTTTTTTTGAGATGGAGTCTTGCGCTGTCACCCAAGCTGGAGTGCAGTGGTGCCATCTTGGCTCACTGCAACCTCCACCTCCTGGGTTCAGGAGATTCTCCTGCCTCAGCCTCCCAAAGTGCTGGGATTACAGATGTGAGCCACCATGCCTGGCCTATACTTTTAAAACAAAAATACTTCATTATGATCTCCACTTTACTCAGATAGGGTGTGGATTAGATATAAAAATGTGTTAGGTCATTCTTGCATTGCTATAAATACATGAGACTGGGCAATTTATAAGAAAAGAGGTTTAATTGACTCAGAGTTCCTCAGGCTGTACAGGAAGAGTAGGGGCATCTGCTTCTCAGGATGCCCTAAGGAGCTTTTACTCAAGATAGAAGGTAAAGTGGGAGCAGGCATGTCCCATGGCAAAAGCAGGAGCAAGGGGTGGGGAGGTGCCGCACACTTTTAAACCACCAGATCACGTGTGAACTCAAGAGAGGCCACTCATCACCAAGGGGATGGCCGAAGCCTTTCATGAGGGATCTGCCCCCATGTTCCAAATACCTCCCCCCAGGCCCACCTTCAACATTGAGGATTACCTTTCGACAAGAGATTTGGTTGGGGACAAATATCCAAACTATATCAGTTAGTGAACCAGAGTTCATTTTCTGGGTACTAAAGCCAGGAGAAAATCCATTTTTTTTCCTCCAGTGATTTAAATGAACCATTGAGTTCATTCTCATTAGTGCTCAGAAGAACCTGAAATAGAATACTTCCTCCTAGACCCTCTGTCAAAGCCCATCTCAAGCACAAAAGTAGTTCCATGGCTACTGAATAGAAATACTACGGAACTCGAGAAAGGCCTCACACATTTTGGGGGGCCACTTTGTGCTTAAGAAGATGAAAAGAGAGAAGCCCAAAAAATGATAGGACTTTAAGATCTCTCTACATACAGGAGTTCTAACAACTTTTTTTTTTTTTTAAGAGGGGAATTCCTCTATTTAGAAGTTCTTAGGGCAAAGCAAAATTAGAGGCCATTTTTGGAAAGGGAAATTGTAAAAGAGGCAGACTTGACAAGAACAAACAAGTACAAAAAAGCCTGCTTTTAAATCATCATTGGAAGTTTTAAAAAGTTGATGATCCCCTGGGGTGATGTAGAGAGAGGAGCGTGGGTAAAATATCTGCAAAAATAAAGTCAGCTGGATCCTCTCACTTCAGAACAATTTCTCTAAAGATCCACGAGAAGCTGTCCTTAAACGGGGGTGTCCGGGAGGCCTGAAGAAAGATGAGCTGTATGTGGCTGTCTCGTTGGCCTTCCTTTCTTTTGCCCTATGGCTCCTTGAGATCACTGCCAAGTCTGGGTAAATAAAACATGCATTCCTTCTTTCATTTACTTATGCATTTGAGACACAGTTACTGAGCAGCTATCCAGGGTTAGACATTGAAGGGCACAAGTGAAGCTAGATTGCAAGATACCTGCCTCACCTCTCTACTCTTCACCATTGCTAGGCTGGACCATTCAACAAATATTCCCAATAATGCATATTTTGTGCTAAGCCCTGTATTAGGCACTGGGATACCATTGAACCAGTCATCCCCGCCCTGCAGCAATGGCGGCAGTTAGACAGGGTTTGATTCTTAAAGAAGACTCATAGGACCCAAAATGACAATGTTGCAGGAAAGGATACAATCACACAACAGCATAAAGTAAGGCGATGTATAGGAAGTAGCCAAAGACTGCATCACGGCAAAGGATCTGGAGAGGCCAGATGCAGGCTCCAAAGCTACTCCTTCTGCAAAGCTGAATGGATGCACTTTCTCTTTTAGATCAGGAATCACTATCGTGTGCACTGAACACCTTGCAACCAGGGTGTCTGAAAGGGAGGACAGGCTGAGTTTCTTATCCCCTGTTGGTTACATAGGCGTATTCTTGCTATGTAACTGCCCCAGTGGCAGAGCCCCCCAGGGGTCTCACTGAGACCAAGTGCAAATTACCAATCTCACAGTTATCATTAAAGTCTCACAATTTTCAGCAAACTGTCCTGAAAGTTGCCTTGAATCCATGATTACAAAGTAGCATTATTAGTCAGAAGGTTTCATGTCTTGAGCAGGGATCATTGCTGGGCAGGTACATGTTACACTTCAGTGGCTCATCTCAGGCCAATTCCAGGCCTACAGGAGTTAATTCTGGAACCCCTCCAAACCGTTCTCCACACTGCATCCACCAACGATGAAAACAACACAACTCAATCAGATGATGTCACTCCTCTGCTTAAAAATCTTCAATGGCTCCTCATTCCCTCTGGATTAAATCTGTATTCCTGGATGCAATGTGCAAAGCCAATTAGCATCTGTCCCCTGACTCCCTTTACAAATTTAGTTTCTTCCCAACACAGGCTCTTCAGTGTAGTCTGCACTGAGAAGCAATCCTTCCCAACACTTTCCACACTTTTGAAGTGCCCTTGGCTTTCATTTCATTGCCTGGCCAACTCCCACTCAGCGTGGGTATCACCTCAGGAAGTCCTCCCTGGTACCCAGGCTACTGTAGGTCTACTTTAGTACTTTATGATCACTCTTTTTTTTTTTTTAGAGGAAGTCCTGCTCTTGTTGCGCAGGCTGGAGCGCAATGGCACGATCTCGGCTCACTGCAACCTCTGCCTCCCGGGTTCAAGTGATTCTCCTGCCTCAGCCTCCCAAGTCCTTGGGATTACAGGCGCCTGTCACCATGCCTAGCTAATTTTTGTATTTTTAGTAGAGACGGGGTTTCACCATGTTGGCCAGGCTGGTCTCAAACTCCTGACCTCAGGTGATCGCTTGCCTCGGCCTCCCAAAGTGCTGGGATTATAGGCGTGAGCCACCGCTCCCAGCTGATCACTCTTGTCTATAATTGTTTTACTTATCCACCCTCTCCGTACATTAGTGGCTTGTTGAGGACAGGATATGTATCTGTAGGGTCCTCCAGCGTCTCCCTACCCCCTTTCTTTCTCAGCCTGACTGAGAGTGCCTTTGGCCTCTCTGTGACCCAGCTGCATGTTTTCCCTGTGGGCTTGAACCCAAGCCAAGGCCTTGAACATTCCCAGGCACTGATGAAGTTGCCTAGTTTGTTTTAGGTTGTTGCTCAAGACACTGACCTGAGCCAAATTCTTTAAACCCTCATGTAAACTCCACACTCTGACCCCATTGTGGTGGACACACCTAGGTAGAATATTGCTTTCTCTCTTGACCACTGGAGGATACATGGCAGCCCACTCTGTAAGTCTGTCCGGCTAATAAACACTTTGGACTCATCGTCCTGGTGTTTAGTGCTTCTTTCTTTAGAATCCCAGCCAGCCCCATCTCAAGACCATTTGGGGCTCTCTCTTGTGGGAACTTCCCTGCCACTGCTTTGGGGGCAACTCCAGCCACAAATTTGGTTGGAGGGAACAATATCTTTTATTTCTGATTCCTAGTTATCTGTCACAGTTCCCTGCAGACATAAGCTGTTCAATAAGTAAATGGATCTAGTGAATTGCTTTCTAGCGAAATGTATGCAGGTAGATGCCATGCAGTCAAAGGTAGCATGAACACCGGCTAGCTGCTCAGAGCATGTCCTCCTGAGGCCCAGCTGCACTCTCCACTGCAAATTCTATGAGATATATCTATATCTTTACAATGATTTTCCCACCCGTCCCCCAATTAAGCCACTTCAAATAGATTCCTGTTGTTTGCAACTGGAAATGTCCTAAGCAAAACATTACCTCACAGGCTTATTGAATTGGACCATTGAATTGATTTGTGCATCTCACTGTAAATTTTATCTAAACACACACACACACACACACACACACAGAAGAAAAATTACCCCATGGGTTGCCAGGAGGGAGACATGAGATAATGCTTGCACAATGCTGTGTTAGTCAGGAATATTTTGGAAACAAGTGACCTGAACACAAAACACAAACTGGGTTAAGTTAAAAATGGAATGCACAGGCTCACAGAACTGGAAAACCTAGAGGTAGGTCTGTGTGTTTGTTCTCTATTTCTGCATACCAAATTGCCGTAGCATCAATTTAGCAGCCCACACCACAACCCATGTATAGTCTCACAGTTCAAGACTGAAATCATGGGGTCAGCTGGGCTGAGTTCTTATCTGGAGGCTCTGTGGATAATCTGCTTCCAACCCCATTCTTCTTGTTGGCAGCATTCAGTTGCTTGCAGTTGTGGGACTGAAGTCCCATTTCCTCCCCAGCTCTGTTGCTCTCAGCTCCTAGAGGTTACCCGTGGTTCCTTCCCATGTCCCTGCCACAGGCAGTTCACAGCATGAATATTTGTTTTCTTCCAGATCAATTAGAATGTCTCTCTGAGTTTCTCTTCTCAGCTCAGATGATGAGGTCACCCAGATCATCTCTCGATCCTACCCACAACTGATTTTAGGCCTTCATAATGAAACTAGAGAGTTTCCTTGACCCCTTTGCAGGACTTGCAACAGGGGTGGCTAGTTTACTCAGCTGTCACGCTCAACTCCTTATGGAAGGGAGCACATGAGCGGATGGGTACGGGAACCAGAGCAAAAGAATGCTGGAACCTCCAGCTGCTTCTCTCCCATGGGAGCAGGCCCTGCGTGAGCCCTGTGGCAGCATCCCTAGAGTGTTACAATGTTCTTTTAGCTCTGCTGTCCCAGTCAGGGGGGTACCTGTGACACCCCTGAGCCCCAGAGGGCATGTTACCAGCTCAGTGAGCCTTTTGTCTCATTGTGTGGGGTGGCTGCCCTCTGCCAGTGAGGACAAAAGGCCAGTGTGACAGCCTTTTTGGGATCTTGCACCCAGTGCATCCCAAATTCTTGTCTGATGCCCAAGAGGAATGAGGTCACACAGACTTGAAGGGTGGCAAATGCAGAGATTTTACTGAGCAGTGGAAGTAGCTCTCAGGAGGATGGGGAGCTGGGAAGGGGATGGAGTGGGAAGCTGGTCTTCCCCAATGGCGGAACTCCTCTCCACCGTCCCGCCTGAACTCCTCTCCATCATCCCAGCCAAACTTCTCTCCAACCAGAGTCTCCAATGTCCAGCTTCTGCTTCTCCTCTCCACATTCAGACGCTTCTGTCTTCTGTCCTTCTCTGCCATGCTGCACTGCTCCTCTGCCAGTGGAGCTTGGGGTTTTTATGGGCACATGATGGGGGCTTGTGGGGGGCAACATTTGGGCAGGAAAACAGGGATGTGAAGTTCTCATTTAGGGCCACAGGTCCAGGCTTGAGGGTGGAACCCTCACCAGGGACCCCACCCTTTTCTACCCAGTATTTCCCTGCCTCCTGTTCATACCAATAGCATCAGTAAAATCTCTCCACAGCAGCACTTAGAGTTTTAGTGTTTGAATAACTGCTAGAAGGTGTGTGTAAACCAGGAACTGAGAATCTTGAGAGGGCCATCTTAGAATTCTTCCCACCACAGGCTGACTTCAGGCATGGCTGGATCCAGGGGCCCAGAATTGGTCAGGGAGGGGCATTATTCCAGCAGCTTCATCTTGCCTACTTGGGTGCACTTGAGGCACAGTGCTTATTCTCTCAGCAACCCTGTTAGAAAGGCATCATCTTTCCTGATTACCATTATGGGATTGATTGTGGGCCAACTTGAGCTGATGCCCATCTTTGAACTACACTGTAGTCAGAGGGTGCAAATGCTCTGGTTGACCAGGTCTGAGATATGTGCCCTTTCTTAAACCCAGAGACTTGTATTGGTTTGGCATAAACCATATAGACCAGTAGTTTTCAATGGGAAGGGGGGTGATTTTGAACGTTAGGAGACATTTGGCAATATCTAGAGTAATTCTTAGTTGTCATAAAACTGGGGGATGGGGATGTTACCAGCGTTTCATGGGTAGAGGCCAGGGGTGCTGCCATTTATCCTACAAAGCACACGACAGTCCCCCACAACAAAAAATTGCCTGATCCCAAATGTTAATATTGTCAAGTCTGTAAAACCCTGATGCAGATGAAGAAAGGAGGTACTTAAGGAAAATTAGAGTGCTGTTATCAGAAGGAGACCTGAATGTTGGCAAAACACACAGATCCCACTGCAAGTGTTTTACCTGGCATAGAATCAGTTTTCTAGAGTTTTAATATTTCTTCTTTCTGTTCTTTTTCTGATTTGTTTTCCCTCCCTACTCCTGCCTCCAACCTTTTTACACACATCCTTTAGAAATAAACCTTCTTCCACCTGGTCTGCCAAGATTAGTTCTCACAGTCTCTCCCTTTCCTAAAGCCCTCTAGGAGTTCCATGTCCTCTGTGATGCCTGAAACACAGAGGGGTGGCTTCTTCTTCCTGACTCCAGGCCACACTCACCTGCCAGTGCAGTCACCAAACACATCTCTAGTGTAAGGCCCATAATGGTAAACAAAAGGTGATTCTCTTGTATTTGCAAACTTTTTCAGACCTACACACCCACACATTCATATATGCACTTTCTTTGCTCATATTTCTCCCAAGATATCAACAATAATGCCAAATCTATATAACAGTTGATTTTCTGTTTCCTTTCTCCTATCTCTGTCTCCTTTCACCGTAACTTTACCCTGGAGACATTTTTCTAAAGTTTTGTCCTATTTTTAAATAGGTAATGCATTCGTATGGTTCAAAATTTAAAAGGTTCAAAAGGATATATGCAGCAAAAGTCACTTCCACCTCTATTTCCAGCTCCCTAAAAACCTCACTGGAGGCAGCTAATGTTACTAATTTGTTTATAAATCCTTCCAGAGATATTACTGTACTTATAAGCAAGTGCATATATAAATCCTTATTCTCTTTTCTTCTTTTTTATTTTAAACAAATGGTAGTATGCTATTCACACAGCTATGTAACTTGTTCTGGTTTATTTTATTTAAAAATTATTTTGGAGATTGTGCATACTGGTGCGTAAGAGCTTGCTCATTCCTTTTACAGAGGCTCAGCATCCATTTTATGGATATGCCATAATTTATCTAATGAGTCCTCTCTCACTGGACTTTTAGATTATTTCCAATCTTCTGTTGTTATAAAAAACAAAGGAAAAAAATACTTTCACTGGGTATGGTGATGCCCACCTGTAGTCCCAGCTACTTGGGAGGTTAAGGCAGGAGGATCACTTGAACCTAGGAGTTCGAGGCTGCAATGAGTTATGATCATGCCACTGCACTCTAGCCTGGGAGTCTGGAGGCTGGTCTCATGGCAGAATGAGACCTCATCTCTAAAAAAAAAGAAAGAAAAGAAAGGAAAAAGAGGCCAGGTGCGGTGGCTCATGCCTGTAATCCCAGCACTTTGGGAGGCTGAAGCGGGCCGATCACCTGAGGCCAGGAGTTCAAGAGCAGCCTAGTCAACATGGTGAAACCTCATCTCTACTAAAAATACAAAAATTAGACAGGCATGGTGGCTCAGGCCTGTGATTCCAGCTACTTGGGAGGCAGAGGCAGGAGAATCGCTTAAACTCGGGAGGCGGAGGTTGCAGTGAGCCAAGACTGCACCACTGCCCTCCAGCCTGGGCGACAAGAGCGAGACTCCGTTTCAAAAAAAAAACAAAAGAAAAGAAAAAAAAAGGAAATGACCAAATTGACATAGATAGAAAGAATGAATCTATTAATCTGGTTTCAGACAATTTGAAGATAGAGCCACTCCCCCCCCGCCTCTGTCACCTAGGCTGGAGTTCAGTAGGTTGATCACAGCTCACTGCAGCCTCAACCTACTGGGCTCAAGCAATCCTCCCTCCCCTGCCTCCTGAGTAGCTACCACTGCAGGTGTGTGCCATCAGACCCAGCTACCTTTTTTGATTTTTTTTTTTTTCTGTAGAGACAAGGTCTCACTATGTTGCCCATGCTGGTCTGGAACCCTTGGCCTCAAGCAATCCTCCCACTTCAGCCTCCTAAAGCACTGGGACTGCAGGCGTGAGCCACCATGCTTGGCCAGAGCTACTCTCTTATACAGGAAGTAAATTCGAAAGGAGTTTTTACATTTTGTCTTGTCTCTTATTGCGGATTGAAAGGCATTAACCTCTGATAAAGAAATTTGGGCCACTGAAAGTAGATTAGAAAGCGAGACTGAGGAATTTTCAGTGTTCTGGTGTGCCCTTAAATGATACCAGTTCCACTGAAAGTAAAGGCCCACCACAAAGAAATTGATGATTCTGGGAACTTTCTTGCTACATTTAATTTTAAAACACTGCACTCAACAATTACCTATAAACTCTTTTACAGCGTTTTTTATATTCCTTATATTTCCACAAATGTTTAGAAAAACAATGTAGAATAAGTAGAGACAGGACTGTTCCCTTGACCATGACCCCCTTCATGGGCGGGAACTGGAGTGGCTCATTTCACTTAGCCTGTGGCTGGCCACTCCTCACAAGAGAGAATGTGCAAGCAAGCGAGTGCGGGAACATGAGGGAATTAATGCTGGAACCGGCGTTAGCTCCTTTCTGGCGGGAGCAGGCTCTGTGCCGGCCCTGCAGCAGCATCCGAGCTCTTGCCCTCTTGGCACCTGGGTTCTTGTCCGGCATCCAGGAAGAATCAGGTCACACAAATGTATTGAAGGGTAGTGTATGCGGAGGATTTTACTGGGCGATGGATGTGGCTGTCAGTGGAATGGGGAGTTGGAAAGGAGGTGGTGCAGGAAAGAGGTGATATTTCCCTGAAGCTGCACTGTCTGAAGTTAGCAGGGTCTATCCGCAATATCCAGTGCTCAGCCACTTGTATCCCTGACGCTCAGTCACTTGTCTGCTCGCCACTTACATTGCTTTGCCAGCTGAAGTCTTTTTATGGGCACAAGATAGGGGGAGTGGCAGGCCAAAAAAATCAATATTTGGGTGGAAAAACAGGGTCAGCTGTTTTCACTTAGGGCCGCAGTTCCAGGCCTGAGAGTGAGGTTTAGCCAGGAGCCCAGCCATTTTGTATCAGTAAGATCTAATAATTTCATATAATGAAGCAGAATGGTGAAACATTATCATAGAAAAAAGAGTAGACTCACCTTCAGTTTCACAAACGTGTGGTTCAGATGTCACCTTCTCATTGAGGACTGCTCTAATGATCTAGTTAAAATTTTACTCCTTTATCACACCCAATCTTATCACTCCCAAATCCCCATTAGCAATCTCAAACCCCCTTTTTGTTCCATCTTTGTTCAAATCTTTTTGTTTTATTCCAGCCTTCAACTGATTGGATGAGGCCTACTCACGTTTTGGAGGTCAATCTACTTTACACAAAATTCACAAATTTAAATGTTAATCTCATCTAAAAACACCTTCCATATTGATACATTAAATTAACTATTAAATCTCACTCAATTCATTTGTAGCTTTTACCACTGTCTAACTTACAATATATCTTACCTATTTATTACTACTTGTTTTTTCTTTACTGTCTTCCTATGCTAGAATTTAAGTTTCATTTGAGCAGGGATTTTCTTTGTTTTGTTCACTGCTGTGTTCCCAGTACCCAGCAGGCTCTAAGTAATAGTTCTTGAATATTTTTCTTCAGGGACTTATTTGTTGTATCCTAAGTTAAAATGCCCAGCCCCAAAAAAAGTTTAGGGGAAATAAAGGCAAAAATTGTTTGTTTTCCTTTGAAATTTCTTTTTAAATAGATACTATACTCTGGTTCAAAATATAAAAATGGCTCAAAAATGCAAAAGTTACACAAGTATAGATGGAAAAAAAATAGAATATCCTGTTTCCCCTACCACTCAAGTGTCCCCCTCCTTGGAAACAACCAATGTCATCAGTTTCTTTTGTAAATTTCCAGACAAATTTCATAGATATGCAAGCAAATATCAATATATTTTCCCTGTCTTTTTTTTTTTTTTGAGATGGAGTTTTATCAGGGGAACCAGCCCCCAATATTTCAATGTAGGTTCTTTTCTATTTTCCCTAAGTGTCAGCCGGTCTGAGAAATAAAGAGATAGAGTACAAAGAGAGAAATTTTACAGCTGGGCCTCCAGGGGTGTCATCACATATTGGGAGGACTGTGATGGCGACCTCGAGCTGGAAAACCAGTGAGTTTTTATTAGGGATTTTGAAACAGGGGGGTGCGGTGTATGAACAGGGAGTAGGTCACAAGGATCACATGCTTCAAAGGGCCATAAAGATCACAAGGCAAGGGCAAAATTTGAATTACTGATGAGGGTCTGTGTCCTGCTGTGCATGCATTGTCTTGATTAACATCTTAACAGGAAACAGGGTTCGAGAGCAGACAACCAGTCTGACTAGAATTCACCAGGCTGGAATTTCCCAATCCTAGCAATCCTGAGGGTACTGCAGGAGACCAGGGCATATTTCAGTTCTTATCTCAACCACATAAGACAGACACTCCCAGAGCAGCCGTCTATAGACCTGCCCCCTGGAATGCATTCCTTTCCCAGGGTATTAATTTTTAATATTCCTTGCTGGGAAAAGAATTCAGCGATATTCTCTAACTCATATATCCGTCTATAGGCTCTCTGCAAGAAGAAAAATATGGCTGTATTCTGCCTGACCCAGCAGGTGGTCAGACCTTATGGTTATCTTCCCTCGTTCCCTGAAAATTGCTCTTATTCTGTTATTTTTGAGGATGCACTGATTTCATATTGTTCAAACACCCATGTTTTACAATCAGATTTCATATTGTTCAAACACACATTTTGCAAACAATTTGTACAGTTAATACAATCATCACAGGGTCCTGAGGCGACATACATCCTCAGCTTACGAAGATGACGGGATAAAGAGATTAAAGTAAGACAGGCATAAGAAATTATAAAAGTATTAATTTTGGGAACTAATAAATGTCCATGAAATCTTCACAATTTATGTTTAGAGATTGCAGTAAAGATAGCCATAAGAAATTATAAAAGTATTAATTTTGGGAACTAATAAATGTCCAAGAAATCTTCACAATTTATATTCTTCTGCCACGGCTTCAGCCAGTCCCTCTGTTCAGGGTCCCTGACTTCCCGCAACAGAGTTTCACTCTTGTCACCCAGGCTGGAGTGCAATGGTACGATCTTGGCTCACTGCAGCCTCCATCTCCTGAGTTCAAGCAATTCTCCTGCCTCAGGCTCCCGTAGCTGGGATTACAGGAACCCACCACCATACCTGGCTGATTTTATTTATTTATTTATTTATTTATTTATTTATTTATTTATTTTAGTAGAGACAGGGTTTCACCATGTTAGCCAGGCTGGTCTCAAACCCCTGACCTCAGGTGATCTGCCTGCCTTGGCCTCCCAAAGTGCTGGGATTACAGGTGTGAACCACCATGCCCAGCCTCCCCTATCTTTTTTTACACAAATATTATACCATATTCATTAGTCCATACTGCAGTGCACGTGTCTTTTTTTTTTTTTTTAAGACAGAGTCTTGCTCTGTCACCCAGGCTGGAATGCAGTGGTGCGATCCTGGCTCACTGCAACCTCTGCCTCCCGGATTCAAGCAATTCTCCTGCCTCAGCCTCCCAAGTTGCTGGGATTACAGGCATGCACCACCCAGCTAATTTTTGTATTTTTAGTAGAGACGGGGTTTTCATCATGTTGGCTAGGCTGGTCTTGAACTCCTGACCTCAGGTGATCCGCCCACCTCGGCCTCCCAAAGCATTGGAATTACAGGCATGAGCCATTGTGCCCAGCCACATGTGGCTTTTTAAAAAAATTCAGGGCCGGGCGCGGTGGCTCAAGCCTGTAATCCCAGCACTTTGGGAGGCCGAGACGGGTGGATCACGAGGTCAGGAGATCGAGAGACGATCCCGGCTAACACGGTGAAACCCCGTCTCTACTAAAAAATACAAAAAAATAGCCGGGCGAGGTGGCGGGCGCCTGTAGTCCCAGCTACTCGGGAGGCTGAGGCAGGAGAATGGCGTAAACCCGGGAGGCGGAGCTTGCAGTGAGCTGAGATCCGGCCACTGCACTCCAGCCTGGGTGACAGAGCAAGACTCCGTCTCAAAAAAAAAAAAAAAAAAAAAAAATTCAGCAATATGGGGTGATTAAAGAAGAAGTGAATGCTTTCAAGAATGTATTATTCAGTAACCTGATTATGTATGAACATTCAGTATGCACATGGGGACACATCAATAATCTTGTATTTATTTTGTTTCTTTTTGCCTTGTGGAAATGAAGTAACACACCACCCTGCCATTTCAGACTCCATTCTGTTGTGCCACAAAGGGGCGGGGATAAATTAGCCTACAGGATTTATAGGTGGTGGGTGGCATGCTAGGGTGGCATACTAAGCATTTCTAAAATTACAACCAATCTTCCAGATTGGTTTTGAATGCACATTCATACATAATGTTGTATTAGTCAGAGTTCTCCAGAGAAACAGAGCCAATAGGCTATGTAGATAAATAGATACAGAAAGAGATTTAAAGAATGTGTGAGGAATTGGCTTACATGATTATGGGGTCTGACAAGTCTAAAATTTGCAGTGTGAGTTGGCAGGTGGAGACCTAGGAGAGCTTTTGGCAGATGAAGTCCAAAGGCAGTCTAGGTCGGGGACAGTAGCTTACGCCTGTAATCCCAGCACTTTTGGAGGCTGGGGTGGGAGGTTTGCTTGAGCCCAGAAGTTGAAGACCAGCCTGAGTAACACAGGGAGACCCTGTCTCTACAAATAATTTAAAAGTTAGCCAGGTGTGGTGGTGCACACCTGTAGTCCCAGCTACTTGGGAGGCTGAGGTGAGAGGATCACTTAAACCTGGGGGATTGAGGCTGCAGTGAGCTATAATCATCCCACTGCACTCCAGCCTGGGCAACAGAGCAAGACTCTGTCTCACAAGATAAACAAACAAACAAACAAAAAAGCAAAAGTAGTCTGCTGGAAAATCCCCTCTTGCTTAGGAGGCTTATCTTTTTGTTCTATTCAGGCCTTCAACCAACTGAGTGGGGCCCACCCACATTTTGGAGGGCAATCTGCTTTAGTCAAAATACACCAATTTAAACGTTGTTGTTGTGTTGTGTTGTTTTGTTTCTGTTTTTATTTTCTTTTTTCTTTTTTTTTTTTTTTGAGATGGAGTCTCGCTCTGTCACCTGGGCTGGAGTACAGTGGCCGGATCTCAGCTCACTGCAAGCTCCGCCTCCCGGGTTCACGCCATTCTCCTGCCTCAGCCTCCCGAGTAGCTGGGACTACAGGCGCCCGCCACCTCGCCCGGCTAGCTTTTTGTATTTTTTAGTAGAGACGGGGTTTCACCGTGTTAGCCAGGATGGTCTCGATCTCCTGACCTTGTGATCCGCCCGTCTCAGCCTCCCAAAGTGCTGGGATTACAGGCTTGAGCCACCGCGCCCGGCTTTGTTTTTATTTTCTGAGATGAAGTCTCACTGTGTCACCTAGGCTGGATTGCAATGGCACGATCTCGGCTCACTGCAACCTCTACCTCCTGGGTTCAAACGATTCTCCTGTCTCAGCCTCTTGAGTAGCTGGGATTACAGGTGTGTGTCACCACACCCAGCTAATTTTTTTGTATTTTTGTAGAGACAGGGTTTCACCATGTTGGCCAGGCTGGTCTCGAACTCCTGACCTCAAGTGATCCACCCACCTTGGCCTCCCAAAGTGCTGGGATTACAGGCATGAGCCACTGCGCCTGGTTTAAATGTTAATCTCATCTAAAAACACCCTCCATGTTGACACATTAAATTATCACAAATATGGATACAAAGTAATATATATATATATATATATATATATATATATATTTTTTTTTTTTTTTTTTTTTTTTTTTTTTGAGACGGAGTCTTGCGCTGTCGCCCAGGCTGGAGTGCAGTGGCCGGATCTCAGCTCACTGCAAGCTCCGCCTCCCGGGTTTACGCCATTCTCCGGCCTCAGCCTCCCGAGTAGCTGGGACTACAGGCGCCCGCCACCTCGCCCGGCTATTTTTTGTATTTCTTAGTAGAGACGGGGTTTCACCGTGTTAGCCAGGATGGTCTCGATCTCCTGACCTCGTGATCCGCCCATCTCGGCCTCCCAAAGTGCTGGGATTACAGGCTTGAGCCACCGCGCCCGGCCTCAAAGTAATATATTTTTGAAGTGTTCTCTTTTATTAGAACTCACTTTTTTTTCTTTTTTTTTTTGAGACAAAGTCTCACTCTGTTGCCCAAGCTGGAGTGCAGTAGCACAATCATGGCTCACTACAGCCTCACCCTCCCAGGCTCAGGTGATCCTCCCACCTCACCCTCCTGAGTAGCTGAGACTACAGATGCGTGCCACCATGCCTGGCTAATTTTTGTATGTTTTGTAGACATGGGGTTCCACCGTGTTGCCCAGGCTGGTCTTGAATGCCTGGCCTCAAGCCATATACACACTTCAGCCTCCCCAAATGCTGGGATTACAGGTGTGAGCCACCATATCTAGCCTTGCCTCACTTTATATATCTTAGAAAGGAAGTATTTATTGAGACTTTTCTTTATTGCCATTCTTTTTTTTTTTAAGTATTATTCTTATCGACATTGCCTGAGCAAAAATTTCACCAGTAGGAAAAACAAAAGACATATGATTCTGATCTGAAACTTGTCTTCTCCACTGTTCTTAAAGTTTGTGCCACAGAGCCACTTTATATTCTCATTTTATTTCAGTAAACACATCCTGAGCCTCTATAAAATTCTCTAGGGAGATATAAAGGCCCCTTTCTTCCAAAGGTTCATAATCCCTTTGAGGAGATGGACACATACTCAAGTGTTGCTGCTACAATACAGATGAGGGCTGGGCTCAGGGCTACAGCAGAGGCTCAGGAGAGGCTAGAGAAAATGTTGGAGGCCGGGCACCTTAGCTCACGCCTGTAATCCCAGCACTTTGGGAGACTGAGGCAGACAGATCACTTGAGGCCAGGAGTTTGAGACCAACCTGACCAACATGGCAGAAACCCATCTGTACTAAAAATACAAAAATTAGCTGGGTTTGGTGGTGCACACCTATGATCCCAGCTACTTGGGAAGCTGAGGCACAGTATCTCTTGAACCTGGGAGGCGGAGGTCACAGTGAGCTGAGATTGCACCACTGCACTCCACCCTGGGCGACAGAGCGAGACTTTGTCTAAGTAAGTAAGTAAATAAATAAATGAATGAATGGTTAATAATATTATTATTATTTTGAGACAGAGTTTTGCTCTTGTTGCCCAGGCTAGAGTGCAATGGTGTGATCTCAGCTCACTGCAACCTCCAACTCCTAGGTTCAAGCAATTCTCCTGCCTCGCCCTCCCCAGTAGCTGGGGTTACAGGCACGCACCACCACGCCCAGCTAATTTTTGTATTTTCAGTAGAGACAGCGTTTTACCATGTTGGTCAGGCTGGTCTCGAACTCCTGACCTCAGGTGATCCACCTGCCTCGGCCTCCCAAATTGCTGAGATTGCAGATGTGAGCCACCACGCCCAGCCAATAAATGGTTAATATTATTAAAAAGAAAGTTCAAGAGAAAATGACTCCGGCTGATAAATCTGAAGGACTAAGAGATTTGAGCAGGGCCTTGAAGGTTGTTGAGGCTTTAAGGAGCTATGATGGGATAAGGTACAGGGGCTGGAGAACACAGATGTCTGGAGGAAGAACAAGTGGAGTGGGATAGATCCATTCACTCCCAAACTTATTGAGGACCTGCTTTCATAGAAAAGATTATATTTTCTGTAGGATAAACCAAATGGGAGTTGAGAGTGTCTAAATGGGTGAAAAAATTTTTTTGTATTTTCTTTACATTAATTAATTAGATGAAAAAATAAAATATAAAAAGAAGGTATTCAACATTAAATTTGTATCATATTCCACAATTTTTTAAAAAGTTTTATGAGAAACTAGAGCTTGTTTCTAGGAACATAATGTTTAAAAATTGATATACAATGATTGTACACATTTCTGGAGCACATGTGGTATTTTGATATATGCATACAACATGTAATGATCAAATCAGGGTAATTGGGATATCCATCACCTCAAATATTTATTATTTCTTTGTATTGGGAACATTCCAAATCTTTTCTTCTGGCTATGATGAAATATACAATAAATTATTGTCATCTGTAGTCACCCTACTGTACTACCAAATATTAGAAGTTATTTCTTCTAACATTTTTTTTTTTTAAATGGAGTCTCACTTTCATTGCCCAGGCTGGAGTGCAATGGTACAATCTTGGCTCGCTGCAATCTCCGCCTCCTGGGTACAAGCAATTTTCTTGCCTCAGCCTCCTGAGTAGCTGGGATTACAGGCACCCGCCACCACACCCAGCTAATTTTTTTGTATTTTTAGTAGAGACAGGGTTTCACCATGTTGGCCAGGCTGGTCTCGGACTCCTGACCTCGACTGATCTGCCCACCTCAGTCCCCCAAAGTGCTGGGATTACAGATCTGAGCCACCGTGCCTGGCTCTTCTAACTATTTTTGTACCTGTTAACCAACCTCTCTTCATCCTCCTCTACCCTCTACCCTTCTCAGCCTCTGGTAACCACCATTCTACTCTCTACCTCCATGAGATCAACTTTTTAAAGCTCCCACATGTGAGTGAGAACATGCAATATTTGTCTTTCTGTGCCTGGCTTATTGCACTTAATGTCCTCCAGTCCATCCACATTGATGCAAATGACAGATTTTCATTCTTTTTTATGGCTGAATAGTATTCCACTGTACATATGTACAAACCAAAAATGGGTTTGCTGTAGATGTGTGGATTTATTTCTGGGTTCTCTTTCTGTTCTACTGGTCTATGTGTCTGCTTTTATGCCAGTACTATGCTGTTTTGGTTACTATGGTTTTATAGTATATTTTAAAGTCAGGTAGTGTGATGCCTCCAGTTGTGTTTCTTGTTCAGGATTGCTTTGGCTATGTGGGGTCTTTTGTGGTTCTATACAAATTTTAGGATTGTTTTTTCTATTTCTGTGAAGAATGTCATTGGTATTTTGATAGGGATTGCACTGAATCTTTAGATTGCTTTGGGTAACGTGGACTTTTTTTTTTTTTTTTTTTTTGAGACAGAGTCTCGCTCTGTCACCCAGGCTGGAGTGCAATGGTGCGACCTCGGTTCACTGCAAACTCCACCTCCTGGGTTCACGCAGTTCTCCTGCCTCAGCCTCACGAGTAGCTGGGACTACAGGCGCTCACCACCACACCCAGCTAACTTTTTGTATTTTTGTTAGTAGAGACGGGATTTCACTGTGTTTGCCAGGATGGTCTCCATCTGACCTCGTGATCCACCCGCCTCAACCTCTCAAAATACTGGGATTACAGGCGTGAGCCACCACGCCCAGCCAACATGGACATTTTAACAATATTATTTCTTTCAATCCATAAGCGTGGGATTTTTTTATGTTTTTGAAATATCTCTTCAATTTCTTTTATGAGTGTTATACAGATTTATTTGTAGAGATCTTTCACTTCTTTGGTTAAATTTATTCCTAGGTATTTATTTTGTAGGTATTGTAAATGGGATTGCTTTCTTGATTTATTTTTCTGATTATTTGCCATCAGTCTATAAAAGTGTTACTGATTTTTCTATGTTGATTTTGTGTCCTGAAAGTTTTTTGAATTCATTTATCAATTCTAACAGTTTTTTGGAGGCATATTTAGGTTTTTCTAAATATAAGATCACGTTGTCTGCCAACAAGGATAATTTGACTTCTTCCTTTCCAATTTGGATGCCCTTTATTTCTTTCTCTTGCCTAATTGCTCTGAATAAAAATGGTGAAAGTGGGCATCCTTGTGTCATTCCAGATCTTAAAGGCTTTCAGTTTTTCCCTGTTCAGTATGACATTAGCTGTGGGTTTGTGTTTTATGGCCTTTGTTGTTTTGCAGTATGTTCCTTCTAATACCAAATTTGTTGAGAGTTTTATCATGGAGGCACGTTGGATTTTGTCAAATACTTTTCCAGCATCTACTAAAATGATCATATGGTTTTCGTCCTTGGTTCTGTTATGTCGTAAATGGGATGTATGACATTTATTGATTCGTGGTCTATTCATATGTTGAACCACCCTTGCATGTCTGGGATGCATCCCACTTAATCATGGTGAATGATCTTTATAATGTGTTATTGAATTTGGTGTATTTTATTGAGAATTTTTGCACATATGTTCATTAGGGATATTGGCTTGTAGTTTTATTTTTTTGTTGTGTTCTTGTCTGGTTTTGGTATCAGGATAACACTAGCCTTACAGAATGAGTTTGGAAGTATTTCCTCCTCTTAAGTGTTTTGAAATAGTTTGAGAGAATTGATACTAGTTTTTCTCTAAATGTTTGGTATAATTCAGCAATAAAGCCATCCACTCCTGAGCGGTTTCTGCTTTGATATTATTGCTTGTTATTGGTCTGTTCAGACTTTCTATTTCTTCATGGTTCAATCTGGGTAAGTTGTATGTGTCCAATAGTTTATTCATTTCTTCTAGATTTTCCAATTTGTTGCTGTATAGTTGTTCATCATAGTCTCTAATAATCCTTTGTATTTCTGTGATATCTGTTGTAATGTCTTTTTTTTCATTTCTGATTTTATTTCTTTGGGCCTTCTCTCTTTTTCATAGTCTAGTTAAAGGTTTGTCAATCATGTTTATGTTTTTTAAAGGACAATCTTTTATTTAATCTTTCAGATAGTTTTTTAGTCTCAATTTCATTTATTTTGGCTCTGATCTTTTTTTTTTTTTCCTTCTACTTATTTTGCATTTGGTTGGTCCTTGCTTTTTTAGTTCTGTCAGTTTCAACATTAGGTTATTTATTTGAAGTCTTTTTATTTTTTTGACAAAGCGTTTATTGCTATAAACTTTTCTCTTAGCACTGTTTTTGCTGTATCCCATAGGTTTTGGTATGTTGTGGTTCCATTTTCATTATTTTTAATAAATTTTAAAATGTCATTCTTAGTTTCTTCATTGACCTGTTGGTTATTTAGGAGCATATTGTTTAATTTCCATGCACTTATGCAGTTTCCAAAGTGCCTCTTGTTATTGACTTCTAGTTTTATTCTATTGTGGTCAGAAAAGATCCTTGGTATGATTTTTACATTTTTGTATTTGTTGAGACTTGTTTTGTGACCCAACATATGATCTGCCCTGGAGAATGTTCCATGTGTTAATGAAAAAAAAAAGTATATTCTGCAGCAGTTGGCTACAGTGTTCTCTAAACATCAGTGAAGGACATTTGGTCTAGAGTTTAGTTTAACTCCAGTGTTTCTTGGCTCATTTTCTGCCTTGATAATCTGTTAACTACTGGAACTGGGATGTTGAAATCCCCTACTCATTGTATCGCATTCTCTTTCCCTTTAGTTCTATTAATATTTGCTTTATATATTTTGCTCCTCCAATGTTGAGTACATATATATTTACAGTTATTATATCCTCCTGCTGAATTGACCCCTTTATCATTATATAATGACCTTTTGTCTTTCTAAATAGTTTTAGTCTTGAAGTCTATTTTATCAGATATAAGTAGACTGACTCCTGCTCCTTTTTGATTTTCATTTGCATGTAATATCTGTTTCCATGCCTTCACTTCCAGTTTATGTTGTATGTTGTCTTTATAGGTAAAGCCAGCCTTCCTTCCTTCCTTCCTTCCTTCCTTCCTTCCTTCCTTCTTTCCATCTCTCTCTCTTTTTCTTTCTTTCTTTTTATTTGAAATGGGGTCTTGCTATGTTTCCCAGGTCTCAAACTCCTGGGCTCAAGCAATCCTCCCACCTCAGCGTCACAAGTGGATTACACTACAGGTACACAACACCATGCCTGACAAAAATTAGTTTATTGTAGGTAGCAGATAGTCTTGTTTTTTAAAAAAATCTATTCAGCCACTCTATGCCTTTTAATTGAAAAATTTAGTCCATTTGCATTCAATGTGACTATTGATAGGTAAGAACTTGCTGCTGCCATTTTATTACTTGTTTTCTGATTGTTTTGTAACTCCCATCTTTCTTTCTTACCGTCTTCCTTTGTGGTTAGGTGATTTCCTCTAGTAGTATGTTTTAATTCCTTGCTTTTTATTTTTAGTGTATTTATTATAGATTTATACGTTTGGTTACCATGAGACTTACCAAAACATCTAATACGTACAAGTTGTTTTGAACAGATTACAATTTAACTTTGATCAAAAAGAAAAGAAGGGGAGGTGGGGATTGTTGATGGGTTTAAAAAAATAGAAAGAATAAATAAGACCTACTATTTGGTAGCGCAATAGGATGACTATAGTCAATCAAAACTTAATTGTATATTTTAAAATAACTAAGAGAGTATAATTGGATTATTTGTAACATTAAGGATAAATGCTTGAAGGTATGGATACCCCATTTTCCATGCTGAGATATTATACATTGCATGCCTATATCAGAACATCTAATGTATGTCCATAAATATATATACCTACCATGTACCTATAAAAATCAAAAAGAAGGCTGGGCGCAGTGGCTCACGCCTGTAATCCCGGCATTTTGGGAGGCTGAGGAGGGTGGATCATGAGGTCAAGAGATCAAGACCATTCTAGCCAAATGGTGAAACCCTGCCTCTACTAAAAATACAAAAATTAGCTGGGCATGGTGGCATGCACCAGTAGTCCCAGCTTCTTGGGAGGCTGAGGCAGGAGAATCGCTTGAACCTGGGAGTCGGAGGTTGCAGTGAGCCAAGATCGTGCCACTGCACTCCAGCCTGGCAACAGAGCAAGACTCCGTAAAAAGAAAAAAGAAAAAGTTTAAAGAAAAAAGAAAAGAAAACAAACAAACAAAAGTACTTTAAGGCCACGTGTGATGGCTCACATCTTTAATCCCAGTACTTTGGGAGGCCAAGGTGGGCAGATCACTTAAGCTCAGGAGTTCAAGACCAGCCTGGGTAACATGGTATCTCCACAAAAAAATACAAAAAAAATTAGCTGGGTGTGGTGGTGTATGCCTGTAGTCCCAGCTGCTTGGGGGGCTGAGGTAGGAGGGTTGCTTGAGTGCAGGGGGTTGAGGCTGCAGTAAGCCGAGATCATGCCACTATACTCCAGCCTGGGTGATAAACTGAGACCCTGTCTCTCTCTCACACACACATGCACACACACAATGTTTTAAACTTTAACTCCAATTCTCCCCTCCACATTCTGACTTTTTGGTGTCTCAATTTATATATTTTTATATTTCCTATCTCTTAATAAATTCTTATAGTTATTATTTGTATAATATTTGTCTTTTAGTCTTCATACTAGAGATAGGAGTGATTTGTGTACCACAATTACAGTATTACAATATTCTAAATTTGTCTGCATACTGAATTTTACTAGTGAGTTTTATATTAGCTTGGTGCAGTTTTGGCCATTGAAAGTAATGGCTGGGCATGGTGGCTCACGCCTGTAATCCCAGCACTTTGGGAGGCCGAGGCAGGCAGATTGCCTGAGGTCAGGAGTTCAAGAGCAGCCTGACTAACATGATGAAACCCCGTCTTTACTAAAAATACAAAAATTAACCAGGCATAGTGGCAGGCATCTGTAATCCCAACTACTCAGGAGGCTGAGGCAGGAGAATCACTTGAACTCAGGAGGTGGAGTTTGCAGTGAGCTGAGATTGCTCTCCAGCCTGGGTGACAGAGCAACACTCTGTCTAAAAAAAAAAAAAAAGTAATGGCAAAAACTGTGATTACTTTTGCACCAACATAATACCTTCAGATGATTTTCTTGTTGCATGTTAGGATCCTTTTCTCTCAGATAAAAGGACTCTTTTAGCATTTCTCGTAAGACAGGTCTGGTGGTGATGAATTTCCTCAACTTCTGTTTGCCCAAAAAAGTCTTTATCTTTCCTTCATGTTTGAAGGATAGTTTTGCTGGGTATCACATTCTTAGTTGGCAGGGGTTTTTTTGGTGGTTTTGTTTTTTTCCTCCTTCAGCACTTTGCATATGTCATCTCACTCCCTCCTGGCTGGTATATTTTTTGCTGAGAAGTCTATTGCCAGACAAATTGAAGCTCCTTTATGTGTATGTTACTTGTTTCTTTCTCTTGCTACTTTTTGGATCCACTCTTCGTCCATGACTTTTGAGAGTTTGATTATTAGATGCCTTGGAGCAGTCTTATTTGGGCTGAATATGTTTGTTGATCTTTGACCTTCCTGTATATGGATATTTATATTTTTCTCTAAGTTTGGAAAGTTTTCTGTTATTATTTTGTGGGAGCTTTCTATGTCTTGCTCTTTCTCAACTCCCTCTTGAAAACCAATGACACTTAGATTTGCTCTTTTGAGGTTATTTTCTAGATCCTGTAGTTCTTTATCTGTTTAATTTTTTCTCTCCTCTGATTATGTATTTTTAAAGCTCACTTATTTTTTTCTTCTTCATGATCAATTCTGCTGTTGAGACTCTGGTGCATTTTTCAGCTCAGCAAGTGTGTGTCTCAGTTCCAGGATTTCTGTTTGATTTGTTTTTATTATTTAAATCACTTTGTTAAATTTCTCTGGTAAGTTTCTAAATTGTGGGCCAGGCGCAGTGGCTCACGTCTGTAATCCCAGCACTTTGGGAGGCCAAGGTGGGAGGATCACAAGGTCAGGAGATTGAGACCAGCCTGATCAACATGGCAAAACCCCATCTCTACTAAAAATACAAAAAAATTAGCTGGGCATGGTGGCACGCGCCTGTAGTCCCAGCTATCAGGAGGCTGAGGCAAGAGAATCACTTGAACACAGGAGGAAAAGGTTGCAGTGAGCTGAGATGGTGCCACTGCACTCCAGCCTGGGCAACAGAGTGAGACTCTGTCTCAAAAAAAAAAAAAAAAAAAAAAAAAAAAAAAAAATCTACATTGTTTCTCTATGCTATCTTGGAGTTTGCTGAGTTTTCTCAAGATTGCTATTTTGAATTCCTGATCTGAAAGTTCACATATTGCCATCTTATTGGTGTTAATCACTGGTTACTTCTTGCTTTATCCATTTGGGAGGTCATGGTTCCCTGTTTGCTGTTGTTTTTATGGACATATGTCTATGTCTTTCCAATGATGGATTGTTTATTTTGCTGTCTGGGTTGATATTTCTAGCATACGTGTTTTTTAGAGGTTTTGTGCAGTCTGCCTGTTGATTCCCTTAGCCCTAGATCACTGCCTCCTTTTTGGCACTAGATGGCACCATAAGCCTAGATTTGCTGCAGTTCTCATAAAAGTTTGAAGTGCTGCCTGTCCTGAATTCAGGGAGGGTCCCAAAGAGAATGCCCCAGCTGTCTGGGGAGGCTGGCTAGGGGTTCATGCCCAGAGGACCTATGGCTCACACCTCCTACAGCATTGTGCTCCTGAAATACCTCTCTGATTCAGTATCTGGTTTATCTGAATGGAAACCTGCCCCCGTCTCACACGCTGGGGCTGCTAGCCCCTATTTTCACTGTGTCCCCAGCTGCCTTCAAGGGTCCTTCTCTCTATAGGCACTTGCAGTGCTTCTCCTGGATTGAGGCAGGTATGGCTTTTGTGCATAGGAACCCAAGATGATGGGGAAGCAGAGTGTCCACTGCAATCTCAGTTTTCCCAGTGTAGAAGCCTTGAGTCCAGGATAGCTTTTCTGCATGGTGCCTGGCTGTTTGCAGAAATAGGCATCACAGAGAAAGAAATCTGTTTCTCTTACCTTCTGCTCACAGGTTTTCACTTCTCTGTGGCTCCAGGGATTATCACAGCTTTAGTTTTGAGTTCTGGGATATCAGTGGTGATAATCTTTTCTTTTTTAAAAAATAAGTTTTTGGGAAACAGGTAGTGTTTGGTTACATGGATAAGTTCTTCAGTGGTGATTTCTGAGATTTTGGTTCACCCAACACTTGAGCAGTGTGCACTGTAGCCAATATGTAGTCTTTTATCCCTCACCCCACTCCCACCCTTTCCCCAAGTCCCCAAAGTCGATTGCCTTTGTATCCTCACAGCTTAGCTCCCACTTATAAGTGAGAACATACAATGTTTGGTTTTCCATTCCTCGGTGACTTCACTTAGAATAATGGTCTCCAACACCATCCAGGTGAATGCCATTATTTAATTCCTTTTTATGACTGAGTAGTATTCCATGGTGTGTGAGTGTGTATATATATAACATTTTCTTTATCCACTCATTGATTGATGGGCATTTGGGCTGGTTGCAATATTTTTGCAATTGAAAATTATGCGCCGGGCGCGGTGGCTCAAGCCTGTAATCCCAGCACTTTGGGAGGCTGAGATGGGTGGATCACGAGGTCAGGAGATCGAGACCAGCCTGGCTAACACGGTGAAACCCCGTCTCTACTAAAAAATACAAAAAACTAGCCGGGCGAGGTGGCGGGTGCCTGTAGTCCCAGCTACTCGGGAGGCTGAGGCAGGAGAATGGCGTAAACCCGGGAGGCGGAGCTTACAGTGAGCCGAGATCCGGCCACTGCACTCCAGCCTGGGCGACAGAGCGAGACTCCGTCTCAAAAAAAAAAAAAAAAAAAGAAAAGAAAATTATGCTGCTATAAACATGCATGGGCCAGGTACGGTGGCTCACGCCTGTAATCCCAGCACCCTGGGAGGCTGAGGCGGGTGAATCACGAGGTCAGGAGTTCAAGACCAGCCTGATCAACATGGTGAAACCCTGTCTCTACTAAAAATACAAAAATTAGCCAGGCGTAGTGGCGCATGCCTGTAATTCCAGCTATTCGGGAGGCTGAGGGAGGAGAATCACTTGAACTTGGAAGGCGGAGGTTGGAGTGAGCCAAGATCTCGCTATTGCACTCCAACCTGGGTGACAGAGTGAGACTCCAACTCCAAAAAAAAAAAAAAAGTTTCCCACTCTGCCACATGTCCTCTGCATGTCCTTAGGCAAGTCATTTCACCTCTCTGGACCTCATAGGGTTTCTGGGAGACATAAATGAAATAATAAATACAAAATGGCTGGAAAAACAGATAAAGAGTGAAGCAGGAATAATAATTGTATAGTTGCTTGACTCCTTTTCCCAGTCCCTGGCATGAGGGAGGCCTGGAACATCGTAAATGTTCAATAAATATCTGCTAAATAAATGAATTCTAGAGTCAACCAAGGTAAAATACACATGCTATTGTATGGAATTAGATTTGTTCTTACTCAGTGCGCGCCATGTTCTTCATTGGATGAATCAAATTTAAATACTACATTGAAAATTCTAGAGTCAACTTATTCCTCGATTGAGTTGATTCATTTCTTAAGTTGCTTTCTTTGTAAGAGCATCATTAAATTGTGAAAACGATTATGTCCCATCTTTTTCCTTTTATTGCTGTATAGATAAAGATTTCTCAGGGCTATTTTTCAGATAGCAAACAATATTGCTTTTAGTATAGAATCCAGTCACAGGAGTATCTTTCCATGGGACACCTAGCTCCAGAAACCCAGAGTGGAAAGTCCATTTTAATAAAATAAAAATCAAATTTGTCCCCAAGCTGGTTGTCCTTTAGTCATTCTTAATCCTCAGTGTTTTTTTTTTTAGGCTAATCTGATTTTCACTCCCAGAAGTTGACTGATTTGTTATATCATTGAAACAAATTCCTCATTTGCTTGACACAGGAAAAGCATCCTAATTTTCATCTTAAAGCTGTCTTTTGATTGTAAATGCAAAGATTCTCTCTAGAAAGATCCATAAGAACATGCTAACAATAGTTGCCTCCAGGTAGAGGAATTTGGGGCATGGGGTAAGGTGGGAGAGAGATATTTTTTAGTGTAAACTCGTGTGTGTGTGTGTGTGTGTGTGTGTGTGTGTGTGTGTGAGAGAGAGAGAGAGAGAGAGAGAGAGAAAGAGAGAGAGAGAAAGAGACAGAGTCTTGCTCTGTCACCCAAGCTGGAGTGCAGTGGCACAATCTCGGCTCACTGCAGCCCCCGCCTCTGGGGTTCAAGTGATACTCATGCCCCAGCCTCCCGAGTAGCTGGGATTACAGGCATGCACCACCATGCCCAGCTAATTTTTGTATTTTTAATAGAGACGGGGTTTCACCATGTTGGCCAAGCTCATCTCAAAATGATCTGCATGCCTTGGCCTCCCAAAGTGTTGGGATTACAGGCATAAGCCACCATGCTCGGCCTCTTTTGTATATTTTGGGGGGGAAAAAAAGTATGTATGTATTACTTTTTAAAAAAACCCACTATTCTTGAGGCAAGAATCAGTACTAGCCATGTGTTTAACCAACTCTGAGTCACTGGGGGGAAAAATTAAAATGGCAGAGAAAATTGTTCTTGTATTAGAAGACAAAGCCAGGCCCTAAGAAAATTATAAACTATATGAAGTTTCTTTACAGGGACTCGTTAGTAGGATTTCTCAACACTGTGGGACTCAGAAAAAAATTGCAAGCAATTTCTAGTTTTGTGGTTTTTTTTCTTTTTTTTTTTTTTTGAGACAGAGTCTTGCTCTGGTGCCCAGGCTGGAGTATAAAATGGTGCGATCTCGGCTCACTGCAACCTCTGCCTCCCAGGTTCAAGCAATTCTCCTGTCTCAGCCTCCTATGTAGCTGGGACTACAGGTGCCCGCCACCATGCCTGATGAATTTTTGTATTTTTAGTAGAAACAGGGTTTCACCATGTTGGCCAGGCTGGTCTTGAACTCCTGGACTCAGGTGATCCACCTGCCTTGGCCTCCCAAAGTGCCAGGATTATAGGTGTCAGCCACCGCACCTGGCCTCATTTTGTATAAAGGAAAAACATATTGTATCTCGGTTGTTAATGTTTAGAGATTAAATCAATCAAGTAATTGTGGAACCCTTCGTTTAGGAGCAAAACGTTTTGTCCCTGTTTAGACTTGAAGTCTCAATTTCCTCACTTGCCAATAGGGGTAATGAAATGGGAGAAGCTCCCTTATCCCCCTGTCAGGGCATGGGACAGGGATGTGGCTCACTTCTTTGGTGTCCCACTGCTCAAACCCCTAGTGGGAGCATGCAAATGGGCAGATCCTGGGGAATGTTTTTTGGGCTCCGACCCTATGGCAACATCCAGGGTTGAGTGTTTACAGCTCCTGGAGCCCCAGTTGGCGTATGTTACAGTACGCTCTTTCAGCTTTGCTGTCTGTAGGTGGCTTGTGTTAATCAGCTCAGTTAGACCCTTTCCTTATTCCAAGGACAGAGGGCTTTCTGTATCCCAGGTCCATGCTCTAACGTACTGGAAAAATTGGATCACACGGGGGCTTGGAGGATGAGTGCAAGATTTTATTGGGTGGTGGAGGTAGCTCCCAGCAAGATGGATGGGAACCCAGAAGGGGGAAGATGGATGGGAACCCAGAAGGGGGAAGATGGATGGGAACCCAGAAGGGGGAAGATGGATGGGAAGAAGGGGGAAGATGGATGGGAAGAAGGGGGAAGATGGATGGGAAGAAGGGGGAAGATGGATGGGAAGAAGGGGGAAGATGGATGGGAAGAAGGGGGAAGATGGATGGGAAGAAGGGGGAAGATGGATGGGAAGAAGGGGGAAGATGGATGGGAAGAAGGGGGAAGATGGATGGGAAGAAGGGGGAAGATGGATGGGAAGAAGGGGGAAGATGGATGGGAAGAAGGGGGAAGATGGATGGGAAGAAGGGGGAAGATGGATGGGAAGAAGGGGGAAGATGGATGGGAAGAAGGGGGAAGATGGATGGGAAGAAGGGGGAAGATGGATGGGAAGAAGGGGGAAGATGGATGGGAAGAAGGGGGAAGATGGATGGGAAGAAGGGGGAAGATGGATGGGAAGAAGGGGGAAGATGGATGGGAAGAAGGGGGAAGATGGATGGGAAGAAGGGGGAAGATGGATGGGAAGAAGGGGGAAGATGGATGGGAAGAAGGGGGAAGATGAAGATGGATGGGAAGAAGGGGGAAGATGAAGATGGATGGGAAGAAGGGGGAAGATGGATGGGAAGAAGGGGGAAGATGGATGGGAAGAAGGGGGAAGATGGATGGGAAGAAGGGGGAAGATGGATGGGAAGAAGGGGGAAGATGGATGGGAAGAAGGGGGAAGATGGATGGGAAGAAGGGGGAAGATGGATGGGAAGAAGGGGGAAGATGGATGGGAAGAAGGGGGAAGATGGATGGGAAGAAGGGGGAAGATGGATGGGAAGAAGGGGGAAGATGGATGGGAAGAAGGGGGAAGATGGATGGGAAGAAGGGGGAAGATGGATGGGAAGAAGGGGGAAGATGGATGGGAAGAAGGGGGAAGATGGATGGGAAGAAGGGGGAAGATGGATGGGAAGAAGGGGGAAAATGGATGGGAAGAAGGGGGAAGATGGATGGGAAGAAGGGGGAAGATGGATGGGAAGAAGGGGGAAGATGGATGGGAAGAAGGGGGAAGATGGATGGGAAGAAGGGGGAAGATGGATGGGAAGAAGGGGGAAGATGGATGGGAAGAAGGGGGAAGATGGATGGGAAGAAGGGGGAAGATGGATGGGAAGAAGGGGGAAGATGAAGATGGATGGGAAGAAGGGGGAAGATGAAGATGGATGGGAAGAAGGGGGAAGATGGATGGGAAGAAGGGGGAAGATGGATGGGAAGAAGGGGGAAGATGGATGGGAAGAAGGGGGAAGATGGATGGGAAGAAGGGGGAAGATGGATGGGAAGAAGGGGGAAGATGGATGGGAAGAAGGGGGAAGATGGATGGGAAGAAGGGGGAAGATGGATGGGAAGAAGGGGGAAGATGGATGGGAAGAAGGGGGAAGATGGATGGGAAGAAGGGGGAAGATGGATGGGAAGAAGGGGGAAGATGGATGGGAAGAAGGGGGAAGATGGATGGGAAGAAGGGGGAAGATGGATGGGAAGAAGGGGGAAGATGGATGGGAAGAAGGGGGAAGATGGATGGGAAGAAGGGGGAAGATGGATGGGAAGAAGGGGGAAGATGGATGGGAAGAAGGGGGAAGATGGATGGGAAGAAGGGGGAAGATGGATGGGAAGAAGGGGGAAGATGGATGGGAAGAAGGGGGAAGATGGATGGGAAGAAGGGGGAAGATGGATGGGAAGAAGGGGGAAGATGGATGGGAAGAAGGGGGAAGATGAAGATGGATGGGAAGAAGGGGGAAGATGAAGATGGATGGGAAGAAGGGGGAAGATGGATGGGAAGAAGGGGGAAGATGGATGGGAAGAAGGGGGAAGATGGATGGGAAGAAGGGGGAAGATGGATGGGAAGAAGGGGGAAGATGGATGGGAAGAAGGGGGAAGATGGATGGGAAGAAGGGGGAAGATGGATGGGAAGAAGGGGGAAGATGGATGGGAAGAAGGGGGAAGATGGATGGGAAGAAGGGGGAAGATGGATGGGAAGAAGGGGGAAGATGGATGGGAAGAAGGGGGAAGATGGATGGGAAGAAGGGGGAAGATGGATGGGAACCCAGAAGGGGGAAGATGGATGGGAAGAAGGGGGAAGATGGATGGGAACCCAGAAGGGGGAAGATGGATGGGAACCCAGAAGGGGGAAGATGGATGGGAAGCCAGAGTGTGAAGGTTGTCTTCCCCTGAAGTCAGGCCGCCCAGAGGACTCTCCTCTGACTGCCCTCGGCCGAATTCCCCTTGGCGTCCATGTCGTTCTGCTGTCACTGGCCTGCTGATGTCTGCTGGTGTCTGTTGGTGTGCTCCTCTGTTCCTCTTGACGTCCAGCCACTTGTCCGTGTGCCCACTACCATCCTGGGTTTTTATGGGTACAGGATGGGGGCGTGTGGTAGGCCAAAAGGCAATGTTTTGGGCATGAAAACAGAAATGCCTGTCCTTATCTAGGCCTGTGGGCACAGGCCTGAGGGTAGAGCCCTTGCCAGGGACCCTGCCCTTTTCTACCCAGCATTTCCCTGCCCTCCTCCCATATCAGCAACAATGCCAAATCCTGTAAGAGTATTTGGAATTTTTCACAGGAGACCTTTGTAGAACACAGCCAACAGGGAAAGGCCGAAAACATTCATTTCTTGAGTGTCTACTGTGTGCCATTTACCATGCTGATTGCTTGCTTTTATTTTTTATCTTCAGAGCTATCATGCCACATAGGTATTATAATAGTTCCCATTTTATTTTACAGGCAGGGTCTGGCTCTGTCGTGCAGGCTGGAGTACAGTGGTGCCATCATAGCTCACTCCAGCCTTGAACTCCTGGGCTCAAACTGGTTGGCTTTTAATCACCTCCAGAGTAACTGGGACTACACGTATGTGCCACCATGCCTGGTGAATTGCTTTATTTTTTTGTTTTTTTTTTTTAAGACAGGGTCTTGCTATGTTGCCCAAACTGGTCTCAAACTCCCAGGCTCAAGCAATCCTTTTGCTTTGACCTCCCAAAGTGTTCAGATTACAGGTATGAGCTGCCATGCCTAGCCTATAGTTCTCATGTTATAAGGAAGATGGAACCTCAAAGAAGTTCAGTGACTTACTCAAAATCACAAGCTAATGAATGCAAGAAGTAAGACTCCAATTTAGGTCTGTACGATAAAAAGAAAAAGCCTGGCTTCCTGGGGCTGGGCATAGTGGCTCACGCCTGAAATCCCAGCACTTTGGGAGGCAGAGGTGGGTGGATCACTTGAGGCCAGGAGTTTGAGACCAGCCTGGACAACATGGTGAAACCCTGTCTCTACTAAAAATATAAAAATTAGCCAGGAATGGTGGCACTTGCCTGTAATCCCAGCTACTCAGAAGGCTGAGGCAAGAGAATCACTTGAACCCGGGAGGTGGAGGTTGCAGTGAGCCAAGATCATGCCACTGTACTCCAGCCTGGGCAACAGAGTGAGACTTTGTCTCAAAAAAAGGAGAGAAAAAAAAAAAGCCTGGCTTCCCACTCTGCTTCCCTAGGATTTCAGTGGTGCCAGGACAGGCACCTTTTGAGGCACAGACTGATCCTGACTGGACTGCATTAGGTGCAACAAACCCTTCAGGTTCCTCTTCCATTGACCCACCACAGGTGGTTTGGAGTCCACCTTCCCATTCATCAAACTATAATAAAAGAAACCAACATTCATTTCATCTTTATGTTGTCTGCATATTTGGTTGAGTGACTAGACCACAGATGGTCTTACAAATAGGTGACTAAGTTTTACAATCACTTTTAAAATGTAACACAGTTTGTGTGTGACTCAAGCAAAAAATTTGAATATTAGGGAAATTAGATGTAGGGAAATGGCCCTAAAGTCTAAATTTCAGTGCAAAATTCAAACAACCAGAAAGTTCAAATAACTAGAACGTTTTCTTTTCTTTTATTCTCCTTTCCTTTCCTCTCCTCTCCTCTCCTTTCTTTTCTTTTCTTTTCTTTTCAGACAGAGCCTTGCTCTGTCCCCCTGGCTGGGATGCAGTGGTGTGATCTTGGCTCACTTCAGTCTCCACCTCCCAGGTTCAAGAGATTCTCCTGCCTCAGCCTCCCGAGTAGATGGGATTACAGGTGCGCATCACCACACCCAGCAAATTTTTTTGTTTTTAGTTTGGTTGTTTGTTTGTTTGTTTTGTTTTTGAGACGGAGTTTTACTCTTGTTGCCCAGGTTGGAGTGCAGTGGCGCAATCTCAGTTCACTGCAACCTCCTCCTCCCAGATCCAAGGGATTCTCCTGCCTCAGCCTCCCGAGTAGCTGGGATTACAGGCATGTGCCACCACGCCTGGCTAATTTTGTATTTTTAGTAGAGACGGGGTTTCTCCATGTTGGCCAGGCTGGTCTTGAACTCCTGACCTCAGGTGATCCACCTGTCTTGCCCTCCCAAAGTGCTGGGATTACACGTATGTGCCACCACGCCCGGCCTAGAATTATTTTCAATATATAATTGGTGATTGATGTTTTGCTGTAGGCTGTTTACATAATTCTCCTAGGCACTTAGCTGGGTCCCAGGGACACACAGTGAATTAGACACAGGCTGCCCTTAACAAGTTCACAATCTTATAGGTAAAACCGTAATGGTATCACAGGGTAGCTTAGGGGAACTTTAGTTGTTCCCTCCTCCCAGCCACAGCTATTTCTTGATATAGAGTTTTCATGATCTTATGTGAAGTACTTGGTCAACCCAGCTTCAGGTTCTTTCTCTATCCAGTCTCTGCCCTTTGAAGTCCTCTGTAAGAGACATTCTGCAGCTGCTCTGAGGAATAAATACCATGCAGCCCAAGTGCAACGATAGGAGGACAGAATGTTCTGGAAGCACCTGGCCCAGCAAGCCCATTGCTGAAAGAGGGGTAGAGATAAGTCAGCCCAGGAAGGGCAGCCCGCAGGTAATGTGGCTTTATGGTGCACTGCGCTTTGGGGAAAGCAGTGGGAGACGCAGACTAATGAAGGGTCAACTCCTGTGCCATGCTCAGGAATTCGCATGTTGGTTTTTGTGTCTCTCCTCTCTTCCATCCACACTGAGATGGCAGGAAGCTTGTTTTGTTTTATTCTCCTTTGGAGTCCTGGCTCCTCCTACAGTGACTTATTGGCCTGGAACAGGTGTTGAATGTGTGTGCTGAATGGATGCAGGTTTTGGGAGCTGCATGAGGCAGAAATGTCACAGAAGGACTTGTGGGCATCCGTGCAGAGGAAGGATGTGATGGGGACAAGACTGAAGGTGGAGAATACACTGTGGTTAGGACTATCATCAAGGTGGGGTGTGGGGAATGAGGGGTGGGGAGACCAAGACACTGGCTGTAGGGCTGGGGAGCAGCAGATGGATTAGAGAGATATTTAGGAGGTAGAATGAGCAGAACTTGGCTGGCTAGGGATAACTATAACCGTGAATGATGGTACAAGGAGCAGGCAGGAGGAGGGAAGTCCATGTAAGGCCAACAGATTTAACTAGAACAGAGTATTCCTCAAACCCATTCCAGAAATGCACTGTATCTGAATTGCCAGCACTTAGAGATTAACCAAGTAATCGTGGAACCTGATCTTGTTGAGACTTTAGGGTCTTATTGATAAACTCCAACTGTGGAGAGGTCCTTTGAGGTGTACTGATGGTTTATTTTAAATGGCATGTTCTGAATATGGTCTGATGGTGGCTTTTCCATCAATTATCTCATACTGAAAATTATGGTAGAGGTGGAAGGAGGGTGGTGAATTCTATAAAGTATTATCCTGTGGCAACTAGAATAGTGGCCTGCACACAGCAAGGGCTCCATAAGTAATTTTTTTTTTTTTTTTTTTCTGAGAGACAGGGTCTCACTTTGTCACCTAGGCTGGAGTATAGGGGTGTGATCACGGTTCACTGCAGCTTTGAAATCCTGGGCTCAAGTGATCCCCACACCTCAGCTTCCCAAGTAGTAGCTGGGACTACAGGCAGGTGCCACCATGCCCAATTAAGTTGTTTTTTTTTTTAAGTTTTTTTGTAGAGATAGAGTCTTATTATGTTGCCTAGGCTGGTCTTGAATGCCTGGGTTCAAGCAACCCTCCCGCCTCAGCTTCCCAAAGTACTGGATTATTGGGGGAACCCACCCCCGATAATTCTTCATGGGTTCTTTTCTATTTCCCTAAGGGTCAGCCAGTCTGAGAAATAAAGGGAAAGAGTACAAAGAGAGAAACTATAAAGCTGGGTGTCCGGGGGAAACATCACATGTCGGCAGGTTCCGTGATGCCCCCCAAGCCACAAAACCAGCAAGTTTTTATTAGTGATTTTCAAAGGGGAGGGAGTGTACGAATAGGGTGTGGGTCACAGAGATCACATGCTTCACAAGGTAATAAAATATCACAAGGCAAATGGAGGCAGGGCGAGATCACAGGACCGCAGCAAAATTAAAATTGCTAATGAAGTTTCGGGCACGCATTGTCATTGATAACATCTTATCAGGAGACAGGGTTTGAGAGCAGACAACTGGTCTGACTAAAATTTACTAGGCAGGAATTTCCTTGTCCTAATAGGCCTGAGAGTACTGTGGGAGACCAGGGCTTATTACATCCCTTATCTGCAACTGTATAAGACAGACATTCCTACAGCGGCCATTTTAGAGACCTCCCCCTAGGAACACATTCTCTTTCTCAGGGCTATTCCTTGCTGAGAAAAATAATTCAGTGATATTTCTCCTATTTGCTTTTGAAAGAAGAGAAATATGGCTCTGTTCCATCTGGCCCACAGGCAGCCAGACTTTAAGGTTGTCCCCCTTGTTCCCTGAACATTGTTGTTATCCTGTTCTTTGTTCAAGGTGCCCAGATTTCATATGGTTTAAACAATTTGTGCAAGTTAATGCAATCATCACAGGGTCCCGAGGCGACATTCATCCTCAGCTTATGAAGATGATGGGATTAAGAGATTAAAGTAAAGACAGACATAGGAAATCACAAGAGTATTGATTGGGGAAGTGATAAATGTCCATGAACTCTTCACAATTTATGTTCAGAGACTGCAGTAAAGACAGGTGTAAGAAATTATAAAAGTATTAATTTGGAGAAAAAATAAATGTCCATGAAGTCTTCACAATTTATGTTCGTCTGCCGTGGCTTCAGTCAGTCCCTCCATTCGGGGTCCCTGACTTCCCGCAACAGGATTATAGTCATGAGCCAATGCTCCCAGCCCACAAATAACTTCTGAGTGAATGAATGCTGTTCCTGCCCTGATGAGTGTCCATTATTTTGGGGAGGGCAGACAATAACCAAGATGGTTATGTAAAATGTCTACAGCATAACATATCAAATTATTATGCTATATTATAGGTTACCTTATGTTGTTATATTATTATTACCATTTTGTATTATATAGAAGGTCTTTTCTTTCTTCCTTCCTTCCTTCCTTTCTTTTTTTAGATAGAGTTTCGCTCTTGTTGCCTAGGCTGGAGTGCAATGGTACGATCCTGGCTCACTGCAACCTCCGCCTCCTTGGTTGGAGCAATTCTCCTCCCTCAGCCTCCTGAGTAGCTGGGATTACAGGCATGCGCCACCACACCTGGCTAATTTTGTATTTTTAGTAGAGATGGGGTTTCTCCACGTTTGTCAGGCTGGTCTCAAACTCCCGACCTCAGGTTATCCGCCTGCCTCAGCCTCCCAAAGTGCTGGGATTACAGGCGTGAGCCACCACGCCTGGCCAGAAGGTGATAGTTTCTAAGGAGAAAATTAAAGCCTGGAAGAGGAAAGAGGGGCATTGGAGTCAGCAGCAGAGCCGGGGGGCTTTCAAGTTTAAAATGAGTGGCCAGGGAAATCTTGATTGAGAAGGTGCATTTTGAGTCATATCTGAGGAGGGCAAGAGAGTGAGCCATGTGGATATGTGAGGGAAGAGCAGTTCCGGCAGAAGGAACAGCCAGTGCTTGAGATGGGAGTGTGTTTGGTGGGTCTTAAGGAAGAAAGGAGTCTACTGCGGCTGGAAGCGGGTGAGCATAGAGGAAAAAGCAAAAAGGAGGTCACTAGGGGACAGGCTCGCCATACCTCTTATTAGGACCTTTTAGGCCACTGGTTTCACTTTAAGGACATTGAGAGCCATGAAAATTTCTAAGCAGAGGAGTGACATAATTTTAACAGGATCCCTCCGGTTGACCTACTGCAATAGCAGGAAGGGAGAGGGGAGAAAAGTGGGGGGTGGGGGACAGGGCAGAAGCAGAGACCTTCAGGAGGCTGTTGCAATAGGCAGGTGATGGGTGACAGTAGCAGCAAAGATGCTGAGAATTGATCAGGTTTTAGATACCTTTTTAAAACTTCTTATTACGGAAAATGTCAAACATATAAATTAGAGAAAAAGTGGAATGAATCCCCATGTACCTAGCAGCGAATTTCAACAACTACATTTGACCAATCTTACTTAATCCTTATCTCTACCCAATATATTAGATTATTTAGATTATTTTTTCTTTCTTTCTTTCTTTTTTTTTTTTGAGATGGAGTTTCATTCTTGTTACCCAGACTGGAGTGCAATGGCATGATCTCGGCTCACTGCAACCTCTGCCTCCTGGGTTCAAGCAATTCTCCTGCCTCAGCCTCCCGAGTAGCTGGGATTACAGGCATGCACCACCACGCTCAGCTAATTTTGTATTTTTAGTAGAGACGGTGTTTCTCCAAGTTGGTCAGGCTGGTCTTGAACTCCTGACCTCAGGTGATCTGCCCGCCTCGGCCTCCCAAAGTGCTGGGATTATAGGCGTGAGCCACTGTGCCCGGCCACAGTTGTTTTTTTTAATTAATTTGTTAATTTTTTTTGACATCAGAACCCAAAGTCCACTGCATTTGGTTGATGTGTCTCCTGTCTCTCTCTCTCTCCCTCTTTATATCGTAGTAAAATATACATGAGAAATTGACCATTTTAAGCATTTTAAAGTATACAGCTTAGTGGGATTAAGCACATTTACACTGTGTGGAACCATCACACCGTCTGTCTCCAGAACTTTTTCCATCTTACCAAATTAAAACTGTGTACCCATTAAATTAAACTCCTAATTCCCCCTCCCCCAAATCCCTGGCAACCACTATTCTACCTTCTGTCTTTGTGAATTTGACAACTCTGGGTACTTCATATATCCTAAGTCTCTTTTCATCAGTAAGTTCCCACATTCTCCTTTTTTTCCCTCGCAATTACTGTGTGGATGAATTTGGCAGATTCTGGATTTTGCCATTTACATCCCCATAGTGTTGTTTAACTTGTTCCTTTTTTTTTCTTTTGAGATGGAGTCTCGCTCTGTCTCCCAGGCTGGAGTGCAGTGGCTCAATCTTGGTTAACTGCAAGCTCCGCCTCCCAGGTTCATGCCATTCTCCTGCCTCAGCCTCCCAGAGTCGCTGGGACTACAGGTGCCCGCCACCATGCCCGGCTAATTTTTTTGTATTTTTTTTAGTAGAGATGGGGTTTCACCGTGTTAGCCAGGATGGTCTTGATCTCCTGACCTCATGATCCAGCCACCTCAGCCTCCCAAAGTGCCAGTGGGATTATAGGTGTGAGCCACCGCGCCCAGCCAATTTATTCATTTTAAAATATCATTTGAAGGTAGAGTAGACAGGACTTGCTGGTCAATTGAAGGTGGAGTATGAGAGAGAAGAATCAAGGATGACACCAAGGTTTTTGGCCTGAGCAACTGGAAGAATGGAGTTGCCATTTTCTGAGATGGGGAAGACCATGGGAGTAGGTTTGGGAGGGAACAATCTGCTTGGACATTTTAGGCTTGACATGTTTATTAGACACTCAAGTGGAGATGCCAGGTGCCAGTTGAATATGTGAACCTGGAGTTCATGGAAGTGGCTGCGGCAGGAAATATAAGTTTGGGACTTGTCAGCAGAGAGATGACATTTAAAGCCTTGAGACTAAAGGAGATCACCAGGGGAGCAAATGCAGATTTTAAGAGAGACTGGAGGGGAGAAGTTTGAGGACTGAGCTTTAGCACTTCAATATTAAGTGCCAGGAAAATTGAGGAGGAACCAGCAAAGGAGACTGAGGAGGGGCATCCAGCACAATAGGAGAAAATCTAGGTTAGTGTGGTACCCTGGAAGCGAATCATTCTAAGGAGGAGATTATGAAACATGGGTCATATGCCATGGATAGGCCAAGTAAGATGAGGACTGGGAATTAATTATTATTGGGTAGAAAAGAGATGCCCTCCCCCAGGCATGGTGGCTCATGCCTGTAATCCCAGCACTTTGGGAGGCCTAGACGGGTGGATCACCTGAGGTCAGGAGTTTGAGACCAGCCTGGCCAACATGGTGAAACCCCGTCTCTACCAAAAATATAAAAACTTAGCCGGGTGTGGTGGCACACACCTGTAATCCCAGCTACTCAGGAGGCTGAGACAGGAGAATTGCTTGAACCCAGGAGGCGGAGGTTGCAGTGAGCTGAGAGTGTGCCACTGCACTCCAGCCTGGGCAACAGAGTAAGACTCCATCTCAAAAAAAAAAAAAAAAGAGAAGAAAAGAAAAGAAAAGAGATGCCTTCCCTTTTGATGCTCTTTAAACAAATCATGTTTAATTAAATTAAAACTAAATGGCCAGGCGCAGTGGCTCACACCTGTAATCCCAGCACTTTGGCAGGCCAAGGCAGGCAGATCACCTAATGTCTGGAGTTCGAGACCAGCCTGGCCAATGAGGTGAAACCCTGTCTCTACTAAAAATACAAAAAAGTAGCCGGGTGTGGTGGCGTGTACCTATAGTCCCAGCTACTCAGGAGGCTGAGGCAGGAGAACTGCTTGATCCCAGGAGGTGGAGGTTGCAATGAGCCAAGATGGCGCCAGTGCACTCCAGCCTTGGTGATGGAGTGAGACTCCATCTCAAAAAAAAAAAAAAAATTTTCCCAGGGAAACATTATTTTCATGTATAGGAATTAGTGGAGTGCAATGTCATAGTAATAAGAGAGGTCAGTGGTTAAGAGCAGAGGCTTGGAAATCAGGAAACCTGGATTTCAGTATCAAGCTGTGTAATCCTGTGCAATTAATCCCCTGAGCATCAGGATTCTCCTCTGTAAAACAGGAATAATAAGAGACCCTTCTAAATGTGGCTCTTGCAGGAATAACATGAGATGAGCATACTTTTATGCCAGTAAAGGACTTAGCAGGATGCCTGACTCATCTTAAGTACCCAACAAATCGTTGGCTATTATACGTATGATAGGATGACAAAGGTAGGCACATGACTCTCAGATACTTTTGCCTAGGTATTTAAAAAAACAGGAAAGCCATCATTTTAGTTAAATATATGTACTAAATAGAGAAAAAGACATGAGAGCCAAAGCTGGAATTTTGATGATAAAATGGTAATTTCAACAAATTGAATAGCATATTTTTAAAAAGATCTCTGAAACAGTCATTCCAGTGGAACCAAGGAATTGTAGACCTGGCTTGCAGAGGGAGGGAACTTTGCTTTTAAAGGGTTCTGGCTTAGTTGCATTAGTTACTAGAGACAACAACCACTTGGAAGAAGTTGTTATTAGGATTTACTTTAGGGCCAGGCACAGTGGCTCACACCTATAATCCGAGCACTTTGGGAGACTGAGGCGGGTGGATCACCTGAGGTCAGGAGTTCGAGACTAGACTGACCAACATGGTGAAACCCTTTTTCTACTAAATACGAAAAATTAGCCAGGCATGGTGGCTGATGCCTGTAATCCCAGCTACTTGGGAGGCTGAGGCAGGAGAATCACTTGAATCTGGGAGGCGGAGGTTACAGTGAGCCAAGATCGCGCCATTGCACTTTAGCTTGGGCAACAAGAGTGAAACTCCATCCCCCCCTCCCCCCCCAAAAAAAGAGATTTACTTTAGTTTTGTGCAATATCTATTATTAAAAGCCTTTGATTCAGTTTTATTTGTTTTCTGTGTTTAAACAAATAAACACCCAGTGTTTTCCAAGAGCATTTTGACTCTGGGCTTCTCTCCAGAGAAGCAGGATACAAGCTTGTCCACAAACCCAAATCAAAACAAAGGGCCCACACCGTTGCCATGCATCTGGTGACCAGACAAGTTCACTAAATCTCAGCTGGCGTGGAAGTTCCTTGAGACCAGGGAATTTGAATTAGTCATCTTGTAACCCTAGAACAAAGCTAGGCATAAGGTGGATGCTTACCATATGTTAGTTAATTGAAAGAACGAAAAACAGAGCACTGCACTGATTGAGAACAGTGACTGTGCACCTGATGTGCTGCAATGGGTTTTGGTGTTAAAAAATCACTCTCATTCATTAGTAGTAGGAGTTCAAATGGGAACCACAGTTCCAGAAAAGCAATTTTGGCAATGTGTAATGAGAGCCTTAAAACTGTAAACACAAAGATGTTCCCTGCAGCCTTATCCATAATTTTTTAAAATAAAAAACAAACTAAACATCCAATAATAGATTACATAATCATCCAGTAGCTCTATTGGATGGACTATTACATTATTATAATTATTCAAATTAATGTTTCCCTGCTTCTTCCCTGCTTTCCTTCAATACTGAATTCCTATAATGGCTCAGGCACTATTCAAGGAGGTGGGGGAGGCCACCTGGCCCAAGCTGAAGGCCAAGGGCATTTGGGATACAAGAAAATAATGCAAATGTGCTATTTTGGCAGCGTTTACATGGGCAGGGTGTCGTGGGGAGGCTGGCGGAGGGAGTGGGAGCAGGTGACAGAGAATATAGGGTAAGTTAGAAGGCTCTCAGTGCTGGTAAAAATAAAATAAAGTAAAGGGTGGGGGTAGAGTTGAGGGTGCCATGACCAGATTTCTGTTTAAATAGGATGGTCTTGGCCGGGCGCGGTGGCTCAAGCCTGTAATCCCAGCACTTTGGGAGGCCGAGGCGGGCGGATCACAAGGTCAGGAGATCGAGACCACAGTGAAACCCCGTCTCCACTAAAAATACAAAAAATTAGCCGGGCGCGGTGGCGGGCGCCTGTAGTCCCAGCTACTCAGGAGGCTGAGGCAGGAGAATGGCGGGAACCCGGGAGGCGGAGCTTGCAGTGAGCCGAGATCGCGCCACTGCACTCCAGCCTGGGCAACAGCGTGAGACTCCGTCTCAAAAAAAAAAAAAAAAAAAAAAAAAAATAGGATGGTCTTTTTGCTGTGAACTTAAGACTGCTCTAAAAAATAAAGTGTATTAAAAAAAAAAAAAACTACGATGTTCAGTGTATGCTTCATCTACGGTCAAAGAGGCAAAGACTGAAGTGAGAGTGGAAGCCAGGTGGTTATCTGGGAGGCTTACAAGACTATGTAATAGTATGGAAAATACTAGTATTAAGTGAGATGCTGGATGCCAAACTATGCATAGAGGTGAAAAACTTCAAAGAAATAGTAAACACAGCAAAAGTAGTTTGTTTGAAGGATAAATTTTTTAAAATTATTTTTTGTAGAAACGGGGTTACCCAACATTGCCCAGGATGGTCTCGAACTCCTGGGCTCAAGCGATCGATCCTCCCACCTCGGCCTCCCAAAGTGCACAGGCGTAAGCCACCGTGCCCGGCCGAAGGATAAGATTTTGGGTGGTGCGCTTTCTCTTTTCTCTTTTCCATTTCTGCATTTTCCAATTTACCTTTAGCAACCGATCTTTCCTGTTTTAAAAAAAAATTCACGACCTTGAAGATACACGGGCTGTGACTTCGGGGATGTCACCGCGCGCCCCGCCCACCGCGCGCCCCGCCCACCGCGCGCCCCGCCCACCGCGCGCCCCGCCCACCGCGTTCTCCGGCCCGCGGCCGGCAGGGGGCGCGCGGCCTCCGCCAGGCGTCCTTCGTCCCCGTCAGTTCCCACAGGGCCTTGTGCGATATGGGCTGCACCGAGGGCAAGGCGGTGGCGGTAGCCGCCCCACCGGAGCTGCACACCAAAGGCAAGAACGGTGGTGGCCGCCGTAGGTCAGGTACGACCAAGGGCGAAGACCTGGTCCCAGGTCGGCGGGCCGAAGCGGGCCTTCCGGCCGGGGTTGGGGATAAAATGCCCCGGAGCCCTGGCCTTGAAGCCTCTCACTGGAGTCAGTGACGGACCGCACGCCACACTGGAGACTCCCGAAACGCTTCCCCGGGTCACCGCGGGAGACGGAGGCCGGCGGCCGGCTGAGGGCTGCCCCGCCCGCTGGCTGTGAGAGAGGTGGGAGGCGGAAGGAGGAGTGGGCCCGCCGCTAGGACCTACCCGGAAACCTGTCGAAAACCGAACCGAGAGGCAGCGACCCGCCTGATTTCGCTCAGGGGCCGTGAGGGCGTCCTCTTCCTACATGCACCGTGTTTCCAAAGAAACGTTACGGGGGAAGCGCCCAAACCGCCAGCCGAGTCCGGGGGTGCCCTTTCACCTCTCCAGAAGCCCCTGGCCCACTCCCAGCATCCTCCATGGAGAATCTTGTCCCACACGCCTTCCCTGCCCCCTTTCTCCATCCCCTTGAAATTTGGGCACATTTGACCCACGATCGTCCTGCTTTATCCTTTCACTTGTTCTTCAAGACAGAAAGCTCCCAGTCTCTTCTCCATTGTCCGGATAATGCCAATAATGGCTAGTGGTTACTAAGCACTGACATGAGAGGGGCCTTTGGAAGCAGTGGACATGGGTAATAATCTCGGTTCATCTTTCCAGCGATACTGAGGGATTTATCATAAACCCCATTATACAGAAAAAGAAACTGAGAAGCAAAGAGGTTATAAAACTTACCCAAAGCACACAACTAGTAAGTGGAAGAGCTAGGATACAAGTTGAGGCCATCTGACTCCAAAGCCCTGGCCATCATCATATTGCCGCCTCCACCTTTTCTATAGCCTTGAGAAAGTGAGTCTCCAAAAAGTGCCTTGCCCAATGGCTGGAATTATTAAATGCTGTAGGATCTGTCTCTTTCGAGGGCTTACAATTTGGTTACAAGGCAGCATATGGTGAAGGGCTAAGAGTAGTGGTAAAAACAGCCAAGTGGGGATGGCAGCTTCCATAGATGAGGCACGATTTGGCAGAGGTGTCTGAAGGAAGAACATTCTTGTTAGGGGAAGCAGCCAGTGAGACCATGCCAGAGATAGGGAGGCCTGCATATCCTCCTGGAGTTGAGGACTTGGATTGGGGGAAGGGAAGAATAAAGGAACAGGGTAGGAGCAAGGTCAGGCAAGGTCAAGGTCAGGCAGCTAATTTGTGGCCATTAGTACAATGAAGGAGTTTGAGCAGGTGCATCCCAAATTGACCTTTCATGTACCGTCCTCAGGATCTTCTTGATATCTATGTCCTGCCATTTATTTACTGTTTTTCATTAGCTACATTCTTTTTGTGTTGGTAAAACAACACAAAAATTTACCATCTTAACAATTTTTTTTTTTTTTTTTTTTTGAGACGGAGTTTTACTCTTGTTGCCCAGGCTGGAGTGCAATAGCGCTATCTTGGCTCACCTCAACCTCCACCTCCCATTCTCCTGCCTCAGCCTCCCAAGTAGCTGGGATTACAGGCATGCACCACCATGCCTAGCTAATTTTGTATTTTTAATAGAGACAGGTTTTTGCCATGTTGGTCAGGCTGGTCTCGAACTCCCAACCGCAGCTGATCCGCCTGCCTCGGCCTCCCAAAGTGCTGGGATTACAGGCATAAGCCACCGAGCCCGGCCCATCTTAACCTTTTAAGTGTACAGTTCATCAGTATTAAGTATATTCACATTGTTGTGAAGCAGATCCCCTGAACTTTTTCATCTTGCAAATCTGAAACTCCATGCCAACTTGGTAACTTCTCATTTGCTGTTTCCCCCAGCCCCTGGTATCCATTCTACTTTCTGTTTCTGCGAAATTTGGCTACTTTAGATTGCTTATATAAGTTGGTATCATACAGTATCTGTCTTTTTGTGACTGGCTTATTTCACTTAGCATACTGTCTTCAAGTTTCATCTATGTTGTAGCATGCAACAGGATTTCCTTACTTTTTAAGGCTGAGTAATATTCCATTGTGTTTGTATATATATATATACACAGATACACAATGGAATATATATATACACACACCACTTTTTTTTATCATCCCCCGAGATGGAGTCTTGCTCTGTCGCCCAGGCTGGAGTGCCATGGCATGATCTTGGCTCACCACAATCTCTGCCTCCTCCCTCAGCCTCCCGAGTAGCTGGGATAACAGGTGCCTGCCACCACGCCTGGCTAATCTTTGTATTTTTAGTAGAGACCGGGTTTCACCATGTTGGCCAGGCTGGCCTTGAACTCCTGACCTTGTGATTCGTCCGCCTCAGCCTCCCAAAGTGCTGGGATTACAGGCTTGAGCCACCGCGCCCGGCCTGAACTATTTTATAATACAGAAAAGCTCACTCATTATAATACAACTTGCTAAATTTTTACAAACGAAATATATGCATGCAGCCCACACTCAGCTGAGGAAATAAATGTTTCTAGTACCCCGGGAGCCCCTCTAATGTCTCTTATCCACATACCAAGGGCAACCACTACTCTGATATCTAACAGCATAGAAGAATTTCACCTATTTACATTTACTTTTTGAAACTTAAATTTAGGCATATTTTAAGCATTAATCTATGAAAGCACTGCTTTATTCTAGATATTTTTCTTTTTCTTTCTTTTTTTTTTTTTGAAATAGGGTCTTGCTGTGTTGCCCAGGCTGGAGTGCAATGGCCCAATCATGGCTCATTGCAGCCTCAACCTCCTGGGCTTAAACAATCCTCCCACCTCAGCCTCCTGTGTGGTAAAGTGTGCCACCAAGCCCAGCTAATTTTTTTATTTTCTGTAGAGATGAGGTCTTGCCGTGTTGCCCAGGCTAGTCTCAAACTTCTGGGCTCAAGCGATCTTCCCACCTTGGCCTCCCAGAGTGCTGGGATTACAGGTGTGAGCCACTGTGCCCAGTACACATATATATATGTGTATATATATACACATACATATATACATAATTATGACGATTATTTTTCTAGAGATGGGGTCTCACTCTGTTGCCCAGGCTAGAGTGCAGTGGCATGAATCATAGCTCACCGCAACTTTGAACTGCTGGGCTCAAGTAATCCTCCTGCCTCAGCCTCCTGAGTAGCTAGGATTATAGGGACACACCACCATGCCTAGCTCAATTTTTAAATTTTTTGTAGAGATGGATCTAACTAAACAATAGCCCAGTCTGATCTCAAACACCTGGCCTCAAGTGATCCTCCTGCCTCAGCCTCCCAAAGTATACCATGCCAGGCCCATATTATACATAACTATAACATTAAAAATGTTCTTTTGTGTGTCATCTATAAACACTCTAGCCACCTTCCTTAACTACCATATGATCTCTAAGTTCCTTCTCAAATTAAACTCTGTGGTTAGGTTTCAAGAAACTTAATTTCTTAATGATGCAGAAGGTTTTGCTTGAATGACTCTTCAACCAAGCATCTATTATTTATCAGGCACTGGGAACTCAGGGATAAACAAGACCTGATCTCAGTCCTTGAACATAGAGTCTCATGGAGAAGAATGGCATAGAAAATGCAGTGTCATAATGTGTAATCATAAAAGTATATGGGTACACACTTCAGGAGAATGGCAGAGGGAGTTAACATCTTGGCATTTAGCATTTAGTATTTCTTCTGTGACACACATTCCCTTCTATTTTAATGAGCTTGCAAACATTTTTCCTTCTGGATTTTTGAGGAGCAGGAATGTGTCTTGTTCACTATCTTATCTTCCGCAGTCCTTGGCATACTGCCCTACAAATCAGTAAATGTGTTTATATGACTCATATGGCAGAGGGCAATTTTTTAAATAAGTGAGGAATCTTCCAAAAGCCAATGCTATTAACATTGACCAGCTTCTCTAGTAAGGAGAGGAGATAGTATTTTTTCAAAGTGTGGTCCAAAGTCCACCTGCAAGAGAATTAATTACATGCTGGAGATGTGTAGATTAAAAACTCATTTTCCTGTTCTCCATTTCAGACCTACTAAATCAGCTTCAGGGTGTTGGGCCAGGAAGCTTCATTTTTGGTGTCTCAAGTGACTATTTGAACCAAGGCCTGAGAACACTGCAGTGAGGTGTTTAGGCCAGTGTCAAATCACCTATTTCTGGGCAGAGGTGCCTATCCTTAGCAATGGGGTTGAGTCTGGGATGGAGGTGCCTACTGCAGATCATTGAGGCTGATAAGGGTGAGTCAGACGCCCCAAGAAGAAATTGAAAGCTTTGCAGTGGAAGCAAAGATCGTGACTGACTTGCAGTCATGCAGTCTGCAGTCAGAAGTTAGTATTACACGATGTGCTAAATAATTGTAGTGTAATCTTGCCTTTTGTTGGTTTTAACCAGGTAAATTAAAGTCATTACTCATTATTTGGATTTTCAAACTTGAATGTTTACTTCTTTGTATTAATGTGTACTGAGTATTTAAAGTTTTTAAATTAGCTTTTTTTAAAGTGTATTTTAGGCCAGGTGTGGTAGATCATGCCTGTAATCCCAGCACTTTGGGAGGCCAAGGCAGGTGAATCATCTGAGGTCAGGAGTTCGAGACCAGTCTGGCCAACATGGTCAAACCCCATCTCTACTAAAAAAAATACAAAATTAGTTGGGTGTGGTGGCACACGCCTGTAATCCCTGCTACTCAGAAGGCTGAGGCAGGAGAATTGCTTGAATCTAGGAGGCAGAGGTGCGCCATTGCACTGCAGCCTGGGTGATGAGAGCAAAACTGTCTATAAAAAAAAAAAAGGGTATTTTAGATTTACAGTTGGATTAAATTCTTGAAAGAACTTGAAAGAAGGAATTAATCTGTTAATGCCTTTTCTTTACCTTCATAAAACATCAGGGAATATTTCATGAATATTCCTTATATCCTACTTTCTAGCTCTGAGCATTACTTTGCTGGTAGAAACTAGTCTACATGTATATAACTATAAATGACTATCACAAATTACTCTTTGGTGTTAAAAACAAACTATCTGGCTGGGTGTGGTGGCTCATGCCTGTATTCCTAGCACTTTGGGAGGCCCAGGTGGGAGGATCGCTTGACACCAGGAATTCAAGACCAGCCTGGGCAACAAAGTGAGCCTCAGTCTCTGCAAAAACAAATAGCTGAGCATGGTGGCATGCGCCTGTTAGTCACACCTATTCAGGAGGTTAAGGTGGGAGGATCGCATGAGCGTGGGAGATCGAGGCTGCAGTGAGCCATGATCAGGCTCCTGCACTCCAGCCTGGGTGACAGATGGAGACCCTGTCTCAAAAAAAAAAAAAAACAGCAACAAAACTACCTGTTGGATTTTTTGTTTGTTTGGTTTTTTTTTTTTTTTTTTTTTAAGACAGAGTTTCATTCTTGTTGCCCAGGCTGGAGTGCATTGGTGTGATCTTGGCTCACTGCAACCTCCATCTCCTGAGTTCAAGCGATTCTCCTGCCTCAGCCTCCCAAGTAGCTAGGATTACAGGCATGCGCCACCACGCCCAGCTAATTTTGTATTTTTTGTAGAGACAGGGGTTTCTCCATGTTGGTCAGGTTGGTCTTGAACTCCTGACCTCAGGTGATCTGCCCACCTCAGCCTCCCAAAGTGCTGGGATTATAGGCATGAGCCACTGCACCTGGCTACCTGTTGGTTTTAGTGGTAGTGCAGTGGTTTTCAGCTTTCAACATTCAAGTATGCTCCCAACTTTGACAAATACGGAAAAGTTATTTTTGCCACAATTTAGTGTGTTTATGGAAGGTGTATATACAGAAACTTCAGATGACAGTGTCTGTTAGATGAAAAACTGAGCTGGGCAGGTGGTGGGAAGTTGTATAGACCCAGAAATAACTTGTTATGGGAAGAATTAAGAGGCCACAATTAATGGGTCAAAAATTAAAACTCTACAGGGACAGGTAGGTCATATAAATGAGTGAACCAGGCAGGTAGTAAACAACAGGGCGTGGTGGGGACTGGGGTGCACTGAGGAGAGAATGCCGTACTGATAGGGCAACTTCTACTGAACTTCCCTTTCTTTGTGTGGGAAAATGAGTGTAGTGTTGCCAGACCTGCTTTTTTTCAAGAGAAACTAGAAATCTCTATTTATTATTTTTGTGACTTCCCCAGTTTGTGAATGTCAGCAGTAATGTAATTAAGCAAAATACCGAGGGTCAAACAAGATGTGATTGCAGGTAAATATGGTCTGTGAATGTGCAGGTAAATATGGTCTGTGATTGCAGGTAAATATGGTCTGTGAATGTGCAGGTAAATATGGTCTGTGATTGCAGGTAAATATGGTCTGTGAATGTGTAGAATAATGTCAAGCTGGCTCATATTTAAAAAATGAGAAAAAGATGGTGTCTTTTGAATGTATAGAAGTGGAGTGGCTAGGACAGAAAACAGTTTTTCTTAGACAGTAACACACTGCAGAGAAGTGTCTGAGTGAACAGTGTAAATGACCACTGTCAAAGTATGGTTTTCAAAACGTTAAAAACATGATCTTGTACGGAAAAAGAACATGTATCAAAACTTATTAATTAAACCAACAAATGAAAGAACCAATAAAATGGTAAAGCTAATTTAAAGGCAAATTCAAAGACTAGGGACATATAATCAAAGAAATGGTTAATTGAATTTGCTAGTACAGTAGTTACAAAGCTGGTTAACATCCCACAGAGCAGTAAAACTAACTTTTGGGCCAGGTGCAGTGGCTCACACCTGTAATCCCAGCACTTTGGGAGACTGAGGCAGGCAGATCACTTGAGGTCAGGAGTTCGAGACCAGCCTGGCCAACATGGTGAAACCTCATCTCTACTAAAAGTACAAAAATTAGCCAGGTGGTAGGATGCACATGTAATCCCAGCTACTCAGGAAGCTGAGGCAGGAGAATCGCTTGAACCTGAGAGGCAGAGGTTGCAGTGAGCTGAGATCGCCGCTGCTGCACTCCAGCCTGAGCGAAATAGTGAGACTCTATCTCAAAAAAAAAAAAAGAAAAAAAAAAAAGGAAAAGAAAAGAAAAGAAAAACAACTAACTTTGGGGATTATTGAGCAGAAATGTACAAGTTCACATGAAACTTCAGTGTCTAGGCTCTAATAAAATAGTAAATAGGAAAGTCAAGTACAGATACACTCTCTTAAGAAAATTAAATGATCCTTGGATGGGCTTGTTAAATATGGTACAGTATGACATTGAAAGGGCGTTTAGTCAACTTCCTTTATTTCCAAGTTTGGACATTTTTCTTAAGATTGTGGTGGTTACAGAGTAGCTATGGCTGCCTTCAGATTATTGCTCACTTATATAGTAGTATTTTAAGCTGGTTCATCCCTCAAATGTGCTGCCAAAATTCTACTTTTTCAAGTATGTGCAGCTTTTCTCAAGTATGTGCATTTGAACTTCTAAAAATTTAAACTTTTAAAAATGTTTAAAACAACTGTGAGCAAATGGAAGGCTTTGTGTGACCTCTGTGTGGGTCAATGATTGTTTCATGGACTGCTTTATCACAAAGATTCATTTAGAAATGGGCACAAGGCTCTTGGTCATCAAATTCGTTTTAGGTTTAGAGAAGTAATCTTACCTCTTGGAGCAAGAGCTAGATTTCACTCCTTTATGTGTAGAGTGAGATCAAGGAAGAAGGGGAATAGAAGGAATATAACTTAGCAAACAACTCCCCACCCCCAAGTCAAGTTTGTCAGAAATATAACTTTGAATTACCATTGTTGGGAGAGCAAGGAGCATGGTTTCGCTGTACCATTCCTTTCACAGCATTCCATGGGATCTTTCTAGATATGCTGGACTGGTAAAAATCCTCAGGATTTGGCCAGGCTGATGTGGGTAGAGAGGGTGTGTCCAGTTGAAGCAGAATAAAAGGAAAGCTAAACCGGGATATGACCCTTGATCGAACACTGGGAAAAAGTGGTAAAAGCCGTTAAATCATTCACTGAGAGGCAGCTGAGGGTGGGGACTGGTGAGGAGGGAGCATGAACTGCTGCATCTTGCAGCTGGCTTTGGGCTCCAGTGGCTGGTGCAGACTTGCTAAGGAGTGTTAATGGTGTTTATTAAAACAACAACAAAGGCAACTTAGTTACTCTGGCCCTGGGTGTGGGCAGAGTAGTTTGGGAAGGGGAGAGGGCAGATTGCAAAGGGAATATATGTGAGGTTGTTTCTTTTTGCATAGGCACTGATGCATAGTCATTCACACTGGATTAGTCAAAGCTGTAACTCTTGATGAAATTTCCTTTAAGGATGAAGGACATTTGACAAGTTTAGGTCTCCTTTTAAGCCTGTGGCACAAGTTTTTTTTTCCTGTCCCCTGACCTTGCCAGGCTCCCTCACTCATCTGTTGATGAATGCTTGTTCTCTTTTACCTAGAATATCCTTCCCTCTCTTTGCTGGGCAAAATCTCCTCACGCATCAAGATCCAGTCCAAATGACAGTTTTGTAATTCCCCAAGTAGAGATCGTTTTGCCCTTTCCGGACATGTGTGGCCCTTCTCATTTTTTTCATAGGACATGTAGTGTATTGTGTAGCATTATACCAGACTGAGCTCCTAGGGGTAAGGATGTCGTGTTTGTTTATTTATTTATTTATTTATTTATTTATTTGAGATGGAGTCTTGCTCTGTCGCCCAGGCTGGAGTGCAGTGGCACCATCTCGGATCACTGCAACCCCTGCTTCCCAGATTCAAGCAATTCTTCTGCCTCAGCCTCCTGAGTAGCTGAGATTACAGGCAGCCACCACACCCAGCTAATTTTTGTATTTTTAGTAGAGACAGGGTTTCACCATGTTGGCCAGGCTGGTCTCAAACTCCTGACTTTGTGATCTGCCCACCTTGGACTCCCAAAGTGCTGGGATTACAGGCATGAGCCACCGTGCCTGGCAGATGTCTTGTTTAGATTTGAATTTCCTGTTTGGGATAGTTCATAGCACATAGTAGATGCTCAGTAAATGTTCAAATATAGTTGCATCAAGTTATTCCCTCCTGATTTTCTCCCCCACTGTTTGATCAACCCAGGAATCTCTCTCCCCCTTGGAAACTTCTTTTATCTACCTCACTCGCCCCTGACTCATTGGAATCCCACAAATGGGACATCTCAGGCAGGTAAAATTGCCATTGTTATGAAGGTGAGAGAATGGAGTTTTTTTTGTTTTGTTTTGTTTTGTTTTGTTTTTTTGAGACGGAGTCTCACTCTGTCACCCCAGTTGGAGTGCAGTGGCGCAGTCTTGGCTCACTGCAAGCTCTGCCTCCCTGTTCACGCCATTCTCCTAACTCAGCCTCCCGAGTAGCTGGGACTACTCCCGAGTAGCCCGCCACCGCGGCCGGCTAATTTTTTATATTTTTTAGTGGAGACGGGGTTTCACCATGTTAGCCAGGATGGTCTCGATTTCCTGACCTCGTGATCCACCCGCCTCGGCCTCCCAAAGTGCTGAGATTACAGGTGTGAGCCACTGCGCCCAGCCAAGAATGGAGATTTTTTACAGGGTATTTCCAACGTCCCATATGGAACACTGTATTTCCCAGTAATACAGTTTTTTTTTTTTAAAGAGGGGATAACACCAAAGTAGTCTTGTTAATTAGATAATATTTATTCATTTAATACTAACCATCTTCCATATGTTAGGCATTGTTGTAGGTGCTGGGGATCTATGAGTAAATATGCCCATATGGAGTTGTTTTCTAGAGTAATGTAGAACTTCTGAGAGCTTTAATGAAAAGGAGTAACGTTTATTGAATGCTCATTATGATCCAGGTACTGTGCTGAGTGCTTTATATGTATTAACACATTTAATCCCTGCAACAGGCAAATGAGGAAAGTGAGGCCCAGAGAGGTAACGAGCATACACCTGTTAAGTAGTGGAGCCAGGATTCTCATGCTGGAAGCTAATGTACTCAACCACCGTGCTCTACTGCCTCGCTTAATAGAATGATTGGGCACATCTAATGAAAACCTTAGTGATATGGTTTGGCTCTGTGTCCCCACCGAAATCTCACCTTGAATTGTCATAATCCTCAAGTGTCAAGGGCAGGACCAGGTGGAGATAACTGAATCATGGGGGCGGTTTCTGCCATGCCTGTTCTTGTGATAGTGAGTTCTCATGAGATATGATGGTTTTATAAGGGGCTTCCCCCTTCGCTCAGCTCTCTCTCCTGCCGCCATGTGAAGAGGTGCCTTCTGCTGTGACTATAAGTTTCCTGAAGCCTCCCCAGCCTTGCAGAACTATGAATCAATTAAACCTCTTTTTTTTTTTTTTTTTAATATGTTACCTAGTCTCAGGTATGTCCTTATAGCAGCGTGAGAATGGATAGCGTGAGAATGGATGCTGGATTTCTCCATCCCTTCATAAGACCTGAACATAAAGCATTGTTTCCCATGAAAATAAGCAGTTGAATTAAAATCAAACTTTTTAGTGGATTACCAGTATCTGGAAACAATAGAAAAAGGAGCTTATGTGGGACACGGTGTCTCACGCCTGTAATCCCAGCCCTTTGGGAGGCCAAGGCTGGCGGGTCACCTGAGGTCGGGAGTTCAAGATCAGCCTGACCAACATAGAGAAACCCCATCTCTACTAAAAATACAAAAAATTAGCCGGGCATGTGGTGGGCACCTATAATCCCACCTACTCAGGAGGCTGAGGCAGGAGGATCACTTGAACACTGGAGGTAGAGGTTGCAGTGAGTCGAGATTGCGCCACTGTACTCCAGCCTGGGCAACAACAGTGAAACTCTTGTCTCAAAAAAAAAAAAAAAAAAGGCCGGGCGCGGTGGCTCAAGCCTGTAATCCCAGCACTTTGGGAGGCCGAGACGGGCGGATCACGAGGTCAGGAGATCAAGACCATCCTGGCTAACATGGTGAAACCCCGTCTCTACTAAAAAATACAAAAAACTAGCCGGGCGAGGTGGCGGGTGCCTGTAGTCCCAGCTACTCGGGAGGCTGAGGCAGGAGAATGGCGTAAACCCAGGAGGCGGAGCTTGCAGTGAGCTGAGATCCGGCCACTGCACTCCAGCCTGGGCGACAGAGCGAGACTCCGTCTCAAAAAAAAAAAAAAAAGAGAGAGAAAGAAAAGGAAAAAGGAGCTTATTCAGAACAGTTTAACCTTATATTTAGGGACAGGTAGACCAAAAATCATTGTAGGGATGCTGACGACAGCCAAAAATGTCCAGCTTAGGTCATAGATGCTGAATGCTGTAGACTTACTGACCCTTACCTATGAAGCACTGTAGAATACCTTTATCACTTCATTTCCATAAGTTCAGTCATGTCCCTGGAACATAATCTTGAAGCAGAAGAGCCTGATATAATAACAATTTAGCCTCTAAGGTTGATCCCCAATAGAAGATGATCTTTACAGAGATCTCCTGTTATATTTCAGGCTACTTATTTAGATTATGGCTCCACAAGTCATTTGAAGCAAAGTGGAAAGAGTGAAGAGAACAGAATTCTAGTTTCTGTTATATCCTTAAATAGCTGTGTGATTTTAGATAAGTTCCAAAGCACCTATGTGCCTTAGTTCCCTTGTTTGCAAAATGAAGTGAATGGATGAATATTAAGTCCTCTCAAACTGTAAAATTCTGTAGGTCTGTCTCCCATAAAATTAAAATTAGGCCCATAAATGCACAGAAGATGTAATAATTCCAAATAAAAATACCTAGCATTTTTGGATTCCACAATACGAAAGGTAATTTCACATGTATTATCTAAGACGTGTCTTTTTTTCCTGTCTTGGCTCCTGGAATGCATGCCTGAATGACTACTAAGGTTTTAAGCCATCACTTTATTTTATATGGTAAGTCAGTAGCTCAAGATCGTAAGGAATAACTTGCTTTAAAGTAATAAATATATTAAGACCCAAAATACTGTCAATTGTATTTGGGAAAGATTTGGATAGAAGAATTTGCTACATTCAAGTACATTTCTGGAACCAGTTCTCTGAAAGTAGTGATCCTTAAATTCATGTCCTCCTCCTATGTATAGGATCTCTAGTGCAGTCTTGTCTTTTATAACAACTGCTGAGTAATGACTATATCTAGTAGGATATCTTTTTAATTTAATTTTTAAAATTGGTATACAAATAAAATAGACTTTTTGGTGTCCTCTTAATTTTTTATTATTTATTTTAATTTATTTCTTTTTGGAGAGAGGGTCTTGCTCTGTCACCCAGGCTGGAGGGCAGTGGTGTGATTATAGCTCACAGCAGCTTCAAACTCCTGGGCTCAGGTGATCATCCTGCTTGAGCCTCCTGAGTAGCTATGACCGCAGGCGAGTGGTGCCATGCCTTTATTTTTATTTTTGTAGAAATGAAGTCCTGTTATGATAGCCAGGCGGCTGGTCTCAAACTCCTGGCATCAAGCCATCCTCCCTCCTGGGCCTCCCAAAGTGCTGTGATTATGGGTATGAGCCACCGTGTCTGGCCTTTGGTGTTCATTTTATGAATTTTGACACATATATACACGATCGGGATACATAACAGTTCCATTACCCCACAAAATTTCCCCAATGCTATCCCTTTGTGGTTACAGCCTCCCCAGTTGATTAGGATACAACTGTATTCCAATCTCTGGAACCACTGATGTGTTCTCCATCAATATAGTTTTGTCTTTTCAGGAATGCCATATAAATGGAATCACAAAATAATGTAACATTGAGATTGACTTTTTCACACAGCGTAATACTTTTGAGATTCATCTAATTTGTCTAATGTGTATCTATAGTTTACTTCATTTTATTACTGAGTTGTATTATATTATACAAATATACCATAATATTTTTGTCCTTTCATTCATTGAATGATATTTGAATTTTTTCCATTTTTTAGTGATTATAGAGTTGCTATAAACATTGGTGTAGGTATATACGTTTTTTAAAAGTTGATATATAAAATTGAGTACAGTGGCTCACGCCTGTAATCCCAGCACTTTGGGAGGCCGAGGGGGGTCTCCCAGCCTGAGGTCAGGAATTTGAGACCAGCCTAACCAACATGGAGAAACCCCGTCTCTACTAAAAATACAAAATTAGCTGGACCTGGTGTTGCATGCCTGTAATCCCAGCTACTTGGGAGGCTGAGGCAGGAGAATCACCTGAACCTGGGAGGTGGAGGTTGCAGTGAACCAATCCACTGAGGGCTCAGCGGATTGGTTTGATCAGGCATGTCATTCACAAAGTCCCAGAAAAATCTGGCCCTCCCACCCTAGCCTTTTAATATGCAAATGAAGAGCGCCATGATGTTTCACATAGTGGGGATATATGGGAGTGACCATGTTGCCAGGCACATGTGGGGGCAAGGTCAAGAAGAAGAGGGTAGGAATCACCAAGTGTGGGTGGACCCAGTTTCTAACGGCCTGCATTTGCATATCAAAGGTTGCCTGCCTGCTCTTTCCTGCTGGAGAAACGTTTCTGGAGCTGCTTTAAAAGAAAAAAAAAAAAACTTCCCAAAGACCCCTTTTCTTGTCTCTCTGCCTAAAATAATTTCTTAACTCCTCTAACATTCTCCCCTTTGAGAAGGGACTGATACACCTGGATTCCTCTATCCCCTCATAAGACCTGAACATAAAGCATTATTTCCCATGAAAATAAGTAGTTGAATTAAAATCAAACTTTTTAGTGGATTACCAGTATCTGGTAATGTCACCCTAACTGCTGTTAGGGGGTTTTGGGCAACAACTCTTTCTGGCTACTTCCTGCTGAAAAGGGGTGTCAAATGGGGAACAGCAGCTAGGGCCCCTCCTGGGGTCGATTCAAGGGTCCTCAGAAGAATGGTGTGTTCATGCATGGTTCAGTTTGCAGCACCAATTGGAGTTGGATTGCTTCTAGGCAAGAGGAAACAATCTGAGTTATAGTATTGAGTATACAGGGTTCAAATATTAATATAAGACATAGAAGCAAGAGAGGGCTTAATAAAGGGGTTAACCAGTTCCATAAAGAAGACTGGAATTCGTTAAAGAGGGATTGTAGCCACCCAGGGCTGAAGCCTGCATTTTCCCTCGGCCTGTCAATAATTTTGATTTGATCTTTAAGTACCTGTAACCCTATTGCAAATAGCAGAGTGAGTATAGCAGTTCCCATCAGTGTAGTATAATAAATAATTTTCATCTAAAATTTTACTTGCCAAGATATAGAATTTCTCTCTGGGGGGTCTATGAAGTTCCTTGGTTTTATTTTCCCAAACAAAGAAACCTCTGGGTTATGGGCACCCTACTTACTTTCATTACCTGGCAGAATTTGCAGGATAGTTGCCCAGAACTAGCATATTGATCCAGATTTTTACGTTACCCATCCCTTTTTGTTTCTTCCAAGCTGCAGGAGATCACCACTTGATCCACAGGAATAAGCAGGGTTAGTTTAAAATGTAGGCAAAAAGCTTAAAAACAATTAATGAGACTAGGTTTTGTTTTTTTTTTTTAAAGATGGAGTCTCGCTCTGTCGCCCAGGCTAGAGTGCAGTGGTGCAATCTGGGCTCACTGCAAGCTCCGCCTCCTGGGTTAACACCATTCTTCTGCCTCAGCCTCCCAAGTAGCTGGGACTACAGGCGCCTGCCACCATGCCCGGCTAACTTTTTGTATTTTTAGTAGAGACAGGACTTCACTGTGTTAGCCAGAATGGTCTCAATCTCCTGACCTCGTGATCCGCCCACCTCCGCCACCCAAGGTGCTGGGATTACAGGCGTGAGCCACCGCACCTGGCCAAGACTAGGATTTAATGACAAACATATGATAGACTTTGGTGAACAATTTCTCTCTCCAGTCCTTATTTTTGGTAAAAACAAATTATTATAGGACTGTGTGTGTTGTTCATAGAATAAACTTTAGTCTTATACTTGGCCTGATTATTTGCATAAAGTGCAGCAAGAATGGTTATTTCTGCATAGGACTTTTGGATTGGTTTGATGAAACACTATTCCACAAGGAATTTCAGATAAGACTTTTAAAGCCAAGCCCAGCCATGGGATTGTATCCTCAAATATCTGTAAGTTCGGTGATCCTCTCCTCTTTGACGTCCCAAGATAAACTTGGAGCTCCTGGCCTATTAGAAAGTGACATTCTTAGGCTGGGCACGGTGGCTCACACTTATAATCCCAACACTTTGGGAGGCTGAGGTGGGCAGATCACAGGTGAAGAAATCAAGATTATCCTGGCCAACATGGTGAAACCCGTCTCTACTAAAAACACAAAAATTAGCTGGGTGTGGTGGTACACACCTGTAATCCCAGCTACTTGGGAGACTGAGGGAGGAGAATTGCTTGAACCTGGGAGGTGGAGATTGCAGTGAGCCGAGATTGAGCCACTGCACTCCAGCCTAGGTGACAGAGTGAGACCCTGCCTCAAAAATCAAAAAAAGACAGTGACATTCTTTACCGACCACAGGTTAGGAACCCTGTGCCGGGACTGGGTAGACATGACATGAGGCCAGTTCTCCCAAAGGGCTTTTATTGGCTTTGCATGTCAAGCTTGATTCCTTAAAGAGAAACTCACCTTTCAGCCAAAGCCTTGGTCATGTTAGAAATAAATTTTCGGGCCGGGCATGGTGACTCACACTTGTAATCACAGCACTTTGGGAAGCTGAGGTGGGCGGATCATGAGGTCAGGAGATTGAGACCATCCTGGCTAAAACTGTGAAACCCCTGTCTCTACTAAAAATACAAAAAATTAGCCAGGCCTGGTGGCGGGCGTTTGTAGTCCCAGCTACTTGGGAGGCTGAGGCAGGAGAATGGTGTGAACCTGGGAGGCGGAGCTTGCAGTGAGCTGAGATGGTGCCACTGCACTCCAGCCTGGGTGACAGAGCGAGACTCCATCTCAAAAAAAAAAAAAAGGAAAGAAGTTTTCAGAACTGCAAATAGCACTCGAATATGAATTTACTCAGCAAGGTAACTTTACTTTTCTGCAGAAAGGCTGCTTCTAAGAAGCCTGATTGTCACGAGAGCATACCAAACAAAGAAAAGCAGAGGTTTTTATCCCTGACACATTGGGTCCTTACTGCTGTGTCCTACCTCCATTGGCTGGAGCTGGACCGCACAATCTAGACTGATCCTGATTAGCTAAAAACTTAAAACTTTCCTAAATAGGTAAACGCACAATAGAGAACAAAGAAAGGAAGGGGATTGTTTACAAACTAGGAGAATATAACATTTCCAAGTAAGGAAGCGAGGTAGGCTGTAAGCCAGGAATACCTGGGCATTTTTGGGCATGTCTGAGCAGCTTATAAGCCAGAACAAATAACTTGGTTAAAGTTCAAGGACATAGAATGTACTTATTTCCTTACTATATTTAACAGCTACACAGGGCTTAACAGTTATTAGCAAAAAGCAAGGAAACTTGAAGGAAGTTAGTTTTTAAAATAAACTTTTATTTCTAACACTTATTATTTATTCTTTAACAAAAAGGGAAACTTCGAAGAGGAACTTTCTGCTTTTCACAGTAAAATAACCAGTTTTTCCAATTGTCCTGTTGACAAAGAAAAATGGATTTTTGTTTCACTGATGCAAACAATTATATTGCCATAAGCTAAGAGTACTCACAGAGAGTTTCCGAATTCTAGAGGAACCAGACAGAGAAAAATAAAAATGCTCCAAATCTTGTTCACAGGAGTATACCTTACTCATTTTTTTTTTCTGGATGGAGTTTCGCTCTTGTTGCCTAGGCTGGAGTGCAATGGCGCAATCTCAGCTCACTGCAACCTCCGCTTCCCAGGATCAAGCGATTCTCCTGCCTCAGCCTCCCGAGTAGCTGAGATTACATGTGCCAGCCACCATGCCTGGCTAATTTTTGTATTTTTAGTAGATATGGGGTTTCGCCATGTTGGCCAGGCTGGTCTTGAACTCCTGACCTCAGGTGATCTGCCTGCCTTAGCTTCCCAAAGTGCTGGGATTACAGGCATGAGCCACTGCACCTGGCCACCTTACTCAATTATTTAAGGCTGTAAATATTTCAAAATAAGTTTCCTTAACTCTGAAAGTCAAAACAAGGATCAGCAATATTTCAAGCAAAAGTCAAAAAGGTTGCTTTAACTTTCTGAATGCAGTCCATTTAGTTAACTCTTATTTTGCTTGATATTTGTGAACATGTCAGTTCTTTATGAGTCCCATACATTCTTCTTCTATTTCAATATTACAATCTTCAAAGCTATTAAAAACCTGTGTTTGAGAACACCTGTTAAGGTCCTTAATATAGCTTGATTATAAACTGTCGTTGAGAAGGAACAAAGCAAGACAGTTGTCTGTCAATGACAAAGTTTGCAGGATTTACAGTTTAAAACATGGCTGTAAACTACCTATTTGCATTTTGATGACACTTGCATTTTACCAATAATCCTTGAGACTGTTTTTATTTCTTAAAGTCACATGAACTAAAAAATATTTGATTTAAGCACATCTTTTTCTTTTTTGGAGAAAAAGGCTCGCTCTGTCACCCAGGCTGGAGTGCAGTGGCATGATTTTGGCTCACTGCAACCTCCACCTCCCAGGTTCAAGCGATTCTTCTGCCTCAGCCTCCCAATTGGCTGGGACTACAGGCACGTGCCACCATGCCTGGCTAATTTTTGTATTATTAGTGGAGAGGGGTTTTACCATATTGGCCAGGCTGGTCTTGAACTCCTGACGTCATGATCCACCCACCTCAGCCTCCCAAAGTGCTGGGATTACAGGTGTGAGCCACCGTGCCTGGCCAAAAAGCAACTAATTTTTTAAAGAACAAACTTTTTTTTTTTTTTTTTGAGACGGAGTCTCGCTCTGTCGCCCAGGCTGGAGTGCAGTGGCCGGATCTCAGCTCACTGCAAGCTCCGCCTCCCGGGTTTACGCCATTCTCCTGCCTCAGCCTCCCGAGTAGCTGGGACTACAGGTGCCCGCCACCTCGCCCGGCTAGTTTTTTGTATTTTTTAGTAGAGACGGGGTTTCACCGAGTTAGCCAGGATGGTCTCGATCTCCTGACCTCGTGATCTGCCCATCTTGGCCTCCCAAAGTGTTGGGATTACAGGCTTGAGCCATCGCGCCCGGCCTAAAGAACAAACGTTTTAAAGTCGGGGAATATAGAAAGAAGCTTTCCAAGATTTTTTTTTTTTTTTTTTTTTTTTTGAGACGGAGTCTCGCTCTGTCGCCTGGGCTGGAGTGCAGTGGCCGGATCTCAGCTCACTGCAAGCTCCGCCTCCCGGGTTTACGCCATTCTCCTGCCTCAGCCTCCCAAGTAACTGGGACTACAGGCACCCGCCATCTTGCCCGGCTAGTTTTTGTATTTTTTAGTAGAGACGGGGTTTCACCGTGTTCGCCAGGATGGTCTCGATCTTCTGACCTCGTGATCCACCCGTCTCGGCCTCCCAAAGTGCTGGGATTACAGGCTTGAGCCACCGCACCCGGCCTGCTTTCCAAGATTTAACTCAGGTATTTGACCTCTCATGGAGGAATGTTATTCTGCTCCTGAGTCAAACCCTAACTGCAGCTAAAACAGGCAGCTCTACAAGCAGAGGAAAATTTTGGAGATGAGCACTATGTCTCCTATAGCAGGCCAGAAGGGAAAAGTAAAAATAGGGAAGGCAAAGAAATAGGGGGAACACCATTCCCAATAGGAAAAGAGGCAATACCTCTTGATGACCCTCAATTGGAACTCCTTTCTATGGTGTTTTTGCTTCTTTTGCAGTTGAAAATGGCTTCTATCTCTGATATAATGTTCTTCCAACCTGGGAAAAGTTTATTTTCCAAATCTTAAAATGCTTGGCTTAGAGTTGAGCTAGGGGAAGGTGTTGGAAATAAGAACTCAGAGTCATAAAGAAAATGAGCACTCAAAGAATTTCTCAGCAAGGCAAATTTATTTCTGCAGAAAGGTGCTACTCATTCTTCTGGTCACTGTGAGAGCACACTGTACAAAGGAGGGAAGGGTTTTTATCCCTAATGCAGTCAGTCCTTGCTACTGTTTCCGATCCCCATTGGTCAGGGTTGGACCGCACAATCTAAACTGATCCCAATTTGCTATTTCAAATAGAGCAGGGGTGGGGGCTACAGAAGTAAAGGTGCCAAATAAGGAACAGATGTGGGTTGTTACAGATTGGGAACGGATGTGGGTTAATGGACATGGGTTATAGATTGGGAACAGCTGGAAGGTTGTTTACCATAACTAGGGGCAAGGAGGCAAAGAAGTTAGGCTTTGAAAATAGAGGACAAGCGGAACCTTTGAAGAGGAACTCACTGTTTCCAACAAAGGGAACCCAGAAGCCTGATATGCTGGCAAGAGGGTAAAAATGTTTACCAGTTGTGCTTTTGGCTTCTCTCTCCCTGTGCAAACTGGTAAAAGGGATAATAAGGATCATTGTTTATATTCTCTGTAAATGTATAATTAATGGAAAAGGATTTGTGAGGTTGGTCTTAATCTGTAGACAATCTGGTGTGCTTTGCATGTCTTTCTGAATGGTTCTGTTGAAGAAAGGGTATCTTAAGTTAAAATGCAGGCCCAGAAAACCATAAGCCTGCTGTTCAAGCCACCTCAACAAAGCGATCAGTAACAAACCTGGCTACTAGCCTCCATGTTGTTTCATGTCCTTGGGAACATAACCTGTATCCACGTGGCAATACTTTATTTTAGTCCCTGCCGTTTTTATAATGGTGGCTGTCTTCTTGTGCTCAGTGTTCCTGGGTGAGGGCCACAAAAATCAGGTAAACCAGTTTGTCAATCTGGGTGGTGCCAGCTGATCCATCAAGGGCAGGGTTTATAAAATATCTTAAGCACTAATTTTGAGAGTGGTTTAGGGAGGGTCAAAATCTTGTAGCCTCCAGCTGCATGGCTCCTGGGCCATGGTTTCTAATCTTGTGGCTAGTTTCTTGGTCTGGTCCCAGGCAAGAGGGAAGTATATCTTGGGAAATGGCTGTTATCATCTTTGTTTTAGACTGTAGACTGTAAAACCGACTATTCCAAAGTTGGTTCGGCCTACACCCAGGGATGGGCAAGGACAGTTGGGGCTTGAAATCAAAATGGAGTTGTTTGGGTCCGATCTCTTTCACTGTCTCAGTCACAATTTTGCAATGACAGTTTCAAAAGCTTCCTATCGCTCCTTTGAAAATACCTTGTACACTTGCATTAAGTCATAACCTAATTAAGGCTCATTAGTTTCACCTGTGAGGTTACTGTTTGTAAAGTTCAAAAGCCAAAAGTCTTAACTGCTTGGCACGGCTAAAGTCGAGTAACAAGGGATTTTAAAGGATTTTCTTAAAGAGCGCTCAGCTTAATTAAAAGTTCAGGTACGGTGGCTCACACCTGTAATCCCAGCACTTTGGGAGGCCGAAATGGGAGGCTCACCTGAGGTCGGGAGTTTGAGACCAACCTGACCAACATGGAGAAACCCTGTCTCTACTAAAAATACAAAATTAGCCGGGTGTGGTGGTGCATGCCTGTAATCCCAGCTACTCGGGAGGCTGAGGCAGGAGAACCGCTTGAACCCAGGAGGCGGAGGTTGCGGTGAGCTGAGATTGCGCCATTGCATGCCAGCCTGGGCAACAAGAGTGAAAACTCCGTCTCAAAAAAAAATGTGGATATTCAAGTTACAGGGTTATAGGTATATTTAAAAGGCCTTTATGTTTTTCTCTTCTTCGATCTTATTTTTCTGGAAAAAGGCTCTTCTCAGTTGACTGAATTATTTTTCTCCATTTTTTGTCTTACCACTCTTAATGCATGCACGAGAGGCCCTAGCTTCTGGTAACGTGGGACTCCTGGCGAAAAAGAGAGGAGGCACCACAGACTCCATTCTGGGGAAAAAAACCCAAAAAACACAACAAGAAACAAATAAAAAAACCCTCTGTTTTCCTCATGAAACTCTCCAGATTAAAAGCAGATAGGCCGGGCGCGGTGGCTCAAGCCTGTAATCCCAGCACTTTGGGAGGCCGAGACGGGCGGATCACAAGGTCAGGAGATCGAGACCATCCTGGCTAACATGGTGAAACCCCGTCTCTACTAAAAGTACAAAAAACTAGCCGGGCGAGGTGGCGGGCGCCTGTAGTCCCAGCTACTCGGGAGGCTGAGGCAGGAGAATGGCGTGAACCCGGGAGGCGGAGCTTGCAGTGAGCTGAGACCCGGCCACTGCACTCCAGCCTGGGCGACAGAGCGAGACTCCGTCTCAAAAAGAAAAAAAAAAAAAAAAAAGCAGATAGTTCCCTCAAAATCAAAGGCTCTGTTCTGTTATGTATTGTGTTATCTACCGCTTTTGAGTTTTGGGGATATCAAATTACTTCACATTGTGGGAGAGCTTTGGTGTGTAATAACTAGGTAGAAAATACACTGTAAGGGGTGGCTAATAGTAGTTATAAATCAGAGAAGCATGCTCTTGGCCACCTGAAAGATATGGAAGCATTCCCACCCCCCATTAAGAGATGAGACTCCCTTGGGGGATAGGTTAATTACAAAATAAGCCAATTAGCTTGGGGTTGCCTTGCAGTGAAATGCATGGAAGAAGCACTACACTGTCTTCTCCCATACTATCTCCCTCCTTTGGGGGACCCAAAATCCAGTATAAAATGGCACCCTTAATTTTAGGGATCTGTCTTTGCCTTCAGCTGTGCCTGCTTATAGGTCCTAAAAGATGCATGCTACCTGGCCCTGTTCCTCCAAGAGTTTCACCCTAAAGCCAGTAATACAATTAAGAAACTGGCAAATGAAAAATCTTAACAGGTGCTGAATATTCTGTCTGTGTTGTTATGTATGTGTTGTGTGTAATGTCTATAAAAAGAGCTCTAATTGATTGGCTTAAAGAAAAATAAGCAGTAGGCGAGGCGCGGTGGCTCACACCTGTAATCCCAGCACTTTGGGAGGCTGAGGCAGGCAGATCATGAGATCAGGAGTTGGAGACCAGCCTGACCATTATGGTAAAACCCTGTCTCTACTAATAATACAAAAATTAGCCTGGTGTGGTGGTGGCGCATGCCTATAGTCCCAGCTACTTAGGAGGCTGAGGCAGAAGAATCGCCAGAACCTGTGAGGCGGAGGTTGCAGTGAGCCGAGATCGCGCCACTGCACTCCAGTCTGGGTGACAGAGTGAGACTTCATCTCAAAAACAAAAAAAAGAAAAAAGAAAAATAAGCGCTTAAATAAAATATTTTCTAGTTCACATGACTGTAAGAAATAAAAATAGTCTCAAAGATTATTGGTAAAATGCAAGTGTCATCAAAATGCAAATAGGTGGTCTACAGTCATGTTTTTAACTGTAACTATCCTGCACATTTTGTCATTCACAGACAATTGTTGTCTTGCTTTGTTCTTTCTCAAAAGATGGTTTATAATCAAGCTATATTAAGGATGTTAACAGGTGTTCTCAAATGCAGGTTTTTAATAGCTTTTTTTTTTTTTTTTTTGAGACCAAGTCTCACTTTGTCGCCCAGGCTGGTGTGCAGTGGCGCGATCTCAGTTCACTGCAAGCTCCGCCTCCAGGGTTAGGGCCATTCTCCTGCCTTAGCCTCCTGAGTAGCTGGGACTACAGGCGCCCGCCACCATGCCCGGCTAATTTTTTTGTATTTTTAGTAGAGATGGGGTTTCACTGTATTAGCCAGGATGGTCTCGATCTCCTGACCTCGTGATCCGCCTGCCTCGGCCTCCCAAAGTGCTGAGATTACAGGCGTAAGCCACTGCGCCGGGCTTTAATAGCTTTTAAGATTATAACATTGAAATAGAGAAAGAATGTATGGGACTCATAAAGAACCGACATGTTCACAAATATCAAGCAAAACACAAGTTAGCTAAATGGACTGCACTCAGAAAGCTAGAGCAACCTTTTTGTCTTTTGCTTGAAATATTGCTGATCCTTGTTTTGTTTTTCAGAGTCAAAGAAACTTATTTTGAACTATTTACAGCCTTAAAAAAATGATGTTGTGGGTATTTCATAGATGGCCTTTATCAGGTAGAAAATTACCTTTTATTCCTAGTTTGTTGAGTGTTTTTATCATGAAAGGGTATCATCAAATGTTTGCATCTGTTGAAATAACCATGTGGTTTTCGTTCTTTATTCTGTTAGTATGATGTATTGCATTGATTGATTCTCATATGTTTAATCAACCTGTGCAAGGTTTATCCTGGGAGAAATTTCACTCAGTCATGGTGTGTAAAATTAATATATTATTGGATTTGGTTTGTTAATGTTTTGTGGATAATTTTTTTTGTCTATATTTACAAAGGGCGTTGGTCTGTGGTTTTCTTTTCTGTTTTTTGAGACGGAGTCTTGCACTGTCGCCTGGGCTGGAGTGCAATGGTGCCACCTCAGCTCACTCCAACCTTTGCCTCCCGGGTTCAAGCGATTCTCCTGCCTCAGCCTCCCAAGTAGCTGGGATTACAGGTGCCCGCCACCACACCCTTTTCATGTGATGCCCTTGTCTGATTTTGGAATCAGGGTAATACCAATCTCATAGAATGAATTGGAAAGTATCCCCTCCTCTTCTGTTTTCGGAAAGAGTGTGAAAAATTGGTGATAATTCTGTGTTAGACATTTGGGAGAATTTATCAGCAAATCATCTGAGCCTGGGCTTTTCTTTGTGGGAATTTTTTTTTTTTTTTTTTTTGAGACAGAGTTTCACTCTCGTTCCATAGGCTGGAGTGCAATGGCGCAATCTCGGCTCGTTGCAACCTCTGCTTCCCGGGTTCAAGCGATTCTCCTGTCTCAGCCTCCCGGGTAGCTGGGATTACAGGCATGTGCCACTACACCCAGCTAAGTTTTTGTCTTTTTAGTAGAGACAGGGTTTCACCATGTTGGTCAGGCTGGTCTCGAACTCCTGACCTGGTGATCCACCTGCCTCAGCATCCCAAAGTGCTGAGATTACAGACATGAGCCACTGTGCCCGGCCGCCAATGATATCTCTCTCACAGATGAGAAAAGTCTGATTTCTATTTTTTGAGATGGAGTTTTGCTCTTGTTGCCCAGGCTGGAGAGCAATGGCAAATTTCGGCTCACCACAAACTCTGTCTCCCAGGTTCAAGCGATTCTCCTGCCTCAGCCTCCCGAGTAGCTGGAATTACAGGCATGTGCCACCACGCCTGGCTAATTTTGTATTTTTAGTAGAGACGGACTCTCCATGTCTCGAACTGGTCTCGAACTCCTGACCTCAGGTGATTCGCCCGCCTCAGCCTCCCAAAATGCTGGGATTACAGGCGTGAGCCACTACACCCAACCAGTCTGATTTCTTTTTAAATTTTACTTTGATTTATTTATTTTTGTAGAGCTTGGTTCTCACTATGTTGCCCAGGCTAGTCTTGAACTCCTAGACTCAAGTGATCCTCCTTCCTCAACCTCCCAAACTGTTGGGATTACTAGCATGAGTCACCATGCTCAGCGAAAAGTCCGATTTCTTAAGTCATTTTTAAAAGGTGATATACTAAGAAAAACTTTAACATTTTATTTTTTCATTTAACATCTTTTATTTTTTATACTAATGATTTTTTTTTTGTTTTTTGAGAGGGAGTCTCACTGTCGCCCAGACTGGAGTGCAATGGCACGATCTCAGCTCACTGCAACCTCCACCTCCCAAATTCAAGCAATTCCCCTGCCTCAGCCGCCCAAGTACCTGGGATTACAGGCACATGCCACCACGTCCAGCTATTTTTTGTGTATGTTTGGGTAGAGATGGGGTTTCACCATGTTGGCCAGAGTAGTCTCAAACTCCTGACCTCGGGTGATTCACCTGCCTTGCCCTCCCAAAGTCCTGAGATTACAGGCATGAGCCACTGTGTCTGACCTACTAATGATTTTTTAAAAGCTCTGAAGTGGCCGGGCCCGGTGGTCACGCCTGTAATCCCAGCACTTTCAGAGGCCCAGGCGGGTGGATCATGAGTTCAGGAGTTCAAGACCAGCCTGGCCAAGATGGTGAAACCCTATCTCTACTAAAAGTACAAAAATTAGCTGGGCATGGTGGCACACACCTGTAGTCCCAGCTACTTGGGAGGCTGAAGCAGGAGAATCACTTGAACCCGGGAGGTGGAGGTTGCAGTGAGCCAAGATCGTGCCATTGCGCTCCAGCCTGAGCAACAAGAGCAAAACTTCGTCCAAAAAAAAAAAAAAAAAAAAAAAAAAAAAGCTCTGTAGTATTGCTTTTAAAATGATTTTCTTATCTTATTAACAGCATCAATATTAAATTTACAGCTAGGTGAAAGAAAGGATATGTTTTTCTTCTTCCATTTGGTGCTTCAGTACCTTTTCCACATTCCCTGTGGTAGAGCCCAACCCTGACAGGAGACTCTTGGGGCCGAGTGATCTAGTAAACCAAGACTAACCCCCACTCCCTCCCACCTCAAACACACAGTGTCTAGTTCCAGTGGTAGCCCGCTTGTATTTCCGGTGTAATTTCTCTTATCATGAACCATTCCATGAACCGGTTCTCTGTGGAAGACAGAGTTCCTTTCAAATGTGTATTCTCAGGCTCACACAGCCACTGAATCCTGGACCTGGCATATAATCATGTTAGAATACAACTGTGGAGTGAGGCAAGTGGGAGTTCTTGGCTAGGACCCCAACATAACTAAGGTTTAATCTTAACCTTAAATAAGACTCCTTTGAAGGAGGTACAAGCACAAGAGCTATAACCAGGATATTATAGTCCTTTTTATAGCACTTAAGTCCTTCTTATGACATTTATTTGTAAAAACTAAAAATCCTTTTAAGGCTAAAAAACCTTCCTAGCATTATATTTCAATTTGGTAAATAAATAATACTAATAACTAAGATGTACTTATTATTAATTTCAACACTAGAAATTCGTTATCATGTCCTTTTAGGGAGTCTTTAGTTTTCCTTCCTTGTGTTTCCATAAAGACTTCTGTTTTATTTTTCCAGCTTGTCTCATACCCTGCAGACTTTCAGAAACACGTATAACAACCTTCCTTTCTTCACTTGATTTATAGGCACTGTAATGGGTATAGCTTACCCATTTAAGCTTCCCCACTCTTAGGTCTTTTATGGGGTAACTTCTTTACTTGATGGGGTCTTGTCAGACCCAATAGTAATATTTGTCTTGTGGGTTGAATAAAATATTGTAATAATTATTACTTTGTTAAAAGGAATCTTCTGAGAGTGGTGGTGTGTTTGCAATACTCTTTGCGCTTGAACTGAGTAAGTTTTGTTAAGAGGTTTGGGGTTCTGTGGAAATCCTTGATTTCTTCTGACTTGCAGGCCACATGCTTTTAACCACAGGCAACGAGTAAAAATATGTGCATGAAAAACCTGTAAACCAGAAAGTGATGACAGCAGGCAGAGTGGCGTGCTGTAAAATTTTTATCATCACACTTGAAGTGATTATGCTGCTTATGAATGGCGAAAACTCAAGTTCTAACACGTGGCAGTTTTAGTCTGTGTTTAGCCTTGCCATGTGCTTTCATCTGCCAGACTCCTCTTTGCTTTCCCCTTTGTTTCCCTGCTTTGAAGTTCATTCATTGTCCTGGTTTACTGTGAAATGCCACTTGGGGATAACTCAGAATTGGAGAGTGGCTTTATTGACCTGTGCTTTTCATATTTCATACTACGTTTCTGTTTTCCAGTTTCCCCCAGTTACGTTGCACTCCTTACGTACCATGATGTTCCTCTGTTGTCAAACTAGAGCTTCTTCCCACAGCTAAGTGGCTGATCAAGATTTCTCCAAAGAGATAAGTATCAGTTATACAGCTCTCTAAGCAATCTGTAGACTGAGAGCCACTCAAAACCTGGATGTCTGCGGGCTTTCAGGTGGCAGTAGTCATGGGTGAGAGTCAGTGGTTTTGGCAGGTACAAGCACATATGAATTGTATGAAGATGGGAACCTTGTTCTTGAGGAGGAGTGTCCTGGAGTGGAAGTGTTTTCCTTTAGTAATCCCTTTAGTAATCCCACAGTTCAAATATCTTGCTTTATTTCTCTAAGAGTACAAAGATTTCAACGAATTTCTCAGTTTAGTGAAGTCAGAGACAGGAACAAATGTGATAGGCTGGTATGCAACTTTAATTTTTTTTTAAGTTTGGGAAATACAGGAAAGAAAAGTCATGAATGATTCTGTCACACCAATATAACTAATATGACCATTTTGCACATTCTTTTTCAGGATACCTAGATGTTGAGTTTCATAGAATTGTAAAACTATGGTACATAGGACTTGGTATTCTAGGTTTTTAAAAAACTAACATTGTGTCAAACTATTTCCACATTATTTTGAATCTTGAATAGTATGCAACCACTAAATAAGGTTAGAACAAGAGAGCTACTGTACTTTAACCATTCCTCTAATGTCAGACATTTGTTGTTTCTAATTTTTTGCAATAGCTAAAGATGTTATAATGAAATTGTTTGTAATAATTAGATTAAAAGAAAGGATTGAAGGTAGGGAAAAGAAAGGGGTGTAGGCTGTAGAGCAGGGATAGAACCTCGTTGCAGCTTAGCCTTGGGAGAGAGAAAGGTTGAGGCAAGGTATAACTTTGTCCTTGGATCTAGAAAGGTTATGGACATGTTCAGGAGGTAGGGAATGGTGACTATTGATAGGCCTGTTGCCTGTTTTGTTCCACTGGGTTTTACAGAAAGTTAACATGATTGATCCTAAAGCTATATAGCACTCTCATTGAAAGGGAATTTGGGAATATCCCCCTTTAACTAGGTGGTAGTAGCTATGTTAACAAAAACTACTGAAAGCTTTTTCTAAGAGAAGGCTAGGAGGTGTAGGGGTCTTTCTTATGAATAAATATTTTCATTATTTTAGATTTTTTTTTAAAGGCCAATCGTCACAAATAAGAATACTGAGTTAAGGCTGGGCGCAGTGGCTCACGCTTGTAATCCCAGTACTTTGGGAGGCTAAGGCAGGCGGATCACCTAAGGTTGGGAGTTCGAGACCAGCCTGACCAACATGGTGAAACCCTGTCTCTACTAAAAATACAAAATTAGCCAGGCGTGGTGGTGCATGTCTGTAATCCCAGCTGTTCGGGAGGCTGAGGCAGGTGAATCACTTGAACCCGGGAGGCAGAGGTTGTGGTGAGCCGAGATCGCACCATTGCACTCTAGCCTGGGCAACAAGAACTAAACTCCGTCTCAAAAAAAAAAAAAAAAAAAAAAGATGAATACTGAGTTAAAAGGTATGGCCATCTCAGGAGGTTGCAGTGAGCCGAGATCCGAGATGCCACTGTACTCCAGCCTGGGTGTTGGAGCAAGACCCTGTCTCAAAAAAAAGAGAAAAAAAAGTACGGCCATTTGAGTTTTTTTAACCCACACTGTCAAATTGTTTTCCAAAAGAATAGTATTAGCTTGTGTTACACAGCCCTATGGACTCACTTCAGTGTACATTTATCAGCACTGGGAGTTTTCATTTTTTTTTTTGTATGTAAGAAATAACATTCCATCATGTGAATCTGCATTTCTCATTATGATGTAAAAATAAAATAAATAGATCTTGTATTCTATTTTCTTTGCTATTTTCTTTCTAATGAGTTGGCTGTTTTTGTTCTTTATTCATTTTATCATTTGTGGTCCTGTTGTTTTCTTACCAATTTGTTGGAGTTCTTTTTGTTGTTTTATTCCTTTTTTTTTTCCCATAAGTATTTTCCCTATGCTGCTCTTTTACCTTATACAAAACTATTATCTCTCTTTGCTGCATCTACTGCAAGAATGAAGATCATTCTCAGCAATCAGACTGTTGACATTACTCTGAAGGGACACACAGTGATTGTGAAGGGCCCCAGAGGAAACCTGGGGAGGGACTTCAAATCACATCAATGTAGAAAGAACTCAGAAAAAAAAAAGAGGCACCAGGTTGACAAATGGTAGGGAAACAGAAAGGAGCTGGCTACCATTCAGACTATTTGTAGTCATGCACAGAAGGGTGTAACAAGGGTACAATGGGCTTCCATTACAAGATGAGGTCTGTGTATGCTCACTTCCCCATCAATGTCCTTATCCAGGAGAATGGGTCTCTTGTTGAAATCCGAAATTTCTTGGCTGAAAAATACATCCGCAGGGTTTGGATGAGGCCAGGTATTGCTTGTTCAGTATCTCAAGCCCAGAAAGATGAATTAAGCCTTGAAGGAAATGACATTGACCTTGTTTCATATTCAGTGGCTTTGATTCAGCAAGCCACAAACAGTTAAAAACAAGGATATTAGGAAATTTTGGGATGGTATCTATGTCTCTGAAAAGGAACTATTCAGCAGGCTAATAAATAAGATCTAAGAGTTGTCCAGCTATAGAAACAAGATGCCGGATGATTTCTAAGACCTATTTGTGATATTTAAATGATACAATAAAAGACCTATTGATTTGGGGGAAAAAAACTCAAATAACTATTATTATTTTACAGTATACTCTGTTGGTCTTTTTGTTTGTATTTACTTCTGAGTTTGGAAGTTGTTACTCACTAGAGATATAGAAAAGGTTCCATTTAATATGCTGTGTTATATAATAATAAAGTGAAAAAACTTTTCCCCAAATTATCAAGTCATCATTACCATACTATTTTGAAATTATATTTTATTGCTTCGTGATTTTTTTTTTTTTTTTTTTTTTTGAGATAGAGTCTCGCTCTGTAGCCAGGCTGGAGTGCAGTGGCATGATCTTGGCTCACTGCAACCTCTGCCTCCCGGGTTCAAGCCGTTCTCCTGCCTCAGCCTCCTGAGTAGCTGGGATTACAGGCGTGCACCACCGTACCCAGCTAATTTTTGTATTTTTAGTAGAGACAGAGTTTCACCATGTTGGCCAGGATGGTCTTGATCTCCTGACCTCGTGATCCGCCCACCTCAGTCTCCCAAAGTGCCGGGATTGCAGGTGTGAGCCACTGTGCCCGGCCACGTGATAGCTTTCTTTAAAATCATAACTGATTCTGTATTTGTCTCTTTCTGGTCTTATCTAATCTCTTTTACTGATCTCTGTTTACTTGTATAAAAACAAGTAGGGAGCCTATTTTATTATTACTCTTTAGTTTCAGTTTTTACAAGTGGACAGTAAGTACTTCATGGATCCAAATATTAGGAATTGATCTTAGGCAAAAAAGTTGGGGCAAAATGGAAGCAACTTATCATTACAGTTTTTTTTTTTTTTTTTTGAGACAGAGCCTCACTTTGTTGCCTTGGCTGCAGTGCAATGGCGCAACCTCGGCTCACTGCAAACTACGCCTCCCGGATTCAAATGATTCTCCCTCCTCAGCCTCCTGAGTAGCTAGGATTACAGGCACCCGCCATTATGCCTGGCTAATTTTTGTGTTTTTCATTATGACAGAGTTTCACCATGTTGGCTAGGCTGGTCTCAAACTCTTGACCTCAGGCGATCTGCCCACCTTGGCCTCCCAAAGTGCTGGGATTACAGGTGTGAGCCACCATGCCTGGCTCATTACAGTTTTATATGCGTTTTACTGACTACCTGGTTCTGTGCTGTTCTTGTAACATTTACTTAACATATTTCTTTGAATGCTGCTTCAAATTTTATTTCAAAATTGAGGGGGAAATTATAAGCAAATGATAAACATAAACAAAATTTTATTTTCCTTTTTTGTTAGAGGCAGAATTTAAGGAAAAATTCTGATGATTTTGATTACAGGTAGTGGCTAACCTCTTATGATTTATTTACTTATCTATTTATCTTTCTATCTATTTGTACTTTTTTTTTTTTTTTTTTTTGATAAACAGTCCCTCCCCAGTAAGAATGCAGTTCTTCTTAATCACAGAAGTTATTCCTTTCCTTGTGATGGCCTTCTCTGTTCTGTGTCTTGGCAAATATCTGAGCCTAATAGTTGGGTGGTGCCCTTGGCATAGATGTTATGTAAGGAATTGTCACCTGCTTTTAGAGTCAGTCATCCCATGAAATCGAAGGAGTCAGTAAGGCGTTATGGAATCAGGAGGCTTGTGTGACAGCTCTGACGCTGATACCAATTAATTACCTGACTGGACCTCAGTTTCCTCATCAGTAGAATGAACACAGTTGGCCTAGTGACCTCAAATATCTCTCCCAAGCTAACAATCTGTGATTCTCATTCTCTGAGATGTTACCACGAGGAATGTTTACTTCTACATTACTTTTTTTTTTTTTTTTTTTTTTTGAGACGGAGTCTCGCTCTGTCGCCCAGGCTGGAGTGCAGTGGCCGGATCTCAGCTCACTGCAAGCTCCGCCTCCCGGGTTCACGCCATTCTCCTGCCTCAGCCTCCCGAGTAGCTGGGACTACAGGCGCCCGCCACCTCGCCCGGCTAGTTTTTTTTGTATTTTTTAGTAGAGACGGGGTTTCACCGTGTTAGCCAGGATGGTCTCGATCTCCTGACCTCGTGATCCGCCCGTCTCGGCCTCCCAAAGTGCTGGGATTACAGGCTTGAGCCACCGCGCCCGGCCTACATTACTTTTTAAAATAAGACAAATGGAGAACAGAAAATGAGAACTAGAGTTTAATTTTAAAATTTTGAAGTGTCATCGATGAGGCTATAGTCATGTGTTATGTTGCTTTAGTCCAATAGTTCTTAATTAAGAGTATGCATTAGAACTACCAGTGAACATTTAAAATATATGTATATGCATATGTGAACATATATAAATATATACACACATAAATATGTTTGTTTATTTATTTATTTACTTATTTATTTACTGGAGACAGAGTCTCACTGTTTTGCCCAGGCTAGAGTGTAGTGGTCCAACCTTGGCTTACTGCAACTTCCACCTCCTGGGTTCAAGCAATTCTCCTGCCTCAGCCTCCCAAGTAGCTGGGATTACAGGCGTGTGCCACAACACTCAGCTAATTTTCATATTTTAAGTAGAGATGGGGTTTCACCATGTTGGTCGGGCTGGTCTCAAACTCCTGACCTCAGGTGATCCAACTGCATCAGCCTCCCAAAGTGCTGGAATTACGGGCGTGAGCCACCGCACCTGGCCACACACACAAATATGCATGCTTAGGCCCCTGCCTTGCAAGTCTGGTTCAGTAGGTTAAGGATAAGGATGAAACCTAGGAAGTCTTGCTTATTCAGATGCAAATAAGGATTGACAGGCTCCCTTCCACTTATGGAAGGCAGATACTATAGGTATAGACTGGTCTGGTATACTCTGTGACAAATAAGTCCCATTGCTCTTCTGGGATCCTATAATTAATTGGCACAAAATGTTAGTTTTTCTTTCTTTTTTTTTTTTTTTTGAGATACGGTCTTGCACTGTCTCCTGGGCTGGAGTGCAATGGCGTGATCTTGGCTCACTGCAACCTCTGCCTCCCAGGTTCAAGCGATTCTCCTGCCTCAGCCTCCCAGTGCTGGGATTACAGGCATGAGCCACCGCCCCCTGCCCAGAGAAACTACAACAAACGAGAAATTACAACAAGCTAGTTTTTCTTTAAGAAGAACCCACTTCTCATTTTCTTATCTGTTCAGGCTGGTAAAACAAAATAACATAAACTAGGAGGCTTATCAACAAGGGAAAACAATTTCTTACAGTTCTGTGACCTAGGAAGTCCAAGATCAAGGTGCCAGTAGATTCCATGTCTGGTGAGGGCCCACGTCCTGATTCTCAGTAGGTACCTTCTTGCTGTGTCCTCACATGGTGGAAGGGGAGATGGGCCCTCTGGAGTTTCTTTCATAACTGTGCTAATCCCATTCTTGAGGGCTCCTAATCACCTCCCAAAGGCCCCTCCTTCTAATGCTGTCACTTTGAGAGTTAAGATTTTGACACAGAAATTTTAGAGGTGTAGAAGCATTCAGATCATAGCACTTATATCTCAAATATTAGGATATTTCTATGTTCCTTTTCACTTTTCTATCCATATGTTAAGGATTAGTAACATTTGATTGTCTGGTATATAATAAAACAGTCTCTTGGTTGTTGACCCTAAATTGACATTGTATGATAGAGGTTATTTAAAAATTTCTTAAATTAACTACTTTCTAAAAACTATTTTTATAAAATAATACATGTTCATGGTTTAAAAACACATAGTACCAAAAGTATGATGAAAGTGAAAGCTTACTAGAGATAATGATTAATAATAATAATGATTAATAATAAACATTTTGGGAATTTAGCTGATTTTATTAACACCATTTAAATATCAGTCTAGGTGTAGTGACAGTATAACATACTGGTTAAAAGCATGGGCTCTACCTTTACATTTATGGTCAATTGATTTTTGACAAGGGTGGCAAGACATATCAATAGGGAAAGGTTAGTCATTTCAACAAATGGTGCTGAGACAGCAGGTTATCCACATGCAAAAGAAGAAAGTTGGATGCCTGCCTCACACAACACATGAAAATTAACTTAAAATGGATCATAGTCCTAAAGTAAGAACTAAAACTACAAGACACTTAGAAAAAAAGTAAAATCCTTGTGACTTTGGAATAGGCAATAGTTTCTTATATATGACAATGACACCAAAAGTACAAGCAAAAAAGAAAAAGATATATTTGACTTGATCAAAATTAAAAACTATATTTCAAAAAGACTTCTATATTTTAAACCTGTTTTTTTTTTTTTTTTAAAGTGTAGGTTCTAGAGAATGATAACCTAACTTTTAATTTTAGCTCCATTACTTATTGTAAGCTGTGCAACCCTGAGGACGTTGCATAACCTCTCTGAGTCTGTGTCCTTGTTTGTAAAATGGGGATGATGGTAGCAGTACCCACCTAACGATATTGCTAGAAGGATTAAATGAAAGGAAGCATACAAACATTAACCCTCTGTCCAGTTCTGGATAAATACACATACCAACTATGAAGATGATAAGGAGATTGAAGAAGGATGAATGGCTTACTTGGATCAGCAGAAATGAGAAGAAATCACCTAAGGAGCAAGTGTAAGGGTGGGCTTGAGCTTGGTTTATTTGTGGGTCCTGAAGAAGACAGCTAATTTAAACATTTTTACAAGCTGGAGGTAGCAATCTCTTGGTGGTTTCGACTGGTGATGACGCCCAGGATGACAGTGCTGTCATGTGGGGATAACATACCACTAAGCTGGATCATGTTTGTTTTGATGCCTGATTGGGCCAGCACAAAATCCTGAGGAGAAAACAGAATCTGCAGAAAGTATTTTTATTGCAATCTTGCTGCATCTTGCCTGAAGATCCTGTGTCTGCTTATCCAGGAGTTAGCCTGGGAGAAAATGTGTAAACCTTGCTTTGAGTAGTCTGCCCCTGTGTCTGTAAGCAGGGTTGTGTTGGAAGGGGACATCTGTCTGACATTTGGCCTCTCTGCATTTAAACCATTGTTGGGAATACAGATGGCATAAAATGTGGCCTCAGTATTTCGAACCCGTTACTTATTTTCCTGCGATCAGGGAAGCTTCCGATTATGGCTTGTTACTTGGCAGGATCCCCTGAGAACATATCTTGAGTGTGATCTGAGTCAGGAATATTGAATAATTTGTCAGAGGTTCCAGTCAGATGAAAGAACTAAATCTGTAATCTTCATTAGAGTCCTTCCTTCCTCAGATTCCTTATTTTGGCCTGTGGGACTGAAATGGTAATGCTTTTAGAGTGAACCTAATATTAGAAAACGCATCATCATGTTTTCCTTTGTGATAATTACCATCCTTACTTCCACTACTTCTAGCTAAAGATCATCACCCTGGTAAAACTTTGCCAGAGAACCCAGCAGGATTCACCAGCACGGCCACTGCAGACCTCAGAGCCCTGCTTCAGGCCTATATAGACGGTCACTCTGTGGTCATCTTCAGTAGGTCCACATGCACACGCTGTGCTGAGGTAAGGCTTTAAACTCAAGGGGTTTAAATGGAATTGTAGCAATTTGACAGACTTTTGAGCTCAAATGTAAAGAACTGGATTTCACCTTTAGGAAGAGTGTATGCAGGCTGGGCGCAGTGGCTCACACCTGTAATCCCAGCACTTTGGAAGGCCAAGGCGGGCGGATCACAAGGTCAAGAGATCAAGACCATCCTGGCCAACGTGGTGAAACCCTGTCTCTACTAAAAATACAAAAATTAGCCCGACATGGTGGCATGTGCCTGTAGTCCCAGCTACTCGGGAGGATGAGACAGGAGAATCACTTGAACCTGGGAGCAGAGGTTGCAGTGAGCCGAGATTGTGCCACTGCACTCTAGCCTGGGCAGCAGAGCGAGACTCCTTCTCAAAAAAAAAAAAAAAAGGAAAAGTGTATGTAGGTATAACTTGCTTTAGAGTAATTGTAAAATGTGGTTTTGATAACAAAATACTGCTTGAATAATCTCTTTCTGAGCTTTTGGGAAGTATGAGATATTTTCAGGTAGTCAAGTTCAGGGAAGGTTAGGGTGGGGGAGTTACCAAACCAGTTGATTTGCTGTCCTTTCAGATATGTCTGTAGGGAATATTTCATAAGGAACGGTTACTTAGGGTACTACCAAATTTTGGTAAATATCTCTTCATGGTGTGGTTTATTATGGGGAAAATAACTTCACAAAGAATAAACTGTTTCCTACTGGGTTCTTAATCTTAGATTATCAAAGAGAAAAGGTCAGTGGTTACAGCCATGGGGAGGATTAATGAAGGTGAGAATTGAAAGGCAAATGTGATCTGTCTGGTGCTTCATAGTAAGGCTGAGGGCATTTACATGTCACTGAGGTTTAGCTCTAGGCCTACACAATGGAGCCTTAGGTAAACATAAGTGGCCATCTGTCCAGGTTCACTGGGAGGTTAATTTATTATTAAGTTTAATTTTCTCTCAACTTGTCTGCCCCATGACTGACTTTCCAGATCTCAAGGAGCTTGAATTCAGAAGCCTTTTTATTCTGGAAGCCCTATATAGAAATAAATGGGCTTATGGGCTTTTTGGACTCTCTTTCTCTCTCTCGTTTTGCGCACATGTGTGTGTGCCTGTGTGTGCCTGTGCACACGCGCACTTTTTTCCCAAGTAAAAAAAAAGGAAGTTGGGCAGCTGAAGTAGGGAGACCCTTTCATCCTTGTCTCTCTCCTGAACACATTATGCATCGATGCCACCTTAGGCTTCATCCCAATCAATGTGATAGTGATGCCTTTCCTGTAGGACATCATATTGGGAGTAGGACTGCAAAGAGGCGGAAGACACAGGTCCCATCCCTGGGGATTTAGCTCAACTGAAAGGGCAGAACATAGGCTTAAGAAGAAAAATGATCTCAGATAACCCTTGCTAAATTCTACATGATTGGACAGGTAGTAAGTGTTAGAGAATTTAGAAGAGGGCTGGGCATTAGAAAACTGCTATGTTTTTAATCCTCTAGGGGCTTAGTTATCTAGTTCTGCAATTCTTGTCTGCTTTTGGGACCTACTGCCCCCACCCCCACACCGCCCGCCACTTCCTTTTCTTTAATCTTTAAAATGAAGGGCTTGAACTAGTTGCTTATTGAGGGTTTTGTTTTTGTTTTTGTTTTTGAGACAGAGTCTCATTCTGTTGCCCAGGCTGGAGTACAGTGGTGTGATCTTGGCTCACTGCAACCTCTGCCTCCTGGTTCAAGCAATTCTCCTGCCTCAGCCTCCCAAGTAGCTAGGACTACAGGTGCAGGCCACCATGCCTTGCTAATTTTGTATTTTTAGAAAAGATGGGGTTTCACTATGTTGGCCAGGCTGGTCTTGAACTCCTGACCTTGTCATGATCCTCCCGCCCTGGCCTCCAAAAGTGCTGGGATTATAGGCATGAGCCACTGTGCCCAGCCTGAGGGTTTTCTTAGTTCTGAAATTATGTGCTTGTCTAGTCTTTTTCATTACCAAACAATGGTTAAGAGCCTAGACTCTAAAGTCAGAGTGTGGATCTTGGTTCTGTGATTTATCAGGCATGTGACTTTAGTTGTTTACCTGTGGTGCCACAGTTTTCCCATCTGTAAAATGTGGATAATAATAGTACCTATATCATAAGTTTGTTAGGAGGATTAAATTAATATTTATAAAAGCCATAGAATATACTCGACACATAGTAAACACTATATCAGTGTTTGTTAAAGAAAATAACTACTTGCATTTTTCCTTTTCCTATCAGGACTAACTTCGGGTGGTTAATCTTCCTTCTGTCAGTACTGAGGCTAGATTAAATGGTAATCAACAAATACCTGACTTAATGCTAAGTACAGTTAATCCTATCAGTGGATTAATAGCTACCATTTGAGTGCCATCTATGTGCCAGGCATTCAATCGCTCTGCTTATATTTTCAAACATTATTAAAGAATTGAGAGCTGGGCACAGTGGCTTATGCCTATAATCCTAATGCTTTGGGAGGCCAAGGCAAGAGGTTCACCTGAAACCAGGAGTTTGAGACCAGTCTGGGCAACATAACAAGACTCTATTTCTATGGGGGAAAAAAAAAGAATATATATATATATATATATATATATATATATATATATATATATATATCTTGGCATGGTTTGCATGTGCCTGTAATCCTAGCTTCTCAGGAGGCTGAGGTGAGAGGATCACTTGAGCCCAGGAGTTCAAGGTTACAGTGAGCTATGATTATGCCACTGCACTCTAGCCCGGCTGACAGAGTGAGACTCTGTCTCTAAAATAAATACATATGGTCGTGGTGGCTCACACCTGTAATCCCAGTACTTTGGGAGGCTGAGACAGGCAGATCACTTGAGGCCAGGAGTTCAAGATCAGCCTAGGCAACATGGTGAAACCCTGTCTCTTCTAAAACTACAAAAATTGGCCAGTTGTGGTGGTGAACGCCTGTAATCCCAGCTACTCAAGAGGCACAGGCATGAGAATCACTTAAAACTCAGGAAGCTGAGGTGGCAGTGAGCCAAATCGTGCCACTGAGCTACAGCCTGGGTAACAGAGCAACACTCTATCTAAATAAATAAATAAATAAAATAAAAATTAAGAAATGAAATAAATAAGTAAACAGAAAATTCCAATTTTAACCCTGCCCTAGTTCTGGAATGAAGAGTTGGGCTAGCAGTCAGGATTGCTGCTAGTGATAGTCAGTGTGCTCCTTGCAATTCCAGGTCTCTTTGACCTATCATTTTTTTTTTTTTCTTTTCTTTTTTTAGTCCCCATTATGCCCCAGAATGTTCTTATTCTTACTGTTATCTCTGAAATCTACTAACTCCCTCATTTCCCAGCTCTCCTGCCTATCCCTGAAAATGTAAAGCCTTGCCTGTATTTCCCCAGTTTTACTTAATTAAAACTAGCCTGGGAATGAAGAACTTTTCCTATAACATTTGTGTTAGCTATTTGCATGCTTATTTAAACATACAGTTGCCCAGGCGCGGTGGCTCACACTTGTAATCCCAGCACTTTGGAAGGCCGAGGCAGGCAGATCACCTGAGGTCAGGAGACCAGCCTGACCAACATGGAGAAACCCCATGTCTACTAAAAATACAAAAATTAGCCGGGTGTGTTGGCACAGGCCTGTGATCCCAGCTGCTCGGGAGGCTGAGGCAGAATTGCTTGAACCCGGGAAGTGGAGTTTGCAGTGAGCCGAGATCGCGCCATTGCACTCCAGCCTGGGCAACAAAAGTGCAACTGTCTCAACAACAACAACAACAGCAACAACAACATATAGTTATCCTGGCAAATTTATTTAATGTCATTATCCAAACAATCACTGGGTATGTCAGGTCTTCTAGATAAATATCCCCTGGTTTTACCTTGTTGATTTCAGATTGTTTTCAGATTGATGCCAGTTAATTTTGAAATTAATTTTCTAGTCTTTGGCCGTGAAAGATGATTAGGTGCTTTTCCTGGTAAAGTGGTGAATTTCTTCTGAGGGTATACGACTCATATACTTAGCTGTTCACATTTATTTATTTATTTAAATTACCTTGAAGTAGAATTTTCCCAGGTTATTTTCTTTAGTTTTTATTTAATCATCTTATTTAACAAGTGGGATATGAGTAAATCAGAGCTCCGCCTCCCGGGTTCACGCCATTCTTCTGCCTCAGCCTCCCGAGTAGCTGGGACTACAGGCGTCCGCCACCATGCCCGGCTAATTCTTTTATATTTTTAGTAGAGACAGGGTTTCACTGTGCTAGCCAGGATGGTCTCGATCTCCTAACCTTGTGATCCACCTGCCTCGGCCTCCCAAAGTGCTGGGATTACAGGCGTGAGCCACCATGCCCGGCTGAGAAACTTTGTTTTTATATTGGTACTTGGTCTGATGAATGTGTATTTCTCTCTGGGATGAGTAATGTCATTTGCATTAATTCAAGTTGGGAAGTGCCCATAAGGAAACTAACTTCTACATAATGCAGCTTTCCACTCTTGCGTAACACATTAGTTACTGTATGTGTTTTGCATGCATCTGGCTGTGAAGAGGTTTTAAAGTGCAAAGATAATCCTCTCCACCTTTTCAGAATTGCAATATTTGTTTCTTTTTTTTTTTTTTTTTTTTTTGAGATGGAGTCTTGCTCTGTAGCCCGGGCTGGAGTGCAGTGGCCGGATCTCAGCTCACTGCAAGCTGCGCCTCCCGGGTTTAGGCCATTCTCCTGCCTCAGCCTCCGGAGTAGCTGGGACTACAGGCGCCCGCCACCTCGCCCGGCTAGTTTTTTGTATTTTTAGTAGAGACGGGGTTTCACGGTGTTAGCCAGGATGGTCTCGATCTCCTGACCTCGTGATCCGCCCGTCTCGGCCTCCCAAAGTGCTGGGATTACAGGCTTGAGCCACCGCGCCCGGCCAATATTTGTTTCTTATAGCTGTTTCAGAGTGGTGGGGGGAACTGAATTCAGATTCAGACTGGGGCTTAGGTGCCATCTAAAAGAGTTTAAGAAAAAGACTACTGGCTGGGTATGGTGGCTCACGCCTGTAATCCCAGCACTTTGGGAGGCTGAGGTGGGCAGATCACGAAGTCAGAAGATTGAGACCATCCTGGCCAACATGGTGAAACCTCATCTCTACTAAAAATACAAAAATTGGCTGGGTGTGGTCCCACCTAATTGGTTGGCTGAGGCAGGAGAATTGCCTGGACCCAGGAGGCAGAGATTGCAGTGAGCCGAGATAGCGCCACTGCACTCCACTGGCAACAATGCAAGACTCCGTCTCAAAAATAAATAAATAAATAAAAAGAAGACTAATGATGTTGTTTGAATGAACTTATTTTCCCATTTTATCAAAATGTTGAATTTGGTCCTATAAAAATGACAGAAATCTCCCAGTGTACTTCTATACAATAGGAAGTCTACTGTTTTAGTAGTTAAGGTTAGAATGAGACTTTTTTTGTTTTTTGTTTTTCAAGAATACATTTTCCTCATTGATCATCTCTGTGAACTTCAGGCTACTCTGGCCTTTTAAATTTTATTGTATAACTGGAGGAATATGGTTCTAAACTTTCCTAAATTATTGACAGGCTGTTTGTGTCTTGTACATAAAAGTCTCTTGTGTCAGTAGTTTAAATGTTATCTAGTGGTAAAAGTAACTTTTAAATAAAATTTTGTTTTTTACCAGTATAATTTGTATAACCATGAGCGTATGATTTTTTGTTTGTTTTATTTAACAGTCTCAGGGCATAATAGCTTTTTTTGTAACTGATTTATTGGTTGAGGATTACTCAGCCAAAAAAAAAATAATACTTTGACTATTGTAAGAATATATTTTTCTCAGGTTTGCCACATAATGCTTTGGAAACATTGTGTTCCAATGCTTTTTTAAATATAGTATTAAATCCATTTTATAATGAGGTAGACTGAGTCACTAAACATATAAAATGTAACTTATGAAGCGATACAGATGAATCATTGATAATTGAATAGAATCAACAGACTTCAAATACTCTTTTAAATATCATTATTGTCAACAGGGAGAATCTTATGGGTTACATAAAAGTGAATTGGGAAGTTTTCAAAGGTGAAGGCTGGTTGAGAAAGGAAGTAATGAAGCTGGATAAGAGATTCTCCTGTTGGTTATAACCTCATTTTTCATTTTCCTCCTTGTTTTTCGACTTCTTCCAGGTAAAGAAGTTATTTAAATCTCTGTGTGTTCCTTATTTTGTGCTTGAACTTGATCAAACAGGTAAGTTTCTGTTTAATATGTAAATCATAGCTGCTGACTGTACATTTTATTTTATTTATTCTACCTGGCTTTAATTTGTCTTCCTTGAGGTTTTTATTGTTTAGTGAGCACTTGCTAGCTCACTAGTCATTTAGATAGGGTACTCTCCTGGAGCTAATCATATTTACCTTTAGCCTTTACCTAGTTTATAGCCTTGATATTACCCAGAGTTTCCTGTTACTGAAATTATTCTTCTTATTACTCATGAATCTAGTTACAGATACAGTATTTGCTGGTTTTATGGTAAGTTTGTTTTTGCAAAATTGTCTCCTTTCTGATAAGTAATGCACATAGTATTTGAATTAAATATAAATTGAGATGCATTCAGAAATTTTGGCAGGGACATACAAAGATCAGTAAAGGTAAAAGATCCATGAAAAGTGCTACTGGGAAATCCCAGGGAGAGAAAGGTTGGTGGAGTATAGCAGAAAGTTTCTTTCTAGGACCATGGTGCTCCTTTTTTGTGGGTCAGAAAATCCCAAGGGCTCACAGGCAAACATTATTAAGAATCTAATCTAGGCCTGTTGGTGACTCATGCCTCTAATCCCAACACACTGGGAGGCCAAGGTGGTAGGATCGCTTGAGGCCAGGAGTTTGAGACCAGCCTGGGCAACAGAGTGAGAGTTTGTCTCTACAAAAATAAAGAATTAAAAAATTAGCCAGGCATAGTGGCATGAGCCCGTAGTTCTAGCTACTCAGGAGGCTGAGGCAGGAAGATTGCTTGAGCCAAGGAGTTCAAGGTTACAGTGAGCTCTGATTGCACCATTGCACTCTAGCCTGGATTCCTGAGTGAGACCTTGTTTCAAAAAACAAAAAGAATCTCCTAGTGGCCAGCACCATCATTTCTATTAGGAAAAGTGGGCCTCTCCAGATTAGGAAGAGGAGGTAAACTTCATGCCTAATAGCTTAAAGGAAGCAGAGTCCTAGGCATTGACAGTCTCTGCTCAGTCTCCAAACGAATACAAAGAAAGGGCCTGGCGTGGTGGCTCACACCTGTAATCCCAGCACTTAGGGAGGCTGTGGTGGCTGGATTCCCTGTGGTTGGGAGTTTGAGACCAGCCTAGCCAATATGGTGAAACACCATCTCTGCTAAATAATAAAAAAAATTAGCTGGGTGTGGTGGCGTGTGCCTGCAGTCCCAGCTACTCAGGAGGCTGAGGCAGGAGAATCGCTGGAACCCTCCTTAGGAGGCGGAGGTTGCAGTGAGCCAAGATCGCGTCACTGCACTCCAGCCTGGGTGACAGAGTGAGACTCCATCTCAGAACAACAACAACAACAACAACAAAAACAAACAAACAAAACAAAGAAAGGATTCAACTAGACAGAGAAATATATATGGCAATTGGGAGATGTGAGCAATTGGCATGTAAGTTTCATTTCTAGGGTCAGGAGGAATGAGGTAGTTGTGTGGCAAGACATATTACTTGATGTTTCTAAAGATAGGTTCTCTAACGCAGAGAGCATTACATAATAACTACCACATATAGAGTGTTAGTTCCTGTTTTACATGGACTATGCTGGGTTAAGTGTAGTCACCTATACTCACATGAACTCAGCAAGGAAGATATTCTCTATATTTTATAAATGAGGAAATTGAATCCCAGAAAAGTCAATTAACTTTCTTAACATTGACCTGGTGCGGTGGCTCATGCCTGTAATCCCAGCACTTTGGGAGGCTGAGGCAGGTGGATCACCTGAGGTTGGAAGTTGAAGATCAGCCTGACCTATATGGAGAAACCCCATCTCTACTAAAAATACTAAATTAGCCGGGTGTGGTGGCTCGTGCCTGTAATCTCAGTTACTCAGGAGGCTGAGGCAGGAGAATCGCTTGAACCCGGGAGGCAAAGGTTGTGGTGAGCCAAGATTGCGCCATTGCACTCCAGCCTGGGCAACAAGAGCAAAACTCCATCTGAAAAAACAAACAAACAAAAAACCCAAACAACAACAACAACAACAACAACAAAAACTTCCCTAACTTCATATAAATACTGGATCTATAATTTGGACACAGGCCTGTGTAATTCTGAAGCCTACGTTATTTCAATAATACCGTGTTGTCTGTCTCCTCTACAGTGACCCTTCTATTCCTTCATCAAGGAAGGCTCTTGCCCCTAAATACTCCATAATATGACAGGAAATCTCAATATATGAAATTTCTTCTGGTTCCAAAAGTAGCCTTTTATAAAAATATAAATTTTCCTGGGAAACTTAAGTCACTTGCAACTTGCTGTGAATTAGAGAAAAATAACCAAACAGAACAATAACCAAACAAGCAAATTAAGCTAATATAAGATAAAGCAAATGAACATGTCCTTCAAGGATGGGAAAGGTAAAAGAGGTAACATCAGAAGAGATGGGCAGGATGAACGCACTAAGTGCTTAGGGAGCATGATTTGTAAGGATTTACTCTCTGAATCTGGAAAACTTGCATTTTTTGGTAACAAATGGCAGATGTTTTATTTCTAAAACTGTTACTAAGTGGCTAAGGAAGTTTTAAGAGTCTGTGATTTAATACATGTATGAACTTTATTTTCAGTCCCAGAAAATAAGCATTGGATTATGAATTGACTTTTGTCCCAGTGGTCCCCCAGTTATACTTCCCTTGCTCTTTCTTTGTTTCTGTTTTTGTTTTTGTTTTTGAGATGGAGTTTTGCTCTTGTTGCCCAGGTTGGAGTGCAATGGCACAATCTGGGCTCACCACAACCTCCACCTCTCGGGTTCAAGTGATTGTCCTTTCTCAGCCCCCCAAGTAGCTGGGATTACAGCATGCGCCACCACACCCGGCTTATTTTGTATTTTTAGTAGAGATGGAGTTTCTCCATGTTGGTCAGGCTGGTCTCGAACTCCTGACCTCAGGTGATCCATCCACCTCGGCCTCCCAAATTGCTGGGATTACAGGTGTGAGCCACCACGCCCAGCCCCCTTGGTCTATCTTAAATGTCCTCGTTACTTTATCATATTTCAGACTATTCTTATGTTTTTAAATGTGTATTGCCAGAGGGGAGGTGCAGTGACTGAAAATCTATTAACTTTCTCCTTTTCCAACTACTTTTCTGTGTGAGACTGGATTTTTCATTTACTTCTACCAAAACAACATATATTGCATATGAGCCACCATGCCAAGCTAATTTTGTATTTTTAGTAGAGATGGTATTTCTCCATATTGGTCAGGCTGATCTTCAACTCCCAACCTCAGGTGATCCAACCCCCTCGGCCTCACAAAATTCTGGGATTATAGGCGTGAGATCAGCCTGGCTAGCATGGTGAAATCCCGTCTCGACTAAAAATACAAAAATTAGCCAGGAGTGGTGGTGGGCGCCTGTAATCCCAGCAACTCGGGAGGCTGAGGCAGGAGAATCACTTGAGCGCGGGAGGCGGAGGTTGCAGTGCGCGGAGATTGTGCCGCTGCACTCCAGCCTGGGCAACAAGAGCAAGACTCCATATCAAAAAAAAAAAAAAGACCAAGTTTGATATGCCGTTCTAAGGCAAGTAGGAAGCATGAATATTAACACAGTTTTGGTTTTGTGAGATGTATTTGTCCCAAGTATAGGAGAAACACCATTCTACACGTGCAGTTGGCCCTAGCCACACAGGAGAGATGTGATCTGGTTCATGTCTTCCATGAGCTTGCAGTCATGGAACTGGAACTGCTGATGTAGTCTCTAAGTGCTGGTTTCATGAATAAACACCTCCTTTATCTGTTTCTTCTAGGCTCCAAAAGAACCCTCCGTAGGCATGATTTTTCACACCAGTGTTGGCTGCGTAATCTTCCCAGGGCCTGGATCATAGTGGGTATTTAAAGAGTCAGAAGATTAATTGGTAGACAGGAATATTTGGTATAGAATCAGATGGGTGCATTTGTTCATTCAGCATGTTTATTGAGTGCCTGCTGTGCACTAGGCTCTGTATACTAAGCACTGGGAATACAGTAGTATATTAGGCAGGTGTGCTTCCTGTCTAAAGGAATTAGACTTGCTTGTGTGTGTGGTTTTCTTCTGCTCCCCCCGCCCCGCCCAGCAAATTCCTTTTATTTTCCTTTAGTACTGAGGGCCTGTGTACTGCCTAACTGGATTGGTAATGGAGTGAGTGCCCCGTGAATTCCTGTGTTTGCAGTAGTATCACCTCTCAAAGAAAATCAAGAAGAGAAGTTGTGCTACCAGGGAATCCTCTCTCTCTACCCTAACATTTTCTTCTTCCTTCTTTTGGCTGTATTTGGGCCACTCTACATAAATTAAGGTTATTATTTGAAAACAACCATCAGGGTCAACTGAGTTCTACTGAGATTGGTATTGGAGAGAGAAATTCAGCACCAGGAGGCCTGGCATTCATGTCCTGTGTGTAGGCAGCGGTAGTAGTCATACATGCTATCCTCCCTGTGCCAGAGGCTTATGCATGTTCTCCTATTTAATCTTCAGAATACCACCAAGCAAGTAGGTGGTGATATCACCTTCTTATGATGAGGAAATAAAAACATAGTAAAGTATTAGTATACAGGACAGCTGGCTTTCTGTGAACCTACTGGCAATTTGTGGTCCCTCCCACTACTTCCTGAGACTATCTCATAGAACCTTTCATGACTTGCCTCACCTGTCTTATGTATAATGTTCATGGCGTGGATATCATGATAGGTGTTCCTAGATGTAATGGTGTATGTCGCACACACATGTGATGATGTGTTTGGTGGCAGAAGTTGTACAATCTGCCACCATGCCAGCTACATACACCTTCGCTATCCCTGTGGATGAGCTGCCACTCACAGGGCCTGTTGATTTACGAAGACTTGTATCTATACTTTGGGTGTCTTCCTAGGAGCTTTGATCTAAGGAACAGACAACATCAATGTAATCATCTTAATTTGGTCTGGCAGCTGCTGACATTCTATAGCTATAAATGTGGAAAACAGACATAAGATTTCAGCAGTTTACCAAAAATATGCATCTGGATGCCATATGTCACTAGCTTGGGGGTTCTGATGTGTATTATTCATGTCTCCTGGCTGCTTATGGAGGACATGGTTTTAATGCCTTCAGCAAATGGGAGAGGAGCTAATATTTGAGTTTCTTTTTATGGCAGTGTCTCATATCTCTCTTAATCCTCACAATAGCTTTGTGTGGTTGTTGGAATTAACTCTGTTGTTGTGAGGAAGCAGATGCTCAGTATTTGAATTATTTGCTCAGTGTTGCTGTGTCAAGCCCAGGCCTGTCTGCTTCCCCAGTTGCCTCTTTGGGGATTGTTTTCCTTTGAACAAATAAAAACCCCTCACGAGCAGAGGTACCTTAGCTAGTTCAGTTCTCACCACTTTGGTATTGATACTTACTCATTCAACAGATTTGTTTTGGGCACCTATTTGTATGCCAAGCACTGGCAGGAGAGAAAAGATGAGTAAGGCACAACCTCTTTCTTTAAGATCATTTTACTTGTTTGCCTCTGCCTCCCTTCCAATGTCAGTGTAGTCGGGTATCTCTAAAGGCTGTAGGATCACAGAGTTGCTGGTGGATAGGTGTTTTCCAGGTGGACAAAGGTAGTGGGTAAGACATTTAAAGATGTAAACAAAAGCAACTTAGAAAAGCATCATGGCGTGTTCATTTAGAGCAAACCTCGCAAGGCCTGGGGCAGAGAATGATGAGAGGTAAGAGTTGAAAAGTAAAGCGGCTTTCTCCCATAGGGAATGAGGAGACATGGGAGGTTGTTCTGTTTATTTTATGAATGAGGCTCAAAATATTCTTTAAGCATTTTGGTTTTGTCTGTAAAAATGTTTATTTTTTTAAAATTTAGAGACCACAGTATAATAAAATACAAAAAAAAAAAAAAACCAAAAAACATATAATTGCATCCAGAGATAGCCACTATTAATATTTTATGTCTTTTTTGTGAACTGTGTTCTGTTTTATTATTTAATATTTTACATGTTATATAAGTTCTTAATTTTCTCAATGACTACAAAATAGTCCATGTATTTACTTAGCCATTCTACTATATTTGGACAAATAGTCTATTGCCAATTTTTTGCTATTGTGGAATAATAGGTTAGAAATATTTTTCTTTGTACATGAAGTTTTTGCTGTATTTAGAATTATTTTCTTAGGATAGATTACTGGAATGGATTTATGGATCAGATTATGAACAATTCTAAGGTTCTAGAACCCTTTAAATGGTGTGTACTAATCAATAACTTCATAAGCTCAAAGAGTTCTCTGTACTTAGTAGTAAGAAATAATTAATAGGTTTTGGGCCAGGTGCAGTGGCTCACGCCTGCAATTCCAGTGCTTTGGGAGGCTGAGGCAGGCAGATCACGAGGTCAAGAGATTGAAACCAGCCTGGATAACATGGTGAAACCCCGTCTCTACTAAAAATACAAAAATTAGCTGGGTGTGGTGGCGCGGTTTAAAAAAAAAAAAAGTGATCTGGCTGGACAAACTGAGCCAGTCCCACACAAAATCTTTAAAAAAAAAAAGAATTCGGAGGCCGAGGCAGGCGGATCACGAGGTCAGGAGATCGAGACCATCCTGGCTAACATGGTGAAACCCTGTCTCTACTAAAAATGCAAAAAAAAATTAGCCAGGTGTGGTGGCGGGCGCCTGTAGTCCCAGCTACTCGGGAGGCTGAGGCAGGAGAATGTCCTGAACCCGGGAGGTGGAGCTTGCAGTGAGCCGAGATGGCGCCCCTGCACTCCAGCCTGGACGACAGAGCGAGACTCTGTCTCGAAAAAAAAAAAGAAAAGAAATAATAATAAGTTTTAAAAAGTCACTATTTGCCTATTGGAGAGGTAAAAACAGGTTTCTTTATCTTAATTTGCATCACTTTGATTATTAATGAGGCACATTGTTTTTTCCTGTATGTTGTATTTCCTGTATGTGCCTTGCTGGGCTCAGGTGGTCTTCCCAACTCAGCCTTCCAAGTCGCTGGGACTATCTAAATTGTATTCACTGTGTTGTATTTCATAATCTAAATTGCCTGTTCATTTTCCTCATGTGATAATAATAATAGGGAGAGCCTAGGTGTGGTGGCTTACGCCTGTAATTCCAGCACTTTGGGAGGCTAAGGTGGATGGATCACAAGGTCAGGAGATCGAGACCATCCTGGCCAATATGGTAAAACCCTGTCTCTACTAAGAATACAAAAATTAGCTGGGCATGGTGACACATGCCTGTAGTCCTAGCTACTCGGGAGGCTGAGGCAGGAGAATCACTTGAACCCGGGAGGTGGAGGTTGCAGTGAGTCGAGATCATGCCACTGCACTCCAGCCTGGTGACAGCAAGACTTCATCTCAAAAAAAAAATTAATAATTAATAATAATAGGAAGAAACCTTGAAACCTTTATATATAGCAATGTCTTTCTGTCTTTCCTTCTTTCTTTCTTTTTCTTTTTTTTAATAGCCTGCACTCTATTGCCCAGGCTAGAGTGCAGTGGTATGATCTTGGCTCACTGCAGCCTTGAACTCCTGGGCTCATGCAATCCTCCCACCTCAGCCTCCCGAGTAGATGGGAGTACAGGTATGTGCCTCCATACCCAGCTAATTTTTGTATTTTTTGTAGAGATGAAGTTTCATGAGCTACCGTGCCCAGCCTGCCTTTCTTTCCTTCTTTCTTTTCTTTGTTTTCTTTTCTTCTTTCTTTCTTTGCCCTTTCTTTTTCTCTTTCTTTCTTTTTTCTGAGACTATCTTATAGAACCTTCCATGACCTGCCCCACCTGTCTTATGTATAATGTTCACGGTGTAGATATCATGACAGGTGTTCCTAGATGTGCTAGTGTCTTTCTTTTCTTTTCTTTTCCTTTTCTTTCCTTCCTTCCTTCCTTCCTTCTTTTCTTTCTTTCTTTCTTTTCTTTCCTTTCTTTCTTTCTCTTTCTTTCTCTCTTTCTTTCCCTCCCTCCCTCCCTTCCTTCCTTCCTTCCTTCCCTCCCTCCCTCCCTCCTTCCTTCCCTCCTTCTCTCCTTCCCTCCTTCCTTCCTTTCTCTCTCTTTTTACTTTTTGAGACAGAGTTTTGCTTTTGTTGCCCAGGCTGGAGTGCAATGGCATAATCTGGGCTCCCTGCAACCTCCATCTCCTGGGTTCAAGCAATTCTCCTGCCTCAGCCTCCTGAGTAGCTGGAATTACAGGCACCTGCCACCACGCCCAGCTAATTTTTTGTATTTTTAGTAGAGATAGGGTTTCATCATGTTGGCCAGGCTGGTCTCAAACTCCTGACCTCAGGTAATCCACCCACCTCGGCCTCCCAAAGTGCTGAGATTACAGGTGTGAGCCACTGGACCTGGCCCCTTCCTCTCTCTTTCTGTCTCTCTCTCTCTCTTTCTTTTATTTTTTATTTTTATTTTTTTGAAATGGAGTATCACTGGCCGGGCGCGGTGGCTCATGCCTGTAATCCCAGCACTTTGGGAGACCGAGGTGGGTGGATCACGAAGTCAGGAGAATCAGACCATCCTGGCTAACACGGTGAAACCCCGTCTCTACTAAAAATACAAAAAAAAAAAAAAAAAAAAAAAAAAAAAAAAAAGCCAGGTGTGGTGGCAGGTGCCTGTAGTCCCAGCTACTCAGGAGGCTGAGGCAAGAGGATGGTGTGAACCCAGGAGGTGGAGCTTGAAGTGAGCTGAGATCGCACCACTGCACTCTAGCCTGGGTGACAGAGTGAGACTCCATCTCAAAAAAGAAAAAAAAAAAAAAGAAATGGAATATCAGTCTGTCCCCAGGCTGGAGTACAGTGGCACAACCTCAGCTCACTGCAACCTCCACCTCCCAGTTTCAAGTAATTATCCTGCCTCAGCCTCCTGAGTAGCTGGGACTACAGGCTGCACTACCATGCCTGGCTAATTTTTGTATTTTTAGTAGAGACGGGGTTTCTTTCACCATGTTGGCCAGGCTGGTCTCGAACTCCTGACCTCATGTGATCCACCCTCCTTGGCCTCTCAAAGTGCTGGGATTACAATCGTAAGCCACCGCGCCTGGCCTACAGTAGAACTTCTTTCAAAACTGGAACCAATCCTCTCAAACCCTGCCACTGCTTATCAATTAAATTTATGTCATATTATAACTCTGTTGTTGTCATTTCTTTTTTTTTTTTTTTGAGACGGAGTCTCACTCTTTTTGCCCAGGCACTATCTCCACTCACTGCAACCTCTGCCTCTTGGGTTCAAGTGATTGTCCTGCCTCAGCCTCCCGAGTAGCTGGGATTACAGGTGCCTGCCACCACGCCTGGCTAATTTTTGTATTTTTAGTAGAGATGGGGTTTCTCCATGTTGGCCAGGCTGGTCTGAAACTCCTGAACTCAGGTGATCCAGCCCGCCTTGGCCTCCCAAAGTGCTGAGATTACAGACGGTAAGCCACCGTGCCTGGCCCTTGTTGTCATTTCAACAGTATTCACAGCATCTTCATCAGGAGTAGATTCTATCTCTAGGAAATCATTATTTGCTCATCCATAAGAAGCAACTCCTCATCCATTCAAGTTTTACATGAGATTACAGTAATTCAGTCATATCATCAGACTCTATTTTTTGTGGGTTTTTTTTCTTCTTTTTCTGTGTGTTTTTTTTTTGTTTTTTTTTTTTGAGACAGGGTTTCACTCTGTCACCCAGGCTGTGTTGCAGTGATGCAGTCATGGCTCACTGTGGCCTCAACCTCCCAGGCTCAAATGATCCTCCTGCCTCAGCCTCTCAAGTACTTGGGACTACAGGCACATGCCACCACACCCAGCTAATTTTTTTTTTTTTTTTGAGATGGAGTCTCAATCTGTCCCTAGGCTGGAGTACAGTGGCGTGATCTCGGCTCACAGCAACCTCTGCCTCCCGGGTTCAAGCGATTCTCCTGCCTCAACCTCCCAAGTAGCTGGGACTACAGGCGCATGCCACCATGCCCAGCTAATTTTTTTTGTATTTTTAGTAGAGATGGAGTTTCATCATGTTGGCTAGGATGGTCTCGATCTCCTGACCTCGTGATCCTCCCTCCTTGGCCTCCCAAAGTGCTGGGATGACAGGTGTGAGCCACCATGCCCGGCCCACCTAGCTAATTTTTAATTTTTTTTGTAGAGACGGGGTCCCACTATGTTGCCCAGGCTAGTCTTGAATTCCTGAGCTCAAGCAATCCTTCTACCTTGACCTCCCAAAGTGCTAGCGTTTTAGATGTGCACCATCATGCCTGGCCTTCTCTTCTAATTCTCGTTCTCTTGTTATTTCCACTATATCTTCAGTTACTTCCTCCACTGAAGTCTTGAATTCATCAAAGTCACTCATAAGGGTTGGAATCACTTTCTTCCAAACTCGTGTTAATGTTGATAAGTTGACTTTTTCCCATGAATCATGAATGGTCTGAATGGCATCTAGAATGGTGAATCCTTTCCAGAAGGTTTTCAGCTTACTTTGCCCAGATTCGTCAGAGGAATCACTGTCTATGGCACCTATAGCCTTATAATATGCATTTCTTAAATAATAAGACTTGAAAGTCAAAATTACTCCTTTATCCCTGGGCTGCAGAATGGGTTTTGTGTTAGTAGTCATGAAAACAACATTCATCTCCTTGTACATCTCCATCAGATCTCTTGGGTGACCACATGCACTGTCAATGACCAGTAATATTTTCAAAAGTCTTTTGTTCTGAGTAATAGGTCTCAACAGTGGCTTTAAAATAAACCATGTTGTAAACAGATGTGCTGTCATTCAGGCTTTGTTGTTGTTCCATTTCTAGAGCAAGGGCAGAGTAGATTTATCATAACTCTTAAGGGGCCCTAAGATTTTCATTGTAAGTCCTTTTTTTCATTTGTCTCCTGTTTAAATCATAAGTATAGAAACACCTTAATATGGTCATTATTTGATGGTAGTGAGATGGAAAATACTTTGCCATCTTAGAAAGGGTAATGACTAAATACTGGCCTAATGCATGGTTTTCCTCCAAGAAGGAGGAAAGCCACTTAATGGTCAACATTGAATCCTGTCAAGCAGAGTAGGAGGTAATATAGCCTCCTTTATAGCAATACAGCCTCAGGATATTCCTGAGATTATTGAAAGATTAAATAGACTGGGCATGGTGGCTCACGCCTATAATCTCAGCATTTTGGGAGGCCGAGGCGAGTGGATCACCTGAGGTCAGGAGTTTGAGACCAGCCTGGCCAACATGGTGAAACCCTGTCTCTGCTAAAAATACAAAAAAATTAGCCAGGTGTAGTGGCATGAGCCTGTAATCTCAGCTACTCAGTTTCATGCACATCCATGTAAAGAGACCACCAAACAGGTTTTGTGTGAGCAGCAAGGCTGTTTATTTCACCTGGGTGCAGGCAGGTTGAGTCTGAAAAGAGAGTCAGCAAAGGGTGGTGGGATTATGATTAGTTCTTTTTTTTTGAGATGGAGTCTCACTCTGTCGTCCAGGCTGGAGTGCAGTGGCTCGATCTCGGCTCACTGCAAGCTCCGCCTCCCAGGTTCGCACCATTCTCCTGCCTCAGCCTCCCGAGTAGCTGGGACTATGGGCACCCGCCACCACGCCCAGCTAATTTTTTTGTATCTTTAGCAGAGCCAGGATGATCTCGATCTCCTGACCTCGTGATCCACCCACCTCGGCCTCCCAAAGTGCTGGGATTACAGGCGTGAGCCACCGCGCCTGGCCATATTATTAATTCTTATAGGTTTTGGGATAGGTGGTGGAGTTAGGAGCAATGTTTTGCAGGCAGGGGGTGGATCTCACACAGTACATTCTCAAGGGTGGGGATAATTACAAAGAACCTTCTTAAGGGTGGGGGAGATTACAAAGAACCTTCTTAAGAGTGGGGGAGATTACAAAGTACATTGATCAGTTAGGGTGGGGCAGAAACAAATCACAATGGTGGAATGTCATCAGTTAAGTCTATTTTCACTTCTTTTGTGGATCTTCAGTTGCTTCAGGTCATCTGGATGTATATGTGCAGGTCACAGGGGATATATATGATGCCTTAACTTGGGCCCAGAGGCCTGACACTCAGGAGGCAGAGGTTGCCCTGAGCCAAGATTGAGCCAATGCACTCCAGCCTGAGCAACAGAGCGGGACTCTAGAAAGAAAGATGTATTTGGATTCACTTTAAGAAAGAGTAAATAAGCATTTAGGGCTGGGCACGGTGACGCATGCCTGTAATCCGGTGGCCAACCTGGTGAATCCCTGTCTCTACTAAAAATACAAAAATTAGCCGGGCATGGTGGCGAGTCCCTGTAATCCCAGCTACTTGGGAGGCTGATGTTATAAGTAAAGTTTCAGTGCCGCAAAAGAAATAGCACTTGAATATAAAGTTTTCTTTTTAATTCTCAGCAAGGCAAGTTACTTCTATAGAAGGGTGTTCCCTTGGGGTTCTTATCCCTGACACATGTGGCCCCTGCTGCTGTGTCCTTCCCCTATTGGCTAGGGTTAGACTGCACAGGCTAAACTAATTCCGATTGGCTAATTTAAAGAGAGTGACAGGGTGCGGGCGTGGTTTCACGGGAAAAATTGTTATGACAGAGCAGGTAGTGAGTAAGGGTGGGGTAGGTAATTGGAATGAGTTAGGGTGGAGCATGTAATCGGAATGAGTTAGGGTGGAGCAGGTAATTGGAATGAGTTAGGGTGGAGTAGGTAATCGAAAAAGGTTGCTTTACGATGAAGTTAAGTTTAAAAGAAGTAGGCAAAAGGCCCAGCACTGTGGCTCATGCCTGTAATCCAGGTACTTTGGGAGGCCTAGGCCGTCGGATCACGAGGTCAGGAGATCAAGACCATTCTGGCTAAGGTGAAACCCAGTCTCTGCTAAAAACACAAAAAAATTAGCCGGGCGTGGTGGCGGGCGCCTGTAGTCCCAGCTACCCGGGAGGTTGAGGCAGGAGAATGGCATGAACCCAGGAGGCGGAGCTTGCAGTGAGCCGAGATCGCACCACTGCATTCCAGCCTGGGCGACAGGGCGAGATTCCATCTCAAAAAAGAAAGAAAAAAAAAAGTAGAAGGCAAGGAATTGAACATACTGACATACTGATTCTTTGAAAAAGAAAGTTAGAACTCATATCTAACACTGAGGCAGGAGAATTGCTTGAACCTGGGAGGCAGAGGGTGCAGTGAGCTGAGATAGCGCCATTGCACTCCAGCCTGGGCGACAAGAGTGAGACTCCCTCTCAAAAAAAAAACAACATTTAAAATCCATAGATACTTTTTCGGTCTCCGGCTGCCGCTGCAAGAGAAGCCGCCATGTCTGCGCATCTGCAATGGGTGGTTAGCACTGCTCCAGTTTCCTGTCAAGAGGAGTAAGGAGACCTACAGCACCGAGCCCAATAACTTGAAAGCCTGCAACTGCTTCCGCTACATTGGGCTTATTCACTGCAAGACTATGGGCGTGGAGCCGGCAGCCTACGGCAAAGGTGTCCTGGTCGCGAAGCAGAGATCCAGCCAGCGGAAGCCTGCCACCTCCTACGTACAGACCACCATCAACAAGAATGCTCAGGCTGGGCACGGTGGCTCACGCCTGTAATCCCAGCACTTCTGGAAGGCGGAGGCGGGCGGATCACGAGGTCAGGAGTTCGAGACCAGCCTGACCAACATAGTGAAACCCCGTCTCTACTAAAAATACAAAAATTAGCCGGGCATGGTAGCATGTGCCTATAGTCCCAGCTACTCAGGAGGCTGAGGCAGGAGAATCACTTGAACCCAGAAGGCAGAGGTTGTGGTGAGCCGAGATTGCGTCACTGCACTCCAGCCTGGGCAACAGAGTGAGACTCCATCTCAAAAAAACAAACAAACAGCAACAAAAAAAGAATGCTCGTGCCACCCTCAGCAGCATTAAACGCAGGATCCTCAAGAACAAGTACCGCCCTGACCTGCACATGGCAGCCTTCTGCAGGGCCAGTGCCAACCTGCAGCAGCCAGAAGCCTGTGATGGTGAAGAGGAAGCGGACCGCCTCACCAAGAGCTCCTGAGCCCCCTGCCCCCAAAGCAATAGTCAGCTGACTTTCTCAAAAAAAAAAAAACTAAAAAAAAAAAAAAAAACGAATCACGAGGTCAGGAGATGGAGACCATCCTGGCTAACACGGTGAAAACCTGTCTCTACTAAAAATACTAAAAATTAGCCGGGCCTGGTGGCGGGCGCCTGTAGTCCCAGCTACTTGGGAGGCTGAGACAGGAGAATGGCCTGAACCTGGAAGGCGGAGATTGCAGTGAGGCGAGATAGTGACACTGCACCATAGCCTGGGTGACAGAGTGAGACTCCATCTCAAAAACAAAACAAAACAAAAAACAAAAAATCTATAGATAAAGGAATTCAGATATATACTGGTGGAGAACTATAAGGTTCTCATCTGTCTTTGGGGTGGAGAAATTGGTCTGAATGCCTCTTAATGAGACATAGGTCGCTCTCAGTTCAAACCAGGGCCTAGAGCGTTAGGAAGATCCAAGGCTCCTTCAGGCTCAGCTCCACGAAGTGACCATAGCTTTCTGTTAACGACTGGTAGCCATCAACTGTCTCAGGAGTCTGAGATTTTGGCTGTCAGAAAAATTAGAGGGGGATGATCCTCTCAAGATCAACTATCTAATAATGTTTAAGAATTTAGAGGTTAATAATAATAAGCTATGTGACACTTCTTTCATCTTAGGATCTAATAGCTGTTTACCACTACTAATTAGTATATAACTCCTTGGCTAATGGTGAGGGTGGTTGATCTGCACTTTTATGAGATGAAACATCTGAGAGTTGAGTTGAATGGAGTCTGTACCTCTTGAGGTACTTCTGATGAGTGGTTTCCTACATGAAAACTATTTTCTTTCCTCTAAGATTGAAATGGGACACTGAGCAACCCAAAGCAAGTGGATTGCAGAAGGGGAATATTCTGCATGTACTAGCACGTGCACATTATGCATGTGTGTACATGTAATGCAGAATGCAGGCACTAATTTTTAAAGACATTTTTTCATGTTCCTTTCACTCCTTTTAGCCAGTTGTTTAAGAAAATTATGTTTTTCTAGCCGGGAGTGGTGGCGCATGCTTGTAATCCCAGCTACTCGGGTGGCTGAGGCAGCAGAACTGCTTGAACCCAGGAGGTAGAGGTTGGTTGCAGTGAGCCGAGATCGCACCACTGTACTCCAGCCTGGGCAACAAGAGCAAAACTCCGTCTCAAAAAAAAAAGAAAATTATGTTTTTTTTCTTCTGACAAGAAAAGACAAGCTCTGAGTAATGAGAATATACACACTGTGGAAAATGGCATGCTTACCCATAGAATGCTAATTAAAAGTAAAATGCAAAAATGAATATGCTACTCCTTGAGTTAGGTTTTTTGTTTTTTTGGAGATGAAGTTTCGCTCTTGTTGCCCAGGAGTGCAATGACGCGATCTTGGCTCACTGCAACCTCCGTCTCCCAGGTTCAAGCGATTCTCCTGCCTCAGCCTCCCAAGTAGCTGGGATTACAGGCATGCGCCACCATGCCTGGCTAATTTTGTATTTTTAGTAAAGAAGAGGTTTCTCGGCCGGGCGCAGTGGCTCAAGCCTGTAATCTCAGCACTTTGGGAGGCCGAGATGGGCGGATCACAAGGTCAGGAGATTGAGACCATCCTGGCTAACACGGTGAAACCCCGTCTCTACTAAAAAAAATACAAAAAACTAGCCGGGCGAGGTGGCGGGTGCCTGTAGTCCCAGCTACTCGGGAGGCTGAGGCAGGAGAATGGCGTGAACCTGGGAGGCGGAGCTTGCAGTGAGCCGAGATCTGGCCATTGCACTCAAGCCTGGGTAACAGAGCAAGACTCCGTGTCAAAAAAAAAAAAAAAAAAAGAAGGGGTTTCTCCATGTTGGTCGGGCTGGTCTCGAACTCCCAACCTCAGGCGATCCACCTGCCTCCCAAAGTGCTGGGATTACAGGTATGAGCCACTGCACCCCACCTTGAGTTAAGTTTTGATCAGTGTCCACTGTAATGTTTTATTGACAGTTACTGTGAATGACCAATTTGTAAAAGGGGAAAATCCAAACTTCTAACCACACTGAGGTCATCATGGATTTATACCATGCATGAGGCCGTAATGATTATAATAACTCAACTATTGAGTCTTTTACATCTATTTATATCCTTTACATCTATTTACTCATCTCATTCTCCACAATCACCACATAAGGTGTAGATACTTTATTTATCACCATTTTACAGATGAGTAAAGAAGGCACTCCTTTACTCACCACAAGGGAGAGGTAACAGAACTTGCCTAAGGGCATGCAGCTTGCCAGCAGAAAAGGCAGGTTATGTGATTTCATTGCAGGCTCTTATAACAATTGAGCTATACTGCTTGTTAGTAGAAAGCCAGATGATGCTATGGGATTAGCCCAGAGATTTACAAAAGAGGAGACCTGGGCACATTTGAAGGCAGAATGGCTTGAATGGCCCTGAATACAAGATAGGAAGAGGATGTTGAAGAAAGGTGGGGTCCCCTAAGACCACTTGGAATTAGGATAGGTTATAGGTTGTAGTGCTCTGGTAAAGGTAGGCTTTAGCAGATGTAGAACAATCCTTATTCTTCTGAGTATAAGTATAGAGAGCTGCTGTGAAGAGAAGACACAGAAGTGAAAGTAACTTGTACCTGATGACTTGAGCTTCTGGGCAGTGTGCTGGAGCTGGCTCGTACCAGCTCAAGAGAGCCCTTGTTAGACATCAAGGAATTTTGCAAGAAGGCTAGTAGCTTGAAATTAGCCAAAGTGGGAATATGTCAATTCCGGAAATTAGCAAATACTACAAATTAGGGCCCCCTCACCACCACTCAGAACTGGTTTACCAGAACACCTTACCCTCCCTTTCTTCTCTTTTCCGCTTCACTAACAGTAAAAAGCCTGCTGAAGTGCCAGTTGAATTCAAACCCTGAGTGAGTGCCGATTATGGGAAAGGCACTGTGCCAGATCCCAGGGTAAGAAAGACCAACCCCTCAAGTGAATAATACTGTGATGGAGAGTGAAGAGCGTGCAGGTGTAAATCCTGGACTAGCTGTCGGCTCTTGAGACAGTCACTTAACCTTGGGTTACTCATCTGTAAAAGGAGATAATAATACATATTCCAAACGGTTATTGAGATGACTAATGAGAACATGTAAAGCTCCTGGCACAGAGGTGTTCAATAGGTGATGGTTCTAAGAGTGGCTGACATGTAAACAGATGTCTTTCATATAGCTTGATATAAGAAATAAAGATGGGAGCGGGGCACAGTGGCTCATGCCTGTAATCCCAGCACTTTGGGAGGCTGAGGTGAGAGGATTGTTTGAGCCCAGGAGTTCGATACCAGCCTAGACAACAAAGTGAGACCCTGTCTCTACAAAAAAATTTTTAAATTAGGCATAGGCTGGGCGCGGTGGCTCATAACTGTAATCCCAGCACTTTGGGAGGCTGAGGCGGGTGGATCACAAGGTCAGGAGATCAAGACCATCTTGGCTAACACGGTGAAACCCCGTCTCTACTAAAAATACAAAAAAAAAAAAAAAAAAATTGGCTGGGTATGCTGGCAGGCACCTGTAGTCCCAGCTACTTGGGAGGCTGAGGCAGGAGAATGGCGTGAACCCGGGAGGCGGAGCTTGCAGTGAGCTGAGATCACGCCACTGCACTCCAGCCTGGGCGACAGAGCGAGACTCTATCTCAAAAGAAAGAAGAAAAAAAAATTAGTCAGGCGTGGTAGTGTATGCCTCTGGCCAGCTACTTGGGAAGCTGAGGCGTGAGGATCATTTGAGCCCACGAGTTTGAGGCTGTGGTGAGCTATGATTGCACCACTGCACTCTAGCCTGGATGACACAGCAAGATTCTGTCTCCAAAAAACAAGCAAATAAAATAAACAAAGACAGAATGACTACAGGTCATATAGTCCCCTGAGTAGATTCCAGAGTTTTCAGGGTGGATGTTTCATGGATGATTTTTTTCCTTGGTTGTTATCAGAAAGTTACCGGGGGGTTTTTGTCCCTACAGATCAAATTTACCAGGTTTACTTGTTGCTTTTACCTCTTTTTAGCCTGTTCCTCACTATATATTATTTATTCGTAAGACAAACCATGGATTTGGAGATAGGCACACTTGGATTTATATCCCAACTCCAACACTTACCTGCTTTGTGACCTTTGGCAAGATTCTTTACTTCCTAGAATCTCAGTTTCTAATTTCATGCATAGGTGTAATAACTGAATCCAACCTTTTGGTTTCATCTCCCTTGATGCTTCTGCATCTCTATGCAAAAGACACTGTATCTTTTGTATATACTGCTCCATCTGCCTAGAAAATTTCTGCTCTAGAGGTAGAACAGCACTGCATTAAGAACCAAGGCCTACATATCAATCTCAGCTTTGACATCAAATCTAGGTGACCATGAGCATGATAATTATCCTCTTTATACCTCAGTTTTTAAAATTTGTAAAATGGGGGAAATAATAATATCTCCCTCATTGGGTTGTTGTAATGATTAAATTAATCCTGTAAGAGCTAGATTTATGTCAGGCATATAGGGGGCACTGAAAAATTCTTAGGCATTACTCCCATTCTCATTACTGCTGCCCTCATTGTTCCTCAAGCTGTGGTTCAAAAATCGCTTGCTTTATGAAGCCTTCCCCATTTTTTCCATCCTATTATTTACTTCTCTTTTCTGTACCCATTGAAGTTTATGAACCACCACATTTGGAGCACCTAGTATGTCCCAGGAACTCTCCCAGGCATAGTACAGATGTTGTTTTATTCAGAGTATCCAATATGTTCACACTTATTATTCCAGCTTCCTTCTGGGATACATCAAATTCTTTTTTTTTTTTTTTTTCTTCAGATGGAATCTCGCTGTGCTGCCCAGGCTGGAGTGCAGTGGCACGATCTTGGCTCACTGCAACCTCCGCCTCCTGGGTTCCAGCGATTCTCTTGCCTCAGCCTCCTGAGTAGCTGGGATTATAGGCGCCCAACACCCATGCTTGGCTAATTTTTTTGTATGTGAGTAGAGATGGGTTTTCACTATGTTGGCCAGGCTGGTCTTGAACTCCTGACCTAAAGTAATCCACCTGCCTAGGCCTCCCAAAGTGTTGGGATTACAGGTGTGAGCCACCACACCTGGCCGATAGATCAATTTTTTTTTTTTTTTTTGAGACGGAGTTTCGCTCCTGTTGCCCAGGTTGGAGTGCAATGATGCAATCTCGTCTCACTGCGACCTCTGCCTCCCAGGTTCAAGCGATTCTCCTGCCTCAGCCTCTCAAGTAGCTGGGATTACAGGCACCTGCCACCATGCCTGGGTAATTTTTTTTTTTTTTTTTTTTTTGGTAAGTTTTAGTAGAAATGGGGTTTCACCATGTTAGCCAGGCTGGTCTCGGACTCCTGACCTCAGGTGATCCACCTGCCTTGGCCTCCCAAAGTGCTGGGATTACAGGTGTGAGCCACCGTGCCCAGCCCCAATCAAATTCTTAAAGGCCAAATTACCTTTATAAAACTGAGGACCCCGGGCCGGGCGCGGTGGCTCACGCCTGTAATCCCAGCACTTTGGGAGGCCGAGGCGGGCGGATCACAAGGTCAGGAGATCGAGACCACGGTGAAACCCCGTCTCTACTAAAAATACAAAAAATTAGCCGGGCGCGGTTGTGGGCGCCTGTAGTCCCAGCTACTCGGGAGGCTGAGGCAGGAGAATGGCGTGAACCCGGGAGGCGGAGCTTGCAGTGAGCCGAGATCGCGCCACTGCACTCCAGCCTGGGCGACAGAGCGAGACTCCGTCTCAAAAAAAAAACAAAAAAACTGAGGACCCCCTAACATTTACCATGTAAAAGTTTCTCTCCTTTTCTCTGTGAAAAAGATGGAATCTACAAATTAAGTAATACCTGTATTTTTACAGATTTAATCTCTCAGCAATTATTTACTGATCAATTACTATGTGTGCTTACTATATTAAGTGCTGGGAATATGATGGTGAGCATAACTAATCCTGGTCCCTGATCACATGTGGCTATGTACATCTATATTAATTAAACTTAAACAACATAAGAACTTCACATCCACACCTGTACTAGTCATCTTTTATGTACTTAATAGTCACATGTGGTGAATGGCTATTGGGTTGGACAGTGTAGATTTAGAACATTTTCATCACCACAGAAAGTCCTCTTGGACTGTGCTATTCTACAGTGGGGGAGGCGGACATTGATCAAATACTCATAAAAGCATGATTGCAATTGTGATAAGTATTAGGCAGAAAGAATACATGGTAAGATGGGAACATTTCATAGGGGGATATGACTTCTCTGTTGGTCTTCCCAAGGAAAACCTGTTCAAACTAGGTTTGCTCAATGCTTGGAAGTTAGCAAAGCCCTGTGGTGGGAGGGAGCACAGTAATTACAGGGACTGAAAGCAAACTAATGACTGGATCGTGGGGATTGAGGGGAGGTTTGGGTGAGATGAAGGGGTGGAAGGACCACAAAGGGCCTGGTAGAAAGAAGATGAAGAAGCAGAGAGACTGAGTAACTTGACTGTGTAGTTAGTAATACAATCTGGATTTGACTTCAAAGTCTATGCTGCATAGTAAGTGTATATTCAATGGACTTTGGTTCTGCAATAATCTCTTTTTGCTCCTTCTTTGGAAGTTGCCAAAGTTCCCTCTACTGGATTATTCCTTTAGCATAAAAACATGCTGTAATAATTTCCTTGTTAGACAAACCAAAAAAACCCAAAAAGTCTGGCCAGGCACAGTGGCTCATGCCTGTAATCCCAGCACTTTGGGAGGCCGAGGCAGGTGGATCACAAGGTCAGGAGTTCAAGACCAGCCTGGCCAACGTGGTGAAACCCCACCTTTACTGAAAATACAAAAATTAGCTGGGTGTGGTGGTGTGCGCCTGTAGTCCCAGCTACTCGGGAGGCTGAGGCAGGAGAATTGCTTGAACCCAGGAGGCAGAGGTTGCAATGAGCTGAGATCGTGCCTCTGCACTTCAGCTGAGTGACAGAACGAGACTCTGTCTCAAAAAAAAAAAAAAAAAACCTTTCGCTATCCTACATCCCTCTTTAGCTCCTTTCCTATTTTTTTTTTTTTTGTTTTGTTTTTATAGCAAAACCCTTTAAGAGTTAGGTATACTTACTCCGTCCATTTCCTTAATTTCTATTTCTTGCTGAACTTCTTCTGATTAGGATTTCTTACCTCCCATCATTTTCATAAGTGACCTCCATGACTCAGCCCTTACCTTATAGGATTTCTTGGCAGCACTTGAAATAGTTGATCTTCCTTTTTGGAGCACTTCTTCATTGGCTTCTGAGACACCACACAGTCTCGGTTTTCCTCCTACCTCCCTCCAGCTCTTTCTTAGGCTCCATTGCTGGATCCTTTTCCCCTTTTGCAGTTTGAGCATGCCAGGGCTCTGTCCTGAGCCATCTTTATTTCTCTAAATACATTAACTCCTGGGTAATTTCAGCTAGTCCCATGGAGTGACAGTTAATTATATGTGTCAACTTGGCTAGCGTATGGTGCCCAGTTGTTTGGCAGATAAAAGCACAGATGTTGCTGTGAAGGTACTTTTTAGATGTGATTACGGTGAAATCAGTAGGCTTTGAGTAAAGCTAATGCCCATCCATGATGTGGATGGGCTTCATCCAATTAGTTGAAGGCCTTAGAGAAAAGACGGAGGTTTCCCAAGGAGGAAGCAAGTCTGCAGCCAGACCGCCTTTAGTCTCAAGATTGCCACATCAACTCCTGCTTGAATTTCTAGCCTATTGACCAGCCTTGGAGTTTTCAGACTTATCAGCCCTCACAACTATGTGAGTCAATTCTTAAAAAACAAAAACAAAAACAAAAAACTCTCTCTATATACATGTATCCTATTGGTCTTGTTTCTCTGAAGAACTGTGACTAATACACATGGTATTAAATATCTTTTATATTTGACACCAAATGTTTATTTCTAGCCTTGACTTCTCCCTTGAACTCCATACTTACATATCCAACTGCTTAGTCAACCTCTCCATATGGATAAATAATAGATCTCTTAACCCATACTATGGATTTGTCCCAAACTATTGTTTTCCCCCACCTACCAGCTTTCTTCCTCCCCTCTGGGTGTTCCTGCTTTTCCTTGAAGAGTGCCATCATTTACCCCATTGCTAAAGCCAGAAATCTAGAGTTATCATTGATTCTCTTTCTCTTACATTTCTTATTCCATCCATCTGTACAACTGTATAACATAAATCTGTACAATTAGCTTTACCTTCAAATGTATTTTTTAACCTCACTGATCAGCCTTTATCATCTGTAGCATCATCTCTAGCTTGACCAGCACAGTAATGTCTTAGCAGGTCTGTATACTTTTACTTTTTTTTTTTTTTTTTTTTGAGACGGAATCTCACTCTGTCACCCAGGCTGGAGTGCAGTGGTGGGATCTCGGCTAACTGCAAGCTCCACCTCCCAGGTTCACACCATTCCTCTGCCTCAGCCTCCCCAGTAGCTGGGACTACAGGCGCCTGCCACCACGCCCGGCTAATTTTTTGTATTTTTAGTAGAGATGGGGTTTCACTGTGTTAGCCAGGCTGGTCTTGATCTCCTGACCTCATGATCCATCCGCCTTAGCCTCCCAAAGTGCTGGGATTACAGGCATGAGCCACCGCGCCCCGCCATATCTCCACTTTTAAGTCCCTGCCCTCCTTAGCCTATTCTCCACACAACTGAGCAATTATTTTATCACACAACAATAATTTCCTTCACTTCACACTCTGGCGTCTTACCACATTTAAAATGAAATCCAAAATCCTGACTATGGCCTGATGATGGATGTGACCCCTGGCTATTCCTCTGACCTCACTTCCTACCACTTTTTTTTCTCACTCATTAGGCTTTAGACATACTGGTTACTTTGTAGATTCTTGGATAAGTCAAGCAGACTCCTAGCTTAGGGCTTTAGTATGTTGAAGCCAGAATAAAAATGTAGAGACAAGTCTCTAAATTAAAATTTTTTATTTGGAAAGAAGGAATAGCAATTTGGGACATATATGCAGACAGGGTGGTCTTCAGTATGTCCAAAGAACAAAGAGAAGGTTAGAGGTTTTAGAAATAGGAGAGATGTTACGTATTGCTCTTCAAGAAAGTTCTTTGGGACTAGTTAGGGTTTGGGGAGCTGGCAAGCTCTGGTGAGTGATAGCAGTGGGCAAAATTAGTCCTACAGTATCAGCAAGTTATCTTAGCATTTATAGATAAAGCTGGTCTCAGGTTACAACAGGCAGTTTCAGCAGTCAGGCTTGCAGAGAATTACATTCTTGGAGCAATGTTTTGTATCCTGAATGCTTTTCCCCCTAGCCCCTTGGCTCTGATTTAGTTGGGTGTGACAAGAATGACCCAATTTTATGATCAGCTTTCATAAGTACCTCCTCTTTCCTCTGCTTAGAAAGATTTCTTCCCTAGATACTCTCATAGCCTGTTCCCTCATAGCACTCTGGGCTCTGCTCAAGCATCACATTCTGAGATCTTTCCTGACTTCCCTACCCTACTTTATTCTTCTTCAAGGTAAAAAGAACTCTTTCAGAAAAGCTTCGTGTGTGTGCGTGCGAAGGAGAGCAATGAAATGGGGTGGTGGTAACTACAAGGGTTGGGGCACATGGGATCATGAGAGCCTTTTCTTTCTTTGTGGAGACAGTTTTGCTCTGTCATCCAGGCTGAAGAGCAGTGGCATGATCATGGCTCACTGCAGCTTCAAACTCCTGCTCAAGTGATCCTCCCACCTCAGCCTTCCAAGTGGCTAGGACTACAGGCAGGTACTACCACACCTGGTTGACTTTTATAATTTTTTTGTAGAGACAAGGTCTTGCTATGTTGTCCACGCTAGTCTTGAACTGCTGGGAAGCAATCTTCCTGCCTCAGCCTCCCAACATGCTGGGATTACAGGTGTAAGTTACTGTAAGTTACAGGTGTAAGTTACAGATGTAAGTTACTGTAATCTCTCCCAACATGCTGGGATTACAGGTGTAAGTTACAGGTCGGGAGGCTTTTTTAAAATGGTAAAACAACATCGCATTTGTATGATGATGTAAGTGATCAGGTAGAGAACAAGCAATTGATGATGCCAGAGGGGGAGGCTAATTTCAAGACTGATGTTCATTCATTAATATTAAGAAGGAAATAAAAGATGAGAATACACATGTGAAGTTGGCCTTCACTATTCTCCACACGACTGAGCAATTCTTTGAATGTACAACAATTATTTCCTTCTCTTCTCTTCACACTCTGTTTTTTTTTTTGTTGTTGTTGTTGTTGTTGTTTTTGAGATGGAGTCTTGCTCTTGTTGCCCAGGCTGGAGTGCAATGGCACGATCTTGGCTCACCGCACCCTCTGCCTCCCGGGTTCAAGCGATTCTCCTGCCTCAACCTCCCAAGTAACTGCGATTATAGGCGCCCACCACCATGCTCAGCTAATTTTTGTCTTTTTAGTACAGAAGGGGTTTCGCCATGTTAGCCAGGCTGGCCTCGCACTCCTGAACTCGTGATCCACCTGCCTCGGCCTCCCAAAGTGCTGGGATTACAGGCATGAGCCACTGCGCCCAGCCTCACACTGTGGTTTCTTAACACATTTACAATGAAATCCAGGCTGGGTGCGGTGGCTCACGCCTGTAATCCCAGCACTTTGGGAGGCCGAGACGGGCAGATCACCTGTGGTCGGGAGTTCAAAACCAGCCTGACCAACATGGAGAAACCCCGTCTCTACTAAAAATACAAAATTAGCTGGGCTTGATGGCGCATGCCTATAATCCCAGCTACTCAGGAGGCTTTAGGAGAATCACTTGAACGTAGGAGGCGGAGGTTGTGGTAAGCCAAGATAGTGCCATTGCACTCCAGCCTGGGCAACAAGAACAAAACTCTCTCTTAAAATAAATAAATAAATAAATAAATAAAAATAAAATGAAATCCAAAATCCTGACTATGGCCTGATGATGGGTCTGACCTCTCGCTGTTCCTCTGAATTCACTACCTACCACTTTTTTTCTCACTTATCAGGAAATAATAAGAGTGAAGGCAGAGAATATGGCAGCTTGCTGGTTGAGAAGAAAATTTAAGGGAGTTCTGTCTGACTGATGCTATTTTCTTAAAGTAGAAAGTAGGTCATGAGCTAATGCAAGGTGTAGGGGCATTAGAAGTTTGAGGAAAGAGGGATATGTGTGAAACAGTCATTTTGGATCCTGAGAAAACAAATATTCCAGGGATGCAAAGGATTGCTGGGCAACATTGAGGACGCATTAGAAGTTTGTGGTCTTGACTTCAAAGTGAAATCACTTTTAATTTCTGTGTTTCCTTCAGCAATGTTTTGCTGCTTTAAGTGGAGTACAGAATACGTGGACAGCTAGGTTCAGCAAGGGTGGGCCTTGCCATGTCAACGTGACTGAGAAGTTTAGACTTCATCTTGAGGGCCCTAGACAGCTACTGAAGGTTTGAGTAAAGAAGATTTGGGTGTTAGAAAGATTATTCTAGCTCAGTATGGGGGGTGTGTGTGTGTGTGTGTGTGTATGAGAGAAAGGCTTATTATAGGTAGAACAGTAGTTTAATACAATAGGAGCCTTTATCAAACACCTGCATAAATTTGTTACAGCTTAGATGACAGTTCAGGAACATAGAGAGGTCTATTTCCAGTATTTTCTGAGTACCTACTATATACCAGATTCTGTAAAGACAAAATAAACAAGGGTTTGCCTATCCAAAGCTCTTGTAGAATATTTGTAATTATTATTAGGTATTTGGGGGACAAAGAAGAGGGAAGGTGCAATTAACACTGGTTGGAAATCCGGGAAGACTCCCAGAGGAGGTGACATTTCAAATGAGCTTTGAAGGACTAGGTCCTTAGGGAGGGAAGATAATTCTCAAAAGGAAGAATGAGCCCAGTCAAGAGATGCAAAATGTATGATTAAAACATTTTATGTTTATGATTTGCTACAGCCAGGCACAGTGGTTCACACCTGTAATCCCAGCACTTTGGGAGGCTGAGGCAGACGGATCTCTTGAGGCCAGGAGTTTGACCACCCTGGCCAACATGTTGAACCCCCATTTCTACCAAAAAGACAAAAAATTAGCCAGGTGTGGTGGTGCATGCCTGTAGTCCCAGCTACTTGGGAGGCTGAGGCGTGAGAATCGCTGGAACCTGGGAGATGGAGGTTGCAGTGAGCTGAGATGCACCACTGCTTTCCAGCCAGGGCAACAGAGCAAGAGACTGTCAAACAAACAAACAAACAAACAAATAAATAAATAAATTGCTGCATGATGAGAAATGATGGAAGAAGATGAGGTTCTTCCGTTAACCAGCAACTAAATAGAACTAAGGAGTTTTTCCTTGGGAATTCATGACAAGGGTAAGGCATCTAGGCCCTTAACAGCAGCAAGAACGATTTGAAAGAAAAGAAGATAGTTTTAAAATGGTGATTTTTAACTTAAAAGAAAAATAACTACATGGTGCTACTCTGGGCATCTTTGCTATAATTTGCTCACTTAGGAACAATGTGAAGTTAAAATGCCTTATCTAGCCTGTTTTGGAATGCTGGTAGAAAATATTAACTATAATCACTCTGAGGTGTCTATACAAGATGCTTTTAATGGCAAGGCTCTTCATATCAGTCCTTATTACTTGCTTTTAGTACATTATTTCAAATTAAATGATCCTTCTGTGTCCTAAGTCATGCTTTTGAAATAAGGTGTATTTTCGATATATTTCTAAGAAAGAGAAATTTATGACCTTAGTTCATGGGTCATTGTGTAGACTAAATGAGATAAAGGCATATACAATGATTAATACAGAACTTGGCTTGGGAGCCAGGAGTAAATGTTTTGTGTTCTCCCTTAGACCCAGTCTTTTCATGTTTTTCCTTCTTTCCTCCATAGATCACATTGTTTCCTGAACACCCATGTACTAGATCCATTCTCTGTTCTATGGACTCCAGAATCAGGTCAAACACTCATGTCAATAATCACCTTACAGGGGAAGTGTCATGTTAGTGTGTGTAGTGTGTGTGTGTGCCCCTTTAGAGGGCGAGGAAGCTAAACCAAGCCTCTGAGTTTCACCTTGGAAGGACCTGGCAGGACCTGGCAGTGGTTGCCTGTTTGTTTAGAGGGAATGTGGCTTCTGCTAGCCGTTAGGAGCCTGCAACGCTCTCACCTGAGAGTGCTTCAATCTGGCATTATCCAAAGAAGTGGGAAAGACGTTCATTCATTCATTCATTCATTCATTCATTCATTCATTCAGTCAGTTATTATGTATTTATTCAGCAAATATGCATACCCTGCTAGTGCGTGGTGCTGAGTAAGAACATGACTAAGAGAAGGGGAGCATGAGAGAGAATGGCTCACCTTAGTAGCAGCAGGTGGCTGGGTGCGGCTGGAGTTAAAAGACATTCAGTTTTTCTTAAAACAATAAAAACTAAACTCAGAGTCTGGTAAGGAAGAGGTGCTCTCAGGGGAAGTTGGGTGTGTTCCTGAGAATTTGTCATTTCTTTTCAGGATTAGTCAGGGTGAACTCCACGTTTCTTTTCAAAAGCCTAATAACTTCCTTTAGGGGATTACCAAACTGACTAATCCATGACCTTAGGGCAGTGGGTCCCAAACTTTGCTGCCAACTCAAATCACCTTTGGAGTTTTTTTTTTTTTTTTTAAACGCAGAGGCCCAGGTCACACTCCACACCAATGACATCAGAATGTCTAGGGGTGGGAGCCAGGCACTAGGATTCTAAAGACCCTAACGCGATGACAACAGCTAGCAAAGTTCTGGAGCTACTGCCTTAGGGCATAGTCTAGTTTCTTCACTAAAAACACACTTATTCCAAATTTGGTTCCAGAATTGCCTTAAATTGTTTTTTTGCTCTGTTCTTAGGTTGGGGGCGGCTATGAGCAGGCAGAGGATGTGGTGTCACCCAATTAGGAGCTCTCAGCTTGCTAAGCCAATTAGCATAGGCTGCCAGGGCTGCACGAGGAGTGGATTTCTGCTTTGTCATTCTGACTCTGGCAGTTAGCCCGCCCGCTCGGCGCAGGGCGTGGCTTCTCGTAGCCATTAGGAAACAGCAACCCTTTCACCTCAGTTTCCTTCGGTGCAGCATTTGCGGCGAAGCGAAAGGTGGTCGAGTCCTGAAGGAGTGCCTGATGTCTTCATCATTCTCAAATTCTTGTAAGCTCTGCGTCGGGTGAAACCAGACAAAGCCGCAAGCCCAGGGATGGGAGCACGCGGGGGACGGCCTGCCGGCGGGGACTACAGCATTGCGCCTGTGGGGAGCGGTGTGCGTCTCGGGGAAGGGGAGATATTTTAAGGCGTGTCTGAGCAGACGGGGAGGCTTTTCCAAACCCAGGCAGCTTCGTGGCGTGTGTGGTTTCGACCCGGTCACACAAAGCGTCAGCATGTGGTAGGTGAGACCGGCACCTGTAGGCTGGCGGTTTCCTTCCTCTTGCTCTTTGTAGAGACAATTTGCAGAACAGCGGAGAAAATGGGTATTGTATCGTTTCTTACAGAGCCTGAGTCTTGAAATGTAGATGACAATGTGTTGAGTGGACCGACAGATCCTTGACAGCATTAAGAAAGTATAACTATGTAAGAATACTTCTCCAGGAATTTTCACACCATTTAATCAGAAATCCTGAGACGCTGTCAAAACACATGGGGTCTCCATGTTTTTACAAGTGGGGAAAGCAAGGCTCGGAAAGATCAAGTGGCGTGCCCAGCTGGACACAGACTATTAAATGGGGCGGCGACGACGACCCCAGGGCTTCCTCACTCTCTCGGGCAGTACAGGATAGTGATTAAGACCGTCAACCACATTGCCTGGGTTTGAATCCTGCCTCTGCTGTTGAGTAGCTCCTTGAGCTTGGACAAGTTTCTTAGCTTTTCTGTACCTGTTTCCCTGTCTATAAGTTGGGCCTGGTAATACCTACTTGTAGACTGGTTGTGAAGTTGAAATGAAATGTTAATATATGTGAAGCAGTATAGATATATTAGCTACCATTATTACCATTAAGCAGCTCTCCTTTTTTTTTTTTTTTTTTGGAGACGGAGTCTCATTCTGTTGCCCAGGCTGGAGTGCAGTGACACAGTCTTGGCTCACTGCAACCTCCGCCCCCCGGGTTCAAGCGATTCTCCTGCCTCAGCCTCCCGAGTAGCTGGGATTACAGGCACCTGCCACCGCGCCCGGCTAATTTTTGTATTTTTGGTAGAGACAGGGTTTCACCATCTTGGCCAGGCTGGTCTTGAACTCCTGACCTCATGATCCACCCGCCTCGGCCTCCCAAATAAGCAGCTATACTTTGGAATGTTGGTGTGATTTATGTCTCATGAATAGGCCTCATGTCAGTGTAACTGTGGAATCTCTATGCTCCACTGAGTTCATCCCTTTGTGAAATTTTACCGTTAGTGCCTAGTTTCATCTGTAGTGTCATGTATAGTTCAGGATTCTTTTTAATAAAGCAGCAGATAGGCAGAGTGTTCTTTATTTTGCTCCACGGTTTCAAATGTCAAGGAAACATTGGAAGTTGGATTTTGGCATTCAGAATAGATGTAGAGTTCAAAGCAAGATCAAATTGGGAGGTGTTTTGTTAAAGTTGAGATAAATGGGTATTAAGCTTCTTTTTTGAAGCTTTTCTGAATTCGGGATTTACCGGGAAAGTAGGACGTTTAATTTTAGCAGAGCAGTGCAATGATTTAACTCTGACTAGAACTCTGACGTTTATAGCTAACCTTGAGGCCCTGTTTTCAGCCAGTTTGCGGATTTGCCGGGGTCAGACTCCAAGCTTAAGTGTGAGTTTTAGCCTTTGTCAGAAATGCAGCAAGTCATGCTAACTTGCAAGGGAGTCACCCGAGGGCACGCGGTGCCTGCAGGGCCGGGACGGAAGCCCCGCCTCCGGCGCAGTTCCCGCCTGGCCGCGGGGAAGAAGCACCTTACACGCCCCGCTCTGCTTTTGTGCCACAGAGTACGGTCGGGCCCTGGAAGGAACGCTCTCGGAATTGGCCGCGGAAACCGATCTGCCCGTTGTGTTTGTGAAACAGAGAAAGATAGGCGGCCATGGTCCAACCTTGAAGGTAGGAGAGAGTAACGTGTCTTTTTAAATGGGGGATGAGCTCGTTGAGTCCAGCGTGGTCACAGCCTGCCTTTAAAGCCGGCGTGGATGTGACCCTCCATACGGGACGCAGCGCTGGGAAATGACGAAAAAACGCTTGTGGGCTAGCGCATGTGTTAATCGAAGCTGATAAGACGTTGGACAAATTTCACATCCCGGGAAACTTGAAATTTCTAACGATTTTCATCTTTTAAAATAGCTTTTTAAAGATGTCCTTTTTCTCCTATTTCCCCTTCCTCTTTCCCTCCCAGTTGTAAATAAATTCCCCCCCACCCCCGACGGAGTCTCACTCTGTCGCCCAAACTGAAGTGCAGTGGCCCGATCTCGGCTCACTGCAAGCTCCACCTCCCGGATTCACGCCATTCTCCTGCCTCAGCCTCCCGAGTAGCTGGGACTACTGGCGCCCACCATCACGCCCGGCTAATTTTTTTTGTAATTTTAGTGGAGACGGGGTTTCACTGTGTTAGCCAGGATGGTCTCGATCTCCTGACCTCGTGATCCGCCCGCCTCGGCCTCCCAAAGTGCTGAGATCACAGGCGTGAGCCACCGCGCCCGGCCCTAAATAAAATTTTTTAGCAGCAATGTAATCTGCTAAATGTTGGTTGTTTAGGGAAGTCCTGAGAAAAGGGGATCAGGAAATGCTTATCTTTCTCATCAAGGTGGCCCTGTAATCTTCCTCTTAATTCTCTCAGGGGTAGGGGACCGGAAAACCCCAGGCTCTGGAGGAAGCAACCAGGAAGCTCTTGGGGTGACTTCGTTTTCCTTCAGGTGTGTGTTTTTTAGCCCAGAGTTAACCGCTGGGTGAAGGGAAAGGAAGAAGTCTTCCCTTTGACTGGTAGCAAACAGTAGAAATCATTCCTTAGACCTATGAGAGCCTATAGAAATCCTTCCTTAGACCTATGCCACTGAGGAGTTACAGCCACTGAGGGATTTATAACTTACAGTGTTGGAAAAATGCTTGGAGGCTGGGTGCATTTTGTTTTTTCTTTTTTTAAATCTCACCTGTGGTAGATTACCAGGTTAGAAAACCTCCCGTAATCCCATCACCATGATCTATGTGATTTTTGTCCTTATTCATTTATATCTCTGTAATTTTTAAGAAACGAAAACATTGCCTTCTTAGAAGTAAACCTGAGTGAGGACTGCGTTAAATGTAAAAATATATTTAGATGTGTTGCAGCCTTAGGAAAAATACTAATAATTGAATTTTTATTTATTACCTTTTCTTCTAAAAGTATTTATTTTTGACAAATCGTTATAGGGAATGGATCGAGACTTCAAACAGCAAATTAATGGAAAATAATTAATGGAAATACAGAGGCTTTTAGCTTTAGTTAAAATATATTGTGTTACTCAGATCTTTAGTTTGCAGGTAAAAGGAGACAATGGTCTATTATATTAATATTCCTTCCTGGCTGGGCGGGTGGCTCACACTTGTAATCCCAGCACCTTGGGAGGCCGAGACAGGTAAATCGCCTTGAGCTCAGAAGTTCCAGACCAGCCTGGGTAACGTGGTGAAACCCCGTCTGTACTAGAAATACAAAAATTAGCCAGGGCTTGGTGGTGCGTGCCTGTGATCCCAGCTACTCTGGGACTGAGGCTGAGGCTGGAGAATCGCTTGAACCTGGGAGGTGGAAGTTGCAATGAGCTGAGATTGCGCCACTGCACCCTGGCCTAGGTGACAGTGAGACCATGTCTCAAAAAATATATTTTTATATATATATGTATATTTCTTCCTGTCTGATTATTCTGTTATCTTCACCTATGCCATAAGTTTATAAAGTTATATAGTAATTTGATCTTTATGTAATCCTACTGATGCTCCTGGTTTTAATGGCAATGGGAGTAAAAAGAGTCACTCTTTTTTTTTTTTTTTTTTTTGAGACGGAGTCTCGCTCTGTCGCCCAGGCTGGAGTGCAGTGGCGCAATCTCGGCTCACTGCAAGCTCCGCCTCCCGGGTTCACGCCATTCTCCGGCCTCAGCCTCCCGAGTAGCTGGGACTACAGGCGCCCGCCACTGCGCCCGGCTAATTTTTTCTATTTTTAGTAGAGACGGGGTTTCACCATGGTCTCGATCTGCTGACCTTGTGATCCGCCCGCCTCGGCCTTCCAAAGTGCTGGGATTACAGGCGTGAGCCACCGTGCCCGGCCATGAGTCACTCTTTTTATAAGCTTTGGAACTCAATTGATTTGATCTGATGTTCTGTTTTTTTCTTTTTTTTTAATTGAAAACTTTTTTTTTCTTTAGAGATGGAGGTCTCACTATGTTGTCCAGGCTGGTCTTGAACTCCTGGGCTCAAGCGATCATCCGGCCTCGGCCTTCTAAAGTTCTGGGACTGCAGGTCACGACATTTAGTGAGGTATAGTGCCATGAATGAAAAGCATACCACCAAGAACACTTAAAAGAAATCATTTAGCGTATTTCTTAAGTAAACTTACTCTACTTTGTGTCTTTTTTTTTTTTTTTTTTTTTGAGACAAAGTCTCACTCTGATGCTCAGGCTGGAGTATAGTGGCATGATCTCCGTTCACCCCAACCTCTACCTCCTGGGTTCAAGCAATTTTCCTGCCTCAGCCTCCCCAGTAGCTGGGATTACAGGCACACGCCACCACACCTGGCTAATTTTTGTATTTTTAGTAGAGATGGGGTTTCACCATGTTGGTCAGGCTGGTCTCGAACTCCTGACTTTGTGGTCCAAAGTGCTGGGATTACAGGTGTGAGCCACCACGCCCAGCCTTTTTTTTTTTTTTTTTTTTTTTTTTTTTGGAGAAGGAGTCTCACTCTGTTGCCCAGGCTGGAGTTCAGTGGCACGATCTCGGCTCACTGCAACCTCTGTCCCCTGGGTTCAAGTGATTGTCCTGCATCAGCCTCCTGGGTAGCTGGGATTACAGGCACTTGCCACCGTGCCTGGCTAATTTTTGTATTTTTAGTAGAGACAAGGTTTCACCATGTTGGCCAGGCTGGTCTTGAACTTTTCACCCTGTGATCCACGCACCTCAGCCTTCCAAAGTGCTGGGATTACAGGTGTGAGCCACCGGGCCCAGCCCTATCTTTGTTTCTTAATGAGTGCTAAGAAATGGAAGAAGAGAAAAAGCAAGGTAAGGACTATTGGTTTGAAAGATCTGTGAACTTTCAGCCAATTATTGCCCACATTTGGGGCTAAATAGTAGGTTTTGAAAACCTTAAAGGAGCTTTGGGTTTCAGTGGAGAAAGGCATTTATTTAGTGGATAATTGGGTGCTTATAGTCCTAAAGTCCACACCTTAAAAAGAAGGTTAAGATTTCATACTTTAATTGCAACATAAATAATGGAGGGAGCTCTTCAAAATGTCCACATTTTCCTTTCTCCTTTTAATATTGTTTCTTCCTCATCCCCTTTTCCCTGAATAAACAACAGCAGCAAAACCTACCCTGCTTTCACAGCGAGTGTACTATAGAAGACAAGGGAGAAAGAATCCTGCTGGAAGAAGCTGGTGAACCTAGGTGTCTCCCTTGATAAAGGATGAAAGCTTTCCAGAAGAATGTTCCAAAAAAGTGTAGTCTCCAGACCACCTGCTCAGAATCCCCTGGAGTACTCCTTAAGCATGCATGCCCAGGCTTTACTCAAGTTCTTTTGAAGTAGACTCGGGAAAGAGCTAGGAATCTGCCCCCTCCCTTTTTTTTTGAGATGGAGTTTTGCTCTTGTTGCCCCAGCTGGAGTGCAGTGGCATGATCTCAGCTCACTGCAACCTCCACCTCCTGGGTTCAAGTGGTTCTCCTGCCTCAGCCTCCCAAGTAGCTGGGACTACAGGCATGCGCCACCATGCCCAGCTAATTTTGTATTTTTTTAGTAGAGATGGGGTTTCACCATGTTGGTCAGGCTGGTCTCGAACTCCTGACCACAGGTGACCCACCCACTTCAGCCTCCCAAAGAGCTGGGATTACAGTGTGAGCCACCACGCCCAGCCTGCCTTTTTGTTTTTGTTTTGTTTTAAATAACCTCCCTCCAATAATTCTTAGGATAAATATCAAGTTTGAGACGCTTTAATATTATTGTACATAGGGTAGTTTTGTCAAGATCATTTGATGAGATAATTAGAATTGCGGAAAACAAAGGACTAGTCTTTTAATACCCAAAACATATTTGTTAGAAAACAGCAAATAGGAGCCCAATAGGGGAGTAACACTTTTATTGAACACTTCAACAATGAATAGAAAAATAGGGAACCAAGCTGTTTGTGGCTAGGGCTTTTGTATGTCCATGTATAAAGTTGGAACTAGGGAGCTCCAAGATGGCTAAGAACTATGAATAGAGTTCCTACTGCTCAAAGACATATGGCTTTCATGAACATCTTGGTTTTTAAAGAAAAGTTCCAGTATTCTTATAGGGAACCTGTTTTGTATGTAAATCAGCATCTCCCTCTGGATTCCAGGGTTTTAAAACCACTTGTAGAAAGGCCTATTGGTGGTACTGAGAGGAGAAGCAGAGTGAGTGAAAAAGTGTTTACTGGTATAATACCAAGTGTCAGACATAGTTAAGACTTAGTAGTTTGAGGTAATCCTGGGAGATAAGACTAAAACTGGCAACTCGGGGCTTAAATAATTTCTTCAGGGCAATATTAGGAGGGATGACAGGCACAAAGCAAGGTGGGATTAATATCCAGATGAATTTTGCAGACAGTTGTGGTGGCCCTATGTTCCAGTCTTAGGGGGTAGATGCTGAGACAAAGGTAGGTCTCCTTTCATGTTTTGAGACAAGGTCTGGCTCTATTGCCCAGGCTGGAGTGCAGTGGTGCATTATCGACTCATTGCACCCTCCACCTCCTGGGCTTAACCCATCCTCCCACCTCAGCCTCCCAAGTAGCTGGGACTACAGCTTATTTTTTTTGTATTTTTTGTATATTGGGGGTTTCACCATGTTGTCCAGGCTGGTCTTAAACTCGCGAGCTTAAGCCGTCTGCCTACCTTGGCCTCCCAAGTGCTGAGATTATAGGCATGAGAGCCACTGCGCCCAGCCAGGTCTCCTTTCAAGTCTAACTTCTAGTTACCAGAAACAGACATCAGGACATGAGTGGTAATTGAATAACTCTCCAACCATCCCCTTTCTTAACTATTCTTAACTTCAGAGGCTACCACAACTTGACAGAAAACGCAATTTATTTTGTTTCTTTCCTCTGAAATAATCCCTTCTTTTTGGAGGCATTAGTAATGTATCTGCTTTTGGCTTGATTAAAGTTGAGGCCTGAGGAGGAGTGGAGGATTGCTTTGAAGATGAGGGAAGTGACAGATTCTCTGGCGTACATTAAAAGGAAGTAAGGGGTGAGGACTACCAAGATTTAAAAGAGTCTTAGACTGTTAGAACTGCAAATAAATGTAGAATTTTACTGGTTGTAGAGTTGAGTTCCTCCTACTTCTACCAGGTGTAAACACAAACCTGTTTTTTTGCTGTGTATCTGTTCTTTAACAGTAGCATTGAAATTCTGGTGGTATAGGCTTCAGATTTCCTGTCACTTCTGTTTACTCACCAGCGCCTGACTATTCTAGGCATCACCTTCTTGCCCCTAGTTACTTTTGCCTGGACCATTTCATCAGTCTTTAACTGGCCTCCCACTTCTGATCTCCCTCCTCTTCCAGCTCCCATTGCCAGTCATCTTCCTGATTGCTACTCACTGGCCCCAGATCTGCATCCAGAATGAAGTGGGAGCTCCTTAGCTTGGTATTCAATGCCCTCTAGGGTCTAGCCCTAACCTGCTTTTCTGGTTATCTCCTGCTCTGCTCCCTCACTTACTGGAGGCTCCTGGGAATACCATTGCAGCTAAAATATTTCTCCCTACAGTTTTCCTCCTCACTTCTATTCTTTATTTCAACACCTATCTTCTCTTCCCTAACCCAACCCACTTTTCCAACTGCCTGCCTGTTCAGAATACAAGGCCAAAGTTTACCATTCCTTTCCTCCTCTGTTCCCACGGCACTCCTATAAATCTTTATTTTTGGAAAAGGAGGAATCCTGCCAATGATAATTTTTTGGCTTACATATCAAGGTCAGAGAGCTAGTCTTATTCTTTATGCCTGTGGTCCCAGGCATATGTTAGAGCCCAGCAGATATCTAAGCAAATTTGCCTGTTAATGATTATAATGTTTATTTGTTGGATGCCTATTATGTGCTAGACTCTAAATACTGTAATATTTAGTGATTAAATCCTCACAGCAGTCCTGTGAAGGAGGTGGTATTATCCGGGTTTACAGATGAGAAAATAAAGGCCTTGAGAATTTAAGGAGCATGCCTAGATTACAAGCTAGTTAAGTGGCAGAGTCAGGACTGGAACCCAGACCTGTTTGCCTGCAAAGCTCACTCTCGTGTACTCATACTTCTGGCACTTGGCTTTATGTTGTTGCTATTGAGATACATGTTTGTGTCCTTGATGAGATGCTGTGGTGTGCTCATGATTCAGGGTCAGGCCCATGCAAATCTTGGTATTCCTAGCATAGTGCTGGCTTATGGTAGGTGTTCATTCATTACATGCTTGCTGAATGGAATTTCATTCTTCTGTGCCTACTTGTACTTTTCTTTAGGAGAACAATGATACATTTTAGTATCTCCCATATATTGAAAAAAATTTCTTTAGAGGCAAGGTCTCGCTCTCACCCAGGCTGGAGTGCAGTGGCACTATCATGGCTCGCTGCAGCCTCAACCCTCCTGGGCTCAAGCAATCCTCTTGCCTCAGCCTCCTGAGTATCTGGGAATACAGGCATATACCACCACACCTGGCCAATTTTTAAATTTTTTGTAAGAGTAGGTCTTTACAAAAGGCTTTTTGTTGACCTAGGCTTATTTTTTAACACCTAGTGTGCATTCAGTAAATATGTATTGAGTAAATATAGATGGTGGTAGGGCCAGAAGAGACTCACTTAAAGGATTTAGCTCTAAGGTATCTGATTTTATTGAAGATGGGCTATCAGGAACCACGCTCTAGGTTGTTCAGAAGAGATTCTAGGCAGCATATTGGAAAGCAGTTCAGAATTAAAAGCTGTATGACAGCAACATTGTCTGCCTTCAGCATTTTATGCAGGTGTGTCCAGGTCAGTTGGGAAGAAAGTCACTTCACATCTATTTAGCTAGTATTTATTGAGCGTCTGTGTTGACATCGGGCTAGGCACTATCTTTGTAATCTCTAACACAAGTCTGTAGAGCAATGTACTTATTTAAAAATTCATTTGTCAGGCTGGGCGTGGTAGCTTATGCCTGTAATCCCAGCACTTTGAGAGACTGAGGAGGGCAGATCACTTGAGGTCAGGAGTTTGAGACCAACCTGGCTAACATGGTGAAACCCCTTCTCTACTAAAAATACAAAAAATTAGCTGGGTGTGGTGGTGGGCGCCTGTAATCCCAGCTACTCAGGAGGCTGAGGCAGGAGAATCGCTTGAACCTGGGAGGTGGAGGTTGCGGTGAGCAGAGATCATGCCATTGCACTTCAGCCTGGGCAACAAGAGCGAAACTCCATCTCAAAAAAAAAAAAAAAAGGTAATATACAAACTTGTTGACAAATAAATTTATATTTATTTATTTATTTTTTGAAATGGAGTCTCTCTCTGTCCCCCAGGCTGGAGTGCAGTGGTGTGATCTCAGTTCACTGCAACCTCCGCCTCCCTGGTTCAAGCACTTCTCCTGCCTTAGTCTCTTGAGTAGCTGGGATTATAGGCGTGCGCCACCATGCCCAGCTAATTTTGTATTTTTAGTAGAGACAGGGTTTCTCTCTGTTGGTCAGACTGGTCTCGAACTCCCGACCTCTTGTGAGCTGCCTGCCTCAGCTCCCAAAGTGCTGAGATTACAGGTGTGAGCCACCACACCCGGCCTGATTTTGTTTTTAATGATGACAACCACTCTATATGGCAGAGTGAGACATCTGATAGACTTATGTTACAATTGCTGAGAAAGTAAGTGACAACTAATCAGACATTTTTCTTTTTCTTTTTTTTTTTTTTTTTTTTTTTTTGAGGCGGAGTCTCGCTCTGTCGCCCAGGCTGGAGTGCAGTGGCGCGATCTCGGCTCACTGCAAGCTCCGCCTCCCGGGTTCCCGCCATTCTCCTGCCTCAGCCTCCCGAGTAGCTGGGACTAAAGGCGCCGCCACCACGCCCGGCTAATTTTTTTGTATTTTTAGTGGAGACGGGGTTTCATTGTGTTAGCCAGGATGGTCTCGATCTCCTGACCTCGTGATCCGCCCGTCTCGGCCTCCCAAAGTGCTGGGATTACAGGCTTGAGCCACCGCGCCCGGCCGACATTTTTCATTTGATCCCTGCGTGGAGTTTCTTGAATGCTGCATCCTTTAGTAGCCACACACCCAGTGCTTCTTACCTCCCTGTCTATCAAAATAACACACCTAGTCATTGCTGTCTTTTGAGGTGTTGTGGAGGCTCTTATAACCTGAAAAGTTGTTCTTTTCATCTCACACCCTTGTTTATATTCTTGAGGCTTGGCGAGTCAACCAGCACTGGGTTTTTAAAGTGTCATTAAGTATATGATTTGACCATAGAGCAAGGGTGGAGATTTTATCTACTCCAAAGTATTTCAAATGAGTGAGTCCAGATTATTTAGTGAGCCTCTTTTACTTCTCTAATGATAATGCCCTCTTATTTGAATAAAGCAGTTATTCAAAGGCTCTTTTGGATACTAGACTTAAAAGAATCTGCTGAAATCTAAGGAGCTATTCCTGAGAAAAATGCACATAAGTAATTTTGCATATAAACTCAAACTGTGGATCTGCTTCAGAATGTCTGGTACAGAGGTTTACCCTTCTAAGTGTTACTTACCCTTCTAAGTGTTACACACTTTGAATAGTTGAAGCCTTAGTAGGTTTTTAAAATTTTGTTATATGGCAAATTTCTTTTCACTGGTATTTGTTATAGTGGAATATATTCCTGTGTTCCTCCTTACTGATTTAACCTTTAAAAATGTTTTTCTGAGCCGGGCGCGGTGGCTCACGCCTGTAATCCCAGCACTTTGGGAGGCCGAGGCGGGCGGATCACAAGGTCAGGAGATCGAGACCACAGTGAAACCCCGTCTCTACTAAAAATACAAAAAATTAGCCGGGCGCGGTGGCGGGCGCCTGTAGTCCCAGCTACTCAGGAGGCTGAGGCAGGAGAATGGCGTGAACCCAGGAGGCAGAGCTTGCAGTGAGCCGAGATCGCGCCACTGCACTCCAACCTGGGCGACAGCGTGAGACTCCGTCTCAAAAAAAAAAAAAAAAAAAAAAAAAAATGTTTTTCTGGGGCCAGGCGCAGTGACTCACACCTGTAATCCCAGCACTTTGGGAGGGTGAGGCGGGTGGATCATGAGATCAGGAGTTTGAGACTAGCCTGGCCAACATGGAGAAACCCCATCTCTACTAAAAATACAAAACTTAGCTGGGCATGGTGGCGCACGTCTGTAATCCCAGTTATTGGGGAGGCTGAGGCAGGAGAATCACTTGAACCCGGGAGGCGGAGGTTGCAGTGAGTCGAGATCACACCATTGCACTCTAGCTTGCACGTCTGTAATCCCAGCTACTGGGGAGGCTGAGGCAGGAGAATCACTTGAACCCGGGAGGCAGAGGTTGCAGTGAGTTGAGATCACACCATTGCACTCTAGCTTGCATGTCTGTAATCCCAGCTACTGGGGAGGCTGAGGCAGGAGAATCACTTGAACCCGGGAGGCGGAGGTTGCAATGAGTCAAGATCACGCCATTGCACTCTAGCTTGGTCGATCGAGTGAGACTCCGCCTCAAACAAATAAACAAAAAAAATTAAAAAAAATTTTTTTCTGGCCGGGCGCGGTGGCTCAAGCCTGTAATCCCAGCACTTTGGGAGGCCGAGACGGGCGGATCATGAGGTCAGGAGATCGAGACCATCCTGGCTAACACGGTGAAACCCCGTCTCTACTAAAAAAATACAAAAAACTAGCCGGGCGAGGTGGCGGGTGCCTGTAGTCCCAGCTACTCGGGAGGCTGAGGCAGGAGAATGGCGTGAACCCGGGAGGCGGAGCTTGCAGTGAGCTGAGATCCGGCCACTGCACTCCAGCCTGGGCAACAGAGTGAGACTCTGTCTCAAAAAAAAAAAAAAAAAAAAAAATTTTTTCTGTTCCTAAAGCAACATTCAGAAGTGAAACTACTGGTTTGTATATAGTTTTTAAATATTTGCTATCTTTGGGATTGTTTGATTTATTAAGTACCTACTTAGTAGTTGAAAACACTGTCAGATACATTACATAATTTTCATTCACTATAGTAATTATATGGTATAAATACAGTTGTCCCTTGGTGTCCTCAGGGGATTGGTTCCAGGACCCTTGTGTATACCCAAATTCATACACACTCAAGTCCCAAAGTCTGCCCTGTGCAACCAGCATATATGGAAAGTCAGCTCTCCATATTCACAGGTTTCACATCTCACAAATACGGTATTTCTTTATTTCTCACAAGCTTTTTCCTCTTTAAGGAGCAGGCAGACCTGGGTAAATGCTGTATTTTTTATCGCTTTGGTATAAGTGGATCTGTGCAGTTCAAAGCTGTTTCCTTCAAGGGTCAACTGTAGTAGTATTCCTGTCTTATAAATAAAGACACTGGAGGCTGAGAGGTTAAGCAAGCTGGCTAAGATAATACTAATAGCTAATAGGTCAAGATTGGAACCTAGATTGTCCCCTCCCACAGTCTGTGGTCTTTTCAAAAACAAATTTTCATTAAAAAAATACATCTGTCTTATCATAGCAAAGTTCACCTTTAATAATAAAAAACAAAGAAAACACAAAATATGTACACACAAACATAACTTTAAAGAAAATTAAGATGAAAGAGAAACTGCCAGGCATGGTGGCTCACGCCTGTAATCCCAACACTTTGGGAGGCTGAGGCGGGCGGATCACAAGATCAGCAGTTCGAGACCAGCCTGGTCAACTTGCTGAAACCCCATCTCTACTAAAAATACAAAAATTAGCCTGGTGTGGTGGCTCGCGCCTGTAATCCCAGCTACTTGGGAGGCTGAGGCAGGAGAATTATTTGAATCCGGGAGGTATAGGTTGCAGTGAGCTGAGATCATGCCATTGCACTCCAGCCTGGGCGACGAGCAAGACTCCGTCCCCAAAAAAAAAAAAAATTAAGATGGAAGAGAAACTATACCTAATGTCCTGCTAACTCTGGCAAATCAAACTAGGACTTTTACCACATGTCTTCACAACTCAATATTAAACAGATGCCCTGGTGGTATGAAGGAAGAAAAGCTGCTATGAAAGAAGGAATAGAAAAGTTTAGGGAGGTAGCTGATAGGATAAGTGTGTATGTTAGTGTGTGGGACTCAAACTTGACTGATTCCTGGCTTTGGCTCCAAAAAGTCTATTAAAAATCCATTTGTTATAGATAAGTCTTACAGCAAAATCTCACTGGAGAAAAATAGTGGACTCCATGTGACTTCTTCCTTTATTTGGTTACAGGGAGACATGTGACCTTTGTCATCCACCCTGTCACGTTTGTATTGAGCAGTATGGGTTGTGGAAAAGAGCTCAGAATGCTTGGAATTAACCTAAACTCCTAGAAAAGGAACTGAAAATATAGGAGAAAAGACTGAAGAAAAGAGGAAAGGAAATGGAGGGTTGTATTGAACCCTGACTAGCAACTCTTGAGCGAAGAAAGAGGAAAAGGGGGGAAGAGGGGAGCTAAATTATCTCTGAGGCAACTCAGTCTTATGGCTGCCTGAACTAGTCTATACTGTGGGAATAAGGTAGACTCCATCGATTGCTGTGAAGTACCAGTGCACTTCTTGCTCTCTATTCCTAGTCACAGACAAATTTATCAGCAGTGCAGTTTCTTCTTTTTAAGCTTCATTTAAATAATTATTAGTAGCACTTGGACCTTAGGTTAGGAAATCACTGTTTAATGATTTAAAGATTAACCAGCATGGAAATCCCATTCTTTATATGATTGGGGAAAATTATTAAACTTGAGATTGTTTCACTTTGTAGCAAATGTCTAAAGGCAGATTTTTTTTTTTTTTTTTTTTTTTTTGTGGAGTTGTTTCCCTCTTGTTGCCCAGGCTGGAGTGCAATGGTGCCATCTTGGCTCACCCGCAACCTCCGCTTCCCAGGTTCAAGCAATTCTCCTGAGTAGCAGGGATTACAGGCATGTGCCACCACGTCCAGCTAATATTCTATTTCTAGTAGAGACGTGGTTTCTCCATATTGATCAGACTGGTGTCAAACTCCTGACCTCAGGTGATCCACCCACCTCAGCCTCCCAAAGTGCTGGGATTACAAGTGTGAGCCACTGCGCCCAGCCTAAAGGCAGAGTTTTTTTTTTTTTTTTTTTTTTTTTTTTTTTGAGACGGAGTCTCGCTCTGTCGCCCAGGCTGGAGTGCAGTGGCGCGATCTCGGCTCATGCAAGCTCCGCCTCCTGGGTTTACGCCATTCTCCTGCCTCAGCCTCCTGAGTAGCTGGGACTACAGGCGCCCGCCACCGCGCCCGCCTAATTTTTTGTATTTTTAGTAGAGACGGGGTTTCACCGTGGTCTCGATCTCCTGACCTTGTGATCCGCCCGCCTCGGCCTCCCAAAGTGCTGGGATTACAGGCGTGAGCCACCGCGCCCGGCCTAAAGGCAGAGTTTTAAGGTGGAATATGATGCAAGTCTGCCTTTCTTAGGATGATCTAAGTTACATGTTAATAACGTACTTGGAGATCTAGCATAGAATGCACTCAGCACTGTAAATCACAACTTAATAATGCTTGCCTTGATATGCTCTGTTGCTCTGAGCAAATTGTGTGGGCTGTTATCTCCTGAGAAATCCCTGTAAATGGTATTAGTAATACTTTATAAGTAGGTTGGGAGAATATAGTTTTCTAAGGCATTTTGAAATTCTTAGATGAAAGGTTCTTTATTAGCAAATTGGTGTCAGCCTATTTTCCTTCCTCGGAGCCTGGAGAAAATAGGCACCATAGGGTGGGAAGGGTTGGCTTGTCTTCGTAAATAGCTATTGTTGAATTTAAAGTGGATGTGAGCAACTCCTAAGAATATCGTTCACTGTAAAAGCAGACTTTTTTGGATTTGGGTCTTGGCATTCTTAGCTGTATTTTCACCTAAGATTTAAAACAAGTTTAAATACTGGTTTGTAATTGGCCAGACTTGGGAAAGATATGATCCTTTAATGATCCTGGGTCTCAACTTACCTATCTCTCATTGTTTCTTTATTTCAGAAGAGGGATAAGAACTTTTTCTGAAGAGCAGTCAACTTTTCCTTTCAGTGTATAGGATTACTTCCACGAATCTGTGAACTTAATCTTTGCTGCCAAAAAACTTACAGTAGATGCTGGGACAGTTTTAAATCTATTTTAATTTATACATTCAGTACATAAGTGCATCCATGTAAAAACAGCTATGTTTGGAAGATGTAAAACCCAGCTTTTGTTTTTGAGAAGCCGACAATCTAATAGCATAGGATCATATATACGTACAACTAACCGTAATGCATGGTGTTTTGAAAAATGCATGTATTTCCCTGAATTACCCCTAGTTAATAAAATAATTGGGGGCAAATGGTAATATAAGGATTTTGGAGTAACTTAATACTACTAGATTTTGCTGTTTATGCATTTGCAAAAAACCTTCTGCTAATGCTAAATACGAACAAGTCTATCTGCATAAAGGATGGTAGGGCTAATTTACTTCCTGGTGCTGTGAAACTGGACAGGTGCAGTTGTGGGTGTCTTTTTTTTAAGGTGCACCTGCTGCAGGTTTGAAAAGCTGTTGATGCCCATGGTTTGGTTGTGTGCATGTTCTCTTTAAAAACCAGATGTATTAATTACAGTTGTTAAGTATACTTTGCTATTTGCTACTGGTGAGACAGATAAGCGGAGTCCTGTGGTTAACTGCACTTGAGTTTCCAGTGACCCCATTAAATCCAATGGGTAAATTTTCCAACGCAGATTAGTCACCCAGTTTACAGATTAAGCTTTCATATCCTTAGATTGTTTCTGAAATCTTCATAGCTTTGCTCACCTTTTAGGGTTCAGAGTTCTTACCCATTCAGTGTCGGTGGCCTTTATATGTTGGCAAGCTTACAAGCAAATAGCTCTTTTGCAGAGATCTCTACCCATCATTCTATTCTTCCACTCCTGGATGGTGGAGAACCAAAGTTCACTTGAGTAATGCGAGCACTCAGTTTCCTGCAGGGGTTAGCACGCATACTGGAGGCTCCCCCGACCCCACAGATCTTCGGGATGGGGTGATGGAGGGGGTTTGGTTTTTAAAGAGGACCTGTGAAAGTAATTAACCCGATTTACATTTGTATAATAAGTCTAAACACCACCTTGCAAAAGAACTGAGAGTTCAGCCTGTTTAATGGAGTTTCTGCTTTTCACGGGCCTTGGCCTTACCGGCGGTTACAGTCCAGCCAGATTTAGTTCACAAAAAAACAAAACCCTCGGTCGACCTCACTGCGGTATATGATGGCAGCGATCGTTTTAAAGCGCAGGACCTTTAGTGTCCTCAACAGTTTTGTCTCAAGTTGTCCAAAAGTGTTTTTTTTAAAGTGAGGTGATCCAGTCGGTAAACGCTTTGAAAAAGAACAGCTGTGCCCTGAGCGGGCATAACTCGCGTTTGGGGTCGGGGCCCATTATTGCGCGTGTTCGGAGCGCGGCGCTTGCCTATGAGCGAGCGCCTCGGGTCGTGGTGCATCCGGGCCGGGGCGGGGCTGTCTTCCCGCGGAGCGTGCTGGGGGCGGGTCGCGCCGGGCCGGGCCGCTAATGCGCATGGGCGGGCGTCCGCGGCTCCAACTGCCGCCAGTTTCCACAAGCTGGGAGGGCCGTTACCTCGGAGATACCAGTGGCCGGCATGTCGGTTGAAAAAGCTTCCCGCAAGGGAGACGACGAGAAAGGAGAGGAGCAGCTCGTGGTCATCCCTAGTAGCGAGTACGCGGCGAAGCCGGCGGCGGCGGAGGGAGCGCCGATGAAGATGGATGTGGCGGTGAGGGTCACGGGCTGCTCCGACGACCTCAGCTCTGGGGATGCCGACATAGACCCAAAACTCCTGGAGCTCACCGCTGACGAGGAGAAGTGCCGCAGCATCCGCAGGCAGTACCGGCAGCTCATGTACTGCGTGCGGCAGAACCGGGAGGACATCGTGAACTCGGCGAACAACTCCTTGACCGAGGCTCTGGAGGAAGCCAACGTCCTGTTTGATGGAGTGAGCCGAACCAGAGAAGCAGCCCTCGACGCCCAGTTTCTTGTCATGGCTTCTGACTTGGGTAAAGAAAAGGCAAAGCAGTTAAACTCTGACCTGAACTTCTTTAATCAGTTAGCATTTTGTGACTTTCTGTTTCTGTTCGGGGGTCTGAATTGGATGGAAGGCGAGCCTGACGACTTGAGTGATTGTGATGATAACATAGCTCTTTCCTTCTGGAAGGCAATGGAAAAGGAAGCAACATCCTGGATGGTAAAAGCTGAGACATTCCATTTTGTTTTTGGTTCATTCAAACTAGAACCTTCTGCACCAAAGCCCCGACTTGAACACCAGAAAAAAGTTCGCAAGATGGAGGAAAATGGGAATATGCCTACAAAGTTGCGGAAGCTGGACCTGAGTAGTTATCCAGAAGCGACAGAAAAAAACGTAGAAAGGATTTTGGGATTGTTGCAAACCTACTTTCGAAAGTATCCTGATACTCCTGTGTCCTATTTTGAGTTTGTGATTGATCCAAACTCTTTTTCTCGTACTGTGGAGAATATATTTTATGTTTCTTTTATTGTAAGAGATGGTTTTGCAAGAATAAGGCTTGATGAAGACAGGCTGCCAATATTAGAGCCGATGAATGTTAACCAAATGGGTGAGGGAAATGATTCCAGTTGCCATGGTAGGAAACAGGGAGTCATATCTTTGACTTTACAGGAGTGGAAAAACATTGTGGCAGCTTTTGAAATTTCTGAGGCTATGATTACATACTCCTCATACTAAAGATTTCTTAGTATAGGATCCTTTTTGTGTGTTTTTCTGAAGTTATCTCAAATGGAGAGTCAAATGTAAACTGAAGCACATATTGTATGTCTTGTAAAGTGAAAAAGTATCTTCAAGAACATCAGACATTGTTTTACTGTGCAGCATATTTTTCTTAGTAATTTATAAGGTCATGATCTTCTCTTATTAAAAAAAATTCGTTGGCATATTTATGGGAGCGTTTTATTGAATGCCCTTTAAGACTATTAACAAAAACAAGTTTTGGATACCAAATTAAGGGATATTTGATAATTTGCAAAACATAATAATTTACGAAAATCAATTATGATGCTCTGTGATACATTGCTTTCTCTGTCATAGAGAACCAAGAGAATCCCAGAAAGAGTTCCTAACCACGTTGGGGAAAGAGTGGGTAAAAAACAAAAGTGGAAAAAAAAGCAAACAAACAACAACAACTTGTCTGTAAGGCAGTTAATATGCAACATTAAGAATAAAAAAGTCATTGCAAAGAAGACAGGATTTATGAGGGAGTATCCATATTCTCAACAGTTTCTGTTATTAGACTCAGCAAAAGTAGTGTCTCTGCTGTAGAAGTTGAGGTGTCAGCTAAGGGCTGAAAGTTGAGTAGAAACACGGAGAAGGAAAAGGCCTTCTAGGCAGGAGAATAGCAAGGTCAAATGCATGGAATTGTTAGAAGTTAGGCACGAGAGGACCATTAGATTTATGGAAAAACTGTTATATTTGATTGTTAAGCTGGGCAACAATTGAATAACTTCATCTATTAGTATCCTCAGAAGATATTTTTGTCTAACTATTATACGTTGAACACAAAATCTTTTGCTATCCAGTTGTAGTTTTTATCTACTGAATTTCTTCTCTGGCCCCTAGTGTCCCTTTGTGGTCTTTGTTAGTACATAGAATGTCCTTCAGAATCTGCACTGTTTCATCATGTAACAACTTTGAATATTTGTCCCACTTTAATTTTGCATTTTTATCTTTTTTTTTTCTTTGAGACAAGTGTCACTCTTGTTGCCCAGGCTGGGGTGCAGTGGAGCGATCTTGGCCCACTACAACCTCTGCCTCTGGGGTTCAGGCAGTTCTTGTGCCTCAGCCTCCCAAGTAGCCGGGATTACAGGTGCGTGCCATCACACCTAGCAAATACCTGCCTCGGCCTCCCAAAGTGCTGGGATTACAAGTGTGAGCCAAATTTTGCATTTCTTAGTAGGGTTTTAAATGCCAGGAAACTGACCCTGCTTGAAACTAAAACATGTTAGTTTATCTAGATGTTCTTCACTTAGTGTAAAGCCATAAAGGCTTTTTTCTTTCTGTTGCTTGCAGTTGTTTTAAGAATATAAATTACAACCTTATTTGGAGATTATTGCCAAAAGTTTGGGTCATTAGGAAAACAACTTGAGAAGGTGCAGTAAGCATGCCCATAAACTTTCTTTCCTTTGATCCTTATAGGAGCTTAAGTTTTGGTAGTCGTGGAATTTTGCCATTAAACAATAATTTGGCAAATGTTTAGGCATCTGTTGTGCATAGCAGTGGCAAACTTTCCTAGTAAGTCTAGTAGTACAGGAAAGGGAAATCCAAAGACTCAACAAATGATACCAAGACTGAGAGGAAGGATCTTTCATGTATGGGGATGAGGTTCTTCACCAATAATACAGTAGTGGTTTTAGCAAAAATAGAACTTTCTTATGAAACTTGGCCAATTATTTTCTAAATTAGTTCCTCCTTTCACATACTAAAGAGCGCTCACCGTTGCTAGTGTCTAGTATCCTTTGATTTATAGTAGCAGTCATGGAAGTATCATTTGATCTCAGTAATCCTCATTTCCAGCATGTCTCTACCAACCAATTTCCTTGGGTTTTGCAGAGATCTGCTGTTGGAAGAAAAAGTACTCTTAATGACAGCAAACAGATCCCGCCCCGGTACTTTACTGACAATCAGTTGCTCTGTTGAATGCTTCGTGTCTTTACTAGGAGTATTTGACAGTGATGATTTAAAAGCATTAATAGATCATCTGGAGGCTTAGGAGAGGTAATTTTTTGGGTCTTCTCTAAAGCTAATAGCTGTTAAAATACGAAGTTGACCACTACTGTTTCTATTTGTACTGGTTGGCATGACACCAGTGAAATGATGAGGCGTGATGGATTGCCTCATCATTTTTGAAATTTTGAAATTAAAGTGACTGCTTACCTTGAAGCAAAAAGGAAATTAAAAATTTATAGAGATTAAGAATCAAACTGTAAATCTGCTTGTTTCTTGCTAATATAGAGAACTTTATTTAATGTTTTGGAGACAGAGTTTTCACTCGTTGCCCAGGCTGGAATGCAATGGCACAATCTCGGCTTACTGCAACCTCCACCTCCTGGGTTCAAGTGATTCTCCTGCCTCAGCCTCCCGCGTAACTGGGATTACAGGCACCCGCCACCACGCCTGGATGATTTTTGTACTTTTAGTAGAGACAGGGTTTCACTATATTGGCCAGGCTGGTCTTGAACTTCTGACCTCGTGATTCGCCTGCTTTGGCCACCCAAAGTGCTGGGATTCCAGGTGTGAGCCACCACGCCCGGCCTAGGGTACTTTAAATTTTGCAGGTTCAGTTAGCTGAAATGTAGGAGAATTTTTTTTTTTTTTAATGAGACAGGGTCTTGCTCTGTTGCCCAGAGCACAATCCTGGCTTACTGCAGTCGCCTTGATCTCGCGGACTCAAGTAAGTCTCCTGCCTCAGCCTCCCGAGTAGCTGGGACTACAGCTGCATGCCTCCACACTCAGCTATTTTTTTTGTTTCGGAAGAGAGAAGGTCTCATTATGTTGCCCAGGCTGGTCTTGAACTCCCAGACTTAAGCAATCCTCCTGCCTTGGCCTCCCAAAGTGTTGGGAATTACAGGTGTGAGCCACCACGCCCAGCCTAGGACAATATTTTTAAGAAATATTTTAAAAATATTTTGAGAATATTTTTAAATAATAGAACTTTATTGAATGGTAGAACCACTTGCTGGTCAAAGGATCTGGGATCAGATCCTCATTCTATAACATTCTAGTTATGTACTTTGGATAAATTATTATTTAACCTGTAAACAGGTTTTTCATTTGCCAAGTGGGAATAATGCCTCTTAAGTTTACAGTAAGAATCAAAGTAGAAAATGTTTGTGATAAGTACTTTGAGATATGAATTATGGTATGTAGTATAGTTGGAAAAGCAAGAGGTTTGTAATCTCTGAAATTGAACGTGGGCTCAATTCTTGGCTCGTGGGCAAGTTTCTTTCTCTGAGGGCCTCTATACTATATGAAATGGGAATAAACATCTGACTGGAAGACTTTGAGATAATGTATAAAAAAAACTTTTCTCATTGTAGACTCTCATGTTAGTGCCTCACTCTCTAGTTCAGAGTCAGCAAATTCCATAATGCCACCTCCCTCCATAGTGATATCTCTGTAATGGTTCATTTACTTTCCTTTAAGTCTCTGACCATTTGTCATGCTTTTTAGACCCTTGTCCTGGAGAATGCATTACCAAGTGTTTGGTAATTAATTTATTCCACAACTGTTTGAATGCCCATTTTGCCAGTCACTGTTCTAGGAACTGGTTGAAAAATGGTGGACAGAAAACTGCCCACCTTTCATGATTTCATGTTTTAGTGGGTATATTAGTTTCCTTTTGCTGCTCTAACAAATTACCAAACATTTAGTGGTTTTAAATAACACTATTTTACAGTTGTGGAAGTTGGATGCTAAAATCCAGTTATCAATAGGTCTGGTTCCTTCTGGAAGCTCTGAGGCAGAATCTGTTCCCTTGCCTTTTTCAGCTTCCAAAGCCTACCTGCATTCCCTGGCCCACAATCTGTCACTTCCTCTATTTTCTTTTCTTTTTTTTTTGAGACGGAGTCTCGCCCTGTCACCCAGGCTGGAGTGCAGTAGCACAATCTCAGCTCACTACAAGCTCTGCCTCCTGGGTTCACGCCATTCTCCTGGCTCAGCCTCCTGAGTAGCTGGGACTACAGGCGTCCGCCACCACACCTGGCTAATTTTTTGTATTTTTAGTGGAGACGGAGTTTCACCATGTTGGCCAGGATGGTCTCGATCTCCTGACCTCGTGATCTGCCTGCCTGGGCCTCCCAAAGTGCTGGGATTACAGGCGTGAGCCACCGCGCCTGGCCACTTCCTCTATTTTCAAAGCTGGCAATGCAACCTCTTGCTTCTGTCCTCACATCTCCTAGTACTATAATCAAGTCTCCCTCTGCCTCTTTCTTATAACACCTGTGATTACATTGGGCCTAGTGGGATAATCCTGGAAAATCTCTCTCTAGAACCTTAATCACTCTTTACACGTAACATAGTCACTGGTTCTAGGGATCCAGACTTTGACATTGGAGAACTATCGTTCACCCTATCGTAGAGAAAGACAACATATTCCTGTTAATGATGATAGCTCTGAAGAAGAGTTGCTTGGATAGAGGTTGAAGTGCTGCCTGAGAAGAAGGGTTAAGGGGAGGCTCTTTGAAGGAGGCATTTGAAATGTAATCTCTTTTTCATAAATCATTTACCAGAATACAGTCATGCACTGTATAAGGTCAATCATGTGTTACACATGAGATCAACAATAGACCACGTATATGGTGGTGGTTCCATTAAGATTAGACTGGCCCCTAGTGAGGTGGTAGTGCTCCCAAAGTCGGGCCACAGAGATGAAAGACAGGATACCCACCCTTGCAGAATTGATGGGATCGTGTGATGGTGGCAGGGGGATCTCAGAGGAGGAACACCCAACTCAAGATGTATTAGTCCACTTTCACACTGCTGATAAAGACATACCCAAGACTGGGCAATTTTCAAAAGAAAGGGGTTTAATGACTCACAGTTCCACATGGCTGGGGAGGCCTCACAATCATGGAGGAAGGCAAGGAGGAGCAAGCCACATCTTAATGTGGATGGTGACAAAGGCAAAGAGAGAGATTGGGCAGGGAAACTTCCTGTTATAATACCATCAGATTTCATGAGACTCATTCGCTATCACAAGAACAGCACAGGGAATATCTGCCCCCATGATTCAATGACCTCCCACCAGGTCCCTCCCACAACATGTGGGAACTCAGTTTGGGTGGGGACACAGCCAAACTATATCACAAGGGCTGTTAAGTAAAGGCTTCTAATTTAAGCTTGAAGGGCATGAAGGGGTTGGAGTGGAGAAGAGAGGACATCCCAGGTAGTGTAACAATGTCTGTGCTAAGTGCTGTGGCTACATGTGTTATTGGAGTTGTAAGAAAGAAAAGGAGAATATTGGGAACTGAAGAGAGACTTGATGGATAAAATGGGCCTTTTGTGTTGGAATCTCTTAGAGTGTTGGTTAAAGAAGCCACCAGCCTCCAAGGGAATGCTGTGGAAGGGTAATATGTTTGTACATTGAATAGAAATAATGTAACATCATGCTAGTCTTGTCTGTGTGCTGGATCAAGATTTGTTAGGAAGAGGACATTTCAAAATAGTGGAGATTGACGCAGGGAAACTCAGCGGAGGACACCAGTAAAATACATTCCAGCACTTCTTGACTTAGTTCCAGGCAATTTCCCTTCTTCAGGAGGTGAGGAATTAGTAACTTAAAGGGATTAATTCCTACCAGCCACTATGCTAACATGCATTATCTTTCTTAAACTCAGCCATTTGATGAGGTCAGGAACCTGTTAGCTTCGTTAAGGATTAGGTGATTGGTCCAAGTCACCTGGCCTTGTGAGTGGTAGAGCAAGTATTTTAACGCAGGTTATTTCTGCACCAGAGCCATCTATAATGGTAGGGGGGAAAAAGTACAAATCTGGCAAAGGATAGAAACTAAGTTTGGGGGGAAAGTCAGGATTTTAAAAGACTGCCACAGTTGAATTGCTTTCTGTATTATGCCCTTTTCGGGGGAGCCTGGAGCAGTGTTTTAGTAGGAGTGGGGCTGGGGAAAGGGATTGGATTACTATGACAGGCAGGTGGAAGAAAAGGAAGACTATCCAATGTGTAAGCCTTGCCAACAAGTGACGAATGCCTGCAGGTCATCTACTCATATTCTGTAGCAGTGATTCTCAAAGTATATGAGGCCCTTTTGGCATACTTTAAGGTCAGAATTATTTTCATAATACTAAGATACTGTTTGCCCTTTTTTTTTTTTTTTTGAGATGGAGTCTCGCTTTGTTTCCCAGGCTGGAGTGCAGTGGTGCGATCTTGGCTCACTGGGAGCTCTGCCTCCTGGCTTTATGCCTTTCTTCTGCCTCAGCCTCCCGAGTAGCTGGGATTACAGGCGCCCGCCACCACGCCTGGCTAATTTTCTATATTTGTAGTAGAGACGGGGTTTCGCCGTGTTAGCCAGGATGGTCTCTATCTCCTGACCTCGTGATCCTCCCACCTCGGCCTCCCAAAGTGGTGGGATTACAGGTGTGAGCCACCGCGCCCAGCTGCCCTTTTCACTTTAATTCTCTTGCATGTAAACTGTGAAGTTTTCCAGAGGTTACATGACAGGTGATGTGGCAACAGATTGAATGGAAAAACAGATACGAGCTGTCTTTTGTTGTCAGACATTAAAGAGAATTGCAAAGATACAAAGCAGTGCCATTCTTCTCACCAATTTAAAAAAAATTTTAAATAAAAACACTCATGTTAACATTTAATAAATATATTATTCTTAAATTTGTTAATATTTTAAGTTTCTTCCTAGTTTTAATTTCTAATATAATAAATAGATAAAACCCACATTAACAAGCTCTTTGGAGTCTCAGTTTTAAAGCTCTGGTTTAAGATTGTAAAGGAGTCCTGAGATGAAAAAGTTTGAGAACCTCTGTAGCAGCCACCACAGTCAGCCGACATAATTTCTAGTAATTGTAATTGGAAAAGAATGGGGGCATTTCTCTCCTTTCCTTATCCCATCTCTCTGCTACCTTCTTACGCTGTCTGGGGGAGCTGTCTTCTACCTTCTATCTTATTTTTATTTTAAGTGAGGTACCATTTACATGGAACGGAATGATAGCACTTTCAATTTTAAGTTCGGTTAAAATTTTAAAACATAATGTTTCTTTCTTTTTTTTTTCTTTTTTTTTTTTTGAAATGGAGTCTCACTCTGTCGCCCAGGCTAGAGTGCAGTGGCACGATCTCGGCTCACTGCAACATCCACCTCCTGGGTTAAAGCAATTCTCCTACCTCAGCCTCCCGAATAGCTGGGATGACAGGTGCATGCCTCCACGCCCGGCTAATTTTTTTTTTGTATTTTAGTAGAGACAGCGTTTCACCGTGTTGCCCAGGCGAGTGATGAACTCCTGAGCTCAGGCAACGCCCCCGCTTCAGCCTCCCAAAGTGCCGGGATTACAGGCATGAGCCACTGAGCTCAGCCTCATAATGTTTCATTCTAAGGTCAACTGAATGCTTCAATTGCCTGTGTCTTACCAATTTTACCTACAGTGCTTTAAAATGGTGAGGTTCATTCAGAGCTTTTTTGGTAAAATCTGTGCACTGGTTGATACAATTTGACTTTAAGCTTGAACCAGGAGACCCCAGGTTAGATACAGAACTTCAGTAAGGAACTGATTGTAAACATTGGTGGAGGGAGTATGTGGCTTTTCAGCATGAGGATACATTTTCTGGTATTTGTTCTAGTGGGTATGTTGGAGGAGGGGGATTCTCAGAACCGTGGTTTTCATTTAGACAGCCAGTTATTGTGTTCTGTCACCATCTTTGCTAAGTTCATGCAGATAAAATGAGATTGCGATTAAAAGTGATTGTATGTTATTTTTCCAGCAGGACATCTAACTGCACTTGTTAGTTAACTCTTAAACCAGTAAGTCATGCTCTTTGAGACTGAATAGGGAGTCACACTAGTTCCTTGAAGCTTAATTGATCCTTTGATCGAATGGCTGTTATTACCAAATTGTTTTTCCCCCACAGTGCCTTGTATTGAAGGAGGAGCCTTGGCCATAATGCCAGTTGATGAGTACTGGCTGTGTTTACCAGCCTCTCATGCTAGACCTTTTGTGCAGACTGTCAGGGTGGTGCAGTCTTGCCCCCACTGTTGCTGGTTTCCAGGTGTTCTCCCTTCAGTCCCTGAGGCACTACATATGCCTGCCATGCTGCCAACAGGTAGCCACAGTGCTGTGCTTCCTCCTTCACATTGCTCCACCGCATCCCCTTCCACATCCCAAGAACCTTGTTCTTCTGCTGACCCCAAGCTCTGCCTTTCACCCCCTGCATCTGATGGTAGGCAAGAGAGAAATGTGCAGTTTGGGCTGGTAAGTTTGGGGGCTCTTTTTGTTATTAAAGTTAAGACTTTTTGTTTGTTTGTTTTTTTAAATGAGATGGAGTCCAGTGGTGCGATCTTGGCTCACTGCAACCTCTGTCTCCCGGGTTCAAGTGCTTCTCCTGCCTCAGCCTCCAGAGTAGCTGAGATTACAGGGGCCCACCACCATGCCTGGCTAATTTTTGTATTTTTAGTAGAGAGAGGGTTTTACCCTGTTGGCCAGGCTGATCTCGAACTCCTGACTTCAAGTAATCCTCCCGCCTCGGCCTCCCAAAGTGCTGGTATTACAGGCGTGAGCTGCTGCGCCTGGCCTAAGACTTGAGTTTTTGAAAACATTTTGTTGTGCTTATTAACAACTTTCTCAGTCATTATCTCTTGTTAACATAGATTTTTATTTTAGTAAGAGATAATATTAAATATATCACCAAAATATCATATTAAACTGATTTGAAATATAATTAATGTGTATCAGAATAATATTAGTGGAATGAAAGGATTTTTTTAAAAATTGAGAGTCTAACACCTAAATTATAAAAGTTTGTTACTTGCTAAGTATATGGAAACTAAATATTAAATATGGGAGACTTCATGCATATGCAATTAAAGGAATGAACTTTGCAGAGTTGTGCCTATTTAAAATATCCTACAAAAGCAGCAACTTTCACGTTTAACTTTTCATGCAGTTCAGTATCAATTGACAGTTCTGTTCTGATTTTCTAGATGTTATGCCCCAGCCAAACAGTACAGAAAAGTCTTAAATAAATATTTGGCTGATCTTTTAAAATTGTTATATTGATATTAAGCTATGCCCATATTTACCAAGCCCCTATCTTTAAAACCTAGTTTAAAAATTCTAGGAAAAAAAGGCTGATGATTAAACCTGATTTAGACCTAAGCTGGTTTACTTATGTGGAGGTAATATACGAACACTTCAAAGTAGTTAGCAATGACAGTGTTTGGGGCTAATAAACTAACATAAAGCAAGCAGTTCACAACTTTAAGGAAGGTTGAATATTTCCATCTGTATGCTGTAATTATAAATCAAACAACATTTTCCCTTTGAAAATTCCTTTTGTTTTTCTTTAAGAAAAGGTTTTCTTAAAAGCTTTTTGGACATTGCTGATTTTAAGTTAAATTATTTTCTCTCCTGTTATTTTTCTTTAGGCTTATCAGGAGGGCAGACTTCAAAAGCTACTAAAAATGAACGGCCCTGAGGATCTTCCCGAGTCCTATGACTATGACCTTATCATCATTGGAGGTGGCTCAGGAGGCCTGGCAGCTGCTAAGGCAAGGCTCCTTGTGTTGTGTGTTGTCTGGGTGGTAGTTAGAATATTAACATTCCTCACAGGGTTCTCTCCGCTGTCTGTGGAATTTATTTGATCCACTTTTGTGACATTTTGCACATTAACTTGGGCAGGACATGGACATGATAAGGGACCACTTTATAAATCATTTTTCCAGATTGAAATATACATTACTTATATAAAAGTACAGGGCCCAGTAGTTCGGAACATGTTTCCACTCACTTTAAAGTTTAGTTGATTTCTCAGAGATAATAAGGGTGTTGTGCCTGGTGCAGTGGCTCACCACGGCTGTAATCCCAGCACTTTGGGAGTCCAAGGTGGGTGGATCACCTGAGGTCAGGAGTTCAAGACCAGCCTAGCCAATGTGGTGAAACCCCATCTCTACTAAAAATACAAAAATTAGCTGGGTGTGGTGGTGGGTGCCTGTAATCCCAGCTACTTGGGAGGCTGAGGCAGGAGAATGGCTTGAACCTGGGAGGCTGAGTTTGCAGTGAGCTGAGATCGCACCATTGTACTCCAGCCTGGGCAACAGGAGCAAACTCTGTCTCAAACAAAAAAAAATATATATATATAGGTGTTGTGTGGAAATGGTTTGAAATTAAGCAAATATATTTCTTAATTAATATTTGTCTTTTTCACTTGATGATTTCCCTGTTCATAACCCCTTCTCTCCAGTATAAAAAAGATGGAGAGCAATTGGGTTTCTTAAACCCGTTTATTAAAAATGATTTGCTTTCTGTGTATGTGCGGTTAATAACCACTAACTCTGTGGTCTGAGGGTGATTGGGAAGAGGATGTATAAATAAAGAAGGTTAGGAGTGAGGCTCCTGGTCCTGAATCAAGATAAATTTCCCATGTGAGGACCCCTTGGGCCTGTCATCCTTACCCAACAGGTTCCTTTAAAAGATGAAGTGGTTATACTTCCCTAAGGTGTAGCTTGTGTTGAATCAGTAATGGGTAGAAGCTGCCCAAGTTAGGGGCAGACCAGCATGAAGCAGTGCTTTGCTGAAAGTAATTCAGGAATAATACCTGATGTGTTTTACTCCAGGGATGGTGTGTTTGAAAGACATGTAGACTCAGTCCTTTCAAATAACCTTTGGAGGTCTAGTTGCCAATATACAAAGTTTATTCTCTGAGAAAGAAAAGATACTCTGCAAAACAAACTTCTAACTCTTGTTTCCTTCCCTCAAAATAGAATTGGAAACATCATAGATATTGTCAACTTTTTAATGAGCTCCTCATGTGAAATTTTTAGGAAGTCTTGTAATACAGAAGAAAAACTTCTTCAGTATTCTGCTTTAGAAACCAAATTAGATTAAACTTTAAAATGATTTTTAAAATATCACCTTATAGGATACAGGTTGCATTAAGGGCTGTAGACTGTCAGTAAACCTGCTTTTTCAGCTACTTGGCAACTTGCTTGGAAATGGCCACTTTCTTTTTTCAGGTATTGCTTAATCTGTTACTGTTTGAATGGAGTTATGTGAGAAGTCTAAGGTTTCCAGCTGATTCTAACAATTTTACTACTCTATTATGCATAATTTTAAAATCTACTCTCACAACTATCTGAATATCTGTTAATTTTTATCCTGGAGTTGAATTAATCATCATGATGTGTGTGAAGTACCCAGGTATTAATTACTCGTTATGCTTTTTTTTTTTTTTTTTTTTTTTTGAGACGGAGTCTCGCTCTGTCGCCCAGGCTGGAGTGCAGTGGCCGGATCTCAGCTCACTGCAAGCTCCGCCTCCCGGGTTCCCGCCATTCTCCTGCCTCAGCCTCCCGAGTAGCTGGGACTACAGGCGCCCGCCACCTCGCCCGGCTAGTTTTTTGTATTTTTTTTTAGTGGAGACGGGGTTTCACCATATTAGCCAGGATGGTCTCGATCTCCCGACCTCGTGATCCGCCCGTCTCGGCCTCCCAAAGTGCTGGGATTACAGGCTTGAGCCACCGCGCCCGGCCTCGTTATGCTTTAAGCTCTATAGCTTAAAAAAAAAATCATAGATTTTTTTTTTTTTTTTTTTTTTTTTTGAGACGGAGTCTCGCTCTGTCACCCAGGCTGGAGTGCGGTGGCCGGATCTCAGCTCACTGCAAGCTCCGCCTCCCGGGTTTACGCCATTCTCCTGCCTCAGCCTCCCGAGTAGCTGGGACTACAGGCACCCGCCACCTCGCCCGGCTAGTTTTTTGTATTTTTTAGTAGAGACGGGGTTTCGCCGTGTTAGCCAGGATGGTCTCGATCTCCTGACCTCGTGATCCGCCCGTCTCGGCCTCCCAAAGTGCTGGGATTACAGGCGTGAGCCACCGCGCCCGGCCAAAATCATAGATTTTTAACAGCCCATTTCCAATCTGTCATGTTAACCTTTCCAACTCACTTTAATAATTTTATTTTCCAGGAGGCAGCCCAATATGGCAAGAAGGTGATGGTCCTGGACTTTGTCACTCCCACCCCTCTTGGAACTAGATGGGGTAAGCTTTTAAAATACTCTAGAAGTGATGTTGCCGAAGTAGTTTTCCCCTGGCAGTAATCTAACTGGCTCCTAAAGCCTAATTTAAAAAATTAAAAACTGGCCGGGCGCGGTGGCTCAAGCCTGTAATCCCAGCACTTTGGGAGGCCGAGACGGGCGGATCACGAGGTCAGGAGATCGAGACCATCCTGGCTAACACAATGAAACCCCGTCTCTACTAAAAATACAAAAAAATTAGCCGGGCGAGGTGGCGGGCTCCTATAGTCCCAGCTACTCGGGAGGCTGAGGCAGGAGAATGGCGTAAACCCGGGAGGCGGAGCTTGCAGTGAGCCGAGATAGCACCACTGCACTCCAGCCTGGGCGACAGAGACTCCGTCTCAAAAAAAAAAAAAAAAAAAAAAATTAAAAGCTAAGTTAAAGAAAAACTAGCCCCAAAACATATATATCTTTTATTTGAGCCAAGTTAAAATGGATCAGGTTAAATGCTAAAAATTTAGGTTCTTTGGCACAGAGTCAAGAAGTAAAAACCTTGTCTACAAGCTATGATTTAAAGGTAAATATTTGAGTAATCTAGCATATATAGGGGCTTAATAACTGAAAATTTAAACTTTTCATATGTGGATTTCTGTTTTAAATCTACCTCCTACATTGAACAAAACTGGAATGAGATACCTTACTGCCTAGCCCTTACTGCTTCTCGGTCTTGATGAATTATATGTTCATTATTCATTTATTCAGCAAATGTTTATTGAACATTTATTATGAACCATGGCAGTGATGATATAGCAGTGAACTTGGCACATTCAAAGTTCCTGCCCTTGTGGAGCTTATATTCTAAGTGGGGAGACAAAAGATACGTAAGAACTTTAGGAGTTGTGGTAAGTGGTATTGAAAAAATTATATAGTGGCATAGAGACGAAGTGGATAAAGGAGAGTTTAACTTTGAGAAGATTATCAAGGAAGGCATCTGAAGAGGTGGCATTTATTTAGAAGAGGCCAAAGAATGAGAATGAGCCAGCTGTCAAAAGGTGAGGCAGAACTTTCCAGGCAGCTTCTCTTTCTTCGAGGATAGCACATACAAAGGCCCTGAGGTAGGTAAGAGTCCTTCATGGTTGTGGCATAGATAATGGGAGCTGGAGGTGGTAGTGTGAGGTGAGACCAGAGAGGAAGGCAGGTGTCCCTATCGAGGGCTTTGTAGGCCCAGATAAGGAATTTGGACTAATCAAAGCATATAATTTGGACTAAATTGGACTAATCAGAGCATATAAATGAGCTTTTGAAGACTCTAAGGCAGGGGAGCCATGTGATAATATAACATTTTTTAGCCGGGCGCGGTGGCTCACGCCTGTAATCCCAGCACTTTGGGAGGCCGAGGCGGGCGGATCACAAGGTCAGGAGGTCGAGACCACGGTGAAACCCCGTCTCTACTAAAAATACAAAAAATTAGCCGGGCGCGGTTGTGGGCGCCTGTAGTCCCAGCTACTCGGGAGGCTGAGGCAGGAGAATGGCGTGAACCCGGGAGGCGGAGCTTGCAGTGAGCCGAGATCGCGCCACTGCACTCCAGCCTGGGCGACAGAGCGAGACTCCGTCTCAAAAAAAAAAAAAAAAAAAAAAAAAACATTTTTTAAAGATTACTTGGCTGCTTGCATTAGAAGGAACCAAGAAGCAGGAAGTCCAGATAAGGCGATGTCACAATTTCCGATTCATCCGTTCAGCAGACACTTAATGTGTCAATCTGTGTCAGACACTGCTCTTGTTGCTAGGTATTCCCCTTCTGACCTGTGAAGTTTATACTCCAGAGAGATGCTGGTAGCATTCTGCTCAGAGGACCGACTTTGAGCTGTGAAGTCTGTTGCCATCTTTCACTCGTAACTCATGTCATTTTGGTCACCTGCCTGTGTTTTGTTCTAATGGAAACAAGCTGTAACCATGTTCTTTAAGCTTAGGGATACTAAAGTTTTTTTTTAGGGAGCAAGGGAAGTCATGCATCCTTTAAAAAACCAAGTGAATGCTGTAGGCCACCTCCTTAAAAAAATGCACATCAACACCAAAAAAAATTTTTTTTTGAGATGGAGTCTCGCTCTGTTGCCCAGGCTGGAGTGCAGTGTGGCGCTATCTCGGCTCACTGCAACCTCCACCTCCTGGGTTCAAGCCGTTCTTCTGCCTCAGCCTCCTGAGTAGCTGGGATTACAGACATGTACCACCACGCCCGGCTAATTTTTTTGTACTTTTAGTAGAGATGGGGTTTCATCATGTTGGCCAGGCTGATCTCAAACTCCTGACTTCAAATGATCCACCCACCTCGGCCTCCAAAATGCTAGGATTACAGACGTGAACCACCACGCCTGGCCCATATACACCAAATTTTATGTGTAGTTTAAGAATCACTACACTCTAATCGCCTAGCATAACAACGCCTTTATCAGTTACCTCTGTGCATAGATTCAATGGCAAGTGCAGATGCTGCTTGAATTACAATGGGGAACTACATCCTGATAAAATGCTTTGTAAGTTGAAAACAAGTCAAAAATGCATTTAATACACCTAACCTCCTGAACATCATAGCTTAGCCTAGTCTACCTTAAACATGCTCTGAACACTTACATTAACCTACAGATGGGCAAAATCATCTAACACAAAGCCTATTTTATAATAAAGTGTTGAATATCTCATATAATTTATTGAATGCTGTACTGAAAGTGAAACACAGTATGGGTGTATGGGTATCAACATGAAGAGAAAAATCGTAAGTCGGGTCATCTATATAGGGTTGTGTACATAGTAAAATTTCAATTTCTGGCATCTTTATCAGCAATCAATTAATTTTCTATCTTTGAAGTATATGGAAATCGTGGAAATCTGCCCCTCTTTGTTTCGTTTTAGGATGATGTTACCGTGTTTGTTATGTAAGGGTCTCTGAACTGATGAATATTGTAAGATTTAGGAATAAACTTTATTATTGGCCACATTAAGCAAATATAATACAATATTTCTTAGAGTTGTAATAATTGTTGACTTTGAAGATTTGTAAGGCTTGGAAAGCAGGCTATAAACTGATTTCTCAATGTTGTTGTAGGTCTCGGAGGAACATGTGTGAATGTGGGTTGCATACCTAAAAAACTGATGCATCAAGCAGCTTTGTTAGGACAAGCCCTACAAGACTCTCGAAACTATGGATGGAAAGTCGAGGAGACAGGTATGAGAGGGAAAAGCTACTCTTGTGTTTGTGCTTTTGGTGGTTTGAGCTGCAATCTTTGTAATGCATCATCAATTTTCATGAAGAGAGCAAATAGCCTAGTTGTTTTTATTGTTTACATTTTTTATGGATATAATCACTGGAGTTATCCTTTGTCAAGTATTTACATAGTTATGGTAACAACAGATATTGCATTTGGATTATGGTATTTCTATAATATAAAATTAGAGTTCTTTTGAATATATTGTCATGTAGTGTTTGTGAGAAATCATACAATGTTTATAATTTGTAAGAAAGTACTAATTGCATTTGCTTTCTTTTAAAGCTGTTACATTTTTCTTCCTCCAAAGAAGTCTTGTTTCATGAGCCGATATTTGGGGGGGTGGGGGTTGTTTGTTGAGGAGGGGGTGGTTAGACTTTGTTGGATTAAAAATATTTAGAGCACTCTAAAAACCCTAGACGAGTTGAAGAGATTGGAATTGTTAATTTAATTTAATTTAATTTATTTATTTATTTTGAGACAGAGTCTCACTCTGTCACCCAGGCTGGAGTGCAGTGGTGCCATCTCGGCTCACTGCAAGCTCCGCCTCCTGGGTTCACGCCATTCTCCTGCCTCAGCCTCTCGAGTAGCTGGGATTACAGGTGCCCACCACCACACCTGGCTAATTTTTTGTATTTTTTGTAGAGATGGGGTTTCACCCTGTTAGCCAGGATGGTCTTGATCTCCTGACCTCGTGATCCACCTGCCTTGGCCTCCCAAAGTGCTGGGATTAACAGGCGTGAGCCACCATGCCCGGCAGAATTGTTAATTTTAGAAAGTAGATTGCATTATCTAGTAGAAGAATAAAGTAAGATTTGGCATAGCTTCCTGGCTAATTTATGACGTATGTCACTCTGTTGTGAAGAGTGAAACTCCAACCCCTATCTGATTTGAGGTTTGAGACCTATGCATTATGGAGCATTTGAGGGAAAATACTCCAGCCAGTAGCCAGGTTAAACTATTTTGTGGCTTTTTCAGGGTTTTAATTGTGTATTAAATGTAAAGATAAGGCATAAATACATGCTTGGAAAAATTTTGCTGTCACTCAAACTAGTTATGCTTCTTTTCTTGATGCTTTTACTTCCTACTTAAGATAATAGTACCTTTTCCAAGTCTGGAATCTTAGAAAATCACTAACTTTTAAAGTTTTATAATGTTGGGGTCACATTGTTTGCTCAGATCCTTAAGAGAGAGAGGGATATAAGAAGAAATTTTGTAAAACATTGGTAATTACTGCAGCTTAGATGATTAGCATGTGTAGGTGAGTTATATACTATTCTATTCCACTCCTAGTAGAGAAACAGCAAGTCCTGAGACTTTTGTAGTGGTAGACAGGCCAGGCAGGCAGGTTAGTCCAACCTTCCTGCAGCCTTCCCCGCCCACAAGCTACCTGGTCCTCTAGAACCATAACCACAGTGGCATCTGCAGTTACTTTTTTTTTTTTTTTCTTTCAGTTGAACCAATCTCTTAAGGTTCGCTCTAATTCTAACATATTATGATCATATGAATTGAATTCAATATCCATAATCTATCTGTTCTCTTGGAGGCTATAAATCAGTTTTTTGTGCTGTCATTCCCACTTCCAGAGGCTGGCCAGTAAGTGTTATAAGCCTGTTTTAACACTTACTGTATAGCCAGTCTACTTGCCCACTGAATTAGAGACTCACATTCCTCATTTCAATGAGAGAAGCTTTCAGTATATGTTGATTCTCTTCTTCCTTCCAAACCACAGCTGCCCTAGGTAGGACCTGTCTTTTGCCTACCACCAGAGTATATTTACCTGTATCTTATTTATTTCCCTAGTCATTTATAAGATATTGATTATTGGGCCAGGTGGCTCATGCCTGTAATCCCGACAGTTTGGGAGGCCAAGGGGAAGGATCAGTTTGAGACCAGAAGTTCAAGACTACCTTGGGCAACAAAGCAAGACCCTGTCTCTTAAAAAAAAAAAAAAATTAGTTGGGCATGGAAGCCCTCTCCTATAGTCCCAGCTTCTTAGGAGGCTGAAGCAGGGGGATAATTTGAGCCCCGGAGTTTGAGGCTGCAGTGAGCTGTTATTGATTGTACCACTGCACTCCAGCCTGGGCAACAGAGTGAGACCCTGTCTCTAAAGAAGAGATTATTGAGGCTGGGTGCAATGACTCGTGCCTGTAATCCCAGCACTTTGGGAGGCTGAAGTGGGCAGAGCACTTGAGGTCAGGAGTTTGAGACCAGCCAGGCCAACATGGCAAAACTGCGTCTCTACTAAAATTACAAAAAATTAGCTGGGCGTGGTGGCCCACACTTGTAGTCTCAGCTACTTGGGAGGCTGAGGCATGAGAATAGCTTGAACCCTGGGGTTGGGGGGTCAGAGGTTGCAGTGAGCCCAGATTGAGCCATTGCATTCCAGTCTGGGCAACAGGGCAAGACTCTGTCTGGGGGGGGAATAAAAAAGAGAGATTATTGAATACCCAAGGGTTGATTTTTATCCTTTGAAATTTAATATTACTTTAGTGACCTGAGGATTAATTTAATTATGACAGAATCAAAAAGAATAAAAAAGTTTTCTCTTTGATGAGATATGGGAGTTTGGAGGGAAATGTGATGGACTCTTAAAATTCTGTCTACATGAACAGTCAGTGAATTTTTTCCATAAAAGGCTAGATGGTAAATATTTTAGGATTCTTGGGGCATAGGGTCTCTAGTAGCTACTTAACTCTGCCCATGTAGTGTGAAAGTAGCACTAGAAAATATTGAAATAAATAAGCATGGCTGTATTTTAATAAAACTTTATTTACAAAAAGGTGATGGGCTGGATTGGCCCATGGTTTCAGTTTGCCAGCCCCTGACATAAACATTGTTACTAGTGTAGTAACTCCATACTTGGCTACATCAGAATCTCTTGGATTTTCTTACAAATAGAGAATCCTAAGCCTTAATATATCCCAGAAATCAGTAAAATTCAAGTTCATTTCTAGATAAAGAAGGGAAGAGTTTGTGTATTGTTATTTTAGTTTAAAATTGTCAGGAGATCTGTCTTGTATTATTTGATTGTATTAGTCTTATAAAAGAGAAAGAATATTCAAAGATGAAAAAGTGGCATATGTGCTCAAAATGGAGGATTTGCCCTTTTAGATTGCCTTTTAGAGCTCTGCTCCTTGTATTTCACTTGAGTGATTATTGAGAAATGATCTTTGCCAGGAGTTGAAAAGCCAAACAAGATTTTGTCTTATTTCCTTATACAGTTAAGCATGATTGGGACAGAATGATAGAAGCTGTACAGAATCACATTGGCTCTTTGAATTGGGGCTACCGAGTAGCTCTGCGGGAGAAAAAAGTTGTCTATGAGAATGCTTACGGGCAGTTTATTGGTCCTCACAGGATTAAGGTAATTATGTGACATCCTGACTAGTTTTTTTTTTTTTTTTAAAGCTTTGGTTGGAAAATGTTAAAGTATTATAATAAAAGTAATAGCCACTGTGACCCAGACTATCCAGTTTGGTGATTTTGCTGTCATATCATCCTATGGGGCCTTGTGTGGAGGTATGGTAAAATGTAAGCGTACTGAACCAGACCACCTGGATTTGAGGTTTGGCTCTGGCACTTACTAGCATTGTGACTTTGAGCAAGTCTGTTAACTACTCAGTCTTAATTTATCCTTTTTACTATATTTTTGTCCTCATTATGAGGATGAAATGAGACAATGTAGTGAATGGCCTTTGTTAACTATGAAGTTTATAATTCTGAGGAATGATTACTTAATAAGGTTTTCATATTGGTTCCTTTGTAGGCAACAAATAATAAAGGTAAAGAAAAAATTTATTCAGCAGAGAGATTTCTCATTGCCACTGGTGAAAGACCACGTTACTTGGGCATCCCTGGTGACAAAGAATACTGCATTAGCAGGTAAAGAAAAAAAGCAGGGTGGAAAAGAAAAACCTATTGTGGATTTTGCTTTCACATTTTTCTTCAAACCCACTTCGTCAATTTTTTGGACTTCAGACAGATTTCTTTGCCACATTGTGCCCTCTCTGGGGGCAGGGGTTTAGGAGAAAGAGAAAAAGGAAAAATGATTTTAAAGGAGAACTTTTTTTTTTTTTTTTTGAGGCGGAGTCTCACTCTGTCACCCAGGCTGGAGTGCAATGGCCAGATCTCAGCTCACTGCAAGCTCTGCCTGCCGGGTTTACACCATTCTCCTGCCTCAGCCTCCTGAGTAGCTGGGACTACAGGCGCCTGCCACCTCGCCTGGCTATTTTTTAGTAGAGACGGGGTTTCACCGTGTTGACCAGGATGGTCTCGATCTCCTGACCTCGTGATCCGTCTGTCTCGGCCTTCCAAAGTGCTGGGATTATAGGCTTGAGCCACCGCGCCCGGCCTAAAGGAGAACATTTTAAATATTGAAAACTTCAAACATTGGTCATCTTTTTTTTTTTTTTTTTTTTTTTTTTTGAGACGGAGTCTTGCTCTGTAGCCCGGGCTGGGGTGCAGTGGCCGGATCTCAGCTCACTGCAAGCTCCGCCTCCCGGGTTTACGCCATTCTCCTGCCTCAGCCTCCGGAGTAGCTGGGACTACAGGCGCCTGCCACCTCGCCTGGCTAGTTTTTTTTTTTTTTGTATTTTTAGTAGAGACGGGGTTTCACCGTGTTAGCCAGGATGGTCTCGATCTCCTGACCTCGTGATCCGCCCGTCTCGGCCTCCCAAAGTGCTGGGATTACAGGCTTGAGCCACCGCGCCCGGCCCAAACATTGGTCATCTTGCTACACAGAATTAGTATCACTAACATACTAGTATAGATTTATATTTACATTTGTATTTGAAATTTATGCATGTGTATGTAAGTATGTAATCAATGGATATTCACATTTTGTAAAATAGGTATGATACATATATACATTTAGATTTTGTAAAATGAGGATCATATATTACCCTTTAACACTTGCAGAGTGGCTGCTAAAAGAAATAGAGGCTGGCAGGTCATTTAGATTTATCAGACTGTAGACCCTACTCAATGCTGTTGAACGGTTATGGTGTCAGTGTAGAAGGACCTCCTGAAATGAGTCAAGCAAGGAGATGTTTTGCTGTGTGGTTTATTTTTGCCTGTCAAATGGTAACACTGCTGACATTGTTCAGGAGCTTTCAATTATGAAGTCATTAAGACAGAGTGTTGGTAAATGTGTTTGGATCCCTTTTGCTCAGGAGTTTCTGATTGTGTTATAAATTACTCTTCTCCTTAAGGCTCTTTTTGGTATATGCTTTTATCCTTTCTCACATGGTGGAAGAGGTCTCAGGGGCCTTTTTTATGAGGACATTAGCCCCATTCATGAGTGGTCTGCCCTCATGGCCTAATCACTTCCCAAAAGCCCCACCCCTGATATCATTGCCTTGGGGTTTAGGATGTTAATCTATGCATTTGGGGGGTACATAAACATTCAGACAATAGCAGGCCCCCTTCTGATATTTTTTAAAAACTCATTCTCTAACAATGCTTTTATGATCTCTGTGTCCCTAGCTCAACTAGAAGACTTTTGTCAGGTTCTACTTTTTATAGTTGACTTTTATATTATAAGATATTGAAAGTTTATTTCCCCCCCATTCTTGTCCACATTCTTGATAATAATTGGTGTTTCAGCTGAGGACAGGTAACACAGGTTTTTCCACCTCAGAGAGAGCTGAGTGGTGGCATGAGGATGGAGGTTAGGGTTTGCAAATCTGTGATTTATTCCAAACAGTTCAAAATCATTTAGTGTGAAGATGAATTGGACTAACTGACTAATATCAGAAGTCACACAGTTTGCTGTGTTTAGCTGTGGGTAGCTTGAGCTACTCCCAAAGCAGCTGAGTGGCAAGAAAGGGTATTTAAGAATTATAAAAACTTCTAATGTATTATGTGTGTAGCTAGTAGAATGTTTATCATCTTGAAAGTATGTTCTTATCAAAGTAAAAATGTGTACTTGGATTTAGTAATTACTCATATAGGAACTTTTTTTTTCTTCTTTCTTTTTTTTTTTTTCCAGTGATGATCTTTTCTCCTTGCCTTACTGCCCGGGTAAGACCCTGGTCGTTGGAGCATCCTATGTCGCTTTAGAGTGTGCTGGATTTCTTGCTGGTATTGGTTTAGATGTCACTGTTATGGTTAGGTCCATTCTTCTTAGAGGATTTGACCAGGACATGGCCAGCAAAATTGGTGAACACATGGAAGAACATGGCATCAAGTTTATAAGACAGTTTGTACCAATTAAAGTAAGTGGGTTTGCCTGTAGGTTTGTTGATTCTACATTCAGGTAAAAGGCAAAAAGAGAGTTGAGTTGGTGGTGGAAGCATCCTTTCAGCATTATAAACCATCAGGAATGCTGATTCCCCTACTGCTGTATGCTGGTATATAAACTCGTACCTCCCTACCATCTAAAGACCTATATAGCTTTGTTCTTATTTATAGATTAATAATCTCTTCGTTTGTCAACTTTCTCACTTTTGGTTTTCTTCTGTTCAGTGCTTTCCTTTATGCATTCCTTTGTCATCTTTGGTCTGTTAATACTTTGTTTCTTCATATACACCAGAGATTTAAATAAGAGTTCAAGACTAGGCCCTACCTGCACTCCCTGGCTCCCCGTAGGACATTTCCCCCTTGGTATATGGTACAGTCTCAACATAAACACTACATACTTCTGGCATCCCGCTTATCTCATTTATTTATGTGTGCTAACCTTTTTCACTCTTTTAATCTTTTGAAAAGACCTAATACTATGCCAAGTCACACCTGGGATTTGTTAACATTATCAGAAATGTTTTGATACATAAGAGTGACAAAATTGAACACTTAGTGTACGTCTCAGACTAACAGATAATTTTCTCTAGTGCAGGGAAAATGGTGGGACTATTTTGTTAAACTTAAGGAATTGTAGTTGTCATTTCTTTTCATCTCTCAGTGGGTTGACTTGAGTTGTGTATGTGACTATGGATCTCCTAATGCTGATACATAAGAATATGAACTTTGGGATTGGAATGACCTGAATTCACATACTATTCTGCCAGTTTCTTGCTCTATGACTTTGGAAGAGTTACCTCTCTGAACCTGTTTCTTCTGTAAAATGAGGTTGATAACAGCATCTAACAATTCTTGTGAGAATTGCATTAGCCAACACTTATAAAGTAATTAGAAAAGTACCTGGTAGAGAGTAAGTCTAAAGTAAATCTATCTCATAATATTGTTGTGAAGATTAAGGCACAAATTTCCTGGAAGCTGTCAGTGCTTGATTACTGTAGCTGTTTTTTATTTTTACTTTTTTTTTTTTTTTTTTGAGACGGAGTTTGGCTCTGTCACCCAGGCTGGAGTGCAGTAGCCCAATCTCGGCTGACTGCAACCTCTGCCTCCCAGGTTCAAGCGATTCTGTTGCCTCAGCCTCCTGAGTAACTGGGGCCACAGGTGCATGCCACCACACCTGGCTAATTTTTGTATTTTTAGTAGAGAAGGCTTTCACCATGTTGGCCAGGCTGATCTTCAACTCCTGACCTCAAGTGGTCCTCCCAGAGCAGCGTCCGAAAGTGCTGGGATTACGGGCTTGAGCCACCGCACCTGGCCTAGCAGTAGAGGTATATATGCTATATTTGCAGTAGAGCTATGATTCATAACAACAGTAAACAATAGTTGTGTGTATATGCTGTACTGATAGAAAGTAACATCTTCCTATATATATATTTTTTAACATATGGGGAATTGTGGACCCTTTTGAAAACCTGGTGGACTATTCCTAGTAAAATAGGGTTACCAGAGTATCTGATTCCCACAGCTGGGTATTAAACTCTTGCTGTATTATAAAGTGACCGAATGGAAGGAACCTTCTGTGGAGAGTGGGGAGAGGGTACATTTTTTACAGAGAATGTAGTATGTGTAGAAAGGCTCTGTGGGAAGAAATATTGTTCTAGATACAAAAAAGGCCTGATTGAAGTACAAAAGTGAATAAGGGTGGAGGTGGGATGAGGCCCTTAATGTTTCCAAACTAATCTTAAGCAGTGGACCAGTTAAGCTCTTTTCCAAGGATTAGAACATTTTAATTAAAGTTAAACAAGAAAGACTTTTCCAGTATGTTCAGAGAGGCTTATTTAACTATATAAGAAGGAAAGGGAATTCAGGAAGGAAATTTTTATTACTTATTGATGTCAAATAAAATAACCCTGGATAGTTTTCCAGGTGGGTTTCTAAGTCATTAAACCTAGTCTGTAGGTTGTCATTGACATCTATGTGTAGTGGGTTGATATATTTATTCTCATCTGCCATCACTCAAGTATCAGGGCTCGCTCATTTCTTTCTACATCCTTAACAACTGAAAACAACCCCTGGTTCTGATAAACACCCACATCTCCTTGCCCACTCCAATTTTTAAGACTTTCTAGCTGTTACCCATATCACTATTGACCTACTCTAATTTAATCTATCCTTTGTTGTCAATGAAAGCTGAGCATCTGTAGTCAAAAGAGAATCTCTGAATTTGGGCAACAGTTGCCCTCCATGGGATTAATGGTTCTGGGTGAATCACAAGATAGAAACCTGGGAAAAGCAGTAAGTCATTGGTTTGATTTTTAGGGATGGTAGTGTGCTTTGTGTAGCTTGCTTTTTTTCCCCGTTTTTCTCTGAATTTTATTGTTTGAGAACTCTTTAAAAGAAAGCCCTTCTAGCAGACAACATTGAGCAGTGAAAAAGAAGGAGATAATCATTTATCATCCTAATGTTAAGTGAGGGAGATGGGACATAAAAGACCTATCAAGCAAGATTTTATATTTTAACTTTGGGTTAACCAGATGGAAGGGGAAGGTAGATAATCCAACTTGATAAATGTCTTTATTTCACAGTAAAACTTCATCACTCTTACAGATTGAACAAATTGAAGCGGGGACACCAGGCCGACTCAGAGTAGTAGCTCAGTCCACCAACAGTGAGGAAATCATTGAAGGAGAGTATAATACGGTAAGGAATGGGCCCAGGTTAATACTTTATCAGAAAGCAAATAACGTGCTTATTGGGTATCTTATAGGAACTTAAAATGGCTCTTAGTGATTTCCAAACGTACTGGTTCTATGCCCATTCTAAGACATCTCAGTAACTTATAATATTAAAATTTGTTTTGGTGGCTGGGCGTCTTAGCTCACGCCTGTGATCCCAGCACTTTGGGAGGCCAAGGCGGGTGGATCACAAGGTCAAGAGATTGAGACCATCCTGGCCAACATGGTGAAACCCTGTCTCTGTTGAAAATACAAAAATTAGCCGGACATGGTGGCGTGCGCCTGTAGTCCTGGCTACTCGGGAGACTGAGGCAGAAGAATCGCTTGAACCCAGGAGGCGCAGATTGCAGTGAGCCAAGATTGTGCCACTGCACTCCAGCCTGGGCAACAGAGCGAGACTCCGTCTCAAAAAAAAAAAAAAAAAAAGAAAATTGTTTTGCTAAAGGTATGGCTTCAGATTTTTTCCACTGTAACTTAAAGTATTAGTCAAATGGCTATACAAAGGCAACAGAATTTTTAAATGAGCCAGAATTTCTGTCCTGTGTTATTTCCTTTCATCTCTCCAGACAACCACTTAAAAAATAATTTAGTTACAGACTATGATGTCGTTGTCTTTAAACTTGGATAGGTTTATTAATTATGAATTCTCTTTTTCCTAATAAGAAATAGAAAATAATTTCTAATATATCATATATGTTCAAAGGATTTTTTCTGAAGATTTTAATTTATTTAAACTCTTGCATTATTTTCTTAGTGAAATATTTATTTCCGAGTTTGAAAAATGAAATCAGATTAGCTTAGTAAGCAGAGAAAAATAAGATTAAGTAATAAATGCAAAGCCTTTTTGTTATTAGTCACTAATATATTAATAATTTTTCAGGTGTTGCTGGCAATAGGAAGAGATGCTTGCACAAGAAAAATTGGCTTAGAAACTGTAGGGGTGAAGATAAATGAAAAGTAAGAAAAAACCTTTATTATGTCATATTTATTTATTTACTTATTTATTTATTTTATTTGAGACAGAGTTTCTCTCTTGTCTCTCAGGCTGTAGTACAATGGTGTGATCTCGGCTCACTGCAACTTCTGCCCACTGAGATCGAGCCATTCTCCTGCCTCAGCCTCCCACGTAGCTGGGATTACAGGCATGCACCACCATGCCCGGCTAATTTTTGTATTTTTAATAGAGAGGGGGTTTCGCCCTTTTGGTCAGGCTGATCTTGAACTCCTGACCTCAGGTGATCCACCTGCCTTGGCCTCCCAAAATGCTGGGATTACAAGTGTGAGCCACTGGGCCTGGTCTGTTATGTCATATTTAATACTATTTCAGTTATTTACAGCGTTGGTCAATTATAGAATTTTAGTTTTTTGTTTGTATGTTTGTTTTTTTGAGACAGAGACTTGCTCTGTCACCCAGGCTGGAGTGCAGTAGTGTAATCTCGTGTCACTGCCACCTCCGCTTCCTGGGTTCAAGCAATTCTTGTGCCTCAGCCTCCCTGGTAGCTAGATTACAGGTGCCTGCCATCACACCTATAATCATGCTGGCCAGGCTGGTCTCCATCTTTTGGCCTCAGGTGATCTACCCACATCAGCCTCCCAAAGTATTGGGATTACAGGTGTGAACCACTGTGCCTGGCTGAATTTTAGATTTTTTAAAGCTAATTTTTACCATAGTTGAAGAGCTCAACTAGAAAACTTTTCTTCCAGTGCCATTCACATTAGTATTTCCTGTTTGTTTTCTTTTTCCATTTTGGGGGGAGTTATAATTTAGAATCCTCACTCTTAACCATTGTGTTGGAGTTCTTCCATTCTAAAATTTCTTAGTTTTCTTATTTCTTTGATTTTCAGAATAGTGACCAGAATTGTCATGAAAAGCTATTTTGTTCCTTTGAGCTGTTTTGTTATATTTTTAATACATTAGAACATTGCCCTCAGCTAGAGTCACAATTTTGGGCTTCCCTGGGAAAACAGAGGATTTTGTTATCCTTAATTAATAATGGTAATTAATGATTATTTTTAACTGTGTAAAATTGCAGGACTGGAAAAATACCTGTCACAGATGAAGAACAGACCAATGTGCCTTACATCTATGCCATTGGCGATATATTGGAGGATAAGGTGGAGCTCACCCCGGTTGCAATCCAGGCAGGAAGATTGCTGGCTCAGAGGCTCTATGCAGGTTCCACTGTCAAGGTGAGTGTTGTGCTTGTTACTCATTAGATACTGTTGTCAGCAATACTCCCAGTTCCTTATTTAGGGGGCAGTTGGAAAGTTGCAGATCTTGAATAATTTAGTTATTTTGGTGATGGCATCCTAGATGTCCTTTATTAGCTGTATTTCAGACAAGAAATTATTAAGGCTGCTGTACATTGTGACTTTATTATGAAAATTGACACTCGACTGGGCACAGTGGCTCAGGCCTGTGATTACAGGACTTTGGGAGGCCGAGGCAGGCCGATCACCAGGTCAGGAGTTCAAGACCAGCCCAGCCAACATGGCGAAACCCCATTTCTACTAAAAATACAAAAATTAGCCGTGCATGGTGGCGTATGCCTGTAATCCCAGCGACTCTGGAGGCTGAGGCAGGAGAATTGCTTGAACCAGGAACTGGGAGGCGGAGGTTGCAGCGAGCCAAGATCGCGCCACTGTACTCCTGCCATGGCTACAGAGCAAAACTGTCTAAAAAAAAACAAAAGAAAGCCGGGCGCGGTGGCTCAAGCCTGTAATCCCAGCACTTTGGGAGGCCGAGATGGGCAGATCATGAGGTCAGGAGATCGAGACCATCCTGGCTAACCCGGTGAAACCCCGTCTCTACTAAAAAATACAAAAAACTAGCTGGGCGAGGTGGCGGGCGCCTGTAGTCCCAGCTACTCGGGAGGCTGAGGCAGGAGAATGGTGTAAACCCGGGAGGCGGAGCTTACAGTGAGCTGAGATCCGGCCACTGGACTCCAGCCTGGGTGACAGAGTGAGACTCTGTCTCAAAAAAAAAAAAAAAGAAAAGAAAATTGACATCTTGGATTCACACTATGAATAAAAAGAACTTGATTAATAGGTTTCAGCACTATTGTTGAATAGTGTACTTTATATCCATATACTCTAAATAGTTGCATTTTATATCTATGTCATCATTACCAATATAAATAAAATGTTCTGAGTCTTTTTATGGCACTTATCTAGGCTATAAAAGGACTTGAGGATTTAGGTAATGATGTCGGTATGCAAAGTAGTTTAAACCACTCTTCAGGCCTTATTACCCAGTCCTTAGAAAATAATCTGTCTTAGAATGTTGAATACATTAAATGTTATATTAAATTTTAAAGTGATTTTTTAAAAGCCAGTATAGGATGTTAAAACTCTTCAGTATGTTTCATGGGACTAGATGGCCAGAAAAGAATAAAGACAGCTGTTTTTTAAAAAGGATTCCAGAAACATTAGTTGTAAATAATGTTGGCGTTACCCATTTTCCTTATCATGGTTTCAGTTGGTTACAGTAATGGGAACCTCAAAGAGTGATGCTAGCAAAATTTGTGACCTGGGGTTACTTGGGATGTAATGTAATAAAATCTCATATTTTGAATTAATGGATTGAGGGTTAAGATATTGAATGCCAGATTGACTGATTATTTAGGGAATAGCAGTTGGTTCATATTACTATTTAGAATAAATTTAACAAGACTGCCTCTTTGAATTACATCTTGTGTGCATTGTTGCACTTATTGCGTATCGGGTATCTCAATATAGCTTGAGATTGGATGCATTTAATTTATTCTTAAATTCATGTCTTAGTGGTTTCCTTAAAAAAAAAAAAAAAAAAAGCTAAATCATTGAATGGAGTTGTGCTTTAAAGTAAGATATGGCTGGGCACAGTGGCTCACACCTGTAACCCAGCATACTGGGAGGCTGAGGCAGGAGGATCACTTGCCCAGGAATTCGAAACCAGTCTGGGCAACATGGCGAAACCCTATCTCTACAAAATATACAAAAAATGAGATGGGTGAGGTGGCGTGTGCCTCTAGTCCCAGCTACTCAGAGGGCTGAGGTGGAAGAATAAACTGAACTTGGGAGGTCAAGGCTGCAGTGAGCTGTGATCATGCCACTGCAGTCCAACCTGGGCATCAGAGTAAGACCTTGTCTCCAAAAAAACAGAAAAAAATTCATGGGTCTTTTTGTTTCCTTGGACATACTATTGTATGTCTCAGCCATAATCTAAGAAGACCTCTGTAGACCTCAGGAACTCTCTTTACACATGCAATTCCATCCGCTTTGGTTTTGTGACTTGCAACTTGAAACCACCTTGGCTTACAGGAAAGACCCTGGGCTCTGTTTGAGCTCTCCCTCCCTGCACTGAGGCTTAGAAACTGCCTCTGAGCAGTAAGCTGGAGCAGTCACAGGACTCATCTCATTTGTTTCCCTTCCCGCCGGGATCACAGGCTTGCACTGCCTCTTGGTCAATGTCTTAAAAAGTGTTGCTCCATCCTTGTCTGGTTTTCTAGTTGTTTAAAGCAGGAGGGTGAATCTGTTCCCTGATATACCATTGTGGTGTAAGTGATTGTCTGCCTTTACTTTTAAATTAGAATTCCAAGGGTCTATGTATTTTTTTTTTTTTTAGAGAAAATTGATTATATTTATTGTTTCTAGAGGCGAGCATGTTTTAAAGATTTTATCTCCCTGTTTTAGAGAGTGAGAATTGCACTTCTCTTATTTTAAATGCAGAATGTTACTTTGGATCACCTCTGTGTAAAACTGCTAGGCTTTTACCAGATGGCATTATAAACCCTTGGCATTTACATAATATATTTTTTCACAGTTCACAGCAGCATATTAAAGGTTCTGAGAAACCTGACAGAGGAACTCATTTATTTGCTTAATCCAGCTCTTTACAAGTTCATTTGACTATGGAATCCTCTTGTCCTCTGTACCTATTAACATCGTACAGTATGCTTTGAAAATAGTCCTAAGAGTTAACCTTTTTTCCCCCATGGTCTTCTTTACCATTTTAATGGTTGCATAGTGCAGTTTTACATTAAGAGTATGAACTATAGAATCACTTTCTAATTGGAATTTTTTTTTTTTTTTTTTTGAGATGAAGTCTCGCTCTTGTCCCCCAGGCTGAAGTGCAATGGTGCATTCTCGGCTCACTGCAACCTCCACCTCCCAGGTTCAAGCGATTCTCCTGCCTCAGCCTCCCAAGTAGCTGGGATTACAGGCGCCTGCCACCATGCCCAGCTAATTTTTATTATTTTTAGTAGAGATGGCATTTCACCATGTTGGCCAGGCTGGTCTCGAACTCCTGATCTCAGGTGATCCACCCGCCTCAGCTTCCCAAAGTGCTGGGATTGCAGGCGTGAGCTACCATGGCCGGCCCTAATTGGGATTTTTAAGCTACTCCAACATTCCCACTATTGAGTACTATAGCAATGTTCAATTAATACATGTAGCCTTTTCTGTGTATCAGACTATTACTATGTTAGTATTGTATATTATAGTAAAATATAGTAATATATCATCTATATGTTAAATTATATCTATAATCTTACTATAGATTTCTATAGGTGGGATTATTGGGCCAAAAGGATAAAATGTTTTATGGCTGTTAATATGTATTACCTAATTGATGTTTTAAAGAAGTCTTTTAATTTTTTATCACTGATAATACAAGACTATCAGATTTGGGTACACCAGTATTATTTTTGGTTGCTTTATTAAGGGGAAAGAAAGTGTGTCATTGTTAATAACATCAGTTATTTGATGGATAGAGAAGCTGCATGAATCTTTTTCTCATAGTCTTACTAGACTTCACACTTCTACTAAACTTTTCAAATAAGTTAATGGTTCTCAATGTAGTAGAATATCTGGGATTGAGACCACATACTTTTGGTAGCAATTTATTACTTTTATTTCCTTTGTCAATTTTGAACTTTTTTGAAGTGTACCTTTCTTTTTTTAAGTTAGAACTTTGCCTATTATAACTCCTTACCTCCATTTTTTAACAGTGTGACTATGAAAATGTTCCAACCACTGTATTTACTCCTTTGGAATATGGTGCTTGTGGCCTTTCTGAGGAGAAAGCTGTGGAGAAGTTTGGGGAAGAAAATATTGAGGTGAGTTGTTTTCCTCTTTTCTCCTATGTTATATCACTACTTTTTTTTCTTCAGAATTTTAACATATACAGAAGAGTTGAAAAATAGTACAAAGAATTTTCATATACCCATTATCCAGATTCATATATTACTAACATTGTGCCAATTTATTTTATACACTTTTAGTAGTTTCTCATTCTCTGTGTGTGTGTGTTTCTGTGAATCATTTGAGAGTAAGCTGAATGCTCCTTTACCCCTAAATACTTTATTGTGTATTTCTGTGAATAAGGGCATTTTCTTATGTAACCATAGTGTTACTTTTAGGAAATTTAGTATTGGTGTAATAATTTTTATCTGATTTAACTTTCATTTTCTAATTCTGTCAGTTGGCCCAATCATATTTCCTTTTAATTTTTAAAATCACATTTATTGATTTCTCATGATTAATTATAGGAAAATGAAAAGAAAAAATAAAAACTAACATTTCCACTGCTCTGACCATTAGTACTATTTGTTTCTAGCATTACCCTCTAATTTGTACTAACTTTTCTGCTCACGTTTTATCATGGAGTCAAGGAAAATGCACGTGAAATACACTATTTCTATATACACAAATAATGCCACCCAGAAGAACTGCTATTTTAAATCATTTTGGGGACAATTTCCAATAAAACCTTCTGAAAGACCAGGTTTGTGAATAAGTCCATTTTTTTTTATATAAAAGCCTATTTTAAATCTCTTAATCTTTATTACATGCATTTGTAGTAGCATGTAATATGTTGGTCTATTAGTAACACAATATTAACATTTTTTTCTGATTATAAGAATAGTATATCTGAGGCCAGGCGCGGTGGCTCACGCCTGTAATCCTAGCACTTTGGGAGGCCAAGGCAGGCAGATCACAAGGTCAGGAGATTCAGACCATCCTGGCTAACAAGGTGAAACCCTGTCTCTACTAAAAATACAAAAAGAAATTAGCCAGGCCTGGTGGCGCGCACCTGTAGTCCCAGCTACTCGGGAGGCTGAGTCTGGAGAACAGTACGAACCCAGGAGGTGGAGTTTGCAGTGAGCCGAGATCGCGTCACTGCACTCCAGCCTGGGCGATAGAGTGAGAAAGACCCTGTCTCCAAAAAAAAAAAAAAAAAAGTGTATCTGGCTGGGCATGGTGGCTCACGCCTGTAATCCCAGCACTTTGGGAGGCCGAGGTGGGTGGATCACCTGAGGCCGGGATTTCGAGACCAGCCTGACCAACATGGAGAAACCCCATCGCTACTAAAAATACAAAATTAGCCAGGTGTGGTGTTGCATGCCTGTAATCCCAGCTACTTGGGAAGCTGAGGCAGGAGAATCGCTTGAACCCGAGAGGCAGAGGTTGTGGTGAGTCAAGATTGGGCCATTGCACTCCAGCCTGGGCAACAAGAACAAAACTCCGTCTCAAAAAAAAAAAAAAAAGAAGTTTTGAAATTAGGAAAATATCAAAAAGGAAATTTTAATTCATGAAGAGATAACTGCTATTAATATATTTGTGTATTTCCTTCCAGTTTCTTTTTCTCTTAATATTTTGATGCGTTTTTAATATTTTATGTATGTATATATGTATATGTGATTTTTGTGTGGGTATGTATGTCTTAATTTTTTTCAAAGTTTGATGAAGTTACAGTTTTAGGTCCAAGTTTAATGGTAATGTTATGTCATGAACATTTCCTATCTTTAATTCTCTAAAATCTCCATTTTTTAAAAAAAGGGGAATTCTTCTTTTAAGGGGTGCTATAATTTGTTAAGCCATTCTTTGATTAGGTTATTTACAGTTTTTCATTATTATAAATAGAATCACAAACATCTTTATAATTCATTGTTTCTCAGATTATTTTTTGAAGATAGATTTCCTATATGAGTGTGTATATACATGACATACATATATAATTAAAATTGGAAATTTTTCATATATATTTCATATTTCTTGATAGACAATATTTAAGTTTTTTAATTTGCTTTTTTGTTATAGAAGTATAATGTGTTTGAGTTGAAGAAACTTTGAAAAATGTAAGGGAAAGAGGAAACAATTACTCATGGACTTATATCTGTAACACAGCAATTGTTAGCAATTGGGGGATGATTCCTTTAATTTTTTTTTTTTTTTTTTTTGAGACGGAGTCATGCTCTGTCGCCCAGGCTGGAGTGCAGTGGCCGGATCTCAGCTCACTGCAAGCTCCGCCTCCCGGGTTCACGCCATTCTCCTGCCTCAGCCTCCCAAGTAGCTGGGACTACAGGCGCCCGCCACTTCGCCCGGCTAGTTTTTTGTATTTTTTAGTAGAGACGGGGTTTCACCGTGTTAGCCAGGATGGTCTCGATCTCCTGACCTCGTGATCCGCCCGTCTCGGCCTCCCAAAGTGCTGGGATTACAGGCTTGAGCCACTGCGCCCGGCCTGATTCCTTTAATTTTTTCCTACATAATTGTGATACTGTGATACTGTACATTAAATTTTGTAACCCATGTTTATTTTTAAAATTATATAATTTATCACAACATGGAAGAACACTTCTTATGTCTTCGTAGTCAATTTGGTCATAAAAGGTAGCGAATCATGTTTTGAACTGAGGCTAGCAGCTGGAGGAGAAAAAAAATCCATTTAGTCAACCAGGAATTACATCAGTAAGGATGCTGTCCTTCCAACCTTCTTTCCTCCCCCCCTTCCTCCTTCCTTCATTCCTTCCCTGTCTCCTTCCTTCACTGCTTTTAGTGAATAATGCCAAAGGAGGAAATGCCTTTTGGAAGCATTTAGCAAGAGAACTAGATAATTACCATAATTGATCCTGGCACCTTACTTGTTTTTTGCCCAAGTTGTCATTCACATTGGGTAACAAGATAGTATTGAGGTCTGTATATGTGTGTGTTTTCAGTGTAAGACAGCAGGTAATTAAATGGCTTATTTCTGTCATTCGCTCATTCTTTTTTGTTATTAGTTAGGGTGTACTCTTTTGAGGTTGAGATACATAATTAAAGGCTGAGTTTATAGCAAAAGTGCTTGACAGCAAGGAGTTTAAAGTCATTTACCTTTTGACCAGATTCCTATTCCATGAATTTTATTAATGAAAGTCTACTTACTAAAGAGTCTCCACTGTCTTGCACCATGTATGTTTGAGAGACTTACTGTTTAAAATAATGGGTCTAAATTTTGCTATTGTATCTTTTTAGGTTTACCATAGTTACTTTTGGCCATTGGAATGGACGATTCCATCAAGAGATAACAACAAATGTTATGCAAAAATAATCTGTAATACTAAAGACAATGTAAGTGCAATTCTCAATCCTTTCCAATTATTTTATTTAGTTTTTCTTTTTTTTTAAGATGGAGTCTTGCTCTGTCACCCAGTCTGGAGTGCAATGGCGCTGTCTTGGCTCACTGTAACCTCTGCCTCTCAGGTTCAAGCGATTCCCCTGCCTCAGCCTCCCGACTAACTAGGATTACAGACTCGCACCACCACACCGGCTAATTTTTGAATTTTTTTAGTAGAGACAGGGTTTCACCATGTTGGCCAGGCTGGTCTTGAACACTTGACCTTGTAATCCACCTGCCTCGGCCTTCCAAAGTGGTGGAATTACACGTGTGAGCCACCGCACCCGGCTTTAGTTTTTAATATATAGCTTAGTTGGTCACATGGTGCAGATGGCATTCCTTCAGTATTTCACCTGCCAGTTGTCTCAGGTAATAGGTATCAGCAGCCGGCAAGGACCTTGGCTGTACTGCCTGCTCCCTCATCATCTTCACTGGCACAGAGCCCTGCACTTAGTCAACAGGCAGCCAAAACTTACTGAGTGAAGGAACCAAAGGCACAACTTGAGAACTGTCTGTGTTTGTGTTTATAGAAGAGGAACAATAAAGTCATAGACTATCTAAATATAATTAATAACAAAAAAGAACAGGAGCAACGCATATTTGATCCTCAGCAGCTGGCACTACTGAGAAAGAGCCCTTAATTGAGTTCTAAGATTTGATTGCCTGCTGCTACATGTAACACATAGTCTGGTGTTCTTACATGTAAATCTAAGGTATTTTAAGTGCTTCTTAGTAGTTCTTCCCACAGATATACTTTATTCATACCATAAACCCCCAATTGTCAGGGTGAATATGTGTAAGAGTACAATATGCAATACATTACAGTACTTCTTTTTTTTTTTTTTGAGACGGAGTCTCACTCTGTTGCCTGGGCTGGACTGCAGTGGTGGGATCTCGGTTCGCTGCAACCTCTGCCTCCCAGGTTCAAGCGATTCTCCTGCCTCAGCCTCACAAGTAGCTGGGATTACAGGCACCCACCACCATGCCCAGTTATTTTGTATTTTTAGTAGAGATGGGGTTTCACCATGTTGGCCAGGCTGGTCTCAGTCTCCTGACCTCAGGTGATCTGCCTGCCTTGGTCTCTCAGAGTGCTGGGATTATAGGCATGAGCCACTGTGCCCGGCCTATTACAGTACTTTTTTTAGCAGACACCTGTGAAAGCCTGTGAGCAAACTCTATACCTCACAGGGTTTTTTTCCATATGTATGAAATGAGGGATTGGATAATTCCTATTTTTAAAGTTTTTTGACTGCTGCCACACATTGTAACCTGGGACATAGGTATGCATATACACACATTCTCTTTAAGTAGTGTATTGACTCTTAAGAAAACTGATCTTTTTAACTTAGCTGACACTTTTTAAAGAAATGACCTCAGTAAAAGTATAAATGATGTTAAAGAACCTATATGTTAAAAGCCTAGTAAACTCTGATATTGTTTTAATCTTGAAATTTGAATATAATTAAGCCATGTATCCTATTTGGAAACTACTGCTTTAGGCAGTAGGACAGTTACAGGTTGGTTTTTTGGTAGAACCAAGGGTTTTAGAAAAATTCCTGAATCCTCTGCAAAAAAGATTCAAATGAATATACTAGGATAACCCATAAAGAGCTACATAGCTAACATAAAAAACAATTGTATATATAGTTTTCTTTTTCTTCTCTTTGTTTTTTTATTTGAGATGGAGTCTCATTATGTTGCCAGGCTGGAGTGCTGTGGCGCGATCTTGGCTCATTGCAACCTCTGACTCCCTGGGTCAAGCGATTCTCCTGCCTCAGCCTCCTGAGTAGCTGGGATTACAGGCACGCACCACCACGCCCAGCTAATTTTTGTATTTTTGTTTTTCGGTAGAGACAGAGTTTCACCATGTTGGCCAAGGTGGTCTTGATATCCTGACCTCGTGATCCTCATGCCTCGGCCTCCCAAAGGGCTGGGATGACAGGCGTGAGCCACCGTGCCTGGCAGTTTTCTTTTCCTTTTCAGGCAAATTTTCTTAAAAGTTTATATGAGTATACATTAGATATCACTTTTACTGCAGACAAAAGGAGAAAATGTCAGCCGTTCTCATCTGCAGTATATTAACTGCCCCTGTCTCACTGAGACTTCAGTTGCTCATAGCAGTCAGTGAAACCTTGAAGGTCTCCTTCCTACCAAGTAAATCCATTTTAATCATATGCATTTTGCTCTTTTTCCAATGTTACATTTGTTCAAATGGCATTGCTAGAATAATGTGGAAAATAATTTTCCTACCAGTAAACCTGTCAGTAGTTGAGGTTATAAGGAGGGTGACAGTGTTTTAGGTTATTTTCATAGATAAAGATAGTAATAGAGAAGATGAGTATTTGTTACTGCTCTTTTGTCATGACCAATCTGAGGGGAAAGCTTGTAGAACTTGACTATCCCTGGGGCGTGCTTTATTCATTTTGAGTCAGTCACTTGACTTCGGCGTCTAAATGTCCTTGACTCTAAATCGTACAAATGTTTATTAACTGCTGGCTTTTGTTCTCTGCTATTTTTTTTTTTTTTTTACATAAAACATTTATAATAAAGATGAAGAAGGTACTCACCATCCAAAGTCAAGAAACATTAACATTTTTGCTGTATTTGTTTCAGGGCTTTTTTCTTACAAGAGATAAACCATCATATACGCAGTTTATAACAGCTTGTATTTATTGAGCACTTACTATATACCAGGCACTATAGAGCTCTACAGGTATTAATTTATTTAATCCTTACATAATCCTGTGAGGTATATGTGCTGTTGTTTTCCCATTTTTATAGATGAGGAAACTGAAGCGTTTGGAAGTTAAATAATTGTGCTCAAATCGTTTACCTAGGTAAGGGCAGATCTGTACATTTATTCTCACACAATGTATATACCATGCTATTAACTATTATCTTATTCCTGTGCAGTCTTCTGTCTTCCTTCACTTCAAAAGGTAAAACTTTTGAAGTTGTAGGGTCTCATGCTTATGTTCTTATGTTTGCCACCTATTTATGAATGCATAAACAAACATACAGTGTTCGTAGTTTAATTGCAGGTGGCATCCTCATTATGTAGAGCTCTGCAACTTTTTAATAATCGCATTATTTTTTGAGACCCTTTCCACATTATTACATGGAAATCTATTTTAAGTGCTTTTTAGTAGTTCCTCCTGCAGATACACTTTATTCATACCATAAACCCTGAATTGTCAGGGTGAATATGTGTAAGAGTACAATATGCCATATATTACAGTCCTTTGTCAGCAGAACAACCTCCTGATTGTTTCCAGGGAGTGATGGAACCTTAGACAAGCTCTGTACCCCACAGCCTGAGTTGCCTCATCTGTTATGACGAGATTAGACTAGATAGTCTAGTCTGAGTCGGTGCTGAAAATCTGTCAGTTTGACAGTAGAGTGCCTCAGATTTCTCTGCTTTTGGCAGAGGCAGCCAGAGTTTGACATTTCTAATTTATCCAAAATAATTTCTACACAGGTATTTTAGAGTGCCAGACATTTTTCTTTTGCTTTTAAAAATGTTTTCAGACTTTGCCGGGCACCGTGGCTCACGCCTATAATCCCAGCACTTTGGGAGGCTGAGGTGGGTGAACTGCTTAAGCTTACAACTTCAGGACCAGCCTAGGCAGCATGGCGAAACCCCATCTCTATCAAAAACAAAACAAAAAATGTTTTCAGACTTCAATGATCTTGTGCTATTTATTTATCCTCAAAACCTTATTTTAAATTACTTTTAAATTTTTATTTTTATTTTATTTTTTAGAGGCAGAGTCTTTGTCACCCACGATGGAGTACAGTGGTGTGATCATAGCTCACTGCTGCCTCCACCTCCTGGGCTCAAGCATTTCTCCCACCTCAGCCTCCCAAGTATCTGGGACTACAGACGTGAGCCACCGTGCCCAGCTAATTTTTATTTATTATTATTATTTTTTTGTACAGACAGAGTCTCCCTATGTTGCCAGGCTGGTCTTGAATGCCTGGCCTCAGGTGATTCTCCTGCCTCAGCCTCCCAAAGTGCTGGGATCACAGGCTTGAGCTATGCTGCCCAGTCAAAATGACTTTTTAATTTGATTGACTACTCTCAAGGGTCCCAGCTATTACAGATAGTGTCTGTGGAGCTGAGATAATCAAATACAGGACGTGAGGACACCCTGCCCCTTTGGTAATATTTTCCAGAACATTTTGGTGATTAAAGACCTGTAGGCATCTTTGCCTTTTGTATTTTTTCTCATAAAATGAGTAATCACTTGTAGCTGTTTCTTGTCCCTTCATTCCTGCCTGAAGTGAACATCATACTCTCTGTTTTGGTTCATGTTGGGGAGTCTTTAGGCTAAATAGCGGCTAGTAGCAGTCATTAAAGTCTCTGGCCGTTTTTCCAGTTGCGGTGGCTCACACCTGTAATCCCAGCACTTTGGGAGGCCGAGGGGGGTGGATCACCTGAGATCAGGCGCTCGAGACCAGCATGGCCAACATGGCAAAACCCACCTCTACTAAAAATACAAAAAAATTGGGCAGGCGTGGTTGTGTGTGCCTATAGGGTCCCAGCTGAGGCTGAGGCAGGAGAATCGCTTGAATCCAGGAGGCGGAGGTTGCAGTGAGCGGAGATCACACCATTGCCATTGCACTCCTGCCTGGGCAACAAGAGCGATACTCCATCTCAAAAAAAAAAGTCTCTGCTCATTTTTGAGTTGCATTTTTAAGAAATAGACTGGAGAAATGCTCTAAGGCTGTGTAGGAAGAGAAGGGGAGAAAAATCAGCTTAGTTGGATTATTGTTGTTTTTTTTTTACCTTAGGAACGTGTTGTGGGCTTTCACGTACTGGGTCCAAATGCTGGAGAAGTTACACAAGGCTTCGCAGCTGCACTCAAATGTGGACTGACCAAAAAGCAGCTGGACAGCACAATTGGAATCCACCCTGTCTGTGCAGAGGTGGGTCATCTATACTTCTACAGTTTAAAAAATGCATACCACCCAGCTTATACGTGGCAGATCTAGGACCCTGAGTTTGATAATGATTCCTCAAAAGAGGGCCTTGTCTCTAAAAATTAGTTTTCATCTTTCAATATTGATTGCTCATGGTATGAGCTGGAGGCTTCTGTCATGTCATTAAGTGGTAAAAATTATGAGAGTGAGTTATAGAGCTGTGCCTTAAATATTTTATTTATCATATCTTCTAAATTATTTTCATGGCAATCAGTTAATAATGGAAGAGCTTCAATCTTAGTTATTCCACAGCTATCTTGAGGCTAATTGATACTGTCTGCCTCTTCAGCTTACAGTATCAGGGAATGAGATTTGAAAATGATGCTTTCCAAAGATCAAATGACAGTAGAACTAGAAATTGACCAATCTAGGCCTCTGGGTGTCAGTGTTTCTTCCCTGCCAGTTATCATCCAAGAGTTAAATATTGTAATACCTAACTGCATAGGAATGGTAAGCCAAAAATGTGTTTATATTGGAGAACTTGGGAAGATGTGGGAGGAGGCATGTCATACTATACCAGCTTATATATGAAGTTGAAAATTGCAGTGATTATCTGTTGTAGCCAGTGGCTTCCAGGGTGTACATTGCACTTGCAAACACGCATGCACACGCACGCACACACGCACGCACACACGCATGCACGTTCTTGCCAGATTTCATTCAGCAGCTCCATGACTGGTTGTTCTCTCTGTTCATGATTGCCTTTGTACAACTGAACTCATTGCTAAGTATGTGGAATGTCAGCTTTAAGACCTGGAAAAACGTTTTAGCTTTCTTTTGCTTTGTCTTCTCTGTGATCAAGAATCCTCCTCTATTAATAGGCACCTGGCTGGGATATAAGCCTAAAATATTAACATGTTGAGAGATTAGAGCATCATTTATTTCTTTCATTTATAGAAAGCTTCTGTTTTTGTGATGGAAATAGAATTAAGCTTCAAAAAATATAAAAACTGAAGTCTTGATTAATGCCCTTAATGTGTGATAGATCTTTTATTTAGTGTAATGACTCAAACTGCCTGTGTTGGGAAGGAGCCAATTAACTTTGCTTTCTTGAGTACATTAGTTTCCCAGGGCTACTGTTACAAAGTACCACAAACTGGGTGGCTTAAAAATAGCAGACATTTTCTCTCTCTCAGTTCTGGAGGCTAGAAGTCCAAACTCAAGGTGTCAGCAGGGCCAAGCTCCCTCCAAAGGCACTAGGGAAGAATCCTCCCTTGCCTCTTCCTTTGCCTTCTGGTAGCAATGGCAATCCTTGGCGTTCCTTAGCTTGCAGATGTATCACTTTAATCTCTGCCTCTCTCTTCACATAGCCTTATCCCCTGTGTGTCTGTGTCCAAATTTCCCTCCTCTTTCTTATAAAGAAACTCCAGTCATTGGATTGGGGTCCACTCTAATCCAACATGATCTCATTTTCACTTGATTACATCTGCAAAGGCCCTATTTCCAGATTCACAAATACTGGGGGTTAGGACTTGATCATGCCTTTTGGGGCTATGGGGACACAATTCAACCTACAATAGTGAGTATATTTAAAAATGTAGATGCTGTTTCAAAATACTCACAAGCTTCAATAACCATTTTTGATAGGGATGAAAGAAAAGACAATTTTATTGTCTTTTGTATATGAGTGTCTAATTTTTTGTCTGAATTCAGCTCTCAGTGGGCTTGTTGAAAGAAAGATTGCTGTGTGCTGGCCTCTGACCCCCTCAGGAGGCTGTTGTGCTGCAATCCAGCAGCAGCGTGCACAGCAGCATCTGGCAGGGTGACTGCCAGCTGGGCAGAAGGATGCAGTGAGGATGCAGGACGTCTCCTAAAGCCCATGGCTGTGGGGAGGTCAGCCAAAGGCCTGTTCTCCTTAGTATGCCTGGCACATTTGGGGCTGTGCATCTCCATCTGTTGGTCCTCTTATGTTGTTGAAGCTCAGAGGCTGAATTTTCTGATGCTTTGATAGGACTCTGATATTTTTGTTTTCCCCAAGCTATTGACTGATTAACAAGATAAAAAATTGGGTGAAATCGCACTCTGTGAACACACTTGTCAAGCTGTGTGCACAGTGCCGTGCTGGACACTGGGGATGCAGCAGGGATTTGGCTAAGCTAGGAGGAGAGGAGACAGCTGGTTGATGTGCCAGTTAACAGTTCCATCTGACGGATCCTAGGATCAGGGTAGATCTAAAGTGCTGGAGGCACCGGGGTGCCACCTTTGTGGTCTTTGGCTCAGGGATTCTTGTGATTTGTTTTTTTTACTCACAGAGCGCTTCTGACCCCAGATGTGTGGGGGTTTTGCTCACACGAACAACCAGTTCTCCAGCTTTCTAGACACCAGCTGGGTGACCTATAACATAACTCAATTCTGATACCAGCCGCCTGGAGTTAGCATCAGATCCTACAAGGGCTCATTCCCATAAGACTGCCACCACTGCAGAGGCCAGTGTCAAGCCCAGGACTCCTATACTTCTGACCTACCAGCTATAAAGTCAAGGGGTTCCCACGATAAATTGCTAGCATGGCTCACAGAACTCAGGAATAAACTTTACTTATATTTACTTGTTTATTATAAAGGTTGCAACTCAGGAACAGGCAATTGGAAGAGATACACAGGGCAAGATGGTTGTGGGGAGGCAGGGGACAACAGAGCTTCCATGTCCTCTCTAGGTGTGGCTCCTTCCCAGCACCTCGATATTCACCAACCTGGAAGTTCTCCAAACCCCTCATTTAGGTATTTCTAGAGGTCCCATTATGTAGGCATGATTGATTAATCATTGACCATTGGTAAGTACCCAATCTCCTGCTCCTTCCCCATATGTAGAGGACCAGAACTGGGGCTAAAAATTCTACCTCTGATGACATGGTTGGTTCCTCTGGCAACCAGCCGCCATCTTGAAGCTATCTAGGGCCCCACCAAGAGTCACATCATTAGCATAAGCTCAGGTGTGGTTGAAAGGGGCTCATTATGAATAGCAAAAAATGCTCATCTCACTAGTGTCACTCAGGAAATTCCTGGGTTTTTGAAGCTCCCATGCCAGGAATCAGGGACAGGATGGAAGAGCAAATATGTATTTCTCATCATTTCACAATATCACAGGATGTTGGGGCAGGATGATTCTGGAGGGAGTTCTTACCTAAGACTAGAAGAATGTGTGGACGTTAGCTAGTGAGAGAACACTGTACAAAAGGCCTGGGTGGGAAAAAGGATGGCTCATTCAAGGAACTGAAGAAGACTCTCAGTATTGCCATAGCTTAAAGAACTTAGAGAGTTAAAAAGTGTGTGTGTGTGTGTATATATATATTTATTTATTTATTTTATATATATATATATATATATATATATATATATATGCGCTAGAGAAACAGCTGGGTAAGTGATGGTCTTGTAAACTAAGGAAGGGTATTTTGACTGCCTTTGGGGCATTGTGATTCAGCCAAAAGGTCTAAAGCAGGGAGTAACATGGTCAGGTACATTGTTCAGAAACATTCCTCCAGCTACACCATGGAAGCTGGACTGAGCGGGCAAGTGGAGTGGCAGATCCAGTTATGTGGCTGGTGAGGTAGATGAGAGGAGATGATAGTGGCCGGAGGCGTGGCAGTGGAAATGGAGTGACACTGTTGTATTTGAGGGTAGAGTTGATAGTACTTGCCAACTGGCTGGGAATGGGAAGAGGGAGAGCTGAAGACCACTCAGGTTTGTGTCCTGCAACAGGAGGTAATAGCAAGAGCAGACTCGTGACAGCGATGATGAGACCACTAATGTGTATGAGGGCCTGCTGTGTGCTGAGTACTGTGTCCCTGCCTGTTGACTAACTTAGTCCTTATGAGCACCCCATGCGGTGGATGGGGTAGTATATCTGTTTGACAGACGAGGAAACCAAGGACGAAGAGGTTGAGTAACTTGCCCATGGTTACCCAGCCTGATCATGGCCGAGCTGGGATTCAAACCCAGGCAGTCCAGACCCCAAAGCACCACGCTGTGCAGGTGATACTGCATCTCCACAGACTGTCCTACCATATTTGGCATATAATTTAAAATGGAACTGATTCTTGGTGGCAGCACAGATGTAGTGGAGACACACAGACCTGGGTTGTAATCTCACTCAGCAAATTCCTCTCAGTGAGACCTGGCCATACCACCCAGGTTTTCAGAAGCTTGGTTTCCACATTAAATAAAATAAGAGTCCAGGCGTGGTGGCTGACTCCTATAATCCCAGCACTTTGGGAGCCTGCGGCAAGTGGATCACTTGAAGCCCAGAGTTTGAGACCAGACTGACCACATAGCGAAACCCCATCTCTACCAAAAATAACGAAAAATTAACTGTGCATGGTGGCATATGCCTATAATCCCAGCTGCGTGGGAGACGTGAGGCACAAGAATCACTTGAACCCAGGAGGCAGAGGTTGTACTGAGCCAAGATCATGCCACTTCTCTCCAGCCTGGGCTACAGCAAGACCCTGTCTCCAAAAAAAAAAAAAAAGAGTAAAATGGCCTGTCTCAGTGGCTCACACCTGTAATCCCAGCACTTTAGGAGGCCAAGGTGGGCAAATCATCTGAGATCAGGAGTTCGAGACCAGCCTGGGCAATACGGCAAAACCTTGTCTCTACTAAAAATACAAAAATGGCCTGGTGCGGTACCTGTATGTACCTGTAGTCCCATCTACTCGGGAGGCTAAGGCATGAGAATTGCTTGAATCTGGGAGGTGGAGGTTGCAGTGAGCCGAGATTACGACACTGCCTTCCAGCCTGGAGCGAGACTGTCTGAAATAAATAAATAAATAAATAAAACAAAATAAGAGAATATCTAACTGTAGGGTTGATTAAAATGCAATCTGTAAAGTGTGTAGGAGAGTTCCTGGCATTTAATAGATGCTGAATAGCTGCACCTGTTAGCTGCTTTTTTCCCCAGGATATTATAGAAGATGTGGCTGCGGCTTGGAAGGGGAAAAGATGTGGCTGGACTGAAAGGTCGTCATAACAGTATTTTTAATGGGGGTTGGAGAGGGATATATATTGTGAAAAAGCTCCAGTGATTTTTTTTTTTTTTTTAAACCCTGGTTATGAACTGCTTGCTTTGATACTGGATTTTGAAAAACCAAAGACTTAAAACTCCTAGTTATGGACATTTTAAAAAATTATTTTTAACTGACACAATAATTGTACATATTTATGGGGTACATAGTGATATTTTGAAACACAGAGTTTATAGTGATCAGATTAGGGTAATTAGCCTATCATCTCAAACACTGACCATTTCTTTGTGTTGAGAACATTCCATATCCTTTCTTCTAGCTATTTGAAAGTATGCATTATTGTTTAACCGTAGTTATCCTAAGATGCTATAGAACATATTCCTTCTATCTGGCTATAATTTTATATCCTTTAACAAATCTCTCCCTATCTTCTTCTCCCAACCCTTCCCAGCCTTTAGTAATCTCTGTTCTTTTTACTTCTGTGAGTAAGTTAGCACAGTCACTGTGGACAACAGTATGGAGGTTCCTCAAAAAACTACAAGTAGAGCTACCATATGATCCAGCAATCCCACTCCTTACTGGGCATTTATCCCAGGGAAGTTTTTTTTTGTTTGTTTGTTTGTTTAAAGCTTCTTGATCTAGGAAGAGTGAAACTTGGTATTAGGGGTTCATAGAAGGAACTCTTTTCTCTGCCAAATGCTGAGTTCTGAGTTGGATAGTAATTGGATTTGCTACTGGACCCACTGTTTTTATCATCCAGACATATCCTGTAGGGAATGCTGTTCAGATGTGGTCCACAGAATGTTTATTAGTCCATAATGAGAGAAGGATAGAAACGAAGAAGAAAGTTTAGAAATTTTAACAATAATTTGACAGTGACTGATCTAATAATAAACATGGTGTTTTAATTTTACATGCCTTTTAAAATTTCATTTCCCCAGTACATTGTCAGTGAATTTCACAAGTGTTAGTCCAGTGGATTAATTAGAAATAATAATAATTTTTAAACCAGTCCTGAGTACTGCTTTAAACTGAGTGCTCAAAAATAGCCACAGCCCCACGGCCAGCTGTGGTAGGCTGGCACAGTGACTTACTTTGGTAAAAATCCTGGGCAGTCGAGAGCAATCTTTGACTCTGAGGAGTAATTACTTACAAAAGTTGACAAATTCCTTAGCAAAGTAATTTCCAAAGGGAATTGCTAGAATTCTGGAATTGCTGTAAGAGGAGGCTACTTTTGTTTTGACTGAAGTCCTGTGAGAGGGATTCTTAGCGCCTGGGGTATTAGCAATGCGTTTGCATTATTCAGTGTGAGATGGGGTTGGTAGTCATTTATTCTGAACGCCTGAGCCGCAGTCATTGAGTAGGAAACGGATTACACATAATTTTGAGTAGTAATTTCAACAAATCAAATTCACTTGTAGAGGAGAAAAACAATAGTTCAAGCGGAAAGCATTTGAAAATACTTCTTTGTAATGTCTTAAAATGAATTTTAGTGTCAAATATTAAAAGTTTTGGTGTTTTTTGTTTTCAATTAATAGTCAGTATAATCCTAGTCTAAAGTGAGGGAGCCTTCTGTGGCTAGAAGTGGCGGGGACAGACACGAGTATGTGAGGTGGAAAGCTTCCAGCGGTTCCTGACCCTTGTACGAGTCCTGTGTGTTGAGATGGAAGGGCACAGAGGCTGCCCCTTCTGCTCATTTTTTAAAAATACATGTTTTTATAAAAATTCTAAAACAGTTGTGAACGAATGAAATCTGTCAAAGTTGACCTCAGCAGGTTTTTTCATTTATTCGAGACAGGTTCTTGTCACCTAGACTGGAGTGCAGTGGTGTGATAGCTCACTGCAGCCTTGACCTTTCAAGCTCAAGCAATGTTCCTGCCTCAGTCTCCTGAGTAGCTGGGACTACAGGCACATGCCACTGTTCCCAGCTTATATATATATATATTTGAGAGAGACAGGGTTGCATTATGTTGCCCAGACTGGTCTCAAACTCCTGGGCTCAAGCAATCCTCCTGCCTTGGCCTCCCAAAGTGCTGGGATTGCAGGCGTGAGCCACGGTGCTTGGCCAGTTTTTTATTTAGACTGATCATTGATGGCAGTTTGGCTTCCTCTATATTTTTAACATAAGAACAACATCAGTATAAGAAAAAGCAGAGCCGGGCGCGGTGGCTCAAGCCTGTAATCCCAGCACTTTGGGAGGCCGAGACGGGCGGATCACGAGGTCAGGAGATCGAGACCATCCTGGCTAACACGGTGAAACCCCGTCTCTACTAAAAAATACAAAAAACTAGCTGGGCAAGGTGGCGGGCGCTTGTAGTCCCAGCTGCTCGGGAGGCTGAGGCAGGAGAATGGCGTAAACCCAGGAGGCGGAGCTTGCAGTGAGCTGAGGTCCGGCCACTGCACTCCAGCCTGGGCTACAGAGCGAGACTCCGTCTCAAAAAAAAAAAAAAAAAAAAAAAAGAAAGATAAGAGCTCATTTTGGTGGATTTAGTTTTGTATCCAAATCTCCTACAAGTCCTATTTCTAAATCAGTTTCTGAGAAATGGAACCCAGGCTTGCAAATTGATAAGCCTGGAATTTGTTTAAATGTCTTCTTTGGCTCTCTATTCTTTTCCTCATTTTAAAAATGGAAAAGAAAGCACATTTGAATCGCCCTTAATACCCCTTTCTAACACAGCTATTTTTATGATCATGTATTGTTTCCCCGTCCTCATCTGTACTCATACATTTTTTTTAAACAAAATAATTCTATTGCTTTTCCAAAGAAGTTGTACTAGTTTACAATGTCACCAGCATTGCATATAAGAGTGCTAATTAAAATGTTGCAAAATTCAGTGTCAATGTTTTTTCTATAATGAGTGTGAAAAGGATAACTATTGGCCCAGCACAGTGGCTGATGCCTGTAATCTCAGCACTTTGGGAGGCCGAGGCGGGTGGATCACCTGAGGTCAGGAGTTTGAGACCAGCCTGGTCAACTTGGTGAAACCCTGTCTCTACTAAAAATCCAAAAATTATCCAGGCATGGTGGCAGGCACCTGTAATCTCAGCTACTCGAGACTGAGGCAGGAGAATTGCTTGGACCTGGGAGGCAGAGGTTGCAGTGAGCCAAGATTGTGCCACTGCACTCCAGCCTGGGTGACAGAGTGAGACTCTGCCTCCAAAAAAAAAAAAGGATAATTATTTCAAGGATTTTAGCACATCTTTGCTAACAACGATGAGCCTCTTTCTTTTTATAATGATTGTTTTTTGGGGGGGGTATGAATTATCCATATTTTCTGATGCATTTGTATTATAAAACTTTTTAAGATACTGGCCATTAGTATTTGGTCTGGATTTTTTTGAGAAGTAAAGGCTTTGTCACCCTCTGAAGCTAAAACAGACAAGATTTTTTTCAGTATTGTTCCTCCCTTACACAAAATTGTCTTCACCCTTATTCACAAGTATTTTTGTTTTTATGTACAGGCAATCTTGAGCAGTAACAAGTAAAAATTGTCCAAAACTGTCAAGTCACACAAATGTTTGCAAGGATATGAAACAAGGAGAACTTGTTAGTCACTGCAAATGAGAGTATAGGTTGGTTCAGGTACCTTGAAAATCTAGTCAAGCCAAAGTTTCACCTGCCCTCTGATCCAGCAGTTTTACTTCAGCTCTGTGTGCAAGGAGATGCGCTGGAATGTCACAGCATTGTATTGCAAAGAGCACATTGGCAACAGCTTGGATGGCCAGCAGAAGGAGCCCGAATGTGTGATTTATATTCACTAGTTGAATAATTAAATACTACAATATACACTATATATACTAGACTGTATGTGTTGTTCTATACTGTAGTGATTGAATCGAACTCTATTCAGTGAAAAAATGGAAGAATTAGCTATTTGTATCCATATGGGATACAAAAAAGCAGGGTAACAGAGGAATGTACATCATCTTGCCATTTGCAGGTAAAGCTTCTTAAAAAAACACAAGAGAGGCCGGGCGCGGTGGCTCAAGCCTGTAATCCCAGCACTCTGGGAGGCCGAGGCGGGCGGATCACGAGGTCAGGAGATCGAGACCATCCTGGCTAACACGGTGAAACCCCGTCTCTACTAAAAAAAATACAAAAAACTAGCCGGGCAAGGTGGCGGGCGCCTGTAGTCCCAGCTATTCGGGAGGCTGAGGCAGGAGAATGGCGTAAACCCGGGAGGCGGAGCTTGCAGTGAGCTGAGATCCGGCCACTGCACTCCAGCCCGGGCGACAGAGCGAGACTCCGTCTCAAAAAAAAAAAAAAAAAAAAAACACACACAAGAGAATGCAGGAAGAAATGCCTAGGAATGATAAGCACCAACTCGGTGGAGGGAAAGGAGGAAAAGGCCATCAGGGTGGCACACATGGGGCTCTAACTGGGCACTTTATACCCTTCTTTATATCCAAAATATTCTATGGTGAATTTCTTTTAGAGGGTTGACAAGCAACTGGGGGTACCTGATTTGTTTTAATCATCCCCATGCTAACAAAATTCTTTAATAGATATAACCTAAATTGTTTTTCTCTTTCACCTTGGTTTTAAAATGTCTTCCCCTTTTTATTCTCTGGAGAAATAGAAAATATCCTCGATCATACTACTTCTCTGTTTTATTCATTTTGGTAGTCCCCTAAGACAGTTTTAATGCGTATGGCGTTATCTGAACTGTTCCCTGTTACCTCATTTGCTCAGGCATCTGAAGATGTTGTGCTTTCTCTTCCCCTGCAGGTATTCACAACATTGTCTGTGACCAAGCGCTCTGGGGCAAGCATCCTCCAGGCTGGCTGCTGAGGTTAAGCCCCAGTGTGGATGCTGTTGCCAAGACTCCAAACCACTGACTCGTTTCCGTGCCCAAATCCAAGGCGAAGTTTTCTAGAGGGTTCTTGGGCTCTCGGCACCCGCATGTCCCGTGCTTACCACCGCCCAAGGCCCCCTTGGATCTTTTGGATAGGAGTTGGTGAATAGAAGGCAGGCAGCATCACACTGGGGTCACTGACAGACTTGAAGCTGACATTTGGCAGGGCATCAAAGGGATGCATCCATGAAGTCACCAGTCTCAAGCCCATGGGGTAGGCGGTGATGGAACAACTGTCAAATCAGTTTTAGCATGACTTTTCCTTGTGGATTTTCTTATTCTCGTCAAGTTTTCTAATGTTGATTTTTTTTCTTTTTTCTCCATGGTGTTAATGATATTAGAGATGAAAAACGTTAGCAGTTGATTTTTGTCCAAAAGTAAGTCATGGCTAGAGTATCCATACAAGGTGTCTTGTTGCATGGAAGAGGGATAGTTTGGCTCCCTTGGAGGCTTTGTAGGCTTGTCCCAGGAAGGAGAACTGTCCTGCTGCTGAAATGGACTGTTCTTTACTGACCTGCTCAGCAGTTTCTTCTCTCATATATGCCCAAAACAACTACATCTGCGATCGACTCTAGCCAAGTTTGCCTCTGTGTGCTATATCACGGATGATTATTATTTTAAGGTCTGTTTAGGAAGAGAAATGGCTACCTGGCCAGCCATTGCCTGGCATTTGGTAGTACAGTATGATTCTCACTATTATTTGTCATGGAGGCAGACATACACCAGAAATGGGGGGGAAACAGTACATATCTTTCTGTCTGTAGTTTATTGTGTGTTGGTCTAAGCAAGCTGAGATCATTTGCAATGGAAAACACGTAACTTGTTTAAAAGTTTTTACCTTTAACTTTTTTTTACCTTTAAGTTTTACCTAAAACTTTAAAGTTTTTAGCTTTACCTTTTATGCTAAAAACACAACATATAATGGTGTTAGGTATCTATTCCTTTCTAAGACTACATTAGTAGGAAAATAAGTCTTTTCATGCTTATGATTTAAATCTTTTGTGGTAATTGCTTTTTAAAGGAAGTTATTAATATCATAAGTTATTATTATTATTTTGAACACAGGTGGATGTGAAGGATTTTCATTTAAAAACCAAGTGGTTTTGACTTTTTCTGTTGAATGAACAACTGTGCCTTGTGGAATTTTTGCAGAAGTGTTTATGCTTTGTTAGCATTCCAACTTGCGTTATTATAAAGAGGTATTAATGCCTCAGTTATGTGTTTGTCAATATACTGGCTGAGGATTCTATTTCAGCTGTCTTTTCTAACTGTAAGTTGAGTTTTGAACACGTGCTGTGGACATCAGACCTCCTGCCAGCAGTTCTTGAAGCTCCTTTTTCATTCCTGCTCCTCTGTCTACTTGTATTTCTCAGTTACAGCACTGAGTGGTTGTTTCCAAGTACATTTCTGGGCCACCTCAGGGAACCCGTGCATCTGCCTGGCATTTAGGCAGCAGAGCCCCTGACCGTCCCCCCAGGGCTCTGCCTCACGTCCTCATCTCATCTGGCTCTACGAAGAAATAGGAAATAGGAAAAGGAGAGGGCAATTGAGGCAGTTGACCATATTCAGATTTATTTATTTATTTTTAATTTGTTTTTTTCCTCCAAGTCCACCAGTCTGAAATTAGCACAGTAGGCAGTATGAGATAGTCAGGCCTAATCATGTTGTGATTCTCTTTTCTTAGTGGAGTGGAATGTTCTATCCCCACAAGAAGGATTATATCTTATAGACTTGTCTTGTTCAGATTCTGTATTTACCCATTTTGTTGAAATATATACTAAGTTCCATGTATTTTTGTTACAAATCTTCTGAAAAATACAAAACAATGTGAAACATTAAAAGGCGTTAATAATATCCACATGTGTGCCTTCTTACTGAATGATGGTCTTGGGAGTCTTTCCAAGAGTATTGAGTAGATCTCTGACATTGTGTTGAAGAACTAGCTGCTGAGTAGGCTCCAATGATGCTATGCTGATTTGAGTATAGATAGACTGATGAGTTCCTTGCCATTTCCCATCTTCTGGCAGTATCAGGCACCAGATGGTCAATAAATGTTTACAGAAATGTTGATTACCATGTTCAGATTTTACATTCACATGCACTTAATCTTCTTAGGTATCACTTTTTAAGCAGAAACTCCTCTTTTATGTAATCTTTACCAAAAACCTTCCCAGTTTGTACTTCCTTTCTGTGGTAAGTAGTTGCTGTGTGCTAATAATAACAGCTAAATGAGTGTTTACTGCGACGCATGCAGGCACTGTGCTTGACACACCCTGGGTGATGTAATCCTTACAACAATCGTTTTAGAGAAGGTGCTTTTGTACCCATTTATAGATGGAGAAACAGGCTTAGAAGTATGAGTCACTTTCTTAGGATTACACAGCCAGTTAATAATGCATCACGTTTTTGAGGCCTGAGTTGGGTCTGTGACTTCAAAGGCCTAACCTTAGTTACCCAGTGCAGCCTCCCATTCATCTCTGACAAATGGAAGCTTTTAGGTCTGCTGTATCAATTCCTGGGACTTCACATTTTCACATGCCATCAAGCAATGCTGGCTGCATGCTTAATAAATACCTTGTCTTGAGATGTTCTAACACTTTCCTAACTGGACTTTCCACTGCCAGTTTACTTCCACACTAGAGCCCGGCTTTTATTGCCTGAACTTCCCTGTCTCAAGCCTTTGAGGTTTTCCCAAGGCTTGTAACTAGACCCATAGTCCCCTGCCAGACCCTGGAACTGTTGCCTGCAGCTCTGGCCTGCGCTTTCCTTTGCCTGTTCTGGCTACACCTGCTCTATGTCCCCACATAACTACTCCTAACCTCCCTCAAAGGTCACCTGCTCTATGTAACTTCCAGCTGGTTCTCTACCTGTACTCCCAGGGTACTCTGTATTGTCTCTAGAGCACTTTGAATTACTCTGCATGGAGTCTAGTGTGTCTATCTGGTCTATCTGTCACCACCACTAGATAATGAGGGTTCTTTACCTCCGTGTGCCCCACAGCTTCTAGCACAAGGTCTGGCACTACAGAGGCACTTAGAAGATTGATGTAATTGGATTGACAGGCAGAGCCATACCTATCAGAGATGGCCATATAGAAAGCCTTTTAATTTCTTCCTGTTATGTCAGGAACCATTGATTTAAATATTAATGAAAGTAGAAAGGTCCTAAACCGTAAAATGGTCAGCCTCACTAGTGAGGGGAAATGCAAATTAAACTGCCGTGAAATGCAAATCAAGCTGCAGTGAGAGACCATTTTATACCCACTGTGAGTGGCTACTTTTTTTTTCTTTGAGACAGGGTCTTGTTCTGTCTCCCAGGCTGGAGTGCAGTGGCGCGAAGACAGCTCACTGCAGCCTCCAACCTCCAGGACTCAAGCCACCCTCCTACCTCAGCCTCCCAGGTAGCTGGGACTACAGGCATGCACCACCATGCCCAGCTAATTTTTTAAGTTTCTGTGGAGATGGGGTTTTTTGCTCTGTTGCCCAGGCTGGTCTTGAACTCCTGGGCTCAAGTGATCACCCTGCCTTGGCTTCCCAAAGTGCTGGGATTACAGACATGAGCCACTGTCCCCAGCCCGGATGGTTAATTTTATGTGTACCCAGATAGCTGGTAAAATAGTCTTGGGTGTGTCTGTGAGGGTGTTTCTGGAAGAGATTAACATTGATTTGAATCAGGAGACCGTAAAGAGGGTCACCCTCACCAGTGTGGGTAGGCATTGTCCAATCCTTGAGGCCCAAATCAAACAAAAGGCAGAAGGGTGAATTTGTTCTTTGCCCTTGAGCTTGGACATCTATCTTCTCCTGCCCTCAGACCTTGCTGCTCTGGCTCTTGGGACATTAGACTCAGACTAGGACTTGCACCCTTGGCTCCCTGGTCTCAGGCCTTCAGGTTTGGACTGAAACTCCATGATTCACTTTCCTGGGCCTCCAGCCTGCAGATGGGACTGTGGGACTTTTCAGGCTCCATGAGCCAATCCCTCCTAAAAATCTCTTTCCATATTTTATGTACACACATTTGTATAAAATCCATTGGTTCTGTTTCTTTGGAGAGCCCTGATGTACCCAGTGTATGGCAGATTCTAAGAGTGCCAGTATCCAGTGTTGGCAAAGATGTGGAGCAACTGGAACACTTATTATTATTGCTGGTGGGGATGTAAATTATTCAGTCACTTTGGAAAACAGTGAAGATCCGCATATCAAACATTTCGAAAATGATTTGAAATTTTTTTTTACATGTTTTAAGAAAACCACTTTATTTGGTAGTTTCCCCCCCCCCAAAAAAAGTGCCCTTTTTGTCATTGGATTCATTTAGCATTCATACTTTTTTTCATACAATGAATTTAAATTGCTAAAAGATCATCAACTGGCTTTCTGGTTGGATTTCAGGTAAGATTTGTTTAAGGCCAGAGCTCTTCCTCAATATTTGTTTTTTTCCCAATATTTGATTTTTAAAATATACACATAGATGCTACATTTATAGCTGCTGGCTTAAAATTCTGTCATATGTCACATGTAGCCTTTTAGTGTGGTAAATCACGTCTTCTATTAAACATTGATAGTTTGGAGTATCTGATACTAGTAATAGTAATTCTATAATTGTATAACTGAGTTTTGTACTTAACACATGGATCATTCCTCATCTATCAGTTGCCCCCAGTGCAGTTTCATTTTCCAGATACCTTAATGTAAAATAAAGTTTTTCATCATTTAGGTGCAAGCAAAAACCCCCCAAACCAAAAAATGGTACTGGTTGTTACCCAGTAGAAATAAATGCATGGATAGCTCATGACCCAGCTGTTTCACACTTAGGTGTATACCCAGCACAAATGCTCTGTCTACACATCTAAAGACATGTACAGGAGTGTTCATAACACTGTTATTAATTGCAGAACAAAATAAATCCCAAAAACCTGGAAGCAGCCCAAATACCCATCACCATGAGAATGGGCAAATGAGTTGCGGTGTGTCCATGTAACACAAGACTAACAGCAAAATATACGTAACAAAATAGATCTAAGAAACAGTATTGAGTGAAAAAGTCAAAGGAGTATGTGCAATATGACTTCATTATGTGCACAGACAGACAAAGCTAAGAAATACAGTGTTCAGAGATAAAACTGTAAAACCCTAAGGGAAAGCAAGAGAATTCAAAATGATGATTATGAAATAGAAGCCAGTAGTTACCAATGAAGGGATAGAACAGAGGATGGTGTATTAGTCTGTTTTCACACTGCCGAGAAAGACATATCCGAGACTGGGTAATTTATAAAGAAAAAAGGTTTAACCGACTCCCAGTTCCATGTGGCTGGGGAGGCCTCACAATCATGGCAGAAGGCAAAAGGCACGTCTTACATGGCAGCAGACAAGACAGAATGAGAACGAAGTGAAGGGGGTCTACCCTTATAAAACCATCAGGCCTCATAAGACTTATTCACTGCCACGAGAACAGTATGAGGGAAGCTGCCCCATGATTCAATTATCTCCTACCAGGTCTCTCCCGCAACACGTGGGAATTATGGGAGCTACAATTAAGGTGAGTTTTGGGTGGGGACACAGTCAAACAATACCAGATGGGATTAGGAAGGGGCAGCCATGACTGAAAGGTCGCTCAGGACTTGTGCATTTGTTTATCAGTATTATCTATCTATCTATATATTTTTTATTTGGTTCTACCTTAAACTATTAAGGGATAATATCTATATTTTTAATAAACTTTTAAAAACAAGCAGTTTAGAAGAGGGTTCAGCTTGGAGTATTGGTAGAATACTAGGTAATAGGAATATGTCCATCAAGTTCTCATATACAGAAATAGACCAGACTAGAAAGAAAGATGCTATAGCAGAAAGCCCTTCCTGACCATCACCCACCACGGTTCCAACATCATTCTGAAGTTGAGGAATGGGTTAAACATGCTCTAAATTTTGGGGTAATTTCTGACACAGCAATAGATAATTCGTACGTGGGAGTTGGAGAGGGAGGTTATAGAACAAGTAGGCCAAGCCTTATACCCTCTTTATGTCACAGCACTCAACTTTCAACATTTTACAAGATTTAGGAAAAGAAAAGGAAGGCATTAAGTTTTTAAACGTGAGGTTCCATGGCAAGGAAGCAGGGTTTCACTGCAGTACCTTTCCTGCTAATGCACTTCACTGATGCGTTGACACATTGCCCTCTGGGCACTTTTTTGTGCCGCAAGGTCTCACAAGAAGCTGAGCAGAGCAGACTAGGATGCTTCTGCGTCCCTTGGCCCTCTAAGTGAGTGTGGTCTTGCCAGTGAACATCCTTTAGTACAATTGTTCATCTATCCAGCACTATTTCATAGTATTTGAGATTGGAAAGGGAGGTTGGCTCCTCCAAGTCCGTTTGCAGATGCAGAAACTGAGGGCTAAATAGGCAAAGCTACCGACTCAACATCAAGGTCAAGGTTAAACAGCCAAACACAGAAGCCAGTTTTAACTTCCAGTTATCTATTTTTCCACACCACCATCCTGCCCATCATCATCTTTGTAGATTATCCTACATTCTTCAACACACCCAGCCATGTAAGCACATTCTTGTTTGCAGTGAAATTGAAGAGTGTGAAGAAATCATACATCACTTATAAAAAAAAAGCAGACAGGTCCTTGGCCCTGCAGTTCACACGTGGTGGGTATGCAGGAAACACATCCTACTGACATCAAGTGAGGCCTCAGAAGCCCTTACCATTGGCTTCCTTTTGTGTATAATGCTGATACATAGAACCTGCCTAATAACTGTAAAAGCAAACAGTCTGGGTGAGTGTTTGCTAAATCAGTAGAGTGAAGGAAGAAAATTATGGACTATCCTTTATGTCCAGAGCACAGTGGACACAAAATGAAGAAACACACCTCACTCTAGGGTGAGTGTGGTCAGGTGAGGTGGGTGAGTGTAAAAAAATTGTTATTCCTTCATTTCTTCAACAAGTACTATGCAGCAGGCACCTTTCTAGGCAGTAGAGCTGAGCAGTGAACAAAAATCAGACATCCTGATCCTGAAAGTACTTATGTTATAGTGGAGGTAAGCAGGCAAAACACAAATAAGTAAATTATATAGAAGTTAGTGCCATGGAGAAAAATCTTTTTTTTTTTTTTTTTTTTTTTTTTTTGAGATGGAGTTTTGCTCTTGTCGCCCAGGCTGGAGTGCAGTGGCACATTCTCAGCTCACTGCAAGCTCCACCTCCCGTGTTCACGCCATGCTCCTGACTCAGCCTCCGAGTAGCTGGGACTACAGCGCCCAGCTATATTTTGTATTGTTAGTAGAGACGGGATTTCACCGTGTTAGCCAGGATGGTCTCGATCTCCTGACCTCGTGATCCGCCCACCTCGGCCTCCCAAAGTGCTGAGATTACAGGTGTGAGCCACCGCACCTGGCATGCCATGGAGAAAAATCTAAGCAGAAGTAGGGTTACGGCTGTGGGGCATAGGCAGTGGAATTGTAATTAAGGTGGTCAGGGAAGACCTCGGTGAGAAGGTGACATTTGGTTGAAGACTCAAAGGAAGTGAGGGAGAAAGCCAAACAGATATCTGGGGAAAAGCACATTCCAGGCACAGAGGTCAGCAAGTGCAAAGGCCCTGAGGCAGCATATGCCTGGGAGGTTGGAGGAATGTCCAGTACAGTGGAGTTGAGTGGGGAAAGGAGTCAAGGTTGGAGACAGAACAGGGAGAGGGGCAGGTGGTATAGGATCTTGTTGCACTGGCATCACTGGGAACCATTGGAGGGCTCTGAGCAGAGGAGGGGTGTGCTAACTTATAGGTTCTCAGGAGCATTCTGGGGCTGGGCTGAGGGCAGCCTGAGGTTGAGGGAGGGGTGGAAGGTGGGAACCAAGCAGGGAGTCCACTGTAGTAATCTAAGGGAGAGAAGATGATGCCTAAGCCATGGTAGTGGATGGACATTCTGACCTAATTTGAGTCTCATTCTGACCTAATTGGAGAGTAGGATTTTTTGTTAAATTGGACGTGGGGTGGCGGAGAGAGAGGAGTCAAGGATGACTCCAGAGTTTTGGACTTGAAGAATTGGAAGGATTGAGGATGGAAGTGCCATTTCACTGAGGTGGGAAAACTATAGGAAGATGGGTGGGAATTAATAAGAAGCTTGGGTTTTGGGCGCTGAGTTTGAGATGCTCATGAGGCGGCTGAGTAGAGATGGTAAGTGGGCAGTTGGACATGAGCCCGGAGTTCCAAAATGAAGTCCAGGATACAGTTAAACAAATGTCACAACATCCGCCCAGAAAGGTGTTTAAGGTCTCAAGAATGATGAAGTACCACAGGGCATGAATGCTGATAGAAAAGAGATAAGCTCTGCTAGGAACCTGCAGCTGTAGGAAGAGCCCACACTGGAACAGAGCTGCCTGAGGGTTCCCTGCAGATCCTGGGAACCCTGTCCATGATGAGGGATGGCAAGGTTTAGATCTAGAAACATGGTCAAGGAAGGATGCGCCAGGCAAACCCCTGGCAAGTGAAAGCACAGATGTAGTCCAGGTTCGGGGTTTGGAGGGGCATGGAGACAGAGAAGGGCCCAAATGCAGGCCAATGCTGGGCACCATTCTGGGGCAGTGAGAAGCAGAGAAGGCACACGGGTACAGGGCTGGGACAAGGTTGAGGCCCCCGGCCGCAAAATCTAAGGAGGCACATGCTGCCCCAGAGCGAGATTGGTCCTTTAACAGCGCTGAGAGTTCAGTTTCCTATTCCCTCACCCTACGCCTGGCCCTGCAGAACTAACAGACAGCTGGGCTCTGAGCAGATTAAATTCCCAACTCACTCCAGACCCAAGCCACACAGGTTTGAATCCCAGCAGCGCCGTTTTTGCCAAGTTATCTGTGCTTAACTTCACTTGGCCTCAGTTTCCTCTTCTGTAAAATAGGAGCAGTAATTGTACTCTTCAGGCCAACACAGAAGCCACTTTTTAGGCCTCTGTTGTTGAACTGCCTGTCCTGAGCTTGGGGGCGGGGAGACCAAAGCCTTGTGTGGAGGCTGCCGTCTTCCCACCTCCTCTTGCCCCTTTGGACTCTTCTTTGGAAGACTAGACTTTCCTTTGCTTTCCCATCAACCCGGCTCTCAGAACAGCCCCAAGTACACTGTCAGTACTTTCTACATCATTGGAATGAAAGAACAGTGTGAAGTCCCACAGGTTTCATTCTCTTTGGTCTCGTCTTTTCCATGGCAACCACCTTTTTAAAGGCTTCCTTTATCTTTTGCTCTGATTTGCAATTGCTACTAAATTGTCTCTCTCACCTTCCTTTCCACTCTCCATTCTAACCAAATCATGTAATAATAATAGTCACTTTTTCTCATATGCTTACTCCCTGCCTAGTAGGGTCGTGTTGTAAGTGCTATGTACATAGCAACATTTAATCCTTATGGTCACTCCTCATCCTCAATTGGAAAGTCCCGGCCAGGCCGTCAGTGGGTTCCACTAAAGAGAAGACAGGGAGGTGGGTCTGGGGCCGAGGAGGGAGGAGAGGTGGAGGGCTCTGAGTCAATATCCACACACTAAAAAACGAATGACAACCACAAGATCTGTTAGTGTTGCTAATGTAGAGAAGGCGAGGCTGTTTCATCCCCGCTAAGTGCCATGAGCAAAAGGCCCAGTGTTTACAAAAGCCTTTGAAACCATTTTGAAACAGCTCCAGAATATGAGGGAAAATAACAGAAGAAAATTACAATGGACAAATTGAAATGCCTACATACTTGCCTTATGCCAATCAACTGCAATTGAATCTGATTCCTGTATGTCTGTAAATGAAGTATATTGACAGAGGGAAAGTGACGCATTTCATTATGTCTGGAATGAGTGGGCTCTGGAAGTACAAGTGCATAGAGGAATAAAGGCCTTAAAATGGCCCAGAGAGGAAATGAAAAGAGAAGAGGCGTTACTAATGAGAGCTGCAGGCAGAGAAAGAACATCCAAAACGCCCTCCACGCAGTGGCTCCACTAATCTTGTAAGAACCTTTAGAACTGGTGCTACACTCACTTTTCTTTCTTCTTCTTCTTCTTCTTTCTTTCTTTTTTTTTTTTTTTTTTTTTTTTGAGATGGAGTTTCACTCTTGCTGCCCAGGCTGGAGTGCAGTGGCACAATCTCAGCTTACTGCAACCTCCGCCTCCCGGGTTCAAGCAGTTCTCCTGCCTCAGCCTACCAAGTAGCTGGGCTCACAGGCGTGTGCCACCATGCCCGGCTAATTCTGTATTTTTAGTAGAGATGGGGTTTCACCATTTTGGTCAGGCTGGTCTTGAACTCCTGACCTCAAGTGATGCACCCGCCTCAGCCTCCCAAAGTGCTGGGATTATAGGCATGAGCCACTGCCTCTGGCCCCACACCCACTTTTTAGATGAAAAAAGGGAAGTTCAGAGTCAGTCACTCGTCCAGGCTCACACTATGTGGCTTCTATGTGGCATAGGTGACTCCAAGGCAAAAGAGAAGGTGTGCCTCCTAGTGTCCATCCCTGTTAACAGCAGGCCGCCACTCTGGTGCTCAGTTTTACTGCAACACACTTTGTTTATGGGCTCGAATGACTAAGGTCACATAGCTAAAAAATTTTACAGGGCTTGAAAATCAAGGGGGATGGGCAAACAGTTTAGCAGGTAATTCTGGGAAAACTTATTTGCTATATGTGTAGCTATAAAACTGGATCCTCACCTAACACTGGATGACAAAGATAGACTTGAAACATATTGAAGACCTAAATGTATATGGTACAACTGTACAATTTATATGGTACATATAGGAAAATACCTCTGTGACCTAGAGGTGGGTGAGGGTTTCTTAAACCATGGTCTCAAGCATAAACCAAAAGGCAAAGCATTGATGTGCCAGTTGCCCCAGAAGTTCTGATTCATGAAGACCATCATGGAAAAAGTTAATACAGAGATGACCATGTGGGAGGGGACAGTTCAGTGTCTAAACCCGATAAGGAATTTAGACCCAGGTGACTTCAAGGAACTCTGACGAATCAACAAGAGGACAGGAACCACAAAAGAAAATGGGCAAAGGACATTGAACTGCTTATTCACCAAAGATAAAACCCGAAAGTCTACCAGGATAGGAGAGGTGTACAAACTCATGAGTCGTTAAGAAAGGCAAATTAAAGTAATGAGAGATTGCTTTACAGCCATCAGATTTGCACACATCAGAAAGCTGGTTAATGCCAAATGATGAGCTAGGCGAGGGGACTGTCAGGCCCTGCTGGTTGGAGAAGAGACTTTGCTGCTCAGTGTTTACACCTCAGGCACTGTGTAGCCCGTGACCCAGCAGTACGGCTCCTGGCTCTCAACCCCAGAGAAATTCTGTGTATCCATTAAGGGAACGTGCACGAAGACACCCGTTATGGCACCGTGTGCAGAAATCGAACTCCATCCTGATGGCCCTCATGGGGAATAGATGAGTCGGCTGCGGCAGATGCAATATGGTGGAGCAGTACTTGGGGAGTACTCATGCCATGGGTGGAGGCGAGTGGAAAGAAAAAGAGACCAAGCCCCCTAAACTGCTTCTGTGTACTAAAAATGCATGCCCGTGAAACCATGGTACATGTTTTACAAGCAGAATAGTACACGTGCACTGCATCAGAGGGGCCATCTATGGAGAGGGAAATAGGAAGTGAATGGAAATAAAGGGGTGTTGAAGAGAAAGCCCTGTGCAGGCTTTCCTACAGGCAGTGGTTACAAGCCCAGCCCCTGCAGCAGGGTAACTTAACCCCCAGTACCTCTGTTTTCTTACCACAAAATAGAGATAATATTTGTGCTCACCTCCCAGAGTTGCTGTGAGGATCAAGTTAACACACACATGAAGTGCTTAGAATAGTGTGGCTGGCACGAAGGGGGTGCTAGGTGTATAAGGGTGTTCACAGTATTATTTATATTAGTGAAAAATGAAAAATAATTGAAATATCCAAATATGGGAGAAAGTTTATCCAAATGATTGGAAACATCTAATTGTTCTTCTGTCCTTCTTCCCTTTGTCCTTTTGGTAGTAGAACCCCCCCTCGCCCCGCCAACCTCTACCCACACATAGATTTTAGCAATGTGCTTGGGTACCCAGCTATGCACTGAATTTCCCAGCCTCCATGACACTAAGTTGCTCTGTGGCTAAGCTCTGGGATAGAATGGATGTGAATGTGTTATGTTACGTATAAGAAAAACACTTGCCCTCCACTTTCTCTTTCCCCTGCATCTGTGAATGACCTGACACCCACTCTGGAGGGCTGGAGGCCAGCCATGAGCAAGCAGATGAGTCAAGAAGCAAGCAGATGCTGAGCAACAAGTTGGAAGGAACCAGGGCCCTGATGACCCACACCCTGTAGCATCCCCCACCCCCACCTCCATCTGCTGGGTGGGAAAGAACAAACGTCTCACACACACTACTCTTTGAAGACACTGAACTTTGGGTCTCTGGCATAGCTGCTTAGCCTGTACTCCAACTAATACAGCCATTTAAAGGTTGTTTTTCAGAAAGTAGTTAATGATATGAGAAAAAAGCTTACAGTTTATACCTCAGTGAAAAAAAAATTAGTATATAAAAACTAGATTTATTTTTTAAGCCAGTGAAACTACTCTGTGTGATACTCCAATGGGGGATCCATGTCATTACACATTGTGCAAACCCGTAGAATGTGCAGCACCAGGAGTGGACCCTAATGTAAACTCTGGACTTTGGGTGATAATGATGTATCAGTGCAGGTTTGTCAATTGTAACAAATAGATCACTTTGATGGGGGAAGTTGATAGTGGGGGAGGCTGTGCATGTATGTGGGCAGGGAGTATACAGAAATCTCTGTACCTTCTGCTCAATATTGCAGTGGACTTAAAACTCCTCTAACAAAGTCTATTTTAAAAACTACATAGGTGTAGTTTCATATACCAAACATATGAGACTCACATTTTTCTGTGGTGTGGCCTCAGCCTTCTCAAGGTTGCTGAGAAGCAAGGCACACATTTGTTTGAAGGTAGAGCCTGGAACTTGGAGTTTTTATCTCCCAGTGAACATCTCTCTGCCAGATGCTCAGCTGGGTAGGAGAGTCACATGATCCCTCCAACCAGTGAACGAACAGGAATCCAGTGGCTTTAGGAAAATCAAACCTGTTATTATGTAAGTGACTATTAGTGGGATATATAGTGACTATGGCAGTTGCATGCATTTCTGAGTGTGTTTTTATTTTGTCCTTTTTAAATTAATCTCAGAATTGTTCTGTGCCATGGTAAAGATGTCCCATCGTTTTGGAATTCAACACAGCTTCTAAAGCTGTTAATAACAATTATACATACTTCTGAGTTACGTGGGCTGATTTTGACAGTCTGCATATGAGGTAGAAGGCGGAACTCTATTCTAGAGGCAGGGCTCAAACTCTGGACCAGAGTGGAGACTGGCTGAAACAGGGGAGAGGTAAAAGCACCTCTCCATATGACACACCCACCAGTGCCATGACAGTTTACCATTGCCGTGGCAACACCTGGAAGTTACCATCCCTTTTCTAGAAATTTCTGAATAACACCCCTTAATTTGCATGTAATAAAAAGTGGGTATAGCCCTGCTCTGCAGGAGCAGACATGGAGCTGTACCACTGCTGCCTCAATAAAGCTGTTTTCTACCACCACTGGCTTGCTCTTGAATTCTTTCCTGAGTGAAGCCAAGAACCTTCCCGGGCTAAGCCCCAGTTTCAGGGCTTGCCTGTCCTACCTCACACACATCTCCTGAAATCTGAATTTAGTTATGGAGAGTGATATGTGACTCTCTGTAAACTTTGTTCATTAGATTCATGAGGTGTCGTATCTGAGAACGAGATTGTTAATTGTATTTATAATGAAATTCATTCATGCATAAGTATTCATGTTTTATGCATAACTATTAAGTGCTGCTGGAGAGATCAGCGCTGTGCTGAGACAGGGAGTTTTGAGTCACTGCTTTGTTTCTGCAGCTTCTCCTCTCCTTTACTGAGGCTCACACCCTGGGCTCACAGGCACACACGTATGTGTGTTGTACACACCTGCACCCATGCCCCCCATGCAGCATGGGGAGGGATGGCATCCAGGTGATACGTTCTTTCTGGATGCAAATACACATCAGGCATGATCTGACGTGAACCGCCATTCCCTTGGATGTAGCAATAGAGACAGAGAGGCCCCAAATGCTCCTGATGTTCGGGCCAGGTCCCATCTACAGATGCCTTTGATGGCTGGGATCCTTTTTGGTCAGGGTCTGTGCCCCCAGCTGGGTCTTTCTGTTCTTCCCAGGTGAAGAAGGGAACTTGGTGGGGGCTGCTCTTAAGCAGGGGGCCTGGATCTAAACAGAGGACCTTCCAGCCTCCCCCACTGCGGAGAGCAGAGCTGAGGCAGATCCCCGTGGACTTCACAGCTTTCGATCTGTGTCATCGTGTGCCTCGGTCACACGTTTTGTCATCACTGTATTTACTAACACTATACGTCGAAGTGATTCCTGCTTCTTTTCAATGTAAACACATTTATTTTAAAAGACATCAATAGATTGAAACCATAAATGGAAACCAGTCTCATTTGCCATGGAGACTAATTTTTAAAATAAATGCAAAAACACACATTTCTTTAGCTTGCATACACATAAAGTATTTCTGGAAGGACATATAAGAGGCGCATAGCAATTACCTGTGGGGAGAAGAACCAATGGCTAGGGGCAGGGGTGGGGCCCACTTTTAAGGAATATTCCTGTGTATTTCCATTTATACTTTTTTTGGCTTTTGGAATTCAATAAAAACAAAGACTTTGGGGAAGAAAAGCCGTGAAAACAAAACATTGGCATTCGATTCTGGCCCGACGCTGTTGCTGCTGAAGTTGCTAAACCTGAGGCTTCTCTCTGCTGTGGGGCATCCGCCAGCAGAGGGAGATGGTAAAGGCGCTTTCACATCCAGCTGAGGTAACAGAAAAGCTGACAGTCCTCGAGGGACTCTTCTCCACCCTGCCTTGGTGCTACTCACGCCGCCTCAGTTTCCATCTTTAGTCACCCTCTCTCCCAGGTCTCCGACTCAGGATTTCCCCCACGAGGCCACCATTGCTCCAGGAACAGAAGTTGGAATTGAAAGCAGTCTTAGAGGACTCCAACCACATTTTCCTCACCTGGTTCACTCACTCCCAAAGGGGTCCCCCGTGAAGCCCCTGAAACCTTATGCAAAATCCTGTACTCATGTATATTTTCCAGGGAGATGGTGGCTGGTCTCTATCAGAGCTCCAAGGAGGGCCATGACACCTAAAAGTCCCTGTGGGATTCGGAAAGGAGTGACATCTCCAAGGACACCTGGCTCGTGGTATCTCTCAGCATATTGTTTCCAGATGCACTTGTGCATTCATGATGAGGCGGAGGATGGATCTTTGAGCTGGAGGAAAGATGCCACAAGGACTCATTCTGTCCAGCACAAAAGGAGAAGCCTTCCCAGCCTTAACGTCCAAAGGGAGGCATAGAGGCTCAGGGAAGCTAAGTGACTTCAAGGATGCGAATGCTCCAGTATTTACACAGTGATCAAATGTCACACTTGCACAAAGCAATCGCAGGTGGAAAGACCCACTTCTGACCATGGGGATGTGGGACTTTCTGGCATTGCTAACTGCTCGGGGACAGCCAGGATGGCAATAGTGGCTCATGTTCCAGGGCCCGTCTTCCATTGACGGTGTTTGGATTGCACTCTTGCCCAAATGTCCAGATGACTTAAAGATTAGAATGTGCAGCCAGGCGCAGTGGCTCACACCTGTAATTCCAGCACTTTGGGAGGCCGAGGTGGGCGGATCACAAGGTCAGGAGTTGGAGACCAGCCTGGCCAACATGGTGAAACCCCATCTCTACTAAAAAAAAAATACAAAAATTAGCCAGGCATGGTGATGTGCGCCTGTAATTTCAGCTACTCGGGAGGCTGAGGTGGGAGAATTGCTTGAACCTGGCAGGCAGAGATTGCAGTGAGCCGAGATTGCGTCATTGCACTCCAGCCTGGGCGACAGAGCAAGACTCTATCTCAAAAAAAATATATATATATATTAGGATGTGCACCAGACCTAATTTCTCCATCATTTCTAAGGTTGTTTCTCCACTAGAAAGTGGAAACCTGGGACTGCGTTTTGGCCAACATGGTTGTTCCCAGCCTTAGTTCCAGCGGGCAGTTGAAGGATCCCTTCTTTGGTTAATTGCCATATTAACTGTATTGGAATTTCTCACCTTACTATACCAGAGCCGTGATCCTCAACCAGGGCAATTTTGCCTGGCAGGGGACATTTAGCAATGTCTGGAGGCATGTTTGGTTGTCACAACTGGGCACAGGAATTGGGTGTTTCTCCCAGCATCTAGTGCATGGAGGCCACGATGCTGCTAAACATCCTGCAGTGCACAGGACAGCTCCTGCAACGAAGACTTTTCCAGTCCAGGCCTGGCACGGTGGCTCATGCCTGCGATCCCACCACTTTGGGTGGCCAAGGCAGAAGGATCGCTTGAGCCCAGGGGTTTGCAACAAGCCTAGGCAACATACTGAAACCCCGTATCTACAAAAAAAATTAAAAATTAACTGGGCATGGTGGTGTACACCAATAGTCCCAGCTACTTGGGAGGGTGAGATGGGAGGATTGCTTGAGCCCAGGAGGCTGAGGCTGCAGTGAGCCATAATCATGCCACTGCACTGCAGCCTGGGGGACAGAGTGAGATCCTGTCTAAAAAACAAAAACAAAAACAAAAAAAAGACTTGTCCAGTCCAAACGAGAAGCATTGCTGAGGCTGAGAAATGCTGCTATCGAGTATCAAGAACTTAGACTGTCTGTCAAAGCTGTTTCTAAAGCTATGCACAAAACCCCCGTGGAATTCTAAAAGGACCCACACCTATGGCATTAGGTTGACTGTACAATAATTACATGATTTTTGGTAGGTATCAGAGGCTACTAGCTGTTAGAGGTAGTGAGGGTAAGTTACTCCCCCACCTTGCTACTTGGTTAAAATGTCACCACTCGATTGACAATACCAGCAAGAAGGCCCAAAGCAGTCATTCAACCTGTTCGATAAACCCAGAGGAGGCCCAATTATTTGCCCTATTAGGTGCTCCACCTGGACCTTGGGTAACGGGCTCACCAAGGCAAATGTCCTCACATCTTCTGAACCGGCGGCTGGACTCAGGCCCTTTTACGAACCGGATATACGGCACAAGCCTTAACACCAGATCTATACCCTGTTCCCGCAGGGATGGGGACTGGCTCTAGAATATTTTAGCTTATCCGCATACCTGAAAATCACAAATTTTACTGAAGAGAGCCCATTTCTGGATTCCATCCTAGTCATTAAAAAGGCACTAGTTTCATCAACAAAACCCACTGCTAACATTTATTCTTGCTAAACAGCAAAATCTCCAGTGTAGATCAGACAGGCAGACAGCTGAAGCACGCAGCCACCCCTCTAGGGTGTGGACCTTGATGAAATGTATGCTCCTGATTAGGACAGCTGACCACCCTGAGGGTAACTTAGATTACAGCTGAGTCACCTTTACATCTTGCTATGTGGGAAGATTCTTTTTTCTTTTTTTTTGAGATGGAGTTTTGCTGTTGTTGCCCAGGCTGGAGTGCAATGGCGCAATCTTGGCTCACCGCAATCTCTGCCTCCCAGGTTCAAGCGATTCTCCTACCTCAGCCTCCCGAGTAGCTGGGATTACAGGCATGTGTCACCACGCCTGGCTAATTTTGTATTTTTAGTAGAGATGGGTTTTCTTCATGTTGGTCAGGCTGGTCTCGAACTCCTGACCTCAGGTGATCTGCCCGCTCAGCCTCCCAAAGTGCTGGGATTACAGGCGTGAGCCACTGTGCCCAGTTTGTTTTTTTTTTTTTTTTTTTTTTTTTTTTTGAGATGGAGTCTTGCTCAGTCAACCTGGCTGGAATGCAGTGGCGTGATCTCAGCTCACTGCAACCTCCACCTCCCGGTTCAAGTGATTCTTATGCCTCAGTCTCCCAAGTAGCTGGGATTACAGGCACCCACCACAACACCTGGCTAATTTTTGTATTTTTAGTAGAGATGGAGTTTCACCATATTGACCAGGCTGGTCTCAAACTCCTGACCTCAGGTGATCTGCCTGCTTCAGCCTCCCAAAGTGCTGGGATTACAGGTGTGAGCCACTGTGCCCGCCACTCTGTGGGAAGATTCTAAAGTGAATTCCAGAGGACAGAACTCCTGGCTGGTCGACGTCTTGTGTAGAGGCAGCCTGGAAATCCGGATGAAGACGAGTGGGCAGGGCCTGCAGAGAGCCCAGGTGCATGAGGGCTTGGGCGAAAGCAGTGTCCCAGAAGGGAGGCCAGGCGGAGCATTGCAGCATCTTCCAGCCCTACAGGCAGGCGTGCGTTCCAGGGATTGTGAACCTAAACCGGGACCTGGTCATGAAGGGTTGCTCCCTGTGTCCACTGTGGCTTTGCCCCAGGAGGACACTGAAAGGAGCCACCCTGGTGCTCAGCAGGCTCTCCCCATGTCACAGAGGATTTGATGATCAAAGCCAATGTCCCTCAGAATTTTTCTCCACCGTGCTGCTCACAGCAGGTGTGATGGTTAATTTTAGGTGTCAGCCTGACTGGGCTTAGGGATGCTGAGGTAGCTGGTAAAACATGATGCCTGGGTGTGTCTGTGAGGGTGTTTCTGGAAGAGATGAGCATTTTTTCTCTTTTCATCTCCTTAAATTCCTTTACCAAGACATTAACATTTGAATTAGTCCGGGTGAAGAAGATCCACCCTCACCATTGCAGGAGGCGCCATCCCATCTGTTGAGGGCCTGAATAGAACAAAAAGGTGGAGGAAGGGTGAATTTCAGGGCCTGGGCATCATCTTCTCCTATCTTGGACATTGGAGCTCCTGATTCTTAGAACTTCAGGCTCTGAACTTACACCAGTGGCCTCCCCTGCCCACTTGCCATGGGCTTCCCTGGTTCTGAAGCTCTCAGACTTGGCCTGAATTATACCACCAGCTTTCCTGGCTCTCCAGCTGGCAGGTGGAAGATGGTGGGACGTCTCAGCTTCCATAACCATCTGAGCCAATTCCCATAGTAAATCTCCTATTTATCATCTATCTATCTTCTATCTATCTACCTATCTATTATTTATCTATCTATCTATCATCTATCTATCTGTCATCTATCTATCATCTATCTCCTGTTTCTCTGGGGAACCCTGCCTAATACAGTGGGACTATTTGAGTAACAACTTTCTCCTCAACCTGGCTGGAAGATGCAAGATGATCAGGGCCGTGTCTGTTGGACAGTGAGAGCATCTGGGGGAGCATGCAGCCCAGAGTCCAGGTTGAATCCTGATCTGCCACTTACTAGCTGTGTGACCTTGAAAGAAATGACTGAGCTTCACTGTGCCCCGAGTCCTCTATAAAATGAAAATATTAGCAGCATCTGCTTTAGAGAGTGGGTATGTAGATTAGATGAGATCATACTTACAAAGTACTTAGCACAGTGCTTGGCCATACTAAGTACTTGATAAATGCTAATTGTTATTATTATGATTATTTATCTCTATACATACCTCAAGGCTTAAAACAAAAGCTAAGTCAGAAAAAGAGGAAAAAATGGCAGATGCCAAGAGAACATGCCAGCTTCTGGAGTGAGAAGCAGAGATTGGGGGATTAGCAGGAAGAGGAAAGAGCTACTGAAACCACCCAGTCATCCCTGCATTTATTTATCCAAAGACCATCACTGAAGGTCTTCTATGTCCAAGCCCCACCTGGGCTTCCAGCCTAATAGGAGCAACAAACCTTAAACAAACAATGGTGCATGCATCATGATTTCATTACAATTGTGATGAGTGAGGCAACATACAATACAGAGGACTTAAGAATATGTAAACAGGAAAATCACCATAGCCCAGAGCTGGAGGTTGGGAACTGGGGAACTGAGGAAAAGAATCCAGGAAACCACCCTGCCCAGCATGCAGAAGGGTTAATGGAGAAGTCGTGCTGGGTCGACCTGTGAGGGATGAGTCCACACAAGCATTTACACAGGCAGAAGGAGGCCAAGGTCACTACATCCCTTTTGGACACAGTAAATGTCCAGTTGTCCTTTTCCCTGCCATTGTATAGTAAGATGGTGGTCAGGATCTGGGGGTGCCAATGACTGCTCTCAACCATACCTCCAAACTGAGAAGGGAAAGGTCACTGAGTATTACTTAAGCCAGACTTAAAGAACAGTCCCAAAGCTTCTGACAGCTAAGACAATGTACTGTTCGCTTTCTATGACAAAGGCCCAACTGAGTAACATCTGAACATTGAGGAAGCCTTATGATTGCACACAGACACTTGGACCACTGACCCAGGGAAACGCCTTAACTGCTTGAATGAAGCACCAGTCATTCATGGTCAATAGATTCTTCTGCTGCATGGAATTTCTGCCGGGCCGATGGAGGCAGCTGAGAAATAATGGGGAGAGGCCAGGACAAAGCATGGAAAAACTTCAGTTACATTTTGTTGGTTAACAATGGAAGCTTCAACAAGACACTCATTGGCTTAGGCCTCACTTTCTTCATCTGAATAATAGAGATAATAACACCAAAGTAGGCGTGTTCCTGGTTTCAAGTAACAAACACCCACTAACAGGGGCTTAAGCAAATATATGTTCATTTTTCTGACATAAGGAGTCGCAGCCAGTTGGATATGGACATTGGAGAAGCAACTCAATAATGTCAGAGGTTTTGGATCTGCTTCTTTGCAATTTTCTCATTCTTTCCCTCATGGTCACAAAATGACTGCTGTAGTTCCAGCCATCAAGTCTGTATTTAGTAAGGCAGTAAGAAGAAGGGGTGAAAGATAGGACCTCCTCTCTACCCTTTACACAGCCATCCAGTGTTGCCTGACACACCTTTGCTTTGAACTCATTGGCCAGATCTCTGTCCTGGGCCATCCCTAGCTGCAGGGGAAGCTGAGAAAGTGAGTTTTAGCTTTTCTAATCTATAGAGCACACGAAGAGTATCTATCTCAGCATATAAACCAGAGACTCCACTAGGCAGTGAAGGGAGGCAGGCAAAATGGATCTGTGTGTCACGTCTGCCCCCCACCCCATCCAGGCTCCGTCTCTCCCCAGCACTTGTCATAAGGGCTCATTATCATTTAGCCATCATGCAGAATATCAGAGCTGCCAAAAGGGAAAGCAAAGTGAGTCATCCTAAAGCAGCCTGTTTTTTCTTTTTTCTTTTTCTATTTGGAAGGTTTGGATTTGAAGTAAATAGTCATTAAGCAGTCTAAGCATTTGCTTTATTTATTTATTTGTTTATTTATTTGTTGAGACAGGATCTCACTCTGCCACCCAGGGTGAAATGCAGTGGTGCAACCTAGGCTCACTGCAGACTCAACCGCCTCAGCTCAAGTGATCATCCCACCTTAGCCTCCTGAGTAGCTGGGGCTGCAGGCGCACACCACCACACCTGGCTAATTTTTGTCTTTTTTTGTAGAGACAGGGTTTCAACACGTTGCCCAGGCTGGTCTCGAACTCCTGGGCTCAAGTGATCCTCCTGCCTCAGCCTCCCAAAGTGCTGGGATTACAGGCGTGAGCCACCACACATTTTGCTTTTTAAAGCATTTACTTTAAAAATCTCACCTCTTTCAATCCTCATTCTGTTCATTGTTTGCTCCAAGTCCGAGGGGCCTGTCAGTTCTTCCTGCAAATAAAATCAGTGAACAACCCTATAGATACACTTCAAGGTGTACAGGGGAGCAGAGAATGCCGCCTGGGTGGGGGCGAGTATTACTTCAGCGGCAGGGAAAGGCTCTGTCAATATTTGCAAGGAAGAGACGTCTCCACAAGTAAGAAAGGCCACATTATGGAAATGGCATGTTTTATGCAGGGAGACACTTGAGAATCAGGGAGAGTCAATAAGGGGGCTAAGAAGGGTTAAGAACTTGGGTCTGAGAGTAAGACGAGTCTACTGGTTAAGAAGGAGAATAAGGGCTTCCGTAATCCAGCCCCACCCGCTGCCTTGCAGCCCCTTTTTAGGAAATAAGGGACGCTTCCCAGGGACTGTTTTGTGAAATAATCTAGAGGTATTTATGCCAAAAGGACTGACGGAAATACCACCACTGCCAACCACTGCAGCATCCTGGCTCCCTAAATGGATCGGCTTCTTTGTTTTCCTTCATCACAAGGAATTAGAGGAATGTGGCTACACCCACAGCTTCTAACACCAGCTATCCTGGGTTCACATCCTGGATGAATCACTTACTGTGTAACCTCAGGCGTATTGTCTAACCTCTCTGTGCCTCAGCGTCCTCAGCTGGAAAATGGGGGTAGCAATAGCAGCACCTCCCTTGTGTGGTTGTCAGAAGGACAAAATAAGTTAACTTAGGGAAGTAAGGAAAGTTAATTAGTAAATAAGTTAACTTTGGGTGAGTAAGGTACCGAGAACAGGGGCTGGCATCTAGAACGTGCTATGTTTGTGTTGGTGATTCTTACGTGTGAACCAGCAGCAGATGGAAGGTCTGGCCATTGAGGGTTGCTGCTTTTTTCCTGACGATGACCATGAATGTCTTGTGTGGTCTAAGACAGCAGTTCCCAACATTTTTGGCATTAGGGACCAGTTTCATGGAGGAAGATTTTTCCACGGTCGGGGGGTGAAGGGGGCGAGGATGGTTTTGGGATGAAACTGTTCCACCTCAGATCATAAGACATTAGTTGGATTCTCATAAGCAGTACACAACTTAGATCCCTAGCATGCCCAGCTCACCATAAGGTTCACGGTCCCATGAGAATCCAGTGCCACCACTGATCTGATAGGAGGCGGGGCTCAGACGATGATGCCAGAGATAGGGGCGGCTGTAAAAACAGATGAAGCTTCGCTCATTTGCCCACAGTGACTCGCCCCACTTCCTGCTGTGGGGCCCAGTTCCTAACAGGCCACAGACCGCATGGGTACCAGTCCACAGCCCGGAGGTTGGGGACCCCTTGTCTCAGAGACATCCTGAGAACCTTTCTTTCCTCTTTGTTAATGCAAGAAGTGGTTTTGAAAGCAATTCATGCATTTTCAGGAAAGAAGGCAAAAGAGACTGGGGAAGGGGGTAGGGAAGGCTTACCAGGTGCTGTATACACGACAAAGCAGAAAGGCGAGGAACTACAACTCTGGAGTCAGACACATTTTGGGTTGAACTCAGTCGCTGCCCATTAGTAGAGTGATCCTGGAGAAGTCATCCACCCTCAGGAATGAAGGAGAAACTACGAATGCTCCTGGCCCCGAGAGCTGCTCAGAGGATCCAATAGGACGAAGATGTTAAAAGGCCAGTGCCATGCCTGGCACAGAGGAAGGATTCAATCAGTTAATTCAGCCATGCTGAAGCCACGACGATGCGATAGAAAATCAGCTTGCAGCTGAGGGAGCGGGATTTGCCTCCTAATCATCTGCCCCGGAATCCACCACCTTCCTGAATGGCAATCCCAGGCGGCCAGGGTGGAAGCAGATGCTGGCTGAAGAGGAAATCCTGCCCTCCCACCGTCCAGCCACTTCCAGCCGTCTCCCAGCCCCTGGGTGCTGCACGGGAAGTACCAAGACTTCCCTGACCCGGAAGGACCTCTAACAAGGCCCTAGAAGCCCAGCAGGGCCAGGCTGGGCTTTGAGAGGAGGTGGGTGTCAGGTGGGGAAGGGAGCTGTAAGCAGGAGAGACTGGCAAACCTTGCCCATGAGCTTTAGGTCTCCATATGTGTGTCCGTGCAGAAGGGCCCCCAGAGGAGAGCAGCATCCCGGCCTCTGTCAGGAGAGGAGAGAGTTACCCGATTCAGGGAGCTCAGGACAAAGAGTGAGTGTGCTCAGCTCATCCCTCCCATGGGAGCCAGCCCCCACCATGGGTGCAGAGGGGCAGGCCCCGGGGTTGGGGGTGGATGGAGGTCTGCAGAGGCCCCCCCACCAGCCCCTGTGATAGGTGGGCAAGTTGGTTCCTGCGCTGCAGTCTTGGCAGCCTTGCACATTGTCCCTAGCTTCCCGTTCCCCAGTCTACCTCTTGTAAAAATGAGCTGCCACTTTGCTGTCCATCCCTGGGACCCTGGCAGGCTTCATGAGTAGGCAAGAGAGGGGTGAGGTTCACTAGCCCCCACCTCCAACAGTGTCGGGAAACTTTGTGTTCCATCTGCTCCTGAAGCAGGCAGGCTTCAGTGTATACTTTCTTTTTTTTTTTTTTTTTTTTTTTTTTTTTTTTTTTTTTTGAGACGGAGTCTTGCTCTGTCACCCAGGCTGGAGTGCAGTGGCCAGATCTCAGCTCACTGCAAGCTCCGCCTCCCGGGTTCACGCCATTCTCCTGCCTCAGCCTCCCGAGTAGCTGGGACTACAGGCGCCCGCCACCTCGCCCGGCTAGTTTTTTGTATTTTTTTTTTTTTTTTAGTAGAGACGGGGTTTCACCATGTTAGCCAGGATGGTCTCGATCTCCTGACCTCGTGATCCACCCGTCTCGGCCTCCCAAAGTGCTGGGATTACAGGCTTGAGCCACCGCGCCCGGCCAGTGTATACTTTCTCAGCTGCAAATGCTACCACTTTAAACTCAGAAGATTTCTAAAAACAGATCTGAGCCCCACAGAGGAAGATCCAAAAATTATTAAAATATAGAACATTTAGACTGTGGGGCAGAGGCTGCATCTGTTCTGTTCACTTACCCCAGGGCCTAACGTACATAGTAGGTACCCAATAAGCATACACTTAGCAAATGACTGAAAATTAATTTAAGCAGCTGGTATGTGAGAAGAGCATATACACAAAGATGTTCATTGCAGCATTGTTTATAATGGTAGAAAACTATTTTGTATAGTCTGGTTAAGAAATCTGTGGTATATGAATGCAATGAAATAACATGCTATTATTAGAATTAACAAGAGGACTATCAAACCAGGAGAACAGGTTTATGGGATGTTGTTAATAATACTGTGATTTAAAAAATGTAAACATGTATATCTACATAGATGAAGACTGAAAGGCCCATTTAGAGATAAAGTCATTGCTGTGTAAAATTAGCAGCAATTAAGAAACACCTTTGGTAATGTTTTATAGTGGATTCTAGAATAGGTTTTAAACTCAAATTTTAAAGAAACCCCTGCAGTATTTTCTAAACAGATGAGCTGGTGGTTTGCTATTTTCCAGAGTCTATTGAGTGAGTTGTGAAAGGCCCCATTGGATAGGGGGCTTCTGGAAATTTCCATCTCCCCACCTCCTGGTGGATAGCAACTCAGACCTGGCAAAATTATTCTTGGCAAAGGCAAGCTCATCTCAGAAAGAGTTCTCAGTGCAAAGAGCCTTTAGCAACGGAGGTGCTAGAATCTGTATTGGTGAAGGTTTGTAAACAGCAGGGATTTGACAGAGGCCTTTTCAGGCCTTTATTTCCCGCTCTGTTCCTTCTCCTTCTCCTTCTTCTTTTTCCCCAAGTTTTATAATTAACCCAGGGATGATTTTTGTACTCCCCCAGGTCTGTGGGGGTGGGATGAGATGGAACGAGGCCTCACATTGTCCCTGCTGTCCCCTCTACCCTGTCCTTGCAGACCTGTGTCCCTTCTGGCCACCCCTGCTGCCTTAATACTCCCCTCCCACCCCAGCACCCACCTGCGGTCTGACAGAGGACACCACACCTTTGCCCATTCTCACACCCCCTCCCACTGGACAGCCTCTGTCCTTAATGAGGCAGCTTGATGTTTTGTGGGACCTGCTGGTGTCCTGCCCGGGGATGGGGGTGGGGGGTGGTGGGCTGACCTACTCCTGGAACTGTAGCGTCAAACTGTTCAGGCTTTCATTTGCAACAGCCACACACTGGGACACCAAAATAGGTCCCGGCGGAGGTCCGGGTGGGGCTGGCCTGGACTTGGCCCCACCCAAGTAGGGCGCCAGGGAGACAGAGTGCCCCAGCGCCACCAAGGTGGGCAGAAGCCATCTGGGGCCACTGTGAGAAATTCCACTGCGGCTCCTGTTGGGCCTTCCTTCCACCCAAAGTTCTGGACTTCCTGCCTGTGTGAGTTATAGTGGGAATTCTGGGCTTTGGCTTTGGGGGCTGCCGGATGAGAAGAGTCTTACTGTTCAACTGGTCCCACCTGGCACTGCAGGAAAAGCAGAGGCTGTCACCTCCTGGTTCTGCCATTTACTAGCGCAAGTTGTTGAAGGCCATCGATTCAACGCCATTTAGGTGTGTGCCGAGCGTTACATACACCTTTTCCTTTGTCTTCTCCACAGCTCTGGCATGGGGGTACTCTTCAGAGATGACAAAACTGAGGCCCAGAAAGGGTGAGTCACTGGCCCACAGTCACCCAGCTTATCGTAGGCGAAGCTGGGATTGAAACCCAGATCTAACTTGCCTCCCAAGCAGATGACTTAATCTTTCTCTGGAACTACCTTCTCGTGTCTTCCCGAGGTTAATTTCCCTTGCAAAGCAGCAGAGCAGCTTGACAGTGGTGCACGTGTCCCCTCCAGAAATCCCACCCGCAAAAACTCTGCAAATGGAAAGCTTTATCACGGGAAAACTTGCCCTGAGCTGCCACGAGGCTCGTTGTGGTCTTGATTTATCTCACTGATTGTGGACGCTTACTTGATTTCCTGAACAAATATGAATGAGTTAGATTGTGGATCTGCCCTAGACCCTGCTTGGAATCTGATAGGGTATACAGAATTCATATTGTCTTTCTCTAGGAAATCCTGAATTCTCAAACACATCTGGTCCCAGGGAATTCAGACAAGGGCTGTGGATCTGTATAAAATTGTCCACTAGAAAATGTGGCACATATACACCATGGAATACTATGCAGCCATAAAAAAGGACAAGTTCATGTGCTTTGTAGGGACATGGATGCAGCTGGAAACCATCACTCTCAGCAAACTATCGCAAGAACAGAAAACCAAACACCACATGTTCTTACTTGTAGGTGGGAATTGAACAATGAGAACACTTGGACACAGGAAGGGGAATATCACACACTGGGGTCTGTTGTGGGGTGGGGGGAGGGGGGAGGGATAGCATTAGGAGAGTCACCTAATGTAAATGATGAGTTAATGGGTGCAGCACACCAACATGGCACATGTATAAATACATAACAAACCTGCACGTTGTGCACATGTACCCTGGAACTTAAAGTATAATAAAAAAGAAAAAAAAATTGTCCACTAATGCTCACGGCAGGTGGGGGCTGCCCATACATTCCTCATAGGAAATCTTTCTGTAAAGCAATAACTATCACCAGTGGTTAGCATGCATGTGCTCTTTGACTCAGCAATTCCTCTTCTAGGAATTTTTCCTAAGGATTTGAGGATAAGAATATTCATTATAGCAGAACTCTGGTACTGCCCTAAAATCTCAAAGCAGGGAAATAGTTAAGTAAAGGGTAATATATATTCCTTAGATGGAACATTATGTAACCATTAAAAAGGGTGCTTAAGGCTGACGTGGTGGCTCACGCCTATAATCCCAGTGCTTTGGGAGGCCAACGTGGGAAGATTGCTTGAGCCTAGAAGTGCAAGGATTCAGTGAGCTGTGAGTGCATCACTGCACTCCTGCCTGGATGGGAGAACAAGACCCTGTCTCAGAAAAAATAAAAATAAAAAAGGTGCTTAATATGTAAGTTTAGTAATCTCGAAAAAATATTCATTATAACTAGTAAGTGCTGGGGGGCGGGGGGAAGCCAAAGTTACCAAATAGCATGTACTATGTGACCCAATTTTTGTTAAAAGGGAAAAAAATAAAACGACAACAAAGAACACGGTGACACTGTGAATCCACTTCCACTCCTGGAAGGCAAGTCTCGGTTTTGCAGGTCTCTCTTCCACAAAAGGCAGGACTGGGCTGAGAACACTAGCTGGCTGTGCTGCTGTTGATCTGACCTATAAAGGACGCCTTCAGTCCTTACGTGACTCATAGCTGTCCTGTCGCCATCGCCATCGCTGCCTCTCCTCGAGGGCGGCGGTGGGGAGGAGGCCTAGATTGCCACAGCAGTGCTACAGTGGATTTTAGTTACGGCACCTTCCATAGCCTGATTTGGGGTCATTTAGGGATTTTCATCCACTTGTTTAACAAATATGTGTCTTATTTACCAGGCACTGTGTTAAATGCCGAGGATGCCGAGATGAGTAAGACAGGAGGTGGCTAGTTATAAATTCCTCGGCTGTGTCTTATTCATCTCTGCTTGCCTTATTTAGGGTAGTACCAGCCACCTCCTAGGTAAGGGTTCCCTAAACAAATGATGAATGAAGAGGGTCCCTGTCCTTCAAAAACTCACAGGCTAGGAAAGGGAAAATGATGAGCAAGTTTGTTAAAGTGTTGGTAGTGGCATGTCCCGGAGGGACACACAGGAAGGATAATCCATTCCAGAGGGCAGGGTGAGGGGAAGAGTGGGGTGAATTCAGCCTTCATTGCTTTCACAAGCACTCTCTTCTGGACGGACGCTCCCATTAAGCCTAACAAGCAGGCTATTTAGAGCCTCAGAGCTCAGAGAATATGTGCAGTGCCATTGAGGAGCCAGGACACAGGGCTCTTGTGTTAGGTTCCTAATGACAGTGATAAAGAAGACGATTTAGGCATCTGACTATTGCATCCAGTATGTTCTCTTTCCCTTTGCTATCTCTCAAGTTGAGGTGGGGAATGGGGAGAGAGGACCTCTGGGGGATTCCCAGGTGCAGCCATTTTGGGTATGGCCATTCTGCTTCCTGGTTCATGACCCAACAGGAAGGACACAGCTGGGACGGTCTTGATCAACGGCAGGACCAGATATGAGGCAGATCTGGGCACTGATAGATGACGATAATTAAAAAGGTATTTAGGTCAGGCACAGTGGTTCTCGCCTGTATTTCCAGCACTGTGGGAGGCTAAGGAGGGAAGATTGCTTGAGCTAAGGAGTTCAAGACCAGCATGGGCAACATAGTGAGACCCCATCTCTAAAAAGAAAAAAATACAATAATTAGCTGGGTGTGGTAGTAAACACCTGTAGTCCCGGCTACTTGGGAAGCTGAGGTGTGAGGATTGCTTGAAACCAGGAGGTTGAGGTGGAGATTGGTGGAGATTGTGCCACTGCACTCCAGCCTTAGCGACAGAGAGAGACCCTATCAAAACAAAACAAAAACAAAACAAAGATTGACTCATTAAAATTAATCATTTAACAAATAGTTACAAAGTACCTACCCTGTGCTAGAAGCTCAGTCCTGATTCCTCAACAATGAACAGAAGCACCCACTCTCCTGTGGTGGCCTCTCCAGCTGAGCCCCGGGCCTCCTCAAGTGAGGATGCAATGGAAAGTGTAGTTTTAGGCCAGGAGCCCTGAGGACTCCAGGCACTGGGGAGTTTGTCTAAGGGAAAATGAGTAGGGGACCCAGAAAGGGGGAGGCCAGGGGCAGCCTGCAGCCCCACTGTGTCATCTTCCTCACCCTGAAAAGTTCCCTCTTGACCCTTTGGAAGTAGCCGGAGACTGCTGTCTATCCACCATCCAGAAAATCCAGCCGCCCACAGTTTCTGCAACCACCACGCGGTTACTTCCAATCTCTCAAATGGGGTTTGTGGGCTCCCCTCCTTTCATAATTGTAGCTAACATCATAGAGCACTTTCTATATGCCCAGCACTATTCTAAGTGGGTCACAGGCAGTAACTCATGTTCAATTCTCGCAACATCCCCATGAGGTCAGTCCTGTGTCATTCTTATCATACCCATTTTCCAGATGAGAACACTGAGGTACAGAAAGCCGAAATAATTTGTTCAGGGTCTTACAGCTGATAATCTGTGGGGTTAGGACTTGAAGCCAGACAGATTGAACTCAGCACTTGTTCTCCTCCCCTCTAGACTCTGAGGCCTTTGACCAGGCTATAATACAAGACACACAGGGTCCTGTTCCTATGGATTACAGTCCGGTGGGGACAACAGAGAGTAAGCCATAGTGATACCAATCTGGTGAGTCTCGTATGGAAGGACCAACTGGTCCTGGCTTGCAGAGATTTTCTGGCTTTAGCACACAAAGCCTCAAATTCTGGGAACCTCAGTCCTTGACAAACTAGATGGTTGTGTTAACCTAGTTGTGTGAAAGGGAATCATAAAGGATTATTATTTCTTTGCCTTATTTTGAAATTTACTAATTTGACAGGTGTCACATGGGATTTCACTGCTGTTTTTACATTGCCTTTCTTTTGATCGCCAGGGAGGCTGAACAATATTCTTGATGCTTTTTAACCAAGTTTATTTTCTAGTTTGTGAATCAGCTGCTCCTAGAATTCGTCTGCTGAGGCAGAGGGTCTCAGCCTTGAGTGGGCATCAGAATCAGAGGAGGTCTTCTTAAAAAGCAGATCTCTGGGTCATATCCTCAGTTTCTGATTCAGTAGGTCTGGGGTGGGGTCTGGGGCTGGGCATTTCTTTCTTTCTTTCTTTTTGAGACATAGTCTCTGTTACCCAGGCTGGAGTACAGTGGTGTGATCTCGGCTCACTGCAATTTCCACCTCCTGGGTTCAAGTGATTCTCTCACCTCAGCCTCCCAAGCAGCTGGGATTACAGGCACATGCGACCATTCCCAGCTAAGTTTTGTATTTTTAGTAGAGACAGGGTTTCACCATGTTGACCAGGCTGGTCTTGAACTCCTGAAATCAGGTGGTCTGCCCACCTCGGCTTCCCAAAGTGCTGGGATTACAGGTGTGAGCCAACATGCCCGACCTGGGGCTGGGCATTTCTAACAAGCTCCCAGGTGACACTGAGGCTGCCAACTGGTCAGGAAGCATACCTGGAGAGGCACTGTATTTGGGTGTTTGGTGGAAGCTCTTCCACCAAAGTGGTTCTCACATTTGCTGAATGTGCACCTTAGAATCACCTGGGGAGTGTTACAAAATTCAGATGCCCAGGCCCTACCCTGGACCAGATAAAGCCAATCATGGAGAGTGGAACTTGGGCTTTGCTAGTTCATTAAAAAGTTTCCCAAGTGATTTCCTCATCTCTGTAGTGTTGAAGTAAATTAAAATGAAGACCAGTGTGAAGAATCCCTGAGCAGACAAAGCCCATTATGCTTCATAAGTGACCTTAATCTTCTTGATTTGCAAACATAAGCAAAACTGTATGCTTTTTTTTTTTTTTTTTTCTAGCCTGACTTCACTAGCTAGAACTTCTAGCACTACGCTGAATAAGGGTGAACCTCCTGGCCAGGCGCGGTGGCTCACGCCTGTAATCCCAGCACTTTGGGAGGCCGAGGCGGGTGGATCACGAGGTCAGGAGATCCAGACCATCCTGGCTAACACAGTGAAACTCCGTCTCTACTAAAAATACAAAAAAACAAAAAAAAAAAAAAAAAAGAAAAAATTAGCTGGGCGTGGTGGAGGGCGCCTGTAGTCCCAGCTACTCGGGAGGCTGAGGCAGGAGAATGGCATGAACCCAGGAGGTGGAGCTTGCAGTGAGCCAGGATCACGCCACTGCATTCCACCCTGGGTGACAGAGTGAGACTCCGACTCAAAAAAAAAAAAAAAAAAAAAAAAAAAAAGAAGAGTGGACCTCCTGGCCTTGTCACTAATTTTGTGGGGGAAAGCATTTAGTCTTTCAAGCATTAAGTGTCTTAGCTATAGTTTTGTGGGTAGATGCTCTTTATTAAGTTAAGCAATGCTTCTATTCCCATTTTTCTGAAAGTTTTTTTTTTTAACATGAATGGGTGCTGAATTTTGTCAAATGCTTTTTCTGCATTAATGCGTATGGTCATATGATTTCTCTTCTTTCACCTGTTAATATGGTGGATTGTATTGATTGATTTTCAAATATTCAACTACCCTTTCACCTGTGGAATAAATTCCAATTGGTCATGGTGTGCAATCCGTGACATATATTGCTGAATTCTATTTGCCAATACTTTGTTAAGGATTTTCATGTATATTTTCATGAGGGATATTGATCTGTAGGGGTTTTTTTGTACTACCTTGGTTTTCTTTTGTTGTTTGTTTTTGAGACAGAGTCTCTCTCTGTTGCTCAGGCTGGAGTTCAGTGGTGCGATCTTGGCTCACTGTAACCTCTGCCTCCCAGGTTCAAGTGATGCTTCTGCCTCAGCCTCCTGAGTAGCTGGGATTACAGGCATGTGCTGCCAAGCCTGGCTAATTTTTGTATTTTTAGTAGAGACGGGGTTTCAGCATCTTGGCCAGGCTGGTTTCAAACTCCTGACTTCAAGTGATCCTCCTACCTCGGCCTCCCAAAGTGCTGGAATTACAGGTGTGAGCCACCGTGCCTGGCCACCAGCCTCAACCTCTTAAGCTCAAGCAATCCTCTGGCCTCAGCTTCCCAAGTAGCTGGGACTACAGGCACATGCTACCATGCCTGGCTAATTTTTGTAATTTTTATAGACAGAGGGTCTCACTTTGTTGCCCAGGCTGGTCTTGAACCCTTGGGCTCAAGTCATCCTCCCACTTTCACCTCCGAAAATGCTAGGATTTCAGGTGTGAGCCACCGTACTCAGTCCTACCTCTGGTTTTAATATCAGGAAATACTATCTTCATAAAATGAATTGGAAAGTGTTCCCTCCTCTTCTATTTTCTGAAAGAAAATGTAGAGAGATGGTGTGAATTCCTCTTTAAACATTTGGTAGAATTCTTCAGTGAAACCATCTGGATCTGGAGACTTCTTTTTTGGGAGTTTTAAAATTGCAAATTCAATTTCCTTAACAGTTGTAGGCATATTCAAATTATCTAGTTCACATTGGGTGAGCTGTAGTCATTTGTATTTTTCAAGGAATCGGTCCTTTTTAACCAAGTTGTCAAAAGAATGTGTGTTCTCAGTAGCTTTAAAAAATTCTCTTCCCTCCATTAGCTTCTCTCACATTGAAATGAGATGCTGATTCCCCCACAGGCCTTCCCTCCCTCCAGATCAACGACAAAACGCATTATCCTGTGCCCTAACCCAGGACAGCATTCTTGACAGGTAGAGTCCAGGATGGGGCACTGCCAATGTAAACATACAGTTTCGAGGAACCAACTGGCCTTGGACCTCTCTGAAGGGCCCTGGAACCAGAGGGGGCTGGCGGTCCTCGAGTCACCTAAGCCTCCATGGAGAGACCTCCGAGGCGGAAGGTAGGAGCTCCGTCCTTAAGAGCATGTTTGAGAAGCCAAAAACGCTGGGGGCCCTGGGTACCACTAGGTGGCGCTCAGAACATGCAGTTGTTCTTTGAGGCCAACAATGGACTCAAGAACCTCTGTTTAACTACATTTGGTCTGTGGGGCATTTGTTCTTTAAGTGAGATGCACTTTAGAGTCTAGAAGCTGCAAGGACCCCACGAGCTCTGAGTCGGTGGACTTGGTAATGCTTTCTCTGACTTCCCTACTGACAAAGGAGGGAAGGCTTGAGAGGTGGTGCTGGCTGGAGGCTCCATGTGAGATGTCAGAGGCACTTACCAGCGGCTGCTGAGACAAACATGCCCACACGGAGCCTCTGTGTGGTTAAGAAGTGTCAATGCCCCACAGGCCTGGAAAGAATCCTCAAGAATCTACCCTGGGCTCCACGTCCCTTCCAGGCTGGCTCAATGCCCACACCCCTTCCGGATCCTGCCCCCTGCAGAGATACCTTGATCTACCCCACTACGTTAAGTATATTTTAGGGAAAGGGTCCTCTGGAGTCAGTTGGGAGGCTCAAGGTTTTGTCCTGCCTCTGCCGCTAGCAATGTGCCTTGTCCTATCTCTGGTTTTAATATCAGGGCAATACTTGTACACATCTCTGCTAGATTGTGAACTGAGTCCAAATCCTGACTCGACCACCCACAGCTGTGGTGCCCTCTTAGGAATGTTACTTAACCTTCATGGGCCTCAGGTTCACATCTGTCATCTGGAGATAATAAAGACACTCATCTCATAGTGTAGTGAGGTTTTATTTTTTAGTTTTTTAGAGACGGGATCTTGCTCTGTTGCCTGGGCTGGAGTGCAGTGGTACCATCATAGCTCACTGTAACCTTCGACTTTTGGGCTCAGGTGATCCTCCCACCTTGGCCTCCCAAAGCGCTGAGATTATGGGCAGGGAGCCACCATGCCAGCCGCAGCATCAAATAAGTGCTTGATGGACGTTGGCAGTTATTATTTTATCACATTTATTTATTTATTTAGAGATGGAATCTCATTCTGTCACCCAGGCTGGAGTGTAGTGGCACGATCTTGACTCACTGCAACCTCCACCTCCCAGGTTCAAGTGATTCTTCTGCCTCAGCCTCCTGAGTAGCTGGGACTACAGTGCATGACACCATATCTGGCTAATTTTTATATTTTTAGTAGAGACAGGGTTTCACCATATTGGCCAGGCTGGTCTCAAACTCCTGACCTCATGATTCTCCCGCCTCTGCCTCCCAAAGTGCTGGGATTACAGGCATGAGCCACCACACCTGGCATTATTATTATTATTATTATTATTATTACTGTTTTTGAGAAATGGTCTCACTCTGTTACCCAGGCTAGAGTGCAGTGGCGTGATCACAGCACACTGCAGCATCTGCCTCTGGGGCTCAAGTGATTCTCTCACCTCAACTTCTTAAGTAGCTGGGACTATAGGTGTGCACCGCCACACCTGGCTAATGTTCTTTTGGTGGGGGGGTATTTTTAGTAGAGAGAGGATTTTGCCATGTTGCCCAGGCTGGGTCTTAAACTCCTAAGCTCAAGTGATCTCCCAACCTCGGCCTCCCAAAGTGCTGGGATTACAGATGTGAGCCACCGTGCCCTGCCACTCCTATTGTCACTAATTTTTGTACCTCTCCTATCCCAGCCCTAGCATAGGTGTACTTGTTTTCTATTGCTGCTCTAACACATTACTACTAATAGAATGGCTAAAAACAGCCCAAATTTATTCTGTTACAGTTCTAGAGGTCAGAAGTCTATAATCAAGGTGTTGGTAGAGCTGTGTTCTCTCCAGAGACCTCAAGGGAAAATCTGTTCCCTTGCCTTACCCAGCTTCCAGAGGCCATCCATGTTGCTGGCCTTGTGACCCCTTCTTACATCTCTCCAACCTCTTGCTTCCATCGCCCCATCATCTGCTACTAATTTGATCCTCTTGCCTCCTTTTAAGGATTTGTACCTGGGACCTATACAGATAATACAGTATAGTTTTCTCATCTCAAGATCCTTAATAAACTGTCTGCAAATTTTCTTTTACCATGTGCAGTAACATATTCACAGGTTTCAAAGATTAGGATATGGATGTCTTTGGGGACCATTATTCAGTGTAGCACTCTGGGAAAACAGATCCAGTTCAAAAGAAATAAGGGTTGGGAAAGGGCTTCAAGTGATTTTATCTTTATATCCCCAGTGCTATGATTTGAATGTTTGTGTCCCCTCAAAATTCATATGCTGAAAACGTAACCCCCAAGGTGATGGTATGAGGAGGTGGGGCCTTTGGGAGGTGATTGAGTTTAGATGAGATCATGAGGATAGGGCTGTTATGATGGGATTGGTGCCCTTAGAAAAGCAGCCACAGAGAGATATTTGCCCCTTCCACTACATGAGGACACAGTGAGAAGGCACCATCTAGGAGCCAGGAAGTAGGCTCTCACCGGACACTAAATCTGTTGGCATCTTGATCTTGGACATCTAGCCTGCAGAACTGGGAGAAAGAAGTTTCTGTTGTGTATAAGCCACCTTGTCTGTGGTATTTTGTTATAGTGGCCTGAATGGATTAAAACACCCAGAGTCTAGCACATTGCCTGTTTGGCCTGGAAGGTACTTACTTACTGAATGAGTGAGTATGGTAAGCATTACAGGTTCTCACCAATACCCAGCTCTCCTCTCCTTCTTTGGGCGGGGGCACATGACTAATGACTAGCTTTGGCCAATGAAAGTGAGCACAAGTGAAGTGTGTTACTTCCAGGCTGAGTCAGTGGAAGCCTCCATGTGACACTTCAGCCTCTGTCCTTCCCTGCCATGATAAATATAGAGGCCTTCTCTTGAGACGGACTGAAGCAGCCCATCACCACCACCATCAACACCACCATCACCACCCCTATCACCACCGCCATCACCACCCTCATAATCACCACCACCATCCCCACCATCACCGTTACCAACCCCATCACCACCACCATCTTCACTGCCCCATCACCACCCCCATCACCACCACCATCATCACCACCACCATCACCTCCACCACCATTACCACACCTCCATCACCATCACCATCATCACCACCATAATCACCACCCCTCTTACCACCACCATCACCACCACCATCATCGCCACCATCATCATTATCACCACCACCATCATCACCACCATCACCACCCCTATCACCACCGCCATCACCACCCTCATAATCACCACCACCATCCCCACCATCACCGTTACCAACCCCATCACCACCACCATCTTCACTGCCCCATCACCACCCCCATCACCACCACCATCATCACCACCACCATCACCTCCACCACCATTACCACACCTCCATCACCATCACCATCATCACCACCATAATCACCACCCCTATTACCACCACCATCACCACCACCATCACCACCTCCATCACCACCACCATCATCGCCACCATCATCATTATCACCACCACCATCATCACCACCATCACCACCACCACTATCATCATCACCACCATCACCATCATCATCACCACCATCACCACACCCATCACCACCACCATCACCATCACCATTATCACCACCACCATCACCACCACCACTAACATCATCATCACCACCATCATTACTATCATCACCATCATCACCACTGTCATTATCACCATCATCATCACCATTGTTATCAGGAGGACGAGCAGGAGAAGGAAGAAATGTTACTCGCACTTCCAGTGTGCAAAGGAGAGAATAAATTTGATCAAATTCAGTAAAGACAAATACTAGTAATAGCAATCTCACCTTGTCAACTTTAACAAATGAAGCCAGTAGAAATTAATTTTAAGGCAAGGCTTGGGGGTTCACGCCTGTAATCCCAGCACTTTGGGAGTCCAAGGTGGAAGGATTGCTTCATCCCAGAAGTTTGAGGCTAACCTGAGCAACATAACGAGACCCTATCTCTCCAAAAAAAAAAAAAAAAAAAAGGTATGGTGGTGTGTGCCTGTAGTCTCAGCTGCTTGGGAGGCTGAGGTGGGAGGATATCCTCCTAGGAGGTCAAGGCTGCAGTGAGCCGTGATCGTGCCACTGCACTCCAAAGCAAGATCCTGTGTCAAAAAAAGAAAGAAAGAAAGACAAGAAAAGAAATTAATTTAAAAAGTCTTACACATTGTCATGTTTGTTTCTTCCTCTGAGACCATCAAGGTTTCTCTTCCTCCTCCTCCTCCTCCTCCAAACCCTTAATAGACTTATGATTAATTAGAAATCTTTCTTGGAAAAGTAAGAGAAGCTGGGAAGTGAGGAAGATAGCCTATAATGAGACTTTAGAAATAGATTTCTACATAATCAATATAGTTCAATGATTTCCCAGAGAGACTGGCTTCTCTGCCATGCTATCAGTCCTAGTTTCAGCCAGTGAAAGCAAGGAGTGTGTTAGAAGCCCAGGTGGCAACTTTAGGACTCTCAGCTGCTTTGATGTAGTTGCTCACTGAAGTTGAACTGTCCATTTAAGAAACCATTCATTCATTCGCCACATATTTGTGGAGCACTGCTGAGGACCAGGCACTGTCCTGGGCAGCTCTGGGGTGGGACTGATGGGTGTTAGGACACTCCCCACCCCCTTCTGGTGATTGGTTCAGGAATAGACATGTGACCCGTGCAGCCAAGGAACTGTTTGCTGGAGGGCCTGAGAAAGTTCCTCTCTTTTCCACAGGCAAGAAAGAAAATGCAAATGATTTAAGAAGTAGGTACCTAAAAATGCCATGCGCAAAAAATTTTCATCACAGCATGGCCTGCAACAGTGAATCACTGGAAGAAATCATAGAGTTTCGTTAAGCAAGCTGTGGTATCTCAATAAAAAGCAATGCCATGCTGTTATTTAAAATAACACAATGACTATAAAACATGAAGAAATGTTTATGTAAAGATACTAAGAGAAAAAAATTATTCACAAAACTATATAGATAGGCTCTGAGGAATCAAAATGAGAAGGTCATAAGTAACACATGGAAGTAATGCCTTTGTAAGACTGCTGGGATTATGAATATTCAAAAACATCCTTTGAATTATTTTACAGTAGTCTCTATATTTTATTTCTTCTAAAGACCCCTCACAGTAATTTCTAAACAGGTGAGTCAGTTGGTTGCCATTTCCTAGGGCCTCCTCAGTGAGCGCATTACTCCTGTTTTCCTGGAAGCCTCTACAGTCATGAGGGTTCCAGCCTTCTGATGAAGCCAACGCTGAGTGTGGCAGAGAGGAGGGATGGAAAGGGACAAGCTCCCTCAGGATCTCAGCAAGCTGCTTGACCATGCTGCTGGACTCTTCCTGGGTAGCTGGTAAACTTTCAAATTATTTCATCTGGCTGGGATTGGACTTGTGATCGAGGCAGAAAGCATCATAACCTAAACCCTCCCCATAGCTGCCTTCACATCTTTCGTCACGTTAACACCCCTGCAAAATCAATGTATTACCTTGCAAAAGTTGTTGAAAAAGAGCCACTTTTGGAGAAGGTGTTCTGTGGAAGCAACCATTCCTTATGCTCCCCTCTCCCATCATGTCCCTTGTTGCATCTTTTGCCCATTTTTTTTTCCACTATTTTTTTCTAGGCCTGCAGCTCTCAAACTTTGGTTGCATCAGAATCATGGCTGGGAAGGCTGTTCTTTAAAATGCAGATTTCCAGGCCTCACTTTTAGAGCCTGGCTTAGTCCAGCTCACGAGTCAGGCCTTTGTTGTCTGCCTTGTCACTAAGCTCTCCAGGGCACTGTACTGCTGCCAGATTTGAGAACCACTGCTCAGGTGCAACTCTGTTTCAGAGTGTGCCCAGGAATCACAGGCAAGGCAGCCCAACGCAGATAAAGATAAGCAGCTGATTGAAGGGAATCAATACCGTGTGTGTTTCTTATTCCTACAGATGCATAATCAAATATGTAAGTAAAAAATGATATTTCCTTTGAGAACTGCTTGAACAGTGACCTGAACATCTCAAGAAAAACCTTGGTGGACTTGCATGAACCTGATTTGGGTCAAAATTAAGCACCACGCTGAAAATCATGCCCTTGTGAAATGACAAATTGAATGTGTTCAGAAATTGCATTTGAACCAGTTGAGATCCTGATCCAGGTTAGTGGTTCTTTACCTTACTGTTCGATGAAGGGGTGACATTGATGATTCAACCATGTTAGCAAGCTTTATTTGCTCTATTTGTAATGAAAATGTAATAATAGTAACATTTCATTGATTCTAAGCTGCGATTCTAACCCCCCCCGCCCACATACATTTTTAGCAGCTGTGTAATTAGGATGGGTCTTAAGATCAATGTCTTACGGTCATTGACACAAGGTCATAACATAGTTGTCATTGCCAACACCTTCTGGGGAGATCCAGAAAGACCCGGGAACAAAATTTGCAGAATGAGTGTCAGCAGCCTGGGAGAAACCTCTGAGACCTCAGCGTAGCATCTTTGTAAGAACTGCTTCCTCATCAACACTCTCGATGGCAAAGGGTGACTTTGCGTTGAAAGGTATATACAATGACAAGATTGAGCTGAAAATCACAAAGAAGATTGAAACTCTCTGAAAAAGTTTTGGGAGTAACTTAACCAATCCTTTTCACTTCTTTTCCTATTTTGAGTGCCCAAGGGTGACACATGAGATGTCTAAATAAGTCTAAAAAATTACTTTCAACAAGTCTTTTTTCTGAGATGGAGTCTCTCTCTGTTGCCCAGGCTGGAGTGCAGTGGCGCAATCTCGGCTCACTGCGAGCTCCACCTCCCAGGTTCACACAATTCTCCTGCCTCAGCCTCCCAATTAGCTGGGACTACAGGTGCTTGCCACCACGCCTGGCTAATTTTTTGTATTTTTTAGTACAGAAGGGGTTTCACCATGTTAGCCAGGATGGTCTTAATCTCCTGACTTCATGATCCACCTGCCTTGGCCTTCCAAAGTGCTGGGATTGCAGACGTGAGCCACCGTGCCCAGCCCCTCAATAAGTCTTTACAATTTTAAGAGAGCTAAGAAAGTATTATGTCATAATTTAATTAGTAGCATTTTCTGTTTGTTTCCTCAGCAATATATAAAATAATGGTGCATGTTATAATTAACAACATATTAGATACAGTGAAATACAGTAAAAGTTCACACACATAGAACTGCCGTGGGTCAGTGCTCCATTCATGTTAACTCATTCAAGAACCCATTTTATAGATAAGGAAACTGAGGCACTTAGAAGATACAGCCATACAGCCAGAGATTGGTAGAGCTAGATGGGATTCTAACCCAGGCAGTCAGCCGCAGGGTCTCTATGATAGCATCTTACCTAGAGATGTGCTACTTTGCAATGTGTCAGATAATAACTGGTGAATTGTTGACCAGATTTGTATTTTAACAAGCATAGCACTGATTAAGAAAGAAAAAAGTGCAAATATGCTGTGAAAACGAGGCCAATTGTGTGACTGGTAAAATAGCAGCAGAAACCTGCATCAAGGCTATTTATCACCCAGAACATTCCAGAAGGTGCTGCTTCATTTACCTATGGCTTCTCACACCAGAGTGTTTCTCATTGTGTTCAATGGAGTGTTGAAAAGAGTAGAAACAAAAGTAGTTTGGGTACTTATCTTTTCTCATAATTTATATTGAAATGGGGAATGACTTCGATGACTTCACAGATGTTTGCAGCTTTTGTCAAAGGAAGAAGCAATCTCAGTTGTCGAGGACTGAATTCAGGCCTGAATTATTATTGTTTACCAAGTTTTAAGTAGACATTAGGACAAAGGGTAAAACTGTGAATTTAGTGTTTGACCTAATAGGAAAGCCTAGCTCTCAATACTGTATTTAGCAGATTTTTTTTAAAAAGTCAAATTAGTGTAAATTTTATTTTGTTTTATTGCTTTTATTGTATTTTACAAGATTGATAGGATGACAATGAAATTTGAGATATCAATTGCTATAATTGATTATGGAGACGGAGTCTTTGGAGGCTTAATTCATTTTCAGTTGACAAAAGTTACAACCTTGGTGATGAAATAGAACCAAAAAAAAATCAGTCATCTTTGTTCATGGAAATAGCTTCCATTGTAGTTCATGGAAATATCTTTTGAAGACTATTTTCCAAGGAGGGGAAGAGAGAGAGGGACAGAAAAAAAGAGAGAAAGAGCAACTGGGATCAGAGACTGCTAAATTCCACCATCTGATACCAGCTTCTTGCTGTCTAAGAGGATGTTTGTGGAATTAATATGGTTTGGCTGTGTCCCCACCCAAATCTTATCTTGAATTGTAGCTCCCATAATCTCCATATGTTGTGGGAGGGGCCCAGTGGGAGGTAATTGAATCATGGCAGCAGGTCTTTCCCATGCTGTTCTCGTGATAGTGAATGTGTATCACATGATCTGATGGTTTTATAAAGGGGAGTTCCCTTGCATACTCTCTCTTGCCTGCCACCATATAAAACGTGCCTTTACTCCTCCTTCACCTTCCACCATGATTGTGAGGCCTCCCTAGGGATGTGGAAATGTGAGTCCATTAAACCTCTTTTTCTTTTTTTTTTTTTGAGACAGAGCCTTGCTCTGTCGCCCAGGCTGGAATGCAGTGGCGCGATCTCAGCTCACTGCAAGCTCCGCCTCCTGGGTTCACGCCATTCTCCTGCCTCAGCCTCCCTAGTAGCTAGGACTACAGGCGCCTGCTACCGCACCCGGCTAATTTTTTGTATTTTCAGTAGAGACGGGGTTTCACTGTGTTAGCCAGGATGGTCTCGATCTCCTGACCTCGTGATCTGCCCATCTCGGCCTCCCAAAGTGCTGGGATTACAGGCGTGAGCCACCGTGCCCAGCACCTCTTTTTCTTTATGAATGACCCAGTCTCAGATATGTCTTTATTAGCAGCGTGAGAATGGACTAATACAGAATGTCCATGGGTAGGAGCCTCAATAAGGTGCATGGTACTTCCTCCCTGACAGCACTTTCTCCCCCAAGACTTCCTTGCTGTCTGCCATCTGCCTTCTGCACCCAAATGTTTATGAGCATCTGAATTTTCCAGCTATCATGAAAAGAAATTGCCCTGAATCTGCTTGCAATATGCACTCACTTCAATTCAATACAAATTTTCCAGAATTTCTTGGTACTTTAGCATTGCATTCATTGACTGAAAAAAAAAAGGTAGAATTTTTTGAAAAAATGTGTAAGTAATTTAAAGCATTATTGTTGCGTTAAATTCAATGCAGCTACATTACTGGGGAAAATATGAAAACTAGGTGAATCTTAAAGTGAAAACTAAGATGAGCAGATACATTTCTAGCTTCCTGGTCAGCTTCAGTCTAGACCTCCAAGCCCCCAGGATTCAGTGATCATTTTTGCTGCCCCAAACGATACTGGTGTGGAAAAGTTTGAGGCACACTATGTTACAAAGAGTCCCTTGAGCCTCTTGCCCATCGGTCATTAAGCAGAAAAATACACCCGGTTCCTTCTGTCCTTGGCTGCCTCCCATTGCTGTTTGCCCATGACCATGGTCTGCCCATTGGCAGGCAAGGTCTTTTGGAGTTGAGGGCTTCCTTGGCAGAATATTCCCTGTAGTTTTAGACCAGGAGGTCCATGGAGTGTGGTTTTCAAGGCTAAGTCAGAGACCACCCTAGAATTTTGAGGCTGAAATGGAGCCTGTTCCTTTGGCCAGTCTCACCTGGTTTTGGTATAGGAGGGGTTAGGAATGGGTAGTAGGTGGCTAGACCTGTGATGGTCTCCATTTAGGAGCCTAGTGAAACCAACAGAGTCTATACTTTTGTATATAGATGATGGAATCTTTGACACTCTGAATAAGGTGTTCCCTTAGGTTTTTAAAAGAAGAGAACATATTTCCATGTATGTTAACATTTATTCATTCCACGATATTTGTTTTGTGTGCTGCACTGGGCCTGGGGAATACAGCAGCAAACAAAATAGGTAAAAACCACTGCCCTCGTAGAGCTTATATGCTAAGGTGGAGAGAGAGCAAATTTAAAAGACGATTAAATATCTGGAATGTCTGATGGTGACTGGTGCTATAAAGGAAAATGAGGGAAGAGGAGGGGGAATGTGTGTGTCCGTGGGTGAGTTGCAGTTTTAAGTAAGATGGTTAAATGCCACTGAACAGGTGACACTTGAGCAAGCCACTGAGGGATGCTGAGTCAGTTGCTTTGAAGGTGCAGCCTGCTGGGCTGCCTGAAGGATTGGATAGAGAATATGAAAGAAGGTGAGAAATTGAGGATGACTCCAAGGCATGATAGGCAGTTTATGACACAGCTCACAGTGATCCCCACCTCCTGGTATTCATGTTCTTGTATAATTTATTTCTTCTTGAGTCTGTGATGGACCTAGTGACTTTTTTTATTTTTTTATTTTATTTTTATTATTATTATTATTTTTGACAGAATGTCACTCTGTTGCCTAGGCTGGAGTGCAGTAGCATAATCTCGGCTCACTGCAACCTCCGCCCTCCTAGTTCAGGCAATTCTTCTGTCTCAGCCTCCTGAGTAGCTGGGATTTCAGGCATGTGCCACAACACCCGGCTAATTTTGTGTAGTTTTAGTAGAGATGGGGTTTCACCATCTTGGCCAGGCTGGTCTTGAGCTCCTGACCTCATGATCCACCCGCCTCACCATCCCAAAGTGCTGGGATTACAGGCGTGAGCCACCGCGCCTGGACTGACTTTTTTTTTTTTTAAATCATGAATAGATTATGGCAAAATTGATGGGATCTCATTTCTGTGGATATATCACCAAGATTGTGACTTCTGTTTTGCTAGCAGATTCTCTCCATTGCTTTCTTGGCTTGCACACTTCAGTGACGCAGTCTGCCTTGTTGAGAGGCCCACATGGCAAGGAACTGAGGGCAGCCCCTGAGCAGCAGCCAGCCAGGAACTGAAGATGTCAGTCCAGCTACCCCTGACGAACTGAATCTTGAACCACATGAGCTTGGAGTGCATCCTTCCCAGTTGTGCCATGAGATGAGAGCACGGCACCAGCCAACAGTGTGACTGTCCCCTGAGAAAGACACGAAAGCAGAGGGGACAGCTAAGCCATATCCAGATTTTTCACCCACAAAACTGAGATAATATATGTGTGCTTTTTAAACTGTTAAATTTTGGGACAATTTGTTATACCATAATATATAATTAATACAGAAGGTTTTTGGCAACTGAAAGAATAAAATTAGTATTTATGATATCACAAGATCAGTGTAGGTAGAGGGTTTCTTTACAGGGAGATTTCAGGGTTTCTTTTCTTTTTTTTTTTTTTGGTGATGGAGTCTCACTCTGTTGCCCAGGCTGGAGTGCAATGGTGTAATCTCAGCTCACTGCAACCTCCACCTCCCGAGTTCAAGTGATTCTCCCACTTCAGCCTCCCGAGTAACTGAGATTACAGGCATCTGCCATCATGCCTGGCTAATTTTTATAGAGATGGGGTTTCACCATGTTGGCCAGGCTGGTCTCGAACTCCTGACCTCAGATAATCTGCCTGCCTCCGCCTCCCAAAGTGAGGGATTACAGGCGTGAGCCACTGCAACCAGCTGATTGCAGGTTTTGGATATGTACAATGCATATATGTATCTATTTTTGTCATAATACTTCTCACTAATTTTTCAAATGGTAGTTAGCTACCAATATCTATAATCTAAATACTCTGCATGAGCCACCTTAAAAGTTATTTAAGGCATCTTCAAAAATCAGATTCTAGGCTGGGTATGATGGCTCACACCTGTAATCTCAGTACTTTGTGAGGCCGAGGCAGGTGGATGGCTCGAGCCCAGGAGTTCAAGACCAGCCTGGGCAACATAGAGAAACCCCGTCTCTATTAAAAACACAAAAATTAACCATGCGTGGTGGTCCATGCCTGTCGTCCTAGCTACTTGGGAGGCTGAGGTGGGAGGATCACTTGAGCCCAGGAAGTTGAGGCTGCAGTGAGCTGTGGTCACGCCATTGCACTCCAGTGTGGGTGATGGTAGTGAGACCCTGTCTAAAAAAACAAATCAAATGTTATAATAATTTTAGTCATAATTATTTCTAGAAATGGAAAACATCAAACACAGTACCAACCCATGAATTCTGATGTCTCACTTTTAGAATTTCTTTATTCTTTTCTTTCAATTTGCACAAAAACCAGAATAAAATTTATCTTTGTATATCTGTGAGGAAAAGATGATTTGCTGGAGCAACTGGACAGAACAAACCATTTAAACGAATGTGCTTTTTAGCATTTAAGGATTTATATGTTAATGAAGTAATTCACTATTAAAAGTTTGCCCAACTTCCCAAGGTTTTGAATGATAATAGCTTAAATGGAGATTAAAAGTAAGATATGGAACCAAGAGAAATGAAGGAGGTAAAATCAGCAGGCTGTGGTGATTCGCTAGAAGTTGGAGTAAGGAAGAGGGTAGTGTACAGATATTGTATGGTGCTCATCCTCTCTTGGCAGGAAAGGTGCTCATCCTTTACAAAACCAAAAGATTGTTTTGAAACCAAAGGATTGTTGTGGAGAACAGCTGCCATGTCTATGTACAAAGTTCAACCATTATTAATCTCAGACATTCTGCTCATTCCATGGGAAGCCCCAGCCCACGACTTGTTTAGGAATGGGCATGTGACACAATCCTGGCAGAAGACTATTAAGTAGAAACTTTCCTTTCTGTATGTGTTGCCTGGAACCAGGCAGCCATCTTGGGACTACAGTGGAGTTCCTTGAAGAGATCAAGCCAGGAGCTGAGGGCAGTCAAGTGGGAAGACAGAGAGGGACCTGGGTCCTTAGATTGTGTGGTTTCAGGGTTGCCAATCCCGAAACCCCTGCATGTGGGGACTTGTTTTTATAGGAGGTGAGGCATTTTCTAGTGGTTTAAGTCATTTTGAGTTGGGTTTTCTGTTACTTGCAGCTAAATGCACTCTGAGACAGGGACATTCTAGAAGAAGCTCCAGTTTTCTGGCTTTATCAGTGGATCCATTTTCTTTCTTTTTTTTTTTTTTTGAGACGGAGTCTCGCTCTGTCGCCCAGGCTGGAGTGCAGTGGCTGGATCTCAGCTCACTGCAAGCTCCGCCTCCTGGGTTTATGCCATTCTCCTGCCTCAGCCTCCCGAGTAGCTGGGACTACAGGCGCCTGCCACCTCGCCCGGCTAGTTTTTTGTAGTTTTTAGTAGAGACGGGGTTTCACTGTGTTAGCCAGGATAGTCTCGATCTCCTGACCTCTTGATCCACCCGTCTCAGCCTCCCAAAGTGCTGGGGTTACAGGCTTGAGCCACCGTGCCCGGCCAAGTGGATCTTTTCTATAACAGGACATTCAGAAGGAGAAGGCAACAGGCCTTGGGAAGTGGGGAGAAAGGATGACCTTGGTTCAGGACATGCTTAGCAGTGCTGGAGGGACACCAGGTAAGGACATCTGCTGAAGGTTTGAGGTGCAGATCTGGAGGTCAGGAGCAAGTTCACAGGAGATAGCACTGTGGCAATCCTTGAGCTGCACAGAGAGAGGGAGGTTGAAACATAGGCTTTGGCTTGGATCCAGCCTTACTTCTTAATTTCTGTGTCACCTGGGGAAAGACACTTCATTTTTTTTTGTTTTGTTTTGAGATGGAGTTTTGCTCTTGTTTCTTAGGCTGGAGTGCAATAGCGTGATCTCAACTCACCGCAACCTTCATCTCCCAGGTTCAAGGGATTCTCCTGCCTCAGCCTCCTGAGTTGCTGGGATTACAGGTATGTGCCACCGCACTCGGCTAATTTTGTATTTTTAGTCGAGACAGGGTTTCTCCATGTTCATCAAGCTTGTCTTGAACTCCCGACCTCAGGTGATCCGCCGACTGCAGCCTCCCAAAGTACTGGGATTACAGGTGTGAACCACTGCACCCGGCCTTTTTGTTGTTGTTGTTGTTGTTGTTATTGTTGTTGTTGAGACAGAGTCTCATTCTGTCACCCAGACTGGAGTGCAGTGGCATGATCTCAGCTCACTGCAACCTCCACCTGCTGGGTTCAAGTGATGTTCGTGCCTCAGCCTCCTGAGTAGCTGGGATTACAGGTGCCTGCCACCATGCCAGGCTAGTTTTTGTATTTTTAGTAGAGATGGGGTTTCACCATGTTGGCCAGGCTGTTCTCGAACTCCTGACCTCAGGTAATCCTCCTGCCTCGGCCTCCCAAAGTGCTGGGATTACAGGCGTGAGCCTCTGCGCTCAGTGGCACTTCGCTTTTCAAAGCCTCTATTTCCTCCCTTGTAAAATGGAAATTCTTGCCTTAGTGTTTCCAAAGTAAAAATTCTTATCTGTGTGTGGCAGAGACCATGCTAGATCTTCACCAAAACTTGTTTTTCTTTCCTCTACGGCCCATGGACAAACCACATATGCCAGTGTCCCCACTGTTAGGGAGGGGTCATATTGATGGACTCTGACCAATAGCATGTGATGACTTCTCTTCCTGCACCTGTCAGCTGGGAGCTGAGAATCCAGGGGGAAGCTTCTAAGGCTCCAGGAGGATGATCTTTTAGATGGAAGGAGCCTGGGTCCCTGAGTGACTTGGTGGAGAACTTCCAACCCCAAATCAGCTACACTGGACGTGACACGAATGAAAAATAAACGTTGGGCATGTTGCTTTTATAGCAGCTAGCATTCCTTACCCAGGCCCATCTACCCAACATTTCCCAGTGTCTGAAACACAAGATGATTTAAGTGTGCCCAAACAGTTTAAAATGTTCACTTGTTACACATTTGTTTTATAGGTATGCTTTCTTGATGCATTACATATTTGTTTTATAGGTATTTCTTTATTAACAAAGAACCATAGACTGAGTGGCTTAAGCAACATTTTTTTCTCACAGTCCTGGAGGCTGGAAGTCCAAGATCAGGGTGCCAGCAGGGTTGGGTTTTGGCGAGGGCCCTTTCCCATGTTGTAGACTGTCAACTTCCTGTTGTATCCTCACATGATGGAAAGATGGCTAGAGAGCTCTCTGGGGTCTCCTTTTTTTTTAAAAAAAATATTTATTTATTTATTTATTTATTTTTATGTTACTTTAAGCTCTGGGATCCATGTGCAGAATGTGCAGGTTTGTTGCATAGGAATACATGTGCCACGGTGGTTTGCTGCATCTATCAACCCGTCATCTAGGTTTTAAGCCCCACATGCATTATGTATTTGTCCTAATGCTGTCCCTCCCCTTGCCCCCATCCCTCCAACAGGCCCTGGTGTGTGTTGTTCCCCTACCTGTGTCCGTGTGTTCTCATTGTTCAGCTCCCACTTAGGAGTGAGAACATGTGGTGTTTGGTTTTCTGTTGCTGTGTTAGTTTGCTGAGAAGGATGGCTTCCAGCTTCATCCATGTCCCTGTAAAGGACATGAACTCATTCTTTTTTATGGTGTAGTATTCCATCATGTATATGTGTCTGGGGTCTGTTTTATAAGGATGCCAATTCTATTCGTGAGGGCGCCACCCTCCCGACCTAATCAACTCTTAAATGCCATACCTCCTAATACCATCCCAGTGAGGGTCAGGTTTTACCGTATGAATTTGAGGGGTCACACACATTCAACCACAACAAAGTATTAATTACACACATACACCGCAACCTCCTCAGTCTTATGATTTCAGAGATATTATCACTTAGGACAAGGATTGGTTTAATTATGCGAGTTAGTTAAAGAAATATGTCAAATAAATAACAAAAGGTGGCAGGTGCAAATGGCAAACATTTTGACAGTGACACACAGGCTGAATTACTCCATGTGGCTGTTGTGAGGCCCAAATGACATTGTGGGCTGGCCCGGGGGCTGAGGCAGGTGGATTGCTTGAGCCTAGGAGTTTGAGACCAGCCTTGGCAACGTGGCAACACCCCAACTCTACAAAAAGTACAAAAAATTAGCCAGGCATGGTGATGCGCATCTGTAGTCCCAGCTACCCAGGAGGCTGAGGTTGGAGGACTGCTTGAGCCCGGAAGGTGGAGGCTGCAGTGATATGTGATTGTGCCACTGCACTCCAGTCTGGATGATAGAGTAAGACCCTGTCTCTCCAACAACAAAAAAAGTCCCTCTCCTGGTCCGGCGCATAGTAAGTGTGTGACAAATAGTAGCTGTCATCCTGTAGTATGTAACCTGCATTGCAGGACGGATTCCATCACCTCTGGTTTGCTGTTCACTTGCCTACCACCCTTCGTCTCTGAATCTCTAGTAGTAGCTCCATGTCCGGCACCTAATGGGGCCACATAAATGGAGACTGAGTGTTAATTATTAAAGGGACATACATCCTTTCCAGAATCACAGATTTGAGTACACTGGGATATGAGCCCTGTGCAGACAAGAACTACATGTGTCTGACTGAGTGCTGTATCCCCAGCATCCAACCCAGAACCCAGTGCATAGTTGGTGCTCAAGAAATATTTGTTATGAATGAACATACTTATCTGAATTCTTCTCATAGATTCCTATACTGTCCAACCTGGCCTGAGCCTTGAGAACAATACTTCTTAGCTAAAGAAGAGGAAAGTAGGCTGGGCGTGGTGGCTCACGCCTGGAATCCCAGCACTTTGGGAGGCTAAGGCGGGCGGATCACCTGAGTTCGGGAGTTTGAGACCAGCCTGACCAACATGGAGAAACCACATCTCTACTAAAAATACAAAATTAGCCAGCGTGGTGGCACATGCCTGCAATCCTAGATACTTGGGAGACTGAGGCAGGAAAATCGCTTGAACTTGGGAGGTGGAGGTTGCAGTGAGCCGAGTTCATGCCATTGCACTCTAGCCTGGGCAACAAGAGCGACACTCCATCTCAAAAAAAAAAAAAAAAAAAAAGAAGAGGAAAGTAAAGTATGAAGAAGCAAAGTGACTTCACAAGGTCGCACAGGTATGGGAATGTACAGTGGGGTTTTTGAAAGTCATATAGGGGCCGGGCGCGGTGGCTCAAGCCTGTAATCCCAGCACTTTGGGAGGCCGAGACGGGCGGATCACGAGGTCAGGAGATCGAGACCATCCTGGCTAACACGGTGAAACCCCATCTCTACTAAAAATACAAGAAAATTAGCCGGGCGAGGTGGCGGGCGCCTGTAGTCCCAGCTACTTGGGAGGCTGAGGCAGGAGAATGGTGTGAAACCGGCGGGGCGGAGCTTGCAGTGAGCCGAGATCGCGCCACTGCACTCCAGCCTGGGGCACAGAGCAAGACTCCGTCTCAAAAAAAAAAAAAAAAAAAAAGAAAGTCACATAGGATGTGAAGCAGTTCTTTGCTGTGCAAGACTGTCCCAGGCATTGCCTGCCAATGCCCTTGAAAGCCAATGGTGTGTCTAATCATTGTGATAATTAGAGATGCTCTGGAAGATCTCCAAAACACCTCATAGGGACAGTACCCCCCACCCCACCCCGGGAACTGCAGATCCAGCCTGTCCTTCCAAATGGATGAAGAAACTAAGACCCATGAAGGAAGACAGACTTCCTCAAATGATGGAGCCAGCATTTGGAACAAATTCCTGACACTGGATTAAGAATCTTTCTCCAGAGCCAGGCAGGTGGCTCGTACCTATAATCCCAGCATCTTGGGAGGCTGAGCTGGGAGGATTGCTTGAGTCTAGGAGTTCAAGACCAGCCTGGGCAATAAAGCAAGACCCTGTCCCTACAAAAAATTAAAACATTAGCCAGACATGGTGGCATGCGCCTGTAATCCCAGTCACTTGGGAGGCTCAGGCGGGAGGATCACTTGAGCCAGGGAGCTCACAATCAGGCCACTGGACTCCAGCCTGCGTGGCAGAGTAAGACCTTGTCTCAAATTAAAAGAAAAAAAAAAAAGACTTTTTCTCCAATCATTGAGAGTAGGACTTGTTCAGATCATAAAGGAAGTTCCTGGAGGGACAGGGGCTTGGGGCTCATCAGTACTCAGCACCCCAGGGTGGTGCTAAGGCAACTCCCATGAGCTGATGAGGAGGGGAGCCCCTGGGATGCTCTGCCCTCTGCCCCGGTCCCTTCTCCCTTGTGGCTCAGCCCTGCCTAGGGAGGAGAGCAGCAAGGGGAGTGGGAGGGTGTGGGCAGATATAAATCTGCTTCCAGGCAAAAGCTGGGTCTGACTCCTAATAGAACTGAGATGAGTGCATGTATTTTAAAGCAAATAAATGTTTCAAGACCTGAGAAGGGAGACGTTAATGGCTCCATTCGAATTCAGTGAAATTTATTTTCCATTAGGGCTGGGCTTTCTGAGAAGCTTGGTTCAATCAAGGTTAGACATGAAAACAGCACTGTGGCTGAGTGGACACCAAGTTCCCCTCCACCCACGGCACGTTGCTTAATTAAAGCTCCTGACCTGCAGCCGCGCTTGGCTGGCCACAGACAGATGCTGGCCACAGACAGATGCTGGCCACAGACAGATGCTGGCCACAGGCAGATGCTGGCCCACAGACAGATGCTGGCCCACAGACAGATGCTGGCCACAGACAGATGCTGGCCCACAGACAGATGCTGGCCACAGACAGATGCTGGCCCACAGACAGATGCTGGCCACAGGCAGATGCTGGCCACAGACAGATGCTGGCCACAGACAGATGCTGGCCACAGACAGATGCTGGCCCACAGACAGATGCTGGCCACAGGCAGATGCTGGCCACAGACAGATGCTGGCCCACAGACAGATGCTGGCCCACAGACAGATGCTGGCCACAGACAGATGCTGGCCCACAGACAGATGCTGGCCACAGACAGATGCTGGCCACAGGCAGATGCTGGCCACAGACAGATGCTGGCCCACAGACAGATGCTGGCCCACAGACAGATGCTGGCCCACAGACAGATGCTGGCCCACAGGCAGATGCTGGCCCACAGACAGATGCTGGCCCACAGGCAGATGCGCCACTCTTTTCTGCTCTTTTTGGTTTTTTCTATGTTAGATAAGATTATCTTTTCAAACTTATTTTCACAATCAGCACTGAGATGACCAACTTGCCAAGCTGCCCCGTGTGCCCACCACCTCTCCATCCACGGGTGCCTGCCAGCTGGTAATGAGAAGTTTGCCTTGCCCTTTAGAACCATTATTTTAAACAATGAATGGTGTTTGCAGAAGTGAGATGGCGAATAGAGATTCATAATGAATAGCTCCAGCAATAATTACTTATTTTCTGTATTTATCAAAAATGACTACATACAGTATTGCTCTCTTCTCTGAAGAGAAAAATGCAGTAATTATCATCGCTATTTATCTACTTTCCTATTTTAATGACTAGCAATTGCCATTTTTTAATTACTAGGGCAAAAAAAATGGTTACCTCTTAGCTGAGATGGCTGTAGTGTCATGAAGAATGCATTTGCAGACTAATCAGTAACGTTGTGTGCAGAGAATAAATATAAGGTGTTCGGGTTTCTTGCCATTCAACCTGTTTGTTGGGCCTATGACAGAAGCAGCAACTTGGGGTTGAAATGGTTTGTCTTCAGAGCTGTAAGGGAGCCACGTCTGCAAAGGCGATATAGTCTAGTAGCATATATTTATTTATGTCCAGTGATGTACTGATAAATGTGCAACAACCAGCCTTCAAGTGGGGGAAGGAGCTATGACATGTAGCATTGGCCAATTACTGTGGTGTAAATACTCCCATCATGGCAGATTTTAAGATACCAACCCTACATCATGAAATACACATTTGGGACCAGAGGCATGCAATTGACTCTCTTAAGCTGGAGTCAGCCAACTCTAGCACACACATCACTGGATATTAATTCTATTATTTATTTATTTATTTGAGACAGGATCTGGCTCTGTTGCCCAGGCTGAAGTGCAGTGGCATGATCTTGGCTCACTGTAACCTCTACCTCCTGGGCTCAAGTGATCCTCCCATCTCAGCCTCTCGAGGAGCTGAGATTATAAGTGCACACCACCACACCAGGATAATGTTTATATTTTTGTAGAGATAGGGTTTTGCCATGTTGCCCAGGCTGGTCTTGAACTCCTGAGCTCAAGCAATCTGCCCACCTGAGCCTCCCAAAGTGTTGGGATTACAGATGTGAGCCACAGTGCTCAGCCCATACGCATATTTATTGAGGGCCTCTTGTGTGCCAGGCAGTGTCCCAATTGCTGATGTGACAGCAATGAATGAAACAGGTGGCCCCTGCTCTAATGAAATTTAGATTGAGTAGGAGAGACAAGACAACCACCAAAGGAACTGATAAATATGTCACACAACGTTGAGGAGTGGTGAGTGACAATTGGAGTGGAGTACGAGGGCAGGCTGGGATGGGGTGAGGGTGGGAGCTCTTTTGCATACAGTGGACACGAATGCCCTCCCTAAAGGGTCTCATAAGCATACATTTGAATGAAGTGAAGGAGAGAGTTTGTGAGGATTCCTGGGCAAAGAGCATTCTAGGGAGATGGAAAAACCAACATTGATTCTATGAGGTTGGCAGGAGGATGCCTGGGCATTGCTTTTAGTCTCTGTTTCTGAAGGTGTCGAGATCTGGGAAGTCTGGGGTATCTTCTAAGATGACACAGATATATTTCTTTTCTCACCCTGCTCCAGTGAAGCATTCTTACTCTAAATTTCAGGGAGGCTTGAGACCTGGGGGTGACCATGACTCTCTCTCCCTCCATTTCCTGCAGGATATATTCTCACATTTCTTCTCATGTCCTTGCATACCTGCAGCTCATTTGATTTCCTTGTAGACACTGACTCCTGATCTCCTTATTCCTCTTACATTGAAACTTATGCCCCTACCTGGAACGGCAACCCGGGGGGGAAAGGGTTTGTTCACTCCTGACTTTCCGTCCCCTAGAACAGTGCCTGCCCCACAGTCAACACTCAGTAAATATTCATTGAATTCATTAACACAGGAGATGCAAGCATCTAATTATTTCATTAGGACTTCCAGTAAGGTCTTGCCTGAGCTAGAAAGCCCACACCCTCAATGCTGCATCCCCCTTCCTGACAGTTTTCTTTGCTGTTCTGCACTGACACCCTTGCCTGGAGGGAGACACTCATAAACACTGTGGAATGATTGACAGCATGGATATTGTTTTATTCTACATGACATCTGTTTTTATCCTAAATTACTTTTATTCCTTCTTCATAGTATAGATAGGACTTTCTATTGATTTTTTTAAATTGTATGTGCAGGGAGGTAAAATTATCTGTAAATTTCATTTCCACATAGTGAAGGAAGCATGGAACTCTTTTGTTCTCTAAAGGGGCTGCCACATCTGAGAGACATAAGAATAATAGGCTGGACAGAATGATTTTCATTAATGGACTGTTTCAACAGGCCCTGGGGGTCACCTTGAGCATTCCTGAAGCCACAAGAGAACTACTTGGGTAGTTGACCACCAAGGGAAGCATTGGGGACATTGGGAGACTGAAGGAAGACTGCTGGTGACGTCAATGAGACACATCCTGGACAATGGCAGGGCTTCCTTTCTGGGCATGTCCAGTGCATACCGGCTGGAATCAGGAGAGGGGCCTTTCAGCCCCAGGGCTTTTAGAACCTGTTCGGCGATTCGGAGTGGGGGTTTGAAGTGAGTTTCTCACTTCATGCCACATTTGATCTTCGTGCACAAAGAAAGTACAAAGCCAGAGACGTGACCCAAGAGGAAAAGCCCCTTTACTTTGGGAGCTAAGTCTTGTTGGGTTTAAGCAGTCTGCTCAATACTAATGATGAGATCGGGAAGTGTATTGACATTGCTGGTGTTGTAAGTGTGAAGATGAAACAGACGTTTCTTTTTATCTATTCATCAGTGACTAGAAAAGTCTCTCAGCTCGAGAGATTTTATTGTTTTATTCTACTTTTTTCCACACTGACTTCTTGTGTAAAGAAACTCATGGCAGCACCTAATCTTCAGAAATAAGTGACTGGCAGTCAGTGTTGAGAAAATTGTACTAAGGACGGGCACTGTGGGAATATCATTGACCCTGTCCCTGCCATTTGGCAGTCAGTCGAGGTGGGAATAGTGAGTCATACCCCAGGTTAGAGACAAGGAAGCTAGGCTCAGGGAAGAATGGAGTTGCCTGGGACCAACCTTCTGGTAAGAGATAGCCCTGGGCTGGGACACAAGCCTCCTGATTGCTCTTATCTTTGATGGGGAGTTGATAGAAGGCAGGAGCTGGATTGTGTTAGTCAGTGTTCTCCAGAGAGACAGAACCAACAAGGAGTGTGTGTGTGTGTGTGTGTGTGTGTGTGTGTGTGTGTGTGTGTGTGTAGAGAGAGAGAGACTTTAAGAAATTGGCTTTCACAATTGTGGAGGCTTGATGAGTCCAAAATCCAATGGGATAGGCCAGCTGGCTGGAGACTCTGTGAAAAGTTGCAGTTCAAGTCCAAGGTCAGCCGCTGGATGAATTCCTTCTTGCTCCTGAAGGTTGGTCTTTGTTTTATTCAGGCTTTCAACTGATTGAATGAGGGCCACTCATGTTATAGGTGGCAATCTGCTTTACGCAAAGTCCACCAATTTTAATGTTAATCTCATCCAAAAAAAAAAAAAAACCCACCTTCACAGAAACATCCAGAATAATGTTGGGCACCATAGCCCAGCCATGTCGACACACAAAATCAATCTTCACGTACATCTTGATTTTAAAATATGTTTTAAATTATAGTAAATGCAATAGACACTCAGTATAGAAATTTTAAAATTGCAAACAAATATAAAAAAGGAAACTTTCCATTTCACCAGGGTACATTGGGATATTGCCTTAATAATTAATTCTAGGCATACTTACACTGTAATATTGTCATACCTTGGAATGGTATCATTTCACAGTAGTGTTACGCAGCTTACTTTTTTCACTTAACAAGACTCTATGAACTTTTCCCCAGGCTAACAAATATTATTCCACATCCTGATTTTAAATGCTAGCACAGCATCTGTCTGATGTCAGCTGTAGTGAATGGCTTTGCCCCCTGCTCAACATCTTTCCTCCTTTTTCTGGTAACAGCATCAGATTTTCTTTTAGGGATCTCCCCTGCCCCCACTCCTAGGCCATGTGGTTCAGGTGGAGCTAAATCCTACCTCCTGACCCCTCTTTGGCCTAAGACCAAAGTCATCAACAGTGAGAAAGAGGGCCGAGCACAGTGGCTCATGCCTGTAATCCCAGCACTTTGGGAGGCTGAGGTGGGTGGATCACCTGAGGTCAGGAGTTTGAGACCAGCCTGGTGAAACCCTGTCTCTACTAAAAACACAAAAATCAGCCGGGCATGGTGGCACATGCCTGTAATCCCAGCTACTTAGGAGGCTGAGGCACAAGTATCACTTGAACCTGAGAGGTGGAGGTTGTGGTGAGCCGAGATCATGCCACTGCGCTCCAGCCTGGGCGACAGAGCGAGATTGTCTCAAAACAAACAAACAAACAAACAAACGAACGAACAATTGAGAAACAGGGTTCTTGTTTCCAGGTTGTTAGGCTGGTTCACTGTAGGTCTGGAACTGCTGGAGGCCATTTTTGTCAATAGGTGGACTTGATCCTAAAGATGAAGCCAGAATGGAGGAAAGCAAATTAGAGAACTGGAGAGAAACAGATTCCTGATTACATATTATAATTTGAACACCTGGATTCAGCCATGCCTGAAGCTATTCTCCTATACTTTTCCATTTATGGGAGATAAGTTCTCCCTTTCTTTGCTTAAACCAGTAGAGTTGGATTCTGTCACTTTCCCTGCAAAGAGTTCAGAGTCTTACTTGAATATGGTATCACTCTACCTAACATAGCCCAGTACATGACTGTATTATTTTTTGCTTCTGTTTTTTTCTTCCTGGCAATTTACCAACTATGAGCAAGATATTATAAGGGGCTTTGGAGATTATAACAATGACTAAGAGGCCAGGCATAGTGGGTCATGCCTGTAATCCCAACAATTTGGGAGGCTGAGGGAGGAGGATTGTTTGAGCCCAGTAGTTTGAGACCAGCCTGGGCAACATAGTGAGACCCTGTCTCTACAAAAAATAGTAAAACCCGCTAGGTGTGGAGGCATGCACTTGTAGTCCTAGCTACTTAGGAGACTGAGGTGGGAGGATTGCTTGAGCCCACGAGGTCAAGGCTACAGTGAGCTGCGATCGTGCCACCATACTCCAGCCTGTGCCACAGAGTGAGACCCTGTTTCAAATAAAACAAAACAAACAAACAGAAAATAAAAAACTAAACTAAGTAAAGATGACTAAGACATACTCTTGGACCTCAAACAGTTTGATTCAGTAACTGGGGCCAAGTGCATTTTAGTCACCTACAAGATTGTAAATTTCAACAGCTTATAAGGATTAAGACAGGCTTCCTAGAGGAATAAGCACTAGGCGTTGACCTCAAAAAGAGAGAGACATGATTTAAAATTCCTTTTCATGGCTTATAAGGCCCTATGTGGCCTTGTCATGGCCACAGTTTTAATGTGTATATGTATTGCCTGGGATCTTAGTAAAATGCAAATTCTGGGCGTTGGTGGCTCACGCTTATAATCCTAGCACTCTGGGAGACCGAGGCGGGAGGATCACTTGAGGTCAGGAGTTCAAAACCAGCCTGGCCAACATGGTTAAACCCTGTCTCTACTAAAAATATAAAAAATTAGCAGGGCCTGGTGTCAGGTGCCTGCAATCCCAATCTCAGCTACTTGAGAGGCTGAGGCGGGAGAATTGCTTGAACCTGGGAGGCGGAGGTTGCAGTGAGCCAAGATGGCACCACTGCATTCCAGCCTGGGTGACAGAGCGAGACTCTGTCTTAAAAAAAAAATAAATAAATAAAATAAAATAAAATGCAAATTGTGATTCAGTAGTTCTCTGGTGGTGCAAAAATTCTGCATTTCTAGCAAGTTCCCAGGTGAGGTGGGTCTGCAGGCTGCACTATGAATGAAAGGATCTGGCCCATCCTCGCTCCTCCTGCATCATCTCCCACCCCGACCCCTCTGCTCAGTCCCAGGGACTCCTTTCTGTTATCCCAGCACCTGCAGCTCTGCACACCTGCTGGCCTCCATGCCTGGATTGCTCTTCCCTGAACCTTCTTACCTGGGACTTCTCTTCCATCTCAGCTCAAATGCCAAGGCAGCAGCCAGGCCACTGACAGCGCCCCTTTCACATGGGACTTCCCCACTCATGCTTTTCAAGCCTTTTTCACATTATGGCAGAGGCAGAAAACAGTACTCTGTGTGGCTTGCTGGACTGAAGGGATAAGCCAGAGGTGGTAGCAGAAACTTCCAGGGGCTCCCCATTTTGCACATCTGTAATCCCCTCATGGCTCATGATCAGGAAGGTCAGCAGAAACTGCTTTCATAGCAATTGCTGGGATCTGTGATGATAGTGTTGATTGACTTGTTCACTGCCTGCCTTTTCCAGTAAAGAATAAAGCCCTGTAACACACAACCCCATTCCATTGCTCTCTCCTCAGCGGTGTGTGGCATGGCAGGCACTCAACAGATACTCCTTCTGTGAGTTTCTAGCAAAGGGAAGATCATGAGCAAAAGTGGGGTATGGAGTGAGTCACGCAGATGAGCTGCAGCCTGAGCAGAGCATGTGTAGGAGGTGATAGGCAGTGAGGAAGGTGGTGATGAAGACCCGATGCTTAATCTGGGAGGTGATGGGGAGCTATGACCAGATGTGATCGGGGCTACTAAGGCGTGTCCGTCTGGCTGGTGGGGACAGGGAGAGGGAGAAAGTAGGCCAGTCATATGGTTTGGCTGTGTCCCCACCCAAATCTCATAATCCCACATGTTGTGGGAGGGATTGGGTGTGAGGTAATGGAGCCATGTGGGCAGTTACCTCCATCCTGTTCTTGTGACACTGAGTGAGTTCTCACGAGATCTGATGGTTTTATAGGGGGCTTTTCCCGCCTTCACTCTGCATTTCTCCTTGCTGTCACCATGTGAAGAAGGACATGTTTGCTTCCCCCTTCTGCTATGATTGTAAGTTTCCTGGGACCTTCCCAGCCCTGTGGAACTATGAGTCAATTAAACTTCTTTCCTTTATAAATTACCCATGTCTTTATCAGCAGCATGAGAACAGGCTAATACAGCTGGGAACAGGGTGCCAGTAGCCACCAGACAGCTCTTCAGGCTCCTGAGGTGAAAGCGGGTGTGGCAGTGGAAAGGGAAGGATGGAATTCATGCAAAGGGTGGCAGGGCTAGGAGTGAAGAGGACGGTGGGAGGCACGATTTGGTGGTGGAGTGGGGAAGATACCAGGGCTGTGGACTTAAATAGGGAGGTTTCAGATCAGAAACAGGAGGTGTTAGGGAGATGCAAGCTCTGAAGGGAAGCTTGAGTGAAAACAGAAGAGTTCTTCAGCTCACTGATTCTCATTTGGATAGCTGGTTGAGTTGTATCACCTGCAGTCTGATTTAAGAGAAGGGTCAGCTGGCGACACTGACCCCCACACACGGAGGGGACCCCGGAGCCCAGCAGACCTCAGAGCCGCCCAGGTGAGCCCCTCCCAGCTGCGCTTCACTGAGGCATCACCTACTGGCTCCGAACGTCAGTTTCTCAGATGTAAACTGGGGTGATAAGTGGCCTTGTAGAATGGTTGTGCAGTAGACAGAGAGCTTGTGCAGGTGGGTGACTCATGGCAGGACGCGGTGGAGGGTAGGTGTCCTGGATGTCGTTGGGCTGCCCAGGCCCCTCCAGGACCAAATCACTTATTGTCCAAATTATTGGGCTTATTGGTAGCTGATAGCTAACAGCTGCATCCCCACAGGGCCCTGCCTCACCCTGGGACATCTCCTTCCCTGGGGTCAGCCACGTTGGATGGGCTAAGCCCTCTGCTGTGATTGCACCATCATCCAGCCTCTCCCTCTTTCCAATCCTGTATCCTTGGCTCCCCTTACAGGACAAGTTTTGTGTAGTCCCCAGTAAATGTCCGGCATGCAAATCTCAATCTCAGAGTCCACTTTCCCGGGAACCCAATGGATAGTAGTATCCTGGCAGAATGATTCTAAGCCACCGCAATATCAGATATTTCTGGTCGGCCAGAATCTTAAAGACTGTATTGCAAATTATCAGTCCAGAAGCTGAGAAGGAAAGCAATGTGTTGGAGGACTAGCCTGTGAGGCAACAGGGTTCTCAGGCATGTCCGAAATTCTTTTTTTGTATTATGGACCCCCTTCTTAAGTTAATGTTTATAAATGCCTAAAATAAAATACATAGGATTGTAAAGGAAACCCACTCTATTGCAATATAGTTATCAAACCATTATAAAATAGATTTATTACATATTAATATATGACATAGCAACATATAAATTACTGTGATACGGTAATATAGTTAATGAAAGATCTATCAGTGGGGCGAATCACCTAGAAGAGGCAATGAATATTAATGATATCTCAAGATATACACAGCAGTTATATTGGGATATGAAAATATCTGACTTCCGTTGATGACAAAATCACAGGTTTTGCAAATACTGAGGTCAATGAAAATGAAGAAGTAATTTTTCACCACCCAAAATCTGGATTCCCTGAATTATATGCAAGGACTCCCTGGGAGTCTGTGGACCTCAGGTTATTAAAAAAAAAACAAAATAAAAAAACCTTAGTGTTATAAGGTCTGCAATCTACTGTAAGATATTTAGTTCTAGGTGGCGTGATATACCTGTGTGTGTTTGTGCTGTGATTTAAATATATATGTCCTCCTAAAATTCCTCTGTCGAAGCCTAATCCCCAGTGTGATATTAGGAGGTGGGGCTTCTGGGAGGTGATTAGGTCGTGAAAGTGGAGGCCTCATGAATGGAATTGGTGCCCTGATGAGAAGAAGTCAGAGAGGTAGCTCGCTCTGTTTCTGGCATGTGAGGATACAACAAGAAGATAGCCATCTGCATGCCAGAAAGCTGGTCCCCACCAGGCGTTCAGATCTGCCAGCACCTTGATCTTGGGCTTCCCAGCCTCCACAACTGTGAGAGATCAATGTTTATTGTTTAAGCCACCCAGTGAATGGTAATCTGTTATAGCAGCTCAACTGACTAAGCCAGTTAGGAATCTACACGCCAGGGGTGATTAATTAACATTCACTCAGAAGGGTCACACCTCAGGACACCTGCTGCCAGCTCTTCTGTTTTCCATATCACTGACCAACACCAGGTGTCTTACTAATTAGCACAGAGAATAGCAGAAGTAGGTTTTTATTGGTAAAACTTGTGTCTAACAACATAATAGATGTAAGAAATGGGCTCTTGTTCATAAAATTAGTGGTGTTCAAAATTAGGGAATTGGCTGAAATATTTTTGAGACACCGCATGCTGGGATGATTGGGGTATAATAATTCAACAAGGCTTGTCCTTCTTCCATAGGGGTGGTGCCTGAGGCTTAATTCCTATCTGCCCTGTGTCTAATCACAGGCTGGAGGATATCTGGTTGCCTAATATCAACCCTATGCATAACAGGATCTTGCCTCTGAAATTTTGTTTTCTAATCCTCAAGAAAATGTTCCCTCTAGGGTATTATCAGGAATGGATCATAGTCCAAACTAATCCTTCCTCTTTACCAATAATCCCTTTATATAAAATCAAGTAGCAATCACAAGACTGAGGTGAAAGAAATAATACTCTGATGTATTCATCAAATTATAGGAAAGCAAGTGGGGAGAGGTGAGCAGGAACCCAATCCACATCATCCTGATAAACACTTTATTTATCCAAAATGTAAATGAAAGACAAACTGCTTATCTATTCATGTACCCACTCACTCATTCATTCAACACATGACTTTCAACCACCTACTGTGTGTCAGTCACTGTGCTAGGCGCTGGGGGATAGTAAAGTACAGGAGAATGAAAGTCTCTTGGATCATAGACTGGTGGGAGAGATGGACATCAAATACGTAATCCCACAAATGATTATATAATTCTAATTGTGAAAAGTGTTAAGGAGGAAATGGAGGATAGCCTGAGAATATAAAACGGGAGGAGGGATGGTATCTAACCTAGCCTGGGAGATTAGGGGAAGAACTCCCTGAGGAAGTGACATTAAGCTGAGGCCTGAAGATTGAATCTAACAGGCATGGTGGCTGGGTACGATGGCTCATGCCTGTAATTCCAGAACTTTGGGAGGCCGAGGCGGGCAGATCACTTTGAGGTCATGAGTTTGAGATCAGCCTGGCCAACGTGGTAAAACCTCATCTCTACCAAAAATACAAAAATCAGCTGGGCATGGTGGCACATGCCTGTAATCCCAGCTACTCAGGAAGCTGAGGCACAAGAATTGCTTGAACCTGGGAGGTGAAGGTTGTAGTAAGCCAAGATCACACCACTGCACTCCAGCCTGGGCCACAGAGCGAGACTCCATCTCAAAAACAAAAACAAAAAAAAGCACGGCATTGAGCAGGCGAAGGACGTGCGTGTGTGTGAAGAGCATTCTGTGTAGATCTCATGCAAATGCCTTCAGGTTGGATGGTTTGGCCAAGTTCAGAAGTAGAAAGAAGCCAGTGGGACTAGTGTGGGTCATAAAGGGAGACAGGTGGGAGAAGAACCAGGGATTGTGCCGAGAATATAGATATGAATTAGACACAGCCACTGTCTTTGAGGCTCATGATCAAGTGAGAGATCACTGTGCACCTGGCTGAGGTACAGCATGGTAGAGAGATCTACCACGGAAAATTCAGGGAACAAAGTGGCTGATACCGCCTGGAGGAGTGAGGGAAGGCTGACGAGAGGAGGTGGTATTTGATCTGGGTCTGAGCAGTTGCACAGGAGTTTATTAAGCCAAAAGAGAGAAAAGCATATGTGAAGGCCAGGGTAGCAGTCAGAGTGAATGGAACATGGGGGATGACACAGAAAATATCTGGAAATGAGAAGAGACAGAGGAAGGTTGTAGGTGATTGTATTCATTAGTTAATTCATCAATCCAACAAATTGGAGAACGCGAGGCACTGGGAACACAACAATAAGAAGACAAAATTTGCTGCCCACATAGAACTTACATTCTATTGGGGGAGAGAGTCAATAAACATTTTTTAAAAAGCATAATATATGCATTCTAAGTGACAGTGAAGTTCTATTAAGATAAAGTTGAAAATGGGGAGAAAAGTACAGCCATGTATGAAGGGCTTGCAATTTAATATCTGAATGGTCAGGGAAGACTCACTGAGAAGTGGACTTGGAGCAAAGACCTGAAGGGGTAAAGGAAAGAGGCAGGCGGATATTTGGGAACAGCAAGTGCAAAGACCCCAAGGTGGTAACGTGTCCGGAGTGTTCAAGACAGCAAGAAGGTCAGTGTGGTTGGTGCAGGGTAAACAGAATGAATAGTTAGAAGTGAGGCTAAAATACAAAAAAAATTAGCCGGGCGAGGTGGCGGGCGCCTGTACTCCCAGCTACTTAGGAGGCTGAGGCAGGAGAATGGCGTGAACCCGGGAGGCGGGGCTTGCAGTGAGCTGAGATCCGGCCACTGCACTCCAGCCTGGGCAACAGAGCCAGACTCCGTCTCAAAAAAAAAAAAAGAAGTGAGGCCAGTGAGGTGAGAGAACCTGATCGTGGAGCTCTTGTTGACCAGTGGGTGTCCTGTAGAGCGACTTCGGAAGCTGCAGAGAGTTTTGTTCAGAGGAGAGGTAAGATATGACTTACATTTTAAAAGAACCATTTTGGCTGCTACGTTGAGAACAGATGATGAAGGGACAAGGCAAACACAGAAGGCCATCAGGGAATCTATTGCAATAATCTGGGGGAAGAATGATAGTTGGTTGAGTCAGGGTGGTATCTGTGGAGGTGGTGAGAAGGACTTGAATATATTTTGAAGACAGAGCCAACAGGACTTGCTGATAAATTAAATGTGAAGTGTAAGAGCAAGAAAAGACTCAAGGATGATGCCAAGGTTTTTTGCCTGTCCAACTAAAATGATGGGATTGCTGTTAACTAATGAGAACGATGGTGAGAGAACAGGTTTTGGGTGGGTTGGTACTCGTAGCTTAGTTTTATAATTTGAATATGTCAAATGAAGATGTCAAATACACAGTTGGATACACAAACCGAACATCCAGGAGTTCTTCATGTATTCTTAATATTAATCCTGTCAGATACATGTGTTGCAAATTTCTCCTCTTAGTTTGTAAATCATGTTTTCATTTTCTTTAAGGTGTTCTTTTGTAGAAGCTCAATTTTAATGTAATCATATTTATCAACCTTACATTTACGGTTGATGCTTTATGTGTCTTGTTTAAGAAAAACCTTTTCTTACCCTGAAATTAGAAAGTTAACCTATTTTTTTCTTAAAAGTTTTCAAGTTTTTTTTTTTTGTTGTTTGTTTGTTTTGTTTTTTTTGAGACAGAGTCCCGCTCCGTTGCTGAGGCTGGAGTGCAGTAGCATGATCTCGGCTCACTGCAACCCCCACTCCGGGTTCAAGTGATTCTCCTGACTCGGCCTCCCAAGTAGCTGGGATTACAAGTGTGTGCCACCATGCCTGACTGATTTTTGTATTTTTAGTAGAGATGGGGTTTTATCACTTTAGCCAGGCTGGTCTCGAACCCCTGACCTCAGGTGACCCACCCACCTCGGCCTCCCAAAAGTGCAGAGATTACAGGCAAGAGCCACTGTGCCTAGCCTTACATTTAAATTCTTAATACTAAAATAAATTATTTAAGTAAAAGAGAGGCTTTCATGGATCAATGTTGGGAGGGTGTCATAAACCAAGGACTCTGTGCCCTTGAGGTTAAGAACTACAATGACAAAAAAGAATAGGAAGGTAATTGGACTACTCATTCCTCTTTTAATGAAGCAGTCCTACCTCTTCATCTAGTTTGCTGAAATGGTATCTTATCTATCTTTCTACCACACAGCCAAATGTTGTTCATAGTCCTCAACAGTTCAATAAATATTTATTGACTGACAATGCAAAGGTTTGCAGGTACAAGGAGGGAAAGGTTAACAATTAGCTATAACCCTTTCTAGGGACCCTGGATTTGGTTTTCCTTAAACCCTCCAGGGTAATGATTCTCTAAGTGTGGCCTTTGACTACCTGCATTAGAATCACATGAGGTATTTTATTAAAAATAAAGATTCCTGGGCTGGGCACGGTGGCTCACACCTGTAATCCCAGCACTTTGGGAGGCCAAGTGGGGGCGGATCACTAGGTCAGGAGTTCAAGACCAGTCTGGCCATCATAGTGAAACCCGGTCTCTACTAAAAATACAAAACATTAGCCGGGCATGGTGGTGGGCGCCTGTAATCCTAGCTACTTGGGAGGCTGAGGCAGGAGAATTGCGTGAGACTGGGAGGTGGGGGTTCCAGTGAACCGAGATCACACCACTGCACTCTAGCCCAGGCAACAGTGCGAGACTCTGTCTCAAAAAAATAAAGATTCCTGGGCCTCACCCAGGTCCATTGAATCAGGATCTTTGGAAATGCAGCCCAAGATCTGTTTTTTAAAACCTTTTTTAGCTTTAAAAATCAATTTTATTAATGTATAATTTACATGCAATAAAAGGTGTCCTTTTTAAGTTTACAGTTCTATGAGTTTTGGCAAATATATACAACCATGTAATCACCACCCTAATCACAATATAAAACTTCTCCATCACCCCTCAAAATTCCCTTGTATCCTTTTGCAGTCACTCTCCCTTCTAACCTCCCCACCTCAGCCCAAGGTAGGCACTGATCTGCTCGCTATCACCATAGATTAGTTCGCCTGTTATAGAATTTCACATAAGTGATATCACATAGGATGCATCTTTTCGTATCTGGATTTTTCGGCATGGCCTAATGTTGTGATTTATCCATACTGTTGCATAGATTCCAAGTTTGTTCTTTCTATCGCTCAGAAGTACTCTAGGATGTACCACAGTTGGTCTATTTATTAGACACGTGGGTGTTTCCAGTTTATGACTATTATGAATAAAGCTATAAATATTCATGTACAAGTCTTGGTAAGGACACATGATTTCCAGAAATCTGTGTTTAATCAGCATGTGCAAGAGACTCGTGCCTGCTGGAGTGTGATACCTGCTGCCCTAAGTGACCAGCAGGCCCTGGGTTAGAGGGAGCTCAATGCAGGACAAGAAGCGTTGGGCAAAATGCCATCAGCCAAATTCTTTGTCCAAGAAGACAAAGGTCAAATAATTGAGTGGTTGGCTACATCCTTCTGCCTTATTGGGACACTGAATCTTTTTTTTTTTTTTTTTTTTGAGATGGAGTCTCGCTCTGTCGCCCAGGCTGGAGTGCAGTGGCCGGATCTCAGCTCACTGAAAGCTCCGCTCCCTGGGTTTATGCCATTCTCCTGCCTCAGCCTCCCGAGTAGCTGGGACTACAGGCGCCCACCATCTCGCCCAGCTAGTTTTTTGTGTTTTTTAGTAGAGACGGGGTTTCACCGTGTTAGCCAGGATGGTCTCGATCTCCTGACCTCGTGATCCGCCCGTCACGGCCTCCCAAAGTGCTGGGATTACAGGCTTGAGCCACTGCGCCCGGCCAGACACTGATTCTTTTATCCCATGGAAGGGGTTTTGCTACTTAAAAATTATTATCGTCGTTATCATGAATAGATATACCCAGAGTTTGGGGATATGGAAAATGCCAAACTATTTCTCTCATTACTTTTATGTGCTTTTTCTCTCTTTTCTTTTTTTTTCTTTTTTCTTTTTTTTTTTTTTTTTGAGACGGAGTCTCGCTCTGTCACCCAGGCTGGAATGCAGTGGCGGGATCTCAGCTCACTGCAAGCTCCGCCTCCCGGGTTTACGCCATTCTCCTGCCTCAGCCTCCTGAGTAGCTGGGACTACAGGCGCCCGCCACCGGGCCCAGCTAATTTTTTGTATTTTTTAGTAGAGACGGGGTTTCACCGTGTTAGCCAGGATGATCTCGATCTCCTGACCTCGTGATCCGCCTGTCTCGGCCTCCCAAAGTGCTGGGATTACAGGCTTGAGTCACTGCGCCCGGCCTTTCTCTCTTTTCTTTCAGATTTTAGAAGGAGCCAGAATTATTTCTTCTCTCAGAGTAGTAGAAGGAATTATGGAAAGTAATTTTTTTCCATCTTTATTGTGTTAAAATACATGTTACCTAAAATTTACCATCTTAACCATTTTTCAGCTTGCATTTCAGTGGTATTAAATATATTCATAATGTGGTAAAGTATCACCACCATCTAGCTCTGTAACTCTTTTCATCCTGTCAAACTGAAACTCTATACCCATTAAACAATGGAAGGTAAATTCTTACCCAGAATCTAAGGTCTTCAATTCAGCTTCTGGATCTTGCCTCAGAAAGCCCTGTGTGGAATGGAGAGGTCTGGGATGCGACAGAGCTGGGCTTGAATTTTTCAGTTGCCTCCCAGCTCTGTACCTAGCTCCTAGCTCTCTGGAATTCAGTTATCTTATCTGTAAAAAGGAGTGATTTGATTTCTACCTCTTGGCATTGTATTAAGAATTCAAAATAATAACAAATAAACCTCCTGGCCTGTCATCCCAGCACTTTGGGAGGCAGAGGTGGGTGAATCATGAGGTCAGTAGTTCGACATCAGCCAACATGGTGAAACCCCATCTCTACTAAAAATACAAAAATTAGCTGGGCATGGTGTGCCTGTAATCCCAGCTACTCAGGAGGCTGAGGCAGGAGAATCTCTTGAACCCGGGAGGTGGAGGGTGTAGTGAGCTGAGATCATGCCATTGCACTCCAGCCTGGGTGACAGAGCAAGACTCTGTCTTAAAAAACAAACAAACAAAAACAAAAAAAATGCTTCCTGCAGTGTGACAGGCTTTGAGAAATAATTACCATTAACTAACATTTGTAAATGTGAAAGAAAAATAGATCTCAGGACCCCACACTCACCATGCCAAAGGGAAAGTTAAGCCTGGGCATGGAGTCACCAACACTGTCTTCCTTTTGTTCTCAGATAGCTGTAATTTCACAACCCCTGTCATAGCCACATTTCCTCTCCTCTTGCCTTTCACATGTTTACTTTACCTTAGGTGAAATATAGATTTACTGAGCACAAGACAATGCATAATTGATTTTTTCCTCTATTCTCTTTTAGCATGTAAAATGTAGATTTACAGAGGCTAACCAGAGCCTTTCAAAAATGCAACTGTGTGCCTCACTGTCTACCCTCCCTCCCTTTTTTCCCCTCCTGCTTGTTCTCTCGCCCTGCGAACACTGTAGTTCCCAAAGCTGCTTTTGGGAAAAGCATGGGCCACACGTACCTTGATGACTCATGTGTTTTTTCTTGGTGTGTCCTCAACCTTGAATAAATAAACCTCTAATTGATACACCTGCCTCAGTCACTTTTTGGTTTCTGCAAGTTATCTACAGTTTGTGGGATAGACTTTAGAGGCACAGCTGTGTGACCCTGGGGAACTCACTTAACTTCAGTTTCCTTATCAGAGCAAGGGTGATCATAACAGCACTTACCATAGAGGGTTGTGAGGATTAAATGAGTTGGTCCATGTAAACCACTTGAGATGGTACATGTGCCTGGTAAGTGCTCAAATGTTTGCTGTTATTAATTTTATCTTCACCAGCCTTTAGGATATTGTTATTGTCCCCTAAGGCTCAGAGAAATGATGGCCTCTAAGCCATTAGGTGAGGGCTCAAGCCTGGCTTTGTCTGATTCTGATCCAATAGTTGTTATACCTCTGCTTCTGGCAACATTTTTGTTTACTCTCCCAATTGCCACCAGGGAAAAACATTTCATGGGCAATGATAGAAGCATGAATGAGATAGTTGCTATAGATTCAAACATTTCTACTACCCAGAAGCCTTAGTCAAATATATCTTCTGGAAATTCTACCTTCATCACCAATTCTTCCACACCTGGGAGGCAGCAGAATTTATCAGGGGCAGCCCAATGGTTATCATTGACTTTCTCCAATTTCCTCTCCGTCCACAATTTGGTCTATCACTCAGTTCATAGTCTACGTCCAAAAATATGCCCTGGAATCTGTCTTCTCTTTTGAACTCTTATCTGCCTAATTAGGCTTCAGGTTTCCAAGGCCCCCAAGTTGGCCTAGTTGGTGTTGATGAAAAAAGTCAAACTCTGTAAAATATTTGAAGAGATTTATTCTGAATCAAATATGAGTGACCAATGGCTCATCACACAGCCCCAGGGGATCCTGAGAACATGTGTCCAAGGTGGTCGGGCTATATCTTGGATTTATGCATTTTAGGGAGATATAAGACATCAATCAATCAATATGCATAAGATCAGTCTGGAAAAGGGGGGGCAATCAAAGTGAGGGGAGTGGGCTTCCAGGTCATAGATAGATTCAAGAATTTTCTAGTTGACAATTGGTTGAAAGAGTTATTATCTAAAGACCTAGAGTCAATGGAAGGGAATGTCTGGGTTAAGATAAGGGTTTGTGGTGACCAAGGTTCCCATTATGCAGATGAAATCAATAGAAAATATTTCTTATCAGAAGTAAAAGAGTCTACTCTATTTGTATTAAGGTCTCTCTTTTTATGTTTATGCTGGTTAGCTGTGCCTGAATTCCAATGAGAGGAGGATATAATGAGGCATGTCTGACCCTCACTTCCCATCATGGCTCGAACTAGCTTTTCAGGTTAATTTTAGAATGCCCTCGGCCAAGAGGAGGGGGTCCATTGGCCAGTTGTGGACTTAGAATTTTATTCTTGGTTTATGTTAGTATTAGTCACACCCAGCTCTTTTGATTTTGCTCTTTTTCCCTTTTCCCACTCTTTCTGGTTCCAAAGATACCTTTCCTGTGGCACTTTCCTTATTTTGAAATTATTTTTACAAGTGTGTGTTTCCTACAAGGGTAAACTCCTGAAAGACATAGTCTTTTTTTTTTTTTCTTTTAACCTGGAAATGGCTCCCAGGCACAATTAAGACCAGACTAATTCATTAACATGCCTAAAGGAAGAGTCCAGAAGGGGTGTAAGGGGCATAGATATTCATGGAAAGCAGAGACAGAGAAAACACACACAAAAATGTTGGCCTTCTCGGGTGAGGAGAGGTTCTTTCTGTCTATCTCAAGCTACCTGATTACTTTTTTAATTTGTAGAGATGAGGTTTCACTACATTGCCCAGGCTGGTTGAACTTCTGGGCTCAAGCGACCCTCCCACCTCAGCCTCCCAAGTAGCTGGAATTACAGTAAGTGTGCACCACAAACACCTGGCTAATTGTTTAAATTTTTTTTTTTTTTTTTTTTGGTAGAGGTGAGGGTCTCACTATGTTGCCCAGGCTGGTCTTGAACTCCTGGGGTCAAGTGATCCTCCCACCTCAGCCTCCCAAAGTGCTGGGATTACAGGTGTGAGTCACTGCACCTGGCCCTAGAATAGGCGTGTTTCTCAAGAACCACAGATCCCTGTCACTGCAATCATTTGATGACTGAGCGAACTTCTCTCAAGTTTAGAGCCTCCTTTGAAGGCCTGCCTGGGAGAAACAAATGGGTCTACTTTGCAGAAAGGAGCTATGATTCCTGTGGTGAATAGAAAAATCAATCAGCATTTCTGTTTGTACACCGGCTTAGGGAAATGCAACTGAGTCCCTGCAAGTTGGTTCTGCCCACCTCCTGTTGACATATACCAGTCTGTGAGTCTTCAAGGACTTCAGTAACCTCACTGAGGGAGCTGGCCCCATGTCACTATCATCACAGTTAGCAAAAAAAAAAAAAAAAAAAAAAAACTTGCCTGGATCGGATTCTTCTACTCAAGAAGTGCTTTTGGGGCCAGTTAGCAAAAACAAAACAAAACAAAAACAAAAACAAAAAAACTTGCCTGGATCTGATTCTTCACTCAAGAAGTGCTTTTGGGGCTGTATCAGTCTTTCCATTTCTCTAGGAAGCACTACAAACAATAGTAGCACTCACCTTTTTTTGAAAATTTACTCTGTGCCAGGCACATAGTTTTGTTCCTGCCCAGAATACCCTATCAATCTATTTCAACCCTAGCCATCCTTGAAAGCCAACCATTTGTTTGCTTATTCAACATTTACCCAGCACTTTCTAGATGCCAATGTATGTGGCAATATTGAGATGAGTGATATGCAGCTACAGTCCTCAGGAGCTCACCGTGTAATGAGGCAGAAACAGAAACTCTCTAATGAAATAGGGCATAATGATAGAGAGACGAGCAGGATCCTATGGGATACAGAGGAGGGTCATATAACCCAGCTTTGCAAGGGAGGCTGATTCGAGAGGCTTCGTGGAGGAGGTGACACATAAGCTGAGTAGGAGACAGGCAGTGGAGAAGGTGGAGAAAGGCATCCTTGATCAAGTTAGCAAGTGGAAAACCATAGTGGGTGCAGGGTAAAACAAGCAGGGGTTCCACATGTTTATGGAGGACAAGTAAAAGGTCAGAGTCTACATCCCAGAGGGAGAGAAGAGATTCAACTCTTCCCCTAGTCTTACTTTCCGTGCACCTTGTGTGGTGTGAGCATCCTGCCTCTGCACTTAAAGTGCCTAAAAGATACAGCATTATATGAAATATCTTCCAAGTACAAGCCTGCTGTTTCATCTTTGGGGACAACCAAAGAAACAGAAATCTGCCCCAATATTGGAGGGAAAACTAATCATGCTAGCCCTTTGTAGAGAAGCAGGAGGAGGACTGTGTACCTGATGAGCATTTAAAGGATTTTCTCAGGTAATTTAGATGTTGCACATCTTTGCTTAGACTTCAGAGCCAACCTTCTCCCGCTCCCATGCGGTTCAAGGGCTTGTCAATGTGTTCCCCTGCATTTGAAATTTTTCCCAAGGAGACTGTTAATTGTATTGAGTGAGGATGGGTCACATCCCTGAGACAATGCTCTTGCATTTTTTTTCTCTAGAAGAAATCCTCTAGAATGCACAGTAGGCTGACTGGTTTTGATGAGATACCAGTGAGATTGGCTTTATTTTAAGCAACATGTATACAATAACACGTTCTACCAGAACTAGCAATTTTGTCAGGTTACAGGTTTTCAGGGCTCAGGACACCACTAGTGGCCCACTTGCAGGGTCAGAACACACACTGGAAGTTCCCAGTTGCTTCTTCATTTACACAAGTTCAGTAGAAAAAACTATCAATGACAAAGCAGTGACACATGGTGGTGAAGACACTCCCTGCACCAGACCACGGCCGGATGGGGAATTAAAAGAAGGAAAAATCCTTGTAAACTTGATGTTAGAGTCAGAGAAGGGATGATCCAACACCTATAATATGAGCTGAGGGCCAAGGATGTTTATTATTATTTTTTTTACTGTTAGTTCAAATGTGGATTTCCTCTGCTCAACTCCAGACACTCAACTCCAATTTTCTGATATTAACTATTGTAAAAATATTGCCACCATCTTTGTTTTCTGGGCTTATAAGTGGACTAAGTTCCTATGCTTGGTTAGGTGGAATCTTTTTAGTGACCCTAAAATGAAGGCATATGCAAATATCTTCAAAATAGTCTTTTTGAAGCTGCACAGAAAGGAAGATTCGAGAGATGATTCTGTGGTAGTAACGATTCCCTCATCACTCCCAACCAAGCCAAATCTTCAGCAGGGAGCTGGAATTGGTTTTCCGGAATAAGAGGATTATATCCCAACAATTCTGGAACCTCATGGGGTGATATTCTCATTCAGGTGCCGCCCAAGTTTTTCCTTTTTTTCTTTTCTTTTCTTTTTTTTTTTTTTTTTTGAGACGGAGTCTCGCTCTGTCGCCCAGGCTCAGTGCAGTGGCCGGATCTCAGCTCACTGCAAGCTCCGCCTCCCGGGTTTACGCCATTCTCCCGCCTCAGCCTCCCGAGTAGCTGGGACTACAGGCACCCGCCACCTCGCCCAGCTAGTTTTTTGTATTTTTTTAGTAGAGACAGGGTTTCACCGTGTTAGCCAGGATGGTCTCGATCTTCTGACCTCGTGATCCGCCCGTCTCGGCCTCCCAAAGTGCTGGGATTACAGGCTTGAGCCACCGCCCCCGGCAGCCCCCCAAGTTTTGATGACATCTGTAACAAGTCTGCCGAGAGGCAAGCACAGAAGTCCCTTCAGAGGAAAAAGGCAATAAAAATGCAGCATCAAGATCCTGATTTATCACATTGGCATTTACCTGCCAGTCTCCTTGGATACGCCTCTCTGTTGCAGGGTAAGGGTTTTGGTTAGAAATTCTGCTCACATGCTGGGGTTGGTAGCTGCATAATTCAACTGCATGAACCACCCAGGGAAGCTGGAGAATGTTGATTGCTCCCAGATGGATGGCTAGGGGGGCACCTGGAGGACCTCAGGGTCTTAAAGGGGCCTCAAAGCAAGCTGCTGTTCTTCCTCACTTCTTCTCACTGGAGCACAAGGTGTTTTGCTGACTGCAGAAGGCAGAGATTTGTCAGAACTCCCTTCTGACCTTTATTATTGATGAAGCGATAGCAGATGGATGGCCTATGTCCCACCCAACAGCTTACTAATCCGCACGTGCCCACCTTCACTCTGCATTAGGCCAATTCACCCATGCAGGCCTGGGTGAATGCAGGCCTAGATCATTGTTTTGGATTGTAGTATCCCCCCAAAGTCACATCAACCTGGGTCTCAGAATGTTACTTTATTTGGAAATAGGGTTAAGATGGATTAGTTAAGATGGGGCATTCTGGATCAGGGTGAGCCTTAGATTCAATGACTAGTGTCTTTACAATAAGAGATCACCGAGAGACATTCATGGAGAAGAAGCCATGCCAAGATGGGAGAAGATTGGAGGGATGCAGCTATGAGCCAAGGAAGGCCAAGGCTTGCTGGGAGCCCTCAGAAGCCAGTGGAGAGGCATGGAACAGATTCTCCTAGAATCTTTCAGAAGCTTCCAGAAGGAACCAACTCTGCTGACAACCTTGATTTCGCACTTACAGCCTCCAGGACTGTGAGAGAATGCATTTATTTGTTTTAGGGCATCCAGTTTGTGGTAACTTGTTTTGGCAGTCCTAGGACACTAATGCAACAGTCAAGGACAATGATGCTGCCGGAGGCTACCGAGTGAAAAATAAAGGGAAGGACAGAGCCAGGGATGCCCTGGTCCACTCCCAACTCATCAGGAAGATAAATTACTTTTGAAGGGTATCAGGGGTGGGAACTTCATGGAGCTCATTGAGGGTGAGACTTGAAGCAGGCCTTCCCCCAATACCATCACTAATAAAAATCACACTGGAAGAGGAACGTTTTCATGAAAGCTTTAATTATGACTAAGCTAGAGTCCCTATGGAATGAACATTCACTCATACTTCTCTCCTCACTTGTTGGAAAATAAGTAAACGAGCTTATCTCAAGTCCTTAATTAGAACATAACCACATGCAAGGGAGATCTTTTATCAGCATAGATGTTTTTACCCACAGCTTAATGTTTGTACTGTTAGTTTTGAGAAGATGACCACAACTGTTCAAAAGGACATGCCAGACACCTTAGTCACATGCAAATAGGCTAAAATTACTAAGGCAGGAAAGACCACTAATAAATGTTATATCTTCTACCACAAGTCTAGGTATGGGCTAGTAAGTAGGAATACTCAATTAAGCGGAGCACTTATTTGCCTTGAAAATCATAGTTAATCAAATTCTACTTCTGTCCAAGCCAAACTGAGGGTAGAACCAATTCCAGATGACATAGAGCAGAGAGATGGAGCCTGGTGGCATTGCCTGAGGCCTGGGTGAAGCTGTGTCTGAACCCATCTCTGCCTACTGCCTTTTTAAAGAACTAGACATCTGTGCAGAAGGCTGAGTTCATCATCCTCAGATCATGGCACTGTATGCAAAATCTCTTCATCTCCAATTAACTCTTACCCCTCTCCCCTTTCCCCATTTCTTCCTATGGGCAATCACTCTAAAATGGTTAATATGGAACTTTGTCTGCAGTGGTTGTAAGCCTTTCTAATTTTTTCAAATAATTTTATCATATCTTCTTTCTTTTACTTTTGTCACTGAGCACCATGTCTCTGAGGTCTATCCATGATGCTACTGTGGTTAACAGCTTTCCCACTGCTTCTCATTACTGCATACTTCTCCATGGTGTGTATTCACTGTGTTTTTCCGTATCCATACCCCACAACCACCACCACAAAATCCCCTGACAGCAATGAACATGCTGTATGTGTCTCCTGTGGAGCTATGTAACAATTTCCTTGGGTCATAACATTAGCAGTGGGATTGCTGGGTCCGAGGAGGCACTTGATTTGACTAAGTAATGGCTAATTTCTCTGGGTAATGGATGTCAGTCTGCATTTCCAATGGCGAGGGTTCTTATATCTGTATTTGCCACCCAAGGGTTCTTGTGGTTCTATTTGCCACTAGCACTTAGCATTATTCAGGTTTCTAATTTTTGCTGGTCAAATTTTAAAAAGGCAATATGTCATATTTTTATTATTTTACTTTTCTGAGACAGGGTCGCACTCTGGAGTACAGTAGTATGAACATGGTTCACTGTAGCCTTGACCCCCAGGGCTCAATGATCCTCCCACCACAGCCTCCCCAGTAGCTGGGACCACAGGTGTGCACCACCACATTCAGCTAAGTTTTAAAATTTTTGTAGAGATGGGGGTCTCAACATGTTGCCCAGGCGGGTCTCCAGCTCCTGGACTCAGCTCCTGCCTAGGCCTCCCAAAGTGCTGGGATTAGAGGCGTGGGCCACCGCACCTAGTCTCGTATTTTTTTAATTGGCATTTTGTTAATCACCAATAACTTGCAACGTCTCTCCATATACCTGTAAGTATTTGGGGTTACCCCTTCTATAAACTGCCTATTCATATTCCTCACCCATTTTTCTACTGGGGCTGCTTTCTTCTTGTTGGTTCACAAGTGTTCCATATGTAGTATGATATTTAACCCCTTGCTGGTTTTAGAAATTGAAGATATTTCCCCTTTTCTTTCATCTACCCATTAGCTTTGTCCACGGTGAGTCCTTTGTGGATCAGAGATCCTTAATTTTAATGGAATTCTGGCCTGCAGAATTCTATTTTTTTTCTTTTGGTCTGCAGAATTCTAAAGATGTCATCCCAAGATTCCGTTTCTCTGATTATCTAATCAAACACTAACCTAGGTACTGCAGAGAAGAAACTTAGCTGATGTATATAAGGTTACGGACTTTAAAACAGGGAGATTATCCTGGATTATTTGGGTAAACTCAATCTCATCACTTGAGTCCTTAAAAGCAGTGAAATGTCTCCAACTGGCATCTGAGAGATGTAGGAGGACAGATGAAGGAGAAGGAGCAAACAGAGATGTGAATCATGAGAAGGGCTTGACTGAATGTTGCTGGCTGGAAAGACTGAGGAAGGAGGTCATGAACCAAGCATTGGCTATGGCTTCTAGAAGCTGGTAAGCCCCTGGGCTGGCAGCCGGCAAGGAAACAGGGGCCTTAGTCCCACAGTTGCCGGGAACTGAATTTGGCCAACAACCGGAAGGAGCCCGGAAGCAGATTCTCCTCCAAAGCTTCCAAATAAGAGCCCATACCATCTGGCACCTTGATATTAGCCTGGTGAGAGCCTAAGAAAAGTGCCCAACTGAGCCCACTGGGTTCAACCTGCAGAACTGTGAGATAATAAATTAGAGTCGATCAGTTTGTGGTAATTTGCATGGCAGCAAGAGGAAACTAATAGAGAAATCAAACTTGTCAATTTTTGCCTTATGGTTTATGTGTCTGGATTTTTTTTTTCAAGTTTTTTCTTACCCCTGTGCATGCATGAATTTCCAGCCTTGTAGGGGGGTTTGCCCCCCATGAGGGTGAAAATTGGTTCTTGGGAGGTGAAAAAAACCAATTCGTTTATGTTTAAAGCACAGGTATCTATATCTATGTATGCACTATATATGTGTGTGTATATATATAGATAGGAAACCAACATAACTGGCGTTAACATCCCCTCTGGAGGGTTGCATTTATGAAAAAAGAGTCTTTAAAAAAACTTCTTAGGAGTTTTTATGAGTTTTAGGTGATAATTAAAAGAAGATTGCAAAACACTGGCTCCATGTCACAATGATATTCTTCTACATTTTATTTATTTATTTATTTATTTAGAGACAGAACCTCACTCCGTTGCCCAGGCTGGAGTGTAGTGGCACAATCATGGCTTACTGAAGCCTTGAACTCTCAGGCTCTAGTGATGCTCCTACCTCAGTCTCCCGAGTAGCTGGAACTACAGGTATGCACCACTATGTCTGGCTACTTTTTGATTTTTTGTAGCGATGGGGTCTTATTATGTTGCTCAGGCTGGCCTCAAACACCTGGATACCAGCAATCCTCCTGCCTCAACCTCCCAAGTGCTATGATTACAGGCATGAGCCACTGCACACAGCCTACATTTTGTTTTATTAACTTTATAGTCTTTATCTTTCATATTGAGGTCTTTAAGTTATATAGAATTTTAGTTTACTGAGTTCCTCTAAAAATTTGTATGGAATTTTTATTGAGGTTGCATTGAATTTATAGGTTAATTTGGAGAGAATCAACATCTTTATAATATTAAATCATCCTGTCAAGAACATAGAAAGTCACTTCAAACATTGGGAGTATCTTCTGTTTCCTTTACTAGAATTTTAAAGTTTTTTTCCACAGAGGGCCTTTGTTATTTCCAAAACACTAAAACATCTGTGGCTGTTGTGAATGGTGTCTTATTTTCTATTCTGTATTTATTCAGATCTAAGATGCTATCAATGTAAGATGCATCCCAATTTTAGAGACATTAAAATGTTAAAAAATTTGTGTCTCATTTTTTCTATTGATTTATTGCTAGTATAAAGAAATACTATTGATTTTTATGGGCTAATCTTGTATCTGGCAATGCTGTTTCTAAGTTCTAATAATTTTCCTGCTAATCCTGTTGATTTTCCTAGGTAAATGATGATAGTTTAATCTCTTCCCTTCCAATGTTTTCCTTCTCTCTTTCTCTCACTCTCGCTCTCTCCCTCTCTCATTGGCTATGACCTCTAGTATCATGTAATCGTTAGTGGTGAGAGTCAACTATGAATTTTCAGTTTATGAGATCGATAAGTTATTTTTCTTTAGTCAATGTGGTTGAAGTGTCTGAAATTTACAACTCAAGAGCCCTAACGGTTGGATCCTGAGTGTAGAACTATAGCCAATTCTTGAAGAAAACCAACGTTTTTAGTAATCTATCTTCTCTGCACTACCTGATATAAATGTAGTGGCTTAACACCCCTTGGTTTATGATGAAGGCAAATTCTCTTAGAAAGGAGGTGTGGAAGGCCGGGCTTGGTGGCTCATGCCTGTAATCCCAGCACTTTGGGAGGCTGAGACAGGCGGATCACGAGGTCAGGAGATCGAGACCATCCTGGCTAACACAGTGAAACCCCATCTCTACTAAAAATACAAAAAAAATAGCTAGGTGTGGTGGCGGGTGCCTGTAGTCCCAGCTACTCGGGAGGCTGAGGCAGGAGAATGGCGTGAACCTGGGAGGTGGAGCTTGCAGTGAGCCGAGATCACACCACTGTACTCCAGCCTGGGCTAGACAGCGAGACTCCATCTCAAAAAAAGAAAAAAAAAAAAAGAAAAGAAAGGAGGTGTGGGCAGGAAGAGAATAATTGCTGGGTTTAGTACCAAATAATAATTAAGATAATTATAAAGATAATGATGATCTATCTTTATGACTTTACATTTTCTTTTTTTTTTTTTTTTGAGACAGAGTCTCACTCTTGCCCAGGCTGGAGTGCAGTGGTGCAATCTTGGCTCACTGCAAGCTCCGCCTCCTGGGTTCATGCCATTCTCCTGCCTTAGCCTCCCGAGTAGCTGGGACTACAGGCGCCCACCACCACGCCCGGCTAATTTTTTGTATTTTTAGTAGAGACGGGGTTTCACCGTGTTAGCCAGGATGGTCTCGATCTTCTAACCTCGTGATCCGCCCACCTCGGCCTCCCAAAGTGCTGGGATTACAGGCTCACGTGAGCCACCGTGCCCGGCCCCATGACTTTACATTTTCAAAACAATCCTTTATCACATTTGATTCATGGCAGTCCTAACAAGCTGGACAGGAAAAGAATCATTATGTTTGTTTTCCACATGAGGAAAAGAGAGCTTGAGTTTCTATTTGGGTCCCATGATAGTCTTTTGGGGATTGGTTTTCAAGGGCAGGAGGAGCAGGGTAATAGGATAGGAGAGAGTCCCTGGACCACGAAGAACTGGGAGAGTTGCTTATTTAAAACATCCTGCAAAGCAGGGCTCAGATAATGAACTAAACACTAGAGAATGAGCCAAATCAGAAAGAATACTGGATCTGAATGGAGAAGGGGGGCCAATGAGTGGCCCAGAACTGTAATTTTGAACCAGTTTCTAGACTAGAGTTCCACAGAACCCAGTTCCATGAAAACTTGTTACTGCAAAAGGAGCCCACATCATAACTTAAATTTGTGTGCCATGTTATGTTTGTGTATGCAGTAAAGGACTTCAACATAGCAACTCTGTTTGCAATTTTGTTAAAGGTCTTTTAGCCCTGGAATTAATCAGGCAATCAGGGTTCCACTAGGGAAACAGAATCAGTAAGTTTTATATATTAAGACATGTATTGCAAGGAATTGGCTTAAGCCATTGTGGGGACTGCCTAGACAAGTTTGATATCCGTAGGGCAGACCATGAGGAAGGAAGCCTGGAACCCCAGGTGCAGGAGCTGAAGCCATAGTCCTACAGTTAGAATTTCCCCTTCCTGGAACATCACACACTGGGGCCTATTGTGGGGACGGGGGAGTGGGGAGGGATGGCATTGGGAGTTATACCTGATGTAAATGACGAGTTGATGGGTGCTGATGAGTTGATGGGTGCAGCACACCAACATGGCACATATATACATATGTAACAAACCTGCACGTTGTGCACATGTACCCTAGAGCTTGAAGTATAATTAAAAAAAAAAAAAAAGAATTTCCCCTTCCTTGGGGATGCCTCAGTTCTGCTCTTAAAGTCCTTCAACTGATTAAATCAGGCCCATCCAGACGATCTAATATAATCTTCCTTGTTTAAAATAAACTGATTATATAGACTAATATGGTTTGGCTGTGTCCCCACCCAAATCTTATCTCTGATTGTAATCCAAATTGTAATCCCCTTGGGTTGAGGGAGGGACCTGGTGGGAGGTTATTGGATCATGGGGGCGGTTTCCCTCATGCTCTTCTCATGATGATGAGTAAATTCTTATAAGATCTGGTTATTTGATAAGTGGCACTTTCTCCTGCTCTCTCTTCCTCCTGCTGCCATGTAAGACGTGCCTTGCTTCCCCTTTGCCTTCTGCTATGATTGTAAATTTTCTGAGGCCTCCCTAGCGACGTGGAACTGTGAGTCCATTAAACCTCTTTCCTTTATAAATTACCCAGTCCCAAGTAGTATCTTTGTAGTAGTATGAAAATGGACTAATACATAGACTTTAACCACATCTGCAAAATACCTTCACAGCAACAACTAGTTAGTGTTTGATTGAGTAGCTGAAGACCACAGCCTAGCCAAGCTGGCACCTAAAACTCACTGTCACAGCCCCTGTGACAGTGTGCTGGAGAGCAATGTCCACTCTGTTGAGTCCATTCTCAGATGAGTCCATTGAGTCAAGACAAGGAGGCTGTGGAAGGAGGCTGTGGATAACAAGCAAATTCCGAATTGCCCGGAAATGAAGAGAGTAGGATGATGGCATGAGCTTCTCCCTCCCACGTGACCTTGCAGAGCCTCCCCTTACTTGCTGCTGACTGGTTTATAGGAGCAAATGAGCTCTACTGGTGTAATAGAAACTCAGAGAGAAATTTTAAGACTGAAATTTTCACCCTCTGTGACCCAGCTACCTCACCTTGACTCTATGCTGTCATTGAAAACACTGCAAAATAGACTGAACGGATAAGAGACTTGTAATGTGAAGTTTTGTGTTTTGTGTTTCATTTTCTTTTCTTTTTTTTTTTTTTTGAGATGGAGTCTCACTCTGTTGCCCAGGCTGGAGTGCAGTGGCATGATCTCGGCTCACTGCAACCTCTGCCTCCCGGGTTCAAGCGATTATCTTGCCTCAGCCTCCAGGAGAGTAGCTGGGATTACAGGCGCATGCCACCACGCCTGGCTAATTTTTGTATTTTTAGTAGAGACAGGGTTTCACCATGTTGGCTAGGTGGGTCTCGAACTCCCAACCTCAGGTGTTCTACCTGCCTAGGTTTCCCAAACTGCTGGGATTATAGGTGTGAGCCACAGTACTCAGACTTCTTGTGCTTTTTATTTTGTATTTTATTAACATTTGTGTTTACAGTTTCTTTTGAGGGTCATGTGGTGAGTTGTGAAGATGAGGTATGATATGATGGAGGAAAGTTCCAGGTCTAGACCTATAGACAGTCCTGGTAAAATCAGTGATGGAAAATCACACACAGGACCTGAAATTGAAGTCATCAATGAGGAATTACAGTTTCTATGGACTGAATGCCTGTGTCTCTGGCCAAAATTCACATATGAAACCCAACCTGACCCCAGTGTAATAGTATCTGGAGGTGGGGGCTTTGGGAGGTGATTAGGTCGTGAGGGTGGAGCCCTCATAAATGGGATTGGTGCCCTTATAAAAACGGACACTGAGAGAGATACCCTCTCTCCCTGTGTTACATGAGAATACAGCAAGAAGGCAGCCATTTGTAAACTTGGAAAAGAGTTCTTACCAAGAACCCATCCATGCTGGCATCCTGATCTCAGACTTCCAGCCTCAAGAACTTTGAGGACTAAATACTGTTTAAGCCACCTAATCTACGGTATTTTTCTTATAACAGCCAGAAGTGACTAAGACGACAATCTTCAGGACACAGAGAAGCTGCTCCTTGTGATGAAAGCCACTCCTCAATGAGCTTCGTGAAGGCTGGTGATCCACATGGTCCTACCCCCGCCCCACCCACGTGCCTCTGTGGCAAACAACTCACAAGTGCAACAGTGGCCTGGCCCACTGAAAACACTGACCTACAGGCCACTGCTATTGGTAAGGTAAGAGGCTATTTTAAATGGCAATTGGAATCTCAAAGAGTGGAAAAGTTTTGTTAAAAAGTCACCCTCAGGCACAGGAAGCAAGATCTAGTAGCAGACATTATTGGCCAGAAAAGGGAAGGCCACACAGGTGGTGAGAATCTAATAATGCCTGTAAAATTTCAGTGAGTAAACTGCCAGGACAAGATGCAGTATGAGGGATTGGAAAGGTTTCACTCTCAGGGAATACAATATCAATCAGTGTATTGATGGGATGTCACATGATGCTGAAGAGGTTCGTGCAATAAACTGAAAAGCAATATCTTCTCTGTCTAGGTTGATGTGTCAACAGATTTTGCCAATACATGTCTTAGTATTTGTAAGGCTTATAAATGGTGAAACTCAAGAATATGTTTTCTGCTGCAAAGAGCTGCCCAAAACAAATATATATACTTATTTTGGGCAGCTCTTTGCAGTAGAAAACATATTTTCAATATATATTTTCTGTATTTTTGCATATTATTATTTTTCTATTAAAGATTTATTGAGGTATAACTGATATACAATAAACTGCATAATTTAATGAGTTTTGATATAATTGTATATCTGCAAAACCATCACCACAATCAAGATAATGAACACACTTATCACCTCCAAAAGCTTCCTCATGCCGTTGTATATATAATCCATTTCTCTCTACTCCCCACCCTTGTCCCCAGTCATTGATCTGCTCTCTGCTACTATAGATTAGTTTGCATTTTCTAGAATTTAATATAATGCAATCGTAGGTACAGTCATGCATCACATAATGACATTTCAATCAATGATGGACTGCATGTATATGACAGTGGTTCCATAAGATTTTAATACTGTATTTTTCCTGTGCCTTTTCTATGTTTAAATATGTTTAGATACACAAATACTTACCATTATGCTAAAATTGCCTACTGTATTCAGTACAATCACGTGCTGTACAGTTTTGTAGTCTGGGAGCAATAGGCTGTATCAGATAGCCTAGGTGTAGTAGGCTGTATTATGTAGCCTAGGTCTACACCTAGGCTGTGTGATACAGCCTATTACTCCCAGCCTAGACCATCTAGGTTTGTCATAGAGTACACTCTATGATGTTCATACAATAATGAAATTGCCTAACTGTACACTTCTCAGAATGTATCCCTGTCATAGAGTGACCCATGACTGTATCCTTTTGTGTCCGGGATGGGAAAGAAGGACTTCTTGTGGAATGCTCACTCTTGAGACCCAGCTGCCATGCAAAGCCCAAGTTAGCTGTGTGGAGAGGTCACGTGCAGAGAGCCTTCCAACCATCCGCACCGTGGTGCCAGACAAATGAGCGAAGCCATGCTGAATGTTCCAGCCCCAGCTGCCACCTCACTGAAGCCACACAAAAGACTTCGGGTGAGAGCAGCAGAAATGAGCCAGCTGGTCAACCCACAGAATTGTGAGATGTAATCCAATGGTTGTCATTTTAGCCATTACATTTTGGAATGGTTGATTATCCAGCCACAGATAACTGAGCAATCTAATATTCAACCCCTGTCAGAAGTTTCCAGGACAATGAAAGTCACCTTACTGTAGAGCGACATCTGCCCTTTTCTGGTCTTTGCACACTTTGTTCCCGTGACTGAAAAGGAAAAAGTCAGCCTCTGCCTGCCTCTCTAGTCCTGCAGCCAATAGCCAGACTCTTCTGAGCCCAGGCAGACCCATCTCCGTCATGCCCAGAGCAGAGTTGGGGGCTTCTGTGGCTCAGGGGTGTGGACTCACATTCGCTTTTGCACCCCTACCTCAGAAGCATTTGGTGCCTGCACCCTGTCACCCCCTCCTGCCTCTTCTCCTGCTCTCAGGTAAAAACCACCCGTAACTTGTTAAGCTGCAGATTCCTGGGCTATGCTGCCACAGATGCCGTTTCAGTCAGTCTAGGGCTTGGCTGAGCAGGATGTGGAGTTTTCCACTGCAGATGACTGTGACACAGGACAATGATGGGATGATATTCAGACCATGTTTTCAGAAACTCTGCCCCGGATTCACAAGGCTTTTCTGGTGTTCAAGGGACATTTCCTTGTTATGAGCTGTTCTTGATAAGTGAGAGTGAGCATGATGAGAATGTGTTTGAGTACGTGTATGTGTAAGCATGTGGTGGGAGTGAATATGAGTGTGACTGAGCACGTTTGTGTGTGTGTGAACATATGATTATAGTGTACGGGAAGGAGGTGGAGCAGGGCAGAAGTCCTGGGGTACGACACAGGGTTGGGTGTCACTGGCAGGAAGACACAAGCCCAGGATGGGGTGTAGGTGCCTGGTGAGGACGAGAAGGGTTGGGGCGGTTGCACCAAATGACAAGGGCTCTGAGATGGGAGTCGGTGAGCTATAGGACAATGTGTTCCCCACACTTGTGGCCAGCAGCTCCAAGCAGCCGCTCCACCTTCTTTCCCTAAAAACACATGTGCCTGTGGTCAGTCTGAGTCCAGAAGCCTCATGTTATAAAAAGGTATCCTCTGCAGGGCAATGGAAAAAGAGGGCAAAGAAAGACCACATGTACCTGGGAAAGGATCTGGGACTCGCTGGAATTTGGCAGGCAGCTTGGCCCTCTCATGGCATGTGGCCATGTGGCCAAACTGCATTAGCTTTGGTGCTGGATGGGCCCAGCGGTGGGGGATTTCGCCCTTATTTTTCTACTGCCCCTGTTTAAGGTGGACTCCTGGTGCTTGAGGTGCACCTGCATTGTGGCGTGCTTTAAAAAATTATCTGCTCCCGTTTGGAAAGTGAAAGACATAATAATAGTAATAATAACAGCTGCTAGTGTTTATGTAGCAGAGTCCACCATTCCAGACATCAAAAGCTTTTGGGGCAACTTGGGTGATCACAGACATTTTCTGGAATACTGATCCTGAAACCAATTTTAAAGCAAAGTATAGCTATGAAGAAAAATGCACAAACCATAAGTGTGCCCCTCAATGAGTTATCACAGGGGAGCACACCTGTGTGACCAAGTGAGCCTGCTCAGCTCCCTGGAAGCCACCCTGGGATCCTGCAAAACCTCTAACCCCCTCCTCCTTCCCAAAGGTAATTGCTGTCCTGACTTTGTACACCATGGGTTAGATTTGGCTGTTTATGGCCGGGCGTGGTGGCTTAGGCTGCCACCTAAGTTTGGGAGGCCAAGACAGGTGGATCACTTGAGGTCACGATTTTGATACCAGCCTGGCCAACATGGTGAAATCCCATCTCTACTAAAAACACAAAAATTAGCCAGGCGTGGTGGTACATGCCTGTAATCCCAGCTACTCGGGAGGTTGGGCAGGAGAATTACCTGAACCTGGGAGGAAGAGGTTGCAGTGAGCAGAGATCAGGTCACTGCACTCCAGCCTGGGCAACAGAGCAAGACTCTGTCTAAAAAAAAAAAAAAAAAAGATTTGCCTGCTTATAAACTTCACATGCATTGAACCATAGCCTATGTAGTTTTTTGTGACTGCTTCTTTACTCCACATGGTACTTGTGAGATTCATCCTTGTGGCTTGTGGTTGCCTGTGATAGTTTTTCCTTCATTTTCTTTCCTGTATAGTATTCCATTGTGTGACTATACCACATTTTTTTTTTTTTTTTTTGGAGATGGGGTCTCACTCTGTTGCCCAGGCTCACTGCAGCCTTCACCTCCCAGGTTCAATCAATCCTCCCACATCAGCCTCCCAAGCAGCTGGGGCTACAGGCATGCACCACCACACCTGGCTAATTTTTTTTTTTTTTTTTTTTTGGAGATGGGATTTCTCCATGTTGCCCAGGCTGGTCTCAAACTCCTGTGCTCAAGTGATCTACCTGTCTTGGCCTCACAAAATGCTGGGATTACAGGCTTGAGCCACTGTGCCCGGACTATGCCACATTTAATTTATCCATTCTGGAGTTGATAGAGGATTTTTTCCCCTCCTGGTTTGGGTAGCTCCACTTTTTACTGTTTTACTATTATTTTATGTCTCTGTGTAGCTCACAGTCAAAAGTGCTGGATTCATGTCCTGGATACTCTACTTATCCGCTCTGTGAACCTTGGGAAAACTATTTAGCCTTTCTGAGTCTCATTTGTCTCCGCAAACAATAATGCCTAATTTCCCTTGGTTTCCTACTCAATCGGCAAGCATTTATTGGTCACCTGCTATGTGCCATCATTCTAGGAGATTTAGCAGTAACTGACACAAAGATCCATGTTCCACATGTTTGTACCTTTGTCCCTTCAATTCCCTGTCTTTGGGAAGCTTTTTTTCCCAGATCCATCCTTCTTCTTCCTTACCCCCACACACATTTTTGCTTTGTTATTTTCTGCTCATCCTTCTAGACTGAAGTCTGACATCCTTTCCTTTCCTCTAGGAAGCCTTACATGGCCCCTGGCAGAGTACTGGCCACTGTTTACTGAAATGTTGGGGGCTCGGTCTGCACGCCTGTGAGCTTCCTCAGGGCAAGGGCTGATTTCCTGCACCTTTGGCACCCGCAGTGCCTATTCCAGGGTTAAGCTCAGGGTAAAGTCTTAGACAAGTCAAGGAGAACTTTTTTGTACATGTAGCCAAATAAGCCAGTGTGGTGGCCACTCAGGTCGTATCTGCTGAGTTAGCACATCAAGATGGTAGTCCTTTCCCTGAAACCAGAGCTTATTCCAGGTGGTTTTCAGGGGGTTCAGCCACATTACCGGGGTGATTAGGTATGACGAGCCCTGGAGTTCTTTGGGCAAAAAAACGTGCTCTCTCCAAGCCTCGATTTTGTCCGTTAAATGGCTACCTTTACAAGGTTATCTGGGAGACTTAGAGACAGTATACTCGGAGTGCCTGGCATCTAAGAATAATGACTTCATTGATTGAAAGCTTATTATATATTCAGCTTAAAAGGCACTTTACATATTTTAACTAATTTAATCAACACAACAGACTGTGATGGAGGAGCTGTCACTATTTGTATCAACTTACAAATGAGGAAACTGAGGCACTGAGTGTTTAAGGGACTTGCCTAACGCTACACTGACACAGCCAGTAAGTGGTAGAACTAGGAAGGAGACTGGTCTTGACTGCTAGGAGCTGCAGCTGCCACCCAGAGACCCAGCTCAGAAACTTCCAGACAGCATGGTAGCACAAAAGGCTGCACAAACCTTCCTGATCTTTCTCTTCCCCATTCCTTTAGGGCCAGTTCAGGCAGTAAAGTTGCAGCTTCCTTTGAAGTCTTCTCCCTTCTCTCCTGACGAGGCCTCGGGAAAATGAGTCGTTTCCTTATCTCAGCAGCAAAGAAACTGTCCAAAGACAGCAGTAGCATCTCTGTGGGAAGCTCAGGAATACTAATGATAAAACAAATGGATACATTCCATTTCAAATGTGTTGATGAGAAAAACTAATTGAGAAGCTCATTCATTTATTTAACAAGTATTTAGGGAGTACCAACTCCATACCAGTGTGGAGAATTAACTCTAAACAAAACAGCGGAGGCCCCTGGCCTGATGAAGCTTATGTTCTTGAGTTGGGATGTTACCAGAGGCGAATCTGTAGCGGTCTGCAGCAACCTCAGTTCTTGCCTCTTTAGAAGAAAGAATTTGACGGAGGGGTAGAAGGGAGGAGGAGAGACTGAGGCCAGTTTTAGAGCAGGAGTGAAAGTTTATTAAAAAGCCTTACTGGCCAGGTGCGGTGGTTCACACCTGTAATCGCAGCACTTTGGGAGGCTGAGGCAGGCGGATCACCTGAGGTCAGGAGTTCAAGACCAGCCTGGCCAAAATAGTGAAACCCTGTCTCTACTAAAAATACAGAAAATTAGCTGGGTGTGGTGGCATGCACATGTAATCCCAGCTACTCGGGAGGCTAAGGCAGGAGAATCGCTTGAACCTGGGAGGCGGAGGTTGCAGTGTACTGAGATCATGCCAGTGCACTCCAGCCTGGGCAACAGAGACTCTGTCTCAAAAAAAAAAAAAAAAAAAAAAAGATAAAAAAGCTTTACTGCAGAAACAAAAGGAAGGAAAGTACACTTGGAAGAGGACCAAGTGGGGGACTTACAAGACAAGTTTGACTTTTTGACTTGGGGTTTTATATGTTGGCATGCTTCTGGGGTCTTACGTCCCTTCTTCCCTGATTTTCCCCTTGGGAGGGGCCGTCCTCATGAGCAGTGCCTGCCAGTGCTTGGGAGCGGAGCATGCGCAGTGTGTTTACTAGAGTTGTACGCATGCTCACTTGAGACGTTCTTCCCTTATCAGCCCAATGTCCCTTAGAAGGTTATATACCAGTTAAACTCCACCACTTCGCCTCTTAGGGCACACGTGTGTGCCCACTCACCCAGCTGCTAAGATCTTACCAGGAAGCTACTGATCACCAGTTTCAGGTTTTTCCCTTCGATAGTGCGTTCCCCTGGCACTGGCTGGACCAATTATTATTTTAGAGAGACAGTTAACAACCACCTGACCATCACCTGATGGTCTCCTGACATTCTTGGTGTTGGGTGGGGGAGCCTCTCCTGCCCTGTTCATGTCTGACTAGCTACCTACCGTAACAGTGTAAATCTCTTTTCGACACTTTCATTTACAGGAAAGAAAATGTAAGAATGCTTAAAAAAAAAAAAAAAGACCCAAATACCAAAATTTGGACAAACTAAAAAGGTAAAAGAAGGAGAAGTGACAGAAAAAAAAACTTAGACTTCTTGAAATAATTAATGAAAGGATGTTTTGAAATAGCAAGTTTGTCCAGTATAGGTATAATGAAATTTGATTTACCCAAGTTCCATTTTTTTCCAAGAATTTGTGGTATAATATGAAGCTTACCTTTCACAGCAAAGGCAAGGTCATCCCCACCTTGGAGGACATGGAGGACATGGTGCTGCTGATGACTCTTGAGACATCTCAATCTACAGTGGCTTCAAAATTTATGCCTTCAGCTCTGCCTCCTCCCCATTCCCAAGCTTCAAACTCAAATATTCAGCTGCCTACTTGTCTATAGATTCTCTTGGATGTATAACAGCATCTCAGCTCCAGCATAACCAAAAGATAACTCTTGATTTGCACCCAAATCTTGTTTTTGTTTTTTTTCCCCTTAGTCTTTACCACTTCCTTAAATTGGCAACACTTATTCAATTGCTCAAGCCAAAAACTTACGAGGCACCCATAGTCTTTATTGTGGCTATCAATAGCAAAGGCAGCTATTGTTCAATTGAGGGTAACAGAGACCCCAAATAACTGTGCCTTAAAGAAACAGAAATCTACTTTGTGTATTTCTTCCTCCTGTAGAGAGGGAGGTAAGTAGTCCAGACTTCCTAGTGTGTCTAAACTCCATGAACTCCTTAGGGATACAGGCACCTTTCAGGTCATTGTTCCACCATCCCTGGATGTGGTCTACCTCTTTGTGACACAATACGACAGTAAAAGCACCGGTCATTGCATCATGGGTCCAAGTAGCAGGACCCCTGTAGGAAGGAGGCATGAAAAAGAAGGGGCAGAGAGCATATACTAGCTATCTTTTAAGCAAGATAATTTTGCTAACACCTCATTGGCAAAAGTTAGTCACATGACTACATCACCTAACTATAAGATAGGCTGGGAGATGTAGTTTTTATTGCAGGCAGTCATGTGCTTAGCTAAAACTTAGAAGTTTTATTGCTATGGAATAATAGGCCAGATATTGGAGTGGGTGGGGGTGGCCAAAAGTTCCTGCCGTATCTGGGTTGTATCTTTAGGCTACTGGGCCTCTGCCTGCTTTTTAACCCCAACTCCTTGACCATGTTCAACACAATGTAGCCATTCTGGTCACTTCTAATGTCCTTTGAATATATCAACCTTATCCCTGCCTTAGAGCCTTTGTGCTGCCACTTTCTGACCCTGAGATGCACCCTCCAGATTTGCACATGGTTGACTTCTCATTATTCCAGTTTTAGCCCAAATGTCAGATCCTTAGTGGGCATTCCCTTGACCACCCTTTCTAAGGCAGTGTTTCTACCCCAACCAACTTCGATCACATAACCCCATTTCATTTTCCTCAAAGTACTCCAGAGTCACTCTCTGAAAATATCTACCACTTGGTTTTGTGTGTGTGTGTCTCCCTGTTACAGAGAGTAGCTAGTCAGACATGAACAGGGCAGGAGAGCCCCCCACCAGGAATGTCAGGAGACCATCAGGGGATGGTCAGGTGGTTAACCGTCTCTCTAAAATAATAATTGGTCACAGCCAGCCCCAGAAAAAGGCAGTCTCCCTATAGAAAGGAAAAACCTGAAACTGATTATTAGTAGCTACCTGATAAGATCTCAGCAGTTGGGAGAGTGGGCTCACACACGAGCACTAAAGGGGAAAATGGTGGAGTTTAACTGGCATGTGGTCTCCTAGGGATATTGGGCTGGTAAGGGAAGAACACTGTAAGTGAGCATGGGTACAACTCCAGTAAACACACTGCGCATGCTCCCCTCCCAAGTGCCAGCAGCCCACTCCAAGGGAAGAATCGAGAGAAGGAACGCAAGACCCTGGAAGTCTGCCAACATATAAAACCCCAAGTCAAAGGTCAAATCGTGCACTTGCCATTCATGTTGCTCGCTTGGCCCTCTTCCAAGTGTGTTTTCCTGCCTTTTGTTTCTGCCATAAAGCTTTTTAATATACTTTCATTCCTGCTCTAAAGCTTACCCCAGTCTCTCCTTCTGCCCCTTAGTTGAATTCTTTCTTCTGAGGAGGCAAAAATTGAGGTTGCTGCAGACCCCTACAGATTTGCTGCCAGTAACATATTTTGGTACCATGTGACTTGGATAACTTTCACCACTAATGATACGATCTAAGAAACATGAAATTATAGCATCAAACAGGAGCTTTCTGATCCCAACAGCTGCCTGGAGTGAACTCCATCTGAAAAATCCTGGTCTATTAGCCCTGGTAGGGGCTTCTCAGATCTACTTGGCCAGTGTTTCACAGGCATCAATTTATGGAATGGCCCCTGGATTTCAGGGAATATTTTCTCACTGGTTAAACTTCTAGTGCTGAAGTTATTTACATTTGACCCACCTAGACACAAATGGACAAACACCTTATTCTCCATGGTCAAGCCAAAACTGGGAATTTTTAATGAATCTATATATACATATAATTTTTTATGAGGATTTGTGGATTGTATTAAGATAATGAATATGAAAGAAAGCTTAATAAAAAGTTCCTAAGTCTACTGAGGAATGTAATGTGTGCTTACCACATTATTTGTCTGTGCTGAGACGTATACACACTCATATGTAACTATGCAATTTTCATGCGTAATGGTCAACAATTTAGGTATTTTATAATTCCCACTCTCATCTGACAGGTAAGAAAACAGGCCACCAACCTATTGTGGGGAGGCCGGGGGTGGGAGGGATAGCATTAGGAGATATACCTAATGTAAATGATGAGTTAATGGGTGCAGCACACCAACATGGCACATGTATACATATGTAACAAACCTGCACGCTGTACACATGTACCCTAGACTTAAAGTATAAAACAAACAAACAAAAAAAAACAGGCCACCAAATGCGCGCACGCATGTGTGTGTGTATGAGATGTGTATATATGAGATGTGTATATATACGAGATGTATATGTATATGAGATGATATGTATGAGATGTATATATAAGATGCATGTGTATACATATATGTTAAATGTATATGTTAAAATATCTAAAAACCCCACACTAGCCCTGTCTCTTCCATAGATATGCAGTCATCCACACCAACCCTAGGCTATGAGGCTTCTCTCTCCAGAGAAAGAAAGGCTCCATCTAGAGCAAAAAGGTCATTCATCAGATTTGGATATTGAAGTAGCATGAAAAGCCAGAATTTACCAAGAGAGAAAATAATTTCTCTATTTCCCTCATATATATATATGTGGAAGAGATAGGGTCAGTGTTGACAGGAGATGGATCTGAGCATGGACTTGGTGATGGGGAGTCCCAGGAACTGGCCTGATGAGGGGGAGACCAATTCTTTGGTGAACTGATTGCCCTGTCACCTGCTGAGTGGAGAGGGTAGAGATGGACACATGGGAATGGTGAGAAACTGACATTTTACAATAACAATGACACGGGGCTTGAGTGTTTGTTCACATTACACCTAGAAGTATCCAAAACTGTAGTGAATGGTAAGAAGGAGAGAAATCAACATTTAGTCCAATAAGTAATAAACACAACCTCTGGAAGGGACATGTCTCTCAGCTCCACACTCAGTGGTTCAGATTCCACGCCACTCCTGCTTCTCTCTAAGAATCAGCTGGGTGTATAGAAGAGAACTCAAGGGCCATCTTGGAGGCAGGGGAAGAAGGGCCTGGGTCGGGGATCCCCACAACCACCCTCAGCTCCAAAGCCTTGCTAGGAGGACTCATGGGACTCAGCATATAGTCACAGTCATGGCTATGATTTATTACAATGAACGAGTGCAAAATAAAATGAGTGAAAGGAAGAGACACATAGGGCAAAGCTGGAGGAGAGCAGGTGCAAAATTCCAAGAAGTCACACAGGGTATGCTTAGTTCATTTTTAAAGAGTTGTGACAACCTATGTGGAATGCTGTCTACTAGGGAAGTGCCACTAAGCCTAGGAATCAGTCCAAGGATTTTACTGAGGGTAAGTCATATAAGCATCTGTGGCCTAGGATGTACCAAAAGTCCGGGCTTCCAGAAGGATGGTAGGTGTTCAGCATAAACCACATTTTTGTACAAAGAGTTCAGGTGCAGCGAGCTGCTCTTGTCCTTTCTGGGACTGCTGGGAACCCACCCCAAATCCAAGTTCATAGATGCCAGCCAAGGGCCAACCTTGCAAGCAGTCTCAAACTGACGATGTTTACTCTTTTCTGCCTGAGACCTCAGAGCCACATGTATCTCCCTCATCCCTAGACTGGAGGCCATTGAGTCACAATAGGTTCTAAGTCCTGCTGCAGGCCATTTGCTCTCTGGAGCCCTGTACATCCTGGGCAGGCCATGGGAAGCCAGGAGGGTTGTGGCAGGCCATCTAGCCAGCCAGGCACTTCCTTCCACCAATGGCTGGATGTGACCACATGGGCACTTCTTTGCCATGCTCTCCCCTCCACTGGTACACATGGGGAAGTTTAGCATGACCGCCTCACTGTCCAGTAACCTAAGTGCCCCTTGGGTCCTATCATCCATCTGTGTTTGTCCTGAGGTGGGGGATGAGAAGGGGAACAAAAACGCTGGCATTTGAACTGCTCCCTCTGCCTCTTTCTCTTTTCTCCTGCCCACAGAATACCGAGGTGGGAATACATGGCTTCCCACATCTCCAAAACCACAGCATCATATCTGGAGTAAAACTGGCACCTGGGCAGCCAGTTTTAGCTGTTGTTAATGTGTTAACACATTATGTGACCTAATGGCCACATAACAGGACCTTGGGGAGTATAGAAAATCCTTTTTTCTCTTGGCAAATTCTGGCTTTTTATGCTACTTTTTTTTTTTTTTTTTTTTTTTTTTTTTTTGAGACAGAGTCTTGCTCTGTCACCCAGGTTGGAGTGCAGTGGAGCCATCTCAGTTCACCACAACCTCTGCCTCCAGGGTTCAGGCAATTCTCCTGCCTCAGCCTCCCAAGTAGCTGGGATCATAGGTGTGCACCACCATGCCCAGCTAATTTTTTTTTTTTTTTTGTATTTTTAGTAGAGACAGGGTTTCACTATGTTGGCCAAGCTAGTCTCGAACTCCTGACCTCAGTTGATCCACCTGCCTTGGCCTCCCAAAGTGCTGGGTTTACAGGTATGAGCCACAGTGCCCAGCATCATGCTACTTTAATATCCAAATCTGATGAATGACCTTTTTGCTCTAGATGGAGCCTTCCTTACTGTGGAAAAAGAGGCCTCATCGCCTAGAGTTGGTGTGAATGACTGCATAGGTGAGTGAAATTTCATATCCCCCAATTTTATTCCATGATTTTCGTTCCAGAAATGATAGTTTGCATTTGCAAATGTGCTTTCATGAACTTTTGGTCATGATAACTCAGAGACTGAGGTAGACATGTCCATTATACAGACAAAAACACTGAGTCAAAGAGGGCTAGTTAATGGTGGAGTTTGGGCTTGAATTTACATCTTCACACTCGACTCTAGTAAACTTCTTCCTTCACATTATTTGTTGCTAGCGTCAGATCTTTATTGTCTCTTGTAATCTATGGGCAGGAGCAGATTCTGTAAAGAATATCTGTTCTTTCCTATCCACGAAATGATCTCCCAAATATATTCCTATCCTAATCCATGGAACCTGTGATTATGTTACCTTGAATGGCAGAAGAGACTTTGCAGATGTGACCCAATTAAGGATTTTGAAATGGAGAGATTATCCTGGATTATCTGGGTAGACCTGATGTAATTACAAGTATCCTTGTAAAAGGGAAGCAGGAGGAGGGGTGGAGGGGGGAAAGAGAGAGAGCAAAAGAGAGGAGAAGAAGAGGAGAAGAGAAGAAGAGAGAGAGGAAGACAGGGGCTATACGATGGCTTTGAAGATGGAGGATGGGGCCATGAGCCAAGTGATGCAAGTGACGGACCTCCAGAAGCTAGAAAAAGACTAGGAAACAGATCTTTTCCCCACAGCCTCTGGAGGAGAAGCAGCCTTGCTGACACCCTGATTTTAGCCCACTGAGACTGGTTTTGTACTTTGGAAATCCAGAACTGTAAAATGATACGTTTGTGTTGTTTGAAGTCACTAAGTTTGTGGAAATTTGTTACAGCAGCAACAATAAACTAGTACATGCAGTATTCTCTCTTATTAACAATAATAGAATTCATCTCAGCCTCTCCAGGTAGTTGCCTTTTGGAGAAACCACCTGGCTCCATTCTTGGTCTGGTGATGTGAGTGGGGCTGACCCCATTCATGGCTCCAGGGCAGAACATAGCCTCCAGGCCTGGGCATCAAGCATGCTACGTTCTCTGGTCACGGTGGCTGGTCCGGGGTGAGCAAGGCCCTTCAGAAGGCAGCTCTAGACTCTTGCTGGAGCTGTTAGGAAGGGGGTATGTCCTTTCTACAGTGGATACTGAGCTGAAGGGAAGCCTGGAGCAGGTGGGCAGCCACTTGAGAATGAAGACAACACAAAAGAAAGCTGAGCCAAGGACTGGAAAGAGAGGCATTCTCCTTAAGACACAGCTAGAAACCTGAATCAGGTCATGTCTAAAGAGAGCTTAAAGATCCCAATGACAGGAGCCAATCAAGTCTTTTTGTTTAAGCTAGTTGGAGTTGAAGTTCTGAACCCAGATGTTTCTGACTAATAGTGTTAGGTTAGAAGTCACCTAAATTGGATTATCTGATGATTGATTTTGTGGAAGTTCAACACTATGGAGCACCATCCAGTACCACCCAAAAGAAGGCATGTTAGTACCCAAATGCCATTGATCTTACAATTAAAACCAGGGAGAAAATTTGAGTCCCTTTCCCCCAGAGGATGTTCCTGCTGAGAGTTACTACTTCAGTTCTTTTTACTTAACAAATCCTAACCCTTCTACATCAGTATATTGCTTCCTCAGGCTTCATCTCATGCAGCTACGGAGACCCAGGGAAAGGGAGTGATTGGCTGCAAGACCCATGTCGGCTAGTGGCCAGGCTGGGATAAGAACTCTGACCCTAAGCACTGTGTGCTTTCTGAAGCATGCTGCTTCGAGCTTTCTTATGAGCATAGTCACTCCTGTTTCTGTGGCTCTGAAAATTCACACCCTGCTGTGTGCAATTAGTTCTTGTTGCTCTCCCCTTGCCGATCAGCATTCTCAATTTCATTTTTGGAGCCTAGCTTTATCATTATCATAAAGAGATTATCTAACATCTTGAATATTAAAAATCTGACTCCACAGAGTAAGAATTGCCTTCCAAGGTTATTGTTGTTTACCAGCACTCATCACTCGACCTGCTGTTTTTTGAGACACGTCACTCTGAAGGGCAAGAGACAGCTCCCCACGGTCCTCCTATGGAGATCACATTTTAAAGACTCTTCATTTGAGTTCCTAATACTGATGGCATTGATCTGTCACATCTCCATGAACCAAGCTTAACTGACAATTCTAGAATCAACCAGAACAGGAAGGGATGTTAAAGGTTACTTGGTCCAATCCTTGCATTTTCCAGTTCAAAAAGTGAGACTTGGAAATTCAAGTATGTATCAGTCAGAGTTCTTGCTTAGAGGCAAGTACTCTGCTAACTTAAGAGTATGAATGTTTTCAAACACCGCATGTTCTCACTCAGGTGGGAACTGAACAATGAGATCACTTGGACTCGGGAAGGGGAACATCACACACCGGGGCCTATCATGGGGAGCGGGGAGGGGGGAAGGATTGCACTGGGAGTTATACCTGATGTAAATGACGAGTTGATGGGTGCTGACGAGTTGATGGGTGCAGCACACCAACATGGCACAAGTATACATATGTAACAAACCTGCACGTTGTGCACATGTACCCTAGAACTTAAAGTATAATAATAAAAAAAGAGTATGAATGTTTTAAAGGTAGCTTACAGAAATTCCAGGAGGGTCCGAGAAGCAGGTATGTGCCTATGTAACTGGAAACAAGAGCTACAGGCGCTGCCCCAGTAAATATATCACTATCACTGTCTGTAGTCGGTTGAATGGTGGCCATAAAGAACATATGTCTACATCCTGACCTATACATGTGACCTCACTTGGGAAAAGCATCTTTGCAGATGTAATTAATGTAAAGAAATGGTTCTGGATTATCTTAGTGGGCCCTAAATCAAATAACAAGTAACAAGCCTTTATAAGATACAGAAAGGGAGACAGCGCAGACACAGAGAAAGCCATGTGAAGATGGAGGCAGAGACTGGAGTGATATGGGCACAAGCCAGGGAACACTGGGAGCCACCAGAAGCTGGAAGAGGCAAATAAAGACTCTCCCCTAGAAAGTTCAGAGGGAGCACACAGTCCTGGCAAAATCTTAATCTCAGACTTCTGGCCACCAGAACCATGAGAGATTACATTTCTGTTGTTGGTGTTTTGTAATAGCAGCCTGAACAGATTGATTCAGTGACTTTGGGTAAATCACTTTGTGCAGTCTTGCCAACATGGTGAAACCCCGTCTCTACAAAAAGATACAAAAATTAGCCGGGTGTGGTGTCACGCGCCTGTAATCCCAGCTGCTCAGCAGGCTGAGGCAGGAGAATCACTTGAACCCTGGAGGCGGAGGTTGCAGTGAGCGAGAGAGGGCCATTGCACTCCAGCCTGGGCGACAGAGCAAATGCCATAGACTGGGTGACTCCAACAACAGACATTTATTCTCATCATGCTCTGGAAACTAGAAATCCAAGGTCAAGCTGCCAGCAGGGTTGGTTTCTGGTGAGGCCTGTAGACGGCTGCCTTCTTGCTGTATCCTCACATGGCCGTTCCTCTGGGCAGGCACAAAGAGTGAGCTCTCTAGTGTCCCTTTCTCTTCTTACAAGGATGCCAATCCTATTGGATTAGGGTCCCAGCCTCATGACCTCACCTAACCTTAATTACCTCCTTAAAGGCCTTCTCTCCAAATATATTCACGTTGTGGGTTAGGGCTTCAGCATATGATTTTCAGTCCATGACACTCCTACAGCTAGTTAGAGGCACGTTGAGATTTGAGCCTAGGCCTCCTGACTGCGAACCCATCTCTGAGTTCAACCCCCATAAGATTTGGGCAGGCTGGGTTACAAATGCATTTAGAAAGACAAAGGTATTTAGAAAATGGAATGATACTTACCATGACTGGTCTTTGGGATCCATTTTAGCTTACTGCCTAGTAGCAAGGGGCCACAAAAGGGAAAATATCAATCTCCTTAGACATTGGTGGCCTAGCTCTAGGTTCTGCCTCTCTGCCCATACCTCATGATCTGTATATTCAGGGCTCTTAGCTGCAAGCAACAGAACGTATGATTTAGGCAAAAAAGGAATTTATTGAAAGCGTTGTGGGTAACACAGAGAAATGCTAAAAAGGCTGGAACATGGCTTGAAAATCAGCAGGAAGGAAAGGAGGTCAGCAATAGCCGAGATCACAGTACACGGCTGGTCCAGTGAGGCCACCATGGCCACAGCCATTGGATTTGCTGTGGCCATCACGAAAGTGGTTCTCTACCAGCTCTGCTTCTTTGCACCACTAGCTCCTGTCTCAGCCCATGCCATAGGTGCCTCTGAGTGCTCTGACTTAGGTTTGTGTAATCTTCGCAACATCCTGAAAATATGTATCATGATTCCCATTTTACAGATGAAGAACCTGAGACTTAAATATGCTAGGTGACTGGCCGCAGGCAAATTGAGGCCTGCCTGACTCCAAAGCCCACTTTCCCAGTAATCACAGTCTGATAACTCCATCCCATGGCTGGGATAAGAATTCCAAAGCATATTTCAAAGAGGTTGTTCCAGTTGCTTCTACCAGCAACACTTGGGTGGCTCCTTTGCATTCCACCCTCAAGGGAAATGTATTGTCCAACAAACATCTTTGCTAATTTGATAAATTAAAATTGTGTCTTATTGTTTTGGTTTGCCTCTTTTTAATTATTGAGGTTGGATGCTGTATTAGTCTGTTTTCATACTGCTGATAAAGACATACCCAAGACTGGGAAGAAAAAGAGGTTTACTTGGACTTACAATTACACATGGCTGGGGAGGCTTCAGAATCATGACAGGAGGTGAAAGGCACTGCTTACATGGCAGCAGCAAGAGAAAAATGAGGAAGAAGCAAAAGCGGAAACCCCTGATGAGATCTCATCAGATCTCATAGGACTTATTCACTACCACAAAAACAGTGTGGGGGAAACCGCCTCCATGATTCAAATGATCTCCCATCGGTCCCTCCCACAACATGTGGGAATTATGGGAGTACAATTCAGGATGAGATTTGGGTGGGGACACAGAGCCAAGCCATATTAGATGCTTCCTTATATTTTATTATCTGGTATATTTCCTTTGTGTGTGTGTGTGTGTGAAAAATCCTGTCCATTGTTTTTGTTCGTGTGTCTATTGGGATCTTGGTGGGGTTCTCTAGTTGTCTCTATGAGATCTTTATATATCACAAAGAAACGTTTCTTCCTTTTTAGATTCATGGAGTACCTGTGCAGGTTTGTTACATGAGTATATTGAGTGATGCTGAGGTTTGGGCCTCTAATGAACCTGTCGCCGAAGTAGTGAAAATAGTAGCCAATAGGTAGTTTTTTGACCCTTGTGTCCCCCATCCCCTTCCCCACCTCATGGAATCCCCAGTGTCTACTGTTCCCATCTTTATGTCCTTGTGTTTAGCTCCCATTTCTAATGGGAGAGGTGTGAGCATATCACAAAGAAGTTTAACCTTTTATCTTTTATTTTTCTTTTCTTTCTTGCTTTCTTGTTCTTTTGAGATGGAATCTCACTTCATTGTCCAGGCTGGAGAGCAGTGGTGCGATCTTGGCTCACTGCAACCTCCACCTCCCAGGTTCAAGCAATTCTCCTGCCTCAGTCTCCCAGGTAGCTGGAATTACAGGTGCCTGCCACCATGCCCAGCTAATTTTGTAGTTTTCACCATGTTGGTCATGGTGTTCTCAAACTCCTGACCTCAAGTGATCCACCCGCCTTGGCCTCCCAAAGTGCTGGGATTGCAGGCGTGAGCCACAATGCCTGGCCTATCTTTCATTTTTCAATGAATATTTTCACCACATTTTTATGTGCTGTTTAACTTTGCTCCTTTTCCTTTGACATACAAAAGTTTTACATTTATGGACAAATATTTGACAAATATTTCTCAGGCTGCCTGCATAATGCAAGGGATTGTTTTAGGCAAAAAAAAAAAAAAAAAAACCAAAAAAAAAACCTCTCTGGATACTTAGATAATTCCTGTTTTTGGACTCCCTGCTACCTCCCAGTTCTTTGGGTGAGCAGGTTTATAGAGAGCCCTTTCATCTTTAGAGAGAGGCCCAGAAACAACTCTGAGAGGCATGCTTTTTCACTGCACTTTAGGGCAAAGAAAAAGAAAAAGAAAAAAAAGACAAAGGTGAGAATTGTTTGTGCCAATTATTTACACAGACTCATTTTATCCTCCTTTCTAAACAACTATTTGTAGGGAAGGAGAAGAAGAGGACAGGGGGCTTTAAAAGTCACAAGATTTGCCCTGTGGAAAGTCCCTGGAAGTGAGCAAGTCTGTGAGTGAGAAGGCAGGACCCAGCTGCCTGGGGGAAAAGCTCTTCGTTAACTCCCTGTTTCCTATCCTGCACCCCCAAGCTTCTCCGAAGCTCCTTTAAAGGTTGATCTTGACAAGAAGCCTGGAGATGGTGCTTGCTAGACATGGGTAGAACATACAAATACAAGGCCAAGAGCTGTGGTGGTTCACACCTGTAATAAAAGCACTTTGGAAGGCCGAGGCAGGAGGATCGTTTGAGCCCAGGAGTTCAAGACCAGCCTGGGCAACATAGTGAGACCCCCATCTCTCCAAAAAATAATAATAAAAAATTAGCCGGGTGTGGTGGCATGCACCTATAGTCTCAGCTCCTCACGAGGCTGAGGTAGGAGGAGCTTGAGACTGGGAGTTTGAGGCTACAGTGAGCTGTGTTTGCATCACTGCATTCAACGTGGGCAACAGAGTGAGACCCTGGATCCAAAAAAAAAAAAAAAAAAAAAACCATATGCTGGATACTCTCAGACTTTCAGAAGCATGGGCCTTGCTGCCTTACAACCTTGGTTCAAATCCCACCCTACCTCTGCCAATTAACAGATGTGTAAGTGAGAGTGACTCCCTTAAGCTTTGTGAGGCTCAGTTTTGCCATCTGTGTGAGGGCATACTCATGCTGTCCTTGTGTGATGGATGAGGATCAGTGATCATGTATGTAAAGTGCATAGCAGAGTCTGCCCACAGTGGGTATGCAATCAGAGGCCATTCTAACACACCAGGAAATTAATCGGCAAGTTCGTGTGGGTCATCGGTGTGTGGTCAACATTGCACCAAGTTCTGTGACAGCAGATTCTAACAGTCAACTTGCGTGAGCTTGTATGGTGTGGCCAAGGAGATAGGGCACAGCTCACAAAATGACTCTGCAACTGTATATGACAGTGTAAATGTGCCAAATTATAGAGGAGTGGTTTAGTTCTTATAAGCAGAAAGATAACTCTATGGCTTGAAATAATTAGGGAAAGCTTCATGGAAGAAGTAGGAGTTTAACTTGGGTGTTGATGATTTAAGAAACATATTCTTTGATTAGACAGAGTATTTTTCCATCCGAAAATGAAAATAGCTACATATTTTTCCTTTTAAACAATAATATGTACTCTTTTAAAAATACTTAGACAATACAGTAAATCAATTAAAAACTCTCACTGCCCAAGAATACCTACTACTTTGTTGTATGAAGTACATATATGTTTGTACATAGATACAATTATGTTTACTTATTTATGCAAAAAACAGGAGAACATGTAAATATTGTATTGTAGAATATTCCATCATACAGAGGCTTTATAAATTGTTTAAATCCTTATTACTAAAAATTTAGGTTATTTTAGCACACAGCTAAGTACATGAATGCCTCAGTTTCATCAATCAGTAACTTAGTGATTTTGGTCAACTTCTGACTGGATCACTTTCTAGAAATGTTATAAAAGTTGTATCAATTTATACCACCTTCCACCATCAGTTTATAAGGGTTCCCTTTTTCCCACACCCTTCTCAATACTGACAATTGTCAGTGTTTTACAGTTATTGCCAAGCTGCCAGGTAAAAATTATAGCATTTAATATGTATTTTTAGACTACTCTGTGTTAATTAGTGGTGATAAAGACATGGTCCTAGCCATCCCTTCTCAGAGCTCAGAGACCAGTAGGAAAAAGAGACATTAAACCAGTAATTACTCTAAACTGTGATGAGGGGTGCTATAATTTGCATTTCTTGGATTATCCAGTCAGGTCCTTAATGAATAAAGTAAAACAGACCCACTGAGGTTTCGCAGCGATGTGGCCTCTTGTTTCTTGGTGGACAGATGTTCTTTTCTGCCTGTTGTTAACTCATGGAATACAACAGATGGTAGGTGAACCACACAGAACATCCTGAAGGATTTTCTAGGGGAACAACATGATCTAGATTATACTTTTCTGGCCTCATTTCTACAACATCCTCAGAATCTTGTCCATTATCAATGCCTTGAGGACCATACCTTGCCTATGAGGATTATGTCCTGACGTAGCATACTCTAATTGCACAATGCGGGATAAAATAATACAATAAAATCGTGCTAGAACAACTGGATATCAGTATGAATTTAAAAATGGGCAAATGATTTGAACAGCCATTTTATAAAGAAATTCATGAATGATTAGCAAACATGCAAAGATACTCAACACTAGTCATTAAGGAAATGTAATTCAAACCATAATGAGATACCACATCACACTCAGTAGAATGGCAAAAATTAAAAAGATTGACAACATTCGGTGTTGGTGAGGATGTGGGACTTTCTTACCTTGCTGGTGGAAATGCAAAGGGATATAGCCACTTTGGAGAAGAGTTTGGCAGTGTTTTATAAAGTTTCCTAAGTATTTTTCTCAAGATAAATTAAAATATTTGTCCATACAAAACCTTGCATGCAATTATTCATAGCAACATTTTTTGGTAACAGCTAACAACTGCAAACAGGGCAAATGTCCATCAATCAAAACCAAATTATGGTAAATCCATGCTCAGCAATAAAAAGGATTAAATATTAATACATGCAACAAGATGAATGAATTTCAAAATAACTTTTCTAAGTCAAAGAAGGCTAAGTTAATGATGGGCTGTGTCCAGTATGGTTCCCTTTATAAGAAATTCTAGAAAAGGCAAAACTATAATGAAAGCAAGATGATCAGTGGTTTCCTGGGTCCAGGGTCTGGGCTGGGGATCAACAGCAAAGGGGTAAGAAGGAGCTTTCTGAATGATGGAAATGCTTTGTGTCTTGGTTATGGTGATGAGGGTTTGCATATACCTGTAGACGATTGCCAAAACTCAGCAGGCTGTATACTTATAATGAATAGATTTTATTTATGTAAATTATACTTAAATCAAGCTGGGAGAAAAAACATTAACAAATCTGAACTTTGCTCTTTTAAAAGGTATTTCCTTCTTGATTTTTTATTATTAAGTTTTTGAGATGGAGTCTCACTCTGTCACCCAGGCTGGAGTGCAGTGGCGTGATCTCGGCTCACTGCAACCTCTGCCTCCAGTGTTCAAGCGATTCTCCTGCCTCATCCTCCCAAGTAGCTGGGATTACAGGCGCCTGCCACCATGCCCAGCTAATTTTTGTATTTTTAGTAGAGATGGGGGTTTCACCATGTTGGCCAGGCTGGTCTCGAACTCCTGACCTCAGCTGATCCTCCCAAAGTGTTGGGATTACAGGCGTGAACCAATGCACCCAGCCTCTTTCTTTAGAATTATTTCTATTTTGAATTACATATGGGAGTGGTACACCATAAGCTCCCAGCACTCAGAGGTTCTCAGCATCTTAATCTGGCCCTGGCACCAGAGCATGAAAGGCCCTCTTGGCCCCATGAATCACCTCCAACGCATCTGCCTGGCTCTGTCCTTGAAGCTCCCTCAGGTCAGCAGTTCTGTGACTTCTGTGCCATGCTTAGGGCACTGGAATCCCTGGTGGCACTGGGATCATTGTGCCAGGTTTTAGCCATCCCAGGTAGTAGTACCTATGGAGCATCCACCTCCCAGGCAAAAGGGGGCAGGGCACTCACATATTCCTTCACAAATCCGCCCCCAGCACCCCCTTCTCTCCCTGCTATTATCTCTTCCACAGTTTTAAATTTTTCTCCCAGGAAGCCTTCATCAAATCCCTCAGGCAAGGTGGCACAAAGCCTGCTTGAAATGGAGGGGGCGTGGAGAAGTGGAAAATAGGAGGATAACACACACAAATGAATATTTCAATAAATTATCATGCCATGAATGTCAAAGTATGCTCAAGAAATGCTAATGTCCTCACTGAGGAGCAGCAAGAGGCAGGCAGGGGGCCTGGAAAGACTCCATAGAAACCTGGATGATCTGGTGGATGGGTCATGGGACAAGCAGAGGCGCTGGCAGGGATGAAGTGAAAGAAACACAGTGAAGGCACCTCGTGGGGTGAGGAGGGGTGCTGGGGTGAGTGGAGGGCCAGGAGCTGGAGGTTTCCTAGTTATATAGATGGAGTTTAGGAGTTGATCAGGGGCCACCAGTTGAGAAATATTTGAGAGGGATGAGCAGCTCATGGAACTGATTTCTGGGCTGTGCCTGGAGACAGGGAGGTGGCCAGGGCTATCCAGAGGGCAGCTGGAGTCAGCTTAGGGTAGGGCCCAAGGGTCCCACAGACCTGGTCCTCAGTAAGGGAGGAGTCTTTTGGGCCTAAACTAGGTGAAGGAGCAAAGGTGGCATCAGAAAGTCAGACAAGGCCTGGTGCGGTGGTTCACACCTATAATTCCAGCACTTTGGGAGGCTGAGGCAGGCGGATCACTTGAGGCCAGGAATTGGAGACCAGCCTAGCCAACATGGTGACACCAATCTCTACTAAACATAGAGAAATTAGCTGGGCATGGTGGCGCACGCCTGTAGGCTGGCTACTCAGAAGGTTGAGGCAGGAGAATTGCTTGAACCCGGAAGGTGGGGGTCACAGTGAGCTGAGATCGTGCCACTGCACTCCAGCCTGAGTGACAGAGAGAGACTCTGCCTCAATTAAAAAAAAAAAAAAAAAAAAAAAAAAGAAGAAAGCGAGACAGAATGATGATACTCCTTTCCTCCTTCCGCTCCTCCCTCATTTTCTTCTCTCCCTTCTTCTCTCTCTCCTTCCTGCCTCTTCATCTTGTCTTCCCTTCCTCCCTCCCTCTCTCCCTTCCTTCCTCCCTTCTTTTCTCTCTTTCCCTCTCCTATCCTTCCTCCTTCTCTTTCCCAGGCAATTCTTTTCTTTTCTTCCCCCAACCCTTTCTCCTATCCTTCCCTCCCCTTTGTCTCTTCCCTTCTACTCTTTTTCTCCCTTTCTCTCTACCTTCTTCAATCCCTTTCTCTTTTGCTGTCTTCTTTCCCCAACTTGATCAGAAAAGCCTGCAAAGCAGAGCCTGCTCTCAGAGTCATGTCATGAGTAACCCACTTGTGTTATTTGCGGTTTACCTACCTGTAGAAAATTTGTACCCTAACATCTCCACATACTGTGGGCAAATGGTTTATAATTCAACTCCACAAATATTTACTGTGCTCTGGTTAACTGAGTGTCCTTTGTGCTAGAGGTGCCAGAGAGATGCAAATGGCAGCGCCAGTCCTTGGAGGAGCCAGTCTGGGGCCCCTGGCTGATGTTGGCAGAAGACACATCCCTCTCTCCCCTCAAGGATGCTAAAGAGCCCTCTGTCTACTAGAACCCTGGGCCCACTTTTCTCTCCAACAAGGTGCAGAAAAGGGCATCGTTGCCAGGTTTGCAAGATCTTAACAAGACAGTACATTGTAGGTGTAATCTGCAGGAATGAGGAGGAGCTCAGCCTGTGCGGATTGGAAGGGCCACACAAACATGTCAGTCCATTGCCAATGGCACCCACAAGCTCGAATTCTGACTTTGCACCGATTTCTTCTCCTGCTATAAATTCTACAAGATTGTCAACATAAATAAGACTTTCTCCTCGACCAGTTTTTTCAGGGCCATGCCAGGCTTTAAAATAGGCAGGCCCCAGTTTCAGTTGCATGTTGTTGAGTTTGGAGAGTCAATCAATCAAGCCAAGTCCCACAGTGAGCACAGTGCCAATCTGCAGAATTTTTCAGGGCAAAAGGGAATTTAGAAAGATGAGGGAGAAAGGATCTGAAGAGTGATCCGTTCCTCTTTCAATGTTCAAAGTATAAAATCTTTCTCCTCAGTCTTATCAGTTAATACTGTCCTTTACTTGGCTAATGTTTGTTATATAGCATAAGATGTAACAACATTTTCTTAGGCTAGGAATGGAAAGAAAGCAATGATTCTAACTGTAGTTGGGCAGTTTAGAGTGTGATGAAGGAGATAATAGAAATTTTCCATCACCCCTCAAGGTGCACAGAACGACAGAATCACAGACCGTTACCACTGACTTTTGCCATAGATTTTAGAGGTGATCTAATTTAACGTCCTAGTCCAAGTAGGCATCAGCTCTCTGCCTCTGACTTATTTGTACCTACTATGTACCAGTCATTGTGCTGGGCATTAGAAAGACAGAGATGAAGACAACTTGGATCTCTAGGAAGGAGTTCAGCCTAGTGGGTACAGTGGCCCAAAAGAGGTTTGGACCTAGTGCTCACAGCGCAGAGGAGGAAAGATGCAATTTCAGGTGAGAAATCAGCAAAGACTTCTGGGAGAGGTGGTAGCTTATGTGTCACAGCCTTAATCCTCACTGTGTGTCTGGGCAGGTTCCTGATTGTGGGAATGCAAGAATGGATGCTGGGCGTGATTCACCATCCTCCCCCACCATGTGGGCCAACTCCATCATCTCTATGACTCACAGGGAATTAGACTTCTGATCTCTCCTTTGACCCTGTGACTTCCCAAACTGCCTCGTGCATGTCCAGGCTTTGGGGCAGGTAACTGAAGTCTTTGCCCTATGAGGTGAGAGGTCGCCTGGGTGACCTGGGAGTAAATCCCTTCCCCTCCCTGGCTTTGTAAAGTTAAGTGTGAAATGAGAGACTGATATTCTAGGCAAAGGCTTTGTGCGAATGCCCATCTAAGCCATGACCCCTGCAAGGAATCCTGTGTCTTAGTGATGATGGTGTGGAGGTGGGGAGGGTGTAGTGCAACTCCCATTCCTGATCTCCTATCACCAGAGCAGAAGAATCACTGGAGAAGACTCTGTCTGAAGCTTGCTCAGCCCGGCTTCCTTGAGCAAGCAACTCATTCACAGGTAAGTCCAAATTCACACAGCACACACTGGCTACATAAATATTGTGCTTTAATTGATTGTCTTCTGTAATCAAAGGCAAGGCTGCTGAGTTTGTTACTTTCCCTACCATGCAACTGCTGGAGGAGAACGCTGGGGGAAGGGAACTGGGGTTGCTCAGGTGGTTTTTGTTGCATGTGTCTAACTGCAAGTTGTGTCTCTGTCTATTAAGGGGAGGATAAGGCCCATTACATTCAGATTCAATAAGAATTTATCAAATGCCTATTTTGTGAGAGGCATTGAAAGACACAGTATCTTATTTCATTTTTAATTGAATTAGTATTAGTAATGACTTGATGAGGCACAAAAGTTAGTCTTTACAATAACATTTTTTTTGTTGACATAAAAGTGATCCCTATACTATTGCCTGTGTCCACTTTATTGATTGTGAAACAGCCTAAATGCATGGAATTGGAAATTGGAAGTCATTTTACACAATACAAGAAAGCAACACCATCATTCCATGTACCTACCAGTGCTCTGGCTGGTTTGGCTTTTCCAGCAGTTTTTTGGACTTGGGTGAGGTGGCTTCCTAGGGGCATTTTCTTACCCCCTCCCAGCGAAGACTGCTGTGAATTTTGCATAATTTGGAGGATACTCTACCCTTTGGGATAGCAGAGTTTTGAAACCCACAAATCCCTTTTACCTTGAGGAATGGTGGTGATGGTGGGTGTCAGAGACTCTGTATAAGTCCCTGGGAAAGCTCAGCTGTCGCCTGACCCGAGGGTCGTGCAGTTTCCTTAACCTTGACTTTAAGTCAGCCCTCTTTAACCCCGACTCCCAAGCTGGGCTGTCCTTTGAAAGAAAAACGAAACCGCCCAGTTCTGAGCGTCGGAAAATGGGCACTCTCTCCCTGGGGGCTTGGGGCAACTTCCCCGCTACGTCGCCCAGAGATTTTAAATAACTGCCAGCCACCAGAAACCCCCTAACCCTTAATTCTCCCCTCCGAGACCCAGCCGGCTCCTTGCCACTTCCCTCTGCAAACGCTCATGGGGGTGGGTGGCAGCAACGAGGCGATTTTCTTCGTCTTTTTTTCCTCCGGGTTTTGTCATGGAAACGCTGACACAACCTCCAGACGGCGGCCGAGCCCGGCCGGGGACTGAGGGCTTTTGGGACCCTGCGGGAGCGCGGCGCGCACACAGCACTCCCCGGGCAACAGCTGGACGCGACCATATCCCGGGTAGGGGCGGGGGGAGCGCGACGCTCCGCCCAGGCGCTAGGGTCCCTCCTTCCTCCCGGCTCTCCGCAGGCGCCCTCCCCTCGCCGGGGGCCGCGAGTTGCATTTGGTAAAACCCAGCCCCGGAATATATAGATCTTTGGAGCGCTATGAAGTAGCCTTTGGAGAGGAGGGAGAGGGCCCGTCGGACAGCCACAGCGGCCAGCGCAGCGGCAGCGGCGGCGGCACCACCATCACCGCTCGCACCCCAGCCGCCCGGCCCGCGACCAGGCAGCGGCGGCCGCCGGCGGGATCGGAGGAGGCGGCGGAGCGGCGAGGAGGAGGAGCAGGAGCGCGCAGCCAGCGGGTCCACGCATCTCAGCACTTCCAGACCAACTCCGGCACCTTCTACACCCCTGCCCGGGCTGGGGGCTCCAAGAGCGGCAGCGAGGCGAGCCCGATCCTCCCTCCGAGCCTTGCTCAGCTCTGCCCTGCGCCTCCCGGGCTCCGGTCCGCGCGGTGGGGTCCCTGCTCCTGCGCCCCGGGCGCGCCTCCCGGACACCCCGGTACCCGCAGCCAGGACAAAGCCATGAAGCCAGCGCTGCTGGAAGTGATGAGGATGAACAGAATCTGCCGGATGGTGCTGGCCACTTGCTTGGGATCCTTTATCCTGGTCATCTTCTATTTCCAAAGTATGTTGCACCCAGGTAGGGGGCGCGTTAGCGTGGTTTTGTTGGATATTTTCTTCTCTCTCGCGCTCTCGCTCGCTCGCTCCCTCGCTCCGCCTGGTTTCTGCCTCTTGCAACCCTACCTCTCCGCCTTCGGCCTCTTCGGGGCTCCTGGCTGCCCGGGTGTACCTGGGTCACCGCGTCCGGATGGGGAGGAGAAGGGAAGGTGTGCTTTCCCCTCTTCTTCCTCCCGGCTCCGGGCTGGAGGATGGGACCAGGAGGGGCGGTAGTTTTTTGTTTTTTTTTGTTTTTTTCCCTTCTTTTTTTTTTCTTTGTGTCCCTTGTCTGTCTGTCTACGAGGTAGCAGGGAAAGGGAGAGGTGTGGGAAGCAGCCGGGGGTGAGGGGCTGGTTTGAGGAGAACGAAACTCCCTCCCCGTTACTGCCGAGGTCGGGGGATGAAAGAGTTACCCGAAGCCGGCTGCTCAGCGCCCGGGCGAGCCGCCTCTTCCTGGTTGCCGGGCCGGGGGCGAAGGGTTTACGCCCCGGCGAGGTTGCGAGTCCCTGAAGCAGGCTGGGGAGCCCGGCACTGGGCTCCCACGTATCCCGGGCTCGACGCAGAGCTGAGCAGGTGTGGAGAGAGGTCGGGTGCCCAGCCGCTGCCCCTCCACCACGCGCCGGCCGCTTGCCCCCGGGGTCCGGCTCCGCAGTGACCTTGTGGATGGTGCCCCGGGGCCTGCTCCAGCCCCCAGCCCCTGAGATGGGAACTCCGAGCTCCTGGGTCATGCCTTGACCCCTGCAGTTTTGGAGGAAACTTTGGTCAGGTCCTGGGCTGACCGTCCGTTTGCATCCTCCACTTCTGGAATCCGAGCAACGGGAATCCCCCGGGCGGCGTGGGAATGAACCCCATTCCTCCGGTCCCTTGCGGCTCAGGCAGAGTTCCACGTCCGAAATCTGGACTGGGGGAGGGACGAGGCTCGTCGCTTCCGAGGGGTGCGAGGGAAAGTTTGGGTCCTGGAGAGGGAGGGGCGCCCTCGAGCGCGGCGGCCGGGGGTGAGCAGCTCGGCTGCGAAGCCCAACAGGTAGAACCTTCTGAGAAGCCTGCGGGGTAACGCGGGTCTCCCCTGCTCCCTTTTCCCCTCCCTTATCAGCCCCCTGCCGGGCCACGTTGGCTCAGAAATCCATTTTCTACGCCTCCGAGTTGCCTTTCTCAGCGTAGTCACAGCAATAATTTGCTTTTCTAATTGCAAGGAGGAGGGAGGTGGAAACGCATTTCCTTCCAGGGAAGTGGGGTTGGTGTTTTTCATTTTTGCCTCCCGCCTTCTCCTTTCACTGTGTATCTAACGCTTTAAGCAGACGCAGTCCCGAATTCATCAAGCCTGCGTTTGGGTCGATGGCAGAGGAATAAAGCTGTTCTTTCCATCATACGGGCAGGGCTGCAGGCTGCAGATTCCTTGACAGCGCAGGGACAGACGGCCCCTTTGCCCCACTCGGCCTGGAGCAGTTGTTAAGGCAGCCACACTGCCAAGGATATGCTCCGACTCTACCACATGTAACCTCAGGACGTCCGAGCCAGCCCTGTTAAAGATGGCTTTTGTTTGCAGCTGGGTATTTTTAGTTTAATGTCAGCAAACTACAGCGGTGTTTGTCTCCTCACCCAGACCTGCGGTTGTGAAACTTATAAAGGAATTTAAAAATGGACCTGGCTTGCATTCCGGCAGGCAGGCCTTGGTTGCAGTGGGCAGGGCCAGACAGCCAGGGGTATCTCAGAGTGCCAAGCTCCTGGGGCCACCGGAGACCGGGCAGACTCACCCCAGAGCGCCAGGGGACTGGTGGTGTGCAGATACACAGGGGTTCAAGCAGTTTAAACAAGGGGCGGGGTGATTTGGTCTAGACTCTAGAGCTGTGTTCAGGTCTCTTGAAGTTTTGCTGGGACCGTGAATGCCAGTAATGCTCTGTACAAATGCCCAGAACGAGGATGAGTGTCAGCCTTCAGCAGGAATGTGCTTGAGCTTCTGTGTACCTGAAATACAATTGTCATGGAATTCTTTGTGAGAATTGGGAAATAACTTTCTAGCCAAAGATACTAGGAAGAAACTTCCAACTTGTAATTGGCACTTTGTGAAAATTTCCAGCTCTTGTTAGATTCTTAAGTTGACTTGAAAGTGACATCATATCTTTTCAGTCTAGCCTTTTGGAAGAGGCAGAGAACCTTTTCTAAGCTTGTGCTGATAAAGATCCTCTGTCAGTCCTGCCCCATCCTTTATGTCCCCTTCTAGTCCTATTTTCTGCTATTGTTTATTCTTTGGATCACTATAAATATATTTTTCTGATATTTCCCCCCAGTCCATAGCAAATACTACTTTCAAAACCTTCTATTGAATGTAGAGTTACAGATAGTTCAATTGAAAGGCCTTCCTTATTTCAAATTACTTACAGTTCCACTAAAACTGTGTCAACAGTTTATCATTACATGGGGCATAAAAATATACTTTGAAATCCACATTAAACATTTTCTTTTTGGGGGGTTCATTTTTTTAAGCTACACTGTTGATGACCGCTGATGTGGAATCTTTTTCACTGGTTTGAATTTCTTTAAAAGTTAAAGATCCTTGCTTCTCTGAAGTATCTTGGGGTAAGGAGAGCTGATCCTTCAGCCTGGCTCTGCAGTTTCTGTCTCTCCAGATCACCCTGGGAGAGGCAGAAGGGACCACAGCATGGCACAGATTGTGTAGCTAAAAATTTGGAGGCCTCTGGCAGGGGTTCCAGATACCTGCGTGTGAAATAGAAAAATAGTATTGCAAAGGCAGTGGGTTCCAGGCTTCGTTGTGGCTGGAGGGTGTGAGACAGGGGAGAGAAAGAAAAAAAGGAGGGCGGGGCACAGTGGCTCATACCTGGAATCCCAGCACCTTGGGAGGCCGAGGCGGGTGAATCACTTGAGCTCAGGAGTTCGAGACCAGCCCAGCCAACATGGCAAAACCACATCTCTACTAAAAATACAAAAATTAGCTGGGTGTGGTGGCACATGCCTGTAATTCCAGGAACCCCGGAGTCTGAGGCATGAGAATAGCATGAACCTGGGAGGCAGAGGTTGCTGTGAGCTAAGATGGCACCACTGCACTCCAGCCTGGGCGACAGAGTGAAACTGTGTCTCAAAAAAAAAAAAAAAAAAAACAAAAAACAAAAAGCAGACAGCTGGCAAGGCTGGCTGTCCCTCTCTCAGATTCTAATCTGGGCCCCATTATCTTTTCTAATTCATAGAAATGATTAATTTGCAAATTTGAGTAATTGGTCATCAGTTGCACAAGGGTTTAGCAGAAGTGGGCCTTGTCAGTAGGATAGTTCCATTTAGAAGTTTTTGATACTCTGAGTTAATAGTCTTCCTTAAGAATATTTTATTGGACAAGGACCAGGTTTTAGACTCCTATTTTAATCCCGATGTTTTTTGCACAGTGTCTGACAACAGTGGTTCTCAATAAAATATTTGCTGGATGAATGCATGAAGTGGTTAAACTCCAGAAGTAGACCCACTTCTCTGGTTTTCAGGAAGGTCACTTCAAGCCTTGCCAAGAATGCCTGGTCGATAACTCTGACTCTGTCCGGTGGGGATACTTCCTGCCTTCCTGAACTCTGACATGGACCCGGTTAAACTCATCAGGTGCCAGACAGGAGCTTTCACCGTGGCCTAAATTTGCAGCCTGTGAGGTGTAGGCAGCTGAGACACTGCTCTGTGTCCTGGATTCTGGAGAAGGTTGGCCTTGTTTAGCCACTAAGGAAATCCATCCATAGAACAGACACCTTCTATGGCCGTGAGCTATTCCTAAAGTCAGGGAGAATGGAACCACATACCTGCGGTTTCTATACAGGTTTGAGTTCACCAGTGAATGCTTCCTATGAAAGTTCATCAGCTTACATTAAAGTGTCTTGCATGCCTGTCCCAGATGGCTGGGTTTTGATGGAGCTGTGTCATGCAGGGCAAAGCTGAGAGGCCCCCCAGGCTGCATTGGTGCACAGTGTGTAAAGGCAGCTCTTCGGAACCTTCCTTTTGTGTTACTCCATAGGATTGTGGTTTTTGTTTGAAATCTACTGTTCATAGAAAGAAGCCTTCAGAGGAGAAAGCCTTTTCTCTCCTGTTTGCTTCCTCTCTATTATTTTTATTTTTGCAAAATGTTTATTTTCACTGTCACCTGGGATTTTTTTGCCTTGGTGGAATGTATTGAAAGATTATATCCTTTATTTAAAGATGTCTGTTTACCCCCTTGCAGTTTCACTTGATCAGGCTGAATCTAAAATGCATTTTATATTATAATTTTAAACTAACTGTAAACATAATACGTGCTCATTTTAGAAAATTCAGGAGGTGGTCAGGTGCGATGGCTTACACCTGTAATCCCAGCACTTTGGGAGTCCGAGGCGGGCGGATCACCTGAGGTCAGGAGTTTGAGACCAGCCTGACCAACATGGTGAAACCCTGTCTCTACTAAAAATACAAAAAGATTAGCCGGGCGTGGTGGTGCCCGCCTGTAATCCCAGCTACTTGGGAGGCTGAGGCAGGAGAATCACTTGAACCAGGGAGGCTGAGGTTACAGTGAGCTGAGATCGTGCCATTGCACTCCATCCTGGGCAACAAGAGTGTAACACCATCTCAAAAAAAAAAAAAAGAAAATTCAGGTGCCATAGAAGAAAAACAATCATTATTCCACCACCAAGGGGCAACTAGTACTTTAAAACTATATTATAGAATATATTTATATATGTTTATACATTCTATATTTTTCTCAACTATGCAAAATGCATATATATAGTTGAGATAAAATCATACATTTTGTATCCTGTTTGATAATAAGTATTTTAGACAAATACATCATTATCACAACTAGTTATTAAAGACAAAGTTTAGCCATAACTGTTTAAATGTATAGACTTGCATGTGTCTCCACCTCCCAGTCTACCCCTTTGCAGGATGTTAGTCTGGTATTATTTTTTGCTGTGGCTGCACAAATTTAATGTTACGTTACAGAATCTTTTTGCTTATACATGGAATGAGTTTGGAGTCGTACTCTAATTTGTAGGGGCTGTTCTTACGTTATATACCTGAAACTTCCATTGAAAAAGTGTCAAGAGGGTCTCAAATATGAGACTGTTATGAATTCTGAAAAGAGCATTGAATCACTGAAGGTTCTCATGTACCCCGTAAATATATACAACTACTATGTACCTACAAAAATTAACAAGTAAAAAAAATAACTGAAGGAGAAGACATTTTTAGCATGGGGTCTCTCCTTGGTTGTTTAAGTTAAATGTTTGCACCTCGATGGAGCCTTTTCATAGCTGTGCTCAGATGAGAGAGACGTCGGTGATCTCCTTTGATTGTTACAGTCCTCATTTTCATTGCTTTCCAAAATAAAAGGACTGATTGGGCACCATAGAAAGGGTGGTTGGGGGGTTTCCGTGGGGTGAGGGGAGAGGGAATCCATCCTTCAGCTGAGGTATCTGTTGTTAGTATTTGTCTGGTTGAAAAATCATTTTGTTCATAGCTTTATCAGCACAGTCATTTCAAAACAGGAAGTCAAAGGCTCCTAAGCAAAGGCACCACCCTTTCCCTTCTTAAACCCACCAAAAGGACCTCTCTTTAATCTGGAGGTCAAGTGAAAAAGGCTCTCATGAAAGTCATTGCCAGCAGTTCTCTTCTAAGTTCAGACTGAGAAAAACCAGAAGTCATTCTGCTGATTCATTTTTTTTTCTTTTTAGTTTTTCTTTTGAATTTTTGGGATATCACCTTTATAACAAATAAAAGGGGAGGCAGTTCTTCCCATGAGATCATTGAACAATCTGATCTGTCAGTTAAAATTTCCTGGAACTTGTAATTTGATGCATCTCAGATCCAATGTGATTGATTGAAACTTACAAGCCCGCTTGTTCTCCTCCTCCCCAGCCCCCTCTCTGTCTGTCTGTCTCTCTTTTCCTTTCTTCTCCTCTGTGCCAGATGCTGTTCTTGGCACTGGAGATCTAACACATACATCTCTGCCTTCATGGAACTTAGATTCTAGTGGGACAGACAGACTTTAAAAAAATGCAGAAGTGATATATATGGTATATCAGATGGTGTGAAGAGAAAAACAAAACAGAGAAGATGGTTGAGGGATGTGAGAGGCAGGGGTTGCAATATAATATAGAGGTAATTAGGGAATGTCATTGATAAGATGACACTGAGAGCAGACAGCTACAGGAAATGAAGGAGCCGGCCATGTTCCAGGGAGAGAGCAACACAAGTTCAAGTCTGGTCCCTGAGGCAAGAACATGCATGGCAAGGTGGTCAGAGTGCCTGGAGCAGAGGGACAGAGGCAGCCAACAACCACAGTGGGGAGACACAAGTCAGAGAGAGACGATTGTTTTGAGCTTTGGGTTTAACTGTAGATGGGAGGGAAGTGCTGCAGAAGCTTTAGCAGAGGACTCTTGAGGCAGGGAGGTGAGGAATAAGGGTGGAAGCGATGTAGAAAGATTGAAAATCAAGTCTCCTACTTGCACTTTTTTTTTTTTTTTTTTTTTTTATGGAGATGGAGTCTCGCTCTGTTACCTAGGCTGGAGTGCAGTGGTGCAATCTCAGCTCATTGCAACCTCTGCCTCCTGGGCCCAAGCAATTCTCCTGCTTCAGCCTCCTAAGAAGGAGGCCTCTCACTTTGGGAGGCCGAGACGGGCGGATCACAAGGTCAGGAGATCGAGACCAGCCTGGCTAATACGGTGAAACCCCGTCTCTACTAAAAAAATACAAAAAACTAGCCGGGTGAGGTGGCGGGCGCCTGTAGTCCCAGCTACTCGGGAGGCTGAGGCAGGAGAATGGCGTAGACCCGGGAGGCGGAGCTTGCAGTGAGCTGAGATGCGGCCACTGCACTCCAGCCTGGGCGACAGAGCGAGACTCCGTCTCAAAAAAAAAAAAAAAAAAAACTATCCAGAAAAAGTGCCAGACTTAAATCGGTACCCAATAAAAATATAGCAACGAAATGGATCAACACTCTGGGAGTGGAAGACTCAGGTCCTAGTCTGGGGTCTCCCACATCCTATCCCCATAAATTATTGTGTATTATTCATTCCAGGACGTATTTTTTCACATTTTAGTAATTATGTAATTTGTGTTGTGATTGATGGCATCTCAGCACCGTGCTGCGCTTTAATGAGCAGCTGTTTTGTTTCTTAGTGTTCCATCAAATAGTGTGCCTTCGCCATGGATGCCTTCTGAGGCCACCTCTGTAAATTGTGGAAGTACTTTATGTAAACTGTGGCACACTTCATAACCTCAGTAAGTGATGAAAAAATGGCATTCCTCCAAGATGCAGACTCTGAGGGCTCAAAAGTACCTGGTTAGCCTTGAGTACTTGCTTCTCAATGGCCAGACTGGCATGCAGTCTGTCCAGGTCTTTTTAACTTTGCCTGGCACTTATTTTCAGAACCCAGGGCTTGTAGTTAGTATTTCTCAGATTAATGATGAGGTTGGTTAAGAGTTAGAATAGGGAGGGTGGGAAGTAGGTGATTTAACTTGGGACTTGAACCCGGAAGTTCATCTAGAAATAGACACAAACATTTGCCCAGGGAAAGTATCACCAATGTGGATTTTTGTTTCTTTCAAGCTACTGAGCTGTCATGACTTTGTCATTTCTCTTTTCTGGCCCTTTTAGAAATGTACTGTAGTTGTTTGTTTTTTTGTACATCTTCCTCTTTTGATACAGCAAGGCATGGATTCTCTCAGGTTCATCTTTATAGCCTCTGACCCTGGCCCAGAGGTGCCTAGGAAACATTTAAAGAGTTAATAATTGATTCTCAAAGATAAGCCTTTCCACCTTGGTCACCACCCAACCCATGTGCCCAGAACTCAGAAGGAGGAGCCAGGTTGGATTGTCATGTACAAACAGCATCTGCTGTGGTCTAGTCCATTTGTCTCCCAAATCTCTTTGCTTCTGTTCTGCTATGGTTCAGGGCAGGAAATAGAAATCAGTCTAGGTATTTTATTTTTTAATCTAATTGAAGTTTTCTTTTTTTGAGACAGAGTATCACTTTGTCGCCCAGGCTGGAGTGCCGTGGCACCATCTGGCTCACTGCAACCTCTGCCTCCCAGGTTCAAGCAATTCTCCTGCCTCAGCCTTCCAAGTAGCTGGGATTACAGGTGCCTGCCACCATGCCCAGCTAATTTTTGTATTTTTAGTAGACACGGGGTTTTGCCATGTTGGCCAGGCTGGTCTTGAACTCCTGACATCAGGTGATCCGCCCACCTCGGCCTCCCAAAGTGCTAGGATTACAGGCATGAACCACTGTGTCCGGCCCCTGTCTAGGTATTTTAAGCAGAAAGATATTTACTAGAGGGAATTTGGTGCTTATAAAGACATTAAGGGGCTGGAGGAATGGGGCTCCAGGAATGTCTCCCAGCTAATGGTAGTAGTTTATATAATAATTTATAAACAAATGTATGTCGGCATGGCTGCTCAAAAAAAAAAAAAAAAAAAAAAAACCTGACTCACTAGGGGTGCTACACCCTCCGAGATTGTGTCTGGAACTATTGAGTTCAAGAAAAAACTGATGGCAAAGCCGGAGAGTGGACCCTATAGTGCTATTGCAAAAAACCCTCGTGTCCCCATCTCCATGCTTGCCAGCAGCCAAACAGCCCCAAAGGCAAGAAGATGGCCTCTGCCTCACATCTGCTTTCTAAATCTCAAGTGAGTGCTTCTGTTTGGGGGGAGCCAAATTCACATCTAGAACCTTAGCTTCAAAGAAGCCTGGGAAATACAACTTTTCAATTACCAGCCTCTGCAGGCTAGAAAGCTTTCTAGAAGGAGGGTAAAATGAATGATGAGCAAATAATCACAATACTCATTGCACCCTATTGGTAAAACATATTTGAGCAGCCATCCCTCAATATATTTTGTTTATAAATAATTTCTGAATATTTCTACCATTATCTACATATCTAGGATAGGATCCTTTCTGACTAGTGACTGTAAATACATATGACATTATCTGTTGGATAATTCTGTTGGCTGACTCTTTATCAATTCTCATTCTTTCATCCTTTTGACCTTGTAATGTTGTTCACAAAGATACGATGGAGAGCTAGTACTTAAGAGAGAGGAATGCCATTTCTTGTGTGCCTGGATTGTGACAATTATCTCTAAGTTGTGGTTTCTTGGCTGGGATCTCTTTAGGCCTCAGTTCTATTTTGTGAGGAATAGGATAGTTAAAAGTAGATAATACAATCTGTAAATTTACTTATGATTCAGTTGTAAATGGTTATTCATTGAAGTATGCTGAGAAGGGTGGAATTATTGAGGTGGTCACTCCAGTTCATTTTGTGGTTGAAGATACCTGCCTGAGTTTCGTAAGTGACATGTAATTTGATATGACAGGTTAGGTGGGTTGTTTGTGGCCATTTGCATTCTTGATATAGTTACTTTTTTTTTAGGGTAACTGAAAATGGAAGGTCTGGTGTTTAGATGAACAAAAAATGCAAAGTCTGATGTTTCCTTCCCAGACCCCTTTTGTGGCACAATGTCCACTAGGATTTTGGAACCCCAGGACTAGACCTGCCTTGAATGTCATTGGTTATTGTCAGACCTGCCGTTGTCAACTCTGGGTAAAAGTCCCATGTTAACCTAGTGCCAGTTCTGGCAGTGGTGGAGGCTTAGTTTGGCTTTAGATAAGCAGTATGGGGAGGGCTGATACTTCCAGCATCACCAGGAATTGGGTTCTGTCTCAGGTCGATATGGATCGAGACAAAGAAACCTGGTAATGGAAGTGTTTCAGTCCTTATCATTCTCTGGCGTGAGTGGTTATCTTAAATGCCTTGGGAGAAAAAACTCACAAAGGCAACTCAAGTGAAATAAGCTGGTGGCTGGGTTTCTGTTAGAAACTGTTAACTTCAAAGAATCTCAGAAGAGGGAAACCACAGAGGCCCCTCTAAGGTAGTGTTGTAACAGGGCACTTAACATTTCTTAACGGTTGTCATATTTTACCTTTAATATCATTGCATATGGTCACTCATTATAGTGAAAAGAGCACAGAATTTGGAGTCTAGACACCAGCTTTTAGGATTTGGCTGTTCCCTATATCCATTTGACATCATTCAAGATATTTTTGTTAAATGCTTACTAAGAGTTAGGCTCTGTTCTAGGTGTGAATCAAACAGTTGAAAATCCATGTCCTCATGGAACATACATCATAGTGGGGGAGACACAATAACAAACGCATATTAAATTAAAGAGTATGTTTGAAGGTGACAAATGCTACAGGGGGGGTGCGGAAGCAAGGAAGGGGGATGTGAAGTGGCAGTGGTGGGGAGATTGAAATTTTAAATAGGGTTGTCAGGGAAGTTCTCTCTGAAAAGGTGGCTTTAAAGATTGAAGGAGATGAGGTAGATGGGAGATGAGCCGATGAAATAATAAAGATATTTATCGGATATTATTTACCAAAGGCCAACTTGGGTCAGGTATTGAATATAGATTACTCCCCCACAGGACTCTTATATGTATACGCTGTAATTACCACCATTTTACAAGGGGGGAAACTGAAGCATAGAGCATTATCCCTTGTCTGAGATCCCCAGGAGAGGCGTGGATGGAGTAAGAACCATACCCGGCTGTATGACTTCATATCTGCTGCTCTGAACAGCTGGGAGGGCTCTCATTTGGGCATTAGTCTTCCCGTCCACCCCAAAGATTGGTGAGAACGATTGCAATTTAGTGATAGACATTCTGCGAAGGGTGGGACCTTTCTGCCCATCAACGAATCATTCTGTCCAAATGCCACTAATGCCCCTCCTTGAGAAAGAGCTCAAGACTCTGTGTGTAAACAGCATCTGGCGTAGTACTTGGCTGCATCCCATGACTTGGGCAAGTGCCTGGCAAGTGCAGGGGCTTAATAATTGATTGAATGAGTGACTGAGTGAAAGTCACAGACAAGAGATTTGGTCCCCTTGTTTGCCAAGTGAAGGTAGTAATATCACCTCTCTTATGGGTGGTGGTGGTGGCAAAGATTAAATGAGAAGTTAGATGTGAAACTGCTTTGGAAATGGATGTAAACCTATGTAACAAAACTGCGTGTCCTGCACATGTATCCTGGAACTTAAAATTAAATAAAAAAAGAAAAAATGAATGTAAAAGCAGTATAAATATATTGTTGTTACGATAAATGACCTGTGTGGTTCCTCGTTCAAGGATGTGAATCTCGATGTCAACATGATGCTGTTGTATTTCATTCTGTTTGAAACCTGAGCAAGTTTTTATCCTTTTAACCTGTGTGTCCTACACTGTAAGATTTACTGAAAGGATCTAACATCTATAAGAATGAGACTCCTGTGAATATCTTCTCTCTGTATGTGCTCACTCTTTCTCTGCCGTGCTAACAGGCATACCCTCTGCCAAGGCCAAAACTGTGTAGCAGTTTGCAAAGCAGAGTTTATATTTGGTGAGGAATCAGCCTTGTGTTTTCTTGCTGAATGCAGTGACCAGAGCATTTCCTCCCAATTTTGCACTTAATTATTCCTCGGGTTCCCATTGGCTTTAACAAGTGACACTTGGGAAATAACACAGGCACTGGTCAATGCCATTTCTGAAGCTGAACTTCGAGGAGGATGAAAAGCAGTCATTTCAGAAAAGTAACAGTGGTAGCATGGCAGCCTGTATGTGAGCAGTTGTTGGCTGGGTTAGCATGGCTCATTGCACAGGACAGCATCGATTGGCCCTGTGTCTCCACATTGGGCCTGTTCTGTGCTGAGGAGGACTTTAGGGTTCCTCCGGTATAGGGGTCCGGCCTTCCCACTGTTTAACTGCAGTTAAACAGTTAAACAGTTAAACATGGAGCTTGCTCTGTGGCTGGGTTTGTAGCTGGGGCACAGATCTATTTCCACCCTTCTTCACCAGACCAGGTCCTAAAATTCAGTTCAAAGACTCCATCACCCTGATCTGGGATAGGCCCAGCATTCTTCGACCTGAGGCCAGGCTCACATTTGAAATAGTCCCTGTTAGGCTGGAGAGTTATCATAGAGGAAGGGGAGTGTATTTGTCAGGGCTCACATTTCTTTACAAGTTGAAAAAGTTTTTATCTTTTTAAGCACCCAGACTTCTTTCCATTCCACCTAATCATTGATTTAGACTATTTGTTTGCAACTGGTTTGGGACCTCCTTCTTCCTCCACAGGTGACAGGTGGCAATGTCTGGAGACATTTTGGGTTGTCATTAATACTGGGGAAGGTGTGCTACTGGCATTTAGTGAGTGGAGGCCAGGGATGCTGTTAGACATCCTACAATGGATAGGATAGACTTCCCCGCAACAAAGAACAGGCTAGCTCAAAATATCAATAGTCGGGAAACCCTCTATTAGTCTGTTCTCACGCCGCTGTGAAGAAATACCTGTGACTGGGTAATTTATAAAGGAAAGAGGTTTAATTGACTCACAGTTCTGCATGGCTGAGGAGGCCTCAGGAAACTTACAATCATGGTGGAAGGCACCTCTTCACAGGGCAGCAGGAGAGAGAATGCGTGCAAGCAGGGGAGATGCCAGACACTGATAAAGCCATCAGATCTCATGAGACTCACTCACTATCATGAGAACAGCATGGGGGAAACCACCCCCATGATCCAATTAACTCCACTTGGTCCTGCCCTTGACACGTGGGGATTATTACAATTCAAGGTGAGATTTGGATGGGGGCACAGTCAAACCATACCAAACCCTTATTTGATTAAAAATGTTTCTGATGCTTTATGAAAAAAACAGTAACAATAGTGATCACTTACCAAATACTTGCTCTGCATCAGACAGTGTGTCAGCTGCTGTGTTTGGATTATCCATCCTATTTAATCCCCACCACAGCCTTGTGAGATGCGCATTTACCAATCCCATTATACAGGTGAGGAAACTGAGGCTTAGAGAGGTGATGGAGCCTGCCTAATTGGAAAGCTGGAACAGGAGCCTGGCTCAGGTCTAACTGACAGCAAACACTGTACTCTTCACCTCACCAGTATTCCCGTCTCCATGTTCTTGGTTTCAGATAATTAGATCAAGAAGTAATTATTTCATAAAGGCCTTAAGCTCAGCTGTAGACTCAGTAAGTGGGACATTCAGTGATAGCCCCTTCTCTTCTTACCCTACACTCTATCTCTGGTGACCTCATCCCCTCTTGGGGTATCATCTGTGTTTAGATGATGCTCATGTCTTTCTTCAACTTGGATGTGACCTTGGGTCGAAGTCTAGTTCATGTATTACCTCTTGTATTACCATCCATCCCCTCTTGGTCAGAATGAGGGGAAGGATGTCCTTCCTTTCGTCCCTGTGGTACTTTGTGTGCGTACATCTCTAATATTACTCATTCTGATAATTGACTCCTTCAGGGAAGGGGCATGTCTTGTTTAGCACAATATCCCGACATCTGCAATAGATCCTGGTCACTCAGTAACACTTTGCTAAAAGAAGGAATACACTGATGGTAATTGGTCACTAAGAAGAAAATCCCCCTTTTTGGGATGGTGGGTTTGATTTTCATTTTGATTCTATGGTGATTTGATTTTCATTTTGATTCTATGGTGAGCTGTCACTTAAGAGAGCCAAGAACAACCCCTTTTATACCGTGGTTAAATGTGAACAGCCAAAAAGTGAACAACTGTCAAAGTTGTAGGAATTGCATCACTGTAACCACAAAGGTAATTAAATGTGTCCCAGGAAGGGATCTGCTCATTTGGTTTGCAATGGGAGTGTCTGAGACAAGACTTTTGTAGAGCAGCACTGTCCAGTGGAAACACACTGCTACTGCACACAAAACTAAATCTTCTGGTAGCCATTTTTACATTGAAAAAAGTAAAAAGAAACAGGTGAGATTAATATCTGAAATATTCCAACAAGTACTCAATATTAAAACTCATTGCAATATTTTACAGAGTTTTGGTACTAAGTCTCCAGAAATCCAATGTGTATTTTTACAGGACATCTACATTCAGATTAGCTGCATTTCAAATGCTTACTAGCCACATGTGACTAGGGCTACTGTAATGGATAGTGTAGCTCTAAAGTATTAGAGAACCTTTTCTACACTAAACTAGGGCTTTTTTTTTTGTCTCCCCTCACCCTAATTAAAAAAAAATTTATGGTGACAGAGCAAGACTGTCACCCAGACTGGAATGCAGTGGCGTGATCGTGGTTCACTGCAGCTATGACCTGGGCTCAAGCAATTCTGCCACCTTAGCCTCCCAAGTAGCTGGGACTGCAGGTGTGCACCATCATACTGGGCTAATTTTTGATTTTTTTTTTTTTTTGTAGAGACAGGATCTAGTTATGTTGCCCAGGTGGGTCTCAAATGCCTGAGCTCAAGCGATCTTGCCTCAGCCTCCTAAAGTATTGGGAGTACAGGCATGAGCCATTGTGCCCGCCCCTTCCATTTTCTTAAGGGGATGTTGTCTTTCCTGGGTTTTAGCTATACCCTTTGGGAATAATATTGATTATCTTAAGGCTCAACATGTTAAGTACAAGATATTGGCTGCAAAGTTACACACACACACACACACACACACACACATCCCTAAAGTCATTTCAGGCCTCTAAGGTATCTTCAAAGTCTTCTAGTTAATCAGTCGTTATCTGAAGCTTGATTGTGCTATTGAGATCTTAACACAGTCTGCCATGTAGCAAGAGCAACTGTTACTAGCTCCATTCTACAGATGAGGCAGTGGAGACTCAGAAGGATTTGGGGAATTGCTTAAATTTTGTTTCCAGTGGTTCTAATACCAACGTTTAGCTGCAAAGTCTGGCCCAAAGAATATTCATTCTATTAGGGTGGATGTAAACACACATACTTTACTGTCTTATGGGGCCAGATGCGATTGCTGTTACAAAGAGAGACAAACTGTGAAGGAAAGGGAGAGGAGGGTGATTGATTTTGGTGGTGCTGGGGATGGTGGTGGTCGTGGTGGTGGTGGTGGAAGGAAGTCTCCCAGGGAAAGTCGAGGTTTGCACTGGGCTCTGAAGGATGACTAGAAATTTGCTAGCGGAATCTGGGAAGGGGGAGGAAAGACATTCTAGGTGAGGACGTCTGCCAGACCAGTGAGGAGAGTGATGTCTGGGAATACAGGAGCCCAAGGGTGGAGAGGTGAACCTGGGTGGCTCTGAATGCTCTAAAGTTTGAGTTTTATTCTTGGGACCAGGGAGCCACAGGTTTAGTGACTCCTGTTTTTCAGATGATGAAATTTAAGCTGCATTTAAACTCTCTTGTTTCATTAGAAAGGCAGTAGTTTCAAACTCACTTTCTCAAAATGAACTCGGGGCCATTTGGAAATCGTTTCTATTACCGTCATTTAATGGGAGGCAAGAAGATTATTCATGAACGACTAAAGTGCAAAGTAAGAAAGAGCTTAAAAGCATTCTGTAGTGGGATTTGAAACTCCTCTGTTTTGCGTTGCTTGGGCCAAAATTATAGGACATGGGGGTTAAATTTCAGTCTCTCAGTTGCTAATGGTGCCCTAGCTTCACCCTCAGAGGGCCCTGGAAGCAGTGGTGGGAGAAAGGGAAAGTGTGTAAATCGTCCCAGGGAAGAGAGTTTCTTGCTTCAGTGGGAGCTCGTGGGTGTATCCGGGTCAGGCTGCAGCTGTTGGGCTGCCCTAGAGATGAGCAGCGAAGGATGGAGAACAAAGCCTGCTGCTTCCTCCTGGATGTCAGACCCAAGTGCACTGTATGTGGGGTCTGAGTGCATTGTCCCCCTGAAAGATGCTGCCCTGTGTCCTCTTTAAATCAAAAGGCTGCCTCTTTTTTAGGCTCCCCTTCCTGGGCTGTGGGAGAGGGCATGGGGCTATTGTAGAGCTCATACACCCTATGAAAAGGCATCTCTCTGTGGCTTTCACAATCACTTCTGGGGGCCATTGTGCTTGGTACAAAGCTGAGGGCTGCCTGTATTTTCTCTGCGAGACTGTAGCACTTGACGCCTGTCGATGAATAATCGAGAGCTGGTTTTCTCATAGGGGCATCTCACCACCTTTGATCCCCTTTATTTTCCGTTCAAACATCACCACCACCACCACCACCACCACCACCAACACCACCATCACGACAGGGAGAGCTCTTCCAAAGGCTTAATTGAAAAAGAAAGTAATATAATGTAATCACAGATATGCAGCGTGTTTTAAAGGGGGCACGTGGATAGGCAAGCTAAAAGGGTTTCTGGATTTATGCTTGCAAACTTATAATGATTTAGGGATTAGGGATTTGAAGGTCTAATTGAGGTAGTACTTATTATTGGAAGCCTATGCAAAGGTATTGGAATGGAGATTATTTTGCAATTGGAAGAATTAGATAGTGAAATCCTTTAAGAGCCAAGGTTTCATTATAAGTAGGGTTTTCTGTATAATTTTGCTGTTCAAAAATGGAAGTGCAGGTTTGAGATCAGTAACTGAACAGGCAATCTTTTAGTTAATTGTAATAAAACAGCTTTTGTTGCGAGAGTGTGAGCCATCATCCGAATGACAATTACGTGCTTAAAAATATTAACTAGGAATAGTGGCCTTGCTCACTTTAGGATAATCCATTGCATTTAGGAGGGGAGTGGCTCAGGGCTCTTTCTTGGGACTCTGCAGAGAATTCTTTCAAGGCTTATGCTGACTTTGTTTCCTGTGACTGTAAAAGCAAAATGAGATTTTAAAAAATAAATCCAGGGCTGATAGTAAGTGTCTTCCTGCAAATGAGATTTGAGGGATGTGCAGGATGTTGTCATTAGAAAGTCACAGCAACATTCCTTTTTTATTTTCATAGGAAATAAACAAGGAATGGATTAGGAACACAGAGGTCATTGCTGAGTGTTTGATCTGTTATAAAACTCCAACAAAGTAGAAAGGGCATTGGGTAGGCATTGGGTGGGGCATCAGGGATCTTGGGTTCTTGACCGGCTTCTTCTACCCGCTTTTGGGGACCCCACATGTGTTACTAACAAATATAGATGTTGGCAGTTTTCAAACTACTCCTTTAAGCCCAAGCATAGGGGTAGGTCCTTGGAGGGGGCTAGGGGGTCCCAGTAAACCCCACCCCAATCAGAGTGGTTCCTTGCTTATCTGTTTCATATTTTGGGGTTCTCAATAAAATTTTGTTAGAATAAAGTACTTCAGGGCCAAAACCAACAATTTTGCAGTTGACTACTTAGACTATTTCTAAGGTCTCTTCCCGACTCAGAGCTGATGCTATTAGCAGTTCTCAAAATCAATACACATTTACATGAGGGTTAAATCATAATTAAAATGAATAATTACTGTTCATGCAGTATGAACAGTCTGACATCTGTCCACCCCTTCATCCAGCACTCAAACATTTATCGACCAAATATTTATCTGACTAAAGAGACAAATCTAAGTAAGACTTAGTTCCTGCCTGCAAATAACTTGCAATTTAGCAAGTGGTGACAGACCCGTAATTGTTAGCTGTAATGCTTTATAATAATGGCTATGGGCGGCTAGGGAAAAAAAAGGAGTAATTAGTTTAGGGAGGTCAGGGAACTTGACAGAAGAAGGAATATTTGAGCTGGGCTCTGGTCATTTGTTCAGTTATTTAACAAGCATTTGTTGAATGGCTGCCGTTTGTGCCAGGACCGTTCCTGTGCTAGGGAAACAGCAGGGGACAAAACAGACAATGATCCCTATCTTAATAGAGCTCATGTTCTTGGCATAAAATTTATCAAGGGGCAAGGTTGGTGGCCCCACTGGCTCCTTTACCATCATCTCCCTCCCCTGCCCCATGATGCCTCAGAGTAAAGCAGTATTTTTTATATATATATATATTTCTGATTATGAAATTAATTCAAGTGTATTATAGAGAATTTTGAAAAAAGAGACTTACTTCCAAAAAAAGTCACCCCAATCCCTGCCATATATATGCATATATATATATTTATTTATATATATCCATGGAAAAATAGACCAGAAGGTCAAGAGATTTTTCCTGGGTAGCAGGGATTAGGGATGAATTTTTTTGAAAGTAGGTTCCATATATGTGTATATATATATAACTTTTTTTAGAAGTAGGTCCCATATATATATAAAAAATATATTTACAGATATATTTTAAAAAGTTATCCCTAATATATAATTGTAAATGTGTATAATATATATTTACAAATATATACATATATGTAATACTTGTAACATACTTACATATATGTATATATTATAATATATAAATACGTGTATATAACATACATTACATATGTTATATATAATAGCATATATCACACATATATGCAATATACATAATATAGTATACACACGTGACATAATATGTATTATAATATACACATATATAATATATACACATATATGTAAAATATGTAATATATATGTGTATATATATTTACGAAGATGAAATCATCAGGCTTATATTATAGTGTATTTTGCTTTTCCCATGTAGCACCGAATCATGGGCATTTTCTCATGTCATTCAGTTGTCTCTGACAGCCCTGTAATATTCCATCAGATGGATGTATTTTCATTTTGCCATTCTCCTTTGTTGAACATTTTTGAAAAAGATTTCTCCTTTTAAAAAATGCCATTTTTTTTTTTGTTTTTGTAAACTAAACTTTTGTCTGAGTTTCTTAATGTCTCTTTCAAATAAAATTTCAGAGGGGGAATTCACAGGTTATAAACCTTTGAAGGCTCTGGATAAGTGTAGCCAAATTATTTTCTAGAAGATTGTATCTATTGATGCTCCAACCAGTAGTGTGTGAAAATGTCCATCTTACTATATCTCAGCTCCTTTGATTAAGCTGCCATCCAGATTCCTGATGAAGCCTTCCTGTATCTCAACATTCATGCTTTCATTGAGTTTTTGGTCCACACTAGATTATAGGCTTCTGGAGGCCACAAACTGTGTCCCCAGTCCCTGGCGTATGACAGACTTGTAATAAAATAAATGTTTGTTGAATACATGCTTGCATGTCTGAATGAATGAGCCAAGGAAGGTAAGGAGAGGTTTCACTTGATATCTGGGAAGAGAACAGAACTTTCTTCAGATGTCACAAAGTATTTTATTAATGGGTTTCCAGGGATAGGGAGATTCATGAATGGACAAGTAGCTTGCTGTAAATCCACCTCCATACCCTCAGTGCCTGTCCAAGAGTCCTATAATAGATCATCCTTAGGATTCAAATTAAATGAAAAGATACATTTTCACTGCTACTCACTAGGTACCCGTTACAGGTGTTAAATCATTTAGTCTTCTCCACAGCCTGGCGAGGAGGACTGGCCTTATCCTCATTTTTAGGTGGGACTCAGAGAAGTTTTGTAATTAACTTAAGGTAACACAGCGAGTTATCGGTGGAGCTGGGATGCCCTGGCTCATCTGACTCAAAGTGCTCTAATGAGAACTTCTCTCTGCAAAGCGTGGGCTAGCATCTGTGAGGAAAATTTCTTTTTGTGATTGAGGAGGAAAAACATATGGAGAAACCCTATTGTCTGAATGCTGCCTCTCTCCCTAATTTATAGGTTGAAACCTACTCCCCAGTATGAGGCCCTTAGAAGGTGGTGGTCTTTGGGACGTGATTAGGTCATGAGGGAGCCCTCATGAATGGGATTAGTGCCCTTATAAAAGATACCCCAGAGAGACCCTTACCCCTTGTGCCGTGGGAGGACACAGTGAGAACCAGGAAGTGGGGCCTCTGCAGACACCAAATCTGCCAGTGCCTTGATCTTGGACTTTCCAGCCTCCAGAACTGTGAGCAATAAATTTCTGTAGTTTACAAGCCACCTAGTGCAAGATATTTTGATACAGCGGTCCAAATGGATGAAGACAAGGAACGATCCTTGAGCTGAAAGGAAAAGGGACAATCGCTCTACAGTTGGGAAGACACAATGATAGCTCTAGGAAACATTGTGCACTCAATGGTCCTCAACTGATGGGAGAAAGGAATTCAGTTACGAGGAAGTTCATTTAGTGAGAAGGCCTAAGAGCTCTTCACGTGGCTCCTGTGACTCTTAGAAGGGCGATGGCTGGCAGCATCCTGAGAATGAAGCCTCTTCAGGGAGCTCTGTGTTAATGGTGCTCTCAAGTTTGGGAAACAACCCCCCTAACAGGAAGTGGGGGTGGGAGACAGGGAGAGAAAAACTAAACCAAACCCATAACGCAAACTGTATCTTTCCTCTTGCAAAAGTGAAAGACATTGCTGATAGTTAAACACACACACACACACACACACACACACACACACACACACACGGCAGATGGAGCTTCCTGTGTAATATTTCTGTTACTTATCTCTCCAGAAGGAAGGAAGGCCTGGGTATATTTTAATTTTATTATTTTCATTTCTTAAACATTAAAAAATGATTTCTACTAGCCCATACCAGATGACCCCAAAATACACTGTGAGTAAAAATGCGACGTTTGCCATGCGAATGCAGTGCCAGCACCTCTCTTCCACCAGGTCCACGTCCCTAAGCCTTTTTATATCTGCACTCTGGAGCCTCCACTGACCCCTTCCCCATAGTCTCTTTTATGTACACCCTGACTTCCCAGCAACAGAGTGCTGAGGTGGAAGCAGATGAGGGGAAGTGAGAATAAGTCTAAAATAGCTGTCTATTAGGTTTCCTGTTAAGTAGGATGTGGTCAATTAGCTTCGGTTATCTGTAAGTCTAGTTCAGGCTGTTCCTGTTAACAGCTAAGTATTCACGGGGCCCCAGAGCATGGAGGTGCTTGCCTGGGAAGGAAAGCAATGATCAGAAATGTTGGGACACAGTCACTAGCTTGAGGAAAACCGGTGGGATTTGGCTTTTTGGGAAATAAGAGTGGTGTTCCCTGTGGCCATCGGCGGCAGCAGCAGGCAATTTCAAGACTTTCAGGAGGTGATTGGAACCATCTAGTCTCTGGTCATTTTGGGGGATGTGATGACATGGCTTAGTTCTTAACGCATAGTGGAAGAGGCAGTGAACTGGTGCCTTCATTCTAGGGAGTTATTGAAAAGGAGGTTTTTAAAACTGGAAATGATAACATGGTAGGAGCCTTTAAACAGTGCATTTCCAAGGCATGCCCAAGGAAAAGCCATTTTCAAAAGAGTCACCTGTCTTTACTTGGCATTTCCAAACTTGCCTCAGATATCTTTCTGAGGGACTCTTAAGGTATTGGTAGGAATTGGATGCAACTCCTTCCTTTCCCAACCTAATTCAAATTGGTTTAAGCAAAAAAAAAGTGCCCCCCCCTTTTTTTTTGGCTCAGGAAACTGAGCCAAACTCAGTGTGGCAGAGTCCAAGCACCCTAGGATGTGATTGTTCGTGCTGTGTCTGTCTCCTCATGGTGGCAAGATGGCTGCCGGTGGTTCCGGCCTCCATCCCAGCCTTTGGGCAGTCCCAGTAGAAAGAGAGGGTACTTCTTTTTTCCAGCAGTTTCCACAAAAGCCCTGGAATGTAAAGTTCTTAAGGGCAGGGATTTTTATATTTTGTTTACTGTCATCCCCAGCTCCTACAACGGTGCCTGTCTTACAGCAAGTGTTCAATAAAGATGTGTTGAGTGAGCAAATCTCATTGGTGTGGCTGCGATCACATGCCCAGTTTGAGAGTAAGGCTGGGAGTGGGAGAGGGTGGTTCTCAAAGAAAACTGAAGATGCTGTTATCCAAGATAGGTATCGGATCTTGTTTTTCTGATGAATAACAGAACCAAGAGAGGCAAGAGGTAAAAAATATATAATAAGCTTTAAAAAAGTCTTGCATTCTTAGGTAGCAGGTAGTATGTTTGGAGGTTTTTGCCACTAGGAAAACCTGTTTGGACTGAAAATGGCTACATGAACTTTTGATTCTGTTTACCTCCTGTTGCTAGAAGACAAATGTGTTCCTATGGCTTGAAGAAGCCGCAGAACATATTTTTCTCATGTAAGCATGCCACTTGTTGAAGATGGCTCACCACCATGTCCGCCCTCCTGCCAGTGGGGAGAGGGAGAGAGGTCCAGCGAGGGCATTCCCCTTGGATCCATCACTTTTGCTTAAATCTCACTTAGCTCCAGCCATTTCTGTCTGCAGGGGAGGCTGGGAAAGGTAGTCTTTGTTCTGCGTGGTCATGTAAAAGAAACTTGTGTTTACTTTATTCTAAAGGAAGACAGTGAATGGATATTGGGGGTCAACCAAGAGTTCTGCTGCAAAAGGTTCTATACTTTAGTTGGTCAGTGCTCTCAGCCCTTATTGAATTCGGGCCTATATTTCATAAACACCTGCTTAGTCAGTGCGCTGAGTTGATAGTGTCCCCCTCAAATTCATGTCCTTCCTGGAACCTCAGAATGTGACTTGACTTGGAAATAGGGGCATTGCAGGTATAGTTAGTTAAGACGAAGTCAGCTGGGTGCAGTGGCTCCTGCCTGTAATTCCAGCACTTTGGGAGGCCAAGGCAGGTGGATCACGAGGTCAGGAGTTTGAGACCAGCCTGGCCAGGATGGTGAAACTCTGTCTCTAGTAAAGAACACAAAAAATTAGCCGGGCGTGGTGGCGGGTGCCTGTAATCCCAGCTACTCAGGAGGCTGAGGCAGGAGAATTGCTTGAACCCGGGAGGCAGAGTTTGCAGTGAGCCAAGATCATGCCACTGCACCACAGCCTGGGCTACAGAGCAAGACTCTTGTCTCAAAAAGAAAAAAAAAAAAAGAAGTCATATTAAAGGACAGTGTGCCCTTAATCCAGTATGACTAGTGTCCTTATTATAAGAGGAGAAGAGGCACAGAAACACACATAAGACCATGTGATAATGGAGGCAGAGTCTGGAGTGATGCTCCCACGAGCCAAGGAATGTCAGGAGCCACCAGAAGCTGGAAGAAACAAGAAAGGATCCTTCTCTAGAGGCCTCAGAGAGGGCATGGGTCTGCCAACATCTTGATTTTGGACTTGTGGTCTCCAGAACCATGAAGGAATACATTTCTATTGTATTAAGCCACCAAGTTTGTGGCACTTTGTTATAGCAGCCCTGGGAAATTACTGCAGTCTGAAGGAACACATTTCTTGCCTTGACCCAGCAGGGATTCTTTCCAGTTGGAGTCAGGGGATGTGGCTTCTTAGCTTCGCCCCTGTGCCAGGATGTGACTCAGCAGAGGTCACTTAACCTCTCTGTGCCGTACTTTCCAGCTATGAAATGGGAAGAGAGCTGCCTTTCTGCTCTGCGGTAACATTGCAAAGGTACAGCCTTTCATGACTTCTCATTTTACCCCGAAGAGAAACCCAAATCCTTCGCCTGATCTCAAGGTCCCACCTCACCGAGGCCTGCCTGGTCCCACTTCCTTGTTCCCCTGCCCAGCTGGACTTGCACCACTCTGCCTTCTTTCAGTGCCTTACACGCTCTTGCCATGTCATGAATTTTGCACGTGCCATTCCCTGTGCTTGGAGTGCTTTTCCTTCAGGTCCTGTTTAATGTTGCTTCCTTGTATTGACCTTCCCAGCTGGGTGTGCTGGAATAAGTTACCCTTACAAACAATCTACTGTCAGACTTTACAATTTTTAGAATTTGACCCAGGTTTTTTAAGTCACTGAAAGACATGGTTTCAAAAACTAAACCTGGCTGCAGGCACCTGAGGCCACTGTTCCAGCTCGTGGCTTCCTTCTATAGGGAGCGGTCATGGATTCTCGCACGTGATGATGGGGGCAACGATATCAGAAATGGCAAAGATTGGCCAAGAAAGGGAAGGCATTTTTGGAAAGGGCTTTGGGGTTTCTGATACCTAAATGTCTCATCCAAGTGAACAGAGTATTTACTCGTCTATGACTTGAAAAAAGAGTATCTTTTTGATGTTATTGTAAATAGGATTGTTTCCTTCCTCCCTTCCTTCTTTCCTTCCTTCCTTCCTTCCTTCCTTCCTTCCTTCCTTCCTTCCTTCCTTCCTTCCTTCCTTCCTTCCTTCCTCCCTCCCTCCCGCCCTCCCGCCCTCCCTCTCTCCCGCCCTCCCTCTCTCCCTCTCTCCCTCTGTCTCTCCCTTCCTTTCTCTTGCATTTTTTTTTTTTCCAGAGTTTTGTTCTTGTTGCCCAGGCTGGAGTACAATGGCACGATCTCAGCTCACTGCAGCCTCCACCTCCCATGTTCAAGCAATTCTCCTGCCTCAGCCTCCCGAGTAGCAGGGATTACAGGAACCCGCCACAATGCCTGGCTAATTTTTTTAATTTTTAATTTTTATTTTTTTAGTAGAGATGGGGTTTCACCATGTTGGCCAGGCTGGTTTCAAACTCATGACCTCAAATGATCCACCCACCTCAGCCTCCCCAGGATTGTTTTCTTGATTTTATTTTTGGATACATCATTGCTGATATAAAGAATGTATGGCTCTTTTTTTTTTTCCTATTCCTTACTACCTTCTGCCTTCCTTTCGCCTTCCCCCGTCCCTTCTCTTTGCTGAAGACGGTGTGTCATCTGGGGTAGCCCTGGGTATTTACGAGCCAGTGGAGGCTGCTCTGCCACCTGGGGCCGGCTGGGTCCCAGAGCCACATCAAACGGGGAGCCCCCGCAAAAATGAAAGGAGGCCATGTCAAATGGGCAGCTGGTGTTTACTTCTTTTAAGTTCAGGCACATCCTTTACATCCACATGGCTTTATTTCTTAGGCAAGTGGGCTCACCATTTTCCTGGACCAAGTGGCCACTGCCTCCCTTCCCTTTCCCCCACCCTCAGTGTCATTTTGGCTTTTCCCACAGAGGAAGGGCTCACAGAACTCCAACGTGGTTCTGCTTGCTTAGATCGATGAGACAAGATTTTGGTCCTTTGAGCAAGGTAGGAATTATTGTAAAAAGAGCTGACAATTATGGAGGACCTAGTGTGTGCCCAGAGCTTCACACACATTTGCCTCAAATTCTCACAATGACCTCATAAGGTACATGTTACCTTCACATTATGGACAAAGACAGCAGCTCAGAGAACTCATTCCACTTACCCAAGGTTGCAGATTTCAGCTCGGGCCCAACTCACTGCAGAGTCTGTGCATCCCCCCAATAGACTCTAATGTCTTAAAAATGTCCTCACTTTTTCTGTCTTTTAGTGGCTTCATGTCTGAAGTCTCTGTGTACTTTTTGGAACAGAAGGCGGTTCTCATAGTCTTGGCCCAGAGTCAGCATGGGAGAAAGTCATCCTGTCTGAAACAATGCTGATTCGGGTCACGATAGATTCATGGTTTCTAACCTCGGCTCAACTGAAGAAGAACTTGGACATCCTTTCATGTAGTTCATTGATACCCACATGCCTCCTGGTGCAATATCTCCAAATTCTCTCAGATTCATCCACAACTCTCCGTCCCTGCTGTCACCAAACCGCTCCAAGCCACTGTCACATTTCCCTGGGCTTTTTGCACAACTGGACTCCTGCATCCTCACATGCTCACCCTTCACACCCCATCCATCCTCCACCTGCTTCTCACCCTATCCATTCTCCACACCCCTCACACCCCATCCGTTCTCCACATGCTTCACACCCCATCCATTCTCCACACCCCTCACACCCCATCCATTCTCCACATGCTTCTCACCCCATCCATTCTCCACACCCTTCACACCCCATGCATTCTCCACACCCTTCTCACCCCATCCATTCTCCACACCCTTCTCACCCCATCCATTCTCCATATGCTTCCCACCCCATCCATTCTCCACACCCCTCACACCCCATGCATTCTTCACACCCTTCACACCCCATCCATTCTCCACACCCTTCACACCCCATCCATTCTCCACACGCTTCTCACCCCATCCATTGTCCACACCCTTCACACCCCATCCATTCTCCACACCCTTCTCACCCTATCCATTCTCCACACCCCTCACACCCCATCCATTCTCCACATGCTTCACACCCCATCCATTCTCCACCTGCTTCTCACCCTATCCATTCTCCACACCCCTCACACCCTATCCATTCTCCATGTGCTTCACACCCCATCCATTCTCCACACCCCTCACACCCCATCCATTCTCCACACGCTTCACACCCCATCCATTCTCCACACGCTTCACACCCCATCCATTCTCCACACGCTTCACACCCCATCCATTCTCCACACCCCTTACACCCCATCCATTCTCCACACCCCTCACACCCCATCCATTCTCCACACCCCTCACACCCCATCCATTCTCCACACCCCTCACACCCCATCCATTCTCCACACCCCTCACACCCCATCCATTCTCCACACGCTTCTCATCCCATTTGTTCTCCACACGCTTCACACCTCATCTGTTCTCCACATGCTTCACACCCCATCCATTCTCCACACCCCTAACACCCCATCCATTCTCCATACGCTTCACTCCCCATCCATTCTCCACACCCCTTACACCCCATCCATTCTCCACACCCTTCTCACCCCATCCATTCTCCACACCCCTCACACCCCATCCATTCTCCACATGCTTCACACCCCATCCATTCTCCACGTGCTTCACACCCCATCCATTCTCCACACCCCTCACACCCCATCCATTCTCCACACGCTTCACACCCCATCCATTCTCCACACCCCTCATACCCCATCCATTCTCCACACCCTTCTCACCCCATCCATTCTCCACACCCCTCACACCCCATCCATTCTCCACATGCTTCACACCCCATCCATTCTCCACGTGCTTCACACCCCATCCATTCTCCACACCCCTCACACCCCATCCATTCTCCACACACTTCACACCCCATCCATTCTCCACACCCTTTACACCCCATCCATTCTCCACACCCCTCACACCCCATCCATTCTCCACACCCCTCACACCCCATCCATTCTCCACACCCCTCACACCCCATCCATTCTCCACACCCCTCACACCCCATCCATTCTCCACACGCTTCTCATCCCATTTGTTCTCCACATGCTTCACACCCCATCTGTTCTCCACATGCTTCACACCCCATCCATTCTCCACACCCCTAACACCCCATCCATTCTCCATACGCTTCACTCCCCATCCATTCTCCACACCCCTTACACCCCATCCATTCTCCACACCCTTCTCACCCCATCCATTCTCCACACCCTTCACACCCCATCCATTCTCCACACGCTTCCCACCCCATCCATTCTCCACACCCCTTACACCCCATCCATTCTCCACACCCTTCCCACCCCATCCATTCTCCACACCCTTCCCACCCCATCCATTCTCCACACCCTTCCCACCCCATCCATTCTTCACACCGTTCTCACCCCATCCAGTCTCCACACACTTCACACCCCATCCATTCTCCACATGCTTCACACCCCATCCATTCTCCACACGCTTCACACCCCATCCATTCTCCACACCCCTAACACCCCATCCATTCTCCACATGCTTCACACCCCATCCATTCTCCACACCCCTCACACCCCATCCATTCTCCACACGCTTCTCATCCCATTTGTTCTCCACACCCCTCACACCCCATCCATTCTCCACACGCTTCTCATCCCATTCGTTCTCCACACGCTTCACACCTCATCTGTTCTCCACATGCTTCACACCCCATCCATTCTCCACACCCTTCACACCCCATCCATTCTCCACACCCTTCACACCCCATCCATTCTCCACACGCTTCCCACCCCATCCATTCTCCACACCCTTCCCACCCCATCCATTCTCCACACCCTTCCCACCCCATCCATTCTTCACACCGTTCTCACCCCATCCAGTCTCCACACACTTCACACCCCATCCATTCTCCACATGCTTCACACCCCATCCATTCTCCACATGCTTCACACCCCATCCATTCTCCACACACTTCACACCCCATCCATTCTCCACACCCCTAACACCCCATCCATTCTCCACACGCTTCACACCCCATCCATTCTCCACATGCTTCACACCCCATCCATTCTCCACATGCTTCACACCCCATCCATTCTCCACACACTTCACACCCCATCCATTCTCCACACCCCTAACACCCATCCATTCTCCACACGCTTCACACCCCATCCATTCTCCACATGCTTCACACCCCATCCATTCTCCACACCCCTAACACCCCATCCATTCTCCATACCCCATCCATTCTCCATACCCTTCTCACCCCATCCATTCTCCACATGCTTCACAGCCCATCAATTCTCCACACGCTTCACACTGCATTCATTCTCCATACCCTTCCCACCCCATCCATTCTCCACATCCTTCCCACCCCATCCATTTTCCACACCCCTCACACTCCATCCATTCTCCACACCCTTCACACTACATCCATTCTCCACACCTTCACACCACATCCATTCTCCACATGCTTCACACCCCATCCATTCTCCACACCCCTAACACCCCATCCATTCTCCATACCCCATCCATTCTCCATACCCTTCTCACCCCATCCATTCTCCACATGCTTCACAGCCCATCAATTCTCCACACGCTTCACACCGCATTCATTCTCCATACCCTTCCCACCCCATCCATTCTCCACATCCTTCCCACCCCATCCATTCTCCACACCCCTCACACTCCATCCATTCTCCACACCCTTCACACTACATCCATTCTCCACACCCTTCACACTACATCCATTCTCCACACCTTCACACCACATCCATTCTCCACATGCTTCACACCCCATCCATTCTCCACACCCTTCACACCCCATCCATTCTCCACACCCCTAACACCCATCCATTCTCCACACGCTTCACACCCCATCCATTCTCCACATGCTTCACACCCCATCCATTCTCCACACCCCTAACACCCTATCCATTCTCCATACCCCATCCATTCTCCATACCCTTCTCACCCCATCCATTCTCCACATGCTTCACAGCCCATCAATTCTCCACACGCTTCACACCGCATTCATTCTCCATACCCTTCCCACCCCATCCATTCTCCACATCCTTCCCACCCCATCCATTCTCCACACCCCTCACACTCCATCCATTCTCCACACCCTTCACACTACATCCATTCTCCACACCCTTCACACTACATCCATTCTCCACACCTTCACACCACATCCATTCTCCACATGCTTCACACCCCATCCATTCTCCACACCCTTCACACCCCATCCATTCTCCACACCCCTAACACCCATCCATTCTCCACACGCTTCACACCCCATCCATTCTCCACATGCTTCACACCCCATCCATTCTCCACACCCCTTACACCCCATCCATTCTCCACACCCCTCACACCCCATCCATTCTCCACACCCCTCACACCCCATCCATTCTCCACACCCCTCACACCCCATCCATTCTCCACACCCCTCACACCCCATCCATTCTCCACACGCTTCTCATCCCATTTGTTCTCCACACGCTTCACACCTCATCTGTTCTCCACATGCTTCACACCCCATCCATTCTCCACACCCCTAACACCCCATCCATTCTCCATACGCTTCACTCCCCATCCATTCTCCACACCCCTTACACCCCATCCATTCTCCACACCCTTCTCACCCCATCCATTCTCCACACCCCTCACACCCCATCCATTCTCCACATGCTTCACACCCCATCCATTCTCCACGTGCTTCACACCCCATCCATTCTCCACACCCCTCACACCCCATCCATTCTCCACACGCTTCACACCCCATCCATTCTCCACACCCCTCATACCCCATCCATTCTCCACACCCTTCTCACCCCATCCATTCTCCACACCCCTCACACCCCATCCATTCTCCACATGCTTCACACCCCATCCATTCTCCACGTGCTTCACACCCCATCCATTCTCCACACCCCTCACACCCCATCCATTCTCCACACACTTCACACCCCATCCATTCTCCACACCCTTTACACCCCATCCATTCTCCACACCCCTCACACCCCATCCATTCTCCACACCCCTCACACCCCATCCATTCTCCACACCCCTCACACCCCATCCATTCTCCACACCCCTCACACCCCATCCATTCTCCACACGCTTCTCATCCCATTTGTTCTCCACATGCTTCACACCCCATCTGTTCTCCACATGCTTCACACCCCATCCATTCTCCACACCCCTAACACCCCATCCATTCTCCATACGCTTCACTCCCCATCCATTCTCCACACCCCTTACACCCCATCCATTCTCCACACCCTTCTCACCCCATCCATTCTCCACACCCTTCACACCCCATCCATTCTCCACACGCTTCCCACCCCATCCATTCTCCACACCCCTTACACCCCATCCATTCTCCACACCCTTCCCACCCCATCCATTCTCCACACCCTTCCCACCCCATCCATTCTCCACACCCTTCCCACCCCATCCATTCTTCACACCGTTCTCACCCCATCCAGTCTCCACACACTTCACACCCCATCCATTCTCCACATGCTTCACACCCCATCCATTCTCCACACGCTTCACACCCCATCCATTCTCCACACCCCTAACACCCCATCCATTCTCCACATGCTTCACACCCCATCCATTCTCCACACCCCTCACACCCCATCCATTCTCCACACGCTTCTCATCCCATTTGTTCTCCACACCCCTCACACCCCATCCATTCTCCACACGCTTCTCATCCCATTCGTTCTCCACACGCTTCACACCTCATCTGTTCTCCACATGCTTCACACCCCATCCATTCTCCACACCCTTCACACCCCATCCATTCTCCACACCCTTCACACCCCATCCATTCTCCACACGCTTCCCACCCCATCCATTCTCCACACCCTTCCCACCCCATCCATTCTCCACACCCTTCCCACCCCATCCATTCTTCACACCGTTCTCACCCCATCCAGTCTCCACACACTTCACACCCCATCCATTCTCCACATGCTTCACACCCCATCCATTCTCCACATGCTTCACACCCCATCCATTCTCCACACACTTCACACCCCATCCATTCTCCACACCCCTAACACCCCATCCATTCTCCACACGCTTCACACCCCATCCATTCTCCACATGCTTCACACCCCATCCATTCTCCACATGCTTCACACCCCATCCATTCTCCACACACTTCACACCCCATCCATTCTCCACACCCCTAACACCCATCCATTCTCCACACGCTTCACACCCCATCCATTCTCCACATGCTTCACACCCCATCCATTCTCCACACCCCTAACACCCCATCCATTCTCCATACCCCATCCATTCTCCATACCCTTCTCACCCCATCCATTCTCCACATGCTTCACAGCCCATCAATTCTCCACACGCTTCACACTGCATTCATTCTCCATACCCTTCCCACCCCATCCATTCTCCACATCCTTCCCACCCCATCCATTTTCCACACCCCTCACACTCCATCCATTCTCCACACCCTTCACACTACATCCATTCTCCACACCTTCACACCACATCCATTCTCCACATGCTTCACACCCCATCCATTCTCCACACCCCTAACACCCCATCCATTCTCCATACCCCATCCATTCTCCATACCCTTCTCACCCCATCCATTCTCCACATGCTTCACAGCCCATCAATTCTCCACACGCTTCACACCGCATTCATTCTCCATACCCTTCCCACCCCATCCATTCTCCACATCCTTCCCACCCCATCCATTCTCCACACCCCTCACACTCCATCCATTCTCCACACCCTTCACACTACATCCATTCTCCACACCCTTCACACTACATCCATTCTCCACACCTTCACACCACATCCATTCTCCACATGCTTCACACCCCATCCATTCTCCACACCCTTCACACCCCATCCATTCTCCACACCCCTAACACCCATCCATTCTCCACACGCTTCACACCCCATCCATTCTCCACATGCTTCACACCCCATCCATTCTCCACACCCCTAACACCCTATCCATTCTCCATACCCCATCCATTCTCCATACCCTTCTCACCCCATCCATTCTCCACATGCTTCACAGCCCATCAATTCTCCACACGCTTCACACCGCATTCATTCTCCATACCCTTCCCACCCCATCCATTCTCCACATCCTTCCCACCCCATCCATTCTCCACACCCCTCACACTCCATCCATTCTCCACACCCTTCACACTACATCCATTCTCCACACCCTTCACACTACATCCATTCTCCACACCTTCACACCACATCCATTCTCCACATGCTTCACACCCCATCCATTCTCCACACCCTTCACACCCCATCCATTCTCCACACCCCTAACACCCATCCATTCTCCACACGCTTCACACCCCATCCATTCTCCACATGCTTCACACCCCATCCATTCTCCACACCCCTAACACCCCATCCATTCTCCATACCCCATCCATTCTCCATACCCTTCTCACCCCATCCATTCTCCACATGCTTCACAGCCCATCAATTCTCCACACGCTTCACACCGCATTCATTCTCCATACCCTTCCCCCCCCATCCATTCTCCACACCCTTCCCACCCCATCCATTTTCCACACCCCTCACACTCCATCCATTCTCCACACCCTTCACACTACATCCATTCTCCACACCCTTCACACTACATCCATTCTCCACACCTTCACACCACATCCATTCTCCACACCCTTCCCACCCCATCCGTTCTCCACACCCTCCATACCACATCCATTCTCCACACCTTCACACCACATCCATTCTCCACACCCTTCAAACCACATCCATTCTCCACACCCTTCCAACCACATCCATTCTCCACACCCTTAGTTGAATGATCCATTTAGTAACAGCCACACCTACCCTTTCATGACCTCCTCTTCTTTTTTTTTTTTTTGAGATGGTGTCTTGTTCTGTCACCCAGGCTGGAGTGCAGTGGTGAGATCTCAGGTCACTGCAACCTCCACCTCCTAGGTTCAAGCAATTATTCTGCCTCAGCCTCTTCAGAAGCTGGGATTACAGGTGCGCATCACCATGCCTGGCTAATTTTTGTATTTTTAGTACAGACATGGTTTTACCATGTTTGTCAGGCTGGTCTCGAATTCCTGACCTCAAGTGATCTACCTGCTTCAGCCTCCCAAAGTGCTGGGATTACAGGCATGAGCCACCACTCCCGGCCAGCCTTTCATGACTTCTCATTGCACCCAGAATAGAAACCAGAATCCTTAGCCTGACTTCAAGGTCCTGCCTCACCTAGGTCTGCCTGGTCTCACTTCCTTGTTCCTCTGCCCAAATGGACTCGTGCCACTCTGCCTTCTTTCAATGCCTTATAAGCACCACGCTCTTGCCATGTCACACATTTGCACTTGCCGTTCTCTCTGTTTGGAGGGCTTTTCCCTCAGGTCCTATGTTGCTTCCTCATATAGCCTTCCTAGTTTCTGAAGGCAGGTCCCTTGGTTACAGTCTCTCCCCATGCATTTTTTTTTCTTTTCTTTTTTTTTTTTTTGAGACGGAGTCTCGCTCTGTTGCCCAGGCTGGAGTGCAGTGACGTGATCTCGGCTCACTGCAACCTCTGCTTCCTGGGTTCAAGAGATTATCCTGCCTCAGCCTCCCGAGTAGCTGGGATTACAGGTGCTGGCCACCATGCCCAGCTAATTTTTGTATTTTTGGTAGAGACAGGATTTTGCCACGTTAGCCAAGCTGGTCTCGAACTCCTGACCTCAGGTGATTGGCCCACCTTGGCCTCCCAAAGTGCTGGGATTACAGGCGTGAGCCACCGTGCCCGGCCTCCCCATGCACTTTGACTTTTTTTTCATTGCACTTCATTTGTCCATGCAGCAATCCCTCAGGATGTGATTCATTCAGCCTGCTGATTTTGGATAATAAGAGAAGAGAGTTCAGATACAAACTCCCCAATGTTACCTGCATCTCTTTGGTTCCTGCTTTTGGAGAGTAAGGGGTACCTGAGTTTGTTTTATGTCTCTTCTTCAGTATTCTGCTCCACAAGCTCCACATGTATTTATTCGTTGGCACGCCCCCTTAGTGAGTTTGTTCATTAGGCGACTGAAAGGAACAGACGAGTAGGTGAATGACCGGTGTGAGGCCTGGGGTTGGGGAGGACTGTGACTCTTCTTACCTGCTGATGAAGCTGGCCTGGTGGAGGAGGCTGGAGGCAAAGGCAGGGACGTAGGCTCTGTAGCTTCTTCTGCAAGTGGAGGGCCCACTGCTGGGGTCAGGGAGGATCTCAACCTGGGCCTGCTTGACTCTACAGTCTCTGTTTGTTTCTACTGCTGTCTGCCAAGGTGTGCTGTTTCAAAGTCACCTGCATCTAGATCTTTTTGCCATTGTTGGGAACTGGTGTAAGATGGGATGAGATTAGATGGCATCATGGTCAGACTGACTCATTACCTAATGGTTCCTCTCCTGGTTAGTGGCTGGAGGGGGCGGCAGAGACAAATCATCTTTCAGTGGGTCATTGCCAAGGAGGGAGAGCCTGGGCTTGGAGAACTGTGTGCAGGTTCCTGGAAACAGGTGTCCTTGGCTTGAGATGACATATGGGTCAGCCCCGTCATGACGATTCACAATCACATTGACATATCCAGTGCTCTGGGAAGTCCTGCCATTAAGAACCCCAGTTAACCCAGAATTTCAACTTACACAACCACAGAATCTTTTTTGGGGACTAGAGAGGTCCCACTTCATTTATTGATTAAATAGTTACTGAGTACCTACCCTGTGCGATACTATTCAGACCTGAGATATGGAGGTGGCAAGGCAGACCTGGCAAACTTACAATGTTCTCTCTATAAAATGGGTATACAGGAGTGTCTACTTCGCAGGGTTATGGTGACGTCTGCATTTAATGAGCTCATGCAGGGTAAGTGTTTGGCACAGCCCAGGGACATTGTAAGTGGTCAGTGATACATATGTATGATTGTTACCACCCTAGTGGAGGATCAGATATTAAACAATTAAACAGGTACCTATTTAGTAACAATGGCGGTAAGTTATACAAAAATGGACAGGTGTCAAGAGAGAACATAGCAAGGATGAGTGTTGGCAGGTGGGACGGGGGTAGTGGTCACGGAAGGCTCTCTCCTGAGCAAGCCACGTTGAAGCTAAGATGTGAAGGATGTGGGGGTTATTGGAAAAGGGTGGGAAGGGAGTGAGGACTGCTTGCCTTGGGAAATGTGGCCCGAGTGTCAGAGGCTTACACACACGGGTGCCGTCTGGGGAGTTAAATTCTCTGGACTGTCTATTTCAGAATTAGGGAGGTGGGGGCAGACTGTAGTAGGCTGTGGGGTCCAGAAATGTGTGTCTTTAAAACTTACCCCAGAAATTTGGAGCACCCTTGGGAATACTTTTTGGAATTGTTGCTCCAGGACAGCGGGCCTCAGAGGTTCATGTGCTTAGAAATCACCCAAGTCTCACTCAAAATGCAGCCGTGGGACCTCAGAATCTGTTTAACAGACACATCCTAGGCGATTCTGCTGCAGGGGGTTCTCCGACCTTGCTTGGAGAAACACATCTCTGGAAGGTTGACTCTTCTAAAAAATCTGGAACATGAAGGCACGACAGCAAATGATTTCAGTGGAGAATATACAGGGGCACCTCCGGAGACTTTATATTTCATCTTAGAAAGTGCATAGTGGGCAAGAAGAGTGGCATGCGTCCCCATGTCAGGAGGGCTGCAGCTGCAGGGAGCGGGGCTTGGAGGGGCTGCAGGTCCTAAGAAGGATCCACGGCCTTTGGGAACCTTGATGTTCCTGGCCTTCTGCTCACTGCAGAGGGTGAACTGGCCATCTGACACCCAGCCTCAACTTCAGGGTTGTTCAGTGTCTGTGCAGTTGTGACAATGGCAGAAACAATCGGTTTAAACGTTCTCTGCAGAAGGTAGACTGACTCGGGCACCTGTCTATGTTCCCTGACATTGCCAGGCTTAGGAGTGGGTCTGTGGGGAGCCTTGAATTCAAGCCCAAAGCAACTTTAACATTCGTAACCACAACGCATCTGTGATCAGCGGGGCTTATCATGAGTGCTTGAGCTGCAAATGGAAACAGTGGAAACTGAACAGGCCTCCTACCACAGACTTCCTGCTGACCCACCTCCCTCCTCCCTTCGGGGTGCCTTGGGTTGTAATTACGGCTGCACCATTGTTAGGCAGCAGGGTGATCTAAGGTGAATTGGGCCTTTGCACTGCCTGCTTGGTTAAAAGCTGGAGCATAAGTCATTGCACCATTCTGTGTGTGTGTGTGTGTGGGCATGTGTGTACCTGTGTGCACGTGTGTGTCTGTGTGTGTGCCCATCTTTGTCTTCCCTCTCCTCCCAGCCTTCCCTGTTTTGGGGCTTCCTGCACTGTGAATTTCACTTTGCTGGGTTACTTCCAGTGCATGCTGCTAGTCATTCTTGCTTGACCTTTAAATTTTTCTCTTTAGGGAAAATATGATCATTAGTCTGTGTTCTCCAGCAGATGTATACCAGTCGCAGGCAGTCTTCCTGCTTCACTTCACATCCACGGGGAAAAAGTGTATTCAAGTCAGTGTGATTTTTTTTTTTAATGACACAGAAATGAATATTAGATGGGAGGGCCACTCTGTTGAATGGCTGTTTGGACAGGAATCGGGGAATGCAGCGGGGTGCTCCCAGCTTTCAGAAATGATGACTTCAGCTGTTTGGGGGTCTGGCTTCTTGCCTGTTGGTGACACAGTGTGGCTGGACTGTGGGGTTCACCAGCCAGAGCTTAATCCTGGGCTTCACAGCCTATGCATGCATGAGAGAGTTTGACAGACGTGGGCTGCGTTTTCTGGTGCGTCTGGATGGTGAGATTGTCTAGAGGGTGTGTTTCTGGAACTTTCCAGTCAGGCTTCACCATGGTGAGTATTTAATGACCACACACGAAAGTCTCACTGCCAGGGCCACTCCCTGGGACAAACCGAATCATGGAATCACGGAATTTCAGAGCTGGAAAGAGCCCCTAAGCCAACTGGAGGGGAAGAGAACTTCCCTGGGAGTAGGAAGACCCAAATTCGGGGCTCCTGCCCTGCTCCTGTTGCAGCTGAACATGATTTCTGAGGGAGGAGCATGTTTAAAAGGAATAGGGGGGCATACCAGCCTTCTACCCTTTGTTACACGAATATGTAATAGTCCAATTCAGCAATCCAACAGCGCGAGGCTTTTATAAAGAGGCATACCCAGATAGAGTTAGGAATATACCAAAGCAAAGCACATTTCTGGTATGAGATATTTTAAAGTCCTGTCTTGGTTTTCGGTGAATCCTTTGGTCGATACAGTAGACTTTATAAATGAAGAACACAGGCTTGCCAGATTATAGTTTCTGTCTGCCTAAAAATAGCCTGCTTTCCATCCCATGACTGTCAAGAATTCTTGCTTGTAATAACCCTGTTGTTATCAACATTACTAGACTCATAATAATGACTGTCTCTTCTTGAGTGCCTGATACATGCTATGCCAGGTGCTTTAGAAACAATATCTTGGTTTTTCTTGTTTTGTTTTGTTTTTCCTGAGACAGGGTCTCACTGTTGTCCAGGCTGGAGTGCAGTGGTATGATCATAGCTCACTGCAGCCTTAACTTCTCGGGCTTAAGCGATCCTCCCACCTGTCTCCCAAGTAGCTGGGACTACAGGCACATGCCACCACACCTGGTTAATTTTTAAACTTTTTGTAGAGACAAGGTCTCATTATGTTGCCCAGGAGGTGCTGTGGAGGGTGAGGATGTGCTCCACTGCAAAGCGCCTTGGGGAGCCTGAGAGTAGAGAGGTCTGTGTGTGTGTGTGTGTATGCGCACGTGTGTGTGCATGTGTGTGTATGTGTGTGTCTGTCCGTGTGTATATGCATGTGTGTGTATGTGTGCATGTGTGTATGTGTGTAATGTGTGTATGCATGTGTGCGTGTATGTATATGCGTGTGTATGTGTGTATGTGTAGGCGTGCGTGCATGTGTGTATGCATATGTGTGTATGTGTGCATATATGTGTATGTGTGTGTGTGTGCGTGTATGTGTATGTGTGTGTATGTGTGTATACATGTGTGTATGTGCGTATGCATATGCGTGTATGTGTGTGTATGCATATGCGTGTGTGCGTGTATGTGTATGCATGCGTGTATGCGTGTGGATGTGTGTTTGTATGCGTATGTGTGTGTATGCATATGTGTGTATGTGTGCGTGTATGTGTGTGTGTCTGTATGTGTATGTGTATGTGTGTGTATACGTATGTGTGTATGTGTATGTATGTATGTGTATGTGTATGTGTATGTGTGTATATGTGTGTATGCATATGTGTGTATGTGTGCATGTATGTGTATGTATGTGTGTATACATGTATGTGCGTGTATGCATATGCGTGTGTGTGTATGCGTATGCGTGTGTGCGTGTATGTGTGTATGTGTATGCATGTGTGTATGCGTGTAGATGCGTGTGTATGCATATGTGTGTGTATGCGTGTGTATGCGTGTGTGTATGCATATGTGTGTATGCATATGTGTGTATGTGTGCGTGTTTGTGTATGCGTGTGTGTATATGTGTATGCGTGTGTGTATGTGTGCGTGTATGTGTGTGTGTATACGTATGTGTGTATGTGTATGTATGTGTGCGTGTATGTGTATGTGTGTGTGTGTATGCGTGTATGTGTGCGTGTATGTGTGTGCATGCATGTATGTGTGTGTATGCATATGTGTGTGTATGCATATGTGTGTGTATACACATACCAAGCCTGTCTGGTTGTTCACCGTCGTGTTAGTTTGCTGGGGCTGCCGTAATGAGGTACTGCAAACTGGTGGCTCGCAGTTCTGGAGGCTAGAAGTCCAAGATCAAGATGTTGATAGGTTGGTTCCTCCTGAGGCCTCTCTTGGCTGGATGGCCTTCTTCTCACTGTGTCCTCACATCCTCACATGGTCTTTTTCCTCTGTGCGCCTCCCTGGTGTCTCTTTCTGTGTTCTAATTTCTTCTTCTTCCTCTTTTTTTTTTTTTCCTTGAGACAGAGTTTTCCTCTTGTCGCCCAGGCTGGAGTGCAATGGCTTGATCTCGGCTCACTGCAACCTCCGCCTCCCAGGTTCAAGCGATTCTTCGGCCTCAGCCTGCAGAGTAGCTGGGATTACAGACGCACGCCACCACGCCTGGCTAATTTTTGTATTTTTAGTAGAGACGGGGTTTCACCATGTTGGCCATGCTCGTCTCGGACTCCTGACCTCAGGTGGTCCGCCCGCCTCGGCCTCCCAAAGTGCTGGGATTACAGGCGTGAGCCACTGTGCCCGGCCCTAATTTCTTCTTACAAAGGCACCAGTCAGATTGGATTAGGGTCCATCCACCGTTTTGACTTAATTACTTCTTTAAAGCCCCTGTTTCCAAATATAGTAACATTTTAAGGTCCTTGGGGGTAGGAATACTCTTATCTTTATTTTTTTTGAGATGGAGTCTCGCTCTGTCGCCAGGCTGCAGTGCAGTGGCTCAATCTTGGCTCACCGCAACCTCCTGGGTTCAAGCGATTCTTCTGCCTCAGCCTCCCGAGTAGCTGGGACTACAGGTGCGCACCACCACACCCAGCTAATTTTTGTATTTTTGGTAGACACAGGGTTTCACCATCTTGGCCAGGATGGTCTCAATCTCTTGACCTCGTGATCCACCCACCTCGGCCTCCCAAAGTGCTGGGATTATAGGCATGAGCCACTGTGCCCGGCCGGAATACCCTATCCTTAAACTTGAATTTGGGGGAGGGGAGGACCCACAATTCAATCTATAACAACCATCACTGGCTGATTTTGGCAGAGGCCTGTGGCCTCCAGCATTTTGAGGGAGCCGAGGGCCATTGATCTCTCCATTTACTCTCAACGTCATGGGTCTCGTAGGATGAAAGCAAGCCTCAGACCAGATTCTACCTGATACATTTTCCAGCAAGCAGGCACGCAAACATTCATGCAGCTTCTACTTGGAGCCTGATGAAGTTCAGATTGTTTGTCCTCTGAGGCTCTCTTTGCATGGAAATTTCTCCCATGACAGATGAGAAAGTTCTGGGGCAGCATTCTGCTTTCTAGTTGGATTAGGCAACAGAATCCTTTGAAAATGTCTGTGCACAGACCAGGTGGCTCTCTGGGCCAGTATACTCTGCAAGATGTGTGTGCTGGCCTGGCTGGTTGCGGAAAAGCAGGGCAAGACTAACCAAATCACACATCTTGAACAGTCCTCATTCGTTATACTAACTTTCCCACCCTCTGGTGTGTATAGGAGATAAAGATGGCAGACGTGCTGTTAGGCTGCCAATGGGAGTGGGCTCTGATTACAGTCTTTCAAATATGAATCACCTCTGGCATGTGTGTTAACTGTTTAAGGACCTCAGATATTACCCAACTGCACCACTATTAAAATGGACACATACTGGGTCACGCAGTTGGTGCCGAAGTGTTTTAAGGGAAGTTGTAGGCAGTATGAGTTTATCAGAAAACTTCACCATATCAGCATTTTGCCCTGAGCTTACACCATTCCCAGATCAAGGTACAAGCACAATGATTTCCTTTCCTGAAAAGTTCAACAAAAGCAAGAGAGAGATTGGAGTTGATGCTGCATTTTTATTCTGTGTTAAGTCTTGAACCTGCTTTTGCTGAACATTGGTCAGGGGAATTGGAGAAGTGGGAAGTGGGCTTTTCTCACCCTTTGAAAAGAGACGATGGATTCTTCACCAGAACTGACATTTAAAAAAAGTCAGCATGGCACGTTTCAGTATGTGTGGCGGATCTAAAGAGACAACATTTCAATCTCAGGAGTGTTTATTCTTGAACCATTTTCAGAACTCTAAGATTTGAGAAATAACAAAATATTGACCATCCTTCAAAGAGAAAAACACAGGGCGATCTTTGGCATAGCCTGTCATCTTGCTTACATTTCACTTCTCTCTCTCCAACTTCAGAGCCCCTGCTGTGGAACAGGTGCTGTGCTGGGCGGCAGGGGAGGTCTCTGGCTTTTTTTTTTGATCTCCGTCTTAACATCTAGCCTACTGGAGAAAGTGTATTTAATCATCCACTCATCTGTTAACAATGATCTCTGAGGGTCTGTCACATTCAGGCAAGATTCTAGTTTCTCTACAAGAATCCTCTCACTGTGTACATACTAAATCAACATCCTGCTGGATTCCCCCGGACATCTCCCTTCATCACCACTGGAGAGTATCCTCTAATTGCCAGCCCAATTCACCATAGTCATCTCATTTGATCTGGAGTTTTCTGAGAGTGATTGGGGGTGGGATGGACAGGAGAATTTAGCAAGAGTGTATAAGTAAAATCTACATAATAAAAGTTATCTCCCCCTGCCCCCCATGATCTGTTCTTTATGTAGCAGTCTGCATGAGATTTTCAGAAACAAGACTCACTTTACCTTACTTTCTTCTTCCTCTCCTTCTCCTTCTTTTTTTTTTTTTCTTTCTTTTTCTTTTTTTTTTTTTAGTATTATTGGGATCTGGCTCTGTTGCCCAGGCTGGAGTGCAGTGGTATGATCTTGGCTCACAGTAGCCTTGAACTCCCAGGCTCAAGTGATCCTCCTGCCTCTGCTTCCCTAGTAGCTAGGACTGCAGGTTTGTGCCACCACACCTGGCTAATTGAAAAAAGAAAATTTTTTTCAATAGAGACAGTGTCTTGCTATGTTTCCAGGCTGGTCTCAAACTCTTGGCCTCAAGTGATCCTCCTCTCTCATCCTCCCAAAGTGTTGGAATTACAGGCATGAGCCACCATACTCGGCCAGTTCCCTTCTTAAAACACTCCAGCACTTCCCATTGCACTTGGGTTGAAATTCCCACCACTCACTGGGGCCCACAAGACTCTTCAAGACTGAATCCTCGCTCAACATTGTGACCTGCCCCCTACCACCTGCAGCCCCACTTGCTGTGCTCCAGCCATGTGGATCCTCCTCCTGTCTCTAAAACCGCCTCAGGACATTTGCACATGCTGTTTTTCCCGAAGGCTGTGTGATTTCCGTCAGTCAGTCTCAGCTCATATATTACCTACTTGGAGACACCTCTTCTTACCAACCAGTCCAAAGAATCCCCTCTTCTCATGTCACTCTGTTTTATTTATTTTTAAGACATGTATCACTCTCTGAAAATTAGCTTCTTTCTTCTTTTTCCTTGTTATCATCCATTTCCCCCAATCAGAATAGAAGTTCCTGAGGCCAGAACTCTTGTCTCTCTGCCCCTCTCTATGTCTCTCTGGCACATACCCCAGTGCCTGCCTGCTCCAAAGTAAAAGCTTGGTAAATATTGTTGTTGACTAAGTGAATGAATAAATTCCTTTTAATGCCCTTTGGAAGTTGCAAGTAAAGACAGGGATCCCTTTTTAAGATTACACTTTTGGCTATTGATCTATGTGTCTGAAACAAGATACAGTGTGAAGATACTACCATGGGACATGACATCCATTGAGCTGATTAAGGTTTTAGTAATAAGAATCCAGGATGTGTCTGGGCACGGTGGCTCATGCCTGTAATCCTAGCACTTTGGGAGGCCGAGGCGGGCAGATCGTGATGTCAGCAGTTTGAGACCAGCCTGACCAACATGGTGAAACCCCGTCTGTACTAAAAAATACAAAACTTAACCAGGCATGGTGGCGTGCACCTGTAATCCCAGCTACTCAGGAGGCTGAGGTAGGAGAATCGCTTGAACCCGGAACCCGGGAGGTGGAGGTTGCAATGAGCTGAGATCATGCCACTGCACTCCAGCCTGGGCGACAGAGTGAGACTCAGTCTCAAAAAAAAAAAAGAATCCAGGATGTAACTGAGGAAAATGAGGTGGAAATGAAATGCACACTTACCTATAACTGTGTTTCCTGCTCTCAGTTAGGTCAGATGTTTTTGACCAAAAAAAGATCGGAAAGTGAAATAAAACTAATGGAAATGGTGTACGATGGCTCAGTGGTTTGTAAGCAATTTAAATGGCCTCAGCCATTCACATTCAGGCAGGAGCCGCTGATCCCAGTGTTTACCTTGGAGCTGGTATCCAGTAATGTGGCAAGATGTTTATTGCCTTCTCATCAGATGAGGGATGTGGAAGAGAATGTTTCTGCCCTGGAACCAGGTAGGCCTTGGGCTACTTAATTGGCTCTTTAATAGACATAGGTGTTCTTGAAGCACACCTGTCATTCCCTTAACAGAGTACCTATGAGGTGCCAGGTGCTGGGGGTTCGTTGGTGAATAAAGTACGCTTTCTGGCTTCTAATCCAGTGGCTTTGGACACGTCCCGGTGAGAGGGGTGGAAATAGTGTATGCGAATCTGTGTCAGATGCCTCAGAAGTGGGGAATGGAGGGAGAGTTTGAAGGCCTGAAGGCGTTCCATCGAAGCTTCCTTCCTCGCCGTCTCTACCTTTCCCTCAACTCCGGCTCAGGCGAATGCTCAAAGTGACTCACCCTGGTAGGCATGAAAGACAAGAGAGACTTGAATGTAGAAAGACACATGTACAGTTGGTGGAGGGCCACCCCTTCGGACGCATTTCATCAGTGGGCGTGACGCTCCCTGTGGGATCACACGTGCGGCAACGAGGTGTTTGGTGGTGTTTTTTGACTGGGTCTCACTCTGTCACCCAGGCCGAAGTGCATTGGTGCCATCTTGGCTCACTGCAGCCTCCATCTCCTGGGCTCAAGTGACTTTCCCACCGCAGCCTCCCAAGTAGCTGGGACTAAACACACACACCATGATGCCCAGGTAATCTTTGAAGATCTCACTATATTGTCCAGGCTGGTCTTGAACTTCTGGGCTCAAGCAAGCCTTTTGCCTTGGCCTCCCAAAGTGTTGGGATTACACTGTGAGCCACCGTGCCTGGCCTAACGAGATGTCTGTACGTGAAGCCACATTCCTGGCCCATCCACAGTCACGAGGACTTGGGACTACTGGCTGGGTGACAAAATCGAGCTGATTTCCCCAGATCTCCAAGGAGATCCCCTCTGAAGAGATGCCGCGCAGATGAGAGACGGAGACGGACAAAGCCTGCACCACGAAGCAAAGGCAGGAGCTTGTGAGCTGACCCCTCTGGCCTTGGCCTCTTAGTGTCTATAGCTCGTCACTGCCTTAAAGACACCACATCACATGTCACTGTTCTTCAACACTGCTCTTATTTGAATGTCTCAGTGATAACATCTCAGAAATGAAAAACAGGGTCTCCACTTCTGAGGATGTGACAAGTGAGTTGGAGGCAGTTTCCCAGGGGAAGGATTTTTGTCTCAAAGCATTAAAATAGAATCCGTTCTAAGTCAGAATATTCCTTTTAAAGTTAACTTCACAAAACTTCTCCGATCTTGATCCTCTTGCTAGCAGCTGACTGCCGAGGATGGGTTCCAGCGCTTCTCAGAACAATGTCGTAGGCGTATTAGCTCTGTAAGTCACCACGAATTCAGAATAATAACTGTGGGGTGGGGTGGGGGCTCACTGATTGACTTGGAGGCATCTAGAGTTCATTTTGTAAAACACTTAAACAATTCAGGGTGTTTTGTTTTGTGGGCAGATTTTAAAAAATAAATTAAAAAATGTAAAATTGTGGTTAAAAAAGCACAATGTAAACTTTACCATTTTGATCCTTTTTAAGAGTACAGGTCAGCAGTGTTAAGTGTATTCATATTGTTGTGCAACAGATCTCCAGAACTTTTTTGTCTTTGCAAAACTGAAATGCTGTGCCCATTAAACAAACAACAACTCCCCATTTTCCTGGACCCCCTGAGCTTCCAGTAACCACCATTCTGCTTTCCGTTTCTATGAGTTAGGTAACTTGAGATGCTTCAGATGCGTGGGATCATACAGTATTTCTCTTTTTGGGGCTGGCTTATTTTGCTTAGCTTAATGTCCTCGGGGTGCATCCATGTTGTAGCATGTGACAGGATTCCTTCCTTTTTAAGGCTGAATAATTCATTGTATGTGTACACCACATTTTTTTTTAATCTGTTCATCAGTTGATGGGCATCTGGGTTGTTCCTGTGTCTTGGCTATTGTGGATACTGCTGCTATGAACATAGGTGTGTAAATATCTCTCTGAAATCCTGCTTTCAATTCTTTTGAAAGAATGGAAAGAAGTGGGATTGCCAGGTTTTGTGGTAATTCTATTTTAAATTTTTTGAGGGCCCGCCACACTGTTTTCCATAGTGGTCGTGCCATTTTATATTCCTAACAACAGTATACAAGCATTCCAGTTTCCCACATCCTTGCCAACACTTGTTATTTTCTGATTTTATTTTCGATAGTCACAGTCCTAACAGGTGTAAAGTAATATTATGGTTAAACAGTGTAGTTTTATTATTTATACTTGATGTAATCAATACATAAATTAGTACTAATAAAAATTGATAACTACTATTTATTGAGTGCTCATGAACTATTCTAAGCATCTTGCATGACTTAATTCTCATTACATCTCTATGAGGAAGAGGTTCCATTTTTACCACATTTTATAGACGAGGAAATTGAGGCTTGGAGAATGTAAGGAACTCACCCAAGGTCACACAAGGAATTGAAGCCTGTGCCTGGATTGGAACCCAACCATCTGGCTGCTGGGGAGTTCTCTGCCTCTCTTTTCCTAATTGACTATGCTCTTTAAAATTCACATCTTCAGCTGACCCATATCAAGAAAGTCATAGAAGATAATGACGTCCTGACTCCTGAGTGGAGTTCCTTGAAGTGCCCAGGAGTGAAAACTTGGAATAAGGCCCATGTCTCAGTCATTCCTGATGCCTCGGATAGCGGGCTTAAGCCAGGGCTTTAGAAATAGTGGCCTAGTCTCCTGGGCCCTGGGCTTGTAAAATACTCTGTACTTTTTTGGTTTGAATTCCCTTGTTAAGTAAATAATAGAAAATGTGAGGAGAGAGACACAACTTTTTTTTCTTGACACTATTCCACTTTGAGTTTGGTTTCTGTTCCAAATCTCTGTCTGTCTCTGTGTGTGTGTGTGTGTATGTAGTAGGGGAGGGAGGTGTGTTGATGAGCTATTGTTACATTAGAAGGTTCACTTTTAGAGCCACCAGATTTTCTGGAAAGCCATACATGTGCTATAATGCCTGTCAGATAAAAAAATCAGTGTGACGTAGTTGGTTTAATTTTTGTTAATTTTTATCATATTTAATTTTGGTTTTTGACTAGACCTAATAATGGTCCAGAGGCCTTTAGGCACTGTTGAAGTGACTGCTGGCCACAATTCCCCATATCAGCTGTAATGTTTGTGTTGGATTCTTGTATTAACAAATGCTTCAAATTACATTAGAAAAAATCTGTTACGTTATTTTAAGTTGGGGGACCAATTCCACACTCACATCTGGTAATCCTATCGGTAAATAATGGCACAGGGCCATTCTAACAGGGGCAATTAAGTCTGCAGGGCCTCTCTTCACTCTTTGATATGTTTTGTGAACATTTTTCTTATTTTGGTGCCGTGAAATGAAGTCTCTATGAGGAGCTCAAGTCATAGACTAATCCTCAAAACTTTTTTTTTTTTTTAAACAAGACAAAGAAAATATGAGATGTTGTTTCCTGCAACAAAATCCTAGAGAGTTTGTAGGATGTTTTATGTGTACAGTATGTTTTGAGGATCATGGAACTGAAAAGTCCACGAGAATTTGCCATCCAGAAAAACTTTTCCACTGAAGGTGGGGAAGAGGTGCCTGCTTGACTTCCTCATGGGCTCAGGCCTACCTCTGCAGTTATGGTTGTGGATAATTTAGCCCCCCTTGCAACATTGTGGTACTTGCTGCTCTCACCTCTGACTTGTGGATGAGAATACCTGCCTCCTGGGACCTCTCCTGGCTATCAAGCCTCTGGTATCTGTCATAGGACTTTCACTTAACAGGTGCTATACCTTAAAGGACAGATATTGATATTTTTGTTTGCTACAGGCTTAATTTTGTTTCCCTAAAGTTCATATGTTGAAGACCTAACCCCCAGTACCTCATAATGTCACTATATGTGCATATGGGGTCTTTAGAGAGACAAATAAATGATTGTGAGGTCATTAGGATGGGCCCTAATCTAACCTGCCTGGTAGTCTTGTAAGAAAAGAAAATTTGGATGCACAGAGGCACCAGGGTTGTGCACACACAGAGGAAAGTCTTCATGTGAGGACACGGCAAGAAGGTGGCTGTCTGCAGGCCAAAGAGAGAGGCCCCAGGAGAAACCAACCCTGCTGACACCTTGATCCTAGACTTCCAGCCTCCAGAACTGTGAGAACGTCAAGTTCTGTTGTGAAAGCCACCTACTCTGTGAAATTTTGTCGTGGCTGCCCAGGTAAATCAATACATGATTAAACTCCTCTGATGCTTAAGTACCTCATGTATTAAAAGCAAATGTTCACGTCCTGTTTTCTCTATACTGTTTCCTTGGTGGTTTCTTCTTAAGTTGTTTTCTGGGGTTTTCCATGAGGAACCAAAGTCTCTTGGTCTCTGCTAACCTTCTTACTGTATGTCTACATCTGTCTTCTTCCTCCCCACCTTGCTGAGAACTCGGGTCTGTGATAGTGGGTGACGTGGACTGGGGAGAGGGGACTGGATGGTAACAGTGTGATCAGCCTGCTGTTTCTTCACAAACTGATTACATGCAGACAGGTGCATATGGGGCATCTGCTCAGGGTCCAGCTCCACCCTGCATGTGCTGAGTATCTTCCTGCTCCCTCTTTTTGTTTTGTTTTTGTTTTTTTTTTTTTTGAGACAGAGTCTCACTCTGTTGTCATCCAGGCTGGAGTGCAATGGTGAGATCTTGGCTCACTGCAACCTCCGCCTCCCGGTTCAAGTGATTCTCGTGCCTCTGCCTCCCGTGTAGCTGGGATTATAGGTGTGTACCACCACGCTCGGCTAATTTTTTTGTATTTTTAGTAGAGATGGGGTTTTGCCATGTTGGCCAGGCTGGTCTGGAACTCCTGACCTCAAGTGATCCACCCGCCTCAGCCTCCCAAAGTGCTGGGAGCTCGGTTTGCAGGCATGAGCCATCGCACCAGGCCCTGTCCCCTCCCTTGTTCTGTCCTACAGCTCCAGGGCTGTTAGACTCCACCTGTTATCTTAATAACAATTGCCATCTCTGGCACTCTTCTTCCTCCTGGGCTGGGAGTGGGGCAAATGTAAGCTTCTCCACTTCCCCAAGCATATGGGTCCATTTTATTTTAAAGGCTTTATTGCCAATCATGACTGGGGAACAGACAGACAGGATTGGAAGTGACTAGATTTTAGGGGAATTTTAAATTGTCAGTGGGGCTTAACCTCAAACCAGTAAAAAGCCAGAAGAACAAAGGGATGTGTACAGGAAGGCTGGGGATGGTGTTAGTGCCTCATGACCGGGATAATCTACTGTGGAGTTGAAAGGAGGGCCAGGCCTTCAAAGATGCTTTTATTGAAAACGTCCCTCTAGGACCTTTTTCACTGAGAGTTTCACATCTGGGTTATCCGACTTGTCGGGAAGGGGTCTTGGTTATTTGTGCAACTCTTAATGATTTCCAAGAGAGTCCGCTCAAGCGGATGTGGGGAGGATTCAGTTCAAAGACCTGGAACACTTGAATTAGCCACTGATGTTAATAGTCTTTTGCAGCTGATAGCATTGAGGGTTTCTTTTAGGAACCTTTAATAGGATACTTTTTAGGTAGTGGGAGAGAGGAGTTGTTTTTGTTTTATATGCTTTTCCAGAAGGAGAAAGGTGATTCAATTTTGAATTTTCTTTGATCTTTTCTTGATCTTCTTAACCCCTTTCAGAATGGCTACCACTCTCCCTCTCCAGAACTTTCAGTGGCTTACTATTGCCAGTCCTCATTCTTTTTTCCTCCCATGGCTGGTTTAATTTAGATCTCCCTATCTGGAATTTGATTTCTTGGCAGCAGGGACCATGATTCTTGTTTTTCAGTTCACATGGATCTCAAAGAATAGAGTAACGCTCAGCAAATACTTCTTTTCATGGGAGAGGGTGTTAGGTTTTTAAAATCCTTTTCTCATAGGCTGTCAGATTTGATTTACTGCTTCATACCTGGGCTTTCTGTTGAGGCCAAGGGGTAGCAGTGTCTTTGGGACTGCATCAGATTCTGGGTGAGGCCTGTGACCAGCCAGTGGGGCCCCAGAAGCTGAGTTAGAACTGCTTGTACCTCCTGGTCCCCTGCCTTCATGGAGTGGAAAGGGATGAATTAGGGACTCCAAGTCCAGGTACCTGGGCTGTTCTCCATCCCACCCTAAGCCCGGAGCAGCAATTGGTGATTGGGCCATTAACTTTATGTAGTTCTAGGGCCAGACTGTGCGTCCTATAACCTTGGCCTCAGCAAGAAAGCATTAAAGGGGAGACCTGGAGAAAATGTGCCTGGACAAATAGATGCAAATTCCTCCTGGTGGGTCATGAGTAGAAAGAAGTCATTATTATATAAATCAAATAGACACTTAAGTCTGGACAGCAGGTAGCTCAACGCTGGAAGAGTTCACACCAAAAAAGAAGGAAAAAAAGTCAGGGAGGGAAATGGTTAGAAATAGGGGTGGGTTTTCTGGGCCTGGGGCTGCCTCTGGTCCTCAGTGCCACCTTCCCTCATTCTGCCCCTCTGTTCTCTTGCTGTCCTCCTGCCCGCTGTGGCCATGGGACTGCCCCCACAGGTTCTGGGGACATTTTCTGAGTCCCCCTGCAGCTGGTACAGCCAGTCCAGGGCTCAGTGGGGGAAGTGCTCCATCAGTATTTTTTTTGGTGGTGGTAAATAAGATTCATACAGCTTTGCAGTGTTTGATTGTGGACTTTTAATCTGGCACCCCAGGTGACCCTTAAGCTCCTTCTATTTTTCCCCGTAGCTGTCTTTTGAGATGCATTTGCTGGGCCTTATTAATGGTTTGTTTTTCTCCTCTTGATTTATGAGATTAGAAGCTCAGTTCTTGGCCTCCCCCTTCCTGAGAGAAGTTCTTGCTTCATCTCCATAAAACGTTGCTGTTGGGCTTTTTCCTGTTTTATTACTTTGCATTAATACCTGGCAGCTTATATCTGAGCTTTCATTTTATTTTTGTAACGTATAGTATTGCCTCTCCTCTGGCAGTCTTGGTGCTTGCGAAGGGTTTGTTGGCCTCTTGTTTTTTACATTGGGAGGTAGGAATTTAGATTTATTAGTCCCAGCTTAGCGATGAGCGGCACAGAGAATTTTAAATGAGTTGTTTTAAGCCATGTAGCTAATTAGGGGGGAAAATGAACCAAGGATACTAGAAATGAATGAGCAAAGAAGAAAGCAAATGAACTTCTGACTTATTCTGCCCTTTGGTGTTTTCCTAACACAAGACTTATTTGTTTTTTAACTTGGTATTTCTCTGTGAAATGGGCAGGAAGAATGACATGAGCTAAGAGAGGAACGAATAAGCAAGGGATTTATGAACACAGTGCTCTGATGATGATGACATTGGCTCTCTTGAAGCTACATATATACTTTTTCCCACAAAATCCATCTTAGAAGAGGGGTTGCAAATCCCTTGCAAGGGAGGGTTATAGTTGGATGCCAGAGTGGTCAGTTTTTGACCTGGGTTTGGTGTGGGGCGTGTCCACTGAGCTTTAGCTTTCAGTGCATCTGATTCTGTGAAAGAAATAAGAACGGAGTAGTGGAAATGAACTATTGCCGTAGGTTGGCAAGTAAGTCTGGCGACGTTAGGGAGTAAACTGGGAGGAAGTTCCCCAGGCTCTGATCTCTGTAGGGCCATGGGTGGGAGGGCAGGTTTGATCTCTGCCCTTGTTGTGAGGGGGTTGGGTGGAGCCCTTTGATTCCATCCCCACCTCAGCTAGCTCAGCACTTACAGCAAACAGTGCTTACTGTTCAGGACACTTCATTATGCCTTCGGAGTCCATGAGGATCTTGAGGATCAGAGGGTCTCTACGTTTTTCTGCCTTATAAAAAAGTGGAGGAGCTTTTCAGAGCATTCTGGAATAAGAGATGAGACTGGGGTCTGGGAATGGAGTAGAAAGATGCTCAAGGAAGGACTCCCCTTCCTTATTTCCACAGCTGGGCCACAAACCCAGGTCTCTTTTGCCTTTGACTGTACAACCTGCTGCCTGGGAGTTCCTGGGACGGACAGGTTTTAGGGTGTGTCCTTGATGGACACATAGTAAAGCCCTGGGATCCAGGAAGTAACAAGAGGGCACTTCCCAGTCCTTGAAAGCGAACACCTTAATTTTGCCAGGTAATTTTGGGGAGGCACCAAACCTGAAGGTTCAGGATCTAAAGTACTTTTTCTCCCTCTTAGGAAACGTGGCCTAGCATTTGGTGGTCATGTTCAAATCCTGGCCCAGTCACTTACTAGATTTCTAACCTGGGGCAATTTGCTTAGCTCACAGATGCTCATTTGACCTGAAAAATGGGCCCAAGCTGACACTCCGAGCACCCTCCTTGGCATTTGTGATTGTTAAATTCCGTAATGCAGGTAAAGTACTCAGCCCAGAGCCTGGCCTGGTATTTATAGTCAGCCTGGAGAAAATGAACTCATGAGTTATCGTCTACAAACGGTGAGCTCCTTCAGGTCCACCCACCAGATGCTGGATGAAGGAGTCAGCCTCTCTCTAGCAAGGCAGGGAGGCTGAGAGCCTTTGCAGAAAGAAGGTCATTGGCGCATCAGAAGTGCCATCCAGTAAACCCTGGCTTCAGTCACTGTGGAAATTGTTAATCAGACAATTGTCCCTTGCTGATTTTAGGGTAAGGCACAGCTGTGAGCAAACAGCTCACCTCTTTCTCTTTCCCTAGCAGCACATGAGTGGACAGAGGTCACCTAGGTCACCACATGTGTCACCTCCACCATTCTTTCCTTATTTCTTCTTTTTATTTATTTATTTTTTTCTCCAGGACAGTGTCTCACTTCGTCATCCAGGCTGGAGTGCAGTGGCATGATCATAGCTCACTGCAGCCTTGAACTGCCGGGCTCAAGGGCTCCTCCTGTCTCAGCCTCCTGAGTAGCTGGGACTACAGGCCTGCACCACCATGCCTGGCTAATTTTTAAATTTTTTGGTAAAGACCTGGGGTGTGGTGGGGCAGTGGTCTCGCTGTGTTGCCAAGGCTGGTCTTGAACTCCTGGCTTTCAACGATCCTCGTGCCTCGGCCACCCTAAGTGCTGGGATTATAGGTGTGAGCTATTGTGCCCAGAGCCTTCTCTTATTTCTTCTAAATGCTTGGCTTTTAGAACAGTCTAGGAAAATAAGAATTGGCCAGATGACTCAGTTAATAAAGAGGTACATTTTTCTGAGCACCCGTTGGTTGCTGTGTGGAAAAAGAAGTCATCTCCTCAGATTGCTAGTAATTTAATTGGATGGAAATCAGTTGATTTGTGAGTGATAATTTATCTCCGCTCCCTCTGCAGTTAGTCTCTTAACTTTTAGCCCTACCCCCCCGCATCTGAGAAACAAGGTGATCCAGATGGAGAGAGCACCAGGTGTTAAATTGAGTAGCTCATCTGCGTTCCAAGGAGCTCATGGTGCAATTCAGACTGTCAAGTGCAAACTGAGTTAAGAGAGACACCAGCATGGGGCATCATCAGGAAAGAGTTCATGACATAATTTTAACAATGGAAAGTTATAAATCTTCAGTTAGAATCCAAATACTCCCGAGGCCCAGAACCCAGGAGAGGAGAATTCAGAGGCAGGCCCTTCTACTGAGTCAGCAAGAAAAGTGCCATATCAGCGCTCCTCAAATCTGCACATGCATGGGAATTGCCTGGAGTTCTGGTTAAAGTGCAGATCTGGATTCAGTAGATGTGGGGCAGAGCTGGCATTCGGCCTTTCTAACAATCTCCCAGGTGATGCTGATGCTGCTGGCCTGAGGCCACACTTTGTGTAGCAAAGTCTTATGTAATATTTAGGTTAGACAGTAATGTATAGATGTAAGTAATGTGACTAAAGGTGCTCATTACAAGAGAGAAGGAACTGTTGGTAGATGGAAGGAATATGCCCATCCAGACATCGTCAGTGGTGTGTGACATTGCATGTCTGTATTCTAACCCCAGATCTACTGCTGCCTGGCTGTGTGACCTCGGACAAGTCATTAACAGGTAATGTGAATGAAGGTGTTAGTTACAAGAGAGAAGGAACTGTTGGTAGATGGGAGGAATATGCCCATTCAGACATTGCCAGGGTGGTGTGTGGTATTGCATGTCTGCATTCTAACCCCAAATCTGCTACTGCCTGGCTGTATGGCCTCGGACAAATCATTAACCCTATCAGAGCCTCATTGCACACCTGCACATTGGGGCAGGCAATTAATACCCACCTTCTGAAGTGTGTGCCTGTTTAGGAATAAAAGAGCAAATCCATGTAAATGCTTAGAACAGCTCCTGGCACACCTCAAGTAGCCAACAATAAGAGTCTTTCCATTCTCTCACTTGGGAGCTCCTCTTCTTACTTGGACTTGACCAGTGAGACCTTCTGTGCCTGGGCCCTGTGTCTTGTGTCCCCTGGAGGCCCTGCAGGGGCCTGGGAAGCTGACCTCTGCTCTCCTGATTATGATGGTGCTTCCTGATCTTCTGGGAATTCTGGCCACCACCAGTGGGGCATCAGCACGGGACACAGTTAGGACCCGTTCGCTTTCTCTGTGGCCAGGGATTGCTTCAGGAACTGACCAGCGGAAGCCAAGGAAGGGCTGTGAATGAATGCATGAGGACTTATGGGGAGAAAAAGAAAATTTTATGTGGAGAGGAAAAAAAAAGTCATCAGGCAGATGCCTGAATTAAAAATGGTAAAATGCTTTTGGGCTCAACCTTGTAGTTTTGGGTTCAGAAAGCTGGTGAAATGAGATGTAAAATGCCTCAAAGTTTGGACGCATCCAGTCCATGTTAGCTTTTTTTTCTGGCTCTGCAGAGAGCATTCCACTGAGTTTGCTCCAGTCAAGACAATGATTCTCACTCTCTAGGTCTTACCTGGGTGTACCCCACACCCCCAGGGCGGCGTCCGTGTCATCAGCACCTTGCTGCGCCGAGAGTCGGTGGCTGGGAGGAAGGGCTCCTCTGGACGCACTTCAGTGCCTCCCGTAGTTTTGCAGCTGCAGAAAAGTCCCATTTCTCCCCGACAGCTCACGGCTGAAGCAGCCCTGCCTGCCCAACTTGGTCGAGCTGTGTGAATGCAGTTAGCTCGCTGGCTTCTCACTGAGGTGGACTCAGGCACAGTGGCATGTGTGTCGAGAAAACCAGATACCAGATTCCTGACTCCGGCACTGCTGGGTCCTGTTTCTTCGATGTCACATCAGTGGCAGCGGGTGCACAGCCCGTGCTGGGCTAGATGGCTTCCCTGGGAGTCTGAGGACTCTCTAGGGTCTGGTGACTTGAAAGTCAGCTGTAAGTGACACATCTGGGTAGGGAGGAGGCCTGGGGCACAGGAGGTCAACTCCTGCAATTTAGGGTCCCTGGGAATGTTCTCGTCTAGTGATTCCTAAAAGCCAGTTCATGGCCTAGGTACTTTCGGATCTTTTGAGGATCTTGTTTAAAAAGCGGGAGCTGAGTGTGGTGGGTGGTGTGTGCCTGTAGTCCCATCTACTAGGGAGGCTGGGGTGGGAGGATCCCTTGAGCCCAGGAGTTTGAGATCAGCCTGGACAACATAGTGAGACACCCATCCCCCATCTTGAAAAATAAGCAACATCTGGGGCCCCACTTGGAGGTTCTCATTTAGTTTGGGTGGTTGGAGTGGGGGGGGAACTTTAATCAATATTTTAAAAATGACTCCCAGGTGATCCCCATAGGCAGCAAGGTTTGGGGAAGCCGTGCCAGAGTCCAGCCTTGCACTGGTGCTGAATGCAGAGGTGGAAGTCTGTGATTCTGTCCCCAGAGCATGTCAGTGACAGACCTCGACCCAAACCCAGACCTTGGAACTCAGAGGCTCTTTTTTTTTTGGACACCTATTAGACCGGTCTCTGTAATTTTTGCCCACAAACCCCAGATTTATGCCAGAAATTCAGCCTGGCAGAATAGGGCTGTTATAGACACCAGCGGTTCTATTCTACCTGAGGGCTATTTCACTTTCCCAGGGGACATTTAGCAATGCTGGAGACATTTTTGGTCATTATGACTTGTAAAGGGGTGAGAGTTGCTACTGGCGTCTAGTGGGTAGAAGCCAGGGACACTGCATGGGACAGCACCCCCCACACGCCCTAGCAGAGAGCTACCCTCCACGTGATGTCAGCAGTTCAGAGGCTAAGCAACCCAGTTCTAGACGAACGCTTCTCAGACAACTGCACTTGCTGGGTCCTGATTTCATAGGTCTGGGGTGTGGCCTGAGAGTCCGTATTTCTGAAAAGCTCCTGGGTGACGTTGATGCTGCCTGTCTGGGGACCACACTTTGCGTAGCAAGTATTTTCAGAGCAATTGATTTCAGAGTGATTCGGGAGTAGCTTGGAGTCACAGCTGTACCATTAACTAGCTGCCTGATCTTGGACAAGTTACTTTAACCTCTATCACCTTAAGTTTATTCATCTGTAAAATGGAGATCATATCACTTAGGGCCAAATTAGATAATGTATGTAAAGAGCTTAACACAGGTTGTTGGCCTTGGCAAGCATTCAGCAAATGTAGCTGTTCCTTTCACTCCCTTATTATTTGCTTAGCAGTTCAGCTTTAATTGTCCATTGTTTCATTATTTACCTATTTTGTGTCTCATGCTTTGCTATAAAAAAAAAAGATGAGGTGGGAGGTGATTGAAAGCATTATCTCTGTGACGGTGAGTTATAAAGATTACTAGCGTTGTTTTTACTCCTAAGTCACCCCACCTTCTGTCACGGGGTGGGAAGTGAGGCTGGAATAGGACTTAAAATCAACTCTAAGAGAAACATTTTGAGAACTGGGGACATCATCAAGTCATTCTTCAAATTCTGGAAACACGGTAGTTATTCTCCACTCACTCAACAAAAGTGACTGTGGAAGGAATGTCCCAAAAATCAGGTGTCTGATTTGTGCGTTTCCATTCATCGTGGTTTTAGGGATCATGGAGAAGTATGACAAGCAAACACAGATATCCAATTTCATCAGCATCCTGAAATACATAAGTCACCTATCGCAGGAGCATTTCAGAGCAAGTTTTGAGCACGGGATTGAGCTTTGTTCAAAGTCCAACATTGCCACATATTAGCCGTGTGACCTGGGGGTTATATGACGTCACAAATTCTCAGTTTCCTCATATCTAAAATGGGAGAAAAATCGTATCTGCTTCTAGAGTTGAAGTGAGGCGGAGGTGAGATGACGCATGTAAATTACTTGATGACTTGACCAGGACGGACAGTCCTGCACATTAGAAAGGCTGTTTTCAAATGTTGGAGTGGGAGAATCACTTGGAAACTTATTCAGAGGTGCCCCTCAGAGAGTCGATTCATTAGGGCCAGGATGAGGCTTGGAATCAAACAGGCACCCTCGGGGGTTCTAGCTGTGCTGTGCCACTTTGAGAAACCTAGTCCAGGTGCTAAATTTACAATGATCACCTTTGGGATTCTGGTGTCCAACAAAGATGGAAGCTTTGCAGGAAATGTTCCCCGGGCGGGAGGGCTAAGAGGACACTGTAACTCTTGAGAGTTGCTCCAACAGACCTTTTATTTTGGCAAGGGCTTGTGCTTTCTTTGCCAAGCCGTCATTCGTTACTTGGCTAGAGGAGGGACCACGGGGAGGGGAGAGGGGACATATACAGCTGGCTGTCAGAACAGTCGACCTCTAAGTGGGATAACCTCAGAGCCAGGCATAAGGAATCTGGAAACAAGGACGGGAGGTGATGGAAGGTGGGAACAGAGGCAGGTGCTGGAGACATTGCTGCAGACTTCCTGGAAGGGGCTGCCAAGCCGGGAAGATTCAGAGGGGAAGAGTGCAGCTGGAGAGAGAGCCTCTGCTGGCTCCAGGTGCTGGCCCCAGAGGGCATCTTTGGAGAGAAGGGTCTGAGCTGTGACGGTTCGGTGCAGGGACAGGTGGGGTAAGCTCAGGTGTGCCAGGCTCCCTCTGCATGTTGCAGAGCTCCCAGGGAGGGCAAGGAAGTGAAGTGCGAGCAGATGGTCTCCGTCACTGCCAACCTAAATCAATGACTGGAGAGGGCGAATGCTGCCAATTAGCAGGATATCCAGAGCCCCTTCTCCCAGCCCAGCAGCCCCACCTGGGAGCCAGGCAGCATGCTTTGCCTCCTGCTGAGACAGATCCTGCTTTTGCTGCTTCCTTGAGAGAAGGTTTAGTGCATGAAAATGGCTAAGGGCAAAGGCTTTGGCACCACTGCCTGCTTTCAGATTGCCGCTTTTGCTAGCCATTGTCATCTTGACCCTGTTTCTTCCCTTCTCTGGGCCTTGGTTTCCCCATTTGTAAAATGGCAGTGATGGCAATAGTACTTATCGGTTAATGCCACCACAATGCTGCCCAGCAAACTACCTCCGTAGCACACAGTAGTAAGTGTTTGTTGTTCACACATCTGGGCTGGCCAGGCCAGAGGGCTTTGCTGGTCTTGGCTGGCCTTACTTATGTGTCTGGATGGCTTTGGCTGGGGGGAATGACTGAGATGATTTGTCTCAGCTTCCTGTGTCTCTCTCATCCTCCTCTAGAGGTGTAGCCCAGGCACATTCTCATGGATCTGGCAAAGGTACAAGAGCCAGTGAGCCACTCATGTAACTGCTTTTAAGTGTTTTTCTCACCCCCTCCCCAGCATGTTTGCTGCCATCCCATTGGCCACAGCAAGTCACATGGCCAAGCCCAGCATCAAGGCTCCTGGCAGACTGCCCTGCCCAGGATGGCACTGCAGAGTCACAGCGCCAAGGGAATGCATCAGGAGGTATATGGAATTGGGGTGTTTTTTGCAATCTACCATGAGTACTAACCTCACAATTTCGTATGCAAGCAAACCCTCATCCACTTACCAGTCTTAGGACAGAGGATCCTCACTGGTCTCCTTGCCCTTGAGCCACACCCAGATTAGGAATTCTTTTCTCCTCTAACTTCTTGCAATTCCCTCCATGTACTGTTCTATTTCCCCCGTCCATGACACCTTTGTACTGCTGTTCCTTCTGCCTGTAATGCCTGCCCCTTGGCTTACCCATCTAATCAACTCAGCTCTGGGGTCAGACTGTTTGGGTTTGAAGCTGGTTCATGTCATTTATTTAAAGCTTCATGACCCTGGCAAGTTTCTCACCCCCTCTGGGCTTCAATTGCTTCCTCTGTAAAGTTAAGTATCGTAACCTTCTTCCTTCTCTGCCAGGGTTGTCGTGTGGATTAAATAAGAGTTGTAAAGCACGTATCAGTGACTGCAAAAAACAAAAAGGAAACGCTGAATAGAGGTTTGCTTTTGTAAAGCAGAATTTACATTTGCTCTGTTGCTGTTGAAGCAAGGGTGTGCATCACATCTCATAACTGGGAAAAACAAAGCTAAATAAACCCTTTTAACCTTGAGATGTGCCAGAAATAACAGGGTCACTCTGTCTCATTCTGGTCCCCTGAATAAAGGAAATCTTGACCGTTTTCCATAAGCCTGGATTATCCAACCATCAGCTTTATCCTTAACTTGGCAATGATGATATGATTGCTTCTGGTGGTTATGATCATCTATGAGAAATGTGGCAGTGGCAGAGGTAATTATCTCTTGTGATTATTTATGTGGTGTGACAGTCTTTCTAATAGCTGGCCCCCTTGAACCTCTTTACAAGTAAGATTTTTTCTTTCTTAAATGCTTTTATCTTCCTTCTATGTGTTGATGCTACTGTTACTCCTGCTGTTTCTACCACTACAACTACAACCACTGCCACACCACCACCACCATCACTACCACCACTACCACTATCATCACCACCATCACTCCAGCACAACCGAAATGACTATTACCCTTTACACCCTGCTAGGTCATCTTCCCTATGATGACTTTCTTAACCAGTTTCCCTCAAACAATTAGTAACATTTTTCCCATGCAAATCCATCTTGAATTCCCACATGTTGTGGGAGGGATCCCATGGGAGGTAATTGAACCATGGGGGCAGGTCTTTCCCATGCTGTTCTTGTGATAGTGAATAAGTCTCATGAGATCTGATGGTTCTATAAGGGGGAGTTTCCCTGCCCAATCTCTCTCTTTGCCTGCTGCCATCCATGTAAGATGTGACTTGCTCCTCTTTGCCTTGCACCTTGATTGTGAGGTTTCCCCAGCCATGTGGAACTATAAGCTCATGAAATCTCTTTCTTTTGTAAATTGCCCAGTCTCAGGTATGTCTTTATCAGCAGTGTGAAAAGGGACTAAGACAGCCTTCTATTATTTTGTATCTTGTACCTGCTTCTGTTTTAACACAGCATATTTGAAGTACAGTTTTTGTTTACGAGTCTGCTGTTTTCCCCTATATAAGGGGGCAGAAAACATGTCTGTGTACCTTAGCATCTAAGAGAAGGATCTGGCATATAATAGATGCTCAATTTATACCTGTTGAACATTGACAGAGGAATTTCATCTTACTCTCATGATATTCTCGTTCTAAAACCAAAAATTGCAATAAAAGGCCCCCACCCCCACAACCATGATTGCAGAGGTGTAGAATAGAGTAGAACTCATGAATGACATGAGACATTGGAATTCATGGACAGGCACATGCTAGCAAGCCTGAGATCCAGTGGGGCCTTCAATTTAGATATTTATAATGGACTTTCCACATTGCCTGTGTTATTTAAGGTAACATGAACTTCTGTTTCATAAGCCCCAAAATCTTGGTGAATGAACACAAGAAAAACTTATTTCCCACTGATGTGAATAGCCTAGAGTAGGTGTTCTTGGTTGGGCAGCTCTCCTCCATTTGGTGTTTCAGGGACCTAGGCTCCTTCCACGTTGAGAATCTTCCATCTTTAACACAGGCTTTCAAGGCCACCGTGAAGGTCATCTACTTTTTTGGCATCTAGCTGTAGGGGATAAGGACATTGAGCTTACTGAATCAGGCCCAGAGGAGGTCCCCATCACTTCTGCTCCCATTCCACTGGCCAGAACTTGGTCTTGGGGAGGCTGACAAATCTAGTCAGCCATGTGTTCATTTTCTGTTTAGTAAGACCTCATACAACAGTGTTTATGCAGGAGATGTGCCAATTTTTTTTACACCTCTATCTGGTTTTCTACTGCTAAACTGATCTTAACCAAACCCTACTTCCATTTCATGCAATGTTGTTTCTAGACTACAGCCATGTGACTAAATAGGGGCCCTTGAACCAGAAATGGAGGAAGGGTTGGAGTCTGTGAACTGCTGTTTGCAATTTATGCATGATGAAGAAGGTTACTTTGTGCTGTTCTTAGAACCCAGTTCATTTTTAGACTGAATGTTTATATGATTAGGAGCTGGAGGAAACGCCGTGCCCACCTTGCTTAGTTTAAAGCCTTTGAGATCAATGGTGGCTGAATGTGCTTCCAGGAGCAGAATTTAATCTGCAGGGAGTGGGTGACTGCAGCAAAACTTTGCTCCTCGCTCCTCTTTGTGGAAACACTGTTTGTACAGCATGTCTTCCATAATCAATACAAGGGAGACATTAATGAAGAGAATGTCTTGTTTGGCAGACAAAGCCTTCTCTTTGTTGGGATTGAGATGCTCAGTTTATTTCCTGGGAGTGTATTTATGAGAAGTTGGTTAGTGATTCTTGTAAGTGTATGTGAGTTTCTTGATTTTTTTTTTTTAAGAGAGGAGTCAACAACCCATTGTATTACTGTAAAATGTTTGATAGCTTGTAATTTGAGCAATGTACTCATGACAGCCTAGTCTTATAGATTTGGGAAATGTATACATACTTTAAAATGAGTAGGTTGGAGGGGGAACTTTAAATATGTATATTTTACTTTAAAAAAGACCCAAAACCTTTTGTTTGAAATTACCATAAATCAAAGCATTATGGGAGATAAATTTTCTAGACTTTGTGTGTGGAATTTCATTGAGAAAGATAAGGTGGACAAAATGCTGGAGAAGTGTGGGACAACCCCTGGGTTGAATCAGTCTCCGCTTTCAGGGAGTTTATAGCCTAAGTTCCCTTCCCTTTTTCAAAAGGAATTTTCATCTGTCTTGTTTAATAATAGAATCTCTTCTTCCTCCTCCCAGCCTTGTCCTCACCTCCCTTCAGGCAAGCAGGGACTTCCTTCTCTGCGTCGCTCGGGAAAGTGTATTTCCCACTTGCGAGGCTGGCCAGCAAAACCTCTTTGCACGTTGGAGAACAGGATGCCAGTTTCTGCCTTTCTGCTTTCTGCTCATAGAAGGCTTGTGTGGTATGTTATCATCGGGTCTTGCTGGCTTTCTTCTGGGTCTTCTTGCTTTCCTGAGTTTGAATCTGCATTATGTTACAGCAAATGCAGTTGACAGTCAGTGGTATAGTTGGAGTATGCATGGCCCATTTCGTATCTTTTTTTGTTTGCTGAATGTTATGCCACCTCGTCTCGGTGATGAAATGGTTTAAACAAAATAATGCTTTGGAACTGAAATGTTCTGGTTGGTGAGTTTTCTGGTCAATGGAAGGGAATGACCTTGGGCAGAGTCCATGACCACAAGTGAATTATCTATCCTTGCAGAGCCTCAATTTCTTCACTTGGAGATGAGGCACACTATCGCTTTCCTTATTAGGGCTGCTGAGAGAATGTAGCTGAGGTTCCTTGGCTACTTAGCAAATGCAGGACTCAGTAATGATAACCACAGTCATCTCTGGGTATCCGTGGGGGATAGGTTCCAGGACCCTTCTCAAATACCAAAATCCAAGGAAGCTCAAGTCCCTGCTATGAAATGGCATAGTATTTGCGTATAACCTACAACACATCCTCCTATATACTTTAAATCATCTCCAGATCACTTATAATATTAATAATTAATACAATGTAAATGCTATGTGAGTAGTTGTTCCACTGTATTGTTTTTTATTTGTACTTTTAAAATTGTTGTATTTTCCCCCCCTACATATTTTCAATCTGTGGTTGATTTAATCTGTAGTTGCAGAATCAAGTTATAGAGGGCTGGCTGTACTATTAATAATTATTAAGATATACAAAATCACTATTAGTGAGAGATTTTAAAATATCCAGGGTAGAAAGAAAATGAAATAGACTATCAGAAGCAGTGGTTTTCTGGTATGATTTTAATTTGTAGTGATCTACAGGATCCTTTGTGGAGGCAAATTCTTTCTAGTTAGTAGTATCTGTGATATCATTTAAGGCTCCTGTTTTATAGATTCAGTTCCACAAATATTTGTTATCGGGTGCCTGTGCTATGTCAGGTGCTGTGCTAGGAACTGCTCAGTTAGAAATATAGTACAGTTAAGAAAATAAGTCAGGGTGTTCTCCCTCCCAGACCTTAGAGTTGGGGTGATTCTGTGTCCCAGTTTTCCCTGGAGAGTCCTGTTTACTGCTCTTGTCCTAGCATAATTATTCACAGTACCCCCTTTTATTTTAAGTGTCCTAGTTTGGGAAACCAGGGTCATCAATACAGGTATTACTGAGGCAGAGGGAGTTTCTCCAGAAAAGGACTGTGGAAGTTCTCTAAACAAGAAGGAGCATGATGAAAAGTATTTTTTAGGGAACTGAATTCAGGCTAGATGGTTAGTTGTAGGACCAGTGAAGAGATGGGAGAGGGGAAAACATTTTGGAGATAGAGTAAACCAAATACTACCAATGTGATGGACAGAACCCAACTGGAGGTGCCATCTTGAATTCCAGAGTGTGAAGAGCAGTCTCAGGTGCGTAGCCTTTTTTGTCTGGGTTTCACCAATCAGCATGTCTCAGATGTCTTCTTGGAGACCCCGTTAGGCTTTAACAATTGCCTTAAAAATTCCCCAGCAAAAGCGTTTTGGGAATAGGGAGCAACTCCAGGTTGCACATGAGATGCTGAGCTAGGTCATTGGTTTATATGGCCATTTCCCTCCTGAGTCTAGGTATGCAGGTCTTGAGGGGTGGAGCTCAAAGCTATTTTTGCATTTCTGCCAGTGCTTCCAAATGTCCTGACTCTGGGCGGGGCGTGGGGGTGGGCGGTGGTAGAGGGAGGGGAGGGACAAGTGGGCCAGGGTAGTACCCTTCCTTGACTTAGTGTTTGAAATTTGAAACACAGAAACTTAGTCTTTCTGTGCCATGTCTCACATACACAGAGGGAATACTGGTTGCAGTAACTTTGGAGAGAGTTAAAAGGTGGTATTTTATATATTCGGGGATTATTGTTAAATTCGAAAGTAAGAGGAATGCAGTTCAGACTTCACAGATTTGGGAGGTAAATCTCCCCCACCCCCAGTGTTTGCATTTGGTTTGAGTGTCTCAATTACCTTTCCAGAACGTTTGTGAAATTAAGGTGGAAAAAATAATTCTGGCTTAGGTACTAATATATAACCCCTGTGTGTTTATGATGAAGCCTTCACCTTTAAGATTCTCGTTTGGAATCCTGGGCAACACAACCAATTTTCTGTGTCATTAACTTTTTCCTGTAACACCAAAGGGCAGGAGGATGCTGGTCTCCACCTTTTCTTTCTCCAAGGCAGGTTGAACGACCATCTGTGCCATAAGATGGATGAGGCCGGGTGATCCTCTTGATTTGGTATTTGTGTCTTCACACAAGAATCTTTGCTGATTCCAATGCTCGATTCACTGAAATGCTCCCTGCTGTTCTCTGAATCGATGATGGATTAGTTGAGGTCTTTGTATTCATTATTGGCAAGGTTTTGAGACAGTCCGTTAAGTGCAGGAAGAATTCTGGCAGTGGCGTCCAAAGGCCAAGGCTTGGCAACCTGGGATAAGTCACCGTCTGAGTCTGTCTGTGTTGCTGTAAAGGAATACCTGAGGCTGAGTCATTTTTAAAGAAGAGAGGGTTAGAGCTGGGCAAGTGCTGTGGGCTTAGCAGGGGCTGCAGGGCAGTGGGAGTGCAGGCTTAAAAAATGCAGACCCCCGGGGCACCACTCATTTCTCTAGCTCTGATCCACTGTGGTACCAGGGGTCTAATCAGGCTTGTGTCTGCCTCCCTCTTGAATAGCCCAGAGAATTGATCTAAACAGCCTTCCTACGGCAGCTGCCTACTCCAGGTGGCCACATGCGAGTTCCAGATCAGTGTTGTCTCCTGGGACGCTGACACAGCAGCCAAGTTTGTTGGTGTTGGGGCAGCCACAGTTGGTGTGCGTGGTTCAGGGGCTGGCATTGGAATGGTGTTTGGCAGCCTGATCATTGGCTATGCCAGAAACCTGTCTCTCAAGCAGCAGCTCTTCTTCTGTGCCATTCGGGGCTTTGCCCTGTCTGAGGTCATGGGGCTCTTCTGTTTGATGGTTTCCTTCCTCATCGTCTTCGCCATGTGAGACTCTGTGGGGGTCACCTGCCTGTGCCTGCTGCTGCGACTCCACACCATTCCTGGTGCTGGGAACATTTTACAACATTTCTCTAAAAGCTTTACAACATTTCTCTAAAAAAAAGAAAAAAAAATAGAGGCTTACTTGGCTCACGGTTCTGCAGGCTGTACACGAAGCATGACGTCAGTGTCTGCTCTTGGTGAGGGCTTCAGGAAGCTTCCACTCAGGATTGAAGGCAAAGAAAAACTGACTTATCACATGGTGAGGTAGGGAACAAGAGAGAGAGGGGAGGGAGGTGCCAGGCTCTTCTTAACAATCAGCTCTTATGGGAAGTAACAGATCAACAACTCACTCATTACCCCGGGATGGCAAGAGCTGCCCCGTGACACACTAGACCCCATGTCCCACATTGTGATCACATTTTTTTTTTTGAGACGGAATCTCCCTCTGTCGCCCAGGCTGGAGTGCAGTGTTGCGATCTCCACTCACTGCAAGCTTCACCTCCCAGGTTCACGCCATTCTCCTGCCTCAGCCTCCTGTGTAGCTGGGACTACAGGCGCCCGTCACCATGCCCGGCTAATTTTTGTATTTTTAGTAGAGACGGGGTTTCACTGTGTTAGTTAGGATGGTCTCGATCTCCTGACCTCGTGATCCGCCTCTCTTGGCCTCCCAAAGTGCTGGGATTGGTGATCACATTTTAACATGAGATTTGGAGGGGACAAATATCTGAACTATATCAATGGGTCACTTTGTGCCTCAGTTTCCTCAGCGGTAAACTGGAGTAAAGAAGGATATGAAGAACCAACCTGTTAGGATTGTTCTGAGGATGAATGAGATGGCCATTGTGAAAGGACTCTGGGCCGTCTTAATGTGGTGTCGTATTATTGAATGAACCATCTAAATTCATGGCCGAATCTAGCCCATCTCCCGCTTTTGAATAGCCTGCAAGCTAAGAATCGTTTTTATATTTTAAAATGGTTGGGGGAAAAAAATCAAAAGAGGAACAATATTTCTTGACACATGAAAAGTCTATGAAATTCAAATTTCAATGTCCTTAAATAAAGTTTCGCTGGAACTCAGCCATGCTCCCTTGTTGGTGAACTTTCTGTGCCACTTTTGTGCGATAACGGCAGAGTTGAATAGTTGCTCCCGAGACTGAATGGGCCTGCGAAGCTGAAGGCACTTATCTGGCCCCTTACAGGAAAAAATGTGCCAGCCCCTGATGTAGAACGGTGGTTATCGTAGTGGTTATTGTTCATCTTGCAGCAAGATGAACTGGGTTCTCCACAGAGATCTTTCTCTCTGATGGTGTCAAAGCTTGGGGAATGCTGAAGCTCTCGAATTTCTGAGGAAGAAATCAAAGCTAGTTTGTTTTTTTGTTAATCCATTCATTCATTCATCATTGTTTCACCAAATATCCTTTGAGTTCCTGCTGTGTGCCAGACACTGTTGGGGTGGTGAGGAAAATGCAGTGACACAGGAGAAAATGCCTGCCCTCCTGGAGCTTATAGTCTAGTGGGAAGAGTAAGATAATATACAAGTAAAAACTCCTGACCCACCTGAGGGTGATGGATGCTCTGGCAGGGCAGGGGGAGAGAGTGGGGACTGTCAGGAAAGGCCGTTATTGAGAAGACCATAGGTGATGTGAAGGAGATGGAGTGTGAGCCCTGAACCTACATGATGGGGCTGGGGCAGGGGGGAGACTGCTTAGGCAGAGGGAAAGGAAGTTCAAAAGCCTTGGGGTGCAAGCATTGGAGATGGTCAAAGGAGAGCAATGTGCACAGAGCTTTTTTGTGTGTTTTAAAATTTCAGCATTGGCTACAGAGCTGTGGTAATCTGATATATGGTCCCGTTTAAAAAAAATTATTTTATCTTCAGAACAATAGGAAACATGAAGGGAGACCACGTAGTGCAGTGGATAAGAGAAGGAGTTTCAGGCAGATAAGAGGTGAAGCTCAACCTTGGCAGTATTGACATTTAGGGCTGAACAAAATCTTTGTTGCAGGATGCTGTCCTGTGCAATGGAGGCAGTTTAGTAGCATTCCTGTCCTTTACTTACTAGATACTTGTGATAACCAAAAATTTCTCCAAACAATGTCATATGTCCCCTAGGGGCAAAATTGGGGCAAATGTTAGTTGGGAGAATAGAGACACTGACTCTTGTTTCTCTCCTGTTCACCTTTTCTTCAGCAGAGAGCATGGTGTCTGTTCATATCCTGGTGAGAAGTATATGATTTATGTGATTGGCTCAGATCCTTGTGTTAAAATACAAGCTACTAAAATGGTTATCTTTGCAATTTTTTCATTGCATTTTTTTCTCTTACTAGTCGTCATCCCTTGTGTGTGAACAATTTCCAAATTGACCTGTGAAGCAACGAGGTGGACATCATTTCTTCCATCCACTTTCAGGCATGGTTGGAAGTGGAGAGCCTAAGGCTTACGAAACATGCCTGAGCCCCCTGAGTCCATGCTTTTGGCCCATCTGAACTCCAGGAGGGGAGATATACAGATAAAAGAGTGAGGTGCTTTCATACTGTTCCTCTGAGGCTCCCTGGTAACATGCCATCCATTGAAAATTGGCCTCTTTGCCTCGGGGAGCCCCTAGTATGAGTTGATACCTAAGTCACCACTGGCCATGCTGAATTAAAGGATGCCTTGCTGTAAAGAGGAACGGAAGCTCAGGGCACCAAGTGGAAGGGGCGCATTAGGAGAGCCTAGCAGAAATGTGTTTTTGAATTTGTGTTCACTGTTGGGCTCATTTGGATTGATTTCCTCCACTCTACCTTCTATCCTGTGCCTAGGTTGATCATGGAGCGAAATGTTCCTGTTTGTTCTTCCTTCTAGAGTTACGAATGGTAAAAAGACAGTAACTGATGTTTACTGAGCACTTCTTAAGTGCTCTAAGCTCTCTTCATGCATTCTCTTTCCCCCCTTCCAAATCCTCTCCATCATGGCTGTTATTGCCACTTAAAGATGAAGGCAGAGCCTTGAGAGGTTTGGTAATGTTCCTAAGCTGAGTGGTTAAGTAACTAGGGGAAGCTGGAATTTGATCTCTGCAGCCATTTTCGTCTGCAAAATCTTGGATGCACCAGGAGAGAAGCCCAAGAATTGTCCTGTGAAATTAAAACTGCACCCCAAAGCTCAGCCCCTGGGGGGATTCCTGGGCTCCCTCCTCAGAGCCTTTTATTGCATCCACGCTTGGATGAGTCTCTCGAAGCCAATTTAATCCCGGTCTGTCTACACGAGGGAGCAGCAAGCTATTGACAGCCTCATTTTATGGTCATCAGTGCCCTCTTCCTTCTGAAGCTTGTCAATTTTAATGTCTGGAGAACCAGGAGGTGGTGTAGGGGCTTCCAGACCCCTGTTTGCAATCACCACTTATAGACCAGAGCTTCTCACACTTAGATGCGTGTGGAATTCCCTGGGGTTGGAGTTAAGCTGCAGGTTGTGATTCCATAGGCCTGGCCTGGGGTCTGATCCTGCGTTTGTAACCAGCTCCCGGGTGATGATGTGGAGGCGGCTGTCCTCTGGCCACACTGAAGTCCCTAGTTCTAGATGCCATCACCCTCACCCTAGATGCCATCACCCTCACCCTACTTCAGAGGCTGTATCAAATTCTTAGAAGAGAAATATTGCCTCAAAAGAGACCTGGGAACCTGGCTCCAGGAAGAATTCCATCACTGCGGGAGCGTGGAATCGGAGTGATAGAGGTGAATGACAAGGATGTGGTGTTCCTTGAGCTGACTCCTGATGAGCTTGGCGAAATGAAGCCAGACATTTTATAATTGGTCACTTTTGTTTGTGTGGTGTCTAACATTTTTTGAATACCTACTGCGTGTCAGTGCCTTTTCCTGCTGAGGATCGTACTGGGTAACTTTGGATCTAAGGTCACTTTGGCAGTGAGAAGTTCCCTCCTCTGAGTCAAGACCACCTTTGAGCCCAGAAATGGTAGCTCACGCCTGTAATCCCAGCACTTTAGGAAGCTGAAGTGGGAGGCTCACTTGGGTCCAGGAGTTAAAGATCAGCCTAGGCAACATAGTGAGACCCTGACTCGACAAAAAGTAAAAAAAAAATTAGCCAGGCGTGGTGGCACGTGCCCATATTCCCTGCTACATGGGAGGCTGAGGTGGGAGGATCACTTGAGCACAGGAGTTCAAGACTGCAGTGAGCCGTGATTGTGCCACTGCACTTCAGCCTGGGGGAGAGAGCGAGACCCTGTTTCAAAAAAAATAAAAATAAGGACCACTTTTGAGTCAGCAAGTGTGACAGGAGCACGTGAGTAGGAGGGAAGATTTGGATGATACACATGTTGTCATGCTATATTTCCTTCACTAATTATATGGGCTCAGTAAGGGATATTCAGAGGTTGTCAGTTGCCTTTGTGCCAGATTCAGTTGGACTCTGATAGAGACCTAGGCAAATATAATGTCTGTGCACCGTGTTCCCGGAAGCACTTAGAAAGATCCCGGGCAGATTCACTGGCATAGTTAACACACCCTGGACTTTCCCTCGCCCTGCATATGGTGGCTTATGAGAAGAAAGCAAAGACTAGAAAATCATTTGTGTGTCACTTTGCAGGAAAAACACTTCAGGTAATGAGACAGGATTTGAGTGGAAGGTGATTATCACCAACCTTTCATTCATTTTCTACAAAATAGTCAACATGCAGTCTCCCAAGCTGCATAATGAATGTAGCATCCTTCATCTGGGGATATTGGGAGGGCTTATTGCTTATCTGTGATCCAATATTAATTTGCCTTAAACAAAAGAAGCAATTTACTGTGTAATTCTGAGGTTTATGGTGTTTCTACTAAGTCCTTTCATCTTTGAAAGATGGTGTTATGCATTTTAATAGAAACTATTGTTTTCTTAAAATCTTTTCTCTTCTTTCTTTCTTTTTTTTTTTTTTTAACTCTTTCTTCTCTTCAATCAGATTATAGAGTTGGAGCAAATGTCATGATGAGCTTTGAGGCCCAGACCTGGTCTTTTGAGGGGTGCGTGTGTGTGTGTGTGTGTGTGTGTGTGTGTGTGTGTGTGTGTCTGTTTCTTTCTTCATAATAGTCCCAACCGTAAACAGGGGTATGGCACAATACCTCTTATGAACAAAAGTGCTGTTTGTCTACAAGGGGAATTGAGCCTACATTAATTGTATTTAATTAGGATTTTTGTGCTGTCCGTATGACGTTTAACCACACTGTCAATTATAGACTTCCTTTAAGGAATTTCCAGGAAACCCCCTTACCGTAAGAGTTTAAATTAATGTTTTGCTAGTTTAATGACAGCAGTTGGGAAAGGAAGCACCTTTCAGACCATTAGCTAAAGCCAACTTCCTTTAAACTTAGAAGAGGGCACAGCATGATAGATGGAGATCTGCCCCAGTGCGTCATCATAAATGCCTCGAGTCAGCCCCAGGATGGATTTTGACCTCAGTGGGGAGAGGTTTGGTTAGAGGGTTGGGTAGAACCCCCTAACCTGTAGAAGAATCTAGAAAAGTGAGATGAACGCCTTTCTCTTAAGGCTGTCACTTATCCAATTCCAACTCCCTCTTTAGTAACCACCTCCCTGCCTCCCAGTGAAGTGACCCCAGGGAGCCAGTTATTATGGCCCTACTTGATGGATAATTACTGGTTGAGGCTTGATTTGACACCAGCATTTTGCATGATAGCCTGTTAGATTTGCTTGGCTCAAAAATTGATATTTTCATTCCTCTAAGGCTGCAGCATGGAAACATGGTTGAGTGGGGTTTGCCAAGATGGGATGATTTCTTGTGCTGTGGCAGGACCAGGGCAGCTGTTCTGAGAACTGTTTCGGCAGAGCCTTCACAGTTGGTTTTGTTGAAGGCTTTTCTGCAGGTGCAGAGTTGATTCCTAAAGGACAACCTGGTTTCCTGGTTTTCCTAGGAAACTACTTATGGAGAGTGCATGTGTTTAATTTAGGAGGCACAGCTGTGCAAGGGACTGGGACTCCGTCAGGGAACGGGGTGCAGGAGCCCTGTGTTCCTTATGTGTCAGCTTCATTCCTAGTTGCTGGTGTCAGAACTGATCAAAGGTGTCTGTTGTCTTTCTGCACACACATGCTACAGGCAGTAAGGGATGAGGTAGCAAAACTAGTTCACTGCTTATCGGCTGGGAGGCTTCAGGAAAGTCTGTGAACTACTGAGCATTAGTTTCTGCATCTGTCCAATGGGCCCAATGGCACCTGCTCTGCTCATCTCTCAGGATCTTACATGCCACACAAGCTAATGGAGAAGTAAATGCTTTTTAAGCCTAAAGGAATGGGCGTGGGTGCATTCAGTGAGAGGCAGTAGGACGAATCGTTAGTGATTAGTTTGCCCAGTAGGAGCAGCAGTTGTTAGTATAAGAAGGGTGGGTTAGTACATGGGTAGTGGTCAGGAGGAGCACCACTGCTGCTGCTACTTAGCCACTTGTGTAACCCTTTTTAAAAACACAACAACAAAAACCCCAAACCTCTTAGTCTACTATAGGATAGGTTGTTCCAGCATCTGAAATTCCAAAGTACTTGTTGAAGGGGATTCTTAGGATAGCTTAATTTTGTTCATTCATAGGATCTTTTTCCTGGGGCATGATCCTAGCCGTGTTCAGGATAAGCCCTGCACATCAAGCTGGTGCAGTGAAGTGTTCTGTGGCTGGAACTAAATCTGTCCCAGGCTCACAGCATGGGAGGGGGGGTGGCAGGCGTTTTTGAATTCCCCTGAGGGCACTTGGCCTTTGCTTGTATCTGCTCAGGAAGTCAGACAGTCTGCAGCTGGTGGCGTGTGCAGCTACCCCTTCTGTTCTCTGGCCCTGGAGGCTTGTGGTCCTTTTGTTTTAAAGTCGACTGCCTGATGTTCCTTTGGAATATGTGAGTCCAGTGGGAAAGAATAGAACATATTCTGAATCTTAATGGTGGATTTAAAAAATCTATTTAGGGAATCTGAGCATCACTTAATTAGACATGTCTTTATTTCCCCAGCTGCCCTAATTAAATAGTAATCATAATAAGGATAAGGATAATAGCTGATCTCAGTGTCCTGTCTCCCAGTGAAGTTGCTCAATACATATTTGTAGATGAATGACTTGGAGATCCAAAGGAAGGTTTGGAGATTTGCCATTGTATTCAAGTCTACCCTGGTGGGACTTTGAAGGTGAACATTCTTCTTCTCTGGGTCTCCACCTTTTCCCTTCCCATATAACTATTTTCTCCTTATCTGCGTGCTTTTCTGCAATGCATATCTGCAACAGGTGAGCCTGGGTGAATATGATTACACGCAGGTTGGTTTTTCTGCCTTCTTTATGGTCTGCATTTTGGGATTAAATCTTCCTGCAGACTTTGTCTGGTCAGCCTGGTTGCGACCGTGGATCTTGGTTTCGTATATTGTCAGAGATGGCAAGGAATTCAAAGATGATCTCGTTTTACCTCTTTATTTTATAAACTCGGGCCCAAAGTGAAATGACTTGCTCAAGAATACACTGAGTGAGTGAGGTGGTCATGGAGAGCTAGCTCTCCTGATGCTTAGCTCTGACCTAATTCCAGGAAGGTGACTGCATCTGGCTTCTGCCCCAAAACATCCTGGGAAGAAATGGTATCCTGCTGAGAGAATGAGGGCTGGATGGAGGTGTCCTGCATAAGGGCGTCAAAGTACTTCACTCTCCTCTGGGAATCCCACAGTGATTCTTTGATTCTATGCCCACTGAGGGAAAGTTGATTTGAGTGTACCCCACTGTTCGATTGAAATGGGCCTCTTCTGTCCCCAGCCTGGTGAGTCATATCTTGTTTCCCTGCCAGTGGGCATTTTCTGCCTTTATCCCCGCTCGTGTCTGCTGAATGGGTCACCCAGGCTGGAGCAGGCTGAACTACAGGCTAATGACATTGGCCTAGTTCCTGCTTGGTGGTGAAATCTCAGACAGGATCTTATCACCCTCTCTGTGCCCGGAAAATTAGACTCTCCTGGAGCTTATAAAATTGGGATGTCTGTTTCCACTAGCATTTCTTTCCCAGTTATATTAATCAAGAATATGAAATTAAATCAAGATATTCCTTATGCCGGCACCAGCTTCTCCAATACATTTATCTCTGTATTTTAGTATTTGCTTTGGCTCTTTTTCTCAGAAGGGGATTTTTCTATGCAGTTTAGGAGCACAGAGCGAACTTCCTGGGAAAGCCTAGAAATTCAAACATCCTTAGCTGCATAAACTTGGGAAAATCAGTATAATCTCACTGAGCCGTGTTGTTTTTAATCTGTAAAATGGGCATCCGTGTGCCACCCTTGCAGATGTTGTAAGGACTATAGGAGATTGTATGGCGCGTAGAAAATACCTCACTTTGTGTTTGGCACTTAGTGGGTCTACATGTGGAGGTCCGAGCTTTTAAGACAGCCTTTTGCCTGATGTAGATGTATGTACGTGTATTGGTGTAGGATTCTCAGGCAGGCTGACCATCAGAATTACCTGGTGTACTTTAAAATAATCCCAGCATGAGCATCAGATACCTGGGTGCCCCTAGACCACCCACTCATCCGAATCTCCAGAGCCGGGCCCTATGTTCCATCATTTTATTTTATTTTTCTATCTTTTTTTTTCAATATTTTTGTAGACTTGGTCGGGGGGTGGGGGGTGGTGGTCTCGCTATGTTGCCTGGGCTGATCTTGAACTCCTGGCCTCAGGCACTCCTCCTGACTCAGCCTCCCAAAGTGCTGGGATTACAGGTGTGAACCACTGCACCTGGCCCTATTGCATCATTTTGAAAGGCTCCTTCTGTAATGTTTTGGATCCTCAGCCACATTTGGGGATGTCTGTAGAATGGGTTTTATTTTTTCTCATCATCCTTGATAAAGGCAAAATGGTGGTGTGGTATAGAGACTTGAGGATTTCAGTCTGATCATTTTTTCATGCTTGATTTGGGCTCTGTTCACATCAAGTTTGTTGGGATTGGTGGGGTAGGAAAGGGGAACAATTAGAAAATAATAGTCTAATAAGAGAAGCTGTGATGCTTGATAATTAGAAATGGAGAATTTGCTTCTTAAAAAGGCACTCTTCATGGTACTAAAGACAACCAGATTATATCTGTTCAGGCCACCATAGGATTTGCCTTCAGATGCAGAAACTTATCTCTGAGATGGCTTTAAGATGGAGTGGTGAGAGTCCACATTCAGTTTCCTGTCGGTTTCCAGATGTGTGGGTGGGGTTTCTCGTCTCTGTCTCTGTCCCTCCTCCTCTGGCTGGCTTAATACTGGGAGAATTCTTATCGCTTCCTGGAGGACCCACATGCTTTGGAGTGAGGGAAGCCAACTTGAATTCTGGCTCCAATCCTTAAATCCCATCTGGAAGCGTCATATAGATGGGATCTGTTCCCAGCTTGGAATCTACCTGGGTATAACCTGGCACTCAACCTGCGGCCTCATATGTTTTTGTTGAGCAAAGAGAAATATATCAGAGAAGGATGAAAAAAACTCCAAATCAGGAAACCTGTCCATTTCCACTTCCTGGTTCTGTGACCTTCAGCAAGTCATTGAACCTTAGAGAGTGAGCCTTGGTTCCCTTGTTTGTGAAATGGAGTCTTCACATTCCTTTCCTTAGTTTTCTCAAGTGAAATACTATTTTATGTAAAAATGCTTTTGTAAAACCACAGAGCAGTCTCACCCTTACTGTAAAAGGAATATTTTGTTGCTTGTTGGAACACTGGCGTTTACTCAGCATTTTTGCTGGTTGTTTACCTGTTATCCCTCTCTGTGTTAAATGTGGAAAATTATTTGTTTATAAGTTTTCTTTCTGCTTTTTAGTCTTCTGGGAACTCTGCAGTGCCTAGGCACTTTGAAGAAGGGTTTTCTGGAATTTCACGTGGGTTTCACCTCACCCTATCCACAAAGCCTGTCTTTAGAAGTCCCTGTCTCCCTGTGTTTGCTGGGGTGAAAGACAGAAGCTCTGATCGGCAACCTCAAAGCTGCAGTGTTCAGGAAAGCCAGATATTTTCATTTTCTTTTTTTGCCTCTCAATTGGAGTCATACGGTGCTGCAGCAAGGCTTGTTTTATGGATTTGTTAGTGACCCAAAGTATTTTTCTTGCGAATAAATGTTACTTCCCACCACAGTGACTTGAGAATAGGAAGGACACATGGAGAGGATTATAAATAGGTTTTGGTGCCAACAGATAGGGCAGACTTCCAGAAAAATTATTTGCATTCACCATGTTTGTTAAATGGGCAATTGTGGAGTGTACAGTTGCTAGCGTTTGTCTGCCTGTCCTGGGTAAGGCAACAGTTCAGTAGTGGCCTGCATTTGACCCTTAAAGAGCTAGTGGGCTTTGCAGCTAGTTCATTCATTTATCCTAATCTAGGATGGACTGTTTAAAAATACATATCCAGCCAGAAAACAGACATAGACACTTATGGGGAATGAGTTCTTGACAGAATTTCAGTATTTAACCATTGGTATGAGCATCCTTCCATCCATCCATTCATCTACTTGTCCACTTTACCATCCATTTTCCATCCCTCCTTCCATTCATCCATCCACTCACCTACCCTTCTACCCATGCACTCATGCATCCATCTGAAGGGGTGGCCTGCCCCTCCACACCTGTGGGTGTTTCTCGTTAGGTGGAATGAGAGACTTGAGAAAAGAAATAAGACACAGAGACAAAGTATAGAGAAAGACAAGCGGGGGCCCAGGGGACCGGCGCTCAGCTTACAGAGGACCCACGCCGGCACCGGTCTCTGAGTTCCCTTAGTATTTACAGATAATTATCTTTACCATCTTAAAGATCAGGGAGTGGCAGGACAATAGGATCGTTTTTAGGGAGGAAATCAGCAGTAAGACATAAGAACAAGGATCTCTGTGACATGAATAAGTTTAAAGGAAAATCCTGTGCCTAGAGATAAACCTTTTAGCAGCATTGTTTCATCCTATCACATGGGGATAAACCTTGGACAATACCTAGCTTTTCTAGGAACAAAGACACACCCTGCACGCCCAAAATCCATTAAACCTTGAGTTACCACAGCACATGTCTCTTGCAAGGACAAGGTTGGGGGTAGGGTCACAGATTAACAGCATCTCAAATACAGAACAAAATGGAGTCTCTTATGTCTACTTCTTTCTATATAGACACAGTAACAGGCTGATCTCTTTCTTTTCCCCACATCCATCCATCCATCCATCCATCCATCCATCCATCCATCCATCCATCCATCCTCCATTTTGGCAAATGGCTATCAAGCACCTGTTAGGTGCCAGTTCTGTCCTGGGTTTTGGGGATAAAAAGTCAAATAAGACAGGATCTCTGACCTCAAGGAACCTGCAGTCTGGGGTGCAGGGTGTTTTCCTAAATTTTAAGTCAAATTCTTCCTTGACACATACCTATTTTTATTTTGTTTTGGTTCTCATCTCTGTGAACAGAGCAAAGCATGCAACCATTGTAACACTTTGATTTGTTTTTATAAACCCAAGTTCTAGAGTTGGATTTCATGGTTTGCATAACTCGGCATAGTGTAAGTGCATGTATTATTAAACAGAAAAAGAGGGAAGAAACGACAATCTAGAAAAAAGATAAAATCTTATGACTGTAATTTATTAAGTAAGGTATCCAATGAAATTCTTTCCTTTTCTCTTTTCTTTTTCTTTTTTTTCTTTTCTTTTCTTTCTTTCTTTCTTTCTTTCTTTCTTTCTTTCTTTCTTTCTTTTTTAAGAGGCAGTCTCAGTTACACAGGCTGGAATGCAGTGTCATGATCATAGTTCACTGCAGCCTTCAACTCCTGGGTTCAAGTGATCCTCGGACTTGTGGCCTCAAGCGATCCTCCTGCCTCAGCCTCCCAAAGTGCTGGGATTACAAGCATGAACCACTGCTCCTAATTCTTAAGAGATATTTTTAAACCTCACAGTGTATACTCTTCAGAATCACTTTTTGAACCTTAAGTAAGTTTAAATGCCAAACACTTTCTAAATATATTTTACTGAAAGTCCAGTTGGGAAGCAGAGGATTCCATCATCTTTTGAATTAGCATGAGGACGACCATTAAAATTCATGATTAAGAGCATGGGATTCAGGTCTGACAAACTTGGGTTTGGATTTCCATTTTGCTGTTCTCTACCTGTGTAACTTGGGACAAATTACTTAATCTCCCTGAGCCTCAGCTTTCCTCTTTATAAAATGGGAATAACAACAGTATTTACCTGAGAGAATTACTATTAGAATGATGTGAGAGTAAAGATTTGCAAAGTACTCAGCAAAGGCCTGGGATGTAGTAAGTGCTGTTTTGATTATTATTAGGGGCAAAGAGATTAGATAGTTAACAAAAAAAGGAAAACCAAATATTGGCCATTGGAGGGTTTCTGTGGAAATAAGATATGTGATGCCTTTTGGTATTACACAACTAACAGTCTCCTGAGAAATCGTAAAGTTTCTCACATAGCCCTTATTTGCATCTTTGCTGATTTTTACCAAGCTGTTTTTTGCAGTTCAAGGGTTGGTGGGAAACGTTTGTATGTGTAGGGGGGTGGTGGGAGGAGAAAGAGTGTCGAGCCTATAAACAGTTATTCAGATTTTCAGCTAATTTTAGCACGAATTAGATTTTAGGTTTTTAGCACGTCTTTTCGGCAGGCCACCCCACTTAGGAGAAAATCCTATTCTGAAATTAATTTCAACAAATCAGAAAGGCAAATTGGTAGTTGTATCTGACTTATTTTTTTTTTTTTTTAAGGGTTGACCAATGAGTTGACTTTTATGTAACACTTGAGGCAAAGAGTTCAGTGTCATGGGAATTATTTTCACAAATGGATCATTTTCTTTTAAAAAAAAAAAAAGAAAAGAAAAGAAGGGAGAATTTCTCTTGGTGTTTTTGTTCCATGGAAGGTAGTTCTACATACTGTTTATAGAGGCCTTGATCCTTTTTAAACTTAAGGAGCCCAGTTGGCCTCTATCGCAATAAATTGAGCTCCATATAGGGGCTGAGGGACATTTAATTTATGTGCCTGACTCTTTTCCCCAGTTCAGCCGGCTACTTCCTGGGATGGTGTTCTTGATTGATGGCCCTTCTGGCATGTTGTGCTGCTGGGATGTCTTTTGAAGTTTCTCCTCCAGGCCTGAGGTTTGCCCCTGTGAGGTGTTAATGGGCTTCCTGCTGGGGCTTTATTTGTGAGGGGTGCTTGTTAGAGGGGGCTTGATGGGCCAGTGGGGGCACCAGAGCGCCAGTTCTTCCACTCTGAAGAGTTGACTCTCAGGCCTTGGACTCGTGTTCTCAACCCACTGCAAGTCTTGTTTTTATTTCTGCTCCTCAGGTAGAAATGTTTATCCTCTGGGGGTTCTGAGAACCCTGGCAAGTTTTGGGAGTGTGTGATCAGGCCCCGCCAGGGAAGGGTTGTTCTGAGAACCCACACAGACAAGTGGACTCCTCCCCACAGGGGATGGCAGGGATTTGCAGTGAATAACAAGGGGTTGAGTCTTGAGCAAGATGGCCCAACCCCAGCAAGACATACCTTGTCCTCTTTTCTCCCGGGTTGTCGAGGCCTCTATGTTCTCCTTCCTGGGTCCTCAGCGGCCTGACTGCCTCTAGTCTCCCCTCCCAAATTCCATTCTCCTCAGCACCACATGGCACTCTTTCTAAAATGGCTCTCCTCCCACCAGTTCTTTCATGGTGTAACGAGTTGAATTGTGTCTCGCCACGAATTCCTAACCCCCAATGTCTCAGAATGTGACTTTATTCAGAGTTATATAGGGCCTTTAAAAAGGTGATTAAGGTAAAATGGGGTCATTAGGGTGGACGCTAATCCAGTCTGACTGATGGGCACAGCAAGAAGGTGGCCGTCTGCAAGCCAAGGAGAGAGGCCTCAGGAGAAACCAGACCTGACCTGCCAACACCTTATCTTCCAGCCTCCGGAACTGTGAGAAAATAACTTTGTTGTTTAGGCCACCCAGTCTGTGGTACTTTATTATGGCAGCCTGAGTGGATTAATATACATGGCTACCTTGACCGATAGGGTACATTTCCAGCCTCATGGAGTGTCACAGGAGGTCTTTTGTCTCTGGCTGCTGTCTGCCTTTCTGACCTTGGGCAGAGATCTCTTCTCTTGCCTGAGAAACTACAGATCCTTTATGACTCAATTCTAGGCTACCTATTCTGTGAGGCCCTCTGAGACCATCCTTCTCTCTCTCTCTCTCTCTCTCTTCCCTCCCCACAGATGTGGGCCTTCTGTATACTTCTGAGAACCTTGAGGGTAGAGATAGCACCTAGCTCTGAGCCTGTTAGTTCATCTGTGTTTATTGAATTAGTTAAGACTTACCCTTTGTTGTTTTGTTTCCTTAGAAAGCTACCCACCACCCCCAACTTAGTGCTTTATTAGAAAAGATGATGTATTAGTCTGTTTTCACACTGCTGTAAAGAACTATCTGAGACTGAGTAATTTATAAAGAAAAGAAGTTTAATTGACTCACAGTTCTGCATGGCTGGGGAGGACTCAGGAAACTTACAATCATGGTGGAAGATGAAAGGGAAGCAAGGCACGTCTTACATGGCAGCAAGAGAGAGAGTAAGGGAGGAAGTACCACACTTTACAACCATCAGATCTCATAGACCTCACTCATTATCATGAGAACAGTATGGGGGAAACAAGCCCCATGATCCAGTCACCTCCCACCAGGTTCCTCCCTTGACATGTGGGGATTACAAGTGGAGATGAGATTTGGGTGGGGACACAGATCCAAACCATATCAGATGATAAACCTTGATTTTCCACAGGGTGTTAATAGCTTCACACAGGTATGTCCCAGATGATGATGGTTATGTCCATGATAACACTAGTAATTTTAGCTAGTATTTACTGAGCACGTTCTGTATACCAAACAAGCATGTGCCCCACCTAACCATCGCAACACCCTTTCAGGTAAGTGTATCTTCAAGTAAACTTGAGCCAGCTTCATCTGGGAGATGGCATAGCCCAGCTGTGAGCAAGAAGATTCAAAAGCTATAGGCTTCTTTGCCTCCAGATCATTTCTGGCAGGCCTTGACACTCCAAAGCAGATTTTTCTTTAGGTGCCCAATCACATAGTAACATTTCTCTCTTTTTTTTTTTTTTTTAAATTATTATTCTACTTTAAGTTCTAGCGTACATGTGTACAATGTGCAGGTTTGTTACATATGTATACATGTGCCATGTTGGTGTGCTGTACCCATTAACTCGTCATTTACATTAGGTATATCTCCTAATGCTATCCCTCCCCACTCCCCCCTCCCCACAATAGGCCCCGGTGTATGATGTTCCCATTCCTGTGTCCAAGTGATCTCGTTGTTCAATTCCCACCTATGAGTGAGAACATGTGGTGTTTGGTTTTCTGTTCTTGTGATAGTTTGCTGAGAATGATGGTTTCCAGCTGCATCCATGTCCCTACAAAGGACACGAACTCATCCTTTTTTATGTTGGCATAGTATTCCATGGTGTATATGTGCCACATTTTCTTAATCCAGTCTGTCACTGATGGACATTTGGGTTGATTCCAAGTCTTTGCTATTGTGAATAGTGCTGCAATAAACATATGTGTGCATGTGTCTTTATAGCAGCACACATAGTAACATTTCAATGAAACTGGCGAGAAAATGAAACCTCCTTTAATTCACTCTTCATTTGCAAAGGTAGGAAGAAATTGTTCAACAACAACTGTGTTCAGTAGAACCATCATGAGTTCACTGGGCCCCCCTGCAGCTTGGGGACCGGGTGGCCAGTGCTGTTCTTCCACCTGCCACTATTTAGATGTGGAAAAAGAGACCTGGAGGAGTTTTCCAAGATGTTGTCAGGTTATAAGAAGAGCTAGTGAGTGCACTGGACTGTGCTGTTTTTCCTTTGGTGTTCAAATAGAGAGAGTTTTAAATTCACTTTTTGCTCTAGGTGCTATCAAGACTTTTAGTTATTTCTGATTTTAAAACCCTGGGAAAGAAGAGGGATGACCTGGCCATTTTCGATCCAATGCACTTGACAGTATTTCCTTGTGCTGCTATGTCCCCAGGACTGACTTTGCAATTCTTTCTGAGTTGTGCCATACCACTGAATCCACTGAGGGCAGCCTTACTTTTTGGAAGGGAGGTGAGAAGAATAAAGAAATGTAGAGATTCAATGAACACACTGCTTGGCAAGTAGGACCTCAGTCTAGTGTAGAGAAAGCTGGCTGCCATCAAGAAATAGCTGTGTCCACAGCTTTCTCATTTTACCTTAGTGCTCAGGCGGACCCTGTGAAGGAAATGCAATTTAAATAGAGAGGTGGAAAATCTCTACCTGAGCTTCCCTGAGGCTGGGGAAGGAGATGAGGGCAAATTGAGCACCTGGAGACCAGAGTAACTAAGGAGTTGTGCCTACTTACTCTTTGCTGGTGAGATTGTTAGGTCTGGCATACATTTTTGGGGGTTATTAGATTCCTTCCTTGGTTTAGGTCAACTTGTTATGTGACAGGGAGACATTGTATTCTAACCTCTGGAATCTGGCTGCCTTTTTCCATCCCTGGCCCTGCCACTTATTTTGAGAGCTCAGACAAGTGACTTGACTCTCTTGGTTCTTTTACAGGGCTGTGTGTGGATTAAATAAGATCATGTATGTAAAACATGTAGCCCAGTACTTGTTTTATGAATTCAGCTGCTTTGACAGAGAGACCCCAAATAATGTTGACTTTAAAAAGATGTAAATTGATTTCTCTGTGATACATGGTCAGAGCAGATGGCCTAGGAACGGTTCTGCAGGTTTCACAATGATCAGAGACCCAGCCTCCTATAGCTTGTTGCTTTGCCATCTTCAATATATGCCTTCCAGCTCCTGGTCCAAGGTGGCTGCTCCAGTTCCTGCCATCATTTCTGCATTGCAGCCAATAAGGGAAAAGGGGATATGGAAGGCATGCCTCTTTCCCTTAACAATATGGCCGAAAAGTTACTCACAGCACTGTCTCGTCTCATGGGCCAAAGCTGAATCATGTGATCACATTATTCACAAGTGAGGTGGGGAAATTTTAGTCTTTAGCTGGATGTCCAGCTAAAAAGCATGATTACAGGCCGGGTGCAGTGGCTCATGCCTGTAATCCCAACACTTTGGGAGGCTGAGGTGGGTGGATCACTTGAAGACAGGAGTTTGAGACCAGCCTGGCCAACATAGTGAAACCTCATCTCTACTGAAAATACAAAAAATTCGTCGGGCATTGTGGCACACGCCTGTAATCCCAGCCAATTGGGAGACTGAGGCACAAGAATCTCTTGAACCCGGGAGGTGGAGGTTGCTGTTAGCTGAGATTGCGCCATTATACTTGAGCCTGGGAGACAGAGCGAGACTCTGTCTCAAAGCACTATTACTGTATAAGAAAGAGAGGTGGGATATTGGGGATGACTTGCAGTATCTATCTAAGAGTTAAATGCTCAATAAATGTTAGTTATCACTACCACCACCACCACCACCATCATTATAATCATCATGACCATCATCATTTCTGGTGTTAGCCTATAGATTCCTCCACGTCCTCACTTCTTATTTGGTCCCCTTATTCTCCATTTTAGCCCATGTTAGCTTGTGCTTTGTTCTATTGCATGATTTACCTCTGTCCCTGTCTTGAGACCTTTTTATACCCAGAGGTTGGCAATGTAACTAGAGTCCTACAATAAGCTCCTGTGTGGTGGAAATGGATCTTAAAGCTGGTGAGGACACTGACAGTTTAGGGAGACTAGAGCATAAAGTCTTAGTAAATCCACTTGGCAGCTTCATTGACATACTACAGAAAAAGGTGACGGAAGGAAGAAAAAAGTCTAGCTATCTTGAAATGTAGGTTAAGCACTTGCTTCATTTTGTTGTATTCTTTCCACTCACTTTTGTGAAGATGCCTTGAATCTCCGTGGAATTCTTCTTAAAGCTACAGTCTGGATATCCAGCCTCCTGATTCACCTTTGGGGTTTCCAAAATATGGTAAGTTCAAAATCTGTGGCCTTATGAAGGTGGTGGGAGCCAAGTTTCTTTTGGTTTAGAAGCACTTTGAGTATATAAATGGATTCATGCTGTAGACCCTGATTCACGATTTAGATGTTTCACAAGAGCTTTTCAGGATAGAGGTGGTTCATTGAAATTTCACGTGGATTTAAGGCTCATTAAGGTGTTGGGGAAGCCGGATGCCACTCTCTCGGTATAAATCCCAGTGAGGCTAATTTAGTGGAGCTGCAGCCAGCTTTCATGTTTTCCGTCAGCCACACTTACCTTCATCTCTTCCCTTCTCCTTTCTAAAATACTGTATCAGAAAGTGACATTTTCCTCCTAGGAGAAGAATCACTCAAAGACAGTGGCCTTCCTTCTTTCTACCATGGTATTTGTCTTTAAAGATTAGGTGATGTGGTGGGTGGGCATGGTGGCTCATGCCTGTAATCCCAACACTTTGGGAGGCTGAGGTGGTAGGGTCACCTGAGGCCAGGAGTTTGAGACCAGCCTGGGCAACATAGTGGGACCTTGTCTTTACAAAAAATTAAAAAATTAGCCAGGCATTGTGGTCCATGTCTGTACTCCCAGGTACTTGAGAGGCAAGAGGATTGCTTGAGCCCAGGAGTTTGAGGCAGCAGTGAGCTATGATTGTGGCAAGAGAGGGAGATCCTGTGTCCAAAGAAAAGAAGAGAGAGGAAAAAAAAAAGATAAAGTGATATGGAGACAAAGGATGGGAAAATTCTGCAAAGAAAGATTGAAGTCATTGTTGATTTATTTTTTCTTTCCCTCATTCTTTCTTCTTTTCAGTCCCTGTGGATTCTGCCTGAGATCTCTCTTGGGAATTCCTCTTATTCATTTCTTCCCTTCTGTTACTGTTCTAATTCAGGCCTGTAGTGTCCCTTGCTAGGACTAGTGCAGTAGTCTTCTGGTTTTCTTGCCCCCTGCCTCTTCTCCATCCTGTGCATGTTCTCCCAGCACTGACCTGGCCCAGTCACTCTGTTACACATAGTACCTTCTTCCCATTACTGTCAATGGCATGGAGTCAGCCTTCCTTGGCATGGGATCCAAGACCAGACCATGCTATGGTTGTTTGCTAACAGTTAGAATATGTGGCATCCTTATAGGCATTGTTTGTAACTCTTTTTTACAGTGAAGGAAATGGAGGCTAGAGGGATTAAGTCACTTGCCCAGTGGCTCCTATTAAAAAGCGATGAAACCAGGATTGGGCTCTGGGCAGCTGTGCTCCAAAACTGGTGCTCTTAATCCCCACATCATGTGTTGGTCTCATCTCTGTCTGTCCTCTTCTCCCACCTCCTCTTTCCCTCACACCCTGGCTTCCAGCCCCATGAATCGGCTTTCATGTCCCTGTCTTGTTGCCATCAACAGCATGACTTGAAGTTGCCCATGTCGTGGTGTCTGAACCTTCATGTTTGCTGTCCTCTCTGCCTAGAGTGCCTTCCCTCTCCCTTTTGACTGGCAAAGTTTCACTCCAAGGTCTAGTTCACAGCACCCTCATGATGATTCCCACTCCCACCCCCATTATAAAAATGAGCCGAAGATGGCCACTGTGTATTGGTTCCTAGGTTGTTTCTTCACACCAGACTGTACCTAACAGTCTCAAAAATCTGTAGGTTCCAAACTCAATTTTTAAAATGTTTACGAGTTTATTACAAAGAATACCAAGGAACACTCTGACGCAGAGGTACATAGGGCAAGGTGGGGGAGGGGTGCAGAGTGTCCATGCCTTCTCCAGGCATGCCACCCTCCCACCACTTGTGTGTTCACCAGCCCAGAAGCTCTCCACACCCCTTCCCAAGCTCAAATTTTTACACATCCATTTGTTTTAAAACTAGCCAAAACAAGCAGATTTCTAGCCATTCAGGGCCTGCCTACTTTGCATACCCCACAGAACCGTACCCACCATGTGCCAGCCATTGGTAAGACAGAGCCTTATGGTTATAAAATGTAAGACTGCTCACTGACCCAACGATCCTACAATGCTCCTGAGCTATATCATCCCCTACAATTCCCCTCCCCCCCCCAGACAGTGGCCCCCACACCCACCATAACCCTCTGGATGGTCCCCTGCTATGAGGGACTTCTGTCTCATGCAATCCTGTTTAAGTACTGTTGTGTGTTACTGCCAAATCTTTTTTCTTTTTATTTCTTTTTAGAGATGGGTTCTCACGATGTTGCCCAGGCTAGTCTTGAACTCCTGGACTCAAGCAAACCTCCTACCTCAGCCTCCTGAGTAGCTGGGGCTACAGGCATGCACAACCATGCCTTGCTTCCAAGTCTGTTTTCTTGATCAGCTCCCAATTACTCAAACCCCTATACCCTCAACAGATTCCATCACTCTGTTTTATGAATTTCCATGGTATTTTGAACCTGCCTCCATGGCTGCACTCATCACATCATGCCATAGTTGGTTGTATACTTGATTGTCATCCCTTTGGATTCCTGACCAAGACTTGAGGAAGCCAAGGAGTCCTGGGTTGGGAAGAATAGGAAGAAGTGTAATGAACTTGTAAACATGATCAGGTGTTCCCAGAGTCATGGATTCCTTTGTTGTTTTGTACTTGGCCATAATTTATCTTGGTTGCTGGCATCAAGTCTGAAAACACTGGCATTTTGTGAAGCACCTGGAGAAGAACTTGTAAGTTTAATTTCTTCTGAGCCTGAAAATGTGACCAGGTGAAATGTATGAGATAGAGATGATTACTAAAATGGAGACTTTTCAAGGCTTATTTTGATGGTTCTTTTGTTTCCTGCCACTCCCTCCTTAACCTGGACTTGACAACTAAAAAAATGAATAAATAAATCAGTAAATAAATGAGTGGAAAGATTCTTCACATGATAATGATTCTGCTCAGCACACTTTCTTCCAAATTGTGCTCCCAGAAGACACTTGGGTTCTTAGATGGTTCATGGATCATTATCACTTGTCAGGGACAGTGGAAACGTAGGAGCTGGTTGCAAGTGCCAATCAATAAGCAATGAAAAGAAGGCACTCTGAAATGGCCTCAGCCAATGGATGTTCAGAGAGAGACAGACACAGGCAGCTTTTCTGGAATAAGTCTTTTTGGCTGTAGCTCACATCCTGTTAACATAAATTTCCATTGGATTGGGCTGAGGCTGGGAAATTGAAGGCATTTCTTTAGAATGAAACTTAAAATTTACCCCCATCCCCAAATCCTTTTAATGAAATTAAAGTTACTTATAAGGAAAGAAAGATCTTGGGTTAGTAGAGATACATTTTAATAGAGAAAGGGAAAACTAAAATGTGGTTTTCTTAAGCCTTTGGAAAGATTCATATTGAAATAACTGAGTTCTTTTTTTCCTTCAACATTGTCAGTGTAATAGTGATATAAAGTTTTATGGATAAATAAATGTATTTAGCAAAATGACATATTTCAGTGATAAATTTGGTTTCTTAGTTCAGAATATGGCTTTGACTAAGGAAGGAGAGTAACAGAATGAATACCAAGGACTCTATCCCTCATTTCCATTTCCTTTGACAGCGTATATATGGGCCACAAATGAAGACCTTGATCCTGAAACCGTCGGTGGTTTCTCTAGCAGTTCTCATGACTTAGCCTCTTCCTCCTTCTTCCCTCAGAACCGGGGAAATAGAGCGAGGACAATTTCCCAGCAATATTCTTCCAAGTTGTGGCTAGTCACTTGCTGTTCACGGTTCCCATGTAGTGATTTCCATTTCACCGAACTTTTTGCTTAGTGCCTTTTGAATTCATTCTTATCACATTACAAACACATACCTGAAGGTGGCCAGGTGGATGGATTTCAGTTGATCCCACTGAGAGGGTGGGAGAAGCCACTGTCCTCTTTAGTGTTTCCTCCCAGGAAGGAAGGATTCGTCGTGTAATCCGTATCGGTGCTGCTTGGTTTCTGGTGTGAATGGTGCATGGCCTTGAAGCTCTGCTAATCTCCAGACTGCCAGACTGAAGAGCATAATGCATGTGTGGGCTGATTTCTTGGGAGCTTTTGTTTTGATTATTTTCATTTGCATACTGATTTATTAAGCACCAGAACGTAAGGGCTAGAAATCTTTTTATTTCATCTTATTAAGAGGCTCAATTATTCTTCCTTTACAGAAGCCAAGTTTCTGATTAGCTATACCAACCCCATCTCCATTAGGCAATTTAAGATGTGAATTATACATTTTTTAAAAAGCAGCTAATTATGGTAGAGCCTGACACATTTATATTTCTGTGAAACCCCTGTGGCAAAGATTCTGGCTAGAAGATGACATCATATGGGGTTGTAAAATCACTCCTTGTGGAGCTGTTTCTTCATGTTGTAAGAAAACTTGTAAATGTGAAAAGATTGTACTTATGCCTTCTGATCCTTCTTCCCTAGGCCTTACCCACCGTTTGGAGTCTGTTATGGTGTAGGGGCTCCGTCCTTGCCATTCTCATAGAGATACCCTCGTGCTCCTGGATTTCAGGGTGGAAGGAATGGGAATGGTAGGTCAAGTCTGTAGACATTGAGGTCTGACGCTGTCTTCCTGTTCAGATGGTAGCTTGTTCTGGGGACCTTTCAGCGGAGTGTCCGTCCTTAGTGCCTCATGCACTGCCATGCACTGGGTTTTAACTGCAAACTGTTTTAGAATAATCTGGTCTTAATGTCTGGGAGTTCTAATCTGTGCATCCCAATGAGGTCCTTAGACCTCAGGGCCAGATCTCACACTGACTCTTTGACCGTGCTGCATTCCACAGGCAATGTGGAATGTTGCTTACCTCAAGGAACATAAACCTTACATTGTGGAATAGAGGTATTTGCAAATATCTTCTCCTCTCCCATTGCCAAGGTGGCTCAATGTCTGCTAAAATTGAATCCATATGGGTACACCGAGCAGAAGGGGAGGGCAGAATGGGTCAGAAAGTACATTGCAGTGTTTGTTTGTGATGACATTCATTTAACCAGAGCTAACCTCGGAGTTATAAACCAGGGCATTATTTCCTAAACAGTATCATGTATTCATTTGTGGCACTATAGAAAATTCAATTTATACATGTATTTATGCATAGACATACGAAAGAGATCATAGCTCTGGATTCAATGTGATTAAAAAGCAGATTCATTCTAGAGTCCCATATACAGTGGATTGTGAAGGACAATCCTTTTTATTATATAACATTTACTTTCCTCTAGGACATCTATTAGTTCAGCTGTTTTCAATGGTACATCAGCAACATACAGAGGGGATATGCATTAGAAATGAGGGCGAGACTGTAATTTGATAAAACATATCAATTCACTTTGCTGGTTTTTTTCCATACAAAATACAGACAGCAAAGCTGGACAAGCCTTCTTGCCTGACAGGGACATGAAAATGATGGACTGGGAAAGTATCTTCGGGATGAGGGCTCATAAAGGCTGAGAAATGATGCCTTGGAGCTCATGAGAAATAGTATTTGCTCAAACCCTTTCAGGACAAACTATGACCACTTAATTTACTTTAAGTCTGGTATTGATGTCATAGATCCAGTATTTAAGTCTAGTGAGGCCAACTTCTTCTTCATACAGAACTGCCCATGAGTTGATGCCCATCGTTGCATGGTAAAGACTTCCTACTCAATGTGTGGTCATAGGACCAGCAGTATCAGCACCACAGTTTTTAGATGTCAGCAGTGCAGAATCTCAGGCCTCACTTGTCCATGTGATGCACTTGTGTAAATTGTGCACACCTTTGCTTCACTGTTCTTCCATGTCATCCACATCAGCCCATGGTAGCATGTCTCACTCTCTTCCTTTGATCGGGAGGAGTCTGGATTTTGGATCGGGTCAGAACTGTGCTCAACTTGGCTCTGCCTATCTTTTCATTGCTCTGCCTTGCTTTTCTCTTCTATAAAGTGGAGATACCAACAACAACCTCACAGGGCTTTTAGGAGAATATGTATAAAACACTTGGCACAGAGCGAGGCAGATAGAAGATGGTGGTTATTACTGTGATGGCAGTGGTGTTTATGTCCCATCTCCCCTGGTGGTTGTGTGTTCCTTTGAAAGAGCTTCCCTGTCCAGTTCATCTGTCTGTTCCTCCAGGCCCACTTCTCTGTGCCTGGAACATGTTTGATGGCTGAAGGGATAGTTTTGCAGCACTAGCATCTGTACCTTAAGATCCTTGATCTCTGAAAAATTCAGTTTGAGTCAGAGGCAGCAGTCCTAATAACTTTAGCTCCCAAGGGAAGCATTCTAGAAGCTGTTAGGAAACAATTCCTTCACTGTCACGTTCAGGCATGTCCATGGCTGCCCTCTGGTTACATACCACATTGCACGCAGGTGTGTGGAACAAAAAGGGTTAGTTGCTGAAAATATTCTAGCTCAGGGTTTCCATTATCATGTCACTCTGGAATGAGATGGAAAATGAAGAGCTCAGATAACAGGCTTCAATCATCCATCAACTTGGGGAGTTGTCATCTTGGATTGGGATTGTGGTTCTAAGATACAGAAGAGCTAAAACAGCAGAACCTAAGATGGTGGGCTGGTGTCCATAGAAACAGCTGACCAGGCAGGTGCCCAGCATTGAATTAGCATTGGCCTTGAGATACCCAGCATGTGGCTATACCCACAGGTATAACTGTGGGTAGTGAGGCCAAGGAGTTAACAGGGTGGGCTCTGAGGTCCAATGACCTGGGTTGGAATCTTGGCCCTGCCTTCTATCAGTGGGATGACGGGCAAGTTACTTAACTTCACCAACCCGCACCACTCACAAGAACATTAGAACACTGGAGATGGATTTATGCGCTGCCTGGTTGAGTGGCTGTTCAATAGAATTTTAAAAAACCCTTTTGATGCATTTTTAATTTGGAATAGGTTTAGTATTCGAGAAAAGTTGTGAAAATAATACAAATAATTCAGTTTTCATCTATTCCTCCCAGTACCTGCCTTTTTTTTTTTTTTTTTTTTTTTTTTTTTTTTGGGAACCAGGGTCTCTCACTCTGTTCCCTAGGCTGGAGTGCAGTGATGCTGTCATAGCTCACAACAGCCTCAAAGTCCCGAGCTCTAGTGATCCTCACACCTCAGTCTCCTGAATGACTGGGACCACAGGTGCGTACCACCATGTCTGGCTAATTTTTTTATTTTTAGTAGAGATGAGGTCTTGCTATGTTGCCCAGGCTGGTCTTGAACTCCTGAGCTCAAGCAATCCTCCTACCTCAGGCTCCCACAGTGCTGGGATTCCAGGTGTGAGCCACCCACTGTTATTAACGTCTTACATTAGTGTGGTACGTTTGTCATGACTAATGAACTGATATTGATACATTATTATTAACTGAAGACCATATTTTACTCTGATTTTCTTAGTTTTTACCTAATGTTCTTTTCTTATTCTGGAATTCCATACAAGAGATCACATTGTGTTTAGTTGTCATGTCTCCTTGGGCATGTGGCTGTGGCAGTTTCTCAGACATTCCTTATTTCTGGTGATCTTGCCCATTTTGAGGGGTGTTGGTCAGATGTTTTGTAGGACATTCCTCAATTGGGATTTTTCTCATGTTTTTCTCATGAATTGACTGTGGTTTGGGGATTTCAGGAGAAAGACCAGAGAGGTGAGGATCTGTTCTTATCTCATCCTATCAAGGGTGCCTCACCCTCTCAACATGAGTTATCACTGTTGAAGTTGACGTTGGTCTCTTGGCTAAGTAGTGTTTGTTGAGTTTTTCCGTGGTAAAATTGCTCTTTCCCACTCTTTCCATGCTGTATTCTTTGGGAGGAAGTCATTATATTCCGCCTAAAGTTATGAAGAATGTTAAAGAGAATATATATTTTTGAACTTTGCCCATCCATACCTTTTTTCAACATTTTCTATAGCCCACATCCTATTAAAATCCACTTAAATTTCTTTCCTCCACCAGATTGTAATCTCCTTCATGGAAAAAACCAAGGCTGATTTGTGTAAACAATATAGGTTAATTGGCCAAGTGACTTGATATTTCAGATCAGTTTCCCCAATTGCCAATGCATATTCTAGTTCAGTATTATAACATCTGGCAGTGAGACACAGAAATTTACTATCTTTATTTTGAGAAGTGTTGATTTTTGAGTAATTGAGGCCTAGAAAGGCCAAGCAATAATAACAATGAAAGCTCACACTTACATAGCACTTCTTGTATTTCACACATGGTGTCTGCACTCAACATATGCCAACTCATTGAATCCACACAGCAATCCTATAAAGCAGTCACACTTATTCTCCTCATTTTACAGATGAAGACACTGAGGCCAAAATAATTGTCATGCCCAGAGAAGTGTTGCCCAAGGCTACATAGCTAGCAAATTGCAGAGCTAGGCAACAGAATTTTGAAAGCAAAAAGTTATCTATATATCTGCTAGCCGTTCTTCCCTCTACCCACAAGTAGCTTGATAACTCCACTCTTCACTTTTTTCCTGTGTTAGCACAGGGTCCAGACTTTGGAGCACCACAGCCACAGTGTTTATTCCTGGTTCCAGCACTTGCCTGCTGTGTGACCTTGGGCACGTTACTTCACTTCTGTGTCTCTGCAACTGAAAAATGGGGATAATATTGGTACTTCCTTGGGAGGCTTTAATAAGATAATGCACCACACCTAGTAGTTAGCATTTATTTTTATTATGTTTTTTAGCATTTATTACAAATACAACTGCTGTATTTCCTGAATTAAAAGTAGGGGGACATGGATGAAAAACTACAAGTGTTGGTATGGGGATAATAAGATGAAATATTTAAAATAGGGATTGTTTCCTGAAAGTAGGATGGCTGAACAGTGGGATTATAAAATGCTTGTAAGAAAGATGGAGGAGCTAAATTGTGGAAGGGACTGAGAAAACCAGGACATGTTAGGACCCTTAGCACTGAGGAGGGATACAGCTCACACCCGCAGAATTGTCAGCCACAGTGGCATAATTCACAGTGAAGCATAGACTGAAAGACTTTGGTTATCTTTTCAGACTTTTAATAGTTATCTAAATACAGTCGTCCCTTGGTATCCTTGGAGGATTGGTTCTAGACCTCTTATGGATACTGAAATCCACAATGCTCAAGTCCCTATATAAAATAGTGTAGTAGTATTTGTTTTTTCTTTTCTTTAGAGACAGGGTCTCACTACGTTTCCCGACTGGTCTCGAACTTGTGAGCTCAAGCAATCCTCCCACTTCAGTCTCCCGAAGTGCTGGGATTACAAGTGTGAGCCACATACCCAGCCCTAAAATGGTGTATTAGTATTTATTTGCATATAACTTATGTACCTCCTCCCCTATACTTTAATCTCTAGATTACTTAAAATACTTAATACAGTGCCTATACATCACGTCATTTGTGTGATTCAGTGTAGTACTTGTTGTGCAGCAAATTCAAGTTTTGCTTTTGGAACTTTATGGAATTTTTTTCTGAATATTTTCCATCTGAGGTTGGTTGAACCCATGAATGTGGAACCCATGAATGTGGAACGCATGAATATGGAGGCTGATTGTACAGGACAAAAAGTCATAAATAAAATGAATGAATAAAGCCTACTTTTAAATTGATGTATATTTAAAATTTTTTAAATTGTAATTTGGGAGCCATAAAAAAGAATATAGGTAGTGTCTCAGATTTAGGAAAAGTCATTATTTTTAGCTAAGAACCATCAATTCCTAGACCTGTTAATCTTATCTTCACTTTAATCGATAGCTCTGGCAGGCCACTTTTTGGGGAGAGGCATATTTTTTGTAAAGAAAGAATGAAAGTCAGAGAGAGTGTTTATGTGTGCGAGAGACAGGAACCTCGAACCATTGGGCCACAAGGGCAGATCCCCAGTGACGGGAGGTCGCTCTCCTGTACTCCTCCACCCTCACCTGGGTGATCTTGTCGTAGATTCGTGCCTCAGCAGAATCAGAACGATTGATTACATGTCAAAGACCACAAGGGAAACCTGCAGATGGGTGAAACCGCAGGGTTCAGTCTGGGAAAGCCGCGGCTCCATCCTCTCTAATTACAAAATTAATGAGGGCTGGAGGCAAAGGCTCCAGACAGTCCAAGGTGAGCCAGGGAGCATTTTGATGCCCTCAAACAGCTCGCATTTCTTACGTGGTCTTACCTGATCGTGTGTGAATTGAAGTGAAGGGGTGAGGTGGAAATGGAGCTTCCTCTCTAAGATTTTGCTTCTTGAGTTAAGTTTGGGGTCAGGTCAGAAGATGCTTTTTCATCGGTAGTGTTTTGATAGCAAAAGCAAAGAGCCAGTGACAGAACTTTTCAAATGACTCTTAGAAGATGACGCGGCATCCCTGAAGTATCCAGCACACCAGCTTGTAAGAGTAAGGGTTAGAACATGACACATATCACACACAGAATCACACACACACGCACACACACACACATTTTAAAAGCTTTCATGTGCTCTGATCATGCTGTCCTTCTTTTGTGATTAATTGAGAGTCTTTGGCTTTGCTCTGGAGATGCAAAAATCCTTGAGGTGACCTCCACGGAGTGATGTAAACAACAAAGTGATTCATCATGTGTCAGTGAAGTTGACATCTTAAATGACAGTCTGGCTTCACATCCCTTTTGTGGGGTATTTCTTCTCAGAGCCTGCAAGACCCTTTTCATGAAACGTGGTCTGTGTTTGGCTTGCATAGTCATCTCAGTGCAGCTTTTTCTTTTCACTATAACAAAATAACGGTGGTGTTTTCTTTTTAATTCCTTTAGCTTCCTTGCCTGAGTATTAGGAAGCAGTACTCTAACATTTTTTAAATGTCTGTGGTAGGCTAGTGGATATTCTGAAATAGAGTTTTGGCATCGCCTCTTGCTTTCAAATCACCCTGTTGGGGATAGGATATTTACTTTGAATGAATTTGTCTGAATTTTAGAGGCACTCTTGCTTTGCTCCACCTCATGGGGAAATTGGGAAAACAAATGAGAAAAGGGCAGTGCAAATTACTTCAGGTCAGCTGATCTGGAGGGGAAAGAAGTGTCTTAGGAGTAAAGATTGTTATTAGTTAGGCGTGGTGGCAGGTGCCTGTAATCCCAGTTACTCAGGAGGCTGAGGTAGGGAAAATTGCTTGAACCCGGGAGATGGAGGTTGCAGTGAGCTGAGATTGTGCCACTGCACTCCAGCCTGGGAGACAGAGTGAGACTCCATCTCAAAAAGACTGTCAGTTACCAGTTGCTGTACCAGAAGTAATAACTGAATGATACTGCATTTTACTTTATAGCAACTTTCATGTCCACTATTTCATTTTCAGCATCTTGGATGTGTAGGACCAAGTTATGATAAGCAACTAACTTCGTCTTTCCTCAATTGAGAAGAGTGAGGCATGCTTTTAAATGGTAGTGTTGAACATCGTGGAAGATATGCTAACATTTTAGAAATAATCCACATATAGCCACTGTGGGAAATGGTATGGCAGTTCCCCCCAAAATTAAACACAGAATTATCGTGTGGTCCAGAATTCTACTTCTTGGGTATATACCCAAAAGAACTAAAAGCAGGGACTTGAACGGATATTTGTACACCTATGTTCATAGTGGCATTATTCACAATAGCCAAAAGGTGAAAGCAACTCAGGTGTCCATCGAGGGGTGAATGGATAAACCAAGTGTAATATAAACATACAATGGACTGCTATTCAGGCTTAAAATGAAAGAACATTTTGACACATGCTACAACATGGGTGAACCTTGAAGACATGATGCTAAGTGAAATCAGCCAGACACACAAGGACAAATACTGTGTGATCCAACTTCATAACAATGTAAAAAGCACAGGCTATTTTGGGAGAGACACACATGAAACTGGTATCAGTGATTATGCAAAATAGTCTAGGACCTGGAACCCCAGTGTCCAGCACATAGTGTGTGTTCTAGAAATACTAGTGAGTAGGCAGTTGTTGCCTGGGTAGGGTGGGGATAGTGGGGAAGACCAATTTTTCACTGTATAAACCTTTTAGTGTCTCTTGGTTTTCATACCGTGTGGCTTCGTTACCTATTCAAAACATTAACCCTTTAGATCCAGTGGCAGTGCAGGTGGTAAAGGGAGATGTAAGTTCCCATTTAGGACATTTTAGGACCCCCAAGGGTTGTTCCCCTAAAGAGTAGTTGATGATTGCACTAAATCTCTGAGTCATCCTCATGCCAGAGGGGTGTTGGCTGGACAGGGGACAGTGATAACCAGTGTGTTAGTCCATTTGTGTTGCTATAAAGGGATACCTGAGACTGGGCAATTTGTAGAGGAAAGAAGTTTGATTGGCTCATGGTTCTGCAGGCTGTACAAGCATGGCACCAGCATCTGCTGAGCTTCAGGTGAGGCCTCAGGAAGCCTCCGGTCATGGCAGAAGGTGAAGGGGAGCCGGGGTGTCACATGGTGAGAGAGTGAGCAAGAGAGAGGGGGAGGAGGTGCCAGGGTCTTTTAAACAACCAGATCCCACATAAACTCTCAGTGTGAGAACTCACTCCTTACCAAGAGGACAGCACCAAGCCATTCATGAGGGATCCGCCCCCATGACGCAAACACCTCCCACTAGGCCCATGCCCAACAGTAGAGGTCCCATTTCCACATGAGATTTGGAGGGGCAAACCATCCAAACTGTGTCATTCAGTAGTTTTCTAGGCTTACTTTTTATACTAGCACGACAGGCATTGTTGGTAACATGTCATATTTTGTGTTTCCATTTGCTCCTGATAGGGGAGGAGACTAGTGGTCTCTTCTAGCTTTTTATGCTTTTAAATTGTTTTGCAGAGAAATATGGTGTTTCTCCCCAACCCCCTCCCATCCTTCTCATCCCTGGACTTGGCTCAGAGTCTTAACAGGAGTCCAGGAGTATAAGTTGAGGGATATTAACACATTTGGTCAGATCCTGCCTGATGTACTTTATCTATCAGTGGCATCATGAGACCTGACGACAGTTACTGAAGTCACTGTATACTTTTTTCACCTCTTCCTGCCTCTTCCCTTACCCATCTCCCCTGCCCTGGTAACTAACAGATTCCTTCCAGTCAAGGAGCTGATTATTATATTGTTCCCTTCACTGTTTTTGGTAATGATGATTTGGTACACCGGTAATGATGTATCTGAAGCAGGGCATGGAGGTGTGCACCTATAGTCCCAGCTACTCGGGAGGCCAAGGTGGGAGGATCCTAGGAATTCAAGACTAGCCTGGGCAACATAGCAAGACTCCCATCTATGCAAAAAAAATTTAAAAATTAGCCAAGCCTGGTGGCATACACCTGTAGTCCTGGCTACTTGGGAGGCTGAGACGGGAGGACGGCTGGAGCCCAGGAGTTTGAGGCTGCAGTGAGCTATGGTTGAATCACTGCACTCCAGCCTGGGCAACAGAGAGAGACCCTGTCTCTAAAAAAAAAAAAAGAAAGAAATACCTGAAAAGAACTAATTAATGCTCATACATGGAATTTTTGATGAGAACCTTCTGGCTGTAGAGAAAGTATTGGTCAACTGTACTGTGTAGGCTAATTTCTCAGAAAATAATGAGCATAGTTAAGGATAACTGAGAAAAATGTAAACTATGGAGACTGTATCCCATATCAAAATAAAAAAATTGGTGGATAGGGAGAGAGGAGGGTAAGGGAGAAAATGTATTTTGCCATTGTAGAAATCAGAAATTTGGGCAGGGCATGGTGGCTTACGCCTGTAATCCCAGCACTTGGGGAGGACGAGGCAGGTGGACCACCTGAGGCCAGGAGTTCGAGATCAGCCTGGCCAACATGGCAAAACTGTGTCTCTACTAAAAATACAAAAATTAGCTGGGCGTTGTGGCAGGCACCTGTCATCCCAGCTACTCAGGAGGCTGATGCAGGAGAATCACTTGAACCTGGGAGGTGGAGGTTGCAGTGAGCTGAGATCGTGCCACTACACTCCAGCCTGGGTGACAGAGGGAGACTTGGTCTGGAAAAAAAAAAAAAAAAGAAAAGAAATTAGAAATTTGAGCAGTCAATGCTGTGCCCTGGGGGTCGCAGTCCTCCCCTGGAGATAATGGATTTGGTGCTTTCTTTTTGATTTCTCAAAATAATAATAAAGGCATTTTCTCTTCCCTCTGAATTACTGCAGTAAATTTATATGGGGCGGATGTTGGCCTTGACACAGCAATTATGTGGTTTCAAAGTGTGCCGTTGTTTTGCCCTGCAGCTGAAAAATGGGTGGGTTTATTAGATCCGCAGGGCAGTGTCCTTGTTCTGGGAAGGGGGAGGCACGCAGGAATGGCCAGCATTCCTTTTTGCCGGGCTCGTCCCAATGGATGGCAAGAATCCCCCAGAGCCAGGCACAAATCCTGTCTGAGCATCCCTATTATTTACCCTGCAGAGTAAAAGGGAGACAAAGACCCAAGGTGAATTTTGTTACAAATTGAAAAACAAAAAAAATCAATCCATTCATTGCCTTCTTAAATTCTCTGTCATGTTCCTCCACACTCAGAGGTTTAAGGACCTTGAGGGAATGGCCCCTTTGAGGTTGGGGAGGGCGGGGCCCGGCCCCGTGAGCTGCCTCAGGGCTTCTGCAGAGCTGGCCACATGCTGGGCTTTATTGATATCAGGTGTTGTGACCCTTGGACTTGATCGATCATTTCGGCCTTCCCTTGTGGAGCCTGTCCAGGAGAATGGATGTGGACTGTGTTCTGATGGAGGAAACTAAATTGTTCTTGGTGAGGTTTTTGAAAATAATGGTCCTTGTCTCTGAGGTGGGCACATGCTTGGCTGATTGATGGAATATGTGGAAGCCTTGGCTTAAATATAGAACAAATGATACTGAGCTACTTAATCTTGCCCACTATACCACGTTCCATAAAGATGACGCCTTGGTCAGCGCAGGCTGCTGTAACAAACAATCAAAGGCTTATAAACAATAGAAACTTCTTTTTCACAGTCTGGAAGCTGAAAGTCTGGGATCCAGGTGGCAGCATAGTTGGGTGTTAGTGAGGCTCTCTTCTGGGTTTGCAGATGGCCAACTTCTCATTATAGCCTCACATGGGAGAAGGATGGCTGGAGAGCTTTCTAGGGTCTCTCTCTCTTACTACCTCTCTCTCTCTCTCTTTTTTTTTTAAAGCAGTGTCTCACTTTGTCACCCACGCTGGAATGCAATGGTATGATCTCAGCTCACTGCAGCCTCCACCTCCTGGGTTCAGGTGATCCTCCCATCTCAGTCTCCGTGCCCACCCTCTAGGTCTCTTTTATAAAGGCATAAATCCCACTTATGAGGGCTCCACCCTCATGACCTAATTACCTCCCACAGGCTCCACCCTCTAATACCAGCACATTGGGGATTTCGACACACACATTCAGTCCAAAACAGATGAGGAGCCAACATTGTTGAATCATAAGTGATCCATTTTATTTCTTTTTAGTTCTGATTGATGAAGGCTTGTAAAAGGTTTAACTTTCCTGGATTGGGTGCAGTGGCTCACACCTATAATCCCAGCACTTTGGGAGGCTTAGGTAGGAGGATCACCTGAGGTCAGGAGCTCGAGACCAGCCTGGTCAACATAACAAGACCCCACCTCGACAAAAAAAAAAAAATTAGCCAAGCATGGTGGTGCATGCCTGTAGTCCCAGCTACGTGGGAGGCTGAGGCAGGAGTATCACTTGAGCCCGGGAGCTCAAGGTTGCAGTGAGCTATGATCTTGCCATTGCATCCCAGCTTGGGTGACAGACCCTGTCTCAAAAAAAAAAAAAAAAAAAAAAAAAAAGATTTAAATTTCCTTTTTAAGTTTTTCTTAGCTAGCATAATAAGGGATAGTCTGAGCAACTCAGAGTGCCTATTTAGAAAGCTCTGGGTTTTGCTTCAATATGAATGGAAAAGCAGGTTGTGACAGTTAGCACAAAAGGGCACGCACTCTCAGAAAGGGCCATTGCAGTACCTGGTGATCTTTTCTTCCAGGATGGAGAAAAGTTCCTTCTTGTCAGGCTACTTCCTGATAGGTTCCTGCAGCTGCTTTGATCCAACCTCCTCTTTTCCCCACTGGACAAAACCAAAACAAAGCAAAACAAGTCCAAAAACAAAAGAGAAGTCGGGATAGGACCAGCCACGTGTGTACCCTTGGGCGGTTGGTACATGCTCAGGGCATGAGCCCAAACTTGCTGTGACAAGTACGGTCCCAGGCTGTGCCTTTTAGAACAGTGTCTTCCCAAGTACTAGTGAAGTGGTGCTGGTGCTGAGATTTCCAAAGACTGTCTTTGCAGAGCAGGATTTCTGATTCTGACAGAAACCAAGGGGAGAACTCACTTTTTCTATTAAAAAAAATTATCAGTAATAAAGCACTCAGGTCTTCCACCACTCTTGCAGATACTGATGTTTTTCTCTAGCTGAGTCTAGGAAGGAATACGAGTTTATAGTGTGGTGCCAGTAAGGTTGGAATTTTCTGTGATAGGGGAGTAATTGGGACAGGTATAAATCGTAAGATCTTCCCGGGGACTGGATACAGGAAAAAGGAATGCAGCCCCAGAAAGGGAGGTGTGCAGTTGCAGGCAAATGGACCAAGGATTGCCAAGTGGATTGGAGCCCAAGTCTTCAGGTTTTCAAGTGGGTAATTAGAACAGGAAGGAGCCAAACACAGGCCTGCTGGCGCCAGGAGCAGCAAGATTTTCCATTCAGGTTGCGTCGTCTCAGAGCTAAGATGGGTGCATGGGAGTATTTCCCTGGCCAGTTAACAAATGCAAGCATACCGTGTCCATGACTGTGGGTGCAGGGAGCAGAGTGTAGGCAGATGAGCAAATGGGGTTTCCATTCCTGAGCAACAAGAAGTCTTAGGCTAAATGGTGAGTACCTCTGCAAAAATGAGAGAATAGCACAACACGGCATAGCTGAGTAGTGCATTGCATGGTTTTGCTTCCAAGTGCCAGCATCTCTGACACCACCAGCACACTCTGGCGTCAGGATCTTGGGTTTATATTCTGGCTACTCAAACTGTGTGGCCCTGAGCAAATTCTTTAATCTTTTTTGGGTTTCAATTTCCATAGCTATAAAGTGCGAATAGTTATAGTATCGATCTCATGAATTTATTATGAGAATTAGATTATTTTCTCTGTGGATAAAAAGAAAAAGGTCTTTTGCCCCTGATTCTTGCTTTGGAATACAGTCTTGATCCCCAGAAGTGTGGCAGCTCTCTTGTACACATGATGAAGAGTGTGAAGGGGAAAAGTTGATATGCCAACGATGGTGGATGAGAGTGGTGAAGCTGTTAGGATCCTTGATGACTGTGGGGTGGCCAAAGCTGACCTCCCACCTTCAGACTTTCTGAAATCAACCACTGATGTTTGGGCTTTCTGTTACTTGCAACCAAGCATATCTTAATTGATGCAGGCTTGTTGCCAGACTGTAAACTCATTGAGGGAAGAGACATGTCTTATTCACCTTTGGGCTCTCAAGGCCAGCCTAACCTAATGCATGGCACACAGTAGGTGCTTAGTGGTTTATGATAGGAAGATGTGTGGTTAGAAAGAGGGGAAGGAGGCAAGGAGGCGGGTAGAAGTGATTGCTGGTAAACATTTAACAATTAGATCTCTGGGGAAAAATTCTGATTTGTAGCATTTGCCAATTTCCATGGTGTAAATATTCCTATCATGGCTGATTTCATGCAACCAGTGTGATGTCAGTGAGCTCAATGTTGGGAAGAGATGATCACAATCAGTTCTTGTGAATTGGTACAGCCCAGCTGCAGCTTACCACTAGAAGGACAGGGAAAAAGAAAGGGAGAGAGAAAAGAGAAGAAAATTTATTATTAAAATTAATATTAATCATGGTAATGATGCTAACAATGTTTAAACTTTATTGAGAGCTTACTCTGTTCCAGGTTCTTCAGGTCCCTCCTAAGTCTTCCCTTTGCATCTCATTGACCATAACTGGGTTGCATGGCCTTTCCTAGTTGCAGGACAGGCAAGGAAAGTTTGGCAAAGGAAAGTGGCAGTGTTGTGTCTTGCTTGGGCCATTCAGGTATCATTCCTTAGGGCAGGGCCCCTTGCCTCCCTGAACGCAGGCAGGCAACTGTCAGCCAAACAGGAAGAGGACTGTGGGATAAGCAGCCAAGACTCTCTGAAAAGACAAGACCTTTCAAGTAGAATGGATTATTTTTCAGACACAAAGTTGCCTTTTCAGCAAAGTGAACTAGCCTCCTCATCATCAAAATTCTAAAATTTCTCACTACCTTCTTTCGTTTCTGTGGATACCACTCCAAACATCATAAACTGATCTGGTCCTTCATATAGAATGGTTGGTGTTCTGAACCAAACAGATCCCAACCACAGTGATAAATGAGGTGGGGAGACGGGAAATCTATGCAGCTTTTCAAAATATGATTGCAATAAAGCATCCAGAAGTGAAAACTGGAGCCTCCTGCATGCAGATTCCCCATGTGTGAGTCAGGCTGTGCAGTCCTGCATGGGCTGGAGTGGGGCCGGCTCTGGCAGGAGTGAGGTGGAGAGAGGGAGGTGGTGGGCATGTCAACTGCAAAGTTCCTTCATTACACATCGGCATGCTCCTTTACACGTCCTGCCGGGCTAGTTGCTCACAGTGGAGAGTCTGGAGTTACTGCAATTCTGTGGCAGGCGAAATATATAGAATAAAAGAAAATGCCTTCATTGGGACTGTTGTTGGGAGAAAGAGGGCAAGAACTGTTCTAAGGGATATTTCTGTAGTCTTAGCATCCTCTTCATAATTTTTGCAGATTTTATATCCTGTTGTCAGTTTCTTTAAAAAACAAACAAAAGAGATTACAAGTGATTTATGGGTTCCACCTCTTAAGAGGCTCAGCGTGGGAAAACAGAGGAAGGGAAGAAATCAATATACGGAGATTAACAATTCTGGTAGGAGGCACCATGTGATGGACAGGCCTAAACTTCCCATTGAAGCTGGTTGGAAGGCCGAGGCAGGAGGATTGCTTGAACCCAGGAGTTTGAGACTGCCCTGAGCAACATAGAGAGACCCCTGTCACTACAAAAAATAACAAAAATTAGTCAGGTGTGGTGGTGCGTCCCTGTAGTCCCAGCAAGGTGGGAGGCTCTCTTGAGCCTGGGAGGTGGAGGCTGCAGTGAGCTGTGTTCTCGCTATTGCATTCCAGCCTGGGCAACAAACCGAGACCCCATCTCCAAAAAAAAAGATGACTGATTTGGAAGACATGGACCCTGTTTTGAAACGATGACTCACTTCAGCTAGAGAAGAAGCCTGGTGGCACCCAGGTGAAAAGAGGCCACTCATTATTTCTCAGCAGGCTGTAAATTGCACTGGGAGTCAGAATCAATACCTACCTGACCTCTTTGGGCTGTTGGTAAAACTGGAGTCACCCCTTGTGGCTGTGCCGAGTTGATGTCCAGAAGAACATTGGTTGGAGGCGACGGTTCTTTTTAGACTTACGACCCCCAGTGCAGGAGTAGCTTGGTTCTTTGTTGTTTGATAGTGTTTCCTGGGTCAGCTGGCATTTCCCCATGTGGCCTGACCTCCTGTGTTGTAAAGGCAAAACTACTTTAAGTTAGAGACCAGCGTCTGGATATTCAGTCATCAGCCAAATATTTTGATCTTTTTCTGAGCAGAATGGAAAATGTCCTGCTTTGAACTCTGCCTCATTCCTCGAAGGCAGGGGTTGGCAAACTTTGTTTTTCAAGAACCAAGCAGTAAACTTTGGGTGTTGCAGACTATACAGTCTCTGTCACAACTTTTCAACTGTGCAGTTGTAGAGTGAAAGCATCTATAGGCAATAAGTAAACAAATGAGTGTGGCTGTCACTCAATAACACTGTTCACAAAAACAAGCAGTGGGAAGGATTTGGCCCACATGCCATTGTTTACCAACCATGATTCTAAGGGGTCTTGGATGGAATGGAAACCTCTCTCTTGCCCATATGGATCCTAATGCATTTTAAAAGTCAGTGCACTGTTTGGCTAAGAGACACTTCCTCACCTGAAATCAGAGTGAAGAGCAAAAAGGGACAGTGAACTCCTTCTTATTATCATTGGCGCTCCAGGGGTAAAAGAGGAAGAAGATGTCGTTGGGCCACTTTATGTAAGTATATATACTTGGATGGTGCAGGCTTTGAACTTCTCACTGAGTGAAAAGTGTCTACCTCTTTTGTGTTAGCCGGCTGGCCAAAGTTTAACTTTCCTCTAGGACTTCACTAAATCCTCATGTCTGTAGTTTTTTTTTTTTTCTCTTCTCTTTCTAATAGCCTGGTTAAAGAGGAAAATAAGGTGAGTGCCGATGGTCCCTACTTGAGGCACACTACAGCTTATTTCTTAGCACTTTTTGGGCTTTGGCCTATTTCAAAGGCGACCTACTCTGTCATCTTGAAGTATGGGTTGGGATTCACTTGCATATCCTTCCAGACTGGGGATGGCTCTATTAAGAAAGGAAAGCAGTTTCCAATTTTACAAATGTTACGATTTCCCCAGCAGACTTTCGACAGGAAAAATTAATAGGCAACTGCATGTTGCCTCAATCTATTTTCACATTAAGACCCAGAAGGAGGTGTGGGGTCAAGCTGACACCTCTTAGATCCGCACACCAGGGTGAGGGCCTCCAAATGCTGACAGCATCATTCCAGCAGGTAGTGTGCAGGGAAGTTGGCTGGTTTTCAACGTATGTCCTGTGACTGCTTGCTTTTGTAAGCATGTGTTGGCTATAGATGGTTAGAAAGGTCAGCTTCGAGTGACAAAAGCCCTAGCTCATGTTGCTAGAATCACTTAGTTTCAATCCCTTTGAGGTCTTGAAAGAAGAAATGAGATAATCACCCTCCTTGTTTCCGACTTGCGCTGTGCCAGTGTAACTTAGAAGGGCATCCTCTCTGTGAAAAGACTGGATTTACATATTTTGCTAATTACAGCTGTCAGATTCCTCGAAGTGATTTAAGGGTGGGGAGGCCTAACAAGTGTGAAGAGTATTTTTAGCCAAGTTGTGTGGGTTTGATAGCCATTTGGGGACTAGTAATTGAATCTAAAGCTTCATGTGAGGCCGTACGGAAGTGGTGCGAGGCAGAAGGAGACCGCGATTGGGCGACGTAGGTGTGGGGCAGCTGTGGGGTGATTTGATCCTGGTGCGGGCCGGTGGTCTCTTTACCTGCTGTGACAGCTGTCACTCAGCCTGCTTTATGGGGTGTGAAATTGACACCTTCTCTTCTGTCTGGGTGCTGGAAGGGGTGCAGTTGGGACTGGAAACTTGATCTGCAGAGTATTTGTTTATTCATTCAACAAGCATTTTTTTGAGTAAATTAGAGTTTCTCGAACTTTCTTGTACACCCAGGATCACCAGGCAGTCTTCTTAACATGCGGATCCTGTTAGTAGATCTGGGGTGGGCTGAGCATCTGCCTTTCTAACATGCTTCTGGGTGATGTCGATGCTGATGGTCCAGGGACCATACCCCGACTCAGAAGGCTTAACATTATATTCCACTTTGGTGTGACAAGATGAAACACTTGAGCTTGTTTCTGCCTCAGGACCTTCCTTTCCCATTTGCCCAGATGTTCTTCCTCTGGATCTTTTTTGTTTTTTGTATTTTTTGTTTTTCTTTGAGACAGGGTCATACTCTGTCACCCAGGCTGCAGTGTGGTGGCATGATCACAGCTCACTACACCCTTGACCTCCTGGGCTCAAGCCATCCTCCCACTTCAGCCTCCTGAGTAGCTGGGACTACAGGCACACACCACCACACCTGGCTAATTTTTCATTATTTTGTAGAGACGGGTTCTCACTATATTGCCCAGGCTGGTCTCAAACTCCTGGGCTCAAGTGATCCTCCTACCTTGGCCTACCACAGTGCTGGGATTACAGGTGTGAGCCACCATGCCCAGCCTTCCTCTAGATCTTTACTCGGCTGTCTTCCTTTCATTCCCATCTCAGCAAAAACGTCGCCACCTAGAGAAACTTTGTTTTCTCCCGTGGCCCAAATCTAAAGTAGCTCCCACTGCCTGTTTTAGCTCTTAGAAGACAGCCTCTGAGATGATCTTGTTTTGTATTTCTCTCTGTCTCTGTGAGAAGAGGAGCTCTGTGAGAACAAAGCCCTTGCACTTGTCTGTCTCTGTCCAATGCTGTTTCTTCCTCCCACCCTTGGCTGAGCCTAGCGGGATGCCTAGCACATAGTGGGTACTCAAATTGTGTTGAGAAGGTCGCAATTCCTATCTCCAAGGGTTCCACTGACTAGAATGAGAGATGGAAAACTCAGTAACTAGTTATAACCGTGGTGTTGAAAAGCAGTGTGAGAAGGAGTAGACCCCAGGTTGTCTGGGTTCTAATCCATGTGACTCTAAAATCTCTTGTGCCTCAGTTTTCTCCTTAAAATGAGGTGAAGTAACAGTACCTTTCTTGTACATCTGATGTGAGGATTAAATGAGCTAATAAACGTAAAGCCTGAGCAAAGTACCTGGCATAGAGTGGACCATCAGGAAATGTTAGTTGCAATGAGGAGGATGATGAAGATGATGGAATGGTGGTGGGGATGCTCATGGTGATAGTTACAGAGGGAGAGCCTAACTTTGCAGGGAGGGCTTCACATAGGAAGCGCACTTTGAACTGAATTCCCAAAGGCAAGTAGTAATGCCTTAGGGCAGTGTCTTAGTTACCATTGCTGTTTTATTAGTCCGATCTTACACTGCTTTAAAGAACTACCTGAAACTGGGTAATTTATGAAGAAAAGAGGTTTAATTGAACTACAGTTCCACAAGCTGTACAGGAAGTATGGCTGGGAGGCCTCAGGAAACTTACAATCATGGCAGAAGGCAAAGGGGAAGCAAGCACATCTTCACATGGTGAAGTGAGAGAGAGAGAGAGAGTGAGAACTGGGGGGGAAGTGCCACACCCTTAAACCATCAGATCTTGTGAGAACTCACCATCATGAGAACAGCAAGGGGGGAAATCTGCCCCCATGATCTAATCACGTTCCAATGTTAGGTTCCTCCCCTAACATTGGGAATTACAATTCAACATCAGATTTGGGTGGGGACACAGAGCCAAACCATATCAGCTGCATAACAAATTGTCACAAATCTAGCAGCTTAAAAGAACACACATTTATTATCTCACAGTTTTTGTGGGTTAGGAACATAAGCACAGCTTAGATGGGCCCTCTGCCTTAGGGTCTCTCTCTGGCCTCAGTGAAGGTATCAGCCAGGGCTGGGGTCTCATCAGAAGGCTTGACTGAGGAAGGATCCACTTCTAAGCTCACATGATTGCTGGCAGGTTTTGATTCTTGCCATGTTGGTTGGTGTCTCTGGTCAGCTCACAACAAGACAGTTTACTTCATCAAAGCCATAAAGACAGTGATGGCACAAGGGAAATTATAATCTTACATAATGTAATCATGAAAGCAATATGTCCTCACCTTTGCTGTATTCCATTATTTAGAAGCAAGTTAGGCTAGCTTATGCCCAAGGGGGAAGGGGCATTACACAGGCTGTGAATACCAGGATTTAGGGGTCACTGGGGGTTGTCTTAGAATCTTTCCACCATAGATAACAAGAGGGTACCAAGGGTTTGACAGGAGGGGCAATCCAGGTAGAGGGAACAGCTTGTGCTAGGGCCAAGAGACAGGAGCACCATGTCCTAGTGAGGAAATGCTCATCTTGATGGGCCTGGCTGACTGGTGATTGGCAAAGTGATTGGAGATGGGGGTAAGACTGGGAGCAAGGATGCATGGGCTCTGGTGCTGGTGTTACTGCTCCTGGTGATGAGTCAGGGTATGTTCCTTGCTCTGGGCTTCCATTTCCCCAGCTGCATAAAGCAAGAGGCATGTCCTGGATCAGGCATTTTCACACTGGGTACCCAGGAATCTGAGTCCCCACAGAGAAATCTCAGGGGCTGCTGGGGAGGATGGAGGAGGAGTGAGCATCTACTGCCTCTTTGCCAGAGCACCTCTGCTTCAATCTGTGCAATACTGAGATTTCTGTATATGATTTTCTTTCAACAGAGGCTTCCATGACTTAAAAACAGGTGAAAATGCCAGCACTAGCTGCCCTCAGAGAGCCCTCTTATGCTGACCACATGTGGTTCTCTTATGGTTCCTATGGGCTTGAGCCAGGACCAAAACCTAAGACCCTGAGGCAGCCAACCAATGATATTGCTTTCCCCATCCAGAATCAGGAAAAAGGGGGACTTGAGGCTGTACTGGGGTCAGTGGAGAGGTATGTTACTGAGTTACTGGAAAATCCAGTTTCCGAGCGTGTGATCTCAACTATTTCATTCATTCACTCACTCAGTTGTTCATTTGTTCTTTTACTCACTCAGTGCTGTGTTAGGCAAATGGCAGTGAGTGTTAACAGGGGCTTTATCAAGTCCACCTCCAAAATGTTTTGTCAGTGCCAAGCTTGTGAAATAAGATACTCTGATTCCAGCCACATCAGGGAGTCAGGTAGCAGCCGAGGTTGTGCACACCTTGTGGCTTGCTCTCTGGAGGAAGGGCACCGTATCAGGAGCAGTGCCTCTGTTCTCTGGCGGAACCCATGGGAAACAGTATCTGTGGGAATGGTGGGCAGAGTGGGGAGTGAAGATGAGTAGGCTAAGGACGAGTTGACCCACAGAAGGGAGAAATATATTTTTGTAATAGGGATTTTACTTTTTAGATTTGTGAGTTAAATGTCTGTCATCTGGAGTGACCTGAGAAGATATTTCTTTCATTTTCTAGACAGGAGGCACACACCTTTCCTTCTGCCTCTTTCCCCGTCATTTCCTGTCTTCTCTGCATATTTTTAACTTTATAAAAGATGCTGTTCTGTGTAGGACTCAGAGAAACAGCTGGTTCTCTCTGCTTTGGGAACTAATTGCCACTCCCCAGCTGTGGGATCTTGGACAAGTGGCTCAACCACCCTGAACTCAGGGGTCCAGGATGGGGGTTGGGCACCACAATTTCTGAGCCCCTCATGGCCGTGCCTGGGAGGCTGGGTTCTGCCTGACTGCTGAGTCCGGAAGCATTAAAATTCATTGTCTTCCCTGGAGCCAACTCTAGGCTCCATTAAACAGCTGGTCCCTGAGGCAGATGGAGCTGGCAAGGGGCCTGTTCTTAAAAGCAACAGGTTGTGTGTTGGCAGCCGCACAAAGGCAGCCTTGCGGGGATCCAGCCCCTGCCGCTCTCCGGGCAGGGAGTCCAGGTGGATGAGAAAGGAAGGTGCCTGTCCCCCTGGGAAGGAAGGGAGAGGGATTACCGTCAGGTGGTGGGAGGGGCAGCTCTCCAGAATCAGACCCTGGGACACTTGACCGAGGCAGCTCCACTCTTTGGGGTCTCAGCAGTGCAGGTGTGGAGCACATGCAGCGATGAGCTTTGGCGGGACCAGAAAGATCCCCCTCCCCCAGAAAGACAAGGCACAGGAATAACAGCAGCTGATGCTTGTTAATTTTTTATTCTGTGTAAGTTAGTTACATATATTATCTCTAGCATCTAAGACAGTGTGGGGCCCCGTGGGGCCCCATTTTACAGAGGAGAAACTGAGGCTTTGAGGCCTCAGGAGACTTATTCTAGGTGGTTCAGCTGGCTCCAAAGCCCCCCTTCTCCCAGCTAAGGGATTATACAAGAGAGACAGGAAGAGGATCCGTATGATCCTGGAGTTTGGCAGGGTGGATATATTAGGTTCCCAGGGCTGCCATACAAATTCCCATTATCATAAAGCGGGTTGCTTGAAACAGACATTATCCTCTCATGGTTCTGGAGGCTGGAAGTCTGGGATCAAGGCTTGGTTCCTTCTGGAGGCTCTGAAGAAGCATCTTTCCCACGTGTCTCTCCTGGCTTCTGTGTTCGTTGGCAGTCCTTAGTGCTCCCTGGCCTGTAGACGTGTCTCCGTAGTCTCCGCCTCCATCCTCACCTGACAGTCTGCCCTGCGTGTTCTGTCTTCACACTGTCTTCCTTCCATGTGTGTCTCTGGGTTCAGATTTCCCTCTGCTTGGGTTGGGTGTGGTGGCTCATGCCTGTAATCCGAGCACTTTGGGAGGCCAAGGTGGGCGGATCACCTGAGGTCAGGAGTTTGAGACCAGCCTGGCCAACACAGTGAAGCCCCGTCTGTACCAAAAATACAAAAAATTAGCCGGGTGTGGTGGCATACACTTGTAGTCCTAGCTCCTCAGGAGGCTGAAGCAGGAGAATCGCTTGAACCCGGGAGGTGGAGGCTGCAGTGAGCTAATATTGCACCACTGGGTGCCTGGGCAACAGAGCGAGACTCTGTTTCAAAAAAAAAAAAAGAGATTTCCCTCTTCTTGTAAGGACACCAGTCATTGGAGATTGGATTAGGGCTCACACTACTCCAGTATGACCTTATCTTAACTTGATGACATTTGCAGAGACCCTGTTTCCAAATAAGGTCACATTCATAGGTGCTGGTTGGTCTGGACATTTATTTTTCACGGACAAAATTCAACCCACAACAGTGGGGATGGCTGTAAGGCGGGAATGTGCAGGGGTGAGGTTGGGCTGAAGGGAAGTGAACTCACTTCTGCCTCTTTCTGGTTCTCTGGGCTGTGTACCGGGGAACAGGGCTCCTTCACCGCTCATCACCAGCTGGGAACCTGGAGGCTGGAGAGGCCAGGTCATGAGGGGCTTATAGGCCTTGGTAAAGGCTTTGGACCTGATCCTGGACTAGGCAGAGGAGAGCCATTGAAGGAGCTGAAGTGGAGGTGTGTATGGTCAGAATGCATGGTGAGCACTGGGAGGGGGACGCATGGGGCGGGGACAGGAGAGGCAGGGCACTGGCCTGGGTTTCAGATAACAACAGCCCAGGGGAGAGGAACGGGGCCCAAAGCTCAGAGGGGAGAGGAGGGCGGCTGAACGGGAATCCAGGTGGTCAGGTGGGCAGGCCTTGGTCTCAAAGGGAGAGGGCGGGAGAGGAGGGAATATTTGTTGAGTGAATTGAAGGAGTCTGTAGCGAAGGAGGGTGGTTGTCCCTAGGAGGAGCAAGAGCATGGTGGGAGGGAAGGAGGTGGGGAGAGAGGTGAGGAAACCGGTTCACTCCATCTTACCAACGGCGGATTCTTCTCCCAGGGAAATGTGGGAACCAAATTAATCCTGAAGCTTCCCCAGGTTTCTGTGATTCTCAACCAGTGTGGGCTGGAGCAATCAGAGAAGGCTTCGTGGGGGTGTAGGTCTGACTTGTGGGAAGGAAGTACAGAGGCAGGAAAGCAGGGGGTGCATTTCAGGGGTAGGGACAACCTGTACAGAGGCTCAGAGCTGGAGCCGAGTGCAATTCCACCCAGGGCCAGACAGGACCAGCTCTGCTGTGCGGAGAAGACCTTTTCCAGCCGCAGCAGCAGCTCCTGTCCTCCAGCCGTGGAGATGTGCAGTTATTCCCCCTCATCAATATTTCAGCCTTGACTTTCACAGAACACCCCCTCTGCCTCTGCCTCCCCCAGCAGCCTGGGTGACTACAGGGAAGAGCTGATGCCGTCCCTGCTGGTGGGCATGCCAGGGCCAGAGTGGGACCTCTCGAAGCCTTCGCACCTGTCTGTGACTTGAGACAGATGAGACTTCTTGAAATTGAGCCCCCAGCCCTCTGCCTGGCTGTCTCCTAGGCCCCATCTCTGCACCTGTCTTTATGATTTGTTTTAAGGAAAAGCTGGGGAGGGGGCTTGAAGTCTCCTTATTCTCTGAATGATATTCATCTGAATTGTACCAATTCCTGCAAATTGGAGGCTCCCATGTCTGTACCCTCCCCCGCCCTCTCCCCTCCCAGAGTGTACAGAAGTAATTCTGTTGCCTATTGTCATTCTCTCTGTTTAGCAGAAATTCTTTTTTTTTTTTTTTTCTCCTCGAGATAGGTTCTCACTCTGTCACCCAGGCTGGAGTACAGTGGCACGATCTTGGCTCACTGCAACCTCCACCTCCTGCTTTCAAGCGATTCTCCTGACTTAGCCTCCCAAGTAGCTGGGACTACAGGTGCACACCACCACGCCCAGCTAATTTTTGTATTTTTTGGTAGAGACAGGGTTTCACCATGTTGCCCAGGCTGGTCTTGAACTCCTGACCTCAAGTGATCTGCCTGCCTTGGCCTCCCAAAGTACTGGGATTACAGGCTTGAGTCAGTGCACCTGGCCTAGAAATTTTTAATTCTAAGTCTTGGGCACCAGGAGCATCTGTAATAGAGACTTTTCAAAAATGATTTTAGGTTTCTATGTGGGTGACTGCTTCCTAAGCAGGTGAGTCACAAACCCATCTTAACATCACAGCTGCATTCTCCATTGGAGGTGGGTGGAATCTGCTGCTGGACCGTAGGCTTCTGAGGCAGCCGTGTGTCTTACAACGTTGTGTTCCCACCGAGAGGGAGGAGCTGTGCTTCCCCAATATCCATCAGTGGGGTGGGAACAGGGACGGTGTTTTGTCTTCTGTGCTTCTGGAACACTGTGGGGACTCTCCTAGCACTTCTGGGCTGGGGTTCTTCTCTAGGTATTGCCTCTCTAAGCTATAAACTCAAGGGCAGGCATAGTATTTTGGTTTTTGGTTTTCAGTTGCTGTATCCTCAGAGCCTAGCACACTACTTGGCATGTAGTAAATGTTCAACAAATTAATTCGTCCACTCACTTCTCAAATACTTACTGAGCGCCTACTCTGTGCCAGGCTTCATTCCAGGACTAAGGAGATAGCATTAAAGTAAACAAAGGCCCTCCCTTCATGGAGCCTCCATGCTGGTGGGGAAGACAGACTATCAACAAGTGAACACAGCTGGGCACGGTGGCTCATGCCTGGAATCCCAGCACTTTGGAAGGCCGAGGCGGGTGGATCACCTGAGGTCAAGAGTTCAAGACCAGCCTGACCAACATGGTAAAACCCCCTCTCTAATAAAAATACAAAAATTAGTCGGGCGTGGTGGTGGGCACCTGTAATCTCAGCTTCTCTGGAGGCTGAGGTGGGAGAATCACTTGAACCCGGGAGGCGGAGGTTGCAGTGAGCCGAGATCATGCCGTTGCACTCCAGCCTGGGGCAACAACAGTGGCACTCCATCTCAAAAAGATAAAATAAAATAAAAAAACACACGCGTGGTAAATAATGTAATTTGGGGTAATGAAGAATGCCATTTAAGTGGAGCAAGGAAATGGAGTGGTGAAGTGGGAAAACTATAGGTTGGTGCAAAAGTAATTGTGGTTTTTGCCATTTTAAAAGTAATGGAGAAAACAGTAATTCCTTTTGCACCAATCTAATATTTTGGAAGGTACCATTGAGGAAGTCTTCGCTGAAGGGAGGCTTTTGAGCAGAGACTGAAGGGATGGGAAGGGTGAGCCATGGGAATTTCTAAGGGAAGAGTGTTTGTGGCAGAGGGAATACCAAGGATGAAGGCTCAGAGGTGGGGAAGAGCTGGGCATGTTAGAGGAATGATGAGGCTGGATTGGATGGGAGAGGCAGGCAAGGGTTAGATTATGTAGGGTCTTAACGGTCAAGGTTGGGTGTTTACTTGATTATAATCCAGGTTAGTATTGACCAGATGCACATCAAAGGCCTGCAGGAAACCAAATTAGTATTGAAAAAAGATAAGGCAGTTGTATTAATATGATTCTATTCAACCATGTTTGCAGTTTACCTTCTGCTCATAGACAGGCATTGCTTTGTAGTTAACCTAGGAATTCAACATGGCAGAGCAGTGGGAAGGTTTGGTTGAGCCGTAGCGGGGCTCATGGTACCTTCTAGGGATTCAGTCTTGGATGGGGTGAATTTGATGTGTGCTATTCAAACTCAAAACCATGGATCAGCACCGGGAAGCATCTTGAGATAGGGGCGGGAAGGGATGGTCATGCCCCAGCAGGCGGCATTACTACTTTATGGCACTTTATAATTGAGCAGCAGAAAAGGCACGAGACTTGAATTTGAAAGATAAGGGTTCAAGTTCCAGTTCTCCCACTTAGGGAGTGATGTTGGATTTGTCATTTAACCTCTACAAGCTTAGTTTCTGCAGGCGATGTCCTTGTTCTGCTTTTCCATAATGAATCTGAAAACCCTTTGCAAAGTGTTGCTGCTACATCCTCCACTATAAACCCCTCTATTAGACTGTGAGCTCCTTGAGTATGGGGGCTGCATTTCACGCATTCTGTGTCTCTTGGAATTAGCAGAATGCCAAGGTGCTCGCTGGATTTGCTGTGAATCGAATTCTGCTGTGACATTGCTGTGGTCAGCCATGTCTCCTGGGGTCCGAGTCTGCAACAGAAGTGTCACATAATCTGGGAGAAGAGCACTCAAATTGGAGCCGAAATTCTAGCTCAGTCACTTAGAGGGGTTTGGCTTGGACTAGTCACTTAACTTCCTTATGGTACTTTTTCCCATCTGTGAGATGAGTAAGATAATTTTACCAACCTCATGTGCTACTTGTGAGGGTCAGATGAAGAAATATGAGTGTGTTAGGTTATAGGACTGACTGCTATTCCATGGCAACCAAATAGCAATGGCTTACAGAAGATGGGAGTTCATCTCTCACTAAACAGTCCTGACATGGCCTGATGCGGCGACGCCATGGCATTGGAAGACTAGACCCCTCCCATCTTAATGTTCTGCCCCCACACTGAGTGTTGACCTTATCCATGGCCCTCCACTACATTCTTACCCTTGCAGGGAAAGGGGGAACAGTGACAAAGGGTGTCTTCACAATCCCATTGGCCAGAACTGGGCCATGTGGCATACTTCTTGCTGAAAGGGGTTTTTAACTGGTCTTTATTCCGGGTGCCAGCATGCCTGACTCACTTTCTAACACTATGAAAGAAAGCAAGACCAGGTTTTGGGGAACAAGTGAAGTCTCTGCCACAGCAAAATAAAAGATAATTCTCAACTGTGAAGTGGAAACGATTCAGGGCTCACCCACAGCTTGAATTGGAAATGATTTGATTCTGCTGGAGTCTAATGGAAAACAACGCCCTGTATCTTCTGTATTATTATTGTCACTGAATGCTTGCTCTGTGCCAGCCACTGCGCTAAGGGTTTCATAGGTGCTACTTCTGGTTAATCCTCACAACGGTCTTATTGTGTAGATCCGTTATTAGGTCCATTTTTTTTTTTTTTTTTTTAGACAGAGTCTCACTCAGTCGCCAGGCTTGAGTGCAGTGGCGCAATCTTGGCTCACTGTAACCTCTGCCTCCCAAATTCAAGTGATTCTCCTGCCTCAGCCTCCAGAGTAGCTGGGATTAGAGAGACTGAGGCTTAGAGAAGTCAGAGGAGGGATTGGAACTTGGGAATGCTGGACTCCAGAGCTCATACCTTCAATAGCTCCTACTGCTCAGTCCCCTGGTTCCAATCTGGTGTTTCTGTTCTGGATATATCTGGTCCCTTTCCTGCCCCTACCTTCCTGGCTGGGCCTCATTTCCAGAAATGCCACTGACATGGCAGGGGACACTAGTGCTCTGGTTGGTTGGTGTTGTTCCTAGCAGTGCTGTCATCCACCCGAAATGGAATTGATTTGCAGAAATATGGGCCATGACGGAGGAGGCTACTTATGCTAGTAGGAGAGGGCGCAGGTCCCACAGAGGTCAAGTGGACAGGGCTAGGAAAACCAGCTCTAGGGGGACAGATGTGATTTGGGAATTACCATTCCCAAATGCACCTGAGTTACTCTGGTAGGAAAAAGTGCAGAGCCCAAATTGTGGTCAGAGCCTTTGCTTGAGCCTTCCAGAGCCTTCCCTGGCCCAGAGCAAAACTCAAAAGTCTCCTCAGGCTAAAGTGACTGCACTTTGTCCTGTTGGCAAATTGGTTGGTTTAGTGTGTTGAGAATTCAGCACCCATTTTTCAATGATATCAAAATCATTATCCAATGAAAGGTGATCGTATCCTGGTTTAGTTGCATGATTTTAGAGTTCAAGGGGACTTAGGCATTATTACTCCAATCCTTACCTCACAGAGGACCAGAAAGCCTGCCTGCCAGGCCTGCCCAGGGTCCGGTAGCTACATTGAGTTAGGGCTGAGTCTCTGGGGGCCCCACCTGAGCATGAGGGACAGGACTTTGTGAAATCTCATATAGGCAACAGGGGTGGCAATTCATGACGATTGGACATTTGTCTGCCTCTTGGCATCTTCTCAAAGCACAGAATGGGTTAAAGGGGCATTCTTGATTCTCCACTGTGTTGGCTTACCATTTTGGGGCCTCAGTTTCCCCATCTGTGAAATGGGCATGGTAGTAACAGAACTTACCTCATAGAGGGTTGTTGGGAAGTGTTTTTTTATTTTTACTTTTTTTATTTTTATATTTTTTAGGTGTAGTCTTGCTCTGCTGCCAAGGCTGGAGTGCAGTGGTGTGATCTTGGCTCACTGCAACCTCACCTCCGTCTCCCCGGGTTCTAGTGATTCTGTGTCTCAGCCTCCCAAGTAGCTGGGATTACAGGCGCTTGCTACCAAGCTCGACTAATTTTTGTATTTTTAATAGAGACGGTTTTGCCTGTTGGCCAGGCTGGTCTTGAACTCCTGACCTCAAGTGACCCGCCTGCCTCTACCTCCCTAAGTGCTGGGATTACAGGTGTGAGCCACTGTGCTCGGCCATTGTTGAGCTGATAGTGTCTGCTGTGCTTAGATCATCTCCAGCATGAAGGAAATACTCAAAGCAGTCGTTATGGTCACTTCCATAGTAGCCTTTTTCACTCTTGCTCAAGGGGCTGTGTGCTCCCACGAAAGCCTGGGGATCTTTGTCTCATTCATCTTTGTATTTCCTAGGTCACACCATCCATCAGCTTGAAGATTTTTTTGTTTACCTTGATTATCTCCAGTGCGCCATGCATGAATTCTTCAACAGTCATAATAGCCTTTTCATCCATAAATGTAATTGTAGCTTGTTTAATAGCCTTGCAGAACATGACCTTTTCCATGATAAATTGGCAGGAAATAAACCCATCCTTCTTCCATGGGGTAGACTGGTGAGATGGTGGGGGTTGGTGTTCTTGTTCTGGATCTGGTGGGAGTGGTTGTGGATGTTTGCTCTTGGTGGTTTTCAGTGCACATGTAAGGGGCTCTCTGGGGTTGTGTGGGTCAGGAGGGGTTTGGGGTAGGCTCTGCTTGGCCCTGGAATGGATCAGGTGGGGAACATTTCTCAGTTTCTTATAGGTGCTCAGTTGTCATTTGACTCCACAGCCTGCTCTTGGTTACCCTCTGTGTAAGTGGTTCTGGGGTCTGGCACTACTAAGGTGTGGCTGGAATATGTTCCTGGGACAGTTATTTGAGATCTACGTGGAGATACCCAGGAGCATCGAGGATCAGGTAGACTCAGTCTCTGCCCCCAAGAGCTCTAATGAGACTGTGTTTCCCCCTAGTCTTCCCCCTTTCTGCAGCTCCAAGGATGAGCAGCCCCCAGAGTGGGCTGAGACCTGAGCTTCTCAGGTGGGTCTCCTCTGTGTGTCTTCATAGTTCAGCAAACACCTGATGTTTCCCTTGGGGACCAGCCCACTGGGGCATTACAGAAGCCCAGACACACTCCAGAGTCCAAACACCTGGGTGTGGATCCCGCTCTGCCACTCTGTGGCTCCCAATCTGGGACAGCGCCGGAGCCACATGTGGAATAAATCTATGTTGGATGAATGACGATTAGTGTGTTGCCTTGGGAAAGTCGTCTCATCTCTCAATCCCTCAGTTTCTTATCTCTAAAGTAGAGATCATAGTGTCCACCTCATGGTGCTCTTGAGAAAATTAAATGTGGCAGTGCCTCTGAAGCTGGAACCACAGTGCTCAGGGTTTAGCAGGTCTGCAAACAATGTAACTGCTGGTGTTATGATATTCCTGTGGCCCCTCACTGCAAGGCTCTTGGAGCCTAGTTCCCTCCCAATATTAAGCCTTGTTAAATCTTGCCTCTTTTTTCCCCAAGTCTGCCTAGGGTTAGAATTGTCCAAGACGCAAGTCAGTGATCCTTTGCCAGTGTATTTGTATTCGTCCATTTTCATACTGCTATGAAGAATAAATACTGGCTAATAGATAAAGAAAATGAAATTTAATGGACTCACAGTTCCACATGGCTGGGGAGACCTCACAATCATGGTGGAAGGTGAAGGAGGAGCAAAGGCACATCTTACCTGGTGGCAGGCAAGAGAGTGTGTGCAGGGGATCTGTCCTTTTTTAAAACCATCAGATCTCTTGAGATTTACTCACTATCATTAGAACAGCATGGGAAAAACCCACCCCCATGATTCAACTGCCTCCCACCAGGTTCTTGTTGTGACATGTGGGGATTATGGGAGCTACAGTTCAAGATGAGATTTGGGTGGGGACACAGCCAAACCACATCAGTATTATTTCCCCCCCAAATAATATAATTTGCCTTTCACACCTAGGGTGACTCCAGTGGTGGGGACTCAAGAGCTCCCTGGTGGTGAATGGTGGTAGAAGGAGAAACTAGCTGTAGATGCCTCTGAATTCCTCTCCTGGAAGGGACTCTTGGGACCACCTGGGCAGCCTCCATGTTTTCTAGGACTTTTTTTTTTTTTTTTTTTTTGAGACAGTGTCTCGTTCTGTCGCTCAGGCTGGAGTGCAGTGGCGTGATCTTGGCTCACTGCAACCTCCACCTCCCAGGTTCAAGCGATTCTCCTGCCTCAGCCTCCCGAGTAGCTGGGACTACAGGTACGTGCCACCATGCCGGGCTAATTTCTGTATTTTTAGTAGAGACGAGGTTTCACCGTGTTGGCCAGGCTGGTCTCAAACTCCTGACCTCAAGTGATCCACCTGCCTCGGCTTCCCAGAGTGTTGGGATTACAGGCGTAAGCCACTGCACCTGGCCTCTAGGACTTTTGTAAATTGTCTACCTGAGTATTAATCCATGGCTCAGGAAGCCCCCAGCGCTAAGATGCTCTATCACCAGTATTTGAGGAGTCTTCAGGCAGTGGGGCAGGGAGTGAGAGCAGAACAAATGCTCCAGGATGAGGAGACCCAGGGATTTGTGTGGCTTTGGCATCACCAGTATAGTTGTTAGGAAACCCGGGCTAATTAGGGTGCTCTGTTGTTCTCCTCAGCAGGCCCTTGAAATTGGGCAGACTTCTGGCTCACCTCTTAGAGAGAAAGGAACACTGTGTACCATTTTCTCCCTGTGTTTGCCACAGGGAAATGGCTATGGTTGTTGAGAAGTTGGGACAGAACCTGCAGGCCTGTGCTTACCACGTTTCTTAGGAGAGCAGGGATGGCCTGTGTGGCGGCCACATTTTCACTCCTTTGTGCTTCCCCCTTTGTCTCCATTCCCAGGCCTGTGAATGTTCTAGATTCTCTGGATACACTCAGCCTTCTGGAGTATGTCCAGGCAGCATGACTGTGGCATGCAAAGAACGAGGGCTTGGAAACCATCCTCTGGCCATGTGATGTTCATGAGAGTTAACCTGATGACTCTGTGCCTCAGTGTCACTGCTCTCATGGGAATCTAGAATATTCCTCACCGAGAGGTTTTGAGGCTTTATGGTCCCCCATAAATTACTTCTTTCTCTGTTCTTTCCCCTAAGCCCTATCTCAAAGTCTATTCCAGTCCTTATTGTCACGTGTGAAATTCTCCCTTCTCTGTTCTTTCTTCTAAAGTACATCTAGGGGTTGGAGTGGGGGGTGGTCTGCCTACAAAATGAAAGCCGCTCATAATGGAAATAATTTTAGACTCTCGCAGAAGTTACTGTGACTCAACAGCTGAACAAAAACGCTTGGTTTCTCATGCTGGAAGACATTGCTCCATCCCCACAGGTCCTGGCAGAGGAGCAACTTTGTGACTTTCACCTGAGGGCCTGTGAGGTGTGCTCTCAGGGATTGTGAGGGTGGGTTCTGGAGGGATCTTCTTAACACAGACAACATTGTTCCTCTCTTTGCAGCAGAGGGAGTCCTTTGAACCCATGAGTGTGGCCTTTATAATTCAATCCTCAGAATGTTTGAAAGAATAGGTCTTTAGAAAGTCGAAATTACCCTCTGTTTGGGAAATTACAAACACCTATAGGTACATACACCTCCCATGTTCCCCTAGTGTGAGCACAGCAGACATCACTAATGGATCCCAGCACCTTTCTCTGTGCTGAACCTGAATGGAACCTTAGAATCTTTTCCCCATAGTGCCTGAGCCTGAGAAAATGTATACTTTTACAGTTACAGAAATTGAGACCCAGAGACTTAAGTATCTAGTGTAAGGCAGTCTTCTTGTAAGGTGAATGAATATAAATATATATACACACACATATGTGCATGTACACACACATACACATGTAAAATTTATGTTGCCAAGTTGTGCAAATTGTTCCTGATGGAACACCTCCCGCCCAGTACATTTAAATGTGAGGTTCTCCATCAGGACCAATTTGCAAAACTTGCTGCTGTCTCTAAAGAATGGAGTACACTATCACACTGATAAAATAGCATAGCCCTTATGCTTGCCAGGTTTGAGCTGCGGGAATATTTGGGAAAATGAGCTGCATGGGTCGGATGGGCCACATCACCTGGAGCAGACAGAATGCACCTGAGATGGAGGATGACTGACAAATTGGAACACTTTTTGCTAGGCAGAGAGGTACAGTTACAAAATATCTGCCTGCTTCCATTAGATCTGGCAGAAAATGCAATCCTTTTCTAGAGGGTAGAGAGATATTTGTTTGAAATGATTAGTTTCTTTTTGGGTAGAAAGGTTTTCCCTGGGTGGATGTTTTATGAGGCTTATGTCATTGTCCCTCTCTTCCTGCCTCTTCCTTTATTTCCTTTTGTCCTTTAAGATCCAGCTCCCTCCTGCAGGAATCATCCCCTCTGCTGCCTACCCGAAGTACCTCTAGTTTCATTCCTGTTGAAACACTTCATTCTGTCCCCAGTGAGAGCCTTACAGCTCCACCTAGCATGAGCTCTCCTGTGAATTTTTTCCTGTGTACCTGACAATGTTGAGCAAGGATCCAGGGCCATACAACCCATGAGCTGTGTGCAAAGTTTAGAGGTTGCCATGGTCTGAATGTTTGTGTACCTCCCACGAATTCAAGTGTGGAAACCTAATCCCTAATGCAATAGTATTGGGAGGTGATTAGGTCTTGAGGGCTCTGCCTTCATGAATGGAATTAGTGCCCTTATGAAAGAGGCCTGAGGGAGCCTCTTCACCCCTTCTGCCATGTGAGGACACAGAAGGCGTCACTATTTGGTGCCTTGCCAGACACCGAATCTGCTGTTGCTTTGATCTTGGACTTCCCAGCCTCCAGAACTGTTAGGAATACATTGATAAATTCCTTAGTCTAGGATATTTTGTTATATCTGCAGGAGTAGACTAAGACAGAGATACCAAGTTTGTCTGTGCATTTGTGACTTCCCAGGGCAGGTGAGCCTGGAGGAAGAACTCGTATGTGTGTTGTTTTTCTATGCCGGGAGTCAGAGGTTGGGCTGGGTCCCATGATCAGGGCTGCTGTTTTGGGCCGGGGTCTTCCTGTCTTCCGGCCTCGTGAATGGCCTGGTGCTTTGCCTGGCGAGAGGAGTCAGGCTGTCCTCTCTTGCTGCGGTGTGTTGCTGCTACTCCGCTGTCTAGCAGCTACCGTTGCCATGGAGCAGCAAGAGGTACTGTGCCAGCGGCCCCCCTCCCACTGTCCTTGCAACAGCTCCTCTGTCTGCCTTCTTAGCCCTCAGCCCTGCCATGGGATGGGGACAGAGGAGACTGCAGCAGCAAGTGTGGCTGATTTTAACTGATTTCTGCTTGGTACACATTTACTGATGAGCTGTAGGTCAGCACCTTCCAACAGAGCTGAGATGCGAAGAGAATGGCTGGCTGCCTTGTTGCTTCCTGGGACTTTGAATGGCATCTTGACATTTTACAAATGTGATCATGGGAGCTGCTGATGGGACCTCCCCTAGAGACACAATGACAGCAGCAACTGTCATACTCTACTGTTATCTATAATGTGGCTTGTGTTTATCAACTCACTTGAACCTGGAGGCAATATTATCTCCACTTTACAGATAAGGAAACTGAAGTTCAGAGAGGTTAAGTAACTTGACCAAATTAACACAGTGAAAAAGAGGCAGAGCTGGGATCCAATCCCAGGCAATATGGCTTTATAGTTCATGCTCTTAACCACTATTTTATACTGCCTCTCTATTTCTAAGCTAAAAGTTGAAACCTGCCATTGGAGATCTTTAAAAATAAAAGTAGGTCATTAGCTCTTTAAGACAGTCTATGTATTTAGCGACTTTTTTGAAATACTTACTGAATAAAGTACCTAAGAGTATGCCAGGTACTCTTCTAGTTGCTCTCATGTATTAGCTCATTAATCCCCACAACACTCCTGAGAGGTAAGTATTATTATTTTCATCACCATTTCACAGAGGAGAAAACTGAAGCATGGAGAGGGTTAGTATCGACGGTCATAGAGCCAGGATGTGACAGGGTCAGGACTGGTACCCAATTGTCTGGCTCTAGATTCCAAATACAAGTAAAACTACTAGCTTATGAAACAAAATTTGACAAACTTCTCAACTTGGTTATTCTGGCGGAAGAAATTCTAGGAATAGAGAACCCTCCTGGAGTTACCATCTTAGTCACTAGAGCTCAATTTGTGAGACTCCATAGCTTTTCAGAACATTTTATATTCTGAATAAAAAAACGCATACAACAAAAACAACCAGATGCATTTGTTCAAAGGAACGATCCTCAGGATTTGTGGACAGTTTACTTCGAGACCAGTGTCTCTTACAATCTCAGTTTTCTGTTCTGAGCAGTTAGCTTCAAAACTTAGGGGAAGAGCTCAGAGGACGTCTGAGTCCATTTTGCATCTTCATCACACAGAGCTCTGTGGCTGAGTGCGTCATGGCTGTTAGGTACAGCAGACCTGTTGGGTTGATCAGCAACAGAATTGTTTTGCCTGGCATAAGAACATAATGAAGTAGGGAGATTCCAAGCTTGGAATTTGGGGCCCAGATTCTAGGGGATGCCTCCAGGGTTCTCAGGCTGCACCTTCTCCATTGATCTGCCCAGTTTATGGAGCCATGGGGGAATAAGTCCTGCTATTGAAGGTGATGTTGGTGCAGGTGGTAGTGGGGTGGCACCATTGACCACACTGCACTGGGAGTCCCCAACCCTGGGCTTTCCCTTTTGAGGTTCAGTGCAGTCTCTTGATTCTGCTTCATAATCTTACTTTACAGTTGGAGGAAGAGGACGGGTTGCGAAAGGAACTTCCTTTGCGTGTGGTCAGAGCACTGGGCCGTCTGAACAGCCCCCTCCACGGTCTGCAGAATTTCTAAATTCTGATAGAAACAGTTAGTGGTCTTGACATATCTGACAACCTACAAAACCAACATGCCCTGGGGTTTGATCTCTCCGGTGGTGTCAGAGGAGTCCAAAGTGAGCATCTGGAAGCTCGGCTGTGATCCAACCTATTTGGGAGGATCTGCAGTAAACCAGTGACTGCCCTCCCTGCCCCACCTCTACTCCTAAAGGGTTCCATTTCACAAGAGCCAGGCTCAGGTACCTGTTTTTGTCCACCCACACCCTTGTTTATTCCTCTCTTCCTCAACTGTCTTCGTTGTTGTTCTTGTTGTATATGAGAAAGTTGACTCATTTTTAACATTTGCAAGCCTCCCCCTCCCACTAGTAGGTGTGCGAGCAGCTGCGGATTTTACCATCTGTAAACCTTCCACACTCCAGCAGATCCTCTTTCTACCTTTCAGCACTGTGCAGCCCACCCAAGCCACGTGCCTTCTCGGTGTCCCATCTATGCCTCTCTCTGAAATCAGGAACCAAGCTCACTGGTGATGAGCATGGCGGGACCTCAGAAAGAAGCCTACTCCTTTCCTTCCTGCAACAAAAAGTCCCAGGCAGTTAGTATTAGGGATACAGAAGTGAATACACAAGGTTCTTGCCTTCAAGCGACTCGGGAATTTAGAAGAAATAGCAACAGTATTAACAATTGCTACCATTTATTCAGTTTCAGGATATGCAAGCCAGTGTGCTTTTTTTTTTTTTTTTTTTTTTTGAGACTGAGTCTCGCTCTGTTACCCAGGCTAGAGTGCAGTGGCATGATCTCCGCTCACTACAACCTCTGCCTGCCAGGTGCAAGCGAATCTCCTGCCTCAGCCTCCCGAGTAGCTGGGATTATAGGTGCCCGCCACCACACCCGGCTAATTTTTGTATTTTTAGTAGAGATAGGGTTTCACAATGTTGACCAGGCTGGTCTCGAACTCCTGACCACAGGTGATCCACCCGCCTCAGCCTCCCAAAGTGCTGGAATTACAGGTGTGAGCCACCTCACCCAGCCCACTGTGATTTTCCTGAATGATATCGTCTAATAATTCTCAAAACCAGCCTGGAACTTAGGAATTCTTTTTTTCATCTTAGAGATGAGAAAATGGCAGAGAGGATAAGTTAATTAGCTGAGGCCACATGGCTAGCAGGTGGTGGACTCAGTAGTTTGTCTTTGGAGGACAGATAGTTTTTTTTTTTGTTTTTTGTTTTTTGAGATGGAGTTTTGCTCTTATTGCCCAGGCTGGAGTACAGTGGTGCGATCTCAGCTCACTGCAACCTCCGCCTCCTGGGTTCAAGCGATTCTCCCACCTCAGCCTCCCGAGTAGCTGGGATTACAGGCATGCACCACCATGCCTGGCTAATTTTGTATTTTTAGTAGAGACGGGGTTTCTCCATGTTGGTCAGGCTGGTCTTGATCTCCCAACCTCAGGTGATCCGCCCACCTCAGCCTCCCAAAGTGCTGGGATTACAGGTGTGAGCCACTGCACCCGGCAACAAACAATATTATTGAGAACAATGTTGACTGAACGCCTCCAGTGTCCCACTTGTCAGTGCTTGTACACACAGGCTTTCAGTCTCCTGAAGTGCTGTGGACACTTTCATCAGAGAGGGTCATGGCTTGTTAGGATCACCACACAGGAGGAAGTGGCAGTTCAGGTCTGATGCTGAAGTTTGTTTAACTCCAGACCTTTCTTGCTCCTAACCCCTGGACTGTATCACCTCTCATCAAAACAGTGCAAGATGTATTATCAAACCCAGCTACTTGTTAGACTAGAAAAAGGAACTATTAAAAATGACTGTAGAGGCCGGGCATGATGACTCAGGCCTGTAATCCCAGCTCTGTGGGAGGCCAAGGCGGGTGGATCATTTGAGTTCACTAGTTCAAGACTAGCCTGGCCAACATGGTGAAACCCCATCTTTACTAAAAATACAAAGAAATGAGCTGGTGTGGGGGCACGCACCTGTAATTTCACCTACTCAGGAGGCTGAGGAACAAGAATCACTTGAACCCAGAAGGCAGAGGCTGCAGTGAGCAGAGATTGTGCCACTGTACCCCAGCCTGGGTGACAGAGTGAGACCGTGTCTCAAAAAAAAAAAAAAAAAAAAAAAAAAAAAAGACTGTAGGACCACAGGCATAAACTGGGACGATCCCAGGGTGACTGGGCTTTGTGTTTGCCCTAAACAGGATGCACAATCCAGTAAACAAGTATTTTCTTTTTTGGAGATGGAGTCTTGCTCTGTCGCCCAGGCTGGAGTGCAGTGGCCAGATCTCAGCTCACTGCAAGCTCCGCCTCCTGGGTTTACACCATTCTCCTGCCTCAGCCTCCCGAGTAGCTGGGACTACAGGCACCCGCCACCTTGCCCGGCTAGTTTTTTGTATTTTTCTAGTAGATACAGGGTTTCACCATGTTAGCCAGGATGGTCTCGATCTCCTGACCTCGTGATCCGCCCGTCTCGGCCTCCCAAAGTGCTGGGATTACAGGCTTGAGCCACCGCGCCCGGCCAACAAGTATTTTCTGAGTGTCTGCTGTGTGCCAGACAGTGTTCCTGCTATGAACAGAAGAGGCTCCAAGAGCTTGCCATTAAGGGTTGGAGGAGGAACTGGGGACAGGGATGAGGCTATGTCGGGTGGGGACAGTGCTCTGAAGAAGACATGCAGGGTAGTGGCATTGCAGGGGTGAGGGTGCCAGGAAGGCCTCTGCGAGTCCTCTGTGATAATCTAGGTGAAGGGAGTCTTAACTTAGACAACTGAAAAGGCAAAGAAATGCCTGGGAGCAGGAATATCTTGTCCGTTTGAAGGAAATTCCTGAGTGTGTTCTGAGTGAGCTGCTGAGTGGCCAGCAGGTGCCGTTCTGTGGGGTTGGGTGGAGTGCAGCCTGCAGCCTGGCCTGCGTGAGCCAGCTGTCAGGGTAAAGGATGCTGAGCCACCTAGTTGTCCCCTTCTGAAGGAGGCTGTTCTGCAGACAGCAGGTTTGGAGGCCACTGCTTCATCAGAAGGGCCCGTCCTGCCCTTCCCTCCTTTGGCAGTGCTCAGAAATTGCTTATCGGGGTATTCCTTGGTCTTTGCCTGGGGAGTAGAGGAACTCAACATTGTAAATAAAAGGCTTAGCTTCTTCAAAATTCATTCTTGTCTTCTATTGTTAGAGACCAGAGCTCGTGCACGCATGCCACCCACCCTGTGATTACAAATCATGGCCCTTGGGTGGGTGGGTGGCATGTGTGCATGAGCTTTGGTCTCTAAAATAGAAGTGTGAGAACTGTTCTCTCTTATGCCTGTTCCCTCCCAAGTACAGTATATCCACGTCAACTTACTCACAGGCGTGATGGTGGTTCACATTAAGTGTTCACTCAGCTTCTCAGTGGCAGGAGAGCTTTTCTTGCCTTAGCCTACCGTGTCCTCACAGGAACTCTATGAACTAAGTACTGTTTTTATTCCTACTTTCAAGATGTGGAAGCTGAGACCCAGAGAGGTGAAACCTAAAGAGCCCAAAGTCACACGCCTGGGAGAACAGGGGCTGGAATCCCTGACACAAGGGGCCTAGCAGAAGCCAGGGCAGGTATTAGCAGGCCCATTTTGCAGAGGGGAAGACTGAGGTGCAGTGATGCAAAATGCGTGGCAGAGGTCTGGGCCTAGATTCTGGGAGTTCTGGTTCTGGGTGACCGTCCACTAGAATGGGAAAGGTGGCAGAACCATATATATGAGCCTGTCACTGGTTCAGGGACTTGGTCAGGGGCCTCCCAGAACTTGGAGAAGAGCAACGGACTCTTCAGGGAAGAGCTCGGAACTGGAGAGCAAGAGCTGGGAGCACCTCCCATGGCTGCAGTCTCTGGTCATTTCCAAAGCCCATGAGAAGGCTGCATTTGGTTATCCACCCACTTCCATTTAGCCAGGGCCTTTAATTCATTCCCAAATCCTTAAAAATCACCCGGAACATGTTTAAAAGGGCAGATTTCCGGGCCCCGAGATAGGCCTATTGATTCAGGATCTGGATTTTGGGGGCCTAGGAGTCTGCATTGACAGCATCCCAGGCTCCCCTGAGGGACATTCATGTTGGAGAATCTCTAGATCTCGGTACTAAGACTCCAGAGAGGTGGAAATGACAGTGGATTCAATCCGAGGCTGCGGGTGGGGTGCTTCAACAAAAGACCATGGCCACTCAGGGCCAGGGCAAACGTTATTCTCACCAGCCCCAGACACTCTGGGGACGTGCTGGAAACATCTGCGTGGCGGAGTGTTTCTGTTTTGCGCCAGTATGATTTGTGAATCTGAGGGCTGCAGCTTTTTTTTTTTTTTTTTTTTTTTTTTTTTTTTTTTTTTTTGGTATTTAAGAAAATGGTAAAATATACGTAACATAAAATTGACCATTTTAACCATTTTTAGTGTACAGTTCAGTGGCATGAAGTACACTCACATTGTGTTCATGCAGCCCAAACTTGAGAGCTCCTTTCGTAACACTCCAGGAGGGAAGGGCTGTGTACACACTAGGTGCTTAATAAATGCTTTCAGCTGACAGTGGGTGGTGGGATTATCGGGGTGGTAGGCTTCATTATCATGGATTAAGTAAGCATTCCCACTCTGTACTTTCTTAGGCAACTTAACCTCACTCTGTAATGCTGAAGCAGACACTAGTGAGCTATGTTTAACGCTTCATTTCTATTTCTGGGTGAAGCAGGATGATGAGTTCATTGTCTGGTCAATGCCAAGGGCAACTTCCTCTGCTTTCCTAGGCTCCCATGGCAGAATAGAGGATATCTGTGAAAAATCCAAATTTTCCTCCTATGTGTGTGTCGGGTAAGGGCAGCCCACAGTTATGACTGGGGCTCCGGTTTCAAATGCCGCTGACTCAAGACCGATCTGGTTGAGAACCAGACAAATGGGCCTTTTTATACTTAAGAGGAGATATTTCTTACCACGTGTCAACAAAAGATCTGTAGACAATCTTGTTATACATTTCACACTGCTGACTTCATAAGTGTAACAGCACTCACGATCCATTTACATTTTTTGGTGTATTTGGGTTTATTTCTGTGGTTACCATGCACTGAGGAAAGTCCACAAAAGGCGGCCTGTTCAGGGCTGGAGTATGGTGCCAGTGGAATTTTGGTGAGGTTCACAGCGGTAGAAGGGAGTGGACTGGGAGGTGCAGAAGTACTGAATTTTGCAGCTGGAAGGAATCTTATATAGACTAAATCCCCCCTTATTTATAGATGAGGATATTGAGACCCAGAAACAGGGGGTGGTCCTGACCTAAGGTCACATCGCTGGTTAGGCTCTCAGCCCACCACTGACTTCCTGTTCTCCAGACCCATTTACTTGCCACTGCTCGGATCTTCGCAGTCCTTGAACCCTGAGTTCCATTGAGCTAGATGCCTTGTAATGTAATACAGCTAACGGTAAGTTTTCCTGAATTGAGTATTCTTCCAAAAATCATGTATAGATTTGGTGACTTCTCCATTTTTCTTTTCCTGCACTTGGGGAGAATCAGTCTTTGTCTCTGAGCAGATCTTTCTGTTTGAGTGTCTTTCCTAAGAGCTTTATCTTTCTGATTGCATATTCAGAACCCCCTGCCTCTATTGTGATGACAGCTCTGGGTACGTTGGCTCTCTCTCTGGGATGACAGCACGGGTTGAAAAGTGGAGAATTGAATCATCAGCTTTCTGGCATGGTTTATTCTGTCCCAGAATCCCAAAGTTCTGTCTGATACTATTTAGTCACTGTCCTTGCCGTGTGAAGAGTGATTCACATGTAAGCCACGGAAAGCACTCAGCAAGCTCTCTGAGATAGGAATTCTTGAGGAGGCCATGAAAAGCCAACAGCGTTAATTGGAGATAGACTGCCATGTGAGAGCCAAACCCCTCATGTTCTCAGGTAAAAGCTAGGAAAATGTTGGGATCTTGTGACATGCAATTGTCTCAGCCTCAAAGCTAGATTAATTAACTCACTAAATGCAAAATGTTTGTTGAGGGCTTATTTTGGTCCTGGCCCTACTCAAAGTAAGAGATACGAAAAGCAACTTGATGATGCCTTTGACCAGAAGAGGCCATGAGAAGGTGCCCAGGTACTTATCAAGGGGCTTGGTGTCATGCCCCTGTTTCCTTGTTACCCTTAAGGAATGAGAGAGAGATGCTTGAAGAAGAGCAGAAGCTCTGCTTGCCCTTTAAGCTTGGCGAGGGTTGGGTCTGTTTCCTCCTCCATTCCTGGGCTTCTAGTACCATGTGGATGCTCAGTGAATATCTGCTCTTTCTTTTAGCCTTCATACGGGAGGCAACTGTTGTGTAGAGGGAATAAGACTAGACTTGGGTCCCATCTACCTGGGTTGAAGTCTTTGCCCTACCACTTAGGTCTCACCCCTGGACAAGTCACTTGATGTTGCCAAGCCTCCATTTTTGTTGCATTGATAGAGTGGGGATGCCAGCGATTGATCTTGTGACCTTGGGGGCATCACTTAACCTCCCTGACCTTGGATTTCTCATCTTTAAAATGAAGGACAGTGAAGATAAGTGTGGAGCACATGTCAGAACAGACAGCAAAACAGGCATTCATTATTATCATTCCCATGTCAGAAATGGGCTACTATCTTACTGTTTTATCTCAAATGAAATTTCAAGAGAATGATGTATTGCAACGTGGATAACTTTCATTTGTCAATGTGTGGATGCGCACCCCCTACCCGGGGTGTGTTCCTCAGCAGCCCAGCAGGGGAGGGCACAGCCACACATAGCCTGCTTTAATTTTGTTGCCCGTTCTAATTCTGTAGCCCCACTATACACAACCAGCTTGTATCCCAGAGATGAAAGGTAATTTGAATAACTGTTTAAGCCAAAACATAATTGGAGATAAAAGCTAAATGTCTAAGGTCCAGCAGTATCAAGATGACCAGAAGTGATGTATCAGATCCTCTGCTGCTTCTGAACCATCTGGGTTAACACCATACTCTCCACCAGCTTTGGTCATCGAGGAGCACACAGAATCATTGTTTATAATTGAAGACTGTGGACAATGATCTCATAAGATCATCCCTAAGTTACCAGTCCCTTTTATTCTAACGGACATTTGAAGAAAAAGGCCTGAATTTTCAATAAAAGCATCATCTTTTTGCTTTCAAGGCCCTTCAGCTATTTCGTTAGGGGATTGAAGCCAGGCAACATTTGTGACTTTCCCCCTACATTTGGGGAATGGGGGATAGAATATCTTTTGTGGTTTTTGTTTACAAGAAGGAAGATTTCAGACTTGAGCTAGAGTATGAAAGGAAATTGAAACTAAAGATTGGGTTCTGGATTTGACTAAAGTTTCTAATATTGTTCAGCCACAATAAAGCCAAAAGTGTTCACTGTATGCTCTGGCTGATATAATAAACCATGGGCATTTAAGAAAAGGGTTAATTAGGTCAATTAGATTAGATGTTAGGCTGCCTGTTTCTAAATACCATGGAATATAATTTATTTCAGTGGAGCTTTAAGCCCTCATGCATGGTAGACATGTCGATTATGGATAAATTAAAGGAAAAATAAATGAATATTCACTATGGCAGACACAATCAGAGAATGGTAGAAAAATATGTAACTTAACTTTCAACCTCTATACCAGCTAGGATTGTGCCCCTTGCAAAGCTTCCTGGAAGGTTGGGAGCCCAACTTTTTCTCTCTACTTGTTGTAATTTACTTCTAGGATATAGCTGGGCCAGGAGGATTTTGCCAAGAAATGGGTGCTCAGTCTTCTGAGGCTCCATACTTAAGCTGGAAGGAAGGGGAATTTTCATACTTGATTCCTTTTTTTGTAGAGACGGGGGTCTCACTTGGTTGTCCAGGCTGGTCTTGAACTCGTAACCTCAAGCAATCCTCCCGCCTTGGCTTCCCAAAATGCTGGGATTAAAAGCGTGAGCCACTGCACCCAGCCTGGGTTTTCATATTTCTTATAATTGTCTTAGAATTTTCAGTTCCAGTACACTCATTGTGAAAAGCAAGTGAAGCCTTGAATATTGATGTTTATTGAGATTAGGAGAAAGTGAAAGGCAAAAATCTGAGTGCCTTTCCCACCTTTCCTGGTGTTTTTCTGGCCCTCCTGTTCTGTCCTGATTTCTCTCCCTGACCCCCTGACCTTGGAAATGCAGGAGCTACTTCTGTCATCAGCCTTTTCTGAATAGAACCTCTGATAAACGGATGCTTCTTGCATCCTTACCCTTGTGGACTTTGGACCCTGCTCCCAAGGGTGTTGGCCTTCACTAGCATCAGGGTGTTGACTTTCGTTAGCTTCTGCTGGGGGAAAAACTTCAAGCTTGGCCAGGTGGCAGATATCTGCAAGTCTTCATGACATACTAGTATTTGTTGAGATGTTAGTACTATCTGTGTTTATATATGTATATCTGTGTATATGATTCAAGCACAACTGTGTCAACTGTTTAACAAAGTTTTATGGGAGAAAGCTTGATAACTGAGAAAATTTTATCCCTGTTTATTTATTTGAACCACAATGTCTTGTAGTTTTTCAGACTTTGGGAAAGCTGGTTATGATTTGATGTCGTGGACAAACATTGGAGAGTGACTGGAAACCGCTGATTTAGAGGAACACTGCCTGGGATCTCTGGCCTCAGTGAGGGCTGAGGCAGTTATTTGGTGGGCGGGAGGGTGGGGAGGGTCTTTCTGGATACTGCTGAAGACTCACCGCCTCGATCTTTGCTGACAGAGACTTCCCCAGCTCTTCATGACATTCAGGGTAGTGACCTTGGCTGTGTGAGGAGTGGCTTGGGCACAGGCGGTCTCAAAGGACCTGTTACCCTGGAGCTGCCTGTCTGCATCTGAGCGAGCCCTCCCTTTGGGTGCAGCCTCAGAAGGCACAGGGCATTTTGGTGCTGTGGCACTTTGCCATTTCGATTTGAGGAGATTCGTCTTGGCTTGGAAAACAAAGCATTCAGCTTGCAGCAGATTAAAAGAAAAAGGAAGGGAAGTTGGGAACAAACACTCCATCCAGGAGTTTGGGCTTTGAGATGGGGATGGGGATGGGATAGAGGGAGGCGGAAAGGAAGTCAGGGATGCACTATGTCATTATCATCAACATCATCATTATATCCTTATTTCATCCAGTCTAAGAAGACTATGGTTGTAGGATGCATCTGTTATGTCAGAGAAATTGAAATATGGAAATGTGCGCCTGAGAGTTGTGGCAGCCAATGCACTCAGTGCTTTCCGCTCATGTCCTCCTCTTAATAACTTCATAAGGCAGGTTCTCGCATTATTTCCATCTTATTGGTGAGCAAACAGAGATGCAGGGGTTAAGAAAGCTTGCAGAAGATCATTCTGCTGGCTAGTGGAGGGGCCAGGATTTGAAGCAGGAATTCTAACACCCTTAGAGCCTACCGTTGGCTATGGTGCTCTGCTCCCTAGCAATGAAATCAGTGTTGAGGTAGTCATGTGTGTGTGCGCATGTGTCTGTGCTTGAAGACTTTGATGTCAACATTTTGACCAGATGTGTCAGACAGATCTGTTGCCTCTGCCCCCATTACCTGTACTGAGTTACTTAAACCCCAGGCCCCTGTTTTCATGTTATTATCCTTACTAAGGTATGCAACTGGAGTTTGTAAGTTCTTTCTGCGCATTTCATGTCCCCTCTGCACGCCCTCCTCACGGGCCAATCACTCTTGGGAACACTCAGAGATAATAAACATTTCCCAGCTGTATCATCCTAGAGGATCTGTCATTTATTAGCTGTGACAGATAATTATTAGCTGTGTTGGCAAGAACCTCTCTGCACTTGTTTCCTCATCTGTATGACAGAAATAATACATCTCGGGATGGTAGTGAGGAAGGGAGGGTTAAATAACATGACATTCACTGAAGTGCCTGCCTGGCATTCAGCATTGTATAGAGCCGGAACTCCAAATGTCTTCTGCTTGTACCTGTTTCCTTTCTCCCAAAGTCACCCAGATCGCAGGTGGCTGCGAGCTCTGAACTGGAACCATTTCTAACACGTCTGGCCACTTCCTCTAGAGACAGACATGCAAATAGCTTCACATCCTCTTGTAGCTGTAACCATTTGCAGACACCTTATTGTCTTACAGCTTTTTAATTTGGCTGCACAAATAGACCTGCCTGGCCAACTTGGAGGGAATTGTAATATCTAAGCGCAGCCCATACATGCGTGTTGCATACTGGGGCCATGCCTTCCTGCTTATCACGGCAACAGAAACCTTGTACATGGTTTTCTTACTTTCTGGAGAAAGATGGGACTTTGTCTCTCCATTTTGTCGTAACACTTTTTAATTTTTACTTTAAGATGAAACCCCACTCAAAATTGAGTTTCCCTGGATTTCCCTGGGGAAAAACCACTACAGTGGCTTTGACTCTTTTTCCCCTCCTTGGGATCATTCTGATCCCATTCCATATCTTTGGAGGGTCTATGGAGTGGGGCTCAGCTTTGCATCTTGTATTCACGATAAGGGAAGCAGGGAGTGAGGGAGATTGGGGGACCGTGGGCGTGTTTCATCAGATGTAGCTCCGATGGCCTTTTCCCTCTGACCATAGTTCAACAACCACACTTAACACACAGCCTAGCTTCCCCCAAAGCTCACGCGTGCGCCCTCTGCCCCTGTCTGGGGCCTCCCCTATTCATTTTCAGATCTCTTCTGACACCTGCTTTTATCTCCCTCACCCCTTTAACACTTCTTGATGTCAGCAACTTAAGTATATTTAAGCATCCTATATTCCTAAAATATGCAGAAATTAAACAAATACCTTGTCCTCTCAGTTTCTCTCTTTTTTTTTTTTTTTTTTTTTTTGGGTGGGGGATGGAGTCTCACTCTGTCGCACAGGCTGGAGTGCAGTGGCGAGATCTCAGCTCACTGCAACCTCTGCCTCCCGGGTTCAAGCAAGTCTCCTGCCTCAGCCTCTGGAGTATCTGGGGTTACAGGCACCTGCCACCACACCCAGCTAATTTTTGTATTTTTAGTAGAGATGGGGTTTCACCATGTTAACCAGGCTGGTCTCAAACTCCTGACCTCAAGTGCTCCGCCTTCCTTGGCCTCCCAAAGTGTTGGGATTACAGGCGTGAGCCACCGCGCCCCATCCAAAGATCCCTTGAGTAACAATATTCACATCAGTGGCTGAAGATAGAGAATTGTTAGGTTTTTGTTGGGGATATTCCAACTCTTTGTTTAGAACTTGCCTGATTTTCAGTAGCATCTTTAACACTTAGAGTTGATTTGGATCTGGCCTTACATTGAGTCATCATTCTTAGTGGGAAGAATACTATACAACATGAAAGAAAGTGTAAAAACTACTCTATTTTAACACAGTTGTTCTCTCTTTCTCTCTCTTTCTCTCCTTCTCTCTGTTCCTGCTTTCTTTCTTTCTTTTCACAGAGTCTTACTCTGTCACCCAGGCTGGGGTGCAGTGGTAGAATCTAGGCTCACTGCAATCTCTGCCTCCTGGGTTCAAGCAATTCTTGCGCCTCAGCCTCCCCAGTAGCTGGGACTACAAGTATATGCCACCATGCCTGGCTAAGTTTTGTATTTTTAGTAGAGATGGGGTTTTACCATGTTGGCCAGACTGGTCTTGAACTCCTGACCTTAGGTGATCCCCCTTCCTTAGCCTCCCAAAGTGCTGGGATTACAGGTGCGAGCCACCATGCCCTGCCTGTTTTCACTTTTATATGCTGTCTTTTATATGTGTATGTGTATTTACACAACCAAGGTCCCAATCCACACAATATTTTGAATTCTGTTGCTTTAACTTAAACCCCATTTACATGTCTTCATGTTATTTTAATAACAGTAGCATTTTTCGGTTGGTCCAAGATTATAGGAATAATTTCATAAGTGATAGTTCATATCCTAGAGTGTTTTCAATTTTTGGCCATTACGAGGGAAATTCTATAGCAAACATCTTTACACATCCATCTTTTAGTTTCTGTTGAATTAATCCCTTGGTGTAATTTCCCAAGAGGGAAACTGCTGGATTTGAAGGGTGTCAACATCTTCACGGCTCCAGTGATGCAGCGCACATGGGGCTGTTTTTAAAATCAGTGTTCTCTCTGTTGGCATCTTGTGCCAGTAAAATGTCAGAAGAAAAGAATATGAATGAACAATTAAAAAGCTAATCCCCATCTTTACCTCTTAAAAACATGGAAATGAAATAGGGGTTTGGGTCCGTGGGTGTTGCCTTGGAAGCCCCAGCTCTGTCACTGCAGGCAGGCCTTTCCTTGGGGGAGAGATCGTCTTTCCAGCTATCTTTGCTTCTGGAGAAAAGATGCTCACCGTGCTTATTCAACAGCCCCACTTCCGCCTCCTGCACTTGCCTTGTACTCACCTTGAGCAATGCCAAAGCACTTAGGCCTCCAGCATACATCATCCACCCCTTCTGTCTGTTGACTGTGCAATAGCTCCTCTCTGGTTTGTGAAATAGTTGTGTGTCCACTGATTAATGTGTTTGTATTAAAACAGCAAGATTTTGGGTTGGAATATAAGAGGGTTTTGAGATACTCTCAAGTAATTAGAAAGACCAGGGAGTGGACGATTAGAAATGGGAGCTAATTATGGCTTATTGCGCACTTACCTTGGGCCAGGCCCTGCTCCAAACACGTGACATGGATGAACTTATTTAGTTTTTACGACAACCCTACTAGGTAGGCATATTGTTCTCCCCATTTTACAGGTGAGATAACTGAGGCTAAGAGATTGAATATCTTGTCAAGGACACACAAGATGGGAAGCTGTGTGTATCAATTTGCTAAGGCTGCCATGACAAATCCCCACACGCTGGGTGGCTTTAAACCACAGAAATTTTTTTCTCCCACAGTTCTAAAGAGATCCAAAATCAAGGTGTCAGCAGGGCTGTGTTCCCTCTGAAGGCCCTAGAGAAGAATCCCTCCTTGCCTATTCCTGGCTTCTGGTGGCTCCCAGCAATCCTAGGCGTGTCCTGGCCTGTAGCTGCATCACTTGCATCTCCGCCTGTGTCTTCCATGGTCCTCTTCCCTGTGTGTGTCTCTGTGGGTCCTCTCCTCTTCTTATAAGGACACTAGTCTGACCTCACTTAATTTAACTCATTATATCTGTAAAGACTGTATTTCCAGAGGTCACCTTCTGAGATTCCCAGTGGATATGAATTTGGAAGGGACAGCGTGCAATCCACCGTATCATGGTCATAGCATGTCACAGTGGATTGCAGCGGATTGTACACTGCGATCCATGGTTGCAGGTGCCCAGTGGATATGAATTTGGGACACTGTGCAGTCCACTTTACCATGGTCATAGCCAGGACCTGTTCCTGCCTTCTAGGACAAGAGTGGAGAAAAGGGAAAGAGAGCAGAAGCCTAGGTAGGCTCAGGGTTTGCCCGGGTGCTCTTGAGATGGACAAAGAATGAGCGAAAATCCCTTGGGCTTTTAAGAGGTCGTGTGGCCGGGAGGGACTGGAGCCCTGGGCGAGACGCCTGCCCGAGTGAGGTGGGGTTGCCGGGCACAGTCGGACTGTGTGAGGACTGTGTGAGTGAGATTTTCCTGGGCAAAGCTAAACAGCTTTCTGGACTCAAGGGGAGGAGGCAGGTTTGGGGTTAATGCCCCGCCATGCTTGAGTAGCTTAAATAAAGGTTATCTGGACTATTTCCTTTCTCAAGCAGCCACGTTACTCTGTCTCGGAAGCCATGGGGGAACCCCAGAGGCAGACATCAGCGTGTCCAGGTTGTAAAATCAGACTTGGAGTGCCAGGCAGAGGAGAAAGCACTTTGGCATGTTTTCTGCCTCACTGCAAAATAAATGTATAAGCATTCCAGGGAAACTCCAGGGAGAGGGGAACATTCTTCAGCAGGCGAGGAAGGATAAATGCAAAGTAAACGTATAAGGCTTATAATTACTCATTTGAAGTGTGTAAAATGTAATTAATATGATCTGTGTTGCAGTACTGTCTCTCTTGTTTTATTTAAGTGAACATAAAATGTAATTTATGAGGGCTTCCCCAGGTTAACTGCCAATATCAATTCCTTGAACTGCGTTTTTTCCACAGCGTCTTAAGTTTCTCAGCAATAAAGTTCTTCTACTACTGTAGGGGTTTTCAGGGACAGAATTTATGCTGAGCTTTGGGGTAGGGGCTGGTTCTCCTTTACCCCAGACACTCACACTCTCCACCCCTTAGGCCAGCCTAAAGATGCCAATTCCTATTAATTATCTTCTCTGTTGATGTGAGGTTTTTTTCATGTCACTGGGATGACAGTTGTATACAGAAAAGGCTTCTAATAAAATTTAAGTCACAAATCTAGGCAGCTACCTTTAAATTTAGAATTACTCTTCTATTCATAAGCCTTTAACAGTTACATTTAGGGTGGCCTTTAATTAATGTTTGATCCTTTAACACACTTAATCTTCTGATAACAATTCAAATTGCATTTAAAATGTCATCTATTTACAGTTATTTTTGAATACTTCATTTGCCCAATTAATGCACAAGCATTTATTTATTCATTTGTTTGTTTATTTATTTTGAGATAGGGTCTCACGCAGTTGCCCAGACTAGAGTGCAGTGGCAGGATCGTGGCTCACTGCAGCCTCAACCTCCTGGGCTCAAGCAGTCCTCCCACTTCCGCTTCCCCAGTGGCTGGGACTACAGGCATGCACCACCACACCTTGGTGGTGTTTGTATTTTTTGTAGAGATGGGGTTTTGTCCTGTTGCCCAGGCAGGTCTCGAAAACCTGGGCTCAAGCAATCTACCCGCCTTAGCCTTCCAAAGTGCTGGGATTACACGTGTTCACCATCCTGCCCGGCTCAAGTATTTACGTAATAGAAATCTAATACCTCAAACTTAAATATGGCGGATCTTAAGATTTACTTATTTAATTTATTTAATGTTTCAGACTCTTCAATTGGTTAGAGATTAAGGTTTTTTTGTTTTGTCTTGTTTTGTTTTTGAGATGGAGTCTCACTCTGTCGCCTGGGCTAGAGGAGATTAAGTTTTTAAAATGCTCTAGTATTATATGTAAACTTAGATTTCAGCTTAAAATTTCAAATCAAATAAATTGTTCAATGAAGTCTTTCATAGTGTATTGCAATGTAGATCTATTCAAGCAGGTCAAAATCTTGAAAATATTAATATTATGGGTTTATTCTTAAACATCTCTATACTTATTTTAAAAGCAGTCTTATTGAAATATTATTTACATGTAAAATTCACCCACTTTCAGTAGAATTCAATGAATTTTAGCGTATTTATAGAGTGCGTCCCCACAGTCTAATTTTAGAACATTTCCATCACCCTAGAAAGAAACTCTGTGTCTATTTATTGTCACTTGCCATCCCCACCCCTGGCTTTAGGCAATTGCTGGTCTACTTTCTGTGTCTATGTACTTACCAGTTCTGGACATTTTTTTGCACTTCATTTGAAATCATCCCAGGTTTTTAAGAAAACAATTTTGGCATCTCATACAATATTGAGAAGGTCACCTTCTCAAGCCACTTTTCGGGTTGCAGCCTCAGAAGCCTGAAGCTGCTTTCTTCAGAGCCGAGCTCTGCTCTGAGTGGGTTCCTGCAGCCTATGACCCAGACTTGAGTCACAGACTGGCTCATTCCAATGTCTTGCCACCAAAGACCAGACCCACCCAGATGGCTTCATTATGTCTTGATTCCTTCCTTGCCTGTCCTCGGGCTCACAAACAGCTTTAAGACTTAGTTAAGTGAGAGTTGACTGAAGTCCATCCTGGCATTGTTTTACCTAAGGTCACTGTTCTAAAGTTCTGTATGTGACAGCCATGCTCCATTGCCCACCTGCCATCCTCACAGCACTGGCTTTCAGTGTAGAAAGCTGGTGTACTACCATGCCCAGCTAATTTTTGTATTTTCATAGAGACAGGGCTTCACCACGTTGACCAGGCTGGTTTTGAACCATCAAGCCAGTTAGTGGCGGCCACCAGCCAACCTGCTCACCAGCAGCCTCTGGGCTCCGCCTCAGGGTGTTGCTCCGTGTCCCAGCAAAACAGCTTAAAAAGCAAAACCGCAGCCAGGAGTTGGACAGATACCTGAACACCGTGTTCATAGCAGCATGAGTCACGGTGGCCAGAAGTTGGAAGCAACCCTAATGCCCATCAGTGGATGAATGGATAGTGGTATGTATGATGGGATATTATTCAGAATAACAATATGTCAGAATAAGGAAATTCTTATACATCCTACAATGTGGATGGACTTAAAAGACATTACGCTAAGTGAAAAAAGCCAGACACAGAAGGACAGACAGTGTATGATCCCACTTGCGTGAAGTACTTAGAATATTCTAATTCAGCTGGGTTTGGTGGCTCACATCTGTAATCCCAGCACTTTGGGAGGCCGAGGTGGGTGGATTGCTTGAGTCCAGGAATTCAAGGCAAGCATGGGCAACATGGTGAAACCCATCAAGGCAAGCCTGGGCAACATGGCAAAACCCATCTCTATAAAAAATTAAAAAATTAGCCAGGGATGGTGGCCTGTGTCTGTAGTCCCAGCTACTCTGAAGGCTGAGGTGGGAGGATTGCTTGAGACTGGAAGGCAGAGGTTGCAGTGAGCCAAGATTGTACCACTGCACTCCAGCCTGGGTGACACAGCAAGACCTTGTCTCAAAAAAAAAAAAAAAAAGAATATTCAAATTCATAGAGACAGGAACTCGAATGGGGGTTACCATGGACAAGAGAGACGGGAATGGGGAGTTGTTATTACAAAGTGATGTACAGTTGGTGACAGTTGCACACGAATGTGAATGTACTTAATGGCACTGACTTGGACACCTGAAAGTGGTCAAAATGGCAAATTTTATGTTATGTGTATTTTATTACAGTTAACAAAAAAGCAAAACTGCAGTTGTATTATTTCTTGCCTCGAAGAACTGATTCAAGGGTTCTAGTTTGACTACAGAATCAGATGAATGCTTTCTCGGTTTGGCCTCAAATCCTTGTCTGGATGACTTAAAGTTCCCAGCACTTTGGGAGGCTGAGGCAGGCGGATCACCTGAGGTCAGGAGTTCAAGACCAGCCTAGTCCACATGGTGAAACCCCGTCTCTATGAAAATACAAAAATTAGGTGGGCGTGTGGCACATGCCTGTAATCCCAGCTACTCGGGAGGCTGAGGCAGGAGAATTGCTTGAAACCAGGAGGAGGAGGCTGCAGTGAGCCAAGATGGTGCCACTGCACTATAGCCTGGGCGGCAAAGCAAGACTCTGTCTCAAAAATAAATAAATAAATACATAAAGATGCCTTACCCTCGCTGGCCCATCCCTTGGCTATTAGGTGCCACATGACCCTTATAAGTACCTATGCCCAGGCCCCTGGCCTCATTGGCCCCACCTCGTACCAGTTTCTCCCTCTGCTCTTCTCCAGATGGCCTGCACGTGCGCTCTCTATGTGTGCACCTGTTCCCCATGTCTGGCTGGTCCAGCGTCCCCAGACCCTTCCAAGATACAAATCCCCTGGGGTGCTCATCAAGCTTGAAGCTTCCCAGGCCCCTCTGTGGGAGAATCTGATTCAAAAGGGCTGGGAATATATGTTTTTTAAATAAGTACCTCGGATGACTCTTATCAGGAAAGTTTAGAAGACCTTGGACTGGGGTGACTGTATTTCAAAATGGTTTAGTTTCCTGTCTTTTGGGAAAGGCACTTCCATTCATTCATTTATTCATTCAGCCCTGAATTTAGGCCCCTTTTAGGAACTGAGGATATTGTGGTAGACAAGACAGTCCAAGTCCTTTTGCTCATGAAACTTAGGGTCTCGTGGTGGCAATAAATAGACAACAGCCAATAAAGCATTTAAGATAGAAAGACAGGAGGGAATCAATGCCTTGAAGAAGAATATAGCAGGCGGGGCACGGCGGCTTATACCTGTAATCCCAGCACTTTGGGAGGCTGAGGCGGGCAGATCACTTGAAGCCAGGAGTTTGAGACCAGCCTGGCCAACATGGTGAAACCCTGTCTACTAAAAATGCCAAAAATTAGCTGGGCGTGGTGGCACACGCCTGTAATCCCAGCTACTTGGGAGGCTGAGGCATGAGAATCGCTCAAACATGGGAGTTGGAAGTTGCAGTGAGCCAATATCACACCACTTTACTCTAGCCTGGGCGACAGAACAAGACCCTGTCTTTAAAAAAAAAAAGAATACAGCAAAGAAGGGGAGGGACAGGAGAGAAATGAGGCCACGGGAGACAGTGTGTCCAGGGAAGCTCTCTCTGGGGACCTGATGATGCGGTCGGAGAGCAGAGTAAAGAAGAGAGCAGTTATTGGTGTTGGGAGAGGGGCTCCAGGCCGACAGAGCAATGAGTGCAAAGGCCCTGAGGCTCATGCTTGGTTTTTTGGAGAAAGAGCAAGATGACCACTATGGCAGAGGAGGAGGGGCAGAGGCAGGTGGGGCTATATCATGGGGGGCCTCTGGGCCATGGAAAGACTTTGGATTTTGTTCTAAGATGGTGGCAGGTCTTTGGAGCAGGAAGGCTGTTGTGATCTGATTTACGTTTTTAGAAGATTATTCTGGCCGCTGGTAGAGAATAGAGTAGGGAAGCCAAGGTGGCAACAGGGAGACCAGTTAAGAGGTTTTTGTCATAGCCCAAGGGGAAGGCGATGATGGCTTGTACCAGGGTGGTGAGGACAGAGACATGCTGATGGGTGGGGCATAGCAGACAGAAAAAAGAATTTAAGAATAATTCCTCGCTGTTTGGTCTTCACAGCTAGGGCATGGTGGTGGCATCCACTGTGATGGTGAACATTGTAGGAGGGAAATTTTAACTGTGGAAGCCAGGAGTTCTCTTTATCAATGTTTAACATATTCCATTCATAAGCACCCTCAAATTGAACTTAAAGGAAGAGTCAAGTCAAGGCCACAGGTCCTACAACAGGGCTGGAAAGCACACCTGTGGGACCTCTGGCCTTGGCTTGACTCTTTCCAGATATCTGAGTCAGGCGTTTTCAAACCATGCACCATGACCCATTGGTGTGTTGTAAAATGGGTTTAGTGAGTTGTGATTAGTACTTTATAAAAGAACAATAGGAAATGTTAGTTCGTCACACATAGTAAGGATAGTACTTCTAAAATAAAACTTGTCTTGGTTTTCTATATATATTTATATGTAAATCACGTGCAAAAGGAGAAAGGGATGAGGCCAGGAATCAGGAGGTCTTCATTTTAGCTGCAACTCGGCCTATAGCCAGCAGTGTGTCCTTGAACAGATCACCTTCTATCCTGCACGTCCATTTCTTGACCTGTAAAATGGGCCTAGGGATGTGGTAGTTTAATCTTTTAATACCTGGCACCTCCTCCCCTCCCCTCCCCTGCCATCTCCTCTCCTCTCTTCCCCTTCTCTCCTCCCTTCCCCTTCTCTCCCTTACTGTCCCTTTCTCTCTTCTCCCTTCTCATCTCTCATGCTCTCAGTGGGTGGACAGCATACCCCACTGGCCAGGAAGATTACGTTTGAGCTTTGTGTCTTAATCTGTTCAGGGTGCTATAACAAAATACCATGAACTGGGTGGCTTATACAGAACAGAAATGTATTTCTCACAGTTCTGGAGGCTGGGAAGCCCAAGACCAAAGCATTGGTAGATTTGGTGTCTGGTGAGGCCCTGCTTTCTGGTTCATAGGTAGTCCCTTCTTGCTGTGTCCTCACATGGTGGAGGGGGTAAGTGGTCTTTTTAGGGGCTTCTTTTATAAGGTCACTAATCCCATTTATGAGGTCTCTACCCCCCATGACCAAATCACCTTCCAAAGGCCCCACCCTCTAAAATGATTATCTTGGGGGTTAGTATTTTGGGGGGACAAAAACATCCAGATTATAGCACTTTGTGTCCTGCCATTTCTTTTGCTCAGTCAGAATCAGTTTTGAGGATACTTTCCCTAACCAAATAGATTCATTCTCTTTCCTTGTGTGCAAGTCATTGGACCAGGTGGTCTCTGAAGAGCTCTTTTTGTCTTAGATGTGCCTGATGGTGCACTAACCCGTCAGGCTGACAACAGATTTGTACTTGGACAGGGATCTTGTACTTTCAGAAGTAGGCATGCGCTCTGGGCATATGTCTGCAGATCGGCCAGAATTCTCTAAAAGAGGGAATGGGTTGGCTGCTGGGGCCATCGGTTTGGGGGACTCCATTTGGTGGCCCAGTTCTTCTCCTGGCTGGTAAATATTTTAATGTATACAGTATATTCTTCAAAGCTGAGTATAAGAGCCCCCACTGGAAGGCTTCCATGTCAGTAAATCTCACGGCTCTTAGATGAAGCTGCATCTTTTCCCAAGCTATACTAAGCACATTCACGTAATTCTTAGATTTACACCCTTGACTCTCATCTGCCAAGTTTAATTCACTTTAGTTCTACAACCACCTTCTACAGGCTGGGCGTCGGGAGGGGCTCTTGCTTGGAGGAGCTGGAGTAGGAGAGACCGACGTGGGAATGGCTATGATATAGGTTCAGATTATTCTCTAATCAAATCAACCCCAAATCCCTCAGTATTCTTCAGTGAATTTGCTTATAGGGTCTCCAGTAAGGAGAAAGAGATTTGGGAATGGTTTTAAAGGCTCTGAATTGTCCCTGTGGGAGGGACTGGGTGAGGGGAGGAATGGGAAGTTGGAAAACTTAAGTTTGATAATGGCATGGATGACAGGTTAGGCCGAACCCTATTTTCACCTCACTGTTTCACGGCTCCTGGAAAGTCACTTGTGAATACAAGTGTGCTGAATGTTTTGTAAAGCTCCTGAAGGTCTGATTGGTGGGAGAATACTGGGTCAACATTTGGGATTGCCTATTTGCTTGGTCTCTATCAGTCCCCAACATCTATAAGCTGTGACATGTCCCATTTCCCAGGAGTGGGGGAAAGCATGCAGGTGTGTGGGTTTGAATCCCAACTCTGCCATTCACTAGCTATGTCACTGGGTCAGTTCTTAACTTCTTTGAGCCTCAGCTTCCTTGTCTGTAAAATGGGTGTGATACCACCTCCCTCCTGGCTTGGCCATAAGTAATAGAGAGAGACGGTAATAAAGGCTCATGTTGACTGGGTACTTGGAGAGTTCATTTAAGGCACATCACAGCACCATAACAGTATATCATATTAATTTTTCTTTTTGATTTAACTACTTTGGCTAAGAAGGTAATTAAAACACTTTGAGGAAGCATTGGCACTTTGAGAAGAATTTGTCAGGAGAGCACATGCTAACTCCTTTTCTTTGTTCGTTTGCTGTAGGTAAGTGATTTGGTCTGATACCCTTTAGTAGAGTACCTTTGGTTAAAGCCTCAGATCACTTGTTCTGTTGTTTTTATTCATTTGACACAAACGTACCGAGTACCTGCTGTGCACGGAGCACTTAGGCCGTGGACATGTCGAGAGGGGCAAACCTGGCAGGCGAGGGGCTTGGCTAGGCCCAGGGGTGATCTCCAGCCCTGCTGTGGGACCTCTGGCCATTCTGTCCCCACACTGGGCCCAGTATTTTCCTCTGCAAATGAGCAGGAGTGACCAGATGAGGGCTAAGAAACCCTCAGACTCCAAATATGAGTTTGGATTCAAAGAGCTACAGGATCCTTGTAATAAAATGAAATCTCACGGAGACAGAGGTTCTTGGGTATTTTTAAATCTCAGAGTGGATTAGCTTCAGATGTAGTTTTCGGGAGGACTTACTGGCTTCTGTTTACCTCTCATATTTATGAGAACGGTTTAGGATTGAACCAAGTCTAAGCCAAACTGTGATGTAGAAGCCTTCGGGCTTCAGTACTCTCCCCCCTCTTCTCCCCGCTCTCCCCCTTTTATTTTGCTTTTTCTTCTCTTGCCTCCAGTTCTGGTATTCCTTCCAGAAAGCGACTCAAACAGTGCGCTTGGGTTCTAGTGTTAGAAGGGAGTTCCTTCCTTTGCATTTAAAAGGAGAGTAGGGCTTGAGGAGGTGGCTCAGGCCTGTAATCCCAGCACTCTGGGAGACCAAGGTGGGAGGATTGCTTGAATGCAGGAGTTCGAGACCGGCCTGGGCAACATGGCAAAACTGTTTCCACAAAACAATTGCAAAAATTATCTGGGCATAGTGGCATATGCCTGTAGTCCCAGGCACTGGGGAGGCTGAGGTGGGAAGATCACTTGAGCCTGGGAGATAGAGGTTGAGATTGGGCTACTGCCCTCCTGCGTGGGTGACAGAGTGAGACCCTGTCTCAAAAAATTAAAAAATAAAATGAAAGGAGAGTGTTGGCAGTGCTGAACTCAAAGTAATGTAAGTCATTGCTAAGGAGAGCTTCAAGGTGCCTCTGTTAGGGGTCAGATTCTTCCCACTCTGAGGTCCCCTAACTCTGAGTTCCTCCTGGGAGAGCTTCAGGTTGCAGCTGGGTTACTGAGTCAAGGAGTTTGTCCTAAAAGCTACCCGTGTGGCCCACGCCCCACTGAGCTACAGACTACCAGCTCTGCTTCTGTGTAAGGTTTTTTCTTGGAGGGGATGTCACTATTTCTGTGTTATTATTGCAAAATGATAAAAGCCTCACTAGCAGGGGTTTTAAAACGCTGGTGGATTGTAAACCGGGTAGAGATTGTTCTCACAGCCAGGTGTGGCTTTTCCGTTCCCTGCCTCTCCTGGCCTCAGATTCTTTCCTCCCACGCTGATTACTGTTTCACTGCTCCCCACCCACCGCTCCTTCCACCCTGACTCCCCAAACCTGAGCAATTCTAGGGCTTGTTTAACCCATGGTTCTACCATGGTTAACTTCCGCCACCCTGTGCTTGGAAGTTAGGAGGTTAGAGTTAGAGCCAGCTCTCCACGGGCTGCTCTCAGCAGACTGGGAATGGAGGGTCCACTTGAAAACAACGTGCTCTTCATTATAATGAAACACACACAAGCGGCTCGAGTTTAATTTTAGCTTCATTTATGTATCGTGGGAGATGTGGAACTGTTCCTGGGTCCAAGAAATCATACTGTAATTTGAGCTAATTAGATTCTTAGCGATCACATGGTTGAACCTCTTCACCTGACCAAAGAGAAAACGGAGGCCCAGGGAGACCTTGTTCAAAGTGAGGATCTTAGTTTGGTGGCAGAGCTAGGGGTGGGATCCAGCTCTGTGGCTTTCCACGTGGACAGTTTTTGAGTGCCATGGACCAGGCTAGTTTACGTGTTCACTTCATTCCCACCACCACCCTATGATACAGGCATTATTAACCGCGTTACATAGCTGAGTTTCAGAGATTAGGAAGTTGACCCAACGTCCCAAGGCTAGTTAATGGGTAAAACCAGGACTTGAATCCAATTCTGGTTGAACCTGCTTCTTCCAAAGGGTTTTGCTGGGTGAGCAACTCATCTTGGTTTACCTGGAACTTACTTGGTTTTAGCACTCATTTCATCACAGTGAGCTCAGAAGAGGATGAGGGAGAGCTGGGAGACTCAGTGTCCTTTGAGGGCTGACTTTGGGTCCCCCGGCTGCAAAACAGAATTGCCTGTCCTTGCAGGAGCAGCTCCCGCTGAGGGAGCTGGGCATTGCTCACCCTTCTAACTTGATGAGGTTGAATCAGACACTGTTCTGTCTTGACGGATAGGCTGGGGCACACTGCTAGGGCTCCAGCATGAATTTGTGCATTTGGAAAAAACATTTCTGCAAGTGCATTGCTGTCCTGCACTCTCCGAGTGTGGAGCAGATGAATCATGCCCAGCCTGTTAGCAAGTCAGATTTGGAAAGCGTCCGAAGTCAACCGAGTATTAGAGTTGTTTTGCCAGCAGAAGGAGCAGAGACCCATCTGGACTTGGGTGATTTAGTACAGCAGTGCTTCATTTTGAAATGTTGAGGGAAGTGACAGCCCAAAAATGGTAGGAGTTGTAAGGGTAAAAGCATCTTTTACTGCCTTTCGAGACAGCACGGTGAAGAGCACCAGTGCTAGAAATAAACAGACATGGGTTGTCAATTAGATACTTGCCCTTGCTGCTTGCTGGCTGTGTGATCTTGGACAAGTTACTTAACCTCTCTGGGCTTCAGTTTTCTCAAGTGCAAAATGGGAGTAGATGACATCATTATTACATCTAACTTAAAGGGGTTTTATCAGGATTCAATGAAACAATGTGAGAAAAGGGCTGAGCATTGTGTCAGGCATCAGATACATGGTACATTCCCACTACGTGATAGTTTATTTTGTAAGATACGACTTCTGGCCCTGGCTCTGCTGCTAGCTACACTGGGCACTTCGGGCAAGCGTGTAAGGTCTCTGAGTTTCTTCTGTAAATCGAGGGGATTGGCCTATACTCGAATCCCTTGGAATTCTAAATGTCTTTGGTTTTAGGACATGCATGAGATGCAAGTTCCTACCTAGGGTCCTGCAGTATTTCAGTTCTATGTCTTCAGACCTGAATTAACAATCCAGCAGCTCTCTTGCATTCCAGCAGCACTGAGAGGGTCACAGGGAGTCGCCCAGAGAACTAGGTGGGCTTGATTCCTTTGTCCTGAGCCAGCTCTCCACGGGCTGCTCTCAGTTAGCAGACTGGGAATGGAGTGTCCACTTGAAAACAACGTGCTCTTCATTATAATGAAACACACACAAGCGGCTTGAGTTTAATTTTAGCTTCATTTATGTATCGTAGGAGATGTGGAACTGTTCCTGGGTCCAAGAAATCATACTGTAAATTGAGCTAATTAGGTTGTTTAAAAAAAAAAAAACCTTTAATCCCATTGATTTGAGTTTAGAGAGGAGAAAACAAGTGTTGTGGCTAAATAAAACTCCCAGTGGGCGGGGTGGACAGCAGAAGGCTGCCGTTAAATGTCCTGGGGGCCTCAGGGATTTCTTTTACGGGGCTTTTGATCATCAGACCTTTCATTTTTCAAAGGAAAAAAAAAAATAACTGTAGCCTAATACTACTGGCAGTTTTCTCCATAAATAGCAAGAACTAAACCTCTCTGATGCTCTTAAAGGAAGTGTTAAATCCTCTATCATTCATCAACTTTTTGAGTACCTACTACATGCCAGGCACTACAGCGACAACATGAATAGGTTAGAGAGAGGCTCTATCCCCCAAACCCAGTGCCTGGCGAGTTGCCCCGCACATCGTAGGTGCGTGATAAAAACTTGTCGAATGAATGAGTGTAATAAAACCATTAATTAATAGTTTGCCATCACAGCATTTCAATGAATCCTATTACATTTTGACTTGTCCTAGAAGTGGCCAGCCAAGCAGGTCTCAGGCCTGGAGGAGACTATGGAGATGTTTGACTTACCTGTCAGTGAAGAGGTGACCCAGTGTGGCAGCTGAGACCATGGGCTGTCTAAGGCAGAATCCCATCTCCACCTCTTTCTAGTCATGAGACCTGGGCAAGTTACCTAACCCTGCTGTGCCCCGGTATTCTCATCAGTGAAGTGAGGACGGTAGTAGTACCCGCGCCGTGGGACTGTTGTGGGGATTAAATGTGTGAACTGCTTGGTGAAGCATTGATGCCCTCTGAACGTTAGCTGCCACCGTCTGGGCCTTGGTTACTCAAACTTCCCTAACACCACTTGTAAGATACATGTGGGGTGAATATACTCGTGTGCATAATTGCTGGTCCTTCCTTTGCATCCCAGGCAACAGAGTAGGTCCTCATTGTTACCATTTGCATATGACTAGCCCAGAAGTCATTTGTGGCCCCTGGAAACCGAAAGCCCCTGTGGTCTAAACCTGAGAGGGTACAGTGGGGCTTAACTTCTAGGGAGGGTCCGAACCTTCACGCAACATCAGCAGTAGGAGATGGTCCACAGCTCTTACTGTAGATGCTACAGTGTCTTCTGAGGTAGATGGAGCCCGGTGGTGTGGAAATTGTTTATTCTATAATTGGATGCTCAAGAATCAGAAAGCATAAAGAGTATAATTTGTACGTGTCTTCCCCATGGTGGGGAAGTCTTATTAAAATGCAGATTCCTGGGCCTTCACTTCCATCTGCCCTTCCTTCTGATTCAACAACTCTGGGAGGAAGCCCAAGAATGTGCCCAGAAATCTGCTTTTTTAACAAGCAATATGATGGGCAAAGTAAGTAGAGCGCGCATTGAGAAACTCTAGTTTTTGGAACGTGACATGGAGGATTTGGGGAACTTTATCTTTTCTTCACTCTCCTTCTCTTCCTTCCACAGATCACTGGGCTCCTCCTGAGTCGTCCGGCTCCTTCTTTCCTCTTGAGGGGAGATAAAGTGCTGGCCCAAGCCTCCCACCCTGGTGGGCGGGGCGGGCCTTGACTCAGTGGTCTGTATCCTCGTGGCCGGCTGGCCTAGCTGAGTTGGGAGGTGACCCTTGGCTCACAGGTTAGGCAGCGCCTGTCAGTCTCGAGGCTCAGCTTGGCTCCTTTCCACTGACATGGCCTTGACCTTGGCCAAGTGCCTGCAATAAAGGGAGGCGCCGAGGGGTTAACTGTAAAATGCAGGTACTTCCTTCCCCGTGGGAAGGATCCCACTGCACCGACTGCCTGGTGCACAGTGAGCACTCCAGAAACGGTGGGGTTGTTATCATTCCCATAAAAGGCACACAAGGCCCCTTTGGCTTTTGTGGTCTGGGGAGCCAAGGCCGGTTCCCATGGCACCTAGTGAAGTCACGGGCAGGGCTGATGGCTGTAGGCAAATAACCCAAGGCTCAGGCCCCACACGGTCAAAGCATTTTAAAGACCTCGTATTAGAAAAATAAACCAATTAAATAATACTGCCCCCCATAAAAGCAGACTTTTAATGGATTCCATGGTAGGTTTTTCACCGCGGCGGTCCCGGAGCCATGGGCCTCGATGAGCCTGTCTGCCGCCATAGGGAGAATTTAATCTTGCCCGGCGTGGGCATAATTTTACGAGTTTTATGGCTGTTTTTACTTCTCCGAAGTGTTGCTATGTCATTGTGCACCAAGGGCAACTTGCGTGCATTTAACAGTTTACCTCCTTTTTGGTGGAAATGAAAGATGAAGTCATAAATTAAAGAAAAACAACATAGAATTTTTTTTTTCCCTCTTCTTGGGGCAACTGGAGGAACAAAGAACCACTGTTTCTCTGTACAGCCTGATCGAATTCTAATGGCTTTAATGTATTGACGCTTGCCTGTGACTCTGCCCTCCGCAGGGAAGACTGTGGGCATGTAGCTATGTTTGGAGCTTGTACTACTGACCCTGAGAAGACCTGGAGCGGTTCTCTAGGGCAGGGGTTGGTAAACTCTAGCCCAAGGGCCGAAGCTGGCCCACTGCCCATTTTTGTTCATTGGTGGAAAAAACTCGAAAGAAGAATAATATTTTCTGACACATGAAAATTAGATGACATTTTCCCAGATTTCCGTGTTCATCAGTGAGGTTTTGTTGGCGCCTGGCCACACCCATTCATTTCGGTATCTTTCGGTAAGGCTTTCACACCATGATGGTCCTGCGGAAGAGTTATGACAGAGGCTGCAGGGTGCAAAGCCTAAATACTGTCTGGTCCCTTACAGAAAATTCTGCTGACCCCTGCCCTAGGAAGTCAAGAAAAGGAAAGAGAAAACATGGCATCTTGTTTCTGGGCATTGATGATGGACTTGCGGAGTTTCCATGTGGCTCAAAGTGGCAAGTCGACAGAGGCTCACCTGAGCAGCAGTTGTTCCTCCGGAGACCTTCCAGATGTCATCAGCTGCTTGTGGATGACTCTCCTCCCTTTCCCGGCCTCAGATTAACTTCTGAGCAGAGGTCCCTGGGCTTACCCCTGCAGCCAGCCCTCCCAGTCATTTGAGCTGTACCCTGCTTGAGGTCTGGTTTCTCCTCATCAGGCCCCTTGATAGCCACGAATAGAGAAGTTCCTGCCTTCCTCCCAAGGGGATCTTAAATAGCTTCTGAAATTTGTCACCTACACTTTTAAACTCTGGCTTTTTGCCAGGCACACTTTTAAGCATTTTGCACATAGTAGTTACTCCTTTAATCTTCACATCCAACCCAGGAAGTTAGATGCCTCTCATTCCCATTTTACAGACAAAGAAGCAGAGGCACAGAGAGGTTAGGTAGTTTCCCTAAGGTCACACAGCCGGTAGTAGTAGAGCCAGTATTCAAACCCAGGCTGTCTGTTCCAGGGAATGTCCTGCTCTCCATTTGCTGCCTCTGTGGAGCAGGTGAGTTCTTTAGGCTTATGGAAGAATCTAGTTTTCCTTTTTTCACTCATGCCATTGTTGCACCTTGAACCATAAGAAAACTGCCTATGGTATACTTGAGCAGAAAGCCCCACTTATTCTTCCCCCATCTCTCTTTTTTTCTCTCTCCTTCCTTCCCTTCTTCCTTCCCTCCCTTCTTCCCTCCTTCCTCCTTCTCTGCTTCCTTTTTTCCTTTCCTCTTTCCTTTCCTTCCTCTTTTCCTCTCTCTTTCTTCCCTTCCTTTGCTTCCTCCCCTCCCTTTCCTTCTCTTTTCCTCCTTCCCTCTTTCTTTCTCTCCCTCTCTACTGCTCTCTTTCCTTCCCTCCTACCTTCCTTTTTTCCTTCCTTCCTTCCCTCTCTCCCCATTTCGTCCCTCCCTTCCTCCTTCCTCCTCCCACCAACAAATAATGATCAAGCCCATGACTATGCTTTACACAATGCATGAGGGGCTGCACAGAGTGAACAAGAAAAATGAAAAGGAAAGAATTCATTGCCATTTAAAAAGAGCTCTTGGTGGCTTCAATGTGGGTGGGTTTTGAGGAGTTCACTTAATTCCTCCTCTTTTATTAATTGTAAGTACCATCTCTGTCTGGACCCATAAACTCTTGTCTTTTCTGCTTCATGCTGATATTTTCACTAAAAATAACATAATTTAGGAGAGGCTTTGGGGAGGCTGGGCCTCTGACCTATCCAGTGGGAGGAGCCTCCTGGGGAAGGACCTGCCCGTTCTCAGAAGCCCAGCTTCCAGGGACTAGGAATAAAAGGTCATTGACTGTTGCTGGAGAAGTCTGTGGAATCTTAAAATGTGTTACCAAGCCTGGTGCTGGGTAGAACTTGCTGTCTTTGAAGCAGCCATTATGTTATCTTTTGTAAGTGGTTTCATTTCAATGAGTTTTAGATGCCTGTCTTGTTTTCTTAAAACACTTGCTGGGGAGACTTTTTAGCATGATTTAGATCCTTCTGGATGTGGAGATGCCTGAATGTTGGGAAGACAGACAGCAGCTGTGCTGTTGGAGAAGGGACAGCGTGGAAATCTTCCTTTGCTAGAAGCTGGTTTTCTCTTTCTTTCCTGCCTGTTTCTTCTTCCCTCCTCTGTGCCTTTTTCTTTGTCAGACAACAAATCTTTATTGCTCATTTCTGATGAGCCTTCACTTTCTTTCCTCAGTCATGCGGAGGAATCCCTTTGGTGTGGACATCTGCTGCCGGAAGGGGTCCCGAAGCCCCCTGCAGGAACTCTACAACCCAATCCAGGTAAGCTTCAAGTACTCTGTCAGCATGTGAACTTTTTTTTTTTTTTTTTTTTTGGTGGGGATGGATACTAAAAACTCCAAAATTATGGTCTTTGGGGGATTTAAAACTTCCTTTCACAGCCCAGCATTTTACCTTCAGTGGTTGCTTTCTTCGTCACCCTTGTTCTATGTAGCATCTCTGAAAATTTCTAGCAGGGGATGTTTAGAATTAAAGAAATGCCTAGGCTCAGTGCTAAGTGTTCAGACCTGCCCAGGGTTTGAACTCCTGAGATGAATACAGTCTTAAGTCCGAGCAATGGGACTCGGAAATTAAAGGGCCTGTGAGGCTGTGCAGTCTTCTCGTTGGTATCCCCAAAGGAAGAGTTGCACATTGACACCCACTCCCACATCCCACATATTAAAGCCCAGTGATGCCCCACCTCACTGTGCCAGTTTGGCAAACTCCCTTGTGAGCAGGGGCCTTTTGCTAAGTGACTGCCTCAGTAAATCTAACTTGTTAGTTTAATGAGGTAGCAAACGTGGCCTCTGTGCCATCAATTATGAAAAGAGCTCCTCTTTGAGCAAAAAAAAATCCAACCAAGGAAAAGTGTCTTCTGTGGAAAGCTAGTGCAAAGTTAGGAGGCCTGGTTGCCATGGCAACAGCCTCAGTGGCGTGTGTGGGTCCTGATGTGGAGACTCTGGGACTGATCCTTTCGTAGGAACATTAATTACTTGATGCCCAGAACTGGTGAGTGAACAACTAGCAGCAGCATCAGTGGACATTCGATAGCTGTAGAGAAAGAGGGAAAAATGTACTGCTTTGGCTACAGTCTCTGACTAAATTTAATACTTCTTTGGACCAAGGTACCTGGTGGAAGAAGATAATGCATGGGCCTCAAAGGTGTCGAATTTTTAGGACTCTTGCAAAGGGATGCACTCGAGAACTACCTGGTGCCCCCGACCACCCTTCCCAATCTCTCACCTCCACTCCCTTCTGGAAAAATAGACTCCTGAGTTTATGCATCATGGGTGGCCTAATTAGGTTAACTCATGCCCTGTCTTGAGGTGTGACTTGGCCAGATTAGTCCATTAATTGCCACATCAGTATTGCCTGAGGCTTGCTGTACTGGGTTCTGTGGTGACTCAGTGGGGAATTTGATAGTTGGGTTCCCTTTGGTGCCCCAAAAACTCTGCATATGCTAGGCAGGTCTCCCAGCCTGTCCACACACATTCTGTCCTAAGGAAGAGGCAGAACTGTGTTTCAACAAAGGATGGGATTTCTGGTAACCCATGTTGAAAACAACACAGGCTCCTCAGATGCAAACCATTCCCATCTTTTTGTTGATATCCTCTGTTCTCAGAGCATTTTCTCCTTCAATACAAAACTGCTGAAACACTGCTGCAAATTTTATGGGTAACATATGGTGTCATGGGAAAAGCTATTTCTGAAGTCACCGCCCCTGTGGATGGAAGGTTCATGGACTGCGTCTGTCCTATTCACTGTTGGCTCCCCAGTACCTAACACAGGGCTCTCAAATACTTGTGATTCAAAACATGAAAGTCCAGGTTCAAATCCTGACTTCATCTCTAACTAATTGTGCAACCCTGAATATATGATGAGTTCTCTTTAGAGGTCAGTTTTCCTACCTAAAGCTCTCCCCGGAATGTTGGGAGGATGAAATAATTCTGATGTGTCAGGGGCTCTGTCGGTATGATTTGTCATTTTTGTGGTCCAGAGGATGGCTTCCATATCAGAAGCCTTGACTTAGGAGTGAGACCTAGGGTTCAAAGCCTAATTTCATCATTTCTTAGCTATATGACTGTGGGGTGTTTTCTTAACCTCTCTGAGATTTCTTTCTTTGATTTATAATGTGGCATGAATAATACCTGCCTTGCAGTGTTGCATGTAGTGATGTGTCTGGCTTGGAGCTTCCTGTAGAGTTTGTGCCTTCAGGGGTTGATTCACTCCTTTTTCTCATTCATTTCTTCATGTGCTGTTACATGTGCCTAGGAACATATAGCTTAGTAGCTTAGCAGCTTAGCACTAGGCGCTGGGCACAAAAGGGTGGAGAGGGTGTGTGCTTAGCCTTTTGTGGCTGGTAACTCTGGGCTCAGGGTTGAGGGGAATGAGTTGACTGGCAAGGCAGACCCTGCTTGGTCCCATTGTAAACCAGTCAGAGAAGAGATGCCCGTCCTGGGTAGAGGCCCGCTCTTCCTTCCGGTAGTGTTCTGAGCATTGTCTGGATAACAGGCGTATTGAGCAGTAGCCTGGTACTTAGGAGGGAAGCTAGGGCTGGAGAGCAGCTCCGGGAGGCATTGGGGAGGGCATAGGTGGGTGAGTCACTGTCCTCCCTTAAGGACGTCTTGGGCAAGTTGTCTGGCCCCATTAGCCAGCAACCAGGGAAATGTAGCTGCAGGAAAATCACCTCGTTTCCTCGGGATGTTTTTTCTTAGGCTGGTTTCCTTTACAAGCTGCAATTATGTTCCATCCCACGCAAGTTCAGTAAGTGGCACTTTTCAGAGAAACTGTCTTGGTGATCATTTGGGCCAGGGAGTTGAGGAGAGAAGGGAGTGAGAGCTTCTATTGAGTTGGTTTTGTGTCCATGAGCCATTTACAAACTTTGCACCTGATTGGGCTCTGTGGCAGTTTCTTGTATTTCCCTACCAGCCAAGCTGTTGAAGCTGCTGAGCCCGGAATGATGTTATCACTGAGGCAGATGACAAACCCTCTAGTTGCTAGAAACCAAACTGCTCCCCGAGCTGGCGTTTCCGTTTTTTGTACTGACTGCTTATTTGGGCTTGATATATAATGGTGAAAACAGGAACTGTTTATTTTAGGTGATAAGAAACCAACATTATGGCAAGAAGATGTCATCTTAGTTACTCTGTTATCAGTACCATAGGCCAGATACTATCTAGATGCTTATAAACATCTTATCTAATCCTTGTAATAATAAGCCCCAAGCTAGGTTTTATATCCCCATTTTATGGATGAGGGAACTGAGGCCACTAACTTCATACAGCTTATCCAAGGCCAAATAAGTAGTAAGAAACAGAGTGAAATTCAACCCAAAAGCAAACTATAAATCCAAATTTCTTTACCTCTATGCTGTACTTGCTGTTACCAGCAAAGTTCTCTTGGTGGGAGTTACCCCATCCCCTCTCCAAAAAAAAAAAATCGAACCCAGATTTTCACTGGACAAAGGGTTGGGAAAATTGGGAAATTTTGGCTATAATCTGGGAAAATTGGCTATAATATTGGGAAATTGGCTATAATCTGATTTTAGTGTACCAAGTTCTTTATTTTAGTGTCCAAGATTTCCTTATTTTAGTGCCCTGCAAACCCCTAACCAATAAAACAACAATTGGTTAAGAAAAGTTTGGAGTTGATATTCTTAGAAAAACTGTACTCTGATGTCTTATAATTTTCCTGGTTCTCTGCTGTTTCCTTGGCCCCAAAATAAAATGTAATTGCCGATCAGATCAGCTGGAATCAAGTCACCGAAAGTTCAGGAGGTGTCAACTGCATATTTGTGGGCCGAGCCCATCTGCTGACCTCTCTGGCTCAGTTCAGAGGCACAGGGCAGAGCTGCATTGTCAGCCATTAATAGGGCCTAATTTCCCCTAAATGCCAGCTAGGGCGAGACAGCTTGTCCTTCTGCCTCGCCCACGTCCTGGTCCTCTCGTGGGTTCCCTGAAATCTTCACAACGTCACTCATGTGGTTCAGCCCTGCCCTGCTTGGTTCTTTCTTTAGCATTTACACTTGCTCTGTGATTACCATGTTCCAAGGGGAGGGACACACATAGCACAGGGCTGACCGTGAATTTGTAAGCACTGAGTCTAGGAGGTTTGCACAGGGCACAGCAGATCCAATTGTTCGAGGGGTCTCCGAGGATCAAACAGTGTTCAAGGAATTTAGAGGAATTCTGGGGAACTCTTTACGGGGCGGGGTTTGGGAGTGGGGGAAAGACTCCAGGAAAACTGAGAATGACAAGATCTTGGAGGCCCCCACTGAAATCTCTGTTACATGGTGACTCTTTATTGATCAAGTCTTCAGGGTGCTAAAGTAAACTTATTTCTCCATCAGTTAGACTCCAGGAAGCAGGATGGGGAGGAGGAGAGAGGGAGGGAGAAGGAAGGTCAGAAGGAAAGAAGGATGAGAGAGAAAAAGGAAGACAAATTACTATTTACTAAATGTATAATACATGCAGTGACCATTCTACATATTTGTCACACACGTCTCATGGAATCTTTACAAGAACCCGTAGAGGAAGGTCTCCAGTAACCCCATCTTTTAGGTAAATTAACTGAGGCTCAGACGGTTGAGCAATGTGCCAATCACGCAGCTCCTGAATGAGCGAGCCAGGCCAATGTAGCCTGGCTAGGTTGCAGGATGAGGAGAGGCTAGTGCTTTATTTTTTCCGGGTGAAAAAATGCTTCCTTGAGGTTCTCTTTCCCAGTGACTCAAGCCGAGACCTGAGGTGTGCTCAGGACCAGCTGCAAAATTTACAAAAGCAGGTGCCAGGACTTCTGGAATGGCATGGAATGCACAATAGCCGTCAACAATTGCGGGCCGGGCACAGTGGTTCATGCCTGTAATCCAGCACTTTGGGAGGCTAAGGTGAGCAGATCACCTGAGATCAGGAGTTCTAAACCAGCCTGGGCAACATAGTGAAACCTCTTCTCTACTAAAAATACAAAAATTAGCCGGGCATGGCAGCTCGTGCCTATAATCTCAGCTACTCAGAAGGCTGAGACAGGAAAACCTGGGAGGCAGAGGTTGCAGTGAGCTGAGATCATGCCTGTATACCCCAGCCTGGGTAATAGGGTGAGACTGTCTCAAAAATAAAATAAAATAAAATAAAATAAATAAAAATTGCAGATTTCTTTTTTGCGTACTGAACCTGATATATAGCCCAGTGAAGGACAGGCCTTTGTCTCCTGGCTGGAGCTGGCAGAGCAGGAGTCACCCCCGAGAATTCTGCCATGGGATAGAGCATCTTGGTGACATTTGGAAGCTGGGCTCGTTGATTTCGTTGAATGTTTTAGATTGATAAAAGCTTGTAATAGTCCAAAGGTTGTTGGGGCAGTTGTGGGGGACTCTCTTAGCCCCAACCTAAATAGCTTTTCCAGCAATGCCTGCCAAAATTTGTTCCTTCAATGGACATTTGTAGTGGGGAGGAGAGGCACCTCAATCATGTAACCTGATAAGCGGTATATAATAGAAGCTTTTTGCAAAGTTATGAGAGAATCGGGAGTGAGTGCTTAGCCTCTGAGGGACGGTGCACAGTGGGGGCCTTTCTGCAGGATTTGAGTCCAGTCTCTGAAGACACAGCAGACTTCCCCATGGTAAAGAAGTGAGACAGCATCACAGAGTGGGGAACATCAGCAGGGCCACAGGGAGAGAGTCCATGGCGCATTCAGAGAACTGGGAGGGGTTTGTGGCTGGAGTGAAGGTGATGCCAGGGGCTGATTGGAGAGGGAGCAGGAGTGGCAGGTAGGTAGCATGTGGATTGGGTCATGTCTGCCGTTCATTTCCAATCCACCTGGTCTTTACCTATTGGCAGGGTTGGTAGTCATGAGGGGCCCACAAAAACTGGCATGCATCTTGTGACCTAGCTTCTCCTTTTGACTCGGCCACTTGCTAACTGTGGGGCTTCTCCAGGGCAGGTAGTGTCCTCTTCCAGGCCTCAGCATTGTCATCTATAAAATGAAGGGGTTAGACTGGATCAGTGATTCTCAAGCCTGTGGTGAGGACCATTCTGGAAGCTTTTGGAAAATGACCAGTGCCCAGGCTTCACCCCTGGCGATTCTGATTTTATTGGTCTGGGTTAGGGCTGGGGTGTTGATATTTTTCAAAGCTCCCTAAGTGATTCTTATGGGTAGCCAGGGTTCGGAAGCCCTGAGTTGGAAGGTCTTTAAGCACCCCCTACCCCCTGGTCCTAAAAGTCTTTGATTCTAATATAACCTACAACTTGCAAAGTTAGGGAGGGAGAAGCAGGCTGGCAGGACCAAGGGAAAACAAAAAGAGAAAGCAGATAAGCCGTACGTCTGCCTGTCTTCGTGTTCCAGGACACATAGTCCTCCTGTGCAAATAATTCGCCATCTTCCTACACCCACCTATCACCAGACCCTCGGCTGATAGAAAAATGCAAGTTAGTTCACTAAAACCTTGGCACTATCAGTACTGCGCAAAGCCTTCTTCAGCACACAGCACAAGCACCGTCCTGTAAAATCCCCAGCAAGCCTTTGTCCACTTGCAGTCAGTTCCTCTCTTGCTGACCTGCCCATTGCTCCCTTGCAATGTGTTTTCATACTTTCTCTGATAAATCTGCCTTTCTTTACCTACAGTTCTCTTGGTAAACTCTTTTTACCACCCACATGACACCAACCCCAGATAGTCGCAACGCAGGACATAACCCGTCATGTGAAAAGCAACTCAAAGCATATATGCTGAGGTCGTTCACTCTACATAGTTTCTACTCTCTTTCTGTACGGATGCTCTGTGTCTGTGTTTTCCACTAGGACACAGAGATCATTGTCCTTCATCTACTCCATTTGCAGGTTTGTGGGTCCGATGCCTACAGTGCTGGACACCCAGCCAGCAGCATGTGGGCCAATCCGAGATGCCAAGTCTTCAGCCAAAGTATTGGGAGGAGCCCTGTGAAACGGACCCATGGGCCACTTTTGTCTTGAGCCAGTAAGAAGGAGAACCCAGACTTGCTCCAGGCCAGGCGTCAGATGAACATTTCTGAAGGATCAGTTACAATCATAGAAATGAGCATGGAAGGAGAAGGGCCCTCTGCCTTTTGAATGCTATTCAGGAAGAACGAAGCTGAGCGGTCACATATGCTGGGGAAGGCATGAAAGAGCAGACGTTGTACTGTCCCCAACTCTGGTCAATTAATCCCTTCATTACCAACCACCTGGTAAATGACGAGTTGGTCTAATTATCTTCTTTGACTCAGCAGCTGTCTACCAGCCAAAGAGGGATTAATTGATTTGGTTGTAGACTGACTCTTTATGCAAAGATAATGCTTACTGCCAGCCTGGCAGCTGGCTGGCAAAGATGAAATATTACATTAACCTGATCTTACACACAGCACTTGGGAGAATGCTTCATTATTAATTGCAAATTACAATAGACTAGCGAGGCCCATTGCAAAAAAAACACGGACAGTGAACTACCTCTTTCACTGTGGCTAGTGGATTCATTATTCTTGAACCAGGGAAGCTTCACTGGTCAGATTTCCAGTCAAGCCAGGAAAGATTTCCAGTCAAGTCAGGGGACATGACAGTCAGACACAATTTGGGTCAGAGGAAAGGATTGGATGCCTGAAGGAACTAGGGAGTCCCAGCCCAGCTGTATGAGCTGGGACAGTCACTTACTTACCTTGTTCAAGCCTTGGTTTCTTTATCTGTAAAATCAGAGCTTGATAACCAGTCTTGTCGGTTTGTGAGATTCAGAATTCTATATAAAAAGCACCTAGGACAGTGCCAAGGTCAGAGTTGGTGTTAATCAGTAGCCATTCATTGTCAGAATGGAGTTAGGTAACCTGAGAATTTTCTTAGGGGGTCTGGGCCCTTGCTGTGCTCTGTAATGTAGACTCAGACATTTTGCACATGCACATTTGGAGTTTTGTTGAACAATAATAAGATGGATGATTCCCTCTTACCTGGAAGCTACTAGCTGTCTTCATTGTGAGTACTTCCTAACAATTTTGATTTATTTGTTTCTAGCAGAGTCTGTGTTGATCAGCAAGCTTGATGCACTGATTTATAAAGCCATGAGTGCCTCCGTGTGTGTGTGTGTGTGTGTGTGTGTGGTATGTGTTACATATATATTCATACAACCTATATTCTATAAAATGTGCAGATGCAGCTTTCATATTTTAAAAGTCTCCCGTGGGCATGTCTGTTATACTCCCAATGCCTAGTTAGGTACTCAGTAATGGTTGTTAAATAAGACCTCATCTCCGGGTTGTGTTCATGTGAAAGCATTGATCTCATTGATTAGTCCACATTTAACTCAAGCTTTCTTTATAGGCAGTTGTTCTGCTTCAGAAACAGAAGTTTCAGGAACAAGCCTAATTTGATCCAATATATTCAAATCTGGATAGTAAGCTCAATGCCCTAATGGAGTTTTTCTGTGTCAGTCTGTATGAATATAATCTGACATATCTAAACTGGAGAAGGGCATTCAAGTGACAAAATGACCTCGGCAATTTCCAAATGGTAACACAGCTGTAGTAGCTGCCATTTTCAGAGAGTTATTTCCTGAATTACCCTCAATTATAAGAGGCCTCCACATAATTCGATTTTTCTGTAAATGACACAACTCAAGTAGCTTCTCAGCCAATTGGATTTTAACCTTGTCAGAATGGATAGAACTGAAACAAAGCCCTGGCTTGTTCTGAAACTGCCCGTAGGAGAGACGTCGGGGGTGAGGGGGCAGTGGTAGCATGCATCTTCCTTTCCCAGTGGAGTCTGTGGGTCTGCTGGACCATGCAGATCTCAGGGGAGTTTCCACCCCGTCTTCACACTAGTTACTCTGAGATCCGAGGCACATGGCTGAACCTTTTTGAGCACTGGAGTCCTTGTTTGTAAAACAGGAATAAAATGCTTGTAGTTCAGTTATTAAGGATAAAATTAGAAAATATATAGAATCCCAGGCACATGGCAAGATGCCCAGTGAATGTTGATTTTTTTATTTGCATGCAAGAAACCTCCTCCAGGAAGCTCTGATTTTTTTCCTCTCCAAGCTCAGGTGAAATGTCCTTCTCGAATGATGCTGCCCACTAGCAATATAATATAAGCCACGTATGTCATTTGAAAATTTTTGGTAGCCACATTTGGAAAGGAAAAAGAAAACAGCTGAAATTAAGTTTAATAATATTTAAAATTTAACCCAGAATACCTAAAATGATTATTTCCGTATTTAGTCAATAAAAAAGTATTAGTATATTTTATGTTTGTGTTTTCATACTAAGTCTTTGAAATCTGATGTGTATTTGACACCCACAGCACATCTCAACTGGGACAGGCAGTACATCCAGTGCTCAGGGCTGCATGTGGCTCGTGACTGCTGTCTTGGACAGTGCTGCTCTGTAAAATGCCCCGTTATCCCTACGTCCTGCCCATGTTAGGACACTAATCTCGCTAATTTAAAATGATTCCACCAGTCTTTGCGCCCCTTGAGGGAAGGAGCTATGTCTTTCTTACTCATCTTGGAGTGTCCAGTAGCTACTATGGGCCAGCCCTAGAAAAGGTACCCAGTAAATGTTTGGGCAATGAATGAAGCCACTTGCTCCTGTGCCTCCTGTGAGTTCAGCATGGGGAGGTGACCAGGGCTTCACTGCCCTAGAGGTGCAGAGGTGGCCGAACATCAGGGTGGGTGGTTTCCTGGGACCCAGTGAAGAGTATGGCGTGTTTGTCCCAAGTCTCCGCTTCATGCCGATGCCCGATGTTTCCCCCAGAAGTTCCTGCTGGAAAGTGTAAGTGTGAGTGTCGTGGAAGGGCTAACGCTTTGAAACGTATCAGTCATTATATCTCCACTTTGATTTCACAAGACGTTATGTGACTAGTGTGCGACAGGTGTGAGGTGGTTGGAGAGAATAGGAGCAGGGGATTGGTTGCATGAAGGAACTGGGGAAAGCAAGTCACGGGACTAGGAAGGGATTAGCGGACTGCTTAAGCCCAGACTCTACCCTCCCTCGCTGCTTAGCCCACACTCAGCCCTGTTTCTCAATTCCTTCCACTCCTACCTCCTTTCCTCCTTCTTCTATAGTGTGTGGCATGCAGCAAATACGCACTGCGTGAAATGGAACTGGAGTTCCCTCACACCCCACCCTGCCTCCCTCACTGATTGCATATTCACTGTAGTAGTTTGCTGGGGTTGCTGTAACAACATACCACAGACTGGGTGGCTTAGACAATAGAAATGTATCGTCTCACAGTTTTAGAGGCTGGAAGACAGAGATCAAGGCACCAGCAGGATTGGTTCCTTCTGAGGGCCATGAAGAAGGGCCTGTTCCAGGCCCGTCTGTTAGCCTCCTGGTTTGGGGGTGATCTTTGGCTTCCTTGCTCTGATTGCTGCCTTCATCTTCACATGCTGCTGCCCCTGTGTGGGTGCCTGGCTTTGTGTCCACATTTCCCTTTGTTCTAAGAACACCCATCATATTGGAGTAGGGGCCCGCTGACTCTAGTATGACCTCATCTCAGCTGACTGCATCTGCAATGACCCTATTTCCAAATAAGGTAACGTTTGAAGGTACTGGGGTGAGAACTTCAACATACGAGTTTTGGGGGGAACACAATTCAATCCATAGTGCTTACTGTGTGTATCGCGTTCTGCTAGATGCTAGGGCTTTCGAGATTTCGAGATAAAAATCCTTCTATTATCAAAGATAAAGGATCAGGGTTGGCAGGGATGTGAAGAGGGAACTCCTGTGCACTGTTGGTGGGAATGTAAATTGGTACAGCCATTATGGAAAACAGTATGGAGGGTCTCCAAGAAATTAAAAACAGAACTACCATATGATCCAGCAATCCCACTTCTCAGTATATGCCCAAAGGAAGTGCAAGCAGCGTCTGAAACAGACACCAGCCCTCTCACTGTAGCAGAGTTGCAGCATTGTTCACAACGGTAAGATACGGAATCAGGCCGGGCGTGGTGGCTCATGCCTGTAATCCCAGCACTTTGGGAGGCCGAGGCAGGCAGATTGCTTGAGGCCCAGGACTTTGAGACCAGCCTGGGCAACAGGGCAAAACCCTGTCTCTACAAAAAATATAATAAAATTAGCCAGGTATGGTGGTGCGTGCCTATAGCCCCAGGTACCCGAGAGACTGAGGGAGGTCAGGTCGAGGCTGCAGTAAGCCATGATCATGCCACTGCTCCCCAGCCTGGGGAGACCCTATCTCAAAAAGGAAAAAAAAAGATACAGAATCAACCTAAATGTCTATCAATGGATGAATGGATAAAGAAAATGTGAGTGAGATATACATAGATAGATAGATAGATAGATAGATAGATAGATAGATAGATAGATAGATACAGATAGATAGATAGATAGATATATAAATGGAATGTTATTTAGCCTTAAAAAAGAGGGAAATGTTCAGCCCTTGGTGACACCATGGGTGAACCTGGGGGACTGATATGGTTTGGATTTGTGTCACCCCTGCCCCCTGATCTCATGTCAAATTGTAGCCCCCAGTGTTGGAAGAGGGACCTGGTGGGAGGAGATTGGATCGTGGGGTGGATTTCCCGCTTGCTGTTCTCATGATAGTGAGTGAGTTCTCATGGGAACTGGTTGTTGGAAAGTGTGTAGCACCTCCTCCTTCTCTCTCTTCCTCCTGCTCTGGCCGTGTAAGATGTGCCTGCTTCCCCTTTGCCTTCTGCCATGATTGTAACTTTCCTCAGGTTTCCCCAACCATGCTTCCTCTACATCCTGTGGAACCAGTGAAACCTCTTTTCTAAGTAAATTACTCAGTCTCAGGTAGTTCTTTAAAGCAGTGCACAAACGGACTAATACAGGGACAGTATGCTAAGTGAAATAAGCCAGGTGCAGAAAGACAAATACCACATGAGCTTACTTATATGTAGAATCCAAAAAGGTTGAACTGGTAGAAGCAAAGAGCAGAGTGGTTACCAGAGGTGGGGGAAACAGGGAGATGTTGGTCAAAGGGTACAAAGTTTCATTAGACAGAATGAATAAATTCTGGAGAGCTAATGCACAGCTTGGTGACTATGGTTAATAATAATGTATTGTAGACTTGAAATCTGCTAGGAAAGCAGATCTTAAATATTCTGACCACACGAAAAATGATAACTATGTGAGGTGATAGATATGTTACTTAGCTTGATGGTGGTCATCATTTTTGCTATCTATCTCTCTATGTAAGCATCATGTTGTATACCATGAATATATGTAATTTTTATTTGCCAAATTAACCTCAATAAGTCTGGGGAAGTTTGTGCTCTAATAGGGGTATCAAGCCAGTAAACTGACTGACCACGATAGAGTGAGGTCCTGGCCAGACGTAGTGGCTCATGCCTGTACTCCCTACACTTTGGGAGTCCGAGGTGGGAGGATGACTTGAGCCCAGGAGTTTGAGACCAGCCTGGGCCAGATGGCGAGACCCTGTCTCTATAAAAAATTTAAAAATTAGCTGGGCCTGGTGTTGGTGCGCCAGTCGTCCCAGCTGACTCGTGAGGCTGAGCCCGGAGGATCCCCTGAGCCCAGGAATTTGCGGCAACAGTGAGCTGTGATTGTGCTATCACTCTCCATCCTGGGTGGATTTTTTTTAAATTAAAAAAATTATAAAATGATGCCCTATATGAGTTTAATACATGATATTGGAGGAGTATAGAGATGGACCCAGACTAGGCATGTGCATGTGTGTGTGTGGGTGTGCGCGTGTGTGTGCATGCATGCTTGTATGTATGTGTATGCGTGCATGTGTGTGTGTGTGTGTATGTGTGTGTGTGTAGAGCCTTGGTCATCCCGATGGAGCAAAGACACAGGAAGGTGGCACGCAGAAGAGCAAGTGGCTCCACCCTCCCTTGCACAGTTAAAATCTGGCCAAGGTGAGAGGGGAGATGGAGAGGGGAGAAGGGAGAAGAGGCACTGACTGGAGGGGCTGAAGCTTTGTCCCTCCTGGGTAGGCATTCTCCATCCACGCCCCTCTGCTTGGATGCAGAGGATAAGCAGGCCAAAGATGCATGAAAACTGAGTTCCATTGTAGCTCCAGACTTCTAGAAAAGTCAACAGCCCCCATATCCTCTGCCGTTCAATGTCTGCATTACCACACTGGGAGACACTACCAGGTTGGGCTTGCCGCAGGCCATAGCAGACATTGGGCAGCCCTAGAAGGAAGCTGGCTGGCCTTGGAATGTGCCACAGGGGTATGACACCCAGGCCGACTCCAGTGCTGCCTAAAATGGCCTCTTGCAACATTCCTCCGTCTTCATCTTAAATCAGGGACTTGAAGCCACAAAATGGCAAATACACAGCTCTGGCAGTCACTTTGAGTATTGGAGAAATCGCTCTGGCCATCTGTTTTGTCTCCAGCATGTTTCTCACGGAATACCCACGGATATATCCACGGATATAACAGACATCCTGCCAAGGCAGAGCTTGGCTCTTGAGAACTCGGCAAGCTCAGTGCTTGCCTGGATTCCTGCCTCATGTCCCATCCAGTGTTTGGAGAAAAGCTCTGAGAGAAAGATGAATATCTGAGGCCACACAGCCTAGAAGTAGTCAAGAGCACAGGCTCTAGAACTAGCCCCACGTGGGCTGAAATCCCAGTGCCAGCGCCTGCCGGCTGTGTGACATAGGAGAGCTTCTTACCAGCTCTGTGCCTCACTTGTCTCACTTGTAAAATGAGAATTGGCTGGGTTTGGTGGCTCATGCCTGTAATCCCAGCACTTCGGGAGGAGGCTGAGGCGGCTGGATCACTTGAGGTCAGGAGTTCAACACCGATCTGGCCAACATGGTGAAACCCCGTCTTTGCCAAAAATACAAAAATTAGCCAGTCATGGTGGTGGGCACCTGTGATCCCAGCTACTCAACAGGCAGAAGCAGGAGAATCGCTTGAACCTGGGAGGTGGAGGCAGCAGTGAGCCAAGATCGCACCACTGCACTCCAGCCTGGGTGACAGAGCAAGACTCTGTCTCAAAAAAAAAAAAAAAAAAAAGCCCCTACCTCATTCTCTTTTGTGAGAATTTGATGAATCCAGACATGTGAAGTGCTCAGAAAGGTGTCTGGCACCAAGCAAAGGCTGTTTGCTATTTTTTGTTGTTATTGTTACTCAGGCACAAAGGCAGAGAGGAGCAAATGGTCCCTGGGAGCAAATGAGCAGGTGGAGACTAAGATCACTTGGACGATGCCGCTGGCTCATCTTCCATCATCTTGGAAATCCACTATCTCTAAAAGAAACACCATCTTTTAGTGCAGGGGTTCACAGCTTTGGCTGCACTTTAGAAGCAAAAAAGGAAATTTAAAAAATCGCAATGCTCAGGCCACCCCATCGGTATTTTCTGTAAACCCTCAGGAGATTCCAGTGAACAACCAAGTTTGAGAACCACTTCTCTAGGTTTTTCCTGTTCAAAGACAGATGCAGAGACCAGCAGCATTGACACACGTGGGAGCTTATTAGAAGTGCAGAACTGGCCCCCAACCCAGCCCACCAAAGTTTTTTTTTTTTTTGAAACAGAGTCTTGCTCTGTCACCCAGGCTGGAGTGCAGTGGTGTGATCTCGGCTCACTGCAACTCTGCCTCCTGGGTTCAAGCGATTCTCCTACCTCAGCCTCCTGAGTAGCAGGGACTACAGGTGCGCACCACCATGCCCAGCTAATTTTTGTATCTTTAGTAGAGGCGGGGTTTCACCATGTTGGCCAGGATGGTCTTGATCTTCTGACCTCCTGATCCACCTGCCTTGGTCTCCCAAAGTGCTGGGATTACATGTGTGAGCCACTGCGCCCGGCCAGGAAACTATATTTTTAACAGGGTCCCAGGTGGTTTGTATAAGCATTGACTGGACAAGGCTTCTTAGAGCCTGGGAGCCCCTAGAAGAAGCAGCCGTCAAGTAGGTTAGGTCACAAAGGACGAGTGGTCCCAGAGTCCGTGTGGATTGCTGAGACGGGACACAAGAGAAGTCCTGACCTCTCTGGGAAGGTGGCATGCTTCTGCTTCCAGAAACCCTGGAAAATAAAAGGCCATGTTTATGCAGCTGTGGAGTACTGGTCCGTTGCAGGGAGCAGGAGTCCCAAGGTGGGTGCAGCCTCTTGATCCCTGTGGATGCAGTAAATACTCATAATTTCGTGTGACTCAACTCAGGGAGAAGAGAAATGTGGCATTGAACGAGTGCTTTTAGAAACAGAGGTCACCACACTACCTGCAAAAGGAAGACCTGTCCAGCTGGGCTGCAGTGTCCCTGGAGTGCAGGGGATTTGTGGGGCTAGAGGATAGAGTCCCCTGGGTAGCCACGGTCAGAGTTATTCATAGTTCTCTTCATAGATTGGACTATTGCTTCACTTTTGTCAAGAAAAAAGAAGGAGGAGGCAACCTAGGCTTTCCATGCCTGCCTCTCACCTTCACTCCAGCTTTTTCCTTCAAAGGGCATTTTTAGGTGTTATCTTACCCTCCTCCCATCACCCCTGCACGGCCCCCAAATGCCTGGTGCAGCAGATCTCAAACAATGCAGTTTTGTGGGAAGAGCATGGAATTTAGACCCCTGCATCCTGAGTTCAAATCCTGCGCCTTCCACTTACTAGCAGTGAGATTTTGGGCAAGTAATTCAACTTCTTGGATCTTCAGTTTCCTCATCTGGAAAGCTGGAATAACTTATTTAAGTTCAGCTAACAAGGCCACAAAGTGTAACAGTTAAAACTGTGGGTTCTCAGTCAGGCTGCCTTGCTTCAAATTTATATTTACTGTCAGAGCAATTTGGGGTCAGTTTTCTAATCCCTCTGTGCCTCAGTTTCTTTATATGTAAAAACAAGAAAAACAACAATACCTAGCTCTTTGGATTATTTTGAAAATTAAATGAGTTGATTTGTGTAAAGTGCCTAGAACTGTGGCTGGCAGTACAAAGTCAAATACATATTTCTTTCTTTCCTTTTTCCTTCCTTTTTTTTTTTTTTTTTTTTTCATGAAATAGAGTGTCACTGTATTGCCCAGGCTGGTAAGCAATGGTGCGATCTTGGCTCACTGCAACCTCCACCTCCCAGGTTCAAGTGATTCTCCTGCCTCAGCCTCCCGAGTAGCTGGGATTACAGGCGTGCACCACCACGCCCAGCTAACTTTTGTATTTTTAGTAGAGATGGGTTTTCACTACGTTGGCCAGGCTGGTCTCAAACTCCTGACCTTGTGATCTGCCTGCCTCAGCCTCCCAAAGTGCTGCTGGGATTACAGGCGTGAGCCACTGTGCCTCGCCTCTTCTTTTTTTTTTTTTTTTTTTTTAAAGCAGGGTCTTGCTCTGTTGCCCAGGCTGGAGTACAGTGGTGTGATCATGGTTCACTATAGCCTTGACTTCCCGGGTGCAAGTGATCCTGCCACTTCAGCCTCCCAAGTAGCTGGGACCGCAGGCCTGGGCCACCACGCCCAGTTAATTGTTGTTGTTTTCTTTTTTTGGTAGAGATGGGGTCTCACTATGTTGCCCAGGTTGGTCTTTAACTCCTGGGATCAAGTAGTTCTCCTGCCTTGGCCTCCCAAAGTGCTGGGATTACTGGCGTGAGCCGCCGCACCTAGCCAAGTTATTTTTTTTCTTTCTTCTTTCTATGTTCTCATCTTTAAAACTTTCCACTATTCTTTCTTTAAAAAGAAAATTGTAATCATGATTTGGGTCCTAGTAAGTGCTTTTTAAGAGAAGCTTCTTTTGCCCAATGACTTTTTTCCTCCCTCACATTCAGTCAACCTTTCACTGCTTTGCAAATACATCATTCCCCATTTTACAGATGAGGAACCTGAGGCATAGAGAGGCATTTTGTGATTGGCGAGCAGCATCATCCAGCCTCTTTGGGGAATTGCAGAACCGTGATTCAGTCCGGCTCTGGAGCTTGCTTGTTGCTCATGGGACCAGGCTAGGCCACTTCCACCAGCTCAACTGGGGTCAACTCATTGATTAAATGAGTGACGTGAATTCCTTTGATCCTTAATTTACTGGTCTTTAAGTCAAGATGAAACCGCCGCCCTCTCCAGTGGTTTGTGGAAGGAGTATACAGGGCTTGTAAATGGGCTGACTCAATGCCTGCCCGCAGTTGGGTGGTCAGCTGGAATGAAATGCACAGTGAAGACCACCCATGGCTGTCCCAGGCACACCTGGGTGGAGGGTCCTGAAAGCCCCCATCCTAGCAGGCAGGATTCAGTGAAATGGGAGCAAGGCATGGTGGGCTGTGTGCCCACCTGCGCCTGTGCCGGCTATATCTCTCAGTTTCCTGGATTGTCGGCTTCTCCTAGAAACTCACTCAGACCCCTCCTGAGTCAGACGGAGCATCCCTGAACCAGGACTGGGTTTGCTCAGGCCAGAGGCTGTGCTTGAAACAGGGGAGTTGCAGAGAAGGACCTCTGTGTGCTTGGAACTTTTTAAAAAAATTTTCCACACACACACACACAAATGTTAGGAGGCTGCTTTTAGACGTCTCTTTTCTGAGCTCTTCCCTGCCTAGGCACAGTAACCGTGTGTAATTTTCTTCTCGATTCATTCTTCTTGTCAGGAGAGGGCTATTTTTAGCCACTCCACTGGGTTCTGTTTTGAGCGTTCTCTTCTAAACCCCAACCAAGAATTGGTGTTCAGACGTGAGTCAGAATGGTTCGGGGTCTCTTTCCTAATTAACAGGAAGCCCGAAGTCAGTGAAAGCAAGCCCCAAACAGGCACCGGGAGAGGCTGGGGTGGGGGCTGCTTATTCAGGGGCTGCCCATTTTGGAGAAGGCTGTTTACACCGATCCATCGACTCATTGGGTTTTGGTTGGCTACGGGTTCAGAAAGGGTTAATTCATCTCGCAAACCCATTCTCTAAGGGTAAAGAATTAAACTCATGCTAAGCCCATGGGTTTTGCCGATGGAACATTCTGGTTTCTACTTTTCAAGAGCAACCCAAAAGTTCATGAACAAGGAGGAACTTGTAATCTTTGCGAAGGACCAAATTTGAATGGGAGAACCCGTTCCCTCAGCCAATAAGTGAACCCCGCCAACTCCTCAGCCCAGCAGCTTTGTCATTCTATAATTGTCATTCCTGAGGAGCCTTCATCCCAGGTCTGGTGGGGCCACTTGAAGATCTTATTGAATTTTGTAGGGAAATTGCATGCTAAAGAGACATTTGGAAATGAGGAGGCTTGAAGGCTGCCTTGAGACACGTCCCCCAAAGGTATTTTGTCTCCACACAGAATGGCTCCCAAATGGTGCCCTTGCACTTTCTCCTGCTTGCTACTTTTGGGTTTCTCTCATCCATAGAACAGTTAATCTCAGTTCAGAATCTCAGTCTCGGCTCTCCATAGATTTTCCTTCATTTTCCAGGATAAATGAGCTGGAGTCTGAAAAGAAGTGTGACTTCTTCAAGGAACTGGCAGATACTAGGGGAGTTCAGAAGCAGCTGACATCCAATTATTCACGGTCATGGGGGAAAGGGATTGAATGAGAAATAGAAATCCACAAGATAGTCTCCAAACCTCATGCTCATCCTTAGCCGCCTCTTCCAACATGCCTTTAACAGGACCAAGAAATGCGCTGATTTAGCACTGTTTTCAAAACGGACGTTCTGAGATATCAGTACAGTAAAATTAATTTGCCAGCCCTTCTCTTAATGAGAAGCATTGAAAGGAATGGAAATTCCCCAGTTATTTATTTATTTATCTATTTTTATTACCCAGAGTAAAGCATCGTTTTTCTTGAGTAAGTGGCAAAATGAGCTTATTTTTTTGGCTGGTTTTGTTCATTGTTTGTTGTCATCAGAGAAGAGCATAGAACATTGTGACTTTCTTTTCACTAACACAAAACAAAATAAAACAAAAATGATTGGGATTCAGGCCTGGATAATCTTGAAATAAAAGCCAGGAGCTAGGAGAGTGACAGTCAATTGCAATTGATAATTGAGTCTCTTTCCCCGTAGTATCCCGAGGATATTATGGTGTAACTAAACCAGAGAGGAAGAAGTGATAAGTATCTTGTTAAGATAAGTCTTTGCCAAAAACAACCCATGGCAAATCGCTGCCATTTGTTATCCAATACTGAGCGCAGAGTGTAGTCTTTCTTGAGCCTCGGAAACCCTGCTTGTCTCTATCAGTTCAGTTCACATTTAACTTGCTAAATATCGTTGTCCAAAGCCTGGGCAGACTTTCAAAAGCAGCGTTGTTGCTGATCTCAAGCTTGACACAGTGGGATCTTGCGGAGTCTCACAGACCACAGCCCCCAGTTTGTGGGGACACCTTGATCAAGGCCTAGGCAAAGGATCTGTTTGGAGAATAAAAGCCAAGCCAACTTCAAAGGTGAACATGGGTGGCCCGGCCTGTTAAACCCGGTCAAGGCGATGAGCTGCAGACATCCTGTCTTTCTCTGGTGCTGTCCTAGACCTTGCCATTGGCCCCGGGCCATTCCAAACCCGAGGCCTACAGTCACGGCTTCCCAAGCTATGGTAGGCAGAATGCCTTGCCCCTTTTCCAAGCAATAAGAATATGTTATCTTATTTGGCAAAAGGGACTTTGCAAAGGCAGTTTAAGTTAAGGGTTTTAAGATGGAGAGATTACCCTGGATTATCCGGATGGGTCCAGTATAATCATCAGGATGATAAGGGAGGCAGGAGTGTCAAAGTCAAGAAAAGAGATGTGAGGATGGAAGCAGAGCTTGGAGTGATGTGAGGAAAGGGGCCACAAGCCTAGGAATGTAAGTGACCTGTAAAAGATGGAAAAGGCACAGAACAGATTTTCCCCTGGAGCCTCCACAAGGAACGCAAGCCTGCTAACCCCTTGACTTTAGGACTTGTGACCTCCAGAATGGGAGCATTTGTTTGTAGTGATTTGTTACAGCAGCAATAGAAAAGTAACATGCACACACCCCTTTTTAATTGGAGCTAAGCTTCCCTCTCCCAAGACCAGGGTCCAAAGGAGGCCTGGGAGAGGCCGGGTCTGTGACATCAGGTAAGCAGTCTGGCAGCAGTGTGGTGAGTCTGGAAAATGGGAATGCTGCTGGTGGTGGTGGTGATACTGTCTTTTTCAGAATTGTTTTGAGGATCGAGTGAAGTACTGTGAAAATGCCTGGCAAATCTAGGTATAAGCCGGCAACCCTGGTGACCCCCACAGGCACATCACGGCTTACACACCGGCAGGGAATAGGCCGAGTCGATACAACCAAAATGCTTGTACATATTCATAAGAGCTCTTCGACAACCACACATTCAACCTGAGATTTACATCAGATCACACTTTTGTGGATGGGTTCCTATGGGTAGGAGGTACTACCACTGTTTAGTCAGTACGTTTATTTTTTTTAAAAAGGATGGAGTAAATATTTGGAATTAATGGTGTTATATTTGTCAAGATTTTCCTTCATGAAATGATTATGTAATTCTTACAGTATTCTCAAAGTACCCGCAGATAGGCTAGCTTCATTGAAACTCACAATTCTCTCAAGGTTGGCAGGGGAGAGAGTTATCTTCCCATTTTACAGATGCAAAGAGAAGGAAGATCAGGGTATTAAATAACTCTCCCCAGCCAAGTAAGCTCTTAATAAATGTCAGGTAAGGCTAAACCTGATCGTCGAGCCTCGAGAGGGCATACAGCCTGCCGATTCAGAGCAGACACCCCTGCCAGGCACTAGCTGGGTGACTTTGGGCAAGTTACTTAACCTCACCGTGCCTCAGTTTCCTCATCTCCCAATGTAAGGATAATGTACCTACCTCACAGGTTTGTTGTGAAGACTAAATGAAGATAATGCAATAAAAGGCTGAGGTCCATGCCAAGCACATGGTAAAAGTGTATCATTGCATATTAGCAGCAGCAGCAGCCACAGCAATAGCCAAGGGTCAATTAACTCCCCGTTCAGTGTTCAGTTCATGATTGTCCATGTATTAAGAGCCAAAGCACCCCCAAAGCCGTCTTGCCCTGCTGAAGCAGTCTGAAGTGCTCTACTAAGTTGGTGCATTAATCTCTAGACCAGAGGTCAGCAGACGTTTTCTGTAAAGGGCCAGATGGCAAATATTTTAGGTCTCTGTTGCAACTACTCAGCTTTGCCCTTGTGAATGAAAGCAGCCAAGACAATATGTAAATGAATGGGTATGGCCAGATTTCATCCACAGGGGTTCCCTGCTTTAGGCTGTGCTGAGAGTCAGAGGTCTGGAGTTCAAGTCCCAGCCTCACCACGCTGCAAGGCTGTTCTTGAGCAAGTCAGGAAGGCTCCCCAGAGTCAGGCCCTTAGCCTCTAAACATGGGACTAATAATGCCTCCCTCAAGAGCCAGTGAGACGAGGGAAGCTCTTTGGAAACTGCAGAGTACTGTGCCTAAGTTGGTTATTAGTACTTTATTGCTGATATATGGTCAAGGTCCAGGACACCCATGGTAGATAAAAGTGCATGTGGGCTAGGCGAGGTGGCTCATGTCGGTAATCCCAGCACTTTGGGAGGCCGAGGCAGGTGGATCACCTGAGGTTGGGAGTTCGAGACCAGCCTGACCAACATGCAGAAACCCCATCTCTACTGAAAATACAAAATTAGCTGGGCATGGTGGCACATGCCTGTAATCCCAGCTACTTGGGAGGCTGAGGCAGGAGAATTGCTTGAACCTGGGAGGCGGAGGTTGTGGTGAGCTGAGATCGCGCCATTGCACTCCAGCATGGGTGACAGAGTGAGACTCCATCTCAAAAAAAAAACAAAAAAACAAAAAAAAAAATGTGCATGTGCACTTCGTGTAAAATACCAGGCTCTATCTCACCGTCTCCGTTGTCTGCAGTTGCATTATGAAATCAGGAAAGGGTTATTTAATTTCAATGACTTTCAACTTGTTTTGGGGTATGAGAAACACACCAGCCTTTTAAAGCTTCCCGTTGCTGTCATGCGATGTTTCTCTAGCCACGAAGCCTTCTGTGTAGTCTGAGTTGATCTTCATTCTGAAAATGGCAAATGAACAGAATGACCATGATGAATGGGGGCTCCAGAGAAACGCAGCACTCGTTCTCAGTGTCTCAGGCTGGGGGAGTGAAGCCTGCAGCCTTGATGGGGGGAAGGTATGTGGAAAATGAATTGCTGAGTGGAATCTCAGAGAATGGCTGCTGAAGAAAAGCATTTCAAGGAGCAATTATGCAGCTCATTAAGATGCACTCCATTCCGGCCTCTGATCCTAGGGGAATTGTCAGAGCAATTATGAGCAAACCTCAATTTTGGGGTTTGAAAAGAGGTTGGTGCATAATCGGCAGGAGAAGAAAAAGAAGGGAGATGGTTTGAAACAATAGGTATTAAATGGTTGTCACAGCAAGGAAGACGGGTGGAAGGAGTGGACACCCTGGGTACTTAAGATTGAATGTGTGGTCTCAGGACTGCATACAGGCCACATGGGCAGTGCATTTGTACACTTAATAGGACTTCTTGGAATCAAAGTGGTTTGCTTTGTACAAAGTTGTAAGCATGGTGTTTGGGATATGTTTGTTGAATGAATGAATGATTTGTGCTTGCCACATATGTATCAAATGAATGAAGGTGGGAAAAATGAATGAAGAAGTTAAAAAGGTGAGAATTCATGTAAAATGAAGATAATAATCATACATACCTTATATGACTACTGTGAGAATGAGGTGGTATAATGCACTTAAAGCTGTTAGCACAGAGCCTGACAGTGGCAGGCTCTCAATTCTAGCTAGTATTGTGATTACATTTTTTCAGGTGTGTTAGTCAGCTCAGACTGCCATAATGACATACCATGGACTGGGTGGCTTGAACAACAGACATTTATTGACTCGGGTCTTGAAGGCTGGAAACCCAAGAGGCAGGTGCCAGTAAGGTTGGTTTCTGGTGAGCCTCTCTTTTTGGCTCACAGACGGCCACCTTTTTGGCTGTGTCCTCACATGGTCTTTCCGCGGTGCCCGTGCACTCCTGGTTTCTCTTCTTGTACGGACACAGTTATTCTGGGTTAGGGCCCCACCTTTATGACCTTATTTAACCCTAATTACCTCTTCAAAGGCCTCATCTTCTCCACATACAGTCACATTGGAGGACAGAGCTTCAACATACAAATTTTGGGGGTGAAATTCCTCATTCCATAACACCAGCTGAAGAATCCTACTTTGCTGTTGTGGTTATTAGGCCTGATCTTGTGACTAAGCAGCTATGCCAAACCTTTTAAAGCTACTAGAATCACTGTTTCCTGGGATGTGAAACTGGAGATGCCCCAGTGTTCTGGAAAAGCAAATAGACTTCCAGTAACATGTGTCCTTCTGTGTTAGTGCCTGACTCTGCTCTTCAAAGATCCCAGTGATCATCCTTTTTCTTTTTCTGAGACAGAATTTCGCTCTTGTCGCCCAGGCTGGAGTGCAATGGCTTGGTCTCAGCTCACTGCAACCTCCGCCTCCCTGGTTCAAGCAATTCTCCTGCCTCAGCCTCCCGAGTAGCTGGGATTACAGGTGCCCACCGCCGTACCTGGCTAATTTTTGTGTTTTTAGTAGAGATGGGTCTCACCATGTTGGCCAGGCTGGTCTCAAACTCCTGACCTCAGGCCATCCGCCCGCCTGGGCCTCCCAAACTGCTGAGATTATAGGCGTGAGCCACCGTGCCCAGCTGAACATCCTTTTTCTTTCCACTGTTAGACAAACAGGCAACTCACTCATGCTGTTTTTCTGAAAAAAGCAAAATTTCTGAACTGTCTTCCTAAGGATTCCATAAAACAGGTGTCCTGGGAGTTGAAATTGACCATGTGAACCTGTGATCTTGTGTCAGAGTGAGCACTACTAAATCTCGTTTTCTTCCCTGTCTTCCTTTTCCAAATCTGCCTGGAAGACAGTAAAAGCTCATTAATTTGAACCCTGCTAATTTAGAATATGTAACATTTCCTCCAAGCTCACCATGAAGAAGGAATTTGTGAAGCAAATTAATAGTGTGAATATAATTAGAAAAGATGAGTCTTGTAGTGTTGGGAGGTACCTGGAGGTGGTCCAGTCCTTTTCATTGGTGGCTTGTTTCTTTTCAAATGAGGAAATCGAGGCCCAGTGAGGTTCTGTGGCTCTTCCACACTCACACAGGGGGACTGTTTAACCTCCTTCAGGACACCAGCCTAAAACACGGAGTCTTATTTGTCTGTGAAAGACACAGGCTCTTTATTAGCTGTGGGTTCCTTTTACAATGTGAACTTCAAGTACTAAAAGTGCATTTTTAAAGAAATATTCTGCATTTCAGGTTTCCCACTAATTATGACTGGCCTTCTCCCAAGTTAGTTTGAGCTATTTTGGTGAGGTTTTATAGTGATTTAGTAAGAAAAGCTTTTTTAAAACCTCATAAAACCTTCTGTACAATTCATTCTGACCAACATTCCCTCTTACAATTATGTCATTAACAGCTTCTTTTTAAAAGACCAGAACTTTTGTCTATTCATGTTAACCTTAAAAGCAGCATTCACCGAACCCCTGAGAAACAAGGAGAGCTATAATACTTTACAGGATTGGGGCAGAGCAAATGAAATCGTGTGTGAGAGAGGGTTCTGTACATTTGTTTTGCTTAATTGCCATCTCTGACTTGGGCAGCCCCTCCACCCCCCCCAAAAGAAAACATGGTCAAAATATACTTGTGCATGTAAATGTGGTATTTCCTGGGAGAGTCCTGCGGGAATGGCCTGTTTTCCGTGTGATTTGTTTTTTAATACACTTTTTTTTTTTTAGAGCAGTTTTAGGTTCATGGCAAAATTGAGCAGTAGTTTCCAGACACCTCTGCCCCCAGACATGCCTGGCCTTCCCCGTCATCAGCATCCTCCACTGAAGTGGTCCATTTGTTACAACTGATGAACCTACATTGACACGTCTTTGTCACCCAGGCTCACAGTTTACATTAGGGTTCACTGTTGGTGTTGTATATTCTACGGGTTTGGACATGTAGCCACGTGCCATTATACGTTTTAGAGTAGTTTCATTGTCCCCAAAATCCTTTGGGTCTACTTGTCCATCCCTCCCTCCTTCCCTCCAACCACTGGCAACCCCTATCTTTTTATTGTTTCCATAGTTTTGCCTTTTCCAGAATGTCATGTAGTTGGAATACAATATGTAGCCTTTTCAGAGTGGCTTCTTTCACTTTGTAATTGATGCATTGACATTTTCTCCATGTCTTTGCATGGCTTGATGGCTCATTTCTTTTTAGTGCTGAATATTCCATTGTCTGGATGGAACACAGTTTATTTATCCGGTCACCTACTGCAGGACATCTTGGTTGCTTCCAAGTTTTGGCAATTAAGAATAAAGCTGCTCTAAACATCCATGCACTGGTTGTTTGTGTGGATGTAAGTTTTCAACTCCTCTGAGTAAATATCAAGGAGTGTGATTGCTGGATCATACGGCAGGAGTATGTTGACTGTTTGAAAAAATTTAATGAGATGCCTATTTATTAATTGAAATCAAAGTGTAGCTGCCGCATGGACTGGAATGTCCTCATCAGCAGATCAGCTCATATTCTCCCCGGAGTCAGACCTACTGAGGCACCAAACTGCAATCAAGAGGTTATTTAACAAGCCCAGGTTCAGAGCCCTAGTGAGATGGCCAGAATTACTATGTGTTCCTTAGCCTTGGGGTTTGAATTCTCTGCCACAGCCACAGCCGACAAGAATGGAGCACTCCCGAGTATTTGACAGGCTTCTTATTCTCTCCTTTTGGGCATTTAATACATCTTTAACACGAATCAGGATTGTGGAAGATTAGGGCTTATTTTCAAAGTGACTTCTCAGCATAAAGTCAGATGATGATGATGATGGTGGTGGTGGAGGATGACAGAATTAGCGGGTGGTGGGTGTGGTGGTGATAACAGCAGCAGCAGCAGCAGTGGCAGGACTGGTGGTAATTATGGTTGTTAACATTTCTTGAACACTCACTCTGTGCTTTACACACATTATTTAAATCATCACAACTCTTTAAGGCAGACACTCTGTTTGACGGATGACAATGCTAAGGCCCAAAGAAGTTAATCACTTTCCTAAGGTCACACAGCTGGCATGTGCTAGCAGCAGGAGGTAATCCCCAGCCATCTAATGCCCTTACCCCCTTCCCCGCTGCCTGGCACAATGCTCTAAGTCTTTGTCTGCCAAGGCTTTTAAAAGTCATGGGATGCACGGAGTGATGTATCTCAGGGCCCCGACATTTGCCGTTAAACCCGAGGTCGGGAGACAGGAGACTGCAGTTGTCCTGCTTAATCCCAATGGTCCCGTTCTTTCTGTGTTTCTTTTAAGGGAGTTCTCTCCAGCCTCACAAATGCTGACAGGTGGCCCCTCACCCCACAGGGCTTGCTGACTGCACGTGCCCAGACCATCTCTTCAGGGTTCCATTTTTTACATTCAAGAAAAGAAAAAGGGCAAAAGATTTCTATTTTCAGCTGTCAGACACAACATGAGCCTATCAAGGCTTGTTGAGCTTGGAAGCAATTCCAGCTTTTCAGAAAGCAGAAATTTTGACTTTGGGCCACTGATGCTCGGTGAGATGTGTTTCCATTGTCCAGGGTAACGTGGCGTTGAATTCCTCTGACAGAAGAGGCTCTGCATCGGCTCGAATGGGCAGCATCATTTCAATAAAGCTGGCCCCTCCCTCCCTCTTCAGCCTCATCTTGGGCACCTCTATTCCTTCCCGCCCTCCAGGCCTTGGTTTAGTTCCTCTGCTGCCCTTGCTTTTTCCTGCCACTGGGCCTTTGCACGTGCTATTCTTTCTGCTTTACCTCTACTTGGCTGACTCCTTCTCAGCTTTTAGGGTCTCTAGGGCTGGTCACATGTTCCTCTAATACCCTTGCCTCTCTTTGACAGCCTTTGCTTACTGTAATTATTTTATGACTTTCTGGTTATTTATTTATTGCTGTCTTCCTCATTGGATGCTAAGGTCCATGCTGGCTGCCTCTGTGCTGGCTTTGTGCCTAGTAGACTACATGAAATAAGGGAGAGCTGGATGGATGGACAGGCTGGGAGCCTCAGGGCACCCCAAGCTTCCTAAGAGCTTAGTCTTCTGACCAGTCTACTCAATACCTCATTTTATAAGAAGATCTAGAGTTGCAACTTGCACAGGGGTTAAGAGCAACTGCTTTAGAATCAGGCTGCCTGCATTTGTATTCAAGTCCTGCCTCTTACTAGCTGTATTTACTTGTTTCTCTTGCTGGGTAACAAATCACACAAACTTAGCAGTTTATATGACAACACACTTTTAAAAAATCCCACAGTTTTGATGAGCCAGGAGTCCGAGTATCTTTTAACTGGGTCCTCTACTTAGGATCTCACCAGGCTGCAGTCTCATGTGAAGCTTAGGGTCCTTGAAGCTCACATGGTTGTTGGCAGAAATCATTTCCTTGTAGCCATAGAACTCACAGTGGCTTGCTTCTTCAAGGCCAAGAGGACAGTCTCTCTGAGTTCAGAGAAGGTTAAGCCCTCTTTAAAGTACAGCTGCCTCTTGACTTACAATGGGATTATTTCTTTGTAATTCTTAAGTCAAAAATGCATTTGGCCAGTCGCAGTGGCTCACGCCTATAATCCCAACACTTTGGGAGGCCGAGGCAGGCAGATCACTTGAAGCCAGGAGTTCGAGACCAACTTGGCCAACATGGTGAAATCCCATCTCTACTAAAAGTACAAAATTTAGCTGGGCGTGGTGGCACACACCTGTAATCCCAGCTGCTCAGGAGGCTGAGGCAGGAAAATTGCTTGAACCCAGGAGGCAGAGGTTGCAGTGAACTGAGGTCGGGGCACGGCACTCCAGCCTGGGCAACAGAGTTAGTGGGACTCCATCTCAAATTTTTTTTTAAAAAATGCATTTAATACACTTAACTTATGAAACATCACAGGTTAGTGCAGCCTACCTTAAACATGCTCAGAATACGAACACTAGCCTACAATTGGGCAACATCATCTAGCACAAAACTTATTTTATAATAAAGTTATCTTGAAGAATTTTGAATCAAATTTAAAGCCAAACCATTGTTAAGTTAGGGATTGTCTTACTTATTCCCTGGTTAGGTTAGCCCCATCCAGGATAATTTTGCCTTTTGATTAACACGTAACTCACTTACGGATCTTAGTTATATCTGCAAATCCCTTCACCCTTGCTGTGTAATGTAACATAACCATGAAGTGATATCCCCTCACATCCCCAGGTCCTGTCCACACTCAAAGGGCATTATACAGGACATGTATAGCAGGAGCAGGAATCGCTGAAACCATCTTAGAACTCTGCCTACCACACTAGCTGTGTGGCTTTGGGGAAGTTGCTTAACTTCTCTGTGCCTCTGTCACCTCATCTGTAGAGTAATACCCACTTCATAGGATTTGTTGTAAAGGTTAAACGAGTTGATTTATGGAAAGTGCTTAAGACAGTTCCTGGCAGGTGGTGAGTACTCAATAAATGTTAGTTGTTACAACCATAAAGATGAGGATAATCTCCAGCCGAGCCAGTGGGCTCCCAGCTTAGAAATGCAGTCCACCAACTGGCTGGAAAATGAAATCCGAGAAGCCAGGCTGACCGGGAAAGAAGACACCAGAGAATATCAATGACTTGGTAAATTGGCCATCCCGAAAGGGAAGCTGACAGCTTCTCCTCCACCAGGCGAAAATGGGCAAAGCAGGTGGAAGGCTGTATCAAGTTACTAAAGCAAATTGGATCTATGTGGGTGCACGTGCCCCTATTTTAGTTCCTTTCATGAAAACATCTCAAGGCAAGGAGTCATGGCCTCATCTCTCTGAAAAGCTTTGAAATCCCTTACATCAGGGATTTCAATCGATTGATATCTTCCAGATATGAAGAAATGAGCATAATTAGATATCCTGGCAACTTATGTCAGCAGCTGCACCCCAAAGTTTATGTCTGCCTTAAGGGAAGGCTTTCTTCTGAAACAGGATCTCAGTTGGTTCAGTTTAAGAATAAGGGCCTCTGGTTAACACCGGTGAGACCCCTAGTAACGTGAACCAGTCTTTGTGTGGTGTGGTCAGGAGGAGGCCTGCCTGGGAATTTGCCCCACCTTGTGTGCATTTTGCTGAAGAGTGTTCAGAATCGATTTGTTGCTCCGTCTGGGATGCTGTTAACCAAATGTGGGAAGAAGCAGCGCGGTGAGTCAATGGAGCAAGTTCACAGTGGCATGTTTGTGAATACTGGCTGGTCGGGGGAGAGGGATGGCGCAGCTTCTTTCTTTGGAAGGGACTCGCTTTATTGAAATCCTTTTCAGTGGGGTCACCTGGGGCAAGTCAGTCACTCTTCCTTAGACCTCATATTTTGCATCTGATAATTCAACTCAAGTCATTTTATTGACAGTGGTAATGGACCCTGTTGGTGCTCTGCGCAGACCCGATCCCATCCGTTTTAGGGTTTCTGGGCTCTCATCCCCTGGCGTCTATGTGCTTTCCCTCTAATGGCTGCCTGCACCTACGACTTGCTTTCCGAGGCCACCTTTGAGCTACAAGAGCTGCTTCTCCCATGCCCAGAGATGAGGAGGAGGCTGGAAAGTTACCTCTTTATGGGGGGCCCTCAGCCCAGCTCCCTTAAGTCAGGACAAATTCGGGGGAGTAAAGTTATGTTCCAGAGCTCCCCACGGGATCAGAATTAAGCCTGGCATGAAGGCCTGAATTCCATCCTTGCTGGGCCTCTCCACCTCCCTTTGCTCCCAGGACTGGCTACATGATTTGCATGACTCAGTGCTGAATGAAAATGCAAGGCTCCTTGTTAAAAAATGATTAAGAATTTTAAAACAACGGTGACAGCAAAGCCTGAAACCTAACCTAAGACCCTCCTGATTGCAGGGTCAGAGCCACGGCACAGGTTGCACGCCTACGAAGCAGGGCCTCCCTGCTCCCCCGCTTTCCCGGGAGCTCTCCCTCGTTCAGTCCGTTGCATGTGAACTCATGTCTTGTACTCTGCTCTGATGAACCTGACTTAAGGCCACTGCCGAGGCATAATGCTGAGGGGCTGGATTCTGCAGTAGATATAGCACCAACCCTTCCCTTGAGGGGCTGACTCTTTAGCAGGGAAGACAGATGTAGGCACAGATCATAATGTCACAGTCAGACTGTGAAGCAGGGCCCCGTCCCGGAGGCATCCACAGTGTGGGAAGGTGATGCTGCCTGGGAACACCAGGCCTCCTGGATTCCAGGCCAGGGTTCCGTCTTCTACCCCAAATGATGGATGAATAGAATTGGGGGTGATATGGGAGAAGGATGGGGGGCCACTTCAGAAGGACACAGTGCAAGCAGAGGGGTAGCGGGGGGGACCTCTGTTTGGTTCGCAGGAACCTACCTGTGCTCAGTGTAGAAGACTTGAATTTGAAAAGGCCGAGTTCCTGCCCCCAGGTTGCTCACAAGAGATTCGTACAACCAGCTCCGGTGGAATTCTGTTCAAGGGAAGTGCTGAGCTGACGGGGATGAGAGGAAGTGCTAGATACAAGAGGAGCCTGGTCTTCTAAGAAGTTGCCACTAGGTGTTAGGAGTCCTAGAGTTTTTCATCAAAGAAAGATTCTGTAACTGTGGAATTTCAGAAATTGGCAAGCGGTCAGGGTTGGTTTTGGGGGAGGAGGGAACCTCCTGAAGTCACTTTATGTAATGGGTTCCCCCAGCCGCTCAAAGACGCGTTTCTTAGTTTTAGCCCATCAGCCTGCTCAGGTGAAGTTAAGTTCTCTTCCAAGTTTGTTATCTGAAGTGACCCTGGGTCCCTCGGTACGGCAGCTGCGCCCTGACCTGGGCTGGTGACAGTGCTCTGCAGGATGCGCCCACTCGTTCCCGGTCCTCTCCGGGAGGAGCCCACAGACACCACATTGGTTTCCCGGTACACTGAAGCTATAGCTGACATTAAGGAGCCTCTTCTAAGCTGGGAAATGTGGGCAGCTGGCTGCGGTCCTCCCTGGAGCGGGTGAGGGAAGGTGATGGTGAAACACTTGTGGTTCTCAGGGGCCCTGGGAAACTCTTTTCTTTATCATCGACTTTGTCAGGCTGAAGCCATCTCTCATTTTTCATGCTCATGGGCAGGGAGGGTGAGAGCTCTTCCATCCGGGAATAAGTTCATAAATGCACGAAAGCAGCTGGGCTTTGCCAGGAAGCAGGATGAGGGGGCTGCCCTGGGTTTGATGTTGTGCTTTCTTCTAATGCTGGAAATATTCAGCTGCCACAGGGTTGGATGTGAGCACCCACTGAGGCTGGCTCATAATTCTTCCTTGACAAATGCCTCATTTGGGACAATAACTCATGATTTCTTCACTGCCTCCTATTAAGCAATTAAAAGAAGGCATACATTATTCTATGAATATATATGATCAGATGATTTTAAATTATTGAGTGGTGTTGGAAGCCAGAGAACAGTGAGGGAAGGAACTGCATGTGCTCCTCTCCCTCTTTTTTTTTTTTTTTTTTTGAGATGGAGTCTCGCTCTGTTGCCCAGGCTGAAGTGTAGTGGCGTGATCTTGGCTCACTGCAACCTCTGCCTCTTGGGTTCAGGCAATTCTCATACCTCGGCCTCCCGAGTAGCTGGGATTACAGGCGCCTGCCACCATACCCGGCTCATTTTTTTGTATTTTTAGTAGAGACATGGTTTCGCCATGTTGGCCAGGCTGGTCTTGAACTCCTGACCAGGAGTTCCACCCGCCTCAGCCTCCCAAAGTGCTGGGATTACAGGCATGAGCCACATCGCGCCCGGCCTCTCCCTCTGTCTTGTTTTAGAATTTTATTTTATTTTTCAGTTGGGCTTCAGAAGGGCCCTGGAACATGGTTCTGTATGATCTGGCTGCTGCCTACCTTTGCCACATCTCAGAGCCCTCTGTCCCACAGCTGCATCTTCCCATCCTCTGCCACTCCCAGCTCCCCCTGCCCCGCTTCTCTGTTCCCTCTGCCTGGAGCATCCTCCACATTCTTTCTCGGGGACCCTGGTGCCCCCAGCTAGCTTAGGTCCTCTCCTATTCCCTCCCCTTGCCTTTTGCTTTTCTTTTATAGCACTTCGTTCAACAAATATTTTTTGAGCACTTACTATGTGCCAGGCTGTTATAGGCACTTATGACATAGCAATTAACAAAACAGACACAAAGCTCTGTCCTCATGGAACTGGTAATCTAAGCTCATTGCCACTGTGTTGATGAGTAATTATTCAGCGATTGGTTTGTTAACTTGTCTTCCCCACTAGACCGGAAGCTCCACGAGGACAGGGCCGTATCTGTCTCGTTCATAGTACCATGAATCCCCAGTGCTTAGTAGGCACTCAGTAGATTCCTGGGGAATGAAAGGCAGTCTGGGATTGATGGCTGCCATTTGACCATCTGGGCTCTCTAAGGTGGCTGCATCTTCTTTGGGAATCCAGAGGTCGTCATGTGGAATTAGCTCCTCAAGACTGAATTACACAGCCCGTTAGAGGGAACATAAGACGAGCCGAGCTGGCTCCACCACAGGGTTCCTGGGCCTGGAGCTGGTCCTGGAAGAACTCCAGAGACCACAGAATGCTCATAGTTTGTCCTGTGCCATGTGCCCGACACGTCTTGCACTATTTCCAAACTGCTCCTCGAGGGTCTCTCCCCTCTTCAGCCTCTGTGTATTTTTGCACTTACAACTTCTTAGGGTCATTTTACTTTACGTCAAATATATGCTTGCAGGGTGATCATGTCAGGGCCCTTTACTGGCCCTGAGGCACCTCTTCTAGGTGTCAAGAGGGGTCTTCCCTGTTTGGGGTTAGCTGGGCAACTTCTCTTTCACCATGTTTGCTTTTAACCCGGGGCTAGTGGCTTCCTACCTATTTGTCTTCAGACCAGACATTAACCTCTTAAAAACCTCACACCTTCCACTGAAAAACAGATCATCACTGCCCTCAACAGTACGCATTTGCTCCATTTACTCCTGGGGCTGTCCGTTTGGCTGTTCGATCATTCATTTGTTGAGTCCTTCATTCATTTGTTGAGTCATTCATCGAGGGAGGTAGGGATTGGGTCCAGGACTAGGTAAGGCAAGCTGGGCTCCTGGGTTGCAGAATTTAAGGCAGCATTCACCCTCAGGACCGGGCAAGTGCAGAGTCGGCAGTCCTGTTCCTGGGTATAGAGTCCTGCCCTGCCCCGCCCCTATGCCCAGCTTCACTCCCCTTTGAGATTTCATTTGTCACAAAAGCCTTGCATTAGGTGAGGACCGAGCTCCAGAGGAGACCCCAGGTAACCCATGAGGGGCTCCTGCACACCCTCACATCACCTCCCCACCATGTCCGAGCTTTGTATGTAGCGAAAGTCTGTGAAAGACGGCGTGGGAGGGAAGTGAGACTCTCCACATTTTCAGGAATAAAAAGTACATTTTTACACTTGCATGATTACTTAAAGGCCCCATCCATCGCAAATGTCGCCTGGCTGGCCCTCCGGTGGCACACGCCCAGGTCTTCCAGTGTTTTGATATAAACCCGGACCCTTAAAAGGATGTAATTGCTGGTTGTCTTACAAGCAATCATCTCATCACAGGGGGTCGGGAGCAGAATTCAGGAGGCAAACAGCCGCAAGAGCACCTGGCAGATCCAGTTCCGCTGGATAATGTCTTTGAACAAGACTGAAAATGACTGTGTTGATGGCTTTGCCATTTCCCAACATTTGGTGGAATGACAGAGCCTTAGGACATGTCTGTGGCCACATCTGCCATCTCTGACATCAACTGAGTGTTCCTAATTCCCATTCCTCTCTTTTAATGAGGGAAGAGTTCATCAGTGCTGGTCTCATCTGAAGAAGCAAATTAGGGAGTCTGTTCTTAGCAAATGTTGGGGTGTGGTTGGTGATTGCTCAATGGAGATGCAGCTGCTGGTGATCAAGTCCTCTATGTTCATCAGCCCCCAGTATGTACAACTATTATGTATCCATAATAATTAAAAATTAAAAAAGAAAACAGCTCCCAGGCCAACACACAACACTGCCTTAATGAACATCATTGTCATTCAACCCGTGTAGTTTTCATTCCGGACAGGATGGGCTGGAATGAAAACTAAATTGTACTGCTGGATCCAGTACAATTTAATACTAATATAATTAACATTTACAGAGTGTATATTACGTACCATAAGCTTGCCGTGAGGTTTGACTCTGGATTGTGGCCATGATCACCCCCGTTTTACAGATGCAGCTGTTGAGGCCTGGAGAGCTTGGTGGCTGATCCAGGTTACGCAGTAGGGCTGTGGCAGAGGCCAGATCAGATCCAGGCATTGGCCTCCCATATCCTCATTTCTGTGTTATTCAGTGTCCTCGGACATCCTGCTCCATATCTTTGTTCAATGCTACCACCCTCTACCCTGGCCAGACTGGGTTCCTCTCTAACTCAAAGAAACATGATGGGACAAGCCGTGCTTTACAGGGAGGGACAGTGGAGGCCAGGAGAGAGAAGGCTGAACCAAAGAAACTTCCTAAGGCTCAACTATTTATACAGTTCTCTCCATCTGTTCTCCATGTTCTCTCCATCAGCCTCTGAGGATCTTGAAGCTCCTGTAAAAGTCCTTGGCCCTTTAGGAGCGCTCTGGTACCCTCTATCTCTATGACACCTTTTGTGGCCTTCAGGTAAAGAGCCAAGAAGGAACACCCCTTTTATTTCCGCTTGATTTTTGTGCCATTTATTTATTCAACAGTATTGTCTAGCATTTAAGAGCCTGGATGTGAGTCTTGGCTCTGCTACTTAGCAGCTGTTAAGTAGCAGACCTTGGGCAAGTGAGCTTGGGCACTGACCTTGGGCAAGTGACTTAACCTCTCTGTGCCTCAGTTTCTTTATCAGTAAAATGGGATAATAGTATCTAGCTCATGGAATTGTTGTAAGAATCAAAGAAGCTAATCAAAGTAAGGCACTTAGAGCATGACCAATATATATTAATAGGAGGCTCACAAAAATATCTAGCTCTTACTGCAACTCCTACTACTCCTATTTTTTTTGTTTGTTTGTCTTAAAACAACTTTTATTTTTGCACCCTTGTCCTGGAATAGATGCTCTTGGGCCTGGTTTCTATAAGAAACATTGACTGTCACCATCTGTAAGGATAAGTACTTAGTGACTAAGTCGAAGTCTCCAAAGTCTTGCTTTTAAAAAAGAAAGACCCTTGGCTGGCCAGGCATGGTGGCTCACACCTGTAATCCCAGTACTTTGGGAGGCTGAGGCAGGTGGATTGCTTGATCCCAGGAGTTTGAGACCAGCCTGGCCAACATGGTGAAACCTCGTCTCTACCAAAAATACAAAAAAAATTAGCTGGGTGTGGTGGCACGCACCTGTAGTCCCAGCTACTTAGGAGGCTGAGGTAGGAGGATCACCTGAGCCTGGAAGTTGAGGCTGCAGTGAGCTGTGATTGCACCAACAGCAGTCCAGCCTGAGCCCTGGGAGTGAGACTCTGTCTCCAAAAAAAAACCTTTGGCTACAAAATGCCCCACCTGTATCCAGATTAAAATCTGTGTGAGACCTTTCTATGGCTTCCTTCCTACTGCACTTAGAATAAAATGCAAAGTCTCTAACAACGTCCGTGAGGGCCCCCTACTAGCCCCTGCCTGCCTTCCACCCTGGCACTCAAAGCTAGTCACTGTCCCTGTTCCCCACTGAGACTTGCATTTTCTTGCGGGAGAAACTGCATCTGCTGTCCCCTTTGACTGGAACTCTTGCTCTAACCTTCAACTCATCTGGTCACATGCACGCACTTGGTCTGCTTCCTGCTCAGCAGGACTCAGCAAAATGGTCATCTCTCCCTTCTCCCTTTGCCACAGCCCCCCAACCCCAAATCAGGCGTCTGTGTCACAAGTTCCCTGCACTTCTCTTTCAGTGTCTGGGTCCTGCCAGGCTGGAACCTCTGTGAGGACAGGGACTCCTTGCAGAATTCACCACCGCCTCCTCAGTGCCTAGCACAGATCCTGGGATAGAGCAGGCTCTCTCAGCTGAGCAACTCAAGGAGGCACAAGCACCAGGCAATGGTTTACCGGTGGTATGTTGTGACCTATCGTAAAATTGGTCTCCTGGGTCAAAACCAACCTTGGAAGAAGGGAAAAAGGAGGAGGAGGAAGGAGGAGCAAAATGAGAAGGAGCTGGAGGAAAAGAAGGAGGAAGAGAGAAAGAAAAAGAACAGAATGAAACAAAATAGAAAATATCAGAAGACATTGCATGTGAAAGGAGAAAAATATTGTCTCATAAGACTGTTTCATTTTATATGTGTGTGAACGGATGTGCGTGTGTGTGTGAAGTTGTACAATATGTTCTTACTATAGGTTGAAGTAAAAAAAAAAAAAAAATAGGTGGGAAGGTTACCTGACTTAAAGTGTGATAATATTAGCAACAGGTGTCAACCACGTGACTCAACCTGAACTCCTGCCCTTCCCAATGGAGTGGGATGGGAAAATGCAGTCAGCATCCAACTGCTACTTGAATTACCAGCATCCACTACTCTCATGATAAAGGGAGTATGTGGGGGTGATCTGGGGAGTGGGCAGGATAGGGTATTGTGAGGTAAGGGTTGGGGTAACAAAAAATAGCCTTGCATTTCTGCCAAGAATCCCCTTCTTTAAGCCTGCTCACTTTGCAGAAGAATGCATGTGGGACATTTGTCTCAAGTTCCTTATCCTGTGTTGCTTTGGCTGAAATCTCTGATGAATATGTGCCCCTCACCTAAAGGAAGAATTTATCTGAATGGATCAAGGTCCTGCAACTCCTTTCATGGGGTATAACTGTAGTTTTCAGCTGCTGTTTTTCTGCTTCCTAGAACTCGAAAGGTACAGGCAGTCTGCAAAGTGCAGTGGCTTTTGAGTTGAACAAATCCCGAATACCAGTGGCAGGCACAGATCCCAAAAGCTGCGCATGTGGCTTTTCTCCTGGCACTTGAGCTGAGATTGTCTCTTTTAGAAATGTCAACTTGGGAGTGAGAAGCTTGAAAATGTCAGTCTTGCTGCTCTGGCTTGGTGGCTTTCAGGGACTGGGGTTCTCAGAATTGCATGTGCCTTTCCATGACCTTTGTTAGAAATGTATGCCATCCTGGAGTTTGCAGGGCATGTGGCAGGAACTTCTGATTAATGTGCTTTGAAATTCAGGTCTGGAGTCACATAGCCCATGTTGGCATTTTTGATAACAGTTCACACAGTTTGAAGTATAATAAGACATACTTGTATATTACAGGTTGAAGATTAAGATGGCAAAATACTTTAACGCCACTGGTCACAGCCAAAGGACTGTACATAAATAGCATCAATCCTAAAGGCCCCAAACTGGAAACAAATGTCCATAAGCTTGTGAATGGATACACAAAATGTGGTATGTCCGTACAATTGATACCCAACTACACACAGTAAGCCAATCACTGTGACAATGGGTTTTGCTAAAGGAAAGCATTTTTTCATGAGGCAGCCAACCTAGCAGGTAGGAGAACAGGTCTCAGATCTGACTCCCCAAAGATGGGATTTTAGGGATCTTTATGGGATAGAGGAGCAAGGTGGCCTGAGGCATGGGGAAAGGCGATTATGGGGAAGGGAACATGAGGTAATTGGCAATCCATGCATGCATAGTCAAGCTTCATTGCCCTTCACGGAGTGAGTGTTCAGAAAATGGTAGCACTAACATGATCTGAAGGAGGAGCGTTTGGCCCTCTGATGTCAAAAGGTCACCTTTCACGCCTTTGTGCAGGCCCAGTTGGAGGTCAGTGGTCTCAGCCAGCTTGTGTTTGCAGAACACATATCTAATAAAAGACTTGTATCCCAAATATACAGAGAACTCTTAAATTCAACAACAAGAGAACAAACAACCCAATTAAAAATGGGTGAAAGATACAAACAGATGTCACCAAAGGAGATCTATAGATGGCAAGTAAGCATAAGAAAGGATGCTCTATATCATATGTCGTTAGGGAATTACAAATTAAAACAAAAGTGAGATAACACTAAATACCTATTGGAATGGCTAAAATCCAAAACACCAGCAACACCAAATGCTGGTGAAGACATGGAGTAACAGAAATCTCATTCACTGCGGGTGGAAGTGCAAAATGATACAGCCCTTTTGGAAGACAGTTTGGCAGTTTCTTGTGAAACTAAACATCTTCTTATGTGATCCAGCAATTACACTCCTTAGTGTTTACTCAAATGAGCTAAAAACTTATATATATACAAAAATCTGGACACAAATGTTTATAGCAACTTTATTCATAATTGCCAAAACTTGGAAGCAGCCATGATGCCCTTATACAGGTGAAGGGATAAGCACACTATGGTGCATCCATACAGCAGAATATTATTCAGCAATCAGAAATATGCCGTCCAACCGCAAAAAGACATTGGAGGAACCTTAAGTGCATATTACTAAGTGAAATAAGTCAATCTGAAAAGGCTACATTCTGTATGATTCCAACCATATGACATTCTGTAGAAGTTGGTAAATGTCTGTAAAAGGCAGTAAATGACTGTGGTGGCAGTAAAAAGATCAGTGGTTGCCAGGGTTTCAGAAGGTGGGGAGAGGGACGAACAGGAAGAGCACAAGGGATTTTTTTTCTTTTTTCTTTTTTTTTTTTTTTTTTTGAGACAGTCTCACTCTATCACCCAGGCTGGAGTGCAGTGGTGCGATCTCGGCTCACTGCAAACTCCGCCTCCCGGGTTCACGCCATTTTCCTGCCTCAGCCTCCTGAGTAGCTGGGACTACAGGCACCCACCACCACGCCTGGCTAATTTTTTGTATTTTTAGTAGAGACGGGGTTTCACTGTGTTAGCCAGGATGGTCTCAATCTCCTGACCTCGTGATCCTCTCTACCTCATGATCCACCTGCCTCAGTCTCCCAAAGTGCTGGGATCACAGGCATGAGCCACTGTGCCCGGCTGAGCACAAGGGATTTTTAGGACAGAAAACTACTCTATACAATGCTGTAATGGTGGATGCGTGACATTACACAAAGAGTGAAGTCTAATGTAAACTATGGACTTCAATTAATAAGAATGCATTGATATTGGCTCATCAGTCACAACATGTGTACCACACCAATGCAAGATATTAATGACAGGGACAGGAGGCAGGGAAATTCTGAGCAGAAAAGGGTTGGTCCCCGGTGAGGTCCCTACCCTCAAGCCAAAAAGCCTAATGCCATAGCCCAAAGTGAGACCTTACATCCCTGTTTTCCTGTTCAAATGTTGCCTGCCCCAACCCCCATCCTGTGCCCATAAATACCCCAGGCTCAGCCAACAGAGATTGGAGAAGCAGCTGGACATTGGAGACTACAGTCGGATGTCAGAAGCAGCTTGACTTTAGAGGGACAGCTTGATGGCATAGCTTTGGAGAGAAGTCCAACCGGGGACCGCTGGACTCCAGGGGAAAATTACCTTCACACTCCGTCCCCTTTTTAGCACCCCTTCCTGCTGAAAACCACTTTCACTGGCAATAAAACCCCCCACATTTACCATCTTCAAGTCATTTGTGTGACCTCATTCCTCCTGGACACCAGACAAGAACTCAGATGCCACAAATGTGAATGCCAAAGGGTGTCACACTGACCCTCCACTGGGCTGTTAACACTTAAGCTGTCCATGGATGGCAAAGCTAAAAGGCACTGTAACACTTCTTCTGGGGCTTCAGAGGTCATGGGCACCCTCCCCTAGATGCTGCCACAGAGTCAGTACAGAGTTTGCTCTTGCTGGCACCTGAGAGCATTCACCCCACTTCCTGCACCCACTCACCTGCGTTCCCCCTCCCCTGAGGGGTGGAGCAGTGAGTGAGTGGAATTTTCCCCTGCCAGCACCCATGTACTCCAGTTCCTGCCTGCAAAGGGGTCAGGGAAGTATCCTGCTTCATTAATAATGGGAAACTGGGGGTTAAGGTATGAGTGTATATATATGGAAACTCTCTATACTTTTCACTCAATTTTTCTGTCAACCTAAAACTGCTCAAAAAAGGGAATCCATTAATTTAATTAAAAACAAAACTGGGCTGACCCTACTCACCTTCCTACCAGCAAACATGAAAAGGAGAATAACTGTTTCCCAGTGCTGACTGGGGCACTCAACCTTCTGGGGGCAATTTAGCAATGGGTAAGAAAATAAAAAGTCTGTAATTGCTTTGATCTGGCACTTCCAGGAGTTTATCCTAAAGCCATGGCTCTCAACCAGGGGGGATTTTCACCCCATCCACCCCAGGGAGGACATTTGGCAACATCCGAAGACAGTTTTGATTGTCAGAGCTGGGGAGCTGCTACTGTCCTCTAGTGGGTAGAGGCCAGGGATGCTGCTAAACATCCTATGATGCATAGAACAGTCCTTATAACAAAGAGTTATCTGATCCTGTATGTCATTAGTGACACTGCTGAGAAGCCCAAATGAGGAAGTGGGAAGGTACATAGTACTCATCTCAGTATTGTTCATAGTAGTGAGAAATTAGACATGATCAAAATATCATGTGGCAGTAATTAAAGGATGGTATATCCATACTATGGGATCGTGTGCAGCCTTTGGAATGCCTGTATGGGACTATGATCTCTAATATGAAAAAAATGCTCATGAGGCATTATAAATGAAAAAAATTACAAAGCAACATGCATAGAAGAATTGTACCATTGTAAAGACAGAGTATGCTCATTTCTTCTTTTAATTTTTAAAAATTAATTTGATTTTTAAAAATTTTGAGACAAGGTCTTGCTGTGTTGCCCGGGCTGGAGTGCAGTGGCGCAATGATGGCTTACCGCAGCTTCGCCCTCTCAGGCTCAAGCAATCCTCCCACTTCAGCCTCCTGAGTAGCTGGAACTACAGGCATGTACCACCATGCCTGGCTAATTTTTGTATTTTTGTAGAGATGGGGTTTCACCGTGTTGCCCAGGCTGGCCTAGAACTCCTGGGCCCAAGCGATCCTCCTGCCTCAGCCTTCACAAGTGTTAGTATTACAGGTATGAGCCACCACACCCAGCCTGTTATGTATCTCTGAGAAAACACATAACAAAATCTCAAGCCTGTGTCTAGGTGGTTGAAATATAGGTGATTTTTAACTTTGAAAATTATTTTTGGGATTTAGAATTTTTTTACAATGAACATTTATTACTTTTATAATTAAAACAAGAATACTTTTTAAAATTAAGAAATTATGAAACTAGATGTGTAGTCAAGTAGAGGTTGCTTAAATACTAAGGTTTATTCAACTACTAATTACTTTCAAAAGCATTTTAAGGAACAAATTGTCATACCAATTAGATGCCCACTACATGCAGGTTTTGTACATTTCATTTACTTCTCAAAAAACCGTGTTGTAGGCTGGGCACGGTGGTGCACACCTGTAAGGCCAGCACTTCGGGAGGCTAAGGCGGGAGGATCACTTGAGGCTGGGAGTTTAAGACTAGCCTGGGCAACATAGTGAGACCCCTGTCTCTACAAAAAAATAAAAAAATTAGTTGGGCATGATGGCACATGCCTGTAGTCCCAGCTACTTGGGGGAGGCCGAGGCGGGAGGATAGCTTGAACCCGAAAGTTTGAGGCTGTGGTGAGCTATGATTGTGCCACTGTGTTCCAGCCTAGGCAACAGAACAAGACCCTATCTCTTAAAGCAAAACAAAAAACCCCGAACCTTGTTGTTGCTCCTCACCACCCATTTTAGAGATGAGGAAGCAGAAGCTTGGAGGGTTACACACGTCAAATGCAGAGATGGGGTTCTACCCCGTGTGTTCAAAGTCCAAGTCTTTGCCGCTGTACCATGGTAGGGCCAGTGTGCCACTGTACTGGGTAGCACGTTTGTGTAGGATTAGCAGTAACAGATTTCTTCCAGTATGCTCTTTTAAAGAACCCCAGCTCATTTAGGGGATTTCCGTTTGGGGAACTTAAGAGAACATTCGGAGACTTTCTCTTCACACACACGCAAAGTTCTCATGACTTTTTTTGCTGCTGTTGCACTTGAGGAGTTTTTCTTATCTGGAAAATTCCTGTGTCTGGAATGACTTATTCTAGATCAGGGATGGAAACATCAGTTGTGCCTGAGAATCTGGTCTGGGTCTCATGAACGTGTTTTCCAGCTCCTGGAAAGCCAAGACTTCACTGTTTTAACCCAGGGCAAGAAGGGAGCTCTCTAGAACATTTCTCAGCTGTCATCTCATAAAGAGACTTGTCAAACCTGATTCCTCTGGTACCAAGAGGAAGCAATTTGAATTTTCTTATTTCCTCTGGAGTTTAGGGGTGCAGTTAGCAAAGAAAGGAACCTTTTAGGTCTCTGCCTTTGCTATCTGCTAGTGGAGACTGCTTTTCTTGGAGGGTTTCTGCAAGGAGCTGTCCGGCCGGTTGTGGATTGGCTCACAAGGATGGAGAAATGCTTGCTCTGAGGAGAGCGACTTCTGCTTCCTCCTCACTGTGCTTATTGCCGCTCAGAGGCTGCTGGGAAATCCCTGCCGCAGCCCCCCCTCACAGAGTGCACCTCCTGGATATCTGTCCATGGAAGCTCCTGGACACCCCCCACCTTCCCGCATCTGGATGGGCTCCCGCATGCACTTGCTGCACTTTGTCTCAGGTTGCCTTCTGACTCTCCACCGCTTACAATTCCACACGGTGGCCTCCCTGCTGATGTCTTTCCTCAGCCATCTTGTAAGTGGTTTCTCCTTGGTTCCAGCCCTCACTGAGACCAGATTCTGTTTCCTGCCTTCAGTGTCTAACGTGTGGCCAATCCTCTTTCTTCAAAGGCAGAGTGGCTCTTCTCGCATCTGCCAAAAAGACACCCCTGGGCTCCCTGCAGCTGGCGTGGTGCTGCCTGGGCATCCTGCCAGGCCAGCGTGCCCTCTTTCTAGAGGAGCTTTCCTGCTTCTGGTTTTCAAAGCCTTGAAGCAGCACTGGGGAGGAGACGAAGAGGGCCGGGTTTGGAGTCTCTGGCTGAGTCCTGGCCCTGGCAGGCAGAGTGGTGGTTCTGTCTCAGAGCCCGGTGGCAGACTGACCAGTGTAGGTAGGGGAAGACTGGCTGGACCTCCATCTCAAATCTGTCCCTTGAAAGTAGGGTTGGGATGAGACCGCTTAGAGGCTTCAGTCTGGGAGACAGTGCAGGAGCAGAGCTGGTAGGAGTTGCTGTAGAGACCAGCCCTGTGCTGGAACAGGCCCATGGCTTGTCTGCGTGAAACCTGAGGACAGATCACTGCAGCGAGCCTTCTTCCACTGTTTTGTTTTTTGTTTTTTGTTTTTTTTTTTTGAGTCTTGCACCGTCATCCAGCTGGAGTGCAGTGGTGCGATGGCTCACTGCAAGCTCCACCTCCCGGGTTCACGCCATTCTCCTTCCTCAGCCTTCCAAGTAGCTGGGACTACAGGCGCCCACCACCACACCCAGCTAATTTTTTGTATTTTTAGTAGAGATGGGGTTTCACCGTGTTAGCCAGGATGGTCTTGATCTCCTGACCTCGTGATCTGCCCGCCTCAGCCTCCCAAAGTGCTGGGATTTCAGGCGTGAGCCACCGCGCCCGGCCTTCCACTTTTAAATTAATAATAATAGTTCCCATGGTTGGAGGGCGCTCACTCTGAGCCAGGTACTTGCACTTAATCCTCTGAGGTGGAATCCGTGATTCTCATCCCCGTCATACAGGTGAAGAAACTGAGGCTCAGGAAGTTAAAGAACTGGCCCAACAGAGAGTCAGGGGGCTGGGCCAGGACTGGAGCTCAGGCCTCCTATTCTGCTTTGCAAGAAATATTTGTGTTGGAAGCCCAGCAGCGCTTGTTGCAAAAGCGACCTGCAGGTGGGGGTGGGTACCGCAGTTGTCTTTATTTTGGCCCCTCCTGAGTTTGCTCTCTGTCTGCCTGGGCTCTGGGGGCCCTTCCCCACCCACTCATCTTCCCCTGCTGGTTCTGGCCTACCAAGGGCTCCAAGTCCTTCCCTCCACCCTCCCCTTGGCTTAGCTGTGGACTAATCCCTTTTCCCATTAGGTGAGCCAAGACAAGATTAGAGCTTTATTAAAAGGAAATTAAACTAGGAAATGAAAGGATAAACAAGCCTCAAATGAGAAAAAACAACAGCACCAAATAAGATGAGTTGACAGAGCACCACTCTTTATCCTAAAGGGTATCTGTCTACCTACAAATTAGGGTGTGGCTCCCAGCAGGGCCATCATCTCTTCTTCCACCCTCACCAGCTCTGCCAGCCTGTCATGGTCAAGCTGGTCATCATGGTGGCTTCCGCAAACATGTTCTTTGGGGACCTTGATGGTGGCACCATACTCTCCAGTGCTTTGCTCACACCAGCCCCTCCCCTGACTTCTTTCTGAGTCCCACGTGCCGGATGCTGCAGGATGCTGCCGGCTCAGCCAGCGTCTCCCTGGTGAATGGACCCAGGTAATGGCTCCCACGCTGGGTTCCCCTACAGGGGAGAAGTTGCATTTCTTATCCTCTGTATTCCACTTTCCAGGGCCCTGAGAGATCCACTCCCCACATCCCTTTAGTCTGCCCTCCTTCCATGCCTCGCTTCCACCCCACTTTTTGCTCCTTCTTTTCTCTTTTGCTGCAACCTCTTGGTGGCCTTTGCTTGCAGTGTTCCTCCTCTCACCTCCACTTCACTTGGCCAACGCCTGCTTAGTCTTCAGACCTTGTCTTAAATGTTGCTTTCTCAGGGTACCTTTCCCTAACCTCCCTAAACTGATTTCTCATGGAACCCTGGAGTTCACCTTCATCGTAGTGGTGATTAAACCATTATTTCCGGCTGGGCGCGGTGGCTCACCCCTGTAATCCCAGCACTTTGGGAGGCCGAGGCAAGTCTTGATCACAAGGTCAAGAGATCAAGACCATCCTGGCCAACATGGTGAAACCTCGTCTCTACTAAAAATACAAAAATTAGCTGGGCGTGGTGGCGGGTGCCTGTAGTCCCACCTACTTGGGAGGCTGAAGCAGGAGAATCGCTTAAATCTGGGAGGTGGAGCTTACAGTGAGTCGAGATTGCACCACTGCACTCCAACCTGGTGACAGAGCAAGACTCCGTCTCAAAAAAACAAACAAAAGAAACTTATTATTTCCTTTGCGCCCATCTCCCCTCCCGGACTATAAGCTCAGTGAAGGCCAGGACCAATGTGCCAGGCTCAACACTGAATCACCAGAGGCTAAAGTGTCTGACAAATACTACTTACTCATTCATCCATTCATTTACTCAATCATTCATTCCACAAATAATCCCTGAGTGTTTATTCTGTGCTGGGTACCCTGCTAGCTGCTAAGGATACAACGGTGAGCAAAGGCAAGTGCCTGCTGTCATGGAGCTTGCAGACCAGCCACTCATTCTGTGTGTGTTCACTAAGTGATCAACAGGAAGAGGAATGCCCACTCATTCTCACATACACTTTTAGTGATGAGCATTGCCAGCCAATAAGACCGGCTGCCTCACGTGGAGGTGAGCTCCCCAACACAGGAAGTATTCAATAAGATTCTGAACAAGAAAGAGCCCATTGTCATGATGCTGCAAGCGGAGGCTCCTGAAGGTCCCTCTTACTCCAGGATTCTCTGGTTCTCTGGAGGACGCCATGGGTGGCTGCTGTTGTGTGGCTGTCAGAGCCCAGCAGCAGCATGCGAGGTAGACATCTTTGTCTTTTCCTGATGGAAGTCAACTGGCTTCTCTTGAAAACCAGAACTAAACACTTGCATTCGATATAAAATAAATTTTCATTGAAAAAAGAACAGGAAATCTATTTTTTTAGGTGTACCTTTTTTCAAAGAAAAATGATCATTTTGGAAAACACAGAAAGACTGAAAGGAAAATTGGAAGGACTTTAATTCCTCTACTCAAAGGTAATTATTGTAAACATTTAACAATGGCCTTTTTGATGAATATATAAAAATGCACTTTTTTAAAAAACGAGATCACATCTTCTACCTTGTTCCTTTCACTTAAAAGATTGTGAGTGCTTTTTACTTTGCTAAATATCATTTCAAAATAAGATTTTTACCTCTGTGTGATATTTCCATATATATGTTATCTATTGATATGATCTATCACCCCAAAAGTTAGCAGCTTAACAATAATCTGATCTCTCCTGATTTCTGTGGATCAGGAATTTGAGAGTGGCTTGGTTGGACATGTCTGTTGTGGGGTCTGTGGTTTGGGCTGTAGTCAGATGTTGGCTGGAGCTGCCATCATCTGAAGATTGGATTGGAGCTTTCAAGGTGGTGCCCTTACATGGTTATCAAGTTCGTGCTTTTCCACGTGGCCTTTCCACTAGACTACTTGAGTGTCCTTACAACATGGTGGCTGGCTTCCCAAGTGAATGCTCTGAGAGAAAGAGGCAGGTGGAGGATGTGGCTTTTCTATGACTTGGTCTCAGAAGCCACATGCTGTCACTTGGGTGGTATGCTATTGGTCACGTAGGTCAATCCATTCTGTTTTGGGAGCATGTGTACATAAGGTATGAATACAAGGGATGAAGTTTTTTTGGAGCCACCTCGGAGGCTGACTATTGTGTATCCTCTTTCCACAATAATTGCTTCTTCACCAGTCCCCTGTGTTTGGGGGCATCTATATTGTTTCCACTGTTTCACTCTCATAGGGCATGCACTTTCCCGAAAACCTTAGGTACCTGATGTGGGACAAGTGCCTGATCTGCATTTGAATTCACTTAGTCCAACCAGAGTTTCATAGTTACAACTTAGGAGCAGAGTCATTTTGGGGCCATACCCAAAGCTGCCTCCCATCTGGACCATTCCCTTTAAGCATTTTCATAGACTATCTCCTGACGGGATGGTCATCGTGATTCAGTAGGTTAGCAGGGTCTGGCAGGAAACAAAAATCAACTCAGAGACTCTCATGAAGGCCCCATTTATAAAGATCTGAGCAGGGGGCCGGGCATGGTGGCTCACGCCTGTAATCCCAGCACTTTGGGAGGTTGAGGTGGGTGATCACTTGCGGTCAGGAGTTCGAGACCAGCCTGGCCAACATGGAGAAACCCTGTTTCTACTAAAAATACAAAAAAACATTAGCCAGGTGTACTGGCATGTACCTGTAATCCCAGCTACTCGGGAGGCTGGGGCAGGAGAATCACATGAACACAGGAGGCAGAGGTTGCAGTGAGCCGAGATCACACCACTGCACTCCAGCCTGGACAACAGGGCGAGACTCTCAAAAAAAAAAAAAAAAATAGAAAAGAAAGAAAGAGCTGAGCAGGGACTAGCAAACCAGCAAGATTTGAGGCACCCTGAAACTAGCAACAGAGATGAGCCGTTGCCACCCTGAGGCCCGAAGAGCCGGGGTGACAGCTGCCTGAACTGCAGTGGAAGCAGGGGAAATACACCCTTACTCCAATCAACCTCCCCTTCCTCCCTCTCTTCCTTTCTGTCCTCTTGCTGGTTCCTCCTGTTGGCCAAACTGAAACAGAGGTCAGCCAGCTGCCAGCATGGAGCCCGGCTGATGTAGGATGGGAGTCAGCCTCGGGGGTGGGGGGAGGCAGAGCAGAGAAGGGTGGGGAATGGATGGGGCTAGCGGTGGGAAAATGAGGGAATGGGAAAGCCAACACATTCAGTCAATATTCTTGGAACATCATTAAGACACAGAACGATGTATCAGAACAGAGGTAACTGACCCCTGCCCTATTGTAGATCTGAGGTAATTTTATTATTAATAATAATCTTAACAGCAATATTAGCTATCCTGTGTTAAGTCTTTTCCATGTACAGGGCATTGTATTATGTTACAGGACATTTAACACATACAATTTCTAATCTTTATAGCCAATCTGTTAGGCATATGTTATTATGAGTCTGTTTCAGGCAAGGAAAAATGAGTTTGTAAAGGCTCAGTATCTGCCTGAGGTCACAAAATCTGTAGTAGAGCTAGGATTAAACTCAGGTCTGTTTTACTGTAAACTCCAAGTGCTTTTGTCTAAAAGCAGTCTAGACCAACCTAAGAGAGGAGTGGGCGAACCAATGTGGTTTCTGTAAGAAGCCTTCAATGGCTTCTTCCACAATGGAGCAATAATTTTAAAAAGAAGAAGGAAGGGAAGAAAATCTTTAGCATGCCGGCTCATCTGAACAATTGCCCAGGAGTCAGAGTATAGTGTGTTTGGCAAATTATGAGTTTTGTGTCAGTGCATACAAAGTAGGCAAGAAGTGAGGAAAAGATCCCTTGAAATAATGGAATGGGGAATGCAGCACTCAGCATGGTGAGCTCACATAATAAAGGTCACCTTGTAGATCTCCGTAAATTATTGTGCAGAGACTGCTGCTGATGGACGAGGCACACTGGCATCCCTCAGTGCTCTGGCAGCCCTGGGCACCCAAAGGGCACTCCATCAATTACTTGGTTTTAGAAGGCAATTTCCCCCACCGTGCCGATGGATGGATGAGAGAAGGATTGGCAGAAGTCGGAGAGGGCAGGGGAGAGGGAGAGAGTTGCAACAGAATGACATTACTTTACACTTGATATTTTGCAATAATGAAAATTACCCACTCTGTCTTCAGCACTGGACGTGTAGAAAAAAATTTAGGAACTTCTCTGGTTTGTTTTTGTCTATGTCCTTTGGGTGCTTCCTGAAATGGAGGAGGGGACTTGATGCCATTGTGCTGGGGAGGTCACAGGGTGGAGGATGGGCTGGAGAGCGGCCAAGAGCCCACAGTCTCCAAAGACTTTGGCCCAACTCTTGGGACAGGCTCTCCTTGAGCCGAAGCCAGAACGTGATGGGTTTGGCGGATTTGTTTTGCGTTTCTCTACCAGGTAGAAAATTCTCTATTTATACCTCAGAACTCTAGATGCCATCAACCCTGAGATGCTCAGATGCTTGCCAAGTTAATCTTGCTGATTAGAACCTGCGTCTGTGAGAGGAGTCTCTACAAGGGTCACCAGAACGCTCTGCTTATTCACTTTGGAGATGCGGGCACAGTGCAAGGGGGAGTGGGACATAGGAGGGAGGAAATGATGTTGGGGGTGGGTAGCCCATGCGTTCACAAAGTCTCCAGGGCACTAAAGAGGTGACCAGGCACCCATCCAAGGCTTTGCCAGCCAATGGACAATTCCACATAGGCTGGAATTGGAAATGGAATTTGATCTGAGCCTAAAACATGAGAGGCACAATAGCACTTGGGGTGAACTTTGGCCAGGGTCCTGCACACAGCAGGCGCTTCCTCAGCCAGCATTGCTAAGAACCTCGCCAGTATGGAGGTGGTTAAGAATGGGGACGTGGGAGCCAGAGGGCCTGGATTTGCATCCCGCCCTCTGTGATCCTGGGCAAGTCACAGATAATAATCACCCTACTTCATGAGGTTGTTGCAAGTGTTAAATGATTTAATACTTGTGAAGAGCTTAGCACATAGTATTTATTAGTCATTATTATTATTTCTAATTTTTAGCCCCATTTTCAAATAGCCAAGCCAACCTTTGATACCCAGACTTTTTCAAGACCCCCAGTCTGGTGGCCCAATTGCCGATTCATCTCCTGGTCCAAAGCCATCCAGCACATCACCATCAGATTGATTTCTAAATTAACCTAAAGCTTTGTGTTCATTGCTTATTTGCATTAAAAAAATTAATACCAGATGTAAGAGACCTGATTTGCAATTCGGCATCGGTTCACATGAAGACGATCTGTGGGTTCTCCCTGAAAAAGTTAATATGAGCCAAGAATGTGACACTCTGGTTTGTTTCTTTGGAAGCTGTTTGGATGCATATAATGTAATTAACATGTATTGAACACCTACTCTGTTGGAGGCGCTGTGCCGTTCTTCACTGCATACCTCAACAGTGTCCCCACCACTACCCTGCACTGTGTTTCAGAAGAAAAACACCTTAAATAAAATATTACCTTGGAACCCTCGCCAAAAGGATTGGGGTAGGAGTGGGAGAAGCCCAGACCTCTCTTGCTTAGCCTCTCCTTGACCCCTGGGTGCCAGTCCTGCTTAGGATTCCCCGGCCTTGGCCCCTGGTCACTCCTCCTTTGTGCCTTGAGAAGAACTGACCAGAAGTGACCTACCCAAGGCCATTCTAGAACGTTCTAAGGAAACAAAACCAGGGCCTGTGACTCCCAGCCCAGCCCCCTTTTTTCTTTTCTTGCTTTTTATTGCTCTTTGCCCGTAATTGTAAAAAATGCCTCCTGCTTTCTACTGCCTCTTGATTTCTCCCCATCCCAGCTCTTGCTAATCTGACCCATTTTCTTTTCTCGTGCATGGATGCTGCTCGGAGAAGCTCCCAATCGATGCATTTGGGAAGATACCCTTACAGGGTTCCCCCAACCGCACCTCATCTAATAGAGTTAACATTTCGTTCTCATTCTTTCCATGCATGAGCCACAGCCCCTGACTCCTGCACTTCCTGGCTGGGTGACGTTAGACAAGAAAGATTCTTTTCCTGAGCAAGGATAATTATACCCACTTAGCAGGCTTGTGAGGCACAAAGGAAGTGGCTTGTGTGACTGTCCCTAATGCAGTCCCCACTCCAGGCCACATTCCATCCTTCCCACCCACCCCCGGCTCTTAGAGATTCAGGAAAAATGTGAAGATTTTTTAGTGTTGTTTAATAATCATTTACATTTTCAGTGCAATCAAACTTGTAGTTTGATTTAGATGAGAAGAATAACTGCCAAATAGACTAAAAATGGTGTGGACAATGACGGTAATTGTCGGCAGCGGGATAATTGATCTAATTACACAAAGGAAAGCAGCTCCCCGATGAGTTGAGCCCGTGGGCTCCTGCAGGCAGCAGCTCAGGCCGTGTCCCAGGTCCTGAGTGACTGTAAGAAAACCAGAAGGTTCAAGACAAGGTGAGGGGACAGTCACGGGAGCAGCATGTCTTCAAGGGGAAATTGTTCCAATTTGCCCACAGATGATCACTCATGTGTATTTTGCTGGGCTGCCTCTGGAGAACGGAGCTCACATTTGGGATGGTTTAGATGATATTTTATTGCAGCTGTATTTACTGTTCGCTTTCCCAGCCATGGTGAGGAAACTGGTACATTCCCAAGGCCACAGAGGAAGTGATTTACAAAGCCAGCCCAGGAAGGGCCACCCTGTTCATCTTGGAGGAAGACCCGAAGCCCCAGCAGGGTCAAAATGAAGCTGCTAATGGATGAGTCTTTTTGGTTTCAATCCTGAGCTCTGTTTGCCTGTGGAAGCTTTGCTCAGGACAGTCTCGTCCCGGCCAGCAAAGAGGGAGGCTGCCCTGCTTGGTCTCTGCTCCCTACGCACTCCCCACTCACATCTTAGTCAAACTGCTTCGCCTCGGGCCTAATGACCGCTCGTTCCATCTAGGGAGGCAGTGACCTTTTTTAAAAAATTATAAAAAACACATAACCTAAAATGTGCCATCACAACCATTTTTAAGTATACAGTTCCATAGAGCTCGGTGCCTTCACCCTGTTGTGCAGCAGCTCTCCAGAGCTGCTTCATCTTGCAACGTGGAGTCTCTATACCCTGTGAACAATAACTCCCCATTTCTCCCCACCCCCATCCCCTTGTAAGCACCATTCTTTCTGTTCCTATGAGTTCGATGCTTTTAGATACCTCATGTAAGTGGAATCATATAGTATCTGTCCTTTTCGTGACTGGCTTATTTCCCTCAACCTGATGTCCTCAGGCTCCTCCATGTTGTAACACGGTAGGATTTCCCTCTCCGTAAGGTTGAATGATATTCCGCCGGATATATATACCGCATTTTCTTTCTCCATTCATCTGTTCATAGACATTTGGCTTTCTTCCACCAAAGTTTACCCTTCTTTAACAAATACTGAGTACCTACTACATGGTGGACAGTACCCCCGATCTTCGTGCTAAAATGTATACTCATGGGAGGGTCAGTATGAGTGAATGCGAGTACCTGAGAGGAAAGAAAACAAACACCATCTCCCACTGAGTGAAAACTGAATGTGGACCACGATCACAGCCACCCCATAATACAACAGCCCGTGTTTACTGGGCCCTTACCATGTACCTGACACTGTATCTGTGTCTCCATCTTATGTGATCTCATTCAATCATTAACAACCCTATATGCAGAAACCTTTCCCGTCAACTTAACATTATCTCCAGTGAGGAATGGAGGCTTGAGGAGATTAAGTGACGTCCCGAGATCATGTAGCAGGTAGTGGCAGAACCAGGATTCAAATCTAGGCAACCTGGCTCTAGGCCACAATTCCTGAACTGCAGATGCATAGTTAGACTGAAAAACCTCAGGTGGGTGCTGTCCTTCTATTTCAGTGCCATTTCACCTGCAGGGGACCACGGTGCTTTTCCCAGGGTAGTAGAATGTCCCCCACCCCCCCTCTGCCCCATGGTCTGGAGCAAGTCATAGATACATGGTTGGTTTCCCAGTTGCAGAATGTAATGGAACCCTGGATGGGTGCCAGGCTTAAGAGGGTCATCCCACAAGTATTTCCTGAGCACCTCCTGTGTGCTAGGTGCCGGGGATGCAGAGGTGATCTAGAAGGCAAGGCCGTGCCTTCAGCAAGGGGAACTTTTTGAATACAGGGCCAGGGAAGCCAAGGGAGGGAGCTCCGAGGCTACCTGCAGTCACTGGAGTCTTGGACAAATAAGTCCCGGTGTTCAGAATCATCCAGGTCGATCCCAGCACTTGGTAGAGCCCCAAAATTTTCCACTGAGTCCTCTTTGGACAGTTGTATAAGAAGGTGTAGGGCTGAGAGTGTGAGAAGCTGCTTGATTGTCTCAACAGGATGATGATGAGATCAACAGAAAGACACCCACGGACACAGTAGGAAGTGACCAAGGATGTGGAAACATGGGGGAGGGCTGTGCAGTGAGGACAGTGCAGTGCGCTACTGGGTGGTCACTCCTGAGGTCCCTGAATTCCCCATGGTGGTGATACGCAGCACAGAGTGAGAGCCCAGAGGAGGAGTCCACCTGGCAGGGAAGCTTCCTTTGCCATTCCTATGGGCGGTAATATTCCCCATGTCAGCCCCTGCCCCCAGCCCAGTGCTCCAGAGACTGTGGCCTGTCCACTCACCAGGAGCAAGGAACTGGTACCTGCTAACCCCAGCTCGTAGCTGAGGCTAGATGCTGCAAGGTCATGTCCAGACAGATGCCAACCTCTAGCCTCCCCACAGAAGTGAACTGAGTTAACCATGAGCCCCTCCACTGTTGCTTTCTACTTATTTCCACTGCCAACTTCCCCCTAGCTATGGAAGTCATCACCAGGCCACTACCCCGTCCCCCATCTCCAAAACAAGAGTGGTCATAGCATCCGCGTTAGAAGGACTGAATGAAATAAACTTGAAGCATCTGGTCCTGTGTCTGGCACTTAAAGAACACACATTTAGCTCTCCTTTCTCTCATCCTTTGGCTGTTTGCATGTGTGTCTTGGATCTCTGTCTGTCTGTGTCTCTCTTATCTCTTCATGGAATTCTGGGAAACGCTTAGAAAGTGGGGGTTGGTGAGGACACATTCATGCCCAATAATAGTTGATGGAAATGGCAGGGGGCTTTGTCAAGTTGATGGGGAAGGTTTCTGCATGCCTTGCTTTTGGTGGAAGGGTGAGCAACTTTGCAGAGCCCAGAGCAGGCTTCCAGCTGCTCGGTACAAATCCCCCTGACCTTCGCGCTGGAGCCGTGGGCAGGTATTTTCCACTTCACAGCATTTCTTTTAAGTCTTTCCTGATTGATGTATGAGATGCCAGTGTGAAGGCAGCTCTGCCCCTCCAGCCTCAGCAGGATGGCTAGGGATGGATTCCACCACTGCTCTCACTCCCCCCAACATCCCTTTATCCTGGAGCCCAGGGTGTCTCAGCAAAGATTTGAGGAATTTGACTTTCCTTTTGGGAGCCGGAGTCCTGGGGAGGTGGAGAAGGTGGTGGGAAGTAAGGGACAGCCTCCTTGCTTTTCATGGCCAGAGTTCACTAGCAAAGGCGGGGCTGCCTTGCCTCACTCCTTGTTGCTCAGAAAGATATACCAGAGAGTCAGTTTAACAGAAACAGTGTTACAAGCAATAGGTAAGAGATTTAGGTAAAGAAGGGAGTGGAAATGTAATCATTTTGAACCTAAGGAGCACATTTGAGTTTAAAAGTCCCAGAGTATAAAAGGGGTGCTGTGCTCATGTATTAAACCAGGGTGGGCCCATTCAGGTATAAGTGTCAGAGTGCTCTTCTGTCCCACTCCCTGTATAGTCGCTTATGTAAATTCAGGGTGTTTTTCTCTCATCTCAAGAAGTCAAAGTTGGAGTTACTCTTATAAGTCAGCAGCTCAAAAATGGCAGAGCTGAAGTCTCTATAATTTTCTTAGTTTTTTCCTCTGGTTCCAAGACAGCTGCTATAGCGCCATCCATCATGTCTAGATTCCAGGCAGCAGAAAGAAGGAAGGTATACAAGACAAAAGGGGTAGTCCCTAGACCTAGAAAGCAAGACTTTCTGAATAAACCTTAAAAGATTTCTGGTTACAATTCATTGGATAGAACTATGTCAGTTGGTCACTGGTAGGGAGATTTGGAAATTTGGTGTCCACCTCGAATCAAATCAAACAAATAGGTGAGGAACAGAGGGAAGACCAGATGCTGGGTAGGTAATTAGCAACCCTGCTGTAGCACTTCTTTTGGATTCAATCAAAGTCTAGCTGCATATTTCCCCTCCACCCACTTTTCCTCTTTTTTTCTCATTCATTTTCTGTCTTTTTTCCAAGTGATGCATCAGGCTTCCTATTGCTGAGGTGCAGTGGTCAGCCTGGGATGAGGCCCTGGGTCTGTCTTCACAGACTAAAGATAGTGCCTTGACCTGAGCACGGCACACAGGCTCCATCTCAGGTGGCCCCCATAACTTTGCATAGATCCAGTAATCATCTTGTGTCATATCTCCTATGAAGCCAACTGTGGCGTGCTGCCAGAGCTCAGCGTGCACGCGGTGACTCTTCGTTGGCCTCTGTGGAATTTGCACCGCAGGACATCCCCAGCCCCAGACTCACTGCGACTGGTCTCACTAATGCACAAGTAGCCCCTGCCGGCCTTGCTCACGGGATGTTGGCATGTTGTCCCCAGCCAGTGAGACACAGATACACACTCACAAACCGTCTTCGCGACCACAGAGGGGGTTGCTGGTTTAAAGCCAGAGACAGTGGAGGAGAAAGGAAGACCAAATCCTTATTTTGTTTGTTGCTATTTACTGTCTTCCTGTTCAACAAGCTTTCAATGACCCCGTCTAGGTGTTAAGACTACAGAGGTGACGATCCCAAGTCCCTACCTCTAGTTCATACTTCGGAAGTTTCAATATTTCTAAGATACGGTGTTCCTTACAAAGGGACAGCATGCTGGGAAAGACCTTCAGGCATTGTCTGATCAAACTTCATCTTTTTTTTTTTCCTTTTTTTTAATTGATGAAGAAAGCATGGCACCGGGAAATTGAGTTGCTTAAGGCCAGAAAACTTGGAAGCAGTGGAGCCCAGCCTCAGCTCCGGGCTGTCAGCCCAAGCCCATGCAGCCATCCCCATTTGTTTTTCCCGTTACCTAACAGTCAAGTGGAATCATATTCCCTGAGCTAGCAAGCCTCTTTAATTCACTAGTTGCATGTCTCTCTCATCTCTGGGAGCGAAACAAAAAGAGTAAACTTGAAAGGTTTTCATATCCTTCACCCTAAATGACCATTTATGCACATTTTAAGTATTGTCAGCGATTTGTGTTTTAAAATACAAGACTTGCTATGTTTAGCTAATTCTCCTGGGTGAGAGACATGATTGATTAGAGACTTAAACAGCCGTTCATGGAGGGAAGTGTACGTCTTTCAGGATCACGCCTCTCACCCAGCCTTTGTTGGGAATGGAGAATTGATCTGGGAGCCACAGCCCTTCTTTCTTCCCTGGCAGATGAAAAAAAAAAAAACCCTTGAGATCATTTGCAGGCCAGCCCCGCTCCCATGTTTTTTCTGTGAGGAGCACAGGAGAAAGAATGCATGTTCCATTTCACAGCTTGGAAAATCAGCAGTAGTTGTTTCAGATTGCTGGAATTTTGGAAGGATTTTCTTTGTACTTTTCCAAGTGCCCCATGTGTTTGAATAAACAGGTGATGGTGGCGCTGGCTACCTGGACAGCTTCTGCCACCTTCACCCTCTGGACTCCAATGGCTGGACTCGCATTCTTCAGGGTCCCCGGGCTCCAGTGTGGTGTGTCGGGAACATAGAGAGAACCTTGCTCAATAAGCATCTGTGTCTGCCTTGGCTCAAGCTGGAGCAGGGTGTCCAAGGCAGCCCGGACCCGAATAAAGACACGCTTTATTTCCCCTTCAGTTGACGGAGGGGGATTTTGAAGGTAGCAGGGGAAACAGAGTGAGCAGTGTTCAGGGATGCAGCCCACCTTTCTGGGTAGTTTTCCACTGCGACAGACCCGCCGAGGCCAGCCGGCCAAGGATACTCAGAGTTTTACAAGCATGCCGTGTGGACTGGGGCGGGGGCTGGCGTAGAGCCCCCTATGCCGCCCCTAACCTGCAGTGCCTCTTGCTGAGGAGAGGAGGCAGGATGAGCGTCTGCTCGCATTGCCATGACAAAGTATCAGAGGCTGAGGGGCTTAAATAGCAATTTATTTTCTCACACTTCTGGAGGCTGGAAGTCTAAGATCAAGGGGTGGGCAGGGTTGGTTTCTACTCAGGCCATGAGAGAAGGGGCTGTCCCAGGCCTGTCTCCTTGGCTGGTAGATGCACCTTCGTGTTCACACGGCAGTCTCCTTCTGTCTCTGTGCAAATTTTCCCCTCTTGTTGTGATACCAGACAGATTAGATCGGGACCCCACCCTGAGGACCTCATTTGCACTTGATCACCTCTGTGCAGACCCTATCTCCAAATAAGGGTACCGTCTGAAGGACTGGGGGTTAGCACCTCAGCATGTGCATTTTGGAGAGACACAGTTAATTCATGACAGCGTGTACCTTATACTCCCTGGTGTTTATCTGGAGAGGGGGAAGCAGCCCTGGGGACCGTAGCTCTGGCACTTCCTAGCGCCTTGATGATTGGCTTTTCTCCTACCTTCTGCTTCCATTCTCCTCCTCCCAGACTCACTCATCCAGTAACCCCCGCATCTGTACCCTGTTCACTCTGTAATAATGATAACTACTCTTTATTGGTTGCTCCTTAGGTGCCAAGCAAAGTGCTAGGCATTTTATTTTTATTAACTCATGTAATCCTCATAATGACCTTTGAAATAGGCTCTATTGCCATTCTCATTGTATAAACAAGGGAACTGAGATGCAGAGAGATTCAGTAACTTGCCCAAGGGCACACTGCTAGTAAGTGGTGAAGCTGGGATTTGAACTGAGGCAGTCTGGCTGCAGAGGATACTTTATTTATTTATTTATTTATTTATTTATTTATTTTTTGAGACAGAGTCTCGCTCTGTCGCCCAGGCTGGAGTGCAGTGGCCGGATCTCAGCTCACTGCAAGCTCCGCCTCCCGGGTTTATGCCAGTCTCCTGCCTCAGCCTCCCGAGTAGCTGGGACTACAGGCGACCGCCACCTTGCCCGGCTAGTTTTTTTGTATTTTTTAGTAGAGATGGGGTTTCACTGTGTTAGCCAGGATGATCTCGATCTCCTGACCTCGTGATCCGCCCGTCTCGGCCTCCTAAAGTGCTGGGATTACAGGCTTGAGCCATCGCGCCCAGCCTAGGATACTTTATAAACCACTTCTACTTCACTTAATAGACGTAATATTCCACTTGAAGCCCTTCACATCTTACCAAGGGCTCCCAAAACGTTCTCTCACTTGATCTCCATCAAAAAAGAGCACCATTGGAGGGGCTCAGAAGGAATGGGTTCTAACCTGGGACCTGTCTTGGGCCGTGCTCAAGAACTGGGATGATGCCATGGATAAGAGTACGGCTCTGTGTTCTGCGTCGCAGGCTCCGCATTGACTAGCTGTGTGACTTTGGCCAAGTGATGTAGCCTCTCTGTGCCTCACTTTCCTCATCTGCAAAGTGGTGTGACAGTCTCTCAGGGTTGTTTAGGGAGGATTCCTTGAGGGGCTGACACATGATAATTGCTCAAGACATATGATCATTGGTGGTAATATTATTTCTCCATATCTCTAAGAGCTTCCGGGGATCTCTAAGAGCCATCACTGCCCCGATCCTCCATCCCCACAGTGCAGAGCTGTGCTGCTCAGGGTGGTGGCCCTGAGCTCCACATGGCTGCTGGGCACTTGAAATGTGGCGAGTGTGAATTGAGATGTGCTGTAAGGGTTAAATATATACCATATTTTGAAGAATGAGTACCACGAAATGTAAATGATCTCATGAATAATTTTTATATTGATTGTATGTTGAAATGAAAATGTTTTAGATATGTTAGGTTAAATAAAGATATATTATTAAAATTAATTAAGGCCAGGCACAGTGTTTCATGCCTGTAATTCCAGTGCTTTGGGAGGCCAAGGCAGAAGGATTGCTTGAGGCCAGAAGTTCGAGACCAGCATAGGCAACATAGTGAGACCCCCATCACTACAAATAATTTTTTAAAAATTAGCTGGGTATGGTGGTGTGCACCTGTAGTCCTAGCTACTTGGGAGGCTGAGGTGGGAGGATTGCTTGAGCCTAGGAGTTCGAGGTTACAGTGAGCTATGATGGCACTGCCACACTCCAACCTGGGCAACAGAGTGAGACCCTGACTCTAAAATAAAAATTAATTTCATTCTTTTACTTTTTAAAATTGTGGCTATTGGAAAGCTTCAAATTAAATACGTAGCTCACATTATACTTCTATTGGACTGTACTGGGCTACACTAGAAATGAGAAGCTCCGGGGACCACGTCTGTTTTGCTTGTCACTGTATCCCAGCACCTAGCCCAGATCCTGGCCTTATAGTAGAGGCTCGGAAAATACTTGTTGATGCTGTTTTGATTGTACAGATGCTCTGTTCTTAGCCTCAGAAAGGTCTCCTGGGTACCACGCCAGGACCAGAGGAAAGTCCTTTGTTCCCAAAGCTCAGGGAAAGGCCTGCAGGCTGGGATTTTTAGCTCACTGGGTCTCTGTGGCATTGCCATGGCCCATGGGCTTGGCGCAGGTGGGCCCCCAGCTGAATGGCTGGGTTTGATGGCCAGGCCACCGCCTTGCTCTTCAGCCCAAGGGAAAACATGGCTATGGTAGTTTCTTCTATTTTCAGCACGTTAGAGAAACCAACTTTGTACGGAGGACATGAAAGCTCATTTCATAGGCCCGAGGAGGCCCGTGAAAGAGAACACTGTGCGCAAACGGCAGGAGAGAAAGACCCGAAGGAAATTTCCATCCCGGCTGAGGTCCTCTCCTGGACTTGGCTGCTCTCAGGAGCCCTGTGAAGATAGAAGTGTACTCCTTCTATCCCCGGCCCTTTTTCACATCCCCTTCTTCTCAGAAGAAAACCCCAAACCCAGCTCTTGTAAAGGGGTGTGTATCTGCCATTCCTCTTTGACCTTACATTTTATGAAAACTGACTCTAGCTCCACCTGCAGTCTTGATCAATCCCAAGATTTGAGGCCACTGGGAGGAGCATCTCAGGGAAGGAATTGCAGTTAAAGGATGCTGGAGTTCAAAGTCCAAACTACTTACATTTGGGGTTTCTGTGGTTCTTATCCTTCTGTGACATCTCTGCTACTATTGAGGGCCTCAGCATGCAAGAGAAATGAGCCTAGATGACCACATCCTCAGCTCGATCCACTCCGTCCATTTCCAGACTGCCGCGAGCCTGGGAAGGGTGATGTAGCTGAATCTATGTGAACAGCGATTCACCTGTGCCCAAATCCTGACATAGCTTCGCCTGAGCTCTGTGTCTCCAAGCAAGTGACAACTTCTGTGAGACTCAGTTTCCTCATCCATAAACACGGAAGGAGGAGCTCTTGCCTCATTTGTCAGTGGGGTTAAACGAGACAATATGTAAAAAGCAGCAAACAGGCCAGGCACCGTGGCTCACACCTGTAATCCCAGCATTTTGGAAGGGTGAGGCGGGTGGATTGCTGGAGATTACTAGCGTTTCCACCTCCTTAAGCCCAGGAGTTCAAGACTAGTCTGGGCAATATGGTAAAACCCCGTCTCTACTACCACTAATAATAATAATACAAAAAATTAGCTGGACGTGGTGGTATGCACCTGTAGTCCCAGCAGCTTGGGAGGCTGAGACGAGAAGATCACTTCAGCCTAGGAGGTTGAGGTGAGCTTTGAGTGAGCTATGATGGCACCGCTGAACTCCAGCCTGGGTGACAGAGTGCAGTGGCACCATCACTGCGGGTTAAAAAAAGCAGCAAACAGCGCCCAGCATGTGGTAGACATTTAGGAAGCAGGAGAGCTCCTTCTGTCCTGGGTCCTGAGTGCTAGTTTTTCCGTCTCACGCTCCTCTGCCTCCTGATACACAGCAGTAGTGGTGAAGGCGCTCCTCTCCTTGACCAGGACCCAGGATGCCTGGTTTCCTAGCAGCCACATGATTTTCACCCCAGTTTAACCACACCCAGTGATGGGGTCTCTTCCACGACAAAATTTGGATAAAATATTCTGGAAGTTGAAGATTACTAGTGTTTCCACCTCCTTTTCAGAAAACACCTGTTCTTTCTATTTGTGTCAGGATTAGAACGTGGAATCTTGGCAAAAAGAAGATGTTACTTTTAATTAAACATCCTGAGCCTGGTTTCTCAGTCTGAGATGAGTCAGTGAGCTCCATCTGGGTGGAGGTGAAGGAGAGCAAGAAGTCATTTTTAATAGAAATATAAACTCTGATGGTCACAAGATGAAAGTCAAGGATACGTGTTGGTAGCAAGGCACCTGGCACATAGTAGGATCTCAGTGTATGTTACCTTCTTATCCTTGATGTCACACCTGAAGCAGGTCATCGAACAAAGGAAACGGGCCGGGAGTCCAAGATCTGGGTTTGAGTGTCAGCACTTCCTCTCATTAGCTGTGTGCCCTCAGGAAAACCACTTAACATCTCTGAGCCCAAGGTTTCTCCTCTTAAAAGCTGGACATAATTGCAACTGTACCTACTTCGTGGGGCAGTTATGAGGCTTGAATCATCAAATGAAAGGGCTTTGTAAATGGCAGAACTCCATAGAATGGTAGTTCCTCCTCCTCATTATGGTTAGTGATAATTGTGTATCTTTTTCATTTGACTTGGGGAAATATTAGTCAATTCCCAGTCATGACTCAAACTAGATATTTTTCAAATGATATGATTTTTAGGCCATTTCCTAACTCTTGTAATCAAATATGGATCGTGTTTGCTTTCTGGAGTCAGAAATTCAGGTTTCTTCCATGCTTTATTCCTTTTTACCTGATGTGTAATTCCCAGCTCACCAAGGTACCAGATGGGAGCTCAGGAGGTCTTTTGAGAAGAAAGAAAAAGCTCATTGAAAACTGCTGATATGGAATGTTTATTTAATTTCAGAGGAGGAGGGTCTGTTTTTGTTTTTAGGTGCAATGCAAGTAGGGTTTATTGCTGTTTGAGCTTTTAATTGGTTTACTAATATTTTTTATAGCTTCTTATTTTAATGCTTACAGGTCCCCAGATGCTGAGATTTACTGACATCTATGAAGGAATTGATAAATGATTTAGCTGAAATAGCAAAACTGGAGGCATTGTATGAATTAGAAATTGTGCCACGGAGCCCACTCAGGTGCCACTAATTTATTTAACGTGATTTGGGTTGTACAGCTGTTCCTCACCACAGACAAAGGAAAAACAAACACCAACTGTTCCCCTAGAAAAACGGGGAGTGCCCCGAGGGATTGGGCCAAAGACTAGAGAGCACCCGGGAGGACCCAGCAGGCTGGCCTGTGTTGGGTCACTGTGACAAGGCTTCCTTCCAGAGGCCTGGGCGAGCCCTTTCTAACCTACTCCAGCCTCACCTGGGTGCAACTTCCATCTTGTGACCTTCTACTGAATATGTGATTTCGCTAAGTTTTTGATTTCAGTGGGTTTATTTTGCAAATACTTTTTCTTCTCTGGCATCATCAGAGATTTCTTGCGATTTTTAAGCTTTTTTTTTTTTTTGTGGGTATGAGACAAATACTTGTTTAGTATAGAAAGTATAGAAAATAAATACAAGTCAAATGAATAAAGTAAAAATCACCAGCAAATCCACCACCCAGAGATAATCATTGCTAACAGTTTTAGTAAATATCTTTCCAGACTTTTTTCTCTGATATTCATGTTTGTATTTTTAAAAAATGGATACTCCTAGCTTATATTGTTTGGTAACCTGTGTTTATTCATGTATCATTTTTGAGCAGTTTTTCTCCATAACACTCAACTGCTTTGCTTAGACTGGTGTTCAAAGGGGGCTCGTACAGACCAACCCTAATTTAAAAAAGATCTTACTGGGAATGGTTTGTCCAAGTGCATTGTGCCCTTGTAGAGAGCTGTGCATTTCTGTTCGGGTTGGTTCAATGTCATCTCAAGGGCACTGACATGATAAGAATGCCCCTCCTCCTTTCTTTAGCCCATTTAAGATACTTTATTAATAAGTTCATAAGGGTGACTTTGTTATTCTTGTTCCCTTTCTTTCTTCCACCCATCCATCTGTTCATCCATCCATCCAGCCAGCCATCCATGTATGGAGCAATTAGTCTGTGCTAGGCATTGTATCTGGTGATAAAGACGCAGATACATAATTTCAGCAGCCCCTGTCCACTAGGGTACTGGTCTCCATCCAGAACTTCCGTCTGCCCTGGACATGAGATAGGGACCTCCATCTTATTTCTTCACCATGGAATTGATTACTTCCAGCAAGCTCTCTGGCAGATAATTCCTCCCTTTACAGTGGAGGCATCTCAAGGGTAGGGACTGTATATCACCTCTCTTCTATAAACCGCAGAATGCTGACTGTGCTTGTAGCCTAATACTCAGGGAGACCACGAGGTGAACGGAATTTTAGAGCTGAGGGTGAAGCAGCGGGAACATTTTTAAAAAGCAACACAACTCTTATGTATGTCATCTATCAAAGAGAAATGAGGATGCTAACAAAAATGTTTTTTGATTCCTTAAGACTTTATTTTTCTAAGTGTGGTCTTCTTAGGTCTTAGAGAGACAGCAAGGCCTTTTTGTTAAGGTTTAGACAGCATTTTCTCTTTCTCTTGGTGTGTTCTAGAGAAGCACGGCTTTATGTAAAAATGTAAGATTTATTTTTGCCTGTAAAATATAACACACAGCCCAGCCCAGCAACAGCATACATCCTCACTGGATGCCAGCAACAGTCACTGTAAAATGTTACAAGGGCAGACAGCCCCAGTCCCTCCTCGGACAGAGCACGCTGCCCTTTTTCCAGGGAAATGGGGTTATTTCTTTTTATGGTGCCATTTTGACTTCCTAAGACTGCCATAGATTTATAAGGAAATAATTGCTCCAATGGGCCCAAGTGACATCCTAAAGTTTTACATGAGCCAGTTATGAAATTGCAAGAACTGTTTCATGGAAACATTTCCATGTCACCAACGTAGGCCTATTTATTAAATTTATGGAACTTGCTATATGTGCTCTTTTAAAGATACCAAAATATATTTAACAACCCCAACCCTGAGGCAAACCTCAAGGGTTAATTACAGTAACGAATGTGGCCGACACCCAGGCTATTCAGGAAGAGAGACAGGCTCTGCGCTTTGCCTGAGTGTCTCACCTTGTGCTGGCAGACTCAGGGTGTTACCTCCGTCAACTTTTATCTTCCGTCCTCTTCCCGCTTTCACCTCTCTAGGTGATCTGATCGCTCTTGGATGAATCGCAGATGTATGAGAATGACCTTGAGATTTGGGATCGAAAGGCCTGACTCTGAGATCTGATTCTACCCCGTTTATTATTCACTGTGTGGCCTTGGTTACGTTACTGTCCTACTCTGGGCTTATTTTTACATCTATAAAAGGCCAGCATACTAATAGCACTCATCTCAGGATTTGGGGGGACACAGAACTTTGGGAGGAGCGAGGAGCAGCATGGAAGAACAGAAGAGAGTCTAGTCTTAAAAACATTAAAAAAGGTATCACAGTCCAGAAAGTCTTGTTTCAAACTGTGCATGGAGGTAGTTGAATGTAGCAGGTTACAAATGCAGATCCTGGGGTCACGCTGCCTAGGTGTGAATCACAGCTGAATCTCTGTTTCCTCATCTGTCAACTTGGGATAATAATGACTACTCACAGGGTGGTTCTGAGTATTCACTTAATTAATCAACCTAAAGTGCTTTGCACAGCATCAGGTACATCATGTTCAATTTTTCTAATTTTTAACTTTTTATGCCTGTTGAAAATTTGAAAACTCTGCATGTAAATTTGAAACAACATACTTGGAATTTTCTCTGGATGCTGAGCAAATGCCCGTGGTTTGTGGCGGGTGGTTGGCGGGGGGGGTGTTCTTTCTTTTTTTCTTTCCCTTTCTCTCTCTCTCTTTTTTTTTTTTTTTTTTTTTTTTTTTAGACGGAGTCTTGCTCTGTCACCAGGCCAGAGTGCAGTGGTGCAATCTTGGCTCACTGCATCCTGTGCCTTCCAGGTTCAAGCGATTCTGCTGCCTCAGCCTCCGGAGTAGCTGGGATTACAGGCACCCACCACGACACCCGGCTAATTTTTTGTATTTTAGTAGAGACAGGGTTTCACCATGTTGGCCAGGCTGGTCTCAATCTCCTGACCTCATGATCTGCCCACCTCGGCTTCCCAAAGTGCTGGGATTACAGGTGTGAGCCACCACGCCTGGCCTCTTTCTCTCTCTTTTAATGATATTCAGACTATCATGTATAGAATTGAGATTGAGTACTTTATTTAAATTGCTACTGATTGCAAGTTCTGTTTGGTAGGGGTTTAAAATATGCTTAATATTTCACATGATCACAGGTATAGGCTTTCTCTCCCTGAAAAACACCTGAACTGTTTCCCTCAAGCTTTCCAAAACAATTCAACTTTGGATGCGAGCAAGAATGGAGAAATTTAATAAAGATTTTTGTTTGTTTTCCAAAATGCAATACAGAAGATTGGGGTTATTGTGAAATGTGGGCAGGCTTTTGTAGTCCCCTTTACCTTAAATTCTGCTTTGCCAAAGCAAGATTTTATTAAGATAGTACTATCCAATTTCCTTCCGTTGTTCTTGGGACTCTGCGTTTTTGCAACTCATTTGCCTCTGTCTGCGTGTTGAATTCTAGAGGGTGCGATGATGGAAGAATGAAATGGGATGGAATAATACCGGTGTCCTGCCACATTTGTATTCAAATTCAGTATCCAAGGCTCCACATGCCTGAAATACAGATTTGCTCTGAAATACAGTGGATGGCCAGCAAATGTTTCTTGATTGAAAAGAGATGGAAGGAAAGGCAAGGGAGAGGAGGAGAAGCTAGGGAAGCCCTGTGTGGAACAGCAGGGTTGGGATCAGGGACCTCATCAGAGAGGCGGGGCAAGGTCTGATAACCCCTTTTTTCACTCTTCTATAGTACCATGTGCGGTGGGGTCTGGAGTGAGCCAGAACAGGCAAGTTGTTGCCCCTTGCCATCCCCCAAAACTATGCCCAGGGTAGCTGGCCAGGACTCTGGGTCACACTTCTGCCAGTGTATGGCATGGGGCCTGGCACATCGTAGGTACCTTTAAAACGCTTGTTGAGCAGAACATTCCAGTTGAGCTGATAGTTCTTCATGAACATAGTCATTCATTGTCATTGACAGAACTTGTGTTAAATGATACGAAGTTATTTTGAGAGGTAAGTGACGCTGACCCTGTCCACAAGAATTATTCAGTTCAGTGAATTTGGTCCAGCAGAGTCTGGTTTTTAACAGCCATTTGGCCTGAACTATTGACTACAAACTTTTAAGGTTCTTCCAGGCTCTCTCATTAGAAGTTGACAGCACTTTGGCACCGCGGAGACCTGCAGGTGTCCTTCTCCCCCACCACTCTTCCGGTAATGAGATATGAAAGTCATCCAGCCTCAGCTCACTTTGTGTTCCAGATTACACACCAAGGCTATGCAATCTAGCCTGGGTTTTGCTAGATGCTGGTCTGGCTCCAGATATATGTCATTGGATGGTAACATATATGTTCCTTAAAACTCCAGCCCTTAGAGTTTCATACCAGTCCTTACCTCGCATCTCAGTCAGGGACAGAATTTTGGCCGTCATTTGGGAAGGGGCCAAGTGGACACAGGATGGTTTTAGACGAGCAACCCTAACTTTTTCATCTACATTTCCATCCAGTATTAGAGCTAGGACTTCCACATTCATCCAGACTCAGCTTTTCTACTCATTTTATGTCCTCAGGGGAGCCATGAATTCCTCTGGGCCTCAGTTTCCTCCTCTGTAAAGCAAGCAAGTCATGGACCTACCTCAGGCTGGTTGTGAGGATGGAATGAGGTGCTGCCTGTCAGCTTCTTAGCACCACCTAAGGTCTCTGGTGACGCTGGTTATTACAGCTGCACACCCAAAGCACCTGGCGAGCTTTCAAACACCTTAGACACCTAGAGCCACGGAATCAGAATCTCTAGGGGTATGCATCCATGAGTTCATGGTTTTTCAGATCCTCAGAGATGATTTGTGTGCCTAGTCAGGATTGAAACCACTAATTCTAAAGGAAGTGGACTCATGGAGTTTTGTCTTTAGGAGGGAGTCTAGCCAGTAGAGTCAACCCACAGAGGCTGGAGTAAGAATACTTGGGTTCCAATCCCAGTACCACCCTTGCCTTACCCCACACCGTACACCCCTGGTTGTGTGACCTTGAGCTAACGACTTAACTTCCCTGGAAGTCAGTTTACACAACAAGAAAGTGAGGACAGTATTTATGAGCACCCCTCATAGGGTCATACAGGGACTAAATGAGATTATCCATGGCAAGTCTTATATTAAAAAGTGCCTGCCACAAAGGAAGCCCCCAGGAAGCGGTGAGCACGTGATACATGTTAACTCACTCTCCAGAGCAGCCCTGGTAGTGGATTATGTCATCCAGTTTCCATATGTGGAGCATCTCTGTAACTCCTCTAAGGTCACGGGTGTTAAACCCACTCCCGAGACACCGTGACAACACAGAACACACCACACTGGGCCGTCAGCTGAGTCGGCTGAAGGACCTGTGAGTGCACGCTGCCTGAGCTGCAGCTGACCACACAAGTGGGCAACTGAATGCAGTCCCCATAAAGCATGTTTATCTTATCTGGGGCTAGAGATTAGCTGTATTGTGCAGAAGGGAAGAGGCATTCCAGGTCTTTCCAGCTGTCTTGCCTGTGAACATTTATCGTCCCCTAGTTCCGACATTTATTATCCCCCCGGGTGGATAGCACTAATTCATACCAGTCTGTCTGATGGCAGCAACCCCCATAGATGTATGGGTCATGGCGGAAGAGGGAGAAACCCCAGACTCGTGCTATTTGGAGAGAATGAGATTCTGGTAGTCACAGCCCTCAGCAAACTGTTCTCTTTGGAACAAATACAGTTGTTTTCCTGTAAGAACACAGAGAAGACCCAGGCAATGCTGGGTTCCAGAAATGAAGGCCTCCTTGAGAAGCCACTTTAGCCCTGACATTTCTTTCTCATTTCTGTGGGCAAGGAACATGGCCTCCAAGCACTGAGGATGTCCCCACTGCAGAGCGCTTTAGACGTATGCACCCCTCTGCAAGCACAGGCTCGCACAATCGCCCGCTGTGTCTCCTGCCAGCCAGCTGGGTGAATGTTCCCGGGCAGCCTGAGCGTTTTTCCTCCCCTCCTCACACTCCCCTCCCCTTCCCCTGCCCTGCCGGCTCCACGCCCTCCTGAATGTTCCATTCTAAACAGCCACAATCAGGAGCCTGTTCTGCACTGGGAAAAAGAGCAGCATGAAGGCTTTTAAACTTGCTGGGTAATTTAAGGTATTTATCGCTATTTGGAGAGCTTTGCTTGTTTTGAATCCGTTCCCCCTCCAGCTCTCAGAAATGGTGCAAACGATTTTTTCCCCCCTTGAAAAGGATGCTTCTAGGTCCTTCCACTGCCCTGAGGCTGGATTCTGAATGCAGGCGTCCAGACCGGAGTGCATTCGCTGAGGTTTTGTTCATTCATAAACGTTAATTGGGCGTCTCCCTGCTGCAGGCCTACATTGTGGTTGTAGAGCGCTCCCGCTTTCTGCAGTGGACTGTTTCTAACTCATGCACAGTAAACGAGGTCAGAGAGCCTGGGTTTGGGATCCAGGCTGAACCAAGGTCAAGCTACGCCCTGCAAATTCGGTGTGACCCTGGGCACAGTTCTTAGCCTCTCCGGAATGCAGTTTTTCATCTGTTAAATGGGTATGATGACGACTCGTAGCTTACTTGCTTTAGAGACCAGCCTGCCCGTGTCCAGATCCCAGATCTGCCACTTCCTCCTTCTGTGAGCCTGGCTTTTGTTTTGTCAGTTGATTTACCTTCAGTCAGGAATAATAGCGATTCCCTCAAAAGGTGGCAGGAGGACTCAGTTGATGCATATCAAATACTTGTGCTTGGCACATAGAAAGTGCTCAACTCAACAAATGTTAGTTTAGAGGAGGCCCTTAATAAATCTAAGTTCCCTTCTCCCCTCTCGCTTTCCTAAAGCTTCACCTAAGCCAACAGCTGGACAGCGGCGGAAGCTTGCCAAGAGTCAGAAGAATCTGGACTCCACACCGCCTGCTGCAGGGCCTGGCTGGCCTCACAGGGCTGCTGTCCAGAGCGGCCCACAGCGGACTTGTGGTCTCCCAACTTCGTCAGTCCTTAGGACGCTAACAGGGCTGTAAGATAGTGAGTCCTCAAAACCAAGGGGCTTCCCCACCACTCCGAATCCACCAGCAATCTCTGCCTCTGTGCGGCACCCAGGGCAGGGTGGTCCTTCCCCGCTTTTCTATTCCAGACCCTCCGTGAACTGCCTCCATTTCCCCCACCCACCCCCAACGTAGCCTCCTTCATGGACCATACACACATGTGCAAGTGCATATGTTCACTCCCACACATACCCACACACTCTCACACTCATACACACACTCCCATACACATGCTCTCACATACACTCCCACATACACACTCACACTCACACTCCCACACATACCCCACACACACTCCCACTCATATACACACTCCCACTCATATACACACTCCCACACAAACACATCCATGCACACATGCACTCACACTCATACACTCCCACACAAACACATCCATACACAGATGCACTCACACTCATACACTCCCACACAAACACACCCACCCACCCTCACACACACTCCCACGCAAACACACCCACCCACCCTCACACACACTCCCACGCAAACACACCCACCCACCCTCACACACACTCCCACGCAAACACACCCACTCACACTAACACACAAACACGCACCCACACTCACACTTCCACACATACACACACACTCACACTCCCACACACACATGCTCTTACACTCACACACCCACACATACAGACGCACTCACACATACACTCCTACACATACACACACACTCACACTCGTACTCCCACACATACCCACACACTCATACCCACACACGCTCTCACTCATACACACCCCCACATGCACTGACACTCATACACGTCCACACACACGCTCTCACATACTCCCGCACACACATGCACTCACCCTCATACACTCTTCCCCCGCACACGCACTCACACACTCCCATGCATACACACCCACACACACGCACACATGCACTCACACTCATACACTCCCACACATACACGCACTCATACCCACACTCCCACACAAACACACACACATGCACTAACACTCATACACACACTCCCACACATACACACTCACACTCATACACACACACCCCCACACATACATGCACTCACACTCATACACACACGCCCACACATACATACCCACACACGCACTCACACTCATACACTCTCATGCATACCCACATACACACCCCCCACACACAAATATACTCTCACACATACCCCTGTATACACACACACATTATACATACACACCACATATACAGACCCACACACACACTCCCACACATACGCCCCATACACCTACACATACAAACCCCACACACACAAACTCTCACACATACCCCTGCATACACACATACATACCATATATACACAACCACACATACCCTTCACATACACACCTGTACACACACACCCACACATACACTCACACACGTACTCCCACACATACCCCACATACACCTATACATATACACCAACACACACACACACGCGCGCACATACACCCACACTCACACACACTCTTCCAGCTTTGCGTTTCTGCTGCGTTTTCAGTTTCTTTGATTTCCCGCGTGTGGATTTCCTGCCCTGCCTTCTGAGGGTGTTGGGCAGGTGAGAAGCTCCAAGATCATGTTCAGAGCTGAAAACATAATCACCAGATTGGAAGGCTGGAGATGAGACAGTGGAGAATGGCCAGTTTTAGCTTTTCTCATTAACACGGGGTGGGAGCAGCTGACCTTTTCCTTTTAGCTGACAGTCTGCTGGCCATGGGCACACCCTCCTCCGCGAAGCCCCTCGTGATCTCCAGTCTGACTGGACCCAGCTTCTTGCTGCACCTGTGATCCTAAGCACGGGGTGTGGGGTGGCAGGGAAGAGGGCTGGAGCCGGGCTGCTTCGTTGAAATCTTGGCTCTGTAAGTTATTTGGCTTTGCTATGCCTTCATTTCCCCATTTGTAGAGCAGGACCAGTGTTTGCCCCGATTCATAGGGTTATTAAGAATATTCGATGAGGTGAGCCACATCAAGCGCTTGGAATGCCTGCCCACTGATCGCTACTGTTACCAGCGCCATCATTGTTTTGATCGTGGAAGCTCTTAGCCCACTGCACTGTGATTGGTCTAAGAAGTCCTGTGGCTTCCCCTACAGGTTTCACAGCAAACGGGCCAGGACAGTTATCTCAGGCAACCTAGAGAACCACTGCAGTGTGAGCAAAGCCACTGTTTAAAGTGAGGTGACACTTTATTCACCAAAGATTCCTTTACTTATGAAAAGGCCCCTTTTAACTGATGATTTGAGTTTTAGACATTTTACCCAATCTCTGTCTTTCTCTCTCTCTCTTTCTCTGTCTCTCTCTCTCTTTCTCTCTTTCTCTGTCTCTCTCTCCTCCCTGCCCCCAGCCCTCTTCTTGCGTAATGTGAGTAGAGACTTTCGAAAGCCAAATGGAAACCCCCTTTGTCATCTTGTAGGCGTGTGGCATTGGGACACTGAAGTTAGTAAATTGGCCAGTGACTCATCTATTTCCTCTCCATAACTGGGCTGTGCTTGGGGGATGGGGCAAAGCTGGCACTTGGCAGGAGGCCTTGGCACAGTTCCCAGCCAGCATTCCTTCTGACCGGTCAGTGACCATGTCCTACCCATTAAGAAATATTGTAATGATCAGCTCTGGGAGAAGGAACATTAAGATTTCTGCTCTGACTTCAGATGTTTTGATACAATCTGGGTAGCTTGAGTTCTCCATCCCTGACAATGAAGATGCCCAGGAATGCCAGGAAAGTGCGTTTTCTGGAAGCACACCTCCCCGAGACCTGTCTGGCCCGCACAGCGGGGTGGACCCTGTGGGAGAGAGGTTGCTGTGGAACAGTTCCCAAGGTCAGCTCTGGCTCACAGAGTAATGGCTCGCGTGAGTGATGTGTGTGCAGACTCCATGAGGGGCCCGGCTGTCCAGCTGTCTTGTGGCAAGTGTCTTTGCAGAGAGGGGCGGAAGGAGCAGATAGCTCCAGAAATGGAGAATAAAGAGACGATTGCTTTCTGCTTTCTGCTTTCTGGCAAATTCTGCCAAAATTCTACAGAGAATGAAAAACGTTGAAGGAAAACCCCTGTATCAGCTATCCCATGCCTTGTGACCTTTGATTCCACCAGCAGGTGTTTCTGAGAGCTGGAAGCCGGCCTGGCCCTGGCCTCTTTCAGGAATAGAACATGTGAGGATGGTTGGCTTCACCACCTCCAAAGGGATCTCAGGAGGAGTAACCTCCCAATGGGGCAAGATTGCTCCCCATGACGGGCAACTCAGTGCATGCCAACAAGCGTATGCGCTGCTGGGCAGCGTTCTTGGCTGGAAAACTGGCTCGTGATTCTGACTGTGACTCTCCCTCCTACACTTTCCAAGCCAAGAGCCTCCCCCAGATTTCACATGCCTCCTGCATGGCACCTCTGTTCTCCTGCTGCCACCACCCAGCCAGCCAGGCGTGAGGATTACTCTGAAACCCTGATGCTTGGCCATACCTGCCCCTGTTTCTTTCTGAGGCTGCCATAATGAATCGCCACAGACCAGGTGGCTTGAAACAACAGAAATGTATTCTTTCCCAGTCCTGGAGGCCAGAAATCCAAAATCAAGGTGTCATCAAAACTACACTCCCTCTGGAGACTCTAAGGGAGGATTTATTCTTTGTCTCTCCCAGTTGCCAAACTCCTTGGCTTGGGGCCACATCTCTCTGCTCCATCTACACGTTGCTGCCCTGTCTTCTGTCTTCTTCTTTTCTGTCTCTTATAAAGACACATGTCATTAATATTTAAGGCCTACCCACACACTCCAGGATAATCTCAAGATCCTTAATTTAATCACATCTGCAAAGACCGTTTATCCAAAGAAGGTCACATTCCCAGATTCTGGGAATTTGGATGTAGACCTATCTTTTGGGGAGGTATCATGCAACCTACTGTACCTGTTAATGGAATGGTTTGTTACATGGATTAACACTAACTTGAGGCTTTCTAGGGTGAGCCTAGAGCATTTTCTCAAAAATAAAGACGTGGTGACACCTATTTTTAGATATTTGACTTGGACAAGTAACTTACCCTCTTTGGGCCTCAGTTTCTTCACCTATAAAATGGGAACGATAATAGTACCTACCCATAGGCTTGTTATGAGGATTAAATGAGTTCATGTAAGTACGGTGCTTCGAGTGCTATCTGGCAATTAGCAGAGCACTCCATAAATATCAACCATTCTTATGGTAATTATCATCATGGCATCATAATCATCATTGGAACCTACCCCAGGCAATGAGGCTGTCCTAGACAACTCATTTAACATGTAGCACTGCACATTCTTCTTGTGTGCAGACCGTTTATGTTGACTTTTTGACCTAGTGAAAATCACTTGGAATTTGTTGCTGTGTGACCTTGGGCAAGTTCCTTAACCTCTCTGAGTCTGGTAGAACATTCCCTGGAAGGGCTGCTGAAAGATTAAACGTGGTCAGCCTCATGACACATGTTCTGCATCAATCCACATTGGCTGAGCAGTGAGAAAGCAGCATGTTACAGTCTTGTCACTCCACGGATGTTGGTGGCATCTTTCTTCCCTGCCCATATCTTTATGGCTACTTGGTTTTCCTCTGCTGTCAGCTCTCCCGGCCTCTATTAAATGGCCTGCACTTAGTTTTAGTCAATTTCCTCCCCTGAGTCTGATTTCTCTCCAGTTTCCAGCACAGATAAGGCTGTACATTTCAGACTGCCGCCCCAGAGCAGGATTTTTTGGCTGGCTTCTTTGGGGAGGATGTTTGTTAACACGGAATCAAACCTTAGCTGTTCTGTTAGGTAAAAGATTTCCAGGTAGATTCTCACTTTGTGTGTTTAAAACTCTTAGCTGTTCATTAAAATGCTGCCTCATTTCTCAGTGGTCTGTCAGAGTGGTCCGAACCAGATGACTAATTCTACGACAACCAGTGTTTCTATGACAATAACCACCCTGCCATAGCACTTACTCTCTGCCAGGCATTGTTGTAAGGACTTTACACTTAATCCTTGCATCCTAACGAGGAAGGTGCTGTTACAATCCACATTTTAGAAATGAGCAAACAAACAAGGCCCAAGAAACAAAAAGTGTTCAGTAACTTCTTGTCCAGTATCACCCAGTTTGTCAGTGGTGGAGCTGGGATTCAAACCCAGGCCCTCTTGAGTCCAGCAGCTCTGCTCTGAGCCACCACCCAGGACTGTCCCTCATTAAATGCCTGAATAATTTCTAAAAGTCAGAGTTCCATAAATGTTTATAGAATTAATTGAATATTGAATGGCTTTTCCTGTTAACAGAGGAATCTTAGTCAATCTTTGCTAATGGATTAGATTTTTTTTTTTTTTTTTCCAGCCCCTGGCTTGAAACAAGTGTAGATTTTTCTCTCATTGGTCTTCCAGTCCTGTATCTAGGATATAATGCCCTTGTCTTCTTGCCTGTGTATGGTATAAAAAGGATGGTCTTTCAAACCCAGATACTGTGTAACCTGGGCAGGTCACGTAACCTCTCTGAGCCTAACTTTTCAGGGGTTAATAACATTTAACACATTAAATGTGCTAATGTATGTAAAGTGCCAGGCATAATAACAGGTCCTGATACACAGTGACTTGAAAAATAAAATACAAAATACTTTGCATTTCTCTGAAGAAAGGTACCACGTAACTCGTAAGATATGTTTTTACTATATTTGCCTTGCTCTGATCAATCTAGTGTCGGTGTCTCTATTATATTAATGTTTTAATGGTGATCACCCTAAGCAGTTATATATATTAAAATATTCTGGCCAAATGAAACGTTTATAAAGAAATGCTTTTAAAATTGAACCAGAAATAGATGAAGATAGTCGTCATTATTTTAAAAACAGAATAGTTTACCATTGAAATAGATCTCATTAAGGACCTATAATTGACATAAATTACTTCAGCTTCTGTTGTGCTCACGTCTTGATGGGAGCATTGAATACACTCATGTGCCTTCTATACAAGTAAGAATGGTATGGAATTGCCTCAACCATAGATTTGCCTTTTCCCCCCTGGGTGATACAGACTCATAACCTTCCAATCTTCATTTTTCTTATTTTCTCTTAGCTATGTAATGTGAGTAGGATGTACTACTATCTCCCGTTCACAGGATCCAATTAACTGAGGCCATAATAAATAAATAGATGAATGAATGAATGAACTGAACTAACAACCACTGTTATGAGCCAAGTGCTTACTCAGTGTCAAATGCTTTGTTTGGACTTTATTCAATCCAGGGGTTGAAGAACCACCTGCTCTGGAGTCAGATTCCTGGTCCTAAACCGTGTACTTGAGCAAATTACTTCCCTGTGCCTCAGTTTCCTCTCCTGTGGAATGGGATTAATAACATTGCCCTTCTTATAGAGTTGTTTTGAGGCTTAGATGATATATACATGCAAAGTCCACAGCATGCCATCAGGCTATAAGCACTCAGTTACATTAATTGCTGTTAATTCCTTCAAGGACTCTGACAGAGGTATACCCCTTTTTTGTGGATGAGGAACTTGTGCTCAAAGCGCTGGGGGCTTGCTCAAGGTCACCTGTGCTTTGGTCAGGAGGTGTAGGCTAAAACCCAGGTCTGACTCCAGAGCCAAGGTTCACAAGCTACATCCTCGTGCGCCTCGGCTGGTCAACTCCTGTAATTTTGTCTGCACAGGAAAGACCTGTTCAATGATTACCTTTTTATATTGCTTTGATTTTTGAGCCATGTATCTCATTTGAGGAAGAGATCAGCCTGCAGTTAGGGCACCATATTGGTTTCCAATTGCTGCTGTAACAAACTGCTACAAAGTAGAGGCTGAAACAACACAAATGTATTATTTTGCTGTTCTGGAGGTCAGGAGTCTGAAATGGGTCTCCTGGGGCTAGAATCAAGGTGTCCACAGAAATGAGTTCCTTCCAGAGGTTCCGGTGGAGAATCTGCCCCTTGCCTTTTTTAGCTATTAGATGCCTCCTGAATTTTTTGGCTTATGGCCACATCTCCTCAACTCTGCTTCCACTGTCACATCTCTTCTGACTCTGACTCGCTGCCTCCTTTTTTTTTTTTTTTTTTTTTGAGACGGAGGCTTACTCTGTCACCAGGCTGGAGTGCAGTGGCGCAATCTCGGCTCTCGGCTCTCTGCAACTTCTGCCTCCTGGGTTCAAGCGATTCTCCTGCCCCAGCCTCCCAAGTAGCCGGGAACTACAGGCGTGTGCCACCATGCCCAGCTAATTTTTGTATTTTTAGTAGAGATGGAATTTCACCATGTTGGCCAGGATGGTCTTAATCTCCTGACCTTGTGATCGGCCTCCCAAAGTGCTGGGATTACAGGCGTGAGCCACTGCACCCGGCCTCCCTGCCTCCTTTCCTAAGGATGCTTCAGCTCACTTGGGAAATCCAGGATAACCTCCCCATCTCAAGACCCTTCACTCTACCACAGCTGCAAATTCTCCTTTTGCCGTGGAAGGTCACATTCACAGCTTCCAGGGATTAGGATGCGACCTCTTGGGCATGTGATTCTGCCTAGCACAGATGGCCATTCTCATCGTGCCAGGGTGCTGGCACATTCTTCTTTCTAGAGGGGCTGCATGGTGCGGGCCCCATCCCTTACTAGTCTGTGAGTCTAGGCTAAGCAGACATTTCATTTCTTTGCCCTTCTCCAACCTTCCCCCGACCCTGCCCCATTTCCTCCTTTCCTCATCTGAAGAATAGAGTGTTCAGTACCAGTTTTGCATGACTGTTGAAAGCACAAAATGAAGTAATGTGTGGAAAGTGCCTGGTCCTAATTGGCTCTCAAAAATGGGAGCCATTATTCTCGCAATGATTACTTTTCAATTATTTTTAATGCTCCTGTAACAACAAACAGAGCCCAGTGTCTTGGCCTGGTCAGAGGGAACAACGGTCTTAGCATGCAGGTCGAGGGGTCCCCATGGCCTCCAAAAAGCAGAAAAAAACAAAACCTGGTTCCAACTGGCCAGAACTGGACTCAGTTAGGAACAAAAGGGTTATTCAGCCGACCAGAGGATAGGTGAGGACCAGAAGGGGAAGGTGAGTGGAGATTAGCTTGTCAAACAGTATTTTCTTGTGAATGCTGCAGATCAAGGCAGTCTTTTGTGACAGCGTTTATATTAAAAGGGGCCCAAGATATTTATAGCCCCTATTGGAGCCTAGAGCCTAAATAGCAACTCTGTTTGATCAGCCTTTCACAGGTCATGTGATGTTTCTCCTTCAGGGTGTCCATTGGGAAGTGGGAGAAACCACTAGGAATTTGAGGGGAATAGAGCAGAGAGAGGTAGGGAAATTTGGTTCATTTGCAGGTTCACGGAAGTTCAAATGTGGCATATAGCTGTGCGCAGCTTCCCCTCCTCCTTGGGTACCATGTTGCCATGATGGGTGGTTAGAGATTCAATGGCAGAGGGCTAGATGGTTCTGTTTCCAAGGGGCCCTGCTTACCTTCCGGCCTCACCTCATATCACCCTGTCCCTCAGTTGCTGTTCCAGCCTCCTGGCCCACAATCCTCAAACATGTCAAACAGGTTCCACCACAGGACTTGCGTATTTGCTGTTCCCACTCCTGGAACATACTTCCCTGAGATCTTTCTGTGGTTGGTGCCTTCTCATCAAGTCTAAGATGAAATACCACCTCCTTCGAGAGGCCTTCTCCACCCTTCCAGGCACTGCTCCTTGCATGGCCTTGTTTTATTGTCTTCATAGCACTTGTCACCATCAGAAGTGATCTTGCTCATTTATTTGTCTGGTGTCTCTCTCATCACCTCTAGAATTTAACCTTACATTTAACTTTTATTGTTGGATATCCCTATTGACCTCTATTAGGGCCCAATAGAGAGAGAAAAATGTTCTAATAATATATTGTAAAGGTTTGCCTAGAAAGATGTGTCCTTCCCCAGCATTTCCATTCATTGAAAGAAAACGCCTTATTTGTGTGGTGTCTCTCTCACCACGTCTGGAATGGAACCTCTAAGGGAACAGGGACCTTGGCTCTTACTGACTGCCATAACCCCAGAGTGAGACACTGCCTAACACATGAAGGGCGTTTATGAAAATACTTGCTAACACGCTGCACTTATTATGGGCCACATCCTGTTCTAAATGTTTTGCATGATTTAATTCATTTAGTCCTCTCAACTCATCCATTGTACAGATGAGGAGATGGAGTCATAGTTTAATAAATGAAAGACATCAAATGAGTAGACTATTCAGGTATATTGGAGGTATTACAGAATTGATTCAGCAATTGTATCAGTTTTCCGTTGCCACAGTAATTCTGCATAACAAAACACCCTATTTCTTCCTGCTCGTTAAGGCCGCCAAGGAAGGGAAAGGACAAGGTTTTTGTTTTACTTCATGGTGGGGGAGATAAAAACTACATTTTATATTTTCAGAGAGTGACAATGAGCATTAATTGAGCATCTACTGTGCGTCAGGCTCTCTGTTACGTTTGGAATTAAACATTCAAAACAGTCCTCAGGAGTATGGCATTGACCCCGTTTCATTCAGTTTGTGAAACAGACTGAGAGGTAAAGTCACTTACTCTGGCTCACACAGTCTCAGGGCTATTTTAATTTCTCCTGCTCTAGCTCACACAGTCTTGCCGCTATTTTTATCTCTCCTGAGATTCTCCAGACAAAAGCTCTAGCTCATAAGAGGGCACCCAGGCTGTCGTTGGTACTCAGTAGACATTGGCTGAATGAAGGAGGAGAAAAGGCCGTTAACTGACCTGTGAGGGTGGACTTTCCTATCTTCGTGGTACTTAGACGAGGAAACTGGAATTTAGAGAGATTCAGTCCAAGGTCACCTGGCCAGTAAATGATCAAGTCAAGATTCCAACCCAGAAAGTTCCAATTCCTGAAGCCAGTGCTGTCTGAGGGAGGTAGAATTTAGCAGTGAGGACTTCAGGACCCCAAATGCCTTCTCCACAGTTTAGAGCCCCCACCGGCCAGGAGAGAGGCGACGGGAGACCGAGGGCATATATGTTTGTCTGTAAACCCATTGGGAGGGTGCCCACTCAGGCCTGGAACCAATTCAGGCCCTGGGGCCTCCGTGTCCTGCTCCATTTCCCCCCGAGCCGCAGTCTTCCTTGAGCAGAACTCTGGAGTCAGATCTTCACCTTTTTCCTCCGCCCCATGTGTGGTTTGGGAAGGAAGAGTTGGAAATGGAGAGAGCCCTCATGCAAAGTCATTTGCAGATGAGACCTCAGCAGCTGGTGAGGGGGGCTAGGCCTGTGTGGATTTTGAGTGGGATTTGTGGCGTGAACATACTGGGGCTGCCGAGCCCCAGCTGCAGGGACAGCCGGCATTATCACCTGCCCTGCAGAGAGCAGGCACCTTTCTTTCCCTTTTGGAAACTGCCATGTGTAACTCATGCAGTTTTTACATGAATTACATGTAATTCCTGTAAAAGATGCAATGGAGCCCTGCCCCATGGAAAATCCTAATTAGCTCCCCACAGGGCTACCAGGATCATGGCAGGCTCCTCACAGCCTCCCTGGCTCTTGTCAAAGGGTGGCGGCCCTGACTGTTCAGAGGAAGAGGCTTCCCCAAAACAAAACCCCTCTGGTTTGTTTTTGCTGGTGGTTTGTGTTTTTACTGCCCCAGAAATCAGGGTTATCTGCTGCACCACCTTATAATTCGCAAAGCCCGCCAACTGGTCTGCTTTCATCAGAGTGACTGGAACGTCTGAGCATTCATTGACTCACCAAGCATCAACCGGACTCCTGATATGTGTGGGGGTTTTGTGCTAGGCCCCAGGGGTACAGCAGTGCATCAGGCTGTCTAATCCTTGTTCTCAAGGGGCATACTTTCTGATGGAGAGGATGCAGGTGATAGCACATAGATAAATAAGATACAAGGTAGTGATAGCATGCAGTAAAGAAAACAGAGTGAGCACATAGATAAATAAGATACAAGGTAGTGATAGCATGCAGTAAAGAAAACAGAGTTAGCTAGTGGGTGTTGCTCTTAAGCCATGCTCTTGCCTCTCAACACCTGAGTGAGATGCAGATGCCATGGGACATCTCAGGGACATACTCAGGCAGAGAGAAGAGCAAGTGCAAAGGCACCACAGCAGAAGTAAGCCTGGTGGCTGGAAGAAGCCAACACAAAGGCTGTGCAGGGAAACTTTGATGAATGTGGGGATGGGGACAGACATGTGGCCAGGCAGGCAGGCAGGGGCCAATGTGCAGGGCCTGGTCAGACCACAGAAGTAAGGATGTTCTGCTAGGAAGCACCATTGCTTTTGCCTACTGGGCAGACGTGTGGAGCCTCCCACTGGTGTCCTGTCATTCGAGGGTTTATTTCTGCTTATTGGGTCAATGATTCAGCTCCTGCACCTGCTCCACGTGGGAAGGGAATGCTGTGCACTCAGTAAAGTCAGTTCTTCTCAATCCCTCCTCCTCTGGTATGTGCCCACCCAAACCACGTTTGAAATCATCAGGTCACGCTGACCTTTAACTTATACCACACTCCCCCGGGTTCTCACGTGCAAGCAAAGCGCGACTCGCCGGGCCCACATCTCTGAGTGCCCCTGCCCCCACGTTCCTGCTGTGAGTGGAGGGTTCAGGTGAAGAAGGCATAGATGTTAGGGGCAGACAGATCTTAGGTTTGAATCTCAGTCTTGCCACTTAATGGCTGTGTGGTCTTGGACAAGTCTCTTAAAGTCTCCGGACCTCAATAACCCTGGGGATAATAATATCTCCTTCAAAAGGTTCTTGTGAGGATGAATTGAGATAATAAATGAAGACATCTAGGGCAAGGCGAGTGCTTGATTAGTTTAAAGGATTTCTCTTCTTGCAGTCTCTTACCAGCCTGTTGTGGAGTACCTGGAAGGAAAGGTACACTTCTCTAGTAACACATCTCTGGGTGGCAATGAGTAGGGTTGGGCCATCTAATGACTTTGTAATGTGTAACTTCATGCATTACCATCTAAATGATAGGATACATATAAATAGGTCATCAATAAAAAGGAATGCAGTACTGATGCATGCTACAACATGGATGAACCTCAAAAACATTATGCTAAGTGAAAGAAACCACTCACAAAAGACCACATATGATATGATTCTATTAATGTGAAATTTCCAGAATGGATAAATCTATAGAGACAGAAACTAGATTAGTGGTTGCATAGGGCTTAGAAAGGGTGTAGACAGAATCTTTTGGGGGTGATAAATATATTCTAAAATTATATTACGGTGATGATTGCACAACTCTGTAAATACACGAAAAACCACTAAATTGTGCATTTTAAATGGATGAATTTTATGGTATATAAATTATATCTCAAGCTGCTTTTTTTTTTTTTTTGAGACGGAGTCTCGCTTTGTCGCCCAGGCTCAAGCTGCTTTTTTAAAGAGAGATATTGTTTCATTACTTTCAGAAATAATACAAAGATTAAAATGACGTGCTAAACCTGGGCAACATGACAAAACACCTTCTCTACAAAAAAAAAAATTAACCAGGTGTGGTAGCATGCACCTGTAGTGCCAGCTGCTACTTGGGAGGCAGTTGAGGTCTGTTTTTCAGTCTGATAGGTCTAGAAACATTAATATACTTCTTTTTTCTTTTTGTTTTGATTTTTTAGAAAAGAAACTGGCATAATATTTTGACAAATGCTGAAATAATATAATGTGGGATTGGGCTCTACTGGAAGTCTATATGTTGTACAGCACCGGGAACAGCAGATTCCATCAGAGTGGGACAAAGTGAGGGAGCAAGAGTATGGGGAAAGTTTTTAAAGGAGGTTGCCTCTGAGCATGCCGTTGAGGAGTAACGGTGTTCATCTGTCTGGCCAACTGCCACAATCTGGGTAGAAGCAGCAGCACACACACACACAAAAAGATCAATAATATTCTGTAAGCTTTGAGCTGCCTGAAGAAACAGCAGCAGCATTTGTTATGGTTGTATTTTAGTTGTGTCCTTGGTGACAAGAAACCCTCCCTGGCCACCGCACACAAGTGGGTCATTGATATCAGTTAACTCCTGGTTACCCCAGTTTTGGTAACACCTGTAATGTCTTGGCCTGGATCTTGGTAGTGAAAGATTTCATCTCTCTGGTGTTTATGGTCTTGTTTTTCACCAAACTGACATTGAGCGAATCTGAGACAGACTAGAGATAGCAATGGTGTCCTCCATATGGTACAAGAATTTCACCTGTATGATGTGTTTCTCCCGTGAAACCATTTCATTGGGAAATAAATTCTGTTCCGTGGCAACTGATGTTCAATCACAGTGACAGCAGCATAACCCAGCAGAAAGCACTGAGAATCAGATTCCAGATTTCAACACTGCTCCTAGCCCTAATGAGCCAGCTACCGTAACCGTAGTCACCGATCACCGAGTACCAACCCTGTGCCCAGCCCTGCCTGACTCTCTGTCCTTCTTCTCCAAACTTAGGTCTAATAGGGGTAAACTGTACTCACCTTCACGGGAGTGTTATGCATTCAAAGACAAAAGTGAATCCACTTTATTTATTTATTTATTTATTTTTTTATTTTTTTTTTTTTTGAGACGGAGTCTCGCTCTGTCGCCCAGCCCAGGCTGGAGTGCAGTGGCGCGATCTCGGCTCACTGCAAGCTCCGCCTCCCGGGTTCATGCCATTCTCCTGCCTCAGCCTCCCGAGTAGCTGGGACTACAGGCGCCCACAACCGCGCCCGGCTAATTTTTTGTATTTTTAGTAGAGACGGGGTTTCACCGTGGTCTCGATCTCCTGACCTTGTGATCCGCCCGCCTCGGCCTCCCAAAGTGCTGGGATTACAGGCGTGAGCCACCGCGCCCGGCCGTGAATCCACTTTAAAAGATGTGCAAACCTCAAAAGGGAAACTAACCTTTGGCAAGAAGGAAGAAAGTGTTGAGATGGCAGAAGGGGGCGGGGTCTTGAGCAGGGGGAGGAATGGGTTGATTGGGCAGGGGGAGAATGTCATCAGTAGACAGGGTTTGACGCTTTCGGGCCTAGTACCCACCTGCTCAGTGTGAAACAATCCGACAGTCAGACAAAACCAAGGCAGAGGCTTCAGCAAAGCTGGACGCATGCCAGCTCCCCACCCCAAAACAGAGAGGGAGGGAAAGAGAAATTGTTTATATTTATAAAAATCATCAATGTAGTCATCATAGGACCAGTCAGAAATGAGGCTGGGCTTATACTTACTTTCTGGTTTCACCTTATATTCACTTCGAATCACATTTTGGAGGTGGCCCTGTGGTTTTGTTAGGGTTTCAGACCTCTAAAGGCCTAAATCCAGCTGTGACTACACTGAACAATTGTCCTGTAATGGCTGGGAGCAACTTTGTGGGTTGAAATATGGCGTTCAGAAATATGGATAGATTTTCCCAGGAAATAGTAAGGTACGAGATTCCCCTTTCAGCCGCCCCAGAACTGTTCACTCTCCTGGGGTGGATCTTTGATTTGCCAACACCAGATTACCCACCCCCATGGAAAAATTTTAAAAATCATGATTTGAACATTTTTCTTTGACATTTGAATTGTATCCATTGTTACATCCCTTGGGCGCAGTGCTGGGCAGTGAGTAGATGCCAAGAACATCTACCAGAATGAATGAAGGAATCTGTTGGGGAGTAAATGAATGTGTGAGTGAACGCATGCATTCACATCTATGGGAAAATTCACTATGATTGGATTCAGCTCTGAACTCAGTTCCATCATGCTAGCATCTGTTAGCCAAGTAACCTAAGCTGGAGAGGCCTGGAGTCCTACCAATTCAGTGGATTAGAAGGGCAGAGAGGTGAAAGAAAGTTCCCTCAATCCTTAGCACATGACTGTAAGTGCACACTGCTGGCAGAATAGTCAGCAGTGGAAATGAGGGAAGAGCGAGGAGATGCAGTAGAACTAGCCGTGGGGCAGAGCCCCAGATCCCCACGATGGTGGCATTATTTATGAGTAAGGACTCTTCTTGCAAAACTGTGCGTAGACACATGGGTGTGGCTCTTCTCCCAAAGGATTGACTTTCCTTTCCTCCTTTCTTGAAGGATTACACAATAAATAGGAATTGGTACAAAATGTGGATGGATGGATGGATGGATGGATGGATGGATGGATGGATGGGTGTGGGAGGTTGGGGGGGTGGATGGATGGATGGATGGATGGATGGATGGATGGATGGATAGATGGGTGAATGGATGGATGGATAGATGGGTGGGTGAGTGGATGGATAGATGGACAGATAGGTGGATGGATGAGAGGACATCTACATAGGGTGGTGAAAAGAGCATTGGCCTTGAGTAGCAGAGCTACTCAGCCTCTTTGAGCCTAACTCTGTCATCTATAAAAAGGGGATAGTACACCCTGACCCTCCCTGGCTCCAAAGGCTATTAAAAAGCTCAGACTGAAAGCCAAGACACCTTTGTTTGGTTTGGTTTGGTTTGGTTAGGTTTGGTTAGAGACGGAGTCTCACTCTGTTACACAGGTTGGAGTGCAGTGGCGTATCAGCTCACTGCAACCTCTGCCTCCCAGGTTCAAGTGATTCTCCTGCCTCAGCTTTACAAATAGCTGGGATTACAGGCATGCACCACCATGCCTGGCTAATTTTTTGTATTTTTAGTAGAGACAGGGTTTTACCATGTTGGCCAGTCTAGTCTCGAACTCCTGACCTCAAGTGGTCTGCCCGCCTCGGCCTTCCAAAGTGCTGGGATTACAGGCGTGAGCCACTACCACACCCAGCCCCAAAACACCTTTGTTCAGTCAAGGTGCTCTGCAGCTATAAGGAATTACTTTCTTTGTAACCTCTTCCCTCCAAAGACTGCCTCTAATCCCCCATGCTGCAAATATATTATGATTAAAGTGCAAGAGTAAGTCAAAATCTTAGTAAACTCTGTGATCACTTTGGCATTCCTCCAACAAACTCTGCATGGATTTTTCCTCCTCTCAGCTCCCAAGTAATTTTTCTTACATTGGAGGTTGCCAAGATTTTATGGCTATTTGGTTATCTTATCCATCCAGATGGTTAGCATTAATTTATGCTGAAATAAATCTGCAAAACCTCATCTGTCTCATTGCTCCAGAAGCATTAGGTGTAAGGCCTAAAAAAATCTTAATATATAGCCTCCTGAGAGGGCTGAAGTGCGATGTTACTGCATGCTTTTTATTTAATTTGGCTTGAAATTCTGCTTTTCTATCCCTTGATATTTATATATAAGCAAATTAAGTTGTTTGGTATAAGAAACCCAAACTTATTTTATGACTTTTAATACAGATGCTCGTCTCAAGTTACGTAGGTGCTTTTTATTGAGAAAAGTTATGCCGTGATGTATTACCCAATGATAAATTTTGAACACCTTTTCTCCATTTTTAAATATTCATCATTAAGACATAATGTATGGTTAGTGACCAGGGATTCAAATACTCATTAAATGTGTGACCTCAGGCAAGTCTCTCAGCCTAGTTGAGCTCCATTTCCATCACCTAGATGAACACTTGCCTGCAGGACTACTGTGAGGATTAAATGTTTAATGTATGTAGGATGCTTAGCACATAATAGCACTTAATAAATGCTATTAGGGACTATTCTTGTTATGGTCGAGCTGGTGAAGGATTTTGTGTGAGAGATTGTGTCTGGACTTTCATTTGGAGCAAGTTAGGTCAAAATAACTGCTCCTGGCACTGCTGGTGCTGAACATGTGTTCTCTGCCTATTCACTTGCTGAGACATGAATTATTAATATTTTATGCCATTATTCTGGTGCTATTTGGGGACTTCTCTGGCAGACTCTGGTGTTTTCTGATGGTTCCAGAAATTCATGCAAAACATTTCTATAGGCTGGGCACAGTGGCTTACACCAATAATCACAACACTTTAGGAGTTCAAAGTGGGAGGACCACTTGAGGCCAGGAGTTTGAGACCAGCCTGGGCAGCCTTAGTGAGACCCCCATCTCTACAAAAACATTTTTAAAAAATTAGCTGGGCATGGTGGTGCATACCTGTAGTCCTAGCTACTCGGAAGGCTGAGGCAGGAGAATTGCTTGAGCCCGAGTTTGGAGGCTATAGTGAACCGTGGTCCCACCACTGCACTTCAACCTGAGCACAAAGGGAGAACTCATCTCTTAAAAAAAAAAAAAAAAAAAAAAAAGACAACATAGTGATTCATAAGGTTGACCTGACTTTTCCTAAGAGTCTAATGGATAGCTGCTCAGCCGCTGATCCAACACTTGGCTAACTGACTCCAGGTGCCAGAATGTGGGACAGCTGTGCTCTGAGAGACAGTCCTCTGCCCACTCAGGTGCAGATGACACTAAAGACTAGAAAGTTTGTTGATGATTGCTGGAATAAAGGATGAGAAACTGGAATCTGGTACTAGGCCCACACAAATTCAGTTACTATGTGTCACTTCCTGTTGGCTATTTATTTAAAATTATAGGACTTCTGGACAAGATTTGCAACTGTGGCTGCTACTGTATCAAAAGTTAAACTGCTAAGTAGAGCCTTTAGTTTGTTGTTGTTCTGGTTTATTTTATTTATTTGTTTTGTTTGTTTGTTTAGAGGCGGAGTTTCGTTCTTGTTGCCCAGGCTGGAGTGCAGTGGCGTGATCTCGGTTCACTGTAACCTCTGCCTCCCAGGCTCAAGCAATTCTCCTGCCTCAGCCTCCCAAGTAGCTGGTACTACAGGCGCTCACCACCATGCCTGGCTAATTTTTTTGTATTTAGTAGAGACAGGGTTTCACCATGTTGGTCAGGCTGGTCTCAAACTCCCAACCTCAGGTGATCCACCCACCTCAGCCTCCCAAAGTGCTGGGATTACAGGCATGAGCCATCATACCTGGCCATTCTTGTTTATTTTTGTTGTAAGCTGGTATATTTTGAATCAGTTTGCATCTCTCTCTCTACAGGGATTGGTTTGAGCATTGTGCAGGTCCCAACTGCCAAGGCTCGTGGTCCTTCTGTATAGATGCCACAAACCTGCAGTTAACACAGCAACCTTTCTGGCCTTGCCAAGTGCTAAGAGTGGTTGCAATAGGGCCTACGATTCAGAAGTGCTTTGGGCAGTCCACAGGGCCCATGTCCCTCACCAGCACTTCTGGAACTATTTTGTTTTTTTAGCATCCAAGTGCTTTATACCTTGTTCTCATTTGGGTGGTCAAGCCAAGGGTTGTTGACTGAATTCATAAAAGCACCTTACACATCAGAGACACCAAGTAAATGTGTATAAATCCTGGACGATACGGCAGTAGTGATGGTTAATAACAATGGTTCTCATTTATTGAGCACTTACTGTGTACCACACACCATGCGAAGCTCTTTACCTGAATTATCTCATCTCACCCTCCAACCACCACATTAGGTAGATGCTGCACTAGCCCTGATTTTACAGATGAAGAAACAGGCCAAAGAGCTTAAGAATTTGCCCATAGTCATAGCCGGGAAGCCGGAGGCAAGGATTTGATCCCAGGGTAGTCTTTAGACGAAGACCTGGGCAGTGAGGAGGTACTTCCCAAAGACCGGGGCAGTGAGGAGGTTCTGGGAAGTAAAGAGGTACTACGAATTGAAATGGAAAGATAGATGTCAAGGCCAATTTAGCTCAAGATTCTTTTTTAAAGAAATGGCCTTTCCTGCCTAGAATGATCCTATTTCAAACAGCGCCCCCCGCCCCCCCAAAATTTTTTTTTTCTTTTGCAGCTTTGGATTTTAGTAACACCAACAATATTTCCTGGAGAAATACTCCAAATGCAGTCTTCTGGTACGCGGGAAGCTGTTTTCATACCATACCAGCATTTCACAGTTTAATGTCGTTGGGTGAGGGTGGCGGTTGTTATTCTGTATTTCCTGCTCTCAGCCAGTGTGTGGTTCACACTTGAATTTGGCAACAGTGTGATTGTGTTTTCTGTGCATCACTTCCCTGCATGGCATCAGATGGGCCTTCTGATTCTCAGAAAACACAAAGATGTGGTCATTTGTGTGGCCGGAGATTGGTATCCCTGCGTGCGCTTTAAGAACCCCAGGCTGTTGCAGCAGAGGGAAGCAATAGGGACCATTTTCAAATGGGATGCCAGTGTTCAGGTGACTGTGGTTGTGGGATTTTAACCCTGGATGAATAGCTTGCTGTTAGAAAGGATGGGTACCGACAGATTCATGGACCTCTTGTCCTGATCCTTGATCACAAGTGCTTTCCGTGTAGATTGACAAGTTGAATATTCACAGCAACCCTGTGTAGTGGGTGCCACTCCATCCATTTTATAGATGGGAAAACTGAGGCAAGGAGAAGTAACTCACCACTAGTCCCTGAGCCAGTAGGTAGTAAAATGAGATGTGGCCCCAGGTAGCGAGGCTCAAGAGCCCCTGAGTCTATGTATTGAACTATAGGGCTAGACTGACGTTTTGGGAAGTCTTCTGAATAAATTGCTTCTTCCTCTCACTTGTTTTGCTAGAAACATAAATTAATGTTATAACATCAACCTGAAACGTGTATTTAAAAACCTGTAAAATATTCTCAAGATAATCTTCAGAAATATGTGACAAATAAAATGTTAAGGATCCTTAAGGATGTTCACACAGGTGTTCTTTCTAATAACAAAAAATTGGAACTAGACAGTAACCAAAGATAGGGGTGTGGTTAAGTATATCCTGTCACAGCCATATAAGGAAAATGTATAGAGCCCTTAAGATGATGTTGTAGCATGAAGTTTATGGGCATGGGAAGATGTCAGTTAAAAGCCATCACTGCTGGGCATGGTGGTGAACCTTCGGTCCCAGCTCCTTGGGAGGTTGAGGCAGGAGGATGGCTTGAACCCATGAGTTTGAGACCAGCCTGGGCAAGAAGGGGCGAGAAGGAGCAAGAGGAGGAGGAGGAGGAGGAGGTGAAGGAGACAAGCTATTGTTAAAGAAAAACAGTAGGTTTTTAATATAAGTATTATATGATACAATTATTGGTATATACACACATTCATGAAAGAACATTTCTAGGACAAATGTCAAAATATTAACAGTATTTCCCTTGGGTGTAAGGGTCTATTGTGATGTAGACTTCATTCTTTTGTAACTTTCTCATTTTCCTTCCAAGCTGCCTGCAATGAGTAAGGATTAGGAAAAGAAATTTTTAAGACCAAAATAAACCTTGGCCTCAGCCAGAATCCCTTCCTACCCAACCTGAAACCTCAGGGCCATAAATCGCCAGCTGCCTTCTTGAGTGGACATGCTTGCTTCCCATAGAAATACAATGGAAGCTTTTTCCATTGCCAAGGGTAGGCCCAATGGCTGTTCTATCCCATAGCAAGCAGATGCCTGAGACCCTCGTTTGTGTGTTATGCTCTGTTGAAGATGGGGCATGACTTACCTCCCAGCAGCTGTGAGGCTGAGACGAGGTGAGCAAGTCCTTTTGAATTCTCTTTCATGCATTCATTTAGCAACCTTTTATCGCGCACTTACTATAATTACGTGATTAATCATTGTAACTACCTTTATGTGATTCTTCTCCTTGCCTGGCACTGTGGTAGGTGCTGCCTTATACCAGTCAGTGCCCAAGGCAGCTAGCATACCTGTCTGAAGTTAGAGACAGGGTGGGGGACACAGCTGTCCTTTAACATCGGAGAGGTTTGGACTGTCCTGGGAGAGACAGAGCCCCGTGAAGACCATTATGGGAAAATAGAGCCCAACACAGGCATTGTCTGCTTAACTGGACAGAAAAGCCCAGTTCCGTCTCTCCTTCCCCCTCCCAATACTGTCCCCAGCTCTGCCCCCCCGGATGCTCTTCCCCATTCCCCTCTGCTGTGGTCTCTCCCCCTGCCTCTTCCCTTTCCTCTGTCACAAAATGTCCATGCATATTTTTTTACTTAAAACCACTACGCAGAAATCATAATTTAAGTTAAAACTGGGTCGATTCAACCCAAAGAGGATTTTGCGTGACATTCTCAGGAGGATTTTCAATTTGTCTAATATCAATTGTCTCCCCATTCAGGTGGACTCAGACTCTGGTGACGAAGGTGAAGATTTAAAAATAAATTATTCCCATGTAGCCACAGGAAATCAATTGAGCAGAGAAAGGATTGAGCCGAGCAAGTGAGATTTAGTTTTCATTAAAATAACACAGTGCCTATAAATAAGGTGAGAATCCAGTTAATAGCTTTCTATTAAAGTGGAGTTGACGGAAAGAATTGCACTGGAAGGATTTTGTATGGGGACTCCATGAGGATTTAAACATTCCCTTCCTGTCCCTGGGTCTCTGTACATTTTGAAGGTTGAATCATTTCACTTGTATTTCTCTTTTCAATTTGCTAAAAACTATTCTTAAAGTTGCATGCATTTGTTACTTCTTGGTGGGCAGGAATAGAAGTAGATTTCTGATCCCCTCTCATATGAAAAATGGATGCATATAGTCCAACATCTGAGGTCTTCTCTGGTCAGTCGTAAAACAATAACAAACAGGCTGTTTGAAAAGAGATACGAGACTGGGCGCATTGGCTCATGCCTGTAATCCCAGCACTTCGGGAGGCTGAGGAGGGTGGATCGCTTGAACCCAGGAGTTCCAGACCGGCCTGGGCAACATGGTGAAACCCCATCTCTACATAAATAAAAAAAATACAAAAATTAGCTGGGCATAGGGGCATACACTTGTGGTCCCAGCTACTGGGAAGGCTGAGGTGGGAGGATCACCTGAGCCTGGGAGGTTAAGGATGCAGTGAGCCAGGATTGTACCACTGCACTCCAGCCTGGGCAGCAGAGTGAGACCCTGTCTCCAAAAATAAAACTAAAATAAAAGAGATATGAGTAAGAAAATAAAAACAGAGTGATCGGGGAATGTCAGACCAAAACAGGATTTTCACAAGGGCAGCTTACTCACTGTAGTCACTGCATGTCAGAATCATCTTTGGCCAGCATCAGAGTGGTCTTTTCTTGCCTGAAAGAATCCATTACTGACTATGTTGAAAAAATTAGGTAATGTATAGACTCCTGCCATCTTCTTTCCTCCCAACTCTCACCAGGTCTGGGGTCAAAGATGTGGGTTCTAGCCACAGTCCTGTCCTTGAAGAATAGATGGCCTTAGACAGGTGTCCAGGTCCTCAGTTTCTCTACTAAGAAAACGTGCCAGTGCCCAACGAGGCACGGGAAGGGTTGATTGGCTCAGCTCGTTCTGAACTTCCTTTCAGCTCTGGATGTGCCACGAGGATGTGATGTTCTGTGTCCTGTTGTCTTTCACCAGGGAAGGACGCCTAGAGAGAGCATCAGGTGGGTGCTGAAGTGAGAGTTGGACTTTCAGCTGATCCACTGTTAGATGAGCACAAGCCAGCACTCCCCAAAGCATGCTACCCACATCAACCATTTTCTCTTCATGGTGATATGTCTATTTTAAAGAATACTGGGTGGGGCGGAGGCGGGGGACAAAAAAACAGGCACATTAGAGGCACAATTTTTTTTGTCACAGAGTCTCACTCTGTCACCAGGCTGGAGTGCAGTGGTGCGATCTCGGCTCACTGCAACCTCCGACTCCCTGGTTCAAGCGATTCTCCTGTCTCAGCCTCCCAAGTAGCTGGGATTACAGGCACGCACCAACAACACCTAGCTAATTTTTTTTTTTTTTTTTTTGGTAGAGATGGGGTTCCACCATGTTGGCCAGGATGGTCTCAATCTTGACCTCGTGATCTGCTCACCTCGGCCTCCCAAAGTGCTAGGATTATAGGCATGAGCCACCGCCCCCAGCCTAGAGGCACAATTTAACACAGGTGTTGTCACCTAAGGACAGGACAAGGGACACCAGGCTTTGGCAACCAGCCTCATGCAGACCAGATGAATTCCGAGTGTGTGGCTTGGTACTTGGATGTGTGACAATGTGGTGAGTGACTGCTGTTCAGGAAGTCACTGCCTCAGAGAAACGCTTTCTCTCCTAAGCTGCAGATTCTCTGCAGAGCAGTGCCACACCGCAGACCAGACCTCAGCGTGTCTCCTTGTTTTGACTTTATCATCACTTTTAAATACATACAAGGTCTTTGAATATTGAGAGCAAGATGATGAAGTCATTCAAGGATTGCATTTCTTCCTGAATGGAGGACCTGGTTCCAGGCACAGCAACTTCCCCAAAAGCAGCTCCTGTTCACTGTCTCTGCAATTTCACCCACGGAGTGAACCTTGGTCCATAGTCCTCAGAGCGTGCAGCCAACGAGCACAGCTGCTCTGACGCATGCAGTGCTCCCTGGGCAGCTCGTACCCGCTCTGAAGTCAGGCATTGTCCATCCAGACAATGTGTGTGACTGCCTACCACGTTCAAGACATTGCATTAGGAACCAGGGATTCGGCATGACCAACAAAAGTAGCTAACACTTTCATAGCATTTGCAATTTGCCAAGTGATGTTTTCAGTGTTTTGCATGTATTAATCCACTGAAGCCTTACAAACCTCTGAGGGAAACTGTTATTATTTTACAGAGGAGAGAATTGAGACACAGAGGTTAAATAACTTACTGTATTAGCCTGCTCTGACTGGCATAATAAAACATCACAGACTGGCTGACTTAAACCAGGGGTCCCCAACCCTGCTGGCCACAGACCCATACCAATCCCTGGCCTTTTAGGAACCAGGCTCCACAGCAGGAGGTGAGTGGCAGGTGAGCACGCATTACTGCCCGAGCTCCACCTCCTGTCATATCGGTGGCCACATTAGATTCTCACAGGAACACAAACCCTATTGTGAATTGCATACGTGAGGGATCTAGGTTGTGGGCTCCTTATGAGAATCTAATGCCTGGTGATCTGAGGTGGAACAGTTTCATCCTGAAACCATCCAACCCCACGCCTCCCACCCCCATCCATTAAAAAAAACTGTCTTCCGTGAAACCAGTCCCTGGTACCAGAAAGGCTGGGACTGCTGACTTAAACCACAGAAATTTATTTTCTCACTGTCCTGGAGGCTGGAAGTCCAAGATCAAGGTGGCCGCAGGTTGGTTTCTCCTGAGGCTTCTCTCCTTGGCTTGCAGGTGACTGTCTTCTTGCTGCTTCCTCACTTGGTCTTTCCTCCCTACACACACATATCGGATGTCTCAATTTCCTCTTCTTATAAGGACATCAGTCAGATTGGATTAGGCCCCACCCACCAAAGAATTCATTGTATCTTAATTACCTCTTTCCAAATCTTATCTCCAAATACAGTTACATTCTGAAGTGCTGGGGGCTAAGACTTCAACATATAAATTTGAAGGGGTCACAGATCAGCACAACACAGCCAGTGTGACACCACTGAAAAATGGAGGGCTGAGATTGGAACCCAGAGCACATGCTCTTAAGCTACTATGCCCTACCTAGGGTGGCAGTACTATATAATTTATCCTCCAAACTGGGACACTTTGAGAAGGAAGGATCGTTGTTAATATTTGTGCTGGGTCAGCAGGCATAAGATGAGGCTGTCTCAGGCACACCAGGATGTGTGGTCACTTAAATTATACAACTTCTTAACTCTGGCAGAATGGTGCCTGCCCTCATGGAGTCTACAGTCCACTGGGTGGGAGACAAGAAAGTGGCAATGGTAATGCACCATGCCAAGTGTCAGGACATGGGGGTTTCAGGGGACCATGAGAAGATGGGAACACAGAGAAGGGCCCCTGATTTGGTCTTTGGGGGTCAGGGAGGGCTTCCTGGAGGAGGCGACAACTAAGATGAGATTGATGGGTAAGCAGGAGTTAGCCAAAGTGAAGTACATTGTGGTGAGAGCTGAGATGGAATGGATACCAAGGACTCAGTCTAGAGATGAGGCCTCTGGGCTTGGGCACACCCCTACTCTCTGGGAGCGCTTATATAAAATGAGATATACTTTACATGAAGGATCTGTAACTTTTTCCTAAAGAGCCAGATAGCAAATATTTTAGATTCTGTCGGCCAAGAGGCAATATCAAGGATATTACATAGGAACTTGTATAGTTACTTAAAACATAACCATTTAAAAATATGAAAATTATTCTTAGCTCCAGGACCATATTAAAACAGGCAGCTAATTGGATTTGACCTGCACATTTATATCAAAAGTTATGGTCTTGCCCAGCTTTATGGCATATCTGTTCATCAGAAAGCTTTGCCAGATATTGTATAGACCATGGGGCAGGGGGTAGCTTGTATCGTGGACATACCTGTGTCAAAAGCCCCCAAAATCCCAGCAAAAACACATATTCAAACCTACCTCCACTATCCAGCCGCAGTCCAGCCCCAGCCAAGCCACTTAACCTCTCTGAATCTGTTTCCTGACCCTGTGGAATGTGGGTAATAGCACTGCTTCTCAGGGCTGCTGTTGGTTGCCTTCCCATTCCTCTTACTCAGCATTCATCAAACACTTATCCTGCACTGGGCACTGCACCAGGCCCCGGAGTTCAAAGGTGGCCAAGATGCCACTTTTGAAGAAAATGTTTTTTGAATGTGTTTTTTGGTTTGGTTTTGTTTTTGTGGTCATTTTCTTGAAAAACCTGGGTGTAGTCAGGAGCACAGCCCCCTATTTTGATGCTGCTAATTAGTGGAGGGAATGAGTTTAATGAAGCGGGTGACTTCACCTGGGTCGCCTGCCAGGATTCTATCTGGGGTCACAGTTACTTCAATAAAGTGAAACGGGAACGAGGCAGAGGGGACGTGGGCCTTTGTGAGAACGAACGATGGAATCTCTTTGAACTCCTGAGATAAAAAGGCCGAGCTGTCACTGGAGCTGTTCGTGATGGGGGAGTGATTAAAGCCCGTTGGAGTTTCCTGCCTTCTTGTGGCATCAGTACTTTCTGCCTGCTCTGTGTGCGGAACCAGAGCAGCTCCGAGTCCTGAGCTTTGACGTGGGAATCAGATTTCCCTGGGCCTGAGTCAGATTCTGGGCCCCAAGGGGGAGGTCAGTGGCTCCCATTTGGCCGAGGGGGTTCCCACCGGACCCTTTGCTGGATGGAAAACACAGCAGCCAAGAAGGATCTGTTGGTCCTTGAGTCAGCTGTTGAGAAATGGAGGCTCAAGGGACACTGGGGGGTTCTCCAGAACTTGACACCCTGCCTTCAGATCCTGGCATCGTCATTTGCCAGGAACACATGTGGCCTTTCACAAGCAACAGGATTTCTTTGAGCCTCAGCTGTCCCATCTGTGAGATGGACATGGTGTTGCCTGCCCAGCTGGCTTGCCCTGAGACTAAATTTGTAAATTGCCAACATTCCTCAAATGTTCCTTATGTGCCAGCCATTGTGGGGAGGGCATCAGCTCAGCCCCCTCCATAGCCTGATAGTTTGAAGGCACTGAGGTAGAGGTTTTGTGTCTGTTCCCGGAATTAGGCAGTTTGGTTCCAGAATCAACATCGTTAACCATTAGATGACACTGTCTGTGAAGAGAAAGAAAACTCATGAAAACACAGTTCACAACGCAATGACTCTGTGTGTGTGTGTGTGTGTGTGTCCTTGTGGTTTGCTTATTGAACAAGCATTTCCTGAGCACCTACTTTGTGCAAAGCCCTGGAAACATAAAGATGACTAAGGCACAGTTCCTGGCTGCAAGCGGGGAGCTTCCAGACATTTCTATCTTACCTCAGAGCTAGTGATAAGTATAGGTTCCCTCACTCTCACTTCCACCCAGCATGTGCCTTAGCTTACAATTGATAGATTTTTTTTTTATTCTGTGACCACAGAGCTCTTTGCCAGAAATGGGGGCGGGGGAAATCCGTTACCCAGAAGTGGCCCCAGCTCCCCCATCACAACCCTCCTTTCTTGTGGGTAGCTGGCATTGCCACGTACAGAGTAACTTGGACGTGACGCTTCATGGTGAAGTCACGCTCCTGGCCAGCTGGGAACGGTGGGGCAGCCCTGGAGGAGCCAACCCGATGAATAACGTTATTGGAGGCGTCCATATAAAGAGGACCTTGTGTAAATAAATGATGTGACACTCCCACCCCTGCTTTGGCAGGGCTGCAGGGCTGAGAAAGGGAAGCACAGGAAATGTGTTTATTTTGCCTTTGCTGAGCAGTCCTTCTGAGTGTACACAATGCAACGTTAAACCCCAGGGGAGCCTCCTAGGTATGTTAACTCGCCATCTGCATGCTCCCTTTGCTGTGCAAAGAGCACAGAAATGGTTTCCAAGCCTTCTGTTTGGCTCCCACCCACCCACCCTACCTTTTTTCTTTTTTCCTTTTGTCTACTTCGGAAATTTTTGAAGATAAAGTGCAGCAGATGATATAATAAACACTTTTTACTCACCATCCTGAATTCACAAATGTAACATTGTGGCATATTTGCTTCAGATCTTTTATAGATCTGCCTATATAATAGAAATAAACCATCAGGGTCAGGCACCGTGGCTCACGCCTGTAATCGCAGCACTTTGGGAGGCCGAGGCAGGCGGATTACCTGAGGTCAGGAATTCAAGACCAGCCTGGCCAACATGGTGAAACCCCGACTCTGCTAAAAATACAAAACAAAAACAAAAACAAAAACTGGGCGTGGTGGTGCACGCCTGTACTCCCAGCTACACGGGAGGCTGAGGCAGGAGAATCACTTGAACCGGGAAGATAGAGGTGGAAGTGAGCTGAGATCGTGCTACTGCGCTCCAAGCCTGAGCAACAGAGTGAGACTTGGTCTCAAAAAAGGATAAAATAAATAAACCACCACCAAGGTAGAAATCTCTTATGAATCTCCTCTTCTCCCCTTCATCCCCGCCTCTGAACCTCTTATGAATTTACAATATAAATTCCAGTGTTTGTTTTATACTGCGACTCCTATATCTGGACCCAGATACAATATGCAACACAGGCTTATGTTTTCATAATTTATATAGGTGCTATCATACTGAATATATTGCTCTTCAATTTGCCTGTTCTATGCAACTATGTGTTTTGATGTCCAGCCCTGTGAATCCTTCAGTCTGTTCCAATTACCCTATCATGTTCCATCATATGATTATATTGCATTCTATTTATGTATCTCCCTATAGGTAGACACATAAATTGCTTCCACTATTTTTATCATTATGAATAACATTGATCAAAGCATTCTGGTGCATGTCTGCCTTTGGATGCACAAGTATAAGTGTGTCCCTACAGTGTGTGTCTCAGGACACCCTCCAGCAGTGGATGGGGACCCCAGTTTCCCTGGGTTCTCCTTACTGCTTTGTGTTGACATATTGTGATGGTTAATTTTTTGTGCCCATGTGACTGGGTTAAGGGATGCCCGGATAACTGGTAAAACATTATTTCTGGGTGTGGCTGTGAGGGTGTTTCTGGAAGAGATTAGTATTTGAATCAGTAGACTGAGTAAAGAAGAGCTCCCTCTCCAGTGTGGCCAGGCATCCTTCCAATCACTTGAGGCCCTGGATCAAACAAAAAGGTGGAGGAAGGGCCAATTCTGTCTTTTCTTGAGCTGGGACATCGGAGCTCCTGGTTCTCTGGCCCTCGTATCCAGACTGAATCTCATCACCAGCTTTCCTGGTTCTCCAGCTTGCCAATGACATATCATGGGACTTCACAGCCTCCATAATCACATGAGCCAATTTCCATAATAAACCTCCTCTTATATATAGCTCTGTATATCCTACTGGTTGTTTCTCTGGAGAACCCTAACACACAGATGTTTTGTATTTCTTCGCAACTAAGTGGCCTCTCCATTGAAAAAATAAGAAAATTTAAAACAAGGAGCTTGCTCAGAAGCGTCATAACCTGCCCGTGAAAAGGAATGCTTTGTAAATCCCAGAGTTCAACATCGTCCTTCCTCAGGGCTCCTGGAGATTCTGGACTCAGGAGCTCTTTGCCTTCCCTGGGACCATGCACAGCGGCCTGGCATTTCAGCCTTTGCCAAGTAAAGGGCGACCTCCTATGGCAATTTTTACCAAGTCTTGACTTTCTTACCTGGGTCATTTAAGAATATTTGGGCCTCTTCTCCCATCTGCTGTCAGCACCTGGTCCAAGCCTCATTACTCATCTTTTACCTGGATGGGTGCCCTGTATCCTCACTGGTCTCCTGGCGTCAATGTCCCCTAGTTGAATGCATCAACATGTTTATTTCATGCCATCATGTATCCAGCCATTTATTCATCCATCATTGACCAGAGCCCTGTTCAGTGCACCCCTGTAACTGTAGTTATGGCCCCTCATTACCTGCAGAACCCAACCCAAATGCCTTAGCCTGGCCTTCAAGGCATTTCATCATCCCAACCTCAACCCATTTCTCCAGCATCATCTCCATCTTCTCCACCTCCTCACCCACATGACTCCAAGCACTCGATGACAATGTTCTTGCTCCCTCTGCTAATGTTCCCTGTCTCTACTTGTGAAACACTTTCCTGTCACTTGGAAGTCACTTGGTAAGCTCAGTTCTTACCCAGGGAGCTTTCCTTGGGCTCCATCTTTTCCCTTGTCTGCTTCCATAGAGTTATCTGCCTGTCATCACCTATCTCTTCAACTACAATGCAAACTCTGTAATTCCAAAGTTCTCACCCATCTCTGTAGTCTCAGGGCTAAGGGCTGTGTCTGGCATACAGAAGGCATTGAATTAAAGCATATTGGTGAATGTCTCCTAACCTTCCTTCCTGCACTTACCAGCTCGGCATAGGCAGTGCTACCACTCAACTTTATCTATTGTCTTGTTAGAAAGTTTTTCTGTTGAGCAAATTACTGGAGATATGATTGAAGGTTTGTTTAATCTTGGGAAAATAAATTAGTATTTCAAGAGTTTAACATAGCGTGTGCAAATGAATATTCTTTATTATTAATCAGGAAGTCTTATCTGTTTACTAAAGCAAGCTGTTTACTTGGAAACTCTTTTGAATTTACTCTTTATACTTAAAAGTAATTCAACTGAATGTGATTGAATATTGTCTTTAATTCCAACTTCGCTAGTTAAAAACCAGGCTTTTCCTAATCAATATGAATTAGGGAAGCGTCTTCACTGGCTATCTGGCCAGTCTCTAAGAAGGCACAATAAATGACTCAGCTGCATTTTCTCAGCTCACTGCTTCCAAAATGACTAGTTGCATTAGAATATCCTGGAATGCTGGTTAAAATACAAATTCTCGGGCCTCACCCTAGATCTAATGAATCAAATCTTTGGGTGGGGGCTGGAAAGCTGTATTTTTACATGCTCCCCATGTGATTCTAATACATCGTGAGATTGAGAACTGTACATACAGATCTGTGCTTTCCAATATGGTAGGGAGCTCATGGGTGGTGATTGAGGTCTTGAAATTTTGCCAGTCCGAACTGAGATGTGCCATAAGTGTAAAATACAGATTTCAAAGAGTACAAAGAAAGTAAAATGTCTCTTTCATTAATATTTGTTAAATATTAATTACATGTTAAAATGATATTTTGGATCTATTGAGTGAAATAAATGATTAGAATTTATTCCACCTGCCTCTTTTTGCTTTCAAAGGTGGCTGCTAGAACATTTTAGATTGTAAGCATGGCCCGCATGATATCTCCCTCTATGGGACAGCACTGGTCTCAGTTGTGGGTCACTGAGAACGTGGTGCTTCTCTCCTGGTGGCTTTCAGGTAGTTGGTGCTCACTGAATATCTGTTGAGTGGACAAATGGGTGAATGAGGTTGATGTGTAACACATGGTTTCCACTTACCTACTACGGGACCTAGACAAGCTGTTCCACTTCTCTTATATCTGTAATATAAGCAGAGTAACTGGAGCCCTTTTGTTCACCTGCAGTTGGATCTCAGTGATTTGGGGAAGGATCTTGGGCCTCCACTTGCAGTGACTACAGTGCTCCATCAGCAGGGGTGGGAAATGATGCTGCCTCCAGCTTGCAAGTGATGAGGCCAGCGCCTCCTGGGAGCCCTCGATAATTTTATCTTCTTTTGCCATCCTTCCCCAAATCTCTCGGTTCCACCCAAAACTAGGAATAGTCCTGCCCACTGTGGCAAGCTGTGGTGCCCATCTTTCTTACAGCTGTCCCCACAGGACTACTATAATTATTCACTTTTATCCCGTTGCCTGTAATTCATGACTCAACTCTAGAAATACCAGATTAAACATTTTCTTTTACATTTAAAACACTGGCTGTATTCAAATACTACCCATCTGGTTTTTTAAAAATCAGATTAGAAGTAAATGTCTTATTCTTCCAAGTAAATTCCATTACTACAAGGATAGCAAAACAATGAAACAGTAATATATTGGGGGTGTCGGGAATGCAGCAATAAACATTTATTTAAAATACTGATAGAATAAAATTTAAAAACTATCAAAAATAAAAAGTATAATAAAAAATTAATTTAAAAATAAATGAATAAATTACAAAATTAAAAAAAAAAAAAAAGAAAATCATATGAACCCATTCTGAAATCCCCAGAATTCCTGGAATACAGAAATGCCTGCCTCCGTCACTATTTCACAGGAGTCACTGCAGGCTTAAGTGGCTCTGAAAATTACATATTTACTATGGTGGTCAAAAGAGCAGCCTTCAAAATCTAATCATCTAGGCTCATATACCCATCCCTACATCTTACTAGTTATGTGGCTTTGGACAAATGAACTGAGCACCTCGGTTTCCTCATCTGTAAAATGGGGATAATACTAGTAATTAGCTCCTGTGTAAGATGGGAGGGTTACAGGTGACTAATATATGTAAAGCAGTTAGCATGGTACCTGGCACGTGGTAATATATTCATATTGCTATTGATTGCTGTTTCAAAAACTTTTTTTTTTTTGGCACCTACTCTATGCCAGTATGATTAGGATGTCACCTAGTATCCCAGACAAGGGAAGCTTTTTGGGAGAATGGCATAATGAGAGGATTAAGATGTAAACAGACATAGATTCAAAAAAGGAAAAGTCCAGCTGTGCACAGTGGCTCATACCTATAATCCCAGCACTTTGGGAGGCTGAAGAGGGCAGATCACGAGATCAGGAGATCAAGACCATCCTGACCAACACAGTGGAACCCCATCTCTACTAAAATACAGAAATTAGCTAAGCATGTTGGCATACACCTGTAGTCCCAGCTACTTGGGAGGCTGAGGCAAGGGAATTGCTTGAACCCCATAGGAGCTGGACGGCAAAATATAGCAACAACAATAATTATAACACCAGATGCTTGCCATAGTCCAGTCCCATTAAACACATGGTCTCATTTCCTCTTCATAACCCCTCCATTTGATGCAGATGAGGCTCAAAGGGGTTGAGTAACCGGGCCAAGGTTAACCAACCTGCTGCTAAGTGGCCAAACTGAATCCAAACCCATGTCTTTCTGCCCAGAATGTCTCCCCTCTTTCTACTGACTCAGTTCTCTCCATTAAAGAGATAGGATTAATCCCTTTGATGCATCTGAAAATCTGTTTCATAATAAGACATCTCTTATACCCAATGTTATTGCGGACAAGCAAAAATAAATCACTGAGGTTAAAATGAGAAGGCCTCTGCTTTCTGTGAACCCCAGACTGACTGTAGGTGCATGAAGTGAACCCGACGGGCACACTGTGTGGTGTGGGCTAACCTCCAGTACGAAAGGCCAGGTGCTGGTCAGATCTGAGAAGGTGGGGCGGGCTGCCTGGGAGTACAGAGCTCCCTGTCACTGCAGGAGTCAAGCAGAGGCTAAAGACACAGTGTTCAAGAATGTTCGGCATTGAGCGGACCAGCAGGGTCCCTCCAGGTGAGACTTCAGGATGCTCTATGACATTTTCAAAGACCACTGGAGAAAGTGTCTCTACCCTGGGTAACTCATGACAGTGTTTAATTCACCCTGCCATCTCACCAAGCCGTGGGAAGTAGAGGGAATCCTGGACTTGGGCTGCCCCGGGCCGGTCTGTGTGTTATTCTAGTGGGACTGAGCAGGGAAGGTGCAGCCTGATAGGCATTTGGGTGCTGGACGTGGCAGGGGGCACAGTGACCCTGGCTGTGTTCCCCTCCCACCAGTATTAGGCTCCCAATATTGCTTCAAGCAGAGTTCACCTTGGTTTGGGGTCAGGGAGGGACTCAGAGGCACTCACTTCTGGCAAGCAGCCAGGCTGGGCTCACAGGTTCATGTGAGCTGCACCAAGCACTGCCAAGATCCCCTTGGGTTCTAGAAGCCCATCTTTTATTCATTCGAGAAGCAGGCCGAGAGACTCCGCTCTATGACATTTTCAGAGACTGTTGGAGAAAGTGTCTGTACCCCGGGTAACTCACAATAGTGTTTAATTCACCCTGCCATCTTACCAAGTCCTCCACTGCCCATTTCAAAGAAATCCTGATACCAGCACATGCTGGGTGCTTAATAAATAATAATAATAACAGCTAACAATTACTGAGTACTACTGCATGCCAGACACTTCTAAGTCGTGCTCTGTGGTGTTTCATTCAATGCTCTCAACAATTCTGTGAGACTGCACAGCAGCTCTAATTTGTAGATATGGAAACTGAGGCATAGGGAGGTTAAATCATTTGCTCCAGGTTCACAGCTAGCAAGGTTGGGAACCTGGGTGGCCCTGAACCCATTCTGTGATGTCAACTGATGGGACATGGGAGGACGGCACCCAGCTCATTCCTCAGGGTCCTTCAGGAAGCTGCAGGGAGGGAAGAGACAGCTCTTTGTCCCAGTGGTTGAGAGACTCCCCTCCCACTGGGGCGAATCACCTCTCCCTCCCCACTCTCTCGGCTCCTTCCCAGATTCCACCCTGTCCCCAGCAGTGTCTTCAAGCACGTTGCAAACATTAAGTCGTCCCCTGCTATTCATCTGAGCTGATGTTGGCTCAGACAGTACCGTTTCGATGTTTCTCCAAGGGCGGACAGCGGGTCTGTGAGAGTCGATAATGGGTTCCAGCAGATTGGACACCATTCAGATCTAACTCGAGCCTGGCACCCTTCACAGACTTGGAGTCCAAGTCCTCCTCATGCCTTAGCAGCAGGCTCCAAAGCAGCCTGGATGGGACGGCAGGCGTGTGGTCACCACTGACCTGGCCCTGAAGCCCCACACGCACACTCTCTGGGACTAATCACACACAATGCCAGCTTCTCACTTTTCCCAGCGACTTTCCCTGTCGCCCTGCCTGCGGCATGCCTGCTGGCTCATGGGAACTCACTGGGGCAAAGACTTTATCTGCTTCCTGCTGCATCCCCTGCACCTAGCACAGTGCCTGGGCCATAGTGGGTGCACCCTAGAGTGCGTGCTAAGTGAATGCATTCATAATTCCTGTTCTTAGCATGAGGCAGCTGACTCCTCAGGCCTCTCGGACCCCAGACTTGTTTCTGTAGCTGCCTCCTGGCCATCTTATTTGGCGCTGCAAATTTGACAGGTCTGAAACCGCTCAGATCTCCCGTCTCAACAAATGCAACCTGGTCTTTTCAGGGTGAAATCCTCAGAGGCCTCTGTGACATCCTCCTATTCCATGCCACGTGTTTAGCCCCCACGCAGGTCCTCTCAGCTCGACTTTCAAAGGAGATCAATAATTCAGCCACTTCCCCTCACCCCGGCTGCTGTCTCTCTTCTCCAGTCTCACCTGGATGAACCCTGCCTCCACCCCCTCTCCCACCTGAGAACATTCTACTACCGCAGCCAGAGCTGGTCTACAGCGTAAGTCGGATCATTTCCTCCCACACTCACACCTCCAAGGGCTCCCCGCTCAGAGTGAAAGGTCGGAGCCTCCTCGTGGCCTGTGAGGCCTGGCACTGCCCACTCCATTCCAGGCTCACTCTGTGGTTCCTCGCATGTACCAGGCACACACCAGGCACGTGCCTTTGCCTTGCTGTCAATGCTGCCCGTAACATCCTTCCGCCAGGTATCCCCCATTAGTTCCCTCACTTCCTTCAGGCCTCTGCTCAAAAATCACTTATCATTGACGCCTGGTTTTGAGGATGGACAAGTTTGCATGTGAGGAGCATTTAGAACAGTGCCCAGCTCAATAGCTGGTAGTTACGGCCGGGTTCTTATAACGGCTCCTTAGGGCTTGGTTCGTAGCTGATGCCCCTTTTGTTGAATGGCATACGTGTCCAGGGCCTAGTCCAATGCCTGGCACCAAGTGGGAATTCAAATGTCCGTCGAATGGAAGGTGTAGAGACGAGCCTGGGGGCAGTGCATACACTGCTTAGTTCAGGCCATAGGAACTGGACAGTGTGAGAGAAAGGTGACAGCCCATCACTTCCATATATTCTGGAAGCAAACTCCTTCCACCCCCACCTCCCACCCGTGCCTATGTCACGTTCCTGGGGCCTACCCCTTGCCTCCTGGCTCCGTGCTCAGGGAGATCCAGGAAGGCCAGGGCTGTGGTCTCCTGGAAGGAACCGGACTCCAGACCTGGCTTAATTGTGGCGGGGGGGCGGGTGGGGGCTGCAGGTGAGGGAGGAAGGGGAAACTGCAGAGCCAGGCAGCAGCGCCTGCAGAGGTGAGACCTTGTGCTGGGCTCTCCCCGCCTCACCTCTGTTGCTCAGGTTCTGCCCAGGCATTCTGGGAACTGCTGCTGGTTAGAGGAGGGGGTGGGACCCAGCTGCCTGGACCGTCACTGCTTGTGGCCTTTCTCTGCCTCTCAGCTGGAGGCTTTAGCCAGAAGAGTCTGAAGATGAAGGCTGTGGCCCAAGTCTTTTGGTCTCTTTCCAGGGCAGAAAAACCTTGTTAATCTGCTGTTTAGAGGAGTTCACAATTTGAAGCAGCTGCTGTCCCTAACCAAAATCATGCTGCTGATGCCCCAGAACCCCGGCCTGTGGGGGCCTCAGATGCCTGGCTCATTTGTTCTTGGCAGTTTGGCCCCGAGGTATGGAGGGAAGCGGAAGGTTGTCACATCCCGCATCACCGGGCCACCTTGGCCCCTCGGTACTCCTTCTGGGGCGCTGAGAGGAGCGCACCCAGCTTCAATCTCAGGGGACTTGATAAAGGGTATTTAGGGGCATAGGTTTCTAAGGCACGGAACTGTTTATGTTCCGTGTGCCTTAGTGTGTTGAGAAACAAAAAACATGGACATTTTTTATGAATCATATTACAATATGAAACTGCTTCCACTCGGAGAGGACGGGCCAGCTGTTGGCCAGAGAAGCCTCTCTGCTGATTAATAACACCACCTTCACACTTTCTTCAGGCACAACACGGAGAAGTGCTTGGTGCCTACAGAGCTTGATTTTGGGAAGATCTTGCTGTGGGTCACCTGGTGTATACAGTGTTACTGTTTGCTAAGTGGAAGCATTGTGGCCTGGAGGGTTTGGAGTCAGGGAGACCCAGGCTTCGGCTCCAAATTCATCACTGATTCCCTGTGTTGCCTTCGCCTCTTGGAGCCTCCGTTTTATTATCTCTAGAATGGGAATGATAGTAACCACTTTGCAGGGTTTCCATGAGGACCAGGGGTCACAGGTATGTAGAGGGCTCAGCACATACCAGGGCCATGGTAAATGGGAGCTGTTATTCATTGACCTGGGCAACAGCTATTTTTTTGAGCACCAACTGTGCCTTAGATGGGAAACAAAATAAAAATCTCTGCCCTTTTGGTGCTCACACTCTAGATGGGGAGCTGGGTAATAAACAGATAAGCAAGTGAAATATTAATATATAGCAAATCCGGAAGCTAAGGGCTGCAGGTTAAATAATGAGGGCAGGGCCAGGCGCAGTGGCTTACACCCGTGATCCCAATACCTTAGGAGGTCAAGGCAGGAGGATTGCTTGGGGCCAGGAGTTTGAGAACAGCTTGGCCAACATGGCGAAACCCCATCCGACAAAAAATACAAAAATTAGCCGGGCTTGGTGGCACACACTTGTAATCCCAGCTACTCAGGGGGCTGAGGCAGAGAATTGCCTGAGCCTGGGAGGCGGAGGTTGCAGTGAGCCAAGATCACAACACCACCAGGGCGACAAAGTGATACCCCGTCTCAAAAAATGAAAACAGAAATTCAAACTTAGACAGGTCTGGTGGCACGTGCATGTAGTCCCGCCTACTGGGGAGGCTGAGGCAGGAGGATTGCTTGAGTGCAGAAGTTTGGGGTTGCAGTGAGCTGTGACTGCACCACTGCACTCCAGTCAGGGAGATGGAGTGAGGCCCTATCTCAAAAACAGACAGATATTGCTGGGCACAGTGGTTCACGCCTATAATCCCAGCATTTTGGGAGGCCGAAGCGGGCGGATCACCTGAGGTCAGGAGTTCAAGACCAGCCTGGCCAACATGGTGAAACCCTGTCTCTACTAAAAATACAAAAATTAGCCAGGCGTGGTGACGCGTGCCTGTAATCCCGGCTACTCAGGAGGCTGAGGTAGGAGGATTACTTGAACCTGGGAGGCGGAGTTTGCAGTGAGCCGAGATCGTGCCACTGCACTCCAGCCTGGGTGACAGAGTGAGACTGTCTCAAAAAAAAAAACAAGCAAAAACAGGTAGGTAGGTAGGCAGGTGGGTACACAGGTGAGTGGGTAGGTGGGTGGGTGGATAGAGAGAGAGAGAGATGATAGAGTGAGTGGTCAGCAAAGGCTCACTGAGTAGATGGCATTTGAGAAGCGACCGCCTGGCAGTGAGGGAGATGACCCCACCTACACCAGGAAACTTTCACTTTCTATCCCTGGAGAGGGAGCCCCCAGCCTTGAATGACTTTGGGGGCAAGGACTCTTTCCATTGTTTTTGTCTCATTGGAAGTGGACTTTCTGACTCGAGGCTCTCAACCCCACCTGCCTGGCCTCTCCCTTCATTCCTGAGCCTTGTTGATCAGCGAAATCACCCTCCACAAACTCAGCTGTCTTCTATCAGACTAAATGTTATATTTTAATATCGCGGGGGGAAATGAGTCTGTGTCACTGGAGAACTGCCACATTTTAATATGGAGAACTTGGGGCAAAATGTAGCTGAAAGGGGAGGGGAGAGGAGGGGTAGAGAGAAGGATGGGATCACAGCGAGGCTCTGAATCGAGATCCATTTCCACCCTTTGACAGCATAGACTGGAAACAAAATACAGGACAGTCGTCCTCCCACGTTTTGCCAAGGTCAGCTCCTTCTCATCATCCGAGTCTCAGTGCAACTGTCACCTCCTCAGAGAAGTCCTCCCAGACCAGCCCACTGCAGCACCTTCCCAGACCCCACTAACCACCTGAAATGATTGAAATGTTTTAGGTTGGTGGTTCATTTTCTCCTTTAGAATGAAAGTGCCAAGAAGGCAGGACACTTGTTTCCCAAGAATCTAGAAAAGAAGTTGGCACAAAGTAACTGCTCAATGCTCATTTGCTAAATGGGTGGGTGAAACCCCTTCTACAGAGTCGGGGCAGGAGTCCCCCAGCCAGCGTTTTTCAAAATGCAGTTCACGTCCCACGAATGGGCTGTGACTTCACTTTAGTGACTCATAGTTACTGGCATTTAAAAAATGAAATAGAAAAAATAAAAAATAGCGCACATTACACATGGTAAGGGTAACTGTTGTTTTAAGAAATATATATGGAATAATATACTTTATTTCTTGTGTGGTAGTCAAAAAATTCAAAACTCAGCAGTGAATGCTAAGTTTTCTCAGCCTAGATGACTTCAAAAGGAACATTCTTTCCCTGGAGACTGTAAACCTAGTCGCATAAAGTTTACATTCTGGTGCCCCAAAGCAGAACTTGAAGAAAAGATTTCTTTGTTTTCTATTAGCTGAAAAAAATGAATAACTTTCCACTGTAGGGGACCCAGTCTCCTAAATCTCCACTGGCATACATGGGATCATGTATACACTCACATCCAAATGCACACAAACACACACAGATACGTGCATCATATGTACCCATGGACAGTGAGGACACATAGAACATACATACATGCAGGCAGATACATCCATACTTTCAAACACACACAGGCGCAAGCACACAGCAATGCACTCACAGATGTGTGCATATACAAACACACATGTACACATAGACACATGCAGGCATGCACACAGATACAAACACATAGAGACTCATGCTCACAAGCATACATGTGCATATAGACACATAACACAGACACAGTTTTAGACAACACATGCACATGCACAAAACACACATGTCCATACATGATCATCCTTATTCTATTCCATGCACTGACACTTCTCCTCCCCCGGGAGATTCCCGGGCCATGTTCAGACGTGCACCCTGGCAAGGGAGAGCATGGAACACAGCCTCTCTACTAACCGAAGTCAGAAGGGTGTTAGGGGTGGGTGCATCCACAGGCTTTGCAGTTAGGCCAACTTGGGTTTGAATCTTCGCCAAGTGACTGAGTGACCTCGGTCAGGGTACTTCATTTCACAGAGCCTGATTTGTCGCCTGAGAAATGGGGCTGATGACAGTCATGCCTCCTTCCCGGGGGACGGCTGTGGGGATGAGCTGGGAGCAGGGTTGTCAAAGGCGCCAGCTTTCCCTGCAGGTGCGTGGGACCCACTTGTGTCCCTGCCTAGCTGTGCGGCGTTGGAACAGCTCCCTGGGCCCAGATACCTCTTTTGTAAAGTGAGGATCTCCTATCTCTGGTGGGATCCTGGTGAGGAGGAAACAAGGCTCTATATGAGGAATGACAGCTCCGTGACTGGCCAAGCGTGCAAGGTGCTGAGGGTGTCCCTACTCCATCCTCCAAGGCTGCGTCTTCTTCCAGGTGCCCCCTCCTAGCCAGCCCACCCCATGCTGTCCTCACCATCTCTGGGGTCACACGGAAGCCAGACTGGGCTCCCCTCTGGCAGGACGCTCCCTAGAAAACCACTGTCTGGGCCATGTAGAGACATCCCCTTGAAATGCCATCTGTGACTTTTCGGATGGGTCTACTCTCGCTCCAGCTTCCCCCATCTCCGGAAGGCTCCAGCACGATGACCCTGTATTACCTGCCATGCGGCAGGGGCCCCTTGGGTGCCCCAGTGAGCATCGGTTGAAAAGTGTGTCATTTTCACCTTAGTAGCTTCATAGAATGTGGCCTTACGGAGAGGAAATAACAAAGCTGTGAATGTAGGGAAAGAGAAAGGTCATGGGGCAAGGTGTGGGGATCAGCCATCCTGGGCCCGGGACAGAGCACGTTCACACGGGCACCTGAGATGAGGAGGAGCAAAGCACCGTCCTGCTTTACTTTTGCCTTCAGAACAATGCAAAGCAGCGGATGGCAATGACAAAGAAACTGCAAGACAAAGAAATGCTTAAAACTTAACCAGAAAGCAACAGAGTTTGCCTGCCATCCGGCGCTGCCTTCTGGCCCTCCTGTGGGGACCTATGAGCCCGCTGCACCCACAGCCTTGCCCTCACACCCAGGGTTCGCTCCAGGGCCTTCTCTCTCCTCAGCTTCCTCCCGTCATCAGGTAGCAAGTACATGAGGCTCTGATAGGAGCCAGGCATGTGGCAGGTGGCTTTGGGGACAGGAAAGCCAACAAGGCAGATGTGGCCCTCACAGGCTGTCATCTGGTAGAGGGACAGGCACTGTCCTCAGAGTGATGCCCACCATAGCAAAGTGGGCTGGAGATTCCTCTGCCAGCTCTGGGTGGGGCCAGGGAGCTGGAGTGAGCTTGTGTGCAAATGAAACAGTTGACTTGGGACATCTCATTTAATCCTTAACACCTTCCTTTGAGTCAGGTGCTACTGTGACCTGCTGAGAACCCAAGCCTAGGAAGCTGCAGGGTTCAGCCAGCACATGCGGTTCTTTCATGAAGAAGCCCAGAGGGCACCATGTGGTCCATTTCTATGAAATGTCCGGAATAGGCAAATCCATGGAGACAGAGCAAGTTAATGGTTGCTTAGGGTTAGGGGATGGGGACAGAGAGTAACAGCAAAAGTGGGTGGTGAGTACAAGGTTTCTTTTTGAAATAACAAAAACTGAAAACCATTGAATAATGTACTTTAAATGGGTGAAATGTATGATATGTGACTCATATCTGAGTAAAGCTGTTATTAAAAACTTTCGGCTGGGCGCCGTGGCTCAAGCCTGTAATCCCAGCACTTTGGGAGGCCGAGACGGGTGGATCACTAGGTCAGGAGATCGAGACCATCCTGGCGAACACGGTGAAACCCCGTCTCTACTAAAAAATACAAAAAACTAGCCGGGCGAGGCGGCGGGCGCCTGTAGTCCCAGCTACTCGGGAGGCTGAGGCAGGAGAATGGCGTAAACCCGGGGGGCGGAGCTTGCAGTGAGCTGAGATCCGGCCACTGCACTCCAGCCCGGGCGACAGAGCCAGACTCCGTCTCAAAAAAAAAAAAAAAAAAAAAACTTTCAGCTGGGCATGGTGGCTCATACTTATAATCCAAGCATTTTGGGACACCAAGGCAGGAGGATCACTTCAGTCCAGGAGTTTGAGACCAGCCTAGGGAACACAGCCAGCAAGACCCCATCTACACAGAAATTCAAAAAATCTGCCAGGCGTGGTGGCGTGTGACTGTGGTCCCAGCTACTTGGGAGGCTGAGTGAGAGAATCCCTTGAGCCCAGGAGGTTAAGGCTGCAGTGAGCCATGATTGCACCACTGCGTTCCAGCCTGGGCCACAAAGCAAGACCCTGTCTCAAAAAAAAAAAAAAAAAAAAAAAAAAGGTTTTTCATGTGAAGCCGAGCCCTTGATTCTTCTGTCAGCTGGCCTGTGGCTGCAGCAAGGAGGGAGGGAGAAGGGGAAAAGATGCAAGAAAATTCTTGCACCACTGACGTGGTCTTGAGTTGGTGCTGGCTGTCTCCAGACTGGGCAGATGTTCCCAGCAGGCTCTTTTCTTCCGTGGCACTTTCGTGGACTCTCTGGGGAATCAGTTTCCTTAATAAGGCTTCATTCCCGCTTGCGATTGCCAACTCATTCCTCAGCTCCTCTAGGATTGGAAATCCATCCATACCCTTCCAGGGGACCCCTCCTCCTGGACAGGCCCAAGCATGACCCCTCCCTGGAGCAAGGCCCACTCTGGTCCACAAGAAGCCACATTCATCCCCTTCCCGGGAGGTCTGGGAGGGCCAGCTGCACTCCAGCTTTTCCTTTGATGTTAGTTAGCAGTAAGTCACAGGTTCAGGCCCCCAGACCATGAGTAAACGTGGCCCCTCAAACTGTCAGGGCACATATATTAAGCTCGTCAGTGATTTAACTCCCCCTCTTCTATTTAACACATGGGAGGACATCTCCCAGGCTTCTCCTGTGGGTAAACGGGCAAGTGTGACTTCCAGCTCCGCCAACATCTCTCCAGCAAACTTCTGTACAGCCTGTTTTCCCGGCTCCTAAAACCCAACCCTTCTGTGCTCGACGTGGGCAAAGTTGAGTGGGACTGTGGTTACGAGTTAAGACTAGCTCACCAGCTGTTAGCCTCTATCGTAGAGTCTGCTTTTAGTCCAGGCCCTCTTTTGGATCGGGCATCTAGTATATTTTGATGTTTTAGCGAAACTTCCATTTTAACATCCTGTTGCAATTATCAAATATTTGCGTGGGGGGGGGGTGCATATTCTTCCTTCTTCCCTAGAGCAACGGTGTTGTGTCATACTCAGTAAAACTGTATTGATGCCAAGATGGGCTTGTACACAGAGCACATTTCCTGAGATGCCCCGTGAATGCTTTTTTAAATATCCCTTTTAAAACAGCGCCTGAAGTTCCCAGATGGATTTAATTTTTTTCACTGGTTTATAGATGCACTTCCTTTCATAGGCAGTCCCTAGCACTTTCTTGCCCTAACTCTTGAATAGGTTATATATCCAAATAAAAAGTGATTCTTACAAAAATAAAGAAAAGAAAGCTGATGTTTCAGCATCACATGGAGATGGTAGGAAATAGAATTAGAAATGATCCCTCCTTCCCTTCTACTGTGAATAAACAGCCAGGCTCATTTTTTTAAATGTCCTTAATGGCGATTTCCCAATTAATCTTGGGAATGACCCAAGGACAATGTCAGCCAATTTATAATTGAATCCAAACTGGGGGGTGGCAGGAGTGGGAAGTGAGAGGTTTACTCTCTTCTCAGCCACGTGCAGTGACATTTTTTTAAGCCTACAAGGGTGAATTTAAAAGGGCCTGAGAGGGTGAAGTAGAGGTGATAGCCAGGTTCTTTAAAGACAAGGGATGCTTTAAAAGTAAATAATAATAATAGTAAACTTTGGAAGGAAATAACTGAACAGGACTTAGATGAGTCTTACATCTCTGGGTCCCAGGTCCACCTGGGGCTCAGGATTTTACAAACTTGCACTGTCTCATTCCCACGAGGAGAAATAGGAGGCCACCGAGGCAGAAGAAGCTTCCCGGAGGCTTCAGCCTAGTCCAGCTGGTGCTGCCTCTGACCACAGTTTAGTTTTCTGGAAGGGACGGGACAGGCAGCACCTGACATTGGAAGGAGAGCAGTGTTCTGGGGAAAAAGCTGAGTCTCACTGGGAATGCGTCGATTGGGTAAGAACACGTTAAGGGGCCGGGCGCGGTGGCTCAAGCCTGTAATCCCAGCACTTTGGGAGGCCGAGACGGGCGGATCACGAGTTCAGGAGATCAAGACCATCCTGGCTAACACGGTGAAACCCCGTCTCTACTAAAAATACAAAAAATTAGCCAGGCGTGGTGGCGGGCGCCTGTAGTCCCAGCTACTCGGAGGCTGAGGCGGGAGAATGGCGTCAACCCGGGAGGCGGAGCTTGCAGTGAGCCGAGATCGCGCCACTGCACTCCAGCCTGGGCGACAGAGCGAGACTCCGTCTCAAAAAAAAAAAAAAAAAAAAAAAAAAAAAAAGAACACGTTAAGGTTGGGCTGGGGCGGGGCAGGAATGAGTGGTTAGGATGGAAAAGTCAAGCTGGGAGCTCACACTTGTCAAGCGTTCACCTTGCAGAAGGCACGGAGTGAGCATTGTACACCACGTGTACCATTTGGTTTCTGTGACGTGGGTACTGTTACTCCTATTCCCAGTTGACACTTGAGGACACCAGAGAAGCACAACATCTTGTGCAGGTGCACAGCCAACTGAGGGTGGAACTCCAGTGTGGAGCGTGCCTTCAGCACCTCACCTTGACTCCTTATCTTCTGTGACAAGTTAACAGACAAAGGGAACAGATGGTCCATTTTGATCTCGTATTTACTGTGTGCCAGTATAAAGCTTCTCACAGCAGCCGCTCCTTTTTGTACTACTACTTCTTCACACGTGAGGACGTTAGGAGCCAGAAAGGTGAAGGAACACACAGCTAGAAGGTAGTGGAGCCAGGGTCAAAATCCAGGTCTCTCTGTTTCCAAAGGCCAAGCAGCCATTTTCTCCCAGTCCCTGAACTCCATTTGGAGTTGCCTGGAAAGCATTTGGTGTGAAGGAGCTGGCCACATCTGCACTAATCAGCTGTTAACCCTCAGAACTACCAGCCAAGAGAAATCCTGGTTGGCCAGAGCCTCAGTCCTTGAACAGTCGCCCTGACATTGCATGGAAATTCCTAAAACCAACGTCATCATTCTTGAAACCTCCCTCTACAACAGCATAAATGCCCTTTTCTCCTGGGCTGAATGAATGGAGACCATTTCTCCCAATTTATGGGGTGATGCCAATTTGACTGGGTAGTTCTCATAGGCCCTGACCCTGGCAACTTAAAGTCTTCCATTATTTGGCTGGGGACAGGGGGTTGTTATTTTAGGGGACAATCTTCTATTGTTCTGTGCAAGCAAACCCCATCCCCCTTCCCACCTTCCCCTCCAGGACCCCTGAGATAAATAAGAAAATGCACTCATTAAGCAAGTCCAACCTCTAATTCATGCGGCTTGCAGTAAGGACATAGGGAAAATGGTTAGCATACAGCAGCGTGTTCTTAAGGATCTCCTGGCAGCTACGGAAGACAAATAATGAATGCCTTGTAACCCAGCCTGGCCGCACCATTTCGGCAGCTCAGCCTTATCAAACACAGGCCAGGTTGTGGATATTTCCACCCTGGGCCCTCCTCAGGATCCAGTAGGTATTCAAGGATGTGGCTGGACTGCATTTTTTCTGCTTGGGGATTTGACATGGCATGACTGTGTCCCAGTGAGACAGTGGATTGTGGGTGTATTTGTGAGATGGAGCCCTTCAGGATAGAAATCAGCCAAGCTAAGCCAGTGCCCTGGGAATGGGACTATTTACCTGCTTTGCCTACTCTGAGCACAATCAGTGTACCTGCAAAACCCAGGTGGGAACCAGGGTGTGTACAGCCAAATGTAAAGAAATGTTTCGACATGGCTCTGTATGAAGATAAAAGATTTGAACCCACACTCTGTACAGCTTACTCTACGTGGGTTTCAAGTGGCAGCTAAAGTGTAGGTAACAGGAGCTGATACCTGGCTCTGCACCTCTTCCCAAAGGAGTCCTGCTGGTGAAGGATGCCGTGCTGGGCCACTCTTCTGTTTGCCCACTTGGCTGACGCCTGAGGCCAGGTCCATACCGGGCTGTTTGTTTCCTGATTTGAGGCCGTTTATCCTCATCACCCCATGATGCTGCAGTTTAGGCTGTCTCATTGCAGCCAGGGCTTGCTAACAGGCTTCCTCCCCAAGCCAGCTCCTACGGATGGGCAGAGGCTGCCTAAAGAGTTGGAGCAGCAGGAAGGCTAGGGTGTAGAGAGACATGTTGGCTGCATTTTTGCCCACCCACCCGTAGCTGCCCCTTTACTTTCGTTCTGGCAGTGGGTTCTCTTTGGGTTCTCCAACTTGGAAGCAGCTGGAGCAGCCTCCCTGCCACCTGTCATGTGCTCTAAAGATGCCTCACGGGTAGTAAGGCTACCCCCTGCCTCCCACGTAAGCATAGCTCAGAGCATTGCAATGTGATCATTACGTGTCCAGTGTGGTGGGTTGCCCAAGCACATGGATGTTTATATACGATGTATCTCAAAGGTCAGAGCACGCGAAGAAGGCGCACTGGGAGAGTCCCACTAAGGGGAACCCCATCCCCGTAAACAAACTCGTTCAAGTCCCTATCACTGAGGCCCCCTCCCTTTGGTGGGGGCTGGGGAGTGCTTCCTGCTTCCTCTCCCACAAATGCCAAAGGATGCAACAGATTGAGGCACTGGGGAGAAAGCGCCCAGCCTGCGGGATTGTGAAGGGCAGTACAAAGCCTCACCTGCTAGTAGAGCACCATGGGGCCGTGGTCAGTTTCACTGTCTGCAAACTGGGCTTGTTTTTCCCACCATAGCAAGCTGGGGTAGCCGACCTCGAGGCAGAGCTGTGGGAAGAGCCCACTCGTGACCTGGATGCAAACCCTTGACTTGCCAGAAGTCTGTCAGGGCTGGGGCAAAAGTCAGAGGCCTGATGGATGGGAAAGGGCTTTAAAATGTAAAAGTTGCCTGATAAATGTGAGGAATTCGGGTTTGCTTTGGTGGTGGTGATGATGATGATGATGGTGACTGTGATGATGACAATGACAGTAATGAGCTCAGCCAGACACAGCGGCTGCTTGATGTTCACCCTGGCACCGCATCGGAGGCCTTTCTTCACGGTGAGCTTTGTGGTGGTGAGAAGTGCTCGTCCGTATATGGTATGTAGCACGGCACAGCCCGGCGTAGCGTGGGATTTATTTTAGGTGCTGCACGGTGTAGAGATAAAAAGACTACCTGGGTTCCAAATCTGGGTCCACCACCCAGCTCTGTGACTTTGGGCAGGTCATTCAAACTCTTTGTGCCTCAGTTTCCTCACCTGTAAAACGGGAATGATAACAGTACCTCCCTCCTAGAGTACTCAGTTTCAAAGACCATGGGCCGGAACTCAAGAGCTAATGTTCCAATCCAGACCTGAAGCAAGCTGGGGTAGCTGGCCTCGAGGCAGAGCTGTGGGAAGAGCCCACTCGTGACCTGGATGCAAACCCTTGACTTGCCAGAAGTCCATGGGCAAGTTCTGGCCCCTGTGCCAACCTTAGTGTCCACATCTATAAAATAAAGACAGGCCAGGCGTGGTGGCTCACGCCTGTAATCCCAGCACTTTGGGAGGCCAAGGCAGGCGAATCACTTGAGGTCAGGAGTTCGAGACCAACCTGGCCAACATGGTGTAACCCCACCTCTACTAAAAATACAAAAAAGAAAAAAATTAGCTGGGTGTGGTGGTGAGCGCCTTTAATCCCAGCTACTCGAGAGGCTGAGGCAGGAGAATCGCTTGAGCCGAGAAGGTGGAGGCTGCAGTGAGCTGAGATCATGCCACTGCACTCCAGCCTGGGTGACAGAGTGAGACTCTGTCTCAAAAACAAAATAAAAAATAAAAAAATAAAATGAAGACAGTAACAGTGACTTCTCTCAGAGCCATTGGGAGGGATTAAATAAGACCTTGCATGACATAATCATGTGGTTATTAAGTGCCGGCTGCCAAGCTAAACACCTTATATTGTCTCAATCCTCCCAGTGGTCAGGGAAGTACTATTATGAGTCCTTATTTTATAGATGTGCAAATTCGGACATCCAGAGGAGTGTGTTGTAGGTCACCCAGCTAGAGAGGTACAGGAGGAAATGGACCCAGCCAGCGTTCGCCTGGCTGCCAAAGGATGCTGCTGCCACAGCTCCCAGGAGGGCCCCCACATGCACCAGCCCCTCCTTGCTTAGGCTCCTGTGACTCCCCTCCCACTAACAGGAAACCTTGCCGCCTTGCTGTCCCCACCCTGGGGGATATCACTCAGGGATGAGTGAGTTCTGGGGTTGCAGGCTGTTGCTGGAATAAATGAGCTCGTGTGTGTCACACCTGTCTCTCGTTGAGAGAGCATCACGCTGTGCATTCTCGGTGAGCTTACCCGACATATAGCAATATTGGATCCATGTTTAAATGGACAGCCGTGTGCTGCAGAGAATGACCAGTCAGTAAAGGCCTGTTGACTGTCAGCAGGCTTGGCTTGGCTCAGCTCCAGCCCAGGCCTGGGGTCTGTGCCAAGCCCAGAGAAAGGTATAGCACAAGCCCCCAGCTCGGGTGGATCTGGTGGTGCTGCGTCTGCACATGGGGTGCCAAGGGCTCTATCATATTTAGCCCTCTGAATATCAGCCCCAGAGCCAATGTCGCAGACATCTGCTTTAAATGAGGAATCCCTTCCTTTAAGATAGAGAGAAACCTTAGAGGCCAGAGTCACACCTTCCTTCTTCTCTTGGATGGTCCCCATCCCTTGTAATTTTAGATGCAGCATAGTATACTGATGGAAGCACTGCCTGGGTTCCAAATCTGAGTCCACCCCCTCCCAGTTATGTGACCCATGAGCACCTCATGCAAACACTCTATGCCTCAGTTTCCTCATCTGTAAAATGGGGATGATAATGTTCCTTTCCTCATGAGTATTGTGAGAAATAAACAAATTAATGTATGGCACATTGCCATGCACCTAGTAAGCACAGAAAAGGGTTTCTATGATCATCTTACATCCATATCTGTCGTAAATTAGTGTCCACTTTTGGCTGTGAGTGCCATGAGGGCAGGGGATGGTCTGTCTTCTTCACTGCTGTGTTCCAAGGAAAGTTCTCAGGAAATATTTGCTGAATACATGAAGGATGCATGAGCAAACAGATACGTGATTGCTCCCAACATGCTTGTGGGAGGCAGAGGCAGGGGATGCTATGGATGCCGCTCATCCCTGGAGGGCTTCACAGGCCCAGAAGTTACCTTAGATTCAAAGATGAAGGAATCATCTGGGGCTATCTTAGTTTCCTATCGCTGCTGTAAGAAATTACTGCAAACTTAATGATTTCAAACAATACACATTTATATCTTATGGTTCTGGGGCTCAGAAATCTGATGTGGATCTCACTGGCTAAAATCAAATCAAGGGGATTGTTGCTTCGGGGGCCACCTGCATTCCTTGGCTCATGACACGCTTCCATCCTCAGAGCCAGCAATGACCGGTTGAGTCCTTCTCACATCTCATCACTGAATCCCCTGCCTTCCTCTTCCACGTTTAAAGGACCCTTGTGATTACAGATTACACAGGACCCACCCACATAATCCAGGCTAATCTTTTTATTTTGTGGTCAGATGATTAGCAGCCTTAATTCCATCTGCTACCTTGATTCCCCCTTGCCATGTAACATAACATATTCACAACTTCTGCAGGTTAGGATGTGGACATCTTGGATGCGGGAAGAGGGGGAGGTGATTCTTCCAGCCACAGGGATTTTCAGTTATTAAGGAAGATGGGAAAGTGAATGAAGGAATTCTCTATTTAACTGCCCCAAGACCATTTTGAGAGGGAAAGGACTTAGACCAGCGCTTCCTTCAGTAGGTCTCCATGGTATCTCTTTCTGAATTGCGTGACTCCAGGCTTCAGGGAGTTTTTTTTAGTCATTTTCCGAGGATGGTCATAAGTGCCAGGAAGTCAGGCCTCAATAAAGGCCAATAGGCTGGGCACTGTGTCTCACGCCTGTAATCCCAGCACTTTGGGAGACTGAGGCGGACAGATCACAAGGTCAGGAGTTCAAGACCAACCTAGCCAATATGGTGAAACCCCGTCTTTACTAAAAATACACAAACTAGCCAGTGCGGTGGCAGGCACCTGTAGTCCCAGCTACTCTGGAGGCTGAGGCAGGAGAATCGCTTGAACTTGTGAGGCAGAGGTTGCAGTGAGCGAGATCGCGCCACTGCATTCCAGCCTGGGTGACAGAGTGAGACTCTGTCTCAAAATAAATAAATTAATTAATAAATAAAGATAAAGGACAATAGGACAGTAGCCCAGATACAGAATCAGGAGTTGTTGATGGAGCCCCTCCCACGTGCCAGCGTGGGTTGCATTCAGCAGCAGCCACACTCCTGGGCCCATCTTTATTGAGCACTTACTATATGAAAGGCACGTTACCAGTCACGAGATGCCCCTTCTGTCACTAAATTCTCATGACAGCCCCTTGAAGTAGTTCCACTTGTCACCCCCATTTGACAGATGAGACGGCTGTAGCACAGAGGGATTTTGTGATTTGCCTGAAGTCACACAGTCCGTCAGTGGCAGAACTGGGATTTGAACCCAGGGAGTTGGACTCCAGAATCTTGGCTCTTTACTGGCTTGACCTCCTGCTTCTCTACCATTCACACATGTTGTTCCATTGCCGTTGCACAACCACCAGGTGAGGACGGGATTTCGTTTGAATCCCTACTGCTTAGATACGGAGACTGAGGCTGACAAGGATTGTGTGGCCAGCCCGGCATCACTCAGCCGGTAAGCGAGCTGCCTGGGCTCTTTCTCCGTATCACACTGCCTTGCCATGTGTTACTAATGAAGAATGAATTTCTAGAAAATGAATATTTTCAAAACACTCCCTGCCACCTGCAGTCCCTTTCAGGAGTGGCAATTGTTTGTAGTTCCCCAGGCCCCCCATACAGGTAAGCAATCACTCCTACTTTAGAACTGAAATTGGGGGCGTCTCCTCCCTGCCACCCAGGACTGTCATTTAGCCAGCCAGCCTGAAGACTGCGACAAGCAGGCAGATGCGATGCTTGAGAGAGTGAACGTGGCCAGTCTCCCAGGAACTCCTTAATGAAAAATTGCAATCCTGTGGATGAGAGTGGAGTCGACACAGTCCTCATTACTACCCAGGTCTAAATTAAACAAGACAAGGGAGGCTCTTGAGGAGGAAGGCAGAAGTTACTGAAGGCTTAAATAATAAATTGCAGGAAGGGAGCTTCTGTTAGGGAAGGTTCTCTGACTTTCCAGGGTGCGTGGAACCCCAATACATTTCTCCTTTGGAGTATCAACAGCCACTTAGGTTGAGGATACAGAATGGGGCCCAGTAAACCCAGCCTCTTCCTTCCCTCTCTTGCTGGGTGAGGGCTGGGCTGCAAGCGTTGCCCCCAGGACTCTGCCTTGGCAGCTATGGCTCCAGAATGGTGACGCCCAGAAGCAGATATTCTGCAACGTACTGTCTTCTAGGCTGACAGCTCTTGCCTCCCCAGCTTGAATGCATGCTCAGTGTACCAGGGTTGAGTTCTGGAGTCCCCATGTCCCTTCATAGTGACACCCAGCATCTCTTTCTAGATAAGGGGCTTGCATGAAGCAACACCATGTTGGCTTACAAGTAGGAAATCATGTTCTTTCCCACCAATTGGATTTCTAGGTGACCACCTGAGATCCAAAGTTCTGGAAGTCAACACACCATCCACCCACGCTCCCCTTGCCCACCTCACTGTGTCTGTCTCGTGCACAGGCACATGCACACAGGGCGCGGGCTGCAGTCCGACAGAAACATAGGCTTCCTGCCGTTAACTGGGGGGCCCTGACTGCAGACACAGCATAACTATCTATTCATAGTCTTTTTTTAATTCTAAGAAATGCTGCTCTAGCTATCACCTACTTCGGGGCAAATGGCTGGCTGGCGTATCAGCATTTTTCAAGTTATAAACACCCCCTTTTAGCTGGGACCCCTTGTTTATTTTCAGTATTCTTCAGAATGAGGAGTTTGGGCATGGCCAGCCAGCCCTGGCTGTGGCATGGAAGATGGATTGGCCCTGGGCACTCAGGGAGGGGTGGTGGGGGTTGCACCCCATGGCCAGGGGACAGTTACAGACACCACTGTCCCCAGATGCCCCAGGGAACACTGCGTCCCAGCTGCTTCTACATGACAGTCCAGGCCATGGCTTTCCTTGTCTTGCACCCATTTCCTGGAGGAAAAGTGGGAATGGTTCAGGAATGGGTCCCTGCTCCATGGCTCCTGAGAAGGATTCCCTCTCTCCAGACTAACGCTGCTGTCCAGGCGCTTCTCCACCTTTAGATCCAAAGCTATGGAGGGGCTTGTAAACATGTTGCTTTTTGTAAATTGCACAAGTGGACTTGTCTAGTTCCGTAAACATTGCTGGCGGCATCCAGATGGAGCCCCAGGAAGCAAGCTTCCTCCTGAAACGCTCCTCTGGGGGCAGGACAGCCCCCCGACTCTGGCATCAGCTGCCATGTCTTGAGAGCCTACTGTGTGCCAAGCATTTTACCTGCAGGGTCTGATTTTATCCTCAATCCTATGCAGCGGGGTACCAGGATTTTCCCTTTTTACAGATGAAGAAGCTGGAATTGAGGAAGGCTGAGGAGCTGCCCACAGCCTCACGATCGTGAGAGGCAGGGCCGGGACTTACGGCGTCCAAGGCGCTTGGTGTTGTGTCTTCCACCTGAGGGCTGCATGCAGCCTCCCATTCCAGACCCCACACGGTATTTCCTCATCCAGGAAGAGGGGACCTAGGGCTGGACGGCAGCCACGCTCACTCATGCGCTGGGAGGGTCTCCCGGGGTCTCCCCAGGATCACGGCCACCTACCACCCCTGTCCCCTGAAGATGAATGGTCACAGCTGCAAATTTCAAACAGTGTTACGTGCTGCGGTCGGCAGCCAAGACAAAAAGTCCACAGACGTTTGGCCTTTGAGGCAGAGGAACACCACGAGCTTTCCGTTGCTTTTCTTTTGATCTGCTATTCAATTTTAAAAAAGGAAAAAAAAAAAAAAATGGAGAGGATCAGTGAGTAGAAATCTAATTTGAAAAAAAACAAAACAAGTTCACACAAACAGGAAATGTCGTCTGCTGTGGACCAGTCGCTGCTGCTTTGGGACTTTTAAAACGACAGCATGTCTTATGGACGCTGCTCACTTCTCTTAGTGAGCCTGGAATTCTGGGGCTCAGAGGAGCAAGGTTGAGAGGTTGTGGATGCGGGAAGGGAGGAGACACCATCTCATGTGCCCTGCAGCATTTGGTCCAGGGCCAGGGCTGGTCTTCGGCTAAGCTGGCTTCCTTGGTTTTACTAAAGGAAGACTCAAGTCTTCCCTGAGAAATGTTTGCTTACAAAAGACAGAAACACCACCCTGTGGTGCTGAAACCAAGGGGGATTTAATGCAAGAGCAAACCCTAGAGCCAGAAGCTGGGTTTGGGCCTGGCCCCATCCCCACCCCCATCTCATCAGGCATCACAGACTTAAGGAGTAGGACTGTGGGTCCCTGGTGCTCTCTGAGCCCTTAAGTCTCTGCTGGGGCATATCTCTGTGTCTCTCTTTCTGTCTCTCTCTCTCTCTCTCTCACACACACACACACACACACACACACACACACACACACACTCATGCCAGAGCTACTTCAGAATGGTGCCTTCAACCTGGAGCCTTCAGTCCCACGTGGGTCCAGTGCTCTACGGGCTCACTGTCTCTGACCTTCTGTGCCACCTTTATGGGAAAGAGAGTCAGATCGGTTCATGTATCTCTGTGCCTCAGTTTCCTCTTCTGCAAAATAGAAACACTAATGGTATTTCTGTCCCGGAATGTCTGTGAAGGTGCCTTGGGTTAGACAGTGTGCTCAGCTCATTCAAACTCAGGCGAGTGTACCCCTGCGCCTGATAGAGAGTGAGTGCTCAAAATGGGGTGTGACTGCTGTCCTTCCTATTGTACAGCATCCCTGGTGTCAGGAGTTACGTGAGCAAATGTTTTCAGAGCCACCTCAGAGAGAACACAACCAGCATAGAAAAAAAAATAGATCATTTCACTGAAAGAACTATTATAAATACTTCATGATAAGTCAGATTTCTGTATAATTTTCAAAGCACTGCCACATACATGGCTTAGGCGATTCCCTCAGTATTCTGAGATATGACTGAGACTGTTTAATAAACAAGGAAATTAGAGGTTAAGGTATTGCCTGAGCTCACACTGTCTGCAAGTGGCGGAGTTTAAGCTCAGATCCACGTCCCACCTCTAAATTCTGTGTGGGTTTGTTGTTGTTTGTCTGTTTGGTTTTGGGGGGTGTTTTTGAGACAGGGTCTTGCTCTGTCACCCAGGCTGGCGTGCAGTGATGCAGTCATAGCTCACTGCAGCCTCGACCTTCCAGGCCAAAACCGTCTGCTCCCCTCAGTCCTGGAGTAGCTGGGACTACTGGCGCACACTACTACACTCAGCTAAGTGTATGTGTGTGTAGATGAGATTTCACCATTGTTGCCTGGGCTGTTCTTGAATTCCTGGGCTAAGCCATCTGCCCGCCTCAGCCTTCCAAAGTGCTGGAATTACAGATGCGAGCCACCATGCCTGGCCAATTTTGTGTGTTTTCAACTGCATCAGAGGTAAAAGTTTTTATAACCCATCATATTTCTCTTTATACCTTGGCTACCAGGAAGCACAAAATTTTAAGTGTGATGCCCAAACTCAGCACTGCCCTAACCATGGTTTTTAGTATATTTTGGATATTGACTGAACTGCAGTACTTAGATGAGGTAGATTGGTTTTCTGAAACACAGCGTAAGTGCCTCTGTGAAGTGGATGAATTGCACACGTTCAGAAATGGTGAGGATGAGTTTTATTTCTGACACGTCATCGTTTCTGCTTGTGGAAGAGGATGGGCTCTGGTGGACATAGCTTGACACCTGTTCCTTCCTGTGGCATGGTTCTCTCTTCCAGCCTTTCTGTCTGGAGTCTTTGTGAAAAGAGTGTCCAAAGAAAACAAGGCCCCACTCGCCTGCAGATCATCTTTCTGTTTCCTGCTGATACCTGGCGGGAGGTGAGGGGAGCTTTTCTCAAAGACCCTGGCAGTGAAGCATCATCAAAGTGAGCCAAGACCTTTGTGAGCCTGAGACGGGGATTGCAGCTTTCCAGAACGCTCATCAGTGTCACTTCCTAAGGATTTCAAACCTGCACAGACAAACCCACGTGTCCTACGGGAAGGCTGCTGTGTGTCTAGGGGAAGGCTAATGACTTTCTTGGCCTTTGTCCCTCAGTTCGCAGAGGGGCAGTGCTGGCGTGCCCTGTCAGACCGGCTTAGCCCGACAGGAGCCTGACATGCCTGGCTGAGTCTTGCCTCTGGCCCTGTACCTCAGTTTCTTGATCTGTGGTGTGAGGGTAGTATCACCTCCCCTGGGAGTCGTGGTAGCAGTCAGCAGTGTTAACAACAATGACAACAGGGGCAGCTGGGCCCCTCAAGGACCGCACTTAATGCTCATGATATCCCTAATACTGCTGTGAGCCCTTTGTTTTAACTCATTCCTGTCTCACAATCGCTGATGAGAAAACAGAGAGGCTGCCCACTTGCCTGGGATCACACAGCAAGTACATGCACAACAGAGCCAGGACTCCAAGATGAATGGAAGGCACTAGCTCAGACCAGGGGGCCTCAGACAGTGAGTTCTCAAGCAGCGTTGGTTCTCTTGCCTTCCCCGGGGACCGTGAGGCCAGCAGCCTGTCTTGCCCGGGAGGTGACTGCTGCAAGCCACTGGTCCATGCCTCCCCGCATTCCTTCCTCTCTGACCCTCTTTCACCCTCTGCCCTTCATTTTTTCCTTCTGTAAAAGCCCAGACCCAGCCTATCCCAGCCTGCATGAGGGACTGGTGTTGAAGTGGAACTGAGCTGGGACCCTGGAGCTCGGCTGCATAATGGGGCCGTATTTTCTGAGGGAGCCAATGCATAGTTGTGTTAAACACATGCACTTGACTTTAAAAACCCCAAGTCCTCAGTAAATGAAATACTCATCCCCAGCTCAACGCCGCTGTGGGGTTCGGCCCCTTGGAAGCTGGGGGCTTGGGAGGAGAGAGTGCCTGCCCACTCCAGGACCCCAGCACCCCCTAGAAAGTGGCCTGTGGGCCTCTCCCCAGAGAAAACAAACTGCGGCTTATCTGACTCTCCCTTATTTATTTCTTTTTTTAATTTTTTGATAATCATCTTTTTAATCCATTTGAATTCCATTATCCAAATCCCGATGACAAATGTACCGACACACCCATCCAACCAGGGCTTGGTCTGCTGAGTACCGCCGTGGTACCCCCGCAACTGTCTCTCATGAGACCTCCTGTATGCTGGGGATGCGGCTGCATGTTTGACGAAGTCCTGGCCTCACCCTGTGGGTATCATTAGCCCGACGGGGGACCACATGCCACAGTCTTACGGTCTCTAGGGTGAGATGGGCATCTGGGGTGCCATGCGTCTGCCCCAGGCCTCTGCCTGCACCACCCCTAACCCTGAAGGCTTGTTCGATCTGTGGCCTGCAGTGAAGTGGGAATTTGCTCTCCCCTTTCCCGACACTCACTCCGATAAATCACTTCCTGTTTTAGTTTTATTGTTAGAGCAAAAATAAAACCTCCATGGAGTGCCCCATATATCTGCCTCTGGCATCTTTATAGGGTCTTTGGCATAGAAAGACATGCCCCTGGGAGGTGGTAAGAGTTGGGTTAGCCAAGACGTGGTACCCAAATCAGACTCTGGGGTGACAGGCCGCCTTGATCACCCTGGCCAGGTACCCCTAATTACTGTGACCCTAAGTGGCCCTCCCTGGAAAGGGGCTCTGTCGTGTCCCTTTAGCACCCGGAAGACCAAGCGATTGGACTGGGCGTTTTCTGACCTCTTCTCAGAGAAAAACGGTTCCTATATAACACGAATTCTGTTCAGTGTTAAAAAGGAATGAAATTTTGACACAAGCTGTGTGGATGAACCTTGAGGGTTCATACTGGGGAAGTAGGAGAAAGACATTTCACAGACATGGTGGTAAGTGTATATGTATATAGTTGAACATATAAGGCATTATAGGCAATTATGTAAATTTGAGTTGAAGGAGAGCTCTTGGAGGTTTATAGGGAGAGTTTGACATGATGTGACATTTTAAAATAATCACTTTAGCTGCTCTGTTGAAAACAGATTATAGGGAAAAGAGCAGTAGTGTGGTGAGTAGTTAAAGGGCTACTGAAGTAGTCCCAAAGAGAGAAAGTAGTGGCCTTCAAGTGGTGAGAAGGGCATTATGTTAATTGAAAGAAGCCAGACACAGAAGGACAAATACTGGACGATGACAGCACTCGGAGGAGTCAGGATGCCTCAGGATGATGGCTACGAGGAGCTGGGGGAGGGAACGGGGAGTTCGTGTTTGATGGGTATGGAGAATCCGTAGGGAAGATGAAAAGGTTCTGGAGATCGGTTGGTGATGGTTGCACAACTGTGGCAGTGTGCTGAATGCCACGGAACCGGAAGGAGAAGACGGTACATTTTGTGTTGTGTACATTTCACCACCACTTTTCTTTTTTAAAGGGGAGACTTCTGGGTGGTTTTCTGCCCGTGTTGCTACCTAGGGAGCTCTTGGCAGGTGGAAGCATTTGTTCCCACAGGGTTAGGAGCAGCAGCAAGGGTCCCGGCAGGCAGAGAAACTTGTCCTCAGGCCTCCCCTCTGCACCTCTGAGGCCTCACCGTGGGCTTCCTGGGCCGCTCCTTGCCCAGCACGGTTGCTGGAGGACTCTCTTAGTCTTTCCCTCCACCAGTGGAGCTGCAGTTGCCTTACAGAGCGTTTGAGATCAGCTGTGGTCAAATAATACAACATGTTAGAGTAAGATGGACTGATAAAATACAAGACACCCCCCTGTTGATATTGAATTTCAGATAGACAGTGAGTGATTTTACAGTATATGTATATCCCACGTGATATAGGGACATACTCCTGCTAAAATGGTCTGCAACTCCGATTTAACGAGCGTTCTGTATTTTCTTTGCTAAATCTGGCAAGCCTGTGTGAGCGGCAGCCCAGCAGTGGAATTCTCCCCGGTGTATCTTGATGCTTTAGGGCTGGAAGTGGGTGGTAGAGTGTTAGCCTTGTGAGTCCCAGTTCTGGTATGGACTTTTCTAAGTCCACCACCCCCATTTTGTAGCCACTTGACTTTGAGCACATTCCCAGCTTTCTGACTCTCAATTTCCTTATCTGCACGTGTGGATGATAATGGTTCTTTCCTCATGAAATGGCAAAGGATGAAATGATGGTAGCTGTGCAGCCATTAGCATAGCAAGCATTGTGTTCGTGTCAACACTTCAGGTTGTTTCTGTTTCTTTGCCTTCCTTTATGAATTAAAGATGACCATTTTCTAGATGAGCCTGAGGCTGTGGTGCTGAAACAGGAAAACGGCAGTGAAGACCTGGCTCTTCAGCCCAGCCTCGTCCTATATGGGCTCATGACCTCGAGTGAGTCAGTTCACCTCTCGGGGTCTCAGTTTTCCCAGCTCTAAATTCAATTAAACAGTTCTCAGGTTCCTTTCAAATTCAAAACTGTACATGATACCTCAATAAAGCTGTTAATTTTTTTTTTTTTTTTTTTAAATTCTGAACATGCTTCCCCTGTGTCTCCTCCCAGCCGTGGTTGTTTTCTCACCTAATACTTACAATCATGAGAAGTGGGTGTCACTTCTCCACTTAAATAAGTCTCACGACTCAGACAAGTTCTAAGCCCCTGACTCAGGGGCACACAGCTCTTGTGTGGTGGAGCCTAGCTTCCAACCCTAGAGTTCCTTTGGGCCAATTCTTATCACCCTTTACACACCAGGAATTGGTTTTCTTGGAGAGTGGGCAGTGGGTCTCACAGCCCCAGGCCAACCCACTCAGGATGAAGGTTCACCACTCACCAGACTCAACCAAGACAAGGTAGGGCAGTCACCGTGGCTCCCAAGGGCCAGTAGGAGCCGTGTATGGATGATCTTTCCAGCTGCTTTGCCTCTGCTGTCTTGATTAATGAAGATGTGGCTAGACCACAGGGCTCTTCAGTCTTGACATCATCAATCCCTTTGTGTCCATCTCTTGAGCCAGTGAAGCAGGATTGGCAAGAACAAGGCCTGTGGTGAACAGGCCTGAGCCAAGCCTCTGTTGACAGAGGTCAGAGAAGACAACAGAGAGGCAGCAGAAAGAAATATTGCATATTTCATAAGGGGTTCTAAGCATCTCATCGAGAATCCTTAGTGAAATATGTAATCAGAGACTCTTTAATTCTTTGCTTCAGGCCTAGCTTCAGAGTTCAAAGGTAATTTTTGTCCTTTTCATTTTCTGACAGACCTTGTCAAAATTGGGTTTGGGGTGGTCTTGCTGGCCGGTGAAGTCCATATTGGTACATACCCCGGTGCAGAGTCCACACTTGAAGCAGACACTGGATCTGCCATTGAGCATATTCAAAGAGAAAAACAAGGCAGCTGAATTAAAATGAAAAACTAAGCGGCCTGTAATTAAAAGGCTGTGGTGTAAACCAGAGGCCTGGAATTGGTACCTGGTACCACAAACTAAAACTAGACTCTTTCCATAGAACGAGCAGGGAAATCCCAGTGATCATGGAGCACTGGGAGGTGGACCGAGGAGGCCATGTGCATCTTCCTTCCCTCCTCTCCCCGAAGACAGAGAAGCTCAACAACCTGCTTCAGGATGGCGTTTTCTGGAAACGGCCAAGCTGGTCTATAGGTGTAATAGACTGGGACAGGGTGTGCCAGGATTTGAGCTGCATCAAAACGTGCTGTAGGGCTGAGACATTAGAGTGTAATTCCTCAAAAATATCCCCGACATACACATTTTAACTGGGCTTCAATGTGGTTGTATATGTGATTAGAATACACTGCCTAAGGAGCCCATTAGCAAGATCTGATATATCTGAACAATCTCATCTTTCTTGCAGAATTCAGGGCCCTGAAAGGTAGGATGTAGGGCAGATATTGGTGGATAGAGTAAGGAGGCTATTAGGGACATGCCTGGGACTGGTCACTATCATGACAAAGGATGATTATACCCACCTGGCATTTTTGTCTGGTCCACCAGGCTGCCTTAGTTTACCAGTGTAATTGTGAACAAGTGGATCTCTAGGGATCCAAAAGGAAATAGACATTTATTTGGCCATCCACCCCCACCCCGAATGATGGTGCACTCATGACAATGGCAAGTTACATTATTAGAACCTTCTAGAAGGGAGTGGTTCTAATAATGTAATTTCCCAATCCCTGGAAGTCCCTAAGTCTTGATTGGTTAAATTTTGTGTTGCACCCCTCAGGGGCCTACATTCAAGATCCTTTAGGGCCAAACCTTGCTCCCAGCTCATCCTATTCAGCCCTTGGAGGAGCAATTAATGTGTTAATCTAGCCAAGAATATACAACAGAGCCAGGGAAGTTGGCCATCTGCTCAGGTGCTGAAGTTACGCCAATGCAAAGAGAAATTTACTCCTCAAATCCCAGCACAGACTGTGGCTATGGGGCCAGCAGGAAGGCTGATGGGAGTGGGCAGGCCCCAGGTAGCAGGGCTGTGGGGAAGCACATTCGCCACACCTTGGAGTAGTGTTTTGGGCATTGGTAGAGTGGAAATGATAAGACTGGACTAACCAGTCCACCACCCAGCACATGGTAGGTGTTCCTAAATGTTTACTGAATAAATGAGTTATCAAGTGATTTTATAATTGAATATAGACAGGAGTCTACACTCAGAGCCCAAGGAGGAAATGCTTCATTTCCCCATTCCCTTTCAGTCATTCAACAGGTGTTTATTGAGTATCTACTATGCCCCAAGCAGTGTTCTAGGTGCTGGGGACACAACCATGAAAATGGCAGATGAGCTCCTTGAGCACAGGAAGCTTATGGGCTGGTGGGAGGATAAGGAGACGGTCACAGAACCGAGAACAGGGACCCTAAGCTACTCAGGAAAGTCCCTCCAAGGAAAGGACATCTTAGCCAAGCCTGGCAAGCAAGTTAGAAATGAGGCAGACACAGTGGGAGACGAGGATCCAGGCACAGCTGTGCCTTCTGGCATGTCTGGGGATAAAATCCAGTGTTGAAAGAGTTGACGCCCTCTGGACATAGCATGATTTTAAAAACAATGTCAGCAGTAATAGTAATAATAAGAATAGCTGCAATTTCTCACAGCTCTACATCAAGAGAGTCTTCACTTCTTTCCCTTTCATGGGCTGCAGCTTTAATTGGGTAAGTGGTTCCTTTAGAAACAATTAGGGATGGTAATCAGTCGCCATTCAGAAGTCTTGAGCAGGAACTGATTGGCAGGTCTCTTCGGGCTTGACCTTAAAACTTCCCCATAGCTGTGGCTAATGTCAAGCAAAGCCCGGAGGAGCACGATGGATTTCAGAAGAAAGGAAACAGAAATTTGGACGCACCCACAGTCTGTGCACACACTTAGCACCCAGCGTTTTGTGTTCTATGGAGAAACATCTGAAATGATCAGACCATCTTCAACTCCAAATTCTTCTTAAAAAAAACAAAAAAAAAAAAAAAACAAAAAAAAAAGCTGTGAGTTGTCTTTTTTAAAAAGACAGGAGTTGGAGGAGGAATTTCAGACAGGAGCCACCCATCTGTCTGAGGTTAGGATGAATTTCAGAGTTCCCAACTGTGTTTCACAGGGGCCCCGTGGAAAGTGCCGGCTCCTGTTCTTCACTGGCCATGATGTGCTCTTGTCCCACTGATTTGACTCAAGAAAACACTGGGGACCCTTGAAGTCCTGAACTGAGGACCTTGATCCTCCTGTAGTCCTAACCCTACCCGGGAAGGCTTGCTCCCACCCTACCCTCCTGGGCCCCTGCCGTCCTGGGTCCCACCAGCTCTTAGACTCCTTGGAAAGCAGAGGGGAGAGGATAAAAAGAAGCCACTGAGGAAGGCAGACATGGGTGTGGAGATGAAGAGAAAGGGGAAGGAAGGTAGATGGCCAGTATCTTTCTTCCAGAGTCAAGAGTCAGTTAGAGCGATGTCGTGCTGGTTAATTGTCAGATGGAGAAATGTGACTTACAAAAAACAGTATAATACTAATTAAAACTTACCCCAAAAAGCTGGGAAAACATCAAAACAGGGATAATAATGACCTCTGGTTAATGAGAATTTAGGGGAATTTTATTTTCCTGTTATTGTTTTCCTCTAATTATTACCATTAGTTTCTATAATTGTTTTAAGGATAACAGCAAGCAAGAAATAAAAGAGACAGAAAAACCACAGAGACCAAGATGAGCTGACAGAAGCAGACACACGGCCAGAATAACCGACAGACTAGGGGAGACTGACCTCCTGCCCCACATACTCTGTTCCCTTGAGCAAGCTTCTCTGTGACCTTCAGCTTCCTCCCCTGTGAAATCGTGCTTCCTGTCCTGACCATCTTATCAATTGTCCTGACACTCTAGTGAGAAGACAGGGGACCTGGCAAATTGTGTAGAGGATGATTGTGAGCCAGTCATTAAGTACTGAGGATTCAAGCAGTGTTTCTTTGCAGACAGTTCACCCAAATGGTTTGTGAAGAATGCAGATTCCTGGGCCCAGACTGGGTCTCTGGGAGCAGGGCCTAGGAATCTGCATTTTAATAAGCACCTGCCCTCCGACTTTGAGATCCAGGCATTTCAGACAGACAGCATCAGGGCAGGAACATGGAAGGATGCCTGTCGTAGGTGCCGTGAGTGATAGAAACAGTGTAAGGTCTAGTGTATTGTCTTCTCGCAACTTGAACCTTGCTGGAGAAGTGAGAAGTGGGTGTGCAGAATCATACAGTGTGCAGACGGCGGCCTAGTGAAGTGCCGTGTGCTTGCGAGTTGAGGGGGAGCTCGATGGCGCTGGGGCAGAGGTCTACGGAGAGTAGGCTGGGTTTAGAAAGATGAAGAGGAGGAGCAGCACTGGCCATCTGTACGGGGGAGACCCTGGTGAGCAGGGTCCACCAGGTGGGAGGGCAGGGCCTCCTTCTCTGGCCGTGCGTGTCTGGTTGCTGGTTGGTGTCAGGGATGGTTTTGCACTTTCTGTTTCCTGATCTCACCTGTCCCAGGACTTGGGGCTCTAAGTGGCATTACACTGGTCGGGCAGGCAGGCACCCTCGTCCTCTGACCTGTCAGACTGGCTGGTGTCAGCTGACAGCAGAGCCACGCTGAAAACAGACACAGCACCGGGGCCTCCCTCTAGGGCCTTGTACTCACTGGTTTGCTTCCAGTCGACTCTGAAAGCTCCCTGCTGCTTCCTCCACCATGCCTTCGCTTGTTCCGGAGGAACCACCCGACCTGGGTTGGCATCCTGCCTCTGCCACTCACTGTGTGACCTGAGAGCAATTACTTAACCTCTCTGTTCACACGGCCTCTTGTATGAAATGGGAGAAGAGTGGCTTTTGCCACAGAGGGTTGTCATAAGGATTGTCCCTGAGATAATCCACACAAAACCTTTGATGTGGGGCCTGACACTTAGCAAGGACACAATAAATGTTAGCCACTGATACACGTGTTCACCTGACAACTGTTCACTGAACTCCTGCCATGCTAGGTGTGAGGGAGGGGCTAGAGACACCGGGAGCCCATGATGGGCCCGGATGGGTGTGAAATAGCCTCCTGTGACACAGTATGATGAAGTGGTATCTCGGATGCAGGTGGCACAGTGTGGCATGGCTGGCCCAGTGATGGGCCCAGAGGAGGAGACATTTGGTTGGGTCTTGAAAGGACAGAATGGGAAGGTGAGAGGACATTCTAGGTGGAGGGAATGGCATATGAAAAGTCCCAAGTCCAGGATGTAACATCCTCGCTCCTTTTATCGTCTGCTTGGGGAAGAAATGGGGAGAGGAATGGCTTCTGCTCACCCACGCTGTTCATATCTAGGAATGGAGTGGCCAGGTTGAATCCAAGGACAACTTGGAGTGGGCGGAAGGTGCAGCAGTTCCCCGGAAGGGCTCTACAAGACTCCTGGGTTGCAACTGCCAGAAAATTCTGTTCCCCACAGCTCCCTGGTCCCAGCTGTGAGGTAGTTAACTGCAGCTGCCTCAATGTCAAAGCCGGGGCGAGGATGCTCATCTTACCTTCTGCCCTGGACAGCTGCAGCTGTCCTGCTTCCTGGACGTTTGCTGTCTGCGCTCCACTTACGAGCTGTCTTCCTCAGGCCAGTCCTGGCTGCCGGCTCCATTTCATCTTGTTTATCTGTGTGCCTTGACAGTGGCTGTCTCCTGCATCATTCCAAGCCAGAGAACCCAGACTGACCAGAACCCTCATTGGAGCGCTAACTTACTGTACACAGCATGGCTTAGAGGCATGGAGGGTGAATGTATCTATCACCCGGCACAGCTGCCCTGACCCTGGAAAACAAGGGCAGCCCACACAGGGACACTCCCACCAGCAAACTAAACAGGCAGTTCAATCCATAAGCAAACCAAAGCGGAAACAAGTGCGCCGAAGAGATGCCATCCTCCTCCAGGCTCTGCAGGGGGCTGGCTGTCTAAGAGAGTAAGTCCTGCTTGGGCTGGAAGTATGAAAACAGACCTCTAAGGCTTCTCTCGGTTTTATTTTGGGGGGATCAAGAGGAGAAGAGGGGAGAACCTGGTATCCCCGTTCTGAAAATGGGCTTGAGGGCTGTGGCTCTGAGGCCACATTTTGTAATAGGAGAGTCAGCAAACTGGGTGTAAAGCCCTGCACCCCTCCCTGCCAGCCCTGAGACTCGGGACCACGACTCAGCCTCTGTGGGCCTCAGCGTTCACATCTGTAAGTTGGAGCTGAGCGTGTCCACCTCTCAGGGTTGAAAGGATTCGGGATGTAATGTGTCCAGTTTCCAGCACCAAGTAAAGGCTTCCTATTTTTAGTTCCCTTCCTTCCCTGGCACAATGTCCATCAGTGTCATGATTCGAAAATGTGGTTTTGCACCAACGCAACTGTGGCCTCCTTCAAGGTACCTTTGTCTACTATATAATGTTTAATCCCCAATGTACTGGGCACTGGGAATAGAGCTGTGAATGAGACAGATGAGCCAGCCCCAGGGGCTGGCAGCCCAGCAGATTGACCTTTGGTGGCGTTTTGGGGGAATCAGCAGTGATGGCAGAAGGTTCACCCCAACATCCTCCCCTCTGGCCTAGGGCAGGAGAAACTGCAGCCATCTCCACGCTACGCCCGCTCCCTCCAGGAAAGAGGACTGCGCTGCTGGTGGTCGGTTTTATTTGGGTGCACCTCAGCATCAGCGGCTCAGACGCAGGAGGTGGCAGGTTGTGGCCATGCCCTGTGGTGGCTGGGGCCCCTGGGGTTCGTGAGCTTTGCCGGCGTGGACCAGGCTGTGCCAGGAGCCTGTCCTCTGTTGGTCTATGTGCCATAAGCCAGACCCCAGCAAGGCTTCTCCCAAAGACGTGGGTGCCTCGGAAAGATGAAAGCGGTGATCCTCATTTCCCTAAGGGCCTCCCCAGCCTTTGACAAGGTCCTGGCGGAAAAGCTAGACCTGTTTTCGTACATTTTGACCCCAGGGACATTTATAGGTGGCCTGAAAGCTAAATCAATGGATTTTACTTACTTTTTAAAAATTCACCTTTCATTACATTTGAAATAGACCTTCTTGCCCTATCTCTGAGTCTCCTCACATCTCCTCTCCCTTCCCCAACCCCCCCTCTAAGGGTCTAAGGGTGAAGTAACAGGCGGGAGTGCCTGTCATACACAACACTAGGTAATAAAACACTTTTTGGGGCTTAGCCACCAAATGTCCCTCGTGTCCAAGTGTCCATATCCAAACCTGAGCTCAGTCAGGTATCCGACTGGTGTTGCTGTCACCGGGGCATTTGCCGCACCCAGGTGCTGACGTCATCTATTGATACCCCCTGTCTCCAGATTCTTTTTGGCATCCTCCTCCCCAGCTTCCTAATCACTGATGAGACCAGATGGCAAAACAAATGGGGACTGATTTTGCAGTGACATCGGAATTGGAAGCTTTCTTTCTGGAACTAAGTATTAAGTATTTTTTTAAGCACTTATTTTCTAACATGTAGTCCACAAAGAGGGCGTCAGCCCTGTGCTTTGAACTTGACACGCATCGTCTCACTTCATCTTTGCTGCACACCCTTGTGTAGCAGGTATGACCAGGCCTATGAGAGAAGGGGAAACTGAGGCCCAGACCAGTGAGGTGATGTGTGCAAGGTCACGGACTGGGATTTCACCCATGCACCTTGTCTCCGGGGTGTGTCCTCTTCCCACAATGCTGTTCTGCCGTTGGGTTATTTAACTGGAAGATGACATAGGTAAGACATACCTTGAATGTAGCTATGAGGCCAGACTGTTTTTTGCTAGATGCAAAATCTGGAGTCTAGCTTTCCAGATCCCACAGGGAAAAGACCTTGGAGTAGAACCAAGATTCCCCCATGGCATGGAAGGAAGAGGAAAGGGGACATTTATAAGGCTTTTGTGGGAGGCAGTAACACTGTGACTGTGGGTGTCAAGAAAGGGCCTTGCCTGATTCTGCGGGCATCTTTAAACCCAGCAAGTTCCCCTGTGTTCAACCCTCCCTCCCAAGGCTGCATGATGGAACCCTTGAATCAGGGTCAGTTGTTGGGAATCGCAGCCAACACTTTGACACACACTGTGTTTCAAGTATTCTTCTGAATGCTTTGCATATTCTGTGAAGTTGGTACTTCTCTTAGGTCGGTGCAAAAGTAATTGTGGTTCTTGTCATTAAAAGTAATGGTGGCCGGGCGCGGTGGCTCACGCCTGTAATCCTAGCACTTTGGGAGGCTGAGGCGGGCGAATCACGAGGTCAGATCGAGACCATCCTGGCTAACACAATGAAACCCCTCTCTACTAAAAATACAAAACAAAATTAGCCAGGCATGGGGGCAGGTGCCTGTAGTCCCATCTACTTGGGAGGCTGAGGCAGGAGAATGGCATGAACCCGGGAGGCAGAGCTTGCAGTAAGCGGAGATCACGCCACCACCCCCACCTAGCCTGGGTGACAGAGCGAGACTCCACCTCAAAAAAAAAAAAAAAAATTAATGGTAAAACTGCAATTACTTTTGCATCAACGTAATACTATCCCCACCTTATAGATAAGGAAGTTAAGGCACAGAGAGGTGAAGTAACTTGCCTAGGATCACACAGCTAAGTAGGTGGCAGAACCACATTCAAACCCCCATGGGTTTAAACCCAGGGAAATTGGTTGGCTGCACTGATCTTATCTATCCTGCCTCTGAGGAGGGGAACCCTGCTTTTGACACTGTAAGGCAGGAGGAGCTGGGTGATGGGTCTGGTTTCTTTGAAAAACCAGCTGGGCGGGGGGAGCTTTGGGCCTTCTGACGATGCCTTGATGGCTGCCACACCCCCATGGCCCAGCCCTGGCGAAAATGCGTGCCTGTGGGGGCTGCCCAGGAACGTGGGCTCATGCCTCCTCCCTGCCACAAGCAGCAATCTCTGTAGCTTTTGACTGGGCACTCTTCCTCTGAAGAAGGCAACAGGGCTTCCCTGGGCCAGTAGCTGTGAGATAAACAGCAGGGAAGGCCGGGCGGGCCAGCTCCTGCCAACAGAACTACTTATCGAGAGGTACCCGGTCAGCACTGATGCCAGAGGGGCACAGGGAGGTGGTTGCTCAGGCCCAGCCCATGCTTCTCTGCAGAAGTGGATGTGCTTTTCTGTTTGTTTTTCTTTTTTAAAAAATTTAAATCCAACTACCTTGAGATAGTCGGAGATACAGAGCTGCTTGAGGAAAATTCAGCCCCCAAATTCATCAGAAAGATGATTGGCCTCAGGATTAGGGGGGCAAGATCCCTCCTGAAGGACCAGCAGTGCCGGGCCCTGTGTAGGCACGAGGTGAATGTCATTCATTTCAATCTCACCCTGGGCCCGTTTTATAGTTGCAGAAACTGGGGCTCAGAGAGGTCGGCTTGCCCGAGGTTGTGCAGCTAACAAGGGCAGGACTGGACCTTCGGATCTGAAGCCAAGTGCCTGCTGTTGCTCCCTCCCCTAGTGATGAACACAGTCACAGGTGGAAAACGGGGTGGCCTGCGATACTCCAGACCCGTGTTTCTTACTTTGCCATGGGGAGGAATGAGGAGCTGGGGTTATCGCCCTGTGGTTCATTCCACCCTTCACCCCATGGGATACCGAGTCAGCCACCAACAGCCTTTCCTGGTAGGCACTCAGTTACATGCCCTGGGATGAGGAGGATTTGTGAGAACTGCTGCTCTGCTTCTTGGGAGCTTGATGGCAAAGTAAAAGCAAGAGAACACAGACAAAAGACATATAATATGGAGATCCAGAGGAGGAGGATTTGGAGTGCTTAAACAAGGGTGGGGCCCTGCGTTTGTCTGATAAATAGCACAGTGATTCTGTATCATCATCGTGTTGTTTATGTGAATCCTGCTGGGCACCACATGCCCTCATCAGGGCAAACTGCAAAATCGCCAGGTTTGCTTCTGTTCTACAAACACTTTTTGAGCTCCTGCTCTGGGGGCCGGCCTGGTACTAAACACGGGGGATTCCAGGATGAGCAAGGCAACAGTCCTGAACTTCAGGGAGCAGAGCTAGGGGTCCAATGGGTAAAGAGACAGTTACAGTATGTTGTGAGAAGAGAGTAAGCTGCAGAGTCCAATTGCCTGGGTTCAAATCCTGGCTCCACCACCGGCTAGCTTTGTGACTTAAATGACCACCTCTCTGGGCCTCAGGTGCCTCATGTATAAAATAGGAATATAGTATGTCTCTACCTTGTAGGAGCGATAGAAGAACTAAATGTGATTATATAAGAGCTCAGCACGATGCTTGGCACCTGGAACTCAAAGTATATTAGCTCTTCTGGTGGTACTGGTGGCTGTGCTATGAATGATAACAGCAATAATGGTAAAAATAATACCATGGTCTCTAAGAGAGATGAGCCTAGATCACTGGCGAAGCACCAGGAAAAGGGGATACCTGACTGATCCAAGCCTGGTGGCGGGGCTGGGCCATCAGAGACATCATCTTAGAGGAAGTGAGGAATATGGTGAGGTCTGAAAGCCCCACAGTTAGCAGGAAGAGAGGGGTGAACAAATCTAGAGAGACTTGGGGGCAGGGGACTCCCTCCTGGGTAGGTCCCTTAGGTGCAAGAAAGCGCGGCGCTTCTGGAGAAATCACAGGGGTCCAGTGCCCTGCATGGGGCAGGGCTGCTGAGAGACAGAGCCTGAGGGGCTGGCAGGCGCCAGGATGCAGACGCTGTGTGCCACGCTCAGGCATCTGCACTTTCCGTGGAAGACAGTGGGGACTCGTCGTGGGTGTAAAGCACAAGAACAGCGGAGTTAGAGCCGTGGTCGCAGCCTCTGTTTTGGTCTGGAGGGACCCAGGCTTGGAGCCCAGAAACTAGGGGATTGTCAGCAGCAGTCCAGGCTCGAGGGGATGTGGTTGGTACCAGGGTTGCCAGGATGGGGGGTTGTGGCCAGGCTGTGGGAAGTGGGTGCCTAGGTACCTGGCAGGGAACCTGAGCAGACAGCGGTGCTATTCCCTGAGATGGGACACAGGAAGAGGGCAGTGACCCCTCTCAGACATTCCGAGATTGAGGTTCTTGTGGGACATTCCATGGAGAACGTCCAATGGGAAGGTGAGAGCGTGCTTCTCGCCTCTGCTATAAATCCTCCCTTCCCCAAAGTTCCCCTGCAAGATGGCCATCGCTGTGCACCTACAGAGTCTGGGGCAAGAGCATTCCATGCAGAAGGAACAGGACGTTCACTGCCCTGCGTGTGGCCTGTTCCGTGGAAGGAAAAGAAAGGAAGAAGAGAGAAGAGAAGCGAGAAGGAAGGTGGGGGAGGGCCATTTTGTAGGGGTGATGATAAGAAAGAGACCAGTGGCTCACAGGCTCGGACAGAGAATGCCTGGCCTGGCTGAGCTGGAGATTTACCCAGAGGCATCCGGCAGAGTCCCATGTATTTCCAGATGTTTCTGGTTAGAAGTTCCTATAACATTCAGAGAAAATGCCCTGCCCTCCTGGATTCTGGCCCAGTTTGAAGAGCACCCCAGGCTGACTGAGCTGTAGCAAAGCCTCAGAGATGCAGCGGTGGGCTGGCGGGCTGGGTCCCACTGCACGTGCGCCTCGGGAAGCCCACCTGGCCCTCTGTGAGTCTGGCCTGTGAACTGATTTGCCCAGAGTTGGTCGAGTGGGGGGTCTTAGAGTAGCCCTTTGAGAAGGTGGTTCAGTTCTGAACTCCATCCAGGTGTCCGTGAAAGAGACTCCTTCGAGTCCCTTTCAGTCCCCCACACAGCGCTGTAGGTGTACTAGAAGTCATGTGTAAACTGCCCTGAAAATCTGATTTTTGAAAGCTTAGGAGAAATGCGTCCTTTGACTGCCTGAAGCATCTTCACTGTGAGTCTTGATAGAAACCAAATATGGCTTCAGGGCTCAAGAAGGCCAAACCTCAGCCTGTGACTTATACAACTGAGACCAGGAGTATCTTTGAGAATAAAATGTGATTTTCCTTTAACACAATTTATAGATGATCTTTATGGGATATTCTGCCTAAGCAATTAGTTATGGGAATTTTAAAACTCCATAACAACTTTAAGGAAAGGAAGTTAATCAGAACTTCCCGACTAAGAATTGAGTTCAATAATCATTGCCCAAGGGGCTTCCCTGTACCCAGAAGCCACGTAGATCTTGGCTGTGGATCAGCCTTTGCCATCCCCCATGGGAATGTCTGAAGTCACACGGGAGGTCATCGGGACTTGGGGGCCAAAGACATGAACTTCAGAACAGGACAGCCAGGGTGGAACCTGGGCCTCACCACTTGCAAGGCCTGAGCCTTGGGACATGCATTCAAGCCCTCTGAGCCTCAGTTGACTCATTTGTAAGTTGGGGATATCACTTTTGGGATTATTGTGAGGATTAACTGAGATGGTGACTGTCAAGTGCTTGGTGGGATGCCTGACCCATCACAGAGCCCTGCAGGTGAGTTTGTAGTTTTCCCTTCTCTGGCCACCTTGGGGTCATAGATTAGTTAGTGAATGATCAGTTGATCTAGAACCTTCTAGATCTGTTTCATTCCAGATCTCACATTGACCCTTTTGTCCAGTGCCTTCCTCGGGGCGGTGGAGGAAGACACAGAGTGGTGGTATTTCTGACTCCTCTTGAGAGACTGTGGTTTTGATGTTTTTCAAAAGAACAGAACAGAAATAGAGGAGGGAGAATCCCCCACCAGGCAGTTTTGCAGGGAGGGCCTGGCCTAAGAATGTGCTGGGCATGGGGAGGTGAAAGATGAGCCAGGCAGAAAGGGAGGGCTGAGGCTGTCCCCCGGGAAGGCTGGGTGGCCTGTCCCCAGCTGTCACTGGGGGCCTTTGTTCCCTGAAGCCAAGGGGCCTCCCTTGGAAGGCATCCGTTGCCACAGGAAGCAGATTCGTTCATGAAAACCCACCCCCCAGGCCCCGACCCCACTTGCTTTTTTGAACCTTTCTGTTCTTTGCTTTGGCTCAGAGAATGCCACTTAGTGTATAAAAAAGGATCCCAGCGTCCCGCCCTGCTGGACCGGTGTGATTATGTCTGCTATGCTTCCTTTCTGGAAGGCCCTGGTTGGGGGACGCTACAGCCTTTCCAGGCCCCACGGGCTCATCCCTCTTCAGCAGACCGGCCTGTCCTGTCATTTTGGGCATAAAGCCTGTGCAGGGACAGCCATGCAGCCCTTCCCCTTCCCGACCGGCTTCGAGGTTCACAGAGGTGCCCTGCTCTCTGTCTCCTCAAGGCCTCACTCCCTGTTCCCCCGCCCCATCCCCTCTTAGATGGCCTTCGGCGCCAGCTCACTCCTTCTCCTCTGTGGGCTTTGCATGAATACTCCTTTCTTGGGAAAATCATTCCCTGCTCTCCCAAGCTGGAACGGCACTCCTGTGCCATGTGTCCATGGCACCTGTGCTTAATGAAAGCAGGGAACATGAACTAAACACACACCCAGGCAAGGGCCTGGTCTGGCCTTCCTGACTTCATCCTCACACCCGCCCCATGATGCAATGAGGCATTTCCTGAGCGCTCACCTGCAGGGGCGCATGCAACTCCCTCCTCTCATCTGAACTTTACAGCCACCTTTGAAGCAGGGGGTACTGTTTGGCCCATTTTACAGTGAGGAAATACAGGCTTTAGGAGAAAGCCCAGACCTCATAGCTAGTAGGTGCCAGATCTGAGAATCTGACACCAGCATCTTCTCTTGGCCACTAAATTACACTCCACCTGCCACACTGCATTGCCATATTTTCTGTTCCTCATCCCTATTAGAATATGTGCTTTCTCCCTGAAATCATATATTGCTTCAAACTGGGCTCCCCCAGCGCCGCAGGCTGGGGCCTGGTTGCATGACTGGCAGTCATCGGACTGATTCAGGCCAAGGATGGAGCTGCCACCAGGTTGCAGGGTCGCTCCTGAAGATGGAGGGTCGGGCCGGGAGGTCGACAGCCTGCTGGGCAGGGGTGAGGGGCGAGCTGACCAGTCCAAAGCTCATCCAGGGCAAAGTGGGACCTGCAGGTGGCAGACGCTGTCAGCGGGAGGTTGGGAACCAATGCCTGTGCATGCCAGAGGAGCCCAGGCAGCGGGTGCAGGCAAGAGCAGGCCTGAGCATTCTCTCCCTCTCTGCCTGGAACACCGTGAACTCATCAGTTTTGGGGCTCCAACCAGGGCAGGAAGAGAAAGTGAAAGGAAAGTGACATCAGCCACTCTCCCTCCTTGTCAGCAGCTTAGGGTAAAATTCTAGTTGGGAAAGGTGTCCTCATCTTTTCATTACCACATTGGCCTGAATTTCTAGAAGGTAGAGTGACTTCTCTTGGCCAGGGTATTCTTCTGTGCAAGAGGCATACAGTCAGCTATTCTCACCATCATCTATAACCACAGGAGGTCTGTAGCATCGTCATCCTCATTTTACAGATGAGAATGCTGAGTCTCAGATTAAGTAACTTGCCCAAGGTCCACAGCCAGTCAGTGCTAGAGCCAGATTTTAAGCCCAGGCTGTCTGGCTGCAGAGCTTGTATTCTGAACCACTCTGCTCTGCTGCCCCTTGATGGAAACAGCCACATAGTAAAGAAGTCTATTTTTTTCATGAGAAAAAAAACTTTTAACTGTGAATATTAATTGCTTGTCCATTAAGAGCACCTGTGGGTCAAGTGACACATTAAGTTCTTTGCAGACTTTATCCCTTTAAACCTCATAAAAGCCAGTGAGGTTGGTGCTCTCATCAGCCCTCACTTTACTGATGAGGAGACTGAGGCCAGGAGAGTGAATCTGACTGACCCCGGATCATGGGGCTGGTCAGGGCCCTTGCCAAATTTTACATCCAGGTTGGTCTGTCTGACTCCAGAGTCTGATCTCCAGCCTGTGCTGACGAGCTTGCTCATCTCCGCAGAGTCCCAGACATCCTAGGGAGAGTAAACCTTTGTTCCTTCAAAGCAAATACTCTCCATTTTTGTTCAGTATTTATTGAATGAGATCAGGGAGACACTGATTTTCTGTAAAAATTGTATCCTGAAATCAATGTATTTAGTTTCTACCAGTTAGTTTCAGTAGGGTCACCAGCCTTTAAAAAAAAAAATGCAAAAACTTCCCAGTTCTTGCCTCACTTTCCTTTAATGAGCTCTGAAATCAGGCCAGCCCAAGGGGACCTATCCCACGTTCCCTATTCTGGATAACAAAATGGGTCACTCACGTCTTTTTAGTTTTATAATTTCCATTGATTGTAAATCTATATGTGTTGCCAAAATACTCCTCTGAGGTTGATGGAAGGTAGCAAAGATGTTTTTTTTATTTCACAGCAATGTTATGGCACCACACAGATGACACTCCCTGCCCCCTCGCTCTGCCCTGGAATCCATCCCTGCACCTCCAACAAGGGCTGCTGGGTGGATAGAAGGAGAAAATCCCTCTTTTTGCTCTGCAGTCCAGCAGCACAACAGAAAGACATACTTGGGTTCCAGGATTTGCTCTGCTGCTTCCTGGGAATGGGTGGGTGAGCTCTCATCGCTGGGCCTCAGTTTTGCCATCTGAAAATCAGAGGGTATTTTGTAACTCTGAAGTTCTGGATTCTAAGGACTCTGAGATGTAAAATCATTTGAAAGCTCTACAGGCAGAAGAATATTAATACCTTTGATGTCATGCAATTGAGGGTGTCTTATTCACCTCTGGGCCCCAAGTCTACGTCCCTGCCTTCGTGTCTGACTCTGTTCCTGGATATCTGTATCTTCATGTCCTTGGCCATGGCCTAAGAAGCCGCAGAGATGTGTAACTTCCTCAGTAAACAGCTGATGGATTTAGATGTGCTTGTCCCCCTAGCACTCCACGATGGTCTTCCTGTTTCACTTTCACTGTGATTACAAATGGGCCGTCCTTCTTGAAAGAGGAAAAAGGCAGTGAAGTGATAAACAAAATCTTCTTAGTACTCTACAAAGATGTTAATGTGTTGCCACAAAGCTAATCACCCTTTTCTGAATTCTGCAAGTATTGGGCACCAAGTGCCTGGGACACTGATAGCTGGGCCTTAATCCCAGCTGCCCTGGAGGGAGGGACATGAGTTGAGCTCACATTGTTCATAGTGACATGAACTATGATAAGGATGGAGCAGCTTGAGGCAAAGGGGTGCAGGTAAAGGTGGTGGAAATGGCTCCGTTGGGGCCCCAGGCTTGGTGGTGGTGGTTGCTGGGGAGAGAAAGAGGGTGTCTTCCAGGCAGGGATGGGAGGAGGGCTTTGGAGCCCCGTCTGCAGAACTAGCTCCACCTCTCCTCTTGGGGGAAGACCAGACTTCCTCTCACTGAAAGCATACAACATGCAGAAACGAAAGGCCCAGAGCATGGCTCATGCATGCCTTTGGAATGGAGAAATGGGGTATTGTTGAAACGTGCTGCTTGAGTAAGAAATAAATGGACCTCTTTGGGTACCTCTCAATTCATAGTTCAGTTACTGTGAAATTCCATGAATCCTTTACAGTCTGTTAATACATATTAATAGCTAATCTTGAGATTGCCAGAAAATTGCTCTTCAGGCCTCCAATTTGCGTAACAGCTGCCAATCTAAGTTGCCGCCGATTGCCTCTATCGGCCTTCTATGTCAGCGAGAGATTAAGTCGCCATGAGCCAGGCATTTTGCACAGATGACAAATGTGTTTAGCATTCACTGCAGAACCCGCTCATGTAAAAGCGACGCTCAATCAGCAGTTGTCAAAGTGAAACAGAGACCACCAGCCTCAGAACTGGCCTGATAGAATCACCACGGGGCAGCGATCAAGAGCAGGTTCCCAGGACAGCCAGACCCACTGAACCAGAATTACTCAGGGTGGCGTCTGGGAACCCGCATTGCATCAGATTCTCGCTGTGGTTCTTTCATACACTGAACATTGAGAAATGCTGTCAGGTGAAAGGCAAAGCAATATTCCTGCCATCCTGCCCGGCACTTGGGAAACCACTCTCCCTAAGGTTTATAGTAACTACTTCCTGAGTGCCTACTATGTGCCAGGTACCATGCTGTGTGCTTTCCTTGTGGGCTCTCATCTAATCCTCAAAACAACCCTGAGAAGTAGACTCTATTATTGTCCCCATTTAGCAAATGGGGAAACTAAGGCCTGAAGCGTTCAAGTGATGGGTCAAAATAGAAGTACAATATTCTGGTCAGTCTGGGAAGAGAACCAAGGAAGGCAACTGGTTCAAAGAAGGGAGGGGGCAGGAGGAGATCCTGAAGGGTGGTAAGCCCCTGCCTCCCAAGAGCATCACCCTCTGGGAGGCCCATCTTGGTGGGGGAGATTGACAGCCTCCCTGGCTAGGGGAGGGGTAAGCCACCCGGGACTGCTCAGTGGACTCATGCTCCTCCTCCCCCACTCCTGCCAGCAGCGACTTCCGAGGACCCCAAAGCACTAGCCAGCAGGTGCTCAGCCTGCCTGCCCTTACTTCTGATTTCCCAGCAAATTCAGCCTCCCAAGCAGTGTGGGAGCTGCATCCCTTCCTCACCATTGTTCCTGTTCCGGGCCACCATTCAGCGGAAAGCAGTCCAGCTTGGCAGCAGCCCCATTCCTATTCCTGCACCCCTCCGGCACCCTGCCCAGGCCTCCGGAAGCCCGAACAGCTGATCTGAGATGTCAGTAAGGCCCTTCCAGCTGCACCTGGCCTGGCTGAAAGGGAGCCCCGGGGGTACCACGTAGCCTCAGACCAAGTCCTTCCTGGGCAGCCCTTGGCGCCCTCCCCCTCCAGCGTGATTTGATTCCCCTCCTCTTGTTTCTTGGACTCACCGGATGGGTGGAAAGTGCCAGCGTCCTTCCCTCGTCAAAAGCTGTTGCATTTCTACCCAGGGCCGAGAGTCCCCGCTCTTCTCTCTTGGCCTCCAGCCCCAGGGCTGATGCTAAGTTCCTGTGTAGCAGCCACAGGCTCTAAGCCAAAAACCTCCACCAGAAGATGAGGCAGGGGCTGCGGGTTTAGGCACAGGAAGCCCATACAGCCTCATTGGCTGTCTTGTGACCTGAACAATCCCTAATGTCCCAGAGTCATTCATGCATTCCACAAAGCTTTCAGTGTCCACTGTATGTGAAGCACTGGGAATACAACAGTGAACAAAAATTAGTGAAAACTCCCTGCCGTCTCAGAGTTAACATTCTAGAAGGGAGAGACCAGCAAAATAAGTAAATTGCGATAAACTAAGGAGATAAGTACTACAAAGAAGAGGGAAGCAGGGAAGGGGATGGGAGGGCTGAGGTTCCACAGGTTTCTCTTACTATCCAGCACTGAGTGCGAGCCTTCCTAACTGCACCAGGGACTCCCACATTCTGGCTGGTTCCACCTTGTCTTTCTCTTGCAGTTGCCCACAGGTTCCACTAACTGAGCAGGGGCAGCTGGGCTGGAGGCGGTGGGGGCTGAGAGCAGCCAGAAGAGGGCACCCCGTACTATCCTCAAACACCTGGGGGAGGCGCCAACCCAGACAGGGATGGTTCAGCCCACACCAGTAAAATGATTGTAGCTAACATTTAAGAATACAGAGATTTCACATGAAACCTGATATTCTGACTTCTCTTTTTTTAATTTACATTTTTCTAACTTTTAAGTTCAGGGGCACATATGCAGGTTTGTTACATAGGTGAGCTTGGGTCATGGGTGTCTGTTCTTCAGATTCTGTCATCACCCAGGTATTAAACCAGTACCCATTAGTTATTTTTCCTGATCTTCTCCCTCCTCCCACCTTCCACCCTCCAACAGGCCCCTGTGTGTCCATGTGTTCTCATCATTTAGCTCCCACTTATAAGTGAGAACATTTGGCATTTGGTTTTCTGTTCTGCATTCGTTTGCTAAGGATAATGGTCTCCAGTTCCATCCATGTCCCAGCAGAAGACATGATCTCTTTCTTTTTTTATGGCTGCATAGTATTCCATGGTATATATGTACCACATTTTCTTTATCCAGACTATTATTGGGCATTTAGGTTGATTCCATGTCTTTGCTATTGTAAATAGTGCTGCACTGAACATACGTGTGCATGTGTCTTTATAATAGAATGATTTATATTCCTTTGGGTATATACCCACTAATGGGATTGCTGGGTCAAATGGTAGTTCTGTCTTCAGGTCTTTGAGGAATCGCCACGCTGTCTTCCACAATGGCTGAACTAATTTACACTCCCACCAACAGTGTATAAGTGTTCCTTTTTCTCCGCAACCTTGCCAGCATCTGTTATTTTTGACTTTTTAGTAATAGCCATTCTGACTGGTATGAGGTGGTATCTCATTGTGGGTTTGATTTGCATTTCTCTAATGATCAGTGATGCGGAACTCTTTTGTGTGTGATTGTTGGCCTCCTGTATGTCTTCTTTTGAAAACTATCTGTTCACATCCTCTGCCCACTTTTTTATGGGGTTGTTTTTTTCTTGTAAATTTGTTTAAGTTCCTTATAGATATTAGACCTTTGTCAGATGAGTAGTTTGTAAAAATTTTCTCCCATTCGGTAGGTTGTCTGTTTACTCTGTTGATAGTTTCTTTTGCTGTGCAGAAGCCCTTTAGTTAAATTAGATCCCACTTGTCAATTTTTGCTTTTGTTGCAATTGCTTTTGGTATCTTCATCATGAAATCCTTTCCCGTGTGTATGTCATGAATGGTATTGCCTAGGTCGTCTTCTAGGGTTTTTATAGTTTTGGGTTTCACATATAAGTCTTTAATCCATCTTGAGTTAATTTATGTATATGGTATAAGGAAGGGATTCAGTTTTAATCTTCTGCATATGAACAGCCAATTATCCTAGCATCATTTATTTACTTATTTACTTTTCGAGACAGAGTCTTGCTCTCTTGTCCAGGCTGGAGTACAATGGCACGATCTCGGCTCACTGCAACCTCCGCTTCCCGGGTTCAAGCAATTCTCCTGCCTCAGCCTCCCAAGTAGCTAGGATTACAGGTGCCCATCACCATGCCTGGGTAATTTTTGTATTTTTAGTAGAGATGGGGTTTCGCCATGTTGACCAGGCTGTTCTCGAACTCCTGACCTCAAGTGATCCGCCTGCCTCAGCCTCCCAAAGTGCTGGGATTACAGGCATAAGCCACCACGCCCGGCCCCCAGCACCATTTATTGAATAGGGAATCATTTCCTCATTGTTTGTTTTTGTCAGGTTTGCTGAGTATCAGATAGTTGTAGGTGTGTGGTCCTATTTCTGGGTTCTCTGTTCTGTTCCATTGGCCTATGTGTCTGTTTTTGTTCCAGTACCATACCGTTTTGGTTACTATAGCCCTGTACAATAGCTTTAAGTAGGGTAGCTGATGCCTCCAGCTTTATTCTTTTTGCTTAGGATTCCCTTGGCTATTCGGGCTCTTTTTTGGTTCCATATGATTTATAGAATAGTTTTGTCTAGTACTGTGAAAAATGTCAGTGGTAGTTTAATAGGAATAGCATTGAATCTATAAATTGCTTTGGGCAGTAGGGCCATTTTAATGATATTGATTCTTCCTATCCATGAGCATGGAATGTTTTTCCATTTGTTTGTGTCATCTCTGATTTTTTTTGAGCAGTAGCTTATAGCTCTCCTTGTAGAGATCTTTCACCTCCCTAGTTAGCTTTATCCCTAGGTATTTTATTCTTTTTGTGGCCATTGTGAATGGGAGTTCGTTCCTGATTTGGCTCTTGACTTGACTATTGTTGGTGTATGAGAGTGCCAGTGATTTTTGTACACTGATTTTGTATCCTGAGACTTTGCTGAAGTTGTTTATCAGCTTAAGAAGCTTTTGGGCTCAGACAATAGGGCATTCTAGATGTAGGACCATCTCATCTGCAAACAGGGGAGTTTGACTTCCTTTCTTCCTACTCGGATGTCCTTTATTTCTTTCTGTTGCCTGATTGCCCTGGCCAGAATTTCCAATACTGTGTTTAATAGGAGTGGTGAGAGAAGGCATCCTTGTCTTGTGCTGGTTTTCTTTTTGTTCTTTTTTCTTTTTCTTTTTCTTTTTTTTTTTTTTTTTTTGAGACAGAGTCTGGCTCTGTTGCCCAGGCTGGAGTGCAGTGGCACAATCTTGGCTCACTGTAAGCTCTGCCTCCTGGGTTCACGCCATTCTCCCGAGTAGCTGGGACTACAGGCGCCCGCCATCACACCTGGCTAATTTTTCTATTTTTAGTAGAGACGGGGTTTCACCCTGTTAGCCAGGATGGTCTCGATCTCCTGACCTTGTGATCCACCCACCTCAGCCTCCCAAAGTGCTGGGATTACAGGCGTGAGCCACCGCACCCAGCCGTCTTGTGCTGGTTTTCAAGGGGAATGCTTCCAGCTTTTGCCCATTTAGTATGATGTTGGCTCTGGGTTTGTATTCTGACTTCTCTTGAGAAATTGAAACATCTTGAAAGACCAGGTCCTCATTCCCTAATGACGGTATCAGTGAGATCTACATGGCATCAGCCACCTTCAGTGGCCCGGGGACTGTGATTGGGTTCATTCCCATTCTAGGTGCCGAGTCCATTCATTTCTATTTCCTGATGGCTCTGGAGAGCCTTTGAGTTTGTGACTCTAACCCAGGTCACCCAATATAAATCCTGCCTACAAAAGAACTTTAACTACTATGGTGAAACAATCCTTTCTCATTGCTCAGCAAATCCTGGGCTTTCCTTTCTGTTCATTTTCTTCTGCCTATAAAGCTCCCAAGGTTAAAATGGAGCTCAGAACTATCACTCACCTGTGCCAATGTCAGCTGAGGCTGACTGGGGGCTGATCCAGAGGCTAACACCGGGCCCTCCATCACCATCACCCAGAGCCTCCTACCTCACCTTCAGGGCTCAAAATGCTTTCCAGCCACGGTGCATTTTCCTTCTTCCTTTTGCCTTGGAAAGGAAGGCAAAGCTTCTGCAGATTCGGTTGTTGTTCCTTGCAGTCAAACAGGTGCTTCCCTAGTGACAAGTTACAATCCAGAGAAACCAATTTCCCTGACAACGTTAATGTCAGTTAATATGAAATCACTTCTTTCCTAAACCCTTTACATTTTGCAGCAGGTCCAGACCAGATCGTTTCTTTAAAGGCCCAATATTTTTCTCCTTTCTTTGCTAAACTTAAGAGTTTTTGAGCATTATGTAATTCTTAGTGCTTCCTCTAAAATGCACCCAAAGATGTCTGAGACCTGTGGCCTTCTAGACCTTTGACCCCTGGCTCTACTGAATGAAAAGTCCCCTATCTTAAACCTGAGGACCAGGAAGATGAAACTGGCCCAAGATCATATGCCAGTGAATACTCCGGTCCAGGTCTTTGCTTTAGCTTATAGCTCCTGGCATTGGAGCTCCTGAAATAGTGGGGTCTCACCCGGGTAGCCTCAGATTTCCAGGAGCAATTAAATATAACGGATCTCTGGGGTGGGACTCAGGCCTCCGTGTTTAAAGCTCTCCTGTGATCCCAGTGAGCTACGAGGGTTGAGACCCACACCTCTAGTGACCGCCCAGGAGCTGATAACTCCCAGGTGGGTCTCCAGACCCCAGGAGGCTGCACCATGCGGGGTCTCAGAGCACAGGCTGCCGGGACTTGAACCCCAGACCCAGTTCCTAGCTCCCTGAGCTTGAGCAAGTCAGTTATTCTCCCTGTGCCTCAGTTTCCTCATCCACAAGTTGAAAATACTAATGATACCTACCTCATAGCATGTGAAGATCAACAGTAGCTGGTACATAGTAAGTGCTCAGTATATGGTAGCTGGTATAAACATGTGACCCTTTTTTTTGCTGTGAATGTGGTGTCTTCAGTGATTCCTCATGACCAGCCCTTTTCATGAGAGTTTAGGAATTCCTCTACCAGAAGGAAATGTCATATAATCAGAGCAAATCAGCTCATGGGGTACTCCTCCCCCTCCCCCAGTTCTGAAACAGACAGATGATGGCAGCGCAACTGAGATGCTGAAAGGGGTTTTGCATGCAGATTTTTAAGTGGAGAAACTGAGGCTAGACCCAAGCTAACAGTTGTTAAAGGCAGATTCAGAAAACCGTCAGTCACTTGGTGCTTCCAAATGTACCTATTTCTCTGGGTCGATTTCCCTGCATGTCCTCCTCACTCTGCCCACCCCGAGACAGTCAAAGGGGGCAACCTCTCTTCCTCCCGTTTGGGTGTCTGTGTCTGAGGGAAATTGCAAACGCTGCAGAAATGTTTTAATTTAAGGGAAACCAGCTCTTCCTTTTAAGATGAAACGTAGTAAAATTTTAAAGACTTTTTCAAACAGTCCCTAAATTTGGTACTTAAACTAATTATGGTTGCCTTTTATAAATGTCCAAATTAAAAATAGACATCTAAACGAGAATGCAGGACACAGCCCAGAGCCCGGAGCCATGTTCACGGTTTCCTAGAATCAGCCCTCCTCTGACCTAATTTATACTTTTGAGAGATCAAAGCGAGATGAAGGGAGTTGGAGGCTGGGGCTGGGGCTGGGGGTGGATCTAGGAGTCTCCCGGCAGCAGATGGCAAACCTGGGTTCTGTGTTTTGTAATTAGGTATAGCTGTGAATTGGTGAAAGACGTTAGATTACAGTCATTTCCAAATAGTATAAAACTGTGGTTCTCAAAGTTTGGTTCCCAGTCCAGCAGCATCAGCATCTCCTGGTGTTATGTGGATTGAATTGTGTCCCTCCCAAATTCATATGTTGAATTTTCAACACCTAGGACTTCCAAAGGTGATTGTATTTGGAGAGAGGGCTGTTAAGTGGGGGACTGAGGAAAAATGAGGACTTTTGAGTGGGGCCCTGATCCAGTCTGACTGGTGTCCTTGTAAGAGGAAGAGACACCTGGAGCACATGCCCCGTGGGGGCGTGAGGGGAGGGGGGAGATTAGGAGGAAGAGACACCTGGGGCGCATGGTGGGGGGAGTGGGAGGGGAGTGGGAGGGGAGTGGGGGGAGTAGGGGGGAGTTGGGGGGAGTGGAGGGAGAAGTGGGGGGAAACTGGGGGGAGTAGGGGGGAGTGGTGGGGGGAGCCAGGGAGAGATGGCCACGTGAGGAGGCAGCAAGCAAGGCATATCTACAGGCCAAAGAGAGAAGCCTCAGGGAACACCAGCCCCACCCGGCACCTTAGTCTTTAAGTTCCAGCCTCCAGAACTGTGAAAAAATAAATCTCTGTTGTTTAAGCCACCTGGTCTGTGGTATTTTATTATGGTGGCCCAAACACTTGGGGGGGCTTGCTAGAAATGTAGGTTCTCAGGCCTGTCTGACCTACTGAGTCAGAAATTCTGGGAGGAGAACCCAGCAAGCTGCGTTCTAACAAGCCCTCCAGGTAAGAATGTTCACGCAGGCTCGTTTGAGAACCACTGGCATGAAGGATGATTAGTACTCAGGGGTAACCAGCCCAGGAGAGAGTGACGCATGGTTGGAGTCGGGTCTGGTCGGCTAAATATAAACTTTCTTTTAGTAGGCTCTGCAGCCTCTGGAAGAGTCCCAACGGGTTGCTTAAATGGGATGGTGTATGTGAGTGTTCCTTACATACTGAAGCTTTCTGTTGACCTTAGGTGGAAGTGAATCGTGGCATTATTCAGTCAGCTGAAGAAAGCAACCCTCTACATACCCCAACACAGGCAAACTGAATCCAAGAACCTCCCTCCGGCACTGAATTTTCTGAGTCCCTTGAAATCCTGTGCATGTTCCTCTCCAAACAACTGGAATGTTTCTCTTTTCTGATAACTAGAGCAAGAAGATTTTACCATATTTCCCCTTTTGTCCTTGCTGCTAGGAGCCCACAACCAATTGACATTCTAAATCCCAGCCCTCATAGAATATGGTTTTTTCTATTTTTATTTCATACTGCACATATGTCCTTTGTTATGGTCTCTTCAAAACCTTTTGAGAAAGCAAACAAGAAGAGGGGAGAGAAAGGGAGTGTAGGAAGAAAGACATGGAGCTCACAGTTCAGATAATTGTCAGATCAACAAGTCCTTTCTTTGTAAAACTGATCAAACTTGGTTGGAAAAATTGGGCATTCTCTTTTACTGATGAGGGAACAGGTTCTTCTTCATTAATGAGTGAGTCTTCTTCACTCTCTTGTCTTCCTGATGTCCCCAGAGCTGTCGGTCCCATCGGTAGTTCCGGAACTGTGCTCAGGGAACATGTTAGTGGCTGAGGGGTTACGACAGTTACAAAAGCTCGTCTGAGCCCTGTTGGAGACAGGAGGAGCATGGCAGTGACATGACCAGGTCTGCATTTTTTAACGTTAGAAATCGCTGTTTTCCTGATCACAATCTCTAACAAGCCGTCGATCCTCTGAATAAATGTGGACATTTCTGGAACACCCCAGGCTGTCATCAGAAATCTCTCCTGCCCCATTTTGACACGATGGTAAAGAATTCCTCTCTTCCCTGTGGCCTGTCCAGGGCTGTTCTTAATCCAGGTTTCATAAACCAAGGTTCAAGAAGTCCACAGATAGAACCCCCAGGGGTCTAGAGTTCCATAGAAGAACTTTATTAATGGAGCATTTTTTATTTTGGTGATAATCTTTTGAAAAATGATTATCCATTTCTGGATCCTCAGGTCTGCCCCAGATCACCGAGTTCTGCCATGTGAAGTCGTGGTGCCTGTGTTCATTCATGTTCTTGAGGGTTCCATGTAGCTTCATTATTGTCTCGGACTAATTGGAAATGAGCAGAAAAGGAAAATACATACATGATGAGCTTTTACCAAGTAAAGGTCAAATGAGATTCCAGCATGCTGAGTTTCCTAGTAACTAGGAAGGGGGAAGTGGTTAGGAAACCGAGTCCTTATGCAGCACAGGAGAAGAGGGAAGCTCTACTGCAAACACCCTGACCCACAGCCGTCAGCGAGCGTCTGTGTGGTTTCAGGCGGGGCTTTAGTTCCAGTAAAACAACATCATCCCTCATGTTAATGTTGTGCATTTGAATGTTTATGTTTATTTTGGACTTGTAGTTGTGCACCTGGTTTTATATTTCTGCCCTTTTTTTTTTTTTGAGACGGAGTTTCGCTCTGTCACCCAGGCTAGAGTGCAATGGTGCAATCTCAGTTCACTGCAACCTCTGCCTCCCGGGTTCAAGTGATTTTTCCCCTGCCTCAGCCTCTCCAGTAGCTGGGAGTACAGGCGTCCACCACCACACCGAGCTAATTTTTGTATTTTTAGTAGAGAAGGGGTTTTGCCATGTTGGCCAGGCTGGTCTCGAACTCCTGACCTCAGTTGATCCACTCGCCTCGGCCTCCCTAAATGTTGGGATTACAGGTGTGAGCCACCGTGCCTGGCTTGTGCACATTTTAGTACCATTTTATTTTTAATAACTTGAATCACTACTAGTCTGAAAATATTTTTATTTTTCGAGACAAGCGGCTTACTCTGTCACCTGAAATTATTTTAAAATTGAAAAATTATAAAAACCAATTAAAATGTATTTTTTAAAACATTAATACTAGAGACCCAGGTGAATTTCCATCTTGGATTTGAGAAGCATTGTCTTGACCCCTACCCCAGAGTCTTCCTGAGGGGAAACTGTGTGTGCCTCGTCGTGGCAGGTACACCCTTTGCCCCTTAAACTGCTGTGGAGAAGAAGGAAATGGAGGGGAAAGAAACCTCAAATACCAGGTTTTAGAGCCCCACTAAGTTATTTTCCACCTCTGCAACTGAATGTAAAATGATATGCTGGTGTCATTTCCGTTTTTCCTGCCTTTGTGGTCCTGAATGCAGTATTAACTGGCATGTTACCGCCCTGGGGATTCAGGTGGCCAGAAAATTGTCTCCAACTGAAAAGAGCTTGGGAGGGGGCGAGGGGGAGATCCCCTTATTTCTCTGCTCATCTTAGTAACTTATTGCCTTCAAAATTGTCCTTAGTGATGCAAATGGCAAATTGATGGACCCCGTTTCCTTTCTAGTCCTTTCATTTCCTTTAGCACAGGTTTTGTTTTGTTTAATGGCATTGTTCAACAGCCCAAGAGGCCCATGAATGCTTCTCTTAGGGTGATGAATACATCAGCTAAGAAGTCATGAATTGCAAAGGTCAGAGTTTTCCTATTCAAAATAAATATTAATTAAATCCAATGACCTAGGGCTGACCTGCAGCAAAATTACAGAGCTGGTGAAATTTGTCTTTGAGATTTCTAGCCAGGAGTTCTTTTTCAGATTTCTTTTTTCTTCTTTGATAAAAGAATGCCTACATATTAACCACCTATTTTGTGCCATACCTTGTCCAAATCCTGTACTAGAGTTGATCTTATTTACTGAATGCTGAAATGTACCTTATTTGCTGTAGTCACCACCCCCGCGGGGTAGGTGGTACGATCCCCATTTTGCAAATAAAGGAACTGAGACTCAGAAGGTTAAGGCTCTTGCCCAAGATCAAGCCCAGATCTTCTTATTTCAAATCTTATCCTCACTCTGCAAGTGCCCTAATACGTTGTCCTTATTCTTCTATGTAAAATAGTCTCTTATATGATGTTATCTTCTCTTTAAACTTATAATTTAGTACCAACTTGCTCAAAGTTATCACTCGAATGATTGACCTCCCCTGTTAGGTTCCTGAGGCCATCGTAACAAATTACCACAAACTGAGTGGCTTAAAACTAAAGAAATGGATTCTCTCACAGTCCTGGAAGGCAGAAGTCTGAAATCAAGCTGTTGGCAGGGCATGCCCTCTGAAGGCTCCGGAGGAATGGATCCTTCCTTGCCTCTTCCCAGCTTCTGGTGGCAGCCGGCAGTCTTTGGCATTTCTTGGCTTGGAGACACATCGTTCTCGTGGATGTGTCAATGCCACATGGAGACAAATGCCATGTGGAGACATGTGGCATTCTCCCTGTGTGTCTCTGTATCTCTACTTTCTCTTCTTATAGGGACACCACCCATTGGATTATACCCTAATCCAGTATAATCTCATCTTAACTAATTGCATCTGCAAAAACCCTATTTGCATATCAAATCACTTTCCGAGGTTCTGGGTGGACATGAATTTGGGAGGCACATTATTTGTCCCAGTACAGCTCTATGAAAGAACTTTATGATATCGATGAACAATTGGGAAGTTAATTAATTAATGTATTTATTTATTTATTTATTTTTGAGACAGAGTCTCACTCTGTTGCCCAGGCTGGAGTGCAGTGCCGCGATCACAGCTCACTGCAACCTCCGTCTCCTTAACTGAAGGGACCTCCCCTTCGGTTATGAAGGGGTGAGGAGTAGGAATCAGGCAGGAAAAGTAGGTTCAAGCAGTTCTCCTGCCTCAGCCTCCCGAGTAGCTGGGATCACAGGCACCCGCTACCACGCCTGGCTAATTTTTGTATTTTTAGTAGAGACGGGGTTTCGCCATGTTGGCCAGGTGGTCTCAAACTCCTGACCTCAAGTGATCTGCCCGCTGTGGCCTCCCAAAGTGCTGGGATTACAGGCATGAGTCACCGCGCCTGGCCCAGAAATTTCTTTAACTACAGAGGGGTTTTCCTGCTTACAGATCAAGTATCCCTACAGAGATTATTAAGCCATTCATTCATTCACTCAACAAACACTTATGGAGCATCTCCTGTGGGGCTGGCACTCTTGCAAGCACGGGGGTGTACCACTGTGGAAAGACAGAGTTCTGGCTCTGTGGTATCTCTATTTGGTAAGGCAGAGACTTCATGCCAGAACGGTGTGACAAGCATAGATCTGAGTCACACCCCCTGGCTCGCGTCACAGTTCTGCTTCTCTTAGAAGGACTTACCTTGGGCAGTCACTTTGTCTGTCTCAGCCCGTTTCCTCATTGACAGAATGCAATGCTGAGACCACCGTAGCTTTACAAATATGGGGAGACTCTCCTCAAGGTAATGAACAAGGAGTGCTCCACAAATCGTTTTCCATATTATCATTCATGTGTTGGTGCATCTGAAGGATCCTCAGCTATAAAATGGAGATCCTGATAATCTCCGTTATGACTGATTGCATTGAAGAAGTTAGTCAGTGTGAAGCATGAAGAGCGTTACCTGGCTCACAATGAGCACTCACCCAGTCAGTGTTAGGTGTCATCATCATCCTGATATATATTGTGCAGGAGAGAAAATTAGGAAATTCTGCAGCTTGCTTTTGATATTTCTTGGCATATGCCTAGGGTCACTTATACTTGGAGAACTAAAAAATAGCATAACTGGAGATTTGGATTGATGGAGGACCCATGACCACTGGGCATTGAGCCTTTGTGGCAAAATCTCAGCAAGACAAAACAATACAAGAGTCCAGGCACTAAGGAAGAACATTCTGGAAGATTCTCTATGGGACCCAGAAAAGAGTGCATGGCCACCAGTTGGCTACCCTGGAAGAAAGTGGGCTCTACCCAGCATTAAAGGTGGCCACAACCCCAGCAGTCAGTTAATCTAACTGCCTCTTTCTGCAGGCAAGGCAGGGGCAGCCTAGAGAGGGAGGAAAGGAAGAAATACTACTGATTGTGTATCTACTGTGTTCAAGCCATGGAATACACACCTTATAGTCCTCACACCAGCCTAACAAGGCATGGGAGTGAGGATCTCCATGGCACAGGCAAGGAAACAAAGGCCAAGAAAGGTCCAGGCCCCATATTTGGGTCATAATAACATGGAAACTGGATCCGTGGTTCAGTAACCCAGGGCTCTTTGCACAAATAGATTATTGCTCTGCTCTTTATAGTCGGGATAAATTTGTTGAGTGGTGCTATTTGGTCTGTGAATAACCAGAGGTCAGTAATTTGCCAGTTATTTCCAATTTGGGAAACTCCAGGCTAACCTGGTTTTACCAAGTGGAAACCAAAAATATATATGGTGGCCTTGCTTCTCTGGAATCTGGCTGAGGGTCTCAGCATCATATCCTGACTGGGACCCTTAGCTCTCCTGTTTTTCAGCTCTCCTGTTTCAGTTATTTATTGCTGGGCAACAAATCGCCCCAAAACTTAGTGACTTAACACAGCACTGATATGTCATCTGCCACAGCTCTGTGGGTAGGTAATTAAGCAGGTCTGCTGGTCTCTCCTGGGATCATTCACACCACTTTGGTCAGTGGGTGGCTGGCAGTTGGTACTGGTCTGCAGTGCCCTAGTCTTCATCCTCCAGGAGGCTGGACACGTCTTTCCATAGCATGACTGTCTCAGGGCAGTGTTCCAACAGCGTGAAGGCTAGGAACTGCAGACCTTCCTAATAGGCTTCAGAACATGTTCATCATTGCTTCTACCACATTCTACTCATCAGAGCAAGTCACAGCCAGCCCCCATTCAAAGAGCTGGAGAAATAGTCTCTATTTCTTGATGGGAGGAGTGTCGATGTCAGATTTCAAAGGGGAATGCACATCAGGGGATACTAACAACTCTTTCCAGATTTCCACCAGTTATTTGTGAGGTTAAAGCAGTGAGAGAATCACCATACTCTTCACACACAGACCTTGCAAAGCGTTAGTACTCTGTCTTGGTTTGCTTCCTCCCTTGAGTATAAAAATTTTTAGTGGCGATGGCATGTTGTAGTTCAGCGTATTTCTGGGAAGATTAAACATAATGTATTTAAATCACCTGTGAAGGTGCCTCCTACAGAGTAACTCCTTAGTCACACTGTCTGCTGTTGTCATGGTGACCATCACCATCCTTTGTCCTGGGGACCATGAGAGGAGATGGACGTGGAACTTAATGCAGGGTGCAATGGCTTCTCCCTGGTGGCTACCATGATGCCCCTCAGGTCCCCAGCAAACTCATCAGTGGCCCTAATTTAGGCCCATCCCAATGGCCCTATGTACCTTTTAATATAAATTGTGCAGACTGAGGTTCAAAGTTGGAGGAGCAGGGGCAGATAATTGGGTTGCACTCAAGTCCTAGGCTCTACTGACTTGGCTGTCCAGGTGATTGGAGGATTTCATGGATATGGCTGCATTCTCAGGGCTCAAAGTCACCCACAGTCTGGCCTGGAGGAGGCAGTGACTCTGGGGCTCTGAGTTCCTGTGAAGCAAGTGGCCACGGGAGTTGAGAAAAACAAGAATGAAGTAGACAGGAGGGTTGTGCTATGAAGCACACTCAGTGTTGTGGGTGTTCAGTAGAGGGAATGATTCTTCCACTAGTGTGGCAGGGAGTGTGTGGGGCCATGAAGAATTGTCAAGTTTGGGGCCAGGCACAGTGGCTCACCCCTGCAGTCCCAGCGCTTTGGGAGACTGAAGCTGGCCAATCACCTGAGGTCGGGAGTTCAAGACCAGCCTGGCCAACATAGTGAAACCCCGTCTCCACTAAAAATATAAAAATTAGCGGGGCATGGTGGTGCATGCCTGTAATCCCAACTACTCAGGAGGCTGAGGCAGGAGAATTGCTTGAACTCTGGAGGCGGAGGTTGCAATGAACTAAGATCGCGCCACTGCATTCCAACCTGGGCAACAGAGTGAGACTCTGGGGAAAAAAAAAGAAAAGAGAAAAGAAAAGAATAGAATTGTCAACTTTGCACCAGCAGAGATTGAGAAGGGAGAATCCCAGATGTGCCCAGCCTAAGGAATGCTTGTGGCAAAAAGTGAATCATTGGTTTCTCGGGAGCCTCCTTTGGTTATGAAGGGGTGAGGAGTAGGAGTCAGGCTGGAAAAGCAGGTTGGCACTGGCCTATGGAGAACCCCAAAAGACCAGTGTATGAATGGGGCCTTGGTTCCTGAGGCAAGGAGGCCACCAGGCTACCACCTCATCTGTGGCTCCGGAGCAACTATTCCATAGCCCTGTGCCCCCAGTTTCTCTATCACTTGCATCACAATTAATATTATTCCATTTATATAAAAGAAGGACCACACTGAACTTTCACGAGTGGTGGTGGAGGTAAGGCAGGAAGCCGACAATTGGGTGCCACCACTCCGTGAAGGTCTCTGCGTCTCTGGGTGCTGGAGATGCAGGCGGTGGCAGAGCAGGGCAGAGTGTCCTCCTGTTTCCTGTTCTAGGTGGACTGTGAGCTTTGGTTTGGACTGGGAATGAATGGCCTTTGGGGAGAAACTGTTGCTCTTCGAATTCAGAGGAACACACATATCTTCCCAAGCATTTCCCTTTGCCCTCCATTGAGGCTGACGGCTCTCTGCCCTGGCACCTCCTAGACTATGAATGATTAAAGGTTATGTCTTATGTCTCTTAGCAGTGCTGAGCAGAGTGCTTTATACATCATGAGGTCTGGATCAGTGTGTTGTGTGTGTGTGTGTGTGTGTGTGTGTGTGTGTGTGTGTGTGTGTGTGTTTAGAGACAGGGTCTTGCTCTGTCACCCAAGCTAGAGCACAGTGGCACAGTCATACCTCAATGTAACCTTGAACTCTGGGGCTTAAGTGAGATTCTCCTGCTTCAGCCTCCCAAGTCGTTGGGATGTCAGGTGTACACCACCATGCCTACCTAATTTTTTAATGTTTTTAGAGATGGGGGTCTCACTATGTTGCCTGGGCTGGTCTTGAACTTGTGGCCTCAAGCAATCCTCCTGCCTCAGCTTCCCAGAGTGCTGGGATTAAAGGCATGAGCCACTGCACCCAGCTTAGATACGTATTTGAATGGGTGGATTTATGATCTACTTGTAGCCAAGTGGAAATGTTTCAGGCAATTACTGAGTTCTTATTCCTCTTGTGTCCCCTCTGCAGCTGGAGCTCTCAAACACTGCTGTCCTGCACCAGATGCGGCGGGACCAGGTGACAGACACGTGCCGAGCCAACAGCGCCACAAGCCGTAAGCGGAGGGTGCTGACCCCCAACGACCTGAAGCACTTGGTGGTGGATGAGGACCACGAGCTCATCTACTGCTACGTGCCCAAGGTGGCCTGCACCAACTGGAAGCGGCTCATGATGGTCCTGACCGGGCGGGGGAAGTACAGCGACCCCATGGAGATCCCGGCCAACGAGGCGCACGTCTCCGCCAACCTGAAGACCCTGAACCAGTACAGCATCCCAGAAATCAACCACCGCTTGAAAAGCTACATGAAGTTCCTGTTTGTCCGGGAGCCCTTCGAGAGGCTGGTGTCCGCCTACCGCAACAAGTTCACCCAGAAGTACAACATCTCCTTCCACAAGCGGTACGGCACCAAGATCATCAAACGCCAGCGGAAGAACGCCACGCAGGAGGCCCTGCGCAAAGGGGACGATGTCAAATTCGAGGAGTTTGTGGCCTATCTCATCGACCCACACACCCAGCGGGAGGAGCCTTTCAACGAACACTGGCAAACCGTCTACTCACTCTGCCACCCCTGCCACATCCACTATGACCTCGTGGGCAAGTACGAGACACTGGAAGAGGATTCTAATTACGTCCTGCAGCTGGCAGGAGTGGGCAGCTACCTGAAGTTCCCCACCTATGCAAAGTCTACGAGAACTACTGATGAAATGACCACAGAATTCTTCCAGAACATCAGCTCAGAGCACCAAACGCAGCTGTACGAAGTCTACAAACTCGATTTTTTAATGTTCAATTACTCAGTGCCAAGCTACCTGAAATTGGAATAAAGGGGGTGGGGAGAGGGAGAGAATCATGCTTTTTAATTTAAGATTTTTATTTGTCAAAAGAATTATATGGATATTGGGTTATTTTGTAAATTAATATTTCTTTGGGGATGATGCTGCGAGCAGCATAGTGAGAATTATTTAAAATCCTTCGTAGGGAAGGACAGCTGTCTTTGCAGGGGAAATAGGATGGGTCGTCCTTGTCTGTAGAAGTGAATACTGCAACACTGTCTCAAAGGTTTCCTTGTGTTCTGGTGAATTCCATGAATTGTGCATTCCATAAATTCTAATTAATATTATTTATAGTTATTTAAACATGGTCTCATTATTTCTTTTTGTGGCAGCAAAATTCTGACGTCTTTCCAGAAGAAATCTATGTTTCCTGCTTTGCTTGCTACAGCTCATTTGGGGGCATGAATGTTCTCCTTACTAACCTTTCATGGAGTCATGTGATAACAGCCATTGTCATGTGTACAGATGCCACCATTCTTGAATTTCTGCTAGAAATAACTAGGTTGCTATTGCACTTAGAGGCATCTTTGCAAGGGAGTCATTCCAAACCAATTCCAATTGACCTGAAAGTCCCTTGCACTAAAGAAATGTTATTTTTTTTTAACCCAAGGAGAAAGTTGATTGTAGCAATTTTTCACCAGAAATAGCAATCTGATACAATAGGCTTTTTTAACAGGAATTTTTAAACTGGCAGTGCCAGTCGTGGTGAAGGTGAAGTGGCTGTTGCTTTATATTTGACAAGTATTTATTGAGCATCTACTCTATACTAGGCCCTGAAGATAGAGTGTTGAACAAACCCAATAGTCTTGGCCCTCAAAAAGCTTTAACGTGACATAGAGCATCCAGCTCGACAATTAGCAAACCCCTGATATTCATGGACTTGACATGAGGTTTGGACTATTCATGAGCAACACCAGAGGGTCCATGACCCCTACACATTTTCATTTTTCTATGGCCCAAATTTGAAAACCTCACATTCGGAGCAGGCCACTTTATCTTCATGAGTGATCCCAAGCTCATTGCCCAACAGAAAAGATGCTAAAAAAATGTTTCCTATCATGTGCCTGCTCCAATTGATGGGTAATGTCTGCCTTTAAGCCCCAGAATGGATTCTCCAGGCACAGTGTGGAAGAGTGCAATGTGATTAGCAATGTCTGCCTTGGGTGAGGAAAGGGGAACACTCCTCAAGTGCCTCCTACTGTCATCTCCATCCAGCCTAGCACCACATCCCCGTTTAGAAGTGTTATCTTCTACTGCTTGCCACATACAAGTGTGAAATGCCAAGGTGAGACTCGTACATTTGGGGATTTGCAATGGTTTTTGCCCCTCATGAAGGTCAGAGGTGGACCATTTGTACACATAGGCACATGCACACCCTCCCACATCCTCCAGAGGCTGAAAGACCATCAGCACCTTGGTAACTGCCATGCATGAGCAGCAAAGACAGCCTTCCATGCTGTTAATCCATGCCCCATTTCCTCTGGACGCCTGGAAACTTCATTTCCTGTTCCTTGCTAATTAACATCTAAACACGTTTCTCATTTCCAGCCATTGCTGATGCTTCTCGGTTGAAGTTTGAGCCACATCCCTCTTACAGCTAGTGAATGAGTTGGTAGCAGATACTGTATATAATAATAATAATAGTTTTAATAATAGGGGAGGGTGGGATGGGGTGTGGGTAAGTTTTGCCTTTTGTTTTGTTTTTGATGCAGTATATAGTGAAGGGGTGAGGATATTCTAAACAAACAAAAATTGAATAATTTATTCACAGAAACTATTAAGATTGTATTGTAAAGCTCACAGCAAGCTCAGTGGGCAGCAGCTGCAACATCTCACCAGGGAAATTATTTTCTTTAACATGAGTGAGATGTGGGCCGGAGAAGTTAGCTGGAGCTATTTATAAAACGTTGTGTACCTTCTTCCGAGCTCTCTCCCCTTTGTGAAGGGCACAGCAACTATACCCTTGATGGATGGAGATTTATGCAGTGTGTTTTACCAGGTAGAGTGACAGACCTTGGCTGTCCCTGGAATTGAGAATCTGGACCTTATTTCCAGGCAGGGAACACTGTCCTCAGAAATGGGACTTCTGATAACGAAACAGGTTGTCCAACATTTTCTAATACGTACTCTACAGAACACAGGTTCCAGGAGGCATCAGGTTGGTGTGATGCAAACTAAGGGTTTTGTGGTCAAATATCCTTAAGAAACAAAGTTAAGTCAGTTTCCTTTCTGTAGGACTTTTCAGAGCCTTGAATGTGTGCTGTGCATGGTGAATCCCCAAAACTAATCCTTGAGTCTGTAGCATTTCCTGAACGTACATGACCAGGATACTTTATTTTGCAGATCACCCCACAGAGCTAGGGTTCCACCAAGTATACTTTGCTTAAGCTGAGTTAGCATATCTGAGGTCGTTGAGGATAAAAACTGCCACCCCAACACCCTTCCATTAAAAAAAAAAATACAAACTAGCACCACAGTCTCCATCTGGTTTATATAGCAAGAGGTACTTTATTAAATGAATTAAGCTTTTACTTAAGTGCAATGGTTCTAATCCTGGATACTGCCATGGACTACGATTCCATCCCTCCCAGAGGGAGTGGAGGAAGTCTTGGGTGGTGTGGACAGAAGGAAGAGAGGAGAGGGCGAGTAGGGTATAGGGCCCAGGGTGGCTCCCTCCTCCTCAAGCTCAAAAGGGTGCTCAGTGGGAACAGATGATCTCTTGATGAGTGTTTCTTCAGTTTCATAGTTTGGAATCGTTCCCTGTGCTTTTTGGGGGATTTTCAATGGAAATTCATGTTGCTTTGCATTTCTATGTCCGTCTTTGATCAGTTGTACAAGCCAGCTCACTGTCATGTGAAGATGGCCTTCTTTCATCCGGCTTCTCTCTCTTAAGTGAGAAAGATTGTCCTTCAGGGGACATGACATCAATAGATTTCTGGAATGAGGGACTCTTTCTCCCCGTGTTTTGCTTTGTGTTCACATTTTCTTTTCTAATGGCATTGAAACTTAAAAAAAAAAATGGATTCAACTGTTTTTTGCAGAATGTATAAATTCTGTGTCCTTGGTTAAAGAAATCCACTGGTGAAGTGTGCCTGGAAAATGAAAGTTTGTGTTTTTTAAAGAGGAATATTTGAAACTACTTTCTATGCATGCTTAGCTGGAGAAAAGTACAGGCAGGCGTTCAATCTCCCAGCCACTTCTCAAAGGTGCTGCTGTGTTTTAAAGACCAGGTACAGCCAGGGCAGAATTTGCAAGGACATTCCTGCTTACTTTATCCCTTTGGTTGGAAAGCTCTAGATGATTCCCGCAGCTCCTCCAGACCCCGCCTCCCTGCCCTCCCCAGCTGGTCTGGGAAGAAGGTGGTCTGCTGACCTGTAGTGTCTCAGAGGGGACGTTCCTCCTCCTCCCTGTGCACCAGGTGAGCTGCACCCTCCTGCCTATTCAGGATGTGGATGCCACAGGAGAGCAGCGGGCAGTGGAAACTTCAGTTGCAAGTTGCACCGGTTCACCTGGTGGCAAAAGCATGAAGCACAGGGGTCTAATCCTGGCTACTAGAAAGCTCCAGAACAAAGTGTGTGGGTCCCACAAATGCTTGGCTGGTGGGGTCTCGATCAGCGCTGAGATAGAGTTGGCAGAAGAAGCCGAGAGACTCTGCTTGCTTTCCTAGCCAGTCCTCCCCTACATACACACACACATACACACACACACACACACACAATCTCAGCTGCCCCATTCTGTGCAATCCCAGTGACCAAATACCTTCCTTGCCCACTTCTATGTCAGCAGGACTGACCACATCACTCCCCCAAGTTCCCACCACCAGCATTTCCTCCAACCTTTTTCCATCACAACCAGTTAGAACCCTACAGGCAACAAGGCCTTCTAGAATCCACTTGACCCTTGGCTGATAACAGGCAAACGTCAGTCTGCTATACTTTGTTAGGTCCAGAAGGAGCTGCCCATACTAATTTCTTATGAGCATGCTCAGTATGGCATATGGACATGTAATTTCACATCTTTGTGGAGTGTGATTTTCTTTTTTTACATATTTGTATGCAGTAGAGGGCCTGTTGTAGAAAACGCTCCCTGTATCTTGCTGTACTGTTAAAGAAAGCTGAATTCCACATTGCCAACAAAAGCGTGAAAATGTTCATGAACCTTCCTCCAGGAAAAGCCATTCAAGCCTGATTATTTTTCTAAGTAACTTCAATTAAATTGAAGAAAAAAAGAAGCTGCTTTCTGTGTATGGTTTGTTCATGGCTCATTAACAAAAGACTGTAGGGGTGGGGTGGGCCGTGGACTTTAGCATGCGGGGGGCCCTGCTCATGTGTATCAAAGGATGAACATGCGGGCTCCGTTGGCAGACTCAGCCCTGGTAAAAACTGCCATAGATCCGAATTCTTTCTGTTTATCGGGTGAATGGAAGCTTTTCTTCATTCCATTTTTTCTATAAGCTCTTTGTAGAGTAACGCATTAGAAGGTCCACTGTGATCACACAGTTCCACTACTCTTGCGAAGAGGCCATGAAGGCTGTCAGTAAATGGCTTTGGTGGCAGAGCCAGTATTCAAGCCCAGGCTGATGCGCCTTCAGAACCCCATGTTTTTGGCACTGAACAACATGCCTCTCTAAATGGCCATCCATGGTGCCACTGCTAGGAAGTTGCAAGCCAGGAAGCTGCAAGCCTGCACTTCAAGTCCCAGTTTTTCAATCCATATCCAATCCTGTTCTGATTCCCCACAGAGCTTCTTTTGGCTCTATGGATGAGCATCTTTTAGCTTCTTTTTTTTTTTTTTTGAAACGGAGTCTTGCTCTGTTGCCAGGAGGGAGTGCAGTGGCGAGATCTCAGCTCACTGCAATCTCCACCTCCTGGGTTCAGGCGATTCTCCTCCTTCAGCCCCAGAGTAGCTGGGACTACAGGTGCACGCCACCACGCCCAGCTAAGTTTTGTATTTTTAGTAGAGATGGAGTTTCACCATATTGGCCAGGATGGTCTCGATCTCTTGACCTCATGATCCACCCGCCCCGGCCTCCCAAAGTGCTGGGATTACATGCATGAGCCACTGTGCCTGGCCGTATCTTTTAGCTTTATTGGTAAAAATGATTTCTGTATATTTTTCCAAAGAAGAAATTATACTCAATGTTGTTTCTGTATTTCATTGTATTCTAATTTAATTTTAAGAGACAAGGTCTCACTCTGTCACCCAGGCTGGAGTGCAGTGACACGATCATAACTCACTGCAGCCTTGACCTGGGTGCAAGTGATCTCCTGGCACAGCCTCCAAAATACCCAAGGATTATAGGCATGTGCCACCATGCCCGGCTAACCGATTTCTTTAAACATAACATCTAAACATTTTTAACATTAAAATATTGGGTGAGAAAATAGATCCCATTTTCAACCATGCTAGATATGGTTTCTAATCACCAGCTGGCTTTCCCCACTGGTAGCTAGTGCCCACCCATGGGCATGATACCCAAAAAGACCAGGAGCCACTGACTAACAATACATTTGGCCAAGAATACATTGCTGGTGTCATCACTGTCCTTGCTATGGTCCCATCTGGTTGGGAAATGCCCAGATCACAGAGCTTAGTCATCTTAGATTCATAGAAAACATACATCCTTTTTCATCAGTGAATGGATGTGACTTTGCTATAGCCTGTCTCTGTCTCTTTTGGAACATTGTAAATGTCAGTGGGAAGCAAAGCTAGACAAGGTCATCTCTAGCCTGTTTGCTCCCCTTGGAGTGAGACTAACATGCTTTCTTGCCAGCTAATCGGGAGGTGTTTCTGATGGCGCCCCAGGTGCCCTCTGTCTGACCTGCAGAAGCTGCAGAACCCGAGAAGCCTGTGGCCCAGAACACTGCCCGGGCCAGGTCAGGGTAAGGTTATTATTGTTCCCCCAAGTGGACAAAAATAGGATGAGGCAGAATCATTAGTGTAAGATGTAAAGTACTCTTTCTCGGGAAGAATTCCTTCTTCTCAAGTTACGTCTTTCCTACATTTTTGGATTAGAATACCTTTTCTTTTTTTGTTATGTTTTGTTTGTTTGTTTGTTTGTTTGTTTTTGAAATGGAGTCTCGCTCTGTGGCCAGGCTGGAGTGCAGTGGCGTGATCTTGGCTCCCTGCAACCTCCACCTCCCAGGTTCAAGCGGTCCTCCTGCCTCAGCCTCCCAAGTAGCTGGGACTACAGGCACCCACCAACATGCCCAGCTAATTTTTGTATTTTTAGTAGAGACAGGGTTTCACCATGTTGGCCAGGATGGTCTCGATCTCTTGACCTTGTGATCCGCCTGCCTCGGCCTCCCAAAGTGCTGGGATTACAGGCATGAGCCACCGTGCCCAGCCTCTTTTATGATAATAGATGTTAATTGATACCAGGACATAAAATATTGGTAACTTAGGGTCAGCCCCCAATGTCATTTTAAACATTTTCTGAAAAAGTCATGATATCCAAAAAGACCAGGAACCATTGGTCAAGAATACATCTGAGTCATGAAGCGATGGGAGAGAAACCTCAGGGCCTGGTGGACAGAACTCTGTGGAAATCCTTTCTGAAGCACAGTCCTGAGTGCCCCACAGCTGGACCCCACAATGTGGCCAGTGGCTATGGCCTTCGCGTTCTGGGGTGACTTACAAGAAGCTGAACACTGGGCTAGCTACATTCACTGTAGATAGTTCATCAGACATCTTAGGTCTGGGGTGATGAATACGTCTGGTGTAATGCGAAAAAGGAACATTCTAGCAAGGCTGAGATGAGAAAAACAACCACCTTTTCCCTATTTCACAATCTTCACCTAGCGCCTGCCTCTTCCCCAAATTTTAAGAACCCACAGGTGGAGAAAGCAGTCAGAGGATGTGAGTGAAGGCCGCCTGCTGGTTCCCAATGCGTTGCTGGCTGAGAACCGTTCCCAAACAAACTCCCTTAGTCACTTCCTCTTTGAAACAGGGAAAACAGTAATATCTGGATTGTGCCACGATTGAAAAGAACCCTGTCCTGGCTGCAGTTCATCCACCAAGGAGCTGTCTGCAACCTACAGGTAATTACTTCCTAGGTGGGGAGGGGACCTCCATTTCCTCATCTGCGGAACAAAAGAGCTATATCTGTGGTTTTCAATGCGGTGTTTAAAAATGAGCCTCTTAAAAATTCTTGCATTCTGAACACTCATATGTAGAACAGATGCAGCAGAGATGCTGTGATTGAATGGGTCGAGGCCCAACTCTGCCTCTTTTTTCCCATAAAGTCCCTGTAAACCTTCATGGGCCGTAAGGTTCTAAGGAAAACAGTTTGAGAAGCGGTAAGTCATGTGACCTCTGAGCCTTTTCTGCTTTGACTTCTCTAATGATCTACCTGAATCCTCTGTGGCTTCTGCTGCTTTAGGCCTAAGAGATTGACCGGTTAGATGGTACCACGCAGGTAAAAACTGCTTTGAGAAGGGAGTTAAAGGGATGATGGTAGACGGAGATTAAGATGGAAGAACAGAAATTATAAGAAAAAAAAGAAAGAAAGAAAAAGAAAAACGTAAAAGCTGATGCAGGAAAGAGATAGCTCATAGCTAGATTCAAGATGGTAACCGAAATTTACACTCCTCTTTCCAAACGCTCTACCATGGAAACACAGGCTCCACCTTTCTACAAAACCCTATTATTTTGAAATACAAGAGACTGGAATGAAAAACTGTCTCTGCATTAATCTGCTTTTTATTTTTCCATGTTTTATTTGTTTTTTGTTGTTGTTGCTGCTGTTGTTTTTTGACACAGAGTCTCCCTCTGTCGCCCAGGCTGGACTGCGGTGGCGCGATCTCGGCTCACTGCAAGCTCCGCCTCCGGGGTTGACGCCATTCTCCTGCCTCAGCCTCCCGAGTAGCTGGGACTACAGGCGCCCACCACCTCGCCCCGCTAATTCTTTGTATTTTTAGTAGAGACGGGGTTTCACCGTGTTAGCCAGGATGGTCTCCATCTCCTGACCTCATGATCCACCCACTTCGGCCTCCCAAAGTGCTGGGATTACAGGCGTGAGCCACCATGCCTGGCTCCATGTTTTTTTTTTTTTTTTTTTTGAGACGGAGTCTAGCTCTGTTGCCCAGGCTGGAGTGCAATGGCCGGATCTCAGCTCACTGCAAGCCCCGCCTCCCGGGTTCACGCCATTCTCCTGCCTCAGCCTCCCGAGTAGCTGGGAGTACAGGTGCCCGCCACCTCGCCCGGCTAATTTTTTTTGTATTTTAGTAGAGACGGGGTTTCACCGTGTTAGCCAGGATGGTCTCGATCTCCTGAACTCGTGATCCGCCCGTCTCGGCCTCCCAAAGTGCTGGGATTACAGGCTTGAGCCACTGCGCCCGGCCCCATGTTTTTTTTAAAAAAATAATAGAGCATCTCATTATGGGAGGAGAGCAAGGGCTTTGGATTTCACGTTGGTTTGGACAAGCCAGCAGCAGCTAGAGAAGGAGATTATTTTGTGGCTGGGACCAGCCTTGGGCTTTATCTGACAGATCAAGCCAGAAACAACTTTGTGCCTGGAACCAAACTGGCAAAAAGATGGAGAAAAAAAAAATGCCTACAGAAGAGACGAAGGAAGAAGGACCTCTGACTATAGAAATGATATCTTTATTCTGAGCTGCTTTGCACAATGAACACAAACTCAACTGTGGGTGGCTTGGAAATGTTCACTTTTAATGTGCTCTTTTCCAAATTCTATATTTTCATAGGGAAAGCTGACCATAAAGGTAGCTAACTTATTAACCATTCGTTTATTATATGCCACACAGTGTGTTACATGCTTTCCATTTAATCCTCACAAACAACCAACTAGGTAGATACTCGGATCCTTTTTACAGATTGATATGGTTGGCTGTGTCCCCATCCAAATCTCATCTTGAATTGTAGCTCCCACAATTCCCACATGTTGTGGGAGGGACCTGGTGGGAGATCCTTGAATCATGGGGGCGGTTTACCACATACTGTTCTCATGTTAGTGAATAAGTCTCACAAGATCTGATGGTTTTTAAGAAGTTTCCCCTTTCACATGGTTCTCATTCTCTCTTGCCTGCCACCACGTTAAGACGTCCCTTTGCTCTTCCTTCATTTTCCGCCATGATTGTGAGGCCTCCCCAGCCACGTGAAGCTATGAGTCCATCAAACCTCTTTCCTTTATAAATTACCCAGTCTTGGGTATGTCTTTATTAGCAGCATGAGAATGGACTAATACACACATAAAGATGCAGAAAATTAGAATAAATAACTTGCCTCTAGTTACCCAGAATTCAGATCCAGGTCTGGTTGACTCTCCAGCCCACTAAAATTGGGCATCATTGGTGGACCAAGAGTAGAGGATGCCAGAAGTCTAAATCTGGAGGCCAATGGTACTACAAAGAGACATGGATAGAGAGGAAAACTTTAGCCCAGTTGGCAAAAGCTTGGAAAACCTACTGGACTGATGAACATCAAATTTGGACAAACTGTTTAGAAAGCTTGGACTTCCAATAGAAGCCAATGAATAGCAAAGTGAAATTCAAATCAGGGGTCTCTGTGAGAGGGAGGGAGGGAGGGAGCTATGAGACTACTGAATGGAAAGAAAAAGCCATAAGTATTCTGATGCTGTAACAGAACAAGCCAGCCTGAGTTTCCAACATAGCCCCAAATCAAATTCCAAGGGCAGCCATTCAGGGTAGAGGTTGTGTTCAAGCAGCTGCACACACAGCAACACTGCCATGCAGTCCACTTGGGCAAGCAGCAGTGGGACTGGAGTCATTTAGCCCAAATGAAGGACATTTCCAAGCAGTACAGAAAGGCCAGACAAAAACAGGGTAAGAGAGAGAGACTCCAGGGCAGGTGGGAGTGTCTTAGGGCACCTTTGGATGTCTCTTCTACAGAGTTCCCTCTGCATGGTGGCTCCCTGCAGACAGCCCTAGGCCTTACTCTGTAAGCTGAGAGCTCTGAGCTTCCCCAAATTCCCTCCATCTCACCCCCAGGAACCTGCAGCTGTCAAGAGATACATTCATTCCTTCATCCATGCAAACATATATTAAGCATCTGCCTATGTCAGCTCTTGTGCAAGATGCCAAGAATATGGGAATTCTTAAGATTCATAAGTGGACAACATAGAAATGTTAACGGGTAGTTACGGAATAGTTGACACATGCATGAAGACAAAACACCAAATTCCCCTTGGGAAAGAAGTGATGCAAGTTTGTAGCTAGAGAGATGGAGAAAAGTTGAGGGTTTGGAACAGTGGCTCCCAACCAGGAGTGATTTTGCCTCCCAGTGGATAGATCCCCACAATCAAAAATTGCTTGGTTCACAGTGTCAATAATGTCGAGGTTGGAAAGCCCTACACTGGATAAATTGATTTGGGATAGAATCTATGGCTTTTAGTAACTGAATGGGAATGTAGGTGAAGAAGAGGAAAATAAGAAGGGAAGGAGGATTGCCACAAATCGAGCTTGGGCAACTGTAGCTGGATAGTGGGGCCATCATTGGAGGTCAGTTAATTAGGAGCAGAAACAGGTTTTGGGGAAGGCTGTGACTTAACTATGAGACATGCTGAATTGAGGTTCAGGTAAAACATCCAGGGGAAGTTGGAGCGGTTCTAGAGCCTTACTACTCAAAGTGTGGTTTGTAGACTAGCAACATGGAAATTACTTAGGAGCTTGCTAGAAACCCAGTGTTTCAGGCCCCACACCAGCCTTCCTGCATTTAAGGAATCTCCCCAGGTGATTCATATGCTTCACATTTGAGAAGCCCCTGTCTAAGCACAAGGGACAGCCTGAGGAGAAGCTGTGGTTTGGGAAATGGGGTCATGTTTCATTACCGTTTGCTCTTCCAGCAACCCTGAGACACGTATGATCAGGTCCACTGTGTCTGGTTGTGCAGGCTGTGCACTGCACAAAGGTAGGCCCAAGATGGGGTTGACGTTTGTGATTTACTCTGAAGGACTGGATGCCTTTTTCTTACCCTACTTGCCAAGTTATGTGCCCAAAAGCTGTAACCACCCAGAAAATGAATTGTCAAATTTGCACAAAAGCCCTGTGACTTAGCAGTGGCCCTAGATATAATGGTTTCACATCCCTTTATCTGCAGTTCTGAAATCCACAGAACTCCGAAAACGAAATGTTTTTTCATAGATTTGCAGCAAGCTCACTTGGCAGAGAAACCTGACCTTAGCTAGCATGAGACTAATTATAGTCTTTATTTATCCCACTTACTGTGAATATTCATGCATTTTCCTGCAGAAATATTCATGTGTTTTATTATGGGAGTTCAGCCCCGTATTCTACTAGGGTATTAAGAAATACATGGTATTTGCATAGTATTTGGGGGGAGAAATTCTTAATTCTAAAACATGTCTGATCCAAGGGTTTCAGATAAGAATTGTGAATTTGTACTACCCCAATTTTAGAAATGGGTCAACTGAGGCTCAGAGAGGTTAAATCACTGCAAAACTAGTACGTGAGAGAGCTAAGGTTCGTTCAGACCCATGCTCCTTTGGCATGACACTTTCTCCAAGAGGATTATTAATGAGCTAGACACTGCTCAGTTAACAGTCCAGGCCTTTTTTCTTTCACAAGCCATGTGGATTTTCAGACAGAAACACAGGGAAGGGGCACAAGGAGCATAAAATAAAACAATCTGCTTTTTGTGTGGGTCTGCCATAGCAGAATGCCAACTCCGACACCTGAGCTGTATTTTTCCAAACAAGTCTCTGCAAGTTCTGACAGCATTCAGCCCAAAGCCAGGCACCCCTGTGCTGGAAGCATCCATCAACTTCAGCCTCACTGGCAGACATAGAGAATCCCAGCTACATTATAAAAGAATGAAAGCAGGCGAATTCTCTTGTTAGATCTGTGATTGAGATGAGGCGAACTACAGCAAAACAGCAGGATGATCTTCTGTTGTACTATTCTTATTCACCAGAGACACAAGTCTCCATTAGCGGCAGCAGGATCCAAATACCAATTCCTTCTTTAAAAGACATTTGTGTGCTTTGGAGAACAATGCCTGTCATTGCTTCAGAACCAAGAGTTGCTCCCATTTCCCTTCTCCATCAAGAAAGAATAGGCTTTATTCTTCTTCCAGAAATAAACCTAGAGCTATAAATTATTAGCCAGATGAGAGTCAATGTACCTTCCTCTTTGAGATGTTGCAAACTCTAAAATTCTATTCATGTGATATACCCACGTCTGTATTCTTCCCTTTTGAGCTTACATGTTGGGGTGTTGCTACGAGTTGAATGTTGGAAATTTGGTATCTTGGCATCAAAATCAAGGATTATTCATTATTCATTTAAATGAATTTAAGCTTTCCTTAAAATATTTATATGTAAAAAAACCCTTTATTTAAATATATTCCACTGAATATTGAACTCAAAATCATTTTTGTGATTCTTTCCATTGTTTATACATGAATTACATATTTATATGTATGTATCACTTTAGATTATTCTATATACATATTCCTATATCTTCTTTGGAGAAATGTTTATTCAAATCATAAGTCCTTTATCAGAAATGTGTTTTACAAATATTTTCTCAGTCTGTGGTTTGCCCTTTTCATTTTCTTAATGTCTTTCAAGGAGCAAACATTTTAAATTTTGATGAAGTCTAATTTATCCATTTTTATTTTACGGCTGGGTTTTTTGTGTCCTGTGTAGGAAATCTTTACCTAACCTAAAGTCTCCAGGATTTTATCCAATGTTTTCTTTTAGAAGTGTCATAATTTTCCCTTTTACATTTACGTTTATGACCATTTAGTTAGTATTGTATATATGAAGTAAGGGTCATAGTTCAGACCTTATAAATATCCAGTTGTTCCATTACCATTTATTGAAAGAGCTGTACTATTTTTACATTGGTGCCTTTGTCAAAAATCAAGTGATCACATCTATGCGAGCTTCTTTCTGGACTCTCTCTGTTGTTCTATTGATCTATACGCCTGTTCCTATGCCAATATCACACTGTCTTAATTATTATAGCTTTATAGGAGGCCTTGAAGTCAGTATTATAATTCCCCAAGTATGCTTTTATGTTTTTCTTTATTGAACGGGCTATGACTTCCAACACCAGGTTTAATAAAAGTGGTTAAGAGGAAAGCTTCAGTTTTTTACTATGAAGTAGGATTCTAGCTGTAGGTTTTTTGTAGATGCCCTTTATCAGATTAAAGTGGTCAATTTGCTAATATTTTATTTAAATTTTTTTCACCTATGTTCCTAGAAAATATCACCCTATATTTTTCTTGTGATGCTTTTGTCTGGTTTTGATGGTAGAGTAATTCCGGCCTCATAATACAACTTGGGAAATATTCCTTCCTCTTCTATTTTCTGGAGGAATTTGTGTAGAAATTGTATTGTTTTTTCCTCAAATATCTGGTAGAACTCACTTGCAAAGCTATCTGCTCCCGGAATTTTCACTGTGGGAAGGTTTTTGATTACAATTAATTTTACTTAATAGGTAAATATTTAATAGATAAATAAAATTATTAATGTTAAGTAAGCTACTTAAGTAATCTAATTTTTCTTGAATGAGCTTTGGCAAAATATCTTTTAAGGAATATGTCTGCTTAATCTAAGTTGCTGAATTTATTGGCATAATGTTGTTTATAATTTTATCTTATTAACATTTAATGCCTGTTGGATAAGTAGTTCTATTCCGTTTTTCATTCCTTCTGTTGGTAGTTGATGTCTTCTCTCTTTTTTCCATTGTCTGGCTGGAAAATTTTCAGTTTTATTCTTTCTAAGAACAATCTTTTGGTTTTGTTGATTTTCTCTGCTTTTTTTGTTTGTTTGTTTGTTTTCAGTTTCACTGATTTGTGCTCCCATCTTTATTATTTTCTTCCTTCTCTTTGCCTTGTGAATAATTTGTTCTTCTTTTTCTAGTTTATGCCAGAACTTTAGATTATTAATTTGAGGCCTTTCTTCTTTACTAATATAAGCACTTAAGGCTAAAATTGTCCTTCTAAGTACTACTTTAGCTGCATCCGATAAATTTTGGTAAATTGTGTTTCCATTTTTATTCAGTTTAAAGTATTTTCTAGTTTTCTTTATAGTTATTTCTTTGATTCATAGATTATTAAGAAGTGTTCTGGGAATATTTTTGATATTTTCATTTTATTTCCACTTAAATTCCATTGTGGTCAGAGAACATATTTTGTATGATTTCTGTCCTTTAACTTCATAGAGACTTGTTTTAAGGCCCAGAGTAGGGTCTGTCTTGGTATATGTTCCCTGTGGACTTTAAAACTATGTATATTCTGCTATTGTTGGATGGGAGGTTTTATAACTGTCAACTGAATCAAGTTGCTGGATAATGTTGTTCAAGTCTTCCATATCTTATTCATTTTCTGAACATTTATTTATTAATTATTGGAAAAGGGGAGTATTAAAATGTCCTATTATAATTGTGGATTAACCTATTTATCCTCTCAATTTTTGCCTAATTTTAAAACTTTAAAAATTAGTTGCATACATAGTTCTCTTGATGAATTAACTCCTCTATTATTATGCAATGTCCCTCTTTTTCCCAGCAGTATTCCTTGTTCTGAAGTCCACTTTGATACTACTATAGCTACTCCAGCTTTCTTTTTTCAGTGTTTGCATTATATATCATTTTCTCTCTTTTACTTTTAACCTATCTGTGTCTTTATGTTTAAAGTAGCTTTCTTTGTTAACAACATATATTTGGGTCTTTTAAAATCAAATTAAGTTTAATTAAAAATTTCTTTTAGAGACAGGGTCTCACTCTGTCACCCAGGCTGGAATGCATGGTGTGATCATAGCTAACTACAGCCTCTAACTCCTGGGCTCAAGAGATCATCCTGCCACAGCCTCCCAAGTAACCAGACTACTTGGGCAAAGGTGCACACCCTTTGCCCAAGTAATTTTTTACTTTTTGTAGAGGCGGGGTCTTGCAATGTCACCCAGGCTGGTCTTGAACTCCTGGCTCCAAGCAATCCTCCAACCTTGGCTTCCCAAAGTGCTTGGATTACAGGCATGAGCCACCACAGTTGGCTAGGTCTTTAAAAAAAAAAAAAGTAATCTGACAACCTCTTTCTTTTAATTGGAGTATTTAGACCATTCACATTTAATGTAATTATTGATATAGTTAGGTTTAAACCTACTATCTTATTGTTTTCTATTTTTTATCTTTTTTCCTTTTTCCCTCTTTTTCCTTTGCTTTGCTTAGATTGGGTATTTTTATGATTCTAGTTTTCCATCTACTTTTGGCTAATTAGCTATTTCTTTGTTGGTTTGTGTTTAGTGGTTGCCTTAGGATTTATAATATGCATATTTAAACTTATTACAGTCTATCTTTAAAAAATTATGCTATATACACATTTAGCATAAGAACCCCACAACAGATTACTTCCATTTACCCCTTCTTTTTGCCCTTGTTGTCGTATATTTTGTTCTACATGTTACAAACTAAAAAATGTATTATCATTTTTGCTTTATCTGTCAATTATCCTTTAAATATGCAAAAAGTGAGAAAGACAATTTAATATTTACTCACACATTTACCATCTCTGGCCCTTGTTCTTTTGCATAACTCCATACATCTGGTCTCATTTTCTTTCAACCTGAAACATTTCCTTATCATTCCTTGTATTATAGATGTGCCAGCAGTAAATTATCTCATCTTTTGTTTGACTGAAAACTCTTGATCAGATTTGAAAATGTGCGGCCATTACTTCTCTAAATATTCTTTTCTGCTCCCATACTCTTTCTAGGACTCCACTTATATGTTAGGCCACTTGATGATGTTCCATTGATCATGAATGCTTTGTTCATTTTTTAAAGTTTTTGTTTTCTTGGTGTGCTTCATTTTGAATAATTGCTAATTGCTCTGTCTTCAAGTTTACTGATTCTTAATCCTGCTGTTAATGCCATCCCAGGGAAATTTTCATTTCAGATGTTGTATTTTTTATTTCTATAAATTCCTTTTGGATCTTTAAAAGTATTACATTTCTTTCCTTATAATGATCATATGTCCTTTGTATCCTTGAGAATGTGGAAGAGTGTGTGTGTGTGTGTGTGTGTGTGTGTGTGTGTGTGTAATCTTTTAATGTTATTATCTGCTAATCCATCATCACTATCATTTTTGGGTCTGCTTATATTGACTAATTTTTCTCCTGATTATTGTTCCAATTTTCTTGGCTTTTTGTATGTCTAGCAACTTTTAATTTGATGGTGGATATTTAATTTTACATTTTTGAGGCTGAGTTTTTTTTTTTTTTTTTTTTTTTTGAGACGGAGTCTCGCTCTGTCACCCAGGCTGGAGTGCAGTGGCCGGATCTCAGCTCTGCAAGCCCCGCCTCCCAGGTTCACTCCATTCTCCTGCCTCAGCCTCCCGAGTAGCTGGGACTACAGGCGCCCGCCACCTCGCCCGGCTAGTTTTTTTGTATTTCTTAATAGAGACGAGGTTTCACCGTGTTAGCTAGGATGGTCTCGATCTCCTGACCTTGTGATCCGCCCGTCTCGGCCTCCCAAAGTGCTGGGATTACAGGCTTGAGCCACCGCGCCCGGCCTGAGGCTGAGTTTTAATATACTCCTTTAAGGGGTATTGGACATTTTCTGGCAGGCAATTACACCACTTACGGATTAGACAGATTCTCTTCAGGTTTGTTTTTAAACTCAGTTAAAGTGGGTCTGGAGTGGCCTTTATTCTAGAGCTAATTTAACCCCATTTGTAAGGTGTGGTCTTTCTGAGGGTTCCACTTAATTCCATTAATATTTAATGAGGTCTTTTACACTTGCTAGAAGCAATTCAAATAATTCCTGGCATTGTGTAACCTCTGGGAAATATTTTTCATATAGCACCTCAGCAATTATCCTTTGCTTGGAAGTTGTTCTCATCTGGCCTTGTAGGATTTTACTCTATCCAAATTTCTGATGCTCTTTCTTAGTGTAGCTGTCTTCACTTGCATACCCTGCTCTGCACCTAATTCTAGCCACTGAGGCATTTCAGAATTTCGGTCTAACTCCTCGACTCAGAGAGACTGTATGGAATTTCCTTCTGTGAACCACAGTCTGGGAATTACCTCAGATAGAAAGTCTTGGCAATGTGGGCCTTACCTCCTTTGTTCCCTTTTCTAAGGAATTTCAGACACTGCCTGTTGTTCAGTGTCTGAAAATTGTTATTGTCTATGTTTTGTCCATTTTTCTAGTATTTTATTGTGGGAAGGCAATTCTGGACTGTCTTACGCTGTCATAGGTGGATGCAGAAAAATGCCTGTTTTAATACCTATAGTTAAGCCAACATCTTAAGGCTATTTAGTTAATCCCTTAACACTAAGAATTTAGTGTTATTTCTCTAGTTTTAAATATTATGTTTCATAATGCTTTTTCTAATTATTTCTATTTAAAACATTATACCTAGTACCAATGTGAACATTATTATTAAAAATGATTTTTTTCCTTTAGAGGATATTTCCTTGAGATTTAGAGTTACCAGAACAAAGGATACAAACAGTTTTATAGTTCTCATTGCAGTATTTCCTGATTGTCTCCAGAAAGATAAGACTCATTTACAGTGCCTCTAGGAGTATGAATACATATTTCTCCTGATTGCTAGCATTGGCCTTTATCACTCTAATTTATTTTCATTAGTTGAATGCGTGAGTAATGGTGCCTAGAAGATGGTTCAATTTGTTATTTTTTCTCATAGTGCTAGGAGTGCATTTTCTCAATAGATAAGTAAATGTCTGATTTTTCTTGTGTATATACTATCTGTTCATCAATCTTGATGATGTAGCAAGTAGAATTATGGTATTTGTATTATAGATCTCCTTACATTTTGTAGAATTGTATGCTATTACCTGTTGTGTTTTTCACATAGCTTAATCCCTTCTTTTAGTTTACAAGTGACTTTCATTTTTCAGTCTTCTTTAAGCAACAGATTGCTAGATTTTGTTCTTAATTCTGTTAATGGTTCCTCCTCCTCTTCTTCTCGTCTCTTCTTCTTTTTTTTTCTTTGAGACAGAGTCTTGCTCTGTTGCCTAGGCTGGGACAATCATGGCTCACCACAGCTTCGGCCTCCTTAGCTCAAGCAATCATCCAGAGTAGCTGGGACTATAGGCATGTGCCACCACACCTGGCTAATTTCTTAATTTTTGGTAGAGATGGCATTTTACCATGTTGCCAGTCTGATCTTGAACTCCTGAGCTCAAATGATCCACCCACCTTGGCCTCCCAAAGTGCTGGGATTACAGGTGTGAGCCATACTGCTCCTGATTCTTCTTTATCCAGAGGATTTTATCTTTTTGGCTTAAATATAAGTTGATACATTTATACTTTTTACTACATCTCAGTCTATTTTTAAGGGCTACTATGGCTTGTTTTCTCTTTTTATTTGCATTGCCACTGTAGTAAATTTCAGCATCTTGATTTCCCTTCATTCTGCACTCCCAATCTACTGGACTCTAAATTCCACGTCTGTGTTGTGAAACCATGTCTGTGTTGTAACTGCCATATTCTCAGTGTCTAGCACAGTGTCTGGCACATTGATTTATTCATTTAAAAATAATTATTGAGATCCTGCCGTGAATGCTATGGAGACCAGGTGTATGTGGCTTAACCCAGTAATCAGCTCTTTTCAAGAGTCAAGTTTTATCTTGTGCTTCTCATATTTTATTGTCTGTTTTATAGTTATTAATGTTTCTTTGTTAACTGTGCCCTCTGGGAATATCCTAGACAATTTCTCTTTCAGAAGGGTTTTCATGTAATTCAAATCTGCATTGCACCTGATGGAAGTTCTTGCAGCTGTGGGATGTGGGGTTGACAAATTATTTCAGTACCTCTGACATAGCTCATATTAACTCATAAAAGGTCAACCTGGCCTAGGTTAAAGGTCAAACAGAAGGCCAACGAGACCTTGAAAGGTCAACCTGACCAGCCCTGCAAGGATACTGACAACCCCATTTCTCTTAGTTTTGTATGTTTTCCCCAAAGCCTTCCTTTTCTTTTCTCCGTATTAAGGGGTAAATTCCAAATTTGTTTTCTTCTTACATCTCTCAATACCTCCTTTCTTTTTAAATCCTTAAAAGAGGCTGTCTTTAATTCTGATGTCTAAAACATTGACCAGAAACTTTCTTTGAATGTTACTCTTTAATTTTTAAATTAATGTTATTCTTTAATTTTTTTAATGTGGATTTCTTTCATTCTCTCCCAGTGACTGAATTCAGATTGCCATTCAGGATAAAATACGGATCTTTAATGATTTTCTTGGCCCTAGTATATCCCTTGAAGCCCTAGACACTGTTGGGATCTGCTTGTCCTACTCTATTTAATGAGTTCTTCACAGAACTCCCAAGATCTGTCCATTTTTCCTGCATTCTAGTCTGTGTATCTGTGATTTGGTCTTGATTTAGGTTGCTGTGCAGGTGCATCTCCCACCTTATAGACTGGCTTTTTGTGCTGATGCAATAGCATCTGTGTAAACTTTGCCAAATGCTTGGTTCAAATGAAATCTTATGCAGAAGTCCAGTCTGAAAAAGAGGCATACCCAGAGCTGCTTTGGTCATTGGTGGTGGTGAGGGAAGAGGATTGAGAGGGTATGGAGCCGTCCCAACTTCTCCATCCCCCATTGCCATAAGTCCCCAAGAGAATTCTGAGAACCCAAGGGTTCCAAGTAGTTTTACTCAAGCTGCACTTGCATCGGGTCTGTTTCCCCACCTTGGTTTTACGTCCTAGACACATTTATAAGCCTGAGTCCTGTCTTTCATGTTTGCTCAACTTTCCTTTTTAATACCATCATTTCTTACTTAATATTTTACATTAACCCATGTCTTATCCCTCATGCTCCCTTGAGGGTCTTTAGAAATCCAGGCAGATTTGGTTAATTTTTTAAAAATCTATTTACACTTAGGGATTGTGAAGAAGCCAGGAAAAAGTGTTTTGGATTTCTAAAATACACATATGGGCATCTTTTTATTTATTAACAGCTTTTATATGTTTTCAATATTATTCCTTAAAGCAGCTGTTTCTTTGAGTTCTCTTTCACACCTGCCTGTCACTTAGGATTTCCATTTGTTAATTTACAAATCTGAATTGGAAGTGACAAAAGCAAAGCACAAGGTAACTTTCCTGATTTTAAATTTTACTTATACATCTAAGGGTCATTTAGAAGCTCTGTGCATACCCAGCTAGGGTCACAAAGAAGCCACTGCCATTTACTCTATCCCTAAATACTGTTTTTGAGGTGCAAATACTAATATAGCACTTACCAGACTTATAATAGTTAGGTTTGTGTGTTTTTCCTCCATTAAATTGTAAAGCTCTGAAGGGAGCATTTTTCTCTTTATCCATTATTGTACTTAGTATGATGCAGGTGAATCATACATACTAAAATGGGAAGGGCATCATCTACTTTTACTTCCAGAAAGTCTTAAGAAAGCCAATTAAAAAGTTTAACTATCTTGGCATTGGAAAAAATCTGACACAAACTGACTTAGAGAGGGAAACAGAGTGTGGATAATGTTTCTCCCCCAGATGGAAAAGGATTTAATGTTCACTATTGATCTCAAAAGGGCACATTTTCAGATGACAAGTGGCTCTTCAGGATAGTGAAATGGCAAAATGACTGGGTTGACATAGGACCAGTAGTGCTTTAATATGGAAAATGTAGAAGGGGAACACATCTAAACTACATAGACACAAGAGTGGTTTGGGATCACCATGTAGTTGGGAGCCATTATTTCCATGGTTTGTTTTGGCAACAGGTACCCAACAGTGAGCTCAGTCCCACTGGTGAGAATGAGCAGCAACCCAACACGGCAGGCAGGACTCTTTTCCTACTGGGGCTGGGCACATGTGAACCTTCTCTTGGTTACATGAGGTCTGAGCTGCCTCACCTGGAGCTGATCACTCAGGGCCTAGGCCGGGGCCTCTGCCACAGTCAGTAGTTGGCTGGCCAACATTATTTGGTCGATGTAATTTGAGGTGCTGGGCAAGGGTCTAAGTATAGTTGTTGCTTGGTATTCATGGGAGATTGATTCCAGGACCCCTACAGATGCCAAAATCCAGAGACACTCAAGTACATTATATAAAATGGTACAGTACTTGCATATAACCTATACCCATCCTCCTGTATACTTTAAATTATCTCTGGTTTAATTGATGTACATGTTATACAAATAGTTGTTATACTGTATTTAAAAATTTTTTTTATTGTTATATTGGGTTTCTCTCCCAAATATTTTTTATTTGTGCTTAGTTGAATCAGCCAATGCCAAACCCACAATATGGAGGGCAGAGAGTAAATTCCCACCAGGCTTGGCTTATCAATTCATTCATTTCACATGCATTTATTCAGACATTAAGGAATATCAAAATGAATCAAAGTACTTGTCCTCAATTTGGTCACAAAATAGATGATAATAAAGCCAAATATGGTAAGGGCATAGCTCACCATCTTGGGGGACAATTCTGCTTAGACAATGTTACTTTATCACTGACATTTGCTGCTCTGTGATTGACTATGATTCCTTGCTTCCTAATGTGGAAATAAGCCTCTTGCAATATACATTTCAGTCAGGCTCCCAGAGAAGTGACCACCATAGAAATGCTCAATTGTCCTAATTATTCTACAGTGAAACCCATCTGTCAACAAATGAAGCCCATGCATGGTCTTTCTCTTACAACATATAAACACACAGCCAGGAATCTCCAAATATTTGGGAAAGCCAACCAACGCAAAAGGAAGAGCACAAAGCGAAGGCAAAAAATAGATATGGAGGAAATACAGAAGATTAAAACAGACAAACAAAACCAAGTAGAGGTAAGAGAGGATATTATATACATAAAACAAGAAATGCCAGGAGGAAGAAGAATAAGCAATAGAGAATAGAGAGGGGGAAAAAAGGCTCTTGGAAATTAAATATAGCACACCCAAAATAAATTTAACTGAAGGATAGGGAGATAAAGTTGAAGAAAGCTCATAGAAAAAATTTTAAAAATACACAGATAGAAAACAAGAGAGATGGAAGAGGTAGTTTATCTACCCAGGAGGTACAATTTCCATCTAATAAGAATTCCAGGAAGATAAAACAGTGAGTAGGAAATTATCAAAAAGTAGTGGAACTTTTCCCAGAAGTAAAGGAGACACTCTGTGTGCTCAGCACAGTGAAAAAACAAATGCCCACACCAAGAAGCTTATCATAAAATTTCATAACACCAGGAACAAATGCTTCTGGTAAAAGAAAATAAAGACAAATAGATAAGTAAAACTACCATATAATGGGAAAGGCAAGTCATAAAAATTACAATATAATGAGGTGTCTTTAGGTTGAAGATGATATACTGAGCAATTAAGTTTACCACCTCTTAGTCCTAGCAACGCATCAGGATTGAAAGAAAATCAAGCCGTAAAATTGCTGAGAATAGAAAAGAGAGTGGACATCTGCGTTCTTAAATTGTAGCTACCAATGGATAGAAAGTGGATGGGGTATCACGAAAATGCAGGGAACGAGCCCCATCCCCAGACATACTGTCGAGAGCTCTTTCCTCCAGGTGCCCTCAGAGTCAGCAAGTACAATGGACGAATTTCAGACAAAGAGCAGACGCTGATAGAAATTGTAGAAAAACATCAAGTACCTGCTTTCCTCACCCCTATGAGTGATGGTGGTATTTTCCACCAGGCTTAAACCAGATAAACATCCTCTAAAAAGTTGAACTAGGATTTAGGGTTCCTCTAGTGGTGGTTGAGTTCTCAAAGTAGAGAAAGTCATCCCCATTGGACATTTGGAAGAGAAAGTATATCTGCTTGTTCCTAACCTGGACATGTTTTCATGAAAGCTTTTAGTGATGCCCACCACTGGATATGCCCTACACCCCTAAACACAAATATACACATACACCACACACAGAAATACACACACATTATATAGTCCTTTGACCATATCATGCAAAAAAAGAGGCCAGTAAAGACAGAGAAAATCATGCCAATGACCTAAGTGAATGAATCTAGTGACACAGGATCCTTTTGGTGCTGCTTTGCCAGCCAGAAATCTCCATGGGCAACGATGCCTCTGCCCAGGCTTTGCTTGGCCTTGGGTTTGACACTGGGCTCACTCTGCCCACTCGGCCTGACAGGCTATGCTTGGCTCATGCCCTGTCCTGGATCCTACACCCACCTCAGGATCTGTGCTCAGCCTGCAGCTGGGTTGGGTGTGCCGTGACCTGCTTCTGCCTTGGCTGCCAGCGTCTGGATGAGGGGAATGAGGTGGCACCCAAAAACTCAGAGATGCCAGTAACCACTGAGCCCTAAAGGGCATTACGGCTCTCACCTGGGGCGTCTCAAGGTTTGAGCCCCCAAGAAATGTTACAGCTCTCTCTCATCCCCACCTCCTGCAGTGTAGCAAATGGGGGATGTGTTACAGCTTATTTGTGTTTCATCTCATTCGCTCCTGCTGCCTGCAGTGCTGTGAATGGGCGTGTGTGGTACCTAGTGGCTTTTACTCCCCAGTTGCTTGGTGAATGGGAGGGAGGGTTGCAGTGTTACAGCTATTTTTGCTCCAACATTCAGCAGGTTCCTGGTTCTTGTCCTGTGACCAAGAAGAATGAAGTTATGTGGACACCAGAGAGTGAGCAAGGCAGGGAAGAATTTTACTGAGTGACAGAAAAGCTCTTGACAACAAGAGGGAGCCCAAAAGCAGGTAGCCCAATGTGTGACTGAGTCTGGGGTTTTTATGGGCTCAGAATGGCAGAGTGTGTGCTGATAGTCCATGGGCAGTCCTGGTAAAAGCACCATTTGATTGGCTAAAAGGCATTGAGGAAGTTCTTACTCCAGTTGTGGACCCTACCAGGAGCTGGTAGCTCAGTTTTCAGGCTTTAAGCTGTTTTTGGCTTGAACGTCGGGTTTCACCAGGGACCCATCCCTGTCTGCTGAGGAATCTGTCTGCCTCCTTTCGCTATCACTAATACCATAAGACATTCAAGGAAAAGCTACTTCACAAAGGAGAAAAATTTAGGGGAACAAAGAAAACAATGAATGCTACATATTAATCTGGGTTTTTAGCTGCAGAGTGGAGTATCTACCTGGGTTTATACATTTATTCAACAAATATTTAAAGGCCTACAATGAACCAGGTACTTTTTGAGGTGTTGGTGGTACAGCAACGAATAGATTGGACATGACACCTTCCTTTCAGTCAAGTGCAATCAGGCCTTCTGGATGAAGAACAGCCAGTGCAGAGGCCCTGAGATGACAGCAGGCTTTGTGTGTTTGAGGAGCAGCAGGGTGACAGTGTTACTTGGGAAGATAGCACAGGGAAGCATAGTAGGAGGTAAGGTGAGGCCACATAAAGTCCTTCAAGAGACTGTCTTTACTATGAAAGAGAGGGGAGCCACTGGAGAGCTTTGAGCAAAGGAGTAGAATGATCTGATTTTACACAGATCACTTTGGCTGTGTGTGGAAAAGACGCTAGAGGGTCAAAATGGAAGACAGGAGACCAGTGAGGTGGCTATTGCAATAATCCATACCAGAGATGACAGTGATTTGGTACAGGGTGGTAGTAGTAGAGATGATGAAAAATGGTCAAATTTTAGAGACATTTTAAAGATACAATTGGATTTGCTGGTGGTCTGGCATCAGTTATGAGAGAGGAAGAAAAGTAAAGGATGGCTTCCAAGTTTTTGGCCTCAACAACTAGAAGGATAGAGTAAGATAAATATAAAGATAATGATGAAACTAAGAAAAACAGCTAACACTTTTATAGGACTTACTATGCATGATCAACTGTTTTAAGCACTCAACATATATTCATTAATTTCAACCTGACAATAGTCCTATAAGTTAGCTAGTCTTATTATTAGCATTTTTCAGATGAAAATATCAAGGAACTTACCTGTGGATATATACCCAGTGAGTGGCAGAACTGAGACTCAAACCCAGCAGCCTGGCTTAGTACTCTTAACCACTATTTTCTTTTTTTTAGGAAAGACTATGAGAGGAGCATGTTGAGGGTGGACTTGAAGATCAGGAGTTCGGTTCTAGACAAGTTAAATTTATGACACCTGTATTCATTATCTATTGCTACAAAATAAAACTCAGTGGCTGAAAAACCCCAAACATTTATTATCTCACTGCTTCTGTGAGTTAGATCTTGAGTGCAGTTTAGTTGAGTACCTGTGGCCCAAAGTCTCTCTTGGAGTCACTGGGGCTTGGGCTGTGGTCTCATGGGAAGGTTTGACTGAGAGTGAGGGATCTGCTTCCCATCTAACTCACATGGTTTTTGGCAGACATTGGTCCCTCGCCACAGAGGCCTCTCTGCAGGGCTACCTTATGATATGAGAGTTGGCTTTTCTCAGGTTGAGTCATCCAAGAAAGGGCTAGAGAGAGTGAGTGCCCAAGATGAAAGGCACAGTCTTTTTATAACATAATCTTGGAGTGACATTCATCACATCTACCATATTCTATTAATTAGGAGTGAGTTAACATGCCCAGTCAGCCCACAGTCAAGGAAAGAGGATTACACATGGGCACAAATGCCAGGTGGTGGGGTTCACTGCATATCCATGTGGCAAGGTCATATAGGCAGTTGGAAAATATCTGGAATCTGAGGGATAAGTCCAGGCTGGAAAGCCATCATGGGGAATGTATTTATTATTGGATAATCTTTGAAAGGACTGGAGGGGCCGGGCGTGGTGGCTGTAATCCCAGCACTTTGGGAGGCCGAGATGGGCGGATCACAAGGTCAGCAGATCGAGACCATCCTGGCTAACCCGGTGAAACCCCGTCTCTACTAAAAAATACAAAAACTAGCCGGGCAAGGTGGTGGGCGCCTGTAGTCCCAGCTACTCGGGAGGCTGAGGCAGGAGAATGGCGTAAACTCGGGAGGCAGAGCTTGCAGTGAGCTGAGATCCAGCCACTGCACTCCAGCCTGGGCGACAGAGCGAGACTCTGTCTCAAAAAAAAAAAAAAAAAAAAAAGGAAGGACTGGAGTAGTCATCTCAGGCTGAGTCTCCAGGAACATCTCCCTGAACCATACTCCAGAACTGGTCTGAGAAGAGATCTGCTGTGGCCCCTGCTGCTATGGACTCCAAAAATGTTGCACCTCTGCCTTCCCCCAGTGCCAGCAAAATAGGCGCCAGGTGTCCTAGCAGGTTCTTCTTGCAACTAACTTTAGAATCAAAGCTCTCAAAAGAGCATATGCTGGTTGGCTGAACCAAAGTCTATATTCTAGTTACAAGGAGATGGAAAATGTAATATTTGTCATGTCTATGATAAGAAGATGAAATTAATATTATGAAAAGGTATCAAAATATGGAGAGAGTGCTCAAAGATTTCAGGCATCTATAAGTGACTTTTCTTCATCACATTCTGGGAGGAACTGAGATAATTTAGGAGAAAATGAAGGCCATAAAACAAATCTAATTAAGAGCCACAAAGATATGGATAGATATCATATCCATCCATTCAAAGTACTAACAAAAAGAAGCAAAAAACAAGAAGTAGGTTGTGAAAATTAAAGATATAAATGCATAAATGAAGAATGTAATACATTGGGTGAAATAAATAGATGAAAAAATCTCCCAGAATACAGAACAAGAACAACAAACACCCCAAAGAAATGGAAAATCTGAGGGGAAAAAATAAGAAATATGTAAGATCAGTCCAAGATGGTCCAAATTTAAGACATCCTAGAAAGAGAAAAGAGAGAAAAAAAGCATGAAATGGTTTTTTTTTAAATCCCAGAACTAAAGGAAGATATTCAAAAAAGTTTCCTGAGTTCCAAGTTCAATGAGTGAAAAATGACCCACATAGCTATAGTACCATGATATTTTGGAACATGGAGGACAAATATAAAGATGCTGGTTAAACCAATAAAAATAAGCTAACATTTTAATAGGCTTACTATGTGTGATCAGCTGTTTTCAGCACTTGACCTATATTGGTTAATGTCAACCTTACTATAGTCCTACAAGTTAGCTACTCTTATTATTATTATTATCATTTTTCAGATGAAAGTATCAAGGAACTTACCCATGGATACATACCTTGTGAGTGGCAGAACTGAGAATCAAACCAGCAGTCTGGCTTAGTACTCTTAACCACTATTTTCTTTCATTAGTGACAGTGAATTCTAGAAAGCAGTAAAGAAATGCCTTCAAAGTTCTGAAGAAACATAATTTTAAATGGAAAATTACCTAAAATATCAATCAAGTATTAGAGGAATATAATACATTTTCACACATGCAAAAACTCAAATATACAAAAACCCATTTTCAAACATGCATGTGTGAGCGTGCATGTTTGTTATATAGGTTATATATGCATGTTTATAGGTTATCTATAACATGCGTATGTTATATAAATGTTATCTATAACATGCGTATGTTATATAAATGTTATCTATAACATGCGTATGTTATATAAATGTTATCTATAACATGCGTATGTTATATAAATGTTATCTATAACATGCATATGTAGGTTATATGTGCATGTTTGCATATAGGTTATATATACATACATACATATATATAGGTAAGTATATATACTTTCCGAAAAAGTAACTTAAGGATTTAGTGCAACAAAAGGAAAAATAAGCCGGGCGCGGTGGCTCACGCCTGTAATCCCAGCACTTTGGGAGGCCAAGGCGGGCGGATCACAAGGTCAGGAGATCGAGACCATGGTGAAACCCCGTCTCTACTAAAAATAGAAAAAATTAGCCAGGCGCAGTGGCAGGCGCCTGTAGTCCCAGCTACTCGGGAGGCTGAGGCAGGAGAATGGCGTGAATCCGGGAGGTGGAGCTTGCAGTGAGCCGAGATTGCGCCACTGCACTCCAGCCTGGGCGACACAGCAAGACTCCGTCTCAAAAAAAAAAAAAAAACAAAACAAAACAAAAGGAAAAATAACTTGAAGACAAACAATGGCATGACCTCCAAGATCAGTGAACCAATTAAAGAGTGCAACAAAAAGTAATCCCAGATAACTTCTATGCAAATGGGCATAAGCACTGGCCATCTTGCCCCTATTTTTACACTTCTTTGGTAAGAAACTCAATTCCAGGAGACAGATTTTTCAGTTTGGAGTCTATCTGTATGCTTCCTTTTGTACTGAGACAGATATGATACTATAGTTATGGCCTGGAGATGGGCTGCAGGTAGGATCTGATGTCGTTTCCCAGGGAACTCAGGCAGACACAGCAGGGAGCAAGTGGGGCTGCTTCAGCATAAAAAGCTGCTGAAAAGCTATTGCCCACTGCTATGTGCAACATTCCATGGCTTCAGTTCAAGGATAAAGCCCTGTTCTGACCTCTCAAGTTTCTGCAGCTTTGGGATCCTGGGAGACAGTGCCTTAGGAGTAGACACCAGGACTCTCAGGGCAGGAATGGCACCAACAGGAGTAACACCCCTACCCAAACAGTGTCTTGAGCTTTGAGCATGAACAAAGGGAATCCTGAGCTGAAGACCCTGAGAGGATGACTCTTGCCAAAGTGAAGTGAGAGACCCCAGGGACTCCTAGAAATAATTGGGTGAGGCTTAAAGAGAGGGAGCTAGTGTTTCGGTGATATGCAAATAGACTAATGAGCAGGAGAAATTTGAGTACTTACTGTAAACATATTGTAAACATAAGATCTTATTTGTACTCAGAGGTTGTTGAGGTCTGGGGACACCTGAATTATATTTATCCAGCTTAGCATTGTCATTATCATCATCATTAACATCCTATTCTGCACACACTCAGTATAATAGCAATTGTGCTTTATCTCAACTTCTTTTTGGATGCAAAATGATTTCAGTCTATGTGTCCTTTTTTACCTTTCCCATTCCAGCCTTGCTATTCATTCTGTGGTCCACAGACCAGCAACATCAGCATCACCTGAGAACTTTTTCGAAATGAAAAAGTTTGAGAACATCAAGCCTCACCCTAGGCCCACTGAACCAGAATCTGTAACAAAATCCCCCAGTGACTTATATACACATCAAAGTTTGAGAAGTTAATAACCACTCTTAAGGAGTGGTTATTGACCTGGCCTGGAACTGCTAAATTCCTGGAACTACTAAACTCCAGTGATAAATGTCTGGCTCCTGGAACTCTCAGAATCACCTGGAGACCTGGGTTTACAGTGCTGGAGTCTGGGAGCATGGCACTGGCATCTGGCAAGGGCCTTCATGCTGTGTCATCCCATGGTGGAAGGTGGAGGGGCAAAAGAGGAAAGAGATGAGAACGAGTGGGAGCCAAACTCGCTTTTGTGACAACCCACTCAAGAACTAGGGCATTCCCAATGACAATATTAATCTATTTATGAGAACAGAGCTCTCATGACCTTATTACCTCTCATTAGGTCCCACCTCCCAACATGGTTGCATTGGGGATTAAGTTTCCAGCACATGGACTTTGGGGGACACATTCATGCCATGGCAGCCTCATTACAGATTCAAATATGCATCCTTTCTTCTTTCTACTATAGGCTTGCTCACTTCTGACTCCCTTTTTCTCAACAAATGATTCTTTGGCCATGGTTGACAGGAGTCAGCCATTGAGGAGTTGGGAGATAAGGAGGAATTGAGCTTACTGGATACAATGGATAATGAGGAGGCCAGCCCTAACACTGGCAAAAACACACGTCAAAGAGAAATGAGAGTAGTAGGGAGATTATGAAGGACCTTGTTGGCTGGGTAGAAGAGTTCATTTGATGTGGTGGGAGAAATGAATGCCAGTGAAGATTGGAGAGAAGGGAGAAAGGATATGCTGAAAGTTAAGTTGAATTTAGTAAACAATTTGTATTTGAAGATAACGTATTTACCCACTTAAAACCAAGCATTGAAATGATGGTCATTTAGGCATTCTTCTCAGAAAACGACCTACCTAGGTGTTTCTCATACAAATCTGCTCTGAAGCCAGTAATGACATTTAATAAAGTCTTGTTCATTTTGTTCTCTAACCAATTGTGAGACTGCTTAATCCACAGTGCAGAGATTTGTATAGTCAATAACTGCGTTAAAGAGCCTCAGTTACTTACATACGGTGTCTAATTTTGGTGTTAATTATATCCATTAACCCAGACAGAATTGTTTTAAATTTCTGCAAGATGGTTAATGTGCTGATTCCTCTGAGGCCACTAACCACATTTTTCCTTTGGCCACATTCATAATTGGGGCTTAATAAAGCTTCTTAATCTGAATTTAGCCTCAGGATAAACGACCAAGAAGTCTAAAATTCTTCCTCGTGGAATACTTCACAATATGCTTGAATTCAAACTCGAAATTAACCCTATTGGCGTTTTCCCATTTCTTTAATTTAGAATCTTTAAGATGGAGAGCACCCTTCAATGATTAGGAGAAATACAAGATGGAAATAAAGACTGTATTACTTACAGGTCCTTGGGCGGGACATGGCATGCCTAGAGGCCACACACACGGAGGTCAGAGAGCACAGGCAGGGAGAAAAAAAAGGGACCCATGGGCCAATGCCTTTATTGGGTACTGGGCATTATCCAAACAAGTTTCCTGTGTGGAGTTTTAATTGGTGGGTTTAAACCAAGCAGGCACAAGTTCAGAAGGTCATGCAGTAACTGAGAGGTGATCACTATGGCAGATCTGCACAGTCCCTGTGGGGTGTAAGAGTGAGTGGGACCAGTCAAGCAGGCTGCATCTAGCTGTCCCATGGGGAAGTGGTCACTAGGGAGCAGTTGTATAAGGCAGATATCTGGATGGGGCACATTGAGGAACTTGGTAGGGAGTTGGACTGGAAATAGTGTCAAGAATGACTGAGCCCTGCTTCTGGTATGAGAAAGTCTAATGTATTTAAAATGGATGCCAAGGCAACACAAAATACGTAAACTGTATAAACATAAACATAAATTTTGTGGGGTATAGTGAATTAAGCATTCAGTTTACCCAACAAAAAGTTGACTGAAAGAGGGGGCCAGACACAGTGGCTCAGACCTGTAAACCCAGGGCTTTGGGAGGCTGAGGCAGGAGGCTCACATGAGGCCAGGAGTTGGAGACCAGCCTTGGCAACATAGTGAGCCCCCCATCTTTTGGCTGGGCATGATGGCAGGAGGATCACCTGAACCTAGGAGTTCAAGGTTCCAGTGAGCTATGATCATGCCACTGCATGGGCAACAGAGATCCTGCCTCTAAAATAATACTTTTAAAAAAAAGTTGGCGGAAAGATATACTAAATAAAAGTACAGAGGTTTGTATCCTTCAGATCCTCTTAAAGAAAGATATTTATTATTGGAAGTTAGTAGTTCCAGGAGCTGAAGTCTTCCTCGGCTGAACAAGTCACCCCATCTACCTGGTTAACTGAGCTTGAAACGTCCCTGTATTTCACCCTTTACTTTTAGGGGCACCTACTGTTAATATTCTCAAGGGCACTATCTTACCTCTTATGGTGCATTTCAAAGGATGTGGTTGATTCGTTTGGGTCCAAAAATAGTACAGTCCGATAATCTGATCAGTAGCAAGACATAACATCACAATTGAAGTTGTATTTACTATATTTTGTTGCACACTAGGTCTTAGGGAGATACCAAGCTGGATAACAGTTGATAGAACAAGTTAGAATATAATTTGCCCAAAATGTCTGCAGACGTTTTGGAAGCCTGGGAAATGCAATGAAGAACTCTCGTTCTGTGTGCTCCTGGCCGTGTCATATAGAGGATTACTTGCTCACCAAAATCACCTTAAAAAGATGCAAGAAATCCTTAAATCACTATCCTGTGATGATATCAATCAACATGGTTTTATCACTAATGAGAGTGACAGACAGTAGCCCGGGCAATGAGTATGCCACAAGTAAACCTAATATCCCCTATCGTAAACACTACAGCCAACTTCATTTGAAAATCTCATTTAGAACACACACTCTTGGCAGGTTTCTTTCTCTTCTACGACACATAGCTTTTTAAAAAATACAAAAATAGGCCAAGCACAGTGGCTCACGCCTGTAATCCCAACACTTTGGGAGACCAAGGCAGGCGGATCACCTGAGGTCAGGAATTTAAGACCAGCCTGGCCAACAAGGCAAAACCAGGTCGCCACTAAAAAAAAAATACAAAAATTACCTGGGTGTGGTGGTTCACTCCTGTAATTCCAGCTACTCAGGAGGCTGAGGCTGGAGAATCACTTGAACCCAGGAGACAGAGGTTACAGCAAGCCGAGATAGCGCCACTGCACTCCAGCCTGGGGGACAGAGCAAGAATCCGTCTCAATAATAATACAAAAATAATACATGTTCATTGCAGACAATTTGAGAAAGAGAAGCATAAAGAGAAAATAAAATAATCTAAAATCTCACTGCAAGATAATGAACATTTCCTTCCAATCTCTTAAAAATGCCTGGTTACATATTACATGTATATTTTGTTCTGTGTTCTTTTATGTGATGGTCAGTCAGATGTGGCTACAAGAGGACACAGGAGAGGCTCAGGAAAACAACAGTTTATTGTATTCACAGATTCTAGAAAGAGGAAGCATGGCACTCCTGCAGGGTCACATGGGGAAGCCACATGGGATGATTAAGGGGCAGAAAGCGGGGGCAAGGGGAAAGTCTCGGCCAGGGCCTTTACAGGGACTTCCTGGGAAAGGCAGGGTAGGGCAGGCTAAACTGTTTAGAATTGGCTAATTTGAATAATTTTGGTGGGCTCTAAACTATAGGAGTGGTCCCTGGTTGCCCAGTACCTGGCCCTGGGGTGACTAAAGCCGAGGAATACTGTCTCCTGGGATGTATGGGCCAGATGAAGCAGGTGTGGCTCTGGAGTGGCTAGTTTGCATATCAAAGGCATGCTCCCAGCTGAGTCCTTTGCTTTCCGGAATAATGGGCTAGCGGTAGAGAGTAGTCTGTCTCCAGCTCAGAAGGATTTTTTTTGTTTGAATCCCGTGTTGTTGTTTTTTTAATAGGACAAAAACTTTTTAATCTTTTTTTTTTTTCTCCAAGTAAAGCAATTGGACAGCGTTCCTTCTTTTCTTTTTAAAAAAAAATCCATAGGTTTTTGGGGAACAGGAGGTATTTGGTTACTTTTTTCTTTTTTTTTTTTTTGAGACAAGAGTCTGGCTCTATCGCCCAGGCTGGAGTGCAGTGGTGAGATCTCGGCTCACTGCAACCTCCACCTCCTGGGTTTGAGCGATTCTCCTGCCTCAGCCTCCCAAGCAGCTGGCATTACAGGCACCCGTCACTACGCCCGGTTTATTTTTGTATTTTTAGTAGAGAGGGGGTTTCCCCATGTTGGCCAGGCTGGTCTCAAACTCCTGACCTCAGGTGATCCAGCCTCCTCGGCCCCCCAAAGTGCTGGGATTACAGGAGTGAGCCACCGCGCCCAGCTGAGTAAATTCTCAAGTGATGATTTGTGAGATTTTGGTGCACTCATTACTCGACCAGTATCCATTATATCCAATTTGTAGCCTTGTATCCCTCACCCCTTTCCTACCCTTTCCCCCCCGGAGTCCCCACAGTCCATTGTATCATTCTTATGGGTTTTTAAGAAGTCAAAACATCGGCCGGGCGCGGTGGCTCAAGCCTGTAATCCCAGCACTTTGGGAGGCCGAGACGGGTGGATCACGAGGTCAGGAGATCGAGACCATCCTGGCTAACACGGTGAAACCCCATCTCTACTAAAAAATACAAAAAACTAGCCGGGCGAGGTGGCGGGCGCCTGTAGTCCCAGCTACTCGGGAGGCTGAGGCAGGAGAATGGCGTCAACCCGGGAGGTGGAGCTTGCAGTGAGCTGAGATCCGGCCACTGCACTCCAGCCTGGGCGACAGAGCGAGACTCCGTCTCAAAAAAAAAAAAAAAAAAAAAAAAAAAAGAAGTCAAAACATCATGATATACAGACAATAAAATGTATACAAGTTATATTTTATTGTATCTATTACAATATATTAAAAATAACAACAATGCATATTTCTTTCTTCTGAGCCCCATCCCGACTCTTCCACTTCAAAGTCAGTGTGGGGGCCCTGTGGGAGTCCCTTCTTATTTCTGTCCCCAGAGCATGTCTCAAGCCATCTTAGGGGAAGAGGAAAGCTGGGACTTCCACTGGTCCTCGATGTCCCTCTGTGTTCAGTGGCCTACAGGTGAGGGGCTGCCGTCGTTCACTGAATGTAGGACGGGAGGCCAGCCTCCCCACCGGCCCCTTTGCTGAAGCAGACATACACGGCGCCCCGAAAGAGGATGGAAAGCCCTTGAATCAATCCCCCACGGCTGTCAGGAAGCTGAATCCGGGAGGCGGCAGGAGCGGATCAGCGGCGTCCCTGACTCACTGAACTTGTACCGCACTGCTCTCTCCTGTACTAGGGCTCTGAGGTGCGCAGGCCCCACAGCTGACTCAATTAATCTGAAGTGGGGTGGAGCCATCTGTGTTTCTTTTAGGGATTCAGGTGACTCTAATGTGCGAGTGTGAAACACTGGCTAAGCCCTCAGCGCTGTGCTAGGCGGCCCTCGCTTATACCCTACTTATTCCCACTTCTGCCTTCTCCCCGTGGTGTCCCCAACCTCTTCCTTTCCCTTGGGCACACCACCACTCCTGCAGAAATAGCTCACGACGACGTGCTCAATTCCACGACCTGTGGATTCTCCGTGGCCACTGGCCTCCTTGCAGTTTCTGTTGACGCTATCAGGGGCAGCAGCGAGCGCGGACTCAGTGAAGAAGGCCTTTAGCTTGCGGCTGGGAGTTGAGCTGGAAAGGGTCTGGATAAGGGTGAGTTCTGATGCTGTTTTCTTCAAAATAAGGTCTGAAAGTACATACCTGAGCTTTGTGAGGATTCATTTACTTCTCCCTGAGTTGTATTACAGTTTCTTTGCTTTGACTTAGGAAAATTGATAAACCTATGTGACTTTCTTTGCTTCTCTCTAATCTCTGGGTGGGAGATGGTGGAGGAGTCCACAGCAAACTCGAGTGAATCCGTTACTTCTCTTTCCCACCAAAGGTCTGGAGCTGAATCTAGTCTCTGGTTTTGGCCTATAGACACTGCCCTTTTGATCTGAGGGTGAAAAGGGGATTCAATCTAAGAGTATTTCATTTCCTAAACAATCTGGAAGAGATGTATTCGTTTAAAAATCATTCACTGTTTGAGGAAACACTTTCCACATATATTCTATGCATTCTCTCTCTATATATGCCATGCCTTTTTCACTTCCATTATATTGGGAAATTTTCCCCTATGTCATTAAATGTTTTTGGAAAAGATGATTGTCCATGAGGATACATATTTTGCAAATTTTATGTACCATAGTTTTTTAACCATTTCTCTATTGCTGGACATTTAGTTTGTTCACGATTTTTACTCTTATCAATAACTGCTTTAAATTTTCTCACATATAAATCTTTGGTCCTCTCACATCATTTACCTGGAATATTGAGAATGCCATATTTTATCCTTTTGGAGTCCTCTCGGTGTTAAGAACAGAAGTAGTTTCACATGTGATGCTTAATTAAAGCTTGTTAACTTCACTCATGGCCTAGATCAGCTTGCACTGGGGCCCTATAAAACCTGTCTCTTTAATAATTAAGCCATATGAAATCACAAGAGTATGCCAAATCTAGTCAGCATCTATCACGACTATCCACCGTATAAACAGGCATTTCATGTTTCTGTTACATTCAACTTCTGAAATGCCATTAGCAGAAACCATTAAAGCAAACAACGAGGCCGGGCGCGGTGGCTCAAGCCTGTAATCCCAGCACTTTGGGAGGCCGAGGCGGGCGGATCACAAGGTCAGGAGATCGAGACCACAGTGAAACCCCGTCTCTACTAAAAATACAAAAAATTAGCCGGGCGCGGTGGCGGGCGCCTGTAGTCCCAGCTACTCAGGAGGCTGAGGCAGGAGAATGGCGGGAACCCGGGAGGCGGAGCTTGCAGTGAGCCGAGATCGCGCCACTGCACTCCAGCCTGGGCAACAGCGTGAGACTCCGTCTCAAAAAAAAAAAAAAAAAAAAAAAAAAGCAAACAACGAAAACACAAGTAATAATTTCTTTAAAAAACACTTTGCAATGCCTGCATCATACATATTAATTTAAAGCTGCAGCAACAGAATCTCATATTCAGATGGTGTCCTTTCAAAAGGAAATGTGTAACAAATCCCTAGCAGTACTTAGCTTCATGTACCTTCCTGGTGATTTATATGATGCACATCATTGTGTGCATAAAGTCCAAATTTCATGACACAGACACACACAATTTTATGGATGACAGTAATATTCCAATGAATGATATAAACATCAACTGTTAATTCGCTAAGAGAGATAGAAAGTCAAGGCAAAAGAGACTATGTCCCAAAACTACCTGACTACTGCCTTTAGGCAAAAGATGTTTTGGAAATCAGCTTTTAAAGACTTTAGTTTTACATTGCCCTGAAGCAAGCTGAACCTAAAATGTTACTATCTGCCCAACCCTGGGCCCAGAGTTGCCCATGGAATACAGGTTGACTTCACCAAGATTCAAGTGAATCCATTACTTCTCATTCCCACAAAACGTCTGGAGCTGAGTTTAGTCTCTGGTTTTGGCCTATTGGCATTGTCATTTTGATCTGAGGGTGAAAAGGGATTCAACCTAAGAGTATCTCATTTCTTAAACAATCTAGAAGAGAGGTATTAGTTTAAAAGTCATTCATTGTTTGAGGAAACACTTTCCACATATTTTCCATGCATTCTCTCTCTCTCTCTCTCTCTCTCTCTCTGTGTGTGCGTGTGTATGTGTGTGTGTAGACACTACCTTTTAGAATTTTACTCTGTTATATAACTTTACTTTGCAACTTTTACTTTCCTGAAAGTGCCTGGATAAGTAATGTGTAAAGTGTAAGGCAAAGTTGTTTCTGTTCTATCTTGAGCAGTTCATAAAATAACCTTCAGGGCACCTTCCCTATGATCTGCAGATTGGCTTGGCGTGCACTGCAGAGGTGCCAATCATTCTTTTTCTGCTTACTCCTCTCTGTGAGAGGACTCACAGCACTGGAAGAAGTGGTCCAATCACCATGTGATCTCTGCTCCTTAACCTGGCCACAGCAGATCGAAGCCAGAGCCCAGATGAGTCATTAGATTTTCTGCCCTGAGGAGTTGGAATCGTGACTTAGTGACTGGGTCTGTTAGCTGCACGGGTTTCTCTTTCTTCTGTTTCTCAAATAGCCTCAAGCCCTTCAGCCTCCTGGGCGATGTCTTCCTTGAATATCCAAATAAAATGTCTTAAGTCCTGCGGTGGAGACAAATGCTATGTGTTAAACTCAATTTCATTTCTTCTTCCTCTTCCTGGGTACACAGGAAGACCACATTCCCGAGCTTCCCTTGCAGTTAAGTTGTGCCATGGCTGTCAGGTGCTAAGCAGAGAGGCAATGGCCAGGAAGAGGAGGCAGGAGTCTCTTCTTGTACAAGAGTTGACAATTAAAGAGGAGAAGAGTAGAATGGTGTTGGTAAGCTCAGATGGAGGCTTTTCTTTCCAAGGAAGATTTGTGCGTATGATAGAGCAGAGAAGTGGGCCACTGGTGCTAAAGAGAGGAAATGTGGTAGAAATGGATGGGTTGAAGGGTGAGCTTGAAACAATATGGGCATGTCAAGGCAGGGACAAGGAGTTACTGAGGAAGCTTATCCAGAGGCCTCAGCCTTATCCCTGGAGTCAGAACCACCTGCTAAGGGCAGTGGAGGAGAAAGGGTGGGAAAAGAGAAACTCTGAAACTGCCCTCTGGCCAAGTTCGTGGAGCTGGACAGCATGGATTTGTAGTAAGCCAGACATGATTGGTTTTGTGCCACATCCGTGGAGTTTGGTGTGATCCGGGAGAAGGACCAGAGAAGGCTGACTGTGGGAATTATCAGAAGTCAGAAGCCTATGTTAGTATAACATTATCACTTGCCTAAAGAACAGATGATAGGGAGAAAAATGTTATTCTTCTAGGCCCATATTTATTCACTATTTCTTCTTACTAATAATACCCCAGTGTCTTTAAGTACTAAAATGTTCCATTTCTATGGAATATTTTCTCTTATCTGTACGAATAAAAAGGATGTTCATTTTTTTAAACATCAGGTACTCATTACTAAACAGGACAAAATCAATCTTTTTTTATTTTTTAAGACCCAAAACAATAGTTAACTACTATTTGAGCTGGGGATCTATTGTCTAGAAAAGTAATAATTATTAAGTAATTAAAAAAATAAATATAAAAGTAACAGGTTCATTTCTGAAAATTTGTTCAGCACAGAAGAGTTTTAAAAAGAAAAAAAATCCATAATCACATCATCCAGAGCAAAACATTTAAAATATTTTGGTGTCTTAAAAAATTAGTGTCATTCCAGATAAAGTTTTGTACTCAGTGTTTTTTACACATTATTTAATATTTTCCAAACTCATCAAATGAACTTTAAAATATAAATTTACTGACTATAATATATAGTACCCATTTTTTTTGAACTTTAAGTCTGTTTTGTTTGTTTTTTGAGACAGGATCTTGCTCTGTCACCCAGGCTGGATGGAGTGCAGTGGTGCAATCATAGCCCATTATAACATCAAATTCCTAGGCTCAAGTGATCTTCCTGTCTCAGCCTCCCAAGTAGCTGGAACTACAGGTGCATGCCACCATGCCTGGCTAAATTTTTTTTTTGAGATGGGGTCTCACTGTGTTGCCCAGGCTGGTCTTGAATGCCTGGCCTCAAGAGATCCTCTCACTTCTTTGGGAGGCTGAGATGGGCGGATCACGAGGTCAGGAGATCGAGACCATCCTGGCTAACACGGTGAAACCCGGTCTCTACTAAAAAATACAAAAAACTAGCCAGGCGAGGTGGCGGGCGCCTGTAGTCCCAGCTACTTGGGAGGCTGAGGCAGGAGAATGGCGTAAACCCGGGAGGCGGAGCTTGCAGGGAGGCGGAGCTTGCAGTGAGCTGAGATCCGGCCACTGCACTCCAGCCTGGGCGATAGAGCAAGACTCTGTCTCAAAAAAAAAAAAAAGAAAGAAAGAAAAAAAAAAGAGATCCTCTCACTTGGCCTCCCAAAGTGTTGGGATTACAGGTATGAGCCACCAGTCCCAGCTTGTCTGTTTTCAAATGAAAAATTTAAAGCTGAAAATTGCTGCACTGTATATTCTGATTATTACCTTAGGACCGATTTCTACAATGGCATATCAATAGAGCAAAGAATATATTTTTCTTTAAAAATAAATTTTCTTTAAAAATAAAAGTTCTAAATGATTTTTTGAGATACATCATTCAAAAATGAAAGTGATCTATAAAATATACACTGACTAGTCTTGTCCTCATCCCTGTTCCCATTCAGTTTATTATGCCTTGTCCCCTATAGGTAATCATTTTTCTCAGTTTCCTGATTTTTCTTCCATTGTTTCTTGCTCAAATGTTTATTTCCCAGTGAGAGAAATACCCTGTTTCTTACAACCTTACAAAAAGGGAAGATATTTTATACACCGTTCCATGCCTTGCTTTTTTCACCTTACTATGTATCCTGGAGATCTTACCATATACATTTGTAAAGATATTTCCTGTTCCTTTTGTCTCTCAGTTGCATAATGTTCCACTGTATGGATATACCATAATTTATTCCACTAGGAGCCCTGAGTTGTTGTCTTATCTTTTGCTATTACAAACAAAGCTATAATAAATAATCTTGAAGTATGTCATTACATATATGTCTGGAAATATCTGTAGAATAGATTTCAAAAAGTTGGATGCAGGGCAGCCCCTAGGATGTGTGGAGCTCCAGACAAATATTCTTTGCAGGGCCACTGCCCTCATAGGCCATTTGGCTTTAAACTGTTTTGCAAAATTCTTGAACCCATTTGAAGCTTAGTGATTTATCGATGAAGATTTAGTGTAATGGATAGAAAAGAGGTACTTACACATTTGGCTATTGTCCAGTAAGTGCAAATGAAGATTCTTCATAGTGTCCAGATACTATCTTTTTGTGTTTTTTCTTTATTGTCAAATGTTATTCCTGGCTAATTTCCTGTCTCCCACTGCAAGGAAAAGTTACCAATATTGTTACTAGTTTCTATGCCAGGGCTCTTCAGAACCTATTTGTATTGAAATGGTACCACATTGACATCACCACATCGACGGCAGGCAAGAAGGACACCAATTGAAAGGGCCAGCTGTGGAGCAGTGGTCTTGAATACCTTTGGAAGAGAAAGGGACAGCCATCCCTAGAGACCTGCCTGACATGTGCTCTAGAGCCAGCAGAGGGGGTGGGGAAACCTCCCTGAGTGCAAGTGATGAAGTGTGCACAGGGTAAAGGGTGACTGCTACCACCGTGTCAGACTTGAATGCTCTAGATGGGAGGCAACGCGGCAGCCAGAATGCTGACATGAGACAGCTACGGCTTGAGTCCAAGGGTTAACTATGGACAGTTAGTGGCCCAGAGCTCTCAACTTGCCTTGTGTCTGACATGAGAGTCACACAAAATCAACATGTCATTTTGGTCAGTAAGAGTAATCAACTCATCAAATTGCCTTCCTGGAACAAGGGCTGGCCATAGAATCCTGGAACTACCCCATAGGCATGAGTCTCTGGTCTCTGGTGGACCTCAAGCAAGGGGAAAAACAGAAACTAGGCCCACTGCCAGCCCACTGGCCAGTCTCAGGCTTTGGATGGCAAATTACAAAACTGTAAGGTAGGAGCTTCTGCCAACTGGATACCATACAGGATCAGTTCCAAGTTGGGGCACCCTGCCCAGATGGCACTGCTGACCCCAGCTGGTCTTAGTATCGGGGGGAGACTTAGAAACTAGATTTAGAAATTAGGAATTCACTCTAAAGAAGAGGTAGGGGTGTGTGTGTGTGTGTGTGTGTGTGTGTGTGTGTGTGTGTGTGTGTGTGTGTGTGTGTATAGGGACAGATAGTAAAGATTTTAGGCTTTCAGGCTCTATGGTCTTTTTTTTTGAAGCTACTCAATTCTACTGTGTACAGAGAGAGCAGCCACAGACCTTATGGAAATGAATGGACATGGCTGAATTCTAATAAGCTTTATTTATCCAGGCAGCAAACTGGATTTGGCCCACTGGCTGAAATTTGCCAAACTTTGCTATAAATCATGCAGCAAAGGGTCCAGCCTTTCCTTGCCTAGTAATGGTGGAATTACAGGATAGGATGACAAGTGCATTTGTAATTTTGTTATATATGGCTAGATTCCCCACTACAGAGCTTTTATTCTGTTCTACCACCAGCAATTTTGTCTCCCTACAGCCTTGCCAAGGGAATGTTTTATCCAGTTTTGAATTTTGCCAATCTGATAGGTAAGTAGTATTTCAGTGTGATTTTAATTAGCATTTTTTTGAGTGGTATTAAAGATTTTTTTTTTCTGTGAACCGTCTCTCCTCTGGTTATTTTACTATTGGGTTGTTGGTATTTTTTCCCTTGATTTATAAAAGTTCTTTGTTTGCTAAGGAGATTAACCTTCAACCTGTATTTTGCATTTGTTGGATAAAGTGTTCTATAGATGTCAATTAGATCAAGGTGGATGACAGTATTCAAATGCTTGAGATACCTAGTAGTCATTCAAGTAGAGTTGTCTGGCAGGTATTTGGAAATACAGATTTAAAACTCAATTGAGAGGCTGGGACTAGATAATTTTGGAATAATCAGTACAGATGATATTTATAACAATAAGATGGGTAAGATCACATAGGAAAAGAAAGTAGATAGAGAAGAGATAAAACTGAGTCCTAGAGCATTCCAACATTTAGAGACTGAGAACAAGAGAAGCAAACAGCAAAACAAACTGAGACGGGGCTTTTAGTAAGGTAAGGAAAGAAAGCGAAGGGCAGACTTTTGGAAGCAAAGTAAAGAAAATATTTCAAGAAGGAAGGAGATTCCTGTTAAATGACTTTACAGATTAAATAAGGTAAGAATTCTTATTAGAAATTGATCATTGGATTTGGCAATGTGGAGGCTATTGGTGACTTTGACAGTGAAGACATGTTTTTGGTAAGGAATTTTAAGAGGAAAAGAGTAATTTTGTATGAGAAAGAATCTTGAGTGGCATATTTTTGTCCTAACATCAAATGACTGGTTATTTAAGAAAGAGGAAGTAGAGGACAAAGCAAAAAAGCTAAGTGTATCGAGTGTCTGAGTAAATCATGATAAGGTTTGTGAAGAATGAATTTATAAAAGGAATTTTTGTGTAATCATGTTGGTTACAATTAGAAGGGAATTATTTTTAAGTTTTTCTAAGGATTGAGCTTTGATATTAAAAATACACTAACACAAAATTAAATTTTTGGTCGTCTATGCTAGAATAGCAAGGTTTTCTCGAATTATTGATCTGCTCTTAGCAAAAATTACAAGAGATTTTTAATTCTAAAATCTGTTTCTTAGCAGCCATTTTCTAAACTGTAGACAATTTCTATTTCTGCCACATTTCTTCCTGACATTCATTTAATGTCCCTAGTTTCAGGCTGAAAATGCTCTCTTTATTCGGATTGGTAATTTCACTTATCAAGGTAGAGTTTTCCTATTGAAGCTTCTCAGATCTATTTCTCAGAAGTTCGACTTTGGCTGTATCTAGGTACATGTGATTTGCAGGTCATACCATCATTGCCTCCTGTTCTTTCTCTACTTGAGAAGGACTGAGATGATCTCTCTCTCCTTCAAATTTTTCTCATTCCTTAACTTTTTTCTCCAGCTCTAACTCTGTTATTATAACCTGACAGTAAGATGCTTATTGAAGGCCTGGAAAATTAGTGTTTTCTTCTAGTATAACTTAATTCTGTTGGCTTTTTTTAATGTGTCTGAATTGTTCCATGTAACCAGGAAACTTCTGATGATGTTACTAAGACACATATATTCCCCTGCTCAAGGTACTGGTTTTCTTGTTTACATTTCTCTATAATATGGTATACATTCATAACCTTGGGCACACTCTTCCTGTGTCTGATTAAGTTCAAGTACCCTTTCATGAGGTTTGACTTCCAGATTATCTAAATAGGCTTCCCATAAGGAGAAGCAGTTACACTGGAGGAGGTTTTTCTTTATCTTTTTGGTAACTGGCCTAAAAAGCAAATATTTTATATTTTATCAAGATAATTTCCTCTTGTCTTCATTTTTATTATTATGTAGAAAAACTGAGCTTTGAAAAAGTTGCCTTTTTTTTTTTTTTTTTTTTTAAATTTATGAAACTTCCTGTGTTGCATTTGAAGTCTTTGGATTATCAGTCTGGTTAAATGACTGGCTATTATTTCCCAGTGACCTGTTTTGATCAAGTATTTTGAACTTTTTGACATCTTTGGCAGGCTTCTCCAGGATCAACATTCTAAATTAAATCTTTTTGACCTAGAATTAACTTCAGGATTTTCCATGTGGGCCGCTGGAGAGCCTCAAAGGATGTATCTTTCATCTTGTAGAGACATTAAGTGACTAGGCTTGCTTAGTAAATTGTATGGGAAGTATTGTCAAATGATAAGTGATGCTAGGTTTTCTTTCAGTTACATTAATGGGCATGTTATTGATATGAATGGCCCCAAAATGTATAAAACTCTTAGAAATCTAATATCTTCTTGGCCATAATTCTGGTTATTATATTATATGCCACAAAACAACCAAATTTCCTTGTCAATTGCTGATTATAATGAACCAAAGTCAGATTTTTAATCATGACTATTGTAAGTCTCTGTCATTCACAATTATTGTTTTGATTTTTCTCCAAAAGCATTTGCAATTAGTTTCATGAAAAATACTCTAACAAGTACTCTTAAATACAGATTTCTAATAACTGTAAGATCAATGGACTACATAAAAAATTTTCAAAACACTAATGAAGAAACTGATGGGTTCATAAAACCGATAATCAAGCAAGACAAAAATTAATTACATAAGATTAAGTAACTGATGAAGATGTTTTCATGTTTATTTGAAACATTATTGGTTCTTCAATGTTTTATTTTCCAGATTTGAGGAACTTTTTTTTCTTAAGTTATCCATATTTTACAGAAATTTGGTAAAGTATACTTGTGTGAACAAAGATGGAAGCATTTGCTTTTCTACCTACTTGATGCCTCCAACATGTGGGAACAATTCATGGTTATTTGCATAAATTCAGTAAAAATCTGCTTTCTATAACTGTATACAATGAAAACACTGGTTATATTACCAAGGCTTTGACTGATATAGATTGGAGAATGTGCACAGAATGCCTGACTTCAAGGGTTCTCAGCCTTACAGTGAATAAAAACTCACTTCCTGGCAGGCTCAGGAGCCTTAGGACTGTAGGGAACATCTAAAGTCTTCCTTAGTTTGGCTTCCTCAAGAGGTTTTTAAATTTGAGGTTCCTGTGTGATCAACATAGGCAGAAAAAGTTATGTTTATAAAGAAAAAGCTATAATATATCTGCTATTAGATTGTAGCTCTGTGCACTGTTTTCAGGTTCTTATTTACCTATAGAGTAGACTAGATCCTGAATTCTTTGATATTCCTCTAATCCAACTTTCTTCCATGGAATTACTAAGAACAGGAACTGCTCTGTTCCTAAATCTCTATAAGCTGAAATGATACATTTTAAGGAACAAGTCTTGTGTCTGATGTATGGGCCACACAAAAAGTTCACCAAACTGCCTAATGCCATAACCAAAGATGTTCAGACTGCAAACAGGATAAGAAATTGACATTTTCATGCTGTAGACAGCTTTTCCCAAGATATTGGCACAAGACTCTATATCATAACAAGACCCTGACCTCCCTTACTGCTACCTTTTTCACTTGGCAGGATAATGGTGTAATTTAAATTTCTTAATCAGTAGCTTCTGCCAGTAACTAGACAGAAACTAATCTAAAAGATTCCTTAGCCCACTTATTGGGTGACTTTGGCAACATCCTTAATACAGTTAGTGCTCACCTTTTGCTTCAATTCAACCCAGTCATGGGATACTAGATGATGAATAGCTTTATATTATTTATTGGCTAAATAAGAAAATGTCTGTGCTATTGCAAATATTACATGCTGTACCCGGATAAATCCCTCTGGGAAAGTTGAAACCCATATAAGCAAAATAAAAACGTAGCCACATGGTTACAACAGGTCTTACCTAATTCCCTATGGTCATTTCCTTCATTCAATTGGTTGCCTTTAAGCCTAGATTCACAGCTCAAAACCAATATGCAAACTGGGATTTTCATATTACTATTATTTCCTTTTTAAAGTTTGCACTATTACTTGTTAAATTTTTGCAGAAGTAGAACTCCTAACAGAACAATGCTGGCCCAGCACTTTGAGACAACAGCAAACGACTATGGAACAGAAAAAACTGAACTTAATAATGGACTCCAGATAGACTTAGCCTGAGATCCACTCCCTGCAAACCTCCCTTGTTGCTCAAATGTGGATAATAGGGTTTTGACACTGACTCCTAGCCACCATTCACTTCCTCTAACATAGGACCAGATCAGCAACCCAGGACAGGCCCATCCTGGCACGAGGGGATATCAACACCTGAATACAGGATGGTTGGTCAGTGATGCTTTTGGAGAAATATCTTGATCAAAAGGGGGAAATGTGAAACTTGTCAGAAACATAATGGAGTCACTTGTGTTAATAAAACTCTGACAAATAGAGCCAGAGAAGGCTGTGAAGAAAGGTTTCTCATGCATAAATGCCCAATAACAAAAACCATCACAAAAGACTGCAAAAACCACAACGTTGTACAAAGGCCATTGCAACCTTACACACAAAAAACACTTCTGTGAGAGTATCTGCCCAGCAAATGCCTGTTCAACCTCAGACTGGCATCATGCTTGCTATCGATCCTTGTAGCCAAGGATAATTATCTCAAAATAACTCATAATCCTTCTTTAAAAACATCCTCCTTCCTTTACCTCCCTGAATATGCAGGTAGTTCATATGCAATGAGAACACTGTGGCACGTGTATTCACATTGCAATGCCTATTCCTGAATATCATTTCCTTTTAGAAACCTTATCTCTGTTTACTATCTAGGTTGACAACAAGTTTGGTTCAGTAAAGTGCTGGGGACAAAGACCTGTCTCAAAGTAAAGTCATTAGAGAAATAGAGTAGGTTGCTGGATAGTTGAGGGTTAACTTGATATCTGAGGTGATAAATTTAAACATCTGTCAGAGGAGTTGTGTGTTTTTCATGAGCCATATTGAGCACTCAGGTACAGGCAAAACATAGAGAGCTGTCTTTATCCAGAGTTTGTGTTCTGTCCTGCCAGCATGAGAGAGGCAGTTGCAGATGTATGGATTGATGAACCAAGCAATGTAAGTTGGATAATGAGAAGAGTGAGGAAATGAGGAGAGTATTTGACCGTCAAAAACTAGTAAAGCAATGCATTGGAGGTATCATATGTATACATAAATTACCCCAGTCTCCTCTGGGAGATTTCCACACTGGCTTGATGTTCTCTAGTTCATCAAGAAGTAAGCATAACAAGACTGGGTAATTATTTCTTAAATTTTATTCTTATTTGAGTTTAAAACAATTCGAAGATGGCAGAACCCCATTATAAATGGGTACACTATACCATAGATATAAGGCAAGGAAGCCCAGTTACTGAAAGATTTTTTTGAATGGCCTTTATTTGGCCACATCATTGATAGTTTATGGTGTGGAATTTTTGGACATCTCCCAGAAGATATATTACCATAAGTTTCCATTTTATCAGGTTCTAAGAAACTTTATTTTTGAAAGAAAAAAAATGGGGAAGAAAGAAAAATGTTTTTAAAAGTGTTATCTGTGTATAAATAAAGTGGCTGATAAATTAGTGAAAAGGAAGAAGTTTGGAAAGCAGAAGTTTTTATGTTGTATAAAAAGACAGTGAATTAACACTACTTAAGACTAATACTAGATGACTGTTGTGGGTAAATGAGTCATTTTATCTGTTGCTTACTTGTGTGAAGGCTTTCAAAAGGTCAGTCATAATTTAAAGGAATCTACATCCCTTTTATAATCAGTGAATTGGTAACTAATTTTTTTTCTTCTATTACATGCCTTTTAGGCATTTGGTTGCTCTCACCAAGGTTGGGTAGCAAAAGAGAAAGGAGACAGAACTCTGTCAGTCATTATATTTATTTAACAGCATTTATGGCAAATGGCCAGACCTGGGCAGGGTGGTAGCAATGATAGATTTTACAAATTAAGGCATTGTTCTTTATTTCAATATTTTCATTTACCTATATTTTCCTTGTCTTAGGACTATGAATAATTTCGACCTGGCAATACTCACCATCAGGATATAATAAATGGAGATTTCTTTGTCTGAAATTGAAAAGATGTAGTAATACTCTATTGTACTTGTAAAAATTCTGTTTTTCCAGTTGGCTTCCTCTCGGTGAAGTAGTTAGGTAGTCCTGGTATATCTGGAGGGTCATAAACGTGTCATAGAAAGAGTACTGGCATTATGAAAACCTGGATGTTAGGGACTTCACAATTTGGTCATTTTGCAGTGGTACAATCTTAGAAATGCAAGTTCTCTGAATGTCGGTTTCCTCTGCTGTAAAATAGACATAGGAACATCCATCTGACATATTTCACAGGTACTACTGTGAGTATTAAATGATATTGTGTGCTGGAATGTGTACTGGAATGTGTAATACAATAAAGTTGTTGATTAATGCTTTTCAAACGTAGCTTGCCCTGTATATTTTTTAAAAATCAAAATAGAAATCATTGGGAAACGTAAATGTTTATGAATCATACAGTCAAAATGTAAATAATTTACAAATGCTTTACAATAAAATCAAAGATATTATTCATGGATTTTTTTTAAGTAAAAAATCTTTGCAGCTAAATATTCATCAACTTAAACTTATTCTTTCTTTTATAAGAATGTTCACTATGTGACATTACAACTCTCCAAAGGAGAAATTCTATAATTAGTTCAGTTCTCTGCCTTAAAAGTTTCATTATAAGGCAGAATGGAATAAAGTTTAAAAATAAGCAAAAATATATAACTCTAAACTACAGTACCCTCATTTAAAAGAGCTTAACAAGAATACTTTTCCCAATATATTTATAAACAACCTAATATTTGTATAACACAAAGTTACAACTTAAATCATGATGATCAAAGTTAATGTGCATTTTTATGCCCTTATCAGCTTAAATTATTAAATATCTAACGGTCTTGAGATTGAATTTTAAAAAATGAACTACACGTGCTTTAAAAACGGTTACCTATTCAATAACTAAGGTGTTGGTCAAGTGTTTAGAATATAGGCCAGAGTTTTAGAAAAAATATTTGAGAAATATAGTATATATGATAAGGTCCCATGTAGAAATAAGCCTGTACAAATGGATGTTTAAGCATGAACAATAATTGAGGTAACCCACCAACTTCTTTTTTAAAAGGGTAAGTCATGGGCTTCTTTAAAAGAGCAAATGAATCACTTGCTCATTTTAAATCTCCTATCTTGATTATATTAAATAGTACCACTTTTTAAAATAAGAAATTATTAATTACAGTGTAGGTAACAAATTAGCTGGGCGTGGTGGCACATTCCTGTAATCCCAGCTACTCAGGAGGCTGAGGCAGGAGAATCACTTGAACCCAGGAGGCGGAGGTTGCAGTGAGCCAAGATCACACCACTGCATTCCAGCCTGGGTGACAGAGCAAGACTCTGTCTCAAAAAAAAAGAAAAGAAAAGAAAAGAATATAGGTAACAAATAGTAAATTCCGGTCAGTAGCAAAATTTTTGGACCAAATGACAAAACCATGTCAATAAAATGTGTTTAAGAATAACTATATTGCTGATATTCCAACAGCACTATGACCTTTGCTATCAGCAATCCAAGATTTAGTTCTTCATCAAAAGTCTCTCTCTCTCTCTCTCTCTCTCTCTCTCACACACACACACACACACACACACACACACACACACACACACACACACAATTTCTCATACCGTCTTGTCTCTACAAATGCATCTCAGGTTATCTTCTGTTTTTGAAGATTACATTTTTTAAAACACTTCAACATTTTTCCAACAAATCAACGATCAAAAAATAACCCACTGCTCTCATTAACAATCTCTCAAGATCACTCGATGTTTAAAGGTTAGCCTGACAAGAACTTGCAGAAATGAAATTGAATTGGCATCAGCACAGGGTAATTTTAGATGGAGGTAAAAGTGAGTTTATCTTATGCTCAGCAAAACATATTTAGGTCAGTTTAAATATGAGCAATTGGTAAATTTATCCTCAGTTAGCATAGTGGTGGGCATTGTTAATACGATTCAAAGCTTGGTTGGGCACCCTTCGCTTTATAGTATGCCTGGGATACAGCACATCTGTGAGACAAGAAAGGCTAAACTAGAGCTCTGCTTCTTCTAATCCTGCATTACAAATTAAATAATACAGTACATTTCTGCTATGTTTGTGGTTTTAAAATTATTCACTATAAACATCCTATATTCTTCCCTAATTAATTTCAGAGCTGGAGCTTATATCTATGTCTATGTCAAATTATTTATTCTATGAAAAGCAGCACAAATACTCTTCATTCTGGTTTTGACACAAATTCCTTAAAAAAAAATTAAGGCCATTTAATTGAATCAGGGCCAACTGAAGATTACCCTGGCAAAAGTCAAACCACTGATTTAAGAGTTTTGAAAAAGAGCCATAAGTGGTTGTCGTGTATTTTCTTCATTGGTAACTTGAGAGCAGTTTGTAGAATTTATTAGTCTCCAACATCTCCATCTCGATCTCCAATAAGCCAAAGAAAATGAAAACTTAAGGCTAACAGAGCTGTCCCGAGCAGATCACCCAATGCTGTTAGGTAGGGGATAGAGAAACTATCCGGGTCCTTTCCTTTCCTCCAGAAGTGATGGACCATCCAGTCAGCAATCCACAGCAAGGTAAATACCTAGAAAAGAACACCAGAGATTACTCCTGCTGCCTGGACATTCCTAGCCCATGAAACATGGCCACAAGCCTAAACCACTGGCTTCTGGAAGGAACCGCATATGTCTAAGTCAAGAACCATGCTTGAAAAGAAGAAATACTTAGTGGACAAGAATATCTCCATTTCACAAGAAAAAAAACAGCATGTATGTTTACAGGTACTAAAATTTTTCTTGAACTTTTCATATAGATCTCATTCTAGCCTAATAGCCATAATAATTTTGATATTTTAATAGCATTGTACTGTTTCCAAAAGACTTTTTCTATGTGATAAACCTGTGAAAAAGGACGATATTATGAAGAAGGAAATAAAAATTAAAATAAGGAATTATTTAACAGTCTCCTGCTGCAGGTATATCAAATAAAATAAAGATGGAAAACTGACCATTCATTTACTAACTATAAGGCCATTTGTGACTTGCCAAGGAAAATTTCAGTTCAGTAGTAAGACCAATAACTAGAAGGTAAATGCATTTAGAAATGGCTCATCTATGTAGTTATAGATACATAGATATATCCATAAAATGGAAATAGTTTAAAAGACTATTCAAACATGAAGGTGTTATATATAAATATTTTCTAGAATATCAGGAATATAAAGACTTTTGTGATGCTTTGAATTTTGGGACCAGATAAATGATTTTTTTCTTTGATCCACCTAGAGTAGGGAGACTTTCTAATTTTCAAATCCCTGAAGCAGTGAAAGAAATCTGGGACTAGAAAGGATAATGTTCACTGGTTTTGGACAAGTTGGCAAGTATAGCACAGTGGTTAAAAGCACTTCTTTACGGCCCTTCTCTATTGTCTACTAGCTGACTGTAGGCAAGTTACTCAACCTTTCTGACTCTGTTTATCCAAATGAACATTAAAATGGTACCTACCTCGTAAGAATGTTGTGAGGATTAAATAATATACTAAATAATTCAGTACCTGGCACACAATAAACTTTCAATAAATGTCCGTTATTAGTCTATTTTAACAGTTTTATTCTTATTACTATTTGTGGCCCCTCAAGTATTGGGAACACCTGGTATGTGCAGGAGGAAGCCAACCCCAGGTCTAGGGTCTAGGCCAACAGACCTTTCACTAACCTGGCAAGTAGGCCGTGGGGGTGAGGCATTTGCCTGGGGACCTAAACTGCTGCGTGCTATCATTTTAGCTCTAACACCTTTACCAGGAAGGAGAGTGGCTTGTCCAAACGTAGGAAGACATGTACCTATTCCAAATGCATGAACTTTACATGCTTTGGACATCTGTCAGAGGTTGTACTTTAAGCCCTATTGTCTTTTGCATGTGGTCAGTTCTTCATTAGTGTTTCACCGGTAGAGACTGTTTTGGAATCATATAAAGTTTTACCAGGACAATCTGTTTTGGGTATGGAGGAAGCATGAAATATTAGAAAGAATCCTGGACTTGGAAGTTATAAAATCTGGATTTGATTCTCAGTTCTGCCTTTGGGTAGGTTTCTTACCACTCTGAGCCTAGCTATTCTCATTTGAGGAAAATATGGGGCCTAATATTTGCCAAACTTACTTTGAAATAATAAAAACTTTGGTTTAGGGGGATGAAAGGAAAGGCAAAAAGGCAGCATGATGTCAAGTTCCATCACTGAAAGCAAAATGCACAGACTGAGAGACAGAGAGTCATCCCATAAGACCCCCAGTGAGCCAGGCCACATCTAGACTCTGTTTTGGATGCCCTATTTTCAGAGAAACTGGTTCATATCTGCGTCTTCAGTACCTAGCAAAGTGACTAACCTAAAAAGTAGACAACATCTGATTGATGGAATGCAAATCAGCTGGAGACAGTGTCATATAGGAGATTCCTATGAGAATAAGAATTGTTTGTCCCGGGCAAGGTGGGTGGGAGAAGTGAACCTGAGACAAAGGTTATGTCAGGAGACACTAGGTTTCTAGTATGTTGCTTCAGAGAGTAGAGTGTTAGGTTAAAGAAAAAAAGACCAAAAGCAGAACTTAAAAAAAATTGGCTATCTATAAATAGAACAAGTTATATAGTAAACTCAAAATTACTGAAGTATATGGAGGTTTAATAACTACATTTGCTGATCGAATAAGTAATATATACAGGAAGAAACAATTGTTTTTAAAAGAATGAGGGTAGCTAATTTCCCTGGGATTAGCAAGAAAAATAAATGAATAAATTTATATTCTATATTATAATATTACATGTTTACATATTAACAATGTGTTAAATATATACTTATATACACAAATTTATATATGATACATACATCATTTAGTAATTTCTTATATAATATCTGCCCTGAATGATTTTTCTAGACTAAGGTTGGCAAACTACAGCCCATGGGCCAAATTCAATCTGCCACCTGTTTTGTAAATAAAGTTTTATTGGAACACAACCCATTTTATTGCCTATTTAGTTGATTTTTTATTCCTTGCCACATTCTCAGGAAGTAGGTAGGCTTACTATTCCTAATGTTCATTTGAAGAAATTGAGTCGGAGAGGTTAAGTGGCTATGTAGCTGTCACAGAGCGCATATGTTCCACTAATCCTCTGACATATAAAAAACTTGCTGGCAGATTGCAGGGTTGAAATGTGTTTTATCTGTTTTATATTTTAAAAGATTCTGCCAGAAAATAAAACCAACCTTCTTCAAACAAACAAACAAACAAAGAAACTAAGGCAAAGTCCAAGAAACCTGCCCATGATCACACAGCTTACAGGTGGAGTCTGGTTCAAATTCACTGAGTCCAACACTAAAGCCAGTGTTCTTAACCATCACTACAGTACCTTGTTTTAGTAAAAAAAGAACTTTACATTATGAGAACATAAACTGGTACAACTACTTTGGAGAACAATTTGGTAATATCTATTAAATTTGAAGATGTGCATCTCCTTAATTCAGCATTCCTACATAGAAATAATGTTTTGGTTTTTTTTTTTCTGTGCCACTGGGGAAAAATAAAATTGTTCATGGTCAAAGGATACTAGCTCAGGGGCTCTGCTGACTCTAGGTCTCCCTGTTGCTACCCCAAGGACTGAGAAGACCAGTATCTTGGTGTACTTATGGAAACCATACAGAGAAATTCTTATAAAAGCATACTGAGAGATGTGCAAGAATATTCACTACATGTCTAAGAGCAAAAAATTGTATCTGTTGACACAGAATGGCTAAATTCACTGTTAAGTCACACAACTGAACACTATGTAGAAGCTAAAATAAATGAAAAATGAACTATATAAATCAACACGAATATATCTCAAAAGCACAAGTTGAATGAAAAAAGTGGAAGACTATGCATATCATTTCAATAAAGTTTATAAGTATAAAACTATGTTATTTATAGATATATACATTTGTAGCAACAGTATAATAAATAATATAATGGCAAGAATAGATGCCCATTTAGAAGGCTGATAACTGTTAGGGAGGGATGAAATGAGCTCAAGAAGGGATACACGGGAGTTATCAACCATATATATGATGCATTTTTATTTATTTTGAAATATTTGCTTCAGATCATTGATAAAGCTGAGTGGTAAATACATGGTTATCTTATTTCCTATTACTTCCTGTATGTTTATATTTCATAATTTAAAAAAATGTAAACAGTTGGGTTAATGGTAACTCACTGGCCAGGGCCACATGAGCTACAACTTAGAATATCTACTGAGAGGGACACATGAGAAAAGAAGTCAGTGTGTCCTGTAGAATCCACGAAAAGTTTGGACTTGGAAGTACCAGATGGTGCAGAGGCTGAAAGCAAGGCTAAGGCCAAAAGATTACTTAAATGTCTGTGTGTAGAGCTAGCTCCACATTCACCATTTCTGCAAACTGTCCTCTCCATGTAGGAAAATAGAAGGATGTTTTCTGGAGAAACAGTGTTAGAGACTCAGGACTCAAAGACACTAGAAACTATGAAGTACTAGCTGAGAATCGGGGGTAACTGAGAGTCTGCATACCTAACCAGAGTATTCCTCCAGATTCATATTTTGTTCTGAGAACAGTCAGGAAGAGAGGAGAGTAGATGCTCACCTTTGGAGGCCCCCAGTTAAATGGCCAGTCCCCATGTCCATTAATGTAAAGCATCCAGTCAACAGCCCACCCCTACTTCCATGTTACTTAACCTCTCCATGTCTCAGTCTCCTCCCTGTTCAAGACAGAGATGTGATGTGAATGTTAAATAATGCAGAATGGTTAGAACAGTGTTTGGCACATTGGAAGAACTTAAAAAAGATTTGCTATGATTTTTAAAAACAGGTTATGAAGAAATAAGAATCTGATTTTTTTCAACAGCAACACTGGGAGACAAGGAGTAACATCTTCAAAATCCTGAGAGGGAAATATTTCCAATCTATACATCTGTGCCCAATTTATCAGTCAAGTGTTGAGAGTAAATGAAAGGCCTTTTAAGACATGCATGTACTTAGAAAATATTTCTCCCATGTTCTCTTTCTTTGGAACTTTCTAGAAAATGTGTTGAAGCAAAATGAGGGCTTGAATCGAGAGAAAAATGGAATTCAGAAAATGGAAGAGGCAACATAAGAGAGCAGTGAGAGAAGGTTCCAGGATGACAGCTGTGCAGTGGCCCAGGGCACCAAAGCCCGAGCAGGAGAGTGGACTGCTCTGGATACGAGGTCTCCATGATAAAGGCAAGTGGGCAAATTATCTGATATAATAAACTTTGGAGGGGCAAAACACTAATTTAGGCATGTGATAGCTGTTGATGGAGCACCTGCAAAAAAAAATTAAGAAATTTAAAAATTCAGGCTAGGCATGGTGGCTCATGCCTGTAATCCCAGCACTTTGGGAGGCCAAGGCAGGTGGATCACCTGAGGTCAGGAGTTTGAGACCAGCCTGGCCAACACAGTGAAATCCCACCTGTACTAAAAATACAAAAATTAGCCAGGTGTGGTGGCACAGACCTGTAATCCCAGCTACTTGGGAGGCTGAGGCAGGAGAATCACTTGAACCCAGGAGGTGGAGGTTGCAGTGAGCCGAGATCATGCCACTGCACTCCAGCCTGGGCGACAGAGCAAGCCTCTGTCTCAAAAAAGAAAAAATAAAATAAAAAATTCAGAAATGTAGAAAACTATGCAAGTGGAAAAATATGGTAATTATCTCCAAAAGAAAATTAAAAAGAGATAAAGAGAAAGAAAATAGAATACACTACATGGCTCCGTGAGAAATGACATTTATAAGTCATAGTAATAAAACCATTTATTTAAAAAAGTTTGAGCATTACTACACTAGGAGGATGGAAGGTGGGGAAATAAGGCACAGGGCAAGGTAGCAAAATCCTCGTCTACCACAACTGGAAGTCAATAGATAATTTCTCAAGTTAATAAAGCAAAATTAGCAATCCAAACAAAATATGGGGATAAATAACAAAATAAATAGCTAAAGGAGCTTTGGAGGACTATTAGTAGTTAGAGTTTTACACATACACACACACAATTTAAATATATATGTATATATCCATATAAATACAAACGGGTTTTTTGGTTTTGTTTTGTTTTTGAGATAGAGTCGCGTTCTATTGTCCAGGCTGGAGTGCAGTGGCATACTCTCAATTCACTGCAACCTCTGTTTCCCAGGTTCAAGTGATTCTCCTGCCTCAGCCTCCTGAGTAGCTAGGACTACAGGCGTGCACCACCAAGCCTGGCTAATTTTTGTATTTTTCGTAGAGATGGGGTTTCACCATGTTGGCCAGGCTGGTCTCGAACTCCTGACCTCAGGTGATCTGCCCACCTCGGCCTCCCAAAGTGCTGGGATTACAGGCTTGAGCCTCAGCACCCAGTCACAACTGGCTTTTTAAAAAATTGAAATAGAATAGAATGGACTAGAATAGAAAGTAGCATGTGTAAAAAAGTAGCACTGTAAGGGTATTTCATAAAACTTTTGTTTTAGCTATGAATTTGCACATATTTATCTATGTATGTATATGTTTCAGAATAAACATATTTCTTACAAGTGCTGTGGTCAAAACATAAGAAAGCTACTCGGTCAGGCATGGTGTCTCATGTCTGTAATCCCAGCACATTGGGAGGCCAAGGCAGGTGGATCACTTGAGCCCAGGAGTTTGAGACTAGCTTGGGCAACAAAGTGATACCCTATTAGCCCCCTGTAGATCCAGCTACTCAGGTTGAGGTGGAAGGATCCCTTGAGTCCAGGAGGCAGAGCTTGCAGTGAGCTGAGATCTCACCACTGCACTCCAGCCCGGGTGACGGAGCAAGATTGTGTCTCAGAAAAAAAAAAAAAAAAAACAAAACCAAACAAACAAAAAAAACTGCTCATTTAACATACTCATCTTACATGTTAGGTTGTAGGGATCTAATGTATCAATCCCCGAAAGAAGAAAACCATGTCTTCTTTCTGTTTGGTCCCTTGGTTTCCAGCAAAATACTTATACATGATAAATGAAACAAATGTTTGCTATTGAAGAAGCTCTATCACTGAATAACTGTTACTGTCAACAAGTGAAAATTTCCTCATCTGTAAAATGGGGTTATCATTACCTACCGGATGGGCTGATTGCCAAAATTAAACAACATATGTAAAGGGCTAAGCAAATGCTTGGTTTAGAGTAAGTACTCAGTAAATATTGGTGCCATCATCACTGATACATCAATTATTACACTGTCTCAGAATTCATGGACTTTATTTAAAAGATTGTTGGAATAGAAGTCTGGTTTCTAACACTAATCAGTCATATGATTTATCACTTCTCTGATCCCTCATTCTTTAAAACAAATAAATTTATGTCTTCATAATCTGTTCTAGCTCTAAATTACAGAGGTAAGAAATTTCATTGTGAACTACGCAGAAATTGCTCTACTCACCTTTGTGATATTCCCTCTCTGCTTTTGCACATTTACTTATACAATATGAGTAAAGTTCTCTTCCCGTGCAATTTATTTTTAAAGGTATTGTGATGATAAAGTTCAAGCAGGTTTAAATTTATGCGTTTTTTGCAAGTTAACAAAAGACATCAGTTTCCTTGGAACTCTGTGTGTAATAAATTATTAAAATGACAATAAGTGGCAGACACTTCTTAAATGCAACATTTTTTGTTTTAAAACTAAATGATAATTTAAGGAATGCATGCTTTTCCTTGGGAAAGCACATTGAACACACCAAGGGTAGACTGTGCTTTTATATCGTCTGTTCTTTATGAAATATGCATAACCTTTCTAGGTAAATATGCCTTTTGAAAAGGCAACTTTGTAACCTCAGCTAATTATGCATGTTCTAAATGTATTTCTTGGAATTTAAATAAATATATAAAGTACAAAAATATATATTTGCTTTGGACGATATTGATTCTTTCAGCCAGCTCCTTCTTTGAGCTAGAATCAACATTCCCTTGTGTTAGCATCCCCTTAATGCCTCAACTGCCAATAACCACCTTGTGTATAGTGTGAAGAAAGATGATTTCTTTGGGAGAGGAATGCTTAGAAATATGATACAAATAAACCCGAGAAGTAGCAAATTAATACAGTTCTTCCTAACCCCTAACTTTACAAAGGTTGAATTCAGGTCCCCTACAAAAATATGCTTCCCTAATCCAGGTTTCCAGGCTGGAAACCCTACTCATTAAAATCTAATATTTTAAATGTCTGCTAAGAATAATTTAGGATTATCAATGAACAGGAATTCAGTCTACTTCTTATATTCAGATATAAGCATCTTTTCTTTGGCTTGAACTATTTCGTTGGGTGGCAGGTGGGGGAAGGTGGGAAATAAATGGTGTTGCTGAAAAGAAAACTAATGTTTGATTACCTTTTTCCTCCTGGGTACTATAGTGGGTATTAATATCTGTATTTTCAGAAGGGAAAATTTAGATGCAGAATGGTGAAGTGGTTGCCCGGTAACACAGCTAGCAAGTGGTAGAGTCAAATCCAGGTCTGTTTGATTCCAAAGCCCACACTGCTTCCCCCATACCACATTACCCCTGCTGCGCACTGATGGGGGGCAGCCGAAAAGGAGAAGGAAGTGTTTCTACTTGTAGATATGAAAAAACAAAAATAGAAACACAACCCAAAAAACAAGAACACAAAAAAGACCCAGATGAAACTTCCATTTTTAGCAGCATTATAAACAAAATACCCCAATGACCTACCAACAGAAAACAACGTAAAACGTTCAATAAAATATAAAAACTATCTTTTAAAATGCATCACTGAGCTGGCATGAAGGAAAGGAATCCTCGGAGGCCCAAAACAAAGGGAAATAGCACGCCAGGGTAAGACTATGAGGATTCTGAGCAGGCGGCTGCCCTGGGCCGTTTGTGCCCTGGGCCGTTTGTGCCCTCTGCCTCTCCAGGGGACATGGAGGCATCCTCCGCTGGTTTTGATGGTGGCACAGCAGACAGGAGACAAAAGCAAGGCCTGTCTCAGGTAGAGAGTCTAATGGAAGATTTTCATGTAAAATAAAAAGCTGCATCTCTGAATAAGAAATACACCAGCCCAGGCCGGGCGCGGTGGCTCAAGCCTGTAATCCCAGCACTTTGGGAGGCCGAGACGGGTGGATCACGAGGTCAGGAGATCGAGACCATCCTGGCTAACACAGTGAAACCCCGTCTCTACTAAAAAATACAAAAAACTAGCCGGGCGCGGTGGCGGGCGCCTGTAGTCCCAACTACTCGGGAGGCTGAGGCAGGAGAATGGCGTGAACCCGGGAGGCGGAGCTTGCAGTGAGCTGAGATCCGGCCACTGCACTCCAGCCTGGGCGGCAGAGCGAGACTCCGTCTCAAAAAAAAAAAAAAAAAAGAAATACACCAGCCCCTGCAGAAGGAGCAGGAAAGAAACTTATCTGACTGTGGTACTACCATGGTGGGAAAAAAGTCTCCCCTAAGAATTTATAACCACAGGTGACCACTACATGGATTTGGGCCAGGATCCAACTACCTATGTGATCTAACAATCCCAAATTGAGGACAGTTGTCCCTCGGTGTCCACATGGGAGGACTGGTTGCAGGACCCCTATCCCGCAAGGATACCAAAATCCAAGGATGCTCAAGTTCTTTACATAAAATGGTGTAGTATTTGTATATAACCTATGCACACCTTCCCCTATACAATTATGCTTTGCTTAATAATGGGGATACATTCTAAGAAATGCATCGTTAGGCAATTTCATCACCGTGCAAACATCAGAGAGTATATGTACACAAACCTACATGGTATGGCCTACCACACACCTAGGCTATGTGGTACAGCCTACCGTTCCTAGGCTACAAACTGTATAGCATGTATGTGACTGTAATGAATACTGTAGGCAACTGTAACAGAACCGGAAGTATTTGTATACCTAAACAGAAAAGTTGCAGTAAAAATACAGTACAAAAGATAAAAAAAAAAAGGTACACCATGTAGAGCACTTACCATGAATGAAGACTGCAGGACTGGAAGTTGCTCTGGGTGAGTCAGTGAATGAGTAGTAAGTGAATGTGAAGGCCTGGGACATTACTGTACACTTATGTAGACTTTATAAATACAGTACACTTAGGCTACACTAAATATATAAAAAATCTTTTTGCTAATCATTAAACTTAGCTGAAAGTACCTTTTTTACTTCATAAACTTTTTGTTTACTTTTTAAACACTTTTGTAATGACAAAACACAGAAACATTGTACAGCTGTACAAAAATATTTTCCTTCTTTATATCATTATTCTATAGGTTTTTTTCCTATTTATTTTTATTTTTTCCTTGCCTCTCTCTCCTTTTTTCTATTTTTGAGTTTTTACTTTTAAACTTTTTTTGAATATAGTAGTAAGTACCCAAACCAGTAACAGTTGTTTACTATCATTATCAAGTATTATGCATAATGAAATGTGCTAGACTTCTATATGACTGGCAGTGCAGCGGGTTTGTTTATGCCAGTGTAACTAGGACACACTAGATAACTAGCGTACACACTAGGTACAGCACAACTAGTAACACACTAGGACGGTAGAGCCACAACATCACTAGGTGATAGGAATTTTTCAGCTCCATTATAATCATAGGATGCGATCATATATGTGGTCTGTTGTTGACCAAAACCTTGACACAGAGCACATGACTACACTGAAGATTGTTAAAAGAGTAGATTTTAAATGTTCTCATCACAAAAAAATAATTTTGTGAGGAATGGATATGTTAATTAGCTTGATTTAGCCATTCCACAATGAATACATATATCAAAACAGCATGTTGTATATTATAAATATATACAATCCTTGTCAATTAAAAAATAAAAAGCATCGGTGTTCTAAAAGAGCAAGAGCTTGGTATAAAGAGTCATATGACATAGACATGAAATGAAACAAGATACTAATAGGAAAAATAATAGAAAGCAGAATCAGAACCTGAAAGATTTTAGACACTAGAAAAATCTGGCACAGAATATAAGTATGTATCATATTTTCAAAGAAAAAGAAGAAATGAACAAATTAGTTAGAAAACCAACCAGAACTTTTAGAAATAAAAGTTTCATCCTCTGAAATTTAACTCAATAAATAGGTGAGATTAATAGCACATTAGACACACTTGAATATATACGTAATGAAAGATGAATCTAGAGGAATGGAAAGTAGCACAAAGATATAAAGAGTGGGGAAATATAAAAATAGATGTCATAAATATGGAGGGTAGCATAAATATGTAGGATAGTAATTCTCAAGCACATCTATTTGGAGATCCAGAAGCAAAGAAAAGAAAAAACAGAGGACAGCCGGACGCGGTGTAATCCCATTGGGATCATGCCTGTAATCCCAACACTTTGGGAGGCTGAGGTGGGTGGATCACAAAGTCGGGAGTTTGAGACCAGCCTGGCCAACATGGTGAAACCCCATCTCTACTGAAAATACAAAAATTAGCTAGGCGTGGTGGCAAGCGCCTGTAATCCCAGCTACTCGGGGGGCTGAGGCAGGAGAACTGTTTGAACCCAGTGGGTGGAGGTTGCAGTAAGCCAAGATCGCGCTATTGCACTCCAGCCTGGGCGACAGGGTGAGACTCTATCTCAAAAAAAAAAAAAAAATTTAAAGAGAAAGTCACCATCTTAGTGGGAGATGAGAAAACCAGATCATTTCAAATACACAATTAACAAATTTGATCTAATGGATGTATATAGAATACTGTAGCCAACATTTAGAAAATATACTTTTTTTCAAACACATAGGTAATATTTATAAAAACTGTCCACCTACTAGGCAATAAGAATATTTTCAATAAAATCCCAAAGGATTACTGTCACAAAGGCCACACTCCCTAATTGCAGTGCAGGTAGAAATCAGTAACAGATACCAAAAAAATCCCATATTTTTGGACACTTTAAAGTACACTTCAAAATACATCATGTGTCAAAGGGAAATCATAATGCAAATTATTAAATATGTAGAGCTAATAATTAAATCTTATGTATCAAAAATTGTAGAATGCTGGAAATGCAGCACCTAAATGGTTATATTACAAAAGAAAGACTGAAAATAAATGAGTTATGTATGCATATCTAGAAGTTAGAAAAAGAAAAATAAACCTAAGGTAGAATGAAAAAATACTAACGGTATTAGAAAACAAACATGATAGTGAAGACAAAGTCAAAGTTGATCCTCTGAAAAGGCAAATAAGACTAATAAATGTTGGATAATCTTAAGATAAAAACAGAAGATACAAATAAACTATGAAGAATGAGTACTGTGCTAGATATTGACTATTGGCACTCAGCATCCATTCTCACTCCTTTTGTGGTCTTTCTTATCTTACGAGGAGAGAAACGCCTACAGCTATAATTCTCAGACTTCCTTACCAGTAGGGTTCCAGCTAGAGATTAGGTTACACCATGTTGCACTCATGTAAGACTTTGGAGGTATGAATTCAGTAGAACCCCCCCTTCCCAACCCTTTTTTTCCTCCTGTAAGAATACAATGCTGTGGAGTCTTTAGTAGGCATGAGTTTTCACAAGGGTTGACCAGATTCAGCAGTTAACAGCCTCAAGGTCTGGGAATAGCTGTGATGCTGTAGTAGTTGTGTTAAGTTTCCTAACGTCTCAGTAATACCAGGCATCCTGACTCTCTGGACCAAATCTGCTATAGCAAACCTAAAGCCAGTGGCAGCTCCCTTCCCTCCACACTGGCTTTCTGTCCTCCCACCCTGGCAAGGTCTAACAATGCTTTCAAATACCTTCCTCCATTCCTATCAACACACCTCTATGAGACTGGTATGAGCATCGGTAAACCAAACCTAGGCCAGGCATGGTGGGTCGTCCCTGTAATCCTAGTGCTTTGGGAGGCCAAGGCCAGAGAATTGCTTGAAGCCAGTAGTTTGAGAACAGCCTTAGCAACATGATGAGACCCTGTCTCTACCAAAAAAAAAAAAAAAAAAAAAAAAAAAAAGTCAGGCATGGTGGTGTACACCTGTAGTTCTAGCTACCCAGGAGGCTGAGGCAGGAGAATCACTTAAGCCCAGGAGTTCAAGGTGATAGTGAGCTATAATCATGCCACTGTACTGCAGCCTGGGCAACACAGTGAGACCTATCTCTATTAACAACAAAACAAAACCTAGAAACAATTTACATATACATTATCCTTGTGAATAGCGTTACAGCAGAGTAGATAAGTTAACAAGAAACAAGGTCATTTGTCATATTTAACATTTTAAATATTTACATACTTGACATTTAATCAAAATATGCACAGTCATTTAATGTAGGGTTTTTTTTGTTTTTTTCAGAGTTTTGCACTTGTCACCCAGGCTGGAGTGCAACGGTGCGATCTCAGCCCACTGCAACCTCCACCTCCTGGGTTCAAGCGATTCTCCTGCCTCAGCCTTCCAAAGTAGCTGGGATTACAGGTTCCTGCCACCACACCCAGCTAATTTTTTTGCATTTTTAGTTGAGACGGGGTTTCACCATGTTGGCCAGGCTAGTCTTGAACTCCTGACCTCAGGTGATCCACTCGCCTCAGCCTCCCAAAGTGCTGGGATTACAGGCATGAGCCACTGCGCCCCGCCTAATGTAGGGAATTTCTATATCACTCTTGACTTTTTATTTAGTTCCAATGTGAAAAGACAAAAAGTTATGTGTATAATAACAATCTTCTATATTGTTATACAAGAACTTTCAGTGAACAATGTGTACAGTTTCTATGATTCTTTTCTTTTCCTCTATGTTATGTTTCTTCTGACTATATTTCTTGAAATGTAATTTTGTATCTATTGAATCTAATAATTAAAAAATCAGGTCTTTAAAAATATGTAGATATGTATTTTACATTACATATATATACAAAAGTTGGTTTCCTTTATAATCCTATGTATTTTATTGCATGCATTTAAAAACCTTAACTTGAGAAGAATCCCTAATATTAAAAAAAAATTCCGAAGGAATCCATGACATAAAATGGTTAAGATCTTCTTTACAAAATAAACTCTTGTAATACTTTCCAGGAGACCTACACGATAATATTCATAGCCTTGATTTTTAATAGTAAAAAGCTAAAAACAATCTAAAAAGTCCATTAAAAGAAAAATGGTTGAATAAATTGTGGAATATTCACACAATAGAATACTGTGTAACAGTAAAATAGCTGAATGGTAGTCCAACTAAATATAGTAGATGAATAACACTTACATATGTGAATGAGTCTCAAATACAAGGCTGAGCAATAAAAGTACTTAAGCATATATTCAGTATGATTCCATTTTCTAAAACTTAAAAACATGTTGAAATAAAACAACATTCAGGTGTCCAAATACATACAGTAAAATAACAAGGGAAAACATAGCCATGAAAGCTATCAGGATGAAAAGTTTCCTCTGGAGAGGAGAATGAGGCACATAGGTGTCTTCTAAACCTGTAGGTACTAGGGCAATTGTAGTGTTATATTTTTGAGCTGACAGGGAAGTGTGCTAGTATTTACTATGTTATTATTCTTTATACCTTATACATATTGTTCTTTATTCAACAGTTAATGTACAATTTAGAATTTTAAAAAATATCATCATTCTTGGCTGGGTGTTAACTATTGCCTAGTTACACCTGCCATGGACACTCCCTCATCTGACCATGACATTCTGATGGAATAATGCAAAGAACTAGAGACAGCTAATGTCACCTGATATTAAGAAATGATAGCCTAAAAATCAAGGAAATATTCAAACTAAATAAGTTATTTCTTGGTTTCTAACAAGAAGAAGGAAAAAGAAAAAAAGTGTGAATGAAGCATATATAAATAACTAAAATAAATGAACATTTATTGATTTTCTACTATATGCTAAGTATAATTAGTGTAATACTCTTGATATCCATAGAATATTAAGGAAAGGTGCAATCAACAAAGGCTAGGCCCTGTACAACTTATGTGCTCCCTTTTTACTCTTTGTCCATAGTCAAAATGGCCCTGATTCTACTATCATGCCCGCTTCAAACAGGCCTTCTGCAGGTTGCCCAGCAAAACATTTCACTGGAAAAACGCATATTCGCTTATTGAAAAGTGTTTATTGAGTGTCTTTCCAAAGCACTACTCAAATTTGAAAAATTATTTTTTAAAAAGTTTTAAAAAATAGCATACACACCAAAATATTTGTGATGATGGCCTTTGAGTGTGGGGATTGTGAGCAATTTTGACAATAAGGAATATATGCTGTTTTATGAGAAGAAAACTCAATAGACTGAAAAACAAAAACAAAAATAGCCCCATGAAACAATGACCTAACATCCCTCTCTTGACTAAGCTCAGTATAGAGACCCATTTCTTAAGTAGGGGACATATGGTCTCAGAAAACAGATTTAGAAAGATGATTTTGAAATCTGTAGGAATTGAGTAATAGATACCTCTAGAAAGTGAAACTACCTGAAAAAATTTTAATTGCAAGTAAAAAAAAAAATCAGAAGTATAGCTCTGAACTTCTTTGACATAAGAAGGGTAAAAAACAAAACAAGAACCGTGATAAGAAGAAAACTCATTATATTGAGAGGGGATTAAAGGAAGGGGCAAAGAAATAACGGAGAAATTTGAACACTATAAAATAAATTTTGTTTTGACATGGGAGAGTCTAAAGTCATTGCTTGGAGAAAGAATATAGAGAACAGCATAGAGTTTGATGTACAAAAGGAAAAAATGCTTAATTAATTAACATCTTGGAAAAAGCAGCTATGAGAAATGACAAGTGTGAAAACCCAGACATAATCAACTTGGACTTCCAGAAGGTCTGAGATACAGCATCACATAAGGATTTGTAGATATAATTACTACTGCTGTTGAAATGCCAAAACTCTATGTTGAGAGTAGAGAATAAAAGGATGTTGATTTTGGCAGAAATCACAGTGGCAAAAACATCTACATTACATTTGGTTATTCAGTATATCTATACCTATCAACATAAAAATACTCATATATGTATGAGAGCTACCTACAGAAGAGTTTGCAATTTAAATAAAAAGGTAAATGATTTCTTTTTAAAACTAAAATCAAGAACAAGTTAAGGCTTAAAAGAAAACAACAGTTGCTTAAGAATAGACATATAAATCAGTGGAACAGAAGAAAGTCTAGAAATAGACCTGCATATATATATATAGTAAACTGATTTTTGACAAAGATGCTAAGTTAATTCAAGGAAGAATGATAGTCTTCCCAATACATGCTGCTGTAACAACCGGATATTCATACTGAAAGATACGAACCTCAAGCCTTATCATATACCATACACAAAAATTAATTCAAAATGGTCAGAGACTCAAATAAAAACTAAAACTAGAAAATCTCTAAAACAGAAAAGCCTCACAACTGAGGGATACGCAAAGATTTCTTAGGATATAAAAAGCACTAATCATTTGCAAAAACTGATAAACTGAACTTCATTAAAATTAGAACTTCTGCTCTTAAAATACATGGTCAAGAAAACAAAAAGGCAAAATTTAAAGATCTAATATACAACATAAAGACTAAAGTTAATAAAATTGTATTGTATTAGGGATTTTTGTTAAATAAGTAGATTTTAGCTGTTCTTGTCACACAAAAAAGTTACTACAGGAGATGATAGATATTTTAATCTACTTCACTATAGTAACCATTTTATTATCTATATGTATTTCATAACATTGATATGGAAGTGCCAGGAGGGGTGTGGTCCCTTTAAATGATATGGAAGAGGGGAAGGGAAGTGCTGAGGGGAAGGGAAGTGCTGTGTGGAGGAGGGCATGGTCCCTGGCTAGGGTTCCACCCTCGGGCCTGTGCCCATGGACCTATGTGAAGACAGGCATTTTTGTTTCTCTGCCCAAATGTTGCATTTCCCAAGAACACCCTGGCCTGCCACATCCCCATCCTGTGCCTATAAAACCCCCCGAGACCCTAGCAGGCAGACACACAGGCAACTGGACATCGAGAAGAGCACATTAGTGGAGGAACATATGGGTGGCTGAACATCAGGAGGAACACACTGACAGGCACCAGCATGCAAGCAGGCCATCCACCAGCAGAACAACGTGGAGTCTGGCTGGGGCAGGTGGAGGAGAGCCCAGGCCTCTGAGCGGCCTGGCTCTGGGGGAAAACCATCTCCCTTCTGGCTCTCCCATCTGCCAAGAGCTACTTCCACTCAATAAAACCTTGCACTCATTTTCTAAGCCCACGTGTAATCTGATTCTTCAAGTACACCAAGACAAGAACTCAGGATACAGAAAGCCCTCTGTCCTTGCGATAAGGCAGGAGTCTTAACTGAGCTAACACAAGCTGCCTACAGATGGCTAAACTAAAAGAGCACTCTGTAACACATGCCCATTGGGGCTTCAGTTTTAAACATTCACCCACAGACACTGCTGTGGGGTCAGAGCCCCACAGCCTGCCTGTCTGTATGCTCCCCTAGAGGTTTGAGCAGCTGGGCACTGAAGAAGTGAACCACACTCCCATCACATGCCCTGCAAAGGGGACAAGGGAACTTTTCCCTTTTCAACTGGGGGCTCATCCAGGATTGTGGAAGGTGTGAGTGAATGTGAAACTGTCAGGTTTCCTCTCTTCTGAAACTCCACCACCTTTCTCTCTTTCCTATGGGTAAGAGGCTCTGTCTCCCTTCATGGAGTTTTAAACCGCCCTAACTGGGCCAGGTAAAACCCCTAGACTTTGTCTCTTTTTTTTCTCTCTCTCACATGGTTTAAAATGGCTCTTATCTCTTTCTTTATAATGTTAACAGTTTTGCTACAGGCTGTGGCAATGTTACTAAGTAAAATGAGCATTTGGCTCAGTCACCAAAGGTGCAAATCAGACCAATTTTTTCCTAGAGGTGCATGTATGCTTCCACCTCGACAGCCACAGGCATGCATGACTCAGGGCACCTCTCCTTATTCTTACCCCTCCAAGTCCAGGCACCTGAGCATGCCTGCAGCAGGCAAAAGCCAAACTCAACAGTCACAAGGAGGGCAGGAGAAAACCAGTGGTAGCCATAATCCCATGGGGTCAACAGATAGGGCGCTTCTCGCCTGCTGTGCCAATGGAACATTTCTCCTTTGGCCAAGGAATTTGACCCAGTCTGAACCAAGGGAAAGATATAAGAATTAGAGGAACCCAGCTGCACTAAGCAAGGGGTTCTTCCCCCAGAATCTCCCCCTTTTTGCCCCTTAAACTGTTTTTCTGTTTTTTTCCTTTTCTGTGTGAGAGGGCTCCCCCTCCCAACTCTGTTTCTGATACGGAAGTTAAGGGAGGAATGACCCCTGCTGGCTGAGAACTGCAAATTCAGCAGGGCTCATTTGAGACACTCTAAACAGATACAAACAGCCTCTGAAATATCTTTTCAGTTCCAAACTCGACTCCAAGCTTCAGGCTGAAGCCCTAGAAAGAAAAACCAGGTCCAAGGGATCCAAAGCCAGGCAACAGGCACAATGTAAATGAGAAGGACCAATTTCTGCCGACTGAACCCCACTCCACGGAAGGAGGCCATGCTTTATGGCATAAACAGGCCCAGGGAACTCAAAGATTGCCAGCAACAGGGAGAAAGGGAGGCATAGGTGACAGCGGTTAATTCCTATTCTCCAGGTTTTCTCTGCTTCATGGGTACATACTGCAATTGTACCTATGGCCAGCACCTGCCAAGGTCACCAGGACTCAGGGATAAGAGGTGGAGAGTGAAGGGAGGATGCTCACTTTCTCTCTCCATTACATTCTGAGTTTTCACTGAAAGAAGGAAGGGAAATGAGGGAAGCCTCTATTCCCTGTCTTTCAGAATGGGCAACTAGTTCTCTTCACCACCCCCAGCTTATACTCCTCTGGAGTGTATCCTCAATCATTGGGACTGCTTTGACCCTCAGAATCTGGAGGAAAAGCACCTCATAGCTCCCTGCACAATGGTTTGGCCAAATTATGATTTACAGGAAGGACTGGCTTGGCCTCAGGAAGGGACCATTCATTTCATTACTATCTGGCAATCAGAACTTTTCTGTAGACGTGAGGACAGATGGTCTGAGGTCTCATATGTGTAGGCTTTCTATACCTTGCAAGGCAATTCCAACCTTTGCTGACAATGGAGGATTGACCCAGCCTCCATGTTTGCCATCTCAGGGAAGGCTGCAAGGGGCCAGGCCAGGAAATTAAAGATATGAGTCCCAGAGGCATCCCCAGCAGAGGAGCCAGCACCCTTAAGCCCTGCTCCTCTGGGTCCACCCCAACCTTTCTATCCAGCTTCAGCCTCTCCCTTACCCCCTCCTAGAAATCCTCACTCTAAACAAGCCCCAGTCTCACTCTTGCTCCTCCAACAGATGCCCAGTGAATTTGGGCCCGGTAAGGTCCAGGTCCCGTTCTCCCTACAGAACTTAAAGCAAATGGGGGATCTTGGCAAGTTTTCAGATGACCCTGATAGATATATAGAGGCTTTCTAGAATTTCACCCAAATATTTGAACTCTCCTGGAGAGACATTATGTTACTTTTGAATCAGAACCTGATGGACGCTGAGAAGCAGGCTGCTCTGCAAGTAGCAGACAGATCTGGGGATGAGTTTTGTATCACATATAGTGTCAGGGAAGGGGGCGAATATTATCCAATTGGAAGAGAAGCAGTACCAGTGTATGACCCTAAATGGGATCCCAGTGACAAGGTGGAGGACTGGAAGAGGAGGCAACCTTAGGTGTGCATAATAGAGGGCTTATGTAAAACTAAGACCAAACCTCTCAATTATACTGTTGTCCATGATCCATCAGGGATTTGATGAGAATCCCGCTGCCTTCCTGGAGCAGCTAAGAGAGGCCTTGGTAAAGCACATCTCTCTTATCTCCTGATTCAGTTGAGGAATAGCAATCCCAAAGGATACATTTATTACTGAGACAGCCCCTGATATCAGGAGGAAGCTATAAAAACAGGCCCTGGGACCAGATAGTACTTTAGAGAACCTCCTTAAAGTAGCCACCTCCGTCTTTTATAATAGACAGGGAGGCCCAGCAAAGGGAGAGAAATGCAGGAAATAGAAAGAAGCTTTAATGGCCCCCAAGCAACCCCAGAATTCCCGGAGTGCACCTATCAACTGCTAAAGATATGGTAAGAACAGCCATTTCTCATTCTAAAAGTTTATCCGCTCCCATATAGTCATACAGGGTCATACAGTTAGTTCAAGGTACAATATTGTTTTTCTTTTATTTCACTTCTTATCTCTGTAATCTTTGGCACTAAATTCTTTCCCTGTATAATACACGTATAACCCATGTATTCTTAACCTTATAAAACTTGTTTTTTTCTCTCATGCCTAGAAGCCATCAAACTCCAAACTGGCAACCAAAGCCTCAGACGATGACTCCCCTTTGCTAGGAACCCTTAGATAGACTGGGAGGAATCTGACTGCTGTTTTGCCCAAAACAATGCCCCCCATTGGCAGGAAACAGCTAAGAACAGTCATTGTCCATATTCTAACGGCAGTACCATGTACCTCTTCAGAGGGGGGAAATGATATGGAAGTGCTGGGAAGCGCAGGGTCCCTTTAAATGAGAGGGAAGTGGGGAAGGGAAGCGCTGTGTAGAGGAGGGCGTAGTCCCTGGCTAGGGCTCCACCCCCAGGCCTGTGCCCACGGACCTAGGTGAAGACAGGCATTTTTGCTTTCTTGCCCAAATGTTGCATTTCCCAAGATCACCCTGGCCTGCCACGCCCCCATCCTGTGCCTATAAAAACCCTGAGACCCTAGCAAGCAGATACACAAGCAGCTGGATGTCAAGAGGAGCACCATCAGCGGAGGAACATATGGGCGGCTGAACGTCAGGAGGAACACACCGACAGGCACCGACATGCCGGCAGGCCATGGACTGGCAGAACGATGTGAAGTTTGGCTGGGGCAGTTGGAGGAGAGCGCAGGCTGCTGAGCGGCCCGGCTCCAGGGGAAAACCATCTCCCTTCTGGCTCCCCCATCCGCTGAGAACTACTTCCACTCAATAAAACCTTGCACTCATTCTCTAAGTCCACGTGTAATCTGATTCTTCTGGTACACTAAGGCAAGAACCCCAGTATACAGAAAGCCCTCTATCCTTGCGATAAGGCAGGAGTCTAATTGAGCTAACATAAACCATCTATGGATGGCTAAACTAAAAGAGCACCCTGTAACACACGTCCACTGGGGCTTCAGCGGTAAACATTCACCCCTAGACACTGCCGTGGGGTCAGAGCCCCACAGCCTGCCCGTCTGTGTGCTCCCCTAGAGGTCTGAGCAGTAGTGTATGGAAGAAGCCAGCCACGCCACCATCGCATGCCCTGTGAGGGGGACAAGGAACGTTTCCTGTTTCAACATCAATGTAAACCTCAAAAATACATAATAACATTTTTAAAAATGAAAATAAAAAGACAATTCATAGACTGGGAGAAAATATTTCAAATACATCTATCTAACAAAAAAAGTAGTATCCATAATATAAAAAGAACTCTTAAAACTCCATAAGTCAACCCACTTTTTTTTTAAAAAAAAAAAAAGGGGGCATAACATGAATGGTTAATAAATCCATAAAAATATAGTCAATATCATCAGTCATCAGGTAAATGCAAATTATGATCACCATGATACTACCTTTACAGCCACTACAATGGCTAAAGGTATTAATAGAAAGCCTGACAATACTAGGTGATAGCAAGGATGTGGAGCAACTAGAACTCTCATACTAGTGGGAATGCAGAATGGTATAATCATTTTGGAAAACATCTTAGCAGTTTCTTGTAAAGTTAAACATTTACTTCCATAAGACCCAGAAATTCTGCTATAGGTGTTTACCCAAGAGAAATGAAAATATATCTGCACAAAAATGTGTACATGAATATTCATAGCAGCTTCATGCATAACAGCTCCTACTGGAAAAAACCCAAATGTTCACTCACGGGTGAATGGATAAACCAGTTGTGATTTATTCATACAATGGAATATTACTCAGCAATAAAAATAATTAAACTACTAATACATGTAACCATATGGATAAGTTTCAAAATATTACATTGAATAAAAGGAGGAAACAAAGAGTACATATTTAGATTCATTATATAAAATTCTAGAAGAGGGAAATATAATTTATAGTGACAGAAAAGAAACTAGTGGTTGCCTAGTGCCTGGCATGGAGGGGAACTGACTGCAAAGGAGCATGAGGAAACCTTTTGGAGGTGAAGGCAATATTCTATATGTTGATTATAACAGTCATTACATGGGTGTATGCATATGTCAACATGGGTGTGCTTTATATAAAGTATGCCTTAATGTCGATCTTTTAAATTCTCTTTGTAGATTGCAGATTTCGTCTTTGTATATTGAGTAGCAGTGTGCAGCCCTCCAAGCCAACAGCCTGTAGCCAGGGTCACCTAATGATAGCCTGTAGGGCAAATCTAGCCCTATATGGCCCACAAGATGGGAATAATTTTAGTTTTTAACATTTAAAAAAACAAAGGAAGAATATTGCTTTGTGACACATGAACATTATATAAATTTCAAATTTCAGTATCCATAAACAAAGTTTTATTGGGACATAGCCATGCTTATGTAGTTACATATCATATATGACTACTTTTGCACTATTATGGCAGAGTTGAGTACTTGTGACAAAGACTATATGGCCTAAAGGCCTAAAATATTTACTATCTGGCCCTTTACAGAAAAAGTTTGTGACCCCTACCCTAGAGTACAGGAATTCTTCCTGTCACTTCCCATTACCAAATAATGGAATTAACCAGATTGTTCTCAGTCCTTTTACTTATCTCCTGTGATTGGGGAGGTGGATCATAAGCTTTGGAGTAATATAAGTCTAAGCTCAAATCTTATTTACCACTTAACTACTACAGTTGTCCCTCTATATCCATGGAGATTGGTTTCAGGACCTCCTGCAGATAGCAAAATCCATGGATATAAAAATCTGCAGACACTGAAGTCCCTTATATAAAATGGCACAGTATTTGCATATAACCTACATATGTCCTCCTGTATACTTTAAATCATCTTTAGATTACTCATATAATACCTAATATAATGCCAACACATCACTTCACTCACGAGGATTCAATGTAGTGTGAAACAAATTCAAGTTTTGGTTTTTGGAACTCTGTGGAATTTTTTTCCTGAATATTTTTGATCCAAGTTTAGTTGAACACACATATATATATATATGGAACTCACAGATGTTGAGGGCTGACTGTGTATTACTTTGGGCAAATTTTTTAAGTTTTCAGTTTTCTCAGATTTTTCACTTGGAAAGTAGGGGAGATGATATACATCTCAGAGGACTGCTGAAGGATTAATGAGATAATGTAAATAAAATACATATTGTCTAGTTGTTAATAAACACTTAATATTTCTTCATATTCTCCTTCTAAATAAAGTATTTAAAAACAGGGCTTGTCAAATGGGGAAAAAAGAATGAGCCTGATCACCTACCAGTTAGTTTTCAAATTAGAAGGCACAAGCTATTATTTCCTACATTATATTAGTTCTTATGCTGGCAGAAGTTAGTTATCAAACTTCATTTACTTTTAAAAAACCTTTTATGCCTATATTCCTACTTGCTATAATCATACAATATGTAGTTTGTGTCTGGCTTCTTTTGATTAACCTTATGTTTGTGAGATTTACTACATTGTTGTATGGAGTTGTAGATCATTCATTATCCCTGATGTATATGGTATAATAGTACTTCACTGTGAAGCTTTACTTACTTTCTTTTCTTAAATTTTCATTTTCATTTTTAAGAGATGGGGTATTACTATGTTGCCCAGGGTGGTCTTGAACTCCTGAGCTCAAGCAATCTGTCCGCCTCAGCCTCCTAAAATGCTGAGATTACAGGCGTCAGCCACTAAGCTCAGCCTATTTACTTTCAATCATAAAATTAAAATCTCTTTTTCTCTCTGTCTCCGTAGAGACTGGGTCTCCCCGTGTCTTAAAAAATATAAAATGTCTTAAACTCCCAGCCTCAAGCGATTCTCCCACCTCAGTCTCCCAAAATGCTGGGATTTTAGGCATGAACCACCATGACCTGCCAAATGTAAAGTTTAGCATTCTAAACTGGCTATGATGTTAAAATACCTACAGTTATGCTCCAAATAATTACATTTCTGTTAACAATGGACCACATAGATGATGGTGGTTCTGTAAGATTACAATACCGTACTTTTACTGCACTGTTTCTAAGTTTAGATATTGTATCCCCATTGTTAAGCAACATATCACTGTAGTCGTTCATAGAATATTTTATTACACTTGTTGAGAATGTAATTTTACTTTTTAAAAATATACTTTCAAATTGTTTATGGGTGTAAGTTTAATCTCTCCAACTGATCTGTTACCTCTTTCAGATAGAGAACCTTGTCAGGTGCTTCCCTATTACTCATACAAAGTACACTTAATATATCTAATTTAATGAATACTTATTTATATCTAACATAGAAAACAGCGTGATGACATTCCTGGAGCATTCAAAGAATAAGACATAGTTATTGCTTTCAATGGGATATCAGAATCGAAATGAAGAAACATAACTGAAATGCCTTAAATAATTCACAAATAATACAAAACAGTATTCATTTTATAAATATTTATGTGCCAAGCAGAGGGTTGGGTGCTGAAGCTTCAGTGATGAATAAAACAGAATCCCTGGATGAGCCTGAACTGGCCACATCCTCTGCTATCCTCTGGAAAATGAAAGAGACTTTGACAGAGCTAAAAAGTAACAATTCATCAGAGAACACAAACTGAGGTTCTTCAGCATACCTTCAGAAGCAGATGATCTGTGGGAATTGACTATTAACCCAAGATTCTCAGAACAAAGAGATGACTACACAAAGTAGACAGATTCCACCCATGACCATTAGAACAAAATTTTTCTGTGTCACACTCCTTTGCATTCCTGTCTTTACAGATTATCTCTCTTGTACAATTCCTGGCTCTTTCTTCCTATGTAGAAATTAGTTTCTTTAATGCCAATCCAGGAACAGATTAATTGTTCTGCAGAACTATTTTAAAGCCAATCCAAGGATACGACTCCCCAGTAGCCTTGGATGGATTATGTCTCATTAGAGTCCTTTCTGGGAAAACAGTAATTAGTGGAACAAATGCCTAAAAATATCAACCTCATCAACAGGACAGTCAACTGGACAATTCGAATTGACAATTCAAAATTGTCCATGAAGATTTACCTCTCACTTTGGCTGATACAGTAAATAACACAGTCCAAGCCCTAGGGGAACAATTTAATTTCCTTAACTCAAATAGTTATAGTTAATTGTTACAGCTATAGATAATACAATGCTGTTGTATTTTCTCTTGGGCAACCTAAAACATTGCTAACACTTCACGCTACACCTGAACTAACATTACAGATGAAATGAAGCAATCTATATTTAAGCTAAAAAGGAAAAAAAAAAAGGCAGCCAAGCTACCTGGAGAAACATACAGACTTGTTTTCTTGGTTGGGCCTCAAAATTCTTATGTCTTGGTACTGATGTGCCTTCTTGTCCCTTCTTAAAATATTTCTTATTATTTTTGTTTGTCTTACAGTCACTTAATGCTTATTGTCCAGTCTCAAATGCTTTTGCACAGCTATTGTCCCAGCAGATGGTTCAACAAATGATTCAAAGATAAAAAGAACATGAAATCATGCTGATTGACACTTAAACTGAAAAGAGTTCTTTACACTGAAATCTCATCTTTAAGGAGAATCAACAGCAGAGTTGAATGTCTGGATAATTCTTAATTATTTCTCCTGAGTGAAGAGCAAAAGTGAGAACTAAGAATAAAAAAGTTTCTACACTCCTTGGAAAAGACTGATTGTTCTTTAGCCACAGTAACAGGTAGCCACCAAAACTGGTTTTAAATTCATTCAATCAATAAACGTGCCTCATTGAACATGCTTTAGAAGTTAGCCAATCAATGATAGTCCTTGTTCCTGAAGTAGCCAATTAGGAACTAATCCATTCCAATAAACGTACCCCTGAGGGCCAACGGTCATACCCAAGTAATCATACTTCTACAGATGACATTAGACCAAACATGCTTTTGAACATTTGCCAGTTCCTGAAGCCATGCTTCTCTAAAACCCTACAGAAGATCAATAGTTGGCTCTGCTTGTGCCTGATCCCAGTATAACTCCGTTACAATAGTAAGTAAAAATTCAGCTTTGTCTTTTTATTTCAGATACTGAGTGACGGTCTCACCATCCTTTGATACCCTTTAAGCTTCCCTTTTAATAAATGCAAAAATCTTTGGAAACTTTTTGCTTTAATACATTTTCCTAGATAGTACAAAAATATAATTTAATTACCTTTGTTATGCTGAACTAATACGGATGTTTAGCTTTCAAATTAAAAAGTAGTATTACGCTAATATCTATTCCTAAAAATAGCTAAACATTTTCAATTACAGAATCATTCAGGTCAGTGTTTTTTTTGGGGGGGTGTGGGGGGTGAATACTCTAGGGTCACAAATCAACCCAGATTTTATTCTGGCAAATTTCCTGAGTAATTATTTTTATGCTTTTCAATTAAGTGGTTTCACTCGGTTATGTTATAAGATTTTTTTGTAGATGATGTGAAAATTCCGCTAAATCATATCTGCAATGTCAGCAGGATTCAGAGCACAGGAAGCAATGTCCTAAGCAGAATACTTCAGAAAAGATGGCTCAGCTTCCCTGGTTCCACCTTCACCCTTATCAGGCTTGACAAGACCGAAAAGAGCTCTCTTTCCCAATGCCTCGCTACACAGGAATCAAGCATGCTGTGCTTCCAATAAGGCAGACAGTCATTTCATCTTCTGTGCATCACTGGCCTGGAGCCCAAGCATACCTCTCTAAAGAATTAACCATAAATATGGATTTAGAAAGGTGTCTCAATTTGAGACCTTACAACCTAAGCTGTAATAGCATAATCACACTACAACATAACACAAATGCAATCACGAGGCTGTTAAAAAATCATCTCAAAAATTCACCTGCTTCAAATTCTTATCTTAAGGTAACCACATTGATCAGCTCCAAAAGTTAAAGTAGCTGTTTTTACAGCTAGAAAAAAAATTCTAGGAACTATAGGTCTTCCCTTCACATCTCCTTTATCATTCTCTTTATACTTCTCCTTCAACCCAAGCTGACAGACAGAGAAACCAATTAAGAGACAGAGGCAGAACAGTCACACAGAAAAAATAAAGAGATCCTACTTGCAGTTAGAATCTGGTAGAATTAAGTCCTGAGGAGTGAGAAGAAATGTGAAGATTAAGTAACCTGTTTAAATATCCTGGTTGCTTAGGTTTATCCTTTGAGATGCCATCTGGGAACAGGGTTTGAGTTAGCATCATGATTTAAAAAAAAAAAAAGACATAGCCACATCATGTAATGAGGGCCTACTGTGTGTCAAGTATTTAAATATTATAACTGCTGTGCAAAAAGGAAGCCTTATTATTTTATATGCAAAGAAAATAAGACTCCAAGGAATAAAGTAACTTGCCTGAGGCTAAGCTAATTAACTTGCTCAGCTACTGGGTGGTTATCCTGGGATTCCAATTATAGTCATGTTGTTACCATATGGCTACATTCTTCCTTATCTAGAAGAGTGACTCCAAGGAATGGAGCAAGGTATCAGAATCAAGGTAGAGACTCTTAATGCTGGTTTCATAGGTTCTGATTGCTCCACTGCCACCCTCAGAGAGTCACCATCCCAGTAATCCACAGCTATTGATGATGATGATGTTGATAATAAAAAAATAAGACAATAATGATGAAAATAATAGCACCTTAAATGCATTATTTCATCCTTATAACAACCCACAAGGTTGGTCTAGTCTTAGCCCCTTTCTACAGGTGGGAAACACAGTGCTTGAGCAGTGACTGCCTAAGCTGATGCAGGTAGTTGATGGTGGAAGCCAGAGCCCAAGCCCTATAAATTATCTCACACTGCATCAGATGAATGTGTCAGATCTCTCAAGTTTGTTGGGAGTGGAAAAATAGTTGAAAATCACCATTCTATAGAATAAACTAAACTCTTTATCATCTGTTCTTTAAGCTCCTTGATGATCTTGCTACAACCTGTAATTTCTAACCTTATTTTTCATCACTCCTTTTAACTCCCGGAAATTTCTTGCTGTTTTCCATAAATACCCTGAGTTTTTCTCATTTGCCTAATGCTACTCCTTTTAGCTGAAATGGCATTTTCTATGGATTCCAACAAAGCAAAATGTTATCCACTATAAAACTTCCCTCCTCACATTGAAAAAACTCTCCCACTATTGAACTTCCATAGTACTTTGTCCTTCTCTCAGAAAATTCAGGAGTTATTTATGTGCTTGGAATGGATTCCTACTTGACTTCAGTAGGCATTGATTCCGTGTGGATCCTGTGGAATGAATATCCTTCTGGGGCAATATGCCTGGCTGGAAGAAGTTGAAGATCTAATGAAACCAGAGAGAAGAGGCAGCTGTAAATCTTTAGAAGTCCTGAAAACTATGATCCTCAATAAGAGCAAAACAAAGCATCTTTTTTTTTTTTTTTTTTTGAGACAGAGTCTTGCTCTGTTGCATAGGCTAGAGTACAGTGGCATGATCTCAGCTCACTGCAACCTCTGCCTCCTGAGTTCTAAGTGATTCTCCTGCCTCAGCCTCCACAGTAGCTGAGATTACAGACATGCACCACCACGCCCAGCTAATTTTGTATTTTTAGTAGAGGTGGGGTTTCACCATGTTGACCAGGCTGGTCTCGAACTCCTGAACTTAGGTGATCCACCTGCCTTGGCCTCCCAAAATGCTGGGATTACAGGTGTGAGCCTCGCGCCCAGCCCCAAACCTATTCTTATAAAACACAGTGGTTAGGAATGTAGACTTGAGCCAGTCTCCATCTTGCTGTGTGGACTTGGACAAATCACTTAACTTCTATGCCAACTGCCTCATCTGTGAACAGGAAATGAAAACAGAACCTTCCTTACTGGGCTGTTGTGAGGACTCAATCAGTTCATATACATAAAGTGCCTAGAACAGTGCACGGCTCATGATAAATACTATACAAATATTTGCCATTATTATTTCTGAAACTCATATGTGGATTGGAAAAGTGGCTCCAGTTGCAAGAGGGGAACTGTTAGAGATCAAAAACTTTCAGAAGAAACAATTTAGATGAAGCATATAAAATGGCTTATCTATAACTGAAGCAGTACCATTTTCCTCTAAAAAGTTATAGACCAAGAGAAGATATAAGTGAACACTATAAAATAATAAATCAAATGATGGCAGAAATAGGAGAATATACACTTTCTAGGTAAAGTACAGAGACAACAGAACCAAGGAGTCCATCTGGAAACCTGAAGGAGATTGTTTTAGGTCAAACAAATTTAAAACTTGATAGCTTCTAACTTAACAGATGAATTTAAAATTAGCTATTTAGACTTGGAATACAATTGTTTTCAGGAAAACAATGTTTTAAGTATTGCCTGGGTTTTCTGGTTAATCCATAAAAGCCAATTTAACTTAATATTAGTCTAGTAGTAACAACAGATGATTTTAATATTAATAGACTATTTTAATTACCAGACTGTTTTAATATTAACATATATTTTACTAGTCATGTACCACAATGGTTTTGTAACACATCATCTGTACTGTAGGAATGGCAACTCATAAAATCATATATCATGAATGCAGGAAGGGATTTGAGTGACAGCTAGGGTCACTCAAATAATTAAGGTGGGTCACTCAAATAATTAAGGTGGCAAGCATAAACCATCACTTAGCTGGGCAAACTAGGAAGTATAGTTTGCCCAGCTAAGTAATGGTTTATGCTTGCCACCTTAATTATTAACAGCTCCTCGTTAATTAAATCACAGAGGAAATTAAGTCACAGACAGTGTTGTGACTTAGCAAAAGTCATAGAGTTAAGAAGAGACTCGAATTAGAACCCAGAAATACTTATTCCTAGTCCAGGAGTCTTCCTATTAGACTGCATGGACTCACCAGTATGAAGACGATGATGAAGGCTATGATGGTCAGGATTCGGGGCACCTGTACACATGAGATACAGAATCTGTGGGAGTAAAGCTCCCCTTATCCCAGAGGGACTTTCTGGGGTCAAGGGCTGAGGGATTTAGGGGATCCTTGCTTGTGTATCTAAGGCTGGTCAATTTCCTTTTTTATTGTCCCTACTTGTGGCTTCTTGCTCAACACCTCCCTGGAATGGGAAAAGTTATGGGGGATATAAGGAATTTAGTTTGGGATGTGTTGAGTGTGAGATGTCCCTTCAACGTTTAACTGGAGATGTAGAACAGGAGTCCAGACTGGAGATATCAGTCTGAAAGTAAGCAATGAAAGCGTGGTATGTGAAGCTTAGGGCAGTCATCAGAGAAGAAGAAGAGTTCTGCAGTAAAGAACAGGGGCCAAAAGGAAGGTAAGTGGTAAAGAAGCGAGAAGGGGCTCAGGGAATTGAATAACCAGCTGTAACACTGAGGGAAAGAAAAAAATGAGGCCGATGACAATAAACATGATAAACTGCAGCTACTACCATTATTGGAAACTTACTATGTTCCAGGCACTCTACCAATATATATATTATCTTAGCCCTCATTTCTAGCCTCTGATGTAGGGGAAAAATAAGGTTACAAGAGGTTAAGAAACCTGACTACGAATACAAAATAAGTAGCAAAGCAGAAATTCAGACTCAAGGGTGACTCTGAAGACTCTGATCTTTCTACAATGCTCTGCTTACTGGGAGCTTATCTTTTCCCCTTCGTATGTGATGTATGGATGACAGACAGTCTGGCTTATATTTTTCTTATGTGGAAAAATTTACTTTTATGTCTCTGTAGTTAAGATAATATTGAATCATGTGAACATGACTTCAGAATGAGGATACTGTCAATGCTCCTTCTGGTAAGTATGTAGAGGTCACTGGCTGTATTTCTGCTCCAAGCATGTTCTACTGGATGAGCAATGGAACATGTTTGCTCTTAATCTGCACTACTAGTATTGTAGGTATATTCATATTACAAACACATGTTCAACAACCAGGAGCTTTGATTATTTATAAAACAGAAATACTTATTAGGAAGTTTATTAGTTAATATGCTGATTATAAGTTTTGTCATGAGGGGCATTTATCTGTGCTTGGGCTTTGCTGAGAACAAGTATTTTTTTCTTGAGAATATGAATCTGTTGGAAAATATGAGATGGTGCAATTTGCATGTATGTATAAAATTCAAAAACAAGTATTGCCTACTGAAAGTAATAGCAAAAACTAATGAGACTTCTGTTTTTAAAATTATATTAATAAGAAGTATGAACATTAGTATTTTGCCAGGCCCAGTTTTATATTTGTTGATATTGAGGTTCTCAGTGGTTAAAACTTATATTGTCTGATCTCCTCCCTCCAAAAAGAATATATTAAAGCACCTTCAAAGAATGAAAGTTATGCATGGGCACAAAATTTAATTTATTCTGAAGTTACAGAAGAAAAAGACTGTATTGTTACAAGGAAGTAAGTCTTGGGCTCTTCTTTAGCTGTTTCATGCATTTCAATCTAATCTACAGCTAAGAGAAGATTCTTAAGGGCAGGGACAATCTTTTTTATTTCTTTTGTACAGTGACTAGCACAGTAGTTGGCACACTATATGTACTATATACTTGATACAATCCTGATATTTATAATTCTCAACTTTATGTATTGAGAATTTGTTGTCATTCTACCCTTTAAAGGAAACATTTGTTTCTCCCATGTGAAAACACGGATATAGCCAAAACCAAAGTTTTTCTACAACTAAACTTTCAAAATAAATTTCCCATGGAATTTGGTGCTGTTAGAATTTTAGTAGAGTTCTTAATAATCTGATTTTCTGTAAGAAACAATAATTGCCTAAAATAGAGAATTCAACATTTCATTTAGAAATAGTTTTAATTCATTGTTTACTAATTATATTAACAAATACCTTGTTGGAATTCAATAGAATAGGGCTATTGAATTTAAGGGCTAGAGAAGTCTCATTTTTCTTTTCCCACTGTGATATTTTACAACAGAAAACATATTTATATATTTCATATTTACATAATCATCATAATAAAACAGAAAACTATAATAGTAAAATAAAAGGGGTTATTGTTTTTAATCAAATGAGTAAAATAGATTATAAGGATAATGAGATTTGAATAGCAATAGACTTATTTACATTTGTGATCACTTATCTAATTATAGTCTTTTTTTCTCCTTTTTCAGTTTTTCTTTTTTTTTTTTTGAGACAGAGTCTTGCTCTGTCACCCAGGCTGGAGTGCAGTGGCATGATCTCGGCTCAATGCAACCTCCGCCTCCCGGGTTCAAGAGATTCTCCTGCCTCAGCCTCCTGAGTAGCTGGGATTATAGGCATGAACCACCATGTCTGCTAATTTTTTGTATTTTTAGTAGAGATGGGGTTTCACCATGTTGTTCAGGCTGGTCTTGAACTCCTGACCTCGTGATCCACCCGCCTCAGCCTCCCAAAGTGCTGGGACTACAGGCGTGAGCCACGGCGCCTAGCCTCCTCTTTCAGTTTTTCTAGGGGCAGTCTTTTTGCCTCTTGTAGGATATGTCATCCGACAAGATGACATGTTTATGTTTTTGTTTTTTCATAGACAGAGGATATATATTTAGGATTTCTAACACAAAGGAGAACAACTAATAGAAGCCTTAAACAGTGAAACAAACCAAAATGTACTGCTGTTCCTTCTTTGCTCAAGAGATTGTCAGTATGCTTATTTAATTGAGAGTTTTCTTTGTACCTCCTCAGGTTTATTATGCTGTCAAGGGACTAGTCTTTGAAGAATACTGTAGGGCTTAAGACAAACAAACAGAAAACCCTGAAAATGACAGTAAGATTCCCTTTGTTACATCTTAAAAGGAAGGCTAACAATGCCCATCCTAACTTGGAATCCTATATTATGCTTTTGAGTTCGTAAGTTAACAGGCTTTGAGCAGTCAATGGAGCATCCAAATAAGTAGATGTGAAGGCTGGGAAAATCACTGCTTAGAGAGAAAGAACCCAATAAACATGTCAAAATTTGTAGAGGAAAGTATACTCTGCTTCTGTGAAATCAAAGCTGTGGGTTCAATGTGCTAGTTTGACATAAATTTAAAAATTATATTCTAAAACAAACAATAGTGCCTTAAGCATAGCTGGTAGTCTTATAAAAGCTGACTGATGGTATAAAAGGTATAATGGATCAAGATGGTTAGCTAGGTACCAACCCATCCTTACTGTTGAAGAAAAATAAACTCAAAAAGCCATGTGATTGGAGGTATGTCAAACAGGAATGTCTCTTAGCACATTACTGTGGTCTTCACACGGTCTAGCTACTCTGATTGCTCTCGGGGACTAGGCAAGAACACGAATAGAGTATAACCCATCACATCTTCTGACTGTGGTCCAGTGGCCTAAACATCGCATAACAAAACCATATTTGATAGCTTCCTTCTAATTGCAAGACACATAATAAATACCCCTAAACAATGTAATTTGTGACTTACAAGTAGTTTTTCTTAAATTTAAAAAATAATTTCAAAACATGAGAGCTAGTGTGTGCCAAGGGCAAAATAAGAAACTAACTCAGCCATTCCAATGCCAGAGAATTTCAAATTTAAGTTGACTTTTTACTTTTCATTTGAAGTAAGAAATACCCATTCAGCTACAAGACCAAAATTGAGAGATGATATACTCTGAAAAAAAATCTTATACTAACATCTAAAATTTGAAAGTTTTATTTTAAAAAGTCCTTATTAAGGAAAACTTCAAGCATATACAAAAGTAGAATCGTACAAATTAACCCACTCACTGTCAGGAACTTCACTGTCAGGAACTGAGCTTCATCTATTATCAACTCATGATCAGTTTTACCCCGACACTTCTGCTTCCCAAGAAATCAAGTTATTTCATCTCCAAACATCTCAGGAAAACCTTACAGTTTTAACTGATCACTATTAGAAGTTGTGGGATTGTGTTTCATTTTTTATTGCTTTTATTTCGGATATCTATGTCAGTGAGAGAGGAAACTAGTGTTTATTGAAGACAAGGAAAATAAAAATCTAGATTTTTTTAGTTCTTCTGTGATTTTCCATACTTAAATAGTTATAAAATTTTCTCCTCCTTCCACTGAAGGAGATGAAGCTGGCAATATATAGTCATTCAGTTTTAACAAGCATTAATTGAGCACTAGGGACAGGGCTGGGTGCTGGAGATACAAAAATGAGTGAAACAAAGAACCTATCTCTAGAATGGGTGAGACAGACACAATAAATATTATAGATAACGTCAATATAATATGGAAAATGCTAGGATAATGGTATTCACAGGGTACTTTGGGAAATAGAGAATAAGGCAATTCAGAGAAAATCAGATATTCAAGAAAGGCTTCCAGGAAGAGATGATATCTGAGTAAATGCAAAAGTGCTGCAAATGATTGTTACTATGTCATTATAATAAGTGCAATATGAAGGTTCCTTCAAATCGATTTCCTTCATTTAGTGGGTTGGGGAATTAGCAGGGAGGCTCCTCAAAGAGTATTAGTCTGTTGAAGAGTATAAAACAACATTAATTTATAAAAACAGCCACTATATCATGTCCTGTGGGGAATACCAAAGGGAAAGGCATGGTCTCAACCCTCAAGAAGGTAGGAATGTAGATGGGGAGAAATTCAGCATGCATTGGAAAACTGCACTATAGAATATCCAATCAAATTAGAGAGTTTAGGGATGAGAAGAGTGGCATGAACTGAAGTATTTGAATAAGAGCTTGGACCAAGGTTGTGAATATAAATTCAACCTAGATCAAAAAAGGAAGACAATCTAGTAAAGAATATTAAAAAGGAAGTTCTAAGTGGTCAAAGATTCTTTGTCTTTAAGGAGTTATTTCGTCCTTCTGTTCATCTTTGGACTGACTGCAGCCAGGTGGGGAAGGTCAAGATCTTTTACCCAAACCTTAAAGAGGTGTGTGTGCATGTGCTTATGTATATACTAGTGTCAGAACATGTAGATTTGATCTAAGAATTTACAACCTATTCTAAGCTATTCCATTAGAAAATGCACAATATCAGGCTGCAAATGCAAAGATCTACTCTGGCGGATATCTGATTCTTGGGAGAAAAATGAAAAGCAAAGCCCATAAAAATTAAAGTTATAAAAGACACATAAGAAAATTCAATCAACAGTATAGTTTCCAGTTGTCATTCTGAAACAGTGACATACCATTTATAATACTATCTTTTTCTTTTTTTTTTTTGAGATGGAGTCTTGCTCTGTCACCCAGGCTAGAGTGCAGTGGCGTGATCTTGGCTCACTGCAACCTCTACCTCTTGGGTTCAAGGGATTCTCCTGCCTCAGCCTCCCGAGTAGCTGGGACTACAGGCGTGTGACACCACGCCTGGCTAATTTTTTATTTTTAGTAGAGATGGGGTTTCACCATCTTGGCCAGGGTGGTCTCGAACTCCTGACCTTGTGATCCACCCACCTCGGCCTCCCAAAGTGCTGGGATTACAGGCGTGAGCCACCGCACCTGGCCTATAATACTATCTTTAATAACAACAACAATAGCATCAGATAACACTTACATGGCATCTACTATAAACACGCTTTATATAAGTAACTCATTTAATCCTCAAAGCAGCCTGTCTGGTAGATAGTACAACCTCTCCCATTTTACAGAGGCGGTAACTGAGACACAGAGAGACTAATAATTACTCTTTTCTCAATTCTACTTATTCAACTTTCACTGGTGAGAATTTAGATCAGAGGTTTAAAAGGCATGTAGGTACACAGTGGATATATGTTGAAACTTTTTAATAAACTAGAAAAATTACTTATATCCTTCATTGACTTAAGTGAAATGCTACATGAGAGTATGTTGGCACAGAACCATAAACATAAATGTCAAATAATCCATTAGGCTAAGAGGTAGAGTTGCAAATAGGAATATGCTCCAGCAATGGCTTGTTTATCAGCAATTCAAACACTAGTTTCTGAATATTTCCCCTGGGATTGAAGAATTAATCTTTTTCACAATCGTTACACAGAGAACAGCATCAAACATATATGACAATAAATGACCATATAATATACAGCAATAAAAGTAGCCATTTGCTATAAGTTTTGTCCCTACTGAACAGTAGAAAAACATTACTCCCCAGGTAGAGGTACTTGCTTTTTCTTTCAAACTCTGAAAGCACTTCATATAGAGCTAAACTCAGTACTTACATTATAGTACATTATAATTCTTTGTTCATGTAGTGGCCTTCCCACTAGACTATGAGACCTGAGTACGGAGTCTGAACTTATTCCTCCCGGGATTTAAAAGCCATCCCTCTATCTAGTAGCATGAAAGTTTACTGGATGAATAAATTAATTAATTATTCAATAGGTGACTGTCAGTAAAATCTAAGGCACTATGAAGCATAATAGACAAGCTAAAAATGTCAAGTTGTAAGGGTTTTGTTATTTTAAGAATAGATTCTAATTTCCCTTGTATTTAAGGCCTTTTCTACACCAGCCTTAATCAACCTTCTTAACCTTATCTTGTCTGTTAGATCCTAGATATGAATTATTGTACCTTGCACAAGCCCTGTGCTTTCTCACCTCTGTGTTTTAACTCAGTAATCTCCAAAAAGTTTTAGATTATGCAGCTCTCTCAGTATAAAATATTTGGTATACTTATTTAACATTGTGCTAAAATATATTTATTACTAAGCAAACACAAAAATAGAAGAAAAAAGATACTTTAAATAAATGAAGTTTTAATCTTTTCTTCCTCCACATGATGCATTGCTCTGTGTGTATCCCACTTTGAAAATCGCTGATTTATATCAAAAACAAATCTCATAGCATTTTGTGAGAATTAAATGAATCAATACATATAAAGCACTTATAATGCTTCTGAGCATATAGGAAACACTATAAATGCCAACTAATTTCATTATCATCATTATCATCAATGTAGTTTCTTTTCAGTGGAATAATGTCTACATACCTACCTTCTAGCCTCATTCCTACATGCCAAACTCCTTGAAAGTCAAATGATAAATGTTATCTCTTCAAAGAACTATTTGAATCCATCTCTTAAGGGATTAGGACTTACCTCACTGAAGAAGGTACCAAATCTACAAAGTTTAGCAAGGAGCCATGCCCAGGAAGCCAAAATAAAACTAGAACCATTGGTAAAAATTAAAGATGGGTTTATGGAAAATGATGCAAATGCAAAGAGATATGATTATTAGCCCCATGGGAAAGAAAATACAAGAAAAGTAAATATAAGTCATAGTGAAATTAACTGACTCTATAATAAACAATGTTTACATGGGCCTAACAATATAAATATTGATGACTAACAAAAAATTGTTTATTGGTTTTCAGAAGATCAAATCAATATGAAGATGTTCAGTTGATTTTTGAGATGGTAAAATATGTCATGTGTTTTTAGATTTCCATAGTTGTACTTTTACAGCAGTCTCAGCATAAAAGAGGTTTCAAGAAGTTTTAACTCTTACCTGTAGCACAGCAGCAAATAAATACACTACTATGAAGATTATAGTTAAAGAAGTATGACCACTTTTCATCAAATGAATAGTGTAGAGGAAAATTAAATGTCCAGGAATCACTAAAAGCAGCAGAACTTGAGCAGACTTATTATTTACTCCTGTAATATAAAATGTAAAAGTAATTAAAACGAAATTATATTTTGGTTAATAATAGGTCATAGTTATTAAAATTTGAGGATTACTTTCTAGTTACTATACTTCATACTATCATATGAAATTTGATTGCCAAAAATAAATTTCAAGTAGTTACAATTCATTTCATTCTCTGAAATTTCTACCATATATGTTAATTAAATGAAAGGTGGTTGATAAAAACTTGCTATGAAGAACATCGGTCACACTTTTAATATCTATCATAAAAACAGAGGGAAGACAAAAGAGAAAATATAAAGTTCTTAAAGTACAAGAATGTTTTAGTTTTACTAATTTCTTTAGACTTCTATCGCTGGTATTAAAAGGGTAGCCATTTCTGATCTTCATTCATAGGTCAATAATTGCCAGGCACTGTGGCTCACACCTGTAATCCCAGAGATTTAGGAGGCCAAGGTGGGAGGATTGCTTGAGGCCAGGAGTTCAAGACCAGCCTGGGCAACATAGTGAGACCTCATCTCTACAAAAAATAAAAAAATAAAAAATTAGCCAAGCAAGGTGGCTCGTGCCTGTAGTCCCAGCTACTCAAAAGGCTGAGGTGGGAGGATCACCTGAGCCAGGAGTTTGAGGTGCAGTGAGCTGTGATGGTATGCTACTCTCCAGCCTGGGCAACAGAGCAAAGCCCTGTCTTAACAACAACAAATTTTTTTTAAAAAACAAAAGTCAATAATCACACTTATTTTCATCAGGGAAAAAAATATATATAAGAATTGTGAGGTTTAGGCCAGGCATGGTGGCTCAAGCCTGTAATCCCAGCACTTTGGGAGGCCAAGACGGGCGGATCACAAGGTCAGCAGATCGAGACAATCCTGGCTAACCCGGTGAAACCCCGTCTCTACTAAAAAATATAAAAAACTAGCCGGGCGAGGCGGCGGGCGCCTATAGTCCCAGCTACTCAGGAGGCTGAGGCAGGAGAATGGCCTGAACCCGGGAGGCGGAGCTTGCAGTGAGCTGAGATCCGGCCACTGGACTCCAGCCTGGGCGACAGAGCGAGACTCTGTCTCAAAAAAAAAAAAAAGAATTGTGAGGTTTAAAATTATGGTCTTAGTTTTTTGGTAATCGTGTGCCTTTGTTTTTTCATAGTCACATAAATAATGCATCATCCTTGAAACCGAGGTTATCCCTTCTCATCTGGTTTGTTTGAGATCAAATTGCCTACATTTAGAAAGGCCAAAATAATAATATAGATAAGATAGTACATCTGCCTCCCAAAATCACCTGGCAATGATTCTTTTGTCTTTCACAAAATAAGGTTTCTCTTTCACAACTAATAAGCAAGATACCTCAGAAACAGGCATCAAAGAAACATTATACAAAGATCCTCGGCAACTGTAGAATTGATACACATGCCTTTTCATTCACTGGGATTAGCTCTCAGAAATAGGAAAGTTCAGCAACTCTCACAAAACACATATTCAATAAATGCTGCCTGCCTATAATCTTAGAGAGCAATAGGCCTTGATCTAAAATATGCAAAAATCCATGAGCACATACCTGGACCAAAGAAAGTTCTAAATGGGTAGTAACAACCTTTGGGTTCATCAGGCAATTCTCCTGGAATGCTATGTAAATGGAGGTAGGTAGAAATCCTGCTAGCCTGAATGGCCACCAAATTACCACCAATACCTGAAACACAAGGAAAAACAAAGTAGCAATCCTCATATTTTAAACAACTTGCATAAATTCAACCAAAAGCAACCCTCTTCATGTAACATTATGGGCCAATAAAACAAAATAAAGAGTTCTGAAATGTTGATCTATTTAATGTTTAAGTAGACATTCCAAAGGCATAAAGTGATTGTTAGATAAGATTAATTCATTGTGTTTTCAAACTTGACTGTATGGTATGAAAGCAGACCAGAGCAGGTAATTTTTAAAAATCATTATCAAAACCAAGATATAAAATTAGGTACCAAGATCCTTCACGTTTATCACCTTAATGACAGGGAAGATAAGCTAGACTTACTCAAATAGATAAGGCTAGAAACTTTTCTTCTCAGTTTACTAAAGAAATTGGTACAGAGCCACTGGAAAAAATACTCATTACCCTCTAATATAATCCGAAGCAGAAGAGTTGATGCCAGGATGTGAAATGAATTCCAAAGAGTGGTAAGCCCCTCCAAGGTAAGACAGGATACTCAAATGGTTTCTCCTTTTGCAGAGTATAGGAGAAAGAAGTTAAGCCATAAAAGTGAGTAAGAAGAAAACTGAAAAATTCAAATTCTTAACTGCTGAGGGTAGGACTGCCTAAGATTGAGGAAAGAGCAAGAGAATCTCAAACCCCATCCCATGCCTTTCACTAAGAAACATCAGCAACTGACTGTTGGGAGAAGAGGAAGAGCACAGATAGTTAAACCTTCTAGGCTGCAGGCATATAGCCCTCCAAGCTGCACACTAAGCACAGGATAGCCAGAGCATGCCCATAAAGAAAGTTGAGGTTAGTGGTGTGCTGAAGGTAATGATAATAACCACAAAAACAAACCCAGTTCAAGTGCTGACTAGATTGACTCAATCCTCCATCCTAATGATGTAGCAGAAGAAAAGAACTCCTATTTCTAGGCAAAAATAATATTTATCTCAATCTCCAATGGTCTTGTATATATAATGTCCAGCATTCAATTAAAAAATTAAAAGACAGGGAAAAACAATAAAGAATATAAACCATTGGAGGAATTAAGAAATCATCAGAGCCAGACCCAGAGATAAATCAGGTTTTGAAACCATCCAACAAGGAATTTAAAATAATTATAATTAATACGTTAAAGGATCTAGTGGAAAAGGTATACAAATATATTAAAAGACAGAGACATAAATTAAAAGTAAAAATATGGAAAAAGATATATCATGCAAACACTAAGAAAAAGAAAGTGAGAGTGACTGTATCAATATCAGGAAAAAAAAGGCATTCTAACAGGGAATATTACCAAGGATGGAGACGAACATTGAATAAAGTTTAAGAAGGTCAAGATGGCCAGTAGTAGTGGCTCCCGCCTGTAACCCCAGCACTTTGGGGGGCCGAGGTGGGCGGATCATGAGGTCAGGAGATCAAGACCATCCTGGCCAACATGGTGAAACCCTATGCCTACTAAAAAAATAGAAAAATTAGCTGGTTGTGGTGGCGTGTGCCAGTAATCCCAGCTACCCTGGAGGCTGAGGCAGGTGAATCGCTTGAACCCCGGAGTTGGAGGTTGCAGTGAGCTGAGATCGCACCACTGCACTCCAGCCTGGCAACAGAGTAAGGCTCTGTCTCAAAAAAAAAAAAAAAAAAAAAAAAGTCAAGTCTTCAAAATACATCAAGCAAAAACTGATAAATCTAAGAGGGAAAACAGACAGGTCTGTTTTTACACACAGATTTTACCACTGTATCTCATTCATTGAGTACACATATAGTAAGTCCTCACTTAACGTCATTGATAGATTCTTGGAAACAGACTATAAGCGAAATGATGTACAGCAACTCCTAGAATAGCATCATTCAATGTCATTATATTATAACATTGATGAGAAAAAAGTTGGTTTTGTTATGTATTGTTTCACCTAAAGTCACAGTTTTAAGAACCTATTAACGATGTTAAGTGAGGACTTACTATATTTTAAAAATCAACAATGATATAGAAGACTTTAATACTACTATCAGCCAGTTTAACCTAAAGTACATTTATAGAACATACTACCCAAAACAGCAGCATACATTTCACACATGCACTCATGGAACATTAATGAAGACATCCAGCAACATATAAAATGTATATCATAACCAAATTTGATTTATCCTAGGAATGCAAGACTGATTTAATACTACTATCAGCCAGTTTAATCTAAATTACATTTATAGAACATACTACCCAGAACAGCAGCATACATTTTACACATGCACTCATGGAACATTAATGAAGACAGACCATATTACAGGCAATAAGACAAGTCTCAATAAATTAGAAATGATTGGAACAAGCAATGTATGTTCTCTTTCCATAACAGAAAAGTAAGGTATCTGAGGATTCCCCCAAATATCTGGAAAGTAAACAGTACATTTCTAAAAAACCCATAGTTCAAAGAAGAAAACACAAGGAAATTTGGAAAGTATTTTGAATTTACTACAAATGAAAACATAAAATATTGAGATATGTGGGAGGCACATAAAGCAGTACTTAGCAATCCATAGCATTACTTATATTAGGAAAGAAGAAAGCTTTCATATCAATGATCTAAGGCTCACATCTTAAGAACCAAGAAAAAAAAATTAAACCACAAGAAAGTATAAGGAAGGAATAAAATAAGAACAGAAATCAATGAAATAGAAAATAAAAACAGCAGAGAAAAATAAATGAAACAAAAAGCTGGTTCTTCGAATAGATAAAAAAGAGATAGAAGACACAAATTCCAATATCAAGAATGAAAGAGACATCATCACTACAGACAGTGCGTGCATTAAAAGGATAATATAGGAACATCATAAACTTTAAAAATACTAAACAATTAGCAAATCAAATCCAACAACACATAAAATGTATATCATAACCAAATTTGATTTATCCTAGGAATGCAAGACTGATTTAATAGCTGGAAAGAAACTAAAGCAACTCAGCACATTAACAAATGAATGCAGGAAAAAATAATATAATTGTATGAATAAATGCAGAATAATTTATACAATTTTATATTTATCATTAACAACTCTTAGCAAACGAGGAATCAAGTAGGACTTCTTTAACTTGATAACCACACACCCACACACACACGAAATCTGAGATATGACAAAGGAGGAACTGCAAATCAATAAATAGTGCTATAGACTTGTAATAAGTAGTGCTAAGATAATTATGGAATATGCCAAAAACCTATGCAATTTGATCCCCACTCTCATCATGCACAAAAATAAATTCCACATTAATTAAACACATCATGCAAAAGAAAAACATATTAAGTTTTACAAGATGATACAGAATGGATCAAAAAGGATTTTTTAACAAAAGAGATAAATTATACACCATAAAGGAAAAAGTTGACAAATCTGACTACAGTGTAATTAAAACCTTCTGTTCATCAAAAGACACCACAGAGAAAGTGGAAAGACAAGCCACAGAGTGGAAGAATTTTTTTTTCAACACATATAATTGTCAAAGAACTACTATCCAGAATATATAAAGAACTCCTACATGTAGAGAGAATCAGTAATTGCAGAAATGCGAATAAAAGCATAATAAATATCATTTCATACTCATCAGATTGGTAAAAACTTTTAGCGTAAAAACATCAACTATTTATAATAACGTGGAGCAATGAGCACTCTTACACAAAGCTAGCAAGAATGTCAACTGTTACAATCCCTTTTGAAAACATTTTGGCATTGTGTAATACAGTTGTTGAGGCCAAGTGTAGTGGCTCACACTTGTAATCTCAGCCCTTTGGGAAGCCGAGGCAGGAGGATCATTTGAGCCTTGGAGTTTGAAACCAGCCTGGGCAATATAGTGAAACTTTGTCTCTACTAAAAATAAAAAAAATTAGCTGGGTGTGGTGGTGCACACCTGTAGTTGCAGCTACTTAGAAGGCTGAGGCAGGAGGATGGCTTGAGCCCAAGAGATTAAGGCTGCAGTGAGCCATAGTCATGCCACTGCACTCCAGTCTGGGTGACAGAATAAGGCCCTGTTTTAAGTAAGTAAGTAAGTACGTAAGTAAGTAAGTAAGTAAATAAATAAATAAATAAATAAAGTTGTTGATAGCCATATCCTACAATCTAGCAATTCCACTCTTAGACAAATACTCAAAGAAATGCCTACATAGGTACAACAGTTGGAAGAATGAGCTCTGAAAGAAGTATGAAATCAAGAGAACTTGACATCTTAAATTTATGAAGGACTCCATTTAAATCACACCAAAAACACTGGCGAAGGAGATTTCTGAACAAGAAGAATTAGAGAACAATTGCAACAGGATGTCTGAACCAGGTGCTAAAGGTCGAAAGCTTTGATGATATCAGAGAGAATCAGAAGGCAGCAATCCTCTGGCCAGGTCTGTTACCCACTGTTGATCCAAGTTACCTGGAAGCAAAACAGATTTCCCTCCAAAAAAAAAAGTGTGATGAAACTACCTTGTTTTTGTTTTGTTTTTATAATAGGATTATCTGACTTGTGCTAGATTATTAATTCTTTGCTTAATAATTTAGGATGTAATATTTAGGATCCAGTTTCTTACTAAGAAAAAACCCAGCTCTAGCAGCCTCCAAATCTAAGCAGTTTAATCTTGGGTATCCATAAGCATTATACTCAGAAACAAAGATTGAGTAATTTTGTTCAAAGATATTTAGGTCAATATTACCTATATATCACCTATATATTGCCTGATACCTAGTGAAGTTTTGGCATTCACTGAATTCTAATAATGTTAATTTGTTATTGTGGAATAAGAATTTAATATTTTTTAATTGCAGAAAAAATGTAAGTACAGAAACAGGAAAAGCACGAGCTTCCCCCCTTCTAAGCTGAGAGGCTGATCGCTTTTTGTGCCAATGACCAAAAATGAAGCAATTTAAACATTATAGTTTTAAGGCTGAAATTATAATGTCTTGATCTTAAACTAAATGTAGCTTCATGATTTCCTCATCACATCTCATTTAGTAAATAAAAAATTCATTAAAGCAAAGCTTAAGATAATTTAAAATGCAGTTCATCATAAAAATTTTAAAATATGTATCCCAGGGAGTTCTGAAAAAATTTATAAAGGAAAATAAATTTCTTTAAAAATGTGTTTAAGAGTCACATGGACCAGACAGAATAATAAGGCACATAAATGCAGAGCTGTGTTCTCTGTAACATTCTGACTGTGGCTCAAACTATGTGGGTTTGAAAATCACCTCAGTCACTTGCTATGACATCACTGATATTTAACTTCTTGGAGCTTCCATTTTCTAATCTGAAAATAAGGATAATTTAATATCTATCTAATAAGGATGCTGAGAGAATTAAATAAAATAATGCATACATGAAAGATGCTTAGCACAGTTTCTGGACATGGCAAAGGCTTAAAAATGTTAAATATTATTATCAATAATAATAAATTTATGTAAATAATGTGATTCTGACTTGGCGTTTTCTTAACTGTAGGTCCTGACATTTTCTGGAGAATTCATCGGTCAGAGGATGTCCAGAAACTGTATTGCTTTTCAATTCACAGACTACTTTGTTTTAAAAAATATATATGAAAGAGAATAAATCATTTAGTGCCCATTCTATTTATTTATTTATTTATTTATTTATTTATTTATTTTTAGAGACAGGGTCTTGTTCTGTCTCACAGGCTGGAGTGCAGTTGCGCCATTTTGGCTCACTGCAACGTCGTACTCCTGAGCTCAAGCAATCCTCCTGCCTTGGCCCCCTACATAGCCAGGACTACAGGTATGCATCACCATGCCCAGCTAATTAAAAAAAATATTTTTTTCTTTAGAGATGGGGTCTCACTATGTTGCCCAGGCTAGTCTTGAACTCCTGGGCTCAAGAGATCCTCCTGCCTAGGCCTCCCAAAGCACTGGGATTTAGGCATGAGCCACCAAGCTTGGCTAGCACCCATATTTTAAATAATCAATTAAACAGCCTTCTGTTTACTCAATAAATTTTCCACTAGAAGTTAGAAGTGACTATCTTTTTAAAGTCTGGATTTTTCTAAATCTGAACTTACTTTCTAAAGAAAAGAATAGAGGCTGGTCCAATGGTAGTGGGTTATCAGAACTTATTCACAATAGTGTTGCTACAGTTGGTATACAACTATCAACTGCTAAACTCACTGACGTTAAAAAACAAACAACTAGACAGAACATTGAATAATTAGCATGTATTGGTACTCATCTGATAATAGCATATATAAACAAGGCCAATAGTTTATACCTCTAAGTGAGGGTAAATGAAAAAGTCTCAGAAATTGAAAGCGGCAAGAATATTTAACTATATAATGCAAGCATTTTCACAAAAAGTTACTGGGTAAACCAATAAGGGGTAACTTAGCAAAAACAGCTTTGTAATCTTTCTCTTTATAGTCACTCAAAAGGAAAAGAATCTAATATCAAAAAACTATACTTAATGCAAAGCAGAAGATTACATTCAGATACGTTTTTCAATGATGGATATTTTCCGTAGGAATGCATAAATTGCATTCCTCTTCAGTTACTCTGGGGATATTCTTGGGGGTAATGTTCTATGTGGTATTTTATTGGATATGGAATGCTTCAATGCAAAAACAGACAGCATCTGCTATTAACCCAAAGTATATCTGTTCTACAACTGCAACTTCCCTTAAATTGAGTTTGAAACAAAAAGCTACTAATGATTAATTGTAGCTCTCTTCTAAAACCCACAAATTTGTTGGTAAAACTTTATAAAACTACTTTTATAATTTATTTGTTGCCATGTAACAGACAAAGATAATGATAATAAATATAAATAAAGTCTTATAAATAAACAGCTTATCACCTTATCACAATTGTAGTCCAGGAAACACAGACATAACTGATGTTATAATTGTACCAAACTAAAAAGAAAATGAATGAGAGACTTCAGAAAGACACTGATATCATTTTTCCAGATAAGGTGAATAAAATTTTTAAGTAAACAACATAATTATTGAAGGGGCTAATTAAAGTTTTAGCCTCTCATGGTTTCATCATGATCATTGGTTATATTTTTAAACTATAACAAAATTATTACCTTAGAATAGTTTTCTTTATTTTTTATTTTATTTTTTTTTTTTTGAGACGGAGTCTCGCTTTGTCGCCCAGGCTGGAGTGCAGTGGCCGGATCTCAGCTCACTGCAAGCTCCGCCTCCCGGGTTTATGCCATTCTCCTGCCTCAGCCTCCCGAGTAGCTGGGACTACAGGCGCCCACCACCTCGCCCGGCTAGTTTTTTGTATTTTTAGTAGAGACAGGGTTTCACCATATTAGCCAGGATGGTCTCGATCTCCTGACCTCGTGATCCGCCCGTCTCGGCCTCCCAAAGTGCTGGGATTACAGGCTTGAGCCACCGCGCCCGGCCTAGTTTTCTTTAATGTCAAAAAATGCTTTCTTGCTATAATGACATATGTTTCTACTAAAAGCTAGTCTGTCAACATTTCTTTTAAATTATTTAAAGTCTTTAGGGACTAATTGTGTTATTAAAGCCAGTGGAGAGCATCTAAAGATAGTCTCACATAAATTAAAAGTATTAGTAAAAACAACTTGTCAATACACTAATTAATATGCAAGATTCCTCAGTATCCACAAGACCGAATTTTAAGTGTCTGATGCTTGAATAAGCTCAGCTGATGAAATAAAGTTTGAAAGTAGGAAGAAATTATCAGTAGGTTCATCTAGGGACTGTTTTAAAATCCAAATTTATGTTTTGTTAAATTTAGAAATATATGTTTCCAGTAAATGTTTAGCACTAACGTCATGGAATGTATTTCAAATTCTGTCAAGAATTCCTTTGTACATTCCGAAGGGAACCCAAAGCAAAAGTTCATTTTCTTAAGAAATAAATCTTTATAATCAACAGTATAATAAGTCTGGCCCCTTCCTACATCCCTAACTATTTTCGCCATCTCTACGTACCTCTGCATTTTCACCTGTTCTCCTCTCAGGACTTACCAGAACTCACATGCAGAAATTACTCTTTTAGTTTCAAGAAATGCAAAAAGATGGAGGAGAAATAGCTTCCATTTTTTTCATAGTTTTAAGAAGAAATACATTGGAACACACTTTTAGTGAAGATCTTTTTATTTAAACAAGGGTAGGCGTATTCACCTCCCTAATCCCTAATGCATTACCTTTACCATTTCCCTCCCAACACACTTGTAGACAAGGTGGTAAATGGCTGATGAACTCTCTAAATTTTCTACTTCCTTTACCATAGATCATGCATTCTTTTTTAAATAAATTACGTATGTATGTATGTATTTAGAGACAGGGTCCTGCTCTGTTGCCTAGGCTGGAATGCAGTGGTGCAATCACAACTCACTGCAGCCTTGATCTCCTGAATTCAAGTGATCCTCCCACCTCAGCCTCCCGAGTAGAGGGGACTATGGGTGTGTGCCACCATGCCTGGCTGATTTTTCTTTTCTTTTTCTATTTTTTTTTTTTTTGTAGAAATGAGGTCTCACTATATTGCCTTGGCTGGTCTCAAACTCCTGAGCTCACACAATCCCACCTCCTTGGCCTCCCATAGTGCTGGGGTTTATAGAAGTGAGCCAACATGCTCAGTTTAGATTATACATTCTTAACAGAGGTGAAAACTGGTTCTTGAGGGGAGAAAAAAAATCACTCATTTTATTTATAAAGCCCATTTACACATACAGCACATAAATGGATAAAAAGTAGATGTGTAATATGAAAATTTCATGGGTAGGTACATTTAGAAAAAAAAAATGATTCAAACGGCTCCTTCAGAAGGTGATGATGAAAATAAAAGATGGAAAAACACTGCCTTAGATCAGCAATTCCCAACCAGTGTGGCTCAGATGGGTTACAGCTGTGTCAAGATACTATCCTCTAAGCTCTTGGCATATCAGGAACCTCTGGTTGCAAATGGCTGCCTTCTTCACCCTAGGGTGCCATCCGAATATAATTTTTATGTGTGCTATGACATGAGAAAGATTAGAAAACACTGTCCTAGAGAAATGAATCTCTCTACTTTGTTGGGACAACTGAGGCTGTCAGTTGTAAGGTCCTTGTTCATCTTAGTCTCTATCCCCTCGCCCATATCTGTGTATTTCCACCTGTCTTTCTTCAGGACTCCTTTTCTTTTCTTACCACATTGAAATAAGGGGTTATCCTTTCTTCCTAAGGCTACTGTGTGGTCCATCACTTCATGGGCCTTGCTCCCTCATTATTCACCATCTCTCATGCATCCTTGATCTTTCCTTCTCTATTACTCCTTTGCCTCCTTGCCAACAAACGTACCCACATGTCTCTTCTCTTGGAAAAAGTTCCTCATCTGGACTTCCAAGTGTTATTCTAATTCTTTTCTTTTCACTGTCAATCATTTAACATGAAGTCTAAAAGTGCTACTTCTAAGATGTTTATTGTTTTATACTATTTAATAAATACAAAAATAACATTTATAAACATATGTAAGTTATAAAGATTTATACTACAAAAAAACACCCATGTACCCACCACCCAGTTTAAGAAAAGGAATGCATTATCTTTAGATTTGAAGTGCCCTCTGCACTCTTCCCTAATCTCATATCCTTCCTTCCCTATCAGAGTGACTATATTTGCGTTTTTTATTCTCTTGCTTTTCTCTGTGTTATTACCACACACATGTATATTCCTAAATACTATATAATTTGGTTTTACATACACTTGAACTTTAGATAAATGGAACAATTTATCATATAAGTTTCTGAGATTCATCCTTGCTCTTCTGGGACATGTAATTTATCCATTTTTATTGTTAATAACATTCTATTGTAAGACTGTACTCTCATTTATCTAGTCTGCTACTCAACAAAACTGAACTCTCAAATGACTTCCTGATCACTGAATAAATAGTCCCTCTTGATTCCTTCTTGGCTACAATAACATAGCTTTCATCCTCCTTCTAACCAATGCATCTCTAATTCAGAAGTTATTTCAAGAGCAGATAAAAATAGGATAAGGGAGAGGAAGTATGCGATTGGGGATGTCTTGTTTGGGACACTGGGTAGCTGACACCACTAACTGACACAGGAAACACCAAAGGGCAGGTTTGAGGGGAAGAGGATAATTTCAGTTAGAAGTTTCAAATGTTCCATGTAGAAATATCCAATTTAAAGTATGGATCTAGAAAGGAACAGATATGTCAAGACTAGGGATAAAGCCATGAAATGAAGCCATATGACAAGGACAAGTTGTTCTCAAACTTTTGCATGTATCAAAATCAATTGCTGAGTTCTACCTCAGAGCTGCTGATTCAGGCTTAAGAATTTGCATTTCTAATGAGATCCCAGGTGATATTGCTGGTCTAGGGACCACACTTCAAAAATCTCTGGATGAGACAATATTGCCCAGAAAGAAGGTTAAAAACTAAGAATAGGAGCTCAAGAGCAGGGACTTGAAGAATACAAAGAGGCAGGCAGAAAGAAGGAACCAGTGAAGGAAAATGAAAAAGAATTTTCAGAGAAGGGATCAGAATGGTAGAATTGCAAAAAGGGTATAGTAAATAGTATTAAACAACTGAATAGAATGAAGACTGAAAATAAGTCATTGGATAAAGTAATTAGGAGGTCACTGGAGAGCTTAGTAAAAGCAGTTTTGTAGAGTAAGAAGGAAGAAAAAATACTATAATGAGTTGAAAAAATACAGACTACACTTGGGAAAGTTTGACTGTCGAGAGTAGGAGAGAGAACAGAAGCTTGAGAAGGCAGAGCACTATGGGAAAGGTGACTTGGGATAAAAGACTTGTGCACATTCATAAGCTAAAGGGAAAAGATGTAAGAGAGGAAGACACGGGAGATACCAGAAAAGTTAAAATAATTGATGGAGTAAGGCTCCTGTTGGAGTTGGAATGGAATAGTATCCAGGGCACAGGTGAACTAGTCGGTCCTGGGCAAAAGAATCAGCTCTTCTGAGATAGGGGTGAAAGAATTTAAAAATAGACATTGTTAGAGATAAGAATAGTGGTGAAGGGAAAGGAGAGAGAAGCATGCTGGGAGAGACATGCCTAAAGCCTCTATTTCCTCTGTAAGCCTGCCCTACAACAAACATTAAAGGAATTTCTTCAGGCAGAAGGAAAATAACACCAGATAAAAACCTGCATCTACACAAAGAAAAGAGTGTTGGAAATATAACTTTATATGAGAAAATATAAAAGATATATTTTTTCATTTTTAGTCTCTTTAAAAATAACTGAAGCAAAAAATAATAACAATATATTACAGGACTTACTACAAAGTAAAATGTATTTCAAAAAAGAGCACATAAGAAAGAGGAGTGGTAATTCAAGTATAGTGACATAAGCTTCTTATCCTATATGTAAAGTGATTCATTATTGTTTGAAAGTAGACTGTGATAAAAAAGATATAAGCCCTAGATCAATGGTTCTCAAAGTGTGGTCTAGGGGGTCTGAGGAAGGCTAGATCTAGAAATCCCAACACCTAGCTAACAGAAGTACCAGAAAGAGAGACTCACGTATATGTTAGCATGACAAAGGCTTTAAGAAATCCTGTAGTAAACAAGTTTGTTTAACTTAATGTTTACCAAATTTGATTGACCACAGAACTCACTTTTCAAGTTATACTTATTAACATCTCACAGAACTGGTGTTACCAAGAAATACATTTTGGAAAATGCCACTAGTTCTGAAAGACATTAATACATATTAAAAGATATTCTAGTCACAATATGAACACAGATAGGCCTTACTTTAAATAATGTATGCATTCTTGTAGGTAGTAAAACATAAATTAGTAGCTGCATATTTTGAGGAAAAAAATCATAGGCTTTAGAATAGACCCAATCTGGGCTTCAATCGTGACTGACCACTCACAAGGTAAGAGACCTTAGACAACTTACTGATCTTATTGTGAGGATGACATAACATGCATAAAAGAAACCTGTGAGTTACCTGGTACTTAGTGGTAGGTACTCACTAAATAGCAGATAATGATGAGGATAGTGATGAAGATAAACAAGGGTCCTCTAAATAGTACATTCCCCAATACATTTTAAATGAAATTCAATTCTCAAATGTTCCATCTTCTTTCAGGAACATAGAATAAACCATTTCTATTAATGTTTTTTAAAGAGTGGAATTTATAAGTTCATGGTGTACCACCATGCCCAGCTAATTTTTGTATTTTTTGTGCAGACAGGCTTTGTTCGTGTTGCCCAGGCTGGTTTTTCAAACTCATGAGCTCAAGCGATTCACCTGCCTTGGCCTCCCAAAGTGCTGATAGCCAACTAACAGGTTTACTTCCTGAGAGGCTAAAAATACATTACTATGAATATCACGCAATGCCACGGCACAGACATCCAAGGAGAGCATTTCAGTGAAGCTCTAGAATTGTTTCTTATGTAAGGTAAAACAACTGAAATATGCATTAAAGTCTTATAATAAAAGGGTTATTGTAATTTAAGTTAGATTTCTTACTGAAATGTTGTTTAATATAGCTCTAACAGTCATTATGAGTAATGTTTATGCTAATGAACTCATCCATTAATATTCACAGAAGAGGATCTGAAGAGGTGGGAGGAAAGCAGTAGTTATTCCAGGCAGTGAAAATTAGATGAATCTTTGTGGGGACAATATAAAAACCTAGCTAGAATAATAATGAAAAAACTTGTACGTGTCTTTGCGAAACAATGAGTTCAACCATGTACAGAGGGCCTTGAAAGCTAGGAAGAAAAATTCAAATTTGATTTGATAGGCAGGGATAAAAAAGCCACTGTTTATTACATGGGTCTTAGGACCCATGTAATAAAAACAATGTTTAAGAATGACTAGGCTATTAGTGACACTTAATTTGCATCAAATAGAGAGTGAGTCAGGAAGGCTACTTTATTACTTGAATGATGGCTATATTGAGACATTAGGCTACAAGGGTAAGACATGCTTGTTATATAAATAAACGAGTGAGCAAGTGAACTGTGTTAAAGGGCAAGTAGACAATGGCTTGGTCACTTTTCAGTCAAAAAGGATGAAGGACCAGGTTGAAATAGATGGTCCCACAATTTTATGTGTGGGCAATGGGGAGAATGGAGGCACGAAGAGAGAGACCTATAGGGAAAATGTGTTCATTGATATTCTAAAGGGATATAAAAATTAAAATACTCAGTAGAAATTTTAGATATGAAATTAGATTTCGAAGAACTTGCCTTTATATGTCATATATATATTTTACATATATACATATATACATTTTTTTTTGAGACAAGGTCTTGCTCTGTTGCCCGGGCTGGAGTGCAGTGGCATGATCTTGGCTCACTGCAACCTCTGCCTCCCTCCCAGGCTCAGGGGATCCTCTCGCTTCAGCCTCCCACGTAGCTGGGACTACAGGCATGTACCACCATGCCTGGCTATTTTTATATTTTTTGTGCAGACAGGGTTTGGTCATGTTGCCCAGGCTGGTCTCAAACTCACGAGCTCAAGTGATCCACTTGCCTTGGCCTCGCAAAGTGCTGGGATTACAGGGATGAGCCACCATGCCCGACTGACACATTTTCTTTTTACATAGATACGCAAAGTAAATTACACTAAATATGTAGTATATCCTGGGACATGTTTTTCCCCAAGTAGAATTACTGTTTAAATTGCATTGGTCTAGGCTATACTTAAAATCTACTTTAGAGTTCAACAGTGAGAACACATGGACACAGGGAGGAGAATATCACACAACAGGGCCTGTCAGGTCGGGGGCAAAGGGAGGGAGAGCATTAGGACAAATAACTCATGCACGCGGGGCTTAAAAACTAGAGGACGGGGTGATGGGTGCAGCAAACCACCATGGCACATGTGTACCTATGTATCAAACCTGCACGTTCTGCACATGTATCCCAAAACTTAAAGTAAAAAAAAAAAAAATCCACTTTAATGACAGCCACCCCAGAAGCTGGTAGACTGGATTAAAATGATCTTATTAAATGTGATTCATACATAAATGTCTGTGAATTTAAATATTATAATTCCCATTTCATAGATAACAAAAAAATATATGACAGATTTTCAAAGGGGTCAGCTGAGGACCAGCAGATTTTTCTCTTTAATTTTTTTTTTTTTAAGACAGGGTCTCACTCTGTTTCCCAGGCTAGCATGCAGTGGCTAACTGTAGCCTCTAACTCCTGGGCTCAAGCAATTCTCCTGCCTCAGCCTCCTGAGGACACACCTGAGAATACAGGTGTGTGCCACCACACCTGGCTAATTTTTGAATTTTTTATAGAGATGGGGGTCTCACTATGTTGCCCTGGCCTCAAACTCCCAACCTCAAGCGACCCTCCTATTGAGGCCTCCCAAAGCACTGGGATTGCAGTCATGAGCCACTGCGCCCACCCTAGATTTTAATGAACTGAATGGACTCAAGCAATGTTTAAACCCAGCTGTCTCTAATTTATCCACAAAAATTGACCAAAGGAACAACAGAACAATATACGATAGCAGATAATCCCAATGTAAATAATAAACTAAATCTGAAATGTATTTTGCCACATTAATCTTAAGTCAGGTATCCCTGACTCTCAAACTAGTGGTTCATGATAAGATTAAGAAAGAGGACTTTTCAGAAATGTATTCCACCTCCTGAGATCTGCGAATGTCATTTTCACTGTGAGCAACAACTTAGGGTTGGAGGGAGAATGGCTGGATAGGAGTACAGACCTCTTGAATCTGAGCCCTAAGACTCCTAATAGTACCTAAGAGTATACAAGATTTGATATTATCAGGAAACAGTATATCTAATTCTTACCATTAATAACTGGCGTGTAAACAACAATCCCAACCAAGTTCGGGTCAGATACAGTTGTGTCCAGAATAAGGCCCCCAATACTGAAAGAGATAAAATTATACAATTTAGAGAAGAGGAAAGAGAATATACTTCAAGTTATTCTGTACATACAGACACCCCTCCTTTTTAAAATAAAATACTCACACATTTTAAAAATAGAGCAAAAAGAAAAATATTCAAAGTAAAAATCAATGTCAACAGTAAAATGTTGAAAATAAAACATGGCATAAGCTCTAGCCCCAAATTTCAGAATTCTGATGTCTAAGATATGCAACTTGTGAAAAGAAAAAGCATATGCTTTAAATGCATTAAAATGTCGTGAACAGCATACAAGAAATTATTAACCATGTCTATTTCTGGGGGTGAGGGTGACAGGGGACTGACGGTCATTTTATATTCTTCTGTGCTTATTAATTTTTTAAAACCATGCCATTGATCACTCTCATAATTTAAAAAATAATTTTAAAAAGAGTATGTTTTCATATTTGAAATAAATAAGGCATAAAATAGGTTATTTTTATTGTGTTAAAACTAGATATTGTTAGGATGTGTCTTAACTAAAATAATGAGTTATTGCTACAGAAAGAGCTGATCTTGAGAACAGAAATCTGGAAAACTAACATATCGTTATATGGTAGCAAGCCGTACACTTTCAATGTGTCAGTGGAACTTGGAGACTTTTTTAAGTTTCCAAGGCCATTATCAAATAGTTAACATCAGTTTCTGAGTCTATGTAGTATAAAACATTGCCAGTCCTAATATTCCATGGGATCCTGTGCCCAAATCTTCCAGAAAAATGCCATCTGCATTACAACAAAATGAACTACATACTGTCACAGAATGGGATTGTCAAAATATCAGATCAAATGTTCTTACCTGATAGTTAACATTAAAAAAGTATCAAATCTTTATTATTTTAATTCTTTAGTAAATAAATGAATTATGTCTTAATATGCCTAAACTGTAGGCGTTCTCACTAAAGAGGTACATTGTAGAGCCCCAAAATAGTCCTCTTTAGAAATATTTTAACATTTTAAGCCCTAATTAAAAGAACAAAGTACATATTTCAAGAACAAACTAGTTATGAGTCAAAAAATAAACCTCTCTGACAGAATATATAGATCCTGTTGTGGATATAACACAACAACAATTGCTAAAAATACACTTTTTTAAGATTCCTGTTAAGCCCGGTGATAAAAGTTACTATAGAAAAAAATTAGAAAAGACAAAATGAATAAAGTAAAAACCAACCCTAGTTACATCATTGAGTTACACTGTTAGTATGCTGTTATATAGGCTTCTAGACATTTTTTACTTACATATTTTGTTACTTATTTAAATTGACAATAAAAATTGCATATATTTATCCTATACAACATGTTGTGAAATATGTATATATTGTGGAATGACTAAATTGAGCTAATTAACTTATGCATTACTTGACATACTTATTTTTTGTGGTGAGAACACCTAAAATCTCTTGGCAATTTTGATGAATACAATACACTGTTATAAACTATCATCACCATGTTGTACAATAAATCTCTTGAACATGTTCCTCTAACCAAAATTTTTAATCCATTGACCGACATCTCCACAACCCAGCGATTTTACTATATACATTTTTTTAAATAAAAATTAAATGATAAAAGTAGTTTTATTTGCTTTTATTAAATTTTATTTTTATCATGTAGATGTATGTCATTAAAAAAGTAAAAGTACAGCCGGCATGGTGGCTCGTGCCTGTAATCCCAGCACTCTGGGAGGCTGAAGTGAGAGGACTGCTTGAGACCAGCAGTTTAAGACCAGCCAGGTCAACACAGCGAGACCCTGTCTCTACAAAAGAGTAAAAATATTAGCTCGGTGGGTGCATGCCTGTAGTCCCAGCTGCTCAAGAAACTGAGGCAGGAGGGTTGTTTGAGCCTAGGAGTTTGAGGCTGCAGTGAACTACAATCAAGCCACTGTGCTTCAGCTGGGGAAACACGGCTAGACACAATCTCTATTTAAAAAAAAAAAAAAAAAAAAAGAGGTATGTAAAAGTACCATAAAGTTTATAATAAAACAATAGTCCCTAGCCCCACCTCCAGGTCCTTCTCTCTACTAGAAATTATTTTTAACTTCTTTAGTAGTTTCTTCTGGCATTTAATTTTTCTAAATAACATGCTTATAATGCTATTTATTCATTTTAAATTTTAGACATTTAGCAAATGACTTCCTACTATGGCAGATGAGTATTTGACCTCTCTTACACTTCCCTCCCCACTTTGATCCCTTCCCAAATCCCTTCCTCCTCCCATCCTGCTAATCTGGTTATAATTTCTGGTGAAATACTTAGGGGTGACTTTATTATAACCACGGAAATTTCATTATTCATAGCTGAGCCACAGAGTGTATTATTAGGTATCTTCACTTACACTTTTTGTTTTGCCTCCTATTTTTCTTCACTTTTTAGGTACCTATTACTAATTCAACCTCACATGTGTAACTAAGTTTATGAAGTACCTTTCAATGCAGTCAAACTCATCAATTCTACTTTTATTTGTCTTAGAGACCTCCCTCCTTAAGCCCCTGTTCTCCTGCCAATCTGGATGGTTGCCTGTCTAGGCCTGATGCACAGCTGTCATCCTGTACCTTGCCTCCAATACCCCCTTGGATCTTGGTCATGTACTATAACAAAATTCCAGTATTTCGTGGGATCCTGTTGCCTGAATCCTCCAGGAAAAAATCAATCTACATTACAGAAAAATGAACCACATGCTGCCACAGAATAGATTTCTTCTTTCCTGTATCATCTTTCTTGATTTATTTCCTAACTTTGATAGACCACACCTCCTTTCAGCTTTATACAAAAGGGTAGAGGGGCAGTAAATTCCATGAGATCCTGCCTGTCTGAAAATTTCTTTAGTCTTCTCTTACACGTGATTGATACTGTGACTATATTTTATGTTCAAAATAATTTTCTCTCAGAATTTCAAAGAAATCATTTTAGTGTTGCTATGGGACATAATTCTGGTTCCCAGTGCTTTATATGTAACTTATTTTTTCTCTGGAAACATTTGAGATTCATGATGATATGCTTTGATTTGGGTCCCTCCTACTTTAATTTATTGCACTGGGTACTTAGCGGGCCCTTTCCATTATGAAGCTTGTGTTTTTCTGTTCTGGGAATTTTCTTGTATTATTTATTTGATAATTTTCTCTCCTTATTATTCACCTCCTATTGTCCATCTCTTTGCTTCATGGGTTGCTTTTCAGGAGGGTTCCTCTATTGTAACTTCAAACTTTTCTACAGAATTTGTTTGTTTCTGCTATTTATGTATTTTTTAATTCCCAAGAGCTCTTAATGTTTTTCAGATCTTCTTTTGCATTATGTTCCTATATTATGAATATTATGCAATAGCTATTATGCAATAACTTCTCTTATTTATCTGAGGATACTGATAAGAGTTTTCTGAAAGTACTGATGCTACTTTCCTTGAGTATCATTTTTTTTTCTGTCTTTTATGTTAGAGGCCTTTATGAAATGTCGAGCAATCCTTTACTGGCTGCCCCTGTTTAAGGGGCACTGCAAGGCATACTTGGAGTTCTCTGTGTACATGGGCAGAGTTTGTCAGCAAGTGGGACTCACAGAAGACAATCAGGTGGGCTTGCAGCTCTTTCATCAAAGGACTCACAAGGGTTAGTATCTGCAGGTCTGATCTTTTGTGCTGGTAAGTTTCCCCAGACAGGAATTATCTAATTTTTTGCCTGGGGGTAAAAGGCTGTCTCCCAGCATTATACAAAGAAAAGGAAGTGGGATAGGGTTCTCATTGTTCAGTGTGTAGACTTTTGCTTAGTCTTGCTATTTTTCTTTTTTTTTTTTTTTTTTTTTGAGACGGAGTCTCGCTCTGTAGCCCAGGCTGGAGTGCAGTGGCCGGATCTCAGCTCACTGCAAGCTCCGCCTCCCGGGTTCATGCCATTCTCCGGCCTCAGCCTCCCGAGTACCTGGGACTACAGGCGCTGCCACCTCGCCCGGCTATTTTTTGTATTTCTTAGTAGAGACGGGGTTTCACCGTGTTAGCCAGGATGGTCTCGATCTCCTGACCTCGTGATCCGCCCATCTCGGCCTCCCAAAGTGCTGGGATTACAGGCTTGAGCCACCGCGCCCGGCCGTCTTGCTATTTTTCATACAGTACTTAAGCCACATCCTCACATGTACATGTGTTTTTGAATCCAGAACCTCTCCAATTTAGCCTCTTGAGAGGTTATTCTTGTCTTCTGCTAGGGTGTGAGGGGACAGTCACATGGGTGCTAAAGCTGGAGAAAGATTTTGGGGATCTAGTTGCTCCTTACCTAAACTTTCAACCAATCTTCTTCATTGAAGCTTTCAGATGTACTTGATGCCTTCAATTCCTCTTTCTGGGTTTCTGAGGCTTGCTTCTGATAGTCAGTTAGGTTTCAGCTTTTTTCATTCTGCTCATTCAGTTAACAGCTCTTCATCTGATTCCTATCTTTCTAACGTTGTCAGATCTCTCACCTGCTGCCGTCTTTGCTCCCCTTCTATCTTGGTGGTTTTATAATATTTTTATTCTCTTACTGTCCTTTTAGTAGTTTCAGGAAGGAAAAGAAATGTTTCTTAACCTACCATGTTTAGTAGGAAACTCATACTCTTTTCTAGGTTGTTCTTTTCATCAGATGTATAATAAATATCTTTCCGTAGCAATAGAAATGCTACAACGTTACTTTAATGGCTGATATTCCATTTTGTGACTATATAATAATTTATCTGATCAATACCATATTGCAAGACCTTTATGTTGTCCTATTTTTTTTTTTAATTAAACACTCTGGGGTGATGAGGATGCTTGCAGCTAAATCTTTTACATACATCCTTAATTACATCTTTAAGGTCATCAGAGTCCTAGATATGGAAATAGCCAACGGAATATACATTTCTAAGGCTTTATGATATTCATCTGAGCAACTTAATACTCAGAGTAAGTAATGTCCTTGTCAGGTTAACACACACATACACACACAAAGACAAACACCACTAAATTTTACTCAGTCTGGTAAGGCTTTGGTTGGAGAGAAGTTTGAAACTGGTAGCCAAATGAGGTTCTTTATGTCTACTGATTTCATTAATAATGCCTGTCATTCAGATCCCTTGTTATAATACCTGGGAGAATAATGAATTGGCTATACAAAATAATTAACCTAAGAAATAAAAACAGGCAATTCACTTGTTTTAATATGCATGTACATATATGCTTACAGAAGACACACAAAGACAGAGAGAGACATACACACACACACACACATTTTAATACTAACCTACTTATAACCATAGCTGTTATGACAGGCTCCCAGCCTGAGTGGAGAACTGTTCTTGTGGCTGGATGTTTGGCAGCTATTATAATCCAAATAGGAGTTAGAGCCAAGAAAAATACACCAACTAATGGAGAAATGTAGTAATAGGTCTCTAAAATTAAAAAAAAGAAGAGAGAGAGACAACATTTAAATCTCTCTTCTGTATAGCAAATCTAAATTATCAAAGTTTACTAGAAGGTATGACACTATCAAACATATTAACATGCTATACATTTTCTATAAACTTCAAACAAATTTATAACTGTAGATAAGGCAAAAATATTAAACAATGTAACTGAAAAGTAAGACATTGATTGAACAAACATTTATTAAAATAGTTACATGATCTACATGGAAATAGCATAAAAACAATAAGAACAAGAAGAACAATAACAGTAAAAGGGCTAACATTTATTGGGCTCCTACTATATACCAAGTACTATGCTAAATGCTTTACATTCATCATCTCATTTCACCGTCCCCATCCATATAAAATAGATACTGTCATTTCTATTTTATGAAGAAACCGAGGCTTAGAAACTTAAGAATTCAGTGAGGAAGGCCGGGCGCGGTGGCTCAAGCCTGTAATCCCAGCACTTTGGGAGGCCGAGACGGGTGGATCACGAGGTCAGGAGATCGAGACCATCCTGACTAACACGGTGAAACCCCATCTCTACTAAAAAATACAAAAAACTAGCCGGGCGTGGTGGCGGGCGCCTGTAGTCCCAGCTACTCGGGAGGCTGAGGCAGGAGAATGGCGTCAACCCGGGAGGCGGAGCTTGCAGTGAGCTGAGATCCGGCCACTGCACTCCAGCCTGAACGGCAGAGCGAGACTCCGTCTCAAAAAAAAAAAAAATAAATAAATAAGAATTCAGTGAGGAAATAGGGAGAGCTGGAAGAAAATATGCATCTGACACCAAAGTTAATGCTCTTAACTTTAAAGGTAAATAGGATATTGTTTTTGTCCATAGGGAACTTATAGTACGGGCATTCCATAAAATATTGGCTGTCTACTGATAATAGATATCCAAGCTCCAAAATGAAATAGAAAACCTAGGTTTGATTCTCAATTCATATTTAACTGTCAATCTCCCTAGGGTTAAAAGTTGCATATCCCTTATTGAAAGTCTTATCATCTCAAGGCATTTTTTTGATAATATCATTTTAGCTGATCAGTTTCATTACTATCAGGGATTTCAGCTAGGATATTCCTGGTTTCTTCTCCATAACTCTAATTAATTTATTATGCAAAGTAAGTACTTTTTAACTTAAAGGCAGAGTTTATCTTGCAGTCCTATAGCCTACAGCCTTAGATTACTTAATCTAAGTCAAATGTTACTTAATATTTTGATCTTACAGAATGCTGCAACCCTTACCCCAACTCTTATCTTTGACTGAATTTTCTATTTCTTTTGCTTCTTAAGATATTTAAAGATCTTCTCACCTATGATTAAAGATGCTTGAACTATATACAAACCCAAAATTTTTATTTTTTCCATATCATGTAGGAATAAGCAATTATTATAGATATTAAAATAAAGCTAAACAAATTTTACTCCTAAGCTTTTGTATGGATTTGCCATCACATCTTTAAAATAATTATACTAACAAAATTAATTTTTATATTTTCTTCTATTTAAAGGAATATGACTAATGCTACATTGTGTCCTTTTCTCCGTGATTTTTTAAAAGACGAAAAAAACCTTTTATTTGTTGAACGGATTCCCAGTTCTCCTTCTAAGCCAATAGATAGGGATAAATAACATTCCAGTTAAGAAGCATTTTAATCTACTAAAACAACTAAGGTTGCCAACAATCTCTTTAATAGAACTAAATAGAAAACAAAATGCATTGAAAACCACTAAACACAAATGAAAAGAACTATTCTGCTAGGTCAGATCATCTTAGTATTTTATTCTCAGGTCAAGGGAGGAGCACCCTGCTAGACTTTAAAGAAGTTATCCTCAACATTAAATCTCTGGAAGGACATCTGAGGTTGAAAAAAGCACCTACCACCCCCACCCCAGAATCGCTGCCCTGAATTTTCAAAGAGGAGAAAAAATGCCTTAGGAAAGAAACTAAAAATAATGAGCAGGCAGTTCCTTAAAAAGTTAAACAGAGTTTAACTTGACCCAGCAATTCTACTCCTTCATGTACACCCAACAGAATGGAAAACATATTTACATAAAAAGTTGTACATTACATAAAAATTTGAATGTTCATAGCAGCACTACGCATAATGGCCAAAAAGTAGAAGCAACCTAAACGTTCATCAAATGGTGAATAGATAAAAAAAACTTGGTATATCCATAAATGGAATATATTACTTGGCCATTTCATTAATCCATACAATTGAATGTTACTCGGCACTTCATATGATTCAAAACTGATGCATGTGACAACATGATGAACCTTGAAAACATTATGCTAAGTGAAAGATGCCAGACACAAAAGGTCATATATCAAATGATTACTTTTACATACAATGCCCAGAATAGGCAAATCCAAAGAGAAAATAGATTGGTGATTGTCAGAGGAGGGGTGGAATGAGGAATAACTGCTAAAGTATTCTGTTTTGTTTACAGACAGGGTCTCACTTTGTCACCAAGGATGGTGTGCAGTGGCATAATCTTGCCTCAGTGCAGCCTCAAATCCCTAGGTTCAAGTGATCCTCCCATCTCAGCCTCCCAAAGTGCTAGGATTATAGGCATGAGCCACCACTCCAGGCCCAGCGTTTCTGTTTCAGGTGATGAAAATGTTCTGGAATTAGATCACGGTGATCCTTGTACAACCTTATGAATATACCAAAAACCACTGATTTGTACACTTTTAAAAAGTGAATTACATGGCATGTGAATTACATCCAATTTTTAAAAATCCTCACAGAGGGGAAAACAGGAAGGAGGACTGCATTCTTCAAAAATGTCAATGTCATTAAAGACAAAGGATATACATACATACATAGACAAAGAGAGAGAACAAAAGATAAAACAAATGGGGTAAAATGTTAACCTTAGGTGAATCTAGGTAGAGTATGGAGGTGTGTGTTGTTTTTTCTTGTACTGTTTTGATTTTTGCAACTATTCTATAAATACATAATTATCTTTAAATAAAAGTTTTTAAATGTTAAAAAAGTGAGAAAACCATGATAAAATCCAAATTTCCAAATGATTTACTGTAAATGTATTCTACTTCAATTATCTGCCAAATCCAACATGCCAATTCCCACCAAATTAGATCATATGGATAATTCTATAGGACACTCCTAACTTATTCCTGGCTAACTTCTAATCCAATTTTGATAGGTAGGGAAAATTACAAATATATAAAAAGAGATGATACAAACATTTCTCTTTTTTGGAAATACTGGTGTTTTATAGACGTCATAAAATTAAAGAATTACTTTTAGAAAACCACCAATGACACAATCAAGAGGAAAGAGTCAATTAAAAGCCAACTATGAACTTCCGCATTAATATTAAAATGTGAAATCATCTTCCTTCTAAGTGAAACACATTTAAAAGATCCTGGTTAAAATAATATTTTGTATTAAAATGTGGGTATATCATAATAGGTATTAGGGTAGGCTGAATAAAATCTACATAATAATTCACAGGACCTGTGAAATGCTACCTTATACGGCAAAAGGGGATTTGTAGAAATGATTAAGTCAAGAATTTTGGGATGGGAAGATTATCCTGGATTATTTGTGTGACCCCTAAATATAATTGCAGGTATCCTTACAGGAGGGAGGCAGGAGCAGATTTGGCTGCAGAAGAGGAAAAGGCAATGTGACCACAGAAACAGAGACTGGAGTCATACAGCTACCACCCAAGAACACCGGCAGGCAGCCACCAGAAGATGGAAGGGGCAAGGAACAGATTCTCCCCGGAAACCTCCAGAAGGATCCAACCCTGTTGATACCTGGATTTTATTCCTATATAACTCATTTTGAATTTATACTTAATTGTAATTGTTCTGGCTTCCAGAACTGTAAAAACAAAACAAACAAAAAAACCCCAAAAACCTTTTATATTGTTTTAAGCCACAAGGTTTGTGGTAATTTGTTACAACAGCAATAGGTAACTAATACATGCATATTTAAAACTTTTTGGAATGTTAAGCCTAATAAATGTCCATATACATTTATACTGATTCTGTGATATAGGCAAACTACAGAAAAGTACAGATTAACACAGCTAAAGTGGTTCAAATTGCTCTGATGCCACCTAACTGGCAAACATAACTAGCATCTTTTGTGACTCACAGTTTTCATTTTATATTGTTGATGGCATTTCCCAACTGCTATTATCTCATTTCATTAATAGTTTCATCATTCTCACCCCAAATTCTTCTGAAATATGTAGCTGTTATGATTGACAATTTTTATGTATCAGCTGTTTCTGTGTAAACAACAAAGCAATGGGCACTGTAAGTTGTGATTTTTTTTTCTAAATGCCCCTTAATAATCAATCTAAATGTTCTCAGGGAACTGAAACTCTAGAAATCACTCTAACCTAAGATGGTACAGTGCTAAAAACCCCTCAAGCATAGAGACATTCAAGATAAATTTAGATTCTATTCACACCACCACATTAAGGCAGAGATATTCTAGAATGGTCTGTAAATAACCAGGTGGCATCCTTGTTAGTCTCCACAGGAATGCAGTAACCTGAGGCTAATTGCTACTGCTCTTACAGCTTCAGCCAAGTCATCTGTTTAAAGTTAATCTTGAAAAATGAAAAATCAATCAACATTTTGCCTCTCAGATCTTGCCTACAAAGAGAATATCTAATAACTTTTCAAATCAATAAATATCATGTACACACAAGAATTATATAGCATTATATAATATGTGAAAAGGAATTTAAAAAATCTTATTGGAACTTATGCAAACAGAAAGAAAGAGCAACAATCATGTGAACATACATATATTCCAGTTACTGGCCCAATGCTGAATCCTGTTAATAACTTTTAAAGATTACTATATGTTTAAAGATTACTATATGAATGTATAAATGCCTTTATATTGTCCCTGTAAGCCACACAAAAGTATATCAGAATCCAGAGCTTAGATTACTCTCTGAACTTTCTATTTCCATTTGAGATAGATATTTTCTAGCCATGTGTTGCCATTTTTATTTTTCTATAGTGGTACTAATTCCCAGATACTTTCTGCTAAGGCAAGATATCCTTCCAATGTTTCCCCAATACTATATCCTCATCAAAAAGATTTTTTGTTACAATCTATTATGTTAGAGGACAGTTACTGTGCCAAATCATTCTGAATAACTTCTAATCACGTTAACTGAAGTGCTTTCAAAAGCAATAAGGCATTTGGTGAAGTACTGTTTACTAAACATCTATTTTGTACATGGCACTATAGGGTGCTACAAAGAAATAAAATAAGAACACAGTTTTGTCCTTAAGAAGGTTATATCCTCATAAGAGAAGGTATAACATTTATAGAAAAAGCTATTATGACCAGCCAAACATTAAACATGTCATAAGAGAAGTGTCAATTAAGTGCTATAGGAATTCATAGGAGAAAAAAGATGACTTAAGACTAGGAAAATCTATAAATGTAGACTTTAAAAATGAGAAGGATTTAGATTGGCCTTGATGGGAAGAAGAGGATGAATTGGAGGAGGGGAATAAGAAGGAAATAAAAAAAAAAAAAAAACAGATGATATATGAGATCAGTAACAGCTGAGTTTGGCTTGAGTAAACGGTATAGAACAGGAGAAGCAGGCAGAAGCTTGAGAAAGTAAGTTTCCAACTGATTCTGCAAGGCCTAAATACCAGGCTAAAAACTTTAATTTTGTCCATTAAGCAATAAAGAGTTACTAAGGATGACTACAAAAAATAAAGTCAATTGGGGTAAACAAAGCTTTAGGCTTGTTTTATTCTTTTTTGGAGGAGTGGAGAGGAAAAGGAGGAAAATTGCGTATTTACTTCAGATACCAAAAATCAGCAAATTTCAGCAGAAGCAAAAGAAAGGTAGCACACATTAGCTGGGTGTGGTGGCTCACACCTGTAATCCCAGCACTTTGGGAGGCTGCCACAGGTGGACCACTTGAGGTCAGGAGTTCAAGACTAGCCTGGACAACACGGCAAAACCCCATCTCTACTAAAATACAAAAATTAGCCGGGAGTGGTGGTGGGCGCCTGTAATCCCAGATACTTGGGAGGCTGAGACTCTGTCTCCAAAAAAAAAAAAAAAAGAAAGAAAGAAAAGTAGCACACATTGAATTGCATGGATGCAGAGAGCCTTAGTATATGTACGAAAGCTAACAGGACATGACGGGGTATTCAGTCATTTCAGAATACCCAGAATTCTAAGTAGTTGAATAAGACTTTTTTCTTTTTTTATACATACTTAAGGTGTACAACTTGATGTTTTCATAGACATACATATATAATTATATGGTTAATTATATAGTTAAGTGGTTACTAGAGTCAAGTAACTAGATTTAACATCCATCATCTCAGATATTTAACCCCTTTCCACCTTTTTGTGGTAATTACATCTAAAGCCTACTGTATTGGCAAACTTCTAGTTATAATACAATATTACTATAGTCGTCATTTGGTACATTCATTGGATCTCTAGATTTATTCATCCTACATAACTGCAACTTTGTACTCTTTGATCTACATCTCCCCATTTCCTGCCTCACCTCCACCCTAACCCCCATTCCCTGTAACTACCATTCTACTCTTGGTTCCTATGTATCTGACACATTTTTAAAGATTCTCTATATAAGTGAGATCATGCAGTATTTTTACTTTGGCGTCTGGCTTATTTCACTTGACATAATGTCTTCCAGGTTCATTCATGTTGTTGCAAATGGCAGATTTTCCTTTTTTAAGACTGAACAATATTCCATTGTATATATACTACAATTTTGTTATTTACTTACCCATCAGGAACATTTAGGTTGTTTCCATATCTGGGCAACTGTAAATAATGCTGCAATGAACATGGGAGTGCAAATATCCCTGTGAAGGGCTGATTTCATTTCCTTTGGATATATACCCAAAAGGGAGATTGCTGAGTCATGTAGCAGTTCTATTTTTAATTTTTTGAGAAACCTCCATACTGTTTTCCATAAAACTGCACCAATTTACATTTCTACCAACAGTGTACAAGGATTTGCCTTTCTCCACATCCTTGCCAACACTTGTTATCTTTTGTCTTATTGATAATAGCCATTCTAACAGATGTGAAATGATTATTTCATTTCAGTCTTGGTTTGCTTTTCTCTGAGGATTAGTGACATTGAGTACCTTTTCATATACTTGTTCATCATTTTTATGTGCTCTTGAGGGAAATGTCTACGCAGGTCCTTTGCCCAGTTTTTAACTGGGTTATGTGTTTTTGTTACTGAGTTATGTGAGCTCCTTATATAGTTTGGATATTAACTCTTTATCAAATATATGGTTCACAAATATCTTCTCCCAATCCATAGGATGCCTTTTCCTTTTCACTTTGTGGATTGTTTCTTTTGCTGTGTAACTTTTAAATTTGGTGTAGTCTCACTTATTTTTGCTTTTGTTGCCTGAGGTTTTTTTTTGTTTTTTGTTGTTGTTGTTGTTGTTTTTGTGTTCTTTGTTTTTTGTTTTGAGACAGAGCCTTGCTCTGGTTGGAGTGCAGTGGTGCAATCTTGGCTCACTGCAAGCTCTGCCTCCTGGGTTCACACCATTCTCCTGCCTCAGCCTCCCGAGTAGCTGGGACTACAGGCGCCCACCACCCCGCCCGGCTAATTTTTTTGTATTTTTAGTAGAGACGGGGTTTCACCATGTTAGCCAGGATGGTCTTGATCTCCTGACCTCGTGATCTGCCCGCCTCAGCCTCCCAAAGTGCTGGGATTACAGGCGTGAGTGATCACGCCCGGCCAAATGTTGCCTGAGTTTTTGATGTGATATCCAAAAAATCATTGCCAAAGCCAATGTTAAGGAGCTTTTCTCCTATGTTTTCTACCAAGAGTTACATGGCTTCAGATCTTATGTTTAGGTCTTTAATCTAATTTTAGTTGTGTAAGATAACTATTTCTGTGTATGTATAAGATAAAGGTCCAGTTTCATTCGTTTGCATGTGGATATCCATTTTTCCCAACACCATTCATTGAAGAGACTATTCTTTCCCAATTGTGTCTTCTTGGTGCCCTTGTTAAAATTTATTTTTTATTTATTTTTTTATTTTTGGTTAAAATTTATTTTACTGTATATACTTGGGTTTACTTCTGGGCTCTCTATCCTGTTCCACTGTCTGTTCCCATGCCAAAACTAAACTGCTTTGATTACTATAACTTTGTGACATAATTTGAAATCAGGAAGTGTGATGCATCCAGCTTTGTTTTTCCTAAGATTGCTTTGGCTATTCAGGGTCTTTTGTGGTTCCATATGAATTTTAGAATTCTTTTTTCTATTTCTATGAAGAATGCCATCGAAATTTTGATAGGAATTGCACTGAACCTGTATATTGCTTTGGGTAGTATGGATGATACTAATTCTTCCAATCCATAAACATGGACTACCTTTCCATTTATTTGTGTCTTCTTCAATTTATTTCATTAATGTTTAATAGTTTTTATTATAGAGATATTTCACCTCCTTTTCTAAATTTATTTCTAGATATTTTATTTTACACAGTGTGCTGTATGTGAAACCATACTTGCATCCCAGGGATGAATCCCACTTGGTCATGATGTATAATATTCTTTATGTATTGTTGAATTCAGTTTGCTCATATTTTATTGAAGATTTTTGAAGCTGTGTTCATCAGAAATATTGGCCTACAGTTTTCATTTATTTTGTTGTTGTTGTTTAGGCTGTTTTTGTCTGTTTTAGAGATGGGGGTCTCACTATGTTGCCAAGGCAGGACTCCAACTCCCAGGCTCAAGTGATCCTCCCATCTCAGCCTCCAGAGTAGCTGGAACTACTGGTATGTGCCACCACACCTCACTAGTTTTGTTTTCTTGTGGTGTCTTTGTCTGGAAAATTGGTATCAGGTGATGCTGACCTTATAAAATGGGTCTGGGCTGGGTGCAGTGGCTCACACCTGTAATCTCAGTAACTCAGGAGGCTGAGGCAGAAGGACTGTTTGAGGCCATGAGTTGGAGACCAAACTAGACAACATAGTGAGACCCTGTCTCCAAGAAAATATTTAAAAATTAGCTAGGCATGGTTGCATGCACTTGTAGTTCCTGATACTTGGGAGGCGGAGGTGGGAGGACTACTTGAGCCCAGGAGTTCAAGGCTGCAGGGAGCTATAATGCCACTGTACTCCAGCCTGGGTAACAGAACAAGACCCCCATCTCTGAAAATAAAAGTAAAAAGAAAAATAAATGAGTTTGGAAGTATTTCCTCTAGTTCTATGTGTTTGGAAGTTAAGGATTGGTACTAATTATATGAATGCTTGGTAGAATTCAGCCATGAAGCCATCTGGTCCTGGGCTTTTCTTTGTTGGGAGGCTTTTAGTTACTACTTTAATAACTATTTGTTATTGGTCTGTTCAGACTTTCTATTTCTTCCTCATTCAATTTTGGCAGGTATATGTTTCTAAGAATTTATCCATTTCCTCTAGGTTATCTAATTTGTTGGCTTAAAATTGTTCATAATCGTCTCTAGTGATTTTTATTTCTGAGGTCTCCACTTTTATTTCTGATTTTTTAATTTCAGTCTCCTCTTTTTTTTTTCTTAGTCTAGCTAAGGCTTTGTCACTCTTATTTGTTAGAAGAGCCAACTAAGTTTTGTTAATGCATTCTTTAGTTTTTCTATTCTCTATTTGGTTTATTTCTGCTCTGGTCTTTATTATCTCCTTCCTTCTGCTAACTTTGGGTTCACTTTATTCTTTTTTTTTTTTCTAGTTCCTTGAGGTGTAACATTAGGTTGTTTATTGGAGATCTTTCTTCTTTCTAAATGCAGGTGTTTATCGCTATAAACTTCCCTCTTAGAACTGCTTTTGCTGTGTCCCTTAGGTTTTGGTATGTTGTGTTTCCATTTTCATTTGTCTTGATATATTTTTTTAATTTCCCTTTGGATTTCTTCTTTGACCTCTTGGTTGTTCAGGAGCATGATGTTTAATTTCCACATGTTTTTGAATTTTCCAGTTTTTTTCCTATTATTGATTCCTAGTTTCATACAACTGTGATCACAAAAGATACTTGATATAATTTCAGTCTTCTTAAATTTCACTCTTCTTAAAGTCTTCTTTGTTAAGACTTGTTTTGTGGCCTAACATATGATCTCTCCTGGATGTTCCACGTGCACTTGAAAAGAATGTGTATTCTGCTGCTGTTGGATGGAATGTTTTGTATATATCTGCTAGGTCCATTTGGTCTAAAGCATAGTTCAAGTCCAACGTTTCCTAATTGATTTTCTGTCTGGATGATCTCTCCAGTGTTGAAAGTGGGGTACTCAAGTCCCCTACTACTATTGTCTTACGATTTTCCCCTTCATATCTGTTAACAATTGATCATATATATATTTTGGTGCTCTGATATTATGTGCATATATATTAACAATTTGTTATATCTTCTTGATGAATTGAGCCCATAAGACTTTTCTTAATGCCCAGTTCTTTGAGCACTATATAATATATGGCCTCTATAACTAAAGCCTACTGCTATCATAAAATCCTCTCTTTATCTCTAAAAACTGCTAAGTGTTTTCAATATAGTTCAGGAAATAAACTTGGTTTCCAAAAGTGAAGCTTCTCAGCAGGAGGAATGGGGTCTTGGAATTTAAATGTGTCTGTTCCAATCTTGGTATTCAGAATACAAATATAAGGCATCCAACTGCTGTTCTTATGAGGCCCCCTAGTGCTCACAGAGCAGACACTTTAGCAATGTGAACACAGACACTTTAGAAATATCTTTAACTCTTAAATTAACTATGGGATTGATCTGTAACACATTAAAAAATATCTCTTTAGGGGAATCAATGATACAGAAAAAATGTAAAAGACTATTTTAGTTCATTTATCTTGAATTACTTTGAGCCAACTTTCAGAAGACAAGGATTAGAAAATCCTAAGCAATATTTAATAACATTATTTTTCAAAATCATGATCTGTGATAGTAACATTCCATTTTACTTTATTTCTTGATCCAGTTAAATTATTAATGCACCACTATATGACATTCAAAATATTGAAAGCTTTAGATGGCAACACATTATGACTAAGTCTTTTAAAAGGAGAGTTTATCCCTTGTATAATTTAAAAAAGTAAAATTTTAGGTGGGGCAGGGTAGTTCACACCTGTAATCCTGGCACTTTGGGAGGCTGAGGTGGGCAGATTGCCTGAGCTCAGGAATTTGAGACCAGTTTGGGCAATGCGGTGAAATCCCATTTCTACTAAAAATACGAAAAAAATCAGCCGGGCATGGTGGCGTGTGCCTGTAGTCCCAGTTACTTGGGAGGCTGAGGCATAACTGTCACTTGAACCCTGGAGGCAGAGGTCGCATCGCACCACTGCACTCCAGCCTGGGTGACAGAGTGAGACTCTGTTTCAAAAATTAATTACTTAATTAAATTAAATTGTAAAGGTCAGGTGCATTATTTTCCTCAATAGTTGTTTATCTTCTGGAATCTCATAGTACTTAAGTCTGTAACATTATAACAATTGTCATGTTTATCATGATAACATTCTTCAATGGCATTCTCTTTCTTACTTTCTTACCATTGTCTTTAACTGAGGAGATATCTGGTATTTGCAAGCAGCTGAAAAATGTGTTATAAATGACTTAATGGTAATTTAAATACCCAAATCTGCAAATAATATACCTGTATTTTTTATGTATATAGGGTAACCTGTCCCAGAACCAGTACCAGCCCTCCATCCCTACCCCCACCCTCTATGTTCCTGGGCAAACCCATAGAATTTCTGTCCTTTTAATGATATTGAGACAGAACGCTTTATCCTCTTCTACTCCTCTTTTCCTCTCTCTTTCCTCCTCCTCAAATTGGGAGAGACTTATCTAATTAGTAATACTAGGGAAAGGGGCACTAACTCATGCCTAACTCATGCTGTTACTGGCTTTCTCTTTTGAGATACAGCCTATTAGTGACAGTCTCTCTTCCCCAATACAGTTAACAGCTTGCTCTATGGGTTGAGGACTACAAGTTGTCCAGCTGTCTGGCTGAGAGTGTGTGGGTGAGTTTATAATAGAGTAAAAGAAGAACATTAAGCCATAGTTTCTATTACTAGCCATAGCTAATATTTCAATCCCTGACTTCAGCATCTATTTCTAAAGAAGGAAAAAGTATTATCAATTTATCATCCAAACAATATAAATGACAGCAGATTTAAGATTATCCCTTTAATAACATAACCTACTTTCTGTGCTTTTTTTTTTTTGAGTGTGAGGGAAGGGAATGAAGTGTTGTCTTTAATATACTTGAACATATATCATTCTTTGCAAATTGCACAACAACATAAAAAAGCCAAGACCTTTGGAATAAGAGCTTACATTTAGGCCATTGATCATTTCTTGTCTTACACCTCACTTAAAGTAGATGCAACTTTATCTTCTAAATGAGAGAAATATTCTTTGAACATATACACCAAGTCTTATTAAATATTGTTTTTATGCCACCCACTAAATAACTTAAGGCAATTTTATATACTAAATGAAGCTTCCTTGGTATCTCCAAAGGTCACAGAAAACTATTGCCTTTGGTTGGTTAAAGCCCTTTATTTCAAGAACATATATCTGAGACTCTTACTTCTTCAAATGAAATATGCTTTAGATTTATTTTAAGGTATACCATAAATCTGTATAGAACCCATGAACATATGTGAGGATATGTGAATAAATGTTAGCCTCTGGCTTGGCATATATACTCATGTTTTTTTCTTGTATTACTGTAAGTTTCTGTTTTCTTTAATTTGGCATCTAAAAATAATAAAACCACAACGAACTTTTAGCATTTAATCAACGCTCACAGATCATATTCATTTACCATTTACCCAGAACACAAATTTGCATTAAAACAACTCATTAGATTCCATAAATACTCTATCACTATTTATCAGGAATTACATATATGGCTCCAACTTTATACAGCATTCAGTCTAATTTTCGTGGTGATTTTTTTTTCCTTTTTGTTAGTAGCCACGAAGCTACTTATTGGTGTGGGTTTCTAATGGGGAAAAAACATTCCATTGGTAAATTTTAAGTACCACTTATAAGCTTATATTCTGAGATGATTCTAGGCAAAGAACACTGAAAGTTGACTCCTAGCTGCTGTACATTTAGAGGAAAGGACAGAAATCACAAAGTATGATAAGCCTGCGTTCAGCTTTTTAACTAGCAGTTATATAAACTTGGGTAATATACACAACTTCTGTGATCCTTGGTTTTCTCATCTAAAATTAGAGATGATAATCCTTATTTTACAGAGTTTTAAACTCTATGAGAAAAAAAAAAAAGTGGGAACCATAACACATAGCAGGTATAAAACAAATGATAGTTATCCTTATCAGTCTCAACAACAGTTCTAATGCAAATGAAGGCTACCATGGATTCATGGCATTGCTGCAACGATATTTATTTAAAGAGACTTGAGACAACACACAATATTTAGTTTTAAATCAACTTACCAAGACAGGAGTATAAGCCCTGACTTATCCAAGCCAATATGGCAAGAGTTATAAGGTCGCCAAAACTAGCAGCAATGGGTGTAGCAACATTATCAGGATTTATACCAGTCTTCTTTGAACCAACGATAACCCCAACCATTATTATTCCTAGAAGAAAGAATGTTCATTAGTTTTTAGGCTATGATTTAAAGAAAATCAATCTCCCAAATACCAATATGTGTAGGATAGACAAACAGCCTATCAGTTCCAGTTAGACTGCTTAGATAAGCTGACTAAAGCAAACAAAACATTTACTCTAATGCTTTGGCAAAATGCCTTTCAACAAACTCCAAGTGGGGATCTTTGAAAATTTAATAAGTTCAGTGTTGCATTTAGAGGCCTGAAAGCTACTAAAATTATGTTAAAGCTAAAATTTCAAATTTAGTGAGTATATCTTAGATATAATGTATTTGTGTGTAATGAATCCAAAGGTTTTAATTTTAACCCTCAAATAAAGTATGCAAACATTTAAAAAAAGGTGAGTCATATGTATATGTACAACAACTGGGAAGAAGACCAACAAAACTAGATTTGTTCACATATGGCAGCTAGAAATAAATGCTTGTTTCGTTTTATTATTTAAAGACGTTGAAGTGTTAAGCAGCGGCACATAATTAAATTTTAAAACATTGAAGGCGAGAACACAAGAAACAGTCTTTGTAAAAGATATTCTTTAAACCTGAAGTTTCTGTCTATAAACCTACGAGAGAATAAAAGATTAAAATTTAACTGTGTACTTGTACTTTTACATCCTAATTTTCTTAAATCATACAAATGGGATAAAACTATTAACATTTTTATTCACACTAAATTGTGTAGATTTTGTCACACCAAGATACTCATTAAGAGGATGTAGTAAAGAGAAAACTTTAAATGTGCTAACCACAAATCAATATGAAAGCCTAAGTATGGCTATGGAAAAAAAAATACCAGAATCTCACTACACTTTTAGAGTTAAAATGACTCTAAATGTTTTTGCTCCAGCATACTCACTTCATAGATAACAAAACTGAGGTCCTATAGAGTAGGGCTTAAATTCTTGCCTAAAGTCACATAGCTTATGACTGTAGCCCAGTGTTTTTTACTCTACCTATTATAAAGCCAAAATTTTAATAAGCAGAATTTTTGTCTTGCATCAAACAGTGCCTTACATTTCAGTATTCTGGAGGCTTTTTAAATTACTAGAGACTTACCTTTCCCATAATATCATTGGGAAAAAAAAAAAAAAAAAAAAAAAAAAAGCTATAGCAGAAAACTTTTTAAAAAATGCATTATGCAATAATCAAGCAAGATGTAATTGCTTAGAATTTTTTTCCAAAAAGCACATTTGAAGATGTATATGGGAAGTTCTCCTATATATAGTATCATCTATATCTTTTCAGCTGAAAACAAACATTTTATGTGTATCACAGTCCAGTGGAAAGAGCTAAGAGTCAGGAAACTTGTGTTTTAGTTCTGATTCGACTGGTAACAAGTTGATCAGACTGGACAAGTCACCTTACCTAAGTTTTCTCACCTACAAATATAGCTAAGAGTTTCTACTTTACATATACTAAAGTGCTTATAAAGGTCAAGTTATCATAAAATTAGAACACACATTATTCAAAGTAAGAAGCTTTAAACAAATACATTTTAAAATTCTGAATTTTTGGTAGTTTTGAAAAGCTTTCAAATACTTGTTAGACTGAACAATTCTAAATGACACTTTCTAAATGAAATAAAATCAGAAAGAAAAAAGAAGTAAATGAGCCTTAAAAAATAGCATGCTGATGGTATAAATTCTTTTTGGTACCAAAAATTTAATATTCTGACAGCTTGACTTTACTCTGCTTTGGTCAATGTTAACTCCATTCAATTGTAGTAATTCTTCATAAAAACAAGAAACTACCCCTGATACAATTAAAGTACTAAAACAAAATGCTTGAAAATATTTTGGAAGTCATAATTTTAATAAGATTCCCTAAATTCCCAGAACCTAGCCAAAAAAGTTAGCTGCATTGTATGATCACCTCACGTGACAATAATCCATTTTAAACTTTGCTGGTGATACAAGGGCAAGAAAATGGCAATTATAAAATAAAAAGAACAAACTCTTTATGATTTTGGTTCCACAATAAGCTAATTCTCTAGTGTAAAGTTCATACTAATAAATATAAAGAAAAATAACCAAAATAGAAGTTCTAAAGTAATTAATTTTTAAAACCTTCTGGCTCTTGAAAATTCTATAGCCAACAATATACTGTCTTAAGTATAAGGTTATATTTGTATTGCCACAGAAACGGAAGAAATTTTTCTTGAAATCTGAAACAAAAAAATGTCAACAGAGGATGGCTTTTGAAACCCAGAATTCCTGGAATACTTGTTACTCAAGTGACAAGCCAGTAAATCCCCTGCATGATGTCCAGAAAGAGTTTCCCAATTCATTTAACTTACAGAAACAAATCAATGTTTAGACAATTCTCCTGATGTTTTTGGGGAACTATAACAGAGTATCCAAGGCCAGGAGACAACCTCAGAAAAGCCTGTTGTACACTAAGGTTTATAAATAATGAAATGTAAATATATCTGGAATAATTGAGACATTTTTTAAGTTTGTAGATAAGATTTTTTTTTTTTTTTTTTTTTGAGACTGAGTCTGGCTCTGTCGCCCAGGCTGGAGTGCAGTGGCCGGATCTCAGCTCACTGCAAGCTCCACCTCCCGGGTTTACGCCATTCTCCTGCCTCAGCCTCCGGAGTAGCTGGGACCACAGGTGCCCGCCACCTCGCCCGGCTAGTTTTTTGTATTTTTTAGTAGAGACGGGGTTTCACCATGTTAGCCAGGATGGTCTCGATCTCCTGACCTTGTGATCCGCCCGTCTCAGCCTCCCAAAGTGCTGGGATTACAGGCTTGAGCTACCATGCCCGGCTAGATAAGATTTTTTTCTGTTGCTGTCATAACAAGTATCATTTAAATAAAAATAGTCATCTTAAGAAATAAACCGTTTGAATGTAAAAGGCTATAGAGTAGACATTTATAAATTCACTTACCCTGCAGAAGAGATGCAATGAAGGCAGTTGCCACACTGCTGGAGCACAAAAGTATGGAATGATCAAGGTAATATTTTCCTTCCGGAATCCAGCCCAATATAATTGCTGCCACCGCTGCTAGAAAACCAACTACTGTTGCCTGAACCTGAAAATTTTTTCATAAATCCAATTGAATTATTCACTTTAAAAACACATTTAAAATTTTTGATTATGTAAATATTACTACAAAAAGTCAAAAAAAGTATTGCATATAATAATTGAGCTACATTACCTTTTAGAGTAGTTACTATATTTCAGTTTTAATATTCCCTAAGATGGTGGGTTCTCAAACTGCCCTGATGATCTGGTGACAACAGGTATGGAATGGAGTCCAGGAATCTGTTTTTAACAAGCACCCCAAGTGATGCTGATGGTATAATTAATAGATCACCTAAGAAAATGCCACCTTCAGACTGAGAAGTACCCAATCCACACATCTGAAGTCTGACTCTAGAGGTAGTGTTGGCAAGAGATTGGATTTTATAATAGAAATATAGAAGTTTGACTCCTGGTTCTAGCACTTAATCTTGTAGCAAATATTTAAATTCATTAATTCAATGAGTATTTATTTAGATTCTAATACATATAATGTGCTATGTTTTGTGTTGGGCTACAGCAGTGGTCAATGTAGATTATTCCCTGCCCTCACAGAGCTCTTGGTCAGTGGGAGAGACAAACATTTGAAAATAACCTCACAAATAAGCACAACTATGATTAGTGCTATGAAAATTTCAGTTCCTAAACAGTAAGACAACAATGATAACCTCAAACTTTGTGATTTAAATTAATTATATAAATATATAAAATGCTTTCCACAGTACTGACATAAAGCAACACTAAAAAAACCTGTGACTAAGAAATAACACTGACCGCTAACTCAGCTTTAGATTAATAAGATGTTAGAACTAAAAGAAACCCTAAGGGAATCATCTATTGCACTGATGAGTTTGTGTCATGGACTCTTTTGACAATCTGGTAAAAACTCTATAGAATAGAGTTCTCTTTCTCTAGGCAAACACAGAGGCACTCAGTATTTTGAGTAGAATTCTTGGTGTTCATGGACTCTCTGAAGCCTATCCATGTGCTGGAATTAAGGACTCCAAGCAAAAAATACAGTAAATCAACAGAAGAGCCAGGACTACAGAGACCAGATATCCTGGACTCCAGTCCCATGAACTTATATTAATACTATAGCTCCTGTGGATGTCATCCACAGATTCAGAGCTGAGATTCAAACTAATAAGCACCATGATGAGTGTAGCAGTTAAAATATTTCAGTATTTTCATTCTGGTTAGTAAATAATGTAATTACACTTTAAAGCAGTAAAATTAATTTATAATATAAATTCTAGCACTATGATTCCAAGTCCTGTCTGGCTTGACATTGGAACACAGAGCTAGAGAGCCTACTGCAGACATCATGGTGTGTATATATATATAAATCTATCAATTTCTGAGAAAATAAAAGCACACAACTGAGATGAGGAAGTCCTATTCTGGAAACCTGCAAAACAATGACTAACTGAAAAATGACTAATTGTACCCAAGAGAAAGCAAAGTCTGGGTTCAAGTAGTAGATGGGAAGGTTAATAGGGGCCATGGGCCTGAAGAGATGTTGGTACAGGACATGTCCCTCCTGGTGAGGAAACAGTTCCTCATGTGGGACTGGAGACTTTGCTTTATTTGGCTACTTATATATGTATTTGGTCCAGGAGGCCATTCTGTACAATCGTGAAGAAATCTGTGACAGGCGATCTGCCTGGGACTCCATTTAATAGTGAGAAGAGCACACCCCTGAGCAAGTGGGAGTGTGGGCCTCCTCTGTGCTTTCTACCCTTCTCTCTTTCTACCCTCCACGGCCAGTATCCAGGCAGAGGAGACTTGTGCAAGCCCATCCTACTCCCCTCCCCACACTCATCATTTACTCCTTCACAAGCGTTAGCAAAAGAAGCCTCAGGAAGAAAAAACTCTCTCTCCCAACCACTACCCCCAGCGCTCCATTTTCTTTTCTTCTCGCTTTTGTCTACTTGTGACTGGACTTCAACCAATTGCTGCCTCACTGGCTGGCACCAGGTGTGTCCTGAGGGGCCTGGTTGGGGTTCCCTGTTCTTCATACACCCTTGGCGGAGTAAGGCACATAAAGACACAGGCTTCGGGCTATGGCAACTAGAATCAGTGAATTCCTAGCCATGTCTGACTCCCATCTTGACTGACAGTTGCAGGGAGAGAGGATGATAAAGAAAAAGTGAAGACTAAGAATGGGAGGAAAAATGAAAAGCTGAGATGAAAATTATTAGAATAATTTGACAATTTATACTATAACTCATATTACTTTGTAAGAGTTTAGGGTATTTAAAAGTAAATGGAATATATTTTCAAATTTTATATACTATTTACAGTACTCTACTGGTTGTTAAATATTTTGATTATTACCCCAGCATAGATTCCTACCATTTCAAGCTGAAAAAGCTTAGACATCTCTAATACAACGATGGTATTTAGAAGAGGAAAGAGACTTTCATGACTGTTATTTAACATACTACTATGAGTCCTACCTAAAGCAAGAGAAAGAAAGAAAGGGCATCTAAATTGGAAAGAAAGAAGTCAAATTATCCTTATTTACAGATGATATAATCTTATATTTGGAAAAACCTAAAGACTCCACCAAAAAACTATCAGAACTGATAAATTCAGTAAAATTGTAAGATACAAAATCAACACACAAGAATCAGTAGCATTTCTACATGTCAACAGTGAATAATCTGAAAAAGAAATGAAGAAAGTAATCCCACTTACAATAGCTAAAAGTAAAACAAGATAGAGCTAGAAATAACCAAAGACATAAAAGATCTCTACAATAAAAACTATAAAACAGGCCGGGCACTGTGGCTCATACCTGTAATCCCAGCACGTTGGGAGGCTGAGGCGGGTGGATTACATGAGGTCAGGAGTTCGAGACCAGCCTGACTAACATGGTGAAACCCCGTCTCTACTAAAAATGCAAAAATTAGCTGGGCATGGTGGCGTGCCCAGTAATCCCAGCTGAGGTGGGAGAATTGCTTGAACCCAGGAGGCAGAGGCCGCAGTGAGCTGAGATTGTGCCATTGCACTCCAGCCTGGCAGCCTGGGCAACAGAACAAGACCTCGTCTCGGGGAAAAAAAAAAAAAAACTATAAAATATTGATGCAAGAAATTGAAGAGGACACCAAAAAGTGTAAAGATATTCTATGTTCATGGATTAGAAGAACCAATATTGTTAAAATGTCCATAATACCCAAAGCAATCTACAATGTAATCCCTACCAAAATGCCAAAGACATTCTTCACAGATATAGGAAAAAAAAAAAAATCCTAACATTTATGTGGGATCACAAAAGACCGAAATAGTCAAAACTATCCTAAGTAAAAAGAACAAAACTGGAGGAATCACATTACCTGACTTCAAATTATACTACAGAGCTACAGTAACCAAAAGACAGCACTGGCATAAAAACAGACACAAACCAATGGAAGAGCATAGAGAAACCAGAAACAAATCCATATATCTACAGTGAACTCATTTTGCCAAAAGTGCCAAGAACATACACCGAGGAAAAGGCAGTCTTTTTAATAAGTGGTGCTAAGAAAATTGGATACCCATATGCAGAAGAAATGAGACCCCTATCTCTCACCATCTACAAAAATCACATCAAAATGGATTAAAGACTTGTATCTAAGACCTCAAACTATAAAACTACTACACAAAAACATCAGGGGCATTTTCCAGGACATTGGTCTGGGCAAAATACATTGAGTAATATCCCACCAGCACAGGCAACCAAAGCAAAAATGGACAAATGGGAACACACCAAGCTTAAAACCTTCTGCACAGCAAAGGAAACAATCAACAAAGTGAAGAGACAACCCATAGAATGGAAGAAAATATTTGCAAACTACCCATCTGGCAAACGATTCATAACCAGAATATATAAGGAGCTTAAACAAATCTATAGGAAAAAAATCTAATAATCTGATTTTAAAACAGGCAAAAGATCTGAATAGATATTTCTCAAAAGAAGACATACAAATGGCAAACAGGTATATGAAAAGGTGCTCAACATCACTGATGGTCAGAGAAATGCAAATCAAAACTACAAAGAGATATCATCTCACCCCAGTTGAAACGGCTTTTATCCGAAGGACAGGCAATAACAAATGCTGGTGAGGATGCGGAGAAAAGGGAACCCCCGTACACTGTTGGTGGGAATGTAAATAGCACAAGCACTATGGAGAACAGTTTGGAGGTTCCTCAAAAAACTAAAAACGCAGCTACCATACGATCCAATAATCCTGCTGCTGAGTATATAATCCCAAATAAAGGAAATCAGTATGTTGAAGAGATACTTGCACTTCCATGTTTGTTGCAGCACTGTTCACAATGGCCAAGATTTGGAAGCAACCTAAGTGTCCATCAACAGATGAATGGATAAATAAAATGTGTACTTATACACAATGGAGCACTATTCAGCCATAAAAAAGAATGACATCTTGTCATTTGCAACAACATAGATGGAACCGGAGGTCATTATGCTAAGTGAAATAAGCTGAGCAGAAAAACAAACATTGGATGTTCTCACTTATTTGCGGGATCTAAAAATCAAAACAATTGAACTCATGGAGCTAGAGAGTAGAAGGATGGTTGCTAGAGGCTGGGAAGGGTAGTAGGAGAGTGTGGGGGAGGTAGGCATGGTTAATAAGTAGAAAAAAATTGAATAAGACCTAGTATTTGATAGCACAACAAGGTGACTTCAGTCAATAATAATTGAATTTTACAATAAAATATAACTACAAGAGTATAATTGGATTGTTGTAACACAAAGGATAAACGCTGGAGGGATGGATATACCATTTTAGATGATGTGATTGTTATGCATTGCAGCCTGTATCAAAACATCTCACGTACCCCATGAATATATACACCTACTATGTATCCACAAAAATTAAAAATGGAAGGAAAAGACCAGTCTGGACAACATGGCGAAACCCTGTCTCTACAAAAAGTACAAAAATTAACCAGGCATGGTGGCATGTACCTGTAGTCCCAGCTACTCAGGGGGCTAAGGTGGGAGAATCACTTGAGCCCAGGAGGTCAAGGCTGCAGTGAGCCATGATTGCGCTACTGCACTCCAGCCTGGGCAACAGAGCAAGACCCGGCCTTAAAATAAATAAATAAATAAAAGAAAAATTTATTTCAAAGAAAAAAAAAATAAAAGAGAAAAGTGAAGTCCGGAAAAGTCAAATAGATTAACAAAGGTTATAAACTGTTTAATGTTAAAGCTGAGGTCAGATTGCAAATTTTTCTATTTCCACGTCTGTGATCTCACAAGCACTTATACACATATTCAAAAAGTGTGCTTTATTTCTTTGTCCTTGAATTACATGAAATTCTGTTCATGCAACCACGTTCTCAACATTATGTCCTAGCTGAGCTAGTATCAAAATTAGTGTGCATTCCCTAAGCTCACACTAGCTAGAGAATTACTAGGGGTAGCCGCAGTCTTCAGTTTTAGGGGTAGGAGAGGGTGAAGGAAGAAGAAAAAGAGATATTCACCTAAGATTAGAGAGAGCTGTAGATTATACATGATCTACACTTCACAGTTCAGTGTATATGTAATTGGTAAACTACTGTATTGTGTATATTAATACTAGTAACATTAACAAATTAAGGAAAACAAACAAATATCTGACCATAATACATAGAAAAGAACTCAGTTTATCTTTAAATAGCAAAGTAAAAAAAAAAATAGCACTTAATGAAGTGTTAAATACTTACTAAACAGATATATTAATGCAAATTCTGGCTCTATCACACACTTATGATAGACAATATTTTGTATATTTTTTCCATATTTTGTATATATTTTTCATATTTATAAAAACTAGTCTCTAAACAAAGAATAGCTTTCAGAGGTCATGGGTATCCATTTACTCCATCACTTTTTCAAGGTACTAAATTATTGTTTTGGTCTTTCTGAAAACAAAGGGTAGACTCACAGTACTAAAATTTACAACAATCTTATAGGTAACACTCAAAATTTGTACACCCAAGATCTGTAAACAAATACGTGTGCCACTTACCTGCTTTAAAGCCAGGTTGCCAATTATTAGGTTCCACTTTTCAATGGGCGAATCCATCTTCCCAATATTTACCTGTTAAAATGGATATTTTCATGTATCACTGAAGAAAATCTAAATGCTCTCTGCTGTGTTCAAACAGCACATGAAATCTTAAAGCCCCAAATAATTATTCAGTAAATCCAATGAGCTCACAGTGTACTTTGAAATTAATTCCGAATTTACTACCAGCCTTTCAGCTAACGCTAGGTTTGCCTAACATGTTTAGAGAAAAAAAATTTTTTTTACTTACCTGTCTTACAAGAACTAGTGGACCCGTTAGTATTACCCACTCACTGATGTTAACTTACAACTAGCATCATCATGTATCATCTTAGTATGCCAAATTTTGTGTATTGAGGTCCATTGTAAATAATTACATAATTTTGATCCACTAGCAGTTAATTCCAAATTATAAAACTAATGTAACTTGAAGAATTATTGACCCAAAAAACAAGATATAAACAAATCATTCACATGTATACAATTTATATTTGAGTCATGACTAAAACTGTTAGCAATAAAATTCATTCAGTTTACAAATAAATTTTGATCATGTACTTCAACTATTAAATTTTACACATCTTTCTGCTAAATGGAAGAACACTCTCCAAAATAATATTATCACTTACATACTCAATTGCTCTGTGAGCTAATTCATATTTCTCAACCACTTAGGATTCAAAAAGTGTATTTCCAAATCTGCCAAGTTTTTCTAATGCAGTTGTTTGGAAAGCAATGAACAATCATTTAGTAAAAACACTACACGGAGTTGCATTTCAATTACTCATGATGTGCTTGGTCATGAAAGACTTTCAAATGATCTACAGATAAATGGATAAAGAGGAAAGTAAGTAAGGGTTGTATTCATGGGTAGTTTTAACCAGGTACAGACTACAGTTTAGGTCACTGGCTTTAGACAAGCAGGTTAAGAGTTATATAAACATTTCCTCTATCAATCTGGAAAACAGATTCTGTTCTGTAATCTCACTGTGGACTTTAGTCTCAAAGCATCCAGCAAATGCAAATATTGAGATTTCTCAGTATTTCAGAATAATTATTAATGCAGCCTTTATTTACGTATTTCTTTACTAAGACTGGGAATCTAAATCATTGGTGAAATTCATGTTTGTAGTTCTAACAACCTGGGGCTTTGCTCAAGTGAGTAATAAGGTACAAGCAATGTTTACAGAGTGAACCTACCTCAGGTTTAGAGTTCAAGAAATAGGAATGAGTGAAATTAGTCTTATTTTTAAATAACTCTTATCTATATAATAACTCTTATCTATAGGAAGCAATCTAAAATGATTCCATGAAAAAGTATAAGACATCAAGACTCCAGGGTTGCTTAATAATCAATGGAGACATACACATATTCAGGTCTAGGAAAAGATCAAGAAAGATAGGAGTTACAGAATGAATGAGTGCTATGAATTGGGTTTGCAACTGTGCCACATTAATTTGGCACTATCACCACCAGCCCCTTCTAAGGCTTGTAACTACATTCCCCAAAATCCCCTCCCCTATAGCTTCAGGTAACAGTCTGCCAGTGAGAAGAACTTGCCTACGATTTGGAAGTCACCAGTGAAGCAGAGGCTATTATTTTTGGAAGGTGATCAGACACGCAGGTGTCCAGACTTCCTTGCTGTAATGTATGTATGGCTTTCTTTCCTGCTCCAGGGCTTCAGGCAGTTTCTCTGAGCTTCCTACCACAGATCTTCATTTCTCCAACTTCTACAATCATGTAACCCCAAATTTCTCTATTAAATTCCCTATTGATTCAATACATACCATGGCTCTGTCTTCCTCACCAAACCCAAAGTGACACTTTTCTTTTTCTTTTTTTTTTTTATTTTATTTTTTGAGACAGAGTCTTACCCTGTCACCCAGGCTGGAATGTAGTGGCATGATCTCAGCTCACTGCAACCTCCATTTCCCAGGTTCAAGCGATTCTCCTGCCTCAAACTCCCAAGTAGCTGTGATTACAGGTGCCCACCACCATGCCCAGCTAATTTGTGTATTTTAGTAGAGACAGGGTTTCACCACATTGGCCAGGCTGGTCTTGAAATCCTGGCCTCAAGTGATTTGCCTATCTTGGCCTCCCAAAGTGCTGGGATTACAGGAGTGAGCCACCACACCCAGCATCATTTTTTCAATTAATCAGTTTGCTTTTTTTCATGATCTCTAGGGTGGCATTAATCAATTAATTTGTTTTATAAATGAAGATCACACTCTCTGAGTCCCTTCCTAATCTAGAAGTCTCTGAATGTTTACTCTTCTTAGTCTAAGATAAAACAATAAATAACAAATTAAAACAATGTATGGCATACAATAAAAAATAAAATGTAGAATATATTTATAAATAATAACTTCTTTTATAAAGCAAAGATTTTCCAGAGTAAGATTTTTTTTTAAAAGTAAACTAAAGAGAAATGTTGCCCCAAATTTACCTTGTTAGGGAAAATATGTCTAGTATAGGCTTGCATTGGCATGCGGATAGAGGTGTGGCAGGACACAGAAAATTGATTTTGTTGCCTCCATCTTGTAAAAACTACACCAACAGGTGCTGACCCATCCTACTGTCCAGTGGTTTAGTGTTAGTATAAGCCATCTAAGTTTTTTCTAAAGTGGAGAGGGAGAAGTATGAGTGTTCTGTGTAAAGGCCTTTGCTAGACCTACTTTTTTAGATTAGCTGACCTGATGGTGCCCAGCTAGACAAACCAAGAGCTTAGATGGTGATCAAATATAATAGGGCATGATCTAGTGAAGACTTCTGTGTAACCCAGTTTTATTTAAATTATGTATATCTTAAAGTATTAGAAAAATAGACCAATATTTTTGCAGAGACATCAACTAATTTTTTAGGAAAGAGTAGAGCTGAGGTGGCCAGAGCCTGAAGATGTGTTATGTGTGGCCAGCACAGTGGTTTCAAAATTTTTGAATCTGAATGCCTTTAGGTAGAATCTGTCATCTCTAGTTTTTATAACCCCCAAATCCTTCTTCTGCATAAGCAGACGTTACTTATCTGACACTGAGACATATTAGTTATGAGCAAGACTTAGGATTTATTGGAGCTACATACAAAAGGGGTCTTGGATGACCTTGAAATTATAGATTTATAAATATAGCCACTACAATTAATACTAGAAAAAATATGTTTAATGAATAAATACTTGAAACAAAGGTACTGAAAGTCTCCATTGATGTTATTATCTTAAAAAACATGTATTAACTATATGTGCAAAAAAATAGATTTTTTTTTAAAAAAACCGAAAGTTACCATTGTTACTTCCAAGTGTTCGGTGTATGGATAATTTCTATTTTTTACTTTGTCCTTCAGTGAATTTTTCAAATTTTTACCACTGAACATGTAGTACCAGTATAATCATTTTATTTAAAAACAGATATTTGCAAAAGAAATATCTAATAAAGGGCTGCTATCCAAATGATACAAAGAACTCTTAAAACTCAACTATAATAAACAATCCAGTTTAAAAAATGGGTCAAAGATGTTAACAGACACCTCACCAAAGAAGATATACAAATGGCAAATAAGCATTTGAAAAGATGCTCCATATCATATGTCATCAGAGAAATGCAAATTAAGACAACATAGCACTATACACCTATTAAAGTAGCCAAAAGCCAGAACACTGACAATACAAAATGCTGGTGATGATGTAGAGTAACAGGAACTCTTATTCATTGCTGGCGTAAAGGCCTTTGCTAGGTCTACTGATATTAGATTAGTTGACCTGATGGTGGGAATGCAAAATGGCACTCTTCACTCCAGACCTTCCATTTAATTCTTTTTTTATAGTTACTAGTTCTCTTTTAAGGCTCCCTATCTGATCACTCATTGAAACATATTTGTCTATTATTTGAACATATTTTCCTTTAGTTTGAACATATTCATACTAGTGGCTTTAAAGGCTATTAAATCTAATATCTGGGCCCAATTGGAATCATTTTTCATTAACTGGATATTAATTATACTTTTCTTGAATGTCAATCACACTTTTCGGTTTCTTTCCACATCTAGTGATTTTGGGTTAACCAGACAGTGTAGATAATATGTTGTAGTGACTCTGGATACTGTTATGATCTTGTGATGATAATTGAGCTTTCATTTTAATAGGCAGTGAACTTGCCCAGACTCACACTATAGGCTTTTGTCTCTCCCATAGAGTGAAGCAGCTCATCTCTCTGCTTGGTTCTTTCAGCTACCAACAAATGCCTTTTAGTATAGCCCTTTGAAAGTCTCTTCTGCACCTGTGCACTTTAAGCAAACTACACCACCAAAGATTTGGGCACAAATTATGCTCAGATTTCAGGGCTCCCTCTCCATGCAATCCTCTTGCTTCTGAGATTCCTTTATAAGTTTCCATATGCTCTGTCAGCTCCCAACTCTGTCGTCTGATAATCCAAGCCACTAAGACTTCAACTTTCTGCCACTATAGCTATGCATAGATCACAGAAGACAATCAACAAACACAGAAATCTTAACCAGTGCATTTGTTTTTCAAGTGTAGGCTTGTCTCACATTTCTGCCTACTTTATTGTTGTTGTTGTTGTTGTTGTTGTTGTTACCAGACTCATTTAGGTTATTCCTATGCATACTCACTTTAGTACTTGGCCAAAGATTTCATCAGATCTTATACTCAGATTTTGAGTCTCCCCTTTCCTGCAATTCTAGAATTTCCTCCCTTAATTCCCAGCCACTCTGCCAGCTCTGAACTCTGCTTTGAGCTAATAAGACTATCAGTTTTCTGCCATATGATATCCAAAGATAGGGGATTTCCCTCAGGCAAAAACATCAATAACTTTGCAATTCTTACTCATTGTAGTATGGTCTTTTAAAGGTAAATGCCACTTTCTACCTGCTTCTGATCACTTTCCATTGCCTTCAAATAGTTTTCTAGATTTTATAATTGTTAATCTCTGGAGGCTTCACCCAACTATTTCATTCTGCCATTAATTAGAATTAGAAACACTGTTATATATTTTCATATGCTTGAAATATTTTATAATAAAACATTGTACACAAAAACACACACACAAATATCTGTCCGAATGTACAGAGATGATATATATGCTCCTTTTCTTGATTATGATGGTAGTTTTTACAGGTATATATCTAAACTCAGCAAACTGTAGACTTTAAAATTGCAGTTTATTATATGTCAATAAAGCTGCAAAAAGAAAAAAAAAAAGGTGGGGAGGAAACCCTAATTGATTAAAAACCTAGTGGACTATAACAGTTTTTGATTATACATAAGTAGTTCTACTCCACAAAGCTATGGCTAGGGATTGACATTTATAACTTAAGAAAGATACTTTAAAGTGAGGAACTAACAGGAATATGCAATTCCATTTGTATCTAGCAATCAGGTTGTACAAGAACATGCAGAATTATGCCAAATTTAGGAAATAATACTGAGATTGTAACTATAACTAAATTGTGCCATAGTTATTAATATCATTCTCTGGGTTTTAATTTGCCTTTATTTTAGAACTTTTAGAATCTGAATTGCAAATCTAACTTAAAATTATTAGGGGAAGAGATTTTGCCAACTTATTCATATCCCTCATATCCCTCCACTGGAATGTAAGCTCAACAAAGGCAGAAATATTTTCTGTTTTGTTTATTACTGATCTCCTGGCATACACAGCAGTGCTTGGCACATAGTAAGGGCTCAAAAAATGTTTTTGCAATTAATGAATGAGAAAGGTAGAGTGTTACTAAATAATTTAGATAATCAAGTGTTCTCTGAGAAGAGGTTTGAGGCAATAGAAATCAGTTTTGCCTAGAGTAGAAAAGTACTAATCAAATCATGCTAGGTGATTTACTCCTGGGAAATAGTTTCACAAACTTTTTTAAAAAAAAATACTGGGGCCAGGAGTGGTGGCTCACGCCTGTAACTCCAGCACTTTGGGAAGCCGAGGCGGGCGGATCACGAGGTCAGGAGTTCAAGACCACCCTGGCTAACATTGTAAAACCCCGTCTCTACTAAAAATACAAAAAATTAGCCGGGCGTGGTGGTGGTCGCCTGCAGTCCCAGCTACTCGGGAGGCTGAGGCAGGAGAATGGTATGAACCTGGGAAGCAGAGCTTGCAGTGAGCTGAGATCGTGCCACTGCACTCCAGCCTGGGTGACAGAGGGAGACTCCGTCTCAAAAAAAAAAAAAAAAAAAACAGTCTTTAGGGCAGTGAACACCATTTTTGACTTCTTTATACCTAACATTCAAAAGCTGAAAATTTTAGACCTCAAACAATAGAAAAACTCAACAATTTATAGAATCACTGTACTTGGTTCATTTTCTAATTATATACTACTATTATATATCTATAATGCCTACTATAATTTCATATATACTATTGAAAAGATTAAAATCCAGGAAAAAATTATTCAAGTTAATCATCATACCTTTAGAAACAAGTTTTGACTCAAGTAAGATGGCAAGATAAAGTTGATTTGGATACATCATTTTTTAATTCCCTTGTAAAAATAAGAAACCTATTTTATTTATTTATTTATTTATTTATTTTAAGACCAGGGTCTCACTCTGTTGCCCAGGCTGGAGTGCAGTGGCCCCATCTCAGTTCACTGCAACCTCCTCCTCCCGGGCTCAAGCAATCCTCCTGCCTCAGCCTCCTAAGTTGCTAAGACTGCAGGTATGTGTCACCAAGCCCAGCTAATTTTTTTATTTTTTGTAGAGATGAGATTTCACCATGTTGCCCAGGCTGGAAAACTATTTTATTGAAATATCTTTTTATCTGTAACTGTTTAGTCTTTAGATTTATAGAATAACAAGCTTTAAAAACAACTGACCTTCCACAGATTGAATGAGTAGACTGTATTTTATGATATCTTATGTTTCAAGTTCTTTATCTTTATACTTGCCAAAGGCCTTCCTTATAATCTTATAAGCTCATTTATCCTGATTCTCCTTCAGATAATCAAAAAAATGAGAAAGGACCCTTGAATGGAGCAAAAAGATTAAAGTAACCATCAATCGGCCTTCTATAGCTATAATTATTTTTCTCCTAATTTTACAAGTGAAAACAAATACTACATAAAAAATGTAAAATGTTTAAAAGCATTTTTTTTGCACATAAATGAAAAAAACAGCTTTCAAATAGTGACTGCTTTAAGTTAAAAAAACAAACAAACTATACTCATTCACCCTTCTCCCTGGAACCACTGAGTACAGTTAGAAACCTGCTTCGGTAGTCCCAATTATAGACAACAGGCAAATAAATTAAGGTGGTGACAGGTGGGGCATAAGGAAAAAGAAAGAGGAATTTCATAGGCAGAATTCACAGACTGGACAGTAACTGGATAGAGAGCAAAGAGGGACAAGATGATTGATAATGTTAATAAACTGACAAGAAATACAGAAAAAAGAGTATGAGTATAACTGGAAATAAGAGAAACTAATGAGTTTCGTTTAGAATGTATTGAGTGGTATCCAACAGGCAACTGAAAATTCAGCTCTCAAGGTCAGGAAAGAGTCTGGAGATATAGATCTGAGAACAGCAATGTGCAAGCAGTGCTGGATTCCATGAAATTACTGAGGAAGAACATGTAGAACAAGGTACTAAAATTTCAAGAAAACCTCAAATTTAGAGGATGAGCAAAGAAAAACAAACAAAAGACATAGACTGACAAGCAGTGGTGAAAGAGCTGGGAGAATGAGAACACAGTGAGGTCTCTCTCAAAGCCAAGGGCTATAAAGTTTTCAACTAGAGAATAATCGGTGAAGAGTTCACAGAAGATGAGGCTTTGGGGATTTTGCCATCAAGAAGTCATTAACTTAGAGTTTCTTAACAGCCCATAGAGTATCAGAACTGAAATACACCCAACACTTCTCTAGCATTCTGTCGGAACTGTAGTTCTCTACCCAGCAAACTTGAGATCTAGTTCTCTAAGCAATTAAAACACCATAAACTAAAAGAATATACCATGTTATCATAACTTGGCACCACAAGTTGCTACTTTCCCATCTACTAATTTGTTGGCTTTTACCCCTCTCAGATCCAGAAAGAATTTTTAGTGATGGCTCCTAGTGTTTAATTTCAGTTAATCCATCTATCAATTCTGTTGATTCTCTCTGAAAATTAATTCTGGACTCCAGGTACCTCTCACTACATTCACTGTTACCATCTTGAATATCATCTCTAACCTATTATTGCAACAGACTCCCAACCAGTCTCCCCGCTTCAGTCCTTGGCCCCCTAAATGCATATCTCAACGCAGTAGTCAATCTGTTAAAAAATATCTATCAGATCACATTAACTCCTCTGTTTAAAACCTTCCATTGGTTTCTTATCTCACAAAGTAGGCAAATCCATATATAATCTGGCCTCTGGCTCATCCCCTAAAATTGTGCCCCCTGGCTCACTTGGTCCCAGCCCTATTGGCCTCCATGCTCTTTATCTAACACAGTGGTTTTCAAACCTCAATGTGTATCAGAATCATCTGGAGAGTGTGTTAAAATTTAGATTTCTGAGCCACACCACTGGAGTTTCTGATTTAGTAGTTTTGGAGTGGGGCTGAGAATTTGTCTTTCTAACAAGTTGCGGATGCTGCTGACCAGAAGAGCACACTTTGAGAACTACTGATCTAACATACCAACAACAGTCCTGCCTCTGGCCCTTTGCATTGCCTGGGACATTCCTATCCCAAATGGCCTCAACGCTTCTTATTTACATTTTCTTACTTCCTTATAACATTTTCTTATTTCCTTGACTGAACTATCTTCTAATCAGTAGCACAGCTCTCAATCTATGGAATCTGGCAGCTCTACCCCTACCTCTCCAAAGAAAGGCTGTTAGATCACCCTGCAGCAGAGTAGAGACCACAGATGGCAAGCTTCTCCCCTGTGCTGAGCTTCTAATCAGCTCTATTGGAGACTCCTTCTCTTAAATATGGACAGATACATATAAGCAGACATTTGAGAACAATACCTAGTGTAAAATATAGACACCACAACAAATTAACTAAGGTTAAAAAAAGATTAAATTCACCTTCATTCAGGTTTAATGGTAGTATGTGATCACATTAAACAGCAAATATCATTTGCAGCATATTGTTTTTTAACCAGATTCCCTATAGCATGGCCTATTTCAAAACAGACTGGTGTTTTAAATGTATTATTTGGACTTAAACAAATTCTGGATAATGCTCAAGAACAATGCTTTCGAAATATTTTCTTTGAGGTAAGCTAGCCAAAACTTCACTTTTCCTGCCAAAGTTATCAAGTTGCTTAAATTCTTGTATGCTTAACTGTATTCATCAGAGCAAAGTTCATTTTCCAACAAATGAAACTAAAGCCACCTTTTAACTCCCATTCAGATGACTTTCTTCTTCAAATTTTCCCGCTTTTGTTTCTCAAGGCCTCTTCATTCTCTATCTCCTGCCAAAAAGCCTCTTGGATTGAGTTCTATCTACGCAGGGTAATCCACCAGTTCTTATAACACAAGTAGGAAAAGATGAAACACATGCATATAATTTCACTAATTCTCAAAATCTCAGTAAGACTACAAAAAAGTTTTTTTGTTTTTTCTTCTTAAAGATAAAAGCTAGAGATATACTTGACACACATTGCAGCTGGATGCCAAATGGTCAAGTGTTGAAATCAACATTCAGCTGACACCAAATGTCACCATTATATAAGGAAATACTGGGATACAGGAACAAATATAAATCTTTTTTTTTTTTTTTTTTTTGAGACGGAGTCTCGCTCTGTCGCCCAGGCTGGAGTGCAGTGGCCGGATCTCAGCTCACTGCAAGCTCCGCCTCCCGGGTTCATGCCATTCTCCTGCCTCAGCCTCCCGAGTAGCTGGGACAACAGGCGCCCGCCACCGCGCCCATCTAGTTTTTTGTATTTTTTAGTAGAGACGGGGTTTCACCGTGTTCGCCAGGATGGTCTCGATCTCCTGACCTCGTGATCCGCCCGTCTCGGCCTCCCAAAGTGCTGGGATTACAGGCTTGAGCCACCGCGCCCGGCCAGGAACAAATATAAATCTTAGACCATATGCTCCAGATACCTGAGACCAAGGTATCTCAAGTTAGTGTTACTGAAGGCAGACCATGCCACCACTAGGTGCCAACCAACCCCAGGAGCACCAAGGGATGGGTGTTTGTTGGAGGTGTAGATGGAGCTTAGACATGGGGCCTGGTGTATGTGTGAGGTCTTTCAAAGTGCAGCACATATTGCCAAGGGTGGGAAGGGAATTGGGGCAGGCCTCAGACCAGGGGGTGGCTCAGTGGCTCTCTCTACAACACGATGTTCCAAAACAGAACCCAACAAGTCCAAAAATTCTAACTCTGATCTTGGACTTCCAGGTCTTCCTAAGAATATATTTGTCAAGGTAGACAGAAAGAGAAAATGTTTAAGTGTGTAAGTTTGTTGTATAATTTTAAGCTATGTAGACATATGTTACATAGGTCTCCATTTGTATTGCTACCCCAAGCCCATCTGTTAAATGCTTAAAAAACATTTAAAATGCTTTTAACAAAGCATTTAACATGCTTAAAAAGCATGTTAAAAGCCCAACGGTCTAGAATGCTTATAAATATTTGACATTGTTACAATTATTAAATACAATAGTAACCTGGATTGATTTTTTATCAGATTCTGATATGGCTGACTCACTTTTACTATTCAGGTTCCAGCTTACATATACCTCCTCAGATAAGTCTTTCCTGACCACATTGTATAAAATAGCCTTCAGGAATCATCCGTCATCACATTATCCTGTTTGATTTTCTTCACTTCCCTTACTGATATCCAAATTTATGCAAATTCCATCACAGCAGAGACCTTGCCTGCCTTGTTATTCATGTATAGACTAATGGATTCTTATTTTATTCCATGGGTTATATATAATCTGTAACTGTGATTATCTATTGTATGGCTCCAATTTTCCAAGATTTGGCCTGGCCAGTATGTCACTCGTTATCCTTTTGTCATGTCCCCATTTTTTTTTTTTTTCATTTTTAGCACTTCTTTACTTTCCGGCACCACAAGATATTCGAGGTTCATTGTATACTTTTCTTCTCCAGCCCAAGGAGCTCCTATTATTTTTCAGTCCTTTTAATATTCAATAATTACAATGACTACATAATATAGACTAAAGTGAATTTACCAAAGTAATTCTACTCTATGAGTTTGGCTCTACCTAAGTGGCTGACTGATACTCCCAGACATCATCTATAGTTTACCAACTAACTACATAGAAAAGTATTATATCTGTAAATAACAATGTTTGGAACAACATTTAAACATTTTAAATATTAAGTACCAAAAATATTATGCATTGGTGCTAAGACCAAGACCTTAGCAGATCATTCTTACAAGGCACATGGGGAAGTTATTAGGTTTTTGTTACTGCTGTTATTTATTGATTTTGTAAACTCTGACAGAGTTACTCTGTGCAGGTAAAAGGAATGGAATGTGACTTACTCCACTATATGTAGAGCTGTGTCCTCAGGAAAGTTACTCAACTGTTCTAAGCCTCAATTCCTCCTCTGTAAAGCAGGATAATAGTGCTTATTCCATAGGGTTGGTATAAGATATCCCTGAAAAGCAGTTAGCAAAGGACCTGGCGTATAATAAGAGCTCACTAATACCAGATATTTCATTATTGTCCTCTGCAGATATAGCTATATGACCTTTTATATACTATATAAGGAAGGAACTTACAAAGTTCCATAGGGTACATGAGCCATTTTCCCTTAATTAAGCAAACCAGGCCAGGCACAGTGGCTCACGCCTGTAATCCCAGTACTTTGAGAGGCCGAGGCAGGCGGATCACCTGAGGTCAGGAGTTTGAGACCAGCCCGGCCAACATGGTGAAACCCCGTCTCTACTAAAAATACAAAAATTAACTGGGCATGGTGGTGCATGCCTATAATTCCAGCTACTTGGAAGGCTGAGGCAGGAGAACTGCTTGAACCCAGGAGGCAGAAGCTGCAGTGAACTGAGATCACGCCACTGTACTCCAGCCTGGGCAACAACAAGACCCGTCTCCAAAAAAAAGAAACAATGAAGCAAACTAGTAACATTAATAAAACATTATTTTATGCATTTCTTTCCAAGCATCTGCTTTACTCAAGAAACTTTAGGAAACTGACAGTTGCCTGGGTGGAAAAAGGGGGAGAGGGGAAGTGGGACAGAGGGTGGAGAGTCCTCCCATCAACAGCACGGTTTTCAGCTCCCACTTCTTGCCTTTAGATACGTAAATTTTTTCCTAATTGGTAGATGGATCAACTCTATCTTGCTCTATCCTCTTAAAGGAAAAAAACTTTATATACTAAAGGAATTTCAATTAGTAATATTAGCTGGTGACTTAGTTAAGTTTTGGCTAGCATTTCATAGGCAGATAGCTCTTTGAAGTGAACCTTACTGGCTACGTGGTTTTAACCATAACTTGGTTCCATGACGGCAAACCCCAAAATAACGTTATAATAAGATAATAACGTCCTTTTGAGCTTCTAAAAATAACTCAGAACTCTGCTACTGGCAGTTTTTAATTGTTTATGCTTTTTGAATGACAATTTTGCAATATGTAGCTGAAGACTTAAAATTACAGATTTCTTTTTTCTGAATAGTAATTACAATCCTAGAATTGGCCCTAAAAAAATAAGAATGGAAAAATATCTGTACAAGAATGAATATTCATCACAACTTTGTTTATAACAGAAGACTGTTAGAAGGAGCTTAAACATCCAGTAACGGATGATGAAGTAAACTGTAATAGAGATATACAACAGAAAAGTACATAGTCAATAATGACACGGATCTACATTTACTGATATGGAAAGATGATCATGATGTATTTTTGAATGGAGATCACATTATAAAAGAGAATATATAGAATTCTAGTTCTGTTTTAGAATACACAGTATGTATTTGCATTATGATATACCTAACTATATATAAGTATAGATATGTAGGTATAGAAGAATCTGTATCAAAATATTAGTAGAGGTTACATCTAAGTGGATAATTAGATTTTCTTTTTTATATTTTTCACTTTTCTTTAGTTTTTATAATAAGCATGTATTACTTCTACAATTACAGAAAGTTTAAATACCAATCAATCAACCATCGAACCATGACGAATCTCAATATCTGATTTACCCCATGCCTTAAACATTGATGATAAATACCAGAATGTCCTGGCATCAAAGGAGGTAAGTAACTACTTCCTGGGATAAAAGAGGGCCTATAATTATCAGATGAGACAATCTTTCAGAATATGGTATCAGGCATAATTACTTAGCACAGCCCTGAAGTGCAGAAGCATATCAGAGAAAGAAATATTTTCCTGATACAAGTTTCCCTTAACAGAGAGAAACAGTATAGGTAACACACATAATTTGAGGTAGGAAAAAACTTACTGCAGTGGATAATCTGGATGCCAATGTCATTTCCAAGTTCCCTTTGAGACCAAGAAGTGCCGGGACTAAAATGAAAACTTCTGTAACTTTTCTGAACACCTCCCAGTGCTGTAAGAAAAATAAAATAAAATTTTCTGGCACTCTTTAAAAAATACTTTAGAACAAAGACATTTCTAAAAATCTCAAAATCTCAGTCTTTTTCCCAACTTGGCATCTACATTTTGAATAACTACACAGTTCATGTAATCAGCGAGCACCTAGCTTAACCCCATTCTCCTGAGCTCTGAAGCTCCAAGTCCCTTTAGAAGATACAGTTAGAGCTGGGAGTCAGCTGACATGCTGCTACAACCCATTCTACATCTACTTGTTACATAAGCCTTATATTCCTAAAGGTTTTACTTTATCCCTTTATGATGACAATCGTTAGACTGGAACCAGACAATTGATTTGAATCTTGCTTCCAATACTAATTAGAACAAACCCACTGGAAAACTATAGTGCTATTACTATCTAATTTCACAAATGAAGGAATAAAGACTCAGAGAGATTAAATTATTTCCCCAAGATCAAAAGATGGGACCTAGAGTTGACCCCAAGAGTTCTAAGTAATTCCATGTTTTGATCCCCATTTTAAGGTGTGAGGCAGAGAGGTTCATAAAAACAGCTCTAAACTGGAAATAAGGTTTGTGCTTCTAGCCATGGATCTGTCATAACTTGGCTTCATGATCCTGGATGAGTCATGTATCTTTCTGATCTCAATTTCTTCATCCATTAAATGAAAATAATATCCGGGCCGGGCGCGGTGGCTCAAGCCTGTAATCCCAGCACTTTGGGAGGCCGAGACGGGCGGATCACAAGGTCAGCAGATCGAGACCATCCTGGCTAACATGGTGAAACCCCGTCTCTACTAAAAATATAAAAAAACTAGCCGGGCGAGGTGGCGGGCGCCTGTAGTCCCAGCTACTCGGGAGGCTGAGGCAGGAGAATGGCGCAAACCCGGGAGGCGGAGCTTGCAGTGAGCTGAGATCCGGCCACTGCACTCCTGTCCAGCCTGGGCGACAGAGCTAGACTCCGTCTCAAAAAAAAAAAAAAAAAAAAAAAAAAAAAAAAAAAAAAAAAAAAAAAAAGAAAATAATATCCGTCCTGTCTAGCCTTTGGAGAAATACCATGTATAAAAGAAAAATAAACTTCTAATCTCCCCAACCAAACGAATAGACCCCCTTCTCAGCCAAGGGCATTCCAAAGCAAACCTGAAAAACTAGCTTAGCCATGATGGGAAGGGGGCGGGTCAGACATGCCTCATTATACCCTCCTCCCTTTAAAACTCAGGCACAACTGACCAACATTAACATTAAAACAGAGATCTTAAGACTGACAAAATAGACTCTTTGTAGCAATGAGATACCAAATTCCAAACTGTCTCTAGTATACATGACAGCAGACCCTGAATGAAACCAAAGTATTTCACCCCAAAATGTATTTCTTTGACATATTTTTTAATGGCCCTGCAAAGCTGTCTCTTGTGGGGAAAATCTACACTCTGTAGCAAAACCTTTTCCCTTTTCAGGTCTTTTCCTAATCCAGGAGAGATTAAGAATCTGGCAACTTTTTAAGTCTGGTAAGAAACATTTACCGTCTATTCTCTCTGAAGCCTGCTACCTGGAGGCTTCATCTGCATAGTAAGAATCTTGGTCTCCACGACCCCTTATCTTAACCCACATATTCCTTTCTATTGATTCTACGTCTTCAAATAATTTAGTTCTTTAAACCAATTGCCAATCAGAAAATCTGTGAATACACCTATGACCTGGAAGCCCCCACTACATTTTGAATAATTACACAGTTCACGTAATCAGCGAGCACCTAGCTTAACCCCATTCTCCTGAGCTCTGAAACTCTGAATCACTTTAAAAGATGCAGTTAGAGTTGGGAGTCAGCTGATACGTTGCTACCACCCACTCTACATCTACTTGTTATACAACCCTCGTATTCCCTTATATTGATTGCAGGTCCCACATTCCTGAACCAAACCAATGTATAACTTACATGTATTGATTGATGTCTGCCTATAACTTCTGTTCCCCTTAAAATGCATAAAATCAAGATACAACCCGACCATATTGGGCACATGTTCTCCATATCTCCTGAGGCTATATCACAGGTCATGATCTGTAACCCTGGCACAATAAACTTCTAAATTGAGACCTGTCTTGGATGCTTTTTGGTTTACATATGATAATAAAAATAACAGATATTAAACTAACAGATATTAAAGAGACATATAAAGATATTAAAGATACAAGTATCTTAATAACACAAAGTGACATTTTACAGGTGCTATTAAAAGGTGATTGTACCAGTAAGAGATTTTATGAGCTAGGCATATTAACTTTATGTCAAAAAGTATCAAAAATACACATGTTATGAATACCAGGACAGATGAGAAAAGTAAAACTTATTATCTATCAGATAAATGAAGGAAAATTTCAATTTGTTTCCAAATTTTCCCTAGGCTGTTCCAAATAGATGTAGAACTGGGGGGCCTAAAGAGACCTCAGAAAATATTTATCAGATCAGTCTTCTGTAAAATCCTGGTTCAAAGAGTTCACAAGAGAAATCCCTCTAATTGGGTTCAAGCCAATTAAGGATGGGCCTAAAAAAGCACTGGGAGGGGGGGTTCAATGGCACCCCAGATTATTAGTCTTAAAAACTAACCATCAAACAATTTTGTCCATGTTTACAATGGGCTAATGATTCTGATGTGCTAGTGAAATATGTATCTTTCAAAGACATTGGTAGCAATGATGATAATGATGACTAACAGATAATAATAATAAATATGAATAATATCTGACATTCACTGATTGTTATGTTCCAGGCACTTTTCTTTAGACTCACTCACTTAATCTTCACAACATGAGAGATAGGTATGATTTTTATCAGATCCCAGATATAATTCAGAATACCTTTTACCTAGGTCATCATTTTATGGCACCTGCTATGATACCGTGAAGCATATATTTGGTCTTCAACCCTGTTTCCTGGCATATATCTAAAATCGTTAGAATCTCCAAAGTGATGTCTTTGTGTATGCTGATTGACGACAGCTGGCAGCCCCAGGTAGCTTCAGGATGGGGACTGGTCACCAGAAAGACCAAGGCATGATTAGAGGACTGGGACTTTCAAACTAACCACACCCACACAAACACCTTTGGGGAGGATGGAGGGACTGAAGGTTAAGTTGACCACTGATGACCAGTGGTTTAATCAGTCATGCCTACATCATGAAGCTTCATAAAAGTCCAAAAGGACTTGGTTTGGAGAGCTTCCACACAGCTGAACATTTGGAAGTTCCTAGATGACGGAGCACACAGGGAAGGCATGAAAGCTCCGTGCCTCTGCCCCCATACCTTGCCCTACATATTTCTTCATCTGTATTCTTTGTAATATCCTTAATGATAAACAGGTAAACATAAGTGTTTGCCTGAGTTCTGTGAGCTGCTTCAGCAGACCAATCAAACCCAAAGAGGAGATCATGGGAACCCCAGCTTGAAGCCAGGTGGTCAGAAACTCTGGAGGCCAGGACTTGCATCTGGTATCTCAAGAGGTGGACAGTCTTTTGGACTGAGCCCTCAACCTGTGGGATCTGATGCTACCTCTAGATAGATAATGTCAGAATTGAATTGGAGAACACTAATTCTGCATCAGCCAGTGTCTGCTGCATAATTGACTGCTTGCTAGTGTGTGGGGTAAAACCCCCATACATTTGGTCACAGAAGTCTTCTGTGTTGGTTGTTGCACCATGAAAGCATCACATGCCATCACGATTTAGACCTGCTAGAATGCATGCCTATAGGTTACTCCCTTTGGTTATTCTTTCCACATTCAATTCAACTGAAATACTTATGTGAGAATTACTACGAAATACTTAACACCTTAGCATTGGTGTGACAACAGTAAGAGTTATGAATTATTGATTTCCCATATTGTGCCAAAAAATTCTCCATTATTTTCTCCATACTAGTGAGAAATAAAAATCCAAATCCCCCCAAAGCAACTGAAAGAACCCCCTCACAGCCAAGAGGGGCCCCAGAATAATCTTGAAAACTGAGTTATCGGCCAGGACAGCATGGGAGATCAACAACCACATCCCATTATACCCCTTTCCTTGTTAACTGCCATAACGCTTTCTTCCCTAAGGGCTAAATAAAAATCAACCTTTTCAAAAGACTCCACTGCTGATCTTGACTGCTTCCACCCTCTTTTGTAGTTTCAACAAAACAACTGACCAGCACTCCTTCCTGATAAGAGACCACCGATCACAGAGTGGTTCTGGCCAGTCTACATGCAACTCATGAAGAGGTATGAAGTTCCACTGCACGTGCACACGTTTCTCCTTTTACAAATATTCATGACTCCTCTTACAGAATATTAAATATGTACATTTGGCCACCCCACTCAGCATAAATTCCTATTTCCTTTTTCTCCTCCTTTGAAGTGTCTGTTTCTGGCTTCTGACTAGAGGCTATGCTTCCCAGCCTGTCAGAATGGCCACCTTGCAGGCTGCAACCCTGTATGAGATATAAAGCTTTCCTTTCCAAATTTATGTACCTCATCATTCAAAAGTTAACACCAGGTCAGGCAGTGGCTCACGCCTGTAATCCCGACACTCTGGAAGGCCGAGGCAGATGGATCACTTGAGGTCAGGAACTCAAAGACCAGCCTGGCCAATGTGGTGAAACCTCATCTCTGCAAAAATCAGCTGGCATGGTGGCATGTGCCTGTAATCCCAGCTCCTTGGGAGGCTGAGGCAGGAGGATCGCCTGAACCCAGGAGGCAAAAGTTGCAGTGAGCTGAGATTGCGCCATTGCACTCCAGTCTGGGTGACAGGGTGAGACTCTGTCTCACACACACACACACACACACACACACACACACACACACAAAGTTGCCACCACCTGATGTGCTTGCAGAAGTTCCCAAACTTTCTCAGTTCATGGCATGCTTAGTATCTGAGAAATATTTTCATAGCATCCTTAGGACAAAAAGAATACCTAACAATCCTATGTATTAAGCAGTTAGGTCCGAACAACTTAATAAATATTTATTTCCTAACATTTTAGTAACCATTTGAGGAACTTATACAAGTAAACTGAAAGAAAAAAATAGTATTTTATGTCATTTTCTACAACCACAATTATTTACTAATGGGATATACATACGTGTTGGGCACTGCACAACTTCTAAATGTTGGAATTGGAAACTGTCACCCTCATTTCCTGTTTTATATTGATTTTTGTGTGACTCTTGCTTTTTATCACAGTGCTACTGAAAACACAGTTTTGCAAAGACATATCATCCAAAGAAATGGCATGTGATCTAATGTTGAAATGTTAAGCCACTTTGAGCTAGTAGTCTGTAGTGCATCCAGGAGACACTGCGTTTCCCTCGAAAACTTAAAATACCCCACAGTAACCCTGGGGTGTCTTGACACACAACTGGGAACTACGAGAAGGGCGAGAAGTAGTATGCACAGGGGTCAACAGCAAGGGCTCTAGAGTCAGATCACCTTCACTGAAATTCTGACTGTACAACGTACTGTGTGATTTGCGCAAAATTATGCTTTACTTTCTGCATCTAAAATATGGACATACTTGTACCACCTCAGAAGATTCTGCTCATGACTGTGCCTGCACATATTAATAATTGAGTGTTTATTAGCTGTAAGACCAGGATGCATTGTCAGTTAATTTTCCTGTCAAGAGGACATAATGCAGAAAATGTCCAGAGAGGGAATGCTGAGGCAGCTAGTTTAAAAAATAATGTTCACTTACTTACAAATTTCACCATGATCCAGCATGTGCTCTGGGGCTATGAACCTGCCCTAAAGTATGACTTCTTGTCATACCTAACTTTGCAAGTGCATCAATGCAGAAACTGAGGTATACATCTACAAGTCAAACATAATGTCAGATTACTTACATAAATACTAGACTTAACACCTAAAAATCTGTTTAAATCCACAAGAATAAACAAAAATGAAAATTAAAAATAATAAGTTGAAGAACACTTCTATAGACTCCTAACTTTAAAATGACAGAGAACATTTTTTAATTGGTAAAAGAAGGTTATGCAGTTAAAAAAAAATACATACCCCAAATCCTTATATATGGGAAAAATTTTATTGTCATTTAAACTTAGTTTGAAAATAAACCTATTCACTTTTAAACATACGACAAAATTACCTTCAATCATAATTATAGAAATACAAATGAAAAGGTGAAAAATTTTCATTGATGAGTTGGTAAAGATCAAAATGTTGGAAAACATACTTTTGCTAAGAGTATAAGGAAATAGGCACTCTTTTGCACTGCTTGTGAAAACGTAAAGGTTTAACTTCTTTGGTGGAATCTGATAATACCAATCAAACGTAAAATAACCATAATTTTGACTCAGAATTCTACTTCTAGGAATTTGACCTAAAAACAAACTTGCATATGAGTTCAAAAACACACCCATATAATAACTCTTCTTCATCACTGTTCATAACAGTCAAAGATTTGAGGGAATTAAAATCCCCTTCATAAGGTAACTTGGCAGATTGATTATGATACATCCTTATATAAGTGCATTATCTGTCTGAGAAGAATTTGGTAAATCTGTGTGTACCTACATTGAAAGAGCTCTAAGACAAATTAAGAAGATCAAAGTGAAGAGCTACATTATAGAGTATTATTTGGTTTTTGTTTTTTAGAAAATACATATATTAGTGCAAATGCATGCATTTCATATCTGCTGAAGGAGATACAAAAAAATAAAATAAAAACTGTCATTTCTATGGAAGGGCCCAGGGTAAGGGTGCATACCGCAGAGCAGAGACTTTTTTCTCCATCACTTATGCTTTCATACTGCTTAAATATGCTTAACCAGGTACACACATTACTTTTTTTTAATTAAACTTTTTATTTTGAAGTAATTGTAGATTCACGTGCAATTATAAAAAACTAATACAGAGAGATCCCATGTAACCCTTACCCCGTTTTTCCCCAATGGTATCTTGCAAAACTACAGTACAATATCATAACCAAGATATTGGCCATCCTGGCTAACACAGTGAAACCCCGTCTCTACTAAAAAAAAAAAAAAAAAAAAATTAGCCGGGCATGGTGGCGGGCGCCTGTAGTTCCAGCTACTAGGGAGGCTGAGGCAGGAGAATGGAGTGAACCCGGGAGGCGGAGCTTGCAGTGAGCCAAGATCGTACCACTGCACTCCAGCCTGGGCAACAGAGCAAGACTCCATCTCAAAAAAAAAAAAAAAATTAGTTGGATATGGTGTCACATGTCTGTGGTCACAACTACTCAGGAATTGAGGTGGGAGGATCACTTGAGCCCAGGAATTTGAAGCTGGGCTCCAGCCTGGGAGAAAGAAACCCTGTCTCTTAAAAAAATAAGAAGGAAGAAAAGAAACAAAGATTGTCTACAACCTATAAAAAACTACCTTGAGAGACCAAATATAATAATTATTCGTATTCAAGAGGGAGTTGAGCAAGAGCAAGAGATAGAAAGCTTATTAAAGGAAATAAAAACTGAAAACTTTCCAAAACTTGAGAAAGCTATAAATATCCAGATACAGTAAGGTCAGAGAACACCAGATTTGACCCAAATAAGACTACCCCAAGGCATATAATAATAAAATCTCAAAAGTCAGAGAGAGAATTCTAAAAGCAGGAAGAGAAAAAGAAGAAATAACATATAAAGGAGCTCCAGGTCATCTGGCAACAGACTTTTCAGCAGAAACCATACAGGCCAGAAGGAGGTGAAATAACATTTTCAAAATGCTGAAAGGAAAAAAAAAAAGCTACCATCCAAGAATACTATATCCAGCAAAGCTATCCTTCAAATATGAAGGAGAGAAAGTTTTTCCCAGACAAACAAAAGCTGGGAGCATTCAGCACCACTAGATTTGTCTTATAAGAAATACTAAAGGAAGTTCTTTGACCTGAAAGAAAAAAACACCAATGTGCAAAAAGAAAACATTTGAAGATATAAAATCCACTGGTAAAATTAAGTGCACTGCAAAACCAAGAATATTCTAATACTGTAATTAGGGTGTGCAATCTGCTCATAACTCTAGTATGAAGCCTAAATCACAAATCTATCAAAGACAATAATAGCTACAGCAACCTGTTAAGAAATAGGCAATATAAAAATGTGAAAATTGGAATAACGAAAGGTCAAAATGGAGGGAGCAGAGTTAAAGTGTAGTTTCTTAGTTTTTTTCTTTGTTTCTACTATTTTCTTTGTGATCTAAGATAAGTTGTCATCTCCTTAAAATAACATTTTAAGATTTTTTGTTAAGCCTTATGGTAAACACAGTGTAAAAATCTATAACTTATTCACTAAAAATAAAAAGCAGCAAATTAAAATATGCAGCTAGAGAAAAAACACAAAGGAATCACAGAGGAAGACAGTAAGAAAGGAAGAGTTACAAAACAGGTAGAAAATAAGCAACAAAATGTCAATTGTAAGTCCTTACTTATCAATAATAATACTGAATGTAAATTACTCGGTTCTCCAATGAAAAGGCATAGAGTGGCTAAATGGGTAAAGAAATAAGATCCAGGTTTCCGCCTACAAGAAACCCACTTCATCTATAAAGACACACCTAGACTGGAGGTGAAGCAGTAGAAAAATATATTCCATGCAACTAGAAACCAAGAAAAGAGCAAGGAGTAGCTATATTTATACTAGATAGAATAGACTACAAATCAAAGACAGTAAAAGAGAAAGAGAGACCACTGTATAATGAATGATAAAGGGGTCAATTCAGCAAGAAGACATAACAATTACATATATAATACATATATTATATATATATCCACCCAACACCAGAGCTTCTAAGTATATAAAGCAAACATTTATAAATCTAAAGAGAGAGAGATAGACTACAATACAATAATAGTAGGGGACTTCAACACTCAACTCTCAATAATGAACAGATCAGTCAGACAGAAAATCAACAAAGAAACACTGGAGTTAAACCACACATTAGACCAAACAGGCCTAACTGACATTTAGAGAACATTTCACCCAACAGCTACAGAAGATACATTCTTTTCATCAGCACGCAGAGCATTCTACCAGAATAGATTATATCTTAAGCCACAAAATATTCTCCACAAATTCAATAGACTAGAATCAATAAGATGAACCTCAGAAACTACACAAACACATAGAAATTAAACCACATGCTTCTGAGTGACCAATGAGTCAATTAAGAAATTAAGAAAGAAATTTAAGATTTAAAATTTTCTTGAAACAAATGAAAATGAAAATACAACATGCCAAAATCTATGGAATACAGCAATAGCAGTATTAAGAGGAAAGTTTATAACAATAAATACTATATGAAAAAATTGAGGCCAGGCGTGGTGGCTCACACCTGTAATCCCAGCACTTTGGTAGGCCGAGGCAGGTGGATCACGATGTCAGGAGATTGAGACCATCCTGGCTAACACAGTGAAATCCCCTATCTACTAAAAATACAAAAAATTAGCGGGGTGTGGTAGCGAGCGCCTGTAGTCCCAGCTACTCGGGAGGCCGAGGCAGGAGAAAGGCGTGAACCTGGGAGGCGGAGCTTGCAGCGAGCCGAGATCACACCCCTGCACACCAGCCTGGGCAACAGAGCAAGACTCCATCTCAAAAAAAAAAACAGACTTCAAATAAACAAATTAACAATGCACCCCAAGGACTAGAAAAGCAAGAACAATCCAAACCCCAAATTAGTAGAAGAAAATAAATAATAAAGATCAGAGCAGAAATAATGAAATTCAGACTAAAAAATACAGATGGGTTAAACGAAAAGTTATTTTTTGAAAAGATAAACAAAATCAACAAACTTTCAGCTAGACTATGAAAAAAAGAGAGAAGTCCCAAATAAGTAAAATCAGAAATGAAAAAAGATTCATAACTGAGACCACAAAAATACAAAGAATCATCAAAGATTATTATGAACACCTATACGCCAACAAATTGGAAAACGTGCAACAAGGATAAATTCTGGACACATACGACTACTGAACCATGAAGAAATACAAAAAACTCAAGAAACCAGTAACCAAACATAAGCCTCATTTCATACTCTACACAAAAATCCATTCCAGGGAGGGAATGATCTAAATGTAAGAGCAAAACAACAAAGCTTCAACAAAGTAATGCAATAGAGTATCTTAATTACCACAGGGTATGGAAAGATTTCTTAGACAAGAGACATAAAATACAAACTATAAAAAAGTAGAAGGAAAAGAACTATTTCAAAATTAAGAACTTCTGCCACAGAGGAGAGAAAAGGTATTAATATGTAGCACTAAAAGCCTCATATCCAAAATATAACTCCTACAAATCTATAAGAAAAACACTAACAGCTCTCATAAATCTATAAGAAAAACAAATAGAAAAATGGACAAAAAAAGCTTTACCAGTAATATCCAAATGGTCAGTATACATCATTAGTCATCACAGAAATCTCCATTAAAACCACAATGAGATACCACTCCACATGTGCCAGAATTTCTAAAAATAAAAAGACTACTGATTCCAAGTAGAAATAAGAATATAGAGTATTGAGATCTCTCATACTCTGCTAATTAGACTGTAAATTCGTACAACCAATGTGGAAAATCATATGACATCTACTAAATTTGAGTATCTCCATATCCTAAGACCTGGAAATTCCATCTCTACATACATACCCAAAAGAATTTCATGAACATGTGCATTAAGAGTCTGGAAGCAGCCGGGTGTGGTGGCTCATGCCTGTAATCCCAGCACTTCGGGAGGCTGAGACAGGCGGATCACCTGAGGTCAGGAGTTCAAGACCAGCCTGACCAACATGGAGAAACCCTGTTTCTACTAAAAACACAAAATTAGCCAGGCTTGGTGGTGCATGCCTGTAATCCCAGCTACTCAGGAGGCTGAGGCAGGAAAATCGCTTGAACCTGGGAGGCGGAGGTTGCGGTGAGGCGAGACTGCACCATTGCACTCCAGCCTGGCAACAAGAGTGAAATTCTGTCTCCAAAAAAAAAAAAAAAAAGAGTCTGGAAGCACCATTGCTCCCAATGTCTATCTGTAGCAGAATAGATACATTGTGGTATAGTATATCCATATAATGGATTACTATCCAGCAATGGAAATAAACTACAGTTTCATGAAATTTATATAATGTGGAGGGGAAAAAAGCCACACACACACAAAAAAACATGTTCTATACTTCCATTATATAGTTTATAAAGAGTCAAGTAAAACCAAACTATGTGTTTAGGGATACACACTTATAAAGACAAGCAAGGAGGCGCTTACCAGAAAATCAGATTAGTGATTACCTTTGGTGATGGGGACACAAAGTGCAGCAATTGGAAGAAGGCACAAGGAGGACTAAAGAAGTAGTACTGGCAAAATTGTATTTCTTGAGCTGGTTGATCATTATACAGTTGTTTATATTAGGAAAATTCACTGAGATCTATTTTGTATTTTGTATACTCTAGATGTATTACATTTCAATTAAAACATTTAAAAGAGCACATTCAAATAAAATATTAAAAAATATTTATATTATGTTTCTACAATGTTTAACACTAAAGTTTAACATTATAAAATCCTTAGGGCTAGCACTGTAAAAGTTCATAAAATCATAAAAGGAACTTTTTCCAATTACATGTGTGCTGTTCTCTCAGTATCAGGAAGTAAGTCAACATTACTCCAGATACACAATGAGCTATGTAAATATTCTGCTAAGCTGTACTCTAACACCTTAGTCCTATAGATGTTACCATTCTATAGTTAAATACTAAGTGTTTCTTCAGAATAACTGGTATCTCAATAAAAAATCCCAACCAAAACTAGTCTATCTATTGTCGCAGCTGTGATACTACTATAAGAACTTACAACAATTATATTTCAAGTGAATGGAGGTTTGATATCTCTTTGGTATTATTATCTTTTTAAAACTTTAATGTACTGCAATACAGTTCCTCTCATATCCTTTCTCCAACTGATGGTGGAAAAATGTTTCTATGTACATTTTCCATTTAGATAAAAATATTACCTCTTGAATAGCATCTTAGAGTCACAAATAACCTGAGGTTCCTTTAGGGAAAAAAACAATGAAAGATAAGAGCACATTACAGGATAATATGTCTAATACTTTCCATTTCTATGACTGATAAACAAAAACTGACAGAATAAATTGTCAAATTTTGGCAATTTATTACTTTAGAAAGATAATTACATAATAGGTATTTGGTAACCACAAGGCATTAAGAACACCTACAAATCTGCTAGACATGGTGGGTCACACCTGTAATCCCAGCACTTTGGGAGGCGGAGGCAGGCGGATCACTTGAGGTCAGGAGTTTGAGACCAGCCTAACCAACATAGTGAAACCCCATCTCTACTAAAAATACAAAAATTAGTGAGCCATGGTGGTGTGAACCTGTGGTCCCAGCTACTCAGGAGGCTGAGGCAGGAGAATCACTTGAACCTGGGAGGCAGAGGTTGCAGTGAGCCAAGATCATGCCACTGCACTCCAGCTTGGGCGACAAAGCTAGACTCTGCCTTAAAACAAAACAAAACAAAACAAAACAAACCGAGAATATCTACAAATCAATAAGGAGCACATAAATTTTAAAAATAAAAGATACAAAAACAATTCACAGAAAAAGAATGGCCAATAAACATATGACAATATGCTAAACATTAATAATAAAGAATGCTAATTAAAACATGATAACATTTTCCTGCCATTTGGCAAATATGAAAAAGATCAAGAAGACTCAATGTTGGCTGGGCACAGTGGTGCACACCTGTAAACCCTAGCACTTTGGAAGGCCAAGGTGGGAGGATTGCTTGAGTCCAGGAGTTTGAGACCTGCCTGGGCAACACAGCAAGACCTTGTCCCCCAAAAAAATTTTTTTTAATTAGTGAGGTGTAGTGTGCCTGCAGTCCCAGCTACTCAAGAGGCTGAGGTGGGAGGGTCACTTGAGCCCAACAGGTTGAGGGTGTAGTGAGCTGGGCCACACAGCGAGACCCTGTCTCAATTAAAAAAAGAAATAAAATAAATACCCAATGTTGATATGGACATGAAAAAATAAAAGTACTTATATTTTGACAGTAGGAGTATAAATTGGTACAAATTTTAGACTGCAACTTGACAGTATCTACAAAATTTTAAACATAGATATTAATACATACCCTAATATCCAATAATGCTGTTTTTAAATCTAGCCTATGAAAATATTATTATATGAATATATATCCTTATATTTGTAAGGATAGTTATTACAGCACCAACAGGGAAGAAGGAGTAACTAAATTTTGGTATATACATTCAGTGGAATATCATGCACTCAGTTTAAAATGCAGAAAATGTTTGTGTACCAATTTGGAGAGATGTATTACTAAGCAATGAAAATAAGTTGCAGAAAAATATATATAACATTTTATTTTTATTTTTGAAAAAACTCTCTTATGTATATATGTAAGCACAGAAAAAAGCCTGCAAGTGTATACAACAAACACTTCACAATGGTAATCTCTGCAGAGGAGGAGAGTTTTGATTTGGAGATAAGGAATAAGAGAAACTTCATGTTTTATTTAATACCTTCTAATGTTTGAATTCAATTTAATGAGTATATATTAACTTTTATTTTAAAAGTAAGAAAGTATTTAAACATAACATTTTGGGAAGTTTTTCTTTTAACCAAGCTATTTTGGGGTCTGTAGAGAAGAGTTACTTTATAGTCAGAATAACTATTCTTTCAGAATTTCTAAAGGGGAAAAAGAAAAACTCCCACATAGAAATAGATTCTCTCCCAGAGTCAGCATCTGTTCATTTTACCAGGGATAAATTAAATCTAAAGTAAATGTTTGAGAGTAGTAACCTACAAAAAGCATTTTAAACAGAAATGGAGTAACAAAAAAAGACAGGAAAGTTAAAGGAAGATGAAAGCCCACCTGTACTATATCCAGTACCATGCCAGCTGAAACTGTTCCAAAACCCGCTAACAAAAAGGGCACAAGTATTTGCAATGCCATGATGCCACTGGATTCCTTTGGTAATTTTGGGGTCACTTCTACAATAGCATCTTCATCACCATCACTAGATACATCTTCATCTTGTAACATGGCAGTGGTTTCTGAAGTCTCCCTTCCATCACAGTAATTATAATTGGCATAGTCATCATACTTTTGGCTGCAGCTTGATGATGCGTGCCCATTATTGGCATGAAAAGACTGCTCTGAGAAACTGTGATACTCCATGTGTTGCTCAGATCTATTACTAAAAGTCTGTACTGCAGTTGATAATCCATCTTGCCAAATGCCGTTTGCTTTTTTGTGCCTGTCTTCTTGGTTTTTCTGGTAAATTACCGGAACCATACTCAAGAGTAAATTTAAAAACTTGTCAGATTGAATTGTGTTTAAACGTAAAGTCCAATCTACAAAACCTCCTCCATTACTTGGACCACCACTTGTTTTATCGGTAATAGATCTTCCTTTACTATTAGTCATATTGTCATCGCAAAAGACCCTGTACTCCTCAGATCTCAAGCTTCGTGAACCACAGCAGATGAATCAGAACCACACGAACACTGGTTTAAATTAAGTTGTTGACTTCATTATGTAGAAAATATTTCCACTAATAAAAGATGTTCAGAAGTTCCACAGAAGGACTGGATCTGGAAAAACAAATAATTTTTAAAAATCAGATAAACAAGATAGTTTCAGCATCAAGATAGATACTTAAATTCTTACAAAGGTATTAAACACACACATTCTTAAACCAACCCTAAGGTACTGATACTATACTTTGTGGGCTTAAAACATAACTGCTTTGTGCCATACAACTTCTTTGTGTACAGAAATATAATACGAGCTATTTTTGTGCTCAGTCTTGGTTAAAAGTATTTCTTATCTTTGCATACTTTCTGTGATCAATATCCACATAAGGTCTTCAATTGCCTCTGAAATCCCACAGTGGACAAATGTTTTAAATAAAGTAATGGCTTTTATTACTATTGCAGGGACTCAGAATCAAATTGCTACACCCTTTGCATATGTTAGTACACTACAAAAGTAAGATATATGGCATTATACTTTAAACATTAAATAATAAACCATATTACTTTATTTACAATATAATATACATTTTATTATTAAGACATGAAGAGACAAGGATGATGTTTACTATAAAAACACTTGGTAGGTATCCTGAATACTATATAGGGCATTTATTTCACATATAAAATGAGGCTGGAGTCATATTTGTACCTCTGAGATATAAAAACTCATTATAATTGATTTGGGAATATAATCCTTCTTTCATTTAGGAATAAGAAAACTAAAAAGAAATTACAAATATTCATTTAAACCTCCATTTGCAAGCCAGCCAGAAGAAAGCTTGTAATGCACTTATTTATGCCCTGCTCTGTCCATTAATGGTTCTCAGTTGCTCTGGCCCATAATCCCAGGGGAGGTCCCTGACTGGCTGGCCATTCAGTGACTAGAGTCTCTTTGAAGACTTTGAACTAAGAGACACGAACACATAACTGTGGCACATCAAAGAGTGATGGGCACTGAAGCTGCAAGGTCACCCACCACCTGACCAGGGAGACAGCCTGACAATTGCTGCCATAGCTGGCAAGGCTTTCCAAGCTATCAGGTGCGTCTCAGAAACACCTAGACCTGTCTTATACTTCTAAGAGCATCCAAGACCAAACAAATGGCACTGATTTGATAAGGGATGGGTGGCCCCAACACCTAACTGGACTGCATTTCTGCCAAGCTAGACTGAGAATTGTTGCTGCTACTATTGCTTTTAATGAAAACTACTATATTCCTTAGTATTTGTTTCCAATGTCTTAGAATATCCAGCTCCTCTCTGGATAGGAAGATCAATAGCAAGGAGTGGCAAAGGGAGAAAGAGAAGCGGCTATGTAGGACATAAGTGGGTGCTAGGGCCTGGCTCATCAATTCTATCACTCACTCACTTTCCTTTCCTCTCTCTTGTGATTATGGAGAGGTCTGGGATCTGGGAATTCCTTCTGGGGAACATTCTTAAAATATAGATTCCAGGACACCAGACCTACTGTACTGACTCAGAATGTCTGTGTTTGAGGCCCATAAATTTTTTATTTTTAACTTCTCCATGTGATGATTATGGTGCAGACTTCCTGTGGACTTGAACTGAGACTCTGATGAGTAGATTAAGCACCAGTTCCCATTTTTGCCACTTATAGGCTGGCCAGTATACAGAGAAAGTTGGTGTTTAAAGAAAATCAGATTTGGCCGGGCGCAGTGGCTCACGCCTGTAATCCCGGCACTTTGGGAGGCGGAGGCGGGCGGATCACGAGGTCAGGAGATCAAGACCATCCTGGTTAACACGGTGAAACCCTGTCTCTACTAAAAATAAAAAAAAATTAGCCGGGCAAGGTGGCGGGCACCTGTAGTCCCAGCTACTAGGGAGGCTGAGGCAGAAGAATGGCGTGAACGGGGGAGGCGGAGCTTGCAGTAAGCCAAGATGGTGCCACTACACTCCAGTCTGGGAGACAGAGCAAGACTCCATCTCGAGAAAAAGAAAAAAGAAAATCAGATTAATGAAACCAATGGCCAGAGTGAAGCAGAGATGAAACCCTGTAGTCCCAGAAAGAGAGAAAAGAGCAGAGAGCCTTCCAGGTAATGAAAGGCTGAGCTATACATCTGGAACTTAGGAGATCCCCTGCAGCCTTACATGAGTTAGATGGAGTGGGTGTCTGTTCCTTGAACTCATCTACCTTTTTAAAAAGTAGTGAGTATTTCACTGCCCCAGTAGATCTTTAATCAAATAAAAGGCAAAACAAACCCCAAAGGGATTGAGCTATAAGACAGTTCTATTCCACAGGAGGACCAGTGATAGGAAACTTCTTCCTCCTGATGCAGAATTTTGAGGATGATCAAAATGGAAATGCAGAGAAATGTAGGTAAACAAGAAAGAAAGATGACAGTGTCACCACTCAGCCATTCTAAAGTCCAGAAAGCTCAAAATCTGTGCTTTGAAAACCTGACCGACTATCAAAACTAGGTAGAAAAATGGAGAGGAGAGAAAGAAAACAAGGGGGAATTTCCCAAGACCAGTCATCTCAGAATTTCCCAAGATCAGTCATCTCTCAGAATATGTGCAAACATGGCTAAGCACGTAGTCAACACTGAGCGGGCCCGTGGGATCCAGATGCACAGACACATCCAGGTCATACTTTTGCTCCTAGAATTCTTACTTTAGTATAAGCTATTCAGAAGTTTAGATGGAGAGATGGATACTCAACCAAGGATACCATACACAGAGACCATCCAAATGTGTACAAAATTAAAAACAGAGTGCCTCCTGGAAAAAGGAAGCCCTGTAAGTGGAGCTCTGGTCTGGATTTTAGCCCACGCTCTGTCCCCTCAGCAAACTCCTTCATGCAGTGCAGAATCTGCATAACATTACACATCAGACTAGGTAGTTGGGTAAAATATGAAACTGTGCTTTAAGGACATAAAACACATATGGTGGACAGATATTTTTTGTTGTTTGCTCAGCATCTTTTCCCAATTCCTTTAGCTAATGTTATCTCCATTACCTATGGTAAATCCATATCCCTATTCCATGAGATTCTAGTAGGTATATCAATCACAGTACCCTACCCTGCAGACCACAATATTGTCAAGTGGCTCAAAGAGGATCTGAGTCCCTTCCTGGAATTTTATATATTTGCTGCTTACTATTTCCTGAGTGCCCACTAGATGCTGGGGCTACAGTAATGAAACAAATAGGCACAGTTACTGCTCTGATGGATTTTACCTTGCAGTTGGAAGGAAAAACAATAATTAGGTAAGCAATTAAATAAAGGAGATAATTTGTGATAAAGGCTACGGAGGAAACAGTTGATTAAACAAAAAATAAATGACTTACAGGGCTATTTCAGAGGGGAAGGCCTTTGCGGGAAGAAAGTTCTCATTTTCCTTTAGAATGACTTAATTCTGAAACTTTCTGTCACTATGTCTTCCTCCTCACAAAGCTCCCTCTACCACCACCACCATCACCACCACTTGGAAGAAAGCCATCTACATGAGAAGAGGACCTACAGAAAGAGGGAATCAGAGCTGAGGTAATGAGAGAGTCCTGACAACATAATTAGAATCTCTATACCATTTAGTTAAAACCCACTCCACTCCTGTTCTTCCCAAGTATAGGCCAATAAATCTCCTTCATTGCTTAAGCTACTCTGAGTCATGTTTCTGTCCTAACAGCTGGGTTTTTTTTCTGTTTTTAAATAACGCAGTTTGAAAGTGCCAGGAATGACCTTGATACAAGTATATGCCACAGACCATATCACCATCGTGCATTGAGGAAAATGTGGGCTTTTAAAAATTTTATCCTTCTTTTTATCTGGTTAATGAATAATTATCAGTTATTTCAATGCTTGTTTATTGACAAGGTCTATTATCTCCTTAAGGATTCCTTAAACTTTCTTCCTTTAACTAAATAAATCACCTGTTATAAACTCTTCTTGCTGAATAACGAATTACAATCAAAATAGCTTTGCGAGTAATCCTAAGCAAAAAGAACAAATCTGGAGGCATCACATTACCTGTCTTCAAACTACACTATAAGGATATAGTAGGCAGGGTGCAGTGGCTCATGCCTCCAATCCCAGCATTTTGGGAGGCCGAGTCAGGAGAACTACTTGAGCCCAGAAGTTGGAGACCAGCTTGAGCAACAAGGCAAAACATTGTCTCTACAAAAAATACAAAAATTAGCTGGGCGTGATGGTGTGCACCTGTAGTCCCAGCTACATGGGAGGCTGAGGTGGGAGAAGCACTGGAGCCCTGGAGGTCAAGGCTGCAGTGAGCTGTAATTGCCTCATTGCTCTCCAGCCTGGGTGACACAGTGAGACTTTTGTCTCAAAAAGAAGAAAAAAAATATATATAGTAACCAAAACAGCATGATACTGGTATAAAAGTAGATAAATAGACCAAAGGAAGAGAATAAAGAACCCAAAAATAAAGCCAAATACAACCAACTGATATTCAAGAAGCACACAAAAACATAAATTGGGAAAAGCACATTCTGTTCAATAAACAGTGCTGAGAAAATTAGACAGCCACATGTAGAAGAATGAAACTGGATCCCTCTCTCTCACCATATACAAAAATTAACTCCAAATGGATTAAAGACTTAAATCTAATACCTAAAGCCATAAAAATTGTAGAAGAAAACCTAGGAAAAAACTCTTCTGGGCATTCGTGTAGGCAAATAACTTATGGCCAAGACCCCTAAAAGCAAATGCAATAAAAATAAATAAGTAAATGAGACATAATTGAATGAAAAAGCTTTTGCAGAGCCAAAGAAACAATCACAAGAGTAAACATAACCTACAGAATGGGAGAAAACATTTGCAAATTATGCAGCCCACAAAGGACTAATATCCAGGATCTACAAGGAAGTCAAATCAGCAAGAAAAAAACAAACGATCCCATCAGAAAGTAGGTAAATGACATGAATAGACACTTCTCAGAAGAAGACATACAAATGGCCAACAAACATATTTTAAAAGTGCTCAAAATCACTAATCATCAGGGAAATGCAAATTAAAACCACAATGAAATGCCACCTAACCCCAGCCAAAACTGCCATTATTAAAGTGTCAATAAACAATAGGTGTTATCACGGATGTGGTGAAAAGAGAATGTTTACATACTGCTGGTGGGAATGTAAATTTGTACAGCCTCTATGGAAAACAGCATGGAGAGTTCTTAAAGAACTAAAAGTGGATCTACCACCATTCGATTCAGCAATCCCACTACTGGGTATCTACCCAAAGGAAAAGAAGTCATCAAATCAAAAAGACACCTGCACACATATGTTTATCTGTTTATTACAGCACAACTCACAACTGCAAAGATACGGAACCAACCTAAGTGCCCATCAATGAATTAGTGGATAAAGAAAATAAACATAAATATAAATATATACATATACACACACACACACACACACACACCATGAAATACTGCTCAGTCATAAAAAAAGAACAAAATAATGTCTTTTGCAGCAACTTGGATGGAGCTAGAGGCCATTATTCTAAGTGACATAACTCAGGAATGGAAAACCAACTACTGCATGTTCTTAGTTTTAAGTAGGAGCTGAGCTATGGGTATGCAAACGCATACAGAGGGGTATAATGGACACTGGAGACTCAAAAAGGGGGAGGGTGGGAGGAGGGTAAAGGACAAAAACTACCTGTTGGGTACAATGCACACTACTTGAGTGATGGGTGCGCTAAAATCCCAGACTTCACCACTATACAATTCATCCATGTAGCCCAAAACTACTTGTACTCGTAAAGCTACTTAAAAAAAAAAAAAAAAAATTGTTTAAGTTTTATGGTCGATTTAAAATGGGCATTGTGCATATATACCACAAAATTAAAATCATTTGTTCTGTATTTGTTATCCATCAATCCATCAATGAATGGGAAAAAAAAGTAAATTTAAAAAAAAAGAAATAAAATTGGGCAGTTTCCACTGGTTTTAATGTGCTTAAAGAGTGCCATTGAGATATTTATCTCTAGCTACTTTAATAAGTTATACTAATCTGATAGTAGCATAGTGGGGAAGAACCAGTGTCTTTAGAACTCCTAGTATTCTTACTTCAATATAAGCTATTCAGAAACTTACGTGGCTTAGGTTTAAATTCTGGACTCTCTTTGTAAACTATAAAGCAACAAATGCTTAGAAGAAAAGATCCACTACTTTATTCCTTAACAGCCAATATTTGTACAAGAGAGATGTTTAGAGAAAAAGAAAAAAGAGCATCTACAACCGGTACAGAAAGTAGAGTGGTTAAAATCGTGGCTTGGGATTCTATCTGCACTCCCATGTTCATTTCGGTATTGTTCACAATATCCAAGATATGGAAGCAATCTAGGTGTTCATCAACAGATGAATCGATAAATACAATGTGGTTTATAAACTACAATGAAATACTATTCAGCTTTAAAAAGTAAGAAAATTCTGTAATTCTTGACAACATGGGTGAAACCAGAGGACATTATGCTAATTGAAATAAGCTAGGCACAGAAAGAAAAATATTGTACTTATGTGGAATCTGAAAAAGTTGATATCTTAAAAACAGAGAGTAGACAGGTGGTTACAATGGGTGGTGGGGAGGAGGAGGAATGGGGAAAGGAAAGTTGTTGATCAAAGGGTATAAAGTTTTAGTTCCTGGGAGAGACAGTTTTTGGTTTATTGTTTGTTTTGAGACGGAGTTTCATTCTTGCTGCCCAAGCTGGAGTGCAATGGTGCAATCTTGGCCCACTGCAACCTCCACCTCCCGGGTTCAAGCAATTCTCCTGCCTCAGCTTCCTGAGTAGCTGGGATTACAGGGGCACGCCACCATGCCCTGCTAATTTTTTGTATTTTTAGTAGAAATGGGGTTTCACCATGTTAGCCAGGATGGTCTCAAACCCCTGACGTCAGGTGATCCGCCCTCCTCAGCCTTCCAAAGAGCTGGAATTACAGGCATGAGTCGCCGCGCCTGGCCTGGAAGAGTAAGTTTTGGTGATCTATTGCACTGTATGTTGACCACAGTTAATAATATATTCTATGTTTCAAAATGCCAAAAAATATATATATATAGATTTTCAATATTCTTACTACACACACACAAAAAAATGATGTCAGTGAGGTGATGTATATGTTAGTTATCTTGATTGAATATTTTCTATAATGTATACATAGATCAAAATATCACATTACATATCATATAGTTATTACTTATTAAAAATAAATAAAATTTAAGAATTATCTAAATTGCTCATGTACTGTCAATAAAAAGATGAAGCATGATTCAAAAATCTTAGATTCAGTTGGATGTAACAAATGTTGTTATTTACTGGTCTTGTTCCAAAGACTCTTTAGGTGCTACGGGCAGACAACACAAAGGCCACTCTGACCACGGTTATACACTGCATAACATTTTGGTCAAGGATGGACCACATATATGATGGCGGTCCCATAAAATTATAATGGAACTCAAAAATTCCTATTGCCAGCCTGGGCGTAGTAGCTCATGCCTGTAATTCCAGCATTTTAGGAGGCTGTGCTAGGCGGAGCCCTTGAGGCCAGGAGTTTGAGACCAGCCTGGCCAACATGGCGAAACCCTGTCTCTAGTAAAAATACAAAAATTAGCTGGGCATGAAGGCACATGCCTGTAATCCCAGTTACTCGGGAGGTCGAACCATGAGAATTGGTTGAACTTAGGAGGCAGAGGTTGCAGTGAGCCAAGATCGTACCACTGCACTCCAGCCTAGGCAACAGAGCGAGACTCTGTCTCAAAAAAAAAAAAAAAAATTCCTGTTGCCTAGTGACATCGAAGTTGTCAAAATGTATGTCATAGCATGAGGCATTAGCCACACGTTTGTGGTGATACTGGTATAAATAAACCTACTGTGCTGCCAGTCATATAAAAGTATAACGCAGACAGTTACGTATTTATAGTACATAATATTTGCCAATGATAATAAATAATGGTTCTGTTACTGGTTTATGTATTTACTATACTATACCTTTTATATTATTTTAGCATGTATACCTGCTCCTTTGTGTGCTACTGGCCCAGAAAACCTTGCAGTGGGGCAAGATGGAAGGTGGAAGACAGTGATAGTGATGTTCTTGACCCTATGGAGGCCTATGCTAAGGTGTGTGTGTATTAGTCCATTTTCATGCTACTGACAAAGACATACCCAAGACTGGGCAATCTACAAAAGAAAGAGGTTTAGTTGGACTCACGTGGCTGGGGAGGCCTCACAATCATGGCAGAAGGCAAGGAGGAGGAAGTCACATCTTACATGGATGGTGGCAGGCAAAGAGAGAGCTTGTACAGGGCAATTCCCATTTTTGAAAAACCATCAGACTTTGTGAGACCCATTCACTCTCATCAGAATGGCGCAGGAAAGACCTGCCCCCATAATTCAGTCGCCTCCCACTGGGTCCCTCCCACAACACGTAGGAATTATGGGAGCAACAAGATGAGATTTGGCTGGGGACACAGAGCCAAACTGTATCAGTGTGTGTCTTAGATTTTAATTAAAAAGTTTTAAAAAGTAAAAGAAAAAAAACAAAAATTGAAAAAAGTATATAAAGAAAGAAGGAAAATATTTTGTGCAGCTGTACAATGTGTGTGTGTTTTAAGCTAAATATTATTACAAAAGAGTCAATATTTTTAATATTTAAGGTTTATGAAGTAGAAATGTTACAGGCTGGGTGCGGCGGCTCATGCCTGTAATCCCAACACTTTGGGAGGCCAGGGTGGGAGTTTTCCTTGAGCCCAGGAGTTCAAGATTACAGTGAGCTACGATTGTGCACTGCACCCCAGTGGATGACAGAGCAAGACCCTGCCTCTAAACAATTATTTAAATTAAAATTCAAACAATGAAAAATTAAAAGTTACAGTAAGCTAGAGTTAGTTTAATATTAACAAAGAAAAATATTTTTGTACATTTTATGTAGCCTAAGTGTGTTTATAAAGTCTACAGTAGTGCACAGTAATGTCCTGGCCCTTCACATTCACTCACCCCTCACTTACTGACTCACCCAGCGCAAATTCCAGTACTGAAAACTCCATTCATGGTAAGTGCCCTATACAGGTGTATCATTTTTTATTTTTTTCTACTGTTTTTACTATACGTTTTCTATTTTTAGATACACAAATACCATTGTGTAACAACAGGTTTATACAGCGTTACTGTACAGTAGCCTAGGATCAATAGGCCATACCATACAGCCTTGGTGTGTGGTAGGCTCTACCATCTAGGTTTGTGTTAGCATACTCTATGATCACGCAGCAATGAAATGCATCTAACAACACGTTTCTCAGAATTTATTCCCATCGTTAAGCCCTTCATGAAGTGATGCATGACTGTATTTAGTGCCTTAGATTATTGGTATCAAAGTGTGGTCTCGCATCCAATGGCATGGCATCAACTGGGAGACTAAGAAATGCAGGACCTCAGTCAGCTCTCATCCCAACTCAACCTCCTGAATAGAAATCTGCACTTTAGGCCGGGCGCGGTGGCTCAAGCCTGTAATCCCAGCACTTTGGGAGGCCGAAACGGGCGGATCACGAGGTCAGGAGATCGAGAGACGATCCCGGCTAACACGGTGAAACCCCGTCTCTACTAAAAAATACAAAAAAATAGCCGGGCGAGGTGGCGGGCGCCTGTAGTTCCAGCTACTCGGGAGGCTGAGGCGGGAGAATGGCGTAAACCCGGGAGGCGGAGCTTGCAGTGAGCTGAGATCCGGCCACTGCACTCCAGCCTGGGTGACAGAGCAAGACTCCGTCTCAAAAAAAAAAAAAAAAAAAAAGAAATCTGCACTTTAAATGGTATCCCAAAGGATTTGTGTTACTTTGAGAAGCACCTCCTGATACATTCAAAAAGGAATCTGATTTATACCTAATATACCAGACATTTGATATTACCAGGTTTTCAAGCGTGAACAAGGATGTAAGCAGTGGTAATGCATACAGCCCTACTTGTGCAAGTATAAACTGCCAAAACCACTTTGGAAAACAATTAGGCATTATCTACTGAAACTGAGAGGCATGTACCCCACAATCCAGCATTTTCATCCTTAAATCCCTGCCCTAAGGAAATATACACTGTACACCGGAAGACACATGAAAGAATGTTCTTGGTAGCATTATTCATACTAGAAAAAAAAAGGAATTAATCTATGAGAAAGGATAAATTGTGGCATATCAATACAACGTAATATAAAAATAAGGTTATGATAAACACACATTTCAAGAGAGTGCTTACATTTGGTGAAGTGATACAAAAGCACCCAGGAGGTTCCAAAGGTATTGGTTATATTTTTTAAGTTTGGTGGTAGGTACCTAGTGCTTATTATTGTTTTTCAAATTGTGCATATACAAGACTGCTTCAATGTGATTGATACTGTGATGGATGTTATTATTACTCCCCATTATTGCTCCCCTCCTGCAGGAGGATTCTTGTCCCTACCTGTTGCCATGTTATTTGCAGGGACTATAGGAGAATTATACTTCCTCATCTGCAATAGCATCAGGTTTGGCCATGGGACTCCCTTTAGCCAACAGAATAAGAGCATCAGCAACACCTACAAACAGAAACAATTCAGCTATGTCTCTTTATCATGAGAATGGCATGTCCTAGGCAGTTGCTGCTTCTTCAGACTGGGTCCCAAGACAAAGACACATGGAGAGATACAGCGACCACAGCCACCCCACATCAATCCACAGGCTACACATAACAGGAGAAAGAAATAAAGCTTTGTCCCAGAAAGCCACTGAGAGTTTGGAATTGTTTGTTACCACAGCATAATCTAACAAAAGCTAACTTAAAAAGTGTATGTCTTAAAAAGTAATCTGACCCATAGATTCCTATCCATTTTAGTTTAGAAGAGTCTCTCTGACATACTGAGCACTTAAAGGTTCCAGTCTATGGTCAAGGAGTTTTAAAACACTGGCTTCCAAACATTTGAATCTCAAAAACGTAAATTTCCTCCGAAATTTTACAAAGTCATAAAACAGTCTTTTCCTAAAAAATGAGTATACATTTTAATGCCAAAATATAGAAAGGACAAAATCTCAGACTAAAGGGCAGTCCTTTTCATCGAACACATTTACATTTATGGAAAAGTTCATTTCATGTTCCCTGCGAGAGCTTTGTCATAGTTTACCACTGGTTTATAGAGTCATGTCAGGGAATCATTGACTTAAAAGAAAATAAGATCAGACGCTCCTTATGAATTCAACTTTACTTACAAAAATAAAAAAGGTTCTTGCTCTGTCACTCAGGCTACAGTGCAGTGGTACAATCATAGCTCACTGAAGCCTCAAACTCCTGGGCTCAAGTGATCCTTGCACCTCGGCCTCCCAAGTAGCTAGGACTATAGGTGCAAGACACCACACCCAGCTAATTTTTAAATATCTTGTAGAGACAGGGTCTTGCTATGTTGCCCAGGCTGGTCTCAAACTCCTGGCCTCAAGTGATCACTTCCTCCTGCCTATACCTCCCAAAGTGCTGATATTACAGGCATGAGCCACCGTGCCCAGCCATAAAATTGCTTTTTTAAAAAAGTAAAGAAAATGAAGTATATTGTATGTGTGTGGATTTACCAAACCAGAATCTTGGAGAAACTCTGCCTATTGCACTGAAAGAGGCATTCTATTCCATTGCAAAAGTTAAATAACAATGCTTAGGAAATCTAGCAGAGCTGAGAGTCAGGAGACACAGGTCATTCTTAATTACTAAGGAAGGTATTAAATTGGAGTTTAATGTTTTGTTTTCTTCCCACAACAATAAAAGAAGAAATTCTAATGCAATCTATTACCAGTAATTATTTCATTTAGTTGAAAATCCCAACTTGTTGAGCAGGTATGTATATTTATATAAACATACTAAAATCCATGGTACTATCACACACACACACACTCACACACACATACAGACACACCCAGAAATTGACTCTTTATGGTCATTATATATTCTTACTTTTGCCACTCTGCAAGTGTTCTTTTCATTTTTTCTTTATACCTCCTCTCTATGTTTCTGTTTGCTATTTTTTTGTTTGTTTGTTTGTTTGAGACGGAGTCTCACGCTGTTGCCCAGGCTGGAGTGCAGTGGCGCGATCTCGGCTCACTGCAAGCTCCGCCTCCTGGGTTCACGCCATTCTCCTGCCTCAGCCTCCTGAGTAGCTAGGACTACAGGCACCCGCCACCGCGCCCGGCTAATTTTTTGTATTTTTAGTAGAGACGGGGTTTCACTGTGGTCTCGATCTCCTGACCTTGTGATCCGCCCGCCTCGGCCTCCCAAAGTGCTGGGATTACAGGCTTGAGCCACCGCGCCCAGCCTGTTTGCTATTTTTTTTAAAGGCTCACCTCTAAAATGGAATGAAAGTATCTGAAAGTATCTCCCTTTTTTTTTTTTTTTTTTTTTGCTAAAATACATAGTTAGCTCCTGGCCGGGCATGGTAGTTTGTTCATGCCTGTAATCCCAGCACTTTGGAGGGCCAAGGCAGGTGGATCACCTGAGGTCAGGAGTTCGAGACTAGCCTGGCCAATAGGGTGAAACCCCATCTCTACTAAAAATACAAAAAATTAGCTGGGCATGGTGGTAGACACCTGTAGTCCCAGCTACTTGGGAGGCTGAGGCAGGTGAATTGCTTGAACCCGGGAAGCAGAGGTTGCAGTGAGCCGAGATCATACCACTGCACTCCAGCCTGGACAACAAAGCAAGACTCCATCTAAAAAAAAGTAAAAATTAAAAAAAATTAAAAATAAGAAAAGTTAGCTCCTAAGAAAAATCTTGACTTTTTTGCTTAACCTAGAAACTTTCCACTGAAACTGAATTCAAGAACTCACATAGGTTTAATTTAGGAAACAGACAGTGATGTCAAACTTTCTTAACAAGTTGGGGAACATGGAAGAGAGGTGAAAGGACAATTAACTGTCATGTCAGTAACACTGAATTGCTGTAAACTGGATGGTCCTGAATTATCTGCACAAACATGAGCGCTTGAGACATCACAGACACAATTTAGCTACTGATACCCCAAAGCTAGCTGATTCCATAAAACAATTGCTCAGTTCTAGGGTTGCCCACTGATAGAAAAGAATAATGTCATAACATTTCTCAATCCTAAAGTTTCTACATGCCTAAACATTTGTAAAGTATTTGTTTAAGCCTACAGAAGAAATAACAGATACATTGAATAAATCCTCTATATAATAAATCCTCAATACATCTAAAATAATTTTTGAAATAAAACCAGACCCAGAGCCACTGATTTTGTTCTCAGAATCACAACCCTCAACTCCAGCCTCCCAAAAAAAATTAATATAAATTTTTAAAGGAATTTTTATTTGGAAGAAGGATACATCAGAAGCAAGCCAATCAATCAACTCAAACACAATCCAGTTAAACCAACTCTTAACTGAGAAAATATTGACAGAATAAATATGCTACGTGTCCAAAGACCTAAGTAGATTGCATAAACAGAGTACAGTTCATTCTATCAGTTAGATTATATCTAGCTCCTATCAAACCAGGCGACTGAAAAGTGAAAAATATCAAATAGTTAATGCACGTGGGGCTTAAAACCTAGATGATGGGTTGATAGGTACAGCAAATCACCATGGCACACGTAAACCTATGTAACAAAACTGCACCTTCTGCACATGTCTCCCAGAACTTAAAGTAAAATTAAATTTTAAAAAGTGAAAAATAATTCAATCATTTAACTTGGAATTCTGATTACACTGAGAGCGATGAATAAACAGTTTTTATAATACAGGAACAAACAATTAACAAAAGTATTAGCACTGCTGTCTGAGACAAGTCAACCAGTAGATGGATGCAAACAAGGTGAATTAGAGAACTCTATTTTGAAGTTGAGAAAGTGCTTTTAAACAACAAAGAAAGAGAGGTATATTTATTTCCCCTACTCTATCTTAAACATTTCTTACATGTATCTTATTTTTTAAAAACTACCAAACACTTAATGACTCTCTCTTACAATTGACATGTGGCGGGGCACAGTGACTCACACCTGTAATCCTAGAACTTTGGGAGGCCGAGGCAGGTGGATCGCTTGAGCCAGGGAGTTTGAGACCAGCCTGAGCAACATGGCAGAAACCCAACTCTAAATAAATACAAAACTTAGCCAGGCATGGTGGCGCATGCCTGTATTCTCAGCTACTCTGGAGACTGAGGTGGGAGGATCACCTGAGCCTGAGAAGTCAAAGCTGTAGTAAGCCATGATCGTGTCACTGCACTCCAGCCTGGGCTACAGAGTGAGATCTTGTCTCAAAAAAAAAAAGGGCTACAGAGTCTCAAAACAAACAAAAAAAGACACAATTCATAAATTTCCTGCAAATGATTTCAGAGAACTTTACCTCCTCATCACTCAGCACCTCCTCTCCTATATAGTCACGGGAACGTTTATTTAGAAATTACAGCTACAGAAGGCCTTACTACTTAAAAATAGTATTTTTGCTTTTCTTCAATAAAAATTGAGCCAGCTTTTTTTACTTTAGCAGTGAGGAAACTTACAGCTACATCTGAGACTCAAATTTCATAACTGACTTACTCATCTAATGGTATACTCCTAGTTTTATTTTCTCTGGTACTCTGTAAGTTGTATTATTTATGTTTTATTCTTATGTACTCTATCTTGTTACACAGAGTCAGCTTATAAAAAATACCTACAAGAAATAGTGAGTTCCCTGGCACTTATAAATCTGAAATAGCTAAATTTAGAAACTAAATAACTGCAGTTCATTAGCATTTCAAATGACTAGAAATTGTTATTCAGGATTCATATAAAAGTATACTTTCATACTTTATCCTTAACACATTTTTATACTCTCACAGTTCAATTTTTAAAATGCAAAACCCACTCTGGGACCAAATTAAAATACACACTTGACTCTGTATAATTAAACTGAAAGTTAAAAGCTTCCAGAATTTTAAGGTGCAGAAAAGATGCCAATGGGTTAAAGTTTAAAAGGAAAAAAAAGCAAAAACCTTCTTTTTAAGAGGAGAGAAAGGCAGAAAGGGAGCCAACGTATCAATGTTTAGAAGAAAAACAAAATCATCTTTTTAAGAAAAGTAAATTATGTTAATCAATCTGGAATCCTCGCTGAGAAAGTTAAAGAAATTCGAAATTGAATACAATGTAGAACAGAGGAGCTTCAAAACACTGGACCCTGGGGCCTCCTCAGCCAATGGATGCCCTGGATTCTCCCCTTCTTAGGACCTCTAGCAGCTATAATATTGTTATTCCTCTTTGGATCCTGTATCTTTAACCTCCTTGTTAAGTTTGTCTCTTCCAGAATCTAAGCTGTAAAGCTACAAATTGTTCTTCAAATGGAGCCCCAGATGCAGTCCATGACTAAGATCTACCCAGGACCCCTGGACCAGCCTGCTAGCCCATGCTCCGATGTTAATGACATTGAAGGCACCCTTCCCAAGGAAATCTCAACAGCACAACCCCTATTACACCCCAATTCAGCAGGAAGCAGCTAGAGCAGTCGTCAGCCAACGTCCTCAACAGCACTTGAGTTTTCCAAGTTGAGAGGGGGAACTAAGAGACAGGACTAGCTGGATTTCCTAGGCCAACTAGGAATCCCTAAGCCTAGCTGGGAAGGTGACTGCATCCACCTTTAAAGACGGGGCTTGCAACTTAGCTCACACCCAAACAATCAGGTAGTAAAGAGAGCTCACTAAAACGCTAATTAGGCAAAAACAGGAGGTAAAGAAATAGCCAATCATCTATCACCTGAGAGCACAGTGGGAGGGACAATGATCGGGATATAAACCCAGGCAGTCGAGCCAGCAACGGCTACCCTCTTTGGGTCCCCTCCCTTTGTATGGGAGCTCTGTTTTCACTCTATTAAATTTTGTAACTGCGGGAAAAAAAATGTAAAAGAAAACAATTACTTGCCATCTATAAGGTTATCATTTTTATTCTACAATCTTAGACCACGAATATCTCATAATTTTCACGGCTATCACATCTTAAATACTTACTTGGAGCACTCATCCACTAAGCCCTTCTCTTTCCCCTATCCCCAGAGAGAAGTAGCACTCTACCATGAACTGGTGGCACTGAAGCACATTACCTCCCATTAGATGATAAAGTGGGCAGCCTCCACACCGAGGTCTTCCTCAGGTGGTGGCCTAACATCACCTTCCCTCTCTGGGACACCTTCGTAATGGCACCACCCAGGGGATGAGGCCAATCTTCTACCTTCCCCAAACTGCACTTTCCATAAATCAGTTCAGGTGCACCAACTCATCACAAGAGACTAAATTGAGATTACGTAAATCACAGGTACACAGTATCATGTTACTCAATTATCTGGGCATCAAGTTAAAACAATGACCTAACTCTGAGTTCTTTACTCCTGCAATCAAGTTTCTCTTCTACTCTTTGGTCAGGGCTGAGCACTATTTCATTCAAATGGCAGTTTGTGGGTTTGTTTTCAAAAGAACTCTTGGCCGGGCGCGGTGGCTCAAGCCTGTAATCCCAGCACTTTGGGAGGCCGAGATGGGCGGATCACGAGGTCAGGAGATCGTAGACCATCCTGGCTAACACGGTGAAACCCCGTCTCTACTAAGAAATACAAAAAAAAAAAAAATAGCCGGGCGAGGTGGCAGCGCCTGTAGTCCCAGCTACTCGGGAGGCTGAGGCCGGAGAATGGCGTGAACCCGGGAGGCGGAGCTTGCAGTGAGCTGAGATCCGGCCACTGCACTCCAGCCTGGGCTACAGAGCGAGACTCCGTCTCAAAAGAACTCTTTTCTGGAGGGTTCTAAGCCCAAAATGAAATTTAGGCTAAAACTATTCTCAAAACCACCCCAAAGGCCAATTTAGCTGTCATATAGTGATCTTTGCTCATAAAAATTCCCAACTACCCTTCTTTCCCGGATTATTTAAAAGTGTGTTTCTAATATCCACTGGCATAGAGTTCTCTCCCATTGTTTTAATTTTTTTCATAAAAGTAATATGTATTCAATGTAAAAAGAAAAAGAAAAAAAGAGGTCAGGCATGGTGGCTCATGTCTGTAATCCTAGCACTTTGGGAGGCCAAAGTGGGCAGATCACCTGAGGTCAGGAGTTCGAGACCAGCCTGGCCAACATGGTGAAACCCTGTCTCTACTAAAAATACAAAAATTTGCCAGGCGTGATGTCGCACACCTGTAATCCCAGCTACTCCAGAGGCTGAAGCAGGAGAATCGTTTGAACCCAGGAGGCAAGGCTGCAGTGAGCTGAGATCACACCACTGCACTCCAGCCCAGGCAACAGAGCAAGACTCCATCTCAAAAAAAATAATAAATAAAAATAATAAATAATGAAAAGAAAAGAAGGCTGGGAACAGTAGCACCTGTATTCCCAGCACTTTGGGAGGCCGAGGCAGGGGGATCACAAGGTCAGGAGATTGAGACCATCCTGGCTAACATGGTGGAACTCTGTCTCTACTAAAAATACAAAAAATTAGCTGGGCGTGGTGGCGGGGGTCTGTAGTCCCAGCTACTCAGGAGACTGAGGCAGGAGAATGGCGTGAGCGTGGGAGGTGGAGCTTGTAGTGAGCCAAGATCGCACCACTGCACTCCAGCAAGGGCAACAGAGCAAGACTCCATCTCAAAAAGAAAAAAAAAGAAAAAAAAGAAAAGAAAAGAAAAAGAAACAACAAAAGATAAATAAAAACTGTTTATCCTGAAAATCCACCATCCAGAGATAGTCATTGATAACATATTGGTATATATAAATTTATTATATTTTTTCCAAATACACGTTTAAAACAAAAATAGGCTCAAATTGGACATACTGCTTTCCAACCTGCTTTTTCCATTTCATAACATATCCAAAAAATTTTCTCAATCAATATTCTACAGTTATCTTTAAATAAAAGGTGACAGCCTTCATTCAATTAATACATCCTAAATACTTTCAGACAATTCAGAATTCTGCTGTACTCCATTTTTTCATAGCCATAATTCACTTATATTTTATATCGGTTACATACTTGTGAATAAATAACTACAAATGAACCATCAACCTCCAAGGTGAAGCAAGGTGATACACCAAGTCCATGGTGTATTTTCCCTTCAAACCATCAAATATAATTCAAAATGAAAATAACGCCAAACAAAACAAGTATAAGAGTCACAAAAAGGTGCAGGGCGCAGTGGCTCATGGCTGTAATCCCTGCACTTTGGGAGGCTGAGGTGGGTGGATCACGAGGTCAGGAGATCGAGACCATCCTGGCTAAGACGGTGAAACCCCGTGTCTATTAAAAATACAAAAATTAGCTGGGCGTAGTGGCAGGCGCTAGTCCCAGCTACTCGGGAGGCTGAGGCAGGAGAATGGTGTGAACCCAGGAGGTGGAGCTTGTAGTGAGCTGAGATGGCGCCACTGCACTCCAGCCTGGGCACAGAGTGAGACTCTGTCTCAAAAAAAAAAAAAAAGAGTCACAAAAAGGTATGATTTTTCCCCATGAATTCTACTTCATTGTTTTTTAAAAATGATAAAACATTAAATTTTTAAAAATCTTTTTTGGCAACCCTTTCTAGCACTCAAACATGCTTCAACTGCATATCAAGCATTGTTCCCAGGGATTGAGAAAGGAATAGATTTTTTATTCTAAGAAGTAGCATAGGAGTTTTAAATTCAGGTTATAAAATCCTTAAACAATCAAAATCCCTTGGCCGGGCGCGGTGGCTCAAGCCTGTAATCCCAGCACTTTGGGAGGCTGAGACGGGCGGATCACAAGGTCAGGAGATCGAGACCATCCTGGCTAACCCGGTGAAACCCCGTCTCTACTAAAAAATACAAAAAACTAGCCGGGCGAGGTGGCAGGCGCCTGTAGTCCCAGCTACTCCGGAGGCTGAGGCAGGAGAATGGCGTGAACCCGGGAGGCGGAGCTTGCAGTGAGCTGAAATCCGGCCACTGCACTCCAGCCTGGGTGACAGAGCGAGACTCCGTCTCAAAAAAAAAAAAAAACAAAAAAACAAAAAAACAAAAAAACAAAATCCCATAACTAAGTTTACAAATTTCAATCAGGCACTTTCTTTTTCTTTCTTTTTTTTTTTTTTTTTTTTTTTGTAGAGATACAGTCTCACGTTGTTGCCCAGGAGGAACAGGATGGAGTGCAGTGGTGTGTTCCTGGCTCACTTCTTCCTTGAACTGCTGGGCTCAAGCAATCTTCCCACCTCAGCCTCCCTAGTAACTGGAACTAATTTTTTTTTTTTTTTTTTTTTTTTTTGAGACGGAGTCTCGCTGTGTCGCCCAGGCTGGAGTGCAGTGGCCGGATCCCAGCTCACTGCAAGCTCTGCCTCCCGGGTTTTTACGCCATTCTCCTGCCTCAGCCTCCCGAGCAGCCAGGACCACAGGCGCCTGCCACCTCGCCCGGCTAGTTTTTTGTATTTTTTAGTAGAGACGGGGTTTCACCGTGTTAGCCAGGATGGTCTCGAACTCCTGACCTCGTGATCCACCCGTCTCGGCCTCCCAAAGTGCTGGGATTACAGGCTTGAGCCACCGCGCCCCGCCACTGGAACTAATTTTTAAAAAGTTTTTGTGGAGACAGTCTCACTACATTGCTCAGGCTGGTCTTGAACTCCTGGCCACAAGCTGTCTTCCCACCTTGGGCTCCCAAAGTGTTGGGTTTACAGGTATGGGCCACCACACCTGGCCCAGGCACATTTTTAAAAAGAGAATACTAACTACTTATTTAAAGTTGTATTATTCATGTGGAATCTTTATGGCAAGTACTTTATGCTATGTTTGAAATTGTACAAAGTTTACTGAGATGTTTGCAATGCTTTCATTTGATGAAATATGACTTGTATTGAGTGATTTTTATGGGGGAATTTCAAGTGACTTATTTGTCAAATCTTTACACTTCAATTAAGAGAGACAATCTGCTTCCAAAAATTAACTGTCAAGAAGTGTCAACACGATAATGATAATAAGAGCAGTTAAGAGCTAGGGCTTCAGAGTCAAACTGGCTTACATCCCGACTTTCACAAACGGTGGGACCTATGCCTCCATACCTCAGTTTTCTCATGTAAATACATCTCCTTCACTGGTTTATTGTGGGGATTAAATGACTTAATACATATAAAGTGCTTAGAACAGACTTCAATAAATGTTAGCTAATATTATTACTATTCATCACTATTATTACACATTTTCATAAAAGGCTCAAAATCTAACTTCCCACCTCTTTCTCTTCTTACTAATGAAATATACTATGTCATACAATCACAAAAATGTTGTACATTACTGTATTGAATTGCTGGCTTTTAATTTATTTTTATCTTTTTTTTTTTTTTTTTTTTGAGACAGAGTTTCACTCTGTTGCTGAGGCTGGAGTGCAGCGGTGCTATCTCGGCTCACTGCAACCTCCACCTCCTGGGTTCAAGAAATTCTTCTGCCTCAGCCTCCTGAGTAGCTGGGGCCACAGGTGCACACCACCATGCTCGGCTAATTTTTATATTTTTAGTAGAGACGAAGTTTCACCATGTTGGCCAGGCTGGTCTGGAACTCCTGACCTCAGGTCCACCCGCCTCAGCCTCCCAAAGTGCTGGGATTCCAGGTGTGAGCCACCATGCCTGGCCACTGGCTTTTAATTTTAAGATAAACTGTTTTGTTCTAATTTTCTATTAAAAAATCAACTGGATTTTAGTATTTATATTTTATATAACATTCTATTTTTCATTAAACTGCCAGTATATTTTTAAGTTACATACATATTTTACATATATATATGTGTGTGCACTGACGAATATAAATACATACTAAACAGTACATATGTATACCAAAAAGTACAAGTCTTCAGGGAATCACAATGTTTTAAAAGGAAAAAAAGACAATGAAAGTTGGATTAGGAACTAGCCCTAATACTGTTTTTTTTAATCTAAATATCATATCTCACATATATTTTAATTCACAAAAGACATCTAAATAACATTTTTATAACTTACAAATAAACCAGATTATCTTAACTCACACAATAAGGGTTATCCTGGGCTAATGAACTAAGTCTACTCAACCAGAACTCATGAAAGCATTAGAATCCACCATGAGTTTGCCTGGGGTCATTTTGAAACTCCACTAATCTAGAAATGTGACAACACAGTTTGCTGACTTTTCTCTGAAATAATTAAAATTGTTGTTATGGAAATTCTTTATTGTTTCTTATCTAAAAGACAGGCAAACGTAGCAGATAAAATGTAGCAGCTGAGCTTTTGGGAGCTAGGGATCCCTAAAAATTTTGCTTTCTTTGTCATATTTATAACAGTAGCCCTTTGTTAAGTCCCAGTAGAATACATTGGATAATGATGAAAAAAATGTTTATTTCTCCAGGAAGTAGTCCTTTGGCCTAATTTGCTTACTATATCATTTACACTTACCAGGAACATGAATAGCTTATCAAAATGCCACGCTCAGACTAAAAAAGCGCTGCTCCAAAGAACTAAACTCTAATCAATAAGTCCTACAAAATATGTAAAAACTTAAACCTAAAGGAAAGGAGATCACCCATTCTATCTACATCAACACTACTTAAAGCAAAAAGAATCGGTTTCTCTTATATATACTGACCTCATTTTATCTTTTGTGAAAAACCTAGAAGATAGGTATGTTCATCCTTTACAGTTTAGAAAACTGCATCTCAGAGAGGTTAGATAATATGCCCAAAGTTACAACGTTAGTAAGATAAAGACACAGGACTTGAGTTCATGACTTTCTGACTAACCAGTTAATGATAAGGAAGCCACTGCAGATATTTCTCTGTGTTCTAATCCTCCAGCAACAGTGTACGCAGCCATGGGCACGAGGATGATAGAACCAAGGTGTATCATCAGTGTTCCCTCTCAGCTCCTTTCATGCCCAACACTGGAACCCAGTAAACTGGATTCAAGTTATTTTTGAACACAGTTTATTGCTCAAGAATGGAAATAGCTCCTTCCCAGGTTTCACCTCTGATTCATAAGTGAACTATCTCTGCACTGTCTTCTGTTACTCAATAAATGAACAAATATGGCTGGGCACGGTGGCTCACGCCTGTAATCCCAGGACTTTGGGAGGCCGAGGTAGGCGGATCACCTGAGGTTGGAAGTTCAAGACCAGCCTGACCAACATGGAGAAACCCTGTCTCTGTTAAAAATACAAAATTAGCTGGGCATGGTGGCGCAAACCTGTAGTCCCAGCTACTCGGGAGGCTGAGACAGAAGAACTGCTTGAACCCAGGAGGCAGAGGTTGCGGTGAGCCGAGATCATACCATTGCACTCCAGCCTGGGTAACAAGAGAGAAATTTCATCTCAAACAAATAAATAAATAAATAAAATGAACAAATATTTTCTGAAGATCCAGAAAAGTAATATCATAAATTGCCTTGTTTATAAGTACCAATATAAAACAGTGTGGAAGAAATAAGAGACCACTTAAAACTTTAGTACCTGCTCCCAGAATGCTCTTGCTTTATAACACATTATTTCACCTATTTACATTAAGATCATCCTTTATTAGTCTATGAGCTTTTGCTATAAAATTCTGCATATTACCTACACAGTATTGGACAAAATGTAAGTGTTCACCAACTACAAGCTGAAAGGAGGAATGAATAAAATGATGGTGAGCTAAACTTTTTTTTTTTTAAAGACAGAGTTTCGCTCTTGTTGCCCGGGGTGGAATGCAATGGCGCAACCTCGGCTCACCACAACCTCTGCCTCCTGGGTTCAAGCAATTCTCCTGCCTCAGCCTCCTGAGTAGCTGGGATTACAGGCATGCGCCACCACGCCTGGCTAATACTGTATTTTTAGTACGGACAAGGCTTCTCCATGTTGGGCAGGCTGGTCTCAAACTCCCGACCTCAGGTGATCCGCCTACCTCAGCCTCCCAAAGTCCTGGGATTACAGGCGTGAGCCACCGTGCCTGGCTGGTACACTGAACCTTTAAGGAAAGGTAAGATTTAGAGAAATTGAGGGGAGGCTGGGAGGGGAGAGACGGAAAAGTGCCTTTCAATGAGGTGAACGGTAATCAGGCAGAAAATGATGGGAAAATGGGAAGATATGAAGAGAAGATTCAATATGACCAAGCAGCAAAATGAGAAACTTGGGGAAGACATGGAATGCCTGACTAGGGGGCTTAGGACTTTGTTTTCTAAATTAGGACAGTTGTTTTTAAACTTCCATTTATTCATTGATTTTAATTTTGAGACAGGGGCTCTGATATGCTTTGGTTGTGTCCCCACCCAAATCTGATCTTGAATTGTAATCCCCATAATCCCCACGTGTCTAGAAAGAGACCTGGACGGAGGTAGTTGGATCATGGGGGTGGATTCCCCCAAGCTGTTCTCGCGAAAGTGTGTGAGTTCTCATGAGATCTGATGGTTTTATAAGGGACTGTTCTGCCTTCGCTCCTCACACTTTTCTCTCTCTTGTTGCCATGTAAAGAAGGCCCTTGCTTCCCCTTTGCCTTCCACCACGACTATGAGTTTCCTGAGGCCTCCGCATGCGGAACTGTGAGTCAATTAAACCTCTTTCCTTCATAAATTAGGCAGTCTTGGGTATTTCTTTATAGCACTGTGAGAATGGACTAACACAGTCTCACTACTTTTCCCAGGGTGGGTCACGAACTCCTGAACTCAAGCCATCCTCCCACCTCAGTCTCCTGAGGTAGTTGGGACTACAGGAACTGTGGTTGGCTAAACCTTTATTTTCAATGCAGAGGAACCCTTTATTTAAATTAAACCCTATGTGAAATCCTAACAAATAAAACAGTTTTATAAAAGCAAAATAGTACCCATTGAAGCACCCTGGTTTCCAACCACTGGGTCCCCATGTTATCCAACTTGAGAAGACCCTGAAACTCCTCCTCACAGTTTAAAAACCACTGGATTAGAAAAAGATCTGCAAGGCAAATACCAAAGTGCTCAAAGCATTTACCTCTAAGGAACTGGGTATGCCTAGATTGAAGTGGCTGGGGGAGGGGTAAGCAGTAATATAAGCAAGATTGAAATACCATTTTCACTTTTTTTGATTCTGCATATTTTTATATTATTTGAACTTCTCTTTAAATTGAGTACTTTTTACTTTTTAATTTAAAAAGTAATTAACAGGAAGAAACTACTGCTCTATAAAAGAATTTTTAACGGTTAAACTTTTTCAAATGGATTGCCATATTTTAGTAAATAATTTCCCTATAGCAGGACATTATTTGGCTAAATTACCTTGCAATGAAAATGAATATCTCTGTGCCTAATACTTTCCCATATTTAGAGTTATTTCCTTAGGAGAAATTTATACAAGTTAACAGTTTCCATTTAGTTCTACAATGTACTGCTTAAAATAAGACTCTGGGGAATATAAAAAGATAAAATTCTCTGAGTGCTTTTTAAAAGCCATCCCATATTAGCAAAATTTGATTTTGGCATTCCAGTTTAAGATACATAAACCCTAACTTAAAAATTAATTAGCAAAATTTTCACAAATCAAAAATTTAGTAAGATAAATTTGAATCAGAACTGAAATTTCCTTACCTTTCATGAACTTATCATAACTTATTTTACCACTGATCAGAACCAAACACTGAAAGAATTCTTCCTCTATGGTTGGGTTTCACAATTTAATTCTGTGAAGTCATAATACTGTGACAGTAGAATCATTCATTCTCTGGCAACAAACTGACATCATTAAATTCTTATTTGTAAATTCTTTAGGCTATATGGATGTTCTATTTTCATTTGTAAGAACAAAATCTATTTACTGTTGACTCTTCATTAAGCTCATATGATTGATATATTTTCATCCATTTAGGTTGGTGCATAAGTAATTGCAGTTTTTGTCATTACTTTTAATTGCAAAAACTGCAATTACTTTTGCACCAACCTAATAATTTATTCCTTTTGTCCTTAGCCATTTTTCTAAAACTGCCTTTGGGTGAGTGCTCAGAGAATGCCTCTAAATTCAAACAAAACAGAAATGATTTCTGGATTGGCTGCTCCTGTGAGCAATCTGTGTCACTGCCCTGTACTCCCTGGGAGAAGAAACATCAAAACCACAATGTTCATTGTCCTTTTTATTATCTCTACTACTGTTTCAATATAAGAATGACCTTTGTTAAATTATCTTTTAATAAATGTATGCAATTCTATCACTAAGATGATTTCAACTGAGAAAAAAAAATTTGAATGAAAACTTTTTCTTTGTCCCAAAGCAGACATTACTAGAAACAGCAACGTCATGTCTACTACTGCATAACGTTCCTCATATTAAAGGTAGTTAGACTCTATCAACGAAGATTTGCTTAGTCTCTATGGTGAGCCAGGCACTATACTAGTTGGCAGAGAAATCTGTTCTCACAGACCTTTTGGTCTTGGTGCAAAGGTACTTAGGCAAACGAATCTTTATGAACTGGGAGATTCTAATAACAAAAACAGTGGGAAGATTTTTTACAAGAAATAGATTGGAACCAGGTTTTGGAATACCTGTAATGCTGGGCCAATGAATTTGAAGTTTACATTCGAGTTAAGAAAGACCAAGTACTCAAAGAGATCTTTTTCTAAAGATCTCTAATCAGCCCCCAATTAGAACTTTTCAATAGCTTGTTATTTCCACTAAGATAGATAAATCCAAATTCTTTAACAACTTAACTAAATCCTGCATAAACACCCCTACTTACTCCTACAATCCAGTAAGTATCTGAGTGACACACCCTGATTTTCTACTGTATTTCTTTAAAAAAAAAAAATCTGGATTACAACTCACTAATTTGCTTTCACAATCTACTAGTAGGTGCCTGCAGTTAAAGAAAAAAATATGTCACTTTAGTGTACCACATTCGCACACCTCTTGGCCTTTCCACATGTTCTTTTTGCTCAAAACACTTTTGGTCAACCTCACTCTTCCCTTTTACCTAGCTACTTCCTATTCAACTTAAGATCTCAGCTCTTAAACATCATGTCCCTGGCCCTCATAGATAAGTTCCCCTACTTCTGTCGTTCCAAAGCACTCTACACTTAACCAATGCTTATTATGCTTTATTGTAATGGAACTTGTACTAATTGTTTTTCTAGGTAGTAAACTAGAGCAAGGACCCATTCTTGTTCATCACAGAATCCCAAAGCCTAGCCCAGTGCCTGTTATGTATTAGACATTCCATAAATATTTAACCAGTACTGGTAAAACAAGGAAATATACTTGAATAATCTATATATTTAACCACACAGTAAAATAATCACTCAAAAGTTTCTAAGAGATTTAGCTATTTCCAAGGAAAATATATAGTCAGTTCATTTTTATAAATGGTGAATTAGTTCCTAGGCTAGCCTACAAAACACTATTTCCCATAACATACTTAGAGGATGGCTGTTTACTTCTCTCTGCAATGACAACAGAACTTGCACTCCTCTAAGTAGGAGAAAACAAGATTAAAGGAACACTTTTCTTTCTCTCCACCCCCATCACTGGTTCCTCCTGCAGGAAAGTGACTTATCTAATTGCTAGGATAGGTATAAAGGTCAACTTTTCAGACAGGCTCCACCCCTGAGCTCTCACTGGCTCTCTTGGACTTGCTGTGCCCTCAAGGACAGAAAGTTTTCCTTTCCATTGTAACTCCTACAAGATAAGCTCCTTAGGACAGGACTTTCCCTTCCATTTCCTGGTGCAACAGTTTCATCTGTGTAGGTAAATTAAGAAAGAACAGTAAGCATGAGTCTAAGCTCAGTTCCCCAATCTAGCTTTAATCAGAAATGAAAATTACACTACTATTTTAATAGTATTTAAATCCTCATCTGGCTTGAGTCTGATCTCAATTTGACTAGAATCTGGAGAGAAAAGGGGTGTAACTAGCACACTTGAAAGCTTCAACACGAACAACAGTAATCCCAGTCTGATTTCCAGGTCCTAGAACAGTTAGCATGGAGAAGCAGGCAGGCAAAAGGGAAGAGGGATCAAATGAAGGAAAAGGTTCCCACTTTTCCTATTCAGACATTTTTCTTGGGCAAAAATGTCTAAATAAATCGAATCTGTCTTTATATCCTACAACCTTTCCTTCCAAATTGTTTCAGTCTTTTCTCATGTTTCAGATCCCTCACGCTATCTGAAGCTTTCCATTTTTATTTTTTTTTTTATTTTTTTTTTTTTTGAGACGGAGTCTTGCTCTGTCGCCCAGGCTGGGGTGCAGTGGCCGGATCTCAGCTCACTGCAAGCTCCACCTCCCGGGTTTACGCCATTCTCCTGCCTCAGCCTCCTGAGTAGCTGGGACTACAGGCGCCCGCCACCTCGCCCAGCTAGTTTTTTGTATTTTTTAGTAGAGATGGGGTTTCACTGTGTTAGCCAGGATGGTCTCGATCTCCTGACCTCGTGATCCACCCGTCTCGGCCTCCCAAAGTGCTGGGATTACAGGCTTGAGCCACCGCGCCCAGCCGAAGCTTTCCATTTTTAACATCCTCACTTTCAGAAATAGGGCAAATTTTGCCCAAAATTCCAAAATGTTCCATGATCCCATAATACTTACATCTCCTATCCCTCCTCAAATCAAAACTCCCACTTCCTTAGTGTAGCTAACCAAGAAGAAAGCAATCTGATTAAATCCATTCACATTAAAATAGAGTAACTGACAGTTCTAGTCATTTCCATCTAAATAGTGCTATATTTGTTATTTTTAAGCTAAATAAATCTAACTATAGTACGTTCAGAGAGAAGAAAAGAGGTCTCTACCCTCATCTACCATAAAGGAGACAGGTCAGCTGTGACCATCACTTCTCAGGGATACCTCCATATTGTCACTTCTCAGGGATACCTCCAATTGTATCCCTTCTCAGGGATACCTCCAATTGTCACTGCCCTCTACTTTCAGTCCTTCCCAATAAGAGCCACTAAAAACTCCAGGAGGCAGAGAAGGACAATTTGGGAAAACATCTGTAGCTGCAGGATATTTGTACATCATTGAGTAAGTTGGTAACAATCAATATTAGGTTGGATAGTTGATATTTTCAATATGTTTGATAATAATTTCATTAGTTAAAACAAAGTGAAAACACATTTTGGGTTATAAACCTGAAATTACCAGCCTCATTCTTCTAAATAAAGGCAGGGGCATAAAAGGGTTAATTCATATATCCATCATTTTGTCATGTGTAGGTTGATGAGCAGAGTAAGGCTGTGCTTCACACGCTTTTTATCAGTTGCTTACCTATTATTTCCATTGGAAAACCTTTACTTGTATTTCCATAAAGTTTTGGAAATTGGGAAGTATACTTTTAAACAATGACAAAGATTCTTTTCTTGACGAAATTTTACTCAGGCTCCTGAACCTTCTCCTAGGCCCATCTGCGCACTTCCTTGTAAAATGCGGTTTTATCAAAGAACCTTGCTAAGTCAGTTTAGCAAGAGCCCCTGACTCTTGGCCCTCGCTTTTTTTTTTTTTTTTTTCCAAGTTGAGACAAAGTTTTGCTCCGTCACCCAGGCTGGAGTGCAGTGACGTGATCTCAGCTCACTACAACCTCCACCGCCTCCTGGGTTCAAGCAATTCTCCTGCCTCAGCCTTCCGAGTAGCAGAGATTACAGGCGCCCACTACCACACCAGGCTAATTTTTGTATTTTTAGTAGAGACAGGGTTTCACCGTGTTGGCCAGTCTGGTCTAGCACTCCCAACCTCAGGTGATCAGCCCGCCTCGGCCTCCCAAAGTGCTGGGATTAAAAGCATGAACCACTGCACCCAGCCGGCCCTGGCTTTCTGATTACCCTTGCTGCCTGATTAACCTCACAATCTGATTAGGTTCCTCATCTTCCACTGTCCCCCAGGTGGTGTCTGATCACCTGGCCTGTCTTCAGCAAGAATCCTGTTAGGTTGGTTTGGTCTGAATATCCATTACCCCCGATGTTTCCTCTCAGTACTTTTCTGTCCACTGACCATAACACTGCTCCTTGGCTATAAATTCCCATTTGCCCATGCCATATTCAGAATTGAGCCTAGTCTTCCTCCCACACTGCAAAATCTCATTCCATGGTCCCTTCACCTATCACAGTCGTCCTGAATAGACTTCTTTACCATGCTTTAACAAGTATCATTGGATAGCCGGGCGCAGTGGCTCAAGCCTGTAATCCCAGCACTTTGGGAGGCCGAGACGGGTGGATCACGAGGTCAGGAGATCGAGACCATCCTGGCTAACACGGTGAAACCCCGTCTCTACTAAAAATACAAAAAAAACTTAGCCGGGCAAGGTGGCAGGCGCCTGTAGTCCCAGCTACTCGGGAGGCTGAGGCAGGAGAATGGCGTGAACCCGGGAGGCGGAGCTTGCAGTGAGCTGAGATCCGGCCACTGCACTCCAGCCTGGGTGACAGAGCGAGACTCCGTCTCAAAAAAAAAAAAAAAAAAAAAAAAACAAGTATCATTGGATAACTTTTTTCTTTATCAACAATCATATTAGATCAGTGGAAAATTGAGTTTGAATTCCTGGGAGGTAACATCAGGACTTTTTAGGTGTTTTTTGCTATGAAAGACCTGATGGTGAATTTGTGTGCACTCAGAAATTAACCATGAAATAAGCACAGCAGCATTCATTTAGCTGTAAGTGGCTCTTAACCTTTGTGCCATCAAAAATAGTTATTTACCACCCACACATGAACATAATTGTAATAAAAACTACACTGCACAAACTTAAGAAAACAAGATTCTCCACTTTACTGAGAAGTTAAACATATAAAAATTTGAGTAATTTGTTCTTGCCATTTATTGTTAGTTTGTTCAGCTGGCCACCAATATAAATTACTTGCAATTAACGTGATAACAGGGATTTTCAAATTGAGCATAGAATATATGAAAGTACCAATTAAGGGTGGTCTCTCTTGACTCCAGTCAGGAATATGCCTTCTGTAGCCTTGCTCAAAACACCAGGGCAGTAAATGTAAAGGGGCAGTAAGATGTCCAAGAATGAACACATAGGGTATTCTTACAGACTGAAGTGGCACTTATTCAACCTTTACCCAATAGTAAGCATTAAGTTTTTCAGTATCAGATTGGCTGGATTTTTTTCAAGTCAGTGCCAGTATCCAAACCTATTAATAGAATTTTTTTCCATAAAGGAAGAATAGGGCCGGGCGCGGTGGCTCAAGCCTGTAATCCCAGCACTTTGGGAGGCCGAGACGAACGGATCACGAGGTCAGGAGATCGAGACCATCCTGGCTAACACGGTGAAACCCCGTCTCTATTAAGAAATACAAAAAACTAGCCGGGCGAGGCGGCGGGCGCCTGTAGTCCCAGCTACTCGGGAGGCTGAGGCTGGAGAATGGCGTGAACCCGGGAGGCGGAGCTTGCAGTGAGCTGAGATCCGGCCACTGCACTCCAGCCTGGGTGACAGAGCGAGACTCCGTCTCAAAAAAAAAAAAAAAAAAAGGAACAATAAAACTCAATAAAAAGCCAAGCAACCCAGACTGACCGCGGTGGCTTATGCCTGTAATCCCGGCACTTTGGGAAGCCGAGGTGGGCAGATCACTTGAATTCAGGAGTTGGAGACCAACCTGGCCAACATGGTGAAACCATGTCTCTACTAAAAATACAAAAATTAGCCAGGCAAAGTGGTGCATGCCTGTAGTCCCAGCTACTCGGGAGGCTGAGGTAGGAGAATCGCTTGAACCCCGGAGGTGGAGGTTGCAGTGAGCCAAGATTGCACCACTGCACTCCAGCCTGGGTGACAGACTGAGAGTCAGTCTCCAAAATAAATAAATAAATAAGTAAGTAAATAAGTAAAGAAAAAGAAAACGCCAAGCAACCCAATTAAAATATGGGTAAAAGATATGAACAGACATTTTCTCCAAAGAAAATATATGAATGGCCAATAAGCACATGAAAAGATGCTCAGCATCTCCATTCATTAGACAAATGCAAATCAAAACCACAAAGAGATACCATTCCACACTCACTAAGATGGCTATAATAAAAAATAACCAGTAAAAAGTAACAAGCCTTGGGGAAGATGTGAAGAAATTGGAACCCTCATACACTGCTTGGTGGGAATGTAAAATGGTACAGCTGCTTTGCTTGGCAGTTCCTCAAAAAGTTAAACACAGAGCAATTGCCCTCCTAGGTATATATACCCAAGAGCACTGAAAACACATGTCCACAAAAACCTGTACACAAATGTGCATAGCAGCATTACACACAATGGCCAAAAACTGGAAACAACCCAAATGTTCACCAACTGATGAATAAACAAATGTGGTACACTGATACAACAATATTAATATGCTATAAAAAGTAAAGTACTGATACATACTACAACATGAGTGAAACTTGAACACATTACGGTATGTGAAAGACGCCAGACCAAAAAGCCACATATTGTACGCTTCCATTTATATGAGATTTCCACAACAGGCAAACCCACAGAAACAGCAAGTAGATTAGTGGTGGCTAGTGGGGTGGGGTCAAGGGGAAATGAGGAGTGACTACTAAGAGAGACAGGGTTTCTTTTGGGGATGATGATCTGGATAGTGGTCATATTTGGAAAACTTTGTGAATATATTAAAAGCCACACTTTAGAAGAATGAGTTTTATGGCATGTGATGTATATCTCAATTTAAAAATTGTCCACTACAAAAAAAGATGACATATATACGTAATATACATATCAATGTATATAGGTAGCACATACATATGTGTCATCTCTCTCTATAAATGAGCATTTGGGCTTTTAAAATTGAGATATCCTCCATATATATAAAGAGAAGAATGAAAGAACAGGGTGACGGGGCCCTCGCGGAGCCCTGAACAGGCATATGGGGTGTGCCCGAGCCAGCCTCGCAGCATCTCCATCCCAGCTCACCTTCAGCCATCACTCAGTCAACCACCCGCCGCCTGCCCCTGCCTTGGGCGCCCGAGACCGCTCATCCGCGGCGGCCGCGGAGCAGCTTCCCATCGCCCGATGTGGGGCAGGCGCGGGGGCCTGGGCTCGGGCGCTACCCGGCGGCCCCGGGAGGCGTCCGCAGGGGGCACGGCGACTCGGGCGGGACCGCTCCCACCGCTCCCCGCGCCCCCGCCGCCGGGTCCCGAGCCCAGGCCTCTCGGCCCCACCTCCCTCCTGCACCTGGGATGCGCCCGAACGCGGTGCAGCGGCTGAAGCCGAGACTTCCCCTCCACCGTCACCTGTGCCGGAGCGCGGCGGCGGCAGCGGCCGGTGTGAGAAGGGTCCCCGTCTCCTCAGACCGGACCGAGACACCCGGGGCGGGGGATGGAAGGGGCATTCACCTAGTCCCCAGCACCGGTGGTGGCGGGGAGGACAGCGGCTCCCAGCCCACGGCTCCTTCCTGCTCCCGCGCCTCCTCGCTCCGCGGCGTCTCAGAGCTGACAGCCCGGCCGCCGGCGCCCGCGGCCCCCTGACTCCCTGCCGCCCCGCCCCCGCGCGGCAGTCCCGCGCAAGCGCAGCCGCGCCGCCGCCGGGGAAGCCCGGGCCTTGGTGATGTGGCCCGCGGGGCGGCGATCTGGAGCGACAGCGCCGCCCCGCCCGGACCCCGGCCGCGCCCTGGCAGACAGCTGTCGGGAACGGGGGCGCTGGACGACGGCGAGGGGGCAGTTTTCTGGGGATCCTGCCCAGGAGAGAAGGGCTGTGGCGTCCTTCCGCAGCCCTCTTCCCCACCAGCCCACGCACGCCCACTTCACCGCCTGCTCCAAGGTCCGAACCCCCGAATCCATGACTCATGATTTCTCTTCTCAGACCAGCGGCCTGTTTTTGGCTGAGGTCACATTTCTTGCAGACAGGGGTTAAAACCGAAGCACGTGTCTTTCGGCCCGGCAGCGCATAGTGTGGGCAGTGCAGGAGCCGAGAAGGGCAGGGACCACCGCCGAAGGGGTGAGGTTTAGGGCAGCCCCGTAGCACCCTCCCCGTGCCAGGCAGGTGTAGGCGCCAAGCACACGGGGCGCTGAGGAGTTGGCTGGGGTGCCAGGCTTTTCAAGTTTCCCCACACTTGCTTTTAAACCTAGATCAAACTGATCCAAAGTCTGCAGGTAAATCCAAGAGCTCATTTATTTTATTTACAAAACTATTTATTGAGCATCTACTGTGTATGATTCAGGGAATGAGACACACCCCAGGGATACTACAGTGAACAAAAGCAAGGTGTTGGTACGAAGCCTGTTACTTTACAAATTACACAGCTATTGCTAGGATTGGTGGCTCATGCCTGTAACTTCAACACTTTGGGAGGACCAGGCGAGAGGATCGCTTGAGGCCAGGAATTTTGAGACCAGCCTGAGTAAACACAGAGAGACCCGAAGTAGCTAGGAGACTGAGGTAGAAGGATCGCTTGAGCCCAGGAGTTCAAGGCTGCAGGGGGCTGTGATCGCATCAGTGCACTCCAGTCTGGGACACAGAGTGAGACCTTGTCTCTAAAACAACTCAAAATGACACAGCTAATGATACTCTTTTCCTCAAATCAAAGCCTCTACCAATTCCAACCCACACCAGTGATTTAGTAGCAGCTTTTTCTGGTGCTGAAGGACACCGGCATACATTTATCCAGGTTTTGTTTTTTGTATTTGTTGTTGTTTTTTTTCCCCCCTTATCCTTTGCAATCAGACTCTGAGCTTTAACCTTCACCTTCAGGGTGAAGGGTGCGTCCGTATCACTCTTGGCCATCTGCAGTCATGCTTTTTATAATGGTTCATCCTGGTGTTCCTCACTACCTAAAAATGAAAGTATAATTGCAAGGAATATGGAAAAGCAATGTTTTGACTGCATTTCCAACTGGTTTTTGTTCTGGTTGTTTTTTGAATTACAGATCATTAGAAAGTAGCTGCTCTTGAAAGTCTGGCAGAAGTTCCACCCAGTAAGTGTTCCTCCCCTGAGTGTGTAGTCTTTCAAGATTTCTACACAAAGCATATACAGAAGCCAGCCTCTCTTGGTTTTGAAAATTCTTCCACCATTTTTTTCTGAGCAAGCTGGTGGTTTCTACTGTCCTTCAGAGCATTACATGGCATGTGGCAGGCAACCTTCTACTTATCTTCTTCATTCAGTACCACAAAGTAGTACTTTGGAGTTATGTTAAGCTTCAAGTTGGAATTCAAATTTAAATCAAATTTCAGCCCTGAAAATAACTCACATTGGAATCGGATGAGGAAATGCCCCCTTGTGAAAAACAGGGTCCTAATGGGTGCAGACAACAACAATCCCATTGCTACTTCATCTCCCGTCTGACAGCTGGCAACTTCAAATGTGAAGCAAGTGGCTTGGAATGAGGCTGTGTAGTAATGCTGTTGTGATTGCTGGAAAAAAGCCTGAGAGTTATGAGAGTGTATAACAAAGGAGCCTGTCTGTGCTAGGGGGTAAGAAAGATCTCCTTGAGGAAGTGACATTAAATCTCAGCCTTGAAGAATAAGGAGTTAGGGCAGGCAACAGAGAGAAGGGGGTGGGGTGGGCAGTGCATTTAGCTGTGGAAACTGCAGGTTTGAAGGCCCTTTGGTAGGAAGCGGTTCTGTGAAGGCTTTGGGAAAAGGCCACTGTGCTTAGACTGAGAGAGCTACCTGGGAAGGAGAGGTGGGTGGGCCCTTGAGGGTCAGGTTAAGGACTTTGGGCTTAATCCTAAAGACAAAAGAAGCCAATGAAGAGTTGAAAAGGTCCATCTGGACATGAGAAATTGCATTTGTAAAAGATGATCCCAGACGCAGTGGCTCACGCCTGTAATCCCAGCACGTTGGGAGGCTGAGGTGGGAGGATCACTTGAGGCCAGGAGTTTGAGACCAGCCTGGGCAACATTGCAAGACCCTCAGATCCCCAGACCCCCATCTCTACAAAAATAAAATAAAATTAGCCAGGCTTGGTGGCACGCACCTGACTGAGCCCAGGAGTTCAAGGCTGCAGTGAGCTATGATCACGCCTCTGCATTCCAGCGTGGGCAGCGGAGTGTGAGACCTCGTCTGTTAAAAAAATAATAATAAAGATTATTCCAGCTGCAAAGTGGAGAATGAATAAGAAAGGTGCAACAGAGGATGTGTGACAACCAGTTTGCAGGCAATGGAGATTAGGAGACAATGGTGGATTGAAGATATAGGTCAGGTATAGAACTGTAAGGATTTGATCGAATGCACCGAAGGTAGTGGCAAAAAAAGTGTCAAAAAATGACTCCCAAGTTTCTAACTTGAGCTTATGCCATTTCTGACTTGGGAAATGTGGAGGAGGAGATCAGAAGGGGACAATTTTGAATGGCTTTAGATATGTTGAGTTTGATACCTCTATGAGACATTCAAGTGAAGATACTGACTCTGTTTGAAAAATAAATCTGCAACTCAAAGTAGAGATCTGGATTGAGATGAATCAAAACTAAATTTTAGGAGAGCATGTATAATGAACTGTTCATAAGAATTTAACCTCTAAACTTCAGAGAAAACCTGAGCAGACCGGGTGTGGTGGCTCACGCCTGTAATTCAGCACTTCTGGGAAGCCGAGGCAGGTGGATCACTCGAGGTCAGGAGTTCGAGACCAGCCTGGCCAACATGGTGAAACCCTATTTCTACTAAAAATACAAAAATTAGCCAGGTGTGGTGGCATGAGCCTTTAGCCCGGCTACTCAGGAGGCTGAGGTATGAGAATCGCTTGAACCTGGGAGGTGGAGGTTGCAGTGAGCCAAGATCACGCCACTGCACTCCAGCCTGGGTGACAGAGTGAGACTCCATCTCAAAAACTGTGGGGAAAAGAAAGAGATCAGCCTGTTACTGTGTCTATATAGAAAGAAGTAGACATAAGAGACTCCATTTTGTTCTGTATTTGAGATGCTGTTAATCTGTGACCCTACCCCCAACCTTGTCCTTGCAAGAGACATGTGCTGTGGTAACTCAAGGTTTAATGGATTTTGGGCGTGCAGGGTGTGTCTTTGTTCCTAGAAAAGCTAGGTATTGTCCAAGGTTTATCCCCATGTGATAGGATGAAACAATGCTGCTAAAAGGTTTATCTCAAGGCACAGGATTTTCCTTTAAACTTATTCCTGTCACAGAGATCCTTGTTCTTATGTCTTACTGCTGATTTCCTCCCTAAAAACAATCCTATTGTCCTGCCACTCCCTTATCTTTAAGATGGTAAAGATAATTATCTATAAATACTAAGGGAACTCAGAGACCGGTGCCGGCGTGGGTCCTCTGTAAGCTGAGCGCCGGTCCCCTGGGCCCCCGCTTGTCTTTCTCTATACTTTGTCTCTGTGTCTTATTTATTTTCTCAAGTCTCTCGTTCCACCTAACGAGAAACACCCACAGGTGTGGAGGGGCAGGCCACCCCTTCAAAAACAAAAACCTGAGCAGAAGCAAAGGGAATCTAATATTTACTATGTATGAAACACTTCGCATAGATGATTTTCTTTAATCCTGACACTCTATAAAATGATATTATAATCTCATTTTAAATATGAGGAAACCGAGGGTTAAATCCTTGCTCAAAGTTACTCAAATTCCCAAGTCCTACCTCAGACCCATTAAATAAGAATCTCTGTGGGTATTTCTGGTGATTACTGAGGTTCAAGAACCACCATGTGGCCTACTTAAAAGTGGTCCCACAAACCATATAAAATGCCCATAAAGAAAATTAACTAGAGAAAAACCATCATTCAGGGGACATGCAGCCCATGCAGCCAATGTTCCAGACACATGTGCTAGCTTCTGCCCCTACCCCCATTATCAGTGCCCTTCCTGGGAATCTCTACAATATTCATTTGTTCGTTCATTCAACAAGTAGCTATTGTGGGCCTCTTTTGTGCCAAATATAAATCATCATTCATTCATTTATAAATATTTTTTGAGCACTTAGCTAAATGCCGTGCTCTGTCCTATGCTCTGGGAATACAGTATTGAACAACATAAAGCAATGCCTGCCTTACGGCGTTCATGTTCAAATGGGGAAAGACAATAAACAACTAATAAATAAGCAAATATATATCTAGGTATATGGTGATAACTACTATGAAAAGAAATAGAGTTAAAGAGTTATTACTGAGAGTTTGGGGGCAGGGGTGGGGAAGGTGTGGAGAGGAGTGGGGACTGTTTTATATAAAGTAATCCAGGGAGACCTTGATGGCTTGAACAAAAAGGAGTGAGGGAGCAGTAATGATATCTGGGGAAAGTACAGCAAGCACAAAGGTCCTAAGACAGGAGTGTGTATGTTGTGTTTAAGAGACAGCAAGGAGTCTCCTGTGACTGTAGTGAAGTAATCAAGTGGTTGAGATGAAGCAAAATTAAATTTGCAGGCCAGGTGCTGTGGCTCATGCCAGTAATCCCAACACATTGGGAGGCCGAGGTGGGTGAATCACTTGAGGTCAGGAATTCGAGACCAGCCCGGCCAACATGGTGAAACCCCGTCTCTAACAAAAATACAAAAATTAGCCGAGCCTGGTGGTGCGTGCCTGTAGTCCCAACTACTTGGGAGGCATGAGAATCGCTTGAACCCGGGAGGCGGAAGTTGCAGTGAGCCAAGATTGTGCCACTGCTCTCCAGCCTGGGCAACAGAGCGAGACTCCAGGAATAAAAAAGGAAAAAATTAGATTTGCAGATGCAGTCAGAGAAGTGGCTAGGGGCAGCGCTTGCAGGCCATTGGCTTTGACTCTGAGCAAGGTGAGGGCCACTAAAAGGATCTCAGTGGAAGTGGCCCACTCTGGCTTAGGTTTCAGTGGGATCACTGTGGACAGCCAAGTGCGGAAGCCAGGGCAGAAGCAGGAAGACCCCTGAGGAGGCTTTTGTAATAATCCCAATGAGAGGGATGGTAGCCCAGCCCAGGGTGGGCACTGAGGAAAAGCACTGGACTCTGATACATTTGTTTGAGAGTAGAGCTGAAATACAGGATTTCCTAATGGATTAAATGTAGAGTTCAACAGGGAGAGAGGAGTTAATGATGCCTCCAAGGTTTTTGGCTCAGGCAGCTAGAAGAATGGAATTCGCATTTGCTGCAGTGGAAATGACGGTGAGAATAAAGTCTTGAGGCAAGTATGAGATCACCTACTGAGGGCTTACTGTTCTAACCGCCTTGTCTCTATGAACTCCTTCAGTACTCATGACAACTCTCTAAGACAGGTACTATTTTCATTCCTGTTTTATAGATGCGGAATAGAGGCTTTACCCTACAATGTACCTCAGATTCCATGTCTGTAAAATGGGAATAATACTCCTGAGTTTACAGCTGCATTGCCTATCAGGGAAGCCAGACAATTAGATAAACAATATAATATCAACAGTGATGGTCGGGAAAGTCTGAGGGGCTATAGTTACACAAAACAGAAGCATCATTCCAAGTTTGGGGGTGGGGGCAGAAAAACATCAGGGAAGACTTCTAAGAGGATGTAATATTAGACTAAGAGCTAAAGAATCAATAGTCATGCTGCTGTGCTTTGAATGTATCCCCCAAAGCTCATGTGTTGGCAGATTAATTCCTGATACAACAGTGTTGAGAAGTGGGTGATTAAGAGATGATTAGGTCATGAGAGTTCTGCCCTCCTGAAAAGATTGTTATCTTGGGAGCGGGCTCATTATCACGAGAGTGGGTTTGTTATAAAACTGAGTTCCGCCTTCTCTTGCACACATGCATTTTTGCTCTTTCACATACATATGCGTGCGCACACACACACACACACACACCCCGCTTTGTGATGCCTTCTGCCATTTTATGAAGCACCAAGAAGGCCATCGCCAGATACAGCCTCTCAATCTCAGACTTTCCAGCCTCCAGAACTGTGAGCCAAATAAATTTCTGTTCGTTATAAATTACCCAGTCGGTGATAATCTGTTACAGCAACTTAAAACAAATTAAGACACATGCTAAGAGAAATTTTAGGACTTGCGATAAGAAAGGAAGGAAAGAGTATTCCAGGAAGAGGGAACTGCTTGTACAGAAAAAAGAGAGGGGCGACTTTTAGTAATTGAAAGGATTTCAGTGTGATGTTTGTACTCTCTCAGAGCACCTTATTCATTGGTCCCTGCTGCGAGTTTTTCTCCACAAGTACATGGTAATGCTGAGGCACGATAGGTAGTCAAGGAAACGACCATGTTCTTGGAACGCAGCAACCATGGTGACTGTACGGCCAACACAGTCAGTATTCGCATTGGAATTGAGTTCATTCAAGCAAAGCTATCTTCAGTAGGGATTTTGCCTTGTAAAAAGCATGCATATTTTAATTTTACCTGTCTTCAAACTGACGCTTTGCTCAGTATAATAGTAAACACACTCCTGGGTGGAGATTTCAGATGCTAATGAGACATGCGACATATGAACAAGTATGACCAGCTACTGTGCGTGTGCACCCAGAAGACCACCCAGAACTTGCTTACTAGTAACACTTCTTCCCATCTCCTTATGAATAACCATGTAAGACTCTCATAAAGGGAGTTTCTCCAGCAATAATCAACGCTGCACCACCCTTACGAGCAGCCCACCCTGAATTCTCTCTCTCTCAGGGTGTACTGTCTATTTCTGCATGTAACTTTCAAAATACTCTTTTTCTTTTGCAATAAATTACTCTACGCCATGTGTCTCCTATTTAAATTATTTTAAATTAAGAAGCCAAGAAATGAGGTTTCAAAACAGCTGTCAACAGTGCTTCAAAGGATTTCTGTTTCTGCTGTCCTTACAATGTATCTCTGAGGAGGCAGAAGTCCACCGTCCTTGAATGCTCACTGGGTCCCTGTTGTTCCTTAACCATGCCCACGAGTTCCTGCCTCCAGACTTTAGACTGTTCTCTTTAACTAGGACATTCTCTTCTCCCAGAAATCTTCCAGGATCCACACCCACCATGTGGACTTAAGGGTATCAGTCCTCTTTATTTCCATAACAGCCATTGAATAACATGATCAACTCTTTAAAATACCAAATCATAAAGGTTTGCTTATCTGTCCATTTCTCTACTAGGTTATCAACAGGTTCTTTATATCTCGGGCTAGCATGATGTTGTTAGCCCCAAGTGAATACTCAATAACTTTCCCCCTGCAATCAATGAATGGATACATTTACCTCCCTTTACCATTAGTGGTGCTGCTACTGGCATTTTGATTTTCTATTCTGGTTCTAGCAGAATTATTAATTTGTTTTAAAATCTTAACTATATATTACAGTATCTTGGCTTTCTTAACCTGATTTTGTTAGGTTTTTGCCAGGAGACATGATTTCCACAACACTGGGATGTTGAAGGCTAAGATATTTTTCAGGAACATATAGGCATTGACTGCTTTTCTGGGGGGTGAGAATGTGCGCTTCCCTATACTGTTTGGTTTAAGGGCTATAGAAACTCAATATCTGATACCATTCCCTTAAATGGAGGCTCATCTATCCACAAAAAGACTTGTATAAAACTGCCGATAGCAGCTTTATCATAGTAGTACATAACTGGAAAGAACTCAAAAGCTCATCAACAGGAGAATGAAAAAACTAACTTGGGTATATTCATCCAATGCAATACTACTCAGTAATAAAATGAAACAGATTATGGATATGCTTAACAAAATTGTGAAACTCACTAACATTATTCTGAAAGAGAGAAGGCCCTGATAGTAAAAACAACAACAACAACAACATACTAGGCTTCTGTACCAAATTACCACAAACTTAGTAGCTTAAAGTAACACAGATTTTTTTTTTTTTTTTTTTTTTTTTTTTTTTTTTTTTGAGACGGAGTCTCGCTCTGTCGCCGGGGCTGGAGTGCAGTGGCCGGATCTCAGCTCACTGCAAGCTCCGCCTCCCGGGTTTGCGCCATTCTCCTGCCTCAGCCTCCCAAGTAAATGGGACTAGAGGCGCCCGCCATCTCGCCCGGCTAGTTTTTGTATTTTTTAGTAGAGACGGGGTTTCACCGTGTTCGCCAGGATGGTCTCGATCTTCTGACCTCGTGATCCACCCGTCTCGGCCTCCCAAAGTGCTGGGATTACAGGCTTGAGCCACCGCGCCCGGCCTGTAACACAGATTTTTTATCTTACAGCTTGGTAGGGTAGAAGTTCTAATACATGTCTCATTGCACTAGAATCAAAGTGTCAGCAGGGCTGCATTCCTTGTGGAGGTTCTAAGGGAGAACTTTATTCCAGCTTCTAGAGGCCACTCACATTCCTTGGCTTGTGGGCCCTTTTCTCCCTCTTCAAAGACAGCAATGTGTTAGGTTGGTGCAAAAGTAATTGCGGTTTATGCCATTACTTTCAAAGGCAAAAGCCACAATTACTTTTGCAACAGCCTAATAGCATTTTTGAGCCTGCTTCCATCCTCACATCTTTCTCTGCCTCTTTTTCTGCCTCCCTCTTCCACTTTTAAGGGCCCTTGTGATTATATTGGACCCACCCAGATAATCCAGGAATCTTTATTTTAAAGCCATTAGCGAACTTAGTTTCATCTGTAACCTTAATTCCTTCTTGCCCTGTAACCTAACAGGTTACGGAATCAGGACATGTACTTATTTGGGGATTGTAGGGAGCATCATTATGCCAACCACACTGTGTGATTTCATTAAGTTTTTAGAGAAGGCAAAACTCAGCTATGGTTTAAAAAAAAGAAGAAAAAGAAGAAAAGGGGAAAAAGAGAAAAAAAGACCAGGAGAAGGGAATGGGGAGGGGTGAGGGGAAGGAGAAAGAGAAGAAAAAGAAAGGTGATTGCCTTTAGGTGGGAGGAAATTGACTAGAAAAGCACATGAGGGAACTTTCTGGGTTATGGAAATATTCTGTATCATTAGAGGCATGTGGGTTAAACATACACATGGACTTATCAAAACTCATCAAATTGTAGATGTAAGATTTGTGCAATTCACTGTATGTAAATTATACCTGTAAAAAAAAAAAAGAACTGTAAACAAATATTGATCTCTAGATTTGCTTTTCATAGTGCTATGTATGAGCAGGTCTGAAACTAGTTTCTGAGTATGCTGAATGACAGTAAGGTTTCCAGTGGTGTGCTGCTAAACTGGCTCTCTGGGGAAAAAAAAAAAGCACACACACACCCCCACACCTTGATTTGTAGCATTGGCTAATTGCTATGTTGTGAATAGTCCCATAGCTGATTTCAAAACCAGCTCGCAAAATTACAAACCTTTAGTAATCAGTCCTATGAGCTGATTGAAACTGGCATACATGCCGGGCACGGTGGCTCAAGCCTGTAATCCTAGCACTTTGGGAGGCCGAGACGGGCGGATCACAAGGTCAGGAGATCGAGACCATCCTGGCTAACACGGTGAAACCCCGTCTCTACTAAAAATACAAAAAATTAGCCGGGCGAGGTGGCGGGCGCCTGTAGTCCCAGCTACACGGGAGGCTGAGGCAGGAGAATGGTGTAAACCCGGGAGGCGGAGCTTGCAGTGAGCTGAGATCTGGCCACTGCACTCCAGCCCGGGCGACAGAGCGAGACTCCGTCTCAACAAAAAAAAAAAAAAAAAAAAAAAGAAACTGGCATACCACTGCAGGTTTCCCCTTGTTTAAGTTTTAAAACATGCATTAATAGATATAGAAATATAGATATATGAGGAGATGAGTGTGTGTGTGTGTGTGTGTGTGTGTGTGTGCATGTGTGTATCTGTCTCCTTGCCCTCTGCAATGAGAAGACCTAAAAGTTAGGACATATTGGTAGCAGGTGCACATTTTGCTTCCAGATATCTCTTTCTAAATACCATCATTCTCCACTTGAAAAGGAACCAGTGTTCCTTGGCGAAAAGGCTAGTTCCAGGGCTGGAGTATAACAAAAGTACAAAAGGAGCTTGGAATAATGGATTGCACCAGAAATTAAGGAAGTGCTTAAAGAATGATGGGCATTGGCCAGGTGCGGTGGCTCATGCCTATAATCCCAGCACTTTGGGAGGCCAAGGAGGGCGGATCACTTGAGGTCAGGAATTTCTGGCCAACATGGAGAAACCCCAGCTCTACTAAAAATGCAAAAATTAGCTGGACGAGGTGCTGGTGTGCCTGTAATCCCAGCTACTCAGGAGGCTGAGTCAGGAGAATCACTTGAACCCGGGAGGCAGAGGTTGCAGTGAGCCAAAATTGTGCCACTGTACTCCAGCCTGGGTGACAGAGCAAGACTCCATCTCAAAAAAGAAAAACAAAAAAGAAAGAATATAGACATATATAGAAAGGAGATATTTGCATACTGAACAAGTTCTACTTGGACAATTTTAGTACCAAGTGTAATAAAATTACTGTTGTATCAAATATAATAGTAATGGACTAAAGCTCATTAAATGAAGTTACATGTGTCAAAACTGATATAAATAAATAAATAAATAAGTAAATGGGAGAACAGAAAGCTCTGCCTCACAGTGGAATATTAACTAACACATAAAGAACAAATAAAAGCATTAGAAAATCATTAGTAGATGGAAAAATTCAGGAGTGAAAGTTTGATAAGGGACAGGATGTTGACATATATCCCCACAAATACTTGTTAATTACAAAGAGGAAAGTAGTAATTCCTTACTACTTTCTTTTTTTTTTTTTTTTTTTTTTTTTTTGAGATGGTGTCTTGCTCTGTCACCCAGGCTGGAGTGCAGTGGTGCAATCTCAGCTCACTGCAACCTCCGCCTCCCGAGTTGAAGTGATTCTCCTGCCTTAGCCCTCCTGAGTAGCTGGGATTACAGGTGCACGCCACCACACCCGACTAATTTTTTTTTTTATTTTTAATAGAGACGGGGTTTCACCAAATTGGTCAGGCTGGTCTCGAACTCCTGACCTCATGATCCACCTGCCTCACCTCCCAAAGTGCTGGGATTACAAGCATGAGCCACTGCGCCCGACCATGCCTTACTATTTTCAAGGGGGATTTGTAGTAATCACCCTTACCCATGTGATTAAAGTTAACATCACCAGTAATGAGACAAATCTACATCATGGGCCTCCCGATATGATGCAGTGAGAAAGACCCAGTATCACTTCTGTGGTATTCCTGGCAAAAATGTATAATCTGAATCTAATCATGAGGAAACAGCAGACAGACCTAAACCGAGGGACATTCTGAAAATTCTCTAGCCTATCCTCTTCAAAAATGTCAAAGTCACAAAAGACAAAAAGGATGAGGTATTGTCACAGATTGATGAGAGAAGACTGAGTGCAATGCATGATCTTATGTTGGATCCTGTACTTGGAAAAAATTAAGCTATACATGACGTTATTGAGACAATTGCAATTTGAAGACACACACTAGATTCCATGGTAGTACTATATGTTAAATGTTCTGCTTTTGATCATTGTACTCTAGGTATATGAGGATATTGTTGTACTTAGAATTTACACACTGAAGTATTTAGGGATAAATACGCATAAAGTCTACAACTTGCCCTTGAATTTTTTTTTTTTTTTTTAAAGTTTGGCAGTAGGAAGAAAGAGATAGAAAGAACGAGATGTGATACAACAAAAAACAAACGGAGCACAATGTACCATTTTTAATCTATTTAAAAGGTATACAGGAGTTATAGTACTATAGCAACTTGTTTGTAAATTTGAAATTATATCAAAATAAAAAGGAACAAAATAGGGTACCTGTAGTGCCAGCTACTGAGAAGGTTGAGGTGGGAAAATTGCTTGAGCCCAGGAGTTTGAGGTTACTGTGTACTATCATCATGCCACTGCACCAGCCTGGGCAACAGAGGAAGACCCCATCTCTAAAAAAAAATAAATTAAAAAAAAAAAATTGTGACGGGCACATAGCAAGCTTCTTTGGCAGGGCAGAGAGGTAAAAGCCCTACAAAGGTAAAAGCCAATGCGAAGAGGTAAAAGCCCTACAAAGATATGCCGTTTCTGTTCCTGTTCTCTGTAGTCACCTCTTTTTCCCATATTCCCTGTATTCTTGGCTAAATAAATCAGGAACTGATAGGCAGTGTGTAGGTGGTGTGTTTGGGCAACTTCAAAGGGAAAGACAGCTATTGTGACTATATGAAAGTATTCATTTTGAAATAATCTAGACCTCTCTGTCCCAGAGAGCAACTAGGGGCCCTGTAACGGTTTGTAATCAGAATATGTAAACTTGCAAAATGTTCTTAACATGAAATAGATAAAAAAAGGTAGTGTAGGATGAGGAAAAAGGAACAGTACAAACTGTACACAATTTACAGATGTAAAAAAGAAAGTTTCCTTGTAGTCCTCTCCCATTATTTAATTATTCTATGTAGTCTCTCTTCTGATAGTTTCTATCAGATTGTACACCTTTCATAAAACAAATCATCAGAATGCATCGTTATCAGCCTAATTATTCCTATGTCTCCTAAATACTTTTGAGGAAATGCTAGTGACCTAGCCCGAGATACTTTGTTTTGCTAGAACAAGATCCTGGAGAAGAACTACAGGGAATAAAAATAACTAAAACTGATTAAAATGGAACAAATACTGTTGATCAAAAACCAATGAATTATATAATAGGAAATTGTTCTCTCCTGCTATAAATCTGAATCTTTGTTTCCCCCCACCTCAAATTCATATATTGAGACCTAACCCCCAAGGTGATAGTATTAAGAGATGAGGCCTTTGGGAGGTGATTAGGCCATGAGGGCTCTGTCCTCAAGAATGGGATTAGTGTCCTTATATAAGAGGCCCAAGGGAGCTTGTTCACCCCTTCTGCCATGTGAAGACTCAGCAAGAAGGCACCATCTTCGAAGCAGAGTGAGCCCTCCCCAGACATTAACTGCTGACGCCTTCCTGACCTCCAAAATTGCGAGCAATACATTTCTATTGTTTATAAATTACCCAGTCCAAGATATTTTGTTACAGCAGCTTGAACAGAGTAAGACATTCCCCCTGGCCAGGCACCGTTGCTCATGCCTATAATCCCAGCACTTCGGGAAGCTGAGGCAGGAGGATCTGTAGAGGCCAGGAGTTCACGACCAGTCTGGGCAAAATAGTGAGGACTCATCTCTACAAAAAAAAGAATTTAAAAAATTAGCCAGGCGTGGTGGCATGCCCCTGTTGTCCTAGCCACCCAGCAGGCTGAGGCGGGAGGATTGCTTGAGTCCAGGAGTTCAAGGCTGCAGTGAGCCATAATCACACCATTGCACTCCAGCAGCCCGGGCAACAGAGCAAGACTCTCAAAAAAACACTGCCCACCCACTTCCCTGTGCACATTCTCACCCTTTGTTACTAAGTTGTCATTTCTGATTCACTGATATTTAGCAGAATTGAACATCAGTCTTTTTTATGCCATGCCATGGGTGAAATTTTGAGGAAGAAATGATGCCCTATGCTATGTTCAAAATTCAACACTGAGCAAACTAATTTAAAAATTCCAGCACATGAGGCAGAGAATCAAGCTAAGTCCAGTTTAAGATGGCTACTCTTCAGAATAGTAGTCTACTAGAAATAAAATCCTGCTTCTCCACCAGGGAAAATATTATGTTGCTAGAAATCAAAGCATTTCTTTGACACAAATGTTTTATTTTATCCATACGATCAAAATAGGTTAAGAGCTAACCAAAATAAATGATTTGCACTATAATTACACCATAATTTTCAGCATTAATATACATGTCTCTAGAGATAAAACAGTTTTAATTGGCAAGATTAGGTAATTAAATTAAATAGATAATTGTTCCTAAGGGCCAGGTAATAGCCCTTTGAAAACTTACCGCCCTAAATACTCAGTTTGGTTAGTCTCCTGAAGATAAAAACTGAAGCTGAAAGATGAAAAATGACCTTTTAGAAAAACCTCAAAATTATCAGCCCAGAATTACAAATTGCAAATATTATTGTCTATAGTCGACCTATGGGTCGACTGATTTGCATATATGTTATAGTCATTTTTATGGGCAAGCTCTAATCATAAGAAACTGAAGCTGGACCTTATTGCCGATTGGCTGATTTCCTTGCATCCTCCCCTAAAGCTACAGCTCCGCCTTCTGGGTGGGATTAGTTCCCTCCCTGGCCAGCTGCAGGGGTGGGACCTGATTCAGATAATTCCACTTCCCTTGTCTCAGCTAGTTCAAGGGTGGGCCTATGACTCAAGTTGGTTACTTTGACATTTTAACTTTTAAATACCAGTCTTATTTTACCTCATTTCCCTCAATTTCCTGAAAAAAGTTTCAATTTTTTTTCAAAAAGAAAAAAGAAACTCAGGAATGTATACACATATTGCCAATTCAAATTCAAGATTACAGGAATAGGGCAGTTACTTATTTTTTTTTTTTCTTGCACAAAATATCTGAGATGTGGCTGGGCGCAGTGGCTCATGTCTGTAATCCCAGCACTTTGGGAGGCCTAGACTGTGGGGAAAAGAAAGAGAGATCAGCCTGTTATTGTGTCTATATAGAAAGAAGTAGACATAAGAGACTCCATTTTGTTCTGTATTTGAGATGCTGTTAATCTGTGACCCTACCCCCAACCTTGTCCTTGTAAGAGACATGTGCTGTGGTGACTCAAGGCTTAATGGATTTTTGGCTGTGCGGGATGTGCTTTGTTAAACAAGTGCCTGAAGGCAGCTTGCTGGTTACAGGTCATCACCATTCTCTTAATCTCAAGTACCCAGAGACACGTACAGGGCCAAAGGTCGCAGGGACCTCTGCCTAGGAAAGCTAGGTATTGTCCAAGGTTTCTCCCCATGTGATAGTCTGAAATATGGCCTCATGGGAAGGGAAAGACCTGATCGTCCCCCAGCCTGACACCCATGAAGGGTCTGTGCTGAGGAGGACTAGTACAAGAGGAAAGAAGGCCTTTTGGCGGATGTTGGCAGTTAAGGTAGAGAAAAGCATCTGTCTCCTGCCCATCCCTGGGCAATGGAACATCTCGGAGTGAGACCCGATTGTATGCTCTGTTTACTAAAATAGGAGAAAACTGCCTTACGGCAAAAGGTGGGACTTGCTGAAACAATGCTGCTAAAAGGTTTATGGAGATGTTTGCATATGCATATCAAGGCACAGCATTTTCCTTTGAACTTATTCATGTCACAGAGATCTTTATCCATATGTCTTACTGCTAATTTTCTCCCTACAATGATCCTATTGTCCTGCCACTCCCTTATCTTTAAGATGGTAAAAATAATTATCAATAAATGCTAAGGGAACTTAGAGACCGGGGCTGGCGTGGGTCCTCTGTATGCTGAGCGCCGGTCCCCTGGGCCCACTTTTTCTTTCTCTATACTTTGTCTCTGTGTGTCATTTCTTTTTTCAAGTCTCTCGTTCCACCTAACGAGAAACGCCCACAGGTGTGGAGGGGCAGGCCACCCCTTCATAGACGAATGGATTGCTTGAGCTCTGGAGTTCGAGACCAGCCTGGGCCATATGGTGAAATCCTGTCTTTACCAAAAATACAAAAAATATTAGGAGTGGTGGCACATGCCTGTAATCCCAGCTACTTGGGAGGCTGAGGTGGGAGGATTGCTTGAGTTGGGGAGGTGGAGGTTGCAGTGAGCCAAGATCCTGACGCTGCACTTCAGCCTGGGCCCATCTCAAAAAGCAAACAAAACCCAAAACAGCCGGGCGCAGTGGCTCATGCCTGTAATCCCAGCACTTTGGGAGGCTGAGGCAAGTGGATCACGAGGTCAGGAGATCGAGACTATCCTGGCTAACATGGTGAAACCCCGTCTCTACTAAAAATAGAAAAGATTAGCCGGGCGTGGTGGTGGGCACCTGTAGTCCCAGCTACTCAGGAGGCTGAGGCAGGAGAATGGCGTGAACCTGGGGGGCGGAGCTTGCAGTGAGCCGAGATCGTGCCACTGCACTCCAGCGTGGGCAACAGAACGAGACTGTCTCAAATAAAACAAAACAAAACAAAATCTGAGATCCAAATATTAATATAATTACTTATTTGCGTTATTCAAGAATACCCATATAGCAGTTTTTAAATAACCATACAAATAATACTACTAAAAATTAAGATGATTCAATTCATTGTAACAGCCAATCGACAATAAGGTCCAGCTTCAGTTTCATATGATTAGAGCTTGCCCATAATAATGACTATAACATATATGCAAATCAACCAACAAATTTCTTATATTTATATTCCTTTCAAATATCGTAAAATTTATTTTATTTTATTTTATTTTTTATTTTATTTATTTATTTTTTTTTTGAGACGGAGTCTTGCTCTGTCGCCCAGGCTGGAGTGCAGTGGCGCAATCTCGGCTCACTGCAAGCTCCGCCTCCCGGGTTCACGCCATTCTCCTGCCTCAGCCTCCCGAGTAGCTGGGACTACAGGCGCCCGCCACTGCGCCCGTCTAATTTTTTCTATTTTTAGTAGAGACGGAGTTTCACCATGGTCTCGATCTCCTGACCTTGTGATCCGCCCGCCTCGGCCTCCCAAAGTGCTGGGATTACAGGCCTGAGCCACCGCGCCCGGCCAAATATCGTAAAATTTATAACAGTTTATCTTTTTTCATATTTTCCTATAACAGAAGCAGCTTCCTTCCCCCTGCATTGCTCTTCTTGTTCAGAGCCTGTCTTATGGCTATTGTCTACCTTTTTATACGAACTTTGTAATCCATTTTCTCACTCAAAGGGAAAAAATACCTGATGAGATTTTTATTAGCATTGTGAAATGTTCACAGACTACTTTGGGATATTGACATATTTTTTATGTTTGGTCTTCCATCTAAGACCATGGTATATCTTTCTACTTCCTTAAATCTACTTTTTATCTTTCAGGAATGTTTTGTGGTTTTCTTGATGTGTGTTTTGCATGTTTCTTGTTAAGCTCATACCTAAGTATTTCACTTTATCTTATTCCTATTATAGATTTTCTCTTCCAACCTGTTTTCTTTTTTTTTTAAAAAAATTAATTTTTTGTGGGTACACAGTAGGTGTGTATATTTATGGGGTACGTGATGTACTTCAATACAGGTATGCAGTGTATAATAATCACATTATGGAAAATGGGGTATCCATACCCTCAAACATTTACCCTTTTTGTTACAAACAATCCAATTATACTCTTTTAGTTATTTTTAAATATACAGTTGAATTATTATTGACTAAAGTCACCCTGTTGTGTTATCAAATACTAAGTCTTATTCATTCTATTTCTTTTGTACTTATTAACCATGCCTACCTCCCCCACGCCCTCCTACTACCCTTCCCAGCCTCTGGCAACCATCCTTCCATTCTCTATTTCCATGAGTTCAATTGTTTTGATTTTTAGATCCCACAAATAAATGAGAACATGCAATGTTTGTCTTTCTGCTTGGTTTATTTCACTTAGCATAATGACCTCCAGTTCCATTCACGTTGTTGCAAATGACAGGATGTCATTCTTTTTATGGCTGAATAGTGCTCCATTGTGTATAAGTACCACGTTTTCTTTATGCATTCATCTGTTGGTGGACACTTACGTTGCTTCCAAATCTTGGCCATTGTGAACAGTGCTGCAACAAACATGAAAGTGCAGATATCTCTTTGACATATCGATTTCCTTTATTTGGGATTATATACTCAGCAGTAGGATTGTTGGATCATATGGTAGCTGTATTTTTAGTCTTTTGAGGAACCTCCAAACCATTCCCCATAGTGCTTGTGCTATTTACATTCCCACCAACAGTGTACGGGGGGTTCCCTTTTCTCTGCATCCTCACCAGCATTTGTTATTGCCTGTCCTTCGGATAAAAGCCATTTCAACTGGGGCGAGATGATATCTCATTGTAGTCTTGATTTGCGTTTCTCTGATGATCACTGATGTTGAGCACGCAGCTTTTCATATGACTGACTGCCATTTGTATGTCTTTTTTTGAGAAATGTCTATTCAGATATTTTGCCCATTTTAAAATCAGATTATTAGATTTTTTTTCTGACAGTTGTTTGAGCTCCTTATGTATTCTGGTTGTTAATCCCTTGTTAGATGGGCAGTTTGCAAATATTTTCTCTCATTCCGTGAGTTCTCTCTTCACTTTATTGACTGTTTCCATTGCTGTGCAGAAGGTTTTAACTTGATGAGATCCCAACTTGATGAGATCCCGTTTGTCCATTTTTGCTTTGGCTGCCTGTGCTTGTGAGCTATTGCTCAAGAAATTTTTGCCAAGACTGATGTCCTTGAGAGTTTCCATAGTGTTTTCTTGTAATAGTTACATAGTTTGAGATGTTAGATCTAAGTCTTTAATCCACTTTGATTTTTGTATCTGGTGAGAGACAGGGGTCTAGTTTTGATGCAGAGCAGGGGAGCCCCAAAGTGGAGTTTAGCTTGCAAGTGTTCTTCATTTTGCCCAGAAAAGAATTCAAGGGCAAGCCAGAGGTAGAAGAAAACAGCTTTACTGAAGAGGCAGTGTTACAGCTCTATGACTGCTCCTGCAGAGCAGGGCTACCCCATAGGCAGAGGGCAGGAGTTCAGTGAAGTTTTGCAGTCATATTTATCTCCACTTCTAATTACAAGCAGATTAAGGGCGGTTTTTGCAGAAATTTCTAGGGAAGGAGTAGTAACTTTTGGGTCATTGCCATGGAAAGGGGCAGTAACTCCCAGGTGTTGCCATGGCAATAAGTTGACACGGCACACTGGTGGGCACATCTGATTGGAAAGCTGCTTCTGCCCTGGCCCTGTTTTAGTCAGTCTTCAGTCTGGTCCAGTGCCCCAGCCCCACCTCTGGAATTGAGTCCTGCCTCCTACCTGAGTGTTATCTTCTACATAGTCTTCCTGTATTTTCAAACTGCATAGAATTTGTATGTATGAAAACTATTACTTTCTGTACATTTATTTTCTTTCCTACTACTTTACAAGAGTTTCTAGTTATTTGTAGCAGTTTTTCTGTTGCTTTTTTCCCCTAGATATGGGATCGTAACATATGTATATACAAATAGTGTTACTTCTTCTATTCCAATTCTTATGTCTTTAATTGTTTCTCCTTATCTAATTGTTTTGGCTAACACTGCCACTTCAATATTTAAGTAGTGGCAAAGATTGTGAACATCCTTGTCTTTCCTCTATAGACGTTAGCAGGAAAGCTTCTAGCGCTTCCCCATTGAGTTAAATGCTGATTTGGGGGCAGTGATATACATACTCATATAAAAATATATAAATATGTGTGTATGTATATTTATATACACAAAATATATATGTGTGTATATATACACAAAATATATATATAGTGTCATTTAAATATATATATTTTGTGTGTGTGTATATATATACACATACACTCATATTTATATATATATTTTTTAGGCAGAGTCTTGTTCTGTCACCCAGGCTGGGGTGCAGTGGCTCAATCTTGGCTCACTGCAACCTCTGCCTCCCCTTCCAAGTTCAAGCGATGCTCGTGCCTCAGCCTCCTGAGTAGCTGGGATTACAGGCACATGCCACCACACTCGGCTAATTTTTGTATTTTTGGTAGAGACGGGGTTTCACCCTGATGGCCAGACTGGTCTTGAACTCCTGGCCTCAGAGGAACCACCCACCTCAGCCTCCCAAAGTGCTGGGATCATAGGTGTGAGCCACCTCGTCCGGCTGGTATATACATTTTATGATGCATAGTAAGTATCAGTTTTCATCTTACGGAATGTTGAATCATGTGAAATATCTTTTGGGTATCTATAGAGATAATATGATTTTTCTTCTTAACTCTTAAATTCATGAATTGTATTAATGAATATTCTACTATGTTAATAATTATATCAATATCCACTCTTGCCCTCCTGTAATAAGAACCACTCATTGTCAATCACTTATATTACAACTATTTTTAATGTGCTTTTGGATTCTGTTTGTTAATATTTAGTTTGTTGCATCAATATTTACAATTAAGATTGATTTGGGCCAGGCATGGTGGTTCATGCCTGTACTCCTAACATTTTGGGAGGTGAAGGCAAAAGAATCACTTGACCCAGGAGCTTGAAGCCAGTCTGGGCAACATAGCAAGACCCTGTCTCTACCAAAAAAATGCTTTTTTAAAGTTAGCCCTGCTTGGTGGTATGTGCCTGTAGTCTCAGCTACTTGGGAGGCTGGGCTCACTAGAGCTGAGTTCGAGGCTGCAGTGAGCTATGATACTGCCATTGCAGTCCAGTCTGGGTGACAGAGCTGAGGCAGGAGAATAGGGTCTGGAGGCAGGGAACCTAAGGCCAATTAATGCTGATTTCTAAGAACTGAGTCAAAAAGAAAACCTCACCTCTCCACACCCAAGTAACAAAGGATCAGAGGCTACTTCCTCTGCACTGCATCATAGATGAAAAATGGAGGCCAGGCGCGGTGGCTCAAGCCTGTAATCCCAGCACTTTGGGAGGCTGAGACGGGTGGATCACGAGGTCAGGAGATCGAGACCATCCTGGATAACACGGTGAAACCCCGTCTCTACTAAGAAATACAAAAAACTAGCCGGGCGAGGTGGCGGGCGCCTGTAGCCCCAGCTACTCGGGAGGCTGAGGCAGGAGAATGGCGTGAACCCGGGAGGTGGAGCTTGCAGTGAGCTGAGATCCGGCCACTGCACTCCAGCCTGGGCTACAGAGCGAGACTCCGTCTCAAAAAAAAAAAAAAAAAAAAAAAGAAAAAGAAAAATGGAAAGTACCTCTGATTGGCCCCCTCCTGCAACCAATCAGACTGGTCACAGGCCTCTCCTTTATTTACCTAGGGTATAACCAAGTAACCAATGGGAAACCTCTAGAGAGTAGTTAAACCCCAGAAAATTCTGTAACCATCGTTCTTCAGCTGCTTGCTTGAGCCTGCCCCTGCTCTGTGGAATGTACTTTTGTTTCATTAAATCTGTGCTTTTGTTGCTTCATTCTTTCCTTGCTTTGTTGGTGCATTTTGTCCAATTCTTTGTTCAAAACACCAAGAACCTGGATGACTAGTAGCCAAGACCCTCCACCAGTAACAGAGCAAGAACCTGTCTCTAAAAAAAAAAAAAAAATAGTTAAGTCTGTCAGTGCCTCACCCATACTGCAGTGGCACTAACTATCTGGCACACATCTTCCCAACTTACAATGAACATCATTTGCAATTCTTTGCTTTCTTTGGCCAGTTAATTAGCAAGCAAGAAACACTAGGAAATCTGCACCCCTTAGGAGCAGCCCTCAACCAATGACTGACATGAGCTAATGGATAAAATACCTAGGCCCTCCCAAAATAACTCTGAGGCACCCAGTCGTTATTATTTGCCAGAGTTCCCCATCAGGAGGAACTTCCAAGTGCCCGAAGCAGCAGTTTGCTTGATAGTAACACTTTATTGGTCACCTTCCTTTCCAGGGTTCTCTTTGTCATTCTGGGCTCCCAAACTACTTGCACTTGAATTCTTGTTTCTAAGTTAGCTTCCAGGAAAACCCAAATAAACCAGGTTTATAATTTTATTTTTTGTACAATATTTGTGAGGTTTGGGTATCAATGTCATATTCATTTTTTAAATTTTGGAAATTTTACTTTTATTTTTTATACTCTAAAATGATTAAAGTAGCATTGAATTTGTCTGATCTTTGAAGGTTTGGTAGAAATCCCCTGTGAAACTCTCTGGACATGGTGTTTTTATGTGGGAGTTTTTACAACCTTCTCCATGTCTTCTATAGAAATTGGTCTGTTTAGACTTGCTACTCATACTGGGGAAATATATTTCTGGAACACTGTCCATTTCAAATGTTCTTGTGAAAGCTGATTATATGAAGTGAGTCATTCTTGTCATACCCAACTCAAATAGACTGGAGGTTGGGGGAGGCTTGGGGGTGTGAATGTCCCTACCCCCCACAGTGGGGGGAAGAGGAGGGATGGAAAGCATTCAGGATGCATAACATTGCTCCCAAAGTGTAATTCTCTCCAACTCCAGCTGCTGAAACTGTCAATTGTAACCTGTGACCAGTTCGGTTTTATCTACAACTGAGGAAATAACTTGCTGCAACTCTAGAACTAATTTTGCCCACTGCGGTCACTCACCAGTCAGAGCTTGCCAGTTCCTCAGTACCTTACTAGTGCCAACTAACTTTCCCAAAGATCAACATCTTTCCTTTTTATAAAACCTACCTCCTCTCTGTTCTTCCGACTTGATACCGAAGAAACACGGTCTGTGCGTATCCCTGTATTGCAATTTTTTCTTCTCAAATATATCATTTTAATTTCAAAGATTGTCTCTGCATTTTTTTTTGACTTTGACAGTTTCATATAGGTTTTCAAATTCATTTGCACAGAGTTGTACAAAGTAGTCATTTAAAATTTTTTCCAAATTTTCTCTGATTTTATAGTTATTGTTCCATTATTATTTATTTATTTATTTATTTATTTTTTTGAGACGGAGTCTCACGCTGTTGCCCAGGCTGGAGTGCAGTGGCGCCATCTCGGCTCACTGCAAGCTCCGCCTCCCGGGTTCCCGCCATTCTCCTGCCTCAGCCTCCTGAGTAGCTGGGACTACAGGCGCCCGCCACCGCGCCCGGCTAATTTTTTGTATTTTTAGTAGAGACGGGGTTTCACTGTGGTCTCGATCTCCTGACCTTGTGATCCGCCCGCCTCGGCCTCCCAAAGTGCTGGGATTACAGGCTTGAGCCACCGCGCCCGGCCCCCATTATTATTTATTTAATGTATTTATGCCCCCAAACCTTCCTTCCTCCCTTTTTTGGTTTAGGGGAGTTACTGGCTTGTCTATTTTGTTGATTTTAAACATAATTAGCTGTGGTTGGGCACTGTGGTTCACACCTGTAATCCTAGTACTTCGGGAGGCCAAGGTGGGCAGATCGCTTGAGCCCAGGAGTTCCAGACCAGCATGGGCAACATGGCAAAACCCTGTCTCTACCAAAAAAAGATGTAAAAATTAGCCGGGCAAGGTAACATGGGCCTGCAGTCCCAGCTACTCGGAGAGCTGAGGTGGGAGGATTGCTTGAGCCCAGGAGGTGGAGGTTGCAGTGAGCCAAGATCATGCCACTGCACCCCAGCCCTGGAGACAGAATGAGACCCTGTCTCAAAAATAATAATAGTAAAATTAGCTTTTTTTTGCAGTTTTATTTTACTATTTCTTTTCGATGCAGGGATTGCTTAGTAATATGTTTTTACAGTTTTAGGCGGAAGAGACTTTTATTAAAAATGTCATTGTTTTAAAATTGTATTTAATTGTGGTCACAGAATATAACATATCCTTTGTATTTTTGGAATTCATTGAGATTTTCTTTGTGGCCTATGATATTTCAATTTTGTGAATACTCCATGTGACTTCAGAAGGAAGTTTAATCTCTATTATCAGAGTTCAGTGTTCAATATATATTTACTAGATCTACTTTGTCGATTTTGTTTAGCTGCTCTAAATCCATACTTTTTTTTTTTTTTTTTTGTCTAACTAGGTCTATTCTTTTCTGAGAAAGGGTATTAAACTTCCAATTATTAGCGTTTTTGCTTATTTCTCTTTTTATTCCTTTTACTTTCTGCTTTTTAATGGTTATTGCTGTGTTATTAGGCACACAAATATGAATGATGGTTGTCTTGTTTAGATCATGTCATTTAGCATCATAAAGTGTCTTTCTGTCTCTTTTTGAATTTTTGCTTGTCTAATAACAAAATTGTGCCTCCACTTTGTTTTTACTTGCATACGCCTACTTTATATATAACCACTCTCTCATTTGTACTATTTTATCTTTTATTTTAGATGAGAGTTTCACTCTTGTCGCCCAGACTGGAGTATAATGGCGCTATCTGGGCTCACTGCAACTTCTGCCTCCTGGATTCAAATGATTCTACTGCCTCAGCCTCCCAAGTAGTTGGGGATTATAGGTGCGCACCACCATGCCCAGCAATTTTGTGTGCGTGTGTGTGTATTTTTAGTAGAGACAGGGTTTCACCATGTTGACCAGGCTGGTCTTGAACTCCTGACCTCAGGTGATCTGCCCACCTTGGCCTCCCAAAGTTCTGGAATTACAGGCGTGAGCCTAGATGAGTCATTTCTATCCAGCATAGAATTGAATTTTGACTACTTCTCCAATCTGAAAATTCTTTTTCTCTTATAAATGAGTTAAGTCTATTTGCATGTAGTAATACAATTGATATGCTTCATCTCAGTTTTGTCTTTATAAATCATATGAAGTCTTTCCTATGAAGTCTGTTTTATTTGCTCTCCTTTTTCTGTTTTTTTTTTATTTTATTTTAGTATTTAGGAAGATTTGTATTTTGTTCTAATAACTTTATATGACACTATTCAGACTACTCTTATTTTGATATTGTCCTTTATCTTCCTACTATCAACAATATTAAAATTAGCTAGTAACCTCCTCTTTTCTGTCTCCCCTTGCCCCAAATGCCTAATTTAACTTTTTATTTCATTTTTTAAAAGCAATTTTTCTCTTCTCAGATAGTTTCTGCCTTCTCCCCATTTTTTATTTTTGTATTACATCTACATTATCAATACCTATAAAAATTAAATACTTTTTTTTTTTTTTTTTGAGAGGGACTCTCACTCTGTCACTGAGCAGTGGCACTGTGTTGGCTCACTGCAACTTCTGTCTCCTGGGTTCAAGCAGTTCCCCTGCCTCAGCCTCCCAAGTATCTGGGATTGCAGGCGCCCATGACCACACCCAGCTAGTTTTTATATTTTTAGTAGAGATGGGGTTTCACCATGTTGGCCAGGCTGGTCTCGAACTCCTGACCTCAGGTGATCTACCCGCCTTGGCCTCCTAAAGTGCTGGGATTACAGGCATGAGCCATGGCGCCCGGCCCATTAAACACTATTCTTTCAAACTTATTCCCATTGTTTAGCATCAATTCTACTGTAAAATGCTCACCACCATAACTGGGTGACTCTAGTTTAAGGTCTCTCAAGAGGTTGCAGTTAAGCTGTTGGTAGAGCTGTAGTTTCATCAAAAGGCTCAACCAGGTTTGGCTCACGCCTGTAGTCCCAGCACTTTGGGAGGCAGAGGCAGGAGGATAGCTTGAGCCCAGGAGTTTAAGACCAGCCTGGGCAGCAATGTGAGACCCCACTTCTACAAAAAATTAAAAAATCAGCCAGGCATAGTTGGCATGTGCCTGTAGTCCCAACTACTGGGGAGGCTGAGGTGGGAGGATCATTTGAGCCTGGGAGGTGGGAGGTTGCAGTGAGCCGAAATCATGCCACTGTACTCCGCCTGGAAAACAGAGTGAGACTCTGTCTCAAGAAAAACAAAACAAAACAAGAAAACAGAAACGGTTTCACCAGGTAAGGACCTGCCTCCAAGCTCTCTTACGCAATAAACTCATCCAAGGAACTGACAGGATTCAGTTCCTTGTGGGCATTGAACTGAAAGTCTCAGTTCTGCCTTGGGTATTGGCTGGAGGCCAATCTCAGTTCCTTGCCATGTGGAACTCACACAAGGTAACTCACAACACGCCAGCTGGCTTCTCTCAGAGTGACAGAAAGCAGCAAAAACAGAAGTCAAAGTCTCTTTGTAGTCTAATTTCAGATGTAACACCCCATTACTTTTACTATATTCTATTCATTAGAAGCAATTCACTATATTTAGTCTACACTCAAGAGGAGGAGATTACATAAGGACATAAATACCAGGAGATGGGATCACTGGAGGCTATGCTGGAGACTGTCTGCCATATGACAAATACCTAGGAATGGAATTGCTGTGTCATAGGGTACACGTACATTTATAAGAAACTGCTAACCTATTTTCCCACGTGGTTATACTATTTCATTTTCCCTCCCACAAGGTATAAGAGTTCCCAGTTTCAAGGTTTCTTAACCTTGGCACTATTGAAACTTTGGCCCAGATAATTCTTTGTTCTGGAAGCTGTGCTTTGCTTTGTAGAATGTATAGCTGCATCTCGGACCTCTATGCATTAGATGCCAGTAGCTCCCTGCTGACTGTGATGCCCTACAATGTCTCCAGGAATTGTCAAATGTCCTTTGGGGCAAAATGACTCACAGCTGAAAAACACTGAATTGCCCCACATCCTAACCAACAAGGTATTTGTAATCTTTAGTTTTAGCCATTCTAATAGAAATGTAGTGTTTTTTTCATTGTAGCTTTAATTTGCATTTTTATAACGACCAATGACGTTACACCTCTATTTATTTTACATTTGTATGCCTTCTTGATGACATATCTATTGAGCTTTTCTGCCCATTTTTATTGGATCATTTGTCTTCTTAATACTGAATTGTAATAGTGTTTATATTTTTCAGATACAAGTACAGTCATGCATCATTTAACAATGTTGGATATATTCTGAGAAATGTGCTGTTAGTTGATTTTGTCATGTGAACACGGGAGAGCATACTTGCATAAACCTAGATCCTATAGCCTACTGCACACCTAGGCTATACTGTGTAGCCTATTACTCCTAGGCTACAAACCTAGGAGCATGTGCAGCATGTTACTGGACTGAATACTGCAGGCAATTGTAACACAATGGTATTTGTGTATCTAAACATACAGAAGGTACAGTAAAAAATGGCGTTAAAATCATATGGAAACACCTTTGAATATATGGTCCACTGTCGACTGAAATGTTACTGTGCGGTGCAGGCCTGTATTTCATTAGATGTAGGTTTTGAAAATATATTCTCCCAGTCTTGGCTTATCTTTTCATTTAGAGTAGCATGTTTCAAAAGCAAAAGATTTTAATTTTGCTGGAGAAAATGTATCCATTTTTCTTTTTTTTTTTTTTTGAGACAGAGTCTCGCTTAGTCGCCCAGGCTGGAGTGCAATGGCGCGATCTCGGCTCACTGCAAGCTCCGCCTCCCGGGTTCACGCCATTCTCCGGCCTCAGCCTCCCGAGTAGCTGGGACTACAGGCGCCCGCCGCCTCGCCCGGCTAATTTTTTGCATTTTTAGTAGAGACGGGGTTTCACCGTGTTAGCCAGGATGGTCTCGATCTCCTGACCTCGTGATCCGCCCTCCTCGGCCTCCCAAAGTGCTGGGATTACAGGCGTGAGCCACCGCGCCCGGCTCCATTTTTCATGTATGTTGATAACTTTTATGTCTTGTCTTATTCCATTCCGGCTGCTGTAACAAATTACTATAAACTGGATGGACTACAAAAAATAGAAATTTCTTTCTTTCTTTTTTTTTTTTGACCTCCGAACTTTTTATTTTCCTCCTGCTCCCCAGAGGGTACCCTGTCTTCTGCTGGATTAATGCCTCAGAACTTTGGTGTCCTTCATCTCAGACAACACTTTGCCATCCACTATCTGGCGGGTGGTGGTCTTCTGGATGGTTTGCATGGAGTTGTTGCTGTCCAGGGCATCACCAAGATTGAACTCCTCGCCATCTTCCAGCAGGCGGTGGCAGGTCACGATCTCAGCCTCCATCTTGACCTTGATGTTCAGCAGGGCCTCGTACTCCTGGGCCCGGCGCTGTCCCTCTGCCAGGGTCTGTGCCAGCTCTGATTCCAGATGCAGCAGGACCCCGTTGAGCTGCTCCATCTGCAGGGTGTGGCGGGCCTCCACCTCCCTCAGGCTGCCCTCCAAGCTGACTTTCAGATTTCTCATGGAGTCCAGGTCAATATCCAAGGACTGGACTGCATGTCTCAGCTCTGTGAGCGTCATTTCAGCAGCTCCAACCTTGGCAGACTGTGTGGTGACCACTTTGGTGCTCTCCTCATTCTTCTGAGACCAGTATTTGTCCAGCTCCTCTTGGTTCTTCCAAGCCAGCTCATCATATTGGTCCCAAATGTCTGCCATGATCTTGGCGAGGTCCTGAGATCTGGGGTCATCTACCTCCATGGTCAACCCAGAGCTGGCAATCTGGGCTTGTAGGCCTTTTACTTCCTCTGCGTGGTTCTTCTTCATGAATAGCATCTCCTCCTTGAGTGCCTCGATCCGTCTCCAGCTGTGGCCGAGTGACACTGGTGTCATCAATGACCTTGCGGAGCCTATGGATGTCACGGGCCATGGCCAGCTCTGTCTCATACTTGACCCTAAAGTCATCAGCAGCAAGACAGACATTGTTGATCTGCAGAACGATGCAGGCATTGCAAAGATCTGAGCCCTCAGGTCCTCAATGGTCTTGAAGTAATGGCTCCAGTCTCTGACCTGGGGTCCCTTCTTCTCCAGGTGCTCCCAGATTTTGCTCTCCAGCTTCTGGTTCTTGGTCTCCAGGCTCTTTGCTCTGTACAGGTAGGAGGCCAGGCAGTCGTTCAGGCTTTGCATGGTCTTCTTCTCGTTCTGGATGCCTCCCATTCCTGCCAGACCCCCAACCATCCCCACGGCCAGGCCCCCAGACCCCATGCCGCCCAGAAGCTGGTCAAGCAGGATACGGAAATCCAGGAACCAGAGCCCCTGGTGCCTGCATAGACGCTGACCATGCTGCTGACGGGCCAGGCACCGTAGCTGGGCGCCTGGACAGAGCCCAGGGACCGGTAGTTGTTGAAGGTGGAGCGAGTGGTGAGGTTCATGGTGTCCGGGGAGGCGGGTAAGAGGACAGGACTCAGACTTTCCCGATGACCAAAAAGTAGAAATTTATTTCTTAACGTTTCTGGAAGCTGGGAAGTCCAAGATCAAGACACTGGGAGATTTGGTATCTGGTGAGGAAGAGCTTGCTCTCAGGTTCATAGATGGCTCCTTCTTGCTGCATCCTCACTTGGTGGAAGGGGCAAGATTGCTCTCTTGGGCTTCTTTTATAAGGACAATAATCTATCCATGAGAGCTCTGTCCTCATGACCTAGTCACCTCTAAAGGCCCCGTCTCTTAGTACCATCACATTGGCAGTCAGGATTTCAACTTATGAATTTTGAAAGGATAGTAGCATGTTTTATCTAAGAAAGTTCTGCCTGAATGAAGGTTACAAATATTTTCTCTTTTTTTCTAGAAGTTTTATACTTTTAGCTCAAGTTTGCCTTTCTGATCCATTTAGATTTAAATTACATTTCTGGTGTGAGGTAAGAGTCAAGGTTCATTATTTTGCATATGGATCCAATTATTCCAGACCATTTATTAAAAAGAGTACCTTTTCCCAATTATATTATCTTGATACCTATGTCGAAAATCAATTAACTATACATGTGTAGATCGATTTCTTGGATTTCTATGCTGTTCCACTAGTCTAATAGTCTGTCTTTACACCAATACCACTCTGTTTTGACTCTTGTTATCTTTATAATATGTTCTCAAACCAGACAGTGTTACGTCCTACAACTTTATTCTTCTCTGTCAGAAATGTTTTGCCTTTTCACTTTCATATAAATGAAAGTTCTTTTCATTTTCATACAAATTTTAAATCCATTTTCTCAATTTTTACAAAATAGCTTGCTGAGATTTTGACTAGACTGCATTGGGCCTATCTATTAATTTGAGGTGAATTGACATCTTAACAGTAATGAGTTTTCTGACCCATTAACATGGTATACATCTCTATTTAGCTGTTCTTTAATTTCTTCAACCAAGCTCTTATAGTTTTCACTGTAATCATCTTTCATATATTTTGACAATTCTATCCCTATGTATTTTGTGTTTATATTATGAATAAAATTATTATTATTATTATTTTTTTTTTGAGGCGGAGTCTCGCTCTGTCGCCCAGGCTGGAGTGCAGTGGCGCGATCTCGGCTCACTGCAAGCTCCGCCTCCCGGGTTCCCGCCATTCTCCTGCCTCAGCCTCCCGAGTAGCTGGGACTACAGGTGCCGCCACCACGCCTGGCTAATTTTTTTGTATTTTTAGTGGAGACGGGGTTTCATTGTGTTAGCCAGGATGGTCTCGAACTCCTGACCTCGTGATCCGCCCGTCTCGGCCTCCCAAAGTGCTGGGATTACAGGCTTGAGCCACCGCGCCCGGCCTAATTTTTTCTATTTTTAGTAGAGACGGGGTTTCACCATGGTCTCGATCTCCTGACCTTGTGATCCGCCCGCCTCAGCCTCCCAAAGTGCTGGGATTACAGGCGTGAGCCACCGCGCCCGGCCGAATAAAATTATTTTAATTTCCCATTGCTTGTTGTTAGCATATAGAAAAATGGTTGATTATGTATATTGACTTCATATCATGCTACCTTCCCATATTTATTTATTAATTCTAATATTTTTTGTAGCTGGAACTTTGGAAAAAATCAATAAAACTGATAAACCTTAGGATTTTCTATATAGATGATTATCTCATTTGTGAATAAAAAGTTATAATCCCTTCTTTCCAATCTTTATGCCTTTTATTCTTTTTCTTGCCTTATTGCAGAAGTAAAGACCTCTAGTTAATTGATAAGTAGAGGTGGCGAGAATGGACTTCTTTGCCTTATTCTCAAAATTAGAGGAAAAATATTTATGATGTTAGCTGTTGATTTCTCATAGATGTCCTTTATTGGGTTATGGAAATTCTCCTCTACTACTAGTTTGCAGAGAGCTTTTTATCATGAATAGGTATTGAATTTTGTCAAAAGTTTTTTTGCGTTTACTGAGATGGTGATATAGTTTTTTTTTTTTTGCCTCAGTTTGCTATTAGGATAAATCACATTGATAGATTTTCTAAAGTTAAAACAATCTTCCGGCCGGGCGCGGTGGCTTAAGCCTGTAATCCCAGCACTTTGGGAGGCCGAGACGGGCGGATCACGAGGTCAGGAGATCGAGACCATACTGGCGAACACGGTGAAACCCCGTCTGTACTAAAAAATACAAAAAACTAGCCGGGCGAGGTGGCGGGCGCCTGTAGTCCCAGCTACTCGGGAGGCTGAGGCAGGAGAATGGCGGGAACCCGGGAGGCGGAGCTTGCAGTGAGCTGAGATCTGGCCACTGCACTCCAGCCTGGGCGACAGAGCGAGACTCCATCTCAAAAAAAAAAAAACAAAAAACAAAAAAAAAAAAAATCTTCCATTTCTTGGATAATTATACTTGGTAACAATATATTATCTTTTTTATACATAAAGAAATTTATTTACTAAAGTTTTGTTAAGAATTTTTGCATCTATAAGGAATATTGATCTATACTTTTCCCGTAATGTCTTTGTCTGATTTTAATATCAAGCTCACCTCATAAAATGAGCTGGGAAGTGTAATCATTTCTTTTATTCTCTGGATGAGTTTATGTAGAACCTCCATTATTTCTTTCCTAAAAGTTTCCTTTAACATATCAGTGTGTGGCTGATGTTTTCTTTCTGAGAAGATTTTCAAATATGAAATTTTTAATAGAAGATATGGGGCTATTCAGATTACCTATATTTCTTTAATGAATTGTGGCAGTTTGTGTCTTGCATAGAATTTATATGTGTCATCTAAATTAAAAATTTTTTGCTAAAATTTTTCAGAATATTCTCTTATCCTTTTGATGTGTGCTGAATTTGTAACAATATTCCTCTTTCATTTTTTTTTTAACTGATAATTTGTGTCCTCTCTCTCTCTCTTTTTTTTCCTGATTAGTCCGGATACAGTTTATCAATTTACAGATTTTTTTTCCAAATAGTCAGTTTTGGGTTTTTAAAAATATTTTTCTATTGTGTTTATTTCTTATTTTAGTCTACTCTTTATTATTCTCTTCCTTCTACTTGCTTTGAATTTAATTTGCTCCTTTCTTTCTAGTTAATGCTGAAGCTTAGATAAATTTTTGAGATTTTCTTTTTAAATATAAGCATTTAATGCTATAAATTTTCCTCTTTGCACTGCTTTTGCTTTATCACACAAACTTTGATATTTTGTGTTTTCATTTTAATTTTGCTCAAAATATTTTATAACTTCCCTTGTATTTTTTATTTGACTCATGAGTTTTTTAGAATTGAATTATTTAATTTCCAAATATTTGGAGGTTGTCAAAATATCTTTTTGTTATTGATTTCTAGCTTAGTTAAGATCAGATAACTCTGTATTATTTAAGTTTAGTTTAGTTAAGATCAGATAACTCTATATTATTTCAGTTATTTTCATGTTTTTTGACTTGTTTTATGGCCTTGCATATGATCTATGTTACTGATTGCTGTAAACAGTTCAAACAATGTATATTCTGCTGTTGCAGGGTCTGTATGTCAATTAGGTTAAGTTGGTTGATAGTAAGTCTTCTTTATACTTATTGGTTTTATGTCTACTTGTTCTATACCAATTTCTGAGAGAAGAGGGTTGAAGTCTCCAAAAGTAATATAATATTTGTCTATTTCTCTTTTTAGTTCTATTAGTTTTTGCTTCTTATTTTATAAAGCTCTGTTATTAGGTGCAAACACAATTATTGTTATATCATCATGACAAGTGTATCTCTTTATCATTATGAAAAGTCCCTTTTTACCCTTGGTAATATTGTTTTGAAATCTATTTTGTCTGAAAGCAATATAGCTACTTCAGCTTTATTTTTGTTTAGTATTTGCATAGTTTATCTCTTTAAATCACTTCACTTTTACCCTAACCGTATCTCTCCAGTTAAAGCAAATTTCTTGCAGAGAGCCGACAGTTGGGCTTTGTTTTATCTAGTCTGTCAATTTTTTTTGCTTTACGTCTTAGAACAATTGCTATGGTCTGAATATTTGTGTCCTCTCAAAGTTCATATGTTACAATCCTAACCGCCAAGATGATGATATAAGAGGTGGGAACTTAAGGACGTGATTAGGTCATAAAGGTAGAACCCTTATGAATGGGATGATGCCCTTATAAAGCTGCCTTGTCCCTTCTGCCATCTGAGAATGCAGCAAGAAGGGGCCATCTATGAATCAGAGTGTGAGTCCTCACCAAAAACCAAATCTCCTTGTACTTTGGTCTTGCACTTCCAGCCTCCAGAACTGTAAGAAATAAATTTCTTTTATTTATAAGCTTCCCAGTTTATGGCATTTTGTTATAGCAGCCCAAATGGAGGAAGACACCAATTTACATCTAATGTCATTACTGAAATGGGTATAGCTTACCTGTACCATGATGTTATTTGTTTTCTATTTGTCCCAAATGTTCTTTGTTCCTCTTTGTTTTTTATGTTGCTTTCTTTTGGATTAATTGAATATATTTTATGGCTTCATTTTTTTTTTTTTTTTTTTTGAAACCGAGTCTCACTCTGTTGCCCAGGCTGGAGTACAGTGGCATGATCTTGGCTCACTGCCAACCTCCACCTCCCAGGTTCAAGCAATTCTTCTGCCTCAGCCTCCCAAGTAGCTGGGACTACAGGTGCACGCCACCATGCCCAGCTAATTTTTTGTAATTTTAGTAGAAACAGGGTTTCACCAGGTTGCCCAGGCTGGTCTTGAATTCCTGAGCTCAGGCAATCCGCCCACCTAGGCCTCCCAAAGTGCTAGTATTACAGGTGTGAGCCACTGCGCCCAGCCTATGGCTCCATTTTATCTTCACTATTGGCTGATTAGATATCCATCTTTTTAAATTTTTTTGTAGTTGCTCTAGTATTTACAATGTAAAATTTTAACTTGTCACCATCTATTTTCAAACCCTACTAAAAACACTCCACATAAAATATAAGATCCTTACAACATATATTTCCATTTACCACCTCCGTTTTCTGTGCTATTCTTGCCATACATTTTGCTTCTATATTTGTTATAAACCCCACGATACATATTTTTTTGCTTTAAACACTCAATTATCTTTCAAAGAGATTAGAAGTAGAAAAACTATGTTTTATATTCACCTTCATATTTTACAAAACTGCTCTTTTAGTTAACAACATAATTTTCTGGAAGGGTGACTAAATTCTGCCAGTGCATTTTCTACACTATCTTGGCAAGATATGAATGTCTTCATTTCTCATTTCTAAGTTATTCTTACAAACTAGCAGTGTTGATATAGTTTGGATGTGTGTCCCTGCCCAAATCTTGCACTGCACCATGTCTGGCCACCTTGCTCAGTCTTTCTTGCTACTGCTTTGGCCTTGTGATGTGCCTGCTCCCCCTTTGCCTTCTACCATAATTGTTGGTTTCCTGAAGCCCCCACCAAGAAGCTTAGCAGATGCTAGCATCATGTTTCCTCTACAATCTACAGGATGATGAGCCAATTAGCCTCTTTTATTTATAAATTTCCCAGTCTTGGCTATTTCCTTATAGCAATGCAAGAACAGCCCCATTCATTTTGCATGGCGCTGTACCTGTGGGATACTTCAGATCTCAACCAACAATTCACAAAAGTGATTGAGGACATTTCCAGTGGCTAGAATCCAGGTTTGTCGAGGTGGTCAATCAATAAAACAGTTAATTAACAATTATTCGTTTGTTCATCTTCTTTTTGTTCTTTCATTCATCAAACACAGATTAATCATTAACTGTGTACCTATTACAAGCTCAGTGCTGGGAATGCAAAGGATCTCTAGATTTAATAGGTTTTAACTGGAAGTATGAGATTTAATAGGTTTTAACTGGAAGTAGGAAGATAGTGAAATAACTTTTAAAATGCATTAATCAGTGTTTTCTTCCTCAGTGCCTACTGTTATTTCTCTCATAATTCTTAAGGCCTAGCTTTTGTAACTTGGTATAATATAGTGTTATTTTATGATGATGATCATCATAATGCTGCTACCAGTGAGATGGGATTATTCCCTTGACCTTGACCCCCTTCATGGGCAGGAACTGGAATGGCTCATTTCACTCAGCCTGCTGCTTGCCACTCCTCACGAGAGGGAGCGTGCAAGTGAGTCAGGAACCAGAGCGAAAATATGAATGCTGGAACTGACCAGTCACTCCTCTCTGGTGAGAGCAGGCTGTGTGTGGGCTCTGGAGCAATGTCCCAGCCCCTGCCCTCATGGGCTCTTGTCTGGTATCCAGAAAGAATCAGGTCACATGAACAGATCGAAGGGTAGTATATGTGGAGGATTTTCTTGGGCAATGGATGTGGCTGTCAGTGGAATGGGGAATTGGAAAGGGAATGGTGGGGGAAGAAGGTGATCTTTCCCTGAAGCCACACCATCTGAAGTTGACCGCATTTATCTGTAGTCTCTGCTTGTATCCCCAACACTTAGCCATTTATATTGCTCTTCCAGCTGAAGTCTTTTTATGGGCACAGGATAGGGGCATGGCGGGCTAAAAAGGCAACATTTAGCTGAAAAATGGGGTCAGCTATTGTCACTTAGGGCCACAGTTCCATGCTTTAGAGTGGGGTTTAGCCGGGAGCCCAATCATTCTGTGTCACCAGTGCCATTACATACATTTTACTCCTTTTCTCTTTTATCCCTTATAACATCCCCAGGAAGTATTATTTTCCTGATTCTACAGAGAAGGACAGAAGCTCAGGGAGTGATCTGCCCAAAGTCACAACTACTATATAAATAATATGACACTGGATTTAATCCACTCCAGGCTGACTCTGGAGCCTCTGCTCTGTCAGAAATAAGCAGAAAAGATTGGTCCAAGATTTCTGCTGCTTCTGCTTTGAATCCTGTGTAAGAGGGGTCTGGACATACTGCAGGTGGTCAGTAAAGACTTAACAAAGAGGAAAGGACACAATAGAGTGAAAAGGCAACCTACAGAATGAGAAAAATATTTGTAAATCATAATATATCCAATACAGGGTTAATATCCAGAACATATAAAGAACTCCTATAACTCAACAACAAAAACACAAATAACCAGATTTTAAAAATGGGTAAAGGAGTTGAATAGTCATTTCTTCAAAGAAGATACATAAATGGCCAACAAGCCTATGAAAAGATGTTCAGCATCACTAAATCATTAGAGAAATGCAAATCAAAACTTCAAGATATCACTTCACACCTACTGGGATGCCCACTGTCAAAAAGAAAGAAGCAACCACACAGAAAAAAGGAAATATTGACAAGGATGTGGAGAAATCGGAACTCTTGTGCACTGTGGGAATGTAAAATGGTACAGCCACTATGAAAAACTATATGGAGGCTTCTCAACAAGCTAAAAGGTAGAATTACCCTATTATCCAGTAATCTTACGTCTGGGTATGTATCCCAAAGCAGTGAAAAGCAGGGTCTCTAAGAGATATTTGTACAACCATGTCCATTGCAGCATCGTTCGCAATGACCACGAGGTGGAAGCAGCCTGCACACCTGCTGAGAGATCAATGGTAAGAAAATGTGAGGCTCTAGAACTAGAAATACCATTTGACCCAGCCATCCCATTACCGGGTATATACCCAAAGGATTCTAAATCATGCTGCTATAAAGACACATGCTTACGTATGTTTATTGCGGCACTGTTCACAATAGCAAAGACTCGGAACCAACCCAAATGTCCACCAATGACAGACTGGATTAAGAAAATGTGCCACATATACACCATGGAAAACTATGCAGCCATAAAAAAAGGATGAGTTCATGTCCCTTGTAGGGACAGGGATGCAGCTGGAAACCATCATTCTCAGCAAACTATCGCAAGAACAGAAAACCAAACACCGCATGTTCTCACTCATAGGTGGGAATTGAACAATGAGATCACTTGGACACAGGAAGGGGAAAATCACACACCGGGGCCTGTTGTGGGGCGGGGGGGAGGAAGGGGGAGGGATAGCATTAGGAGATATACCTAATGTAAATGATGAGTTAATGGGTGCAGCACACCAACATGGCACATGTATACATATGTAACAAACCTGCACCTTGTGCACATGTACCCTAGAACTTAAAGTATAATAGAAAGAGAAAGAAAAGAAAGAAAGAAAGAAAGAAAGAGAAAGAAAGAGAAAATGTGGTATATACATACAATGGCATATTATTCAGGCTTAAAAAAGAAGAGAATCCTGTTATGTGCAACAACATGTCTAAACCTTGAGGGTATAATTTTAAGTGAAATTTAGTCACAAAAAGACAAGTATTGTGTGATTCCACCTACATAATTGTATCTGAAGTAGTCAAGCTCATAGTAACAGAAAGTAGAACAACGGTGGCCGGACATGATGGCTCACGCCTGTAATCCCAGCACTTTGGGAGGCCAAGGTGGGTGGATCTCCTGAGGTCAGGAAACCAAGACCAGCCCAGTCAACATGGTGAAAACCCGTCTCTACACAAAAATACAAAAATAAGCCGGGCGTGGTAATGTGCACCTGTAACCTCAGCTACTCGGGAGGTTGAGGCACCAGCCTGGGCGACAGAGCAAGGCTGTTTCAAAAAGAAAGAAACAAAGAAAGTAGAATGGTGGTTACCAAGGGACTGGAGTAGGGGTAAATGGGTATAGTTTCAGTTTTGCATGATGAAAATGACCCAGAGGTCTGCCACCACTGAATCGTACAACTAAAAATGGTTAAGATGGTAGATTTTGTTACGTGTTTTTTCACCAATTAAAAAATAAATTTAATAAAAAAGGATAAAGAGGAGGGCAGCCTAATGTTATGCTCTTTATGCCCGAATTTGGCGAAATCGAGCCAGCTCTTTTTTCCTATGACAGAGTCTGAACCTTACTTTATCCCAGGGATAGGAATGGCCCCAGCTCCCGCGCAGCCTCCGGGCTGCACCACGCTCACCCCGGAGTCTCTCTCCGCTCCTTACTCCGCCCACCGCAGTTTCCTCCAATCGTGGCCCTCGCCCCGCCCCCTTACCCGAGCCTCTTTCCTGCATCCGGGCCTGAGAGGGCAGGCTTGAGGGAAGCATGGAGGTCCATGGCAAGCCCCAGGGTAGCGCGAGTTGCTTGTCGCCCACCCGGGACTCCTCTAGAGTCCCAGTGTCCAAGGAGCTGCTGACGGCGGGAAGCGACGGCCGCGGAGGTGACGGACGGGTGACAGAGGCATGGGCCGCACACATGCGGCGGAGGCGGCGCGGCCGGTGCAGCCCGGGGCCTGTGGCTCCCTGTCCGTGCTCCGTACCCTCGAGGGGAGCCCCGGGGACTGCTGCGGGATTCCGGCGTGCTTTGCTGGCGGCAGGGGTGGGGGCTTTGGGGCGGGCACCCGGCTGCGGGCCCCGAACAGTTTCCCCAGCTAGTGGTTCCTATTCTACAAGGTAGTGAGCGCCCACCCTGCCAGGCGCCGCTGCTAGGCACCTCCCCTGCACTGAAAGCTGGGACGCTCTCGAACTCTTTTGGAGAAGGGAGGGCTTTTGGTCTGGCTGCCTGGGTCAGAGCAGTTGGCTGGTAGGGGGAAGCGGAGTAATATTATGCTAACAGTCTCTTCCTCCTTCACACCCACACCGACCACCCCTTAGTGTTGCTGTTTTGTACAGGAAGACATGCATCCGGGAAATCCACACAGCATTTCAGACACTATAGGTAGAATTTAAAAGCATGAATTCGAATCCCAGCTCCACTAGTAATTAACTGGTGGGACTTATTTTCATTCCCTACGCCTCAGTTTTTGCATTTGGAAAATGGTGGTAGTAGTAATGCCAGTAGAATTTTTGTAAGGAGGAGAATGCGTAAAAAGGCTTGGGCATGTTGTCAGTAAATACTAGCTTGAAGAAGGGTTTTATGAGAACCCAGAGATTCCGAAGGAAGTATAATAATGATAACCAAAGCTTATGTAGTCCTTACTATGTATGCCCCAGGAACTAACTCATCTACTCGTCACAACAACCCTTTGCAGAAACTCTGTTATCTCTGTTTCATAGTTGAGGAACCTGAGACATGATTTATCATACAGGTAATTTACTTTCTGGAGATCATGTGGCTAGAAAATAGCAAAACTGGGATTTGAATTCAAGTAGTCTGGCTCTAGAGTCTGTGCTCTCATCTCGAATCCAGTAGGCTTTCAGTAGTAGGCATTCAATGGATGTTTGTTGCGCTCTGCTTTGCTGATTTGTTTTTTAACCAGAGAGTTAAGGGATTTTCCGGGTATTAGAAATAGGGTGTGCAAAGCCTTGAGTTTCGTAAGTTCCCCTCTTGGAACTCTGATGGGGTAGAGAGTTGGGATGATTCAAGTGTGAGAGATGAGGGTGAAAAGGTAGAGTGGGTAACAAAATCGCCAAAAGGCTGTTTTTCTTGGGTTGAACATCTTCAGAGAAGGGAAAATACCAGGCAAGCGTGTTTTACTAATGAAGAAACAAATGCTTTGAGATCAGGTGAGTGGCCCAGTGTTACACAACTAGTCACCATTTCTGGCTTCACTTAACCATTGTTATGCTCTGTACTGCTTCCTCCATTCTGTCATTGCAGACCCACGTTTGTCTACTGATGAATTTCTGATCCAGAAAAGTGCAGATTAATGTGCATTTATTACCTGGCATTGGTGTTAGAGGTGAATGAGACAGGCTAGATGTAAGAAAGGAGAGGTGTCTGTACATAAAGAATTAAAATGTTGTAATGGAGCTTGGAGTGCTGCTTTAAAAAAAAATCTTGGGGTGTGTGAACAGTCAAGACTTAAAGACTGGTCATGTGAGAGGCTTACTGGTGGGCCTTTGCTTTTTTGTGCAGTAGTAAATTAAGGGTGTTTGTGTGTCTGTATTTTCAGGTGTATGGGACAGGTTACTCATCAACTCCCAAAATAAGTCCAGGAAGACCTCCTCTCTTCAAACAGTTCGGATAGAAAGGAGTCCCTGTAAGTACCTCTTCTCCTCTCTCACGCTCTCTAATGCTGAGTTTTGTCTAATTAAGCTGTTATTTGTTGGGACGGTCTCTGCCTTTATGGTCAGGTATCAAACCACAGATAGTCCAGTGGAACAAGTCTTACTTGGGATTTACATGATAAAGTCGGTACACAGGATAGAATTTCTTACATTATTTCTCTACCTTAAGAGGGTAGCTTTTTTGTGAAAAACTGCTTGTTGGATGAATTTTGGGAAGTCAAAAACAATTGTTAATCTCCATGGCAAATTTTTTTAGAGGTTACTGAGCTTCAAACTTAATATATATGGATGGAAAACCACAACCACATCCCATTGAATTGGACACAATTATTTAAATGATAAATATTACTTAGAATACAGCATAATGGCCAATTCTCTTTATTAATTATTCTGTATGTTGCTGTACTGCACATTCGTAAGTATGTCCCACACTCAGACTTTAAGTATTACATGAATGCCCTCTCTGTAATTCACTCTTAATGTTAAAAAAAAAAAAGGCAAAAATTCAATAAAAACAATGTAAATAAGCATGAAGGTTATCACATCAATAAACTAAGAAATCATGAGTACTCTGAAAGGAAAATTTAACTAGCATTATTACTGTAGCACTAAATCTACAATAGCTAAAATGACGACATGGTGGCTGTCCATCCAAAAACCGGTTTTTGTGGACATAGGTTTTTGTTTTGAGGGGTTCCTTACCTAGGAGTGGAATTGCAGGTATATGGAAGGTGTGAATTTTTTTTTTTTACGAAGAAGAAATTGCCATTGTGCATTTCCACCAGCAAGGTATGAGAGTTTAGTCGCTGCATATCCTCACCAAAATGTGGTGTGGCCTTTTTAATTTTAACTAGTCTAGTGTGGATATAGTGGTATCACGTTGTGATCTTAATTTGTTTATAATGGCTAATAATGTTGAGCATCTTTCCGTGTATCACTGTTTGTATGTCTTTGGTAAACGGCCTGTTCAGCACATTTAAATCTTCAGCACATTTAAAAAATCAGGTTTCTCATTGTAAACATCATTCTTGATAGTGCAGCTCCGTTGGTGATAGACTTACCAGCCCTGTGTGTCTGAGAAAGTCTTTATTTTGCTTTCAGTTTTTGGAAGATGCTTTAATGGATTTAGAATTCTAGGTTGACAGTGTGGGTTTTTGCTTTTTCTTTTTTCTCCAGTACTTTGAAGACGTCACTACACTTTCTTTTCAGTAGCATTGTTTCTGATGCCTGTGTCTACTGTCAATTTGTGTCATGAATATGGTGTTTCTTTTCTTCTCTGGCTGCCTTTAAGATTGTCTTCATTACTGGTTTTTACTGATTTTATGGTGATGTGCCCTTTGTAGTTTTCTTTGTGAGTCTTGAGCTTGGGTTTGTTGAACTTACTGGATCTATGAATTTATAATTTTTATCAAATTTGGGAAATTTTTACGGATGTTATTGCTTGCTCCTGTCTTGCCTCTCCTGAAGGGACTCCAGTTACACCTAATTTTGACAGTTGGGGTTGTCCCACGGCTCATTCATTGTTTGTTTGGGTCTTATGTTTTGTGCGTTTCAATTTGGATAGCTTCTATTGCTGATTTCCTTGAGTTCACTATTCTTCTATATTGTCTAATCTGCTGTTAATTCTGTCAAATGTATTTTTTCAAGGTAGATACAGTTTCCATCTCTAGAAGTTTGAGACTGTTTATATCTTTTGTTTCTTTCCTTGTGTTTGTGCTTTTCTTTTCTTCCTTGAACATACAAAGTATATTTATAAGAGCTGTTTTAACATTCTTGTTGCTGATTCTATTGTCTGCGTCACTTCTGAATCTTTATTTTTTTCCCTACTCTTTATGGATTATGTTTTCCTGTTTATTTGCATGTTTGCTAATTTTTTATTAGATGCTGGACATTTTTAATATTACGGTGTCGTGTGTTGGATATTATTTAATTTAGAAGAACTACGACTGGACTAGCCTCAGCGTTCAGCATATACTCTCCTAGAGTACCATGGAATTATTTGGCTTCTGAGGATCAGGGTTCAGACCACACATTTTGGTACTTGTTTTGCTCTACTTGATTCATTAGTTGGAAACAAAAGCGGGACCAGGTTTTCTGTCTGTAGCAATAGATTTAAATCTGAGGACAGAAAAATACCTTTTATTTGTATTAGTAATTTCTCTTTCTGTATATCCGAAGGGGAATGAGAGCTAACATTCCCTATTGTGTAGGGCTTTATTTGTGTACATGCTCTTAGGGAGTCCTTCCAGCACCTTATTTTACAAATAGAGGTCGTCTACTTGACCTTGGCCCCTATTTTCTTTTCTTCTTCCTTACGCTGGACATTTTAGTCATCTGTTATGTAGCCATAACAGTTACGTAAGTTCTGAGAGCTTGTTATATGCATGATTATGTGCTGGGCCTCTTTTGAGAGAGAAAATAAATATTCTTGTTTGTTGACTGCTCTGTATTTGGCATAGTGACTGACAGTTATCACTCCCTTTTTATAGATTAGTACATTGAGGTTTCAAGTGGTAAAATTAAATGTATTAATTAGGATTCTTAGTTGCAAATGGCTAAAATCCAGCTCAGATTGCCTTAAGCAGAAAAAGAAATTATGTTGGCTCTTTTTATTGGGGGAAAAAATACTCCAGGTGCAGTAATTTCAGGTGCGTCTGGATCCAGGTGCTCAGTGTTCTCAGAGGTCAGCCACTCTGTCTCTTAGTCCTGCTTTCCTAGGCATTGGGCTAATCTAGAGCATACTCTTCCCCCACGTGTGGCGAGTTGCCAGTTTATCAGCAGCTTCAGCCTTATATTCAGCCAACTCAGTCATTCACTCAGAAAGATTTCTCTCTCAACAGTTCAACAAAAGGTCCCGAGTAATCTCTTATTGGCCTGACTAGAGCAGCGTGTCACTGTGATACCACTAAAGCACAGTACAGTGGCCAAGGATGTGGAGGATGTAGGCATGGGGTGAGGGGCAAGAGTGACTAAGAGTGACACCAGCTTAAAAGGAAAGCAAGGGTTATATTATCAGAAGAAGGGGAACAGATGTTGGGTAGGCAGAAATAATCACTACTTAATTAACTGGCCCAGGGTAATTCAGATAGAGGTAAAACTAGGATTCTGTATATACCTAGTCAGTCTTACCCTAAAGCCTCAGAACCTGGTGCTCTTAACTGTTAAGTCACACTGCCTCCCTATTTAGTTACTATTCGTTGAATGCTAGCCTTCTAGGAGTTTACAGTCCTGGGGATATATGAGAAACAAAACATTTGAGAAACAATTAATTGCGGGATTGTGTAGTCCTACTGCTTTATTCAGAAGAGGATGGAGGGTTTTTAAATGAAGGGAACTAAAAGATATGTAATTATGATTGCTATTATTAATACTCAATTCAGAAGTGTTTATAGGAAATCCTAGGTTTCAGAATTTACTAGCATAAATGTTGATATGCTGTATTTACTTTCCACAGTATTGGACCAGGTGCAGACCTTTCTCCCGCAGATGGCACGGGCAAATGAAAAGCTAAGAAAAGAAATGGCAGCTGCGCCACCTGGTCGTTTCAATATTGAAAACATTGATGGGCCTCATGGTAAAGTTATACAAATGGTAACTATGCTTTGTTTTCATATGGTGAAATTACTAGTCTACTTGTCACCTAAGAAGAAGAGAACTTTTCCATTTTATTTTCAAGTTTTCATTGTCCTGGTGTTAACTCATGTTTCCAATGTTGTATAGGTACATAGTCATTTTATGATTTAGTCATATGATGTCACAGGAAGGTTTTTTTTTCCTAAGTCAAATGCTATATTTGTTATTCTGAAGCATTAATCTACTCAATGTCCTAACTGGATTTTTTTTTTCTGTCCAAGCCCCAAAAGAGGTGATCATAGTCTGATTTATTGAGTATGCAAAAATAAATGATGTGTAGAAGAGAGCAATTGATTACATAAGCTATGTGTAAAAATGTTCTCTCAGTTTATACTCATGTCTTGTTTCTGCACTGGAATTCCCTTTATAATATCTGTGTCTGGACAGAGCTGAGACAATTGTTAATAATATCTAATTCATTAGCCAGTCTGGTCAGCTCTCCCTCCAGAATATATCCCAAATCTAACCACTTTGTACAACCTCTGCTGTTCCTTTGGACCTTTGTTGGCCCAGGTAATTATGGTCTCTCCTTTGGAGTATTGCAGCAATTTCTTAACAGGTTTTCCTGCGTTCACTGTTTCTTCCCTGGGGTCTGTTCTTCACACAGTTTGGGACCTGGGGGCTTCCCATCACGTTTCAAATAAATTAAGTCCTTCAAGGGGCCCATATGATCCTGCCTGCAGTTCTCTTATCTCAGAGGTTCCCAACCCCCAGGCTGTGGACTGGTGCTGGTCTGTGGCCTGCTAGGAAGCAGGTCGCACAGCAGAAGGTGAGCAGTGGGTGAGCGCGCATTACCACCTGAGTTCTGCCTCCTGTCAGATCAGCAGCGGCATTAGATTCTCATAGGAGCACGAACCCTATTATGAACTGTGCATGTAAGGGATCTAGGTTGTGTGCTCCTTGTGAGATTCTAATGCCTGATGATCTGAGGTAGAACAGTTTCATTCCAAAAACATCCCTGCCAAGGTCTGTGGAAGAATTTTCCACAAAACCGGTCCCTGGTGTCAAAGAGGTTGGGCACTGCTGCTCTGTCTGACCTTATCATTTACTACACAGTCCTCATCATTTACTGCCCTCCAGCACCAGTCTCACTGTGCCTGATCTTCTCCCCCATGGTTTTCTCAGGTAGAATGCTTTTCCCTAGATTTCTCCATTTCGACTCCCTCTGTCTCTTTTCAGTTGTCACCTGATCGAGAGGTCTTCCCCGATAGCTCTATTATTATTTTATCTTGCTTTATTTTTCCATATTTTCACAATCCTACATTATGCTTTATATGTATTTGTTTATTGCCTTTCTTTCGCCTCTGGAACAAGAGTCAACAAATGTTTCTGTAAGAGGCCAGATAGTAAATACATTAAGTTCTGTGGGGCTTACTGTCAACTCTGCTGTCATAGTGTGAAAGCAGCCATTGACAATACATACATGAATAAGCAAGGGGAAAACATTTTATTGGGGAAAAAAACCTCCAGGGGTGGTGATTTCAGGTGCACCTGGATCCAGGTGCTCAGTGTCCTCAGAGGTCAGCCGCTCTGTCTTTTGGTTCTGCTTCCTAGTGTTGGCCTAATCTAGAGCATGCTCCTCCCCCACCTGTGGCAGTTTGCCAGTTTATCAGCAGCTTCAGCCTTAGATTCAGCAACTCAGAAAGATTTCTCTCTCAACAGTTCCAACGGAAGGCCCCGAGTGATCTCTTACTGGCTCAGTTAGAGTAGTGTGTCACTGTGTATGGGTGCTGAAATGAGAATTTCATACAATTTTCACCTTTCGTGAATAGCAGTATTTTAATTTCTTCCCCTCAACCACTTAAAAATAGAAAAAACTTTCCTACTTTGTGAGCTGAACAAAAATAGGCAGTGGGCAGGATTTGGCCTGCAGGTTTTAATTTACGGGTCTCTGCCTGAAAATACAAATTTCACCAAAGCGAGAGGTTTGTTTTGATTTTTTTGTTGTTGTTGAGTCTCTGGTACCTAGTGTAGTGCCTAACTCATGTTAGTATTTGCAGAATGAATGTTGTTGAATGTGTTTAAGGTATATAGAATTAGGCCATAGCAGATGTTTTAGACACTTATTGTAAATTTAAATCATCATTATGGCAGACCCTGACAACTAAAAGTATAAAAGAGCCATGTTGTATTAAAAACGTTTCTTATCCTTGTGGCCTGGTGTGCTGTCTCACACCTGTAATTGCAGCACTTTGGGAGGGCAAGGCAGTGGATCATTTGAGGTCAAGAGTTCAAGACCAACCTGGCCAACAGGGTGAAATCCCATCTCTATTAAAAATATAAAAATTAACTGGATGTGGTGGGGCACACCTGTAGTCCTAGCTACTTAGGAGACTGAAAGGTGCAAGAATCACTTAAGCCCAGGATGTGGAGGTGGCAGTGAGCTGAGATCACGCCACTGCGCTCCAGTCTGGGCAGCAGAGCAAAACTGTCTCAAAAAAAATTCTTATCCTTTATGTTTCAGTATTTTTGCTGAGTATTGGTTATTCTCAATATTGTTTTATTATGACTTTTTAAGGAATTGCTCTGAAATAGATTTCCTGCCCACTACTTTTTGCAGGATGTGGCTTTGTTTGAGATGAATCAGTCGGATTCAAAAGAAGCGGACAGTTCAGAAGAGAGTTCACAAGACAGTTCAGAGAACAGTTCAGAATCAGAGGACGAAGATGACAGCATCACATCTGAAGTCACCATAGATAACATTAAGCTTCCCAATTCTGAAGGTAGAAAAGGCAAGATTGAAGTTTTGGACAGTCCAGCAAGTAAAAAAAAGAAATAGTCAAATAAATTATCTGAAAAGAAACAGGTGACATATGTCTGCAAATTCTGTGAAAAAGAATGATTCACTGACTTTTGCTTTTCAGGCACCTATAGTGCTTTTATGTGTTAAAAACTTCAGACAAATTAAATTTGACAGTTTATTTGATCAAAGAATGATTCATGAGTTAGGTAGCATTGTAAACTGAAAGGGGTTCAGAGACCTCCACTCTACAGCATGGAAAGTGTGCTTTTATCAGCTGAACACAGAAGTAGAGTACAGAAATAACTTGATGGGTTACAGCTAGGTGTTTGCCTAAATAAGGCAAAGAGGAGACTTAAGGCTGCCCGATGTCCCATAGGTATGATCTGATCTAAGGAGACCTAAGGCTGCCTCGTCTGATGGGCTGAGGCTTGGCTGTTTGTGATTGGCTGAACTTGGCTATTTGCTATAAAAATACACTCCTGAGTTAGGTTTTGGTGTGTTCATGATTGCGGTTAGTAATGGCCTCCTGCTTATTTAACAGTTTCCTTTTTATCAGTCTCTGGATCTTGAAGAGATTGACCAAAACCTTAGGCATTGATGCCACTCTCCATCACCATTATAATGGACTTGTTTGGTCTCAGGATGGAATTCACAAGTCATGATGTCAGGTCAGTAATACCATTTAGCACATAATGGATGGCTGTATAAAAGTGCTTAAGACTCTTGAGAGGGTATCGCACACCAAAGAGACTATTACGATGACTTTCAGGAGAATAATACCAAGAAACTGAAGTGTACTGCTTGACAGGAGCGCCTATGAACCATACTCATCAAAATCAAACAAGTCAAAGTTCAGGCAATATAGACGGTTCACAGTATTTGAGAACAGTTAATCATGGTATTTGTTTGGGAAGTGATGGGGATTAAGGACTGTGGTTGCTGTAAATGGTCTTATTTAAAGAGGTAGCCGTTTTTTGTCATTAGCCTTATAACAAAAGTCATAGGAATCTGGAGACCCCCTGGAAGAAACATAAAGATTAGAAAACCTTGGAAAAGCCCAGCTTGTCATCCACCATTTGGGATGCCTGCAAACTTACTGTTAGCTCTTCCTGCAAACATCATATGTTCTGTTCCCTTGAGAAATGTATTTCATGCATATGGTGGCAGTGTCCAAAGAAACAACAGTATCAGTTACATTATTGTATTGAATTTTCCGTAGTAGCAAAATCTGGAAAAATAGGTACAACATTCGGTTTTGTTTAGCACCACACATAACTCCCAACATGAGCAAAGAGGAGATCTAAGGCTGCATGATATCCCATTAAGTGCTTTTGTTAAATACTTTCAGAGGGTGACTTCTACCCCAGGAGGTCTGGTTGGCCGTAAAATAAGATTTTTCCCTATCTGTGCATTAGTTTTAAATTCCATATGACTAGCACCCAACCACCACAAAGAGTGAGTCCCCAGGAGCCCCACTGCAGTCTTTCCTCAGTGGAAACTAGCTTATCTTTTTTTTTTTTTTTTTTTTTTTAAGATGGAATCTTGCTCTGTCGCCCAGGCTGGAGTGCAGTGGCGCAATCTTGGCTCACTGCAAGCTCTGCCTCCCAGGTTCACGCCAGTCTCCTGCCTCAGCCTCCTGAGTAGCTGGGACTACAGGTGCCCGCCACCATGCGCAGCTAATTTTTTTTTTTTTTTTTCCGTATTTTTAGTAGAGACGGGGTTTCACCGTGTTAGCCAGGATGGTCTCAATCTCCTGACCTCGTGATCCACCTGCCTCGGCCTCCCAAAGTGCTGGGATTAGAGGCATGAGCCACTGCCCCTGGCTGGAAACTAGCTTATCTTTATTTTCATCTATTCCAAGGTTGGTGCTAATTTCAATTGCTAAGCATTTTAGACTCTGATAATAGGAGGTATTTATGGGGACTTTCGGGGAAGCTATTTGGAAGGCAGGATTGAACCATGCCAAACAGTAAGATCCTAACCAGTGGGGAGCAAAATGGAGTAAGCATATTTTCTGTAGACCAATACAGGCAGACCCTCTGAGACTGGAAAAGAGGGCTACCTAGTAGTAATTGAGCATGAGTCAGTTCAGTTCATCCACTGGTACATCTGTATAGTTCCTGAACAAGGTCTAGAAGGAAACTTACTTTTTTATAGTTCCTCTCCTTTTAAAAAAATATTCTACATTTTATTATTTTCTTTTTTTTTTTTTAACTTTCAGGTTCAGAGGTACATGTGGAGGTTTGTTATATAGACAAATTGTGTATTGTGGGGGTTTGGTGTACAGATTATTTCGTCACCTGGTGATAAGCATAGTGCCCAATAGGTAATTTTAAATCTGCACCCTCCTCCCACCCTCCATCCTCAAGTGGGCCCTGGTGTCTGTTCCCTTCTTTGCGTCCATGTGTACTCAATGTTTAGCTCCCACTAATAAATGAGAACATGTGGTATTTTTCTGTTCCTGTGTTGGTTGCTTAGGTCCTGATTATCTTTTTTAGTTTTCTGCCTTGAAGATCTGCCTGATATTGTCAGTGGGTCTCCCAGTATTATCTAAATCTCTTTGTAGGTCTCTGAATGCTTGCTTTATGAATCTGGGTGCTTCTGTGTTGGGTGCATATATGTTTAGGATAGTTAGGTCTTGTTGAATTAAGCCCTTTACCATTATGTAATGCCCTTCTTCGTCTTTTTTTTTTTCTTTGTAAAATATATTTTGTCTGAAATTAAAATAGCGACCCCTGCCTTTTTCTTTTGGTTTGGTTGGTAGATTTTCTCCATCCCTTTACTTTGAGCCTCTGGGTGGCATTGCACGTGAGGTGGATCTCTTGAAGATAGCCTACCATTGGGTTTTACTTCTTTATTCAACTTGCCACACTGTTTCTTTTGATTGGGGCATGTAGCCCATTTACATTCAAGGTTAGTATTGATAAGTGTGGATTTGATCCTGTCATATTGTTAACTGGTTACTGTGCAGACTTGTCAGTGTGGTTGCTTTATAGTGTTACTAATCTGTGTACTTAAGTGTGTCTTTGTAGTGGCTGGTAACCCAGTCTTTCCTTCTTATAGTTAGCACTCCCTTCCAAAACTCTTGTAAGGCAGGTCTGATGTTAACAAATTCCCTTAGCATTTGCCTGTCTGAAAAGGATCTTATTTCTCTTTTGCTTATGAAGCTTAGTTTGGTCAGATATGAATTCTTGGTTGAAAATTATTTTCTTTAAGAATGCTACTATAGGCCCCTGATCTCTTCTGGCTTGTAGAGTTTCTGCTGACAGTTCTGCTGTTAGTCTGATGGGGTTCCCTTTGTAGGTAACTTGTCCCTTCTCTCTTGCTGCTTTTAGCATTTTTTCTTTCATTTCCACCTTGGAGGATCTGATGACTATGTGTTTTGGGTTGATCTACTTGTATAGTATTTCACAAGGGTTTTCTGCATTTCTTGAATTTGAATGTTGGCCTCTCTAGCAAGGTTGGGGAAATTTTCATCGGTGATATCCTGAAATATGTTTTCAAAGTTGCTTGGTTTCTCTCCCTTTCAGTCACAGCAGTGAGTCATAGATCGGGTCTCTTTACATAATCCCATATTTCTCGGAAGTTTTGTCCATCTTCTTTATTGTTTTTTTTCTCCAAGTTATTTCAGAGAGCCAGTCTTCAAGCTCTGAGATTCTTTCCTCAGCTTGGTCAATTCTGCTGTTAATACTTGTGATTGCATTATGCAATTCTTTTAGTGTGTTTTTCAACTCTATCAGATCAGTTTGGTTCTTTCTTATAATGGCCATTTTGTTTATCAGCTTCTGTATTGTTTTATTGTAACCCTTAGATTCCACAGATTGCGTTTTGACTTTATCCTGTATGTTGATGATCTTCATTCCTGTCTGTATTCTGAATTTTATTTCTGCCATTTCAGCCATCTCAGCCTGATTAAGAACCATTGCTGGGGAACTACTGTAGTTGTTTGGAGGTAAGAAGACACTAGTGCTTTTGAGTTGTCAGTTTTTGCACTGGTTCTTTTTTATCTTTGTGGGCTCATGTGCCTGAAGTTGCTATCCTTTGGATGCTTTTTTTTTCTTTTATCCTACTTTATGTCCTTGTGTGTATGATTGTGGTATGAAGTGGGTTTAGCCAACTGATTTCATTTCTAGAAGGTTTTCAGGGGCCAAGGCTCAACTCAGGACTCCTAGACTATGTGCTGTAATTCTGCGGGGGGCTGATGTCAGGTCCCCGGCTTTGTTCTCTGGCCACTGGAGGTTAGGAACCTGCTCTGCTAGAGGGGCCAAGATATTTCTGGACCACTGATCAGAACACTTCAATGGGTGGTCCCAGCCAAAGTGCTTTGTATGGCAGTGGCAGTGGGATCTGTCCTTATATGCACGTGCCAGCAGTAGCAGTGGGGTGCGGTGCACACTCACCAGCTTCGGAGGGGTGCTGGCAGTTGCAAGGGTGCTGTTTTTGTGCAGGCTTTTGCAGTGGCTGTGGTGTTAGCATGGGGGTGGGGCGCTGCGGCCACTGCTAGATTGTGTGTGCCCTCTGTGCGTGGCAGTGGCCACTCAGGGTATGAGGGCAGGCCGCTGGTCTCCATGCATAGTTTCACACCACTGGCAGTGTTGACACAGAGGCAGGGTACTGGTGGCTGTGGGACTGGTGCCAAATGTGTGCACATTCTTGCTGGCAGCAGTGACTGCGCAGGGTGCAGGGCAGGTCCACTGGTCACTGTGCCTAGTTTTGCAACTGGTGGCTGTGTTGGTATCGGGGTGGGGTACTGGTGGTCTCTGTACCTGCAGATGCTCCAGTGGCAGTGGCAGCATGGTGGTCGGGTGCAGTGCACTCAAGCCAGCAGTAGTGGCATGGCCGAGTGCACTGGCAGGAAATTGAAAGCAAGGTCTGTGCACAGGTGCTGGGAAAGTGATTCGGGTATTGGCTGCATACGAGCACCTGCAGGCAAGCTGGCATGGGGGAGGCTGCAGTGGGAGGAGAGAGTGGGATCAGGTGGTCTGGTGCATGGTCTGTTGTGGGTGGGAGTGGTGCTGGAGTTCTCCGCCATTCAGGCACGATCTGCCAACTCAGGTTGGTGTAGGCCCCCAGGACCCATCCCACCTGGGCATCCAAGGCTGCACTGCAAGCAGGGACAGCCAGGCTGAGGCCCAGGAAGAGGCCAGGAAACTGAGGAGTGCTTAGTTCAGATTGGCCAGGTCTCATAGGAAAGACTGCCCTGCATTTTTTAGGTCTGATAGTTCCTCTAGGGTTGAAGTCTCTTAGGGGAGCAAGGTGAGTCATGGGTGATGGGCATCGCTGGCCATGATCCACTACAGATGCTCCTGCACCAAAGCCTCTGGGCTCGGCACCAGCTAGAGTTCTGCTCCTACCACTTCTCTAAGAAGCTCTCCCTGCAAGCTCAAGTGTTCATGGGGATCCTGGGGTCTCCTGCCAGATTCCAGAGGCCTGTGGTGAGAGTCACTTGCTGTTTGCCTGCTCAACTCACCCCATTTCCAGGAGTCGGGGGCCAGGAACGAGTCCTAGTGTGTGGTAGCCCCTTGCAGCGTTCCTCGTTCCTCCCTCTTCAGCCCAGCACCTGTGTCTTCCCTTCATCCACTCTCAATGCCCTCCCCCTGAAGATCTGCTACGAGTGCACCAGTGTTCCTGATATCCCAGGCCCTTGGTGGCAGGTGTTCCTTCTGGCAGCATCTAGCTGATCATCTTGCCTCTGACCTGTTCCCTTTGTAGCGTAAGTGTGCATAACCACATTTAGTGGAAAAGCACCTTACTATATTTAATCCAATGACATTATACAAATAATCACAAGTGCCCACATAGGTAGTCCCCAAGTCTTGAGTATGTGATGCCTGGAAGCATAATATACCTTTTGTAGGCATCGCTTGGTTTGATGTTCTTTATTTGATAGTGATTAGGTTGTTAATTGGAAAGGTTAGGATATTGCTTTCAGTGAGTGTAGGCAGGCAAATAGCAGTGACATTTAGAACATCAAGGATTGCTTTCTCTTCCTTTGGGGTTTCAGGGTAATTCTCTTTGGGAACTCAGAGAGGTGTTGGCATTAGTGGAACTGTTTCCTGGTTTTTACTCATTAGCCCACAAACCCAAATAGTTGCTCTGTTTTTTTTTTGCTAGAGCATGAGCCTTACCTAAAGCGGTCATAAATTATGGTCCTATGGATTTTCCTGTAAGAAAAAGGAAAGATTAAGGCAATAGGAAATAAGGGAAAAAGAAAAGGGACATAGTTTTCATGATGACAGAGAAGAGAACTCTTGATCCATGATCAAATTCTTACCATCCATACTGCAGCAAAAGTCTGGAGGCTCTGAACTTTTGCTGCAGTATGGGTGGTAAGAATTTGATATGGTCCCTTCCATAAGGGTTTGAGGGCAGTGTTTCACTTATGTTGTTTTCAGAAGACCCACTTTCCATGTTCCAGATTGTGAAAGATTTGGTTGTCCTCCATTGATAGATCATGAAAGGCTTTTTTTTTAACCTGGTGAAAATACACTTTGGCATAATACATTAAGGCCTTGCAGTATTTAGTCATGTCAGTTTATAGGAGCAGGAGATATATGAGGTTTTGTTATTAGGGGCATAGGTTTTTCAGTAGCTATTTCATAAGAAACTAATTTATTTTGTATTTTCTGTTGGAGTGGATCTAATTGCCCATAAAGCCAATGGTAATACCTTTGGACAAGGCAATTCAATCAATTCGGTTAACTTTACCAATTTCAGTTTAAAGTTTCATTTATTCTTTAGACCTTTCCAGAAGATTAAGGGTGTTAGGGATGATGGTAATACTATTGTGTTTGATGAACTGTTTTAGCTGTTTTATAACTTGTCCACTGAAACAGGTTGTTCTATTGCTGGAGAGTCCTCCAGGGAAGCCCCAGAAGGAACATACTTTCTAACAACTTCTTAGTTATCGTCATAGCATTGGCCTTCCTACATGATAAGGCTTCTATCTGACTAGAGAACACACAGACTTTTGTAAGAACATATTGTTATCCCATTAAAGGTGGCAATTGATGAAATCCATCTGTAAACATTCAAATGGCCCAGCAGGCAGTAGAAATGTACCACCTAAAATTTTGATTATCTTTCCAGGATTATGAGCTTGATAAACCAAACATTGGTTGTAAACCATTTAACAATTTTAGAATACTCATCCCACCAATATTTTTTCAGTTTCTGCCTTTAGAGAGCATAACAGTTCTGGTTCAGGAGACTGTAAGATTATTTGTCCCTCTGAAAGAGAATTTTATATGCCCTTTTGCCTTGGAGAGCAAGTCTTGCCCCAGCAGATTTACTGGGGCAGTATCACATAGTTAAAAAGTATGATTTTCTGTAAATGACACCGATGTCAGCTGGATGGCTTCCACTATGGGAACCTTTTGAACTTCATTTGAAACCCTACCACAGAAATGATGTTTCCACAGAGTACATGTTTTTACTCTGAGGGATGTATTAGCTTATTAAGGTAGAGTTTATGGTAGATGAAAGTGGCTCTAGTATCCACCAGAATTGTGTAAGATTTTTCATTTGTTTTAACTTTTGTTTTTCCATGTTTATTTAAAGGTATTATGGGGAGCAGTTTTCTGGAGAATTCCCTGGATGCTCATCAATGTTGATTATTATCTCTAGAGTTAAGACCTTGTGGACTCGCTCTGGTGGGGGGGAAATAGTATGGCCCAAAGGAAGGAGGCTTACTGGTATACCGACATAAGAGTGTGAAATCTCTTTTCCAGCATCCTAGTTGTTTGCAATGAAGGGCGACACCTTAGGGCAAATAATTTATTGGTCTAAGATCTCTTGGTTTTAGCTTGAAATAAGGGAGAGGAAGTCCCTTTGGTCTTGGTCTTTGTGATTATTGTAATTAGAGAGACAAGCTTTTTGACCTTTGGTCTTTTACTTACTCTAGAATTCTAGAGTTTAGCTAGGGCTATCAATTCAATCACATCTGTAACTTCTCATCCTGGTTTGTGTTTTTTATTCAGGTTACTAAGTTCAAGATGAGCCCCATTTACAAATAGAGCAGTTAATCCTGTTTCAGGCATTGCCAGAAGTATCCCTTGGTGTATTGGAACCTGGAATGTTTTGCAAATAGTCTTTCTGAATGGACCCTGTAATCTGAAACTGGTTCATTCTGTTTTTTGTCTATGAGATTGTACGATGGACCAATTAATTTTTTGTAGCAATATCTTAGGAATTGAATTTTAAAGGTTTTCGACAATTTTTCCAGCTCTCGTTGTCCCTACCCTTGATGAGGTTTTGGGGGAGTCTTTTTTTTATTTATTTATTTATTTATTTATTATTATTGTACTTTAAGTTGTAGGGTACATGTGCATAACGTGCAGGTTTGTTACATATGTATACTTGTGCCATGTTGGTGTGCTGCACCCATCAACTCATCATTTACATCAGGTATAACTCCCAATGCAATCCCTCCCCCCTCCCCCCTCCCCATGATAGGCCCCTGTGTGTGATGTTCCCCTTCCTGAGTCCAAGTGATCTCATTGTTCAGTTCCCACCTATGAGTGAGAACATGCGGTGTTTGGTTTTCTGTTCTTGTGATAGTTTGCTAAGAGTGATGGTTTCCAGCTGCATCCATGTCCCTACAAAGGACGCAAACTCATCCTTTTTGATGGCTGCATAGTATTCCATGGTGTATATGTGCCACATTTTCTTAATCCAATCTGTCACTGATGGACATTTGGGTTGATTCCAAGTCTTTGCTATTGTGAATAGTGCTGCAATAAACATACGTGTGCATGTGTCTTTATAGCAGCATAATTTATAATCCTTTGGGTATATACCCAGTAATGGGATGGCTGGGTCATATGGTACATCTAGTTCTAGATCCTTGAGGAATCGCCATACTGTTTTCCATAATGGTTGAACTAGTTTACAATCCCACCAACAGTGTAAAAGTGTTCCTATTTCTCCACATCCTCTCCAGCACCTGTTGTTTCCTGACTTTTTAATGATGGCCATTCTAACTGGTGTGAGATGGTATCTCATTGTGGTTTTGATTTGCATTTCTCTGATGGCCAGTGATGATGAGCATTTTTTCATGTGTCTGTTGGCTGTATGAATGTCTTCTTTTGAGAAATGTCTGTTCATATCCTTTGCCCACTTTTTGATGGAGTTGTTTGTTTTTTTCTTGTAAATTTGTTTGAGTTCTTTGTAGGTTCTGGATATTAGCCCTTTGTCAGATGAGTAGATTGCAAAAATTTTCTCCCATTCTGTAGGTTGCCTGTTCACTCTGATGGTAGTTTCTTTTGCTGTGCAGAAGCTCTTTAATTTAATGAGATCCCATTTGTCAATTTTGGCTTTTGCTGCCGTTGCTTTTGGTATTTTAGACATGAAGTCTTTGCCCATGCCTATGTCCTGAATGGTACTACCTAGGTTTTCCTCTAGGATTTTTATGGTATTAGGTCTAACATTTAAGTCTCTAATCCATCTTGAATTAATTTTCGTATAAGGAGTAAGGAAAGGATCCAGTTTCAGCTTTCTACTTATGGCTAGCCAATTTTCCCAGCACCATTTATTAAATAGGGAATCCTTTCCCCATTTCTTGTTTCTCTCAGGTTTGTCAAAGATCAGATGGCTGTAGATGTGTGGTATTATTTCTGAGGACTCTGTTCTGTTCCATTGGTCTATATCTCTGTTTTGGTACCAGTACCATGCTGTTTTGGTTACTGTAGCCTTGTAGTATAGTTTGAAGTCAGGTAGTGTGATGCCTCCAGCTTTGTTCTTTTGACTTAGGATTGTCTTGGAGATGCGGGCTCTTTTTTGGTTCCATATGAACTTTAAAGCAGTTTTTTCCAATTCTGTGAAGAAAGTCATTGGTAGCTTGATGGGGATGGCATTGAATCTATAAATTACCTTGGGCAGTATGGCCATTTTCACGATATTGATTCTTCCTATCCATGAGCATGGTATGTTCTTCCATTTGTTTGTGTCCTCTTTTATTTCACTGAGCAGTGGTTTGTAGTTCTCCTTGAAGAGGTCCTTTACATCCCTTGTAAGTTGGATTCCTAGGTATTTTATTCTCTTTGAAGCAATTGTGAATGGAAGTTCATTCCTGATTTGGCTCTCTGTTTGTCTGTTACTGGTGTATAAGAATGCTTGTGATTTTTGCACATTAATTTTGTATCCTGAGACTTTGCTGAAGTTGCTTATCAGCTTAAGGAGATTTTGGGCTGAGACAATGGGGTTTTCTAAATATACAATCATGTCATCTGCAAACAGGGACAGTTTGACTTCTTCTTTTCCTAACTGAATACCCTTGATTTCTTTCTCTTGCCTAATTGCCCTAGCCAGAACTTCCAACACTATGTTGAATAGGAGTGGTGAGAGAGGGCATCCCTGTCTTGTGCCAGTTTTCAAAGGGAATTTTTTCAGTTTTTGCCCATTCAGTATGATATTGGCTGTGGGTTTGTCATAAATAGCTGTTATTATTTTGAGGTACGTTCCATCAATACCGAATTTATTGAGCGTTTTTAGCATGAAGGGCTGTTGAATTTTGTCAAAAGCCTTTTCTGCATCTATTGAGATAATCATGTGGTTCTTGTCTTTGGTTCTGTTTATATGCTGGATTATGTTTATTGATTTGCGAATGTTGAACCAGCCTTGCATCCCAGGGATGAAGCCCACTTGATCATGGTGGATAAGCTTTTTGATGTGTTGCTGAATCCGGTTTGGCAGTATTTTATTGAGGATTTTTGCATCGATGTTCATCAGGGATATTGGTCTAAAATTCTCTTTTTTTGTTGTGTCTCTGCCAGGCTTTGGTATCAGGATGATGTTGGCCTCATAAAATGAGTTAGGGAGGATTCCCTCTTTTTCTATTGATTGGAATAGTTTCAGAAGGAATGGTACCAACTCCTCCTTGTACCTCTGGTAGAATTCAGCTGTGAATCCATCTGGTCCTGGACTTTTTTTGGTTGGTAGGCTATTAATTATTGCCTCAATTTCAGAGCCTGCTATTGGTCTATTCAGGGATTCACCTTCTTCCTGGTTTAGTCTTGGAAGAGTGTAAGTGTCCAGGAAATTATCCATTTCTTCTAGATTTTCCAGTTTATTTGCGTAGAGGTGTTTATAGTATTCTCTGATGGTAGTTTGTATTTCTGTGGGGTCGGTGGTGATATCCCCTTTATCATTTTTAATTGCGTCGATTTGATTCTTCTCTCTTTTCTTCTTTATTAGTCTGGCTAGTGGTCTGTCAATTTTGTTGATCTTTTCAAAAAACCAACTCCTGGATTCATTGATTTTTTGGAGAGTTTTTTGTGTCTCTATCTCCTTCAGTTCTGCTCTGATCTTAGTTATTTCTAGCCTTCTGCTAGCTTTCGAATGTGTTTGCTCTTGCTTCTCTAGTTCTTTTAATTGTGATGTTAGAGTGTCAATTTTAGATCTTTCCTGCTTTCTCTTGTGGGCATTTAGTGCTATAAATTTCCCTCTACACACTGCTTTAAATGTGTCCCAGAGATTCTGGTATGTTGTATCTTTGTTCTCATTGGTTTCAAAGAACATCTTTATTTCTGCCTTCATTTCGTTATGTACCCAGTAGTCATTCAGGAGCAGGTTGTTCAGTTTCCATGTAGTTGAGCGGTTTTGATTGAGTTTCTTAGTCCTGAGTTCTAGTTTGATTGCACTGTGGTCTGAGAGACAGTTTGTTATAATTTCTGTTCTTGTACATTTGCTGAGGAGTGCTTTACTTCCAATTACGTGGTCGATTTTGGAGTAAGTACGATGTGGTGCTGAGAAGAATGTATATTCTGTTGATTTGGGGTGGAGAGTTCTATAGATGTCTATTAGGTCTGCTTGCTGCAGAGATGAGTTCAATTCCTGGATATCCTTGTTAACTTTCTGTCTCGTTGATCTGTCTAATGTTGACAGTGGAGTGTTGAAGTCTCCCATTATTATTGTATGGGAGTCTAAGTCTCTTTGTAAGTCTCTAAGGACTTGCTTTATGAATCTGGGTGCTCCTGTATTGGGTGCATATATATTTAGGATAGTTAGCTCTTCCTGTTGAATTGATCCCTTTACCATTATGTAATGGCCTTCTTTGTCTCTTTTGATCTTTGATGGTTTAAAGTCTGTTTTATCAGAGACTAGTATTGCAACCTTGGGGGAGTCTTTAATATCCTCAGTAAGTTTTTCCCATTCTGTTGTCATACATTTTCAAGCTTTGCTGTGTCCCAGTATCATATGAATAAGTTGGTCGGGGAGTCCTGGCTTGTAAGCTCCTGTGAGAATTCTGAAATCTTCAGTACATTTTTGGGGGTTTTCCCCTGGGCTAGGGAAGTCTTTTACCATGTCTGGAAGCTTAATTTTTGACCATGGAGTAAAGGTGGTTATGACAGGCAGGCCTGGCTGATCAGAGAATCTCGTTTTGTAAGGCATTTGTCTAACTTGCTTTTTTTCATTATCTTTAGAGTGAAAGAGTAGTTGAGCAAAAAGGTTATTAGACTCAGAGTATTGAGGTAAGGATGGGTAAAGAGAAAGAACAAAACAGGTTTGAATCAGTCAAGTTAGTCTTTTTTTGTATCATCCTTAAGCTTCTTAAGCTTTTCATTTGCCTTCTCTAAGAACTCTTAGCTGCCTGTGTGTACCAATTTAAAAAATGCATCTCATTGCTTATGAAGCATTTTGGATTCTTTCTTTTGTAATGTGCCTTGCAAGTGAACAAGTTTATGTAGGTTAAAACTTTCCCACTGTGGGCCACTGGAATTCTAAATTATTTTTTGTAAGTTTCACTCATTTTTTAGAAAAGCAACATGCCCCGAGTCTGTAGTTCTTTTTTTTTTTTTGAGACGGAGTCTCGCTCTGTCACCCAGGCTGGAGTGCAGTGGCCGGATCTCAGCTCACTGCAAGCTCCGCCTCCCGGGTTCACGCCATTCTCCTGCCTCAGCCTCCCGAGTAGCTGGGACTACAGGCGCCTGCCACCTCGCCCGGCTAAGTTTTTGTATTTTTAGTAGAGACGGGGTTTCACTGTGTTACCCAGGATGGTCTCGACCTCCTGACCTCATGATCCGCCCGTCTCGGCCTCCCAAAGTGCTGGGATTACAGGCTTGAGCCACCGCGCCCGGCTGAGTCTGTAGTTCTTATACACAAAATTGGCTCTAGTTCCAGATGGAGGAGTTCTAGACTCCATGGATCCAGATGAACTCATGATTCCCTGTCTTCTTGTGACTTACCATAGGCCTTCTAGTGGACCCAGTCTCTGGACCCTGTTTGGTAAAAGAATTGTTCAAGTAAATTTGGAGAGCTCAAAACATAAATCTATGTAGCTGTAATCTGAAAGGGAAATCATGTACAACCTCCAGTTGCTGTGAGAGAGGAATGGATACAATGGGCTCAGCAAATACATTCATTTGGTCACTAGGGTCCTCCTGGGTGGTTGCTGGAAGTCACCTTTGGATCCCACTTCTGACACCAAACACTTAACTGTTAAAACCTCTAGACAAATTAAATTTAACAGTTTATTTTAGCAAAGAACAATTTTATGAATTAGCACTGAAAACTGAAAGGTTCAGAGTGTTCCACTCTGTGGCACGGAGAGTATGGTTTCATAAGTATAAATCAAACGTGGAAGTAAACTACAGAAATAGCTTGATTGGTTACAGCTAGGCATTTGCCTTATTTGTGCATGGTCTGATAACTTGACTGCCTATGATTGACTGAAGCTCAGCTGTTTCTCTCTGGCTTAAACCTAACTATTTGTTACAAAAGTATACTGCTAAGTTAGGTTTTGGTTTGTTTATTACTGAGTAAGATTGCAGTTTGTATATAGGAACTACAAGTACCAAGGGAGTCTCAGGCTAATAGCCTCCTGCTTATTTAATTTCACATGTGTAATATTGGATGTGTTTTGTTTCTCAGAGAAACCAGAGCTGGTTTTTAAAGAGTTGGAATATATAGCATTTGGATGTCTTCCCAGAGTAGAATGACCTTTACTCTCTTCTGAGGTAGAGTTTAGAAAGCTTAATTTTGTGCATGGTGATGAGTGAATTTGTTAGCATCTTTTTTCTTCAGCATGGATTTCAGAAACATCAATTTTGTTTTAAAGTAAAAATAAAGGCCAGGCGCGGTGGCTTATGCCTGTAATCCCAGCACTTTGGGAGGCTGAGGTGGGCAGATCACGAGGTCAGGAGTTTGAGACCAGCCTGGCCAACATGGTGAATCCCCATCTCTACTAAAAATACAAAAATTAGCTGGGCGTGGTGGCACATACCTGTAGTCCCAGCTACTTGGGAGGCTGAGACAGAAGAATCACTTGAACCCGGGAGGTGGAGGTTGCAGTGAGCCAAGCTCGCACCACTGCACTCCAGCCTGGGTGACAGAGCAAGACTCCATTTCAAAAAATAAATAAATAAGTAAAAATTACCAGTTTTGTTTTAAATGATCCCTTTGAATAAAATAACCTAGTTTTTTTAGGTTATTATGAAGTCAAACTTATTTGTCACCATCAAAATGGGTTTAATGAGGGAGAAATATGTGAAAAAGAAAAAAGATTTTACAAAAGAATTACTTATACAGTTGATCCTTGAACAATGCGGGAGTTAGGGTGTTGACCCCCTTTGTGGTCAAAAATCTATGTATAACTTTTGACTCCCCGAAAACTTAACTACTAATAGCCTACTATTGACCAGAAGCCTTAGTGATAAGATAAATAGTTGACTAACACATATTGTGTATGTTATATATATTACATATTGTATTTTTACAATGAAGTAAGCTAGGGAAAAGAAAATATTACTAAGGAAATCAGGAAGAGAAAAATATACTTATTGTTCTTAAAATGGAAGTGGATCATCATTAAGGACTTCATCCTCATTTTCTTCAAGTTGAGTAGGTTGAGGAGGAGGAAGCAGAAGGGTTGGCAGAGGTGGAGGAGGTAGAGACGAAGAAGGCACACTCATTGTAACTTTATGGAAATACATTGTAATTTCTGTCTGACTTTCTGAGTTATTCATTTTGTTACTAGTGGAGGATCTTGACTCTGAGTCATCTGGGTTCATGGCGTTTTGAACAAAGAATTGGATAAAACATGCAAATCAATGAAAGGATGAAGCAACAAAAGCACAGATTTATTGAAATGAAAGTACCCTCCACAGAGTGGGAGCAGGCTCAAGCAAGTGGCTCGAGTACTGGTTAGAAAATTTTCCGGGGTTTAAATACCTTCTTGAGGTTTCCCATTGGTTACTTGGTTTACACCCTATGTAAATGAAGTAGTGGTCTGCAGCCAGTCTGATTAGTTGCTGAAGGTGACCAGTCAGAGGCTGAAGTGAAGTTACTGCATTACACCCTATGCAGGCATCTGATTGGTTGTGGAAGGTGAAGTGAAGTTACAAAGTTATAACCCTGCGCAAATGAAGACTAGGCCTGTGACCAGTCTGATTGGTTGCAGGAGGGGACCAGAAGTACTTGCCATTTTTCGTCTGTGACACAGTAGTGGGTAGTTGCAAAGGGAGTAGCCTCTGATCCTTTTGTTACTTGGGCATGGAAAGTTGGGGTTTTCCTTTTGATTCAGTCTAGGAAGTCAGTGTGGATTGGCCTTAGGTTCCCTGCTTCCAGACCCTATTCTCCTGGCTCAGTTTCTCTAAAAATGTTTCTATACAGTACCAATCTTCTTCTACCATTTGCTTTAGTTTTAGCGTGTGTGTCATAGATCCATGTTGTGAAAGAAGTCAAAAGCAACCTTGAATGATCAGAACCCTTCTGCCAGATTGTCTAATGTCATTGTGTTTTCTGGTACTGATGCTTCTCCACCTTCCTCATCGTCTGGCACTGTGGCTCAGAAGCATTCATCTCTATCAAGCTGTCTTCTGTTAATTCCTCTGGTGTGATGTCTGTTAGCTTTTGAATTTCTCCAAGATCCCTGTCTTGAAACCCTTCACTTCACCTGCCCCACCTTTTTTGCCACATTCACAATCTCATGATTTCCTTGATTGGCTCCATTGTGAATCTTAGAATTCATGCATGATATGTGGACACAGGTTTTTTCAGCACAAATTTATTGTTTCAGGCTTGATGGCTTTTACAGCTATAACAATGATATTGTCTTCAATGGTGTAATCCTTCTAGAATTTCATGATGTTCTATCAGTGTTCTCTTGCATAGCTTTGAAAATTTTTTCCATAGAGTATCATGTATAATGAGCCTTAAAGGTCCTCATGATCCCCTGACCCTAGAGGCTGAATTAGAGGCCTTCTGTTTGGGGGAAAGTAGACCACTTTGATACCTTCAGAGTTGAACTCATGGGTTTCTAGGTGACCCTGGGCATTGTCTGATATCAGAAGAACTATAAAAGACAGTTCTTTATTGGCAAGGTACTTCTTGACTTTAGAGACAAAGCATTGATGCAGCCAATCCAGGGAAAGGGGTCTTGTCCAAGCCTTTTTGTACAATCAGAAGACTGGCAACTGGTGTTTATCTTTTCCAGGCGCGGGGATTAGCAGCCTTACAGATAAGGGCAGCCCTGATCATAAATCTGATTGCACTTGCGCAGAACAGTAGAGTTAGCCTGTCCCTTCCTGCCTTAAATCGTGCTCACTTCTTTTACTAATTGATGTCTTTTGTGGCTCTTTTTTTTTTTTACTTTTAGGTTCAGGGGTACTTGTTTGCAGGTTTGTTATATAGGTATTTTGTGCATCATGGGAGTTTGGTGTGCAGATTATTTCGTTTGTGACTTTTTTTTTCCCAGATGAGGGTACTTTTGTTTGTATTAAAAACCTGTTTGAGAAGGTATCCTTTCTTCTCCGTGATTTTTTTTATTGACACCTGGGAACTTGGCTGGTGCCTCTTGGTTAGCAGAAGCTGCTTCTCCTGTTATCTTGACTGTTTTTGTTTTTTTTTTTAAGTCAAACCTCTAAAATTCTCAAAGCATCTTATGCTGGCATTGAATTCTCCAGCTTTAGAACCTTCACTTTCCCTTTGCTCTCAGTTGTCATTTAATAACTTCCCTTTTTTTCAAATCATATTAGAGTCTAGCCTTTTTGATAGCAATCCTGTACCCACATAAAAGCTGCATTTTCAATAGGAAATAAAAATGTATTTCACAAAAAGATTTTTGTGCCCACTGGCACAGCTGCAGCAATGGCTTCACAAATTTCCTTTTCTTTTTTAACAATGGTCCTTATGGTAGATTCATTTATCTTGAAATGGTGGGCAACCACAGATGCAGACCTCAGTCTATGGTGCACATCAAGCAATTCATATTTTTCTTGTAATGTCATGACTTTTCTCTGCTTCTTGGAAGAAATTCTAACATCACTAGTAGCACTTTATATGGTTCCTACCTATGGTGTTATTCAAGGTTTACAATATTGCACTAAAGATGAAGAACATGTGATAACCATAAGAGATCATTTGCAGGTTTGTTACATAGGTATATACGTTCCATGGCGGTTGGCTGCCACCATCAACTCGTCATCTACATTAGGTATCCCTCCTAATACTATCCCTCCTCTAGGCCCCGACCCCCCAACAGGCCCCAGTGTGTGATGTTCCCCTCCCTGTGTCCGTGTGTTCTCATTGTTCAGCTCCCACTTATGAGTGAGAACATGTGGTGTTTGGTTTTCTGTTCCTGTGTTAGTTTGCTGAGAATGATGGTTTCCTGCTTCATCCCCGTCCCTGCAAAGGACATGAACTCATCCTTTTTTACGGCTGCATAGTATTCCATGGTGTACATGTGCCACGTTTTCTTTATTCAGTCTGTCATTGATGGGCATTTGGGTTGGTTCCAAGTCTTTGCTATTGTGAACAGTGCTGCAGTAAACATACGTGTGCATGTGTCTTTATAGTAGAATGATTTATAATCCTTTGGATATATACCCAGTAATGGGATTGCTTAGTCAAATGGTATTTCTGGTTCTAGATCCTTGAGGAATTGCCACACTGTCTTCCACAATGGTGGAACTAATTTATACTCCCACCAGTAGTGTGAAAGCTTTCCTATTTCTCCATATCCTCTCCAGCACCTGTTGTTTCCTGACTTTTTAGTGATTGACATTCTAACTGGTATCTCATTGTGGTTTCTATTTGCATTTCTCAAATGACCAGTGATGATGAGCATTTTTTCATGTGTCTGTTGGCTGCATAAATGTCTTCTTTTGAGAAGTGTCTGTTCATATCCTTAGCCCACTTTTTGATGGGGTTGTTTTTTTCTTGTAAATTTGTTTAAGTTCTTTGCAGGTTATGGATATTAGCTCTTTGTCAGATGGATACATTGCAGAAATTTCTCCCATTCTGTAGGTTGCTGGTTCACTCTGATGATAGTTTATTTTGCTGTGCAGAAGCTCTTTAGTTTAGATCCCATTTATCTATTTTGGCTTTTGTTGCCATGCTTTTGGTGTTTTAGTCATGAAGTCTTTGCCAATGTCTGTGTCCTGAATGGTATTGCCTAAGTTTTCTTCTAGAGTTTTTATGGTTTTAGGTCTTACATTTAAGTCTTTAATCCATCTGAGTTAATTTTTGTATAAGGTGTAAGGAAGGGGTCCAGTTTCTGTTTTCCGCATATGACTAGCCAGTTTTCCCAGCACCATTTATTAAATAGGGAATCTTTCCCCATTGCTTGTTTTTGTCAAGTTTGTCAAAGATCAGATGGTTGTAGATGTGTGGTGTGAATTCTGAGGCCTCTGTTCTGTTCCTTTGGCCTATATATCTATTTTGGTACCAGTACCATGCTGTTTTGGTTACTGTAGCCTTGTAGTATAGTTTGTAGTCAGATAGCGTGATGCCTCCAGCTTTGTTCTTTTTGCTTAGAATTGTCTTGGCTATACGGGCTCTTTTTGGGTTTCATATGAAATTTAAAGTAGTTTTCTAATTCTGTGAAGAGGGTCAATGGTAGCTTGATGGGGATAGCATTGAATCTATAAATTACTTTGGGCAGTGTGGCCATTTTCACAATATTGATTCTTCCTATCCATGAGCATGGAATGTTTTTTCCATTTGTTTGTCTTCTCTTATTTCCTTGAGCAGTGGTTTGCAGTTCTCCATGAAGAGGTCCTTCACATCCCTTGTAAGTTGTATTCCTAGATATTTTGTTCTCTTTGTAGCAGTTGTGAATGGGAGTTCACTCATGATTTGGCTTTCTGTTATTGGTTTATAGTTATTGGTTTATAGCAATGCTTGTCATTTTTGCACATTGATTTTGTATCCTGAGACTTGACTGAAGTTGCTTATCAGCTTAAGGAGTTTTTGGGCTGAGACGATGGGATTTTTGTAAATATCATGTCATCTGCAAACAGGGACAATTTGACTTCCTCTCTTCCTGTTTTTATATGCTTTATTTCTTTCTCTTGTCTGCTTGCCCTTACAAGAACTTCCAATACTATGTTAAATAGGAGTGGTGGGAGAGGGCATCCTTGTTTTGTGCTGATTTTCAAAGGGAATGCTTCCAGCGTTTGCCCATTCAGTATGGTATTGGCTGTGGGTTTGTCATAAATAGCTCTTATTGAGATATGTTCCATCAATACCTAGTTTATTGAGAGTTTTTAGCATGAAGAGGTGTTGAATTTTATTGAAGGCCTTTTCCACATCTATTGATATAATCATGTGCTTTTTGTCATTGGTTCTGTTTATGTGATGGATTATATTTATTGATTTGGTTATGTTGAACCAGCCTTCCATCCCAGGGATGAAGCCGACTTGATCGTGGTGGGTAAGTTTTTTGATGTGCTACTGGATTCAGTTTGCCAGTATTTTATTGAGGATTTTTGCATCGATGTTCATCAGGGATATTGGCCTAAAATTTTCTTTTTTTGTTGTGTCTCTGCCAGGTTTTGGTATCAGGATGATGCTGGTGTCATAAAATGAATTACGGAGGAGTCCCTCTTTTTCTGTTGTTTGGAATAGTTTCAGAAGGGATGGTACCAGCTCCTCTTTGTACCTCTGATAGAATTTGGCTGTGAATTCTTCTGGTCCTGAGCTTTTTTTGGTTAGTAGGCTATTAATTACTGCCTCAGTTTCAGCACTTATTATTGGTCTATTCAGAGATTTGACATTTTCCTGGTTTAATCTTGGGAGGGTGTATGTGTCCAGGAATTTATTCATTTCTTCTAAATTTTCTAGAGGTGTTTATAGATTTGTATAGAGGTGTTTATAGTATTCTCTGATGGTGGTTTGTATTTCTGTGGGATCAGTGGTGCTATCCCCTTTACCATTTTTTATTGTCTGTTTGATTCTTCTCTCTCTTCTTCTTTATTAATCGGACTAGTGGTCTATCTATTTTGTTAATTTTTTCAAAAAACCAGCTCCTGGATTCATTGATTTTTTTGAAGGGTTTTTCATGTTTCTATCTCCTTCAGTTCTGCTCTGATCTTAGTTATTTCTTGATCTTAGTTATTTCTTGTCTTCTGCTAGCTTTTGAATTTGCTTGCTTTTGCTTCTCTGGTTCTTTTGTGATGTTAGGATGTCAATTTTAGATCTTTCCCACTTTGTGATATGGACATTTAGTACTATAAATTTCCCTCTAAAACACTGCTTTAGCTGTGTCCCAGAGATTCTGGTACATTGTGTCTATGTTCTCATTGGTTTCAAATAACTTACTTATTTCTGCCTAAACTTCGTTATTTAGCCAGTAGTCATTCAGGAGCACGCTATTCAGTTTCCATGTAGTTGTGCTTTTTTTAGTGCATTTCTTAATCCTGAGTTCTAATATGATTGTACTGTGGTCTGAGAGACCGTTTGTTATGATTTCCGTTCTTTTGCATTTAGCTGAGGAGTGCTTTACTTCCAATTATGTGGTCAATTTTAGAATAAGTGCAATTGTGGTGCTGAGAATAATGTATATTCTGTTGATTTGGGGTGGAGAGTTCTGTAGATGTCTATTAGGTCCACTTGGTCCAGAGCTGAGTTCAAGTCCTGAATATCTTTGTTAATTTTCTGTCTCATTGATCTATCTAATACTGACAGTGAGATGTTTAAACTCTCCCACTGTTATTCTGTGGGAGACTAAGTCTCTTTGTCGGTTTCTAAGAACTTGCTTTATGAATCTGGGTGCTCCTGTATTGGTTGCATATATATTTAGGATAGTTAGCTCTTCTTGTTGAATTGATCCCTTTACCATTGTGTAATGCCCTTGTTTGTCTTTTTCTGATCTTTGTTGGTTTAAAGTTTGTTTATCAGAGACTACAACCCCTGCCTTTTTTTTTTTTTTTGCTTTCCATTTGCTTGGTAAATATTCCTCCATCCCTTTATTTTGAGCCTATGTGTGTCTTTGCACATGAGATAGGTCTCCTGAATACAGCACACTGATGGGTCTTGACTCTTTATCCAATTTTCCAGTCTGTGTCTTTTAATTGGGGCATTTAGTCTGTTTACATTTAAGGTTAATATTTTTATGTGTGAATGTGATCCTGTCATTATGATGGTAGCTGGTTATTTTGTCTATTAGTTGATGCAGTTTCTTCATAGTGTCTTTGGTCCTTACAATTTGGTATGTTTTTGCAGTGGCTGGTACCGGTTTTTCCTTTCAATATTTAGTGCTTCTTTCAGGAGCTCTTGTATGGCAAACCTGGTGGTGACAAAATCTCTCAGCATTTGCTTGTCTGTAAAGGATTTTATTTCTTGTTCGCTTATGAAGCTTAGTTTCGCTGGATGTGCAATTCTGGGTTGAAAATTCTTCATTTTAAGAATGTTGAATATTGGCCCCCACTCTCTTCTGGCTTATAGGGTTTCTTCATAGAGATACACTGTTAGTTTGATGGGCATCCCTTTTTGGGTAATTCAGCCTTTCTCTCTGGCTGCCCTTAACATTTTTTCCTTCATTTCAACCTTGGCGAATCTGACGATTATGTGTCTTGGGGTTGCTCTTCTCGAGTAATATCTTTGTGGTGGTCTCTGTATTTCCTGAATTTGAATGTTGGCCTGTCTTGCTAGGTTGGGGAGGTTCTCCTGGAAAATATCCTGAGGAGTGTTTTCCAGCTTGGTTCCATTCTCCCTGTCACTTTCAAGTACACCAAATCAAACATAGGCTAGGTCTTTTCACATAGTCTCATATTTCTTGGAGGCTTTGTTTGTTCCTTTTCATTCTTTTTTCTTTAATCTGTCTTCATGCTTTATTTCATTAAGTTGATCTTCAATCTCTGATATCCTTTCTTCTGCTTGATTAGTTAGGCTATTGATACTTGTGTGTGCTTCACAAAGTTCTCATGCTGTGTTTTTGAGCTCCATCAGGTCATTTATGTTCTTCTCCTAACTGGTTATTCTAGTTAGCACTTCCTGTAATCTTTTTTCAAGGTTCTTATCTTCCTTGCACTGGGTTAGAACATGCTCCTTTAGCTCGGAGGAGTTTGTTAGTATCCACCTTCTGAAGCCTACTTCTGTCAATTTATCAACCTTATTCTCTGCCCAGTTTTTTTCCCTTGCTGGCTAGGAGTTGTGATCCTTTGGAGGAGAAGAGGTGTTCTGTTTTTTGGAATTTTCAGCCTTTTTGCTCTGGTTTTTCCTCATCTTTGTGGATTTACCTACCTTTGCTCTTTTATGTTGGTGATCTTTGGATGGGGTTTCTGTGCAGACGTCCTTGTTGTTGATGTTGATGCTATTCCTTTCTGTTAGTTTTCCTTCTCTAACAGTCAGGCCCCTCTGCTGCAGGTCTGCTGGAGTTTGCTGGAGGTCCACTCCAGACCCTGTTTACCTGGGTATCAGGTAAACAGCAGAGGCTGCAGAACAGCAAAGATTGCTGCCTGTTCCTTCCTCTGGAAGCTTCGTCCCAGAGGGGCACCCACAAGATGCCAGCTGGAGATCTCCTCTGTGAGGTATCTGTCAACCCCTGCTGAGAAGTATTTCCCAGTAAGTAGGCACAGGGGTCAGGGACCCACTTGAGGAGGTAGTCTGTTCCTTAGCAGAGCTTGAGTGCTGTGCTGGGACATCTGCTGCTCCTTCAGAGCTGGCAGGCAGAAATGTTTAAGTCTGCTGAAGCTGCACCCACAGACAACTGTTCCCCCAGGTGCTCTGTCCCAGGGAGATGGGACTTTTATCTATAACCCCCTTGACTGGGACTGCTGCCTTTCTTTCAGAGATGCCCTGCCAGACAGGAGGAATCTAGAGAGGCAGTCTAGCCACAGCGGCTTTGCCACACTGTAGTGGGCTCTGCCCAGTTCGAATTTCCCCGTGGCTTTGTTTACACTGTGAGGGGAAAACTGCCCACTCAAGCCTCCATCATGGTTGACACCCCATTTCCCCACCAAGCTCGAGTGTCCCACGTTGACTTCAGACTGCTCTGCTGGCAATGAGAATTTCAAGCCAGTGATCTTAGCTTGCTTGGCTCTGTGGGGGTGGGATGTGCTAAGCTAGACAACTTGGCTTTCTGTTTTCAGCCCCCTTTCCAGGGGAGTGAACAGTTCTGTCTCGCTGGTGTTCCAGGCACCACTGGGGCATGAAAAGAAACTCCTGCAGCTAGCTCAGTGTCTGCCCAAACGGCCGCCCAGCTTTGGGCTTGAAACCCAGGGCCCTGGTGGTGTAGGTACCCAAGGGAATCTCCTGGTCTGCAGGTTGTAAAGACAGTGGGAAAAGCACAGTATCTGGACCAGAGTGCACTGTTCCTCACGACAGAGTACCTCACAGCTTCCCTTGGCTAGGGGAGGGAGTTCCCTGACCCCTTGTTCTTCCCGGGTGAGGCGATGCCCCAGTCTGCGTCTGCTTCCCCTCTGTGGGCTGTACCCACTGTCTAACCAGTCCCAGTGAGATGAGCTGGGTACCTCAGTTGGAAATGCAGAAATCACTTGCCTTCTGTGTTGATCTTGTTGGGAGCTGCAGACCAGAGTTGTTCCTATTTGACCATCTTGCCAGACAGCCAAGAGATCACTTTTTACTGTGATAGGCAATTTACTGTAGAGAGGAACTGTTCACACAGAGATGATTAGTGTCACATGGTATCGTGAGTAGACACTTGCAACACGAGCTCATCGCAATAGCAACAGGAGATGACCACAAAGTTATTACAGTACCAGAGTTTTATGTAATTATGATTTAATACTGTGTCTTTGCACTTGTTTGTATTTCTTTCAACTGCAGACGGCACTAAGTACCATCTATAAGTGTTTGTGTGGGTAAGTGCTGATAAATTCTAACTTTTTATAATATATTTATATATTTTTTATGGTAGAAATGATGAGATGGACTGGTATCTACATATATTTTATGCATTTTTTACATACCTAACTTCTCAAATTTTTTTATATTTTAAGCCATGCAGTTCATCTGTGAATTTTTTCAGATTGTCACAAATCTCCAAAAATGTTAAAAAATATATTTATTGAAAATAATCCATGTATAAGTGGACCCACACAGTTCAAATCTGTGTTGTTCAAGTGTCAGCTGTATTTAGCTATTCTGAATCTATTTTTATTTTAAAAATTCCTTTCTAGTTTGAGTTGGAAAACTGATGCTTTATAGTGTAATCACTGTTGGTGACAGTGCAAGTCATACAATGCACGCAGAATTTACTGGTTGGAAAAATTAGTTTTTAGTTGATTTTTTTTTTTTTTTTGTAAAGCAAAACTTCTTAGCTATTAAAACTGTTCCACACAGTTGCCCACAGCTCGAAACCTATCAAATGTAGAAAATAGGGACATCACAGGAAAATTTGGAGGGCATAATACAAAGAAGGGCGACAGCTGGTTTTCCCTTCCAAAGGTCAAAATGACCTTAGGCTGGAGTTGCCTTTCTGCCCTATCCTTGGTTTTACTAAATTTATTTGGGACCTCATCTACCATGAGCCTGACTTTTGCTCAGGAAAGAGGCCTGAGAATTTAAGGACTATCTGTGAGTGGGTAGAGCTGATAGAACTTTGTCTGCTAATGTTTTCGGGTTTTCTTTGAATTTTATTCTTTCCGATTCCTCACGTTGGCCTGAGGCTTCTTGTGATTGCTGTGAAGATGATTATCCAGGTCCTTTGTGATCTTTCTTATTGGACGTTGGAACCAGCTCTCCTTGCCTGTGACTCACTCGCTAAATGTGTAAAGAAATGAACAGATCTGAAACAGGATTTTTTCACCTGGAAAAGAGTACACCCGAACTGTACACAGCCGTGATGAGTTACTGGCATAAATACTTATTTAAAGATCTTCTTCCACTGGATGCTGTGCTACCTTGTGTGAACAGTTGCATTTATCTATTTCACTACTTAGCATAGTGTGTGGTACACAGTAGGCATGGAATAATGATAATAAATGGATTAAATGGATACGTGAAGGTATACAGGAGACTTTAATAAGCCATCGTAGATGGTTCCAGGCAGGAGAATATGAAGGTGTAATTTCAAGTACAGTTGTTATTGTCAGTTTTGCTTTCCACAGTTTCAGCTACCCATAGTCAACCACAATATAAAAATATTACATGGAACATTCCAGAAATAATACATAAGTTTTAAGTTGCTGAATAATGTGATGAAATCTTAGGCTGTCCCAGTTCGTCTCGCCTGGGACATGAATTGTCCTTTTGTCCTGCATATTCATGCTGTATGTGTTACCCACCCTTTAGTCACTTAGTAGCCTTTTGGATTCTCAGATTGAAAACAGTGTGTATAGGGCTCTGTTCTATCAAATGTTTCAGGCATCCTCTTGGAATGTATCCTCCATGGATAAAGGGAGACTACTTGTGTAATCTGGTAAAATGGATGAATTATTCATAAACAATGTCAGAACCAGCTATTTCAAACAAGATTAGATTCTCTAGCCTTATATCATATGCCAGGATGAATTTTATATGGATTAAGGATTTAAATGTTAAAAAAAAAAATTTTAAGAGTTCCATACTAAAATACAGGTTTATATTTAGTAAAATAGTCAAGAAAGGTTTTTTTAAAAAAAGCGTAACATCAAAGCCTAAAATTACAAAGGAAAAGAGTGCAAAATTCATCCTCATAAATATTAAAAACTAGTGTGTTGCAAATAAATTCAAAAGATAAGGGAAATACTGGGAAAAATATCTGAAATATGACAGAGTGTCATTAATATATCACAGGCTTTTACATTTTAGAAAAAAATGACTGATAATCTCAGTAGTGAAAAGACCATAGGAAATAAGGAAGTAATTCACAGAAAAAGAGTTCAACTCCATTTATCAGAGAAATGCAAATGAAATCAAGATTGCATTCTTCACCTATCAAATTGGCAGATGCAACAACAGCTGGTACTTACTGAGCCCCTTCTGTGTTAGCAACTATTCTAAGAGTTACCACCACTCATACATTATGTAAAGGCTAATGGGTTGTAAATTTAACTTTTGAGGACTTTATTGTATGTATGCATATTAGTCTGTTCTCACACTGCTAATAAAGACATACCCGAGACTGGGTAATTGATGAAGGAAAGGAGGTTTAATGGACTCACGGTTCCACATGGCTGAGGAGACCTCACAATCATGGTAGAGGGTAAATGGGAAGAAAGTCATGTCTTACATGGCAGCAGGCAAGAGAGCTTGTGTAGGGTAGCTCCCCTTTATAAAACCATCAGATCTTGTGAGACTTATTCACATGAGAGCAGCATAGAAAGACCTGCCCCCATGATTGAATTACCTCCCACCAGCTCCCTTATGGGAGCTACAGTTCAAGATGAGATTTGGGTGGGGACACAGCCAAAACGTATCAGTATGTTATGGCCTTATCTTAAAAGTTGTTTTGTTTGAAAGCAGTTTGCCCTACAGTGTGTGGAAAGTACATTACTGTTGTGCTTTGGTTTTCCAACCCTTTGCTTACTCTGGTGCTTAAGTGTGAGTTGATGGCAGTCATTTGGAGAACAGTTGCACTCCTAAAATGAATGAAATGTTCTCTTCAAACTTGTGACGTACCGTCTTTCTATGGCGCTGTGACAGTTACAGATCCGAAAATTAGGTATAATGGCTTTTGAAGCAAAAATCTCATTCTGAATAAATCTCCCATCTGTTCCAATAACATTTTAATTATGCATCAAATATGGTAGTTATTTTTAAAAACTGCCTAGCAGGATAGTTTGTATTACTCTGCCTGTATCCATGACTGTGATAAGAAATGTAAGAAAAGGCCAAGCATGGTGGCTCACACCTGTAATCCTAGCATTTTGGGAGGCCGAGGTGGGTGGATCACCTGAGGTCAGGAGTTCCAGACAAGCCTGGCCAGCATGGAGAAACCCTGTCTCTACTAAAAATATGAAAATGAGGCCGGGCACGGTGGCTCAAGCCTGTAATCCCAGCACTTTGGGAGGCCGAGGCGGGTGGATCACGAGGTCAGGAGATCGAGACTATCCTGGCTAACACGGTGAAACCCCGTCTCTACTAAAAATACAAAAAAATTAGCCGGGCGTGGTAGCGGGCGCCTGTAGTCCCAGCTACTTGGGAGGCTGAGTCGGGAGAATGGCGTGAACCCAGGGGGCGGAGCTTGCAGTGAGCCGAGATCGCGCCACTGCACTCCAGCCTGGGAGACACAGCGAGACTCCGTCTCAAAAAAAAAAAAAAAAAAAAAAAAGAAAATGAGCCAGGTATGGTGGCGTATATCTGTAATCCCAGCTACTTGGGAGGCTGAGGCAGGAGAATCGCTTGAACCTAGGAGGTGGAGGTTGGAGTGAGCCAAGATCATGCCACTGCACTCCAGCCTGGGTGACAGAGACATTCTCAAAGAAAAGAAAAAGAAATGTAAGAAAAGAGGTTGAGTCTTACTTTCATTTGTATTTCTCTCACTGCCTAGCATAGTGCCTTTCACTCAGTTGGAATATACAATAAATGTTCATTAAACTGACTTGTTTCCTTTTCTTTATGTCAACAAAATAATTCAGCTTAAACATCAGTTCACAATCCTGGGTCAAAATCCTGAAGCAAAAATACAGGATATATATGATTTATAGACTTTTCCCAAAAGTTTTAATGTTGGAATCTTTGTGTTTGACTCCCCACCATCTGTTCATGGAAAACTCTTGCCAGTTACTGGTTTAGGAATGGGCACGTGATGTGAGCCTAACCAGCAAGGCTTCTGGAAGGTCTGTAGACTTTTGGGAAGGAAAGTGCAGTCATGTGCTGCATGATGATATTTTGGTCAATGATGGACCACATACACAACAGTGGTCCCATAAGATTATAATACTATATTTTTACTGTACCTTTTCTATATTTAGATATTTTTAGATATACAAATATTTACTGTTGTGTTACAGTTGCCTACAGTATTCAGTAGAGTAACATGCTGTACACGTTTGTAGCCTGGGAGCAATAGGCTGTATCATACAGCCTATTCGCATGACACAATCGCCTCATGATGCATTGCTCAGAAGAAATAGTGCGACACATGACTGTATTTCTCATTCCTAGAAAGGAGGCACATGACAAGATGATGATTGTATCATACAGCCTAGGTGTGTTGTAGGCAATACTATCTAGGTTTGTGTAAGTACATTGTGGTGTTCACGCAACAAAATCGCCTAATGTTGCATTGTTCAGAAGGAATCATGACACATGAATGTATTTCTCATTCCTAGAAAGGAGGCACATGACAAAATGATTCCTTTCTTTTAGAAGAAAGGACAAGATAGCAAGGCAGGAAATTTTCCCTGACCCCTTCGTGGGAGTGCACAGGCACTAGAACTAGCCAGCTGCTTCAGTGCCAGAAGGGGCAGACTCCACTCACTCTGTCCCACTGTGTTCCACCCCTTGCAGGAAGGGGAGTACAGGTGAGCAGGTGCAGGAGCTGGGTGAGCGCTTTTGGGCACTGGCAGGAGCAAAACTCCATGTGGCCTCACAGGATCATCTAGAGGGCTGCCTATGACCCCTGAAGCCCCAGAAAGAGGGTTACAGTCCACACTCTTTTAGCTTTACTGTCCATAGATGGCTTAAGTGTTAACAGCTCAGTGGAGGGTCAGTGTGACAGCCTTTTGCACCTGCACCCAAATTCTTGTCCAGTGTCCAGGAGGAATGAGGGTGCATGAAAATTGGAGAGGGTAAATGCAGGGGATTTTATGGCCGATGAAAGCGTCTTTCGGCGGGAAGGGGAGCTGAAAAAGGGACGGAACAGGAAGATAATCTTCCCTTGGAGTCCAGCTGTCCCTGGCCTGGCTGGGCTCCTTTTTGAAGCAACACTGTCAAGCTGTCCTTTTGAAGTCACGCTGCTTCTCTCCAACATCCAACCATAGTCTTTGACGGCCAGCTGCTGCTCCTGTTCTCTTTCTGCTTGCAGAGGTTTTTGTGGGCACAGGATTGGGGTAGGGCGGGCCATGGGTGGTTTTGGAAAAGGCACCATTCAAGCAGGAAAACAGAAATGCACGTTCTCATTTTGGGCTGTGGTTCCAGGCTTAAGGGTGGGGCCCTCACTGGGGACCCATCCTCTTCTGCCCAGAATTTTCCTGTCTCCTGTCCCTATCATTATGATGGGATATGATTCCTGGAACTCCTTTCTCGTGGCCATGAATGGAGCCAGCTCTTGAGGGTGAAGTGAGCACACCACAGATAGCAGATAAGAGCAAAGAACATTATAGAGTCACTGCATCAAATAACCTGTGTACTGCACTATTGCTGGACTCTGTTTTCGGTGGCAGAATAAATTTCCTTATTTTTTAAAAAAAGGCTATCACCTTATGAGATACACTTATATTCACTTCACAGCTGAGAAAATTGGCATAGAGATACTAAGTGCATAACTTGTAATACACAATGTTGGCAAAGATTTGGGAAAATTGTCAGTGGGATTATTGATTCAGGAATTCCACTTCCAGGTATTTGTTCTAATTACATAATTATGACTTTGGTCATAAATTTTATATAAGATGTTTTGTGACATTTAAAATAGCAAAAAGCAAATCTAAATGTCCAACAATCATATTGAATTAAAGCCATTGAAATATGCAGAATTGTGTTTATTGACATAGAAAGATGCTTATGATATATTGTTAATTGAAAAAGCAGGTAACAATATTATGTTAATTTTGTAAAAAAAAAAGTACACATATTCATAGAAAAAGTTTGAAACAATCTCAGATATCATCTGTAGGCTATTTCTGTTTGGAAATAACCATAGATTTTTGGGTTGACTCAACAAATTATGGTTGAGTCAATCTTACTTTCCTATTTTATAAAATTTGTTTTACATAATTGGGTATTTAATCATTTTAAAAATCAGGCATCATTTGTATAATATAATAATTTAATCCCCCTTATCTCTCATGTCTCATGCCTTATCCATCATCCCTCATGCCCTACTCTTAGCGCAGATTTTCCTTGACAGCTTTATTTTCTTGGAGGGCAGGTATGGGGAACCAAATTTGGTTCTTTACCCTAGCTCTAGCCACTTCCACAAAGGATTTTACAGATAATGTCCATTTTGCTTATTTTTTTTTAAGTTTAATTCTTAATATGTGCCCACAGCTCACTACCCAGGCCCTGATTTAGGCATTAGGAATAAAAACTATCTCAACTTAGTTAAAACCACCAGATTCATTGCTTGAAAACCTGTTCTGCCACTTAATAGCTGTGTGATTTCAGCAGGTTACTTAACCTCTCCATTGGAAAGCAAACATTTATTGAGCTCCTGTTACATATTAGGACTGGAGATACAGTATTAAACAAAACAAGTACCTGTTCATGAAACTCACATTCTAATGGGAAAAGATCATTGATTAATATACAATAGGTAGTGATAAGTGCTATGAAAATAATGCACTTATAAAGAGAATAAAGAATGACAGCCGATGGGGTATGAATGTGGGAGCATATGGCCTATTTTAGACAGCGTAGTCAGGGAATGTGTCTCTAATCAGATGATATTTGAGGAGAGACCTGCAGGCAGTGAGCCAGCCAGCCATGAGGTTGTGTATGGGCAAGAGTTGCAGGATGAGGCAGTGGTGTGCTGGTGCTGGCTTGCATTTGTTCTGATGGCATGCATCTCTTCCCAAACTCTGTGTTCAGTGAAGGCAAATTAGTAGCTCAAAAGTAGCCTTGATGAGAGTATTTACACACAGATACCTGCAAATGCTACAAATTAGGGTTGTCTCCCCCGCCCCTGAGAACTACTTGTTAAATATTTTACCAGCACACCCCTGGGAAGAAGAACAGTAAGGACGGAGGCCCCGAGGCAGTAGCAGGCTTGTACTTTTGAGGAAGTCAAGGCAGTCAGGATGGTGGAACAGAATGAGAGGGAAATTGACAGGAGATGAGGTCAGAGGTAGCCAGGAGCAAGATCGGTAGGCCAGGTAAATAAGCTGGACTTTGGTCTACGTGAAATGGGGGCCATTGAAAGGTTTTAAACAGAGGAGTGACACTGTCTGACTTAAGCTTTGAACAGGACCACACAAGAGAGGAATCCAGAAGACCAGTTGGGAGACTTGAGCAAAATTGTAGGAAAGAGGTAATGGGCTGGGCACAGTGGTTCATGCCTGTAATCTCAGCACTTTGAGAGGCTAAGGCAGATAGATCACTTGAGGTCAGGAGTTTGAGACCAGCCTAGCCAACATGGCGAAACCCCATCTCTACTTAGCCAGGCGTAGTGGCACACGCCTATAATCCCATCTACTTGGAAGGCTAAGGCATGAGAATCGCTTGAACCCAAGAGGCAGAGGTTGCAGTGAGCCAAGATTGCACCACTGCACTGCAGCCTGGGCAACAAGAGCAAAACTCCGTCTCAAAAAAAAAAAAAAAAAAAAAAAAGGTAATGATGGCTTTGGGGTAGAGGTAGTAAGAAAAGTACCTCGATTTCTTCATTTTTTTTCAGACATTGTCAGCTTTAAAACATGCTTAGCCTAAGGTCTTGCACACAGGAGGCCCTCAATAAATGGTAGCTATTGTATTATTGTTGACAGAAGGCCCATCCTGGAGTGGGGGAGGGTTGCTTATATCTAATTAGGAAGGCAAGTAATTTTAGTACAAGTGATAAGTGCTATGTTTGAGAAAAGTGGGAGCATTAAGGAGAGACAATTAGCCCAGCTAGGGGTAGGAATATCCAGGAAGGGTGTTAGAGCAAAAGGGGACAGCTTTAGCAAAGGTATGGGGATAGGGAATTAGAAGGAAAATGGAACTGCTTAAAGCATCCACACCTCCCGATTCAGGTGATAATAAGATCACAGCTTCATCCTTAGCATTATTAGCAAAATAATCTGTGATCTGAAGCAACAGTGATGATTTTATTACTCTGTGTGTTAAGTAAATCACCCAGCAGGCTGGGGATCGTGATGTTCCAATTCCAGCTGACTTGGTAACTTTATGTATTACACAGAGCCTTTGATTCTGATCAGCCAGATCTAAAAATGTAAGCTGGTAAGAAATGTTTAAAACTTGCTATGGAGAAAGGAATTCTTAATCTGGGGCCCAAGCATGGCCTTTGGGAGGTCTGTGAACCCCTTGAAGATATTTGCAGAATTCTGTGTGTGCACATGAATTTGGGGGTAGAAGTGGGACACAGGGAGTGTGTGTCATAGCTTTTATCAGATTCCCAAAAGAGTTTTGCAGCCCAGAGAATATTTAAAACACCGCTACTGAGATGAACATTAGAGGGTAAAGTAAAATCACTCTAGAAGAACAGGCATGTTTTTGTTTGCCATTCCATCCATCATTAAAATAATTTGATTAAATCATATTCTAAATCACATGAAATCAGTTAAAACATTTCACTTAAAAGTGATTACTTATAAAAAGGCTTTTGTCACTTTTATTCAAATATGAACTGTCATTTTGGCCCCAGTGAATATTCATTCCAACTTAAAATTTCAGCTGTGCCAAACTCTGGGATGGTAAATGAGCTATAGTATAATCAAAAGTGCTTCCAGGCCAAATTCGCTCTATTTATCATGCTAGAATCAAACCTGCTATTCTTCCTTTTGAAAATGTTCTCTGCCTCTGATTTTGTTGTTTAGTTTTTATTGATTCTCTAATCTCCTCATGTTATTCTGCCAAGTCTCCAAAATGACAAATATTCCCTAAGGGCTTCTTCAAAGCCAAAGAAAAAGGAATGTTGACTGAAATTTTATTTTTAAAGGAGGATTAATAGAATTTAACTTTCCGGCTATCTTCTGGAGACTCCTGTGATTCAGAAATTTGCCACCTTCTAGTCACACATAGATGGTGAAAACTTACTCACCTGACTACTTCTGTCTGCCAACGGGAAATGGGCTGTTAATAGTTTCCATTTCTTCAACGCTATGATCCAAATGCATTGTTAAGTGCATTATGTATATTATCTCACTGATTCCTTGCAATGCCTACTGAGATAGAGATTTGATTCTCATTGTATAGATACTCAACCTAGGCTCTGAGATATTAGATTACTGTCTTGCCCAAGATCACACAGCCAGTGAGTAGCAGAACCAATAGGTGGAAAAATGGAAAGTAAGATGTCCCATGAAGGACAAGCGAGTTGCCCAAAGAAAAGCACCCCTTTTCCTTGTACTAGTGCCATTTTTCATTATGTGGCATTTTTCAGTGCTGCTGTATCAGGCATTGTGTCAGAACAATGGATGAGAAAAATAGGAATTGATGATTGAAAAGAGTTGTGGGAAATGAATTCATCTAGTTAATTAAACTATCTCAATATCTTTTAAGAATAATGACGGAGGAAATCAGAGTTAAATTTGAGTACTTACCATGAACAAAGCAGTAATGTGAGGTGCTTTACTTACATTACCGCAAGGAATTCTCCTATTAAGGGTCCTGAGGAAGGCATTTACTATCTCTGTTTTACCCATAGGGAAGCGGAGGCTCAGAGGAGTTGCAACAGTTTCCCAAAGTCACACAGATAGTAAGATGGTATGATACAAACCAGGATCTGCCTTCAAAGGCTGTTTACTTCCTACTATACCACACGTAAAATTCACTTCAAAAGCTATTTACTAAAATTTATGTGGGGGCCAGCCATCATGTCATTAAATTCTGTATACTCCTCAGAACATAATATAGTACCTTGTACCTAGTAGGCACTCAAGATAATGTTTCAAGGTTAATCACCCATCACAGTGGGTTAAAATAAAATGGAACATCAAAGGCACAAAGATGTATCTTATTTCCAAATACTAAAAAAGAACTACCTTCACATTCCTTACAAGTTACACTGTTCCTTAGAAGCAAATTTATAGGCCGGGCGCGGTGGCTCAAGCCTGTAATCCCAGCACTTTGGGAGGCCGAGACGGGAGGATCACGAGGTCAGGAGATCGAGACCATCCTGGCTAACACGATGAAACCCCGTCTCTACTAAAAAATACAAAAAAATAGCCGGGCGAGGTGGCAGGCGCCTATAGTCCCAGCTACTCGGGAGGCTGAGGCAGGAGAATGGCGTAAACCCAGGAGGTGGAGCTTGCAGTGAGCTGATATTCGGCCACTGCACTCCAGCCTGGGCAACAGAGTGAGACTCCGTCTCAAAAAAAAAAAAAAAAAAAAAGCAAATTTATAGAAAATCTTTTTAATAACCCCCTATGTATAGTTCAGAGGTTAAAAACCTGTACATATTATACAAAGTTTCCAGTAAATGCACTTTGTGTATTATACTGCATGGTACTGACATCTTCAAGATGGAAACCATGAATAGATTCATCTAGGTAGGGGAAAAGCAGCTTGGTATTTTAGAAATGCATATGATATACAACAGTGAAAACCCAACAACTGCAAATCACTGGACGGTGTATTAGAAATAGGCACGTGTGTAAATGCTTTAGCAGGGCCTGACCCTCTTCATGGTTCATCTGTGTATTTTTTGGTTTGTGGCTGACACCTCCTGCCTCAGCACACCCAATCTTTTTAAGTGTGTCCCGAGTTGAAAAGGGCTGTCTGTCAAGGCTTTCCTGATGATGGTGTTGCTCTAATATTCCAGCGTCACCGTCTTGGTTTTGAGATACTCATTTAGAGCTTCCTCACCTAGGGCAGAGAAAAGCAGTTGACAAACCACACTCAAAGGCAGACGTGATGTCTTCAGACCTTCAGACATAGGTATACGCAGGTGTACAGGTCACTAAGTAAATGGAATGTGGCCTAAGCCAGTGCTTCTCACACTTTGAAGTTCATACTAACCATCTAAACACTTTGTTAAGCTGCAGATCCTGATCTGATTAAATCTGGTGTGGGCCCAGAGGTTATGTGTTTTTAACCATTCCCTGATGATGCTGACGCTAGTGGTCCATGGACCACACTTTTATGGTAACAGCCCAGACCAGCTACCAGGCTTTCTAAGGAGCGGAGAGTGTTGTCTGGTCAGCTTCAAACCAAAACCCTTCTCTTTTATTTCCCTACTTGATGACAGACTCTGCCTTTTTGTCCATTTAAGCTAAACAGAAGTAACCAGGATACTGTCCTCTAGATTAAATTAATTAAAGCAGAACTGAGCACAGGAAAGTTTGAGATCATTTGGTTTAATCTTATTTTAAAGATAAGGAAAATTCAGTTTATATTGTTTGTTAGAAACACAGGGGAACCTGTCTAGGCAAAAAATAAATAGGTCTGCCTTTCTTTGACTCTTTCTATTTTGAGCTATACCGTCATCAATCTCTACAATGGTTAAAGGGCAGTGAATACCATGGGGAAACTAATGAGTGCATGATTCTGGAAGTTGAGCTAAAATAAGAGCTGTCAACTTTGTCCCCACATTAGAATCACTCAGGGAGCTTTTAAGACTCCTGACCCCAGGTCACACCCTAGACCAATTAGATCAGTATCTCTGTATTTTTTGAAGCTCCCAGGTGATTTGAATCCACTGTGCAGCTAAGGTTGACAACCACTGGGCTAAGGGGTTTTAAAATCAGGGAGGAAGAAACTATTAGAAAAACTGTAGTATTTTATAGTAAAACTGACCTGAAGCTGGTCGAATACACTCTCTCAAAAGACGGGTGAAACAGGGATGCCTCACTTTCTAATGATAAGTTCCCTAAGAAAGTCTCCCACCGTGATTTGGATTCAGGCATGAAAACCAAATTAAAGACATGGAAAAGCGGGGGAAACAAGCCCTTACCTTCACCCAGTGGAATTTAAAATGAGAACTGCTTTTACTGTTGCAAATACATTGCCACAATTATTAGTAAAGAGAAAATGTAACCAAAAAAAAAAAAAAACTCCAAATGAACTAAACTTATATTTGCAGACTGTCATTTCAGTAAATCACAAACGTTTCAGTTTTTGAAACAACACAGCAGACTGAGGGTATAAGAGATGCGCTCTACAGCCAGACTGCCCGGCTTTGAATTCTCTCTTGCCAGTGCCTGGCTCTGTGACTTGAGGCAACTCACCCAGCCTCTCTGAGCCCCATTTTCCTGTTCTGTACAATAAGATAATAGTAGTACCTATTCCTCTGAGTTCGTGTGAGAATTGCTTTTGCTTACACAGGCTAAGTGGAATGGGGCCTGGCATGGGTTTGGCACTGAAAGTAAGCTATTGCTTGAAAGGTGTGAGTGTCACTGCTCACAGTGAATTACATTTCGGGCTTTTTACAAACTCTTAAGTCTTATTGCTCAGACTCCCCCGAACCCTGCCAATTGCAGGGTTTTTCAGTGTTGACTCTGAAAGCCTGCCAAGAAGCTCCAAGACAGGATTTATTCTTGGAGCTCGCTGGTTATTGCTCCCCACCCATTTGCCTCTCTCGGTTCCATTTAGTCTCGTGACAGCTAACCCGAGTTCATGCCAAATGTCAGATTAAACACCAAATATATTTCAGCTAAAGTATATTGTTGCAATTTATTTTTCCTTTCAAACATTACTCTTTTGAAAAGGAGTATCTTTCCACACTATGTGTGCGCTTTTCTGTGTGTATGGTATATTCAATAGAAATGTTTAGTATTTTAAAAAACGAGTGCCCTTCTAAACCCAGATCTAACTGCCATGTAGGAAATGCCTCTCAAAATCATACACGAGTCATGAAACATAGAGCAGATTTTTCTGTGATGTGACAACAAAGGGAATGTGAAGCAGAAAAGTAAAGCCATACCTAAGTCTTTTCCAAAGCCAGATTGTTTAACTCCGCCGAATGGGGCCGCCACATCTGTCTTGTTGTATGTGTTAATAAAAACAGTTCCTGCTTCTAGTTTTTCACTCACATACATAGCTTTGTTTATGTCTCTTGTAAAAACCCCTGAGGCCAAACCATACTCTGTATTATTTGCTCGCTGCAACACTCCATCGATGTCCCTGTGTTTTTAGGAAGGCATAAAACTTCGTTAAATGTAAAGTAAAAGATTCATTTTATGTTCTGAAAATTTTCCCATCTATGCTAGAAACAGGAAAACATTACTGCCATCTGCTTAAATGATTTTTTGTTGTTGTTGTCACTGTTGTTGTTTTTTAGAGACCAGGTATTGTTCTGTCACCTAGGCTGCAGTGCAGTGGCACAATCATCGCTCACTGCAGCCTCCATCTCCTTGGGCTCAAATGATCCTCCCACCTCAGCCTCCCAAGTAGCGGGGACTACAGGCATGTGCCACCATGCCCAGCTAATTTAAAAAAAAAATTTTTTTTTGTTTTTTAGAGACAGCATCTCCCTGTGTTGCCCAGGCTGATCTCAAACTCCTGGCCTCAAACTGTCTCCCAACCTTGCCCCTTGCAAAGTGTTGGGATTATAGGTGTAAGCTACTGTGCCCAGCCTGATTAAATTTTTATAAATGAAAAATATCAGGCTCACACCAAAAGAAAGTCCCCAAAAATATTACAAGTCTAGTATTACATTTTTCATATATATCATGCAACACCTTTTAAAATCTGACCCAAAGTCATATATTCAATCTTCTTCAATGGTTCTCATTCATGATCTCCCACTCCCTCCCTTCTCCCATGAATCCCATGAATCCACTTCTAGATGGATTTTCAGAGTGTCCTCCCTATTTCCTTCCATCTCTTCCAACTTTGCACACAAGGTTCAAGCCTCCTTCAGTGCCTGAAGCCGTTTCAGATCCCACCAGTGCCACTGTCGAGGTGGGAGAGGAGGGTGGTTCTGTGAGAGGGCCCTGCAGCCAGACTGCCTGGTGACCTTGGGTAAATGACTTCATCTCCCCATGCCTTCATTTATTATTGTGAAAAATGGAAATAATAATCAAAGGACCTGTCTAGTTGTCATGAGGATGAAATGAACAAATCATGCCTGGAACACAATAAATGTTCAATAAAAGCCAGCTACCATCAGGTAGTACATATATTTCCAAACTTGATATTTTGGTAGAACCAACTATATAGTGCTGACTTAACTCTTCCTGTAGGTAATGGTTCGCCATCCATAAATTGGAAGATAAAAGCTCCCTGAGGGCAGGGATAACTTCATGTCTCATATACCTCTTTATGCTATGGTGTTGCATCGTCGAATGAGAGTGAATGGGATTACATGTGCTTATTCAACAAAATAGGTCCCGTGATTTCCCCGCCTTTTGACTTAGTTTGTATACACATCCAAGTAGGTGAAGACATGAACCTACTCTTGTCTCAGTTGAGTCAAGTTCTAATGTGCCGTCATAGCGTATGTCCCCTTCTTCTAGCATGATCCTAATGCTTAAAAACACATTTTCTACCACATGGCCAGCAAATACAAGCCAAGTTGTTGTTGTTTTTCTTTTTGAGATGGAGTCTCACTCTGTCACCCAGGCTGGAGGGCAGTGGCACAATCTGAGCTCACTGCAACCTTTGCCTTGCAGGTTCAAGCGATTCTCCTGCCTCAGCCTCCCAAGTAGCTGAGATTACAGGTGCATGCCACCACACCCAGCTAATTTTTGTATTTTTGGTAGAGATGGCGTTCCACCATGTTGGCCAGGCTGGTCTGGAACTCCTGACCTCAAGTGATCCACCCGCCTTGGCCTTCCAAAGTGCTGGGATTACAGGCATGAGCCATTGCGCCTGGCCAAGCCAGGTATTTCATCTGGTGCTCCAGCAACGACACAGGATCTGTTCCAAAACTGGAGGAAAAAATCGTGCTGAATTTATTGAGACAGCACAGGTTTCAGTGTAGTGCCTTATGAAGGGATTTTCAAAGGCATCTTGACTATTCAAAATTTTAAACTTGCACAAGAAATCTGGAACCTAACCTGGAGTGAACTTGGGCTCTGCTAAAACTCTCACACTTCCTGATGCATAGGGACCCAAATATTTATAGAATGGACTAGAGGGAGAAAGATGGTTTTATGCCATTTCTCGAGGACCATCAGGATATCACCATAGCTCCATAGTACATTGTTTACGTCTACAGCAATGACAAGCATATATTGATGGCAGTAGCAACAGCAAATACTTGACTTAGTAATAGAATGACCTAAGGAGGTAGACATTGTTACCAAACCATACTCTGTATTATTTGCTTGCTGCCACACTCCATCGATGTCCCTATGTTTTTAGGAAGACATAAAACTTCATTAAATGTAAAGCAAAAGATTCATTTTATGTTCTGAAAATGTTCCCATCTATGCTAGAAACAGGAAAACATTACTGCCATCTGCTTAAATTTTTTTTTTTTTTTTTTAGAGACCAGGTATTGCTCTGTTGCCTAGGCTGCAGTGCAGTGGCGCAATCATAGCTCACTGCAGCCTCCATCTCCTTGGGCTCAAGTGATCCTCCCACCTCAGCCTCCCAAGTAGCTGGGACTACAGGCACATGCCACCATGCCCAGCTGATTTTTTAAAAGAATTTTTGTAGAGACAGGGTCTCCCTGTGTTGCCCAGGCTGATCTCAAACTCCTGGCCTCAAACTATCCCCCGACCTTGGCCTTGCAAAGTGTTGGGATTATAGGAGTGAGGTGCAGAGTGGTTAAGTAACCGGCCCAAGCTCAGAGAGGTAGCGAGGGGAGAGGAGGCAGAGTTGTCCTCTGACCCACTGCACCATCCTGCCTCTGACCCTCTGTGGACTAACTGTCATCTCTGTCTATCTCCCCTGTTAGATAATAAACTCCTTAAGGACAGGGGTTGTGACTTAGCCATGTTACAGGAGATTCCCTCAAACCTGACTTCTATTGTCTGCACGTTTAGCACCAACACCATGGGAGAACGTATAATGAGAAATGGGATAGTATGCATCCTTGGATGGATATATCCAAGGGTACTCACTATACCTTATAGTCCCCTGAAGTCTTTTATACTGTATCTATCAAAGACCGAGAAAGTCCATTCTTTATTTTTTTTCAAGTTCTCATTGGCTGAAATAAATCTAAAGCCATTCTGAAGAATTTTGTGCGGTATACCATGAGACCCCACTCTATTAAGTATTGTTTTAGGAGCTCAGTTACCACTTGGTCCTCTTCGATAAGCTGAACTCTTTGCCAAGTTTCATGTAGTATCACAAACCAGCATGCCATTTACTGTTGGTTATATGATGGTTGTGAATATTTCCATGAAAAGTTGAGTATCAAGCTTTGGGGGGCAATATCCCCTATAATAACAGCACTCTTTCTTTTTTTTTTTTTTTTTTTTTTGAGACGGAGTCTCGCTCTGTCGCCCAGGCTGGAGTGCAGTGGCTGGATCTCAGCTCACTGCAAGCTCCGCCTCCCGGGTTCACGCCATTCTCCGGCCTCAGCCTCCCGAGTAGCTGGGACTACAGGCGCCCGCCACCGCGCCCGGCTAGTTTTTTGTATTTTTTAGTAGAGACGGGGTTTCACCGTGTTAGCCAGGATGGTCTCGATCTCCTGACCTCGTGATCCGCCCGTCTCGGCCTCCCAAAGTGCTGGGATTACAGGCTTGAGCCACCGCGCCCGGCCAACAGCACTCTTTCTCTGGGGAAATAAGATTTCACAGATGCCACCGACCATAGGAACGTAAATGTGAAAACCAGTTTTGTTATTTCTCAGTTATTTACTCTGTTCCACAGACACCTCAAATGTCGAGTGCAGAGAAACCAAAATTTAATCAGCTAAAAGCCCATTATGTTGGCCATTAATTGAAGCTGGAAAGCAAAAATATACTATGATCTACGATGTTAGCAAAAGCATAACTTCTAATTATTTAAGTTAATTATTATGGTAGAAAATTACATGTTCATTAATTTTATGCTGTGTATATAGCAGAGTGGCAAAGGGGAAAAATGACTTATCTAGTCAGAACGTAAGTTAAATTGTGTCTGAAGAACCTACCCATTTTGGAATTTAGAAATGACCATAATAGGCCCAAAGGATTCCTCTTTGGCAAGGTACATGTGGTCTTCCACATCTGTGAACACGGTCGGCTCCATGAAAAAGCCTTTTTGGAAAAAACAAAGAGAAAAATGTCAACTATAGGTTAAGTCATTTTCAATTAATAGTCCTCTCACTTAATTACATTATAATTTTTTCTTTCCCTCTGGCTCAGTAAAACCAAGAAGAGTTGCATTTCTCTATTTGGTGTTGGCATGCCCAGGTTCTTATTTTTTAACGTCTTTATTATGAAAATATCAAACCTATGTAAAAGTAGAGAAAACAGTATAATGAAGGGTAAAATAAATATCCATGTTTTGCTATATTTATCTTTTCCTTATTGAAATATTTTAAAGCAAATTCCAGATATCATAATTTTAACACCTCAGTATTTCAGTACAAATCTGTAAAAAATGACATTTTCTTATATAACCACTATACAGTGTCATGCTTAACAAAAGTAGTAAATATTCTTTATTCAGAATTTATATTTTAATTTCCTTAATGTCTAGAAATTAGCTTTTTTGCAGTTGGTTTGTTTGATTTAGGATTCAAATTCTTCTACACATTGTATTTGGTGTTTAGATTTCTTAAGGATCTTTTACTCTAAAACATTTCCCCATTTCGTCCTGCCCTTATTTTTTATTCCATTGTCATGTTAAAGAGATGGTCAGTTGTTCTATACATTATCTTTCTTTCTGGATTTATCATTGCTTCCTTTGGGTGATATTTGTTTCTCTATCTCTTGTATTGCTTTTTTTTCCCCAATGACTTTTATTGTGGTAAAATACACATAACATAAAATTTACCATTGTAACCATCTTTAAGTGTATGGCTCAGTGTTATGAAATTCATAATATGCAACCTTCCCCACCATCTATTTTCATAACTATTTTCAGCTTATAAAACTGAAACTCTATACCCACTAAAAAATAACTTCCTGTTCCTTCCTCCCTCCCTACTGCAGTTCTTTTTTTTTTTTTTTTGAGACGGAGTCTCGCTCTGTCGCCCAGGCTGGAGTGCAGTGGCCGGATCTCAGCTCACTGCAAGCTCCGCCTCCCGGGTTCGGGCCATTCTCCTGTCTCAGCCTCCTGAGTAGCTGGGACTACAGGCGCCCGCCACCTCGCCCGGCTAGTTTTTTGTATTTTTTAGTAGAGACGGGGTTTCACCGTGTTAGCCAGGATGGTCTCGATCTCCTGACCTAGTGATTCGCCCGTCTCGGCCTCCCAAAGTGCTGGGATTACAGGCTTGAGCCACCGCGCCCGGCCTCCTACTGCAGTTCTTATGAATAGAAAGATTGGCCTAAATGTGTAATTAGATTCAGCTTAAGCTTTTTTGGCAGGAACACTTCATAGGTGATACTGTGTGTTACACATTTCATTCCATCAGGAGACACGTATTATCCAGTTGTCTCTCCTTTTGTTTTGTTTTGTTTTGTTTTGTTTGAGAGAGTCTCACTCTGTTGCCCAGGTTGGAGTGCAGTGGCTTGATCTCAGCTCACTGCAGCCTCCTCAGCTCACTTTAACCTGCCTCCTTGGTTAAAGTGATTCTTGTGCCTCAGCCTCTCCAGTAGCTGGGATTACAGGTGCGTGCCACCACACTGGGCTAAATTTTGGTAGAGATGGAGTTTCACCATGTTGCCAGGCTGGTCTTAAACTGTCGCTGTTCATTCCAACTGAAGAAGGCGGGCACCCAGTAAACCCCCACAGAGGTGATCTTACCTGGCCTTTGGACTTGTCTTCCTCCATACACCAAAGTGGCCCCCTCTTTCACTCCAGTTTCACAGTACTGCAGCAGCTTTTCCAGATGGGCCTTATGATTTTGGGGCCCATGATCAGTGGATCTGTCAAGTGGATCACCAATTTTCATCTTTTTAATTTCTTCTACCTGTATGTTACCAGTCCATAAAAACACAATTCACTGTTAATAACAATAATAATGGAGTTTCTACCATGTGGTAGGTGTTGTGCTAAGGTGTTTATAGATGTATTGTCATTTAGTCTTTACAGTAGCACTAGAGGTAGTGGTTGTTTTGTTTTGTTTTTTTCCCTTTATGGAAACGGGGTCTTACTCAACCTGTCGTCCATACTGGATCACAGTGGCATGGCACGGCTCACTGCAACCTCGAACTTCTAAGCTCAAGTGATCCTCCCCCCTCAGCCTCTCAGAAGAAGAAACTGAGGCCTAGAGGGGATAAATAAGTGACCACACCACTAAATACTGTAGACTTTTTTCCACTTGAAATCCCAAGTCCTTAGCCACTACCTACTAGCACAATATAAGCTACATATACTATATGAAAATTATCCTAAATGTTAATCCATTAAGAATAGCAAACTGATATTCCGAAATATTTATTAATATCACATACACTCTTCATGGCAAAGGAATTTCTAAAATGGTCACATTGTTATCTTTTTTTTTTTCCTCCTCAAATGTGGTAGACTGCCCTTGTAAAATTCTCATGGTATAGCCATGCCAGATGACTCACTGGAATGCTCTGATGAAAAACAATCTTTGCTGCACAATGTTCATCACTGACATGTCTTTGTAATTACCTCTTGCACTCCTCAGTTATCTTAACCTACTTCTGCATCTTCTAATGTTAAGTCCAATTCTGGTAAGAAGAATGGGAGTTATCATGACCCAGCAGGTCCATGACTTTGAATTTAGGCCTGGCCATAATCTCTTAGTGCATTCCCCAGGGTTCTGTGCTGGATGAGAAGTTCTGAGTGGCCAGGGACCATGTCTGCCTTGTTCACCTTTATATTCCCAGCATGCAGTGTTTGGTACCAAGTACCAAACACCGAGAAATGCTGCTGAAGAATGAATACGAACAGCCTGTTTGTAAAACATGCTTGTTGATGTACTAATACAGCAAGTCCTTGATATTTCTGGTCTCAGTGTTTGAAATTTCAACAAATTGTAGCTGATTGTGAAAGCCCATGACATGTAGCACTGCAGACTTTACTTTAGTGAGACACAAAATTAAACTACACTGTGATGTTCAGGAGGCAGCCACTGCCTACCTGACTGCCCTCCATCTGCCTGTCTATATGACTTCCTTGTTACTCCTTCTCATGAAGAAAGAATGAAGAATATCTTCATTTTTTTGGTGGGTGGGGGTATAGGGAATTGGTCTGGGGAAAAAAATCACTGGGTGCTGGTTTTGCAAATATAAGCAAATTCGTGATTAATACTACCTTCATAATAACATATTATAGTATAAGTTAGAGTTTATTTTAGCCACATAATTCATCTTAACACTCCTATAGATGACTTTTAGTCCCATGTTTATGGAGTTATGATCAAGGTACTGGGGCTGTTTATTTATTTAGCTAGTTATTTTAGTGGAAGGAATTATATTGCTATGATGTCAACTGCAATTGGGGATTCGTGGTGTATCTCTCATAGTTTATTTAGAGATTTATAAAAATCTAGGAGTGTAACTCTCACACGTGTCAAGGATCTAATATATTACAAATGTAGAGTAAGGTATCATAGCTCTTCAATATACTTTATCAGGTTTTTATATAAACTTCTTTTTTACTAAAAAAAAGTCATAAGCACATGTGAAAGTAGACACATAATACAGGGAAACCCCATGTACTCATCACCCAGCTTCAACAACTACCAACTTCTGGCCAATTTATTCCCCTACTCTTTTCCTGTCCTCCAGGGTTATTTTGAAGCAAATTTCAGACATCATATAATTTAATCTGTAAATATGCCAGTATGTAGCTATAAAAAAAACTAGGGGCTGATTTTTTTTAAAACATAACCACAATACTGTTATCACACCTGAAAATTCATGAACAATCCTAGAAGTATGATTTTTCAAGTAAAAGCAAAATCTCTAAATGACTCAGAGTAAATGTGAAGGTGCCTCACCACTCTTGTCACAAATTCGTCATGGATGGATTCTTCCACAAACAACCGCCCAGCAGCAATACAGTTCTCTCCTTTGTTGAAAAATACTGCTCCCATGCCCTTCAGTGGGAGAAGAGAAAATACTGCTAACATCATTTGAGAAGTCAAGATTCCCATAAAGTTGGACACAGAGGGAATTAGTTGTTTTTGGAAGACAGCAGACAACATAGATAAGTCATAGACAATCCTCTTGGCCTTGTTAGTGATGAGAGATTCTTGGAGATACTCTGTTTTGATTTAGCATGATTTGAGAGATTTTGCTTATCCTTTCCCCCTTTTGGTCCATGAGCATTTTTTTAAAAAATGTATGTGTAACAATAAAGATGTACCATTAGAAGCAAATTTTGTGTTAAAAGAAAATCTAGGCCAGGTGTGGTGGCTCACGCTTGTAATCCCAGCACTTTGAGAGGCTGAGGTGGGCAGATTACGAGGTCAGGAGTTCAAGACCAACCTGGCCAACACAGTGAAACCCCGTCTCCACTAAAAATACAAAAATTAGCTGGGCGTGGTGCCAGGTCCCTGTAATCCCAGCTACTCAGGGGGCTGAGGCAGGAGAATCGCTTGAACCCGGGAGGCAGAGGTTGCAGTGAGCTGAGATCACACCACTGCACTCCAACCTGGGTGACAGAGCTAGATTCCATGTGACATTCCATGTGACATTCCATCTATGACAGAACATAGATTCACTATGTTGCTGAGGCTGGTCTCAACACCTGGGCTTAAGCAATCCTCCTGCCTTGGCCTAGAAAATCTAGATTATTCTATAAATTTAAATGTAATAACTTGTATACCAAGTTTTGCTTTTAAAAATCTCTACATTAGATTGTATAATCACAATTTAAAAATTTTTTATTTGTATTTATTTATTTAAGACAGTGTCTGTCTCTGTTGCACAGGCTGGAGTGCAGTGGCGTGATCATGGCTCACTGCAGCCTCAACTTCCTGGGCTTAAGTGATCCTCCCATCTCAGTCTCCCTAGTAGCTAGGACCACAGGTGAACACTACGCTGGGCTAATTTTATTTTTTTGTAGAGACAGGGTCTTGCCATGTTGCTGGTCCTGAACCCCAAGGCTCAAGTGATCCTTCTACCTTGACCTCCCAAAGTAATGAGATTATAGGCATAAGCCACCATGCCCAGCCATAAATCATAAATATTTAGAAAGCCTCTCTAACCCCCTCATGAAAAGAAATACCTACTTTTCAAGGAGAAGTTGGAGAAATCTTTGAAATGAAGGCACTCAAAAATGACAGATTTGGAAGACTGATGCACTTTTGCATTTTTCCCTTTTTAGAAATCCAGTTTCTAATTCACCTGCAGGAAACCTCCCTGGACCGTATATATTAAAAAAACAAAAAAACCCCAAAAAAAACAAATGGATGTGGCTGGGTACAATGACTCACACCTGTAATTCCACCCATTTGGGAGGCCAAGGCAGGAGGATCACTCTAGCCCAGGAGTTTAAGACCCGCTTGGGCAAGACAGTGAGATCCCATCTCAAAAACAAACAAAAAGTATAACGAATGCTTTGAAATAACATGCTTTTCCTGTGCATACATTTTATCTGTAAACATTACAAAAACATGTTGACCATCTTGGGTTTGGGGTTCTTAAATGGTTAAAACAGACTCTTTAAGGTTATATATTCCTAACCCAGACATTCAGGGGAGTCCCAACCCCCAATGGCAGTTTGAGTACCCCCAGCCATTATCTGTCACTGAAACCTCCAGACGGTCCATTCAGAGGCCCTGGCCACAGGGGTACTTGGTTCTTCTTCACTCCCAGGCCACTCCATTCTCTTTGGGATGCTTACATGATGAAGTTTGGCTGTGAGTGTGCATTAAAATTACAGTTAAGGGCAATGGGGAACAGAGTCTGCTTAGTGCACAGGCTGGACAGTTGTATAGAACTGGAAAGACTGTAAGTTTCCCCCACAATTACAAGAAAGCTTAGCACAACCCATGCCAAGCATTGACTCATTTTATGCCTGTATCCCAGAGGTGAAGAATGACAACTAGGCCAATGTTTATTTGTTTTAACCTTTACATTTTATTTAAAATAAGCCTTTATCCTTTGAAATGGTTTAAGACTCACACGGTGTTGCAAAAATAGTGTGAGAGTTCCTTTGTGCCCTTTACCTAGCTTCCCCCATGATAACATCTTATAAAACCATAGTACATTGTTAAAACCAGGAAACTGATGTTGCTAATTACTTGTTAAATATTAAACCCTTTGTTGTGTCTAAAATGCTTACCAGAAGCTCAATGTGCAAAACAGGTAAAAGTAGGCCTGTTCAGGTTGATGGGGTTAGATGTTGTAGGGAAAGGAGGGAGAAGCTAGAAGCCCTAATAGAATATCTTTTGAACTTTTCTACATGCCTGCTATGACTTATATCCTGTTTTAAAAACACCTTAGTAGGGGAATTAGAAAGACATTATTTTTAAAAACTAAGTGCTCTGAGTATTCCCAGTTCTAAGCATAAAAACGATGGTTTTAATTTATGACTAGACAAAAACCAAATGTCATTTAAGACCTCTGATAAAGAAAGAAGTGAATTGTGTTTTAGAAGCAAGCACCTATTTTTTTTTTTTTTTTTGAGATGGAGTCTCACTGTGTTGCCCAGGCTGGAGTATAGTGGTATGATCTCAGCTCACTGCAACCTCTGCCTCCTGGGTTCAAGAGATTCTCCTGCCTCAGCCTCTTGGGCAGCTGGGACTACAGGTGCCCACCACCATGCCTGGCTAATGTTTTTGCATTTTTATTAGAGACAGGGTTTCACCATGTTGGTCAGGCTCATCTCGAACTCCTGACCTTAAGTGATCCACCCGCCTCGGCCTCCCAAAGTGGTGGGATTATAGGCGTGATCCACCGCACCTGGCCCAGGCACTTATTTACTTGAATCTGACCCTCTCTTACCATTCGCACAGCCTTTTCAAGTTCACAGTCATTAAATATTATAAGTGGAGACTTGCCACCAAGCTCAAGGGAAACTTTCTTCAAGTTGCTTACAGCACAGCTAAAGGAATATAAATGAGAAATGAGCATTTAGTTAACATCTCTCACACACACACACACACACACACACACAGAGACACACTTTTTAAGCTGTAAGTTACCACCTGCCATGGAAAACATATTGAGCCTCAATAATATTAAGAAACTTATTCAAGGCCAGGCATAGTGACTCACAACTGTAATCCCAGCACTTCAGAAGACCAAGGCAGAAGGGATCCTTTAATGCCAGCAGTGTGAGACCAGCCTGAACAACATGGCAAGACCTAATCTCTATAAAAAAACAAGAAAATTAGGCAGGCATGGTGGTGTGCGCCTGTAGTGCCAGCTGCTTGGGAGGCTGAGGCAGGAGGATTGCTTGAGCCCAGGAATTCGAGGCTGCAGTGAGCTGTGATCACCACTGCACTCTAGCCTGGGTGACACTGTGAGACCGTATCTCTTAAAAAAAAAAGAAAGAACGAAAGGAAAAGGGAAAACTTATTCATAGATAAAACATAGAAGGTAGAATGGTGATTACCACTGAAGCTGAGTGATGAGTACATAGAATTCATTTTGCTTTTCTGCTTTCTATATATTAGAAATTTTCCATAATAAAAAATTTTCAATAATGTTGTCATCAAATGATTAGAGATTCTCATAAGTTAATTCAAATTCTTTAGAAATTTTGGTTACATAAAAGGCTGGCAAGGAATTAAACCTCTAACCAGACTATTGAAGCATTGGGAGAAAAAATATCAATTTTTAAAAGTATGCCGTTTATTTTTCCTTTCTTACAAAAGTATTTTTATTTAAAACACTTTGAAAAGACCTCCCCCAAAATGCAAACAGAAGAAGAAAATCACAAAATTCCGTTCCATGCCTCAGTGACCATTGTTTTTACCATTTTGATATACTACCTATTTGTGATCTGTCCTACCATAGCTTTTGCCTTGTTTAACATAGTTGAGATCATCCAGTATATACAATGTTATACTTTATTTTTATTTCCATTTATTATTTTAACAACAGTTTTCAATGTTATTAAAATTCTCTATGAACGTGACTACACAGTGTTCCATTACATTGACATATTTTAACAACTGGTTTATTTTGGACATTTAGATTGCTTACAGTTTAAAAAAATATAGGGGGACTCCATTTTATGAATAATCCAGGTTTGTCATATAAAATATATAAATTTCACATGTATGTATCTTTTCAGTTTTTTACCCATACTCTGAAAACAATTTGGGCCACAGCTTTAATACAGAAAGCCTTTTGTGCTGAATTGTTAAAACTACCAGTAGGGTGTAGAATTTCAACATAGCTTTGGTTTTATTGACTCTGGGCTTTAATGCTTTGGAAAGTATTTTATTACTTTCAAATATTTCAGTACTTAGCAGTAATAAGTAGATTTCCTTTCCAAAGTAGATGTAGTTTTCCTCACTCAAAAAGTACCCTGTTTAAACAAAAATTGAAACCTAGTTTAACAGGATCTGCAGTGAATCAACATATTAAAACCAATACCTCTTCATGATCTGTTTGCCAATAGGAGTGGAACCAGTGAAACCAAGTTTGCGAATGTCAGGATGTTCAGACAGACGTTGTCCTGCTATGCCACCTGTAGAATTAGGGAATAAAACATGAATTAAAACATACTCAAGGCTGGGCGCGGTGGCTCACGCCTGTAATCCCAGCACTCTGGGAGGCTGAGGCAGGCGGATCACGAGGTCAGGAGTTTGAGACCAGCCTGACCAACATGGTGAAACCCTGTCACTACTAAAAATACAAAAATTAGCCGGGCATAGTGGCACACATCTGTAATCCCAGCTACTCAGGAGGCTGAGGGAGAATCACTTGAACCCAGGAGGTGGAGGTTGCAGTGAGCCAAGATCACGCCATTGCCCTCCAGCATGGGCGACAGAGTGAGACTCCGTCTCAAAAAACAAAAACAAAAACATACTCAAATTCTTATAGTGAAGATGGCTTTAAATTCATGAAAGTAGATATTCTAAGCTCTTATCGACACCTTAGTTTTACATTTTCTGTATTAATTGCAAACTGATGAAAGTCTAAAATAATACCCTTTATGAAACTATCAGACTCCCAAAATAATGATGGGTAAACCTTGATTTTTATCTTGAAAATCAAAATGGAACATCTTAGGGTAATTTTACATGATTGTACAACCCCCCTCCCCACTGCCACTCACCCACCACTGTATTTCCATTTTAAGATTTTAGCACATGGTAAGTATATTCATCCTTAACTGTTTGGTAAGTTGTATTTAGTTTTAATACAGTTATAATTCAGGACAAGTCTCTAGTGGTAAAACAGTCACTCGGCTCCCCCAGTACCGTTCATTAGTTATTGCACAGTGAGTCATTTAGTGGCTTGCCTGAGCCCGGAATGATGTTGATGACCCCCTTTGGAAAGCCTGCTTTCACAGACAGTTCTGCAAACTTCAGAGCAGTCAAGGGCGTGACCTGAGGAGAAGCAGACAGCAATTACCTTCTTCAGGCTCTCATCTGACCTTTAGCCCAGAACCCAGTTTTCCCTTGATAGCTGCACTAGAGCTTATTTTATTTTTATTGTACATTGTCTTATTTTTTTATTTTGCCATAATTTCAGACTTACAAAAAGATGCAAAAATAGTACAAGTATTCCTTATATACATTTCCATTCAGATTCCTCAAATGTTAACATTTTACTGCATTTGCTTTATCTTTCTATATATATTTTTCTAAACTATTTTTTAAAGATACCTTTAAGGGGTATCTTTTTCTGAACTGTTTAAGAATACAGTAAAGACATACACCATACTTCTAAATACTTCTGTGTGCATTTTCTAGAAAACCAGAAATTCTTTTACATAACCATAGTACAATTATCAAAATCAGGAGATTAACAACTGATAGAATACATGATTTGCAGACCATATTCAGATTTCACCAATTATCCCAATAATGTCTTACAGCAAAAGAAAATCCAACATCTGCATTACATTTAGTTCTATCTGTAGTCTCCAGTAATCTAGGAGAATTTCTGAGTTTTCTGTTTCATTACACTGACATTTTTGAAGAGTACAGGCCAGTTATTTCATACAATGTCTCTTTGTTTGCATTTGTCTGATGTTTTCTCATGATTAGATTCAAGTTATGCACTTTTGGGAACAATACCACTGGAACGATGCTGGGCTTTTCTCAGGACATCACATCAGGTGGCACGTGCTATAGAATAGTTCCAATACTGGAAAATCGATTTCGATTATTTGGCAAATGTGGTCTGCCAACTTCCATCGCTATAAGTTACTATTTTATACATTGTAGTTAATAAATATTTTGTGGGGAGGTACTCCTCAAATTTTTATCTACTAGTTTTAGTATCCATGGATAATTTCCGGATAATAATCATAAATAGTATTATGATGGTTGCCAAATGGTGATTTTCCAATTCCATCATTCCTTTTACATGTACTTGTTGGCTCTCTAAGTGTTTTCCTTTCTGTTTAATTAATTAATATCAGTGTGAACGCATAGATTCTTACTGTAATCAGCAGGTTGTCATCTTTTACTATTGTTATTGATTTTGATGTTCAGTCGTTCTAGATTTGGCTGAGGCAGTCCCTTTAGTACGGCCCCTTATCATTCTGCCATGCCCCTATTACTCTTCGAGCATTACATTGCTTTCAGGCCCAACAAGATATTTTAGATTCATCTTGATTCTTCCCTACTCCAGCTCCTTCTCCAAGGAGCCCAAGTTTCTTTGAGAGAAGAATGGTATTTTAGAAACCAAGATATCTGGACATTATTGAGGGGTCATCGCTTCTAGGCCCTTGTAGCAGACAGAGCTGGGAAAGAGATGTATGTATACACCACACACACACACACACATGTAAATATATGTGTGTATCTATCCCACATATGCCTATATCCATTTCTTTATTTAACTATCTAAATACATTAAAACCCATGAGTTTACACTGATACCTTTATCCGATATCTCAGGGTCGATTCTATCCTTCTGCCCTTTTTACATTAGTCATTCTCTTCTCCAAGAAAGAGAGACATGGCTCCCATTATCCACAATATATTTAATTATTTGCTTAATCCTAAAACATAGAGAAAGTCATTTGAGAATTGTTAAGCCATGTCCCTGTGAAAAAGAAGCCTATTAATTAGAGTTGAATATGTATTTGGGTTTTGTTGTTGTTGTTGTTGGTTTGCGTTGCCTTTATCCTGAGGACATATAGTCCAAAGTTAGTCAAAAGTGACTTGGGTTCATGGTTCCTCACTCTCTTCAATGGGGTCATGTTATTCATTTGAAATATGGCTTAATTTGTTTTGTTTACATTTACTTTTAGGATTTTGGCCCCATCTTTGTTGATTTTATTTCTTTTTCTTGTTGTCATTGAATATGGGGAATATGCTTCCAAAAGTCAGGACTATTCAAACGTCCATTCAGAGAATGTCGTTCTCCCACCCTCCTTTCCACCCCATTCATCCCATGTTCTATAGATAATCAATTTCATTAGTCTCTAGTTTATCTTTCCTGTGTTTCCTTTTATTCAAATCAGCAAATACATATTTTCTTATTTTCCCTTCTTTCTCACATAAAAAGTGGCATAATATGGATCTCACCTTAAACATCTATCATAGCAATGCAAATCTCCGAAGCAAAATGAAAGCAATACCTTCACACTCTTAAAAACCAACGTCCATTCAGTCTTAAGTCAGTACTTGGTTAGCTTGGACTCTAAAAATGGGATGTGCAAGAGGATCCATTGAGGTGCGAAAAGAAGATAGTGGAACTTTTATTTATATATTTTAGCTGACAAAGATATGAAGTAAATGAACCATGACTAACATTTATTGTATGGCTGGATAATGCTGCTGTCACACAGTCTGAATGAAGGTCATATGGTCATGGGCCACAAAGGTATGGGCAGTGTCCTAGGAAAGAATACAGGCTCACAAGGCCAAGGGGTAGCAGTGGTTCCTTCCCTTGCTCATTTGCTTTCAGAAGATTGCCCTCTCATGAAGTTTACAGGCCGGATTACATGGTTTCACAGACTATGTTGTTATTTTAATTAAGTTTGTCTTCATAAAACGGACAAGTGGCCAAAAAATGTGCATAGAAACTGCACAATAAATAATAATGTTAACAAGCAAACAATAAAGAGCCAGGGCTACCACTTTTCCTCCTTCTAGTAACAGGTCCATGACAGTCGCATTGTGAGGTTTGTAAAATGTCAATGTAGATTTAACTTGATGAGAAGTTGGCCCAAAATATTTGAAGTTATCAAGACTGTTAAAATAGTGGATTTACATCTAGTATAGTTGAAGATGATTCTAGCCCAAGTATATCTGATTATGCCTTGGTATGAAACCATCATAATTAGAAAGATGTTTAAAAACTATCCTGAATTAATGATAATTCTTTTAAAGTAAGAATATAAAGGTTTTAAAATGTCATTTATAAATAAAATAAATGGTTTCATCTCTATCACAGCTCTTTTCATTTCTATTGGTTTTCTTCCATTTGGCTATCCAGTGTCCCTGCAGGATTATAGGTTTGCATAATATATAGGAAAGCCTCTAGTATGGTTCTGGGCAAGTGTAGGTCATTGCTAAATATGAGGTTAATAAAGTCAGAACTTGTCACACCTGGACCAAACCACTGTAGGCCATGAAAATCTGTGCTTTCTTTTGTATGAAGCCAGGAGGGAATCTTTCACACATATAACAAAGCAGACAACCGGTTTAAGAAGAGTCATCTCAATTCAGTCCTCTTGACATTCACACAGAGCCCTAATATTATAAATGCATCACTGCATAATATTATCCAATAAAATTAAAAAGTCCAGCATAACAATGGCACCTTTGGGTCTTTCATTCTCAGGATTTAAATTATCTTCAACTATAAAACTGCCAGTTTTAAACTGCAGATAGAGCCAGACTGTAATTTCCATGGGGACAGAAACCTTGTGTATCTTCATCACTACTACCTGCCTGGCAACTGGTATGCACTCAAAGAATGTTTGTAATTTTTGGACATTATATATACTCATTGCCATTCCTCAGTAATTAGCATTCTCATTGGATATCATTCAGTGGTTCTCCACCCTGGCTGTGCCTTGGAAAAACGGGAAGCTTTTAAGCAATACCAATGCGTGGTCTCCAACTCAGACCAATTAAATCAGATCTCTCTTTTTATTTTTTTTTAATTTTTTTTTTTTTTAATTTTTTTTTTTTTTTGAGACGGAGTCTGGCTCTGTCACCCAGGCTGGAGTGCAGTGGCGCGATCTCGGCTCACTGCAAGCTCCGCCTCCCGGGTTCACGCCATTCTCCTGCCTCAGCCTCCCGAGTAGCTGGGACTACAGGCGCCCGCCACCTCGCCCGGCTAGTTTTTTGTATTTTTTAGTAGAGACGGGGTTTCACCATGTTAGCCAGGATGGTCTCGATCTCCTGACCTCGTGATCCGCCCGTCTCGGCCTCCCAAAGTGCTGGGATTACAGGCTTGAGCCACCGCGCCCGGCCCAGATCTCTCTTTTTAAAATGCTGATATGGGGCCCCATCTCTGCCAGTGGGGCCCCATATCAGCATTTTAAAAGGAGAACTTTAGGTGATTCTAATGTACAGCCAGTGTGGAGCTCTACTGGGCTAGATTATCTGTCTCCTCACTTCACTCAACTGGCTTCTTGCTGTTTAATGTGTTGTGCACCCATTAAACAAGAGTGGGAAACAGTAGTCTTGTATAATGCTGGTGAGCTAATACGACCCCCATGGATGGCTTTGTCAATATCTATCACACAAATATATGTATCTTTTAACTGAGGGATTCTGCAATTAGAAACATATCCTATAAATATACTTGCACATGTGCATTATAAGGTTTATAAGGTTATTAACTGTAGCATGGTTTATACAGCAAAAGGAGAGAAAATCTGAATATCCATAATTATGGATTGGTTAAGTAAAATATGTTTTATCTATACGATGGAAACTGCTAAAAAAAAGGAAGAATTTTTTTTTTTGGTAAGTATATAAAATGCTACTTTTTGTGTGTGTGTGTGTGTGTTTTTTTTTTTGTTTTTTTTTTTTTTTTTTTTTGAGACGGAGTCTCGCTCTTTCTCCCAGCCCAGGCTGGAGTGCAGTGGCGCGATCTCGGCTCACTGCAAGCTCCGCCTCCCGGGTTCACGCCATTCTCCTGCCTCAGCCTCCCGAGTAGCTGGGACTACAGGCGCCCACAACCGCGCCCGGCTAATTTTTTGTAATTTTTAGTAGAGACGGGGTTTCACCGTGGTCTCGATCTCCTGACCTTGTGATCCGCCCGCCTCGGCCTCCCAAAGTGCTGGGATTACAGGCGTGAGCCACCGCGCCCGGCCGTTTGTGTGTGTTTTTAAAAATTTTATTTTATTGTGGTAAGAACATTTAATGTGAGCTCTACTCTCAACAAATTTTGAAGTGTAAAATATAGTAGTATTAACTATAGGTACAATGTTGTACAGAGGACCTCTAGAACTTATTCATCTTACATAATTGAAGTTGTTTTTTTGTTTGTTTCTTTGTTTTTTGAGACAGAGTTTCACTCTTGTTGCCTAGGCTGGAGTGCAATGTTGCGACCTTGGCTCACCGCAACCTCTGCCTCCCAGGTTCAAGCGATTCTCCTGCCTCAGCCTCTGGAGTAGCTGGGATCACAGGTGCCTGCCACCATGCCCAGCTAATTTTTTGTATTTTTTAGTAGAGATGGGGTTTCACCATGTTGGCCAGGCTGGTCTTGAACTCCTGACCTCAAGTGATCCACCTGCCTTGGCCTCCCAAAGTGCCGGGATTGCCGGGCACGGTGGCTCAAGCCTGTAATCCCAGCACTTTGGGAGGCTGAGGCGGGCGGATCATGAGGTCAGGAGATTGAGACCATCCTGGCTAACACGGTGAAACCCTGTCTCCACTAAAAATACAAAACTTAGCCAGGCGTGGTGGCAGGCGCCTGTAGTCCCAGCTGCTCGGGAGGCTGAGGCAGGAGAATGCCGTGAACTCAGGAGGCGGAGCTTGCAGTGAGCCGAGATTGCGAGATTGCGCCACTGCACTCCAGCCAGGGTGACAGAGCGAAACTCTGTCTCAAAAAAAAAAAATAGACGAAGTGCTGGGATTACAGGTGTGAGCCACCTCACCTGGCCAGTAATTGAAACTTTATGCCCATTAATTAGCAATATATACATATACACATATATAATATCTATATCTACATATAATAATATATCTCTCTCTATATATACATATAAAACTACATATTCATAAATATACACATATATATGTACAGACTATCTCTGGAATATCTAAGCCACTAATAGATAACAATTAATCCCATTGGTTGTCTCTGGGAGGTAAACTGGTTGGCTGGGGAGTAATGATAGAAGGGAGACATTTCACTATCTACCTCTTTGTATCTTTTGAATTTTGAAAACTTTGAATGTATACCTACTTTCTCAAATCGTTTTTAATGATTAAAACAAAATGGCCATGGTCACATGACCATGTAGCTATGCCAAATGAAACTGTATTTTTTTAAGCTCTGAAAGAAGAAATGAAAGAATTGAGAGGTAACAAATTACAAACTCTTCTAGAATAAAGACCAAGTTTTCTCCATGAATTATGCACCTCAGAATGCCTACTACATAGTAAAGTTACCTGCATATAACAGAAACCCAATTAAGAAGTTTGTTTTTCTTCTTATTTTGCATAGTGCACTTTATATAGTAAAGTCTCAGCCAGTGTTAACTTGGCTGCCATATTTTTTTCTTAAAAAGCTATTGTAGCATTAAAATATTTTTTTGAAAACTACCTTAACTATTTCTTAAAAGTATTTTCTTGTTATCCATCTAGATATATATTTATAATTACAGATGTTCTTTTACATGCTTTTCCCTCATCTTCTACATCTTCACTATATATATATATATAGTGAGCTAATATATATATAATGTAAGATACAATATATATAATATATTATATAGTGAGCTAATATATAATACATATAAATATGTTTTATGTAATATATATCATATATAATGTATATGATATATAATATAATATGGTGAACTAATATATAATACATATAAATATATATTTTATATATTTTATATATTTTTAATATATTTTTTGAGACAGTCTCACTCTGTTATATTATATAATATATAATATATAGTGAACTTATATATAATACATATTTTATATATATATATATATTTTTTTTTTTTTTTTTTTTGAGACAGAGTCTCGCTCTGTTGCCGAGGCTGGAGTGCAGTGGCAAGATCTCGGCTCATTGCAACCTCTGCCTTTACAGTATTTTTGACAATTAAATTTGAATACCTGCATAATACTTTTTCTGATATCTCATAATTACTCTAAATAATTCCCTAAATGTTGGGCACTTGGCATTTTGGAAGAATTGAATTGGTTTGTAGAAAGTCAGTGGACTTCACTGATGTGCACCATGCTTGCTTCTATTATTATGAAAATTTTAAATTGTGGAATCTCCATACAATGTTATTAGGTAGCTATTAAAAATGAGTATTTACTGACATGAAAAGTTGTCCATGATGTATGAGAAAAATGCCATACGATCTCATTTTTGTTTGCTATTTATAAATATATGTCACTCTTTTGAAGTACTGGATGTAAGAAGGAGGCAATTCTATACCTGGCCCTTTGTGGCCTTACCTGTGCTGGCTTGAGCACTAAGGTATTGCCTGCTGCCAAACACGCAGCACTCTTCCACGCCAGCATCATCAGCGGGTAGTTCCAGGGAATAATAATGGCACAGACACTGCCGGGGAAGAAATTCGATACGCTTAGTTGTTTCAAATAACACAACTCATGATTCACTCAGAGGCACTCTCCTTATCTTACCCGAGTGGCTCTTTCTTGGTGAAGGTCAGATTGCGATTTGGACGAGCCTGGTTGATTGGAATAGTAGAACCCTAAAGAATAAGAAAAGTTGATACTTATTTTACTAATTTAAATAAGTAAATTTCATTTCAAAGGATCCATTTTCTGTCTTCCTCTCTTACTTTTTGTTAGCTGATATGAAAGAGTGTTTGTTGATAAGAACTATATCCATGCCAAAGAAGGAACAGCATTTGTTTCTCAAGAGAACCATGAAACACAGGAGAATAAACATAATTCTCATTTTGTCCATTCCCAATTGCTTGGCCTGGCAGAGAATGTGAACTGCCTGCCTATTATCCACTCTCCCCTCTGTCCTTAGTAACAGAATCCCTGTACTAATAATGGAATAGCAATATGCCTATCAAATATTATGGTTCCCATTCTCCAGGTTAGGGATGGTCAGTGGAAGATATAAGCACAAAGCATTCGAAGGTGACTGCTATTTAAACCAGACTAACTCAACTCCTTTATTCTTCCCTCCATGTCTGCTTCCTCCTTCTTCTTGTTTAGACTACTGCTGAAATGGCTGGCACTGCAGTGATTTTCTTGAGATCATGAGTCAACCTTCAGGGTAGAGGTCACATGGTACTAAAGATGGCCTGGCAAAGACAGAAAAAGAGTTTGCATCTCCCATACTAGTCCTGACTGCCTTTCTTTGGACTCCTTGAAAGTGAGAGAAAAATAATAGGGTTAAAAAACAGGATTAAGTTGGCTGTTATATGCAGCCAATTGAATCCTAACAGATTCACAATAGTAGGCTTTAATGAAAGCTATTCATTTGCTTTGCCACATAAAATCTTATTGCTACTACTAATAGAGTGTACAATTTCTTAAAATACTTGTAGCCAGTTATGTCTTGGAATTCATAATTTTTTGGACTTTAGAAACGTACTATAGTGCATGTACCTTAAATTATCTGCTACCCCAGCAGGATTTGAATAAGCGTCCCATAATCAAACACACTAGTATTTTTTTAAATGTACTTTAAGTTCTAGGGTACATGTGCACAACGTGCAGGTTTGTTACATAGGTATACATGTGCCATGTTGGTTTGCTGCACCCATTAACTCATCATTTACATTAGGTATTTCTCCTAATGTTATCCCTCCCCCAGCCCCCCACCCCTGGACAGGCCCTGGTGTGTGATGTTCCCATCCCTGTGTCCATGCAAACACACTAGTATTGATTCACTGAAACATATGAATATTCACTCTAAGTGATGTAAATAAATATTATTAATAGATTATGTTCATTCAAGTCAGGGTTTGGCATCAAATCAGTTTGAACTAATCAAACAATTTTCAGGTTTCAGAGCTATTTGGATTTCATAATTGGGGATAAGAGATGGACCTGAACTACCATTAGTAAATATCAATATATGCATGACTTTGTGGCTGAATCACAATAAAAACTTCATTTTTGTGCAAACCTGCTATGTTGCAGAGTTGTCTAATCCTGTAGTGTACAAATACTTGTTTCCAGTCCTCAAAACATAACTTGCAAAGTATGTATTATTGTGACCATTTTATAGAGGAGGAAAGTAAGGTTCTGGGAGATAAAATAACTTTAACAACTTTGGCTGATATGGGCCAAAGCTGACTTGGACTCAGGTCTGTCTGACTGTACATTAACATTGGTGGCAACAATGTGTTCAGATGAATACAATGTTTCCCAGTCTCCTTAGCAGATAGAGATGGTCAAGGAGGGATATGAGCAAAAGGTACTGGGAAGGTAAGAATGCTTTGTGAAATTCCTCTTGCCACTCCCCCTTTCTCACTTGCTTCTTTTTGCTGCTGGGAATGTGGTTGCAATAACTGGTACTGCAGTGGTTATTATGAGTCTATGAGGAACATGCATACTGCAGTTTGCTACAAGCCCTACCTCTCCCTTTTGTATCCCCAGTGCTGGAGCTAGTGTTGTTGCCATTGATCACCCCATGTTTGCTATTTATTATATAGTAAAAGGAAAATGAAATATTTATTATTCCTGTGTCTTTATCAAATTTTTCCTTAAAAAATTTTTTTTTGGCTAGGTGCAGTGGCTTACACCTGTAATCCCAGCACTTTGGGAGGCCAAGGCAGGCAAATCACTTGAGGTCAGGAGTTCGAGACCAGCCTGCCCAACATGGTGAAACCCCGTCTCTACTAAAAATACAAAAATTAGCTGGGCGTGGTGGCACACACCTGTAATCCCAGCTACTTGGGAGGCTGAGGCAGGAGAATCGCTTGAACCCAGGAGGCAGAAGTGAGCTGAGATGGCGCCACTGCACTCCAGCCTGGGTGACAGAGCAAGACTCCATTTCAAAAGAAAAAAATAAATAAATTTTAAAAAATTTATTTCTACTAGGACACATGTTCAAAGACAAAGTTTTTCTTATACTCAGTCTTCTTCCACCACCTATGTTAGCTCTCTGGCCTCTGTAGGTATTTGAATTTGTACACCCTTCATGATACTAGGCTTCTCCAAAATGTCTAGAAAAATATTCAACACCCTCAGGAGATATTATAGTAAAGTGCAAAGAATGCCATTAGACTTTAGATTCAGAAAATCTTGAGTTCAAATCTGGTCGTATGGGTTACTTTCTACGAATTATAGGAAAGGCATCCATGTCCTCAAGCCTCTGTTTGCTCACATGTAATAAGGGGATAAGAGCTATCCATTTACTTCCTGTAGTTGTTATAACCATTGCTAGGGTCTGAAAGTGTCCCCTAAAATGCATGTGCTGGAAACTTAACCCCCAATGCCACAGTGTTGGGGGGCAGGGCCTAATAGGAGGTGTTTAGGTCATGAGGGCTCCACCTTAATGAACGGATCAATGCCGCTATAAAAAGAGCTTGCAGGAGTGGGTTCACTCCCTTCTACTCTTCTGCCAGGTGAGGACACATCATTCCTCTGCACCAGAGGATGTACTATAAGGCACCATCTTAAAACTAGAGGCCAAACCTGCTGGCACCTTTATCTTAGACTTCCCGGCCTCCAGAACTGTAAGAGAATAAATTTCTGTTCTTTATAAATTACCTAGTCTCAGGTATTCTGTTATAGCAGCATAAAATGGATTGAGACAACCCTGTTATGTTGGTGTAAAAAAATCTACATAAAAAGAGGATCTGACACAGTGCCTGGTACAAACTAATCAATGTTAATCCCTTTTTCTTTCAGAACAAATAGTATTTGTGCTTACCTGAATTTTGTCGCACCAGCCAGCAAAATATCTGAATGTTTGCACAGACATTCCGATGTGAGTCTTCAGAGCCAAAGTATAGACAGCCCCTGAATCAAGGGCTTCAATGGTTGCCAGCTCTTCTTGGTTCTCTTCCAGTAGGTCTGCAAGTCTGCGTGGTCAGTGAAAGAAAGAAATTCAACAAGTATTGATTGAGCTCCTGTTACATACAATGCAGTATCCTAACGATGGAGGATTCAGAGGTAAACACATATGGATCAGATCTCTGCCCTTATGGAGATCATGGTCCAGTAGGGAAGAAAGACATTAAACAAATAATTTCATAAATCATTTGTTTCAAGAATTACAAAGGAGAAGCAGAGGGTATTGGAAGTGTGTATAATTTGCCTCATCTATGTGTAAGAAGTGGAACAATGATTGAGCCAGTACCAGTCACTGGAACCACATTCCCAGAACCCACACCTTCTGAGAACCCATGAACATTTGAGGATATCCAGTTGGCACAAAAATATTTCCAACACTAACTGAAGAGACAAGATAGCAACGTACACAATGAATTACAAACACTGCAAGAGATTTCTGTTTGGTATTCGGTTTTATGGGAAGGTAAGTGCAGGACTGTATAATGACTGTGATACAGTAAAAATTCATCTTTTGTGGTCAACTTCTCTATTTGTTTTTCTTCTGTATTTGTAGTGGTTCTCAGAGCTGTTCCTTTGGGGCCACTCTAGAGTCCAGCTTGAAATCCCCCTCCCACAATATTCATTCCAGATCTTGCTTGTATTAGTTCTCACGCTGCTCATAAAGACATACCTGAGACTGGGTAATTTATAAAGGAAAGAGGCAAGAGAGCATGTGCAGGGGAACTGCCTTTTATAAAAACATCAAATCTCATGAGACTGACTGACTTTCATGAGAACAGCACAGGAAAGACTTGCCCCCATGATTCAATTACCTCCCACTGGTTCCCTCCCATGACACGCGGGAATTATGGGAGCTACAATTCAAGATGAGATTTGGGTGTGGACACAGCCAAATCATATCATTGCTCTGAGATCTATTGATCTAGGTCAGATATTGGATTTTAGGTAAACAGCAAATGGAATTTATGATTGAATCTAGTTATTCCTGGCATCCTTCATTACTGATTTAAAATATTCTTCTCAGTCCTTATTATTTTTCTTCCTTGTTCCTATTCCTTACAGATCAAGTTGACATAAAATGTTTTTTTTTTTTAAAGAACAGGGTACTGGATATTTTCCACTTGCCACTCTGTATCCATTCTCCACCCTGCTCTGTGACCTTGACCCTGGTGAATGACCTTTATAGATTACATCACCTGGCTCCCTTGCTCTCCCATTGGGCTTGGCCAGTGAGAGGCCACTGGGAGACACCCACAGAAGATTGGTGAACTGAAGGAAAAAGTGGTTGGGGAATTGGATTCCCTGGCTCCCTCGCTGATGGACTGTGGTTCAGAAGCTGCCATGCCCCTCCACTGGAGTGTGGTTTTCTCCTATAGCTACAGATCTCGCCAGATTCCAGTAACAGCTCCTTCTCCTGTCCCTTCAGACCTTGAAGACGTAGCAGCTTCCCCCTGCTGCTAGCCCTGCCTGGATGTTTCGGTATCCTTTATTGGATTTCTTTGACCTAGCCCACGTCTTTGTAAACAGTTCTTTATTAAACTTCTTTTCCAGCTGGGACCTGCCTGGTGCAAGCAATACTAACATAATCAACATATGTAGGATTTAATATGAGTCAAGTAACAGAAGACATATTTCATACTAGGTGAATACCAGAATGTTTTGCAGGAATTTTTTAAATGTTGGCAATGTTAGCCAATATCCAAAGGTAGTAGACTTGTTTTTCTTTTCTTATCTTTTTTTTTTTTTTTTTTTTTTTGAGACAGAGTCTTGCTTTCTTGCCCAGGCTGGAGTGCAGTGGTGCGATCTTGGCTCACTGCAACCTCCACCTCCCAGGTTCAAGCAATTCTTCTGCCTCAGCCTCCGGAGTTGCTAGGACTACAGGCACGTGCCACCACTCACGCCTGTAATCCCAGCACTTTGGGAGGCTGAGGCGTGCAAATCACCTGAGGTCAGGAATTTGAGACCTGGCCAACATAGTGAAACCCCATCTCTACCAGAATTACTTTTCTAAAAAATAAAAAATAAAAATACCTGTACATCAATCTTCCTCTTTCTCTTGCATTCATTCTTCCCCATTCACCATTTTCAAAAGCATCTTTTGCTGCTGCTACTGCTTTATCAACATCCGCCAAAGAAGCGTAGGATACTTTGCATATTGTCTATTTCAAGGTAAGTAAAAATAGGTCACATGAGAGATATGAAAATATGGTTCTTGGAATTAATATTCTATTAATAGAAAAAATAGAGTATTACTGATTTTTTTAAAAATGTTATGATGAGAAATGAGTATATCCAGTACTACGGTAAAGAAAAAGAACAATTTTAATATGAAAATTGTGAACCAGAAATTCGGTACTTCTCATGTCATACTACTTTATGGAAGAACACATTTAGGAAGACAGAAGACTCTGTAGTTCTTCCAGTGCCTTGGGAAAGCTGAATTTCTTGCCATGAGTCTTCAAAGTCTGAAAAATTTTTTCACATGTATCTCTATGCAGATGAGTGCCTCTGATGTTTATAGGTAAAGCTACCTGTCTAAATTTATCATAAATGTTCTATAAAATAGGTTACTACAGTTAATAGCAGCTAGTACCAGAACTGAGTCTTTGAAAGAAAAGCATGAAGTACATTTGCATCAAGTGCTTAGAGGCAGAGTGAGAGAATTAATGGGCTTCTTAAGACTGCCTCTTTTACAATGGTGTATAAACTAAAAATCCACCACCGGTGATCACTACTAACACTACAGAATTACTCACAGATCCATCCGTTGGGTTGATAGTGTCGTAAGTCTTTCCATCGTCTGCATCGGTGAACTGTCCATTTATGAAACACTGATACGGCATTTTTACCATCATTTCATTGACCTCCTTTGAAACCTGAGAGAATTATATTAATAGAGTCAGTGGATTTCCGTGTTTACTAATTTGATGTCAAACAGCACTAAAGAAGCATATTCAAGAATGCAGAGGAAGAAGTCAAATTCTAGTTCCAACCATACAGAAGACATGCATATGTGAGATTTGGGTCTCAAGATGCTTGCCTTGGCAACTGGGGCAGGAGGGTAGAAGCTGTAAAGACAGAAGTGCTCTAGGCCAGGCTTTTTACAGATTTCAGATTTTCTTTCTTAACAGGCAAAAGGTAACTCACAAGACCTCTAGATAATGGAAACACCACCATCTAGTGGCAGCATTGGTGGAGTGCAGCTATTGCTTTCATTGAAATCCTTGAAAATGCCTTTGTCAATAGGTTTCCTTTTTACACTGGTGCCGTTTTAAGTTTGCTTTCCTTAAGTTCCTCTCGGTTTTCACTTTTTGTCTGTTACACATGTGTTGCCTAAATTGTACTCTGCCAGTGGCTGGCAAGCAAATTGAGGTTAGTCAATGATCTTTGATGAGGATCAGTTTTTTTCAACAATGCAATGGGAATAATGATACTGGCTTCATACAGTTATTGGGAGGAAAACTGAGGTAATATATCAATGCTAGGTATTCAAAAGGAAATTTATTTATTTAAAAAATTATTTCACAGGGAGGAATTGTCAGTGCTTTAAAAAGAAACAAAAAATAGCAAGAAGGTCTCTTGCCTTTTCCCACACTGAGTGCTCATGATCTATGAGCTATTTCCATTGTGTTTATGTGGGATATAATGAAGGAAATTTCATGGGAATTGATGTGTTCAGTCTCTACAAACAGTCCACTTTTCTTAAATTATCATTCTGGGAATATGCTGAATGTCTTACATATAGCACCTAATTTGATTCTCCTAACAATTCTCTGAGGTAGATATTATTATATAATATATTATTATTACATAATATATTATTATATAATATTATTACATAATACATTATTATATAATATTATTACATAATATATTATTACATATTATTATTACATAATATATTATTATATAATATTATTACATAATTTATTATTATATAATATTACCCTATAAATTGGGTGATATGAGTCAAGTAACAGAAGACGTATTTCATGTTATGTGCATACTAGAATGTTTTGCAGGTGATAATAATAATTACCCAATCTCTAGAGTAATAATAATAATGTCCACCACAGAGAATTGTTGGGAGAATCAACAATTGTTGGGAGATAATTATTTTATCTATAAATAGAGTAAAAATAATGGAGGAAATAATAATGGAGGGTAATAAACTGTGGCTTAGGGAAGTTGAGTAACTTGCCCAAGATCACACAGCTAGTAAGCCATGATACTTGGATTCAAACTTAGGTTGGTCTGACTCCAAAATTCATGTTCTTAACCAGATGATGCTAAACTGCTTTCCAGATTTGCCTAATTCTTATTAAAAACAAATGGGTGAGAAGCACTTCTGGGACAGTAAAGTAAGGACCTCTGAAAATCCACTCCTTCATAAAAGCAATAAGAACACTAGAAAATATTGTTAAAAATCACTTCTCTCAGGACTCTGGAAACTAACCAAAGGCTTGCAATAATCCATTTCAAGAAGAATAGCTGAATCACACTAAGAAAAGTGAGCTTTATGGTGTATTAACTGCCTTATTCCCATCTTTCTCAAAAGCTCTGCCATAGCCTTGAGAAAACTATCATTGCAAGTATGGTAGCTGTGAAAACCAGCAGCCTAGTAGCCCCTGGTGGGGATGAAATGGGTTTGGAGCTCTTCAAAAGCCTCATCCCAAAGAACTATTACTATTTGGCCTACCTGGCAGCTCCCTGAAAAGCTCCACTCCCAGAGATTTTCTGTCTTTAGAGGCAGAGTCTCACTATATTGTCCAGGCTGGAGAGTAGTGGCTGTTCACAGGTGTGATCAAGTGCATCACAGCCTCAAACTCCTGGACTGAAGTGATCCTCCTGCCTCAGCCTCCTGAGTAGCTGGGACTACAGGCACATGCTACCATGCCTGGCTTGGGCTTGTCTTTATTTGATCTGACTCAGAGCTTGTTATGCACAAACATCCCTATTCCTGGGACATTTGTCAAAAATAATCAGTGGCAATTATTTAATATTTCAGCTGCCCGCAGCCACTAACAAATGGCTGACCAAAAAACTTAAGAGGAATAACTGGGAATGAGATATCCATTGGAGGCATTGAAAAGCTCTGACTTATTCCTGGGAATCCAGAAGACCAATATACATGCAGGGCTTGCGCACGTGCCAGGAAAGACCTCAGAAGGCCCTTATGTCTTAATGCTCGATGACTCTTGAGGCCCTGTGCAGGCAGGAAGTGTGAAGGCTGAGGCAGAGCTGTAAACTGCCTGCTGGAGCACTGAAGGTGTATCCCAGCACACACACAGAGCCCCCTCGCAAAGGCTGGGAGACTTATTGGCTCAAGGTGTATAAGAAAATATATGCCCAATCATTAGCTGACCATTAAGGTAACTGAAAAGAGACTTCAGTGGTGGCAAACAATAAAAAATACGGACTTTACAGAATTATCGAGAAAGTCATTGAACAACAACAACAAAGCAGCAGCAGCAACAGCAACAAATGTTGTGAAGGGAGATGAGGGGAAAGTCTGCTTTCCAGAGTTACGACATTCTGTTCTTTTGAATGACCACCTGTCAACAAAAGATTACAAGATGTGCCAAGAAACAGGAAAGTATGGCCTATACACAGGTGGAAAAAAGCAGCTAATAGAAACCATTCCTAGAGAAACCTAGACACTGGATTTGCTAAAGAAAGATTTTCAATAAGCTTTTGTAAATATGTTCAATGAACTAAAGGAAACCAGGTCTAAAGAATTAAAGGAAAGTAAGAGAATAATGTCTTGCTGAACAGAGAATATCAATGAAGAGATAAAAATTATTTTTAAAAGAACCAAATAAAAATGCTGAAGTTGAAAAGTGCAATAACTGAAATAAAAAATTCACTAGAGGGACCCAATAGCAAATTCAAGCAGGTAAATAAAAGCCTGAACAACAGGAAGGAATAAGAATAAAGAAAAATGAACAGAGCCTCTGAGACTTATGAGACACCATCAAGTATACGAACACATGCATAAAAGGAATCCCAGAAGGAGAGGAGAAGGAAAAGGGAAAGGAAAAGGAAAAATATCTGAAGAAAGAATGGCTGAAAGCTTCCTAAATTTGATGAAAAACATTAAGTTGCACATTTCAAGAATGCACAATCCAAGAAGCTCAACAAATTCTGATGGGAAAATTCAAAGGCCCCACATCTAGACATATCATAACAAGTAATCAAAAGACAAAGATAAAATCTCAAAAACAACAAGACATAAGGAACTCATCATACAAAAGAGTCCTTAAGAAAATTAACAGTTGACTTATCAGAAACCATGAAGGCCAGAAGGCAATATGATGAAATATTTAAAATGATAAAAGAAAAATACCATCCAAAAATTCTATACCCAATAAAAATATCCTTCAGAAATGAAGGAGAAATTAAAACATTCCCAAATGAACAAAACCAGAAAATTGATTGCTAGGATACCTGGCCTACAAAAAGTACTGAGAAGACTCCTTCAAGTTGAAATGAAAGGACACTGGACAATTAACTTGAATACACATGAAGAAATAAAGAGTACTGGTAAAGGTAACTACATAGGTAAATATCAACATTGGTATAAATATATTTTTAACTCTATCATTAAAAATACAACCTCATAAAGCAGCAATTATAAAATTGTGTTGGTGGGCTCATGATATATAAAGATGTAATTCGTATGACAATAATGGCACAAATTAGGGAAGTACACGACAATGTTACAGCAAAGCTTTCCTATGCTATTGATATTAAGTTGTTATTCATCTGAACTAGACCATTTTAAGCAAAAATGTTAATTATAATCCTCAAGGCAACCACTAAGAAAATAGCTTAAAATATAGTAAAATTAAAAATAAGGGATTAAGGCAGGGCACGGTGGATCACGCCTGTAATCCCAGCACTTTGGGAGGCCGAGGCATGCAGATCACAAGGTCAAGAGATCGAGACCATCCTGGCTAACATGATGAAACCCCGTCTCTACTGAAAATACAAAAAATTAGCCAGGCGTGGTGGCAGGTGCCTGTAGTCCCAGCTACTCGGGAGGCTGAGGCAGGAGAATGGCGTGAACCCAGGAGGTGGAGCTGGCAGTGAGCCGAGATTGCACCACTGCACTCTAACCTGGGCGACAGAGCAAGACTCCATCTCAAAAACAACAACAACAACAACAAAATAATGGATTAAAAAGGCATACTAGACATATTTAACAAAAAGAAAGCAGTGAAGGAGAAGTAGAGGAATAAAAGGTGTCAGACAAGACATATAGAAAGCATAAGTGGTAAAAGAACGTAGATAAACTAGACATCATTTAAATTAAAACCTGTTGTATGTCAAAGGACACTCAAAGTTTTCAATAAATCTACAGAATGAGAGAAAACATTTGCAAATCTTATATCTGATAAGGATCTTGTATCTAAAATAGACAAAGAACTCTAAAGACTCAGCAATAAAAAGACAAGCCAGTTTTAAAATGAGCAAAGGATCTGAAAGAAAAGACATTTCTGCAAGAAGAAATTCAAATGGCCAACAAGTATATGACAAGATGCTCAACATCAGTAGTTACTAGGGAATACAAATCAAAACCACAGTGAGACCCCGCTTTACACCCACTAGGACAGCTAAAAGAGAAAAGACGAGAGCAAATATTGGCGAGGATATGGAGAAGTTGAAACCCTCATACATTGGTGGCATTATATAATGGTGTAGCCACTTCGGAAAACAGTTTGGCAGTTACTCAAAAAAGTTAAACATAGAGTTACCATATGACTCATCAATTCCACGCTTAGGTACATACCCAAGAGACTTGAAAACATATGTTCATGCAAAAACTTGTATGAGTTTTTCATAGCATTATTCATAATAGCCAAAAAGTAGAAACAACCCAAATGTACTTCAACTGATGAATGGGTAAACAAACTGTGGTATATTTATACAATAGAATATTACTTGGCCAGAAAAAGGAATGAAATGATGATACAACATGGATGAACCTTGAACACATTATGCTAAGAGAAAGAAGCCAAAAACAAAAAGCCACATGTTAAATGATTCTATTTATACGAAATCTCTAAAAGAGGCAAATCCAGAGAGACAGAAAAGAGATTCGCATTTTCTAGGAACTATCATGCTATCCAATTTTGGAACTTTTTTTGTATGAGGTAGTCCTGGAAGAGTAAAGAATGACTGCCAATGGGTATAGGGCTTCTTTTTGGGATGATGAAAATGTTCCAAAATTGGATGACATAATAGTTGCACAACCCTGTGAATATATTAAAAAGCACCCAAAATGCACATTTTAAAAGGGAATTTTATGGCATCTGAATTAAATCTCAGTAAAGCTGTTGTTTTTTAAAGGTCATAAATATAAAAACAAATGGGCAACAGGCACAGCAGTCTTTTATAGTGTATGGATCTCACTGATTTAGGGTTGTAACATCGAGGAAAAGCTTACATAATCTACAACCAGCTCCGCCTCTTGATCTTCTCCTCTCAGTTTCCTCACGACCTTTTGGATAAAGTCTTCAAACTTGGTGGCCATATAGACATCTTCATTCTGCAGCTGAAGCCCATCACATTTCTGTCTGATCTCTTCAACCAGCCTTAAAGTAAGAACCAGCTTCGCGTTACTCAGATTTTTAAAAGGGGTTAGGAAGACTGTTATTCGCATTTGTCAAGTTGTTTTGAGGTAAGACTTACATCGCATGCCTATTTATATCCTATGAGATCTGTGATACTCATCAGAGAAATTGATAAGACTAGGGGCAAGAAATTAAAAATATATCTTGAAGGACAGTGGCAGTTTTTTTTTAAACTTTATCCGTGACTGAAAATAAAAGAAATCAAGGCAAAAATATTTTAATTACTTATAAGCAAGATAGCAGGGAGCATATAAAGTCAACTCCTTTGCTTTCATATATACTCAAAGAATAAGAAAGAAAGACACTTTCTTAACTGTAAAGATTGTGAGAGATGTCATATTGTAGAATATTTTCTCTAATTTACAAGTATAAGATGGACATTTGTTTGTATTATGTAGTTAACACAAGTACTAGCTAGAACCATATGCAGTAGGTCAATACAATTTTTGAAGTCCTTTCCAATCCTTTGATTTCCACTGTTAGTTTGTCAAATTACAGCGGTTATCTGACATTTCTTGAATAGCAGTGGTGTATGAGGTACTGTGTAGAAAGTCCACCATGGTTGTGCTTCAATCATTTATTCTCTAAAAGAGATGATACCTTCGTAATCAAGATAATAATATCAGATGATTATGATAAGTCAGACACTCAAACAGAAAATGAGTAATTCCTGCAGGAGTATCTTGCTAGCAAAAAAAAAAAAAAGTATTAATAATACAGTACTGGCCAGGTGCGGTGGCTCACGCCTGTAATCCCAGCACTTTGGGAGGCCTAGGCAGGCGGATCACGAGGTCAGGAGATAGAGATCATCCTGGCCAATGTGGTGAAACCCCATCTCTACTAAAAATACAAAAATTAGCTGGGCGCGGTGGCGTTTACTTGTAATCCCAGCTACTTTGGAGACTGAAGCAGGAGAATTGCTTGAACCTGGGAGACGGAGGTTGCAGTAAGCCAAGATTGTACCACTGCACTCCAGCCTGGCGACAGAGCAAGACTCTGTCTCAAAATAATAGTAATAATAATACAGTACTGAGGCCAGGTGTGATGGCTCATGCCTGTAATCCCAACTACTAGGGAGGCTGAGATGAAAGGATGGCCACCCCAGGAGTGCAAGGCTGCTAGTGCAAGTGAGCTGTGATCACACCACTGCACTCCAGCCTAGGTGGCAGAGTGAGGCCCTATCTGTAATAATAATCATCATAATATAGTATTGAAATCTTTAGTTAAGCTAATTAGAAGTTTCTGGGAACTCATGAATCACAGCTGAGAAATCTATAATTTGAGGAGCCGAAACTCTTGACTTTTGAAAACACTACGTGCTCTTGAAATGATTGTTTTTGATTTCTGGAATAAAACCTCCAAGAATAAAGGGACCTTGTCTAGTTTACACTGTATCTCCAGTGCTAAAACTGTTCCTGACACATAGTAAGTGTTCAATCAGTGTTGTTAAGTAAATGAGTGAATAGATAGAATATTCATCAGGAACATTGCTTTGTCAATATGAAGGATTTTGTCAAGAGGAGGAATATTTTTGCCTTGTTTAATTAGTGAATGGCCACAATGTGGCCTGGAATCAAATCCTCTTAGCTTCTATTCTCTGTACCCACCATTAAGGGACTGAACAGTCCCTGGTGAGCTCCCAGCTGTCTTGTTATCCACGTTACTCCAAGAAAAACACCTCTGCAAGATGCTGCGCCAGTAGGATCCTGGTCCTGTTTCCTTGTGATAGAGGCTTTCTGGGACTCCAGCCCTTTCAACTTGCTCTAAACCTCTGTGGAGAAATTCTGACTGTTGGGTGATTACAATTGTCCTTGCAAGTAGCCTGATTACCCTCATTCTAGATCTATCTTACTGGGTAATTTGCGGGGGGGTGGGGGTAGGAAAAAAAAGATTTGGGGGAAAGCATAATATCAGGTATCAGATATTTTTCTGGTAATATTATTAATATCAGGTATCACATATTATTCAGATAATATTCTGGATCAGGCTGCATAGGAAATTCCCTGTTAGCATTCTCACCCAGAGCTTCTCAATTCTGATGTCATATTGGAGGAAAATTAGCTAAGAAACTGGAAGAACAAATTTTTAAAAGATGCAAAGAATTCTAAGGGTTGCTTTTTTAGGTATACGGAAGATATGAAAACAACTTCTGGTTAGCAACAAAGATAAATAAATAGATAGATATATCTGCTTGACCATGGAAACAACAGCAAAAAAGATAAAGAATAAAGATGTGTTGGCCGGGCACGGTGGCTCACACCTATAATCCCAGCACTTTGGGAGGCTTGAGGCAAGCGTATCACCTGAGGCCAGGAGTTCGAGACCAGTCTAATCAACATGGAGAAACCCCATCTCTACTAAAAATACAAAATTAGCCGGGCGTGGTGGTACATGCCTTTAATCCCAGCTACTCGGGAGGCTGAGGCAGGAGAATCGCTTGATCCAGAGAGGCGGAGGTTGGGGTGAGCTGAGATTGCACCATTGCACTCCAGCCTGGGCAACAAGAGCCAAACTCCATCTCAGAAAAAAAAAAAAAAAAAAAAAAATGTGTCATAGATAGGTATGATAGGGTAATCACATCCAGAACAAAGGATGTGTGTGGATTTCACTGTCAAAGCCAAAGTCAAAATCTCTAGTGAGGGAATCCCTAGTGAGTCAATAAGGTCGTGGTTTTACCTGGCAACATCCATTGAGCTTGCTCCAGATTTAAAGAAGTCTGTTGAGTCTTCAATAATGGGGACATTGCTTAAAATTCCAGCCCAGATGACCTACACAAAAAGGAAACTCTTACGAGGGAAGTGCCATGTAGAACAATGTGGCAGAGACTGGGCTAGCTCTTCACCAAACCAATTCCCTCTTCATCTTGTACACACAGCTGGACCACATTTCTCAGCACCTCTCCAGGTTAGATGCAGCCAATGAACAGGAGTGGAAGTGACCTGCACCACCCCAGTCCTAGCCCATGTAAACGTCCTCCACACCATTCTACATGCTCCTTTGCCCTTCTGGCTGTCTGGAATGGTGACACCCCCCAGGGAGACCTTGAAAATAACAGAAACTGAGTTCCTGAACGACTTCACCCCTAACCCCCGTGCCAACCTGGAACTGCCTTGGATGTCTTATGTGAAAAATCAGTTTGTATATACTGTGTTTGAGCATATGAATTTGGAGGTTGATTTCCTCTTGCAGCTAATACATAAAAAAGAGGAAATAAAGTTCTGATCCCACTACTTTGAGGACTGATGGTACCAGTTACAAACATGCTTCAGTTTTCCAAGGTAACAGTAAAATTAAAGTCATCATGTGTTCACCTTGATGGTCTCTGCCACTTTCACCTCTTCGGCTGTCAGTTCTACCACTGACGTCTCACCCGCTGAAAAGTACTGAGAGGCAGGGATCATTTTTCCATCTTCAAACTGCAGATTTCTCACCATCAGCTACAAAATAGCAACAAAACAAGCATAAAAATCGAGGATTGAGACAATACAAAAGTGAGGCTGGCAGGAGTCCTATAGATTATATGCATATAAGGGCAAGTTTATTTGGAAAAATACAAAAATATGGATTAAAAGCATTCACCATTATGTGTAAAAGGGCTGAAATGGCAGTTGAATAATGGCAGCAGAAAGGAAAAAGTGAGGTCTAGGGATAGATACATCTCAAAATGGCAAATAAGTCCTGGTAAATTTGACACTGGGATGTAGGTATTTGAACTAGAATCTATTGTGAAAATAACAGACACCACTAGTGCTGTGCTGCCTCTGAGCACTCGCTCTGCACCACACTCAAGAATGCATGGATAAGTGCTTGCTTTGGCAGCACATATACTAAAAAAAGAATGCATGCATGTGCTGAAGGATCTTACCTAATTTCATAAATGCCAGTGGAGGTGGATGCCATTATTATTCCCATTTTACTGATGCAGAAAGGGAGGCTCAATGAGGTTCAGTAATTTGCTCAGTGCCACACAGATAGTAAGTAACAGAGCTGGGAGTAGAATCCGGAACTAGCGGGACTCTTAAGCCTACAGTCTTAACTGATTTATCCTGCAGCAACTGGAAAATATCTGTAAGGTACAAATTCCCTTTGAACGCTTCATTGGGAAGCTTCGCAAGGGCACTCTGAGGCCCAAGGCCAACCCTCCTGAGCATAGGCAGTGTAGGTGGCACCTGCCTGGTGGATCAGTGGCAAGGGGCATCTGAGGAGGGCCACATCCATTTCTCTTGATCCTCCCAGAATCTGGCACTGGGAAGGCAAACAGACGAGATTCTCCTCTCTGTCATATAGATGGCAAAACAGACTCAAAGGGAAGAATCATCCTGCCCAAGACCAGAAAGTGGAAAGCAGTGATTCACATCCTTACCTCCCCACTGAATTCCTCTCTCCACTTTACACAAGGCAGCCTATGCAGATCTGGGGGGCCTCTCTTGAGACACCTCATCTCCATCAGGGCACTCAGAGCCAGCTCCTCCCCAGCCAGCAATGGAGGCACAGATGTCCTAGCCTGCCCATATCCCAGTGCAAATCCAGATTAACTTGTGATAGCTATTCCCTTAATAGCTTGGGTTATAGAATAAAATCAAAAGGTTATTTCATAGGCAGCCATATTGAACACTCACTGCTTTTCCATCGTTACCAAAAAGAACAAGTCCATTTTTGGTAACGAGATCAGGCTTCTTGGCACCTTTAATTTCCAGTGGTTCTCCAGGAGGCACAGAGCTATTGAGTAATGTCGAGCCATAGAAAGTGACCATCTAGTAAAGAGATCAAACACAGATTGTAAAATCAGGAGAAAAGCTGTTCATAGCGGTATGTATAAGCATCATTCTCTGCAAAAATGCTGAAGTTCATATTATCATCTGTAATAAAATTGAGACACCACAATGGGAGAAACTGTCCCAAACATCCATGGAAATGACACAAGGCAAGAAAGAGTCTGTGAATATGTCACTGGAGAGTCCAAAATGCCCCACATCCAGGTGCCATGAATATGCATTTATCACATATTCGCATTGATACAAAGGTGAATGAGATCAAAAGCTCTCAGCGTTTACAGCCTGAAGGTAGGGTTTGGGTGGGGTGGGAGGTGCTGGGAGTGGGCATCAGTGATGGGCAATGCACAGTGGTAACCAGACTATTACAGTGCAGGGTGATAAGTGATGAGAAGCACAGGGTGCTTTGTGAGTCCGTTCATGGAAAAAGGACTGGATCCAGACAGTAACCAAGAGACACTGATGCTGACTGAGTTTTTATTGCAATTCTAGGATGATCAGCTATATATATATGGAGCCTATTATGATTATGCTGTAATGGTTTGTTGAATACATACTCTAGGCCCAGGGCTAAGTACTTAAATGAGTTAATATGTATTAATTCTTTTTTTTTTCTTTTGAGACAGAGTGTCACTCTGTCACCCAGGCTGGAGTGCAGTGGTGCGATCTCACTGCAACCTCTGCCTCCCGGGATCAAGTGATTCTCCTGCCTTAGCCTCTCAAGTAGCTGGGATTACAGGCACAGGCCACCACACCCAGCTTTTTTTTTTTTTTTTTTTTTTTTTTTTTTTTTTAGTAGAGACAGGGTTTTGTCATGTTGGCCAGGCTGATCTCGAACTCCTGACCTCGGGTAATCCTCCACCCTGACCTCCCAAAGTGCTGGGATTACAGGTGTGAGCCACCGTGGCTGGCCAACTCATTTAATCTTCACAATTACCCGTAACCTAAGGGAGGCAGTATTATTAGTTCCATTTTACAATGAGGAAACCAAGGCACCCAATGGTTAAGAAACCTGCCCGAGGTTACACAGTAAATTTTCACAGAAGCATTCTGGCTTCAGATCCTGCACTTTTAACCATTACACTAAACTCCCTCCCTTGGTCACCCATCGAGCCCATGGATTTTTATTGGCACTTAGTATGTACCCAGACTCCTGCTTAACTGCTCAGATTATCAAGACAATTACATGAAGTGCTTGTCCCTAAGGAGTTCACAGGCTAGTATTGGGGGGAATAAAGAGACCCTCACAATATATGATGTGCCATACCAGAGGTAGGCAGAGTGTTGCTGGAACCCAGAGGTGAGCCATCAAACCCTGCCAGGCTGGGCATGTGAGATCAGGAAACCTCCTGAAAGAGGTGAAACCTGAGAGCCTGGGCTGAGTCAATTACCCATGGATAGAAGACCCTTCAGGCCCCTGCCCGCCTCTCCTGCCTCAGCTCTCCCCATGCCTGTCCTCACAGTCCAGACCCCGGCTTCACTGAACTCCTTTTGCAAGTCCTTGACCAGGTGCTGGAGTCTCTTATCTCTGGGGCTTCGCCTACTTGTCTTGCTCTCAACCTGGTTAACTCTTCTCAAGGTTCGAGCAAAGCAGTGAGCTTTTCTAGGAAGCCTTTCCTAATATACCTGAGTCTCAGCCTCCATGATAGCGTTTATCGTACTGCACTGAGAGTGTTTATTCACTTCTCTGCACTCCCCATAAAACTGCAGGCTCCTGGAGATCAGGGACTGGATTTAGCGTCTGCTGCACAATAAATGCTCAATACATGCTGAGTAAAGGGGAGAGTGAATCACAGACCCGCCTCATGACCAAGGAAGAACCATGGGAAGCCCAGATTTATCTGTACTGTCTCTTACAAAGGTAATAATCGGGGAGGGGAGCAGGGGGAGTGGTCCGTAGAACGTACCTGTCCATTTATCTCTGTCCAGGCTCCAGGGACTTTATCATGACCTCGAATCCAGTTATGTAAAACTTCGGCAGACTGGTCCCAAGAAATCTAGGAAGGCACAAAACACAGGCTGAGCCTCCTATGGCTGTGAACCTCAAAGGAATAAAAACGCTTCTCGTCATCAGAGGCAGAAACGAGTATGTTATTGGGAAGTAAAGGAATTTTTGCTTCTTAGTTTTATTTGGAGTATTTTGTCAGGTGGCTGATTTAGTAAAAAAGAGACTTTATTGAAGGAAAATAAAAAGCAGAGGGTTATTTAAAGGGACAGTATGCTTTGTAAAGATGACGTAGAGCGGGCTGTTGAGGGGAGGAGGCCAGTAGCTGCTGGAGAGTTTTATGTTGGGTTTTTATTAGGTTGAACTTTTTTTTGAAGTTCCCACCTCTGGTAAGTCTCTGCCTCTTTTATTTATTTATTTATTTATTGTCTAATTTGTTTGTGTCTATCTTAGCTCTCTGCTTTGTCTGCACCTAGATTTTGTCTCAGGTTTACAGGACCCCCCATATTATTAGTTGGTGTGTATGTGTGGGTTGGTTTTGGGTATGAATATGACCTAATGCCTGTATTGTTTACTATCGTCACCACAGGAAGGTTGTATAGTGGCCAAATCTATACCTACTGCATCTGTATTTTTTTTTTTTTTTGGAATTTCTTTCTCCGCCCTAAGCTGTACTTATGGCTCCAGGTTTTCATTTTTTGTTTTTTGAGACAGGGGTCTCACTGTGTTGGCCAGGCTGGTCTCAAATACCTGGCCTCGAGTGATCCTCCTGCCTCAGCCTCCCAAAGTGCTGGGAATACAGGCATGAGCCACTGTGCCCAGCGCACCTAGCATGACATTTTTTTTTAAGGAATATCCCCTTTGCCCTTTTCATTAGCATGTAGCTGGCGCTATTTTGACATTTTAACTGCAGAGTGAAGGATTATTGAGCAGACTTAAGAGGCGTTTCTGGGCGGTTTTAATTTGCTTGCTTGTTTGTTCGTTTGCATAGTATCTCCTCTCCTTTCTGTGCACATTTGGCTAAGTGCCCACCCACTCCAGCATTAGAGATACTATTAATATGCAAATTTTGGGTGCTCTCTCAGACATGAGTCTTCCCAGACTTTATTTTCTTTAGGGGACTCCCCTCTCCTGCATATGTCTGGCCACCTGTCTAACAGGTAGGGCTAGGGCAGGCTGGCTTATCTTTTGGCAAGATCATAGTACGTGGGGAACTACTGAAAGGTGGAGGGCCATGAACTCTGAGATGTGTTATTGAGTTGATATAAATACCTCAGCATTTTCCTTTTTCTGGATACCTTCATATGTTGCCCCTTCTTCTGGCTGGGGAATACGAGGAGCTTTTCCATCGGCTATGAGTTGAACAGCTTCTACCTAAGGCCAAAGACGTCACCTGTGTTACAGCCCAATGATCAACAATGGCATAGTCTATTTGACTAAAGTTTCTGCGTAACAGAATTACTACCTATAAATCTGTTCAGAGAGTCAAGAGTATGATGATAACTACCATTTCTTCAGGTCCATCCTGACAAGCATTGTGGTAGCTACTTTATGTAAAATATCCCTTGAAAACATAACAAGAATCCTGCAGGGTGGATATTGTTATTACTGTTTTACACCTGGGGAAACTGTCTGATAGCCACAGGGGAACAGAGCCAAGTTTACAGCTCATTCCACCCACCTCCATCTAGGCTATAACTTGGTCTAGAATCTGGGCTTCAGCAAATATCACTGAACACACAGAATGCTACATTGATTGTAATGATCATTTTGTGAGCAGCTACTGTGGGCCAGATGCTTTACACAAATAGTGTCACTTAATTTTCACAACCGCCCTACAAGTCAGATGGTATTATCCACACCGCATAGATGAAGAAACCAAAGCTACAGAGGCTAAGTGACTTGCCTGTGGTCAAACAACAAAGAAGAGGTAGAATGGAAACTTGAGCTTAGGTCTTTCTGACATCAAAGCCCTACTCTCTTAATCATTAAATGATACAAGCAAAGCACTGCTTTCCTGTCTCCTAAATCAATGGCTACTACTGTATATAATCTTGCTACTTCTCTCATACTAGCTCTGAAAAAAATTTAAATGACATCAAAATTATCGGCTAAAGCTTTCAATATTTTTACAAGTATTTCAATATTTTTATTTGATGGTATACATGTTTTGGGATTTTTTTTTTTTTTAACCCCAGAGCACCTCTGAATAAATACAGCCACACCAAATTTCACCCTGTTACAGAGGCTAATTTAAAGTACTTTTAAATTTCCATAACAAATTGCGTAGCAATATTTCTTAAGATTCAATATACTTCTTTACAATTAATCATTATAGGCAGGGTTGAAGATTCAAGTATTTGGCAAAAGAATGGAGCAGTTTAAATGCTACTGCATCCATTGGATCAATGCTCTCAGAAAAACAAGTCAGTTTCACCGACTAAGAAATTGAAAAGTTCAGATTTCCATCCTAAATATACCATCCCATTAGTTAAAAAAAATCTAATTTTGTTTTTAAACTTTAAGTTTTCGGTGAAAATTCATATGGATAATTTCTTGCTAAAAGAAAAAATATTTTCAAAACTTTAAAGGTTTACTAAATTCTGGGTGGCAAAATATACTAACCATGGCCTTGATTCCTTCAGGAAAAAGAAACCGATTATAAAGTGCATCCACTGTATCATTGGGTTCAACATCACATGATCTCTGAAGGAGGATGGGTCCTGTATCCAAGCCATCATCAGCCCAGAAAACAGAAAACCCAGCTTTCTTATCTCCCATAATTAGAGTCCTGTGAAAAGAAGAATTTCAATTTAAAATGTTGGTTAACTGTATCATAAAGTGATGAATTAGTGATATTAAAGTATAAGAGTTATAATGGAAAGGTAGACAATGAATGAAGCTAGCATGAGAAATTAACAGTAGAACTGGGAGACGTCAGGGCTCATAAAAAGCAGTGTCTAATGGTACTGCTATTTTATATCATACATCCTCATATCTTCACTCTTTCTTGTTAATGTATAGTAAGGACTTGCAGTGAATTCAAAAAGGCATTAGAGTCTATCGTTACTACCACTCATTGACTCTCAGGGGTCAGCTTTCTACTTCAAGATCAAGTAATTTGCCCACTAGGTCCAATTCCTACATCGTGCTTGACCCTGTATTAGGCAGAATAAGAACAGATAGGATACTCTGTGAAGGACAGAATGTGAAGCAAACGTGAAGGACAGAAGTGATTATGAATTCAAGCTAATACAGAGACAGTATGATAATAGGTCAGCCATGTAATAATTTAAATATTTTTTACTTTTGAGTACAAATCAAGACCTAAATCAATCCATCAATCACTAGCTCTTCAGAAATACTAAGAAATTAACTGGCATTGTTATCAAGATCCTTGAAAATACTGATATGCTTTGATCCAATGATTCTGCATGTGGAAACAGTGTAAACTGAGAAAAAATACAAGTTTAAGTGCGAAGATATCTACTAAATAATAGTGTGTTATTTATAAGAGCCAAAAAGAAGTCAACCCATGTAATCAAAGTTTAAATACAATTAATGTTTTTCATCACATTTAAACCAAGTGTAGGCTTCCAGCTTATTCCAACAACTTGACACCGAGGAATATTAGGAAGATGTGCAGGTAAAGGACAGAAAGCAGAAAGGGTAGGAAGGCCCAGCTCAACCCACAGCATTGTGTCCCTATGGTATTAGGTACCTACAGTGTACCAGTCACTGTTCCTGACACTGGAAAATAGCGATACAAATGTTGTGCAAAGTCCCTTTCCTCAGGAAGCTTAGAGTTGAATGGGGAAGATGGACAATGAAGGTGATCATTTCATCATTTCAAGTAATTACTTGATGATTATTTCAAGTAATTCAGCATTTCCTGAAATGTACTTGAGAAGCTCTATGCAAAAAAAAGTTCTGTGGTCAAATAAGTTTGGGAACATTGTGTATTCAGACTCCCTCTAGGGGATTATGATACTGACATTAAAGCCCGTATTAATAGCTCAAATGAATCCTGCAATTAAAAATCTGGCATCAACCAAACTTACTGACTATAAAACCTTTGTTTGCTCAATACCTAGTAACAGTCAATGGAGCTAGTACTCCATAGGCTATTCTTGGTAAATGCTGTCGTGGTTCGCACTGTATGTCTAGATCTCAGGGGAGTTCATGCAATAGTAGTAACCGATCAGGACCTCACAATTGTTCAGGCATGCCTAGTTTCTTGTCTTGATCACCTCGGTAAAAAACAGAAAGAATGTAGGCAATTGAAATACACTCACCCTCTCTGTAATTAAAAAAGCCTCACTGGGTATTGTGGCACACTCCTGAAATGTCAGCTACTTGGGAGGCCAAGGCAGGAGGATCATTTGAGGCCAAGAGTTTGAACCCAGACTGGGCAACATAGCAAGACCCCATCTCAAAAACAAAAAAGTAAGAAGAAAAAATCTCACCAATTGATAGCAGAGGCTCCTCTGTGCCTGGGCAGGATGGATGGGTGATAAATGATAGAGCCATGCTTTGGACTATCAATTATATCCATGGGGATGAACTGAGTGCAGAAAGGGAGCACATTTAGGTCTGCACCCACGGATCTGTAGGCCTCTGCCACCTCTTTGATGGTCTTGCCCTTGACTCTCCATTTAGGAAGCTTGAACACAGGAGTCCCATCTTTCTCTGCAGCCAAAGCTGAGCATAAAAAAGATTTTTTTTTAGAAGTTAGCAGTAATTTTATATCACTATGAATTCACATATTGTGATTTTGCAGTTTCATGAAATATTTATAAATAAAACATGGTGAAGAACAATTTAGATTGTGACTAGAATTTCAGCTGTTGTAATTGGATCACACTAAAGTGATACATATCTATATACTTAAGGCATAATAAATTAGAACTGAAAAGATTTTGGCTAGATGATATTTTAAGATTTTAATGAAAGCTTTTTCTTTTTTAGATCAAAAATGGTACCTTTATTACTGATACAAACTTTTAAGAACATAGCATCAGATTTGGAGGCATGCGCCAATGCTTCACCCACTAATTTGACACACTCACCTCTGGCACAGTTAGAAAGCCATGAATCTCTTCCCTTCCTACACAGAACAAACTGTAGACCAGAACACGTTCTCCCTGCCAAGTGCTGAGCTGAACTTTTCTACTTCCTTCTCCCAAATTCACCAAACAAATAAGTTAACAAAGCTGAGAGGCCAAGAATGGAGAATACATGCTCAGCTCCTGCTAAGGGCTTTGCCACACTGAACAGACCAGGATCTCCTTCCTGAGAAGAGCACTGTCCCCTCCCAAACAAATGGCTCCATCCTAATGCCATAGGAAATGGCCCACCAAAGTGCAAACAGCACAAGCCTATTTTTTTCATAATGAAATGTCGTTTTTACTATGCGTCTTATATCTTAAGTATTTATATATATATATATATATATATATATTTTTTTTTTTTTTTTTTTTTTTTAAGTATACAGGTCTTTTTTTGTTGTTGTTGTTTTGAGATGGAGTCTGGCTCTGTCGCCCGGCCTGGGGTGCAGTGGCCGGATCTCAACTCACTGAAAGCTCCGCCTCCCGGGTTTACGCCATTCTCCTGCCTCAGCCTCCCGAGTAGCTGGGACTACAGGCGCCTGCCACCTCGCCCGGCTAGTTTTTTGTATTTTTTTTTTTTTTTTTGTAGAGACGGGGTTTCACCATGTTAGCCAGGATGGTCTCGATCTCCTGACCTCGTGATCCGCCCGTCTCGGCCTCCCAAAGTGCTGGGATTACAGGCTTGAGCCACCGCGCCCGGCCAAGTATACAGTTTTATATGTAAGTAGTATTTATTTAAAAAAATAGGTTAGGCACAGTGGCTCACACTTGTAATCCCAGCACTTTGAGAGGCCAAGGCAGGAGGATTGCTTAAACCCAGGAGTTCGAGACCAGCCTGCACAACATAATGAGACCTCCATCTCCACCAAACAAAAAAAATTATTTTCAAATTAGCTGGATGTGGTGGCACGTACCGATAGTCTGAGCTACTTAGGAGGATCACTTGAGCCCAGGAGTTCCAGATTGCAGTAAGCCATTATCGTGCCACTATACTCCAGCCTGGGCAACGAAGAAAGACCCTGTCTCTAAAAAAATTTGTTTAAGTGTATAAAAAATATATATACACACACTATTATTAATATATAATTGTATATATTAATATATTATAGAAATTATGGTATATATTAATATATAGCATACCTGTTTTATAATATATTACTTTTATAATAATAGTATATATTTTTATATACTATATATATTTAATATATAATAGCATATATGTTAATTTTAGGCAATTTCCAGAAGTCTTAACTAAAGCTTTCTATCTGCATTTTTGTGTCCCTTCCTTTCTCCTACATCTGAACAACAAAATTCATTGACTCAGGATGAGATGATGCCTCCACCATGAAACCTAAATTCTGAAGCCTAAGGAAGTCCTGAAGGACCCTAGCCATCACGATTAGCCCCTGGTCAATCTGTTTGGAAGAATCTGAGAGACCAGCACAATAATGTTCACAAAATGTGAATGTTCATAAAACTGAACTCACATGTCAGATGACAGGAAAATGGATAAATGGTGGTAAAAATATGTGACCATGGGAGAAATTGTGAAAGATCATATGGCAAAGAAAACTGGGGTGGAGGAAACTTAGAAGTCTTCATTGTAAAAAATGTACTCCAGGCCAGGCGTGGTGCCTCACACTTGTAATCCCCAGCACTTTGGGAGGCCAAGGCAGGTGGATCACCTGAGGTCAGGAGTTCAAGACCAGCCTGGCCAACATGGCGAAACCACGTCTCTACTAAAAATACAAAAATTAGCCAGGTGTGGTGGTGGGTGCCTGTAATCCCAGCTACTCGGGAGGCTGAGTCAGGAGAATCGCTTCAACCCGGGAGGTGGAGGTTTCAGTAAGCTGAGTTCGTGCCACCGCACTCCAGCCTGGGCAACAGAGTGAGACTCTATCTCAAAAAAAAAAAAAATGCACTCCACTGAGACTGGCTGAGACATCCAGGTGTTAGGCTTCGTTTCAGTTTTTGGCTGCCCCAGAGCTATTTTTGGCTGTCCTCGCTGACTATTCTAACAAGAATACTCAGTTACTGTCATTAGTGCTTCCTTATTATGAACCAGGCATACTGTGAGCACTTTGTGTACATTAATCTAACTTAATCTTCATAGCAGCCACATGAGGTAGCTACTGCTGAACGGAGGCTAAGATTAAGTAACTTGCCCAAGGCCATACAGCTAGTAAGTGGCAGAATCAGAATTCATTCCTTGATTCCAGAACATATGCTGCTACCCACATGCTGTACCACTTCCTCATATAGTTACTCTATAAGTGAGGTTGGTAGTTTTTCTGAGTTATGCCATGAGCCCAAATGGCCATGACCAATGGAAAGGGGGTCCTGACCCTGGGACCAGGCACCAAGGAAAAGTTCATTTCCCAGGATTCATTCTGAAAAGAGGTCTAAAAGTCATATGCTTGCAATGCTTCTGAAGTCCACATATATGGCTGAGACTGCTAGTTGTCCCCCTTCATCCTTTAGCAGTGGATTCCCCTAGTTTAGCTGAACGCATAGCCACCCCAAATCAAATCTATATTTCTCAGCCACTCTTGCAAATAGATTTGGCCTGTGACTAAGTTCTGGCCAATGGGATACAAGTGGGAGTAATATGTACAACTCTGGATTACGCCCTTAATAAAACGCTTTCCCCTGATTCCCACTCTTTTTCCTTCCTGCTTGCTGGAATGCAGATGTGATAGTAGGGGCTGAGGCAGCTACCTTGGACCATGAGATGGAAGTCCAGCATTGGTGAGGGTGAAACAACAAACAGAAGGAGCGTGTATTGTGATGAACACAGAGTTGCCACACCAGCTGATGGCCAACCTGCACCTGAGAATTCTTGACCCAGTCGTCCCAAGATGCACTCACCCAGAGGGTCAGCTTTTCCATCCTTGTCTGGAACTGTGAACACCCCTACTACTCGGTGGCCCTCTTTGCGGAGGTGGCTATAGACTTCTTGTCCAAAGAGGCTCTGGCCAATTAGTGCCAATTTCAGCTTGTTTTTGAAATAAACCTGTGAAACAATTAAATGACGAAGACATAAGCATGGATAGAAGACATTGGATGAGGGTAAGGGTTAAAAAAGTAGCTATTGGAGGCCGGGTGCGGTGGTTCATGCCTGTAATCCCAGCACTTTGGGAGGCCAAGGTGGGCGGATCACAAGGTCAGGAGATCGAGACCATCCTGGCTAACACTAAAAATACCATCTCTACTAAAAATACAAAAAATTAGCCGGGCGTGATGGCGGACACCTGTAGTCCTAGCTACTTGGGAGGCTGAGGCAGGAGAATGGTGTGAACCTGGGAGGCAGAGCTTGCAGTGAGCCGAGATCGTGCCACTGCACTCCAGCCTGGGGGACAGAGCGAGACTCTCTCTCTAAAAAAAGTAGCTATTGGGTATGATGTTCACTCTTTGGGTATCAGGTACACCAAAAGCCCAGACTTCACCACTACGCAATATGCATGTAAGAAACCTGCCCTTGGCCAGGCACAGTGGCTCACGCTTATAATCCCAGCACTTTGGGAGGCCGAGGTGGGTGGATCACCTGAGGTCAGGAGTTCAAAACCAGCCTAGCCAACATGGAGAAACCTCGTCTCTACTAAAAATAGAAAAATTAGCCAGACGTGCTGGGCTGCACCTGTAATTCCAGCTACTCGGGAGACTGAGGCAGGAGAGTCTCTTGAACCCAGGAGGCAGAGGTTGCAGTGCCCGAGATCGTACCACAGCACTCCAGACTGAGAAACAGAGCAAGACTCTGTCTCAAAAAAAAAAAAAAAGAAAGAAAGAAAGAAAAGAGGGTAGTCAGAGGGTCATGACTTCCTATGAGCTTCCTCTCTTGGCAGTGTCTCCACAGAACTCTCTCTGCGTTACATTCTTCCATGTTAGCATGTGGCTCCATGGGATCTGAACTTAGGATGTTTATCCCCCTCCGATCTAAATGGGATTCTCTAATGTTCTGGCAAATAATTCTAAATTAGTAAAGCCTCACTAAGAAAAATCTGTTTATGAAGAAATTTAATTTTCCCTTATTTCCCACTTTATTAGAGGCATACATAGCATCCTGTTTTTAGGTATGAACTTAAAAGGATACCAGATCACAACTTCCCTGTAATTGAGCTGATAATAAAACAAAGTTTTAAGTAATTTAACTAATTAAAAAAAAATCCTAGGGTCAGCCAAACTTTCTATCCCCAAGTAACCTAATTAAGCTTCAACAAATATTTGCAAACAAACAGATTAACTCTGTAACAACCGCAAATTCACCTGCAGATAATGCACGGCTGACCATTTAATTTTCTCTTCTCAAAAAAATCAAAATGTCCTATATGCTATCTTCAAATCCTATAACTAATGCTGTCGCTTGAAATAGAATCTACATGTTTGCCACCTTACAAAAATTTTGGCTTTACCACTTACCATTACCAATGCCAGATATTCAAGACATCTAAAATACTACTTTTAAAACACACAAGAGCCAAGAGACTGAGATGACTCAAATGTAATGTGCCGCTCAGTTGTCGTCTGGTTATTTGGAGTTCAATTCCAGATTCAATCCTCTCTGAGAAATATAGCATTAAAGAAACCATGTTGGCTGGGCGCCGTGGCTCACGCCTGCAATCCCAGCACTTTGGGAGGCTGAGGCGGGTGAATCACCTGAGGTCGGCAGTTCGAGACCAGCCTGACCAACATGGAGAAACCCTGTCTCTACTAAAAATACAAAAATTAGCCAGGTATGGTGGCAGGCATCTGTAATCCCAGCTCCTCGGGAGGCTGAGGTAGGAAAATCGCTTGAACCCGGGAGGTAGAGGTTGCAGTGAGCTGAGATCGCGCCACTGCACTCCAGCCTGGGCAACAAAAATGAAACTCCGTCCCCCCTAAAAAAAAGAAACCATGTCAGTATCTTTGGAAACACTACATTCATTGAAACACTTTCTGAGCTTTACGCTGAAGCTGAAGCTGAAGCTACAAAGGTGAGTTTCTAACACTGAGAAGTTTTCAGATTTTATGACTATAAATATGTTTATAATGAGTTAGCAAGATTCCAGGAAATTGGACTGAGATATTTTACTTTATTTATTTATTTTGAGACAGGGTTTCACTCCATGGTCACCCAGGCTGGAGTGAAGTGGTGCGATCTCAGCTCACTGCAGCTTCCGCCTCCTGGGTTCAAGTGAATCTCATGCTTCAGCCTCCCGAATAGCTGGGATTACAGGCACACACCACCATGCCCAGCTAATTTTTCCATTTTTAGTAGAGATGGGGTTTCACCATGTTGGCCAGGCTGGTCTCAAACTCCTGACCTCAGGTGATCCACCTGCCTCGGCCTCCCAAAGTGCCAGGATTACAGGCTGTTTTACTTCAGTCTTATTTCTCCGGGTGTGGTGTCTGCCTGTGTTGGCAGAAGTAACTGGGAGAATATGTTTAAAATGTGGATTCCTGGGCCCTACTTCAAATCTACTGAGCCAGAATCTTAAGCCCAGGAAGCTGCATTTTAACAAACTATTCAGGGACTCATAAGTACATGGAAGTCTGAGAATCTCTGCTGTGTGGAGAGTGGCATGTCTGCCTGCACGAACAAGATTCCGCCCTGGGGAGTTTGGGTCAGGAAGAAAGGGTGGAAATAAGAGCAAACATTTTAATGAGACCCTAGTATGGGCCAAGTATTTCACATGATTGTCTCATTTGATTGCACAATGACTCGTGGAGACAGGCATTATTAAGCCACTTTATGGATAAAGAAATTAAAGCACAGAGAGGTTAAGTAGCCAGGAGTCAAATAGCTACTAAGAGGCAGCCCTGAGATTCCAACTCTGTTTATTATCCTAGTACCTACTGTTTTTCATACACCAGCTGTGCAGTCTTGAACTGGGCTTTATTTTCCATCATCAATTAAAATCAGGATAGTAATAGTACCTATCTCATAAGGTTGTTATAAGAATTCAATGGGATAAAGTGTGTAATGCATTAGCACAGTGCATGGCAATAGTAAATGCTCAGTAAATGTTACCTAGTATTATTATCATACCATAAGCAATATCTAGGTACATAAAAATAATGATAATAGATATCTCCTATTGGAAATACACCATGAGCCAAACACTATGTTGAGCCCTTTTCATTAATTCAAAAAGTATTTATCAAATGCTTATTATACATCTTTAATCCCCCCAGTGACCCATTTTGCAAATGAGAAAACAAAGGGGTCAGAAAAGTTAAGTAACCTGCCCAAAGGCAGAGCTAATAAGGGTCCAGGGCAGGATTCAAACCTGGGTCTATCTTACTTTAGCAGATGTGTTTCTAAGGCTTTCCTACGCTGAAAGTTCCCCTCCTACTTTAGAAAAACATAGCGACAGTTTGACTGGTCAATTGGGAATAGTTCCATCAGCCTGTTTAAGGAAATGCCACGCTGAAAGTGACGTGGGAGACAGCACCATTCTTTAACTGGCTCTCACTATAGGTGTCTGTTGCATTAGTGAGAAAGGGCATAAAATGACGCACAGTCATTTCCAAATCTGAATGATAAATTCTATAATCTTGTTTCTTTTTTTTTTTTTGAGACAGAGTCTCACTGTGTTACCCAGGCTGGAATGCAGTGGCACGATCTCGGCTCACTGCAACCTCTGCCTTCCGGGTTCAAGCAATTCTCCTGCCTCAGCCTCCCAAGTAACTGGGATTACAGGTGCATGCCATCATGCTCAGCTAATCTTTTTTTTTTTAGTAGAGATGGGGTTTCACCGTGTTGCTTAGGCTGGTCTCAAATTCCTGAGCTCAGGCAATCCACCCGCCTCGGCATCCCAATGTGCTAGGATTACAGGTGTGAGCCACCATGCCTGGCCTTGTTTCTTTAGAGAGAACATTCTGCACTAGAGGAGAATTTTGGAGGGAGCAGAGCCTTTGCTTTTCAAATTGTCAAATAATGCATTCCCAGGCTATCCACCCTCTGGTGGAATTCTTCAGGAAGCAAGTTAATATAGACCCTGACTATGCTCCAAGAATTAAAAAAAGTACACATAGCTTTCCATAGAAAACTTCAAGGCACAGTGCGAAGAGTCTGCCCTGATCTGAAGCCCTTTGGCCAGATGCTAATAGAACCATTTGGGGAGGGTATAAAGTAAGGCCAAAGCTATCCAAGTAAGAATTGGCAGTTTCACACAGAGGACCTTCACACAAAAGAATAAAACAAAGTACGTTTTCCTGGGACCCTGAGACGCCTAACACTTCATGGAGCATCCGGCACACAGTGTCCCACACTGTGCCTGACTCTGCGCGAGACTCATCCAACAAGCCTGGTTTCAGGCTTTGCCACGCTCTGGGCATAGTGCATGGTAGAGGTGGCACATTACTGTCCTGGCAGGGGTGTTTTATTTGGCCCACAAAGCATTTTTAAGAGGACTCTGTTAAGATTTTTAGGAGGTTTCACCTCAGAAGGCACAATTTGTAACTTGTCTTTAAAACTCAGGAAGTTTGGCTGGGCACCGATCACCTGAGGTCAGGAGTTCAAGACCAGCCTGGCCAACTTGGTGAAATCCCATCTCTACTAAAAGTCCAAAAAAGTTAGCCGGGCGTGGTGGCGCATGCTTGTAGTCCCAACTACTCAGGAGGCTGAGGCAGGAGGATCGCTTGAACCTGGGAGGCAGAAGTTGCTGTGAGCTGAGATCGCACCATTGCACTCCAGCCTGGGTGACAGAGCAAGACTCTGTCTCAGAAAACAAAAATCAAAAAAACTCAGGAGGTTTGTCAACCCTGGTCTATGGTCCCATATAGCAACAGTCAGCTAGTGCTGAGCAGTGGTGGCCCCTTTACCCTAGACATGGTCTTGCCCTCCATCCAGCTCAAATCCCTCATTTGCTTTACCTGTTTGGCCTCTGTGGAAATTTCTCTTTGCGACCCCTCCACTAAAGATACAAAGAAGTGGTCCCTGTCCTTGGGAATCCACCAACTAGCAGGGAGGGCACACAAGTTAAGACACAGTAACACAGTGCTAGAATAGGAGAGCACAGTTTGGTTAAGAGAGGAGAAGACTTCTCCAGAAGGCAACTCCTTAGCTGAATCTTAGAGAAGCCATCTTGGGAGTTGGCAGAGAAAAGGGAGAGGATTGTAGGAGGTCCTTGGGAAGTGCCAGGCGGAGGGTGCAGGATTTACAAAGAAACAAATGCATGTGCACAGCGTGTCCAATACTGGGAGTCAAGGAATGGCGACAAGTGACAACGTGGAAAGAGGGCTTTGTGTCAAATAATTTGGACCTTATTGTGAAGACAATGAGATTCACTGAGCGTCTTTAAGCAGGAGAGTTAATTGAAAGCAGGAGAGTCTAATTCCTATGCTAATAGACTGCTTAGGCAACTGTGGAGGCATGAACTAGCTCTGGGTAGGCACACCTCTTGTGTGAGAATGGAACAGAGCGTGAAAATCAAAGCTGACCTAGCAATCCACCTTCAGCATATAGGATATAGTTTGGAGTAATGTAAAAGCTCTTGCAACCGATTATAACAACATACTAATAGAAGCAACATGTTACACTTTACATAGAGGTAGATCTGCAAGATTCAATCAAGATTCAGGATACCACCATAAATGCAAACTTGTGCAACTTGATTTTCCTATTGCCGCCTTATATAAAGAAGGTATCAGCAAGGGCTTTGTTGGATGTCTGGCCAACTTTTGTTTTTTCATCATAAAAAGGATAAAAGATTTTAAAAAGAGGGATGTCAATCCAGGGGCCTATGAGCAGGGGATGTCAGAGGGGGATGCCCAGGACTCAGAGACTGGAGAGAGCTCCTAGGCCGAGGCTGGTGACCACAGAACACTTCAAAGACTTTGAGTAAAGGGAGAGACCGTCCAAAGGGCTTGAGTCCAGAAACGGACTCCAGTACTAGAGAGGCAGGATTTCCGTGCACAGCAGTTACTATAATATTTTAATTGTATAAAATTTTTTAAACTAATTTTTAACTATGCATATTACATATACACACAATCTCCTTATTTAAAAAAAAAATCACAGATAAGACTACAGCCCCTTTTGACCATCACTCCCAATCTGCATCCCTTCCTCACTCCCCAGAGGAAACTACTCTTGTAGTTTGGTGTGAATTCTACAGACCTTTCCTAGGCATTTAAAAACATGGAAATACGGCCGGTAATCCGTACAGGCTCACGCCTGTAATCCCAGCACTTTGGGAGGCCGAGGGGGGCGGATCACGAGGTCAGGAGATCCAGACCATCCTGGCAAACACGGTGAAACCCCGTCTCTACTAAAAATACAAAAAAAAATTTAGCCGGGCGTGGTGGCGGGCGCCTGTAGTCCCAGTTTCTCGGGCGGCTGAGGCAGGAGAATGGCGTGAACCCAGGAGGCGGCGGAGCTTGTAGTGAGCGGAGATCGCGCCACTGCACTCCAGCCTGGGCGACAGAGAGAGACTCCGTCTCAAAAATAAAATAAAAATAAAAATAAAAACATGGAAACATATACAAAAAGTATTATTTTGTGTTTTCAAAAATAATTCAAATGTAATAATATTATATGTAATGTTTCATAACTTTCCTTGTTAGTACATATAATTCATTCTTGAAATCGTTGCACAGTATTCCTTAGTGTAGCTATATCTCAGTTTACTTGTTCATGTCCCTATTGAGAAACATTTTGGCCTTCAATATATCATTATTACAAATCCCATGGCAATGAATATCATGGTACATGCTTCCTGTGCCCATGTGGAAGTATTTTTCTCAGATACCTACAAGTGAAACTGCAGGATCATTTTTAAACCTAAATTTAATTGAAGTAGATAGCATCAAATTGACTTCTACAGTATTGGAGGAAATGTTTTCCCCTGAGAAACACAATATCATCAAATTTACAATTTTTGCCACCCTGATGAGTGAAAAATGGTATCTTGTTCTAAATTGCATTTGATTACTAGTTTGGTTGAGTGTATTTTCATATTTTATTGTTCATTCATATTTCCTTTTTGGTATATCATTTTAGTTAGTGTATTATGTATTATTATTCTTTTCATAAAAACACAGATTTAATAGTCTATCCCACTAATCTATGAACTCCTTGAAAATGGGACTATTTCTTTCTTGCTTATTGTTTTATCTTTGGGTTATGAGAGTCTGAAGAAGTTAGTCCACTTCTCTGGGTCTCAGTTTTCTTATCAGTAAAATGGTCATAATAATCTAGGTTGAGAATCCTTTATCCAAAATGCTTCGAACCAGAAGTGTTTCAGATTTTGGATATTTTCAGATTTTGGAATGTTTGCATTATACTTACCATTTGAGCATCCCAAATCTGAAAATCTGAAATCCAAAAGGCTGTCATGATCATTACCTTTGCGTGTCATGTCAGTGCTCAAAAATGTTCAGATTTTAAAGCATTTCACATTTCAGATGTTCAGATTTGGGATGTTCAACCTAGTACCTACTTCATTGGGATGTCATGAGGATTAAAGGAGTACACAGTCGCCCTCTGTATTTGTGGGTTCCGTATCCGTGGATTCAACCAACCATGAATCGAAAACATTTGGAAAAAATTGCATCTGTACTAGACATGTATAATTTTTCTTGTCATTATTCCATAAACAATACAGTGGGACAATTATTTACATAGCATCTACTTTGTATTCATTATTATAAGTTATCTACAGGTGATTTAAAGTATACTGGAGAATATGCATATGTTATATACAAATATTACCCCGTTTTATATAAGGGACTTGAGCATCTTCAGATTTTGATATCCATGGGAGGTACTGAAACCAATCCCCTATGAATACAAGGGACAAGGAATAACTGTATATGTAAAACATTTATTAATGCTATCTATTAATATTATTATATCCTCAGAATTTAGAGACCTCAGAGTATAATTGACAACTAAATATGGTTTGAAGTTGAATTTGGAGATCCTGTGAACAGATAAGACACCAGAGCAGAGGTCAGGCAATGAGGAAACGAGTTAAGAACCTGGTTCCTAGAACTGAGAAATAAAGCAGGTACTTGGTTCCAAAGACCAAGGAAGTCTCCTGCCTCTTTGGGCTGGATCAGAAGGTAACCTCAAGTTACCTGGAGCCAGGCTATAAACTCAGAGCTACCAGACAGACCTGACCTAGACACTGGCAGAGAAAGCTAAACAAAGGAATGCCACATGAATAGAGGGCTAAATAACTCCTACCATGGGGAGAAGAAGCAGTGAGCCAGGCAGGATATCAGAGGTGGGCAATAATACCTAATTGACAAAGGGTTTTAAAACAAACGGTTGTTTTAGTTAAAAAGATCCAGCCATATCACTAAGCTGAAATCATTAAATGTTTCTAAGTCCCTTTATTTAAGACAGAGGATGGAAAAAGGAATTCTATCAGGAAGTGTTATAAACTAATTTTCCCCTTGGATTTTGCTAGGTTCTGAAAGCTTTATTTTTATTCATCCTTCATTCTGCTTTAATACTAAACTTAAAAGCATTGTTTGATTTTTCAGTTTTTAAAGATAAAGGGATAATTAGGCCAGGCGCAGTGGCTCATGCCTGTAATCCCAACATTTTGGGAGGCTAAGGTGGGCAGATCACTTGAGGCCAAGAGTTCGAGACCAGCCTGGCCAACATGGTGAAACTCCGTCTCTACTGAAAATACAAAAATCAGCTGGGCATGGTGGCGCATGTCTGTAATCCCAGCTACTCAAAAGGCTGAGGCACGAGAATTGCTTGAACCCCGGAGGCAGAGGTAGCAGTGAGCTGAGATTGTGCCACTGCATTCCAGCCTGGGCGACAAAGATTCTGTCTCAAAAAAACAAAAAATTAAAATTAAAAGATAATTTGCATACAGTAAAATGCACCCTTTTCAGTGTACCGTGCTGTGAGTTTTAACACACAGTCACGTAACCACTACCACAATCAAGATGCAGAACAGTTCCATTACCGCCCAAATTCCTTTATGCCTGTTTATAATCAATCCTTCCTCCTATCTCCAGCTCCAGACATCACGAATCTTTTTTCTGTCCCTATAGTTTTACTCTTTCCAAAATGTCAGATAAATGAAATCATAAAATATGCAGCATTTTGAGTCTGATTCTTACACTTAGCATACATATTTGAGTTCCATCCGTGTTGTATGCGTCAGTAGTTCATTCTTTTCCCCCCCTACTGAGTAGAATTCCATTGTATGGAGGGATATACCACAGCTTGTTTATCCTGTCACCAGTTGAGGACAATTTATTTCCAGTTTTTGGCAATTATGAATAAAGCCTCTATAAACATCAACGAACAGGGTTTTATGTGGGCAAATAAGGGTTTCATTTCTTTTGGGTAAATACCTAGGAGTGTGATTCCTGGGTCATATGATAGGTATATGTTTAACTACATATAAAACTGCCAAATAGTTTTCCAAAGTGGCTGTACGATTTTGTATTCCCACCAGCCGTGTATCTGTTTGATTTTGAATAACTCATAAAACACAGTCCAGAACATTTTTCACAGGATAAAACATCCCACATTTTTCATTCATCACTCAGTAGCTTCCTTTTGACCATTGAGGAAACTGTCTTCTTCCCAGCCATACGTGTCACTGCTTTTCCACACGCACCCCTGGGTACAGTCAGATCCTGACCACGCCAGTGCTTCCCCACATCCATGGCTTTGTTTATGCCATTTGCCACCTGGGATGTTTAACTTTTATTACTGAAATCTTAGCAAACTCCACTATCAAAATCTTTTCATTCCTCAAGACTTCCTTCTGCTCTCCAAAAAAGACAAGTCAATGAAAGGTGTTGACAGAGGAGGCCCACAAAACAGGCTCGGGCACTCGGCACAGCCCCTCGCTTTCTGTGCTATCCATCTGGGATCTCATGTGCCACATGGTGGGGGGAGCTAATGAGGGGTCCAGCAGAGCAGGCAAAAGTCCTAGCAGAGCAGATCTTCCCCACCGGCCCCCCCCCCCATTTTATAAAAGGTGAATATACCTCGAAGTAACTAGAACTGGTTGCAAAGAGTAAAACGAATTCTTATTATTTGGGGTTGTCTGGGATACAGAAAGCTTTTCCTTTAATGCAAGTTTGGGCCAGTTTTTGGTGCTACTCAAGACTTCTCTCTGCCTCCAAGTTTTTTACATCTGAATATATACATGTGTACATATGGCTTTGGCATGACCAAGAAAAAGAATCGATAAGCAAATTCTTTTATGTACTTCCTATAAAAGAGATACGATACATAAGACAGTTTTTATTTTTATTTCTCTCTCTCTCTCTTCCCTAAACAGTCCCGAGGTCCCCTGGGTGCTGAAGGCAGCACCACAGTGCAACGTGTCCGCTCTCGGTTCCATTTCTGGAGGAGCTGATGCAATTCCAAGGCGCGGGGCTGGGCCAGAACTCGGTTCTTGTGCTACAGTAGAATAGTGTTCCAGCGTGGCTGCCTCTGCAGCGCCTGGCAATTCTAGAAATTTTGCCATCTGTAGCTCAGCTCAGGAATACTGAGCTTGCAGCCATCGGCTTTCAGTGCCATTATCTGAACCGGCCCTGAGTGCCAGTCTCGAGCGCTTACACCTCCCAGGCCGCCAACGAGGACCCTACTGACTTGATACTCCCCTCCTCTTCCAGCAGACGGTCTCGGCCCCATACGGCTCCGGCTCTTGACCAGGGATCTCATGATTGAAGTGAAAAAGGAAAGGAAGCAGACTCTGTCCTCCTTACCAAGTGACCGTTCCCACCTTGCCATCCCAGCCAGACTTGACACGTCCAAAAACTGCATCCTCAGCCCCTTTCCGGCAGTAGACAATGGCTTGCGTGCCAGTTCCCATCCGGGACCCTCCCCAGGCCCTTCTCTGAGGTCTCTCTGTTTTTGTTTGTTTGTTTTAAACGCTGTCTTGCTTTTTAGCAAAGTCTAAGTATCGCTGCTCATCCCCAGCCCCACCGCCCCGGACCTCCCGCCCCGGAGTCTGGAAACCAGGACAGGGTGACAGCCGGGACGCTCGCCCGGGCGGGACTCACCCGGCCAGTGGAGAAGCGCCGGAGCGCCTGGCTGCCCCACCGCAGCATGCTGAAGAGGAGCGCTCGCACTGGCGGCGCGGCGGCGCGGGAGGCAGGCTGGCGGCGCAGCCTGGGCGCGGCCTGCAGCCTGGATGCCCCGGACTGCCTGGCGCGCGGCTCGCGGCTCGCGGCTGGCGGCTCTTGGCCTCAGCTAGTCCGCGCCCGGCCCGCGGCCCACCACCCGCGGCCCGCCCCACCCTACCAATGGCAAGGCCCCGCCCCCGAGCTGGCAAGGCCCCGCCCCCAGCTGGAAGGCACCCGCCCCGCCAGCTGGCTGGGCTCCCGCAGCCAACCTAGTGCGACGCGGCGGAGCGCGCGGGCTCTCCGGAGCCTGCCTGCCCTGACCTTGGTACCAAGAGCACGCCCAGTCCCAGGGACCGCACCTCTCCGCTGCCTGGACTTTACGCCAATTCCGGCCAAGGTCCAGGTGCTTTCTAACTGTGGGAGCCTCTACCAGTTACTCAACCCCGCAGCAGTACATACGGATCTACCTTATTAGCGGTCAATCTGACATCCCAAGTGCTGTCCACAGCAGAGCCCGCAGAAAGCACGCCTGTAGACAGATACGTAGTGGGGGCGCCTTCGCTGTGTAGGGATCCTGATGCCTACCTCGTAGGATGGTAGGCCGGGAGCTGTGGCTCACGCCTGTAATCCCAGCGCTTTGGGAGGCCGAGGAGGGCAGATGGCCTGAGCTCAGGAGTTCGAGACCAGCCTGGCCACCATAGTGAAGCCCTGTCTCTACTAAAAATACAAAAAGAAAAAAGAAAAACAAATTAGCCGGGGGTGGTGTCGCATGCCTGCAGTCCCAGCTACTCGGGAGGCTGAAGCACGAGGACCACTTGAGCCGGGGAGGCGGAGGTTACAGTGAGCCGAGATCATGCCACTGCACTTCAGCCTGGGCAACAGAGCGAGACTCTGTCTCAAAAATAAATAAATGAATAAATTGGTGCAAAAGTAATTGTGGTTTTTGCCACTGAAAGTAATGGCAAAGCCACAATTACTTTTGCACCAACCTAATAGATACATGCTCTGCTCCCTCACCTCTGTGGAAAAAACGCTCAGACGTGCTTTAGCTGGACGTTTGTCTCAAACCAGACTTCTTAGCCTAGCTTTCAGGGCCGTCTGCAATTTGCCATTTTCTCTTATTTCTCACTGCTCTTTTGCATATGTAATTCTGCTTGACTGCAGTTCTTGCCTATTCCTTCTTGGACAATGTTTCCCAGAAAAGCTTGTGATCTGTCACTTGTAATTATCTTGGCATCACCGTTTCTTTTCTGAAAAGTACTGCTTACATGTTGCCTCCTGGAGGTGCTTTTTTTCTGATTCTTTTCTCCCTTAGTCTCCTTATTCCTCACAAATAATTGTTCACTGCTCTTAACAGGGAAGAATCTTTGTCTATGCATCTGTTATGGCTGTCTCCATCTGTTACTGGTATTTGTATACCTGTTAACGTCTCTGTTGGAAGCTTGTTGCAGGCTAAGTCCATGTCTGATTAATCAGGATTTACAGTATCTAGCACTAACCAGAGCTTTAAAAAACCAACCAACCAACCAAAAACAAAAAATAACTTGTTGAAATAGATGAATGTGTTTAAGAGAGTAAGGAGACAAAAAGAACAATCTCTAAAACTTGGAGAATTCCAACAAACATCCAGGGTTTCACTTTGAGCACTACATCTTGCCAGTCCAACCCACTTTCCTGACTGCATTTTGTGACTTCTTGCTCTTTTAAACTTCCAAATATTGATATTCACTTTATTTATTCTGATCTGTGTATACTAGAAGGGTGCACAAGGAGAGTGTGTTTATTTATTTATTTTTCCTGAATGAGGTTCCATAGTTATATATTTTTATTCCCAAGTTTAGGAAATGTAGAATTTATGTTCACTCCAATATAATGAAATATTCATTGTGTCTACTTTTTCCCTGGAAGAATCAAAAGTAGAGTTTCCTTGATAATTGGAAATTAGATCAGATGCAGTTACAGAGTTTGACAAACAGACCAATCCCTGCCAATCTAGATTTCTATACCCAGCAAAAATCAAAATGGAGATAAAACAAAGCCATTTTCAGAAACAAAAACTTGAGAAAATTTGTCATCAGCAGACAGACAATAAAGGAAATGTGAAAGAGTATCCTTCCAGCAGGGGGAAAAAAAAATTACCTACATGGAAACCTAGAAATGCAAGAAGCCCAACAAAAAAGGCAAAGACGTGAGCAAATTTAGAGTGAACATTGGACTAGGTGTGGTGGCTCACACTTGTATTCCCAGCACTTTGGGAGGCTGAGGTGGGCAGAGTTCAAGACCAGCCTGGGCAACATGGTGAAACACTGTTTCTACAAAAAAATACAAAAATTGTACAAAAATTAGCCAGGTGTGGTCCGGTGCCTCTAGTCCCAGCTTCTCGGAAGGAGGATTGCTTGAGCTGGGAGATCGAGGTTTCAGTGAGCTGTGGTTGTGCCACTGCACTCCAGCCTGGTGACAGGGTGAGACCCTGTCTCAAGGAAAAAAAAAAGTAAACATTGACCACATGAACAATAATAATATATTATTATAGTTAATATAATAAAATATTGTCTGTTTATATATGTATACATGAAAATACACAAATATCCAAACAACAGCAGAAAATTATTGGATAAGTTTGTAGGAAAGAAAATAATCCCAGATGGAAACTCAGAGATGAAAGAATGAATAGTAATGTAAAGGGTTAATATGAGGGCAAATTTAAGTTAATATTGTATAGAGCAATAATAATAATGTTTTATGGACTTCAAATATACGTGTGCATGTGCATAGACTGTTTAATTCACTTTGTGCCATTTTTGTAAATACAATCATTTGGATAACTTTTTGTAAGTGTCTGGATTAATTTCACACTTTAGACAGTACATAGATGATGTGCCAAGTTGAAACCCAAGAATTCCCACACAAAACTCTGTATGGAAGTTAGAGTTTTATGTAAAGTTTGCACAGTAAGAGTGGCTATGGTCTTGGGTTTACGGAATACTAAATTGGAATCTTTTTTTTTTTTTTTTTTTGGACTTGGTGTCCCTGGAATGCAGTGGTGGGATCACAGCTCTTTGCAGCCTCGACCTTCCCTGGCCCAGGTGGTCCTCCTACATCAGCCTCCCGGGTAGCTGGAATTACAGGCACGCACCACTATGATTAGGTAATTTTTTAAAAAGATTTTTTAGAGACGGGGTTTTGCCCTGTTGCCCAGGCTGGTCTCAAACTCCTGGCCTCAAGCGATCTGCCCACCTCCCAAAGTGCTAGTATTACAGGAGTGAGCCACCGCACTCAGCCCTAAATTGGAATCTACTCGTTCTGCCATAGATAAATGTTTTGTTTAGTGACTAATATCTGTGACATTAGGGGCGTTGTGCAAATATAATACATTGATTAGGGATCTGTTTTGTCCTGGACACAACGTTCACTCAGAATTTTATGAAATTGCAAGTCATATAATTTCTAAACTTCTAAAAGTGTGTGTCGAACATTTTTACTTCCACAACCAACTTCGAGGATTTTAGAACAAAATTCTATGGGTTTCCATGCCCTCTTCTTGTTTGGCTGCTTATTTGACTGAAATTAACATGTAGCCATATTGACTATTTGGAAATATTGCTGTTTCTCTCTATATTTTTAAATTTCGCTCTGCTGAATACTCTGTTTTACCATATATAAGAGTGATGTGAGCTGGGCTAGTGACTCACGACTGTAATCACAGTGACTTGGGAAGCTTAGGCAGGAGGATCGCTTGAGGCCAAGAGTTCAAGACCAGCCTGCGCAACGTAAGCAGACCCCCCCTTGCTAAAACAATAACAACAACAACAACAACAATTAGCCAGGCATGGTGGCATGCACCTGTAGTCCAAACTAGTTGGGAGGCTGAAGTAGGAAGATCACTTGGGCCCAAGAGTTTGAGGACACAGTGAGTTATGATTGCACCACTGCACTCCAGATGAGTGACAGAGCAGAGACTCTCACTCTTTAAAAAAAAAAAAAAAAAGATGTTTATTTATAAATTTCTCTCTCTCTCTCTCTGTCTCTCTGTCTCTTCTTTGAGACAGGGTCTTGTTTTGTCATCCAGACTGGTGTACAGTGGCACAAACAAAGCTGACTGTGGCCTCAATCTCATGGGCTCAAGTGATCCTTCTGCCTCAGCCTCCTGAGTAGCTGGGACTACAGGTATGCACCATCACACCTAATTTTTAAAAAAATTTTTGAGGCTGGGCGCGGTGGCTCACACCTGTAATCCCAGCACTTTGGAAGGCCAAGGTGGGAGGAACACCTGAGGTCGGGAGTTTGAGACCAGCCTGACCAACATGGAGAAATCCCGTCTCTAATAAAAATACAACATTAGCCAGGAGTGGTGGTGCATGCCTCTAATCCCAGCTACTCAGGAGGCTGAGGCAAGAGAATTGCTTGAACCCAGGAGACAGAGGTTGTGGTGAACCGAGATCATGCCATTGCACTCCAGCAACAAGGTCTCACTATGTTGCCCAAGCTCGTCTTGAACTCCTGAGCTCAAGCCATCCTCCCGCCTCAGCCTCTCAAAGTGTTGGGATTACAGGTGTGAGCCACTGTGTCTGGCCTAATTCTCACCTTTTTAAAGCACTCTTGACCTTGTATTAAACAATTGTTAATTAAAACAATTATTAATGCTTAATTATCGTTTAAGCAAAAATAATTTTATGATAAAAACAAACACAAGAGAGCGCCAGCCCAGCAATGTGTAACAGGAAGAACTGAATTCTGGTAAATAATTTTAATGATGAATTAAGTGAAGTAAGCTTGATACAAATATATTATGTAATATAAATACTGTATGGAATTTGCCCCTGGTAAATAATTAGGTCTTTTACTTCTGTAAATGTCACTTTAATATTCATTTCCTTTTTTTCCTGTGGTTAATCTCATTAAGTATGTGAATTTTAATAAAGTTTACTTGGGACAAATTTACAAGAATGCATCATAATAATGAGGATCAAGAGCCTAAAATAAACTTTTTAAAGTTTTTCCTCTTCGTCTTTCACTTGCAGAAAGCCTCCCACCTTTTGAACCAGGCACCCTTTTGGATCTTGTGTGCATCAGTATAAGCACTATCCTGTGACCCAAAATTATAGTGGCAATCTTGAGCATATCCACAGACAGATCTTCAGCTGTGGGATGAAAATGGATAGCTTCAGCTGCTGTGCTCCTTGCTTTCATCTCTGCATACACACTGACTCTATGCTTCTCATGAGTGCTGCCAGCCAATGACTGGGAGTGGCAGAAATGCTATGGTAGGTCATTTCAGGGGAGATGCAGATCACTTCTGACAGGGTGACTCCTCATTGGCCTGTTGAACTTTCTTTGACTTTTATAGCAGCCTAAACCTCTTCTTTAGCCTGCTTTCCTTCACAAAAGGTCAGACCTGCATTGTGGCCTGATAGCTCTCCCAACCTCCCCTCCCAGCCTCCTCACTTCCCCTCACAGCTGTTTTCCACTAATAAATCTCTTGCATGTCTAATTTCATCTTGGCATTTTAGGAAACCTGTAACAATGTTATAGGATTTATTAAGAAATTATTTTAGGTAGATAGAGAGGAAAAGGGGTCCTTGGAAAGTTTTTGTCTCTTTTAAAGCAGCTCCAGAACTGGAAAGCCCCAGCTCTCAGAGCCAGGCCGGCTAACTTTGATATGCAAATGCCAGCCATTAGAAACTGGGTCCACCCAAACGTGGCAATTCCCACCTTTGCCCTCTTGCCCTTACCCCAACATGTGCCTGGCAATATGGCCGCCCCCACATATCCCCACCTGTGCAGAACATCATGGTGCCCTGTATTTGCATATTAAAAGCTAGGGTTGGAGAGCCAGTTTTTTTCACAGGCTATGTGAGTGACATTCCCGGTCAAACCAATTCCCTGAGTCCTATGCAAATCAGGTACCACCTCCTCCAGCCTCCTCATATAAGCAGTTACCTTTCCACGGCACTCAGGGTTTCCTCTCACGGCTTTGGAGCCCCCCTCCATCTCTGTTCAGGGGAGCTTCTTTGTTTTCCCTTCTTTCTTGCCTATTAAACTCCCACTCCTTAAAACCACTCCACGTGTGTCCGTGTCGTTTTATCCAATTTGGCGTGAGACAAGAGCCCTGGTGTTCTTCACTCATTGGAGCCGTATCAATAATATATGTCATGAAAAACATCCAGAAAACCAAAAGTTGGTTCTTTGGAAAGGCTTATAAAATTGGTACACATTTGGTGAGATTAATAAAGAAAAAATAAAGAGAAATAACAAATATCAACAACTGAGAATTGGACAGTAGTACAGATCACACAGACATTAAAAACATAAAAAAAGGCTAGGTGCAGTGGCTCACACCTGTAATCTCAGCACTTTGGGATGCTGAGGTGGGAGGCTTTCCTGAAGCTAGGAATTTGACACCAGCCTGGGCAACATAGAGAGACCTGGTATCTATTAATTTTTTTCTTTAATTAGCCAAGTGTCATGGCACATACCTGCAGTCATATCTGCTTGGGAGGCTGAAGTGGGAGGACTGCTTGAGCTCAGGAGTTTGAAGTTACAGTGAGCCATGATCATGCTACTGCACTATAGCCTGGGCAGCAAAAGGAGGTCCTGTCTTTAAAAAAAAAAAAAAAAAAAAGCATAAGAAGAGACTTCCTTTTCAGCTATGATAAAGTCCTTTGCAGCAGATTAATACTCATATGAAGAACAGCTAGTACATCTAGCTAAAATTTTTTGGCATATCTATTTGAAGGCATCAGAAAGCTGAAATGGCAGTCAAGACTTTATGTACCAATGTCCTGGAGGAAAAAGCAGCTCACTGAATTGAATCCAATATTTTGCGTTCTGCTTTCCTCTTCAGCATTTACAAATGCTTGGTTTGGGGTGAGAAGCCAGGCATAAAGAAGATGCTAGAGACACCAGCAGTTTTCAGCAATCTAATGGGATGGAGAAGATAAAAACTGGAGTTTGAGTTGCCAGGAATTGAGGAGCCAAGATCTTGGAGATAAGAGATGTAGAAGCATACTCAGTTCATACCTGTTTTCAGCTGGAAGTACTTGCTGGTTCTAGAGGTGCATGGGATTAGATTAGAGGCTATAAAACCAAGCAGAAATGACCGAAAAGCACAGCAGAGTTTTCTGTATCATGAAATTGGAGTTCAGCATCTGCCAAGAAGGAAGAAGTCCAGTAAACACTACAAGCTCTCGGCTGATACTCTTCAATGACATTACCCTAGGAAAGGGTGCAAACTAGAGATAGTACAGCTATTGTAAGACTACAGCCTAGCCTCACATGAGCTCAGCCCTGGTTGGAATGAGCTGATCTGCCTGACTTCAGTTGCCTGCCAAAGAATAGGATCAATCCTCTCTGGAGAAAAATAACATCATCCAGAAACCCTGCAATTGTTCATTCACTCTCCGGCAATCAATTATAACTGACCAGGTTATACAGGAGTTATTAAGAAATAATTCTTAGGCAGCTAGAAAGAGTGAAAGTTCTCAGTGGAATTTTCCTTTAATAAAAAGCAGCCGCAAACCATTTCTTCCCTAACAGAAAACAACCTGATAAGCTTTTATATGTAAATGTCGGCAGCTGTACCTGAAAACCAGGTACATTCAATATGGCGTCTCCCGCCATCTTTTCCTTATGACCACGTTTGCTGGCATTATAGCAGCCTTCAGGTAAAACCACCTGTACAGGTAACACGGCTGCCGCCAGGAGGAGGCTGTATTTGCATAATAAAAGACTAGGATGGGAGGGCCAGTCATTTTGCTGGTTATGTAAATGACACACCTGGTCAAACCAATCCCCTAGGCCCTATGTAAATGAATCACTGCGTCCTCAAGCCTCTGTACAAAGCAGATTGCGTTCTGCCCCAAACTGGAGAACCTTTGGGGCAACCCGCTTTCTCACCATGAGGAAGCCTTTTTTCTCTCTCTTCTTGTCTATTAAACTGTCCCCTCCTAAACCCACTCCTTGTGTGTGTCCATGTTTTGAATTCTTTCTCGGCCGTGACAAAGAACCAGGGGATATCCCCAGACAATGAAGCCATTTCACAGGGACATCAAGAAAAATGAGCAAAAGAAATACAGTGCCACATGAGAAGTGCTAAACTGGGTAGAAATAACCACTCTCACTTTCATATTATCACCAGTAATGTGTGCAATAATGCAATAATATATTGCTCCATGCCTGACCCCACCAAGCTGTGTGTCACATTTAAGGACAATTGTTCACTAAGTAATGTTTGAGCATTTGTCATGTGCTGGGCATTGTAGTAGATGCTGGACGTACAGAGATGAACAAGGCAGATGCTTTGTGATAATGTGAGCCTGAAGCTGCCAAAGAATACCATAGGAACCTAAAGAATGTAGCCCAAACTGTAGAAGACACAGGAAAGAAACAGTAAAAATCCAAACAGCGGGCATCATTTGAATCCTGAAGCCAAATGCACGTAAAGGCCAACCCCACACTAGATGTTTTAAAATTGACATACAGTAAAAATGACTTTATTGTTGGTATACAATTCTGTGAGTATTAACACATGTCTATATTTGTGTAGGGAATACCACAGTCAAAATATCAATAGTTGCATTACTCAGCCTCTGAAAAAATTCCTTGCCCTATCCCTTTGGTGTGGTATCTATTAACCACCACTTTGCCCTGATAAACACTGATATGTTCTCTATGACTGTAGTTTGAATGTAGTTGGCAAATCAATGGAAACACAATAGTATGTAACTTTTAGAGCCTGGTTTCTTTCACTCAGCATGATGTCCTTGAGATTTGTGCAAACATTTAGTGTTTTCCATGGAGTTTATGATGCTTCTGTTATCGATTTCTAATATAATTTTGTGGTAGTGAGGGAATATAACTATATTTCAATCCATTTAACTTTATTGGGATTTATTTTATGGCCTACTACATGACCTATCTTACTGAATAGTCCCTGTACTCTTGAAAAAAATGTGTATTTTGCTGTTGTTGGATAGAGTGTTTTGTAAACATCAATTAAGATGTGTTGGTGAACATTTTTTATTATTATTATACTTTAAGTTCTAGGGTACATGTGCACAAGGTGCAGGTTTGTTACATATGTATACATGTGCCATGCTGATGTGCTGTACCCATTAACTCGTCATTTACATCAGGTATTTCTCCTAATGCTATCCCTGTCCCGTCCCCCTGCCCCATGACAAGCCCTGGTGTGTGATGTTCCCTACCCTGTGTCCAAGTGTTCTCATTGTTCAATTTCCACCTATGAGTGAGAACATGCGGTGTTTGGTTTTCTGTCCTTGTGATAGTTTGCCCAGAATGATGGTTTCCAGCTTCATCCATGTCCCCACAAAGGACATGAGCTCATCATTTTTTTATGGCTGCATAGTATTCCATGGTGTATATGTGCCACATTTTCTTAACCCAGTCTATCATTGATGAATATTTGGGTTGGTTCCAAGTCTTTGCTATTGTGAATTGTGCCACAGTAAACATACGTGTGCATGTGTCTTTATAGCAGCATGATTTATAATCCTTTGGGTATATATCCAGTAATGGGACGGCTGGGTCAAATGGTATTTCTAGTTCTAGATCCTTAAGGAATTGCCACACTGTCTTCCACAATGGTTGAACTAGTTTACAGTCCCACCAACAGTGTACAAGTGTTCCTATTTATCTACATCCTCTTCAGCACCTGTTATTTCCTGACTTTTTAATGATTGCCATTCTAACTGCTGTGAGATGGTATCTCATTGTGGTTTTGATTTTCATTTCTCTGATGGCCAGTGATGATGAGCATTTTTTCATGTGTCTGTTGGCTGCATAAATGTCTTCTTTTGAGAAGTGTCTGTTCATATCCTTTGCCAACTTTTTGATGGGGTTGTTTTATTTTTTCTTGTAAATTTGTTTAAGTTCTTTGTAGATTCTGGATATTAGCCCTTTGTCAGATGGGTAGATTGCAAAAATTTTCTCCCATTCTGTAGGTTGCCTGTTCACTCTGATGGTAGTTTCTTTTGCTTTGCAGAAGCTCTTTAGTTTAATTAGATCCCATTTGTATATTTTGGCTTTTGTTGCCATTGCTTTTGGTATTTTAGACATGAAGTCCTTGCCCATGCCTATGTCCTGACTGGTATTGCCTAGGTCTTCTTCTAAGGTTTTTATGATTTTTGGTCTAACATTTAAGTCTTCAATCTACCTTGAATTAATTTTTGTATAAGGTATAAGGAAGGGATCCAGTTTCAGCTTTCTACATATGGCCAGCCAGTTTTTGCAGCACCATTTATTAAATAGGGAATCCTTTCCCCATTTCTTGTTTTTGTCAGGTTTGTCAAAGATCAGATGGTTGTAGATGTGTGGTATTATTTCTGAGGGCTCTGTTCTGTTACACTGGTCTATATCTCTGTTTTGGTACCAGGACCATGCTGTTTTGGTTACTGCAGCCTTGTAGTATAGTTTGAAGTCAGGTAGCGTGATGCCTCCAGTTTTATTCTTTTGGCTTATGATTGTCTTGGCAATGCAGGCTCTTTTTTGGTTCCATATGAACTTTAAAGTAGTTTTTTCCAATTCTGTGAAGAAAGTCATTAGTAGCTTGATGGGGATGGCATTGAATCTATAAATTACCTTGGGCAGTATGGCCATTTTCATGATATTGATTTTTCCTATCCATCATCACGGAATGTTCTTCCATTTGTTCATGTCCTCTTTTATTTCATTGAGCAGTGGTTTGTAGTTCTCCTTGAAGAAGTCCTTCACATCCCTTGTAAGATGGATTCCTAGGTATTTTATTCTCTTTGAAGCAATTGTGAATGGGAATCCACTCATGATTTGGCTCTCTGTTTGCCTATTATTGTTGTATAGAAATGCTTGTGATTTTTGCACATTGATTTTGTATCCTGAGACTGCTGAAGTTGCTTATCAGCTTAAGGAGATTTTGGACGGAGATGATGGGGTTTTCTAAATATACAATCATGTCATCTGCAAACAGGGACAATTTGACTTCCTCTTTTCCTAATTGAATACCCTTTATTTCTTTCTCCTACCTGATTGCCCTGGCCAGAACTTCCAACACTATGTTGAATAGGAGTGGGGAGAGAGGGCATCCCAGTCTTGTGCCAGTTTTCAAAGGGAATGCTTCCAGTTTTTTCCCATTCAGTATGATATTGGCTGTGGGTTTGTCATAAATAGCTCTTATTAGTTTGAGATACATCCCATCAATACCTAGTTTATTGAGAGTTTTTAGCATGAAAGGCTGATGAAATTTGTCCAAGTCCTTTTCTGCGTCTATTATAATCATGTGGTTTTTGTCTTTGGTTCTGTTTATATCATGGATTACTTTTATTGATTTGCGTATGTTGAACCAGCCTTGCATCCCAGGGATGAAGCCAACTTGATTGTGGTGGATACACTTTTTGATGTGCTGCTGGATTCGGTTTGCCAGTATTTTATTGAGGATTTTTGCATCGATGTTTATCAGGGATATTGGTCTAAAATTCTCTTTTTTTGTTGTGTCTCTGCCAGGTTTTGGTATCAGGATGATGCTGGCTTCATAAAATAAGTTATAGAGGATTCCCTCTTTTTCTATTGATTGGAATAGTTTCAGAAGGAATGGTACCAGCTCCTCTTTGTACCTCTTGTAGAATTTGGCTGTGAATCCATCTGGTCCTGGACATTTTTTGGTTGGTAGGCTATTAATTATTTCCTTAATTTCAGGGCCTGTTATTGGTCTATTCAGAGATTCAACTTCTTCCTGGTTTAGTCTTGGGAGGGTGTGTGTGTCCAGGAATTTATCCATTTCTTCCAGATTTTCTAGAGGTGTTTATAGATTTGTATAGAGGTGTTTATCATATTCTCTGATGGTGGTTTGTATTTCTTTGGGATCAGTGGTGATATCCCCTTTATCATTTTTTATTGTGTCTGTTTGATTCTTCTCTTTCTTCTTCTTTATTAATTGGGCTAGTGGTCTATCTATTTTGTTAATCTTCTCAAAAAACCAGCTCCTGGATTCTTTGATTTTTTGGAAGGGTTTTTCATGTCTCCATCTCCTTCAGTTCTGCTCTGATCTTAGTTATTTCTCGTCTTCTGCTAGCTTTTGAATTTGCGCGCTCTTGCTTCTCTGGTTCTTTTAATTGTGATGTTAGGGTGTTGATTTTAGATCTTTCCCACTTTCTCCTGTGGGCATTTAGTGCTATAAATTTCCCTCTAAACACTGCTTTAGCGGTGTCCCAGAGATTCTGGTACATTGTGTCTTTATTCTCATAGGTTTCAAATAACTTATTTATTTTTGCCTAAACTTCGTTATTTACCCAGTAGTCATTCAGGAGCAGGTTGTTCAGTTTCCATGTAGTTGTGCAGTTTTGAGTGAGTTTCTTAATCCTGAATTCTAATTTGATTGCCCTGTGGTCTGAGAGACATTTTATTATAATTTCTGTTCTTTTACATTTGCTGAGTAGTGCTTTACTTCCAAACATGTGGTCAATTTTAGAATAAGTGTGACGTGGTGCTTAGAAGAATGTATATTCTGTTGATTTGGGTTGGAGAGTTCTGTATAAGTCTATTAGGTCTGCTTGGGGCAGAGCTGAGTTCAAGTCCAGGATATCCTCGTTAACTTTCTGTCTCATTGATCTGTCTAATGTTGACAGTGGGGTGTTATCATTTTTATTGTGTGGGACTCTTAGTCTCTTTGTAGGTCTCTCAGGACTTGTTTTATGTATCTGGGTGCTCCTGTATTGGGTGCATATATATTTAGGATAGTTAGCTCTTCTTGTTGAATTGATCCCTTTACCATTATGTAATGGTCTTCTTTGTCTCTTTTGATCTTTGTTGGTTTAAAGTCTGTTTTATCAGAGACTAGGATTGCAACCCCTGCTTTTTTTTTTTGTTTGTTTTCCATTTGTTTGGTAGATCTTCCTCCATCCCTTTATTTTGAGCCTATGTGTGTCTCTGCATGTGAGATGGGTCTCCTGAATACAGCACACTGATGGGTCTTGACTCTTTATCCAATTTGCCAGTCTATGCCTTTTAATTGGGGCATTTAGCCCATTTACATTTAAAGTTAATATTGTTATATGTGAATTTGATCCTGTCGTTATTATGTTAGGTTATTTTGCTCATTTGTTGATGCAGTTTCTTCCTAGCATCGATGGTCTTTACAATTTGGCATGTTTTTGCAGTGGCTGGTACCAGTTGTTCCTTTCCATGTTTAGTGCTTCCTTCCAGAGCTCTTGTAAGGCAGGCCTGGTGGTGACAAAATCTCTCAGCATTTGCTTGTCTGTAAAGGATTTTATTTCTCCTTCACTTATGAAGGTTAGTTTGGCTGGATATGAAATTCTGGGTTGAAAATTCTTTTCTTTAAAAATGTTGAATATTGGCCCCCACTCTCTTCTGGCTTGTAGAGTTTCTGCTGAGAGGTCCGCTGTTAGTGTGATGGGCTGCCCTTTGTGTGTAACCTGACCTTTCTCTCTGGCTGCCGTTAACATTTTTTCCTTCATTTCAACCTTGGTGAATCTGACAATTATGTGTCTTGGACTTGCTCTTCTCGAGGTGTATCTTTGTGGCATTCTCTGTATTTCCAGAATATGAATGTTGGCCGGTCTTGCTAGATTGGGGAAGTTCTCCTGGATATATCCTGAAGAGTGTTTTCCAACTTGGTTCCATTCTCCCTGTCACTTTCAGGTACATGACTCAGACACAGATTTGGTCTTTTCACATAGTCCCATATTTCTTGGAGGCTTTGTTCATTTCTTTTTACTCATTTTTCTCTAAACATCTCTTCTCACTTCATTTCATTTCATTCATTTAATCTTCAATAACTGATACCCTTTCTTCCACTTGATTGAATTGGCTACTGAAGCTTGTGCATACGTCACGTAGTTCTTGTGCCATGGTTTTCAGCTCCGTCAGGTCATTTAAGGTCTTCTCTATGCTGTTTATTCTAGTTAGCCATTTGTCTAATCTTTTTTCAAGATTTTTAGCTTCTTTGCCATGGGTTTGAACATCCTCCTTTAGCTCGGAGAAGTCTGTTATTACTGATCTTCTGAAGCCTATTTCTATCAACTCGTCAAAGTCATTCTCTGTCCAGCTTTGTTTCGTTGCTGGCAAGGAGCTGTGTTCCTTTGGAGGAGAAGAGGCATTCTGGTTTTTATAATTTTCAGCTTTTCTGCTCTGGTTTCTCCCCATCTTTGTGGTTTTATCCACCTTTGGTTTTTGATGATGGTGACCTACAGATGGGGTTTTGGTGTGGATATCCTTTTTGTTGATGTTGATGCTATTCCTTTCTGTTTGTTAGTTTTCCTTCTAACAGTCAGGATCCTTAGCTGCAGGTCTGTTGGAGTTTGCTGGAGGTTCACTCCAGACGCTGTTTGCCTGGGTATCACCAGTGGAGGCTGCAGAACAGCAAATACTACAGAACAGCAAATGTTGCTGCCTGATTCTTCCTCTAGAAGCTTCGTCTCAGAGGGGTACCTGGCTGTATGAGGTGTAAGTCGGTCCCTACTGGGAGGTGTCTCCCAGTTAGGCTACTTGGGGGTCAGGGACCCACTTGAGGAGTCAGCCTGTCCGTTCTCAGATCTCAAACCCTGTGCAGGGTGAACCATTACTCTCTTCAAAGCTGTCAGACAGGGGTGTTTAAGTCTGCAGAAGTTTCTGCTGCCTTTTGTTCAGCTACGCCCTGCCCCCAGAGGTAGAGTCTACAAAGGCAGACAGGCCTACTTGAGCTGCAGTGGGCTCCACCCAGCTTGAGCTTCCTGGCCGCTTTGTTTACCTAGTCAAACCTCAGCAATGGCAGACGCCCCTCCCCCAGCCTCGCTGCAGTCTTGCAGTTCAAACTCGCACTGCTGTGCTAGCAGTGAGCAAGGCTCTGTGGGCCTGGGACCTTTCGAGACAGGTGTGGGATATGATCTGCTGGTGTGCCATTTGCTAAGACCATTGAAAAAGCACAGCATTAGGGTGGGAGTGTCCTGATTTTCGAGGTACCATCTGTCACGGCTTCCCTTGGCTAGGAAAGGGAATTCCCTGACCCCTTGTGCTTCCTGGGTGAGGCTATGCCCTGCCCTGCTTCGGCTCACCCTCCGTGGGCTGCACCCACTGTCCAACAAGTTCCAGTGAGATGAACCCGGTACCTCAGTTGGAAATGCAGAAATTACCCGTGTTCTGCATCATTCATGCTGGGAGCTGCAGACTGGAGCTGTTCCTATTTGGCCATCTTGAAGGGTGCTCCGAAAATATTATTTAATTCTTCTATATACATCTACATTCTCTCTACTTGTTATATCAAATACTGAAAGAGGAATGTTGAAGTCTCAAACTCTAATTGTAAATTCATCCATTTTTTCTTCTTTCTATTCTGTCAGAATTTGTTTCATATATTTTAAAGTTCTGTTATTGAGAGCATATATATTTAGAATTGTAATGTCTTCTTGATGAATTAGTCTCTTTGTCATTGTGAAATGTCTCTATTTATTTGAGATAATATTCTTTGTTCCAAACTCTAATTTGCATGATATTAATACAGCCACCAGCCACTTCAGCATTTTTTTTTTTTTTTTTTTAGACAGAGTGCAATGGGAAGATCTCAGCCCACCACAACCTCTGCCTCCTAGGTTCAAGCGATTCTCCTGCCTCAGCCTCCCAAGTAGCCGGGATTACAGGCATGCACCACCACACCTGGCTAATTTTGTATTTTTAGTAGAGATGGAGTTTCTCCATGTTGATTAGGCTGGTCTCGAACTCCCGACCTCAGGTGATCCGCCCACCTCTGTCTCCCAAAGTGCTGCGATTACACATGTGCCCCACTGTGCCTGGCCCTCCAGCTTTCTTATTATTAGAGTTAGCATGGTATATCATTCCCTTTCCCTTTGTTGCATAAAATCTGTGTCTTCATATTTAATGCATATTGCTGGATTTTCTTTTTTCACTCAGCCTATCTCTGCATTCTTTTTTATTTTGAATTTCTGTGGGTACATACCAGGTGTATGTATTTATGGGTTACACGAGATATTCTGATACAGAGATACAATGCATAATAATCATATCAGATGGCCGGGCACCGTGGCGCATGCCTGTAATCCCAGCTACTCGGGAGGCTGAGGCAGGAGAATCACTTGAACCTGCAAGTGGAGGTTGTGGTGAGCCGAGATCGTGCCATAGCACTGCAGCTGGGGCAACAAGAGCAAAACTCCATGTCAAAATAAATAAATAAATAATCAAATCAGGGTAAATGGGGTATATATCACCTCAAGCATTTATTCTTTGTGATACAAACAATCCAACTATACTCTCTTAGTTATTTTTAAGTGTGCTTTTGTGCTATCAAAATACTAGATTTTATTCATTCTATCTAACTATATCAACTATATTTTTGTATCCATTAACCATATCCACTTGCCCCCTACCACCTGTGCCACCACCGCTACCCTTCCCAACTTTGGGCAACCATCATTCTACTCTCTATCCCCATGAGTTTAGTTATTTTTCTTTTATAGCTCCCACAAATAAGTGAGAACTTGCAATATTTGTCTTTCTGTGCCCGGCTTATTTCACTTAACATAGTGACCTCCAGTTTCATCCATGCTGTTGCAAATGACAAGATTTCGTTGTTTTTATGGTTGCATAGTACTCCATCATGTATAAGTATCACATTTTCTTTATCCATTTATCTGTTGATGGACACTTAGGTTGCTTCTAAAACTTGGCTGTTGTGAATACTGCTGCAATAAATATGGGAGTGAGTGCACTATATCTCTTCAGTATACTGGCTTCATTTTCTTTGGGTATATACCTAGCAGTGTGACTGTTTGGGTATATACCTACCAGTTTTGCTCTTTTTGCACAGGATAGCTTTGGGTATTGTGGGTCTTTTGTGGTTCTATATAAATTTTAGGACTATTTCTTCTATTTCTGTCAAGAATGTCATAGGTATATTCATTGTAGATTGCCTTGGGTAATATGGACATTTTAACAATATTGTTTCTTCAAATTCATGATCATGGAATACTTTTCCATTTTTTGCATGTCCTCTTCAATTTCCTGCATCAGTATTTTATACTTTTATTGCAAAGATCTTCAATTATTTAGTTAAATTTATTCCTAGGTATCTTATTTTACTTGTAGCTATTGTAAATGGGATTACTTTCTAGATTTCTTTTTCAAATTGTTCACTATTGGCATATAGAAATATTACTGATTTTTGTATGTTGATTTTGTATCCAAAAACTTTACCGAATTTGCTGATCAACTCTAATAGTTTCTTGGTGGAGTCTTTAGATTTTTTGAAATGTGAGATTATATCATCTGAAAACAAGGATAATTTGACTTCTTACTTCCAGTTTGGATGCCCTTTCTTTTACTTGTCTAATTGCTCTAGCTAGGACTTCCAGTACTATGTTGAATGACAGTGGTGAAAGTGGGCATCCTTGTCATTGTTCCAGATCTTAGAGGAAAGGTTTTCCATTTTTCCCCATTCAGTATAATACTAGTTGTGGGTCTGTTTACTGTGTTGAGGTATGTTACTTTTATACGCAGTTTTTTCAGGATTTATCGTGGAGGAATGTTGAATTTTATCAAATGTTTTTTCAGCATCAAGTGAAATGATCATTGGTTTTTGTCCTTTATTCTGTTGATATGCTGTATCACATTGATTAATTTGCATACATTGAACCATCCTTGCATCCCTGGGATAAACCACTTGGTAATGATAAATGCTCTTTTTAATGTCTTGTTGAATTTGGATTGCTAGTACTGTTTTTTTTTTTAGGATTTTTGCGTTAATGTTCATTGGGGATATTGGCCTGGGGTTTGCTTTTTTGTGTGTGTCTTTGGTTTTGGTATCAGGGCAATACTGACCTCACAGAATAAGTTTGAAAGTATTCCATCATCCTCTATTTTTCTGAATAGTTTGAGTGGGATTGGCATTCATTTTTCTTTAAATGTTTGGTAAATTTCAGCAGTGAAGCCCTCAGATCTCTGGCTTTCTTTGACTTTATATTAAAACTTTGATCTCATTACTTCTTATTGGTTGGCTCAGGTTTTGCATTTCTTCATGGCCCAGTCTTGGTAGGTTGTAGCTTTCTAGGAATGTATCTATTTCTTCTAGATTTTCCAATTTATTGATGTTCATTTGCTGATAGTAGCCACAAATGATCCTTTGAATTACTGTGGTATCAGTTGTAAAGTTGCCTTTTGCATCTCGATTTTATCTATTTGGCTCTCTTTTTTTCTTAATTAGTTAGGCTAAAAGTTTGTCAATTTTGTTTATCTTTTTTTAAAAACCATCATTTCCTTTCATTGATCTTTTGTATTTTTTTTTTCATTTTAGTGTCATTAAGTTCTGCCCTGACCTTTATTTCTTTTCTTCTATTAGTTTTGAGTTTGATTTGCTTGTGCTTTTCTAGTTCTTTAAGATGCATCATTAGTTTATCTATTTGAAGTTTTTCTTCTTTTTCGATGTAGGTGCTTATAGCTATAAACTTTCTTCTTAGCACTTCTGTCACTGTATCCAGTGTCTGTAGGTTTTGGTAGGTTGTGTTTCCATTATCATTTGCTTCAATACATTTTTCAATTTTCTTTTTAATTTCTTCATTGACCCACTGGTTATTCAGGAGCAACTTGTTTAATTTTCATGTGTTTGTATAGTTTCCAAAACTGCTCTTGTGATTTCTAGTTTCATTCCATTGAAGATGCTTTACATTATTTCAATTTCTTGAATGTTTTAAGACTTGTTTTCTGACCTAACATTTAGTTCATCCTTGAGAATGAGCCACATGCTGAGAACGTGTATTCTGCAGCTGTTGGATAAAATGTTCTGTAAATATCTATTAGGTCCATTTCGTGTATAATGTAAATCAAGTCTGATGTTTCTTTGTTGATTTTCTGTCTGGAAGATCTGTCCAATATTAAAAGTGGGGTGTTGAAGTCTCCACCTATTATGGTATTGAGGTCTCTCTCTGTAGTGGTAATAATATGTACTTTACATACCTGGGTGCTCCAGCGTTGGGTGCATATATATTTACAAGTGCTATATCCTCTTACCAAATTGACCCTTTTATCATTATATAATGATCTTCTTTGTTCCATAGTTTTTGTTTTGAAATAATCTATTTTGTCTGATGTAAGTATAGCTACTCTTGCTCTCTTTTTGTTTCCATTGGCATGGAATATCTTTTTCCATCCCTTTTTTTTCAGTCTTTGTTTGTCTTTATAGGTGAAATACGTTTCTTTTTTTTCTTTTTCTCTCTTTTTTTTTTTTTATCAGACAGAGTCTCGCTCTGTCCCCCAGGCTGGCGTGCAGTGGAGTGATCTCGGTTCACTGCAAGCTCCGCCTCCTGGGTTCACGCCATTCTCCTGCCTCAGCCTCCTGAGTAGCTGGGACTACAAGCGCCCACCACCATGCCCGGCTAATTTTTTGTATTTTTAGTAGAGATGGGGTTTCACCACGTTAACTAGGATGGTCTCGATCTCCTGACCTCGTGATCCACCTGCCTCGGTCTCCCAAAGTGTTGGGATTACAGGCGTGAGCCACTGCATCCGGCCAGGTGAAATATGTTTCTTACAGGCAATAGATCATTGGATCATGTCTTTTTATTTATTCAACCACTTTATGTCTTTGGAGTGGAGAGTTTAATCCCCTTACCTTCAACGTTATTATTGATAAATAAGAACTTACTCCTGCCAATATGTTATTTATTTTCTGGTTGTTTTGTGCTCTCCTTTTCCTTCTTTCTTTCCTTCCTGTCTTCCTTTAAATAAAGGTGATTTTCTCAGGTGGTGTTTTTAAATTTCTTGCTTTTTATTTTTTGTGTATCTGTTGTCTGTTTTTTGATTTGAGGTTACCATGAGGCTTGCAAATCATATCATATAATCTATTAATTTAAACTGATGATAACACTAATTGCATAAAGAAACAAGCAAAGGGAAAACTGATACAAACTCAAAATCTCTATACTTTAACTTCATCCTCCAGCTTTTTAACTTTTCATTTCTATTTATATTTTATACCGTGTATGTCTTGAAAAATTGTTGTAGTTATTATTTTTGATAGGCTCTTTTATTCTTTCTACTTAAAAGTCGTGTACACACCAGTCACTGGTTTTTTTAAATATTCTGTGTTTTTCTGTGTGCTTAGTACCATTAGCAAATTTTGTACCTTCAGGTGATTTCTTTTTTTTCTTTTTCTTTTTCTTTTTTTTTTTTTTGTGTGAGACAGAATTTCACTCTTGTCACCTAGTCTGGAGTGCAGTGGTGGGATCTCAGCTCACTGCAACCTCCACCTCCCAGGTTCAAGTGATTCTCCTGCCTCAGCCTCCCAAGTAGCTGGGATTACAGGCGCCCTCCACAAACACCCAGCTAATTTTTTGTATTTTTAGTAGACACGGGGTTTCACTGTGTTGGCCAGGCTGGTCTTGAACTCCTGACCTCATGATCCACCCGCCTTGGCCTCCCAAAGTGCTGGGATTACAGGCGTGAGCCATCGTGCCTGGCTCAGATGATTTCTTATTGCTCATGAATGTCCTTTTCTTTCAGATTGACAACGATTAGCAAATCCTGCCAGGCTAGTGTCTTCCCTTGAGGGTTGTGAGTTCCCGTAGTCCTGACAGGGTTCACAGATGCCATCTAGGAGCCAGGGCCTGGAGTTTGGAACTTTAGGAATCTACCTGGTGCTCTATTCTACTACAGCTGAACCTGGCACCAAAGCTGGAAGATAAAGTCCTTCCCACTCTTCTCTCCCCTTTCTTCAAGCAGAGGAGTCTCTCCTAGTGGCATCCACTGCCCCAGGCCTTCAGTGCATACTACCTGGGTACCCCTGATATTCACTCAAGACCCAAGGGCTCTTTGGTCAGCTTGTGGTAAGTGCTGCCAGTTCTTAGTCTCTCCCTTCAGGAGAGTAGGCTCCCCTCTCGCCAAGGGCAGGTCCAGAAATGCTGTTGGGAGCCAAGGTCTGGAACAGGAACCCCCAGGAGCCCACCTAATGCTGTACCCCACTGTGACTGAGCTGGCACCCAAGCTGATTTTTGGTTCTTATGAAGGTGCTTTTCTGTGTGGATATTCAATTTAGTATTCCTGCAGGGGGGATGATCACTAGAGGCTTCTGTTCACCCATCTTGTTCTGCCTCTCCTATCTCTGCTTTCTATTGGAGTGTTTAGAATATGTTTCCTTCAATGTAATTTTTGATGTGGTTTGGTTTTAACTCTATCATTTTGCTATTTATTTTCCATTTTCTTCATGTGTTCTTTTCTTTTTTTCCCTCTGTCCCTGCCTTCTTTTGGATTAATTGAATAGTTTTCATTATTCCATTTTATCTCTACTACTGGCTTATTAGCTACACCTCTTTGTTTTTTGTTTGTTTGTTTTTTTAGAGCTTACTCTAAGTTAAAAAATGTATCTTTAACTTATCACAGTCTACCTCCCAATAACGTACCATTTTATGTTTAGTATATCAATCCTACAACAGCATTTGTTCATTTACCCCTCTTGTCCCTTGTGCTATTTTATCATATATTTTACTTCTGCATATAATATAAACCAAACAAAACATCGTTTTCAATTTGACTTTAAGTATTAAGGTTATTTACTTTTTTGACTTTTTTGAGACAGGGTCTTCCTCTGTAGCCCAGGCTAGAGTGCAGTGGTGCAAGCATGGCTCACTGCAGCCTTGACCTTCCTGGGCTCAAGTGATCCCCCACCTCACCCTCCCGAGTAGCGGGGACACAGGTGCATGCCACCACGCCTGGCTAATTTTTCTTTTTTTGTAGAGGCAAGGTTTTACCATGTTGCCCAGGCTAAGGTTAATTTTTTTTTTTTTTAATGTTTTTATTTTGGAGTAATCTTAATCTCATAGGAAGGTATAGTGAAAATTTTTAAATAAGAAAAAAATCTCTTATTTACTCATGTATTTACTTATTCTGGTACTCTTTATTCCTTTGGATCAATCCAGGTTTTTATCTGGTATCATAGGCCTATTCTTATAGAAGTTTTAACATTTTTTGTAATACACGTCCAATGCTGATGAATTCTTCCAGCCTTTTTTATTTGAAAAAATTTGCTATTTCATTTTCATTTTTAAAGTATATTTTGGCTGGGTAGAGGCACTTTTGTTTGTTTTTGTGCCCTTTTGGCCCTTTATTGGCCCATTGTCACCTGACTTGCATAGTGTCTGGTGAGAAGTCTGTAATTCTTATCCCTCTTCTTGTGTGTAAGAAGACATATTGTATTTTTCTCTCTGGCTTCTTTTACAATTTTCTCTTTATGATCAGTTTTTGGCCATCTTAACATGATGTGAGTGTGTGTGTGGTGTGTGTGTGTGTGTGTGTGTGTGTGTTTATGTCTTGCTTGGCGTTATCGAGAGTTTAAGATATACAAGTGTATTATTTGCTTCATATGAGCAAACATTTTAGTCATTGTTTCTTAAAATATTTTCCTGTCCTTCCTTTTCTGGGTCCTCAACTATATGTACATTACAGCACTTGATATTGTCCCAAAGGTCTCTGAGATTTTCTTAATTTCTTTCATTTTTTTTCCTCTGTCTCAAGTTTAGATTGTTTCTGTTGGCACTTCTTCACATTTATTGACAGTTTCTTCTTTGTGCCTACTCTGCTGTTAATCTCATTCCATAAATCTTTCATTATCATTTCTAAAAGTTTTGTTTGGCTCTTTCTTTTTTGCTCTTTTTTTATATCTTACGTTTCTTTCCTCATTGTGTTCGTGTTTACTTTTTTTTTTTTTTTTGAGACAGAGTCTTGCTGTCTTGCCCAGGCTGGAGTGCCATGGCACGATCTCGGCCTCCCAAAGTGTTGGGATTACAGGTGTGAGCCACCATTCTCAGCCCATGTTTTCCTTTAAGAACTAAAACAGGCTGGGCACAATGGCTCACATCTAACATTCTAGCATTTTGGGAGGCAGAGGCAGGCAGATCACTTGAGGCCAGGGGTTTAAGACCAGCCTGGCCAACATAGTGGAACCCTGTCTCTACTAAAAGTACAAAAAAATAGCTGGGTATGGTGGCATGCATCTGTAATACCAACTACTCAGGAGGCTGAGGCAGGAGAATCACTTGAACCTGGGAGGTGGAGGTTGAAGTGAGCTGAGATTGCACCTACTGTACTCCAGACTGGGCAACAGAGTGAGACTCTGTCTCAAAAAAAGAAAAAAAAATTAAAACATAAGTTTATCTTATTTTTTTTTCAGTTAAAACTTTTTATATTTTAATAGCTTTGGGGGTACAAGTGGCTTTTGGTTACACGGGTGAGTTGTATGGTGGTGAAGTCTGAGATTTTACCACACCTATCTCCTTAGTAGTATATGTTGTACCCAATATATAGGTTTTGTATCTTCCCACTCTCCCGCTTCTGAGTCTCCATAGTTCATTATATCACTTTGTATGCCTTTGCGTATCTATAGCTTAGCTCTTGCTTATAAGTGAGAACATAAGATATTGGGTTTTCCATTCCTGAGCTGTTTCACTTAGAAAAGTGGCCTCCAGCTCCATCCAAGTTGCTGCAAAACACATATTTAGTTCTTTTCTATGGCTGAGTCATATTCCATGGTGCATGTATATCACATTTTCTTTATCCACTCATTGGTTGATGGGCACTTAGGTTGGTTCCATGTCTTTGCAATTGTGAATTGTGCTACAACAAACACATGTGTGCAGATGACTTTTTGATATAACAACTTGTTTTCCTTTGGGCAGATACCCAAGAGTGGGATTGCTGGATCAAATGGTAGATCTACTTTTAGTTCTTTAGGAAATCTCCATACTGTTTTCCATAGAAGTTGTACTAATTTACATTCCCACCAGCAGTGTATAAGCATTCCCTTTTCTCCACATCCACACCACCATCTGTTGTTTTTTTGACTTTTTAATACTGGCCATTCTTGTAGGAGTAAGGTGGTATCTTGTTGTAGTTTTAATTTGCATTTCCCTAATAGGTGATGTTTCATATGTTTGTTGGCCATTCATATATCTTCTTTTGAGAAATGTCTGTTCATGTCACTTTCCCATTTTTTGATAGGGTTATTTGCTTTTTCTTGCTGCTCTGTTTGAGTTCCTTGTAGATTCTGGATATTAGTCCTTTGTCAGACGCATAGTTTGCAAATATTTTTTCCCATTTGGTAGATTATCTGTAAACATAATTTTAATGCTGTTTTCTTTTTTTTTTTTTTTTTTTTTTTTTTGAGACGGAGTCTCACTGTGTTGCCCAAGCTGGAGTGCAGTGGCCGGATCTCAGCTCACTGCAAGCTCTGCCTCCCGGGTTTTTACGCCACTCTCCTGCCTCAGCCTCCCGAGTAGCCGGGACTACAGGCGCCCGCCACCTCTCCTGGCTAGTTTTTTGTATTTTTTAGTAGAGACGGGGTTTCACCGTGTTAGCCAGGATGGTCTCGAACTCCTGACCTCGTGATCCGCCCGTCTCGGCCTCCCAAAGTGCTGGGATTACAGGCTTGAGCCACCGCGCCCGGCCTTAATGCTGTTTTCATGTTTTCATCTGCAAATTTCACCATTCCCATTATTTCTCCTTCCTTCCTCCCTCGCTCCCTCCCTCGCTCCTCCCTCCCTCCCTCCCTCCCTCCCTTCCTTCCTTCCTTCCCTCCTCTGAGACAGGGTCTTACTCTGTCATCCAGGCTGGAGTGCAGTGGTGCCGTCTTGGCTCACTGGAGCCTCGATCTCCTGGGCTCAAGTTCCCATGTCTGTCTCCTGAGTAGCTGAGACTACAGGTACATGCCACCATGCCCGGCTAATTTTTGTATTTTTTGTAGGGACAGCATTTTGCCATGTTGCCCTGGCTGGTTTGAACACCTGAGCTCGAGCAATCTGCCCACCTTGGCCTCTCAAAGTGCTGGGATTACAGGAGTAAGCGACCATGCGTAGGCCATTTCTATCCTTTCTATGTCTATTACATGATTTTCCACTTGGTTATAGATCACATTTTCTTGCTTCTTAATATGTCTCATAATATTTAATTGGATATTTGAATCTTATACTGTTGCGTGCCTAGATTTTGTTATCTTCTTATAAAGCTTTTGGTTAAAATTGTACATTGTATATAATATATTGTGGCCACTCTGGATTCTATTTTGTTCTTCAGATAATTATTTGACTAGTATTTTTTTTGTTTGTTTGTTTCTTTGAGACAAGTTCTTGCTCTGTCACCCAGGCTAGAGTACAGTTGCAGGAGCACGGCTCACTGGAGCTTTGACCTCCTGGATTGGAGCAATTCTTCTGCCTCAGTCTTCTATGTAGCTGGGACCACAGGTGCATATCACCACACCTGGCTACCTGGCTAATTAAAAAAAATTTTTTTGTAGAGATGGGGTCTCACTTTGTTGCCCAGTCTGGTCTTTAACTCCTGGGCTCAAGTGATCCTCCCACCTCTGCCTCCCACAGTGCTGAGATTACTGGTGTGAGCCACCTTGCCTGTTTATTTGTTTTTAAATCAAGTAAACTTGCCTAGACTCCCTGTCTCCTTAGTAGAGTGAAGCAGTTTATATTCTGCTTAGTTCTTAGTTTAGTGAAGGATTTGGCCAGTGTTTACACTTAGATTGTGGGGGGTTACACCCATCTACAGTTGCCCTAATGATCAGTCTTTCTTTTTAAATTCTAAACTGCTTTACCAGCTCTACTTCTATTCTCTGTTATCTCAAATAAGTCTTCAGTTTTCTGCTACCCAAGGTGTACCTCTGTTGGGAAATATATGCATTCAAAAGAGCAGCAAACTCACACACTTCACTGAGTGCAGTTCTGTTTTTCAGGGACTCTTGTTATTTCACCAGGCCCTCTGTAGTTTAGCAGTCAGCCAGGGATTTGGGCAGAGTTTACACCCAGATTTTGGATCTCACACATTTTGGAGGTCACTCCCCAAACTGATGACTTCTCTTCTAACAAACCCTGTACTCAGTTTACTGACAGTTTGAGCCAGTAAGCCTGCAGTGCTGAGCTTCAGTGGGTGAGGGACACCATCAGACAAAAAGCCACAAACTCATAATTCTTATCAGTTGCTGAACAAAGTCTCCTGTGGTTTTTACCTGCTTCTATTGTTTTAGATCTTTAAAAAGTCACTTTTTGATATTCTGGCTACTTTTCTTAGTTATTAACTGTAGATGGGTTCACTTGACCACTTTATGCTGCCTCCGTTATTAGAAGTGTCCTATTAATTATTCTGATATGAAGACTTTAAAAAATGTCTATGCTTTTACAAGTAGATTATTTCAAACTACTTTACATAACTTATATAGCAAAACTTTTTTTTTTTTTTTTTTTTTTTTTTGAGACAGAGTCTCGCTCTGTCCCCAGGCTGGAGTGCAATGGTGCAATCTCGGCTCACTGCAACCTCCGTCTCCCAGGTTCAAGTGATTCTCCTGCTTCAGCTTCCTGAGTAGCTGGGACTACAGGCACGCACCACCACACCCAGCTAATTTTTGTATTTTTAGTAGAGACGGGGTTTCACCATGTTGGCCAGGATGGTCTCAAACTCTTGACCTAATGATCCACCGGCCTTGGACTCCCAACGTGCTGGGATTGTAGGTGTGAGTCACCGCGTCCAGCCAGCAAAACTTTTTTTATATTATTTTGCTCTTTTAGAGTTCAGATAAGTCAGCAAACTAACTTCCGTCCCTTCCTTCCTCTCTCTTCCTTCCTACCTTTTCTTTCTTTCTTTTTCTTTCCTTTCCTTTCTTTTCTTTTTCTTTCTCTTTCTCTCTTTTTTCTCTTTCTTTTTCTTTCTTTCTTTCTTTCTTCCTTCCTTTCTTTCTTTCTTTCTTTCTTTCTTTCTTTCTTTCTTTCTTTCTTTCTTTCTTTTCTTTTGCTCTTTCTCTCTTTTTTTTTTTTTTTTGATAGGATCTCATTCGGTTGCCCAGGGTAGAGTGCACTGGTGCAATCACAGCTCATTGCATCCTCGAACTCCTAAGCTCAAGCAATCCTTCCACCTCAGCCTCCTAAGTAGCAGGGGCTATAGGTGCATGCCACCATACCCAGCTAATTAAAACAATTTTTTTAGAGACCAAGTCTCATTATGTTGCCCAGATTGGTCTTGAACTTCGGGGCTCAAGCTACCCTTTCACTTTAGCTTCCCAAACTGCTAGGATTACAGGAGTGAATCACTATGCCCAGCTGACAAACTTTTTCTTAAAGGGCCAAGTAATAAATATTTTAGGCTTGTGGGCCATATGATTGCTGCTATAACTACCCAACTGCCATTTTAGTGTGAAGCAGCCATAGACGAAGCACAAATGTAAATTATGTTTAATATAAAATATGTAAGTTAATGGGCATGGCTGTAGTCTGATATTTTATTTAGAAAAGTAAGTAAAGTTTTACTTTATTTACTGATCTGCTGTCTGTACTTTGCTGACCCCTAAGTTAAAATATCTGAAAAATTTCACTTATCAGATAAGTGGGCTCTTTGAAGAGTTTTGTCACTGTGGCATACCAGACAGAGAAAGTCTTGATTAATAAATACTGGTTGAAGAAATGAATAACTAAAAAAGCCATATTATTTCACGATTTCTTTTATTCCTTACAGATTCTTTAACAAACAGTGCCATCTATTGAAGAACCAAGAGGAAATACTTTTCCTGTATACTGAGTATTTATTACAGAGCACTTGAAAAAAATGACAATTATTGGTTCACTCATTCAACAAATACATATTTACCATCTATGTACCTAGCATTATACTTGGCACTGAACTGTATCAAAGAGATAAGGTTTAGATGCTTATAGAGCTTACAGACAAGTGGGAGACTATATTATTGTAAGCACAATTGGAAGCTGCTGGGGTAGTAGTAGTATTTCCTACACCCCATCATATAAATATATATTACATTTTTAAAAATCCATTCATTCCTCTATGGACATTTGGACTGCTTCTGCCTCTTGGCTATTGTGATTAATGCTGCAGTGAATATGAGTGTGCAAATATCTTCTTGAGATCCTGCTTTCCATGTTTCTTGTCTGTTTTTTTGAGACAGAGTTTAGCTCTTGTTGCCCAGGCTGGAGTGCAACGGTGCAGTCTCTGCTCACTGGAACTTCTGCCTCCCAGGTTCAAGCAATTTTCCTGCCTCAGCCTCCTGAGTAGCTGGAATTACAGGTGCATACCACCATGCCCGGCTAATTTTTGTATTTTTAGTAGAGACGAGATTTCACCATGTTGGCCAGGCTGGTCTCAAACTCCTGACCTCAAGTGATCCACCTACCTTGGCCTCCTAAAGTGCTGGGATGACAGGCATGAGCCACCATGCCTGGCCTGTTTTTGGATATATACCCAGGAGAGGGATTGTTGGATCATACTGTAATTCTATTTTTGGTTTTTAAGGACCCTCCATACTGTTTTTCTTTTTTTTTTATTTTTTTTTTTCCGTTTTTTTTTTTTTTTTTAATTATACTTTGAGTTCTAGGGTACATGTGCATAATGTGCAGGTTTGTTACATATGTATACTTGTGCCATGTTGGTGTGCTGCAGCCATCAACTCATCAGCACCCATCAACTTCCATACTGTTTTTCTTTTTTTTTTTCTTTGAGACGGAGTCTCGCTTTGTGGCCCAGGCTGGAGTGCAGTGGCCGGATCTCAGCTCACTGCAAGCTCCACCTCCTGGGTGTATGCCATTCTCCTGCCTCAGCTTCCTGAGTAGCTGGGACTACAGGCACCCGCCACCTCGCCCGGCTAGTTTTTTGTATTTTTTAGTAGAGACAGGGTTTCACCGTGTTAGCCAGGATGGTCTCGATCTCCTGACCTCGTGATCTGCCCGTCTCGGCCTCCCAAAGTGCTGGGATTACAGGCTTGAGCCACCGCGCCCCGCCTCCATACTGTTTTTCATACCAACTGCATCATCTCACAGTCCCACCAGCAGTGCACGAGCATTCCAATTTCTCCACATCCTTGCCAATACTTGTTATTGTTCATTTATTGATGATAGTGGTCATCCTAATGGGTGTGAGGTAATATCTCATTGTGGTTTTTATTTGCATTTCTCTAATAGTGATGTTGAACATCTTTTCATATGCTTCTTTGGAGAAATGTCTATTCAGATCCTTTGCCCAATTTTTAAATTATTTTGTTGTTGTTGAGTTGTAAGAGTTCTCTTACATATTGTGGAAATCAATCCCTTATCAGACATATGATTTGCAATCGTTTTCTCCCATTCCATAGGTTGCTTTTTCACTGTGTTGATTAATTCCTTTAACATGCAGAAGTTTTTAAGTTTGATGTTATCCAATTTTTCCATTTTTGCTTTTTTTGCTAAAATCCTTTTTGAAGGCATTGGAAACCCAGGACAGTGAGGATTCGAGGAACTGAAATTCAGGAGAGATGATCCAAAAAGTTGAGCTTGACATTTGGTACCACATTTCACCTCACGACATCGGCTGATTTGTAATGTGGAAGCTGAGAGTTGATGAGGCTGGGGAGCAGAAAGCAGTAGCTGAGAGGTGGAAAAACCCATCAGGTTTGGCAGGCCCTGCCGAGCACCCCTGCAAAGCTATACTCTAGGACTGAGGTGATAACAGAAATAGATGAGCTCTCACAAAGACAGAAACCCCGTTTCAAATCAGAATAGTCCTAGACTGGGTTAAAGTAATCTGCCCCTACACTAAGCGCTTTCCAGAACAAATAGTAATCCCCTCTGAAGAAAGATGACATCATTCAGAGCCTTAACTTATCTTTACAATTTTTCATGCATAAAGGTCAGGATGCACTAAAAAAATTATCAGCTATACCAGGAAATAAGGCCAAATGATGGAAAACCAAGAGAAAAAGAAACATAACATAACAAAACAAAACATCACCAGACAACAGAAAAGAAACCCACAGGAAATCCAGATATTGGAGTTACATCAGGCTTCTTGACATCCTATATTTACTGTAATTATTTTGCCATGTTGGTCAGGCTGGTCTTGAACTCCTGATCTCAGGTGATCCGCCCATCTTGGCCACCCCAAATGCTGGGATTACAGGAGCGAGCCACTGTGCCCAGCCTAGATTACCGTTATATCTAATTCCCTGAATTCTGGTTGGACTGAGTGCTCAAGCCCTGTGCTTCCATGGTGTTTACCACTTCGAAGTTATCTATTGACATAATTAAAATGTGTCAGGGACTGTGCAATGTGGGAATAAATCATGGTCCCTGATACCAAAGAGTGGATGGTCTGTATTAGGCTGAATAACAGGTGCCCAAAGATGTCCATGTCCTAATCCCTAGACCCTATGAATATGTTACCTTACATGTTTAAAATGACTTTGCAGATATGATTAAGGTAAGAATTTTGAGATAGGGAGATTATCCTGGATTATCTGTGTGAGCTTGATGTAATCACAAGGGTCATTATAAGAGGAAGGCAGGTGAATCAGTCAATAGTGGGAAATGTGATGGCAGAAACAAGAAGTTCAAGTAATGCACGGAAGCTGAGAAAAGCAAAGAAACAGATTCTGAGTGTCCAAGAGGAACCAGCCCTACTAACACCCTTACTTTATCCCAATGAGACTGATTTTGGCGTTCTGACCTCTAGAACTAGAAGATAATAAATTTGTACTCTTTTAACCACTAAGTTAGTGACAATTTGCTACAGCAGCAATAGGAAACTAATACATAACTTAATAGGGAAGATAATAATGTCAAATTATCTTCTGGGACAAATTACTAAGTGAAATATGTCTAGTGAGTTATTGCCATAGAATTTCTATTGCAGGAAGAAGATTTTATTTATTTTATATTTTATTTATTTATTTTAAACTTTTATTGTAGGTTCAGGGGTACACGTAAAGGTTTGTTACATAGGTAAACTCATGTCATGGGGGTTTATGGTACAGATTATTTCATCACCCAGGTATTAAGCCCTGTACCCAATAGTTATCTTTTCTGCTCCTCTCTCCATTCCCACCCTCCACCCTCAGTTAACCTCCAGTGTCTGTTGTTTCCTTCTTTGTGTTAATGAGCTTTCATCATTTAGCTCCCACTTATAAATGAGAACATGTGGTATTTGGTTTACTGTTCCTGTGTCAAGTTTGCCAAGGATAACAGCCCCAGCTCCATCCATGTTCCTGCAAAAGATAGGATCTCATTCTTTTTTATGGCTGCATACTATTTCCATGGTGTATGTGTACCACATTTTAAAAACCCAGTCTGTCATTCATGGGCATTTAGGTTGACTCCATGTCTTTGCTATTGTGAATAGTGCTGCAATGGGAAGATACATTCCCATGCATGTATCTTCGTGGTAGAATGATTTACATTCTTCTGGGTAAAAATCCAGTAATGGGATTGCTGGGGTGAATAGCAGTTGGAAGAAGACTTTAAATGTAAATTAAGAAACAAATTCACCAAGAACTTAGCTATATAACATATACGTAAAATATTTTGGTATGGAATAAACTGGCATTTAAGGTGTGGGTACATGGGGCTATATGTTAAAGGCAGGGATTCCTAGGAACTGGCAGACAGACACCTTCTGCAGGCAGCTGTTCTAAAGTTCACAGAAGCTTTCAGAATAGCACAATATTGACCATATGAAAAGTTTCTCCTTCTATTTCCAAGCTTGCTTTTCAGAAAGTACTGTGTGAATGAAGAGTAGTAGAATGAAGAATATGTGACCACTTAAAATAATGATTTGCCTCCTGCAGACTAGGTCTAAGAAATATGGGATATTAATTTTTATAAATAATTTTCAGATAGCACTTTTCATTTAGTGAATGTGCTTTTCTATTTGGTATCTAATTTGTAATTCTCTAACAAAATTTGAAATTATAGGCTGTGGAAATTAATGTAAACATATTTAAGATCAAGACAGACAATCCCTGAGTCTTTTTTTTTTGAGATGCAGTCTTGCTCTGTTGCCCAGGCTGGAGTGCAGTGGCTCAGATGATTCTACTGCCTCAGCCTCCAGAGTAGCTGGGACTACAGGCAGGCACCACCATGCCCAGCTAATTTTTGTATTTTTAGTAGGGACAGGGTTTCACCACGTTGCCCAGGCTGGTCTTGAACTCCTGACCTCAAGTGATCCACCCACCTCGGCCTCCCAAAGTATTGGGATTACAGGTGTGAGCCACCACACTGGGCCTTCTGAGATCTTTTAAAGATATATCTATATTGATTCATAATAGCAACCTGGTACAGTATGTGGTTGGTATTGCTCTATGTACCTTACATGTAATAACTAATTTAGTCCTCTTAAGAATCCCACAAGGTGTTTACTAGTTTTATTTTATTTTCATTTTATAGATGGGGAAATTGAGACAGAGGTTAAATTACATGACCCCAGATCACATGGTTAGTAAGTGGCAGAGCCAGGATTTGCACCTTGGCAATTTGGCAGTCAAAACTGTGCTTTTAATTATTACATGACACTGCCTCTTGCTACTAATCTATTAACTTTAATAGATTAGTGTATTTATAGATTCAAATTATTCTGACTTGTAAGTTCAATTTATCACAATGAGCTGCTGGGAGATTAATTACAGTGATTTAATGCAAATGTTAAGAATCCAGGAAAGTCAAACTCATGGTCACACAGAAAGTACAGGAAAAAAGTTTGTCAGCCATTAGACCCTAAGGATGCTTGTTATTCTCAAGATTTCTTTTTCTTTCTTTCTTTCTTTCTTTCTTTCTTTCTTTCTTTCTTTCTTTCTTTCTTTCTTTCTTTCTTTCTTTCTTTCCTCCCTCCCTCCCTCCCTCCCTCCCTCCCTCCCTCCCTCCCTCCCTCTCTCTCTCTCTCTTTCTTTCTTTCTTTCTGAAATGCCCACTACGTCTGCCAGAGGGTCAGAAATCAATTTTCTTACCTGTTTCATAGTTTCTGCATCTAGTCTGGTGCCTGGTACCCAGTGGGCACTCAATAAACATTTAACCCAGGGCAGATCCAATGACCTCAGAAGAATGCTCGTCAATAGACCTTTTGCCTACACTGATTAGTTCTTTTCGGTACTTTTTAAGATGACACGAGTAAAACCTTAATAAATTCTCATTGTTAAGGATTCAAAACATATACGTAGACATAGCAAAACTTGAAAATCCTGTTACTCACCAACACATACTTTTCCCCAGGTAACCACCGTCTTGTGATTTGTCTTCCAATGAATTTGTATACATATATGCACATTCGCGTTTGTATGACTTAAACACATAAATGTAATCACAAATACACATTGCTCTGCAACTGTCTTGTCTTGTGTCGGTTTTTCATGCCATTATAAATATATTTCATTTATTTTAGCAGCTCTTCAGTGATTTGTAGTATGGATGTATTAAGCTTTATGTTATTCACTTGTAATGGACATTTAGATAGTTTCCTATTAAAAACCACGTTGCTTTAAACATTCTTGTGCAAATACATGTGTGCATGTAGAATTTTACACCGATCCCGATTCTCCAAAAATCCAAGTAGCAGGTGGGATCATTTTAGAATGCACTTCAATAGCGTTCTTCAACCTTCCTCGCGTTTTTAAAAGGACTGAGAGGAGAGCGGGGGAGAGGTCGTAAGATCCCCTGTTAGGGTGTTCGTAAAGTAACTCCTCTCGCACAGCCGTCTTGAAAAAGCAATCCGCACAGAATGTGCGGGAGAGCTGTAGGAACTTCTACGGTAGCGAAAGGGAGGGAAACAGGCTTGTTGGAAGAAGCGCCTGGTCAGCGTTATCCTCGAGGATCATGCCTTCATGTTAATTCCCCACCCCATCAATTCTACCCTTTTTAGGTTAGACTGAGGAGTAAGTTTCCCAGGTATTAAAAATCGTCTAGAGAGAGCAGGGCGAAATTAGAGCGCCGAAGTGGCTTGAGAAGCACAGTGAACGGTGGCGAAGCCCAAGCCCGGTCGTAGTACGCCCGCGGGCACTGCCGGCGCCATGGCGGCCGCCTTCGGCCACGGCGGAGGACTCGCTTTCCCAGCGGCCCCCGCGGTCGCAGGGGCAACGAGCCCGACCGGCCCTCGCGAGCGGAGGCGGGGCCGGGGCCGGAAGTCACGTGCTGTGACAGTAGCTGGGGTGAGGCCGTCGTCGCCGCACGGGCGTTTTGGGGCTGTGTCTGTGGGAGGCGCCGGGGTGATGGCGGTGGAGACTCTGTCCCCGGACTGGGAGTTTGACCGCGTTGACGACGGCTCGCAGAGTAAGGGAGCGGCAGGGCGAGGGCTGCGGGTGGACGCTCCTCCGGCCCGCCGCTGTCCTGGGCAGCGCTCTGCGAGAGGGACGGCTGCACAGCCGTCTGGTGCGGGACACTTCAGAGCCCTTGGGGTGTGCGAGGAACGCGCTCCAGCGTTACTTTCGGGGTTGGGGTCCCAACCACGGGTCAGGCTGCCCGCTCAGGGCTCGGTGTATGAGGCGGGGGCTCTCTTGGGGAGCCTGCGGTGCCCCGCGGGAAACGGCGTCCGCCTTCAGCTGCCCCGGGGCTTGGGCGGGGCGCGCCAGGGAGGCCCAGCGGCCCCGGCCAGGCTGCTTCTGTCTCTGGCCTCTTGGGGATTTCGCCAGATTCTCAGCGTTCAGCTCTGGAGGACGCTGATGTCTGGGTTCCTGTTTCGGTTTCCTGTTTTTCTTCTTTTCCTCCCAAATCAACTTTTGCAAGTTTAGGTGTCTTTCCCATTGCGTTGTTATAACCGTAGAAGAGAGCGAAAAAAGAACTTTTCACCCCGCGAAAATAAACACGTGAATATCATTTTATCCTTTTCCAGGCCTTTTATATTATGCTAAGTGGTATTTTTCAGTGATGTTCTGTAGTTTCCATCACAGCTATAAAGGCTTCAAAAATTACAGCAAATCTTCACATTTTGTTTCACAAGATCAAATTGTCTGATTTTAACTTAGAAGTCCGTCCCGAAATAAATTCTGTTTTCTTTCAGTAAAATATTGAGGCCACATTAATTGTAGTGAAACTCTGCTTGAAGTAAATACAAGTTGGCAATCTGCTTTTTATCTTTGGTGATAGTAATCTGTGTAAGTGATTTAAGATACCAGAGCATGCTGTTTGTGATTTTTTTTTCTCATAGTTTTTCCAAAAGGTGGAACGTCGCTTTTAAAGATTACAGATGAATTTTGCTTGATTTTACAAAGAGAGACTAATGCCTGCAAAGTTAGATGAATTAGGTTTTACAAGTCTCTCAGAGGAGAGTGAGCTACACCAGGATGGGTTGCAGTTTTTCACAAAACATTCTTGAGGTCAGGAGTTCAAGACGATCCTGGCTAACGGGGTTCCCGTCTCTACTAAAAATACAATAGCCGGGCGTGCTGGCGGGCGCCTGTAATTCCAGCTACTTGGGAGGCTGAGGCAGCGGAATCACTTGAACCCGGGAGGCGGAGGTTGCAGTGAGCCGAGATCGCGCCATTGCACTCCAGTCTGGGTGACAGTAAGATACTAGCTCCTATGCAGCATAAAAATTAATCTTGCAGGTAATGACAAAATCTTTTTTTTTTTTGTGGAGCGGATTCTGTATTTATTGTTATAAATTGAACTGTACCTTATCATATATGAAGTTTTATGGACAAAGGTGACGAACTGGCATCTTCAAAAAAAATTGGAATAGAGTTATGTTAATTGGGTTTGAAAATGGTTCAGCCTGGAGTAGAATGATCTGAATCACTCAACAGATACTTTCTACAACCAGTGACTGTGCTAGATATTAGGGATACAAAGATAAAACAAGGAATGCAGTCTATTGACAAAGATGAGCATGTTAAGTAGGTTTTTGGAACTTTTACTCTTAAAAAATTACCAGGTAGTTATTAAGTTTTGTTACTTTAACTTTCACCAATTTTACAACCGTTTATTATCAGCAAGGAACTTTTAATGTTATTTTAGGTTTTCTGTTGCCTGTTTGTGAATCCCTAAACATATTAAAGAGTTATTTATTGGCGTGGTGTTTTTCTAGCATTGTCTTTTTTTTTTTTTTTTTTTTTTTTTTTTTTTAAGAGAAGGTCTCACTCTGTAGCCTAGTGCAGTGGCATCGTCATGGCTCACTGCAGCCTCAACCTGCTGGGCTCACGTGATCTTCCTACCTCAGCCTCCCTAGTAGCTGGCTGTTTTTTTCTTTTTTAATTGGGGTAGAGACAAGGTTTCGCCATGTTTCCCAGGCTGTTCTTGAATTCCTGGGCTCAAGCGACCCACCCGCCTTGGCCTCCCAAAGTGTTAGGGTGAGCCACCATGCCCGGTCTAGCATTGTCTTTAAGAACTCATTTGCTGGTCAAATGCAGCTTTGACTGGTCATTTCCCCTGTAGTTGAGAATAAGACAACCATTTGGGGTTCTGAAAATCTAGGCAGTTTTATATGTAAGCTGTAGGGAAGAGAACACCTCCTTGTGCTTGGTTTTCATTAATTTTTGTTCTGTGAATCATATCTAGACTAATTGTTTTGCAAAATTGCCTAGATTAATGCTATAATAAGACAGAAACTTTAATGAACTAAATGGATTCACCGGATTTAGAGCTTTACGTGGTTGAAGAATAAGGGAGAATGGGGGTTAGGTCTTTATACTTTAATACAGTGTGAGTCAGAACACACTTTATCTTACTTGCTTCATATTGCTAATTTGAGGAGAGCAAATTTTTACCTTTTTTAGAAGACAAAGGTTGAATGAAGTTATATCAATAAAAGAAACTGAGTTGGAGTTGAATTTGTTACCTTTGGGAACAAGTAATGAATTTTTATGTGTAACGTGAAATACTTTCATGCATTTTGACGAATAGGCATATTTTAACATCCAGCTTGTTCCAGTGATTCCTTAAAGTTACCTATGAATGTGTTAATTCTGTGAAGAACAGCATAGTATTCTGCAGTTAAGCAGTGTTCTTTGCTGGTTTTTCCAACTTGATTATGACAGTTAAATAAGTTAGCAGATATCTTGGTTAAATTTTAGACAGTATGGAAATAATATGCTCAAGCAGATCTAAAACCTCAATTTAAAAATATTTAGGTGTATTATTAAACATTAGTGCATATAGAATTAAAAACTACATTTTTAAATGTTACTTCTGTGTCAGAATTTTTTTTTCACCTGCTTCAGGTCATGAATATTTGTTTTTGCAGAAGGGTTTTTTGTGACTAAAAGAATCAGGACATTGAGTTGTTTAGGGCACTTTTCAAATTGTTTCAAAGCCCTCTATTATGGGGTAGATGGGCTGGTGACTTTTTCATAATATGTTAGGGTTTTAAGGTAGTATCTTTATATATGGTAACATTTACTGCTTTTAAAGTTATTTCACGTATAGAGAAGATTGAAAGCTGAATTATTGTTTAACTTTGAAACTTTATTTTCAGGAAGTCCAGACATTCCGGAGTAATTATTAACAATGCTTTGCGTGACTTTCGAGGTTATTTGAAGTAAATGTCCTGTAATTCATTACCTGTACTTATCACATACTGTTTTAAAATTTAAACTTAGAAATTCATGCCGAAGTCCAACTTAAGAATTATGGGAAATTTCTTGAGGAGTATACATCTCAACTGAGAAGAATTGAGGATGCTCTGGATGACTCAATTGGAGATGTTTGGGATTTCAATCTTGATCCTATAGCATTAAAGGTTTGATTTGATTTTTTAAAATATATGTATGTATTTTCTGGACATAGTATATCCTGAAAACATAATTTTTTAAAATGGAAAAAGTATTTGAAATCTAAGAACAAAATGAAAGTTGGAGAAAATTGTTGATTTCCTTTTCTCTAAGCCGTGCAGTTGGTTTTTAAATGTGTGTGTGTTTTTTTGTTTAAGAATGACACAAACACAAAGCCTTTAGTGTCAAAGAATGACACAAACTCCACGTCTTTGAGCTTGCCTTTGATTTTCATTATTAAGATAATGATGAGGGCTGGATAGAATATTCAGCCTTTGGTTTTTCTTAATTGAGGCTATTTTACATAGAGTGAAATGCACCGATACTCTTAATTTTGCCAAACACATGTAACTCATATCCCAATTAAGACAGAATATTTTCACCATTTCTGAAAAGTTCTCTCATGCTATATTGGAGATGTTAATGTGTGAGTAATTTTTTTTTTTTTTTTTTTTTTTTTTTGAGACGGAGTCTGGCTCTGTCGCCCGGGCTGGAGTGCAGTGGCTGGATCTCAGCTCACTGCAAGCTCCGCCTCCCGGGTTTACGCCATTCTCCTGCCTCAGCCTCCCGAGTAGCCGGGACTGCAGGCGCCCGCCGCCTCTCCTGGCTAGTTTTTTGTATTTTTTAGTAGAGACGGGGTTTCACCGTGTTAGCCAGGATGGTCTCGATCTCCTGACCTAGTGATCCGCCCGTTTCGGCCTCCCAAAGTGCTGGGATTACAGGCTTGAGCCACCGCGCCCAGCCAGTAATTTTTTAATGTATAAAATATGTCACTCCATTTTGAAATATTTCTTTTATCTTTAGTTTGTTACCACTTGAATAATAATGTACATTTTATTGAGCACTTACGTATTAGACACTGTCCTAAGTCGCACACTGACTTTTTATAACAACTTTCTTGAGATATAATTCATATATCATACAATTCACTCATTTAAATTGTATAATTCCATTATTTTTAGTATATTCACAGAATTGTGCAACCATCACAACAGTCAATGTTAGAACATTCTCACCTCCCCCCCGAAAAGAAATCGTGTACTTTGGTAGTCAACCCCCTAGTTCATGCCATGGCATACCTGCCCTAGGCAACCACCAATCTGCTTTTTATCTCTATGTGTTTGTCTTCTCTGTATACTTCATATAAATGAAATCATACAATATGTACTCCTTTGTTGCTGGCTTCTTTAACTTAATGTTTTCAAGGCTCATCTATGTTGTCACATGTTTTTAGTACTTTCTCTTTTTGCTGTTGCTGAATAATATTCCATTGTAAGGAATGGATAACCACATTTTATTTATCCATTCATCAGTTGATAGACGTTGGAGTTTTCTACTATTTGGCTATTATGAATAATGCTGCTATGAGCATTTGGGTACATGGTTTTATGTAGACATATATATGTGCATTATATATAAAATGTATATATACATTATGTGTATATTTTATACATATGTATATATGGGAGTGGAAATCCTGGATTATGTGGTAACTATGTTTAACTTTTTGAGGAGCTGCCAGAATGTTTCCAATATGGCTATACCATTTTACATTACTACCAGCACTGCATGAAGGTTCCAATTTTTCTATATCCTTGCCAGCTTTTATTGTCTTGATTATATTCTTCCTTGTGAATGTGATAGCTCATTGTGGTTTTGATTTGCATTTCTGATGGCTAATAATGTTGAACATCTTTTCATGTGCTTATATGGCCATGTGTCTGTTTTCTTTGGAGAAATGTGTGTTCACATCCTTTGCCCATTTTTAAATTGGGTTATCTTTTTAGTATTGCATTATAGGACAAGCATTGACTTTTAATTCCCACAACAGTCCTATAACGTAGATACAATGTCATCTCCATTTGTAAATGAGAAAACTCAGGCATAGAAAACTTAAGTAACTTAGTCGAGTAAGTGACACATTTAGTTAAATGATGAATATCAGGCAGCTTGGCTCCAGAGCCTGTGCCCTTATCCAGTAGCCTAAACTGCCTCACAAATACTTTATATATTTGTAAACTGAAATTACTTTCCTTTGACTTCTTTCCTGCAGGCTGGATAGACCTAGTCTTACTTTAAAAATCTTTCCCTCAAATTTGTAATTGTCTCTTTTTGTTCTTCAACACTTCTATGAGAATCCTTGTATGTGTAAGTTATAGGAACTCTATGAGGAAGCTCATTCTCTACCTGTACTATCTCTGAGGGTAATAAGTTTCATACCTCTGTCACTTGCCATTAAGTAACACTTGTTGATTTTTTAAAGAGATGCTGTTGGGCTTTCTCGCCATTAAGTAATACTTGTTGATTTTTTAAAGACTTGCTCTTGGGCTTTAAGGGCCTCTTCTAGATAGGATTATAAAATCTGTTTTTTGTCTCAACTCTCAGATTTTATAAAAGGGTGAAATCATCTCTTAGTTTTTATCTTTCTCCTACAGAAGCATTCTAATCTTTACAATTATCTGACAGACTCCATCTCCCTAGTTGCTTTCTTTGGAACCTCTGTTTAAGTTCTATTATTGGGCAGTTGTTTTATTGTTTTTACTATACAAGGTTCTTAGTATTTTGGGAAAAGCCACAAACTCTGATAAAATATCTGTAAACAAAAATTACAACCTAATGAGAAAAGGTATGTAATAACTTACTTGCATAAATAGTTAATTGTTAGTATGTAACCGGAAGGGAGATCTAAGATTTCACTTAATAAAGAGATCACATATAGTCGATGATCAGGAAGAGGTGGAAATTGAATGGGCTTTAGGAGTGAACTCCACACAATATTTTCAGTGTTTCTGAGCGTGGATTTATACAAGAAAATACATTTTTTCTGTCTTGTTTCATTCTCAATTTATTTTGATGCTTTAGTTACAGTATCTTATTAAATTTGTGGCTGCATAGACAATTCAAAAATGATGAGAGGTTTTTCCCCATGATCATAACTAATAGAGTTTAATGATATTACTGTTAACCTTATTACCTTGCATTTTCTTGTACTACACTCATAAGCAGCCACCTTGTGCTCCATAGGACAACTAGAGTTGTCGCAGCATGATTGTGTCATGTTGGGCCATTTCTTATGTATTGTCTAATGAGATTGTTTTGGATGAAGTAGTTGGTATGGTGCTAATGTTGAGTACAGGATCTAACACAATTTCATTGGAATAAAGCTAGTCTCAATTTGTGTATTTAAAATTTCGGTTATTTTTCAAATTAAAAAGAAATGTTCTTTTCCTTTGTTTCTGTAGCTTTTGCCTTATGAACAGTCTTCTCTTTTGGAACTCATAAAGACTGAAAACAAGGTACAGAATCCTAAATCTAAAAAATTATTTAAAAAATGTTTTAGCTATCTGTTACAATTTACTTTTTATTTTGTTTTTACTCATGAAACTAGGTCTTAAACAAAGTCATCACTGTTTATGCTGCACTTTGTTGTGAAATCAAGAAATTAAAATATGAGGTAATTGTTTGAATTATTGTCTTAAAACTTTAAAAACACATCATTTAGAAGCAAGTATGTGTTTATATATGTACAGTGTGCAATAAATATTGAATGTTGAATGAATTATTTATTTCACATAATAGTAATACTGACTACCATTCATTGAGTACTTAGTATGTACAAAACGCCAGGCTAACACTATAACCCTTATAGTAACCCCAGGAGGTAGGTGAGACATTGATGAGGAAACTGAGGCTTAAAGAGAGGGTTACTTGCATAACATCTTACTGGTAGTCAACAGTTTGAATCTAGGTTTACAAACCTCCAAAGTTTGTGTTACCTGCCATATATACTGGCTATCTAGAGAAAACGGATTTTTTTTTTCTTTTTTTTTTTTTTTTTTGAGGCGGAGTCTCGCTGTGTCTCCCAGGCTGGAGTGCAGTGGCGTGATCTCGGCTCACTGCAAGCTCCGCCTCCCGGGTTCACGCCATTCTCCCACCTCAGCCTCCCAAGTAGCTGGGACTACAGGCGGGGAGCCTCCCAAGTAGCTGGGACTACAGGCGCCCGCCACCACGCCCGGCTAGTTTTTCGTATTTTTAGTAGAGACGGGGTTTCACCATGTTAGCCAGGATAGTCTCGATCTCCTGACCTCGTGATCCACCCGCCTCGGCCTCCCAAAGTGCTGGGATTACAGGCTTGAGCCACCGCGCCTGGCCGGATTTTTTTTTTTTTTCTTAAGACGCATTTAGTTTTGTGTTTCCTTACCCAAGAACCATTAAAAGTCTGGTAGAAGCTGTCAGACTTCGTATTTTATTCTCTTGCTTTTTGATACCATGTGGTTGCTCTTTATTTCCCATGAACTAATGGGAGGATGTGGGACAGTGAGGGTGGTCAGGTAAGATGAAGTAAAGGCTAAAGGAATCAGGATATTGCTTTGAGTATCAGTAATATTTTTGTTACTCTAAAGATAAATTGAATTGCTTTATAAGCAGGTTTTGAATTTAAATGAATTTGAATTTAAATGAATTTGAATTTAAATTGAATTTAAATGAATTTGAATTTAAACGATGTAGCCCTCTGTTTATTACTAAATATACAGATCTAAGAGAACATAGGAATTTGGAAACAAAACAACCTTTAAAATTGTTTTAATTTTTTCTTAAAAACAGGCTGAAACTAAATTTTACAATGGTCTCTTGTTTTATGGAGAAGGAGGTAAGTTTAAAATTCAAAATTGTAATGTGATGCCTTTTTGATATTGAAATGAACAAAAAGTTAACACACAATTTTAGGACTACTATGATTATATAATGTGAGAAAATAGTGTCATATTTTTTGTTGGTATTTTGGTAAACAGGTAAAAAATCTGATGAAGCAGCATCAAATTTGTGGTATCTTTGTACTTTATGAAGTATTATAGCTAGATGAGAATTTTCCTTGAATTCATTAAATAGTGAAGCAGATACTTCTAATTATTTGATTAATGATTGTCTCATTTTTCTGTTAGTAAAAGATGTTCTGATGGAAAAAAAAACGCTTTTCCCCCTTTTTTGGTATTGATTGAGTTTAAATTTAAAAAATGAAATATACTTACCCATGTTGCCTTTTACAGCTACAAATGCCAGCATGGTGGAAGGTGATTGCCAAATTCAAATGGGGAGATTTATTTCATTCTTACAGGTAACTGATTTTTATTTTCTACTGAGCTTTTACTTTGAAAAGTTTGAGTAAATTACACAACATGTAAAAAGTTCTGAAACCTTCAAATACTAAAAATGTGTACTCTGAGGATAAGACACTTAATTAGCATTGGATTATAGTTTAGGAGATCATAACTCCTAAAAGATTTCCAAATATTTTTAGAGGAAGAAGCTATCAAAATAAGTTTCTTTGTATATATTCGTTTATGGACAACTTGCCACCATGCCTTTTAAAATAATTTAAACTTTGTACCCACTGGAAAAGACAAATTGTATCCGGAAAAGTTGTTAATGGAGAGGAGAGAATTAAGCTGTTACATGAGCAATGATGAAGTTGTTTAGAGCGGTAGCCCTGGATGCTTCTCACAGCTTGTTTCAGTTTAGGTAGCTTTTCATCGCTGCCAGGTTTTAATGATTGTAGGTCCTTTGGTTTACTCTTATCAAAATAATAAAATAGCTTCTATTTCCTCCTCTCTTTATGATAAAAATAATGCATGTACAATGTGAAAAAGCAAAAATTGAAGCTAAAGAAAAAATACTCATAGTCCTACCTGCCTTCTGGTTGTTGAGTACAAGATTTGATATATTTCATCAAATTAGGCATGCTAACATACTGTTCAAATCTTTTATATCTTTACTACTTTTTTTTATCTAATTGATCTAATTGAGAGGGTTTTGTTCATATTATGATATGTGTTATTCAGGGTCCTGTCTAGAAAACTCCATGCAAAGTATTTCAAAAGATATAGTTTGGAGGATACAAAGTAGCAGATATGTAAGATGAATAAGTCTAGAGATCTAATGTACAACATGAGGATTACAGGTAATAAAAGTACCATATGTGACATTCATGCTGAGTAGATTTTAGCTGCTTTTGCCACAAAAAAAATGGGTTAGCTATGTGAGATGATGGATTTGTTCATGCACTTCACTATAGTAACCTTTTTATTATCGGTATGCATCCCATAACATGTTGTATACCTTAAATATACACAATAAAATTTATTTAAATAAGAAAAGAGGGGGTTCAATATAGAGAATTGGTTACCCAGTTGCTGGAGGACAAAGAAAATAGTGAGGTAGTCCAAAGGAAATGGATACCTCCTTTACATCCAGGGAACAAAAAGGAAAAAGATTGGGATTGCCAGGATCTGGGAGCTTGGAGAAGAAGCCCCATAAAACTGATGCCCATGCCTCTGAGAAGGTGGCACTGCCTAGCTGCTGCTGGCTTCTTTTCTAACAAGGTGTCTAAAAAATGTAGTTGGTAAGGTCCCAGAAAATGTGGAAACTTTGCATTTTTCATTTTTAGGATATTTTATTCAGTGTGTACAAGTTTAGAATTGTTAATCATTCCTGGTAAATTGAATCTATTATCATCATTTGTGACCTTCCTTAGCTATGTTCATGATTACGTGTATATGATTATGTATATGTATTTTACATACATAGCAATTTACTATACTGATGCTAATCAAGTCTATTTTGTCTGATAGTATAATAATAATGCTGCCCTGGCTCTGTTTTAGTTAACGTTTTCTTGATTTATCTTTTTCCATTCTGGCAGCCCTTCAGTGTCATGTTAATTTAGTTGGGTTTATTTAAAACTACATATATCTGAATTTTGCTTTTTTAATGCAGTCTGACAATACCTGTTTTTTAATTGCTTAATTTATTCTATTTGTAGGTCTATCGTATATAGTCTGTATATATATCTGGGCTTGTGTCTGCCTTTTTACTTTGTTCTTCCTATTTGTCCTGCATTTTCTGTTCTTTGCTTTTATTAAAGTTTTAGAAGTTTAATAGGACATGTAAAACTATTTAAGAATAAAATGCATTATTTGTTTGAATTTTTAAAAATGCTTTACATCATTTTTAGATCTCACAGCTGCATAAAAATTCCATTTTTAAATATTCAACAAATATGTTTTGTGAGCCTAGTATATGCTAGAAACTGTTGTTGGTGCGGGTGATATAGCAGTGCACAACACCAACAGAAATTCCTGTTCTCATAGAGCTTAAAATTTAGATCAGCATAGTTTTAATTAGGTTTTAAATACTTCAGATACACACTGTTTCTGTAGGTTTAAAAGTCGAGAGCTTCTGAAATGGATTTTCGAAAGTCTAGGGTATGTTAGATATGAACTAATTATTTAATGACAAACGTATCCCTAGGATAAGTGATATGACATTTCACTTGCTGTGTGCCAAGCCTGCTTATACATACGATTACAGGTGATCAGTGTTTGAAGTTATTTTACAGTGACTTCTGGAAACCCCTTCCTGCCATCGTTGTACTTTCTATACTGGTGGCTTTTGAGCTCCTTCATTCACTCAGATGTTTATTCATGTAATAGGATAGAAATTTATTGAGAAGCAGGTGAGTGTTAGTCACTGTGCTAGGCAGTGGATATTCAAAGAAGGAATGAGACAGCACCTATTATTTAGGAGTTATATGAGTAACTACAATATTAGACTTGAGATAGTAGTATGAATGAAATGCAGTGGGAATAAAGAGATAGGAATGACCTTGGAATGCAGGAGGTGAGTTAAGTGTTGATTGCTTGAGGGATGCTTGAACTCGTCTGGGTTTTGGTTAACTGGAGGCTTTATTGGAAAACTGTTTTGTTTTTATTAGAGTTGTTACCATAAATTTCAGTAAAAAATGGTGAGATTTAAAAAACAACTTTGTAATATATACCCACCTTGTCATTTCAGGAACTGTCTTGTTTTGTTACGAGGTGCTATGAAGTGGTGATGAACGTAGTCCACCAGTTGGCTGCCCTCTATATCAGTAACAAGTAATGAATTTTAGAAATATTTTTGCTTTTATAATAGAGATGCAGAAAATGTTCTTTCTAAAATTAATGACTTGAAGTAGTTTTTCTTTCATTCAGCATTCTTTGAACACTTATGGTATTTCAAACAGTACTTGATGTGTATAATGCATAGGTTAGTAAGACACAATTTCCACCATGGTGAATGAACCCATTATCTGTCTGAATGACAGTGTCTGCAGAATAATCTTAAAGAAATTTGACCATATAGAGGAAGGCTAACATGGAATTAATACATGTTCTGTGTTCTGTCTCTTTATTCCTTTCCTCTTTACACGAATGGTTGCCTGACTCTAATGGAGTCACTTGAGACTTTTCTTAGACTACAGAATCTTGAGGGTTGGAGCTAGGGAATCTACATTGAAGAAATTTTGTGAGTAGTTCTAATGATTTTAAATATACCCAGTAAAATATACCTTAAATATACACAGTAAAATTTATTTAAATTAAAAAAGAGGGGATTTAATATGGAGAATTGGTTACACGGGAGTCGGAGGGCTGAAAGGACAAAGAGAACAGTGAAGTCATCCAGAGGAAACAGATGCCACCTCTCCATCCAGAAAACAGAAGGGAAAAGATTGAGGTTACCAGAATCTGGGAGCTTGGAGAAGAAGCCTCATGGAATTGGTGCTAATGCCACTGAGGAGGTAGTACCGCCTGGCTGCTATTGGACCATTACCCTAAATCAAGAAAAATGATCACATTTTCATAGAGCCCTTGTAGCTTTACTGCAAAATAATATCTCACATTTGATTGGTTCTTTATACTTAAAATTTTTTTCCATACTTACAATTTAATTAATACAGTAACTTTGTTTAGCTCTATGTCTAGGGATTATTAATGATGAGAAGAGATAACTGAGACCTGGAAGAGACAGCAAGAGTCCCTAGCAATTTTGGCACTGTTCTTTTGGTCACCAGCACATTCATTTTTCTTACTGTACCATGCTGCATAGTAACTCTTTATACTGGAGTGTTAACTGTTTCTTATTCTCCCATTTTCCACCTCAGTTAGGTATTTATGTTCTGTCTTTTCACTGAAGCTCTCATGGCAGGAGAGAATGAGAGTATAGCTCCCCCACCCCTTGCAGTACCTGATGGATAGTTCTAGGAAGACTCCCCCTCATCCTACCCCTGCCCTAGAAGGATGAAATTTATTTGAATTTTGTGTTTAAATTTAAAATATGCATTCTATCTTGTGGAATATCTGTATGTGCTTTAATATTATAAGTACTGTTTAAAACTTGTTGAGCAAAATGAGTAAGAGGTAGAAGTGAATTTTTCTTTGACTTTTGACTTTGGTATAATTCTAGTAGTATACACTGTTTTTCAGTAGGGATGAGGACTCAAACAAACCCAACTGAAGAGAGGACTGATTCGTAAAGGCCAGTTTGGATAGAATAACAAAAATTATAGTTGGTAATTGAGAAATTCTAATAGTTTAGAAAGATATGAATACCACTTTTAATATTTCTCTACCTCCATCCCAAGATACATCATTTGGGTTTAAATGGGTAAGGTTATTCATAGGTCACCTATCATCATAGCCCTACCCATGAGTGGGATATAGGCAAGAATACTGTTAGGGTGGTGCAAAAATTATTGCTGTTTTTTAATCACAGTTACTTTTGCACCACCCTAATAGTATGCACAAGGTAGTTCTCTTCTTGGGAAAGTGGACTTGACGCTCTTAAATTTTAAATGACTAGAGCGTTAATAAAGATAAATATTAAAATTCCAAGATCATCTGCTCCTGTGAGTATTTGAAATAAGAATAAACTGTGACAAAAAGGAAAGTTTTTTTTTTTAACTTGATTGTTATTTTATTATAGGATTGCACCCAAAATTATAGAGACAACTGGAGTTCATTTTCAGGTAAAAGACATTTAACTTGACTTGTAAAACTGTAATTTTTACTATATTTTACTTTGGAGTTTGTATGGTTGGAGAGTATGACACTCATAGCAACTCTCTTAAAGGGGTGTACGTGTGTGTGTGTGTGTGTTTGCATTTGTTCTCTTTCATCTGTGAAGTTGATGAGTCATTATTAACCATTATCAGTGTAACTTTGTTTTCCCCAGTAGTGCCTTAATGCAGATTCCCTAAATGATCTCTTTGGACAATGAAATGAATCTGCAGTATTGCAATTAAGGATGAAATTTTGTTCATCTTAAAAAGAGAAAAGTGTTCTCTGTTTAAGACTAAAAGACTAATAGTCCTTTCTGAGGATCCAACCTGTAGCTGAATAAACTGATTTACCCACTGCTTTTACTAATTCAGTAATTAGCCCAAATGATTTTACTTTAAACGTCTACATGAGGCTTAACTTCTAACTAGTGACTAAATGATAATCATTAAAGGTTTTTTGACAGACTATGTATGAGCACTTGGGAGAACTGCTAACAGTTTTGCTCACCCTGGATGAAATTATTGATAATCATATCACACTGAAAGACCACTGGACTATGTACAAAAGGTACACCAATTAAAATATTTTAAAATGTTCTCTTACTTTGGTTAATGTATTTGTGTTAGTAAAAAGTAAACAAATATAAATAATACAGATTTTCTAAAAGAGCTGGGGATTGATATTTAGAAGAAGCTCATATCAAATATTTTTATGAATACAGTAACCATTCTTTAATTTCATGTGAGTTTGTTGGGACAAGTATACATCTGTATAAAGCATCCTAATTCTTAATAGTAGTAGAAAGTTAATTTGCCTAGCTTAGGACTCAGATTTATTTTTTTGCTTGGGTTCTATTCAGGTGACAGTTTTTCTTTCTTTTTCTTTTTTGAGACGGAGTCTCACTATGTCACCAGGCTGGAGTGCAGTGGCGTGATACTGGCTCACTGCAACCTCTGCTTCCCAGGTTCAAGTGATTCTCCTACCTCAGCCTCCCAAGTAGCTGGGACTACAGGTGTGCGCCACCATGCCCAGCTAATTTTTGTATTTTTAGTAGAGACGGTGTTTCACCATGTTGGCCAGGATGGTCTCCATTTCTTGATCTCGTGATCTGCCTGCCTTGGCCTCCCAAAGTGCTGGGATTACAGGCGTGAGCCACCATGCCCAACCCGACAGTTTTTCTTTCCTGAGCTTGGTTTTATTTTATATACCCCGAATTTTTTTAGATCATGGTTTATTTTATTCATGTTATAAGTACTTATTAAATATCTGGTATGTATAGAGTATGAGGCATTTTAATTTAAGATGATATTAAAAAGCATAAGAAAATCTATTAGGATTATTGAAAAACAAATTTTCTTTTTTTTTTTTTTTTTTTTTTTTTGAGACGGAGTCTCGCTCTGTCGCCCAGGCTGGAGTGCAGTGGCCAGATCTCAGCTCACTGCAAGCTGCGCCTCCCGGGTTTACGCCATTCTCCTGCCTCAGCCTCCCGAGTAGCTGGGACTACAGGCGCCCACCACCTTGCCCGGCTAGTTTTTTGTATTTTTTAGTAGAGAGGGGGTTTCACCGTGTTAGCCAGGATGGTCTCCATCTCCTGACCTCGTGGTCCGCCCGTCTCGGCCTCCCAAAGTGCTGGGATTACAGGCTTGAGCCACCGCGCCCGGCCAACAAATTTTCAAATATGTAGAGCCAAACAAGAAATACAAAGATAAAATTTTGACTTCAGGAACATTTTTAATTTTTAATTTAAGAATTTATTCGGTGGATTTAAGATGTTTCTCTTAATTTCCACAAGGTTACTGAAATCCGTCCATCACAATCCTTCAAAATTTGGAATTCAGGAAGAAAAACTAAAGCCATTTGAAAAGTTCTTGCTGAAGCTAGAAGGGCAATTACTGGATGGAATGATATTCCAGGTAAGTAGGTCTGTATCAGACTGTAACAATTGGGCTCATATTAGACGACAAAGCTCAGAATTACAGTAGGCCACTTTTATAATGCACTGTTAAATATATTTTTCTTTAAAAAGTACTTTGGCTTAAAATTATTGTTAGAGTACTAAAATATTTCTATATCTAGTAGCCAACAAAATTAATAGTGTATTAGTTGTGTCTAGAGTAAGAGTTTTAGAAAAATTATGTAAATGGATACCAATATTTGAGGATTAACATCTAATCTGAGTAGTTAGGTATAGGCATATCTTGTTTTATTGCATTTCGCTTTATTGCATTTCCCAGGTAATTGCATTTTCTATATATTAAAGGTTTGTGGCAACCCTGCATCAAGCAAGTCTTTGATCATCATTTTTCCAACAGCATTGTGTTCACTTTGTCTCTATCACATTTTGGTAATTCTTGCAATATTTTAAAGTTTTTCATTATTATCATAGCTGTTATGGTGATCAGTGGTTTCTGATGTTACTATTGTAATGTTCTGGGGTGCTACAAATAGTGCCCTGTAAGATGATGAACTTAATCAATAAATGTTGTGTGTGTTCTGACTGCTTTATCAACTGGCTGGCTGTTGACCCGTCTTTCTCCCTCTCTTCAAGCCTTTTTATTCTCTGAGACACAACCATATTGAAATTAAGCCAATTAATAGCCCTACAGTGGTTTCTCAGTGTTCAAATGAAGAGTTTCATGTCTCTTAATCAAAAGCTAGACATGATTAAGCTTAGCAAGGAAGTCATATCAAAAGCAGAGATAGGGCCGGGCGCGGTGGCTCACGCCTGTAATCCCAGCACTTTGGGAGCCTGAGCCGGCAGATCATGTGAGGTCAGGAGTTTGAGACCAGCCTGGCCAAGATGGTGAAACCCTCTCTCTACTAAAAATACAAAAATTAGTAAGGTGTGATGGCAGGCACTTGTAATGCCAGCTACTCGGGAAGCTGAGGCAGAAGAATCGCTTGAACCTGGGAGTCAGAGGTTGCAGTGAGCCAAGATCACGCCGTTGTACTCCAGCCTGAGCATCAAGAGGGAGACTCTGTCTTGCGGGCGGGGCGGGGACAAAAAAAGCAGAGATAGGCCGAAAGTTAGGCCTCTTGCTGAGAATAGTTAGCCAACGTGTGAATGCAAAGGAAAAGTTTTGAAGGAAATCAAAAGTGCTGTAAACACAGAGATGATAAGAAAGCGAAACAGCATTACTGCTCATACGGAGAATGAGCAGTTTTGTTGCACTGAATTGAAAATCAAGCCAACCACAACATTAGTTTAAGCCAAAGCCTAATCCAGAGCAAGGCCCTAACTCTCTTTAATTCTCTGAAGGCTGAGAGAGGTGAGGAAGCTGCAGAAGAAAAATTTGAAGCTAGCACAGGTCGGTTTATGAGGTTTGAGGAAAGAAGCTGTCTCCATAACATGAAAGTGCAGAAGCAGCAAGTGCTCATGTAGAAGCCAGTAAGTTATCCAGAAGGTCTAGCTAAAATCACTGATAGAAGTGGCCACACTCAGCAACAGATTTTTCAGTGTAGATGTAACAGCCTTCTATTGGAAGATGCCATCTACATCTTTCATAGAGGGAAAGCCAATGCCCATTTGCCATTCTGAAAATCTTAGGACCCTTAAAAATTATATTACTCTACTCTGCCTATTCTCTGTAAGTGAAACAACGAAGCCTGATGACAGCATATCAACATTGAGGCAAGACCCTCAGCCAGCAAAAAGATGATAGCTCACTGAAGGCTCAGATGTTAGCATTTTTAGCAATAAAGTATTTTTAAATTAATATACTTAGACATAATGCTATTGCATACTTAATAGACTATAGTATAGTGTAAATATAACTTTTTTTTTTTGAGACGGAGTTTCACCCTTGTTGCCCAGGCCAGAGTGCAGTAGTGCAATCTCAGCTCACCACAACCTCTGCCTCCCGGGTTCAAGCAATTCTCCTGCCTCAGCCCCCCAAGTAGCTGGGATTACAGGCCTGTGCCACCATGCCCAGTTAGTTTTGTAGTTTTAGTAGAGATGGGGTTTCTCCATGTTGGTCAGGCTGGTCTCAAACTCCTGACCTCAGGTGATCCACCCGCCTCAGAAATTTGTGTCACTCACGTTATTGTGCTGGTTGGGAACTGAGCCTATGGTTTCTGTGAGGTGTGCCTATATTGTGTTTGCTGTTAACCTCTAGGTTTAGGGGTTTTTTTTTGTTTTTGTTTTTGAGTCTCGCCCTGTCACCCAGGCTGGAGTGCAGTGGTGCGATCTTTGCTCACTGCAACCTCCGCCTCCCGGGTTCTAATGATTCTCCTACTGCCTCAGTCTCCCGAGTAGCTGGGATTACAGGCGCCTGCCACTGCACCCAGCTAATTTTTGTATTTTTAGTAGAGACGAGGTTTCACCATGTTTGCCAGGCTGGTCTCGAACTCCTGACCTTGTGATTCGCCCACCTCAGCCTCCCAAAGTGCTGGGATTACAGGTGTGAGCCGCCATGCCCCGTCAGGTTTAGGTTTTTAAGACAACCCTTAACAAGTCTGTTTAATTCTTCCTAGGCCCAGGGAATATAATTTGGGTTTGCACAGTCCAGTATGGTAGCTTCTAACTACATGTGGCTATTTAAATGTAAATACATTAAAATGAAATACAAAATTCACTTTCTTGCTCACGCTAGCCACATTTCAAGTACTTAATAGCCACATATAGTTCACGGCTAGTTATCATATCAGACAGCACAGATGTAGAATGTTTCCATCATCACAGAAAGTTCTGTTGGACAGTGCTGCTTTGAGCAGGTTCCACCAGAAATTGCATTATATTCCATTTATAGTATATTTCAAGGTTACCTTTAGTTTGTATTTTACATGATCACAGTTTTTAACCGATTAATCTCAACTCTTGTTTACAGTTGACCCGACCCTTTGAACAACATGGGTTTGAAGTGCGCACGGGTCATACAGATTGTTTTTCAAGAAATGTATTAGAAAATTTTTTGAACATTAGCAACATTTTGAAAAAAACTTGAACACAAATGGCTTAGCCTAGAAATATTTTAAAAACCTGAGGAAAAGTTAGGTATGTCATGAATGCATAAGATATATGCAGATACTAATCTATTTATGTGTTAATTGACTTATGTTATCCATAAGGCTTTTGGTCAACAGTATGCTATTACTAGTTAAGTTTTTGGGTAGGCAAAAGTTATATGAAGATTTTTTACTGCACGAGGGTCAGTGGCCCTAATTTTATGTTGTTGAAGAGTCAACTGTATATCAATTTAAATGTTATTATTTTATTTTACTTTATTTTATTTTATTTTTTGAGACGGAGTCTTGCTCTGTCGCCCAGGCTGGAGTGCAGTGGCGCGATCTCGGCTCACTGCAAGCTCCGCCTCCTAGGTTTACGCCATTCTCCTGCCTCAGCCTCCCGAGTAGCTGGGACTACAGGCACCTGCCACCTCGCCCGGCTAGGTTTTTTTTTTTGTATTTTTTAGTAGGGACGGGGTTTCACCGTGTTAGCCAGGATGGTCTCGATCTGCTGACCTTGTGATCTGCCCGTCTCGGCCTCCCAAAGTGCTGGGATTACAGGCTTGAGCCACCGCGCCCGGCCTCATTTAAATGTTAGTTCATTAGGTTAAGAAGATAATTTTTTTGTTACTGATTCTTTTTCTAGGAGACATTTCTATACATGCTGTAATAAAGTTCTAGGAAAGTAATTGTAAACAGTTAACATAAATTCTACTCATAAAAGTGCAAAGTAAAATAAAAATTATGCTTTATCTTCTATACATCTCTGAACATCGTGTGTATTTCTTTATACAGGATTATAGATTTGGATTCAGTTTTATTACTTTCACATAACTAGTACCCAAAAATATAAATACATACAAATTTTTCATTCACAAAGATCTAAATATTAGATTTCATTAAGAACCTGAGCTTTAGTTTTAGTAAAATTTAAATGATGAATATAGAAATTTATCATACACTACATTTAGTGTATGATATTTAAATGTTTAATCATTAATTATTGAGAGTCTGAATTTCTCTTTAAATGTTTCCTATCTAGGCCTGTATAGAACAACAATTTGATTCTCTCAATGGAGGAGTATCTGTGTCAAAAAATAGCACTTTTGCTGAGGAATTTGCACATAGTATTCGGTCAATTTTTGCAAATGTAGAAGCCAAGCTTGGTAATGTAAATCTCATTTTTTGGTTTTTGTTTATAAAATTTGCATTTCCTTAAAGCATAATTGAAGTGTAATTGTTCTGCTTTCTCTTATGTTATTGATTTGTAAGGAGAACCTTCTGAAATTGACCAGAGAGACAAATATGTTGGAATTTGTGGACTCTTTGTATTGCACTTTCAGATTTTTCGAACTATTGATAAAAAGTTTTATAAGTCTTTATTGGACATTTGTAAGAAGGTAAGAACTTGAAACTTATTTTTCAATTTGAGTAGATTAAAAAGATTGCAGATAAAACTAAGTATTTTAAAATGCATTTTATTCCTGTTTACAAAAATAATTTAAAAATATTCACTTGTAAAATTCAAGTATTCCAGAAATAAGTAACTTAGTGAATGAAAATACATCATATTTCTACATCATATTACTACGTATTGGTAGATGGTGTTCAGGTTTGTTCTGTACATTAACTTTCTTTTAGTGGTACTAATACTACTTTTTTCCTTTCGTTTTCTTTGCCACTGATTTTCATTACTGAAGATGAAGAAATTTAAAATATATTTCTTTCTGTGTCTTTGTTATTTTCATAATGTGGCACCTGATTTCAAAACTGAAAGATTAGTTTATGTGTAACATCGAGTGATAGTGACTATGATAACCCAGCCAATTTTTTAAAAAGTTATATAAAATGAAACTAAAGGACATGAAGATTCAAGTTTCTATTTACTTGTTGTATTTTTTTATCTGACAATCCATGACAGGGTGTTTTGTGTGTGTGTTATTTAATACTTAGGGGAATAAAACTGTCATGCTCAACACCAGATGTAGAAATGCCTTAACTCTGCCACAGTGAAAGATATTTGTCTCATAATATATTAATAAGTATTTTTGTGGTTATTTTTTCTTGAAATGAATTGTCTTCCATGTGTATTATAGAACTTTTAAAAAGCTTATTGTTTAGCCTGCATTTAATGATTTTTCCCCTTTTCCCTTTTCTATTTCAGGTACCAGCCATCACTCTAACTGCTAATATTATTTGGTTTCCTGACAGTTTTCTGATCCAGAAAATACCAGCAGCTGCCAAACTTCTAGACAGAAAAAGTCTTCAAGCCATTAAAATACACAGGGATAGTTTTCTACAACAGAAAGCTCAATCACTTACCAAGTAGGTTTTATAAACAAGTATAATGAAAATATTTAGATATTATTTATTTTCAAATATTATACTAACTCTAAATGTATAATACCATTTGAGTTATTAAATGTACTTGATAATTAAGGGTCAGGCAATCTCCAGGAGATTTGTTTTCTAGAGGTTTTTTGTAAAAAATATTTTACACTTAAAGTCAATTTAAGATGTGGACAGATTATACTTTATGGATACAAATGCGTACATACATAGTTTTTATCATCTGTGTTAAATATTTTTTGTCTAAATGAAGTGAAGTCTCAGATTTTGTTGCAGTGGCTATCGTTTGATAACATTAAAAACATTGTATGTCCATGGTGATTTTGGGAGAGGCTGAGTTTTTCTTGATTTGCTTTCTTTTTCCCCCTTTATTTTTATTTTTATGAAAATAATATATGCATATGTATAAAACATCAAAAAGTGCTAACGCTTAAAGGGAAAGATAATTCTTCCCAATTCCTTCCTGTATTTCAGTCTTGCTCTCCAAAGGAACACTTAATTCTTTGTTTCTTCTGATATTTACATCCTTATTTTTTGTTTGTCTCTTATTGTATAAATTTTCAAATATACACAAAATAGAGAAAATAGTAGAAAGAGCCCCTACATTCCCATCACTCAGCTTCAACAATTAATTTATTGCACATTCTTTCTTGAGTACACAGCTAAAATCACATGTTAACTTGGATAAAGCTGTTGAGTGAAATGACACAGGACTCTGCTGCTGGCCCCATGCTGGTGACAGATTTTTGTTTGTGATATGGCTGGATGTAATGGGGATACTTATCCACTTTCTGTTGATTTTGACTATCAAAGGGAAGATGGGTCACTAGTGTACATTGGGGGAAGGAAGAGCATGTCATTTTTAGTACTGCCATGTCCTCTGATTAAAGTGGAAAACTACCACCAATTTAGGCAGGTCTACTCATTTCAGAACTCTAGTAGATATCCTAAATCAGGTTTGAAGAGGGATAAAAACAACGTTTAGATTTAGATTAGAGAGCTGAATTAAGTAATATAAGATTTAGAGAGATTTATCTTTCCATTTGAGTAGCAGTAAGTAGGGAAAAATGTGTGTATTTTAGTTCTTGGAATGTTGATATTTTGTAACAGTGTGATGCAGTTACTCAAAATGCCAATACATACTTAGCTTACATTAATAACTGTAATACCCAGGTTGTAGAAACTAGTTACAGTACAGGTTGAGTATCCCTAACTGAAATGATCCAATACTGGAAATTTTTTGAGTGCCATTGTAATGCCCAACGGAAACGCTCATTGGAGCATTTTGGATTTCAGATTAGGGATGCTGAACTAGTAAGTATATAATACAAATATTCCAAGATCTGAAACACTTCTGGCCCCAACCATTTTGGATGAGGGGTACTCATCATGTATCTAGGTCATGGGACTTGATAGTTTCATTAAATTCTGTTTTTTCTTTTTCCTTTTTTTTTTTGAGACCAAGTCTTGCTCTGTTGCCCAGGCTGGAGTGCGATGGCGTTATCTTGGCTCACTGTAACCTCTGCCTCCCAGATTCAAGTGATTCTCCTGCCTCAGCCTCCCGAGTAGCTGGGACTATAGGTGCCTACCACCACGCCTGGCTAAATTTTTTTTTTTTTAGACGGAGTCTTCCTCTGTCACCCAGGCTGGAGTGCAGTGGTGTGATCTCAGCTCACTGCAACCTCGGCCTCCTGGGTTCAAGTGATTCTCCTGCCTCAGCCTCCTGAGTAGCTGGGATTACAGGCACATGCAGCCATTCCCGGCTAATTTTTGTATTTTTAGTAGAGACGGGGTTTCACCATGTTGGTCAGGCTGGTCTTGAACTCCTGACCTTGTGATCCGCCTACCTCGGCCTCCCAAACTGCTGGGGTTACAGGCGTGAGCCACCGCTCACACGCCCGGCTAATTTTTATATTTTTGGTAGAGATGGGATTTCACTATGTTGGCCAGGCTGGTCTTGAACTCCTGACCTCCGGTGATCCACCCACCTTGGCCTTCCAAAGTGCTGGGATTATACGCATGAGCCACCACACCCGGCCTTTTAAAAATTTTTTGCTTGTTTGTTTTTAAACTTTTAAGTTCAGGGTACAAGTGCAGGTTTGTTACACAGGTAAACGTGTCATGGGGGTTTGTTGTGCAGGTTACTTCATAACCCAGGTATATTCCATGGAATTTTTATTGGTCAGATCATAGCTGGTGTTTGGTGGTGCCATGTTTTGAGAGGGTCACAAACTGCAGTATCCCTAGATGAAGCTGATCAGGATGTCAGAAGGTCTGAGAACCATGCCTTCTTGTTTATCTTCTCTTTGTTAGTGTCTGTATAGTTTGGCTTTTAAAAGAGAAATCTGTGGAATGATGCGGTGGGTTTCTTTAAATATTTGAGGGGCGTTCAGAATGAAGAGGGAACAGATTTGATCTCTGTGGCTCCAGTAGGCTAAACTAAAACCAAAAGGTGAAGATGACAGATAGTAATGATAATAATTGCCAACATCATGAAGCTCTCAACTCTGTGGCAGACATTATGCTAATAGCTTTAAACATATCATGTTCCATAAAGCATGTAACAGTTTTCTGGCATAAAATAATAAATGTAACAACTAATGTTTATGGAGTGCTTAGTATATGCCAGTAGCTATTCCAGGAACTTCACACATGTCTCCTTTAATGATCAGAAAATTGTATGAGGTAGATACTGTTGTTGCCGTTTTATAGATGAGAAAACCCTACAGAGATTAAACTTGCCCAAGTTTAAATAACTAGTAGATGGCAGATGCAGGCAGTTCAACTCTACAGCCCAGGCTGTTAACTACTACCATAAACTATTTTTATCCCATTTTTAGATAAAGAAAATGAGGCTTAGAAAAATGAACTTTGCCAGGTCACACAGCTAAGTACATGTCAGAGAGGGCATTCAGACCAGTGCCAGTCCTGTTCTAGTGCCTGTGCAGCAGGTAGCGTTATGTAGGCTGCTCTGTATTCTCCTTCACTAAAGCTGTGTAGGCAGAATATAGACGACTGTCAGTCCAAAATCTGTGGGAAGTGAGTCTTATTAAGTGGACAGTTGAATAACTTGACTTTCAAAGACTTATCACATGATGAAATTTTGTTTCTAAATTATTTACTACAGAGCTCCATAAAGATGAAGGGCACAGTTACCTTTTTCAGTCTCTTCGCAGTTATGTCGAGGAAACCTAAAATTCACTAAAGTGAAACTCAGGAGAGTGATGATGTGATCAGCATGGGCTTTGTCCTGACATTTTAGAGAAAGTTGAGGGAGTGTCTAAGAGGTGTCCCGAGGTCTTGCTTCAGAGTTTACATGAGTAGGGAGCAATGGAGAGCAATAAGCAACAGTTTTCCTGCCCCCACACTATACACCAGATCCCAAGTGGCCAGTGTCCCAGCTGCCTCCTTGACTGGGGTCCAGGGTTTGTGGATTTTTGCATTTTGCTTTTGATTCACAACCACTTTAACACTGGAAAATACTGCTTTTAGAGAACAGAGGTCTGAATCTTCGTTTCAACCTCCCATGTTGACATATAGGTGTTGACACTGTTTAGTACTTTATGTTAGGGGCAGGAGATTTGTATTTTTACCTTGATATTTTTCCTGTTTGTACTTTGAAATGCACCTGACAATCCAATAGGTCACTTGGCGATTTTTGTACTCTTTGTCAGTTAACTTGCTTTTTGAAACTTGAAGCAATTTCATTTTTATGTATTTGTAAGAGGTAAAGATCATCTGTCATCTGAATGTGATCACAGAGTGATGGGCAGAAGTGACATATAAACCTCTGCATTATCGTATAGTCTTACCTAAAACTGGCTGAATGCCGTTCACTATGTATTATTGCCTTCTTCATAGTGTTATTGACGTAGTTGCTCATCAGGGAGAATTCCATAGTCTTGCCTAGGTCTCTTTCTCTGGTCCTTGCTTATGATTTTTTTCTGTTCTCTCCTGTACACGGTATTCCTGCTGAGTCTTGATCACAGCCTCCTCCTCAAAAGTGAAGGTGTTGCTCTAGGACCATGCTCTCTGTTTTTAAAAAAGGACCAGGCTTTTAAAAAATGATTCCTTAAAAAAGGAATCATTCATAAGTCAAACAATGTTTCAGCACCATTCTAAGCAAAGCCACAAAGTATGACTATTTGTGTTTTTCGTCTGATGGAATTATGGCTCTGTAGAAACCATTTTTCTCAGATTTTGTGCTAGGGTTTTACCTCCGTGAGTCACATTTATTAGAGACTTTGGCAGGATACCTCTTTAGATTGAACTCTTGAGATTGACAGATTGCCCGGCAATATGGCTAGCCACTGACCTCAGTGTGGGATTCTAAATGTAATTGAGTGTCTTTAGTTCCTTGCCCTGAAGAGCTATCCTCTAGCTGATTCTGACCTGTAAGAATGGGACATTTCTTTACCCTGTGTAGCTAAGGAAGATTTGAGTTGGTTATGTCTGATTCGATAAAGAAAAATTGTCCATTTTGCATACTAAGTTTTTGTTTGTTTGTTTTGGAGATGGAGTCTCACTCTGTTACCCAGGCTGGAGTGCAGTGGCGCGATGTTGGCTCACTGCAACCTCTTCCGCCTCTCAGATTTAAGCAATTCTCTTGCCTCAGCCTCCAGAGTAGCTGGGACTACAAATGTGCGCCACCATGCCTGGCTGATTTTTGTATTTTTAGTAGAGACGGAGTTTCACCATGTTGGCCAGGCTGGTCACGGACGCCTGACCTCAGGCAATCTGCCTGCCTCGGCCTCTGAAGTGCTGGAATAACGGGTGTGAACCACCGTGCCCGGCCACATACTAAGTTTTTTAAAGAAAAGTATAGCTTAAACAGCTTGTGAATACAAAGAGGTTCCTATCTTGAATGAGATTGAGTTGGGAAACATTGATGGAGTGATTTAGTATTTGTAATCATCCTGAATAGTAGAGAGAATTACATTTTTATTGCCCTAGTCTTTCTGGGATGAAAAAACTTCCTGGATGTGAGCTTGAATCTTGACTGAACTTACGATCTTGCTGCCTACTTACCTTCTCTGTGTAGCAGTTTCTTGTTCTGTGTGGAGGTTGTAGTGCCTGCCTCGTAAGGTTAATGTGAGGATTGAAAGAGGTGGTGTGTGTGTGTGTGTGTGTGTGTGTGTGTGTGTGTGTGTAAAGTTCTTGGAACAGTAGCTGTCATATAGTAAGCATTCAATAGCTATTAGCTTTTATATTCAGATTCTGACCACTTCCACTGTTCCTATTCTGGTTCAAGTTGTCATCTTCTTTCTTCTGCATTATTACAGTAGCTTTCTAGGTGGTTTTCCCGCTTTTACCATTGCCCCCTCTGTAGTTTATTTTCAACTCATCAGATCCTCTTAAAACTAAAGTTAGATCAAGTTACTTTGCTTGGATCCTGTAGTGGCCTTCTGTCTCAAAGTCAAAATCCCTACTCCTTGCAAGTCCTTCCACAAATCCCTTCCCCATCTTACTTTTCTAGTCCCCCATTCCCTCCCTGTGTGTCTCGCTGATCTAATCCCTGCTCACTGTGCTTCAGGTATACTGACTTGTTATTACCTGAACAAGCCAGACACATTTCCAGGTGTCTTAGGATTTTGCATTTGTCGTTCACTTTTCTACACTTCTTGTATATTTGCATGAATTACTCATTCATCTACTTTAAACTTTGGCTCAAAATCACCTACTCAGTGAGCCTACTTTGATCACTCTATGTAAAATTGCACCTCCACCCCAGTCCCTATCCTTTTTCCCCTGCTTATATTTCTTCTGTAGTATGTATCTTTTAATTAATTTAAAATTTTACTTATTGATTTCATTATTATACAACTCTCCTTTCTAGAATGTAATCATCATGGGAGCAGGGATTTGTATTCATTTTATTTACTGCTGATTTCACTGTTGTATTCTCAGTACCTGTACTAAGAAACAGTGCCTGGCATGTTTGTTGAATGAGTAAATTATGTATGTCTATATAATATTTATCTTTTGAAAACCAGAAAGATGAAGTGACTGCTGCAGAGAAATAATGTACTCCAATCAATATCAAGAAATGGAAGTAAATTTTCTTTGCCGAGTAACCCCAGTATTTTCCTTTGTTAGAGATGTACAGTCTTACTACGTCTTTGTGAGCTCGTGGATGATGAAAATGGAATCTATTTTATCTAAAGAGCAGAGAATGGATAAATTTGCTGAAGATCTTACCAACAGATGTAATGTTTTTATACAGGTAGTTGCATCTTATAATATTTCGGGGAATCGTTTTTTTGTTAATCTTACAGAAATTAAACTTGGATAAAACTGAACAAAGAGTAGAGTCTGTTTTTGTTTATTGAAACAAATTGATTTGGTTATGTTGGGATCTGTGTGACTTATTAATTTAAATTTTCTAACAACCCATTCAAAGCTCTACATTCCTTCAAAACTTGACTATTTAGCTGTACCCTAGAAGTTTTGATATGTTGTATTTTTATTATTTATTTCAAACTATTTTAAAATTACAATAAACTTTGTGGGCTTTTTGAAAGATTTCCTTATTTTGAACTATATGAGGATTTTCTAGTTATTTTATTATTGAGTTTTAGGAATAATTAAATAATTTTAGTATTTTGAAATTTGCTTTATGATCTAGCTTATGGTCAACTTGGGTAAACATTTCACATCCACTTGAAAAGAATGCATAATTTGTATTTGTCAGTTGTAGCATTTTGTATATGACAAGAGGATCATATTTATTAATGATTTTGTCTGTGTATTTCAGATACTGAGAGTTGTGTTAGAATTTCCCACTATTGTGGATTTGTCTGTTTATCCTTGTTCTGTAGTTTTTATTTTGTGTATTTTGAAGCTAAGTATATAATGTTTAGAATTGTTCTGTCTTTCTAGTAAATTGGACCTTTTCTTGTTAAGAAATATTCCTTGTTATCTCTTGTAATGCTTTTTGTCGTAGGTCTCTTGTGTGTGATATTAACTGTAACTGTTTTAATTAATGTCTGCATGGTATTTTCTTTTTTGATCCTTTCACTTGTGGCCTTTCTGGCTCCTTATATTTAGTGTGTGTCTTCTGTAAGTAGCATACATTTTTTCTCCTGTCTGATAATCTTTTTTTTTTTTTTTTCATAGTACTATTTTTTCTGTATGTCCTTGTTGATATATTTGGTTTTAAACTGCCACCTGACTAGTTGCTTTGTATTTGTCTCATTTGTTCTGTGTCCCTTTTCTTTTCCTCTCTCGTTCTTTTTTGGAGTATTTTAAATTTTATTTCTCCTCCTATTAGTTTAATTCTATATTATTTTACTGTTCTTTTAGTGGTTACTCTAGACATTTAAAATGTATCGTTTACTCATTTAGCTCTCATATAAATTAGTTTTACCACTTTCCTGACAGTGTAAGGATCTTAAACAGCTTTAATTCTGTTTATCTGCCTCTCACCTTTTGTGCTGTTGTTGTGTACTTGAGTTCCTCTGTATTTTAAACCTCACAAGGCATTATTATTGCTATTGTTGTTTTTATAGTCAGTGTTTATTTAGATTTACTCATATTTACCTGTTCTGTCGCTTTTTATTCTTCCTACATCTCTTAATTTTCATCTTCCTACTTGGGGAATACCTGCTAGTATTTCATTAATACAAGTCTCTGTTGATGAATTGTAACAGTTTTTGGTCTGCATATGTCTTCATTTCAATCATTTTGCTGTGTTAGAATTCTAGGTTGGTTGGGTTTTTTTTTCTTCTAGCTTTTAAAGGTGTCATTTTATTGTCTTCTGGTTTCCTTTGTTTTGTTAAGAAGTCAGCTGTAGGTTTGTTGCTTTTAAAATATGTATCTTTCTTTACTTTTTGGCTTTTAGTAGTTTTCCTACAGTGCCCCTAGGTGTGGTTTTCTTTGTGTGTTTGTGCTACTTTGGGGTCAGTAGAACTTCTTGAATTCATGGAATATTCTTTACCATTGATTCTTCAAGCATTACTTCTTTTCTATTTTCTCTGTTCTAATTCTTCATCTATCTCTAATCTGCTGTTAAATTCATCTACTGAGTTTTAAATTTTAATAATTTTACTTTTCAGTTGGCTTCTTTTTTATAGTTTACAGTTCTCTTCTGAGATGTTTGATTTTGTGTTTTATTTTCTTCAACATATTCAGCTTATTTTGAAGCACATGTCTAATAATTTCATTATTTGGCTATTTCTCTTATCTGTTGTTTCTCTTGTTTTTGTACATCTCTTACCTCTTTATATACCTAGTTATTTTTTATAGAGTGCCACACATTGTTTATGAAAAGCTGTAGATGTAATTTGAGGATCTGGATCTTTTCTTCCTCCAGAAGGGATTTGTATTTGTATTTGCTTTTGTACACAGCTAGTCTAGGACAGTTAGCAACCCAGGTTATATCAATCTAGTAGGTTGATTGAGATGATTTGAAGCAGGATTGTGATCCTGTGATGGTTGTTTAATTCACCCTTACTTTTTGGGGGGTTATCCTTTAGGACCCCAACTCAAAGCTTAGGTGGTTTATGAAAACCAGCTCTGATGAGCCCCGAGCTCCTATTTTTATCTCCCTTCCCTGTGAGATGTTGTTGAAAGATATGTTTGGCTTTTGTCTTTAGGGCAGATGCTTTAAGAGAAAGCAACCCTGAATGCCAGGCTCACTTCTCTGAGTTTCTGTTGTCTTCCAGATCTTAGCCTTATATTTCCTTATTTTTTTGAATCCTCTTTGATGCCTTAGGAGGCATTTTTAAACCATTTTTGCTCAGATTTTCTAGTTGTTCTCAGTGGGAAGGCTGGTCTCAATTGTTTATTCTATCATTAACTAGTACAGACTCCAGACTACCCTCTCCCTTACAATTTAGATTTCAAAATACATCCCTTCACAAATTAATGGTTATCTGGGAATGAGCTAATATGGGCCCTGGAGTTCTGTACTTCAAGTACCCCTAAAAAAGGGAATCCTTCTTTTTCTGCCTGACTTAGAGTTAGGTTTTTGCTGTTCCTTGTTTTGTGCTTTTTAATTTTTCCCAGGGCTGCACTAGGGTAGGGTCTGATGTAATAGTCCTGTAGCCTACAAGGTAAGACTTTGTGGCTCTTTCTGCATGTTTGTGGCAAGCTTTGGTCTTACTGTCACCTTTCCTAGGATGCTATCCTTTTTTTTTTTTTTTTTTTTTTTTTTGAGACGGAGTCTCGCTCTGTCGCCCAGGCTGGAGTGCAGTGGCCTGATCTCAGCTCACTGCAAGCTCCGCCTCCCGGGTTTATGCCATTCTCCTGCCTCAGCCTCCCGAGTAGCTGGGACTACAGGCGCCCGCCACCTCGCCCGGCTAGTTTTTTGTATTTTTTTTAGTAGAGACGGGGTTTCACCGTGTTAGCCAGGATGGTCTCGATCTCCTGACCTCGTGATCCGCCCGTCTCGGCCTCCCAAAGTGCTGGGATTACAGGCTTGAGCCACCGCGCCCGGCCCTATCCTCTCTTTGATTTTTTCATTTTGTTAATTTAGCACATGCCTCTTTGCCACAGAGAAACTTTGTGTGTGGTTCAGAGGAACTCCTACTTTGTGCTGAGTATCATTCCTTTAGTGAGCCGCTGTTTTTGATGGGAGAATACATTCTCTCACATGTGGTGGGACAGGAGTAAAAGGTTGAGGAACACTGGCATATAGCTTCTGCCCCACCTCCTTCATGTATCTACAATAACATAGTTAAGGTTCGTTGCTAAACTGTACATGTATCTCTTTTGGGAACTTTATAGACCCAAAGAATCTCCGTCATTATCTTTGTGTTTTTCTGTGTTTCCCTTTTGGGTTTAAATGAAAAACTATTTGAGAAATAATATCCCTTTTTTCCTGTTTTCTTATTCCACCGTTTCACTGAGTTTAATACCATTAAAAGAATTTTAACACCTCACAAGACCTGGCTTCCTTCATGAATAGAAGGGGAGGGGAGAATCTGTTCTCATTGGGCTGGAAGGAGAGAAAGCCTAATTAGCACCAAACTAGGCAAGGACAAGATAGCAGATGGATTGTGGTGATTGGTCTAGGTGAATAGGAAAGGGGGACTTGGCTTGGAACTCAGAAATTGCCGTGCCTATCTGTATTGACTGAACAGCTCTCTTTCTCATTTTTCCATTTTTAACTCCTTAGAGTCCTCAGCTCTTGCCTTAAGTGGCAACAGATAGGAGTCTTTATTCTCTTCCCTGGCAGGTAAGATAAGGATGAATAGATACCTTTCTAACATCCAAATTGTTTCACTCAAAGCTTTTCTAAGGGAAAGAGTCTTTTTTTTTTTTTCTAGATCAGTCACCAAGGCTGGAGTGCAGTGGCGCGATCTCGGCTCACTGCAATCTCTGCCTCCCGGTTTCATGCCATTCTCCTGCCTAAGTCTCCCGAGTAGCTGGGACTACAGGCGCCTGCCACCATGCCCGGCTAATCTTTTTTGTATTTTTAGTAGAGATGGGGTTTCACCATGTTAACTAGGATGGTTTTGATCTCCTGACCTTGTGATCCACCCACCTCGGCCTCCCAAAGTGAGCCACCACGCCTGGCCAAGGAAAAGATTCTTAAGCTGTGATTATACACTGTTATTTTGACAGTACTAAACTTCTGGTATGTGACAGGATAAATAAATGGTTAGGGCTGCTTTGAAACTTAACCACCATGTATTATTGTCTCTGTGAGGAAGAGTATCTCCAAATCTTAAGAGCTGGCTTTAAAATGAACTTTAGAAGCATATAGTTATTGGTAAGTTGAGGAATAACTGATGTTACATAGATAATGAAATCTTGAAGAAGTCTTTCCTTGTGATTATAATCAGTGTTTTCCTTTACAGGGCTTCTTGTATGCTTATAGTATTAGTACCATTATTAAAACCACAATGAATCTCTACATGTCCATGCAAAAGCCAATGACCAAAACCTCAGTTAAGGCATTATGCAGGCTTGTTGAACTTCTCAAGGTAGGTTTTAGATTATTTTACTTTGCCATCATAATTGAGAAGTGACCCAGGCTTAAATTAGGATAATCTTGTAAGATTTGACTACATGATTATATGAGAACAGAAAGTTATGAGAAAGTACTTCTCTGTCAATTGAATAAAGGAACCAGCCATTTAAATAAATTTCTGAGTAACTACTTACGACTGGTCATTATATTTAAACTTTACTAAATAAAGTTAATATATCCAGTTCACACAGGAAAAAAAAAGTTAAGGTAGTGAGAGGGAAAAGAAAGAAAATGGAAAAGTTAACTTTAATTTAATTAGTAAAGTTTTACTCATGGAAGTTTTAAAAAGGTTGTATGAGTTTAAAAAAAAACTTGTCTACCGTTATCCATTACAGTGTTTACATGCATATGAGGTTAGTTAACATAAGGCTATTTATTTTGTAATTTAGGTTAAGTGCTGTAATCTTGTGATTTGAACAATAGACTACTTATAGAGGTGGTCAAATGAATTAAGAATTAGTACACCTATGCAAGTATGGTAACGTGTTTCTTAGCTTACTTCTGTATTAAAGAAAAAAGCTGTAGGTAGGAAAGCCCAGTTAACCTTTTGTAAAAATTGAAATTACAATTGACTGGTGAATTTTCTCCTAATAATTGACTAGATTTGTTCAGGAAATAAAGATTTTTCTTTTGGAGATTCTGCCTTTGGATTTTCAGCCTTTTTTTCTTTATACTATTTGTTTATAGATATTTTATGTTTTATTTTTTATGAACTATAAATACAGATGAGTATATGTCTGTTAGAATATGTATAAATTGTAATACATAAGTATGGTTTTAAAATTAATAATAAACATCTAAATACCCACTGTCCCACTTAAGAAATAGAATGTTACCAATATTTTCAAATACTGTGTTTCTTCCTAATTGTATCTCAACCTGTCCACCTCAGAGGAGACTACTGTCCTGAATTTTATGTTTATCATTCCCTTGTTTTTCTTTTTAGCTTACCAAATATGGATGAATCAATAAAACATTAATCCTTATATATGTTTTTGAAGTTTATATTAGTGGAGTAGTACTTTATGTATTTTTTGGTCTGCTTTTTTATTCAACATTTTGTTTTTTACTCAGCATTTTGTATTTGAGTGTATCCATGTTGGGATGAGTAGCCCATCTATTTTCATTGTTGTGTAGCTTTCCTGTGGATAGACTTTGGGTTGTTTCCAGTTTTTGTATCATAAAGAATGTTGCCATCCTTGTATGTGTTTCTTGGTGTACTTGTGCAGGAGTTTTTCTAAGAAATTGTATACCTAAAAGTTGATTACTGGATTATATGTTGCATATATGTTCAGCTTTTCGAGATGATGTCACATTGTCTCTATATACAGACTATATATATATATACACCTCCCACAATACATTAGAAAATTACATTAGAAATAAAATTGTATTTCCAATTGGCCAACTCTGGTATTATGGAGCTTCATTTTTTTTTTTTAATATAAATTAGTGGGTATAATTGGTTTTGATTATGATTTTTAATATTTAACCCCTGATTGTTAGTGATGGTAAATATCATTTCAATTATTTATTAACTGTGTTTCTTTTTTTTGTGAAAAATCTGTTCATGTCTTTTCATTTTTTAAAATTTGATTGTGTGCCTTTAAAAAACAAAGTCTTTCATTCATTTTGGGTCTTCTTATATCCTGAACATTAATCGCTTGTACCTGGTAGATATTTTGTGATACATCGGCTTGCTTTTTTATTTTCTTTATAGAGACTTTTGATAAATGGAAGTGCTTAATTTTAGTATAGTTGAATTTATCAGTTCTATACTTTGTATACTAAGTTTTTGTTTTGTTTTGTTTTTGAGACAGAGTCTCGCTCTGTTGCTCAGGCTGGAGTGCAGTGGCACGGTCTCGGCTCACCTCAACCTCCGCCTCCCAGATTCAAGCAATTCTGCCTCAGCTTCCTAAGTAGCTGGAACTACAGGCATGTGCCACCATGCCTGGCTAATTTTTGTATTTTTTAGTAGAGACAGGGTTTCACTATGTTGGCTAGGCTGGTCTTGAACTCCTGACCTCATGATCCACCTGCCTCGACCTCCCAAAGTGCTGGGATTACAGGTGTGAGCCACTGCGCCAGGCCTGTAAGGTTTTTTTGTATCTCATTTACAGATCACTTCCCTAGCCTAAGGTCATAAAGATCTTCTATAATTTTGCCTGAAGTTTTAAAGTTGATTGTCACAAAATTATTTCTGATTCTTTTTAGGCAATAGAGCATATGTTCTACAGGAGAAGCATGGTTGTGGCTGATTCAGTTTCACATATAACACAGCACCTTCAACATCAGGCTCTTCATTCTATTTCTGTAGCCAAGGTATGGAAATTAATATGTATTTAGCATGTTATCTTTTTTGTTCTTCCATTGTTTTATATGTGTTTTCTGGTTTACCCTGTTTATTCCTTTCCTTCAAGCATAATATGCTTGGTTGTTTATCTCCATAGTATTTTACAATTTTTACTTCAAGTTATTGGCATTATCTTTACTGTGAAATTGTAGCACGTAATACTTTAATACACTTCTGAAAAAGGACATTGTTTGCACTTTTGAAATTGATGCATCATTTAAAAAATGACTTATTAAATTAATATGGAAATTTTAAAGTATGCCTAATTTGTTGTTTCTGGTAGTACTAAGAGATAATGTTACAGAAGTAAAGTATAAATAAAATATTATCTGAAGCTTAATGGGGAAAGTATTTGTATATGCTCTCTTAAATCATGGAAAAGATAATCAAGAAGTTTTCTGAGTCTTTTGTTATTGCCTCAGAAACAAATCGTTTTCCTGTTTTATTTTTAAGAAAAGAGTGATTTCTGACAAAAAATACAGCGAACAGCGTCTTGATGTGCTCTCTGCTCTAGTTTTGGCTGAAAACACTCTAAATGGACCAAGCACAAAGCAACGGCGACTTATTGTTTCTTTGGCACTAAGTGTTGGCACACAAATGGTAAGCGTACTGCTATTACTTATGGAACAGAAATGAGATCTGAGATTTCACAGTTCCCTTGTTACTGACCCTAGAAACTTTTGACTGCAACTTCTCTGCCTTTTTTCCTGTCCCTGATAGAAAACATTTAAAGACGAAGAACTCTTTCCGCTTCAAGTAGTCATGAAAAAACTGGATCTTATTAGTGAACTTAGAGAACGGTAAGTAGGACTGGGATATGCTGTGGTACTCTAAAGACAGGGTTAATAGAAACATTGATTTTCTTTTTAGCATAGCAAGAGAAGAAATAAAATTCAGATAGAACATTAGTTCCTTTCTGTAACTTCTTTAGCATGACCAAAATGAGATTGTGACTAGGGATCATATTTATTTAGCTTTGCTTCTACAGGAAGCAGGTAGCCCCTAGAAAAACTCACACGAGAAAAAACAGTGCAACCTCAGAGCATCTGGCAGACTCTGATGCATATCATGATTATTATGTTGGGTATCTCTATTGGACCTAGATTGCTGCATTATATAACAGGGCTTCCTCTGTTTGTGTGGGACTTAGCGATCCATGATACATAGTGTTCTATAATTTTAAGACACGAATTTGAATTAACATTGTTGAATTAGTTTTTGGAAGGCTTATTTTTGTAGCTACTTCTGGCTTTCTTGTTTTCTTTTTGTTGAGTAAGCAGTAAGTTTCTTGAAGGGAAATTAGAATATTTTGATTTCCAGCTGAATTAAGGTCACAGCACAATTTCCATTTAGTATTCATACTTATAACTTATTTTGTTGTTGTTGTTCTGGAGAAACTGACGTTTTTCTTGTTATTGGCATTTAATTTTCCACTCTTGGGAAGAAATATTGAACCTTTTTCATTATAACATAGTTAATGATCATTCTATTGCCCTTTAAGGTGTGAAATAGTCACTTGGCAAAGACTGTAGACATGTTAAGTGTGGGGTATTTTTTTTGGTCGCAATTTTTTTTTAAAGATTTTTCTTTCCAACTTAGAGTCAGGAAAAATGGAGCATGTGATGCAAGTATTTAAGTCTAGTCATAGCAAATAATATTGAAAATGAGTTTATTTTTATTTACCAAAACCAAAAATGGTCGATAAATGTTTATTTTAAACTGATGCTTGAATATTATGCATATCATTTTTCACGTATGGTCTACAACTAAAGCGTATGTGCAGAATTCTGACAATGTCAGGCATTGGAGTGTTTGTTACCTTTGTTTCATTTTGATAGTATTTCTTTTGTGACTTTTCTATACTACGTTGGGTTAAGTGATGTAGGGAATGCAAACTGTGTAAGATGGAACTCTTCCCTCTGTAGTAGTTGTCATTCCTTTCATATTGTTTTGGGATTTTTCAGTTTTGGTGTGACTGATTACTACTTTACATTGTAGAGTCCAAACACAATGTGACTGTTGTTTTTTATACTGGCATCGAGCTGTCTTCCCAATTTATTTAGATGATGTGTATGAAAATGCTGTTGATGCAGCCAGATTACATGTAAGTAAAGAACAATTTTAAAAATAATTCCATCATTTTAAAAGGCACTGTATAAACCGTTTTAGTTTAAAATAGATCTTTTGACTTAGTAAACTATTTTAAAATTGACTGTTTTGTAAACTGCATATTCATTAAGTGTTTATAGTCTGTAGTTAAATTTTATGTTACTGTTGATGAAGTTAATTTATTTAATTTCTTCCTTCATGTTCCTAATCATTTTCATGATTTTAATTTTAATTTATGTCATAGTAGTCTGACATTTACTCATCAGCAAATTATAATGAAAAAGAAAAAATATTTTTAAAAAATATTCAAATTTTTCTTTTTCTTTATGGAAATAAGTGTTTGAATGCACAAGATAGGAAAAGAGTAGTGAATGTGATTTTTTGGGGTATATTTAGTTGAAGTATATGCTTTAGGTTCTTTTTCTTTAGGAAAGTTAAGACAGTTGTGGAAAATCATTTTTCCTTCAGATTGAGGTTTTGTCTTTTAAGATAATTAACTTTTGCAGTATTGTTTAGATTAGAGACCTGGTTTTTCTAAATTCATGTACATTTTAATTTTCTTCTTAGTACATGTTCAGTGCTTTGCGCGACTGTGTACCTGCTATGATGCATGCAAGGCATTTAGAGTCCTATGAGATACTTCTGGATTGCTATGACAAGGAAATTATGGAAATTTTAAATGAGGTAACATCATATTTGAGATTGAAAAGCTTAAAACATGTTCGGAATGTAGTGTTTGGAAAAAAATGTTCGATTGAAGCAGACTGTCACTGAGTTAAATTTTTTATAAATTGCTGGGTAGAACAACGAACTATTTTTAGTTACAATATCACTGTTATGCTAATTGGTCTGTAATTCATTTATTTAGAAATCAGACTAGGAATTAGGAAATTTTAAATTTACTTTTGTTAATAGATATTTTAATTTAAAGTTGTTTATTAGAAGAATGCAAATGTGAAATGGGTTTGAATGTTGAAAGCTGCTAATGGTCCAGTTAAAGCAACTTAACTATTAATATTTTACTGAATTTTATTTGCAGAGCTCCTAAGAGAAGGAAATTGTATATTTAAGAGATTTAGCGTGTAACAAAAGTAATTTGAATCCAATATGTGTGCCCCTCCTTGCTTTAAGGAAATATATATTATAAATACTGATATCTTTGAAATTAAATTTCCATCTAGCGATAGTTTTATTTGGAGGGAGGAATTAAAAATGAGGAAATTTCACAATATAATCCTACCTGGGTTTGGTGAAATTGTGAAAAACTTTTTATAATTTCTTGTATTAAATATTCTTATTTAGGAAATAAAATACATGCCTGGCTAGTAATTTAGAACTCCTTGGTAGACTAGAAAAGATGATTAATTTTATTACCTTTAGCACAATGAATTTTGTGATTTTTTTTTTTAATGGTTATTACAAGAAAGCTTTTTTTCTTTTCTCTCTTGCATGTTCTCATGACATTTCCTCCTTTGTTGCTGGTTTCCATAAATTTTATGCTTTAAGTTGCATATTCATGTTCCTTATAATGATACCATCAATCATTAGTTTTATATTTTCTTTTCAAGAGTATTAACCTTAAGGTATTAGTGAAAATAAAGACTTAGAATTTATGTAACTGCTTCTGACCAAAAAACTGTTGGTTTAAAAAGGAGCATAGACATGTAGGGAAACAATACAATTGCAATATCATTTTGAAAAATTAAAGTATCAAATCTTTTGTGAATAGCATTTGCTGGACAAATTATGCAAAGAAATAGAGAAAGATCTGCGACTTTCTGTGCATACTCATTTAAAGCTGGATGACCGAAACCCTTTCAAAGTTGGCATGAAAGACCTGGCTCTTTTTTTCTCTCTGAATCCAATTCGGTTTTTCAATCGTTTCATTGACATTCGGGGTGAGTGTTTTGCTTTCCTTCTTAGAGTCATATTCTCTATTTTTTTAACCTACCGTTAAATAACAAAACTTTGAGGGTATATTTAAATTTTGTGTTGTTATTCTTTAATTACATTTTGTTTCTTTTCTCATTTTTATTAATACCATATTTTAAAGGAACAAATCTGATGTTCAAGGATAAGTTGATTTTTTTCCTTTTTAGTTTCATTTCCTTTTCTACTGTTTCATAAGTTGAAATTTTTTTTTTTTGTAGCTTATGTAACTCACTACCTAGACAAGACTTTCTACAATCTAACAACAGTAGCCCTTCATGACTGGGCCACTTATAGTGAGATGAGAAACTTAGCTACTCAGCGTTATGGACTGGTTATGACAGAGGCACATCTTCCCAGTCAGACTTTGGAACAGGTATAGTATAAAATTCTTTTTTTTTTTTTTTTAGCATACTCTTGACTGTTGGCCATAACAGTCCTTTTTAAGGAAGTCTATTTTCTTTTTGCTTTAGTTAGTATGTGTTTATTTTTTAAGAAATTATTTGCTGTATAAAATCTTATACATGACAACAGTAAAAAATTAGGTGCTGCTAGATTGCTTTATAAAGGAATTTACCACAGGCATCCTACTTATATTCAGTCTTCTGAGCATTTGAGATATACATATATATATAGATTTATATACAGCTTTTCAGAAACCATTAGGATAGTGAGGTGACTTCTGTAGAATTTTAAGAAGTTCAAAGTCACAGTTAAGGATTTTAAGCCTGCTTATAGTATATAAAATTTAATATCTTAGGAAAAATGGTTATTTACATGATTATAAATGTGTTTGTTCTTAAAATGAGGAGTATAGGAAAACATTTAGCTTTGCTAATTCAATTAGTTAATGTACAGTATGGCATTATCTCATGAATATAATAATTTATGTTATCAGATAATTTGCATGGAGTTCTTTCTAAGATGATCCAGATAATATTTACCAAAAAATATTTATTCAGTTCTAAAATTTGAGAATTCTAGTTTTCCCTTTATCTTGCTGCATGTAGGGATTATTTCTAGGATCAGTCTGTATATCCTTTCGTTCATTCATTTATATAGCTAATATTTATTGAGAACATGCTAGGCACTGAACTATGTTTAGGAATACAAAGATAAATAGAAATAGTCCTAGCTCATGTAATAGCCTCTGGGAGAAAAAATGTGTAAACAAATTAAATACGATAAAAGTTATAATGAAAACTTAAAAAGGTATTGTGATGCTCCTTTGAGCTCTAATTAGAAAAAACTATGGAACGGTTTATATGATACCATTGGGTGTTAGAGTAATATCTAAATAATGAAGGATTCTTAATAGATAACTTGTACTATTTGAAAGTTATCTGGTGTGATCAAAAGAAGCATAACAGTTTGGAATTAGACTTTCTAAAGTCCCAAGGTCCTGCTGCTTCCTAGCTATTTTGCCTCAGAGAACAACTTCCTTAGCTTCATTTTTGTCACCTGTGGAATTTAGAAGAATGATACCTCATATTTTAGAATTACATCTAAGGAACCTTGCAAAGTACCTGAAAAGTAGTATATATTTTATAAATGTCACAGCATATTCTGACTACCTTTTAGAATCTGGCCATTAGTTTACTTTGTAGAAAAAATATAGAGAAGATTGTTGAAGAGACAAATATTCTCAAGGCTGGTGGGGAGATGACTGTGGGTCATGGATCTTTGAATATTCAAACTTAACTATTTCTATCTGCACAAAAGATAAAGTAATAAGCAGCCAGGTTTCCCTAAGGAGATAGTCTTGTTTGTCTTTTAACCTTTGGTCATACCTTTTATATAGTTCTTTAAAATAACTTAAAAATATTAGGAAACAATATAATCAATAAGTCACTATGCTGATACAAGTTTAACTGATTATTTTAATGAATTATAATAAAACTTGCGTGTCTATTATGTTGTAGGGCCTTGATGTTTTAGAAATTATGAGAAACATTCATATATTTGTGTCCCGATACCTCTATAATCTCAACAATCAGGTGAGTAGGGTTTATAAATTTTTTTTTTTTTTAATGTGGGTGGAGATATAGTGGGAAGGCTGAGGGGGCAAGGAATTGATTCTCATGGGTGAAATTAAATGAAACAAAAAGTAATTGTTTTCGAGGCCTTATTTATTTTTTTTGCTTTGATTGTACAAGTTGAGTATCCTTTATTCTAAATGTTTAGGACAAGAAGTGTTTGGATTTCAGATTTTTTTTTTGGATTTTGGAATATTTGTATCATACACCAGTTCAGCATCCCTAATCTGAAAATCCATAATCTGAAATCCTCCAGAATCGTAAACTTCTGACCACCAACATGACGCTCAAAGGATCGCTCATTGGAACATTTTGGATTTCAGATTTTCGGATTAAGGATATTCACCTGTACTATCTTCTTGAATGCATTTTCAATGAAATTGTCTTTAATGAAATAGATTCTAAAATTTTCTTTGGATATCTTTCTGACCAGTGTTTGCTATGGGTTGTGTTACTGAGCATAAATTTGTTTCATTGCAGATTTTTATTGAACGAACAAGCAATAACAAGCATTTGAATACTATTAATATTCGGCATATTGCTAATTCAATTCGAACACATGGCACGGGAATTATGAATACAACCGTAAGAACTTTTCTTTGGGGGTTGGGTGGGTAATAGACCCCTGTTTAATAGCTTGGAACGTGGTTTTCTCATAGAATATTCCGGCAAACATACACAACTAGTTTATATTTTACGTGAATTTCCATTTTTTTCTGGTTAGTAATTAAAATGTCTGGTCCTAAAATTGTGTTGGATGTGATGAGAGCTGTGATACAAAGACACTTTAGGGTAGATAACCATCTCAGAGCCATCATTATAAAGAGCACTAGATATTTGAGGACATCAGCACATTAATATATGTGTGTGCACACATATATATATGTTTATCTGTGTTGATTCTGTGATCTCTGAAAGTTTACTTTTGAAAGTGAGCAGTTGATAGTAATTTATTTAATGTTACTTATGCCCTTTTTGGGGCAGGGGTTACTAATTATTTGATGTCCATATAAATAGGAACTTACTAAAAATATATTGAATCTTCTTAGAAATGGGCATTCACGGCCTGGTGTGGTGACTCACGCCTGTAATCCCAACACTTTGGGAGGCTGAGGCATGGAGGATCACCTGAGGTCGGGAGTTCGAGACGAGCCTGACCAACATGGAGAAACCCTGTCTCTACTAAAAATACAAAATCAACCAGGCGTGGTGGCGGGCACCTGTAATCCCAGCTACTCAGGAGGCTGAGGCAGGAGAATTGCTTGAACCTCGGAGGTGGAGGTTGCAGTGAGCCGAGATAGGGCCATTGCATTCCAGCCTGGGCAGCAAGAGCGAAACTCCATCTCAAAAAAAAAAAAAAACCACGAAAAGGGCATTCACTTGAAGGAATCCTTTGAACTCGTATGCTATTTTTCTGTCTGTGGAAAAACGTCTTTCAATTTACCTGGTTTTCAGAGCACAATTAATTTCTCCTTTAGGGCAGAAGACTGTGAATGCTTAAGTAGTACAGTATTATTAAACACATTTGGAGTAGGGAATTGGGAGAAAAAAAGTTGGGATCATTTTAGTATATGGTGGGAAGGCATTGAAGATTTTGAGCCAATGAGTGATATGATTGGACCTCCATTACAGTGGTTATCAATATAGAAATGAAACATACAATTTTAAATTCCAAATAAGGAGTCATCCATGTAATGATCATGTTTTTTTTCCTTTGAGGATAAATAAAACTGAACTTTTGAGCGTAAGCTCTTCCTTGAGTTTTGTCATCTATCAAATATTCATGTAACAGATAAGAATGTATTTTATGTGTCAGGGATTGTGCTGGGCACTAGTGTGAGAAAAAGACACTTCCTGCTTTCACAGTAATCACGGGGATATAGACGTTCATCAGTTAATTACACTAATGAATGTAGATTACTGATGTCTGTTGATGAAATGAGCATAGAAGGATAGAAATCAGAGGATGGCAGAATAGTTACCCACTATTAAGAGTGGAAAGGATTAAAAAAAAAAGACTGTTGAAGAGATTTTTTTAAAAAATGCAAAGGAACAGAAAGAACAAGGAGAATAGAATGTTTAAGCTGCAAGATAAGTTCTTGAAAATCATTCGTTTCCATAATTGAGTAAATGAATACTGAGTAAAAAGGGCACAAATTTGTCAAAATCATTAGTAATACTTGAGAGTTGGTGGGGGTTGGAAATGAATTTAGGGTTTTCATTTGTAGGTTGGAATTAATCTTATGCTATTTCTGCCTGAAGGTTGGAATTAATCTTATACTATTTCCATTTGTAGATTAGAATTAATTTTATTGTGCTATTTTGACTTTAATCTCAGCTCATACCTCACTTTCTTAGGATTTTCTGAGTCAAGGTCAGGGCTTTTTGTTATTTATTGTCAAAGTACACACATACTTAACATTTTGAGAAATAATTGCAGTAGAGATTTAATAATTTATGTAACAATACTTGTTTAAAATGTTTGTCACCTGTTCTAGAATATAAACTTCGTGAAGACAAGGACCATGTCTAGCATGGGAGAAGGCACGTTGCCTTGCATGTAAGAAGTGATCAGAAATATTTATGGATAGATAATTGAATGTGTGGTATCTTCAGGAAGGTTCAGAGAACACCATGTTTCTTACTTTAGTGTCATTCTAGACCTGTAGATGAGCAGTAAGTAATCTTATTGCTGGAGGAGCATAGAAACTTCTCACTGGACCATGGCTTAAAAACTAGGGTCTTGAGTCTGGTTTGTGATTCTCACTACAGCCTTTAGTCCTATCATGAGAATATTTTCCACTTTTTTCTTTTCTTTTTTCTTTTTTAGTAAAAATATGTAAGAGGAACTTATAGAAATTTTTGTGACTTTGAGCAATAAAAAACATTATTGAAATATTTTCAGGTCCTATATGAAATAGACTTATAAATAGTACTTTATAGGTAGTACAAATAGATAATTGTTATATAGTAAAATTGATTTAAATTGATTTGAATTAATTTTTATATTAACTTTTTTCAACTTTCTGAATTTTAATTTCATAGGTTAATTTCACCTACCAGTTTTTGAAAAAGAAGTTCTATATATTTAGCCAATTTATGTATGATGAACACATCAAATCCAGATTGATTAAAGATATTCGATTTTTCAGGGAAATTAAGGACCAAAATGATCATAAGGTAGGCTACCTATTCTTTTTAAGGTGTTTGATTCAGCTGTTGAGTCTATGGCAAATGTGTATGCTAAAATTCATTACTTAGATCTCTATTGGGGTTTTAGTTTCATTTTTCGTATAATTTCTTACTCTGCATTATCTGTAGGCTTAAGGTAAGGAAAAAATTAAATCATAAATGTAGCCAGGTGATACTTTTCTTTATTTTAAAATAATATAAAAGCAGGACATGCTTATTTTGAAACATTTAAGCAATACAGAGTGAATAAACTGAATATCCACCTTCATTTTTCTTTCCATTCCATTTTCTGGAGGCAGTCGCTAACAATGTAGTGTTAAGGCTTTCAGATATCTTTGTATATAAACATGTATATTTACACACATATATTGCTTTTTGGTAGTAAAAATGGAGTAATAGTATACATAGCATTTTGCACTGTGCTCATCACATGCCACTACATACAGATCTGCTTCATCCCAAGAGTTGATAGGGATACATCCATGTATATCATAACTTATTTAACCCTCTTCTGTTGACCAATATTTAGGTTTTTCTAATTTTTCCTTCTTAGAATGTTACAGTGACATCTTTACACATCTATCTCTGTAAATACAGACTTTCTGAAAACTTCCTTAAGGAGAAATTTCTAGGACAAAGAATATGAACATTTAAAATTCTGGTACATATTGCCTAGCACTCCAAAAACAATTCACTATTGATATTCTCGCTGATAGTTCATACAAATGCTGCTGTTAGCCGGGTGCAGTGGCTCATTCCTGTAATCCAGCACTTTGAGAGGCCAAGGTAGGTGGATCACTTGAGCAAAGCATTTGAGACCAACCTGGGCAACATGGCGAAACCTCATTTCTACTAATAATACCAAAATTAGCCGGGCATGGTGGCACATGCCTGAAGTCCCAGATGCTTAGGAGGCTGAGTGTATTAATCTGTTCTCATGCTGCTATAAAGAAATATCTGTGACTGGGTAATTTATAAAGGAAAGAGGTTTAATTGACTCACAGTTCTGCATGGCTGGGGAGACCTCAGGAAACTTACAATCATGGAGGAAGGCACCTCTTCACAGGGTGACGGGAAAGAATGAGTGTCCAGTGAAGCAGGAAGCCCCTTATGACAACCATAAGATCTTGTGAGAACTGACTCACTATCATGAGAACAGGGTAGGGGAAACTGCCCCCACGATTCAGTTATCTCCATCTCATCCCTCTCAGGACATGTGGGGATTATGGGAACTACAATTCAAGATGAGATTTGGGTGGGGACAAAGGCAAGCTGTATCACTGAGGCACAAGAATCACTTGAACCTAGGAGGTGGAAGTTGCAGTGAGTTGAGATCATGCCACTGCTCTCCAGCCTGGGTGACAGAGCAAGATTCTGTCTCAAAAAAAAAAAAAGAATGCTATTGTCCTTTCACCTTCCAGGCTGTTTTCCCATAGTGAAGTGAAGAGTCTGTTGGATTAAGTGGCAGCAGGCGCATGTAGCCATGTGGTTGGAGAACCAATAGGCTTAGATGGGACCTATATTTGATTTGCCATATATGGAACTATTTTAATTACTTTTCTTAAGATTCACCTAGTAGTTCCAGCTCTCTTGTATAATGGCAGTTCTCTTTAGTGCCATAGTAGCAAAATATTACTTTCTAGGATAATCTGATAAACTTACAGATTACGTTTGTCAGTAGAGGATTGTATTAACTCTTTTTTTTTTTGAGACTGTGTCTTGCTCTGTCACCGAGGCTGGAGGGCAGTGACACAATATCGTCTCACTGCAGCCTCCGCCTCCTGGGTTCAAGAGATTCTCTTGCCTCAGCCCCCCGAGTAGCTGGGATTAAAGGTGCATGCCACCACACCCAGCTAAGTTTTTTATTTTTAGTAGAAACAAGGTTTCACCATGTTGGCCAGGCTGGTCTTGAACTCCTGACCTAGTGATCCGCCTGCCTCTGCCTCCCAAAGTGCTGGGATTACAGGCGTGAGCCACTGCGCCCAGCCCATTTTATTAGAGCAGAAATTCCTAGTATTTAGAGATAAATATTCATGCTATTATGTAAGAATTGCTTTATTATTACAAAATGAATAATTTCCTAAATCTCCTAATCAACCAAGACCAAAAAGTAGTTTTTTTATTGGTGATGGTTACTAGAAATTTTAACCCAGCTGACGTGTGTTTATTGAGAAGGAGTATGTTTCTAAGTCCCTAATACCTATTCAGTCCACAGAAACTTGGTCACATATCTGTGAACAAGTGTTTCTGGGAGGAATTGGTTTCTTTTCTCTGTTAGAGTTGTTGGGGGTTAGGAGACTAATTGTGGTAGGGAAATTAGGTTAGTGGCATTGATTATTAGTCACTTTAGCTAATGTCAAAAAGAAAATTATATTGACCTTGAACATTGGTAGTCTGTGAATTTTTTATTAATGTTAATTTAATTAATTTTTAAGCACATTGAAATACAAAATTAAAAGGAGAGTGGTATTGGCATGGTTTATTTGGGAAGCATTTTGTGCTTTAGAAATCTTTATTAAAAGTAGCCTTAAAATTTTCTGTGTAGTATCCTTTTGATAGAGCAGAAAAATTCAATCGAGGCATCAGAAAACTTGGAATAACACCTGAGGGACAGAGCTACCTTGATCAATTCAGACAACTCATCAGCCAAATTGGTAAGTTATGATAAAAGTGTTAGGAAATCAAGTACAGATCCCTACAGTCTATCTCATATATTAACTGTTTCACACTAATAAGCAGCTCATGTGAAAGTCTGAGCTCAACTTTACTCCACTCATCTAATTTTTTTACCCCCAAAATTTGTAAGTATGATTAGACTGTTGCTGCAGAAATAATTGACAGACTATAGACTGATCATTTAAATAAAACCTCTTCAATTATAATAAAAGTTATTTAATAACAGAATCTCCAAGGTCATATTAATAATTGTAAACTGGTAAGTACTTATCGAATACCCGCTCTGTTCAAGGCACTGTTTTGGGCTTCTAAAAGGTTCACACAAGTTCCAGTCTAAATGTGAAGGTATAAAGTATTTATATGAAAAGTTATTAAGTTCTATGTTACACCATCTTACTTGTGCACATAATGTATTGTCCTTCTGCCCTTACAAGTGGAACTTGTCTTCTGATATATAGTACTTTATATTTAAAAGAACTACATTTCATAATAATCATAGCTTAACAAAACTTTATATTTATTTGAGCTTTTCACATACATTATCTTTATGTTCACAATAACCCTGTGAGATAGGCATGTAATTGTTTTAAAGATGAAAAAAGAGAAACTTAGAGAAAGAAGTAAGTCATGTTTCTGGGACTTAAACCAGGGTTATTTAGCTATAAGTCCAAATGGATTTTATATTCTTGACAGTTTATATTAACACCAAACAGTAAAATCTTACTGACTATATTTTGGGAAAATTATGCCTTGTGAGATTGATTTATTCATTTATCAAGCATTTACTAAGCATCTGTTTTGCCACATTTTCTGTTAGGTGCTGGGAATACCAACCCCTTTGCTTTCAGGAGACTTTAGGTTTACCAGTGGGTAATATGTTATAAGCATTTCATTGTGGAGTAAAGTTTTATCAGTTAATCGATTTGCATATTAGGCATTTCTATTATGTTTTAGTGCAAGAACTTGGAGAATTTTACCTTTGTAAATGTTTTATAAACCATTCAATATGAAGTATTGTCAAATAAGTACTGTTTTCTTCAAGAGGACATTTAATATTAGGCGGCAAACTTACGGAGCAGTAGTTCTTAACCTTTTTTGAGAATCTGAGGAAAACTCCGGGATGATTCTTCCAGAACTAATGCCTATATGACATATGGGCACAATTTTGTATATAATATGCTAGAGTCCATGTGCTTAAAGCTTGGGTCTGTAGACCTCAGATTAAGAGCTATCCTTCTAGAGCAGTGTTACTTAAGTTTTATTTATTCACATAAGCAGAATTTTTGCATCCTGTTAATACTGTCTTCACTATTATTTGTTTCATGTTTTTATATTTTTTGAAAGTGTAATTTTTCCGTAGAAATAACAGTTGTTAAATCATAGTCCTTAAAATGCTAGTCATTTTTGCCCTAAATACATAATCACTAAGTGTTCTTTGGTGTGCCATCTAATGTCACCTTGATTACCACTAAGTTGCAGTCCACAGCTGGGGAATATTATCCTTTTTATTTTATTCCATCATTTTACTCTTTATTCTCTTCTTAGAAAATATAAATTCTTTTTTTTTTTTTTGTGAGAGAGTCTTGCTCTGTCACTCGGGCTGGAGTGCAGTGGCACGATCTCAGCTCACTGCAACCTCTGCCTCCCGGGTCCAAGCAATTCTCCTGCCTCAGCCTCCTTAGTATCTGGGACTTCAGGTGCCCGCCACCACACCCTGCCAAGTTTTGAATGTTTAGTAGAGACAGGGTTTCACCATGTTGGCCAGGATGGTCTTGATCTCCTGACCTCGTGATCCATCCGCTTCTGCCTCCCAAAGTGCTGGGATTACAGGTGTGAGCCACTGTTCCTGGCCAATACAAATACTTTACCTCTGCTTATAAAACACTGTAATGGGCCGGGCGCGGTGGCTCACGCCTGTAACCACAGCACTTTGGGATGCTGAGGCGGGCGGATCACAAGGTCAGGAGATCGAGACCATCCTGGCTAACACGGTGAAACCCCGTCTCTACTAAGAATACAAAAATTAGCTGGATGCGGCAGCGTGTGCCTGTAGTCCCAGCTGTTGCGGAGGCTGAGGCAGGAGAATGGCGCGAACCTGGGAGGCGGAGCTTTGCGGTGAGCTGAGATCGCGCCACTGCACTCCAGCCTGGGCGACAGAGCGAGCCTCTATCTCAAAAAAAAAAAACAAAAAAAAAAAAACACTGTGTAATGTGCTTTTGAGTCTGATAAATACCTTGAGAAAAGGTGTAAAGAATCTGGGAGCAAAATGGAAAGCCTTTTTGACTAATAACTTGCCTGCTGAAATAATAATAATTAACATTTATTGAGCATTTACTGTGTGCCATGGCTATTCTTAGTGCTTTATATGTCTTAACTCATGTGAATCTTACCACAACATTTATGAAATATTACTTTCCTTCATTCACTGCACGAGTATTCATTCAGTACAACAAATGTTTCTAGGTGCTGATGATATTTATGACAGTAAACAAAGTCTCTGTCCTTATTGAGCTTAATTTACCAGATGAGAAGACTGAGATACAGAGAGGTAACATAACATAATTTGTAGGTCTCTTAGCTAACATGTGGGAGACCAGATTTGATCCCAGGTGGCCTGGCTTCAGAGCTTTTACTCTTAATTGCCGCTCTATACTAGGCATTCCTGTTTTGCTTCATCAGACTTTGGTCTGATGGTTTGGAGGAAAACAATGAAACTAGACATTTGACTTTTTAAAGATGGACATTAAAAAAATTTTAATGTCATCTCTCATATTGGGATAGGCCTTAAAATAGATTCAATGTTAACTTTTATGTAGGGTTGTTGAAAACATCAGATAAGATAATGTATGTAAAATGTATATTACTATTATGAAATGTTAACTCCTTTTTACATTTTCGTCTGTTCTTTCTTTCAAGTCATTTCAATAAAGTTTAATTATAAATTGAATTCCTGCTATTTGCCAGGACATGTTGGCTCTAGGGATGGAGCAGTGAAGAAGACAAAGGCTGTACTCATGGATCTTGCACTCTAGGTGGGGGAAGATGCAGACAGAAAAATACATAGTATGTCAGTGATAAGTGCTGGGTAAGGAGATATAAGGGGGCTGGGCAGTGCTAGTCAGTAATGTTCAGGGAAAGCAGGAGGTGACTTTTGAGCAGGGACCTAAATAAGGTCGGGGAGTAAGCCACGTGCATCTGGGGAAAGAGTCTACCAGACAGAGGCAACAGTAAGTGCAAAAGCCCTGATTCGTTTCACATTTTTGAAATATTCGTTTCACAATATTGAAATAGTCAGGGGCTGGAATGGAGTAAGCAGAGGTCTAAGTGGCAGGGCATGCTATCTGAACAGTAGCAAAGGGCAAGATCATGCAGGGCTGTTTTGACCACATAAAGAAATTGGGTTTTATTCTGAGGTGGAAAGCCATTACAGCATTTTCAGAAAAAGCATGATAAGGGGCCTGGCATGGTGGCTCACACCTGTAATCCCAGCACTTTGGGAGGCCGAGGTGGGTGGATCACCTCAGGTCAGGAGTTCGAGACCAGCCTGGCCAACATGGTGAAACCCCATCTCTACTTAAAAAAAAACAAAAATTAGCCAGGCATGGGGGCGGATGCCTGTGATCCCAGCTACTTGGGAGGCTGAGGCAGGAGAATCGCATGAACCCTGGAGGCGGAGGTTGCAGTGAGCTGAGATCACACCACTGTACTCCATCCTGGGTAACAGAGGGAGACTCTTGTCTCAAAAAAAAAGAAAAGAAAAGAAAAAGCACTATACGTTCCAACTTAGTTTTTAAAAATTCACTAGCGGCTCTATAGATGTTATACAACAATGGGGAATGTGGCAGGATGCTAAAGGTGAAAGTAGGGAAATCAGGAGGCCAGTACATATTGCAGTGCTCCAGCCAAGAGATGGTGATGGATTGACTGGATAGGAGGATATCTGTGGAGGGGGTGAATGAAAAGTGGGTGGATTCTGGCTACATTTTCAAGGCAAAGTCAACATAATTTGCCCGGTAATTGGATTATAAAGTGTGAGAGAAAGGAGCCAGGGATGACTTCAAGACATTTGGCTTGAGCAACTGAAAGGATAGAATTGCCAGTTTCTGAGATAGGCAGAATTGGGGATAAAGATCCTGAGCTTGCACTGGACATATTAAATATAAAATTCTATTAGACATAAAGGTGTAGGCATTGGATGAAAAAACCTAGAGTTTAGAGGAGGAGTCCAGGCCAGACATATAAATTTGGGAGGCATCAAATAAAGATTTCTTGATATCACTTCCAATTGTGTGTGTGGGGGAGATTGAATCTCATTGTGAGAGTGGAGAAATTATTGATATTATAATTTTAAGTTTGACCATTTTAATGTAGTCAGCATTTAATGATTTTAGTTTATCAAATGAAAGTAATGTTTATTTTTAAATATTTAATATAGTTGTATATAAGTATGTATTTTGAGTGTAGGAATATGTGACAGTTTTACTTTTTATGGAACAAGAACTGAAGTAAAATATAGCAAAATATTTTGGTACTTAGGAGTAGAAACCTTGTAATTTACTACTGTATATAACTATATTCCTATTAGAATTTAGAGTTATTTATATAAATATCTGATTTTTTTGTGTGGTTTTTAAGGTAATGCTATGGGCTATGTACGAATGATAAGATCTGGTGGTCTTCATTGTAGCAGCAATGCCATTAGGTATGGATGCAAACATCATTTTTGCCTTGTTTATGCCATTTTAAAAATTATGTCCATTAAATATTTGTTACAAATGATATTGTAGATAAGGTGTTTGTTCTTGATATATTTTGAGATAAAATATGGAAGAAAACTATTCTAGATTTTTCTCAAATTTTAAGACTGCAGCAGACTTCTGAAAATTATAGTTAATTTATCAATATGGTTTATGAATGCATGTAAAGATTACATGATTTTAAGGATTAAAATATTCATATCTAAAATTCAATTTGGACCTAAAGTGGTGATATGAATAGTAACTGAAATGCACAGTTGTTTCCAAATACATAGTTGAAAATTTTAGTGTCCTGCAGTACCACTTTCATATCTGTGTCAATTGTACATATTTTACTTGACCTAATAAATGCCTTCCCAAATTCTCATGTAGATTTGTTCCTGATCTTGAAGATATTGTAAATTTTGAAGAACTGGTAAAAGAAGAAGGTCTTGCAGAAGAAACGTTAAAAGCAGCAAGGTAATCTAAATTTGGAGATATAAAAAAGTGTGTTTATAAAAAACATTCTGAACAGAAGACTAGAGGGTAATATGTAATTTATATGCCACTGTTTTTATTATACAAAATTATGGTCTCAGTTTATGAAGTATAATTTTTAAGACTTCAGTAGTCTAAGACCTTTCCAGCTTCTAGAACATGCTGTCCAGTATTTCAGCCACTAGCCACACATGGCTCTTGAGCACCTAAAATTTGGCTGATCCAAATTGAGATGTGCTCCAGTATAAAGTACATAACTAATCTTGAAGATTTAATATAAAAGGAGGAACGCCAAATACCTCAATCATAAAATTCATTTCACCTGTTTTTTTTTACTTTTTAAAATATTTCTCTTCACCAACAGTATTCTAGAATGCTGGTCCCTTCGTGTATGTAATCTATAGCAGCACTGTAGCCACTACCATATATGGCTGGTAAACACTTAAAATATGGCAAATGTGACTGGGGAATTGAAGTATACATTTTATCTTAATTTAAATTTAAATAGCTAATGTCTATCTTATTGAACAGTGCAGGACTTGAGTCAGTTGTGATATTGTAACATAAAACAGGAGGCATGCGCAATTGCTAAGAATATGTTTAGAAAACTGTATGTTTCATTCATACTTACAGCAGGTTATTGAATCAGGCATGAAGGGGCACCCCTGGGCAAAGGGGAGACAATTTGATAAAAAAGAATAATGATAGATAAAAATCTGTTGAATAAAAAAGAATCAATGAGTCATAATGATAAGAAGGATTATCAGAAGATCATAATGATAAGAGAATGAAAGTCTTTTCTTTATGGAAGAATGCATGTTAAATTTAGGGGGGGAATTATAACCATCACTGTAATACTTTAAATCAAGCAAGAATCCCCAGTGGTTTCTAAAACATGAGGTGAAAAGTTTTTAGAGAACAGGATTCATTCAGTAATTCATCTCATGAAATTGTTTATTAATTACAAAGGAGAAAACTATCTTTACAGTGGAGAAATATATTCTACCTTGGCCAAGTGATCAAACTTAGCATCACCAGTAATGGGGCAGACAGATGTTATGTGGCCTCTTGATGCAGTGTAATGGCAAGTACCTACTTTGTATTCTTGCCAGAAGTGTTTATCCTGAATTTATTAGGAGGAAATGTCCTGAGAAATTTAGAATGTGAGCATTTTATGAAACATTTGGCATGGACAAAAAGTACAAGGAAATTGTTCTGGATTAGGAGAATAAAGAGACCTGATAATCATATGTAATGGGTGATACTTAATTGTATCCTAGATAAGGAAAGAAATAGCTGTAAAGGACATTTGAGGAATAACTGGGGGAAATTTGAACATGCATTGTATTAATACTGTATTTTATTCTTGGGTATAACAGTGTTCTGTGGCTTTGTAGAAAAATGTTTTCATTCTTAATAGATTCATGCCAAAGCATTAATGGACTAAGTGATAAAAGGTCCACAACTTTCAAGTGTTTCAGAAAAATAGAGAAAACAGTTGTGTCAAAATGTTAACAGGTGGTGAATCTAGTTGAAGGGTATACAGATGTTCATTATACTAAATTTTAACTTTTTGATAGACTTGTAATTTTTTTTAAAAAGGAAGTATATGGGAAAATGCATGCATTTCTATGAGAATAAGGCCCCAGCACAAAAGCTTTGCTCTAGAATAGTCTGTTAGATAGCTTAGCTCTTTGCCAAATTACATAAGCCATGTGCAAAGTTAAGCTGTTTGAAGTCATGTGCCTGAAAATTGTTTAAATAGTTTGTGATGTGTATCTCAAAGGAAAGGATCAGACCTTTACCTTATGTTAAATGATGCCATTCACTCCAAAACTGTTGACTATTTGAAAAATATTTTGAAGCAATGTGAGGAAATCAGAGAGTAGGATATTGTCTTATAAGATCTCTAGGGTAAAGCTGATTGCTAATTGCAAGATCCAGACTGGTGCAAGGGAGTGGTTGATTGAAGTCAAGGAAATGTAGGGTCACGATAATGAATAGATTATCTGCATAGACAGTGGAGACCTGGAGCAGGCATCCTAATCCTGCGTAATTGTAGGATAGTGGTTAAAAGGTTAGTAGATGTCTGCTGTTAGGAAGAAGTAGTTGAGTATTTGGGTAGTTAGATATAGCTGGATTATGTGAGTCATAAAGGAAGATTTCTTCCTTACAGTGGTGGAGGAATAATTGAAAGTGGTAGTAGCTGTACCTGAGGGATGCAGGAGAAAAAGCAGCTGATGTTTTTGAAGATTGAGAGGGAAACTGAGTTCTTGAAAAGAGAGCCAAGTTTAAGTTGAGGTAAGGGAATGTAGGAGAAACGTTAGAGATTTAAGGGGAAGAGGAAATTATTTACAATGAAGAGGAGTTCTACAGGCCTTACTGTGGGAAGAAGAAATACGGAACTATTATTTTAAGTCCCAAGATGTTCTAATAGTCTATTTTTGGGACTAAATTTACTAATATTGATCAGTTTTCTGTCCGTAAGAAAATGAGTTTATTCTGAACTCCAAGAAAATTTGTTTAGAAGTGTCTTATAGTGTTTCCTGCTTTTTGAATGTTCTTATGTAAATTATTGAGACATGGATTTTTTTTTCAAAGCCACGCTTCTTTTGCTCTAGAATAGAAGCAAATAATTTTTTGCTTTTTAGGCATTTGGATTCAGTCCTCAGTGATCACACACGAAATTCTGCTGAAGGCACAGAATATTTCAAAATGCTTGTAGATGTTTTTGCTCCAGAATTTCGAAGGCCAAAGAATATACATCTCCGAAATTTCTATATAATTGTTCCCCCTCTGGTGAGTATTTCCAGAACCTAAAATGAATTAAAAAAAAAAATAGGAACAAATAGATCTGGTTTCTTTGTAACATGAAATGCATACAGACTACACTATTAATTTCCTTGTATATAAAACTAAATGTGATCTCAGTGAATGTGACATAGAATTTTTACTTGTTAGCTGTGCTGAAGGACACTTACTTATCGTTAGATTTTTTTTTTTTTTTCTGAGATGGGGTCTTGCCCTGTCATCCAGGTTGGAGTGCGGTGGTGTGATCATGGCTTACTCAGGCTTGACCTCCTGGGCTCAAGCCAGCCTCCTGCCTCAGCCTCCCTAGTAGCTGGGACTACAGGTGTGCACCACCATGCCTAATTTTTGTAATTTTTTTTTCTTTTTAAGATACAGGGTCTCACTGTTACCCAAGCTGGTCTTGAACTCCTGGACTCAAGGAGTCCTCTTGCCTCGGCCTCCCAAAGTGCTAGATTACAGGCATGAGCCACCACGTGTGGCCTAAGATAGATTCTTATTTTTTAAAATAATTACTGGAGAAATTTGAGTGTTTTTTAAGTTATATGAGTATATGCCATAGAATCTTTGGGCAGAATTATTAATATATAATCATTTTAAGTGCTTAATGTAGACTAGCTGTTATTATAGTTTTTTCTAACACATTTCTTTTTTTTTTTTTTTTTTTTTTGAGACGGAGTCTTGCTGTGTCGCCCAGGCTGGAGTGCAGTGGCCGGATCTCAGCTCATTGCAAGCTCCGCCTCCCGGGTTTTTACGCCATTCTCCTGCCTCAGCCTCCCAAGTAGCTGGGACTACAGGCGCCCACCACCTCGCCCGGCTAGTTTTTTGTATTTTTTAGTAGAGACGGGGTTTCACCGTGTTAGCCAGGATGGTCTCGAACTCCTGACGTCGTGATCCGCCCGTCTCGGCCTCCCAAAGTGCTGGGATTACAGGCTTGAGCCACCGCGCCCGGCCTCTAACACATTTCTTAAAGCATATTGTTTAAAGATAACTTCTCTCTATTCAGTAGTAAATACTAACATGTAGACTAAATTTTTAATGCTTCTTAATGTGTTCTTGCTCTAACTCTGTAGTTGCTATCTAAAAGTAGTTCAAGTTATCAAAAATTGCATTATAAAAACAGCTGCTGGCCGGGTGCGGTGGCTCAAGCCTGTAATCCCAGCACTTTGGGAGGCCGAGACGGGTGGATCATGAGGTCAGGAGATCGAGACCATCCTGGCTAACATGGTGAAACCGCGTCTCTACTAAAAAATACACACACACACACAAAACTAGCTGAGCGAGGTGGCGGGCGCCTGTAGTCCCAGCTACTTGGGAGGCTGAGGCAGGGGAATGGCGTGGACCCGGGAGGTGGAGCTTGCAGTGAGCTGAGATCTGGCCACTGCACTCCAGCCTGGGCTACAGAAGGAGACTCCGTCTCAAAAAAAAAAAAAAAAAAAACAAAACAGCTGTTCGATTAGGGAAAATGGAGTTAAGAGTTTAAGAGGTATATATTAGTAATAAAGAGTGGTTTTCGCTTAAAGGTTCCTATAAGGTTTAAAAAAAAATTGTCAGTAGATAACTTTAAAAATCTAAATATCGGCCGGGCGTGGTGGCTCAAGCCTGTAATCCCAGCACTTTGGGAGGCCGAGACGGGCAGATCACGAGGTCAGGAGATCGAGACCATCCTGGCTAACACGGTGAAACCCCGTCTGTACTAAAAAATACAAAAAACTAGCCGGGCGAGGTGGCGGGCGCCTGTAGTCCCAGCTACTCGGGAGGCTGAGGCAGGAGAATGGCGTGAACCCGGGAGGCAGAGCTTGCAGTGAGCTGAGATCCGGCCACTGCACTCCAGCCTGGGCGACAGAACAAGACTCCGTCTCAAAAAAAAACAAACAAAAAAAAAACTGAATATCACCCAGCAGTTGAAGCTCTTTATTAAATTTAAATTTGATCAAGAATAATGACTTTTCATATTACTGCTCAAGTTGTTAACATATCTTCTTACATATTAAAACCATTATTACCTATTGAAAGTAACTAATAGCCTGTAAACAGCTTTTTTCCATGAATTTTGTTTCTTTTATACATTTGTTAATTTTCTATCATAATTGTATTTTAACTGTGATATAGCAAAAAATGTTCATATTCATCTGATAAGAATCTTTTCATCTCAAGATGGTGTCAAACTGGAGGGGAGAGTGTCTTATTTGGTAATACTAGAGTTAACTTGGAGTGAGTTCTCACCATATTTTTTAAATTTGAAGGGCAGTGTACTCAAACCATTGTAGACAGCAGTGAACCCATTGGTAAGCTTAGGGAAAAGTCTAGAGTTTTACAAGGCAGTTGTTAGAAGTCGCTTAGTGATGGAGAAAACAAAGTGGATTAAGAGCACTACAAAGAAGTATAGAATCCTGTCCTTGTACTTGAGTTTGTAGTGTAGTTCCAGAAAAAAGACAAGCATAAATGAGATTTCTAAAAAAGATTGAATTAATGATTGATGAAAAATTCACAAGTAGGTGATTAATTGCTGAATAAGTTCCACAGTCAAAAAAATGAAACTTGGTTTTGTTTCCAGTGTAGGCTTAGCACACTGTATATCATAATTAGTTTTTAAACACTTCTGCATTTACTCTTCTAGAGCTGTGCTATCCATGTGTAGTCATATGTGGCTACTTTAATTAAAATTTCATAAAATCATAAGGCAGGGCGAAAAAAATAAAAATACTTTTTTAAAAATTAAAAATTCAGCTTGTCAGTCACACTAGCCTCATTTCAAGTGTTCTGTGGCCGCTTGTGATTAGTGGCTTACTGTATGTACCGGATGGTGCAGATACACATTTCTGTCCCTGCCAACAGTGTTGCTCTAGACTCTGGACTCTAGATAGTAATCATTTGTTTAATCATAAATACTTAATAACGCTGGTATATTGTAAGCTTCAGTAAATCTTTGTTGAATAAAAGATAAGATTAGATAAGGCATTTTGGAAGAGCTGAATTTTCAAGAGACGTACTGTTTTGAGAACTTCACACCTAAGAACATGAAAAGAAATAGTATTTTCGAATGAATTAGGTAGATGTAAGTAAGGACTGTCTTGCCTGTGTTTTTAAGAGTATTTGTGCTTTGAAGTAAAGCAGGCCTACTTTAATAACTCCAGGTTCACTTAATATATGACTTTGGGTGAGATAATAGATCTCCCAAAGCTCAGTGTCCTTCTCTGTAAAATGTGCATAATATTTTATAATGAAATATACAAGGCACTGTTCTTGGGTTAAGTAGTGATTGAGTGAGTGCCCATATTTAAAGGACTTGGAAAGGAGAGCCATGAAGATACACTTGTATAGATTGTATCTTCACCAAGAGAGCACCTAAGGCAAATGTTTCAGATGAAAAGGACTGGAACCTAGATTCTATTCTATTCTATTCTATTTATAGTGATTCTATTTATAATTTTTGAAATGTCTTTTTTAGGAATTCTGAAGATTTTCTTAGTAAAATTGTTTTTCTGACATCTTGTTACATCTTTTTAGACCCTGAACTTTGTAGAACATTCCATTAGTTGCAAGGAAAAACTAAATAAAAAAAATAAAATTGGAGCTGCCTTTACTGATGATGGCTTTGCCATGGGTAAGTTTAATGGAATTGTTTTTCCATTAATTTTATGTTGACCTTGTAATGGATTCTTAGAAACATTTGCTTGAGAATAGGTCTATATGTTCTTTATAGATTTATTTTTCATGAGCATTTTTTACTATGTTTTTTAGCTGGAATATGTGATTGACAATACTTGTTTTCTATAGTTTATAACTTATTTAATGCCTTCTTAGTATTGCTAATCACTTGTCTACTTTGGCCTAATATTTAGGCTTTGTTTTTGTTGGGGTTGTACAGTTTTAACATCTTATATTTAGTTTCTCTGGTTTCCTTGTAGCTTCCTCAATTGCCATCTTTTTAGCAGTCGAATTGTTTTTGTTTTTTTCCTTTCTTTTTGAGGCAGGGTCTTGCTCTGTCAGCCTGACTGGAGTACAGTGGTGCAGTCATGGTTCACTGCAGGCTTGACCTCCTGGACCCAAGCGATCCTCCCACCTCAGCCTCCCAAGTATCTGGGACTATAGGCACGCATCGCCACATCTGGCTAATTAAAAAAAAAATTTTTTTTTTTTAAGAGACAGGAGTCTCACTATGTTGCCCAGGTTGGTCTTGAACTCCTGGGCTCAAGAAGTCCTCTAGCCTCAGCCTCCCAAAGTATTGGGATTATAGGCACAAGTCATGGAAATTTTTATTCTTTACCCTTACAGCTATATCGTTTCTCCAGGTGATTTATATGGCCATGGTAGTTATTTGTTTTCTTCTTAATTGAGTTGTCTTTAGTTTGTTATACGTCTACATTGGTTTTAAGGAGGAATTAAGCCATTTTGTTAAACCTGTCGTTCATTTATGCTGTAGAATGTAACTTGAAAGGGGACAAACTTAAAATGCTAGGAATTACTACTCAAAATGTTTAGTGTTAGGAATTATTGGTGAAGGAGTAGAATATGACTTCTGTACTCACTGTAATTTAACCTTAGTTTTGCTGATGCCTGCAGGTGTGGCTTACATTCTAAAGCTTTTGGATCAGTACCGGGAGTTTGACTCACTTCACTGGTTCCAGTCTGTTAGAGAGAAATACCTGAAGGAGATCAGAGCAGTTGCTAAGCAACAGAATGTGCAGTCGGCCAGTCAAGATGAAAAACTCTTACAAACCATGAATCTCACTCAAAAGCGACTGGATGTCTATCTACAGGTAGAGGAGCCTAAGAGTCACATCTGCTTTGACTTACTGTTTGATATCCATGACTTCTTAATGTCTGAAAAGCAGAAGCCATATAGAAACCCCCATTTTCACAAGTGAAATGAATAGTGGCAAAAAGATTATATTTTAAAATGAATGCTATTTGGAAGCCATTTGACTCAGATCTTAAAAACGGGCGGGTTACTTATTTCAGTTTCTGTATTTGTGATTTCCACTAGAGCTTTTAAAAATAATAAGAGGCATAAAAATGCATATATTTTTGGTGTTTTGCCATAATAAGTATTTTTGGTTTTTATTTCAAATTTTTTAAATTTACCTTAGGAATTTGAATTGCTATATTTCTCACTGAGCAGTGCAAGAATTTTCTTCAGAGCAGACAAGACTGCGGCTGAAGAAAACCAAGAAAAGAAAGAGAAGGAAGGTCAGTGAGTGGTTTAAATTTGGAAAGACCAATAAATGTCTTGAGTAATAGATAGTAATGTACCATTTTATTTGGTCAGACATCCAGCTTCTTTGTCCTTTTGGAAAATAACACAGACCTAGCAAGAAGTCTTTTTAAAAAAGTAAAGCCTATATAGATCTTGTGTGAAATTGAAAAGGAATTTATATAGTTTATGCATGTCACGCTTGGTAACCCTTTAAGCCCTTGTTCAGGATCATCTGCTTTTAGTTTAAATATACTTTTCACAAGTTTGGTTTTTCTTTCATGGCCCAAACTGTATTAGATTTGAAGGAACAAATTAGAGGAGGACAGCTAAATGTTGCTGAAGGCAGAGCTGCTGCTGACTGATGTTGACTGAATGAGATGGGACAGATGATTAAAGAAGTATAAAATCATAGGGGCTATTTAGTTGTAGTAAATAGCATTCTGCCTTCTTTCATAGTCAGGCCCTGGAGACTCAGGCAGTATAACCATAATAACTGATAGTGATTTCAGTGAACTTCAGTCATTAAGGAAAGGATTCTGTCCATTGTATTCTGTGTAGGATGGTGGAAAGGAATCTATACTTTTTAAGGCATAAGAGCATTGCTCAGTGTTTCATATATAACGTCCCCATGTTATATTTCTCTCTAATTTGAAATTTAGGAATAATCATCTTCTCTGAGGAACAGATGTTTCCCTTTTCTGTCATGGAAATCGTATAGCGTACATTTCTCTTTGCTAGGAGGATCAATAGTAGATACAGTAACTAGTTGACCGTTATAATTTTCATGTTTACTAGTCTCCTTTTTGTCGTGTTTCATGAAGTTTTCATAAATCAAGATAAAAAGCTCTTCATAAAACAAGATGTTTTTGTTAATCTTATGTTAATTTTTAAAATATACCTTTTTTCTTTATATATATAGAGGTGACTCATTTGGATAGACCACTTAGATGAACTACCTTATTTCTTGACATTGTTGCATAAATTAAATATTACTTACTAATATTACTTATTAGGTGCGTATCCAGGCATTTTTTTGAATCCAGACTAAATAAACATGCTTGAAAAAATTGTTTCAGCTTATTAATCCGGAAGATATTCAGTATTAAATGAAAATTTATACATACTACATTTGTGTTCATTTTCAAGGATAAATTAGCAAAGCCATTTGAAAGAATTTGAATCAATATAAATTATGAAGAAACTCAGTGATTGCCTCAGTTCTACCCATGTGTTTCATGATGCCAGACCTTTTCCCCAGCCCATGTGACTGGGAAAACTGTGAGTCGATTGGACATTTGCTTTCAGGCTAAAGCATTAAAACAAAACAAACAGCCCTTCAGTCTTATGGCAGTGGGATTTCTTGCTTTGGCCTGTTCCTCTTAAGGAACTCTCCGGGGTTGCAGTTGTTACATATCACTCACATCACTGTTCTAAGACTATTTCAGCTTGCTCAGAGATATAGTCAGAGTTTCTGAATACATTAGTCAAACAGTCTTTGTCTGTTAATGAAATATGAACACATGACATTTTGCACAAAAAGCCAGGAATTCATTCTGTCAAAAACAGTGAAAAGCTGCTTCATTTAAAATTATTTTAAGAAATAATATGTATTATATATAATTTATTATAATAAGTTATAAATACAAATGGAAAGTTATTCATTCTGGATAGTTTTGATATGTGAGTTTGCAGCCATATTCCTACCAGGAATGACAACATACTATAATGGTCCTTTCTTGGCCCAGCTAGAGGAACTGGCGTGAGGGCAGCAGGCCTTTCTTAGACCAGCAATGTCAAGATTCCTCAGGACAAAAGAGCCCATGTGGTTTGAAACCCCACCCCAATGCAGTTCTGAACTCCCTCAACTCCACCTTCATTAAAAACCAGTGGAAACAATTGCAGTGTTTAGCCTAGATTTAAAAAAATTTTTAAATATAAACAAGGTATAATTTGTGATGTTAGAGAAACATTTGATGGATGCAACTGTAATTTGAAGTTTGGCAATATAGCTCTTCCCAAATTTTTTTTACTTCTTAATTTATTGTTTAAAAGTGAACATAAATACCCATTATTATCTTCACTCATGCTTTCAGAAGAAACTAAAACAAGCAACGGAGACCTGTCCGACAGCGCTGTGTCTGCTGATCCTGTTGTGAAATGATACCGATGGTATTCACTGCACATATGATGAAATCGTCAGAATTGTTAAAACAGTGGAATGGATAAACTATTGATGAATTGTTTCCTGGGTCATATCTATGGAAAATAGATGTTACAACTCTTAAAGGCAGTGCTTTAAAGTGAAGTCCTTTCTGTTTCCAAAGGCTCTACTTTCAAAGGTTGAGAATGAGATTTTAAAATTGGATTTTTGCCTGGACTTGAGGGTAGAAGATGTTTCTATTTGATGTGAAGTTATAAAAGGGCAAATCCAGATTCATAAACTATCACCTCGGATTTCTTGTAATCTCCATGTTTGTAATTTGTATTTGCATAGATCTTTGATCTATAGTTATTTCAAGTCATGGGAAATTCAATGCATATACTATATACAGCCAGTAAATACATGCTTAACAAAAGGAATGAGCCTGAAATTCATGAAGAATACATATCAATATTCTCATAAAAGGAATATATGAAGATGGCTTTGATACTAGAGGTGAGGCACAAGTGTTTTATGTACTCTCACTGTACAGTATAACTGATGATCATTCTTTCATTGTTAATTTCATGTGACTCACAAGAGCTGCTGATGTCTTTGATGAGACATTTTATAACTAGTTTACATTGCTTTGAGAACATTTAACCTCCAACAGCTGCTTTAAATTTAAGATTTACTTAGTACTCAGAAAATTCAGATAAAGCCATAGAGTCCTGTTTGAAGTTTCACTTCTATTTTGGTTGAAGGCATGATGTATGATGTCAGAAAAAAAATTGAATGAATTATTTCTACATCCAAACTCAGGTTTCTTCTACATTAGATTGAATTGAAATTTTGGTGATGGTTTGGGTAGACTTTTTTTTTTTATATCAAGTATAATTTAAGACAACAGATTAATAATTACACTGTTCAGGCTTTAAAAAAAAATACCACTGTGAGAATAAACAGCCAGTAAGATACATCACTTACTGATTTTAAAAGTACAGAAAGATTTGAGTAAATTTCGTACCCCGCAAGTGTTAGTTTTATTTTTGTAAAGGTATGTAAGTTATTAGTTAAATGGTTAATCATGGCCTTTTAAAAATATAATAAAGTGATACCTTTACAATGAAGACAAAATTTAAAACTTTCTAATACAAACATCATTTTGGGAAATGCTTGATTTTTTTCTATTGCATTTGTCTGCAAAACATTTCTTTGGATAAATCCTGCAAATGCTTCTAACGTTATTCTTTGATTCCAGCTTTTAGAATGGATGTACAATGCCCTGTTTGTACTTACTGGTTAGGGTCAGGGTAACTTGCCAGCCCAGGATAAATACTTTAATTGTTAAAAGTCAGAAGAGACAGAATATGTAGGAAATGTTTTTTGTTTATTATGTAAACATGGCTTACAGAATTATGAACAGTGGATAGATTAAAGGCATTTAATATTTGTAATCCATAATAACTGTAGAAATGGCCCTAAAGCATGCTGCATAATTAATAATTTATATTTTCATTATGTTTATATGAATGATCTTGCATTTGATTATATCAAATTCGTCATCATTTTATAGCAACAGTATTGTTTTCTCTGTTTTTCTTCTCTAACTTCTCTGAAATCATCTCCTATTAAGGGATAGAAATTGTTACTAGAAGAGAATCACATGTTCTCTGGTCATTATCCCTACACGTGTAAATTATTTTATCAATACGATAGAGTTCACATGCTGACTCTCTGGATACCTACAATTAAGAAGAAAATGACAGACAACTATTTTTCCTTTAGGTTAAAATAATGTCACTGCAATCTGGATAAATTATAAGTTAATGTATTTGAAATAAGATCTTGGAAACAAGCATTTAAATGGTGTCAAACTGCAGAGCAACAGGGCTTCAGTATATTCACACCTAATACGTTCATATGTACATTTCGATGATGGTTTTTCTTGATAACATATTAACATTGATTTTATTTTTTCAGACATACTGTAATTTAAAAATAAATGTGAGCGTTTGTTTTAAGTTCACAGAAAACTTAATGATAATTCAGATTCTCAGGAATTAAGGACTAACCATAACATTGTCAGTTCTAATTACATTTTGTAAAAGATGGCAAGTTTGTTACCTCACTTGAGTGGGGTTTCCCTCTTCCCCCAATTCTAAGAGAATATAATGTGTATACTAAAACATTAATAAACATAATTTTGAAAATTTCCTTCCCCTGGATGTTTATGTTCAAAATTGAATGTCATAAACCAGTAGTTCTTAATATTAACCTTTTTGGGGTCCCACTTAATTGAATGAAATGAAATCTATGGAATATTTTTTTAAAAAATGCATGCACATAGGTAAAAAATTTGAAGTATAAAATTGGCTTCTGTCAATGTATTCCAGGTGAAAGAAAGGTATTTTCCTTTCCTTTATACATTTTTGATCTTTCCAGAGCTTTTTTCCAATAAAAAGAACCAATATGAAGTTCTTTAAATCCTAATCCTGGAAAGGGATTATCAGTATGCAGTGTTTAATGTGAGTAATAACTATAGTGCTATTTGCAAACCTTAGTTGAACTAAAACAACACAGTAGTCTCCCCTTACCCGTGTTTTACTTTCCAGTTTCAGTTACCTGTGGTCAGCTGTGGTCTGAAAATATTAAATGGAAAATTCCAGAAACAATAAGTTTCAACTTGTGTATTATTCTGGGTAGCATGATGAAATCTTGTGCTGTCCTACTCCATCCCGCCTGGGACGTAAGTCACCCCTTTGCCCAGCATCTTCATGCTGTATGTGCTACCTGCCCATGAATCACTTGGTAGCTAGGTTGTCAAATTATTAGTGTTTGTCTTCCAGTAAGCCTTATTTTACTTAATAATGGCCCCAACGTGCAAGAGTAGTGATGCTGGCAATTCAGATATGCTATAAGAGAAGCCTGAAATTGCATACTTTAAGTGAAAACATGAAAGTTCTCGGGAAAGAAATCATATGTGGGGTGGCTAAGATCTGTGGTAAGAATGAATCTTCTATCAGTGGCATTGGTGACAGTATTTGTTAGTTGTTCTGTTTCATCATTAGTTATTGTTACTGCATCTCTTACTGCGCCTAACTTATAAATTAAACTTTATCATAGGTATGTGTGTATAGGAAAAAACACAGTATATATATGGTTAGATACCATCTGCAGTTTCAGGCATGCACTGGGGGTCTTGGTGTATCCCTCTCAGATAAGCAGGGACTACAGTAATAACAACAGAGCCTTCAAAATATTACACTGGAGATGAGATACAATCCTGTTAAATACTACCCTGCAGAAATCATTCTTGGTAAAGTTAAGTCTGGTTGCTGTTCCTTTTTTCATCTGAGGCAGTAAATTTGTAAGATTGTGGGAAAGATGAGAAAATATTGGATACTTCATGTTGCTCTTTTATGCTGAGTCTGCTAAATGTAAAAGGTAGACTTTAATTGATTTTAATAATTGTAACAGGGTTTTCTTTCCAGCTTCACATTGCAGACGTTTCAGAAGATGACATTCCTTTTTTAAGGGAAGTTTTAATGCCACATATATATTTTTTTTAACAAAGGCTTTTAGATGTTCGGAATACTTTTAATAGGCTGTCAAAGATGTGAAGTTTAAAAAGGGAATCCAGAATAAGTGGAAATCTGTAGAGATTAAGCAAAGGCAGTGAACTCGAGATGGTGATGGCAAAGTTAAGAGTTCAGCTTATAACACAGGTCAGCATATATATATAATGTATAAGAAAAGTTGGGCAAGTAAGTATTTTCTTTTCAGTAGTTTGGCTCCTCTTTACCACTCAGTTTACCTGATACCTCCATTTCCCATTAGTGGAGATATACTCAGGAATGTAGATGAAATTTATTCAGTCGATGCAGATCTGATACCATAATTCTTGGATCATCTCTGCGGACTATAAATACATTCTGTAGGTAAGAGCTACATGTAGTCAACCATTCTTTAATAATGCCCTCATTTAATGGGGGAAGGAGTTAACTTTTATACCTAGAAGCACTTGTCTTTATCAAATTAGTATTAAAGTATTTAATCTTTTCAGAATCTGTACAAAAGGTAGCAAAGTATTAAGGATATTATGCTTTAGGTTGATACTGCTACTGAATTGTCAAGAGCTTAATGTATTGAGAAATATTTGGATTGCTTTGTATCTGGTTCTCTCTTGAGGTCTTCTGTATATAGCACAGAGTGTTTAGAAGCATCGACTCTGGAGCCAGAACAATTTGAATCCCGATTTCCTGCTTAGGAACAAATTCCTTAATACCTCTGTGCTTCATTTCCTTGTGCAAAAGATGGGATGATAATGACAGTATGTAGCTTATAGGTTGAGGATTAAATTTGCATAAAACACTTTATATATTAGGAAACAGTAAATATTAGCTACTATTTGTATATACTATAAACGTTAGCTCTTACTATATAACTTATTTGTACTCTTATAGGTAGAAATAAACTTGGCATATAAATAAGCATTAGGTGTTACTACTATTTTAGGTGGAACGATTGAAACTAAAGTCTGTATTTGACTTTAAGTGGGTGTCTAAAGAACTATTCCTTGTTAAGTGGCTCAGGCAGATGTAGACAAGGTAAGGAAGGCCCTGTTCTTCCCTAAAGAAAGTAGTCTGATGAGTATGTGAGGCTAAATCAGCCTGGGAAGTGGGAATTGGTAAGAATAGCTGGCTTCTAAAAAGGTCCCATTTCCTCTCTTCCCGCCTTTCATTTACCATGGCACTTGTTAATCTTTCAGAGCACTTTAATGTGTATTAATACAATTTCAGTAAGTGGAGAAAAGGGGCAAATCATCCACTAGTTCTAAGTTTTAAAATTATTTAAAAATACTCAATGCATACAAGGTATATAATATGTATTATACTATTTGAAGAATGAAAATAAAGCACTTGGAAAGAAGCTACCATATCCTTTAAGAACACCTCACTCCTACAGTTTCTGCCTGAGGAAACCATGTGAGGGTTTGGTGTTAACCATTCTCTTGCTCTTCCCTTGTTTTACAACTGATTGTATATTCCTAACTATTGATAATATTGCTATGTTTCAGTTTTTAAACTAAATATAAATGGGATATTATATGCTTCTGTAACTTTTTCAGTATTATTTTAAAAATTCATCCACGTTGATGCATATAGCTGTAGTTGAGCATTTCATTACGTGAATACAGCTATCTTCTGTCGATGACATCTGGGTGGTTTTCACTTTTGGGATATTGTAAACAACGATGCTGTAATCATTATTGAACGTGTCCCTGGGTCCAGGTGTTTCGAGTTTCTCTGGGCTGTGTACCTGCAAGTAAAACTGCTAGGTAGTAGGGCAGGTGCCCTTTCAATGTATTGGACAGAATGCCATACTGTTGTTTCATCCCAGCAGCAGAGGAGATTCCCCTTTGCTCCATTTCTGCCAACAGCTGAATTTTTGCAGTCTGCTGAATATAAAATGTTTCTGTGGTTTTAATTTGCATTTTCCTGATTACTATAAGGAGTCTGTTTCTGTTTATGAGCACTTTGTCTTTTTTAATGTATGAAATGCCTTCATGACTTTTTTTCAATTTATCTTTCTACCTGTAGGAGTATTTTATATATTCTGGATGCTAATTTTTTGTTGGTCTTGTGTGCTTGCTAGTAGCTTTGGTTTAGTTGTGTGTTTTCATTCTCTGTGGTGGTTTTTGATGAAGTTAGTTTTAGTGGACTGAATTTCAGTCTTTTTATTTTTCCCTAATGATGCGCATGCTTTGTGTTTTATTTAAGCCGTGCAGTCTTTTAAAATGGTGGATTAATAAAACAACTTTTATACTCCAAAATTAGGTTAACATCATAGGATCCATTTGAAATGTATACAGAAATGTATCGTGTTTCAGTTTTCAAACTAATAATTGTTTAGGACTTGAGTGAGATTATACCCCTCTCCCAAAAAAGTCTAAGCAAGAAAAAAAAAAAAACAACGTTCAGGGGACTGTGGCTCTTGCAGTCTGTCAGAGAACCAGTTGATCTAAAGCAGGTATGTCATACAAATTTGTAATGCATTAGTGAACAATGAATTAATAATTTTATGGTGCATAATTTCATACTGGCTTAGACTGACTCACTATGTCTTTTATGGTGTATACATTTCAAATGGATCCTATGATGTTAACCTAATTTTGGATTACAAAAGTTATTTTATTAATCCACCATTTTAAAAGCAACACCTTTAAAAATTTTAGCAATGGGATCACATATTCTACTCATGTTGACTGGAAGTATTTTTTGATACTATATCCCCTCTGTGATTTCATTATGCCCTAGTTTTTGGGAAATTAAATGTTAAAGCTATGGAGCTGACTTTAGTTTTCTTCCAGGGATGTTCCAGAAAATAACAACAAACGAAAGAAACAGAATAATTTTTATTGCTAGGTTAATTCATTACAAAGATAATAATAGTCTGTTGAACTTAGTTACAGTTAAACACACTGTACCAATTCAAAATCATTATACTAGTTTCATAGAGAGGAGGGATGGGGGAGTGGGCTGGGGTTCCAGGAATTGGAAGTATCAGGGTGGAAATAGGAACTTTATACCAAGCCCCATGACCAGCTGTGCTTCAAGTGAGTTTTAAAATTAATTGGTCCCTTCCTTGAGGAGGGTCTGGCTCAGAAGAAACAGGAACTGGTAGAGCTGCACCCTGTCCACAGTGATCCACTACTAAAAGTACTCATACCTAGGAGGACCTTAAACTTCTGAATGCTGGTTCAGTAACCTCCATTATAAAATCAAACATCTTTTGTGGTATTCATTTTTTTATTGCTTGATGTCTGGAACAGTTATTGGAACTAGACCTGCATCACGCATCTCTACTAGTGCTTGGGCCTCAAAGCAGTGCTCATCACCTAACTGCACAAAGAAATGCTATTAGGTCCAATTATGAGATAAGCTGAATTATAAATACACAATTTTCAGAACGACAGGCACTTAAAGCTCATTAAGTAAAATACAAAAATAGATTATATTAATAGGAAATATTTAGTGTTCATCAAATTGTAAATCTAGGCTTTTGCCATTTTTTAAAAAGGATACTGGCAACTGAAAAGAGATGACATTCATATGAACAATGCATTTTTCAAACTTTTGTTCTGAGCGCTGAACAATCTTAAGAAATCTTAGCGCGATCTAAGAAAAAAGACTTACCACAAAGCACCTAAAATAACATTTGTAGATGGGTGGGAACGCTGTCAACCATTTCTTAGTTTCCCTCCCAAGTCTCAGTATCAAGGCATCAAGATTACATTCCACAAACGATTGTCAGCCTTCGGAAATCAGGTCAGTGTGCCTGTATGTCAGAGAAGTTGAAAACCCTTAGGAGGTAGCTCTCCTTCCTGTTTGCTCTTCCCCTACAGGCGCAAGTGAGTTACGCTTCAGATTCTGCGCCTCTATGTTCACTTGAATTTCCATCATTGTCATCTGGTTGATCGTTTAACAGTACATATTTTCCATCATTGGTTAGTGGTATGGACAGCATTAATTGAGCCAGTGCTTCTGGATCCTGAAGTTAGGAGAGTTTAAGAGGGAAAAAAGAAAAGGCTTAAGATGCATTTAAACCCCTTTGGCCTGGCTTTCAATATGTTGTGTAATCTAGTCTTATTTCTCCTGACTCTTTTGTATGTGTGCCTTCAGCTGAGTCTCCTTGCTTCTCAAACTCAGGCATGTCACTTCTAAAATCTAGACTGTTTTCCTCTGAGCCAAAATATTGTTTACATAGTCAATTCATATCATCTTTCCAAAGATTCCATAGAGGAACTTCCTTCACATAACTTTTATCTTCTATATCTTTAAACTCCTTTCTTTTCTCACATTTAATCTATACCAGAAGTTGGCAAACAATGGTCATTTGGCTAACCACTTGATTTTTATTGGAAAACAGCTGTGCCCATTTATTTACATACTGTCCATGCTGCTGCTTTTTTTTAATGTTTTTTTTTGGGGGGAGGGGAGACAAGAGTCTCGCTCTGTTGCCCAGGCTGGAGTGCAGTGGTGTGATCTCAGCTCACTGCAACCTTTGCCTCCCGGGTTCAAACGATTCTCGTGCCTCAGTCTCCCGAGTAGCTGGGACTACAGGTGTGCGCCACCACACCCGGCTAATTTTTGTATTTTTAGTAGAGATGGGGTTTCACCATGTTGGCCAGGCTGGTCTTGAACTCCTGACCTCAGGTGATCCTCCTGCTTCTGCCTCCCAAAGTGCTGGGATTACAGGCATGAGCCACCACGTCTGGCCTGCTTTTGTCTTATAATAGCAGAGTTGAATTTGTTGCAAGGGAGATAGCCAAAAACAAAAGGCCCTTTATAGAAAAAGTTTGCCAACTTTTGACCAATGCCATTAAATACTAGTTTGCAGTGCTTGCCATTATTTCATGTATGTGGACTTAGTCCTTGGTCTTCCTTACCTCTCCAACAGACTGAACTGCACTAATATGGTAGCCACTAGCTACATGTTACTATGTAAATTTGAGTTAAATTTAAAAATCCAGTTCCTCAGTTACACTAACCATATTCAATTGGCATATTAAATTGTGCAGATATAAATCATTTCCATTACTGCAGAAAGTTCTGTACATTGCTGAACTAGAAGCCCCCTGGGGGCAGGGACTGGGACTGTATCTGTCTTCTTCACTACTATAATTCTGGAGCTTTTCTTATACAAACTAGGCTCTCAAAAATTTGCTGAATGAACAAAAGATTAGAAGCTGCTGAAAGACAGGGAGGTCTCAGAGTCCTCATTTCTTAAAAGCTCCCAGGTGATGTCTGTCAATGCCATGGGGCATGTGATCATACTCTGAGAAGCAAGGCCTCAGAGCACATGGTGGGTCCTTATCTATCATCTTAATCTGAAAGAAAGGAAATCTAGCCAACTAGTATGCAAGCAAGAAAACAGATAAGCAAGAGCTCCAGCAGTTATAAGAAGTCCTCATGTGTTAACAGTGAACATGGAACCAGCTGATCAAAAATGTCTGGTGGTTAGAATACTTAAAAGGAAATCCCAAACTTGGCCACACTTTCCAGTGAACATCACTTTTCTTTTTGAAAAGACTCTTAGTATGTGTACACAGATGTGTTTTGAGTAGCTACTAAACCAGCACTAGAATGCATCTTACCTTCTGAACCGCAATAATTTCTTTTCCCAAATTAATAGCATAACATATCTGCAAAAGACAGGAAAAGTAGTGATTGGCAAAGGTAGAGAAGGATAAAATTTTAGAACAAATGTGATTTTGAAGTACAGTGAGGTCACTGTGCTCACTGTTCCCACTTGGGAACACAGGACCTGGCTGCAGAGCATCACATAGGGCTGGGGGCATTTGCATCCAACTGTCCTGACCTCTGTTGCCAATTTATGCCATACAAAAAATATTCCAGGTAAGTGAAACTCAGGTTAATTCCAATGTTTAAAGTTTTTAATAGGAATTTTTTTTCTCTCTTAAATGTATTTAGCCATGACATGTTCATATACACAATGGCAAACATAATTTACTGAAAGAAGAATTGGTTAATTATGATAAATTCTAACTCGCAGATATAGTCAAAAGTTTTTCATACTAAACCAACAGCTTGTGTGTACTTTTCTTTTTTTTTTTTTGAGACGGAGTCTTGCTCTGTCGCCCAGGCTGGAGTGCAGTGGCCGGATCTCAGCTCACTGCAAGCTCCGCCTCCCGGGTTTACGCCATTCTCCTGCCTCAGCCTCCCGAGTAGCTGGGACTACAGGCGCCCGCCACCTCGCCCGGCTAGTTTTTTGTATTTTTTAGTAGAGACGGGGTTTCACCGGGTTAGCCAGGATGGTCTTGATCTCCTGACCTCGTGATCCGCCCGTCTCGGCCTCCCAAAGTGCTGGGATTACAGGCTTGAGCCACCGCGCCCGGCTTGTGTGTACTTTTCTAATATCTTCCTTGGTTTGCTCTCTGAGACTAAATTATTCTCTACTGTAGCATTTGCCTTAATTTTTTTTAAAGAACAAATTCGAGGGGAACTGCTTTCAACATTTCCTTATATCCTGACTAAATAATATGTCTTGCCATCAGAGTTCTTCCTCATTCACCCTATTCTGGTTGGTAGGTATTTTCCACAGAGAAATTTAAATCGAGTTTTCTTTCAGTGAGGCCTTCTTAGGAGGTATTAACTGAACTCCTGGATGGAGACATGCAGAATAATCAACTAAATATCCAATGAGGTAATGCCAGAAAACTCTTTTAAAATGGACTTGTTTGGACTGAGATATTTATATTATGAGATCTTCACATGAAAAAGAGACCTTTTCGCCTTCTGAGTTGCTTTCAAAAATGTATGTACTCAGAGATTCTTCTCCAGTGGATTCAGGAATGCGGATGACAAAACCAACCAGTCTCTTGTTTTCTTGATGAGCAGCAAATTGTGTGACACTGGTAAGTTCAAACTGGGGGAAAAAAAAAGGAAACAGATCATACAACTACTAGAATTAAAAACTGACAAGGTTACTCTCTGGAAAAGTCATGAGAAAAAGTGTCCTATTAGTGGCAGATCTTTATTAAGTGCCTAGGCTGTGTTTAAGGTAGATACAAAGGTGAATTAAGGAGTAATCACTAATGAACCTGTATGAGGTACTTACATTGGCCCTTGATACTTGAGTCTGTGGATCTATCAACCTGAAATTTTAAAAGATACATTATATCACAAATGTTGGATAAACTGAATATTCCTAGAAGAGTTTGTAGAAGTCCAGAATAAAATAAAACAAATTCCCCCAAATAGAGAGAGAGAGAAAGCCTGTTTGAGGATGAGGCAAGATAGCTCTGTGTGACCACGTCCTGCTTTCTGCCTTTACGGAACCTGTGTAGCTAAAGCTCAGGGTATCTATCATGGAAGATTATACAGCAAGTAGAACATTTAACTTCACAGGATTCTGCAACTTACCCAAAAAGACAGCATTATAATTCTCAATAGATCTGCTATATAATATGGATGGATTATATTCTGTACAGCCTCCCTCTCAGCAAACATCCATTGGCAACTTTAATGTCCCTGGAGTACTAGATCAACTTAGTCTAAATTTAACATTCTTGAAAAAGATGGGGTAGGGGTGAGAGAATACTGAAGGGCTTTTGACTCTTCAGTTTGGGTAAAAGAGGAATAATGTTTAACAAGGTATTCCAGAATATATTTCCTTTTTTTTTTTTGTATTTACTATTTATTTATTCTGAGACAGAGTCTTGCTGTCACACAGGCTGGAGTGCAGCAGTGCAATCTTGGCTCACTGCAACCTCTGTCCCCCGGGTTCAAGTGATTGTCCTGCTTCAGCCTCCCGAGTAGCTGGGATTACAGGTGTCAGCCACCATGCCCGGCTAATTTTTGTATTTTTAGTAGAAATGGGGTTTCACCATGTTGGCCAGGCTGGTGAACTCCTGACCTCAGGGGATCTGCCTGCCTCAGTCTCCCAAAGTGCTGGGATTACAGGCATGAACCACCACGCCGGGCCTTCAGAATATATTTCTTTAACAGTATTTTAAGCATCATCTAATAATCAGGTTGACATATCCTAGAAAATAAACTATATGAGAATTTATTCCTATCTTAGATAAGTAGGTATAAATTTCTACTGTATTGTACTCGTGTTGGAATAATTAACATGGTATTATAAATTATTACTATACGTTTTATAGGTCAAAGCAAAAATATAGTTTGTGGAAAAAATGGTTATGATTCCATTTATCTGTTAAATGCTCAGATCTATAGAGATGGCAATTTTAGTGGTTAGTGGTTTCCTAGGGCTGGGTGGGTTGCCAGGGGATAATGGATATTCTTTCTGAGGTGATGAAAATGTTCTAAAATTGATTGTGGTGATGGTTGTACAACTCTGAATATACTAGAAACCATTGAATTGTACATTTAAATTGTATGATACGTGAATTATATCTCAGGAAAACTGTTACCTCCCCCCGACCAAAAGGCTACAGTTTGAAATACATGCAGTTATACTTATTAAACCGTAAGACTTAGAGAACTCGAGATTGAGTGTTCTATCCTGGCCCCTCACCTGATCTTATGCAAGTCACCGGGACTTCTTAAAACTGGTTCATCTGTAAAACTGTGGTAAGAATCCCCACTTCCAAGAGGTGGTTATACAGTTAATGAGAAATGTGTATGGGAATTTAAGTAGACAAAGCTTAAGAAATGTTACTTTTATGTCCCTATTAATGGGTATGAATTTAATTTTTTGAATATAGATCATAAACAATTTCCCTCAAGTTGGAATAACTTTCATAGGTATTTTGTAAAATTCCCTTATAAGTGAAAACTTAATACATGCATATTTTGTGGGTCACTTTTAGAAGTTTGCTGTTTAAATCAGGTAACCTAGATTTCTCTTTTTTTATTATTATACTTTAGGTTCTGAGATACATGTGCAGAACGTGCAGGTTTATTTCATAGGTATATATGTGCCATGGTGGTTTGCTGCACCCATCAACCCATCATCTACATTAGGTATTTCTCCTAATGCTATCACTCCTCTTGACCCCACCCACCAACAGGCCCCAGTGTGTGATGTTCCCCTCCCTGTGCCTATATGTTCTCATTGTTCAGCTCCTACTTGTGAGTGAGAACATGTTGTCGTTGATTTTCTGTTCCTGTGTTAATTTGCTGAGAATGATGGTTTCCAGCTTCATCCATGTCCCTGCAAAGGACATGAAGTCATTCTTTTTTATGGCTGCATAGTATTCCATGGTGTATATGTGCCACACTTTCTTTATCCAGTCTATCATTGATGGGCATTTGGGTTGGTTCCAAGTCTGCTATTGTGAATAGTGGTGCAATAAACATAATGTGCATGTGTCTTTATAGAATGATTTATAGTCCTTCAGGTATATACCCAGTAATGGGATTGCTGGGTCAAATGGTATTTCTAGTTCTAGATCCTTGAGGAATCGCCACACTGTCTTCAACAATGGTTGAACTAATTTACACTCTCACCAACAGTGTAAAAGCGTTCCTATTTCTCCACATCCTCTCCAGCATCTGTTGTTTCCTGACTTTTTAGTGATTGCCATTCTAACTAGTGTGAGATGGTATCTCATTGTGGTTTTGATTTGCATTTCCCTAATGACCAGTGATGATGAGCTTTTTTTCACATTTGTTGTCCACATAAATGTATTCTTTGGAAAAGTGTCTGTTCATATCCTTCACCCACTTTTTGATGGGTTTATTCTTGTAAATGTGTTTAAGTTCTTTATAGATTATGGATATTAGCCCTCTGTCAGATGGATAGCAAAAATTTTCTCCCAGTCTGTATGTTGCCTGTTCACTCTGATGATAGTTTCTTTTGCTGTGCAGAAGCTCTTTAGTTTAATTAGACCCCATTTATCAATTTTGGCTTTTGTTGCCATTGCTTTTGGTGTTTTAGTCATGAACTCTTTGCCCATACCTATGTCCTGAATGGTATTGCCTAGGTTTTCTTCTAGGGATTTTATAGTTTTAGGTCTTACATTTAAATCTTTAATCCATCTTGACTTAATTTTTGTATAAGGTGTTAAAGAAGGGGTCCAGTTTCAGTTTTCTGCATATGGCTAGCCAATTTTCCCAACATCATTTATTAAATAGGGAGTCCTTTCCCCATTGCTTGTTTTTGTCAGGTTTTTCCAAGATCAGATGGTCGTAGATGTGTGTTGTTATTTCTGAGGGCTCTGTTCTGTTCCATTGGTCTATATCTCTGTTTTGGTACCAGTACCATGCTGTTTTGGTTACTGTAGCCTTGTAGTATAGTTTGAAGTCAGGCCGCATGATGCCTCCAGCTTTGTTTTTTTGCTTAGGATTGTCTTGGCTATGTGGGCTCTTTTTTGGTTCCATATGAAATTTAAAGTAGTTTTCTTCTAATTGTTAAGAAAGTCAATGGTAGCTTGATGGGAATAGCACTGTTACTTTGGGCAGCATGGCCATTTTCACAATATTGATTCTTCCTATCCATGAGCATGGCATGTTTTTCCATTTGTGTCCTCTCTTATTTCGTTGAGCAGTGGTTTGTAGTTCTCCTTGAAAAGGTCCTTCACTTCTGTTGTAAGTTGTATTCCCAGGTATTTTATACTCTTAGTTAACAATTGTGAATGGGAGTTCATTCATGATTTGGGCTGTTTGTGTATCATTGGTGTCTAGGAATGCGTGTGATTTTTGCACAGTGATTTTGTATCCTGAGACTGCTGAAGTTGCTTATCAGCTTAAGGAGTTTTGGGGCTGAGATGATGGGGTTTTCTAAATATACAATCATGTCATCTGTAAACAGAGATAATTTACTTTTTCTCTTCCAATTTGAATATCCTTTATTGCTTTCTCTTGCCTGACTGCCCTGGCCAGAACTTCCAATATTATGTTGAATAGGGAGTGCTGAGAGAGGGCATCCTTGTCTTATGCCAATTTTCAAAGGGAGTACTTCCAGTTTTTGCCTATTCAGCATGATATTGGCTGTGGGTTTGTCATAAACAGCTCTTAATATTTTGAGATATGTTCCATCAATACCTAGTTTATTCAGTGTATTTAGCATGAAGGGGTGCTGAATTTTATCAAAGGCCTTTTCAGCATCTATTGAGATAATCGTGGTTTTTGTCATTGGTTCTGTTTATGTGATGGATTACATTTATTGTTTTGCGCATGTTGACTGGCCTTGCATCCCAGGGATGAAGCTGACTTGATCATGGTGGATAAGCTTTTTAATGTGCTGCTGGATTCAGTTTGCTGGTATTTTATTGAGGATTTTCGCATTGATGTTCATCAGGGATACTGCCCTGAAATTTTCTTTTTTTGTTGTGTCTCTGCCAGGTTTTGGTATCAGGATGACGCTGGCTTCATAAAATGAGTTAGGGAGGAGTCCCTCTTTTTCTATTGTTAGGAATACTTTTAGAAGGAATGGTACCAGCTCCTCTTTGTAACTGTGGTAGAATTTGGCTGTGAATCCGTCTGGCCCTGGGCTTTTTTTGGTTGGCAGGCTATTAATTAATGCCTCAATTTCAGAACTTGTTATCGGTCTATTCAGGGATTTGACTTCTTCCTGGTTTAATCTTGGGAGGGTGTATGTGTCCAGGAATTTATCCATTTCTTCTAGATTTTCTAGTTTATTTGTGTAGAGGTGTTTATAGTATTCTCTGTTGGTAGTTTGATTTCTCTGGGATCAGTGGTGATATCCCCTTTAGCATTTTTTATTGTGTCTATTTGATTCTCTCTTTTCTTCTTTATTAGTCTGGTTAGTGGTCTATCAATTTTGTTAATCTTTTAAAAAAACCAGCTCCTGGATTCATTGATTTTTGAAGAGATTTTCGTGTCTCTATCTCCTTCAGTTCTGCTCTGATCTTAGTTATTTCTTGTCTTCTGCTAGCTTTTGAATTTGTTTGCTCTTGCTTCTCTAGTTTTTTTGAGGTGGAGTTTTGCTCTTGTTGCCCAGGCTGGAGTGCAATGGCATGATCTCAGCTTCCTGCAACCTCCACCTCCCTGGGTTCAAGCGATTCTCCTGCTTCAGTCTCTCCAATAGCTGGGATTACAGGCGCCTGTCACCACACCTAGCAAATTTTTTGTATTTTTAGTAGAGACAGGGTTTCATCATGTTGGCCAGGCTGGTCTCGAACTCCTGACTTCAGGTGATCCACCTGCCTCGGCCTCCCAAAGTGTTGGGATTACAGGCATGGGCCACGGTGCCCAACCTAGTTCTTTTAATTGTAATGTTAGGGTGTCGACTTTAGATCCTTCCCACTTTATCCTGTGGGCATTTAGTGCTATAAATTTCCCTCTAAACACTGCTTCAGCTGTGTCCCAGAGATTCTGGTACGTTGTGTCCTTGTTCTCATTGGTTTCAAAGAATTTATTTATTTTTGCCTGAATTTCATTATTTATTTACTCAGTAGTCATTCAGGAGCAGGTTGTTCAGTTTCCATGTAGTTGTGCAGTTTTGAATGACTTTCTTACTCCAGAGTTCTAATTTGATTGCACTGTGGTCTGAGAGACAGTTTGTTGTGATTTCTGTTCTTTTGCATTTACTGAGTAGTATTTTACTTCCAATTATGTGGTCAATTTTAGAATAAGTGCGATGTGGTGCTGAGAAGAATGTATATTCTGTTGATTTGGGATGGAGCGTTCTGTATTTGGTCCAGAGCTGAGTTTAAGTCCTGAATATCCTTGTTAATTTTCTGTCTTGTTTATCTAATATTGACAGTGGGATGTTAAAGTCTCCCAATATTATTGTGTGGGAGTCTACGTTTCTTTGTCGGTCTCTAAGAACTTGCTTTATGAATCTGGGTGCTCCTGTATTAGGTATATATATATTTAGTATAGTTAGCTCTTCTTGTTGCACTGATCCCCTTACCATATGTAATGCCCTTGTCTTTTTTGATCTTTGTTGGTTTCAAGTCTGTTTATCAGAGACTAGGATTTCAGCCCCTGCTTTTTTTTCTTTTGTTTTTTTGCTTTCCATTTGCTTGGTAAATCTTCCTCCTTCCCTTTATTTTGAGCCTATGTGTGTCTTTGCACATGAGATGGGTCTCCTGAATACAGCACACTGATGGGTCTTGCCTCTTTATCCAATGTGCCAGTCTGTGTCTTTTAATTGGGACATTTAGCCTGTTTACATTTAAGGTTAATATTGTTATGTGTGAATGTGACCCGGTCATTATGATGGTAGCTGGTTATTTTGCCTATTAGTTGATGCAGTTTCTTCATAGTGCTGACGGTTTTTACATTTTGGTATGTTTTCACAGTGGCTGGTACTGGCTTTTCCTTTCCATATTTAGTGCTTCCTTCAGGAGCTCTTGTAAGGCAGGTGTGGTGGTGACATCATCCTTCAGCATTTGCTTGTCTGTAAAGGATTTTATTTCTCCTTCGCTTATGAAGCTTAGTTTGGCTGGATATGAAATTCTGGGTTAAAAATTCTTTAAGAATGTTAAATGTGTGCCCCCACTCTTTTCTGGGTTGTAGGGTTTCTGCAGAGAAATCTGCTGTTAGTCTGATGGGTTTCCCTTTGTGGGTAACCTGACCTTTCTCTCTGGCTGCCCTTAACATTTTTTTCTTCATCTCAACCTTGGTGAATCTGACGATTATGTGTCTTGCAGTTGCTCTTCTCGAGGAGTATCTTTGTGGTGTCTTCTGTATTTCCTGAATTTGAATGTTGGCCTGTTTTGCTAGGTTGGGGAAGTTCTCCTGGAGAATATCCTGAAGAGTGTTTCCTAACTTGGTTCCATTCTCCCTGTCACTTTCAGGTACACCAATCAAAAGTAGGTTTGGTCTTTTCACATAGTCCCGTATTTCTTAGAGGCTTTGTTCATTCATTTTCATTCTTTTTTCTCTAATCTTGTCTTCACACTTTTATTTCATTAAGTTAATCTTCAATCTCTGGTATCCTTTCTTCCACCTGATCAGTTTGGCTACTGATACTTGTGTATGCTTCACACAGTTCTCGTGCTGTGTTTTTAATCTCCATCCATAGGCTGTACCCACTGTCTAACCAGTCCCAATGAGATGAGCTAGGTACCTCAGTTGGAAATGCAGAAATCACCTGCCTTCTGCGTTGGTCTCGCTGGGAGCTGCAGACTGGAGCTGTTCCTATTCAGGCATCTTGTCTGAGAATTGATTTTTCTTTTTCAATCTTCTGATTTTCTGTGATTCCACTGCAGGGGTATGTTTACCGTGGTGACATATGCATAGCGTCAGATTTATCATTAATGATGTTTAGTGTCTTCATAACTTTGTGCAGCCATTACCACTATCTAGTCCTAGGACATTTTTATCATCCCAGAGGAAACTTCATCTCCATTAAGAAGTTACTCATTCCTCCTCCCACCCTCTGGCAATCTCCAGTCTGTCTTCTGTCTCTATGGATTTGCCTATTCTGGATATTTCATATAAACAGAACCCTACAGTATGTTGCCTTTTGTATCTGGCTTCCTTCACTTAGCACAATGTTTTCATCATTCATCCATGTTGTAGCACATATCGGTCCTTTGTTCCTTTTTAAGGCCAAATAATATTCCATCATACGTATATACAGGTGGAGTATCCTGTATCTGAAATTGTTTTGGATTTCAGCTTCTTTTTCAGATTTTAGAATACTTGCATTATATTTACCAGGATGAGCATCTCAAAATCCAAAATGCTCCAATGAGCATCTCCTTTGAGCATCAAGTTGGCACTCAAAAAGTTTCAGATTTTGGAACATTTGAGATTTCCCCATTTGGAATGCTCAACTCTACCATATTTTGTTGATCCATTCATTTGCTGTTGGGCATTTGTATTATTTCCACCATTTGGATATCATGAAAAGGACTGCTATGAGCATTTGCGTATTTGTTTGAACACCTGTATTTAATTCTTTTGGGTAACTACCCAGGAGCCCACCAAACTATTTTTTCACAGCAGCTGAACCATTTTATATTCCCACCAGCAATGGGTTCCAGTTTCTTCACATCCTTGTAAACGCTTATTTTCCATTAAATATATATGAGATATATAAATATATATATGAGATATATAAATATATACACATCTATGAGACAGAGTGTGCATGTGCCATCTTGATATGGAGTGACATATCTCATTGTGGATTTGCTTTGCATTTCCTTAATAACACATAGCATCTTTTCATGTGCTCATTGGCCATTTGTATATGATCTTTGGAGAAATGTCTATTTCAAGTCCTTGGTCAATTTTTTAATTGGGTTGTCTTTCTGTTGAGTTTTATAAGAGTTCTTTGTGTATTTTGTGTACTACATCCATATTAGATAGAATTTGTGAATACTTTTTTCCCATTCTGTAGGTTGTCTTTTCATTTTGATGTGCTGTGGTTTTTCACAGTACTTTTACATATATTTTCCTTTGATCTTTTTGGTGGAAATTATTCCAGGACCATTAGGATTATAAGAACCATGAGCCCATTTCTGTAAAAGGTCCAGGACATACTGAAAGAAAAGCTTTAAGTAAATATAAGGTTTTATTAATAAGAACTTAATTCTCAGATGACGTTCATAATAAATGAAAAGAATGGGCTTAATGAATGGAAGCAGCTATATCCTGATTTTTGCTATAGTCCTAGTTACCTTTTTTGAAGCTAACGTTCATTGAGCACTTTTAATGGGCCACTGAACTGTAAATGTTTTACATATATTAGCACATTTATTCCTCATGACATTTATTTCTCATGACAACAGTGGAGGGTGTGAATAGTTATTTTCATTTTACAGCTGAAAAAACTGAGGTACAGAGCCTCCAAAACTTGCTTAAGGTCACATAACTAAGAAATGCTGAAGCCAGGAGTAAACTGAGACATTCTGGCTCTAAAGCAGTGCTGTCCCTGAGAAATGTAATGGAAGCCTTATACGTCATTGAAGCTTTCCCAGCAGCCACATTAAGTGAAAAGTAACACATGAAATTAATTTTACTTAATCTAGTATATATAAAATATTACCAGACACGTGATTAACCTAAAAAATTAGTGAGATGTTTTACATTCTAAATCTTAGAAATTTGGTATGTATTTAACACTGAAAACACATCTCAGTTCAGGCTAGTTATGATGCAGATGCTACCTGTGGCTACTGTATCATACGCCCAGGTTCATAACCAGGACTTTGGTCATATCTGAAACCCAGATCATATTACCTGAAACCCTAAATCATGTAGTTAATATGGCCTGCTCTCTCTGTGAAGGCCAAGTTATTTAGGCAGATTTGGCAGATTTTTTAGTTTTTTTCCCCATTATTTTTATAAATAGTACTCTCAGAAAAAAAACCTTCCATTTTCAAGCTCTGACATACAGAGAATAAGTCTAGTGTGATAGCATCTTGTTGAACAACAGTATTCACTCACCACTGAATTTTTGAAGATACCAGTTCTTGTCTCTAAGGGAGCACTTTCTAGGCTATCTGTCTTATGTAAAAGACACAGCAGGGGCAAAAGCAACAGCAGTCTCTTCATTCCAACACTAACATTTCAGATGGGTGAATTAGCCTTAAAAGGGTTAGCTGAAGCCATAAGAAAGTCTGAAAATAAAACTGAATGTACCTCAAAGATTGACTGGTGACCATCAGATGGGATTCTGTCATGCGGAAGATGTTATGAATAGCCCGAGCAGCCAATACTTGTCTCATCGCTTCATAAATCACTTCGGTAGTGCTGTCTGTTTTAACTGCCATTGATCCCAAAAACCGAACTATAAACATCTGCTGCAAAAGAGAATCTGCAAGACAGCATTTTCCACTCAGGATCTCATTTACTTCCTGCTGCTGTTGATCTGCACACCAGTGTCAGATGTGCTGGTTTTGCCTGCTTTCTGTGGAGGAGCTTCTACCAAAATTTCTCAGTATCGCTTTTATAAGCCCAATATTGCCAAAGCTCTGCCTCTTCCATTGTCTACATTTTGTCAGTTTGTTTGTCAGTTCATTAGACTAAAAAGGCTTTTCTTCATCTATAAAATGAGATGATGGTGGTACCAGATGAACATCCTTCTAATGCTGAAACTCTAGGTGACTACAGTGTACCTTTTCTCTGAAAGAGTGTGTTGACTAGACAATAGAAGATTCATTACTTTGGCCCACTGATAAAGCCCTCTTAGAAAGGAAAAGTCATTTGCAGGATATAAGATCTCATGTTGGGTCTCATGCAATTCATACTTCATGCGTATTACTGAAAGGCAGTGACGATGTTTAGCCTAATGGAAGTAGCACTGGCTGCTGACAGTGGCGCATAACTTGACAAAACTGACTCCCAGCAACCATAACTAGAAGATCAAAGAAGGTTTTTCTTTTCTTTTTTGAGACGGTCTCACTCTGTAGCCCAGGCTGGAGTGCAATGGTGTGATTTCAGCTCACTGCAACCTCCGCCTCCTGGGTTCAAGTGATTCGGACATCTCACCCTCCTGAGTAGATAGGATTACAGGCGCCCATCACCACACCTGGCTAATTTTTGTTTTTTGTTTTTTTTTTGTAGAGACGGGGTCTCACTGTGTTGCCCATGCTGGTCTTGAACTCCTAAGCTCAGGTGATCCACCCGCCTCGGCCTCCAAAAGTGCTGGGATTACAGGCGTGAGCCAGCATGCCAGCCATCAGATATGTTCTTAAGTACATTGTAAGAATGTAAAAAAACCAAACATTTGAATTTGAAAGACCTAAATATCATTCATTTGTGTCATCTTCAAATTCAAGAACAAGTTATTTGTGCTTTTGGTTTTCTAAAATGAAATAGCATATTTCCAATTCACCAAGCCTGCATTTGAATGTGATAACAGATTCACATTTCACATTTCTATGCTATGCTACAAAAAGGCTATGGCTAACAGTGAAATAGCTGTAAATGATCTTTCAGCTACCCTTCAGTTTTTATCGAAGACTTGCCTCCATTGCAGATATCTTACTAAACTTTCAGAAAGAACAAATCTTCAATTCATATTCCTAATCGTAGCTCTCTAAAACATGATTTCACATCTTATTTCGATGGCCTTTGTCATTTTGTGCAGGGGAAGGAATAAGAACACCAAACTAGTCACTTACCTTCTGCTTCTGGAAATGACTCATCCTCAGTTTCACCAAAAGGGTTGGTACGCCTAGGGGAATAGCCAGAGTTGAACAAACACGACAGCAGCAGCTAGAAGGGCACTTATCACTTGAACTGGAAGTCAGAATGGCAACAGTCTTTGGTGGTGGAGGGGGACACAAGAGACCTCAAATTTACTTTCAGTTCTCCCAGATATAACCTCTCTCAGTCCATACCTGCTCCCTCTGTTCTGATCAAGGAATTCTGTAGCAGGAAGCACAATATCGAATTGAATCGGCGTTCCAGGCGCTATCAGCTCCTCTGCTTCAGGTAGACTGGCTGTTGCATTGGGAACAATCTTGTCATTTTCATTTTCCATCTCTGAATTTTTCAGGTTCTGGCTGAAGGGGACAAAATCAGTTCCCTTAACCTTATGCTTTTATAATCAAGTGAATACTTGTTGAAGGCTGAGGTAACTTTTATGAATGAAAATACAAGGGGAAAAGATTTAACTCAATCCCTTAATCCATTCTACAAATAAACCTTCTTCAAACTTCATTCATATCCTTGGCTAAAAACCCTCAGACTGCCCCATTTCCTGCAGTTCTCTCTGCTGCACAGCATCCTGCACTGTGCTACTAATTTTCTGTTTGTATCCTTCTCTGTGAGGCAGGTTTTGGAGGGCCTATGCTATAACTAAGTAATATGTATTCTTGCCACATAGTAGGCACTCAAAAATGTTAGCTGAATGGACTAAAGGTCCTGGCTTGGCATTTAATCACAATCTGGCTCTAATTTCCCAAAAGCCTCCATTTCCACTCCTTTAATGCACCCTCTATGAGAGCTGTACCACACATACCATATGCTTTTCCTTATTTCCATCTTCATCTCAATTCTGCTGCTCACCCAACTCTCCCAACCCAGCTCAAATTCTTCCTCATCCACTAGGCCAGCCTGCACCCCTCCTCCCTCCTCTGATTCTTCTAAGTCACAGGCACAGTCTTGCAGCCCTGTGTGCCTCCTGAGCTTCACACTGTGCCCACACTCATTGCTGACATCGTGGCCCATCAAATACCGTGCTCTCTGCAGAGAGATTAATCAGGCACCAACATGTTCTCCTCTAGTCTCAGAATACTGTAATTTAACTTTTCAACATTTAAAAAATCTTTTCTCCCCAGCCAGACTATAAACTCCTTTAAAGGGCAAAGAATATCAACGTATTTTGATTTCTTTCATTGCATGGACCATAGAAAGCTCTCAGTGATCTTTCTGTTCACTGGATATGTCAATATTTTCCTATTTCTCAAACATGTCAATAACTGAATGTAGTGTATCAAACTACTTTACAACAGGTATTTGACAAATGATCATACTTACTGGAATGTGGATTGAAACACTGTACATAGGCTTGTAGACGGTCACTGCAAGGCAAGCCCTTGGAGACCACTTGGTCTGACCTCCATTGTTAACAGAAAAGGAAACTGAGGCCTCTGGAGAAATTAAGCAGTTTTGAAGGCACTCAGTTACCTGGTAGGCAAGCCAGATTAAAAACAGGGTCTCCTTACTGCCAGGGGGAGTGCATCCCCAGGATGTCATACTGCCTCAATAACCCTAAATGGGAGAGTCACATCTGCTGTTTGATCCTGTCTTTAAGAGAGGGCTGTAATATAATAAGTAGTAAGCACTGGAGAAAGCTATGAGTAGAAGCTTCAAGGGGAGAAAGTGAGTCCAAGATTTTGGCTCCCCAGAGAGTCAAAGTGGGGAGATAACAATCAAGATAGGGTGGGGCCAGGTTGTAGAGGGCCCTTATACCATCAGGTGGGGTCTAAACTTGACACAACAGTATAGGGAGCCACCAAAGACTCTGAACATAGGAGTGACATGATGTTAATTTTCACCTGTGATCTCCATGTCACCAGCTCTAATGGACACTTTGCAGTCATCATAATTGACTTAAGGCATCTAACACAGCTGATCTCTCCTTGAACTCTTCTCTCTTGGTTTCTGCTGGTGCCACATTAATTTATAGAGTTTCCTCCTACCTTTCTTGATGTTCCTTTTCAATGTCTTTTGCAGGCTCCTTTTCTACCCTAACTGCTGGAGTTCTTTAGGATTCGGTTGCAGGCTCTGCTTTCCCCTCCCTCTCCTCTCTCCCATAGAGGACCTCATCCACTGCTGTTCAGTGCTGGGAGTCCCCGATTCATACACCCAGCCCAGACGTTTTCTTTGCACTCCACACCTGTATCATCCGTTGACTGCTTGACAACTCATATGGGATGTTTCATAGGCCTCTCATGCTTAACATGTCCAAAACTGAACTCTTCGTCTCTTAAAGAAACACCATCTGCCCAGGTGTTCAGCTCCAACTGGAGTCATCCTTTGATCTGTCCTTTTCTGTTTACGCTTATCCGTCAAGTCCAGTCCCATAGGCTTTACCTCCAGAGTAAGTCCACACCCATCTACTTTTCATCTCTGCCATGATCCTGGTCTAAACCACTACCATCTAATCCTGGGCTGCTGGGATGCCTCCTCACTGGCTCCTGACTTGCTCTGTTCTGTGTTCTCCAGAGCAGCCAGAGCTAACTTTGGAAAATGGAGAGTGGGTATCTCCATCTCCATCACAAACACACAGCTCTCAGAGCCCTTCCACAGCTCCCTGCATGCTTCCTTCATCATCAGTCCCTGCCACCCTCCCCACCACCCCATCATGCCCCATGATCTCCCTCTGCCTGCACTGTCCCGTTACACTGCCTCCTTTCAGTTCCTCAGATATACTAAGCTCTTCTCTATCCTGTTACCTCCACAATTGCTACCAAGAATACACTACCTCTGGCTCTTTGCAAGAGTAGCCGCATCTTGTCTTTTACTTTGCAGCTTGAATATTATCTTCACAGCCAGGCCCTGCACAGGTCTCCTCTTCACCCTCCATGACAGCACCTCATCTCCTTAACGTCGAAGTGCTTCCCTCGTTTTAACTCAGTCTGTGCTTACCTTTTGCCTGTTCTCCCCAGTAATCTCTATGTTTCCTTACCTAGGCCAGCCCTGGGCAAATAGTAGATATTCAAATATTTGTTGAGTAGCTGGATAAATGAATGAACAGTAGATATATAGTAACTGCAGAATGAGGGAAGTCCACATATGATACTTGCTTAGAAGTAAATGGCAGTTTGTTCCCAAGAACACAATTTCTCTGCTTCTTTCCCCCCACTGTCATCAAAACATTGCTTTATTCTTAGTGGGATGACCCTAACAGAGAGAGTAGCCCTCTCCCCACAGCTCTAGGGCCATCTGGCAGCCACATCTGTCCCCCATCCAATCACTGGGCTAATTCAGCCAGCTGGCTAGAGTCATTTTTCTCCCCCAGGGAGTGTTCTGTGTCCCTTCTGTGGGATCCTTTTGGTCTAAGAATGGGATTTGCTTATTCTAGAATAGGGGAGAAAAAAATCAGTTACTGAATAATTAAATATGGGCTGCAAATTGTCTTTTTAGGAAACCTATCACACCTTCTAATTCCGAACCCTCCTAAACTATCCATCAGCACCCTTGAGAGATGGCATATCAGAGCTAGAAGGGTCCTAGGAGGTCAGCTAGTTCCTTGTATGTTACAAGGCTGAGAAGACGAAGGCCCAGAGCATTTACTGACTTACTCAGGGACACCTAGCTGTGTATAACACAAGGCAGAGCTATCCTTAGAACCCATGTCTCTCAACTGCAGGTCTGGTATTCCCTCCACTGTGCGTATCAAACATTTTTGTAACTTTACAAAGCGAAGACATACATTTACCCAGGAGAAGGCTACAGGATTAACCCTCACTGACTGGATGGACTTTAGTTCCACTTCCTTTCATGTAGTATCTACCTTAGAGTTCCATTTCATAAAGCATGCTACTTGTATAAACTGTTAAATCCTTAAGTTACGGTGCTGAAATATTTCTCGGACTTGTTGCCTCTTCCTCCTCTTTTTTTAAAACACTTGTTTAAGTTCTCATGTTCTGCTTCACAGCTACTACTACATCAACATCCTACTGGGTCTTGCACTCTCCCCTTCTTCCCACAACCTGTATCCAATTTATCCTCCTCAGGTGCAGAACAGTCTTCCTAACCCTAGTTCTGACCATTGCCCATTTTCCCAAAACCTTCCGTTTTGTTCCACTGCCTGTAACTCCTAAGCAGGGCACCCAGGTCTTTCCAGTTAGACTCAAACCTATTTTCTGGCCTTACCTTCTCCCATTCCTTCTCAGGCACCCAGTGCCCAGCGTGTGAACACTGGCTCCACACTGCACAGATCCTGGGAAGTTACTTAACCCTGAGTTTTTAATGACTTCCTTCTGGGGTCATTAGATATTTGTAAAAAATGTAATGGGGTTCTTTCTACCATGCCACTAAAAGACGAACACCAAATATAGTCATAATTGTAATTTACCCTTTAATGCCAGGCTTTCATTAGTATGAAAATACAGCCCTCTACCATTTAACCAGATGGAAACTCCCATTAAGACAAAGGGTAGGATTCCTGGAATAAATCCTAAAGCAGAATTCAAAATGAGGAAAGCTGTATGCATGAAAATGTTTGCTCTAAATGATAACAGTAAACGCCGGGGAGATAACCTAAATAATCAATGGTTAATAAATGGTGGAATGGGCCAGGCACAGTGGCTCATGCCTATAATCCCAGCACTTTGGGAGGCCGAGGCGGGTGGATCACTTGAGGTGAGGAGTTCAAGACCAGCATGGCTAACACAGTGAAACCTCATCTCTACTAAAAAGACAAAAATTAGTCAGGTGTGGTCGTGGGCACCTGTAATCCCAGCTACTCGGGAGGATGAGGCAGGAGAATCACCTGAACCCGGGAAGTGGAGGTTGCAGTGAGCCGGGATTACGCCACTGCACTCCAGCCTAGGTGACAGAGTGAGACTCCATCTCAAAAAAAATTAAAAATAAATAAATAAGTAAATAAATAAATGATGGAATAGGGTGTAGTTACTAAAAGGAACAATTCTGAAAAATGTAGAAATAGTTAAAGTATGTGCGAATACAAAATAAATGTATGTATAAAATGATCACCGTATGTGCAGACTTATGGGCATTAATATGGATATATAAAAGGTGATTTTTTTTCCTTATTTTAAAAAAAAAATTTTGCTTTCGTTCAGTTACTTTGTTGAAGCTGACAGAAAATGTGGGGAGAACTCCTGACTAGCAGGCCCCTCCATGCATGTCCTGTTTGCTTGGACTGCAGCAGCACGGCCCAGTGGAAGGGACAGGGCTGCTGACATCAGACAGGCTTGACTCCTAGCTCTACCACTCACAACATGGTGTGAACATGGGCAGATGTTTAACTTTCCCAGCCAGCGTTACTGCTTCTGTTAAACAGGCTGAAAAACATGCCTTGGTTTGTGTGGATTAAGCAACAACTCATTTCATATTCCTAATCCATAATTTGGCTCCACAAAAGCAAGTTTTCCTTTGTCTTTTAGTTACCTGGGGCATGAGCTTTCTTGTTTTTTTCCAAAACTTGTAATGGGAGTCACTGCTTGCAGGGCGGTCTGATTCAACTTGATCGCGACTGCCTAAAAATCCACAGGAAGACACACTCAGTCCCAGGAGGTGGATGCTTACCTTCCAGGTTGAGAAAAGGGCTGAGATGCAGGCGACTGTTAATTACCTCAGGGTTGTCGGTCAGGTAGATCTGTCTGGAGATGTTGTTTATTGCACATATCCACTGTAGAGGACATTAAAAAAGAATACTGAATCCCAAAGTCACCCACCACACTAGGAAAGAAGGATGACAAACAAAATCTTTACCTCTTCATTTTCCTTTCTGCTCTCAGCCTGGAGGATTATTCCCCTGAAACAAAAGCATCTGAGTAATTAAGTACTTCCCCGATCTCAGTGACTGGGGATTATTCTACATAAACTGAACTTAGCTGGGGTGTGGGAGGAAACGGGCCACGAAGGCAGCATGATGAGAGGGAAAGAAAATGGGGTTCCAGGGCCAGGTATAGTGGCTCACGCCTGCAGTCCTAGCACTTTGGGAGGGCGAGGCAGGAGGATGGCTTGAGCCAAGGAATTCGAGACCAGCCTGGGCAACATGGCGAAACCCCCTCTCTACAAAAAATACAAAAATTAGCTGGGCGTGGTGGCGTGTGCCTATAGTCCTAGCTACTAGGCAGGCTGAAGTGGGAGGACTGATTGAGCCCAGGAGGTTGAGGCTGCAGTGAGTGGTGATTGTGCCACTGCACCCCAGCCTGGGTGACAGGGCAAGACCCTATCTCAAAAAAAAAAAAAGAAAAAAAAGAAAACGGGCTTGTAGATCTGGCTCTCCCTGATTCACTGTGTGATCTTGGACAAACACGCCCTTTCCCTGGGCCTCAGCATATTCTTCTATGAAATCAGAAGGTGGGACTCAGATCTTCTAGCCCAAGTCTTTGATTCTACAGTGAGATTCATCTGTCGACCTCCTCTAATGATCCAAGATGACCAGGACTCCAAGCCCAGCCACTCCTCCACCATGCCCAAAGAAGGACTTGGCAGCCCATTCACTCCTTTCCCAGAACTGAAAAGTCTGCATATGGAGGCCTGGGAATAAGGTAACAGTAATACTGCCCTACCTTTGTGGAGGCTTTAACTCTATTTTTTTTTTTGAGACGGAGTTTCGCTCTTGTTGCCCAGGCTGGAGTGCAATGGTGTCATCTCGGCTCACCACAACCTCCGCCTCCTGGGTTCAAGCGATTCTCCTGCCTCAGCCTCCCAAGTAGCTGAGATTACAGGCGCCCACCACCACTAACGCGCCCGGCCAATTTTGTATTTCCAGTAGAGACAGGGTTTCTCCACATCTGGTCATGCTGATCTCAAACTCCCGAGCTCAGGTGATCCCCCCGCCTCAGCCTTCCAAAGTGCTGGGATTTCAGGCGTGAGCCACCGCGCCCGGCCGAGGCTTTACCTCTTTAAAGAGACTCCACATCTGCCGGTTCCCTTGTTCCTCTCATCTGTGGCAGATGGGGCAACATAGATCTTACTTCTATTTTCTATCTGAGGAAAGTGAGGCCCAGAGGAGGTAACTGCAAAGGACCATGATGAGCATCCAGGAATCTCCATTCCCATCACCAAAGCAGGAAGGACGGGGTCTAAAGCTGCTCTGCCAAGCTGGGAGGACAGACATCATCCCAACGCCGTCCCCACCGCGCCCCCCTGCGGTTCACGTCAAATCTTAATAGAATGCAATGCCAGAAGAGCAGCTCTGATGACGGGCAGGGCCACTCCTCTCCCCAGGCAGGTGAACCCTGAAGCCCCTCCATGGGACTCTGAACTCCTTGGGGCAGTTTAAAAACCACTGCTCTGAGAGGGGATCCCACTGGGACGGGATCTACTGTGAACGACCACAGGCTGTGGATCGTTAAAGTACCACCTCTTTGGGGCCCCTCAGGTACACAGGGCGTGTGGGAACAGCATGGCAGCCGCCAATACTGCTGCAGCGGAGTGTACTTCTCACAACTCCCGCTTCTGCTGGAAAAATGGCCTTCTCAGGAAGGTCGTCCTTACCAAAATGCAGTTACCCTCCCCTGCCACAATCCAAACACAAATGCTTCTTTACAACAGGCTAGGAGTCGCTACAGCCTTCTCTCTCTCTCAGAATCTGTGCTAACACGCACGACTTCTGTTGCTGTCTCACACATGTAGGTCATCTCCAAAGCTACAGACAAACCCTCACTTATCTCCATATGGGATAAGACAGGCTGGATCCCTTATGGGTCACGTGGGCTTGTTTAAAGAGAGCAGAAAATCATCCTCCTGAAAGGTAAACAATACCCAGACTGGGGCCTCTCCCACAGAGGGCTGGCACGTAGGAATGAACTAGGAGGCCCCTGGCACGGGTGAAACCACTATACTCGTTCTCCTCCCAAATAAAACGCGTGAGACATACGATTTTCCATTGGGTGTGGTGATCTGGAAGCAGTAGCGCCGGTCTTCGCAATCCACGGCCATTACTGAGCAGTTGTCCAGGTCCTGGATCAAACCTCCAGCCACGGCTCCCCTGGGCTGACACATCAGATTCCCGCCTTGGGTGAAGAAATAAAGCCTCTCCCAGGTGGTAGTGACCAGCCCTGTTTTGCTGTGGGTTGTGTTTTAAAAAGCCCATTAGTACCAGAAAGCACCAGCCGCACCTCTAAGTCTTGCTGCCTCGTTATGGGTACTGGTGGCATTTTAGAAATAATGTGTTTCTTTATATCGTTAAAGCAAAACTGCCCATTCAAGTAGAAAGAGCAGCAGAAGGGTACAATTTAGCTAGAATGATCTGGGAGATCACGGGCTCTGCTTCCAAGGGAGATACCAGTCCCAGGGCCGACCCCGCACTGCAGCCACACGCTGACTACTAAACCAGGAGATGGAACTAGAATGAGTCCACCACCATGAAGAACTGAACACCTGGAGAATCATTTCTCTGAGACCTGGAGCTGAGCTGCTCTGAATCTACTCACGGTTGCCTTCGCCCACAGCACCCACCGGTCCTAGGAGGCTCTCAACAGATTTGCTTTAACTGAAGGTCATTCTTGTTTTGTGGGCTGCTTACAAAAGGAAAATCTAGTTCCTGGCAAGTAACAACAGAACCCAGTGGGTTTTCTACGCCTGCAGAACTCCAGGGGACATTTAGCTTGTGATCGCTGCAAGTTCCCAGACCTTAGAGGTGCTCCAGCCTGCTAACAGCTGGCAGTTCCTCTCCATGGACCCTCCACTGGGGGTTTTCAAATACTTTACTTGGCTCAGTATTTACAGAGTAGCAACTATGTCCAAAGGCACTGGTTTTCCTGTCCCAGTAATTTCCCCAAATGGCAGCGGCTGACATCTGAGTGCTCACTGCCTGGGAGGGATGAACACATTCAATCTAACTTCATAAAGCAGGTGCGGTTATCAGCTGCATTTTACACATGAAGAGATCAAGGCTCAGCCCAGCTGGGCTGTCTGATTCCAAAGTCAGTGCTTTTCACACCACACCATGACAATATCCTCTGCGCTCACAGAAGCACTTAAACCTGATCATCCCTTCCATTCAAAATGGACACTTAAAGACCCGAGTGGTAAATGTGTGACCCAATCAGTATGAATCGAACTGACTCTAAAAGCCTTCTGACGCTGCCTCTGGCTCGCGGGTAGGTCTCCAGCACATGGCTCTCACCCGCCAGCTGGTGTGGGGGAAGTGGCATGACGGGATAAAAAATGTCAGTGGTCCAGGATGGTAACAGTTAAGAGTGGTCTGTTTGCACATGGCCACAGTGACCAGAGACAAGGGTGGGCCACAGTGTCCTGGAGTCTACAGCACCGGGCTCTTAGAGGACTCATTCCAGCCCCATCTCTTAGGGCCCCAGAGGTTTCCTATGTTGCAAGTGGGAGGGCTGCTGTGATGGGAGTTCTTCCCAGTCTCACCCGCCCACCTCCCTCCGACTTTAATGGGGCATGTAAGATTGCTTTTCAGCCACTTCTTAGGGAAAACTGATTTCAGAAAAAGAGGCAGACGGTGGCGTTCTCACTTTCTGAGATTAAGGTAACCAGCCTTCTGGATGAGGTTCCTGTTGATCTGTGGTGCGGCCACATCAGAGTCTGGAGTGTAAACAGATTCATCAACAGAGAGGAATTCTTGCTGGGACACCCGCATCTTTTCCGCCTCGGCTTCCAGTTCTACCTGAATGCTTAAGACAGAAGGTGTTGGGTCAGTTACTCACTGCTGGCCAACCCAGCACTACTAAGAAGCCACTGGCAGCCATCACTCCACCCCCGCCAAGCTTCCGGCCTTACAGATGGAGCTGCCAGCCTCCTACAAGGCCACAACCCTCTACCCTTAGGCCCTGAAAACTATGAATCACAGGGACTCAATTTTGCAGTAGTAAATGTGTCTATATGACTGCTGTTTTAAAACAGAACCTAAGGAATGCCACTGACCTATGCTTGAACCCAGCTGAACAGTTTTGCTGCTGACAGAGGTATCCATGCTTAGCACCGCTGATGCACATTTTTGGAGAAAAGCTTTGAGAAGCCCCTCCTCCAGGGCTGCTCACACAGGCAGCCTAAGCAAGTTCCAAGAAGGAAGGAATGAAATGGTAGTCAGGCCTCCCCTGCTCTTGGTTCAGGCAGGAGCGGTGCTGACAGGAAAATGACCAGGAAGTGGTACTAAGGTGCAACCACAAAGCCAAAGGCAATGCTTTTCCTTTTCTAACAGCCACAGATCTGCCCCGAGGCTGCGTGGGCTAGCAGGCCGAGGGCTGCCCACACAGGGGTAAGTGGACAGATGGCCTGGCTCTGGGACATTAGCCCCTGGTTTTCATGGAGGTGTGTGCTGACGTGTGGAAATGGTGGCTGCCCTTTACCCCTACTAAGCTAGACCTCACCAGGCCACCCCACCCAGTTGTGACAGTCTGCCCAACAGGGCCCATCCATCTGAGAAATCACACTTTAGAGGAGGCTTCCTCTGCACTGTGTCACAGGAGACACGGCAATCACAGGGTTAAAATCAGAAGCAAACGGGGGGCCAGTGTTTCTCCACGTGAGCACCTCAGGATTCTCTCTCTTCTGTAATTAAGGAATGTTGGCTTGGGCATTCCATATTTCCCCACTCCCTATCTATCTATCTGTCTGTCTGTCTGTCTGTCTGTCTGTCTGTCTAGACTCCTGCTTTGGCTCGCTACAACCTCCGCCTCCTGGGTTCAAGCGATTCCCATGCCTCAGTCTCCCAAACAGCTGGGATTACAAGCATGCACCACCATACCCAGCTAATTTTTGTATTTTTAGTAGAGAAGGGGTTTCACTATGTTGGCCAGGCTGGTTTTGAACTCCTGGCCTCAAGTGACCCACCCACCTCGGCCTCCCAAAGTGTTAGGATTATGGCCGTGAGCCTCCGCTCCTGGTCAGCTCCTCATCTTTAATGCAGCTCAATTTTGGCTTTTCTGACATTTGACTGGGATGATGGGGGACTCTACCATTGGTGGCCTTAGGACAGGTAAGCTGGAGGACAAACTTGATTAGCTTCGCCTGCTTGTCACTACCCTGGCTGAGAGAATGGAACGTGGAAGACCAAGCTCAGCACATAGGACAGGGGAGGAGAAAGGGGGAGGGGAGAATGGGGAGGAGGGACCAAGAGCCTGTCAAGAGCTCAGGGTCAGCTTTTATGGGTGAGAAACCTCTTTGAAGATGTGATACAAAAGAAGGACCCCGTCCCCAGAAGGACACGGGCACCAACGTGGCATCTTGCGTACAACCCCAGGAGATTTTTAGTAGCTGACCTGCCTTCCCCTTCTCCCCTGCCCCACACAGACTCAGGCTCAAACACTGGGAGCTCATCCAAGGTTCCCGGGAACCAAAGGAACATGGTTAAAATTAATTGCTTTCAACTGGTTCTCTTCACAGATATTTAAAAAAAAAGCATGTATATACACACACACACACACAATTATGTATCTGTTCATCTATAGATATGAGCTGCAGAAAGGTAGAACTGTATCACTATAGGGTTAGGGGATAAAGCTCTGCGGGGTGGCTGGAAACCATGCCGTGCTATCTGGAGTCCCACCACTGGGTTCTGAATCCACCCCCACCGTGAAAGCACAGAGCACCTGTGGCATCATCCCCCGGGGAAGGGCTGCACAGCTTCAAGGCCACCACCAGATCCTGCTCTGAGGCCTCCCTGGGTGGGCTGGCCGCTCATGCATGGCAATGCAGCAGCAAAACCACCCCTTGGTTTGGAGAAGAGCGGTCATATTTACTCACCAACATGAAATGAAAACTTATAGGAAAAGTAGCACTCAAAACAGTACTTTAGTTATTCAAATCAAGTACTGCAAGGTTCAGTTTGGAAACCCCACCAGCTGCCTGTCACCCCATAGCTAAATACAGCTTGTCAGACAGAGGGGGTGACTCGCAGAGCCAGCCCCAGCCGGCACAGAGAAGGCCATGTAGCCCAGGCGCAGCCTCTGACGTTAATGCCCGGGTTGTGGTTCTCTCAGGATGGCTGGTGCTATACTTGGGTTGGCCTAATAATGGTTCATGGAAATGCTGACAAGAAGGGAAGACACAGGCTCTAAGATCTGCAGAAAGAGGAAACCACGACATCTCACACGCATGGGCACAGATGTCCTCCTACCCATTCAGAAAATAATCAGGTGTGTGAAAAAAATTGAGGCATAGATGATGGTTCTTCCAGAAACATAGAAGGCCGAGGAATTCTGAGAGTTAAAGCAGGATGAGGAAGAGACAGTGAAAGATGAGGGAGAGAATGGGAGAAAATTTTTGCTATCTACTCATCTGACAAAGGGCTAATATCCAGAACCTACAAAGAACTCAAACAAATTTACAAGAAAAAAACAAACAACCCCATCAAAAAGTGGGCAAAGGATATGAACAGACATTTCTCAAAAGAAGACATTCAGACAGCCAACAGACACATGAAAAAATGCTCATCATCACTGGCCATCACAGAAATGCAAATCAAAACCACAATGAGATACCATCTCACACCAGTTAGAATGGCCATCATTAAAAAGTCAGGAAACAACAGGTGCTGGAGAGGATGTGGAGAAATAGGAACACTTTTACACTGTTGGTGGGATTGTAAACTAGTTCAACCATTATGGAAAACAGTATGGCGATTCCTCAAGGATCTAGAACTAGATGTACCATATGACCCAGCCATCCCATTACTGGGTATATACCCAAAGGATTATAAATTATGCTGCTATAAAGACACATGCACACGTATGTTTACTGCAGCACTATTCACAATAGCAAAGACTTGGAATCAACCCAAATGTCCATCAGTGACAGATTGGATTAAGAAAATGTGGCACATATACACCATGGAATACTATGCAGCCATCAAAAAGGATGAGTTTGTGTCCTTTGTAGGGACATGGATGCAGCTGGAAACCATCATTCTTAGCAAACTATCACAAGAACAGAAAACCAAACACCGCATGTTCTCACTCATAGGTGGGAACTGAACAATGAGATCACTTGGACTCAGGAAGGGGAACATCACACACCGGGGCCTATCACGGGGAGGGGGGAGGGGGGAGGGATTGCATTGGGAGTTATACCTGATGTAAATGACGAGTTGATGGGTGCAGCACACCAACATGGCACAAGTATACATATGTAACAAACCTGCACGTTATGCACATGCACCCTATAACTTAAAGTATAATAATAATAAATAAATTTAAAAAAAAAAAGTAAAAAAAAAAAAAAAAAAAAAAAAAAAGAAAGATGAGGGAGAGAGGATAGTTTTACAAAGTGACCATTTAATAGCCTCTCATCTTCTACCTCCTCCTGACATTCCCAGGGGCTAAGAACCAAAGAAATTAAAAGGCAAGAAACTGCAATCAGATTTTACAAGTTGGTTTCTAGCATAATTATAAATAAAAGCTACATCACTCACTGCTGCCAATTATTCAGAGCAAAACAGCTCAGGGACCTTCAGGAAGGGGTACATGCTCTCGACTCCCTTTGCGTCTGTCTCAATGCTCAGCACTGGTTTTTCTTGGGACTGATTATTTTTGGAGCATTTCAGATAGACTTCTACCTAGATCAGTTCCCTTGGTTAGCCTTCATGAGGTGTGGTGAAACGCAACATCTTCAAGAAAATGAGCAACTTTCTTTTCATGTATCCACATGAAATAAAATTCCTATTACTTCCATTTTGTCTATTTGTCAATTACACACACACACACACACACACACACACACACACACACACACGGACCTATTTCTACACTCCAGAACTCGTGGCAAGCACTTGGGAAGCCCACGCCGTGCTCTGGATGGACCAAGCCTGAGGCTGCAGGGGCCAGGGCCCCCCGCAGAGCTCCCCGTCATGGAAGCTGGGGAGGGCGGGCGGCAGGGCGGCCACAGCCTCCGGTAAGTGTGGCAGTTACTCAGCTACTGAAGAGAGTGACGTTGTATTTCTTAAAATACGCACATGCAGTTTTAAAAATTAATTCCAAAAAGGCTCTATCCCTCCTTTGTCTATTATAAATTAATGCGCTGGTCAGAGTTTCCTGAAAAGTGACAGCACTTCCACCTGCTACTCCCACGTACTCTCAAAGAAAGCCAAGAGCTCTTCTAAAACCACAGCAAAGCTAAGCTGGACTCCCAGGCATGTAACATGTGAAACTCCAACATTCACAACAAGAGATCCGGAGAAAACTCCGCCAGGGTGCCCCAGGTATTTATGAATATTGGCAGCTAAGGTGAGGGCACTGTTACTGAGCATTTCTGGGGTGGACAGAGGCTCTGTGCGACCCTCCACAGTTAGAACCCTCCCCCGACCTCCCAGAGATGTCAGAGCAGCAGGAAAGGCAAGGGGCACACAAGAGCCGGCCGGAGTGCAGCATTACCTTTGAACCATGTCTGCAACGGAGGATAAAAAGCTGTCCATATGCTTGGAAAACATCTCTGCTCCCTTCTTAAAAAAGTTAATCTGAAAGATATAAAATATTCTGAAAATCATCCAGGGAAGTGATCACTGAACTCACTGAAGGTGAGACAGGCAGTGTGAGGGCAGCCATCACAGCCGGCTGGCCCGCCTCGCACGCGGCACTGGCAGCATCTCTACTGAGTCTACACCTGAACACTATGCACTTTGAAACTGAAACCACGGTTGCTGGCTTTGGGTGCCCAGGGAAGGGATTCCTTACTTCCTGTGACTCCTGTCTAATATTCACTTCCCAGAAAGTCTGGGTCCCCTGACAAACCCTGGAGGGCAGGGGTACGGGAGAGGGAAGAAGAACATCTCTGCGTATTAGTGGCATCTGCATCATCCCACCCTGAGCAGCTCCAGTTTCCATTCTTCTACAGCCATGACTTTTACAAATCTGCCCATTAGGTAGGAACTGCTCCATTTTCTATGTCTGCTGGTTGAGAGGTAACAGTAACAGGTGCAAGCCTGGATGATAGAAAAGAGAGAAAACGTTCCATGTGAGCAAGGGTATTCTCTCACACATTAACCCAGCTCATCTGTCTGACCTGGAAGCCTCTCTTTCCTGGCATGGCGGGCACCAGCATCGACCTCTGACCCTGAAGAGGCTAGCAGGTATTCTCAGCATAGTTCTGACGGCTTTGCATCGACTCCTCAGACACCCTGGGAAAGCATGTATTTTAATGTACTTAGTTATCACAGGTTAAAAACGGATGACTGTGGTCATCCTAACCAGGTGATACATGCACGGGGCTCTTCTGGCCCCATGATCTTTGAATCATACAGAGATCACCACTGGAAATGCCATTTGGAACCCCTGAAATGTTAAATATCAAAATGAATATTAATCATTGAATATCATTAATCGGTTAAATCAGCACTCTGCATTTCCAATGGCACGATGTCGTGGTGGCCTCTCTCCCCTTCCCCTCCCTGAACTGCTTTGGCATTTAGACTCCTAGGCCATGTCTTAGCTCCTCTACTATTCTGCAAGCTCCTTAGAGCAGGGGCTCACATAATCCCTAAGGAAAGTGGGCGAATGGATGAACGGAAGGCCAGGGAAGACGCCGGCTCTACAGCCACATCACGGCCTGTCCCATCAGAATGGCACTGGAGGTCACTGTTCTGTTCTCAAAAACCTGCGCACCGATTACAGAGCCTCAGTTTGCAGGCATGAGGACCCAACATGACTTCAAGGGCTGGAGAAGGCAGGAATGGAGTCCCCACACCTCCACAAAGGTGGGTGGTGCCGAGAAGCCTGGTGAGTCTCCACCACATGTGCCTTCGTGAGCAGCAGGAAGTGCTATGTTCACAGAACCACAGATGCCGGGGCTCAATAAACCCTGATTGCCAAGGTCGGATGAGGCAGGAGGAGAGCTAATGCTTCTGAATCATCCAGAAGATGACCCCACAGTGCCAGGCGACAAACTTGTCTAGGAGAAGGAGCTATTGTTTTCATCTGCATTTTAAAATAATCCATAGGGAAAGGGCCTGCTTGGTCTTGTGCCTTGATATCTGGATATGAAAAACAAAAGATGCCATTCTCAGCTCTCAACAATGATGCTCCTGCCACTCAATAATGGTGGTGTGCTCTGCTGTTCCCCCAGGACTGGGGCTACATGTGTGCTACGGTACCCACAGCTCCTCTTCTCCCTCTGTGGCCAGAGCACTCACTTAGAGAATCCAGGCAGGGAGCAGTGAGGTAGTCCTTGGCCATGAACAAGAATGAAACCAGCTGGTGTCAAGCTTGTCCTGTAGGCCTTGCAGGACACCCTCTTATCAAGCAAGTTCTACAGCACTGACCGCTCAGGACTGGAGCTGCTCATCCTTCTGAGACGCTAGATCTGAGACCCTTCCTGACCCTAGGGCTCTGACTGAGCAAGGTTACGGTCCCAGGGGGATGGCGTCAATCCAGGAGGGGTTAACTAAAGAGAACAAAGAGAGCCCTGGCATTCTCTAACATGGCGAGGCCATCTGCTAGCTGCGATACGGCCTGCAGGGGAGAGGAGGGCAACAGTATGAGTTACTGCACACCTGTGTGCACAAGTGCCCACCATAAGCACCTGGACAGCTCCCAAGATCTGCTGAAGACTGACGCCCACAGCTGGGTGGTGCTACTTCACTCAGATGACACAGAAAGACTCTATTGCTCTATTTAAATATCACTTCCAAACGCATAGGCTGACTCTAGTGAACTCACCATTCAACAATCTAACAACTAGACTAAAAAGGAAGACAACTGAGCTTGGGTATTTTCCGAACCCCTTTCCCATTTGCCCTGAGGGTACTGTGCTGGCAGTGAGCGGCACTTTTTTTCTCTGAACAGGAAATGGGTTAAAGCTCTTCTCTCATTCCCCTTTTTGTTGAATGACACTGACGTGAGGTTTTTGTTTTTTAATATACGTGCCTTAAAAATGTATTATAGAAGTATTAGATGTTCATATATCAGGTATTTTTAAGTTGGTGACTTTCTTAACAACATTTTGCTTCCTCACATCCCCTTCTGTTCCTAGATTGTCAGCTGAGAGAAGATTCCTGGGTGCCTTTCTCACGGGCCAAAGGATGGCTCTGGAGACAAGGCAAGTGAGGCAAATGCAGGACGGGGTGGAAAGTGAGGGGCTGGTGCCATCAGCCTCACACTCACACTCACTCTTGTCCCTGCCGCACTGGTGCCCCTGTAGTCAAGTCCCCATCCTTAGAGTACAGCCTCTCAAGATAAATATTCAGTCAGCCATTAAATAGGAGGATAGAAACCCAATGAATACAGAAGACCTCATAAAGCACTGGCAACGTCTCCCCATGCCCAGATGTTTAGGTGCTGGGGATCACCTAGGAGAGGTGCCGCCTGAGAAGCCAGCAGACGGGGGCCTTACTACAGAGCAGCAAGGAGTGCCAGGAGTCCTGGGTGACAGGTGAGCTATCCCAACCCCGGCGGGAGCTGCTTCTAGGAGAGCTGCACCCAGCTGGCTTTCATTTGGATTAGAAAAAAAGGCCACATAGGCTCCTTCCCAAGAGAGGCTTGGGACCCAGGCCTCATTTCCCGAATATATGGCCTAACTCGAGGCCAGTGCATGTCCAGTTGAAGATGACCCAGCTCAACTGGAAGCTGTCCCAGTGCTGAATCCCACAAAGTTGCCAGGGAGATTGTGCATTTATATTTCTTTCTATGATGGATGATGCTTCAGTTTCTCCTAAGTGCTCTCTCAGCAGAACGCCACAGCTGGCTTAGGTTTCAGCCAGGAAGGGACTCCCCTACCTGTCCGTGGGCAAATCCTATCATGGGCTCCATCATGGCCATCCGCTTTCTGTACTGCAGCGCGTTGAGGGCACAGTAGTACTGAAGGGAGGAGAGGTGCTGCTTCCGCCGGGCTGCGGCCACCTCTTTTCCAACTTCAGTCTTCACCTGGTGAAAAGGTGAAAGGAAAACTTCAAGTTGTCTACTGTACATGACAATTCTGTAAAAGCGTACTCTTCAAAACGTGTGTGTTTAGGCATTATAACCTTTTTTGTGACAAATAACCATTTTTGTGACAAATATAATAAAACACCGATAAGGCTAGACCTCAACTTTCTAAAAAATCCAAATTAAAAATATGCAAGAAACAGCATTTCAGTGCTCTGAGGCCGCAGTGAGGTGAAGCCAGTATTCTCCCGGAACAGTGCAATGTCAGTCCTGCAGTCCTTCAGGATAACAATATGGCAGCACGTACTGAAGAAGGCCACAGACATTCTAGTTCACTCATGAGAATGTATGCCAAGGAAATAATTTAGCCCAAGGAAATCATGTAACAGAAGTAAAAAGTTATATGCATGAAAGTAGTCAATATTATCCAGAGTAGCGAAGGTCCTGGAAAGCATGGGTTAAAGAATCAGAGTCAACACCTGGGGCAAGGAGTTCACGTGACCTGGGTGATAAATGAGTCAGACGAGGCAGCAAGCTGAAGTTAAAACCCCTGTATGATCACAATCTTACAATGGCTCTAAGCTGGTGTTTAATAAACCAGTTTGAAAAGACAGAATAGAGAAGTGGAGGCCTACTCATGAGATTAGGAATGAATAATTTTAAAAGTCCATGTATATTTAAAAAAAAAAAAAAGACACTTGTGAATTTTTATGCCATAAATTCACAAGAGGAAGGCGTGAAAGGCCTTTATGTAAATGGAGTGAAAAACGACATGTAAAGTGCTCTTACCTTCTCATTCTCCTTTTTCTTAGGCAGCCTGCTGTATTTGGCCATTGAGAGGTCATGCTCTAAAAATAAACAGACATCTGAGCACCCAGGAGGGTCAGGGTCGAAAGGGAAGAACATTCATTGGGGGTCTCCTCCCCGCCACAGGAAGCCCACACACCCACACACCCACACACCAGGAATGGAGAAGGTGCCTACCATGGCTAGCGAGTCCAAATAGATCCTTTAAAGTGCTTACTTCTGAAAAGGAGAAAAGGGACCGTCTTAGAGCAATGAAAAATAAAACATGCCTACCCAGAGCTCTGCACTTTCCCCCCAAAATAAGAGAATATGCGTGCAAGAGAAGCCCCTGCACCCTCAGTCCCCAGCTCTCACAGGCCTGGCCCAGAGGCTGGGAGCTGGGCTCACTGGAACATATGGGCTTCAACCATGCCCCACACCCAGTGACGCTCACGGCCCGAGCAGTCCTGAATCTCCACATAGTGCTCAGGGTCTGTGAGGGAGAGCGCACGCCGGGGAGGTGGGCTGGACAGTGCGGTGGACAGGTACTTTTCATGGAGACCTGGAGTATAAACTTAAGTTCTGATGCCTCAGCCCCCAAATAGAGTGTCTTAATACGTCTTTCTACAGCCAGAACCCAGAAGCTTCCTGTGTTGCCATTTTAATATCAGACTTACTGGAGTCACCACTGGCCAAAGGAATATGGGGTGCTTGTATTAATGAAAAATGTGACACAATCTAGCATACTGTACTTGCGACAAGCCAACACCAATAACTATTACTGCAAGTGAGTGCCACGCCCACCATGCACAGAGATGGCTGAACCAAGCCCAAGACCAAAAATCCAAAAAGATCATTGAGAGCAGTGACTGTCCAAGGTTAGAAACTTAAAAACACAACAATCGATACCTAAAAGAAAGTGACACTTTCTACAATTCTGAAACAATCCATTTTCATTTTATCAAACAAAGCCAAGCCATTCACATCTATATTGGTTATACTGGTTTTCAATTTGCCTCCAAACTGCCTCCAGCTTTTCAATTCTCTTCGCGTCATTCATTCTCTGTCGGTATCAGGCTGCTTTCTGCCCTTTCCCGCTTGCATTTTTTTCTCTCTCCCATCTTTTACTTCTCGTTGGAGTCAAGTTTTAGGTTTCTTTACTTATCAATGTTAAGTAGTTTCCTTAATATCTCTTGTGTTCTCTTCATTCAGATTACGTACTTGTGCTGGTGAGTAAATAAAGGCTGAGAAATGTAAGCTAAACCACCACTGTCTAGGCAGATGGTGGGAGCAGAGGGGAGGTCAGATTCTAATTTGGTCTGATGTTGACTCAGGTATGACCTGGGGCCAAATACTTCAAAGGGATGTCCTGGTGGCATCAGAAAAGGATGTTTAACTTTTTTCAAGATACTAAGAAGACTCCTTCTTACTACTAATGAGCAGTTTTATTCCACTTAAAAAAATCACCATCCTGGGCAAATACTACTCATCCACATTTGGGGTCACTCTGCATTAGCAGAGGCCACTGTCATTAATGCTGCTGGGCACTCTCAATTCTAGTTCTGCCTCCCACAAGCAAACCTGAAAGACATAAATCTGACAACACAGGTCTTAGGAGATGATTATCTTCTTTCAAACAGACTTGGAGTTTGTTTTTCAAATGACATCGCGCTCACTTCTAATGATTTTATTTAGAGAAAACTCTTCAAAAAAAATGCTAAGGCATTCAGTGAGAACTGAATAATTAGCAGATGACTGCAGCAAGCATGTTTTAGCTTCCTATGCAATGATAGATGAGCAACACTAAAAAGCACTAAAATTCCTGCTTTGTTTAATCAAGGTTTCCCTTTATGCAAGCAAATGGATATATTACTTGTTATTTTTTATTCATTGAGTTTTAGTGCTGACAAACTGATCTTAAGTAGAGTTTATGCCAGTTCTATCATTGTTCCTTAGCCTCAAGTGACATGAACACAGGGGATCTCAAAGCAAGCGGGGAGAAGCTTCACCTTTTTTTTTTTTTTTTTTTTTTGAGGTGGAGTCTCGCTCTGTCGCCCGGGCTGGAGTGCAGTGGCGCAATCTCGGCTCATTGCAACCTCTGCCTCCCAGGTTCAGGCCATTCTCCTGCCTCAGTCTCCCAAGTAGCTGGGACTATAGGCACGTGCTACCACGCCCGGCTAATTTTTTGTATTTTTAATAGAGACGGGGTTTCACCGTGTTAGCCAGAATGGTCTTGATTTCCTGACCTCGTGATCCGCCCGCCTCAGCCTCCCAGAGTGCTGGGATAACAGGCGTGAGCCACCACGCCCGGCCGATCTTCACCTTTAAGACTTGTCTTTATATTTACTGCAACCTTTCTCCGCCTCTAACCCTGCTGCAAAGGAAGTTCAAGGTGATATATTTTTAAAGAGTAAGTACTATACTGAACAGATGTTTTAGCATTCTAGTTTAGGCTTTTTGGGAGCCAGCGACTTGTTTATATCAGTGTTCTAGAAAATGTAATTCTTAAACTCTAAGTAATAAATACTTTCAATGAAGAGAGAATAGGACTAGAAAATGTGGAGTCCCTTTTCTAACATCAGCTAAGTTTTTTCAAGATTATTCATTATTTTTTACGTGCATTTTGTGACTACCCTGATTTCTAAGAAATATAAAATTGTCCTAATGCTTTATTTTAATTGAAGAACCAAAATTAGTCCAAAAGGACAACTACGTTTTCTTACTCTCAGATTCCCTTACTCACTAACTGGGAGTTCCGTAAGAGCAGCACCAGAGTCTAGCACAAGGAAAGCAAGGTTCCTATCCCGTCTTCCCCTCTTCAAGCCCTCACCTTCCATTCCAAAGCATTCACGGTTCCCCCAAGAACAGCATGACTTCACAAATGTCCCCTAACCTGGAACACGACCTTAATGTCATTTTTCAAAACCCAGCTCAGAGATCACCTTCTCTAGGAGGCCTTCCCTAGCACGCCTTTGTGTGTGCTGTTTCTACGCCTGTGCATCTCTGTCCTGCTGCCCTCATCGCGTGACATTGCAACCATCTGTTTCCACACCTGTCTTCTCGTTGGCCTGTGACCTCCTTTAGGTGAGCCAGGAACATAGTGGGAAGTCAGTAAAAGTTCGCTACATTGAACTGCTCAAAAAGAAAGGCATTTCTCAGCGATCCACACATTTAAAGAAAGTAATGCAGTAAGAATTATTAAGTGCATTACATAATATTTTGAAGGTAACTGGCATTGAACTCAGCTACTTTACCTGTGAGATCCTTTTCTCGGAATTGTATAATAGGTAGAACCATTGTGTCTGCCAACTGTTTAGCCAGCTCTGTATGGAGAACATTAAGCTGAAAGAAAGAGAATGGTATTCAAGTAAATTAAATACATTATTATTATTGACATAGTCTCATTTCACCAAGGAATCACACTGAACACTTCCGTGTGGTCACACAGCTCAAACTTCCTTAGCAAACAAGTACCCTTCACAAAGCAGTAAATGATATTGGCCTAGAAGCATGAACAATGAAATGCAAGGTTCTGACTGACCAGGGCACCAATGAAGCTTGCTAACAGAGTGCCTGGGCCCATCGTTACCCTGTTCACCGGGCGGACTCTGCTTCTTCTGTGTTCCCACTCTGGGCCCCACCCCACTGGAGAATCGGAGTGCCTGGATGTGCCTGCAGAGAACACAGCCAGCTGTCAGGGCTGGTCATGGCTCAGGACCTCGCCAGGCTGCTCGGCTCTCTCGCTCTCCAGGGAGGCTGAAGCCACGCCTGAAAGGCCTGCTGGAAACCTGCTCGCCTGAAAACCATGGCCAGCTATGGGCCTGGAAGTGACTTTGGAGAAAGAATATTCCCTACCAGCCGGGCACGGCAGCTCACGCCTGTAATCCCAGCACTTTGGGAGGCCGAGGCGGGGGGATCACGAGGTCAGGAGATCGAGACCATCCTGGCTAGCACAGTAAAACCCTGTCTCTACTAAAAATACAAAAAATTAGCTGGCGTGGTGGTGGGCGCCTGTAGTCCCAGCTAGGCGGGAGGCTGAGGCAGGAGAGTGGTGTGAACCCGGGAGGTCAAGCTTGCAGTGAGCCGAGATCACACCACTGCACTCCAGCCCAGGCGACAGACTGAGACTCCATCTAAAAAAAAAAAAAAAAAAATCTGCCAGATTTCAGACGTATAGTCTAGAAAAGGGCCTTTCTGAGAATAAGATGACTGCATTAGGATGTGATGCTCCTCACCAGATGATTTTAACAGCTCTTGACTCTTTTTCCCCTTCTACTTCAAGAACTCAGTAAATTCTAACTTTGTAAATTATCTAGGAGAAATAAAAATCATCCCTATCAGTGCATCTTTGAGTACTTTTTTGTATGCCAGCTTTATATGCTCAATACTAAGGAGTTCTCACCCATTCTGTGAGTTAGGTATTATTTATCATCACCACTTTACAGACATGCAAATAGCTCTCCAAATCCAGAGGGCAAATAAATAGCCTAGGGGGCTTTTAATCTGGGGCTGCTGGGATCTAACATTCGTTTACTTTCCACTACCTAGCCTGGGATACAGAATGTGTCCTTTATGCTCACATGTTTGGGAATCTGGACGTCAACAATGAATACAGTGGAAGGGATTTTCTCACTAGACCACAGACTTCCAGATATTTTGGGATTCCTGCTGGGTGACTAAGGGGAAATCACCCAGCAATCATTTTTGGATTCAACATGTGGCAAAGTTTCCCGTTAGCAGTGCTGGCAGGCATGCATATGCATCAACCTGCTGCACATGCATCTCCCAACAGATCTGGTCCTTCGAGGCTGTGGCTTCCAAGGCCACTCTTATAAGCTTAAAGACCTGCCTAAGGTCATCCATTTGCCAGGCCAGGAAGCTGCTAACACTTTCCCTATCGCTCAACCAAGTCAAAGCATGACAGCTATATTTTGGGGGTAACACGGGAAGACAGCCATGCCAGTAATTGCCTTCAGAACAGAATGTGCTGACTACTTTTCCAGAATAACTTCTATAAGAAAGCTATTGTGTTTCATTAACAGTTAACAGGCTCTGTGCTGGACGCTTTGATAGACATTATTTAATTCAATCAATATCACGGCCCAATTAAGTGGGCCTTTCTGATGCCATATAAGATGGAGAAACCAGACTCAGAAAGATTAAGCGGCTTTCCAATGGTTATGCACTTCAGAAATGGTACATTTCCCAGCCACTCATTTCCTCCCCAAGAATGAAGGGGGTTATGTCATCAGCTTTTAACGTGGGGCTTTTGAGCTGTGAGTTGTACAGGATAATCACTACTGACTAGAGCACCTTCACTGAGGAGAACGGAGGGGACACGCACCACCTCTCACCAATTTAGCATCGCCATATAGAAAATGGGGACAACAGCATCTCCCTTGCATGGCTAAGACATGTGAGGACAAGACAGTGACATGAACAGGACATACTCAGAGCAGTGTGCCTGGCATATGTGCTCGGTCTTCAATCAGTGGACTCTAATGACAATGACATCCTGTCTCAGGTGCACTCATAGCAAGTGGTCTAGAAACTCTGCTTTTAGGGAAATCACCATGCATGGAAATCTCTGTGTGACTTATAACATGGAAGATCTCATTCTAATGCATTCTATTAGATATAAGCCACATAAATCTCTAGTTTTTGTTGAACTCTCCTTTAATTTCTGAGTCAAATAACTTGCCTTAAAATTTTTTCAGCCTGGTTTAGGCCCAGGTAGAGAAAACAGCCCCAAAAGTTACTCTCCTCTTCCCAGATCTAGGCCCCACCTGGGCTAACTGCTTTCACTCTCTGAGTCTTTACATCAAAAGGTTTGTTTGGAAACTCCTTGCAGAGCTAACCTTCTAGGGCGCCATGATACTACCTGTAGCAACCACACTTCTGGTCGGGCGCGGTGGCTCACATCTGTAACCCCAGCACTTTGGGAGGCTGAGGCAGGCAGATCACCTGAGGTCAGGAGTTCAAGATGAGCCTGACCAACATGGAGAAACCCCATCTCTACTAAAAATACAAAATTAGCTGGGCGTGGTGGTGCACGCCTGTAATCCCAGCTGCTTGGGAAGGCTGAGGCAGGAGAGTCGCTTGAACCCGGGAGGCAGAAGTTGCGGTGAGCCAAGATCGTGCCATTGCACTCCAGCCTGGGCAACAAGAGCAAAACTCTGTCTTAAAAAATAAAAAAATAAAAACCACACTTCCATCCTTTGGGAACTATTCACTCCCTACTAAAACAATCATCATTCCTGCCCATGACAATGTGGTTCTCAGTAAATATTTTAAACTGGAAATCTTGCTTCTGGGGTTTCGACAACTAACAGCATTTCCTTAGCAGCTCTCTTCTCAAGGACACATGTGACTTCGGGGTGCAGTCCATTGCTTCCCGCCCTGGCTTATCTTTCCACTGTTAATCAAGAAACACTCTTCTCCCACCTTCCAAAAATCACTTTTGCTCCTCTATAATTACATCTTCTATGTACCTTTTATCCATTTCAACACATTTGAGAGAGAGCCACGGCAGTGCATGTGAGCTCATGATATAATAAAAAATATGTATTTGGTCTTTGCCCCCAGTTCTTGGCACAGAGCTCTTAAAACCCTTGTAATTTCCTGAGCAATAGAGGTGCTAGGAACCTATTTTGTTATAATATTTGGTCTTTGACCCCAGTTTCTGACACACAGCTCCTAATCCTTTGGAATTTCCTGGGTGATGAGAGTGTCTTTTGTTCTGATGAGGCAACTCCTGGTGGCCTCCAGGATAGGGGCTGGTCACCAGAAACACCAAACCATGATTACAAGCTTGGAGCTTTCAGCCCCACCCCGTCTTCTAGGAACGGGAGAGAGCCAGAGGTTGATCACATCTATGTGATGAAGCTGCCAATAAAAATGCCTGAACTGCAGGCTTTGCAGAGCTTCCAGGTCGCTAAATACCTGGCAGTGTCCAGAAGGGTGACGTCTCCAGAGAGGGCATGGAAGTTCCACGCCGCCTCCCCTGTACCTTGCCCTATGTATCACTTCATCTGGCTGTTCATCTGTGTCCTCTGTAATATCCTTTAAAATAAACTGGTAAATTTAAGTGTTTCCCTGATTTGTGAGTCATTCTAGCAAATAATCAAAGCCTGGGGGGACGTTGCAGGAACCTCCAGTTTATAGCTGGTTTGTCAGAAGTACCAGAGGCCTGGACTTGCAATTGGCATCTGAAGTGTGGGGGAGGGGGTAGTCTGGTGGGATCATGCCCTTAACTTGTGGGATCTGAGGCTATCTCCAGGTAGATATGTCAGAATTGAGTTAAACTGTAGGACAGTCAGCTAGTGTCACAGAATTGCTTGATGTGGGGAAAACCCACACTTTTTGGTGACCGAAGTGTGCTGAGTGCTAAAAGTATAGAAAGAGAATAAGTTTGTCTTTCTCCTACTGTTTAGTAGGGTAGAGGACAACGTCCAATAAAAACCATATGACGTGTTCACTTTTATATCCCCAGTGCCTGGATCAGCATCTGCTAAATAGGAGGTCATCAATAAATGTTTGTTGAATAAATAATGGCTTGTTGAACTGGTTTGTTGAATAAATGAAAATGCAATCAGTACAGTTTTATATGAATGTTAGTTTCTCACTTTGTAAACTGAAGACGGTATCTACTGCAGATCAATAACTGGTCAATTAAATGGCATCTGCACATTCCTTTATATTTATTCTTTTTTTTTTTTTGAGACGGAGTCTCGCTTTGTCGCCCGGGCTGGAGTGCAGTGGCCGGATCTCAGCTCACTGCAAGCTCCGCCCCCCGGGTTCACGCCATTCTCCTGCCTCAGCCTCCCGAGTAGCTGGGACTACAGGCGCCCGCCACCTCGCCCAGCAATTTTTTTGTATTTTTTTTTTTAGTAGAGACAGGGTTTCACCGTGTTAGCCAGGATGGTCTCGATCTCCTGACCTCATGATCCGCCCGTCTCGGCCTCCCAAAGTGCTGGGATTACAGGCTTGAGCCACCGCGCCCGGCCTATATTTATTCTTTATCATGATTTTCTGAGTATTCGAAACTCCTTAAAAGATGGAACTATTTATATCTACCTAATTTTGCAGAGTTCTGTCCAGCACTAGTAGCATCTGAGTTCTTATGTTTTTTACAATTAGAATTTATGCACTTTTCCTATAATACCTGGTTTTTGTTTTTTTTTTACAAATATTCCAAATGTACTGTACAATATAGCTGTAAGAACAGTTGTATTAAACCCTTTGTAGTAAGCTAGGCATGATGGCCCATGTCTGTAACCCCAGCACTTTGGGAGGCTTAGACAGGAGGATCCTTTGAGGCCACAGTTCGAGGCCAGCCTGGGCAATAAAGCAAAAGGCCATCTCTACAAAATTAAAAAAATAATAAAAAACCCATAAAAATAAACTCTTTGTAGTGGGTTGAACTGTGCCCCTCCCCTAAAAGATATGACCACCCAGAATATGTGAATATTTGAAAAAAAGAGTCTTTGCAGATGTAATGAAGGATCCGGAAATGAGATCATCCTGGACTGTCACTAAATCCAATGCCAAGTGTCTATATAAGAAGAGAAGACATGGAAGAGGAAAAACATGAGGGGTAGGGGGGATGTAAAGCCAGACTGGAGTGATGCTGCCACAGCCAAGGAACACCTGGAGCCACCAAAAGATGCATGAGGATTCTCCCTGGAGCCAATGGAGGGAGTGTGGTCCTGCTAGCACCTTGACTTCAACCTTCTGGCCTCCAGCACACTGGGAGGGGATAAAGTTCTGTTGTTTGAAGCTACCTATTCATGGTAATTTGTTATGGTAATCTGAGAAACTAATATATTCTCCTTTGGAAACTGAATTCTCAGAAATCTTTCTTTTGGTCTATTCTTCATATATATTGCAGCCTTTCCCCTCAAACCAGAAACAAATGTAATAGTGTGCAACCTCTTCTATGAAAGGAGCCTTGGAAGATCAACAAGTTGAGATACCTTCTCAGATATTTAAGTAGATATTTAAAAATGGAAAGTGGGCCAAAATAACAACAAAACAAAGTTCAAGAAAGAATCAAATACAAATTTTCTATGTTGCTATCTTACCTCATCCACCACTTTGGAAAAATAGTGGAGTGTTGAAATTACTTCTTCATCACCTTTGCCAAGAGCAAAGTTCTAAGACCAAAGAATAAAGGAGCAGGTGTTAAGTGAGTGCCAGGGAATTCAGCACGAAGCATCACCTGCAGAACACTACCCTCCACACCGACGTCCTCTCTTCTCCAAGAGCACGTCCTGTCAGAAGTGTCTACCTGAAGAGGGAGTCACAGCTATCCCTCTTCGTCCCGCCCCCAGGGTGCACTCATCTGACCCTCCCTGGCCATTCCTTTCTGCCAAACATATTGTTTTTACTTTGAGTGTTTATTTCCTGGAATTGCTAATGTTGATTCACTTGTAGTCCCTTGAAGATTCGGAACCCTCAATGGCAGTTAATTACTTCTAGAGGCTAATTAGAATACCTCATAAACACTGTGGGATAATCACTGGTTTCAATACACCAATGGAAGGGAAAGAAAAGACAAAAAAACTATGAAGAAAATGAAACAAATAATTTAAGTCTCTAAGGATGCCTCTGGATAGTTCCACTTAAGAAAGTCCTGAACACAGCAGCATCATAGGCCACATAAACACCAAGTTACCTGTTTTTCATATGCCAGCAGTTGCTTAGAAAGCTGTTGTGTGGCCAGACACATCTCATTCTGTGGAGAGAAGAGAAAAAGCAAGTAAGATTAGTCTAATGTATACAAAGTCACGAAAAATGCCATCTCCGAGAATCCCTTAAAAAGTAATATTGGCTGGGTCCAGTGGTGCACACCTACAATCCTAGTACTTTGGGAGATTGAGGCAGGAAGACCACTTGAGATCAGGAGTTTGAGACCAGACTAGGCAACACAGTAAAACTCCATCTCTGCAAAATAAAAAAAAAAATTAATTATCCAGGCAGGATGACATGCACCTGTAGTCCCAGCTACTCAAGAGGCTGAGGCAGGAAGACCCCTTAAGCCCAGGAGGTTGAGGCTGCAGTAACCCATCATTGTGCCACTGTATTCTAGCCTGGGTGATAGAGTGAGATCTTGTCTCCAAAAAAAAAAAAAATTACAAAAGAAAAAAAAAATCCCTTTCCAGCAGATGTAGCTAAAAAAAAAGAAAAAAGAAAGAATATGTGTGTGCCTGTCAAATAATAAAATGTTTTGTTCAGACATTCGGAAAACAAGATCAAAACAAATCAGAAGGTTAAAGTTTGCTATTTTATTTTTTAACCCTTTACAAATGACTGCTCCTTTTGGTCATTCAGTCCATAAAGAAATGTAGTGAGCAATTATAATGTGCTGGACATTCAACAAGGGCACAGTCCCTGTCCTCATGGGGCTTTTTACGGAAGCAGGCATCAAAAAAATAGTTACAAGTGTGATGAGAACTGCAAAAGAAAAATACTGGCTGTGTTGGGAGGCTCTGACAGACAGTCTCCAGGGAAGAGATGTTTTAAGCAGGCTCCTGAAGACAGACTAGGAGTCAGCCATGGGGACGAGCTTTCTAGGAGGCGCCAACACGTGGAAGAAGTGCACTGCCTGCCTGAACGGCTCTGAAGTGGAGCGCGGCTGGAGCAAGAGCTGTGCGCTTGGAGGTGAGATCAGGCTGGGAGTGAGGCAGTGGGAAGGTGTGCAGGCCCCCGGGGCCCACGCTCACACATACCGGAAGCACAGCGGGGACCGAAGCAACATATGACAAGGTCAGATTCCACCAGGCTTAGAACACTCGCTGGCAATGATGGATGGTAACAGAAGCACAGCTAAATCTACTGTCCCAGAAAACCCAAGGAAGCCCTACTCTTCAAGGGCTGCGATGCCCTAGGAGGCCTGTTTTGTGCCATTTTCACAGGCCCATACTGCTCATTTTCCTCTCCTCTTGTTTATTCCTCTAATCTCTGGCTACACCGCGGTTTTCTACCACTATCCTCCTACCGCTGATGTGGGCAACCTAGAAAATTTGTGTTACATTTCTAAAGCTCAGTTAAAGCTTAAGATTCAGGGTTTATTCCTAAGGAGCAGAGCCACTGGGTCTGACGTGGCACAGATGATGGGAGGACACTGGCCTACCTTCTTGGCCTCGGCCTCCACTGGCTATTTCTCCTGGGGTTGTTGTTCCTTTAAGGCTAAGTCCCGAGCTCTGCGGGAGCTTATTTTATTTTTCCCAGTCCTATTTGGCAGAATACAGCAGAGCCAAATCCTACCTTTTTTTGGCCCTCTTTGCGGACGACTGGCCAACCTGTTCCCTGACTTCCTGCTCTGCTCTAAGGAACAGACATTAATAGAATAGGAAATCTGGCTCTTTTCCTCAGAAAAAAGTCAGACAAATACAACAAAAGTGCCTGGCTCTGACATCCTACTGGTGTTCGACCCCTTTCAAAACTAACCAGAAATGTGACTTCTAGCCACATAGTCAAGAATCCAGCAAGCGGACAAAGCCACAAGCACAATGTCCTTCACTGAGACAGGAACGTCCAACAGTTCTTAGCACACAGCAAGCTCTCAGCAAATGTTTGATGAATGAATGAATGAATGAATGAATGAACAAGGTTAGAAGATTCATCTAAATTCCGAGTTTAAAACAATACCTGAAATCATGGGGTGAGGGGAAAAATCCTTCCTAACCATACAAGGAAACATCACAAATGAAACAAAATACGAAGCAACTGGCCAGGGCCTACTACCTGTCAACCATCTTTAGCAGTGTTGTTTTGAAGATCAGAGTGCATGGGAACAAAGGTCTTATCTCACTCACTGGGCTGATAATCGGCAATGACTGAAAATCTCGTGCTCCTCCTTCCTGAGTTAGCAGCAGATGGATTCATTCAAGCTACCTTGGCATCTGCCTGAGAGCAGCACCACGTGGAACATGATTTGCAGACCCCTAGAATTATAACAGCAGCCAACATTCACAGGGGGCTTAATTCATGCCAGACCCTATGTTAAATGCATTCTATGCACTACCTCATCTAATTCCAATGACCCTGTAAAGCAGGTTCTAATTAACAACTCAATTTTATAGATGAGGAAACTGAAGCGCCGAGAGGTTGCGCCACCTGTGCACGGCTACACGGCTGATGAGTGGCAGGGCTGGGATGTGAACCTGGAGCTGTCCGATTCTAAAATCCACACTCCCAAATGCTACTAAGATCCCAAGTTCTACTACAAGGCAGGAGAGGAGAGGCCTCTGCTTTACACTGGAGCGGGCAAACTTTTTCTGTAAGGAGCCAGAGAGTAAATGTTTTTGGCTTGTGGGCCATATGGTCTTTGCCACAACGATTCAACTCTGCTTTATAGCACAAAAGAAGCCAGAAATAACACGTTAACAAGTAAATGTTGCTTCATTCTGATATAACTTTATTTACAAAAATAAGATGCTGGCCCAAGAGCCATGGATTACTGATCCTGCTTTGTCATCAGATGTCTCAAAGACCCATTCTTTTGCCACACCCTCTGCATGAGGCTCTCTTAAGCTACACATTTCAGATCCCAGGAGCTTCTACTCTTCTAATTCATTCTTTTCTTTATTTTAGTCAACTCTAATATGTCACTTCCCCATATATGCCTCCTTCAGAGACTGGTCAACACATATACCCACCCTCCAGGCCTTCCAAACAAGCACGGACCACGGGCCGCTAGAATTCTTCCTCAGAGCTTAGTGGCAAGTGCTCCGAATGTAATGGAAGGACTTGCCAGGGAACTGCCAGCATCAGGCTGTACCCAAAGCTCAAGGGGAGGGCACATATGTGCCACCCACACAGCCACACAGCTCTACCTCTGCTCAGGGAAGAAGGGGCACAGCGTGCAACACACAACAGCTGCCTTCCAAAACGACTTCGAACAACGAGACTCTCCGGGTCTCTCCTAGAAATACCATTTGAAAATGCTGCGCGTTTTCCTAGTGTGGTATTTCAGGCTGCAAGGCCAGCTACGATTCTGTGCAGCCAGTATGAGTTCATCGAAAACCAACATACTTACAACCCAGCCTGCCACCTGCCCTGAACAGAGCACACTGTGTGAAACGTCTTTCAAACGAGATCAACTTGAATCTTACTCATACTGACTCTACTGTACGCAAAGGCTGTAGGAAATGCTTTACCAACATCAGCTAATTAATCCACGCCCTGTGACCTGTGAGGTAAGCCTGCAAAAATATCTCTGCAACAGGACTTGCAAAGCTGGAGCCCGAGTGAGGAGTAAATATTAGCAATAACATCAATAAAGATAGCTGCTAACCCTGAGTCTGTCCTGAGTACTTGATGTTGCTGTTAAATGTTTTTCATGTATCATCACATTTAATCCTCACAGTGCACCATGAAGTAGACACTATTATCATTTCCATTTTGTAAATGAGGAGACTACGCTTCAGAAAGGATAAGTAACTTTCTAAAGCCAGTGACTAGTGACTGGCAGGTAACAACTCAATGCAGGACTCGAAATCAAAAGCCCATATTCTGACTATTACGCTATTCCAATCTAAAGCCCAAAATTGTACCTACTCAATTCTCAGGTGGGCAGGACCTGAAGGGTCCAGAGATACGAAGCTAAGTCCCACACTTTTCTAGGGGTAGAAGAGCGAAAGAGGTGGCCTACAATGGGAATTCTCAATGGAGTTCCATGAGCAGCACTGTTTTGGGCACTCTGGGCCGCTCTGGCTGCCATTTATACTATGCACCGCTTTGTGAGAAGCCTCTAAAGGACACCCTGAGGAGGATTTGCTGACGGCATCTCCCACGCTCAACACAACCTCCCAGGGCTGTTGCCAAGGCAGAAAGTCAAGTGGCTAGCAAGCCCGAAAGGAAAACTGGGCATTTGGCAAAGGAATGTTTATCTTTCTGTGGCACAGAAAGCGAACTAACTGCAGCTGTCACCTGAAACCCCCGGGGGCCTCGGTGCGCAGCAGCATCCATGTGACTATGAACAGAGAGGCTAGAGAGTTGGGTGGAGGAAATCCACATCAATCTATACCAACTACTTGGCTGGAAATGTTGCCTAGAGCTAAGAGGTTCAAAGTCACATTCAGCACCCAGTGTCTGCACCAAGCTGGAGGTCACGGGTCGCACTAGTTCAGGAGCCCTTGAGGCAGGATGCACACAGGGAGGAGTAAGGGGTGTGGCAAGAACGCGTCCGGAGCGTTTCATGCGAGGCAGGCCACAGGGGATGCCTGCTGGACCTGGACTTTATTCCAGGGGCAGTGGGGAAGCACTGAGGAACTCGGGCAGGAGCATGAGAAGCTCAGGCACGGGTGGAAGGAAACCAAGAGTGGTGGTGGTGGGCAGAAAACACTGACGGGGGAGAGAGAACAGATGAGTGGGACTGATCAGGAGGCCACTTGGAGAAGCTGAGATAAACAAGGGTCTGGGCCTGAGGCACACAGTGCAGAGCAGGGCACGGAGGTGTTCCTGAGGCAGAAACAGCAGGGTGCGGCGAGTGAGGAGGGCGGGGGAGGCAGAGAGAACTGTGCTGCCCACATGGAAGGCCAGATGGAGAATGGTGCCTTCAGCCAAGGAACTGAGGAGGGGATATGGATTTGGAAATGACAAAAAAGTGCTGTGAGATGTCCTTGCTTTTAGATGGGGCTGTCCCAAATTCAGTCCTTCATTCAACACCTATGAGGCCAGACTGCTACCCACCAAACACTGATTGGGGCCAGACATGGTGTAGGGCACTGGCAACATCTAAGTCCATGAAGGGACCAGGAAACCCCGTTACTATGTCTTACATGCTCTGACCAACAAGTGTATGAGGCATTTGGGCACAGCGGTGAAGGGCAAGGGCACTGCGGCCAGGAAGGGAGAGAAGGAAGGAAGAAAAGGTGTCAGAGAAACTTTGTCAGGCTTGCAGTCAGTCTCAGAGGCCAGGAAGGACATCTGCCAGGGCAAGGGGTTGATAAAGAAACAGGCAGCAGGAGTGGCACAGCAGAGCGGAAGGTGTGCAAAGCGTCTGGCATGTTCTGGAACAGCCAGAAACAAAATGAGAGGAGCAGGCTGATAGGCAGCTCATGAAGGATTTAGCGTGCCGTGCTGAGGACTTTACGCTTTTCCTTGTGGTTAGAGAGAGCCACGGAGGCGTCTGAAGATGAGGAGGTGACAGGGAGGTTTGAAGTAATCCAGCTGTGGTGTGGAGAAGAATTAAAGGGGGAGATGTCTTCCTGATGACAGGAACTGCAATCGCCCAGGGAAGAGCTACAGCTAACTGCACAGTGACAACAGGCAAACGCTGTTTTGAATAAAGACCCAGAGTTCGGAAAGTGGCAAGGGCTAGAAAAGGCTTCAGAAATGGCCAGGCAGTTGCTAAAGTGATCTTACCCAGGGAGTGAACAGAGACTCACCAGAGAAGGATTCCAAAGGAATTGTGCAGGACACCAAGACTTCAGGGATACATAGCAACCACCATAGAACCACCAAGAACAAGGGGCAGAGCCCAGGAGGGGGCCAGGAGACAGCCTGTCAGAGGAACCGATGGAAGACAGTCTCAAGGGGGGTGTTGTTAGCAGAATCAGATGCTGCCCACGGGCAGAGTGGAGACAGGCTGTGAGCCAGGCACTAAGCAGCCTCCCATGCAAGGTGAGGCCAAGCCCAGACTGAGGAGGCTTGAGGAACAAATATCAAATGTCTGGCGAGGAGGCAAAGACGGCAGATACTACTGTTCCTTCAAGAAAGGATGAGATGACTAAACTTCTATTTAACCCAAATAACAGTGCCAGTGAATAGTGCCATCGTAACTATTATCATCATAAAACAGAAGACAGTTCTGTTCACACCGAGAGCACTCTCTGAGCAGAGATTGATCTTAGCATTTTACAGGTATTAACACGATTCACTCACAAGAACCTCCGAGGTGGGTATTCTTATGGCCTCTGTTTAGCTGATAAGGAAACTCAGGCAATCAACTGATGGCTTGACCTGCCCAAGGTTACACAGCAAGCGGCTGAGCCAAGACTGGAACTCAGATCTGTGAAGTCCAAGGTCACACACTTAACTCCTGTATCTGAATGAATGATCCTAGCCCAGAATAATCTAAACGCAATAGCTTTTAGATTGCTATCTGAAAGCTACCAATGCCGGCATGAGGGAAAGCTGCAGATCCCACGTGCAGACCAAGTGCAGGACCCAGGTCTATGAAGTCGTTTCCAAGAGCCACTCAGGCCCTCGGCTCCCTCCGACCTTCAGCTACATATGCACCTCCTGTCAGTCTCTGTCAGATAAGCCTCAATGTGACTGGTTTTCAGGGCTGCTAAAACACACTGATTAGAACATTTATGGACAAAAACTAACGAAACCAAGAAAGTTACTCTGTGATACAAAAAGGAACTGGATCCTGCCTCTAACATATTACAAAGCGGTGGGCTGATAAACAGGGGTGGTTCTTCCATAATGACAAGAGGAGCCTCTAAAAGCTTACACTTCTTTGGCCTCTGCTGCCATTAGTGGTGGCTAGCGTGTCAGGAGAGCAAGCATAGTGGTTAAGAGTGAGTGTAGGCTTTGCAGTCAAAGATCTGGGTTTAAAATTCTGGTTCTGCCACTCATCAGCTGTGTGACCTCAGGCAAGCTACTTAACCTCTCTGAGTCTTAGCTTCCTCATCTGTAAGTACATACTATATAAGACCTCTCCTCTGCTGTGAAAGCTGAGTGCCCAGCCTATCGTGTAGCACTTTTATGTGCCTAAGAAAGGCCACTATTTTCACCACTAAAACACGCAGCTCTGACCCTGATCTGCCTCCCATGTGCTTCTCCTTCCCCCATGACAAGCTCACACTCCTGGATGCTCACTACTCTCATTTGGTTTCCCAGTTAGTACATTCACTTGTTTAGCTAGGTATCTATATCATCATTCTAAAGAAAAGTATTTTCTTCTTTATAACACCAAATTATGCATACTTTACTCCTATTCCCTCCCACTGTCTTTACCCTAATTTGAGAAAATACTAGTCCCACCTCCAGTTTAGGCTTTTAAAGATCAGGAGTTTTCAGATCAGCTTTCAGGATCAGTAGCTCTGTGTTCTGAAAGCTTTGGTTAAGAACAACTGCAGACATGTAGCTGTGTTAAATCAAACCTGCTTTGCTGAAGGAACGTGAGAATCTTAATCACGGTTCTCATTTCAAAAAAATTCTATCCCAAATTTACTTTAAAAAAAAGCAAAAACAAAATAAAAAATCTCATACAGGCTGAGGTTAGCAACTACATAGGTTTGTCATCTGGTGGAAGAGAACGCCAGGTTACGAGGGTTGCCAGGTTTCATGAATACTGCTGGGGACAGCCTTCCTGTCCTGCGGGCCAGGAACACGATTACCCCTGCCCCCACTTTCTCAGTACAACAGCTGAGAGGAGAAGCAAGATGACCTAAATAAATTTCACGGTAAGCCCCTAACAAATCCATTTTAAAAGATTAGAAAATTGTAAACCTCTTTAAACCTCTCTACAGGCTGAGATAAAGAATGAAAATAAATTCCAATGTGTTGAATGCAAAATTTGAGCAGAATTAACTGAATATATATGCATATGTATCTATTTAGATATAACCGAAGTTGTTAACTTATTTAGCCAATAGTTTGAAAAACAGAGTGTTCTAAGTAACCAGGCTCTCCTCTGTTAATGCACTGGAAAGGTATACTGCTTCTTTCATTCAAAGAACCCACAATGGACTATTACCAGACGTGACTCCAGGGACTACTACAAGATGCCCAAAACAGCTTAGAGCCTATAGTTTCATTCTAGAGGTTAAGCCAAACAAAATTTAAAATTTCCCCAAACTAGCCACAATCAGCAAAACTGCTCATAGACGTTTTCCTCTAGATTTTCTTGTTCTTCCTCTTTCTAAAACTAAGGTCTCTGAAGGGCATTCGCAAAATCAGCATCCAGAAATTTACTGTGTAGTCTGATTAAAATATGTTTTATGAACACTTATCATTTATCAGCAGCATACGCCTGCTTTGGAAATATAATGAAAAACTGTATCTTATGGAGAGTCTCTTTTTAAAGACGAAATAATAAAACAGTATCAATCAAATTCAACATGCCTAGGTGTAAAATATTTATGGAATAACGTGCAATGAAACCAAGAAAACATAACTTTAGGCGAAAAAACTTGAATGAAAACTCTGAGAAATACACTATCTTAAAATATATATATGAAAATAGATCAAAAAAGGAATCAGAAAAGATTTCTTTCTTCAATTAAAAACAAAACAAAACCCCTAAGCTTTCAAATAAACCTGAAAAACTAAGTGCCCCTGGCCCAGCCAATCCGAACACAGCCGATCACTGCTTGACTCTGTCTTTGAATCTGGTAGCACTAACCAGACATTTTCACCAGCCACTGCTGCAGGAAACGCTGAGGCAGGAGGAAGGGTTTCTGGCCAGTAGGAGGACCCACGTGATGATCATATGCTGCACATTAAAAGCTGGGTTACAGCCTCTAGTAATGAAAGACCCACTCAATGCTGGCAAAATGTCGTTTTCTGCCTCAAAAGAAAAAAATGCATGAGACAGTGTTTGGATATTCCCGAGTAAATGATTCTGACAGACACCGAAAGGCAGAACAGAGACTCCTCCGAGTGGCAGGAACAAAGTCTCTTATGTCTTGGGGCTTTTAAGCCTTAAATAAGAGACAAATCACTTAGTGACGAAACACAATTGCTGAATAGCAAGCAATTTCAGGTATAAGCCCAGTAAGAACATTCCTGTTTTCTTAAATTTAGAATATTTAGGGAAAAATACAAAAACAAATTAAAAATTGACAGTTTTCATACCTCTAAATTCTGACTGTCTTAACAAAACATAAAATCATAGATGAGCACATAATTCTTTTGGTCATTAAAACTAGTTCTAGCTACTCAGAAGGCTAAGGCAGATCACTCAAGGCCAGGAGTTTGAGACCAGCCTGGACAACATAGTAAGACCCTATCTCTACCAAAAATTAAAAAGAAAAAAAATTAGCTGGGTGTGGTGGTGTGCACCTGCAGTCCTAGCTACTTAGGAGGCTGAGGCAGGAGGATTACTTGAGCCCAGGAGTTGGAGGCTACAGTGAGCTATAACCATGCCACTGTACTCCATCCTAGGTGATGGAGTAAGACCCTGTCTCTGAAAATTAAAAATTAAAAAAAAGAAACTAGTTCTTTTTTTAATATTTACAAAAATTTTGTGTAGAGACAGGGCCTCACTATATCAACTAGGCTGGTCTCGAACTCCTGGCCTCAAGCAATCCTCCTATCTTGGCCTCCCAAGTGCTGGGATTACAGGCCAGCCCAAATCTAGTTCTAATTAATAAGTTACACTTATACATTACTGCATAGTTTGCCTGTCTATATCTCCAGCCCTGTACTCTGGATCCGAACTTTCAACAAGATCTCTTTACCCACTATGATGTCCCATGGACTCCTCAAAATCAGTGTTTCCACAGAGAATTACTGTTGGGCATCCCCGTAACAGTTATGCACCCATAGGCACGCACACACACTCACACGCACCCTGCTCCTCTTCCTGTCTTCTCCCATCTATTCACCCTGCCGTTCCAGATGAATACCTGAACATCATTCTTGATTCATCCTTTACCACCTGGCCCCTTCACGCCCAATCACCAAGCCGCCTCCTAAATACCTCTCAAGTACAGCTGCTTCTTTCCACGTCTACTGCCACCTCCCCTATGCTTAGGAGTGAAGAGTCTCAGCTTGGCTCCAGCTGATTTGCTCTGCCATGAATTAAATGGGTGCACCTGGACAAGTTTCTCACTATTAGCATCCTTAAGTCTCCCGACCAATACCATAGGCATAGTAACAACAATACCCACCTCAGAGTTGTTAGGGGAATGTAAATAAAGTAATCAACATAAAAGCCCCCTAGAACTTCCTGGATGCTATTGAGTATTCACGAAATCTCAACCCTCACAATCATCCTCCTGTTGGGTGCCCAGCACAACCCCACTAGGTTAGGTGGCCCTCCTCTCCTGGCCCTTCTAAGGCTCTCTGACGATTGCTTTGTCTGCCTCCCAAACCAACTATCAGCTCCCCGATGGCAAGGACTGAGTCTTATTCCCATATGATGGGAAATGACTAATAAAACAATGAGCAGGCCAGGCGCGGTGGCTCAAGCCTGTAATCCCAGCACTTTGGGAGGCCGAGACGGGCGGATCACAACGTCAGGAGATCGAGACCATCCTGGCTAACACGGTGAAACCCCGTCTCTACTAAAAAATACAAAAAACTAACCGGGCGCGGTGGTGGGCGCCTGTAGTCCCAGCTACATGGGAGGCTGAGGCAGGAGAATGGCGTAAACCCCAGAGGCGGAGCTTGCAGTGAGCTGAGATCCGGCCACTGCACTCCAGCCTGGGCGGCAGAGCGAGACTCTGTCTCAAAAAAAAAAAATAAATAAATAAATAAATAAACAATGAGCAGTAATACGAGTGGTGGAGCTATGTAATAAACAAGAAATGACTATATATGATTAGTAAGAGCTATATACTGCTGAATGTGGTATAGGTGAAGTATCCTGCATCTGAAATGCTTGGGACCAGAAGGATTTAGGATTTTTTCAGATTTTGAAGTATTTGCTGTATCAGTCGAGCATCCCAAATCCAAAACTCCAAAATGCTCCAATGAGCGTTTCGTTTGTGTGTTACAGATTTTGCAGCATTTCGGATTTTGGATTTTCAAATTTGGGATGCCCAACCTACATTCCTTAAGAGATTATTAATGAGAAAAACATCAACACATAAGATTTAAGACAGCAAGGAATCAATAATGAAAATGATCCGTCACCATAATATTGTGATGTGTTCAATGTTTTGTAACATAAAGCATTTTATTTTTAAGTAACTCATAAATCTTGTCTCAGAAAGCAACATACATGGGCACTTCTTGACGTTAAAAAGATTCACTTTTGCTACTCAGCAATTTCTTTTGAATGGTTTTGCAAGCCAGAGATATTTGTTCCAGAAAACAAAGAAGCCACCCGAGTTTCAGAACTGTGACTCAAGTCTTTTCAGAGGAAGCAGTTGAAAGAACATCTCTGCCCTCCCACACTGTCATCTAAGACTGCCCATTTATGAAAAAGACAAAGAGTATGTCTCAAAATACTGGACCCACTTATTCACAAGTAGGAAGAGGAGACTCAAATGTTTCCCATTGGGTTGAATTTAAAAAAAAAATTAGAAGCATGTATGTGATCCGTCTCTAACGGTTCTAATTACAGAAAAATCACTCTTTCTTAAGCAATGAGAACAGACTGTCCTTAGTTTTTTGAGGTGAAAAGCAGTGAGAAAACAATTCTGATTTTGTTTCAAAGTCTTAAATGATACTCTTCGGATTCCAATTTCTCAGCCTGTGAGGGAAGTTCAGGATGAGGGGAGAGGATGCTCACTCTGCGGTATTCAGGGGAGGGGTGGCGGCATACCTGGGCTCCATAGACGCGCTGCATCGCCTGCAGCAGCTGGTTGGTGTAGTCTGTGAGGGTGCCAGCATCTTCTTCAAACACGCTCAGTAAAGAGCGAGTCTGGGAGAAAAGAAGAAAAAAGGTCAGTTTCATTTCTAAGTGGAAAAGTTACAGAGGAGGAAGATCCACACACCCAGACGTGCGGAAACCAGAATGGGAGGAAAGAAAGGTACCTGTTGGTTCCCTGGCTTCTTCTATTGATCATACCAGTATCATGTGATTCCTGGAGCTCTGGTTTAGAACTAGCTTTCTAATCCTTTAGACTACAGTGTCAGGGCAATTTCAGAATTGGAGCCAGAAAAGCCAGTTTTTAAAAGATTATGACTGAAGGGCTATTATCTATTCTGACTTTAGCCCCTACCTAAGCACCAGTAAAGTCTATCCAATAAAAAAAGGTGTTCAAAAGGGCAGCCTCTCCTCTCAAGTCCATAAGACAAACACAGGTCAGGCCTATTCGTGTACCTGGGATGTGGTCCCCTAGCACAGCTATAGTGTGATCATCCCAGCGGGAACCGGCAGTCTGGTCTTCTGTAATCCTGGATGTCTTGCAGGAGTGTAGGAGTATGTCATTCTTTCCTCTTATGGTACTACGATTTCCTTGGGTTTTTTTTTTCTTTCTTTCTTTCCTTCTTTCTCTCTCTCTTTTTTTTTTTAGATGGAGTTTAGCTCTTGTTGCCCAGGTTGGAGTGCGATGGTGCAATCTCGGCTCACTGCAACCTCTGCTTTCCAGGCTCAAGAGATTCTCCTGCCTCAGCCTCCTGAGTAGCTGGGATTATAGGCGCCCACCACCACACCTGGCTAATTTTTTGTATTTTTAGTAGAGATAGGGTTTCACCATGTTGGCCAGGCTGGTCTCAAACTCCTGATCTCAGGTGATCCACCCACCATGGCCTCCCAAAATGCTGGGATTACAGGTGTGAGTCACCACGCCTGGCCTGCTTGTTTTTAATTAGATTTTACCATTTTCAAACTCATGGCCAGGAAATTTCACATCCCCTGGGCCCACCAATAGCAGCACTGGCCATAAAACTCTAATAGCAACTTAATAAGAATGCTAGTTTACCGTTTTTAGGAAGACAAACTCCTCAGTGCTCTGAAAGCAGCAGAGCAAAGTCATAAGCTGAAAGGTATTTCTAACATTTTCATCCACAGTGTTTAGGACACAAAAAGCACTAGAGAAATATTTATATACTGGATGGTGAACAAACAAGAATCAAGGTGTGCAGAGGCAGATCTACTCAAGGGATTTTCGTTAATGTGCCCAGCACAGTGGGAATTTAAAATACTATGTTAGCAATAATTGGATCACAACTTTAAAATATAACCCATTAGGCAGAGAATGGAGAGTAAAGTTTCAGGAATGCCTTTGAGGTGATATCAAAGCACTTCACCAAATACAACTCACTAAGGCTCATTATCTCCCTGCAAATAAACTGCAATTCCTCCTTTTCTTTTTCTTATTTCAGGTAAGAGAACAGTAACTGACCCCAAAGCATCCTCAAAAAACTAGAATAAGAATCTATGCATTGGGATCATTACCTCCCACCATACATGATCTACCCCGACTCTGCTCCAAAACTCGGATGCACTTCGTAGCAATGCATGCTTATCCCGCTTTGCCCAGGTCTTCCAGGCTAAAAACACCAGGACTAATGCACTATCTTCAGTACCAATGCTTATCCACAGAAGAGCTACAGTGCAATAATGAATAAGGAAACTGTATCATCATGTTTAAAAAAGCTCTCAGTGAAAGGAAAACAACACAGAATTCGTACAGTGTATAATCTGTTAGAAGAGCTCTTTGAACTTGTAAAAGTTCATAACCACAGTACGAAATATATCAGGACCCGAACAAAGGTTTTCTCAAACAATATTTATCAATAATATGCATACAGATTGTTGCTTTTTGTAAACAAAAATTGTGGTTGTGACCCACTGGATTTCATAATCTACTAATGGATGTCAACCAGTAGGTTAGAGACACTGATTTAGGAGAATGAGAAGGGATATAACTGGATTGTGGCTAGTTTTTTCAAAAATACTACTGATGCCCATTTAGCCAAATCCTGTTTATTGCTTTTAATACTCTTAGGGATAAAAACAAACTGGAAGAAAAGAGGTAAAAAGGGAAAGAGAGGGCTTGCATGAATGTCCTCCACAAAGAAGGGAGAAAGAAAACTAAAATTACCACTTACTCTATACCACCTGTGTGCCAGACGCTGTGCTAGGCACTAAACATCTGTGACTTCATTTAATTCTTTTAGCAACTCTGCGAGGTAGATTCCATGGTTCCATTAACTTCATGTTACAGATGATGAAACTGAGGCTCATCAAGGTTAAGAAATGTGTTCAACCTCCCACTGTAGGAATGTGGCAGGGCTGGGATGTAAACCCAGGTCAGCAGCACTGAGGTCACCAGCAGGATGGCTCTCATAGCGAGTGCACTCTTTGGTCCACAGCCTACAGCCCTGACGCGAGGCAGGACAGCGGCAGACTGGAGCTGGATGCTACTACCACGCCCCCGCCCACAATACCTGAGTACATCACAAGTGTCCTTTGTCCTTATACCGTGGACATGCGACTGTGATGCCCATTAGAACTGACAGGAAAACTCTGGTCTTCCCTTTCTAATTTAACTTGGTAGTGATCACCTCTATACATAATAAATAGAACCAGCTACCTTGGACACTGGCTATCCACATTTACTACACTATGTCTGCTCAAACTTTGGTCTGGAACAACAGGCATATTCTGAGACATAAAGAAGGAATGAGACCAAGAATAAAGCAAAGGCACACTAGTAGCTCAAAATCCCACAGTATGGTCAGAAAGACACTGGTATATCTCACTTATAAAGATAACAACAGCAATCACTTATGGGGTTACTATGGCATGCCAGCATGGAGACACTTTACAAATGTTGTTTATTCTTCCTAACAACTCAACTAAATAGCTATTTTTATTTTTATTTCACATACCTCCAAACATAACCTCAGAGAGACTGAGTAACTTGCCAAAGGTAACAGCAGATTCAGGAGTTGAATTCCATCCATTTTCTATTGCCCGACACTCTTAAGGGTATACTCGGCCAGAGAAACAAAACCAAGCACCCTATGCATACAGCCTCAGCTACCTATCACTCCTTTACCTTAAAGAAACCGGGTATTACTTAATAAAACACTCCTAGACATTCTCAAGAATAGTGTGTAATTGTGTAATGGCCCAATTTTAACACCACTAACTACTAAGAACATTTTAAGGTTATAAACAAAGTTCTTATCTCCATAATTTGGTGGAGGAAGAGAATGTCCTAGTGAAAAGAACCAAGACTTTGGGAGGCCAAGACAGAAGATCGGTTGAGCCCAGGAGTTCAAGACCACCCTGGGCAACATAGCAAGACTCTTTCTCTACAAAAAAATTTAAAATTAGCCTTGTGTGGTGATGCATGCCTGTAGTCCTTGCTACTCAGGAGGCTGAGGTGGGAGGATCGCTTGAGCCCAGGAGGCTAAGGGTGCAGTGAGCCACCATCATGCCACTGCACCCCAGTCTGGGCAACAGAGCAAGACCCTGTCTCAAAAAAAAAAAAAAAAAAAAAAAGAACCAAGTCTATTGAAAGGAAAAATAGGTTATAAACAAAAAGAGGAACAGCACAAAACATTTCCACAATGAAGACATACAAAACCACCAAGTTACATTTTGAGATATATTGTTTGAGGAAAGAAAGGCCTGATTTGGTTGGAGAGTGCCGTTCCCAGCTGGGCCACTCAACTGCATAACCTCAGAATTACATCTTTCATTTCTTTGTTTCAGTTATGCCAATCGCAAAAGAAACAGAACACAAAGCGAGCAAGCAACAGTGCTGTTGTCTTCACCTTATCTCAAAAGTGTACTACTTACAGGACAAGAGAATAAGCCCCTGAAGAATAAGCTGCAGGAGCTCAAAGCTGCATTTGTGTTCCTATCGCAGCAGGATTCACACTGTACTGGAACTGTTGCCTCATTATCTGTCTCTGGAACAAACTGTGAACCAGTCAAGGGTAGGCACTCTTATTTGTCATCACATTCCCAACAGCCAGTAGTGCCAGGCAAGGAGCAGAGGCTTCTACACAGCAATGGAGACAGATATCTTAATCCCTAAAACGTTCTGCTTCCCATATATGAGAGGTAAGCAGAAATAATGCATGTGTATGCACACAGACTAGTTTTACAATGCATCGTGCAGCACTGCAAACTAAAAAGGAGTCCATGAATAGATGTGTCTAAGGTCAGTTAACTGCTATTCAGCTCTTCCTGGGTCATTCAGTTCAATTACAGAAGCTTTGGTGTTCATTTAATTAATCCTGTGCAATCACATTACTGAAGCAACTCTCAAAATTACTCTTCATAAAACTAGAAGAAACACACAATAGATGGTTTATTAGGTCTTTTCCTTTTAGTGAAACATTTTAGGTCACTAATGACAGAAAAGTCCGGTGCTAGATAGCTGGGCTAACTTGAACCATATCCCCAGTACAGGCAAGTTGCCTGGGTTCCAGTCCTGGCTTTGTCACTTCATGGTGTATAATTGTAAGTAAATTACTTCTCTGCTTCTTAGTTATTTAAATAGAGAACATACTTCAACACTATTGGGAGGATTAAGTGAGTTAATATATGTAAAGCATTTAGAAGAGTACCTGGCACATAAAATCCTTGAGACCGGCATTTGCTATTGTTTTTATGCTTTGCACATAAAATGAAGGGAATGGATTAGATTCCTTCCAGTTCCAAGTCTATGAGTCACCTTGGGAGTAAAGCTACGTTAGGCACAGGTCACATACAAGAGAATAGTACATAAATATGCTCTGATGATCATTAAATACCTTCTTAAAGTCAGTTTCCATTCTGTACAACAGCATCATCAAGAGCCCTCCCAAGGGTGACAGCCAAGTCTCAAAAGCAATGACAAATAAACTTCCTATATTAAAAGGAACATATTAAATAAGAATGATAATGTCTCTAACCCTCCTCTGCCACATACCAGTTCAAAGTTACACACCATGTAGATATGACACAATGTTAACTCTAAAGTACCTTGAAGATCACCTGCTCCCCCCCGCCCCCCGTCTCTCATTCTGTAGATGTTCTGCAGATTAGGAAACTGAGCTAGCCACAGGGCGGAGATGAAGAGACTCACCCACATCATATCCTAAGTGAGCGTGAGAGCCAGAATTAGAACCCAGGTCTTCTGACTTGCTCTACAGTCCTGTCTACTTCCTCACAGCTGGGAAAATCCTTTAAGCCACTCAGAAATGGTGTATATTCTTTCATGTAAGAGCTGGAAATTAAGAATGTGATCTGTTTGTGAGGACAACATCAAGAATCAGTATAACCTCTGTAACCTGGCTTAGGCATCACCATGTAGGTTAGAACAGCAGGATATTTCTGGGCATCTCAGTTCCCACAAGTGCAAAGCAAACAGAGATCCTTGTTCAAAGTGATCATTTAAGATCTCACATTGCTATCTTCAGATTCCACACAACAGGTATGAGCATGGACGAAATGCCTTCTATCAAGGGCTTTAGTCTGATAAAAATGCCAGGAGACTACAGCTATATAAAAAAGGGGGCCTTGAAAAAGTCAGTCCAATGGATGCAAACTTACCAAAAACAAAAATAAATCACAGCTTGCTTCCAGTTCCTTACTTATCTATACTAGGAGGATCACAAGAAATGAACAAAGACACCTATGCATACAGTCTTTTGGACTTATTCTGAACTGTTGATGTAGGTAAATCCATACAAGGATCATCCTGGGAGGTATTATTCACTCAGAAGAAAAAGGGAAGGAACCCCAAAAGAGAGTGGAAAGCGTGAAACGAAAACAGGTTAATCTCATTCTAAGTTTTCAAGAGTTGAGACACTAGGAAATAAAGGCACTTACTTAAATAAACCCGGGATGCTGAACCAGGAGTGTAGATCTGAAGCTGGGGAAATGTTAAAGGAGAACAAAAGACCTCTGGGGAAAGGTGTGCTGAATTATGAACTAATGTCATTCTGCACTCATTTGCTATATTTACACACCAGTTTTCATCGGCAGAGCTCAAAGGACTTGACTCTCATCTCGAGTGTGCTAATGAAGTTCCCTTGTGCGACAAATGGGGCAGGTATTGTATTTTTCTCGTCACTAATGGGAAAACGGTGCCAAGAGGAGGCCTGGTACCGCCGGGAAAGAGATCCAGGAACTCTGCCTCTCATTCTGGCTGGCACAGGTCTCATCACATCATTAGGAGTAGCAGTAATAGGACTGACTCATTATCTGTACCGGACATTGTCTGCTGACAACTTTACAGGTATTTCTCATTGACTTCTCTTAACCCTATGAAGCAGGCACAATTATTATTCCTATTTTACAGACGACAAAACTAAGGCACAATAAGGTGGTTTTCCTGAGGCACTCAGTTACTAAATGGAGTCAAAGTTTAGATCTCGCAGCCTCAGTTGCAGCTGAGTTTGGAGGCGGGTCACGACATCAGGACTCCGGCCGCGGGGCGCTCTCCCGGTTCCCCAGCTCTGCCCCGGCTCAGGACTCAGGGCCCGGCCCGCCCCCCTCCTTAACCCGAGAGAACCCGGGGGGAGGCGCCGCGAAAGGGCCCGGCCGGGGGCGCGGCCTCCACCCCGGGGCTGGAGGGGCCTCCTCGGCCCTACCCCTTCGGGCGAGGGGCACCGGAGCGGCGGGAGGTACCTGGGGGCTGTCCTGCAATGCCTCCTCTAGCAGGAGCTTGTCCACGGCGGGCATGGTGCGGCGCGGCTCAGCCGAGGGCTGGGTTGGAAGGACAGAGGGCAGGAGATGCGGCGGCCGAGAGTGCTCCCGGGCTCTGGGCTCGGGCGACGCGGCGGACACTCCTTGCCCGCGGCGGCCCCGCGCGTCCACGCCTGGCCAGTGGCCGCCGCCGCCTGCCGGCCGGCCCTCCTCCGGGCCCTCCTCCCGGCCCAGCCCCAAGCCGAGCCGGATCAACAGGAAGTGTGGCGAGCGCACGGCCGGGAAAGCGGAAGTGTGGTGAGCTCGGGTCGGGACACCGGAAATGTGCTCTCGCGCTTCCGCCTGCGCTCGGCGGCTGGCGGGGAGCTGCGGGCTCTGGATGTCACTCATGCCGCAGAGGGAACCCTTCGGGTGTTTGTGCTCTGTGCAGAAGGCCCTTCAAGTCAGTGCATATGAAGTCCAAAAGAGGAACTCGAGGGTAGAAAGATAAGGTTTTATCTCCTTGTGGCTACCCAGAAAGCCTTTTGAGTTAAAGGAGCGAACAGATTTTTTTCTTTTAATGGAAGGAAAAACCCACACTTCCCACACCACTTTTTCTAGATAAATTTCGACGCCTCTGAAACAGCTCTGAGAGCAAAGAGGTCACCTCTCCTGTGGGAACAAGAAAAGAGGAGAAAAGCTGGATAACTGTCTCGTCTGTGATAATCAGAAAAAACCACTATGGAAACCGCAGCTATTTGATGTGGGTATGATTAGGTCTCGTCCTCCTGGTTTATGTTTTGTCATTTTGGAGAATTTAATAATCAAATGTTTAGAATTGGAAGGGCTAGATAATCTAGTTTTCAGTGTTGTCATTTAGAGATGAGAAAATGGGACCCAGAGAAATAAGTGATCTGCCCAGGGTCAGTTAGTAAACGCTAGAGGGAGAAGGAAGGGAAAGGGATGGAGGAAGACTGGCAAATGGAACTTGACATCTTTTTATACGGAAGGCAAGGGTTTCTGAAGTTCCTTCTTTAGAAGTCAATAAGACTGGCCGGGCGCGGTGGCTCATGCCTGTAATCCCAGCACTTTGGGAGGCCGAGATGGGTGGATCAGGAGGTCAGGAGTTCAAGACCAGTCTGGCCAAGATGCTGAAACCCCGTCTCTACTAAAAATACAAAAAATAGCCGGACGTGGTGGTGGGCGCCTGTAATCTCAGCTACTCAGGAGGCTGAGGCAGGAGAATCATTTGAACCCGGGTGGCAGAGGTTGCAGTGAGCCAAGATGGCACCACTGCCCTCCAGCCTGGGCAACAGAGCAAGACTCCGTCTCAAAAAAAAAAAAAAAAGAAATCAGGCAGTATGTATATCACCAAATCAACAGAGGGGATATGGTAATATACAAATTCTACATTCTGCAGAGACCCCTTAGGTATATCACAACCCAATCTGCATTGCTGACACCTCTGACAGTCTAGTATAGTAGCATGCTGCCTGATCACTTGAAAACTCCAACACCGTTATTCCCTTGGTCTGACCAGCGTCAACCTGACCTGAACCATTTTGTGGCCTCCATCTACCATCTTTTCCTCCACAGATTTCTTTCTTCCCTATTCTTTCTTGCCTCCACCACACTCTGTCTTCCCTATAGGTGGAATCATGCTCACACCATATTTCTTCCCTTTCCTCTATTTTATACTAAGTGCCATTCAGTTCATTTTACCTCAGCCAGTGTCCCAGACTCTCTTCTCACTGAAATCGTCTTCCTCAAGGCCAGACTCATGCTCTTCCTTCATCCTGATTGTGAGAACAGTACAAGGATAGTATTATTTTAATTTGAAAATATACACTACAAGAAGTTAGTGCCCTCAGAACCCTTGAAAGGGCTCAGACAGCCCCTTGGGAATCACAGCATTTTTCATGTACTGCCTCATCTTCTAATTAAAGTTACTTTTCTTCAAATACTAGTATTCAACATTCAAAAATTGTTTAAGCTATCCCATTACTTTTCTGCATTTTATTGCTACATTATGGGCTAAACATCCTTAGTGGGATTTCTTGGAACTTAAGAACTATTTACAACATTGTTTCTATGGGAAAATGTATCCCAAATTCAAAACAACTAAGTTACAAAACTGGATCTGGAAAGACAACACATGCCTAAATGGTTTTAATTTATCTCATTTGTTAATTCATCCAATCATTCATTCATATATTAAATATAGGCTGCTTAGTGTTAAGCACTGTCTGCCACTTGTTTGATTCTCATTTAAATTCTGAAGGCAAATATCCTCTTCTTTGATAATCTGTGAGAAACTACAGAAGAGAAATTTTTATGTCAACATGAACATTTAAAAATGTTTCATTAAAGAGTATATCTGTTCCTATTAAACTATTATGCAGGTGGATTTTAGAAAGCCACCCCACTGTCTCTGAAATCCCTGGTCAGCTGTGAAGTTGGTGACAGGAAGTACAAAGATAGACAGTCTGGAGTTGTCGTGACGTCTGGAGAGAGAGAGGATGAATTCTATGGAGCTGTAACCTGTGACCCATTAACGGCCAGTGGGGAAAAGGACACAGTGAGACACAAAAAAAGGACCCAGGATGGCCAGGTCAGAGAAGGCCTAGGGCTTCAGGAGTAAGAAAGGTAGGAGTGAAGAAGGCATCGTTTTGGGAAGATGCTTAGCAAACTGCATGGTAGGGCACACACATTGATATTCTTTCCTCTGCCAGTCAAGCCCTTTCTCCTGCCTCTTGTCTGACAAACCCAACCACAATCATCAAATCCCAGTTTAATGTGACTTTTTTGATGAAGTCTTCATTTACTCCTGTCCCTGCAAGCAGAATACATTTTCCTTTCCTTGAGTGTGCTTCAGTAGCACTTGCCGAGATAATTCTAGAATCACACTTACCTCTATTTATTTCTACCTCCAACCTTTCAGTTAGAATGAGCGGGAACTTGGTCTTATTTATTTCTGTAATTAGAGTGCCTAGTACATTACTTAGCACAAAAGCAGTTGCTTGATAAATACTTATTAAAATATAATATGTTATTATAACTTTTACATGATTGATACTCCAGAGTTTAAAAAAGTTTTCATAAATCTCATTTCATTTGATAGCACAATGCTGCTTTTGCCATTAATCATTCGCTGGGTAGCACCAACTGTGTGTTAGACTCTTCTCTAGAAGCTGAGGATATAGTCTGAAGCAAAAAGAAGCCCTTGCCCTAATGGAGTTTATATTCTAATAGAGGAAATAATAAGAAATACAAGTTGGTAAGCATACGATAACATTTAGTAAAAGAATAGAGGATCATGGGAAGCGGAAAGGATTCTTTGAGGTGGGCAACTGTTGAGCTGAGAATTGAATCAGGGAAGCCCAGCCGGAAGGAAAGAACAAGTGAGAGGGCCCTGAGGTTTGCTCCTCTTTGAGGAGCCTCAGTTTACTTCCCTATGCTATGAGAATGGCATTACTAATCACAAGTTGTTTCCATAGACACCTGTCTCTATGTCCTGCATTAGTCAAGACTTTTTAAGTGGCAAATCACAGAAACCTAACTCCAATTGGCTTAAAGAAAACATAAAAGTCTGAAAGAGATTGGATTTCTTAGATCACTTATATGCTGATGAGAATGATCCAGTAGAGTAGGGGGAAAACTAAAGATATGAGAGAGAGGTGACAATTGCAAGAACAAAGTCCTTGACTAGACAAAAAGGAGTAGAATCCAAATCACAACTGATAGGTTCGGGAGGCTGAGGCAGGTCGATCTCTGGAGGCCAGGAGTTCAAGACCACCATGGTGAAACCCTGTCTGTCCTGAAAATACAAGAATTAGCCGAGCATGCGGGTGAGCACCTGTAGTCCCAGCTACTCAGGAGGATGAGGCATGAGAATCGCTTGAACCCAGGAGGCAGAGGTTGCAGTGAGCCAAGATTGCACCACTGCACTCCAGCTTGGGTGACAGAGTGAGACTGTTTTTTAAAAAAAATGCAAAAAACAAATCACAAGGGATAGGGATGACCTTAGATAGAAACAAGCAAGGACAGTACGTTCATAGTGATACAAGAACAGTAGGTTGGTAGATTAAATGGGAGGAATGAAGACGTTCTGTTCTGATTGCGTTTATTTTTCTCAGTGAAATAAGAAGCAAGGCCATCAGCCAATGCAATAATGGTCAGATGGTATTGAAGGTTTGAGGAGAGAGGAGATGGCATATAATAGCCATCTTGGGGCACAGGAAGGTGAGGCATAAGTATCAGTATCCCCATTTTATAAATATTACAACCGAGGCTCAAACAAATGATGTGACAGGGCCCAAATTCTAAATGCCAGGGCTCTGCCCACTGCACCCAAAGAGAAGAAGGAAGTCTGCTCAGTAGGAAGCTTCAGAATACCTAAGTCTAGGATTCCTATCCTTTTACCTCCCAGGTGCCTACGTAGTGTCTGACTCACAACAAATGCTTTTCTTTCTTTTCTTTCCTTTCTTTCTTTTTTTTTTTTTTGAGATGGAGTCTTGCTTTGTCACCCAGACTGGAGTGCAGTCATGTGATCTCAGCTCACTGCAACCTCTGCTGCCTGGGTTCAAGCAATTCTCCTCCCTCAGCCTCCCAAATAGCTGGGATTACAGGCGCCCCCCACCATGCCCAGCTAGTTTTTGTATTTTTCGTAGAGATGGGGTTTCAGCATCTTGGCCAGGCTGGTCTTGAACTCCCGACCTCAGGAGCCCAGGAGGTCAAGGCTGCAGTGAGCCATAATTGTGCCTGGACAACAGAGCGAGACTGTGTCTCAAAAATAAAAGTTTTAAAAGTGGATTCTATTGTTGAGGATAAAAAAGGAGGAAATATCATTTTGGGGACAATGGTCTCTGTCACAGTTCCCTAGAATGAGTTAGTCAGAAAAGATTATCTTTAGAATAGGTTTGAGTTAATGGAATAGAAGGGAAAAAATGAAATAGAAAGGAAAAAAAAAAAAAAGAAGAGAACACAATGATACACAGAGAAACAAGTTCAAGCAAAGGGTACAGAGAGATGTTCTCAAGTTCTGAAGCCTTTGGCTCAGTTTGTTACCACTCCTGTGACTCTTGGTAGGGATTAAGCCTTGACTTTCCATTCGAACTCATAAAACAAGATAAAGTTTAGGAGAATAATGTCCGAGCCACAAGGTCGCTGACTTTAAACTTCTGCAAAATTAGCAACTTGGTCCTTTGCTATCCATGACTTTCAATGTGGGACTAGTCAGAGCCTGGGAAACACTCCAGAGAAATCCTGGTCTGGCCCTCATCACTTCTGGTCATTGAGCAAGAAGCTCAAGGGAGTAGCAGCATGAATATTCCTAAATTTGAAACCCTGGGTTTATAGAAAAGAGTACTAAGAATAATGAACAGATTAAGAGGAAAGTGTAACATCATAGAAGGATCGTCAGCTTTGGAGTTAGCCCTGTGTTCAAGCCCTGGCATTGCAGTTTGCTAGCCGTGAGACTTTGTGCAAGTAAAGTAAATGTATTTAAGCTATCTGAACCTCAGTTCACTTCTCTATGATATGAGCATGATAATGCTCAGTATATCCTGCTTCCGTAGGCACCTATCTATGTGTCTGTATTAATCAGGATTTTTTCCAGTTCCAAATGACAGATCCTAACTCCAACTAGCTTAAGGAAAACATAAAAAACGGGAAGAGTGGGAGCTGCTAGTGGTGGTGGTGGTGATGGTAGTGGTTGGGTTGTGAGGGGGAGCTGGATTTTTTGGATTGTGTAACCAGGAAGGGCGGATGTGATGGCAGAAACTTCCTGGAACTAAGAAGCAAAGCCCTTGGACTCTCTCTTCACCACTCATGCAAACACATCTCTCCATGCTGTCTTTATTCTTTAAAACCTGAGTCTTAGGGTCGTTAGAACCGTATCAGCTGGCAGCTGCAGGCTCCCTTCTGGTCCGAGAGAGGAAAGGGACATCTCCTAGCTTTGGCTTCAAAAATCCTAGAGAAGAACTCTGATTACCCTGACTTCAGACACCTATCTGCCAACTTCTTGGACCCCTAGCTGTGACCGTGTGTGTATATGTGTGTGCATACCACCAGGTACATTGCTGGGCCCGGCCTAGGTCAGGGCCATACCCCTGAGGCCAGAGGAGGCAGGGTCTGTTACCAGAAGAAGGGGGATGGGGAGAGGTACTGCACACACCCAAACATGACTCATGTCTACCCCATGTCTACACATGTCTACCACATGTCCCAGTCCCAGTCAACCCATCCTTCCTCCCTCACATACCCGACTCCCTTCCTCCTAGTCTATATCTCAGTGAAAAGCATCACCCAGTGGCTGAAGCCAGAAATCTGGGAGCCAAGCTGTATTCTTTCCTCTTGCTTATCGCCCACTTGCCATAAATTCTCAAGGCCTAGGGCTCTGCCCACTAATTCGTCACACATCTGTCCAGTTCATCAACCTCTCTGACCCTGCTCCAGCACAGACCTCACCAGCTTGTGCTGCTCACAAGGACTGGTCCTCTTGCTCCTGGTCGTATCTCTCTCCCCCTGCTGTAACTTCCACACTCTGGTGACAGTTATTTTTCCAAAATGATGGTCCTGTCTCTTCCCTGCCCAACATTTTTTAGTGGTGCCTCATGAAGGCCAGCTATATAGTTTGTGGGGCCCAGAGTAAAATGTTCAGAACGCAAGGGAAAAGTGTCGTTAGCTAGATTGAAATAGAAAGATTTTTGCTTTTTCATAGTTTCTGTCTCAACTTGTCATGGTGTTTTTATTTATTAGTGTTCTAAGTAAAGAAAAATTTGAATTATAAATTATTAATATAACCTTTACTGTTCATCTTTATATTGTGCAATGCCAGTTTTGCTGAAAATATAAGAGCATTTAATGCATATGTGGAATCACTGAAGTTATGCAATTTGTATTTTCAGCCCATTGTATTTCATTCTTACCACGACAGAGGAAATGCTGCACAAACTAACCCCCTGTTTTACACTATTTCACTTCTTGATGAGTACCTTGTACAAGTACCTTGTACTTGCATTGAGTCTTGCCAAACTCCCACACACAGTAGCTGCAGTGGAATTCTGTGCCCACGGGGCATCATGAACATATTTAAAGGAATTGGCGAGAAAAAGTGAACATACATAGTGCACACATCTCCTCCGCTCATGCTCCAGGACTAGCGAATGAAACACAAGTTCTAAGATAAAATTATTAAGAATTTCAAGACTGTCGACAGCAGAGCATTAAACCAACCATGGAGCCCTTCGGAGTGCAGGGGCCTAGTGCAGTAAAGTGCACAGGCCACATGCCCACGAAGTTGGTCCTGTTTCCTATTTTCTGTATCACACAGCTACAAACAAAAGACTAAGCTTTTTGTGATTAGGCCTAAGCCTCATTTCTTTCCTTTCTCCTACCTTCTTTGCCCCACAGAAATCTCTGCTTCTGCAAATATGATCTATTTGCAGTTCTCTGTCACCATTCTCATTGCCTGGAATGCCTGGAAGCCCCTGCTCATCCTAAGTCTCAGTTGTTTGAAGGCTGCCCCTCTGTAGACTGCCCCAGCTCTCCCAGAAAGACTGGATGCTCTTCTATGTTTCCCTGCACTTTGATGCAGCCTGTGGTCATTAGATATTTCATTGTAATTTTTTGTGTGTCTCTTCCCAAGAGTATAAGCTCATTGAGGGCAGGAACTGTTTCTTTTCTTTTTTGAATACAGTGTCCAATAGTATCTAGCAAATGATAGGAGTTCACTCAATAAAATATTTGTAAATGGAAGGAGCAATAAAGCAATGCCTGGCATATGGTAGGTACTCATTAATTAAATGAGTCTTTTAAAAATATTCACTGAGGCCAGGCATGGTGGTTCACACCTGTAATCCAAGCACTTTGGGAGACCAAAATGGGAGGATTGCTTGAGGCCAGTAATTCTAGACCAGCCTGGGCAACACAGGGAGACCTGTCTCTACAAAATATTTAAAAATTAGTTGGATGTGGTGGCACATGCCAGTAGTCCCAGCTACTTGAAAGGCTGAGGTGGGAGGGTCACTTGAGCATGGGAGGTCAAGGCTGCAGTAAGCCATGATTGTGCCACTGTACTCCAGTCTGGGCAATAGAGTGAGACTTGGTCTCAAAAAAAAAAAAAAAAAAAAATTGAATGCCCACTATGGAATGAGACCTGTGCCATGTCAGTCCTTCCTTCCTTTAGCAAGCATTTATTGAGTGTCTACTGCATGTCAGGATCTATGCTAAGAGCTGGGAACACATTGGTGAACAAGGTAGGCAGAATACCTTCCTTCCACGACCTTACATTCTAGTTGCCTCTCAGTAAATGTCATTTCACTTCCTCTCCTTCTCACTGTGCCTCCCACGAGTAACCGGATCAAGTCATGCATATTTTAAGACTTTATCTGCTTCCACCTTCTGCTCAGGATTCTCTTTCTTTGCTCCATTCTCAGATACCGAAAGATGGATGCTCGGTCTTGCCAGAGTTATCTTTTTTTTTTTTCTCCAACCACTGCAGAGATCAACATAGAATGAACACCATCCTGGCTAACATGGTGAAACCCCATCTCTACTAAAAATACAAAAAACTAGCCGGGCGTGGTGGCGGGCGCCTGTAGTCCCAGCTACTCGGAGGCTGAGGCAGGAGAATGGCGTGAACCTGGTGCAGATTGCACCACTGCACTCCAGCCTGGGTGACACAGCGAGACTCCGTCTCAAAAAAAAAAAAAAAAAAAAAACATAGAATGAACATGAAATTAGTCCCTTAGCTGCTGCAAGAGCTGCCCCAGCTCCTGGGCCAGGGCTCAAGACTTCTCACTAAATTCTCACAGAGGTCCCCCCCCTTAGACTTGAGAAAGCCACTACAGGTTGAATACTGTTGCACTAGTATGTTCTCACACTGCTATAAAGAACTGCCCGAGACTGGGTAATTTATAAAGAAAAGAGATTTAACTGACTCACAGTTCCACATGGCTGAGGAGGCCTCAGGAAACCTACAATCATGGTGGAAAGCAAAGAGGAAGCAAAGACCTTCCCGACATGGCGGTAGAAGAGAGAAATGCAACAGGGGGAAATACCAGACACTTATGAAACTGTCAGATCTTGTGAGAACTCACTCACCGTCATGAGAATAGCATCGGGGAAACCGTCCCCATAATTCGATCACCTCCTTCCCTTGACACGTGGGGAATACAATTCAAGATGAGATTTGGGTGGGGATACAGACCCAAAGTATATCAACTGTTTTCCATCTCTCCCCCTCAGTTAATAGCTTCTCTAACAAATTTGAGGTTTATTTATTTGCAAAACATACCGTATCTGGTCATCAAAACTGCACGTGGCTCATTTGGAGTGCAGTTGGTTACAGTGCTCAACTCCGGGTAACCAGAGAGAACAGATTCGTTGTTTGATGCTTAGATTCTTGATGACATAGGTCTATTTTCCATCCTCCCCCTTTTTTCTCCCCATCCCTCAGTCCACCAACCTTCTCCCTTCATGTAATTTCAAAGTGTTCTCCAGTACAGAAGAATGTCACGAAGACCTCCTTTATAGAAGTACGCTTACTCATACATAGCTTATTTTTCACTAATGTTCTTCTAGCTAGGATGAAATCTTTCAGGCTTAATCATGTCTAAAAGAAGAAATATTTTGGAAAGTTTCTTCTTTCTAAAAGAAGAAACTTTGAGCAAACACACTTCAGAAACCATTGAGGATTTAGAAAAGCAAGTTGTAGATGTGTTTTAGGTGAAGAAGTTTCATGAGGGTCATAATTACTTTCGGCAAGCCTCTGTTAAGTCCTAGGCACTGTGGAATAGCTTGGACTCCCTGAAGATACCTTTGTTGAATAGTTTGGGTCCCTCCAGGGCACGTTAGAGGCTAGATTGGCCATGTCTACGGCCTCAGCCGCTCACTGCACTTCATTAATTTAAATGACTCCAATGAGCTCTGACATACTGGAAGTGAGAGTGGGTTGTTGGATCCAATGACCACTTGAAATCATTCCCAACCCACAAATAAGTTTTCATGGAATTCTCATTCCTGAATAAAGTTAAATCACGATTTTGACACACTGTGGAGGACTCGGCTCTTAGTCATAGCTCTCTGAGTCACTCTGCTCACCCAGAAGGTCACTGAAGATTCAAATGAGGCAGATAGGATTGTCCATCTCTGCTGGAAAATTGTTCTGTAGCAGCTTTGCCTATCTGTTACAACATTTTGGAATGCTTGGGATAGAATAACAAGAACAGCAACAACCATCATAGACTGTGATACCTGCCATACATAGAGGCCTAATGTATGTTAGATGTTGTGTTAGGTGCTTATATAATTGAGGTTGACAACCACACAAAGCATGTATCATTATTCTTATTGTGTGTATTAGGAAACAGAGATTTATATAGCAGGTTTGAAGGTGGTATTGGGATTTGGGCTTAGATCTAGCTGACTCTGATGCCTGTGCTTTGCCCACCACATTGAACCGCCCTGAAAATGTGAATCTATATCATTGAAGAAAAGTCTTTGATACCCCAATTACCCTGATGTGATTATTACACATTGTATGCCTGAATCAGAACATCACATGTACGTCATGAATACATATACCTATTATGTACCTGTAATTATTAAAAATATTTAATTCTTTTTAAAAAATGGGAGCAACGGAAATATATGGAGAAGGAGTATTCTTGTGGGAAGTTTCCTTTGATGTAGCATTTTTAGGAACACAATGTTTTTTTCCCCACATAATTGAATTGTCAGTTTGTTATTTAAAAAATACTTTTGAGGAGGATCAGAAAATCTTGGGAGAAAAGTGCGTTTGTTCTTCTTAGCCTTATTAAACAGAGTAGACAGAATGTAACATTCTATTCTTGGTGTGTTAAGGCCATTTTTATGAGCATGAATTGTGATTCTCTAACATGAATAGTGCTATCCCTGGAGCCACGGAAGGCTGTCTATGAGGGAGAGGGGGTTTCCTCTATATTAACCAACATGAGTCCCTTTTTTTAATTTTTGTTTTGAGGGATGTCAAAGTCATCCCTCAATACCCTATTTAATCATCTTCCTTGGAGACCTTCTCTGACCCCAAGGTGGAATGCTTCTCATTCAAGCTTCACCCAGCCCTTACATACTTCCATATGGCACGTGGCCCCTTGCACTGTAAGGATCTCTTTATAGGCAGGTGTTTCCACCTGCACCTGACTGCACTGTGCTGGAGGACATCCTTCCCTTGTGTGCCCCGGTCCCTGCTTGGTACAGCCCAAGCACGGAGTGGTCTCTCAATACATATTTCCAGAATGAATGAGTGTTTATACCATAGATGACAAAAAGGGAGTGAATTACTTTTTCATTATAATTGGGGGTTGTCATTGAGGTCAGAGTAGCAAAATGTATAAATCTTTTTTTCCTGAATGCTTTTCATATTAAATATGAATTTTTGGTGTTTCACTCTCCAGTCTTCAAATGTGAAGCTGGCTCTATGGTTTCTGTGTGCCTATGTCATTATGTATGACTTTGGTTCTATGGCTGAGGTCATTTTAGGCTGTGGGCAGACCTCCCCACCTCTGCCTGTGCTGCAAGGCTCCACTTGATCCAAATCCCATATTCTCTCCTCACCCGTCGCCCTTCCTTGACTTCCTCATGAGAGGTGAGTTTCTCTAGCCTCTGACTCTCTATAGAGAGGTCAGCAGACAAGTTTCTAGACCAGTTCTTCTCCCGCGGGTGTACACAGTGGTCGTCTTGTTGATAGCAGAATTCCATTCCCTGATGATCTGGCGTTTGCCGCATTGTTGCTCACTGAATTTGCAAGTAAAGCTCCCTGGTGGACAGAGGAAGGGTCTTTCCTTAGCCCCTCCCTGCAGCGAGGGTCCAGTAGTGATTAATGCACGCGCTAGGAGGGAAGTCAGCCCTGTATTTGGGCCTGTTTTGATCACTCACAGCTGTTTACTTAGCATCTCTACTGTGAAGATGATACAAGTCCCTACCTCATATGGTTTTTACAAGGATTAAATAAAATCATACATGGGAAGCATACTGTCATTTCTGGCATACAATAAGAATACAATAACAAAAGCTACTAATTTTTGCCCAAGATTGGGGGAGGGCAATCGGTGATATTAATAAATTTTATTTTCTAGCTGAAGGATTCCAGTTGCCTCATCTAAACCTTTGAGGGAAGGTTTTTTGTTTGTTTGTTTGTTTGAGGTTGTTACAAAACACTTCGTCTAAGAAGCAGAAAAACCCAATCCAGTATCAAGATTAGGTTCAACTGTTAGTAGCACAGCCCCGTTCCCTACTCCCTGAATAACCATGGCTTAAACACACAGATTTTCTTTCTCACATAAAAGTCCAGAATTGTCAATCTAGGGCTAATGTGGTAGCTTTTCTTCATGAGATCCTCAGGGATCTAGGCTCCCTCTATCCTGAAACTCCAGCATATAGCCTCCATAGGTTACATCATGGCCCAAGAAGGCTGCTCAGCTCCAGCCATTGAATCTACACTGAAGGCAGAATGTAGAAAGGGGCAAGGAAGAAATAGTAAATGGTATTTGCTAGCTCTTTTATGGAAGATTTCAGAAGCTGCCATATGATACTTTCACTTATATCCCATTGGACTGAACTGAGTCACATGGCCATACTTAGCTGCAAAGGAGGTTGGGAAATTCAGTCTTTATCTTGGCATTGCTCTGTGCCCAGCCAGAAATCAGGAGTTCTATTACAATGGAGGAAAGGGAAAATGAATATTGAAATCAGTCTCTGCCGCACAAACTCATCCACTTCTCCTTATTATATTCATTACATTCAAGGGATTGAAGTGAGGTCCCTAAAACCTCACTGTATTCTTTTCAGTCGATCATAACAGGACTCAGCATTATGCCTGACACTGATACATATGCAATAAATCTGGGCATTGGGAATGCAAAGATAAATAAGGAACAATTCTTCCCTAAATAAAAGTGGTATAAAGGTTTCTGTGCTGTACCAGTGGTAGTTTCAAAGTATTACTGGATATGGAGGAAGGGATGATTGAGTTTCTGGAGGGTCACAGTGGACGGTCTTGGAAGGCCTCACAGAGAACAGCTTTTGTTTGGGACCTTGGTGAATAAAGAGGACTTTCTTAGAAATAAGCAGATACAAGCCAAAAATCAACTGCTGGGTGCATTCCCAGCTATAGGCAAGAAATTCTTGGCTCAAATATGTGAATTCAAGCAAAGAATTAGGAAAAAATGGAGAGGGAAAGTCCTTTGCCTCCTCCCACCTATGTGCAACCAAGGAACCAGAAAGAAAGAATGGAACACAATGGTTATTTTTTAATTTCAATAGTAAGACATGGCTAGGCCATTTATTGCTGTAGTCCAAGTTTTTCCTCTGAAATATTGGATACTTTTCCTGCTGAAGAACAAATCTAGCATAAGGTTAATGAGCAGAGGGCCCCATTTTTAGAAACAGGTTAAACATATTGTACTGTGGAATTCACTGATGTATGCATGATATGAAATTTCTGCTAAAATATCTCTAAAAATCTCATTAGGAGAGTAACCAGAGATCCTGAAAAACAGCTCTAATAATGACAATAAAAGCAATCTCACCTAGTTTATTATTACAAATGGGGAAATGAAACTATGAAGTTATGTAGCCTAGCAAAGTCATGGGGCATTATTACAGAAGGAGCTCAGATTTTCTCGTTCCTATGAATGTTTGGTTCCCTCAGTTACTAAACCTCTTTTGCATATGGACATATAGTTATTTCCTACACTGCATACATATAAGGTTCCAAATTACACTTTGTTTTCTGTTTTGCTCCAATGTACATAAAAGTTCACATGTACAACCTGAAAAAACTTACAGTTGACTGTGCCAAGTCTTGATGTCTTTCTTCATGCCTTTGGATAACAATGTAAACAACTGGGACAGTGCTGTTACAAAACTAAATTTATAAATGTGGAAGCCATAATACGTCAAAACTGGACTCAACATATTCTGAAGGCATTGCTTCCTAAAAGAAAACAAAGTAACTCTAGTTCATCAGAATCCAGGGAAGAAGAGAAAACCTATCCAGCCATCTGTAGTACAGCTGAGTCTATGACACATACCTTCCAGGGGTTGCTTTGGGAGCCTCAGAGAAACGTGGAGTACATCCAAAAGAAAAATACAAGGTCCGTATACAAAATATGCTACACTCAGCAGGAAAAATAAGGGCAAAATAAAATGCTGGGTTTTTTTTTTTAATGCTAATAAACTTGAAGGGCCCATTTTGAAATAATTTCATTATGTGACTGTCAAGAAAATGCCATAAAAGTCTCACAGACATAGATAACTGCCACCTTCACTTTGTAAAATGTCTTGTTGCCCACTGATTTTGTATTCTAGCGGGCTTAATGCTTTTTCTCTATCCTTTTACTGTTAATTCCCTCTGCTTTTACATTTTTGAGGAAAGGGTTTTCATTTCACAAGTCAGGTAGGGTTTTCTCAGTGTTTTGGATTTTCACATCCTAGGAACTTCTGTTTTTGACTGCTAAGAACCCATCAACCTCCTGGCCAGGGTCTTCCTGTACCCGAGCTGTGCCCAGGTTTCCAGTATAAGAAGTTGCAAGGTGACAAACTCAGTCTGAGGGGCTGTGTGGCCTTGAGCATGCAGATCCTGGGTTTGACTAGTGCCACTGCCACTCTGTGTGATGTTGGATAACTGACTTACCCACTCTGTGCCTCAGGGGCCTTGCTGTAAATTGAGGATAATGATAGTGCCTACCTCATGAGGTTATTGAGAGGATGCAATGGTTGGCTAGCCCATTGTGAGTGCTAGGGATATATTAGCTATTATCATTATTGCATTCTAATATCCCAGGAAGATATTTATGTTTGTGGCAAATATTCCTTAATATGTTCTTTAATATGATGTGTACTGAAGTGGAGAGTTCAGTTGTCAAAGTTGAAAGATCTTGGTTTGAGACTCAGCATTGCCACATTCTAAATATGTCGCTTTGGGTGAAATATGGAACCCGCCTGGGCTTCAGTTTTCTCAACCGTGAAATGTGCAGGGGATGGGGAACTGGATAATTTCTCATTTATTCATTTAACAAATATTTGTCAGACACTTAACATTCATCTCCAAAATCTATGTGATTGTTGTAAGCATTTTATATGGACTCAATATGATCCCAGGTATTTTCTAGTAGAGTTGTTTGTCAGGGGTTCTCCCGTGTCACATTTTTCTCATGCAGATGAGCAGTGGATTTAATGTTTCTGTGGCTTAGGGATCTCTTTGGGTATCTGGTGGATGCGGAGCAACCTCTCCACATGCTGATATACACACAGGCCAGACAGAATTTGGGCACAACCTAGGGGCTGGCTGACAGCTTTGCAGTCTATTTGCGGCTCTCTGGGGCCCTAAGAGCAGTGTACAGATTGAGAGTTGGGCCACTCAGATTCTGCCTAGCTGGGAATCCCAGGAATCAGTAGGAAAAGGAATATGGTGGCAGCTACCCATTTGAAGATCAACTGAATAAGACACTAAACACTAACACAGGCAGAAAGGTCTCTGTCAACCAGTTGACAACTCCTGCTACAGGTGAAACCAGGGAATGAAAACTTTTTTTGTCTTTTTGCAAGACTAAGTCTTGCTATGTTACCCAGGCTGGAGAGTAGTGGCATGGTCATAGCTCACTGCAGCCTCGAACTGCTGGGCTCAAGCACTCCTCCTACCTCAGCCGCCTGAGTAGCTGGGACTACAGGCACGCACACCACACTTGGCTAATTTCTAAATCTTTTTGTAGAGGCAGGATCTCACTATGTTGCCCAGGCTGGTCTCAAACTCCTGGCCTCAAGTAATCCTCCTGCCGTGGCCTCCCAAAGTGCTGGGATTACAAGTATGAGCCACTGCACCTGTAAGGAATGAAAACCTTAAAAAATATGGTGTATGTGGATAATCTAACTCCCATGCTCAAACCCTCCCATGTTCCCATTATACATGCTGTAGAATCCAAGGTCCTCTCCATGGCCTGCAGGGATGTACCTGGTCGGGCTCCAGGCCTCCTTATTTCACTCCAACAATGCCACCCTATTGTCTGTTTCCAAACACATGCAGTAGGCTCCCTTTCTTTCTGTTCGGGGTTCTCTCAACCTAGATCTTCTCATGAAGTCTTTCTTGTGACTCAGGTCTCAGCCCACTGAATCTAAAGTACTTCTCAGACACTCTCTATTGTGTATGTTTCTTCTATTCCCGCCACTTGTCACCATCACAGTTCCCACATTTATGTATATGTTTATTGTTGGTTTTCAACTTGAAGGATATACTTCTCATGAGAGTAGGAGGGACTTTGTCCCATTCCTTGCTGTATTCTCAAGGTTGAGCAGAGTACCCAGTACACAGTTGGAGCTTAATCGGAAGTTGTCAGTTAAATGAATGAATAAATACATGGGTGAGTGAGGACAGTCATTGGGAAACTTGCTCTCCTCTCCATCCTATTAGGTTGGTGCAAAAGTAATTGCAAAAGTAATTGTACCAACCTAATAGAATGGAGGGGAGAGCAGGTTTGCTGACAACACCAAATGCTGGCAAGGATGTAGAGCAACAGGAACTCTCATTCATTGCTGGTGGGAATGCAAAATGGTACAGCCACTTTGGAAGACAGTTTGGCTGTTTCTTACAAAAATACACGTACTTTTAGCATATGATCCAGTAATTGTGCTCCTTGGTATTGACCCAAATGAATTAAAAACTTATGTCCACACAAAAACCTGTGCATGGATGTTAATAGCAGCTTTAATTATAATTAACAAAACTTGGAAGCAACCAAGATGTCTTTCAGTAGGCGAATGGATACATTGCTTTTATGGCAAAAGTCTCAATTACTTTTGCGCCAACCCAATAATATCATGCTATTAACAGAGGAGGCGGCGTGGGGTGAGGAAATTCCATTAAGAAAGTCTCAGATGAGTCTCAGCATCAAGGTGATGTAGCACATTGAGGAACACAGAACCTGGATCAGTCTGGCTAGATTCAGTCCATAGCTCTGTGATGTCTGGTAAGTTCCTAAGAGCACCATATATTAACTGATTGTGCCATTGGAGCTACGGGTAAGTTCTTTAAACTGTCTGCAAAATGGAGGTGATAGTAAAAGTACTTGTTATTGTTTTGAGTACTAAATGCAATCATACATACAAAGCTCTTAGAATAGTGGCTAGCAGGTGGGCATGGTGGCTCAGGCCTGTAATTCCAGCACTTTGGGAGACGGAGGTGGGAGGATCGCTTGAGCCCAGGAGTTGGAGATCAGCCTGGGCAACATGATGAAACCCTGTCTGTACACAAAATACAAAAAATTAGCTGGGTGTGGTGGTGTGTGCTTGTAGTTCCAGTTACTCAGGAGGCTGAGGTGGGAGGATGACTTGAGACTAGGAGATAGAAGTTGTGGTGAGCCATGATTGCACCACTGCACTTCAGCCTGGGGGAGAGAGTGAGACTCTGTCTCAAAAAAAAAAAAAAAAAAAAAAAAAAAAAAAAAAAAATCATTGCTATTAGGTCATTGTTTGTAAAACTTTAAGCCTCTGCATTCATGTCCACCTCTTGCCCCTACCTCATCATCAGCTTTTCCAAATGTTGAGCATTGCCCAGTAAGACAAGAGCCTGCCTCAGAGGTTCTCAGAATTCTCCCCATGACACACCCATGTGCTATGGAATTTCTAGGTTCCTCCCATTTGGCTTTACTCCCTCCCTTTCCCTCTTACTAAAGAAAGCATTTTGGAAAACAGGTGAAAGATGAAGTTATTATAAAGATAATCTTGCATCTTTTTAAACTTAAGAATAAAGTGTAAATCATTAGAAAACTTGATTATTTGTCAAATGACCAAGACAAATGAGATTGAAAACCACTGGCCTTCATGGTGTGCTTAGCAAGAAAGGGACTGAAAATGAAATGGGTAAGAAAGCCCTGAACAGTAACTCCTGTGGTCCCAGGCAGTAGCCAGTGACGTTACCTGGAAGTGTTACGGAACCAGCTCCCAGAGAAGGACTTTTCATGAGTCCCACCAGGAAGTGACACTGTTTCCCAAAAGTAATAGAATTGGATCCCTTCCCCTCCACAAGGGAACTGCCAGAGCTGTGTCCTCAAGCAAACAGAAAGAGATGTTGGATAACCCCCTCTGGGATACGTAGTACATCGTTGACACTTTGTAGGGCTAGCCTTCCTCAGCAATGTAAGTGATGTAAAAAATGGTGCCGAAATATGAACAACAAGAAGATACCACTACACACCTATCAGAATGGCCAAAATCCAAAATGCGCACAACACAAAATGGTGGGAAGGATGTAGAACAACAGGAACTCTCATCCATTGCTGGTGGGAATGCAAAATGGTACAGCCACTTTTGAAGACAGTTTGGCTGTTTCTTACAAAACTATGTATACTCTTACCATATGATCCAGCAATTGTGCTCCTTGGTATTGACCCAAATGAATTAAAAACTTATATCCACACAAAAACCTGCACATGGATGTTAATAGCAGCTTTAATAATAATTGACAAAACTTGGAAGCAACTGAGGTGTCTTTCAGTAGGCAAACGGATAAACTAGGGTACATTTAGACAATGAACTATAATTCAGTGCTTGAAAGAAATGAACCATCCAGCCATGAATAGATATGGAGGAAACTTCAAAAAATATTATAAAGTGAAAAAGCCCATGTGAAAAAGGCTACATACTGTATGGTTCCACCTATGTGACATCTAGAAACGGCAGAACTGTGAAGAGAGTGAAAGTACCAGTGGTTGCCAAGGGTTGCGAGGAGGGAGGAATGAAGAGCAGAACCCTGAGAAATTTTAGGGAATCCAAACTGTCCTGTAAGATACTCTAATGGTAGGTACATGTCGTTATACATTTGCCAATACTCACAGAATGTACAACACCAAGAGTGTCAACTATGGACTTTAGGCAATAATGAGATGACAATGTAGGCTCGTCCATTGTAACAAATGCAGCCACTCCCGTGTGGGGGTGTTGACAGTGTGGGAGGCTGTGTTGTGGGGGGCAGAGACTATATGGGAGCTCTTTGTACTATCTATTCAATTTTGCTGTGAAGCGAAAGCTACTCTAAAAAATCAATTCTATTTAAAAAACCCTATAGATTAAAGCTTGAAAAATCCATGGAGCAGAGATCTGGAATAAGTAGCCCCATGCAGGAAGTCCCGTCCCAGCATATCAGAGTGGTAGACACAGAACGTCAGCAGAACAAATCATTCCAGCCCAAAGATCAGAAGAAAAAGACTTATCTTGACCAATCCTTTCCTTAGGGTTCTTTTCTTAGGGTTGCACTTCCTTTGTGAGGAGGGAATGGGAAAATGATAGTCAGACCCCACCAAGTGGTGGTTTATGACAGAATTGTATTAACTAAATAATAAAATGTATATAGTTCTCCTCTCTATTGTGTTCAATTGCACTCTTCATTTTGTGGTCTTTGTAAAACCCCAAAAGGAAGTCTTTGGAAAGCCACAGTTATGGATCTATATATCTCAACTGGGTTGTGTGACTGTCTCAGTTTTCGTTCTTCCCAAACCAGACCCTGAGACAAAAATTTGAGTATAAGTCGTTTATTTGGGAAGTGCAGGGAATACTGGTAGGAAAGGGGGATGTGACACAGGAAAGGAAGCTAGTAAAGACTCCATTTTTTAAAAAAATTTTATTATTATTATTATTATTATTATTATTTTTGAGATGGAGTCTTGCTCTGTCGCCCCAGCCTGGAGTGCAATGGTGCAATCTCAGCTCACTGCAACCTCTGCCTCCCACGTTCAAGCGATTCTCCTGCCTTAGCCTCATGAGTAGCTGGGATTACAGGCGCCTGCCACCATGCCCAGCTAATTTTTGTATTTTTTAGTAGAGACGGGGTTTCACCATGTTGGTCAGGCTGGTCTTGAACTCCTGACCTCAGGTGATCCACCCGCTTCGGCCTTCCAAAGTGCTGGGATTACAGGCATGAGCCACCGTGCCTAGCCGAGGCTCCATTATTAAACCAACCACTGCTGTGGGCAATTGAAATGTAATTTTACAGGGATGTTCTGAAAAATGGCATTAAAAACATATCTCAGAATAATTCTTCCTAAGTAGCAAGTGGCTAGGAGAGATAGATTTAGAGGGCTATTGGAGTGGAGAGAGGCTGTGGTCATTTCCTGGTGCTTCTCTGCACAAGCATATGTCAGTTAGACTAGCTTCCCATGGTTCCAAAAAGAGCCTCCAGGCCCTCAAGGCCCACACTGGGAGCTGTGTCAGCTGGAGCTTAGTTGGTGAAGGCTGTAAGCAGGACACTGGTAACAGTTGCTACATTAACCATTGCAATCATCTAGGTGTATCTGGTTCCTATCCCAGCCCTACCATTACCAGCTGTAAGATCTTCAGCAAATTTGTAACTTTTCTTAAGACTCGGTATTAAAGCTTAAGAATTAACACCAGCTTATGAGGTGGCTGAACATCAACTAAAAAATGTGTGTCAAGTAAACCCTGGCACATAGTTTCAATTTATATATATGTGTGTAAGTCTGTGTGTGTGTTTCTGTGTTTGTGTGTACACACAAGGACACAACACACATAGTTCTTGGAGTAGTGAGACAAGAGACTGCTTTCATTGAATGTAGCTTTAACAAGGCTGACTTAGACCTAAGAGGGCCACATATTACCGACCACACTGGAAAAGACCGATTTTTATGTCAGATCATCACCCCGTTATTGAGCATACACAATATCAACAGGATATAGATTGGCACTCCCAGGGCTTTAAGAAACTTTCGAGAAAGTAATACAAGAGAGAACTTCTATAGCTGTCAGATGGCTTCCTGGCTCTCTCTGCTCTTAGGCTATGATTTGGTCCTATAAGCAAGACCCAAGTCAAGCTTTTCCACTAGTGGGAGAGTGACTCTCCTCTCCTAGCAATGGAGATGAGGAAACAGAAGGTGCTGTAGGTTTCCAAGGGAACTGTTTATCTCAGATGCCTGAAGGACCTTCAAGTTCTCTTCTCAGATGTGGCTGTGGCTCACTCCACTGCTAAAACAATGAAATCTGCCCCTGAACAATAATTGTTTCATGGAAAGAAAAATGTTGTCAAAAGAATATCTTCATTGTATTGCAAAATCTCTAAAAGGACCAGATATAAACTGTTGATTGACCAGTGTGCTTATTTTTCAAATGGAAAAATAATACTTTTTTTTTTTTTTAAAAAGTGACCTTTAATACAAAAGATATTGACATTTTACAGGTTTTTCTTTTTTTTTTTTTACTGAGATATTATTGAGATACTGAGAAAAACCTTGTATTAAAAACACTTTTTGGCATGAAAAAAGGATGGATAATAGCTGCATTTGGTTGGCCCTAAAATGTTAGGATTCAGAATTTGATTTGGATTTTAAAGTCAATCAATCTTTCCGTCAACATTACCAAAGGTCCAATTGGCAAGAGTATAAACTAAGAGAAGGCAAAATATTTAACCAAAGTTGATGGTTATTGAGTTTTCAAAAGAACGTCACTTTCTAACAGTTGTTCTTGAGAAAGGTTTTGCAATATCATCTGGGTATTTTTAAGTAAAGGACCAAGGTTTGGTTTCTGGTTTGAAGTAAGGGCAGTTTGAGCCAGAACCAAGAAATGTACTGGTTCACTTTTTACAGTCTCTTCTTATCCTACACTCCTATGGCCTGATTGCAGCGAGGGATATCTTGAAAAGCTACCAGTTCAGTGGGTCTCCTCTGGGCATTCATTAGTATACCTACTTTGTTCGTAGAACGATTTCTTTCAAGCCTGGAACCAGAGTTGATTTTTGTACATGCAATTTCTCCTAACACATTTCAATGTTTTGTTTCTCATGATACATTTTAATCTTTCATAATTTTAGCCTTTTGACTTAGTCACCCCAATTCTTCAAACTATCTCTACATATGATACCTGAGGTCTTATGCCCTATTCTGTTCAGAGGAATGACCAGACAACCCAAACCTTACAGCTTTCCACTTACAGACTCACTTAAGACCTGCTCAAGTGGGACTGAGATTTTCTAATTACTTCTCTATTTGTCAGAATTTTGGTTTTTAATCCCTGTCTGCTGGGTTTCAAAGTTCATGCATTTTCTTTATATCACACACCTCTCTTTTTGGGTGCAAAACTGAAAGACAACAGCCTTTGTATTTTTGATGAGTGTATGACTAATGCTATTGCATCTGGATCAGAAAATAGGAAATTCATAACAAATGGCCAGTAGTAATCACCTCTAAAGTACTTGAAATTGGTTGGGAGAAATGTTCAGAAGCTTTCCCAAAATTTTCATTTACCTCTTCTAGTGATTTTGATTTTCCCAACATAGATATTTAAGACTTTTTAAATGTTCCTTATTCATTGTATTTGCTTTCGTATTTACTTTCATTATCATCATTGAAACATCTTGTTCCTGCTATTTTTTCTGCAAATAGGTGAATTTGAACAACATCAAGGCATAAATAGGCCTCTGTGGGCTGATCTGGGAGTCCTACCACTTAAAAATTGTTTCTAAGAGAAAACATGTTCCAATTCTAAGTAAACAAACAAATTAAAATATAATCCTCTTCTACATTGGACATGGCTGATTTGTGCCAGATTAAGAGTATAAATTAGAAGCAAGACTGGCCAAATTCAAATTCCAGCTCTGTTTCCAACTAGCTGTGTCATCCTGAGCAAGTTTCTTAATCATGCTGAATCTCTATTTTCCTTTCTTCTTACCTGGAGGATATAGTTCCTACTGCAGAAGGTTTCAGAGAGGTATGAATGATGTAACGTACATAAAGCACAGAGTAAAACTTAATAAATATTAGCTATTTTGATCCTGTTTTTAAGGTCCCATTCAGGCCCCGGACTTTAGCAGGAAGGTGAGAAGGAGGAAGGCCAGGGTCTAGGCTTTGCTTCTGGGGCCACAAGTCCTTTCTAGCATGCAAGCCAATAGTTTATTACAGAAAGACTTGCTGTCATAAGGATTCCCTGTGTGACCCTGAAAAGTTTCACCATCTTCTGTGCCTGTTTTTTCTTATTTAGGATGGACGTCAGCAATAATAAAACCTTCCTCTCCTTAACTCACAGACCTACTGAGAAGATAAAGGAGAGACTCCCTGCTCGAGGTCTTTGAACTAATCAATTCCACATAAGGTGTCATGAATCCCAGACTTGTGAAAGTTCACATCTGTAGTCATCCTTTTTCAGTGAGTGAAGTGGGAAGGGGGAGACCAAATTCCAGGGAGTACTGGAACCCCTGGCTATGGATCTGTGCTTGGGATATCTGGGCTCCACACATTCTGATACTTATAAGCTTCAGTTGTATTAAAGAACTTTGGAGACAGATTGACTTGAGGTCTGGCCCCAGCTTTGCCACTTATCAGCTATGTGACTCGGAGCAAGCCACTTAATCTCTCAGAGATAATATCAGTATCGCCCTCAGAGGGCTGTCAGGATAAAATGAGGGGGTGCACACAGCATATTTAGCACAGTGCCCAACACAGGCTCCTTGCTCAAAGTGTTAGATTTGATGATGATGATGATGATGGTAATAATGATACTTTTTGTTTTTTTACTGCTTAAAAGTGTCCACCCTTAAATATCACAGCTGTTTATTATTCTTTTCTTAGTTGCTCTGCTGCTGCAGTGGTTGAAACACAGGCTCAGGCTCTCCAAAGATATTCCCTTCTCTAGTTTCTGATAGAGTCATTTTGAAACTATTGCCCTAATTAAATCGCAATACTGGTTCAATATTTATTGTCTGTTTTATAAGCCACATAATTGTTAAAAGAGAGAGGATGCTAAACATATCTTTCTACATTTTCCTCTTTCTTTCAAAGTAATGAGTTTTCTGATTGTTTTAAGGAATTAGTCATGTTGGTAGGGCGTGCAGATTGTCATTTTGATGGATCCTCACAGTATATGACAAGATTTGACAAACAGTTTTCAAAAATCATTAGGCTTGTCAAAATTCTATTCTGTGCTTTGTCAAGAGCCACCATCCTATACTATACATCTGAGAGTTTGTCAGATAACAAACAGAGTTGCCACAGCTGGAGTTGGTTTGTGCTTCTCAGGTCCTCTGCACCAACTTCAACCTGAAAAACCACAATTTAGTATCTTAGAATTCTAGGTAAGATTTCATTCTGAAAAGGGGTTCACGGCTAAAATGCTTGTGCTTTTCTACATGCATGTCTTTCTGTAGTCTTAGACAGGAAGTCTATTTCTAGACTGGGAAAAACATTTTAATTAGCCATTCGTAGTGGGTCAGAGGAGTAAAAGAGGAACAATGAGAAGTCTAATAAAAAAAGGGAGGTAAGTATAGACAAATAGACACAGCACATTGCAGTAGAAAAATATATATATATATTTTTTCCTGACAAGGTCTCAATCTGTTGCCTGGGGGGAGTGCAGTTGTTATCGGTGGAGGGTCTTGACTACGAGTTGTCCAGGTTCTTGGTGTTTGGAACAAAGAACTGGACAAAACACACAAACAAAGCACAATGAAAGAATGAAGCAATGGAAGCACAGATTTACTAAAACAAAAGTACATTCCATGGAGTGGGAGCCTGCTCCAGCAAGCGGCTGAAGAGGCTGGTCACAGAATTTTCTGGGGTTTAAATATTCTCTACAGGTTTCCCATTGGTTACTTGGTTACACCCTATGTAAATGAAAGAGTGGCCCATGACCAAACTGATTGGTCACGGGAGGTGACCAATCAGAGGTTGAAGTGAAATTACAAAGTTACACATGAAGAATTGGGTAGTCTGATTGGTTGTGGGAAGGGACCAATTGGAGGTACTTTTCATTTTTCATCTACCATGCAGTGTAAAGAGAGTAGCCTCTGATCCTTTTGTTACTTGAGTGTGGAGAGGTGGGGCTTTTCTTTTGATTCAGTTCTAGTAAGTCAGCAGTGTGATCTCAGCTCACTGCAGCCTCGACTTCCTGGGCTCAAGTGATCCTCCTGCCTCAGCCTCCCAAGCAGCTGGTACTACAAGTGCATACCACCACGCCCTGATAATTTTTGTATTTTTTGTAAAGACAGGGTCTTGCTAATGTTGCCCAGGCTGGTCTCGAACTCCTGGACTCAAGTGATCCACCTGCCTCAGCTTTCCAAAGTGTCGGAACTACAGGCGTGAGCCACTGCGCTGGGCCAGAAAATACATTAAATTTTTTTTGTTTGTTTGCTATGAGTTTGACATATACATGAGACCTGACTTCAGCTACCTGCACCTTAAGAATAGAAACTGGATTTTAAACTCAGTTTGGTACATTATGAGGAACTGGTCTGGTAGAGTTCCAGACTGGAACTGGAGCTGGTTGGAACCAGAAGCTGAAAAACTGGTATGTTACTGGTCTTCTTTCCACCTCTAGTCCCTGCTTTCCTTTGTTAGCTTTATGTTCAGACAGGATTTCATAGTCCCTAGCTAGTGATCCTGGGAGGTGAGATGGGTAGGAGAATAGGGATACAAAAGGACTTTTCTTTCCCAAGGTTACTAGGAAGAATCCTAGGCCTGGCCCTCATTGGCCAGAATTGAACCATGTGCTCACCTCTCAGGCAGTCACCGTGGTTAGGGGAATAAAGTGCTCTCATTGGCCATTTCTGGGTCATGTGTTTTCTCCTGGAGCTTGGGTGGGTGATGAATTCTATTTAATGTAGACCCCAGAGCAAGAGAGGGGTGTTATCCCAAAGCAAATCAGAGTGCTATTCCCAAGAGACAAAACGGTTGGTATAAAGTACACTCCTGAGGCTATCCCCTTTCATACCTGCTCCTGTTCACCCTCAAAATTCCCAAAAGAGAATTTTGTGCAGAAGCTGTTAAAGACACTAGCTTTGTGTTTAAATTCTGTTACTTGTACTTATTAGCTTGGTGTGTCTCTGGATGAATGATTTAGCCTTTTTCTGCTTTCATCATCTCATTTCTAAAATGAAGATAATAATAGTGTTCACTTCATTGGTTGCTGAAAAGATGAATTGAGATTAGGCTAAAGCAACACTTGAATGGTTAGACCAATTAAGGATACAATCAATGTTTTCGGATGCACAGAAGCTCTCTTAACTACCTTCTACCTAACCCATCCATCTAATTCAACCCCATTCTCCATTCCCTCTTAAAATATACAGCCACTTTTGACATGCCCATGGCATGCTAAGTATCTGGACATGTCGGTTCCCGCCCTTTGAATTGCAATTGGCTCAAAACCTGTTTATTTGTGCTGTGCTTGTTGTTATAATCACATAATACTAAACCAATGACCTGTAACTGCAAAAGTGCTTTTTGTGAAACTTCTTTCGAATGCTTTGTGAATGTTTTCAAAAGACTTGATAAAAGTGAATTGCTAAAAAGAATTGCTACAAAATTAGATATTGGCAAAACTTTATAAATGATTGAGGAAAATTATAAAGCTCTAGGGAGAGTCTTCACACAAAATAATTCATTAGTGTGGTTTGTTCAAGAAACGTAACACAGAACTCTAATCACAGACTTATACTCAAAAGGCTTTGTCTGTAGAATATCAATTGACTGATGGCTGTACATACAATTATGTGTTTTAAATCTAAATATGCCTAAAATTATTTATGAGATTTTCTTACGATTCCATGCTCTAGCTATTTTTTCAATTAACTAAACAATAACCAGTTCTAATTGTTTTAAACAGATAGAAAATGGAATTCGCTGTATCATTATTATTACTTTCACTCATTGCCATCATTTTTTAACCTCCCACTCATTCTTCAACCATTTACAGTCTGGCTTCTATAACCACCACTCTCTTAAAACTCTTGTATAAGAAATTGCCAAACTCAATTCCCTACCTGCTTTTTAAAACATGAGGTTTCTCAGAATTCTGCTTCCCCTGAAAGTTCAAACTCCAGGGGACCATTTCCAAATACCCCATAAAGCTGAAGAACTAGAAGATCTAACTGGTCTTTTAGGGATTCAATTTTCAGCTACTACTGGCACCACCACTGAAAATCCATGTGGTACAGTCACTGGGTTCTTTTCCACTGCCGTAGTGATGCCCTTGCCAGCCAAGGTAAGTGCACAGGCCTCTTGTTTGGTCTCCAACATTCCAAGTCCTGGGCTTGCACTCAGATACTCTGTCATGGTCCCTGCAGCATGTCCACCATGCTACCAGGCTTAGGAGTAGAGGGACAGCTTTGGCCACATGCCAGGACCAGCCCTCTGGATGCTAGTGCGGAGCCTGGCTCACCTCTTCCCTCATGGAGACTTCCTTTTGGGGCTCTTAATGCCTTTCTCTCTCAGTAGAATTCTATTAGGACAATATCAGTGTCCCAAAGAGATTTGCAAGGAAAAATTGTTTAAGACTTTAAAATGAACCGAAAGATGACTGACTGTCTTTATCTTTATCTAGCATACCTTTCTGGATTATCTGATTCTATGGGACCTCTGCGACTTTCATTACCTTTGAACAATTTTATAACTCTGATTTGTAGACAACTGATAGGAATGTAAATGTAAAATCTGTGTAAGGACAATTGATTCCCCTTCTTTATAAAAGAAGCCAGTTTTGCATCTATTTGTAAATTCATTTTAGCATTCATGGTTGACCTATATAAGTGTGGTACTTTGAATTTGCCTTTGAACTGATCGCAACATCTTACTGGTTCCCTCATTAATTAGTCAGTTAAACAAAATTTTGACAAATGTGCGTCTTACATTTGTATGAGGGTCATGATATATTTAAATATACGTGATATATTTAAAGCATTATTCTTTAACGGCTTTGCATACTCCTGATCCTCCAAAGGGCAGCCTTTGTCAGAACAGAATTCTGTTACACCCTTCCCCAGGACAATAGCTGCCACCTTTCCTTTTATTTACACCACTAAGAGGACCCACCTACATAAGTCTTTCTAGAATAGAGAGTATTTGCAGCAAGATGATTTACTGTTTCCAAATAGAGAAGCAGCTGGCAATCCTTAAATGGCAACTTCCCTCCCTCAAGTTCCCTCTACCCAGGCACCTCCCTCCCAAACTCATTTCCACATCCTGCATGAACCTGTTCATTTGTATCCTGATGTCACCCTAATCTGTCTACTCTCCAGCTCTTTCAGGGCGAGGACATGTCTTACTCATCATTATAGTCTCCATAGTGCCCAGTACTGTCCCTCATGTATAGTAGGTGCTCAGAAAAGATTTGCTGAATTTATTCCATGTTGTAGGGCAAAGAAAAATAGAATGGAAGCCTGTTAGAGCAAGGGTCTTAAAATACAGTATTAGGCTACTGGAATTTTAGAATAAAAAAGAACCCTTAACAATCTTCTAGTGGATATGATGAGAGGGAAAAGGGGGCCTGGTAGCAGTTCATAAATAGTTGCTCCAGATGCCCCCTCATAACACCACATAGTCACTGCCTCTCTTCCTACTCCTAGGGACCAACATGTCCCTACAGCCCTATGTGACTTTCATTGTACTTGGATCAGGAGTGAGTGTTTATAAAAACAAGACTAAAACTTTGTATCATATCAAATCTGGGACATGCTGAGCTAACAAGGGCCAAGTGATTATGAGACAAATAACAACACTGTACTTACTCTGCAGAAAATTCTAGATAAAGGAAAAGGTATTCTGTAACACCTTGATATTCCTTTTTAGCCAGCACTCAGTGATCCCAGAGGAGATTAAACATACCACCAAGGGCTGGGTGCAGTGGTTCACACCTGTAATCACAGCACTTTGGGAGGCTGAGGCAGGAGGATTGCTTGAGGTCAGGAGTCTGAGACCAGCCTGGACAACATAATGAGACCTCATCTCTACAAAACAAAAAATAAAAACAAAAACAAAAAACCCTGGGTATGGTGGCATGCACCTGTGATCCTAGCTATTCAGGAGTTTGAGGCAGGAGGACCACTCGAGCCCAGGAGTTCAAGGCTGCAGTGGGCCATGATCATGCCATTGCACTCCAGCTTGGGAGATAGAGCTAGACTCTGTCTCTAAAGAAGAAAAAAAAATACTACCAAGATTATTCTGTTTTTCATGAAGCCAACTCATAATGTCATTAGTTTAATATAGGCTAATTTTGGATTTTCCTATTTATTTATTTATTTATTTTTTAGTAGAGGCGGGGTTTCACCATGTTAGCCAGGATGGTCTCCATCTCCTGACCTTGTGATCTGTCCACCTCAGCCTCCCAAAGTGCCGGGATTACAGGCGTGAGCCACCACGCCCGGCCTGGATTTTCCAATTTAACACCAATGGGAAATTCAATGTTCATGTTTTGTAAACATGTTTCAACATCAGAAGAGGAAGAGAAATGAACTCCCAAGATAATAATTATGTCTAACTGAGCATTTTGATGTTCTTCAGCCAAGACCAACAGGAAACACCTGTGCTTGAATAAGCTGGGTTCCCTGCTCACTTCATTGAGGGAGAACTCATACCTTAGAAAACCATGGAACTTCTCAGTGTGAGGTTGTCAGAAGGAACTTATTACAGGATTGGGGCATGCTTGCGTAATTTAGGGGTGAGTCTAATGAAGCAGGGGCCCACTCTAGAATGGGTATTGTTACAAAGTGGGGGGCAGTCCTTCAACTGGGCATCTCAAAAAATATTCTCTCTAGGTAGGACAGACTGGAGCAGGGAAAAAACTATAATTGGCAAAGAAGTAGCAGTCACTCATTTCAGCCTAGAGAGGGGAATGTTTAATATTTTATGGGCTGCACAGTGACCATGTTTTGTCTCACTTTATCATGATCTCAGAGTGGCCTTGGCTGACACTGAGGTCCTGTAATATTGTTTCTATCCAGTAGAACACGACCTGGCTGTGAGCATCTGCCCAGTGCCAGGATGTTCAAGGCTGCTTTCTCAGCACTGACTGCGCATGCACCAAGTGCTTCACACACATTATTTCATTTAATTCTGAAAACTCTGTTAGGCAGATATTGAGTCCCATTTTACAAGTGATAAAATAGAGTCCTGAAGAACTTAATGTTAGCAGTGAGTAAACAGCAGGCTGTCAGGACTAACAGTACTGACCCCAAAGTCCATATACTATTAAACTACCACCTGTTTGAGCCTGAGCTGCCTTAGAGATAAGGAAAGGGCAGAGGGCATGCATGTGTGGGAAAGCAAGCTGGACTACAGGGCCTTGGCACTTGGCTTGTTCCCCTGCTTGTACTGTCTCTGGGACTTCAACATTCCTTAGATCAGTCACCTAACACTGCTGTCCTCCCAGGTTCTTGACCCCGGCTCTCTGCTCCAGTAACATTCCCCTCCTATCCATGTGGCTGCCTCCACTTGCCTGATCACATTTTGCCATTTCTCCAAATGGGCCACATCTGGAAGTCAAAATTGTGAACTTCTTCTTGTATCAGAGCATCATATCATGCGCCTAGTATGTACCCACAAAAATTAAAAAATAAAAAAAAAGTAAAGGCGTCTTATTAGTCTACCTTTTTCATGATCTTATGTCCATTAAAATCATTCTTCCCCTTTCTTTCTCCTTCTTGACTCCTCCTTATCTTCTAAGCCTGTCACCCCTTCTGGCTTCATTTTATCTTCTTCCTTTTCCACCTTGGCTCATATGGTGCATCAATGAATTCACTAAATCTACCTAAATCCCCTCACCTCCTTGACTTTCTGGTAGTTCTCAACCCTGCCTTAATCATGATTTTGATTTAGAATGCTTACCCTGTGTCAGACACCGTTCCCGGCTCTTTTTGAAGATTAATCCGTTTAATCATCACAACCTATTTAGCCCACATCCTATGGGCTAAATTCAGTTATGTACTGCATAACATTGTTTTTGTCAACAACTAACTGCAAGTATGACAGTGGTCTCATAATATTATGATATCGTATTTTTACTATACCTTTTCTATGTTTAGATATGTTTAGATACACAGATATTAGGTTGGTGCAAAAGTAATTGCGGTTTTGGCCATCACTTTCGATGGCAAAAACCGCAATTACTTTCGCACCAACCTAATACTTACCACTGTGTTACAATTGCCTACAGTATTCAGTACAGTCACATGCTGTACAGATTTGTAGTCTAGGAGCAACAGGCTCTACCATACAGCCTAGGTGTGTAGGAGACTATACCATCTAGGTTTGTGTAAGTGAACTCTATTATGTTCACACAATGATAAAACTACCCAGTGGTGCATTTATTAGAATGAATATCCATCGTTAGGTGATGCATGACTGTACCCATTACACTCTCATTTTACAAATAAGGAAACCGGGGCACAGTTGTTAAATAACTTACCTAATGTTAAACAGCCACTAGGGGGCAGAGTCAGAATTTGAACCCATGCTATCCAGCGCCAGAGTTCATGCGGGTAATCAACACACTGTGCTGCCTTATCCATTGTACTCTGCTGACAGCCGTCTTCACTGCTGCTTCTGGTGATTAAATGGCTATATAAACCTGCATGGTCAGGGCGTGCAGGAAGTCTCACTTCACTCACAAAGCTAAGTTCATCAACTCCTATCCCTTCTACACCAAACTTCTCTGCATGCTCAGCTGGTCTCTTCCTTACTCTTAATCCTTGGAGTATGTAGTATGTAGTATGGCGAGATGCATAGAAAAATCAAATAACTAAATTACAGCAACCCTTATCCATAATTAAGTTATTAGATTTTTCTGTGCATATCCCCATACTACGAGCCAACCACCACTAAAAATCCATGGGTTGGAAATAGGTAGAGCAATCCAAGGGTGTGCTCTACCTAAGATTTCCAAACCATGGCCTCAGCTCCTAAGTCAGTGCTCACCAAGCCTGATAACACATAAAATGCTCCCATTTGCACAGCAAGTAGAGAACAGAATTTCTGTTGTTTCCCCAAATGAACACTTGTTAAGCCTGAGTGACTCCCTCGACACCACTGGAACTATCCAACTCTAGCCTTCCACCCTCACCCACCCTGCGTGTTTGGTCTGACTGGCAGAGGTAAGTCATGACTCGTGTGGCTGAACTCACACTAGCCTTTTCTCTCTGGGGGATGAACTATGTTCTTTTCTATGTCCAGTGACTAGAAATTTCCTTCATCCCTGGGGAAGTTTCTCCTGGAAGCAAAGTAATGCCACCCACTTTGTAATGCATCTCGTTGCTGCCTAAGGTCTACTGTGGCCACATCCCACCTATGGGGACTGACCATTCTGATCAGTGGGTCAACCTTTTGTGTGTCACAGACACACTTAAGAATCTGATGAAGGTTAAGAAGACCCTCTTTACTGATAGATGTATCATTTAAGCAAATATCCTGGAATTTTGCAAACAAATTTAAGGACTTACAGATTTTCCTGAACTTTTTTGCAAAACTACTCATTTTTGTAACCAGTATAGAGTGTGGCACTTAGTAAATGTTTGTTGAATTGAACTGCATGAACTAAATCTCAATTCAGCAATCCTAAATGCAGAAACAATTACACACACACACACACACACACACACACACACGCATGCACACTAGTTATTTGTCTTGCTCCAGAAAAGGACTTAAAATGATTAATATTTAGATATTTGCTTCTTCAAAACATCTTCGTAAGTATTGAGACTCAGTAGAGACAAATTCCTTTTCCACTTGATTTAACAAAGACTCAGAATTTTTTTTTTTTTTTTTTTTTTGAGACGGAGTCTCGCTGTGTCTCCCAGGCTAGAGTGCAGTGGCGTGATCTCGGCTCACTGCAAGCTCTGCCTCCCGGGTTCACGCCATTCTCCCGCCTCAGCCTCCCAAGTAGCTGAGACTACAGGCGCCCGCCACCACGCCCGGCTAGTTTTTTGTATTTTTAGTAGAGACGGGGTTTCACCATGTTAGCCAGGATAGTCTCGATCTCCTGACCTCGTGATCCACCCGCCTCGGCCTCCCAAAGTGCTGGGATTACAGGCTTGAGCCACCGTGCCCGGCCCAGAATTTTTTTTAAAGAAATAGTATCAGAATACAAAATGAAAAAAGCAAATCGCCCAAAACCAGTTAAAAGACATAAAACTGAATTCTTTGTAGGTTGAATATTTCTTATCAGAGTGGTTCTTAGTCCCCTCCCTCCTGCCAAATTCAACAAAGCCATTGTTAACAGTGACTCAGACCACATTGATTCCAACGAGGGTAGGCCGTGAACCACACATATACTTGGGGATCACGGCAAACTTTCTGGGGAGAGGCCATAGTTTAAAAGAAGGCCTCCACGGGATTCTGATATCTCTGCCTTTTGGTATCCCCAGTCTCGTTAGTGTCCTAAGATAACAAGTGCTACTCAATCATTAACTCAGTTTGGCTTATTGAGCACAGAACCTTCTGTTCCTCTATTGAGCTGGTTAGGAGAGCAGGCTTTAAACCATCTGAATTTGAATTTTGGCTCTATCACTTGACCTCTCTGTGCCTCAGCTCCACTGATATCACCTGCCAAAAGCCATTTCTTCCCTCTTTGGTGCTAACAGAACATAGATCTGTTCAGATATTAGTGTGATGTCCCTTGACCTCTGGTATTCCTATACCCTATCCCAGTCCCAGAATATGAATCATGATTGGTTAAAAATACTCATAGAAATCTTACTGCTTTTGGTCAGGGATTAGTCTAAAGGTGGGCTTGCAACCCAGCTATGACCAGAGAGATGGAAAGGCAAGTCAGCTGAGTTAAGTTGGGAACATAATCTATACCAAATATAAGGCAGATCCTTAGGAGGAGAAAATCCTTCCTTGTTCTTCTGCCTAGATGCAGACATGATCCTGGAGGGGCAGCAACCACTTTGTGGCTTTGAAAGGGAAGTCAACATGCTAAGAAGGCAGGGAGGGAAAACAGAAGGAGCCTGGTAGTTGTTTGTTGTTGCTGTTCATTTTAGAGTCCAGTAGTTTAATTGTATAGTGCAGGTTCTGCATCAGCTCTGGACTTTGGACTCCTTATTCAGTGAGAAAAATAAACAATTCATTTGTCAAGCCCCAGTAAATTTTGTTATTTACAGCCTGAATGCATTCTTATCTGATATACTCAGTTTATAATTTATAAAGTGAGGATAAAAACAGTACCAACTAGAAAGGAAGTAAAATTACCCCATTCACAGAGGACATAATCCTATATCTAGAAAACCCTAAAGATTTCATTTAAGAAATCCAAACTGTTGAACTAATAAATGAATTCAGCATAGTTTCAGGATACAAAGTAAATGCACAAAAAAATCAATTGAATTTCTTTATACCAACAGTGAAATTAAGAAAACAATTGTCTTTCTAATAGCATAAAAAATAATACAATACTTAAGAATAAACGTAACCAATGAGGAGAAAGACTTGTACATAAGTACCAAACACTGCTGGGGAAAAAAACAAAAAACAAACAAACAAAAAAAACTAAAGAAGGCTTGGCTAAATAGAAAGTCATTCATGTTCATGGATGAAAGGACTTGATTATTGTTAAGATGGCAGTACCATCAAAAGCAATCTACAGATTCATTGCAGCTTCTATAAAAATTTCAGTGATACTTTCGGCAGAAATAGAAAAGCCCATCCTAAAATTCATATGGAATGTGAAGGGACCCCAAACAGACAAAACAATCTTGAAAAAGAACAAATATGGAGGGCTCCCACTTCCTGATTTTAAAACTTACTACAAGGCAACAATAATCAATACTAGGTTACTGACATAAAGACAGTGAAATAGAATAGGAAGTCTAGAAATAATTTCTTGTGTGTATGACCAAATAATTTTTGACAAGGGTCCTAAGATAATTCAATGGAGGAAAGAGCAGATTTCAAAAAATGGTGCTGGGAAAACCAGATATCCATGTGCAAAAGAATGAAGTTGAATCCTTATCTAAGATCACACACAAAAATCAACTCAAAATGAATTAAAGACCTAAATGTAGGACCCCAAACTAATAAACTCCTAGGAGAAAACATAGGCAAAAAACCTCATGACATGGATTGGGTAATGATTTTTTGCATATTACATCAAAAGCACAGGTAACAAAATAAGAAAGAAATTGTTTTTCATCAAAATAGAAAACTTGTACAACAGCAAACGATATTATCACAGAGTGAAAAAGGCAGCCCATTGAGTGGGAGAAAATAATCACAAATCATGTATCTGGTGAGGTGTCAAAGTCCAGAATATATAAAGAGCTCCTACATCTCAACAACACAAACAAACAACTCAATTAAAAAATGGACCTTAATTACTTTAATGGACTGTAATTAATTTACTTAATTGGAGGACTTGAATAGACATTTCTGCAAGGAAGACGCACAGATAGCCAATAAGCACATAAAGAGAGATTCATCACTAATCCTTAGGAAAATGCAAATCAAAACCACAATGGGATGCCACTGTCAGGTTAATGCTAAACCATTGGCAGTACCCAGAAGGAGAAGTTAAGGAGTCTAATCTCTGCTCTGGCTACTGTGTGGAGAATGGACTGTGTAAGGGTAAGAGTGGAGGCAGGGGGACTCATTGGGAGGTTGCTGCAAAAATGAGGCCGGACATCATGGTTTCAACTTGGGTGATGAGATGTAGGGTTGTGGTTATATTTTGGAGGTAGAGTCAGCAACATACATGGCTGGACTCAATGCAAGATTTTAGGGTGAGGGAAAAATCAGAATAAGCTCTAAGTTTTGTACCTGAGCAATTGAGAATATGACAGTGCAATTTACCAAAAAGAGGAAGGTTTAGTGAGGAAGCAGGTAAGGGGGCTGACTGGTAGGGGAGAGAGAGGAGTAGAAAAGTAGATAGCTTTGTTTTGGTTCTGCAAAACTGGGATGCCTACTGGACTTCCAAGTTGATATATGATTCTGGAATTGGGGGTTTGGGAATTGAGTATCATAAATTTAGAGATGGTATTTGAAGTCAAGGGAGAGAATGTAGAGAAGAGACAGGGCCAAAGATAGAAATTTGAGCTACCTAAAAGATAGAAGCCTGACAGAAAGGAAGAACAAAATAAAAGGCTGAGAAAGAGTGGCCACTGAGTTAAGAGAAAGTCCAGGTGGGTGATCTTACAAAGGCTCAGAAAAGACTTTCAAGAATGACAGCATGGTCAACTGTTGCTGAGAGGTTGACTAAAAGGTAAATGAAAAAGGAACTAGGCTTTGGCTAGATGTAGAGTATCTACATCTTGATAGTGACCTTGATAATGGAGAAGTGGTAGAGATAATAACCCAACTGGACTAAATTGAATACAGAAGGGGAAGTAGGGAAGTGAGGATATCAAATATGGACATGTCTATATAGGAACTTTGCTGAGAAGAACTTTGTGGTTGATTGGATGTGGAGGGTGAAGCAGAGAGAGAGACCAAAAATCTCTCCCACAGTTTTGGTCTGTGCAACTGGGTGGATTGGAGGTGCCAGTCACAGAAGCTGGGTTGTTGGGTTGTTGGTTCAGGATACTGGGAGGCTGGGGAGTTCAGAGGGATGGGTGCCTTCAGCTCCACATCTACCCAGGGCTCTTTGGAATTTCTGTGAAATGATGGCATCCTTCCTTCTTGCTGGGCTAAGGCACATGGTCATTAATTAACAAAGATCAATTTCACCAAAAAAACATGTAAGAGCCCAATAATTTACACATGGGTTTTAATTCGGGTGCATTTAAAAAATGTAAAACAGCAAAAGGCAAACATGAGCTCTTAAATCCCCTCTGCTGTACTACTTCTGAGATTGAGAAATCGCTTCTTAATTATTAAGGAATACTCTCTAACACAAGCAATTTTCTTTAAAAATCAGCAATCAGCATATGCTGCTTTCAGTTGTTCAGATGAATTAGCCTCAATTTATAGACTCAGTACTGGGAATTATTCCAGAATTACTTACTCTAAATAAGTTATTAAACATAGTTAAGGCATAAAATAAAAGTTGGCTTTTTTAAGTTCCACCAGCAAAAAGAACAAAATAACCTCTTTAATAATTTTTAATTTGAAAAATATATAAAGACCACCCCTCCTCCAATTCCTGAGATTACTCTGCCAATTTTACAAGAGTTCCCTGCTTCTAACTGCTATGGATTTCTTGTTTTGAAACACTTAAGTTATATTCATCAAAGAGATGAATATGAGTATCTTATATTTTAAAAGCTGGAAAACAATTTCAAAAGAATCATAATGCTTTTCCTGCAATAATGTGACAAACTGTAAAAAGAACATTTAAAAATTATCAGTATCCCTGGAAAGGAGGAACATTTAGTTTTAGATCTTGCTGATGATTGTGAATTTCTTTAACATTTATTCTTGGCTAGATACTCCTTTTTACCTCATTGTTATAAAAATGCTCATTTCAGGAAATCATTTTCAGAGGAAGAACAAAGAAAACACTGGAGAAGGTGGGTACTTCCTTTCTGAGGTTTAGGGAGAAACTTATTCTTACTGCTGGTGATTACATTCTGAGAAACACAGGGTTGAAACCAAATGTTCATTTATGACTTCTGCTTCTCTTCCTTCGTTTTCATCATATTCTGTCACTGCTCAAAACCTTATTTGAAAAGCTGTGGTTTTAAACCTGATTTAAAATTTACAAAGAACACAAAGGTATACAAAGAAACATCCTCCGTTACCTCCCCAGCCAGCCAGTTCCCCTTCCCAAAGACAATCCATGTTTTCAGTTGGTCATGGGTTGCCCCCTCCAGGTAGTTTATGCATTCACATGCAAATACATATACATCTGCATAGGTATATCAATTCCTCCTTAAAGATAACTTTATAGTTTGAAGTAGTTTATAGCAAATATTTCAAAATTTTTTGTAACATCACAAGAAGTTACAGAAATGGTAATCTTGCATCAGCATAGCATAAAGTCAATAGGCATATAGTCAATAAAAATGATATTGGTATGCTACCAATTCAAATATAAACCATATTCTATACACTTATTTCTACCCATCCTATTTTCCCCCCAAATAATAGCATGTTGTACCTCTTGTGCTGCCTACTGCTTTTCTAATTTTAACAACATAACTTGGAAATCATCTCATATCAATACACAGAGCTCTTCTTCAGTCTTTTAAAAGTCTACGTAGGGTACTACTGTATGAAAAATCAATTTAACCAGATTTCTGTTGGTGGGATTTTTAGTTGTTCCCAATCTTTTGCAATTACCCATAATTCCATGATGAATAATTATCTACATAAGTTATTTTGCACATATCTGTAGGAAAAATCCTTAGAAGATGGCTGGATCAAAGGCTATGTGGATATATAATTTTAATATAGCCAAATTAGCCTCCAGAAAGATTTATCAATTTACATTTTCTCTGTCTCTGTGTGAGAGAATTCTTATTTCCTCAAACCCTCACTAACATAGTTTACTAACCTGACAGAGAAAACAGGGTATCTCAGTGTGGATGTAATTTTTACATATTTTTCTTCTTATGAATAAAGTTGAGCATACTGTCATATGTTTAAGGGCAACTTGTATTTTCTTTTTTTGCAATAGGCTATTCTTTTTGCCTGTTCTTCTATTGGCTTTTGAGGTTATTCTTATTGGTTTGAGGAAATCTTAGGATTTTAGGAAAATTAACCTTCAGTCTAGAGTTTCAAACATTTTCCACTAATTTGTTGCCTGTCTTTTGGAAAATGGAATGTAATAATCGTTTCTTGACTTCTGGGAATTTTTTCATACTTATAATGACTTTCATACTCAACATTTATAAAACTATTCTCCTAACTTTGTATCTAATACCTGCAAAGTTTTTTTTACACTTAAATCCTTAATTCATCTGGGGTAAGGTATGAGGTATGACTTCAACTTTATTGTTTTGGAGATGGCTACCTAGTTGTCCCAGACTTAATAATTAATCTATCTTCTTCTTATCGACTTAAAATGTCACCTTCATCACATACTCAATTCTTATACAGTTTTAAGTCAATTTATGGACTTTCTATTGCATTTCATTAATATGCCCACCTCACACATCAATACCTGTAAAGAAAACCCCACTATTTTAAAATTATTGTAGCTTTATAAGTATGTTTTAATGTTTCTCAGAAACTTGTAATTGTTTGCAAGCACCTACTCCTATAGTTTCTGTATAGCTTGTCCCCAAGGCAGTGCCTCCCCAGTCTGTTATCCATAGCCTTACCATTGTGTCTTTTCTCATTTTATTCCTTTTATTTGAAACACTCTGTCTATTTTTCTTATCCAAATTCCACTGTCAGTTTGGATTGTGATCATGACTTAGGTAGAGATCTCCCTTAGGTAGCAGCTAGAGAGGTAGATACAGGAGCAGGTAGGGTTGATCAAGGCAATAACTTTTCGTTAAGGAGATTTCGGGAACAGTGGATGATAAGGACTCAGAGTTATGTTAGCTTTAGAGATGCAAGCAAACACTACAAGCCAAAAGTTCATAGAGTTAAGAGTTGGCATATCTGAGAATTGGGGAAAAAAATCATATATCCATATAGGCATATTAGGCTACGACACCAACAAGCGGAGCACAATAACTTGAACTAGATATTGAGGTAGAATGTTTGAAACTAGTGCTCTTGGTATATGTGCAGAGAGTTACATGGCTCAAGCATCATTGAGATGATTTTAAACAACCAATAGACTAAGACAGAGGGAGAGAGAAACAAGAAAGTCAACGGTGCACAAGAGAGGGTGATAATAATAATGGAACTGAGCCTCCAAACCACGTAAAAATATAAGTGATGACATGGGACGTGGGGGAATAGAGAGTGAAAGGATGATGGGCTCTATGCACTGGAGTTACTGGGAAGATAAAGCATTGCTGTACACAGGTACTTGAGGAAATGAGTTAGAAACAGGAGGTGGTCATCAAAGAGAGGGTGGAGTACTTCAAACTGAGACTATGGAGGTTGTAGCAGAGATTGCTATATATTCACAAAATCCATTTCCCTTACATGCTGAGATGTAGCTATACTAAATTTCTTGCCCTCCCTTGCAGGTGATTGGGGGTCTTGTGACTGAGTTCTGGCCAATGGAACATGGACAAAAGAGATGCACTCCCCTTCCCGATCTGGCCCATCAGAACTCCTGCATGCACATCTTTTGCCTGTGTCTGTTAACTGAAGTAGGGAATTTCACAGGGTCACCTGTGGAAAATTTTGAGGATCCAGGGCATGGCAGGGCCTCAGATGAAAGGGATCTGGCTCTTGAATGACCACGTGGAAGATTTGCCACCAACCAAGAGCATCCTCATTAAGCTTCATACAACAAGCTACTGAGATTTGGGGGTTTGTCATGGCAGCTAGTGCTATATTACTTAGTCCTGAAATGATGCAGATGTTAACAAGGCATGGAGGATAACCATGTGGTGTTATGAGTGTCTGATCCAACTGGAGACTTGGAAGTATGTTGAAATATATTTTTAACTCACAGGGTTGGGGAAACCTGGATTGGGAAGTCCTGGGGAACCATTCTATGGGAGTCCCTGGAGTGTTATTTTGAACTGAATAACTTAGGCAGTGCTGAGGCAGGTGAGAGAACTTGGGTGAAAACAACCTTGCCAGTAGAGGGTGTGATTTCCAGAAAGATGGGGTGACAGTTTCTTGACAGAGCCTAGAAAAAGGAGGTATCTTAGAAATAATGGCAAACTCAAGGCCAAGGGAACAAGAATAGGACCAGGATGAATCCATGGGGGAGCCCCTGGGGAAAGTTTACGTGAAGAGCTTTTCCTTTGGTTGGTGGGAAAAGTACTATTTAGTAGATGGCTTATTATAAACTATTTTATTTATTATCAGCTATTTGAAGTATTTTATGCTCTCCCTTAGTAAAGCCTGCTGCTTTTTCTGAGTTGATATTGAAAATGGAAGTAAATAATGGGGTCCTAAACTGAAACTCCATGAAACTCCACGTTTACCTGTGCTTCCTGGTCCCTGCATGGAGAGTGTGTTAATTACCCATTAATTACCAATTACCCATGGTGGGAGTGATGGGTGGTGGAGTCCATGAATTATGGTCTGTGAACAGTACAAAACGAGCATGGAACCACAGTGAGTGAATAACAGCAGGACAACCATGAAATTTACAGGCATGGTGATCAGGTGACTCCACGGGAAGAGGATATGATTCAATCCCTCCCCTTTTTCTCAAATAGACGCGTAGGAAAAAAGCATGGTGGAATGTCCATAAACCTTAATAGTCACTATTTCTGGATTGTGGGATTGGGAATAGGAAGGATTTAATGTTCTACTTTGTACATTTCCAAATTATCTGAATTTTATGCAAAAAATACTTTGATATTGATGAAGTGTAATATAGTTTAAAAGGTAAAGGAAACTCAAATTCATAGAGACAGAAAGTAGAATGGTGGTTGCCAGAGGATGCAGGGAGGGGGAAATGAGGAGTTGTTTAATGAGTATAGAGTTTGTGCAAGATGAAAAAGTTCTGAAGATTGGTTGCAATATGAATATACTTAGCACTACTCAACTGAGGCTGGGCACTGTGTGGCTCATGCCTGTAATCCCAGTGCTTTGGGAGGCCAAAGTGGGAGAACCACTTGAGGCAGGGAGTTGGAGACCAGGCTGTGCCACATAGTGAGGTCCCATCTCTCCAAAAAAAAAAAAAAAAAAAATTAGCCAGGTGAGGTGCAGTCCCAGGAGGCTGAGGCAAGAAGAACACTTGAGACCAGGAGTTCAAGGCTGCAGTACGTTATGATCGTGCCACTGTAGTCTGGCCTGGGCAACAGAGCCAGACCCTTTTCTCAAAAACAACAACAACAAAATGAAAAAAACCACTACTAAACTGTACACTTAAAAATGGTTAAGATGATAATTTTATGTTATGTGTATTTTAACACAATTTTTTTTTTAAACACGATTTTTTTTTTTAAAGGTAAAGAGGTTCTTTAAAGTTTCAAGAGGCAGAAATCAATTCACCATTGGAGTGTAGCCTAGATCCAGATAAAAGCCTTTAAAGTAGTTAAAGCCTATATAGTGTAAGCCGCTGAGAATTCATAATCCTCCAAAATTTTTAAACCTTATACTTCTCAGTGAAGGAAAATGAGAGCCAGTGAAAGTACCTATGGAGATTTTTCATGAAAATGCCTTTTCATAGTGACCACAGTTTTCGGATATGAAAAAGAATCTAAAATTTGTTCCTTGGCATTATTTTCATCAAAATCCTGAAATCACTAATTCATATAAACCCTGATGTGAAAAACTTTGTGTAAGTTTATTGTTATGAATAATGCATCAAGTAGCTTTGTGAGCAAGGAATATTACCAGGGCCAAAGAAGTGCCACAGGTAAATTCATTATAATAAAGGGACCAATTAACCAAGAGAACATAGTATTCACATCTGTTTTTAAGGGTCGTGTGCCTACCCTTGATATTCTAATTTAGAGCCACCAACAAAACCATCTGACTGGAGTCGGGGTAGGAGCAGTTCTTGCAAAGCAGGAGATGCTAAGTAGAAAAAACAATAGATGCCTGTTACAGAGATGCTTGGTTTGACCAGTTCAAGGATATGTACAGAGACAGTGGTGCAGAATATTTGACATTAGGATTATTCTGGGAAGTTCAGGGGATACCTTAAACAAAGCTGTATTACATCCTTTCCTTTCTGCTTTTCATGATGATTATTATTAGTATTTGTGACAGAGTAGCTGTCAATTACAATCCTGAAATTGACATTTTAACTTATTTTTCAGGAACAAACCAAATAATAGGAGAAGTATGGCTGATAAATGATGCCATTCATTTGATAAAGCAAACAGGTTTTTGAAAATATATATTCATTTGTTTAATTAATTAATGTATTTATTTAGACACAGGATCTCACTCAGTTGTCCAGGTTGAAGTGCAGTGGCATGATCTCAGCTCACTGCAGCCTTGACCTCCTGGGATCAGGTGATCTTCCACCTCAGCTTCCCAAGTAGCTGGGACTACAGGCACATGCTACCATGCCCAACTAATTTTGTTTATATTTTGTAGAAACAAGGTCTCACTATGTTGCCCAGGATGGTTTCAAACTCCTGGGTTCAAGTGATCCTCCCACCTTGGCCTCCTGTAGTGCTGGGTTTAGAGGCATAAGCCACCGTATCTGGCCTTTTAACAAAGACAGTAAACTTTCTGGTACTCAGAGAAAGCGACCTTTTGCAAAGTAGCATTCTTTGTTACGTTTCTAATTGGTTCACATTTCTGTTATTCTGAAACTATAGCATCTAGGTTTTCTGTGTGACATGTTGAAGGGAATACATGAGTGTACAGTGAAACAAAAAGTGTGAAAAAATTTAGATTACTTTTTTCTTTTTTACTATCCTGATTAAAAACTGGGCAAAAGAATACAAATGGCCAACGAGTATATGAAACAAATGCTCAACATCTCTAATCATCAAGGAATTGCAGATCAAAACCACAATGAGATACCACATCACTCCAGTTAGAATGGCTATTATTAAAAAGATGAAAACCAACAGGTGCTGTCAATGATGCCGAGAAAGGGGAATGCCAGCACACTGTTGGAGGGAATGTGAAGTAGGACAGCCACTATGGAAAACAGGATGGAAGTTCCTCAAAAAACTAAAAATAGATCGATCTATGATTTAGCTGGGTATATATCCAAAAGAAAGGAACTCAGTGTACTGAGGACATGTCTGCACTCCCATGTTTACTGCAGCGCTATTCACAATAGCCAAGATTTGGCATCAACCGAAGTGTCCATCAGTGGATGATTGGATTTTTAAAAATACCATATACATACACAATGGAATGCTACTCAGCCACAGAAAAGAATGAATTTCTGTCATTTATGACAAATAGATGAACCTGGAGGACATTATCTTAAGTGAAACAAACCAAGCACATAATGTCACCCATATGTGAAAGCTAAAAATGTTGATCTCATGGAAGTAGAGAATACAGTAGTGGTCACCAGAGGACGCAGAGGGTAGGGAGGAGGGGGCTGGGGAGAGGTTGATCAACAAGAACACAATTACAATTAGATAGGAGGATAAGTTCTGGTGTTCTATTGCATAGTAGGGTGACTACAGTTAACGATAATGTATTGCATATTTCAAAACAGCTAGAAGAGAGAATATTGAATGTTCTCACCACAAAAATGACAAGCATTTGAGGTGATGGATATGCTAACAACCTGGATTTGATACACATGTATTAAAGCATCACACTGTACCCCATAGACATGTACAATTGTGTGTCAGTGTCACATACTTGTAGTCCCAGCTACTTGAGAGGCTGAGGTGAGAGAATCACTTAAGCCCAGGAGCTGGAGGCTGCAGGCAGCCATGATTGCACCACTGCACCCCAGCCTGGGAGACAGAGAGAGGCCCTGTCTCTTAAAAAACATAAATAAAATGATGAAATGAAACTGAAAAGTGTGAAAAATTGTATTGGGTTCTATTGCCATATTTGTCAGGCAACAATTACACAGTTTTATTTCCACAGAAATTTATTTACCTTTAATGTGTTTTCACATACATTATCTCTATGATTTAATTCAAAGGTTTTCTTCCTCTCCAGATTTCAGGCATTGTGCTTAGCACTGTGGGGACTTAGCTGACTAAGCGCCAGTCCTTGCATTCCATGTGATTGCAGCCTTGTTGGTAAGAGTACACAGTACATACAAAAACAGGATACAATAAGAAAATCATTGCATCACCACTTTGGAGTTCTAGTTGGCAGGAAAGGTTTGGAATCCAGCTTCATATTTACTTAGGGTTTAATGTGTCTTTGAGGGAAAATAAAGAGACATTTGGAACTGAAGGCTGGACAGGAAAACATTTGCTTTCTTCTACAAAGAGTTTCTGACTCTCTCTCTCTTTTTATAAATAACCCTCTTTATTCCAAAATAGACTTACTATTTGCCCTTGAAAAAGTTTGTCCGAAGAGATTGATTTGCTGAAGTAAATGTCTTATTTAGAAAAAGAAATTGTCTAGAAAACTATTCCAACCAGTGTAATTTCCATCCTCTCTGAATGATAATTTATTTTTGCAAAATCTTCTCTTTTACCACTTGATCATCTGCTGTCTTTGCATTATTACATAACAGTTTCAGGCTTGTATATCTCTTATATACCAACTCCAGGGGAGAAGGTGGACCTTATTCCCTTTGAACATCCTTCAGTCCTTAGAGCATCACTTGGTGAAAGCAGATTATACATGTGCAACAAGTATTTGATTAATAAATGAATAAATGGATGAATTAACGGCTGCTAGAAGCTTGACAATTTCAAAGCTGTCTGTAAACCTTTTCAATTTGTGCAGATTATATTGTAACTTGTTTTATAATAAATCAATCTATATGGAGGATTCTCGTATTTAGGAATATTTACATTTCGAAAATATTAATTACAGGAAAAGGCAAGACAAACTTCTTGGGAGTAGGGAGATGTCCCCAAAGTTAAAAATATAAAGATGTAATGAGTCATTGGGAACAAGAGCAGAAAGAAGAAAAGGAAATGTTTCAGAAAAGCTGATGGCCAGCAAGCATGGCAGTTACGTGAGGGTAAGGGAGTTACATTGGCCAACTAAGGAGGTGTGCATTTCATCAGATGCCACATAACAAGAAAACCCATTTGACAGCTTAAACACAGAAGTTTATTTGTCTCATGTGTAGGGGTAGGCAGTCCAGGGCTGGTATTATGGCTCAATAATACCACCAGAGTCCCAGCATTGTCTGTCTTTCCATTTTCTTATCCTGAGCATATAGGCTTCCATCCTCATACATCTTACCTTGGGGTTTCAATATGCTTGCTACACCTCCAGGTCTCACATCCAAGTTCACACACACAAAAAGAAAGTGTGTGTGTGGGCAGGGAGAACAAAGAACAAAGGAGTAAAAGGATGTGACTTTTTATTCAAGAAGGGGTAGCTTCTCTGGGGACTTCTACGTATATTTCACTGGACAGAACCGTGTGACATGACCACCCCTAGCTACAAAACCTGGGAAACTGGATATTTTCAGCTTCCTTGAAAAGAAATTGAGCTTCTCTTAATAGGGACAAAGAGGAGGGGTGGGGATAAGTGTTGAGTCAGCAACCAGCATCTGTCAAAACATGACTAGATGATTAGAGTCACCCGGTTGGGGAAGGTGATAACCAATTACCCAAGTGGAATTTACCCAAGTGACCTGTCCAGGTCAGGAGAGAAACACTCACACAGAGAAATTCCATGGCTGGGAGACCCACTGGAAATTACTGAATTAGTAATTATTGAAATGATTAAGTGCTTCAGAGCAATGCTGTGGTCTAGCCTGGTCTGGCCTTGAAAATAACACTTAGAGACATCTAATGAAAAGGACCTATTCCTTGCTTTCCAGAAGAGCCCATAAAGAATGTTCTTGCATTGAGTGGTTGTGGAAACAATGGCAGAATTAGGAAGCAACATGGAGAGGTTCCATAAAGACTTGATTGACCCCTTGTTAATTTATAGCACCATAAAAGTTTAGAGGTTGAAGAGACCTTAGAGATTATTGTAATACATTATTATCATAATCTAAACCTTCATTCAACAGGAAGAAGACTAAGGCATAGTGAGGTGATGTGACTTACCCAGAATAACCCAGACAGCACCAGGTCTCAGCCTACTAGCTAAGTATTTTAACTCTCAGTTCAGAACTATTTCCACTCCAATGGTTCCTCTAAAGGCAGCACCGAAATCACTTAGAGCACTGGCTAAAATTTAGATTCTTGAGCCCAGTCACCAACGTATTAAATATGGCCATTAGGAATCTGAATATTGAATTGGCACTGCATGTTGTTCTGATGAAGAGCCTGAGCTGAGAATCATTTGTATCTTCCTAAATTCCTACCCGTAGGAATTTCTGTCCTGAGGTTTCTCTACATGCTTGTAAACTTGCCTTCATCTCTAACAGGGTGTTGGGCTGAGTCCTACATGAAGGAGAGCAAGAGTGTAAAAGCTGGTGTTTCAAAACCATAACCTAAAGAGCAGAAAATTCTAGTTTCTTTGTCTAGTGGCAGTGGAATTTTATCACTGAGGAATACTAAAGAATATTTCAGTTGGTGTTGAGTCATCCTATTTCATTAAGACCTACATTGAAACATAGATGATTGCAGTTTGAAATAATAACACTCAATATCTTGGCCACTGGACAAGCAAAATTTAAACTTTCCAGGAAGGAACTAAATGAGTAAAATTTTAGCTTGATTTATGGGTCTTTTCATTAAGGAAGTAAGACGAAGCACTTTACATATTGCAAGTATTTGACGGTGGGTAGGAATTTAGGTTTCCTGTCTGCTGTCCCTGTAAAGAAGGTTTTAGGGGTTCCCCCACTTCCCAGCCTGGAACGTTTCACCTCCAAATTTCAAATGAGTTTTTTCCCTTCATCATTTCTTCTCTCCTTTATTACTTGCTGTGTAGACAAGTGCTAGCAGGCGTCAACATTGCTTGAGGAGTGGCAGTTACAGGGTAATTGGAAGAACTTGTATCTTGAGAGGAAACTCAATTCATTTAATTGAGAAATTAAACTAATGGACTTTTATCTCATTTGGCTGGTGCAATGGTCCCTGAAACTGGCTGATTATCAGAATTCTTTGGGAAGTTTGTAACATATTTTTTGCTGTTGATTAATTAATTTCAATTATAAAAGTAGTACATGCTTTTGGTTAAAATAATTCAAATGGTACAAAGAGTGAAAAGTGGAAGATAAATGACCTCTCCTCCACTTTGCACTTACTAGAATAACCCCACTGTTAATATATTATTGTGTCTTGCCTTCCAAAAATGTTGGTACAATACAACCAACATTTCATTTGTTTTTTCTACAAATATGCATTTTCATTTGTTTTTTTTCCTACAAATATGATTATCCCATATTTACTGTTCTATAACTTGCTTTTCCAAATCATGGTATCTTGGATACTTTTTACTGTAGCACACCTAGCTCTACTTTATTCTTTGAAGTGGGCACATGTTTTTCATTCAAGTGATTCTGATTTAGTGGATTAGGCCAGACCTAGAGATTTATGCTTTTGAAGAAGCTTCCCCATGATTTTGAATGTAAGTCAATCTATGAACTAGTATTTCAAAACCACTGTCTTAGCTCATGTGACAAAACATGTTTTAAGATAAACCATTTCCATGTCTGGCTGAATCTTTTCCTCACTGAAGATTAGAAACTATGTTTTCTTTCCTGTTGCCTAATAAGAACAAGAAATGTAAGACACAATTGCTCCCAAAGAGGTTCCTTTAAAGACACAACAAAATTCTACTGTACACACAAGGAAGAAAAGTTTCCTTGGCAACTGGTGGCAAGTATGGAAGATAATAGATGGAATTTATCATAAGAATAACGCAGCGTTCTATTGAGAGCATGTCAGAGTGAGGCAGTGTAAACATGGCACTCATAGGTCTGCATGCAGAGCCCAGAATAATGCCTGATGTTCATAGATAAATAGATAAATAACGGCAAAGTAGTTAAAATTGAATAATCTTTTTTTTAAGCAGAAACTGTTTTTCTACCAAAATAATCTTTACCTTGAACTTGGGTTCCGGTGAATTGCCTTAACTATTTTTTTTTCTGTGAAGGTATAAAGACTTCATTTTTGAAAAGAGCTATTTAAAGCCGTTGGTGGGGGTTTTGAATAGTTTTCTAGGAAACAATTACAAGTCAATAAGCCTGCCAAGGAGCTTCTCTGGGCTCTCCTGCACCAGGCGGTTGTCATCTACCAGCAGTGAAACGTGTTTTTCTACAGGATGAATCTTGGCCAGTCAAACTAAGACTTGCCAAGAACACTAATTAAAGCAATATAAGCTAGAGTCCATTTTCTCCCTTAGGAAGGATTATGAATAGTATGGGGGAGGGGGTATGAGAATATTGGATCTTTTAAATTCCTTAGCTTAGAGAGGCACCTGCCCCTCCAAGCTGAACATCTCCCCAGCATGTGACAAGTAGCAGAAATGATATGTTCCCAAGGCATGAAGATTAAGCTTTTTAAAAACTGCATTATATTTTCTAAAATAAAAAAAATTTGAACAAAACTCAAAAGATCTTTTAAGCACAATCCTTTTTTGTCATCTACATACAGGAACAACTGGAATAGAAGCTGAGTACTTTGAAAGAACACCCTTAGAGATTTCAGTTTGATTTTTATCAGCCATAGGACTATCCCATTTTGGAAACTATCACTTTAAGAAGTCAAACTGCATGAGAATGCATATTATAATTATGATAACTTTGGGAAAACTGCATAGTTTAGCTTGTACTTCTAGGTTGGTTTCTAAAGAAGCATAAATTAATTAATATGTTTGTTAGTCACTGTATCAGTTACATTTCTTTGGTTAAAAGACCAAAGAAATGAGTTGAACTATTTAACTTAAAAAATAGTTAGGGCAATTCATTGGAACCCAAGTTCAAGGTAAAATACCAAAGACCTGAGTTAAAAACCAACTCAGGTTAACTTAAGGAAAATGGCATATATTGAAAGAAAACTGCATAGCTTTACAAAATCAAAGGATGCCTCTGGAAAGAAGCAAGCAGGAAAGCTCTGGAAATGCCATGAACAGGCTCTTTTGGGCACTGTCATCAGGATGACAGCTCCAACCACTTTCCAGCCTTGTGTCCCTCTGTTCAAGGTGCAGGTTCTTGGGGGAGAGTTGGATTGGCCTAGTTTGGATGACCGCATACCCTTCAACCACTCCTTCTGTTTGATGAGCTATCACGGCTCAAAGTCCCAGCAGAACCACATTGAATAGGAGATGGACAGTTACCCCTGCAAAAAAGTTGGGTGCGTGTGACAAGAGAAAAGGGGAAGAAATGCTGGGCAGGCAAAAACCAGATCAGGCCACTGTCATCACGTAGTATATCAATTATTTCATCGAGCAGCAATACCCAACACTATTGCAAACAGGAGACATTGTGCTTGTCTCTCCCCACCTTTGAGGTGGTGAGTCCGGAGACTGGTGGTCTCAGGAGAAGCTCAACAAACGCTCGTGATGCATACACCTAGAAAGACTGTGGAGAGACCAGAGGTGACCCATACCCTGGGGAAGTGAGGACAGCCAGAAAGAGCAGTGGGGAGGGGAACCTGACAGAATTTGTTTCTGTAATGATGGGAGATATTCACAGCCCTAAAGCCAGAGAAGAGAGAAACGCTGATGCTCCCTGCAGGAGAGGAAAGTGGTAAAAGTGTTGGTATTTTGGTAGCAGAGGGTGGAGTTGCAGGTAGAGGGTTACCTACTTGCAGAAAAATTATATATGGGTGCTTTCACATGTGGTATGGGGTTGGTAATGCCCATCTCAGTTTTTTATCAGCATGGCCATATTATGTGGCTATCCTAGCAGCCCAAGCCTGGTGATGTGGTGATATGGTTTTGCTGTGTCCCCACCCAAATTTCATCTTTAATTGCAGCTCCCATAATTCCCACGTGTTGTGAGAAGGACCCGTTGGGAGATAATTTAATCATGGTGGTGGGTCTTTCCCATGCTATTCTCTTTTTTTTTTTTTTTTTTGAGACGGAGTCTCGCTCTGTCGCCCAGGCTGGAGTGCAGTGACTGGATCTCAGCTCACTGCAAGCTCCACCTCCCGGGTTCACGCCATTCTCCTGCCTCAGCCTCCTGAGTAGCTGGGACTACAGGCGCCCGCCACCTCACCCGGCTAGTTTTTCATATTTTTCAGTAGAGACGGGGTTTCACCGTGTTAGCCAGGATGGTCTCAATCTCCTGACCTCGCGATCCGCCCGTCTCGGCCTCCCAAAGTGCTGGGATTACAGGCTTGAGCCACCGCGCCCGGCCTCCCATGCTATTCTCATAACAGTGAATAAGTCTCACAAGGTCGGATGGTTTTCTATAGGGTAGTTTACCTGCACAAGCTCTCTTCTCTTGTCTGTCACCATGTAAGATGTGCCTTTCGCCTTCTGCTATGATTTGAGGCCTCCCCAGCCACGTGGAACTGTGAGTCCATTAAAACTGTTTCTTCTGTAAATTACCCAGTCTTGGGCATGTGTTTATTAGCAGCGTGAAAACGGACTAATACCACGTAGCAAATGAAACAAAAGAAAAGTTTGCTGGTTTAAAATGCATAGCAATTTAAAGTTAGACTGGGGAGGGTGTGGAAGGAGAAAATATTAGACCCTATCATGGTGTTGTGGGAAGTCAGGGACCCCGAACGGAGGGACTGGCTGAAGCCATGGCAGAAGAACATAAATTGTGAAGGTTTCATGGACATTTATTAGTTCCCCAAATTAATACTTTTATAATTTCTTATGCCTGTCTTTACTGTAATCTCTGAATATAAATTGTGATGATTTCATGGACATTTATCACTTCCCCAGTCAATACCCTTGTGATTTCCTATGCCTGTCTTTACTTTAATCTCTTAATCCCATCATCTTCATAAGCTGAGGATGTATGTAGCCTCAGGACCCTGTGATGATTGCATTACCTGCACAAATTGTTCATAAAGCATGTGTGTTTAAACAATATGAAATCTGGGCACCTTGAAAAAAGAACAGGATGACAGCAATGTTCAGGGAACAAGGGAGATAACTATTAGGTCTGACTGCCTGAGAGCCAGGCGGAACAGAGCCATATTGCTCTTCTTACAAAAGCAAATAGGAGAAATATTGCTGAATTCTTTTTCTCAGCAAGAAACAGCCCTGAGAAAGAGAATGTGTTCCTAGGGGGAGGTCTCTAAAATGGCCACTGTAGGAATGTCTGTCTTATACGGTTGCAGATAAGGGATGAAATAAACCCCGGTCTCCTGTAGTGCTCCTAGGCCTATTAGGATGAGGAAATTCCTGCCTAGTAAATTTTAGTCAGACCAATTGTCTGCTCTCAAACCCTGTCTCCTGGTAAGATGTTATCAATGACAATGGGTGCCCAAAACCTCATTAGCAATTTTAATTTCGCTCGGTCCTGTGATCTCGCCCTGCCTCCATTTGCCTTGTGATATTTTATTACACTGTGAAGCATGTAACTACAATTTACCTGTAATTCTGCAGGCCCTCCCCCATCCACTACAGCCCCTCACCCTCCTGTTGTTTTGGTTCCTCAACCGGTCACTTTGCCATCCACTCAGCCTGCTTCTCTGTACCCTTCTTCACACATGGATGCCAGTAATCATCAGTATAGTTCTTCTCCTTCTGCTCCCCCAATGCCCTTTTTACATACTCTCATTCCGGTCTGACCCCCTCACTCTCAGTTTCCCTTATCTACACAGGCTTTTTCTGTCACTTCTATGCCAACTCCGTCTCAAATACCTTCTCTTGAAACTTCAATGCAATGCTTATTATGCCAAAACAAAGAAACAAGTGGATTAGATGCGTGGGCTTATCTGGTCACGCTAGACCCTCCTAACTTCCAAGGGGTACAAATGCATCGTTATGTACCTCTTAATCTTACCTTTTTAAAAGAATTTAAGGATGCTTATACTCAGTATGGTCCTACTTCTCCTTATGTTAAAATGGTATTGCAAACTTTTCATATGGAGGTCATTTTTCTTCCTTTAGACTGGGACCTTTTGGCAAAAGCTGTTCTAACCCCATCTCAGCATTTACAATTCCGTACCTGGTGGGCAGAGGAGGCCTGTTTGCAGGCTCAGCTAAATCGGACTAATGGCATTCTAGTTACTCAGGCTCAGCTCACAGGCTCCAATAGTTTCCCTGATATTTACACCCAATTAGGCTTTGATGCTTTTACCACGGAACAAATAAAAAAGGTGTGTATCAGAGCTTCGGATAAATTACGTGCCCCAGGCCAAGCTCCTGTTTCTTTTACTATTGTTAAACAAGGTCACTGATGTTTCTGTTATTTCCTCTAGTTTATGGTCTTCCTCCTGGCTTAAACATCCCGCTAATATGGGACTAGTAGGTGTTGGAAAAGCCGAGGAAGTTTATGAGAGCACATTTATCTTGCCTTGCACTGGCCCTGATGGTCAAAAGGGTACAATTCAGCCCTATATCACGCCAATTCCCATTAATCTTTGGGATAGAGATTTATTGGCACAATGGGGGGCTGAAATTAATATTCCACATAACTGTCATGGTGCTCCTAGTCAGCATATAATGGAAAACATGGGGTTTGTTCCTGGACTCGGTCTCGGTCCAAAACATGAAGGGATTACTAAACCCCTCCCAATTATTGTAAAAGAAGACAGGGCTAGTTTAGGTTATCCTTTCTAATGGTGGCCGCTGCCACGCCTCCTGATCGTATACCTTTACAATGGAAATCTGACACATTTGTGTGGATTGACCAGTGGCTGCTAAGGAAAAACTGGAGGCTTTAACTCACTTGGTTTCTGAACAGTTACATCTTGGAAATGTGGAACCTTCTCTTTCCCCCCTGGAATTCTCCTGTGTTTCTAGTAAAAAAGAAATCAGGCAAGTGGCGGATGGTAACCAATTTAAGTGCCATTAACCATGTAATTAAACCTATGGGGGCCATCCAACCCGGCATGCCTGCCCCTGCTTTAATACCTAAAAACTGGTCTCTCATAGTTATTGATCTTAAAGATTTTTTTTCATATTGCTTTACATAAATCGCATTGTGAAAAATTTGCTTTTACTGTACCATCTGTCAATAATCAGGGGCCTGCAGCTCATTATCAATGGAAAGGACTTCCTCGGGGAATGCTAAGTAGCCCTACCATCTGCCAGCTTTATGTTGGACAAGTGCTTTCACCAGTTCGAGCCCAATTTCCCCAGGCTTCTATTCTTCATTATATTGATGACATTTTAATTGCTGCCCCCACTGATAAATAATTAATTGACTGTTATCAAAGTATGAGCCGCCGTGTCACAGAGGCTGGATTACACATCGCTCAGGATAAAATTCAACAGACCACTCCTGTTCAATATTTAGGAATGGTGGTCGATAAACAATATATTCAACCTCAAAAAGTTCAAATTAGATGAGATTCTTTAAAAACGTTAAATGACTTCCAAAAACTTTTGGGTAACATTGATTATTTAAGACCTACTTTAGGCATTCCGACCTATGCGCTGTCTAACTTGTTTTCTACACTGCGGGGAGATTCCAATCTCCGCAGTCCCAGGACTTTGACCCCTGAGGCTTCGCTAGAACTGGAATTCGTAGCGGAAAGAATCAATCCAGACCGCCCAGTTGTCTAGAGTACAGCCATCTCAGTCTTTTCAGCTTCTGGTTTTCGCTTCATTACACTCCCCTACTGGACTAATAGTTCAACATAATGATTTAGTGGAGTGGTGTTTTTTTCCTCATCCTGTGTCAAAAACTTTGTCTGTTTATCTAGATCAAATGGCTACTCTAACTGGACAGGCTCGGTGTAGAATACTTCAAATTTCTGGATTTGATCTGAATTTAATTGTAGTTCCTTTAAATCGGCTCGAAGTTCAAGCCGCCTTTCAACATTCCGTACTGTGGCAAATTCACTTGGCTGATTTCACTGGTGTTATTGACAATCATTATCCAAAGAACAAATTGTTTGATTTTATAAAAATGACGTCTTGGGTGGTCCCTCGATTAACCAAAGATCAGCCCATTCCTGAGGCTGTTACCGTGTTCACTGATGGCTCCAGTAATAGCAATGCTGGTTATGTAGATCCTACAGACAAGCTTATTTCTACCTCTTACACCTCTGCTTAAAAGGCAGAGTTAATTGCTGTGATTACTGACTTACAGGATTTCCCCAAACCTTTAAATATTGTCTCTGATTCTGCTTATGTTGTACATGCCACTAAAAATAAAGAAACTGCTACTATTAAACATATTGATAATTCTGAATTGGCTTCTTTATTTTCAAGGTTACAACAGGCAGTTCGCCAACGTGGACACCCTTTCTATATTACACATATTAGATCTCATACCACTTTACCAGGACCCATGTCTGCCAGTAACCATGAAGTCGACTGTTTGGTCTCTTTTGCAACCCAAGAAGCTCAGGAGTTCCATAATCTCACTCATGTCAATGCTGCTGGATTAAAAGGTAAATTTGCTCTTACCTGGAAACAGGCTAAGCTTATTATCCACCGCTGCCCTCAGTGCCAAGTTTTTCTACTTCCAAATCAAGAACCTGGCGTTAATCCCAGAGGCCTAACTCCTAATGCTTTATGGCAAATGGATGTGACCCATGTTAGCTCGTTTGGCAGACTGTCATATGTGCATGTCCCTGTAGATACCTTCTCAGGTTTTATCTGGACTACTTGCCAAACAGGGGAAGGCACGGCCATGTTAAAAAACATCTGTATTGTTGCTTTGCAGTTACGTGGCTTCCATGTCAAATAAAGACAGTCAATGCCCCTGGATATGTTAGTAAGCTTTTGATTTATTTATGCAACAGTGGGGAATTTCCCATATTACTGGAATCCCTTACAATCCTCAGGGACAGGCTGTGGTGGAACAGGCCAATCTCACTTTTAAAACCCAATTGTCCAAACAGTCTGAACAACAAAAACGTAATTTAACTACACCCCACTCCCAATTACATTTGACATTGTTTACTTTAAATTTTTTAAATGTTCCTAAAGATAATAATCTAACTGCAGCTGAACACCATTATACAGGCAAAAAATTCTCCCTAAACGAAGGCAAACTAGTGTTATGGAAAAACTCCCAAACCAATACCGGGGAACCTGGCACAATTATAATGTGGGGAAGAGGATATGCTTGTGTTTCACCAGGAGATCATCAATCCCCTGTCTGGGTACCCACCAGGAGACTCAAGCTTCGGATGAATATTGACAACAAAAACCACAGGGAAAAGACGTCCGTGTCAGAGACCGTCCTCAGACGTGGTGAGATCTGTGCCAACTCCTTAGAAGCTGGCACACCAAATCACAATGGGTCTGATTCAGTCCTCCCTGATGGCAATGGAGACCCATCTAACTAATCCCACTTCTCCTGATTACCTTTCTTTTTCTCCTTACAAACCTAAAAATCTCACCATTTCTATTAGCCTGAAAATAACATCCCTCTGTTCTTCTCTTCCTCCTTCAGCACTGAATCTCGCTTACACTAGGTTTTATTTAATGATTCTCCTCCTTATACTTTCTGTCTCACCAGTTTCCTCTCACACTGATTTACCTGCTATACAAAATTATTCTTACTGGGCTTATGTGCCTTTTCCTCCACTTATTCAACCTCTCACCTGGATGGACGCTCCTGTGGAAATCTGCACTAATGACAGTGTGTGGATGCCTGGAGCTGCAGATGACCGTTGCCCCGCTCAACCAGGAGAAGAAGGCACTGCATTAAATGTTACCATGGGTTATAAATACCCCTCTCTGTGCCTTGGACGTGCACCTGGTTGTATCCATCTACAAATTCAAGTATAGACTGCTTATCTTCCGGAGAGATCAACTACAGAGGAACTGGGACATTTAGTCTCTGCTGGCCTCTCCCTTTTTCCTTTAAATCAAATGAAAGGGGGAGTAATGGGAATAATTGAAAATACCCCATATTTTCAATATAACCCTGCAGGAAAACCATGCCCTAAAAATTTTGAGGGCCCATCTAAAACTTTAATTTGGGAAGACTGTGTTAACTCACATGTAGTAATATTAAAAAATGTCTCATATGTTTTAGTAATAGACTGGGCACCAAAGGGCTATTTAAAAAACAATTGCTCCTCTGGCAGATGGGAATGCCTGAGGCTACTTATTTTATTTCTTATCGGGAGAATGAGAATCATCATTCTACTTTGCATAGGAGGTTCAGCTTATTCTTTCCCTTAAAATGGGAAGATAAAGGCATTACTCTCCTGAGACCTCATATGATATTCCCCATTCTGAGCCCAGAACACCCAGAACTTTGGAAATTGGCTATTGCCATGTCTGGACTGCGAGTATGGGAAGGGGAAACTATTCTGTCTGTTGTCCCCGATACCATCACTCTCCCTCAGTATCAACGTAAACACAGACGTTCTGCTTTGCTTACCTCCAACCTGACTGTTCCCATACAGAGTTGTGTTAAGTCTCCTTACATGCTGCTAGTGGGAAATATCAAAATTTGGATGAACAATCAAACTGTTTAATGCATTAACTGTCATTTATACACTTGTATTAACTCCCATTTTGACTCCAGGAAAAGTGTAATGTTGGTTCAAGCTTGAGAAGGAATCCAGATTCCAGTAACTTTGCCCAGACGTTGGGAATCCTCCCCCTCAATACATTTAATTAATGAAATGTTACAGTGAATTCTAAAAAGATCTAAGAGATTTGTTTTCACTTTAATCGCTGTGATCATGGGCCTAATTACAGTCACTGCACTGGTCATCACTGCTGGAATGGCGTTACACCAATCTATTCAAACGGCTCATTTTGGTAGTGATTGGCAAGCCAGTTCCACTCAAATGTGTAATTCTCAACAAGGCATTGATCAAAAATTGGCTAATCAAATTAATGATTTAAGACAGTCTGTTATTTGGCTTGGGGATTGGATAATGAGTCTCGAACATTGCATGCAAATGCAGTGCGACTGGAATACCTCTGATTTCTGCCGTATTCCTATAATGAAACTGATCATTCATGGGAAATGGTCAAAGGACACCTTCTAGGTAGGGAAGATAATTTATCATTGGATGTAACTAAATTAAAGAAACAAGTTCTTGAAGCCTCTCAAGCTCATTTATCCATTGTGCCTGGAGCTGAGGCGTTAGATCAGGTGGCAGAAAATCTTTCTGGACTAAACCCCATGACTTGGATTAAGTCTATTGGGGGCTCCACTGTAGTAAATTTTGGAATTATGTTTCTCTGTCTAATTGGCTTGTCTTTAGTGTGCTGGACCAGTCAAAGAATCCTGCGTCAAAATCAAGAGAATGAACAAGCCTTCATCTCCATGGCACATTTATATAAAAAGAAAGGGAGAGATGTTGCAGGAAGTCAGGAACCCCGAATGGAGGGATTGGCTGAAGCCATAAATTGTGAAGGGACCCCGAATGGAGGGACTGGAAGAAGAACATAAATTGTGAAGATTTCATGGATATGTATTAGTTCCCCAAATTAATACTTTTATAATTTCTTACGCCTGTCTTTACTGCAATCTCTGAACATAAGTTATGAAGACTTTATGGACATTTATCACTTCCCCAATCAATACTCTTGTGATTTCCTATGTCTGTCTTTAACCTCTTAATCCCATCATCTTCATAAGCTGAGGATGTATGTAGCCTCAGGACCCTGTAATGATTGCGTTACCTGCACAAATTGTTTGTAAAGCATGTGTGTTTAAACAATATGAAATCTGGGCACGTTGAAAAAAGAACAGGATGACAGCGATGTTCAGGGAACAAGGGAGATAACCATCAGGTCTGACTGCCTGAGAGCCAGGTGGAACAGAGCCATATTTCTCTTCTGAAACAGCCCTGAGAAAGAGAATGTGTTCCTAGGGGGAGGTCTCTAAAATGGCTGCTGTAGGAATGTCTGTCTTATATGGTTGCAGATAAGGGATGAAATAAGCCCCAGTCTCCCACAGCACTCCCAGGCCTATTAGGACAAGGAAATTCCTGCCTAGTAAATTGTAGTCAGACTGGTTGTCTGCTCTCAAACCCTGTCTCCTGATAAGATGTTATCAATGACAATGTGTGCCCGAAACTTCATTAGCAATTTTAATTTTGGCCCAGTCCTGTGATCTCACTCTGCCCCCATTTGCCTTGTGATATTTTATTGCCTTGTGAAGCATGTGATCTCTGTGACCCACACTCTATTCGTACACTCCCTCCCCTTTGAAAATCACTAATAAAAACTTGCTGGGTTTGCGGCTGGAGGGGCATCACGGAACCTGCTGCCATGTGATGTCTCCCCCAGACACCCAGCTTTAAAATTTCTCCTTTTTGTATTCTTTCCCTTTATTTCTCAGATTGGCCGACACTTAGGGAGAATAGAAAAGAACCTATGCTGAATTATTGGGGGCTGGTTCCAATATCATAGTATTCCTATAACAATGTACTTGATAGGTCAGTGTTGATCAGCAAATGATCCCAAGGAGACTTGCATGTGTATCACCTGTGGGTGTCCTAATTTAAGATGCAGATTTGTAGGCCCATATCAAAGTTACTAAATGTGACTCTCTGAGGCTGAGGCCTAGGAATGCACTTTTATTAAGAAACTCATCTAATTCTGATGCTTCTTAAAAGCTGAGAACTACTGAACCAGTTTCACCAGACCAGTGTTTCTGTGTTGCATAAGTTCAAGGGGTACATTTTCATTGTACTCCACATGCTCCCAGGGTGGCATGTATGTAAAATAAAATCTGAATGGTGCCCCTGGGGCTTTGTAATGTAGAGCTATTGCTTGGCCTTATCCTACTTTTGCTGTCACAGGCCTCCTAGTAGGTGTGGTTCATTCCCAGTGACACTGAAGAAGCTCTTAGCACCATTCACTGTGGGGAGCTATGCTATGGAGAATAAGAATTTCATTCCGTGCCAATAGGTAGAAATTGCTTCTGATTTATTGTGCAGGGAAATCTAGGTCACAATCTCTAATGGCCAACGAGTGCTCACTGGATGGCAAGAGAAGCCCATATACCAGGACTATGTGTTTCAAGGGGATGTGGGACTCCAATTGGAACAAAGTAATTTGTTCCAATTACTTTTTTCTTATTGGCTGTACATTTTGAAAGCCTGTATTCAGGAAACTAAGGAGAGTGGAAGTCAGGAAATGCTGCACAAAATTGCTTTGAACAATTTCTGATCTGGTTTATTGACTCCTTCCTCAAACAAGTTCTACTGACTTCCTGACTCAATGAACATTTGCTCAGCATCCATCAGAGAAATAATAGCTCAAGTCGATGGGAGGTTACCCATGCTTACCACGTGTTTGGTTGAGCTCTGGGAATGCAAAGTCAAGTAAAACCCTGATCTTGTGGAGTTTATATTTTAGTTGGTGGGGTACAGGGGGATCTAAACAAGATATAATGATATCTGGTAAGAAATGTGCCTAAGGTATGGAGGGAAGAAGAATTAATTATTCTTAGGCATATAGAAGCCTTGTTTAAAAGGCAGCACTTGATGGGCCTTGAAGGCAAAGTATAAAGGTGCTGGGGAGGAAAGCATGCTTGGCGGGAACACCTGCGTGAGCAAAGCTATGGTGGTGGGAGCCCATGTGGTGAGCTTAGAACACAGTACTCATGATGAGGAGTGGCCGGAGATGGGTCAGGTGGGGACAAGGCCAGAGGTTAGGGTTGAGTTGGGACAAGGCTTTGAACGTCTGCTGGAAAGCCTCACATTTATCTTCTTGGGAAGCCGAGATCGGACATAAAGTAGAATGATGTGATCAGACTTGTTAAGGCAGAAAGACCACTTGGCATCAGCGTGGGGTATGGCTGCTTCCTCTCCTGAATGCCTTCCTTGTTGTCTCCATCTGACTAGCACTACTCATATCTAAAGATTCAGCTCAAGCGTCACTTCCTTTAGGGAGCCCTCCATGATCCTCATGGCCTGGCCACCTACCCATCCCATGGGCCTCCATTGAATCCAACATAAACCTGGATCACAGAGCCTGAAACATCTTAGGGCACATTTGTTTCCCTGCCAGCCTGAGGGTTTGTTGAGGATTGGGCTCCTGTCTGCATCTCCCTATGGCTGGCAGCTGGCACAGAATCCAGCATTTTATAATGACTCACTAAAAATATTTATTGTTAAATAAATGAGAATAAGCATCCTCTGCTTTCATGTCTTCTGAAGTTGTGCATATATAATTACTACCATTGATTGAATCCTAACTGTTTGTGAGGTGCTTTATGATCTCATTTAATTCCCATACAAAACTTAGATGATAATGACAATAACAGGACTACTACTATACTAAAACTGTCGCCTGGTGCCTAACGTGCTTGACACTGAAGTGATTGGCTTATATTAACCCATTTAATTCTCATATCAACCCTTTTATGATCCTGAACAACACAGGCTTGAACTGCTCAGGTCCTCTGATATGCGGATTGTTTTCGACCCAGCCCCAACGGAAAATACAGTATTCAAGGGATGCAAAACTCATACAAGCAGATTCTGCAGGGCAGACTGTGGGACTTGAGTATGTGTGGATTTAGGTACATGGGGAAGGCCTAGGGGTGGTTCCTGCAACCAATTCCTTGCAAATACTGAGGGATGATCATATTATTATTTTCCTTTTTTACAAATAAAGAAACTGAGAGGCTGGGAGCAGTGGCTTTCATCTGTAATCCTGGCATTTTGGGAGGTTGAAGTGGGAGGATCACTTGAGCCTAGGAGTTTGAGACCAGCCTGGGCAATATAGTGAGACCTCCATCTACATTAAAAACACAAAAATTAGCTAGGTGTGGTGGTTCATGCCTGTAGTCTCTGCTCCTCAGAACTGAGGTGGGAGGATGGCTTGAGCCCAGTGAGCTGAGCACACTGCAGCCTGGGCAACACAGGAAGACCCTGTGAGGAAAAGAAAAGAAAAGAAAAGAAAGAAGGAAGGAAAGAGAAAGGAAGGAAGAAGAAAGAGAGGAAGGAAGGAAGAAGAAAGAGAGAAAGGAAGGAAGAAGAAAGAGAGGAAGGAAGGAAGAAGGAAGGAAAGAAGGGAGGAAGGAGAGGAAGGGAAAGAGAAAGAAAGAGAAAGGAAGGAATGAGGGAAGGAAGGAAGAAAAAAAGAAAGAGACAAAAGAAAAGAAAAAGAAAAAGAAAGAAGAAAAGAGAAAAGAAAAGACAAGACAGAAACAGATACACAGTGATAAAGTAACTTGCTTGTAAGTGGTGGTGAAGTTAGGATTTGGACCCAGGCACCATGGCTGGAGTCTGCGTTCTGTCTGCTGTATAGACTCTCCATCCCCTGGGCTTAAGTGAAGTTAGGATTTGGACCCAGGCATTATAGCTGCAGAGTCTGTGTTCTGTCTGCTGTATAGACTATGTCCATCCCCTGGGCTTAAAGAGGTTAGGAGGTTTTAGATTATTTAGCTATAAATGGCAGGGCAGGGAGTTGACTCCATGTCTGTCTGGCTCCAAAGTCATAAGCCTTCAATTTCCTGCCCTGTTCTATCTTAAACATGATGTGAGTGTTTACCAGGGTCATCACTAAGGCATTTAGAAAATGAAATTTCTGCTGAATTAAACACAGGGAGAAGTCTGATTCATGGTGGGGTTAGCAGCAGCCGGTTGGTGAAGGTGGAGAAGCTCAAGGTGGGTGGATTGAGTCTGCAAGAAATGGTGATTCAGAATGCAGCCTCAATCTAGGACATTTCCAGCCTGAGACATTATCTGAAATCACACCACAATATCTTCAAGCTACAAAACGCTGTAGTAGTTTAATTAATCTTTTTTTTAAAAATCTGTTGTAGCATTTAAAATCAGAAAATGATGTCCTCATTATCTCTCTGAATCCTGGAACATTATTCTCTACTAAAGGAGCCTGGATTTGAAAATCACTTCCTTTAGAAATCCCTTTTGAGTCCAGGTTCCAGGTGCAGGAGTCCAAATTCCTTTTGCTTTAGATAATGATTAAATGTCTCCTTTTCACCTTCCAGTTCCCTTCCTCTTTTCCAAGCAATTTAATCTTAACCATTCATGTGTATTGTTTAGTTAGTCATGGCAACAAGGCCATTCGACAGGTCAATTAGCAACTAAACTTAGACGTGATATTGACATTCTGGCTGTGTTAGCCACATTTTTGAGATCCTAGTATAAAGGTTTGACGGATCTCCATGATTTGCCAATACACTTGGACAATGAAGGTGCTGTAATTACAAAAGAAAAGAAAATTTCAGGACCCTTTAAATGTATTTTGCCAAGGGGGAAGTTAAACCCTGGAAACTGAGTCATGTAGCATGTTTGCAACTTACGCTTCTTACATTATAGATAAATTCTCTTCTGCATTGTTCTTGTTCTGTAAATGATTAGAAGAGACCAGAGACCAGAACTCCTTCCCTTCTAATCACTGACCTTTGTTGCAGATTAAGTCCCTACATTTTTCTCTTGTACCTAACTCAGACCAGATGGTACAAAAGAGTCCATGACTGTTACATCTTCAGTGTGGAATGTTAAATGTACCTTTCCTGAAAGGAAAAGACCACCTTGACTAATCAGACCATTGCAATTCTGCATTCGGCCTTATATAGAAAAATGTTGGAATTCTGCTAAGCTTCCCTAAACCTTGTCTATGTAAACAGTCCCAAACTTCTACACTTCAGAACATTGACTTCCATTCTTTGGAATCTGTGCTTCCCAAGTGGCCATCTTCAACTTTTGCACTTCAATTCAACTCTCTTCAAACTTGCTTCTGGCTGGGCATGGTGGCTCATACCTGCAGTCCCAGCACTTTAGGAGGCTGAGGTGGGAGGATCACTTGAGGCCAGGAATTCGAGACCAACCTGGACAACATAATGAGCCCTCCGTCTCTACAAAAAAGGAAAAAAAAAAAAAAAACCAAAACACCAAAAAACCAAAAAAAATTACCCAGGCATGGAGGAATACACCTGCAGTCTTAGCTACTTGGGAGGCTGACACGGGAGGATCCCAGGAGTTTGAGGCTGCAGTGAGTTACGATTGTGCCGTTGCACTCCAGCCTGGGTGACAGAGTGAGAACCTGTCTCTAAAAATAAAAAGGCCAACAAAGAAACTAGATTCTGACCCTTTTGATTATTTGAGGTTGACAAACAACAATGAAGCAAAAGCAGGCCTGATCTCTGCCCTAATGAGGGATAGTCTAGAGGGAGAGAGAGAAGCACATCTCAGAATCATATACAAACATGAAAGTACAACTGTGACAACTGCTTTGAGGATCAACAGGTTCTCTAACAGGGAAATTTAACCTCATCAGGGAGGTTGAGACAAGGCTCAGTGAAGAAGCAACACTTGAGTAAAGCCTGAAGGCTAAGCAGAAATTAATTAGGCAAAGAGGAGAGGGAAGGGTGTTCTAGGTAGAGGGAACAGCTTCTGCAAAGGCCCAGTGGTGGGGAGGGACCAGCAGTCCAAGGAGCTGAAAGAAGGTGATGAAAGGAGTGCAGGAGCTGAAAGAAGTAGAAGTAGGAGAGGCAGACAGAAGTCAGACCAAGCAGGGGTTTGTAGGCTCAGTGAAAGACTTGTATTTTTATCATAAGAGCAATGGGAAGCTATTGAAGAGTCCAAGGAAAAGGAGGGGTGGTGATGTGGTCAGTTTACTTTCTGAAAGCTGCTCTTTAGTGCAAGGCATGGAAAGGGAAAGGGTGCTTGCTTGGATACTGCTCTTCCCTGCCTCACTCTTAGTCCAGGAAGTCTGGGTGGAAGGCTGATGGAGCAAGCCTGGCCATATTGCCACATCCTCTCGTCCTCAGTGACTGGTTCAGGGATAGGCATGTAAGGAAATCAGGCTCAATCAGAAGTCCTGTCAGGTATTTAGCAGGGACGACAGGAACTGATGCATGGTCTTTCCTGTTGGCCTTGAACTTAAGATCACATGAGGAGCTGCTGTGGCTGTCTTACCACCGCAAGGTGGAGAGCCTGATGCTACCAGGAGGTGCCACGTGGGACCTGAGAGTGAGGCTGAGCCTAGAAATGGAGCCAAACCAAGTCCCGATGGCTTTCATATCTTGTCCAAGCACAACTGAAGGCATCCTTGCTTCTGTACTTTTCAGTTACATAAGCCAACCCATTTCTGCTTTGCCTACACCACATTTCATCCAAAGAGTCAGTGGGTTCACAGGCAGGAAGGGGACATGGAATAAGTCTCCTGGGCATGCCCCTCTGCTGGATCAGCGCTGCAGAAGGAGCTGGGCTTCCTGTTTGAGCTACTCCTGCCAAGCAGAGAGGCTTTCAGAGGAGGAGCAGGAGCAAACCGGCCACTGCCTGGGAACCGGCATTCTTTGGTACCTGGTAATCTGGTCTAGTCAGCTGGTAGCCGTGTAAATTAGAAGGCTCTATGCTGAAGGCTTAGCACTGTGGGTGCCATTGTCTTCCAGTTCCCTAGTAAAGTTTCTTTTAGAAGCTGTCGGCTGACCTGAGGGAGAAAGGGAGGGAACTAGGGAACCAGAGAGGTCTCAATGCCCTGGAAGCCAACGATCAGTGTGGGGGCCGGTGGGGAACACGGCAGCCACTGAGGACAGGCTTCGGCTCCAGGGAGATGTGCTTCCAGCCAGGAGCCAGGAGCCAGGAGAAAACCATGATTGTCCTTGGTTCTTACCTACGGTGGGTGCTGCCTGCTAAGTACCTGCCTCCCCAGCCAGCTCCTCTGGACCCCTCAGCCAGCTCTCTAGGTTTCCAGGCCCAGAGCTGCCTCTCAAGTCTGGTGGTTACTTGAGGCCCAGAGATCCACCCACAAACCTCAACCTCTCATTCCTCCAAAGGAAGAATACTATCTGCAAGGGAGGAGGATAGGCAGGGAGTGACATTGCTCTGTTCTCTCTTTCAGGATGAAAGGGCCAGAACTATCCAGAGAGCTGGACAAGAAACAATAAGCCATGAGTTTAAGTTCTTGCTCTAAGAACTCATAAAAGAACTGTGAGCCAGACCTCTTTGGGCCTCTGTTTTCCTCACTTGCAAGTAAAAGCACTGGATTCAATGTTCTTAAATCAAATATTATACACATTGGACTGGATAACTACCTTTTAAAACTATTCAGAAAATGAAGTTTCTTGCAACTACTGGAAAAATTGGTTGGGGTTAGTGTTTAGGTCACAATGGAAGGCAGAGTTCCTCCATCCCTCTCTCAACTAAAGAGAGGACAGCAACTCTGTCTGACCCCATACAGCATTTGACCTCGGACCTTTCCTTCTGGGACTTTGAACCTCGAGAGAGAGGCGCATGGTTAGGTGAAGGTGTGGCTGGGTTTGTGACAGCAGCAGTGTGGGGTAGAGGCAGTGGCAGTAGTGTGGCACTGGGGGACAGGCACAGTGCATGCTAGCTGTGTGTTCCTTTTGCCCAACCTCCCTGGCTTCTTGATGGCATCCCAGGTCTGGTTCCCGAACCTTCCTATCAAGTCTGTGGACCACCCAACAGCCTTACAGTTACTCCCTTTCCTGGTTACATCAGACAGAGTCAGTTTCTGTTGTTTGCATCCCAAGTATCCTGACTGATACATAATGGAGGACACTTATGTTATTAAAACCCCAAACTAGCTAGAGTCATTTTTGCCTTTTAAGATAGGATGACATAGTTCATGTCAGCAGGAAAATAAATGTTTGTATGTCTATTTCCCCTGCTAAATGTGTTGGAAGAGGGTCTGGAGAGTAGCAGGGGGTAGGCTGTCCTTAGGGTGCATGTGCACGGGTATGGATATGGAACCTCTGTGTTGTCAGACTGTTTCCTTCTTGTATTTCCTTAAGCAGGATCAGCAAACTTTTCTGTAAAGGGCCAGATAGTGAATATTTTTGGTTTTGTTGGTCATATAGGAACTGTTGTAGCTACTCAACTCTGCTGCTGTAATATAGAAGCAGAAATAGATAGTATGTAAACGAGCAGATGTGGCTGGTTTCCAATAAAACATTGTTTTCAAAAACAAATGGTGGGTCAAATTTCCCTGTAGGCCATAGTTTGCTAATCTCTGTCCTAAAGCACTTAAAGCACTTTGTATTCCTCTGTGATAATTCGAATTATTGTTCAACCAATATTTACTCCTTTCCCTCTTCCACTGTGGACAAAGTACAATTCCCTAAACCGGTGATGTTAGGCTTGGCCAAGTGACTTGCTTTGGTCAATGAAACATTAGCAGGTGTAATAAGAGCCTTAAATATGTTGTCGCAGTTTGGCTTGGATCTTGCATTCTGAACATGCAAGATCATGCAAGGGCGAGAAGAACATGCCCTGCGTAGCCACTGTGTCTTCAGCCCCAGAACAAACCACTCAGAGCTAGGATCCAAGCCCAGCCAACCTCAGTCCAAAGCAGAGCCACCCAGCTGAGCCCAGCCCAGATGAATTGACCCCCAGTTGATCCACCTGCAGATCTGTGAACATGAGAATAAATGCTTGTTGTTGTAAGTTACCGAATATTGGGATGGATTGTTAGCAATATTGTAACAGTAGCTAAAATACCATCTTAATGCATTCATCACAGACTGACTGTTTTATGGTTGCTTGTGTCATACATGTCATTTTTCCCTTACTGGATTAGAGATTCCTTGAAGCCATTCATCCGATCTAACTCTTCTTTAAAAATTCTGTAGCACCCAGCACATTGCCTTACAAATAGTGCTTCCTAAGTATTAAGATGGTGTGTAAGATACTCCTACAATGTCGCTAACAAGCCACAATATGATATTAAATGGTGAATGTAGCATTCATTCATACAAATGTGGAAGAATTTTCTGCCTCTAGTGAAGAATGACATTTTCTACTGTCTTCAGAATGATGAGAAAAATATCTGACATAAGGGTGACAGTGGACATTTAGGTCTCAACAAGACATAGTTTCACTTGACCAGAAGAGGAAAAGGAAGCTGAATGAACCCATGGTTCCGCTTCTCTATCTGTAAAGTGACTATAATGATAGAACCTACCCTTTGGGTTTTCATGAGGATTAAATGAGATAATTCATGCAAAGTAGTTAGCATTGCACCTGATCCATGGTGAGTACTCAAAATATTTTCATTATTATTATTTTCACAAAGATTATGTGAATTGTCTTGAAATCCAGCCCCAGGATTAATAATGGCAGTTGGGGTAAAACAAACCAAAAAAAAAGTATTTTACAACGATTCTCTCTCTCTTCCTTTGTTTCTCCCTCCTTTTCTCTCTTTGTCTTCCTTTCCACATTTACCCTCACACACAGAACTTTTATGTGCTATTTAGTGCAGTAAGGAAATTGCAGGACACTATCTCTATCATCAAGATACTAACAGTCTAATCAGACAGATACAAATATATATATTCAATGCTGTCTGTAAAAATATGTTACTTATAGACTGAATAAATAGCATATGCTATAAGAAAGTGTTTTGAAACATCTTCAAATATTAAACATAAGGAGAATGACAATGGAAGTCCCAATGCATTTCAAAGAATCCCTTTCATAATGATAACTCTTTCCAAGACAACTTAAAAATCAAGAGTAAAACTATTAATACATTTAAAAAATAAATTTACTTGGAAATTTAAAAGTTCTAGATAATTCATGGGTTAATAGGCAATGAAAATTATAAGGAATTTAAAACTGAAGGACAATGAAAATAATAAGTATCCAAACTATCTGGATGCAATTTAAGCAATATTCCAAAGAAAAAAAAGGCTTAAATGAATTTGGTATTTAACTCAAGGAGCTGTAAAAAATAATATCAGGGTAAGCCCAAAGAAATCAGAAAGAAGAAAATAAAAAAAGGAAGGACTGGAAATAAATGAAATTGAAAACAAAACAGGAAAAAAGAGGGAAATGGTAAAAAAAAAAAAAAAAAAGTGGACTCTGAAAACTCCAGTAAAATGAACAACTCTATAGCAAGACTAATCAAGAAGGAAAAAGTGCAAATAAACACTATGGGAAGGCAAAAGGGGCACATCTACAGATACGAAAGGGAGTACAATTGCCACAAGAAAACACTATTATCAGTTGTAGGCCCATATATTTGGAAACGTATACTGTAGCAGACACAGTTGCTGCAACTGTGCTGTGCTATGGTATGCTATGCTATGCTATGCTATGCTATGCTATGCTATACTGTGCTATGCTATGCTATACTGTAGTATGCTATACTATGCTGTGCTATGCTATACTATACTGTGCTATGCTATGCTATACTATGCTATGCTATGCTATGCTATGCTATGCTATGCTATACTGTGCTATGCTATACTGTGCTATGCTATGCTATGCTATGCTGTGCTATGCTGTACTATACTGTGCTATGCTAAAATATGGTATGTTACTGATAACACAACCCTAACATCTCAGGTGGCTTACAGATCACAAATGTTTCTTTCTCATTCATGTTGCAGGTTCAGTGTGGGTGTGGGTGAGGTCCTCCGCCCCACGCCATGCAGTGACTTAGGGGTGCAGTCTGATGGAGGAGCCAGCATCTCCACATGTGCTTCTGGGGTCATTGCAGCTGGAGAATCTAGAATCTACTTACTGTAGAATCTTTTTTTGGGGTGTGGGTATAGAGTCTTACTCTGTAGCTCAGGCTAGACTGCAGTGGCATGATCTCGGCTCACTGCAACCTACACCTCCCAGGTTCAAACGATTCTCCTGCCTCAGCCTCCCAAGTAGCTGGGACTACAGGCATGTCCACCATGCCTGGCTAATTTTTGTATTTTTAGTAGAAATGGGGTTTTACCATGTTGGTCAGGCTGGTTTCGAACTCCTGTCTTCAAGTGGTCTGCCAGCGTCAGTCTCCCAGAGTGCTGGGATTATAGGCATGAGCCACGGCCTCTGGCCTGGAGAATCTTTATTACTCTTGTAATCAAGTACTTCTTGTCTACCACCCTTGAAGATGCTGTGCTGTGAGGAGTGAAGTTGGCTGACAGCCTCCAGCTGTTGGCACCTTTGGAATCTGCTGCTGTGTTGAAGCTGAGCTCTGGGCAGCTCAAAGCCTGGTGGAATTACTAGGGCCTGGTAATGTCTGCCCAACAGGGGACTCCCCTCCAAGCAATCTGCCTTTGAGATTCCCACTGGCCTTGGCCAAGACTTTCTCAGAGCTGGACCACAGTCTAAGCTTCTTTCTGCTCACTCCTTCTAATTTACCTATCTTTGGATTTCCCTCTGAAGGGTGTCAGATGTGCAGTGCAGTCTGAAGGCTTTTCCTGCCTACTCCTGATTCCCTTCCGCCCCACACTCCCTGTATCTTTCAGGCATCGCCCCCAATAAACCACTTGCATTCCTACCTCCTAACTCCCAGCAGTCCAGAATCTCGAAGTCATGGTTCACCTTTAATCACATTTCACTGGTCAAAACTAGCCACATGTCCATGCCCATCTTCAAAGGGTTAGGACAGTCTAACCCAAAGGAGAACTGGATATTCGGGCACATTTGTAATTTTTATCACTACCGAAAAACCCTAAATAACGGGAAGAGAGGTTCTCTAAAAGAAAATAATATTTATTTGGGAGTAAGCATTGCAATGGAATATGGTGGGTGTATTCAGGGAAGTAAAAGAAGGTAATGGTTTTTAAAGAATAAACAAGGAGGATTACATAACTATTTTGAGATAATTATCCTTGGCTACAAGGATCAATAACAAGGGTTATGTCAGTCAGGTTCGACAGGCAGTTGCTGGGCAAATGTCCTTGCAAAAAGATATATATATATTTTTTTGTATAAGGCTGCAGTACCCTTTGTGCAAGATTGTGAGTTTTGGTCAGGTGCAGTGGCTCACGCCTGTAATCCCAGCACTTTGGGAGGCTAAGGCGGGCAGATCACCTGAGGTCAGGAGTTGGAGACCAGCCTGAATAACATGGCGAAACCCCGTCTCTGCTAAAAATACAAAAATTAGCTGGGCATGGTGGCACACGCCTGTGATCCCAGCTACTCGGGAGGCTGAGGCAGGAGAATCTCTTGAACCCAGGAGGCAGAGGTTGCAGTGAGGTGAGATCGCGCCATTGTACTCCAGCCTGGGCGAGAAGAATGAAACTCTATCTCAGAAAAAAAAAAAAAAAAGATTGTGAGTTTTGCATTATTTTCTAGCTGTTTTTGTAATCAGCCATATGTACATGGGAACATTTCCTTCATGGCCTTCCCAGCCTCTATTTGTCAGGGTTTTAATAAAGTGATTCCATTTTGATTCTGACAACTTTGGATACACAACTAATGATTAAACAGTTATTCGTTACCCTCCTTTTCTTACCAGCAGAGCCCCAATTTTTTCAGGTGTCTATCCTGTACTTCTATCATGACTCAGGGGTAAACTGTAACTTACTAGAGCCAATTATAAACCAATTTCCAGTAATTGGATCAAGAAAAGGCCAATGAAATCTTGGTTAATGCAATGGGAGAGGAAGTGTTCTGGGTGCCACCTGGATTTAAAAGTGACATAGGCCGGGCGCAATGGCTGACGCCTGTAATCCCAGCACTTTGGGAGGCCGAGGCGAGTGGATCACCTGAGGTCAGGAGTTCAAGACCACCCTGGCCAACATGGTGAAACCCCATCTCTACTAAAAATACAACATTAGCCGGGCGTGGCACGTACCTGTAATCCCAGCTACTGGAGAGGCTGAGGCAGGAGAATCACTTGAAACCGGGAGGCAGAGGTTGCAGTAAGCCAAGATCCCGCCACTGCACTCCAGCCTGCCTGGGTAGCAAGAGTGAAACTCCGTTTTTGTTTTTTTTTTTAAAGTGACACAGTGTGGGGAAGAGCCTTTTTTCTCTTTTCTGTTGGTGGGTATGGTTATGTATGAACTTGCTACTGGGTGCTGAGGCAGCCATCCTGCAGCATGTCAACAAGGAAAAAGAGAAAAGCAAAAAGAAAATCTAGGCTGCCAAACTTTCTGTAGGGAGCCCTTTATAGGAAGAAAAATCATGAAAACTTGGACTTACTCAGGTTTATATTCTCCTACCTCTTGCTTTCTTTTTCTTGTCAGAAGAATATTACTCATACACCTCTTCTCTCTCCTTCACGCCAGATCAGTTCTGGTTGGAAGAATGAAAACAACAGCTAAGTGGTGTGATCTAACTGACACAGGGAAAGAAGCTAAAATTGACCACTCAGGAAATGAGGCATGTATTAATGATTTTCTTTTGACTAGTTGTTTTTAAAAACATTGACATGCAATTAACTGTTGTCTATAAACTAAAATTCCTAAAAAGGAAAAAGGGGGCATAGACTTGCTATTTCATTCCACATTAGGAAGAGGACTAACATTTATTGTGTACTTACTATATGCCTGACATTTTACTAGGAACTTTTCATACTCTGTCTCACCAAATGACCTTGCTTGCCCTTTGAATAAAATTTTAACTCCTTTCCAAGGTGTATGTTCTGACCTCCCTCTCTGAAATCCACACCCTCCCCATCTCTACTCCACAGATCGGCCTTTAAATTCTGGCTTTATTATTTTCTCCTCCTGTTTATGAGACACACCCAGCACATTCCTGTCTCAGGGCTCCTGTTCTTGTCATTCTCTTTGCCTGGAATCCTCTTTCCTTGGATCTTCTCATGTCTGATTTCTTTTTTTTCTTTCTTTCTTTCTTTTTTTTTTTTTTTGAGACAGAGTCTCACTCTTCACCCAGGCTGGAGTGCAGTGGCGCAATCTCGGCTCACTGCAAGCTCCGCCTTCAGGGTTCATGCCATTCTCCTGCCTCAGCCTCTGCAGTAGCTGGGACTACAGGCGCCTGCCACCACGCCTGGCAATTTTTTTGTATTTTTAGTAGAGACAGGGTTTCACCATGTTAGACAGGATGGTCTCGATCTCCTGACCTTGTAGTCCGCCATTCTTGGCCTCCCAAAGTGCTGGGATTACACGTGTGAGCCACTGCGCCTGGCCAATATCTGATTTCTTTACATCAACCAGACCTCCACGAAAATATCCTTTCTTCAGAGGGCCTTCTGTGACCATCCTATTAGGTTAGTGCAAAAGTAATTGCAGTTTTTGCCATTAAAAGTAATTGCAAAAATTGTGATTACATTTGCACCAACCTTGTATCTAGAATAGCACCTCTCCCTCTACCCCAGTCTCCTATTCCAGTGACTTATTTTTTTCCTGTTGCACTTGTATCTAAAATTATCTCATTGTATTTGTTTTGATGTATCTCCTCCCACTTGATTTTTCCTCTCTGTCTTGTTCACTGCTGTCTCTCAAACATTTAGAAGAGTGGCTGGCACTTATAAATAGATTGGGGGTACAAGTGCATTTTTGCTACACAGGTATATTGGGTTGTGGTGAAGTCTGGGCTTTTAGTGTAACCGTCACCCAAACAGTGTACATGGTACCCAACAGGTAATTTCTCATGGCTGGAGCTCTTAAGGTGATACTCAATAGTGCTTGTTGAAATAATCGATAGATCACATAATCTGTAACATTGTAACGCAGAATGCACACCACGAGGAACCATGAGGTATCTCAGTAAGTGAGTGTTAGAAAAGAATTTATAGGATTTAGGTTCATAATAGGTAATTTTGGTTGGGATTTAAGGAAGCAGGACTTTTTTTTGTTTGTTTGTTTTCTACATTGGATATTGTCAGAAAGCAGGGATAATTCTATGATTAGAGATTCTTAATGAACCTCATCTCTAGGCAGGAAGACTAGAACAGGGCTAAAACCATAACTGGTAAAGCAGCAGCAGACAATCATATCAGGCAGGATGGGGAGATGTTTGGTGTTTTGGGGGTTTGCACAATGACCTTGTTTTTGTCAGCACTTAGACATGATTACTGAATGGCCTTGGTTTTTGGTCTCATTTCATAATTCATAGAGTGGCCTTGTGCGATATTGGTGTTCTATACAGCTGTGTTTAACAGGAGAATGCAAAGGTCCAGCTATTGAGTATCACAGCTTCTAGGCCAGTTTCTAGGTGTCAAGGTCCGTTCTCTGTCTCTTACAAGTGTCCTAAGGCTGGAGTCTAGTGTCAACACAGAAATAAGCAGGAGTATATCTTTTGGCTACTTGATAGTCCCCTTTCCCCAATTCTGGATTTGTATTGGATAGACACTGAACCAAGACAGCACAGGCCAAGGTAGAGAAGCAGTACTTCTAGAAGGCAACTAAAAATGCCTTTATTTATCCAAGAATTAATTAACCTCTCAGCACATGGCTAACATAGTTAATTTTCAAATGGAGAATGCTGTATATTTTGCATCCTGAATGATAGAACCCACCATTGCCTCAAAGGTCATGTTCAAAAATCTGCCAAGTCCTTGATTCTGGTTCAGATTTTTATGTAAACACAACAGTATGGTTTTAGGAAAGCCTGTTTGTTTGTTTGTTTGTTTGCTTGTTTTTTTGAGACAGAGTCTCGCTCTATCACCCAGGCTGGAGTGCAGTGGCGCCATCTCGGCCCACTGCAACCTCCACCTCCCAGGTTCAAGTGACTCTCCTGCCTCAATCTCTTGATTAGCTGGGATTACAGGCATGTGCCACCACACCTGGCTAATCTTTGTATTTTTAGTAGAGACAGGGTTTCACCATGTTAGGCTGGTCTCGAACTCCTGACCTCATGATCTGCCTGCCTCGGCCTCCCAAAGTGCTGGGTTTACAGGTGTAAGCCACCGTGCCTGGCCTTAGGCAAGTCTTTTAACCAGCATCTCAGCATCCTCTGGGACTCTGTGGCAGCTGTATTCCTCTGTTAACATTCCTGCTATATCGTAATTAATTTGTTATAATCTATCTGCCTGGTTAGACTGTCTCCCACATGTTTGTAACCCTGGAACTTAACAAAGGACTTGGCACAGGCTAGGCTCCTTACAAATATTAAGTGAATTTAAAATGGAGCTTTAATTCCTGGCTTGAAGTCACCTCACAAAACATTTAGTGAGTCTGTATTACGAGCCTGGAGGACGCTATGAAAAATCAGATAATCTTTCCCTTTAAGGAATTTGTATTCACTTCTATTAGAGTTAATAATAATAATAATGATAATATTTGATATTTACTGAAGATAGGGAACTTTGTTAGGTACTTTGTATGTACCTGAGTTATTGTCATTTTATAGGTGAAACAATGGATGTACCCAGTGGGTTAAGTTACTTTCCTGAGGTCACACAGCTATCACGGGGCAGAACGAAGACTGTAATTCAGATAGTCTGACTCCAATAACGCTGGCCCAACTACTAGGTTGAAACGTACAGCACCGTGCCCATCCACAGTTCTCTCATTTATCAGAGAGGAGGTCCTGAATCCAAGTTATCGAAATCGTTGCAGACATTTGTTTTAAAGAGGAATAGGTCAATATGACCAATGTGGTAAAGAACTTACGTCTTTTGCCAGGCGGTGCGTATGGGGAACAGAGCTGCGTTGGCCTTCTGTTAAAGCAGCTGGGGATTTCGGTTTTGGCTTCAGACCTGAACATCATTCAGTCAATAGCATTTATTGGGCGTCCACTGTGAGGAAAACAGATGCCCCCTGCTACTTCCTCTCCTCCCCACATCCTGGGGCAGGGAGGGGAAGTGAGGAAAGAAAAGCAAAAACAAGGCAAGAAGGATGCTGAGGGTGGGCAGGTGGGCACTCCCGCCCCGCCGCACCGGCCACGCCCCTTACCGCGCCCTCGCCCCAGAACCCACTTTAAACTCCCGCCCCTCGTAACGACGACCAATGTCCGACCGCGAAACGAGCAGGAGGCTGGGGATTGGCCAGTGCGAGGTTGCCGGGGCGATGGGTGGGTCCGGCGGGTCCCCTGGCGGGGCGGGGCGGGGGCGAGGGGTGCCGGGTGGTTTCCGCCCTGCAGCCCGCAGCCCGCCGCGCCACGGGCCGCGTCCCTCGGCTGTGGGAGGGGGCGGCCTCCACTCGGTTCCCTGCCCCGTCAGCCTCCCGCTCGGGGCGCGCCGCCTTTCGTCTGGGTCTCCGCCCCCAAGACCCGCGGCCGCAAGCCCGGGAGCGCGGCTTCCCCGGCCGGCTGCGCGATGGGCTGCGGGAACTCCACCGCCACAAGCGCGGGCGCGGGCAGAGGTGAGCACGGCGGGAGCGGGGGCCGGCGGGGGCGGGCTGGAGAGGCGGCGGGAAGGAAGGGTGCAGGGATCTTGGGTGGGGGGCGCGCAGCCCCCCTGTTCCCGTCCCCATTTTCGGGACAGGAGCAGACCTCCCGTTTCTGGAAAGACCGAAAGCGTGGCAAGTCCCCCACGCGGGGGCGGTCGCGCCTAGAGCAGACGAGCCTGCGGGGCATCTCTGCCGAGGGAGCGCGGGGAGGACTGTCGGGGGCTCCTTTGCAGCCGCCGGGGCTCCCCTGCAGCCGGTGGGGCTCGGCGCCCTCCTGGGGGAGAGGATTCCCGGACGTGGCCCCCGGCCGCTCCCCCACTTCCCACACTTGCTCCTCCAGGCCTCTCCCCAGCTCCTCGGAACCCAGGCGCTGCACCTGGAAAAGTGCAGCAGAGCAAGACAGGACTTTTCGGGCAGTGGTGGTGGGGCAGAAAGCGGGGAGTGGGAGTGGGGTTAGGGAGAACTGGAAACAGAGCTGCAAAAACGCATCCGTGTCTGCCGCGATGCCTAAGACCGGCTGGGCTGCTCTTAGGATTCCTCTGAGAAGCTGCAGCAGTAAGGATGTTTTACATATGTGAGACAGAGCTTTATTATTAACAGATTAAAGATACTTTTCATTAAAAACTCACAGACAAACACACACACAAATCGAAACTTCTTTTTATACCACTTCATTTTGTTGATTGGCAGGCAAGGTCTTCTAGCTTCCCCGGGCCAGCGAGGCTTTGTGTCAAGTGACTTTTTCCAAAACTCACCCTTCTATTTCACCCTGCTTTTGTCTCCGGATTTAAGGTAGCCTGGATCTGTTTTGAGTAATAGCTGCTGACCTATTTCAGTGTCCTTTTGGATAAAGAGCTCCTATCTCCTCCAATTGAAATAAATCTGATGCCACATCCTAGCCTAACCAGCAAATGCAAACAGCAGTCGGAGGCTGCAGTATTTCCTAGGCGGCTGTGGAGGCCCTGGCAATGGCTTTGTAACCTTGGGCCTGTCGCATCCCTTAACCCAGACGCCGGTAAAAAATGTAGTTTTAGACTCAAGACTTATTTATTTATTTTACAGTTTATTTTGACTTTCACATAATGAAATCGGATGTGGCAATCTGCTCAGTACTTGGCCAAGTTTGTGTTTCCTCCTTGGCTGCCGTTGTTGCCACACACCGGGAATATTCCGCTTCAAGAGAAAGGGCTAACCATATGTGCAATTCTAGTCCTAGAGATATGAATGAACCCAGGTAGCGATTTGTTGAAAAGTTTATGACTTAGAGTTAACCGTTACCATCTTGAATTAAATCCTGTCCTGGTGATAATGCAGAGAGCCACAGGAGAGCGAATTTTTTAGATACATGTAACAGTGGGGAAGGTTAGCTTAGCGCCTTATGCTAATGAGGGCAGACTGGCTTCAAACCTGCCTGTGGCCAGAAAGCTCTGCGTGTATGAAACAGTGTCAAGGCTACACCCTGCACTCAAATTGTGTCTCAGTCCACTAGGTACTGTGGCCCTATGCCATCCACTGCATGTACAGCCTACTTTAAAAAAGGTTAAGAAAAATTATCCACATTAAAAAAAATTGTAGGAAGGATTTGTAACAGATTTCCCTTAAAACGAGGCTAGTTTCATGCATGTACATTTTGATTTATTAATGAACTGCTTGTCAGTTTTAGGGATGGAGAGGGGCTACCATTGCCAAATGAAAATCAGAATGATGGACCAGGCACAGTGACTCATGCCTGTAATCCCAGCACTTTGGGAGGCCAGGGTGGGTGGATCACCTGAGGTCAGGAATTCGAGACCAGCCTGACCAACATGGTGAAACCCAGTCTCTACTAAAAATACAAAATTAGCCGGGTGTGGTGGCGCCTGCCTGTAATCCCAGCTACTTGGGAGGCTGAGGCACGAGAATTGCTTGAACCTGGGAGGTGGAGGTTGCAGTGATCCCAGATCACACCATTGCACTCCAGCCTGGGCAACAAGAGTGAAACTCTGCTCCATCTAAAATAATAATAATAATAATAGAAAGATAGTAAGGTATGATGAGCTAGCTCTAAAATGTTAATGTGAAAATCAAATTTGGGGGGGAAAATACGATTTCTTGGGGAAATACGATTCTCTTTGTGAATATTTGATTGACTTTTGTTTCCCCCTGGGAGCACATCCCTTATCACCTAAAGGGAAGTCATATTGAAAAAAAAAAAAACTACTGAAAGAGTAGTTTGAGGAGCAGTCTCACTTTTGTTTGTGAGGGACAGTGCATGTGAGAGCATGCTATTCTCTCCTCCAGCGTGCTCTTGGCCAAAAATTACTTTTTGTTCAGAGGAGAGAAGGATAGTGAATGCAGACTCAAATCATGCAGGAGACAACATGATGAGCAGGGAGTTATTGCATCACCTCTTTGATGGATCTGCTATTGTCTTGGAGAAGCCATTCCCAAACATTTCCTTGCCTGTGAGTCCACCTAGCCGACTTTGGGATTTGGTCATTGTTATTTTGAAATGTTGTCAGTTGGTGGTAGGAGTTTAGGTTCAGAGAGGAAATATATCAGGATGAGAGATGTAAAGAAAAATAAACCACCATGCAAAGGTACTAAAAATCTCTTCCAGTCCTGAGCTTGGGCATCCGTGTCAATTACACTGTTGACCAAGCTGCACACTTGGAGGCCTGAACCTTAGCAATACGAAACATGTTAAAGAGATGTTGTCCTTCTCTTCTAGCTATTTACAGTGCACAACTTCTGATATGTCCTAGGAGTCTTAGAATTCAGTAGCCATACTTCAACTTTTCAGAAAAAAAAAATGTCCAAAGAGATTGTGGAAAGAGTGCTGAACTTAAGAGTCTGGACAGTGAGCTTAAGCTTAGGTTTGGTGCTGGGCTGATTGCATTATTGTGGGTGTTTCAGGTTACTTTTTTTAAACTTTGGTTTCTTTGTTTATATAATGGGAATAATTGGGTGTATCTTGTTTCATAAGTGTTATGTGAAACTCAAAAATAATGTGAAAGCACTCTGTAAACTGTAATTATTACTATGTAATAATATTATTATTATCACCATTTTGAAGGCAAAGTGGTTTTCCTTGAATATTTTTCTATGAGAACATGGCACATCTTTTTTCATGCATTAATATATTATTATAAATACCCCTAAATCTGAAATCTCCATTCTAAGCCCTGTTTTACTTCTTGAGTTATTCAGGTAAACCAGATAATTGTTTCCCCTTTCCCTGAGCTAGCAGGACAGCTGCCTCTCTTGGCTTTTGTCTGAGGGACTTGGTTAACATGACAGATCGATATGCAGTAACGTACTTGAGTAAAGTGGGTTCCGTATGCCTGATGCGTGGAGAAACTGGTATGGAGTAAAAGGGTCAAGTGGCCATAAGGAGAAGTGAGATGAATTGGCCCCTTGATAATTCTGGGTAGACTTGCCCCTAGAGTACGTTTCTATTAATAACTGTAAGCTTACACATCGTCCACCCGTACGTGGGACCTCCTCTGCTGGGAACTTCTAGGGCAACGCTGGGGTGGTCAGCAGTGGATGTTTGTAGAATGAAGTCAAACTTTGTTGCTCTTGAGAAATTGGTAGTCTAGGTAGGAAGATTAAGCAATTGAGAATCACTGCAAAGCAGTGGATAATAGAATATAATCTGGACCTCCAAGTTTTCAGGAGATGTTGAATGACACAGTTTAATCAGAGAAGTCCTCCTAGAGGAGTTGAGCTGTCGACCTAGATGGAATTGTGAGAGGCATTTTGAGTACACAAAAGCTCTCTACTTTCACATTTTGATTTGATCACTCTCTCAAGGTAGGAATTTGATTTTTCCCAACGTACAACTACATAAAGAATGCAGCAGTTTTTTTCTGCATAGTCTGGAGTCTAGACCCCAAATTATAGAGAAACATCTGGATTTAATAGTTCATTTTAAAGTCACATTTGTTATAAGGCAGGGAGCTTTTGCACTCTCGCTCACTCTCGCTCTTTCTCTGCAGTCAGATTCTCTACTTGCTTGTTTTTCCCCCGAGCATATCTCCTGACTAGGCAGAGAAATGACCAACCTTGCATTCTGAGTTAATGATGCACAGCAGGTCAGTCATTCCCTTTTATATGGTCACATACATACAGACTATGAAGCAAGTCTTTGTAATATAAATCAGAAATTCCTTCTTATGTAAACCAGAAAATCCCTTAAAAGTTTGATAGTTCCCCATATCTACAGTAGCCTATTTTAATGCAGGCTAAAAGCTGTAGATATTATTTGCAGTGGGAGTTATCTCAGACATATTCAGCTCATGATATTTGGTTAAATTGGTTAGTTGAGTTTTTTCTGCCAGAGATATGTAACTGGCAACTGATCTTAACTTTGCAGGCAATTTATTGTGAGAATGTTTCCATAATAGTTTTCCTGCTGTTTATGTAACAATAGTCAGAGGGGAAGGAGCTTGATAATTATTTACCCTATTTTGTCAGTGTACCCCAGGGAGTTAATACAATCCTTTTGGGTCCAATTATTTAGATTAGTTATGTCCTTGTCCTCAATTAGCTAGATAATTGCATTCTTTTGAGGTAGCTGTATTGGTCCAGCCTTAATTAACATCTGTAAATGGTTTGGTAGTATTGAAATGATACAACTGTGTTTACCTTTAGTTCAAGATTTGTGGGGGAAATAATATAAAAATAATACAAAATTTTGTTGATATCATCAAACATTTTTATCTTGCACTACTCCCCTTTCCCCACAACTGTGTACCATCCTTCTTTCTATTTAAACATGCTGAACTCACTCTTGTTTTCTCTGTGTGAAACACTTTTTTTTGCTGGAGAGCTGATACTATGTTTATTTCTTGTCTCCTTTCCCCTCCCCCAAATGGAGGCCTCATGAAAGCCTATACATTTTGTTTACAGCTGTATCCTCAGCCTCTAGACCAGTGTCTACATTTTTAATGGATTTCTTCCTTCTTAAAATACATTTGTTGAATGAATGACCATATTTGAGAAACAAAAAAGATACAAAATGAAGTCCTGAGTTGGTGTGGGCATACTGTACTGATGTAGCAATTGAGGGAAGAAAATAAAACCTCAGGAAGTCAGGGAAACCTGCGTGGAGGAAGTGGAACTTTATTTGGCTTTGAAGAATAGGTAAGATTTGGATAGCAGAAAATGGAAGGCACGTCATTTTTAGTGCTGTAGGAAGTCCTAGAGACAGAAATGGGCTTGGCGCATTTCAGGGTAATAAGAAGTCAAGCCTGATTGGATGTAGTCGTTCACATTGGTTGCAGGGTATTGGGAAGAAGGAATGGTTAGGATACGGGACGAGGAAGACAGAGAGGCACTGAGGCCACAGAGTTGAGAGTGGGCTCTGCAGGCAAAAAGGCCAAGTACAAATACTACATTTGCCATTCATCATTTGTATGACCTTGGGCAACTTGCCGAGGCTGTCTGTTCCTTAGGTTCCTTGACCATAAAATGGGGGTGTAATAAGAGAGCCTACTGTAGATTGAGTGAGTTAATGTGTGTAAAGTGTTTAGACCAGTGACTCGTATATCGTAAGTACTCACACTGGTACTGTGTAAGTGCCAGTACACAGCTGGTGTAGAAGGAAGGCGTGAGCCACTGAAGGCGTGTACATACAGAAGTGGCATCATTCACAGCTGCTGTCTGTGCTCAGAGAAGTGCTGAGGGCCTGGATCATGACTGTGGGCCCTGGAGGGGCAGAAGCGTTGAGGTCACAGAGACGGGGAAGACAGTTGAGCTAAAGAGAGCCTGCAGATAGGCCGGGCGCGGTGGCTCAAGCCTGTAATCCCAGCACTTTGGGAGGCCGAGACGGGCGGATCACAAGGTCAGGAGATCGAGACCATCCTGGCTAACACGGTGAAACCCCGTCTCTACTAAAAATACAAAAAACTAGCCGGGCGAGGTGGCGGCGCCTGTAGTCCCAGCTACTCCGGAGGCTGAGGCAGGAGAATGGCGGGAACCCGGGAGGCGGAGCTTGCAGTGAGCTGAGACCCGGCCACTGCACTCCAGCCTGGGCGACAGAGCGAGACTCCGTCTCAAAAAAAAAAAAAAAAAAAGAGAGCCTGCAGATGTGGGATGAAGGAAGAGGGAGAAGTAAAAACTAAACTGTTAGAGCTTCGGTAACTGGAAGGAGGCTGCTACTCACTCTACAAGTAAGATAGTAAGGGACAGGTGGTCAGCATACTTGACTGTAGCATGTTTGAAGTGATGATGAATAAAGAGGGGTTTGGAGACCCCTCTGCTCAGGTAGTCGTCACTGGTGAGACAGAACCAAGAAGCTCTGTGCATCATTCGCTTGCTCTGTCTCCCCAGAATTGATGGTACAACCATGTGAATGGTTCATAAAGGCATCCAAAGTGAGTCATTCGTTTCTGCCATTGTCACAGCCAGTAGCTTCTTTTTGCCCACTGCCCCAAACAAAACCAATGAGGGCTGGGCGTGGTGGCTCACACCTGTAATCCCAGCACTTTGGGAGGCTGAGGCAGGCGGATCACCTGAGGTCAGGAGTTTGAGATCAGCCTGGCCAACATGGCGAAACCCCATCTCTACTATAAATACAAAAATTAGCCAGGTGTGGTGGCGCGCGCCTGTAATCCCAGCTACTTGGGAGGCTGAAGTGGGACAAATGCTTGAACCCAGGAGGGTTGCAAGCAAGGCTGCAGTGAGCAGCTTGGGTGACAGAGCAAGATCCCTTCTCAAGAGAAAAAAAAGAAACAAGCAAACAAAAAACAAACAAATAAACAATGAGAGCAGCAGTTTTTGTGGCAAAGAAAGAGTTTAATAATTGCAGGGCTGACCAAGTGAGGAGAACAGTGAGAAATTTCTCAAACCTGTCTCCCTGAGAATTCGGAGGCTAGGGTTTCTTAAGGGGACTTTGATAGGCAGGGGGTTACTGGGGAATTGGAATAACTGGTTGGCTAGGGATGAGGTTATAGGGGCATCTACAACATCTTTGGGCAGTAAAGTCAGTTCCCAGGAAAAGGCTGGTTCTCAGAACCAGGTGGCATCTCTTGATCTACTAAAATGTGAAACCTGAAAAATATCTGAAAGACCAGGTCTTTAGGTTTCACGATACTGATGTTATCTATAGGAGTATTTGGGGAAGTTGGAAATCTTGTAACCCCTGGTTACATGACTCTAGGGCAGTAGGCAACTTATAGGAAAGCGTGCTAAACAATAGCGGGGTCATTGTTTATGCCTATTTTTTAGTAAAGCTTAAGCCCCTACCATAATTTTAACCTTGCCATATGAATGCAGCTTTGATCTTTGAACAAGGATGGGGGCGTGGGGGGTGGGGGTCAGTTTTCCTTGCTTCAAAGTGTAACTATAAACTAAATTCCTCTTGTAGTTATCTTGGCTTCCATGTCAGAACAGGAAAAAAACCTATTTAAAAGCAAAGCAAAATAGAATCAGTTATATTAAATTTCTCTCATTATTTATAATTCAGCAAAGGCAGTTTACCATGAGCCTTTACAGCTCCATATAGACATGACTTAAATTTTAGTATATCAGCTAAATGTCAGTGCACTAACTTATGCCTGTACTTTTTATATGGCTGCATTTATTTTTGGTTTGTTTATTTATTTTTGAGACAGAGTCTTGCTATGTCACCCAGGATGGAGTGCAGTGGTGTGATCTCAGCTCAATGCAACCTCCACCTCCCAGGTTCGAGAGATTTTCCTTCCTCGGCCTCCTGAGTGGCTGGGATTACAGGCACGCACCACCACACCCGGCTAGTTTTGTATTTTTAGTGGAGATGGGATTTCATTATGTTGGCCAAACTGGTCACAAATTCCTGACCTCAGGTGATCCACCCGCCTTGGCCTCCCAGAGTGCTGGGATTACAGGTGTGGGTCACTGCACCCGGCCATTTTTTGGTTTTTACTTGCCTCAAGTAGAGCTACTTGTCTTAGTTCATTTTTGTGTTGCTATAAAGGAATACCTGAGACAGGGTAATTGATAAAGAAAAGAGGTATATTTGACTCATGGTTCTGCAGCCTGTACAAGAAGCATGGCACCAGCGTCTGCTTCTGCTGAGGGCTTCAGGCTGCTATCATTCATAGCAGAACGTAAAAGGGAGCCATAGTGTGCAGAGATCACATGGCAAGAGTGGAAGCAGTAGAGAGAAGAGAGGGAGGTGCCAGGCTCTTGCTAACGACCAGCCAGCTCTCATGGAAACGAATACAGTTAGAGCTCACTCTTTACCACCAGCCATTCATGAAGGATCTGCTGCTATGGCCCAGACACCTCCCATTAGACCCCACCCCCATGAGATTTGGAGAGGACAAATAAACCAAACTCTAGCACTACTCAACAAGGGCGACCTATAAAAACGAGATTTTCTATAAGAGCTTCCATTTTCATTGACATAATTTTGTATTTCTAGGACACATTGACCTGAATTTCTTTCCTCCATTATTTGAAGAAATCACTTATGAATCTGTATTTTTTGTATTGTACTCTGAAAAACAAGCATTGCTTTGGATGAAGTAGTGAGAAGTTGTTCCATTTCTTTTGGCCAAACCAAGACTATGACATAGTTTTATAACTATTATGGGTCAGAAGAGCCATAGCAAGCTGTCAAAATTAAAGAGAATTTTGTTTATTTTTCTGCAGTTATATTTATATAGTTCTCAGGGGGACTGTTTCTTTTCTAAAACAAATAAGGAGTAAAACATTCCTGCATGTTATTATTATTTCCCATAAGAGCCATAGGCATTTATGTTTCTGATCATTTATGCTGAAAGAAGAGTGCTTTTTAAATCTTCAGTATTTTTTTTTTTTTATAAATTCTTCACATACATAATTTTGAGTGTGTGTGTGTGAATTATCACCACTTGGTTTGAAGAATATAACTTAATATGTAACTTAGCAATTCACGTACTTGTGAATATTTCTAGTATATTTTATAAAGTCTATAGAGTATATAGTGTAGTGATCATAAAAGGTGTTAATAGACTAAAATGTATATGACCTTTTCTTTTTTTTTTTTCCTGAGATGGAGTCTCGCTCTGTTGCCCAGGCTAGGTGGGCGCAGTGGTGAGATCTCGGCTCACTGCAAGCTCCACCTCCCGGGTTCATGCCATTCTCCTGCCTCAGCCTCCCGAGTAGCTGGAACTACAGGCACCCACCACCTCGCCTGGCTAAGTTTTTGTATTTTTAGTAGAGACGGAGTTCCACTGTGTTAGCCAGGATGGTCTCGATCTTCTGACCTCGTGATCTGCCCGCCTCGGCCTCCCAAAGTGCTAGGATTACAGGTGTAAGCCACCATGCCCGGCCCTTCTTTCTTTTAAAAGATAGAAGTATGTTCTTCATAATAGAGTTTGGCATGTGGGAGGAGACTCTCACATCAATAGATGTTTAAATCTGTATAATACTGAAGGGCTGGACAGTATGACTCACAGTTTTTAATGTACATGACAGGCTGATTAGCTTTCGAAGGACCATCTGTCTGTAGGAACCAAGATATTGTATCCATCTACTTAAAATTACTCAATGCAGGCTGGGCGTGGTGGCTCACGCCTGTAATCCCAGCACTTTGGGAGGCAGAGGTGGGTGGATCATGAGGTCAGGAGATCGAGACCATCTTGGCTAACATGGTGAAACCCCGTCTCTACTAAAAATATGAAAAATTAGCTGGGTGTGGTGGCATGCGCCTGTAGTCATAGCTACTTGGGAGGCTGAGGCAGGAGAATCGCTTGAACCTGGGAGGCGGAGGTTGCAGTGAGCCGAGATTGAGCCACTGCAATCCAGCTTGGGCAGCAGAGCAAGACTCCGTCTCAAAAAAAAAAAAAAAAAAAAAAAAAAAAAATGTACTTGATGCAGTATCTTGTAGCTGGCTTGTGGACGAGGAATAAAATTCTGTTTGTGTTGTGCATGATATATATATATATTAAATTTAGTTTCCCTCCAGATATTAATTTTGCTGTGTATTTTAAAAGATAATATTTTTTGGAGGCAGGGAAGGACAAAGATAAAGTGTAGTGGGTTGAATGGTAGCCCCCAAAAAGATATGTCTGTGGGGAAAAGAAAGAGAGATCAGACTGTTACTGTGTCTGTATAGAAAGAAGTAGACATAAGAGACTCCATTTTGTTCTGTATTTGAGATGCTGTTAATCTGTGACCCTACCCCCAACCTTGTCCTTGCAAGAGACATGTGCTGTGGTGACTCAAAGTTTAAAGGATTTTGGGCTGTGCAGAGTGTGCTTTGTTAAACAAGTGCCTGAAGGCAGCTTGCTGGTTAAAAGTCATAACCATTCTCTTAATCTCAAGTACCCAGGGGCACATACACTGCCAAAGGTCGTAGGGACCTCTGCCTAGGAAAGCCAGGTATTGTCCAAGGTTTCTCCCCATGTGATGGTCTGAAATATGGCCTCGAGGGAAGGGAAAGACCTGATCGTCCCCCAGCCTGACACCCGTGAAGGGTCTGTGCTGAGGAGGACTAGTACAAGAGGAAAGAAGGCCTCTTGGCAGTTGAGATAGAGAAAAGCATCTGTCTCCTGCTTGTCGCTGGGCAATGGAACATCTCGGTATAAAACCCGATTGTATGTTCTGTTTACTGAGAAAGGAGAAAACCGCCTTAGGGCGAAAGGTGGGACTTGCTAGCACAATGCTGCTCTTTATGCACCAAAAAGGTTTATGGAGATGTTTGCATATGCATATCAAGGCACAGCACTTTTCCTTAAACTTATGTCACAGAGATCTTTATTCATATGTCTTACTGCTGACCTTCTCCCAACGATGATCCTATAACGATGATCCTATTATCCCGCTACTTCCTTTTTTCTTAGATGGTAAAGATAATTATCAATAAATACTAAGGGAACTCAGAGACCGGTGCTGGCATGGGTCCTCTCTATGCTGAGCGCCGGTCCCCTGGGCCCACTTTTTCTTTCTCTATACTTTGTCTCTGTGTCTCATTTCTTTTCTCAAGTCCCTCGTTCCACCTAATAAGAAACACCCACAGGTGTGGAGGGGCAGGCCACCCCTTCAATGTCCATGCTCTCATCTCTGCGGTGAGTGAATGCAACCTTACTTGGATAAAGGATCTTTGCAAAGGTAATAAATAATGGATTTTGAGATGAGGAAATTATACTAGATTATCTGAGTAGGCTCTAAATCCAATGAGAAGGGTGTTTATGAGAGACACGAGGAGAAGACAGACATAGAAGGGAAGGTGATGTGAAAATGGAGGTGGAGCAGACAGTGATGGGGCCACAAGCCAAAGAATGGCAAGGAATGCTTGCTGCACCAGAAGCCAGGAGAGGCATGGAATGGATGCTTCCCTAAGGCCTCTGGAAGGAGTGTGGATCTGCTGACACCTTGATTTTGTACTTCTGGCTTCCAGATCTATGAGTGAATAGATTTCTGTTGTTTAAATCACCCAGTTTGTGGTAATTTGTTACAGTAGTCATGGGAAACCAAGACAGTATTTTTCTTCAGTAGTTCAGGAATGAGACAAAATTAGAATATAATAAAATGCATTAAACTCTATACCTGGAGTATGAATAATTCTTTGCTGAAATAAATACAGCATGATGCAATCTCGGTGTGATTCATAAAGCCCTTCAAGACTGTTCAGAACCTTAGCCACTACTAGGACAAATACAATTTTTATATGAAACGTAAAGAATATCTGAGAAGTTTTTTTTTTCCCTTCCTGACACCTAATTCTTCGACACCAAGTGTCCTGCAATTCAATTCAGTTCTAACACTACCTGGAGTTAGCGTCAGCCTCCACAGGTTTAATGGGTCGGTCCCACAAGACTGCCCTCCCTTCAGACACTAGTTGCAAATATTGGGCTTCCAGGTTGCCACACTTCTGTCAACTTGGCTATAGATCTGGTTGTCTTCACAAATCATCTCAGGCTCAATGATTTGCTAGAATAGCTTACAGGACTCAGGAGGATACTTTCCCCATGTTTACTGTTTGATCATAAAGGGTCTGAATGAACAGCCAGTGGAAGAGGTACTTGGGGAAGTCTGGAAGTATCCCAAGTGCAGAAGCCTCTGACCCCAGTGGAGTTGGGCTATGCCACAGTCCTGGTGCATAGATATCTTCACTAACCTGGAAGCTCACTGAATCCAGTAATATGGTTTGGCTGTGTCTCCACCCAAATCTCACCTTGAATTGTAATAATCCCCACATGTCAAGGGCTGGGCCAGATGGAGATAACTGAATCATGGGGGTGGTTCCCACATTCTGTTCTCATGGTAGTGAATAAGTCTCATGAGATCTGATGGTTTTATAAATGGGAGTTGCCCTGCACAAGCTCTCTTGCCTGCTGCCATGTAAGATGTGACATTGCTCCTCCTTTGTCTTCCACCATGACTGTGAGGCCTCCGCAGCCATGTGGAACTGTGAGTCAATTAAACCTGTTTCCTTTATAAATTACCCAGTCTAGGGTATGTCTTTATTAGCAGCGTGAGAACAGACTAATACATCCAGTTATTTTGAGGTTTTCATAGGAGCTGTGGTTTGAATGTGTTCCCCAGCATGTGCTGGAAATTTAATCCCCAATGCAGTAGTGTTGGGAGATAGGGCCTAATAAGTGATTAGGGCTTGAGGGCTCTGCTCTCATGAATGGATTAATGTGTTTAATCATCAGTAAACTGGGGGACGAATGGAGTGGGTTGGTTATTGAGAGTGGGTTGGTGTTTGAGAGAGTAGGTTGGTTACTGAGAGAGTGGGTTGTTATAAAAGCAAGTTTGGCCCTTCTTGCTCTCTTGCTGTCTTGCCCTTCTGCCTTCCTAAGTGGGATGAAGCAGCATAAAGGTCCTCACCAGATGTGGGCCCCTCAATCTTGGACTTCCCAGCCTATAGACTATAATAAATAAATTTTATTTTCTTTATAAATTATCTGGTCTGTGGTATTCTGTAACAGCAACACAAAAAAGGACCAAGACGCAAGCATGACTGGTTAAATCCTTGGCCACTGGTAATTAACTCAATTTCCAGCCTCTCTTCTCTCTCTGCAGGTGGCAGGGTGGAGCTCAATGTTCCAAGCTTCTAATCAAGGCTTGGTCTTTCTAGCAAACAGCCCCCATCCTGAAGCCATATAGGGCTTGGCCAAGAGTCATCTCATTAGAAGCCTCACAGAGAGGCTTCTGTCACTCATCATTCAGGAAATTCCAGGGGTTTTAGGAGCTCTGTGCCAGGAACCAGGGACAAAGACCAAATATCTTATGATGAAACCACAATACTAGATTAAGTTTTTTGAATGTTTGAATGGATTGGGTTTGCTATGCATTTTTAATTAATTGAGACTTCTGTCATTGAGACTCATGAATAAAATGTTAAAATCTTCAAAAGTGTAGAAAGTAAAAGCTAAACACAGCCAAGGTGAGAAGTGATACTGTAAACAACCAACAGTGATGGAAATGTCCTTCCTTACATTGTATTTACAATCACTTTTTGTTACTGAAACTGCATGTAATACTTTCCTGAGAACAAACCTTTCCCCTCTCCATTTTTAGGAAGATATTTAAAATTATGATTATCATTTCTACAGTTTTGGGAAATAGTCATTAAATCTTTTGACCCCCTCTCCCCAAATTATAATAGTCTCTCTCTATTTTTTGGTGTGTTTTTTTCCCCACAAGAAACACTGTTACCTTTTTTTTTCATTTCTACTTCTCCTGAGGCCTAGGCCCATTGTATTAACCCACCAAGGTTATGTTTAAACAGTAAGGAGACAGTTTGGCAGGACGTGAAGTGGTATTAGGATGAATGCTGTATCCTTGTGGTCTGGAAAAAAATAGATGTAACATTATACATATTTGTTTAATAAATGATAAAGCACACGAACCACAGATACAGTTTAAAGCAAATGGGATCTTGCCACTATCTAATTTTGATCAAAGCACTTTTTGCATAATTACTTCGATTAGGGTTTGCCATTTGGTTAATTACAATAAATATATAAGTGAAGTATGATTAAAAGGTTGCAGTGAGGGTAATTTTATTTCTGATCATTCTATGATTTTATACTTTTGCAGGACAAATAAACTTATGCTTTGCATTTTACATACTGAGGTACTCTGATAGTTTTGTTCAGGGTTTCCAACATTTGCAACCTTTTTTTTTTTTTTTTCTTTTGGGAAGTTGTGTGTTAGGGAGTCATATTCTCATTACCCTGGTTACAGGCTTCTGAATAACCACCATGTTACCTTGCTTCTAAGATGCACATTTTCTCCCCTATTAAAAAATGGAGCACATTTTACAATCATACACACACACACACACACACACGCACGCACACTCTTCATGTAGTGTTTCTGACTTCTTTGCCCCACCCCTACCATTGCAGTTATTCTGTTGATGATGCCCTTTCAAATGAGGGCTGTTTTAGAACAGAGGGAATGGTCTGTTGACTTTGTTTTAAATGGTGACACCACGCATCTCTCTTGGGTCTGCTGGGATGTTAAATGGTGAGCCCAGCAGGGAAGAGGGCCTTGATGGTGCCCATAGCTTGGTGTAATCAAGGTGAAGTGGATGGAGAGTTCTTGATGCTGATTAAAATAAGCACTGAATGTACAACATGTGGCCATTTGTAAACTCATTTCTCATTTCACACACATTACTGTGCTTTGCCTTCCTAGCTGCATTTGTTGACCCAGTAGGTCCTCATTTACTAGATGCTGAAACAAAGTGATTTAGTGACTGTCAGACAGACATTGGAGCAGGGACCCGACTCCTGTCATCTGCCTTCCGATTCCATGCTGTTCTTACCCCATCCCCCTGCTGCCATTCCTGAGATGTAGCAGGGCAGCCTTGGCCACTCTCTTCTTCCTGTGGATTGTACTGGATCGTCCCTCATCTTTAGATGTTGAGGACTCAGCCGGGTGTGGTGGCTCATGTCTGTAATCCCAACACTTGGGGAGGCCAAGGCGGGTGGATCACTTGAGGTCAGGAGTTCAAGACCAGCATAGCCAACATGGAGAAACCCTGTCTCTACTAAAAATACAAAAAAAATTAGCTGGGTGTTGTAACAGGTGCCTGTAATCCCAGCTACTCAGGAGGCTGAGGCAGGAGAATAGCTTGAACCCAGGAAGCAGAGGTTGTGGTGAGCCGAGATTGTGCCACTGCCCTCCAGCCTGGGCAACAGAGTAAGACTCTGTCTCAAAAAAAAAAAAAAAAAAATCGAGGCCTCATGGTCCACATTATGATCATTGTTTTCTTCCTCTGTAAGACTTGCAGAATCAAAGGCTCACCTCTGGCTCTCCGTTCCCCTGACTACAGCAAAACCCAAACACATTCTTTATCCTTTTCCACAAAAATAAAAAAGAAAAGCTAAAAAGATAATATTTTCTTTTTAGATGTAAACTGAAAATTCTAAGCTCCCCCAACTGATTAAATGGACCCCTCCTCTTGGCCAAGGTCATTCCTAAGTTAACCTGAAAAACCAGTTCAGGCCTTGATGGAAGTGGGGATTGGACATGCCTCATTATACCCTCTTCCCTTTGAAATTCAGGCACAACCGATCAGCATTTAACATTAAAACAGACCTTAATAAGATTGACAAAGCAGACTCTTTGTGGTAATAAGATACCAACATGACAGCAGGCTCTAAAAGAAGTCAGGCCGGGTGTGGTGGCTCATGCCTGTAATCCTAACACTTTGGGAAGCTGAGGCAATTGAACTGCCTGTGCTCAGGAGTTTGAGACCAGCCCGGGCAACATGGTGAAACCCTGTCTCTATTAAAAAATACAAAGATAAGCCAGGTGTGGTGGTGCACTCTTGTAATCCCAGCTACTCGTGAGGCCGAGGCAAGAAAATAGCTTGAACCCAAGAGGCGGAGGTTGCAGTGAGCCGAGATGGCACCACTACACTCCAGCCTGGGTGACAGCATGAGACTCCAAAAACAAAAGAAAAAAAAAAAAGAAATCAAAGTATTTTATCCCAAAATATATTTCTTTGACGTATTTTGAAATGGCTAAGCAAAGTTGTCACTTGAGAGGAAAATCTATATTCTGTAGAGAAATTCTCTTTCCTTTCCAGGTCTTTTTCCTGATCTAGGAGAGAATTAGTGTCTGGCAGTTTTTTTTTGTTTTTTGGTTTTTTGGTTTTGTTTTGTTTTTGTTTTGAGACAGAGACTTGCTCTGTTGCCCAGGCTGGAGTGCAGTGGTGCAATCTCAACTCAATGCAACCTTTGCCTTCCGGGTTCAAGCAATTCTCCTGCCTCAGCCTCCCAAGTAGCTGGGATTATAGGTGCCCACCACCATGCCTAGGTAATTTTTGTATTTTCTTTTTAGTAGAGACAGGGTTTCACCATGTTGGCCAGGCTGGTCTTGAACTCCTGACCTCAGGTGATCTGCCTACCTCAGCCTCCCAAAGTGCTGGAATTACAGGCATGACCCAAGGTGCTGGCCTGCCACCTTTTAAAGTCTGATAAGAAACATTTAAAGGAGCTTCATATGGTGCCAGCCTGGCACCTTTTAAAGTCTGATAAGAAACATTTAAAGGAGCTTCATTGCAAAATAAAACCTTGATCTCCACAATCTCTAAATTCAGACAATTCCAGGAATCAATTGATTCCAGATCTTTAAATAAACTCTTGCAACCAGTTGCCAGCCAGGAAATCTTGGAATCCACTTGTGACCCGGAAACAACCCTCCCCCCATGCCCCCACCACCTTTGAGTTGTCCTGGACCAAACCAGTGTACATGGTCTAGATATCGATTGGCGTCTTGTGTCTCCCCACAACATATGAAACCAAGCTGTAGCCTGAGCACCTTCAACACATGTTCTCCAGACCTTCTGAGGCTGTGTCACAGGCTTTCCTAAACCTTGGCAAAATAAACTGAATTGATTGAGACCTATCTCAATATTTTTTGATTTACATAGATTTTCTTATAGATTCTCATGCTTGACTCTGAAATAAAACATTCATTTTCATGGGTTTATGGTGGCACTAATCTTTTGTTTATTTTTTTTTCTATCAAAAACACTATGTTGGCAGTTTTTCCTATGTTAAGACTTTTTTTTTAAGTTTAGGATTTTTTGGTTTAATAATCTCTGATTCTAAAGCAGTTTATATAATTTTAACAGTAATGGTGCCACAGAAATGTTTTTCCCTGAAGAAAGGAACTGAATTTATTGCAAAGTTTAGGTTTAGTCAAAGCCTTGAAAGAATTTGTTTGAGACATAGCCTCAATTATCTTTAGGATCAGCTTTTAATTTGCAGTATTACAGATGCAAAATGAATATCACTGTTGGATTATTTTTGCGATTTGGCAATAATTCCCCCACAGACTTATTTACTTACTTTGTAGCGCATCTTCCTTTATTCTTATACCTCTGTGACTGTGCAGGAATTATTTTAATTTCTATTTAATATATATCAAAATTGAAATATTAAGTGTGACGTCTAATAACTTAGTGTGCTATTTTTATGTGCCAGCTTTGTGTTAAGTGTTTACATTGTCTTTTTACACATTGTCTTTTTAAATCTTCACAATAACCTTTGAGAAAGATACTCTCTTACCCTCATTTGACATAAGGGTTATTTGACATAAGGGTTATCATTTGACTTAAGAGGTTAAAGGATGTTAAATACCGTATATCTTGTAAGAGTTGGAACCCAGTACTGTGCCTCCCGGATAAAGATATTGAGAGGAGTAAATGTGGGCAGAGAATCTGTGAGAAGTAATGGGGATGGGCACCGGAAGAGATGGGCTGTCTTTTTCACATGGGTGGTGTATTAGGGTTCTCCAGAGGGACAGAACTAATAGGACAGATAGATATATATATACGCAGGAGAGTTTATTAAGGAGTATTGACTCGCATGATCATTAGGTGAAGTTCCACAATAGGCCGTCTGCAAGCTGAGGAGCAAGGAAGCCAGTCCAAGTCCCAGAACCTCAAAAGTAGGGAAGCCACCAGTGCAGTCTTCAGTCTATAGCTGAAGGCCCATGAGCCCCTGGCAAACTACTGGTCTAAGTCCAAGAGTCCAAAAGCTGGAGGACATGGGAGTCCGATGTTCGAGGGCAGGAGGCAGCCAGTATGGGAAACAGATGAAGGCTCTAAGACTCAGCAAGTCTGCTCTTTGCACTTTCTCCTGCCTGCTTTATTCTAGCTGTGCTGGCAGCTGATTAGATGGTGCCCACCCAGATTAACAGTGGGTCTGCCTCTCCTAGTCCACTAACTCAAATGTTAATCTTTTTTGGCAACATCCTCACAGACACACCCAGGAACAATACTTTGCATTCTTCAGTTCAATCAAGTAGACACTCAGTATTAACCATCACAGGTGGGAAGCCAATGGGAGCAGACTTAAGAGACACATGTGACTCTTTTTGGAACTAAGCTCGTGTCTTTGAGGCTTCCTAATTCATTTAGCTCATTGCTTGCATTGGTGCAGTTTGACTTAACCATGCCATGCAGACATCAACGTAGAAGGTGTGTGGCTTAGAAAAAAAAATGTTTCTCGAAGTCTGCCAGTTTTGAAATTCATAAAATGGGAAGCTGGGTTAACATGATCTGTAAAATCTTTTTGAGAACTGGCACCATGTAATTTGCAGGAATTCTTAAAGATGGATGGAATAGATTCCAAAGCTAAGATTTGAAACTTAAACTAAATTTGAGATTTAAGATTGGAATTTGAGGCCGGGTGCAGTGGCTCATGCCTGTAATCCTAGCACTTTGGGCAATCAAGATGGGAGGATTGCTTGAGCCCAGGAGTTGAAGAGCATCCTGGGCAACATGGTGAAACCCCATCTCAAGAAAAAATACAAAAATTAATCAGGCATGGTGGTATGCACCTGTATTCCGAGCTACCCAGGAGGCTGAGGTGCGAGGATCACTTGAGCCCAGGAGGCAGAGGTTGCAGTGAGCCGAGATTACATCACTGTACTCCAGCCTGGGCAACAAAGTGAGACTGTGTCTGGGAAAAAAAAAAAAAAAAGATTTGAATTTTATGATTTTCTGCCCTCCTTTCTCTCTTTTTGAAAAAATTTTTAAATCCATTTTCTTGTCTCTTCAGGAATATTACTGTATTTTGGTTAGGTATTAGACAACATTTTTTTTTTTTTTTTTTTTTTGAGACGGAGTCTCGCTCTGTCGCCCAGGCTGGAGTGCAGTGGCGCGATCTCGGCTCACTGCAAGCTCCGCCTCCCGGGTTCACGCCATTCTCCTGCCTCAGCCTCCCGAGTAGCTGGGACTACAGGCGCCCACAACCGCGCCCGGCTAATTTTTTGTATTTTTAGTAGAGACGGGGTTTCACCGTGGTCTCGATCTCCTGACCTTGTGATCCGCCCGCCTCGGCCTCCCAAAGTGCTGGGATTACAGGCGTGAGCCACCGCGCCCGGCTAGACAACATTTTTGTAGCAATACTATCACACCAATACAAACCTATCTTCTTTTTTCTCTAGGCCCTGCAGGAGCAGCCAAAGATGTGTAAGTATTGAATATTAATGATTTTATAAGCTGTCTTTCTGAGGAAGTTGCTGTTTTTCATGATTATGACATTTAGATCTTTGTGAGTATGGCTGAAAAGACATGGAAATACTTTGTATATAACGCACATGTCAGGATGATCATTTGGTTGTAACTAAAGTGCTATTTGGAGAACATTCTTTATGCTTTTCATAGCCGGGCACTTTAACTCAGGATCTTAAGAAGGGGAAATGTTGAATTGTGTTTCCATCCCAACTTGTGTAGAGTTTTTTTTTTTTTTTTTTTTTTTTTTTTTTTTTTTTTTTTTTTTTTAGTTAAAAGCAAGTGATTATAGGAGAAACAAGCATGTAGCTCCTATGACTATGCAGTGTTTTAGAGTTAGCTGGGGAGGAAAGACTGGGGCCAAACAGTTACCAAGTACACATTGAATTTTTTTAAAGTTGATAACTAGATATTCAAATGAATATATAGGGCCGTTCAACATAGTCACCATTGAGCTATCTTTAGAGCACCGTACATTTAATAATGGGCATCTCCCTGTGGAGAGATCGGGAGGTCAGGAGCATTCGGGATTTCCATGCCCCCTCTCTCTGCATCCTCCTGTCTCTAATCTAGCTATAGCAAGGACACTGCAGCAGTTCACTCTTTAAGACGATTTCTGGTTACCCAGTGAAGGGTGGGATCAACGGTTCCACCCAAAACTGGGTTGGATGTCAAGACTGATTCACCACATCTCAGGAGGGTACAGAAAGGTGTATTATTCACATGAGGCTTTCTGGGGAGAGCAGGGCAGCCATCCAAATGGGTCTGGTTTTTATTTTGGTTGGAGAATGGGCTGGGCTGAGGCTACTTATGAATGGGCAGAGGTTTGATCTTCCTGCTGGCACAGGGAAGAATTGCCCCCACTTTCTTATTGGCTTACATCGATGTGGGGCAAAAGGTGAGTGGTGGGGCTCAAAAGCTGTCCATGGTCAAATATCAAAGATAGGGCCAGGTGCAGTGGTGCACACCTGTAATCTGAGCACTTTGGGAGGCCAAGGTGGGTGGATCACTTGAGGTCAGGAGTTCAAGACCAGCCTGGCCAACATGGTGAAACCCTGTCTCTACTATCTCTACTAAAAATACAAAAAATTAGCCAGGCGGGGTGGCGGGCCCCTGTAATCCCAGCTACTTGGGAGGCTGAGGCAGGAGAATTGCTTGAACTGGGAAGGTGGAGGTTGCAATCAGCCGAGATCACACCACTGTACTCCAGGCTGGGTGACAGAGCCAGACTCTGTCTCAGAAAAAAGAAAAAAAAAGAGTCAGACTTTATTTCTTACTACAAAGAATTTAGAGAAGATGAGAATGGGATTGTAAAGCTTTCTGGGAATTAAATATTTGAATATGCATTTTTAAAATTAGGACTTTAGATACAAAGGAAGCAGTAGTCGATGGCTTCTAGCTCCTGGTTGCCGTGTTGGAGTTTATTACCCAAACATTTAGCAACAGCGAGTTCTGCACCCTGACCGTATTCCTATTATTGCAATATTTCGGTCTCTCCTTCAGTCTCTCCCTTTAGTTTCTATATGTGTGGCCACATTAATTTTCCTCAAGCACTGCCCTGCACTTGTGTAGGACCTCTGCTCAAAACCTTTCAATTATTCCCATCGTCCTCTGGACTGAACCCAGGATTTATTAGGAATAGGAAGAGCATTTATGTTTTAGCCTCAAACTGACTGGCTCGCATGGTGTGGGAGGAGATCCTGCAGTGGGGAGCGAGCAGAGCCCAGGGCCAGGAGGGCTGTGCAGAGCTGCTCCAGGCCACTGTTCTCAGGGGCTCCTGCGACCTCATGCTTCTTGCTCCTGTCATTGTGTTTTGTTTTACCGTGCCCACTGCCTGGAATGGCCCTTTCCCTTTCTGTTTATAGAAATGCCATCTGTTCTGCAGGGATTGTGTGTTATCCTTCGTGAGAAGTATTTCCTGGCTCTCTCAGCTGCATAGCATGTCTTTCTCCTCAGAACCTTCACAGCATTTTGGACCTTTCTTGTGAGGCATTGTGTTGCGTTTATATCGTAGTTCTTCACATTCTTGTCTTTTCTCCCTTGGGGATTGAGAGTGGGGAAATGCCTTATTTTATTGTGCTCTAGAGTTATTCATGTCATGCTTTGATCATAGTTTGTGTTGAATAAATAGTTGTTGAATCAGTTCCATCATTGCTCTTCAAGGACGGAGTGATTTCATGACATCTTTCTTTTTCTAATAAAATTTAGTGATGATTTTGTCAACAGAATTAACTGTTCCAGGATGTGAGATGCCATGTAACTACTTAACTATTTCACTATTTAAGATCCTAAATTCTTCAGATTTAGGTTTTCTATGACTGTACCTCATTCTATGTCCTATAACTTTAAAATAAAATAATTTATTAAATAAATGACCTTTTAAAAACAAATGCAGTCAATTTAACTGGAAAAAGTTAAAGAACATTATAATATTATTTTTCCTTACACAAAAGATATATTCAAACATGTTCAATTTTTTAACTGGAAGCTATAGATTTATAAATCTTGACTATAGTATTAGGTGATGCCATGAATGAATGACAAGCTAAGAAATTAAGATGACTTAATTTTTTTGTTATGCACATTAAATTTTTTAAAAATCTAAACAGACTGATCCCAAACCAGAAGAACTGGCCAAAGTAATAGAATAAGTATTGAGAGTAAAGAACTTTGAAAAGGGGAAACACAATATTATGCAGACCACAGAAAAGTCTTTGTGGGAAAATGGTAGTTATTTTTGGAAGCCAGAAATACTATATATTAAAAAAAAATCAATTCTCTAGGAAAGGTCTGCAATTTTTACTACTACTCCTTTTTCTTATTTATTTGCTGCTTTCCATAGGTGAGAAGTCAGTATATAATAACAAATAAAATGATGTATCTGTCCTGAAGTAGGTCACTGTCTACTAGGGACCAAAATACAGTGTGGTAAGTGCTAATTATTCCAATATTCAGAATTTAATGCTAGTCTTGGAATTGAAGGATGAACAAGAGTCATGCAGAAAAGGGGAAAAATGGCAACCCAGGGCAGAGGACAAGCATGAGAAAAGGCATGGGAGTGCAAGAAAACAGTAGGTCTGAGAACAGCCAACCAGGTGGTATCCCCTGGAGCCTGTGGTACAGTCTGGGCAGAAGTGAAAGATGAGGTTGATGGGCAGGCCTGACTTGTGAAGGGCCTTGGGTGCAAGGCCAATAATTGTGCTTGGTTTTTTTTATGCATTCAAGAGCTGATAGAGATTTTAAGGTGGAGGAATTAAATGATTATGTTTGAGTTTTAGGGCAGTAACACCCAAAGCAGTGTGACACATAGGATGAGGGAGGGTGCAGGCACAGAGGAATAATGGAAGTGAGGCTACAAGAGGGTCAGATGGCAGAGGGAAAGAAGAGATGATGCAAACAAGGTGCATTAGAAAATGCAATTGATAAGATTTGTTTAATGACTTAATGGGGAAGGAAAGGAAAAAAAAAAACTACCATATCTGAGGATAATGCTGCAGTCAAACTTGAGCCAAGGGAAGAGATGGCTGATAGTCCAAAGAGGTCATGGGGGCTGAAGGAGGAAGGGAAGTCATTGCGTGTGGCATGATGGCCACATTGGTCACCCTGGGGACTGTAGTTTCAGTTGAGCAGTGTGAATGATAACCAAGTCGAAGTGGAAGTGAACCAGGTGCGAGGAAGTGGAGGGAGTGATGTGGGTCTTTGGTTTTATGCTGCTTGACAGTAAGGAATGGAGGGATGTTGGTGGCTTTAAGAGGAGGCAAATTTTCAAAATATACTGTGTTATAAAAAGAATACCAAGGAAATTTGGAAAGTACAGGAAAGTATTTTTTAAGAGAAAAATTCAGTTAGAATACCAGAGACAATCATTATGAACATTTTACACTTTTCTTCAAGTGTTTTTTGGTTATTTGTTTCTGCCCAATTGTGAGTGTGGTTGATTTTGTGTATTGAAGTTTGTTTTTCCTTTTGTCTTTTTTTAAAAATTATTTTTTGGCATGGAGGAGGCATGGATATTGCTGTAGGCTAAAAGGCAGGAACCAGGAGAGTAAGAAAAAACTGATGGTAGTTTGGGGAGTGGGTTTTTCTCTGGTGGTGGAGAGAATAACGATGTACATAGGTCCTACAACAGGCTAGAGAACTCAAAACCTAGCTAGGTTCACCTTCAGAACTTGAAAGCATGGTTGACAATGTCTAGAAACTTAATCATCATAAGAAAAGCCTACATGTGTATCAGAAAACAAGCCTTTCTTTTCCTCTCTTTCTGTCTCTTTCAAATTAAATCACAGTGCAGTAACACACTGAACAAAACAAAAAAAGAAGTGAATTCAAGGTAATGACATTCGGCTGCTTTCACAAACCTGCGAACATCAACCATGTTCTTATTTTAGTGTGGCAGATTCTCAGCTATTTGGCACCAATAGGCTGCGTTGGGATATTTTTGGTAGGAAATGGCAGAAGCCCAGTTTAAACTGGCCTAAACAAACAAACACAAAGGAATTTATTGGCATGTGGTGTGGAAAAGCTCCAGGGACTTGGCTGTAGTCACAGCTGGATCCAGGTGATCAAACGACAGGAAGAAACTCTCTTCTCTGCTTTCGTCTTCATTCTTAGGCAGCTTTCCTCAAGTGGTGACAAACAGGACCAGTTTATATCTTATCAGCTTAGTAATTCCTGTGGAAAAAACAACTTCTTTTTCCTTGTAGTTTGATGAAAAGTCCTAGGGCTGGGCTTTCCTGGCCCGTTGGGGTCGTGTTTCTATCTCTGAATCAGTCAGTGGGCCAGGAGAATGTGGGGTTCTCATTGGCCAGGCTGCGGTCATGTGCTCACCATTGGAGCCAATCAGTATCATTAGCCCCCACCTAACCGGATGGCCAAAGAGCGGGGGTAATTCCCTACAGAAAAATTGGGATGCCGTTACCAAAAAAAGGGGAGAAATTGTAAGTGGGCCAGCAGAAACAATTGGAATTTAATTGAAAACATTTTTTCTTTGTAGATCAATTTTCGTGTTCTTAAAAAAGTCTTGATTTAAAGTTTAAGCAATATTTATAAGAATATTATGACTATGTTTCAAATAAGAAACAGTATTAAATAAGTTGACTCAAATATAATATTTGCTGTTGAAAATAAAAAACTATAGCCACTCAATGTAAACAATGTAATTCAAATACTTCTTTCACTTAAAACATGTACAGTGAATTTTATTGAGATTCTTTCCTTGGCAAAGCTATTTTATTTTTATGGAAGGTAGCAAATATAAAGAAAAATATTTTGGAATGAAATAACATAAAACCCATTGGCAATTTGTTTTTGTTTTTGCGTTTGGAAAAAAGAAATGATGAGTCTCTTATGTTGAGTTTCTTGGGATCCTTTATAAATTTCCCATGTCTAATGCACCCATGTCAGCTGGGCCCTCTCTGCCCCTCATAGATACAGACCTGAGGGTGTCTGATGGGATCTTTTCTCATCCATGTACTAGGAGGGGAGGCTGTCTTCTGAGGGTGAAGAGGATGGAGTTGAAGTAGCATTGGAAAAGCCCGCATTTTGGAAGCAGAGAGACCTGTATTTAAAATTCCCTTCACCATTTACTAGGTGTGTTACATCGTGTCCTTAGTATAATTATCTGTGAAATTGGGATAATGTAATAATTGTGCAGGGTAATCATCTTCATCATCATCATTCTTACAGTAGTAGCTAATCTTTACTGAGGACTGTGCACCATACACTGATTTCCAGCATTTTCTGTACGTTATCTCCTTCCATACCCATGATCATCTGATGGACAGAATAATGATGTTTCATTTTACAGGTGAGGAGATGGGGAGCACAGAGGGCTGAAGTAACTGCTCGAGGGACAGATTACAAATACAGCATATTTAATATCCTAGGAAAATACTTGGCATCATGCTTGTTGCCCCTGGTGAATGACAGCTAGAATTATTAGTTTAAAGTGTTGTTGAAAAAATTTGGCAGGGCTTGTGACATAAATACTTGATGGCAGAAGACCCAGCATATTGAGGGCCTTGCTGTGGTTAGAAATCATATATTCCCATTGGTAGCCATGATGAGATTTTCCCCAGGTAGGACTCTGTGAAATAGGAGCAGGAAGAGAGAAAGCAGATGGACAGATTCATCCAGGGATGGAGAGGAATAGGTGGTGAACAGCAAGTGCTGCAGAAATATTTGACTGCAAGACGCATGCTAGGGAGAGAGGAAAAGGGAAGCACAAGGGGCTGATGAATGGGGAGGATGGGGAGGGATGGATGAACTGGAACTGATGATGCAATAAGAAAGCAGGCTTCTTGGGAATGACGGGACTGTCGAAAGGAAGATTTTTTTTTTCTCCCTAGGGAGTGGGATTTTCTACTCTAAAATGTGGTAAAATAGTTCGAAGAACTAAGCTCCATGGAGCAGCCATGGGAGTATGTTAGCAGAGCAGCACAGAAGCTGTTGGGATAGAGGAAGTCAGCAAAATGTGAGGTGAGAGGTTGGATGGGTGATTTTCATGAATTTTTTTTTTTTTAGGCAGAGTCTTGCTCTGTCGCCCAAGCTGGAGTACAGTGGCACTATCTCAGCTCACTGCAACCTCCGCCTCCTGGGTTCAAGTGAGTCTCCTGCCTCAGCCTCCCAAGTAGCTGGGACTACAGGCGTGTGCCACCATGCCTGGCTAATTTTTGTATTTTTAGTAGAGACAGGATTTTGCCATATTGGCCAGGCTGGTCCCGAACTCCTGACCTTGTGATCCGCCCACCTCGGCCTCCCAAAGTGCTGGGATTACACGTGTGAGCCACTGTGCCTGGCTGTTTTCATGGATTTTAAAATTGACCTAGATAATGGTGCTCAGAAGGAAAATCTTTGGGTCAGGGTCAAAATCTTTGGTGCACTGGGGACAGTTGTGGCAGGGTTTAGGCTCCAGAGAGGAGAGGTTCTGGGTGAAAATGAAGTGGTCCCACCTGTAAGAGCTGTGTGGGGAGATGAGGAGCATGCTGGCTCCATCTCCTGTTAGGTGAAGCTGGGATAGGTGAGAACAAGATGCATATTCTTGAGGTTTTGAGAAAAGTGGTGCCAGCAAGGAAAAGCAAAATTTCTTAATGTAAGGAGATGAAGCGTGCACCCTTGCCTTATAGCAAATGATGCTTTTACAACCAATTCTGAAATAATTCCTAACACTGTGTGCCCCTTAGTAAGAGAATAACGAGGAGGAGAGCCGGAGAGGACAGGGAATTTGCAGTCCAGCTCTTGATCCCTTGCTTCTGGACAAAGAGAAGTTGAAAGCATTCCTTTGAAGTGAATGTTACTCATGTTCTCCAGCCATACACGCTGGAAGAAAGAAAGGGACTAATATTGGCCAGTGGGCTCATCCAGGGAGAGAGATCAAAAGAAAACTGTCCAAAGAAGTTTTAAAATTGGGAAGAAATGAATGATATTAAACACAGGCCAAAACAGCCAATGGTAAAACAGAATTCATTGTGTAATTAAGGGTTTGCTAGAATGGATTGAAACCACCCCAAGGGGCAGGAACCAGCATGAAAAACATGTTATAAAGAAAATTAAATAATTTTATTTTATCTGGAGAATTGTAGTGTAGATGGAAGTAAACACAATCAATTAATAAACCTCTTCCAGAAGGTTATCATGAATGGTAACTGGAAACAGATTGGGAAAACCATGGTCTCCAGGGTTTCCATATTCAATTTTTACTGTTTACGAATCAAAATGAGTTTAGCCTGTTTAGTGACACTGCAAATATGGAAAAAGAAAAGACTACAGGCCTTTTATTTTTTGCTTTTTGCTTTTTAGATCAGCTCTAATAAGAATAGCTACATATTTAGAACATTTTTCTTGATGAGTAAGTAAAAAATAAATCATTTCTTTGCCACATGACTTTGTTAATTCCAGAAGCCTAAGGGAAGTAAGAACTTTCTGAATTTTCAGGCAAGTTGTAGCAAGGATGACTTGGGAGATGCTGTTTCGAGTGGCTGGCTGCTACCTAATATTTGTCATCTGTATTTGTCCTTGATCATGACATGGGTCCATTATTTCACTGTTAAAATCTTTAGGTCACTTAGGATAGCTGTTTTATACAACCCAGAAACTACGTAAATATAATGATGAAAAATTTTGACTGCCACATATTACTAAGAAAAAGATAGAGATTCCTATTTTATATATTAACTTTGGATAAGGTTTCCCTTAATGAAAGTGATAGTTATTGATAAGATAAATCATAGTAATGTAAAATGATTGTAAGGTTTGGGTGTTCCATACACATATTTGGTTTAAATAGGCTTGCAAAAAATACATTAATTAAAAAAAAAGGCCAGGTAGGTGAAAGCCCACCCACCCCAAAGAGCAGCCACAGAGACACGGTCGTTTTGGAGGCAGCCCACCTTCCAGAACCCCGGCCTGCAGGAAGGTGGAGCTTATTTATCATTAGAGAGACATTCAGTGTCTGGTTCGTTCAGAAAAAGTCTGTGACCTTAGTGTAAAACAGAAGGGTGCATAACTACCCAGAGAATCTGGATCAGCACTGCTATTCACCCTGAGAAGGGTAAGAAGAGCACCGGCCTGGTTTTAGCAAGTTCACAGTAAGTGAGCTAGAAGTGGAATTAATAGAAACTGTCAGACAGAGGAAACCCAAAGCTATCCATCTGTAATCTGAGTTGCAGTGCTTGCCTTTGGTCAGTTGCTTTTATTTCTTTTCTTCTTTCTTTTTCTTGCATGCCAAGTGTCAAGCCAACTTTGCTAAGGTACATATGACTAAACAGTATCTTACTCTACAAGAGTGAGTCGTATTTAAACCATCAACTGAGGATTTATCTTTTCAACAATCCCAAAAGACATTGAAAGTGGGGAGAATATGAGTTACGGGGTCCACCTTGAATAACACTTGTTTCTGCAAACAATTTTATTAACGCTGTGGGTGAAAGTCTGAATCAGAGCCCTGTAAGTGTGTGACCTTAGGCTAGGAGATGATTATGATACTCAACGGGTGGCTTGATCCTCGACTCATTCTTTCTCCTTGATCACCTGTTCTTTGATAAAAGAAGCTACATTTTTTGCTAACAAAAGACCTGATTTTAATTGAATGCCCAATGTATTTTCTGTGTGTGTGTGTGAGAGAGAGAGAAAAGGGGAGAGAGAGAGAGAGAAAAGGGGAGAAAGAGAGAGAGAGAGAGAGAGAGAAAAGGGGAGAAAGAGAGAGAGAGAGAGAGAGAAAAGGGGAGAGAGAGAGAGAGAAAAGGGGAGAAAGAGAGAGAGAGAGAGAGAAAGAGAGAGAGACTTGCTCTGTTGCCCAGGCTGGAGTGCAGTGGTGCGATCATGACTCACTGTAACTTCGACCTCCCGGGCTCAGGCAGTCTTCCCATTTCAGCCTCCTGAGTAGCTGGGACTACAGGTGCAAGCCAGCATGCCTGGCTACTTTATTTTGTATTTTTTGAAGAGACAGGGTCTCCCTTTTTTGCCCCAGCTGATCTTGAACTCCTGGGCTCAAGATATCTGTCTGCCTCGGCTGCCTGAAGTGCTGAGATTACAGATGTAAGCCACTGTGCTGGGCTCAGTGAATTTATTAAACCTGGTCCAAATTGGTGAATACATGGTTCTGTGGTTCTTAGGGAACGTTCTCATGGTTTAAAAGGTCTTATAGCTAGGCGTGGTGGCGCGTGCTTGTAGTCCCGGCCACTCAGGAGGCTAAGGTGGGAGAATCACTTGAGCTGAGGAATTCGAGACCAGTGTAGGCAACATAGTACAAGAAAATATACGTTAGCCAGGTGCGGGGTGTGCGCCCGTGGTCCCAGCTACTAGGGAGGCTGAGGTGGGAGCATTGCTTGAGCCTGAGAGGTTGAGGCTGCAGTGAGCTGTGATTGTGCCACTGCTATCCAGCCTAGGCTACAGAGCAAGACCCTGTCTCAGAAAAGAACAAAACAATAATAAAAAATAAATAAATACAGGGTTTTCCTGATAAGATGGTATTTGAGGTTATGATTAAAAAATATTTCACTCTTATGTTTTTTCAAATGTTGCATTGCTTTCCACAAATTTTTCAAATGATACAGATGATGAGAAACAACATTGTCTTGATACCAGAGAAAGCAATTTACCAATAGGTTTTCAGTCATGCTTACCCTGGAAAAACGAGCTTACTATACAAGTTTATTCTTCAGAGTAGTGGCTCGTGTGTAACTAGAACATGGAATCACTGCTCAGTAAATTAATGTAAATCCTTTAGTACTGGCTTCCTCCAGCACTCTTTGGACTCCAGAAGTCAGTCTTCCTTCTAAGATTGGCTCTGGGCACAGATGTAAAGCAGATGTTGTTTCGACCAAACCCCAGCCCTTGGTTCCAGTCCCTTCCCTTGGGTCTTCCTTCCCCTTTCACTTCTCTAATGGACTTAATGTCTAGCACAGGTCCCCTAGCAAGAGCAGTATTTGTCTTGATGTGTCATGTGCTTGTTTCCAGATTACCCTTGATCCCTTGGTACTTTGGGCTAGTTTCTCTTCCCCTGCATTGGCACCAACGTTTGACTCCATGGTTGTGAAATTGGAGAAGTCCTGAGAAGCCTCAATTCTTGGGGCCAGGCCATAAGAAGTGGGAGGGAAACTGGTAGAATTCACCTTTTACTTTTTGTTTTTAGGTGATTTGGTTTATGGCACCTGATCCCTTATCTCCTCTAATTCTGCATTTTGGTTCTCTTGGTATAAGCCTTATTTTCAAGGTTTCTTCCCCATTTCTGGTCACTAAGTTGACCAGATTAAGGGGTACTCTTGTTGTCCCCAAGTTGCCTCTCTCTCATTTTCCAGTGTTTAGTGCATTGGCTTGTGGGTATCTGGGCATTGCTTCCTGAATTATGCCGTCCACCCCAGGAGGCTATTATTTAGAAGTGGATTACTACTGACTGGGTGCAGTGGCTCACACCTGTAATCTCAGCACTTTGGGAGGCCAAGGCGGGTGGATCTCTTGGGGTGAGGAGTTCAAGACCAGCCTGGCCAACATGGTGAGACCCCATCTCTACTAAAAATACAAAAATCAGTCGGGCGTGGTGGTGTGTGCCAATAGTCCCAGGTACTTGGGAGGCTGAGGTAGGAGAATCACTTGAACCTGGGAGGCAGAGGTTGCCGTGAGCTAAGATCGCGCCACTGCACTCCTGTTGGGGCAACAGAGCTAGACTCCTTCTCCAGGAAAAAAAAAAATTACGATCATACCATGAGCGATTTATCCTGGTTGCTGTTTGTCCACTTGCTCCTTTTCTGAGGGAGAAAGATTATGTTTAAACTGAGTTTGTAGAGATATTTGGACCAATTAACTCCCAAAGAGTGTGATCGAGTGCAGCAGCACAGCTTGACCTCTTTTCTAGTTTCAGCCACCGTGGACTGGCCTCGTCTTCACTTTGCTTATCTCCTCCAGCACAGAATAATTCAATCTCCAGGCCCTGCTCTCTGAGGGAAGATTCTAGAGGGTGAAGTCATCTCATTCCTTGCTCTTACTGATCTGCATTAGGACTGACTGCAGAGACTAGGGCCTTGCTGCCTCCTTCTGAGGACCTTCTGGGCCCTATCCGTGGCTGCTGTTTTCACAAGGCTGGGGAGGGTGTGGCTTTGTGTTCTGCTCTCCCTCCCCGTTTCTTTCTCTGGTTTGGGGGACAAATTTTGTAGTCCATCAGCAATCACAGCTGTAGACCATGCAGTGGTTACTGCCCTACAACTGGAGTTTCTGGTCAACTTAGTGACCAGAAAAGAAAATAATCGCATCCTTGGTGAAGAACGGAGCGGCTCATCCAGGAGCTTACGTGGCTGTGGATGTTCTGGCCTGAGTGTGACCATTTCCAGCAAGACATTCTGGATCCTCAGAGCTGAGGAAGGAGCAGACACTATTTTTATAACTTCTGAAACCTAACAGAAATCTACGTGTGCCTACAGTGATGTGTACCTGTAAATGTAAAATGTATTTGCCTTTGATTTGAATGACATAAGCTACCTGTGGGCACCTCAGTTATCCCATGCCCATCAGAAGCTCCTTTTGGCACTTAAGTGTCTAAGAAAATATTGACAAGTGAATTATTATAATTACTATTTTTTGAGATGGGGCCTTGTTCTTTCACCCGGGCTGGAGTGCAGTAGCATGATCTCAGCTCACTGCAACCACTGTCTCCCATGCTCAGGTGAATATCTGGGCTGCCTCATCTTAGATAGATCTTTATTTATTTATTTATTTATTTTGAGACTGAGTCTCTCTCTATCGCCCAGCCTGGAGTGCAATGGCGCAATCTAGGCTCACTGCAACCTCTGGCTCCCAGGTTCAAGTGATTCTCCTGTCTCAGCCTCCCGAGTAGCTAAAATTACAGGCACACGTCACCATGCCCAATTAATTTTTGTATTTTTGGTAGAGACGGGGTTTCACCATGTTGGCCAAGCTGGTCTCGAACTCCTGACCTCAGGTGATCCGCCCGCCTCAGCCTCCCAAAGTGCTGGGATTAAAGGTGTGAGCCACTGCACCTGCCCTGTAGATCATTTTAAGAAATCAATGTACCTTTTTCACTCACAAGAGGGAGGCTCTTGTGATCCTTCCACCGCCACCTCCTATAGCTGGGACCACAGGCGCATACCACCACACCTGGCTAATTTTATTTTATTTTCTGTGTTCTTAGTAGAGACGAGGTCTTGCCATGTTGCCCAGGCTGAAATTATTAAGGCAGGTAAAATCTTTCAAAATAAGGAGTTTTGTCGGGGGGAAAAAGGTATGTTGATTTCTTAAAATGGTTTCCATATGGGGCACCCCCTATGTTTGGATAGCCAGGGCATTATTCAAAACTTGAGAACTTGAGAACAAGGATTCAAATCCCAAAGACTTTAAGTTTCTTGTAAAAGTGTTGAGTGATAAAATAAATTTAGCATCCCAATTTTGAATGGCCAGAGGATAATGTCCACTTCTCTTACCAAGAAATGACCTTTATTGAAATGAGTCCCCCACACCAGAAGGTGTGCTTTTTAGACTTTTTGGACTATGGAGCCTAAAAGCCTAATAACCTGAGGCAATTGCATTGGCCTGTCAGGAGTTTGGCTTAACATGTCCGGGCTTTCCTTTTACCCGGCGTCTTTGTTGCTGTGTATTGACCCATTTTTTCCCTTACGCTAAAGCTTGTGCAGTTGGGGCAGGACCACGCCACCCCAGCAGGTAGGATGCCCATGTCCCCTTGAACACTGGCTGGACAGCATTTGGTCTCTCTCCAGGCAGCTCAACACAATGGCTTGGACCTATCCTTCCACAAGAAGAGTTGGTTTAGACCAACCACCACTTTCTGATTTAACCTTAGTCTGGACCTGGTTGTCCAGTTGAATAGATTCTAATGTAACTGCTCGTCAGGACAACCTTTGTACCTGCATAAAAATGACTTATGTGGCAATTTGACAAGATCTGCAAAGATTGATGGTCCCTGGCAGCTGTCAGAGGTTGTTTCTCATGCTGATGAAACAGGCTAGGAGTCTTCTACCATCTCATTTCCGACTTTTCTTGAGTGGGATGATACAAATTGGAGAGCTCCAGCTACAGGAAGGTGCATGTTTCTCTAATGCAAATTAGCATGGGCCCACAGTGCATGAAGCAGGAATTAGGATCACACAAATCTGGGTTTGAATTCTGGCTCTATGACTTAGCTTCGTAACTTCGATCATGCTACTCAGTTTTTCATTTTTAAAATGTGAGCAGTACTGGCCTTGCAAGATTGTATGAGGATTAAATGAACTAATATAATAGAATTAGCAAAGTGCCAAGTATAGTTACACAATCAGGTTGAGAGATGGAGTGATGGTCAAAGCTTTTGCAAAAGCAGTATGGAGGTGAATTGCCCACTTTAGGAGAAGCCACTATGTTCGTCTTTCACAGGAAGTGTTTTTGACTTTTCCGTCTTTCTACCTGAGAAGGAGAGTGGTGAATCAGAATATGGAGCATGGCTTTGGTGCCAGGTGGATGGGGTATGGATGTTGGTCATACTTGTTAGTCTTGTATGTTTATGAATTACATGGCTTTCTGTACCTGGTTCCTCAGGCCCAGGCTCTCAGAGCTGTTGTGAGGAATAGCATGGATGCACGTGCAGTGCCCTGCACTGTGCCTGACACACAGGAGGGACTCATGAATGACATCATTGTACCCATGGAGTCCTGGTCTCTAGTCCTAGTGTTGTAGAATAACTGTTTGTGGAAGGAATGGATGAAGTGACAGTCTTATACATGGAAGTGTGTATGCAAAGGCAGGCTTTACAACTCAGTGGAAGGTTTAAAAGAGTAGACGTCTGGCCGGGCGCGGTGGCTCATGCTGGTATTCCCAGCACTTTGGGAGGCCAAGTTGCACAGATCACGAGGTCAGGAGTCAAGACCAGCCTGGCCAACATGGTGAAACCCTGTCTCTACTAAAAATACAAAAATTAGCTGGGTGTGGTGGCACGTGCCTGGAATTCCAGCTACTTGGGAGGCTGAGGGAGGAAAATCGCTTGAACCAGGGAGTCAGAGGTTGCAGTGAGCCAAGATTGCACCACTGCACTCCCAGCCTGGCGACAGAGCAAGACTCCATCTCAAAAAAATAAAAATAAAAAAAGAGTGGATATCTTATAAGGCTTTATAGGTGGTATTTTTTAAGATTTGGCACTATATCTGAAGCTTAATTTATTCTCAAATAAATATGGCAACTACATTATCCTTTCCTGCCAGTTATACGTGTAAGGTTGTTGATTAATTTTATAACGGAGAACACAGATTGAGTTTTAAGATATTGAATAATTTCACAGGAGAAAGTAAATGACTATTTTCCTACATTTGGGAAAGTGAAAATATATTTTAAAACCTTGAATATATCCTTAAGCACAGTTAAGCAAAAGGGGAAAGAATTAAAATAAACAAATTTGTAAATGGATGTGAAAAGAATAGTTGTGGCAGGAAATGTGTGGCATAAACGACCAGTTACACACAGGTTCATGTGATCTCATGAGAAAGTTAATCACTCAGGAGCAAAGTTAACAGTTCTTATCAGAACTTATCTTGAACAAGTTTGTCCTCATCATTTCTCCATTATCTATACTAAAGGATTATAAATCCATTTTAATTAAAAGTAGTGAACAACACTTTGTTATACCACATCAATAAGCATAACACCATTAGTACAACTTTGACACTTTCGAATTAAAAAACGATCCAGCATGAACAAGAGGTGAATGAAGCTGATAACCATCTGGTGCATTTAGGTTATATGCTCAGTTTGGGTGAATTCGGTCTCAAGATGGATTTTGTACTCTCTTGCAGTATTAGCTGTTCACGGCCAGCGTTCACCAGATAATTGTTAAATCTGCACTTTCCTTCTTTATAGACTTGGACTTGTTGTTCCAATAAAGCAAAAATCTCATGCACATGTATAGTCACATTTGAAATATCACAACTTTTAAGTGGGTAAAATCAGAGTTAAGACAGTCTCTGAATCAGAAGAGTCAATGACGTTTAGATGTTTGCAGTCTGCTTTTTTCTCAACTGAAGCCCCTTAACATTACAATTTGAATTCAGCCAGATACATTGGAGTCTTGTTGAATTTTTTTTCTTTCAGAAAAGCAACTTATGTGTGCCAACTAGTGCTTCAAGGAAAGTGTCCTGATTCTCTTAGAAATATGCCAAGGAATTCTGGTAGAATATGGACTCCTTTTTTTTTTTCTTTTTTCTTTTTTTTTTTTTTTTTGAGACCAGGTATCCCTCTGTTACCCAAGCTGGAGTGTAATGGCGTGATCTCTGCTCACTGCAACCTCCGCCTCCCAGGTTCAAAGATTCCTGTGCCTCAGCCTCCTGAGTAGCTGGGACTACAGACATCACCATGCGTGGCTAATTTTTGTATTTTTAGTAGTGATGGGGTTTCACCATGTTGGCCAAGCTGGTCTCGAACTCCTGACCTCAAGTGATCCACCCGTATCAGCCTCCCGAAGTGCTGGGATTACAGGCATGAGCCACCACACCTGGCCTGCATTCATCTTAATGCAAGGAGAGAATCTGTGCATTTTAAAGTAGTGATCCCCTCTAAATGTGTCCTTTTAAACATTTTCCCTGTCTTTGCAGTATATCATGTATGAAATGGCTCATGTTTTTAGATAAAAATAAATCAAATAGGCATTAACTCTTTTTGCACTGAAGAAATCTTTCAGTGCCTATAGTTGTGCCACTGAAGTGTCAGAAGAGATCTAAAATCATGTATTAGGTCTGGAAGAGACCTGAGGGGTCCTCTGGTCAACCAGCTTATTTTACAAATGAGACACAGGCTGGCAGCTCGCCCACAGCCTGTGTCTGTCACACAGGGAGTAGGTGGTACACACACGACGATAACTCAGGCTTCTTTCCAATTTCAGCTGCCCTCAGTTTTCCATTTCATTTGGCAGTTGTGCATTTTGGCATTTGCTGTATTCACACATTTTGGTTTGTAGGAAATTACCAAGTTTTAATGTATGAACGATTGAGGTGAAGGCAGAATATTGTCACAGAAACACTTGATGGATAGTTTTGCTCCTCTGCTTAAGTCTGATGGAAACACTTGAAATAAAATTGACTTTAACTCAGTAGTCCCTTTTTCTCACAACCAAAAATGAAGTCCCCGACTATGTAACCAACTGTCTCATAGCAAATGTTTCTGACCTTTTAGAACAGAAGAATCCATAACAGAAGATGACAAGAGGAGGTATGTTTGGTGTTGCAGCTGGCTTTAGTTTGAATGGTTTTGGCCATACCTCATGGATTTAACACACTGTAGTACATTCCCAATAACACAGATTCCTCCAGGAAAACTATTGGCACAGAGAATACAGGTAGGGGCATATGGTCTGAAAAAGAACTTGCCCAGGATTCATCATCTTTCCTCCTTCCAAGCAAACTTGGTTTTTGTTCTATGCATGTGGCATGTGCTAATTTTCATCCTACGACGTTTGGGTGTGCTCTTCTCCCTAACTGGACGGCTTCCCTTCATTCTCTCAGCCTTCCCTGTCCTGCTACTTCTCTGATTAACTGCACTCCACCCTCATTTCTCTCTTGCTCTCTCTGCCCTCATTTTGTATCTCCCTATTAGTAAGATATCTTTGTGTATCCATAATGCCTATTGTCATACCACGTTGACCACTCTGAATTCTTGATAAATGTTAACTGTAACATGTCACTGTATAATATTTAATACTATACTAAATTGTAACATCCCAAATTATTTTCTTCTTTCTCATTACAAGTAAAATATCTAAAAATTCTAACGCAATACATCTTTCTTTTTTTTTTTAAAATAGCTTCTTTTTAACCTAGGAAACCAATTATATTCCCAAGGGCCATAATATTCTAGATTCTACTTTTGAAAAACCATGAGCTATTTTAATAATTATGTAATTGTTTGGAGTACTCCATGCTTCTGTTGCTTACTGTAAATAGAGAGTACCATTTAAATTGGTTTGATTTCTTTTTTATCAAGAAACTATGGAGGAGTATATGTTGGCCTACCATCTGAAGCTGTCAATATGGTGTCCAGTCAAACAAAGACAGTTCGGAAAAGTAAGTGAAATCATGTGCTACTGATTTTCCGTTCTTATTTATTTTTGTGTTTTATGAAAAAGCATGAAATTTGTATTTCGGCTTGCTTGACTCAATCTATGTATTGGCCATAGTGAACCATGTATAAGTACTGTCTGTTCATTGCAGTCATTGGTTGAAATGGCTACCCACATGGTAAGAAGAATTCCAGAGCATAATTTAGCTTTTATTTGTGGTTATGCTCCATATTTTTAATTTCTTGTTAATTTTAGTGATGATCAGTGTGAAAATGAAAGCTAATATTTATGTAAGTTTATGGCATTTTCATAGAACAGAAAGGTAAATTTCTGTAATATAAGATGACTGACTGATAAGCAATCTGCTGTTTAAAGGAAAAGTAATTGCCTATTGCATAATTAAATGAAATGAGGCTCCATTTTCTGAGTTTTAATAGATAGCAATTATGGGGCCAATGAAGTCCTTTTGATAGGCACCTTTTGATTGATAGATAGCTTCTTGCTCAAGGCAGTTTTTAAGTGAGGCTTATGGTAAACAACGCTGATTTACAAAACCACTGTACAAGGTATTGTCTGATATATAGTTTTAAATGACTATTAATATGTTCGCTTTATACTCAAGGCTATATTACATTATTTTTAACATACTATATTTGTTCCTCATTGTTCTTCCCATACTTTGTGATTTAGAATAGCAAATACTTATATGTCATTACTGTTTACAGTTCTATAGAAAATTAGAATATGTTATTTATAATCTGAACATTCAACTTTTCTTAATTTTCTCTTTAAGATTAGAAGAAAATAACATCATGACTCAAGAATCAAGAGGTAGTGTGTATTTTTCTAAATAATTCTATATATTTAGACTTGTTGATGAATGGACTGTAGATATTATTTGCTCTATCTTTCTAAGAAATCCTGAACTGAACCTCACAATTTAAAGAAGGGGTTTCATCCTATAGAATTGAGTGTGTTTTATTGCAAAGAGGTGAATAATCAGATCAATTTTCTTTCATCTACTTTTTTTCCATTTCATTTTGTTAAAAATGAAACTTAATTTATTTAGTAAGAGCAAGCTAAGTGTCTACCTAAAACGTTCAGATCTCACCCTTCTTCACTGCAAAAATCTTTGAGGGCCTAGGACTTGAGAAATGGCAGGGAGAGACCAGAGAGGCTAGAACTGGGAATTAGATTAGAATCGATTTTAAGTGGTATTAGCCAGTGGTTAATACACAGAGAGGAGATGTGTCAGTACCAAAACTCCAGTAGAGATGGGCAATCGATCAATTAAGTCCCAAACACTTAATACTGATTCTAATCTAACTGAACAGAGATGTAATTATGCAGGAAGGAATAGTAAGAATCAGAGTATAAGTTAACAGATTGGTTTTACAAAACACATTCAGTATGGAGACGACGAAGAGCTAGGAGTTGGAATTATAATAAGACAAACAAGAATAAGGACAAGAGAAAAATAGCTTTCATTTATTAACTGCCCTGCATACCAGTCTCTAAAAGACGTGGAGCAGCATTTCCATACAGACAAAGAATCTTCGTTCACTGGGTCCAACAAGGGTCCAACAACACATTCCATGCTGGGCTCCCCACTGTATTTCACTCTTGCTGAATGACACGCAACCTCTTTTGAAGCCTCCAGTGATTAGGAATGTCCTATCTCCTGAGATAGCCCATTCTCTTCTGGAAGTCAGGCAGCCTTGGTTTTGAATTCAGGCTCTCATTGACTAACTGGGCAAGTTCCTTCCCCTTTATGACCTCAGTTTTTTTATCTGAAAAATGGAGCCAATACTTAAACTGAAGAGTTGTTGATCGGATTAAATATGAAATAAATGGTAGCGTCTGCTATCATCATTGTCATCACCACCATACTATGAATTTTTTTAATAACCAAAGTCTAACCATTGGCAGACCAAAAGCAAGACTGATTTGATACTGAACCAACTTCTCGCCCAGGGCCAGTACTAGATTTGCTATTTGGGATGAGGTGGGATTACAGACTAATTTCACAGGTGGAGACAAACAAGCTTTCCTGCTAGAGAAAGGAGACATAGAAACTGTAACCCGTTTCTTCCTGACAAGAACTTAGAACAATCTTTGGGTAGCTACATCTTTGAAGATTTTCTCATCAAGGCAACATTATGGAGGTTTATCCCCTCGTACCCATGAACACAGGGTGTTCGGTTTCTTTTTGGGAAGTCACTGGAGAGTTTCTATTTCTAGTATTTTTAACATAGTTCTAGCCCTCCATATAGATTTCTGAGTTCCCTGCTAATTTTCTCCTGTGCAGAAGTACTTTTATTATTTGTATCAAATAGAAAAGGTAAGTCGAAACCAAGAATATACTGCTGTTTACCCTCCTGGAAACAGAATGTGTTTCAAAAAGCAAGGGAATAGAGAGGAAAGAGGTGCTGCCTAGATAGCTATGAGGAGACTGGGCAGCTCTGCTACCAACACAGACCTAAGATGAGTCCCTTAACTTCCCTCAGCTTGTCTCAACCACAGTTTTCTCATGGGAGTGTTAGACACGATGATTGCTCACCCTCGTGGGTGGATCTGAAGTTCGCTGGTAACACTTCAGCAATAATCCTGGTGAGCAAGCTCATATCACTTTAGGCAGCTAGCTAAAACATTTCTTCCTGTTCATGGCTGTAAATATATAGTATTTTATTGCCACCCCTCTCTTATCTCAATTTTCCCCGTTCTTTAACTCTTCCTTTTTTTTTTTCTATTACCCTTACATTTTATTTATTTACTTATTTTTTATTTTTATTTTACTTCAAGTTCTGGGATACATGTGCTGAACGTGCAGGCTTGTTACATAGGTATACATGTACTGTGGTGGTTTGCTGTACCTATCAACCTGTCATCTAGGTTTCAAGCCCTGCATGCATTAGGTGTTTGTCCTAATGCTGTCCCTCCCCTTGTCCCCCACCCCCAACAGGCCCAGGTGTGTGATGTTCCCCTCCCTGTGTGTTCTCATTGTTCAACTCCCACTTATGAGTGAGGAAATGTGGTGTTTAACTCTGTCTCTAAACAATTAGTTTGATCCTGGTCTTTCTGTAGCCTCCTTTGTATTATCTGAAAAGTTTTCTAAGTTGATAAGCTGCCCATTTTCCTTAGATGCTAAGCATCCATTGTGGTCCTTATCTGTGACATGCCTGAACTCATGGCTTTCTAGGCCTTAGTTGTTGGGCAGAAACCCCGATGAGAAGACTTCAGAAAAGAGATGTTTCATGGAGAGAATTGGAGACACTTTTGTTGTTGTTGTTGTTTGTTTGTTTTTTACCTAACATGTGGACTCTCTCTGAACTAAATGCACTCAGTGATCAAAGTTGATTTGGTTTGGTTGATTTTGAAACAAATTGAGGAATGATTTCAGAATCTCTTAAAGTTACTTATGACCGGGCACGGTGGCTCAAGCCTGTAATCCCAGCACTTTGGGAGGCCGAGACGGGCAGATCACGAGGTCAGGAGATCGAGACCATCCTGGCTAACACGGTGAAACCCCATCTCTACTAAAAAATACAAAAAACTAGCTGGGCCAGGTGGCGGGCGTCTGTAGTCCCAGCTACTTGGGAGGCTGAGGCAGGAGAATGGCGTAAACCCAGGAGGCGGAGCTTGGGTGACTCCAGCCTGGGCGACAGAGCGAGACTCCGTCTCAAAAAAAAAAAAAGAAAAGAAAAAAAACGTTACTTATGTCAGGATGCACATGTGTAGTTTCTTGTGCAGATGACCCTAGGGTGAAAGTTATACCCACTTAGATGTGCAGAGTACTTCCAGCACAGAGGGGCTTAAGTGATGCTTCTCAGGTGACAGTGGGTGGCCTGGCTGCATCAGAATCCCATCGGGGAGCGCCGTGTAATGTGGAGGGCTAGGCTCTCCCAGGAGGTTCGGACCAAGTAGGGAAGGGATGGAATTGTGGCCGAACAGTCTCTATTTTTAATTCAGATGATGTTAATATAATGCAGCTAGGTTTGGGCATTGCTTATCAAGATGTATTTTAATTGTAAGTTTGTAAGTCTCTTTTCCTACCCAGCTTTGCTTCTTTATATAATTATCATCAGTGCTTAGCTCTACACTGGCCACATAAGTCTTAAATTAATATTGGGTGGATATTAAATAGGTGCTTTACTTAAAAGAAAGTCAGTAAATAACTTGTAGGCTTAAGGCTAATATATTTTTTAACCTAAGTTGTACCCGTTTGCTCACTCTTTTCTCCTCTTCTGTTGTCTCCTTAGCATGCTCATCAATTTGGAAGGAATTTGGCTCCGTGGGACATTGTAATGTGCACAGACATTTCCAAGGAAATTCTAAGCAGTCACCCTTCCCTCTTGCATTCCCCCAAATCTTAAGTGTATACATAAAACCCTGGGTACATATTGTTGTGGTAATAGAAGGGAATTGGTTAAACAGTACACTTTATGGAACTTTCTGTGGCCCCCTACGAAAGACAGGTTAACAAACTGTCATGGAGGCTGCTGTTGCCTAGCCAGGGCTGCTGCATTTTGACATTTCCACCGTGGCCACTCAACACATTTCATGGAGGTCATGTCTTTTCACTGATACTTTTTGATAGTTTTTATATAACAAAATCCTTATTCTATTTATAACTTAAGATGATAAGGCACTATAAATGAATGACCTAAAATAATATATTTGTCTGTTATCTTTCGCTATTTCTACTTCACTTTAATTTTTAGCTGTAAAATTGGTAAATGGATTCTTACAACTATCTCTTTCTGTTTTTTACTATTTGGTTTTCAAATTTCATTTAAATGTCAGAATTTCCTTTTTAGGAACAATGTGTATTTCATTGCAATATTTAAAAATAAACTCAAATTTGCATGCCATATGCACATTTTGATTACATTTTTATTTTCTTTCATGAAAGGCATGTGCAACTACAAATACTTCATAGCCATTGCGTTGCTCATTCTATGTCACGGTGTCTCTTCATTATTAGTTCTCTAGCTGTTTTGAAGGACTTGGTGATGGACGGTTAGTGGGATATCTGGAAATTAATTTGATAATGATTTGTGTATCTACGTAGTACTACAATGTAAATTACTCAATTTCCCAATGTATTTCAACAATTAAAACATTTTTATCCCTCTTCACTTACATTACTTAATTATTTTTCAAAGAACACTTAGAAGTCATACATGGCATTGTGATGTAGAGATACATTATATAAATATATAAGGATAATAATGTATAAACAGATTACTATGAAAAACCAAGTTTTTCACAGGAAGAAAGACATTATCTTATATATTTGGTCTATATGACAACCACAGGGACATCAAATTGATAAAAAATATCAAAGCTAAGAATTAGTAAGAAATTGTCCTGATACACACATTCCTGTCTCATGTTTGTAAGTCCATAATGGTATTTAGGTGGAATATCAGCAGTTTGACATATTAGGGATAACAGATAGATTGACTTTTTTTTTTTTTTTTTTTTTTTAGATGGAGGCTTGCTCTGTTGCCCAGGCTGGAGTGCCTTGGTGTGATCTCGGCTGTCTGCAACCTCTGCCTCCTGGGTTCAAGCGATTCTCCTGCCTTAGCCTCCCAAGTAGCTGGGACTACAGGTGTGCACCACCACGCCCGGCTAATTTTTTGTATTTTTAGTAGGCACAGGGTTTCACCATGTTGGCCAGGCTGGTCTTGAACTCCTGACCTCAGGTGATTCACCTGCCTCGGCCTCCCAGAGTGCCGGGATTATAGGTGTGATCACTGCACCTGGCCATATTGACTTTTAAAAAACTTTTAATTTTGAAATAATCTTAGATTCATAGAAGCACGTAAAGATTATACGAAGAGTTCCTGTATGCGCTTAACCCAGCTACTTCTAATGCTAATCTTACATGACCACAGTACCTTTGTCAGAAGAAATTAAACATAGGTACAACATGGTAAACTACAGCCTTTAATTGGATTCCATCAGTTTTTCTACTAATGTCCTTTTCATTTGTTTCAGGATCAAATCCAAGATTCCATTGCATTCTGTTGCACTTGATCATCCTGTCTCCTTATTCTCCATTTGTCTCCTTAGTCTCCCCTTCCTGGTACTTTCTTCATCTTTCCTTGTTTTTCCTGACCTTGCCACTTTTTTAGCCTGCTGATTAGATATTTTGTAGTGCATTTAATTTGAATTTGTCTGTTCTCTTATGATTGGACTGGGGTTGTAGATTTTTAGGAAGAGGTATTAGCCAGGTGTGGTGGCACACACCTACAGTCCCAGCTACTCTGGAGGCTGAGGTGGGAGGATTGCATGAGCCCAGGAGTTTGAGGCTACAGTGAGCTATGATTGCACCACTGCACTCCATCCTGGGCCACAGAACAAGACCCTGTCTCTGGAACAAAGATTGTTGGGAAGAGGACCACAGAGGTAAAGTGGCCCCCTCATTGGATCATATCATTATATCTCATGATCTCAACATGACTTATTACTGCTGTTATTAGCCTTCGTCACTTGACTAGGTGACATCTGGCAGCTTTCTCTTTGATAAAGTTTCAAGTTTTTTTCTTTCTTTTTTTTTTTTTTAATTTTGGAGATGGGCTTGCTGTGTTGCCCAGGCTGGAGTGCAGTGGCACGATCACAGCTCACTACAGCCTCAAACTCCTTGACTCAGGCAATCCTCTGACCTCAGCCTTCTGAGTAGCTGGGACTAGAGGTGCATGCCACCATGCCCAGCTAATTAAATTTTTTTTTTTTTTTTTTTTTGTAGAGGTGGGGTTTCTCTCTGTTACCCAGGCTATTCTTGAACTCCTGGCCTCAAGCAGTCCTCCTGCCTTGGCCTCCCAAAGTGCTGGGATTACAGGCGTGAGCCACCACACCTGGCCTCTAGTTTTCCGTTTTCATCCCCTGTTCCTTATAAGTGATAAGTGAACCACTAAGTTGAGACCACACTCAAGGACAGGGGAATTAAGCTTCACCGCCTGGAGAAAAGAGTATCAAGGAATTTTTGGACTCTTTTAAAGGCACTGTGGTAATTAATAAGTCATTTGGAGAAGATAGTTTGAGACCCTGCAAATACCCTGTTTCTCCTTAGAGTTTTGGCCACTAATTTTCAGGTTCATCCTTGGGTCTTGTCAGCAGCATCTGTTATGTGGCATAAAAATGTGACTTTCTATTTCCCTCGTTCCTCTACCTGTGTTATTTGGAATTATTCTCTAAGGAACATTTGTCCCTTTCCCCCCCCTTTACTTACTTATTCAGTAATTCATTTGCATCAGTATGGGCTTTTGGATATTTATTTTCTCCTTTAGGTTATAATCCAATACTCTTGCTATTTTGTTGCTCAAATTGTTCCAGCTTTGGCCTCTGGGAGCTTTTTCAGGTTGGTTCTGACATGCCCCATCCTCCCCCGCGACCTCCACCTGTTCCACCTTTGGTTGATTTTTAGTAACAAGCAGGCCTCTAAAATAAAAATCCAATTCAAAAGTTTGTTTAAAACACATTCCTAAAACTTCATCACATTTCATCATAACTGAATAGTAATTTCCATATTGTGATAAGTCTTGGCATTTTCCTTCAACTAGACATTCTTTAAATTTAGAACCTTGTGATTCTCACTTGCCACCCACTTAACCTATATCTTAAAGCTAATGACTATAATTTTTATTAAGTACTGCAAGAAACTTGAGTGAATAACTCAGAGAAGAATAAATAACATTAAAACATTTCAGAAGAAAAGTGAGATGGATAAAGCCTTAAAAATGCCTGAAATTTAGAGTTAACGCCTTTTCAAACAGCATATGGTTTCTTTGCAAGATTATTATTGAAAAATACAATGAAGATTCTGGATTTTCTGATTAATAAGATTGAATAAAAAAGGTTTTCTTAAACCTTCTAAACTGCAAGGCACTCATTGCTAGACTCAGTTAAAGAAGACAGCTGTAATTTAGTTTCGGAGAAACTGCTTGGAACTCTGGAATGTGGAAAACTCTGGTTTTGACAAGCGCGGCTGACTTCTGGGGTGCTATTGAAGAATGCTGGCCTGTTGGTAAGTGATCTGGACTAGGCTCCGGGGAGAGAGGCAACATGCTAGAAGGCACTAAGTTAATACAATGGGGAGTTGCCTTTCTGGTTTTTTGAATTGTTAAGAGTTTGAAGAGGGAGAGAAAACAGGTGTAGTCTTGCAAATGGGAGCTAGTGTATCTGTACTGTATCCATGCCCAAGAGTGGGAAGAATTTCTGGTGTGGAAAAGTTAAGTAAGGAACTCATTCCCAGGAAGATAGTTTGCATTTTATTTACTTATTTACATATTCTTAATGCAACTGATCAAGTCAAGCAGTACAGAAGGATGAGGTGCTTTTCATAGGTTATGTCCCAGTACCTAATTCTGATTTTCAGTTGTTTCCCAACCGTCACCCGTTGAGTTCTTGCTGTGCGCCTGATGGGCAATGGTTACTGGGGTACAGCTGAAAGACCCAATCCATGCACTCAAGGCTCTTCAGATGAGTGGTGGATACCTTGGGTAGCCTGTAAGGAACATCTAGAGCAGTGGCTGGGGCTGGTGTAGATTACTTTGGGACCACAGAGCAGGACACCTAAGTCAGAATGGTGGACGAAGGAAGACTTCCCAGAGGGCAGTCCCTGGTGCAGAGCCATAGGGAGGGTGTGAGTTTGCCAGCATAGGTCAAGGAAGAAAGCAGCTTCAGGCTGAGAGCTGCAGGTGCAGACACCCCTGGAACGCCCTTGCATAACCTGGGAACTGCTAGGAGTTGAGCCTGGCTGGGTGGGAGGTGATGGTAATGGGATGGGAGAGGCAGGCAAGGTGAGCTCGCGTGGAGCCTGGAGGGTTACCTTTGAACTGAAGCCTGTGGGAAGCCACTGGGGAATGAAGCTGTCATGGAGCTCAGGTGCTTAAGGGCCGTCCTGACTGGTCTTAGTTTCCCCTCCGGTGCCTGGTTTGTGGGTCTGTCTCTGTAGTAGCCATGATAAGTACTTGCAGTACTTTCTGTGTTTTATGAAGGTGAAGCTTTCCCATTTGATCTATAATATTATACAAACTACTTGGAGTTTTCAGGTACATCATGGCCGGTAGATGTAGCCAGGCAATGAATGTGTCAGGAACATTCCATTAGGGCAGGGCCATGCCTATCCCAGCACCAGGTATAATCACCAGCAGCTTAGTTTAGGTTTGTGACAATGTTGGGGTTATCCTGTTGCTTCACATATTTCTCCCGTGTCTTTTTTTTTTTTTTTTTTTTTTGAGACAGAGTCTTATTCTGTTGCCCAGGCTGAAGTGCAGTGGCGTGATCTCGGCTCACTGCAACCTCCACCTCCCTGGTTCAAGCAATCCTCCCACCTCAGCTTCCCAAGTAGCTAGGATTACAGGTGTTCACCACTATGCCCAGCTAATTTTTTTATTTTTATTTTTAGTAGAGACGGGGTTTCACCATGTTGGCCAGGCTGGTCTCAAACTCCTGACTTCAAGCAATCCATCCACCTCGGCTTCCCAAGTAGCTGGGATCACAGGTGTACTCCATTATGCTTGGCTTCCTATGTCTTTTTTCACAGAAGTATTCCATTAAGACAAATTTCTGGCTGGGTGCGATGGCTCATGGCTATAATCCCAGCACTTTGGGAGGCTGAGGCGGGCATATCATGAGGTCAGGAGTTCGAGACCAGCCTGGCTAACATGGCGAAACTCTGTCTCTACTAAAAATACAAAAATTAGCCAGGTGTGGTGGCATGTGCCTGTAGTCCCAGCTACTCGGGAGGCTGAGGCAGGAGAATCACTTGAACTCGGGAGGCGGGGGTTGCAGTAAGCTGAGACTGTGCCATTGCACTCCAGCCTGGGTGACAGAGTGAGACTCCATCTCAAAAAAAAAAAAAAAAAAAAAAGACAAATTTGTTTCTCCATTAGTGGAGTCTCTAACACTTAGATAATGTAGCACTCAATTATATAATATTTAATATTAAAATACTGCAGACTCCTTAGAAGGCAGGGGCTTTGTATATTCTTTTTTATTTTTATATTTAAGCCTCAGGGACCCACCATGAAGAAAAGGCCTTGTATTTGTGTAAAAGTGAAATAATTTGTGACTTTCTCCCTAGACACAGACCTTTTGGGCATCTACAGTGTCATCTCTCTTAAGAGCAGCAGTGTCTTTGGAATTATTTTTAGGGCCTTTGGAAAGTTATTTGGCTTTTCCGTACTGCAGAAATTTTCAGTCAATGGGATAAAATGAATTCTAATTCTAAGATGGTTAGCAGAATTCATTTATTCATTGATTCTTTCACCAACAATTTTCCCTGAGTATCTGTTATATGCCTGGCATTGTTTTAGGGATTTGAGATGCAGCAGTGAACAAATCAGAAAAAAGTTCCTGTCATCCTGGGGTTGTGTTCTACAGAGGGGAGGCACATTAAGTGAATAAATAATGTATATGTAATTGTTAGAATTATACCAGAGAAGAGGAAATGGCCAGTTGGGAAGGCGGGCGTTGCAATTTTCATCTTACACCGAACTCTCAGGGAATTACTCACTGGAAAGATGACCTGTGAAGGCAAAGACCTGAAGGAGAAGTAGCCACCCCTGCAGCTATCCAGCAGAAGATGTTCCAAGAAGGACATGTTAAAATGTCTTGTACAAGAGTGTGTCTGGCTTATTTGCAAAAGAGCCAAGAATTCAGTGTGGCTGGGCAAAGATTGCAAATGGGAGAGTAATAGGAGAGGTCAAAGGGCTGCTGGGAGGGGGATTTGGAGGAAGATCTGATCTCTTGTAGACCATCATGTGTATTTCCTGGGTGACTTTCACCTTGGGAAATCAGCCCTTGAATGGTTTGGAGCAGAGGAGTCATGTGATCTAAGCTCAAACCAAGTTCCTGGCTGCTGTGTCAGGTGTCAGGTGAGAATGGGAGCAGGGGGATCACTTAGGATGCTGTTAGAATAGGAAGGAGGACAAGACTTTGGAACAGGGTGACAGTATTGGAAGTGGTCAGATTCTGGATAGATTTTGAAGATCGAGTGGATAGAATTTGTTGATGTGTTAGCTATGGGGTGCAAGAGTGGAAGAAGAATTAAGAAGTAATCCAAAGATTTTGGCTGAACCGCTAGGAGAACAGGGTTGCTATTTGCTGAGATGGTGAAGACTGTGGGAGGAATAGGTATGGGGGGTAATCAGGTGATCTGGACATGTTAAGTTTGAGATGCATCTTTGACTTCAAAGGGGAAGCATAGATTAGGAAGGCAAGATATCAGAAGAGAAGTCAGAGCTGAGGTATGCGTTTTTTTGGTGTGCATGCGTGGGTGTGTATTTGGCTATCAATTAGGTAAAGAATATTTGCAGCCATAGGGCTGCTGGGACCTCCAGCAGAGTGAGTAGATAGAGTAGAGTTTGAAGGGCTAGTCCTGGCCACTCAGTGTTTAGAGTCTGGAAGATGAAGAAGTGTCAGTGCTGAAGTAGCCAGAAAAAGAGAGGCAGAAAGAGTAAACCAGGAGAGTCTGGTTTCCTCGAAAGCACACGCAAAGAGAGCTGAATGAGGTATTTAGCAAATGGGTAGAATAATCATACACAAACACAGGTTCCCATAGAAATGGAGCCAATGGGGCAGAGAAGACAGTCTGGGGATATTAATTTTGTATTAGGCAGATAGCCTATTAACAGAAACCCTCTCCCATTTAGGTCTGTTACAATTGTTGGCTTAGGTATATTTTTATAACTGATGTAGGTTCTGTTTGGAGCAAAGAATGAAATCTGTAACTTGAGCTTCCTAATTCCCTCCCTAAAGGTGGTATTTGTTGTGAGGGAGTGATATAAAGAGGTTGTATCCTTTAGGAGCAAATTATTGTCTGTCTATATAAGAGCTTTAGTGCAGTAACAGTCATAAAATATGTCAGTTGAGGGTGGAGGTGACAAGCAGAACATGCCTTACTGGATATCAGAGCTTTGATATACCCACAATAGCCACAGGAGGACTGGGACAGGAATAGATAAATGGATGGAACAGAAGAGGAAACACATACATAGACTCTAAGTATAAATTTTGCATATGATGATGTCATATATTGGAATGTAAAGAAAGTTATTTTTTAAATGGTGCTGGAAATAGTTAGTTACATGGAGAAATGCCACATATCACCTACGATCCTATAAATATAATTGAGTGGATTTGAACATAACATAAATGATAAAACCGTAAAACTGAAGAAAATATTGGTGAATGGTTCTATCTGACCTGAGATTGGGAAATAGATTTATGTGAGTGGCACGTGTGGCTGAATTTATAAAGTAAAATATTGCTAGACCTGATGATGGAAAAAAATGAGAATATCTGTGTGTGTGTGCGTATGTGTATACATATATACACACACATATAGGTATACATATATACATATGTTATATATGTATACGTATACATGTATATATATAAAGTTTCCAGACTTTATATATTTGTATATGTATAAAGTCTGGAAACATATGAAAGGCAAATGGCTGGGAAACAAGGGAACGTTTGTCACAGACAAAGAGGTAATGTGCTTTGTAAAGAGCTCTTAGATGAAGGGCCTAAGAGAATTACTAACAAAGGAACCAAAAAGACAGTTTGTAAAAGGAATATAAATGGCCATGAGTCATAGGAGGGAATTGAGCCTCATTAAAGTCAAATGATTGGGAATAAAAAACGAGAGACAGTTTTCAGCCATCAAATGAAGCTGCCCACCACCGTCCTGTGGCTGTCAGCTGGACCGCAGGGGCTGCTGGTCCATGAGGACTTCTGTTCTTGGTCACTGTGACCGACATGATTCCTTGATGATTTCCACACCCACGTGCAGGAACCATGCAGTGCCCTGGCCTCCCAGCTCTTTGACCTTTCTCTTCTCCAGTGAACTTGTTCTGCACCCAGCCCCTGACATCTGCTCCCATCCTGACACCCAGCTTTGTTAACTATAACTACAGCTTCTCTCAAGGGCAGTTTCTAAGATCCCACACTCCGGCCGCGATCTCCTCTCTTTCCGTCTCTCACTCCAGACATCTTTTGGCCTCGGGAGCCACTTATTGCTGTTTTCACTGCTAGCTTTTCCTGTTCCTCCTTCCTCAGCTTAAACACCAAGGTCGCTCAGTGTCATCCCTCCCTTGCCCCCTCTCTTTTTCTTGTAATGACTTGCTTGACTGTAATCTTGTTTGAAGCCCTGCATGCATGTGCCCTGGTGATACGGCTGCATAGACAACCATACGGACAGGGACTTCCAGCGGGTCCATAAGGCTGCCAGGGCACCACCCTCTATTTCCTGAGCCCATTCGTTCTTTCTTTCCTTAGATGACTATTTCATATCTTCTAGCTTTTCCTCAGAACTCCAACACGTCCTCTCATCCTTGCTCTCAGCTTTCACCCTTGCTTCCTATCTCACTAACAGCAAAACAAAACAATGTAGAAACAATTGAGCTTCCCCCACGATGGGTACCACTTCTCTCCCTTTCCCGTCATTACTCGGGACATGGTGTGAACACCCCTATACGTATGTATTGCATCCCATCCTCTTGCACTCAGCCAAGCACTTTGCCCCAACAATTCTCCAGCAATTCTCAAATCAGTTCTTCCCCCTCTACAGGATTATTTCCATCATCATACAAACATTATTTTATTTCTCCCGTCCTAAAAAAATGACCCTCTCTCGACCAAGTGCCCCTTTCTCTCCTTCCCTTGGCGTCGGAGCTCCTAATAAGATTAGTCTATAATCCACTGTCTCCACTTTCTCTCTTGAACCTACTCCAGTCAGGTCTTTGCTCCTCTCACTCCACTAAGACTGGTTCTCATGGGAACCAGTGGCCTCCTTGTTGCTAATCTAATGGTCAATTCTTAGTCTTCATGTTAATCCTGATCCCTCCAGCCTCCCTGAGACTTCTCCACTTGGCTTCTGGGTCACTGCATTCTCCTGATTGTTTTCTTGCCTCTCTGCTCGTCAGTATCCTTCGCTGATTCCTTCTGGCATCCAAACCTCTGAACATAGGTGTGCCCACAGCCTTCATCTTCGGACAGATTCTCTTTTCTGTCCATTCTATGTGCTGTTAATTCCTGTGTGCCCTCAGCCTTGACCTCTCCCTAAGCTTCAGTCCTCTATCCCACAGTCTACTTGGTGTGTAGGGACCAGCCCTACTGGGCCTGGGGGTTTTTCTCTTCGTGTGCGGAGATGAGAGATCGTAGAAATAAAGACACAAGACAGAGAAGAAAAGACAGCTGGGCCTGGGGGCTACTACCACCAGGATGTGGAGGCCAGTAGTGGCCTCAAATGCCTGTCTGCGCTGTTATTTATTGTATACAAGGCAAGGGGACAGGGTAGGGAGTGTGAGTCATCTCCAGTGATAGGTAAGGTCACGCGAGTCACGTGACCACTGGACATGGGGCCCTTTCCTATTTGGTAGCCAAGGCGGAGAGAGAGAGGGGACAGCTTACGTCGTTATTTCTTCTGTGCATTTCTCGGAGAGATCAAAGACTAATACTTTCACTAATCCTGCTACTGCTATCTAGAAGGCAGAGCCAGGTGTACAGGGCAGAACATGAAAGTGGACCAGGAGCGTGACTGCTGAAGCATAGCATCACAGGGAGATGTTTAGGCCTCCGGATGGCTGCGTGCAGGCTTGACTGATGTCAGGCCTTCCACAAGAGGTGGTGGAGCAGACTCCCTTTCCGGGTCTGCTAAGTAACGGGTGCCTTCCCAGGCACTGGCGCTACCGCTAGACCAAGGAGCCTCTAGTGGCCCTGTCCGGGCATGACAGGGGGCCCACACTCTTGTCTTCTGGTCACTTCTCATCGTGTCCCTTCAGCTCCTATCTCTGTATGGCCTGATTTTTCCTAGGTTACAATTGTAGAGCAGAGATTATTATAATATTGGAATAAAGAGTAATGCTACAAACTAATGACTGATAATATTCATACATAATCATGTCTATATTCTATGTCTAATATAACTATTCTTATTTTAAGTATTTTCTTTATTATACTGGAACAGCTTGGGGCTTCAGTCTCTTGCCTCGGCACCTGGGTGGCCTGCTGCCCACATTGGTGTCTCTACTAGGATGTCTTAAACCATATCTCATATTTAATAAGCCCATATCTGAGGTCTTGATCTCCACTCTCCACCCCTGTTCTGTTTCGTTCCTTTGCAGACTTCTCCAGCTTAATAAATAGCAACATCATTCTCCCAGCTGCTCAGGGCAAAAAGCTGGGACTCACCCTGACTCTTTCTTAGCGCTCCCCCATCCCTGAATCAGCAAATCCTGTAGTTGCATGTGCCACCTTCACATCTCTAGATTTCAATCTCTTCTCACCATCCCCATCACATCTATTCCATTGCCACCATCATCTCCATCCTAGATGACGGCACTAGCCTCCTTCGTTCCTCAGCCCACCACAGACTGTTCTGGACACAGCAGCCAGAGGGATCTTGTTAATCCCAGGTCAAACCCTCCAGTGCTCCCCTTCTCTTCAGGGAAAGTTGAAGTCCACAAGGTCCTCCACAACACATCTATCTCCTCCTCCCCTTCTGATTTTGGTTACTCCTTTGACCTCACCTATGCACATTACTCTTCTCTCTCCCTTTCTCCGGCCACACTGATTTTGCTTTACCTTGAACTTGTCAACCAGGCTCTCATCTCACACCTTCTTGCTTGCTGATCCTTCATGTCTGCAATCTTGTCCTCCAGATATTTGCACGCCATCTCCCTATTTAGGACTTAACTCAAATATCTCCCCAGTAAGCCCTTCTCTGCCCACCCTATCTAAAATTCATGTCCCTTTCACCCAGGACTTCCAGTTGTCATTGATGGATTTATTTTTCTCATTAGCACTTACAATGAACATGCTGCATACTTTACTGATTTCCCTTATTTTAACTGACAGCCTCCTGCACAAGAGTGGAAGCTCCAGAAAGCAGGAATTCCTTATGTGTCTTGCTCACTGCTGTATCTCAGCACCCAGCCCAGAGCCTGCCACCTAGTAAATGCCTAATTATTTTTTTGAGTGACAAGATATTAAATGTGATAATTCTCAGCCTTGGCATGAATGTGGCCAAATGGTCACTCTCATCTTTGCTTGGAAGGTTCAATTACTAAAACCTTTGTAGAGAGCAGTTTGGCAATTTGATCAAGAACATTTAAGGCCAGGTGAGTTGGCTCATGCCTGTAATCCCAGCACTTTGAGAGGCCGAGGCGGGTGGATCACTTGAGCCCAGGAATTTGAGACCAGCCTGGGCAACACGGGAATACCTGGTCTCTACAAAAAAATACAAAAAGTAGCCTGGTGTAGTGGCTCTCATCTGTAGTTCCAGCTACTCAGGAGGCTGAGGTGGGAGGATTGCTTGAGCCCACGAGGTCAAGGCTGCAGTGATCCATGCTCGCATCACTGCACTCCGGCCTGGGTGACCCTGTCTCTAAAAAAGTATATATATGTATATATAAATAAATAATGAGATGTAGAGACTTACAAAAGGAATGTTCACCAAAATTGCTTATAGTAAAGGGGAGTTGGAAGCCATATAGTGTCCAATAATAAAGGACTGCTTAAAATCATGAATCAGCTATACAAGAGAGTCATCAAAATTATACTTTTGAAGGATATGTCATTTAATGGGAAAATGTGCATTGTCTATTTCAGAAAGCAAAGATATGAAATTTTGTGTAGAATTATCCCAGATATATATGAATGTGTGTATATATGTATACACGTGTACATATATACACACAAATAGTGTATAAGAGAGACAGGAAATACTGGCTTTCTGTTCGTGATGAAATGCAAATTCCTTATGTATTTTTCCAAAATGTTTAAAATGAGACTTTTGTAATCAGAAGTATATAAGCCCCCTTCCCCTAAAGAAAATGATTATTCTACTGCCTGTCTTGACTGTATTCTTACTTGGGGGCAGGGTGGGTGGCGTGAACAGGGAGGGCTAATCTCTCCTTTCTGACTCATTCCACAGTCAGTCCTTTTTCTTATTATTCTCCAAAGGCACGAGGACCTTCCATGTTCCGAAACCATTGTCCAGAGTATTTCTTCTGGACTATTTTCCACTTCCCTCCATCTGCTCGGCCAGCTGTTCCGCATCTGTAAAAGCTGGTTTCTGATGTCATCTCTAGGCAGGACCGCTCCCTCTCTCTCCTGCGCTCCTATACTTTGTGGCATATCCACCCCACGATAACACTTGTCACTCTGTTTTCCAAATTCAGTTTCATTCATTTGCTTCACATGTGCGCTGAGCCCACTGACTTCTTTTGCTGTCTGTTGCCAGCACTGGGCTGCACCCTCTTTGGTCCAGACCATCTCGTTCACCTTTTAACACAAAATCAGGGTGAGTGGAGAGTGGGGGAGTGGTGTGGTGGGTCTTTGCCTCTCGCTGTTCAGTGAACTTCACACCCGTCTTCCTGATCCCCAGCACTAGCACAGGGTCAGGCTCGTGGGAGTGAACAACCACCATTTATCTCCGGAGTGTTGGGGGGAAGCCCTTTCATTTACTTGACAGTTTACCTGTCAATTTTACGTGTGTGGTCATTTTTAATCCTCTACACTTTCAGGTAATAGGAAAATAATTTGAATCAATTTCTTCCTTCACCATTGGCGTAAAATTGGTGATTAAACTTTTAACATCTTAAAAATAAATTCCCCAGGCTAGCGTCATGCCTAAATAATGCATGCATCTACTTCCCCCTGGTGGACTCATCTTCTAATAGCAGCTTGGTTTTTCCCCCTTTATCATTGGCAGGAGTAATCCATCTCTCATTTCCTTGATACAGATATTCATGGATTGCAGGATTCAGCAGTGCCTTCATAATAGCAGGAAGTTTATGTTCTGGCTTTCCCACTTACTAGCTGTGTAACTTGGGCAATTTACTTAACTTCTCTGCGTCTTGGTTTCTTAACCTGTAAAATGGAGACAGTATCAATAATAAAATATTAAAAACGAATACTACATGGCATGTATTAACTCATTAAATTTCTACAAAAATCCTATTACATAAGATTTAAAATGTCCTATAAAATGGGAACAAATAGCCTGAGCAACATGGTGAAACCCCATTTCCAAAAATACAAAAACATTAGCCGGGCATGGCGGCGCACGCCTGTAGTCCCAGCTACTTGGGAGGCTGAGATGGGCGTCCAAGGAGGTCGAGGCTGCAGTGAGCTGTGATCGTGCCACTGCACTCCAGCCTGCTGGACAGAGTGAGACCCTGTCTCAGAAAATAAATAAATAAATGAATAAATAAAATGGAAACAAACATTCTTTCCATTTTACAAATAAGGGAATCAAGAACTGGAGAAAAATCATTCCTACTTCTTGGAGAAGTGTGAGAATCACATGAATTAATACAGGGAGGATGGTTAGAGAGGGCCTGGCGCATAGCGCGTGTCCCCTGACATCATCGTCAGTGTTAGTGTTATAGGATTGGTTCTGTGATGACGACATTGCCATGGGCCATGTGGATCCTTGTTTACACTTGAGCTACTCTCATTTTCAACACGCATCAATCACTCACATGACAAAATATACACTATATCAAACAATGAGCTATGCTTATATATTCAGAGTTTTCTAGACACTTCTTAAGTCAGGATATAAGTCTTCATTTCTCCAGAGGCTAATAGAAGGTCAGCCCATTTCACTCTTGAGTGTACTGGGGAGATTCTGGGAGAGGGAAGGAAGAGTGAATGGGCAGATTAAGTATATCAGGATGCAGCTGTCTAGAAGTAAAGGGGGTCCCCATATATTTTCCCCACATTTTCCCAGGTCTGAGCATGAGCAGTGGGGATGGAGGAACTGGGCTGGCACTCACAGCTATCCATGTAGCTTGTTAAGTTGCTCATTTCCTCGTGCATCTATGGCCTGAGCCCCTAAGTGTCTTGCACCGTTTGAAGTGCTGGCCTCTTGCTCAGTGCTTCCTTACAGAGTCCATCATGCTGCTTCTGATGCCAAAAGAAATGAAAGAATCAGGGACGCAGATGAAGATGAGAACATGACCAATGTGTGGATTTTCTTGTAGACAAATTCTTTACATTTGCTATGGTCTGAATGCTTGTATGCTCCCTGCAACCCCAATTCATGTGTTGAAATCCTAACTACCAACTCGATGGTATTCAGAGGTGGGCCTTTGGGAATTAATTAGGTCGTAGGGATTCAGTCCCTTAGGAAAGAGGCCTGAGGGAACTTGATCATCCCTTCTACCAAGTGAGGACACAGCAAGAAATTGTCCTCTGTGAACCCGGAAGGGGGCCCTCACCAGACATTGAATCTGCCAGTGCCTTGATCTTGAACCAGGCTCCAGGACTGTGAGAAATAAGTTGTTTTGTTATTTATAAACCACCCAGTCTATGATACTGTGTTACAGCAGCCTGAAAGGAGTAGGACAACATTGCATTTAAAAAAATAAAATATAGGTATTGTGTTAAGAAATGGAATAGGCTGGGTGTGGTGGCTCACGCCTGTAATCTCAACACTCTGGGAAACTGAGGCAGGTGGGTTGCCCAGGGAATTTAAGACCAGCCTGGGCAACATGGCGAAAAATTAGCCAGGTGTGGTGGTATGCACCTGTAGTCCCAGCTACCAGGGAGGCTGAAGTGGAAGGATCACCTGAGTCTGGGAGGTCGAGGCTTAATGAGCCAAGATTGAACCATTGCACTGCAGCCTGGGTGACAGAGGGAGACCCTCTCTCAAACAAACAAACAAACCCCCAAAAAGCAAAACAAAAAACAAAAAAACCCCCCCAAAAAACAAAAAAAAAACAACAAAAAAAGAAATGCAATGGTGTGAATATTTTTGAACTCTCACAACTTGATTAAAAGGCTAATCATGCAAAATTAAATATTGAACTTCTAACAAATTAAATTTGAATAATCAAGTCCAATATGAATGGAAATTACTGGGGGTGAGAGGGAGTACATTTTGGGAATTGATTTTTTTTTTTAAACAAATAGAGCCCTAGAAACCAGTGCATAGAAAGCCGAGGAAATATGAGATAACCTTCCAAGGAATGGCCAGGTCATGGGGTGCTCCATGGGAAGTCGAGCTTGGCGCTGATTCTAATTTGAAGATGAGTAATGCAGTGACAGCACAGGCTGCTTCACGGAAAACAGGCAGCTGCCCCCACGTGTCCTTCACCTAAAAGTACCAGTTCTCTCTAACACTGATGCTGTGGAGGTGCACACAGGGCACAGTGGAGGTTGTCATGTAATTCATTGCCATTCACCTTTCTGCTGAGCATAGAATGGAATCTCATCCATGCCCATTTAACTTACTGATGACATTAGAAGCCCCAGATTGACTTCCTTCCCTCCTTCCTTCCTTCCTTCCTTCCTTCCTTCCTTCCTTCCTTCCTTCCTTCCTTCCTTCCTTCCTCCCTCCCTCCCTGTCTCTCTCTTTCCCTCCCTCCCTCCCTCCCTTCCTTCCTTCTTTCCTTCCTTCCTTCCTCCATCCCTCCCTCCCTCCCTCTCTCTCTCTTTCCCTCCCTCCCTTCCTTCCTTCCTTCTTTCCTTCCTTCCTCCCTCCCTCCCTCTCTCTCTTTCTCTCCCTCCCTTCCTTCCTTCTTTCATTCCTCTCTCCCTTCCTTCCTTCCTTCCTCCCTCCCTCTCTCTCTCTCTCTTCCTTCCTTCCTTTCCTTCTTTCCTTCCTCCCTCTCTCTCTCTTTCTTTCTTTTTCTTTCTTTCTCTCTGTGTGCCTTTCCTTTCCTTTCCTTCCCCTTCCTTCCTTCTCACTTTCTCTTCTTTCCTTCCTTCCTTCCTTCTTTCCTTCCTCCCTCCCTCTCTCTTTCTTTCTCTCTGTCTTCCTTTCCTTCTTTTCCTTTCCTTTCCTTCCCCTTCCTTCCTTCCTTCTCACTTTCTCTTCTTTCTTTCTCTCTTTCCTTCCTTCCTTCTCTTTCCTTTCTTTCTTTCTCTTTTCTTTCTTTCTTTCTTCTTTCTTTCTCTTTTTCTCTCTCTTCTTCTTTCTCCCCTTCCCTCCCTCTCTCCCTCCCTCCCTCCCTCCCTCCCTCCTTCCTTCCTTCCTTCCTTCCTTCCTTCCTTCCTTCCTTCCTTCCTTCCTTCCTTCCTTCCTTCTTCTCTTCTCTTCTCTTCTTTTCTTTCCTTTTTTCTTTTTCTTTCTTTCTGACATGGACTCACTCTGTCACCCAGGCTGGAATGCAGTGGCATGATCATAGCTCACTGCAGTATTCAACTGCTGGGTTCAAGTAATCCTCCTGTCTCAGGCTCCCAAGTAGCTGGGACTACAGGCACATGCAACCACACCTGGCTATTTTTATTCTTTTGTAGAGACAAGTTCTCACCATGTTGCCCAGGCTGGTCTCAAAGTCCTGGGCTCAAGTGATCCTCCTGTCTCAGCCTCCCAAAGTGCTGGGATTATAGGCGTGAGTCACCACGTGTAGCTTAATTGAGTTATTTGTTGGTTTTGAGAGCAATGCCCAAAGGCCCAAGGAATGGTAACTCATTCAGTGAAGGCTACAACATGAAATGTCAACTTGAAAAAAAGAAAACAAGTTGCTTAATTTCTCCTCCACAACTTGAAAAAGAACAGTGCAAGATGTTGACTTAGAGGAAAATTCATCATGCAAGATTTAGAGGAAAATTCAGCAAACATTTATAGAGCACTTACTATTTAGGCCAGGCCTGTGTTAGATCCTTCGTATATAGCATCTCATTTAATCTTTAAAGCCACAGAGAAATTAAAACTATAGAGATTATTATACAATAACAAGGTTAACCTTCTAGGCAATGGTTTGGGATTTTCCGTGTATGCCTGTTTATTGCTAGAGAATTTAATTTGGAGACAAAGTGATTTTAATGCCCTTGCACCTATAGGAATACCTTCCTTTCTCTTCCTTCTGTTGGAATGTGAAGAGGCCCAAGAAAATATTACTCTTCCTTGCCAAGTTCTGAACAAGTTGAGAAATAGGACAAAAGAGTAAGGCAAATGGAAGAGCAAGATAATCACCTTTGTTGCTGATAAAGCTGATTTTTGGAGATTGTGCCTTTTTTTTTTTTTCTGTGGGTAAGCAGATTTCCTACTACCGAGCCCCAGAGTTAGAAATGCCCAGCCACCAGCAGGGTGGGGCCACCCTGGGCCTCTGCACACACAGGACGATCCCCGGAAGACCCTCAGTGTGTGTGTGTGGTGTTAGGGCGTGGAGAGGAGAATGTGTATTTTCTGCAGGCAGTCAGCTCCCAAGGAGAAAGGGAGGAAAAGGGGCTGGGCTACCCTGGTGCGGTGCCTGCTCTCAGCAGAGTTGGCTAGCACCGGCTTGTGCATATCTCTTCTCAGCTCCAGGTTCGGTGAGTCCTTTCTGGTAGCTGGGCATCAGCGCTGCGGATGGTATCTTTACACTACAGAAATGGGTATCTTTATACTACAGAAGTTATCAAATGCTGCAAATTAAAGCTTTGGCCCCAGAGAACCAACTGGTGAACATTTACCAGCACACCACTAACTGCTGCCAAAATTTCCAACCAGAGATCTTTCTTCTTCCCCAGCAAAAAAATGAATGAGAGGGATGGAAAAAGGGTGGAGCTCCTTCCATATGGAAGGAATGTCAGCAGCCGGGAAGAAGAGTTAGCGTCACCACCGTCTTCCTCCAGGTGAAGTTACATCTTTCTTGGTGATTCTCAAGACCAGGGCCATGAGAATGACCCCTCCAGGCAGGGCTCTGTGCTCTGTTTCCCTTTACAGCAAAACTCCTCAAAAGGTTGTCTACACCTTCTGTCTTTTGTTTGTTTTTTTTTCTTTTTTTGAGACAGAGTCTCTCTCTGTTGCCCAGGCTGGGGTGCAGTGGTGCCATCTTGGTTCACTGCAACCTCTGCCTCCAGGGTTCAAGCGATTCTCCTGCCTCAGCCTCCTGAGCAACTGGGATTACAGGTGCGCACCATCAAGCCCAGCTAATTCTTTTGTATTTTTAGTAGAGGCGGGGTTTCACCATGTTAGTCAGGCTGGTCTTGAACTCCTGACCTCGTGATCTGCCTGCTGCAGCTTCCTAAAGTGCTGGGATTATAGGCGTGAGCCACTGTGCCCGGCCCACCTTCTGTTTTTAAATGTTTTGTTTGAGTCAGACCATTAATGGGATAAAGGTGATGAAGTCGTTTACCCTACTGGGAATTACTGGGAAGCTGCAGGCTCAGGAGGCATGCGTGATCCCTTTGTGACAAGGATGCATACTCCTTTTGGAGAGGCATGAAGAAGTGGAGACCATCGTCCTCTGACCACTACCGCCCATGCTCCTTGAATTCTGCATGCTCTTCACACTGTTGAGAATGATGGCTATGGGGTTCCCCAAAGCTTTACCTTCCAGGGACATTTTGTTTCCAGAGAGCACAGTGATAGTGCAGAGGTTGGATTTACGCACCTAAGAACATGCACTGTCAGAGCCTGGTTCTCTATTTTTAGCTGTATTCTCTTGACTTCAGATCCAAGCATGCCAGAAAATTCATCCTTGATTTTCGTTTCCTTGAGTGTTTGGCTGCTTCAGACCATTCCTGATACTGATGACTGTAACAGGGCTCTTGTTGAAATAGCAGAATCCACTTTAACTAATTTTCGCAGAAAATGCATGTATGAAAGGATATTAGAAAGTACAAGAATCTCGGGGGTGAGGGAGAAGGAAGGCAGAGAGTGTCAGGCTCTGAGGCTATTGCAGCCAGAAGCAAGACCCAACCCATCCTGCAGGGGTGCCCCAGTGAAGACCCCATTGTTGTTGTTGCTGCTGCTGCTGCTGCGCTCAGCACAGACCCTGCTTTTCCTACTCATGATTCTGGAATTGCACACCCGAGGCTGTGCCATCTGCACCAATACCCCACTCCTTCCAGCACCCCATCCTCACTTTGTGTGCTTGGAATACATGCATCTAATTGATGGAGTCTATGTCACATGGCTGACTCCAGCTGCAAGGGTGGCTGCCAGGTGGAGTTCTGACCCCCTCCCCTGGGGAGGAGGGAGGGACTCATAACGCGGTACTTTCTCCAGTATAAGAGGGATGGTCGCAACATGACACACGTCCACTGCCCTTTCCAAATCCCACTTCTAACCACTTGGCCTTTCCCTCCACAATGCTTCAGTCATTGTGAGTGACTTGGAGGCCATGCAATTTCTTGTCACCAAGCCTTTAAACAATCCTCTCTCTTTGCCTGGGATGCTCAGCTGACCCCGCTACGGTGGAGGCATCCTCAGGCTCAGCTGCCACCTTTTCCGGGAGGCCTTCCCTGGCCCCGCAGAAGCCAAGATGGAATCATCACAGAGACACACGTGGACTCTCATGGAGCCCCAGAAGCAACGTGCTACCCCTCTGCAGGAACTCCCCAGTGGGTCTCCTGCCCATTCTTTTTTGCTCTTCCTTCAGGCCCTGGTGCTGGTTGCTATTATTTCCATTTTTTCTTGTTCATGCCTCAGTGAAGAAGAATCACTTTTGTTTATTTATTTAGAGACAGGGTCTCATTCTGTTGCCCAGCTGGAGTGCAGTGGCATGATCACTGGAGCCTCGAACTTCCAGTCTCAAGCAATCCTCCCGCCTCAGCCTCCCGAGTTGCTGGGACCACAGGCATGCACCACCATGCCCAGCTAATTTTTAAACTTTTGTGCAGACAGGGTCTCACCCTGTTGCCCAGGCTGGTCTCAAACTCCTGGGCTCAAGTCATCCTTCTGCCTTGGCCTCTCAAAGTGCTGGGATTACAGGTGCAAGCCCTGGTGCCCAGCCAGACAAATCCCTTTTTAAAACAACGTAGAGGCCAAGTGCAGTGGCTCACACCTGTAATCCCAGCACTTTGGGAGACTGAGGCAGAAGGATCAAGTGGGCCCAAGAGTTCGAGACCAGCCTTGTGGCAATATAGTGAGACCCTGTCTCTACAAAAATGTAAAACTTAGCTGGGCATTGTGGTGTGCACCTGTGGTCCCAGCTATTCAGGAGGCTGAGGTGGGAGGATTGCTTAAGCCTGGGAGTTCCAGGCTGCAGTGAGCTATGATCTAGCTATTGCACTCCAGCCTGGGCAACAGAGTTGACCTTGTCTCTAAAAACAATAACAATAACAAACAATCTGGAATTTTATGTGACAGCAACACACACCTGTTCCAGCTTCAAAGGCTTTGGTGAAGAGTCAAATTGTTTCTCAGGAGTGTATCAAGTACTTAGCACAATAGCACCGTATTAGGCTGTTCTTTGTGTTGCTCTAAAGAAGTAGCTGAGACTAGGTAATTTATAAAGAAAAGAGGTTTAATAGGCCGATGGTTCTGCAGGCTCTACCAGGATGGCTCCAGTACCTGCTTCTGGCGTGACCTCAGAAAGCTTACAACCATGGCGGAAGACAAGGTGGGAGCAGGTCACATGATGAGAGCAGAAGCAAGAGAGAGGGTAGGCAGGTGCCACACACTTTTAAAGTACCAGATCTCGCCAGAGCTTGCTCACTCACTATTGCCAGGAGATGGCACCAAGCCATTCACGAGGTATCTGCCGCCATAACCCAAAGACCTGCCACCAGCCCCCACCTCAAACATTGGACATTACACTTCAACATGAAATTTGGAGGAGATAAGCACTGTATCAAGCACTTAGATCTTTAGAGCTGGAAATCCATGAGGCTATGGCCTGTGTGTGGGAGTGGGGGTTGTGGGATGGGCAATTAGGCAATGAAAAAGTGGTGGGACAGAGGAGAGAGGGAGAGGGAGAGGGAAGGAAGCCAGGCTCTGCTGAGATGCTACAGGCAGGAGTAGCTCCCGATATTGGAGCTCAGCTTGGAAGGCCTCTAGAGCTGCTCTGTTTACTATGCTGAGCTGCTGTGAATTCTCTGAACATCCGCAAAATTTCACCATATGACACTCCTGTCTCCCTGATCCCACTCATACAGAACCATTTATTTCACAGTCTTTTTCATTAAGCACAGAGATATCCTTTGATGTTTATTAACACTGCCATGTTTCAAAAGAGGAAACTGAGATACAGGAGAGCAATGTACTTGCCTCAAGGCCTCTCATCCACTGGCAGGTTCAGCCCACACCTTTACTGAACATCTACAAAGAGTCAGGTCATAAGGACTGGTAGGTGGTGGAGTGGGTCTTGAACCCAGGTCTGTACAACTTCAAAGCCTTTCCGCTATAGCAAGGCAGCATGCAGCAGAGATCTAACTGGCAAAGCTGTGCTTAATCATACAAAGAAAGAGAGAGAAGAGGAAATGAGAGGGAAGAAGAGAAAAAAGGAGAGATGAGAGAAATGAGCTAATTATGGTGCAGTTGAGAGGCTGCAGACTGGGGGCATTCATGTCGAATGTGGCTGCTGGGGTTTTTGGAGATAAAGAAACAAAGGTCCTTTCTTACTCTCCCAGTTAGGACCAGTGTAGAGACAGATATGGCAATCAGACAGGTGGAGATTAAAATGGCACATCTTAAGAAGGGAAAGTGAAAACAATTCTATGGGTTTGAATAGCCCCCAAATCATGTCTGCTGGAACCTCAGAATGTGACCTTATTTGGAAATAGGGTCTTTGCAGATGTAATCAGTTAAGACGAGGTCATTCTGGATTGGGGTGGGCCCTAATGCAATGACTAGTGTTTTTATAAGAAGAGAAGACAGACACAGAGACACACAGAGAGAACACCTTGTTGAGACAGAGGCAGAGACTGGAGTGATGCAGCTGCAAGCTTAGGGATGTCAAGGATTGCCAGTCACCGGAAGCTGGAGGAGGTGAAGAAGGATCTTCCCCAGCACCTTCAGAGGGAGCATGAGCCTGCTGGCACCTCAATTTTGGACTTTTAGGCTCCAGAACTGTGGGAGAATGAACTTCTGTTGTTTTAAGCCACCCATTTTGTGGTACTTTGTTACAGCAGCCACAGAAAAGTAATGCGCCAGGCAGTTTGGAGAACATGGTTTTCTGTTTGCAAGGAAGTGGGTTTGTGGGTGCCTCATCCCTAAATAGACAGACTTTCCCTTCCAGGGAAGCATAGACCATGCACCCTCCATGGGCAGGCTGCCTCTCCAGGAGGAAGGAGATAAACTGAGCATGGCCAGTTCTTTTTTCAAAGCTCACCAATCAGAGGCAAAAGATGAGAAGTGGGGGTAGTCTAGCTAAAGTTCCTACCATGGGAAGCATGGGGAGTGGGAAGTAAGAGTTCCTATCTAATGGTGGGCTGTGGATGCCTATTTTTTTTTTTTTTCTTGCAGTATATATTTATTTTATATATATATAAAACATATTATATATGTTTATATAATAGGTAAAGATAAATTATATAAATATATAATATAAAAATATATATTTAAATAGAATCAGTAGTCAACACCTAAAAGTTGGAGGATTTTATATAAAATCCAGATTTCAAGGTTCTCCTATGAAAAAATCTGGCCACGCTGGGCTCACATTCCCACAGGGCAGCCTGGTTGTTGCTGCAAAGAGGCTGCCTTCTGCAGATGGGGCCCAAGCTCTCCAGCTCGCCGTTCTCCTACCCCTTTCTACCTCCTGCCACTCCCTACCGCTTACCCAGGTCTGCGCCACTCATGCCTGTGAGCCCCGGTGTCTGTAGACATTTTGGTTTGGGGCTTACAGAGTAGAGAGCAAGAGCACAGACTCTAGAATCAGCCAAGCCTGCTGTTCAAATCTGATCTATGTCACTTCCTAAATGTGTGGCATTGGGCAACTTAGCTAAACTCCTTGAGACTCAGTTTCCTTATCTGGAAAATAAGAATAATAATAGAACTAAGTTATGGGGCTGGTGCAAGAATTACATAACGTAATTATGGGAGTCTTTTTGTATATGTGCAAGATGCATAAAAGATGGGAACTACTGTTACTCTTTGAAAAGCAAAACTGAGCAATGTGAGAGGAAGCCTGGAAGAGAACTAGAGCCTCTGGCCTGATGTACACTTTGTCTGGTTTTAGCACTGCCCTTGGTCTCATCGGTTTTCAGAAAAATATTTTCATAAGCTCACTTCCAAGGAGTCCCCTTTCTGTAGCAAGGAGTCCAATAGCAGTTTTGGGAATTAGGGGTTCAATTAGAGCAGTTTTCCCTCTTCCCCACATTTTGATTCTCTTCTGGAAGGAGGTTGCAGTGAGGCAGGAAACTCTGGATTCCATCCAAATACTTTGATGTCTGGCTTTTAAAATAGCAGCGATCTTAGCTGGCTTCACAGACTTCCTAGTGGCCCTCAAAGGACAGCTTCTGCTTTGAATGATCACTTCTCCTGGGAGGCCCAGAATGATGGAAGATGCAGAAGTAACCAATTTACTTCAAATAGCCTACTTCCAGGTAGAGGTGAGAAACCAGATGGAATTGGGAAGGAGGCAGGCTGACGGTGAGGAAAGCTTTTTTATGAAGAACATATACACTTCTCACTAGGAGAAAGAATGTCCAGTTAGAAGCCTCAGCCTTTAAAATAGTTGCTAGCTACAAAACCCAACTCAATCCAGTCCTTTTAAAAAAGTAAATTTATCTGGAAGGACACAGGAGTATTCGTAGAACCTAAGGACAGCGAGGCCGCCCTAGGGGCAAGAATCAGGACCTGGAAAGCATACAAGGTGCAAGGCATCAAGTCTTGGTACAAGAGTCCATTGCCGACACAACAGATGGCTAGCTGATTGTTCAAACATCGTGTATTAAGTAATCAATTGTTTCTTAACTGGTTTGAAATGCCACATTCGTAAGATTCTATTTTTTTGTGTGTATTTGGGTCAATTTCTGGTAAGATTTTATCCCATCTGCCGTTCGTGGTTGTTATGGGTTGAAATATGTCTCCCAAAAGACATATGTTAAAGTCTTGACCCCCAATACTGCAGGAACTGACCTTATTCGAAAATAGGGTCTTTCTAGAGGTAATCACATTAAAATTAGGTCATTGGGTGGGCTCTAATCCAATATGGCTGGCGCCCTTATAAAAAGGGGAAATTTGGACACAGAGACAGACATGCACAGAGGGAAGGCAGTCATATGAAGCCGAGGACTGGGGTGATTCCTGTATAAACCTGGGGACACCAAAGATTGCTGCCCAACCACCAAAAGCTAGGAAGGGGCAAAGAAGGATCCTTTTCCTAAAGGCGTCACAGGGTACATGACCCTACCAACACCTTGCTTTCATAATTCCAGCCTCCAGGGCTGTGAGACAATACATTTCTCCCAGTTTGTGGTACTCTAGTAGGGGAGCGCTAGCAAACGAATACAATGCTCCAGTACCAAACTGTGTAATTATAGATTTGTAATATTTCAAAACACCTAGTCATGCCAGTCTCAAGGAGGATATTTTTAAGATGAAAAAGATTAGATTCAATGGAAGTGCTGAAGATTATAATCTAAACCATCATTTTTAAAATATATTTTTTTTGAGACTCAGTCTTGCTCTGTCACCCAGGCTGGGGTGCAGTGGTGCCATCACAGTTCACTGCAGCCTCCACCTGCCAGGCTCAAGTGATCCTCCCACCTCAACCTCCAAGTAGCTGAAACTGCAGGTACACACCACTATGTCTAGCTAAGTTTTAAATTGTTTGTAGGGACAAGATCTCACCATTTTGCCTAGGCTGGTCTCAAACTCCTGGGCTCAAGCAAGCCACCTTGGTCTTCCAAAGTGTTGGGATTATAGGCATGAGCCACCGTACCTGGCCTAATTTTTAATTATTTAGAACACTAATCAAAATATATTCTTGAAATGGGTATATTTTATTGCATTTTAATTAAACCTCAATAAAATTGATTAAAAAGACTATATAAACAACACAGATTCAAAGGTATTATATACCAAAATGTAGCAAATGGAAACCACCACCAGTTGGTACTTTGTGGTATGTTGCATGGTTTATGTCAACTTTGGACTAGAGCTCTGCATGTACTTAAAATTCTGGTGGAAGTCTCATTGACTTATGCAAGTGGGGTGTTCCAGTAATATTTCAAACAATTTAGGCTAGCACTCATATACTTGCCTAAAACTGTGCAAGTGAATACATTCTTATATGTGCAGGCCATTCTCAAGCACAGCCTAGGTAAGGCTCTGTCATTGCTTAATGGATCAGCTGTATAGTAACAGCAGAAGATAAAACATGGTGAGTTGTGACAATGTAATGTCATAGACAATTTTTGTATTTAAAGTTGTTGTTACAGTTCTGACTTTAGTAAGCAGAATGGTTTCAATATAGCAATGTGGGGCTCACTATATTACCATGCCTAGAGGAGCAGTTAAAGCTTCATGAAAGTAATTGAAACTCTACATTTTGGACTCAACATTTAAAACAAAATCAATTAGATGGTTTAGAAGTGTTCTATGAATATCCAGTGGAGACAGAAATGGAGGTTTCTAATAATTAAAAATGTTGCTGGATGTGTCAAGATATATTTGAAAAGTGTTTTTTAAAATTTAAATTGGCTGCCAACCTTGTTCATTAAATTCCCCTAAGGCAACACTTTAATTTAGGAATGGAAGCAATTGTTAGTGATTCATTATTAGACCAAAAATTCTTACTGTTTTCTGACCGCTGGATCCTTTCTCTTATACCAGACTGAAAGATGAGCTATTCAAACTTTTATGTGTGCAATAACTTATGTAAATTAAGTGATTTGAAAAAAGACATTTTAAAAAGCTTGGCCTAATGGGTATATACAGACTTCTGCATTTAGCAATGAGAGAATATGCATTCTTTTCAAGCACACATTGGGTATTTACGTTAAAAAAAAATCTTGTACTAGGCCATAAGCAAGTCTTAACAGATTGCAAGGAAATCTCTGACAACATAATGTTATGAAGTTAGAAATTACTAACAAAATGGGAAATAAAAAACTTCATATATCTGGAAATGTAAAAGTATACTCCTGTGGGTAATGAAGTAGCTCAAATTAGACTACTTATCTCCCAAGAACAACTAGAAAACCTGTAAAGATATATGAAAAAAAAAATCTGTTTAAAGGCATGAGAGAACTTCAGAGGCAGCCAAGACTTGAGGGGCCAAAATCCTAGAGAAGGGGGAATCACAGAGGTTAGCTGACATTCTATAGCCACTTTCCCCGTCGAGGCATTTGCCCATTATGGGTATGGGGTGAGAACTGAGGCAAAGGGTCTGGACAGAAGGGCTACTAATAAGAGGCAGAATTTTTGACTGTCCCGCAGGGCTAGAAAGACACAATGTGGAGGTTGAGGCGCCAAGGTCCCAGGTAGAAGGGAGAGGCAGTGAACTGATCCCACACAAGGTCCATTTCCCTCTCAAGATATTTGCAGATTTCTGAAATGGCTTAAGACAGGAGGCAAGCAGAAAGTCTTGGAAATACAGAGTGTATATTGTTTGGCAATCTTGTGACGTGGAAGAAGCAAGGACTATAGTTAAGAATCTTTGTGGGGTGGCGGGAGAGGAGCTCTGAATAAACCCCCAAGTTCTCTATTGCAATTTCTGGACCTTATTGCAATTAGTGTCCCTGCTGAATTGCATTTTTATCCTTTCCAGTTAGGGATTCTCTGAGCTCTGTGGTAACTCCACACCTGCAGTTCTCAGGATCCACCCTTGGATAGGAAATGCCCCAAACTGAGCCAAGGCTGCCTTGGCCTTGGCAAGAAGTCAAAGCTCGCCAACCTCATGTTTTCCTTAACTCAACAGTCTTCATTCCAGTTGTAGTAATCTAATTAGCAGCACATGGAACTGTCCCCACTTATTCCACCTGATGTGTCCTTTCAGGAGGTACAAAGGTAGTGTAAGAAATAAAATCTGCATTCTAACACCTAGCATATCATTTATGTTACCTTTCCCCTCTTAGAAGTACCATGTGTGCTCTTTGACTGATGTTACTAGCCTAAGAAATCATTACTTTCCCTGGCTGAATTGCCATTTACAATTATGCCATAATTTAGTAGTTAAAATCTATTTGTAAGCTAACCTCTTTTCTATTTGGCTCTCTGTGATAGCCAGCAGATGGTCCCAATGACCCTTGCCTCCTGATATGCATCTCTTGTGTCAGTGACAACATTGAATGGGGCTGATCTGTGCAAACAGTAGAATATTGTAGAAATCACAGCAAGTTACTCTAGAGGCTAAGTCAGAAAAGATGTCGTGGCTCCACCTTGCTCTCTCTTTGACCTTTTTCTCTGGGGCAAGTAGTTGCTATGTTGTGAAGACACTCAAGTAGCTCATTGAGGAGGAACTGAGGCCTCCTGAAAACAACAAACAACATGTGCATGAGCCTTCCGGAAGCAGACCCACCAGTTCCAGTCAAGCCTTCAGATAAAGGCATCCTTGGCCAACATCTTCACTGCAACTTCATGAGAGAATGAGCTAGAACTACTCAGCTAAGGTGCTCCACAATTCTGGACCCATAGAAATTGTGTGAGATAATAAATATTTGTTGTTTTAAGCTGCTAAACTTTGGGTTAATTTGTTATGCTGCAATGAATATTATTAATACACTGTCTTATTTTCTTGTTTGAATTCCTGAGTTCTTTCTCCCTTTTTCCTTCATATGTGTATCAATGCAACTGATTTCTTTCCATGATGCACATTTCTATGCATTTGTTGAGCACTATTCTTCTTTTTTTTTTTTTTTTTTTTTTTTTTTGCCACTGGCTATTTCAGAGAAGGTTTCAGTGATGGAAAGATCCTTCTTTAATATTGGTTCATTCTTTTCCCAAGATGCAGCCTAAGGAGTTTAATTTGCAGTGTTAAACGTGGCCTTGGAGTCAGTCCCTTGCGAGGGCGTACCTGATATGGTTTGGCTGTGTCCCCACCAAATCTCATCTTGAATTGTAGTTCCCATAATCTCCACATGTCATGGGAGGGACCTGGTGGGAGGTAATTGAATCATGGGGGCAGTTACTCCCATGCTGCTGTTCTTGTGATAGTGAATGAGTTCTCAGGAGATATGATGGTTTCATAAGGGGCTTTTCCCCCTTTGCTGGGCTGTCATTCTTCTCCTTCCTGCTGCCATGTGTAGAAGGACATGTTTGCTTCCCCTTCCACCATGATTGTAAGTTTCCTTAGGCCTCCCCAGCCATGCTGAACTGTGAGTCAATTAAACCTCTTTCCTTTATAAATTACCCAGTCTCCGGCATGACTTTATCTTTATTAGCAGCATGAGAACAGACTAATACAATACCTGAAGGGGTTTCAGGTGCTGATCTTGCTCAATCATTTGTGAAAGCCACACAATGGAAGCAGTTTATTTTGGTTTAGAGATCAAGGTTGTGTTTTTGTTCATTGGTGAGAGGAGTAGTGGGGAGGCTTTGGCTGTCAGGAGTAGATTCTTTTTTGCTGATCCATGGAAAGTGACTTTCCTTTCCTGGCCAGACCCTTTCAGATGACTTTTTAAATGGTGTGTTTTCAACTAAGGATGTGCGGTTGAGAGTCAAGATGTTGGAGAAGGCTTTTGGCAGACTTGCAGGCACTCTGATAAACTGTCTTTCCTCCAGAATTTTCAGCAGCACTCTGTTGAGTTCATTTCATGAATACCCAGAAATGTTTGCCTAAGTTATTCACTTTTGATGGTTGGGAGTATTATGTTCATTAGGATCAGCACTTTTGTTCCACCCCAGCCTCAGCATCTGAACTTTTTTATTACTATTTATTTTTGACAGAGTCTCGCTCTGTTGCCCAGGCTGGAGTGCAGTGGCACAATCATGGCTCACTACCAGCTCAGGTGATTCTCCCACCTCAGCCTCCTGAGTAGCAGGGACTACAGGTGGGTGCTACTATGTTTGGCTAATTTTTTTGTATTTTTTTGTAGAGAAGGGGTTTCACTATGTTGCCTAGGCTGGCCTCGAACTCCTGAGCTCAAGAGATCGGCCCGCCTCAGCCTCCCAAAGAGCTGGGATTACAGGCATGAGCCACCATGCCTGGCCTGGACATTTTTTTTATGTGAAGAGAGGGTAGGTTCTAATCTCCAACTGATCTTTAAGCCTATGCTCTTGATGTTTTGGGGCTGTGATAGGCTTGATGCCTTCCTGTGCTGAAATGCTCTTGCATCAGCCATTGAAAATGAGAGCTGCTTTTCACTTAGGGTGACCTGGGGTCAGGCCCTGTGCTAACTGATGTACCTGCATTATCACATCCAGCCCTCCACATACCTGTGTAGTAAGCACCACTACTGTCATTTTGTAGGTGGTGAAGCTGAGGCTGTGACAGGTGAAGTGATTTGTCTGAGGTCGTGTAGTTGGTCAGCAAATGGACAGAGAACTGACCTCAGGCCAGTGGATTCCAAAGCTAGTACTTTGAACCACAGCCTGACGAGGCCACCCCTGCTCTGCCATAACCCTTTTGCTGGGACAGGAGGTGTGATACCAAAAGCAACAGAACCGAGTCCACCTGCTGACTCAAGGTGCTGAATACCAGTGTGAGTCCTCCTGACAAGACTCTCGCCTTTCACACCTGTTCATAAAGCTGAGTGTGGGTGTGTGACATCAATGTGACATCCTGTGGGACACATGTGTTTCGCTGGCTACAGAATCATCCTCCATTCAGTTCCACTTGTAATTAGCACAAGAAACAAAATTGCAAAAAGGCACAGGGAACATATGTCAGCCCATTTCCTCTTTCCCTTGGCTGGAAAATGGTGATTCTGGCTGAACGACATCTTAAAAATATTTATAGCCATAGAATGTGTGAGTGCTACAAAGGCCTTTAGTGCAAACCCCATTTTGTAGAAAAAAACCCAGAGGCCCAGAGAAGGGAAATATCTGTGTGTTATCAGAAGACACTGCAGTGTAGTAGTGACAGCTGCTTGGATCAAAATCCCAGTTCTTTCACTTACTGACTACATGACCTTGAGCAAGTCACAGAATGTCTCTAACTCTCAATTTTCTCACCTGGAAAATGGGAATGATAATATGAATTGGTGCAAAAGTAATTGCGGGCCGGGCGCGGTGGCTCAAGCCTGTAATCCCAGCACTTTGGGAGGCCGAGACGGGCGGATCACGAGGTCAGGAGATCGAGACCATCCTGGCTAACACGGTGAAACCCCGTCTCTACTAAAAAAATACAAAAAACTAGCCGGGCGAGGTGGCAGGCGCCTGTAGTCCCAGCTACTTGGGAGGCTGAGGCAGGAGAATGGCGTGAACCCGGGAGGCGGAGCTTGCAGTGAGCTGAGATCCGGCCACTGCACTCCAGTCTGGGCGGCAGAGCGAGACTCCGTCTCAAAAAAAAAAAAAAAAAAAAAAAAAAAAAAAAAAAAAAGTAATTGCGGTTTTTGCCTTTTTTTTTTTAATGCAAAAACTTCAATGTAAAAATCACATTATTAGGTTGGTGAAAAAAATAATTAGCTCATGCTGAAATGAGCTAAGACTTTAGGGGACTGTTGGAAAGGCATGACTCTACTGCCTTTCCAGTGTGCAAATGCACCAACCTAATAATACCTGCCTCACTGTGGAATCATGGAGATTGGATGAGCTTGTATGTGTGTGGCTCTCAGCCCCATACTTGGCACTGGAGAAGTGCTTGGCCAGTATTAGCTCAAGTGCTTCCTAGTAATCCTCCTTCATTCCCTCTTCCATTCCACAGCCTTGCCTTGGAGTGAAGCAGCCATGACACCTAAGGAAACTGCAGTAGAAAGCTCATGTTCTCCTCTTCACAATCCTCACATTCCAGAATCTGGGGACCTGGGAATTGCTCCCATTTTGTTTTTAAGGTTTCCATGGAAGCCAGGGTCACACATGCTGCTTCACCTTTGAGGACCACTTTGGTTCCTCTACTTAACTAACTAAACGTGCCATTGTAATCACATGCATATTTATATAATTAAATTCATTATAAAGAATAATAATGGGCATACATGGAGTGTATTCAATATGCCACTGTGCATGAGTCTTCCTAGCAACCTTCTGAAGCAGGTTCTATTTTTATCACCCCCATCATTCAGATGAAGAAACGGAGGCACTGAAAGGCAAAGCACTTGCCCAAGGTCACTGGCTGCTAAGCGGCAGTGTCTAGATACCGGGTCTGGAGCTATATGATTTGGAGTTACAGTGCTTCACTCCATCAACTCAGATAGCATGCCTTTACTGTAAGCTCTTGCTCTATTTAAAGAGGATCATTCTCTTTTTCTTTTTTCTTCTAAAATCCATGTTGACTTTACAAGTTTTATGGGCAATTATATTGTTTCCAAGTTGTTGATTCTTGGGTGTGGGTGTAGGTGTGGGGCTGGTGGTTTCTCTGTAGATGAAATGGGAGGTGACTGAGGCCTGCTAGTTAGCTTCAGATATTTCACAACTGGAATTCTTTGCTGCATTCTTTCTTTACTTTGAACAACTTTGGTCTCAGATGGAATAATTTATAGTTTTTTTAAGGGTTTTTTTGTTTGTTTGTTTTTTGTTTTTGAAAATTTGAGGGTTGGAGGTGATGGTTGGAAAAACAGGCAGGGCAAAGGAAAAGGTCTTGAGTTTTGAATCTGGCCTCATTTAGAAGACTCTTTTTGCACTGTCCTTAACATTTTGGCTTTCAAGTTTTTCTCTTGTTCGTGGGTTTGCCCTGTCTCTGTTTATTTTGTGACTCCTGGCTAAGGGGGTGTTTTCTCAAAAGGGAATTATCCACACTGGATCTTGTTCTGGCCACGTGTTGACCACCCGCTCTGTCGAGGCCTTCTTTGTGCAGAGGGGCTGCGTGTTTTTTCTGGTTAACGTGGATGCTGTATAGAAGTGATCATTAGGTGGGGCAGGGGCGGAATGAGCTTCATTAGAAGAACCAGACATTTGAGATGTAATCCCCATGACAAGATGTTTTTCCGGGCACCAGAACCACTTCATCAGAGGTTTCGGATATAGGATTCTAATGTGGGTGACTCAAGCACATCACGGTTCCTGTTGTTTCAGTCAGAGCTAAGGAAACAAACTCAAGATGGCTTAAATGAGGGGGGTCATTTGAAGGCAAAACAGATTATCATCACACTGGAACGCAAAGAAGCTTGGGCCTCGCGGGAACCCGAGTTGGACTTTAGGGGTACAAATCGTGCTCCCTGGTTCTCGGTCAGTGCAGAGGTTCTCTTTTCCTCCCATTCTTTCCCTCCCAGCTGCATGATCTTCTCTGAGCCTCAGCTTTCTCATCTGTATAATGGGGCAGTTGCAGAGCGATTAAGAGTATAGACTCAGAAACAGAAGGTCAATGTTCATTCTTGTCATCGTCACTTCCTAAACTTTTGGCAAATCACTCAGTTTGTGCCTCAGTTTCTTCATTCGTGAAATAAACATTGCCAGACTCTGGGGGTGTTGTGAGGTTTCAGTGGGTTAATAGCTCTCAAGTACTTAGCACAGTGCCTGGTGTTGGGCAGTGTTCAAGCCAGATTAGCATTGTCCGTCTCTTGTGACTGGCTTCCTTTGCTCTCACAAGGCCAAAAACAGCCATAGCCAAGAGTAATATTAACACTACTAGTAATAATAATAATAGCTAATAGTTATTAAACTTTTACTATATAAGCATTTTATAAACACTTTCATTTTATCCTCATAAAAATCACTTTGAAATAGTTACCTTTATTATCCCCACATTACAGATAAGGAAACAGGTTCAAGGAGACCATGTAACTCACTTAAAATTACACAGGCAAATGAGACGCAGACCCATTTTGCATGACTCAGTTGCCCACTGTGGGAAGACATGATTTTATCCATTCACTGGCTGCACTACCTAATGGTGTGATTCAACATTCTCAATCTTGGTTTCTTAGTTCAAATTCTTGAGAAAAATGTGATGGACCAACTTATCCTACAGATCTTTTTTCCTCAAGGGTTAGGTGTGAACCCTTGGATCAGTCAGGAGGGGCCATGTGGTTCCAACATGGTAGTCTCAACCACACAGGGACTGTAGGCTTTTCCCAGAAGAGGAAGGCAAGCAATAAAAAAACCTTTCTATAATGGACCCCCATTCAATCCTAAAATTGCTTCAGTATTCTCTCCAGAGGGTTAAGGTGCTGCAGGTATTACTGTCTGCCTTTGTCTCACTGAGCTCGGCTTGGGCACCAGGGACCTTTGCTGGCAAGCTCAGTCCGCCCGTTTCTGGAATCAATCTACCCAGCTCTGGCAGTACATTGAGTGCCCTGTGTCTGCCAAGGGGTGGGGTCTGGAAATTAGTCTGGCAGCCCTAAGCAGCAAGTGTCTATGTGTCCACCATGTTGGTTTCCTTTCACCTCTTGGTAGGTCTTTCTTTTGGTGGTCTTGCCTGCTTGTTGGAGGTATACTCCACTTCTGCCCTTGATAGACCCTTCAATGAGCCTGACTATTTGCCTAGCATTTTCCCTTTCTCCCCACTGCCTGGGGCTCCAGGCACAAGCTGACATCTCCCCTCAATCCATACATACAGCTGTGAAGCACGGATGTGTTTGAGGAAGAACTCTTTCTACCATGACTCACCTACCCATCAAATCAGGCCCCTTTGCATATATACTTTTAAACTTTTATTATGGAAAATGTCAGACACATACACAAAAAATCCAGAATCGTATCATAAATTCCCATGCACTCATCAGCTGGTTTCAACAATGACTGAGTCATGGCCAAACTTGCTTTATCTGTACTTCCATCTAATCTCTCCCACTATTAGTTTGAAGCAAATTCCAGACATCATATCATTGTATCTGTGAATATTCCAGTGTACATCTCTAAACTATTAGAACTATTCATTTTTAACACTATCACACCTAAATATAGTAACAACGATTACTTAATATCAAATTATCTAGCCAATTTTTTTTTTAATTTATTATACTTTAAGTTCTGGAGTACATGTGCAGAACGTGCAGATTTGTTACGTAGGTATACATGTGCCGTTGTGGTTTGCTGCACCCATCAACTCGTCGTTTACATTAGGTATTCTCCTAATGCTATCCCTCCCCTAGCCTTCCAGCCCCTGACAGGCCCAGGTGTGTGATGTTCCCCTCCCTGTGTCCATGTGTTCTCATTGTTCAACTCCTACTTATGAGTGAGAACATGCGGTGTTTGGTTTTCTGATCTTGTGATAGTTTGCTGAGAATAATGGTTTCCAGCTCCATTCATGTCCCTGCAAAGGACATGAACTCATCCTTTTTTGTTGCTGCATAGTATTCCATGGTGTATATGTGCCACATTTTCTTCATCCAGTCTATCATTGATGGGCATTTGGGTTGGTTCCAAGTCTTTACTATTGTGAATAGCACGATGTCTGGCACATCAGAGAATTCAACAAATGGTAACTATGAATGCTATGATCATTTATAAAGATCATAATGTCTTCCCTACGCAGGGCCAGTGCCGTAATTGGGCTTCTTAATACCTACCCTAAGCAGCCCTGACTTCTGCAGGGCAGGGGAGGAAGGAGCTCCATTTCTGTCTCTTCTGTCCTTCTCTTTCCCCTGTCCTTATCTCCACCCCTTTTACTAATGTGTCTCCCGAGGGAGGAAGGACATATCTCATGGGTGAGATTGAGACCAGGGGAAGTGAGCATAGTCAGCACAGCCCCTTCTGAACTCAGGGGCAGGGTTTGTCCATAAGCTACATTCCCTTTGCAGCTGCCTCCTCCATGGGGAAAGAGCCTAGAGCATCTGGAAGATTTGCTGGGAGGGAACACGGCAATCTGCAGTTATACCTGACACTGGGTATAGATACATTTATTTTTATTGTTTTTTTGAGTGATATGGTTTGGCTCTGTGTCCCCATCCAAATATCATTTTAAATTGTAGCTCCCATAATTACCACATGTTGTGGGAAGGACCTGGTGGTAGATAATTGAATCACAGGGGTGATTACCCCTATACTGTTCTCATGGTTGTGAATAACTCTGAAGAGATCTGATGGTTTTATAAGGGGAGACCCCTTTCACTTGGTTATCATTCTGTCTCTTGCCTGCTGCCATGTAAGATGTGCCTTTTGCCTTCTGCCATGATTGTGAGGGCTCCCAAGCCATGTGGAACTGTAAGTCCATTAAACAACTTTTTTTTTTTTTTTTTTTTAAATAAATTGCCCCGTCTCAGGTATGTCTTTATAGCAGTGTGAGAATGGCCTAATACATTGAGACAGGGTCTCATTCTGTCACCCAGGCTGGAGTGTAGTGGTATGATCATAGCTCACTGCAGCCTTGACCTCCTGGGCTCACGTGATCCCCCTGCCTCAGCCTCTTGAGTAGCTGGAACACTGCAGGCACGTGCCACCACAGCTGGCTAATTTTTTATTTATTATATATTTATTTTATTTTATTTTTTTATAGAGACAAGGTCTTGCTATGTTACCCAGGCTTGGGTGTGCATTTAATTCAGGGAGGAAGGAGTAGAGTCCTGCGTTTGGCTTCACATCCAAGCTGTTTTCTCTAATCCTGCTGCTAGATGGACCCTTATCCTCCCTTCTTGGCCTCCCAAAGCACTAGGATTACAGATGTAAACCACCATACCCGGCCAAGATGGAATACTTAAAAAAAATCAACAACTTGTTTTCTCCATATTTCCAGGAGCCATCCTAACAGCATGTTTGCAGCGTCTCTCAGGGTCCCTGCCAGGGTATTAAATCCTATATTCAGATGAAGTGCCCCCATAATGATAAACTCTCTTTTATCCAGTGCTGTTTTCTAATTCTCACACCTTCCTTAATCCAGCACCCTTCTAATGCAATCTCATTCATACTTTCCTGATAAGACTTGGCAGGATTCTGTAGCTCCTACAGGGAGAGTCCCTTTCCTCCTTATAAGGTTCAGCATCTCCACAGCCGGGTTGTGCTGCTGGGATGTGCATTTGGCTTAGAGGCCAGGGGGAAGTATGGGCAGATCACAGGGGCACAAGCATTCTCTTACATGGGAGAGGCCTCTGCATCCCCTTCCAGGAGGAAATGGATGGAACTTAACAAGAGGGGGCCATTTTGCAGGCCCAGGCATTCAGAGAAATCGGAGGATTCATGCTTTTTCAGGGGCATTAACCCAGCTATCATCCCATATCTCAAGGTCACACTGCTTTCCCAACCAGGGTCCTGACCCTATCAGAACAAATCTACCTAAGGTTGAGAATTTAACCTCCTTTGCTACAGGATATAAGAGTCTTTTTTTTTTCAGTGGTACTAAGGAGACACTTGAGCTTTTGTGTTCAGTTTTTAGTTGACTGTTAGTCACCTTCAGTCTTCTGTCATCTTTTTCCAAAGCAAACATTGTTCTCCAGTGACAGCCATTTAATTCCACTGCCCTTGTAATGGCTATTTCCCACATATTTTTAACACCAACACGTTGCCCCTCTAGTGCCTTTCCTTCCACCTCTATCCCATTCCATTTTAACACCGTTGGAAGTTTTGCCAGTTTCATCACCATCTTGTGTGACAGGCTATATCAACTCAGTGTACCAATGGTAACAGGGTTCTCATTGCCTGTCAGTGGTCAGCTGGCAGCCTCAGTTCCCATCTTAGCATCTTCTTTCTCAGACTACTCCTGGCATCATCTGTTTGGTTGATTTCCCCAGGAAGCAGGTGCTGGACAGAGATTCGAGTGCATAGGTTTACCAGGAGGTGTGCTCAGCATGGACACCTGTGGTGGCAGGGCAGGAAGTGAGACTGAAAAGAGAGAGGTGTTGGATTGCAATTCAGTTTCATCTAGAGCCTCAGCTGACCCCTTTGGGAAGCTCTGAACCTTCAGACTTGTCCCAGATTTGGGCAATGGCCTAGGCCTTTATATTCCTGTATTGACTGGTGCAGTGGGCTGAATGTTTGTGTCTCTCCAAAAGTTCATGTTGAAATCCTAACCCCCAAATGTGATGGAGATGGGGCCTTTGGGAAGTGATTGGGTCCTGAGGATGAAACCCTCATGAGTGGGATTTATAAAAGGGACCCCAGAAATCTCTCTTGCTCTCTTTCTGGCATGTGAGGATAAAATGAGAAGGCGACCATCTGCATCCCAGAGAGAACCTCCACCAGAACCCAGCAGTGCTGGCACCCTGACCCTCGACTTCCAGCCTCCAGAACTGTGATAAATGAGTTTCTGTTGTTCTTAAGCCACCCGGTCCATGGCGCTTTTGTAGCAGCCCAAATGAACTAAGACAGCCAGTTACCACTATAGACTGCCCCTGGGAAGGTGGGGTGTCCTTCAGTGAGGCAGCTTTCTTCAGGGAAAAAAGAGCAATTTCTGGAGAGAGATAACAGTTGAGGGCTCTCAGCCGGCAAAAGTCTCAGCAGCAGAAGGAATGAGAGAAAAAAATGGGCACAATATTTTGTAGACCCACTTTTTAAGAAGCAGAGTCTATTCTTCCAGCTCTTGAATCTGGCTTGGCCTTGTAACTTGGTTTAGCCAGTGGGAGAGTAGCCAATGTGATACAGCAAAGTCCTGTAAAGCACTTGCCTAGGCTTGCTACTGACAACCCTTCCATGGTGTGTGAAGAAGCCCAGGCTAGGCTCCTGAAGGAAGAGGGGGGCCCCATGCACCCCAGGCAAGGCCTCAGACATAGGCTCCTGAAGGAAGAGAGGGGCCCCATGCACCCCAGGCAAGGGCTCAGACATAGGCTCCTGAAAGGAGACAGGGCCCCATGCACCCCAGGCAAGGCCTCAGACATAGGCTCCTGAAGGAAGAGAGGGGCCCCATGCACCCCAGGCAAGGCCTCAGACATAGGCTCCTGAAGGAAGAGAGGGGCCCCATGCACCCCAGGCAAGGCCTCAGACATAGGCTCCTGAAGGAAGAGGGGGGCCCCATGCACCCCAGGCAAGGCCTCAGACACAGGGTCCTGAAGGAAGAGAAAGCCCCATGCATCCCAGGCAAGGCCTCAGACACAGGGTCCTGAAGGAAGAGAGGCCCCATGCATCCCAGGCAAGGCCTCAGACACAGGGTCCTGAAGGAAGAGAGGCCCCATGCATCCCAGGCAAGGCCTCAGACATATGTCTGTGGTATACTATACCAGGGGTCCCCAAGCCCCAGGCCACAGACTGGTACTGATCTGTGGCCTCTTAGGAACTGGGTCACACAGTAGGAGGTTAGTGGCAGGTGAGTGAGCATTACCACCTGAGCTCCGCCTCCTGTCACATCAGTGACGGCATTAAATTCTCATAGGAGGCCAGGCGCGGTGGTAATCGCAGCACTTTGGGAGGCCAAGGCGGGTGGATCACGAGGTCCAGAGTTCGAGACCAGAATGGCCAATATGGTGAAACCCCAAATCTACTAAAAATATAAGAAAAAATTAGCTGGGTTGGTGGTGCTCGACTGTAGTCCCAGCTACTCGGGAGGCTGAGGCAGAAGAATCACTTGAACCCGGGAGGCGGAGGTAGCAGTGAGCCAAGATCAAGCCACTGCACTCCAGCCAGGATGACAGACCGAGACTCCGTCTCAAAAAAAAAAAAAAAATTCTCACAGGACCATGAACCCTATTGTGAACTGTGCATGCGAGGGATCTAGCTAGCATGCTTGTTAGGAGAACCTAACGAATGCCTGATGATCTGAGGTGGAACAGTTTCATCCCAAAGCCGTCCTCTCTACCCACTCCACCCCATCTGTGGAAAAGTCTTCCATGAAACTGGTCTCTGGTGCCAAACGGTTGAGGATGCTGTCCTAGACCACCCAGTCCTGGCCAGAGGGGCCCAGACAAACCACAGAGCAGACCCACCGGTTCATGGGAAATAATAAGGGTTTGTTGTCTTCACTCACTAAGTTTTGGGAGTCATTTGTTACAGAGCAAAAGCTTATTGATGAGTAGGTCAGCATGTTTGTTCAGAATGTTTTGGTATTTGGAAAACCTATTTTCTTCCCCCCTCTAGGTTTCCAGATTTCCAATAAAATTCTAGCCAAATCCATGTTTGTTTTTTCAGATCCTTTTACAAAGCACCCTTTCAATTACCTTCTTCAGCTCTGAAAAGGGAATATAAGAGGCCTTTACTGTTCATATTTGCTAAAGAAAATACACGCTTTCTAAAGAAAATACACGCTTTCAGAGCTGCCATTGTTACTGAACAGAAAACACAATCACCACTGGAAAAAACAAAGGACTGTTATTTGATCATAAATATTCTAAAGAGAGCAGTATGCTGGTTATTAGCTGAACTGAGTTTTTGGAGGAGAATTTGCGGACCTGATGCAGTGAATTAAGTGGAAATGTGCTAAAAAGAAAAAAGAAAAAGAAACCCAAAAGGAAACACAAACCAAGTACCTTCTAGCTGCCTACTGGAAAAATATTTTCATAGCACATGGTTGTTGGCACCAAGTAGGGACTTGATAAATGTTTGTTGACTGAATAAATGAATACATGAATGGTAGGAATCTGTGCTACTGTGCTTGAAAAATGTGCTACCCTGCTGCCCTGGCTCTGGGATCTTGGCGGGATCATGTTGACATTAAAGTAGAGGAATTGGGCTCAGTAATGTTAAGATTTCCCAAACTCCCTAGAACTTTGGTGAAATTCTAGGGTCTCCACTTCTGTAGGATATATCTCTCCCCTTTTCATACTTCTGTTTTCTCTTCTGAAAATGAGAGTATCTGACCATTTTGAAAGCTTAGGTTTTGGGATTTGCCATGGGGTAATGGAATGTCCCCGGGGACAGTGATCTGCATTTAATTCCTCACCAGGCCTCTCACCAGATGTTTGTGTGACGTCAAACTCTCTGTGCTTCAGCTTCAAAATCTATATAATGGGGACAATAATACTACTTGCAGGGTTGTTGGGAGAATTCAAAATAATATATGCAAAGTGCCCGGTATGTGGGTGCTAAATAGCTGGAAGTTATGATTAATTTGTAATGGGTACATTGTAGATTTATATAGAGTGAGGAGAATACAATTGGCACTATTCTAATGGATCTTGCGATTCATCTAGTATTTCTGATTTTATTCACAATTGTCAAATATTGGGGAAAACTCCTCTGTGCCCATTCAGCCTCATGTCTTTATTTAGAATTCTGAACTCTTTCTTTCCAAGTATTTCCTCCTCCCAGCGCCCATGGGGACAAGTCACATTTCTTGAGCTGCTAAATTGAATGGCAGCTGCCGCTTACTCCATATGTTTCTCATTCTAACATGTTGTCTCAAATATTTTTAGCTACTAAGCACACACTCTGGTCTGCTATGTTTTGCCTTATAATTTTTTTTTTTTTTTTGCACATTTTAGATGCCTGCTTTTGGGTTTTGCATTATTCTGTGGTTTCCTGCCCACTTGCTCCGCCCTTTAATTGCTCCACCAGCAGTCAGTCTCCGCTGCCTGCCAAGGCTGGCTCCCCCTTTTCCTAATATCCCCGACTCTCCCCAAGGGCCGTCTTTAATCCAACAAGCTCTCCAATGCTTTGCAAAATTGAACCCCCTCTGTTTATCCTGCCCCCTCCCCTCAATGTCCGTGGCAGTTATCTCACTTGGGCTCCCATTTCCTGCTCTTATTCTTGGCTCCCTGCCAGTCATCACACATTCACATGAAATCCTGCCTCTCCTCACCGAAGGGAAAGGCTGTTTCCATTCATGGAAAGCTCATTTGTCACAAAGATGCTACACCCTTGCCATAGGCAGGGTGTGCTTGGGTTTCCTGACATGCCCCGGGCAAGGTTGGAGGGCTCTGGTCCCAATAGTTATTTACAGTGAAGGCAAGTTAGGTTAGAGAACAGTGTGGTCTTTGTGGTGTTGGGGAGAGAGCATGGGCTGTCAATTCTGACTGACCTGGATTTTGGTCCATGTACCATTTCTTAGCCTCAAGTCATTTATGTGTGAAATGAGAATCATCTTATTCCCTACCTCACAACAGTATTGTGAGGCTCACGAACAGAGGACTCAACACAGAGCCTGGAGAATGGTATTTGCTCCATACGTATTCTATTTTCTCCCCCTTTCATTGATTGCTAAGGCTTCCAGATCAGCCAAAGTCTCAACAAGAATGAAAATGACACTTCAAAAGATTTAAGTGAAGAGAGTGTCATGAAGATTATTTGTAGAGATGTGGGCTTGGGTAAGAAACACTCTGGGACCAGAAACAGCAGAAGTCCTAGTGCCTGCCGAAGGGCAAGACCAGGGTGAGCTCCTACCCACAGTATCAGTGAGAGCTGGAGCCCTGAGACAGGGATGGGGCCAATTGGCACTTGGAAAGTGTGCTGGGGTCTTAGTGAACTGACGTCATTTCCTCTTCTCTTCCCCAGGATTTGAGATTTCTAAAAAAAAAAAAAAAAAAAAACCCATATAAATCTAAATTAGTTAAAAAAAAAAAAAACAAAAAACAAAAAACCTAAAGCGGTTGGAAGGGAGCTATGGCTTAGGTAGAGAAACACAGCCCATCAAAGAGGGACTAGGGATTTAAATAACCCTCTCTTCTCTCTTCCTGTCCGTGCCTTCTGTTGGGTGAAACTAGAAGCCAGAGGGCAAGGGGTCCTGGGTGGAGATGTCCAGTGGCATTAGCCCCCCAGGTACAGAGAAATGCAGAGAAAGATGCAAAATGGACCTGGAGGAGCTGAGAATCATCTTGTCATTTGTCACCTATTAGCCGGTCGCTTTGTACAAGGCCTTGAGTCTCAGTTTTCTATAGAGTGGGCATCAAACTTGTCTACCTCTTGTCCACCTCACAGGGCCATGGGGAACAGCCAGTGAAAGCATTAAAATCATTCACTTGCTATTTGACCCTCTTCTTCATTTGCATTATCTCACTTAATTCCCAAACAGCCGGGTAGGGTATAAGGCAGAGAGGCCAGGGGACAAGGACAGGCACTTTGAAATCAGAGGAAGATGGTCAACTGTGGCTCAGCCAAGCTTTTTAACTGTGAGATCATGGGCAACTGAAACTCTCTGAACCTCAGCTATTGTCTTACTTTGGGTTTCCCCAAAAGCACATCCTGAGACAAGTATTTGAGTGCAAGTAGTTCATTTGGGAGCTGATCCCAGGATGCACCGGGAGGGACTGGGCAGGGACTCAGAAAAGGGAGGAAACCCAATTATTGATGTATTCACAAGTGGGCAACTCGGTCTCAGTGCCACAAGGGCCCTGAAGACTGTGCAGGGCACATCCTGGGGTTGGTCTACTGCAGGGTGAGGGTGCTGGGGTGTTTATCCACCAACTTCCATCCCTCACTGGCTGAGGGTTGTTCTTGGAAGTTTTAATTCCCTGGCCATTTCACACTGCCTGCTGTGGCCAGAGGAGACTCAAGCAGCAAGAGAGTGCCATGGGGTGGAGACACACAGGAAGCCACATAGATGCCCTCCAGCGTGGGCCAGGAGGGAATGTGTGGGGGACTGACAGCATCTGTTTTGTTTTTCTAATTTGCATGCTAGAGATGATGTCTATGTCACAGGACAGTGACGCAGATGAAATGATTAATGATTAAATGGCCAAATGTCTTCCAAGTGCCTGGCTCATAGTAGGTATCCAAAGAAAAGGAGGCATTCATAGTAAAGATGGGTAAATATTCATGTGTTACAGATGGAAGCAAATGGGACTCAAAGAAGTTAAGACATTTGCCCTAAATCACACAGACAGTTCTTAAGTGGCCAAGTCAGATCTGGCCCCAGTTTGTTCCCCGTCCACTCTGCCGTGGCTACCTCCTGTTAATGGACTATACATTTAGAGTGCTTTTGCCTCATAAAGTGTGAGAAGCTCCATAAATATAAAATGTTTGTAGTCCCAGGCTTGCTAGCTCAAATCCAAGTTAAATTGACTCTTGGGTAGTTCTTCCCTCAGCCCTGATTCTCATAAGCTCAAATATATATTTTCTTAGTCCCCTGGGATCCTCCATTCTGTGCCCCAACAATCCCTAACCCTTCATTAGTAATGCCTAGGTGTCTCCACATATTTCAAGGGGTGCCAGAAAGTCTCCAGACAAAATAAAATATGCCATAAAACACTAAGTGCATAAAACTCTAGACACCTTGTTCTCCATGTCATGTTTCCTTTTAAAAACAAATATTTTGAAATGCCCTCTTTACTATCCTGCTGATACACACATAAAAACTAATAAAATGCACAAACTCTTTTCTTAAAAATTGTGGGAAGATATTCATAATAAAAAACTTACCATTTTAACCACTTTCAAAGTGTATGGTTTTGTGTTTTTTAGTACATTCATATTGTTCTGCCACCATCACTACCATCTATCTCCAGGACTTTTTCATCCTCCCAAACTGAAAATCTGCATTCCTTAAACACTAATTCCCCATTCCCCTCTCCTCCCAGCCCTGCAACTACCATTCTGCTTTGTGTCTCTATGAATTTAACCATTCTAGGTACCTCATATGAGTGGAATCATAGAGCCATTTGCCCTTTTGTAACTGGCTTCTTTTCCTTTTCTCTCTTTCTCTCTTTCTCTCTTTCTTTTTCTTTCTTTCTTTCTTTCTTTCTTTCTTTCTTTCTTTCTTTCTTTCTTTCTTTCTTTCTTTCTTTCTTTCTTTCTTCTCTCTTTCTCTTCTTTTTCTCTCTTTCTCTCTTTCTTTCTCTCTTTCTTTCTTCTTCCTTCCTTCCTCTCTCTCTCTCTCTTTTTTTTTTTTTTGACAGAGTTTTGCTCTGTCACTCAGGCTGGAGTGCAGTGGCATGATCTTAGTTCACTGCAACTTCTGCCTTCCTGGTTCAAGCAATTCTCGTGCCTCAGCCTCCCGAGTAGCTGGGACTACAGGCATGCACCACCATGCCCAGATAATTTTTGTATTTTAAGTAGAGTCAGGGTTTTGCCATATTGACCAGGCTGGTCTTGAACTCCTGACATCAGCCTCAGCCTGGAGTTTATAGGATTATTGGAATGAGCCACCGCACCTGGCGTGCCTTATTTCACTTAGCATAAATTATTCAAAGTTTATGTTGTAGCATGGGTCAGAACTGCCTTCCTTTTTATGGCTGAACAGTATTCCATTGTATGTATACGGCACTTTTTTTCCTTTTAAATTCAGGGGGTATATGTGCAGGTTTGTTACATGGATATATTGCATACTGCTGGGGTTTGGGCTTCTACTGAACCCATCACCCAAATAGTGAATATAGTAACCAATAGGAAGTTTTCGACTCTTGTCCCTTTCCTTCCCTCCCCCTGTGTGGAGTCCCTGGAGTCTACTGTTTCCATCTTCATGTCCGCATACACCACATTGTGTTTATCCATTCATCTGTCGATGGACACTTGGGTCGCTTCCACCTTTTGGCTATTTTAAACAGTGTTGCTATAAACATGGGTATACAAATATCTGTTTGAGTCCTTGCTTTCAATTCTTTTGGGTATATACCCAGAAGTATAATTGGTGGATCATATGGGACTCTATTTTTAATTTTTTGTGAAACTGCCTTATGGTTTTCCATAGCAGTTGCACCATTTTACAGTCCCATCAGTATAACTGTTTTATAAAGGAGAAAAATAGAAAAGCGATTGATAGTTAAGTAGTATGTGGTATTTCAGAATGCCAAGGCTGGAGCTGGGCTGCATGAGTACACAATGCAGTGGTTGCATGTCTGCCCCTCATATGCCACGGAAACAGACTGACATGTAGGTGCCATGTGACGATGCTGTCCCTGGAGTGCATTGCCAGAAGTGATTTTCAAAACAAGGAACAACTCTTGCTAAAGCTCTAGATTAATCACAGTGCATCTGCAATCATCTTGTTACACTCCTAGAAACTCAAGTGGTTATTAAAAATGTACTAAAAGGTACCTTGTATTTATATGTGAAGCAAAATTATCATTAGGAAATTATGAACAAGTATTTTATCTATAGGAGTTTCCAGCAGGACAGTTGAGAGTTGTTAGGATGGGGACACTTTTTGTATTGTTTCCTTTTAGAACTGTCCTGTGCCTCACTTACTAATTTCTGGTAGCACCCCACCTGTCAACATTGTGACCAGAGAATGCCCCTACAAATTCCTATGTCCTCTAGGAGTGAGATGCAGCCCCCATTTAGAAATGCTCTAAGGAAGCCCACCCAGGTGGTGGATGAATGATTTCTGATTGCTTGACAGTAACAATGGGACTTGTTGGAGCAAAGGCCACGCGCATGTAAAAATGTCCAAGCTGTCCAGTCTTGGTCATAAAAACTAGCACGTGGCTTTTTTTCCATTAGTTTCTTATATCCCATAGGAGCTCAGTTGTTCTCAAAATCTGTTTTCTATGCACAATCCACAGATAAGAAGGACTGAGGGCCTGGGCACGTGTGGCCTCTGTGGGAAGGAACAAAAAGAGGACAGATATGTGAGACATTTTCAAGGCTGAAGCTCCAAAATTTAAGTCATTAGATGTGGGGAAGGAGGAAAAGATGAACGTAAAATGTGGCTTAGTATTTTTGAGATTGGGCACTGGAGAATTAACACGCCATTAACATGGAAAGGGTGGTAAAGTATTATATTAACAGTTGGTCCCAGAATTCCATAGACGAAGAGCTGTCTGTGACCAGGTACTCTGCTATGAGAGGTGAGGCCCAAAAGATGCTCTGGAAGGAGAGAGTGAACCCAAGAGTGAGGCATTTTGGAGGAGGAGGACTGGGGTTTAGGTTCTGCTCCACCATCCATGTGTGTGAGGTTTGAGAATAACTGCTTACAAGCGCCAGTTTCCTCTCTGTAAAATAGGGCTACTCCAGCCCCAACCTGCCTCCCAAGGCACTTGCGTGTGAGCACAGTATCTGAGACTGGCTGTTCTGTTCACCTCATGCCTAAAATGGCAATAGCTACTCTGTGTATCAGACCAATGGAACAGAACAGAGAACCCAGAAATAAGAGCACACGCCTACAACTATCTGATCTTCGACAAACCTGACAAAAATAAGCCATGGGGGAAAGGATTCCCTAGTCAGTAAATGGTGCTGGGAGAACTGGCTAGCCATATGCAGAAGATTAAAACTGGACCCTTTCCTTACACCATATACAAAAAATTAACTCAACGTGGATTAAAGACTTCAATGTAAAACCCAAAACAGTAAAAACCCTGGAAGACAACCTAGGCAATACCATTCTGGACAGGCATGTTTGTTCACCGCTTGTACGTCTTCTTTTGAGAAGGAACAGACACTTTTCAAAAGAAGACATACACATGGCCAGCAATCATATGAAACAAAGCTGATCGTTAGAGAAATACAAATCAAAACCACGATAAGATACCATCTCACACCAGTCAGAAAGGCTATTATTAAAGAGTCAAAAAATAACAGATGTTGGTGAGGTTGCAGAGAAAAAGGAATGCTTATATACTGTTGGTGGGAGTGTTAGTTAGTTGAGCCATTGTGGAATAAAGTGGCGATTTCTCAAAGACCTAAAAACAGAAATATCATTTGACCCAGTGATCCCATTACTGAGTATATACCCAAAGGAATATAAATAATTCTGTTATAAAGACACATGCATGTGTATGTTCATTGCAGTACTATTCACAATAGCAAAGACGTGGAACCAACCCAAATACTCATCAGTGGAAGAATGGATAAAGAAAATGTGGCTCATATACATTGAATATTATGTCAACATTAAAAAGAACGAGATCATGTCCTTTGCAGGAACATGGATGGAGCTGGAGGTCATTATCCTTAGCAAACGAACACAGGAACAGGAAACCAGATACCACTTGTTCTTACATAACTGGGAGCTAAATGATGAGGACACCTGGACACATAGAGGGGAACAACACACTCTGGGGCCTTTTGGAGGGTGCAGGGTGTGAGGAGGGAGAGGATCAGGAAAATTAACTAATGGATACCAACCTTAATACCTGGGTGACAAAATAATCTGTACAGCAAGCCACCATGACACAAGTTTACCTATATAACAAATCTGCACGTGAACCCCTGAACTTAAAAGTTAAATTTAAAGAATGGGCGTGGTGGCTCACACCTGTAATCCCAGCACTTTGGGAGGCTGAGGTGGGCAGATCGCCTGAGGTCGGGAGCTTGAGAGCAGCCTGACCAACATAGAGAAACCCCAGGTTTACTAAAAAAAAATAAATAAATAAACAGGCATGCTAGTGCATGCCTGTAATCCCAGCTACATGGGAGACTGAGGCAGGAGAATCGCTTGAACCCGGGAGGCGAAGGTTGCAGTGAGCCGAGATCACACCACTGCACTCCAGCCTGGGCAACGAGAATGAAACTCCATCTCAAAAAAAAAAAAAAAAAAAAAAGTTAAATAAAAAAAAAAGGGGGAAAAATAACTACCCTGTGTATCAGTCAGGGTTCTCTGGAGAAACAGAACCAAGAGAGTCTACATCTCCATGCACTAAGATTTATTTTAAGGAATTTGTTAATGTGATTATGGGGGATGGGAAATCTAAAATTTTAGGGCAGTGGTAGGCTGGACACTAGGCAATAGTTGATGTCCAGGCCTTGAGCCTGAAATTTGCAGAGAAGACTGGCATGCTGGACACTCAGACAGGATTTCCATGTTACAGTCTTGAGGTAGAATTTCTTCTTTAAGAAATCTCTTTCTATGCTCTTAAGGTCTTCAACTGATTGGATGAGGCCCAACCACATTATGGAAAGTCATCTCCTTTACCTAGAGTCAACTGATTGGAGATGCTAAGCACATCTATAACATACCTTTGCAGCAACATCCAGTTTAGTGCTTGATCAAACAACTGGGCACCATAGCCTGGCCAAGTTGACCATCAAATTTAACCTTTACCCCGTGGACACTTAGAAAGCTAGATATGAGAAGGGTCCAATCCATGACCAGGAACTTGTTCACTTGTCACATAGCCCAGAATACACCCTTGCCTTGCTCTGGGCCTCATATCCTTCCTTAGTAAACTGGCTCTCAGAACACAGTCCTTCCAAAGTCCTGGGAAGAATATCTTCCATTAAAGCTCCCCTGCCAGATCAAGTAGCACTCAGTGTCTCCCCAGCTGAGTACTGTCCCAGTGGCATCTCTAGTACCACACCTTTTCTAGACAAGGGTGGGTAAAGGTAGAGGGGCAGCAAGTAAGTGACCTTCCATGTTACCAGGCTCTCTGCATTTTTCTGATGTCACTGCCAGTCTCTTGCTTCCTTAGACTCAATGGCCCTCGGTGTGTGTCTGCTTTTGCAGAGGCTAATCACATCTATACAATGTATCCTTTTACTGTTTCTGTTATACTGCTTGTTGCCTCTAGGATGTTCAAACACAGTGCAGTCTCTGGCTGCCGGTCCCAAGAAATCCACACACACCAAACATTTTGTGAATTTCAGCAGCATTTCTTCAAGACTTGGTGGTGCTAAGGGCGGTTGAAGTTTACCTACATTACCTACTTTTAATTCTCACATCAGCCTTGTGAGATAGACATCATTAGTTTCCTGTGCTAAGCATTGTGACCCTGGCACACAGCTAATAAATGAGGGGGCTTTCAACCAGTGACTTTGTACTGGGTCCTTCTTAAGAACTAGGGACTTGAGAGCCTTGTGTTCACTCATAAGGTAATTGAACTTAACTGAGCCACTGGAAATAGTGATATTTGTCATTCAATTTATCCCACACATGAATACCTCCCAACAGTGGAAAGAGTCAGCTGTGCTCACTAAAAAGGTGGTGAAGCGGTCACGTGCACAAGTACGCGTGTGCAGTCAGGAATGTGGAGACCAGGGTAGGGAAGTGTGAAAAATGCTGGATGTGGGTTCAGCATGGCCCTGCCCTGCCCCAGAGCCTCCACATAGGAATGCCAGTGTCATGAATCTTAAATTCCATCCCAGCTGCATGGGCAACATTAGCTCCACCCAGTTGGAGTGGGAGGGGGCGTGGGATGAGCTTGCTGAAGGGGTGGCCATCTTTCTAGTCCCGCCTCAGTGTCATGGTAGCCAGGCAGATGTCTGTGAACACTTGTGGAAAAGTGGGGTCCACATATGAAGAGCTGCTGCCTCCCTGCCTGTGGCTGTCCTCTGCCTGGGCCATGTTCCTTTCTCCCTCCGGTCTAAGGGAATCTGCTCTTCATGCCTCCATCTCCCTGGGCAGGTACCCCTGGAGCTCCCATAGCTATCCTGCAGTGTCTTGGATGGTCTTCTGCATCTTGTTTCTCCTTGTGATGATAAACTCCCTGTTAAACTGCCTGAGGCCTGAGATAGCTGAGGCTCTTCTCCTACCTCCTCCACACATTCCTCCCATTAACACGCTGTCCTGGGTGCCTTTGTCAGATTCATTTGTGCTATTCCAACAGGACCCTGAGGGAATGCAGCCCCAGACAGGTTTGCGGGCAGGCCCTGTGCTTTCTTGCCTTTGCTGGTCCCCACATCTGGACACCACCTCTGCCATTCCAAGGCCTGACTCCTCTTTCCCAATGCTGTGAAATCTCCCCCTCCTTTGAATTCCAGACTGCTTAATTCCATTCCTTCTTGCAGCATTTATAATTATAGCAATAACTAACCTCTGTCTGGCTAGTATTCCTTACAAAGCACTTCCCCATATATGATCTTTTCTTATTCCTACCAAAAGAATTTGGCGAATAGCTGCCCTGCATTTCATATTTTCTATGAACAGATTCTTTACATATATATCACTTCTTTTTTTTTTTTTTTTTTTTTTTTTTTTGAGAAGGAATCTTACTCTGTCGCCCAGGCTGGAGTGCAATGGCCCGATTTTGGCTCACTGTAACCTCCGCCTCCCAGGTTCAAGCGGTTCTCCTGCTTCAGCCTCATGAGTAGCTGGGATTACAGACATGTGCTACTTCATCTGGCTAATTTTTGTATTTTTAGTAGAGACGGGGTTTCACCATGTTGACCAGGCTGGTCTCTAACTCCTGACCTCAGGTGGCCTGCCTGCCTCGGCCTCCCAAAGTGCTGGGATTAAAGGCACGAGCCACTGTGCCCAGCCACATATATACCACTCGTAATTGTCACAGCAGAACCACAAGATATGTGTTAGTGTGCCTGTTATACAGATGAAGAAACTGAAATATAGAGAAGCGAAATCCCTCACAAGTTTATCCAGCCAGGAGTTGAACCTAGGTCTGCCTGACTTTAAAGCCTGGTTAGCCGTCAAAGCATGTGGCCTGTGGTGCTCTACTGGGCTCCATTTATAGAGGTGGAAACACAGGCTGGGTGACTGAGAAAGAACTTGTACAAGATGGCAGATGCAGGACTGTGTCCGGATCTTCTGAGTACAGAACCCAGGCTTCTCCCTCTATATCTGCCACACAGTCGCTGATGTTCATGACTAATCTTCATCTCTCGATGTGAGCAACATGAGGGTAAGATCAGTGCCCAAGTTGCTAAATTACCTGCAAAGGATAAAGGAGGAGGGAGCAGAAGTAGGTGGGAGACCCTCAGACCACAATGCCACCTGCTAGCAGCAAAGTGGGGGCAGGCTGGCAGGAGGATTGAGGGAGGACAGCTAGGACTGCAGCGCGGCTCTGAGAGGGTCTCCTCCAGCCCAGCGGCAGACTCCAGGCACGGGCTCCATCCAGGAGGCCTATCCTGGGCAGATGTGGCCTGACTCTAGTCCTCCCTCATGCTCACTCATGGCTGGGAGAATTCAGGGAGATGGTGGCCTTGGTGCAAATGCCACAGCGATTCTGAAGGCGCACAGCTGCTGGTTGTCAGTCAATTGCACCCTTGGCCAATGCTCTCTGAAAAGAAGAGCTGAGCAGTGCACCTGCATGAGAACCATGTGGACGAAGCTAATGCTTTGGACTCAGAAAGACCTGACTTACCAGCCATGGGTTCACAGGTAAGTCAATTAGTTTTTTTTTTTTTTTTTAGTTAATTTACTTACCTTTGGCTGACAGATGGATTAAATGAGGTAGGTATTGTATGAAAGATGCCTGTCATGATACAGCTGCTCCAAAATTGGCAGTTACCTTCCCTCTGGGAAGTCTGCTGTAGTGGTTGGCAGGACAGATTTCTGGAGAGAGATGGCTTAGGTTCAAATTCTGTTTCTGCTACTTGTTAGCTGTGTGATCTTGAACAAGTTACCTAACTCCTCTGGGATTCAGGTTTCTTCCGTGAAAACTGGAGATAATAATAGTTCTTAACCTCAGAAGGGATATTGTGAAAACTAAATGAGATAATCCATGAAGAAGTCAGAATGTAACAGCTATTACTGATGGCCTGTATCCTGGAGCCGGGCTTCTCTCTTAAAGGGCGATGCCCGGCAGGGGCCTGCAGAGGGCAGTATCCCCACAGCAATCTGATTTGCCTCTGGGCCAATGCTGTATCTGGGCCTTTCAAGTTTAGAGAAGAAAAAACCAAGGTGTACAAAGCACAGCAGAGTGACCAAGTGACAGAATGTCCCAGAAGAGATGTGGAGAGCATGTAGGACAGGGAATATTTTTTAAAATAATATTTATTGGTGGGTGGCTGCAATGAAACAGAACGGAGAAAAATATCCATAATTTAAAATAAAAATCCTATGAGCAATTTAAGGTGAATGAACATGGAAACCAAAACTTCTCATAGAAAATAACACACCTGCTCTCTTTGGATATATCTTAGGAGCCCCTGGAGTCTGGTGGCCTGGGCCCTAGTTTGTTTATACAATTCGTGTCAGAGATCAAGACACTCTTTGAACACACTTGGAATGCAACTTAAAGATCAACAATCTAGAGCTGAGTGAGTTGCAAGTGGAGTGCCTACAGGCATCTGGTATGTAATGCCAGCTCAGTCCCTATGTAGCTGGGTGACGTCTTTTTTTTTCAAGTCAGAGTCTCGCACTGTCACCCAGGCTGGAGGGCAATGGTGCCATCTCCGCTCACTGCATCCTCCGCCTCCTGGGTTCAAGTGATTCTCCTGCCTCAGCCTCCTGAGTAGCTGGGATTACAGGTGTGCACCACTACGCCTGGCTACTTTTTGTATTTTTAGTAGAGATGGGGTTTCACTATGTTGGCCAGGCTGGTCTTGAATTCCGGACCTCGTGATCTGCCTGCCTTGGCCTCCCAAAGTGCTAGGATTACAGGAGTAGCTGGGCATCTTTAAGCCATGCGAGTCATCTCTCTGTGGGATGCAGACAACCTTTAGAACAGTCAGAGCAAAAGGCCAGGCCAGGGATTATCATCATTCTATATTCCATGCCACATCTCCTCAAAGTCCTTTTTGATTTGCCCCCATGCTATCCTGCAGGACATTGTTCTAGTTTCTTAAGCATCTTGGATAAAGGGGGGCTTTTTCTTACACCCCCAGTGTGCCTGTCACTCTTTTTGCTCCTGGTAAATAACTGCAATGTCTACTATCTAGTCTCTTAGGTGTCTCTTGGGACCACCATTAACCATTGTCAAACACTGAAATCCCTATTGCTTGTTATAGAGCCCGCCTCATGTACAAAAATACAGTTTATGTTGTTTTCAACCTAAATGTGCAAATCCCTGCCTCATTCTGTACATATCTTTCTGTAACTTGCCCTTTTCACTTAATCCTGTACCTTAGATAATTTTCCGTGCTACACATAAACATTGACCTTGTTCTTTATAATGGCTTAATGGCAATCCACTGTATGAATGTCTCAAATGAAAGAATTCCAGTGTCAAAGGCTATTTAGGCTTTTTCATTTTTCCCCTTTAAAAAGCAGTGTGGCAGGGTGCCTGTGTGTGCCTTGTCCATTTCTGCAAATCTTTCACTAGGATGGATTCCTAAAAATGGGGTTACCAGGTTTTAGGGGTGCACATGTAGAATTTTGACAGATACTACCGAATCACCCCCAAAGTCTGTGCCTACTTACTTATCATATAGTGTGGTATAGTATAACATATCATAGTGTAGTATAGTGTAGCATAATATAGTGAGGCACGGTATAATATAGTGTAGCATAGCATAGTGCAGTATAGTATAGAATATACTATAATATGGTATAAGATAGTATAATATAGCATAGTGTAGCAGAATGTTCCAACACACTATTTATTGTAGTCCTCAGATGACAGGTAGGGTTTTATGTCAAGAATTGAGGAACTTAAGAGGCATATAGCCTAGTGGTCAGGAGCCAGATATTGCATTTAAATCTTAACTCTACCCCTCACAATTTCTGCGACTTTGGGCAAGCCACTTAGTCTTTTGTGACTCAGCTTTCTCAATGAGTTAACATAAGAAAAACACTCAGAACAGGTGGTGGCAAGCAGCAAGCAGGGATCCATTTTTTTGTGCCACTGTTATCCCAGTTTCTCTAATCTGTAACACCAGGGGTGTTGGTGTTCTTAATGTGTGAGAAGTCGCAAGACACGTGGAGTGCATGCAATCAGAGAATACATTTCACTAGTAGATTTAGATTTGTTGAAATAAGTAGTTGATAAGTACCTTAAATATTTTTACATGGAAACAAATAAATGTATTATGAAGAAGAACGCAAAATTGGCATAAATTTGAAAACATGGAACCTCAAAAATAGAATACCTGTTGAGGGCTGCTATGAACTAGATACTTCACCCCACTCCCTTTGCAGGTGCTCGCTTTGGATTATTCTGGAGTGAAAAAGTCAAATCATTAGAATAATTCATGGTGGTTTGCCTTCTGAAAACTGAGGATCTTCATGGGTCTAGATTTGCTTTCTTTGGTTTCCAGGTACTAATGTTTTTTCCTTAGCAATGAAATGCAAATTTTTCTCATAGAGAGCCAATATTGATGTTTCAGCAAATCAGTGACCAGATGTTTTGCTTGAAATTATTTCTAATTAGTGCTCTATAAATGGCTGGAGTTTAAAATAGTCAACTAGGTAATCAGAGTTAGCCTTGATTTCCTATCTTACTGAGTCACTGGGATAGACGGGGCAACCAGGAAAACCCCAGATTTTTAGAATCTTCAGATGTCATTGAAACTTGTACCTCAATTACACTGACCTTCACTTTCTGCCCTTCTTTCACTCCATCTTCCTATTGTGTCTTTCTTTTTTCACACGTTTGTCATACTGCAGTCAGTTAAAAATCCAGTTTGTCTTCCTCACCAGCTTTTCAAGGTGAAACAGAGTGGCTTCAAATTTTGGCTTAGTTATTTGTGTGAACTTGGGCAAGTTAGCTAATCTCTTGAGGCCTCTATTTGCCTCAGCTGGAAAATGTGGGTCATTTCTGCATCAGGTAGGGATTCTTCTGCTGCAAATACTAGAAAACTCATCCCAAACAGAATTTCCTGGCTCACATGAGTGGAAAGGTTGTGGGTTCTCACTTTAGGCATATTTTGATTCATGACTCAATAGTCACCAGAGGACCCAATTTCTTCCTTTCTGCTGCAATTCCTTAGTTTTGACTCCAATCTCAGGTTTCAATGGTAGAAAGACAGTTACATTTGCTCCATTCCCCACACATCTTAGGCTCGAATCCTAAAGGAAAGCCAGCCAGACTCTGTCCCGGCATTCCTAGCTGAAGCCTCACTGGGTCTCACTGAAGCTGATTGGATCTTGTGCCTATCCCTCAACCAATCACTGTGACGAGGGAAATGGGAGGCATTGATTGGCTCAGCCTAGGTCACATGACTTGCCCTTCTCTCTCATGTGGTCTCCACTCACTGTGTTTCCACTGCAGGATAGACGAGAGAATCCCCAACCCCAGCCTGTGAGAAGTTGCTAGAAAAAAATATTTGTTTAAAGGAAAAGGGCAAATGTTGCTCTCATATCTCTCTGACACGTTTGTAGTGTGGATAATGAGGTGAAATAAAGATTGCTACAACTACCTAGCAAAAGTGGCACATGCTGGGGAATTAATGTCAGTTTTCTGTCAGTGTCTCCTCTCTGGCAATACTTTGGCTATTGCTGCTTTCTTTTTGTTCTTTTGAGATTTTGTACGCTTTGCAACAATTCCTCAATTGATACTTGTATCTCCTGTTCCAACTTCTCGTCATAGTTTTAGTCCTGCATCTCCAATGACTTTTGGTCATTTTGAATTAGTTATTGCAGTGCAACCTACAGATCAACACGTCAAAAACCCAGCTCATCATCTGGATCCTTAAATAAGATCCTCACTCCTGAACCCTTCCCTTCTGCTCTTGGGTCCCAGGCATCCCATTAGGTACTAAAATGGCCTTGATTCCATATGCATTTTTATTTTCACTTGATGCTCGGATCTTTAAAATGACCTCCTCACCTCCCTTGTGAATTCTGGATCACTGAGGATGAAAATCTGGAATCCCACAGTTATAAGTCTTATAAACTGCATGAACTTGAGTAGATAACTTAACCTTCCTAAGCCTCAGCTTCCTCATCTGTAAAATCTTGATTTTTTAATTTTTATTTTTTGAGTTGGAGTCTCGCTCTGTCACCCAGGCTGGAGTGCAGTGGCGCGATCTCGGCTCACTGCAAGCTCCACCTCTTGGGTTCACGCCATCCTCCTGCCTCAGCCTCCCGAGTAGCTGGGACTACAGGCGCCCGCCACCAGGTCCGGCTAATTTTAAAATATTTTTTAGTAGAGATGGAGTTTCCCCGTGTTAGCCAGGATGGTCTCGATTTCCTGACCTTGTGATCCGCCTGCCTTGGCCTCCCAAAGTGCTGGGATTACAGGCGTGAGCCACCGCGCCCGGCCTAAAATCATGTTTTTTAAACGTATAATTTCAATTTAAATCACACGTCCCTTTGATAAAGGACTCAACACTTAGAGCAAAGTGTGGGCAGTCAGGCTTGTACGATTTGCTGGGCTAACTACTCTGTACTGTCTCTCCTATCCCATTTGACTCTAGTTTGTGATTCACTTCACTTTCTTTCTCTCTCCATTCGGCAGCAGATATTTTTGATTTAGAGAGTGTTGGCCAACTCTATAGAAACGCTACTTTCACACCTGTGGAATATCATGTTGCCTGACATTCACTTCTGTAGCACTTCTAATCCTCTCCGGCTCTGGGATATGTAATTATATACACCCCTTCTCAGCGCTGGCTGCTGCAGTCGCACTGCTGGATTGCTTGTCTGTTTCCTCTTTACCTTCCAGTGACCCCTACAGGGTTGTTACCTGGGAGGTGTATTTCTCAATACCGAGGCAAATGCACGAGATGCCATCACAGGCTCATCTGTAGGAGCCAACAGGTGTGTGGTGAGTTACCTTTGGGGCAGGATTTACTGTGAGTGGCTAAGCAACCCCATATGGGGTGAGTAAGGACTCAGAGTAGAGAGACAGGGAACACACCTGGTTGACCATACTGCATACCTGTTCTGTCCAATATGACAGTCACTAGCCACAGCTACATGTGGTGATTTAAATAAAAAATAATTAAAATTTTTAGTCCTTAATTGTACTAACCACATTTCAAGTGCACAGTAGCCAACTGTAACTAGTGGCTACTACTTTGGACAGGACAGTTACATCATCCCTAGGAAATTCTACTGAATAGCACTACTCTGAAGTGGGGAACAGGAGCAGGCATGCTGTGCTCTCAGCCAAGGCTACCAGAGAGAAACAAGGGCTCTGACCCCTCAGCCAATGTGATGTGGGCTGGGGAAACTGGTTTGATTTCAGAGGTAGACACTGGACATGGCAGTGCAAAGCATCCAAGGAGTGTACAAGTTGAGTTAAGCATCCTTAATGCTATGCAGGGAGGGTGGTCTAGTATTTTTGGCCGACCACAATCTTCAGAGATTCATAGCAGATGGGAGCCCCCAGCAGACAAGCCCTGTACTGAGCACTTAACGTAGATTATTTCATTCAACCTTAAAGGGAGAGAATATTACATTGACTTTATAGATAAGGAAACTGAGCCTCAGAGCAGTGAATCTAACTGCAAGCTCTTCTTAACTGCCCTGTACTGCCTTAATATTGGGTAAGAAGGACTTGCATTCTGGGGAAGCAGCAGTCTGAGGTCTTGGCGGGGAGTCGGCTTGGATCAAGCAGAGTGGCTCAGACTAGGGCTTGGGCCAGCTCTCCAACTCTCAGAGGACTGAAATGTAAGATAGAGGAGCGGGCTGGGGCAAGGTAGGGATGGGACGGACCTAACTTTGGGGGTGATGCAGATGTCTCAGGGTGCATGCGGACGTTATAGGTGATGCATTCCGCACATCCAAGAACACGAATGCAAGTCCTCTGAGGGTAGAGCTGTGCAGTAGTGGTTATGAGTGGACCTTGGGGCCACACAGCCCTTCTCTAAATTCCAGTCTTGCCATTTATTACTTTGCAACAGCTGAGGTGACCTTTCTGTTTCAGTGTTCTCGTCTGTAAAATGAATATGATAGCATGGCAATTATTATTATTATCATCTTTGTAGCCTCAGATATAAATATCATCCTTAGCATAAGTAGGCTTTCCATACAAATGGAATGAAATTGAATCCAGTTGTAAGGATTGGAGAATGTAAGCTGAAACAAAGCTCTACCTGGATAAAAAGGGAGACTTCCTCAGGCATGTACTAGGGCAATGATGACAGTAAGTTAATAATTTACTTTAGGCTCACCAAAATCAGTAGTTTAGTTTTGCTGTTGGAAACCCCAGAGATGTGTCCATTTGCTGTAAAAATGACCATCCCATACCACCATTTTGTGACCATTGGCTTTATCAATATTACAAATTATATTAGTATTAATTAATTATGAATGAATTACTTGACTCAAGATAGAAATTGCCAAATTATTGTCCTTTCGGTGGGCACAACATATTGTATCTATACACACAGAATAGTTTAGAACCATTTAGTTTAATTCAGTTAAAATCAGTTATTTTGAAAATATTCTGTTTCCAGATATTCAAGCAAAATCTCAAAATAGTTTATCTGTATAGTCCTAAGAATTGGCACATGGAGGTTCTTCAGGGTTGGCCAGACTCATATTCTGTCTGCTTGATGACTCTAGTGGGCTTTTGGTAGAGAGATAGTTTTATCCTCTGTGTGTATATCAAAGTTAAATTTAAGATCAGAGATATTGTGATCAAGGTCATCACCACTAACAGCGTTGTTAACAAATATTATTGGATGTCTGTAATGGTTGCTATCACCTTGACTGATGAACTCTTTGAGCATTTTACTTCTCAAGAGGTGAGGTTTCTTGCAATGGGTGCCTCAGTTGAGTTCTCCAGGCAAGAGAGCTAGGGGCAGAATATATAAATCCTGCCTTCTGTTGTCTGGTGTGTGTGTGTGTGTGTGTGTGTGTGCATGGGTGTGTATGTGCACTAGTGATGGAGAAATATACCTGTCCCAGGACTCAGGTTTGGTATCTACTTGAGTTGCCATCACACAGTCCTGTTATCCTGTATGACTGTGTAGATAAGCTTTCATGAGGAGCCTAGGCACTTTTTTTTTTTTTTTTTTTTTTTTTTTTTTTTTTTTTTTACATTTCTCAACTTTTATTGTGGGCCCTTCAACCATTTTTGCTGCTGGGTTTCATATTTTCAGACTGTTTCACGGATCCACAGGACGTATCTTGAGACACGGTGTAGACACCAGGCTGATCAGGCTGCCCACATGGGAAGTCTCCCCAGGAGATGGTGCCATACAGTGTTCTGTTACAGACCAGGGGGCCCCCAGAGTCACCCTCACGGGAGTCTTTGCCACCCTCTTTTGTGCTGGCACACAACATGTTGTCAGTGATCTTTCCTGGGCAGACTTGATGACACTCCTCATCTGAGCCAAGTTGGATGTTGGCACATTGTAGAGTTTTGGGGTAATTCACCTGGGGGCTGGTGGTGGTGCCCCAGCCAGACACCTGACAGGTGGTGCCAGGGGTTAGGCAGTTGTTGTGGGAAAGGGGCAGGGTTTGGATGTAGCCTGTGAGCTGGGCCAGGGACTGCAGCTCCAGAAGCATGATGTCATGGTCGTGGTTCGAGTGGGTGGGGCTTCTCCGGTATGCAGGGTGGGGGATAGAGCGGACAACTTCCCTCACCTGCTCACCAGCTTCCACACGCCCTAGGGCATGCTTGCCTAGGTAAACTTTGAGCCCATCGTTCAGACAGTGTGCGGCAGTGAGGACCCTTTTGGGGTGGACCAGAACTCCTCCACAGAGTAGGCCCCCTTGCACTAGTAGGGCTGCCTGCCAGGGCTAAGACTGGGGGAAGCAGGTGTAGCCACCTGGGAGAAACCCACTGGTCCCATTGGTGTTGAGAACCTTGGAAGACTCCTGGGAGATACCTCCTGACAAGGCCGCGGTCAGGGATGCGATCACTAGGGCCAGGGGCCACATGGCTCCAGGATCGGGAGGGAGCCTTGGCATTTTAAAGTCACATTCACTGGTAGGATGACCCAGAGAAGCAATGCCCCAGTACTGACTTCTGATCCCCTGTCTGAGAACTAGAGTCCTGTCCTGAGATGGAGTATCAACTATGGAACACTGGTTTCCTGTGTTAGTCACCAAGTCATAGCTCACTTTCTTGGCGTGCCCTGTTTTGCCTATAGAGGACCTACTCTTGCGTCTCTGAAGCTCAATGTTCCTTTTTCCGTCTCCCCAGTTTGTGCATCATGAGTTCCAGTTAATAAGGCAAACATTGCCTTTGGCTTCTTTACAGGGCCTTCTAGTGCTCTCTCTTGTCTGGTTCTACTCTCCTTCCTGGGCATATGGGATAACTTTGTTTCCCAGCCACTTTGTACTCAGGTGTGCCACAGATTAGTTCTAACCAATGAAATGTGAATGACACCAATGCATGTCACTCACAGGCCAAAATATTTAAGAGCCAGTGTACCATCATCTAAATTCTTTCTCCTCCCTCCACATGTAGTAAGTGCTCAGAAAATGACAACCATTGGGATTATGATGCAATGGAGAAATGTGAAGACATTCCTTGCTAAAGGGATGGCTTGAGAAAATATCTGGAAGCAAGAATAGGGTTATTTTTTGCCTATTTAGAGAATGGAAAGAGATCAACTTAAATAGAGCAGAAGAATGAGCAAAGTAGAAGGGAATGATGTTGAGAGTGTCTAGAACCATGAACCTGGGTTGGATTACTACCCTTCCCCCATTAGCTGTATGTCCTTGGACAAGTTAGTTAGCCTCTCCAAGGATTGGGTTCCTCATCTGTGATGTGAGGGGAATATATGATACATATACAGAGTATTCTGAGTACTAATATGGCAAAATTGCTTTATAAGCCAAACGATGTTAAAACAAACTAAACAACACCTCTCCATTACATTTTATAACATTGTAGAAGGATGAGTATGAATTTTGCCTCAAATTAGCCCATTCCTTTCATCCATCAAGGCATCCTTTCATCCATCCATCCACAATATTTGAATACTCACTACATATGAAGCACTGCAAGCAATGGTGAGTCTTGATAGAGAAAGACAGAGAGAGAGAGAATGAGTGAGAGCACATGTGTGCTTATGTATGTATTAGGTTGACCTGTTAGATTGAACTGTCTCAGTTTTCCTGGAACTGAGGAGTTTCCTGAGACATGGGACTTTCATGCTAAATCCAGGAAAGTCCTAGGCAAATTGGGATAAAATGGTTATGTGAGTGTGCGTGTGTGTGTGTATGTGTGTGTGTGTGTGCTGATACTTTGAGAAATTTTGGCACTGAGATATAGGATGATTTTGCAACAGGGAGAAACTAAAGACAGTTCATTAGGAGAATATTTCAGTAGTTTCGGTATGAGGTGATGAAGCCTAAATGGGGAGACTGGGAGAGGCAGGAATGGAAAAGAGGTTGACAGCCATCAGTGATGTTTTAAAGCAAAATTCATCAGGGTCTCCAAATGGATCAGAAGCATCCCAGATGATTGCTTATGTCTGCTTATTGCATCGAAGTGAACCATTTGTTAGCCATCGAAAGGTATTAAAGTGATACATGGTTTCAAAAGTTCCTAAAGGTATGCTAAATAATTTAAAAACTAAGTTCCAATTTTCTCTTTCCTTCAAGGTTTTTGGGAAAGAAGATGGGTTGGGAATGGGAGGGGTTGGGGAGGAGAGTAGAGCCCTGGAGGAATGATTAGTACCCTGTGTTCCTCGGCCAGTCCCAGCTGTGCTGATCCCTGCCTGGAGCAACAGGACACAGAGCCCTTGCCAGGATGCTGCTCTGTTCTCACTAATGGTAGCAGAGAGGCGGAGATAGGCAGGCCGCATGTCCTGTCCCTGCCCTCCCCTTTACTCCACAAAGCCTGGCTATTCTAGGCTGTATCTGAGCATCAGACTTCAGCGCAGGATTGAGGATAACTAACAGGGAGGCCCTTTGAAATTGTGTGCTAATTATTATTAATAATATTCCCACCCTAGGAAAAAGCCCTCAGGGAGTTAAAACTCTTTACGTGCTGTTGGGCTCAATGGGAATCCCCATTTCCTAACATTAACCCTTTGTCCCAGGTAAGGCCTCTCTGAGTACATACTTCTTCTGTTGTGTTCTCTATGTCCAACATTCAGAAAACTTCTGCTCACATGAGCAATCCTTCCTTTCCAAGTGGACCACTTCCTTTGTCTGAATTATTGAGAGAAATTGCCCTGGAGCATTGCTGCAGTGGTAAGTCCACAGTTGCCCTCAGGTATTGTGTTTTTAGCACAGCCTGGGGAAGAGTGGGGTGTGGTAGGGCTGGTTGAGTCTTAATACTCTAAGCCCCATGGTGAAGTCCATGGTGGTCCCCGGCACCCACAGGAAGTATAGTTGGAGGTCCCCACACCAGTGTGAGTTGTAGCCTAGACTCTTATATTCTTCTGATTTTCCAGTTAGTAATTGTTGGAACCCTCCCACCTCAAACACCACATACACACCCAACACACACGCGCGCGCACACACACACACACCCTTCCCAAGAACCAATGCAAATTCTCAATTATAGTATAGTCAAATCTCAAATGGTAGCAAGGCATCTTTCCCATGATGAAGTTCCTGCCCATTTTCCTTGACTGGCTTTCAAATGATATGCTTTCAAAGCATAATCAGGAAAAGATAAAGCTTCATGAATGGTCTGCAGGACTGTTTCTGGTGATCTTCAAATTATGCTCCCATCTGCCAGGTGCAGTGGCTCACGCCTGTAATCCTAGCACTTTGGGAGGCTGAGCGGGGCAGATCACTTGAGGTCAGGAGTTTGAGACCAGCCTGGCCAACATGGTGAAATGATGTCTCTCCTAAAAATACAAAAATTAGCTGGGCGTGGGAGCATGTGCTTGTAATCCCAGCTACTCAGGAGGCTGAGGCGGGAGAATCGCTTGAACCCAGGAGGTGGAGGTTGCAGTGAGCCGAGATCGTGCCACTGCACTCCAGCCTGAGTGACAGAGCAAGACTGTCTCAAAAAAGAGAAACAGAAATTATGCTCCCTCTAGCCTACTGGAAATAAAAAAACATATGCTATCCTGAGCTTCACAAAGACCCAGGGGAAGCTTTGGAATTACCATTAACAAGAGCCCAGTTATATTCTTAGGGGCCATTTTCTTCCTCTCTTTCTGGAAAAGGAAGCTGATTATGTCATTTCTCCAGCTACATAACTGGGTCCATTCACCTTTATCATCTTTATGCATATCTGACTGCAAAGAATCACAGTACTAGTCTTATTAGACACTTAGGCTTATGTTAATCATTCTTAACCTGACATAATTCCCCTAAGCCTATTAAAATGGTCACTTATGTGGCTTTAAGTTTACCAACACAATAGTTCATCTAAGTTTCAAACAACAACAAGAAAAACAATACTGATGTTCAGAGAAATGGACTCTTAATGTCTCTCAGCTAGTAAATGATTATTGATTGGGAATAATTGATCAAACACTTTTGCAAGTATCCTAAGAACCATTCTCTGTTTAACCTAGAGCAAAGAGCTTCCTATTCTTCTTGGAGCAAATAACAATTATTTTGCAAACAAGATTAGAGAAGATTTAAAAATGGGAAAGTGGTTGCGTTGGAATTTGTTTTTTATTTTCTGCTCCAGGAGACACTCCCCCTTCCCCTGCACTATTCAATCTGTAAGTCAGAAAGAGAGTTCAGCTTGCGGATCTGTGAGTTATTGAAGTTTTGGCTTAGAAAGGAAATCTGATCTCTGTCTAAGTGGCACTAATGTGTGGGCTGAGAGCTGCTACTGTAAATTCAGCAAGGGATTCATTAATGCTGTGAGCCTCCTGGAGCACTGTAGATGGGTGACCTCTGAAATAAAAGCATAATAAGAGAAAGATAAGGCTTCATGCATGATCTGCAAGACTGTTTCTGGTGATCTTCAAGATATCTTAAGTCAGGACTACTTAGGGCTAGAAAGCCAGGAATTGGGGGTTGGAGGGAGGGGCGGGGGAAGACCACCCAAAGTTTCAATGATATCATACAATTGATTCTTGGCTTTTTAAAACTCTTTGGAAAATCTCTCTTTTTTTTCTCGTTCTCACACTATTTTCTTTGCTGACAAAAACAGAGTACTGTTTTTGACATTTTGATGATGTAGTCAACAAAGCTTGTAAATTGCTTATGGGAAGACATGGCTGGAAAATACCAGTTAGAATCCCACAGGGAGACCCAGTTGTTGGGGTGTCAGGCAGCTTTGTCAGATTCTGACTTTGACATGGGTTATGGGGTTGGGGATGTAGAGGGACAATGGGGCTGCCAGAGTAGCCTTCTTGGAGTTTCCTCTCATGATATCAAAGCTCCCCTGACCACAGGATATATTGTTTTTATTGCAAATTGACTTTGTGAGTTTGAATTTCAAGTCAACTAAGCCATGCATCCCTTAACAAAGGGGATACATTCTGAGAAACGTGTTGTTAGGTGATTTGATTTGTTGTGCAAACATAATAGAGTGCATTTACACAGACATAGATGGTATAGTCTAGTCTATTATACACCTAGGCTATATGATATGGCCTATTGCTCATAGGCCACAAATCTGTAGAGCATATTACTGTATTGGACACTATAGGCAACTGTAACACAATAGTAAGTATTTGTGTGTGTAAACATAGAAAAGGTAAAGTAAAAATACAGTATAAAAGATAAAAATTATATACCTGTTTAGGGCATTCCCCATGAATAGAGCTTGCAGGACTGGAAGTTGCTCTGGGTGAGTCAATGAGTGAGTGGTGAGTGAATGTGAAGGCCTAGGACATTACTGTACACCACTGTAGACTTTATAAACACTGTACACTTAGGCTACATTCAATTTTTATAAAAATATTTTATTTCTTCAATAATAAATTAACCTTAGCTTCCTGTAGCTTTTAAATTTATAAACATTTAAATTTTTGAAAACTTTTTGACTCTCTCATAACACAGCTTAAAATGCAAAAACATTGTACAGCTGCACAAGACTATTTTCTTTATATCCTTATTCAATAAAGTTTTTCTAGTTTTGATTTTTTTAACTTTTAAAACTTTTTTTTTATTAAAAACTTAAGACATAGGTACAAACATTAGACCAGGCCTGCACAGGGTCAGGATCATCAAGACATCGCTAAGCAATAGATATTTTTCAGTCCCCTTATAATCTCATGGGACCACTGTTGTATTTGTGGTCCATTGTTGACCAAAACAGTGTTATGTGTTGTATTGTGAGAGTAGGTTTGTTATTGTCTTAGTCCTTTTTCTGCTGCAATAACAAAATATCAGACTGGGTAATTTATAAATAAAAGAGATTTATTTGGCTTATCATTCTGGAGCCTGGGAAGTCCAAGATTGAGGGGTTGCATCTGGTGAGGGCCTTCTTGCTGCATCAAAACATGGCAGAAGACATTACATGGCAAGAGAACAAATGTGTGTGAGAGATAAATGTGGGCCAAACCTCATCCTTTTACCAGAAACCCACTCCCATGCGAACTAACCCACTATTGTGATAACTGCATTAATTTATTCATGGGCTACTCACCTCTTAAAAGTCTCACCTCTCAATAGAGTTATAATGGAAATTAAATTTCAACATGGGTTTTGGAGGGGACATTCAATCCATGGTATTTCCACTCCTGATCCCCCAAAACTCATACCCTTCGGACATACAAAATACATGCATTCCATCCCAAAGGTCCCAAAAGTTTTAACTCATTTCAGCAACAACTTTAGTCTAGAGTCTCATCTAAATCAGATATAGGTGAGACTCAAGACATGATTCATTCTGAGTCAAATTTCCTCCAGTTGTGAGCCTGTGAACTAAAAACATGTTGTCTACTTTCAAAATACAATGGTGGGACAGGCATAGGAAAGACATTCCCATTCCATTCCAAAAGGGGAAATAGGCAAGAAAAGGGGTAACTGAACCCAAGTAAGTCCAAAACCTAACAGAAAACAACATTTTCCCTGGAGAATGTTGGGTAATCATAGCCTTTGACTTTGTATTCTACATCCTGGCCACACTGGGATGCGGGTTTAGCCCACAAGGCCTCAGGCAGCCCTGCCCCCATGGCTTTGCTAGGCTCAGCTCATATTTGAGCTCTCTTTGGTTGGGGTCTTGTGCCTGCAGCTTTTTAAGGCAAGCATTGCATGCTGGTAGTGCTACAGTTCTGGGGTCTCTGAGGTGGTTTTGCTCCCATGGCTCCACTGGGCATTGCCTTAGTGAGGACTCTCTGTGGTGACTTTGACACCATATTTCTGCTTGGCATTGCTCTAGTGGGAACTCTCTGCTGTAGCTGTGCCCAAGTGACAAGCCTCTACCTAGTCCCCCAGGCTGTTTACAAAATCATTTGAAATCTAGATGGAGGCCACCATGGCTTCGTAGCTCATCCACTCTGCACATCTACAGAATTAGCACCATGAGAATGCAACCAGGATTTAGTCCTTGAGTCCTCTAGGGCTGTGGCTTGAGACATACTAAGGCGCACTTGAACGATGGCTGGAGTGGCTGAGGGATGCTAAGGGAATGTGGGGAGCAGAGTCCTGAGGCAGCCCTGGATAGTGAGCCCATGGAAGATGTCCTGGGCTTGTCCCCTGAAACCATTCTTCCTTCCTAGAGCTTTGCCTGTGATGGGAAGGGCAGCCTCAAAAATGTTTGAAATGTCTTTGGGGTCTTTCTTCCATTGTCTTGATGAATAGTACCTGGCTCCTTTCTAGCCATTTTAATCTCTTGAGCAAACAGTCTTTTGGCCACACCCTTATTTTTCTTTCCCTGACATGCTTTTTAATCTTTACATGGCCAGGCTTTGAATGTTCTGAATCTTTTTGTTCTGCCTCTGTCTTATTTTATTGATTTTTATTTTTTGAGATGGAGTCTCGCTCTGTCGCCCAGGCTGGAGTGCAGTGGCGTGATCTCGGCTCACTGCAACCTCCGCCTCCTGGCTTCAAGCGATTCTTTTGCCTCAGGCTCCTGATCTGCTGGGACTACAGGTGTGCACCACCATGCCCGGCTAATTTTTGTATTTTTAGCAGAGATGGGATTTCACCATATTGGCCAGGCTGGTCTCGAACTCTTGATCTTGTGATCCACTCTCCTCAGCCTCCCAAAGTGCTGGGATTACAGGGGTGAGCCACTGTGTCTGGCCGCCTCTATTTTAAAGTTCATCTTTATTTCTTTCCTCTCACATCTCACTGTATATGGTTAAAAGTAGCCATGCAGCAGCCTGTCAGCCTGAATGCTTTGCTGCATAGATATTTCTTCCACTAGATATTCTAGTTGATCTCGCTTAAGTTCTGCATTTTGTAAAGACCTAGGACGTGGACACAATTTCGCTAAGTTACTTGCTACTGCATAACAAGGATGGCCTTTACTTCAGTTTCCAACACATTGTTCCTCGGTTCTGTCTGATACCTCATCAGAATGGCCTTTACTATTTGTATTTCTATCAACATTTTGGTCATGACCACTTAAGTAATCTCTAAGACATCTCGGAATATTTTTGGTCTTCTTATCTTCTTCTGAGCCCTCACTGAAATTGCCCTTAACACTTTATTCATAGCAATCTAGGATTTTTCTAGCCTGCTCCTCCAAATTCTCCCAGCTTCTACACATAACCCAGTTCCAAAGCTGCTTCTACGTTTTCAGGTATTTGTTATAGTAACAGCTCCACTTCTCTGTACCAGTTTTCTGTCTTAATTTGTTTTCTCCTACTATAACAGAATATTGAAGACTAGGTAGTTTATAAAGAACAGAGACGTATTGCTTACAGTTCTGGAGGGTGGGAAGTGTAAGGTGGAGGGACTCATATCTCGCAAGGGTGGTCATGCTGCATCATCCCATGGAAGAAGGCAGAAGGGCAAGAGAGCATGAGGGAGAGGAGAGAGAGAGGGAAAGAGAGAGAGACAGAGAGAGAGAAAAAACAAGAGAGAGCTGAACACACTTTTATAACTGCTTCGGCTTTAATGTCATTCCAATTCTCATGTTGAAATTTATTGCCATTCTAACAATATTCAGAGGTGGGACTTTAAGAGGTGATTAGGTCATAAAGACCCAATCAATGGGGTGAATGAATCTTGCAGTGGTTGGAACTTTGATGTCTTTCATTGAGCTCCCTGATGCTGAGTTTATAATTTTATTTCTTAGGATTAAGAAACTCTTCTTAGGTGCCCAAATTGGAAAAAAAAAATGTATATGGTTGATGGAAATCTTTTTTTACTAGCACTGCTGTTTACCTCTCTGTTCTTGTCATATTTGTTGTCTATCAGGAAGAGAAAATTCATGGGGAAGTGGACAAGCATAGGTCCTGAAATAAGCCCTTTCCTTAAGCAGGCCATGGGGACTGAGAAGTTCAGTTCAAAAAGGAGCACTATGAACCTCCAATGGTCCTCATTTCTTAATGCTTATAAGAAAATCTGAAATATTCAGACTTCAAAATCTTTTTTCTAAGATATTACTTGGCCAAAGCAAAATTTTAAATAACCTTAAATCAATCTCTCTCTTTAAACCCTCCTGAATCACAATTTTAACCTAATAATAGCCTTTATGCTACTACTCTTCCCAAATCCTATACTCTTCCATTTCCTTTGGCCTCATTTATCCCTCTGATTTGCTCTTCCTCCCTCTAGGCTCTCCTGCATCAACTTAAGCTGTATTGTTTCTTGGAGTTAAATCTCCCTCAGAGCAGACAAAACCCTCATCTATTGACTTCAAACCCTGGTCTCAGTCTTAGCTGAGAACCATTGTCAAAAGACTTTTCAAAGCCCAGACAGGATGGGGAGAAATTTGCAGAGGAATGGCTGGGCGCAGTGGCTCACACCTGTAATCCCAGCACTTTGGGAGGCTGAGGCGGGCAGATCATGAGGTCAGGAGATTGAGACCATCCTGGCTAACACAGTGAAACCCTGTCTCTACTAAAAATATGACAAATTAGCCAGGTGTGGTGGTGGGCGCCTGTAGTCCCAGTTACTCAGGAGGCTGAGTCGGGAGAATGGCCTGAACCCGGGAGGCGGAGCTTGAAGTGAGCCGAGATTGCGCCACTGCACTCCAGCCTGGGTGACAGAGCGAGACTCTCTCTCTCTCTCTCAAAAAAAAAAAAGAAATTTGCAGGGAGCTTAAAATTATCTTATAAATGTATAATACAGGACTCACTAATCTTATCACTAAGTTCATGTGCTAGTTGCTAGTGATAATCTTACATGCTAAGGACTGGGTAGAAAGAGCAGGGTTGGAAGCTCTCAAGAATGATTTAAAGGACCCTGGCTTTTACAGAAAATCAGAGGGCCTTAGAAAAGCTGTAAATGTTCCATAAGCTCTTTTGTAGTCGAACCCAAAGTCTTCTCTGTGAAGGCAGATTAGACTCTAATCCAGTCGGAAGCAAGGAAAGGATGAGTTCTTTGGAGACTTCAGAGATAGTTCTTTATATCTTTAGACATCATTTAGGAGAAGATCCTGAAGCAGATGCATCCCTGGCTCTCCTTTAACTTTTCACAAATAAATATTGCCAAGTCAGAAGTTGGGTATTTAACACATAAGAATAGACTAGAATAGGAAATGACTCTACTGCCAGAACTCCCAATTCCTTGCTGAGTGCTTTGAAAAGAGCTTAGGACAAAAACAAAGTGGAAATCTGAATCAGTTTATGGCCTTACCAATAAAACATCTGGATGCTCCCACATTAGTCATTCAACTCCAAAGGAGGGAGTCTCTTAATAAAGATAGTAGTACATATTAAAAAAAAAAAAAAAAAAAAGACATTGCAAAAAGAATTGCCCTGTCTTGGCTAAAAAACAACAGAGAAAATACAGTCTTCCTTTGGTATCCATGAGGAATTGGTTTCAGGATACAAAAATTTGCAGATGCTCAAGTACCCAGTATAAAGTGGTGTAGTAATTGCATATAATCTACATATAACCTCCTATATACTTTAAGTAATCTCCAGATTATTTAGAATAACTGAATTAGTCCATTTTCACACTGCTATAAAGAACTTCCTTGAGACTGGGTAATTTGTAAAGGAAAGAGATTTTATTGATTCACAGTTCCACATGACTGGAGAGGCCTCAGGAAACTTACAATCATGGCAGAAGGCAAAGGGGAAGCAAGCACTTTCTTCACAAGGTGGCAAGAGAGAGAAGAAAACCAGCAAAGGAGAAATGGTCAACACTTGTAAAATTATCAGCTCTCATAAGAACTCACTCACTATCATGAGAACAGCATGGGGGAAATCGCCATTGTTATCCAATCACCTCCCACTAGGTCCCTCCCTTGACACATGGGGATTACAATTTGAGATGAGATTTGGGTGAGGACAAAAGGTCAAACCATATTATTTCACCCCTGGCCCCTCCAAAATCTCATGTATTTCTCACATTTCAAAACAGTCATGGCTTATGAACAGTCCTCCAAAGTCTTAACTCATTCCAGGATCAACCCAAAAGTCCAAGTTCAAAGTATTATCTGAGACAAGGCAAGTCCCTTCCACCTATGAGCCTATAAAATCAAAAGCCATTTAGTTACTTCCTAGATACAATGGCATTACAGGCATTGGAAAATGCTTCTATTCTAAATGGGAGAAACTGGCCAAAACAAAGGGGCTACAGGCTCCATGCAAGTCTGATAGCCAACAGGGAATTGATTAAATCTTAAAGCTCCAAAATAATCGTTTTTGACTCCATGCCTCACATCCAGGGGACGCCAATGCAAGGGGTGGGCTTGCATGGCCTTGGGTAGCTCATTCATGGGCTGGTGTTCACTCCCTGCAGCTTTTCCAGGTGCATGGTGCAAGCTGTTGGTGGATCTACCACTCTGAGGCCTGAAGGACGGTGGCCCTCTTCTTACAACGTCACTAGGTAGTGTCCCAGTGAGGATTCTGTGTAGGGACTCCAATTCCCCATTTCTCTTTTGCACTGCCCTAGCAGAGGTTCTCCATGAGGGCTCTAGCCCTGCAGCAGACTTCTACCTGGACATCCAGGAATTTCCATACAGTTTCTGAAATCTAGGCAGAGGTTCCCAAATTTCAATTCTTTGTTTATTTATTTATGTATTTATTTTTTTACTGAACTTTCACACCTCTTATAAGCATGAATAAAGAGACCTAAGGAAAGGGAAAAAATTCAAAATCCAGAATTCCCTTGAAATGAAGATCTAGTGGTCTCTTTTTCCTAGAGGACAAATCAATGAGACAATAAATAAATAAATAACCTTTATATTATAGGTGAAGGCAATAAGCAATAAAACAAGGAAACAAGGTCATCAAAATTGAACAAATTTTGCTAAGATTCTAACACATTTTATAGCTTTTCAGGACCATTTACACATACTACAATCTTCTTTTTCCCTTAACAAAAACATATCTTATTAACTTGCATAAAAACATGTACCTCTCTGCTAAGATTATTCCTAATGGAGTCTCATGGATGAAGCTGGAAACCATCATTCTGAGCAAACTATCGCAAGGACAGAAAACCAAACACTGCATGTTCTCACTCATACGTGGGAATTGAACAATGAGAACCCATGGTCACAGGGTGGGGAACATCACACACTGGGGCCTGCCAGGGGATGGGGGGAAGGGGGAGGGATAGCATTAGGAGATATACCTAATGTAAATGATGAGTTAATGGGTGCAGCACACCAACATGGCACATGTATACCATGTATACATATGTAACAAACCTGCACGTTGTGCACATGTACTCTAGAACTTAAAGTAAAATAATAATTAAAAAAATAAAAAAGAGAATAGCAAGCAATTTAGACAATGCCATGAAGGCCATTGCAGGGTACCAGAATTACACCCCAAAATATGTCACTTTGGCTTAAGAATTATTTTGAGCTGAAGGAAACTGAGAAATAGCAGGCACAGGAAGAATTCTCTGCTCTCCCCTTTTTTGCTTAAAAGCAGGACTTACGTTTCCCTTTGTAAAACTGACATAAATTTCTATTTGTAAAGGTGTTCCCTTCCCCTGTATTAGGAAGAGAAGGATGACTCTCTTCATAACCAACCTTATGAAACAACCCTTATTTACCATAGATGTTCTAGTCACTTTCCCACAATTTACTGCCCTTAGGAGCCCAAACCCCAACTTTCCTTTGTCTTGTTACTTCTCTCACACAGGATTTATTGCCCGTTGTTAAAATGCTATATAAGCCCCCAGGGCTACCTGCTTCTTTGGGGTCTTCACTTCTTTTCGAAAAATGCCTCTGTGTACATAAAAATTAAAATATTAATATCAAATAAAAATTGTGTGCCTTTTTCTTCATTTAATCTGTCTTTTGTCAGATTAATTCACAAGTCCCACTCACAGTACCTGAGAGTAGAGAAAAAGGTTTTTTTTTTTCTCCTCTAAGCCAAGAAGATGATGAAATTGGACAAGTGGTGGGTTTGGAACAGATCTGGTTTAGACATCATATTGGACTCTGGAGGAAGAACATGTGTTGTTTTAGGAGAAGAATGTCATATCTAAATCCCTGCAGACCTCTCTTAGATTTTTAATATTAATAAAAAGATCTGGAGAAGTAAACAAAGAAATCACAAACTTAGGTCATTTGGTTAACAACTCCATGTCTGGTTCTGTGAACTCTTCAGATTGGGAGATGGGATCTGTTCTTTTAGTGTAACCTGGATGCCCTTGGATCCTGACTGAGAAGTGAAGAACAAAGTGACCATAATCCTGGTTTAGTATTTGTCTGTGTGGCAGGGTTCACATGTGTGATCTCTGGAGTCATAAATGCTGTTGCTCAGCGGCTGTTCCATTAAATGTTCTAGCAAAAGGAAGGCAGAAAGAACTGGGAAATCTGACCCTTTCAGAGGTCGAAACAACCACCTCCAGAAACTTAGATGCAATTATTGATGGAATCTTAATATGCAGTTATGACACCTCTAACAGTGGTAAAGATCTGGACTGATTTCATGCTCAGAAATCAATGGTTTATCCTTCAACTGAGGCTGAAAAATGACCTCAGGAGGGGCTGAGAACAGAAATCTCCTTACCTCATATTCAGGCTGGGTGCTGAGAACCAAACACACCTTACTCTGCATTAACATGACATTGTGCTATTCTTGTGTCTTCATTACAGTGGGCTACAGAGGCAGATGTTGATTATTAAAACTTCCTGAAGATTCTTCACCTCTCTTGCTTTGAAACTGTCACCTTGCTGTTTCCATCAATTCTGAACTGTCGTACCATGAACCTTACCCAATCTTAATCAAATCTCTGCTTTGAAAGCCCGCCTTAAATCAAATCTCCAATTCTTAATAAATTCTGACCTCACCTTCTTCCTGCAAGACATGGCCGCAGCTTTGCTAGGTGGTGGTGTTACAGTAGATAGATAGTTAGGTAATGGTGAGCAGAGCAGGAGAGCCCCGCGAACTCCCAGCCCAAGAATATCAGTTGACCATCAGGTGATGGTTAGGCGGTTGTTAAACTGTCTCTAAAATGGTAACTGGTCCCAGCCAACGCCAGGGGAAGGCAGTCTCCCAGTAGACAGAAAACACCTGAAGCTGGTGATCAGCACCTTCCCGATAAAATCTCAGGAGCTGGGCAAGTGGGCTCAAGCATGCGCACTAAGAGGCAAAATGGTGGCGTTTACCTGGTATTTGACCTTCCTCTAGGAACGCTTGACTGGTAAGGGAAGAACGCCGCATATGAGCATGTGCACAACTAAAGTAAACACACTGCACATGCAGCACCCCCAAGGGCTGGCAGGCCATTATGCATGCAGAATGCCAGCGTATAAAACCCCAAGTTAAAGGTCAAACTGCAGACTTGAATCTCTCAAGTGGCCCCCTTGGCCCTCTTCCAAATGTACTTTACTTTCTTTCACTCCTGCTCTAAAACTTGCCTCAGTCTCTCACGCTGTCTTATGCCTTTTCCTTTGCCTTATGTCAAATTCTTTCTTCTGAGGAGGCAAGGATTGAGGTTGCTGCAGACCCGAATGGATTCGCTACTCCTAGCAGTGTCTCCTTCACCGCAGTAAGCCATGAACTCAGCTTTGTCTTATCAAGAGGTTGTGTCTGTGATATTAGTGGAGCCAGCCTTTGACAGATGTTACAATTGGTTTAAAGGAGAAGTCAAACCACAAAGACTTTAATAGATCAGAAATAGAGAAATAAGTTCGCAAGTGACTGCAAAACCGGCTTTATTGTCGGGGGAAGAGACAGGTTGTCTCTCTAACAGACAGAATTTATTTGCATGTCTATAGGCAAAATTACTGTATGTAAGTACTGTAATTACTACAGTACTTAGATAGATGACTGTAACTTTATTAGGCAGTAATACAGTTACAGAGCTCCCATAGAATCAGAATTAGATTATCTGGAAGTGTATACCCTAGACAATGCATAGTTTTCCATTGAAGCATAAATTTTTCCCTAAACTAGGTGCTGGGTGTGCTGTTCTAGGGGATTTCCCAGACATTATTGCATTTAATCTTTACCACACCCTACAACATGAATATTACAATTTCCTTTCTTTCAAAAGGAAGAAACTGAGGCTTAGTGAGGTTTTTTAAAAACCACAAAAATGCTCTAATAACATGTGTAATATATTTTGGTTAATGCAAACATCATATACAGAGAGGAAAAACCAAAAATCTTTGAATGGCAAGGAGAGAAAAGGATTACTGGGTGTCATATGGCTGGGTGCTATCCAGTACTTTAATTTGGGTTCTTTAAGTTCATAGTAGTCTGCATCTTAGATCACTGTCTTTGAGCCGTTTTATAACTCTGTAAATGAAAAAAAGAAACCATAGTAATGTAAATGATTCTCATCCACAGTCAATGCAAATGAATGTTTGGTGGAGAAAACCAGTCTTGCATCTATTAACAAATGCATTTCCTCATTGCTGGGCATTTCTGATTGCCTACATATGTGTCTGCTCTTTGAATTCTCCTTTGAACCAGTTTAACACCTTAGGGTTTCCTCATTAATTGGTGAATAAAATAAAACCTTTGACGTGTGTTCATTTTCTATGTGTATGACAGTCATGATTTTTACTGTTTAAGAAAATGTCTTTTAAAAAACAGTCAGAAATGACTTTAGCTCTGGGGCCACTTAATGTTTTGGGCCATAGGGAAGGTTAGCAGCTAATCTAAGGCTCTCTCTGCTCTGAAATTATTAGATTTTATGACCACATACCTGACATTCCTAGAGTTGCATGTTAAGCCATCTATTGTTTTCTTTTCAGAGCTATCTGATAGCACAGGCTGTCTGTGAAATACAGTCTGAGCAATTAGGCCTAGCTAACGTCTTCCTGACTGAAATGCCAGTACAAATATCTGACAGAAGCAAGTGATTGAAAGTAAATAGGGGCCAATTAATGGGAACTAATTTGGTATTACAATGGAAATAGGTGACCTAATGCATTCTAATTCCAGTTAAATGTGACTAATTCCAGTTAGTGTTTGAATTTCAGATACAGTTAACTTTAACCACTTGAGTCCTTGGAATTTTCACAGTTATCACTAGTTATGCTGTAGAGATGTCTAGATCTTCATATGTTACCCTTGGGGCCTTTGTGACCTTGTAACTCCTGCTTCACCCTCCTGAGACCTGCATCATTAATTACTCATATAGTGTATTAAAGCTGAAATTCTTAGGTTAAAGGCATAAAAAAACTCAGATGTTTTCTGAAAATAGAGTATTAATCAGGGTCTTCTTTGCTGCAAGTGACAGAAAAGTCAAACTAATTTAAACAAATAAATAAAAAAAAGACTTTGTTGGGTCACATGGCAACAGTCCAGGGGCAATGTGAGTTCAGATATAGTTAGATCCAGGGGCTCTAAACATGTCTTCAAGACCTGATATTTCTCCTTCTCTGTGTTCTGCTTCCTTTGGGTTGATTTCCTTGCTGATGGCCCTCCTCTGCTGATGGCCTTTGGTTATTCCTGGCTTACAGGGTTGCTTCCCCAAGACCAATGGAAAAGAGTCCGGTTCTCACCAACTGTTTCTGGTTGTTCAAACAAAAGACTCAGGATTGGCTCCAACTGGACTGATTGCAATGGCTTGGGTTACGTGTCCATCTCAAAACCAATTGCTGTGTCTAGGAGGATGTGATGTTCTGATTGGTTAGGTTTGGGTCACATGTCCAGGATTACAGCTCTTGGTTGAACACCCACCCCTGTGTTCCACCCAAAGCACAAAGAATGAGAATGGAGGAGGGGAGGCTCCCCCGAGGAAAATCCAGGGTACTCGGCTGTGGGAAGCCCAAAACACCATGTAAGCCAAAAATAAAATTCTAAGGCCCCTGCAACCATCTGAATGGACCCCTCCTCTTGGCCAAGGGCATTCCAGCGTTGACCTGAAAATCTGGTTCAGGCCATGATGGAAGAGGAATTGGACATGCCTCATTATACCCCTCCAGCATTAACATCAACGCAGACCTTAAGTTTCATAAAAAACATTTGCAATCTATTCTCTCTCAAACCTGCTACCTGGAGGCTTTATCTGCTTGATAAAACCTTGGTCTCCACAACCCTTTATCATAACCCACACATTCCTTTCTCTTTCAACCAACTGCCAATCAGAAAATATTTAAATCTACCTCTGACCTGGAAGCCCCCCACCTTTTGAGTTGTCCTGCCTTTCTGGATCATACTGATGTAAATCTTACATGCATTGATTGATGTATTATGTCTCCCTAAAAATATGTGAAAGCAAGCTGTGCCCCAGCCACTTTGGGCACATGTTCTCAGGACCTCTGGAGGCTGTGTTGTGGACTCGTCTTAACTTTGGCAAAGTAGATTTTCTAAATTGATTGAAACTTGTCTCAGATACTTTTTGGTTCACACTGCATAGGAATTGTAGTATCACATGTTCACTGAAGCCCTCAGGTTAAAACTCTTGTCAAATGGCCATACTTCTTGAGGGGTCTCTCTGGGGAACAACTGTGTTGTTAATTGGTATTCAAAAACATCCATTTATTTGATCAAGTAGCACTTACTGAGAAGTTCCTATGAGACTGACCCTAGACTTTACGTTAGGGATGCAGAAATAAAAACTATATCACTACTGTTAGCGCATAACATTATTGCCATTTTATTATCAGGGTCCCTGGTCACTGGACAACCAAGTGAAAGTGGAGGAAAATCTTCAGGTGAGATTCTACAGGTGAGATTCAGGTGAGATTCAGAGGAAAATCTTCAGGTGAGATTCTACAGAATGTGAAGGAGAAGATGTTTAGATGTGTTGGATACAGTCTATTCATATTATGTATTTGCATTTGCCATATATTTCCAAAGTTATTTCTCACCTAGTACCTGTCTACCATCTCTTGTTCATTTGTAAGCAATCTGTGGTTGTTAAGATTGTCATAATGAAATACTTCTGACAGGGTCATTTTTGATCTGTCCATTTTGACCCATGCTGCCTGTTTATAGTGTGGAGAGTGAGCTGATACAGCATCTTCAACAAGCCACTGACTGCCTAGCGAATCACTCCATTGTCACTCACCTTGAAAATTGTTCTCAGTGTGTTTATCATACCATTAAAAAATACATGGTCAAAAAAATCCCATTAGAAGAAATGAATGTGTTGTTCATTGTTGGATAAGCAATTGTTTTGGTAACGTAAGAGTTGTACTTGGTAAGACTCAGGTCTTGCTGGATAAATGCTAGGAATAAAGGCTACATTGGGCCCTGAAATTCTATAGAGGACCCCAAGGTAGGCTGATGTTTGGAGAACACCCTGAAGGCACTGGAGACAATGTTTGAAGGATAAAGGGGAATGGATTAGGTGGAGGATGTGGAGATATGTTGGGAACAGAAAATTCCTTATGTTGGGAGATGGTGAAGTTGTTAGAAGACGGCAACATTGATATTTAAGAATGTAATGGATACTTTGCTAAATGACTGATATGAATCAGGTTGTTTAGTACTTACAGCAATTCGATAAAGTAAAAATTATTGTTATTACCATTTTCCAGATGGGGAAATGGACTTCCTAGCTTCCCCACCCCCTTCCCCTAACTTATACACAAAAATTAAGTAAATTGCTCAAAGTTACACAGCTAGAAGAGGCTGAGCCAGGATTTGAATTGTAGGGTATTTAAAACCAGAGGTCCTGTTATATTACAAGGAAGGGTTTCTGGAGAGGGAAAAAAAGGGCTGGAGCTCAGGGAGGTAGGGGAAAATTGTGTGAGCCAAGACTGAAAAAGTAGTTGGGGGGCCTTGCAGGCCTAGGGCTATGTGAGGCCATCGAAGGACTGTGATGTGACTTGATTTATGTTTATAAGATCACTCTAGCTGCTGGGCTGAGAATTGACTGTAGAGGGCAAGACTTGAAATAGCCAGACTGGTTAGGAGCCTGCAGCAGTAGTCCAGGCAAGAGCTGAAGATCATTGGACTAAGGTGTGATAGTAAAAATAGACATAAATGGATAGACTTAAGAGACATTTAGGGGGTAAAATTGCCTGGATTTGGTGATTGGTTATGGGAAGAAGGTGAGGGTAGCATCATGGGTGATACCCAGAGAACTGGTTGATGGAACTGAATGGATAGTGATACCATCCACTGAGTTGGGGAGACAGAACGAAGCCATGTTGGGGTGTGGACTTGGGCAGACAAGATGTTGGATTAAATCAGAGACACGATGAGTTTAGGTTCCTCTGAGATGTAATGTTGGCAGTTGTAGATGTTTGTCTGGAACTCAGAGAGAGGCCACAGAACTTAGATGCACATTTGAGTGCTATATTAGATTCTTAGGGCTGCTGTGACAAATTACCACAAACTTGGCAGCTTAAAACAACAGAAACTTATTTTTGCACAGTTCTGGGGGCAGCAATCCAAAATCAATGTGTTGGCAGAGTTGGTTCTCTCTGGAGGCTGCAAGGGTGAATGCATGCCATGACTCTCTCTTAGCTTCTGTTGGCTCCTGGCAACCCTTGGCATTCCTTGGCTTGGGGCTGCTTGACTCCAGTCTGCTGCCTTCATCTCCACATGGCCTTCCGCTCTGTGTGTGTCAGTATCTCCTCCTTTCCTTTCTCTTACAGGAACACTCATTATTCGATTTAGGGTCCAACCTAAACCTAAGAGGATCTCATCCGAGATCTTTAGTTTAATTTCATCTCCAAATAACCTATTTCCAAATAAGGTCACATCAACAGGCAATGGTTCATATGTGGACACATCTTTTTGGGACCACTCTTCAATCTATTAGAGGTGCTATCAATTTAAAGATGTCATCCAAATCCTAGAGCATGCATGCAATTTTCTCAAGAGACAATGTAGAGGAGAAGAATAGAAGGCCCAGAACAGAGTCTTGGAGAACTGCATCATTTAATGGTTGCATAATGGTGGACAAGTCTACAAAGTGGAATAAGAAAAGAGCCCAGAATGGTAGAAAGAACTCCAGAAAGTGGAATTCAAGAGAAGAACGCATTTCATGATAGAAGGAGGAAGCAGTGCTTACAAATGATCACCAAAGTGCTAGGTACTTGCTTATAGTATTATTGATGATTGGCCTTTAATGTTGCTAATCTAGGGCTAATAATATATAATGATTTTAGGTTTTTTCAATTAAAATGTAACCAGAACACCAGACAGAATGTTAGCATTGTAGAAAGTTCAGTAGAACATATATAATTGGCAAAAAAAAAAATTCTGGAGTTTCATTTTCCTTTTTTTTTTTTTTTTTTTTGACACAGCATGTCACTCTGACACCCAGGCTGGAGCACAGTGGCTGCACGTGGCTCACTGCAGCCTCAACCTTCTGGGCTCAAGTGACCCTCCTGCCTCAGGCTCCCAGGGGGCTGGGGCTACAGATGTGTGCCACCATACCCAGCTAATTTTTAAATTTTTTGTAGACACAGCGTCTTGCCCTGTTGCCCAAGCTAGTCTCAAACTCCTGGGCTCAAGCAGTCCTCCAACCTCGGTCTCCCAAAGTGCTGAGATTGCAGGTGTGAGCCACTATGCCCAGCCTTACTTTCCTTTTTGGTGAAGAGAATCCAAAGAGCTTATCACCTGCGTCTTTACAACTAAGGTTTAATTTTTATGTAGGAAGTCAATTTATCCTTCAATCCTGGAGTGAACTACAACGTAGTCCTGAATCTTGACTTTACAGTTACACTTTAGAAATAATGCCCTCTTTTTGGTACTTTTGTGGCACAATGATATTACCAGAGAGAAGATAAATATATATATTGTGGACTCAGTAAAAGACATAGCACTATGTTCCTTTTGAGATAGCACATTGGGCAAAAATGCTTTGGCAAAAACTAATTCACTGTAAAACCGAACGAAATTCCTGGTTACCTGAACCAGTTGAAAACTGGTTCTAGCTTTATGTAGGGACCCTTCCTCTCTACATGTATACAGGTGCCTCCTGGTTTTTACTGAAGTGTTTTCCTGGAAATGGAGGGACCAGATGAGGGTGAAGCGTTCTAGCTGGAGCAACGATGGGGCTGGGGTACCCCATGGGTGAACAGGGAACAAAATCCATCTGACAGTGTCTGTGTAGGAAGTGAAAGTTGAGAGAAGTGAGTCAGATTCTGGGAGTCCTTGAATACCAAGTTCAGGACCTCCCAGTGGAAACGGTGGAATCTGTCCCAGAACGAAAAACTCTTTTCTCCACTTCTGTGGCTGTGATTCATCCTTGGTTTTCATTGCAAGTGCAGTAATCCAGGCTGTAGTTATTTGTGTTCCCACTGGGCTCATTTGGGAGTTTCTCTGGATTGAGGTCAGATTTTCATAAATCAACCTGGAATGCCTTGGCTAGATATTGGGAGGAGTAGCTCAGGTGAAAAAAAATAAAAACAAAAAACAGCAAGATCTGGGGTCTCCTGCTGCTACAGGCACCGTGAGGTCTACTCCCAGCAGCCATGGACTTTGCAACACACGGTGGGGCCTGTGTCAAATGGGCCATAATGGCGAGAACCTGATCACAAGGAACCAGGGGGCTCACGTTCATCCTTTGTTGATTTTTGATTCTCTACTGCTTTCAACCCAGAGGTGCTCTGGAGAGAGGCATGCCTTCTGTGTTTATTATGTTCCTCTGGTTTGGGGAGTGAAAGAGACGGGGAACAGGGAGGGGGCTGCAGATGAGATGGGCTCCAAGGCTGAGATTTATAAGAACATCCTCCCAGCGGAGGATGCCTGCATGAGGTAGAGGTATGGTTTCAATTCCGCTCTGGCAAGCCTGCGTTGGCAACATGTAGTTCTCTTTCAAGTCTCACACTGATTCGAGGGTTTGTAGACAACTTTGTACTCTGGGTCTCTGCCAGTGTCCTGAAGAAACGACTCCCCTTGGCTTCCCATTTTCTATCTCACTGGCCCCAACCAAGTTTAGTGAATAATAACTTTTTTTTGAAGCAAATATTGCTGCTAAGTAAACCCAGGAAGGACCTATACAACTGTGCATTTGGGGACCAGCGTTGTCTTTTTGCATCTTTGTGACTTCCCTCCTGTTGATCACATGAGAACAGCAATCTCAGATTTGCACCATTCTCTGGTTTCCTGAGGAGAGAGTCAGCGCACACAGATGGCAGGCTGGGAGGAATGACTTGTTGTTTGTTCTGCCTTTTTTAAAACTACTAACCCATGCTAGTTTTTTTTTTTTTTTTTTTTTTTTTTTTGTATTAACCTGCCACCACATTTTCTGATACGTCAATGAAAATGAAAACAAAAAGTGTCTGTATATCATCTCTCTTATTCTCCAAGATGCCCTTTGTTTATTAAAAATGCAACCAGTCTCTGTAGGATCTGATTTACCTGTCTGTGGATGATCCAAAGCACTGGCCTCACCTCTGTCTCCTCACTCTCTTACACAAGGGTGGTTCACCGTGCTCCAGCTCCAGCTAGTATGTAAAGGAAGGAAAAAGTAGCAGCAGCTCTCTGTCCCTGTATCAGCACATTCTCGACCAGCAGCCAGAATCTATGTAAAAGGCAGTTCTGATCATGGAACTCATGAGCCTAAAACAGAGGTAGTAAACAACTTTTTCTATAAGGAGTCAGAAAGTAAATATTGTAGGTTTTGCAGGTTGTTTGGTCTCTGTTATAACTACTCAACCCTGCCCTTGTAGCGTGAAAGGAGCTATAGATAATATGTAAATGAGTGGATGTGGCTATGTTCTAATAAAAATTTATTTACCAATATAGGCCAAGGGCCAGATTTGGCTAAAGGGCTGTAGTTTGCCAAACCCTTGCTTAAAACCCTTTAGTGTCATGCCTGTGTCCTCAGATTGAAACTTAAACTACTAACCAACGTGTAAGGCCATCACGCTTTGGCCCCTACCCCATTCAGGGCACCTTATCCCTCACACAGGGGGTCCAGCCAAGCCACACTGACTTTGTTTCTGCTCCCTCCTACCTTGGGGAAATCACATAAGTTGTTCCTTCTGCCTTAAACCATCTTCCAATGCCCTCTTTTCTCCTCCACACATGTACACTCAACTTCTCCTTTAGGTATTCATTTAATCTTCTCTTCCTCAAGGAAGTCTCCTTCAATCCCTGTATAGTGGGAACTCTTGATAACAAAAGAAAGAAATGAAACTTGACTACATGGAGGCATTAAAAGCAAAGGTATATTTTGGCTGATATAAACAAACTCCAGATAGGGCCAAGGGGAATTGCACATGGGGATGAGTAAAATCAGAGATGTGATGAATTACAGTTGATGTAGAATATGCTGATCTCATGGTAGACACTCAGAGATGCCTCCTAAATCTGGTGACCTCAACTGACTGGAACATAGCTGAGAAATGGAAAGCAGTAGGGCCATCCTTTTTGATGGTAACAAACCCCTTGCTTTAAAACAAAAATATTTAATTGTACTCATAGGAGAACTCCTCAGACCCTAAATCAGAACCTGCTTACTTTTAGTTTAGTCACAATCATAACATACTGGTTTATCAAGTTGCCCAGTCTATAGCTAATTAGAAACAGCTTAAATTTTTTTTTTTTTTTTTTTCTGGATGAGGAGGAATAGCCAGGAGTTGACATAATGATGCCAACTAGGAGTGACAATTAACTGACAAGGAAGGTAGAGAAGGAAGCTTTCAGGAGGCAGAGGAGGCTGGGGCCATTTAGTGGAAGCAAAATAATTTGTATTCTTTGATGGATACTGATATGGCTTGGCTGTGTCCCTACCCAAATCTCATCTTAAATTGTAGCTCCCATAATTCCCACATGCTGTGGGAGGGACCTGGTGGGAGATCATTGAGTCATGGGGGCGGTTTCCCCCATACTGTTCTCTTAGTAGTGAATAAGTCTCATGAGATCTGATGGTTTTATGAGGGGAAACCCCTTTCACTTGGCTCTCATTCTCTCTTCTCTGCCGTCATGTAAGATGTGCTTTTCACCTTCCACCATGATTGTGAGGCCTCCTCAGACATGTGGAACTGTGAGTCCATTAAACCTCTTTTTCTTTATAAATTACCCAGTCTCAGGCATGTCTTTATCAGCAGTGTGAAAACGGATTAATACAGATACCGAAGGCATTAATACCTTGTAAAATAGCTAATGGCACAATGAATATAATGATTCTTATATGCCAGGCCCTGTTCTAAGCATTTTATGTGAATCGCTTAATTTTGTATTAACTATATGCTACTATCATCACCATTTTATAGATTGTATTAGTTATGTATTACTGCATAGCCAAAATTTAGTGGCCTAAAATGACAAACATTTATGTTCTTACCATTACTGTGGATCAAGCATCCAGATGTGGCTTAGCTGATTCTTAGGGTTGGAACCTTCCCACGTCTGTAATCAAGGTGTCAGGCAGGGGTACATGCATCTCAGGGCTACCTGGGAGGGGTCACTTTCGAGCTAAGTTGTTTGGCTGTTGGTCGGATTCATTTACTTGTGGTTGTTGGACTCAGGATCTCAGCTCCTTGCCACTTGGGTATCTCCGTAGGGCAGCTCACAACATGGCAGCTTGCCTCATCAACTGAGCAAGTGAGAAGAGTCAGAGAGATGGTGGGCAAGATTTAAGTCAGTCTTTTATAACTTAATCTTGGAAATGACATCTGTTATACTATGGTTTGAATGATAGTGTCTCCTCCAAAATTTGTGTTGAAACGGAATCCCCAATGCAACAGCGTTAAGTGGTGTGGCTGTTGGGAAGTGATTAAGTCATGAATGGGGTTAGCACCTTTATAAAAGGGCTTGAGGTTGAAGGGGGCCTTCTGTTGCCCTTCCATCCCTTCCTCCACGTGAGGACACAGCGTTCTTCCCCTTGGGAAGCCACTGCAACAGGATGTTATCTTGAAAGCAGAGAAGGCAGCCCTCTGTTGCTCTTGCTGTACTCTATTAAGTAGAAGGAGTTTACTAGGTCCAGTCCACACAAGTGGAGGAGATTACAAAAGGGTATGAATGCCGGGAGACAGGAACTTTGGGAATCATGTTAGTAGCTGCCCATCACATAGATGAAGAAACTGAGGCACCAAAAGGTTATGGATTTGGCTGAAGATCCCACAGTTAATAAGCTAAGGAACCTGGGAATTAGATACAGGATCTGTGCTTTTAACCACCAGACTGCACTGGGCAATCAGGTTTGCATAAGCTTCCAAGTGATTCTAATGTGCAGCTGAAATTGTGAATCATGGTCTAGTGCCTCTCAAGTTTCAATGTGCACACAAATCGCCTGTGTTAAAATACCGATTGTGATTTGGTGGGTCTTGGCTGGGCCTGAGATTCTGCTTTTCTAACAAGTCCTACGTGATACTGGTGCTCTGGGCCATGGATCACACTTTGAGCTCAGGGCTGAGAGTTGGTTGATTGTTTTTCCATGTGGGAGTCTCCCTCAAATTGGTGGTAGAGCAGACTAATCATTTGATCTTTCTGCTTTTAAAAAAATCTTACATTTATTTTTTCATATATGTATTCATTTGTTCATTTATTTACCTATGATATTCAATAGTTGATTGTTTAATAACTGCCAATGCTAATTTTTAAACCCTTTGTTTTATTTTAGTTACAAAAGTAAGTGCTTCTTGCCTCTCAGGCTTGGTTTAAACATCGCTTCCTATGGGAAGCCTTCCCTTACTCCTAAATACTACCTTCACATGTGCTCACAATACCTTTTGTCCCCTCCTTAATGCACTTATCATATGGTATTGTAATTGCTCAAGGCCACTGCTATCCCATTTGACAATTTTGTGTGACTTTAAAAAAAAGACATCCTTTTTTTTGAGACACTGTACTTTCACCTGTAGGAAAACTGTTTTCAGGAAAGAATTGCTGAAAATATAATTGCTCTAAATATAATTATACAAAATTAATTACTTATAATTTATGCAATAATTAATTATATATAGGACATTAATTCATCTTATCAACCCAGTTTGATTTAGCAGTCCTCCTTCAGCTACTAAAATCTTTGCATTTTGGAAGATCCATTTGCCTTTCACACACTGCAGCTAGGTGCAGCAGCTAAGAGTCTCCTCGAGGTGGTTTTTGGTAACTGGCCACTTAACAGGTGTTTGAGAATCTTAGTGATTTGCTTGTTTATAAAAAACAATCTTTTGCTCCTGATGATACCCACCTCTTTGGGGAGTGTGAAATAATTCTTTGCTTTAATTGATTTCTTTTGTCTCTACTGCCTTGTTTGGGCTTCTCTCCTTGTTTGTTCTGAAGATTATATTGTTTAAAAATTTAGCATCATTTTTAAATTCAAAAGCAGAGTCTTAATTGTGCTCTGTGTAATGGATTAATGAGAGGGAGTAAATCGCAATATTATGTGGAGTAATTGATGAAGGGGCTATGTTTTGTTAGGTTAATATAACTTAACAATTGAGGTAATTTTGTCCATTTTAATGAGTTTTGGTGGTTATTTCTTGTTTGTCCTTGAATATTTTGGTTTTCTTTAGTAGAATGGGGGTAAATTTGAAGGCATAAGGTGCAAAATTTTTTTCTCACTGAAAATAATACGGTGTTGTTTTCAACTTTGGATGATTTGGCCTATTAAGAGGGATTTTCAGGAAAGAATTGCTCTTATAAAGTGGAGAACTGTACTGGTGGTCAGAGTCTCAGTAAAGGTAGCCTCCTGGGCCAGGTTCCTCTAGGGTCTTTCACACTCCTACTGGCAGAGCTAGGACCAACTGTTCTCCCCACTTAATATTTAAAATGCCAGGACAAATTCCAAAATATTGAGCCTTATGACAGATGTACCTTGCTAGCCATGGCTCCAACTCTATTTCTGGACTAGAAGTTCCCAGGAGCTTAAACCAACAAGAAGTGTGGTCTATTACAATGGATCTTTCATAGCACAGATCTTTCAGTAAATGCTGGCTGTTTCTTTCAAAAGAAGTAGAGGAAAAGTTACAAATATGAGTGCAAATGTACATACAGATGACAAATATTTATGAATAGAAAAAAGACTAGAGGAATTGTATCAAAACATTGACAATGGTTATCTGTGTAGTAGAATGGCGTGTGATTTTCTTAATTTTTTAATTTTAATTTTTTGCTTTGCAGGATTATATATAATGGTCATTCATTCATTCAACACACTTTTTTCTTTGCATGGTTACCACATATTAGGCAGTGTGGTGGGTCTTGGGAATGTAAGTGTGAAACAGACACAGTCCCAGCCCCAGTCCCAAAGTTAATGTTGGTGGGAGACAGGTAAGTATAAAGACAAGATGCACTGCACAACTTCAAAGCCATCCTCAGTATCGTCTACATCACAAACTTGTCTATTTAATACCTGTTAAGTGGCCAGTTACAAAAAACCGCCTCGAGGAGACTCTTAGCTGCTGCATCTAGCTACAGTGTGTGAAAGGTAAATGGATCTTACAAAATGCAAAGATTTTAGTAGCTGAAGGACTACTAAATAAAACTGGATTAAGATGAATTAATGTCCAATATATAATTAATTATTGTATACATTATATATAATTTTGTATAATTATATATAAATAATATAATCTGTATTATTATAATCCATATAATTTTGGTCATATTGTACCAAAGGCTTCCAAATGTAATAGGAACTGGGAGATGAGCTACTCTTTCTCTTTTGATTCTTTTACCTCCAAATCTACTCCTTCGAATCTTCTTCATTTCAGTAAATGGCACTATTTTGCACTCTGTTACTTAAGCTAAAAACCTAGCTATCATCTTGATTCCTTTCTTTCCACCATCCCTATAGCCAATTTGTTTATAAGTCATGATAACTGTCTTCACAATATATGCTGAATCCATTCTCTTTCCTCCATCTGTGCTGTTCCCTACCTAGTCCAAGTCACCTTTCTTGACATCCTGGACTGACGCAATGGTTTCCCAGTTGGTCTCCTTGTTTCTACTCTTGTCCCTCTAAAATTCATTCTCCATACTGATAATCTTTACGAAATGTAAATGAGATCACACCACTCTGCTGCTTGAACTCTTCAGTAAGTTTCCATCTAACCTGGAATAAAATCCAGGCTTCTACTGCAGCCTCCAGTGGCCATGTGACCTGGCTACTGCTAGCCTCTCTGGCTTCATCTTCTATCACTCTCTGCCTGATTCACCATATTTGAGTGGTTATATTTGTTATCTATGACTGTATAACAAATTACCACAGACTAACATAAACAAGAGCAATAAGCATTTAATGTCTCATAATTTCTTTGGGTCAGGAATTAAAAGTTAGCTGGGTGATTTTCGCTCAAAGGATCTCATAAGGCTGCAGTCAAAGATCAGGAATTAAAAGTTAGCTGGGTGGTTCTGTCTCAAGGGATCTCATAAGGCTGTGGTAAGCATGGGCCACAATCATCTGGAGGCTTCACCAGGGCTGGAAGATCTGTTTTCAGGATGGTCTCATTCACAGGGCTATTGGCAGAAAGCCTCAGTTCTTTGCTATGTGCATTGCTCCATTGAGCTGCTTGAGTATCCTTACAACATGGCAGCTCATGTCCCATAAATTGAGTAATTCAAGAGAGCAAGACTGAATTTGCAATGTCTTTTATGACCTAGGCTTGGAAGGCACATTCCTTCACTTTTGAAATTTCTTCTCGGTTACACAAATCAGCTCCATCTAGATGGGGAGAGGACTACTTAAGGACATGAATCTCAGGAGGTGAGAATCACTGGTGGGGATCTTGGGGGCTGGCTACCCTTAAGCATTTCTCAAAAATGCCAGACCTTTCACACCCAGGACCACTGCAGTTGCTAGTCTCTCTGTTTCTGATTCCTTTCCCTCTACCTTTTCACAAATCTGGCCTCTTGTTCATCTTCTACATGTCAGCTCAAATGTCTCTTTCTTGGATAACATTTTTCTAATAACTATATCTAAGGGAGATATTCTGTTATTTAGTTTATAGCATCCACTATAATCTGTTCACTCATTTATGTAGTGATTTACCATCTTCCTCTTTATCTCTAGAGTGTAAATGCCAAGAACAACCTGGGTCTATTGTGACCCCAGCACCCACCACAATATCTAACAAATATGAAGAGTTCACTAAATATCATTTCAATGAATGAGATGTTTAAGGCCAAGATGGGTTTTATCAGACATTTTCTCTTTTAATCAGGAAGGGGCTTGGGGATAGGGTGGAAACAAGAGGAAGAAACAAGAAGGTCCCTCCTGGAAGCAAATGGAGGGCTGGGCTGAGGGGAAGAGGATACTGGAATGTGGCTTCTCCTTTGATGGGCACCACCAGGCGCCGTAAAAGTCATGCTCAAAGGCAGCTTCTATTACCAGAAGCTCCACTGGGTCACACCAAAATTTTATTCTGACTCCAGGACGAGGGGATTTCCACTGCGATTCTGAAAGTTTTGCCAGAAAGTAGCAGAATGAGAAGGTGAGATGAGGTCACAAACATCCTGAGTGGAGGACATAGTGGTGGGAATGACTGGGCATGTTTGTGGAGAGACCCAGGTACTAACTTCTTTTCCCATCACTTATCTCTAGATTATTCTATCTGGGAATACCTAGAGCCAGGCAGAACAATGTGAGGAAATTTGCACAGAATGTTATCTCTGCACTTTGCCAAATAATTGGTAAACCCCAGGGAGCCGGCCCAGCCTCGGCACTGACCTGGATCCTTATTTGGAGGCAGGGAAGGAAAGCTGTCAGTGCTCCCCAGGCCTCGCTTAGGAGGAAAGTCCTACAGCTGGAATCCCTTCTGTGTCTGAGGCAAGGGGCCAGGTTCAGGGCTGCTCAGTGGCCAATCCAACCTGAAAGGTGTTGCTGGGATGTTTTTGTTCAGTGAGGAATCATGTGGCTTCCCTAAAGGCCTCCTCTGGGCCCCCAGAGAAAGCCTTATCTCTGTGCGTGGTGTTAAAGTATGATTTTCCAAAGGTTAAAAAAATGTGACTCTAAAAACAAAACCAAAAAAGACATGCGATTACAAAAGGGATGCATAGCAAAGATTTTTTATTCAACTCATTTATTAGAGAAGCAGTAATATGTTAAAACCTGTCCAAAAAGCATTTGAGATGCTCAAGATACACACACACACACACACACACACACACAGACATACATTTTTTTTTTTTCTTTAGCTCCAGTATGACTCAGGATGGCACAAGATACTAAGCCATTCCTTGAAGGAATTCACCGAAAGACAGTGTTGTGGGGTACTCCCAGTTGTGTCCCGGAGTGGTGGCTGCTCTTAGATACCGATCCAGATCAAGTAGAGCAATTAAAAAATGTTTAATGTTCTTTGCTACTTTTTTGAAGCATAAAGAAAAAAGAGCATATCATACCTCCCTGAATTTTCACAAAATGAGCACCTCCAAGTAACTAGCACCCAGATGTAGAAAAAGAATGCTATCAGCACTGCAGGGAACCATCCCCTGTTGCTTGTGTCCCTTTCCAGTCATAACTTAAGAGCCATTTTCCTTGTGGGGACTCATTCATCAAGTGGTAATTTTTGCCTGGTAGAGATATGTGCATATTTGACCTAGGAGCACAAACTAGATTCATACAAATATTTGGTCCATGAAATGCTTTCATTGTTGGCCCATGGGCAAGGCCTCTTTTAATTTTTTAAATTAAGGTATTAAATTTAGTTATTTTAAATAAGACCACAGCATGAAAAATAGAACACAGACAGCAACTTCTGTCTACATCTGTAGAGCTCTTGCATTCCTTCCCTATGCCTGCCCTCCCTGGGAGGAAGTGCTTTGACTGTAGCCTAAGCGTGTACTCACAGGCAGTTCCATCTGCAGAATCTCTTGACATCAGACAATCGGAGCCCTGATCATGATGTATTGTCTGACCGTCCCTTCAGAGTTCTGTCCTCTTCACTCGGGGTCCCTGGAACCCCTTTGCTTTGCCCTTGGGTAGAGGAGGCCAAGGAACAAGCGGTATGACAGGCGGTGCTAAAAAAAAAAATTCCAGGGGTCAGATCTGTCTGGGTTGAGGCTGGCAGCTGGTTAATGGAAGGGTGGGGGTCTAGCTTGGCTCTTCTGGGATGTGGAGGAGGACTTGCTTAGGAAGCCTGGTTAGGGTGAGGGGGAACCAAAAGGGAAGGTTGTTGGGGTGTCAGCTGGAGGGGCTTCAGCATCTGGAAATGGGATTTAGATGGACAGAATCAGAGGCATTCAAGTTTTTTGTGTTTGTTTTTTTTTCAGCTGAAAAATGCAAGGGAAGAAGCCCCCAGAAATGTATGTCAGTGAGAAGTTAGCAAGGTGAGGATGGGCAGCCCCAATGCAATATTTAAAATGCAAATCAATCTAGCAGCATCACTGCTTTGCTTAAAACCACTTACGTTACTGTGGGATGAGCATACGTTCAGACAGACAGTGGCTTCCAGTCCCAGCTGTTAGTCATATGCTCTTGGACAAATTACATGATTTTTTCACCCTCAGTTTCCTCATCTATGAAGTGCAATGAATCATACCGCTTGCCTCATAGTGATATTGCATGGGTGAAAAAGAAAACAAACGAAAGCCCTCAGACATTAGCACATACTAACCATGAAATAAATATGGTGCTATTATTATTCATGTTGGTATTATTATTATGAAAATGGGATGGAATCTGGACTTCATAGCGTGGCAGAGGAATCCCTCTGGCTTCTGTCCATTGCTCTGCCTCGTCTCTTCCTTCTCAGGGCCTGATACGACATGAGCTAGAGAGGAGTGCCTATACCACCTCCCAACCCACACACGGCCAGCAGAAATTGGGTAGCCTTTGCTCAGGCTGTTTCTTCTGCTTACATGACCCTTCTCACCTGAGTAGATGCAACTGGGCTCCTTTCCTGGCCTGGTGCACCCATCTGCAAACTGCTTTGAATATCGGTTGCTCATAGCTCATTGCTGTACTATCTTCCAGAGAATCAGCCTTAGTTATGGAGGGTCCTGGAGGGGAAGTGCCTGGAAGGTTATGCCCTCCAGGCATCTTTGCAGGGGTGGGCAGCAGCCCTTGACTGAATGCAATGGGATTACCAGGGCCTAGCCTTCTTCAAGGAGAGACATTTAACTGTGGGACTACTCACACTCAGAGCTCTGTGTAAGATCAGGCTGACACTAGAATTCAGTGGTTCCACATTTTTTTTGTTTGTTTGTTTTGAGACAGGGTCTGGAGTGCAGTGGTGCAATCTCAGCTCACTGCAACCTCGACCACCTGAGCTTAAGTAATCCTCCAACCTCAACCTCCAGAGTAGCTGGGGCTACATGCATGTGCCACCAGGCCTGGCTAATTGTTTAAATTTTTTATAGAGTTGGGGTTTCACCATATTGCCCAGAGTGGTCTTGAACTCATGTACTCAAGCTCGATGAGCCTGCGTTGGCCTCTCAAAGTTCTGAGACTACAGGCATGAGCTACTGTGCCTGGCCACTTCCTCATCTTAGTTTTACATTTGTCCTTTCAACTTTTCTTCATTCATCTACAGGGCTCTTCTATGATCACTCCATTGATAAATTGTACAAGAATCCCCATCTCAGGCTTTCCTTTTAGGAAATCTGCCCCTTAAGACTACATTTCTTCAAGGTTCAGCTCTGGTGGTATCTCCCCAAGACAGCCCAACCAGGGTGGAACTAAGTACTCTTCTCTGAGTTCTACATCCTTTCAAACAGACCCTCTAGCTTGTCGCCCACATGTCATATTGAAATAGTTTGTTAATATGCCTTTTTTCCCTCCACTAGATTGTGAGAGGCTTCAAGATCCTCTTTTTTTCTGACTGTACTTTGGCCCTGAGACAAGTGATTGTAACATAGTAGGTGCTTAAAGAGAGAATCACATAGAGACTTTATTTGGATTGGGGTTAACAGAAGTTTTTCTGAAGGAGTAGCGTTTAAAAGATGAACTTTGCCAAGAAGACAGGCACCATCTGGATCAGTCTGCGTGTTTTCTTATCCCTCCTTTCAGGGTCTGGCTGGCGCTAGGTATTTATTACAGAGATAGATTGGCAAAGATATTTGACAGATGGAGAGATGGGCTTTGGATGTGTCTGTTATCCTGTGGCTGGGCATAAACAGCTTTCTGTATTAGTTAGGATTAGAGACAGCTGCATATGGAAGAAAAGACAGTGGTTAAAACACAAGGATTTTTCAAAAATTTAAATTTTTCTTGTAAAAGAAATGCAGAGGTATGTAGCCCAGGACCAGCATGGTGGTTTCATGGTCGTCAAAGATTAAACAACTTTCTTTCTGTACCATCATCCATATTGTATAACTTTCATGCTCAAGATCACTTCATGGGCTAGGATGGCTACCGGGACTCTGATGGTCACATAAGCATTCCTACTTGGAAGAAGCTCAAAAAGCCGAAGAGCAGTCAGATTTATGCTCTATGTGAATCAGCTTCTTTAATGGATCCTTTCTGGAAAACCAACACATTGGCTAACATTGGCCAGTACTTAGTCTGATAGAAGGATGGGTAAACTAACAATTGGGAATCTCTTGCTTCCTCCCTCCGAAGGGAGAATGGACACTTGGAAGGCAACTGGCAGTCTCTTCCATCCCTTTCATCCCAGGTTTTCTAGGAGAATCCCATTTCAACATTCTGGCTCATAATCTGCAAAAGCCATCTAAATATCCCAGAAGGTTCTCTATTTCCAAGTAATATCTCTTAGACTGCCTCTCCTGATAAAAATCCTTTTCCTGTGCACATCTCTATATTTTGGTTTTCATCACAGAACAAACAGCCTCTAATACTTGACCTTCATCAAACAGATGACATAGACAAGAAAGTGTTTGATACATTTAAGAAGGACCAAGGAGTTAAACCAGACACCACCTTTGCAATGAATGGCTTGGTGGCCACGGACAAATTTTACTCCTTGGGCATTTTATTCTTTAACAGCTGAGTCAATAACACACCTGGGTCATGGGAAGAAACAGCTGATGCTGTTCGCCAGAAGTTTCTGGGAAGAGGAAGGACCACTTTAAGGAGCGACAGAGCTTTGTGAGGTGGTGGAAGCAAAGAGTGCTGTTCCAGAACAAAGGGTAAATGCTGTGAAGCTGAGAAATGCCTTGCATTCTGCTGTTAGTTGTGTAAATTGCCGGCATTATACAAAGATTTTGTGACTCTTTGGCTTACATATTCCCCATGATCTGGTTCCCACATGGGTTTCCAGCCCCTGGTCCCACCCCTCCTCTCCTGGACTCCACACTCCACCAGTCTTCAGGATGTGCTGTCCCTGTGCCCACACTTTGCTTTCTTCCTTCTGAGCTTTTCCTATGCTGTTTCCTCTAGCAGGTAAGCTGATTGGTCCCATTTCCATCAGCCCAGATCCCATAATGCAGTTTATGAGCATGGCTGCTTTAGGTCAGATAGCGCATGGCTGCTGTTTCCAAGTAGAAAGGCCCCCCTGTCAGACTGGGCTTGATTTCAGACCTGGGTCTACCTAAACCGTGCTAAGAGAATCTCTCAGAGGTCAAGCGGAGCCTGAGCCATTTCCATATTTTGAAGCCTCTAGCTTACTGAAAACGAAGAAATGCCCAAATGCTGGTGGAATTAAATGTTTATATAAGTTCACATTGGTTGGCAGTGGCTCTCTATATTTTATGTATAAACGCAGATGGGGCTAATGGCAAAAATCTAAACTTGGGGCATTTTGTGACAGTGAGGTTTGGGCCAAAGGACCCTCTTGTTGGTCCTATCTTTGTTCCCTGTTACTTAGATTCTGTGAATTGGTCTTTCTGAATTATCTCATTCAGCACGGTACTTTTGGCAGCAGATCAAACCTTCTCATCCTGCACCTCTGCCCTGGCATTTCCCTACTGGCCAATCAAGACTTCCTGTTCAGCTACCCTCCACAGTCCCCACAGATCTCCATCTTTTTCCAAACTAATGAAGAAGTGACATTTTTTGAGTACTTTCTTTGTGCCAGGCATTATGCCAAGAGCCTAACATTAATTACTTAATGTAATCCTTTCCACAGTCCCTAAGAGGTAGATATTATTGGCCCCATTCACAGATGAGAAAAACTGAGGCTCAGAAACATAAGTCAACTTGTAAAGAGTTTCACAAGTTGAAACTCTTGACCAGTGGTAAAGCCTGTACCGGAAGCCAGGCATCCTGGCTCTGGAGCTCATGTTGTCACCCTGTTACCCAGCTGCCTCATGTCTGAGAGCAGCCTACTCCTAGGAGCCACTTCTTCCCTGCCTAACTCAACTGCTCTGTCTTCCATGGCATCTCTCTCTCTCTCTCTCTCTCTCTTTTTTGGCTCCCTTAGCTAGAAGTTTATTCCTCTCTTTCCTCATAGTCCTGAGGACTTTCTCTGAACCTCTCCTATAAATTCTGCCACATTCTTTTATTTCTTGTAGTTACTTGCATATGTTTCTGAAAATAGAACTTTGTCTAACAGACTTCTTTGTCCTCTTAGAAAAGCACAATGCCTTGAATATAGAAAGAATTCAGTGTATTTTTGTTGAATGAAGGGAATTTGCTTGTCTCCCTTTGGGGCAAGCCTTCAACTTCTCTGTATGTGTCTTGCTTAGTATGGTATAGAGAGAAAGTCGTGGTCAACAAATCCTGCCGACTGGCCAAACTGAGAGCTGAGATGACTCCTGAGGATGGTTTTCTGAATTTTACTGTCTTTGACATATAAAAGGCCTTGTTTTTTAGGGGTGTTAAGTTTCTGAATACAGAAGCTAAGAATTTTTCCTTTCATAAGGTAGGAAACGCCTCATGGAAGGAAAACAAAATCCTGCCAAAACCCTAAGGAAATGCTCAGAAAAGGTCTCATCAGAACTCCCAGGAGTTTGTCTAAACCCAAATGCCCCAGGTTGAAACTCTAGCTGCCCAAAGAGGTCTTTCTGTGGGATCTCACTGAGCCAAATTGCCCTGGGGTGTGTGTGTGTGTGTGTGTGTGTGTGTGTGTGTATGTATGTTTAAATAAGGAAAACTCTTTTATCTCTGATGAAGAAACAGTAAATGAAAAGCTTAACAGGCACCCTCAAGAGTGGCTAATTTCAATAGCAATGGATTCCATGGGGATGGGGCAGAGACAAACTGAGCATGGGGCTGCTGGCACTGGTTCTCAATGAGATGGAGACATAGGTGCCACTTCACACAAGTCTGCCCTTCTTTCAGGGCTCTTGGCAGTTTTGCGTTTCCTCACCTAGCCTACGATCCATTGTCCCTTTGATTGCCCCTGTTTCAGAAGACCCCACACCAAGGTACCTGACTCTCTTTCCTCCCACTCAGGACCTTTCTGACCCTCTTCTTTCCCTGCTGAAATGTGGACATCCTGTCTTGGCTTCCTCCAGCTCTGCTCTTGGAGCCCAGCTAATCTGCTAATGTGATAATGGGAATGTGTGTGTTTCTCCCTACCCCAGATAACATATTTGTATTTTATTTTCACTCAGACACAGATGAGCAGGGAGGTGGTAGGAGCAGGGCCAAAGCTATTAGATAGCATCAAAGTTACTGTCGTTCAGTCTTTTTGTTATTGTTTTTGTTTTATAAAAAGCAAAGAACAAGCCAACCAACAAACAAAACAGAAGCTGTTTTGCAAATTCAGGTCCAGCTTGTGATTCACCATGGCTCTGAAGTTTTCTTTTTTTTTTTTTTTTTGGTCTCTGGTTGAACCACTACACAACTAGGCTTCCTCCAGCTGGTATGTTGCGCATCATTTTTATTGATGATCTGCATAAACAAGAAAATACTGTCCCATTCCCCACCTCCAACAACACAGATAAGATGCCCATTTCTTTCCATCTCCTTCTTTGCAGTAAGACCCTCCCTTGCTGACAGCGTTGTGACAAAGGAGACGTAACAAGGACCATAATCCCCTGAATCCTTGCCCCAGTGCCCCCACCCCCATCCTGTGTAGGATTCTAGGTTGGTCTGCGCAAGGGATAAGAGTGGCGGTGCAAACTGTGGGCAGTCAGAGCTCCAGCCCTTGTTCTTTACCTTACTTTTGACTTGACCGCTGGGATGTGAGTCTGGAAGATTCCTTTTGCTCATTTTCCAAGAGCCACCATTGCCCTGTCCTCTTCCTCCGTCCCATCTTTGTCTTCAAAGATACAAGATGTCCCTGACTAAGAGGATTATCTTGTTTCCTCAGTTACTAGGAAGCAAAGAGAGGAAGAGCCCTCCCATGGAAGAAAACTATCTCTGCCCACCAAAAGTTGCACTCCTCCTCCAGCAGCCCCAGTGTTGACCATTGTGTATCTGATCTGTATGAATATCCTTTTTCTGGCTCAATAGGGAGCCTTGATCTTCCCCTACAGGCCGACAGAAACAAGACGAGCATCGAAGCTTCATTCCCAGGCCTGTGGCAGACATCACTCATCAATTGTGATTTTTTTCACTGAAACTTGGGGCAGGACTGCACCCCAGCAGGCATGATCAATCTATTGGAGTCTGCATTGGAGAGAAAAAAACATCTGCCATCCCTTCCTCAGTGATGCTTCTGTCATCCACGCAGGAGGTTGGGGGTAGGGACATTTCTTTAGCAACCTGCAGTTAAGAAGACATGGAAGCTGGAGTGTGTGTAAAAAGCTGTTTTCTTAGCTTCCATGTAGATTTAGCTTTAAGGCCAAAAGCTTCACCTGATTCACCTGCTCTGGGCATGAATGTGGCATCTCCATTCATTTGCTCTGCTTAATAGGAAATAAAAAGTGCAAGGAACACACTACCCTTAAGGTAGCAGCAGACATGCTCCCTGGGGAGGACTAAGCAATGCATGATGGTGACTCAGGTGGCTAGAGGGTCTCATGGAGGAGGAAGAGTGCCAGGGACTGGGGACAGGGGGCTGAGCTGGAGGGATCCAGTTCCCTGGCAGCCTGGGCGCACAGGGTGATCCTGCAGAACAGCAAATATTCTCCTTGTCTGCCGCTGGTATTTAGACGCTGCTGGAATGTCCTGGCAGGACTATCTGTCCAAATCCATTCAAAATTGATTTTTGTGTCTTCGATGGGGAATTTTGGCCAGGATCCCCACGGTCCCCCAATTCAGTTAGACATTCTCCTCTCCCTTCTTTAGCTTATTAGCTGCTTCTCGGTGGGAGTCTGGGCCTTCATGTTCCCTCTTGAGCCAGTTCAAATGATCCGAGGCTGTAGGAAGGATGGAAGTGGGTCTGTGCTGTGAATCTGAAATGCCCAGATGCATTTATTTAAAGCAACAGCCTCTCAGCAGGGTTGACACAGCCCAATGCTGAAAAATTGAGTTTTTGGCCAGGATCTCCCCACTTTTGCTAGAGAGCCAGGAAATGGGTAGGAATGTCCGGACCAGAGCAGAGGAAAAGAAGAAGTGAGTCAGAAAAGAAAAGCAGAGCCTGTATAGGCCACATCCTTGAAGGATTTACTGCAAGCCTAGCTCCTCTGCTGTGAGTGCCTTCCTTAATGTCTGCTGCCTCCAAGGCTGCCCACGCAGTCAGCCACGATGGGGCACCCATGCTCACCAGGGGCTACCAGGCACTGAGAGGTGAGAGAAGACGACCAAATCCTAGATCCCAGAAACTTATAATCAGGCAGAAGAGATAAGTACAAATCTAATTAAAATTAAAAAGTAGACAAGAAAGCACACAGCTGCAACAAGCTAAGAGGAGTTCTGATGCAGTGGCTCTTAGAACTAGGTTTTGAGTAGTTTGTATATGTGTGTGTGTGTGTGTCTGTGTTATACCTCTGTGTGTACATGTGCATGTCTCTCTGTATGTTTATGTCTGTGTGTTTGTCTCTGTGTGTGTGTGTGTGTGTGTGTGTATGTCTCCGTGTATGTATGTGTTTTTGTGTGTATGCCTGTGTATGGCTGTGTGTGTGTCTCTTTGTGTGTGTGTGTGTATTTGTATTTGTGTGTGTCTGTGTGTATGTGGATCTCTCTCTGTGTGTCTATGTGTGTCTGTGTGTATGTATATGTCTCTGCTTGTGTTTGTATGTATATGTGTGTGTGTGTGTCTGTGTGCATGTATATGTCTCTGTGTGTGTTTGTGTGTGTGTATGTCTCTGTATGTGTGTGTATGCATGTATATGTCTTTCTGTGTGTGACTGTGTGTGTATGTGTGTGTATTGATGAAGAGCTCTTTGTCTGCTAGGCCAGTGGCTCTCATTCTTAATCTTGGCTTGTTGACTGTACCTTGGAATTAGTTAATGAGCTTTAAGAAATACTGATGCCAGCTGCTACCTCCAGAGCTTCTGATGTGATTGAGTCTGAGTCTAGGAAGGGAATTCCATAGGGATGGATAAGGTCAGGCTGTGGTGATTGGCTGGGCTCTGGTGCTTATCTGCTTTAATTGAAGAATTGGAGAAATGGCAGATGTGGTATGGTAGAGGGCAGTTCCTGTTAGTCACATGGGAGATATAATATTGTCTTTTACTGTCTCTGGGGGTAACAGGGGAGGAAGGTGGTCTTTGGGTTGTGTTTGCATGAAAAATGGACCCATAAGAGGCATAGTTTCACAGTCCAAAGAGATACCTTCTACTTCTTTAATACCAACATACACTTCTGAGAGGAGCTTCCTCAATCCATCCTTCCTTCTCTCATTTCACTCTTCCCTCTCTCCTTTCCTCCCTTCCTCTTTTACCTTTATCCACAAATAATTGTTTAGCTCATGCCATGTCCCAGGCACAGTTCTGGGGGCCAAGCAATGAACAAGGCAGATTAGTTCTTGATTTCAAGGAGTTGACATCTTAGGTGTTTACCGTAAAACAAACACGAGTAATGGTGGAAATATGCATATCTTCTGTAGATGGGTCTTTTCCTGAAGAGTCAGTAGTTGGTGTCTTAGCGCTATATTTTATGGCAAAACATGGCTCCAATATTTTAAGATAATGCATTTCATTAAGATGTTGTGTGCTGTCGATCATAATGGACTAACAATGACTCAGAGTTCACACATGCTACATTATTAAGTATTGAATAGATAGATGAGTTTTAAAAATATATGGGTAAGGTATAAAGGGTAAAAATAAACCAAACAGCAATGTACCTGCTACCCAGCTTAAGAAATGAAATATTACATTTGCCTTTGAAGCCCGTCCTGAGTTGGCCACCATCTTGAATTTTGTGTATAATGTTCCCTAAGTAATATGTAGTTTAGTCATACCAGATTTTGAACTTCGACTTCATACAAATGTTGTATACAGATGTTCTATTTAGTGACTTGCTTTTTTTTTTTTAATTCAGTATTATTCCCAAGATTCAGCCATTTTGGTACTTACAAATTTAGCATGTTAATTTTTATTGCCGTATAATAGTCCTTTGAGTGAAAATGCCACACTGTACTAATCCATTCTATAGCTGATGAACATTTAGATTGTTTCTAGTTTTTTTAAAATGAGGATTGCTGCTAAGAACATTTTTATACATACCTCTTAGTCTGTAGAAATCAAACTTCTGGCCACTGGAATATAAAAATCTCAACTTTAACAGGCACCTACCCTATAATCAAGTTATTCTATTTCTATATATTTATCCAGGAGAAATAGAAGCATAGATCCACATAAAGACTTGCACACGAATATTCATAGCAGCTTTATTTGTAATCGTTCCAAACTGGAAAAGAACACACATGTTCATTAGTAGGTGAATGTGTATACAAATTGTGGTACATTCATACAATGGAATACTACTCAGCAGTAAAAAGGAATGGATTATTAATACACATAATTAACATTGATAAATCTCAAAGTAATTATGCTGAGTGAGAAAAGTCAAAATAAAAATAATTTGTTTTCCAAAATGATGATGTCAATTTATAATAGGTGGAGTTTCCTTTGTTCTGTATCTTTTCCAATACTTGGTATTGTTAGATTATTAATTTTTGCTGGTCTAGTGGTATATAATGGTATCTTGCATTTCTTTGATTACTATTATGGTTGAATATTTTTCTTATGTTTCCAATGCCTATTGGCCTTTCACGTTCTTTCTCTGTGTAATGATTATGTACTACGTACTTTGCCCATTTGTCTGGAGTTGTTTGCCTCATTTTTATTGATTTACAATTTTTAAATATATTCTGGAAACCAATTTCTTGCCAGTTTCATGTGCTGGTCACCCATCTGTCCCTGTATCCCAGCTACGTCTAGCATTCCACTATCCCTGCTGAAGTACCAGATCCGTGGGTGAACTGTTTTTGATGCACAAGTCCAACAGAGCCCCCAGACAATTGCAGCCCCATCTGACATCATGATAAGCAGAAGAGCCACCCAATTTGTGTAACTTTTATGTTCCATTATACATCCTCGTTACTAGAAAATATCGTGAGACATCTATGATGAGATGGGGAAAGAATCATAGAAGGAGATGGAAGCACTGGATTCAAATCTTGACTCTCACTTACTGTATAGAGTACATTGGGTAAATGACTTACCCAGATGCATTCAGGCTCAATTTTCACTGAGTATAGTAATAAAATATTTTCTAAGAGCTTAATGTGGATTCCTTGTTATGTCGGGAACTTTATACATATATGTTATTTTGCATAAATCCTCACTGTAGTCTTATGAGGTAGATGCTATTATTATAGGACCCAGAGAAGGTTAAAAAACATATTCAAGGCCACACGCTGGTAAATAGCAGGAATTAAAACCCAGGCAATATGACTTCAGGGTCTGAGCTCTTACCAGGATATTGGAATCATAATATTTTCTCACTAGCTTGTTCTGCAGATGACATTATCTGTCGTGTGTAAGCAGAAGGCAGCTAGATTATTGCCTGATACACAGAAACTTTCTGATCGTGGTTCAGTAATTTTTCTTTCTCTCTTTTGTTTTTTCTTTTTGAGATGGAGTCTCGCTCTGTTGCCCAGGCTGGACTGCAGTGGCATGATCTCGGCTCACTGCAAGCTCCGTCCCCTGGGTTCATGCCATTCTCCTGCCTCAGCCTCCCGAGTAGCTGGGACTACAGGCACCCGCCACCACACCTGGCTAATTTTTTTTGTGTTTTTAGTAGAGATGGGGTTTCACTGTGTTAGCCAGGATGGTCTCAATCTCCTGACCTCATGATCCGCCCGCCTCGGCCTTCCAAAGTGCTGGGATTACAGATGTGAGCCACCACGCCCAGCCTCAATAATTTTTCAGCCAAGGTGCTGTATGATTCTAGGTTAACCCTTTCCTAAATCATGACATTACACTACTACAGAGACAGTAGAAACAAAATATCTAACAGTGTTTTTTAATGTTCCCTGTCACACTTAGCAGTGACTATAATAGATGAATATTTACACAGAGCCACAATAAGATCATCTATACATCCTATACATTGAGTTTGCTTCCTGACATCTCCATCAACGTGGGCATTCTGCAACTGTTCATAGAAAGATGAAAAAAGATATGTCAGGATAACACTATTCATTGCTATTCATAGTGTAAGATTGCTCAGATCTTATGAGAAAATTCATAACAGTGTGATTAATCAAAATATCATTTGATATTTTTGTAGCATGTTTTTTTAAGAAAAAAACTTCAAGCAAGCTCCTTGTCTTCATCTTTTCATCTTTTCAGCCTGCACTTTTCAGTCCTTATCTAGCTTCTCTTCTCTGTGGCATTTGAAACTGCTAGGCACTCCTCCTGCCCCCTTGACTTCCGGTGTATCATTTTCTCTTCATTCACTTGCCTCTGAAACTCTTCTCAGTTTAGCTGGTTCCTTAATCTCTGCCCAGCCTTCCAATGTTGCAGCTGCTACTGTTGAGGCAAAGCATCATGAATTCATTCGTTCATTCATTCAACAAAGCTTACTGAGCACCTACAATGTGCCAGGCACTGATCTAGGTGCTGGGGATACAGCAGTGAACAGACCAGACCAAGATGCCTGATCTTATGGAACTTTCATTCAAATGGGGGTGATATGGTGTGATAGGTGGCAATCAGTGGTATGAAAAGAAAAGTGGGCAAGGAGAAGGGGGGCCCAGAGTAGGGAGTGATTATGATTCTAAGTAAGATGGTTAGGGAACTTCTCCCTGAGGGGATATTTGTGCAAAGACTTAGAAGCAGTGAGGAAGCATGCCAGGCAGGTATCTGGAGGAAATATGTTAAAAGTCAAAGGAACAGCTGGGGCGGAGGCTTTAAAAAGGGCCTGCCCAAGGTGTTTGAGGACTGTCAGGGAGGCTAGTGGTGAGCAGGTAGGGCTTGTGGAAAGCCAGGCCTCCAGGGCCTCTGACACACTGTGAGGACACTGGTTTTTAGCCATCACAGGGTTTTGGGCGGGGCAATCATACATGACTAATGTTTTGTTTTGTTTTGTTTGTTTATTTATTTATTTATTTGAGACAGAGTCTCGCTCTTCGCCGGAGCCGGACTGCGGTGGCGCAATCTCGGCTCACTGCAAGCTCCGCCTCCCGGGTTCACGCCATTCTCCTGCTTCAGCCTCCTGAGTAGCTGGGACTACAGGCGCCCGCCACCGCGCCCGGCTAATTTTTTATATTTTTAGTAGAGACAGGGTTTCACTGTATTAGCCAGGATGGTCTCGATCTCCTGTCCTGGTGATCTGCCCGCCTCGGCCTCCCAAAGTGCTGGGATTACAGGCATGAGCCAACGCGCCCGGCCATGACTAATGTTTTAAAAGGACCACTGTCGGTGCTGATGGAGAACAGACCGAGGGCAGAAAAGGAGGAAGTAGAAAGACCGGTTTGGCAAGTATTGTTGTAATCTAGGTGACAGGTCATGGGAACTTAATTTAAGGTGGAAGCTTGCATCTAGGGTGGAAGATGAACTGGCCTGAGCTTCACACCCTCTGAGTTATTGATTCAGCTCAGCCACCAATTTGCATAGTAATAGGCCTGCCCTCATATAGGCAAGGGCGCACATGGAGGTCCCCAAATATTTAAGAGATTTTAGGCTGGGCATGGTGACTCACACCTGTTATCCCCAGCACTTTGGGAGGCCAAGGTGGGAGAATAACTTGAGGCCAGGACTTCGAGACCAGCCTGAGCAACATAGCAAGACTCCATCTTTAAAAAAAAAAAAAAAAGCTGGGCATGGCGGTGTGTGCTTATAGTTCCAGCTACTTGGATGTTGAGGCAGGAGAATTGTATGAGCTCAGGGATTTGAGGTGGCAGTGAGCTATGATTGTGCCACTGCACTCCAGCCTGCCTTAATAAAAGATTTTAATTATGCTAACAAAATTTTAGATAAAATAACTTCATTCTTTCTGCCTTGAGAAATATACCTTCAAAATGACAAAATAAAAAATGATTATTAGGGTATTACTGTGCTTCCCTGTAACCATGAAGGAGACTGCAAATCCCCGTAAGGGGTCTCTGCCTTCCGCTTGGCTGTGAGCGGCTCATGAGGAGGTGTGCTGGACCCATGTGAGCTGACACTGCAATGTACATTCTCCATACAAACCTCCTCGGCTTTGTAGACCCCTCTCCTCTCTGTTTCTCAATAGTTAGTTTGGGTCCAGGACCTGGTTGTCTCCTGGAGTTCAAATCAAAAGGAACTAAGGTTACTTTCCTAGGTTTTTTTTTTTCTTTTGAGAGGGAGTGTCGCTCTGTCGCCCAGGCTGGAGTGCAGTGGTGCCATCTTGGCTCACTGTAAGCTCCGCCTCCCGGGGTCGAATGATTGTCTTGCCTACCTCAGCCTCCCGAGTAGCTGGGACTACAGGCGCCCACCACCACGCCCAGCTAATTCTTTGTATTTTTAGTAGAGATGGGGTTTCACCGTGTTAGCCAGGATGGTCTCAATTTCCTGACCTCGTGATCTGCCCACCTCGGCCTCCCAGTGCTGGGATTACCGGCGTGAGCCACCGCGCCCCTCCCACTTTCCCAGGTTTCAGGAATGGCAAATCTTTTTCTGGACAGTGGTTCTGGTCTCCCTGGAGAAGCAGGTTTGGTCCCACTGGGTGAATTCTATTTTTTTAAAACAACTTTTTTGAGATATAACTTACATACCATGAAATTCATCTGTTTAAAATGAACGTATCAGGATTTTTAGTATGTTCATAGTGTTGTGCATCCCTCATCACCACCGAATTTTAGAACATTTTTATCACCCCCAAAAGAAATCCTGTACTCCCTGGTAATCACTCTCCATTCCTCTTCTCTTGCCCTGCAACCACAGGCAATCCATCTTTTGTTTTTATAACTTTGTCTATTGTGGATATTTCACAAAAATAGAATCATACAGCGTGTGTGGTCTTTAGTGACTCTCTACTTTCACGTAGCATAACGCTTTCAAGATCTATTCATGTCTTACCATGTATCAGTACTTCTTTTCTTTTTATGGCTGAATACTATTCCATTGTATGGATATTCTATATTTTATTTACCCGTTTATCAATTACAGGACATTTGTGTTACTTCTACTTTTTGACTATTATGAAAAATGCTGCTCTGATCATTTGTGAATAAGTTTTCGCATGAACCTAGGGCTTCATTTTTCTTGGGAGTATAACTAGGAACGAAATTGCTAGGTCATTTTGAGGAACTGCCAAACTATTTTTCACATTAGCTGCGCCATTTTTATCATACACTTCCAGCAGCCACATATGAGAGTTTCAATTTCTCCATATTCTTACCAACACTTGCTATCATCTGTCTTTCTGATTCTACCTATCTTAGTAGTTGTAAAGTGGTGGTTGGTGGTTTTGATTTGCATTTCCCTGATGAGTAATGATGAACATCTTTTCATGTGCTTATCGACCATTTGTATATCTTCTTTTGAGAAATATCATTTCATGTCCTTTGCCCATTTTAAAATTAGATTGTCTTTTTATTGCTGAGTTCTAAGAGTGCTTTAAAGATTCTGGATACAAGTTCCTTATCATGATTTGCAAATATTTTCTCCAATTCTGTGGGTTGTCTTTTTGTTTTCTTAATTCAACCCTGCTAGTGACTTTTCTAGGTTATGGAACACTATCTAAGCCCTGGTACTTCTGACCCTTATCAAATCATAGAACATTAGAAAAACACATGGCCGGGCGCGGTGGCTCACGCCTGTAATCCCAGCACTTTGGGAGGCTGAGACGGGCGGATCACGAGGTCAGGAGATCGAGACCATCCTGGCTAACACGGTGAAACCCCGTCTCTACTAAAAAATACAAAAAACTAGCCGGGCGAGGTGGCGGGCGCCTATAGTCCCAGCTACTCGGGAGGCTGAGGCAGGAGAATGGCGTGAACCCGGGAGGCGGAGCTTGCAGTGAGCTGAGATCCGGCCACTGCACTCCAGCCTGGGTGACAGAGCGAGACTCCGTCTCAAAAAAAAAAAAAAAAAAAAAAAAGAAAAAGAAACACATTTTTATTGAGTACCTTTTGTGAGTTATCTATTTAAATCCCCACAACTGGCCAACAGTATATATTATCGTCCCATTTTAGAGTGATAAAACCAAAGCTCAGAAATAAGGCACTTTGGTCAAAGTCCCTTGCCTCATAAGAATGGAAAAGGAGATTTATCATTTATTTCTCTTTGATGCTAATGAACTTAAAATTATTTTTATTTGAATAGCTTTAGAGTACAAGTGGTTTTTGATTATGTGGATGGACTACATAGTGGTAAAGTCCAGGCTTTTGCTGTACCCATCACCCAAATAGTGTACATCGTGCCCAATAGGTGATTTTTCGTTTCTCACATCCTCCCACCCTTCCCCTATCTGAGTCTCTAATGTCCGTTATACCACTCTGTGTGCCTTTGTGTACCCAGAGCTTAGCTCTCACTTATAAGTGAAAACATGCGGTATTTGGTTTTCCTTTCCTGAATTACTTCGCTTAGGGTAATGGCCTTCAGTTTCATCCAAGTTGCTGCAAAAGACATTGTTTCATTTTATTTTTTCCTTTAAAAGGAGATTTAAAACCATATCCTTGTGATTCAAAATTTATGCTTTTATTCTGTAGTTAGTGGCGGTGGGCCCCCTTCTATCACAATGAGTTGACACTAGATTCATCAGATTTATAAAAATACAATAGTGATATTGAAGAAACAATTAAGGGCCTGGCCTGAAAGACCATTCACCTAACGTCACCTCCGTTGAAATGAGTGGGAATTGTGAGTATCTTGGAGCCTGGCCTGGGAATGAGAACTCTCAAGTTGAAGCACGTAAGTATTGTTGCTAAGCCATTGTGTTTGCTCTTCCTTTTTGTAGGTGTCGAGACAGCCCCTCATGGCAACTATTTATTATTCAACTTGGCATTGGGGCCTGGGAGCTGGCAGAGTCCGGGGCACTCTGGGATACTCATTATCGCAGCAGATAAAGGAGCTTGAAATCACCAGCTGGCCTGGATTTCCTAGTGAGATTAGGAGAACAGATATTGCTGGGAGGGAAAAAGGGCCATGGGTAATGTCCTGGGAGAATAGCCGATTGTGGAAGGCCAGGAGGGCCCACTTTAAACAATCCTATTTCTCTGGAGTATGTTTTTGGGGACATTTGATAAAATAGAATCTCAAGGCTGAAATTAGGTAGTTATATGGAGGGGAATGCTGCTAGAAATAAGATCCTTTACTCTAGCCCACAGTCCCTGTCCCCTCCCCCACCAACTTTTTTTTTCTGGAAAAATAACCAGATGATCTTTCTCCGTAGACATAAACAAACAGATACACCAGGTAGGCTTTCTTAAAACTCCCAGGTCAGTTGGGAATGGCCAGTGTTGGAGATAAGGAGTAGCTGGTTTTTCTTCCTGCTCAAGATTTCTCTTTCTGTTCCCAGGCACTTTTTAATCTGGCACAAGCAGCAGAGATCGGTGGATCTGTTGGCAAGGTCTTGGTTTAATAGCGTGGTTTTTGGGAGAGGGTTAAAAAGCCTTCAAGTTTCCCCAAAATTTGCTCTGGTGTCCTTAAAGAGATGCTTAGGGATGACAGGGATGGTTGTTTGCTAACTGTTGTTGTAACAGAGGGAGCAGGGTTTGCCAAGGTTTGGGAACCCCTGCTCAAATAAGACACTTTAAATCAGTAATTCAACAATTACCACACACCTGGTATAGCCTAGGTCAGGTGCTCTGAATCACAGTAGATTCTGAGACACAGCTCCTGTATTCATAGAGCTACTGTGTAGTGGGTAGAGGGCACTATCAAGGGATAATTAGATTAACTACTGTGGTTCTGTGGCTGAAATCTTTGAAGGAGGTAAAGTGTTGCATTTGCTGGAAGGCAGATCCAAATCAAACCAGGAGGCAGATCCAAATTTATCCAGGAAAAATTATGTTTTGAATGTAAAGAGCTTCCTTTAATGCATTTTCTAAACTCCATGCTGTTTGTTTCTTTGGGCTAAATAAATCTAGGAATCGTTAAGCTTCTCATGTCTGCTTGGTATGTGGGTATGCCAAGAATGCAAGGCCCTGATCTTTCTTTAACTAGGCCCAATCTCAGAGTTATGTTTGCATTGAGCACCCTTGAGAGATGAACTCCCTCTACGATAAAGAGCAGGCCGGCTTACTGCTTGCTATGTTAAGCGGGGGATTCCCTAAACTCAGGGTTCCTCAGCTTTGATGCAGACTCAATGTATGCGAAGCATCCATCTGGGCCTTAACATGTCACCATGGGTCTTGGGGGCCAGGGAGACTGACATGAAGTTGCTATTGCTCATGCTGCTTGCTGTGCTGTGAGTAATAACATCCTTTGTCTTTGACCCAAAGGTCTTGTGTCTTCTGCCCATATCTATGAAACAGTAGCAGTCTCATTTATCAGCTTGTAAAATCCTAGGTCCAATTGTGCCCCTTTCACTGTGAAAGGCTGAAAGACACTTTCTGTGCTATGCTTGGTTAAAAGGGAAGAAGAGGGCTCCATGGCAAGCTTGTTTGAACCTCAAAGTGTCACAATCACATAATAATACAGTTCTACCTGAGCTGACATCATCAGAGTGCTAAGAGAGATAATCTGAAATGAAATGAGATGGATTATTCTAGAACAGAAGTTTCTAAAGTGGTTTCATGTTGATAGCTGAACCCTTTTTTTCCCCCAAGTAATTTGTAAGGAACTACAATATACACAAAGATCTCAGTAATAAAACTGCTGTTTTAACGATGCATTTTGGATTTGAAGGCTACTTAAATTTATGTAATCTAATTGTATATGAAAGAACATCCCTAATTCTGCTTTGGTGGGAGTTGATCTGTAAGGCAGTCCAGGCATTCTTGTGCTGGTTTAAATACAAGGTATTTGGCAGTGGAGGGCTCCTGGCAGGGAAGACAGCTAATTCTCCACCCACAAGCTTCATAGGGAGGACTTCGTCTTTGTGTATTTACCACATTCTTCTGTCTGTCCTTCAGAGACCTAATTTATCAGTACAGCAGAAGTGGCTTCTCAGGGCTGACTCACATTAACTATGAACAGGAGACTGATGTACAAACCAGCATCATATTTAAGGGATGTATTATACAAAGAGAACTAGAAGAGTTTTGGAATCAGAGAAATTACCTGGGGCACTGAGTTGTCATAGGTACTCAAGTTAGTGGTCTAAGCAGGAGTTTGCAAACTGACCTGTGGGGCAAATATGGCCCACTACCTGTTTCTGTATGGCTCCTGAGCTAAGAATGGTTTATACAGTTTTCAGTGGCTGAAAAAAAACTAAAGAATGCTGTTTTATAGTATGTAAAAATCATAAGAAATTCAAATTTCAGTATCCATAAATAAAATTTTGTTAAAATAGAGCCATTCAAGTGAATAGACTCATTCATTTACATCTTGCCTATGGCTGTTTTCATGCTGCAACAGCAGCATTGAGTAGTTGGGGCAGAGATGGTAAGGCCTGTTAAGCTTAAGATACTCATCTCTGACCCTTTATAGAAAAAAGTCTAGAGTCGTGATTCTTAAAATGCAATATGCATACAGATTTTCCAGAGAGCTTATAAAAAGGTAGATTCTGATTTGGTGGGTCTGGAGGAGGGGCCTGAAATTCCACATTTCTAACTAGCTCCCAGCTGATGCTACTGGTGTCTGAGTGGCAGGCGTAGAACCCCTTTTCCACTGGGTGGCACTTGGATGGCTATGCCAACTTTTTGCCCCTGTAGGGTAGGTTTTGATCTGATCATCCTCTGCTCTTTACGTGGTCTTTCCCCAGACTGGCTACAACACACTAGCTTAAATTTCCACATGTTAAACTGTTTCAGTCTGCCTTCCTAAGGTCACATCCAATCTATCTGGATTAAAGAAGATTCTTGGCTTATTCCCATGTGTGGTTACCGCCTAGCACATCCACAGTGTCTGTACATTTCACTGGTTGAAGTCTCAGAGAAAAATCTGAAACCCATATTGTTTGGGGGAGCCTCATTGTTGACATCATGCCACAACCTACATTCCTAGATCCAATGGGCATGGCTAGATGTTGCATTGAGAAAGAAGACTCTTGGAATTCACAATCAGAAGGACATTTACTTTCTTTCTGAATAATATCTCTCAACAATCCTTTAAAAACTTTTCAGGGCCTAGCACCCAGGACCTGACAGTAGATGAGATATTTAAGGAATGCATGACTAAACATCTAATAAATTCCCAGCATTCAGCATTATTCAACCTTCCTAGGGCTTCAGCCAGAAGAACCAACATGCCAGTTCCCAAACTGGCCATAGGCTTTCGTATTTCTGTGTTTCCTCAATGAGTTTTCCTTTTATGGGAAGGCCCTTTCCTACCTTCTCTCCCTGGCAGATGACTTCTCCAAAAGGTAATTTGTTCAAATGGTGCCTTTTGCCAGAAACTATTCCCACCTGTCCCAGGTGATGTTGTTAGCACTCCCTTGTGTTTCTGTTGCTTTCCATGCATCCCAGATTAGGACCACTCACCCATATGACATCTTTGTTCAAATTAGGGAAAGTCACCTCTCCTACTTAGCTGACACAGTTCTACACCAAGGGCTTGGAGAGAGGAGTGTGTGAGAGTTGTTGGGGAGAGAGAAAGAAGATGGAAAGAGAAAAATGTCAAATAATAACCTAAAATGATATAGGCCTTCAAGTTTAGAAAACACTTTAGCAGGTATTAGTGCATTAGATCCTGTATGCATGGATGTGAACATAGTAGTCCTGTTATATGTCAGGTGTATCAGACAGGTTTTCGTTATTTTGCAGGTGGGAAACTGAGACTCAGAGAGGTTGTTTGACTAACTTATGGTCACACAGCTCACAGATCTTAGAGCTCAGTTATCAATCCAGCTCTCTTCCCTGATCCCTGTTTGTGACATGCATAGTTTGGCTTTCAGAGGAGAGTGTCATTCCCCTTTAAGGGATGATTGAGAGAGCTGCCCCAGGAGAGAGGAGGAACTTCCATGTGGTTGTTGTATTAGCTCAGCTCTGAATGGTTTCTTCTGTTTAATAAACCTTGTTAATTTTACTACTGCTTGTTCTTGGCTCCACCACACAGCAGTGGTTTAGGCAGTATGTTCAAAAAATGTGCTAATTACAGGCTGTAATTTTCTTCCATCCTAAAATAAATACTTAGCATTTTAGTGCTTGGAGAGGGAAATAGTTTAGTAGAGCTACAGGAGTCACAAAGCTTGGAGGCTGTTGGGAGGGGCTGGAGAACATGGAAGCAGAATGTGCAAGGATAGAAAAAAATAGAAGTTTTCGGAAGGCTCTAGTGTCTGGGGTCTATTTAGTGGGAGTGGTATGTATGTGCATGTGTGCAAGTTTGGGGGATACTTGGGGGATGCTGTGCAGAGAGAGGCAGAGGGAAGGGAGTGCTTGCTACCTGCTTTCCAGACTTGTTCCTCCTCTTCTGTGGTGCAATTCTGTCATTCAAGAGTGTTTTTTTTGAGCTGAGCATGGTAGCTTATGCCCATAACCCCAACACTTTGGGAAGCTGAAGTGGGAAGATTGCTTGAGCTTGGAAGTTCAAGACCAGCCTGGGAAACACCAGGCTTTCAGCAAATGCCCCTTGAGTGTGTGAAGTACTGTACTGAGCAACATAGAATTGGACACTGTTGACCATATCATTCCTTAGTTGATGAGATCTGAGCACTCATAAGCCCACATGTTTGGATAGTGCCTCCTGGTTTACAGAGAGCTTCCTTGAACATGATTTCAGCTCAGCATCACAGTAACCCTCTGAGATGGAAGGGGGTAGGGAAAGAACGAGAAGGAACTAACAGGAACAGTTCCTGAATGAGGGATTCAGGAATGAGGGATTATTTCTAGCTGCAGGAGGGACCCAGAGAGGCCTTCTGAGAAAGTGGCATTGAGATGGCCTTTTCAGGAAGCGTGAAAGAGCAGAGAACAGTGTTCCAGGTGGAGGACACATCGTAGGTAAAGTCACAGAGATGTAAAAGCACAGGTGTGTCTATGGGACTAGGGGAGGTGATCAGTGGGGCTGGAGTATAGGCTGCCTGCAGGACAGTGTGGGAGGCCAACCTGAAAACAACCACAGGGCTCAGAGAGCAGCATCATTTCATTAGGATCATCATCTTCACTCCCCTCTTTCAAAACATACTTCCAGACCACTTGCTATATGCCAGGCAGTTGGCTAGGTGTGGGAGACACAAAAATATCACGTACGGTTCCTGCCTTGAGGGCATTTACAACCCACCAAGGAGAACTGCCACACACACTCCAACCTTAAACGAAATGCATAGAAGTTATTTGGAAAGTTTGCACTTCCATTTAATGTGTGCATGTTCAGAACAATGGAGGCCTGCAAGAGTTCCCTTTTCACATGTACTTGGAGCTTTCCCTTGAAGGGCCCTCTAATTAATTCTTTGGGGAGGCAGTGCAGCACAGTGGTTGCAACCACAGTCTCTGGAGTCTGAAGGCCTGGGTTGAAATATGGGCTGCAGCACTGATGACCTATAACCCCCTGGTGGAGTCTTTAGTTCTCTATCCTTGGTGATATGGTTTGGCTGTGTCCCCACCCAAATCTCATCCTGAGTTATAGTTCCCAGAATTTCCTCATGTTGTGGAGGGACCCAGTGGGAGATAATTGAATCATAGGGACAGTTTCTCCCATACTGTTCTCGTGGTAGTGAATAAGTCTTATGACATCTGATGGTTTTATAAGGAGAAACCCCTCTCACTTGGCTCTCTCTCTTTGCCTGCTGCCATCCGTGTAAGATGTGACTTGCTCCTCCTTGCCTTCTGCCATGATTGTGAGGCCTCCCCAGCCATGTGGAACTGTAAGTCCATTAAACCTATTTTTCTTCCCAGTCTCAGGTATGTCTTTATCAGCAGTGTGAAAACAGACTAATACGCTTGGTTACCTTGTCTATAAAATAACGATCCAAAGAGAACCTGGTTGATTGGGTTGTCATATCAGCTGAGACAATGCAGAGAAATAGTACCATGCATGATACCCAATTAACCCAATAAATGCAAATAAGTAAGGACGATGCTGCTGGCTGTGGCTTACATACTGTGGCCGAGCCGAAGTAGAGTCTCTGAGCAAGGAGGGCACCATGGAACATGTTCTTCTGGGAGTCCCTCTCAGAAAGCAAAGCTGGGTGAGTGTGCAAGGTCATTGTGGTGCTGCCAAGTCATTGTGGAGCCTGGGTAGCATATCTTGGCTTAAAGGAGTAGGGATTTCTTAATAAGTCAGGTGTTTCTTGTAGACATTTCCCACCCCCAACAGTGCTGGAATGTGCAGAGGATGTTTTGAATGTGTCACCACTGATGGTTACATGCCGTCCTGTTGCAGTGCGTTTCCAGGAGCTAAACCAAGGCCAGGGTCAGGGAGCCCAGCTTTGTGGCAGTGGATGATACATTCCTCTGAAATACGCCGACTCCTTGAGAGCTTCCTTCAATTATATTGCCCCGCGTGAGTTTGCACACCCTCACACACAATTGGCTTTCCTCTCTTAGGAGTTTGGGATATTTCAGGGCTTGCTAGTCAGCTGTGTTTATTAGATAGCCTTTGTTTTCTCCTTCTAAGACAGGAAGCTCATTAGAAACAAGCACAAACTATCAGCTTTCATCCCAGAGTTGAAAATGTCCCCTGAGAATTGGGGATATTTTTCAAGGCAGTCATGTTCAGAGGCACAGCCCAACTCAGGGTAGCTAAGCTGACAAGTAGGCTGTAGGTAATCCACATTCCAAGGATTTTGAGGTTCCTATGAGATGAATGCTATCCCTTTGTGATTTCACCTCACAGCTAGAAATATGGGGAAAAGCTGGGGCAAACTATGATACAGCAGGTAGTGACAATGGCCCTGGAGCCAGATGACATGGGCTCATGTTCTGGCTTAGCCATTTACTAATTATGTGACCTTGGGCAAGTCACTGACCCTCAAATTCCTCATCCTTAAATTGGGATAGGCCGGGAGGGTGACTCATATCTGTAATCTCAGCACTTTGGGAGCCTAAGGTGGGTGGATTGCTTGAGCACAGCAGTTAGAGACCAGCCTGGGCAACATAATGAGACCCTGTGTCTACAAAAATTTTTAAAAAAATCAGATGGGTGTGTGATGGTGTGCACCTGTGCTCCCAGCTACTTAGGGGACTGAATCTGGAGGATTGCTTGAACCTGGGAGTTTGAGACTGCTATGAACTATGATTGAGCCACTATACTCCAGCCTGGGTGACAGAGTGAGACCCTGTCTAAAAAAAAACAAGGGTAGTACTACCCACTTCATAGGATTATTGTGAGCTTTACATGAAGGCCTTATGTGATTGTTAGTTACATTATTTATAGTAGCTTTCATTTATTCGTTCATTCCTTTACTCAGCTGATACTGATTTGGTACTTTCTATGTGCCAGGTATTGTGTTTGGTGTAGGAACTATGTAATAAAATGAGCTCTTGTCCCTGCTCTTGAGGAGGTCACCACTCACTGGGAGAGACAACACGTACACAGGTTTTATGAAGCAGTGTGAATAATGCATGCAACAGGCTTAGGGAGCACAGTGGAGGGACACTTAGCTCTAGTTGATGATGGTTGTGGTAGTGATAGCCCAAGTGTATCACGATGGAAGTAATAATGATGGTGATGAAGTGGATGTTGGTCATGCTGGTAATGGTTTGCTTGTAAGGATGGTAGTGATGATGAGGACTGTGAGATGGTAGTGATGGTTGTGGTAGCAACGATTCCAGCAGGATGTCATAATGATGACAGAGACAGTTAGATTGGTGATAGTGGTGACCATGATGGTGGTGGTAGTGGTGATGGTTTACCATGAGGATGGTAGTGAAGATGGCATTGCTGCTGATAGTGGTGATGGTGACCATACAATGGTAATCAAGATGTCAGTAACAGGATGGTAGTCAAGATGGTAGTAATAATACAGTGGTGTTGGTGATGGTGAGGGTGGCAATGGTGGTATTAATGTTTTGAGAAAGGCTGGCACTAGAGATGGTACAGATGATGGTGACAGTGTGATGGTGGTAGTGGTAGCAATGACTGTGATAGGATGGCAGTAATGGTGTAGTGGCAGTAATCATGGTGAGAGCAGGTAGAGGTGGCAGTGATTTGCCCTGAGGATGCTAGTAAAGATGGTAGTGATGACCATGTGGAGGTGGTGGTGGTGGCACAATGTGAGAAGACAGCTGTTCTCTTCCTACCCTTCCCAGGATTATTATTAAGAAAATCCCAAACATGATATTATTTCATCTGTAAATGTAAACTATATCTTTAAATTTACATGTTCTAAACTTGTTGCTAGTGTGTAGATATGAAAATGGTTTTTGAAAATTGATATAAGATCTAGTAACCTTGCAAATCTCTCATCATTTATACTGATTTGTCTGCAGATTCAGTGGGGTCTTCTACATAGAAAATCATATCATCAGCTAATAGTGTTTTGTTTCTTTCTTTTTAATACTTAGGTCTTTTATTTATTTTTTTCTGGAGGATTATACAATGTCTTCCAGTTTAGTGTGAAAAAGAGATAGTGAGAATCATATCTGTTTTTTTCCTGATTTTAATTGTAATAATTCTAACATTTTACAAATATTAAATATTAAAATAATACTTATTACAGGTTTAATAGGTATCCTATTTGAGGTTATGAAACTTTGTTCTGTTGTTAACCTGGTTTGCTAAGAGATTTTTTTGATTGTTGTTTATGAATATTTGTTGAATTTTATCAAAGGCTTTTTCTGTTTGTACTGAAAAGATTATATGGTGCTTTGGGCACTTCCCATGTATGACTTCAGAGTTGCGCAGCCTTAATTATTTTCTTATTTCAGCCACTGACACAGTGACCAATTTTGTGTGAGCACTGATCAGTTTCACGCAGGTGCACCCTGACAGCAATTAACCCTTGGGTCTCACTGCATGCCTCTTCCTGTCTCTGTTGATGCCACAGTGGGAAACAATATGAGAACCATTGGGCACTCACCAAAATTTATTCATTGAGATAAAGGATGTGTCATTCTTCTATAGGGACAGTGCTGAAATGCATTTTACATGGCCATTCGTGCAGTCCCATGGGCTAGTGTAACTTATGCAGCAGCGGCTTGATAATTTGTCTTGGTGTTAGTTTTCTCTCCTTTCTGACTCTCCTTTCTTCTTACCCCTCACTCCTGCTCTTTGGCTCTCATGCCTCAGAAAAGTACTCACGCTTTATCCTTTGTTTCTGGGGAACTCAGAATATAATTTTTTCCTCTTTTAGTCTATTTATGTGTTGAATTACATTTATAAAGTTTCTGGTGTTAAATTACCCATGCATTTTCTTGGATAGGTCAGCCTGGTCACAAAGTTATACTTAAAAAAATTTTTTTATTGTATTATTTGGTTTGGAAATTTCACATCTGTGTTCATGAGTAAGACTGATGTGTAATTTTTCTTTTTTAAACCTTCTTTGTCTGCTTGTGGTGTCAGTATTATGTTAGCCTCATAAAATAAGTTGTAGAATGTTCTTTCTTTTCAATTCCCTGGAAAAGATATTTGAATTTGAATATTTGAATGGTTTGTTCCTTGAAAGTTTGTGAAATGTATTCTATGAAATAGTTTGGGCTGGGTATTTTTCAGAGGGATTTATATTGCTGATTAAATTCCCTCAGCAGTTATAAAATTATACACGGTTTCTATTTCTCCTTGAGTCAGTTTTGATTATTCAGCTTTCCTAGGAATTTATATATTTTAATCTATATTGTTAAATTTATTAACATTAAATTTAAATGTATTAATATGAAATATTCACTTATTTTCAGTCTGTATTATAGTTATATTCCTCTTTCATTCCTACTGTTTCTTACTTATATGTTTGTTTGTTTTTGATCAGCTTCACTACTGGTTTTATCAGTGTCTTTAGTCTTCTCAGAGAACAAACTTCCAGCTTTGTTGACCTTTTTTCTTATGTTTTTGTTTTATATTATGTTGGTATTATTATTTTATTATTTTAATAACTTTTTTAGTTGGTTGCTCAGCTCATTAATTTTAAGCCTTCTTTCTTTCCTAATACAAACATTTCAGGATATAAACCTGTTTTCACCATACCCTGTAAGTATTAATATATAGTATTATTGTTAGAATTGAGTTCTAGGTACTTTTAAATCTCCATTTTGGTGTCTCTTTTCCCCATGAGTGATTTATAAGTATATTTTTATAATTCCTAATGTGTTTACATTTTTTATTAGTATGTAACTTAATTGCATTGTAATTAAAAATATCTGCTATAGGATATTCATTTTTAAAAATTCATTGAGACTTTAAGTACTGCATGGCAATGTAAAAGTAAATGTTTTATGTTTTATGTGTGTTTGAGACACACATCGTCTAATTATTGGAAGCAGGATACTAAATATATCCTTAAATCAAACTTGTCAATGGATTGTTAGGATTTTCTGCATTTTTTGTTTTTTTTCATTTACTTGATCAATCAATCATTGAGATGATGGTTTTGCTGATTTTCTCCCCATAGTTCTATCAATTTTTGATCTAAATAATTTGAGATTATTTTAGTAAATATGTGCAGGCTTAGTATTGTTATACTAAAAGGGTTAAACTTTGTAGCAGTCTGCACTTCTCTATCATTGTACTTACACAGTATATGGTAATTACCTAATTATAAGTTCACATCTCCCACAGACTATAATTTCTGGGAGTTCATGCAACAAATCTGAATTGTTCAGCTAGCACAGTGCTCAATTAATAATTGTTAAATAAATGGATGCATGAATGAATTGGCCTCTACCTTTCTTATATGGCAAATGATTAACACTGGATTATATATAACAGAATCTCTTGTTTTGTGCCAAGTCCTGAATATACATGGGAGTGTCAGATTTTTAATGCATATGAAGCTAGATCTCAAACATCCATATCTTGGTGTAGAAGCCCTCTTCATTTTACAAAGATCTCATCTGCTGGGGCATTTCTTGTTACAGAATTTTGATGGTGACTGTGTTTCCACTTGGTTGACAATCTTTCTTCCTATTCGTCTTTTTTCTTTTTGAGATTTCCATTTAGAGAAAACAGAAAGTCAGCAGATTCTTTCTCTCCTTTGAGTTAATATCAAAGCGCTGATGAAGGAAAAGAGGGAGCATGAATCTCTAAAGGACAATGGAAAAGTCCTCTTTCCATATTTTGTCTGGAGGATCTGAGATTAGATTGGGAGCTTCTGTAGCCTTGGTATGAAAGATACAAAGGACTTTAGCTCTAAAAGTATTTATAGCCATTTTTGTCACCAACAGGATTGAACAAATGAGAGCTCCTTCCTCCCTTGGTCCCAGGTGTAGATTTGGGGAAGCGGGCAGCTATTTCAAATCTATTACCAAAACACTTTGAGTGAGTACCTCTCTGCCCCAGGTTTTATGCTAAACACCATGGTTGCAAAGAGGCATGAGACTCTTGAGGGAACTGCAGCTCTTTGGGTCGGGGAAAGGGTAACAGGTCTTGCACAGTTACTAGCAAGTTCAGTGACCTCACAAACCCGCCCTGTGAGTGGCATCTTAAATACTCTGGGCTACAAGAGCCTGAGCAGGCTCAACAACAATTTTTGTGTGCATGTGGCATGAACCATTACAAATGACTTTATATTCATTATATTTTTGTACTTCACAACACCTCCTAGGAGCTGATCTTTGTAAATTTTGTTTTATTGTTATTTTTTTGAGATGAAGTCTTGCTCTGATGCCCAGGCTGGAGTGCAGTGGTGCAATCTTGGCTCACTACAACTTCCACCTCCTGGATTCAAGTGATTCTCCTGCCTCAGCCTCCCGAGTAGCTGGGATTATAGGAACCCGCCACAATGCGTGGCTGATTTTTGCATTTTTAGTAGAGACGGAGTTTCGCCATGTTGGCCAGGCTGGTCTCAAACTCCTGACCTCAAATGACCCTCCCACCTTGGCCTCCCAAAGTGCTGGGATTATAGGTGTGAGCCACTGTGCGTGGCCTGTAAATTTTACTTTTAATTGACAAATAATAATTATATATACTATATATTTATGGGATATGATGTGATATTTTGATATATGTTTATATTATGAAATGACTAAATCAAGATAATTAGCAATTTCATCACCTCACATTTTTTTTTGGTGAAAACATCTAAAATCTACTATTTTAGTAATTTTGAAATATGCAGTGCATTATTATTTATTATAATCACCATTCAGTGCAAAAGCTCCTGAAAGCTTATTCCTCCTGTGTAACTGAAATTTTGCATCCTTTGACCAACATATCCCCTTTCTCCATTCGCCCTCGTCCCCCAGCTCCTGGTAGCCACCATTCTTCTGTATACTTCCATGAGTTTGACTTTTTAAAATTCCACACATAAGTGATGGACATCATGCAGTGTTCATCTTTCTATGTCTGGTTTATTTCACTTAGCATGATGTTCCCCAGGTTCGTCTGTGTTTTCATAAATGACAGAATTTCCTCCTTTTAAAAGGCTGCATAGAATTCAATTGTGTGAACATACTACATTTTTTTAATCCATTCGTTGCTAATGGACATGTAGGTTGCTTCCATATTTTGGCTATTGTGAATAATGCTGTAAATAAATGTGGGAGTGTAGATATTTCTTTATCATATTAAGTTCCTTTCTTTTGGATGATATACCCCAAAGTGGGATTGCTTGGTTTTCTGAGGAACCTAGGAATTATCTTTTATTGTTATTATTTTGCAGATTAGCAACCTGAGGCTCTGAGAGAGACTCTTTGCAATTAGGACTTGAATCCAACCCGGTTAATAAGTAATAAAAAAAAGGTAACATTTACTGAGCTCCTACTATGTGCCAGGTGCTGTTCTGTTTAATGCATTATTGCCTTTAACTCTCAATAACAATCCTGTGGAATGTTGTTACCATTTCCCTGTCCCCACCCCCTTTTTTCAGATGATAAAAGGATGATTAGGAGAGATTAGGACAACTGCGTAAGGCTAACAGGTGCCAGTGGTAGGTTTTAAACCCAGAGAGTCATGCTCTGTAGAACTTACACCTTAATATTTACATAAGCAACAGGATTTAGTATAATAGGTTGGAAACTCAAAACTCCATTTTGAGCCCTAAATCTGCCTCTCATCTTTTTGCTACTTAAAGTGTGGTCCATGGACCAGCAACCTTAGCCTCACTTGGGAGCTGTTAGAAATACAGGATCTGAGTTCCACCCCAGGCTGACTGGATCAGAATCTTGATCTTACTTAGATCTCTAGATGGTTCACCTGCTCACTGAAGGTGAGCACTGTCTCACCAGCTTTGCCCAAATCAAAGGATCTCTCTCAGCCTCAGCTTCTCCAACTGTAAAATGAGGACAGCATAGCATTTGCATCTGCCCCTTCTCAGTGCTGCTATGGAGATCAAAAGGCAGGAGGTATGTGGAAAGGTGTTGTAAATTGCATAGTGTTCTACAAAGGTCAAAACCAAACAGTGAACCAGAGCATTAAAGCTTTAGATACAACTCGACAAATAGATAATGCCTTTTATTCCTAAGGCTTGACTGGGCAGGAACTCACAGTGCTGTGTGTTATGCAGAATAACCAGACAGAAGAAATGCCTTTTACAAGCAGTTCCTGGAAATTTCTAGCTTTATCAAGGAATTTGGTTTCTCCAGTTCACCGCCTAGTGAAAATAGCTGCTCCTTAATAAGACCCAGATGTTGACACAGCCACTCACCTTCCCCATTGCATGGATGCGTTTCATACTGAATTTCACCTAAGGAATTTTAGACTTTAAAGATAATAATCAAAACCACTGCTAGCTTCCCTTTGGGATTCTTGCTGATTTGGGAGATCAAAGATGTCCCAACAATACAACGAATGTAGACAGAAAGTGAGGTTTCTTGCCTACTAACAAAAAGATGAATGCAGTATAACAATGACCATTTTAGCACTTTTGTCCCCAGGTAGTTCTGCTTAAAGTAGGTTCTCCTCTCACATATTTTTATAATTTCCCCCAACTGTCCTTCTTTGCCTCATGCTATCGGCAAATGTGGCTGATGCGCTAACAACATTAGCTTCTGTTTCAAATACAATTAAATGGATGCCCTTGCTGGTTAATTCTTGGCATACCTAAAAAATACTTTCTCTACGTCTAGGAAAAGTATGAGATGTTTAAATTCCAAACAATGAATGATTCCCAAGGGCATCTCACATGGAGTTTCACGGGATGGGAATCTGGCTCAAAGGAAGGGCGTCCTCCATGGTGGCCCCTCACTTTTTCCGGAGGCAGCCTGATTTGACTTTCTGTGAGTAGCTGAGAAATAACATAACTCTTGACTTTGGGGAGAGCGCTGCACTCTTGTAGACCCACATAGGGAGACCAGGCTGTTTTCATTACGCCCTTGCTGGAATGCTTGGGATCTGCTATAGGTCACCAGGGATTTCACAAACCCCAAAGCAAGAATGGCAGAAATTTGACTTTTAGAGACCCTGCCACTCTTCAGTTTGCTATGTGCTTTCCTCCCCTTCTTTAATGAAGCTATTGAGGGAGATGGTCTCAAAATTGTTTTTAAGGGCCGGATAAGGAGGAAGTTTTCTCACTGAGGCCTTCCTTCCCCAGGCAAGGGTATCTTGTGAGCATGGCCATTAGCCCCAAGACAGAGGCGTGTGATAGGCTGGTGCAAAAGTAATTATGGTTTTGCCATTAAGAGTAATAAATGGGAAGCTTCTGGTTTGGGCCTTTGTTGCACCCCACCTTTGCCACTTACTAGCAGTGAGACTTGGGCAGTTACTCAGACTCTTCTGAGGCTCTGTTTTCTGACTGTCAAAATGGCAAGCAACATCTCAGAGGGGTCCTTGTGGAGATTACATGAACTCCTGACTCATGCTACTAATAATCTGTGGTTTTCTCTAGAAAGATATTGTTTTATTTCCTGTGGGAAGCCACCACTGTCAAACTTTATTTTGAGTTGTATTGTTTTAAAACTATTTAAGAAGGACAACAAATATTTGGTCTATTTAAAGAGCAGGCTAGGCTGGGCGCGGTGGCTCACACCTGTAATCCCAGCACTTTGGGAGGCTGAGGCAGGTAGATCACAAGGTCAAGAGATTGAGACCATCCTGGCCAACACGATGAAACCCTGTCTCTACTAAAAATACAAAAATTAGCGGGATGTGGTGGCGTGCACCTGTAGTCCCAGCTACTCAGGAGGCTGAGGCAGGAGAATTGCTTGACCCTGAGAGGTGGAGCTGACACCTCTCAGGTGACACCTCTCACCTCTCATGCCACTGCACTCCAGCATGGGTGGCAGAGCGAGACTCCATCTCAAAAAAAAAAAAAAAAAAAAAAAGAAAAGGAGCAGGCTAGATAATGCTGCAAACCCAGGCCAACATCAGAGGCTGCTCTCGGTGGGAGCTTCAGGCCCACTCAGACTGTTTCAACAAATGTGTGTGGAGTTCTTGCTCCAGTGCAGGCACTGTGTGAGTGAGGGGCTTCCATTACAAGAGTGGATGAGACACTGGTCCCCATGGTTAAGAGGCTGAAAGTTAGTGGGGGAAAATAAGTAAACTGGCCATTACAAAACAGGGAGATAAATGCCACAATGAGGAAAAGATAAGGTGCTAAGAACACTGGTAGAGACCTGCAAGGTGGGGGAAGATGTACTCTAAAAGACAAATGAGACAGACCAGGGAATGCCTGTGCAAAACCTGGAGAGATTGTCAGTAGGAACTCTTGGAGAAGCAGCAACCCATCGCTCTGATCTCGCTCTGATAAACTAAACAGATTTAAAGGCTTTTGATGATGAAAGTACAGGAAGCTCCATGCCAAGTTCTGACATACTGAGTGAAGCCAGCAGAATCATAGAAAATAGAATTGTATGGCTGGAAGGGCCTATTACAATTCTCTCAAATAACTAGGTCATTCAAGTTCTATCTCCTCTACAGGCATTCTTGGATCTTCATGGGGTCACCTTGTTATTCCCCAGTCTCGCCTTGCTCTCTTGAATCTCCATGCCTTTATTCTCTCCACGCCTGAAATCTCTCCTTGCCAAATCTGGCTTATTCCTACATGTCTTTTGAGATTCAGTTTAAATGCCCTTTGATTTCATGAATCATACCTTCACAACTCACTGTATCAGTTAGTTATTGCCACAATCGTGCTGCATAACAGATAAGCATACAACTGCAGAGGCATACAATGGTTAGCACTTTTTAGCTCAAACAACTGGGTGTTGGACAAGGGCTGCTGATGGAGCCTGGGCTCAGTGAGAAGACCCTACTCTGCTTCCTGTGTCTCTGATCTTTCTCCTTGGACCAACAGCCTGACCTTCCTTGGGATGCTCTTCTTGCAATGATGGCAGAGCTGCTATAGGGAAAACAGAAAAACACACAGGCCCAAAAGGCCCAGGCTTGGAACTAGCATTCCATCACTTTTCTTGTATTGCACTGGCCAAAGCAAGTTGCGTGGCCAAACCCAAGTTCAAGGATCAGGAAAATGTACCCTGCCCCTTAAGTGGAAGGAAGTGCAAAGTCATATGGCAAAGGGCATGACTTCATGGAGAGGAGACAAACTGGGACCAAGAATGCAGTCTACCACATTAACCTTTGTAACTCCAGTACTTGACATGCGATAGGAACCCAGTATGTGCTTCTGACCTGCAATGAGAAAACTAAGCCAAGAGTGGTGAAATGACTTGCCCAAGTAACCTGACAGCAAAACAGGTCAATAGAAAGTGTAAGGTAGGAAGCATTCAGTAAGAAGATTAAAGCTGGAGAGGGCTTTCCCAATGATTTAGGCTGATTCCCTCTTTTTACAGATGCTCAAGAATATGAGTGAGATTGAGTTACTCATCTAAGATAATATAGTTCATCCATGACCCAGCTTGTCTTGAAGTGAAAATGCCCCGTGCTCTTCTGAGCCCCTCTGGTATGGCATCTGTGAAGTTGGAAGCTGGAGCTAGTTGAGGGACTATCAATATGATGGGGGTTTTCTCCCTCTTCACTGCCCCTTCAGCTTGCTCTTTCTTTCTTTCTTTCTTCCTTTCTTCCTTTCTTCCTTCCTTCCTTCCTTCCTTCCTTCCTTCCTTCCTTCCTTCCTTCCTTCCTTCCTTCCTTCCTTCCTTCCTTTCTTTCTTTCTTTCTTTCTTTCTTTCTTTCTTTCTTTCTTTCTTTCTTTCTTTCTTTCTTTCTTTCTTTCTCTCTCTTTCTCTCTCTCTTTCTTTCTTTTTCTTTTCTTTTCTTTCTTTCATTTGTTTGTTTTTTGTTTTCTTCACTGCCCCTTCAGAAACAAGAATATGAAAAGGGATTCTTTGGTAATAGAACTCAATCCCAACCAATCAAGGAACAGGAATCCCATCTTGGCAGTGTGAAAAATCTGCTTTTCTGAAAAATACTTCACTTACAAGATCAAAAGAACTCTTTCCTCTAGATAGACCTCCAAAACATAATCCCATTTCTACAACCCTATTGATGGAGGGTAGATCTGGCAGTTTATTATTAAATTCACCCACTGTTAACCGGCAAAGTACACTCAGAGAATTCAGAATAATGCACAAAATATCCTGTTTTTAAACATTTGAGGCCCATCTTTCAGCACTCACAGCGTCCATGTAGCATTGAGGGATTCGGAAGTGACTCTGCCTCTCTTTTTAGCTCATCCTCCAACTTCCCATAGGTGTAGGTCCCTTTCTTTCACCTGCCCTAGTGGTGTCCTTTCTCATGGTGACTTTGATGATGAAAATGTGTTTTTCTTTAACCTTCTCTCCTCTTTTCCCTGCTTTTAGATTTTCATAGAGCATTTACCAGGTATTTCTATCACTTATACTGATGTTATGCTAAAAGAGTTCCTGGCTCTTCGTCTGCTTTACCAAAGGTCATCTTTCTGTTTTGCTTGTATTTAAAAAGCATAACTGGGCTTTAATATCATGAGCATAAGTTGGTAAGTGAGGTCAGAGTGATGGTGACAATGATGGTAACGATGGTAGTGGTAGAGGTGGCAGTGCAGGTAATGGTGGTGATGGTGATGCTGGTGGTGGTGATAGCAGTGGCAGTGGTAGAGGTGGTAGTGTGGGTGGTAATGATGACAGTGATAGAGGTGGTGGTAGTGGTAGTGGTGGCAATACTGATGGTGGAGGTGGTGGTCATGATGGCGGTGATGGTGGTGGTAGTGGTGATGATGGTGGTGGTGGTGGTGATAGTGATTGTGGTGGTGGTGATGGTAGTGGTGGCAGTGGTGATGGTGGTTGTGGTGGTGGTGGTGGTGATGGTGGTGGTGGTGGTGAGGTGGCAGTGGTGATGGTGGTAGAGGTGAAGGATTTAGTGGAGGTGTTGGTGGTGATTTTGGTAATGAGTGAGGTTGGTGGTAGTGGGGTGGTTCATTTGCATCATTGATTAGTAATAGACTTAGTGGGGCAATAAACTCCGACCTTACCTACTTTCACAATGTAGTTCATGGTTTTGTTTTCATACTGTGTCACTTAAAAACCAGCACTCTCAACAACAGAGTAATTTGTTGTTACTAGCTATACCTTTAACTACAGTCAATGCTGTCCACAAATTTAATTGAAAAATTATCGGAAAATTTTCACTTTGGGATGATTTGATTTGGGATCAGTTTCCTTGTTTTACATATCTGAGTTTATGTTTCTTCATGTTAAATCTGGCCTCTCCCTCAGAACACACCAGATAATGAATGTGAAAGCCCACAGGAATAATAACATCTACTATTTGCTTAGCACTACTCAGTGAGAATATTGAGAAGTTTACCCACATTCCTGATAATTCGGAAAACAATTCTGCAGGCATTGTTTTGTATTATTTACTTTTATTGCCTCAATTCAGAAAAGATTTACAAGCTTAGGAGTATATCTAAAATGCACAAAATGGTATTCTGGAAAAACAAAACAAGAGTGTAGATTAATGTGGAGCCAGCAAAAAGACTGAAAAGTCCAGGCTAATGACATCCTATTTCCAGGGCCCCAAACTGGGCCCTTGAATTTCTAGCAGCCAGTTTGAAAAGGGAAACTGTCAGTTAACACAAGTCATCTTCCTTAAGCAAAAAGCCTGCTTGTTCTTTGGTAGATCGATGTCCATGCTACCCAAAGTGAGCTATGGATTTAATGAAATCTCTATCAAAATGCTAATAGTATTCTTCATAGAAATAGAAAAAAAGTGGGCAGGTGCGGTGGCTCATGCCTGTAATCCCAGCACTTTGGGAGGCTGAGGCGGGCAGATCACAAGGTCAGGAGATTGAGACCATCCTGGCTAACATGGTGAAATCCCATCTCTACTAAAAATACAAAAAATTAGCCGGGTGTGGTGGCAGGCACCTGTAGTCCCAGCTACTCGGGAGGCTGAGGCAGGAGAATGGTGTGAACCCAGGAGGCAGAGCTGGCAGTGAGTGAGCTGAGATGGTGCCATTGCACTCTAGCATGGGAGACAGAGCAAGACTCCGTCTCAAAAAAAAAAAAAAAAAAAAAAAAAAAAAAAGAAAAAGAAATAGAAAAAAGCCCTAAAATTGGCATGAAATCACAAAAGACCCTCAATTATCAAAGCAATCTTGAACAAAAATGCACAAAGCTGGGAGGTGTCATACTACCAAACTTCAAAATATACTACAAAACTATAGTAACCAAAACAGCATGGTACTGGCATAAAAACAGACACATAGACCAATGAAACAGAACAGAGAGCTCAGAAATAAGTCTACACACAGTCAACTGATTTTTGACAAAGATTCCAAGAACACCTGGTGAAAGAACAATTTCTTCAATAAATGGTGTTGAGAAAACTAGATATCCACATGCAGAAAAATGAAATTTTCTTTTCAAATGTAATTTGTTTTTAGAGACAGATGTTGACTCTATTGCCCAGGCAGGAGGGTAGTGGTATGATCACAGCTCACTGTGACCTTGAAATCTTGGGCTCAAGCAATCCTCCCACTTCAGCTTCTGGAGTAGCTGGGACTACAGGTGCATACCATCACACTCAGCTAGATAAAGAAAACCTTTTTTTTTTTTAGAGATGAGGTTTTTCTATGTTGCCCAGTCTGGTATCAAACTCGTGATCTCCTCATTTCAGGCATGTACCACTGTACCCAGCCCCAGAAGAATGAAGTTACTCTTGTCTTGCACCATATACAAAAATCAGCTCAAAATGCATTAAAAACTTAAATGTAAGGCTCCAAACTATGAAACTACTAGAAGAAACGTGGGGGAAAATCTCCATGACATTGATCTTGGCAATGATTCTTTCGATATAACATTAAAAGCAAAGACAACAAAAGCAAAGACATCACACAAAAGAACTTCTGCACAGCAAAGGAAACAGTTAACAGAGTGAAGAGACAAGCTATAGAATGGCAAAGAATATTTTCAAACTATACATTCAGCAAACAGTTAATATCAATATATAAGGAACTAAAACAACTCAATAGCAAGAAAGTACATTACCCCATTAAAGAACGGACAAGACTTGAATAAACATTTCCCAGAGAGACAAGCTATAGAATGGGAGAAAATATTTTCAAACTATATCAACCAACAGTAAATATCAATATAGAAAGAACTAAAACAACTCGATAGCAAGAAAATACATTACCTCATTAAAAATGGACAAAAGACTTGAATAAACATTTCCCAAAACAAGATATACAGATGGCCAACAGATACAGTCACGCACTACAGAACAGTGTTTCGGTCAGTGACAGTACTATATATATCATGGTGGTCCCATAAGGTTATCGTAGAGCTGAAAAATTCCTATCGCCTAGTGAGTCCAGTAGCTGTAGTAACATCATAGTGCAATGCATTACTCATGTGTTTGTGATGATACTGATGTAAACAAACCTGCTGCACTGCTAATCATATAAAACATAGCAAATACAATTATACATAGTACATAATACTTGATATAAATGAGTTTGTCACTGGTTTATGTATTTACTGTACTATACTTTTTTATCATTGTTTTAGCAGGTACTTCCTCTACTTATTAAAAAAAAAAAGTTCACTGTAAAGTAGCCTTAGGCAGGGCCTTCAGGGGGTATTCCAGAAGAAGGCATTGCTATTACAGGAGATGACAGCTCCATGAGTGTTACTGCCCTGAAGACCTTCCAGTGAGGCAAGATGCGGAGGTGAAAGACGATATTGATGATCTCAACACTGTACAGGCCTAGGCTAATGTATGTGCTTATGTCTTAGGTTTAACAAAAAAGTTTAAAAAGTTAAGAAAAAGAAAACATTTTAAAAATAGAAAGGGTCTATAGAATAAAGATAAAAGCATATACATATAAAGAAAATATTTTTATATAGCTGGGCAATGTGTGCTTTAAAGTTAAGTGTTTTTACAAAAGAGTCAAAAGTTAAAAAATTTAAAAAGGTTACAAAATAAAACTGTTACAATAAATTGAGGTTAATTTATGACTGAAGGAAGAAAATATTTTTAAATAAATTTAATATAGCTTAAGTGTACAGTGCTTTTAAAGTCTACAGTAGTGTTCAGTAATGTCCAAGGCCTTCACATTCACTCACTCACCGACTCACCCAGAGCTACCTCCAGTTCTGCAAACTCCACGCATGGTAAGTGCCCTCTACAGGTGTACCATTTTAAAATCTTTTATACTATATTTTTACTGCATCTTTTCTATGTTTAGATGTACAAATACTTAACACTGTGCTACAATTGCCTGCAATGTTCAGTACAGTAACATGCTGTCCAGGTTTGTAGCCTAAGAGCAATAGGCTCTACCATATAGCCTAGGTAATGATTTTTGAATAGACATTTTCCAAAAGAAGACATGCAAGACTGCTAGGTGTGTGGTAGGCTATACCATCTAGGTTTGTATAAGTACACTCTGTGGTGTTCACATAATGATGAAGTTGTCTAAGGACGCATTTCTCAGAATGTATCCCCACCATTAAGCAATACATGACTGTATATGAAAAAATGGCCAACATCACTAATCATCAGGGAAATACAAATCAAAACCACAATGAGATCTCATCCTACAACTGTTAGAATAGATATAATAAAAAGATATATGTTGGTGAAGGTGTGGAGAAAGGGAACCATTGCACACTGTTGGTGGGAATGTAAATTAGTACAGCCATTATGGAAAACAGTATGGATGTTCCTCAAAAAATGAGAAATAGAGCTTCCATATGATTCAGTGATCACAGTGAATTTGGGTATATATCCAAAAGAAATATAATTAGTATGCAGAAGTGATATCTGCACTTCCATGTTTATTACAGCAATATTCACAATAGCCAAGACATGGAATCATGGGGGGGATGTCAGGACCAAACCAACCTGTATGTCTATCAACGGGTGAATGGATAAATAAAACGTGTTACATATACACGATAGAATACAAGTCAGCCACAAAAAAAGAACAAAATTCTGTCATTTCAGACAATGTAGATGAAGCTGGAGAATATTATGTTAAGTGTAATAAGCCAGGCATAGAAAGACAACTACAACATGACTATATGTGGAATCTAAAAATGCTGTTCTCATAGAAGAACAAGGGTTTGGGTGGTGAATGGGACCCTCTCCCTAGCCATCCAAGCCTCTGGTATGGGAAGGTTCCCCATCCATATGGATGGGGAGATATTGGTCAAGGGATATATTTATAGGGAGACATTTATAGTTAGATAGGAGGAAAAATGATTCAGAAGAGATAATATATAGAGACAGAAAGTTGACCAGTGATTGCCTGGGGCTGGGGGAGGCAGAGAGAGGATAGGTGAGGCAGGGAGAGAAATTGGGAGTGACTGCTAATGGTTATGGAGTGTCTTTCTCGGGTGATGAAGATGCTCTAAAATTGATGTTTGCACAACTCTGCGAACGATTGGATTGTACACTTTTAATGGGTGAATTGTATGGTATGTGAATTATATCTTAATAAAGCTGTCTTTAAAATAAAATCCTGCAGGTTACCTAAAGGCCACCTTCCCAGTGGCGGGGGAGCCAAACCAAAGCCTCTCTGCCTTCAGCACCTGTGCTTGTCTCCCTACCACTACCTCACGTTCCTGTTCCACTCTGGAAGTGCGGCAGGTTCTCTAGACAAAGGCAAAATGGGGGCAGGTTTTGAGTGTTTTTTCAACAGAAGCTCCTAGCCAACTGACATTTGTATTGCAAGCATTTCCAAATCTTTAAGAGGTTGGGGTGTTTAGGGTTTGTTCTCAGGCTTGAGTAAGAGATATGCAGGCACCATCACTGTTGCTTTCAGATTTGTGGCTTAAGTCTCTCCCTCCTCATCCAGCGTCCCCTTCCCAAAAGCTCGCTGCTGGAGAAGGCTCAGGGCTGGGGGAGAGTGCAGAGGGTGAGGCCATGGGAGGGGCAGGAAATGGGAGCAAAAGAGAGGGACTTCACTCTCTCTCCATTCCCAGGGATTTAGTTGCTTAGGTGCCTTTCACACTCATCTCTGGAAATCCTAACACTCACTTAGGAGAGAACACTGGAGCCTGATTGTTACATCTGGGTGAGGTGTGAAGGCACAGGCTGAATGATGCCTTAGCGGATAAGAAGGTGAACCGAGAGGGTGGGAGGCTCCAGTGCTCTGGCTTGGTGTCTCCTTGTTTAGAATTCTTTCTCTGAGACATGATATATAATCCCCAGGTTGTATTCATCTGTCAGCTTGAGATGGAGGGAAAATACTCATGTTTTATGTGCTGATTTAATTGTATCCTTCTCTGATGTCCTTGTTTGGGATGTGCTGGTTGAGAGGGGAGTGGCCTGTACAGTGGTGTTTGCCAGGGAATTACTGTGTGCCAGGCACCAAGCACGTCACTTCTGTGCATTGCCTTCTTTGCTTCTCATTACAGATACTATGATTATGCCCAAGTGTGCCTAAGGAAAAGTGAGATATAGGGAGGCTAATGTCACCTGCTGTAAATGTGGCACGGCCAAGATTTGAACCCAAGACTGTCTGATTCTGGAACTCATGGGCTGACCCACTGGTTTATGTAGGCTCATCCCAAAATAGAAGCAGCAGGTTGGTGCAGTACAGGAGTCAGCACCTTCTGTTTGATGGTGGCTCTGCCAAAGAGAGCTGTGAGATCATTGGTAAGGTTGTGATCACTCCAGGACTCACATTTTTCAACTGTTTAAGTTGATTGTTTGTCTAGATATTCTCCAAGGTACCATCTAGACAAGAGGGTTGGTGATTCTAGGCTGATGTCTACAAACAAGAGCTGGAAGAAATGATGATCCTTTTTTTTTTTTTATGGACTTTGCTCTTTAAAAGGAGGCTTTGAGATTAGGACTCTAATCTCATTTAGGAGGCTAATTTTCAGCATGGAGTTGTACAGGTTTTGGGGCCTTTGGAACAGAGTTCAAATCCTGGCTCCACTGTATGTTTTCTGCAAGTCACTCAATCTGTCTGATCTTTAGCTTCCTGGTTGGTAGGATGAGGACAATAAAACCTTCCATACTGAGGATTCATGAATATCTCAGCTATATTCGTTGTATTATGTTCTCCTTGAGGGTGGGCCATGTCTTTTGTATTTCTGGCAGGCATGGGATTGAGTTGAATTGATTTTAAGAGGGAGTAAAAGGCAAGTCTGGCTGTCTATAGACAAACCGGGCATGTCTCTCCTTTGTTCAATGTGCCAGGGGGCAGGGACGCGTTTTCCAGCCCCAGTATCTCCCACTGGCCAGGTTTCTGCCCTGTCCTGAGATCTCGCACGCAGTTCCAGGGAACTGTCATTTTCCACTACACCAGCTGGGTAATACTCAAGCAAAGGTGTATCGGCATATGGTGTCTCTGGCTTTGGGCGTGGAAGAAGGGTTTGTGATGGGCTAGTTTTTCTTCTTTGGCCTCTTTGCTTGTACCCATTCCCCCTTCCACATAGGCATGTACACACTGGCTTACCTAGGTGGATTTTTATCTCGGATTTCCCATGTTGAAATGTTGTTTTGGGAGACAACCACAGCTCTGATGTCAGATACAGCATGGTTGGATCTTGGCAATTCCTGACATTCCTCTATGAGCCTCGGTTTCCTCAACCATGAAAGGAGATAGTAATAACACCTGCTTCCCTGGGCTGTTGTGAAGATTAAATGAAGTTCAGCACAAGGCAAGGACTCCATAAATGATACCAGTTTTACTTTTGTTTTGGCTCCACTCTGCCTGTCCTTAGAGCCCCATGACCACTAAACACACAGAGTGATGGGGGAAAAGGAATCAGAGCCCTACACTTCCTTCAGCTGTGCCAGTTATTCTGACCTATGTTGCTGAATTTGAAGCTAAACTCAGAAATCTGCATTCTGTAAACGTATCTATGACTTTAACTAGAACCACTGGTGTTTTAGACTGAAATGGACTTAGTGGTCATAGATTCTGATCTCCTGCATTTGTAGTTGGTGGAAAATGAATGAGTGAACATCCCTGCCTCCCTGCCAAAACCAGTGGTTTAAATAAGGTAGAAGTTTATTTTTTCACATAAACATTGGTAGCCTAGGGCTGAAATGATGGACCCACAGCCAGCAATGAACAAAGGCTCTACCCAGTTTGTTGCCCTGTCCTCCTTAGTCCAAGAGTTCTACTTTGTGGTCCAGGGTGGCAGCTCTAGCTCCAGCTATCACAACTTCAATCTAGCTCACAGGAGGGAGAAAAAGAAAAGAAATTGGAAGAAGCATTCCATTTAAGAATACATCATGAAAGTTACGCAAGCCATATCATAAGTACCTAAGGATTTACACACCTAAGGATGACACAAGTCATATCATTTTACATCCTATTGCTTAGAACTTTGTCATATTTACATCCATAGTTAACAGGGAGGGAACTCGGGGAATGTAGTATTTATTCTGGTGGCTATGTGCCCAATGAGGATTTGGAGGTTCTATGGTTCTATTATGGAGGAATGAAGGGAAAATGCATCTACGGAGACCGTCAAAAGGCTCTGCCACACAGGTGACACAACTGCTTTACCCCTTCAATCTGTGCTATTTCCATAGCATTCACAAGGTTTTGTTTTTAAAAAATTAAAAGTTTTTGGAGATGAAGTTCTGTCATATATCACCAAGCTGCTCTCCAACTCCTGGGCTCAAGCAATCCTCCTACCTCAACCTCCTGAGTACTGGGACTGCACGTGTGCCACTGTGCCCAGCTGCTTTTATTCATTTTTTGTTTTTTTAGAGACAGGGTTTCACTATGTTGCCCAGGTTGGCCTTGAACTCCTGGCCTCAAGAAATCCTCCTCCCTCAGTCTCCCAAGTATCTGTGACTACAGGTGCATGCCACTGAGTCCAACTGCATCACAAGTCTAGATTAAATTTCCCTTAGGTTCTTAATAAAATTTCTTGAAAATTCTGATCACAAAGATGGCAGCTGGCAAGTTCCAGAGCCAGACAAGTTGGCCAGAGCATGGGCAAAGAGCGTGCGGGAATGCAGTGGAGAGCACCCAGGCCACACCGATGCCTCTGTCAGACTGGGCCCCTTATGTTAAGGAAGACTGTGTCAATCATTGGAGAGCAGAGAAGCCATACTGTCTACCACTGAGGCAACAGGGAGAAGTGAGATTGAGATGTGCCAAGAGAAAAGAATGAGAGCTTCTGGGAAAACTCAGAAACTTGTAAAAATTCCACCTAACCTGGGATGTAAAGTGATGTGCTGCTAAGATGGGCGAGTAGCTCAAGCTTCAGCAGGCAGCCAAAGCAGTCCTAGTCCCCTAAAACAGTGCCCCAGAACTCTTGGCAAAGCCATCGGAAGAGGGCCTGAACCCAGAATTAATAAATTGGAGGGATGCGGAACCTTCAGTATGTTTCAGGCTCTGAGACTTGGTAAGAACACATGAGAGAGAGGTGGGTGTGAGAGAGAGAAAAGGAGAAAGAGAGGAGAGAGAGAGAGAGAACAAAAAGGAAAGACAGAGGAGAGACAGGGAGAGACAGACAGTGGCAGGGGTTGGGGAAAGGGAGGGGGAGGGGAGACATAGTAAGGAAAGATAGAAGAGGAGAAAAAAAAAGAAAAGAGAAGAAATAGGAGAGAGATATGGTATAAACAGGCTGCTTTCAATTGCAAGTGACAGTAACCAACTCAAACTAGTTTAAGAAAAAAAAAATAACAAAGAATAGAAGCAGCAAAAAGGCTGCCAGCAACTAACTTACTCCTGTTTTCTCCGGATCCCTGAAGGACAGGTGCTTCTCGTTTTTCCTTTTTCTAATAGTTACAACCAAAGTTTTAAACATGGATTTCATTGACACAGATTGGCCAACTTCAAGTGTCCTGACCAGGATGAGGGGATGTCAGGACCAGCCAAACCAGAAGGATTAAGAAAGGAGGAGATTGGTTTCCCAAGGAAAATCAGTATGCTGTTACTAAAAGAAGGTGGAGTAGATACTGGGCAGGTGAAAACAACAGATCTCTATTACACATGATGAGGAAATCAGAGAGAAAGGGAGAGAGAGTGAGAGAGAGAGAGGTGAGGAGAGAGACATGAGGAGAGAGATTAGAGATGAACATGGGAAAGTTAGTATAAAAGAGGAAAGAATGAAAGATGAAAGAAAAAAGTATTTGAGAGAAAGTAGAAAAGGAAGAAAGAGAGAGAGAGAAAGAGGAAGAAAGAGAGAGAAAGAGGAAGAAAGGAAGGGAGAAGGAAAGAAAGGAAGGAAAGAAGAAAAGGAAAACAAGGGGAAGAAGAAAGAGGGAAAAAGACGGAGAGAATGGAGAAAGAATGGAAGGAAGAAAGAGGAAAGGGAGGGAGAGGTGTGTTTACCTGCATGTATGCATGAGAAACACAGATGAGTAACACATCTGTGGCAAGCCTTACGTACTGTGGCAAGCCTCTGCTACAACTTAATATCGTGACCCCAGATCCCCAAACAGACCAGATCTAGGAAGAGATGAGGTCTTACTGAAGTTCCTACTCCCTTCCCTCTCTCCTGAGTGTGGTCCCAGCCTGCATCATCCTTATCTCACCTATTTCCACCCCTCTGGAGTCTCTTAGGAAATTGTAGAATTGTCTCCCCAGTGTCATTGCCACACTTTGGTCCAGGAGCCCAGGGGCTTCAGTCTGCCATGTGTTTTCAGCGTGTGGCTGCCTGAAAACACGTCTGTCAACCTTAGCATTGGAGAACAAAAGCTTGGGTTTGACATGAAAAGGACAGCAGAGAAGCAGCCTTGACCTAACTGCCATGTGGCATTCCTAAGCGTGCAGAGCCTGAGCCTGGAAGATATGCACAATACTTGAAAGAAGCCTTTTATCCAGGCAAGACCGGATAAACACATCTGTATGGCATTGATTTCCCCCTCCCCCTTTCTTTCTGGGATTTGGAGCGGGGTTAGGGGGAGGAACAATGAAAACATTTGAAACATCTGACACTGAGTTGGGGTTGTGGATAGGCAGCATTTGGGGGGAAATGAAAGGTGAAATGCCAAATTTAGTTTGGCTCTTTCTTTCTGGCGCCATTTTTTTCTCTTACATTCAATCCATATTTTCCTTTTAGCACCAGTGGGGGTGGTGGATCATGTAACATTCCTATTTAGCACACACATAGCTTGCCTTGTCTTGAAAGGGAAGCATACACTGACAACGGAAACCTCATAACCTCCCGAGTGGGAGACAACCTTAGGATTCTGGCTTCCAGGATATTTATGTTGGTTACTGTTTAGTGCACTGAACACAAACCGGGATCCCTTGACTCATAGCTGAAATGGGATTGGAATCTGAAGGCATAATTCTTCTGCTGGAAACACAAAGGTTGTAGGTATACAAGAGCACACAATTATATTGAAGAAGAAATAAGCCATTTATGCAAGAGGGAACCAAGTATACCCATGTGTCAGGAAGAAAGGGTTTGATACATTATGTTCTGGAATGGATTGGGCCATTTTTCCTGAAGCTCACCACACAACCCACTAGGACAGTCGGGGCTCTGCTCTGGTCTCCCAGATATCCCAGGGAAAGGCTCAGTGAAGCAGGTGTGTTACTAGTTGCAGGCCAAAACCAGGTAGGAGAAATCATAAAATGAATCACACAAGACTTATGATACCTGATACCGTTCATTTGGTTATATGTTGTGGCAGACCTTGGTTCAAACTCTGGGTGTTTTATCTAGTAGCAAGATGGTCTTTGGAAATTCAACCAACCTTTCTGAGGTTCAAATTTTTAGTTTTCAAAAATGAGGATGTTGTGAGATTTAAATGAAAATACAATAATATATAGGTAAAAGGCTTGATATGGTAGAAACTTAGCAAATTCTAAGTAACCTATAGTATTTCCTGCCAGTGTGTTCCCAACTAGTGTGTAAGCTTCCAGAGTGCATATATAATAATTTTCTGGATTTGTATAATACTTTAACTTTAGTGCTTTGTAAACTTACATGGAAATTTTTAAAATAAATTGTAAGTTGGTTTATTATAAACTTTTTTCCCTACTAAGATGGATTTTAGAGTACATTTTAAAGGAACTCTCCCTTGAACCCTGATCTGTTTTTTAGGAAACTGTTTAAGATATAAATCACATACTGTAAAGTTCAGCCTTTAAAAGTGTACATTTCAGTGGTTTTTAGAATATTCTTAGAGGTGTGCATCCATCACCACTATCTAAATCCAGATTATTTTCATTAACCCAAATAGAAACCCTATGCCCATATACCCATTGCCACTTTCTCCATTCTCCCTCCCTCCCCTTGGAGGCAAGGCAACCACTGTTTTATTGTCTGTCTCACCACGTCTACAGCTATATAATGACCTATGGATCTGAAATGGTGTCGACTGCCTCCAAAATGCATATGAGTTAAGTGGAGGACAGATGACACGGGAGAGGAAAATCAGGATACCATTTAAGGAAAAAGAGCTGAAATGGACACTGGGTGCCCAGAAAGACAGATACTTTACTTCTTTTCCATGTAATGAATCTCCCACTAACATCTTTGAGGTTTATGTTGCCCAGCAGATAGCCACTAATGATAATGTGGGTATGGAGCAGCTGAAATGGGACTAGTCCAAATTGAGTCCAAATACACATTGGGTTTTGAAGACTTATTATGAAAAAAGGGATGTAAAATACCTCATTAATAATTTCCTTATAGTAATTACATGTTACAGTAATATTTTCAACGTACTGTATTGGGTTAAATAAAATATATTATTCAATGAAAATCACCTATCTCTTTTTATTTTTTGGAATGTGGCTACTAGAAAATTTTAAGTTACATTTGTGGTTCACGTTATATTTCTGTTGGATAGTGATGCTCTAGATGCTTCTAGATTTGTTTTTCAACTGCCTGTCTCTTGAGATCAGGGACTGTACATTATTATTTTTTCTTTAGTTGAGGGCCTTGTACATGCTATGCAGTTAATACATATTGTTGAATGAATATTGTCTGCCTTTAATGATTCCTCATTTCAAATAAGATGAATGCAAACTTCCTTGAAAATCTGACTCCAACATTGTATTTCAAACCTCTGTCCCGAAGGAGGTTGGACCATATCTCCTGGGCTATGTTTTGCTCAAACAGGCCTCTATACTCTTCCTTACCAGTCCAGCCTGCAGAGACAATGGAGCCCAGGGTACAGGAGGGAGAGATGGGTGAAAGTGTGTGTGGATGAGACATGCTGTCGTATGAGAGTTGTTCATCTCATTATGTTTAAGGCCATAGCTTAGAGAATTTTCATTCTCTAAAGCTCTCTAGATTTTTAAGAAATTACTGAAGCATTTCCCTTACTAAATCCAGTAATTTGTCTACATGCAACTTGGACTTTCTGGAAACTTCTGAAGATTCACAGAGTCCATAAATGTCCTTGTCCTCCCTTTGGCTTAAATTAGTTCATCTATGTTTTGGTCACTTTCAGCAAGATGAGTTAAAAGAACCCAGTCAGGCCAGGCCCGGTGGCTTACACCTGTAATCCCAGCACTTTGGGAGGCCGAGGCGGGCAGATCATGAGGTCAAGAGATTGAGATCATCCTGGTCAACATGGTGAAATCCTGTCTCTACTAAAAATACAAAAATTAGCTGGATATGGTGGCGCTCGCCTATAGTCCCAGCTACTCAGGAGGCTGAGGCAGGAGAATCGCTTGAACCTGGGAGGTGAAGGTTGCAGTGAGCCAAGATCGCGCCACTGTACTCCAGCCTGGTGACAGAGCGAGACTCCATCTCAAATGAAACAGAACAACAACAACAAAAAACCCCAAAAAGAACCCAGTCATCACAGAACCTGACACATGGACTGTGTGTGGTAGATGCTGATCCTACACATGAAAGGTTCCATGGTCCTCATCCATGACAGAGTAGGACCTAGGACCCAGATCCTTTGGCAGTGAGTTCAGTGCTCTTTCTTCCTGTGGCATGCTGGGCCATGAGAGAGAAATCCTGAAGTTCTGTACATTCTTTGAAAAAACACAGTGATGGAAGTGAGACAGATTGTGGGCACAGGGCCATGGCCCTGTTGAATCTGTACTTGTTCCACAAGGTTTCAGTTGTTCCCTCAGACTTTAAGAAAATCATTGTTGTGCTAATGTTTCTTCTTGCTTTCTTTTAAGGAAAAGTGTTTGAGAAGAGTACAACATAGTCACCACCATTTTTTCCTAGGTCAACAAGCATGCCTGTGTTTGATAATTAAGAGTCCTAATGATACACAACTAATGGTAAAAAGTTCAGGGGTAATGACTTCAGTCATGGCTGGATCCAGGTGCTTACATGATTTTGTCAGGAAGTTGCTTCTCTTCTTCTCTGCCTCTGCCTTCCGTGGCACTGAATTCATTGTTAGAATGGGTGGGAGTTTACTGTTGAGGTGGTTACTGGCAGTTCTAGGTTTATGTTCTCACAAATGAATGATTCTTTCTTGATCACACCAGCAACATTTCTAGGATTATCTCTTATTGGACCAATTTATGTCCAATTTTGCTCTGTCACCCAGGTTGGAGTGCAGTGGTGCGATCTCGGCTTACTGCAAGCTCTGCTTCCCAGGTTCATGCCATTCTCCTGCCTCAGCCTCCCAAGTAGCTGGGACTACAGGTGCCCGCCACCACATCTGGCTAATTTTTTTGTATTTTTAGTAGAGACAGGGTTTCACCATGTTAGCCAGGATGGTCTCAATCTCCTGACCTCGTGATTTGCCCATCTCAGCCTCCCAAAGTGCTGGGATTACAGGCGCGAGTCACTGCGCCCGGCCTTTATGTCCCATTTCTACTGCTGAATCATTTCATCAGTTCATTGTTAAACCATTCAAACAAAATACATTGATTGCTTTCCATGTTCCAGCAGTCACACACTTTTTATGAGGAGCCTTTAAATATGAAAATAAATGAATACAAGCAGTATTTTTTAGGAAGAATGTGTTTTTCAAGTTCAATGCTATATTACATTAAGCACTGTGAAGCCAGGCTGTGGGAACATAAAGCTTTTGTTGATGAACCTCAAAATTGCAATTTGAGGTGATGAATGACAGTCATCTCCTTTTCTCTGAGGAACCCAGATGTCAGAATGCACCCACGTCTGAGGTCATCCTTCCTTTGAAATACCTACCATGATGACTCCAGCTCCTGCAGGTTTCCTTCCCCAGGTGAGTCTGGGCATCCCTGTGGGAATCCTGGCCCATTCCACACACCCATCTAGTTGCTGCCTGCCTCTGCTGGCTCCAGGACTGCTGCTGTCTTCTTTCCATGTGCTGCTGCTTGCCCCTGGTTGACTTTCAGCTGATGCAGGAAAGCTCTTTTTGAAGCTGCTGCCATTCCTTCCTGTATAGAAGCATGGATACAGGACCGTCCTGTTTCCTATAGTAGTGGCAGAGATTGGGCTGAGTCTTTTAACAGGGTTCTACTGGGTATTTTGGGAGAGAACTACAAGGATGAGAGAACCCTACACTTACTACCAGACAGAATTGGACTCAGAGGTTCCTTTCCTGGGGCTCTCTGAAGGGTTCTCTCTTACTTTCGTCCATCTCATTTGCTCCAATAGAAGCGTCCTTAGCGTGTCTGTGTCTCTAGGTCCAGGCCCCAGTGAGCGTAGGGCTCAGAGAGATGAAGGAGTAAGTCATGCCTCCCTCATCCCGGGCTAGGGCTTTAATTTCCTATCTCAGCACCTGCTTCTTCCCGGCATAGTTAAAAATATGAATATTCATTCCCTTCAGGGGAGACCTACTTCTTGTTGCTACATATAACTTTACCCGACCTTCAGTAGATCAAGGTCGCTAATACATAAGTCACAAGATCGCTAATACATAATATATAAGTCCATATAGCAATCCATATCCCAAAATGTGTGTTTTTCAGCCTTGAGTAACAGCACAGTGGTGTAGCAGTATAGCAGCAACAGGTCCATGCTGAGATGCACCAGACGCAGTCCTGCTTCTCTTCCTTGTCTTGTCCTCTGTGAGGGGACAGATGGGCACCTTTAACAGTTCCTTCCAAGCACCTGTCTATTTGATTTCTGATCCTCCTGCAAACTATCCTTTGAAATGGAACATACCCAACTCTGAAAGAGTAAAAAAATGTTTAGCTATTGTAGTAGATGAAAGCCTCACAGAAAAGAAACTTTTTTTACCCCCAAAGGCAACAGTGTTCACAGAGACATAGCTTTAGGAGGCTCTGAGCATAACCAAACAGGTATTGAGCTTGTTTGTCTAAATTAGACGTATTTAATCTATCGGATACTTGACTTTCTCCAGATGTTCTTGCTTTACTTTTGCGTATTGTACTAGTTAGTGTTCTCCAGAGAAACAGAATCAATAGATTTACTTACTGATTGATTTTATTAATTATGGGAATTGGTTCACATGGTTATGAAGGCTGAGAAGTTCCACCCTCTGATATTTGCAAGCTGGAGAACCAGGAAAACTAGTGGGGTAAGTCAATCCAAGTTTGAAGGCCTGAGAACTTGGAGGGTAGGAGGGTGTGTTGATATAAGTCCTGGGCTCTGAAGGCCAAAGAACTTTGATGTGAGAAAGCAGGAGAAGATAGATGCCTCTGTTAAAGGAGAGAGGGAATTTGCTCATCCCCAACTTTTTGTCCTATTCAGACCTTCTACAGATTGGATGATGCCCGGCCACACTGGGGAGGGCAGCTCTGCTTCACCCAGTCTGCCAATCCAAATATGAACCTCTTCCCGAAACACCCTCACAGGGTCATAGAAACAACACTTAACTAATAACGTTAAAATTTAGTATTAAATAATAATGTTTAAATAATGTTTATAGGGGCACCTCGTAGCCTAGTCAGGTTGACACATAAAATTAACTTTTACGTATAGCTTAAAAAATCATTGATAAGGTTTTCTTGAAGAAAGAAAGAAGGAAAGAAAGAAAACGTGAAAAATGGATTGGCTTATCCTAAAGGTGAGATCAGGTTTTGGTCAGGTTCCTAGCCCGACACATTCTGAGTCTTCCATGCACAATCCTACCTTAATTCTCATATTTTTATCCTCTACTACAAGCCAATGTGTCATTGGCTTCAGCTAGAACAAGACCTTCACTCTCCCTTGTATGTTCTGTGCCAATTCAGCCTCCACACTTTTATTTATGTTGTGATACGACTGGGTTCCCTCTCCAATTCTGTCCAAATCCCATCTATCCTTCAAGGGCCTAAAGTCAACCTTGTCTAGGAAATCCTCCCCGACTAGCACACTGAATTTCCATCATGCTTTATTTCTTTCAACAATTTGGACTTATTTAAGTTGCAGATAGGAAAAATGAGGTGAAAGGTCTATTATCTAACTTCATTATTTTAAAAGGGAACTGCTTTGACTAAACACACCTTGATTTGTCCATTGGGGGCACAAGAAAACTCAAAAGGCATGGGTTTTGGTGGGCTCAGAGGAACAAAGGGAGATGGTTCAGTTGCTCAGACTGAGGGAAAAAAAGAATCATTGGTTTTCTGCTTCTGATGGGGGAGTGGTGGGGAGAGGAGAAAAGAAGAGAGGTGATGGGGAGGAGTTGTGGGGAGGAGAAGGAAGAACCAGTGAGATCAGCTGAGGTGTGGCTTCTGAGAGGGGAAGAGCAAGTTCCCTATGGCAAAGGGCCTTTAACAGGGGGAGTGTCTGATATTCATTGTGAAGTTGTTTGTGCTTTGTTTATGTCATTCCTTTTCTCTGCTTCCCCCACACTTCAAGGAAAGTCCGACACTCTCACAAGAGCTTTGAGCTGGCAGGTTTTTTGCAGGAAATTGAAGAATGACGTGAGTTTTGTAGCTGGGTTGACAGACTGTGAATCTGAAAGCGTGGGCAAAGAAAAGCAAGAGGTTGGACATAATGACTGCACCCAGACTTTGGAGAAATTTTTGGGAAGAATCTCTGGGGAGTTCTAGTTGATTGTAACCATATCTCAGGGGCTCACCATGGGGCTTCCCTGATTATAGTCCCAAGGTCCCACTCCTCCAGAAAGCTACTTTTCATTCTTTCTTTGTTCTTTCTTCTTCATTCTTTCTTACTTCCTATGTCTCCTCCCCGTTCCTTTCCCACTCTTGTTTTATCCTGTCTTATTTAGAGCAATTTGGCTTCTCTCATCCTTGTATCTACCTTCTCTGTCAGCACAATAAAGACTGGTAATGAACCAAATGATCAAGAGATACTTCCTTTTGGAATAATGGGAGTTAGAATGCAGAGAAGATAGATTGCAAATCTTTATAGTTTAATATATTTTTGTACTCATACTCATCTGTACAAACACATGTATACATATAGGTCTTATTAGAACCCCCAATTTTTAAGTTTTATGACAGTAGGGACCACGGCTTTTTCATAAGTACCCTTTCCGTCCCCTCACAACCATCCAGTGCAGAGCCAGCCATGTAGCCCTTAATCAATGAATTATAGAGGACCTTTAGTGAGTTACCTGACATCTTGGGAGGAGGGAGGAGAAGGGGATGGGATTGACATTTATAGAGCCTCTATTGCATGCCAGGCAGAGTACAGGGCACTTTACATGTAACATCTACAGCATATTTAATGCCCACTATGCATCCAGCATGCTATGTAAGTTCTTAATTCTCACTGCTGGACCATGTTACTCAATTTCAGGAGTTGTGCAATATGGTGCCCATATTCATAACCATCATGTAACACAGATATCATGAGCACTATTGCACAGGTGAGGAGTCTGGGCTTCCAAGAAGCATTAACTTTGTCAAGTTTCCATAGCTAGATTCGCAGAAACATAATATTTGCCCTGGTCTTTTTGACTCCACAGCCAAGGTCTTTTTTTCTCACTTCACCACAAAACAAATCTATTTCAAATATTTGATGATAAGATATGTAGAAGCCAGGAATGAGGAAGCCTGTGCTCATACCCAATATGGTATGCAGTAAGAAAGGAATGGGTGGACGCTGGATGACACATTCCACTCCAGTTGTGCTTCTCAAGGGAGATATTATTGACATATTTCGCCTGGACAATTTTTTTTTTTATAATGTGGGAATGTTCTATGCATGACAGGATATTTTGTATCCTTAGTTTTTGCCCAGTAAATGCCAGGAGTTCTCTTTCTCTTCTTGACACCCTCAAAGTAAATACTCTCAGACATTTCCAAATTTCCCTAGAAGAGTAATACCACTATAGATCAGTTTGCCTCCTTGAGTGACTTCCTAAGCCCTGTTTAGGTTTAGTAGTCAATAATTCTGTGTAGAAATGAATGAATGAATGAATGAATGAATGAATGAATGGTTAGGACTAATTGCAGGCATAGATTGCTTTTGCAAAGGCAGGTTTAGATAGGATATTCCTGTGGCCTTGGATTACTTAAATCATTGGGGACTTAGGAAAATGCCCAAATGGAAGTGTGATGATCCAGATGTGAGATAAAGAACCCAAAGGGCAAACATCGTCTACTCTTCAGTTTACCTCTAACCAGACTCCTTCCTGGTGCTTTCAAGGCTGCAAAATGAAGATTCTGCCTGCTCAATGACAGCCCCAAGTGGGAACAGAGGGAGGGAGGGGCGACAGCCTCACTGTAGTAAAGTGGAATGCCATCGCCCTCCATGCTAATGCAAACCAGCTGCCGGCCGGCCCCAGCTTGCGATAGAACAGGCGGAATTCTTGGACACTGAGTTATTCTTAGAAGCATGTGCACAGTCCCCTGGCAGGGCTCACTGTGAACCGACCGTTGCCAGCCCCCTGTCAGGATGCTGTGCCAGCAGACTCAAGAGTGATTGTTCTCGCTTATGAAAAATAACTTTGGGATTTTAATTTCAAATTACCCACAGAGATGGGGCTGGATATGGAGAATATGGTGCTAAGGGCAGAGAGGAGAGTGAGACAAAGGACAGGGAGGAGGACAGGGAATGTCACCCATTCATTCAGCAAATACATATTGAGTATCTGCTGTGTGCAGATGCTGGGGTTCTCATCACACCCAGACTTCCATCTGAACTGGATGGACACAGGTGAACAGTTGTCTAGACCCTGAGAGTGAACACTCCCACATGCTTTTAGGTTCCGTTGATCGAGTGCTTTTTGTGTGCGAGGCTCTTTACGTCAGGGATCTCACTTAGTCTTCATAGTAGCACTGTGAAGTGAGCAGCATTGCTCTTGTTTTACAGGAAACTGAGTGTTGGAGAAAGAATCTGCCTAAGGCTGTACAGCTATCTAGTGGCAGAGCCAGGATTTGAACCCTGGCCAGCACGCTTCTGCCTTCATGCCTGTGTTGAGCACCAACTGTATGCCAAGGTCGAGCTAGACATTGAGATTGTGAAGCCAAATAAAGGGGCTGAATCTTAGCCCTCAAGTCTCTCTATTGCACTGTCTGTGGGAGCGACAGGCATATGACAAGGAATTGTAATAACGGGGTTTGTAAAGCAGGAGATCAGAACTATAGATAAGCTCCACTGGAAAGTGGCAGGGTCAGCAATCAAAGAGGAAGGAATAGTTGGGTCTTACATAGGGAAGGCGATGGAAAAAGGGCACTTCAAGCAGAGAAGCAGCATGGGTGATGGTTTGTGGGCCGGCAGGTGCAATGGGCTTAGTGGGGCTGCAGCGCGGGATATACTGAGGAGACAGGAGATGGGATGACTGGAAAGGTGAGCAGGAGCTGACTGTGAAGGGCCTCATAGGACAGACCTAAGAGCTGGAACTTTGTCCTGGAGGAACTGAACCCTCCTCTGTCCAATCATTTAGCCACTTGCTCATTCAGCATGTATTTATTGAGCACTCACAGTATGCCAGGCATTCTGCATTTAAATAATTTTAAGCAGGAAACAGGTGCATGAGTTTTACTTCAGAAAAAATTCCTCTGTGGAAAGTCATTGAGGGGCCTCCATGGTGGCCCAGGTGAAAGATGATCCAAGAATGACCAGTGATAGCAGCTGGGAGTTTAGAGACATACATATATAAGACATCCACTTGACACACATGGGGATGAACTGAAGCTTATTTCCTCTGCAAAACTCATTGATGAATGCATGCTCTCATTATGGGGAGTGCCTGCAAATGTAGGTTAGTCTCTAGCAAACCTATATATGTCTGCTCCTGTCAGCAGAATTGCATGTCCATTAAGGAGCATTTGTGTTTGGTTCCAAGCCTATTTATGTCATTCTTAGTTATTAATTACTTAATCCAGTATTAACCCACAAATAAAATAAATTGTGCAAAAAAAGGGAACTGTTTCTGTCAATGCTGAGTTGAAAGCTTTGTAAAGGCAGACTAAGAACTGCTAAAAATTACTATGGAATTGGGTGTGGATGAGACAATGAAAGGATTGGGAAAATCATAAAATTCTAGCAAGATTCTTTACTCAGATTGCTTTACAAGGGTCTTTAAGGTCTTTCTCAACTTCAAAGAAACTGATGCTGGAAATTGTAGATGATGCATTAAAGGGTGTGGTGTATGTAAGAAAGATGACAAGGAGCTGCAGTCAGCAGACCCGTTCTCAAAGAAAAGCCTTGGCTCCACATCAAAAGAGTGGTGAATGAATGTGCATTTATATGTTTTAAGTTAAAATTAAACAGGTTTGAAGTATGTACGTATCATTTTTTAGCTTTACGTAAAGTTTTTATTGAAGTATAACATAGATCGAAAAAAGTGCACAGATCTAAGATTATAGTGTGATGTGTTTTTGTAAAGTCAACACCCAGCATAACCAGCAACCAGATCAAGAACTAGAACTTTGCCAGCACCCCCAAATCTTTCCTCTTGCCTTATTCCAATCATTACACACCCCCACCTCAAATGTAGCCACTACTCTGACTTTTATCAGCATTAATTACCTTCACCTATTAAATAAAGCAGAATGTTTTTGTTTTTTGCTTGGAGCTTAACTTGTTTTGTTTGGCATTATGTTTGTCAAAGCCATCCCTGTTGTTTAGTGTTGCAATAATTTGCTGAATCTCATTGTTGTATAGTATTGTTTGAGCTATGTGTTGGTACACAGTAAGCAGTCAATAAATGATAGTCGAATAGAGATGCAAGTGAACTTTAGCAAAGTAAGACAACACCTGTACAGTTGTCCACCATCTGAGTTTGAATGGTGCTCTGGAAGTGTTGAATACCCCCGGTTTATCTATCCAGTCTACCCTGAAAAATATATATGTTGTTCCTAGTGACTAGCTATTATGAGTAGTGCTACTATAGACATTTTTATACAGATCTTTTGATGGACACAGGCAGGCATTTCTTCTGAGCATATATCTAAGAGAAAAATTGCCAGGTCCTAAATTGTACATATATTCGGGTTTAATCGATACTGAGGAAGAGTTTTTCAGAATGGTTGTGTCCGTTTCTGCTTCTGCTTGTGCAGTATGAAAGTTCTAATGGCTTCCGCATTCTTGCCAACACTTGATATTATCTATGTTATTGTTTCTAATTTTAGCTGTTCTTGTGGGGGTAAAGTGATATCTAATATTTTTGTTTACTTTTAATAAATGTTTTATTATGGGATAATTTTAGATTTGCAGGAAAGTTGCAAAGATAGTGCAAAGAGTTCCTGTATAGCCCTCACTCACTTTTCCCCATTTGTGAACATCTTCCATTACTGTAACATCTTTATCAAAGTGAGGAAACTGATATTGGTAGGTTACTGTTAAGTAAACTCCAGGTTTTATTTAGATTTCATCAGTTGTTCCGGTTTTATCCTCTTTCTGTTCTAGGAGCCCTTCTTCCAGGGTACCACATTACATTCGGTTGTCATGCCTCCCTAGTGTCTTCTGGTCTGTGATAGTATCCCAGTCTTTCCTTTGTTTTTTATGACCTTGATAGTCTTGAGAGATACTGGCAAGCCCTCCTCTAGCAAGTCCCCTGTTCTGGGTCTGTTTGATGTTTTTCTTAAGGCCAGAATGGAAGTAAGGTTTTTTGGAAATAATGTCACAGAGGTAAAGTGTTCTTCTCATTACACCAAAATTAAAGAGTGCATGACAGCCACATGGCATCATTGATGATGTTTACTCAAAAGTGCTGTTAGTAGATACTTTTTTCTCACTTGGTGAAGGTAGTGTTCTCCCCAGATTTCTCCACTGTGAAGTCACTATTTCTCCTTTTCTCAATCCTGTACTTTGGAAGTGAATCACTATGCCTAGACCACCCTTAAGTTGGGAGGAGAGGGAGAATTAAGATCTACCTTTTGGAAGGTGGAATATCTAGGCATATTATTTGGATTTTTTTCTGCAAGGAAGATTTGTTTAATCTCATTCATTCATATCTGTAAGAACTCACATTAATTAATATTAATTAACATGAGTTAATTATAATCTTTGGGTTATAATCTAATACTACATTATTTATTTGTTGCTCACATTTTTTCATCTCTGGCAATTGGGAGCTCTTGCAGGGTGACTCCGATGTTCCTTTAGAGAGCCATCCCCACAATCCTTTTGCTTTTAAACTACTTTCTTACTTTCTGGTACTACAAGATACTCCAGGTTTATATTACATTTTCCCTGCCCCAGGCTCACCCATTTCTTTAAGAAGCCCTGATTTCTTTTATTGGCGAATAGGATTTAGAAATCAAGATCTCAGTGCATGGTGTCCTATTGTGGCTTTCATTTGCATTTCCCATGAAGAGGGTCACCTTTCCAAATGTTTATTGGGCATCTGGATATTTCTTTTAGCAAAGTGTTTATTCAAGTCATTTGCCTTTTTTTGTTGTTGTTTTTTTGAGACGGAGCCTCGCTCTGTCGCCCAGGCTGGAGTGCAGTGGTGCGATCTGGTCTCATTGCAAGCTCCGCCTCCGGGGTTCACGCCATTCTCCTGCCTCAGCCTCCCGAGTAGCTGGGACTACAGGAGCCCGCCGCCACGTCCGACTAGTTTTTTGTGTTTTTTAGTAGAGATGGGGTTTCACCGGGTTAGCCAGGATGGTCTCGATCTCCTGACCTCGTGATCCGCCTGTCTCGGCCTCCCAAAGTGCTGGGATCACAGGCTTAAGCCACTGCGCCTGGCCTGCCTTTTTTTTTTTTTTTTTAACTAGAACATCTCTATTGTTTTCTTATTAATTCAGACATTATTTCCTTTTTTATATATTCTGGATTTTAGTTCCTTCATTAAATATATGCATTATAAATATCTTCTTCCACCCTGTGGCTTGTCTTTTCATTCTATTACTAGTGTCTTTGGAAAGGACATTCTTCATATTATCATGGTACAATTAGTCACGTTTTCCTTTTATGGTTCTGTTTATAATTATTAGAATGTTTTCCTATGTTATCTTATAAAAGTTGTATTGTTTTATGTTTAGATATAAAATAGACATGGAATTGATTATTGTGTGTAGTGTAGGGAGGGGTTAAGATGAGGTTTTTTTCCCATATCCAACTGACTGCTCCCTTTTATTGAAAAGACCATCCCATCTTCACTGCAGGTATTTTTATCTTTGTTTCTGAACTCTGTTCAGTTCTGTAGGTCTATTTGTCTATCCTGTCACCAGTACTACACTGTTTTAATTGCTGTAGTTTTATAGTAAGTTTTAATATCTGGTAGTATAAATTCACAGTTTTTAAAGTTCTTCAATATTATTTTGGCCATCCTTGGTACTTCTCATTTTTATATAAATGTTAAAACAGCAGGTGAATTTTCTCTGGCGCACGTGCACACACACACACACACACACACACACACACACGCACCCTACCTAGTAGGAATTTTATTGAGATTCCATTGAATTTATAGATCAATTTGCAGAGAATTGACACCTTCAAATGATCAACTCTTCTTCTCCATGAAAATATAGCAAATTCCCCCACTTATTCAGGCCTTTTAAAATTTCTCCCAAGAATGCTTTTCAGTTTTTAGGGTAAAAGTCTTATTTCTATTTTGTTTTCATTTTAAGTGTTGACATTTTGATGTTATTTTTTGAGGTAGCTTTAAATTTTTCACTTGTAATTGTTTATTGACAGTGTATTTAAAATATTATTTAAAAATATATTGATGTTAGCTTCCCTTTTTTGTTTTTTTTTTTGAGAGGGAGTCTCGCTCTGTCACCCAGGCTGGAGTGCAGTTGCATGATCTCGGCTCACTGAAATCTCCACCTCCTGGGTTCAAGCGATTCTCCTGCCTCCGCCTCCTGAGGAGCTGGGATTACAGGCACATGCCACTACGCCCGGCTAATTTTTGTATTTTTAGTAGAGACGGGGTTTCACCATTTTGGTCAGGCTGGTCTCGAACTCCTGACCTTGTGATCCGCCCACCTCAGCCTCCCAAAGTGCTGGGATTTCAGGAGTGAGCCACCGTGCCTGGCAGCTTCCCTTCTTAATTTAATTATTTGTCTGTAGAATATTTTGGCTTTTTTATGTACACAGTTATGTTATCTGTCAATAAGGGCAACATTTTTTCCTCTTTTTCAAGCTATCTACCTTTTAATTATTTTTTCTTTTCTTATTACACTGGTTATGACCAGTGCAGTTTTGACTAAAGTGCTGTTAGTAGATACTTTTGTCTCATTTCCAATCTCAGATGAAAAGCTATCAACATTCCATTATGAAGTATTAATGTTTTCTACAGCATATATATATATACTCTTACAGATTTTAAAACTTCTATTCTAGGCCTACTTTGCTATTGTTTTTAAAAATCATGAATGGATGTTGGCTTTATAAATGCTTTTGAACTTATTGAATCGATCTTATGATTTTGCTCCTATATTGTATTAATGTGGTGAATTATATTGATTGATTAATTTTGAATGTAAAATGCAATTCTGCATTACTGGAATAAACCTGACTTGGTTGTCATATATTATTCTTTTTATATATGGTTAGATAATGTTTGCTTATAATGTTTTCATGTAGGTTTATGAGAGACATGACTAATAATTTTCAATTCTTATGTTCTCATCAGACTTTGTTTTCAAAGCAATGCTGGACATTATAGATAAATTGGGAAGTTTGGGGTATTTTTTTCTTACTTTTATTTAGAAGAAATTGTTTAAGATTAGTGCTATTTCATCGTCAGATATTTAGAAGATTTCACCTGTGAAGCCATCTGGACCTGAAGATTTCTTTGTTGAGGGATTTAATTACAAATTCAAATTTTAAATTAGAGGACTATTTCTTTTTTAAAAAATCCTGTGCCAGTTTTACAAAGTTTTGCTTCCTCTCTTCTTTTCTCCTTTTCTTTTTAAAAGGAATTTCTCCATTTTTTCTAAATTTTCAGGAAAAATTCTAGGATTCTTTGATGTTCCTAAAAATACATGATTAAGTCAAAATGTGGTAAAGAGGTCAAGATCAAAGCATAGTGTTCAGGTCCTCTCTGGCCCAGTGGTTAAAAATGTGAACTCTGGTACTTTTCTACTCTTTAGTCTTTTTAAAGATAAATTTTAAATGCAAACAAACAAACAAACAACCAAACAAAAAACCTTGTTTATTCAGCTGCAGCATTAGAACTCTAAACAGTCACCAGACGAGGAATTCCAAGGTGAGAGTTTTCAGCACATTTCTGCTTGGTCTCTTATCCTTCTGCTCTGAGGGGAAAAGAGGGTTGTGCTCACTTCTCTATGCCTCTCTTCTCTCAGGAATCTTGTTCCCTCAATTCCTGGCTGCCCTGAAAGCTCTGAACTATAATTTTTATCTCCCCAATGTCCAAGATTGTTGCAGTTTTTGCTGACATCTTGGCTCTTAACTGTTGTCCTCTGTCTGGAATCTTTGCAAATGCCACTAGAGGAAAATGGCTCACCTCTGTGGTTCTCTTCTCTCCAGGATCTTGACTTCTTAAGTACTGGATGCTTTAGCAACTCTCTGATGCCTTCAAATAGGTATATTTTTGTATTTTAGTTGGCTTTTCTACTTTTTTCTTGGCAAAAACATTGGTCCACTGTAAGTTACTCAAAATAGGTAGAAGTAGATATCTGAATATATCTTTTTTATTAACTTCTCACTTGAACTGAATTTTTGAATTAGCCCATTGACTAAGAGTCTTGGTTGACAAGAGATAAGACATCTGCTACCATGATGATGATATTAATAGTAAGTAGCAGCTAAACATCCATTGATAAGTCATGAGGTTGACCAGATTCTCTGTTAAATTATTTATATGTATTATTTCATTTATCCTCCTAAGAACTCTGGAGGTGGGTACTACTATTTTCATTCTTTAGATGAGAAACTGAATTCATAGTAACTGGCTCATATTCACAGGGCTAATTAATGACCATAGTAAAATACGAGACAAGGCTGCCTGATACCAGAGGCCACACACATAATATTCATAAGGTATTTAGAATGCATTTATCCTTGTAGTTGATGTCACTGGGCTAGAAGAACAAGGAGGGCTAATACTGTTGACAGGGGAAACTCTTTGGAGATTTAGTATGGGATGCAGGACCACCAGACTAGCGAAGGGGTAGACTCCCACCATGCAGGAGATTGACCTCTTGCCTAGATAGAAGAGAGATGTTATTTATAGTTCATAAATATAATACATTCTAAATCTGGAAGTCAGTTTTTTTACTTTTGTGTTTTTAAAAAAGGGCTGCATCTTACAATAGATGTCAAAAGAAAACTCATCAGCTGCCTAGCACCAGAGTCAACTGCAGGAAAGTTGTCATGGCCAGCACATGTGCAACCTTCCTCTTTGCATCTGATGGCCATTTCAGTTGATTTATTTGATTTGGTAGCACCTTACAGGATTGATTATAACTTAATGCTGCCCCTACATAATGCTTCTTTTAAAAAGTTACACTAGGATTTAGCACTGAAATAAGAACTTGAGTTCATTGGTTTTCCATCCTAAAGGAAATGCCATCAATGCAGTTGGAACTGTCAATTTATTTTGGAATACAGTGTAGACTTTTTGAAGCCAACAGTAGCTAATGTGACTGATTCCTGCATCATGAAGGACATCAAGCACCCAACATCTAAATGTCAAATCTTCTAGCTGACTTTCAAGAGAAGCTATTTAACTGCCAGGAATGTGTAATTCAATAAAGGGAAAAACAGAACAATGAATTTAACCAAGTCGGAGATTCAAACGAGCTCCAGCGTTCTTCGATGTGCCTGGAAATAACGCTGTTAGGCGAAAGGTTCCAAAAGGGTCAAAATCAATGATTTGATCCTGAGAAGAACTATAGCCTGTTTGTTCAAATGCAGATTTAGCACCATGCTGCTTGGGTTTAAACCTTTGCTCTGATGCTCAATAGCTTGGGAATCTTGGGCACCCCTCTCTACCTCAATGTCCTCATGTGTACATGGGGATAACAATAACGTCTACCTAATGGAGGTTTCATGAGGATTCAATGAGTCAGTACAGGTAAACACTAAGAAATACTTGGCAAAGGATGAATGCTCAATAAAGGTTAGATATCAGGACAAGCAGCAAACCACTTTTGATATTATGCCTAATGTTTTGTCTGATGGCCTATATTAGTTTGTTCTTATATTGCTATAAATAAATCCATGAGCCTGGATAATTTATAAAGAAAAGTTTAATTGACTTCTGGTTCTGCAGGCTGTACAGGAAGCATGATGCTGGCATCTGCTTAGCTTCTGGGGAGGCCTCAGGAAACTTACAATCATGGCAGAAGGTGATGGGGGAGCAGGCATGTCACATGGCCAGAGTAGGAGCAAGAGAGAGAGAGACAGAGACAGAGAGAGAGATGCCATACACTTTTAAATGACCAAGTCTCATGATAATTCACTCACTATTGTGAGGATAGTACCAATGGGATGATACTAAACCATTCATGAGAAGACTGCTCCTATGATCCAGTCATCTCCTCACCAGGCCCCACCACCAACATTGGGAATTACATTTCAACATGAGATTTGGGTGAGGACAGCATCCAAACTATATCACTGTCCATGGCCAAAAGTGATAAAATAATTTTAGATTCTGAATTTAAAGATGCTTTAGGGGTTAATGTTAAACATGATATTGATGAAACAAGGTGTATTTAAGCATGTGAATAAATGAGTGCTATTTTTAGCCACTGAAGGTTTTATTTGTTGCTACTGTTTTCTATTTACATTTAATGCAGTGGGGTTTTTTTTCTCATCAGAATTGGTGTTAAATTACATTTTTAAAAACTGAACTCTGTAAAGCCTTTTCCATCAGCAGCCCTGTAGTCTATGCCTGGGATATTGCAGTTGACTCGTAACTGGTTTCCTCATGTATTGCTTTGCTTTTTTGTAATTGTAGCCATACACAAGTGACAAAGTGACAGATATCTTGCAGACTGAATTATGTTGCTCTCTGCTGAAAAGTCTCTAAAAGTTCCCCACTCTTCTCAGAATAAGACCCCAAATTCATAACATGGCCTGACTCTTCCCTGTTGTGCCTCCTTTCTGGCCTCATCATTTATCATTGTCTCTCATTCTGTCTGTCAGCCCTTCTTGAGGCCAAGTCCATTCTTCTCAGGACCTTTGCTCTTCGCCTCTCTCTGTCTGAAGGTTCCATGGCTGTATGGGTCAGTGTTCTCTAGAAAACAGAAGCAAGAGATGTACAGATATTTAAGAGAGGATTTATTATGGAAATGGGCTCACACTGAGAAGTCCCATGACCTGCTGTGTGCAGGCTAGGGCACTAAAGAAACTGGTGCTCCAAGTGTGGTGGCTCATGCCTGTAATCCCAGCACTTCGGGAGGCTGAGGCGGGCAGATCACGAGGTAAGGAGATTGAGACCATCCTGGTTAACAGTGAAACCCTGTCTCTACTAAAAACACACAAAAAATTAGCCAGGCGTGATGGCGGGCGCCTGTGGTCCCAGCTACTCAGGAGGCTGAGGCAGGACAATGGTGTGAACCCAGGAGGCAGAGCTTGCAGTGAGCCGAGATCACAGCACTGCACTCCAGCCTGGGCAACAGAACAAGACTCTGTCTCAAAAAAAAAAAAGCTGGTGCTCTAACTCTCCATTTAAGAGCAAAGGTCAGAGAACTGGGGAGACTGCTGATGTGAGTCCTGGAGGCTGAAGGCCTGAGAACCTGAAGTTCTGATGTCCAAGGGCAGAAGAAGATGGATGTCCCAGATCCAGAGGAGAGAGAAAATTTGCCTTTCCTTTGCCTTTTTGTTCTATCCAGGTTCTCAACAGATTGGATGATGTTCACCTACACTAGTGAGGGCAAATATTCCTTATTCAGCCCACTGATTGAAAAGCCAATCTCTTCCAGAAACACCCTCACAGACACACCCGGATATAATACTGTATCAGTTATCTGGGCAGCCCTTAACCCAGTCAAGCTGACACCTAAAATTAACCACCACATCAACTAATTCCTGCCTACTCTGAGGAAATGTCATTCCTCAAAGCCTTTTCTGATGTTAGGTCAAAATCAACCTCATATTACTAGCCTTCCCACTTTCTTCTTACAGCGCATACCATGGTTTGTTATTCTTTATTCTTTTGAGTGACTGTTTAATTAATGTTATTGCCTCCACTAACTCGTAAGTTCCACATGGGCATGAATTGTGCATTTTTAAAGTGTTAAATTCCTAGTGCTTGGCATGCACATATATCCTCTCTCTCTCTCTCTCTCTCTCTCTCTATATATATATATATATATATATATATATATATATATGGGAGTTGGCTCACACAATTATAAAGACATGCACACATATATAGGTACACATAGATAGAAAAATGGATATACTATATATGTATATCTTATTAAAATACAATATATGTAAAGCACACTATATTAGTCTGTTCTCAAATTGCTATAAAGATACTACCTGAAACTGGGTAATTTATAAAGGAAAGAGGTTTAATTGATTCACAGTTCCTTGTGGATTGGGAGGCATCAGGAAACTTACAATCATGGCAGAAAGGGAAGCAGGCACATCTTACGTGGCAACAGGTGAAAGACAGTGTGTGTGAGAGTGCAGGAACAACTACCATTTATAAAACCGTCAGATCCTGTGAGAATTCACTCACTACCATCAGAACAGAATGGGGGAACCACCCCCATAATCCAATCACTTCCCTCCCTCAATACATGGAGATTACAGGTTCCTCCCTTGACACCTGTGGATTACAATTCAAGATGGGATTTGGGTGGGGACACAGAGCCTAACCATATTATTTTGCCCCAGCCCTTCCCAAATCTCATGTCCTTTATACATCTCAAAAACAATCATGCCTTCCCAACAAATTCCCAAAGTCCTAACTCATTTCGGCATTAACATAAAAGCCCAAGTCCAAAGTCTCTTCTGAGACAAGTCAGGTCCCTTCAGCCTATGAGCCTGCAAAACCAAAAGTGAGTTAGTTACTTCCAATATATAATGGAGATGCAGGCATTGGGTAAATGCTGTCATTCCAAATGGGAGAAATTGGCCAAAACAAAGGGGATACAGGCCCCATGCAAGTCCAAAGTCTAGCAGGGCAGTTATTAAGTCTTAAAGCTCCAAAATAATCTCCTTTGACTCCATATCTCACATTAAGGTCTCACTGATGCAAGAGGTGGGCTCCCACAGTCTTGGGTAGCTCTACCCCTGTGGCTTTGTAGGGTACAGCTCCCCTTCTGGCTACTTTCACTGGCCAGCCTTGAGTGTCTGTGGCTTTTCCAGGCACACAATGCAAGCTATCACTGGATCTCATTCTGGGGTCTAGAGGACAGTGGCCCTCTTCTCACAGTTCTACTAGGCAGTGTCCCAGTGGGGACTCTGTGTGGGGGCTCCAGCTCCACATTTCCCATTTGCACTGCCTTAGCAGAAGTTCTCCATGAGGGCTCCACCCAAGCAGCAAACTTCTGCCTGTACATTCAGGCATTTCCATACATCCTCTGAAATCTGGGTGGAGGTTCCCAAACCTCAGTTCTTGACTTCTGTGTACCCACAGGCTCAATACCACATGGAAGCCACCAAGGCTTGGGGCTTGCACCCTCTGAAGCAATGTCCTGAGCTGTACCTTGGCCCCTTTTAGCCATAGCTGGATACAGAGTGCTAAGTCCTAAGGCTGCACACAGGAGCTAGCCGACCCATGAAACCATTTTTGACTCCTAGGCCTCTGGGCCTGTGGGAGCAGCTGGCGCCAAAATCTCTGATATACCCTGGAGACATATTCCCCATTGTCTTGGTGAATAACATGTGGCTCCTTGTTATTTATGCAAATTTATGCAGAAGGCTTGAATTTCTCCCCAGAAAAATGTGTTTTTCTTTGTTATTGCATCATCAGGCTGCAAATTTTCCAAACTTGTATGGTCTGCTTTTCTTTTAAACGTAAGTTCCAATTTCAGATAATTTCTCTCAAGTTCAAACTTCCACAGGTCTCTAGGGCAGGGACAAAATGCTGCCAGTCTCTTTGTTAAAGCATAGCAAGAGGCATCTTTACTCCAATTCCCAAGAAGTTCCTCATCTCCATCTGAGACCACCTCAGCCCAAACTTCATTGCCCATACCCCTATCAGCATTTTGGTCTAAACCATGCAACAAGTCTCTAGGAAGTTTCAAACTTACCTACATTATTCTGTCTTCTTCTGAGCCCTCCAAACAGTTCCAACCTCTGCCTAGTAGCCAGTTCCAAGGTCACTTTCAGTTTTTGGGTATCTTTATAGCAGTACCCCACTCTCTGCAGTACCAATTTACTGTATTAGTTCTCTCACTGCTATAAAGATACTACCCCAAACTGGGTAATTTATAAAGGAAAGAGGTTTAATTGACTCACAGTTCTGCATGGCCAGGGAGTCCTCAGGAAACTTACAATCATGGTGGAAGGGGAAGCAGGCACGTTTTACATGGTGGCAGGTGAGAGAGAGTGTGTGTGAGAGTGCTTGAAAAACTACCATTTATAAAACCATGAAGTCTTGTAAGAACTCTCTGGCTATTATGACAACAGCATGTGGGAAACCGACCCCATAATCCAGTCACTCCCCTGCCTCGACACATGGAGATTACAGGTCCCTCTCTTGACACATCGAGATGAGATTTGGGTGGGGACACAGAACCAAACCATATCACACACAAAATATTTAGCTGGGTAACTTTTTTAGAAACAAAAACTTCCATGTTACCAACACCCAAATCAAGAAAGAGACAAGAACACCCAGAAGCCTCTCGTTCCAGTCATTCACAAAAGGCAAAACTTGTTTGGATTTTTCCCATCTGAGATTGATTTTGGTTGTTCTGGAGCTTTCTATAAATGAAATTGTAGACACATACTCTCCTGTCTAGCTTCTTTTTGCTAAACATTATGTGTGAGATCTATCTGTTTTGTGCATGTCCTGATAGTTTTGTTTTCATTGCTGTATTACAGTCTATTGTCTGAATATAACACAATTTATTTATCTTTTTACTATTGATAGAAAGCTGAGTTATTTCCAGTTTTGAGTTATAACATATATTGTTGCTATGAACATTCTTTTGCATGTCATATATGCTGATTTTTCCTGGGTTTATAACCAGGAGTGCAATTGCTACAAAGCTGCATCATATGTTTTGCCAAATTAGAAAAAATGCAAAATTTCATGTAGTGTGGGAGAACCTTTCCCTCCATTTTGAATGAGGAGCTCCCCAGAGTTCTGGACTCCATCTTAGTCCTTTTTTCACAAAGTGTTTATGAGCCATGAAAATTCTCAAAGATAGGTGGAATCAAATTGGCTGTCATAATACATGGAAAGAATTTACAGGGACAGGGGTATCTAGAGGTGCAAGGACTCTTTTGTGGTGCCTGCTGAGACATTCTGATCTCAGCCCTGGGGAGTCTTCCAGGCTGGGATCCAGTTAGGCTTGTTCTACCTGTCCACTCCCTTTCTTTCTCCTTCTTGGCTTTGCACTTTTTCATAATTTCTTACTTCCAGAGGAGTGGGTTTCAGAGATGAGTTTACAAACATATCAATCATTTGCTTCCTGGAACTAAAAGTTCCCCACAGGCCCCTACTGCACTTGAATCAGTCAGGTCAGCAAGTGATCAACCCATGTGCAAGGGGCTATTTGTTACCTATGACTGGGGGCTAGGAGCTGAGACTGGGCTGACGTAGCATTTGGGTAGTGGCAGAAAGAGCTCTCCACTCAAGCTCACTCCCCCTTTGGTGTGACAGTGACAAACTCCACGATGACTTCTCTTCTCTTTGGCTAATCAGGATCCTTTCCAGTAGCAGCCTTGACACCTCATTTAACCACAGCTGTAAAGGCACCTCCAGATCCACAGCACATGGATCATAACTGCTCAGAACACACTCAGAGTCCAGAGGAAAATGCAGGTGTTTCCTTTCCTTCTCAGAAGGTTTTTCACGCAATGCTGAATCTCTCTTTCCTGGATTTCTGGAGTCCTTTCTCCTTCGGTTTTACTCTTCCCTCCATGTTCCTCCCACCTTCTCCTGGGTCCTGTCTTTATCTTGTACATCTCAGGCTGGAAATAATATTAAACAGTGCCCTCCTGCCTCTCCCCTACCCCTCATGTTGATAAGTATCTTTGCTGGAGAGTCTCTTCTACTTCTGAGAAGAGCAACCACAAGATAAAGACTGGAGGGGCTTTGGGGAAGACAGAATGGTACCCCTAAAGCACCACTTTGATGAATGGGTTTTCTAAAATATTCCTCACCACTAAAGTTGAGGTTTGGTTGGAGTGGGCAGAAAAGTCACAGAACAAATGGAAACTTCTTTTTCTAAAAAAAAATATTTTAAAGTTAGATTTATTGAGGAATGTTTTATACACCATAATATTAATCTTTTTTTGGACCTACAGTGCAATGAATTATGACAAGTGTATACAGTTGTGTAAACACCACCATAACTGAGATACAGAACATTTCCGTCTCTCTAAAATGTGCCCTGGGGCCTTAGCACAGCCAGTGCCTCCCACCAGTCCTGAGAGGGGATCTGTAACAGTACAAATGCCCCCTAAGGAGGCCACACTAGTTAGTCTGGAATGGATGGCTGAGGATAGGTCTTTGTTTCCTCTGGATGGGAGGAATTGGGGCAGTGTGAGTTGAACAAGGAATGGCTCGTGCTGAATCCAATTTAGCCCCGGGAACAAGGTTCTGGATGAAGTGTCAGGGGATTGAGACCTGGGTCTGGAGGGGAAACTGGGGGAAGCATCAACCCCAGGGGGCATACTGCAGCTGGATGTGGACTGGGGATTGAAAGGAGGAGCAAAACCAGAAACCAGGAGGCAGGAACTCAGCATCCCACATGGAGTCCTGTAGGTTCTTCGGACTATGTCCTCAATAGTCTTAAAAGTGTCAGAACTGTCATAAGGAACATGGACTGGGATCAAGGAAGAGTGGGCAAAAGGGGGTGGTCTGGGTGGCACTAAAGACTTGCTGGTTTCAGGTTGTGTCTGTGTGTGTATGCATGTGTGTGAGTGTGCATGTGTGCATATGTGTATGTGTGTGTATGTGTGCATGTGTGTATAAGTGTGTGTATGTGTATGAGTGTGTGCACACATCTATACATGTGTGTCAGTGTGCGTGCATGTGTGTATGTGTGTGCATGTGTATTCAGAGACCATGGCAAGACACTGGGTCATCTCAAGACATCCCAGCTGGCCCATATTCTCAGCTGAGTAGGGAAGCCTGGGGCAAGGCCAGCCAAGTCTGGCTGGGGCAAGGCCAACCAGGGGGCTCCAGTGCAATGAAGGAGCCTCTTCCCTTCGTGCACTGGAGCCCCCTGCGCTGCTTCACCAACAAGCCCATGCTGGAACTGAGCGGAGCAGCATATGCTGGGTGCTGACATCCCAGCTGCATGCTCATGCACCATCATCCCCAGCTGGAGCAACCGCACATTCTTAGACACTCTATGTCATGGAAAGAGAGGTGAAGTACTCCATCTGCTCTGCTCTGCTCTCTCCAAACGTTACCACTCTGGCAACAAAACGGGGGCACTGTGGCTAGAGACTCTTTCTTCTCTTGGAGGGTGGAGAGATTCTTTTAAATCCTGGAGTCCTTGATGGTATTAAGTTTGAGGAATTTTTCAAACTGTCATTAGGCAGAAGCATCTGCTAACAACCCCTTTCTGTGCATAGTACTCATGGAGACTTGGTCTGAGGAGAATGACTCGGCAGGTTGTGTTTTTGTGGAATTATGCACCAGAGGAGATAAGAGCATGCTTTCTTTCTCATAGCTGTTTGCTTTAGTTGATGAATATGTTTAATTATTGAGCCTCTACTGTATACAAGATGATAGAAAGCCAGAGGTAAATCAGCCAGGTAAGGTCTCTGCCCTCATGAGCTGATGGTCTGGCAGAGGTGAGCACCTGCCCAGAGCAAGGCCCTGTAGGAGGCTCTCTGATGGGCTCCAAGGTGGTTGTGACTGATTGATTGCTTCCACAGTTGTCATTAATATGCCCTTTACACAAAGACTTTGCAACTCCTTCCGTTGAGAGGGGGAGCCTGGTTGCCTATCCTTGAATCTGGGTTCAACTGTGACTTGATTTGGCCAGTAGAAGGTGAGGAAGTGGGACAGTACCAATTGTGAACCTAGGCCTCGGAAGATTGGGTGCGTATCTTCTCTTTCCTAGAACCTTGCTTCTGTTGGGTGAACAAGCTTGGACTAGTCAGCCAGAGAATGTGAGACCCTGTGAGAAAGAGCTCATTTGTTCAACTTGAAATCATGTTAGATCAGTTGACAGCTAGCTGATTCCCAAACAGACAAGAGAGTCCAGCTTGGAATAGGAGAGCTGCTTTTTCTACTCGCAGTGACCACAGACACATGACTATGCCCAGCTAAGAGTAACAGGGCTGCCCAGCCAACCTGCAGACATGTGAGCAATAATAAACCTTGGTTTCTCACTGAGCAAGGCTGTCTGTATTCACTAATGGCTGTGCAAGGCTCTGACTTTCTGGAGACTCAAGAAGCGCCCAGTGCCCCAAAGAGCCCCTTTGAAACAGCTCCTCTTCTCTTCTTTCACCCTTCCATCCCCAGCTTTAAATCATCGCTTGTTTGAGGCAGCAAGAACCATTGCTATAATGTTTATAGCATTTCACAAATCATTTTACGGGAGGAGGGCAACACAGCAAAATTGGTACGATGGATATTTATTTTCCTAATGCCACTTATCAGGTGTTGGTCATGAAAATAACCTGTCTGCTGGACTCCTCTACAGCTGGTGGAAAGGGTGGGAAAGCCAAGAGGAACATAACGAAGAGAGAGAAGCAAGGCACTACTTTATTTTTGTAGAAGGGAAAATACTATACATTTGTCCGCATGGGATTTGGTGGAATGGTTCAGAAATTAGTCTGTCTGAACACTCATTTCTCCATTCATCCACTCAACACAGTTTACTTTTAATGATTTTAAAATAAAAATCATGTACATTTAAGGTATAGAACATGATGTTTTGATATATGCATACTTAGTGCAATGATTATTATAGTCAAGTGGATTAACATATCCTTCTCTTCACATAGTTAAATTTTGTTTCTTTTTTTTGTAGTGACAGCACCTGAAGTCTATTCTCTTAGCACGTTTCTAGTATACAGTATAGTATTTGATATGGTTTGGCTCTGTGTCCCCACCCAAATCTTATCTTGAATTGTAATCCTCATCATCCCCATGTGTCGAGGCGAGACCTGCTGGGAGGTGATTGGATCGTGGGGGCAGTTTCCCCCATGTCGTTCGTGTAATAGTGAATTCTCACAAGATCTGATGGTTTTATGTGTTTGACAGTTCCTCCCACACACACTCTTTCTCTCTTCTGTCACCATGTAATATGTGCCTGCTTTCCCTTCTGCCATGATTGTAGGTTTCCAGAGGCCTCCCCAGTCATGTGGAACTGTGAGCCAATTAAACCTCTTTCCTTTATAAATTACTCAATCTCGGGTATTTCTTTATAGCAGTGTGAAATGAACTAATACAGAGTTATTACTTGAAGTCCTCATGCTGTGCATTGGAACTAGATTGATTCATCTTACATAGCTGTGACTTTGTACCTTTTGACCAAAATCTCCTTCTATATTCCCCACCATTCCACTCTCTGCTTCCATGAGTTTGATTTGTTTTAGATTCCACATGTAAGTAAGATGCTGCAGAATTTTCTTAATGTGTCCAGCTCATTTCACTTAGCAAAATGTCCTCTGGGTTCATCTATGTTGTCACAAATGGCAGAATTTTCTTCTTCTTTAAAGCTGAATAATATTCCATCACATGTATATGTATATGTGTGTGTATGTATATATATGTATATGTATTTCTCACAATTTTTTTATCCATTCATCTGTGGGCAGACACTTAGGTTGTTTCCTTATCTCCACTGTTGTGAATAATACTACAATGAACATGGAAGTGCAGGTATCACTTCGAGATACTGGTTTTATTTACTTTGGATATATACCCAGAAGTGGGACTGGATTGCTGGATCATACAATAGCTCTAGGTTTAATTTTTTGAGGTATCTCCATACTGTTTTCCATAGTGGTTGTACCAATTTACATTCCTATCGATAGTATACAAGGGTTCCCTTTTTTCCACACCTCTCCAACACTTGTTATCTTTTGTCTTTTTGACAATGGCCATCCTAATTGATGTGAAGTGATAGCTCCTTGTGGTTTTGATTTCCGTTTCCCTGACAATTAGTGATATTGAGCATTTTTTTCACATACCTGTTGGCCACTTGTATGTCTTCTTTGTAAAAATGGCTACTCAAGTCCTTTGCTCATTTTTCAATATAGTGATGTGTTTTTTTCTATTAAGTTGCATAAGCTCTCTATATACTTGGGATATTAACCTCTTGTCAGATATGTGGTTTGCAAATATTTTATCCCAACCCATAGGTCACTCATTAATTTTGTTGATTGTTTTCTTTGCTGTGGAGAAGCCTTTTCATTTGATGTAACATAGATTTCTTGAGCACTTTCTATTTACTGGGCAGGTATTAAGCCTGTGAAGAAGGCGAGCATCATTTCTGTCCTCCTGAAGCTTATGTTTCAGACAGATGGACATCACTGTGTAAAAACAAACATGGCAAAAACTTGCAGAGACACAGCTGGAAGGCTGCTGGACTGGAGGAGTGCCAGGGAACGGGGGGATGTAGAGATGCAGGGATGTGAGGATGCAGGGATGAAGGCTAGGCTGCAGTGGTGACCACTGATGGCTGCTCAGCACCTTCCCCCGATTTTGCAGCTCTAATATCCTGATTTCCTTTCGGGAAAAAATCTCTCCCTTTTTTTGTGCAGTCATGATGGGTTAAATACAAGTGCCTGCTTCTCCTTAGTCTCAGCCTGTCAGATCCTCTCTTGGGACTTTGAATTTTGAACCCAGTGATGCAAAAATTAAGAATTAAGCTGCAGCCATTCCAGTGACAGAATCTTGCTGCAGCTGTCAGTCACTTCTGCTATTTAGACCTCCAGAACTGTCCTGGTCTCTGTCCTTTCCTGAGAATAAGTCACTGGTCTTTTCTTTGATTCCACAAATTATCTGATAAGCTTCAGATGTATTTCTTTCCTGGGTAAAGTAGCCAGAATCAACTTCTGTTGTGCTACCAAATAAATCTAGCTGGTTCAGCTGCCTTCATGAGCCCTGCTCAGTTGTGTTATATACTCTCTTATGTCAATGTTAGTGGCTCTTTCAGTGCTGGCCCAGAGTAGGGCCCCCAAACATTCTTATTACTTCTCTCTGTGTGTGCTTTCAAAAGCCAATATACTCCTCATAGAATCATTTTCTTTATGAATTGTGCTTTAGTGCAGAAGTTAGCAAACTTTTTCTGTAAAGGGCCAGCAGCTTGAAACAACATCCATTTATTGGTTTCAGTTGACCAGGGGCTAGGCATGACTTAGCTGGGTACCCTGGTCAGAGTCTCATAAGGTTGCTATCAAGTGGGTGGCTGGGCTGCATTCTCATCTGGAGGCTTGAGTTGGGAAGAAGTCATATCCAGGTTCATATGGTTGTTGGCAGAATTAAGCTCCTTGAGGTTGTAGGATTAAGGTCTTCAGTTCCTAGAGGGCACCCACAGTTCCCTGCCATGAGGCCCTCTCTATTGGGAGTTCACATAATAACAGCTTGCTTTTTCAAGGCTATCAGGAGAGTCTCTCTCTTCAGTCTGCTAAGACAGTCACACACAAAGTAGGGTAATCAAGGCAGTGATATTCGATCATCTTTGCCAGATAACATAGTCCAATTCAATCTCTTAGCTTGCACCAAGAGGTTTTTATAAGGATGTTACTTATGACCTCACTTTACATACTGTTTTTTGATAAATCTTGGAATTTTTTTTCCTGGTAGCTGTGTTTTTCTTGAGCAGCTGACTGGTTTTAATCTCATGAATATTATAATTTAAAAAAATTAATTTATCAAAGAAAAATATACTTCAATATATACAGGCCGAAAAAAAAAAAAAAAGATGCCGAACACTGATTTTGAAGTTGATTGGGTTTCCGTCTTCACTTTGTCTGCTGGGGAGCTCAGAGCTGCCAAAGTAGAGCCATCCATGCTAAGTGTGAAGACTCCATGGTATACATTTCCAGTATTTGCCTTGTTCTTGGCTCCATGTATTAGTCAGTTTTCACACTGCTGATAAAGACATACCCAAGACTGGGCAATTTATAAAAGAAAGAAGCTTAATGAACTTACAGCTCCATGTGGCTGGGGAGGCCTTACAATTATGGTGGAAGGTGAAAGGCATGTATCACATGGCAGCAGACAAGAGAAGAGAGCTTGTGCAGGGAAACTCCCCTTTTTAAAACCATCAGATCTCATGAGACTTATTCACTATCACAAGATGAGCATGGGAAAAACCTACCTCTGTGATTCAATTATCTCCCAACAGGTCCCTCCCACAACACAAGGGAATTATGGGAGCTACAATTCAAGATGAGATTTGGGTGAGGATACAGCCAAATCATATCACTCCATTTAATGTTCCAGTATTGATTTCTCTTCTTTCTCTCCAACATAATTCATGTGATCTTCCTGCTTTGTGTGTATCTAAATCTTAAATCCTCTCTAAATAAGGTGGGGAAAATGTTTGATAAAAGAATAAAGTATGGTCCTTAGTATGTGTGGTGCATTGGAATGTGAACAACACCTAGACTTAAACTAGAACAAATAGTAATTCAGTGGAAGGACCTTTAAGTTCTCCTCTTGCGATTTTAAACATGAGAAGAGAGTTGAAAAATTTGTACATGACAAATATTGCTGGTTTCTTCTTGTGGATTCCCAAGTCTAGGTTTGGGGAAGAGGATTAATCCTAGCTCATGGACATTGCAAGCTACACTGCCCTGTGTCTGGGTGGGGCTGGACTGGGGCAGGGATCATGGCTCAGTATTTTGGACCCATGAGATCACAAGCTACATCTTACAAGGGTGCCATTGTGCCTGGTACCTCAGTGGTGATTTCACTGCTGGGCTGTCTCCCTCCAAGCGTTCTCATAGCCTGGGCAAGGCAGCTGTAGAATGGTTCTCCAGTGAAATCATCCGGCCCAAATCACAGCTGTCAGCCTCACCCTGCACACCCAGGCCCCATCCTAATCTCCCAGCAGGAGGTGCTTGGGGCAAGCTGGCTGCTTTAGCCACAGTGATACTGGGCCTGCTGGCCTGAGGGAGCTTAGCTCAGGTGGCCTCCCCAGAGAGACCTAGCCCTTCCCAAGGAGCTGGATCTTGAGGCCAGCTTTCCAAGGTCAAAGGTTGCCATTGGCTGCCATTCCCTTTCCAAGCCGTGAATGCTGTGGAACATTGTAAGTTTCCTTCGATGCAATGTGGATTATAGATGTGTGTATAACTGAAATGATATCTCAAGTGTCTAGCATAGTGCTTGGCATATAGTATGAATGAACTAAAAATGAGCTCATTTACAAAACCGTATATTAACACATGGCTCCTAACAAACGGAAGTTTCTTTTATCTAGCAAATATATACTGATTTGCTTAGAGAGGCAGTATCACAGGATGGTTAAGAGCAATAGCTCTAGAGACAGGCTGCCTGGTTCAAACCTTGCCTCTGATGCTAACTAGCTGTGTAATACTGAGCACATTACCTGTGTTCCTCTCTTCTCTGTGTTTCCTTATGTATAAAATGGGACTAAAATAGATATTGAATCTCTGTTATGTCCTTGCTTTTTTTCTTGGTTTGCTCTCCCTTTGGAGAAGCTAGCTGCCGTGTCAGGAACACATGCATGTGGTGAAAAACTGAGACTTCCAGCCAATAGCCATGTGAGTGGGCCATCTTGGCAGTGGATCCTCCAGCCCCAGTCAAGCCTTCAGATGACTGCGGCTTTGGCCAACATCTTGACTGCAACCCCCTGAGAGACCCTGAGCAAGAATCACACCATGAAGATGTTCCTGGTTTTCTGATTCTTGGAAACTATGTGAGATAATACGTATTTGCTGGCTTAAGCCACTAAGTTTTGGGATAATTTGTTATGCAGCAAATGATCCCAAAACTAATACAGATTTTGTGCATGTGTGTGTACAAGATGAATATGGCTTCTGCAATCATGGAGCTTAAATTCTAGTGGAGCACAGGAAGGAGTCAGCTGATAATACCCATACAGTGTGGAAAGTGCTATGGGAAAGCACAGGGTGCCATGGGAGTATATAGAAGGGGGTCTGGGTATAACTTGAAAGTGATGATGGTCAGAGGAGGCTTCCTACACTCAGTTATATCTAAGTTGCATCATTTTTTTTTAGATAAAGTCTTGCTCTGTTGCCTAGGCTGGAGTGCAGTGGCATAATCTCTGTTCACTGCAACCTCTGCCCCTGGGTTCAGGCAATTCTCCTGCCTTAGCCTCCCGCGTAGCTGAGATTACAGGCTTACGCTACCACACCTGGCTAATTTTTGTATTTTTATTAGAGATAGGTTTTCAGCATGTTGGCTAGGCTGGTCTCGAACTCCTGACCTCAAGTGATCCATCCGCCTCAGCCTCCCAAAGTGCTGGGATTACAGATGTGAGCCACTGCACCTGGCCAGTTGCATCTTGAAGGATGAGCAGAGCTGGTCAAGCAGGCAAGTGGGTGATGGGAATATGGAAGAGCATTTCAGGAGAAGGAACAGCATGTGTGAAGGCCTGGAAGTGAGAGAGATGGCAAGCAAAGGTGAGGGTGGGAAAGGGGACAGAAGATATTGAGCTTCAGGCTCCATGATAAAGGATTTTGGATTTTGAAGGGTTTTGGACAGGTTAAGATTGTGTTTTAGAAATATCAATCTGATTGTGGCATGGAGAATAAAGTGGAACTAGAAAGAAAGGGAAGCTAACAATTATTTCCATTTATTTGTTCTATGATGATATTATATTATATTACCTGATGTACATAGATTTATTTTTTTAAGTGGAGATCACTCCTAACATATGAAAATACTTGCTTTATTTAAAATAATTTTAAGTGAGGATTTTCTCATGTTATTATTAGCAAATTAAGTCTAATATGATGACATATGATGTAATTGAACATACCCCAGTAAATTTAACCAATCCCCTGTTGATATTTTTATCTTTCACTGTTATAATAACACTGGGGTTGACATGAAAAGGGTCTCCCGGAATCTTGCACAGTGGGTTTTATTGTCTGGTGTATTCTAGTAGGGAGTTGAGGGGCTGTAAGGGCAGGATTATGTAGAGGAGGCGGCAGATTGAGCCCTAACTACCCAGTATATTGGTGACATCATCTCTGGTATTTTTGGAGACATTCCTAATTTGGAACATTCCACCTCATTGGGGTCATATATCCTGAGTTTTTGTTTGGAAAATATTCTCCCTCCTCTATGCCATGAACTTCATGCTTCAGCAGTGCTGACTTGCTTTTCATGTCCCATACCTGCTATGCTGTTCTCACATCCTGCCTTTGTTCACACTGACCTGTTGCTGGAATGCACCCCCCCACTTTGTCTGTCTACCTTTTTTAAATCATTTCTTTAAGACTCTTCTGACACATCTCCAAGACAGCTTTCCTGATCTTTCTGCACCTCTCCAAACCAGTGCCCTGGGCTTACTTCTATTCCTGAACTTAGCACAATATATCAAAGTGATCATTTTGTGGCTCTCCCCAACTCAACCATGAACTCCTCAAGGGTAAATGATCACGAGTTAAAAAGCAAAACAAAACTGCTCTATTACTTTATATGATGACTGGAATACTTTGGGCATTGAGCAAAATTTTACTGAAAGGATAAATGAGTCAGTGAGCCCTGATGGAAAAGGTGAGTAGTTGGATTGTCCAAGGCCTGGGGTTTTGCTGGACAAAGCTAGCCCAGCTCACCTAGGAAATTGAATTGCCAAGAGGGATAAAGTGATGGACCATGGTGTCTTTGTTGGACAGGAAGAAAGTGAATTGAGGAGGAGCTGGTGGAGAGAAAGCAGAGGAGCCAAGGACGCGAGGGCTCTGTGCATTTGAGGGACAAGTGTGATGAGGGTAACACCCCACCTGGCTGAACTTAGTTCTCAAACTCAACCAGACATAAGAATCATCTAGGGGCTTGCTAAGAAGGCATATTCCTGAGTACCTCTTTGGTGAGTCTAACTCAGTAAGTCTGAGGTGGAGTCTAGGATAGGCATATTTAAGGAATACCCCAGGAAGTTATCATTCAAGGGGTCTCTGCCCCACTTATGAATACCTGCTGAAATGTGAGGCTTTGGGGAGAAAGTAAGATGTCTGATTTTAAGACTTCAGAGGTGGAGATGTGCTTCCTGAAGTCAAGGTCCAGGCATGGCCACAGGAATGCATAATTGGGACAGGAATGCACGAAGGAAGGTAAAGACCAAGGTCAAAAGGTGTGGTGGTTTATCCTCATGCATGTAATAGTCATCTAGGATGGTGGCAAAGCTTAGGGGAGGAAGGACTCAGCACTATGTGCCAAATCTTCCATGAACCAGAGGACTGTAGGTTGATATCCTTGATAGGGTGGAAACTTTACAAACTAATAACTACAGTTCTTGTGTGTGAATGCCTAATCGTACTGTGGGGAGGAGCCTGTACGTGGCTGAGAAGAAGAAGGCGGGATCTATTGGAACCTTTTTCTTCCCGGCATTTCTAAGACTGTAAGCTTGCAGGGGAAGGGCAGGCAAGTGACTGTAAGTGGTGCAAAAGGCTGAGAGAGAGTAATCATGACCACGGATGAAAAAGGCCCACTTGGAAAGCCACTTGGAGTTGAGACTAGAGAAGAGGCTCAGGAAGTGTTGATGCATCCCATCACACAAACACTGGTGTCAACAGAAACTATCCTTGGTCAATAATCCAAGTATCTCAGGTGTGACATCATTGAGATTTGAGGTGCCAGAGGTGCCAGTTAATCATACTTCTTTCTTCCAATTGATTCTAATCAATCTGAGAAATAGAAATGAGTGATAAATAAGGGTTCAGATTCCACTTTTATTACCTGGAGTTGGATTGGAGAATATGGCTTACAGCAGAAGCTCAACTTGGACTTTCTACTTCTGCTCTTCCAAGTCAACTGCCTAGACTCATCCTTATGAGGTGAGTTAAATCTGCAAAGCCAGTCTAGACCCATCAGTGGCATCTTAGAGGAAACCACCCTGCCCCACGCCTCGTCCATTGCAGGGGAGTGGTGGCCTCCAGGCCTGCCTCTTCATGCAGAGACCCACCCCTGGTTAATGAAGCTCAGTGGATGAAAGCTTCTGCCCGGATCACCATGGCATTAGGTCACCACTCCTGCCCTGAGGAGGCACAAGAGAGGAGCTGAAGAGAATGACTGAGTGACCCACAGTGTTTGAGGCAGTTTCCACTTTATGGACCAAGTTGTGAGAGAAGAACAAAAGCTCCTCATAAACTCTAAAAGTGTAGGAGAGAAGCCACTGTAGAGAGGGAGTTGGGTCCTCAAGAGAAGGGTCCTGGAGGATGGGAACATGGTACGATGTCTGGCATTTTGCAGCTCCCTAACACTGTTATCTACTGCATGATTTCTTCAATTTTTTTTAACCAGTAGAGTCCTCGGTTTTGGATCCAGCAAGCATGACAGCAGTGAGAATGCTCCTCACAGATTCCTGATTGCATAGTGTGTCATTGACTGAGGGCTCTGCTGCTGGGCTCTGAAATCCATCATAGTTTTTGTGCCAAAGTTGTGCCTCACAAAAACAGGTCCCAGCCAGTGCCTGAGTCCAGTGATGGACCATGGGGTCTGATATGGTTTGACTGTGTCCCTACCCAAATCTCATCTTGGATTGTAGTTCCCATAATCCCCACGTGTTGTTGGAGGGACCAGGTGGAGACAATTGAATCGGGGGGTGGTTTCCTCCATCCTGTTCTTGTGAGAGTGAGTTGGTTCTCATGAGATCTGATGTTTTTACAAGGGGCTTCCCCATTCTCTGGATATTCATTCTTCTTTTCCCTGCTGCCATGTGAAGAAGGACATGTTTGCTTCCCCTGCTGCCATGATTATAAGTTTCCTAAGGCCTCCCCAGCCATGTGGAACTGTGAGTCAATTAAATCTCTTTCCTTTATAAATTACCCAGTCTTTGGTATGTCCTCATAGCAGTGTGAGGATGGACTAATTCAGGGTCTATGTTGGATAGGAAGGACATGAAGAGAGAAAGGGCTGGTAGAGAGAATGCAGAGTAGTCATAAGACATGAGACTCCTCTAATGGTCGACTTTGCCTTGAGGACTCCGATGACCTTGTCAAAATCTTCTTAGATAGCTTGGAACTTTAGAACGTTTCTACTCACCCTTCTTCCCTTTCCCATTCACTCAAGGCCAGACCTGCAATGTGATCTGATAGCTCCCAGCCTTACCAGGTTCTCTTCCAATTTCCTCTCACAGGCATTTTACCTAATAGAATCCTTACACATTTAATCCTGCCTTAATGACTGCTTCTTGGAGGACCCAGACTAACACAGCAAATCAAGTGGGAGGGATGTGGTGTCTAGGACAGTTATCGTACTGAGCAAAACCTGCCTCAGGAAGTGGCAGCTCTGAGAAAATGTGGGAAAGTGAACCAAACCACTGGTTACTAAGAGCAAAGATGTGAGATGTTGTGAGAGTTTACACAGCAATAATGATGTGCCGGGCGGGATCTATTCATTACCTCTGGAGGCCCCTGCGTTGTAGATCAGAACCTGAGGCTCAGTGAAATTAAGCACCTGGACAGCGATCCTGCAGCTGCCAGGTGGGGAGCTCTCAGGTGAAAACTCAGGCCCCTCTGGGCTCCAACTTTTTGCTCTTTCTGTTGTATCAGTGGCAAAAAGAGCTGCCTCCAGCCAGACGGGCTTCTCAGGACGGAGAAGCAACTGGGAGACTTGACTGGCACCTGTCTTGAGTGGCATTTAGGTGTACTGGTATCTATAAATATCTCTAGATATACATATTTACCCTTTAGGCCACTGCTGCTAATGTGACCACTGAGCACTTAAAATTGGTTTTACTAAGGCCCTTAACTCAGGTCAAGATCAGAGTTAACAGATGCTGTCAGGGACCAGATCAAAGTCTTGATCAAATATCTTATTGGTACAAACATTAAGGCCTGCTGCCAGTGAAAGATTATCTTTCTCTCTTTAATCTCATTCAACTAGGCAAGTCAGTTTGACTTGGAACGTATATCCAGAATCGGTCTGCTTCTATCTGTTGCCATTGTCCATGTCACCATCTCCTCTCGCCTGTAGTGAGACCAGTTAGTGGCCTTCTAACTGGTCTCTCTGCTTCCGTTCAGCGTCTTCCAGCTGATTCTCCACATACAACCAAAGTGATTGCTATAAAAGTAAAATCAGATCACATTCCTTCCCTACTTTAAACCTTCGCGTGGCTTCTCATTACTCCTGGAAAAGATTCATGCTCCTTCCCGTAGCTCATGTGAACTTCTTTGACCAGGCCTCTGCTCCTCACTTTTTAGCCCTGTCCAGCCGAATCTCCTCCTCTGCTCTGGTCACCTGGACGTCTGTATGTTTCTGGAAAGGCCAGATTTATATCAGGAAAAACAGAAGGGAAAGGAACTAACGTTTAGTAGAGACCTACCAGACCCTGGGACTGGGATGGGGTCATACAAATAAAAACAAATGATACTTACTGTTGGCTTAACTTGGTGGTACTGTACCTGCTACACATGTGACATTCCTTATGTCAACTGATCTTCACAATGATTCTACAAAGTTAGCACTGTCATGGGCTGCATTGTCCAGAAAAGGAATTGAGTCCCCTTTTGTAAGAACTTGCTTCAAGGAACCACAGCTAGTAATGACTGGAGCTGGGGTTTGAACCCTGGTCTCTGATTTCAAAGCTCCCCGTCATATCACCTTATATAAAATGTGCACAGCTACCACTTTACAGGACCAGGTCCAGGCCCAGTACTAAGGCTTTAGGTAAAGGTATGTTTATCAACCAGGATTACAGCCCAAAGCATGAACCCACTCCATCTGTTGAATAGCTTTGACCATTCTTTGCCTTTGGTTTGTGGTTTGCACCCCTGGCAGCAGATGCCAGTGCAATTGTGGGACTGCCTTACCTGCTGCCAACAAACCAAAGGCCTGGGCAAGTTTTTGCCAATTCATGTGGGTGTGAAATTTGTTGCTCAGCATTGGAATCATACCTGCCCTTTGCAAGGATACCTTAGATGTTTATTGCCAGCCCACTCACTTTCTGATGTTTGCAGCAGAGTACAGGGGTTGTGTTGTGGGTCTTGAAGTAAGACCATTCTTCACATACAACTAGGTTCAAATCCTGGCTCTATCACTCATCAACTGTGTTACAAGGACTATAGAAGCCTTTGTTTCCATATCGGTGTGTGCAGAAAACAGCAGTTGCCTACCTCATAGCTTGTGATTTGTTGTAATAATATATTCCACATGTGCCTGTACCTGCCTCTCAGAAAGCATTAGCTACTGGTGATTTTTTTTATTATTACTGTATTGAACTTAAGGACTGTCCTGAGCCAGACTGCCAGAGAAGACTGAGGAGAAGATGATGAGGAGGTATCTGTGGTGTGACTACATGGGGCAGCCTCAGATTAATAAGAACAGGATTCTGCCTGCTAACAATTTCTACATCTATTAAGAGCAGTAATAAACCTCTCTTGTGGGTGTAAAATTTGCATCAAAACACCTATAAGGATAATGATAATAAAGGCTAATATTTACTGAACACTTATTATGTTCTAGGGATCATCCTAAGAATTTAACTTTCATTAACTCAATAAGCTCACGTGGTAACGCTCTGAAATGGGTGCTGTAATGATCTTCATTTTAAAGATGGGAGCCCGTAGAGTGTGTTGGGGATATCACATGGATTAATTAAATATTTATTAGATGCTGAGATCTTTCAGGGGAAGGAACTTTTTATTATCTCCAGGGCCCAGTACACAATAGGTGCTTAATAGTTATTTTTCTTGTTGAATAAGTGATATAGATCAAAGGTTGGCGAACTTTTTCTGTGAGAGGCCAGGTAGCAAGTCTGTAAGGCTGTGGGCTCCATGAGGTCTCTGTTGCAGCTTCTCAACTCTGCCGTTGTAGTGCAAAAGCCACCAGAGACAATGTGGAAATCAGCAAGCATGGCCATGTTCTGATAAAATGATTTCCAAAGACAGGTGGCAGGACAGATTTGGCTGCAGCTTCTCCTGATCTAGGTGATACTGATTCTGATACTCTTAAATAGTAACATTTGCTAAGTGCCTACTCTGTGTGAGGCACTATTATAAGTACTTTCATGCATTGTTTCATGAGATACAGTGAAGAAAGTAGGCTTATGGGGTTTAAGTAACTTGTCCAGGTCTGTGAGACTACAGAACCTGGACAAAGGAGACAATGTTACGGATTTTGAACCTTATTCAGGTGAAAGTATAAATGGATTCGAGATCCTTACTACTCAAAGTCTCGTCTATGGACTGGCAGCATTGGCATCACCTGAGGGCTTGTGAGGAATGCGGACTGTTGCGCCCCTCGCTCAGAAATCTTGAATTAGAATCTGTGTGGTCACAGGATTCCCAGGGATTTGCATATATGTTAAAATTTGAGTAGCAGATGGAGGTTCTAGATCATTCACATTTAAAAACAAACACTGCCCAGATGTCTCGGTTCTGTGAATAACAGGGGATTTCATTCATCTTGTGAGGGTAAATCTACTGTCAACCCCTTTCCAGAAGAACAACAGAGCTGTGAACACCGACGAGGAAAGCTAAGTTTAGATGCCTAATAGAAACTGTATTGTTTAACAGCTTTTGGAGGCAACTTGGAAAATGTAACTGATGATTTAATGATCTTTAACTTAAAGGGATTAAAAATATGCAGGGTGAGCCGGTCAGTTTCACCAAATGGGGGTAGAACTTGGTTTTCTACGCAAAGATGGACACCCAGGTTGAAATTTCTCAAAAGTTCCGAATTGGTGTCAAGCATATTGATGATCCAGTGGCTTCTTTCTTGTGACTGGGACAGAGCTGGGAGGTGCAGCACAGCTCTCCTTGCTGCTGCTGCATCTAATTTACAATGAGATCAGCACACAAAGGGGAGTGAGGAATCGCTCTGCTAACAAGCTCCCTTCCCTCTTGTCTCTGGAAGAATGTTGGCTGACAGGGACACAATTAAAAAGGGATTGATTTATTGAGCTGGAATGCTCTGGCCCCCCTAATCTCAGAATCTCTGCTTCATGCAATCACCATTTCCAAACAAGAGTCAGCCTACACGAATGAAACTTTTCATAATCACCAGGGAGCCAAAGACTTAGTTTACCAAAGGTAGCTCAGCCCTTAAAGCCCATTAAAAAAAACACAAAAACCCACATAAAAGAAGCCCTTTCCTGCATGAGGGCCTGGATAAGGATCTGGAATTCAATAGGAAAGGATGATCTAAACAAAAAGTAAGCAGTACTCATGAAAACTGCTAACCTTGGCTCCAGGGAGGGGCACAGGTCAAGAAGAGTAAGTGGGCAAGGAGCCCTTTTTTGTCTTTTACATAATGAAACTGTAAATTTCTGTTAGAAATCACAGGATCATCAAGCATTTGGAATGTTGATGGGGATCCTAGTGGGATTCAAGGGAAGAAAAAAAAATCTGTGGATTTGAATTCAATTCTTCCTTTGAACTGTTTCATTGAACCCAGGTGGTCATATCTCCGCTGTTTGTATGCATGTAATTATTTACAATTGGTGGAATTTGAGAGGGCACCCAATAAATAGCACCTCTTTTTTTTTCACTAGAGTTCTGACCTGTTCATAAGGTAAAACAAAAGACTTGGCAGATGGAGACGGAAATGGAGCATCCGTTTTGTTACTGATAAAGTGGGTGCTGGAAAATGGAGCTTATATCTGTGCACTGGTAGATTTCTTGATATCGAATACCCAACCTAAAAATATTACCTCCCAATCACAGCAGCTCTGGACAGGCCTTTGTGGGACACGTATGGAGGGGCAGCAGAACGTACTCCTTGATAGCAGCCTCACTCCCAAGAGAATGAGAAAAGACAGCAGTTGGGCCGCACATACCCAGTTTCTCCTTCCAGATTTATCAGAATAAGAAAACCACTTCTCCCCTGGGGGGAGTAAGTCAGGGGACAGAGAGGAACCGGGAGTGAAGTGGGACCTCTCCCACATAGAAGGAATCATCACGAGTGAGGAAGAAGCCTCCTCTACCTTCACACTTGAAATTAATGATAATAGTAATGACGATAATAACAAAAGTGACCATTTACAAAGTATTTGCTCTGCTCCGGTTCTGAGCAGAATCCCCTACCTCATTTAATCTTCACAACAACACATTGAGATAATTTTATGATTATGTCTCTGCAACAGGTGAGAAAACTGAGACAGAGAGGTTGCGTAATTGTCCAAGGACACAGAGCTAGGAAGTGGTACAGCCACAGTGCAAACACAGCTTTGCCTGACTCCAGAGCCCGAGTTATGCAGCAGACTCTGCTCTATTTTTTGAAGGAATAATGAAGTAAATGAATAAATGAATGAGGTGAACTAGAGGGTAATGTGTCTAGAAGTCTGGCTACGTGGGCGAATCTGTGTGCAGCATTGCTAGGTTTGGCAGCCAGCCCATCTTTCTCCCAGCACAGAGGCTGGCCCTGAGGATTTTCCCCTAGAATGTTCTGCCTTGCCAGGCCGGGCCAGGCCAAGAAGTGCTCCAGCAGGTGGACCTTGGAGCTGGTCTTGCTGTCCCAGGAACCCAGTGTCAAGGCGTGCTGGGGACAAGAGCCAGGGGGCTGCTTGTGGCCACGGGAGCACTTAGACAACCCCCTCCATGGGAGAGGGGTCAACCCATCTCTGCCTGAGCTAGAAATCTGACTCACAGATCAGGGCTCAGGAAAGAGCGCAGCGACTGAGGCTGTCTGCAGCTGCCCCGCTCATTTCCAGGCATCTCTGTCACCACCAGGCATTCTACAAAAATCAGAGCCTCTGAGATGCCCTTTTCCCTCACTTGGTTTTTTTTTTTTTTGTTTGAGACAGGGTCTCACTCTGTCGCCCAGGCTGGAGTGCAGTGGCATGATTTCAGCTCACCACAACCTCTGCCTCCCGGGTTCAAGCGATTCTCCTGCCTCAGCCTCTGGAATAGCTGGGATTATGGGTGCCCACCACCACGCCTGGCTAATTTTTGTATTTTTAGTCGAGATGGGGTTTCACCATGTTGCCTAGGTTGGTCTCGAACTCCTGACCTCAAGTGACCTGCCCACCTCAGCCTCCCAAAGTGCTGGGATTACAGGCGTGAGCCGCCACATGGCCTCCTTTGCTCTCAACACCAACCTGCAATTTACATTTGAACCCCTGGAGCGGCAGCATAATCTTTATCAGAACTCCCTCCCTCCAAGTGAGGTCCTCTTCCCTTCTCCAGGTCCTCTTCCTACTTCCCACATGCCACCTCGGCTTCCCCACCTCTCCCTTGCCCCTATGTCCCACCTGCTCCTGCACAGAATTCTGTTATCTTAATCTCTTTCTTTGGAAACTCCTGTCACTTGTAATTTTCCCCCGTTTCCTTCCTCTACCTCACCCCTTTTTTCCCAGGCCCCCTTTGCCTTCTCAGCTTTCTTTTCAAAGATGCTGTATTTCTTTTTCTCCATATTTGGACGGACGTGACCTGACAGGGTGGCTGAAATGGCATACTGGGGATAGAAATATGTGCCAGTTCCCTCCATAGGTTTTTGTGTTTTTTCGAATGGGGCATCTGCAATCAATTTATGGAGTTTAGCTGAAAGGTTAAGAAGTTTTCACTTAAAAATCAACCTCCCCAAATGAAAATATTTGGTACTTTTTTTTTTTTTTCATTGTAATTGAGGTCTCCGCATGTCCCCATTGCTTAGGGTCTATTCTGGAAAAGGCTCCCAGAGAAAAACCTGTCAAGTCCATTCCACTTCTACTCCAGCCTTATGAAAATGGATTTCATAAGGAGTAGAGAACATATTTGTCCTTTTGGCTTCTTTAGGCTTATCTCTCAGAGAAGTGATGTTTGCAAAAGGAGGTGCTTCTAATGGTGCCAAAGGTGGGGATGAGACTAAGCAGGTGAGGCCAAGGGTTCACGTGTATTCGAGTGCATCCAGGAGAGGTCTCTATGGACATAAATGTCTATGGAACAAAGCAAGACAAAGCAACCTTGAATTATTAGCTGAGACCTAACTCCAAACCGTCCTGTAAACTACAGCAGATCCAGGCTCTACCTCACGGAGATTTCCTTTTCTTAAGCTAAGTGGTCCTGAAGGAGTCTGGGGAGGGTGCTGGTGACATCCCCACCCAGCCCTGTAACTGGGCTGGTGCCCCCACACTCCTGCTGCTCTGAGTGGGGCCTACTGAAAACTCACAGCTGCTGCCTTCTCTAGAGATTTCACCCACAGGACTTCTTCAGCAATAGGAGTCACTTCACTGGAAACATACATGCCCCTCGCAACTGTCCCCTGCAGCCTGCATCTAATGACTAATCAATAGGAGATATGAGAGAACACCCCTTGTTTCAAAGTCGGACCAACTTTGCCATGTCATATAAGCCATGCAAGCCAGGCCATACAAGCCATGCCCCGGAGCTCCCTGTGCAATCAGGCTTAAGCTGGACCCCAGCTGGGACCACATCTTGGCCTGGTTCCTCCCTCTCCTGTCCTGCTTTCCTCACTTCCACAATGAATCATGCATACCCACATCCTTGTCTCAGGCTCTGCATCCAGGGAACCAGATCTAAACCAGACTCCAGTGCCAAGTCAGCCAAGGGATCTGCCCCATCGATGTCCAGACGTCAGTCTCGGGTCTTGCCACTTCAGGCAGGGTGAGGAAAGATCCCATGCGCTGAGAGAAGCAGGAGCGACTACAGCAGCAGACGCTTGCCACAGTGCTGGAATGGTCTGCACTACTTGACCCAGATTTGCTGGAGCTCCTCCGGTAGAGAGAGTCACAGGCTTATGACTCTTGGCAGGCTCAAGAAAAAAAGTATATCAAAATGGAACGGAGAGTGTCAAACAGAAAGAAAGACGACTTTCTCTGATGGAGTTGGGCTCAGGTTCATAAGAAAACCAACAGCCCAGAGATGGAGGAGAGTATGTCCTTAGGCCCCAGCAACTATGGAAGCAAGAGAGATGAAGAGGCACCCACTATTTATTCCTGGCCTTTTAGACATGCCCAGTGAATGCTCCATCTCATCTATCATAAGCGTTTCTCCCCTTTGTGGGTGGAATAGGGTGGATGAGAAGGGACTGAGTGCAGTCCTGGTAGGGAATGGGTGGAGAAAAGGAGAAGTGAAGTGGTGCTCTCCTCCCAGAGGCACCTTTACTCTACCTCTTACTTCTTGGCTATCAAATTCTTCCTACTCCTCCTCTCTGGGAAGTCTTAGCCTGCAGTTGTCTCTTGCTTTTCTTAGCTTCTCTTCTACTTTCCTGCCTGACACAACTTCTTGTCATTCATTCAGCACATATTTACTAGTCTTTCCTGTGTCTCTCAGCACATGGGATTTTTTTTTTTTTTCTCACCCTGAAGTGGCAACACCCGAGACTGAGGTCCGGACATTGACGGGGCAGATCCCTTGGCTGACTTGGCATTGGAGTCTGGTTTAGATCTGGCTCCCTGGATGCAGAGCCTGAGACAAGGATTTGGGTGTGCATGATTGTTAGGAGTCAGGCACTTTTGCGGACATTGGGGATTTATTAGCAATCTGCCATTTGTTCCCAATGCGGAAAGACACAATAAACATACAAACAGCTAAATAGGACAGATTAGGTTAGCGATACACGATATGAAAAAAATAAAACAAGAGAATCATGTACTTATCATGCTAGTGTTTGTTTCTGTGAGTTGCAAGTGCTTTGTGGACACAGATCTCTGCTAATACTTCTTTGCCTGGTCCAGAGCCTTACCTAAGCATCATAAGAAGTCAACACAAACTTAATGATTTCTGGGCAGCAATTACACTGAGGCTTTTCAACTCTGGACCAGCCTCAGGTTTCACTCCTTTTGCCCTTGGACTTCACCCATTGTGTGCTTTGTGTGCAGTGGTGTGAATGTGGTCTCCCAGGGCCTGCGTTTGAGCTGGGCGCTGCTTGCTGGTGTATGACCTACAATGTCTTGACTTTCATAGTCTCACTTCCCTTCTGGGCAAGGCAAGGAAGGTGAGAATGGCACTCCAAAGGGTTGTGGAGGACAGAATGGAATGATCCATCTTCTATGACAAGAGGGTGATGGACCGAGTACTCATTAGCACCAAAGCCAGGATCAGCCTCAGGGGATCCACAAGATGCATTGGACCCGTGGCCCTGGCCACCTGGTCAGCTTCAAGGGAGTCTTGGCCACTGGTTTTGGTCTTGATCGAGGTCCTGAGCATAGGCCTTTAGGAGTCAGTGGAGGATGCGGGAGAAAGGTTCTCTCCAGCCTTCCTACTGCCACAGATCAGGATTCATCTTTTCTCTCCCCGAACTGATACCTTCCCAATGTCCACATTTTGCTCCCTACTTAGGCTTGAAACCCCAGGTTTGCCTTTGATTTTCCTTTTTCTTATCCTATTCCTCTGCTCAGAAGCCAGGTCTCCCAGGTCCTGTGTTTTGTTTTCTCCAACTCCCATCATTTTCTTTCCTTTACTCTTGCCCCGCTTCCAGTTCTAGGTCCTCACTTTGCATTTCGGGGTGGTTGGTGTAACTTCCTCATCGGTATCTCTGACTCCTGCTTCTCCTCTTCACACTCCATCTGTCATACTCAGAGATCCAGAAATAGAAGAAATCCAGGAGAAAATAGTACGGGCCCCTCTTGCCGGCATTTTGAGCTCTCTGCTACTGGCCCTCTCTACCTTCGTAGCTTCCATCTGCCAGACAGCAGCCAGCTTGTCCACTCATTGCTCCCTGAACTGATCTGGTGTCTCCCTGTCTCTGAGCCTTTGCTCATGCTGTTCCAGCTGTTGAGGATGCTGCTTTTGCCTTGCTCTTCAAGGCCCGGTTAAGAGGTAGTCCCTGATGCCACAATCAACTGGGAACTCGATCTCACCTCTGCACATCTGTAGCCCTGATCTTACACCTTTTGTGTGATACTTGCATTCGGATTGATACTCTAGGAGTTCTAGATTGTTTTGTGATATTTCTGAGGGAGCTTTATTTTTTTAGACCCTGACATGAGAATTTTACCCATGTTTGTCGAGAACGTGAGTTCTCTCCAGCAGCAGATGCTGAGCCCAGGAGAGCTGAGATGAGGACACTTGACACAACCCAAGTGGGTGTCTGTGGCTGCACTTGAGTGGCAGGAGATGGAGGAGCAACCAGGAAGATGGCAACATATGATGTGTCCCGCATAATGTTCCTTCTTCCTGGGATTCTCCAAATCTTCAGTAAAGATAAAATTCTTGAAGCAAGAAGAATTTCTGTAGAACCAGAGAAGGCATTGACTCATGGGTTGGTGGCATTCCAGGTGACCCAGGAGTGGGTGGGCCAAAGAAACATGAAGAGCCCACCTGTCAGCTGCCTGCAGGGACTGTGGAGAAGGCTTGGTTCTCATGAAAGGTGAAGAGTATAGTTTCCGGTGAGTTCAATGCCATTTCTTTTGCAGGGTGCCTTGGGGGAACCCAGATGGCATCTGGGATAGATTTCTTATCCTGTCTGAGAGATTCTTGGGGAAAGAGTGCTAAAATCCTTGCTTTTAGTTCCTCTGGCTCGACGCCTAGCACGGCAATTGTTGACTTAAATTGAGACACTGAGGCAGGTGGTGATTTCTTTGCAGGGGAGTACGTGCTACCAGACAGTTTGTTTCTCTTACTTAGTATTACATAATGTGCTCTTTCTTCCATTTTTACATATGATCCTCCCAGTGAGCATGGATGATAGACTTTGCATACAGAGAAAGGAGATGGGACTCTCAGAGGGTGAATGACTTCTTGAAGATCACACAGTTAGAAAGTGGCAGAGCTGGGACTTAAATCCAGAGTTCCTGGCTGCAAATCTAGTGCTTGGTTGGTCTTCCATACCAGGCAGACCCCTGACTTCTTATAAATCAAGTCAGGCTGAGCTGGGAGAATCTGGGAAGCCGGATTGCAGCACCCTCTCTATTAACTCCCAGAGGAAAATGATATAGTTTGAGAGTATGTGCTGATGCTGGGACTCTCTCTTCTTTCTTACATTATCTTCATGGAACATTTTGGTCATGTACAGATAAGAAAGAGTCCCCAGAATGTCTTCCAAAGGAATTTCAGGACCCTAAAGCCTGGAAGCATCAGAAAACATTAGTCATCTGGATCACTGAACCAGAGCACTCCTTTGAAAGGTGAAGGATTCTTATATGGATGTCCATCCCACCCAGAAGACATCATTGTTGTTAGTAGGGTGTAATCTACAATTTGCCGCCTTCACCGTCATGTCATGCACTGATTCCTACATTAAGAGCCATGTGGGGTACATGTCATTTTCCTCCTCTTTACAAATGAGAAAATGAGGCTCAGATTAAATTACTTGCCTACGTTCACGCAGCTAGTAATGGAGAGATGTGGAATACAAAGCCATATTATTACTTAATTCAAATGCTGTGTTCTCAGCCACGATGCTATCATGCCTCCAAGTAGACATTTGCTGATTGAATGGGGTTGAATCGCACTACAGGAGCGAGTGTGGCTAAGAGCCAAGTGTCTAGTACAGACAGAAATGTGCAGGAGTAGAGAGAAGGGTGGATTGCCGGGAGAAAGTGTGGCGCTGCCACGGGACCGTCGGTGGCCTCGCCATTGGGTCAAGCAAGTAGTTGGTGCTGGGGAGTATGGGGAGGGCACACGGGCCTTCCCAGGCAGCCCGAGAAGGATGAGGCCTTATAGGAAAACTGACTTAAGATGAACCCTGCCAGAAAGGGCCACTCCGTCACCAGCCCTGTCTGAGGTCATATTTCAAAGACTGGCTCAGGGCCACTGGCTGGGGTACAGGGCTGTGAGATCATGGCTGAGCAATCTGACTTTTAAAAAATATAAGGACCAACTTGGGAGTTTTATCGCAGTTCTGCGTTCTGCCGCCCAGGCATGAAGTCAGCTGGCCTGCTCGTGACAGGGAGCGTTTCACTTGTAATTAGCTGGGTGTTTTTTTTTTTTAATGTTCTGCCTAAACTGCGGCGTGGTACGAGTGAGCCCGCTCCCTTGGAGCTGTCCCACAGCAGTAGCGGAGGTGAGTCATGGCCATAAAATCTGGAAAGCTCGTGGGGGGATGGAGGGCGGTGGAGAAATATAAATTATTGTGATCATCTTTCAGGAGCACTCGAGTTAATTATTGTACTTTCGCCAGCTGCGTTGTTCCTTCATCAACGCCGAGCCAGAAGTGATGGTTTCAGTGGGGAAAGAGTCGTTCTTTAATGGGGCAGAGGCCCGCAAAGCCCTGTGTTCTTTTGAGGGAGGTTGGGTGCATGAAATTCCCAGCACCAGCTGGAACCTGTGCGGATTTGCTCTGAGACACTTGGGTGTGAGCAGCATCACGTTTTCTTTATTTTTCTAAAGCAAATAAATCTGGCTTGGTTCTCCACCTGCCAGGGCTGGCAGGCGACCCATTCTTAGTTATGTCTTTTTTGATGGGGCAGCGGGGGGAGTGAGGGGTTCTTTCTTTCTTTTTTGGGGACATAAGGAAGCCCTGGGAATTAGGTAATTCAGCAAGATCTAAAGGCACCTTCCTGGCCTTGGGTCCCCTATGAAGAAATAATTGCTCATGGCCTGCAAAGTACCATTTTGTAGGGGGCTCCTCATCTTCCTCTATCCCAACCCTGGGCCAGGGGGTTCTGGGAAGAGGCTCCCACAGCTTGTGACCTTGTGTTATCCTTAGACCCAAGCCTCATTATCCACTATCTGGTGCCTTAGGTCTCCACCATCAGAGACTTTTAAACCATGGTTTCTTCCCCAATCTCAAAGAAAACACATAACATCTCAGTTTGGGTCACCTCTCCTCTGTCTTTCTTTTTTAAAATTACATATTATTTATTTTTTATTTGAGGACAGGGTCTTGCTCTGTTGCCCATGCTGGAATGCAGTGGTGCAGTCTCGGTTCACTGCAGCCTCAACCTCCTGGACTCAAGCGATCCTCCCACCTCAGCCTCCTGGGTAGCCGGGTCTATAGGCACGTGCCACCACACCTGGCTAATTTATTTGTTTTACAGATGGGGTCTCACTATGTTGCCCGGGCTTGTCTCAAACTCCTGGCTTCCAGTGGTCCTCCCACCTCAGCCTCCCAAAGTGCTGGGATTACGGGTGAGACACTGCACCTCACCACACTTCACCTTACAGGTGAAAGCCCCCTCCCCTCCCCTGAGGGAAAGAAAAAGAAACAAAGACAAGAAAAGAAAGAAAAACACCAAACCAAATCAATCATACAAAAACAGAAGTTATGTTAATTTTTTTCCTTGGCTATTGTTTCCGAAAAGGAGAAAATGACTTTTTAATTCTTTATGTCTCCTCTGGCAAGAACAAGGTGGAACCACTTCTCCATGAGTTTATCATCACTCCAGTTACGTGACCTTGAGCAAATTACTGACACTCTCTGAGGCTCAGTTTCTCACTGGAATAGTTTAAGGATTAAGTGACATGTCCTATGTCAGGCTCTTAACATGGAGCCCAAAACATGGCTATTGGTGGAGGACTGTGAGCTCTGTGAAGGTGCCTATACTTTCTCCATCCTTGAGGACAGGGGCTGTAGTTTGCTTATCTCTGTATCCTCAGCAACTGGACACCCAGTAGGCATCCAAGAACACTTGGTTGACTGGATAGTTGTAAAAGGCAGAGATTTCAGAGAGGCTGAGAAGACCAAGCTTCCTTTACCAGCCCAGGCGAACTGGCCTTCACGTTGTATGTTCATAGTAGATCCATGCATGCATCTTGGGCATGCACAGTGTGTGACACAGTGGTGTCAAGATGTAACCAGGAGGACTGCAGATTTGGTAATGCTCACTCTGGATACCAAAATCTTGACTATAATAGATAGGGTGACTTGAGCATTTTCTGCATTTTAACAGGAGTGGATTTCCCCGTTGCCTAGCTTTTATTGGAGCCCATTTCAGGGACTTTCTCTCCCATCTTACCCTTGGTTCTTGTGAGGTTTATAAGTGTCTCAGGTCACTTAGAAAATAGGGGTATGCTACAAGGAGAGTTTGATGGGGCTCAGATAAATCTCAAGTCACAGCAGATGACTTTCTTCTGTATGATCTATGGGCAAGTCACAAGTGATATACAGATATATATAGCTAAACTGGCTTCTTTACTCAGTTGACTTGGAGTGCTCATTTATGTGGGGTAGACTATAACCTGCAGGCACTGGTTGGAAGCCTCCCAGGCACTGACCAGCAGATTCCTTTGGCTTCCCCACTCTCCCTATTTAAGCCAGCTTTGGCCCTCTTCATTCCAGTACTCCCCGCCCAATTCCCATCTCCTGTAATGCCATACCTCTGGTCTAGTTGTTTCCCTGCCAGGCCAGGCGACCCTGACACAGGAGTGAGCTTGTCTTTCCTCCCATGCTCTTTCCAGTTTTATGGCTATAGCTTACACTCTGCACTTTTCTGCCCTAACACTTTCCTTTTTGAATCTCAAGACACTATTTTGGAAATTAAAAAAGTTACACATCGCCTGGGTTTTGTTTTCTCAGTCCCATCTCTTCTCAAGGCTAGTGATGCTCAAACTGACCAGGGGAAGGATATGCAAGTGAAAATGAGAAAAAGAACAGCACCCACTATATCCTTGTGGTATGTATAGGCCTATATCCTGAAGGATATAATCCTGAAGGAATTCTTCCACCTGGAACTTTATGAAAAGGACCGAAGAATTTGCAAGAAGAACTCAGCTGACCCACTATTAAAAGAGAGCGATCTGTATTTATGATGCATATTGAGTACTGGTGAATGATGGACAGAGAAGTCACTGCACACTCATAATTAGGATACTCTGACTTGATTTGCAGTCACATCATCAAGTGTACCCTTATTTCATCATGTATGTGAAATAGGAGGAGATGGTGGTAGGGATATAGAGAATGACCCGTATGTGTTGAGGGGATGGGTGGGAGAAGGTCAGAGAAGATCTGTTTAAGGAAACAACAGTTGAGCAAAGACTCAAATGACTTGAATCGGGGAGGCAGAGGACAGTAGGGAAAAGAGCATTCCATGCAGGCCTGCAAAAGCCCAAGACAAGCTTGAACAGTCAATGGCCGATGTGGCTACAGTGGTGGGAGCAAGCGGGAAGGGATGGGGGATGAGGAGCAAAGACAGTTGAGATGCTCTGCCAACTCTAAAGTGATAAAAAAGCTATGATTTCTATCATGCAACATCACAGGAACTGCTCATACTATTGTGGTTTGTGGTCCACATCATAATTGAATACTCTTTAGTTAGAATTAGTAGAAATAGCGATGCAATTTTCCTCAAGTTCCAGGGTCCCCTGAACTCTCAACAGGAGTTGAAAGTGAATGGTGCCTTGGAGTCTAGCTTTTCATCTTTTTCCCTTCTAGATGGTGTCCCTGTCACCTTGTAAGCCTATAGCAAACAAAGATTCTCCTTTTCTCGGTCCACATCAAATCTTCCCTTAAATACTGTAAGATATGGTGGACCAAGCAAGGGTTTTGAGCCAGAAGGTCCATGGGTTTAAATACCTTCCCCTCAACTTCAATCTGATTCTTTTTGACTACATTTATGAAACCCACTTTGTAGGGCTACAGTGGGAATTATAGATGGTATATATAACTTGGCATACAGTAGGTCCTTAATAAAGATTGAATGACATTCCAATTGTAAGTTACTTCTTTAAAAAAATTTTTTTCAGTGTTTCCCCAGTTAAGAGATATTTAAGTCTTAACGAGGAGTCACCTCTTTTCAGACACCTGCTGGAGAAAGAGGATTGGATGGGAGGAATGAGAATTCCTAAATCACTCCATGTTGGAGCCGAATGGATTCATTCATTCATCAGTCTTTCAAAGAACTTGCTGAACACTGCACCTACTGTGTGTGCTGTTGGAGCTGGAGGATCATTGGGAAGGTGCTGGTGTAGTCTGGGCAGAATTTTAGCAGCTCATCTCCTGAGGCCTAGCCAGCCAGTTAGTACATGGTAACGACTGGGCCAGGCAGAAGGCAGACTGGATGTCTGCAGTTCCTTGGCCACTTCCTTGAGCATGGCCTGTGCCCTGTCTAGTGTGAGTCCCAGGTGTTGAGAGGATGGGTAGACAGGTGGGTAAACATTCTCCTATGCTATCCCAGGCTGCTCTCGCCCAGGGCCTGTCCCTAATAAAGCCTATGTGTATGAGTGCCTCTGACACATGTAATGAAGGCCTCTGTTTGCCAAGTTTGCTCAACTGGCCATACTCTGGGCCCGCTTGGGGAGTAGGCTGCAAGGCCACCGACAAGCCTTCTGGCATCCCCTTCTTCCCATTTCTTTGAGGTTAGAGCTAGCATTAGAGGGCTCTGGGGACACATACCCCTTGTACCAAGGGGACTGTGGGTTTGGAATTTTACTGCTTTTCTCCAGGGTCTATAGATAATAGTCAGGAAAGCTGCAACTGGGTCTGCTGTGATGAGGGAGAACAGGGAGCTGAATCTTGGCTCATGTTGTCTAAAACACAAGCTCCCTGAATATAATTCCAGCTTCATGTCCCACCCCTTTGATGGTGACAGTAATCTTTGTGAAATTGCATCAAGATGCAAGTGAAGCAAGGGATTTAAAGTCAACTATCCTGAATTTAATTATGTTCTATTTCTGTCAACTGCTAATTGTGTGACCTTGGGCGAGGCACTTAATCTCTCCGGGCCTCAGTTTCTTCACAGAGTATACAATAGATGGATAACAGGGCCTCCATTTCAGTGAGATACTGGGAAAAGAAGTTCAGACCTATCCCCTCTCCTTCCAAAGCCCATAAACATACTCCAAATGTCTGAATCTTCTCCAGTTTCCAAGTGCAGTCTCTGCTCTGTACCATGTCAACCCACATGAAGCCCAGTTCCTTTTGAGGGTTCTACTTGTAAAGAAGCAAGGGTAAGGTTAGTAGAATTGACCAAAGTGCCTTTGTGTATTGTTTTTGATGTAAATGTGGTTTTGGTTTTGACAGGAGAAAGAGAGATGAGAGGTTTACAAGGCAGACATTTGATCAGCTTCAGAAGGATAGAAGGTATTAGACCATCTATAAAATATCCTTTTTCCACTCCACCATGAAAAGTCTCCCTGGCTCCTCACCTTCCCAAGTCTAAGTCCTTGTCTATCTGTGCATCCTCTTACTTTATCCTCTATCTTCTCTACTCTTCACTGGTCTCAGAAAATTCATCCCCTTGCCTCTTGCCCAGGGTAACAAAGATTCCCCTTCCTAAAGCTGTCTGCGTCAACATTCCTGCTCTCATGATTCTCAACTATCTCAAGTACCTCAAAGCATTTTCCTGCAAAAGACTGTTCTCCCTCTAAGTGGATTTTTTGTACTTAATGTTAACAATAATAGTAATTCATCAAATAACATGAAGATTACATGAGATAATGAAAATGAAAGTATTTTAAAATGCAAGATGTTTTACATATTTATCCATCCATCCATCCATCCATCCATCCATCCATCCATCCATGCAGTGGACATTTGTGAAGACTTTACTAGGTGCTGGAGATGTTGAGATAAACAAAATGCCTTCAAGGAATTCATGGCCTAATGAGGCATTAGAAAATAATTGCAGTCAAGTGTAATAAATACTATCACTGTGCTACATCTCATGTAAAATGATGGGACAAAAAAGAGAGTAAGAGATTCACATTGCTACAAATATAATAGAGTAGATATTTGAAGTATAATCTAAAAAAAGCAAGCTCAAAGTGTCCTGAGCATTTTGAAGAAAAAGAGCTTTCTTCTTGATTGATCTAGTTCGTGGAATTATATTGACAATGATCTGCATCTTCCCTATGTGTCTACAGAGTCAGAGCTGTGTCCAAAGTCTGCAACTTTCTGCCTGGGATTTACTTGGCCTCTAGAATCTCAGTGTTCTCATCTGTCAAGTCTGTATAACAACCCTCTATAAGGTTGCAATAGAGACCAAAAGAGATTCATTCACTCATTTACTCATTCATTTGACAAATAGTGCCAGACCCTGACCAGGGCACTGGGGTTTTTGCAGAGAATGAGACAGTGAATGGTTCTTTTTTTCTCGGAGTGAACATTCCGCTGGGGATATAACACCTATTGGTGCCCAATCTTGTTAACCAGCACGTACAAGCTATGCAACAGCTTCACTCCAGCCTTTCTTCTTGGACTGTCTTTTTTATTCAATTCCTCTACAACTTGTCTCAAAATTCTCTTGCCTTAGAGTCCTTCAGATAGGGGCTGCATGAGGGAACTCCTGGGAATCTGGGGGATGGGAACAGTCATCAGGTCCATGGGCCAGCAGGCTGAGTTGGGAGTCATAGTTAGTTTGGGCTGCTTTAACAAAATACCATAGACTGCATGGATTAAAAAAAAAACACCAAACCTTTGTTTCTCACAGTCTGGAGGTTGGGAAGTCCAAGATCAAGGTGCTGGTAAATTCGGTGTCTGTTGAGGGCTCGCTTGCTGGTTTAAAGATGCTGCCTTATTTTTACGTCCTCATGCAGTGTTGAGAGAGAAATAATCTCTCTCATGTCTCTTAGGCTCCACCATCATGACCTAATCACCTCCCAAAGGCCCCATCTTCAAATACCAACACATTGGAGGTTAGGGATTCAATGTATGAATTTGGTGGGAGACACCATTCAGTCCGTAGCAACGAGAGGGCAGGGAGGGAATTGAAGATGCTGAACCCCATGCATAAATATCTCCTTTTTGCTTCTTTCTGCCAAGTCCACTGGAGAGAAACCCAACTTTTTAATAATTTCTCCTTTTTGGTTCAAAGTTTACTACAAGTAAACTTTCTGCTATAATCGTGTCATTGAGTGGTCCAGAGATAAATGTCAACAATGTGACCCTCTGGCTGGAAAGGGGCCCAGGATGCCTGGGCTTGTCATTAAGGAGCACTGGGTGGGGAGTGGAGGAGCCATGTAGGGGCCTGGCAGACTCAGCAGAGGACACAGTCATTAACTATGGGAGGGATGGGATGAGCCATCCAAGCCCTGGGTCTGGCAGAGTTTATGACTATGTGGTGGGGAGCAGAGTGCATTTGTATTTCAGGAAACGTCCTCAGCCATTGTACTGGTTTTCTCTGGCTTCTTTGTCAAGCCTGGGATCTTTAGTTTTTATTTTATTTTATTTTATTTTTTAAAGTTCTGGGGCACATGTGCAGGATGTGCAAGTTTGTTACATAGGTAAATGTGTGCCGTGGTGGTTTGCTGCCCCTATCAATGCATCACCTAGGTATTAAGCTACCTGGGCTCTTTAGTTTTGACATTTGTTTTTTCCTTGTGGACTTTTCTTCTCATTACATATCACATAAGTGTTGTGAATTCAAGCCTGGGAAACAGTGTATTGTCTTAGGCATGGGACATTGGTGGTATATGGAACTTGTGAAAGGAATCAACTATGCTGGACTCATAAATGCAAGGCTTGAGGTTTTGTGGTATGTGTGGGGAATGATGCAGTCAGGTCCAACATTTAGGGGTGGGACCAGGTTGCTTGACTCTCCACCTGGGCTGGCAGTACCGCACAACACCCAAGGGCTCTTCTCACACACATACAGTGTAGACAGTGCCCTCTGGGGTTGTGTGGCACAGTGGTCGACTTTCAAATCAGTGCTTCTTCTTTCCACCTGCTTCTCCCTCAGCCTTCCTAGTTTTAAGTGGTTGCCCCAAGTGCCAGTTTTCCTAAGAGCTTGGATTGAATCCAAGGAATGTAGTCCTGGGGGCTTCATCAGGAATTCTGCTGTAGAGATAGATGCCACGGAGCCATGTAATTAGAACTTTCTCTGGCAGGCTGCAAGAGGGACTCTGCTCAAAATGGCCCTAGGTAGGAACCCTTCTTAGGATTGAATGGAAAACTGGGGAAGATCTTTCTGCTGTGGCTTAAGGGTATTTACCTTTCCTTCTTCACTGCTTATTCCAGCAATGTGCTAATGTTGGAGTTTACCATGTGCCAGTGTTACAGTTACAAAGACAAGAGCTTAGAATAAGGCTTAAGAACCTGGTCTTCATCATCCATTCCTTCATGCCTCTTGGATTCCCCATGGAGAGATCCTGATTCCCCAGGGTTAAGCACTGAATGGAAACAAAATGCTACTCTACTGATAGTTGGACAAGCACCTCACATCTCCTTCCTCTCCATACTGGCCCCCATTTCTGCCACCATTTGCAGGATTTTCTGGCTAGCTGTGCTGGGGTACAAGACAGACCTGGAAGCCTAAGCAGGTTTCTATCACCTCCTCCCACAAAGCCAAGAGAGATCTGCAAAAGAAGCCCATTAGTTTATCCATCCAGTGACAGATATGTGACAGCTGAAACAGACCTGATGAGATAGATTAGGCTTGGCCCACTGTGTAGGAAGAACCCCTGTGTAAGCCCTGTCCTTGAGAGTGCATGGGGACCCAACCTACAGTAAGTCATGGCCCAGCGAATGTATTGTTGCCAGTATCACAAGCTGAGAGCTGGCCTTGACTCCTTCCTCTCAATCCCACACCCAACCATTCACGAAGTCCCACTCATTCTACCTCTAAAATATCTTTCAGATCCACCTGAGTCTCTTTATCCCCTCTCTACCATCATAGCCACTACAACCTCATCTCCAGTACAGCAACTGCATCTTCCTAGGTCTCTCCAAATGCCCTCTGCCCGACCCACCCACCATCTGTTATCCACATTGTTGCCAGAGAAGTATCTTGAAAATGTCTATCTGGCTAAGTACTTCCCCTGTTGAAGCCCTTCAATGTCATCTTATTGCTCTTGGCTAAAAACTTTTTCAATGTTCCTCATCTTTCATCCCTCCCCCCTTATATTCTGTGTTTCAGACGTAATGAACTACTTTCCTTTTTTCCAAATGGGTAATGCTCATTCTCTCTTTTTCCCATGCTATTTCCTTTGTGTGAGACTTTTAATACTCCCCCTTCCTGCTTTAGGGAACTCCTATACAATCTTCATGTTCTCAGCTTAGTTGTCACTTTCTCCAGGAAGCCCTCTTTCCTTTCTCTGGGTTGGTGGTATTCTTACCTGTTTCTGCAGCTGCACAGATCATGTATTGCCCTTGTCTATTTTCTGGCCACGCTCCCTGGCTTTGAGAACAGCAGAGGCCTCCTTGACTTCTGCTGGGCTAAGCATGTAGAGTTTTCCTTCCATTCCAGACCATGTGGATTCACTTCATCTCTTTATGAGTTTGCCTATAGCAAGAGAAAAGGGGGCACTGGACTTCATAATGGATGATGTCCACAATACCAGTGATTTCTTTTAATATGCAGACATTCCATGTATTACTGGTTGTTTTATTGTCTCTCAACAAAGTCAAGGGTGAAATGAGATGTCAGCTCTTTAAGTGGTGACTCTGGGGGGTAGTGGGTTAGGGAATGCTTTAGGCTATGTCTGGAAACTCCTGTATGGAACACGATTTCACCTCCTCTCCTCTTAGGGTGGAAATGCTTGAGAAACCCTGATAAGATATTTGTTTGTTTTTCTCCCCTCTATGGAGCGTTAATAGTTCAGCCAAAGCTTTCAACAGGAACTATCAGATGATTCACTGTAGAGCCTCTGGGGAGGGTCTAAAATGGTGTGTTGTTAATTAGGAGAGAATCTGTACACTCTAGACAGCCAAATGTATCTCTTCCATACCCAGCATTTCCTGAGCTTCTACCCTGTACCGGGCTCTGCTGGGTGCTGGGTTACGGAGGTGACTCAAGACCCATTCCCGCTCTGAAAGTCTCACCCGTACCTAAGATCTAAGGAATGGCATGAAGAAAGTGTTAGGAGTTGAGAGACGGCAAAAAGCACACAGACGCACCCAATTACAAGGAGCAAGTGAGGATGATGCATCACATTTGCACAGGCAAACCTTAAGAGTGAGAGCATGCAATGACCCTAGAAAGTGTCTCACAGGCCATGGCAGTGCCAAGGGCCAATGTGGCATTAAGAAGCTTTAGGTTGCCCCCAAATCTCTAGAATCCCAAATTTTCACTCTGTTTCCCAGGCTGGAATGCAGTGGCATGATCTCAGCTCACTGCAACCTCTGCCTCCTGGGTTCAAGCAATTCTCGTGCCTCCGCCTTCTGTGTAACTGGGAGTATAGGCGTCTGCACCACCACGCCCAACTAACTTTTGTATTTTTACTAGACACAGGGTTTCGCCATGTTGGCCAGGCTGGTCTCGAACTCCTGGCCTCAAGTGATCTGCCTGCCTCAGCCTACCAAAATTCTGGGACTACAGGCATGAGCCACTGTGCCTGGCCCTCTTCCTTAATGATTTCTGAGGTATTGGGCAAACACATTCTCAAGTCCCCTAACCCCTTTCACCAGATTGTCCCTCCAAGTCCCTTGCTAATAGGCATTCTGTAGCAATCATTTCTTCCCTCTGGTTCCTTGCTAACTCACAAAAACCCAGCAGTTGATCCTTAGCTGGAAACTGAGACACACAGGGGTTGTCAAAGAGATGGGCCTGACAGATGCAGACATTTGGGCTTGTGCAGACACACATTCACTTTTCTATATTCACACAGACACACAGTCCCATTTACCTTGTGACGACTCTATAGCTATATTGTTCTCTGGCTTTGACAGGTAGAAATGTCTGCAAGGGAGTGAGTAAGCCCCTTCCTCCTGCTAGACACTTGGATACTTGGCAGACTTTTGCAAAACCGAACTAACAAGGCCCTGGCCTGAGACAATGGGACAATGAGGATTTCAACATTATTTATAACAGCCTGTCGGTGTATTGTAAGTGACCTCAGTACCCTGCTTCTGAAGGAAGAGTTTATATGCTAAGAAGCCAGGAAGATATGTGGTGTGGAGTGATGGATGGAGTGTTTAGGGGTGAGGGATGGTGAGGAGTTGGGGAGGGGGAGCACGTGCTGATCTTGAGGCCATTTGCAATGGTGTTGGGACTCGTGCCAGTTATAATCCCAAAAGGCGTAATTGCTGAAGATCACAATTTCTAGAGTCTAAATACCCTAACATCTAAAATCCAGAAAATCACAATCCCAAAAGACTAAAATCCCGAATGTTGAAATTTTGAAAGCCAAATTCTGGAGGAGGGATTAGTGTATTTTTGGTTGTACACAGGATAGTTGTATTATGTTAGTTGCATCAAGTTAGCTGGAACTATTACCTTATTATTGTCTTGACACATTTACCATGGTTATTGTACCTTGATAGTGGATTGGCCATGAAGTATGGCAGTGATAAAATCTTCGGTTTAAAGATGTGTCATTTGTCTGCATTGGCATCCCTTCCAGCTAATGAAATTCCAGGAGCTTTGAATGAATGAATGCTACATTTACCTGAAGAAGCCAGCAGTTACTGACTGGCTCAAAAATAATTGTGTGTATGGTAGGATAAGAAGACACTTATGCAACAATGGTGCTGTTTGATCACCAGTATTATTTCTGCCAAATTTGTGGCCTGTAGATGAGTGCATTCCAAATAGGTACCTGGGTGCCCAAAGTGACAGAGAAACACGGAACAGAAGATGGAAAAGTCTAATAGGGAATGCTCATCGTGTTGGGGTACATTGAATCACAGAAGAATTTCAAAAAGAGCAGTGCCATGTAGAAAATGAAAGTGAACATATTCTCCATGGGGAGACATACCTTAAAAGAAAAAAAAGTAGCTATTCATCTCAATGCAAGACTTCAAAACATAGTTAATGATTGTAAAAGTTGGGCAGCTCTTATGGACTATCTCCCTGCAATTACCCATAATCTATCCTTGTAATACACTTTTTCATGTCAAAGCTTTTTTTTTGTTCTGTTTTAGTTTTTTTCTTTTTTAAAGTTTTTTTCCTCCACTACTTAAAATTATCAGTGTTATCTTTTACAATTTGCTATGTTATGTATTTCATCTTTGCATCATTTCAATACTTTTCAATAAAAGCCTTATGTAAAGGCTTTTTAAAGAGTTCTAATTCATTTTATGTATTTTTTGTTGCATATTTGACTCCATGAAAGTGCATTATCACAACGTTGGCTTTGTGTGTAAGCATTGCATGTGTATATAAAAATGTGGGAACTTCCTTAAATAAATGAAGAGATGTCCTTTTTGTACATTTGCACTTGTGAAAGGTAAACTTCTAGACTCAGCTCTTTGGGTCACTTGCACATGCTGTGGTGGTGACCCCACTGAGGCTTTTTATCTACCTTGTCAAATGACTTAGGTTGTCTATCATGATATTTCAGTGACTGCAGTTATAAAGCCGGATGCACACAATTACCAACCATAGTGATATGTGTTTATACAATTCACTTTTTGACATGTTTCCCTATAAATCTGGTTTGTCTGCTTGTAACTATTATACCCATGTGACTGTCCTAAGCACCCTTGAGTGTTTATGCTCCAAAAATATGTATTTTATTATTCGTTATTTTATTGCATAAAGTAGCTTATAAAGTATTCTGTCATGTTTTTATATGTTTCTCAAATAAATTCTCTTTTAAAAATGTAAATAAATGTATTCTAAAGAGTTTTTTTAAAATTATTTTTTCCAGAATTATATTTTCAAGATTTTGATCTTTCAGTATTATAATTTTCAAGATTTTAGACTTTAGGGATTTTGGTCTTTTGGCATTTCAACATTTGGGATCATGACATTAGGGATTCTTTCAGGATTATGGCCCAAACCCATTGGAACATCTCTGACTAAACCAATGGAGATGAAAATCCTGAGTTTTCATTGTTCATAGATTTGCCTCAGAAGCATGACGATGATGATACTAACAATAATAGCTACTACTTTTTATAACTGGGATTTTGAGGAGACACAAATCAATATTGCCTCTTTCCCTTCTGATTCTGAACCAAGACAAAGGAGTGAGGAAAATGAGGCCCAATCCTCATCTGCATGACTGGAGCAAGGACTTGGAGTGAGAACCCACAGGGGCTTATTAACTTTCAGCACTGAGACTGAACCTTGGGGCAACAAACCTGAGGGCAAGTTGGAATCTGCAAAGCCACACACTTCTCCAGGTAGGGAAGGATGGAGGAAGAGAGGCCAAGTCTCCCTCCTCGAGATCTTTGATGGGTCAGCACCACCCATTAAAGAAACATAGACAACTGGCTCTTGTTTACCAGCCAGGTGGCTCACTCTGTCTCCCCAGGGAGTACTAAGAGATCGGACAAGAGGCCCAGTGTGTTTATTGCCCTCTCATTGCAATGACTATTTAGAGTGGGGAAAACTTGTCCCTCAAATGTTCCCCGTGTTTTCATCATAGCCAACTCATAATCAGTGTGGGATGTGGCTGTCCCTTCAGGGGAGATCAGTCCTTTGTAAGGACAGCTCTGTCCTTGCTTCAAGAGGCTGCACTTTTCATTGAAACCTCTGTTCCTTCAGGCGTTCTGTCTGGGCTGCTGGCAGGCAGGGTAGACTGTGCCCTCAGAGGGCTCTGAATTGAAGCAAGTCACACGTTAATAAAATCATCTCCAAGGACACCCTGTTCAAGGCTCAAAGTTATTCCATTTCCTACCTCCTAGCCCAAATGATGTCTAGCTATGTTGCCTAATACAACCCCAAAGAGGTTCTGGTCCAGCCAAGGAGCAGGCATGAGGAAGGGTGTCTGCCAGGACAGGCACTGCAGGAGAACCTCAGAGGTCGGGGAAAGCTGGGGCTGGGAGGGGCTTTTGAAGGGGTCCTTCCAGAGTGGAGCTGCTCTTTCAGATTTGGGGCCTGCAAACTCCATTCAGGAGAGGAAGGAGGTTATGAATGAGGGCAAAACCTCTCTCTCTCCCCCTGCCTTCTTCCTAGCCTGCCCCATACTCCTCTCTCTCTTCCTCACCCTTCCTGAATTAGTGACCCCACCAAGACTTTATCCAGAGAAAAACAACCAAGCCAGAAATCACCCGGCCTCTCTGACAGTCTGGCCCATCCCTATACACTCATATCTCATGGGCAGCCACTCCCACATGTCACTGGGCCACTGAGAGACTTCCTGTTCATCCACTGTCAGACATGAGTTGTCAGCACTTCTTGGCAAAGGATGTTGACAATTGCCTTGGGAAGGCAAACAGCACCGTGGGTTAGTGGAAAGAATGTAGCTTTTGGAGCCAGGCAGACCTGGGCTCAATTCCCAGTTCTGCCACTTAATACTTGTGTGACCCTGGGCAAGTCACTTAACCTCTTTGAATTTCAGTTTCCTCATCTGTAAAATAAACACAAAGATGATAATAGTGAGCTTATGAAACTGCTTTGAAAGTCATTCAATGTGTGAAGTGTGCTTGCGAGACCCATGGGAGGTAGGCTTTAATAGTTTGGGAAGATTCCATCATAGCCTAATTGCAGTTTTATGTGCCTCTTCCTTTTGATAAATAACAGGACTTATCTGAAGACTGAAATTACAGACATCACAAAGTGTCTGCTCTGCACAAGGAAGCTCTTAAACAGTCTTCACTGGGCTTTCTAATGAATTTGTCTTTCTTTTGTTCTGAGCCCATGCCCACTTCCTTCTTAGTGGTAGCTATTCATTACAAACATTTTGAAAATGCCCTCTCACAGTGCTGTTTCAGGCATTCTTTTACCAGACTGGCTCTAGTTTGTCATGAATTGTATGTATATTGAGGTTGTCTGTATGTGGTGGTAGAATTAACAGTGTAAACACAGGACATGGGTCTATGGGACACAGGAAGCTGGCTGGCCCATTGTCCTTGTGATCCTTGGTATGTGGGTCTACCCTGTAGGTGACTCAAAGCACCTTTGCGACTCAAAGTCTTACAGGCCAGGCATGGTGACTCACACCTGTAATCCCAGCACTGTTGGGAGACCAAGGCGGGTGGATCACTTGAGGTTGGGAGTTCGAAAACAGCCTGGCCAACACGGCAAAACCCCATCTCTACTAAAAATACAAAAATTAACTGGGTGTGGTAACGGGCACCTGTATTCCCAGCTACTTGAGAGGTTGAGCAGAAGAATCACTTGAGCCAGTAGGCAGGGGTTGCGGTGAGCCGAGATTGTGCCAGTGCACTCCAGCCTGGATGACAGAGTAAGACTCAGTCTCAAAAAACAAAGCAAAACAAAAAACATCTTCCAGACTTTGGAGATTGAAGGGAGTTCAAGTCAGACTAGTCTACCCATAAATCATGTTTTGAGACCAGATGAGTTAGAGAGAACATCTCAGTAGGTCATGTGGATGTTTCCCTGGGGGTACCACTTAGGGTTATTGCATGCAAGGAACATACTTTAAAAAGAAAATGCATGTATTGAAAATATAGTGAGTAGCTTCCAAAATTGATGGAAGACCAGAGAACCAGCTCAGGAAATGTATGTATCCCAGGGAGTTAGGCCATAGCTGAAGGCCCCCAGCAGAAGGTGCTTGCTAGCACGCTGCCACTACGTCACCACTGCTGCCACCACTGGACCCTCAGGCTTCTAGCAGTGAGCTTGCTGTCATTTGAGTCAAAGTCCTCATTTCCTCTGTGTCATTGGATTGCTTGCTTCATAGTCACAGACGTGAGTTGGAATACCCTGTTAACTGTTCTTAGATTGTGTGCCCACTTTCAGGAACCAGGGAGCAGGGGGAATCCTCTTTGGTTTTCATAGCCAGATCACCTAATAGGGAGTTCCTCCAAAAACAGGAAGGTGTTCGAAAGATTAATGTCAAATATACTAGAAAAGTAGCAGGTTTAGTGTATTGTATTTTATTCCTTTATTTGTTTTTAACATTTGTTAGTTTTACTCATTCTTCTTTTTTTGAGATGAGGTCTTGCTTTGTTGCCCAGGCTGGAGTGCAGTGGCACAATCTCAGCTCACCCCAACTTCTGCCTTTTGAAGTGATCTTCCCACCTCAGCTTCCCAGTAGCTGGGACTACAGGTGTGCATCACCACATCTGACTAGTTTTTGTATCTTTTTTGTTAGAGAGGGGGGTTTCCCATGTTGCCTAGGCTTGTCTCAAACTCCTGGGCTCTAACAATCCTCGCCTTGGCCTCCCAAAGTGGTAGGATTATAGGGATGAGACACCAGACTTGGCCAATTGATTGTCTTTTAAATATCACTTACAGTCGAGAAGACAAAAGATATAATTGAAATGTCCTGTTCACCCCTATAACTTGGGTATAGCAGAAAAAGTACTGACTCGGACTCAACTTCTCTGTCAATTTCTTCTGTGAAGTGGGAATTAGGACAGCGATTCTACACAGCTTACTCCAGGTTGTTGTGAATATCAAATGATATAGAAACATGGCCAACTGTTAAATGCTGTGTCAAAGAGCTGATGGTATGACAGCATGGCTATTTTCCCTTGCCATCTGATAAACCACTGGTAAACAATAGCACTTACATTACAAGCAGTTCATTTTCTGGAATTTGGTGAAGTGTGCAAGGGCATGGAAAATCGCATTCTGCAATTAAAATGTGCAGTGCGATGCTGAGCGATTCACCTGAGGTTATACAGCTGGGAGGTGGCAGAGCAAGGATTTACACCCAGGTCTGCCTGACTGAATTCTATCTTCTTTACAGGAGGCCTGGGTCTAATTCTCAAAGTTGCGTGAATTGATTGGAAGCTCTGGAAGAGGATTCTGCCCAGGAAATAGGTGGCAAGAACCAAAGAAGGGAGAGAAACAAAAATCCATTCCTTGAATTCTTAGAATGATAGTTATTTCAGAAGAGCACATGGAGACATCAAGGCTGGAAAACTCTAGTGAAAACCCCAACCAACCAGTCTTCTCAACAAGCCCATTAGTTATTGCACTGAATATTTTTCATTTTGCAGATGAGGAAAATGAGGGTGAAAGAAGTTAAATAATTTACCCAGAAACATCCAGCTAATATATTGAAGGCCTGAGATTCAACTAGGCATATCACCTCGGATTCTTAGTTACAAACAACAGAACCTGATATTGGTTAGTGGAAACAAATAAGTGATTTTATAAAAGATATTGAGTGACCCTGGTGAACCAAACATGAAATGCTCACCAAGTCACAGGCTGAATCACTGAATTAGCTCAGCACCTTGTGCTCCTAATGTAACCACTAGGTCACTCACGCTAGAACATCTCCTACTACTGCCTCTGAGAGATAGATGTAGCTGTTACCACTCTTGTTTAAACAAATAGTTCCTAGTACCACTTTCCTTGCATCAAATAGTTTATGGAGGTTTCTGATAGACTGAGCCCAGGTTACATGCCTGCAACTTAGCTGCAAGGGACTTCAAGGAAGTGAGCATATGGCTTCCTTGGAGGGAATAAATCTGTTAGTCCATCAGGATGGGGAGCTTCCCAAACACAGGAAAATGTTCCAAGATGCTGGAGGTGTAAAGACTTTCTTATTGTTAGCTGAATTCCTGATGCCTACAAAGTGCTTAGCATGTAATAGGTGTGTAATAAGAGCGTATCAACTTATCGATCAAATAATTCTATCTGATTTTAACGTTCATGCCCTTAGACACTGTACTTTACCTCTTTATAGATGGTCCATGATGAGATCTAATGCAGAATATGTGATTGCACATTAATGAAATTATATGAAATCTCTATCTTGTATGAAACCACCTTCATTCATTCATCAAAACATGCTGTTGTGATTTATGACTATGAGCTCTGAGAGACAAGGACAATTTTATCTTGTTTACCATTATATCATTCATTTTAAATACAATGCTGCAAAATAAGTAATTGTTAAATAAATTAGTAGACTGGTAAATGAATGAGTTTAAGAGGCAAGGTAGTCAGGATTTGGGAATGCATGCTAAGATGGTGCCAAGGATGGCATCTTGGTTTTTAGCTTGAACACCTGGTGGGAGGGTGGCTGACATTTACTGAGCATGGGAAGACAAACAGGCTCTGGAAGGGAGATCATGAGTTAGTTTTGGACTTGCTGAACTTTTATGTCTGGGAGACATGAAAGTGGAATATTGAGTGGCTTGCTGGATATATGGGTCTGGAACTTAGGAACAATGTCTGGAATCGAGGTATAAATTTGGGAGTTGTCAGCATTTAGCTAGTAACTAAGTTGCAGTCATAGACATGTAAACATATGATATATACAATACATAAAACTACATATGAATCTAAAATATTTAAATATAAAATAAAGTACGTGCATGAACCATGAAAATAGTAGAATTAAGTCATTCATAATATTCAGGAACAAAGAATACATAATATTAGGCTGAAAAGTTGATTACTGGTTAACGTCAAATGGGTATCCAAATGGTAGAAATCATACGCTGGAGGTTGGGATCATTCAATTACCCAGCTAGTCTGTCTTCAAGGACAACATAAACACAGAATCAGTAGTGTGTCTGTGTATCAGAGTTCCTCCTGCTATGTTACTGGACAGGGAATGTTAGATATTTCAGATGGATGTTCGCTGTGGCTTAGGCATTTCTTTTGTGGCGAGGCTAGGAACATTCTGGGGAAGGAGTACAAAGACAGGACAATGGGAATGTTAAGCTGAGACATGGAAGGAGGCAGGCAGGAGGTGCACAGGGAAGCCTGCAAAAAGCTCTGTGGGGACTGAGTCTCATTGCCATCCTAGGAACTGGAGCCTGTGACCAGAAAGAACAACCCATATCCTTTCTCCTATCTGTGAAAGAGGAAAGGTGATCAAGAGGTTAACACAGATCCTTCCCAAACCTCCCATCCTGGAAATGGGCGGAGAACACCTGTGGTGTGAGGTCCTTGCACTTTTTAATTACAGACCATCCATTCATCACTGTGATTGAGAACAACAATTGTGGATTTAGACAGACAGAGCTCAAACCCTTGCCCTGTCACTAATTTACTGAGCAGCCTTTGATAAGCAATGTATTCTCCCTGAACCTCAATTTACTCACTCTGGTAAAGGGAAAATAATAGCATAAGACACATAGTGTTTTGGATATAGTGATCATCTTAAATTCTTACTTATGAGAAAGTTGAATCCAGCTCTGCCACTCTGTTAGATGGGTAGTCACTGGCAGGTTTTGGATATGGAGACGATGAGCTCTGATTTACTGTTTAAAAAGACACCCCTGATTCCTTATGGGAGGTTAGAGTGGACACCAGCGATCAGATAAGTGGCTACTGAACTAGTGCAGACATGGAGTGATGGTGGTTTGGATCAAGATAGAAGTGAGGTAGAGGATGGAGTAATAGGCATTTCTGGGTTGTTGTAAAGATTAGCGTTTATTGGGAGCTTAATAAACAATAGTTAATGTAATAATTATTATAATTATGACTTTCATCCTTAATAACACTTGTCAATTGCAGGAATGTATTTGAAAATATGGCAAAAACATATACATTTTTGTTCTTTATTATGTATTCAGTAAATTCCTATATAGTGCTTACTATGTACTTGGCATTGTACTGAGAACTTTTTATCAGTAAGAGTTTCCCAGAGAAACAGACCCAATAGGAGATACATAGGGATTACATAGATAGATAGATAGATAGATAGATAGATAGATAGATAGATGAATTGGAACATGTGATTATAAAGACTAAGTCCAAAGATCAGGAGTCAGCAAGCTGGAGACCCAGGAGAGCCGATGGTATAGTTCCAGTATGAGGCCAAATGCCTGAGAACCAGGTTCTATTGATGGTGTGAGTTCCACTCTGAGCTTAAGTCCAAGCATCCAAAGAGCTAATGGTCTAAGTGTTAGGCTGAGTCTGAATCTGAAGGCAGGAAAAGGCTGATGTCCCAGCTTGAAGGCAGGCAGAGAGAGAGAAGTCTCCCTTTTTCGCCTTTTTGCTCTATTCAGGCCTTCAGTGGATTGGATGAGATCCACCCACGTTGTAGGGGACAGTCTGCTTTACTCAGTCTGCCAATTCAAATGTTCATCTCATCCAGAAGCCCCTCACAGATACACCCAGAACAGTGTCTAACCAAATATCTGGGCACTCTGGTCCCCAGTCAAGTTGACATATAAAATTAACCATCACAGCACTTTACACGCATTAGCTTACTTAATACTCCTAACATGTCTATTACCTTCATTTTACAGAAAAGGAAAAAAGGCTCAGAGATGTCACACAGCTAGTAGGTGGCGAAGCTGGGTTTCAACCCCATGTAGTCTAGGTCAATATTAAACTTGGTGGGGGGGTGGAAAAGGATGATTCTTAGAACTAGTTTGTGACCAACTCTGTTTTTATGCCTCCTGCAGTAACTGGCTTGGAATCTCGTGCCAGGGGATAGAACGAAGCTCCCATACAGAATTCAGCTGCCTCTTCTATACCCCAGGGCCATTTAAGGGACACCCATTTTGATAATGATTATATGAACATTTGAACTAATGGGCATTTGGATTAACGGTCTCTTGGAAAACCACTTGTAGTTCTTTGGGGTATGTGCTTTCACCTCCAATCAAAACTTAATAAAGAAACAAAACAAAATTTAAAAAAATCGAAAACTGCCTGCCTGTCGAACTGCCAAGAGCCCAATTAGTCAGAACAGACCTTACAATACCAAATCAGGTTGTGTGCACACTGGAGGAAGCCTGATAAGAAAACCCCGCCTAGGATGATTTCTAATTGGCAGCGAGAAAAGAGCTTGAGAACAATAGCTCGGCGGTGCCAAGTCCCTTCACATTTCTCACTAAATCAATGTCTTTTCCCCATCCGGAATGCTCTACCCTTCTCCTGACCCACCCATTTATATAATTACCTTTGGGGCTTGGCTTAAAAGTTAGCTCCTGCTAAATGCCTTTCCCACCTAGCATCGATGTGCTTGGAGTTGATGGAGAGAATCATTAATTTCTTACTCTTTCAGGGAGGGTCTGTTGGGTATCAGACACTCAGCCAGCTGCTGGGAACAGAGTGGTGAACTAGACACCATTCCTGGCCTCCCAGAGCTCAGAACTTTCTGTGATGATGGAAATATTTTATGTTTGTGTTGCCTCTCCTAGAAGACACTAGCTATGTGTGGTACTGAGTATTTGAAAAGTGGCTAGTGCAGCTGAAACATTGAGTTTTAAAATTCAATTTTGGTGAATTTCAATTTAAATAGCCACATGGGGTTAGTGGCTACTGTATTGGACAGCACCAGTCTAAAGCAAATGTCTGGTGATAAAGAAAGGACTGCAGCAAAGTCTTCAGGAGCTGCGGTAGAAATTTGTAATAAGAGGTTGAGGGAGAAAACCAAGGCTTGCTGCTCAGCTTTCCTGGACAAAATCAATGTTATCTAGAGGAGCAGTTATGCAGAGCCTCTGGACTCAGCCACCTGCATTCAAATTCAGGTGTTCTTCACCTTTTAATTCCATGATTTGAAGCAAGTTGCTAAAATCCTGTTTCACAAAATGATGAGTCTCAGACTCAGACTCACCAGGGCAGAGGTGAGTAGAGCTGGAGAGGAGGCAGGTTCAGGATCTGGCCAATCTCCCACTAGCCTGCATGGCAAGGTCCGTGCACCATTAATTGAAAGGGCTTTCCTTGCTGAGAATGACATTCCAGCCATGTTCCCTGTGTGGGTCATTCCTCTCGCTCACTGGCACATATGTGCCCTCACTCCAAAATAAAATTGTTTTTTTTTTTCATTTGATTACAAAATATATTCCTGGCCATTATTAAGAAAAATATAGAAATCATGAAAAATTATAAAGAAGAAATCACAAATTATATCATCCAGAACTTCAGGAATCTGGTGAATATGCAAATAGTCCTATTTAAAGATATATACATTTACATAAGTGAGAAAATAGTATACATTATGCTCTGTAATTGCTGCTTCACTCAATAACTTGCTGTGAACATTTTTCTGTGTTAATGTAGAACTTCATAAGCACTTAGATGACTATATAATATTCTTTGTTACAAGTGAGATGGACACTTAGATTGTTTATAACTTTCTCTGGTCTAAAACACTGTGTGATGAACATGTGTTCTTATGTGCTTGTATAGTGATTTTCATAGAATACATTCTGAAATGGGGAATTTCAGTGTCAAACAGTACATTAAAAGTTTTGATACTTAATATCTGCCCTTCAGAAAGTGCTTACTGATATATGCTCTTTCCAGAGCTCATGAGACTATCCCTGTCCCAACACCTTGTTCAAAATTAGGTTTTGTCAGTCTTGCTAATCTTTCATAGTCTGATGGGTATGTGCAACCACCTATCATTTTTTAAAATCTGTAACTCTTTTTTATTGTTCATTTGAATATCTTTATGTTTATTTGCCATTTGTTTTTCCTCTTTGAATTGCCTATTTTTATCTTTGTCATACTTTTTCTGTTACTATGCTCAACTTTTCCTATTGATTTCTGAGAGGTCTTTATGTAACCTTATTTATTTACTCTATTTACTCATTTTTTTTTTTTTGAGATGGAGTTTTGCTCTTGTTGCCCAGGCTGGAGTGCAGTGGCATGATCTCACCTCACTGTAACTTCTGCCTCCACGTACAAACAATTCTCCTGCCTCAGCCTCCTGAGTAGCTAGGATTACCAGCGCCCACCACCATGCCCGGTTAATTTTTGTATTTTTAGTAGAGATAGGGTTCCATCATGTTGGTCAGGCTGATCTCGAACTCCTGACGTCAGGTGCTCCACCTACCTCGGTCTCCCAAAGTGCTGGGATTACAGGCATTAGCCACCGTGCCTGGCCTTTGTAAACTTATTTAACCATTTCTTGAATTCTGAGCAATAAAATGTATGGCTTCCTTGTTATTAAAAGAGAATTTGAAGTGTGGTTGATAGTATTAAAGCTCATAAAACCGGATCATTTTAATAAAGACATGTCTGAAATTACTTGGGAGAGAAGTACCTAGGTTCTTCATTTCAAGAACCTATGACAATTAGGTTTTTAGTTTTAAGTCTGCATTTCCTGGAAACCAAGGCGAAGAAGGACATTGCTGGTTTTACATTTTTCATAGTTTAATGAAAGCAAAGATGGAAGGCATTTTTTTTTCCTGACCCTAATTCCTAGAAAGAATCTTCCTGAAGAAGTCTATGTTAAGCGAAGACAAGCCTGAGTCCTGCTGGTTCACTCTTCTGAACAGTGCTCTACATATGAAGGAGGAAATGACGGACCCTTCACTGTCCTGGGGCACAACTTTAGGGAGTGTCCTCCAACTAGGACACAATGTGACAGTGGTGGCCCCTGGAACACATGCACGATTGAAAGAAGACACGTGACAGGAGCGTTTCCCTTTTTCTTAGGTTGTGACTGTGGGATCATGTTTTAGAGCTGAGAATCAGGAGACAGGGGTTCCAGCCTCCACTTTGCCACATATGAATTTGAGACCTGGTGCAGCTCACGCCATCTCTTGGCAGAGTCAGCCAAGTTATCTGGCCACTTAACCCAGGGCCCACCCTGCTAAAAGAGACCAAATTTAACCTGAACTTTCATCCCTGCTTTCAGTTGGTTCCCAAAGTTTCAGCCTCTCCCCATCTTCTGTTGGTGATCTCCTCCAGAGTTTCATCACTGGTGCCTTGTATTTCTTTGCGTCTGCAGCGCTCCTCTGCCTCTGTACCTCCCAGTCGCTTGAACCCTGCCCTCTAGGAACGTCTACAAAATCCCCTTTATATTCAATTATTTTTTTGAGCTCCACATCCATCCACTTGCTGCCCTGGAAGACATGCTTCTTTGTAGCCCTCTTAAGTGACGGCTCTTTATTCTTAAATCTCCCACACACTGCCAGGTCTGGAGGTGGGCTGGTAAAAATCTTGACCCTTTAAGTTGCATTCCTCCTTAGTAAATCAGCTTCCTCTTCATTTTTGCCAGCTACTGGTCTCTTGGACATTCCCTAAACACATTGACACCTTGTTTACTACTCTTTCCTTCTCAAGTCCTGACTTGCCTGGAATTATTTCAGTTCCTTGATATCCGAACTTCCACTAACTTTGTTTTCCACTCCACCTGTGCTATGCTATCCTGGGTTCACAGTCATGATCAAGTTATTGCTTGAATCTTCTCTGATTTACGGACTAATGATTCATAGTCCTTCTCTCTTACAGCAACCTCCTATCCTTCTAACTTCATTACACAACTCCCTTCCTATCCTTCATATTCCTGGGCTTCATTGGTATTTACAGTCCATTGAATCCTTTATGTTCTCCCAATTCACCTCCACCATTTTTAATTTTCTCTTCATTTGCAGAAATTGTAATTTGCCTGCCCCACATTGATTCTTGCCCTCTTCCTGTGATTATAAACTTCAGATTTTATTCTGGGAGACAACGTGCTTAGTTAAAAAGCTAAGCTCCCCAGACTCTTTGTATGTAGGGGTAGCCAAAAATGTGACAGGAAGTTGTTGGGTAGGGCTTGCAGGAAATCAGCTATTTAAAAGGTTGTCAGACAGCAGGCATGTGCCCTTTACAGCCTTTCTCCTGTTTTTACTGCTTCTTGCCTGCAATGTGGATGTGCTGCCTGGAGTTCCAGCAGCCATCTTGGATGGCAAATTGACTTTGTGACTGGAAACCATATACAAGGAACAGTGAAAGAGAAAGATGAACCTGGGTTCTTGGTGACAAACTCGTCTTGCATTGTCTACTTCCAGCTTCTTTCATGTAAGACAGAAATAAGCTCCTACCTTGTTTAGCCCCCTTTTACTTCTGGCTTCTTTTACATACACCCAATGGTCATTCCTCACTGATAGACAACCTGAGCAAGTGTATGCGCCTCAGTGTGTGATTTCCATAACTCTTTGCCCCTCTACTTTTCATCTCACCCAGACCCTGGATGAATCCAAACATTTGATTTCAAATTCAAGTGACTGTGTGTACTGCTAGAAAACAAAACAAAACAAAACAAAACAAAACAACATGATGCAATAAGGCAGAGGAACATCATTGTGAATTCATACCTAACAACCGCAAAGGGATCCGTTCATCCTTCCATTTTTTTACAGTGACTATTGCAAACCTTCAGCTCTCTCTTCACACTTGCATGAGGAGGTGACCCCTCTCATCTCAGGCCATGCTTCCTTCCTACGTTCTGTGTCCTGGCCCTTCCTCTATCCTCAGGAGCCATATGTGTTGGTCACCTATGGGTTCAGCTTCCCTGCCTCTCTGAATCCTTCCCACTGTCATTTAAACATGCCCAGATCTCTATCATTTCAACAACTACTATAAAAACAAAAACAAAAACAAAACCAAAATATTTTTCTTTGGCTCAATGGCCCCTCTGGTTACCACTGTAGCACCTGATGTATCACAGCTGCATAAATGTATATAAAAAAGGGAAACTCAACTCTTACCTTACACCATACACAAACCTTAAAAATAAGTGCTAAAACTATGATGCTATAAGAAAATATAGGAGAATATCTTGGCATCCTTGGGGACACAGAAAAAAATAACTCTAAAACAAAAACAAACAATTAAATTGAATTGTATTAAATTTTAAAACCTGCCTGTTAAAATGACATCATTATAAAAATTGAATAAGTAAAGTTCAGACTAATAAAATATTCACCATACATATCTCTGATGAAGAGATATGCCCATATCTTGTGCCATAATATTTAAAGAACTCTTACAACTCCATTAGACAATGAACTTCATTAAAAATGGCAAAAGACTTGAACAGGTACTTTCTAAAGAAGACATTCATATAGCCAGTAGACATATACAAGAACATTCAACATTATTAATTTCCAGGCAAATGGATAGCTGGCATCAACAAGCCAGCCTCCCTTCCCTCCATACAAAGAGTCAACAGCACTATATACAAATGAGATGTGGAACAACTGGAACTCTTTTTTATTTTATTTTATTATTTATTTTATTTTATTTTATTATACTGTGTATTCTGTGGTATATATGTGCCACATTTTCTTAATCCAATCTGTCACTGATGGACATTTGGGTTGATTCCAAGTCTTTGCTATTGTGAATAGTGCCGCAATAAACATACGTGTGCATGTGTCTTTATAGCAGCATGATTTATAATCCTTTGGGTATATACCCAGTAATGGGATGGCTGGGTCATATGGTACTTCTAGTTCTAGATCCTTGAGGAATTGCCATACTGTTTTCCATAATGGTTGAACTAGTTTACAATCCCACCAACAGTGTAAAAGTGTTCCTATTTCTCCACATCCTCTCCAGCACCTGGGAACAACTGGAACTCTTATACATTGTTGGTGAGAGTGCTAAAAGGTACCACCACTTTGGAAACTTGTATGGAAGTTTCTTATAAAATTAAACATACCTTTCCTTATTACCCAGAAAGTCCATCCTAGAGACATTAAAACATATATACTCAAAAAGACTCATACAAGCATATTTCATAGCAGATTTATTCATAATTGCTAAAATAGGGAAACGATCCATATGTCTTTCCATCAATAGGATAATATTTAAACGACCTAAGATAGTCGTACAATGGAATACTACTCAGCAATAATAAGGAATTAACTACTAATAGATACAACAGCATAGGTAAATCATGAAAGCATTATACTGAGTGAAAGAAATGGGACACAAGAGAGAACATGTGTGATTCCATTTATATGAAGTTCTAGAATAGGCAAACACTAATCTAGGACAATAGACATTAGAACAACAGTAGTTGACCCTGGATGGGGGCCTGAAATTTGCTGGTAAGGGGTGGAGGAAACTTTCTTGGATAATGGAACTGCTCTATCTTGACAGAGGGTGTATTAGTCCATTTTCACACCATTATAAAGAAATATCTGGGTAATTTATAAAGGAAAGAGGTTTAATTGACTCACAGTTCTGCATGGCTGGGGAGGCCTCAGGAAACTTACAGTCATGGTGGAAAGGAAAGCAGGCACATCAAACATGGTGGCAGATGAGAGAAGAGCAGGGGAAACTGACACTTACAAAGCCATCAGATCGCATGAGAATTTACTCACTATCATGAGAACGGCATGGGGGGAAACCACCTCCATGATCCAATCACCTCCCATCATGTTCCTCCCTTGACATATGGGGATTACAATTCGTGATGAGATTTGTGTTGGGATACAGAGCCAAACCATATCAGAGAGTGTGGGTCATGGAAGTGTATGCTTTTGTCAAAATTTATCAAAATGAATTCTTAAAATCTGTGTATTTCACTGTGTATACATTTTACCTAAAAATCAATATATTTGTATACCCACAGAATAGAGATAAATGTATAATAAACCTAATGTACTTACCGCTCAGCCTGAGTGATTATTAAAGTATGACAAATTTTGTTCCATCTTACCCACTGTCTGGATTATCTCAAAGCAAATATTTCCAAATATATCTCCAAAAGATAAGGAACTGAGAGTTTTCTTTGGTTACTGCCTGAACATGTTTTCTGTCTACCTCTCTCTTTGTCCAACTCCATCCCTACTGTCAGAAGCACCATCATCTCTGACCTCCTTACTGGACTCTGCCTTCCTCCTGTGAACCTTTCCAATTCATCCTACATACAACAGCCTCAGGATTTCAGAAATCCAATGTGATTATGTTACTCCCTCTTGGATCATCCTTAAAATTCTCCAAATTCTCCAGTGACTTACTAATCCTCTAAAAATAAATACCAAAATATTTAAATGGCTGTATTAGTTTTTATCACTGCACAACAAATTACTACAAATGTAGGGACTTAAAACTACATCTATTAATTATCTCAGAGTTTCTTCTGGGTTAAAAGTCTGGGCTTGGGGTAGTTGAATTCTCTGCTTAGGGTGCTTAGGACCTCACAACGCTGAAATCAACATGTTGGCTGGGGCTGTAGGGGTCCCACCTGGAGCTCAGGATCTTCTTTCAAACTTATTGAGGCATTTGGCAGAATTCATTTGTTGTGGCTGTAAGGCAGAGGTCCCTGTTTACTTGTTGGCTGCTGCCTAGGGGTCAATTTCAGCTCCTATAGGCTGCCCTCAGGACTCAACTGCATGGTGCTCCCCATAGGCGGTCCATGCCATGGCCATTTCCTTTCTTCCAGGCCAGCAGAGAGTGTCTGCTGCTGCTCCTCGTCTTTTTTAAGGGCTCACCTGATCAGGTCAGTCCTACCTGATCCCTTAAAAAAGATTAAAGCCAAATCTTTATTCTGATTAAATCAGTGACAACTACCTGTGGAAACTCTTTTGCCGTTTAATATACCACAACTTCAGGACTGATTCTCCATATTCCTAGGTCCCACCTGCTCATACTCAAAGAGAGGAGATTGCAGAGTGTAGGAATCTTGTGTAACACCTTAGAATTCTGTGGACCACAATAACCCTTCCAAACTCTGTCTGCACAGGCTTCTTGCCTCCCTCTCTGGTCCCATCTAGCTTTACTCCCTGCTTACCTCTCTCTGGTCCAGTCCCTTACCCCCTGGATGCTTGCACTTTCCTGAACGTCCCCTGCCCTCTCTTGACTCAGGCCCTTTGCACATGCTCTTTCTCTCTGCCTCTCCCTCTCTTCAAGCACCCCTTCATCTAGGTAAGGCCTATTCTGTCTTGAAGTCTTAAATCTGAGAGGACTTAAATCTGATAGGGACTTAAATCTGAGAGGACTTAAATCTGATAGGGATGCCATGACCCTGTCAAGTGTGCCTTAAATATGTCCTTAGAGTGTCCCTCTTTACAGAAGTCATTTGTTTGTGTTAAATATTTATACATGTTATTATCCAATGAATATCTCCTTCTTTCCTCCACTGCACTGCAAGCTCCTTGAGGTGAGGAGCTGTGGATGCTTTTGCTTACCATTTTATGCCTAGCACCTACCACTTCACCTGGTACATAGCAAGTCTCAATAAACACATGTTGAATACATGAATCAGCCTCTGTTTGCCCATCTGTGGTATGAGGAAGCTACTTCAGTGGCTCATTCATTCTCTAATGTTCTATGATTCCAAGATCCAGACCACCCATCTCCACTAACAGTCAGGAAAGTGCAACCGTTTGGGCCGCTGAAATAAAATCTTGAGCTCACCTGGAGCTGAAGATCTTCTTCCAAACTATGAAATAATTTCCAAGCATTTGGTGTGGCAGAGGAGCTGCCACCTTGACTTCTTCTGCACTATTGCTTTATGGCACAGTCTGGCAGCCAATCAGCCATCATTGGCTCCTTTTCTTTTCCACCCCCCAGAATGCCCAAGCGAGACTCCTCATTTGCAGATCAATTGGCCCCTCCGCCATGATGACGGTCCAGCAGGCATAGACACAGCCTTTTGGCATTTTTGTTGGGCAAAACATGTGACCCACTTGGTGTAGAAAGACAGTCGCTCCTCCTTGGCAGCAGCTGGGCTGTGTGATGCTGTGGGAAGAGGGCGAGGCTCACTGGCCACCCTCTGGGGAAGACTGCCTCTCCTTTCTCTCCTAGAGACGTGTCAGCCTCCTTGCCAGACAGCTGGGATTGCTTGATGCTTCACTCCTCAGCCCACAGCGGATAACGAGCAGCAGGCCACCTGAATGGTGGCCTGTTTCCCACTTGCCTGTCACCATGCCACCTGTCCACCTCAGCTGTGTGAGGAACACCGGATACCTGGTAGGAGTCTGGAGAGAGAGAGAAGCGTTTCTACTCTGGATTCTCTCCCTGGGTCTGAATTACTGAAAGAGCTTGGAGAGAAACAAAAGGACATGATAATAGACTAAGTCATGTGACCTGTAGGAAAAGCCAGAAGCATCAAAGGAGGTACCCAATTCTCAAGGGAGGGAAACAAGTATGTAGGAAAATGAAGGAAGCAGGAAGCCCAGGTGCACCTCTGTTGGTGCGATATGGCATTTTAAACAAGCAAGGCACGTGGGTATTTCTATGACAAGGGACTCGGGGTCTGACTTCCAATATGTCTGAAATCTTTAGGGCTAGAAGCAGAAACTGATACTTTAAAACGGCCAGTAGTTTTCCTGTCAGGGTAAAAGCAGAATTCATCCCTGGAGGAATGTTGGTCTTTCGTTTTGAGAAAAATACAAAATGCTGGAGTATGCAGAGGTCAATTCAAAATCCTGTTCTCGAGTGGGAAGTTTGAGACAGAGAAGCTCAACAGACTAGCTAAACTATTCTACACAACAATGCAAAATAGTGGCAACTCTGGGAAGTATAATGTGTCAGAGGGGAGTTGGGGGCTTGAATTTTAGGCACTGCTGATGGTGGAGGTGGGCTGGTCCTCAACATGGCAGAGCACAGAGGAGGAGAAATGCTGGGGGGTGGGCATGGCTGATGGACCCCAGGGCCTCAATATCTAATCTCCACTCCACACTGTCCTCTCCCCGTACCCCATTGGAATCAGTGAAGTTTCTTTGTCAACAACAAAACCCAATGCTGCCTAACTGAAGAAAAACATTCTGGAAAAATATGCAGGGAAGCCCATAGGTTTGAAAGGATAAATAGCCAATGAAGAATCAGAAAGGCAGGAACAGCCCTTGAAATGGAGAAGCAGAAGTTCAACATCCTTCTTGCTGGAATAGGCTCTTAAAGTGACCCAGTGCCCCCAATTTTCAGTCTGTGTCTCTCCATTTAAGCTTCAAGTTCCAGGTAGATAGGATCTGATTGCTCAAGCTTGGGTAGGGTATTTCTACTCCCTGATTAGATGGCTGTGCAGGACAGGGGGTGGACATTGTTGTGCACCTGGCAGCTGCCCCAACTTGGTTTCCGTAATCATCAGTCAAATTTGGTTAAAAATCTGTCCTTCTGGGACATCAACAGACACTTTTCAAAAGAAGAAATACATGCAGCCAACAAGCATATGAAAAACTGCTCAATATCATTAATCATTAGAGAAATGCAAATGAAAACCACCATGAGATACCATCTCACACCAGTCAGAATGGCTGTTACTAAAATATCAAAGAATAACAGACGCTGGTGAAGTTACAGAGAAGAGGGACACCTGTACACTGCAGGTGGGAGTGAAAATTAGTTCAGCTATTGTGGAAAGCAGGGTGGTGATTCGGCAAAGAACTAAAACCAGAACTACCGTTTGATCCAGCAATCTCATTACTGGGTATATACACAAAGAAATATAAATCATTCTACCATAAAGAAATATGCACACATATTGTTCATGGCAGCACTACTCACAGTAGCAAACAGGTGGAATCAATCTACATGCCCATCAATAGAAGAATGGATAAAGAAAATGTGGTACATATACACAATTGAATATTATGCAGCCATAAAAAAGAATGAGATGATGTCCTTTGAAGGAACATGGATGGAGCTGGAGGTCATTATCCTTAGCAAACTGACGCAGAAAACCAAATACCGCATGTTCTCACTTATAAGTGGGAGCTAAATACGAGAACCAATGGGTACAAAGAGGGGAAAAACAGTCACTGGGGTCTACTTGAGGGAAGAGTGGAGGAGGAGGGAGAGGATCAGGAAAAATAACTTTCAGGTACTATGCTTAGTACCTGGGTGATGAAATAATCTGTACAGCCAACCCCTGTGACACGTGACACAAGTTTACCTATATAACAAGCCTGCACATGTACCCTTGAACCTAAAACAAAACTTAAAAAAAAAACAACCCCGATTCTTCCTTCCATACTGTGTGGAAATGAGAAAAGGATGAGTGTCCTCTGATAAGGGCTTTCCAGATTTTAAAAATTATATGATGTAACTGTTCTCTAGGCTTGCCCTTGCAGCACAAAATCGAATTTGAAAAATATTCCTAAGTTCGTTCACTTTTATCGCCAATGAGGTAGGCACATGCTTTACGTTTTGTGTTAAATATTAAGATACCCATTTTATCTACTGTTTTCTCATCATCAATTCAGTAAAGTTTGTTTTAAACCTACTATGTGCAAAAAAATGTGTAATCCCAGGCATATTTTATTTTAAACCCAATGTTTAAACATTAGTCAGCAATTTTTTTGATGTACGGGGCAGAATCTCAGATTTGGCTCAAGCCTCAATTAGAGTTTATTGACTCTCATAATGAAGAAGTCCAGAGGTGTCTGGCTTCAGGCACCGCTAGATCCAGAAACTTAGAAAATATTATTGAGGATGGATTTTTATCATTGTCTCTTGGCTCTGATTTCCCTGTGTGTTAACTTCACTTTGTAGATACTCTCTAATAATGGGGCAGACGGCCACTGAGAGGCCTATATATACACCCTTCCAGCTTAGGAACCCCAGTGGATAAAACTGAAGTTTGTTTTGTATATGTATGTATATACATACATATTCACATATATACATATATAAATTTATGTATGTATAAATTAGACATATATTTAATTTATGTATGTATGTAGGGTTCCACCTTCCTTCAACAGTGATTGGTCAGAGACAGGACCCAATCCAAATTTTTTCCCCTGATTTTATATATTTATATGTGTGTGTGTGTGTGTGTGTGTGTATTTTTTTCAGGGAAATTTTATATATATATTATATATATATAAATATTTATATATATAATATATAAATATTTATATATATATAATATATATATATAAATTCAGAGAAAAATTTGGATTAGGTCCTGTCCCTGACCAATCACTGTTGAAGGAAGGTAAAACTGTATAGTCCAGCCTGGGTGACCTGCCCACTTTATGGTGATAAAAGGTGGGACAGTGTGGGGTGCATGAATTGCAGTGATTCCCAGTCCATCAGAACCACATGGAATGGAATAAGATTCCCCCCAAGAAAAAGGGGTTTCTAGGAAGACAGAACAATAGGTATCCACTTCAGTTATGTTTATAGACTCCTGAATTATAGATTTGGGAGAGATCTTAATCTTACAGATCATTTTGTCTGTCCTTTCAGTTTTAAAGATAATTATATAGACTCAAAGAATTGGAAAGACTCCACTCATTCATTAATTCTTTCATTCATTAGTACCATGCTTTGCAGATATAACCATAGCCAACACAATCGTAACACTAACCTGCAAGAAATATTTTGTCCTGCAGAAAAAGCAAATAGAGGAGCAAAGAGCTGATCACAATACAGCATGGTGGGTGTTACTGGAGGAGTAAGAATGGGAGGGTTGAAAGCACATAAGAGGAGCTACTAACCCAGTTTGGGGTGCCCTCTATGAGGAAGGAATATCAAAACTCAGACCCAAAGAATGGGTATATTAGCTAAGGTAATGCTAGCTGCTGTAACAAACAAAATCCACACATCCCCACATTTCACTGACATGACTGAAGTTTACTTCTCACTCATGGAACTTTCAATGTGTTTGGTGGGTGGCCTTCTTCACAATGATTTAGGGACCCAGGCTCCATTCATCTTGTAGCTTCATCATTTCCTAGGACCTGGAAGTCCTTTCCTTCCAGCTGGTAGATGGGAAAATAGGGCAGAGTAGGCACACCTGTCTCTTAACCACTGTGCCCAGGAGTTGCTGCATATTTACACTCACATTCTACTGGGGACATCTGGTCACCTGGCCCACCTGGATGCAAAGGGCTTGGAAATATAGTTGCTGGCTTGGTAGCCACATGCCAGCAGTAACTGCATTCTGTGGAAGGTGAAAATGAAGCTTTAGTGTCTCTGACTCAATGAGTTAGCCAAGCAATGAGAAAGAGGCTTGGTGTTCTAGCTAAAGGATGGGACATTTAAAAAAGTCCCAGAGGTGAGGAAAATCCACGCCCAATTTGAATGTTGCCAGATTTATGCCACATTTAACCAATAAAAATAGCTGGGAGCAGTGGCTCATGTCTATAATCCCAGCACTTTGGGAGGCTGAGGCAGGCAGATTACTTGAGGTCAAAAGTTTGAGACCAGCCTGGCCAACATGGCAAAACCCTGTCTCTACAAAAAAAAAAAAAAAAAATTAGCCTGGCATGGTGGCACATACCTGTAATCCCAGCTACTCAGGAGGCTGAGGCATGAGAATTACTTGAACCTGGGAGGTGGAAGTTGCAGTGAGTCAAGATCATCCTGCTGCACTACAGCCTGGGCGACAGGGCAAGACTCCATCTCTCTCTCTCTCTCTCTCTCTCTCTCTCTCTATATATATATATATATATATATATATAACACCAACCTGCAAGAAATATTTATTTATATATATATATATATAGAGAGAGAGAGAGTCACATTTAAATTTTATTTTATTTATTTATTAAATAATATTTCAGGATTAATTTATTCATTCTAAAATATTATTTGGGATTAAAATTAAATAAATTTAAATTTGACTAATTTAAATTTATTTAAATTTTAATCCCAAATAATGCTTTAGGATAAATATGACTCAAACATTCCATGGGATATACTTATACTAAAAGTTATCCACTGTGTATCTGAAAGTTACAGTTAAGCTGGATCCTGTGTTTTATCTGGCTGTTCTACATTTAGGGAAAGAGCAAATAGTTCAGAATGACCAGAGCATAGAGTTTCAGTGAGAGGGAATTGGAGATTATGAAGATGGAGAAGTAAGCACAGACCAGGCTTGGGAAGGTCCTTTTAAGTCATACTAAAAATTTTATTCTGATAGCGGAGAGGGTCATCAAAGGGTTTTAAATAGGGGACAGGGTGTGAGGCAGGCTCAGATCTGCATTTTAGGAAACTCTAGAGGTGGTGAAGAATATGGATTATAGTGGAGGTAATAGAACGGGTGAGCAGAGCAATGGGATGGTGGCCAAACCAGGGGCCAAACCTAGGTCTCCAAGACTGAATTCATCAATGCATGATTTTTCAAGGTGCTTGGAAGCTATTTAGAATAGTGGGAACAACAGGGCTTCTGGAGACTTTGGGTCCAATTCTGAATAGCTGGGTAGCCTTTAGCCCTTTCGAGACCTCACTTCCTTATCTCCAAATTCCTCCAGAGCTCTAGGATTTGACCTATTCCTGCAGAACGAGTCTCTTCTATCTCAGCATTCTAGTTTCTTCCATACTCAGACACTGAAAGTCTAAGAATCTCACAGTTACAAGTCAGACCATGCCTGGCTCTGGTGCTTATATAACTGTCAAAATCTCCACCATGTTTTTCCTCTATCAACAGTTCAGTGCTATCAGCCTAGCTTCCACTGGCAAATCCATCACGTTAAGCTGAAAGAAGTCACACCTGCCAGGCCCAAGCTGTTTATCTCAATAATTTCCCCGCATAAAGCACAAACAGGGTACTATTTATTTTCCTTCCTGACATACATAAGGCTGTTAAAAGTCCGAGCGCACTGGCAGTTTACATGAAGCTAACCTTAATTGCATACTAGAGAACCATAAAAGGAAGATCAGGGCCTCATTAGCTAGGGACCAATTTTACATTTTTCTCCTCTGACCAAAGCTGTTTAAAAACACGGAGTACTATCTCATTCCAGCCAGACATAAATTTCAGGGCTGTCAGAATGCCCTTGCTGAATTCCAACTTTTCTTGAAAAGCTTGAAAATGTTCAGTGTGTCAACTTGGATTACAGAAACAAAATGTTATATCTTCCTTGGTTTCCCCCAACCCCAAATGAATGAATCTCTCTCTCTTATATAGACAGCACAGCCTCAGTGACCCAGAGTACATGATCCTGATCAATTTTGTTTTTTATGATTCAGGACTAATCAGAAATACTTTCACCCCTCCTTGTGTAAAATGTTCCTTGCCGTCCGGTTTTTTCAGGGCACCTATGTTGTGTCAGGGACTCTGACATCAGTGTGCTTTTGTGTGTCATATCTCCGCATCCACAATTGCGGCCCAAATGTCTACTACCTCCATAACCTTCTCCTGCCTAACTGCAGGGCTGAAGCTCAGTGCTCCTTCCCTGAGTTCTGCAGCATCTCTGCTAGCTCCCAAGTCAGCCCATTGGCCGCAGTCACCAGAAAGCAGCACTCTGCAATTTGGCTTCTGCTTCAGCTCCCCTTTCCTTCGGCCAGTGCCTGCTCAGGTATTAGGAAAATTATCCCTCCTCTTGTACTGCTAATGCCACCATTGTCTGTGTCAGGCCCACTTCTAGCTGCTGCCAGGAGGGAGCTGGATCATATTCATAGAGTCAAGGAGTCCGTACAACTCTATCTCCCATTTTGCCACTGGGCCCCCAATGCAGCTTTTCTTGTGCCCAGCATCTCATTAAATCCTCATCAGCTTCCACTCCATCTTTTTTCCCCATTAGGTGCCCAACCAGGCTAATGGACCTGAATCGTGAAGGAGGTCCTCTAGCTTTGACATTTCCTTTCCCGTCTCATTCTCCCTCCTTACTTCCAGCAAGCTTCTCTTTCCTGGGTGATATGGTTTGACTGTGTCCCCATTCAAGTCTCATCTTGAATTGTAGCTTCCATAATTCCCACATGTTGTGGGAGGGACTCGGTGGGAGATCGTTGAATCACGGGGGCGGTTTCCTCCGTACTGTTCTCTTGGTAGTGAATAAGTCTCACCAGATCTGATGGATTAACCCCTTTTCTTGGTTCTCATCCTCTCTCTTGCCTGCTGCCAATGTAAGACGTGTCATTCACCTCCCGCCATGATTGTGAGGCCTCCCCACCATGTGAAACTGTGAGGTCATTAAACCTCTTTTTCTTTATAAATTACCCAGTCTCAGGTATGTCTTTATCAGCAGCGTGAAAATGAACTAATACACTAGGTATATATAAAATTAAAATGTAAAACTTTATATCTTCATAGCCATAAACTGAGGCTTCCATCTATATGGATGGAGTGTAACTGATGGTTAACACATAGGTAGCACATGCCAGTCACTGCTCTAAGTGTCTCTCATGTAAAAATTGGTTTAGTCTTCACATCAACCCCAGGAGGTAGATGGTATTGTTATCCTTACATATAGACAAGGAAACTGTAATAGTCAGGGTTCTCTAAGGAAAAGAACTAATCGGATAGATATATTGTATTAGTCAGGGTTCCCTAGAGGGACAAAACTAATAAATATATGAGTTTATTAAGTATTAACTTATATGATCACAAGCTCCCACAATAGGCTGTCTAAAAGCTTGAGGAGTAAGGGGAGTCAGTCCAAGTCTCAAAACTGAAGAACTAGGAGTCTGATGTCTGAGGGCAGGAAGCATCCAGTATGAAAGGAAGTTGTAGGCTGGGAGGCTAGGCCAGTCTTGCTTTTCAAATTTTTCTGCCTGCTTATATTCTAGCCTTGCTAGCAGGCTATTAGACTGTGCCCACCCAAATTACAGGTGGGTCTGCCTTTCCCAGCCCACTGATTGAAATGTTAATCTCCTTTGGCAACATCCTCACAGACAACTATCCTTCTTAAAACCAGAAAAGCACCAATCCCCAATCCAAATACTATCACATGAAGTTAACAATACTTAAATGCTGATGTGAAGTCAAAAAATCTTATGTCACATGATAAAGGAGAAAGGAAATAAAATGAAGACATTTTCTCAGTACAAGTGTATACACGCACAAACATGTTTTTAACAAAAGAAGGAGAAAATACTCATGACAATTACAGTCCTCATTTCTGCAGCTGATCACATGGTCGTAGCTGATATTGATGACTACCTTCTTCTACTACCCATTCTGTATTTCCTTTGCCTTCAGTAAAGCACCTCAGCAGGTCGTGATTTTTTTTTCCTGGTGTAGACCTTCATTCCTGAAGGGTCTGGGCCATTTGTAGTCCTGCCTGGATTGCGCTGTTGTAGTTTCCCATTGACCTTAACAAGGCATGGTGACACTAAGAGTCCCTGCCCTAATGGATCTCCTGTATTCCATGCATACTCTTCCTTACCTCTGTTGTGGAGCAGTAGACTGATTTTATCTTGATAGTCTGGGTCAATCACCACAGCCAACACTGTAACTCCCTTCTTAGTCTGTTGACTTAAAGGTAGGAGGCACCCAAGGTGTCCTGGTGGCAATCTTAACTTCCAGTTTAATGGAATCATTGTTGTGTTTCCTGGTGGCAGCGTTCGTCTCTCTGGAACTAGGACCTCTAGGCCAGCAGAACTTAATGTCACAGGAACAGGAAGTAGAAGTTTTGCTAGTGGATCATCAGGGGTGATGGTGAGTGGTGCCACTTCCATTTCCACTTTGTGATTCCCGGGCCCGTGAATCCTGGCAATAGGAGAAACAGCACAATATATTGGGTGCTGATTCAGAGCATACATGGCCTTTCGGAGAACTTTGCCCCAGCCCTGCATAGTATTGTCACCAGTTGGCATTGTAATAGTGACTTCAAAAGGCCATTCCACTGTTCTGTCAATCCAGCCGTTTCAGGATGATGGGGAACATGGTAAGACCAGTGAATTCCATGAGCATGAGCCCACTGCTGCACTTCTTTAGCCATAAAGTGAGTACCTTGGTCAGAGGTAATGCTGTGTGGAATACCATAACGATGGATAAGGGATTCTGTGAGTCTATGGATAGTAGTCTTGGCAGAAGCGTTGTGTGCAGGATAGGCAAACCCATATCCGAAGTAAGTGTCTGTTCCAGTGAGGACAAACCTCTGCCTTTTACATGATGAAAGAGGTCTAATATAATCAACCTGCCACCAGGCATCTGGCTGATCAACCCGAGGAATGGTGCCATATCGAGGGCTCAGTGTTGGTCTCTGCTGCTGGCAAATTGGGCACTCAGCAGTGGCCATACCCAGGTCAGTCTTGGTGAGTGGAAGTCTATGTTGCTCACCCATGCATACCCTCTGTTCCTGCCACCATGACCACTTTGTTCATGGGCCCATTGGCCAATGACAGGGGTGGTCTGGCAATGACAAGTGTGGCTAGGAAAAGAGGCCGAGTAATGTCCACAAAGCAGGTCATACTATTTACGTGATTATTAAAATCCTCCTCTGCTGAGGTCACCCATTGGTGAGCACTCACATGGGATACAAATATCTTCACAGTTTGTGACCACTCAGAGAGGTCCCTCCACATACCACTTCCCCAAATTTCTTTGTCACCAATTTTCCAATCATGTTTCCTCAAGTCCCTGAGCCATAGCCAGCTCAGCCTTGGTGAGTAGAAGTTCAGGTTGCTGAGTGCATGCGTAACCTCCATCCCTGCCTCTATGGCCACTTTGTTCATGGGCACATTGGACAATGGCAGGAGAGGCTGGTGAAAGAGGCTGAGTGGTGTCCACAGAACAGGCCATCCTATCCACTTGATTATTAAAATCTTCCTCTGCTGAGGTCACCCATTGGTGAGCACTCACATGGGATACAAATATCTTCACAGTTTTTGACCAGTCAGAAAAGTCCATCCACATACGTCTTCCCCAAGTTTCTTTGTTGCCATTTTCCAATTATGCTTCCCCAAGTCCCTGAGCATCCAGCCAAACAATTGGCTACAGCCTATAAATCAGTATATAATTGCACATCTAGCCATTTCTCCTTCCATGCAAAGTACACAGCCAGGTGCACTGCTGGAAGTTCTGCCACTGGGAAGATTCCCCTTCACTGCAGTCCTTCAGGAATGTCCTGGAAAGGAGCCGTAGTGCCGCAGCTGTCCACCTTCTGGTGGTTCCTGCATATCATGCAGAATCATCTGTGAACCAGTCCCTAGTCTTCTCTTCCTCTGTCAACTGATCATAGGGAACGCCCCATGAGGGCTTCGGTGCAGGCTCAGGGAGAGAAGGCAGGGTGGCAGGAGTGGAGACATGGGCATTTGAGCCACTTCCTCATGTAACTTACTTGTACCTTCAGGACCTGCTCGAACCCAATCTCATATATGCCAGTTCCATTTGATGATGGAATGCTGCTGTGCATGACCCACTTTATGGCTAGATGGGTCAGAAAGCAACCAGTTCATGACAGGTAGTTCAGGTCACATGGCAACTTGATAACCAATTGTCAAATGTTCAATTTCCACTGAAGCCCAATAACAGGCCAAGAGCTGTCTCTCATAAAGAGAGTAGTTATCTGCAGAAGATGGCAGGGTCTTGCTCCAAAATCCTATAGGCTTCTGCTGTGATTCACCTATGGGGGCCTGCCAAAGGCTCCAAACAGCATCCCTATCTGCCACTGACACCTCAAGCACCACTGGATCTGCTGGGTCATGTGGCCCAAGTGGCAGAGCAGCTTGCACAGCAGCCTGAACCTGTTGCAGAGCCTTCTCCTATTCTGGAGCCCGCTCAAAACTGGCAGCCTTTTGGGTCACTTGATAAATGGGCCAGAGTAACACACCCAAATGTGGAATGTATTGCCTCCAAAATCCCAGTAGACCCACTAGGTGTTGTGTCTCTTTCTTGGTTGTAGGAGGGGCCAAATGCAGCAGCTTATCCTTCACCTTAGAAGGAATATCTCAACAGGCCCCACACCACTGGACCACTAGAAATTTTACTGAGGTAGAAGGTCCCTGAATTTTACTTGGATCTATTTTCCATCATCTGGCACACAAATGTCTCACCAATAAGTCCAGTGGTTTGCTACTTCTTGCTCACTGAATCCAGTCAGCATAATGTCATCAATGGAATGGACCAGTGTGATATCTTGTGGAAGTGAAATGCAATCAAGGTCTTTCCAAATAAGATTATGACACAAAGCCAGGGAGTTGATATACCCCTGAATTAGGACAGTAAAGGCACCTGAAGGCAAATTGCTTCTGGTAGGACTTATGGACATGAATGAAGAAATGGGCATTTGCCAAGTCAATGGCTGCATACCAGGTACTAGGAGATGAGTTAATTTGCTCAAGCAATGAAACCACATCTGGTACAGCAGCTGCAACTGGAGTCACCACTTGGTTAAACTTATAATAATCCACTGTGGTTCTCCATGATCCATCTGTCTTTTGCACAGGCCAAATGGGAGAGTTGAACAGGGATGTGGTGGGAATCACCACCCCTGCATCTTTCAAGTCCTTGGTGGTGGCACTAATCTCCACAATCCCTCCAGGGATGTGATATTGTTTTCGATTTACTGTTTTTCTAGGTAGGGGCAGCTCTGATGTCTTCCATTTGGCCTTTCCCACCATAATAGCCCTCACCCTACCAGTCAGGGAGCCAATGTGGGGGTTATGCCAACTGCTAAGTATGTCTATGCCAATTATGCATTCTGGCACTGGGGAAATGACCACGGGATGAGTCTGAGGACCCGCTGTATATCACACCTGAGCCAAAACTCCATTAATTACCTGACCTCCATAAGTCCCTTTTTTTTTTTTAACTGAAGGACCACAATGACATTTTGGGTCCTCTGGAATCAATGTCAGCTCAGAGGCAGTGTCCAGTAGTCCCCAAAATGTCTGACCATTTCCCTTTCCCCAGTGCCCAGTCACCCTGGGGTCTCCTTGGGGAAGGATGGGAGAAAGATTTACCGCATAAATTGTCAGTAATGCAGTGAGGTCCTTCCTTAAGGGGACCCAGCCTCCCCTTCATTCAAGGGGTTCTGGGTCTGTAAACTGGCTCAAGTCTGGAAATTGATTGAGGGACTGCGATTCTCTATTTTTATAATTCGAATTGGTCTTTAGTTCATTCGGCCTAGAAATTTTCTGCCTGTATAAATTAAGTAGGAATGCAGTAGACTTCCTATCAATTTCACTTGTAGTAACACCATGATTAATTAGCCAGTGCCAGAGCTCTACATGAGTCAGACTGTTCTGATTGCCATTTTGATTCCACTGTCCATTACGGTAGCTACACCCACCTTGCCTTTGACAGTTGAGTGCCACCACTTGGTTCCTGCCACCTCGGGATCTAATTATTCCCATTGTATTTAAATTTTGTAGTTGAGTAACTGCCGTTCGCAATGTTAGATCTGACATACAGAGAAGAGTAATTACAGGGCTCTTCAAAGGTGCAGGTGCTGCCCTCAGCAATCTATTTCACAAGGCATTGGTCAAGGGGATATCTTCTGGACTCTCCCAGCTGGGATGAGTAGGTCTAAAGCGACTTATCCACTCCACCATCCCAGTCTCCCTAAGTCTTTGGATCCCTTCCTCTACATTAAACCAAGAAAGATCAGGCATTTCCAGCTTGCTCACAGTAGGCCATCTTTTAATCTGCATTTCAGCTAACTAAGCAAATAAATGATTAGAACCTTTTTAAACCCCCTGAGCTACAACATTAAATGCAGAGTCCCTACTTAATGGGCCCAAATCAACAAATTCAGCCTGATCCAACTCTATGTTCCTTCCATCATTATCCCACACCCTTAGTATCCATTCCCACACTTGTTCTCCAAATTTCTGTGTGTACAAATTAGAAAACTCAAGCAGTTCTTTTTGAATGTAGGGCACCTCCTCATGGGTCACACACTCATCCTCACCTCTAGGGGTCTGCCGTGACTTTAGCCTAATTATAGGTCTAGAAGCAAACAGGGATGTTGGGGGTGGCTCCTGAGGAGAATCAACTATATCTTGCCTGGCAACTGCCTCAGGGGAGGCCATCATTGTTGCCTCAGGCAGCTCAGGGTTTATCTCCTAGGACAACGGTGGAAAGGCTAATGGCAGCACAGTTCCGGGAGGGGATGTTGCCACTGCTGGGGATGGGGAAGCTGTTTCTTCTGGCAAAAAAGGTTCATCACAGTTAACAAACTCATGTCCTCAGCGTCATCAGGATCCTTCCACACATCCCCATTCCATGTTGTAGGGTCTCATTCTTTTCCAATCAATGCCCTCACTTTAACAGTAGACACCTGATGAGGCTGCGCATGCACCTTTCGTTGCAGGTCAGTCACTCACGTGATAAGAGCTTGTTGTTTGTTTTTCCACAATTTCAGCTCTTTCTCTACAGGAGATAAGATGCTGACTCAGGGCAATCTTAGCGTATTTGAGGCTCCGTATCTGCTTCTGAAGCCAGTAGATGGAATCCTGAGTTCATCATTTTCTTTCATCACTTTGTCCACTGAACTTAGGAGCAACCAGTCAGCTTCATTATGTTCCTTGGTTCTCCACATATGGTCAAAGGTATTATGTATAGGGTCACTAAGCTCCTTGCCTGTCACAAGTGATGAATCAGAAGTGTCAAATGCATTTATTTTGCATAACTCTCTAAACAGTTCATGCCAAGGACTATCAGTGTTCTCCGTACTATTAGAAGTAGAGTCCTTAGCATTTTGGTTCTAATCATTTTAAGCAGCCAACTCCAGAAACCCCAAAACCAATGAAAGAACTCCATCCTTAATATTCTGTTCCTCTAGAACCATTCCTGGTACCAAAATGTGTTTCAATCAGCTTTTCCTAGGGGGACAGAACTTATAGGATAGATAGATAGATATAAAGGGGAGTTTATTAAGTACTAACTTACACAATCACAAAGTCCCACAATAGTCTGTCTGCAAGCTTGAGGAGCAAGGAGAGCCAGTCCGAGTCTCAAAACTGAAGAACTTAGAGTTCAGTGTTTGAGGGCAGGAAGCATCCAGCATGGGCGAAAGAAGCAGGCTGGGAGCCTAGGCCAGTCTCGCCTTTTCACATTTTTCTGCCTGCTTTATATTCCCTGGCGCTGATTAGATGGGGCCCACCTGATTAAGGGTGGGTCTGCCTTTCCCAGCCCACTGACTCAAATGTTAGTTTCCTTTGGCAACACCCTCACAGACACACCCAAGATCAATACTTTGTATCCTGCAATCCAATCAAGTTGACACTCAGTATTAACCATCACACACACACACACACACACACACACACACACACACACACACACGGGTGTTTATTAAGTAGTATTAACTTACACGATCATAAGATCCCACAATAGGCCATCTGCAAGCTAAGGAGCAAGGAAGCCAGTCTGAGTCCCAAAGCTGAAGAACTCGGGAGTCCAATGTTCAAGGGCAGGAAGCATTCAGCATGGGAGAAAAATGTAGGCTGGGAGGCTAAGCCAGCCTAGTCTTTTCACATTCTTCTGCCTGCTTTTTATTCTGGCTGTGCTGGCAGCTGATTAGATTGTGCCTACCCAGATTAAGGGTGGGTCTACCATCCCAGCCTATCCACTCAAATGTTAATCTCCTTTGGCAACACCCTCACAGACACACCCAGGATCAATACTTTGCATCATTCAATCAAGTTGACATTCAGTATGAACCTAAGGTAGAAACATGTAAATCATTCAGCGTGGATGTGGTAATGTCACGTTTGTGCTGATAAACATCGTGCTATATGACTGACTATCCACACCATGTTATTTACTGACTCTCAGATAATGGGGTGTCTATAGGGGGTGGGACAGGTATTAACTACACTAATAAATCACAGCCAGCAAATTCCAGATCGTACTGAAGTTCTTTGAGAGAGGGAATACTGTTGCCATTTTATTGATGAAATGACTGAAGCACAGGAAGGTTAAAAACCTCAAAGTCAATGAGCTGAATTTGAAGCATCCAGGGTTCAGCCAGGCACACCTTACTGCAGAGACAGAGCTCATGGCATTGCACTCACCAACTTCCTTTCTAAGGCAGATCATTCTGTGTTCCTCCTTTAACAACTGTATGACACATAATGCAGCCAAGTTCTTCATGGAGAAGCTAAGATTAAGCAGATTTCTGGGGATGGAAGGAGGGACACTAGACCTGGAGCAGAAGGACTGACTCAGGGGCCTCAATGACATGGCTTCCTTGCTATGTGACCTTGGACAAGCAGCTTCAGTTCTCTGGTTTTAATTTATCAAATGGACATTTGTTCATTTGCCCAAACAAAAGAAAGAGAGAAGGAAAGAGAGAGGGAGCGAAAGAGAGAGAGAGAGAAGGAAAGAGAGAATTGTATAGCATGAAGAAAGTAGATTCTGAAGTCTGATTTTGTGAGCTCAAATCCTGGGACTTGGGAGAAGAGATCTATGACCCCAGTAGATCACCAAACATCTCTCAGCCTCAGTTTCTCCATTTGTGAAGGAAGGATGATATCAGGGTCCACCTCAAAGCTTTACAATGAAGAGTAATAATAAAATAGCACACGTCAAGCCCTCAGTTTCCAGAGTTTGGCATGGAGTCAGCAGTGTACAAAGGACAGCTATTTTTATTAACTCAACCTCCATCCCCTGGGGCCCAGTACGTGTTAGGCACTGCATATAGAACATTTACCAAGACAAATGAGGACAAAACCCTGTCTTACTGGCCCCCTACCTCTCAGGAGAGCTGAGAAAAACAGCAGACATAATATTTTGTGCAGTGTGGAGCTGGATGTTTTTGCTGTTTTGCAGGACTGTGGGTCAAATGCAGATGTGGAATGGAACAGGATAGAAAGTATATTTAGAAGGAGCACTGGACTGTGAGTAAAGAAGCTTGGATTCTATTCTTAGTTCGACCAGTAAGAAATCATGTGACCTTGGGCAAGTCACGTCTTTCCCAACACTGTAACTCCTCGCCTCTAAAATGATGGGGTTGTACAAGAAGCATTTTAAGAATCTCTCTCAACTGTGTCCCTCTCTGATTCTGTGTTGTAGCTTTAGCTGGAGTCTTTGAAATCCTGCAAGTTATTTTGGGTAAATTATTTTTATTTCTTTTTGATCCAGGGTCTTGCTCTGTTGTCCGGGTTGGTCTCAAACTCCTGGCCTCGAAAGATCCTCCTGCTTCAGCCTTTGGAAATGCTAGAATTATAGGCCTGAACCACCACACAAGGCTTGTTTGGGATAAATCCCTAATGGAAACTTTTTTTTAAAGGATTGAGATTTGCCTTTTCTCCTCCATGTAGAGGATTGCACTCAAGATCAGTGATCGAGGGTTTCTGACTGGTAGGTTGGAGCTGGTAGAGATTTTGCTCTGTGTTTGTTGGTACCAGTGAATATACAAATGGGACCTAACCCCAGGAGAAGAGGACTTTCTTTGTTGAGGATTTTCTTTGTTGAGAAACATGCTCATTCATCCTTTTTGTTATTCTCATTCTCGTCTTCTAAAAACTAGCAAGGCCTCATCAGCCTGAGGGTCCCCTGAGTTTTAGAAGCTTGCCCTGGTGCTCACTGTCCTCCTCAGAGAAGCTGCCAATGGGCCCCAGAACTCCTACTAAGTTTGCTTCATCACATTCATAGCCTCAAATTGCTACTTGGTCACCCTCTGGCCTTCTGGCCCTCAACTAACTCTTCACTGGCTGATCAGACCTCAGGTAGGGGTGTTGATATCTGGCTTAGGAAACATCCAGGCCACAGGAGTGTTTCAGGATCCCTGGGAATGCTCCTTTGTCTCCTTTTCCCCTTCTCATTCTCTTGTTTTCTGCTGTCTCATCTGTGTGTGTCAGTCTCCCTTCTCTACCCCTTTTATCGTCAGATTGTTTGGTGTCACATCCTGAAGGGCAGAACAATGGTATGGTGCATCTCTCTCTTAAAAGGATCTGAACTATGAGGTATCTTCTTTCCTGTTGATGTGGTTTGGCTGTGGGTCCCAACGCAAATCTCATCTCAAATTAGAATCCCTACGTATTGAGGGAGGGACCTGTCATCCCCACATGTGGAGGGACGGAGGTGATTGGATCATGGGGGAGGTTCCCCTCATGCTCTTCTCATGATAGTGAGTTCTCACAAGATGTAATGGTTTTATAAATGGCAGTTTCCCATGCCTTCCTTTCTGTCTTTCCTACTGCCTTGTGATAAAGGTGTCTACTTCCCACTCAGCCATGACTGTAAGTTTCCTGAGGCCTCCCCAGCCACGTGGAACTGTGAGTCAATTAAAGCTCTTTCCTTTATAAATTTCCCAGTCTAGGGTATTTCTTTATAGCAGTGCAAAAATTGACTAATATATCATTGTATTCTATGTTTTTTTCTTTTTCTAAAAAATCTACAAATTGTAAGGAACACAGGCTTTGGAAGCACAGACCTTGGTTCTGAATTCTGAGAGCTGTGTGCTGTGTGACCCAGGTGAAGTACTCAACTTCTCTGAACCTTAGTTTCCTCAGCTCAAACATGACATCATATACATTCACACTGGGGTGATTGCCTTCTAACTTTCCCCTCCATACCACTATCCCAGGGCAGGTGGGGGGAGCTTTAAAAAATAAAGCAAATCTTGCCAAATCGTGTCACAGTTCTACTCAATATCCAACTGTGGCTTCCCAAAGCATTCAAAATAAATTCCAAACTCCTTTCCAGGGTCCATGAAGCCCTGCATGACCTCACCTTGCATCATGCTCCCCTCACTCACTAGGCTCCCCAGGATCCCTGCTGCCCCAGGGCCCTTGGGTGTGTTGTTCCTTCTGCTCAGAAGAACGTCCCTCATACTCTTCGTTTGGCAGATCCTGCAGACTCTCAAGCCTCAGCTTAAATGTCACCTCTTCAAATAGACCTCCCTTGACCCCCTTCCCAATCAAATTTGGTGACTCTGCTTATATTTTTCCATTTAAAAAATGGATTAATTAATATTTACTTTTGAAAATTGTGGTAAAATATACATCACAAAATTTACCATCTTAACCATTTTTTAATGTACAGTTCAGTGGCTTGAACTACATTCCCCTTATTGTGCAACCATCACCACTATCCATCTGGAGAACTTTTCATTGTTTAAAACTGAAACTCTGTGCTGATTAAACAATAACACCTCATTGCTCACTCGCTCTCCAGCTCTGGGTAACTACCATTCCACTTTCTGCCTCTGAGAATTTCACTACTTGATTCCTTATTGATATGGTTTGGCTGTGACCCCACCCAAATCTCATCTTGAATTGTAATCCCCATAATCCCCATGTGTCACGGGAGGGACTCTGCAGGAGGTGATTGGATCATGCATTATATCATTAACACATTTTCATAGCATTTTGAGGAGTTTTGCAAGAGAGTCAAACAGTCATCCTCCCTTCCCACCTTCAAAGCTAGGGGAGAGTTTGAAATGCATATAATGTTGAAGGAGTAACTAGGGAAGGTGGAACCTCAAAACTGATGCTGACTAATCCCTTCATGCCTTAATAGCATGTGGGCCATGCAGCGTTATTAAACCTTCCCTCTCTCCTCTTTTCCCTGGGAGAAGTGATCCCCATCTTCCCATCTTTCCTCAGAGGACCTATTTAAGGAAAAAGACCATGGGGCCTATAGGTTATGAGTTCTTTGACCCTCCCCTGAATAACTTAGATGGAACCCAGTTGCAGAGAGATCAAAATATCCCTAGGATTAGCTAAGCCCATTACCTGGTACTTTCCACACCTGGCAAAGATTCTGCCTTGGAAACTATTGACATGAGTCCTTCGGGGAAGAACTTTCTGGGAATTTAGCAATACACATAGCAGAACCTGCAGAACCCCTAAGTCCAGGCTGTGACAAGATTGGGGTGTTGTCTGGTGAAAAGGAAGAGCTCCCTAAACTTGAATTTGAACTTGACTGGAGCTTGGTTTGCCTTACTGATACAGTTTTGGGGAAGACCTGGTGTGTATGTGACATTCAGAATAAAATTCTTCAGTCGATCAATATCTATTAATGGCTAAAATATTTGTTGTTAGCTTTTGTTTGGGGTTAGTGAAAACTTCTAAATGCAAAACCTTATTATTTAACTAAAAGTTACTTGTAATATTAGGGGTACTCATAGGGGTATTCACATGTCAAAATCAGTTCCATTGTGTATGGGTAAAAAAAAAATTGGTTTTGCATTAAAAAATTGTAGTACATTTTCCCAATTACATAGTTTATGTATGTTCATTATAAACAAAAATAAAATATCAAAATGATCTATAAGCCCACCAATCTAATGTTTGCCAACATTTTAGTGTCTATCTTTTAGGCATTTTATGTGTATTTATAAATTTTAAAGAAAAATGTGGCCGGGCGTGGTGGCTCACACCTGTAATCCCAGCACTTTGGGAGGCCGAGGTGGGCAGATCACAAATTCAGGAGTTTGAGACCAGCCTGACCAATACAGTGAAACCCTGTCTCTACTAAAAATGCAAAAATTAGCTAGACATGGTGGTGCACACCTGTAGTCCCAGCTACTCGGGAAGCTGAGGAAGGAGAATCGCTTGAACCTGGGAGGCAGAGGTTGTGGTGAGCCGAGATTGTGCCACTGCACTCCAGCCTGGGTAACAGAGCGAGACTCTACCTCAAAAAGAAAAAAAAAAAGAAAAAAAAGAAAAGAAAAATGCAAGCATACTATCGCCACAATTTTATCAATTGCCCCCCACTTTGCTTATCATACTTCATACATTGTTGGTGCCAAATAAGTATTTCTTGATTGCTGAAATGAATGTTCTTCAATAATGTAATCTGTAATAGCCCCGTAGGATTTGATTTTTACGATGTAAGATGATTTAGACCATCCTCTATTGTTGGATATTTAGGATATTTGTATTATAAATTACTTTGCAATGAACACTCATAGATATATCTTTGGATACACTCAGTTACATTCTTAGTACAAATTCTTAAAAGTGGAATTCCTGGGATAAAGAATGTGCACTTTCCTAAGACCCTATTTCCTCTTTGCTAACGTCCATCCGGGTGCCATCATAGTAACTAATAGTGATATTCTATAATATAAATGAATTATTAGTAAACAGAAGCGGGAAAGCAGGCTGATACAGTTAAAGGCAGGCTCAATCCAATCTTTAATCATGGTATTGATTGATTGGTTGCTGGTTTTGGTCACTATGTGTATTTCTGTGTGTATATGTGTGTGTATATACGTGCGTGTGTGTAGCATGCAGGCATGTGTATGCCTATGTATCTGCTTGTGAGTATACATACTTCCTGCTAATTCTCTCATGGAGGCAAACAAAAGCTAGCAGTCCCTGCTTCTAAGTCAGTTCCTTGCTTAGTCTCAGTCTATCATTTTGTCCTTATTTGCCTGGCTGACTTGCAGAACCTTAACCCATACTCTGGCTTCTGACACCTGTTTTTTTCCCCTCACCACGGAATCTGAATTTCCAGTGATGGTCAGTGGAATTATCAAGCCTTGAGAATCCCTGGAGTTGAGGTCCCTCTCAGCTGGAGGTGAGGCTTGCTCTCTGCCGGCCTTGGCTCTCATAGGACGTGTCCCATTGGGCTTCCTTCCTGGCCACTCTTCCCACCCTGCTTCCACTAAGGGGAATTCAGACTACTGGGGACCACTGGAAAATGACGAATCTGGGGTGAGGCCACCTCTGTCAGTACACAACCAAAAGGGAAATTTCCCTCTTTCCCATGAAGGTTTTCAAATGCTTTCCCGAAGTCACTTTTTGTCCTTTCTGCCTCCTTCCATTTCTTTTTCTTTGTTCTCCCTCTTCTTCCTCTTCCTGCTGAAGCATTTTCCAAAGAAGAAAATGAAGAATTATATGACTGGAAAAAAGGTCAAATCTAATGCCGAAAAGCAAGGATAAAATAACAACGTGAAGCAAAAAGCCTCCAGACCTCTTATAACATCTGTTTTTTGCGCCTGCTTGTAGCTTAAGCCCAAATCATGATCTTCAGCGGCTGTCAGAGTCAGCAACTGGAATAATGAGATACACATAGGCCCTTCGAAGAAAGCTGAAATCTAAGTGGCAGCCTCAGCCATAATTTCTCATGAAAAGGCAGAGACAAAGACAGGTTATTTATTTGATTTGTAATCATAAAAGGCCTCTGTAGCTTAGCTGATTTGGAGCCCAGAGATAAACCTGGCTTTCGTGTAAGATGACTGTGAAAACACGCAAGGAAAACCGTTCTCCTCTAACCTGGAGGCTGACGGGAAGGGTCTTTATCAAAATGTTATTTTTCTTCAAAAGGCATTCATCATTGTCAACAAGGCTTCATCCTGCTGCTATAAAGCAAAGTCTCGCCTGAGGCAGGTTAAACGAGCAGCATTCAGGAAAAGAAAGAATCCTTCTGACTCGCACCAAGGAGCTGTCACTATGATTAATTAGCTCGGACAGTCCCAGGTGGGTAATAAGGACCAACGCATTCTTGCCTACTGTTTGTGCTTAGTCAATGACATGGGCTTGGGCACGGGTCCCTGGCCTGTCATCCTCATTCGTGGAAATTGCTGCCCTTACTCCTATCTTCAGGAAGTCAAGTGGCAGGTTTTGGTTTAAAACTTGGAAAGGCAGGAATCCAGGCTAGCTCTCTGCCTACTTTGCTCTGTAACCATGAACAAGTTTCTTGGTATGCCTTCGACCTCAGTTTTCTTGAATTTGACATGGCTTTTAAAGCCCCTCCTGGCCGGGTGCAGTGGCTCACACCTGGAATCCCAGCACTTTGGGAGGCCGAAGTGGGCGGATCACCTGAGGTCAGGAGTTCGAGACTAGCCTGGCCAACATGGGGAAACCCCGCCTCTACTAAAACTATAAAAAAAAAAAAAAAAAGAAAATTAGCCGGGTGTGGTGGCGGGTGCCTATAATCCCAGCTACTCGGGAGGTTGAGGCAGGAGAATCTCTTGAACCCAGGAGGTGGAGGTTGCAGTGGGCCGAGACCACACCATTGCACTCCAGCCTGGGCAACAAGAGGAAAACTGTCATATATATATACACACAAACATATAGCCTCACCTTATTGGACTGCTGTCCACATCTCCAACTTCTTCTGTTGCCCTCTCCCTCCACAGCACACTCCATGCTAGCCTTATAGAGCTCCTTTCAGCTCTTTTAACTTTCCTTCCTTCCCGTTGCCTCTAGCTGTTACCCAGAGACCTTCCCTGCGATACGCCAGAATATGATTTTCTCTCCTCTTTGATTGGTTAATTCCTGTATATCCTTCAAGCCTAATTTAAGTAGTTGCTGGAGTTTTGATAACCATTGAATGAGAAATAGGAAATGACAAAAGGTCACTATACATTAGCAATGTCTTTAAATTATTAGTTATTTTATTAATCACCATGACATCAACATACATTTGAAAATATTCACACATGTGAATCGTGGAATACTCCATCAGAGATGAAAATCATGTATGTTTTAATGTTGTTTTTTTTTTCAGTGAGAGAGGTGTCATAATACTGCTTTTGGAATTATCGAAGGCAGTAATTCCTGCACACTTGAAAGTCTTGGTGGGTCTTCCTCTGGTGGGTGATTATCCCCTGATAACCCCTCCCTTAGTACTCTGCGTTTCCCTACAGTGGTGCTTGTCACTGGTATTACAGTAGCTGAACTTATGGCTTCTCCAGCTGGACTCAGAGCTTCTCAAACTCAGGAAAGTGACCTCCTTCTTGTCACTGTAGGTGCAGCACCTAAGCATGGTGCCCAGCACGTGGGAGAGGCCCAAAAAGTAATAAGATATAAAAGAAATATGGAGAATCCTATTAGATAAATAACACACAGTTTTTTAGTATAAATACTCTATCTTAATATCCTAAAGTCTGAATTACTTTCTGCCACTCCTGTCCCCCAACACATGCAGGATGGTCGCTGGACTTTTGATACCCACTTATTGAGAAATAAGAAATGATGAAAGGTCATAATATATTAGCAATGCCTTTAAATTAATTTGTATTTTATTAGTTCCCATGATACTAACAGATATTTAAAAATATTCATACATTTAAGTAGTGGAATACTCCATTGGAGATTAAAATTCTGTGTGTTTTTAAGATTTTTTTCATTGAGGGGATGTCATAATATTGCTTTTGAAATCATCGAAGGCAGTACTTCTGTCATACCATTCTCCCCAGTTATTCCTGCTGGAGTGGATGTGGGACTCTTACAATCACTTGGAAAGTTTCTCTTGGATCAACACATTTTTGGGGGTCACCACTATTACTATTAGTACTAGTGGTAGTATTGTGATTACTATTCACTTAGAAGATGGTATATAGCCCCACAATTTGAAGAAAAAGGTGTAATTAGATTCTTTGTGTTTTGAAGGTATAAACACATTTGGGAAAATTTCAGCCATTATTTCTGTTTTTAACCTTTTTTATTTTTAATTTTTATGATTACATAATAATTGTACCTATTTATGGGGTACATGTGATATTTTGATACAAGCATACAATATGTAATTATCAAATCAGAGTAATTGGGCTATCCATCACCTCAAACATTTATCATTTCTTTGAGTTAGGAGCATTCGAAAAATCCATTCCTCTAGTTTTTTGAAATGTACAATAAATTATTGTTAACTAGAGTCATCCTATTGTGATACCAAACACTTGATCTTATTCCTACTATCTAACCCCTGGTACCCATTAACCAACGCTTCTTTATCGTCCTCCACTACCCTTCATAGACTTTGGTAACCATCTGTACTCTCTACCTCCATGAAATAAAATATTTTAGCTTCCACATATGAATGAGAAGAGGTGACATTGGTCTTTCTGTGTTTAGTTTATTTCACTTAACATAATGTCCTCCTATTCCATTCATATTGTTGCAAATGACAGAATTTTGTTGTTTTTTATGGCTGAATAATATTTCATTGCGTACATGTGCCATATTTTCTTTATACATTCATGTGTTGGTGGACACTTAGGTTGATGCCATATCTTGGCTACTGTGAATAGTGCAGCAATAAACATGGGAGTGCAGATATTTCTTCGATATACTGATTTCATTTCTGTTGGATACATACCCAGCAGTGAATTGCTGGATCATACGGTAGTTCTATATTTACTTTTTTAAAGAATCTCCATACTGTTTTCCATAGAGGCTATACTAATATACCTTCCCGCCAATAGTGTACAAGCTATTCCCCTTTCTCCACATCCTCGCCAGCATTCATTATTCTTTGTCTATTTGATAAAAGCCATTTTAACTGGGGTGAGATGATATCTCATTATGGTTTTGACTTACATTTCTCTGATGATTAGTGATGTTGAGCATTTTTCCATATATCTGTTGGCTACTTGAATGTCTTCCTTTTAGAAATGTCTATTCAGCTCTTTCATCCATTTTTAATTGGATTATTTGCTTTTTTGCTACTGAATTGTTTGAGTTCTTCATACATTCTGGTTATGGATCCCTTGTCAGCTGAAGAGTTTGCAAGTATTTTCTCCCATTGTTTATGCTGTCTCTTCATTTTGTTAGTTGTTTCCTTTGCTGTGCAGAAGCTTTTTAACTTGATGTGATCTCATTTGCCCATTTTTGCTTTGGTTGCCTGTGTTTTTCAGGTCTTACTCAATAAATCTTCGCCCAGACCAATGTCCTGAAGCCTTTTACCAGAGTTTTCTTCTACTAGCTTCATAATTTCAGGTCTTACATTTAAGTTTTTAATTCATTTTGACTTGATTTTTGTATATGATGAGATAATAGGGCTCTACTTTCATTCTACTGCGTATGGATATCCAGTTTCTCCAATACCATTTGTTGAAGAGATGGTCCCTTCCTTAATGTATGTTCTTGGCACCCATTTAAAAAAATGAGTTCACTGTAGATGTATGGATTTGTTTCTGGGTGTTCTGTTCTGTTCCATTGGTCTATATGTCTGATTTTATGACAGTATTATACTGTTTTGGTTACTACAGCTTTGTTGCATAATTTGAATTCAGGTAATGTGATGCCTCCAGCTTTGTTCTCTTTACTCAGGATTGCTATGACTACTCTGGGTCTTTTGCAGTTCCATATAAATTTTAGAATTTTATTTTCTATTTCTGTAAAGAATGTCATTGGGATTTTGATATGAATAGCATTGAATCTGTAGATCACTTTGGGCAGTATAAACTTTTTAACAATGTTGATCCTTCCAATCCATAAATATGAAGTATCTTTCCATTTTTTGTGTCCTTTTCAATTTCTTTCATCAATGTTTTATAGTTTTCCCTGTGGAGATCTTTCACTTGTTTGGTTAAATTAATTCCTAGGTAGTTTTTGTAGCTATTATAAATGGGATTGCTTTATTGGTTTATTTTTCAGATTGTTCACTTCTGGCATATGGAAATGCCACTAATCTTTGCATGTTGATTTGGTATCTTGCAACTTTACAGAATTCATATATCAGGTTTTGGTGGAGGCAGAGTCCTCTACATATCATTCTGTGCATCTGAATTTTATTTGAAATACACAATAAACCATGGAGTGATTTTTTTTTCTACTATAGTTTAGATCTATATAATTAATTCCTTGAGCATTGATAACTTTCCTCAACTTCAGATGTGATCTTGTCCTTGGTGAGGTTTCAGTGGAGGCAGAGCTTTCTACATATCATTCTAGGTATCTCCTCCTTGTGACACAGCAATACTACCTTAAAGATTTTTCCCTGCTTCATGAGCACCCATTTCTCTCTGGCCTCAAGGATGTCTCATGTGTTGGCATACCTGCTGTGCTCTATGGGCTCCAGGTTGGATGGTTGAGAGATTTAGTGTGAGTTGCAGAACACAGGGCTTTTAAAATGTAAAATGTATGCCAGACTCATGGCCTGGAGCCCCAGTCAGATTGTGCATTTTGATCTTTATACTACATAAGAAGACTCGCTTCTGTGTGAAATGGGAAATCAAGGCAGGCTGTCAACATCAGTGGGTCATCAAATTATGATCTTTCTACCTTCTGAAAATCCCACAAACCTTGCCATGTCTCTTTGTCTGAATGCTGATACTACTGTAGCTCATGTTCTCTTAGCTTTCATCAGGACATTTTTGATAGTCTTTATTCTTTTTTCTCCAGCATCTCATTCTTCTGTTCTCCTTCCGTATCACTATTATAAATGTCTGTAGATGTTCCACTCCCTTGCTCAGAAAGCATTAAACATTACAGACCACAAATTTACAAATTCCTAAACATTGTACTCAAGGTCCTTCCTGGTCATTTAATTGTCCGTTTACTAATTCATTGAAGTCCCCTCCCGTGAGATATCTCTCTGTCATTTCTTAACTTTAAATAATGATGATAACAAGTATGACAGTATTAATAATGGTATTTCTTTAATAATCAGGTATACCCTATTACAAGATTCACTCTCAATTTAATAATAGCTTTTCAGAAAGGAAAGAAACACTACTACACTCAATCAATGAACATTTAAATGATAAGACATACTGAAATTCCAGAAAGATTAAAACAGGAAAAAGTTGTAGGTCTGGGAGTTAAAGACAGATGCTAATAGGTACCATTTATTAAGTGTCCACAAAGAGCTCAGTAATGGTTTAGCTAAAGAACCTTTTCTTGATTCATTCTGCCTCCAAGAAGCTCTCAACCACGTGGTCCTGCTCTCTCTGCATGACTTTCTGGATCGCTTTCTGTGCCAAAAGCAAACTTCACACGCCTTAAGAATGTATGTTCTCCAAGCTTATTTGGCCTCTGAAAAGAATAAGTAGATTTCCTATTAGCGGTGTAATATTTGCTACGTTTTAAGGAAAAAGTGCTGTTGAAAATAGGACCCAAACCAACCAAGCCCCCAGATCAAAACAGAGACCCCAAATATTTGTTCTCTATTGCTGCCAGTTGAGGATTGATGATTTCTGCTTCTCAGGAAGAGCGTAGGGGGTGAAAGTGGGAGGTCAGCTCTTTTTGTCTGAGAAAATCATTTTCTTTCTTTCAAGGTATTAGCAATGCAATTATTTCATCAAGGTGAATTAGTTCTCTACTTGGGTCCCAGCCTGGGGTTTCACTTGGAATTTTTCTTCACCACTTTTGGCCTCTAAATATTTGACCCAGAGTTTGAGTTCGGATTAAGCTGTCACAGATCTTGATTTGATAAGGGGAATGAAATTAAAATGGACAAAAAGAAGTGAGGCTAATTGGCACTTGCAAGTAATTTTTCCTTTACAATTAGCCAAAGAAACTTTCGTGGGGGAGAGAGATGCCTGCATTCTCCCTGAAGCTTCTTTGTGTGTGCCCGGGAGACCCCTGGCCAGGCCTCAGCCCTGTCAGTCTCTCTGAGCGCCGTTCTCAGGATATAATTGAGCTGGGCTTTGTTGCGAGCATCTATACACATTTAATGAGACTTATGTGTCTGTGCTCAGAGGATTCCAGATCCTCCACTACATTTCATTTGGAATTAATCCGACATGGGCTGTTCTCCAGGCTTAATAGCTGAAAAGCCCTTTCCAAAGGGAAAGAATTCAGTGATAAAGTTTAATAAAGTTTAGTATGAAAGCTAATTCTTCATAAAACCCTGAAAAATTTTCCCCCAAAGTCCAGACACCAAAACGATTGTATACCTCAAGATTTCATTTCTGTCCTCCTGCCTTGGGGCCCATGTACTGCAAGCAATGAATCTGCATTGGTAAATAAAGCATAACTTCATGACAGTTTAATGGGGTTGGAGAAAATCATTGGACCTTTATTTTTTGCAAAAGTGGCTCTTCCTATATGTCTTGCTATGGTGAACCATAATGGGGGATTTGCTAGAGATAAGATCCTTAAAGTGAGACTAAAATAAACACAAAGATAATCTTATTCCATTTCGGGGCTTAGGCTGTCTACCAAAGAGCAGCAAGTTCGTTGCGAAAATGAATGGGATTCCTGGCCAGACAGTTGGAGGGGAGGAAAGGTGGGAGCTGGCAAGAGGGGAGAGAAAAAGCAAGCAGCTGGGAGCCCTCCTTGGTGTGGCCCCCTGCCTTAGTACCCTCCCAACTGGCCACTAGTCCATCCCCACCCCACTGTGGCCTTCTCTGTTTCAGCCTCACTCAAGCATAGCTCATCTTCGATGTCATAGTTTTGAATTTGCTTCTGGACTTGAATATCCTTTTTCACTTCTTTGCTTTGCTTCTCCCTACCCAACCTTCAAGTATCATCTCTTTGAAAAGCCTTCCAGCTGTCCTCTTCTTGTTCTCTCATAATCCTCTGCTCAGTGTGCTCTCTGAGCTTGTTGATGGTGTTGAAAGTGTCATTTATCACATGAAAAAATGCTCATCATCACTGGCCATCAGAGAAATGCAAATCAAAACCACAATGAGATACCATCTCACACCAGTTAGAGTGGCGATCATTAAAAAGTCAGGAAACAACAGGTGCTGGAGAGGATGTGGAGAAACAGGAACACTTTTACACTGTTGGTGGGATTGTAAACTAGTTCAACCATTATGGAAAACAGTCTGGCGATTCCTCAAGGATCTAGAACTAGATGTACCATATGACCCAGCCATCCCATTACTGGGTATATACCCAAAGGATTATAAATCATGCTGCTATAAAGACACATGCACACGTATGTTTATTGCAGCACTATTCACAATAGCAAAGACTTGGAATCAACCCAAATGTCCATCAGTGACAGACTGGATTAAGAAAATGTGGCACATATACACCATGGAATACTATGCAGCCATAAAAAAGGATGAGTTTGTGTCCTTTGTAGGGACATGGATGCAGCTGGAAACCATCATTCTTAGCAAACTATCACAAGAACAGAAAACCAAACACCGCATGTTCTCACTCATAGGTGGGAACTGAACAATGAGATCACTTGGACTCGGGAAGGGGAACATCACACACTGGGGCCTATCATGGGGAGGGGGGAGGGGGGAGGGATTGCATTGGGAGTTACACCTGATGTAAATGACGAGTTGATGGGTGCTGACGAGTTGATGGCTGCAGCACACCAACATGGCACAAGTATACATATGTAACAAACCTGCATGTTATGCACATGTACCCTAGAACTCAAAGTATAATAATAATAATAAAAAAAGATACACCCTAAACTGGCAATTTCCAAAAAAAAAAAAAAAAAAGAAAGTGTCATTTATTTGCATGCATAAGAACCTCTTGGCTGGGCATGGTGGTTCACACTTGTAATCCCAGCACTTTGGGAGGCTGAAGCAGGTGGATCACCTGAGGTCAGGAGTTTGAGACCAGCCTGGTCAACATGGCAAAACGCCGTTTCTACTAAAAATACAAAAATTAGCCGGGTGTGGTGGCATGCACCTGTAATTTCAGCTACTTGGGAGCCCGAGGCAGGAGAATTGCTTGAACCTGGGAGGCAGAGGTTGCAGCAAGCCGAAATCGCGCCATTGCACTCCAGCCTGGATGACAGAGCGAGACTCCATCTCTAAAAACAAAACAAAACAAAACAAAAAACCCAAAAAAAACCCCTCTTGCCCTCGACTGTGAGCCAATTGAGGTCAGGCACTGAGTATTTATTCATTACTTCATCTGCTTCATCAGTGAAGCAGTACTTATTCAAAACATACTGTGTGCTGAGTACTATGCTAAAAATACGATGGAGCTTGTGACATGCACATCCTGTTTCAGATTAGTGAGGGAGACAGAAAACACAGTACCCCCCCACCAAAACAAAATGTGAAAAAAGAAAGAAAACAGATGATGAGATAATGAAATGGGAGGGCCACTATACCATAAACAGGGTCAGGAAGCAGTTTCCTTGAGGATGTGGCATGTAAGTTAAGACCCAGAAAAGAGAAACTAGCTTTAGAAAAGGGCATATTAACTGCTCAATGACTGACTGAATGAATGAATCTAAATGGGAGGTCCTTGTAGTCCACTGAGTTCAATTTAAAATACTGTTGAGAGTAAAGTCAGTGAGTGCCTCCCAGGGCAGTGTTGGAGAGGTGTTGCAGGTGCTCTCTGATCCATTGGTAATGGCTGCTTGGGGCACTTTTGGCGTGGACTCTGTGGTTGTATCCAAGCTAGTGAGAAAGACTGCCCTGATCAATGAATGAGCTCTGCTATGGGTGTGGAGGTAACAGTGATTTGAGTGCTAGACTCTTTAGATCCTTGTTGAATAGACTGACTGGCAGCAGAAAGTATTTCTCATTTTTTACTTTCCTTTTTGCTCTCTGATTCTTTTCCCAAATTTCTCTCACTCATCTCTGCTCCATTAAATCAGCTAATGATATCTTCGTGCTTATTTTAAGACTTGCCCAACTGCATATATGTGTAGTCCCAAGTATAATACAAACACAAACACGTATATATGTATGTGTACATATATAAAATATATGCATATACACAAACGTCATATGCACACTGCACACATAGGTGTATTTCCAGTCAGTTCAATCTCACCTGTGTAAACATGAACATCCACTAGCACTGCCCATTTCCATTTGATATTCAATTACTCATTCTAGTCTTAGAGTAAATATTTTACCTTATCTATATATACAACTGCTTTCAGCAGCCTGGTGAGCCTCAGGGAAATAGGATTTAGATTTGAAATATCTGGATCAAAATCCTAATTTTCCACTTATTGATAGTAACTTCTCCAAGCTTTAACTGTAAAAAATTGATTTAATAGGAATAACAGATATGACACATGCATCAGAAAAAGTTGGAAGATCAAATAAGACAATGCGTATGAGTACATTTGAAAAACTTCAGATTTAGAAGTGTACTTTTTCATGAATGTATTTCAATGTATCTACTCCATATTTGCCTCTTTGTCCTTGGTACTCTGATGTGTAAGATCTTCGAAGCAGGGTTCATTTACTTATTCTAGAAAATTGTTAAGTATAAATTGGTTCTTCTTCTTTTGTATTTTTTCTGAGGCAGGGTCTTGCTTTGTCATCCAGGCTGGAGCACAGTGGTGTGATGATAGCTCACTGCAGCCTCAATCTCCCAGGCCCAAGTGACCCTCCCACTTCAGCCTCCTGAGTAGTTGGCACCATAGGCATGCACCACCAGTCCCAGCTAATTTTTAAAATTTTTTTGCAGAGACAGGATTTCCCTATGTTGCTCAGGCTGATTTTGAACTCCTGGGCTCAAGCATTCTCCCACCTTGGCCACCCAAAGTGCTGGGATTACAGGCATGAGCCACCACACCTGGCCTTAAATTGCTTCTTCTTAAGTTCATTCTGATACAAATAAATGGGCTCTATACACATTTGTTTTTTCCCTTGGTAACTGAAGAAATAAATTTTAACCTGATTTGGCAACTCTTTGCTCTGCTGGTTTTCATAGTTAAGTTCCTGACAGGACATCACAAGAAAAGAAGACTATAGGCCAATATTCCCAATGAATATAGATGCAAAAACCCCCAACAAAATACTAACAAACCAAAAATCAGCCGCACATTAAAAAGATCATTCACCGTGATCAAGTGGGATTTATTCCAAGAATGCAAGGATTGTTCAACACACATAAATGAAAAACGGTAATATACCATATTAACAAAATGAAGGATGAAAACCACATGATCACCTCAGATGCAGAAAAATCATTTGACAAAATTCAATATTAATTTATGGTTGAAAAAAAAAACCTCTCAAAAATAGGCATAAAAGGAACGTACCTTGACATAAGAAAGGCTGTTTATGACAAGCCCATAACTAACATCATACTCAGTGATGAAAAGTTGAAAACTTCTCTTTTAATATCAGGAGTAAGACAAGAATGTCCATTCTTACCCCTTCTATTCAATATCATGCCAAAAGTCCTCTCCAGAGCAATTAGGTAAGAAAAAGAAATAAAGACATCCATACAGAAAAGGAAGAAATGTCTGTACAAAAAGAGTCAAATCCTGTAAAATATTTGAAAAGATTTATTCTGAGCCAAATATGATGACCAATGATCCATGACACAGTCCCAGGGGCCCTGCTGAGAACATGTGCCCAAGATGATTGGGCTACAGCTTGGGTTTTTTGTTTTTTAGTTGTTGTTGTTGTTTGTTTGTTTGAGATGGAGTCTTATTTTGTTGCCCAGGCTGAAGAACAATGGCATGATCTTGGCTCACCACAACCTCCACCTTCTGGGTTCAAGCAATTCCCCTGCCTTAGCCGCCTGAGTAGCTGGGATTATAGGCAGCCACCACAATGCCTGGATTATTTTTGTATTTTAGGAGAGACAGGGTTTCACCATGTTGGCCAGGCTGGTCTCGAACTCTTGATCTCAAGTTATCCACCCACCTTGGCCTCCCAAAGTGCTGGGATTACAGGTGTGAGCCACCAAGCTCAGCCTACAGCTTGGTTTTATATGTTTTGGGGAGACATAAGACATCAATCAATATATGTAAGACGTACATTGGTTCAGTCTAGAAAAGCAAGACAACTTGAAGTGGGGTGGCTTCCAGGTCATAGGTGGACTCAAAGATTTTGTGACTGACAATTGGTTGAAAGCGTTAAGTTATTATCTAAAGACCTGGAATCAATAGAAGAGAGTGTCTGGGTTAAGATAGGGAATTGTGGAGACCAAGGTTCTTATTATGCAGAGGAAGCTGCCAGGTAGCAGGCTTCAGAGAGAATAGATTGTAAATAGACTTTAAAAGGTGCTAGACCCTTGGTGAATTCACTCTTGGTTCAGGAAAAGATCTGGAAAGGGAAGGGGATTCTCTACATAATGTAGGTTTTTCCCACAAGAGACAGCTTCACAGGTCCATTTTAAAATGTATTGAAGAAATGTATTTTGGGGTAAAATACTTCAGTTTCTTTCAGAAACAGTATAGCATCATCTGATGCTATACTAGAGCCAGGATGAAATTTGGTATCTTATCACTATAAAAAGTCTGCTTTGTTGGTCTTAAGATCTGTTTTAATGTTAAAGCAGGTCAACTGTGCCTAAATTCCAAAGAGAAGGGGGATAATGAGGCAAGTCCAACCCCTCACTTTCCGTCATCACCTGAACTATATTTTCAGGTTTACTTTGGAATGCCCTTGGCTGAGAGGGGGTCCATCAGTCAGTTGAGAGGGCTTAGAATTTTATTTTTTTGTTTACAAGTGGAATTGTCTCTGTTTGCTGATGACATTATCTTTTATATAGAAAACCCTGAAGACTCTGTTAAAAAACTGTTAACACTGGTAAACAAATTCAGTAAATTTGCAGGTTGCAAAATTAACCCACAAAAACCAGTAGCATTTCTACACACTAACAACAAATCATCTGGAAAAGAAATTAAGAAAACTCCTTTATGATAGCATAAACAAATAAAACACTTAGGAGTAAATTTAATCAAGGAACTAAGAGATCTGTACACTGAAAACTAAAAAAGGTTAATGAGAGAAATGAAAGAAAAAACAAATAAATGGAAAAATATCTCATGTTCATGGATTAGAATAAATAACATGGTTAAAATGTCCATACTACCAAAGCAGTCTTCACATTCAGTGTAATTCATATCAAATTCTAATGTCATTTTCCACAGAAATTAAAAATGCAACCCTAAAGTTTCATTAGACTAGAATATCTCTCATGCTAGGTCTCTTTTACAGAATCTAATATTTTCATGTAAAGAAGAGATAACTTATTTCATTTAAAGACTACTATTAATTCAATGGAAATTAAATACTTTAAAGTCATGTCTTGTTTCCCAGGGGAACAGGCTCAGGGAGGGAATGATTTAAACTTTCTGACTGAAAAATTGTTAGCTGTGAAGAAGTCATATCAACCAATTTGAGAAGTGTAATGTGAGACTGACCCACCTTAGTGTAGGATAGAAACACAAGCAGGGACTTTGAAGTCAAAGAGAACTGATTCCAATTTTGGCTCCCACAACCCAATAGCTGTGTGACATGGGAAAGTTACACAACCTCTCTGAGTCTCACAGCACAGAGCCAAGCTCTTTTCTAGGCACTAGAGATACAGCAACGAAAATAACAGATGATTCCTGTCCTGATGGACTTTACATTCTGGGCAGAAAGTGGCAGGTATTGGTGGTATCTGGGTGAGAATGTAAACATTAAATAGATAAATTAATACAATCATCCTTAGTATGAAAGGACGATTGGTTCAAGAACCCCCATAGATACCAAAATCCACAGATGCCCAAGTTCCTCACATAAAATGACATGGTATTTGTATGTAGGCTGTGTATATTCTCCCATATACTTTAAACCATCTCTAGATTACTTATAATACTTCATGTAATTTAGGTGCTATATAAATAGCTGTTATGCTATTAAAATTTGTAGTTTTTATTGCATTTCTTTTCCTGAATATTTTCTATCCATGGTTAGTTGAATCTGTTAATATGGAACCCATGGATATGGAGGGTTTACTGTGTTAGTATGTTCTACGAAGAAAAATAGAAGACAGCAGAAAAGAGAGTAGGAGTGTGGTTGCTACTTCATACAAGGTGCCCAGGGAAAGCCTCTCTAAGAAGATGGTATCTGAGCAAAGACCTGAAGGAAATGAGGGAGTGAGCTGTCATGTGGATATAGGGGAAGATATTCAGGCAGAGAGACCACTAAGTGCCAAAGTCCAAGGCTAGAATATGGGCTTGGTATGCCCAAAGAATAGCAGGCTGTTGTAGTTACAGTGGGGTGAGAGAGGGGAATAGTGACAGGAAATATTTTGGAAGAGTAAAAGTAATAATAACATAAAGTGCCTAGAGTAGTGCGTGGAACACAGTAGTCATTTAATCAACGTTTATTCTTTTCCCTTTTAGAAGCCACTATATGGTTTCTGTTAAATCATTCCCTTTTTCTTTCCTGTGGCATCAACATCTCCATCCCCACTGGCTAATTCCTAATAGTATTTAAACTTGTACAAGGTCCTCCCATCTTAAAACAAAAATACCTCCCTTAATTGGTCATGAATTTATTCTCCGATCTTATTTTTACTGCAAAGCTTCCAAATAATTAGTTATATTTGCTATATCTACTTTAAGAAAATATTCTTCAATGTATTACAGCTTAACTTTTGTCCCTGCCACACTATTGCAACTATTATCACCAAGATCACTAAAGACCTCCATACTACTGTATCCAGTGGACCATTTTGGTCTTTACCATACTTAGTCTCTCTCTGCTATTCACCATGGGTGATTTCTGTCTTTCTTATGTCACTGCTATGCTTTGCTTATTTGACCATCTTATGTGTTTTCTCTCAGCTCACTGGTCATTGTTTCTCAGTCTCTTTTGTGGCTCCTCTTCGCTGCTCAACTCTTAAAAGTCAGGGTGTTTGGGAGCTCCAGCCTCAATCCTTCACTCTTCTTACTCTTCTGTCTTCCTTAGGAGGCCTCGCCCACACTGACTGCTCTAACCACTACTTTAATGTGGATATCATTTAAAAATATCCAATTCTAACCATGATCTTACTTTCTCCTTCATAAGTTCTTAAAGTACCTTATATTAATTAAAGTGGGATAATTTCTCTAACAATCATATTTCAAATTCCAGTGGACTAGCAGAGTATAAGTTATTTTGTTCTCACAGTCTATAGCCCGTCCAGGATTGGCAGCAAGGAATGATCAGAGTTGTGGGGCTCTGCTCATCACAGTCTACTACGTATCTAGGCGGCCAGAAGCTCTTCCGTCTGCAACAAGTGATCACTCGGGACATGGACAACAGCTAGTGGAAGGGAAAGAAAATGGGAGGTGGTATGTGGAATCTTCTGTCCGGAAGGGGTACACCTTACTTCTACTCACATTCTATTGCTTAGAACTCAGTCATATGGCAACATTAACTGAAACAAAGGCAGGGAAATGAGCCTATCTCTGTGCCTAGGAGAAACCTTATATGAACCTTGTGTGAAAAGGGCAGAATGAAAGCAGTCAGAACTAACACATAATAGAGTTCACAGCCAGAATATAACCAATTTAACTTCCTGCTAAAATAAAAAGATAAGTACTCTTTAAGGAATCCAACACAATTCAGAGTCTTCGCAACATAAAATTTGCAATAACCAGGATAAAATCAGGCAACTTCTCAACTTTCAACAAGCCATGAAAATGTGACCCAATTTCAAGGGAAAAATAAATAAACAAATACCAATCCCAAGATGATCCATACACTGGAATGATCAAACAGGGACATTAAGGCTGCTTTTTTATAATTATGCTCAATGAAGTAAAGAAAAAATGCACTGGAAAAAATGAAACAATAGGAAATCTCATCAGACAAACAGTCAACATAAAAAAATGAAAATTTTACAACTGAAAAACTCACTATCTGAAATAAGTGTTTGCTGGATGGGCTTATGAATAAAATGGAGATAATAAAGGAAAGAGTCAATAACTTAAAGATAGATCAATAAAAATCATCTATTTTGAGTAAGGGAAGAAAAAACAAATAAGGATGAATAAATAAAAACTCAGAGATCCATGGGATAATATCAATAAATCTTAAATATGGATAATTATAATTCCAGAAGAAGAGAAAAGGGGAAATGGGACAGAAAAAATACTTGAAATAATGGCTGTGTGCTTCCCAAGTTTGGTGAAAGACATAAATTTGTGAATTCAAGAGGCTCAGCAAACCCAAAGAGGACAAACCCAAAGAGGATAAATAAAATAAAAATCACATCTAGACACATGACAGCCAAATTATAGAAAATCACAAACAAAGAGAAAATCTTGAAAGCAGTCAAAGAAAAGGCACATTACATATGTGAGAAAATATTTCAATTGAAGTTAGCAGTCATTTGACTGCTGACATATTATCAGAAACCACGAGAGCCAGAAGACAATGGAATAACATTTTTAATGTGTGAAAAGGAGAAAAAAAGTTAATACAGAGTTCTATACCTAGCAAAATATCCTTCAATAATGTAAGCAGAATAGTGACATTTTCAGAGTAAGATAAGCTAAGCACATTTATTGCCATCAGACCTGCATGACAAGATGTGCTAAATGAAATTCCTTAGTCTGAAGGAAAATGATATACAGAAAGAAAAAGGGGATACACGCAGCTTTAGGAATAAATAAAAAGCACCAGAAATGGTGACTATCTTGGTTGCTATACAATTTAAATTCGCAATAGTTCAATGGAGCAGTCAATAACAGTCACATTTAAACATGATGAAAACATACCAGAGAGAGGTTTTAAGACTTAACCAAGGCCACAGACATAGAGGTAGCAGACCCTGTATTTGAAAGATCATTATTTCTTTATTTGTTTCACTGTATAAACTTGCATCTCAAAAGCAGTTTTTAGAAAGGGAAGCAGAAGATTTTAAAGAGAAGCCACCCCTTACTCTCTCTTCTCTCTCCTGGTTAGAAGCAATGAAAATAGGGTTTTAGGAAAGAGAGTAGAGTGATAAATGCAGGGGAAATAATGGAGCACTTGCTGTGGAGGGACAGTTTTTGCCTTCCACGTTTCTAGGAGTCTTCTTCAGCGTGGATTTGGAGCAAGTATTTATTGGGCACCTACTATGTTTTGTGCACTGGACCGGGAGCTGGGAAGACTGCGATGAATAAAGCATGGTCCTTGTATTACCGAGCACATGGCATTAACCTGGATTGCCTTGTGCAAGCCTACATAAAAAGGCCAGTGGGTGATGGAGCTTGCTGTATCCCAACACTCTGGAGAAACTGCTGGATTTGATTCAAGACTCTCGCTGTCTAATTTATCACTCACTTTTAAGCACCATGGGCCATCTGCCCTAGTCAATTCTCCTTCCCACCATGTATTTGGCTAGACTGTCCTAATTCTCTGTGTGACAATATTACTGCTTCCTTAAAGTTAATCTCTAATTGTAAAACTAAACCTGAATGTACCCTTAAACCAAATTCTTAACCCTATTTCTGTCCTTATTTCTAACCTTTACCCCACTCTAGCTCTAACCCTAACACTCACTCATTCTGCCAATCTATACCCTCTTTGTTATTTAAGGGCAAAATCCTACCTCACTTCATCCAAGGAGCCTTCTTTGATTTCCTAAGCCACAGAGCACTTGGGACCCACAAAGTATGGTATTTCCTAGAAAATGTACTGCACCAATGCTTTATTTTCTCCTTCTTTATCTTTGCCTCTTTTCTTATGATAGCTCACATATTCACATGTACTGATGGCCTACTATGTTTCGAGTACCATGCTAATTTTTTTTTTTCAAGGCAGGGTTCGTTGCCCAGGCTAGAGTGCAGTGGTGCAATCTTGGCTCACTGCAACCTCTGCCTCCCAAGCTCAAGGGATCCTTCCACTTCAGCCTCCCAAGTAACTGGGACTACAGCCATGTGTACCACACCTGGCTAATTTTTTGTATTTGTATTTTTTGTAGAGACATGTTGTCCAGGCTGGTCTCGAACTCCTGGGCTCAAACAATCCATCTGCCCTGGCCTCCCAAAGTGCTGGGATTACAAGCTTCAGCCACTATACCTGGTCAGCATTTTAAAATGTAATCATTGCGAGTTTATATTGTTGTCCTTATTTCACAAATGAGGATACCAAGGTTTACTGAGATTCAGTCTCTTGCTCAAGCATGCCAGCTATCTCCAGAGCCCACTAGGCAGTACTCTCTCTCATAGCATTTTACTGTCTCCCAGATCCTTTCATGAATCTGGTACAAGATAAAGAGTCATTCTCAGGAAAAATTCACACATGCATGTATACATAAAACTTCATTCAAATTTAGGGGTTTTTATTAGTTTATTTTCACACTGCTGATAAAGACATACCTGAGACTGGGTAAAGAAAAAGAGGTTTAATGGACTCACAGTTCCACGTGACTGAGGAGGCCTCACAATCATGACTGAAGGCAAAAGACATGTTTTACATGGCGGCAGGCAAGAGAGAATGAGAGTCAAGAAAAAGGGGAAACCCTTTATAAAACCATCAGATCTCGTGAGACTTATTTACTGCCACAAGAACAGTATGGGTGAAATTGTTCCCATGTTTCAATTATTTCTCACTGTGTCCCTTCCATAACACATGGGAATTATGAGAGCTACAATTCATGGTGTGATTTGGGTGGGGACACAGCCAAACCATATCAGGGTTCGTAAGCTACGATACTCATTTGTTCCTATTCTAACAGTCTATGAAGGCCCATTGAAGACTCCCTGCCTTATTTTGTCTCTCTTATACTGTCATACCTTACAGGCCTGTGTCCTGTCTTGGTCATGTCTTGTGTCTACTCAGGACAATCATTGTTCAGTTTCCAGTAAATATGCTGATTGGCTAAACTAAGGGAGTTTGCTTGGTATTCCTATGGTGGGTCTGCTTAGAAGCAAAAATGTAGCTGATCAACAGTTTGATGGTATTTGCAAAACTGAAATCAACTGAATCAGGCCCAGCGGTTGTAGCCAAAACTCTAATCAAGAATGCAAAGTTCAGTGGTGCCTTGTACCCCGTGCTTGTCAGGCAGTCAAAGTTCACTCATGCAGGCATGTGCATGCACATTCACATGTAGCCCTTCTTAGCTCTAGTACAAGACGTGGAGGCAGAACCCTAAGTGCTCCAAACACCTGAGGGGAGAAATGAAAACCCATTTTTCATGCAATAGATAAGTTGCATAATAGACAACCAAAACTGAAACGAAAATTTTGCAAACTTTAAGAAGTATATTAGTCTGGGCAGAGAGTCAAAATCACTAAATTTTCCTGCATATATGTTTTGAGCCTCATTCTTGAAGTCCTGGGCTCTGATACATGCTGGCCTCCATACTGGGTGAAAGAGTCATTAATTTAGTTTTGCACAATGAAGATAAAGGCTTGCAAGATGTTATTTTTGCACTGGGCACATTTCAGGGGTGTTGGCCTCATTGTCTTCAAAATGTAGCTGCTGGCCTCCACTTGCCCTCAACCCATCTGAAAATGTATGTGTATGCATGGCTGAGGAGCTCTGGTACCTTGCAAATTATCCACTCAGACTGTCAAGCATCCTTTGTTTGGAAGGAAAAGAGATGTGACAAATGTAAACACTGGAGAATGGGACCTGCTGCACAGGACGGATGCCCTGTCAAACCTGATCAAAGCTGATGGTGCATTCCTTTGCTGTTAGCTGGCTGTCCTCCCCCACCAGCTCCCTCTAGCCCACTTTTCCTCTGCTATATTCTTTCATTCTAATGCCTTAGGGATGATCGGGAGCAAGGTTCTGATTAGTACAAAACTCCCCACCTTATGTTTTTGTTTGTATCCATTTTTTCTAGTTTGGTGCCAGGCCATAAGATACAAATGCTGATCACAATAGATGAGGGTTGCTGGTTTCCTAGGGCACAGGGCATAAGGCAAAGAGCTTTCCTTTCTGTCACCCAGAGTGGAAGGGCCATCTGATTCAAATGTTGATGGAGGCTGTGCCTTCAGTTATGGAGGTTCTGGTTTCATAAAATTTCCTGAGGCTAAGCTGGAGGTTTAACAGCCCAGGAAGTGGTCAAAGGAAAGGAATAGCCCCTGGCAGGCTGTAAAAACCAAATCAGGGTCTTATTCTAACCCCATTCCCCAAATGTGGCAGAATTAGCTCCCAGAATGCTTAAAGTTATCCTAAAGTTGTGGTTGGCTGGCTGTGGATGGTGCCTCTCAGAGTAGTCATCCGGGTTGGAAACCTGGAAGCAGGGGCTGCAGAATATCAGCTGCTAGCTTGAACCTTCTCTGGCATGTTAGGACATATCATTTTTTCCTTCTCCATTTGCACAGCTGTTGCCTCAGATAAGCCACAGAATAGAGTATGAGAAGCAGTTATGAGAATATGTGTGACCAGTCAGACAGATTTGGGCTCAAGTTTCAGCTCCATCTTTTCACTCTCAGACAAGTTCGCATTTGGTTGCAAGCAACAGAAAAGTTGACCAGTGATGGCTTAAAGTAAGGGAGTTTCTCATCTTCCACAACCAGAAGTCCAGAAGGAGGCGGGCCAGGGCTAGCATAGGGGCTCAAGGATTCCCTTGTGCACCAGCTCCTGCTGGCTTCCTGTTTTGAATCCTGAGAGAATTGTCATGGACAAGAATCTAACCCCAAAGATCTCTGTGGAATGTAGTTTATTTTCAAGAAAGGATGCAGTGATGGTGAATAAACAAGCCAAATCACTCAGTGCATCTCAGAATTCCCAGGACAGATGTTGCTCTCAATCTGTGCTGGAAGCTTCCTTAAGTGTGGAAGCAGAGCAGAGCTTCCGTAGCGGGGAGAGCTCTAAAATCCTTTCCCCGGTCTTGTTAGCCACCAAGCACATACCCATCCAAATAGATGATGTCTTTTGTTTTTATGTAAGGCTCACTTATGTGAGAACAACTCAGCTCCGAGCAGACATTCTAGACCTTACTTTACATTTTTACTGCTGCACAGCCAGGTACCTGAGCCAAAGTGGTGATGGATGGGGGCCATAATGAAGACAGTAGTGGAAGGATAAGAAAAGAAAGAATATGTAAGCAAGAAACTCCAGGGAGAGAGTGACTGGATCTAGAGGGGCCCAAGTTGACAATGGATTCTTGAGTTAGAGGTGCTGGAAGATGGCGAGGCCATTCCTCAGAATGAGGAACTCAAGAGGAGGAAAAACCAGTTATTTGGGATGAAAACTTAGAAGTTCATTCTGGGACACACATAGGTTGCAGGGTTGAGCAGAGGCATATCCAGGTGGAAATACCCAAGCCTGGAGCTCAAGATGGAAGTCTGTAGCATCAAATTGCAGTGATCTTTTAATAACATTAAGGGAGAGAAGATGGATTTTTCTTTAAAAGTGTTTTTGCCCATTAGTTATGGGCACCCATCCTGGGACTGGATCCACAAGTTGAATAGAATGAAGTCTGCCATTATCTGGTGAATATAATCTTTGTGGAGAGCCTGTTGAGAGGAAAACACAGACCTCTGATTCCCCATAACTGCAGGGGAAGTAGGGAAGGCTGGTTATTTCTGAATTCATAGGAATAAATAATTCCTTAGGTTATATAAGTTTGAAAAGCTTTTTTACACATCAGCTCACTTTATGTTCACAAAAACAGCGTGAAAGAGTCAGGGGAGAGCTGCCTCTCTATGGTCACAGATGAGGAAAGAGAGATGCAGGCAATCCCTCTGATGTGTCCAGATGCTGATGGCTGAACACCCGAGCCAGCTGCCCAGGGCTGTTTCCACCCTGACTGCAGGGAGTGGCTGCCAGGTCTTTAGCCCCTCCCTCACTACAGTACTGCCTCCACTGTTCATTGACTTCACAGTGAATTAGGAATTAGACAAATGGTTCTCATAGTTCACTTGGGGAAATTGTAAGATGCAGATTCTGATTTTTGAGGCAGAGTCTTGCTCTCACCCAGGCAAGACTGCAGTGGCGCGACCTTGGCTCTCTGCAACCTCCACCTCCTGGTTTCAAACGAGTCTCTTTCCTCAGCTTCCTCAGTAGCTGGGAGTACAGGCCCTTGCCACCACGTCTGGCTAATTTTTTGTTGCTGTTGTTGTTTTATGCATTTACAGTTGAGACAGGTTTTGCCATGTTGGCCAGGCTGGTCTCAAACTCGTGACCTCAAGGGATCCACTTGCCTCCCACAGTGCTGGGATTACAAGTGTGAGTCACTGCACACGGCCCAAGATGCAGACTCTTGATCTCCACCCCAGAGGTTCAGTTTCAGTGTGTTTGTGGAAAGTCCAGGAATTTGCATCTCAGGTGAGTCTGATGCAGATGGTTCACCCACCACATTTTGAGAATCACTGAAGCCAGGGGGTTTTGGGTAGGGAAAGGCTGTCTAACTCCCTTTCTGTTGCTTTTCCTGATCCTTCTCTGTCCTTCTTTACATGAGAAGGAGTTGCTTTCCTGATTGGCTGAATTCTAGGATATAAACTGAGCCATATTTACTAATGGATATTGCCATTGGGTTTTAAATGTCAAGTACTTGTGTGTCTCCCCTCTTTTCTGCTTCTTGCTGCCTCTGTGATGTGGTATCACTAGGCTGAGACAAGGTCCCTTGGTGTCTGACTACTTTGTCCTTGTCTTTTGCTTTTTTTTTTGAATGCTTTTTTTAAAATGGCCTCATGAAAACTCTGGTCCCTAAAATCATATGGTGATAACAAACAAGAGTTTCAGTTGGGAGGTAGAGGCTCTTGCAGATACTTAGACTAAGTTGCAAGCTGTCCTTATCGTTACCAGAATTCCACATTCGTTATACCAGTCATTGCTCCTGAAAAATGAAGTTGTATCTTGTTTTCATTTGATCTTATTTCTTAAGTGCATAGGATTGTCAGTGTTAATAATTCACATTTATTGAGTGCCTGCTATTTGGTCAACAGTGAGTACTTTGCATGAATTAACTTACTTAATCTTCCTATCAAACCTGTAAGAAAGTATCATTATTGTTCCTTTTTGTCCAGATGGAAAAAGTTGCCCAAAGTTTTTTGCTGGTGAGTGATGGAGCAAGAGCTTGAACCTCCTGACTCTTGAGCCCACTCCACTGTAACCCACTATACTCTGTCTTCTTAGGAAGTCCCTGTGGGAAAAGGTGGCTGGGTCTGGGTAGAATGTTAGTATTCTTGGGCCCCCTGATCATACACTATCTTAATATAATCAAAACTCTGCCTAGAACCCCTCACAGAGGCCAATTCTCTGGCAAACACACACGGGAAAGAAAAGTCATTATCTGGATAATTAGAACCAAAACTCTATTTCAAGTTGCATTATCTTGATAATTTTTTCAATAGTTTTCCGACTCTCTCCTGAATGAGAATTTAACTCATCGACCCCTCGTAGCTGCAATTTCTACAACCTCAGTGGTTCTGGGATCAACAGATGCTGAAACTTTAGCAGTTCCATTTTCTCTGAGCCAGTTGCAAGAATGGGCCTGGTATTCTCTATCTTAGAACAAACCATTAATCAGAAGGAAAGGTCACACCATAAATCGACATCAATTAGGTATGATCATCCCCAAATGGCTTTGCCCTGCCAAAAGTGTTCTTAGCTTTATAACATTGGTCGATGCTGGCCTAAGTCCAGTGGTTTCCAGTTTTTCTTTATGGAGGTGAATAGACTAAACTCAGCACTTTCTCAGTCTCTCAAATAAGTGCACTTACATCATTTGGAAGTTATAAGAATCCACATATCAGGCCAAATTCCACCCTGGGTTCTACATCCGCTGCTTCTCCTAAAATCAACCCCCAAGAATATGGTTAAGTAAGAGTAGAGCTTGGCTGAAAGCTTGTTATTTTTGCAGTTTTAATTACACATACCTCACCCATTTGCCCAAATTAGGAGAGAAGATTTGCTGAGGGAATCTTTGCCTATTGGCTTGCTTCGATGTGTGGTTCTTCTAGTACCTAACTTGGGAATTTCAAGAAAATAGTCAAGAATTGACATTGTACATTTTTAGGGCTGAAAAGAACTTGGAAATGGATCATCTATTCTGAACCCCATAGTTTCATATACCAAAAAACAAAAGCAAAACCAAACAAAACCCTCAGATTCAGAGAAGAAATATGCTCAAGGTCATGCTGAAAGGTATGGTGAGCCAGGCAAAAAAAGAAAAAAAAAGAATCAGTCTCCTTTGTTTAGTGTGGTTTCCACACACCTCACTGGAAAGGGCCGTTTATCACAAAGATTTGCTCCTGCTGTATTCAGTTGTGGAAGGACCTAGGTTTTAGAACCAAGAAGACATAGGATTGAATCCAACTTCAGATACTTTCTAGTTTTGTGTGCCCAGTTTCTTGACTTTTGTGGGTCTTAGTTTTCTTAATTGTAAAATAGAGAAGACTAATATATACTTTTTAAGGATGTTGTGATAATTAAATAAAATATTCCCAAGGCAAGAGGGACATAGTAGGTGTTGTTGATAAATCTTGGTTCTCTTCTCTTTAGGATTATTGGGTTGCAAATGATAGAAACTCAAACTGGTTTGAGCATAAAAGGAAATTTGTTAGGGTACCTAAATGACTTTGGGTAGATAGTGTTAGTCCATTCATGAGGGTGGAACCTCTGAAAGACCCCACCTCTTAATACTATTACCATGGCAACTAAATTTCAACATGGGTCTTGGAGGGGACAAGCCATAGCACCTGTCAAGGACATTCTATTGTTTTAAGGAGAACTAACCCTCCCCCATTCTCATGGGCCTCAATGGTAGCATTAGAAATCACAACTTTTCTCTGCATTGGTGACTTTCTCAGGCCAGCTCCCTCTTGGTGTGACTAGATGGCTGTTAGCAGCTCCAGGCTTCCCTCTTATAAGATTCCACTCCAGAAAAAAAAAAAAATGCTCCTTTTCTACTATTTTCACTGATGGTTTCAGGATTAAGTCATATTGGCCTAGCTCTGATAAAGCAAAATGAGGCTGGCCATGGTGGCTCACACCTGTAATCTCAAAACTTTGGGAGGCCAAGACAGGCAGATCACTTGAGGTCAGGAGTTTGAGACCAGCCTGGCCAACATGATGAGACCCTGTTTCTACTAAAAATACAAAAATAAGCCAGGCGTGGTAGCACACGTCTGTAACCCCACCTACACAGAGGCTGAGGTGGGAGGATCACTTGAATCCGGGAGGTGGAGGTTGCAGTGAGCCGAGTTCACACCACTGTACTCCAGCCTGTGTGATGGAGCAAGACTCCATCTCAAAAACAAAAGAAAACAAAGCAAAACCATAAAATGAAACAAATTCTTACAGAATAATTCACTGTGCCACGTGGTTGGGTAATAAATCAAAAAGTCACATTAGGGCCACATGCCTACTTCTGGATCTTGGGATGTTGGTGACAGAGGATGGGGTGACCTTCCAGGAACATATAAATTGAGAGCGGGGGAGGGCTAGTTCTCCATGAAACAATTAGAATATCCTTGACAGGTGCTCTGATTTGAATGTTTGTCCCCTCCAAAGCTCACGTTGAAATTTAGTTGCCATTGTAACAGTATTAAGAGGTGGGACCTTTAAGAGGTGTTAAGGTCATGAGGGTTCTGCCTTCATTAGTGGTCTAACACTGTTACCCCAGAACTGGGTTCAGGAGTGGGTTTGTTATCATAGGAGTAGGTTTGACCCCTCCTGCTTTTTCTCTCTTGCCCTTTCTTTGCCCTTCCGCTATGTTATGATGTAGCAAGAAGGCCCTTGCCAGATGCTGGCACCTTGATATTGGACTTCCCAGCCTCCAGAACTGTGAGCCAATTGATAGCTGTTTGTTATAGGTTACCAAGTTTGTGGTATTCTGTTATAGCAGCACAAAACAGACTAAGATAATATGATAAAGGTGAATGGACACTAGAGAAGCAAAAACAAGATTCACTTCCCTTCTCCTTGTCCTAGATTTGTTCACACTCAGGAGACTGTTTGTTCTCTCAGAATTACTTTACATTTGATCTGTGCAGAGGTGATAGTGAAGTTATTGCCTCTTGGGCTAAGTAATTAGACTGCCATGGTTAAGAAAGAAATGTTCAAAAAAAGTATTTTTTTTTTCTCACTCAACTATGCTTTATCTCTCCTTATAATGAAAACAGCAAGCTATATTAAAAGAGGCAAAAACAAAACAAAACAAAACTTGCAAACAGGTATACAAAATGCAACCTACTATCAAACTTGAGTGAAGTCACACTCTATAGTAGTATGTTTTCCTTAGATAGTTGCCATGTTGCATGTTAAAACAAAAATATTTATTAAACATTTATTATGTGATAGGCACTGTGATTGAGTGAAGTGCTAAGAACACAATTACTTTTAAATATGTTTGACAATGATCTATCTTAACCATTCAGTAGTGACAAAAGCGTTGATATAGACCCAGGTATATTTTTACCATCCTTCTAGGCAATATGGGAAGTAAAAGTTTAAAATCCAGAGGAGGATAGTAATCAAGAGCGTAAGTCTTTTAAGAGAGATAAATAGGTGTTCAAAACTTGGCTTCATCACAGATCTACTGAATGACCTGGAGGAACTTGCCCTTGAACTCAGGTTCTTCATCTGTTAAATGAGCATAAGAATTGCACTCATTTTCCAGGGTAACTGTGAAGATTAAAGGTCACAATGTACTTGAAGTCATTTGACACATTGTGCAAGTCATAAGGTAGATTACAAAATGGTAGGTGGCATGAAAATTTTTGCCTTGATTTCCTGCCAACTATCTCCCCAGCCCCAGCATGCACATGCATATACACTTCCCCTACCCCCACAATCTACTACACACACGCGTGAAGCATAGGCTTATATAGGAGAGCTGGGTTCATGAAAAACGATGAGCAAAAAAGATCATACATCTTTCTTCACTGATGCAATAAGAACAAGGGCTAAGTATGTGTGCTATGCCAGAACCTGAAAATATTTTGTAACCTATAGTTGGTATAGGTTATGTTGCTTTCAGTGCCTTTGGCCAAAAGTTCCACTATGGAATACATGTCCAAGAACATGCAAAATATGAGCTGTTAATGATACATGAGAAACTAGGCAGGCAGAACATTTGGGTCTCTGCATGGCTCCTAGCTCTGACTCTCATACAGAAAGTAGCCTGATTGCATTGAGGCCAACCCAAGTACTAATTGTGTGACACAGAAAGGTGAAAGAAGAGCATTGAAGTAACAATGAGAGGACTTTTACCTTTGGTCATAATGGACTAAGAGGTATTGGATTTAGCTTATCATGTTAAGCAACTAAAAAACAGATAAAATTGTGAAACAATGGTAGTGCATGACATTGGACAGCAGGCAACTCAGGACAGTGATCTCTGAGAGAAGAAAAATTAATGATTTTCCTAAATTACTGCCTGGAAAAAGATTTCAGGGGGAAGCATAGGGAGTAGAAGCTGACACCGAGCCCAGGAGTCTTCTTGAGTTGAGAAATGAGAGTTGGGAGTTCAGCGAGACCAAGGCAGTTGGAATTCTTGGGGCAGAGAGTCCTGGAGATGAGGTGGGGGTTGGTGAGAGAATAAGTGCACTTTGGGGATCAGAAGAGGGTTTCCCTCTAGTCTCTGATGTGTTTCTCTGATGTGTTTCCCTCTAGGTGTTCTGAGCATGTGTGTGAGGAAAGTATAGGGACTGAGAAAAGAAGCACTAGAAAGACATGTGGAATAATTCTTGTAGCACACAGGAGGCCTGAGGTCTGGGAATGGTTCATGTTTCCACTAAGCAGAGTGGAAAGGCCTCTAAACATGTAGAGCATCATGTAAAGTCATCAGAAGAGTATTGCTTTAGTATTTGGGGCCAAATAACTCCAGACAACAGGCTCTTCTGGTTCTTCCTGAAAACCTAAAGACTAATCCTTGAGAAAATAGAACTGTTTCCAAGTAACTTAACTGTATCTCAGAAAAAGTCCCAAATTATTTAAAGCATACCAAAAAAAGAAATATATCATTCAACGATGTAAAATTCACAATGTCTAGTGTCCAATAAAAAATACCAGGCATACAAAGAAGTGAGAAAATATGATCCATGATGAGGGAAAAAATCAAGTTATAGAAGATAATCCAAAAATGATACTGGTGATAAAATTAGTAGACAAATATGTTAAAACTGCTATTATAAATACATTCCATATGATGGAGAAAGTAGAGAAAAATGAGCATGATCAAAAAGAATAGTGTAAGGTATAAACAAGACCCCAATCCAATGTATTGACATGAAAAATAAAATACCTGAAATGAAAAATACACTAGTTAAGATTAACAGCCCATTAGACATTGCAGAAAAGAAGTATTAATGAAGTGGAAGACACAGCAATAGAAGTTATCACAAATAAAACAACAGAGAGAGAAAAGAAAATGAACCCAGCACCAGTGAGCTATGGAACAATATCAAATGACCTGATATACATGTATGTGGAGCACTATGAAAAGAGAAAGGAGATAGAGAGACAGAAAATCACCACCACCACCACCACCAACAAAAACAAAACCCCAGCAGTAATAGGAATAAGATTTTGAGGAGGTCAGGAATTCAGGAAAGCCTAAGTAGTTCCATCTTGGGGACTCATGCGATTGCAATCTGACAGTGGTAGAATCTGAAACAATGGAGGACTAGGACAGCTGGGAGCTAGCCAAACGACTCTCTTTTCCTGTAGTCTCAGATTCTTTTCATGTGATCTGTTGGCATGCACTACTTTGGGCTTCCTTACAGCATGGTGACCTCAGGACACTCAAATTTCTTACGTGGTAGCTGAGGCTTTTGTGGTAGACATGGAGATGTGCTTCCCAGAATCCCTTTTAAGAGAGGATTTGTTGCTCAACTGCATGAAGTCCAGTCAGCAGATAGTGTCTAGCCATCTGCTCCCTCAAGGCCTGCCTTAACTACAAAGACATGCCTCACTTGATATCATGGTCTTCCTGAGGCTTCCCATACCCGGTAATTGGACAAAGTAGGGATAAAAAGACCTGGCCATTTTGGCCCATTTTGAGACAATTATGGTTGGAAAATTTTCTCTAGAGGTCTCTGATAGGTTGGTCAAGGCTTTGATGAATTTTGCATCCTTATTTAACTATCCCCTCTGACCAATTCTGTGTCCTCCCACTTCCTTTAACACGATTGATCCCTAATACAGATCTTGTGTGCCAAACATTGTCCCATTGTCCGCTTCAGGAGAACGCAATTGCCATAGTTGCTACTAAAAGTCTTTTTAGAAAACAAGAGCTATGACAGGGTTTCAAAACCGAATCACTCAAACTAACTGGCAGTGAGGACCCCATCATCAGTAGTAGGTGGAGCAAAGATAACTATTGGCATAGAGTGGGAGTCCAGTTGTTGAAACTTTTACTGGTAGTGAATTGGGGTAGGTGTCAGTGGATACAGATGCACCAACATTTGTGTCAGGTGCTTGAGATACATGGAGGGAGCATTCGCTATAAACATAATGGTATTGGATGAGAATTGCTAACTGCCACTGATTAGCTACAGAAAGATAATGAACAGTGAAGGACATGTAATAGGCAACTGAAATCCAGGAGTGAAAGCCAAAGGACCTCTTTGGTTGCAGACAAAGAATTTCTATTTTCCTGCATGGGAGGATGGAGAAAGCAGAAGACCAAATCAGAAATTGATAGTTAAGTAGCTGAACTTTAAAGAAAGTTAAACACCCAACCAAGGTATACACCGACTGTTATGCCAGTCTGGGCCCATTTTGAGAGAAAACTAGGACCCTGACATAGGACAGGGAGACAACTGAGTGGATTCCTCTCAGGATTTGTACTTCCTGGACTTCTCTGAACCTTCTAAGCCTGCAGAAGTAGGCCGTTACCTTACCCTATTAAGAGCTGGCATCCCTATGCCTCATGCTGGGACATGATATAGATGCATCTTCCTTGAAAGTCACCCCTCAGGATCTCTCTCTACCTCAATTTCTGGCTACTAGGCTTGTAAGTAGAGTTAAATGATGTCGATCCCTCATCCATTTTTTAGAATTTAGCCAGTTTCAGACCCAGCACACACTGACTGAAGAGGTGTCCATGTACCCAAGAGGATAGGCCCTGCCACAACATGAAGTGATAATGATTAATCATTTATTGCCTAAAGGCATTTGTGAGCCTTTAGTTGGTATATTACTTTCCTAGAGCTGCTGGAACAAAGTACTACAAACTGGATGGCTTAAAACAGTAGAAATTTATTGGTATAAATTTAGTTCTGGAGGCTAGCAGTCCAAAATTAAGTTGTTAGCAGGGCCATGCTCCCTTTGAATTCTCCTTAGGAGGATCCTTCCTTGCCTCCTCTAGCTTTGGTTGCCCCAGGTATTCTTCGGATTGTGGCAGCATTGCTCCTATTTCTTTCTCCATCTTCAAGTGACTGTCTTTCCTCTGTGTCTGTGCCCAATTTTTCCTCCTTATAAGGATGCCTGTCACATTAGATTAAAGGTCCACTCTACTCCAGTGTGACCTCATCATAACTAATGAGGTCTGCAGTGAACCTATTTCTAAATAAGGTCATATTCTGAAGTCCTGAAGTAGGACTTCAGTGTATCTTTTTGGGGAATACAGTTCAACCCATAGCACTGGGGAGAGGGGACCACTAAGACATTGGAGGAGGATTGAACAGAGTGTCTGAACACTTTGTGACTGAAGGGTCATCACGGCCTCTGTGTTAGGGTTGGGCATACAGAGGCCAGGTCATAAATTGATCTGTTACATCCATGACATTATGTTGATTGGGCTGTAGGAGCAAGAGGTGGCTGAGCACCAGAGACTTTGGTAAGATCCATGTGCTCCTGGAGGTGGTAGATAAACCCTGCTCAGCTCCAGGGTCTGACACATCCATACAGTTTTTAGATATCCAGTGTATTATATATGCTGGGGCATCCTTTTCAAAGTAAAAGACACATTGTTGCACACTGAACCTCTTATTACAAAGAAGAGAGCACAAAGCCTAGTGAATCTCTTTGGGTTTTGGAGGCAGCATATTCTATACTTAGGGATGCTGCTCTAGACCATATACTGGCTGATGCCAAAGGCTTTGAATGGGCTGTGGATAGAAGAAGGCTTGGCAGTAGGTCCAGGCTATGGTATGAGAATCCCTACCCTTGGGACCTATGATCCAGTAGACTCCAGAGTTTTTTAAGTATCCATGGAGGGAAAAGTTACAATGTAGAATTTGTACCAAACCCTATTGATGGAACTACAACACAGGTATCTGGGGTTATGGAGCAAGGCCATGCCATTTGCAGCAGATAATCATGTAGCTTTTGAAGAGACAACTCCTGGCTTGCCACTCAACATACATAGAAACAGAATGTTGGATCATATGGAACGCCAGGTGATCATGAGGCTTCAATTGTCTGTCATGAGTTGGGTCTTGTCAGATGTACCAAGTCATAATTGTGAGTGAGCCTAGCAATGATCCATCATAAGATGGAAATTGTAAAGTCAAGGTAGAGCACAAAGAAGGGTGATGGCATAAGCAAGTTGTAGGAACAGGTAGTCCAGACCCCCATGGCATGGACCACCGTTGTAACAATGTCCTCTCTGTTACCTCAAGGCCATGATTGGGTGGGGAAAGGCTTTAATCAGCTAAAGGAGGAGGGAAGAATCCAAGTTGAATTATTAGTGAGATTGGCTCAGCATGTGTGAAAAAGCAAAAGCGCATGTCACTATACTATAGCCTCACTCAAGGGTGGCCTTCAAACGGTGGTCCCCAACCTTTTTGGCACCAGTTTAGTGGAAGACAGTTTTTCCATTTTCCGACGGTTTGGGGATGATTTAAGTGCATAACCTTTATTGTGCACTTTATTTCTATAATTATTACATTGTAATATATAATAAAATAATTATACCACTCACCATAATGTAGAATCAGTGGGAACCCTGAGCTGATTTTCCTGCAACTAGATGGTCCCATCTTGGGGTGATGGGAGACAGTGATAGATCATTAGGCATTAGATTCTCATAAGGAGCATGCAACCTAGATCCCTCACATGTACAGTTCACAATAGGATTCACTCTCTTATGAGAATCTAATACCACTGCTGATCTGACAGGAGGTGGAGCTCAGGCAGTAATACGAGTGATGGGGAGCACTTATAAATACAGATGCAGCTTCACTCACTTGCCCACCACTCATTCCTTGCTGTGCAGCCTGGTACTGGTCTGTGGCCCTGGGGCTGGGGACCTCTGCCCTAAAAGACTGTGGAGAGAGGAGAAATTTCCCAATAGGCAGAGCTTTGTAGGGGGCAAACATGTTCATCCACTTTGTATGGAAAGAGAAATGGCCAGAGGTTATAAAATAGATGAACTCATGGAGACTGGCAAATTGCCTGGGTGTGTGGTCAGGAGCCTGAAGGGAAAACAATTGAAAGACTGGGGACAAGGAGGCCTGGCATAGAGGCATATGGAAGAAAGCATGGAGGTGAGCATCAAGTGTGAAGGTCTTTGTGTCACAGATTAACATCATCAGAAAGCATTCCCCATGGAAGAACGCTAAATAGACAGGTAGGCAAAATGGCCAGGCAAAGTCCCATGTGGAGCTATTTTTTGAGGGGACAAACTGACCACGTGGTGGCAAGTTGAGAACATTGGATTGGCCCCCTTCAAACCTATGTTGAAGGACCACTGGTTTCTTCTCATCGAAATGGATGTGTATTCTTGGTATGAGTTTGTCTTTCCACCTGGCAAAGCCTTACTCATCACCACTATCTAGGTTTAAGCACAGATTTTGATCTACCAGCTGGCAGTCCCTCAAGCCTGTAAGATCTACTTTGCAGCAGAAGAGATATGGTAGTAGGCCGCTAACCACACCCACCCACCACAGGAAAGATGTTAGCCTAGTTGAGCAGTGGGACCACCTGCTAAAAGGAGAGCTAAAGGGCCAGCCAAGAGCCAACTATCTGTGAAGATGTGGTCCATCCTCTTGGATGTGGCACACTCTTTGACTCAATGAACTTTATATGTCACCACCTTCCCAACAGGAAGAACAAATGGGAACCATGGGAAGATCATGAGTGTTCCCACTTACCATTACATCCAACAACCCACTGGGGGACTTTGTGCTTCTTACCTCTCTAGCTTTGGGCTTTTCAGGGTTGAAGATTATAGTCCCAAAAACGGTGGACTTTCACTAGAAGACAGAGCAAGAGCCCCAGTGAATTATTAGTTATGGCTTTTCACCAGAGCACTTTGAGCTCCTTGAGTATGAGTCCCAGCAAGTGAAAAGAGAGGTCACTGTTCTGCAAGGCTATTGACCCTAATCATTAGGAGAAGGTGGGGCTGCTGTTAAGTAATAGGAATGGGAAAGAATACATGGGGAACCCAGATCAGTGTGGGTGTCCCTTGGTCCTCCCTTGCAGAATTGTAACTATAAATAGAGCTGACTTCAGGAGCCTGTGGCCAGTGCAGTTACATGGGACCCCATGCTTGAAAGGGCCTCACACTTGGTTTAACATTCTGCTCCAGCCATCTTGAAATTCTTAGGTTTTTTTTTTTTCCCAAGGAGTTCAGCTATGGTCTGAATGTTTGTGTCTGTCAAAAATTCATATGTTGAAATTCTAATCCCCAAGGTGAAGGTATTAGGAAGTAGACCTTGGGGAAGTGATTAGGTTATGAGGGCAAATTCCTCATGAATGTCGTTAGTGCCCTGATATAAAAGACCTAAAAGAGCTTCCTCATCCCTGCCATGTGAGTTACAGTGACATTTATGAACCAGGAAGCAAGCCTTCATCAGACACCAAACCTGTTGACACCTGGCTATGGTTTGGATGTTTGTCTCTTCCAAAACTCATGCTGAAATTTAGTTGCCATTATAACACTGTTGAAAGTGTGATTGGGCCATGAGGCAGAACTCTCATGGGTGGGATTATGGCCATTATAAAGGGTAAGTTTGGCCCTTTTGTGTTTCTTGGACCTTTTGCCATAGGATGACATAGCAAGAAGTCCCTTGTCAGATGCTGGCACATTGATGTAGACTTCCTAGTCTCCAGAATGGTGAGCTAATAAATTTCTATTTATTATAAATTACCCAGTCCATGGTATTCTGTTGTAGCAACACAAAACAGACTAAGATGTACCTTAATCTTGGACTTCTCAGCCTCCATAACTGTACAATACACATTTCTGGTGTTTGTAATCCACCCAGTTTACGGTATTTTGTTATAGCATCCCTCTGTAGTGGACTAAGGTAGACCCATCTTTTTATTTTCCACTGAGCCCTTCAAGTTATGTAGCTTGTCCTGAATGGTAAATTGATGTTACAACAACTCAGGCCTGAAAGGTGCATGGTGACTAGGACTAAGGAAGCCTTGGGAAGGAGTACCGAGGTCATGACACCACTAAGATACCACAGCCAGAAAAGGTGGTGGTGAGAATGAGGGGAATTTAGAAGGGTGGTAGAGGAGGACAAAATCTTCTCAAGGTGATGGTAGGGCTCTAATTTCAGCCCAAGTTATTTGAAAATCTATGTTAATCATTTCAGCGCTGCCTGTTTAGTTAGTTTCCTGATTTTTCCCCAAGTTTCACTGAGGTATAATTGACACATTACAGCAAACCACATATTATTCGAGGGAACAAAGAAAAAAAATAAACAAACCCATAGCCGCACAAGTTTCCTTGTCCCTCTTTGTAGGCCCCCCAACACTCATTCCCCCTTTCCCAAGCAATCACTGATCCGTTTCCTGCCATTATACATTAGTTCACATTGTTTCAAATTTTACATAAATGAAATCATACAGTATATATTCCTGTTGTCTGTTTTCTTTCACTTAGTATAATTCATTCATGTTGGAGGGTGTATCAGTAGTTCCTTCATTTTTACTGCTAAGTAGTACATTCTATTTTATGGCTGTACCAATATTCATTTATCTGTTCACCTGTTGATGAACATTTTAAGTTGTTCCCAGTTTTTGGATATTACAAATTGTATTAGTCTGTTCTCACACTGCTATAAAGAACTACCTGAGACTGGGTAATTTATGAAGAAAAGGAGTTTAATTAACTCACAGTTACACAGGTTGTATGGGAAGTATGGTTGGGGGGCCTCAGGAAACTTACAGTCATGGCGGAAGGCAAAGGAGAAGCAAACACATCTTACCATGGTGGAGCAGGAGACAGAGAGCATGAAGGAGAAAGTGATACACACTTTAAAACAACCAGATCTCGTGAGAACTCTTATCACAAGAACAGCAAGGGGGAAGTCTGCCCCCATGATTCAATCCCCTCCCGCCAGGTTCCTCCCCAACACTAGGGCTTACAGTTCAACATGTGATTTGGGTGGGGACACAGAGCCAAACCATATCACAAATAAAGCAGTTATGAACATTTGTATACAACACATTTCATAGACATACATTTCCATTTCTCTTGGATTAATCCATCTTGGCTAACACGGTGAAACCCCGTGTCTACTAAACATACAAAAAATTAGCCAGGTGTGGTGGCGGGCACCTGTAGTCCTAGCTACTCTGGAGGCTGAGGTAGGAGAATGGCGTGAACCTGGGAGGCGGAGCTTGCAGTGAGCCAAGATCGCGCCACTGCACTCCAGCCTGAGAGACAGAGCGAGACTCCGTCTCAAAAAAAAAAAAAAAAAAAAAGTACACATATGTGTGTGGATAAGCAAAATTGTATGGTAAGTGTGTGCTTAATATTTAAGAAATTGTCAAGCTCTTTTCTAAACTGGCTTAAAACACACTAACATGTCATTTCTTTGCTCATGCTGCGTGTTTATTGTGGCTTGAAGGGAGGCTCTGCCCAAGGACCCAGCTAATAGAGCAACTACCATTTTAAACATTCCTGGTTGCCATGACAGAAGTTTTGCCTTTTCCAGAATGTCATAGAGTTGGACTCATACAGCATGTAGACTTTCCAGATTGGCTTCTTTCAGTTAGTAATATACATCTAAATTTTATCCATGTCTTTTCATGGCTTGATAGCTCATTTCTTTTTAGTGCTGAATAACATTCCATTGTCTGGATGGATGACAGTTTTTCCATTCACCCACTGAAGACATCTTTGTTGCTTCTGGGTTTTGACAATTATGAATAAAGCAAATATAAACATACCTGTGCATATTTTTGTGTGGACATAAATTTTTGATTCATTTAGGTAAATATCAAGGAGATAATTTCTGGGTTGTATAGTGAGAGTATAGTTAGTTTTGTAAGAAACTGTCTGATACGGTTAGGCTTTGTGTCCCCACCCAAATCTCATCTTGAATTGTAATCCCCATAATCCCCACATGTCAAGGGAGACACCAGGTGGAGGTAATTGAATCGTGGGTAATTTTCCCCATGCTGTTCCCATGATAGTGAGTGAGTACTCATGAGATCTGATGGTTTTATAAGGGGCTCTTCCCCCTTGGCTCAGCACTTCTTCTTCCTGCTGCTTTGTGAAGACGGTGCCTTGTTTCCCCTTCACCTTCCACCATGATTGTAAGTTTCCTGTGACCTCCCAACCCATGCAGAAGTGTTATACATCTTTCCTTAATTAAACCTCTTTCCTTCATAAATTACTCAGTCTCAGGCAGTTTTTTATGGCAGACCAATACACTTTCCAACTGTTTTCCAAAGTAGCTGTACCATTTTGCATTTTCACCAGCAATGAATGAGAGTTCTTGCTGCTCCATGTCCATGTGACTCAGTGTCTTCATCTGTAAAACGAAGATAGGCATTGCTGCCCCTCCTTTCAAGGATGAAATGAATTAGGATGTGGCAAATAGTGCTCTGGCAGTACAGGCTAGTGCTGCTTTTGCTATCCCCATGCTACATGTGAGGAAATTAAAGGCTGAAGATCTATTTCGAGGACCATAAGGTAGGGATGGGTCAATTTGAGGTAAAAGGGTAAGGATTGAAGGAATGTTTGATTTGGATGAACAGAAGCAATGAGGAGATCTCCAAACTTCTAGACAAGGATAAGATGGCAGAGAATAGCCTGGGGGAACTTAGTAGTAAAAGTTAAGTGTAGTGAGGATGGAGTTTCCAAAAATAATTTTTCTCTATTTTTTTTCCTGTGGAGGCATCCATGCAGCTTGCTTTTTGCTGATAATCATGAAGCACGTTATCTCCTGGGGAGACAAATGGGGAATGGAGTCCCCCAAGCACAAATGTTCAGTCACAGTCTATTTTCGTTAAGGTTAGAACTGCAACCTGGTGAAAATCCAAGATTGGTTTGTGGAAAAAAGTTTCTTTTTTTGCTTTCCTTTAAGAGCTAATTTCTATAAACAAAGTTTTCCAGGCAGGAAGAGGAAACTGAGTTCCAGTAAAAACAAGCCACTTGAGGAGAGCCAGGAAGGAAGCCACGTGGGTGTTTGGGGCTACTAGCTTTGGTTCTAGATGGTCTTTTAGTCCATTGAGTGTGGCCAGAGAATTTAATTTTAACTTTGGAATAAAGCTGAGAAGGATCCTGTGGGTTTCTAGAGCCTTCACATTGGTGCCTCCTAATGGAGAGGGCATCCCATCATGCCTGAAGCCTCCACGTGTTTGCTATTCATGCCACCTGAGGAATTGCAAGCCCTTTTTAGTATCTGGCTTTTGTATAATGTTTCCTTGTAAAGTATTTGGTGATTGTTGTCTCAAGGAATCCACAGCAACCATGCTGAGGTAGGCAGGCCAAGAATCATTATTCCCACTTCACAGATGATAAAACAGTTTCTCAGAGAACACATTTCCTGCCAAAGGTCACATGACTGATAAGTGGTAGTGTTAAAGTTGACTTCAGAGCTTAATATTATACTCCACTGATGGGGAGGTGTGGGTTTGTGGGGTTGGAGGAGTGCAGCTGTAAGGAGTGAGGATAGACTACAAAATATTTGAAAACAGAGGCTCATATTTTCTGCACGTTTGAATCCCTGCTGCCTGGCCTGTGCCTGGCTGTCACAGGAGGTCTCAGATATTTGTTAAAGTTGATTAAAAGGAAACCACCAGGAGTCAGGATTGGCTTCAGACCAGGGAAGGACTGAGCCTTAATGTAGCAGGAACGGTAGTCCCCACTGGGGAGAAGGGTAGGGGAATTATTTGGGTTGTCTGATGCACAGTAAGTAAGGTTTTAATAAAAGACTGCCCAAGAAATGTGCTTTTAAACTGTATGGTGCAATGGCAACAAAATATATTTGCTTTCATTTATTTCAGTCATAGAGGAAGTAACACGGACACTTTTCTCTGCCTCCACATTGCCTCAACATGTTGCCAAACAGCAATCCTTCAGAGCCCAGCCCTTCTGTGTCTGTAATACCTGCCCCATCCTCTGTTCCCTCCTGCCTGATACCCTGATTGCTCCGGGGACATGGTCATTTTCCTCCCCAACATGAAGCTTGTTGGAGCCAGTTTAAGAAAGGCAAATGGCTCCCCCTTTATTGTGGTAGGGAGGCAAGAGGACTTTGCAGTCATGTAGCCTTGGGGCTGTAGTGTCCCTTGACTCAGATCAAGGTTTTCCACACCCATCCCAGGCTTGACAGCAGCTCTCCCCTCCTTTGCCCTCTGCCATGGCCCAAACCACAGGCCCAGGTGTGCAGTCTGGATGAGTCATATTTGGCTCCTTGAAGAACAAGTAGGGAAAACAGTCTGCTCTCAGGATGCTGAGAAAGAGAGACCTGAAAGCACTTATTAGGTGTGGCCTCCCAGGCAGTATCTAAGGGCTGTGAAAGAGGATGCTTTGTTCTTCTTCCCCTCCACCCCAGCCTCTGGCAGACTGGTCTGTGCTCTTTGACATGAAGGGATGCCAGATTCTCAGCTGCCTTGTGCAGCTGCCAGACCTTCACTAAAGAATATAGTTGCTGTTTCTGCAAGTGCAAGTGGTTTAGGTTGCTGAGAAGACTGCTTTTGGTTTTGAATATTTAGCCTGGCTTGGGGAGATCCTAACCTAGTGAGTGTGTCTGTTATGCCGAATAAAAACAAACAAATAATGACAGTAATAATAATGGTAATAGCAATGCAACAATGAGCTTTAATTGAACAATTACTAAGTGCCAGACATTCTTTTAATTGCTTGCATGCATTAGTTTGCTGAGTCCTCACTACAAGGTAAGGTAGGCACGACAATTGCATTTTAAGATGAAAAACTTGAGACTCAGAGAGTTTACATAATTTTCCCAGGGACAAAGTGTGTGTCTTAGTCCAGTTGGTGTTGCTATAACAGAATACCACAGACTGGATAATTTATAAAGACCAGAAACTTATTCTCTTACAGTTCTGGAGGCTGAGAAGTCCATGATCAAGTCCTCTGCATTTGATGGGGACTTTCTTGCTGTGTCATCTCATGGTAGAAGGTAGAAGGGTCAAAAAGGGGCGAACTCTGTGTCCTCACTTGGCAGAACAGCAAGGGAGAAAGAACCCCACTGTTGCAAGCCCTTTTTCTGGCAGTATTAATCCATTCATGTGGTTGGAGCCCCCATGACCTAAACAGTTCCGCAAAAGCCTCACCTTTACATACTGTTGCATTGGGGATTAAGTTTCTAACATATGAAATTTGGGAAAAGATTCAGATCATACCAGTATGTGATAGCAAGTACATGATGAAAACTGGATTCCGTAGCAGGCCATTCTGACCCCAAGTTCAGCCTGATAACCACTGTGTCCCATGACTTCTCTCATGGGCTGAGCTGGGGGTGACTTCATTTGTGTATGTGGATATTATGTGATGGCCTTTGCTGCTGTGTCTCTTCCCCTAGATGGAATTCAGTGAAGCAGCTTTGCGGGAGCATGTACACTCCTCCACCATCCCTCTCACAGGCCTGCCTGCAAGGCCTGTGAAACTTCATCCATGTGCTTTGGGAGCCTCTCACCTTCTGCTGTCATTCTACCCCCTTGTCCCTTCTGTCCTCACTGACCTCCTCATTCTTCCTCAAACACATCAAGCATTCTCCTGCCTTAGGAACTTAGCACTTCCTGTTCTTTCATTCTGGAATGTTCTTCACCCCACTGTCTGCTGAGTTCACTCCCTGACTTCACTCAGATCTGCTAAATGCTACCTTAGCTGAGAGGCTGTAAGTCTGTAATCATTGTGTATAAAAAAGCATCCTCTCCTCTGATTCCCCATTTCATTTATCTGGAACTCTATCCCTTTCCACTGCTTCATTTCCCTTCAGCGCTCACACCACCACCTGTCATAGTATATAATCAGATGCTTGGTCAGTGTTGTTTTCTGCTATGTCTTTGCATTTAGAAAGTTGCATGACCCACAGCGTGCTCAGTAAATAATTGCTGAATACTGTATTCATGAATGAAGTGGCCCAGGCACACCATTCCAGATGATGAGGCCAATTTCACATTATAACTTCAGGTAAATATTGACATACCAAGGTGGAAGCTGATGAAATCCAGCAGTTTCTATTGAATATAGTAGCCAAAAATAACACAAAGATTTAAAATAAAAATATGAAAAATTCTTATATTATGCTCATATACAAGTTATGTGCTTGTAATCATTACATTGAAAGTTAGAGTTTTGTATTTGATCTCACTTAGGAAGAGTTGTGTTGTTATTATCCATATGAATGGGCATTTAGAACTCCATGTAGAAATTACTCATGCCTTCTCCATGAAGTCTTCTATTAGGTTGGTGGAAACGTAATTGCGGGTTTTATCATTACTCTTAATGGCAAAAACTGCAATTACATTTGCACCAACCTAAACACTTTCCCAGTAAGAATTAATACCCACGTCTTTGGAAATTCCAAAACACTTTATCTATACCTCTTATTAAATAAGAGAGCTAGGCCAAAGTGATTCAAATAAGCATTGGATTTGGAGCCTGGCAAATACAAGTTCAGATCTTTCTTTCACACTTGATAGCTAGGTGACTGGCTAATCCTCATAACTTTTCTCCACTTCTGTTTCCACATTTGTAAAATGAGGGTGCAATGATGCAGCTAGGATTTCATTCATTCAACAAATATTTCTTGAGTACCTACTATGTGCCAGGGACTTTCTATATATTTGAGATACTTCCTAGAACAAAACATACAAAAATTCCTGAGCTTATGGAATTTATATTCAAGTGATCATGTGTATGAAAATGATTTGTATACTGTTCATTGCCAGGCTAGTGTTAAATATTTTAGCAGATATTGCTGGTTGCCCTCTTGCCATCTATCCACCCTGTTTTTGCTGACTTCCAGACCCTCGATTATGTTTTGATCTCTGTCTCTCCCACATGATTCTGGGAACACTGACCACATCTATAGCCTCAGGAATAAACCCTCATCCTCACCACAGTTGTCCCATAACCATTTTATCAGTCGTTGATGTAGGGAGGGGAATGTCACCCAGATGTGGACAATAGATGGGAAAGGAGACTTTCTAAAAGAAATAGATAGGAAAGGTATCCTTTCTTCTGTGAGGAGAAAGCAGAAGAGATAGCCTCATTTTTGCCTCTGGAAATTGTCACGTCCTGACATGTTCCATCTGGAACTGGCAGAGAGGACTTAGATAACTTCCTAGACTAAGGACAGAGCCAATACTGAAGATGCAGAGTAGAGCAATAGAAGGGATCTGGGTTCTCCATGATATGGTCAGCCACAAAATCACCCCAACCTGAAATTTACCCCACCTTTGGACTTGCTCCTATGGTTTCAAATTACTAAAGCCAATGTGAATTAGTGTTTTCTGTCATATGCGTGGAGAAACACTTTGATTGATAAAAGTTATTATGATACCGTTTCTGCTGTTTGTCAGCAGGATCATTGGGAGTTGGGTTTGTTTCATATTCATATCTGTATTTGTGTTCCTGGTCACATATAGCCCCATGTTTTATACTGATAGACAATGAATGCACATTTCAATGAAAGTGTATCTACAGTCAGGTATTTATACCTTTGTATTTATGAAATCTTTTAAGCTTTCTGCAGGTCTCAAGTTCAGTGCTTTATATAGTTACATAAGAGAATAATCAACAGCAACTTACTTCCAAATCCTTTGGATCTGGCAGATTCAAAATTTTAAGAGACCTCAAATTTTAACATCCATGTGCTTTCAGTCCAGATTCCCAGATTCAGTATGCCTGGGGTGGGTTTGCTGGAAGCATTGGCCTATAGTGTAAGTCAACACAAATATCTTTTATAAAACCCTGTGAGTGTGTCTGAGGCAGCAACTCCACTGAATTAGCAAGGACGATCCAAACTCTGATGTCTGCTGTGTGTTCATACCAGTGAGGTAAATTGAGGGTGGGGTCCACCCTGCCCCATCATTTTGCTCAGTGAGGTCATAGGAACTAGACAAGGTTTGCCCCAGGTACTAAACGGACAGGCTGAGGTCTGGTGATGTAGCGTTGGCATGTCACAGGACAATTAACTCTGCTTCCATGGGTGCAGAAGCTGAGACAAAAGCAACAGAAAGACAATTGATCTACCTTTGAAGCACACTGAGGATTTATGGAGAGAGGTCTCCCTGGTGTACACGCCCTTCTAGGGATCTGGCCTATCAACTTGACGCTCTTTCATGTCCAACGCCTATTACACATTAGGCACTGTGAGAGACAGAAAGATAAGAAAGATGCAATTCTTCCTCCAGGGAATAACCATCTATCAGGAGACTATGATGAGTATTTAATTCATTCATGTGTTCATTGATTCATTCATTTCTCCACCCACACAACAAAGTCCTAGAAACTTGGAATAAAGCAGCAAATAATGTAGATGAGGTGTCTGTTTCAGTGGAGCTCATATTCTAACAGAGAAGGTATGTACTAAAATGTTAATCCTAGTTAACGACTTCATTACGTTTGTTCTATGTGCCACAAAGGAAAGAATTAGAGCATCCCCAGTGCCTTATTAGGGGACTGATCCAACTGGGAATACTATTATCTCCATCTCTAACATAAAGAGAAAACTGAAGCAGAGAGGAATTATGTAACTTGCCCAAGTTCATCCATGATGGTGCATGATGGAGCAGATTGTCTCTCTCCAGTAATTAACCACTATACTCTGCAGGGAGCATCGCGAGTTCCAGGTTTGCCATGGAGCCAGTGGTTGGATACATTGGCTTGGACCCTAGAGGGGGTGTCTAGAGGGGAGGGTTATAGCACAAGTTAGGATGAAGCAAGTGCCAGAAGAGAAATGCAACCCGCTGTGGGGGAAAATCAGAGAGGAAGCATATCTATCGAAGGAAACATAAATCACTTCTTGGGGAGGGTGCCATGTTCCTCAGAAAGATGAGAGATCTTCCCTAGACAGAGAGCGATTGAAGGTAACGAGGGCATTCCAATCAGAGAGAAGAGTGTGAACAACGAGTTAGGGGAGGCAAGGTGGTTTCTTAAGAAGTCCTTGCCAGCTACCTCTCTTGCCTTACCTACTTTTTCTTGTCATTCTCTCTTATTTTTTTTCTTCTTGCCATTCTCAACAGCACCTGGTGCAAAGAATGTGTGAGGGAACAGAGGCATAGCTAGTTGCTGAATATTTATTAGAGCCTCCCATTTCTACAACCCATGGAGTAACCAGAAGAGAGGAGGGAAAAGGAACTAACATTAGTGGAACCCCTACTGTATACTAGGTGCGTTCCTGTGTTATTTCACTTCATCCTCAGATTAAGGACAATATAGTTAAAAATGACAGATATCCAATTCGAACTAGCATACAAAGGACATAATGCTACTGAATAACTCATGAAACCCAAGGCGAGGAAAACTGCTGAGCTTCAAGAATGACTGGAGTAAAAGACGTAATGCCAGTTTAGGTCTCTATCTCTTGTCCCTAGTCCTCTCTGTGTGGTCATGCATCTGTTTCAGTCTCAGCAGACTAATCTCCTTTGCTTCTCTAGGCCATGTGGCCAGAAACCAATAGCCAGCATCACTCAAGATTTACAAATCATCGTTACAGTTTCTAAATCCCAGGAGAAGAGCTGTGAGTGGCCCAATTTGGGTTGGGGGCTAACCTGAACGGATGCATTGCTGTGTAGCAGGGGGATGTCACCTTAAACAAGGTAGTTTTCCTACTAACCAGAAGATGAAATGCAGGAGGAAGTCTTATAAAAGGGGGTACTGGGTATATTACATAATAGACATCCTCTATGCTCCATATAATTTATGACGTAGGTATCGGTAACCTTGTTTTACAGATGAGGAAACAGACACAGAAGGGCTATGTGCCTTATCCAGGGTCACACACTTCGCAGGACTGTCTGACATGGAAGTAGGACATATGACCCCCGAAACTCTGAGAGTAATGAGACAACCCTGCAAGGTTGACTGTGGACTTTCTCCCTTCCCTCTGTGCCCCCTACTCTACCACACACAACACACACAAATGGGTCTCAGATGCCTTGATCAGTAAAGAAACCAAATACAGCATCTATTCTAACTCGAGAACAGCATGTTTCTGGTCCTCCTGGCCCATTTATAGTGTTGATTTGAGGAGTGAGAAAGGAATCTAGTCTAAGAAATGAGTGGCTAACACTGACCTAAACACGGGGCACCACAAACACATTATCTTGGGAGGCCAGGAAGTTCTCCACTTACTGTGATCTCTGGCTGACAAACTCCTAGACCTTTGGAGCTAGGAGGGACACAAAAATGACACAGGGATGATCTAGCCCCAAACTTCCTTTTTACTGCCTAGAAACTGAGGCTCGAGATGGGATGCAACCAGCCCAAGGTCACACAGCCACTATGCAGCAATTTCATTCCCTCCCCTGATCTCTTTCCCTTAGTCACCACTCCCTACCTCTACCATCCCACTTTCTTCCAATCCAACAACTCCAATAAATTTCTCTATCTTCAGGCATGCACACTAATTTATTACCTCTGTGGTGTGGCTTTGCAAGGTGCATCATTTCTCCCTTCCCTGCCCCCTTCTTGATTTTTGTAGGTTTGTTTTCTTGTATTTTCTTTTGTTTTTACCATTTAATGGGCATAAATATGCGTCAAGGCATAACCATGCCTGCTAATTTATTTGCAAGCAACATCTTTTATCGTCCTACAACTGTCCTATAAATTATAGCTTTTCTTATGACCTTTGCATCTTTCACATTTACAAAAACTGAGACAGCGGGAGATTACAGTGCTCAGGTCCAGTTCACACAACTGCTATTTAGTTGAGTCAGAATTTCACCCCTTATCTACTTGACGAAGCCTGTATTCACACCCAGTCACCCATAGAATCTCTCACCCACAGCTTCTTTGTGGAAGCTTGATTACGTGTAGGCTGGAAGTACTAATTGGCTGGCAGTCTATATTCTCCTTGAGACATGGATGTCCCTACACAAACATAATAAGCTTCCTCTTTTAAAAGTATATTTCTTCCCTTTGCCATCCATTTTAATAACGTGGTATTCACAGGCAAGTCTGAAATAAAAATACATCCTATATTGCAATGGCTTCTTTTTTCCTCATCCAGGTAAGCAGTGTAATTTTTAATACTAATTTTTGTTGACTTCTTACCTAGGAAAATTATCTAATCCTCAGAACTTTGGGGGAGAGGGAAAACATTGCTAACCATGACTGTCTTAATTTTGGGTAAACGCTTAATTTCTACATCCCATATATTCTTCCTTGGGAAACATAGAATCAATTTTGTCTGGTACCTAAAAGGGTAAGATGCCTCATCTCATTGTTTTCTATGTCTTTCTGATGGAGTGCCAGCGATGGCTCTTATTCTGAATTCATTCAGTCTGGCCTGGAACCAGAGAACATTATCTCTGTTCCCAGAATGCTGTTGGGTGAGGCTACATGTCAAATTACCATACATTACCCAGGAATGCCAGGACTCTTGCTGCTTACTGTGAATTTACAGTTCTTTGTTTTCTTCCAAACTCCTAGCATTGCTTTTGATGTGAAAAAGCAATTTTAGAACGTACCATATCTAATATAACACATGGACATATTCACCACACACATTCTTTTAATTAAAAGAATTGGTACGCTGCCTTTTGCTGACAGTTAACACCAATGCTTTAATGCCATTTTCTGTTATTGATTAATGAGGTGCATACTCAAAGCAAATTAGAAAATAAATCATCAATGACATTGATTTGCTTACCAGCTCTCCAATAAATGTATATAATTAATTGTGGGCATGCTACCTGTCTCTGCTGGTGTAAGACCTTCCCTGAGTTCTCGGCCTCTCCTCTCCATCATTCTGTTATACTGCGGGGCTTAATGGAGAAGGATTGGGAGCATAACTGAATGTGTAGTGTGGGTGAGGGCTTAAGCCCTGGGTATATCTGATATCCTGAGGTGGAAAAGGAATTTCTGCACATTCCTCCAAAGAGGGGGTGAGGAGGCTGATGGAGAGGAAGTTTCTGCTTGAATGAGGCAGCTCATTCTTCCGAAGGGTTTCCATGCAAAGAAGAACAGATTGCTTCTGAGCCAGGATGTTTGTAGGATCAAGTGGTTTGTGTTTTCAGTCATGCTGGGAAGAAACCTTGGTTTGAAGACGCCAGGTGAGAGGAATAGGCGGCTATAATAGTCCGTTCTCACACTGCTAATAAGACATAACCAAGAGTGGGTAATTTATAAAGGAAAGAGGTTTAATGAACTCACAGTTCCACATGGCTGGGGAGGAAGGAAGAGCAAAGGGACATCTTACATGGTGGCAGGCACATCTTACAACATGTGCAGGGGAACTCCCCTTTATAAAACCATCAGAGCTCATGACACTTATCCACTATCAGGAGAGCAGCACTGGAATGACCCACCCCCATGATTCAAGGACCTCCCACTGGGTCCCTCCCATGACATGTGGGGATTATTATAATTCAAGGTGAGATTTGGGTGGGACACAGAACCAAACCATATTGGTGACCCACACTTGTTTGATTGGTCAGAATCTGTTCTTGAAAGAGCAAGTCTCTTCTTTGGATGCAGGAGGGAGGGGAGCTCAGTAGGCTGCAAGGAGGCTGGGCCTTTCGAGGCAATTGGTGTGGTGGGGGATGGTGCACTTCCTCTAGAGCCAGTGTGGTTCAAATCCTGGCACTACTTCTTACTCTCATACTTTGTGTGATCTATGGCAGGTTACCTAACTCCTCAGGCTTAGTTTCCTGGTCTGTAAAGGAGGAAATTACAGTAGTGGTTAACTCTTAGGGTTGCTCTAAGGATTAAATGAGATAATTCGTATGAAATTACTAATATTCATTATTCTGAAATTCATGGATGAGCTTTTGTGTGTCTGTAAATTTGAAGAACTGTACGAGCTTTGTGTGTATGTACACATTTCTGGGGAGTAGGTCTGTGGTATTCATCAGCATCTCTTAGAAGGATCCCAGACTTCCTAAGAGCCGAAGGGTTTCTGCCCGAGGGCTCTCCTCCCTGTTTTTGGAGCGCTCCTGACTTGGGCTCTCTGCTTTGAACATATTGTTCCCCTTGTGTGGAATATACTGCCCTAAACTCCTCCCCGCTTTCAGTAATAATAATAATAATGCTGATTATAATAATAGCAGCAAATGTTTATAGAGCATCTACTATGTGGGTCTCTAGTATGTTATTAATTTTTCTCTGAGTCTTAGTTTTCTACCTTGTAGGGGTATTGTGAAAATTAAATGAGACAATGTGAACAGAACAGATTATGCCTATTGGTACATAGAATATATATCAACACATCCTCTTTACCTTCCTGCTTTTAGATGTCTTCTATGTTGTTTTCTTGAAGTAAGCTAGGCCTCTTCTGAATCAATTTCGAGAGTCTTCATCAAACTCTCTCTAAGGTACGCCCTTGTCTAGGTCATGCAGTGGTAATGATGATAGGTATGTAGCATTTTACCACTTACCTGTATTCCATATACTGCCTAATGTCACAAGGTGCAACAGCATAATCATTCATGCATGCATTCATTCATTCATTCATTCATTCATTCATTCTTTCATAACCATCAGTTCAGGACCTACCATAGTCCAACACTATAGCTAGGGACTTGGTTTCTGCCCCCAAGGAACTTGTGTCATGGAGTGGGGAGTTGTGCAGAGCAAATACATAATTAATAGTACCTGTGCACTGAGGCGTTTCATCAGACTGAGGTGTTAGGGAAGATTCCTGGAGGGAGTGACACTGGAGTGAGTTGAGTGAGGAATGATGGGGGAGGACATTTCAGCAGAGGGCCAAGCTCTGCAAGGGCTTGATCTCCCAGAAGCTAAGGTGGGCTTCGTTTGCTAAGATTAAATATACAGACAAAATAAAGAGTTTGGAAACAGCTCTAACTCCCTGCCCTGGTCTGTGAGGTCCAGCAGAGTCTGGTCTCTGGTCACCTTGCAGGCTACATCCTCCATTGCTTTCTCCATCACTCACCGTGGTCCAGCTACACTGGCCGTGTTCACGGGTTGTGAACAAGCCTGCTTCTAATACAAGGCCTTGACACTGCTGCTCCCTCTTGGAATGCTCTTCCGCCAGATCCTCCCAAGCCTACCTCCTTCTCATACTCCATGGCTTAATTCACAGTCACCCCGTCCGAGAGGCCTAACTGACCACACAATTGGAGGAACCTCTCCCAGGAGCTCCCTCACGTGCTCATGCCTTTTGACTGCCTGAAATCCTCCTGCCCTCAATGGCAGCCATCGACGTTCCAGAAATTCTGGACGTTCTATCAGCCTGGTTTTCTGCCTAAGGATTTTGTGAGATCAGAGCCCTCCAAAAACTCTCAAGGAGAATAAACCTTTGTTGCTTTAAGACATTAGGTTCCTGACATTGTTTGTTACTGCAACATAACTTAGCACATCCTGACAGATACATTGCTGTATCCTCCAGCACCCCAAAATAATCAGGCACACATCTAAGTACAACATAATTATGTGTCAGCCAACCGAATGAGGGAAAGAAGAAAAGAAAGGTGGGAAGAAGAGGGGAGGAAAAAAGTCAAAGTTAGGATGAGGCTAAATAAAGTGACTCACAATGGGTCATCTTCTGTAGGACAGGGGCCTAAAACAGTAAGAATTCTTCCGTCAAGAGATATACTTCCCAAAGACTGAGATATCATGATAAAGGGCAGGCCCATTTGGGGTTTGTGATAAAATCCAGAAGTCTTGGGGACTCCCACTCTTTTTAGTGGGTCATCAGGTAGATTTCTCAGTGATGTTACCAATCACATGTGATGCCTGTGGTCTCCAGATAAGGACAGACTGTAGGGCTGCTCTTCAAGCAGGTTCTTTTGCATCTAAACCCTTGATCCAATCTTGCATTCCTCATATTGAACAAAAAAGCCTTCCCTGTTCACCTTGTATTGACCACATCCCTGTTGCCTTTGGAAGGTGGTTCACAGCTCTGGGATTGCATCTGGCCCCAGACGCTCTCAGCAGTGATGTATGTTGAGCTCAATATACTCCTGGCTGGATGTTCCATAGAATAAAGAATGAGATCAATTAAAAACATATGCCTAGAAAAAACCATCAGGAGTCCTCTCTATTTCCAATCTCCAGAAGCCACACTGCGCTGTTTCTCAGAGCTCAGGAAGGCTCTGGCTGGTGACGTAGCAGCGTGAAGGACCGCCGAATTGTTGGCATTCTTTTGTTCTGAGGAGAATAAACCAGTTTCAGCTAAAATAAGAACCAGATTGCCCAAAAATGTTTAAGTCTTGGGATTCACTGCTTAAAAACAACTTCTTGAGTGTTTGAATGAGAACTTTTCCCAAGGATGGCTTTGGTGAGGGAGGAGAGGCTGCCAGATACTGCATCATTAACTAAATACCAGAGAAAATGGCTCTGTATTTTATTGCCTTGTGTGTTAAACTATAGAGAACAAGAAATTGGAAAGGACTAAACCCAGCCATGTTTAAAGAATGGAAAACAAAATGCCCCAGCTGTTCTGTTCAGGGAAGGATAATTCATAAACAGAGAAACAGGCAACACATTTCTGGATCTGGTTCAGCAACAAGTTGGAAACCATCATGCTGGCAGGACTCCTTTGGCCACCAAGCCCTGATCCCCACCTTCTCCCCTCGGATGTGCCTGAGGCCATGTCTCAGTCCCATCCTTGAAGAATTCATGCAGCAGTCTGTTGAATTGCCTTGGTCCTTTTGGTGGCCATTTCTTGTTCACGTGGGCTTTGCAGGGTGACACACAACCTGAAACTATTCCAGGGCTGCTGCCATGACTCTTAAGGTTAAGTTTACAATGAGAAAAGGGAAGAAAGAAAGTGGCAGTGATGAGATCCTGTTTGAATTCAATTAGAGCCTCCATTCAGGCTTGGAAAAATTTATCTGATGACATCTGCTTAACCTCCTGGGACATGGAAAAGGGGTGGGGCTTGTCACCAAGAGGACTTCCTCCTTCCTCCTCTTCCTGCAGCCCCTTGTTCAGCAGTGCCCTGGCTGCCTTCCTGCTGGGCCTGGATACCCTGCTATCAGGGACCCACCCTGCATGTTTGTGTCTGAGTCTGGAGGCCCCACAGCCTCTGGCTGTTGGCCTACTAGAGCAAGGCAGGCTTTCTCAGTCCAGCACAGGCGTTGGCTCCGGAAACGACACTAGAGAGGACTCCAGAAGCCAATGGGTAAGAAACCCTAAGGTCTTTGTGGAATTCCCAGTGAAAAACATGGGTCAATATTTATTGTTTTGGAAGAGTTCTTTTTTCAGGGATGTTGGACTCTGTTATTTCCTTTGAGCAAAAGCATGGAATAATATAAATAAATTCCATTCCATTCCATTTTGTTTATAGATTAATTGCTACTATGCAACTCTTTTTGAGCCACAAAACTGGCATTTTTTTCACGTGGTTCAAACTACTATATTATTTTGACAGTGTCCTGGGCACTGTGGACAAGAAGTACATGTAAGAAAATGTCTTTCAGAGAACACAGCATCTAGTAGGGAGATGGGAGTGTAGGTAGACGATTATAGAACATTGTGGTTAGTGCAAATGTAGAGGTATATACCAGTGGCAGAAAGAAAGCAGTGTCAAATCCTGCTTGAGTGGAATAGGAGAGCTTACCATTATTGGTTCTTAGTGACAGCATGTACACAGTTTCTTTAAGACCACTTAACTCTCTATTAGTACTTAGAGTAGGAAGTAGGAGAAATATAGCATTCTCTTCTTTTTTTTTTTTTTTTTGAGATGGAGTCTCACTCTGTCACCCAGGCTGGAGTGCAGTGGCACAATCTCAGCTCACTGCAAGCTCCGCCTCCTGGGTTCACGCCATTCTCCTGCCTCAGCCTCCCCAGTAGCTGGGACTACAGGCACCCGCCACCACGTCCAGCTAATTTCTTTTTGTATTTTTAGTAGAGATGGGGTTTCACTTTGTTAGCCAGGATGATCTCGATCTCCTGAGCTCATGATCCACCCCCATCAGCCTCCCAAAGTGCTGGGATTACAGGTAGGAGCCACCACGCCTGACCAGCATTCTCTTTTAAAATTATTATTTTTTATGAGACAGGGTCTCACTGTCACCCAGGCTGAAGTGCAGAGGTGCAATCATAGCTCACTGCAGCCTGTACATCCTGGGCTCAAGCAATCCTCCTGCCTTGGCCTCCTAAATCCTTGGCTGGGATTACAGGCATGAGCCAGTGCACCTGGCCTAAATTAAATTTTTTTCTAATAATTTTAAGCTTATAGAAAAGTTGCAAAGATAGAACAAATCATTTTCACATACCTAGTATCCAATTTCCCATAATCCTTTACACTGCCATGGTGTATTTATCAAAACTAAGAAATTAGCATTTATACACTACTATTAACTGAATTCTAGACTTTATTCAGTTTCACCAGTTTTTCCATTGATGTCCTTTTGTTGTCCACATTGCATTTAAGTGCAGCAGTTTAAAAATATATTTGCAAATTCTGCAACACTCTTCCCAGAGAGAGTGAGGTCTATGTTCCCTTGCCTTGAAACTAGACAGGCTTTGGTGACTGTTTTGAACAACAGAGAGCAGTGGAAGTGACACTAGGTGACTTCTGCATCTAGGCCATACATGGTGGTTCAGATTCTGCCTTGCTCACTGAAACATTCACCCTTGAAGTCTCCAGTCTTCATACAAGAAGGCCAACTGCCCTGAGACCGCCATGCTGCCAGGAAGCCAAGTAGCCAATGGAGAGAGACAATATGGAGAGGACTGGAGACTCCACAAAGAGGGATGCTAACCTATGCTGCAGCCTCTCTACCTACCAGCTGCTCTGGCATGGCCTTGTTCTGGCTTCACCCACTGTCAGACTGTAACCGAAGGAAGAGACCATGAGCCAGAGCCCCCAGCCAAGACTTTCCTGAATTCCTAACTCACAGACACTGAAAGGGATCATAAAATGATTGTTGTTTTAAGTGACTGCATATTGGGGAGTTTTGTTACACAGCAGTAGATAAGAAGAATATGACAGCTCCACCAGTAGCTCTTAAATGAGATATGAGGCCCATTCACATGAAATAACCTCCCAGACATTCCAGCATTTCATTTTTCACACATTCCTTGAGCATCTATTGTGTACCAGGTACTCCACCAGGTGCTGCGGGAAGTCGATGACTAAGATAGTTTCTGACCTTGAAGGTTCATAATCAGAAAGAAAAGCAGACAAACAAATGGCCACAGTACAATATGTTTAGTCAAAGTGTCCTGAGACCAGAGAAAAGGGACAAATGTTCCTGGGGGACGTGCTTGAGCTAGGAGTTGAAGGATGAGTCAGTTTCCCATTGGGATAGGGGTGAGGACACATGCTATGTTTGGAGAACCTGGAATAGCTTTTCATGGCTAGAAACACAGGATTTATTTGCATAGTGTGCTTTTTGGGGTAGGAGTGGGTCAGGCATGGACTAGGAAGTAAAAGTGAAAAAGGCTCAACAGGGAGACTGAGGTCAAGTTTCCAGAGTGGAATCTGGGGTCACAACTGGTATGTCATATCTCTTAGCCTGCATCTGATTGTCCTTCCAGAAACTTCCTAAAAAGATGATGTTTAAATGTTAGTTACTAAAAGGTGCCCTCAGGAATTTGGACTCAAAATATACATCCACTGTGTGTAGCTTGACCTCCTGGAAGAATAAACTTTGCAAATGACCAGAGGTTAGGGTTTGAAAACTCTAAGAAAATCTGCCAAAGTATTGGCCAAAGGGTTTATGAGGTTTCTATTTCCATGTTTTGCCTTTTCCATGGAACCAAGTTTATGGAGGGTGGAGGTGGGGTGTGTGGAATGAAAGCATGCATCTTCAAAAGTAAACAGAGCTTCAGCGAAAGGAAATTGAATAAACTCTGTGAAGGCAACAACTGAGGACTGACATAGAATAAAACGGAGTGAGGGAGAGTGACCTCAGGACTGTAGGAAAGTAAGTTAGAGGGAGGAAGGGCTCAGCAAAGGGGGCAGGGAACCTGGTAATTTGGACTTGGCAACTCGGCCTCGGTCAGACTCTTGCTTGGGTCAATGCAGTCCCTTATTTTGTTTAACCTAGTTTGAGATTGTTTCTGTCCCCTGCCCACAAGAGAGTCCTGACTAATTCTCCAGGCTTATATATACTTCTTCATTTGATTCCCTCCAAAATGCTGGGGCTCAAGAAGACCAAATCATCTGCCCAAAACCACACAACTGGTGAATGGTAGAGCCATTTGACCTGGATATTCTGGTTCCAAATTATGTTCTTTCCAGAACCCAGAGCCACACTGCATGCTTACTGACCCCTTCCTACTCATCTTTCTGACAATCTTACTCTTCCTTCACCCCCCCTGTCAGGGAGAGATGGCTCATGTCCTGGAAGCTGCCCTGGACTCCCACAGACTCTGGACAATGGGCAGGAATGTTACTGTACAAGGTCATGTCTCCTCTAATTGTATTTCTCCAACTTAGACGCAGGTAGAGAGGAAATAGCTCTCAGGGGCCATCCGAGGCAAGGCAAAGAAGGTATTATTGCTATAATGTCAAAGACCAGGTAACTGAGGCACAGAGAAGTTGTCCTTGGGCCAAGCTTTCAGAGCCAAGAAGTGGACAAGGTAGAATTTAAGACCTAGTCTCTCTGACTTCAAAATCTGTGATCTCCATGTTCAGAACTTTTGATGCATTATTATTGTGACTGATGATAAAAACAATACAATTAGCTAATACTTGCACGGTACTTACTTATGTGCCAGGCACTGTCCTTATTCTTACAGTGATTAACTAATTTAATCTTCATGACAATCCTACACTATATTTTGCAGGCAGAAAATGCAAATGCAAAAGTAATTAGAAATGAATCTTCTGGGTAGGTGGTCTTTTACCTTTGCTTTTCCCCCTTACTCTCTAGCTTGGCACCTTTTTTGATCCTGTTTGTAGTTGGTGGTCTGGGTAAAAAGTTGGGCCTTGGTGAATCTAGATTACCCCAGATAAATATCTGTAATTTGCTTTCTCGCACCCTTCTGGGTTCAGAGGCTTCCATTCACACCCTCCTCATTTCTTAAAGTTCCTGGCCAAGGGATCTTTTCCATTTGGGTCTCATTTCCTTACCTGCCTTCCCACCTCCTCCTGGCCAAGACCAATCTATCTCTTTGACAACTGGACACCTGCTGCCAAGAGCAATAATCCCCATGTATACAGGGTGTTACCAAAGGGAACAGGGTGGGGAGAGAGAAGGGAAGGGCTTCCTGCCAGCAGCTCAGTGGGCAAGGGGAGAGGAGTTGGAAGGTTTCTTGGGCCTGGAGGATCTGTCCTGCGGGGGCAGGAGGGGCCAGGAGCAGCTAGGGAATAACAGAGGGTGGGAGAAGCAAGGAAGCAGCAGGAAACAGAAGGGCAGTTTCCAACCGGAAAGGGAGGGAGGGAGTGATCGGAGGGGAGTGGTGCTAGTGGAGAAGGAAGGGGTGGGGGATGTTAGTTACATTTGTACAAAATTTCATTGCTTACACAGCCATTTTGACCTCCATTATTACACCAGGGAGGATTCATGAGGCTACCCACTTTGATGAAAAGTAAGTTGAGGCTGAAATCATAAGTGGGTCATTGAAAGCTTGCTGGGCACCAACTACACGTCAGGTAAGGTCCCAGCTGCTTTTCTAATGCTTCTCTGGGGCAATCCTCAAAAGCCAGCTGCAGGAGGAAGGTAGAGGTAGCTTCTCCTGTATAGCTGAGGAAACAGGCTCTGGTTAATTCCCACATTTTAGAAATACGCACTGAGCAAGCAGTACTTTCCAGGGGCCATATAAAGGCTGGAGGGGCATTCAGTGCCAGCGGTTCCCCCGGGTCAGGGTTGTCCCCAGGGCTTTGCACACATGTTTTGCTTACATTTTCATAGCCATGAGATAAACATGCTATTATTATCAACCACTTTTTACAGATGAAGAAACTGAGTCACAGAGAGGCAAAGTGGAAAGGGAGTAAGTTGTGAGCAGATTTGAACCGAGGCAGTCTGGTTCTAGAATATAAGGGTTTATCTATTATGATTTACAGCAGTGAGCAAAAGAAATCTAGCTTTGTTCTTAAATTTGAGTGACCAACCCCAAGTATCATGTACTTTCCACCAAGCCAGATTGCCTTTCAGGCTTAGTGGGAGGGGTCATGTGCATGTCTCACACATAGCAGAAAGGGGGTGATCGTACAACGCATAATATGCTGAGCTGAACAGGTGGCCTCTTTCCTAAGTGCCAGGACATAGCCAGGCAATAGTATCCCACATCAGGATCCTAACAAATAAACATGTCAAGGAAGACATTATTGCCTCTCATTCCTTGCAAATTAACTAAGTCTTAAGCACTTGAGTCACCTAACGGCTCTGGGATAATCTCTATACTTGGGGAAGTAGGATTTTGAAGTGGTCTAAATGCCAGGCTCAGATGACAAACGTGGCTTCTCATTTTGGTTTTGACACTTGCTGCCTTGGAACCTCCAGCTTATCGCCTGACCTTAGTCAGCTTTAATTTTCTACTATGAAAAGGAAGAAATGTAGAACTGACTTCTTTAGGGTTGTTGTCAGGATTAATGAGATCATGCTGGTGAAGGCTTGCACCCTGTAGTCAGGTGAATGGTTAAATGTGAAGCAACGTTAACATCAAGGTAAAGAACTTAAGCGCTGAACCATACTCTCTCTCTTTAAGCCCAGAGTTTGATACTTACTCTTTGAGCAACTTCAGCAAGTTAGCCAAGGTCCCTGGACCTTGGTTCCCTTGTTCATAAAAGGGAAATAGCAGCACCTACCACATAGGACTGCTGGGAAGATTGGGTGAGCTGATGCAGGGGAGACTCTCAGTAGCCATTGAGATTACAGAGGAGGTGACCACTAGGAAGGAGGGTGGCTTCTCTCAGCTCTGACTCTCTTGCCCTTTGCAATTTTCCATTCAGGCTGAAACCTTAATGAGTCCCCATCACTCAGCAAATATGGCTACTCATGGAATTTGGAAGATTTCACTAGTGTAGAGTTTTAAGAGGCTGTTGTGATGGTTAATACTGTGTCAACTTGATTGGATTAAAGGATGCAAAGTATTGATCCTGGGTGTGTTTCTGAGGGTGTTGCTAAAGATTAACATTTGAGTCAATGGGCTGGGAAAGGCAGATGCACCCTTAATCTGGTGGGCCCCATCTAATCAGCTTCCAGGAAATATAAAGCAGGCAGGAAAATGTGAAAAAGCAAGACTGGCCTAGCCTCCCAGCCTACATCTTTCTCCCATGCTGGATGCTTCCTGCCCTTAAACATAGGACTCCAAGTTCTTCAGTTTTGAGACTTGGACTGACTCTCCTTGCTCCTCAAGCTTGCAGACAGCCTATTGTGGAACTTGTTATTGTGTAAGTTAATACTCAATAAACTAATAGGATATATATATGTGTGTGTGTGTGCGCGTGTGTGTATCCTATTAGTTCTACCCTCCTAGGGAACCCTTACTAAAACAGATTATGGTACCAGGAGTGGTTTTAGAGGAACAGAATATTAAGGATGGAGTTCTCTTATTGGTTTTGGGGTTTCTGGAGTTGGCTTCTTAATATGATTAGACCCAAAAATGCTAAGGACTTGACTTCTAATAATATGGAGTACACTGATAGTCCTTGGCATGAACTGTTTAGAGAGTTATGCAAAATAAATGCATTTGATGCTCATGAGAGGCAAGAAGTTTACTGACTCTATACATAATACCTTTGGCCATGTGTGGAGAACCAAGGAACATAATGAAGCTTGTTGGTTACCCCTAAGTTCAGTGGACAAAGTGATAAAAGAAAATGATGAACTCAGGGATTCTTTCTACCAGCTTCAGAAGCAGACACTGAGCCTCAAATATGCTAAGATTGCCCTAAGTGAGAGTCTATTGCCTATAGAGAAAGAGTTGAAATTGTGGAAAAACAGACACAAGCCCTTACCATGCAAGTGACTGACCTGCAACAAAAGGTGCATACACAGCCTTGCCAGGTGTCTACTGTTAAAGTGAGGGCACTGATTGGAAAAGAATGGGACCCTGCAACTTGGAATGGGGACATGTGGGAGGACCTTGATGAAGCTGAAGACACTAAGTTTGTAAATGCTGATGAATCTTTTTTGCCAGAAGGAACAGCTTCCCCATTCCCAGTAGTGGCAACATCCCCTCCCCGACCCATGCTGCCATCGTCCTTTCCACCTTTGTCTGAGGAGATAAACTCTGTGCTGTCTGAGGCAACAGTGCTGGCCTCCCCTGAGGGAGTTGCCAGGCAAAATAATGTGCCAACACCCCTGTTTTCTTCTAGACTTATAACTAGACTAAAGTTCCAGCAGGCCCGCAGAGGTGAGGTTGAGAGTATGACCCATGAGGAGGTGCACTACACTCCAAAAGAACTGCTTGAGTTTTCTAATTTATATACACAGAAATCTGGAGAACAGGCATGGGAATGAATACTAAGGGTGTGGGATAATAGTGGAAGGAACATAGAGTTGAATCAGGCTGAATTTATTGATTTGGACCCACTAAGTAGGGACTCTGCATTTAATGTTGCAGCTCAGCAAGTCAAAAAAGCTTCTAATAGTTTATTTACTTGGTTAGCTGAAATATGAACTAGATGGATTAGAAGATGGCCCACTGTGAGTGACCTGGGAATGCCTGATCTCCCTTGGTTTAATGTAGAGGAAGGGATCCAAAGGCTTAGGGAGATTAGGATGATGGAGTGGATTAGTCACTTTAGACCTACTTATCCCAGCTGGGAGGGTCCAAAAGATATGCCCTTGATTGATGCCTTGTGAAATAGATTTGTGAGGACAGCACTTGCATCTTTGAAGAGCCCTGTAATTGTTCTTCTCTGTATGTCAGATCTAACCGTGGGAACCATAGTCATTCAAACTACAAAATTTAAATACAATGGGAATAATTGGATCCCAAGGTGGCAGGGGCCAAGTGGTGGCACTCAACCATCAAAGGCAAGGTAGGCATAGCTACCATAATGGACAGCAGAGGCAAAGTGGCAATCAGATAGTCTGCCTCATGTAGAGTTCTGGCATTGGCTAATCATTCACGGTGTTCCTAGAAGTGAAATTGATAGGAAGCCTACTGAATTCCTACTTAATTTATACAAGCAGAAAACTTCTAGGTTGAATGGACAAAAGACTAATTTGGATTATAAAAACAGAGAATCATGGCCCCTCAATCAATTTCCAGACTTGAGCCAGTTTACAGACCCAGAACCCCCTTGAATGAAGGGGAGGCTGGGTTCCCTTGAGGAAGGACCTCACTACATTACAGACAATTTATGCAGTGAATCTTTCTCCCATCTTTTCTCAAGGAGACCTCCAGCCTATCACCAGGGTAACCGTGCATTGAGAAAAGAGAAATGGTCAGCGATTTTTGGGGATTACTGGACACTGACTCTGAGCTGATGTTTATTGCAGGGGACCCAAAACATCGTTGTCTTCCTCCAGTTAAAATAGGGGCTTATGGAGGTCAGGTAATTAACTGAGTTTTAGCTCAGGTCCTATTGACAGTAGGTTCAGTGGGTCCCTGGAATCATCTTGCGGTCATTTCTCCAGTGCCAGAATGCATAATTGCAATAGACATACTTAGCAGCTGGCATAACCCCCAAATTGGCTCCCTGACTGGTAGTGTGAGGGCTATTATGGTAGGAGAGGCCAAATGGAAGCTATTAGAATGGCCTCTACCTAGAAAAATAGTAAATCAAAAACAATATCGTATCCCTGGAGGGATTGCGGAGACTAGCACCACCATCAAGGACTTGAAAGACTCAGGGGTGGCGATTCCCACCACATCCCCATTCAACTCTCCCACTTGGCCTGTGCGAAAGACAGATGGATCTCGGAGAATAACAGTGGATTATTGTAAGCTTAATCAAGTGGCGACTTCAGCTGCAGCTGCTGTACCAGATGTGGTTTCAGTGCTTGAGCAAATTAACTCATCTCCTGGTACCTGGTATGCAGCCATTGGGTTGACAGACGCCTTTTTCTCCATTCCTGTCCATAAGGCCCACCAGAGGCAATTTGCCTTCAGCTGGCAAGGCCAGCAATGTACCTTTACTGTCCTACCTTAGGGGTATATCGACCCTCTGGCTTTGTGTCATAATCTTATTCAGAGAGAATTTGATCATATTTTGCTTCCACAAGGTATCATTTGGTCCATTACATTGATGACATTATGCATATTGGAACCAGTGGCAAGAAGTAGCAAACACACTGGACTTATTGGTGAGATATTTGTGTGCCAGAGAATGGGAAATAAATCTGACTAAAATTCAGGGATCTTCTACCTCAGTAAAATTTTTAGGGGTACAGTGGTGTGGGACCTGTTGAGATATTCCTTCTAAGTTGAAGGATAAGCTGCTGCATTTGGCCCCTCCTGCAACCAAGAAAAAGGCACAATGCCTAGTGGGTCTATTTGGAATTTGGAGGCAACACATTTCTCATTTATCGAGTGACCTGAAAGGCTGCTAATTTTGAGCGGGATCCAGAACAGAAGAAGTCTTTGCAACAGGTCCAGGCTGCTGTGCAAGCTGCTCTGCCATTTGGGCCACATGAACCAGCAGATCCAATGGTGCCTGACGTGTCAGTGGAAGATAGAGATGCTGTCTGGAGCCTTTGGCAGGCCCCTGTAGGTGAATCACAGCAGAAGCCTATAGGATTTTGGAGGAAGGCCCTGCCATCTTCTGCAGAAGAGACAACTCTTGGCCTGTTACTGGGCTTTGGTGGAAATTGAACATTTGACAATGAGTCATCAAGTCACCATGTGACTTGAACTGCCTGTCATGAACTGGGTGCTTTCTGACCCATCTAGCCATAAAGTGGGTCATGCACAACAGCATTCCATCAGCCAATGGAAGTGGTATATACGTGATTGGGCTTGAGAAGGTCCTGAAGGCACAAGCAAGTTATATGAGGAAGTGGCTCAAATGCCCATGTCTCCACTTCTGCCACCCTGCCTTCTCTCCCTGAGCCTGCACCGATGGCCTCATGGGGAGTTCCCTATAATCAGTTGACAGAGGAAGAGAAGACTAGAGCCTGGTTCACAGATGGTTCTACACAATATGCGGTCACCACCAGAAGGTGGACAGCTGCAGCACTACAGCCCCTTTCCAGGACATTCCTGAAGGACAGCGGTGAAGGGAAATCTTCCCAGTGAGCAGAACTTTGAGCAGTGCACCTGGTTGTACACTTTGCATGGAAGGAGAAATGGCCAGATGTGCAATTATATACTGCTAATTCATGGGATGTAGCCAATGGTTTGCCTGGATGGCCAGGGACTTGGAGAAGCATGATTGGAAAATTGGTGACAAAGAAACTTGGGGAAGACATATGTAGGTGAACTTTACTGACTGGTCAAAAGCTGTGAAGATATTTGTATCCCATGTGAGTGCTCACCAATGCATGACCTCAGCAGAGGAGGATTTTAATAATGAAGTGAATAAGATGACCTATTCTGTGGACACCACTCAACCTCTTTTCCCAGCCACCCTGTCATCGCCCAATGGGCCCATGAACAAAGTAGCCATGGTGGCAGGGATGGAGGTCACACATGGGCTCAGCAACATGGACTTCTACTCACCAAAGCTGAGCTGGCTATGGCCACTGCTGAGTGCCCGATTGCCAGCAGCAGAGACCAACACCGAGCCCTCAATATGGTGCCATTCCTCGGGGTGATCAGCCAGCTACCTGGTGGCAAGTTGATTTTATTAGACCTCTTCCGTCATGAAAAGGGCAGAGGTTTGTCCTCACTGGAATAGACACTCACTTCGGATATGGGTTTGCCTATCCTGCATGCAATGCTTCTGCCAAGACTACCATCCATGGACTCATGGAATGCCTTATCCACTGTCATGGCATTCCACATAGCATTGCTTCTGACAAAGGCACTCACTTTATGGCTGAATAAGTGCAGCAGTGGGCTCATGCTCATGGAATTCACTGGTCTTACCATATTCCCCATCATCCTGAATCTGCTGGATTGATAGAATGCTGGAATGGCCTTTTGAAGTCGTGATTACAATGCCAACTAGGTGACAATACTTTGCAGGGCCAAGGCAAAGTTCTCCAGAAAGGCATGTATGCGCTGAATCAGCATCCAGTATATGGTACTGTTTCTCCCATAGCCAGGATTCATGGGTCCAAGAATCAGGGGGTGGAAGTGGAAGTGGCACCACTCACCATCACCCCTAGTGATCCACTAGCAAAATTTTTGCTTGCTGCTCCTGCGACATTATGTTCTGCTGGCATAGAGGTCTTAGTTCCAGAGAGATGAACGCTGCAATAAGGAGATACAACAATGATTGTGTTAAACTGGAAGTTAAGATTGCCACCTGGACATTTCAGGCTCATCCTATCTTTAAGTCAACAGGCTAGGAAGGGAGTTACAATATTGACTGTGGTGACTGACCTGGACTATCAAGATGAAATCAGTCTACTATTCCACAATGGAGGTAAGGAAGAGTATGCATGGAATACAGGAGATCCATTAGGGCATCTTTTAGCATTACCATGCCTTGTGATTAAGGCCAACGGGAAACTACAACAGCCCAATGCAGGCAGGACTAAAATGGCCCAGACTCTTCAGGAATGAAGGTTTGGGTCACTCCACCAGGAAAGAAGCCACAACCTGCTGAGGTGATTACTGAAGGCAAAGGGAATACAGAATGGGTAGTAGAAAAAGGTAGTCATCAATACCAGCTACGACCATGTGACCAGCTGCAGAAATGAGGACTGTAATTGTCATGAGTATTTTCTCTTTCTTTTGTTAAAAACATGTTTGTGCATGTATATACTTGTACTAACAAAATATCTTTCTTTTATTTCCTTTCTCCTTTATCATGTGACATAAGATTTATTGACTTCACATCAGCATTTAAGTATCGTTAACTTTATGTAATAGTATTTGGGTTGGAGATTGGTGTGTTTCTGGCTGTAGGAAGGATAGTTGTGTTATGTTAGGCATGATTATGACCTTATTCTTTTCTTTATATGAAGACTATATATGATCTCAGGAGATGTGCATGGGTTCACATTGACAAGGGGTGGACTTGCGATGGTTAATACTGAGTGTCAACTTGACTGGATTGAAGGATACAAAGTATTGATCCTGGGTGTGTCTGTGAGGGTGTTGCCAAAGGAGATTAACATTTGAGTCAGCCGGCTGGGAAAGGCAGACCCACCCTTAATCAGGTGGGCCCCATCTAATCAGCTGCCAGGGAATATTAAGCAGGCAGAAAAATGTGAAAAGGCGAGACTGGTCTAACCACCCAACCTGCATCTTTCTCCTGTGCTGGATGCTTCCTGCCCTTAAACACAGGACTCCGAGTTCTTCAGTTTTGAGACTCAGACTAGCTCTCTTTGCTCCTCAAGCTTACAGACAACCTGCTGTGGGACCTTGTGATTGTGTAAGATAATACTTAATAAACTGCCATATATATCCTATTAGTTCTGTCCCTCTAGGGAATCCTGACTAATACGGAGGCCTTTATGGTTGTATATGCTATAAGTTATGGGGTATACAGAAAAGCTCAAGACAAGATCCCTTCATATGAGCTTTGCATTCAGACAGTCCTAGGTTTCAAAGTCTGGGCAGGCTACTTTTCCTTCCTGATTTGCCATTTCCTTGTCTGTAAAATGGGGAGAATAATTTTTTTTTTTTTTTTTTGAAATGGAGTCTCGTTCTGTCACCCAGGCTGGAGTGCAGTGGCGCAATCTCGGCTCACTGCAAGCTCCACCTCCCAGGTTCACGCCATTCTCCTGCCTCAGCCTCCCAAGTAGCTGGGACTACAGGCGCCCGCCACCATGCCTGGCTAATTTTCTGTATTTTTAGTAGAGATGGGGTTTCACCGTGTTAGCCAGGATGGTCTCGATCTCCTGACCTCGTGATCCAACAGCCTTGGCCTCCCAAAGTGCTGGGATTACAGGCGTGAGCCGCGTCGCCCGGCCGAATAATTTTTACCTGGCATGCACTACTGGATGATCAAATGAAAGGGCTGACACTTTGTCTGGCATAGAGCAAGTGTTAGGTAACTGATTATTATTCTTGACCATAAAGCTCTAACATTTTTCTTTTTTAAAAACAGGTAACAGTTGAAGGAAAATATCTCACTTTCTTTTAATAAGAAATATAGTATCATCTTTACATCTCTAGTGACTGCCACATAATAGGCGCTAAATAATTTATGTTTTGGTTGGAAGGAAGGGTTTAACTGGAGTTAAAATAGTCCCTACCACAATCTTCTATTCCCTGCTTTATACCTTCTATACTCTCCTCTCCTCCCCACTCCTACTCCTCCTTCAAATCCATTTATACTTTCTGTTGGACACTTGTTTTGTGTGAAGTGGTCTAGTTAAATAGTTCCTGTACAGGGAGTACATTTAGGATTAAAATGTAACAGGGAGTAAGTTTAGGATTAAAGTGTAACTTAATTACAAATGTATAAATATGGCAACTGATATTTACAGAAAATAGAAAGAGTCTGTTACTACAGAAAAACTAATTATAGGCTTTCTCTCCACAACCTTCTGAACTGGTTTTAACAAAGTCAACTTCTGAAGGGTTTTCATTTAAAAGATTCATTTCAGACATCATCTGTGCACTCAGTTCCTCCCAGGACCCTGCATTCCAGGCAAAAGCTTAAGGGGCAGGAATGATGGTGCATGTCTGCTTCTGCTTCAGAAGCCAAATGGATTTTTTTTTCCTCCTTTCTTCTTTTCTACACTGAAACCTTAAACTTACTTTGGCTTCCTGAAATGAAAATGATGCTTGATGGTATGATGACAGAAATCTGTTTCCTAGGTTTATTTCTTAATATGAATATGTAATAAGGAATCAATGAATTTCTGGTTATGGTAGTAGCTAAAAAGATATTTAATCTTGACTTGATCTGGGTCCTCTTCAGCTTTCATCATCCTTTACCTGAACTGTTTTCTGGTTTGCTGCAGCATGCATTCCTGGTTGGTGCCCCGAGCTGATCCATGCTTGTGAGCCTTGTCTGAGTTATTCAGCATCCTTGGCAGGGTCTTTCACAGAGCAACAGTTATTAATTTTGATGAAGTCCAAATTATCAATTTTTTATTTTATGGATCATGCTTTTGGTGTCGTAGCTAAGAGCTCTTCACAAAGGTCCAAGACCTAAAAATTTTCCTCCTATGTTTTCTTTCAAAAGTTCTATAATTTTATGTTTTAAATCTATGATCAATTTTGAGTTAATTTTTATAAGGTGTTAAGTTTCAGGTTACATAATTATTTTTGTGTCCATGGATATCGAATTGCTCCAGCACCATTTGTTAAAGAGACTATCCTTCCTTTATTGAACTGCACCTTTGTTAAAAACGAGTTGGCTGTATATGGGTTTAGGATAGCTATGTCTCCTTGGTGGCTTAACGTTTTTAACATTATGTAATGTCACTCTATGTCCCCGGTAATTTCCTTTGCTCCAAAATCTACTTTATCTGATAGTATCTTAGCCATTCCTGCTTTCTTTTGATTAATATTTTTATAATATATCCTTCCCTCTCCTTTTATGTTCAGCCTACCTATGTCATTATATTTGAAGTTAGTTTTCTATTAGGCAGCATACAATTGGGTCATGTTTTGTTAATCCATTTTGCAAGCCTCTGTTTTTAAAAATTTGTATATTTAGACTATTTATCCTTAATGTAATTATTATGTTAAAGTGTAAGTCTTTTATTTTTTGTTATTTTCTTTGTTCTTTTTTTTTTGAGACGGAGTCTCGCTCTGTCGCCCATGCTGGAGTGCAGTGGTGCGATCTTGGCTCACTGCAATCTCCACCTCCCAGGTTCACGCCATTCTCCTGCCTCAGCCTCCCGAGTAGCTGGGACTACAGGTGCCCGCCACCACACCGGGCTAATTTTTAAAAAATTTTTAGTAGAGATGGGGTTTCACCGTGTTAGCCAGGATAGTCTTGATCTCCTGACCTCTTGATTCGCCCCCCTCAGCCTCCCAAAGTGCTGGGATTACAGGCGTGAGCCACCGTGCCCGGCCTGTTCTCTTTGTTTTCTGTCACTATGTTTTCATTTCCCTGTGGGTTACTTTAACATATTTATAATATTTTTGAGTATGTATATGTGTACAGATTTTTAGTGGCTGCTCTAGGTACTATACTACATATATATGTAATGTGATATATATAACATATATATGTGATTATATATATCACACCATATGTGATCATATGTCACATATAACATATCACATATATAACATATTATGTAATATGTCATATATATAATCACAATTTATTTGTGCACATTTTATCAGTTTGAGGAAAGTGGAGAAATTTTATCTCCCTGTATATGCCTTAGCCCTCCCACTATTTATAATTTACTTGTCTTAAATATTTCCTTCACATGAAAACCACATCAGACATAATTTTTGCTTCAACTGACAGGCACAATTTAGAAAACTCAAGAGAAAATATATTATATCTACCCATCTTTTTCCCCTTTCTGTGTTCTTTATTTCTTGCCGATATTCTTAGATTCATTCTTTTGTAAATCTCTTTCTGTTTAAAGAGCTTCCCTTAGCCATTCTAAGTGTAGCTCTGTTGACAATAAATTCTCTTATTTTTTCTTCATTTGAGAATATCTTGATTCCTGAAGGATATTTTCTTAGTATATAGAATGTTGAATTCACTTTTTTTTTTTTTAAGCACTTAAAAAATGTTGTGTCACTTCTTTATGACCTGGAAATATACTATCATTATATATAGTTTTTCTTTATAGGTAATGCATTGTTTCCCTCTGTCTGCTTATAAGATTTTTTTCTTACTCTTCTGTTTTTCAGAGGCTTGACTATAATATGTCTTTGTGTGGATGTATTCGGATTTTCCCAATTTAAAGTTTTCTAAGCTTCTAGAATCTGTAGGTGTATGTGTGTGTGTGTGTGTGTGTGTATCTACAAATATATGTATAATCCACACAAACATATATATATATATATATATATATATATATTTTTTTTTTTTTTTGCCACTTTTGGAAAATTTTTCAGCCATTGTTTCTCAAATGCTATTTCAGCCTGACCCTCATTCTCCTCTCCTTATGGAACTCAAATGACATGAATTTTAAACCTCCTGTCACATTCCCACATATTTCTAAACTTTGTTAATTTTTTTCCGTCTATTGCTATCTCTGTCATCCACGTTGGATAATTTTGATTGTTCTGTTTTCAAGTTCTCACTGATTCTTTCTTTCGTTCTCTCCATTCTCTTGTTTGGTTCATCCATTGAGTTTTTGCTAATAATTGTATTTATTTAGTTAATTTTATTAATAATTTTAGTTATTGCATTTTTAGTTCTAAAATTTTTTTTTTTTTTTTTTTGGTTTTTCTTTATATCTTTCATTTTCTTTCTGGGACTTTCTATTTCTTTGCTGAGATTTTTTATTTTAAAAATTTTCTCATAATTGCTCTTTGAAGCTTTTTTTTTTATAATGGCTGTTTTAAAATTCTTGTCAGATAGTTCTAGCTTCTGTGTCATCTCATATTGGCATATGTTGATTGTATTTTCTTGTTCAGGTTAAGATCTCCCTAATTCTTGGTGTAATGAGTGATTTTTATTAAAACCTGGACATTTTGGATATTATGTTATGACTGGAGCTCTTATTTAACTCCTGTATTTTAACTATTCTGGCAAGCATAGAGAGATGGCGCTTTATTACTGCCAGATCTGAGTGAATGTGTGGGTTCTCTACTTAGTCTATGTTGACACCTGGAGGGGGACAGGCTCCTTGTTCGTACTAAGTGAGGATGAAAGTTCAAGTTCTCCACGGGGCCTCTGCTGATACCACGCATCTGAGAAGGGAAGGGGGCTTCCTGACTGCTTCTCACATTGTCACTACCGACACCGTCTGGAGAGTGAAGGTGGCTCATTACTCCTGAGCAGTGATTAAAGCCGTGACTCTCCACTAGGTCTCCTCTGATGTCAACTCCATGAGGGTGGGATGGGATCTTTTTTACCTCCCGATGAAAGTAAAGGACCAGTCTCCCTATGTGGCCTCCATTGACACAACAGGAGGAAAGATAATCTGTTACTGGCTGATAGAAAGTCCTGGCTCCCTACTTGGCCTTCTGTAACAGTGGGGATGTTGACACCTGTTACAGCCTGCAGTGGAAGTGGAAGTCCTCTATTGGTATGATTGTTCGTGTGCCTAATCCCCCACTTTCTTTAAGGCAGAACACTACAGACAGCTTCTAGCATGGTTTCTCAGAGTCAATATACACTGACTCCACAATGATCTGTCTTCTTACGCTGGAAATGCCTTTCCTTCTTTTTCTCATCCTATGACAAAGTGGCCTTGGATCTAACTATTACTGAGGACTTCTTCTGTGCCCAGATCATGCCAGGACTCTAGTCTTAGTCTCCTCTTTGCATATCTGGGACCTGCTTTTGATACCTATTGCCTACAAGGAGCTGTTGGACAATGAAGCAAGCACCAGAAGACTCCAGTTGAACCCTGAATTTATCACTTACTTGCTACTTGAACATGCTGAGACTGAGTTTGCTCGTTCCCCTATGGATATTGCAATACCTTCTATACTTCCCAGAGTTATTGTAGGGATCTAATAACATAATGAAATATGAATGTTAAAACACCAGAGTAAGGTTAGATATGGTTGTTATTGTGCAATCCAAGAGGAATCTCTATTCCAACAAGAAAATTGTGTAGGCACTGCTCATTGTCACCCAATATCTATTCTTTCTATGTCTCTAAATAACATACTTCTCATATTTGAGTCAGTTTACCCAGAGTAACATTAAAGCTTCCAAGCTCTAACTAAGCATGACCAATGGGACCTAAACAGAAGAGATGTGTGCAACATCTCACAGGTGTTCCTCAAAATGAAAGAATATTGCCTTCTCCTTCCTTTTTATTTTTTTGTTTTGAATGGAATTTGGACAAAATGACTGGTGCTACAGCAGTCATCTAGAATAAGGAAGATGAGAGCCGTGCTGTAAGAATCTCAAAGTGAGTGGAAAAAGCCTCGGTTCCTGATAGATTCATGAAATTGTAATACTAGACTTGTATGGTTGACCTGGAATGTTTGCATGAGGAAATAAACCGTGTGTGTTCAAACTACTGGGTTGGGTTTTCTCTTGTAATTAAACTCAATCTAAATAATACAAATGCGCACTTCAATAAAAAGTATGGGTTTCAAATCAATTGTCTGTGATAGAAATGAGCATTATTAGCATCTTCACAGACCTGGCAAGATTCATATCCTTACGAAAATTCTTATTCTCATGGGAGCTTTACCTGGCAGAACTCACAAACTCTTTTTGCTAAAAAAAAAAAAAAATTACTTTTATGGATTCTGGGATACAAATGCAGTTGTGTTACATGAATATATTGCCTAGTGGTGAAGTCTGGGCTTTTAGTGTAACCCAAATAGTGTACATTGTACCCAGTAGGTAGTATTTCATCCCTCATCCCCCTTCCACTTTCCCTTCTTTTGCAGTCTTCAGTGTGTATTGTTTCACTCTGTATGTCTGTGTTTACTCATTATTTAGCTTCCATTTGTAAATGAGAGCATGCAATTTTTGACTTTCTGTTTCTGAGTCATGTCACTAAGGATAATGGCCTCCAGTTTCATCCATGTTGCTGCAAAAGACATGATTTCATTTTATTTATTTATTTATTTATTTATTTATTTATTGAGACAGAGTCTCGATCTGTTGCCAGGCTGGAGTGCAGTGGTGCAATCTCAGCTCACTGCAACCTCTGCCTCCCAGGTTCAAGTGATTCTCCTGCCTCAGTCTCCTGAGTAGCTGGGACTACAGGTGCCCACCACCACACTAGCTAATTTTTGTATTTTCAGTAGAGACGGGGTTTCACCATGTTGGCCAGGATGGTCTTGATCTCTTGACCTTGTGATCCACCCGCCTCAGCCTCCCAAAGTGCTGGGATTACAGACGTGAGCCACCGCGCCCGGCCAATTTCATTCATTTTTATGGTTGAATAGTATTCCATGGTGTGTGTATGTTTTATATATAATATAATATATAATATATATTTATATCTCACAGTTTTTTTATCCAATCATCTATTGATAAACACTTAGGTTGATTCTACAATTTTGCCATTGTGACGAGTGCTGTCATAAATGTATGAATGCAGGTGTCTTTTTTGATAAAACGATTTCTTTTCCTTTGGGTAGATACCCAGTAGCAGGATTGATGGATTGAAGAGTAGTTCTATTTTTAGTTCTTAGACAAATTTCCATATTGTTTTTTATAGATGTTGTATTAATTTACATTTCCACCACCAGTGCATAAGCTTCTTTTTCCCCTTGCCAACATCTGTTGCTTATGGACTTTTTAATAATAGCTATCCTGACTGGTGTGAAATGGTATCTCATTGTAATTTTGATTTGCATTTTTCTAATGATTGGTGATATTGAGCATTTTTCATTTGTTTCTTGGCCACTTGTATGTCTTCTTTTGAAAAATCTCTGTTCATGTCCTTGGCCCACTTTTTATTGGGGTTATTATTATTTTTTTTTTCTTTTTGAGTTGTTTTGAGGTCCTCGTAGATTCTGGATATTATCCCTTGCAAAACTGTACATATCTTCTCACATTCTGTAGGTTTTCTGTTTACTCTGTTGATTATTTCTTTTGCTTTGCAAAAGCTTTTTAGTTTAATTAAGTCCCATTTGTCTCATTTTGGTCGTGTTGCATTTCCTTTTGAGGACTTAGTCATAAATTCTTTGCCTAGACCAATGTCCAGAAGAATTTTTCCTGGGTTTTCTTGTAGGGTTTTTATAGTTTCAAGCCTTATATTTAATTGTTTAATCTATCTTGACTTGTTTTTGGCATATGGTGACAGATAGGGGCCCAGTTTCATTCTTCAGCATATGGCTCTCCAATTTTCCCAGCACCATTTATTGAATAAGGTGTTTTTTCCCATTTTATATTTTTGTCAACTTTTTCAAAGATTGGTTGGCTGTAGATATGTGGCTTTATTTCTGGGTGCTCTATTCTGTTCCATTGATCTATGTGTCTATTTTTATGCTAGTACCATGCTGTTTTGATTACTATAGCCTTATAGTATAATTTGAAGTGAAGTAATGCGATAGCTCCAGCTTTATTCTTTTTGCTTGGGATTGCTTTGGCTATTTGGGCTCTTTTTCAGTTCCACATAAATTTTAGGATAGTTTTTTTTCTAAGTCTGTAAAGAATGACCATTGATAACTTAATGGGAACTGTGTTGAATCTGTAGATTGCTTTGGGAAGTATAGTCATGTTAACAATATTGATTCTTCCGATCCATGAGCATGGGATGTTTTTCCATTTGTTTGTGTCATCTATGTATTATTTCATCAGTGTTTTGTTGCTCTCCTTGAAGAGCTCATTCACCTCCTTGGTTAAATGTGTTACTAGGTATTTTTTTTTTTTTTTTGTAGCTATTGTAAATGGGATTGAGTTTCTAATTTGATTTTCAGCTTAATTGTTATTGGTGTATAGAAATGCTACTAATTTTTGTACATTGATTTTGTATTCTGAAACTTTACTGAAGTCATTGATCAAATATAGAAGTCTTTTGGGGGACTCTTTAGGGTTTTCTAGATATAAGATCATACCAACTGTGAATACAGATAATTTGACTTCCTCTTTTTCAATTTGGATGCTTTTTATTTCTTTCTCTTGACTGACTGCTCTAGCTAGGACTTCTCATACTATGTTGAGTAGAAGTGGTAATGGTGAGCATCCTTGTCTTGTTCCAGTTCTTAGGGGGAATGCTTTTAACTTTTCCCTGTTGAGTATGATGTTGGCTGTGTATTTCTTATATATGATTTTTATTATTTTTAGGTATGTTCCTACTACACCTAGTTTGGTAAGGGTTTTTATCATTAAGTGGTGCTAGATTTTATCAAATAATTTTTCTGCATCTGTTCATAAGATTGTATGGTTTTTGTTTTAATTCTGTTTATGTGGTGAATAGCATTTATTGATTTGCATATGTTGAACCAACCTTGCATCACTGGAATAAAACCCAATTGATTGTGTTGTATTATCTTTTTGATGTGCTGTTGGATCTAGTTAGCTAATCTTTTGTTCAAGGCTTTTGCATTTATGTGGAACTCATGAACTGTTATATCAGGACTTTTCAAAGCCTAATTGCTCTGGCTGGGACTTCAAGTACTATGTTGAAGAGGAGTGGTGAGAGTGTACATACCTGTCTTGTTCCAGTTCTCAGAGGGAAGGGTTTCACCTTTTCCACATTCAGTATTATGTTGGCTGTGGGTTTGCCATAGATGGCTTTTATTACATTGAGATATGTCCCTTGTGTGGCGATTTTGCTGAGAGTTTTAATCATAAAGGGATGCTGGATTTTGTCAAATGCTTTTTCTGCATCTTTTGAGATGATCATGTGATTTTTGTTTTTAATTCTGTTTATGTGTTATATCACATTTATTGACTTGCATATGTTAAACCATCCCTGCATCTTTGGTATAAAAACCACTTGATCATGGTGGATTATCTTTTTGATATGTTGTTGGATTCAGTTAACTAGTATTTTGTTAAGTTATTTTGGCATCTATTTTCATCAGGTATATTGGTCTGTAGTTTTCTTTGATGGTTATGTCCTTTACTGGTTTTCGTATTAGGGTGATACTGGCTTCCTAGAATGATTTAGGGAGGGTTCCCTCTTTCTCTATTTTGTGAAATAGTGTCAATAGGATTGGTACCAATTCTTCTTTGATTGTCTGGTAGAATTCTGCTGTGAATCTGTCTGGACCTGCACTTTTTTTTGTTGGTAATTTTTACATTACCATTTCACTCTCACTGCTTCTTATTGGTCTGTTCAGGATATCTAATTCTTCCTGATTTATGCTAGAGGGTTTTATGTTTCCAGGAGTTTATCCACCTCATCTAGGTTTTCTAGTTTATGTGTGTAAAGGTGTTCATAGTAGCCTTGAATGATCTTTTGTATTTCTGTGGTGTCATTTATAATATCTCCCATTTCATTTATTATTGAGCTTATTTGGATTTTCCCTCGTCTTGGTTAATCTTGCTAATGATCTATCAATTTTATTTACCTTTTAAAGAGCTAGCTTTTTGTTTCATTTATCTTGTGTGTTTTTTTTTTTTTAATTTCATTTAGTTCTACTCTGATCTTGGTTATTTCCTTTCTTCTGCTGGGTTTGGGTTTGGTTGGTTCTTGTTTCTTTAGTTCCTTGAGGTGTGACCTTACATTGCCTGTTTGTGCTCTTTCAGGCTTTACGATGTAGGTATTTAGGGCTATGAACTTTCCTCTTAGCATTGCCTTTGCTGTATTCCAGAGGTTTTATAGGTTGTGTCACTATTGTCGTTCAGTTCAAAGCATTTTTAAATTTCCATCTTGATTTCATTTTTGACCCAATGACTATTCAGGAGCAGGTTATTTAATTTCCGTGTATTTGCATGGCTTGGATGCATTGCTGGTGATCTGGTATAATCTTTTGAGGATGTTCAAGAACCTCGTTTTGTCATATTGCCAGAATTATTTTTCTAGTTCCTTCTTATTTGGGTAGACTATGTTAGAGGGAAGATCTGGAATTCAAGGGCTGCTATTCAAATTATTTTATCCCACAGGGTACTCCCTTGATGTGGTGTTCTCTGCTTTCCCCTAAGAATGGAGCTTCCTAACATCCAAACTGTAGTGATTGTTTTTCCTCTTCTGGGTCTAGCCACCTGGCGGAGCTACCAGACTCCAGGCTGGGACTGGGGAGTGTCGGCAAAGAGTCCTGTGATGTGATCCATCTTCAGGTCTTCAGCCATGGATACCAGCATCTGCTCCAGTGGAGGTAGCAGGGGAGTAAAGTGGACTCTGTGAGGGTCATTGGTTGTGTTTTTGTTTAATGCACTGGTTTTATGTTCGTTGGCTTCCACCCAGGAGGTTGTGCTTTCAAGAGCACATCAGTTGTAATCCTATAGGGAGGATGCAAACTTGCCCTAGGGACACCTAGTTAGGTATTCAGGTTTCTCAGGTGGTGGGCAGGGCCATAGAGCCATCAAGAGATTATGACCTTTGTCTTTGGCTACCAGGGTGGGTAGAGAAAGACCACCAGGTCGTGGCGGGGATAGGCATGTCTGAGCTCAATCTCTCCTTGGGTAGGGCTTGCTGTGCTGCTGTAGGGGGTGGGGTTGTGGTTCCCAGTCTAACGGTGTTATATTCCCAGGGGATTATGCCTCCCTCTGCTGAGTTATACAGGTCTCCAGGGAAGTGGGGGAAAGTTACAGGCCTCACACTGCACCCATGCAGCCCACAGTCCTAAAAGCCAGTCTCACTCCCACTGTGTCCCCGCCACCCCCTGCCCCGCAGTTGCACCAAGTTTAATTCCAGGCAGCTGGTGACCAGGGCTGAGGACTTTCCCCAGACCATGAGCCTCCCTATTGAGAAAGCAAGCCGACTCACAGTTTTTTGGTGTCCAGCGAGCCTACTGTGGTGATTCAGTTCCCTCAAAAGGTCTGTGGATTCTCTCAGTATTCTTGGTATGTTCCTACAGTAGTTCTTGGCACAAAAGTTCGTGATATGAGTCTCCACACACTGCTTTGCCTCTTCAAGTGGGAGCTGCAAGCTAGTCCTGCCTCCACTCTGCCATCTTAATCTAAAGTTCCATGATAGTATTTTAAACCAGATATAGAAGTAAATGATATACAAAAAAAAGTATACAACAAGACCAGGTTGCTTTTTATCTCTCAAAAAAGCACAGTTGATTTGGCATTAGAAAATTACCAATAAAGTTCAGTACGTTAATAGAAAAGAGAAGGGAAATCAGATAATCATACTGATAGATGTAGAAAAATATTTGATAACATTTTTTTTTTTTTTTTTTTTTTTTTGAGACAGAGTCTCGCTTAGTCGCCCAGGCTGGAGTGCAGTGGCGCGATCTCGGCTCACTGCAAGCTCCGCCTCCCGGCTTCACGCCATTCTCCTGCCTCAGCCTCCCGAGTAGCTGGGACTACAGGCGCCCGCCGCCTCGCCCGGCTAATTTTTTGCATTTTTAGTAGAGATGGGGTTTCACAGTGTTAGCCAGGATGGTCTCGATCTCCTGACCTTGTGATCCGCCCGCCTCGGCCTCCCAAAGTGCTGGGATTACAGGCGTGAGCCACCGCGCCCGGCCAAATATTTGATAACATTTAATATCAGTTCTGAATTTGAGAAGATTCATAGCAAACTAAAATAGAGGGAACATCCTTAATTTGATAAACACCTATAAAATAAATCTACTGAAAACTCTATATTCAATGGTAAAATACTGAATAGTTTCTTCCTAAGACTGGGGTTGAAGAAGAAATACTACTGATCATCATTATATCTCATCATTGTATCACCACTATTCAACATTGTATTGGAGGGCCCAGCATGTGCAATAAAGGCAAGAAAAAGGAATAAAATGCATAAAAATACAAAAGGAAGCAATTACTGTTATTCATATATGTTATGATTGTGTACCTAGAGCATCTCAAGTAATCTGCAAATACTAAATTCAGTAGTGAATTAAGCAAAACTACAAAACATTATAAAGAGAAATTAAACAAGATCTAAATACATACAGAGAGATACTGTCGCTTCTCTCCAAAATGAGCTAGTTTCAATGCAATCTAAATGAAAATCCAGTAGCTTTTATTGGAAATTATCGAGTTGCTTTAGAAATTTTATATGGAAATGCAAACTCCTCCCCCAACAACCAAGGCAATCTTGAGGAGGAAGAACAAGTTGAGACCTCATATACTACTGGATGTTAAGAGTTTTATAGCTACAGTAATTAAAACAGCATGACATTCTTGACAAAAACAGACAAACCAATGGAGCAAAATAAAGTCCAGATAGAGATACACATATATGAACACGTGATTTATGACAAAAGGAATATAGTAAAGCCCTGGAAAGTGGGTACTCTTTTTAATAAAATGCTTGGGTCACATGGAAAAAATAATATTGACTCCTGTCTACATCATATTCAAGAAAAACTATTTCTAGATGGATTTTCAATCTCAGTGTGTAAGAAAAAAAGAGTTTGTATAAGATAACATATCTTCATGATAACTGGGGTAGACAAAGATTTCTGAAACAGGATATGAAACCATTAAACAAAATGGAATTCATTTATAAATTTGGGTAAATTAAAATTAGGAATTATGTTCTTAAATTAAAGGGCACTATTCAGTGTGTGAAAACGCAAACCACAGATTCGGAGATATTTTAAGTATGTATAACCAACAATCAGACTCATGTCTAATCTTACAAATCACTTATTTAAAAAGATAGACATGCCAGTTTAAAAATGAGCAAAAGAATTAAGCACTTTACGTCTAATTAAACAATAAGCACACAATAAACTCAAGGTCATCAGGGAAAGGCAAATTGAAATCATAATCCAATACCATTACAAACTTACTAGGCTGACAATTTCAAATGTTGGTGAGGATGTGGAACCACTGGAACTCTGTTTGTAGGATGAATTTGAAGGGTGATAACTGATATGACCACTTAAAAAAAACTGTACATTTGTATATACTATGACCCAGAAATTTCATTTCTAGGTATGTACTTAAGATAAATGCTTATATTTATTTGCCAAAAATACCTGCAGAAGATGTGCCATATGAAATACATAGCATTCCCAGTGAAGAATTCTGTCCTAAATATTCAACCTGAATCTACTGGAGCTTATAACCTTAATCCAGTTTACAGCGAATTCAGGGTGTCTTAGACCATTGTGTTGCTATAAAGGAATACCCGAGGCTGGGTAATTTATAACGAAAAGAGGTTTATTTGGCTCACAGTTCTGTAGGCTGTATAAGAAGCATGGTGCCAGCAACTGATTCTGGTGAGGGCTTCAGGAATCTTCTAATCATGGTAGAAGGTGCAGAGGGAGCAGGCATGTCACATAGCAAGAGAGGGAGCCATGTGACATACCTGCTCCCTCTGCACCTTCTGCCAAGATTAGAAGAGGGAAGAGGTGACAGGCTTTTTTTAACAATCAGATCTCATGAGAACTAATATAGTGAGAACTCACTCATTACTGCAATGACAGCACCAAGTCATACATAAAGGATCCACCTCCATGACACAAACACCTCTTACTAGGTTTCACCTCCAATGTTGAGGATCAAATGTTGACATGAGATTTTGAAGGGACAAATATCCAAACTATATCACAGGGTGAAGAGAAGCCATGTACCATGAGAAAACAGTTCAATCCAGAATATTACAAAATGGTCTGAACTCTTCCAAAAGTCACTATCAAAAAAAATTATGAGCCAAAAAAATATAACATCAAATGCAATGCATGAACCAAGACTGAATCTTGATTGAGGAAAAAAAATGACCTCTAAAAGACAGTCTTACGATGTTTGGGGAAATTTGAATGCTTGATATCAGATGTTATTTTAAAGTTACCATTATTTTTCAGGGTGTGAAAATGATATAGGGGCATATTCTTATTCTCAGGAGGTACATGCTGATGTATTTATGGGTGAAGTGTCATAATGTCTGCAACTTATTTTCAAATATTTAGCAAAAAGAAATGTATAGATGGATGATAGATGAATGGATGTAGATGCAGCTCTAAAAACAGCATGAGAAATAAGGTAAATATGACAAAATGTTAACAGTTGTTTAATTTAGGCAGTGGATATTTGATGTTTATTTTGCCATTCTATCAACTTATCTATATATTTAAAATTTTAATAAATTCCTGAATTATGTATTTTAATAGGATTTTGTGCTTAGCTTATTTAGAAGGTACAAATATGTTTTACTCTACTTTAAGAAAATAAACATTAGAAATTCTAGAATATATATTATGGGTATAGTTTATGTTAAAAAGAGTACTGAAACTCCAGTCAGAGAACTTAAAGTGAAAAAAAAAAACAAAACAAAACCCTTTGGCTCCACATTAGAAGTCTGGTTCATGAATGTACATTTATATGTTTCAGGTTAAAATAAAATACTTACTGTATATATACATCACCTTTTAATGATTCCCAGATTTAGCTACGTTCTTCCAATGAGCCAACCAGCTACTAGTGCCAGTTAACTCCAGATGAGGGGGATTCCTCTGTATATACTTTGTGTATGTAAAGAATGTAGCATACAGCTAATAACTGGTTCAGTGATTGTGACTGGAATAGCCATCTGTTAGTGTAGTTGGGTATTCCAAGAGATAACAGGATGAGGAAAGACTGTCCTGGCCTTCTAGGGAGCCTCATGCAATATGGTGGTGAGGAGCCCAGGTCTTGAAGCAGAGGGACATGTGGTTAATTCCTGGAGGTATTATCTTGGGAAAATCACTTAACCAATATGAGCCTCAGTTTTCTTATATGAAGGATGAGACCTGCCTCGCAGAGTTTTGGTAGGGCTTAAATGTGACCATGACTCTGTAGCAGCTGTATGATGTGAGTGCAGCAGCAACAATGAATTAATTGTTGGTGGTATCATGTATAGGAATGTCTGGTCAGAGGAAGACAGTTCTAAGGCTATAGTTGCTGCGGAAGACACACAGTAAATAGGGGTTCTGCTGTTTCAAAAAAAATTCTAAAAGGGAGAAAAGGGCTAAACTTACCAAGCATACTTACAACAACCTGACTCATAAACTGGCTAGACCAATTTTCTACAAAAGATTCCCAGGACCACAGGCATTGGTATCACCTGCTGCAGTTTTTCAAGATGCAGATTCCTGAGCCAAGCCCTGTACCTACTGGGTCAGAAGCTCTCGAAATGAGGCCTGAGAAGCTTTATTTTAACAGGTATGAAAGCCACTGAGTGTTGAGACTGTCTATCCTGTTCACTGTTGTATTCCCTGCAACTAGCAGAATGTCTGAGGTGCTCAGTAAATACTGGGTGGTTAAATGGATGAACAGATGAATCAATAACATGACTCTGACATAGGACAGACTAGGAGTTCTGATTTCTGCTCTTCCTTACATATGCCTTAGGCTGCAAGTTGCCTTCTCCTCTCTTCTTTTTCCTTTTAATGCTGTCTTTAGGGTCGTCATCACCTGATTTTGCTGCAGAGATTTGATGAGGCAGAAAAAGGTGAACCCCGGGCCTTTCCCTGCCGGAGAAGCCCCAACCTGTGAGCTAGATTTATATACAGCAGTGGATTGAGCAGTGCTTCTCAATCCTGGCTGTACTTTAGAATGACCTGAGGCTTGGCCCGCACCCTAGACAAATTAAATCAGAATAACTGGAATGGAGGTCCAGGTACTGAAATTTTTCAAAAGCTCCCAAGTGATTCTGTTTCATAGTGAAGTTGAGAACCATTGGCAAACCATAATATGGATACCTCTAAAAATCTTAGTGTTGAGTGCAAAAGGTGGAAAACGATTTATAGCACGTTACTACTTAAGGATATTAAACTTTAATATGCACACAAAACCAAGTTCTGTATTTTTTGGAGATAATCTAAGAACATATAAGAAATTCCAGGAAGGAAGACAGGAGAGGGAAATGGGAGGAAACAGGAGTGAGAATAGAGAATAAATAGGGAAATATAAAATAAAACAAGAGAGAGAGCTTACACAGACCTTAAAGACTAAAAAGTGTGACACCCAAACATCAAATCACCATAGTTAGTATGAATAGAGTAGTCGTGTGTACTAGACACAGTGTAATTGATTTACACACCTTATGTCTGTTAATCTGCATAACAACTCTGAGGTAAGTGTTACTATTTAGAGTCATTTTATAGATGAGGAAACCAAGGCTTAACCAAGATCATACAACTAGTAAGTGACAGATTTGGGTATAAACCCTGTCTACCTGGACGGAGTCCAGGCTCTATTTGCTCCAGTCATCACCTCTTTGAGTTTTCTTGAGCACCTGCTGAAAGGAAAATGTCCTCCTCCCCAAGCCCAGGTCTCTATTAGGCTGCTCAGAAACCACCAGCACATACTTCATCCCAGCCCTTGCCAAAGATGGGAATGAGAATGACCATCCAATGCTCTGTGCCCAATGCAGAAGAAAATCTACATACAACCTTCCTGACCTGGAAACATCCAAAACCAGCCTCAGTTTCCTAATGAAGACCAGCAATGTTTGTTGGGTTCAAGGAATAGAAAAAAGCTTCACCTGGCTGGAATAGAAGAGGAGGATGGTGGGTGCTGGAGCAGAGGATATGGGGGCTCAGAGCTCTTCACTTCCCACCAGACATTCCTTTTCCCTTGGAGGTGGACTGAGCATGTGGAAGACTTCCATGCAACTTCATATCCACTGTTCACAACACCTGCCTCTGAGGATGTGACCTTCCTACCAATCCCAGAACCTTTCAAAATTAATTATAATAAGAATGTATTTATTGAGGCAGGCACAAATATTAGTCCCCATTTTCTTCAGAGAAAACAGAAGCATACAGGGATAGCTTGAATAAAATTTCCCATCCAGAAAGGGATGAAGGAGGAGAGACCAGAAGTTCAAACTCCTCTTATCTGAGTTGGTGCCCTCTAGAGGTGAGCTGACTCTCTGACAGTCCCTTCTCCTCTCCTAACTGGATATCCAGTTTCCAAGGTAGGTCCTTCCAGGTGGGCGCCCGCCTGACCTCGATGCGTGCTCCATCTCTGGGGTGCACTCACAGGGGTAGGACATAAAAGGTCAACTCAGACCAGCTGCATGCGCAGCTACCTCTGCAGAAAAAAATCAAGAGGTGCTGGAAGCCCTTCTTCCTCTGCTTACTTAGCAACATCTCCCTTGCTGCCCCACAGCAGTATCGGAAGTTACCCTGTTGGCTTATGGAAATAAAGGCATTTGTTAAAATATAAATCTGTAATTTGAGGGGATGTGAAAAGATTAAGGGATGGGCTGCGCAAACTTTACTGTGCTTGACACTTAACTTATAAGTGTATTGGAAATGCAGATCTTAGGTTCCCATACCACAAATTCTGATTCAACAGGCACCAAATGGGGCCCAGGTAGCTGCAATTCCAACAACTTCAGGTGTTTCTGATGCTCGTGTTCTATGAATATCATTTTGAGAAACACTGTGTGAATATGAACTCTACAATTAGTTGATGAGACTTGGCCCAGAGGTCAATTCTGTCTATAATGAAGCAGAGAGGAGAAGGATACAGCTGCTCCCCCTCTGACTTGGTCTTTCTCGGTACAGTTCAAAGCTGTGTTCATAGCTCAGGGCTGTAAGAGACAGTATTCAGAGCCTTAACTCAGGAGGACCGCCTGGAGACCTGCCAAGGTTTTGCCTAGACACACATCACACATTTACAGGGGTGGCAAAGGTCTTGTGCTATCTCAGGACCTCACACAGTTCTTCTCAGTTTCATAGGCCCACTCAAGAGGTGAATGTGGAAACAGAAAAGTTATATATCTATACACACACACACACACACACACAGAGCAATAAAACAGGAGCAATTTATTCATAAGATTCTAAGTCATGAATTGTCTCTACTTATAAAACACTAGCCCATAAATTATGATTCTGCCAAGCTTCATTTTGAACAAACCCACACTCTCAGAAACATCAGCAGTTCAACTGCAGAGACAGAGATGATGAGGTGGCTTGAGAAGAGTGACAGAAATGTCTCTAGATGGGACTCCGGACCTTCCGGAGGAGGCTTCTTTGAAGGCCACCTGGCGATTGCATGGATTCTGATTCTCCCCATAGTGATCGTGCCTTTCCAGGTACCGAATGGATCTCTTTGAGCTCTTCGCATGGCTGGTGTGTGAACTTTTGGCATGGCCAGTGTGTTCAATGGGAGTGCTGGGGTTTACAATTGGAGGAAGGATACCGACTCCCTTTATGGCTGGAGCTTCTTGGGATTCCTAAGTGTCACCTTGGTCCACAAGTAGCCGTTAAAAATTTGAAAAAAGTCAGCTGTTTGTCTTCTCACTCTTCTACAGAGCTCCTAGAGATTAAGACAGCCAAGCCTTCCTCTCCCTGGAGGGCCCATCTCTTTCTGAAATTTAAATAATTTGGGCATTTAAAAAATGTACAATTAAATTATTATTGACGGCAATCCTCATTTTGTGCTATCAAGTACTAGGCTTTATTCATCCAGAAAAGTGATATTTTGAATTGTGGTGATACAGTGTTTCAACAGATTCTTATATGCTTCCAAAGTTTTGAATGCTATTACAACAGGGCGTCACATGAGGGCGCTCTAGAGAATCTGCAAGAGCAAATTCCCTAGGGAATGGGGAGGAGAGCGTTGTATTAATAGATTTTACTTTTTAGTTTGAGTTTCCTTAGTCTAGACGGACTCACAGAGTTTCCAACTGTGCTTGCATGCCTGCTGTGCCCAGCGTGTGAATGTGAGTGTGTGTGTGTGTGTGTGTGTGTGTGTGTGTGTGATGCACGCATGGAGGGGTTAGGGAGGATGCAGGAATAGAAGTTGATGAGGGACCAAGGGGAAGGAAAATTAAAATGATGAGCTTCAGAAGTCACCTTCTTTACAATTTGAGAGGCAATTTTCTGCTCCTATCTCTTGAAATGTCCTGTATCTCTTCCTTCCAAGGGAAAAAACACCAGTTCCCACCCAAGAGTTCTCCAGGACAAGGGAGGCCTTGGAGAAATGCAGTCAGAGGTGAATGGGAACAGATAGCTGCTTGTCAGTGCACGTGCATCTCTTCCTGTCCACTTTGGCTGAGACCAACCTGACCTTGCTGAGCCCTGGCCATGCAGTCAGCTTGCGCTGACAATAGGAGACCAGGCCACACTCTCCTAGCAGCTGCCCAGGCGAGGCTCATGCCCCAGAAAAAGCAGCTCCAGTTACACATTAGTCACAGAAATAACAATGATCAAAGGGAGCCAAAGGCATGAAATGGCTTCATTTTCCCAATTTAATTATGGGACTGGAGGATCCATTTCGATCTGGAAGGAGCCTGATTTTAACTTGTTATAAAATGGTTGGATAAAGTGTTGTATATTACTTTTTGTTTCTCCCCTCATCCCTCCTCCCCATCTGTAATACAAGTTTTCATAGGCTGTTGAGTCCTTTTCAGCTCCTCCCTGTAGACACATGATAAGAAACATAAATATGTCCCTTTCTTACCTAGGGAGTCCTACTCATGATGCTGATGCACCCAATTAGAGCCAGTAGTTAAGACCCCTGGGATTGTTCTGGGTCCTGGAAAATAATGGCAGCAGGTGAGTGATGAGAGGACCTCCCCCTCAGGGCAAGTGCAATGGCCTCATTGAGAAAGTATTCAGCCATCTGTAAAAAGGGTCCTATGGCAGTGGGGTCAGATGACAATGCCCCACATGCTTTAGTGGTTAAGATGCTTCAGTGCTCAGATGTTTTAGTGGCTACAAGTTGTTTTACTGGGCAGAGAAAGATGTGAATCAAAGCTGTGTTCTAGTTATACGTGATGGACTTTCTATCCCCCGCCACACACACACACACACACACACGTACACACACACACACGTGCACACACACACGCACACGTGCACACACACACACGTGCACACACACACGTACACACACACACGTACACACACACACGCACACGTGCACACACACGCACATGTGCACACACACACGTGCACACACACACGCACGTGCACACACACACGTGCACACACACACGCACACACACGTGCACACACACACGTACACACACACGTACACACACACACGTGCACACACACGTGCACACACACACACACGTGCACACACACACACGTGCACACACACATGCACACATGGACCCTCCTGCCCCAAAGCTAGGCCTTCAGCTTTGAAAGGCTGGAGGCAAGAATTAGACCAGGGATGTGTATTTCCGTCCTTAGAAATTGTCTGGCTGTTTTATACTAATTAAATGACAAAGTGTAATGAAATTGTTGCCTGGTAAGGACAAAGCCACCAGGTTGTTTTTTGTTTGTTTGTTTTTGTTTTGTTTTGATTTTTCCAGAGGGGAGGGGAGGGGCAATGATGAGACGCTTCTTTTTGGGTCAGCCATCATACATAGCACATAAAAGATTCGACTGGGACCACATAGTGAATGGTGTCCTTTAGAGCTTACATGGGCAGCGCAGACTCAGTCAGGGGCTAGAAGTCAGGAGTGCAGTTTCTAGACCAGCTCTGCCACTGACTTGCCCTGTAAATTTGGAAGGGACTCCTGTCCACTCTGGGGTTTATATTCTTCCTCCGGACTAGGCGATTTCTCTCTCTGCACCTTTTTACTCCAAGGGTCTACTAGTCCATGCCTCTCTGATGCTTACACATCTGTGCGCAGCATTTTTTTTTTTTTTTTTTTTGAGACGGAGTCTCGCTCTGTCGCCCAGGCTGGAGTGCAGTGGCCGGATCTCAGCTCACTGCAAGCTCCGCCTCCTGGGTTCACGCCATGTGTGCAGCATTTTTAGGAGGCCTCTTTCCTCTGCAAAATAAGAGGCCTCTGCTCTTACATTACTTCGGGATGTGTTTGGAGTTTTATTTATTCTCCACAAGATTTAACTGTAGTACAAGGTGAGTCTTTTTCCTACTTCCCAGGAATTAACCTATGGTATACATAACCGGCAGGAAGTAGATGGAGCAGATAAACACGGAAGGTTTGATTTCTTTTCCTCTTCCTCTTTCCTTGAACCTTTTTGCACATCCATTTTAAAACCCGTTTCTGGCTTTCTCCCTTCACACTCCTGTTTACAGGGTTTACAGAACGAGGATCTCTCAGCAAGATGAAACTAGGTCTCCCCTCATATACAGATTGAGTGAGGTCTTCCTTGTGAAATGGATTCACCTTTTGTACTGGAAGAAAAAAGCTTTTTAACGTAGTTAAAGTAAAAAATAAATAAGGACAGAATCTGCACAAGGCAAAATTACATTGATATCTTCTCTTAAAAGATAGATTTTTTTTTACAAATTCTGTATGTCCAGATACCTTTTAGTAGCAAACTCTGATTTCACACTGAGGCTGAAAATGTATGCACTCAAAGCTGATCAGAAGCCACAAATAGAGTAATTTATGCCTTATATTTTATGTGATATACTTGACAACATAAATAATCACATAGGAAGGCCTCTGTTTAGCGTTGGCAAATAAGAACACGACTATTTATGTACGGGCGAAGGAGAGCGGAGAGAATTTTAACCTTGGAACTCCCTGTCTATTGACTACTTAGGATCCTAATCTTTCTTTTTTTTTTCTTTTTTTTTAGGATGGAGTCTCATTCTGTTGCCCAGGCTGGAGTGCAGTGGCATGATCTCAGCTCACTGCAACCTCCACCACCTAGGTTCGAGTGATTCTCCTGCCTTGGCCTCCCAAGTAGCTGGGACTACAGGCGTGCACCACCACGCCTGGCTAATGTTTGTATTTTTAGTAGAGAGGGATTTTCACCATATTGGCCAGGCTGGTCTCAAACTCCTGACCTCAGGTGATCCTCCCGCCTCGGCCTTCCAAAATGCTGGGATTACAGGTGTGAGCCACCACATCCAGCCTGGATCCTAATCTTGAAGCTTACAAGGATTAAGGATTTAATACAAGGATTTTTGTCCTGGTCACATTTAATATTTATTCATTTTTTACAAAAGGGCAACACAATAGAAAGTGGGGTTTTAATTTGATAATATCAAGATTCACTTCTGGTTCAATAGGGTGGTACTTCTAGTGGGCATTAGAATCCCTGGGGGAACTTGCTTAAAATGTTGATTCTCAGGCCTCATCCCTCAGAATGTTTGATTCTATAAACTGTATTGGGTGCAAAAATCTGTATTTTAACAGGCATTTCATGCGGCTTCATGTGCCTCTAGTCCGGGGAGATTGTAATTTAAGAGACATTTGTCTAATACATATTCAATTTTGCTCAGTTAGAATTTTTCTATTTTTGTTTCAACTATTTTATATACTCAAAGGCTTACATGTATTATTAATATTATAGTTTAACTTTATTCTGTGGCATTGTATCGATTAAAGACATGCTGGTTAGAGGCCACATCTTATTCATCTTTCTAGTCTCAGAACTTAGTGCACTGCCTGTGACACAGTAGACTCAAAATCTGTTCATGAATCTCACTGAGCCAAGGGTGCAGCTGTGATTTAAAGTATCTGCAATCTCAGATCTTGATCACTCAGCCTTAAACTCTGAAGGACAAAACGTAAACACTCTCTGACCTCTAAAAAGGCCAATGGTGCATCTTTGCACTAATTCATGCCCTCAGGCATAGACACTTCTCATTGGAGCAGAATCTATAACAAGCTTGCTTATCTTCTCTCCCAGTTGAAAGGAAATGAAGGAGAATTAGAAGAGGTACCCAATAGCTCATCCTTCCCCTGTCATCACCCAGGCCCAATGGTCTCCTGCCAGAGACCCTTTCCCCATCTCTGTAACTGTCTGAAACCTACCCATCATCTAAGGCACAGGTGAGGTCTCACTGGGAAGCCTGCCCTGACCATTCTCACCTCCCCTCCTGATCTTCCATGGCACATCTAGCAGCTCATCTGAACCAGTGCTCACTCTGACCCACCAAATCTTTATTGCCTTTGCTCTCCCTATCACCCACTTTAGAGATACTGGTTAAAGCTAGAGTCCTCATTCCCTCTTCTTCCCACATTCCTGAGATCTGCAGTAGAAAATGTAAATGGTTTCTAAGTCCAGTATAATGTTAAAAATCTGTAGTATGTACTGCTCAATAAGCAGCTCAAACATCTCCTACCTTAGAATCTTATTTATCTTTTCATATATATTGAACCCACCCCAAATCCTATTACTTTCTTGAAAATCTCACAGATCCATCCACCTTTCTTCATCTCTACCACCGCTTCTCTTGCTAGTCCAAGTTACCTGCTTCTCTCACTCAGGCTTTTGTCCTAATTTTTTGCTTGTTGTTTACACATTCCAGTTTTTCTCCACTTAGTAGCCAAAGTGATCTCAAAATGCAAAATGATCTTATGTCTTCCTGTCTTAAATGTTGCGTGGTTTCCTGTTCCTCTTTTAAGATAGACGACGCTTCTCAACAAGGCCCTGCCTGGTGTGAACCTTACCTACTTCTCCAACTTCATCTTCCAACAAGCTCATTTTGTTTTCTGTGCTCCAGCCACCATGGCCTTCTTTCAGTTTCTCATACTTTCTTGATTCCCTTCTACCACAGAGACTTTGCACACACTACTCCTTGTGTTTGGTCTTCCCTCATCTCTTCATTGAAGGAACTGCTATTCATAGGGCATAACTCAGCTCAAATCCTTCTCTGATTTCGCTGGCTAGGTCATAACCTAGTTCCATAGCACCATGGATCTTCCTTCAGAACACTTAAAGCAGTTTAGTGCAGTTTTGATTTTACAGGTATCTTTGTGTTTGCTTGATTGGTATCTGTTTCTGCAATTGACTAGGAGCTTCCTGAGGACAGGGATCACAATGGTTTGCTCACCATTGTGTCCCAAGTATTTAGTTCAATGCTTGTGAAATGACAGGTACTTGATAAATAGTTGTTAAATGATGAAAGTTGGATAGATTTATTCAACAACACAAAATGTGACATTCTCTGGGGATGTGAATATACATTAGATATTGCCCTTTATATTCAGAATCTCATCATCTAGTGCAGAAAACAGACTTTAAAGCTTTTAATTTCAGGAATGTAATAATACAAGGATGACCATATATCTTGAGATACAAAGCAGAGAGCAATGAAATATGCCCAGAGGAATCTATGGAGATGTCATGGAGAATGCAATATTTGAGATGTGTCTTGAAAGATAAATATGAGCATTCAAAATGGAGAAACACCCAAACAGATGGAAAGCATATGCAAATGGCTGAAGGTGGGCTATAGGATAAAGTTCTGGAACATGTTGGGTTGGGGTGATGGGGTATGGATAAGGCATGGGTGGCCGATTGAGGTAAAAGAACTTGCTAAGAGTATTGGACTGTAAGAAACAGAGCCAATAGAAGTACAAATAAAATAAATTCAAGGGTGCTTATGTGTTAGGAAGGTCACTCAGACTGGAGTGAGGAATGATGGGGAGCTAGAGAGAAAAATGAAGCAACTTCACTATTTCACATGAGAAAAAATGGGGGCTTGTGCAAAGACAGTCATAGCAAAGTAGGAGGAAAGGTAACTTTGAGCGATGTTTCAGAGGAAGAATCAACAAGACTAGGTGACCAGCTGGATGCGGGCCTTGAGAGAGAGGAAGAAGTGTAAGGTCATTCAAGTTAACTAGCCTAGAAAGATGGTGGAATTGTTAACCATCATAAAAAAAATTCTCCAGAACGGATTTGGGAATGAAGGAAGAGATAAACAGCTCAGTTTTGAGCTTGCTGAGCTTTAGGTGCCTAGGAAACATCTTCTTAGAAATTTTCAGGAGGAAGTTGGACAATCACAAGGCTAAAGGCAAGAGGCTTCCTATGACTACCTGTTACTTTTGTTCTCTGGCATTGGTGGCAGTTCATAAGAATACATCACTCTTGTGTGTCTTTAATAAGACAGTAAGCAGTATCTGTCACCTGCCTGGAGCCAGGTACATCATCACCATAGTGATGGACCATTCAGACAATAGTTTCATTGAAGGAGAGTCATATGCTGTCTGAATAATTGAAAAGGCACCTCCAGCATTCAAGTGGAGCTTTAACTTGGCATTAACTAAAAACAGGTGGATACTGGCTAGCCAAGTGAGAAGAACAGAACTCTATTAAGATTTAATATTACTGCAGTAGGGCACGGAAAACACCTACAAATGATCATTACATTCAATTGTACCATCTTCATCTAGAGAGGCCACTCAGTGCTCTGGGGTTTGGCATGGTTGGGGCTGGGGGGTGGGTAGCCATCTCCCCTGGGTTCCCTCTTATTTCAAACCACTCATTGATTTCTTCATCCATGTAATAGTTACAGAATCTAGGTTCTAAATCTCTTGGCAGCATGTGAAGACACCAGCTTTGGTCTTTGCTCTTGATTAAATGCATGGTCTCTACAGCCAGAGAGCTTTGAGTACAAATCTTGGCTTGGGTACTTATTGACTATGTGATTAACTTTATTTTGTGTGCCTCAGTTTCATTTTCTGTAAATCGACATAGTAATGATAGCTATTTCAGGTGGGGTTTTTGTTTGTTTGTTTTTTGTTTTTTGTTTTGTTTTGTGATGATTTGTGATCCCTTTAGGGGAAAGCCTGAAGCCTGCCACTTAGGAAGTGCATTATTACTGGATCTTAAAGTTCAGGAATTGCAAATTGGACTATTTTTCTTGATAATCAGTGTCTCAAAAACCAAATTTAAGCACCTTTAGAGGCGTGGGTACCATCCAGTTCCTCAGGCCCTGCTAATCTCCATGGCTTTGATACTCTTCCCATTTGCACATTTTTCTTAATCTACTGGCCCTTATATATTTTTGAGTCAACAGACCCCAATGCAGCCCAATGTTAGAAAGCACTTCGTATTATGACCTAACGATGGAAGGGAGGACAGTTTTTTCTAGTGTTTAAAACTAAGAACAATCTGCCTATATGGCGGCAGGATAAACATTTGTGTGGTTGGAAGAGGCTAATCAAATCTCAGTGATTTTGAAACTCCACAATTTAAGAATAACTCTTGGCTGGGCACAGTGGCTCACACCTATAATCCAAGGCTAAAGGATCACTTGAGCCCAGGAGTTTGAGACCAGCTTGGGCAACATAGTAAGACCCTGTCTCTACAAAAAAACAATTTAAAAAAATTAGCTAGGCATGGTGGCATGAGAACCCATAGTCCCAGCTGCTCAGGATGCTGAGGCAGGAAGATTGCTTGAGCCCGTGAGGTTGAGGCTGCAGTGAACTGTGATTGTGCCATAGCACTCCAACCTGGGTGACAGAATGATATCCCCACCTCAAAAAAATTCCAAGAAGAGTAATTCCTTTGGATGAAGTGCCATGGGGTTGGGGATATTCAGGGAAGGAGGGACTAGTAAGGTCAGTTTCAGATAGAAGTAGCACCTTGAGGTCCAGAGATAAAGCCCCTGTGAATTTCTGACCCAGGCAAAATATTGCAGTGTTGTCTGAACCTGGTGGAATATGAGTCTTTATTCCAAATAAGTGTGGCCCTCAAATGGACCCTCAGTGGTGTTAAAGCAAACTAAATATGGCCTGAAAAGGACTCCATAGTTCTATATTTGAATCTGTGTGATGAAATATAACCTAGCTTAATAGTCAGACAAAACCAAAAACCTAACTTAATAGTATGCACCTTTAACAATAGCTGAGTGTTGGCCAATTCCAGCGGCCATACTTTAACCACTCATAGACTGCTGAGTTTTCAAACTGTGTTTAAATAAGGCAAACGCCGAGCTGTAACTTAACCTTACTCTTTCTGTACCTCACTTCCTATTCCTGTACGTCACTTCCCTTTTTGTCTATAGATTTGTTCTGACCACAGGGCACCCTTGGAGACTCTGTGAATCTGCTGTGATTCTGGGGGCTGCCCGATTTACGAATCATTTGTTGCTCAATTAAACTCCTTTACATTTAGTTCTGCTGAAGTTTTTTTTCATCAGTGGGCTGGGCCTCTTTACTGTGAATCAGGCGATGTCCATGGTGCTTTGTCACAGCAGTTCTTTTCTTCCTAAGCTAGTTCGTGTTTGTCAGAGTTGGTTTTGGAAAACATCAGACTTGCAGGTAGGCGGAGTGGCAATGAAGTTGTCCATTCCTGTACCCTTCCTCCATCATTTGCACATGACCCAAGCTGGTTCGTTTTCAGGAAGCAGGGGACATAGCAAAAATAAATTCATGAATAAGGCTAATTATGTTCAATGACAAGGCTAGCACCAAGCTGTTTTTACACATAAATTCAGTCACTCAGGCCACACAATCGAATCCCACAGCAAAAAGGCAGAGAGTTCTCTGAAAGATACTCACAGCTGTTACAGTTCATTCCAGCCCCTCCCGGAAAATTCCAAACAGAGGACATATGCCCTAGACACTGCCTGCCCTGTATGTCCTGATGTTAATCCCTGGAGGAAAAACTTGATTGGATTCAATGACAAAGCTAGCATCAAGCTGTTTTTAAATTAAACTTTCCTTGTTAAGGAAAAGGGAACTATCTGTGGCCCACGACTTTTGAACTTAGAAATATCGATATGGCCCATTAAAAATCAGCCTCATTCATTTGTTTGTTTGTTTGTTGCTTTGCCTCATTTTGCTTTGCTTTCTTATATGTAGGGATAACCTGAAGCAACGTTGGAAAATATTGGAAGTGTGTCTTCACCACTCTTTCTCTCTGTACCTTTCTTTAGCCTTTTGATGTACCAGTAGTCAATGAGCCAGATCTTTGGCTGATAATGGCTAGGCTACTAACCTAACCAAGTGAGCTGGAGAACTTAAGGAAAGCTACTTCCCCTTTTGAGGCCACAGCTGTGCCATCAATAAAACAAAGAGTTGGACCTGTTGATCTAACACCAATTAATGTGCCGTTAGTTTCTCTGCTGAACCTCTTACCCTAGAAAAGAGTTCAATAATTCACAGACCTCGATGCAGCTACTTTCCATCCCTGTGCCCAGGGCTGACATCACTAATCAATCATATCCCTCTTTCTGAGCATAGACTTAGCCTCATGCCCCTTTTAATATACCACTCTAAGAAGCCAACACCAATGGAATAGAGTTGTACTCAAGTAGAATACCCTTTGCCCTCCCAACTCTATGACTATTCTGAACCCCTCTCTACCATTAAATCATACTTGTTTATGTCGAATTAGCCATTTTTTCCCCTCCATCTTAAAGATGGTAAGGTGGGACTCACTGAATCCAATGTTTCTTTGAGCTTGCTCAAACAATCCTCCTGCCTCAGCCTCCTTAGCAGCTGGGACTATGGGTTCTCATGCCAATTTGGGTAGCTGTCATTCTCAAGCTGACCTTATATATTTTTATTGGGATAAAGATACCAAAACTAAAAATGGAGACACAATGTTATGCCTCCAGATATGCTACCTTATTTTATCAGTTCTTCAAAGTCCCAAATTAAATGATCTCTCTGTGAATTGTCATGTTATGGGCCAGGTGAACCATACTACACAAGTAGAGTCAAGCCTCTGTAACCCAGAGTGGGAAAAATCAGGTAAGCAAACCCTTTCTCTCCTCAAACACATCCATTTTTCTGAATAAGGCTTGTTTCTATCTGATGTTACTAGAGATACATGAAAAAGTAATGAGAAAAGTCCTCTAGAGTGAGGAAAGTATTTGGAGGGAAGCAGGATGGACGCATCACATATTTGAAGAATAAAATGACCCTCAAGTTCAGTTTGCAATACGCTTATAACTGCAGAGTAGCAGTTTTTTAAAGTATGTCAAGACTATGGCTAGATCTAAGTAAGACAGCAATAGAAAAAGTAAAGAAAAAAGAAAAGGAATGCAACAGACCCCAGAAGTTTATTCTTGTCAAAAAGTGCTTTTATACATGAACTATAATTAGGGTGACAACATAAGTTATTGCCCAAACCAGGACATGTTTGAGAGTGAAAGGGGCATTATTAATAATTGCACTGGGACAACAGGTGTAAGCCAGGACAGATGACACCCCAACCATGGTCCCACCCTTTGCAGAAACTTCTGAGTGTGAGTGAATCAGAAGGCAGTAAATAAAGAAAATATAGTTGACTGAGGCACAAAGTCTATGAACACTGCCTTCCTTCTTATTCAGGGCAATAGGCATGAGGCAAAGGTAAGATAAAGACATGAGGAAGAATGTTAAAAATAGGTAGTGTTTAAAAACCAATCTGTTGTTTATAATCTATTTTTGTTTCAAAGTAGGGTGAATCAGAAGAAAAAATTCACTTAAAATGAATTTTTACATCACTAGATGAGAATGCAATTCTTAAAGAGTAAGAAATCCCAATCATAGTTTTGAAACCAGCTATGTAGCTCTAAAAATCAGAAGTTCCATCTGACCCCAAAGAAGAAGTCACATTTCTGTGTTCAGACACTGCAGGATGTTGCCACAAGGATCTCTTGACTGTCTTTGCATCATCTCAGGTTTCTTAGAGGAAAAAACTACGTTATTTAATCTCATAACAATTCTGAGTGTTTTATAAATTGGCTGCTTCATTTTACAAATATCAAAACAGAGGATCAGAGATTACTTGCCCAAGATAACCCCATTAAACACAGACAAGGATTGAAACTCACCATGTTTTACTCTTCCCGTATTGCCTAGGACAAAGGCGTCAAACAAAAAATGGCAAAACGTAGACTCATTCATTAGCCTTTCAATATTTATTGAGTGCCTACCTTTTACCAGACATTGTCCTATGTACTAGGGATACAGGGATGAGCCTAAAACAGTGCCCTGACACTTATATTCTAGTGGGAGAGGTGGGAAGAGCATTATTGGCAGAAGGAACAGCACATGCAAAGGTTGTGAAAAGATGATCTCTTGGTTGTGTTGGAACATCAAAGATACTAATCCGGCTGTAGAGAAGTGAGATAGAGAAGGCTGGAGAGAGAACCACGGGAGAGAGTTTGTGGGGCCCTATAGCCCCAGGTAAAGACTTTGCGTTCTAAGTAGAATGAGAAATCAGAAAAATGTCAAGATGTTATTTATAGCAGTGGGAAGCCTGGACTGTAAGGGGCAAAAGAGGCAGCAGAAAGACCTGTGAAGAGGTGCCCGTGGTCTTCACAGATGCTAGAGATAATGGTGTTAGGTGAGAGAATTAGCAGTGGAGGTGATGAGAAGTGGATACAGCGAGGGTGTACTCTAAAGGCCATGGGAAAGGATTTGCTAATAGATTAGATGCTGGCCTCGGGCGCCAGAGAGGTACCAAGGAACTCCTGTTAGTGGAACCACGAATGCAGATTGGGAACAGGAGCAGGAGGCTGAGCAGGCAAGCGGGATCTCATTTGGAAGTTCTCCTCAAATGGAAGGATTTCAGATGTTAAGGGAAACTTTGGGGAGTTTTAAGGAAAGGAGGAAAATCATTCCATTTTCCTTTTGGAGAGATCACTCTGGTGGCTGTTTGGAATGGATTAGGGAAAGGAGGAGAGGAGAAGCAGTGAAAGCAGCTGGGAAATTAAATCCTGAGTTAGGTGGGGGATTATGAAGGCTGGGACTGAGACAATGGCCATGGGGATAAGGAAGAGAAGCTACATTTGAAATATTTATGGGGCAAGGGAGTTAATTTAAAAAACAGTGGCTTATTAGATGTGAGAACAGAAGGAGAAGATTAAAGTAGTCTCCCTTTTCTGAACATTCTGAAGTCTGGGAGGTTCAAGAATCTCAGCAAATCCCAGATTTTCTTAAAGGGCCAGTAAATGTAAATTAATGAACAGTTTAAAAAAATTCTTCAAAGAAATATAAGTTTTTAAAAGGGAGAGCAGAGACAAGGTATTTCTTTTTGTATTGCACATTTTTTTATATTGGGTCCAGAATTTAAATTTATACCAAGAGTTCGAATTGTAGTGATCATTGTGTTGACTCTGTATACCGTAAATAAGTGTAGCCATTATATAGGGTGGCACTTTTACACTCTAACGTGTTGTCTGTCTCAAGAGGCGCCTTCGAAGTTTACGGTCTGACTGTAATGATGCTGCCCATCATTGCTGCACATTTTCTACCCTTTTTGAAGGAGGTTATTTTTTAAGTCAGCTGGGCATTGCATCAGAAAGAATTCCCACTACTTTGGCCACCAACCTAATTTTTACTTTAAAATAGAAATACCCTGGCCAGGTGCTGTGGCTCATGCCTGCAATCCCAACACTTTGGGAGGCTGAGGCAGGTGAATCACTTGAGGTCAGGAGTTTGATACTAGCCTGGCCAACATGACAAAACCCTAAAATTACAAAAATACAAAATTACTACTAAAAGACAAAAATACAAAAATTACAAAAATACAAAATTACTACTAAAAATACATAATTACTACTAAAAATACAAAATTACTACTAAAAATTACAAAAATACAAAATATGGCCAGGAATGGTAACATGCGCCTGTAATTCTAGCTACTTAGGAGGCCGAAGCAGGAGAATCTTTTGAACCCAGGAGGCAAAGGTTGCAGTGAGCCGAGATCACGTCACTGTACTCCAGCCTGGGCAACAGAGTGAGGTCTCAAAAAAAAAAAAAATAGAAAAAAAAAGAAACACTCATCTCAATTGTCCACTTTGTTCACACAACGTGGCTGTTTCAAAAAGTCACGTCAGTGTACAAAGGTTGAAAATTTTCTTCACGGAGGTTATGTAAGATGCTGTGCTATGGGTTCTTAAAGCTGTATGGAACCACGGTATTGAAGTTTCCTCTTAAGACATGGGGGTTCTATCTGGTATCTTGGCCTTTGCGCTTCTTCTGGCTTCAGGGCTCTTCCTCCCTCCCACCTTTATTTTTACAACTTGTCTTTCAGAATCAGTTGAGCTCTCTGTGTCCCTAGAATTCATCCTCAGACCTCCAAGGCCAGATTATTTGTCCTGTGCACTCCTGGGCCTCCAATGTTTACCTCTGTCCCCACCATATTGTAATATTCTATCAGCTGCTCTCACCACTTATCTGTGATCTCTTAGAGAATTGGAATTGATCTTTTCACAGCCTCTAGCACTTAGCATAGGGCCTAAGTGCTAAATCAATATATATGCTTAATAACTGAATAATGGCTAGCTCTAAGGATTAAAACAATGTTTTTCCTTTTTTTTTTTCTTTAAAAAAAAAAAAGCAACCTCAAAACGGTTAATCTAAACTCTCTTGGTAACAACTTTAGCCAGGGAGTACTCATTTGGAGGTACATACATACTCTGACATCTGAGTGTCTGAATTATTTTATTGGTCATATAGAATAATAGGAGTCCATTTTACAGATACATTTTTAATTGGCATATCTGTAACCACAATAGCAGCAGCGACTAATCTTAGGCAACTGGCTTTACACCAGCTCCTGTGGCAGAAACCACCAGTTATTCCTTACTAACACAATCTCCATTTCATTAACAGTAATGATGCATATGTCTACATGCTCCTTTGAGTTGGCTATGGCCTTGCAACCAAGTTCCAGCCAGTGAGCTGGAACAAAGATGTTGAGAAGGACTTCCAGAGGGCTCCCTACAAGGTAGACAGACATTCTAGGAAAGCTCTTTTCCCCATTCTCAATTGTCTTAGTCCATTTGGGCTGCTATAACAAGATGCTATAAACTCAGTGGCTTATAAATAATAAATTTATTTCTCACAGTCTAGAGGGTGGGAAGCCCAAGATGAAGGTGCTGGTAGATTTGGTGTCTGGTGGGGTCCTATTTCCTGGTTCACAGACAGTGGCTTCTCCATGTGTCTTCACGTGATGGAAGGGGCAAGGGAGCTCTTAGGAACCTCTTATAAGGGCACTAATCCTATTCATGAGGCCCCCATCCTCATGACCTAATCACCTCTCAAAGGCACCCCTCCTAATACCATCACCTTGGGGTTAATGGTTCAACATTCATATGTTGTAGCATATGAATTTGTGGGGGGGACATAAGCATTTGGTCAGTCGCACTGGTACTTGCACTGAGCCATTTTGGACCATGAGATTACCTAGAAGGAGCAATCTGTCTCTAAGATGCCAGAGCCAAAAGAACAAATTCTGGGATCCCTGTGATGTCATGGAACCAATATCTTAGCAGCAATCTGCCATCTCCAAACATTAAAAAAAATTTTTTTTTGAGATAGTATGTTGCTTTGTCACCCAGGCTGGCATGCAGTGGGGTGATCATGGCTCACTGTAACCTCAAACTCCTGGGCTCAAGAGATCCTCCCACCCCAACCTCCCAAGTAGCTGGGACTACAGGTGCATGCCACCACACTGAGCTTAATAAAAAAAAAATTTTTTTAGAGATGGGGTCTCACCATGTTGCCCAGGCTGGTCTTGAACTCCTGACCTCAAGCAATCCTCCTGCCTTGGCCTCCCAAAGCACTGGGATTACAGGCATGAGTCACTGCTCCCAGCCTCCAAATGTCTTTGCATGTGGAAATGAAGCCTTGTGCAGTTAAGCTGTTATTATTTTGGATTTTCTATACCAGGCAGCTACACTTATTCCTAATGAGCTTAGGTGTTTTACAGAGAATATTTCGGTTAACCTTTACCATACCCCTGTGAGTCAGGGGTTATTGTCCCCACTTTTCAGCTGAGGAAATTGAGATAGCAGAGTTGAGTTTGAACCATGACTGCTTGACTCTAGATCCTGTTATTATATGAGAATGGTCCTCTGTTTTGAATGATTTATGCATCTCCACCTATATGGAATTGTTGACTTTATACTTTCCTATACATATCTTTAGATCACTCTTCTTTTTATCTTCTTTCACATGTTTTCATGGGATCAGAATTTATGGTTGGACAGGAAGCCAGAAGGACTTTGTTTTTAAAGTTTTTGGCCCAAAGAATGAGGTCAAATAAAATGTGGCTCAACCAAAGGGCATGTTCTATTATTCTCTGAGCATCCGTATAGTTGGAGTTTGTTTTAGAGAGACACTGATGCTTCCTTTGTCCTGCTTCATCTTCATGATGCTCTGAGAGCAAGACAGAACGACTGATGTTTCTGTTATTTAATGAATGAGAAGACTGGGTCAGTCTAGGGATGTTGACCACATTTCATTGTGTACGCAGGATCCAATACCTGAAGTTGCTCTGTCCTGTCTGGGGAGTTTTGGAGACCAATGTAGACAGTAATATACTGGAAGAATTTTAGAACTCAGGAGAACCTCTCTAATATCACTCTCTCAATATATTTTTTAAATTCAATTCTAATTATCAAAACTTATATAAAATATTTATACCAAGAATTTTAAAGAACTCCAAAATAATCAGAAAGGATAAGATTACAGGTAATTTTTCACCTGTTTGTTGGGGTTGTAAAAGGGCCATGATGCAAACTTACTTTATCTGGACTTCATCTGCCACATCTTATGCATTTGTAAAGAGATAATTCAATTTCTAATAAACATCTCTTGGATTCCTTTATAAGATATTTAGCTTAGCCATGTCATTCCCTTTCATCTAGTGAAACTCACTCTAGCTCTTAAGAGGATCATGTCATTTTGCACATCAGTGAATAGCCTCACATCTCCCGTTTCTACTCACAGCAAACATCCTTGAGGTTAGAGCTTGATGGTTAAATACAAAGAGTCCCAATGCCCTAAGATTCCACAGATGCCTGTTGAATTACCAGGATGCTCATAGACTGCAAATACTTAACAAAAGGAGTTTCTCCTCCTTGACACCCCTCTCACCCTCGCCCTCAACACTCTCACTCCCACAAGTGAAAGAGAAAAAAAATCCCACTTCAAACAGTGCACCTGGCTATAATCTATTCTACTTCAACTAATTGCTATTTGCAGTGGCATGAGGTCGGGGGACGGGGAGGGGGTGGAGACTTCACTGGCTAATAATGAAGTATCAAACCACAAAATGATTTCATACGGTCCATTGTTCCATTCCAGGGCAGCCAACATCTTACATTCATTTTCAGTTGCAGGAACTATAGTTCTCATACAAAGAAATACATTCCTAGCAAGGTACAGGAATTAATTTTCAAAATGACCTTAATGCAAAAGCAGGCAAAGTGTTTCAAGTTGTTTCAGAGTTTCAGAATGACTTTTACAGATGTCTGAAAATCACTCAACTTCTGGACTTTTCAAAAACCTTTAATGTTCTTAAAAGGGGCAAACCCCAGTTTTTATAATTGACCGAGGTTTGAATTACACTTTCATGTTTGTGACTATTTGTTGAACATCTGTCTAGTCAGATTGTACATGTCATGTGGACAGAAACGTTGCCCATTTTTGTTCACCACCTTATCATCAGTATTCAGCAGAGTGCTCGTAACATAGCAGGCATTCAATAAACATTATTGATTTCATGAATGAATGAAATCCCAAGGCTATAAATAATTCTTTAAATGTTTGCTATAATAATATCCTGTTGCCAAATGGCCAGAAGGGAAGAGAGAGAAGGAAAGGAATTTATAAAATTTTATAAATGTTATTGTTTATAGAATGCCTTATGTAAGTGGAAATATTTTCACATATAGTAATAATAATGGTGCTTATCGGTAGCAGTAGAGTTATTATTAGTAATAGTAATAGTCCTAGGGTAGTGGTAGTAGACTTGAGTGATTATATGCCAGGTGTTGGGCTTTGCTCTTTGCATGAATCATATTTTATATTCACAGTTCTTTGTGGGGGAGTTATTTATATTATCCCCATTTCACAGATGAGAAAACTGAGGCATAGACACATAAATAACTTTTTCAAAGTTCCAGGATCACATAGGTAGGAAGTAGCAGATTTTGAACTAAACTTTATCCCATCTGTAGCCCATTTTCCCCTTTTTTCCTTTCCTTTTCCATTCCTGTTCGTTTTCTTAGAATAGCATATTGATGGTAGACATTGCAGTTTGCCTCTTTAAGCATCTCTGCCAGGTCCCTTCTCCCTGACTTTCCTAACCTATGAAACTAGAAAGCTACCCACTTCATTTCCCAACATCCTCTGCGCAACAGCTGGCCGTGTGATAGTTTGGGGCAAAGAGTTAGAAGTGGAAGTCAGCAGAGAGAGGCTGTGAGTGAAGACTTGGAAAAGCTCCTGATTTCTCGAAAAAGGGGACAAGGTAGCTGGCATTCCCCCATTTCCCATCTGCCTTCCTTCATTCTCGAATGTGATATTTGTCTGTCAGGGGATGCAGAGGCCATTTTGTAACAATGAGGCTAAGACAATCACAGGACAGTCAGCCCCAGCATAGTGTGATGGCTGCACCAACCCCAGTCACACTTTATATGTTGATGTCTTATTACGTCAGGTAAACAAACCCCCGTTTGTTTCAGCTATGGTGAATCTAGCTTGCACGATTTGTAGTTAAAATCATTACAGCTGATGCCAATATGCATCTTCTAAAGTTAAAGCTGAGACTTAGGAAGCTGCTTCAGGGGTAACCAGAGGAAACTGGCTTTCGGTGATAAAACAAAAAATAATCTCACTTGTCTTGACGTTGAATCTCGCAGCGTGGGGATATTGAAATCTCAAGTCAGATAGAATGCACTAGATTGTGAAATAAGGTATAAATATCTATATTTGCCATTGTCTTTCCAAAATAATCCCAGGCAGTGAGTGTTGCTAATAAAAAAGTGTTAAGTCAATGCTTTGCAAATTGTAATCAGATTAAAAGAAAAAGAAATCCAGAGACAAAGAGGAAACCTGAAAATTCATGCATGGATATCCATACATTTAAAAGGACCCTGCATCGTTGCTCAAAAAGCCCAAAGAGCTTTTGTGGCCTGACATGGAGAACTCATAGGGACTGTGATCAGTCATTTAAGAGGTTGTGTGAATTCCTGCCATTCTTTTTGATGTTTGTTACAGTAAAAGGAAAAATTTCTTAAAACTTGCCTAAGTGGTAATCTCAAATTAAAGAGTTTCTCATGTCCCATATTTGTAAGCCTGCTGGTAGCTCTCTACTGGTACGTGTGGCTCTTCTGTCAATTTGGAATGATCTCCTCTGTCTGGATAGGACATTCTTGGCCTTTAGGAGAGAGAGATTATGTTTATTCATCTGGACTATGGCATAAATTAATCTGGCAATTTGTTTCTCCAAATCATTCAGTTCAGTTCCTTCATTCATTCAACATCATGAGAGACATTTAAGGGCTCTGTTTCTTGGAGTGCTGCCTTGTTGGCAGTCAGAAATTGCTTGATAGTTTCCAAGGAAAAACTGATGACTTAAACTTATTCATATTTATTTGCAAATTCAAAATGTAAAATAATTGTGGTTGTCACAGAGATTCCATTATATTTTTAAAAGTTGTCTTGCTAATATTCACTTAACTGACTAGTGTGTTTTTACCTCATTTGTGTATCTGCTGAAATGAGAATTTGCTGAGTTCTCATTTCCCATCATTATTGTGTGTCTTTACAATTCTCATAAATAAGTGTCTCAAAAGTGATTGGCTGAACATAATGTTAATGATGACGATAGGTACATAGTTACTATAGCTCAAAATAATGTCCTATACATGAACAGGAAATAGAATTTGAATGTAAATGTGAATATGTATGTCTTGGAACAAGTGAATATATGTGCTAATGTGACAGGTTTCTGACAGCTCCCCCCGCTCCACAAATGTATGCATAGGAATAATCAGAATGGATTTCTGAGGGTACGTTTTACTATAAGCGAATTACACCCTAGTAATCCTGACTTGAAAAATGAATAAATGAATGAATGAATGAATGAATATCTGAAGGTTGGTTATATTACTTGTCAACACCTAGGCTCTTATGTGTTTTGAAATTTTTAGAATAGAAACATAAACCCAACAGCATCTTCAGTTAATTTTTAAACAAAGCTTGATGATATGATTGTTTAGTGCTTGAATTTCTCTAAAACAAGATCAGAATAATGCTTTTTGATACAAAATTGGCAAATCAGTTAAGTCGGTGAAGAGACAAAAGTTCTTGAAGTATCATCCAAATTCATATTTAGCCATACTGTGGTTAAGATGATTATAATAAAAAGTACTATGCCCTGAGAGAAATCAGGGGCCTTTGGCAAGACTCCCTTATTCAGTGACACTTTTGGACTTATTATTGGTAGTGCACAAGGGAAAGAAGTTGCTATGGCTTCATTGTTAGATGAATCTATTGATATGCAGAGTGTGAACCAGTTCCTAGCCTTTATGCAGGACACGTATGAGGGGAAAGTGCAAGACAACATCTTGTTCCATTTAATTACTTAAGCCCCTGCCACAGGAGAGGGCATTCCCATGCAGTTAACAGTTATTCTGTGATTCATGTGCTGGCTGCAAGAGGTGGCTAGACTCAGTAGTGAAGCATATCTACACAAATAAAAGAGCTGCGCTGAATGCCAGGTCACACACTGCTTGATCCAAAGAGAACTGGCAGACACAACTCCGAGGAACACTACTGGCTTTGTGCTCCAGGGCAATCCAACGTCCGTATGACCACTCGAAGTTGTACAACAAGGTGGCCCCGACTCTGCCTCTTGCTCTTGATTCAGGGTTGAAAGAACTGGTGAAAATCAGAAGTCCACACAACTCCATCTAATGAGTATATGTCTTTTCTAGCTCTTTGTTATGAACTAAGCAGTGAGTAATAAATAACATTTTGCTTTCTGGCACTAGAGTATGCTAGCTTTTGAGGGAGAATGTGTTCTTACGGTTTTCTTCTTTTCAAATGAAGGATGAAGGAAAAAACCACATTTTTCTATGACACTATAATACCTTTTAAAAAATTCATTTTAAGTGGTTTGCTCAAGCAGACTGTCTCAATATACATACTCCAGTTTCAAAATGCTATGACTATAAATGTCAAGAATTAGATAAGATATTAGGATTACTTAAGAAAACCAAAGTGGAACAAACACTTCCATTACTGGGAATTTGATTCATTTCTAATGCTTGCTAATTTTCTTTGCTTGTTGAAAATAATCACGGATGTTATATTATTGGCCGTATTTTAAAACCACATTCAAATGCTCCAACATGCCATGAAGAAATACTTTTGAGAACAGAAGGCAACAAATGGGTCTATTAGGAATTCACTGACCATCATCTCCCAAGTTGAAAAGTATAGTTTCTAGCTTTTGGATAAGATTTGTTTAACAGCTAGATATCCAAACTGTTATGTGCCTGTTGCCATCCCCAACCACTTTCCTCTATGCTCAAACATGTTAAACATGTATAAATATTCGCACATATGTTCTTGCTTTGCTCTTTTTTTTCATTAACAAAAGAAGATATTATACCATGCATTTTACTCTGAAACTTGCTTTTTAATCACTCCAAATTATAGCCTGGGCAACTCTCCACATCATTAGATTTAAAAAATGTGTTTAGAACAAGCTAATGTTGTAAATGAAATAATATTATCAAAAGAAACCAACTGAATGCGGCACTTATCTCAAATGGAGAATAATTGTAAATGAATCCCTCGTTAATATGACAAAACCCTGTTATCAAGCCTGAAATTTTATGTTAACAGCTCATCATTTAAAAACTATGATATGTCCACCGGCCACGGTGACCCTCGCCTGTAATCCCAGCACTTTGGGAGGCTAAGGCGGGCGGATCACGAGATCAGGAGATCGAGACCATCCTGGCTAACACAGTGAAACCCCATCTCTGCTAAAAATACAGAAACAAAATTAGCCAGGCATGGTGGCATGTGCCTGTAGTCCCAGCTACTTGGAAGGCCGAGGCAGGAGAATGATGTGAACCCGGGAGGTGGAGCTGACAGTGAGCTGAGATCATGCCACTGCACTCCAGCCTTGGCAACAGAGTGAGACTCCATTTCAAAAAAAACAAAAACAAAAAACGAAAAAAAACTACCATATGTCTTTTGAACAGTTATTGAGGCATAACTGACAGATAATAAACTGCAAATATTTAAAGTACATAATTTGATACATTTAGGCATAGAAATATACCTGTGAAGCCATTGTTACAATCAGGATAATGAACATATCTATCAACCCAAAAAGTTTGCTCATGTGGAATCACTCATGTATAATTTCTGTCTCCAGCCCCACTTGGTTTCTCATCTCTAGAAAGCTACTGATTTTCTTTCTGTCATTATAGATTACTTTGCATTTTCTGGATTTTTATATAAATAGAATCATAGCATGTACTCTTTTTTGGTTTGAATTTTCTCCAGTGTAACTATTTTGTATTGTACGTGTCCTTTTGTAATTGTTAAGGAGTGTCCCTTTATATGTATATATAGTCAGCCCCCTTGATATTGGCAGCTTCTGCATCCTTGGATTCGACCAACTGCGAATCAAAAATATTCAGGAGAAAGAACAATAGAAAATCACAATATGGCAATAAGAAATAATGCAAATAAAATACCATAAAACAACTATTTATGTAGCATTTATATTATATTAAGTATTGTAAGTAGACAGGACTTAAAGTATACGAGAGGATGTCTGTAGGTTATGTGCAAATACTGGACCATTTCATGTAAGGGACTTGAGCATCCGCAGATTTTGGTATCCAAGGGAGGTCCTGCAATCAGTCCTCCAGAGATACTGAGGGACTACTGTATTACAATGTATATATCCAGTTACTGATAGACATTTGAGTTACTTCCACTTTGGGGCAATTGTAAATCAAACTGCTGTGGATTGTTTTCCAAAGTGGTTATACGATTTTACACTCTTACTAACAGTGTATGAGAGTTCTTTCATATTCTTTCATGATCAATATTTTTAATATAATCTTTTTAATATTAATATCAATCTTTTTAATTCTAATTGGGGCATAATGGTATCTCACTATGGTTTTAATTTGAATTTCCCTCCTAATAATGTTAATCATCTTTTCATATGCTTATTTACCATCTGTATCTCTTTTATAAAATGTCAGTTCAAATCTTCTGTCTATCCTTAGTGGGTTATTTGTTTTCTTACTGAGTTTTAAGAATGTTTTCTAGATTCTTGAGCTAAGTTTGTTACCAGATATGTGGTTAGCAAATACTTTCTTTCAGTCTGTGCCTTGTCTTTTTTTCTCTTTACAGTGTTTTTCTCAAAAAGAAGTTCTACTTAAAAGTTCAATTTATTAATTCTTCTTTTATGGATTAAGTTACTGGTATCATATCTAAGACATCTTTGCCTAATCCAAGGTCACAAAAATTTTCTCATATGAAATATTTGTGTATGTTACAAATTATGACTCGATTTCCTTCATCTTCCTCCTCTTTCTTCTTGCAAATATCCTAGCACCATCTCGGTTGGAATTAGAAGTTCAGATTTATCATTTTAGAAATAGTATAACAAAAACTATTTGTCTGCATTGGTTCTAAATTCCCGTTACCTTGGCAGGGGATGTCAACATTTTTGGAAGCTTGTCTTTTGAACTGAGGCTTAGGGAATTAGTGTGATTTTAGGATGAGTATACATTAGACAGATAAAACAAAGAAAGGGAGGAAAGTCATTCTAGGTAGAAATTATAAAGACAAAGTGACCTGAAAGGCATGCCGTGTTAAAGAACTTCAGGAAACTTAAAATGATTGCATTACCAAAAATGAGTGTCAAAAGAATGGCTCAATACTGAGATCTACATAGGAAGTATGTAACTCTTTTTTTGGTTGTACTTTGCTTTGGCACACAGGACAACTTACCCATTTTGCACCATACGAATTTTAACGGTAGCTTCTTATTTTTATTCTCTGAAAAGAAAACCCACTTCACACTGCATTAATAAGAAATATAGGGTTTTCTGAAGATTTTGTAGAAATAACAGAGGTGGGAGTTTCCAGTGTGTAGCAAGTACTCAGCATTTTATTAGAAAGTTATCTGTGCAACATCTATTTCCTGATTCTTCTCACCTTCCAAGTAGTTGCTGCTTCTCCTCTCCTTCACTCTCCAACTGCCCTCCTTTTCCCAAAGCTCATATTCTGTTAATGCCCAGATCTATCCTAGGGCCCTTTCGTCTCTCCCTTATTTTTAGGCAGTATAATTTAGCTACTCTTTTCTGGCATCTGTCTCCAAGATTGTATATCTCTACTGAATCCTTAATACTGCTTTCAGAATGTAAAAGCCATAACACTGAGGATGAAAACACAAGCTTCTCCAATTGCTAGAATCTGGCATCCCTAGAAAAAGAAATAATAGATTTTTTTCCTTTGTTAGAAGTACAATTGATAAGCATATGAAGGCCTGCATAGAAGAAGTGAAGAAGAGTTAAAATGAAAACTTGGCTGCTTCTTTGATTTCTTGTTTGTGGGGTTAGAGTCTGGTCTCAATAGTAAACTTATTTTCTTTTATTCTCCTTCACCATGATCTACAGCTTAATAACCATTGTATACATTAGTGAATAAAGGAAGAAACAGAGTATGAAAGGAATGAAATGTAGAGAAAAGCAAAGAAGCATTAGGATTGGAGGAAAGGAGATGAAGTCAGTGTTGAATTTGAAATACTTACATTAGTTCCAGATTGAGGAATTCAATAAGTGTTAGTCAGCTATTGCTACTCTAATAATACTGCAGCATAGACAATACCAAAATATCATGACATATAATGACAAAGATTTATTTTGCTCATGTATAGGTTTATGGGTCAGCTGAAGTTTAGCGGACATTGTCTGGTCATGGTTGAATTTAGTTGGTTGGCTCCAGGCTGCAGGTGAGGTTAGAGTCTGCTCCGGGTGTCTCATTCTGGGAGCAGCAGCTCATAGGGTATATTCTTCCCTTGCTGATGGCAGAAGCACATGAGGCCAAGCCACATCTTGCAAGGACATATAAAACTTCTCCTTGTTTCATGACCATGAACATTCCATTGGCCAAAGCAAGTCACATGGCAAAGCTCAACATCAAAGTGGTGGGGAAATGAACTTCACCCACTCTAGTGAGAGATCTTGCTGAATTCCTGGCACAGGATATGGTTGTGTGATTCTTTAACTGAGAGGTTTAAAGAATTGGGAGGAATAATTCAGTGTACCATAAATAGGCAGTTGAAAGGTGAGACTGGAGTTCAAAAGTGAGGAATTCATAGTTGATAGTGGAAGCCTTAGGCATATTTTTCAGCACACAGAAGGGAGGGTATTGAATGATAAGGCTGGCGCTGGAACCTTAGGATATGCCTCATTTAGGAAGTAAGTGCAGGATAAGGAGTATGAGAAGAACACTAGGAGGGTGGAATCAAAAGTGTAAAAGGGAGTTTTGTCAGAAGAAACAATTCAAGGCTTGATGAGAAATTTTAATTGGTCTAATGATAAGCATTTCATGATTTTTTCCCCTCTACTCTCAACCCTCTACTTCTTTTCTCAACCAGATAAGAGAACTGAACTATCTACTGAAGTCTCTGATCCCATTTTCTTACCACTTGATTCTTATTATAGCAAAACAAGCATTATAAAGGAACAGGTAGAGTTAATTTTGGCTCTCTGTTAAGCCTTTAAAACATACACAAAGAGGGTTATTCACTAGTCCACAAAGTTTCTATATACAAACACATACACGTATATCTAAATTTAGTATATGTTTACTATGAAGGATCTTAAATATCACATATTAAATATGTTGTATGGCCAGCCTCATGGAATAATGCACACTTTCATTCATTTGCTGTGATTCATCACTTCATAAGCACTGGGAGGACCCTAACCACAACTGTGCAAAAGCTTCCATAATAAAACCATAATGGGCACTGCACAAATTGCCTTTTTTAGATTTGGGGTTTCATTGCAATTGGGAATTTTGGATGAATTTTCTTGAGGTTTGGCTTGAGGAAATCTCAGTTGCTCTTGGAAAATCGTGAATCTGGTATATGGCTTTAGGCAGAAGATATGCTCTAAAGCTCAGTACTGGATGGTTATGGTGGTGTTAGTGTGTGGTGGACTCCATAGAAAATTATGTGTGGGAAGAGCTATTTTTCCTTCTTGGGCGTGTATTGAGAAGAGAAAGTGACAGTTCAGGTCAGATTTATTGAACATCTATTTAATACTACTTGTAATTGTTCTTGTCACTCCCCTGTTGAAAATCCTTATAGATGAAGTCTAAATTTTCTGACATGGTATGTCAGGTATCAATTTATTGCCTCTCATTTTCCCTGTTTAACATACCATGTGGTTTTTGTCTCCTGCTTGGACCAAGGCTGATACATATGGATCTAGGGATCACATGAACCAATCCTAGCTTTTCCCCCCAGCTTCATCTCTCATCCTTTCTCTCTTGGATTTGACTCTTCAGTCATAACTTCCCTCTCATCTCTGGCTTTGGGTCACCCTTTCTCTTACCCTACTTTGTTCTTCCTATGCTTTTGTCAATAAATCCCACTTATCTTGGACATGTCAGAAAGCAATCATTTCTTCTGGAAAGTCTTTCCTGAATTAGTCAGTACTGTGGGTGACTTTCTCAAGTGCTCCTGTAACCAGCTTTTAGTCCTCATCACCCTATGTTGCAGTTACCAGTTTCCTTCTCTTTCTCCCATGAAATATGCTCCTGGAAAGTCTAGATATTGTATCTTTCTCCATTATAACTTCAGCTCCCAGCTGGGCCCAGGCACATAAACCCAATGGTACCTCATGTGTATTTGCTGAATAAATGCCTAAATAACAAGGTGCCTATCTTTAGGGAGATAATAATCCGCACAAAACATTAGTGCACTGAACACTAGTTGAGCTTAAAAATGCAATTCTGAGTTAATCGTTTAGACAAAGCTGGTTGGAGAAGGCAGTATTTGCGCTGGTCTTAAGGGTTTCATGAGGCAGAGTGAGGAATTAAGGATGGAGAAAACAGAATAAACAAATACATAGAGAAGGCCTCATTTATGGCATGTTCTGGACATGTGAAAAGAATCTCAGTTTTCTGGGATGGTCAAGTGTGTGATGAGAAACATAAATGTGGCAAAGAAGTGTGAACAGGAGGTTTTGGGCCAGATTCTGGAAGGCCTCAAAATGTACGCAGAAGTGGTGGTTATAAACAGGTGGTTCCACAGTATGAGCATCATCTGGGAATTTGTAAAAAATGCAATTCAATTCTAATGCACACCGTAGTTTGAGAACTACTCTTCTAAAGTATTGAGACTTTTCCTTCTTAACCCAACCTGCCATTGCTGTGTCTGTGTTTACTATAGAAGATCTTTTCCAAATCTCCTTAGGGCTGCTGTACTTTGAGGTTAATTTGCCCAGATAAATAGAACGTGGTGCATCCTGCTGGCTTCTGGATCATATGTCAGACATCTTCAGAGAAGTCTGACCTCAAAAATTAGCCCCAGTCCATAATTTCCGCATTAGCACATCCTATTCTCTCTCGAGTTCCCGAGTTTCCCCTCCTTATAGAGATTGTTTCTGGGATTCCTCTGCTTCACCATTTCCAAGGGAAGAAAAGCCAAATTCTCAGAAATATTTGGGTGTGGAGTCATGGGCCGCTGCTCTTCCTAAATCTGTTCCCCTAGTATTCAGCAAGTTTATACTGATGCCTGCACTGTCATTTAAAGAAACAAGGTCATGTGTCCACAGAATGCATACTGAGGTCATCCTTTCCTCTCCTTCATTCTTGGGGAGACCTAATATTCAGGATTAGCAAGAAGACGGTGTGTTAAATCTCTGCTAATTGAACTGCCCACCTTCCTCAAGGGTGGTCCTGGTTTGCTGCTGCTGTGAACGTTTAATTTCTTAGATAATCCAAATCTATTCCCCTCTCTCAAGCTTTTATTACCTTCTTTCCACCCTCATCCAACAGAGAAGTCTCTTAACTACTCAGTTACAAGTCTCCTAAGTGCCCAGCCTTTACTTTTGAATTGCTCATTATCTTGTAATTAGCGAAGATGTCTTTCCCATTGGATTGTGGATTCTATGTGGTTAGGGACCACTTCTGATTTCTTCACTACTACATCCCTGTGTTTTATAGCAGGGCCCAGAACACAGTGGGTGCCTAATAACAATTTTTAAAATTCTATGACTGAAGGAGTGATGTGGTGTTATAATGCAAGTCCTAGGAGTTTACCTTTTAGTAGCCCCGGGGCCCAGAGTCATGTAATAGTAGGCACTAAATAAATGATTATTAATACCTTGGCACATATTATTTCCCTCTCCTTGGACTGACTTCCTTCGTTTCTGGACCTACTAAAATCCTTATCCTTTTTCAAGACTCCAGTCATGGTGACTACATAAGACCACACGGGTTGTACATCTCACAATTCCAGGGAATGTTATTCAGACGAGATTGACTGCATTCAGAATGGTATGCCTATAGACCAGGGAATGCTATTGAAATAGACTGTGATGTGAAGAGCACCCCACTGGAGTTGTACAATATAAAACCCCTCCCAGTTCAATTGTCTCCTCTACCAGGAAGCCTGTCTGGATACAGACTGTAATCTCCATGGGGCAGTGATTTTTGTCTTACCCAGCACCTAGAACAGTGCCTGGCTCGTAGCAAGCGGAGAATGAATGTTTGTTGAATGCATGAATAAGCTCCTCAGTGAGGAAAAGTCGTTTGTCCTCTGTGCCTCACACCTTGTCCCTGCTTGTTGTTGAGCAACTGTTTTTTGTGGAATGATGTTCGAAAGTTCAGTCATAATTATGATGCAGTTCCCAATGATTTGGGACCTTAGTTGTGCTTTCTTATACTGGAAAGTGAGGGCTTCAGAGAGCCTATAATTGTAGGACTGAAGACTTTATACCACTTCTATATCCAGGTAGATCAACTCTACATAGAAATTTTTGGAAACTGTGCACACCCGTGTTTTAATGTGGTCTGGAAGTTTTACTTCAGGGTGTGGTACATGCAGTGTAGGCCACAAATCATGGTTTGTGAGAAGTACTGTTTTGAGAGCAAAGGCACTGGAAACTTGGATAAGAAGCACGAATAAGCCCTAATGGAGGGCAGCAATGCTCAGAGGCTGCCAGCCCAGCCCCAAACTTTAGGCACAATCACGCCCCAGCATTGCTGCCTTGAATCATATGAAAGGGTGGTGTTCAATGTTCTGAAATGTTAGAGAAGGGCGGGACTGGTGTCATAAGCTCAGGTGACCACACCTCTTATTTCTGGTAGAACCATCTGGATATGCAATTTCATGTTTTGTGTAGTTAGAGGTCTCAGACAGATCTTGCAAGAATCATCTGTTCTCTTGCATAAGCTACAGAGCCCAAGAATCTATCCACGCTTTATTGGATGCATCTCACTTGACAGGCTATTTATGCAGAGATGTCTTCTATTGGCCTGAGGAAAAAAAAAATGGTGATGCAATCCTCGAGTGTAGAATTTAGGTGTCAGCACACTATGGCCCCTGAGTCAAATCTGGCCTACATCCTGTTTTTGTGAATAAAGTTTTATTGGAACACAGCTATGCTCATTGTTTACCTACTGTCTATGGCTGCTTTCACTCTACAATAGCAGAGCTGAGTAGTTGAGATACAGACTGCATGGCCCACAAAGCTGTAAGTATTTCTTTTCTGGCCCTTTACAGAAAGTTTGCCAACCCCTGACTTAGGAAATGAAGTTTCTTCTGCCAGTTAAAGGCGCCCTATTGCAATTGCCTGTCATTTAAACTCTCACAATAAGTTTAAATTCCACGATGGTTGGAAAACACCTATCTTATGCACTGCTGTATCCCCAGGAACGGTTACATAGTAAGTGCTTACTATATATTAGTCAAATTAATTAATTAACAGTTAAAAAGTGGACAAACTAGAGTGGAAATAAAATATCCCCTGGAGAGGCACAGAAATTACCAGTAATTTGAAATCTACATTGATTCCTTGAGAACTATACATTCACTTTTGTTGCTTAATTTTTTACCTCCAAGAGTTCCAGAAAAGTTACACATTAAGTAAGTGTTCAACTATTGATTTATATGCACCTAACAACTTTCATTTTAATTTTAGAAATGTTAGTGTAGAAAATTGTGACCTTTGAGATGCAATAAAATATATACTTACCAAGCCCCAAATTCCCTTTCAGAGACATCTTTTTTTGTTTTTTTTGAGACGGAGTTTCGCTCTTGTCGCCCAGGCTGGAGTACAATGGCATGATGTCGGCTCACTATAACCGCCACCTCCTGGTTCAAGCAATTCTCCTGCTTCAGCCTCTCGAGTAGTTGGGATTACTGGTGCCACCCAGCATGCCTGGCTAATTTTTGTATTTTTAGTAGAGACAGGGTTCTGCCATGTTGGCCAGACTAGTCTCGAACTCCCGACCTCAGGTGATTCACCCACCTCGACCTCCCAAAGTGCTGGGATTATAGGCATGAGCCACTGTGCTTGACTCGGAGACATCTTAACATCATTGCACTTACCTATTGTAGTAGTTTACTCTGACTGCCATAATAAAATACCACAGACCAGGTGACTTAAACAACAGAAATTTATTTTCTTGTAGTTCTGGAATCTGGGAATACAAGATCAAGATGTTGACAGGGATGGCGTCTTCTGAGGCCCCTTTCCTTAGCTTAGAGATGGCTGTCTTCTGCCTGTGTCTTCACATGGTCTTTCCTCTGTGCCTGTACATCCCTGGTATTTCTCTCTGTGTCCAAATGTCGTCTTCTTTAAAGACATCAGTCAGATTAGATCAGGGTCACCCTCATACCCTTCTTATAATTTAATCACCTCTTTAACGATCTTATCTCCAAATGCAGTCACACTCTGAGGTACTGGGAGTTAGGGCTTCAACATATGAATGGGAGGGCACAATTTAGCCCACGACACCTACATATCTCTACATACTTTCTTCTTTTACGCAAGGCTTGAGTACTTGCATGAAATCACATGTGAGGTGACTATCACATCACTGACCACTGAAAATAATGTGGCCAGTTCTCCCAGTTGGGGATGTGTGCTCATCTCTACCTTCTCTATCAAAGGAATTCAAATTCCTTCTGGGTCAACGGTTTACCAATGACTGTTCCTCCAGTTAAACTTTCAACTAAGTCTTCAAGGTCAAGGTTTGCCCTGTACGGACAAATCATGTAAATACTTTCAAGGTACTACATATGTTTAGAAATGGGAGAATAAAAGATGGTGGGGTGAGGAGGTAAACATGTTGGCATCCACTGTAGTCCCAGCAACTCTGGAGGCTGAGGTGGGAGGATCACTTAAGCCTGGAGTTTGAGGCTGCAGTGAACTGTGATCACACTGCTGCACTCCATATTGGGCAAAAGAGCAAGTTCCTCTCTCTTAAAAAAAAAAAAAAAGATGGAGGACTACTTAACCTAACTGTTCAACCACTGGAAATTGATTAGATTCATTATAATACAGCCATAGTATAGGATGTGATATAGTCTTTTTAAAAGTTTACTGAAGAATATTTAGTGATCCTGAAGGTTCTGTACAATATTGTTATAGGGAAAAAAAATCAATTCACAAAACAAAATGTGTTCACTTATTTAATAAATATTTATGGAGCACTGGCTATGGCCAGGCAGGCAATGTTTTAGGTTGTAGGGATTTGATGAACAAAGCAAAGCATCTGCCTGTGTGGAGCTTAAACTGCAGTGGAAACACTGATAACAAGCAAATGACTATAAAATATGCTATCAGCTCATGTGTGCATTGAAGGAAAATAAAGCAGAACAAGAAATCGAAGAATGGCAAAGAGAAACAATTGTTTTTGCTCATTTGGTCAGGAAGCTTTCTTGGAGGGAACAGCATTTGAACAGTGACCTGACACAGGTGTGAATGCTGGTCATTGGAGGTTCCGGAGGAAGAACATTCCATGAGGGGAAAACTGAAAATGCAAAGGTCGTGAGGTGGAAATATGCCTGGAGTGTTGGGAGAATTTCAAGGGGGCCAGTGTGGCTGGAATGGAGTAAAACAAAGGCTCGCATGCCAGGAACAGCATGATTTCAGCCCTGTGGAAATACAGTAAGTGTACAGAAAAAAAATTCTAAGGAGAGATAGCAAGATTATGACACTATGGGTCATCTTGATTTCCTTTCTTTTGATTGCCTACAATATTCTGAATTTTCTGCCACGTCTGTATTACTTTAGAAAGATAAAAATAACGAACGTCTTTATACAAAAGTTTCTGTGGAGCTCAATACCTTTGCCCTGGATGCTCTGATTGGTTGCTGGGTGTTTAGACAGCCACTCTCACTGTACCTCATTCCAGGAACAGGGGAGAATCCCCAGCTGGGAAAGCCAGAAGGAGGTGCTTATTCAGATGCTCTCAGGTAAACACAGCAGGCTGATTTACAGTTAGCGGTGAAGGTGCTAATGTATCCTCTCAATGGCATCTCCCACTATCAGCTATCAATACTTGTTAGCAGAATCCAATAACGACTTAATTGGCAACAGAGATCTGAACAGATGTCTCACCTAATAAAAAGCCTTTGTGACCAGCAAGCTGACCCCTTTTGGGCTTAGCTGGGCTTTGGTACTTTGTGTGTGACCCCTTTTGGCAGTTGTCATTAATCAGACAAACTGGTTGATTGTTGATTGCTGTGTGTACCAAGTCTACGAGTCAAACCTGGACCCATGGAGTGTACTTAGACCAGGTTCCCTGAACTCTGACCTCGGCCTTGTCTTCTGTCATCTCATTTAATACACACACAGGCTAGACTCAAGGGCTTTATTGGCATCAATTGTAAATAGCTATTGTAGCTAGATTCTTCACCCACCCATTCACCCTGTGAATCCCTGGTGGATTACTATGGACCCTTCATCACACAAATTTAAGTAAGTAAAGAGGTTGTTACTGGTGCTTATCTCTCTCCTTAACAAAGAGGGTCTGTGTGTGTTGTGAAGTGAACTGGCCTGAGGTTCCATCCACTGGTAGAAATGACCCCGAAGACTTCCTGTTCAGGGAGGGCAAAGAAAAAAGTGCTTTGAGATAGAGAGATCCCTTTTCCTCCTCCTGAATGTGTCAGGTAAGGTCAAGACGATGGTTGTTAGATTGCGAAGGCATTTTATCTTCCAAACTTCTGCTTGAATCAATTATGTTGGTGAATAGAATATGCTATTGTTAAGAGAATAGGCTCTTTACGGAGGCTTAAGCAACCAAATAACACAATTAATGTGCATGATATTAAGAATAAATGCCCAGAGACAGCATTCAGAACACAAGTAGAGCATTTCCTTGCGAATGAAGACGTTGAAAGGTTTGTATTCTATAATCCTAATTTCAAAGTTCACAAGTAGTCAATAAAAAGGGAAAAGATAGTTGCATGATCAAATACATTTGGGCCTTGTTAGGTTTGACAAAGTGAGCCAGGTTGTTTTACTGCAGAACTTATCAGAACCTTTCATGTATAAGATAATTAATGGAAGTGTTATTTTGACTTAACCCTTCTTACAAAATAGTGGTGTTGGGTAGAATACAGGCCAATCTTTATACAGAAGCTGACATGCATCTTTTTTTTCTAATTTTTTGTATTTAGTGGTTCACAAATTTCTGATTAAAGGGAATAAGTTGAATTTTTTTCAGGCTTCCCATTAGTCTCACCAGTAATAAGCATAGTTTTCTGAATCAGTGAAGAGATGAATTCATGGACGAAATGGAACGGAGAAGTGGATCAGCAAAATGTTCTCAAGAGTCTTGTTGCTTCCTCTCTGGCTCTATTTTTGTTATTGTATGATTCTGGGCCATTTCCTGTTATTATTACACTTATTGTTGTCAGAGGAAACCAATTCGTTTTAATATTAGCCTGAGCAAAACATAATTAGGAAGAGAATCTGCTACCAAAAAGGAAACACGTATGTGCGACTTTGCATTCCAAAGCCCAGTACTCAGATAAACACGCACACGCGTGCACACACACGCACAGGGAGGCACACATACGCACACATGGGCACACACACAGAGGAGCCCTCTCTATACAATCTCAAAACATCCTGCCAAGCCAATAAAAAACGGTCTTAGCCACTCCAAGGAAAAACAGCCTGAAAACCAGATGATTTACCAAGCTTTACACGCTTCCTATTTTTATTCTGGAAGAGGAAAGAGAAGAGGTGATAGAGAAGGGGCGAAAAAAGAAGGGGATTGGCAAGGGAACAGCTTGGAGGTTGAAGGCTGAACTTCTGGCCTTCCCTTCTTAGATCTTTCAGTACTCCAGGCTCACTACTGACATTTGTCTCCTGTGAGCTGAAACCTCTGGGTACTTGAAAGTCCATCATACCCATTCATGTGCTAAGACTTCCTTCTTTCTCCCTTCTCTCCCTCTTTTTGCCCTCCCTTCCTCACAAAAGGATTTTCTCTTAACTGAGTGTGCTGTTCACCCCCTTGGAAGGATCACCATTTCCTGGACAGATGCAAGAGGTGGGAAAGGGTCTGGAGAAGAAGCGGAGGAGGGAGAGGGAACCAGCAGGCGAGGAATGCCAATTCTACCAGGCTGTTAGGTCCTTTCATGGTTTATTTTATTTAATACACACAATCATAGTCTACGATAGGCATTGTTATCATCCCATTCTACAGATGAGGAAATCGGGCTTACAGAGGCTGAGAGATTGCACAAGGTTACAAGGTTAGGAAGTATTGGAGGCAGGATTTAAATACAGACAAGTTTACTAACTTCAAAGCCAATACTTTTACCCACAATCCTAATGTACTTCATTTAACTTCTTCAGGCTTCAGGGTTCCTATTTATGAAGTAGAGACTGTCCCTATTTTCACTCTTATCCCTCCAATATCGTTCCCTACACAGTAGACAGAAAGATAGCAGCCATTTGAACTGGGCTTAGCTTCCAGGGGCAGGAGATAAAATGAATGTCTGCAGTCAGCCTGTATGTGCTGGTATGGATCTACTCCACAAAATCTTCAGGACCTGAGCTTCTTCCAACTCCGCACTGTCCCATCCAGAGGGGTGACCCTTGTCTTCATAGTCCAATATAGCAACTGGAGCTCCAACCATCACATCTGCATTCTAGGCAGAGGATGAAGAACAAAGTAAAGAAGAAAAAGGTCAAAACCACCTGTCTTTTAAGCGTGACTTTTGAATTACCCCATCACACTTCCACTCACGGTCCATTGGCCAGACTTAGTGTTATGGCTATACCTGCCTGCAGGAAAGGCTGGGAAATATAGTCTTTATTCTGTGATGCCATGCATCCAGCTAAAATTGTGGGTTTTCTATCATGCAAGAAGGAAGAAATGGCTACTAGGGATAGTGCACAGTGTCTGCAAGAGGAACCCTTTCAAAATGTAAGTCAGATCATGTTACTCTGCTGAAAACTGGGTAAAGTCTTCCCACTCGCTCAGGCTGAAAGCCAACATCTTTGCAGTGTCCAACAAGGCCTTCCATGCCTTGTTCTCAAGAGTCGTTGCTTCCTCTCTGGCTGGGCCCTTCGTTCCTTAAGTCTCTGCTCAAACATCACTTCATCGGGACCACCCTACAGGAAACAGTATCCACTCCCCTATGACTCTCTGTACCCTTTACCTGGCTTTGTTTTTGTTTTCTGCTTTTATCCCCACCTTATCCCACCTGACACAGTCTATATTTGTTCAATTTGCTTATTGTCTATTTCCGTACTAGAATATAAGCTCAATGAGATCTACGACCTCATCTGTTTTTTTCACTGCTTTATATTTCAGGGCCTGGTACAGTGGCAGGCACACCGTAGACATCCAATAGACAAGAGTTGAATAGATGAATGATTGAATAAATTCTTGCTTTCTCCAGCTTCCAAAATTTGGGTGAGGATGAATGGAAGTTTCCAATCTCAAAAGAGACTTAAAAATAGGAGGAGTCAAATATAAATTATTATTAGCTGTCCTTTGATGTCCTCCCATTTGTAAATGTGCTCTGTTAACTGTGAAGAATAATGCAAATGCGATTGGCCATTATTGTTTAGAAGTAAGGCTCAGTGGGATAGAATTTCCAGTCATTTCTTCCCAAAGGACCAGAACTATTCATTTTAAATCCATTTCTTCCCTGCCTTCAGTTTTGAATGAACATGGCTTTGCTGCTCATAGTTTCCTAATATATCACTTTGATGGTTTATTTCACCTTAAGTAGCATGGAATTGAAGTCTGAGACTGTATCAGGCTGATTTCAGGTCTCTTTTGCTTCCCTTTGTGACATCGCAGTAGGGGAGAATTGTCAAGCTGTGCTTGGCCAAGTTAAATGAGGAGACCAGATGGTCAGAAAGAAAGGAATTTTGGTCCAGGTTTAGGAGGAGAAAAGCTGGAGGCAAAACTCCTGCATAGTTTTTGACCTGGAGATCACAACACTGAGCACTGGGGGTACGTTGTTGAAGGCTGGGGTACCCCAGCAAAGGTTTGCAATGCAGGAGTTCCTTTTGGTGTTACTCTCCTAGGACTTTCTGCCAAAACTTCAAAATGATTTTGCTGTGCTGGAGTTTTGGTTATATGGGACTTTTAGTTTTCAGAGACAGAGAACATTGATTTATGTTAAACACAACAAAAAGGGAAAAAAAAAAAAAACGGGAGGTAAAGAAGTCACTTTTGGCTTTTGCTTTTAGCAGGCAATTTTAAGAAAAAAGAAAACAAAATCCAAAACGGGGGGAAGAAAGGATGGAAGGACACAAAGCAGCGATATAGAAGGCGATTTTTAATATCTCTAGCCCCCAACACAGAGAAGGCAGCTGGTGCAGAAACCCGGAAGCTGTTCCAAGCTGCATTGCGAAGTGGCATCGCGAGCTTTCTGGCACTGAGACAGGGTGAGGAGGCAAGAGATAGAAAGTCAGGCAGGAGAAGGTGGCAGGGGTCCAGGCAGGAAGCAGTCTGAGTGTGAACAAGTGTCTTCGTGGTAGGGACAGATGGAAAAAAAGACCTTAGAAAAAATACTGCTGAGAAAGGAAGAGCCTGACTTCTTAACGTCCTCTGATAAAGCATTTCGTCGCAGCTGGCGTTCGGCAGTCCTGGTTTTTAATATGCTGACTGCTGTGCTTGATATCAAATGGCAAGGCTTCTGCTCTGTGGCCTCAAAGCTTAAATGTTACCCCAAGAGAATAAACATACAACACTGTTCTAGGAGAACCAGAATGCCAGGGTTGCCAGGGTTGACTGAGCTCGTCCAGGTTTTATTCTGATTGTCTCTAGCCTGCCTTGGTGACTTAATAGCAATGTGGCATGTCTATAGCTGAGACGATAAGCCACTTTCACATCACCTTCCTCGTTTAAGCATTCTAACTGCTCTGTGGCAGGAAAGTGGAGTGAATTATGGTCACCATTACAAAGATGAGAGGACTGAGGCTCACTGAGGTTGGATGGCTTGCCCTCATTTGTAAAAGTGAGATTAGTATCTGGTTTTCTGTCTCCTAATGTTTGCCTTTTCTTCGAGTTATTTACCGGAGTTAGTTATCAATGCTGACTGAGTGTGCACTCTCCTAGACACCGGGGAGAAGCAGAAGAGGAAACCAGATATGATGCTTCTCCTTGGGACTCTCCTGACCTAAGAAAAAAGACAGATGAATGCAGATAACTGAGTCTATATACAGAGACTACCACAAGTTCACACTTTACTGAATGTTCAAACATGGTCATGCGCCCTAAGGGCATTGTTGGAAGCTTCTGGAACTAAGTCTCTGGGGATTTGAATCAACTCAGAAGACTGACTCATTCACTTGGCTGTGCAGGCTATTCCAGATATTAGGAGCTATGTATGTGGGGCCCCGGATTTGGGCCAAAAGATGCATTTGACTGGAGAGAAGGGATTGAGATTTGAGCAGTTGTTGGACAACACAGAAATGAAATAGCCATAGCAAACTTGCCTGCCGTGATTTCTCTGCTGAGATAATGGAACTTTTCAGACTCCGTGTAACTGGGATCTAGATAAAAAGAGATGTCTGGAAAAAACTGGTCCCAATTGTCGCTTGGCTTTGCTTTCATAGCTATCTGAGTGTGGCATATGTCAGACTTTGAAATGCTGGGTCTCTTGGAAATACAAATACCATCTGGTTCTGGATAATTCCCAGAAACCTAGGCTACTCAGTAGGAAATGAGGAGCTGGAAACATAATACCGAGACCAGGGGCTTGTTCTTGGGCCACCCTGTCTCGTGTCCTGGTCATAGTCACATTACTCATACAGAAAGTGTCAATGGGAAGACACCACAGGGTTCATCTTTTCATGACACAGTGACCTCTGTTATGGATGTACTGATTTCTCTTTGAGAAGCCATCCCTCCCCCAGTGTTTATAGTCTAGCAGCCAAGTCCCCCTTGCCTTGGCCAAGGGCAGCCTGAAACTCAAACAGGGCCCATCCCTTATCCCTAGATGGAAATCTTGAGCAGAGTGCCTGACGGGACTGAAGATGGCTGCAGTTCTATCAAGCAGACAGTGGTTCTCTGAAGAGGCTCCCCTCTGCCCACAGCCATGAGTGTCTGCTCCCCAGATGCTCCAATCCTCCTTCTCCAGCTTTACCTTCTGTTCCGTGAGCTGCTTCCTTTTCTTTCTCCAAATCCCTCTTTTGCTGGTTGGACGAAGATTGTTTCTGTTGCCTGCAATCAAAGAACTCAAAAGGATGAACAGGCGAAATCATAAACATACTTTTAAGTGCTTGGGATATGCCTGCTTCTGTCCATCCTTCAACCCACTTGCATCAGATGCCCCCTTAGAGGATGAGAGCCTGTCCTGTGAACCATGGTGGTTCAGAGTGGAACAGAGCAGAGTGTGGAACACCAGGATTTAGAGCAATCAGTGAAATATGATGTAAGCCTCTATTTCAGAAAAATTACTAATCATCAGTTGATTATTAGTAATCAATAATAGCCTTCCCATTTTATATCAAGCGCAGCACTCAGCATATTAAAAACAAGGACTGTTGGACACCAGCTGCGATGAAATGCTTTATAGAGGACGGCCCTTGGTGTCTACGTCCATTTGCAAGTATGGCATTCATTACAAGGCTGATTTAAGTATAATCAGTAAGTTTATATGCTGGATGCTCAAGATGATTTCTGGCTAAACATGGAATTTCTATTTCTATTTTCCTTATGTTAAAAGTCAGAACAGCAAAATGTATTCCTAATGTCACTATTACGACATTTACATCCCGAAAGTTGCAGTAAATGATCAATACAATAGTGGAATGCCTAGAAACCTGTTCCTTTTTTGCTAGAAAAAAAAAGGAGGGCACTTTTTATGTCTTTGATGTGAAGTTCATGTTCTTTGACAGTGATTGATGGATCATGCTACAGTAAAGGCTGATTACATTTTACTAGAGAAGTGAAAAAGAAATGCAGGAGAATCTCACAGCTCTGGGATTGAATGGAAAGCAAAGGAGGAGCTCTTCTAGGGGGCTATCTGATGCCTCTGTATAGCTACTGAATCTCTGGGGCCATGGATGACAATTTGGTTCATCAGTAGGTCAGCATTCAAGAGTATGGGCTGGATGCAGAGTAAGCGACCTGCTGAGAGTAATGGCCATGGCTTTACTTCTGTCTTCAAAATCCTGAACAAGCTCCCCTTTTGGCCAACTCTAACCTGGAACCATGCAGATTAGGAAGAGAAAGAGAAGGGGATTCTGAGAAAGATTTTAGCGTGGTCAAGTTGATAACGGAATGATTCAGAACAATGAAACCCTTATCAACTAGGTATATCTCTTTTTTTCTATATTTATCGTCCAAATAAAGCAAAATCATGCCTTCACCTGCCTGACATGATGCAACTGTCCTTCATACAAATGAAAACAGACTAGCCCTCTCCAAGATTCTAGACACTGTGTCATTTTATTCATCGTTGGGTTATGTTTACTCGCACTACTAGCTGAATTACAGTCCCCTTTAATATCCTGTAACTTAAATACCAACATATAAGGCTTACCATTTTTATTACATTTTATATTACATAGTAAATTAATAGGAGAGGGGGCAAAGAAAGAAAAATTATATATTATATATGGATATATAATTAATAATTATATGTTACATATATTTATAAATATATAATAATTATATGATATAAAATATATATTATATTTATATAATATATACATTATATTTATATAATATATATATTATATTTATATTATTATATATAATATAAAACATATATATACACACACCAAAAAGGAAACACGTATGTGCGACTTTGCATTCCAAAACCCAGTCCTCAAATAAACACTCACACGCACGCACACACACGCAGGCAGGCACACATACGCACACATGGGCACACACACAGAGGAGCCCTCTCTACACAATCTCAAAACATCCTGCCAAGTCAATAAAAAGCAGTCTTAGCCACTCCAAGGAAAAACAGCCTGAAAACCAGATGATTAACCAAGCTTTACACGCTTCCTATTTTTATTTTGGAAGAGGAAAGAGAAGAGGTGATAGAGAAGGGGCGAAAAAAGAAGGGGGTTGGCAAGGGAACAGCTTGGAGGTTGAAGGCTGAACTTCTGGCCTTCCCTTCTTAGATCTTTCAGTACTCCAGGCTCACTACTGACATTTGTCTCCTGTGAGCTGAAACCTCTGGGTACTTGAAAGTCCATCATACCCATTCATGTGCTAAGACTTCCTTCTTTCTCCCTTCTCTCCCTCTTTTTGCCCTCCCTTCCTCACAAAAGGATTTTCTCTTAACTGAGTGTGCTGTTCACCCATCTTGGAAGGATCACCATTTCCTGGGCAGGAAATATATAATAGTATATATTATATATTAATTTTATTATATAATATATAATTATTTATTATATATTTATATATCATATACATTTCTATATTATATTTATTTATTATGTATATCATATACATTTCTATATTATGTATAATTATATTATATATCATATACATTTCTATATGATATATAATTATATATTATATATTTACATATCATATACATTTATATATTATATGATGATATATATATACTCTTCTCTGCCCTCAGTATGTGGTAGTGACTCAGTTTCCCCTTGAGAGGATCAGTTGTCCCCGATGTGCTACAGTAACCTCTTTCTTTGCTTATCAATCTCCTAGCGTGCTGGCCTCAAAGTGGTCAGGTGGCAGTGTTAGTTTACAGTTAACAGCTGTTGTTTGTCCCTGGTGAACAACCCCCTGTGAAAAGCACACAAAACCTGCTCCTGTTTTCTCAAAGCTACAGATGTCTTCTCGGGCTCTGCTTTGGAGCAACTTTCCAATTTCCTCTGAAACATGACCTTGGAATTCAAGGCATATTAAGTCTTTCACACAGAAGTTCCATTTGGAAACAAAGAATGTGTAAGAGGAGGGAGGTGGAGGAGAAGAACATTCCTTTTCAAGGAAGGTATTTTTCAAGGAAGGTAGGTTCTTCCAGAGGGGATTGTATCACAGTTGTTCCTTGTCCTTGGCCCTAGCACCATCACCATGTGTTGCTTGTGGATCTAAAACTCTATTTTCTGGTGTGATGTGTCATGAAAAAACTAACATGAGAAACCTACGTGGAAGAGCAATGAGATCATGTGATTCTTGGGACCAGGTGCTATATTAATTCAGAAATGTGAAATAATTCTGGAAACAAAATCAGAAAAACTATCCTCCAATCTTGCACAGGGCTTCTGTTAAAAATAATAATAATTTTATGAGGTTAAAAATAACAGAAATTATAGGTTGAGAAAATATTGAACACTTAGCTCAAGACAGAAATTGGTAGAGTAGGGGGAAAGATTTGCATTGGCTGAGTTTTAACTTATAAATCAAGAAAAATCAACAGAGAATTTAATCCAAACATGCACTGCACATAGTTTCTACTGGGCTTGTGTTACCAAGGTTAGTGTTGTGGTTGAGTTTGCTAGGGAGGAAGCATGAAAAATTGATGACATCTGTCCTCTTAGGTCTTTTTTGCTTTCCTGATAGCTACTTCAGAGGCCTTGGCATTTTGTGATAAACTCTCCAGACGACTGGTGAAAATGTAATCATGGGGGTTGAACAATTGGAAACCAGAAGTCTGTCTGTGTTTCTGGGACTCTTGTGAAGCATTTTCCCCTTGCCACCAACAAGATCAGAGAATCTGGAGGTTCTATAGTAGAGTTGTCCTAAATAATGGAAAGCCACTAAGATGATAAGAAAGATTAACAGTCATACCAAACCAGTGAAAATCAGGGTATCTTTGCCTCCTGTCACCACCACCATCTCATTCATTCGTTCAAAAAAAGTTAGTAAAACACTGTGGTAGATGCTGTTGGTTATTGTTCATCTCCCTTGGGCCTTGCCACTTAGGTAGACTCCAGCCAACTTCTTCTGCCAGTATCTGTATCTCTTTGTTTGAGGGATTCTCCAAAGTCACTCTGCCACACCCACTGCTAGATGAAGAGGTGAGGAATTGGTGCTACCTGGAGCAGGCCCCCACCAATGATTGGCAAGAGTTTCCTTATAAATACCTCAGCTCCCTCACTCCTGGGTGAGATAATGCTGAGGTATGTTTCTCTACCATATCCCAGTGTCCCCATGGGACTGAGCTTCTGTGGCCCATGACATTAGCTGGTCAGATGGCACATCTTTTACCATCTGCTTTCCTTCCCTGTGTAGCTCCCTATCCCCTCCCATTGTTTTCTACACCTCCCAAGTCCACTCTTTCTACTTGCATCCTCGCTCAGTCTACTCCTGGGGAACCCAAACACCTACTGTGTGCCAGGGATTCACTGATTGAGGATACAGCAGATGATGAGATTTCAGACACCAGTGACAGGCTGGTGGGAAGATGTTTGATGGAAGTTTGAGACTTTATTCTAACAACTTACTTCATAGAATTTGTGTGAGGCTTAAACATATAAAACTCTTAAAAGAGTGTTTGGCATATAGCAACAACTAAGTAATTATTAGTTATTATATTCATTATTCTGATGAGCTAAGGCATTGGGTGTTTACTAGTTCTCTTGTTAAAATAGAAATTTCTATGCAAAGGTAGTGCATTAAGCTCTTAGTGGCCATTAAAGCTTTAAGGGAGTAGATTTGTCAAGAAGCTTTCATCACTGTGCTAGACTTTGAAGGAATGAGTCAAAAGGCAAGGTAAGCTTTAAAGGTGGTGGGGGAAGGAGCAAGAGCTGATTGACATGAGCCTTGGGATCAGTTCCTGGGATCTCCTGGTAGGCAAGGATCATCCTGGGGCTCCAGGTTGCCTAAGTGCCAAGGCACAGTCTAGAGCAGGCAAATCCAGGCTTCTCTGAGTCCAAAGCCCTCAACAGAAAAGTGGCAGTGCTAAGATAGGTCGCACTCATTCATTTATTCATTTAGTGTTTACATACATTTGTTCAATACTTTTTTTGAGTTGGAGTTTCAAAGGTTATCAGAGGATTCCCAGTGGAAGAGCAAGTATTTATAAATCAATGGTGTGCAATAAAATATCCTAAGTGCTTTGGGAGAACATATGTGTGGATCAGAAACAAGAGAATGGCTCCTTCTGCTTTGGGAGGAAGGGGAGGAGGGTCAGGAAGAGGGAACTCTTGATCTGAATTTTGACAGATGACTGACCCTCCTGCCCACTTCACTCGATTGCACCCCCAGCTCTAGGGCATGGGCAAGTCACTTCATTTCTCTGAACCTCACTCGGGTTCTTCACCTGTGATATGGGGATCCTGACCCTAAACTCACAGGGCAGCTCTGAGCATTGCTGAAGAGCAGGTGTGGGAAAGTACTGAGCAGCAGCTCTGCAAATGCCATTTTCCATGCAAGATATGGCTAAGCAAAATACTTTTCAATATGAGGATCACCCTGGCCTGAGGGAGCCCTGGCATAGGCTGCATGGGGACATGAGCAGGAGGGCACAGAGAAGAAGGAGTCAAGCTCTGGAGTCAGATGGCTTCAGTCCAAATCTTGGCTTTATTCCTTATTGATTATGTGACCTTGGGCAAGTTCTTGAACTCTTTGAGCTTCAGTAACTTCATCCATGCAGCATGAGTGATAATATTAATATTAATAGTTCTCACCTCTTGGTGTTGTTATAAGAACGAAATGAGATAATTTAAGTGCTTGGCGCACAGTAAGCACTCAGTAGATGTCATTATTATTTAGAAGGAACTCCTAGTAGAGGGAAAAATTATGTGACAAAGTTCCTAGCTTCTACATCTGGATGACTATCATTCAACAATCTAGGATTGGGTTCGAATGATCAACTCTTTAGATTTAGGGGGCTTTGTGTTGTGACTCACTGGCTGCAGATATTGGCAATGCCTGACTCAGGTACCCTAGACTTTCTTCTCCATAGGCTGAAGGCTCTGTACTGGACACACCTGTGACTCCCTGCCTAAGAGGATGCAAACTTGGTCTGCACACTAGGCAGGCTGAATGCGCCCTTAGACACAATGACAGAGGAAAGCTAATGGACAAGCACCCCAGCTTCCTTGTCTTCTTGTTGGGGTGTGATTCTGAGGCATTTCTACAATGACCTTACTAGTCACCCTGCAAGATTCAGTTCCAGTTGCCCATAGCAGTAACTAGCTGAAAGACATACTCCTTATTGCCTACTTTCCCTTCTCTATCTCAGGCTCCCATTCCTCCACTAGTATACTCTAGGATCACCTCCTAAGTAAATTAACTGCACTGAAATTCTTCATTATAGGTCTGTTTCTGGGAGAACCCAAACCAAGACACTCACTGGTATGTGCCTCTAAACAAGTTCAACACGGGCTAAATGAAGTGCAAGGTCATATAGCTACCTGCATATAATCACAACTGTCTAGACAGCCAGTTCAGGCCCAAGCAGATTTTTGCTTGCTTGAATTATTTGGGTTGGCTTGGCCAGGCAGTCCTGGACTCCCTCCAAAATTCTTCCAGCCCCCGCTTTCCTTTCGTCTCAGAGACTTAACCTCCGAAGCTGGCAGGCTTCAGATGGGAACAACACAGGATGCTGCGAAGGGCGAAGTGTGGGCTGCTCCTGTGAGCAAGCACAGGGTAGAAACGCAGCTTTTCTCTTGTTCTTAAAATGAAACACCAAGGCCCTCCCATCTCCTCTAAGTCCGGAGATGAGGCTCAAACAGTTAGTTCTCTGGAATCAACACCACTATCAAAGGTGAGATATCAACACAGAGTTGGAGGTATGGATGGGAATGGGAGCGAGTTGTCACCACTTGGAAACACTAATAGCAGGTCCACCCTGGGGTCATTCACATCAGGCTCCCGCGTTACTCTCATGACTATACAGCAGAGCTGATGTGATTCATGCGTTTATCGTGATGCCCAGGCCCTCGTGAAAAGTCTGCCAGCTGAGCAGATGGAGAGGACCAAATTCATCTCAAATTCAAAGGTGGGAAGGAGATTTAATCATAGCAGCCCTCCTCTTCTCAATAGACCCCCTTGAGAAGAAGGAGCAGGGAAGAGCCAGGATCTCAGCATTGCAGAACCAGAAATGAGAGGGCATGGATTTCAAGAGAAGACAGAAGCCGTTGAGATAGTAAAGAAAAGGCAGCATTTATTGAGGGCCTCGCATGTGCTGGGCCTTGTGCTAAGTAAGTACATCATACACACAATTATAGTCTCACTCCTTTTCTCCCTTTCTCTCTCTGACTCTCTCTCTCTCTTTTTTTCTCTCTCTCCCTCTCTCTTTTTCTTGTTTATATATTATCCAAGTTTAGAGATGGAAAAACTGAGATTTAGAGAGAATAATTTTTTTTTTTTTTGCCCAAGATCACTTGCGCAAAAAGAGGGTAAAAAAGATAAATGAGGTTTGACCTAGGTGTATCTTACCCTAAGTTTGTGTTTTTATCCATGGCACTTAGGAAGCCTGACCCATTAGAAAACCATGAATTGTGATCCTTCTGGTCCTCCTCATTGCCATGTCTGGCAATAGATATTTGGGGGTAAATGTACCCTCTGCTAAGTATGGAGGATACAAAGATAAATGAAAATGGGCTCTCCTTCCTTATTATCACTTTGATTTTTTCTTTCTGTGCCTTTTATCTCCACATTCAATTATTCAACAAGCTTCTTTCACAAAGTCATCCAGACTTTGACCTTCCTCTTGACTTCCCAAGTCACCAGGGGATGGATCCTTATCACATCTCCTCTGGGAGTGTCACGGCCTCAGCCACCTGGTGGCTTTTCTGCCTTCAGTTTATTGGGATAACCTTTTGAACCATGACCTCTGCAATATCACCTGACAGGCAGAAGCTGGAATCTATTCCCTCCACTATCATTGGGATGCACAGGGAAAGAGGACAGGATTGGGAAATGAGGAGCTCAGAATCTGGCCTTACCCTGGCATTAACTCCTGGGCGATCTTGACCAAGTCACTTCTCTTTGGGGCCTCAGGTTTTCATCTGTAAAATGGAAGATTGGGATTTTAGAAGTTTGGGGTTTCCTGGGAGTGTTTTACGGGCCTCTTTATAGGGTTTATTCATTCACTATTCTTTATGCCCCCAATATATGCCAAGGATTGTTCTTAGCAACAGAGATTGAGCAGTGAATAAAAACAGAAAAAGCACCTGCTCTTGCTAAGCTTACTTACTTTCTAATCAGGGAGACCAGCCAGGTATGGTGGCTCACACCTGGAATCCCAGCACTTTGGGAGGCTGAGGTGGGTGGATCACTTGAGGCCAAGAGTCTGAGACCAGCCTGGTCTAGCCGGTACAAAAATAGACAAATGAGCCAGGTGTAGTGGTGCATGCCCATGGACCCAGCTACTTGGGAGGCTCAGATAGAAGGATCACCTGAGTCCAGGAGGTCAGGGCTGCAGTGAGTCATGATCATGTCACTGCCCTCCAGCCTGGGTAACAGAGTAAGATTCTGTCTCAAAAATAGATAGATAGAACAATAGATAGATAGATAGATAGATAGATAGATAGATAGATAGATATAGATAGATAGATAGAATGGTAGATAGAAGATAGATAGATAGGTAGATAGATAGATAGATAGATAGATAGATAGATAGATAGATAGATGGATGGATAGGTAGATATATAGATAGATAAGGGAGACCAACAGTAACACATAATCTATTTCAGGTAATGGTCAGTGCTGAGAAGAATAACAAGCTGGATAAGGACACAGGGAGACAGGGTGCTATGTTAAATAGCTGGCTGGGGGAGGACTTATGGTGCGGTGACCAAGCAGAGCCTGAAGGTGGTGAGGGGCAGAGTCATGCAGATGGGTAGGGTGGAGTTCTTCAGGTAGAAGGAACAGCCTATGCAAAGGCCATCATGGGTGTGAGCATGGCATATGTAAGTAACAAGAAAGGGGCCGGGCGTGGTGGCTCACGCCTGTAATCCCAGCACTTTGGGTGGCCGAGGCAGGTGGATCACCTAAAGTCAGGAGTTCATGACCAGCCTGACCAACATGGAGAAACCCTGTCTCTACTAAAAATACAAAATTAACCGGGCATGGTGGCACGTACCTGTAATCCCAGCTACTCACAAAGGCTGAGGCAGGAGAATCGCTTGAACGTGGGAGGCAGAGGTTGCAGTGAGCTAAGATTGCACCATTGCACTCCAGCCTGGGCAACAAGAGCAAAACTCTGTCTCCAAAAAAAAAAAAAAAAAAAAAGTAACAAGAAAGGGACCAGTGAGGGAAGTGGAGTCACTTATAGCGAGGCAGGAAATACTGTTAGAGACTTGATGAGGCACATGATCATAGAGAACTTGGAAATCCTGTAGGACTGTTGGAACTCACCAGAGGGTTTGAAGGAAAGGAATGACAAGACACAACTTAACATTTTAAACTGTGGCATATAAATATTGATAATCCGCAATAGAATGTGGATTATCAAGAGGGAATTAGGGAGATCAGTTAGAAAACTTTTGCAAAATCCAGATCAGAGCTGGTGGTGACCTGACCAGATGAGAACTGTGGAAGAGAAATGCTAGAATGTGGAGTCACACTGGCAGGATTTCCTGATGGATGAAATGTGGGGTGAGAGAAAAAGGGAGGCAAGGCTTATGACCCATGAAGCTAGAAAAACTAATTGCCATTTACAGAGATGTGAAATTCCGGGAGGAGGAGCAGGTTTGGGGGGAGGGTAAGGAGTTTGGTTTTGAACATTTTAAGTTCAATAGCTAGTAGACATGTGATGTAAGGCATTTGCTTTATGAGTCTAGCATGCTGAGAACCTGTCTGAGCTGGAGAAAGAAATTAGTGGCTCATCAGCATTAGAGATGGTGCTTAAGTGGTGACACTGAGTGAGCTTAAATAGGGAATGAGTATGCATAGCAGACGTGGCTGTGGAGCACAGCAGCATTTAATGACAGGGAAGAAGGGAGAACCCAGTCAAAGAGGCTGAGAAGGAACAACCTGCAAGATAGGAGGAGGACTGAGAAAGGGGCATCCTAAACTAAGGGGACAAGTCTTCAAACAAGAGGATGTGATGAGCTGTAGCCAATGCTGCTAACAGGGCAAGACGGAGGAAGACTGAGAAGTGACCACTGGATTTGGTATCATGAGGGCCACTGATTCCTTTTAAGTGTGATTTCAGTGAACTGGAGAGTTGTGAAGAAGGCTAAGTGTGCAGGGTTCTGACCCCTTCCTTGGTCTCCTCCAACCAGTGGCACAATCTCGGCTCACTGCAACCTCCACCTCCTGGGTTGAAGGGATTCTCCTGCCTCAGCCTCCCAAGTAGCTGGGACTACAGGCACATGCCACCACACCTGGCTAATTTCTTTTTTTGTGTGTGTGTGTATTTTAGTAGAGATGGGGTTTCACCATGTTGCCCAGGCTGGTCTCGAACTCCTGAGCTCAGGCAATCCGCCTGCCTCGGCCCCCCAAAGTGCTAGGATTACAGATGTGAGCCACCATGCCTGGCCAAGTTTTATCAAAAGAAAATAGATCGTCAATAATCTGGACAACAAGAGAAGAATGGAGACTTTCTACCTCAATGTGAGTTGTAGAGGAAAGAGGATGTTTCAGTCCTCCAGACCTTCAGACCACCTGGTCCACCATCCTTAGGAGACCAGATGAGAGGCAGCTGGGCTAGGGTAGGCTAAAGGAAGAGGTCAGGGTGAGATCTTGAAGGATGCTGTATTAGTCTGCTCATACACTGCTAATAAAGACATACATGAGACGAGGTAATTTATAAAGAAAAACAGGTTTAATAGACTCACAATTCCACATGACTGAGAAGGCCTCATAATCATGGTGGAAGGCAAAGGCACATCTCACGTAGTGGCAGGCAAGAGAGTGTGTGTAGGGGAACTGCTCTTTATAAAACCATCAGATCTAGTGAGACATATTTGCTATCACGAGAACAGCATGGGAAAAAGTCACCCCCTTGACTCAATGACCTCCAACTCGGTCCCTCCCATGACACGTGGGGATTATAGGAGCTACAATCAAGATGAGATTTGAGTGGGGACACAGCCAAACCATATCAGATGTCTTTGGGGTTTTAAATAAGAGGACTCAACCTTGCTGATAAGATAGGGTACACAGAAAAGCACACAGAGAGAACCAGAGCTCAGACTCCAGAGGCTGGCAGGCACCAGGGAGCTTTGTGGGAACCAAGCTATAGCCTGCAACTCATCCGTTTCAATTGTGTGAGCAACACATACCACCATCACATGGGAGGAACCACATAGCTGCTCTTCCCATTGCTGTCTGATGAGCTTCTGCCACCACCTATCTTACCACTTTTGTTGGATTTTTCCAGCTGAAAGGATTCCTGCTCATGCTCTAAAATTTTGCAGATCTGATCCTCACTACCCCATATGGACACACTGCTTTTTAATGACTCAGGACACTTGTAAATCCCCTGAAACAGCGTGAGTGGAAAGGTGGTGCTCTTGATACCCAATGGGAGGTATAGATGAGAAATTCTCCAGCAGTAGCACCTGGATTAAGTTGGACAATGATGAGACTTACCTCAGATACACAAGATTTTATTTGAGAAAATATTTTTGATCTCAAAAGTGTTTGGGAAGATTCTGGTTTCAGCTTCAACATGTAAAGAGCTTAGAAGTTGTCACTTCCATCCTCACAATGAGAAAAAAATGAAAAAACTGAAAAGCAACATTTTTCTCAGACCCATCAGAGATCTGAGATTACAGAGGAAACCACCACCCTGAAATCTGGAGGGTTCTTAGGAAGCCCAAAGACAATAGAAAACACAAAACAAGGACAAGAGATGAATTTGAAGCTGTAACACCCACAGCTACAGCAAACGCTAAACGCAGTCCAGCATGTAGCCAGGTTAACATACGTCCTCATGTTAGGGGCCTATTTACCTTTGTTCCTATTACCTGATACAACATATTCAGCTTTCTACAAACAATTGCAAAGCATTCTAAAAGTCAAGGGGAAACAGTCTGAAGAGTCAAGCTGAGCATCAAAACCAGACTCAGCCATCACACAGATTTTGGAATTATCAGCCACATGATCAAGGCCAACGTCAACAGTGATGTTGAGACAGAGAGTTCCCTGGATCCCTTTGTGGGACTTGTGACAGGGATGGGGCTTGCTTACTCAGCCACTGTGCTCAAACTCCTTGCAGGAGGGAGAGCAAGCAGGTGAGCGGGTACTGGGGCCTGGGCAAGTGCTTTCGGCCTCTGATCCCAAGGTAGCACCAAGGAGTATGTTACAATTAATGCTCTTTTAGCAGTTGCTGTCCATAGATGGCTAAGTATTAACCAGTTCAGTGGAGAGTCAGGGTGACAGCCTTTTACACCCTGTCCTCTTGGTACCAGGTCCTTGTCTGGTGTCCAGGAAGAATCAGGTCACAAAGACTTGAAGGATGGTGAATGTGGAGGTTTAATTGAGTGATGGAGGTGTCTCTCAGCTGAATGGGGCACTGGAAAAGGGATGGAGTGGGAAGATAATCGTCCTCTGGAGTTAGGCCATCCCTGGCCAAACTCCTTTCTGACCATTCAGCTGCCTCTTCAACGTTCAGGTGCTTATTTTCTCTCCTTCTCTACTGTGCCGCTCTGCTCCTTTGCCAGTGGAGTTTGGGTGTTTTATGGGTACAGGATGGGGGACATGGTGGGCCAGTGTGGTTTTGGAAAAAGCAACATTTGGGCAGGAAAACATGGATGTGAAGTTCTCATTTAGGACGGCAGGCTGACGCTTGTGGGTGGGGCCTTTGCCGAGGAACCATCCTCTCCTATCCAGTATTTCCCTGCATCCTGTTCGTATTAATAGTAGGTACCCTTGATATGATGTGATGAAAACGATACTTTGCCTCTGTGGTCTTCATCCCAAGAACAGATGGCTCCAGTCTAACCTGAGGAAAACATTGTCTATGAGCATACTGAGGGACGCCCTCCACAATACCTGCTCAGTACTCTTCAAAACTGTCAAAGTCACCAAAAACAAGAAAAGTCTAAGAAACTCCATCAAGAGGAACCAAAGGAGATGTCACTGTTAAATTAATGTGATATCCTAGATGGAATCCTGGAACAGAAAAAATACATTAGGTAAAAACTAAGGAAATCTGAATAACGGAATAACATGAACTTTAGTTAATAATAGTTTATGAACATTGATTCATTAATTGTAACAAATGTACCATAATTATGTAAGATGTTAAAAATAGGGACAATTGGTGTGGAGTATATGGGTACTCTCTGTACTATCTTTACAATTTTTCTGTAAATCTAAAACTGTTATAAAAATAAGATTTCTTCAAAGAAAAAAATGTTTTGCAGTACCTGGGCTATTCATCACCAAGGTGTCTGTAGCTCTAATAAACTGAGGGATTTTTTTTGGCTTTGTTTTAACTGTTCCATCTGGGGAGCCCAAAGGCCCAACTTATTCCTTGGTCCACTGTGTAAATACAAAAAATTAAAAACCCTGGGTGGAAAAAGATGTGAGCAAGGATGTGAGCAAGACGTGAGCAAAAAGATGTGAGCAGGATATGAACAAGAATTAAAAGACTGCCAAAATTGAATTTCAAAAGACAGAAAATTGTGATGCTTAAGAGCACAGCCTCTACTACTGATTAGCTGAGCACCTTAGGCAAGCTATTCAACCCCTCTAGGCCTCAGTTTTCTCATCTGTAAAATGGTGATAATAACAACAGTATCTAGCTCTCATAAGACCATTATCAGGATTAAATGATACAGTGTAAGATGGTTACAACAGTCTCTTGGGACATGGAAAGTATTGTGTGTGTGGTGATATATATGTATGTGTGTGTATGTGTATATATATATATGTGTATAAATGTGGAATAAACAAAAGGTAATTATCTGAAATTAGCAATCTATGTGGAATCAGGAGGGTCTGTGGCCAGAATATGGTAGTTTTTGTACTATCTGTATTTCCATTAAGAAAAAAACAAAAAGCACAGACAAATACCCATGACTTTCTTTTTTTTAATATTTGTTTTGAAATGGAGTCTTGCTATGTTGTCCAGGTTGGCCTCAAACTCCCAGGCTCAAGTGATTCTCTTACCTCAGCCTCCCATGTAGCTGGGCCTACAGGCATATACCACCATACCCAGCTTAGATTCCTTTGATTTTTCCTGAACATTTATTTACGACTAAGTGAGCGAATTTTATTTGTCTGACATTGTACTAATCACTTTGCATGTATTTAATGCATTTTGTTAAATACACACAAAGCTCCCAGTTTCTGATACTTTCATTTCTTTTCCTTTTTTAACAACTAGGAATGTCTATTCAGCCCATACTGAAACTATCTGGACTGCCCACTGAAGCTGGACTGCTCCAAAACGCCCATCCTTCCCTGGGTCAAGCAGATCCTGCAGCTGAACCATGAGGCTACCAAGGGAAAATGTGTTTTCAGCTTCATTCTGTCATAATCCAACAGTAGCACTTTTTGAGGACAGCTTATTTCCAGGCTTCTGTGTACTTTCCTCTTCGCTTTGAGCCACTTTTGCCTCTCGTATCCTAGGAATAAAGTGTCATAGCCGGCAACGTTGCCCAGATTACATTCTGATGATGTGTGGGGCTCAGAAAGCTGGAAATGAAGAGCGGGGCGGAATGGCTTTGCCCAGCGTCTTTTCCTGACAAGCCTATTGCCCGTCGCTGTGGCCATTTTTCCAAACATGAGCCTCAGCTGAGAATCTTCCACCCTCAGGTGTCAATTTATTTTCCTAAGCTGGAGGCTTTGTCTTGGTGTCTGGAAAGCAATTTGGATATTCATGGTGGCTAAAGCTATCCAGTGGAAAAATAAGTCACCATCGAGTAATGAGACCAGACTATTGGGTGTCTCATATCCTGGCTGCAAATGCAGATGCCAAAGAGTTCAGAAAATATTTCAACACAGGCAGCATTGTTGGAATAAGTGACAGTTGCCCATGATGACTTAGGGACCAACACCTATTTAGACGTGTGAGATCTGGTGTTTTTAAAAATCAGTTTCATTATTTATTAATGTACCTGATAATTCCAATGTGGTTGATGGGGGAGTTGAATTCTAGGAGCACCATAGCAACATATTGCTCAATTCTCTATCATTCTGTTATTTATCTTCCTAAGACTGGCTCAACAAATGGTCCCAAGAAGATTTTATTCTACTTGAAGGAGCGACACTTGTATTTCTTAATCACTGTTATGACCTGGATTCACGGCAAAGTCCACTTAATTCTGCCTCCTAATGACTATCATATCTACCCTTTCCATCACCATCTCAGCTCCTATCTCAGGCTCTCCACAGATTTTTTTTCTACGCTAATGCAATCTTTTCCTTATTAGTCTTTTCTGTGGTTAGCTTCACTGCTGTCCTCAACCCAATCCTTTCTTCATGTTGCATACAAAGTGACATTTTACAGATACATCAGAAATACATACTAATATTTTATTTATATAATTAATAGACCCTGATGCCTTTTAAGGTGTGGGAAGATCTTTCTTTGGCAGGTCTTTCTTTGCTGAGTAAAGTGATGGGAATGGAAGTGCTAGAATAGCGCTCGATTGTTCTGCATGAGAAAGGGGAAGAGATAGAGGAATGGGGAGCTAGGAAGCATGATTCCTGAATAAAGACCTAGAGTCAGAGAAAATTACAGGCTTAGAAGGGAGAAGACCCAGAGAAAGATGGGGACTCAGCTAGGAGCCAAAGGAGGAAATGAGGAAAGGGGATTTGAGGAGTGTCATTCCGTACACCCTGAAATCTGACTTCCTCCCCAGTCTGACACATAAAACTTCCAGTTTCTGTAGTGACATAGAAATCTCTACATTGTACAAATGTAGAGAACATCTTAATTTTTCACTAATGTTTTGTTGAGGGGATTGTTATTTTGGGGAAATGAGTGGAAGCACCATGTCACACTACAAGAATGGTGTGAGGCAAACCAACGCCAATACAGGATACAGAGTTGATCAATCTGTGTAATGCACACATCCAATCCCTGCTCCTCTGACCAAGTCTCCTATGGATCCCCATCCTCCATAGGTGGGAGTTGGGGGCTGAAACATTTTAGCATGGAATACCAGATCCTTCCTGATCTAGTTTATACGTATCTGTCCGACTGTATCTTGTAAGCACCTCTTCTCAGTCTCACATACACACACATACATCCTTTATACCCTAGAGCAATACAAGGACTGCAAAGAGGGTATATGCTATTTCACCCTGCTAGACTACTCTTTCCCCACTCTTATTCAGTTGGAAAATGCCTCCTTCTCCTCCCTCAAGCAGATTTAGGTGCTCCTTCCCCTGGGCTCTCAATTTACCTTGAAAGGCATACACTTTTGTTTTATCATCACACTGGTAATTGCGGTTTTTAAAATTATTATTATACTTTAAGTTCTAGGGTACATGTGCACGACGTGCAGGTTTGTTACATATGTATACATGTGCCATGTTGGTGTGCTGTACCCATTAACTCATCATTTACATTAGGTATATCTCCTAATACTATCCCTCCCCCAACCCCCTCCCCACAATAGGCCCTGGTGTGTGACATTCCCCTTCCTGTGTCCAAGTGATCTCATTGTTCAATTCCCACCTGTGAGTGAGAACATGCATTGTTTGGTTTTCTGTTCTTGCGATAGTTTGCTGAGAATGATGGTTTCCAGCTGCATCCATGTCCCTACAAAGGACACAAACTCATCCTTTTTTATGGCTGCATAGTATTCCATGGTGTATATGTGTCACATTTTCTTAATCCAGACTGTCACTGATGGACATTTGGATTGATTCCAAGTCTTTGCTTTTGTGAATAGTGCTGCAATAAACATACATGTGCATGTGTCTTTATAGCAGCATGATTTATAATCCTTTAGGTATATACCCAGTAATGGGATGGCTGGGTCAAATGGTATTTCTAGTTCTAGATCCTTGAGGAATCGCCACACTGTTTTCCACAATGGTTGAACTAGTTTACAGTCCCACCAACAGTGTAGAAGTGTTCCTATTTCTCCACATCCTCTCCAGCACCTGTTGTTTCCTGATTTTTTAATGATTGCCATTCTAACTGGTGTAAGATGGTATCTCATTGTGGTTTTGATGTGCATTTCTCTGATGGTGAGTGATGATGAGCATTTTTTCATGTGTCTGTTTGCTGTATGAATGTCTTCTTTTGAGAAGTGTCTGTCCATATCCTTTGCCCACTTTTTGATGGGGTTGTTTGCTTTTTTCTTGTAAATCTGTTTTTCTTTGTACGTTCTGGATAATAGCCCTTTGTCAGATGAGTAGATTGCGAAACTTTTCTCCCATTCTGTAGGTTGCCTGTTCACTCTGATGGTAATTTCTTTTGCTGTGCAGAAGCTCTTTAGTTTAATGAGATCCCATTTGTCAGTTTTGGCTTTTGTTGCCATTGCTTTTGGTGTTTTAGATACGAAGTCCTTGCCCATGCCTATGTCCTGAATGGTATTACCTAGGTTTTCTTCTAGGGTTTTTATGGTTTTAGGTCTAACATTTAAGTCTCTAACCCATCTTGAATTAATTTTTTTATAAGGATTAAGGAAAGGATCCAGTTTCAGCTTTCTACGTATGGCTAGCCAATTTTCCCAGCACCATTTATTAAATAGGGAATCCTTTCCCCATTTCTTGTTTTTGTCAGGCTTGTCAAAGATCAGATGGCTGTAGATGTGTGGTATTATTTCTGAGAGCTCTGTTCTGTTCCATTGGTCTATATCTCTGTTTTGGTACCAGTACCATGCTGTTTTGGTTACTGTAGCCTTGTAGTATAGTTTGAAGTCAGGTAGTATGATGCCTCCAGCTTTGTTCTTTTGGCTTAGGATTGTCTTGGCAATGCGGGGTTTTTTTGGTTCCATATGAACTTTAAAGTAGTTTTTTCCAATTCTGTGAAGAATGTCATTGGTAGCTTAATGGGGATGGCATTGAATCTATAAATTACCTTGGGCAGTATGGCCATTTTCACAATATTGATTCTTCCTATCCATGAGCATGGTATGTTCTTCCATTTGTTTGTGTCCTCTTTTATTTCACTGAGCAGTGGTTTGTAGTTCTCCTTGAAGAGGTCCTTTACATCCCTTGTAAGTTGGATTCCTAGGTATTTTATTCTCTTTAAAGCTATTGTGAATGGGAGTTCATTCATGATTTGGCTCTCTGTTTGTCTGTTACTGGTGTATAAGAATGCTTGTGATTTTTGCACCTTGATTTTGTATACTGACACTTTGCTGAAGTTGCTTATCAGCTTAAGGAGATTTTGGGCTGAGACGATGGGGTTTTCTAAATATACAATCATGTCATCTGCAAACAGGGACAATTTGACTTCTTCTTTTCCTAACTGAATACCCTTTATTTCTTTCTCTTGCCTCATTGCCCTAGCCAGAACTTCCACCACTATGTTGAATAGGAGTGGTGGGAGAGGGCATCCCTGTCTTGTGCCAGTTTTCAAAGGGAATGCTTCCAGTTTTTGCCCATTCAGTATGATATTGGCTGTGGGTTTGTCATAAATAGTTTTTACTATTTTGAGATATGTTCCATCAATACTGAATTTATTGAGAGTTTTTAGCATGAAGGGCTGTTGAATTTTGTCAAAGGCCTTTTCTGCATCTATTGAGATAATCATGTGGTTTTTGCCTTTGGTTCTGCTTATATGCTGGATTATGTTTATTGATTTGCATATGTCGAACCAGCCTTGCATCCCAGGGATGAAGCCCACTTGATCATGGTGAATAAGCTTTTTGATGTGCTGCTGGATTCCTTTTGCCAGTATTTTATTGAAGATTTTTGCATCGATGTTCATCAGGGATATTGGTCTAAACTTCTCTTTTTTTGTTGTGTCTCTGCCAGGCTTTGGCTTCAGGATGATGTTGGCCTCATAAAATGAGTTAGGGAGGATTCCCTCTTTTTCTATTGATTGGAATAGTTTCAGAAGGAATGGTACCAGTTCCTCCTTTTACCTCTGGTAGAATTCAGCTGTGAATCCATCTGGTCCTGGACTTTTTTTGGTTGGTAGGCTATTAATTATTGCCTCAATTTCAGAGCCTGCTACTGGTCTATTCACGGATTCAACCTCTTCCTGGTTTAGTCTTGGGAGAGTGTAAGTGTCCAGGAAGTTATCCATTTCTTCTAGGTTTTCTAGTTTATTGGCGTAGAGGTGTTTATAGTATTCTCTAATGGTAGTTTGTATTTCTGTGGGGTCGGTGGTGATATCTCCTTTGTCATGTTTTATTGCGTCTATTTGATTCTTCTCTCTTTTCTTCTTTATTAGTCTCGCTAGCAGTCTATCAATTTTGTTGATCTTTTCAAAAAACCAGCTCCAGGATTCATTGATTTTTTGGAGGGTTTTTTATGTCTCTATCTCCTTCAGTTCTGCTCTGATCTTAGTTATTTCTTGCCTTCTACCAGCTTTTGAATGTGTTTGCTCTTGTTTCTCTAGTTCTTTTAATTGTGATGTTAGGGTATCAAGTTTAGATCTTTCCTGCTTTCTCTAGTGGGCATTTAGTGCTATAAATTTCCCTCTCCACACTGCTTTAAATGTGTCCCAGAGATTCTGGTATGTTGTATCTTTGTTCTCATTGGTTTCAGAGAACATCTTTATTTCTGCCTTCATTTCGTTATGTACCCAGTAGTCATTCAGGAGCAAGTTGTTCAGTTTCCATGTAGTTGAGCAGTTTTGATTGAGTTTCTTAGTCCTGAGTTCTAGTTTGATTGCACTGTGGTCTGAGAGACAGTTTGTTATAATTTCCATGGTTTTACATTTGCTGAGGAGTGCTTTACTTCCAACTATGTGGTCAATTTTGGAATAAGTGTGATGTGGTGCTGAGAAGAATGTATAGTCTGTTGATTTGGGGTGGAGAGTTCTGTAGATGTCTATTAGGTCCGCTTGGTGCAGAGTTGGGTTCAATTCCTGGATATCCTTGTTAACTTTCTGTCTCGTTGATCTGTCTAATGTTGACAGTGGGGTGTTAAAGTCTCCCATTATTATTGTATGGGAGTCTAAGTCTCTTTGTAAGTCTCTAAGGACTTGCTTTATGAATCTGGGTGCTCCTGTATTGGGTGCATATATATTTAGGATAGTTAGCTCTTCCTGATGAATTGATCCCTTTACCATTATGTAATGGCCTTCTTTGTCTCTTTTGATCTTTGATGGTTTAAATTCTGTTTTATCAGAGACTAGGAGTGCAAGCCCTGCTTTTTTTTGTTTTCCATTTGCTTGGTAGATCTTCTTCCATCCCTTTATTTTGAGCCTATGTGTGTCTCTGCATGTGAGATGGGTCTCCTGAATACAGCAAACTGATGGGTCTTAACTCTTTATCCAATTTGCCAGTCTGTGTCTTTTAATTGGGGCATTTAATCCATTTACATTTAAGGTTAATATTGTCATATGTGAACTTAATCCTGTCATTATGATATTAGCTGGTTATTTTGCTCATTAGTTGATGCAGTTTCTTCCTAGCATTGATGGACTTTACATTTTGGCATGTTTTTGCAATGGCTGGTACCGGTTGTTCCTTTCCATGTTTAGTGCTTCCTTCAGGATCTCTTGTAGGGCAGGCCTGGTGGTGACAAAATCTCTAAGCATTTGCTTGTCTGTAAAGGTTTTTATTTCTCCTTCACTTACAAAACTTAGTGTGGCTGGATATGAAATTCTGGGTTGAAAATTTTTTTCTTTAAGAATGTTGAATATTGGCCCCCACTCTCTTCTGGCTTGTAGAATTTCTGCCAAGAGGTCTGCTGTTAGTCTGATGGGCTTCCCTTTGTGGGTAACCCGACCTTTCTCTCTGGCTGCCCTTAACATTTTTTCCTTCATTTCAACTTTGGTGAATCTGACAATTATGTGTCTTAGAGTTGCTCTTCTCGAGGAGTATCTTTGTGGCGTTCTCTGTATTTCCTGAATTTGAATGTTGGCCTGCCTTACTAGTTTGGGGAAGTTCTCCTGGATGATATCCTGCAGAGTGTTTTCCAGCGTGGTTCCATTTTCCCCATCACTTTCAGGCACACCAATCAGATGGAGATTTGGTCTTTTCACATAATCCCATATTTCTTGGAGGCTTTGTTCATTTCTTTTTACTCTTTTTTCTCTACATTTCTCTTCTTGCTTCATTTCATTCATTTGATCTTCAATCACTGATAATCTTTCTTCCAGTTGATCGAGTCGGTTACTGAAGCTTGTGCATTTGTCACATAGTTCTCGTGTCATGGTTTTCATCTCTATCAGTTCTTTTAAGGTCTTCTCTGCATTGATTATTCTAGTTATCCATTCATCCATTCTTTTTTCAAGGTTTTTAGTTTCTTTGCGCTGATTATGTAGTTCCTCCTTTAGCTCTGAGATGTTTGATCGACTGAAGCCTTCTTCTCTCAACTTGTTAAAGTCATTTTCCGTCCAGCTTTGTTCCATTGCTGGCAATGAGCTGCGTTCCTTTGGAAGGGGAGATGCGCTCTGATTTTTTGAATTTCCAGCTTTTCTGCACTGCTTTTTCCCCATCTTTGTGGTTTTATCTGCCTTTGGTCTTTGATGATGGTGACGTACTGATGGGGTTTTGGTGTGGGTGTCCTTTCTGTTTGTTAGTTTTCCTTCTAACAGTCAGGACCCTCAGCTGCAGGTCTGTTGGAGTTTGCTTGAGGTCCACTCCAGACCCCGTTTGTGAGGGTATCAGCAGCGGAGGCTACAGAATATAGAATATTGCTGAACAGTGAGTGTTGCTGTCTGATTCTTGCTCTGGAAGCTTCGTCTCAGGGTGTACCAGCCGTGTGAGGTGTGATGTGTCGGTCTGTCCCTAGTGGGGGATGTCTCCCAGTTAGGCTACTCAGGGGTCAGGGACCCACTTGAGCAGACAGTCTGTCCATTCTCAGATCTCAGCCTCCGTGCTGGGAGAACCACTGCTCTCTTCAAAGCTGTCAGATAGGTACTTTTATGACTGTTTTGTAACTGTATATTCACATGCCTCTCTCCCTAACATGACCATAATCTCCTTGAAGCCACATGTAGTTTTATCGCTATGAAAAACTTCTAGCACCTAGCAAAGGATTAGGCATTTAGTCTGATGTTTAGCTTTTTAGTCTGTACATTTAGTCTGTACATTTAGCTTCTATGGCTTGTAAGTGTTATAGAGGAGCTACCAAAGAAAAACTAACTGACAAGAGGAAAAGAAAAATTCTCATTGGTCTTCTAAAAACTTGCCCAATATTTATGGTTTCTCTCATCATGAAGACTATTACTTTGGTTGTCCTCAATAAACCATGACTCCTACCATTCCAACTCTTGTGCCAGCCTTCCCAACATTGCCTCTGGTCTTGGCCATGTTAGCTTTGGCCACTGGAATATTGGCAAGGATGAAGACAGCGGATGCTTGACCATTGCTCGTACACTGGGTTTGTCCACTTGAAGTGCTCTTTCTTGGAACCCAGGTGCCATGTTCAGTGTAAGTCCAACAAGCCATGTGAAGAAAAACCAAAGCCCCTGGATGAGAGTCCCAGGTGAGCATCCAGCTGAGGGCCACCAACAACTTTGATGCACACAGTCCTCAAAATCATCCTTAGCTAAAACCATTGCGTGTCTCTCTTAAAAGCCGTATTAAAGGCATATTAAAGGTTTAACTGTATTGGTAAAATGTCACTGCCCATGGAAAAGAATGAAACCTCCTTTACAAAAGAATCATTACAATTGCCAAAAAAAAAACTGAAACTCATTCATAAATTGGAGATGTTATGGTGGAAGCCTTTTATTAGTTAATGCATCTCTATATTGAGATTACAAGCACATTGTAAATGATCTCTGGGGAGAGGTATTGGGTCCAATTAGTGAAGGGGGTGAATTCTCACAGAAGAAAAGAAAGTGATAGGGGGTCGAGCTGTTCAGGTGGTGGTTCCTACATGACCATAGTCCCATTTTCCTTATCGGCATCCTCATTTTCTGGTATTTCAACATGGATTCGGGTATTTTGGAAGAAAAAAGAACATTATAGAAAGAGCAGGCTCAAGAATCACAGTCCAAGTCTGGGCACAACTACATGGAGCAGCTCTAAGGGTTTCATATTAGTCAAGGTTCTCTAGAGAAACAGAGCCAATAGGATGGGTGGATAGATAGATAGATAGATAGATAGATAGATAGATAGATAGATAGACAGACAGACAGACAGACAGACAGACATTGGTAAACATATAGATAATGAGGGATAGATAGATAGGTAGATGTTGCTAAATATATACATACTGATGGATGGATAGATAGATAGATAGATAGATTTAGTATGAGAAATTAGCTCACATGATTATGGAGGAGGAAGAAAACCCATAGTCTGCCATCTGTAAGCTGGAGACCCAGAAAAAGTGGTGGTATAGTTAAGTCCAAGTCCAAAGCCCTAAGAACCAGGGGACTCAATGGTGTATGTCTCAGTCCAAGGGCAGGAAAAGAACAATGTCCCAGATCAGTCAATCAGGAAAAAGAAACCAATTCTCCCTTCCCCACCTTTTGTTCTATTCAAGCCCTCATGGCTTGGATGATGCCACCTACTTTGGGAAGGGTAATCTGCTTTAGAGTTTGCCAATTCAAATGCTAATCTCCTCCCTCACATACATGCCCAGAAATAGTATTTAGCCAAATATCTGGGTACCCCACGTTTCAGTTAAGTTGACACATAAAATTCACCATCACAGATTTCACCCAAGCTGAAACTGAGCCCTAGACCATAGATGTACATGCATGGATGCACAGGTGTGTAGGTCTCTGTAGCATCATATATTTTATACATACTATTAATACATTTTATGTATATACACTATTTGTTCATTCAAAAATATTTTTAAAGTACCTTCTATGATTTAAGTTCTGGCTGGGTATTAAACAGTAAACAAGACAAATATGATCTCTACCCAAAGCTTATGTCGTCACATTTTACAAAACAACTAAGTCCTACAGACAAATAAAACAGTGATAAATAACTGATAAAAGTTATGAAAAAGAAGAGATACATCATAGCAATTTTTTACTTGAAAAATTTATACCTTAGCTATAGGGCTGACACCTTCACTATGTAAACTTTTATGTTTTTCTAGTTCAATAAAAGATTAGCATTTGGTGTTTAAATGCATATTTAAGGGAACAATAATCCCAATGACTCCTCAGTTAACTATTCCTAAAGGAAGTTTACTATTCAAATCATGAGATATCATCATTATCCTCCTAGGGACAGTATGCACCAAGTACAGGAAGATTACTCAAAACTTACTAAAAAAGGGACAGAATGGAGAGTTGGAAATCCTAACCACCTCTCCTCCAAGGATTCTATTTCAAACCTAACTTTCCTGGTACTCTGCCAAAGAAAACAATATGAACACCCAGATACAAAAGGAGCAGCTTCTATTGTCTAATTCCCTGTATGGATAAGCTGGTTGCCAACTCTATAAATATTTAATAAGAACCAAGCTCAACTAGACCCATTAATGACTCTTTGAAAGTATTTTTATTATGAAGTAGTATTAGATACATGTAAAAGAATGCATGAAACTTTGCTTCCAGCCCTTGAATGTGAGTTCTTTGAATCACACTCTGCTCTATGTTTATGGAGTTTTCTGTTTCTTACGGTGAAAGGAACTGTGAACATAAGATGTAACTAAAGAAAGTAGAATAACATTATCGATATCTAGCAGTTTTTGAGCACTCCTTATGAGCTAGTTACTGTGCTGTGGGATGCTCGTGCCTCGTTTTATCAATCTTCCCCCCACCTTTGATGAGGTAGGTATATCATCCTCTTCCTCTTTGGTTTTCATTTGTTTTCTTAACGTTTTTTACTTGTTTGTTTTTGTAACTGCTTTATTGAGATATAATTTACATACCATACAATTCATCCATTTAAAGTGTACGATTCAATGGGGTTTTTTTTGCACATTCACAGAGTTGTGCAATTATCAACACAACTTGAGAAAATTTTTAATCACTGCAAAAACAAAAACCCCTCTATAACCTTTAGCTATTGCTTTTCTTTGAATGTGGTGTCCCTCAAAAAGGTATTAATATGTTGAAACTTAATACTCATTAAGGTGGTAATAAGAGGAGGGCCTTTTGGGAAGTGATTAACTCGTGAGGACTCCGCCCTTATGAATAGATTAATACCTGTATAAAAGAGGCTTCAGAGAGAGTTTGCCCCTCTTGCCTTCCACCTGCCGCTATATGAGGACACAGCAGCAAGGTACCATCTTGGAAGCAGAAAACAGCCCTCGCCAGACACCAACATTGGTGGCTTCAGAAGTGTAAGAAGTAAATTTTTGTTCTTTATAAATTACCCAGTCTGTGGTATTTTGTTATAGCAGCATAATTAGACTAAGAGAGCTATTATCCCTAATCCCTCATCATTTCCCCTGTCACTAGACTACTATTAATCCACTTTCTATCACTATACATTTTCCAACTCTAGACATTTCATATAAACAGAATCATGTAGAATGTAGTCTTTTGTGACTAACTTCATTCATGTTCTGTAGCATGTTTTCAAGGTTTATTCATGCTGTAGTATGTTTCAGCACTTCATTTCTTTGTATGACTGAGTAATATTCCATTGTGTGTATACATCACACTTTGTTTATCCATCATCTGTTGATGGACATTTGTTTCCACTCTTTGGCTGTTATAAATCATGTTACTATGAATAACCGCATATGAGTTTTTGTGTTAACATGTATTTTAAAAAATTATCTTGGGTATATACCTGGAAGTAGAAATGCTGGGTCAAATGGTAACTCTATGTTTTAACTTTTTTAGGAATAGTCACACTGTTTTCCAAAGTGACTGCACCATTTCATATTTCTACTAGCAACATCATCATCTTCCTTTTACAGAAGAAGAAACTCATATCGCGGAAAAGTGAGGATGAAATCCTCTGACCACCCTACCTTTAAAGGTCCTTTAAAGGGAAAGAACTGACCGTGTAAGTGGAAAGACAGCAATTGGAAATAGCAGGAGAGGGAAAAGCCATTATCATACAACTGGTGGGAAGAAGGAATGTCAAAAACATCAGTGTGAAAATAATTGCAGCAAAAAGGTAAATCCCAGTAATTACTGAAAAGAGTTTTTTAGGATGTGGGCAATGGAAGGTACGTGGTGATTCTCAGAAGTCTCATGGGCAAGCAGTGAGTGAGATTGCCATGGGTGACAGAGCACGTGTTACATAAGGAGGTGAAGGCAGCATGATTTTGAAATTCAGGTGATGGAGGGCCAGGAGTGGTGGCTCAAACCTGTAATCCCAGCACTTTGGGAGGCCGAGGTGGGTGGATCACGAGATTGGGAGATCGAGACCATCCTGGCTAACACGGTGAAACTCCATCTCTAGTAAAAATACAAAACAATTAGCTGGGTGTGGTAGTGGGTGCCTGTAGTCCCAGCTACTTGGGAGGCTGAGGCCGGAGAACGGCGTGAACCCAGGAGGCGGAACTTGCAGTGAGCCGAGATGGTGCCACTGCACTCCAGCCTGGGTGGCAGAGTGAGATCCTGTCTCAAAAAAAAAAAAAAAAAAAAGGGAAATTCAGGTGATGGAAGAAAAAGAGTAGGAATCCCTCATCTTTGGATGGAGAAGGCATAAGCAGGTCTATGGAGGCAAGAAGCTGGAGTGATTAAGATACTGTACAATGAGGTAAAATGATGTACTGGAAAAGCTGAGGAGGGGATAGCTTCCCAAGAGTTAATGAATGGGTGTGTTTCATACAGAGAGAGACCTATTTCTCTTTGGCCACAGATGGAAGGAGAGATAAGGGTGACTGGGGGATACATTCTGGTCTGATCACATCTTCCAGAGTTAATATGTTGATTAGGCTCAGAAGTCCTAAGAAGATGCCAGGACACAAGCTGTTTTCCTTTCTTCTCTGCAGGAGGAAGGTGATCTCTGGGCTCCCACTCCAACCCCCACTATGCCTTCATAACAGCTTCCAATGCAATGGATAAGAAGTCAATGAGTGGCAAGAGTGGCTTTTTAGCCTACCCCACCCATTCAAGGAAGGCTTAAGACTTGAGTCAAATCCTAGAGTGAGAATTTCTTTTGTATTTTCTGACTTTCTGTGTGCATTCATTATAGCCCTCACGGAAGCTGGGTTTTCTTGAGAAGTAAATGTAGATTCCTGAGCTATAAGAAACCAGCTTGAAGACTCTTTCTGAACTGTCATTAATCATGCTTGTTCCTTAGTATATTTATTACGTATTACATTTTTTTTCTTCAAAGTCCCAAAAAGCCTTCCTAATTGAGAAGCCAGGAAATAGTTCATTGTTTCTTAAAAGTGGAAGTGATAGCACTTTCTTACGGTAAGTCTGGGCCATTCCAGTTGATAGTACTGATTTATAAAGCCTGTTGGGGTTTTCCTCAGAGAAGAAGGAAAAACCTCATTGCATGTACTAGCAATACACTAACCACAACCCCCGGCCGATATCAGAGGCATTTTAATAAAATCCAGCATAGAAATGCAGATTTTGTTACATCGATTCCAACTGATAATTAACTACAAACGTTTGACAATCTCAGAAAAAAATGTTTGGCATGACTACATGTGGTTTAAAATCTAGATTACAAATTCTGGGGGTGGTGAGGAGTGGAGAAAGCTGTACTTTCAAGTAAAATGAGAACTTTTGCTGTGGACTGTTAGGACACCTCCTGGGTCCCAGTGAGGGCCACTTCCGAGCAGCTGCAGCCACTTAGACCAGGCCTGCATCTTCCCTCTGCAGAGAAGGATGGCCTACTGCAGGGTCCCTTGTGGTTCTGAATGGGGTCCTACGTAGTCAGAGACAAGAAAATGTTCCTTTGCATAATTATCTTCCTCAGTTTCTATGGCCCTTTTACATTTTCCAAGGAGGTTTGCATCCAAGGAAGCTCTTGTTACTGTTTTGGTCATAGCTGATTGGAGAGGCGAGACAGGTGTTTTTACCTGAGGTCCATGGAGATCACAGGGTTTTTCGAGTCGTCATGAGCTTGGGTAGGAGAAAGATGGTTCCAAGTTTCTTGGCAACATTTTCTGGAAATGTATTCATCAGACCCTATCTAGCAGGCAGAATTTAAAAAGCAATTGCTCCCTTTTGTGTGTGCCTTTGAGGATGAGAGACTAAAAGAATAGCTTGAGTATCTGTGGGGCAGGAGGAGGTTTTATTTGAAAGACACATCTGATATTGCTAGTACCTACAATACTGATGTTGGTTTCTTTTGGAGACCCCAGGTTCTCCAGCCTACTGGAGTTACCCTGTCCTGTGATATTTAAATAGAAACTGCTTGAACCCTCATTTCACGGAAGTGGAAACTGTTCTGTGTCTTCCCAACCCCTCACATCCGCAGGGATTTCCCAGGTACTTATGAGTTTCCTGGGGAGTCCAGGTTTCTACCGAATTCTCCATTTCCTGATGTCTCCTTGTAGAGCTCCTCCTCTCTACCACCCTATGTCCACCATGCTACACTTTTCCCTGAATTTTCCAAAACCATAACCATACAAGGAAATTATGTATAGTGTAATTTAGGTGGAGATTTTGGGGTGATGCCCAAGAGCAATTGCCAGAAGCAATATAAAGGTGAACAACTATTCTCAAAATTCCCCTGACCATGTAGCCCTGCTAGTCCAAAAGACAACTTTCTGTAAACTTAAAAAGAGTGCATCCTTCAAGGTCTTTATTATCATCTTGTTAAAAGAAAAATTAAATTTAATACAGTTTAGTTGAGCAAAGAATGACTCATGAATCAGGCAGCCCCCAAACTGGAACAGGTTCAGAGGCTACAACATACTCACAAAATGAAAGAAGATTTATGGACAGAAAAAGGAAGTAAGGTAGAGAAATGGCCGGATTTGTTATAGCCCAGTGTTTGGCTTATTTGAGCACAGTTTAAACAGCTGGCTGTCTTTGATTGACCAAAACTTGGTGACTGGCACAAGAATAGGTTACAGTCTGTTTATACCTCCAATCAGGTTACAGTTCACTATGTATGGGGAAACACTTATGCTGAATGTAGACTATAGAAGGAGGCAGCTTTAGGCTAAACTTAATTTAACAATTACCCCAACTTTAGGTGTTGATTCATTCTGTCACCATCATAAATGTACTTATTTGTTCTCCAGTTCCACTGGGAAATAGCAGAACAATGGGTTTTGTAAGTTGGGAAAAAGGACATCAGGTAATTTTTTGTAAGGGTTAGAGTAGAGGGCACCTTCTTGTGCTGCAGTTAAACAAAACATGGTCTGTTTTAGAACCTATCTACTTCCTTAAAGTTTCAGTTTGATTATATCACATTTAGCATGAGTGACTCCATTTTGGTTTGGTCTGGTCTGCTGTGGCCTAGTGCACGAGTTCAATCCAAAATAATGGCCTCTCATAATTTCGTTTAACAATTTGCCGAGAAATTGTTCTAATAGTTATGTGAACCAGCAGGCCGATATTGCCAATATTTCTCCCTGGAGTTGTACAGTGCACAACTGACACAGCTGGGAGCAGTGCCATTCCGCCCACAGGAAGCTTCTCCCTGGCCACCCCTTCTCAGGGCCCAGGCTTCCTAAATCTTCACCACTGTCTCTCTCTCTCTCTCTTTCCCCACCCCTTCCTTCCATTAATCTCCCTTAGTTCCTTCTATTCTAGGTTCCTTTACTCTCTTGCTTTTGATGTTCCTTGGAGACATTTATAATTCTTAGGCTATTATGCAGAGCATCTAATTTTCTACTTCTCTCCCCTTCTCATTCCATCTCAGCCCAAGGCTTACCTTTTCTCATCTGAAATGGCCCATCCTGGCATTTTACTATTAATTCTCTGAGGACTTTTTCTTCCAGCTTTTTCCAATAACTTTCCTCTACTCCTTGCCATATTTTTTAAAAAGAGAGAGATTTGGTTAGACTCTTTATTATGATCCCCATAGCAACTTCTATCTCTCCTTTAAAAATCTTCATATTACAAACCTGGCATATTGTGGATGACCATAAATATTTGCTGACAAAATATTTATGATGGAATGTATAATGTTATGTGGTTTTGTTTTTTCAGAATATATTAGACTGTGAATTAATAATATCAGAATTCCCACCAATAGTTTTGGATTTTACATTTAAGCCTTTAATCCATCTTGAGTTAATTTTGTATAAGGTGTAAGGAAGGGTTCCAGTTTCAATTTTCTGCATATGGCTGATCAGTTTTCCCAGCACCATTTGTTAAATACAGAATCTTTTCCCCACTGTTCATTTTTATCAGGTTTGTCAAAGATCAGATGGTTGTAGATGTGTGGTCTTATTCCTGAGATCTCTATTCTGTTCTGTTGGTCTATGTATCTGTTTCTGTACCAATACCATGCTGTTTTGGTTACTGTAGCCTTGTAGTATAGTTTGAAGTCAAGTAGCGTGATACCTCCAGCTTTTTTGGGGGGGGGGCGGTTTGCATAGGATCATCTTGGCTATATGGGCTCTTTTTTGGTTCCATATGAATTTTAAAGTAGTTTTTTTCTAATTCATGTCATATGAGAATGCATGGACACACGGAGGGGGACAACACACACTGTGGCCTGGCCAGAGGGGCTGGGGGAGGGAGAGCATCAGGATAAATAGCTAATGCATGCTAGGCTTAATATCTAGGTGATGGGTTGATAGGTGCAGCAAAACACCATAGCACACATTTACCTATGTAACAAAACTGCACTTCCTGCACATGTATCCTGGAACTTAAAATTTAATTTAATTTAATAATAATAATAATAATAGCATCAGAATTCTTGGTGTATGCTTAGCAAAGTACTCAGGTCATAGTGGGTGCTGAGAAGGTATTCCTTAAATGAATATTCATCAACAAGTTGACCTGTTTTTTACTGAACCCAGTGGAATCTGCTAAGCTAACCATCATGAGAAATAGTGCAGGAGGTATAGGGTTCACTTTAGATCTTTAGATTTTTATGGCTGATTCATTCATTCATTCGTGGAATGAAATTATTTAAAATGAAAAAAAAACTTCTAGAATGTTAGTCTCCTTACCAAAGATTTTTAAGGACATCATTCTCATTTCTTTCCCCCAGAGCCCTATGAAGCAAATAATATCTACCCCTCCCCCTGCCACCCCACTTTATGGATGAGAAAACTAAGGCCTGGAGTGATTGAAGCAACTCAGTTAGGTTCACATATCCAGTAAATGATAGAACAAGAACTTGAACATAAACCTACTAATGCCAAGTCTTCTACATGTTCTGCTCCATTATAGCCTCTCTGATTCAGAGGAAGAGGACTGTGACTCCTAAGTTTCCTTTGCAATGTAGATGTTTAAAAAATATGCTTTTTGTAAAAACATAAAATGCATTACTCAATATCAGTGCAAGTCTTCAGCCTAGAATCCAGACTGTTAAGTGTGCAGCAGCACAGCATACTTTGAAAGAGGCCTCATAAAAACACAAAGTTGAAATTGTCTCTAAGGATTTTAGCTAAGTAGACTGAATCTATTAGGGAAAATAAAATCTTTTCCCAGAGCTTTGCAGAAGTGGAAAGTGAAAGATTGAGAGCTTGTGAGAAATAACAGATACTTTAAAAAATGTTGAATCGAAATAGAAGAATGGTAGAAATAGAAGGATTTTTTAAATGAATAAATAAAAATGGTACAACATTTGGAATATTTTTTAGGATCATATAATTTTAGGACTGAAAGGGACCAGTAAAAGCATCTAAGGCTCTCCTTTTGTAAAAAGAAACAACATTTTGAGTCACAACCAGGACCAGCTATATAATTAGTGCAAAATGAAATTGTGGGGCCCCTTGTTTACAAAAAACAAATACTAAGATTTCAAGATGATGATAGTACATCATTCAACCAACGGTGGAACCCTCGTAAGTGCAGGGCCCTATGTGACTACACAGGTCACACACCAGTGAAGCCAGCCTTGGTCACAATATTATTAACACCAGCATTTTATATTTGTATGTCACTTGACAGCTTACCTAGCATTTTCACAGGTAATCTAATTTGAGTTTTATAATAGCTCAGTAGAGTAGAGCAAGAATTGTTTTCATTGTCAAACATGTCCACACAAGAATACATTTATCAACTATGACATTCTGGTTGACTAAAATGACCCCACACCCCTTGCACCATTTATGTTTTACATCACAGTATTAGCAGTTTCTATTAGAATAAAAGGGAAGCAGTTAAGTTAATTGGCTCATGGATAGTCATTCAACAAACTCTTTAGCATCTGCCATGTGCGGAGTACTTTGGTAAGCATTTCAGACATTGAATTGTAATTTTGCAATAACTTAGTGAAGAAGGTGAATTACCATGCCCAATGTTCTGATAAGCTCGCTAAAAATCAGAGATGCCAGTTAGAGTTAGACAGTCAAGCTCATAGATTAGCTACTGAAATAATTAGGATTAGAATGTAGGTCCCCAGACTATTCTGTGGTGCTCTTTTAAAAAGTATTAACATCTCTAAAATGAGATAAAATGTAAAATTAATTTGTCTGCCAAGGAAATTAAAGCCAAATCAAAGAGTAAATGACTATTCTCCCTTTTCTACCTCTCCTTCTGCTACAGTTTCTAGATTAGAAAATAAGAAATATAAATATGAAAATTTCACACATTTTAGGAGATTGCCTTGTTGTTTATATTAGCAAAGCCCAGTGATTAGCGAAGCCCCTGACTCTTGGATGTTCTTAAGTTTTTTCATCTTTTGGGTCATGCTTGCATGTCTTTGATGTAAAATCAGACTTGAGGCCTCAGCCTTTGAAAATAGCAGTCTGGCAGGGTTGTTGGAGGTTTCAGGAGAAACAAAAAGCAGCTTAAGGCAGGCCTTTGAAAGCTTTTATGGATGTTATTTACAGTCACTGAAGGTCAAAAGACAGGGAAGAACCAAAACAGAAGGAGAAAAATATTGTAGGTATGAGTCTAGTAGTCAGGGTGATGTTAAGTTACGCTGCAGTAACACACTCCCAGATTACAGTGACTTTCACATGAAGATTTATTTTGGTACATAAAGTTCTTCGCCAAGTCTCGTGACTCTTCCAGGGAAACTCCTTTCCAAGTGGTGGTTCAGGGAACCAATATGCTTTTATCTTGTGATTCCAGTAGCTTAACACATGGCTCCTAAGGTCATTGAGTTTAGGAAAGATACAGCCAAAGAATTATAAAGGAGCTTCTCACTCCCTCAGACTGGAAACGATACCTTGTTACTTTTGTTTATAGTCCACTGGCCAGAAAGAGTCATATGGCTTCGACTGACTTGCAAGGCAGTGGTGAAGTGGGTGAGCGCATGCATATTCAATGAGCAATCAGTGTCTTGGCCTCAAGGGCAAGGCTCAGGTAAATTAATTTACTTTTAATTCAATTTTTTAGGAAAACAGGTGATGAGCACTGAAATGATAAGCAGATGATTGTCGATCTTACTAACCCAGATAGTTGTTTTCAGGAAAATTTTAAATGGGAAAATGTTTCAGCTACTTGTATTTTGTTTTGTTTTGTTTGTTTTTTAGCCAGAACGGCAAAGGAAAAACTGAGAACCACCCTGCATGACCATACATCTCACATTTAAATAGCAATTTAAACAGTTATTTTTGAAAACAAGATGACATGAGGTGTGATTATCACGTAAGTAATGAAACTGACTTATCCCAAAAACATATAGACAGCATGGATTTTCATAAGGAAAGTGGTCCTTTTCAGAGGCTGAGAAACTCTGGTCAAAGAAGTTCCTCCAAGTAGTTAGCATCTATGATAAGTGCTGTCACTCCTGGATCTGCGTATTAATTGTAGCAAATTTGGGATGGTGTCTTAGCTCAGGCTGCTGTAGCCAAATGCCACAGACTGGGTGACTTAAACAACACTTATTTTTTCACAGTTCTGGAGGCTGGAAGTCCATGATCAGGGTGCTGGAAGTCCATGATCTGGGAGCCAGCATGATCAGGTTCTGGTGAGGGCTCCCTTCTTGGTTTGTAGATGGCTGCCATCATGCTGTGTACTCACATGACCCCTTCTTTGTGTGTGCATGGAGACAGAGAACAAATAAGCTCTCTGGTGTCTCTTCTTGCAAAGGCGCTAATCCCATCATAAGGATTCCACCCTCATGACTTCATCTAAGCTTAATTACCTCTCAGAAGTCCCATCTCCAAATATCACATTGGGGATTAGGGCTTCAACATAAGAATCATGAATTTGGGGTGGGGAGAGGACATAGTTGAGTCCATAGCAGGTGGGAAACATGGACTTAAGGATCAGAATTGCCTCTTGCTAGCAAAACCTTCCCAAGAGCAAGTAAGTTCACTTCTGTGAGCAGACAGAGGCTCCTGAAGTAACACAGGTGAAAGGTAAGTGGTCCTGAATTGGGATGATGACAGCAAAAGAGGAGATGGGTTTGAGATGGAATATTCATGGTTTGCGGACAAAGTGAAAAACATTTAGCATGACCACCCAGGTTGGAAGCCTGGTGCCTGGGAGAAGGTTGGTGCCTGGCTGGAAAGCCAGGAGAAAGAAGCAGTTTGGGCAGAAAGAGGAAAAGGACTTTGGCAACATGCCCACCTTGGGATCATCTTGAGTTTGTGTGGGAATGTTCTAATGTAAGGGAAATATAAAAATGCCACGTATAAGGAAGACTGCGGCCAGGTGTGATAATTTATGCTTGTAATCCCAACACTTTGGGAGGCTGAGGCAGGAAGATCACTTGAGCCTAGGAGTTCAAGACCAGCCTGGGCAACATAGAGAGACCTCATCTCTATTTAAAAAAAAAAAAAAAGAATCCAGCCTGGGCGACAGAGCGAGACTCCTTCTCAAAAAAAAAAAAAAAATTAAAAAAAAAATTTAAAAAAATTAAAAAAGAAAAATATAGAGAAAAAGAAGACTGTGTCAGCCAGGCTTCGGGAGGATGGGTAGAAATAGAGTCTGCATGTGACTAATTTCATGAGTGGTTGCTTCACCACTAAGCTAAAATTCCCTATGGGCGGACAAAATTCTTATATCAGCAATGATTTCTGGGCATTAAAGCTTTGTGATACTTACAACAACTACACGCTTGCAGGCACAGTTGGCTAATTGCCCTTCCATGGCAAAGACAGCTGGAGCAGAACTTCTTTACAGCATCACTTGGACACACAATTACTAACGACCGTAATTTTTCCACGTACACTGAGTACCCAGGCAAGAAAATGTACCTGTGGGAGGATTAGGGGAAATACACTGGAAACTTGGCCCAAAAAAGAAGGAAAATAGAAGGAAAGAAGTAAGACGTACAAGCAAGAGGCTATAACTAGATTTCTGAAAGAAGTGAGAAAGAGGGGAAAACAGAAGTGAATCAACAATGGTTGAACTCTTTCCTTGTTCCGGGGCAAGTGCTGTAAAGACAGTCCCTCAACTCTGTCTAGTGGAGAAAAAGTCTAGTCCAGAAATGAGTGCAAGAAGGCATGCTGGTTCTGCCAGGCCAGTGGCTGACGCTTGTAATCCCAGCACTTTGGGAGGCTGAGGCGGGTGGATCACCTGAGGTCAGGAGTTCAAGAGCAGCCTGGCTAACATGGTGAAACTTCGTCTCTACTAAAAATACAAAAATTAGCAGGGCATGGTGATGCATACCTGTAATCCCTGCTACTAGGGTGGCTGAGGCAGCAGAATCCTTTGACTCTAGGAGGCGGAGACTGCAGTGAGCTGAGATCACGCCATTGCACTTCAGCCTAGGTGACAGAGTGAGACTCTGGAAAAAAAAAAAAAAAAAGGCAAAGACATGCTGGTTCTTACAGGAGAGGGAAGCACGTTTTGTTGGGGGCACACCCCATTTAGATGAGCATTAGAGGAGTCCATTTTTAGGTGAAAACTGAGGCTCCAAACAGTTAAATGAGTTGCCTGAAGAAACACAATGTGATCACTAGGGCTTTATTGGTTGCATGTGACAGAAGCCAAGTCCAAACAAGTTCAAGAATAACAGAAACCAAAAAAAAAAAAAAAAAAAATGGCTCATCTGATAGAAAACTACAGCGTGCAGAGGTTAATCCAGCTCCTTTCCTGGACCCAGGTGTCCCATCTGTGCCCTGTCTTTAATGTAGCTTTGTTCTGTGTTGCTGTAGCTTCTGGAAGCCTTCCCTCCATTGGGAGGAAAGATGGCCCCACAAGCCACAGGCTACACGGTCCTTCCACCTTGCAGCTCAAGGCATCCCCAGAGGAATCCTGATTGGCTCAGCTTGATTGCCTTGGGCCAATGAGCACAACAGGTGGAATCAGAATTGTGAACTCCGATCACATACCTGCTGCTGTGGCAAGGCAAGTGCAGCAGTGGCATGATTGATATCCCCACCAGAATCACCCACAGTAGGGAGGAATATTTCTACAAAGAAGTATATGGGCACCATCCCTTTAAAAAGGGAACAAACACAATCCATGTCCTCTATTCACATTTTAGACATTTGCAGAGTTGAGCTGCAAGCCCAGGCTGCATTCTGAAGTTTGTGTCTTTCTACGTTGCAAAGTGCCTCTCCCACGTACCTCTGACAAATGAGAACAGAAAGAAGGTTTAATGGCAGTGCAAATGAAAGGAAAGGCAGAAATCATTCTGGGAGGCCAAAACACCAAAGAAGAAATAAGAAGAGGAAGCAAGAGAAGCAGGATGAGAGAGGCTGTGGGAAAAAATAAAACCAGGGTTGGGAAAAAAGCACGAAGACCTATCCTGCAGCCTTCAATCCCTCCTCTGGAATCCCTGCCAGAAGCTGTTGGTGTTTTTCAGAAAGCTTTTTCCCTTCCTCCTTGTTAAGAAGCTGAGAGCCAAATGCCCCATTAATCTTTCAAAAGGCCACTTTGGCTTCTTGGGGCAGAGCCATGCACGTTTGGCTTGCCTCCCTCATGTTCATTTTCCTTCCCCAAAGCAGGGGCACTTGGCAGGCCAACCCAGCTACCCTTTTAGGATCATAGGGACCACAGGCTGTTACCACTGTGGCGTAGTCTTACCTGGGAAGATAGTGGTCATCCCCACACCTCAAGGATTCTCCTCCCATCTGTTTAGTAGGCTCCACTTGACCACATTCCATTTCTCAGGCCCATTTGCAGTGTGAGAAACTCAGTAAACAAAAATAAACCTAGAGCTTCATGTGCCACCACCCCATTGGGCAGCTGCTGTACAGCTGGTACAATGCAGGGTGTAGCTGGGGATACTAGGAAGTTCTTTCTCCTAGCAGAGCTACAGTTGGGGTGAGTAGGCGAAAAAGAGACAAACGGACTAAAGAGTAACATGGCACAACAGTGTTGTAACCAAAACAAAATAATGTAAGACATGTCAATTAAGAGACTCTTTTGTCTTCCTGAGAGCCTTCCATGAGCCAAGTCCTGCACTTGGCCATGAGGGCACAGGGTCGAATCAGATGTGGACTGTTGGTAGGGACACATGTCTTCCCCACACCACGGGGAACTTTCCCTATGATGTTTCCTCCATGTGGAAGGAGTTCCGCTGATGGGAAAAAGCTGGCATCTCTTCACCCCTTTCCTCCCAGAGGTTGAGTGATAGGTGAATGGTCCATTTGGAATAAGTGATGTGTGAAGAGTCCACTTGGAAAGACCGTAACGGGGCACGCTTATCTCAGCTCCACGTGTTTTGTCCTTTGCAGCTGCTTTGCCAATGGAGAAGTCTACTGTTGTGAGCTCAATTGTGTCTCCTCCTCCCTTGCAAATTTCTAAGCCCTCATGTGACTTAACATGTAACTGTATTTGGAGAGAGGGCCTTTAAAGGAGTAAATAAGGTTAAATATGGTCATTGGAATAGGCTTTAGTCTAATATAAGTGGTGTCCTTATAAGAAGAGATTAGGATACAGACACATGCAGAGGGAAGACCACATAAAGATACAAATAGAAGAAGATGACCATCTACAAGCCAAGCAGAGAGGCTTCCGAAGAAACCACCTGTGGTGACACCTTGATGCTAGACTTTTAGCCTCCGAAATTGTAAGAACAGAAACCTTTATTGTTTAAGCCACACAGTCTGCGGTATTTATGATGGCCACCCTAGAAAAATAATAATATACCTACTGTAGCTGGAGTTGGAACCTATGCCCAGATAAACCTTTAAGACTTGGCTGAGCAGGTCTGCCTCCGACTCCATCCCTCACTACCCCTACACTCTTCACAGGGATCTCTGCTTCAGTCCAGTGTTGTCTGGATTAAGTTAATAATAAAGCTAAGAGTTTGGCCTCCATCTGTCTTTCTTTTTGTCTCATTTCTTATTTTGTTCAGTTGTTGGGTGAAGAAGTAGGGATACTTCTTATTGGTTTCCTTGAAAACTCCAGATTAGACTATAGCGTCAGAAGAAAAGTTATGGCGGTAGCAAATAACCACCAAATCTCAGTGGCTTAACAAGGTAGCACCTGATTCCTTGCTCACATTCTGTTATCAGTCTATCATGGTGGAACTTACATCCTACCCATCCAACACAACTCGGCAGGGAGACTCTGCTCTCCCCAGCCACTCAGGCACTCAGAGGCAGTCTCATGACGAGGATCCATGACCGCTGTGGCAGCAGGAACAGGAGACGGTGAATTGCACACTGGCTCTGAAGCTTCTCCCTAGAAATGACATGCATCACTTCCCATCGTATTTCATTGGCCAAGTAAGTTATATGATCACTGCTAGCATCAAAACGGTAGGAAACTGTCATCTTATTCTATGTCCAGGAGGAGGAGATCTGGGAATAATTGTGAACAGCTCGAATGACCACCACATGCCTGAGAAAGTGACAGCTTAGAGGAGAATGAGTAATTGCCCAAAGATTGTCATTCTTATGTGAGGAAATTGCCGTATTTGTCGGTGTGCATGACCCACCTGAAGGTGCTCAGATAAGCAAGTTGCTCCCCTGAGGAGTGAGGCCTCAGAAATGATGACCCCTGCTCCTGCTCACTCAGTAAACAAATATTTGTTAAGCACCTGTGAACATGCCAGGCACTGTTTGAACCCTGCAGGGCATGGGGTATCCCTGACCTCCCACCACCTTAACGCCGCAGAATTCCCCAATCATTGTGACAACAAAAAATCTCCAAAGATTTTCAGCCTAAGGTAGGGTACAATTATGGCAAAAATATCTGTTTTTGTTGTTGACATTTCATTTTTCGTGATAGGAAAAAACACGCTATTTGGGGGTGGGGGGGCAGGAAGAAACATTCATTTTATAGCAAGTTAGGTGAAAAGGCATTTGGGGACAAAGGAAAAGCAATAGGCTTCCACCTTGATGATCCAAAAGTGAGTCATGACAGGCTCAAGAATGATCATCATCAGAGTTCTTAGGAACCTCAGAAAAACAGGTACAAATCCCTGAATTTTTAGGCAAACAACAGGGACCTGATGATTGCAGAGACTATTTTTTTTTTTTTACTTTTATGGGCACAGAGTAGGCATATATATTTATGGGATACATGAGATATTTTAATACAGGCATACAATGCATAATAACCACACCAGGGTAAATAGGTATCCATCACCGAAAAACTTTTATCATTTCATTCCAATTATTCTTTTTGTTATTTTTAAAATGTACGATAAATTATTGTTGACTGTAGTCACCCTGTTGTGCTATCAGATACAAAATCTTATTTATTTTATCTAACTATATTTTTGTACCCATTAATCATCTCTTTCATTTCCCCACCACCGCCCCGACTGCCCTTCCCAGCCTCTGGTAACCATCATTCTACTCTTTACAGAGACTTTTTTTTTTTTTTTTAATTTAATCAGGACTTCAGATAGAGAAAGAAAAATCATCTTTCCTCTTCTTCACTGTGCAAATCACAGCATCCTCTGTCTTAAGCAGCTCTGACCACTATAGCAAAATACCATAGACTGAGTGGCTTATAAAAAAACCAGAAATTTATTTCTCACTGTCATGGAGGCTGGAAGTCCAAGACCAAGGTGCCAGCATGGTTGAGTTCTGGTGAGAGCCCTCTTCTTGGTTGCAAAAGGGTACTTCTATATTCTCATATGGTGGAAAGAAGGCAAGACAATTAGTTCTCTGGGACCTCTTTTGAAAGGGCACTAATCCCATTCATGAAGGATCCTCATGACCTAATCACTTCCCAAAGGCCCAGCTTAATACCATCACAATGGGGGTTTAGATTTAAAATATGAATTTCAGGAGAACACGAACATTCCTTCTATTGCATCCTTTCTCCAACACTGACTCCCACAACTCATACTGCACCTACTACTAAATCCACTACTTTGAATCTGGATAGGTGCTGGCAGGAGGGATTGAGGGGCAGCGGAGTGCTAAAAGGGGGTATAAGGAAGAGGGAAACTGAGACAGTCAGTACTTGCAGAGCAGACACTTCTCTTTTAGATGTGGAAATTCAAGCCACTGAAAAAAAATTAGAAGGGACCTGTAGAACAGTGGACTTCTGGGCTGAGCCAAGCACAGACTGTACACATCAGACAATTTGGAAAGCACCTGGCAGTCACTGTGGAGGAGGATCTCTGATGTAAATACCAAGCAGTAGCATTATTACTGTTTATATTTATAGTATAGTTTCTAAAACCAGCAGCCAAAGACTTGAGCGGAACTATTTGAGAACGAAGGCAGGAAATCAACTTGTAAGCATCATCAAAACTTTGTCAGTTTCCTCTTCCTCTTTTAGGCTGACAACATGGTTTTTGAAAGGATGAGAAAGCACTTAGTCGGAGCGGTTAGGTACTGCAGATATTAGATCAGCTGCTCCAAGATTTCAGTTGAGAGTTGCAAATTTGTTTCATCTAAATTTCTTAAGCTAGTTTCAAGCCTTGGTCCCTGAGGCAGAATCGAAGGCTATAAAAATAACTCCTGGTACAACTCCTAGGCTGGAAGACAGATGCTGCAGGCAGAAGCGATTTCCATAGTTAGAACTGCTTCACTTTGGGGTGCCCCAGAATTTCCGGAAATGATTAAGGAGATCTGAGGGACCACAGAGATTCAGTAGGAGCAGTTTTTTCATTTCCCTGAAGTATGTTTTGGGTATGTTGGTGGATGATGGGAAGGGTTTGTGGGACAGTTGCCAATGGCACCAGGAAGCAAGGCGCCAGCTCCCAAGTCAGTGCTGCCTGGTGTGAGAACACCCCATGGCTCCCTTCTGCATGGTCCAGCCTGGGGTTGAGTGGACAGGTGACTGGGAAACACCACAACTCCCTCTGCCCTGCCCTGCGAGCAGTCACACACCTGCAGCTTAGGAAAGAAGTCCAGTAGGCGTTTTCATGTTCCTTGGAGTGATGGATGTTCATGTCCCATGTGCAGCTGTAATCTACAAGCATGTCAAGTGGTATGTGTGTGTGTATATGTGTGTGTGTGTGTGAGTGTGTGTGTGTTGTGATGGGAGAGATAGCTTCTATCATCTGAGGACATTTTGTTCCAACTTCGGCCTTACTTTGTCCTTGTGTCAAAATGTATTGTCTAAGATCCCAAAACACCACCTGGTGAAGATTTATCCCCTAACCTTAGGGACCTTTTGAAAAGTAGCGTATCAGTAATTTGCAGAAAATATTGTGAGACCTTGATCCAAAGAGAGCAGAAGTCCGACTCCTTCGTTGTCACCTAGCCTCTCTCTCCTCCACTAGCCTGCTGCCCATCCACTGATGATGCTCACCTGCAGGACTCAGCCCACCCAATTTCTGCCTGGATCTTGTACCAGGGTGTGCGTACCCCCGGCAGGATTGCTTCCCCCAGGGCTCTGTGCTGACGTACAAGATCACCAGACTTATCTAGGGCAAATGAAAGAAGTATAGCCAGGCAGGATCTGAACTGTATTGACCAGGGAAGTGAAAGTCAAAACTGTAGAAGTGGTTCCAAGCATCAAGTTTGGTGAAGGGTGAGGTGAGATGCCAACAGCAAGATGCATCAGCAGAGCAGAAGGAAGAAGGAAGCAGAACCCAAGGCAGCTTGCGGCAAGTTGACCAGAAGAGAGGACATGAAATGGATGGAGGTGTCAGAGGTCCATTTCTACTTGACAGAGACAAATCTTCAAGGAGGTAGGAGGGAGCGGGTGGCTGGTAAACCAATTCCTTCCATAAGCATCTGCATCAACAGCCTCCATCTTGCCCCTTGTGGGGTTTGGAGTTGAATCAGGCTCCCAGTCCCAGAACTCGGGGTCATGACTGTGGACTGTTTCAGCTCCCATGAAGACCCTCCGACTCTCCTGGCTGCCAAGTAGATCGAGGACTTTTCTGCTGGAAGCAAGCTCTGATATTTGAATCTTAGCTCTCCCAGTGCCTAAGTGGACCCAGGCCATAGGATGGTCTTCTGTCTAAACATTCCCTCTAATTGTGAGCCTTTGCACTTAGTGTCCAGCAACTCCAGCCAGCCTCAACAGGGCCCTCCTGTGATACTCAACTCCCCCATTCCCTGGGGACTGGATCCCCCATTCCCTGGGGACTGGATTCTGCATCTGATGACCTGACTTCTGGGACATGTCTTTCTGTATAATTTCAGGTTGAGAGTCTTTGGCTCTAACTCAACGACTCCTGAGTAAATGGCAAGGATTTCCTGCAACTGTTCCTCACTCTTCTGTTGGGCAGCTTCCAGAATGGGATAAAATCATTATATAGTCATCTGCAAGGCCTGAGTATCCTCTCAGCCTGGCTTTTAATTAGTAACCCCACCCATGCTGGATTTATTGGGTAGATTTTTTCCCCATACTCCTCCATCCGCATGTTGCTGAAAGTTTTGGATGCTTTGGGTCCAAGCCTATCCAGGTGAAGTAATTTATAGCCTACTTTCATCTACTTTGTTTTGTAAGCACAGGCTCCAAGCCTCCTGAGAGCTGTATGTTTTTAATACTTCACGGATAGTAGAATGAGTAAAGTTCTAGCTGTCTGGGGTTTCTTTGCGAAATCCAGCTATCCCCGTTGTAGACTGTGGAGAGAGTATCAAGTTAGTTTAAATTTTAAGCAGTATCCACATGCTAGCACCTGGAGAGTTTGCCAGTAACTACAACTGAGAGAGTCCATACAAGGAGAACTTCCCAGCAGCTACTCTCTGCCTTAAAAATGTAGAGCCATCCTAGAAGGTTCATTATTCTACCTCCTTACTCAACGAGTCATATCACAGGGCTCAGGAATCTATAGGAGGGTTAACACTCACTCCCTAAATCCAAAGAGCCCTATGGGAATCTCAAAAGGGGAAAGTATTCCATGGAATAAGGCAGGTATGTATCTGCTTCTGGCCTGTGTGTGTGGAGGATGGCAGTAGGCCCTGAATTTACCTTCCTGTGATGGACACCCCTTAGGTTCTTAATGGTTCATAAATCCATACAGTCTATTGTGGAAGAGTTTGAGGAATGGGTTGATGGAATAACTCCAACTGTAAACTTGCCTCTCTCTCTATTCACTCAATTATGTAGAAATAGACTATCAGCCAACCTCAACTGTTCAGAATATGACCCCAAACCAGGGACTACCACAAAGATAGATGTACAATCACTTTATAGGTATGGATTCCATTTCCTCAGTGAGTTTATTGTTTTTCTTTCCAGAATAGGTAAGAATCTTATTTTTATTTATTTCATCTAGAGACACATCTACCATGTTGCCCAATGCATGATTGGCAGGAAATAGAGATTTTTCTGGATGATAATAGCAGAGTTAAAACACTTCTTTTGGTAATGTCCACCTATTAAAAAACGTCAGTAGTCCACTCACTGGAGCCAACCAGAAAAAGTTGTCCCCTTCTGCAGAATAGCCTTTGCTTTTTAAAAGTAATGCTTTTTTTTTTCTTTTTTCTGTTTACAGACATTGTAATTTCCTTTGAAATATTTGAAAGCAGCAATCATGTGGACTTTAGAGTAAGATGGGCCAGGATGGAATCCCAGTCAGGCTTCTCTGTGACCTAGAGCTCCTGCAGCCCATTAGCCTTAATTTAATTTTCTTTAATGCTGGGATAACAATCAGAAAGCCATAGACCTATTGAGAGGAGCTAACACAGGTAATCTGGCTCTAGGAAGACTCAAGGATTACTTGTTGAATTTAAACAAAGTGAACCAGATCTTAATCCCAGTGTATTTTAATTCCAAGTTTGGTTTGTTTCCCCCTGAAGAGTTACCACCAACCCCAATCAGATTGACAGAAAGTGCTCTTTGGTTACTTATTCTTCCAAATATCCTTTCCTTCTCTTTAAAAAATATAATAACACATCTGGGATCTATTATATGGTGGTATATATTTCAGCCTATGTGTCTGCTAATGCCTTAGTAAACAGAAACCGCATGAATGTTGACTGCTCAAATACAGTAGCCGCTAGTCAACCTCAAGTGGGGCTGAGTATGAAGTTAAACATTGCAAGAGTGAAAATAAGTGGGTCAATCAAAAGTAGAACACTATCCCCAGTAGTATCTGAATCACTTTTTATAATTAAGATAATGCTCTTAAGCACCTCCTACTGCTTAGAATAAAGAAAGTTTTAAAAGTCTATAATGTTCTTATTTATATCAAAGGCGAGTATATTGGTTAGCAACACTTCTGGCTGTTAATATCAGTACATGTAACTGATAGTGGATTAAACAAATAGAAGACTATTTTGTTGTTGTTTTCATATTTTCTTAAACAGAAACCTTGGTGGAGGGCCAGCATCTCTGTGATTTTCTTGGGCTTTCCCTCATGGTTGTAGAAAGCTGCCCTGGCACCATGCATCAAGTTCAAATCCAACTGAAGAGGCAGGAGTAAGGAGACAGGACCAGCCATGTGACACATGTTTTTTGGTTTTTTGTTTTTGTCAGAAAAGCCAGACTTTTCCCAGAAACACTGAAAGGAGAGAAACACTAAACATCTCATGGCCAGAGCTATGTCACAGGGCCACCCCTGTGCAAGGGAGACTCGAAAAGTAAGGTTTTATCTATTCAGCCTCTGTAGTGGGGGAAGACAAGAGAGAAAGGGGTGGGCATGGGTGTTGTTAGCCTTTGTTAGCCAATCTCTAGTATCTTCCATCATGAGTCTTATGAAAGACTTTGAAGGCTGAAGCCTATTGCAAATCTCCCTAAACTAACTCTGAAAAACAACAAAGGCATCAGGCTATGGAGGAAAGAAGAATAACTTTGGAATAGACTCACAAAAGTTTAAATCCTAGCTCAGTCACGTACTGAGTTGAAGAGCCTTCTCTTTGAACCTCTGCTCCCTCACCTGTAATAATCTTGTCTCACTGGGTTATTGTGAAGATGAAAGAATACGAAAGCACCTCTTTTTTAATGCTGATTATCCCTCTGCCCATGTATACTATTACAGTAAAGATAATGGTGGAGGGTGGTGGTAGTGATGGCAAGGGGGGTCATTCTGCTAGGTACCTAGGCTTTCAGACAATGTTCCAAGAAAATCACAAGAAATAAATAAGTCAAAGAGTAGTGTAAAAGCCAGTTCCGTCCTATTCTGAAAAACCAGGCCCACCAGTCCATGATAACCTGGCCTTTTCTTCTTTGGTCCTTCTTTCATGTAGGTCATTATTTCACAGCCAGCCACATACAACCTCACTGAGTCTCACTCACCTTTGAATCTCCAGCACAGAGTGCACAGTGGTAGATCCTCAGGGAATGTTTAATGAACGGGTGAATCCCCCAGAAGGGCAGATTAACTGGAAAAAAACAAAGGAAGTTGGAATTCAATAAAATATACTTAATAAAGACAAAGTTGTTTGGGGAGTTATCCAGCAGCTATCTAGTAATAACTAGATAAAGAATTCTAAGAGGAATATTCTAAAAGGAATTTCAGAAGATCTAAAAAGTATGCAGTAGAAGCATACTTTTTAGATCTTCTGAAATTGTCACAGATCTACTAGGAATGAAAAACAAAATCCATGGACTGTATTTGCAAAAATCTAAGCAATAAGGCATACTCTCAAACCACAAAAATACAGTGGGTGAGAGGAAAATGCCAATAACCACAAGACCTGCACTGATTCACTATCTGCACTGAAGGAGCAAAGGAATCTACAGGACGACCAAGGACATGAGAACAGGAGAACCCCAGTCAGCCCATGGGTGTTCTCTGAGAAGCACAGAGGGGTAGTCTGGGAACAACAGCTGACACCGACATGGACTTGACCCACTGGAATAGGGGTGAATACAAGGGATCTACAGAAAGGACTGAAAATCTTGGGGTGGTCTACCCTCTATGAAATCTTGAAACTGGCAGCCAGTTCTCCCTTTCAGAGCAGGGTCTCACACTGAGGAAAAAATGCTAGGAGTGAAATCAAATTTAGCAAGATCAAGACAAGAGTGACAAGGTAAGGTAAATTTTAGATGAAAGTAGAGGAGGCCGGGCGCGGTGGCTCAAGCCTGTCATCCCAGCACTTTGGGAGGCCGAGACAGGCGGATCACGAGGTCAGGAGATCGAGAGACGATCCCGGCTAACACGGTGAAACCCCGTCTCTACTAAAAAAAAAATACAAAAAAATAGCCGGGCGAGGTGGCGGGCGCCTGTAGTCCCAGCTACTCGGGAGGCTGAGGCAGGAGAATGGCGTAAACCCGGGAGGCGGAGCTTGCAGTGAGCTGAGATCCGGCCACTGCACTCCAGCCTGGGTGACAGAGCAAGACTCCGTCTCAAAAAAAAAAAAAAAGAAAGTAGAGGAGAGGAAAAAAATCAAACAGAAAATTTCATAAATTTCATGTATCTTTTATGTTTTCAATACCACATGAAAATTACAGAAGAGTGAGTTCTATAAAGTTAGAAATATTATGTGAAGAGAGCTCTGAATTTCAATTGGAAAGACTACTACGAACTTATGATTGATATATTTAAATATGTTTATCAATTCTATTTACTAAAAACACCTAGAAACAATGACTAATCAAGTTACAATAAGCAACTGTAGTGCCCAAATTATGATCTTCAAATGTTAGTTCCTACAATAAGAAACCAGGGTTTTTTGGAGAAATTGCTGATTCCAAGTCTGTGGCAAGAAATGTAATGACAACTGGCGATGTGTGTGTGTGTGTGTGTGTGTGTGTGTGTGTGTGTGTGTGTGTCTGCATGTGTGTAGCTGGGGGAGGTGAACCTAGGACATTTTATCCTATCAAATAGAAAGGATGCTACTAAAGACCACTATGGTCAAGTCAAAACAGCTCAGCTGCCAACCTTAAGAGCTTTCCACTGGCCAAAGATGGGACACTTTGAGTTTAATAAAGATAAGAATGTACTGTATTTAAACTCCGTATGTTTAAAGTCATGAGTTCATAATGACACATTAAAAAAATCTAATTAGTCACTTTTAGAGGGTTATAGGGAAACAATCTGTTATCTTGAAAACAGGTAAGTAATGAGAAGGAATCAAGCATTTGTCCCAACTTTTTTACATACACAACTGGGTAACAAAACAATAGCTGAGGGAAGGATCTCTTTATACATTATTCCAGCTAAAAAGTAAAATGTGACATAGAATTAAATGTCACCATTTTTAAGCCTCAAGGGCTGTGATATCACAAAAAGAGAGACAGCCCGTCATATGCCATCTAATGAAAGAACATGCTGCTTCCTGTGATCTTGTGACAATAACTGAGTCAACGTTTTGTTGGTCTCTGGATCCAAAGGCTGTGATCTGTAGGTAACACAGAGGACAGAGAAACATGTACTCATGGTGCACTCATGTGCGCCATGCATACACAGTCAGCAAAATACAGATAGTGGGAAATTCTACAGGTCAAACCATCAAGGATCTTGAACAAATAAATTATAAGCAAGAGCAAGAGATGGAGGGAAAATCAGTAGATTAAAAGGAAATTAAAAACAACCAATTTTTAAAAAGTGAATAAGAATACACAGTGCTAAGGATGTACACTTGAGTAAAAAAATATAAAGAAACATAAGGAAGTGATTATTATAATAGTCAGGATAGTGGTTATTTTTGGAGCGAGGGAGGTGACATGTTCTGGGATATCTCACAAATATCTATTTCTTAATCTGAATGGGTGTTAGTCTTATAATTCACTATCTGTTTGTTTTGTATGACTTTTTATGTCTATTTTATTTTACAATAAAAGTTTTTAAAAACCTGTTTGACTTTAGCGAAACCTCTTGATCCCATCCCCAAAACGGTGAATTACACACATCCACGTGTAAAAATGAAATACAACATAAAATTGTTTAAAAAAATAAATAGGCAGGAAGTAAGAATATATTTTAGATTGAGTTATATTTCCCTAAGTGCCTTTACTAAAACCCATTTCATAAAATCTTTTCCTTCCTTTAAAAATCCTTTTAGAAGATTCTACGTACCTTTATTCTAGACTTGGCAAGCTAAATAGCTAGAAAGTATTTCCTTTCCGAAGTCCAAGGAACATGCAATCCTTTACATAATAAAAAAATATGTATTAAGGCTTCCAATTCTCCACTCTTTTCTTTCATTTGAGAGGGGAAAATATGCGTAGAAATGCACATATTCACATATTTATGAAAGCTCTGTGAACACTGTAATAGAAATGTGGAAGTGACATTAAAAGGGAAACCTTCTTTGTGCAACATGCAAAAGATAATGTCTTTTTCAGCAAGAGTTAGAGGGTAATAGAGTTTTACCAAAAGTTTAAACACATTAAAGGATTTCATTTGCCATCTGAGCTGAAATTTCAAAGCCAAAATGTGAACCCAATATAGGGATCTTTATCAGTGATTGAACTTGCTGACTTCTGAAAGGGGATCCCAGGCCTGCCCAAGTCTTTTGAAGTTCCATTTGGCTTTGTCTTCAAATGTCTTGACATAATCAGGCCATTGATGCCTTGTGCTGTCCTGTGAACGCAAGCATTTGCCCACAACTCCATTTCAGGACTGGAGACAAGAAGAGGTTCAGCTCCCTTTGACACTGGGTCGGCTGGTCAGGAAGTTCTCAAGTGTGCAGCAATGTGAACTTTTGGCAGAACAGCTGCCCAGTGGGATGCCAGTGCTTTCACTTCCCATCAGCTCAGGGCTTCAAAGGCTGGGGGCATCTGTACCCAGTGACCTGTGTGGCTGGCCTGGACACATCTCTTTCCCATGGGATTGGTGGGGGTAGATAGGCCAGATTGACATCGCCTCACATAACTTCATTTCTCAAACTTGAGAGCCAGAACATGTGCGAGACCCACCAAAATCAACAAGTTCACCCCCGGGTTGCACTGGTCACTGAAGGATCACTTGCTTTTATAAACCTCACTTTCCATTCACACTGATTATGATGGTAATACTGGCACACACCACGTGTGCACATTGTTCCTTTAAATCATTTTAACAACTACATAGTAATCATTCTTCCCATATTGCAGATGAGGACAATTCACCCAGGATCACACATATAATTCGTGTCAGCACTGGGATTTGAACTCAGCTCAGGCACCCTGGGTCTGTTTCTTTAACCACCAAGCTTAGCGCCTGTGGCTGGAGAATATATATAGACATAGCCCTGTACAGGGTACTGCTGACTATAGCTACTACTTATTCAACTCCTCAATATATTGGGCATGAGACCAAGCTTTACAAACATTTCATTTAATATACAAAGTAGATAGAGATAGAGAGAGATAGAGTTATGTGTAATACACTTGCAGATGCTGATAAATATAGATTCCAGTGTAGATATATAGACAACAGCATAGATACATAAAAGCCTAATTATAACAGCCAGACGCTACTTAGACTCCCTAAATTTAATCCCAGCTCCACTCCAGCTGTTTGACCTTGAGCAATTGATTTAGCAGCCCTGGTCCTCAGTCGACTCATCTAAAAACACCTCCCTTACAGGGATACAGTGAGGATTCAATGAAATAATACATGTAAAGCATATATAGCTCCTGACAAAGAAGAGGCTTCCAATAAGTTAGACATTATTGTTATTATATACATATAATAATATAAAAGAGTATGTTATTCTTATTGATGTTAGATAGACAGATGATCTACTTTCTTTTTTTTTTTTTTTTTTTTTTTTTTTTGAGACGGAGTCTCGCTCTGTTGCCCAGGCTGGAGTGCTGTGGCCGGATCTCAGCTCACTGCAAGCTCTGCCTCCCGGGTTCCCGCCATTCTCCCGCCTCAGCCTCCCAAGTAGCTGGGACTACAGGCGCCCGCCACCTCGCCCGGCTAGTTTTTTGTATTTTTTAGTAGAGACGGGGTTTCACCGTGTTAGCCAGGATGGTCTCGATCTCCTGACCTCGTGATCCACCTGTCTCGGCCTCCCAAAGTGCTGGGATGACAGGCTGGAGCCACCGCGCCCGGCAGATGATCTACTTTCTAAAACAATTCAGAAAGCTTGGTAAAGAAGAGACGTGTTCTCCAAATTTATCCGGGTCAAAGGTTAAAAAAAAATTATGCTGAGCTGTTTCATCCCCCAAGCAGATCAATATCTCGGCAATAAAACACCAAAGTAAATTGATGAGGCTACAGCTGAAAATAAGCCTGAGACCCCTAGCCCCTCATGCTGCAAAAAGCACTGCTCTGAGCAGGACAGGTGCTAACACTCAGGGTAGTGAGCACTCAACTCACGGTACCATAACAGGTGCTGTCTGTCTGAGGACACAAAAAAGTCTGGTGACCCACTCATCACAATCGATCTTTCAGGCCCTGGATGCCAGTCCTTCTGCAGTCAAATCTATTTCTGTCCTTATGGGCCCTGCAAAAGGATTTAGTATCCAAATCCCATTTGGTGTTCAAATAATACAGCCTCATGCAAGGTGGACTTGACGGAATAATACAAGCACCCGTAGACGGTTTTGAATCAGTGCTTTGGACCGGGTGCTGCATTAGACACCACATGATCATAATGCACGAGCATTATGATCACCTTGAGGTCCCATATCTACTGAGTAGCAGAGGAGTCCTCAAGCTCATCCGCTGCTAGGGCTCACGCTGTTAATTCCTGCATTCTACTCCATCCTTGTTCATTTCCAAAGTCTTGTACACTTTATTTCTCCCTTCACCACCAATCCTACTTAAGGAAAGTTATCAGTCTAAGCCAATTGCTTCCATGGGAATTAATTACTAAAAAAATAACTTATGTATCTATTATTTCTCTCCTCTGTGTATCCATAGTTCTTGGTACACAACTTCAGTATAGCAGGGAGCTGAACATGGTCTCTCTCCATCATTAGACAGTGACTCTTTGAAGGCAAGAACCTTGTCTTATTCACCTTTCTAACCCTAGCACTTAGCATGGTGCCTGGCATATAGCAGACCCCTAATAAATATTTGCAGGCAGAATAAATGAATGAGTGGATAGTTGATGCATATGTGAATAAATTATTCAAGTGACCTCATTCTTTTTTGTTGAAAAGTCTGCACTGAGTCTCAGGTTCTTAAATACTGAGAAACGATTGAGTTGCTGCAACAGTTAGCACAATATCTGATACACAGTTGGTGCCCAATATGTTTTATTGAATAAAAAATATTTATACACAATTCAGTCATTAAGGCAGCATCAATCACCTGAAAGATCTATTCAAAAACGATTTGTTCTTCTAGTTCTGAAATCTATCACTAATTAAACCAGGTTAGCAAGATGCTGGGGGCCTGGGTTGCATCCAAAGAGGGCTCCACAGATTGGCTTTTATGGCAGGCTCTGCTGGGCTGGCATCAGCCTATACTGAAGGAGGTTTCAGGCTGATGACATTTGCCATCATGTCCCCTGTCAGGCTGCTGTAGATGACCTCATTCATTACACATGGAGTTGAGGTCCTGTCTGATTTCAATATTAAAAATAGTTCTTCTGACAAACTGGTCAGTTTTTACGTCATATACTTGGTGAATTGTCTATACTTCCCTTATTCCCAGTTTGTAATATAATATACTTGGTGAATTGTCTATACTTCCCTTATTCCCAGTTTGTAATGTAATATACTTGGTGAATTGTCTATATTTCCCTTTTTGTTTTGGCCACTAAAAAATGAAGTCGAGTTTGTAGCCAGTCACAGCAAAGGAAAAGGCTTTTCGTTATATAATTTTCCAATGTCAGTCTTGGCTTTCTTTCATTTATGTACTCTAAATTCCTCTTTCCCTCCTTCCTTTTTTCTTTTTCCTTCTTTCTGTCTTTTTCTTTTCTTTCTCTCTCTCTCTCTTTCTTTCTCTTTCTTTCTTTCTTCTTTCCTTTTCTTTCTTTCTGCTACTAATAATTTTATGTCTCTTTATTATCTATGAATGATGGTAAGCCATCAAGGATCATCAATGAAACTAACTAAATTTAAAACAGCTTATTTTATTGACTAACTACAGATGAAGCAAATGTATTCGGCAAATATATTGTTATTCAGATACACAGTGATTTTTACCTTCCCCTTGTGTATTTAATGTATTCAGGACTAGAACCCTCTCTGGAAGTCAACAGAGAATAAAGGTATAAAATATTAAATAAAATATGATATTTTAACAAGTCTGCTAATATCATTCCCTGAGTGTACAGAGGTTGAATTATGGGATGATGATCTTAACTCTTTTTCTGGCTCATGGGAGGCAGTCACCAACTGTTCATTGCAGGAGGAAAAGAAAAGGAGACAAGAAACACAAAGAGAAGAAGGGAGAGATGAGCAAAGGGTGGAATGGAGAGGGAGAGAAGGTCACTGGAGATGTAGGGATGGGGAAATAAAGGGAAATAAAGGTACAGAAAATGAACTAACAGTTGAATTTACCTTATTAGCTAAGACCAATGTTTGGACCTCAGTTGTCTCTGAGAGGCTATCTGGCAGCCAGAAATAAGAGGGGAGGTCACAGTTGATATCACTGCACTTACGGTTTTTTGCTAAAGAAGATGGTGTTTCTGTCCTACTCAATTTCAATACTGAGCTAAGTCCTAATCAAATTTTAGAACCACCAACTCATACCTCCTGCTTAGAATCAACCTTCTTATCCCATAATTTCCTGTCCCGAGAAATACAAGACAAAGCTTTTCTCTCCTATTTCTACTTAAGTAAAAATCTGGCCAGTTTTTCCAAAAAGTAAACTTCAAATTAATAAAACTATTTTGAAAAACACTTTTGTTATATTTATTTTTTTCTTAGAATAATGGCAAACAAATTCATTGTAAAAATATGGAGGCAAAATTGTATTAAACTTACATAAAATTGTCTTTAACCATTGTTAGCATTATCAGTTATTTTCATCCAGTCTCATTTATTTCCACATATATGGGGTAGACATATATAGTTATGTGTACACTCAGTCCTGCATCCTTTTTATGTTTTTAACTTTATATGGTCCTATTTCAAGAAAAGTTCTCAAAATTTGATTTTTTTTTTTTTTTTTTTTTTTTTTCCTGAGACAGAGTCTCACTCTATTGCCTAGGCTGGAGTGCAGTGGTGCGATCTTAGGTCACTGCAACCTGCACCTCCCAGATTCAAGTCATTCTCCTGCCTCAGCCTACCAAGTAACTGGGATTATAGGTGCCTGCCACCACACCTGGCTAATTTTGTGTTTTTTAGTAGAGACGGGGTTTCACCATGTTGGCCAGGCTGGTCTCAAACTCCTGACCTCAAGTGATCCACCCTCCTCAGCCTCCCAAAGTGCCGGGATTGCAGGTGTGTGCCACTGCGCCTGACTCAAAATTTGACTTTTCTTAAATGTTTGCATCATATTACATCTATGGAAATTCCATTATGTATTTTATTTTGTTATTGAATCTTTAGTTTCCAAAGGATGAATATTTTATACATTTTTTTTCAGTTCCTCTAATCGCAAGGAACTCAAGTAATAAAGTTGTGGTATTAGTGTTAACAGAATCAAACATCAGGTGGGAATAAAAAAAAAACAGGGACCACAGTATGGTTGGGATTTACATAGATCAGAATAGGATTCAGGACAGCTTTTGTGGTAGAGATTTTAGCTGTTCGTATTATTTCTGGTTCTTTTCCTTCCAGGGACTTGGTGTAGCTTGTATTTCTGTACTTTTCCATCCTCTTGAGGTCAGACATGGCCATGTGACTTATTTTAGCCAATGGAATGTGAGAGGAAGTGACATGAGCCACACCCATATGGAAATATTAATTTTTCCATGTTCACGATTCTCCCCCAGGAAGGATTGGCTGCTAATAACTCACAGCTCTCCTCTTCTCCAGAGAATCACTTTAACCACCTCTCTCAGAGGAATTACATGATCTCCCCACCCTGAGGGACAGCCAGCTGTGAATGACTAACCCAGTAGTATAATTCATGTTCACAAGCTCCCTTTGGGAGCAGGCTGAAGCTAGTTTAAGAAGCGTATCTTTGCTTAATTTGCTTTTACTATGCTAGTCCATCTGCCTCATTACCCTTCTCCAAAACGAACTCCCTCAATAAATCACTATCACAAGATTCCAGATCTCAGGCTCTGCTTCTAGGGACCCACCTAAATTTCCCTTTTAGGTGACGTGATATTGTGATCCTGAAGTCTCAGTTGGAGGACAGCACTATGGAGTGTAGTCAGGACACTCTATGACAGTAAACCTTTGCGTTATCAATACATGCAGACTTGGAGAGCTATGAGTCTCTCCTGACAAATAGAATATTGGAAGCAGGTCCACCATAACAGGAGTTTCTAGATCTAGATTTGTATGTCTCACTTCACACATGGCAAACCAGCTACCTCTTCTTTTTCTCTTCCCTTTACCTACTCTACACAATCAAATGCCTCTTAGATCCAGATTGGTTATGACTCCTTACGCTTTTTAGTCTACTTTCTGGATGCTATTTATTGCATCAGCTTCAGTTTTATGGGCAACCCCATTTTCTCTGTGTTTTCCAGTTCAAATTCCCAAAAGTAAAAATCTGATTGGCCAACGTCATTTCTGGGCCTCAGGTGAGTCTATGTCCTGGCTACCTTTGGGTGGAGTTAGCCACAGCCTAAGTCATGAGGCACATGACATGGTTGCTTAGTGTTTTCCCAGATTTCCCTGAAGTGAAGATATTCTGACATGGGTCTATAACTTGAAATTGGGCCATGAATCCAATAGGAAGACCCAAATGGCTTTCAATCTTATGTAGAACACTTTTCTCTTTGGATTACTTCTTTGTCTTGGAAGTCATATTCAAATTGGCAGGTGTAGTCAGTGGGGTCTGGGGACTCCTCTTGTTGCTAAAAGGGCTGCTTCCTTCCACAAAAGGCCAAGTGGGAACCAGGCATATGAAAAGCCATAGCACACCCTGCTACAAACATGGGCATGTGTCCTGTGTAAGCAAAAGAAGTCCTCGTAGCTCACATGATACCAAGAGCCCAGATAAAGGTTTAGCAATAATTCCCAAGCATCTAAAGTGTGCTTAGCTCATCTCTTCCTTGGGGACTGCATTGGCAATCGGTGTCTGAGAAAACACTCCAAGGTTAGGGACCCTGCCCAGCTGCCTTTTACCAGAGATGTCAGTAACAATAGTTGTCATGTACATACATGTACCGGTCCATTTGTTCCATCATTCATAGCAAATATTTATTGAGCATCAACCACACGCCAGGTACCATTTGACTTCCTGAGGATATATCAATTAACAAAGTAGACGAAATCTTGGCTCTTGTGGCATTTACCTTCTATTTCAGGAGATGCTCAACAGGCAAACATGGAAGTCTTATGTCAGTTAATGATAATGACTACACAAGAATTCAGGCAGGGTGAAGGGACTGAGAGTGATGGGGTTAGGGGTGATAGTCTAGACAGGATGGTCAGAGAAGGCCTCACTGGGAAAATGATATATGAGCAGGCTTCAATGGAGTGAGTGAGGGATTCAGTAAAAGATCTGGGAATGCAAGGATCCAGGCGGAGAAACAGAAGATACAAATGCTTGACTGGAAAATCTATGAAGTGGAAGCATAAGAGGCAGAAGTAACAACCTGTGTGAAGGCCCTGAGGCAGGAAAGTACTTGGCACAGTCAACGATCCTAAGGCCAGCGCCTCTGAGTGCAGCCCAGAGAATCAAAGAAGCAATAAGTGAGAGGTGCTCATCAGTGATAGGCAGAGCCAGAAGACTCTCTGTAGGCCCTTTGTAGTTTCCATCACAGATTTTATATTTTATCCTATATGAAATGAAAACTGGTAAGATAAGCCAAAAGCTATGTTTTGTAGTTGAGTTCAGAGCTAATGGCTTGGTCTAGGGGAGAGGAGAGGAGAAACAATGGAAATGGGAAAATGTGTGTAGGGCCAACGAACACTTCAAATGTAGGATATACAGTACATGGTGATTGATTGGAAGTGAGAGAGAGAGAGGTGACAAAAATAGCTTCCAGGGGTCGTTGGACTGCTAGTTGGGTGGAGGTGTCATTACCAAGAAGGGGGCCTATCAAGGGGGACATAGATTTGAGAGAGGATAGAGACCTTAGCCAGGTGTGTAAGCCATTATAATAGTGTAATATCATTATTATCCATATTTGATAACAAGTGAACAGAATCAGAAAGGTTATTTCTCTTGCTCAAGATCACACATCTAGTAAGCAGAGGAGCCTAGTTTCATACCCAAGTCTACCTCATTGATGCCAAAAACCGTTGTTTTCCACTTCAATTCTCATACAGTCTCGTAGGAGGAAAGAAGAGACCAGAGCATCCGACGGAGCACAATTAAAATAGTGACATAGGAAGGCCAATCAGAGAAGTGCCCTGAGTATCCCCTATATGGGCCAAAATGGCCATACTGAGGTCAAATGCCAACACCCAGATTTCCCAAGACCAGCTGTGCCTTCCAAGACCAGAAGTCAACTGCCTGTCCCAGTGATGTCTGGTCAGAATGGCTTCTTTTCTCAAAACTTCACTGTGGACTGAAAACTGTTAACTTAGAGCTCTGGTCCCCGAATGTGGTCCCTGGACCAGCAGCATCAACATCATCTGGGAACTTATTAGAAGGCAAAATATCTGGCACAGCCCCAGACCTACTGATTAGAAACACTGTGGATGGGGCCCAGCAATCTGTATTTTTAAGCAGCTTTCTAGAAGATTCTGATGTACACTCAAGCTTGAGAATCACTGAATTAAAGCATCTGGTTTCAACTGATCTAAGTTTCTGCTTCTGTAAAGCCCTTGCCTGAAGTGATTGAGGTATAATTTCAATAACAGGCAGGGGTTGGGCTCATGGGGAAGCTATTGCTGAAGTTGGATAAAGGCTCAATTTTTCCCCTGTCCAATTCTCTTACATAAATTCCTGTCCGAAAAGGAGCCTGCTCCCCCCTTTTTTGTAAAAAAAAAAATTGGGGGGGGACTGTTGTTTTGTTGCAAAAGGAATGCTTTGCTAATTTTAGGAAGATGGCTTCAGTTATAGACAGGAAGTCTTGAGGGGAGAGAGACTTTGACTTGAATTTTTTAAAATTGCATTCCTTTATGTTTTTTCTTTAGAAAAGGAAAAGCAACATGATTAACAAACCTCAGCTGACTTTAGAGTTCAAAAAAATCTCTGACTTAGAAGATGAACCATGTGGGAGCCATTTATAGAGTCCCCTCAGCAACAATTGAATACACGTAGAAAACAACGGCCCTCAAGACTTTGCTTTGAACAGAGAATCTTTGCAGTGTAAATTGGCTTTTGGAAGAAGCAGAGCATCTGGCTTCTTGGTAAGATGGATCCTGGAGAATGCTCCACATCCCTGCCTGCTCAGCTTCACTCACCATGGTGCACCTCAGATTGATCCCTCAGGGTATCATCCTGGTAACCATGTGCTCAGGAGTGCATCCAGGGTTATCGTTTACAGCAAACAGGGCAGATCCGCCCTTTCACAAGTGAGAAAACTGAGACTTACTTAGGAAGAACATGGGCCTCTCGGATGAATAAAAAACGGTGAGCCATAGGAGTTTTAGATATTTTATGTTATCAAATTCTTTAAGTGAGAAATAGTCTTGTTTTCATTTCACAGCTGAGGAAACTGAAGCCTAGAAAGTAGCAGTAATTTACTCAAAGTCACTGAGTTAGGAAATAGGGGTACACCACTCAGAACCACAGCCTCTGAGACCAAGTCTTACTTGACAGGTCAGAGAGGAGTGCTTTAAAGTAGCCTGTCCAGGAGCTAACATGGACCTCATATTCATCTCCAGAAAAGTCAACATTTAAATATAATTGCTTGCTTAAAATTCAATTTATCAACATACTAGTCAGGGTTCTCCAGAAAAACAGAACTTTTCAATGATGGAGCACACATACTATGGTGGTTCCATAAGATTATAATGGACCTGAAAAACTCCCGTCACCTAGCGATGTCGTTATGGGGGTCCTTGCTCCCAGAGCTGCCAAGATGGTGGCAGCTGCTTCCAAAATGGTGGTGGGCTGCTTCCAAAATGGCGGTGGGCTGCTTCCAAAATGGCAGCCAGCTCTTTCCAAGATGGTGGCAAGCCTCGTGTTCTCTGACCCAGGGTTCTTGGCCTCATGGAATCTTGGGCCATGTGGTGAGTGTTATAGCTCTATTAGAAGCCCTGGGTCACAGAAGAGAGCCATGGAACCCAGTGACTAGTGTTCAGCTCAATTAGGATGAACCCAGACACTTAGCCATGCAGGAACAACTGCAAGCCTTTAGCCCGATCAGGAGCGGCAATGGACGCCTGGCTGGATCAGAAGCACAGTGGACACCCTGCCGGATCTAGAGGTATAAAAGTCAGCGGCGGGTCTGCGATGGTGGCAAATAGCAGTGGTGGACAGCGAGGGAAATCTCAGCTTGAGCTGTAACAAACACAGACCAGAAGAGAGTGCAGTTGCAAGATTTAATAGAGTGAAAACAGAGCTCCCATATAGAGGGAGGGGACCCAAAGAGGGTAGCCCTTGCCGGCTGGAATTCCTGGGTTCATATCCCGATCATTGTCCCTCCCACTGTGCTCTTAGGCAATAGATGATTGGCTATTTCTTTACCTCCTGTTTTTGCCTAATTAGCTTTTTAGTGAGCTTTCTTTACTGATTGGTCGGGTGTGAGCTAAGGTGCGAGCCCCATGTTTAAAGGTGGATGCGGTCACCTTGCCAGCTAGGCTTAGGGATTCTTAATCAGCCTAGGAAATCCAGCTAGTCCTGTCTCTCAGTGTCATAGTCTTCATAATGTTGTAGTGCAATGCATCACTCATGTGTCTGTGGTGATGCTGGTGCAAACAAACCCACTGCATTGCAGGTGTATACAAGTCTAGCACATTCAATTATGCACAGTACATAATACTTAATAATGAAAAATGACAATGTTACTGGTTTGTGTATTTACTGTATCATACTTTTAGTTATTATTTTAGAGTGTACTCCTACTTATTTTTTTAAAAGTTAACTGGAAAGCAGCTGTGGTCAGGTCCTTCAGGAAAGGTATTCCGGAAGAAGGCATTGTCATCTTAGGAGTTGACAGCTCCATGCATGTTATTGCCCCTGAAGACCTTCCAGTGGGACAAGGTGTGGGAGTGAAAGACAGTGATATTGATTATCCTGACCTTGTGTACGCATAAGCTAATGTGTGTGTTTGTGTCTTCGTTTTTAACAAAAAGATTTAAAAAGTAAAAAGTTTTAAAAAGCTTATAGAATAAGGACACAAAGAAAGAAAATATTTTTGTACAGTTGTACAATGTGTTTGTGTTTTAAGCTAAGCATTATTATGAAATTAAAAAATTAAGAGTCATAAAGTTAAAAAGTTACAGTAATTGAAGATTAATTTATTACTGCATTTATTATAAGGAATAATTTCTTTTATAAGTTTAGTGTAGCCTAAGTGTACAGTGTTTACAAAGCCTACAATTGTGTACAGCAATGTCCTAGGCCTTCACATTCACTCACCACTCACTGACTCACCCAGAGCAACCTGCAGTCCGGCAAGCTTCATTCATGGTAAGTGCCCTACACAGGTGTATCAGTTACCTTTTATACTGTATTTTTACTGTGAATTTTTTATGTTTAGATACACAAATGCTTAACATTGTGTTACAATTGACTACAGTATTCAGTACAGTCACATGCTGCACAGGTTTGTAACCAATAGGATATATCACATAGCTTAGGTATGTAGTAGGCTATACCATCCAGGTACACTCTCTGATGTTTGCACAATGATGAAATCACCTAACTACACATTTCTCAGAATATACCCCTGTCATTAAGCGATGCTTGACTGTTTCAATACATAACAGGAGATTTTTTTATGAAAATTGGCTCACAAGGTTAGGGAGGCCATGAAATCCCACAATATAGCCTCTGTAAGCTGTAGAACCCGGGGGTTTCTGGTGTAAGTCCCTGGGATACAAAGACTGGGGAATTTGGAGTTCTAAGGTCCAAAGGCAGGGAAAGATGGATGTCCAGCTCAAGCAGAAAGAGATAATTCCTCCTTCCTCTGCCTTTTTGTTCTATCCAGGCCCTGGATGGATTGGACGGTGCCCACCCACACTGGGAGAGCCATTTGCTCTACTGAGTCCACTGATGCAGATGCTAATCTATTTCTGAGACAAGAATTGTCAAATTCTCCTTGGCTACTCAAAAACCCCAAACCTATCTCCTGAAAAGCATAAAAGAAATGTGTCCCCTTTCTTTTTGGCACAGAGCCATGACCTTGGGCTTTCACTTCCATCCCACTGTGTGAGTCCCTGTGGTGAGAATCAGAGGCGACTTGGGGAGAAGGTTACTACCCACAAGTGTGGCACCTTCAGGCTCCCTTGGCAAGCCTGAATCAGACTACATATCCAGGGGGGCAGGCCCGTTCAAAACAATCTGCTTTATGTGGATTTAAACTGCTGTCCCCTGAGGGCATCTTGATTGCTTTGACCTTCTGTCAGATTTGACCCACGCTGAATGACTGCGACCTAAATGACAGCCTATCACCTTCTGTGTAGAAATATTTGATGACATCCCATTGCCTTCAGGATGAGTTCAAGCTGGAATAGAAATGAGAAATTTTGAAATTTACAAGCAGCAAGAAATCTACCTCTCAATTGTTAAAGATTTGCCCATTCTCTCCTTCATGACTGATTTGCTTAAAACATCCACCTTCCTAATATGATGCTGCTGCTGATGATAATGATGATAAAAATAGAGAAAAAAATCAATTTAATAAAACAACAGTGCTCTGGCAGAAATTTGAATACAAAATGGCTTTTACTGGGAAGTTCTGACTTTTTAGGTTGCAGGGAACAAAACATCTTTTTTTAAAAGAAATCAAGTCCGAGTCAATCATCTTTGCCATCTCCCCGTCCCTGGGATTGGCTCAGAAATAGGCACGTGTCTAAGTCAGGCCAATGAGACCTCAGAAGATATTTTGTTGGGGCTTCTGGGGAAGAAAATGTTTTGCTCCTAAGGGAGAGCTCCTGAAAGAGATACTCTCTTGTCCCCTGGGGTTACTTTGTGTGGATTGAGGCAGTCATCTTTGTCCTAGCTGGACCCCAGAGGAGGACAAAGTCCAGTGAATTGCAAAGAAATGACCCCAGATCGCATTGGGTCTTGTGATACGACCTCTTCCCCCACTCAAGTGTCATTCACAGCTGTCTGGCATAGTATGCCTGGCACAGAGTCTGGCACTGTGAAAGTGACTCAGCCCAGGAAGAAGAGGATGAGCAAATGGATGCCAGTTGAACCTGAGGATTTCTCAATGATTTTAGTTTGAACTGGTTTATGCAGGTAATATACTTCCCAGACGGAAGTTCAGGGAAATATAAACCACATTTTTGATGAAGAGACTTGGGTAGCATGTTGGAGCGAAGAGTGGCAAGACAGAATGGAGGGATTGAGTGCAACAGGCCCTGGTTTGGTACAGCGCCCAGCCAGAATCACATGTGTGAGGCTGTCCAGGCCACGGACACAGTGTTCTCCTCCAGGTTTGCGCACACTGAGCCAGTGAGGTGCTTGCAGGGAGTCTGGAGGAAGCGTTAGACCTTTATTAGCTTAAGTACTTTACCAGAGCCTAGATTACATCCAAACCTGGAAGTTTTCAACAGCAAGCTTGCAGTGGCTTTCCAAAAGCTTGAGGCTTGCCTTTCCTTCAGTCAGAAGGCAAACTGTGCCAGGTACAGCTGAGAACCAGAAAACAACCAACTTGCATTGGCTGAGAATTTTCATGCCTTTCTGCTATGTAGACGTGCAGCCACACTGAAGAGATAGGTTCAATCCAACCTGCAGGAAGCCTGGCTCTAGCTGAATTAGTGGTTGCCTTATCTTGAGGGAACTTCGAAGTCCAATTGAAAAATGCTGGGCTAGATTGAGCTTGAGTACTAATTTTACTTGAACTAAGTTGCTTGGCCTTTCTGGGCCTAAAGCTCCCTCATCTACAAAGCAAAGGAAAGAACAAAATCAACACTGAGATTCTTTGTATTGAGAAATACCATTACCTGAAATGAAAATCCCAATAGCATTTACAGAACAAAGAGCATGGGAACCAGGGACAGCCTGGGGTCTGAGTCCCAGCTCTGCCACTCACTAAATGTATGACCTCAGTTAATTCACTATCCAGCTCTGAATCTGTTTCATTATCTCTAAAATAGAGATCATAAAACCTATGTTAAAATTTTGGAAGGATTAAAAAGGATGATATAGGCACAGGCACAGAGTAGTTCATCAATAATAATTCCATAAATATTTATCGAGCATATCCTATATGCCATGTACTATGCTAACCTCCAGAAAGGGAGTGGTGAGTAAATGAGGCATCACCCCTACTCTCATGGGCGTAGACAGACAAAACCTTAGAGCTGCATTTATGAGTGTCTAACTGTCATATGAGATAAGATCTACCATGGACAGTCATCAGATGCTTCAGTACAGGCATAACAAAGGCTAGTTCCTATCACAACTCCTCACTCAACAGTGTCACTAAAGTCACCACTCACAAAATGCCTCCCTCATTGTCCTTCTCATGACTCATAAGGAAGAATTCATTGCTCTAAACTATAGTTCCCATTAGGTTAATTTTCTAGCATCAGAAGTCTTTGGGAGATGAGCTGATTTCACTTGCAAACCATGCATAAAATAATTGAAGACTATTCCTGCGAGTGGCAGGTAAGTCTTTGAACTGATAGTGCAACCTTGTGATTGCTCATCTCTGCTAAAGGTACATTTGATTAACCAACACATCCTGCTACAGTCATCTTCCCCAAAGCTAACTGCAAAGAATGAAGGCTTCCTGCCCAGTCTGACACCCACCTGGCGCCAGGTAGATGCGGGGGCCCCCAGAGAGTAAAGCCAACTGGTGTTGAATGTGTCAAAGAGCCAAAGAACGGGGGAAATCTCACTCTACTAGCATGGGAGGTTAGCTTTGTCAGGCAGGTAATGTTTGGCAGCTGAGGGAAACTTGAACATGCCACCTCTAATGTTTGTACACTTATTTTCTCATTCACAAATGGAAACAACCACAGCTTGATCTGTGCATGGTGCACAGTTTTCATTCAGATCACATGATATAAACATCCTATCACTTCTTTCAAATCCGTCACTTCATTTACACTTCTATAATCATAGTCCTAGTTCAAATCTTGTCATCTCGTATTTGGATTATTGCAGTAAGCTACTAATGAATCTCTCTTCTTTCAGTCTTATTTTCAAGTCCCTTCTAATTTAGTTATCGTATTGCTTTCAAGTTTAAAACATCAGTGAGAGTCTATCACCTTCTGCTTAAAAATATTTGAGGACAGCCCACTGTTTTCAGGATGAAGTCGAAAATCTTTACCATGGTTTTTGTGGCACACACTGTGAGCTGCCCACACACAAGTGATGCTTCTCCTCTTCCCTATCAGTGGAATCCAATACGACCAAACCAAGAGGATAAACTATGCTTGTTCTAAGCCAACTATAATGATCTCTTCCCTCTTTGGACTAAGGGTGGGCCTGTGACACAGTTCTGGTCAATGAGATATAAGAGAAAGTCTACTGAGACTTCAGGGAAAGACTTTTTTCTTCTTGATAAGACAGAAGTGTTTGAAAAGAAGACCAGTTTTCTGTGTGATGTTTGGGGCTATAGCAGCCATCTTGTGATTGTAAGGGGAGACATTATGGTAGCTAACTTTTCCCAGTTTGCCTGGGACTTCCCCACTTTTAGCACTAAACGGCCCACATCCTAGGGAACAAACACTTCAGTGTCAGGATAACCAGGACAGTTGGTCATCCTAGGACACATCACTGGCACACTGAGCAGGATAAAGCAAAATGGCATGAAAAATCTTCATGACCGTCATTGAGCTGCTATATAAACTCTAAGGTTGCCTTTCTCAACTTTTCTTGTGCAAGCTAACTATATGCCATCATCATGTGTTTTGTAACCTACAGTTGACAGCACTCCTAATTAATATAGCATTTAAGGTTTTTCATCATATGACCCAATATGTCTGACTTTCCAATCTGAACCCCCACCATTCCTGCCCTTCTGACATATACATGCAATGTGGATTACTCCCTATTCTCTGGGTTTACTGTGAATCTGCATCTGCACACCCCTGTGCTTTTGTTAATGCCATCTCCATTATTCAAAATTTATTTTCTTCCTTTCATCACTGAAAACTTCCAGTACATCCCTCAAGGCCAAATTTCCTCCGTTCTTCAGTGCTCCCATGGTTTTAGCAAGCAGAGAAGCTTCTGGTATATATTTCTCTCTCCTTATACTTTGAGTACTGTGAGGGGAAGGGATTATATCTTAGCCATTTTTTATCTAAAACCTTTACTCCAGTCCCTGCCACCTTTACCATGCTCAATGAATATTTATGGAAGGAATAATAGCATTTATGAATGAATAATTATACAGAAAAAGTGTATGTGTTTTGAAAAAGCAGAGACTCATGAAAAGCACAAGGCATAGTCCTTCTCTTTTAAAGTCTCTGTTCAAGAAACCTTCTTGGACTCTTTCATTCTTATTGAGATTTTCCTTCCCTTGAATTCACTCAACATCCATATTGTTACTGAGTTCACCCTAGATGCCACATGCTTCTCAAAGTATTGCTGGCAATTATAGATGACTTGTTCTTGTATGCCTCTTTTCTCCCTAATAAAACAGTAAGGAAAGAATGGATAATACCTACTATTTGGTAGCACAACAGGATGACTACAGTCACTAATAACTTAATTATACATTTTAAAATAACTAAAAGAGTATAATTGGATTGTTTGTAAACACAAAGGATAAATACTTGAGCAGATGGATAACTCATTCTCTTTGAGGTGATTATTTTACATTGCATGCCTGAATCAAAACATCTGATGGACCCCATAAATATATACACCTACTATATACCCACAAAAATTGAAAATTTAAAACAAAACAATAAGGAAAGTGGCTTCCACTTACTACAAAGGCCACCTGATTTCAAGTCTAGTATTCTGAATGAAATTTGGGCATCAGAAATATTGTCTGAGCATAGGCAATAAATGCTGTATTCTGCTTTTAAATCAAGAATGCCTTTGGCTGCAAGTAATGGAAAAACTACTAAGAGTGACTATGACAGAGGGAGCTAGCTAACCATTAGAGATGTGGGCTCCCCTTCCATGGTACGGAGTTGTTTAGGGCTTCCTAGGCAGTGATTTCACTTTTCAGCCTTCTTGCATTAAGGGGGAGCTATATGTCTAGTCATAAGCCACTGGAATATGAACTGAAGTGAAGTATCACTTCCCAACTAAGAAGATTAAGGGGGCTTTCCCCACACTCTTATGGGTGTGACCTTGGAGGCCACAAATTAAAGATGGCAGCAATCTCAAGGTGGAAGGAGCATGAATCCCTGAGGAACCAGTTGGAGAACAGCCTCCTCCGAGAGCACTCAACTCAGAAAAGCCTCACTGGATTTCGTTTGAGCAAGAAATTAACAATTATTATGTTAAAAGACTGAAATTTGGGTGTTTTGTTGTTGTTGTTGTTGTTGTTGTCGTCGTTTTACAGCAGTTAGTCTATCCTGATACGTACGGTGGCCCAAACAAATAGGATATTGTTTTCTCACACAATAGAATACCTAAAGGTGGATAGTGGCTGGCATTGTTATTTACTGAAGACTTTTAAGTCTCAAACACTTCTTAGGCTTTCACTTGACCACCTTTAGTTCTTTGCTTTTCATCTTGTGGCTGTTGCCTCATGATCACAAGATGGCTACTGCTGCTCCAGGCTTTACATCATCACACCAGCAGGAGAAGGGTGAAAAGGCTAGACTGTATCATTTTAATTAAAGTGGGAACTCCCAGCCAAGTTCCATTCCTGGATCATTTACTAGGGCTACATCATGTTGTCAACCCTAACTGCAATAGATGCTGGTAAAGGGACTATTCATCTCTTGCAGATTCTCTAGATGAAGACAATGTCTTCTAGGGAAGATGGTGGTAGAGAAGGCTTTTTTGGACCAGCCAACCAACACTGTCTGCCACAGATTTTATTCCGCTTTCCAACCATTTTATTTATAAAATGACCGAATCAGGTCAGAATTCCTCCTAACAAGATAGGTGACACTCATGCTCCCATTTCCCTCTTGCCTTTTCCTGGTCTTCTTTCTCCAGAATTCTTCAGAATCGTTCTCAATACACAACTCCCAGGAATCCTTGGCTATCCATTTAAGTTGGCTCTCCATGTGAAACTGATTTGTCACCATTGGGCTAATTAGATGACACCCAGGTTCTCTTTCAGTTATAACATTCTCTAATTTTCTCTCTCTTTTTGTTTTTTAAATCAGTTGCTTTACTGATGTTGCTACAGTGCTATAAATGACAAGCAAATCAGCAATATGTGCCTGGAGGCACTCTCCTTACCAAAATATCCAGAATGAGTAATTTAAGGCTAATAAACAAACTAATCTTACAATCTGAATCTGATCTTTAGCAAGAGTCCCCTTTCATAAAGGTAATAGTTATCTCTTACAAATATGGACATAAGAGTGACTCCTTTGCTTCTAATAAATAGTCTAGTTTGAAGGGTCTTGGGCTGAGAAGATAATGACCTGGATGGAAGTTTTGACAAAGAGAGAAATAAAAATTAGCTAATTATTTGTACCCTGTTGATGAAAATACCCAGAGAGGATGCAGAAATGTCTTCAAATTTCTGAAGGTTCTTCTTATAGAGAAGGGCATGGAATGTTTCCATTTGCCTCTGAGAGTAGAACTAAGACTGAGGTTGGCAGCACTATGACAGCAGAGATTGAAAATCTAGGGTGTGGGAGCCATGTTCACCTCTCAGAGAATATTTAGAATATTTTGTTTGGCCTGTACAGTCTTTAAGACACATTTAAGATAGAGCTAACATCAAAACTTTAAAATTGTATATAAAAATAAAGATTTCCATTGTCTCTTAAAAATTAAGCAGATTGGAAATCCCATCCTTTGGAAGAGCAACTGTGGCTGCCACCGTTGGTTCTGCACTTGGGATTGGAAAGAGGCACTCCATCGAGGGAGGTGGTTGCACCTTACTCCTCTTTTCAGAATACCATTAGAATCCAGTTTTTAATTTTAGTATTTAACAATACCCCAAACGGCCTCCTTTCAAGTGTGATTCTTTTGTGTACTCCACACAAGTTAAACTTCCCTAGGTCCAAGCAAAGCGCTGGATCTGTTCACTCTGGGCCCATATTTATGCAGGGCAATAATCTATTGGTGTGAATAGCAGATGCCTGCTTTGGAAAGGCATCTCTTTAGAAGTTAACTACCCTCCTCCATGACGCCTTGTCTTTACCAGGCCTAGGTCATTCACTTATGTTACCTTTGTTTGTATATGCCTCAGTTTTTGAGCTCTGCTACAGGGAAATAGATTTGGGCTTCACATAAGGGAACATGAGTTGTTCACTAGTTGAAATTTCAAACAATGCAAAAGCTTTAACATGAGATAGTGAGTTTTCCTAATATCAGAGGCATTCAAAGAGAAGTGGGATCACCACTCATAAAAGGAGAATCGATGTGGATTGGGTCCTGGCTTAGAAAATATTCTTTGGAGGCCCCCTTCCTTTCATGCCTGAATGGCACCATTCTATGAATAATTGGTAACAAAAGCAAAGCAGGACTTGTTCAAGGAGGCACATGCAGGAAGAGGTCTGAGAGCTCAAAGAAAGTAATTGGCATGTTATTCCAAGGTTGGGTCCAAAGCAATCTGGCAGCTTTATCCAAAGCAGGAAGAAAAATGTTAGTGCACACTAGACTTGAAAAATAATCAGCCCTTATTCCAGGAAAAAATAGTTTCTTTCAGTTGCTCAGGGCTGTGTGGTTTGAAGTGCGCTTTTACATTATCTTGGTCCATCTTCATAACTCTATGATTGAAGAGCCACACAAGTAACAGTAATCCAATTATATAGATTGGAAAACTGAGGTCCAGGGATATCATCACTTATACTCAGTAGCCAGGAACCCTATTGAAGTGTCATCTTTCCTTGGCTTTTACTCTTCCAGCTTTATCTCAAATCACAAATCCTAGTCATAAAATCAAAGAAGAGCCTTTAGGGAATCATCCGCCACAAGCTCCCTTCCTGACGCTGTCCCACCCGGGAGACCCACTGATAATCCGCCAAGAAGAGCAGCCAGTGCACACAGGCCATTCCATCTGCCTCACTCAAATCTTTCCGCAACAAAAGCCTGATTCTTCTTCCGTTTCTTGGAGGAGAGACAGGTGGTTGCCATCTTCCCCAGGAACGGCCCCTCATAGACCTGAAGCCTGTTACTAAGCTGGCTGTTCATCTTTTTCATCTCCAAACAAAATAATTGAATTAACCTTTCCTCCAGATGACAAATACCTTCTTGAATATCAAACAGCCTTTTCATATAAATGGAGAATTCCAGAGTGGCCCACTTAACAAACGCCTCTTTTTAAAAAGCTCCTCTTCCCAAAAGCAGGAAGGCTATTAGCAAGCTAGCTCTTCCAGTAGCCCATTAGTGGCCTGAAGGAATCTGCAAGAAATACAATTAGACCTCTGACCCCAGATCCCAGCGAGTGCTTTGAAGACAAGAGAACAATCAAGCCTCAAAGCTGGTCAGTCTGTGCTGCTCACTCTGGACCCTGGGCCTGGGCCCCAGTTGCTCCCCTAGAAGAGTAAAGAGTCGGGGCCCCGGATTCCCTTGGGAACCTCCTTCTGCTCTCTGGCCTCATCCCATTTCACATCCCAAAGTCTTTTGCCGGCAGCACCCTGAGAACATTACATTTGCTTGACTCTAATTCTCATAGCACAAATACATTGCTTCTTTTTCTCCCCGGGAGGGGCTTGAGAATTTAAACTACTGTGACCCAAACTATTTTTCAACTGGCCTATACTAGTTCAACAATTACCTTTCTGAGCTTCAATTTCCTTTAATATAAAAAAGAATGATCATTACTATATATTCAAAGGGTATTGTGAGACTGACAGGAAACAAAGTCTATGGAAAGCTTTTGTAAACTTTGATGTGTTTGTAAATATACAGGAATATTAACATTGCCATTTTAGTCAATCTTTTTTTTTTTTTCCCTAAGATGGAGTTTTGCTCTTTTTTGCGCAGGCTGGAGTGAAATGGCACGATCTCGGTTCACTGCAATCTCTGCCTCCCGGGTTCAAGCAATTCTCCTGCCTCAGCCTCCCAAGTAGCTGGGATTGCAGGCATGCGCCACCATGCCTGGCTAATTTTTGTATTTTTAGTAGAGACGGAGTTTCACCATGTTAGCCAGGCTGGTCTCAAACTCCAGACCTCAGGTGATCCACCCACCTTGGCCTCCCAAAGTGCTGGGGTTACAGGTGTGAGCCACCACACCCGGCCTAGTCACTCTTACTAAATGTCTCCCAGCTCAGCAGCTTCTCCAGGGGAAGAAAGAGACGTCTTGTTAAACTTGGCCCAAACTAGGCTGCTAGTGAAGAGGCCAGGCTGAGTGGCTCAGTCGGGGGCTTCTTGCATAGCTCTCTTTTGTTGTGGCACACCTGCCAGTCTGACATCTGACATCAGTGTAAATAAGCCTCCCATAGGAATTGCTTTTATCATTGCACCTGCCTGTTCCAACTTACTCGCTGTGATCACAGCCCACAGCTCTTGACAGCTGTGCACATTCAGAAGGCACAAGAGAAGGCCTTTCCCTGTGCCCCAGTAGCTGCTTATCTGTAAGTGGGCATTTTGACATTCGCAGCCTGCCTATCCATCTCATGCCTCCTCCGAGTTACTCGGAGTCTGATGTCTGAACCAGACGTTAATTTATTATTTTTTCTTTCATTTGCTTGGTCTGGAAGTGTTTCCCTCTATGAAATACTCAGGCAAGGTCCTATATCAATTTATAATAGACCTTTGTAATTAAAAAGACAATTTTGTATTGATTAGTCAAATCAGGCATAAATATATATCTCTTTCTAAATACAAGTAAATAGAGAAAAATCTATTGGTGCCTGTGATAAATTGATAGATTCCCATTCTTCACCTTAATTCTTTAGACTTCCTTCATGTGGCTTTGGGGTTTCCCCTATAAAGGCAGGGCATACTTCCCTACCCCATGCAACTTGCTTTGGCCAAAACATTGAGGCAAAAGTGAGGGTGTGCCTAGGCTGCAAGAGGCCTTGTGTGTTTGAGTTGGACCTCTTTGGGCTCCTACCATTGCCAGGTAAAGGACAGTCTGGGATAATTGGTGGGCTAGGAGGGGCAGGAGCGATAGCTAGAGCACAGCTGTTGTAGTCCAGCAGCCCCAAACAGACCCCACTCTGCTGAGTCCACTAGTCACCTGCAGACATCTGAAGCTTGCCAAGATCAGCCAATCTCCAGATGACCCACAGACACATAATAATAAGTGACTGTCATTTTAAGCTATTAGGTTTTGGGGTTATTTGTCATATAGCAATTGCTCATTGAAACACTGCCGGTGACATACCTGGAGGAGTCAAAGGATTCATCTCTCTCTGGAATAAACTTGATGTTAAAAGAAGACATTTTTAAAAAATGAATTAAACTTAGTTCTTATTATGGAAAATTAATTAATAATAGAACACTTAGAAAATATAAATAAGAAAAAAGAGAAGAAAATAAAAATCAACCAACATCTTTTTCCCAAGAATATTGACATCCATGAATGTTTTGGTTTTTCACATTATCTTAAAAACAAATGGATTCATAATTTCCAAGTTTAAAAATAATATCAATTAATCAAAAAGTAAAACATTAGTAAATTTGAGCAAACAAAAATGTAATACGTCTGCATGTTTGAAGGAAATACTAGAAAACAAAGAGCAAGAAAAGTACAGGCATATTTGTAACACATATGACAAAGTGTTAACTGTCTTTGGAGCCTGGAGAGTTCCTATACATTGATAAGAAGAATGTCTGATCCTAAAGCTAGATAGCCGAGGACCCAGGCAAAACTGACTGAAAGAGAAGTACAACTAGGAAACATCATGTGAGAAAATGTTCAGCCTTATTGTCAAACAAGGAATGCAAATTAAAGTGACATTAAAATATTACTGTACTTCTGACATTACAAAACAAAATTTAAATCATGCTTAGGGTGAAAGGTGGTTGAGTACAATAAAAACTTACAGACATGATTGGTGAAATGGTAAATATGCAACCCATTCAGGAAATAAATATGGCAACTTGGTTTTTATATTTAATATTAAGAAAAAAAAACCCATGAAATTATCTACATAAAGTAGCTTATGTACAGTAAAAATCTTGAAATAAATGACACCAAAATGCTTATAGAAGTTTGTTTTGTTTTGCATGATTGCAAATATGAACTGCTTTATATTTTGTTTTCATCTTTTTCTTAAGCCCAAATTTTCTTAAGAAAAACACTCACTTAAGAAATGTTATCTTTAAGCCATGAAACCACTAAGCATATACTTCATATTGACCTTTTGAGCATGCACCTGGGTAGCATGGCTCTTAATGCTACAGTCGGTAAAAGTCAAGGGCAAGTGCTGGCAAATCCCTCCCTAGACAGTGCTTGCATCATGTCACACAATGGTACCTGGCAATTAAGTTACTTTCCTAAAATGTATTCTCCCACTCTGCCTCCTGGATTTCGTCCTCAGCTGTTTGGTCCTTGTCCTAGCAAGGGTTCAGCAGAGCCTAAGATGGGGATTCTTGCGAAAAACATTTATTGAGGAACTGCTCTTGTGAGGAAGGGATGAGGGAAGCAAGGCAAGGCAAGGGAAGGAAGCTAAGGGAAGATGGGGTCCTGACTGAAGATTGGCTTCAGCCTGGTCCCCTGGGAGCTTGGGAGCATGATCTCCAGCACCGCAACTCTGGGCCCAGCTTGCATTATTCTGGTGGTCCTTCAGTGGTAGGCATCCCCTATCTGGCCAAGGTCTAGTCTCTGGAGAAGGAGACAGCTGAGGTGTGCTAGCAGCCTCAGAAGGGAAGGAAAAGGGGACCTGGGGGAACACCAACCTCAGCACTGCAGCACCTCCCTCCAATATTCCCCATGGCCCAGGCATCACTGACCTTGGCCTTCTTGGATCTGCACCACATTCAAGGATGCACTTTTTTTCTTTCTTTCTTGGCTCTTCATCATCTTCTGCCACTTCCCTCTGACCCAAAGTATGATAGTGAGGACATCTTACAAGAATGCAGGCATGGACAAAAGCAGGACTACATGGTTCAGCAATTGAGCACATGCAATTCATTTGAAGATGTGGACTCTGTTCACCACAGAGAGGCCCAGACCAGAAGGAAGTAGTGGGATGGGTCATGGGCCTTAACCCAGTCTGAGTGTCCTCACTTACACTTGAGCTCAGTGCAAGGGTCTTCTAAAGGCTGCCATCCCCAAACCTGCCACCATCTCACCAGGAACGTGACAGCAGCTACACTGGCTAAACAGAGATAATAGGGAAATGTTATTTGCAAAAGCATGCAAAGACTAGAAAAAAACTGATGAGTCAGATATCTGAGCTCTCCAGCCATCTATCATCTCTCCCAAGAGCCACCATCTAACAATCTGTGAATATCTACTGACGACAGAAAGGAGAGGGGAAAGGAGAATTTTCTAAGACAATCAGTCATGAATGAAGATGAAGTCATGGATGCACTGTGTGTTCTATAAACTTTGCTTGGGGGCAAGGACTATCCAGTCATCAGGAGATATCATTTTTGGAGTCTCCTTAGAGTTTGGAATTTCTCCTGCAATTAACTGGGAACTTGTGATGATGTGGACAGGACCATGTGAGACACAGCACTAGAAGCCACAGTACAGGTATGTTCCTGGGAGTGTGTTTACCAAATTAAAAAAATCAAAGCATATTAAACTTAAGCCTTAGCCTGTCAACAGAGGCCCTTCAATATCTGATGCCAGATTACCTTTCTAGCTCCTTCCCCATCATGTTCTGTTCCCTGACTCTCTAACTCCAGGTATACTGTTTCTTCTGCCCTGAAAGAGTTCCCTATTCATCATTAATTCCTTCTCATCTGAAGACCCTGATACAAAGCACATATACAAATATCAAACGCCCTATTTCTTGATCCTTTAACTGCGGTAGTATAACTCATTGTACATTGTGTTCGTTGATCTTGTTAGGAAAATATCTCCTCCATTAGATCGGAAGCCATGAAAGTTGTCTTAGTTATCTTTGGATTCTCATCAACTGGCAGTATATATTTATTAAACAAATGAATGAATGTGTGAAATGAAAAATGGTTTTCCTTCTATAACACCTCTTCCAGAAAATTCTGTCGTTCTGTTTTATACCTTGCCCCGCCACATGCACACATCATGTGCCCTTTCACTGTTGTGTCTTCATTTCTCTGTGTTCCAATGTGCTGAATCTACCTGATATTTTTAGTCTTGAATTCTAAAAGTCTAGCTACTGCTTGACTTGCCAGGTGAGCCCAATGGGAATGCTATTCACGAGGGTTTTTGCTGGGTTATAGGGCACTAGACCTGCAGTTCTCCAGGCAGAGTTTCTGTAATCATGGCAATGATGCCATTACTGATATCATTAACAATATTCATAATGTTTGCTGAATCCTTTATGACTAGCCTTGTGCTAGGTGCTCCACATGTATTTTCTTGTTTGGTAAATCTACATAACACTCTAGAAGTAGTGTTATCATTATCCCTATTTTCTAGATAAGGAAATGGAGGCTTTGATGGGTTTGGTAACTTGCCCAAGGTCAAAAGCCCAGGCCAAAAAAAGCAGAAGCTAGTCAAATAGTAGAGCAAAAGTTTGAATCCAAATCCAAATGACGGTAGCACTCGAGTCTTCAACCACTTCCAGTCCCTATAACCATCACTGACATGTTCTAAAAGCTTCCCAGATATCACCATGATGATAGTGCTTAATGTAAGTTATTGCATTTAACCCTTCAAGGAAGCACAATAGGAGAGAGAGGCTGAACTGTGGTGCAGGTGGCAACCAAAGGGAGAAGCTGGAGAAATGGAGTTGAGCATCAGGTACAGGGGGACACCTTGGACCATTAGAGGATGGTATAACTGCAGAACCAGAGGCTAAGAAGCTTGGAACAGGCTGGGATGTGAGACAGAGGATGAGTTGGGGTGAATAGTTTGGGATTAGGATCAAGACAACTCCAAGAGTGTTGGAACCCACCTTCATGTATTATTGGGTGCGTGTGGAAGGAAGATGGATAAATTCAAAGAGCCAGGCTGCACCAGCACTACAGGAACATCTCTTGCCAAATCCACTTGTCATGTTCTTTCCTTTCCGGGCTTGATGCATACTACATACCCTCACTGTAAATTCTTCACTTACACAAGAATGGAAGAAGCGTGGGGGTAGAGCAGATCCAACACTGACCTGGGGTTCAGAAGGCCCTAAGTTCCTTTCCTGGCTCAGTCCCCTGCCAGCTGTGGCATCTTTGAAAATAAACTCTCTGAACCCTGATTCCTTCCGTTGTCAGTGGAGAAAATGATACCTACTGCATAGCTTGGTTAAGGGACTAAATGAGGTACCTTATAGGAAGACTTTAGCAAAATCTGCACGCAGTAGGCATTAATAAGTGTTAACCCGCTTCTCCAACTATCCTTCTATAACTCCATTCTTAATTTTATCATCCAGTTGTTTCATGTACTGGGTTTTATGTCTCCAACTAAGTGGTGAATTCCTTCAGGGCAAGGGTTATGTCTTTTATTGTCTTGGTTTTTTCATTCAGTCATTCAACATGTACAGTTTCCTTGCAGTTGATATTATGACTTTGAGCACTTGGGAGAAAAAAAATGAATACAAATGGTTGTTTTCCTTAAAAAAAAAAAAAAAAAAAGATCCTGCACAGGCAATCTATGTGTGAGGCTATGTCAAATTCAGTTTATACATCAGAAAAATGTTGCCTGGTAAAGGCCAATAAGCATGTGACATTGTCAGACATTGGATTAGCACACTGAATAGTTCAAAGGAGTCATTCCCAGAAGATTTCTCATTTCCTTCCCTCAGTTATTGAATACATTGCCTTAACCTCTACCCTTAGCATCAATCATCTTTGCCTTTTACACATTTTAGAGTAATAAATAGTTCAATCAGTTTCATATATCGGCTTATCGCGTTTTAAAATTTTAAAAATGTTTTCCAATTACAAAGGCAATTCATGTTCACTTACGAAAATATTTTAATAAAAATGAGAAAAAAAGATGTGTTGAAAATCATTTCTAATTTCACCATCTAGAGGCACCCATTGCTAACATTTCGAGAGAAATCCTTCAGATTTTTGCAATATGTGTGGAGGTATATTATAAATAAATTACTATATGTAATGTCAGTCTTTCATCATTCTAATTTCCACTTTGGATTTCATCCATCTCTATATGTTTATTTGAAAACAAAGAGGAGAATGTTTCTATTAAAGTGAAGCCCAGGATGGCAGTGTTTATGTGACTTGAGTTCTTGGCTAAAGCTTGTGTTAGCAAGTGTACATCCTGTGTACAAAGAGGAAGGTGTGTGTGGACTTTAAACCATTCCCCAGGTATGGTTTCGTGGCTTTTCCAGACTAGCTCATTCTTGTTTCTTTCTCCCTCTTGTCCTTACTCTTGGCAGTTTCTTCTAAGAGTTACAAGTTCATTAGCGGCATCAACTCAAAGAGAAATCAAATCTATCGAGACCCTTGCTGTTTGAGCACCTTGCCTGCAGCCCTCAAGCTGACATGCACTGAAGATGGCCCAAGCTGGCTGGAGGGCACACTGTACAGAAGGAGGATACAAGCCAAGAACATTGTGTTCTGTCTCTAATCAAATCCCAGTAAGTGGCAAATTCCTCAATTCAAAAGTTTGCATAGGATGGTACTTTCAAAAGACCTCCAGCTGGTTAAATTTAGGGTCTGAAATAAATCCAGTCTAATAATCCGATCTGGCTCTGGGACTGCCACCTCCTTTCGATGGAAGAACCGGATGCATTTTCATTCACTAGGGGCCTCCTCTCAGTGTTGACTCAGAGGTAGGCCACAAGCTTCTTTGCTTGTGTTGGCCTTGAAGGGACTGGGTCACTTAATGAAACAAGTAGCTTCCAGTGTGTTCCTGGCTGTTAATGCAACCTCCTCATGCTTGCTAGTGCATTTTCAGAGGTTGATTGTGCAAGAACTATTGCTATTTTTGTAAATGGTTTGGCCTCTGCAGTCATTAACCTGGCATTTCTCCCCATGGAGAGAAACATCATGTGTCCATTGATTCCTTCTTTTGGTTGTAAGCTGTTTGCAAAAGAAAGCCCTCAAAAAAAGTACTTTCTCCCTGCATCTTGTCATTAGTACCAACATGGAATTTCTTCTAGTAACGTTTATCAACTTACTAAGTCATACTTTTCAGAACATTTAGCAGTATTTTCCTAGTTCTTTCAAGTCTCTTGGCTGCCTGGAGAACATGGCTAATCCTTGATCTTTTTTTTTGCTTAGTTTCATTCACAATTACAAGTCAGCAAATATTTCAGAAATGCCTTCAGTGAGCAGAGACTCTGCCAGGTACCTGGGGTGAAGGGGGGTAGGAAGAAATTTCCAGTTTCACAGATTAAAAAGTTGACCACACCAAGCCCTTCCCCACCCCTCCAGGCTGAATCCTTGGCCCCTTCCTACACTTGTACCTTGATTATGATCCTTAGTAATCTCCTTCTAGGAGCTGGGTGTGGCAGGCTTTCCATGCAGTAATCTCAAGTCTCCCAACTTAACAGCAAAATAGTACATTTTGATGCCATGATTACATACACAGGGCACAGACTAAAACTGCATAGGTTCAAATCCAAGCTCTACAATGTTTCCCAGTTACTTAAATTTGTTGTGCCGCAGTTAACCCCTTTGGAAACTATAACAGCACCTTCCTCATAGGGGCATTATGAGGATTAAATGACATAAGGAATGTCAGGCCTCAGTGCACTTAGGACACCTAGAAGACTCAACATCAATTTTACTATTTGTTGTTGTTGTTAGTGATATGTTAAAACAGGAAAATGTAACTAATTTTGGGGATTTCAGAGCAGGAAGGTGGCTGGCCACTCCCCCAGCCCCAGAAGGCCCTGGAAGCTGGCTGGGGATAGGATTAAGAACACAGCTGAAATTAAAACCAATGGTCCCTTTTCTGCCCTCAAGTCGCCCAGCTTTCTCTCAGTTTCTTGTCATTTTCCTGAAACCTTAGTGGCCTGGATAATGAGACCATGAAGGAGATCAGGGTGAGGAAGAGGGAGAGAACACAAGGACCCCAAGTTGAAGGGAGAATGTTAATAGAAATGGTCTCTGCAGGTTGAGTCTGTCAGGCTGGGTGTGTTTCTATTACCTCCATGAATGCTTCTAAGTCAGCTTGCCATACAATTGCTAGGCTGCTCTGTTAGAAGGGGGCTTTCCTGATGTTGACTGAGTTCTCTAGGCCATAGAAGTCAGAAAAGCTAAAAATGGAAACTGGCCAATCATTCATCCCCCAGGGCTGGGCCATCAGCACTTTCTCATCAGTTCTTCCTCTTTCACGGGGAGCCACAAGGAGAAAAATCTAATCAGATTGCTGCATTCCAAAATTTGCTCAGGAGCGATAAAAATAAACTCCAAGCATCCACATATTTGATCAATTTACTTTTATCCTTTAATCGAATAAGCCTAGCCCTGTAATCAGGAAGAAAAACATTTTGCTAAGCATTTCATTTCTCCAATGATTCATCTAGCAGTGGTCTCAAAGTTGACAGGATGAGAATAAGGTATTTAATGCTGAAATAATTTTTATGACCACATCACAAGAGGCTGGAATGGCTTTTAAGGTACATCATATTTTAATCACAAGCACACATAGAGCATACGTTGCTCAAAAACTTTGGAAAAGATTGAATTGGAATACCAGAATCATAATATCATTATCAAGAAAAGGAGGACTGGCTTTTTTTTTTTTTCAGTCCATAATTCCTTCTGTGTTTTTGGTTGGCCTGACAGACTTGGAAGAAAAGTGTTTTAGAAAGAAAGTAACAAAAAGTACATCCAAAAGGAGGTTTCAAATCAGCAGATGCCCACGCATGCTAAAACTGGCAATCTCACTATTTTGTGTACTCATGAGCTGAAGGGAAGACCTCCTTTGAAGCATCAGAAGGACACCCAGAAGGCAGAGACGTCTGCAGAAGGCTGGGACATTTCAGTGACCAGACACAGCCACTGTCTCCCGCTAGTCTGTTCCAGGCTCCAAACCCCTATTTTCAGTGGAAGGAGGGAAATAAAATGGTCACTGTGGCATCTACTGCTAGGGCTCAGGTCACCCTCTTTTTAAAACCTGCCACTTAGGTCCAGGGACCCAGGAAAAACAAGGCAGAAAGAAGTGGGTAAGAGAAGAAGGAAAGGTAGCAAGAGTGGGGAGGCTAATAAGAGTTGTTGGTATTTTATTGTTGGTAGTGGGTTTTTTTGTTTTTGTTTTTGTTTTGTTTTTTTTCCTTTTTGGCTTTGTTTTGTTTTGTTTTTTGAGACAGTCTTGCTCTGATCGTGCACCATGATCTCGGCTCATTGTAACCTCTGCCTCCTGGTTTCAAGCAATTGTCATGCCTCAGCCTCCTGAGTAGCTGGGACTACAGGCGCCCACCACCACACCCAGCTAATTTTTGTATTTTTAGTAGAGACAGAGTTTTACCATGTTCACCAGGCGGATGGATTGCTTGAGGCTATTAAGAGTTTTAGAGACAGGATGATGTGGTGGGAAAACCAAACCACAAGAGCAAAAGAGAGAGAAAAGGGAGGTCCCAAGCTTTGGAACCAGAGAAACTTGGGCTCACATCCTAAATCTGCTATTTCTTTTGGTGTGATCTTGAATCAGTTACTTAACCTGTCTGAGTTTCTGCTTCACAACTGATTAACAAGGGAATCATAGCTAATGTACTGGCTTACTGTGAGCATTAGTGAAAGCTCTTAGGACAGAGCTTGAAATATAATAAGTACATAATAGTTATCTTTCCTCTTGCCCTTCAACCCCTTCAAAAGTAAGGAAACAGAATAGAGTGTGTCACTCAATTAAAATATTGTCCCTCATCTCTGAAACCCCTCCGTGGTTCATCACAGTCTACAAAAGGAAGCTCCAACTTCCTGGCAAAGCCTGCCAGCTGCACAATCTGGCCCCAGGCTGGTATAATTAATTACCTCCCCTCCTGCACGCATCTGGGTACCTTACACCGCATCACCACCAAACCATTTTGTTCTCTCACTTCTTTGCTCTTTCTTGTGTTGGTCTCAGCATGGGATTCCGATCTCTACTTTTTTGCTCATGGGAATCCTACAGTTCTGTCTGCCTTCCCTTCTCCTTTATTGGGCAACCACAGTGTGCCAGCACTGTGCTGGGAGGCAGAAATGAAGAGAAACACCACTGGGCTTGATCTGAGATAGACTTTTCAAAGACTAGTTTTAATATGATCAAGGGAACAATGAAATCTGCTAGAAGAATGTGGAGGTATGGGGAACGGCCACAGAAAGGAGGTAGCAATTGAGCTGGGCTATGAAGGTTTTGTAGAAGTGTTTCCAGAAGGGAGAAGGCAGAGGGGCAGTGGTAGCAAAGGCAATGCAAATGACAATATTTTGAGGGAGTGAAATCCTAAATTATGCTCTGTAGCTAGAGGAAAATCGAGTGGGGAAGAACCAGCAGGAGGGAATGGCTGGGAGGTGGTACAGGTGGTGTGTGTTAGTCCATTTTTGCATTGCCGTAAAGGAATAGCTGAGGCTGGGTAATTTATAAAGAAAAGAGGCTTAATTGGCTCGGGGTTCTTCAAGCTTTTTAAAACGTGTGGTGCCAGCATCTGCTCGGCTTCTGGGGCGGCCTCAGTCAGGAAATTTCCAATCATGGCCGAAGTCGAAGTGGGAGCAGGCAGGTCATATGGGGAGAGCTGGAGCAAGAGAAAAGGAGTAACAGAGAGAAGGGGAAGGTTCCCAGACTCCTTTAAACAACCAGATCTTGCATGAACCAATGGAGCAAGAACTAAATTGTGATCAAGGGAATGATGCTAGACCATTCATGAGAGATCTGCTTCCATGATCGAATCACCTACCCCCAGGCGCCACCTCCCAACATTGGGAAGCACATTGCAACAGGAAATTTGGAGGGGCCGAACATCCAAACAATATCGTGGTGGCCAAGCTGGCGACATGCTCTACCTTATGACGTGCACCACGAGCTCTGCCCACCACTTCACAGCTGTTTATCCCCGGGCAGTTCCTTCGCCTCTTTACGCTTCAGTTTGTTCTTCTGTAAAGTGGAGGTAAAACTAGCTCCTAGCCATGAGAACATGTGAGGATAAGATGAGGTGATCCCTGTAATATTCCTTCCCGCAGAAACTCTGGCAACATAGGAAGTGCTGAGCACGCGTTAGTGATTCATTTTTTAAAAGTCTAACTAAAATGCCAGCTCTTCTGTTCAACTTTTCCTGACATCCTGAGTCAACACTCACTCCTTTGTCCTTTGTGCTTCCGTGGCACTTTTGTAAACCTCTGGTTAGCACTTGTTTTACAGCCTTTTGCATCACAGCGTATTTGTTTTTCTACTTCTGTATCTGACAAATGAAACCCTGTGTCTTATTCATTCATCTGTGGCATCCCCTACGTTGAAAGCACAATACTTTGACTATGGTGGTGAATTACTCAACTATTGTTGAAGGAATGAATAAACCCCTTATTAAACAGTTTACGATGATTTAATTTTAAGAAATATTAGAGCTAACAAAATATCCTCCAATCCAGTATCTTTCAAACTGTTTTATCAACCCCCAGTAAGAAATGCATTTTACATCAAGACCAGGTGTGTGTGTGCATACATTTATGTAAATACTTATATATATGTTTGTAGTTAAGTGAAACAAAACAAAAATTTCATGATACATTAAACTTACTACTACAATACATTCTGATATGTTCTAATCTAATCTTTTTAACAAACTTTATTTTAGAAGAGTTTTGCATTTAAAAAATTACTATGAAGATATTACAGAAATTCGCTATATGCCTCATACTAGTTTTTGCTACTATTAAAACCTTACATCAGTATATTTTTTGCAACTAATGAACCAATATGTCTACACTGTGAACTAATGGCCATACTTCATTCAGATTTCCTCATTTTTTCCCCTAATGTACTCTTTCAATACCGTGAAAACCTGATATTGAAATAATTCAGAACTACAAATTTACCCTCTTTGAGATTGCCCCAGTAACTTCTTTTAAAATAATGGGCTATCAGAACTGAATGAGACTTTTGAGATAATCCCATCAGGGTTTTCATTTTATTTATTTTTTAAATAGTTACAAAATTTGTATTATTATTTTAAAGCATGTGAGTTTTTCCCCATAAGGACAGATTATTATTTTCAACAAGTATATGCATGCAATTTTAAAATAAACTGTACCACTATCCATTTTATTAAAAAAAAAAAGATTTAGGTGGTTCAAGTGCCATTTTGTACATGGATATAGTGCATAGTGGCTAAATCTGGGCTTTTAGTATAACCATCGCTCAAATAGTATACATTGTGCCCATTAGGTAATTTCTCATTTCTCACCCCCCTCCCACCCTCCCACCTTTCTGAGTTTCCAATACCTATTATTCCACTCTCTATGTCCATGCGTACATATTATTTAGCTCCCACTTACAAGTGAGAGCAAGCGGTGTTTGACTTTCCATTTCTGAATTATTTTACTTAAGCAATGGTCTCCAGTTTCATCCACGTTGCTGCAAAATGACATGATTTCATTTCTTTTTATGGCTGAGTAATATTCCTTTATGACTGAATAATAATATTATTATTATATAATCTACTTATTAAAAATAAAACGTTTTGAGAGTTTAAGACAATGTATGCATTTATTTAAAATATAAGTATGGGAAAATAAATAATTTAGAAGACTAGTTGAATGTCCCTGGAATTTCACACAATCAAAACTACATTTTTTTTTCCAAAAGATGTGATAGGATACAAAGAGCAAGAATGAGTTCTAAACCCTCTCTAAGAAAAATAATGTACATATATACATATGCCGTAGAATAGCGCAAAGAGCATGACATGCTAATATACCTATATATACACCACATTTTCTTTATTCATTCATCCGTTGATGGACACTTAGGTTGAGTCTATATGCTAGCTATTGTGAATAGTGCTGCATTCAAGATATGAGTTCACGTATCTCTCATCTCAGACCTGGGGAAGATATGTCTCGGCAAGGTTAGGCAACTGGTGTCAGACCTAGTGAGTTTTCGAGCCAAGAGTCAAACTCAGGAACTCCTGAGAAACTGTCCTCATTTATATTTAGTGAAAATACTAGTCAAGGAATTCCACTTCTGCTTAGAATATTAGAAGCCGTAAGAGAACCTTGATTCCACCCTAATGAGATTAAAAAAAAAAAAAAAAACAGATTATTTATAAAATCATCACTTTTCTTGAGGCCATCAGACAGCTGAGGTAGCCAAGCTACCCAATAAACAGCAATCCAGAGACAGACAAGTCCCTCGGAACAGCTGCCTCACCTTTAGCAGAACATGGGAGAAAGAGGCGGCCACTGACCCAGCGGGTGGGAAGAAATCAGCTCGAATGTTAACAATTCTGAAAGGCTGGTGGGGCTGGCATGTCAAGCTTGGGATGGCTAGGAACCCAGGGGGCAAAGGCGATCGCTCACAAGCTTCATTCCAGACTCCTCCACTGTATGTCCACAGGAAAGATCAGAGGCAGGTAGGGGAATGGGGAGCCCCAGATGTACAACAGGGGACAGACATGAGGCCTCACTGCTTATCAGACCCTCCCCCTAGAAAGCAGTCTTTCCTGCTGAAGAAGAGCAGTGAGCCCTCTGTCCAAAGGCCCAGAAAAATCCATCATCTCTGGATCAGGGGTAGAAACACAACCTTCTGCCCTTGGGAAGGGAACAGGAAGCCACCTTGGAGGCAGCATAGTGAACTGGCACTAAGCAGGAGCTGGCCATTGCTGGAGGAGGTTGTATTAGACTCCTACAGCCACTGTAACAAAGTACCACAAATGGGGTGGCTTCTACAACAGAAATGCATGGAGGGTAGAAGTCCAAAATCAGGGTGTCATCAGCGCTGGCTCATTCTAGAGGCTCTGGAGGAGGATCTGTTTTATGCCTCTTGCCTTGCTTCTGGTGCGGCCAGCATTCTTGGCTTTCCTTGGCTTGCAGGTGCATCCCTCCTATCTCTGCCTCTGTCATCACCTGGCCTTCTTCCCTGTATGTGTCTCTGTGTCTCTGTGTCTCCCTCTCTGTTCTCTTATAAAGACATCGGTCAACAGATTTAGGGCCCATCCTAATTCATGATGGCCTCATCTTAACTAATTATGTCTGCAAGGACCCTATAACCAAATAAGGTCGCATCCTGAGGTTCCAGGTAGACCTGAATTTTGGGAGGGAGACTGTCCAACTCAGTACAGAGGGACAGGAAACTCTTCATGCCCAAAACCAACCAGCAACTCAAGGCAGAATTTGGCTGCCATGGGAAGGAGGGACAGGAGTGCCAAAAAGACCTATCTCCCAAGGCCGAGGTACATAGGGCCTGAGAAAGGCTGAGGCTGGGCTATGGTGACAGACTAAGCCCTGCTTCCACCAGGAGCAAACAGCCTTGGGAAGAGCAAGGGCGTTGAGAGAGAGAACGTATTATGAACTGAATGTTTGCGTCCCTCCAAAATTCCTATTTTGGAGCCCTAACCCCCAATGTGTCTGTATTTGGAGATGGAGTCTCTCAGGAACTAATTAAGGTTAAATGCAGTCATAAAAGTAGGGTCCTGACCAGAAAGGATTAGTGGCCTTATAAAAAGAGACACCAGAACTTCTCTCTCTCTGTGTCTCTCTCTTTCTTTTTCTCTCTTTATCTGAGTGCATGCACTAAGGAAAGGCCGTGCAAAGATGCAGTAAGAAGGTGGCTGTCTGCAACCTAAGGAGAGCCCTCACGAGATACCACCAACTCCTTGATGTTGGGCGTCCAGCCTTCAGTACTATGAGAAGATAAATGCCTGTTGTTTAAGCCACCCAGCCTATGGTGTTTTGTTACAGTAGCCCAAGCAGACTAATACAGAAATACTCTTGACCCAGGGCCTATTGAAAGCTGAGATGGAGCAGAAACTAGGAAAGCCCTCCATCTGTCCTGGGCCCATGGGAAGCCCCAGGTAACAGAAGCCACTGCAAGGGCAATCAGAAGCCTGCAGTATGCAGACAGTAACTATAGTGACCACAAAACCCAAACCCAATTCAGCTCCTTACTGTACTCACTCAACTTTTCATGAGAAAATATGAGGTGTGCCATTTCTGTATATTAATACTAAATATTAGCTTAATGCTTCCCGATGACTACCAGGTAAAGAAGAAACACAGGGACTTTCTTGGATGAAACGGGGGCAAGAAGACTCTTCAGCAACTCCATCTGCCTCTCTGTAACCCTCTACTTATGGAGAATTTCTTTTTTCGACAGCAGTGTCAGCTTTGATGACTCCCTTCTTAGTTGCTCCTCAATGACACTTTATGAGTTGAGCGAAAACCAGGGATCATTGGACCAATGGTAATTGGGGAAAAACAAAACCAAGCACAAGGATTTTTTTTCCAGCATTTTTCACGTATCTCCAATTTACTCAAATCTCTTTAGACTTACAACTTTAGACATCCAGCTTAATGGGAACCATTCAACACAGCCCTGCATGAATTACTGGTAATTTATTGAGATCGCTTTAAGAATCTCAAGTGCAGACGCTGCTGGGATTGCCATGGCCTAACGTCGTGTGAAAGCTTTTTGATGAATCCAGATTGCAAAGGGCCCATTAATCCAATGATGTTCTCTGCTCTATTTTTTTTTTCTAGTGATTTTCCTAGAAAAGGCCTAAGGTGGATGGAGGCTTGCTGTTTGCAGCAAGGCTGTGAACATGCGCCTTCTGCCTTGTTCAGCAGGACTCTTGTCCTGCTCATTCCTAAGGAGGTGAGGAGTCCAGCAGAAACTCTGCACTATTTTTGGATGGTTGACACATTTTGATTCCTACCCCTACCTGGTTCCAAATGATGGATGTCCCCTAACTTCTACCTCTCAAGAGTTTATACAACAGTGTGGGTTCTCTTGTTAGACTGCACCAGGTTCAAATCCCAGCCCTGTCACTTACTAACTCTGTGACTTTGGATAAGTTACTTAAGCTCTCTATGCCTGACGGATTTAAAGATAGACAGGCATAGAAGCAGATCACTTAGAACAGTGCTTGGTCCTCAGTATGCCCTGTGAACTATTAACTACTATTACCACCTAAACTTGAATCTCCTTCAAGACCTGTTTCTTTCCACCATGGCTCTCTGAATCAGTCTCCTGATTGAGGTGCACCTTAACTCACAAGCAGCATCCTTACTTTGTCCTCTGTGCCTCCCACAGTGCCCATAGAATACCCTGTTGTGTTGCTTCGTCTGCCTCTTCCTCAAAACTGGGAGCTTCCTTAGTTTTGATCAATGACTTGACTTTGATCAATTCACATGTCTGGCACCTCCTCAGCACAGGGTCTGACTGATACACAGTAATCATAAATGTTCCAAAATAGATGAAAAAATAATCTCCCTAACCCATATAGGTGAGGGAAGTGGGGAACCAATATTCACCAGATGCTTAACAAGTACTAGGCATTTAGTTGATTTTATTTATTAGTCATGGAATAATATTGTTAGTGCCTTACTTATTAAAGGTTCACTTATTAGCAGGTCTTTATTAGTAGGTCAAATATAAGCATTTTTTTTTCACTTTTGTGTATAACAAAACCCATTGAGAAAGCAGTGAAGAACATGGGTGGACTCTGCAGGCAAACTGTCTTGGTTCAGAGCCAAGTTCTGCACAGGCTGTGTGACCTAGGGCAACTTACTCTCTGTGCCTCCATTTTATCATCTGTTTTATGGGGATGATAATAGGACAGTGAGATTAAATTATATGTATAGTTAATACACATAAAACACTAATAACAGTGGCTGGTACATGGTAAAAGCTCCATAAATGTTAGCATTACTATTACATAGTGTTCAACATTTTAATGCAGTAAGGTATGTATTACGATAAAATTTTAATAAATAAAATGTTGGCTGGCTATATTTTATAGGACAGGAAGAGTATGTACTGGAAATCGTCACCCCTACTGGAAATCGTCACCCCTTGAGGAGAGAAATAAGTAACAGAATAATCTGATCGTGCATAGAACATTGAAGTTAAAGTAAGAAAACCTCGTTTCCAGTCCTCATCTCATCACCCACTGGCTATGCCACACTGGCATGTTCTCAACCTCTCTAAGCCTCCCCCATCCCCTTGCCTAGGAATTGGAAATGATCAGGACACCCTCTCAGGAGACCAGGAAAATTAACAGAGATCACATTGATGAAAGGACCCGCCACAGCACCTGAGACACTGGAGCACCCAAAGAACCTAAGATGATGGCATCTATCATGTTTTTATTGTACTCATTTGTATTTTTCCAAAGATATATTCACTCTCTGACATGTAAACCATGGAAAGTGCTTAAAAATAAACACCTGTCATTTGGAGTTGGCAACGGCTCCCTGAAAAACTGGCTGTTTGACTTGTAAGAACAGCAGAAAGGGACTGAGTGTGGAGAGTGGACTGAAGCCAACATCCTTCAATACTGAAGAAACAGCTTCTTGGTCAAGACGGTAGAAGGAACTCACTTTCTTAGCCTCCAGGGATTTTACCGAATTAGCCTATAGTAAAGAGAAGGACTTTCTGTGAACAAGAGTTTCCGATTGATTTGAAGAAGGAGATGCGTTGGTGGGTGAAGCCAAGAAAGAAGTAGTCACTGCCCAGAATATGCCATGAATGGAGTGGGGATGGTGTGGGCCATCTTCCAGTTGAAATGCATGAGAGACCTCAGAGTTGGAGACAGCAGGTATCATGGATGGTGGGAGCAAGGAGTAGGGCTTGGGGATACATCAAAGATGTTGAACAGTTTTTCCAGTTGGTTCCACTGCCTTCCTTTCCCACTCCCAACTCATAGAAGCCTGGATTTTACTGCAGACAGAAGTCTGGTAAGCACTGACACACCTAGTGTGGGAGCCAGTAGTTGAGAATAATGTCCTCCTCATGCTGATACTGGGCATTTCAGGCTGCCAGCTTGATCCTTCCCCAACCCTGCAAGTATTAAGTCCTACCAGTTCGAGGACAAGGAGTTCCCAGTCCAGAAAAAGGCTCATTGAAAACAACTCCATGGCTGAGGGCACATATGCTAGGTTTCTAGAACACTCAATCCAGTCTTTCATGGAATGTCTCAGTGACTGTGGCTGTTACCCTTGGAAGATAGAGGGCTGCAGAGGACATCAGTACACTGCAAATAGTGTATGTTATTAAACTTTGTAAATTAACATTACAGGTAGCATCGGGCTAAGATAAAGTCAGAAAATCTCATTGCATTGGTTTTCAAATATTCTAGTTTGAAAATCTTAGGAGAAGTTCAAATTCAAACTTCATCCAAAGACATGCCAGAAAAATGAGAGGCCTTTTGTTATAGAGCAAATCTTGTCCCTAAATTGACAAACAAGACATACATTCTCTATTATACTTTAATAGTTTGTAGAATGTTTCCACTGAAAATTTATCCCCTCTTCTGCCGGTATCAATGAGTCATCACCAAGTAATGCCATGTAACAATTCCCCGTGAAACTCAGGGGCTTTATTATTCATGAGTCTCTGCATCAGCTGAACAGTTCTGGTCTTGGCTAAGGTCACTTCTGCATTTCTACTTCTCTGTGGGTCACTTCTGCTGATGTTGGCAGGGCTCTGTCATGTTTGGATGTTGACTGGCCACAGGCTGGTCTAGGGTGGCCTTGGCTAGGATGAATGGAATCTCCATGTACCCCTCAATTTTCTCCATTAGGCTAGCCCATACTTGTTCACATGGCAGTGGTATGGTTTCAAGAGAGTGAGCAAAGGTGCTCAGGGTCCCCTGAGACCTAGGCTTGGAACTGAATCACTGTCACTTCCACTCATTCTATTAGCTAAAACAAGTTCCATGGCTAGCTCCAATTCAAGGCTCCATCTCATGATGGGAGAAGCTGCAAAGCCACATTGCAAAAGCATGGCTACAGGAAGGGTGGACAACTAGGACCATGCTTGCAATCAATCCGTCACATCCTCCACTCTTCTTGTTCAGTTTTACCACTTTCTTCTCTCTTAAGGCAAATGTCATGCTCAAGATTGGTGCAATCTCATTATGCATCTACCTCCCTTCTCCATGAAGTCATCCTGTGTGAGGATATGTCCCGAGTCTCTCTTAGTCTAGAGAGAGTTATGATCTTTAGAGTGGAATAAAGAATAAATGCTTCTTTATTTGCAAAAGTAAAATATTTCTCTTGTGAGTCTATCGATCATGAAAGAAACATCAGCAGTCCACGTGGTCCCCAGTAAACATTTGCTGGTGATATGGTCATATGCCCCATGGGGATAGAGGAAAGACTAGGGGAAAGAAGACCAGTCACACAAACTGCCCACCCACACCCCAGCCCTGTGAGGTGCCCCCCATCTTCCCACCTTGTCGCCACATTCATCACACTGCACTATGAGATCTGTCTGTCTCCCCATGGGCTTGTCTGCTGTTGAAGACACTGCATGTTTCTTATTTGCTGTTGTACCTCCAAGACCTAGAAAAGTTCCTTATTCAAAGTAGACATTTGTGTAACTAAATGAATGAATGAATACAAGAATGAATCAATAAATGATGACTGAGTCTGATCTGGAAGAAGGACAAAGCATTGGCCAGGGGGAAAGAGGGAAGAGCACTCCAGACAGAAGAAATAGCTTGTAAAAGGCCACAGGTTTCAAAGCACATGACATGTTAAGAGGGTGATAAGCTGGTAGGGTGTTGTATACAGCACAAGGAGTACAGGGAGCAGCAGGGTTTGAAGCTGGAAAGATGAGTCATGCTAAGGAACTGGACTTTATTTTGTAAAAAATGATGAATTAACAAAGATTTTATATAAAGAAAGTGGCATGTTAAACAGAATTTTCATTTAAAAAATAGTTTTCACAGAATAAGCTTGGGCAGAGTAGATTAATTTCTCTGAGCCTCTATTTTGACATGTTTAAAATAGGGTTAATGACGGTTAGGCCAGGTTCCAGCCTAAGTGCCTGGATTTCATATGTAGTAACTATTTTAACCCTCCCAATAAAGTAGGAACTATTATTATTATTATCATTATCATCATTCTCATTTTATAGATAAGGAAACTGGTGCTCAGAAGGGTTAAGGAATTTGCCCGAGGTCACACAGAACCCAAGTGGCAGAATTTAGATTTGAACTCAGGTATCTGACTCCAGGGCTTGTGCTGTTAATTACTATGTTATTTTATTATTTATCATTAAGTGGTACTTAAAGAGTTATTGTAAACATTTAGGCAAAAAAAGAATACAAAGCTCTTAGAACTGTGTCTGACATATAGTGAGAGCTTAAAACATGTTTGCTATTGTTACTGCTTGCCATTCTTGTTATTGGCTGTAAAATAGGTGTATTCATTAAGATATCTGTTCATATGAATTATACATTTATTTAAGTATGCACATGAACAATAATTTTTACTTAGTATATTTATACTTACACATATCATTAATGTTTAGGATTATAATGAAACATAAATGAGTTAACATATGCGGGATACCTAGCACCTTACATTCTAATGCCTGGAACTTTGAAACAATTCCAATCAAAGTTCCTTCTTCTCTATGTCCAGCATTTTTTAAAAATTAACTTCTGCTTTAGTTTGGTAAATTACCAACAGCCTCTTCAAGGCCATGTAAGCTTTTGCTAACATGTACTTCAAAACTCTTCCAGCCTCTACCCTTTCCCCAGATCCAAGATCATGTCCACATTTTTAGGTATTTGTTCCAGCATATCCCCACTTCTCAATGTCAAAATCTGCCATAACAAAGTGCCACAGACTGAGTGGCTTAAAGAAATTTATTTTCTCACAGTTCCGGAGGCTGGAAGTCCAAGATCAAGGTGTTGGCAGGGTTGGTTTCTCCCAAGCCTGTCTCCTTGGCTTATGGAAGGCTATTTTCTCCCTGCATCCTGGCATGGTCTTCCCTCTGTAACTGTCTGCAATCAAATCTCCTCGTCTTATAAGGGCAATAGTCAGATTGGATTAGGTTCCAGTCATGTGGCCTCTCTTTACCTTAATTACCTCTTCGAAGGCTCTATCTTCAAGTATAGGCACATTCTGAGGTACTGGGGCCTAAGACTTCAATATGTGAATCTGGGGGAACAAGGAGGGACCCAATTCAATGCACAATAACCTCCGATCAAAATCATCTAAGACAGAGATGATGAGGCTAGGCACGGTGGCTCATGCCTGATCCCAGCACTTTGGGAGGCTGAAGTGGGTGGATCACCTAAGGTTAGGAGTTCAAGACCAGCCTGGGCAACATGGTGAAACTCCATCTCTACTGAAAATATGAAAATTAGCTGGCCATGGTGACGTGCACCTGTAGTCCCAGCTACTTAGGAGGTTGAGGACAGGAGAATTGCTTGAACCCAGGAGGCAGAGGTTGCAGTGAGCTGAGATCGCGCCACTGCACTCCAGCTTGGGCAACAGAACAAAGCACTGTCTCAAAAATAAATAAATAAATAAAAATAAAAAAGAGAGAGAGATGATGAGAGCCTAAAGTAAGAGAAAAGAGGAGAGAAATTTGTTAATATACACATCATCTTTTTCTAAACACTTCTAGTAGCCTTAGAACCTGCCTTTCCAATGTATCTAAGTAACGTTTTTTTATTGGGGAGGGGAAAAAGCTGAGTGCTGTCAGTTCTTTGGTTCTGTGTCTAGAAATGAACAACCCTGGGGTTTTCTGGGGGCATTATTTATTTTTCACTTTGCAGTGTTGGCATCATGAAGACAGAAGCTGAGAGAATCATCAGCTTGGAGCAAAGCAAAAAACAAAAGCAGAAAAGACAAAAGGAAAAATGCCACATTTTTGCCCCAGAGAGCACCAGTGGAACCGAGAACTTCCAGCCTGGGCCTGACCCTCTCTGTCCCAATGAAGGACAATCCCAGGCTCTTGGCAGGACAGCAAATGACAGCAGAGAAGATTCTGGAGAAATGTGTGCATCCGTGTTCATGGTGGAAACTGATGGAGAAATCCTCTTCCAAAGGTACTTTTCATGTGAAAATCACGTATGGTCTTGGCAGAGCTGCCAGTCCCTCAGGAGGAACTCAAGTTGCTTTGCAGGTTTTAAATGGCCAGGAGGGAGATGATACTCATCTGGGGGTCCCATCAGAAATCAGGGGTGAAATAAGGGAGGCAGGGACAAGGCTGTGCAATATATCCCTCTAGAGCAGACCTCTCCTGCACCTGTCTGGGCTGGCTACTTCTGGCAGAAAACACAGGACGTTTTACCAGCATGAGTGTCACCTGAGTCAGAGGGGCCTGAAGACAAGAATTTAAGGAGTGAGGCGAGGAGACGGTGGTGAGGTATCTGCCACATGAACATCAGTTTGGGTGCAATTTCAGGGGCTTTTCAAAAGACCTCTGAGGTAGCTGGAAGAACATTGGAATGGGAGTCAGAAGGCCTGGGATAGGGTTTTGAATCTTCTCTCTACTACCTTAGTCACTTTGGATATACTATTTTTCGGAGTCTCACTGTCCTCGTTTATAAAACGTACAGGATTCTAAAATCAAATGGTGTGCATAAAAGCATTTTGCTAGTTTCTGAAATGATGAGGAGGAAACCATTTGGTTTTTGGAGTCAGACAGACCTGGGTTCAAATGCAGTTTTCAACATGGAGAAGATAATCCTGAGCCAACTCATTCAGCCTCAGTTTCCCCAACCATTTATTCATTCATTCAATAAATGTGTTATAGAGACCCAACTATGAGTCAGGCACTAAAGACAGACTCATGCTTGTCCTCACAAAACGTTCTCATCTGTTAAAAGGAGAAAAATGGATTACCTATCTTACAGTGTTGCTAGAAGAATTAATAAGACTGGGTATTTGGAATGCTCGGTCTAGTAGTGGTCTAAAAGGAATGCTCAATAAACATTCATCCCACATTTTCCCCCAACAAAAGCATTATCATCTTTAATATGGGAAATGTTTTTGATAAGGACTTTTAGGGAAAAAAATGAAAATGATTACAAAGAAAGGCCAGTTACTCTCACATATTAAAAGTTGGTTTGGTCATAAACGCATTCTGCTGTAGCATCATATTTCATTTGATGAACTAGAAGATAAATGATTTGGATAGTTCTCTTAATTGAACTTAAAATTAGTCAGACAATTAGCCTGAGTCCACTTGATGTAATGTAATTCTATTCGGGGATTGAGATGGTATCTTCATTAATAAACCTCTGGAAGCCACGTACATGAGCATCCAAGCCAAAGATTCACCCCCATCCTGTCTTGCTCCCTCTCCCTTTATCCTCGCTTAACGCACACACGTAGGCATATACACATGTGTGCCTGCAGACACATGTATATTTGCATACATGGACACACATGTGTGCACACACATACAAACATACACAATTCCTGAGAGACTAGCATGGCGTCTTCATAAAGATAGCACGTCATTTGAGAAATAGTCCTTATTTTTGCTATTCTAATAAATGTTTATTTAATAAAGAAATACATAAATGAATGAATTAGCTCTTAAGGGCCAAGCACCTGTCCTGAAACATGTTTTTTTGGGGAAAAAATAATCCAGAGTGTCCCACAGTCAAATAAATTTGGGAACACTGCATTCTATAATTCCTGGAAATTCACAATGTACAAGAGCTCACATAGGTTCTGAGAAGTTTTCTAGTAAATAAACCAGCTTGATGTTGTTAATCCATTGATCCATACTTACTTGATCAACACGTATGTATTTCTTAATTTTTCTTTTGTCTCTCTGTGTGGCAATACCCATTCATTCCACAAACCTCATGCTTCCAAGAAGCTCCACTTTGGAAAGACTGCACTAGCTAGTGAATAGGGGGCAGAGCTGCTATCTTTGGGCCCCAGCTGAGACTTTGCAAGACACAATGGTGATCTGAAGATAAAACTTGTCCTACTCATCTCTGCAGACAACTGAGGCCAGTTCCAGCTAGGCAAGCATTAAAAATTCTATTACAAGGACAATGGAGGTCTCAGTACACTCAGGGGCAGGGATGCAGTGGAACCTCAGAAAGTACTGAAACCAGGGACTGGAAGGTGGCAGGACCCTCTTAGTTTCCCATCCGTTCTCTTTTTACCTTGACTTCCTTCTCTCTGTCTCTACTTTTTTCATCACCCTTTACTACTCCAGATCACAGAGCAGGTCTTCTGCCCACCCATTCTGAAGCTGACATCTACATCTCAGCATCTCTACATCTCATACATATGACGTCTGTGGTCATAGGGCAGGGTCATCTCCTACAAAGTCGTTGCTGGGCCCCTTCTCTCTCAGGGTAAGGAGACAGCTGGAGATTTCTGGGCAGCCACTCCACAATGGTCCACAGTGCTTTCTTCTATACTTTGTTCACATGGCTTCTAAGCCCCAGTCATGCCTAGAATTACCTGGAAGCATTTTCAAAATATTTGTCTTGGGTTCCCTAGCAGAGATGCTAATTCCGGAGATGTGGGGAGGGACACAGAAATTTATGCATTGTGAAAGTTCCTCTGATGTTGCCAGTGGACTGCTCTACAATCACACATCTATTGTTGTGCCCTGGATATTTCATGACCTTGAAGGCTCTAAATCTTTTGTTTTCATTATTTTCTCATCTGGTTTCTCCTCTGCCATTTCTTAACCTGGAGAAAAGTATTTCTCATCTCTGAAGGCCCAGTTTAAATGACACCTCCTCTAAGAAGATTCCCCAATTCTACCTGTCAGTTGCAATCAAAGGAGTAACTCTCAGAGGAATGAGTTATTCCTTTGTTCTTCCATGGACTTTTGCTGAAACCAGTTAGAAATTAACATTTCTCCCCTACTAGATTATAAGCTACAGAAAGCAAAAGACTAGTTTTGTAAAATAATGTTTTCTTATTATAAAAGCGGTCTATGCTCCTGTAAAATTTAGAAAATACAAATAACTGAAAAAAGAAGAAGTAAATCCATAACCCCCCAAATCAGGAGAGCCATAAAGTTTGGGCATGTGTCCTCCAGTCTCTTTTTCCAAAGGGTCACGTGTGTGTATTTTATTTTCATAATTGGAGTCATATATAATTGTCTCCTCTACTTTTCTTCAGTTGACATTTTATTGAAAACATGTTTCTGTGTTATTGTCTCTTCAAAAGCATGATTTTAAATGGCTGCATAACATCCCACTACAAAATGTACCATACTTTATTGGCTTATTTCCCAGTTGTTGGACATTTGTATTATCTTCCATTTTTATTTTTGCTCTTAAAAATAACAAAGTGTGCTGGATATTTTTCATTTGTCTCTCCAGAGCCACTGTCCACCCTGAGCCCATATGGACTCTGTCAAAGGGCTCTCTGGATCCTGGCTTTAGTTAGGCTCAGTGAGCGGGAGGTGCAGGCAAGAGACCAGGAGCTGGGAGGAGGGTGAGAATGGAGCATTTCTTCCCATGGGAGGGTCACATGGTAAGTCAGGGAGTTGGGAATCCCTCTCCAAGTTTTGGAAACTACTCACTCCCTGCCCTTTCAAGCCTTGAGGTGGTACCGGCTCCTTTCTGCTGCTGGCCCCAGAATCCTACACCATCTCTCACTGTCTCCACATCTTGTCCATACTTTGTAAGTCATTGGGTTTTTTGTTTGTTTGTTTTGTTTTAATTAAACTCTCTTCAAATTACTCAGTTTGAGTGTGCTGTTTCCTGACCGGATCCTAACAGATAGAGGCACATGGCAGTTGACAGTTTGTACTTACATTTTTGACTATTCTCAATTTGCCTCTAGAAGTTTCAGATAAATTCTTAAAAGTGGATCAACAGATAAACATATGCTAGCAGCACTTCATTCCTATTTGCCACATTACTTTCCAAAGATCAGTGATGCCAAATTATGCTTTGACTAGTACTCGTCGAGAACATTAACAATTACCACTTTGAATCTTCAAAATGTTGGTAAGCAAGAAGTATTTCATGTTTTAATTTGCATTTCATTGATTACTAGTGAAGAAGAATGCTTTTCGCAAATTTTAATTCCTCTTTTATGAATGACCATGTCTTCTTTTACCCTCTATCTCTTATGATATCTACCTACCTATAATAATTATCATAAAAATTATAACTAGTATTATCATTATTACCAATTTGGGCAACCAGGTAGACGGTCGAACTCTTAAGCCAGAGGCTAAAGCCATGCTACAAAACAGACAACACTGACAGTGTCTTTTAAATGAGAATGCTAAGGTGCCACATGTGTTTTCAGTCAATGGTGTAATAATTGTGTTATAGAAGTAATAGCTAATAGTTATTGAATTTCTATTATTTGCCAAGTGCTGTGTTAAGAGAGCTCCATTTTTTTCTCATCAAATCCTCAACATACGTTCTGTTTGTTCAATGTATTTAATAACCATTGAACCATTTCTAGTTATCCTTTCTGAAGCCCAGTGCCATCCCAGGTTTGTAAGCAGAAGCTCGATCTTTCACTCCAAATAGCTTTTATCCAATGAGGCATGAGCTCCAACAAGATCTTGCCTTATTGGTGCTGTAGCATCTCTGACATTTGGTTCCAAAATTAAGCAAATATGGAAAAGTTGAAATTCCACTAGACAGACAAACTGTTCTTGAATACTCCCAATTTACTTCTATAAACACTGGGGGATTGGAAGGTTACTGAATGTTATAAACAATCCAATAACATTTGAACCTTTTGCTGCTTAGAGCAAAGTGTTTGAGATTCATCTGTTGGAGAAAAAAGATTTTTAGAAAACAACCACATAAAAGTTACTTCCAACTTCTTTTACAAGCTCTATTTTAGAGTGAAGTGAAGAATTTCTGGGGCAAATTGTAGCCAGTTTTGAGGCCTGGAGGCAAGTGTCTCCTGAGATAAACCATATTGCCAAGCAAGCCTGGTGCCATGATTGTTTTGACAGTGTTCTCCCTCCTGAATTCCTCGCTTCTAAATACAACATTCCTCTTCAAATTTTTAACCTTTGCATTTTCCATTCTTAGAACATTATTCTCACTTTCCTAATTTTACTGCCTCCCTTCTTTTTCCATTTGCAAGGACAGTAGCAAGAATGTCATCAGTTCTCTCTGGGGTTTGATCTGGCAGAAGAAACAAAAAAAAAGCAGTAGTTTTGCAGAACCAAATGCTATTTCTGAGCTCTGTGGCTTTGCAGAGATTTTTATTTCTGCAAGAGGTTGTGTTTTAAGTATTATAGTCTTAGATTTCTGCTTGTTGCAGTGGACAGCCAAGCCTCAGTTTTAATTTCATATTACTTTGGCTGGTAATGATGAGTCTGGAAGATGAAACAGGAATCAGGAACAATTCTCCCATTCCATCTCTGCTAAAATCGTCCCTTGTTCATTTTCAGAGAGAGCTAACATTTAACAAGTAAAATGAAAGGAGTAGGAAGAAAAGAAATGACCCAGCGCCCTAGTCCTAGCCAACGACAGCATCTCATTCTATGGGTGCGGTCGTCCAGATGTTAGCTCCTCCAGATGTGCAGCCCCATCAGTCCCAAGGCAGACCCACCTGTGCTAGAAGGCACTGATGTATATCTGAGGTCACACTGCTCATCTTCAAGTTACACAGTTAAATGAAAGATGTCCTATCTTTAGGCGCTAGGTGTTCTAAGCCCCGCTCTCCTCTACTGGGTCTGCAGATCATTCAGGCTTTGTGTTCCCAGAGGAAGGAGAAGAGACCATTTGTCCAAGGAAATATCTGTAATACATGTTAAGTGGCTTGTGAGAGAGCCCTCTCATTTATTGGCTGAAACATGAAACGGAAAACATGTGCAGTGAGCATAGGGCCCCACCGGCTCTTGTTCCTTCTCAGGAAACAGAGTGATGAAGGATGGAACAAACACGTGAATTCAGGCAGCCCACATGCCTGGGTGTTTCACAATGCAAAAAGCATCTGTTGGGTGGAAGTCCTGGGCATTGGGTTCGGAATTTATACAGACAGATTGACTTCTAGTCTGTAGTGGGGATTCCATTCCCACTGCTATGGGAATAGGTTTTTCCATTTAGCAAGAAGAAAGCAATCCTTATTCAACTATGTGTTTATTTATGTATTTGATGCACATTTACCGAATGCCAATGTCTGCATTAGGGACTGAGGAATAAGGCATAGACCTTACATTCAAGGAACTCATTCTCTAATGAGGAAAGAAAGAAAGAGAAACAAACATTTACAATAGAGTGGAGCCAGTGAGACTAGAGAAATGTACAAAAAAAACTGGGAGGAAATCCGGGGAGTGTAGAGATCTGTAAATCTAGAGTACTGGATATTTGCTGCTTTTGGCCATCAAAGATCCATTTTCCCTTCTTCTTGATAATATTACTTCAAATTTTATTTGAATATTCATTTCACTCATACCCCGCTGGCTGCATCTCCAGCATCCCCTGATTGGTTGAAGCCAAGAAATACATCCCATGTCCCTCTGATCAGAATCATTGGTTCGGGGCATATAATCCAATTCAGTGTAATTCAGGAGGGGTCTTCTGGAGCAGAAGCTCATTTGCTCTTTTAAGAGAACTACTGAGAAACTCAGCCCTCATCCCTGCTGGATGGCTATGGCCTCCTGGAACCCTATGTTGCATGAGAGGGGCCATTCTTGGAATGGAAAAGACACCACAGAAGGTAGAGAGTAGGAATGAAAGGTAATGGAGGTTCGGTGCCTGTGCTGAACCACTGTAGCAAGCATTGTTTAAACCCATCTATCACCTGTGATTCATCTTCAGTGAGATGAATTCATAATCTCTTACTATTTAAGCCACTTTGGGTGGAGCTTTCTAATTCAGCTGACCCTTGAGCAACATGGATTTGAACTGTGTGGGTCCACTTATATACGACTTTCTTCTGCCTCTGCCACTCCTGAGACCGCAAGACTAACCCCTCTTTCTTCTCCCTCACCTCAGCCTCATCCTCCTCCTCTTCCTCAGCCTACTCAACATGAAGATGACAAGAATGAAGATCTTTATGAGGATCCACTTCCACTTAATGAACAGTAAACATATTTTTTCTTATGATTTTCTTAACAACTTTTTTCTCTAGCTTACTTTTTTTGTAAGAATACAGTACATAATACAGAACATACAAAATATGTGTTAATCAACTGTTTATGTTATAGGTAAGGTAAACAGTAGAGTATTTGTAGTTAAGTTTTGGGAGAGCCAAAAGTTATACAAAGATGTTTTAATGGTGTGGGAGGTCGGTACCCCTAATCCCCACATTGTTCAAGGTCAACTGCACTTACACCAAAGATAGAGAATGTTTCAAAAAGGGAGAAGGATGTATACTAATAAGTGACAGTTCAGCATTCTGCTAAGCACTCTGTGTAACTTTCTTAAACCCTCACAATGCTCCTAGGAGGTAGATTATTTTTAACCCCATTTTGTGGATTAGAGAATCAAGGCTTAGAAAGGTTGACTTGCTCAAGGGTACATAGAGCAAATGTTGAATATTCTTAGGAGGTCTAATAAAATGGCAACTGAAAAATGTCCATTAGATTGAGCAATGCAAGGTGCACCAGAGAAATCTTAGAGAACTTAGAGAAAACATTTTGGGTGGGTGCTGAGAGAAAAGAGCTGGATTGAGGTGGACTGAGGTATGAATATGCAACAAGGAAATAGAGACAACTGTGTGGACATTTTGAAGCAGTTTGACATTAATCATGGCATTTAGATCAGTTAGGATGCTTTTGGATGCAAGTAATAGAAAACTATAATTCAAATTTTCTTAACAATAAGAACATTTATTTTTTTCACATAACAGGAAGCCCAGAGGGATGGGAGGCTAAAATGTTGGTAGCTTAAGTAGTTCAACAAAGTCATTAAGGACCTGGTTTCTCCAAGATCTTGTCTCAGAAAATACAGCAAGTGTCAAGAAAATAAAGATAAGGAGGCAACCAAGAGTCATGTCTTGAAGGACCTTATGGTGCCTTTGGGCACTTGTGCAATCCATAATTCCCAAAACTTTGCATGTATCAAAATCATTAAAAGAGCACAGATTTCCGATTCCAAAGGCCTGGGGAGAAGCCTGAGAATTTTCATTTTTTAACAATCCCCAGGAGGTGCTGAAGCTATTGGTCCCTGGGCCACACTTTAGGAAGCTCTGATGTAGAGGACAGAGCATTATTGAAGTCTTTCAGACAGGAAGTGACATGGCAAATTTTGCTTTTTTTGCTCAAGCTGCTAGGCCCAAGGAACTCTATCTCATATGGTTGCACCATAGGTTTTACCTAGCCTGCTTCTCAGGGGCATCAATGCTTTAAATAAGATATTGTAGCCCTTCTTAACCTTCAGTGGAACAAGCCTTTTCTGTTGGATTGTTCCCGACCTCCTGTTGACTATGAAAATTATGTCTACCACTATATGGTCTATGTAAACTGACTAAAAGACCAGCAGAAATCAGAAAACCACCTTTATTGACTTTGCTTTCTACCCTGATCTTGTGTTATCCCTGATGACTTCTTTCTCCATTAGTGCTCAAGAGCATTTCCAAAGTGTTTGTGAGTCTGACAAAGGGACAGAGCTGTTCTTGAATGAGACACCGCACAGTCTGACACTTGGTTTTGTTTGTAAAAGGGGCATGAACGTCATCTCAGCAGGCCTGTGGTGGTCGTCTAATGAGATGACAGATGTGGAAGCTCTCTGGGAATATCAAGCACAATTATTTCTAGCTTTAGGGATACAATTTTGGAGGAGGTTGAAGGAGGTGAGCCTGCTGGGTGCTAAGTGTTTCTGATGACCTCTCCTGTTGTTTTGAGATAAGCCCTAGATGCTGGCTTTTGATGTGTATTAGTTGGCTTCTGAGCGTACCCAAAAGATACCAAAGACAAAGATAAATTTTCAAGGCATTCAGTTTAGAATCCTAAGACTCCACAAGTTGTTAATCCGTGCTTTCTGCCTGATGTGGGAATCCTTTCTATGACATCCCCTTCAGGGTCACGTTCTTGCAGCACCTCTGGAGTGTGTTAAGTGTCACCTACCCATTACACATTGTATTATGTTGCTCAGCACGTTGAGAATCAAATTTACAAAATTCTCCTTCAAACCTGTCCTTTATTCCACTGTGTTCTATCCCAGAAAATGGGCAGTAACATCCCAGTACTCCTTCATTCACTCACAAAAAATTTCTTATGCACCACATCCTTTTGCATGACCCCACATCCATTTTACTTGCTAACTATCTCTTCATTCACTTCTCTCTTAATTAACCACCAACACCACCACATTTTAAGCTACCAGTCCCTGTCACCTGCAGGACTGCAGTGGTATCCCATGAGATTCCCCAGGTGTACTCTGCCTCTATTCATGATTTGTAGCCAGAGTGACTTTTTAAATGCAAATCTAAGCATCACACCTGATGAAATATTTCCGTATCTTGCCATTGCTCTAAGAATAAAACCAAAATACGTCAGCATGGCCTACCAGGCCCAGATAACTTGACCCCTCTGTATCCCACCAACTTTGTATTGTACAGCTGGTACAATTGTACAGCTGGTACAAAAGCAGGCTTCCTTTTGCTTTTTGCATTCCAGCCATGTTAACTCTGACCAGAACCAGCCTCTTCCTCCCCTTCCCTACTCTTTGTTATCTCTTGCCCTTGAGATCATTCATTCATTCAATCACACACCTCAGTTCATCATTCATACCTCATATACTTAGTGTCATCTAACTAATCATCTTGCCCATCTGATTGGTACAAAATAGGTATTGTTGTTTCAATTTGCATAATTCAATATCTAGTCATCCTGAGCAACTCTGTATTATTATTCACCTTTTCGATTTCCTCTTCTGATTCTTGTTTATATCCTTTGCCCATTTTTAAAAACTTAGGTTTCCTGACCTTTTCTTTTTGATTGTTAAGACATCCTTATATATTCTGTATATTCATCTTTTGTCAGCTTTTTATATTGCAAAGACTTTCTCCCAATCTGTGTGATCTCCTTCGCTCTCTTTGAGGAAGGCAAGCACTAGGAGATGAGGCTGGCTATCTAGGTAGGGGCAGCTACTAGGAAAATCAGACAGATATCAAGGGGCAGTGCCAAGTTTAGAACCTTAGAACTCTGATGATTCCTAACAGCTCTGTACTTTTATTTATCAGTAACCATGAGGTTTCTAATACAAGATGGGGTCTAGCTAGCAGAGCTTGATATAGCCTCAAATAGCTTCCTACTAAAATGTATACAAAGTCAAAAAAAGAAAAAAGATAAAAATTCATACCACCACCGATGAGCAGAATTTACATTAACCATAAGATCAATGGAACTGGATTAAAACAACTAATCAGTAGCATCCCAAACACGCTGTCTATCTGAAAGTGTCCCACAATTTCGTATTCATGACTGGAAAGGCAAGGTCTAAGTTAGATATGGCAAATAAACGTATGGGTGCCATTACACCTCCCTCCCAAATTCACGGCAGGCATCACTTATCTATCACAGCATTCCTTCCTACTGAGCTCAGATATGGATTCTGAATCCTTGCCAGCAGTGTTGCAGTTGCCACATGAAGTAAATGATTGGTCTCTAAACTGAAATTTGCCTGTTATCCATAGTCATTCTAACCAGAACATGGGCAGTGATCCCTCCTCATGCTGCATGCTATTAAGAGATGCACTGTCACTATCATTATGCTCCTCTTCTTTCCCTCTGATATGGTCAGGCTTTGTGTCCCCACCCAAATCTCATCTTGAATTCTAATCCCCATAATTCTCATATGTCAAGGGAGAGACCAGGTGGAGGTAATTGAATCATGGGGATGGTTTCCCCTATGCTGTTCTCATGTAAGTGAGTGAGTTCTCATGAGATCTGATGGTTTTATAATGGGCTCTTCTCCCTTCACTTGGCACTTCTCCATCCTGCCAGCCTGTGAGGAAGGTGTCTTGTTTCCCCTTCACCTTCCGCCATGATTGTTAAGTTTCCTGAGGCCTCCCCAGCTATGCTGAACTGTGAGTCAATTTCCTTTATAAATTACCCAGTCTCAGGCAGTTCTTATTATTAGCAGTCTGAAAATGGATTAATACACCCTCTTACCAAATTCAAATCACTTTTTTTTTTTCCTACATTCAGTCATAGACTGAAACTCTTACAAAAGTGCTAGGCAAAGAGTACCAGAGGGAGTGGCATGACACTTGCCTTCTGGAAGGCATATACACCACAAGTCAAGCAGGCAAGATGGATATGGGAACAGTGGTAAGAACTGCAATCAGAGTCAATCACAAAGAAAAAAAAGATGAAAACTATAGGCTAAAGAATATGAACCAGGGAACATAGTGAAAAGGTCAAACAGGTTTAATTGAAGTCCCATAAGGAGAAAAGGAATGGAATAAGACAGAAGCGATACTTGAAACATTTATGACGGAGGCTGATGTGAAATGATAAGATATTAATACACATATTCAAGAAGGCTCCCCAGATTCCAAGCATGATCTTAAAAAAAAGAAATCTAGACATATCATAGTAAAATGTCAGGCAAACAAACATATGAAGATGATGTCCAAAGAATCAACAGTTAGACTGACAAGTAACTTTTTAGTAGCAACAACAGAAACTGGAACACAACAGAATGATAACCTCAGCGGAACTGCATTGCCTCAACGGGAAATGAAAGAAAACAATGGGCATCTAAGAATTCTCTGCATTGAAAAATCACCCACACAGCCATTTGCACACTGAAACTGAAGGAGTTTGAACCAACAGACATGCTACTAAAAATATTCTGAAGTATATTATTCAAACAGGGGAAGGATTCCATAAGGAAAACTGAAGATGCAGGAAAAATGAAGAGACACAAAAGTGGTAAAAAAAGAAAAATGAGTAAATCTAAGAGCATATGCATATTCATTACAACAGAAATACAAGGAAAAATAATAACATATTGGAGTCAGGTTTAAAACGTATTTTTGGAGACAATTAAAATTCAAAATGACAGGAGTATATACATTAAGAAGAGGTAAATGGAATTTAAAAGTTCTTAGTCCATTACATTGTTCAGGAGAAAAGTAGCATATATATTATCATCAGTTCTATTTATCAAGAACACAACCTGCATTGAAAAGACAAAGTTTATTTGTAAAACTATTAACCATGCTTATCTCTAGATTGTAGGACTATATGTGTTTTTTTTCTGCTTCTTGATAATGTTTTATATTTTCCCATCTTTTTTTCCTTTTCTTTCATTTTTTTTTTTTGAGACAGGGTCTCTCTTTGTCACCTAGGCTGGAGTGCAGAGGCGCAATCTTGGCTCACTGCAACCTCCACCTTCCGGGTTCAAATGATTCTCATATGTCAGCTTCCCAAGTAGCTGGGATTATAGGCGTGTGCCACCACGCTTAGCTAGTGTTTTGGTATTTTTAGTAGAGATAGTGTTTTGCCATGTTGGCCAGGCTGGTCTCGAACTCCTGGCCTCAAGTGATCCATTTGCCTTGGCCTCCCAAAGTGCTGGGATTACAGGCGTGAGCCACTATGCCTGGCCCACTTTCCAATTTTCTACAATGAGTATACAATACTTTTATAAATAGAAAGTAATAAAACATTAAAAATATAAAAAGCCATTTGTAATGTAAGAAAATAATATAATTTTGCCACTGTTAAGGACATAGTAAAAGACTTTCCTGCACTAGGAGAAATGTCAGCATCAGTGACTTCGAGACCATATCTAATACTAAAATTCGAAGTATTTGATATAATATCTTTTTGGCCAATCAAATTTCACTCTGTCAAGGAGTAAGAACAGCAAAGCAATCTCCAGATAGCATATGTGATTAACAGACTTACTCAGATAATCATTGCAACTCTCATCTGAAAACGAAACCCGAACTCAGACACTATCTGTTTCACATTCCTTCCTAACTTGAGGTAGTCAAGGAGACTAGAAGCTTCAATCCTGCAACAGGAATAAAACAATGTTTCAGCCTAGAGACTTTCAGTTTGTTTCTGCCCACTTCTGGATCCGCTTGGGAATATGTGTGATACTGCGGCCAAATTTCCCCTGGGATATCTTGAGTTTGGATCCCTGACTCTGAAGCCAATGTGCCATGTAATCTTAGAGAAATTCACAAGCCAGTGCCTTACTTTCTGGCTATGTAGGAATAGGAAGAAGGGCAGGGCTGGAAGTGATAACTTCCCTGAAGAATGTTGGAAAACTCCCTAACACTTTGCACAGCTCTGAGATAGTGTGAGCAGGGGTCAGACTCCACCAAAGGTCAAATGGACACATGCCCAGTGACCTGGGGATACCAGGGGTGGGGAGCAGAGGGGTGGCCTAAACTTCGTGCACTTTCCACAAAGACGGATGGAAGCAGATGTGGCTCTGGCTCTCAGGAAAGGAAGTCTATCCTAGTATACTCACATCCTGAAGATTTGCCCAGCCTACTCAGCAGAGGCCATTGGACCTTGGGTGTGATGTTAAGAGCCAAATCCTAAATACCTTGAGCCTTCTCCAATTCTACAGTAGTGGGAAAACATCTTGTGTTGGTTGACCATGAGATAGCCTGCCAAGAGGGAGAAGAGAAGGCTCTGCTGTTTGCAGCATCTTTCCATGTGGGTGTGGGTGTGACACATGCCCCTAGCACAGAACAGGCACCACAGCATCTGATGCCCCCTGAGAATTCTGGACACTTATTCAGAAGGGACCTCCAATGCTCACCGGATGCTTGACTTCTTTTCCATTATCTTCAACAAATAACCATGTGCCAGCTGTTTTAACAGCTCCAGAAACACGAAACTCACTCCCTAACTTAGCGGCCTGATTTCAATTTTTTTTTTCATGTCTCTTAGAAATTATTTCCTTATAAAGACCAGAAACTTATCTCCTTGTATGTCTTTTCTTTCTAGTCTTACATGGAATGACCATATTATTTATTGTCCAAAGACAGGCTCATGCTTGAAACTAAATAGGGGAACTATTAATAATTGCATCCGGAAAATAGGGGTAACCTGGAACTCTCTTTTGGCAAAACAAGACATACAGACCATCCCAGCCTTAGGTTTATCCCAGGGATAACTAGAACAAGCTTGTCCCTCTTCCTTCAGTGTCACTGAAATTCGAAGGTGCTTAAATTGCCCCCTGAGTCTTCTCTCCTCTAGAATAAACAAGAGAGGCTGGTTTCTTTAGTAGAAAGAGAATCAGACTGAGAACAAGAAATATTTGTGTAACTTTTGGGGCCTTCATCAGAGGTAATTGCCTCCCAAGATCCAATGTTATATCCTGGTATCCAAGAAAAGAAAGCAATTTGTAACATTCTGAAATGTGAAAAGTCTGTGAGAAGGACGTGAGATGAGCTATACGAATTGTGAAGCATAAATTGTGGTTTTATTTGTTCTGCAGAAGCATTAAAAAGTTGCAAATTTTTAAGAGGCAAGATAGCATGGCGGTCGTGGATGCCAAATTTTGGTCTGCAGGCCTGAAGCTGAGCTGGTTGCATCAGAATCTGCTGGGAAATGGTTTGAAAATCAGACTCCTGGGCCTGACCTCAGAATCTCCAGAGGGGCCTGTAGTATTTGTATTCTGAAAAGTTGTGGAAGCAATTCCAATGAAGAGCCAAGTTTGAGACCCACCAGCAAAATGACCAAGAGCACCAACTTTGGTGCCATTCACTCATTCACTTCACACATATTTATCCATCACTTACGATGTGCCAGACATTTTCTAGGCACAGGAAAGCCACACACAGTAGACACACACACACACACACACACACACACACTCAGTATAAATTTCAAAAGATTTGTGGTTAAGGGCCAGTCTGATATCACTAGCTATGTGGCTCAACTTCCCAACATCTTAGTTTCCAACTCTATGAAATGAGGATGATGATACCTACCCTATAGGGTTGTTGTGATGTTTAAGTAAGGTAATGTATGTAAAGTGCTTACCCCAGTGGCTGGTCCACAGTGAGCACTCAATAAATGTTAGTTACGTAGACCATACCATGTTGATGGTGTTGTCAAAAGCAATGACAGTGAAAAAGCTAGAAACAGAACGCAAAGAACATTTACTAGTTTCATCCCATGGATACATTGAAAGACAACCTACGATCACATCCAAGTTTTCTGTGAACCTTGCAGCCACTTTTTCACTATGATTTTGCATGGTTTTTCTTTAGAGATTCCATCCAACATTAATGTTCTATAAACCCCAAACCACTCAAATGTGCCAAAACAAAACAAAACAAAACAAAACCCTTCCAGCATTTGGCCATACTGCTGGCTTTCTTCTAGACCATTCCAGCTCCTGGTGCTTGCCTTGACATGGGATCCAGGAGTCAAATGCATCATTCTAGGCATGATCTGAATTTTAAAATAGATAGTAAAAGAAATGACAAGGGAATTATAGTAAGGAGTTGAGCTATCACTTCTATCTTACCTATCTTACCATTCTAGTTACTGTACATGGGCAGGTCTCAAGCCAGGTTCATCTCAATAGTTGAGATAAGGCAAAAAGAAGATGGACAGAGATGGAAAGTATATGTGGAATAAGACCACCAGGGAGTGAGGCCGGGTTATGGAGGAGGAGGCTGAGAAGCTGCCTATTTTGCAGGCAATAGCTTTTACTCCTCCAAGGAGGTCAGCAGAGATTTTAATGAGAACATCTTGGCCAAGGCCATGATTCACTGTCCAAAACTGGGCTGGGCCCCTCACACTGGGAGAATTTCACAGTTTTTCACATTATTCCCAAACCCCACTCCTCTGTTTAAGAATGTCACTCAGAGTTTATTACAAAAAGGGTCCAAATGTCTCCATTCATATGTCCTAAGGGGCCAGAGGCTTGGGAAGAGTAGCAGTGGCTATGAGGGCAGCCAGGAGCAGGGATAAAGGGCAGTTCTGGGAGACATTAGGAAGACAGCTCCTCGGAGGGAAAGCTCAGCTCTCTTTGTTCACACAATCTGGGTTCAGAGCCCTGAAAAGAAGCAAACACTGAAATGCAATGGAAGAACAGGAAGTTGGAAGGAAGAGCAGCTTCCAAGAGGCAACTGGCCAACTATAGTACTGCCATGTGCATGTACATAGCCTGGGCATTGCACAGTTCCGGAGGGTGCCATCCATACAGGGAAGAAATAAGCAGATGTTTTCTGCAAAGGACCAAATAATAAATATTTCTGGTTTTGCAAGTCATACAGTCTCTGTCACAACTATTCAATTCTGTCATTGTAATAAGGGTTGTTGAATAACACACAGGACACCATGTATTTTTATTTGCTAAATATGGCAACCCTATTTGTACGTAACAGCAGCCATATACAGTACATAAACAAATGGGCACGGCTGTGTCCCAGTAGAATTTTGTTTATAAAAGCAGGCAGTAGAGCAGATTTGATGATGATATGAATGACAATCCCTGGAGTTTTGCAGTGCAGCAGTGCTTTCCAGCCAAGAGTGCCAACAAGGCACCCAGTTTCCAAATGGCATGGTGGGTAAAGCAATGATTTTCAAACGTGTTTGACTATAAGCCTTACAGTAAGATACACATTTTAAACCATGATTAAGCTTCACAAAAACATACTTAACCACACTAAGTGTGATATACTACATCTTATTATATTCTGTTCAATTTTTTAAATGTTGGTGCTAACTTTACCATCTTCTTTTTTTCTTTCTTTCTTTTTTTTTTTTTTTTTTTTTTTTTTTTTTTTTTTTTGAGACGGAGTCTCGCTCTGTCACCCAGGCTGGCATGCAGTGGTGCGATCTCGGAACTTTACCATCTTCTAAGGGATTTTCTGGACTTTCAGCCAGAAGATCTGAGTTTCAGTCTTAAATTCTAATTCTTGCCAACAATGCATCCTTAGAAGAATTACCTCATTTGAGAATTTACATTTGGAAATGGGGTTCATAATCATTTCAGAGTGACTTTGTGCGACAAACATGATATAGTTCAGTTTCTCAAACTGTTGTGTAATTACCATTGGTGGTACCTGAGATGGTTTTAGGTGCACAGGTGAACACTGTATGCACTTATTTTAATTATTTATGAAAACATACAACTTATGTCAAATGTATAATGTTACCTGTAATATAAAGCTTCCTTTTAAAAGAAACTGATTTTTAAAATAGGATAATTTACATAAAGACAAATATTAAGCAAATGACACTACAAGTTATAAGTGAAAGTTGTGAATTTGCACAAGTGGTAAGTAAGTGAAGTTTAGGAAGCTTAGAGATGATGTATGAGCAAGTACAACCTAAAAGATGGTAGGAGTGACATGGTGGCCCCTTGTAGACTTGAGCTAAGTGCCTGATTCACTGTAAATTCCTCAGCACTGAGAATTGGATTGACTCACAATCGGTGCTCAATATGTGATTATAACAAATGGATGAATGGATGATAGATGGATGGATGGATGGATGGATGGATGGATGGATGGATGATTGTTGGGTGGATAGATGGATGATGGATAATGAATGGAAGGGTAGATGAGTGATGGATGGATGGATGGATGGATGAGTGAATTGGTAGATGAATGATGGGCAGATGGATGGATGGTGGATGATGACTAGATGGATGATGGATTAATGGATGGATGAATAAATGATGAATGATGGATGATGGATGGATGGGTGGATGGATTCATAGAAGAATGGGGAAATGAATGAAATAATTAAACACTGACCTTTTGGAGTCAGAAGAACTTAGTTTAGAGTTACAAAAGATGAAGCATGGTGTCAAAGGTGTCAGTGACTTCAGGGCCTGGGGGTGGGAGGGTGGGGGCAGATATTCTTGCTCTGAGGTGTCTTCTGGATGTTAAAACCCTCTATACTGCCACAATTAATACTGAGACATGGAAACATCAGGCTGAAACAGGAAACACTGAGCTGATGTCAGCTCTGTTGCCCACATAGAAATGTCATTCCTGGACATAGGCACTTGCAGTAAATATCTAGTGAAGAGAGTAGGAATAGGAATACCTACAACTATAAATCCCTGGAAATGTTGACTCATGTAAGTTTGAACTTCTAGCCATTTGCTGATGAGAATGGCACCTTGTAGGTACAGTCCACGGGTACAGAGGGCACCAGGGACCAGCAGCAGTCACCTGTCAAAAGGATAAGGAAACTCAAGTGCATTGGGCTGCCCCACTCAAGTAGAAGCTCCCATAATAGGTCAAATTCCAACAGAGGGGATTTTTGCATTGGCAGAGAGGGAATGATATCTTATATGACAAATGACAGCCCTTATAATTCAAACAGTCTCTACTTCTTTTATGAAGAAATATTTTGAAAAACATGAGGTGCTCAACTTATTTTTTTCATCCCAGGACATACCCATCTGCTTTGACCTTCCAGTTTGATGCTGAAAAATTTAAAGTGATACTATTTTCATCTCTTCCTTCATTTCAGTGCAGAAGAACCCTGATGAACAGACTCATAGAGAAAGCAATTTTTACAGACAGAGGGGAACTGTGGAAAGTTGGTGACGGTCCAGCCTCTGTAGAGAAATTCTGAGTCCCCATTTGCTGGCATGTTCTGCCACCTCTCTGTGCCTCAGTTTCCATGTCTGTAAAGCAGGGAAACATCTATGGAGCTGTTGTGAGGATTAAATGAGTTAACAAAGGCAAAGCATCTTGAAGTTTCTGGAACATAGTAAGCACCCAATAAATGTGACCTAATTTTATTCTGTTTACTTACTTTGTACCAGAAAATTTCACTTCAATAATGTTATTTAATCCTTAAAAATTAAAAATTATTCCTAGTTTCCAGATCAAAGGTTATGTGACTTACCAACATCTAGCAAATAGTAAAAGTAGGATACAAACCAAAGTCCTTATCTTCTTGTCTTTCCTGCAATCTTATGCTACTGTGCTAATCTGATTTACCACTTAAAAGCTATTTCCATAAAGCATGAATTCAATTAGGTTTATATTTTTAAACTTTTGATCTAACAATACAATGGATCCCCTTTCTGTCCATCTTTATTTTTTTGTCGTGTGTGTGTGTGTGTGTGTGTGTGTGTGTGTGTGTGTGTGTGTTTCGAGGTTGAGATACTTAACCTGATTCTTAAATTTGACTCTAAACACCTTGAAGGCAAACTTCGTTTCATCTGTATCATATGACTTGGTGGAAAGGTATATACAGAGGAAGGATTTGGTGACAAGAGATGGCTTATGGTAGCCCCCGCCTGGCGTGGGCCCCTACTTTCCCACCAAGGCTAATTTAGAAGGTGGAGGGTGCCAAAGGCAGTTGGAAATATTAGAGGTTGTCCTTTGCTTGCCACCTTCTTCCAGGACCCACGTGTCTTCCAGCCCCCTTGCCAGACCTAGTTCTACCCTCAGTACAAGACATCTCAGCCTCTGAGAGACTATAAGGTAGGAAAGATATGGGCATAAATGAAGATGGGAAGGAGAAAGGAGTGAGAACATTGAGAGAAGTATTTTTCTCAGTGGTTTGTGATTTTCACTAAAGAAGGAAATAAGGGCATGGCATGAGTGAGGGAAGGTGGGCGGGAGCCTAGAATGAAATGGGAGAGAGATGACTCAACGGGAAAAAGCAATGCCAGAAGACCGTGAGGGCCATCTACTAAGGAAGCCAAGAATGCGACTTCATTATTTCACACTAACTGTTCCTTTCTTAGAAAAAATAGCTTGGACTCTTGAAACATCAGGCTGTGGTCTCTAGGTCCCTTTGAGGATGGATGGTGGTATGGTTTGGCTATGTCTTTACCCAAATCTCATCTTTAATTGTAGCTCCCATAATTCCCACATGTTGTGGGAGGGGCCTGGTGGGAGATCTTTGAATCATGATGGCAGTTTCCTCCATACTGTTCTCCTGGTAGTGAATAAGTCTCACGAGATCTGATGGTTTTATACAGGGAAATCCCTTTTGCTTGATTCTCTCATTCTCTCTTGCCTCTGCCATGTAAGAAGTGTTTTTCCCCTTCTGCTATGATTGTGAGACCTACCCAGCTACGTGGAACCTCTTTTTCTTTATAAATTACCCAGTCTCAGGTTTGTCTTTATCAGCAGCGCGAAAACAGACTAATACAGATGGTGAGTCTTTCAGCTCTGTGTGGATTCATTCAGCCACCACATAAACCTATATTGAACACATACTATGTGCTGGGAAGTCCAATGGGCTCTGAGGACACAATGGTAGTAGAAATAAAAAATGCCTCTGCTTTCATGGAACGTACAGTCTGATGTGGGAGATGATCAATAAGCAAAAAACAGCCACTTTCATAAATAAGAAAACAGAGTATGAGGAGGGAGAATAATGGGGAACACCTTCTGAACTCCGGGGATTGTTCAGAGATGGCCTTACAGAAAGCGGGACAAGAGCATCCAGGCTGAGGGAACAGCCTGTGTGGAGGGGGCCAGAGGAGAAAGGAACTCATCAGGACAAGAGCCTAAAGTGCAGGGAGCAAGGGGCAGAGAGGACAGAGAGATTGATAGAGGGCTAGGCAGGTCAGGTGGGGCCTATCAGGGTTTGGATTTTAATTTGAGGGTCTTTGAAAGCCAACTGGGACATCCACCTTTGTACCTGATGAGGCTCTCTTCCCAGCAATGTCCAAGTTGAACATTCTAAAAGTTTTAGGTTAAGGTAGTATCTTTGCGTCATCTACACTGTCCCCAAGCTCTCAGGACCAGACAGCATATTTAGGAAATGCCTGGGGAGTAGGGTCACACTAAACACAAACATTTTTGTCTTAAGAGGGCTCACCACCTTGGACCACATCCCCCAAAACCACTGGGAAGCTTTGTAAACATACAGATGGATGCCTGGGCTCCACCTCAGGCCCTCTGCATCAGAATCTTGCGGGGGTGGAGGTGGGTAAAGTCAAGCCCTAGTTGTGACTTTACTGTCTCACAGAGTTCCAACTTGCCTCTTCAGGCTCATAAAATCTCCATCATACCAAACACGGAGCGCAAAGAGAATGGCTTTCCCTCTGTTGATAATGACTCAACCAAAGCATTCCTCCCCTGCTTCGTTTACCTGCCGTGGGCCTCTTAGCAAAGCACACCTGTCCATCTGTCAATATTTACTCTGTCTGCTGCCCTCAACAAAAGAAGGGAAAATTGTTTTCACTGTCAAGCTAGTGTTTATACAAAGGATTTGTAGACTTTCTCAGAGCTATGGAAAATCCATCACCCTCAGTTAACCTGTGCCCTTAATGGGATGGTAGCTTTTCTCCCACCATCCCATCCATCAGGATGACAGCATGTAGCTTGTCAACCAGTAAGCATTCAGGTTGAAAATGATTTCACCCAAAAACCTGGGGAGGCAGATGCTTGAAGTGTAACCCAATCTCACAGAGTGAAGCCTGCCCTTCTGATTACAGAGGACAGCCCCAGTGGGGCTTCATCTAGGACCCAATGAGAGGAGATCCACAAATGCCAAGACACTTATAAGAAGCCAATATTCTTCAGCACTCAGAAAGCTTATCAGTCCATTACATCTGCTCCAATCAATACTTCACCCAGTGTAACTTCCAAGGGAGGGTTCTACTGCTATTGAGTCAAAAGAAATTGAGATTCATGCTGCTGGAACCAAGCAATGCTCAGAGACATGCACTCCTGAAAGGTGGCTGGGCTTGGCTCCCAGGGAGAACAATGTTCACCATTGAATCAACTGCCTGGCTCCAATGGGCTTTGGACATCCAAGCCACCTGGGACAGACACACTAAAAAGTCATTTGCAGGGTGCAGGAGGAAAAGCTAATCTGATCACTGCTTTTATCATTCAGAAGAGGCCTCGAGGTTTATGGACCAATCCAAGGGGTAAAAATCAAACCACATCTGTGAAAGGGCTTTGGTGCCCACGTACACTCTGCTAGAAGTGCAGCCCAGACCTGCTGCCCCAGCTCCCACGGCATGCCCAGTGCTAAGCTGGGCACTAAGAAGTAAACCAAATGATCTGCGTGACTCACAGAGCATCTGTAGCAGCCTTCAGAGGGGCTCAAACTCATCACAAAATGCATGGAAGAATCTGGGGGATCCTGGCTCTCCATGGGGGAAAAATAATAATAATAACAGATATGTCATTTACTGTGTATACTACCATATGCCAGGAAAAGATTGATAAATGTTAACTCATTGAATTAAAACTCAATCCAACTCCCTGGGATAAATCCTGTTATCTTTAGAAAGGGGAGAAAACTAGGACCCACCCCAGCGGAGTGTTCTGGGATGGAATCTCAATAAAAGAGTATCTAGAATGTGCTTAGTACCTAGAATAAAATAGTATCTAGAATGTGCTTAGTATCTGGAATAAAATAGTATCTAGAATGTGCTTAGTATCTGGAATAAAATAGTATCTAGAATGTGCTTAGTATCTGGAATAAAATAGTATCTAGAATGTCCCAGCATGTTTAGGCCCTCAGGGAGTGTTAGATACTTTTTATTATGATGATTATTACTGCTACTACTTCTTTTATTAGTCTCATTTTACAGCTGAGAAAACTGAGGCTTGGAGAGGTTATGGGATTAGCTGAAGGTCACACGGGCAATGAGCAAGAGCCAGCATCAAAAGCTAGGTCTTCCAGCTCTGGAGAGTGACGTCTTCTCTGTCAGGCTGTAAAAGACCTGTTCTGCTCTAACTGTGGGTGCGGTGTGAGGACCTCACTTCCTCCAGAAAGAATCTGGGGCCAGCACAGGATCTATTCCTGGGTACCTCGGTCGTGGTGTACTGCCGCCCTTACACTGTTCGCACCCACCTCCTACACGGACTGGGGCGCACTCCGTAAGCTGCCCCAGCTCTCCTGCTCCCTGGAAACAGGCAGCCCTGCTCAGGGCACTGGCGCATCCCAGGACCTGTTCTCCAGGCCAATCCCGGGGAGGCCGCAGTGTGAGACCCCACACCTCCTCCACTGGAGGCCCTTTGCCAGGGACGCAGGGGAAACAGGACTCCTCACCTCTGAACCTTGGCTCTCTCCCTTCCTAAGCCTCTTAAGCTGGCTGGGCCCCCCAGAGAGGAAAAAAGTTCCTTTGTGAGGGGAACCGACTCTCTCATCACCAACTCCCCAGGGAGTATGAGACTGGTATATTGTTTTTCTTCTTGCTGCCATAACAAATTCCCAGGTACTTTGTGGCTTAGAAGGACAAAAATTACTGTTAACATTTCTGGATGCCAGAAGTCAAAAATGAATCATACAGGGCTAAAGTCAAGGTGTTGACAGAGCTGGTTCCTTCTGGAAGCTCCAGGGGAGAATCTGTTCCTCGCCTCTTTTAGCTTCTAGAGGCCACCTGCATTCTGTGGCTCATGGCCACATCACTCCAATCTCTGCTTCCTGTCCTACCTCCTCTGACTCTGATCCTCCCACCTTCCTCTTCTAGGGACCTTGTGATTGCAATAGACTCACATAGATAATAGAGAATGATCTCTCATCTCAGGATCCCTAACTTTATCATGTTTGCAAAGCCTTTTTTACCATGTAAGGGAACAGTTTTGCAGGTTTTGAGGATTATAATGTGGACATCTTTGAGGGCCATGATTCAGACAAGCACAACTGGGTTTCTTCAACAAGCTTTGACTGCACTCCAGCCAGACCTAGGCACTGTGCTGGGCACTAGGCACTCTGTTCAAGGCCTCCAAAACAGCTAGACGTGTTGATGTGAGTGCCCCCATGTTCATAGCTTCTTGGAGGTACAGATTACTTCTTGTTTGACTCCCTCCTTTGTGCTAAGCACATGCTAATAGCTAAGAGTTATTATATGCCAGGTTCTATCCAGAACACCATAAAATCTATGATAAGCATTGATGCTCACAAGACATCACAGATGGGGAAATCAGGGATCTGGGGCATCTTACCTTTCCTAAGTCCTGCAGCTAGTGAGGAAGGGCCATGATTGAAGCCTGGTCAGTCTTACCCCTCAGTCTCTGCCTATAACCACTGTTCCACCTGGTCTCTCAAATAGCAGTTCTCAAAAAGCACCTGTGGAAAGGAGGAAATGGAAGACATAGGAAACTAGAACTACACATTCAGGGGCTGAGCTCTTGAGTGTCATAAATGACACTCCCTTTTCATGAAAGGGAGGCTAGAAAGAGAGGCTAGAAAGGAGGGGGTCCCAAAGCCTCTAGGTAGGCTCTGCCAAGTGCACACCCCGTGGGCTTAGAGGAGGGCTGGAATCTCAGGAGGCTCCTCATGAAGTCATACATATTTGATTACAGGTGCCCCCCAACTCCTGGGTGCATCCTGGGGAAAGGAGCATACCTGCTTTTCCTAACCATCTTCTATTTCAGGACCAGCACAGTCTCCGCGCGCAGTAGGGGTTTGATTAATACATTTTGATTCCATGACATGACTTCGAGGTGCACTGAATACACATTCTGACCCGATCCTGAATAGGTAAATGTTAAAAGGCAAGAATCAACCAAAGCCAAGGTCACAGCAGACCGTGAGCCTCACAGAGGAAATCTGGGATGATCCTAGTCTGTTTCCCCCAGAATGTAGGGCCTGAGTCAGAGGATTTATGAGAATTATATCACTCCATAGGGACCATCCCTGGGCACAGGGGTGAAGACAAGGGCAAGGAGGTAAGGAAGGAGGGGGCATTAGCTTTCCATTGCTGTGTAACAAATTACCCCCACACTCAGTGGCTTAAAACAACAAGCATTTATCATCCCACAAGGTTTTGAGGGGCAGGAACCTGGGAGGCTGGGCTCAGTGGCTGGCCTCCCCCAGAGCAAGTGATGAGAAAGAGGAATTTGAGAGAGTGTGTATTAGTGTGCTTGGGCTGCCATAACAAAGTACTACAGACTGTGTGGCTTAAACAACAGAAGTTTGTTTTCTCACCATTCTGGAGGCTACAAGTCTGAGAGCAAGGTGGCTGCCAGGCCAGTTTCTCTTGAGACCTCTCTCCTTGGCTTGCAGACAGCCGCCTTCTCACAGCGTCCTCACATGGCCTTTCCTCTGTGCATGGGTGTCCCTGCTGTCTCTCTGAGTGTCCAGACATCCTCTTCTGAAAAATACAACAGTCACATTGGATTAGAGACCTTCCTTGTGGCCTCATTTTAGCTTAATAACCTTGATCATGACCTTATCTCCAAATACAGTCCCATTCTGAGGCACAGGGACTAGGGCTTCAACATGTGAATTTTGAGGGAACACAATTCACCCCTTAACAGAGAGAGAGAGAGAGAGAGAGAGACCCCAACAAGGAAGCCAGAGTGGTTTCATAACCTAACCTTGGATGTGACATCTCATCCCTTCTGCCAAAATCTATTCTCTACAAGGGAGGCAATAAATACAGCCCACACTCAAGGGGAGAAAAGTGGAACTCCATCTGTTGAGTGGATGAATATCAAAGAACTTGTGGACATATTTTTAAATCCACCACAGAGGAAGAGCCAAGAGGAGGATGCATTACCGAAGTGGCCACAGCCATGTGTGCTGACTGTTGGATCCTGCGGGACTAGTCCCTGAGAAATACATGAGCAGTGTCTCAGGGCTATGTATGGTCAGTGGAAAGGGGAAGAACTTATTCACCAGCTCCCATCATCAGTTGGTTGCTGCCCCCACAGCGGGTACTAACTCCCCTGGACCACAGGCTGCTCAAGCAGGGCATGTGGTGAGGTCCCTTGGAGCCAACAGGGAAGCCCAGGTGGACGTGAGAGGCTCATGCGTGGGCCTGAGGCCAGGCGCTGATGTCGGCACCTACATGAAGCTCGTTGGGGCCATGCAGAGCTAGTGACCATAGCAGTTTTGGAACAACGTGGGTGAGGCCTGAAGGATCTCAAATTCTATCAATGATTGACTTATTATTACAGTTGTATTATTAAAAATATTAATAGGCTGGGCATGGTGGCTTATACCTGTAATCCCAATACTTTGGAAGGTCAAGGCAGAAAAATTGTTTAAGCTCAGGAGTTCAAGACCAGCCTGAGCAATACAGTGAGACCCCCATTTCTACAAAAAATAAAAATAAAAATAAAAACTAGCCAGAGCCTGGGCAATGAGATCCTGTCCCTACAAAAAAAAAAAAAAAAAAAAAAAAAAAAAATGTTAAAATTAGCCAGGCGTGGGGGTGCTTGCTCATAGTTCCTGCTACTCAGGAGGCTAGGCAAGAGGATCGCTTTAGTCCACTTCAAGGAGTTTGAGGTTTCAATGAGCTGGGATCACGCCACTGCACTCCAGCTTGGGTGACAGAATGAGACCCTGTCTCTTAAAGAAAAAGAAAAGGAAGAAAATGAAATGAATAGTTGAATTTCAAATCTTTGATGTCAGAGTGCTGCCCAGTGATTTTCCAGTGCCATCCACTGCAGCAGTCACTATGGTGACTATTCGAGGCACTTGCACTGAGGAATGGAGGAGCAGGGCACTTTCTGGCCAGCGGTGCCATAGCAACCACTGGCATGGATGCTGCCACCACCTCCGGGGTTGTTCTTCCTCTCTGAAAGGCACTAAGCAGAGTGAGGCCTCTGGTGCCCCAGGGCTGAAATGGGTTTCTGTGAAGTCTGTTTCTTACAGTTTGATCCACTAGAATAAAATACAGTTTGAGTATCATACCGTTCTCCTACACGCTGTTATTTTCTTCTTATTATGTATCTCTTTTACGTCTGAGGACTTAGCATAGATGGTGCTTCACATGATTTGGGAGGTTTTTCCCCTTTGAGAGGGGAAACTTGGCATTTTAATTTTTTAAATTCATCCTCACAAGAGGTGGTGCCTTCCAAATAAAACATTTCTCCCAAGACTCATGGCCGAAATGGAAAGTAAATATCGTTAAGTTCTTTAAGGTTATTTAAGAAGTGTGACAAATAATTCTACAAGCAAGGGCATTCTAATCGGAACTATTCTCTATTATCCTGTCATGTATTATTATTCAAACTTTTTAAAGATTTGTTGGCTCAAAGAGGCTATTAGGTTTTAAAGTTATCTAGCTAGCCTACCCCTTTTAAAATATCTATATTAGCATCATACTATCTCTCCATTTATTAACTGTTTGAAAGGTATGGGAATTATTTTGTATTTGAAATTAATAATTTTTTATTGTTATCAGTAGTTATCATAGCATTTTGCCATAACAATTGCAGACATACCTTGTTTTAATATGCTTCATTTTATTTTGTTTCGCAGATACTGTGTTTTTTACAAAATGAAAGTTTGTAGCAACCCTGCATCGAGCAAGTCTAATGGTATCCTTTTTCCAACAGGATGGACTTACTTTGTGTCTCTATGCCACATTTTGGAAATTCTTGAAATACTGCAAACTTTTTCACTATTACATCTGTTATGGTGATCAGTGAGCCGTGATCATTGATGTTACTATTGTAATTGTTTTCAGGAGCCATGAACTGTGTCCCTAGAAGATGGCAAACTTAAATGATACATGTTGTGTGCTCTGACTGCTCCATCGACTGTTGCTCTCCTGTCTTTCTCCTCTCCTCAGGCCTCTTCATTCCCTGAGACACAATAATATTGAAATGAGAACTACTAATAACACTACAATGGCCTGTAAGGTTCAAGTGAAAGGAAGGGTTACACAGCTCTCACTTTAAATGGAAATGATTAAGCTTAGTAAAGAAGGCACATCAAAAGCCAATATAGGCTGAAAGCTATGCCTCTTGCACTAAACAGTTAGCAAGGCTGTGAATGCAAAGGGAAGGCTCTTGAAGGAAATTAAAAGTGCTACTCCAGTGAACACATGAATAGTAAGACAACAAAACAGCCTTCTTGCTGATATGCAGAAAGTTTCAGTGAAGAGTTCTAGATAGATCAAAATAGCCACAACATTTCCTTAAGCCGAAGCCTGATCCAGAGAAAGGCCCTAACTCTCTTCAATTCTATCAAGATTGAAGGAGGTGAGAACATTGCAGAAGAAGAGTTGGAAGCTAGCAGAGGTTGGTTCATGAGGTTTAAGGAAAGAAGCCGGTGAAAGGTGAAGCAGCAAGTACAAATATAGAAGCTGCATCAAGTTATCCAGAAAATCTAGCTAGGATAACTGATGAAGGTGACTACACTAGACAACAGATTTTCAACATAGAAGAAACAGCTTTCTAATGGAAGAAGATGCCATCTAGGACTTTTATAGCTAGAGAGAATTCAATGCCTAGCTTCAAAGCTTCAAAGGACAGGCTGACTCTCTTGTCATGTAAGGACTAATGCAGCTGGTAATTTTAAGTTGAAACCCATGCTCACTGATCATTCTGAAAACCCTAGAGCCCTTAAGAATTCAACTTAATCTACTTTACCTGTGTTCTATAAATGAAACTACAAAGCCTGGATGACAGCACATCTGTTTTACTGAATATTTTAAGCCCACTGTGGAGACCTACTGCTCACAATAAAAGGTTCCTTTCAAAATATTACTGTTTTTTGACAACATACCTTGTCACCCAAGAGCTTTGATGGAGATGTACAGGCAGATTAATGTTGTTTTCATGTCTGCTAACACAGCATCCATTCTGCAGCTCATGGATCGTGGAGTGATTTTGACTTTCAAGTCTTATTATTTAAGAAATACATTTTGTAAGGCTATATCTGCCATAAACAGTGCTTCCTCTGATGAATCTGGGCAAAGCAAATCGAAAACTTTCTGGAAAAGATTCACCATGCTAGATGCCATTAAGAACATTCATGATTCATGTGGAGAGGTCAAAATATTAACATTAACAAGAATCTGGATTCCAACCTTCATGGATGACTTTGAGGGGTTCAAGACTTCAGTGGAGGAAGCAGCTGCAGATGTGGTTAAAACAACAAAAGAACTAGAATTTAAAATAGAACCTGAATAAGCAACTGAATTGCTGGGTCTCACGATAAAACTTGAATGGATGAGGCATTGCCTTTTGTAGTTGAGAAAAGAAAGTGGTTCCTTGAGATGGAATCTACTTCTAGTGAAGATGCTGTAAACATTGTTGAAATGACAACAAAAGATTTAGAATATTACATAAACTTAGTTAATAAAGCATCAGCAGGGTTTGAGAGGAGTGACTCCAATTTTGAAAGAAGTTGTACTAAGGGTAAAATGCTAACACATAGCATCATATGCTACAGAGAAATCTTTCATGAAAAAGAGTCACAATGAGGCAAATTTCATTGTTGTCTTATTTTAAGAAATAGCCACAGTCACCCCAACCTTCAGCAGCCACCCACCTGATCAATCAGCAGCCATCAACATTGAGGCAAGACCCTCCACCAACCAAAAGATTGTGACTCGCTGAAGGTTCAGGTGATTGTTAGCATTTTCAGCAATAAAGTATTTTAAATTAAGGTATGTACATTGGTTTTTCCAATATAATGCTATTGCACACTTGATATACTATAGTATGATATAAACATAACTTTTACATGCACTGGGAAACCAAAAAATTTGTGCCACCTGCTTTATTTTGGTGGTCTGAAACTGAACCTGCAATACTTCCAAAGTATGCCTGTATACATTTTGCTCCATCAGAGACTGCCAGAACCTTGATATACAAAGCACATAAGAAGAATCTTCATTCAAAGTTATATCTATTATAACTTTCTGTCCTTTATTTGTAAATGCATATTCAGAAATGAACAATGCATCTAAGTGTCATGCTTTGATCATGTGATTGACCATTCCACTCATTAGGCATGCTATAACCTGCAGGGTCATGGCATCATAGATCATGTAGACACACCCAGGTCCCAGAGTCCACACTGAAGCAGGTGCTGGGTGATCAGTCCTTCCAAAAACCTTCCCAGAAGACAGTCAAATATATGGAGGCTGAATATAGCTGAATGAATCATGACACTTATAAAGTTATATTTAAATTATCTTTGCCCATCTGTGCAGAAAAATTGCGAGCCCAGTGAGGACCAGGTTTGTGTTTGATTCACTTTGGTATCTCTGGTCCCTAGCACAAGGCCTATCTGGCACACAGTCAGTGAAACCAAACTGACCTGTCCACCACAGGCTTCTACGGGGTTGCCTGTATTCTCCAGACAGCACCAATTTGACATGACCTCCTTACCTAGATCCTCAGGCTCAGGCTTCAGCTTCCAGAACTTGCCTTTGTGTTGGATTGAGCCCAGCTGGCCAAACCATGGCATGGCCCTGTCCACCATGTTCAACCCATAGGGCCCAGACTTGTGACCTGTCATGCTGGAGGCCCCAGCACAGCAAGTATCCCTTTACCAATCAGCAAGAAGCCAGGACCAAGGTTTGTGCCTCATCAAAAGCAAACAAAGGTTCTCTTGCCATGAGTTCAGAAAGGAGTCAAGTTGCCTGTGTAGATCTTTTCTTCTGGGGAGGTTGGAAATTCTATAAAATCCTAGCAGCATTAGAATAACATGAATTTTGTTACCAGTCAAGACTGAGTTTGAACCCCACTCTATCACTTAAGAACTGAGTGACCAAGGACAAATTACTTAACCTTTCTGAGCCTCAGATTTTTTTCATCTGTAAAATGAAAGTAATCCCACTGATATTGCATAGCTAATTTGAGGAGTCATTGGAGTAGTGCCTTGCTCAGCATCTGGCACATATAAAGGGTATCAGTATATGTCAGTTTCCCTCTTCCTCTCCCTCTTCCCTGAATACATTTACTCACCAGCTCCTTCTTCTACCTCTTTGTCCATGCCTAGTGAATATTCCTGCTCACCTCCAGATTCCACATGTCATTAAGGTCCTCATCCCCCAAGAGGCTTGTCCAAGGGCTCCAGTGTCTTTTTGACCCCTTATAGCATTCCATCAGTAACACAAAGAAAGCTCAGTGCACGTCTGTGTCTCAGTGCCATTTTTGTTTGCCCAATTAGATTATAAGTTATTCAAAGAAGGAAGGTGTATCTTAGACAAACTCTGTTCTCTCTCTCTGGCCCCAAAGCAGACCCGTAACACCGGACTGTGTACACTGAGGTCTCTTAGTGAAGACTGAACTGAATTTGGATATATAACTTATAATCGGAAAATAATTATTTCTTTTAGCAAACAAGAACCCCTTCATCCTTAATCCCAACTTGCTCAAGAATCCACACATCTCAAGAGTCTGAGCACCAGAGAGTGAGAAACCAGGGAAGTCATACAGCAGAGGGCCAAGTCATGTGGGCTGTCCAAAGACCACATGGTGGCCAACAAGAACCAGGATATCTTACAGACATTGTGACAGTGCACTGGAAAATCTTAGGGACAAAATGTTTCCTATTTAAATTCTCACTCTGCCATTTTCTATGTCATTTTGGTAAGTCAGTTAAACTCTGCACTTACTTCATTTATAACATGGAGGTGATAATGCCCATCTCACAGGGTTGTGAGGATTTAAGAAACTATGCAACTAGAAGCCTCATTGTAACCTCAAATAAAAAAAAACACAATGGATACACAAGAGATAAAAAGCAGGAATTAAAACATATCACCGGTGAAAGTCACCTTAAATAAAGGAAAGACAAGTAGGAAGTAAAGAAAAAAGAAAACTACAAACAACCGGAAAAAAAGTAACAAAATGGCAGGAGGAAATCCTTAACAATAACACTGAATGTAAATGGACTAAACTCTCCAATCAAAAGACATAGAGTGGTTGAATAGATTTTAATAAAAAGACCTGGTGATCTGTTGCCTACAAGAAACACACTTCAACTATAAAAACACAGACTGAAAATAAAGGGATGGAAAAGATACTCCATGCAAATGGAAACCATGAAGAACAGGAATAGCTGTACTGATATCAGACAAAATAGATTTCAAGAAAAAAACCATAAAAAGAGACAGAGAAGGTCATTATCTAATGATAAAAGGGCCAATTCAGCAAGAGGATATAACAATTGTAAATATGTATACCCCAAACTGGAGCACTGAGATATATAAAGCAAATAGTATTAGAGTTAAAGAAAGAGATAGTGCCCCAATACAATATTAGTTGGAGATTTTACTACACCACTTTCAGCACTGAACAGAGCATCCAGACAGAAAATCAACAAAGGAACATTGGGTTTAATCTGTACTATACACCAAATGGATCTAACAGATATTTACAGAACATTTCACCCAACAGCTGCAGAATATACATTCTTCTTCTCAGCACATGGATCATTCTCAAGGATAGACTGTGTGTTAGGGCACAACACAAGTCTTAAAACATAAAACATTCAAAAATTAAAATAATTTTAAATATCTTCAGAGACCACAATGGAATAGAACTAGAAATCAATAACAAGAATTTTGGCAACTATACAAACACATAGAAATTAAATGGTATGCTCTTGAATGACCAGTGGGTTAATGAAGAAGTTAAGAAAGAATTTAAAAATGGCTTGAAATAAATAACAATGGAAACATAATATATAAAAATCTATGGGATAAAGCAAAAGCAGTCCTAACAAGGAAGTTTAAGCTGCAAGCACCTACATCAAAAAAGGAGAAAAACTTCAAATAAACAAGCTAATAATGCATCTTAAAGACTTAGAAAAGCAAGCACAAACCAAACCCAAAATTAGTAGAAGAAAATTAATAGTAAAGATTAGAGCCAAAATAAATGGAATCAAAGAAAACAGGACAAAAGATCACTGAAACAAAAAGTTGGTTTTTTGGAAAGATACACAAAATTAAAAAACCTTTAGCCAGACTAACTACAAAAAGGAGACAAGACCCAAATAAGTAAAATAGGAGCTGAAAAAGGAGACATTATGACCAATACCACAGAAATTCAAAGTATCATTAGAGGTCTCTATGAGCAACTGTATGCCAATAAGTTGGAAAACCTAGAAGAAATGGATAAATTTCAAGATACATGCAATCTACCACGATTGAACTATGGAGAAATTCAAAAGAACAGACCAGTAAAAAGTAGTAAGTTGGAAGCTGTAATAAAATGTCTCTCAGCAAAGAAAAGCCCAGGACCTGACGGCTATACTGCTTAATCTTACCAAACATTTAAAGAAGAACTAATACCAACCCTACTCAAAGTATTCCAAAAAATAGAGGAAGAAATACTTCCAAACTCATTCTACAAGGCTAGTATTACCCTGACACCAAAATCAGACAAAGACACATCAAAAAAAAAAAGAAAACTACAGGCCAACATCTTTGATGAACGTTAATGCATAAATCCTCAAGAAAATCTTAGCAAAACAAATTAAACAACAAATTAAAAATGTCATTCATCATGACCAAGTGTGATTTATCCTAGGGATGCAAGGATGGTTCAACATATGAAAATCAATGTGATACATCATATCAACAGAATGAAGGATAATATGATAATTCCATTTGATGCTGAAAAAGCATTTGATAAAATTCAACATTCCTTCATCATTAAAACCCTCAAAAAAACTGTGTATAGAAGGAACATACCTCAACATAATAAAAGCCACATATGACAGACCCACAGACCCATACTGCATGGGGAAAAATGGAAAGCCTCTTTTCTAACATCTGAAACAGGACAAAGATGCCACTTTCACCACTGATATTCAATATAGTACTGGAGGTCCTAGCTAGAGCAACTGGACAAGATAAAAAAATAAAGGTATCCAAATTAAAAAGAAAGAAATCAAATTAACCTTGTTTGCAGATGATATGATCTTATATTTGGAAAAACCTAAAGACTCCACCCAAAAACTATTAGATCTGATAACCAAATTCAGTAAAGTTGCAGGATACAAAATCAACATACAAAAACTAGTAGCATTTCTATATGCCAACAGCAAACAATCTGAAAAAGAAATCAAGAAAATAATCCCATTTACAATAGCTACAAATGAAATTAAATACCTAGGAATTAACCAAAGAAGTGAAAGATCTGTACAATAAAACCTATAAAACACTGGTGAAAGGAATTGAAGAGGTAACAAAAAACTGGAAAGAGATTCCATGTTCATGGACTGGAAAAATCAATATTGTTAAAATGCTCATATTTTAAATAAATGTCCATAAAGACAGTCTTTTCAATAAATTGTGCTGGTAAAACTGGATGTCCATATGCAGAAGAATGAAATTAGACCCTATCTATTCCCATATACAAAAGTCAAATCAAAATGGATTAAAGACTTAAAACTAATACCTCAAACTATGAAACTACTACAAAAAATTGGGAAAACAATCTAGGACGTTGGTCTGGGCAAAAATATCTTGAGTCATAGCCCACAAGCACAGGTAACCAAAGCCAAAATGGACAAATGGGATCACATCAAGTTAAAAAGCTTCTGCATAGTAAAGGAAACAATTAACAAATTGAAGAGACAACCCACAGAATAGGAGAAAATATTTCCAAACCATCCATCTGACAAGGGATTAACAACCAGAATATATAAGAAGCTCAGGCCAGGCGCGGTGGCTCAAGCCTGTAATCCCAGCACTTTGGGAGGCCGAGACGGGCGGATCACTAGGTCAGGAGATCGAGACCATCCTGGCTAACACGGTGAAACCCCGTCTCTACTAAAAAATACAAAAAACTAGCCGGGCGAGGTGGCGGGCGCCTGTAGTCCCAGCTACTCAGGAGGCTGAGACAGGAGAATGGCCCGAACCCGGGAGGCGGAGCTTGCAGTGAGCTGAGATCCGGCCACTGCACTCCAGCCTGGGCGACAGAGCAAGACTCCGTCTCAAAAAAAAAAAAAAAAAAAAAAAAGAAGCTCAAACAACTCTATAGGAAAAAATATAATAATCTGAATGAAACATGAGCCAAAAGATCTGAGTAGACATTTTTCAAAAGAAGACATACAAATGGCAAAGAGGTATATGAAAAGGTACTCAACATCATTGATCATAGGAGAAATTAAAATCAAAACTACAATGTGATATCATCTCACCCCAGTTAAAATGGCTTATATCCAAAAGACAGGCAGTTACAAATGCTGGCAAAAACATTGAGAAAAGGAAACCCTCAAACACTGTTGGTGGGAATGTAAATTACTACAACCACTATGGAGAACAGTTTGGAGGTTCCTCAAAATACTAAAAGTAGAGCTACCATATGATCCAGCAATCCCACTGCTAAGTATATACCCAAAAGAAAGAAAATCAGTATATTGAAGAGACACATGGACTACCATGTATATTATAGCACTATTCACAAAAGCCAAAATTTGGAAGCAACCTAAACCTAAGTGTCCATCAACAGACGAATGGATGAAGCAAATGTGGCACATATACACAATGGAGTACTATGCAGCCATAAAAAAGAATGAGATTTTGTCATTTGCAACAACATGGATGGAACTGGAGGTCATCATGTTAAGTAAAACAAGCCAAGCACAGAAAGACAAACTTTGCCTGTTGTCACTTATTTATAGGAGTTAAAAATTAAAACAATTGAAATCATGGAGATAAGCAAGAAGGATGGTTACCAGAGGCTGGGAAGGGTAGTGGGAGGTTAGGGAGGAAGTGGGGATGGTTAACGGGTACAAAAATATAATTAGAAAGAAAAAAGATACAGTGTTTGATAGCACAACAGGGTGACTATAATCAATAATAATTTAATTGTACATTTTAAAATAAATAAGATTATGATTAGATTGTTTGTAACACAAAGGATAAATGCTTGAGATGACAGATACCCCTTTTACCCTGATGTGATTGTTATGCATTGCATTTCCCATAAATGTATATACCTACCATGTACCCACAAAAATACAAAATAAAAATTATTTTAGAAAAGGAAGAAAATATGCAACTGCAGATGGACCAGCACAGCATAGCATGGTTGGGACTCTGGAGTCAGGTTCAAATCCCAGCTCCTCTGCTTATCGCCTGTGTGATATCAAGCAAGTTGCTTACCTTTTTGTGCCTCAGTTTCTTCCTACGTAAATGGAGATTATAATAGTATCTACCTTTTAGGTTATCATAAGATTGAATGAGATAATATGAAGACTGTTTAGAACAGGAAATCCTGGAATAAAGTTCAATAAATATGAGCTATTATTGTATAATGCACCTACCTCTGTCCCTAGCACTCAGTCAATGTCAGCTACTGTTAATATAATGGGTGGGCAATTGTGGAAAACAGAAAACCCATTAAGAACAGAAGCAACAAGGGCTGGACCCTGAGCAAAAGCTGAACTTGGTGACCAAGGACATTTTGTAAAGCAAAACTGACATTGTGGCCTGTCATCATGATTAGTAAACATGCATGACACATACTATAATCAAGGGAAAAAAAACATACAGGCAAATTTTGAACCCTGAAATTAACAAAAATAATAGGTGCTCTATCTGTCTCTGGTCCCCAAAATAAATGAAATTTGCATTTCTCATAAGCATGGACCCCTAGCAAAGACAATTGTGTTCCTGATTTTTGCAATGCCCATAACTGAAGTATGTCACAACCTTTCTCTTACAATAATCATGTCAAAATGCTGTTTTTTTCCTTACCATGAACAGACTCACATGCCCTTGGTAGCCTTGGTGAGCTTGTGGTTTTGTTCTTTAAAAACCTTTTGTGTTTTTTGTGTGGCAAGCCAGTCTTTTTGAAGTCTGACTCCTCTGCCCTTGTTGCAAGTTAACTTTTCTTTTCTAAGTGCTTTTATCTCTGAGTCTTTTCATTGACAGTTATGATGTCCATTGCAAACCCAGTTCTAAGGGTGCTGGCCAAGATGCCACCCACGGATGAAGCTTTCATTAAGAGTTGGTGGCGAGGATGTGAATGTTGGGAGGAGCATAATAGGGAAAAAGTGAAAAAAAAAAAAAAAAAGATTTCAACTTGGTACATCTGCCTCACAACAAATATAGATCATCTTCCACATCTGGTAAATACTGTGGGTCAGCATTTGAGTTCTTAAGCAAGGAGTTGCATTCACATGGTGTGGAGCTACACAAAAGCTGTGTTAATCAGAACTGCGTGAATTAGCTCCATCTGGATTTCTAAATCAGGGAACACGCTCATTTATAAATCAATATAAATAGTTATAAATAAAGAAATATATGTGTAAATATTTATTAAACATAAATATATTAAAATCAATCTTCATATTAGGTATTAACATATAGGAATATATTACATTTTCTATTAATATAACATAGAGATATAATATATTTGTAATTAAATATGTATTTATAAACATATATATTTTTAAGGAAAGAAACCTATTTTTGTAGTTTTAAGATAAGTTAGGTTAACAAAGTTTATTTAAAGCATTTCCAACTATAGTTTGGAACAATCCTTAGAGGTTTTACTTTCACGGTTACATAGAATGATTTTCTACAAAAGTAGAGATAATTGGAACAGCAACCAGACACTTTGAAAGTGCTTGGGAGTATTTAAAAATAGTTTCTTCTGTTAGTAGCTTAAATATTCTCCATAGCATTATTCACTTTTTACCAACCCCAAAGAAATGGTTTTCTACACAAAGTTGAAGTTTAACCAAGGTCCTGTTTGAATTATCACAGGGGTCAAATTTGTAGAGCAAAAATAGTATGAACTGACATTTATTGAGATATTACTCTGTGCCCAGCCCTGTGATAATTTATCTGCATTACTGCATTGAATTTTCACATTTCTCTATGAGATAGTACAACTGGAAACCCCCGGTTGTAGTTGAGGAAAGTAATTTTTCCAAGGCTAAATAAACAAGAAGGATGTGGCTGAGTAAGCATTTGAGCCCAAATCATTCTGACTCTTGAAGCTGAGCTTATTATTATTATTTTTTTTAATACTTTAAGTTCTGGGATACCTGTGCAGAACGTGCAGGTTTGTTACCTAGGTATACACGTGCCATGGTGGTTTGCTGCCCGCATCAACCCGTCATCTACATTAGGTATTTATCCTAATGCTATCCCTCCCCAGCCCCACCCCCGATAGGCCCCGGTGTGTGATGTTCCCCTTCCTGTGTCCATGTGTTCTCATTGTTCAACTCCCACTTATGAGTGAGAACATGCGGTGTTTGGTTTTCTGTTCCTGTGTTAGTTTGCTGAGAATGATGGTTTCCAGCTTCATCCACCTCTTAACCACTCCGCTCCACCACTCCTCATGGACAGTTTTACTCTATTCATTCTTTCCTTCAGTAAACGTGTAGTCTTTGAGCATACACTGATTAGACGCCTTTCTAAGTGCCAGGGACATGGCAAAGAATGAGACAGAGAAGCTACTCTCATGGAATTTACATTTCTGGGACGGGAGTTGGTAGACAGAAATATACATAAACAGTAAATACAGTCATGCATTGCTTAACGACAGGGGTACGTTCTGAGAAATGTGTCCTTAGGTGATTTCGTCCTTGTGTGAACATCACACAGTGTGCTTACTCACACAAACCTAGATGATATAGCCTATTGCTCCTATAGGCTACACACCTGCATAGCATGTTAATGTACTGGATACTGTCAATTATAACACAATGATAAGTATTTGTGTATCTAAACGTAGAAAAGGAACAATAAAAATACACAGTATCAAGATAAAAAAATGGTACACCTCTATAGGACCCTTCCCATAAATGGAGTTTGTCGGTACTGGAAGTTGCTCCGTGTGAGTCCGTGAGTCAGTGGTAAGTGAATGTGAAGGCCTAGGACATTACTGTACACCACTATGGTCTTTATAAACACTGTACACTTAGGATACACTACATTTATTTAAAGTTTTTTCTTTATTCAATAATAAATTAACCTTACCCTATTGTAATATTTTTACTTTATATACTTTTCATTGTTTAATTATTATTGTTTTGTAATACTATTGAGCTTAAAACACAGACACATTGCACAGTTGCACAAAACTATTTTCTTTATATCCTTATTCTATAAGCTTGCTTCTATTTTTAATTTTTTTCATTTAATTTTTTTTACTTTTTAAACTACTTTGTTAAAAACTAAGACACAAACACAAAGGGTCTACAAAGGGTCAAAAGCATCCATATCACGGTCTTCCACCTCCACATCTTGTCCCACTGGAAGGTCTTCAGGGGAAGTAATATGCATGGAGCTATCATCTCCTATGAAAACAATGCTGTCTTCTAGAAAATCCCCTGAAGGACCTGCCTGAGGCTGTTTTACCATTAACTTTTTTTATCAGTAGAAGTACACTATAAAATAACGATAACAGGTATAGTATCATGAATTATGTCCAGCAGTAACATAGTCATGTATTATCATGATCAAGTGTGTTATCATGCACATGAACTGTATGTGCTAGACTTCTATACAACTGGCAGCATGGTAGGTTTGTTTATACCAGAATTTCCACAAACACGTGAGTAATGCATTGCTACTATATTAGGATGACTACGAAGTCATTAAATGATAGGTACTGTTCAGTTCCATCATAATCTTATGGGATCACCGTTGTATATTCAGTCCCTCATTGACTAAATCACAGCTATGCAGTGCATGACTGTACAGAGTCTGTCACTTCCTAGTGCTATAATAGAAAAAAATAAAGCAGGAAAGATGGACACGGGAGACAGTGAGGAACGGTGTGGGCACTTTGAATCAAGTGAATATGCTTCCCTGTGGAGAAGAGACCTGCAGGTGTTAAGGGAATGAGCTTTGCACACTTTGGTCTCAAGGGAATTGCATTTTAGGCAAGTGCAGATGCTCTGAGGTAGGAGCCTGCTGAGCTGTTCCAGGGGGACCAAGGATGTCTTGGCTGGAGCAGAGTTACCCAGGGCTGTGGTTCTCCAAACAGAGTCCTAGGACAAACAGCATCAGTTTCACCTGGAGACTAGTTAGAAATGCCAATTCTCAGGCCCCATTCCACACTTGCAGGTATGGGAACTCTGGGGTGAGGCCCAGCAGTGTGTATGTGCATGTATATGTGTGTGTGTTAACTTTTTTATATTGAAATAATTTCAGATTGACAGAAGAGTTGTAAAGACAGTACAAAGATTTTCCTTACACCCATCTCCCCCTGATGTCAGCCTCTTACTCCATCATGGCACATTTTTCAAAACTAAGAGATTAACAGTTATACCACACTAATAACTAAACTGCAAACTTTATTTGGATTTCTCTAGTGTTAGTGATCTTTGATTTAACAAGTTCTCCAGATGATCGAATACTACCAAAGTTTGAAGACCACTTAGCCAGAGGGATAGTAATAGGGGATGACGTCAGAGAAGTTGCGATGTGGGGGTGTCTAGATCTTGTAGGGTCTTATAGGCGATTGCAAGGCCTTTGGGTTTTTCTCTGAGATGGGAAACCGTTTGAGGGTTCTGAGCTCAAATGACTTTCTCAATGTGGTCTAAGGTGACCATGCTATCTTAAAAGGTGAATGGCTCTCCCTCAACCCTATCCCCAATCTTTGCATGATCCCTTTCCCTTGCTGCATTTTTCTTCCTAGTCTCTGCTCCTTTCATTTTTATTAGTGATCTTTATTATTCTCTGCCTGCTCTGCTAACTCCACAACGGCTAGAATCTTTGCTTGACTCACTGATATATCCTCAGCACCTAGAACAGCACCTGGCATAAGTAAGGGCTCAGCAAACATTTGTTGAATGAAGACATAGGGGAAAAAAAAAAGAGTAGAGAAAGAGTAAACTGTTTTGACATTCATTTTAGAAGGTTCATTCTGGGTCCTGGGTGAACCAAAGATCAGTAAATTATGGGGGTGAAGAAGAATGAGCAAGGGTAGAGAGACCAGTTAAGAGGCTCCTGGGATGACCCAACAGAAAGAAGATGGTAGCTTGAATGTTGCCTGGGTGACTATGGAGTTTCATGTCTTACATATGCTGCTTGCACAGACATTAACATTACATTCAGCTGAAAAATACTCTGTATAAGAAGAGCTCTGGAAAGTAACTTTTGAAGATAAATCAATTTCTTATTTTAAGAATAAAAAATAAACTCCTAATATTTGGTTATTTTAAAGGAATTTCCTGTGCACGTGCAAAATGCCCAGCTTTTATTCTCTATTAAGACATGCAGAGTCTATTATTACAGCCTTGATGTTTAACTTACCATCAAAGGGAGCAGGCCAAGATGGCCAGGCCTCGAGTTCAGGAATGTTAAACACTATTCACAATATGCCTCAGACTTAAAATGCTTTCTTTAATACTGAATAGCTTGGTTCACAAAGGATATACTCTTTCTTCCAGAAACAGGGTGAGGACTCGGGGGTCATTAAGATAACATCTCAAAGGTAACATGACACTTAAGAGGCAAAGAAATGCCATAGGGTCTGGAGTTCACAGCCTGGTCTCTAAATCTAGTTCTGCCTTGTACTAGCTGGGTGACCTTGGACAAGTCACTCAACTACTCTGGGCCTGAATGTCTTCATTTTATTATCACTAATAAGAATGCTTGGCATTTTGCATGTATATCAGAGTGCAGAACTTTACAATATTCTTTTTAGCAAGGGCGGTAGCTATCTGGTTGCCAACAGTGTCTGTCTTTAATGAGGGAAGATAGCAAGTCATGTTCCAGGAAATCATTCTGTTTTTAGAAGGAGTTTTCAAAGGTCTCTTTTGGTTATATAGATATAGAATGAGAAGAGCCCACTCATCTGGAAGAAATGCTCAAAAGGATACTTTCTTGACAGAGAAAAGGTCACTAATCCCAGTCTCTTCCAATTTTGCGCAAGGGCAAAGGAGACCCTTGGGAGACCACTGGAGGGTGAACCCCTTCTTCTTGTAGGTTCTGCAGTGCTGGAACCTCTCCAATGGATGGAGGTGGACTTGACTGAGGTCAGTAGGTAGGAAAAGATTTTTCCAGGGACCCAGGAAGGGGCAACAATACACATGTTTATTATTATCATAGAATAAACAGCAATAATCACTAACAATTGAACTGCTTTACAGCATACCCGGCATTGTCACATATATTAGTATCATCCTCACTATACTACAGTGTGATCTGATTTTTCAACATGAGGAATCCCTGTCCCCACCCTCAGCACACCTAGGAAGAGTCTCCTGCGATCCCATCCCAGAAATGACCTAGAGAATGTCCAGTATCCCTAGATTCAGATACTAGAATACCAGCCTCTTCTGCCACATATTGCCCTTAATTCCTTTTCCTCACCCTTTTTCATGAGCAACCACGCGCTCTCCCTCCTCCACCGTAATTCTGCCTGGGTTCCATCAGTTCAACTTATGGCTCACTTTTCTCTTAGCTTTTGATACCCTGGTCTGCTTCCTGGCTGCTCCATTTATCTCTCCTCTTTAGCGGTACCTCCGTGCCAACTCACATTGGCCCTCGAAACCTTCCTTCAGGTACATTGGCCTCCTAAGCAGCCTCTCACAATCTCCATGGACAGAATTGGACAGTTAACTCAATTTGACAGAGAATGAACCTACCAGAATCAACCAACCAACCAAACTGCATTGCTTCAAGTGTAAAGCTCAGCTCTTAGAACCCTCCTACACGGATAACTTCAATCTTTTCCTTACATCACTTCACCATTGTCATGTGTAAACATATTAGTGACTTTCCAGTCATGAAATGCATTTATCAAGACATGGAGGGAAAAAACATGGGTTATTTATTTGGTACAACAGGGTTTCATCACATTCTTATCTTCTGGGATGACACATCACTCCAGTGCACAATTGTGGCCAGAGTGGGTCTTTTAAGGGTGATCAGGAGAGCAGCAATAACAAGGTCATTCAACCTAAGCCAGATCAGAACCATCAGACCAAGGGGGTGTGGCTGCACAAAAGGTCGGTGAATAGCCCAAGCAAAAAGAAATGGCCTCAGGGGCCCAGAGTCTGCCAAACAGCTGACCAGTGAAATCTAAATTGGCAGCAAAGCCCTGTCCCCATCTCAAAGGAAAAATTAAAACCAGGCTTTCTGGGAGGGCAGGCCCGAATCAGAAGGGAGGTGATGCCTGTAACCAAGGCAACATGCAAACACTAACTTTTCCCTTCTCCTCTCCTCCTCCCCAGTGGCCTACTTCCAAACAGCACTCCTACACTCATCCATCTCAGGGAGAAGTGTCAAGAGAGGATGAAGACATTTTATCATTCCTCGAGAAAAGCCAAAGCACTAAGATGCTCCCACCGAAGAAAAGGAAAAAAAATCTAAAGAAAAAATTACTAGCTGCTTATATCAGCAGAGATTTATATAATAAATATAGGAAGCCATTTAAGTCTTTCCAGACTAAGGCCATGAATACCCTTTTAGAAAGATTAAAAATTCAGAGTAAAGTTATGTAAAAATAGGTAGTTAACAATATCTTACATTTATGTAGAGGGCTGCACTTGACAGAGTGCTTTTCCATACATTATCATGAGGCAGATACCACTGTCTCCATTTGTCAGGGGAGGAAAATAAGGCCCAGGCAGTTCAAGTGACTTGTCCAGAATTTGATGCATTTGAACAGAGAGCCTCCAACACAGTCAGTTTTGCCTTAATACCTGTTAAATGAATGAACACAGCTTACATCAAGACAGATGTTGAATTTATTTATTATTATTATTTTTTTGAGACAGGATCTCACTCTGTTGCCCAGACTGGAGTGCAATGGCATAACCATGGCTCATTGTAACCTTGAACTCCTGGGCTCAGCCAATCCTCCTGCCTCAGCCTCTCAAGTAGCTAGGAATACAAGTACAAGATACTACACTCAGCTAATTTTTTTTTTTTTTGTAGAGACAAGGTCTCACTATGTTGCCCAGGCTAGTCTTGAACTCCTAGGCTCCTGCCTCGGCCTCCCTAAGTGCTGGGATTATAGGTCTGAGCCACTGTGCCTGGCCCAGAATGAATGTTTAATTTAAAGTTTCTGAATCCAAGCTCAGTTTCTGGCTGTCCTGCTTCATCCTAGATGTACTGAATTTTTGTAGGAGTTTCATTCTTTTATCTATTGATTCATTGAATCCACAGTGAAGCCCCACTAAGTGTCTGGCCCTTGCACGAAGCTCTAGAGCCACTAATGAAGATGATCTGGGCCCTCACAAAGCCCCCACACAAATGGTGGGGTTAAGGATCACAAGAAGAAAGAGGGAAATAAGTTAATAAGATAATTTCCAATTGCGATATATGTTCTGAGAATATACACAGAGAGACATGTCAGGAAGTTACTATACGAAGGTGTTGGGGGGTTATTTTGAGGGGTTTCTGAAGAGTAGCTATTGAGTATCATGGCCATATGTACAGCAGTGTCCTATTAACCAATATTTCTGATTATAATAAGCTTTCATTTAAAAACACTTTGAGAAATAAGATTACTGTTAAAATACTAACTGATTGGACGGAAATTTTTAATACATAATGTGTACTGTCCTTTTTTATTAAGCACTTCAGTGAGACAAAGAGGGCTATCAACTCCACTCTCAATGGTCACATTCGATCATGATTCAGTTATTTTCTTTTTTCTGTCAACTCTTTTCTCTTTGTGAAACAGCCTCAGTAGAGCCACCCTCATATTTCTAACCCATTTTGAGCTATGACCTAGAAGGAACTAACGGCTGATACATTAAAGTCTTTGGAAAAACTGTTTTCAATTACTCCTGCAAAAGCAAAGGAGGATGAGGAGGAGAAATAGGAGTAGCAAGTCCTTTATTTCGTGAGCAAATCACTTAAGAGTGCTGCATACTAGTTAATAACAAAATCAAGACTACAACACAGTATCCCAACCTAGTTTAGGGCTCTTTCTAATATAGACCACAGGACTCTGTTCAGCCTCAGAGCTTTCATCCATGAAAAGAAGAATTTCCCTAAATAACTTGAAGTTCTTTCTCGCTTTAAAAGTCTATAGTGGAGGACTTTCACCTGCAGCCAATATGGAATAACAGGAACCACTTCACTCTCTTGTCAGAAACATCCAAGGTCACCAGACAAAATATATGGAACCATGCTTTTCAAGACACTAGGGCAGCAAGCAGGGAAAGACAGATGGAAAACCAAGAAGGTGAGCCAATGAATTCCCAAGCTTACATGTTGATATGGCTTGGATGTGTCCCTACCCAAATCTCATCTTGAATGTAACTCCCACAATTCCCACATGTTGTGGGAGGAAGCTGGTGGGAAGTAATTGAATCACGGGGGTGGATCTTTCTCGTGCTGTTTTAATGATCGTGAATAAGTCTCACGAGATCTGATGGTTTTAAAAATGGGAGTTTCCCTACACAAGCTCTCTTTTTGCCTGCTGCCATCCATGTAAGATGTGACTTGCTCCTCCTTGCCTCCTGCCACGATTGTGAGGTCTCCTTAGCCATGTGGAACCATAAGTCCATTAAACCTCTTTTCCTTCCCAGCCTTGGGTACGTCTTTATCAGCAGCATGAAAATGGACTAATACACATTTCCAGCCATGTGCAGAGATGAGGAGCCCAGCCAGAGCCCAGCAGATTTCCTCAAATGAAGAGACAGAGCTGAAAATCCAGGGATACCATGGAAGCTAGAGCTCCCATGATAGGTTATTGGAGAAGAGAGAGTTACACAGAAAGAGAACTCTAGAGATCTGCAGACAGCTCTCCTTAAGTATTCATCAGTATGCTAGTCAGTGTGGGCATGTAAGAATACTACCTGAGGCCAAAAAAAGGAACCACCCGAAGGATTAGAGGGAACACAGCGCTCACACAAGGCAGGAAATAGTGTCTATTCCTAAGAGTCAAGACTGGAAAATTTCATAGAATACAGGGCATTGGGTAGAGTTGTTTTCAGAAGAGTCTTGCCTCAGGACTGGAGAACAGTTCACCCTAGAATAAATGTTGCCCTGATCCCACATAATAAGACTGAAAAGTAAGATCTAAAGGGACCAGACTATTTACAAGTAACTTAACCATGTCCCAGAACAAAGTTCAAGAATATTTATAGGAATACAAAAATATCCAGCAACCAACCAGGTAAAACTATCCAAAATGAAACACACAGATAAAAAATTAAATAAAAGAGCATCAATGATCTTTAAATGCATATATATATATATATATATATATATATATATATATATATACATATACATAGAGACATGTGTGTTTATAAAATTGGTTGGGGACAGGAAATAATATTTGAAGAAATAAAAGCCAAAAATGTTCCACATTTGATGAAAATTATAAATCCACAGATCCAAGAAGTTTAATGTACTCTAAACACAAGGAATGTGAAAAAAATACATCAAGGCACATCATAATCAAATTGCTAAAAACAGGTTAAAAAGATAAAATATGAAAAATAACCAGAGAAAAAGGCATGTTGTAAATAGAGAATGAAGAAAAGGATGACAGAGGATTTATTTTCAGAAACAAGGCAAGTGAGAGGACAGTGGAGCAACATATTCGAAGCTATGGGGAAAAAAAGGATCAACCTGGAATTCTTTTCCCAGCATAAGTTTTTTTTTTTTTTAATAAAGATAAGTAAAATGGGATATTATTTGGCAATAAGAAGTAATAAAGTACTGACACATGCTGCAACATGGATGAACCTTGAAAATATTAAGTGAAAGTTACAAAAGACCTATATTGTATTGTTTCATTTAATTTTTTATGACAATTTATTTCACTTTTAAAAAATCAAATGTTTTTCTCATTTTATAAGAGGGAAAGAAAATCATTCCATTTATATGAAATGTCCAAAATAGGCAAATCTATTAAAACAAGAAATAAATTTAGTGGTTGCCTAGGGCTTGAAGAGTCACAGGGGAGAGAGGAATTGAGAGTGACTGCTAATGGGTACAGACTCATTGGGATGATAAAAACATGTTCTAAAGTTAGATTGTGGTCGTAGCTGCACAACTCTGTGAATATATTAAAACCATTGAATTTTACACTCTAAATGACTGAAGTGTATGATATGTAAATAATAACTCAATAAGGCTTTCTTTTAAAAAGGCAAAATCAACACTTTTGAAGATACACAAAAGATGAAAGAATTTATCACCGACAAGCTACACTACAAGAAATGTTAAAGGAAGTCCTTTTCAGATGGTAGGAAAATGATAACAGATGGAAATATCTATGTACGCAAAGGAATGGAAAGCCTTGGAAATGGTAGCAACTATATGGAATATATTATGAACACTTTCCCATGTCAATAGTCTTCTACGAATGAATATTTACCAGCTGCAGCGTTTTCCATCCTGAAGATCCACCATCATTACTTAAACCTGATGAGGTGGGCAGGGCTAGGATTCAGGTGAGGGATTGACCTTACTAGGAGGAGAGACATTTCCTCCACTGAACAGAAAGAAAGGATATTTACAGACACCAGTGGATTGCAAAGGAAGTATTTTTACTCTTCTTTTTCTTGGATCATGAGGTAACAGAAAAGGAGGGCTGATTAGAAGAGAATATAGTCAGATCTTCTTTTCTAGGTTTAAGTTCAAAGAAGAAATGGCAACAGCTGGCAAAGATTTTTGTGGGAAAACCTAACCTGGAGACTTAGAATTAGGAATAAACTAAGATAAATTTGAATTTGATGTAAGTAGTAGTTGTCTACAGCCGTTTTAGTAGGTAAAGCATCTAATTGTGTCTAGGTGTTTGCATATCTTTCAGTGTTGCTCTGTCTGTGAGGCAGCCTGGAAGACACTACCTTAACCAGGTGATCAAGGTAAGCATCGCCAGTAATGAGACAGAGCAACGTCATGGACCCCCTGATGTGATGCAGGGAGAAAAGCACATTTCCTCTGTGATATTCTCACCAAAATGAGTAACTTCAAACTAATTGTGAGAAAGCATCAGACAACCCAAATTGAGACAGTCTAAAAACTAACTGACCTGTAGTATTCACAAGTGGAAGGTCATGATGGACAAGAAAAAATTGTAGTATTCACAAGTGGAAGGTCATGATGGACAAGAAAAAATTGAGGACCTGTCACAGACCAGAGGAGATTAAGGAGAGATGACAACTAAATGCAATGTGGTTTCTGAAGCTGATCCTAAAAGAGGAACAGAGCATTCTGGAAAAGCTGGCCAAATTTCAATTTGATCTGTATTTTAGTTAATAGTTTTGTTGCAGTGTTAATTTCTTGGTTTTGATCATTAAAGTACACATATAAGATATTAACATTAGGAGAAGTTAGATGAAGAGTATATAGAAATTCGGAACTATTTTTGCAACTTTTGTGTAAATCGAAAATACTTTTATAAGATGTTTTAAACATTGTATTATTTATCAAGCAATCAGATGGTCAGTACCTCAGCCATCAGGAACAGAGCTAAAGTCCTGAGATGAAATGCAAAAGTCTCTGAACAGGAGGAAATTCGTCATCGCCAAGCCCATGCAATGATAATATCTACGTGTTAGGTTGCTGTGGGGGCCTAAATGAAATCAGGAATCAGATGGTCTAAGATAAGTTCTCATCAATGGTAGATCACTTTCTCTTATACATGTGGCCCTTGCCCAAAAGGTACTAGTATCACAGTGCATCTGGAAGTAAAAACTTAACTTTTTGGCTTTTCTTTCTCATTCATTCTTTTGGCAAGTGTTCACTGAGCACCTTCTAACAACTGTACTCCACTTAGCCCTTTTTATGAGAGTTTACAATAGGTTTTAATTCTAGTTCATCCAAACCAAGAGTAGGCAAACTTTTTCTGCAAAGGGCCAGAGGGTAAATATTTTAGGCTTTGCAGGCCATGTAGGTCCCTGCTTGTCTGTGCAACTCTGCCATTGTAGCCCAAAAGCAGCCATGGAAAACACAAACAAATGGGTGTGATTGTGTTCTGATCAAATTTCATGTTTAAAAAAAAAAAGATGGTGAGCCAAATTTGACTCATGGGTTGCAGTTTGCCAGCTCCTGTCCTAAACTATCAGGAAATACCTGACTATTTCTATTTGTCTAGCATGGAGGATCAATAATCCAAAACTCCGAAATGAACTTTTCCAAAATAAAATAAAAATCCAAAATTATTTTATTTTCAAACTAGGTCAAACTTTGCCATGGACATGTGCTTCAGAATTTCACATTTTTAGATGACCATTTGCCTTTAGTAGTTTCTTTTTACACATAAAAATATTCAAGATAACTCAAACCATCAAGCAAAGGCATGCATGCAACTAGAAGTTAGCCTCAGAAGGCCTCTCTGACCCCTGACCCTCTTCTGGATTGCAATTCGGCATCCAAGCAACTGGTCTTTGTTCTTAGATACTGTGCCTCAAATGCAGTTCAGGAAAGCCACAATTACAGATTCCAAATGAGCCTTATCATCACCTTTGAAAGGGGTTGTTTTAGGGAGTATGGAATGGCTCTGGACATGAACATAGAAGGCAAGAAATAGCAATCTGGTGTCTAAGCTGACTTTGCTGGCAGGGAGGAGAGCAATTTCTGAAGTCTGCTTCAGTGCCTCGATGGCATGACTTGACCTGAGTCATCTGTCCAGAAAGGCTGAAGTGTTCTTGTGTCTGGAAACAGTGGGCCACCTTCTCGCTGCCCAAGCCATGATGCTCAAGGTGAAAGCTTGGCTCTGGTGCAATTTCTGCTGGGTCTGAACTTCAACTTCCCCCCTTTTTAAGGGAAATAATATCCTTTCTAACAATATTTCCTAAATCTTAGTTTTTTGCATGTCATCTTCGCAATTTTTGCCACCGTTTGTTAGTCAAGGTAGAGTAGCCACTACACTAAAAGACTATGTGTGAAAATAAGAGCAAAAAGGCTCTGAGACCAGGTGCAGGTCTCACGCCTGTAATCCCAGCACTTTGGGAGGCCGAGACAGGCAGATCACCTGAGGTCATTTGGAGACCAGCCTGGCCAATGTGGTGAAACCCCATCTCTACTAAAAATACAACAATTAGCTGGGCATGGGGACGGGCACCTGTAATTCCAGCTACTTGGGAGGCTGAAGCAGGAGAATCACTTGAACCCAGGAGGCAGAGGTTGCAGTGAGCCAAGATCGAGCCATTGCACTCCAGCCTGGGCAACAAAAGCGAAACTCCATCACACACACACACACACACACAAAAGCTCTGAGTATGAGCCCAGGATCCTTTCCTTTGATTGCATTATTAGCAATTTAGGGAATAGATCTTTTGGCATTTATTAACACTTTGCAGTCTTTTTATGCTGGACATCTACTTCTTGATTGTGTTTTAGGTATCTGAGTTTTCCAGATAAACGGTTCTTTGATGAGCAAGTAATTTATCATGATATTGATTTTTTACTTCACTTTGGATGCCATTCATTTAATAGGAGAAGCAGCTTACACTATATTGATGTAAACGGTGTGGAAAAGTGATATAATTTTCATAAGTATCTACTCCCAAGGTGTATTCTAAATTTTAACGTCCCATCTTGTGGGGAAAAGAAAGAGAGATCAGCCTGTTACTGTGTCTATATAGAAAGAAGCAGACATAAGAGACTCCATTTTGTTCTGTATTTGAGATGCTGTTAATCTGTGACCCTACCCCCAACCTTGTCCTTGCAAGAGACATGTGCTGTGGTGACTCAAGGTTTAAAGGATTTTGGGCTGTGCAGAGTGTGCTTTGTTAAACAAGTGCCTGAAGGCAGCTTGCTGGTTAAAAGTCATCACCATTCTCTTAATCTCAAGTACCCAGGAATACGCACACTGCCAAAGGTCGCAGGGACCTCTGCCTAGGAAAGCTAGGTATTGTCCAAGGTTTTTCCCCATGTGATAGTCTGAAATATGGCCTCGTGGGAAGGGAAAGACCTGATTGTCCCCGAGCCTGACACCCGTGAAGGGTCTGTGCTGAGGAGGACTAGTGCAAGAGGAAAGAAGGCCTCTTGGCGGTTGTTGGCAGTTTGAGATAGAGAAAAGCATCTGTGTCCTGCCCGTCCCTGGGCAATGTAACATCTCAGTGTAAAACCTGATTGTATGTTCTGTTTACTGAGAAAGGAGAAAACCGCCTTAGGGCGAAGGGTGGGCCTTGCTAGCGCAGTTCTCCTCTTTATGCATTAAAAAGGTTTATGGAGATGTTTGCATATGCATATCAAGGCACAGCATTTTCCCTTAAACTTATTCATGTCACAGAGATCTTTATTCATATGTCTTACTGCTGACTTTCTCCCTGCAATGACCCTATTGTCCTGCCACTCCCTTTTCTTTAAGATGGTAAAGATAATTATCAATAAATACTAAGGGAACTTAGAGACTGGTGCTGGCGTGGGTCCTCTGTATGCTGAGCGCGGGTCCCCTGGGCCCACTTTTCTTTCTCTGTACTTTGTCTCTGTGTCTCATTTCTTTTCTCAAGTCTCTCGTTCCACCTAACGAGAAACGCCCACAGGTGTGGAGGGGCAGGTCACCCCTTTACATCTAATTTGCAGATTTAAAACTAGAACCTTTGCATTTGCAAAGAAAGCTTTATACTGTGCTAAAAGAACAACACTAAACAGACATCTACTTTATAGTATTCAAAAGCAAAGAATCCCTACCCACACACTGAATACAAAGTTTAGATCTGGATATTGCATGTGAAGGACACTTTAGACCAGGGTTTTCCAACATGAGTTATTTTGTAAGCTTTTAATAATTCAATGAACTATCTGTTAGTGATGTTTTTGGCTGCATTTCACAAACAGCCAACTATCAGTAGCTTAAACAAACAGCGTTTTGTTTTTATTTCATGTAACAAGAATTCCAGGATGGCAGGCAGTCTAGGGCAATATGCCTCAGTTTAGTGGTGTCATCATAGATCCAGATCCTTCTTTCCTCTCAGCCAGACTTAGCCTGTTGGCTTCCCACCTCAAGGTGACAACTCAGCTGCTATAGCTCCAGGCCTCACCTCCATATTCCAAGTGAGAAGAAGAGAGAGGCCGAGAGAAATTTCCTGAAATGGCTTTCTCCTTTTATCAGGAAAAAGTATCCTGGAGGCCTCCCAATACTCCTGATACACCCATGAAAACTCCCTTTTTCATTCCATTGGACATTTTTTGAGTCACATGGTTATCCAATCATTAGCAGTAAAGAAATGGGCAAGTGAGTGTGTTAGCTTTTCAACCACTATAATAGAGACCAGAAAGGAAGTAGGGGTGATCAGGTGTGAGGTTAGCTGACCCAAATTGTCTACCACAGTAAGTTATACATATTTCCTTATTTCTATTTTTTGTTATCCTATTTGTCAATAATAAAAATAGAATCAAGCATGGTGGCTCACACCTATAACCCCAGCTACTTGGGAGGCTGAGGCAGGAGGATCACTTGAGGCCAGGAGTTACAGACAAGCCTAGGCAACATAGTGAAATCCCACCTCTAAAATAATTAATAAATAAAAATAATAAAAGTATTTCTTCTTTATAAAAAAGTGATTTTAAAAAGGTCATTGTTACGATAACTTGTTATTGAAGTCATTGTTTCTAACCCAATTAAAATGTAGGTGTTTAAAGAAATGTCATTGGTTTATCATCTTCTTTCTATTCTACTCTCTATAGGAGGGGTTGGTAAACTCCGGCCACGGGTCAAATCAGCCCACCACCTGTTGTTGGAGATTAAAGTTTTTCTTTCTTTTTTTTTTTTTTTTTTAAATGGAGCCTCACTGTGTTGCCCAGGCTGGAGTGCAGTGGCGCAATCTCAAGGCTCACTGCAACCTCCGCCTCCCAGTTTCATGCGATTCTCCTGCCTCACCCTTCCGAGTAGCTGGAACTACAGGCATGCACCACCATGCCTGGCTAATTTTTGTAATTTTAATAGAGACCGGGTTTCACCACATTGGCCAGGCTGGTCTCGAACTTCTGACCTCATAATCCACCCGCCTCGGCCTCCCAAAGTGCTGGGATTACAGGCGCGAGCCACGACACCCAGCTAGAGATTAAAGTTTTATTGGAACTTTACAACCACACATTCATTTGCTATTGTGTATGGCTGCTTTTATGCTACTACAATAGAGGTGAGTAGTTGCTACAGAGATCACGTGACCTGCACAACGAAAATATTTTCTTTCTGGCTCTTTATAGAACACTTTGCCAACCCCTGAAAGATCGGATATGACCTGGGAGAAGCTAGATCATCCTGCGAAATCTCAGTCTCTTAAAGAATCTTGAGGACTGATTGAAATATTTTTAATGAAGACTACATTTTTATTATGGTCTTAGTGATGCAAGCATTACCAGCTGTAGAGACTGGTCTGGCTCCAGTGTCTTATGCACTAGGGCCCCAGGTTTTCACTGGTTTTAAATAAATTCTTTCTATTTCCCATTAAAAAGATATTATGTTCAAATCACCTATGTGGAAAGGATGTAAAATGCCCAGCAACCAACCAGGTAAAACTATTCAAAATGAAACACACACAAAATAGTGGTTCTTTTGTATCTGATTTTTCAAAATACCAAGGCAATTCATTCACTGGCTCAGGAATCATCATCCCAGCTGAACCAATAATGAATCATTCTGCTTTTCTAGATTTTGCAAATAAAACACTGAAACAAAACAAAACAAAACAAAACAAAAATGAAGTCTCGCTCTGTAGCCCAAGCTGGAGTGCAGTGGGGTGATCTCAGCTCACTGCGACCTCCGCCTCCCAGGTTCAAGCGATTCTCCTGCCTCAGCCTCTCAAGTAGGTGGGATTTCAGGTGTGTGCCACTACACCTGGCTAATTTTTATATTTTTAGTAGAGACGGGGGTTTCACCATGTTGGCCAGGCTGGTCTCAAACTCCTGACCTCAAGTGATCTACCTGCCACAGCCTCCCAAAGTGCTGGGATTTCAGGCATGAGCCACCATGCCTGGCCAAAAAGCTGTTTTTAAAAAATAAATCTCTTCTAAATCGGGGCACATAAGACCCATCCAAAAAAGCCACAGAGAGCTCATTGGAATCCGATTCCCATCTCCCTCCATCTCCTTTAAGAGCAGGACGCATCCACCCTTCTGGCTGGAACATAATTCATTCCGACTGCCTTTGAGGCTTAATGAATGGCCACCCTTCCCTAATGGAACAGTTAATCTCTCAAATATTAACTGTGGCTTAATCTCAAATTCTGGCTTTGGAAAAAAATCTTGGATCTCAATCTCCAGAGTGCTGAAGCTGCCTTTGTCAATGATACAAGGTAAAAGCCCAGAGGAGCCCAGACTCCCCTCGCCCATCTGTGGTGTTTTCTGCCTGCCCTAGTTTCTGAGCTTCGACCACATGGCAGGCTGTGCGATGGGTCAGCACTTGTGGACGGCTTGGCCTATGGTGCTACTAATTATATAAGCTATACTTACCTAGAAAGTACGGGTGGTTTCTTATGAATCTGGCTACTATGATTATAAATGTAATTCCTAAAAGTAACCCCAAATATGCGGGGTTTTTTTCTTTTTTTGATCCTAGTCCCTGCCCTCCCCTTAAAGCAAAGCACATATGCAAAACAACAACAAAAATATAGATGAAAGAGGAAAACAAATCTTTTTTTTTTCTTTTTTTCTTTTTTTTTTTGGCTTGCCTAGTTTGTCTCTGCATACAGGAACTCAGTCTTCTCCCCAGCAGCCCTGTCAGGCTGTTTCTCATTTATTTTACTAATGAGGAAACAGAGAGGTTAAGTGACTCGTCCAAAGTTCCAGAGATAAGTAGCCGAACCAAGCTGAAGAGCAGCGTTGTCTTCTCCAAAGGCCACATTGGGATCATTAGAGAACAAACACAAGAACAAAGAGCCATCCTATTTAAGGTTGACGGAGCAGAAAGATGGAGAGAACCTTGATCCTTGGTGGAAAATTGAATAATACAACCATTTGCCTGCCCTCACACTTTGTACTACAAAAGAAAAACAATGCCTTATTTTGAAACCACTTTTAATTGTGTGTTCTGTTGCTTGTAGCTGAAGGCATCCTTTCTTGATACACTACCTCTATAAAGGAACAAACAGTTCCATCCACTTGGAATGTCCCTGGCTTGGCTATAGCGCTACTAATTATGTAAGCTATTCTTACCTAGAAAGTATGAGTGATTTCTTATGAATCTGGCTACTATTATTATGAATTTAATTCCTAAAAGTAACCCAAAATGTTCATATTTTATTTTTATTTTTGACCCTAGTCTCTGCCCTCACCCCTCCCATAACATTCTTGGCAAGCTTCTAGACAACACACATCCTTAAGATGGAGCTTAAAAGTCCCTCTATTCTTCAATTTTCCTGAAACCGCTTCACCCACAATTAGGGTTCCCTGTCTTATGCTCCTGTAGCTTCTGTCCGTTGTGTTTGTTCTATTGCACCTTTCATATTATATTGCAAATATTGATTTGTGTGTCTGCCTTCCCACCAGTCTACGAACTCGCTGAGGGCACAGATCATCCTATATCTCTAATGCCTGGCACTGTAGTCAGCACCCAAGAAATGTGGAAGAAGGGGAAGGAGGAAAAAAAGGAGGGCAAAAAGACAAGGAGGGAGAGAGAGTGAGGGAAGCAGGAAGGAAACAAGGAAAGGAGTGGAGGGAGAGAGGGAAGGAAAAAGGGAGGTAGTAAGGGAGGGAATGAATAGGAAGGCAGGCAGGCAGGATGGAAGCAAGGAAGCAAGAAAGGCAGGAAAGAAGACAATCCTTTTGAAGCAGGTGTGTCCAGATATTATACAGTTTGATGATTAAGAACATGCTTCCTGGAATCTGACTTCCCAGGCTTAAAGATCTATTCTACCACCTAACAGTTCTGGGATTTTGACAAAATATTTAACCTAAGTATAACATACACTATAAGTACTACACATAATGTAATAACCAAACCAGGGCATTTTTGATCATGAAAGGTGATAGAAAAATGTTAAGCCAGATGAGAGGCAGAGATTACAGGTGTAAGTGGGGACAATCTCAGGCAACCCAGAACAAGTGGTCCCCATCTATCTAACCTCCCTGGGCATCAATATCTTCACCTAAAAAATAGAGATATCAATAGTACCTACTTTTTTATGTATTTATTTTTTTGGGATGGAGTCTCACTCTGTCACCCAGGCTGGAGTGCAGTGGTGCCATCTTGGCTCACTGCAACTTCCACCTCCTGGGTTCAAATGATTCTCCCACCTGAGTCTCCGAAGTAGCTGAGACTACAGGTGCATGCCACCACGCCTGGCTAATTTTGTATTTTTAATAGGGATGGGTTTCACTATGGTGGCCAGGCTGGTCTCCAACTCCTGACCTCAAGTGATCTGCCCGCCTTGGCCTCCCAAAGTGCTGGGATTACAGGCATGAGCCACTGCACCCAGTCAATAGTACCTACTTTATAGGGTGGTTATGAGGATTGAGTTAAATATAGCATAAGAAGCTCTTGGAGCAATTGCTTGAGCCTTAGTAAGTACTGAATAAATGTTAGTCACCTTATTATGATTACAGATGGGAACACTTAGAACAAGAAAGGTTAAGTGACTTGCCCAAGGACACTCAGTTGGCAAGTGACAAGTCAGCATGCCACCCCAACGCACCAGATTTTAAACCCAGTGCTCTTCCCATGACATCTCAGTGACTTCTAGACCAGCTCAGTCACTCTCTCAGTTTAGTCTACAGCCACATCAACCAAGGCCTAGGGTAGGGGACTGTTCATGCCCTGGCTGCAAGGCAAGGAGGCAAGCCAGGGACCCTGGGAGGCTGCACCACCCATTCAACAACCCCAGCATCCCTTTTACCCCAGGCCAGATGTTCTTTGTTCTCTACCCACCCCCAAACCCTACCCACAGAAGCCAGTACAAGAAGAGAAAAAGGAGCTAGTCCTCAAATTCCCTTCCAGCCCAAGTTGCTGAGCCTAGTCCTCATCTGCTCCCTGCCCTCTCTTGCCCCCATTGCCCATCCCCCATCACATTACTGCCGAGGCATTTGACTTGTTTAGATTTTGCTGCTGCAGGTTGCTGATAAGACACTGTATTAGTTCGTTTTCACACTGCTGATAAAGACATACCCAAGACTGGGCAATTTATAAAAGAAAGAGGTTTATTGGACTTACAGTTCCACATGACTGGGGAGGCCTCACAATCACAGGGGAAGGAAAGGAGGAGCAAGTCACATCTTCCATGGATGCCAGCAGGCAAAGAGAGGGCTTGTGGAGGGAAAATTCCATTTTAAAAACAATCAGATCTCGTGAGATTCATTCATTATCACGAGAACAGCACGGGAATGATCCACCCCACGATTCAGTCATCTTCCACCAGGTCCCTCCCACAACATGTGGGAATTATGGGAGCTACAAGATGATATTTGGGTGGGAACACAAAGCCAAAGTGTACCAGGCAAAAACTAAAAGAGCTTCTAGGCATCTAACACCATTATATGGGTCTGATGATACAAGCCTGAGCCCTCATTTACTGTACAAATACGTTGGCTCTCAAGTAATTGGAGTTTGTTTGGTCCCTTCCCCCTACTGGATCACAGCGCCTGCAAGCGCCACGAGAATATTAAGAAGGTCTCCACAAATGCTTGGTGACAACTGGAAGGTGTTGAATTCTTAAGGGTTAAGACAAAGAACTTTGGAATCAGATCTAAATGTGAGTATGACTCCGTCATTCACAAGCAATATAACTTGGGGAAAGGTAAGCTGCCTCTCCCAGCTTTGATTTCTAATCTATAACATGATGATGGTAATAAGAACTGCCTTGCAGACTCATGATGAAGGAAGGAGTTCATACAAATTGAGTCCGTAGCATGCTACCTGGTATGTAGAAAGTGTTCCAATAAGTTTTATTTGTTATTGTTATTCTCATTATTCTCACTGGGCCAATGGAAATTGTTTTCTAACATCGAATTGACCATCTACCTTTGTGGGCCCAGGGCCTTTCAGCCAGCATTGTGTGCCCATGCCTGGGGCCTAGGCAGGCAGTTGTCCTGGATTAATAAGAAAGAGACAGAAGTCCACAAGTGCATAGCTATGAGAGCCTGAAGTTGCAGCAAAGGAGGAATAGCTTAAGGAATTCAAGAGCCAAGTCTCACCACCTCCAAAGCTGTGATTTACATCTCAATCCTGCCTTCCGTATCAGCCCTCCTACATGCAATTCTTTTGTTCTCAACAGCTCCACAACTGCCTATAAGGCTATTAATTAGATTTATTAAGGATCAACTCAATTTGGCCCTGAATACCTGGAGCAAACACTGGCAGTGCTACACCCAGACCCGTTCAGATCTGTATGACATTGGCTGTGTACATCTATCACCCAGCATCTGTGTGCTTTACTTCTAACTGCTTTTATCCACAACCTTCTTTAGGGAAATACTCTTGGACAACTGAGCCAATTTACTCATATATGCAGACAGCTAGAAGTTCCAGTAGTTCAAATCTTCCCAGAGCAGCCGATTGCCAATGGCTGACCGGTGTAGGGGCAGGGAAGCCCAGCTCCCTTGCCTCGAGGTGAACAAACTCTTGAGATATAATTCACACTCCAGAGTTCCCTGTAGGATCAGGTTGAGCCTGGAACTTTGCTTGAAATTGCAGACTTGTTCAACTTCCCCTTCCCTGACCTCCTTTCCTTTCTCCTTTACTGTTTCTCCTGGGAACACACCCTTAATAAATTACTGTGCACAGATTTGCATCTCAAGGCCTGCTTTTGGAGACCCGTCCTAAGACAACACCAGCTCAAGGATTACTTGATGCACTTCTGCATCCCTTAGCAGCACAGCACCCTCACCTTGTGACTGCCCGACGTGTTCTTCCTACCCACTGCATAAACTTCACGGCATCATAGTACAGAAATAGCTTAATAGACACGAGACTGGCCACGCCACATGGGAGTTGGAGTTCCTACACAAATCATCTCATTCAAAGCTCACAGGTTAGAGGTTTTTCAAGGGCAGTTTGGGGAAAGGGTGGGGGTGGCCAAGTAACAAGGGCTTGCTGCTGTTTGGTTGGGGCAGAGATGAAACCATAGGGGGTTGAAGTGGTCCTCCTGCAGCCTGATTCACTTCTGGGCGGGGCCACAGGAGCCTGATTGTCACTCCAGGGGGAGCCATGAGTGTCAGACATGCAAAAATCCTGGAAAGATATCTCAAAGGCCAATCTACAATAGAGGTGTCATTCGCAGGAGTAATTGCGGAAGTGCATATTTTATAACCTCTGTAATAATATCTGCACCTTAGCGGGACTCACGGTCTTCTCCTCCCCTCAACCTGATGGCCTCCTATTAGCTTTACAAAAGCAAATGAGTTAGGGCAAGGCCTATTGTCATTTAAACTGTAGCCTAAATGTCTCCCACAGTTCGCTTGGCCCAACAGCCCAGGAACAATTAAGGGAAACACAAGACGGGGATTAGGCTAGTTTCGTTTGCTGACAGAACTTTTGCAAAGGTGGTTTCAACCCTCTTTCACCTGTTAATCTCCAACAGGCAATTATTCTTGATCTCCTCTTCTGCTCCTTACTTGCTCCAACTCCATTCTTACTTTCTTCTGATTCTCTACCTTTGTACTTATCTCTTCTTCATGATTAGAAAAAGAGTGATGATCACATACTTACCAATCAAAAAGCCAGAATCCAAACCAGGTTTGGATTAGAAGTTCACACTCTTAACCAGAAGGATGCCTCCCCCTTAAGTCTTGACTTTGTAGCTGACGTCTGGAATCTTGATTCTAGAATCTCTCTCAAAGGCTCTAACTTGGATTCACCCCATGGAACTTCCTCAGTTGAAACTATTAAGTCTTCTAATTTCTACCTTCTGTTATAAATAAAATTTCGGTGCCACAAAAGAAATAGCACTCGAATATAAAATTTTCTTTTTAATTCCCAGCAAGTAAAGTTACTTCTATAGAAGGGTGTGCCCTTACAGATGGAGCAATGGTGAGTGCACACTTGGACAAGGGAGGGGAAGGGGTCCTTATCCCTGATGCACGTGGCCCCTGCTGCTGTGTCGTTCCCCTATTGGCTAGGGTTAGACTGCACAGGCTAAACTAATTCCAATTGGCTAATTTAAAGAGAGTGATGGGGTGAGTGGTTTGGCGGGAAAAAAGGTTATGCAGAGTGGAGAATGAGTCAGGGTAGAGCAGGTATCAGGTAATCGGAATGAGTCAGGGTGGAGCAGGTAATCAGAATGAGTCAGGGTGGAGCAGGTAATCGAAAAAGGTTGCTTTATGAGGAAGTTAAGTTTAAAAGTAGAAGGCAAAGAATTGAACATACTGACATATTGATTCTTTGAAAAGAAATTTAAAACTCATATCTAACACTTCTGACCCTTTGGAAACTAATGCATGGCCCTGTCTGTCCCATCCAATGTCCTAAAATAGAATACGTGGTATCTTTGAACATCATTCATTCATGCGCAGTCTGGAAGATATATATTGTATGCATTCTTTATACTGTATGCATTCTCTATACTGGCCTCTGTTTGAAATACTGAGGATACATGATTGTTGGATTGGGGAAGAAAGGGAGGGACACTAAGGACTCCTACTCTCTTTTCTTTTATTAATAATTTTCCTTAATGCCTTTCCCCAAATTCCACCAAAAGTTAAAAAGAGTGTAACAAAAACAATGGTCTTTGGAGGGTGGAAAAAAAACTGAGCTTAAAAATGCTCTAAGCAAAACATAGCTGTGTGAGATGGGATAGATTTATGTAAGATGACTCCACAACAGTGGTTCTGAACCTGGATGCATGTGGGAGATATTTGACAATGTCTAGAGACATGTTTTGGTTGTCACGATGGGGGGATGTGGCTCTGATCTAGTGAGTAGAGGCCAGAGATGCTGCCGTACATCCTACATTGCACAGGACAGCCACCCATTGCACAGAACTATTTGGCCCAAAATTTCAATAATGCTGAGGTTGAGAAACTGTGCCTTATAATAATAATTCCAAACTCACAAGGCTGATGTAGAAAAAAAAAAAAAAAAAAGGAGGTAAGTTTGAAAACCCTTAGAACAACCCACTCCCACTAAGCCTGCATCTCCTTTTCCCTTCCTCCCCTATAGTACAAGATACCAACATATTCTCAGATCTGGGATTTTTGCTGGGAAACATGAGGCCTGGTTTAACTCTCCTCCACCATCCCAAAGGAATTGCCTAAATTCACAAAGCAACTTTCCTCACTTCAAAGGAAATATTCTGTTCTCTTCGCAGTGACAGAGATTAAATAGGTGCTTATCATCCTAACATATGTTGGGAGTCTGAGGCCTTTTTTCTTGTTTTAAGAAGATGGAAGCCACAAAAAGATCATATAGCAAGCATAATGGCAACCAGATTTCATCCTGTGCATTACTGTAAAAACCAAGCAGCAGGAATTTGCTTACACATAAAGTACCCACAGGACTGAGCCCAGGTATGCTGGACTTAAGGGTCTCTGGGACTGATTTTACTTTATGTATTCCTGAAGCTAGTGCATTCTTAGCAAATTTCACTTCCTGTTTCACAGTTAGTCAGAACCTGCCTGGAAACGACGGCATGGAAGCGGCCATTGTTGATTAGAATCTTGGTTCAGCCACTCATTCCTGTGCTATTCACATAAATAGCCACAAATGTCTATTTAAACTTAAGTGAGTTAAAATGTTTTTAAAATTAAAATTCTAACTCCTCAATCACACTAATCACATCTCAAGTGCTGTAGCCATGTGGCTAGGGACTACTGTATTGGACAAGGTAAATATAGAATATTCTTGTCATTGCAGAAAGTTCTGTTGGGTAGCACTGCACAAATGATTTTGGGCTAAACAATTTCTTTGAATACTAGTTTCTTCAATATTAAATGAGGACCATATTTCTTGACTTGTTTCTTTCCTAGAACTATTGGGAAGGCGAACCAAAGTGGTGCTTTGTAAAAATTAGAAAATAGTATGCACACATAAGGATTGTGAAAAGAGCCTTAAATCATTTCCTTTACCAAAGATGATCAATTTTGCTTTATTGCAAAGAAACACAGGGATCTGTCTATCTAGACCTTTTCTTTCTGGATTGATTACTTACTGCTCAGGCTAAATAATTTTAAGAGGAAGTTTTATGGATACCCTCTCTGTCTTCATAACTAAAATCTCTGCTGTGTACGTAGTAAATCCAGTGGTCCATTAAAAGAGATTTTCAAGTCACGAATTTTCCCTTTGCCCACTTAGAGCTTCTCACTATTATCTTGCATTTTTCCCTTCTAAAATATCAGCCCAGCTCCTCTATCCCTAATGGGGCATTAGAGAAAACTCAATCTCTGTGCTTGTGAGAGTCTTTGAATTTTTCTTAGTTGGGGTCAACAAAGTCTTCCAAATCAAATAGAAGGAATGGTTCCCATTAAGCCCCAAGTAGTCTTTGGTGTTTGCTCTGCTGTCAACTTGGACACACTCCACCAAAGGAGCAAATCTCTGTTTTTACTTAGGCTTGCGCTGATCTGTTGTAAGTCGTAACTCGATGAAAGCATTATAAGGCAATAAGAGGATGCATGTCAGGAAATTGGCTGAATTATATCTAAGAGGGCTCAAAGCATGCCAGTGGGGCAGCTCAGGAGATCCAGAAGGTGACATTGGAGCCTGGAAGACTGAGCCTTTCCCAGGCATCTCAGAGGCCCTTGTGTGTTTCCAATGGGAATAACAAGCTTTGGCATTTACATGACACTCTTCCTGCTCTTCAGGGCAAAGAGCAGGAAGAGTGTCAACTCTATCAACATTCACTGCTGAGTCATGCCACGAATGACTCTTTATACAAGGAGACACTACAGACCAGAAGATGCAGTCCTGGGACTGGGCAGGCCATGAAGAAAGCTTAGGTGTTGCCTTGTCACTCCATCTCCAAATCAGGACTATTATTATGAACAAAGCAGAAAAAATCCTGCCCTTTTGGAACTTAGATTCTAGTGAGGAGAGGAACAGAGGAGGGGACAGGGAACTCTCCTCGCCATCTCTAACATTCCTTTCACATTTCCTATATTTTATTTTTTATGGTTTATATTGTTTATGATAAAAAATAAAATATAGGAAATGTGAAAGGATGCTAGAAATAGAGAGGAGCGTCGAGTCACAAGGAACAGTCAGGAAAAGCTTCACGAAGTGACATTTCAGCAGGAAACCCAAAGAAATGAGGATGCAAGCCCTGAAGGAGTGCTAATCACACAGAGGAACTTGGCAAGTGCAAAGACCCTGGGCAGAGGTAAGCCTGGCCTCTTTAAGAGCAGCAGATGACAGTAGTTGAGGCAGAGAGAATGAGGAGAAAAATAGAGGGAGATAAGGTCACAGAGGTGGTATGGGACCAGATACTGCAAGGCTTCCTTCACTATTCTACTCTGCAACACATGGGAACTCTTTGGAGGGTTTTGAGCAGAGGAGTAACAATTTGACTGAAGTTATTAAAGAATCTCTCTGGACAGGCTGTTGAGAGGAGACTAGGTGAGTGGAAGGAAAGGCAATGATGGAGGCAGGCTATGATTAATATGGTCTGGCTGTGTGCCCACCCACATTTCATCTTGAATTGTAGTTCCCATAATTCCCAAGGTTTGTGGGAGGGACCAGGTGGAGAAAATTGAATCATGGGGGTGGTTTCCCCTATCCTATTCTAGTGATAGTGGGTTAGATCTCATGAGATCTGATGGTTTTATAAGGGGCTTCTCCCTTCACTGGGCACTCATTCTTCTTCCTGCTGCCACATAAAGAAGGACATGTTTGCTTCCCCTTCTGCCATGATTGCAAGTTTCCTGAGGCCTCCCCAGCCATGCTGAACTGTGAGCCAATTAAATCGCTTTCCTTTATAAATTACCCAGTCTCAGGTATGTCTTTATTAGCAGCATGAGAACAGATGAATACAATAATCAACAAACCTCATGGGCTTTTCCCTGCCCTCCACTCTCCATCAGCACTCCCATACACCTTGTCTCCGGAGCCTGTGAACACTCATGCCAAACCTGTGCTCTCCCTGCTAGGACTGTCTCATAGACCACAATGAACTGCACCATCTGATTCATTCTGTGCATCCATTTCCACTCACAACCTCATAAAATTCGAGCTCATGATTGTTCAACAGAACATGAACAATGACCTAACTCAACCACTCACTTTTTAAAAGTTTTGAAATGGATCGTATATAGAGAACAGTTTAAATTATAATCATAGAGTAAGTACTCATGTACCATTAACCAAGTTCATAACAAGAACATTACCAGTCCCTTAGATACCACATGTGTCCCTTCCCAATCACATGCCCCTCCCATCAGTCCTTCATCCCCTCCCAGAAGTAACTCTCATCCCACCTGCTGTGTTCATCCTTGCCCAGCTTTGCTTTATGGGGTCTCCCTCCTAGGTATGAAGAAACAAATAATGTTTAGTTGTCTTCCCACTAGGGAAGACAGGCTGAGCCTCTAGGCTGTGACCTAACGTTAGATTCCGTGAGGGTATCCAGGAGTCCCTTCTGGGGAAGCCACAGGGCAAGGTCACAAGTGAGGCCTCAGAGATGTGGAGTTCACTTCAGAAATCCTGCAGCTTGTCTGGCAAGGCTGTAGTGTGGGCCACGAACTAGACGTATGGAAAGAATCCTGTCCAGGAGAGTGGGCTGTTTCTGAATCTATGTGGCCTGAGTCCTGCTGTCAAGATTAGGTCAAAGCAGGACGTTCCTGTGGGTGAAGTGAGTGTCCTCAGCTTACCTAGGCAGCAGCACATGGAGGAGAGAGCAGGAACTTTCTCAGCCTCTGGTCAAGACAAGCCAGGTATCATTCAGAATCCAGACCGGGCTTTCCTGAACTCTCAGGTTAGCTAGAAACTTAGTGTGGACAGCCCATGGTGGTGCCTCTGTCTCTACTCAGATCTGGGGTTGCCTTCCATGTGTGGACACAGCTTCACTATCCTCCCAAAACACCCATCACCCTCTCCTCTGTCAGCTCTGCCACGTGCTGCAGCCTGTGTCTTCCTCATTCTTGGCTGATTCTTTCATTTTCTCGAAGTACATCCACCAATGGATTCTTGAGACAATTTTAAGAACTCAAATATCTGAAAATGCTATTATTCTACCCTCAATTGTGATTAATAATTTGGCTAGATATATAATTGTAGTTGGATATTACTGACTAATTTTTGGAGATGCTGCTGTTGAAAAATCTGAAGCCATTCTGATACTTGAACCTTTGTATGTAACCTGTTTCTTTTTTTTTTTTTTTTTTTGAGACGGAGTCTTGCTCTGTCACCCAGGCTGGAATGCAGTGGCCGGATCTCAGCTCACTGCAAGCTCCGCCTCCCGGCTTTATGCCATTCTCCTGGCCTCAGCCTCCCGAGTAGCTGGGACTACAGGCGCCCGCCACCTCGCCCGGCTATTTTTTTGTATTTTTTAGTAGAGACGGGGTTTCACCGTGTTAGCCGGGATCGTCTCTCGATCTCCTGACCTCGTGATCCGCCCATCTCGGCCTCCCAAAGTGCTGGGATTACAGGCTTGAGCCACCGCGCCCGGCCAACCTGTTTCTTTTTTCTCTTTCCACAAACTCATAGACTCTTTTCTTATCACAAATATTCAGAAATTTTATGATAGTCTTTAGTGTGGATCCTTTTTTCCATCCAATGTTTTGATCAGTCAACCCTGTCCTTCAGTCCTGGGAAATCTTCTTAAATTATTTCATAGATTGTTTCCCACCCTTCCCCTTGGCCTTCTCTGATTTTTTTTTTTTTTTCTGGATTTCCTTTTGGACCAGTCTTCTAATATTGTTATAATTCTTTCCTATTTTATTTGTGTTTTTGCTCAACTTTTGGTAACATTTCTTCAAATGTATCTTCCAAACTTACTGCGATTTTTCTTTCTGTCCTCATGTTTTTAATTACCAAAACTTGTTTTCTTCTCTGTTTATTTTATAGCATCCTTTTCTCATTTCATTCATGTACTATCTTGTCTTAAGAGCATTAATCAAAGATGTTTCCACAATTCTTCTCCCTTGTGCCTCTGCTTCCTCTCATTTGCATTCCTTCTGTTTGTTTGTTGTGGTCTCTATATTTCATATCAGAACTTTCCTAATGTCTGATAATCCTTGTTACTTGTATGAATAAAAGTGAGGAATGAGGAAACTCACTGGAAGCTCTCAACCAAGCAATGCAGGCTGTTAGCATTGATTTGATCAGACCATGTGTTAGAAAACTCCCATTATCAGAATCTTTGAATCTGTCTTGTTGGCTGGAGATTAGAGTTCCTAGAGAAGCCTCTTCCCACTTCAGGCTTGGAACACAGAGATCCTGACAGCATTCTGTGGTCAAAGTAGGGGAAGAGGGCTGGAGGTTTTAGTGTATAGCATGCATTATGCACACAGTCACTTAAGTCCCTTGTTTTTGATATGGTATCTACACTTTATGCCTGGCGTCCCTTAGTTCAATGACCCACAGTTTTTCCCCTCCATAAAATAAGCCTTCAGACTTACCAGCTATATTTCCATATAAGGCAAGTAATGTTAGCTGCTATGAAACAAATTCCCAAATCCCAGTGGCTTAACAAAACATGCTTTTCACTACTGCAAAGCCTAATGTAGCTATTCCTACTTAGCAGACGGCTTCCCATGTGGTCATTCAGGGATCTAGTTTCCTTGCATCTTGTGGCTCCACCAGGACTCAGAAATTGCTCTATTAAACTCCAAAACTCCACGTGGAGAAAAAGGATTATGCGTGTAAGACTTCTGTGGGCCAAGCCTGAAAGTGCCACATATCCTTGTTGCCTTGTGGACTCAGAATTCAGTCACATGGCCATTCCTAACTGCAAAGAAGACAGGGAAATGTCTCAAGCTGTGTCCCCACAACAAAAAGGAAATGGGTTTTGATGAACACAGAAATCACCACTCTAAGGACGCTACCATATTACTCTACCCCCATGGGTCTCAATTTTTTAACCTATAAAATGGTAAAATTGGAATAATACAATTTTTCTCGCGGTGGGGATTATATTTGTAAAATGCTTGCCAGGCACACAATAAACCCTCAAGGAATAATTGTTGGTATTGTTGTTGTTTTTAATCTTTCATTAGTTTATTTTGTTAAAATTTGATATCCACTGAAACTTCAAATCTTTCATTGTTTAAGGAAGGAACTTAAAAAGCATATACAGAAGAATAAGGATAAAGAAGAGGAAGAAACTTATATACTGAATAGCACATTCACTTCATTTATAAAACAAATATTTTCTGAACATCTACTGTATACCAGGCAATGTATTAGAAGTCCAGAGATAGTAAAATAAATAAGGCCCCTGCACTTGAGATTACCACAGTCTGGCTGAGAATCACAACACTAAACATTGTCACTCCTTTGGAAACTTTGGGCCAGTTTCCAAAAGAAAGCTGGGAGTTATTCCAGAGGATAAAATAATCTGAAATGAATTTCCATTTTAGTGGTCAAAACTCAGATTCATCAAGGTTATCAAGTAACCTCCATATTGCTGAACCCAGGAGTTAATTCTGGGTTTTTATCCTACTTGACTTGTATCTGATCATGATTTCATTCTTGAAACAGTGTCTTGACATGGCTTCCAGAACAACACACATCCTTGGTTTTGCTTTTACTTCACTAGTTGCTACCACTTAGTCTCTTGTATTGCTGCTTCTTCATTCCCCATTCCTGTTAATGTTGGAGTGCATTAGAGCTCCATCATTGTTCCTTTTCTCTTCTCTGCGTACTCCTCCCTTAATGGTTTCATCCAGGGCAATAGCTCTCAATACCATCTATGAACTGAAGACTCCAAAAATTATATATCTTACTCATGCTTCTCCTGAACTCAGATTCATATGTCCAATTGCCTACTCAACTTTGGCACTCAAATACCTATTTGCTGAACTCCTGATCCTCTAACCTTTAACCCTTCTTTTTCATACCTCATTCAACCTATCAGTTAATCATGTTGGCTCCATTTTCAAAATATATCCAGAACCCAAGTACTTCTTACCATATTTACTACCATTGCCCTGTTCGACTCATCATCGCATCTTACCTAGATTGATCCACTGGCCTCCTAATCTGTCTTCCTGCTTTTTACCATAGCACTTATCACCATGTGTCATAATCATAAGCACACACACACACACACACACACACACACACACGATCTCTATAACTAGAATGTAAGTTGCAAGATGATTGTATGCTATGTTCCCTGTTGTGTCTCCACTAGCTGGAACAGTGTCTGGCACTTAGCAGGTATTGAGAAAGGCTGTCTTGTGCATGCAGCCTCTGAACCCCCACTAAACCATGCAAGAATGGGCCTGAGACCTGTAACACTCTCTTACCAAGAGTTACAGAGTCCTCACAGCCTGTGCTGAACTTATCACCTTGTGTGGAAATACTTTCCTTGGTTAAAACTCAATGTGCACTCCTTTGTTCTGCTTAAACGTGTGCACCATATGACACCTGCTCAACCCCACTGCTACATCTGTTCCCTGTAGGGAGAGGAAAGGGTCCTTCTGCTGCAGCACAAAAAAAGGTGCCTGGGTGCCTGTAGGCCAACTGCCCTGCAGCAGTGGCTAGGAGGGACCCACTGGCCGTGGAGAACCAATGCCCAGTATTGAGGCAGATCATGCTCTGTCTCTTCTCTGTGCAAGTAAAATGTTGTTCCTTGCAGTGCTTATCTGCATTGTTTTCCTTGGCAATTCAGACACCAAGATACAGTGAACAGAAATTCTTGAAATTCTGCTTCTGATAATGGGCAACAGATGCCTCTTGCTCAACAGTAGGTGTTCATTATTTGAATGAATGAGGAAAGGAAGGTGAGCACTATCTACAATGTACATGATGCAATTCAGAAGAGTCCTTCCATCCCAAAAGAAATCAAAGAGCAGGTTTAAGAAGACGTGAGCATTTTTGTAGCCTTCATTTCTTTTGGAGGATGGTCATATTTGCTGGAGCAGGAGCTGGGGCCGGTACCAAGCAGGAGGAAGAGATCGCAGGAGAAGAAGCTCTCTGTGCTCAGTAGAAAAGGTACAGCTTGCTGCTTTTAGGAAAGCACATGTCAGCACGATGATTCCTCCTCCTTATTTCTTCTCCAAAAGAAAGTTAGCAGCCATCCCTTCTAGAAATCCCTGACACTTCATTTGTTGAATGTAGCAGATTTTATGATTCTTGCCACAGACAACGCTGTTACTTCCCTTAATATTCACAGCACCCTGTTAGAGCAACTAATTCATCCAGATTTGCCTGGACTGTCATAGTTTGAAATTGAGAGTTTCAAAACTTCTACATCCAATAAATCCCCTCAGTCCTGGGCAAACCAAGATGGTTGGTCACCCTATACCTAGCACAGCACCTGTCACCTTAAATAAACGTTGGGTGCGGCTAATTGTGTTACAGTTATTTGTCTACATCCCTATTTTCACTCTAGTGCCTGCAATATGGCATGTTTTGTAAAATATGTTTCAGGGAACCCTAGTTCCATATGATATCAATAAAGGTTATTGCTTGTTGTAGGTGCTGTTTGATGCCCCACCCGGAAATCCTTTCCCGGGCCAGTGCATTATCCCCGAGCTGCTTAGACTGGTGGTTACTAACAACTCACAGCTTTGCTTTTTTCAAAACTTGTCCTTAGCCTACAGGAGTCTGATTTTTCAAGGATTTCAGAGAAATTTTGTCCCCCTTCCCAAAGGGCCACTTAGTAAATGATGCTACAGTTTTCCCATCTGGAAGAAAGTGCAAGGCTATGCAGCAGAGTACTCTGCACCACTCAAAAGTAGTTCCTGGCACAATACTGGGCCCCGATAAAGACTGAGCCTTGGACCCTCAGATATCAAGTGTCTTACGTTGACATAAAGCTTGCCCCACTTTCTTCCAGATGGGAAAACTGTAGCATCATTTACTCCCTAGGACTCTCCATGGCATTCAGTTGAGACTAGACTTCAGCTGAACCCATCAAAAACTCTGTTGCATACAGGAGGCAATGGCATGTCTCCATTTAATTCATCAGACTGGCTCTTGGAAAAACTGAATGAATTATGATACATAACATTAGACTACCATGAACTTAACCAAGTAATAGTCCCAGTCACAGCTGCCGTGCCAGATGTGGTATCCTTGCTACATCAAATTAATATAATTTCTGGCATAGTTTATGACTACTGAGCTAGCAAATGCATGCTTTTCCACACTCATCAAGGAGATTCTGAAGCAGTTCTTATTTACATGGAATACTTCCATGACTTTAATAGTGTGCATCCATGGCCTTCCTCCAGAGATTATTAATCTTTTAAACTCTGTCACAATATACTGTGAACCATCTGGACTTCTGCAGAATATCATTTTGGTTCAATGTATTGATAACATCATGTTAATTGTATGTAATGGACAAGAAATGGCAAGTGCTCTGAGTGCCTTAGTAAGATGCATGCAGTCCAGAAAATAAGAAATAAAGCCTATGAAACATTAGTAATATTTTTAGGAATCCAGTGTTTTGAAGTATACTGTGACATCCTCTCAAAGTAAAAGACAATTTATTGTACCTTGCACTATCTACCACTAAGGAAAAATCACAACACTTGATTCGTTTCTTTGGGTTTTAAAGGTAGCATAGTCCATTCTTGTGAATATTACTCCGACATTTTATTGGATGATGTGCTTCAAGAAAAGTCTCTGCAGCAGATTCAGGCTTTAATACAAACAGGCCTGATGATTCGGCCATACGATCAATAAACTCCCTGACACTAAAAGTATCTTGGTACATAAAGAGGTCATAAAGCGTCTCCAGCAAGGCCCAATAGAAAAACTACAGCACAAATTGCCGAGTTATGGAGCAAGGCTATGCAGCAGAGTGCTCTGCACCACTCAAAAGTAGTTCCTGGCACAACACTGGGCCCCGATAAAGACTGAGCCTTGGACCCTCAGATATCAAGTGACCATGTGGTCAAAATTACTTGTTATGAGCATGGTGCTGTCAAATCTACCAATTCATAAGGTCAAGTAGATCCAGGCACTATCCATCATTAAGATGGAAGTGGTACATTTAATGCTGGACTAAAGCAAGTCCAGAGGGCAGAAGTAAACCGCAAAACAGGTGTTCCAGCCATTGTGGCCCTAGTGCTTCCCCCTTAGCTCACACTTCTGGCCTCATGGAAGTTCTCTATAAACCATCTAATACAAGAGGTTAAAAGAAAACCCAAGCTGGGTTTATGAAGATCATCTCAGTATATTGATGCAATAACAAATTTCTCTTCCTGCACTACAGTCCCAATTAGGGATGATGCTGAAAGGCAATGGTGTGAGGTGAATTCATTTATTGTATCATCCATTTTGTGTATAGAGAGAAGTGGTCCCAAATTAGGATATACACTCACTCATGCCCAGCAGCAAATGTCCTAGCTATGGGGTCAGGTGCCTGGAAACAGAAAGATTGTAAGGCTGGGGACAAGGAAGTCTACAGAAGGTATATTAGGATGTGCCTATGGGAGTGGGCATAAACTGTGAGGGTCTTTGTATCACAGTGTGTATCAGAGAACTTCCACCATTAAAGAGGCTCTAACAAATAAGTGGACAGAATGACTCAGCTAGTAGATGTCAGCCAACCTCTGTCCTCAGACACTGCAGAAATAGGCACATGTTAAGAGTAATCTTAGTGGCAGAGATGAAGGCTATGCAAGGGTTCAACAGCATAGGCTGAACGAAGGTTCATAGGGTTCTCACAAAGGTTGATATAGCTATCACCATGCTGAATGTCCAAGCTGCCAGCAAAAGAGTATAGGAGGATGGGTCACTGATGGCGTGGCCAATCAGCTCTCCCCTCTCCCACCTGTAATTCTCAAAATAACCTGTAGAATGTACCGTGAATGCAATGTCCTGGAATATGGAGGAATTGTCTGGAACAGCCAAGGCTATATCCTCATTCCTCCTTGAATAGGATGTTCTGCAACACTTGTGCTCAGTGGTCCCAGGGGCACCCAGGGTATAAAACTCATAGCAGAATGCTTTCAGGATCCCTCAGTTGTGGTGCAACGTGGGGAATATGCAGCTCAGACTCCATCTATCCTGGGAAGCTCTTCTGTTCCTTGCTGGACCAGCTCATGGTGGCTCCTAGACTTCTGTTTATCCTTGCTGCCCGTCTTGGAGTCATAAATCTGCTTTTGCCCGACTATTGTGTGTGTTCTGTCTCATCACACTCATGCATGTGATAGAGAACCTTTGCACAGATATCAACACTAAGACTTAGACATATCACCATCCTTGGAGGAAATCAAGCAACTACTTAGTGGTAAAATGATTACATCATAATCCATCTACCAAAAGGGCAACCATTCATCCTGACTGAGATTGACACATATTCTAGGTATGAGTTTGCCTTGCCTGCCAAACAAAGCCAGCAAAGCCAGCTCAAAAAACAAACAACAGTGATGTTAGACAACATTACTATGCAAGGACTCAAAGATTATCTTATATAACTGACTTGGGATCCCATTTTAACATTGCTTCAGACCAAAGGTCTTTTTCACAGCAAAAGAGGTGTGATACTGGGCATATAGCCATGGGATCCACTAATTCTACCACGTACCACACATTGCAAAAATTACTGACCTTGTAAAGCTGTGAAACAAACTCTTAAAGACAAAGTTGAAAATATGATGGCCAGGAGCGGTGGCTCACGTCTGTAATCCCAACATTTTGGGAGGCCGAGGCGGGCAGATCACCAGAGGTCACGAATTCGAGACCAGCCTGACCAATATGGAGAAACCCTGTCTCTACTAAAAATACAAAATTATTTGGGCGTGGTGGCGTGCGCCTGTAGTCCCAGCTACTTAGGAGGCTGAGGCAGGAGAATCGCTTGAACCCGGGAGGAAGAGGTTGCAGTGAGCCGAAATAGCACCACTGCACTCCAACCTGGGCAACAAGAGCGAAACTCCATCTCAAAAGAAAAAAAGAAAATATGAAGCTACTACTCTTCAGCTGGTATGCAACTTAGACCAACAGCCATTATATTGTACAGTGTCCTTGGTAGTTAAATACATAGGTCCTAGAAATATGAGGCAGAATAAGAGTGGCTCCCTTTGCTATCACTTGCAGTAACCAACCTGGGAATTTGTCCTTCCCATTCCTTCTACTCTAGGCTCTTCAGACCTGGAGGTTCTAGTTCCCCTGGGGGACACGGTAAAACTTTCATTAAACTTAAATTTATGGCTACCGCCTGGGAACTTCAGGATCCTCATGTCAGTAGACCAGCAGGCCTAGAAAGTAGTTACTATACTAGCAGAAGTAAGTGATTCTGATCAAAATGAGAAGACAGGGTGGCTGCCACAGAATGGAAGTAGAGAGAAATATGTTTTGTGCTCATATGATCCACTGGGCAAGTCCTTTGATACTCCCATGTTCAGTATTAACTGTTAATAGTAAAGAAATCTTGTCCTGATAAAAGCAAGTTAATCGTACACTGAGACGGCTCAGAGATGAGGAGTGTGGTCATCCCAATAAGCAACCCATCTAAACTAACAAAGTGACAATGGAAGAGGAGGGAAATTTATATTGAGTGGTAGAGGAAGGAGTTTATGAGTATTAATTATCACTTTCTTTTCCCTCCATTATCCCTCTTGTGAATATTCCCCAAATTGTGACCAAACAGAATACTGGAGAAGCTGTGCTTAGATAAAGTCATGTGGAAATCATGAAGATTTGAACAGTGCAGGGATGTATTATGGTATACACTGTTGGTACCCTGCCCAGACCCCTTTTATCAGGCTAGCGCACCCATCTTCCAGCTGCAGTAAATGTTGGCTACTAAGAACTCTCAGCTGTGTCCTTCGCCAGAGAATTTTCCATAAATAAAAGAAGCCACCTCACCTCTCACCCCCTGCGAGGTGGCTTAAAGCCAAAAACTGGTTGGTGTGGGCATGCGGAAGCCCAATCCCTTGCCTCAAGAAAGGACAACATTGTGATGCCATTCATACTCCAGCTCCCCATGGGACCAGACTGAGGCTAGATTTCAGGTGAAACCACATATTTGCTTTTATCTTTTATCCTGTCCTATCGTTTTCCCCTTTCTCCTTTATAGGTTTCTCTTGTAAGCTGTCCCTCAGTAAGTCACCTGATTGGAATCCCTATTTTAATCTCTGCTTCTAGGAAATCAGACCTAAAGCTATTGGAAAAAAAGTTCTGTTCCCAAATATGTATTCCCTCCAGTAAGAGTATTAAACCTTCTTACTCATATTCATGTGACTCGGCCATGCATCATTTGGGAGGAGTATTTATCCTCACCTCGTTAACTCTGGGCTTGGCCAGGTGACATGCTTTGGCCAATGGATCTGAACAAATGTGTCATTCGCAACATCTGAGCAAAAGCTTTAAATGGGAATGTGAGGTTTAGCTCAAGCTCTCTCATATTCCTAGCATCTGACATGAGCACAGCATATTCCAGTTAGGGGCTTTTCCTTCAACCTGGACTCACAATGAGAAGACCCCCAGAACACAGCAGACTACAGCTGAGCCAAGTAGAACCTTGCACAATCCACCCCTGATAAACAGACCTATGAGTAAGAAAAAATACATATGTTGTTCTAAACTAAGAGTTTGGAGGGTTATTTGTTACTGTAGCAAAAAGCTGACTAATACACATGGTCAAAGTTTGGGGAATGCTTTAAAGAAATACAAAGGTATTTCTTTACTGTGAGATTACTCAAATCCTACAATAGGCTCAGGTGTGTTGTGACCCTCTAAGACAGGTGTCCCAAACTCATTTGGAAAATCCTTTAAAAAAATCCTCATGGGATTGGTATTTGATAGCATAGCAATTCTACATAGTTTGTTGTCCAAAAGATTTCTGGAGTGAATGCACATATGAATGTATGAATGATTCCTTAGTACAACTTCATATAATCAATGGACATATCCAATGGCCCAGAGACTAATTCTGATGCCTACAACCTGGGGGGAAAATGAGGAAAATATTGATCTAGTAATGAAAGAACAAATTTGCTAATGGACCAGCCAAACCACAAACTCAAACAGCCCAGGAGCAGTCAGTACTTAATATGTCAGCAGCTCATTCACCCTTCCTCCACTCCAACACAGCTTACAAAGGCAGGACATCAAGAAAAATGACTTTGGGGAAATTAATGGAACAATGTATAAAGAAGGGAAGAAAGTCAATAATGAAACTGGTCCAATTTAAACAGCCTGGGCCAAGACCACGAGGTAAAAAAACTTATTTCAAGTTACATTCAACACTGCAAATAAGTCCCTATGATTTGTTTAGCATTCCAGAAGATAAAGAGCAATAAACAAATGCTTCAAGCGCATTACATTATTGTCAGAGTTATGTGCTTCAGTGATTCAAAGCTGGGCACAATAAATTCAACAGCACACAATAAGCTTTGTTCCTTCCATCCAACTATCTACATGCTTCTACCGCTGCATCAACAGAAAGGCTCCAGCCGTCGTCGTAGGTAATTTCTCTTCAGTCAATAGGCAAATTATAAGGGAAATAAATCCAACATTACCATTAGTTCCGAAAGAAAGACATCTATTTTTCAATAGCATATGTTTGCTGCCTCAGGCTTATGTTGTCCAAACTCTTCAGAAACAATCTCTACTGTGTTTCCTTGAAGACATCTCTTTCAATACGCTTCCAAACCTTGATTGTAGGACACCCTGACTCACACTTGGCAATGCCAGTTGTTCACTCTCCAGTCCCACTGTTACCTAAATGTAGACTTTTCATCTCATGCTCAGACTTCTGCAATAGACTCTTAATTAGGCGCCCAACCTCACTCATTTGTCACTTAACACTCCTCTTTACATCTCTCCTGGCATTTCCTGAAATGCCTCCTGGCATTTTGGTTGTTACTGAAGACCCATGTGAGAGGACCCATGATATAGTGAGAATATTATCAACTTTGGAGTCAGACAGACCTCAGTTCTAATCTCAGGATTCCATTTCCTGCTGAGTCTTCTTGGGAAAGTGACTTGATCTCCATGGGCTTTTGCTGTCTCATCTGAAAATGAGACTAAGCCATGGTCCTATAGGACTTTGCGTGCATCCTATGAGAATGTATGTAGGTTGTCTGGCACCGTGCAATATGTAGATACTCTATAACTGGCAGCTGTTTAATATATAATATTCCTCCCTCTTACCTTTTCCTGTCTTGTCTACTACCAACCCCCCACATGAACCCAACTTTCCAGCCAGATTGGGCTACCCATAGAACATAGAATGTTTGGAGCTGAAAATAACTTTATCTAGTCCAAAGACAGGTTTCTTTCTCCAAGACAGCTTCAGTAATTGGTAGTGGCCACTTGGAACTCTGAATTCAGAATCATCCCAATGTACTTTTGTAAATGCTGTAACTGACTGGCCCATGTCATGGGAGAAGGGAGTGGTAGTAAATAAGGCAAATATATCTCACATCTGATCAAGACATTCATTCACACACACCCAGATATATCACCACTATCATCATCTAATTGGAATAGGAGTTTGGGAAACTTGTTTTGAAACCACATTTGCGTAAATATTACCTTGATTTTGCTTAGATTACAGGGATTTTTTTTTTCATGTAATTTAGAGGAATGATGCTGTTGTTGAAGACTAAATTCTCCCACCACTACCTACCCTTAGGAGCTGAAATAATATGCAGCAGTAAGAAGCAATGGACTCAGTATACATACAGCAATGTAATTTACCCTAAAAACACTGTCTAATGAGGAAAAGAAACAAAGTGAGACATACAACAAGTCTTTTACAAAAATAAAAAAATGTGTGCACAAAAGAACAATGAGATACCACTACACACCCATTAAAATGACTTAAATCCAAAAAACAAAAAATTGACAATACTAACTACTGGTGACAATAGAGAGCAACAGGAATTCACATTCTATTGGCGGGAATTCAAAGTAGTACTTTGAAAGACAGTTTGGAGGGTTTTTTTAAATTGAAAAATAAATTTTTTTAAATTTTAGATTGAATTCTTTCATTGAAAAATAAAATTGTATATATTCACAGTGTATAGCATAATGTTTTCATATATGTATATACTGTGGAATGACTAAATCAAGCTAATTAACATATCCATTATCTCACGTACTTATTATTTTTGTGGTGAGAACATTTTAAACCTACTCTTTTCATATTTCCAAATATACAATACGTTATCATTAACTATAATCACTGGATTGCAGAATAGGTCTCCTGAATTTATTCCTCCTGTCTAACTGAAATTTTGTTTCCTTTGACCAACATCTCCCTAATCCCTTCATCTCCAAGACCTTGGTAACCACCATTCTACTCTCTGAGTTTGACCTTTTTTGATTCCACACATAAGTAAGACAATGCAGTATTTCTATTTCTGTGCCTGGCTTATTTTACTTAACATGCTCTAGGTTCATCCATGACACGATTTCCTTGTTTTTTAGGCTCGATAATATTCCATTGTGCATAGATACCACATTTGCTTTATCCATTCATCCTTCGATAGACACTTAGGTTGACTCACTACCTTGGCTATTATAAGGAATGCTGCAATGGACGTGGGAGTGCGGGTATCTCTTCAACATACTGATTTCATTTCTTTGAATATATACCCAGAAGTGGAATTGATGGATTAAATGGTGGTTCTATTTTTAATTTTTTGAGGAACTTCCACAGTGTTTTCCATAATAGCTACACTAATTTACATTCCCACCAAGAGCGTATAAGAGTTCCCTTTTCTCCATATTCCTCAGCAACACTTGTTGATTCTTGTCTTTTTGATAATAGTCATCCTAACAAGTGTAAGTTCTAATTTATATTTCCCTGATGATTAATGATAATGAACATTTTTATATACCTGTTATCCATTTGTATGTCCTCTTTTGAGAAGTGTCTTTTCAGATCTTTGCCCATTTTTAAAATCAGTTGTTTTCTTGCTACTAAGTTGTTTGAGTTCTTATATATTTTGGATTTGAACCTCTTATCACATGTATGATTTGCAAATATTTCCTCCCATTCTGTAGGTTGTCTCTTCACTCTGTTGATTGTTTGTGGTGCATAAGCTTTTTAGTTAGGTATCATCCTATTTGTCTATTTTTGCTTTTGTTGTCTATGCCTTTGGAGTCATAGCTAAGATATCTTGGCCAAAACCAACATCAAGAAGTTTTTAATCTATGTTTTATTATAGCAGTTTTACAGTTTCAGGTCGTGCATTTAAGTATTTAATCTTATTTTGAGTAGATTTTTTATATGGTATGAGACAAGGGTCTAAGTTCATTCTTCTGCATATAGATATCCAGTTTTCTCAACACCGTTTATTGAAGTGACTGTACAATGCTAAACACAATCTTACCATAAGATCCACCAGGCATACTTTTAGGTATTTACCCAACAGATATGAAAACATACATCCACACAAAGATATGTATATGAATACATATAGGGACATTAATTATAATCACCAAAAACTGGAATCAACTAAGGTGTACTCCAATAGGTGAATGGATAAATAAACTATGGTGCATCTATATAATGGAATAATGTTGAACAATAAAAAGGAATGAGTTATCAAGTCACACAAAGACATTAATAAATCTGAACTACATATTTCTACATGAAAGTAGTTAGTCTGAAACGGCTATAGACCATATGATTCTCTTATCTCACATTCTGTAAAATGCGAAACTATAGAAACAGTAAATCAGTAAGTGGTTGCCAGAGGCTCAGGAGTGGAGAAAGGTTTACTAAGTGAAGCACAGAGTTCTTTAGGGTGGTGAATCTACCTTATATGATGCTCTAATGGTAGAAACATGGCACTATGCATTTATCAAAATCCATAGAACTTTATAGCACACAGAGTAAACCTTAATGTATAATTTTGTTTTAATTATTGAGGAAGTTGGAATGGAATGCAAAATGTGACAAAGGAATCTAAATGTATTACAAATGTATGAAACAACCTCATTGAAGGGGAATGAAAAGAATTAGATCTGGCCAAAGTGAGTTTGAAAATGAGTGGAGTCTATAAGGCTAAAGGCAAAATGAACTCTACATGGACACTGTATTCTAGTTAATAAAATAGTTTTCCATGGGGTTACAGATTACTAATTTTGAAACCATTATATATTACACTAGAACTTAACAGTTAAGCAAATGGATGGCAGATGGCGGGAGCCAGGTTTCTCACTATTGGAGTCAGAGAACACAGATAAGCAAGGGGAGTAGCCTAGAATGTGGCAATGGATTACAGTTGAAGACATCAGTATTAACTCATGTTTAGCTTAATATAGACACAGATTGTGTTACATGTAGAAATATTTATAGGTTGCGTAAATACACAGGTTGGTATATGCACATATTTTTTCTTACTCTGTCAGCTAAAGAGGCACAGAAGCAATAACATCCACATAGCAATGAGCATATCTAGGACCCAGATCTTGAGTTCTAATATTATTTCCCCCAGAAAAGCAACTAGTAACTTTTGGTGAAAAGGCTTATTCTAGGACTGAAGGATGAAGTATACAAGATGAGCCTAGAGTGTCTTTTAGTGCCAGAAGGTAAGGAGGTGCTCAAAACAACAAAATCCACAGTGACGAGGATTTGTCAAAAGGACACAGAAGCCAAATAAAAGAGTTCAAAAATAAATGTTTGTGAGTTCATAAGCTATTGAAAAAATAAATGAAGAGTAGAAGTTCATCTAGAATTCCAAATAATTTATATAGATGCTCTGCCCTCAGAGTATCACCACTTCAAAAGTGGAGGTTGTGCATAGTGACTTCCTTCCAAAGAATACAGCAAGGAAAGGGGGAAAAGTGGAGAAGGCTGAGAAACACTGTCTCAGCAAGGTGGTTAAAATTAACATTAATAGCAATTAGTCATGTCAACAGTAGGTATCCTTGATATGATGTGATGAGAGGGGTACTTTACCTCCCCAAAACACATTATTTTAGACTAATCATGACAAAAACATCAGACCAGTTACAATTGAGGCACCTTCTATAAAGTATCTGACCAATACTTTTCAAAGCTGTCAAGGTCATCAAAAGCAAAGAAAGTCTGAGAAACTTGTCACAGACAAGTGGAGCCTGAGGAAAGTAAGTTTCTACTTAGTTATGGTATCCTGAATGAGATCCTGGAACAGAAAAAGAATATTAGGTAAAAATAAAGGAAATCCTAATAATAGGTTTTAGTTAGTAATAACGTATCAATATTGGCTCATTAATTGTAACACATGTTCTAAGATAATGTAAAAAGTTAATAATAGAGAAACAAAGATTAATGTGGAATATACGGGAACTCTCTATACTACCTTTGCAATTTTTCTGTAAATCTATAACTATCATAAAATTTTGTAAACCTAGAACTAATCTAAAATAAAATCAAATTTAAAAATCAAGCAAAAAAATGCATGCAAATAAAAAATTATATAATAATACATACAAACAAAAGATACACAATAGATGAAAGCAAACAATGTAGACAAAAATGAATGAAACAGTAGTGGAATGACAAGCGTTACATGAGCCAATGAAGATAACCTTTCTGATCTGAGGTCCACAAAGGAAAGAGAGTAATACACTCCCCAACAAATCCCCTGCTATCAATGCTTCTTTCATGAATTGGGACTTACATTGTATTCTGTCTACCTGTACTTCCTTCTTTTGAAAGAATCACTTTTTGAGCTAAGGCTTACTGCACTCTCTTTCTGCACTGAAGCCTAACAGTGTGATTTATATCAAGTAGAAAACTGGATAAATTATCTTTATCCCTGCATATCAAGAGCACTGTTAATGAGGTGCTTTAACAGAGCAATTTGTAAGTATGTTGATGGATATTTAAGCATTGTCTTTATTGCTCTTAAATTCCTCTAATTTGTTATAGTTTTTGTGGTCTTTATGGTATTTGGAAAAAATATATTGATGAAAAGAAAACAACTTGCCACTTTTGAATCAATGAGATCTGGGTTCAAATCCAATGCGAACAGTAGACCTAAGCAAATGATTTTTTTTTTTTTAGTGTTTCAGTCCCTCATCTGTAAAAAATGTGATAATAATACTTGAGATAATGTATGTATTATAACCCAGAATGGTGCTTCATTCATGCTAGTGCCTAATTTTCCTTGACTCTTCTACATTGTTAACTTTAGATACTGATTATAAGTGATGCTATCCTATAGGGAAGTGGGAAAATTCTTGACTGAAATCACCTGCTTTGCTGGTTTCATGGATGTGGTCTATGGCATTTGATTATCCTAGGTAAAGATTCTCCTCCACAGGGGCAATTTAGGAGACTGTGTGCTCACACTTTGTGAACCAGGAGATGAGGATACTAATCCTGGTTCTGCCACTCACTGTCTTTGTGACCTAAGAACACTCACTTCCTTTCTCCATGCCTCAGTTTCCCTATCTCTTAAATGTCATCCTGGTTGATCTCCAAGATGCCTTGTGAGGAAGCTATCTCAAGAACTTAAAATCAAAATTGTTCTTTACGTTTTCATGAATGCTCATTTGTGGGTGGGAGACTGTGCCCTTTGTTGAGATTTGGCTTCATGTTGGTGGAAGTTGGGGTAGACATTTATACCTTTTAAATCTGTACCCTTCCATCAAATGGTCAGGAACCCAAACACATTATTGAGCCTATTGAATCCAAAAGCATAGCTTCAAAGGTCCTTCCTAGTTCTAACATTCCATTTCTTATTGGAGTATAAGATAAAATTTTCCAGAAGACCCCCAGCATCACTGAACACAAAATTATATGTAAAAGAATCACCTAACATAAGATAAAGGACTTCAGATGAGTATGAAGGTGCAAACTAGAAGAGGAATGAAGTCCTCCAGACAAAGCCATTCTTAACGAGTTCTCAGAATGAATATTCCATTGGCTTAAAATGAAGATTCAACTCTACTTAACTCCAAAAACTTCTATTGAGCATCCACCATGAGCCAGAACTTATGCTCGGTCTTGGAGATACCAGGGAAGCATTTAAAGGCTTGAAGCAAGAGACTCACGAAATCAGATTTGCATTTTAGAAAGCTCACTTGGGGGAGTGGATTCCAGTGGAGAAAGAGGGAAGGCAGGGAGACCAGACAGAAAGTTTAGGAGTTTTACTGAAGAAATTCAAGCAAAATACTGTGGTGGTCTATATGCAGGTAGTACCGATGGAAGTGAAATGGATAGTTTGAAGAGATTTCCAAGAGGAAGACACACCCAAACTTCGTGACTAGTTAGAAAAGATATGTGCAATGGCTTTACACTCATACATGTGCGTATGAGCTTCCATGATCCAAAGGGTCAGGAGTTGGACTGGAATGCAGACCATGAGATGCCTCCTAGAAGCTAGCCTTGTCCCTAGGACTAGCTGAGGCTCGGGGGTTTCCATGAATTCTCCTCATAAATCTATACAGGAGAAAAACAAGAGGCCAGACAAGAAGGAGCATGTCTGAGGTAAAAGGAAAAACATGTTTGGTCCTAATAGGGTTGTGGTGGGGGAAGAAAGGGGGAGGAACTGCTCTGCAGCAATCTGCCCTGAGGTAGGGACTGAACTGTGAGGCTGCCAGCATCTGCAGCAAGATGTTAATAGGGGTTATCAGCTGTCGCTGGAGCCCAAGCAGGGAATATGTTGGCAGCTGAAAGCTCTAGCACAGCCAAAATGTGTGTGTATGCGTGTGTGTGTGTGTGTACGTGTCCCAGAAGAAACACCAGCCTTATTGTCTATAGACATCCTCAGAGAACAAATGGTCTTGGCAAGGCAAGCTCTGAATACCAGTTACACAAGACAGACACCTTTAATGGAGATCTGGCATTTCTCAGTGGGGACCATTTGCATAAAACCATTTCATTCTTTCATCTCTGGCAGGAAGAGATTCCTTTTATCTCAAAGAGAAGCTCTCTCCACAAATGAGATGACCCCACCTCAAGCAGACACATGCAGTCATGCATGCAGTCAGTCCCAGAGGTCTTCTCTGTCTTGAAGTCCTATTCAGCTTCAGTTTTTTCCTTCCTCATCCACTTGCCAATTCATATTTACACAACAGCACTTACATTTAAGCACATTTCTCTTGAGTGAAGATTCCCATAAATGTTGCTTTGTAAATGTGTCCAGGGCCAGATATCAAATGGTGGAGGCCCGGTGACATCTTTCAAGAGGTACTTTGGCATTTTACTCTGTTTGACACCATTGTAAGGGGGTCCAGGAATCAACTTGGTGTTCTGATGGTCTGGAAAATAATCAAACTTCTTCTAGAGGAAGATAGTAAGAGCATTAACTTTGCAGGTACGTAGACTTGGGTTGAGCCTCAGGTTGGCCACTGACCATGAACCTGTGACTTAACATTTCTTCTTCAGTGTTCTCACCTGTAACATGGGAATAATAACTATGAGGAGGCACTACTATCATTCCCATTTCACAGACTGGGACCACTGAGACACAAAGAGTTAAACAATTGTTCCTAGATGAAGCAGCTAGTAACTAGCACAGCTTACATTTGAACCCATGCAGTCTGGGTCTTCCTGTTCATAACCATTATGCTACATTGCTTGCCATACTTACACATAATTTCTTCTTTAATCCCCAAATAATTTCTGTTAATGGGATCTTGGACAAGTTACTTAACTCTCTAAGCCTCAGTTGCCTCAACAGAAAATAGGATTTTGATACTGTAGACCTCAAAAGGATGTCATGAGGAATAACTGGGAAACCACTCCTGAGGAGTTGTGGGGATTGTAATAGAGCCTGTAGTCACTGCAGTGATAACACTGATCATGTTGTTAGCATCAAAACGTCCACAGTACTTACAGTTATTTGTTTTAACATTTGTAATTTCCTTGAACTACATGTTCCATGAGGGCATAAACTGTCCCTTATTTAGCCTGTACCCACAGCACTTGACAACCTAACACAAATGGAACATACTCTGGGACATACTCTATTTTCAATGCTGTTTATTGATGAATCAGTAAATGACTTTAATACTATCTCTCTCTTGGATTGCTGTAAAGATTAAATGAGATAATGCATGTAAAACAGCTAGTACAATGTTAGGCTTGAGAATTCCAACCAGTTAATGTTAGCTCTTTCCCTTTTTCAACAGAACACATTATTTGAGATAAACACACTGGAATCACATGGCCCAGAGAGTAAAAAACAGGACACCTGGACTCCTCAAGGAACAAAAACATCCCAGCTAGAACCAAGTGCCATGAGACATGGGCACATGAGCTGATGAGGAGCATAAGTTGGAACCCACCTTAGTGGTAGCACCACCAGGCATCACAGGCAACCACGCTGCAGGCATATTTGGAAATCTCGGGAACAGGAAAGGGAAGGCACTCTATGTACTGGTAGATTAAAGCTACTAATTAGGTCCATGCATGGTACAAACACTGGCAGTTCTTTCTTACTGGGGCAACAGGGAAGAGGTTGGCAGAGGTGAACAAAACTGCAGCCAATTCCTCTGTGAGCAATGAGCATCTATAAAGGGAGGATTCGACTAAGTACATTTGGAAATAGAGATTGCCAACAATGTTCAAAAACTCTAAGTAAAAATATAATGGTCAGGTGGGCAAAGAAATCTCCTTCTTCCTGCTTGAAGCTGCTCAGAAAATGTCAAAGTTGAGGCAACAGATAGTGGGAAAACATGGGCTTGGGCATCAGAGAGACTTCCCTTCCAGCCTTGGCTGATGCAAGTCAGCTGTGGCCTGATGCCAGTCAGCTAACACTTCAGAGATCCTTTTTCTCGTATGCAAAATAGAAAATACCCACTTCACAGAGGCATGAGAAGCTTAAATAAATAGACTCTACAAAGGGACCAGAAAATAATAGACTAGATCCCCTATCAGCATCACCACCACCTACAGGTAGCTGTCCTGATTATATGACCCAGACCACCTGGAATCAGTGCATTCATATCATCCCTCTTAAGTGGCTCTGGTGGTTATATTATCATGTGGTGCTGTGAGTCACTGTCTATTCATATAACTTACCCAGGGCTTGTAACAGGACAACTGGCAAATAAGGATTCAGAGATGGAAGGAACCTGGATCATCCTCAAATAAGATGAGCCACTCCATAAATAAATAACAGGGCACTGACTGGGTTGGTTGGGGACTAGGGGAGATGAGGGGCTGGTATGGACTCAGGAAGCTGGGAAAGCGCAAAGTCTGAGAAGAGGGAATGGGAAGAGTGGGGCGAGCTGAAGACCAGCACTGTCTAAGAATGCGTGAGAAATAACTGAATCATAGTGCATCACCCAATTTAGTGGTTCTCTCCCAGGGCTGCCCACCCAGACTGAATTATGGAAGGCCAAGCCATGGCAGAGGCAGCAGCCAATGGGAAGTAAGCTAATTCATGACTGACAGCCTTGGAATATCTCAGGAAGTGGAGCAGCGGATACCGCAGGAGGTGGGAGGTGAGCCTAGTCTGAAAACAGGGGGCTGGCGGAGCATCTACATAATTGGAGCCTCGACACCATAGTCCCCCACATCACTTGGAAACACTGGATCCAGGAGAAGATAAGTGGGTCTCCAGTGAAACTGAACCCAGAGAATCTCTAGACTAACCTTTCCAACCCTTGAAATAATCTTAAGGTCTCAAGTGACCTAAATATTGTATCTACAGCTCCTGGTATATTAGTATGACCAGTAACTTGTAGATATCATAGTCCAGTAATAATTTGTCAATGCTCTTTTGAGCAGAGAATATCATCTGTCACTCTATTTTGCTTACCAATTAGCCTAATCTTTTTCTGTGGTTTCCCACTCACTATAAAGAATATCAACCCTAATGCAGGCCAAGTATGCAGGTAGAATAAACTTTAATCCCCCACATGCCTTTTATTTTAACCTTTCTATTTAATTTTTTAAAAAAACTTATTTAACTAGGACTAAAGTCTTAAATATCTACTATGCAAGAGATGTATGTTATGTAATACATAGCCTGTGCAAGAGTAGGTTTTTACCCCTTATTTAAAACCTTTTTTAAGCCAAACTTTACAGAGCAAAATAAGCAATTACACTTAGCTTACATGTTTTGAAATTACTCATTGTTTCCTTTCTATACATCTTTGAAATTCCTCAAGAAAATGCAATACATTTCTGTTAAATAATTGGCTTAAGACAAAATGGAATTTAACTTCTCTAAAGGTAGCTAGATATATTTAATTTAAATAAAGGTTGCAAATTATATTGTGACATGTTATTTACAACCTGAAAATGTATTGACACTTTGTTGAATAGTAAAGCTATTGAATTCACAAACTAAAGCCACGTGAATAAAACTATGGCCTAGGACAATTTATATAATTCTTAAAAAATTTTTTTTTTCTTATTAACATAATCAGGCTTAACTTTAGGCCTGGCTGTTTCAAAATAATTACAGGCATGTGTTAGTTTCCTGATTTCATATAGGCTTGGGTGTGTATTAACAATGTTATTCTGACATAAAAACTAACATTTACCTTTTTAATGTGAGATTTGTGTTTTTTTTTTTTTCCAGCACAATTATTCAATTCTTGGTCAAACTTGAAATAAGCACATACAGATTTTATTTCCATCTTAAGTGAGAGAAGTTCTGTCCTTGTTCCTGGTGCATGTTAAACAAGGAAAAGCTTAGTCACGCATGTAGGAAGCTGAAAACTGTGGCAAAAATGTCCTTGCTTTTCTTGCAAGAGTATCTTTGGAAGGCAAGATACTCTTCTTCACAGAACCCAGAACTTGAGGAGGAGCAGATGAGTAAACCTTATCTCCAGTGTACAATCTGACTGTGCCTCACCAAATTCTTCCTCTTCTCTCACAGTCGAGTTCTCAGGAAGAGCAGAAGATGGAGAAAGGGGATCCCTCACTCTATCATACATGTGTGTCAAAAGGGACGGAAAATATTCTTCACTTTGGTATTGCAGATCTTCTAGGTGGTTTATAATAAGACTTGAGGCTTGTAGATATCCTTCCTCTCTCCCAAGCCCAAGCAGCAATAAAAATATGTCAAGATTTCCTTTTGCAACATCATTTTTTCCAAGAAACTTGTCACTTGAAGTCAAAACATTCTTTCTAATCCTTTGCATGGACTTGTTTCCCTGGTGCACGTGATGAAAATTGTCTTCTAGGTAGGCTAATCTCTGCAGTCATTCTTCACCTTCAAAAGTCTCAGCAATTCTTGCTATTTTCTTGAGAGTACCCCCTTCAGTTCACCTGTCAGCTTTACTACCTGTTGATAACCCTCCCTCTTCTAAGCCACTAAATTTCTTTATGTAGCAGGAGACTGTACGTGATCTTTGTTCAGGCTTCTATAATGTTTTAAACATTCTTGAGTATATTGGTCTTTGCTTTTTAAACTAAGCATTTTTGTACCATTATCTGGATACATATAATCTCCAAGAGTTTTTGCCATTAGCATCTCTCTGAAAAAAGGAGTGTGTTGTGATAGTGGCAGGGTTTTTTTTTTTTTTTCTTCTTTTTTTTTTTTTTCCTTAAAAGAGAGGTTAAACTTTTCATGGAGCCAACCACCAAAGAGCCACCAGCAATACACAGTTCCTCAAAAACAGACTTTGTGTCTCTAGATAAAAAGATAAGACACTCACTATAGATGGCTTTTACTTGTTTTGGGCAAATTTTTTTGGCAGCAGAAAAGGTTTCTTTAATAATACCATCATTTACAAATCGTACAAATACCAAATGCCACATTGGCATTTATTGATGAAATTCGTTGATCCATCAGACGAAATAGAGAAGCGATTATTTTTCAGCTAATTACACAAACCTCGTCATCATCACCTGCCATGTCATCAATATGTTGACTAATCAACTTCAAAGTGCAAACTTTTCCATTTCTCCTCCTACAGTTTGTTCTATCATTTTATTCATTTTAATTTTACTAGCATTATTAGGTTTTCATCCACTGTGTGACTTATTTGGGGGGAATAATAAGTTGTCCTGCTAAGTAACTTGCTTTCTGAACCTGAATGTGATGTTTTAGCTAAGGGTTTACCCTGTTTGCTTTCATATTCCAGTAGCCATTTAAAATCCTAAGCCCTGTCCTTGTCTAATGGCTGTAATTTGTAGTTCAAAGTCACATTTTGCTGAAGCTATTGCTGCAGTTGTGAGTTGTTTACCATAGGCACTGCAGAGTGGGATAGGCCAACCTGGATTCCCCAGCCATGTAAACCCATTGATGAGTAGCTTTCACCAAAAAGAGCTTTTATTGTGTGCCACTTGTGGTAGTGATACAGAGAAATGACTCCAGAGATTGTAATTCTTTGCTACTCACCTTAACAGAATTGTCCATACATGTAGGACTAGAAAAGTTCACATGGAAAAACAGTTGGGGAAATAGTAAAGAAGGAATGCTTCAAGGGAAACTAACCCCATCAGACATTGAAGTATAAGTAAAACAACGTAGTACTAACACGTCAATTTCCAAATAGACCAACTGAATAAAACTGAAAACCAAGAAAGAGACCCAAGTACCTATGGAAATTGAGTATATGATAAACGTGGGCTCTCAAATTGCTGGCGCAAAAATAGGCTTTTTAGTAAATAGTGCTGGACAACTAAGTCAACAAGAATTTGGACTTACAGAAGCAAGAGATCTTCGGAAGAAGACCTCGATGGAGCTAGGAGAAGAGATTTCCACTTGGCTGGTATTGATACCTGTGCCAAAGGAAGTTGGAGGCTTAAACCAACTGCTGGTGTGATTCTGGTAGGAACAGTAAGAAAGAGAAAGAAGTCCTTTTTCCCTTCATTCTATTTTCCATCTCCTTCCACGAAGCCAGCTGATAAGAAAGAAAACGTAATTTGCAGAGTCCCAGCACAGCATCACAGAGCAGAGTATAAGAAGGTGGGTTTGGAGCTGAGCTTAATGGCTGGCATAAGTGTAAAACATTATTTCCTTAGTTAGCATGCACTCTCCCATAACTATGCTGAGAGAAAGGAGTAAGAGCAAATGCAGACATAGGCTTAGACAAGAGCACTAAATCCTCATCTTCCTTAATAGGAGGTCCAGATAATACCCAAAAGAGATCAGTCAAGAACAGCAGTGTAAACATAATACTTAGAAAAATAAGGTGAAACAGCTAAAAAATTTTTTAAATTTAGGGAAAGAAGCTCGAGCAGAAAAGAGTGGAGAAAAGGTTTGCTTTGATTCATTAAGAGACTTGTAACCTTACTTAGCTTTTTAACTTATGAATATATGTTTGACTTACATTTCTGAAAGTTAAAATTTAAATAAGAACATTTCAGTGAAGCGAAAAAGACTATAGTTCTAGGGTGGCATTTGTCGCTTGGAAAAATAAATTCAATATTATAAGATAACTTTATTTACCATTGGAAAATGAAAGAAGAAACTATCATTTTGATAATACAAACTCCCAAAAGTAAAAATGGAAAATTATTTTAGTTACTGAATCATATGAGAGATGGAAAAGTAATTAGAATTTAAATTGTGGGCTCCATGAGGGCAGGTTGAATGAATGTTCGAGCCATCCATTACACCCATATTTTATGAACTACTTAATGAAAAAAAGACTGAACGGAAGAGCTCACAATAGACATGACAGCCTGTATTAGTTTCTTCTCACACTGCTAATAAAGAAACACCTAAGACCGGGTAATATATAAAGAAAAAGAGGTTTAATGGACTCACAGTTCCACATAGCTGGGGAGGCCTCAAAATCATGGTGGAAGGCAAAGGAGGAGCAAAGGCACATCTTACATGGTGGCAGGCAAGAGAGCATGTGCAGGGCAACTGCCCTTTATAAAACCATCAGATGCCCTGAGATTTATTCACTATCATGAGAACAGCAAGGGAAAAACCTACCCCCATGATTCAGCTATTTCTCATTGTGTCCACCCCATGACACATGGGGATTATGGGAGTTACAATTCAAGATGAGATTTGAGTGGCGACACAGCCAAACCATATCACAGATGGTACAGCTGCACAAATCTCAAAGAATCCTGAGGGCTCTTTTGTGTTTATTCTCTTTTGCTTTGGATTCCTCCTCCACAGTGCTACCAGAATGACCTTCCTTAAAAATCAAGTCTAAGGGGCTCTTTCCTTCTGATTGCTCCTCAGTGTCTAAAGGTTAAGCTCCAGTGAGCGCAGCCCACCGGAGTGCTCAAGTTGAGCACAGCCCACCCTGTGCTCAAGTTGCTAGTTTCAGACAGGTGACCAGATAATTATAGTGTCATGTGGTTAGGACTATTCCAATAATGAGAAGTAAAAAAATATGGATATTAGAAGGTGGACACTATCACTCTGCCTGACAGTAGCTGAAGGTGACCTTGAGGGTTGAGGGGCCATGGTTGTTCTGAGTCTTGAAGGACGACTAAGAGTTTACCAGGTAGAGAACACAGTGGGAAGAGAGTGGAAGAGGACACAGAGAGGTGACAGGCCTTGATGTGTCCACAGGAAAGCCAGATAATCCCGTGGGGATGGAATAGAGGGTGTTGGGAGGTATGTGGTAGGTGGTGAGACTAGGGAGACAGGAGGACTTCCAGGCTGCGTTCACTGGAGCTTAACCTTTAGATACTGGGGAGCAATCAGAAGGAAAGAGTCCCTTAGACTTGATTTTTAAGGAAGGTCATTCTGGTAGCACTGTGGAGGAGGAATCCTAAGCAAAAGAGAATAAACACAAGGCTCCAGGTAAAACAACAAGAATACCAGCAACAGTAAGAGAAGCTAAATGTGTGTTCAATAACTTATGATGTGCTCTGCTCTATGCTAAGGCTTGGCCTACATTGTCTCATTTCATCCTGAATATTACTCTGTGAAGTGGGAATTTTTTATCCCAATGGCACAGACAGGGATGCTGAGAAATGAGAGACTGGACTTTTATGTAAGAAGAAAAGTATTCCCTAACCAGGAAGCTTCCGATATGTTTTCTGCCTGGGCAAGAACCATCAGCACGTGAAGCTGGCCTGATGCCAGCAGGTGTGATCACCTGGCAGAACAGGGAACGTTTGGGCAGGAATGAGGGCAGTTCCTGACAAGTGCAGAATGACATTTCTAGAGAAAGAAGTAGGGTTAATGCCTAAATATGGTTATTAAAGACAAGTTCAGGAACATGATGTCAAAAGACATCCTACCAGTCTCCTGACATCCAGGCCTCCCAAAGTCCAGTCCACTCTAGCTCTAGGCGACTTCCTGTATCCACAAAGAGTTCCTAATCATGCCTCCCTGACAGTAAGTTACCATTTATTACTCAGGGCTGGCAACATGGCATACAACATGTTCCATAAATGTTACTTTCTTTTGCCTACTCTTCACTGGAATTTCCTCCACATAACCATGCTCTTATTTAATAAACCCACCATTTCTTTCCAAACAAGTGCCTCCTTCCAATTTCAATAATGTCTTCGTCCATCCACACATTGGCTAAGTGAGAAGTCTCGGTGTCATTGTTAACTCTTCCTCTTCTTCTCCACACATACTCACTAAGTTCTATCATGACCCTAATTCCCAAGGCTTTTCCTATCATTCTCTCCTCTCATCTAGCCACCTCTCAATTATCCAAAAAGCCTCTTTATGGTCATCCAACCACTAGCTTTGTGCATGCTGAGATAGGCCCTCACAGCCTCTATTAGGGGTTGAATTGTGTCCCCCAAAAGATGTTGAAGTCCTAACCCCTAGTACCTTTGAATGTGACCTTACTTGGAAATCAGACTTTTTGCAGGCGATCAAGTTAAGCTGAGGTCATTAGGGTGGATCCTAATCCAGAATGACTGAATCCTTATGCAAAGGGGTTGTTTGGACATAGATAGACATGCACAAAGGAAGAATCTGTGTGAACATGAAAGTTAAGATTGGGTGATTTGCCTACGAGCCAAAGAAAGCCAAAGATTACCATAAAAGTACCAAAAGTTACAGGAGAGGCATGGAATAGATTCACAGCCCTCAGAAGAAACCAACTCTGACAACACCTTGATCTCAGACTTCTGGCCTCCGGGACTCTGAGGCCGGGACTCCGTGGTTTAAGCCACCAGTTCATGGTGCTTTGTTACAGTAGCCCTAGCACACAAACACAGCTTTCAAGGTTTTCTTTCTTTCTTTTTTTTTCTTTCTAAAATGCACATCTGATCACTCTTAAAAATACCTCCACAATAATGAAAAGAATAGGCTCTATTTATTGAGTACCTCCTGAGGACCAGGTGATCCAACTCTATTATACTTAATCCCTATGACATCCCTTAAAAGAATACATTATTATTCCCGATTTTGCAGTTGAAGAATATGATATTTGAAAAGGCTAAGTCACTGGCCCAAGCTCTCATAAGTGGTAAGCAGAAAAACTGAATTTTGACTCTCAGTCTCTTTGATTTTTAAAGTTAAACTAACATTGCGTGTTCCAGTATGACAGGATTCCAAAAATTTCTTTTGTAAATAAGATAATAAATATTGTAGGTTTTGCAGGGCATATACTATGTCATGACTATTCAACTCTGCCATGTACAAAAGCAGCCACAGACAACATGTAAAAGAATAGGCATGAATGTGTTCAAATAAATATTTATTTACAAATACAGATTGCAGGTCAGATCTGGCCCTTTGATTGTTTACCAACTCCACTTTACAACATTATATTTAGGATATAATGTATGCTCCCTGATATAATAATTGCTCATATGCTCACTTTATGCTGGGATCTTTTCATGTGTTAATTTATTTAAATTGTCACTCCTATTATATTTTCGAGGTCGCCAACTTGCCAAGATCACAGGAATCATGACAGAGCCAGGATTCAAGCCCCAAAGCCTATGATCTCAGCCATTGTCTGCAAGGACCTTCACGCCTTTGCCAACCATGTACCCCACTGTGTTCCTTCATGCCCTACCTCGTCTCCTCCCCTAGCAGCCTGCACTTGCACAGCTGAGAGGGGAAATGAAGGAAGGAGACTGGGCTAGCCCCACCTGCCTGCCCTGTAACACGCACGAGGCCAAGGCCAAAGCCCTGGGTTTCCCAGAGAACCTGCCGCCAGTGGGAATGAGAAGCGTGAGAAATGGAGCATGGGGAGGGGAGTACCTACCTCCTTCATGTGGTTGTTGTGAGAATCTAGGGAGATTAAACCCAGTAACTGAAGTGAAAGTACCAACAATGCTTGGCAAATTGCCAAGGCTTGCTTTAAAGACACTTATTAGTCAACAGAATCTGGACTGGTGCTGTACTATTTGCAACAACTATGCTCTCCTCTTTCTTTACTAAAAGAACCTTGATGTTGATGGCAGCTAGAGATGACCGTGTGATATAATTCGGGCCAGCGATACATAAGTAGGAGTATGTTGGGGATATCTCAGAATGTTTCTTTCTTCTGACATAAATAAGTATGTCTTCTTTCCGGGTTCCTTTCTTCTCTCTTCCTGGAGTGTGGCCAAAGAATTGGAAGTGGAACAGCGCATCTGATCGCCACAGGTGATCATGAGAATGAAAGGCTCTTCATCAAAGCTGGAGTAGCAGAGAGATAAAGGTGGCTGGGGCTCAGATGGGAATCATGGAGGCACTACACCCGGCTTCAAACTCCCTGACTCCAAACTTCTGACCATGGTTGAACAATAACCTCCTCTTTGGTAAAACCACTGTAGTTGGGTTTCTGATATGTGTGGACTTACGCAATCCTAACTGAAAGTCCTGGTCAGCAAACAGGACACATCCTCAGTAATCTCTAGAATGTAACAGGTGCTCAGTAAATGCAGGATGAATAAATCAATGAGTGAATGAATGGATTAGCAACAGAATATACAAGTACTAGATCACACAGATAAGTTGCCCTTAGGAAAATGTAATACTTATAGCTACATTTACGTGCTCAGCACCTACCATATGCCCTACATTCTCTCAGTAACCTTCACAACTCTTGAAGGTTACTGTTGTCATTTTTATTTCACGGCTCAGGAACTGAGGCTCAAGGAGGCTGAGCTAACTTGCCCAGGAACTCAACTGGGATGTGGTGGGGCTGGGATTTGAATCCCAATCTAGGTAACATTGAAGCCTGTGCTCCCTCTCTTTGACCAAGCTACTGCCATAATTAACTGCTCACTGGGCACTTGAGCCAATGCTAGTAGATAGTTAGAGAAATTTGGGCTGGAACTCCACCCCACAACCCCCAAGCTATATAAGCATGGACGATTCTTTCCTGCCTCTCAGTTTCCTCATTTGTAAGAAAGATAAAAATGGCACCTTCTTCTTCCTAGGCTTGCTATATTAAGTGTGACATGTTTGTATCAAATGTTTAGCACAGTGCTAGTAAAGGCTCAAGAAATATTGTCTGGGCCGGGCGTGGTGGCTCAAGCCTGTAATCCCAGCACTTTGGGAGGCCGAGACGGGCGCATCACAAGGTCAGGAGGTCGAGACCATCCTGGCTAACACAGTGAAACCCCATCTCTACTAAAAAATACAAAAAATTAGCCGGGCGTGGTGGCGGGCGCCTGTAGTCCCAGCTACTCAGGAGGCTGAGGCAGGAGAATGGCGTGAACCCGAGAGGCGGAGCTTGCAGTGAGCCGAGATCCGGCCACTGCACCCCAGCCTGGGCGACGGAGCGAGACTGTTTCAAAAAAAAAAAAAAAAAAGAAAAGAAAAGATATATTGCCTGTCAGCATTATTTGTATCATCATCTTGAAAACCCCCTGCAAGAATCTATGAAAAGAAAGAGGGCTGGCCCCAAACAAAAGGCTCCAGAGGAGGTGCTGGGGTGAGCCGGGGCCTTGCAGCTGTCAAAGCCTGTGTGTTTAACTTTGGGGACTTTGGCTAACTTCTCCATTGGCATCCCCTTTAGCGCACAGCTCCTCATAGCTCTCAGAAATGCCTGGGAGATTTCTCTTCCTCACTTGAAGTTCTAACAATTCGCTGAATTCATTGTCATTCCATGCTGAGGGAGTGTCCCTTGGAGCCTGGAGGCTCACCCTGTAATCCCACGCAGGTGTCAGACAATGCCTGATGGGCAGAGAACATTGTGCTCCTGTCTGGCTCCCTGCCGGTCCCACCTTAGCACTGGGAGCAGCCTGGGAGTTGGACGTGTCTGAGGCAAGATGTGGGGCCAGATTTGAGTCTGAGATGCTAATCTGCCCAACTGAAGGTTTCACATCTGTCTTGGCAAACACAGGCACACGAAATCTAAAGAGTCAGTTACAGCTCTGAGTAGGCGGGGTGGGGTCCCCGGGCATTGAATACAGGTAGGGCTAGATGCCTACCCTGACAAAGCAGGCACGGCAAATCCCACAGGGCCCTGGACCACTCCAGATATTGAGTGTGGGAAAGAATGGGGCAGGAAATTGTTATATAATGCTGGGTCTTTGGAATCAGGGCTCTGTTTGAATGCCAGATCTTATGCTTCTTATACTTCCATGGCTTGAAGTATATTACTCAACCTCTCTTAGAAGCAATTTTCTCATGTCAAAGTGGGAAAAATAATAGTACCTACAGTTGTTATGAGTATTAAAGGAGATTTTTAAAATTGTTTTAACTTTATGTTCTGAGATACATGTGCAGAACATGCAGATTTGTTACGTAGGTATACATGTGTCATGGTGGCTTGCTGCACATATCAACCCATTATCTAGGTTTTAAGACCCACGTGCATTAGGTATTTGTCCTAATGCTCTCCCTCCTCTTGCCCCCCCATCCCCTGAAAGGCCCCAGTGTGTGAAGAGATAATTTAATAAAGCTTTCAGCATAGTGTTTGGAAAATTGTTAGTGCTCAATACATACGATAATCATATTAGCATCTAATATATGTAAGCTGAAAGCTACAAAAGCTCTGAACAATCAGTGAGAAACTGTTGTGTGCTCTGGGAGGGATACTGGACTGTATTTTATATTTTTTAATGCTGCTTACATATCCCCTAATGGTGTTAGGAATGAACAGAAATGGTGTTGCAATTCTTAAACATATCTAATTCTCTTTTTTTTTTTTTTTTTTTTGTAACGGAGTTTTGCTCATCGGCTGGGTTAGAGTGCAATGGCACAATCTCGGCTCACCGAAACCTCTGCCTCCTAGGTTCAAGCAATTCTCCCACCTCAGCTTCCCAAGCAGCTGGGATTACAGGCGCCCACCACCATGCCCAGCTAAGTTTTATATTTTTAGTAGAGACAGGGTTTCGCCATGTTGGCCAGGCTGGTCTCGAACTCCTGACCTCAGGTGCTCCACCCACCTCAGCCTCCCAAAGTGCTGGGATTACAGGTGTGAGCCACCACATCCAGCCCTGTAATTCTTAAAGTACAAGTTTTGTCAGTGCCTGCTGTCTACTCAGCACTGTTTGTTGTTCTGAATAAATAAAATTATGTGACATAATCCCTGCTTTCAAAGCGTGTTCAATGTACAGGTAGAAACAACATAAGCAGAGATAAAAATTATATAAAAATGTAAAAAACCTAAGATAAGTTCTATCACCAAACACTAATCTGGGTGCCAGTGACCACAGTCCCTGAGACAATTCCAAAAATACAGAGTTCCAGGAGGAGAGGAAGGAACGCCTCTGCTCTAGCTGGCTCCCAGGTGTCCAGCAGGTAGCCTTTTGTACAGTGATCCAGAGGCCCAGGCTTTTCCCATCTGTTACTCCACAATTCCCCTAGGGCTGCAGAGACTTCTGGATCTCTCCTAGAGGACCACACGGAGATTTCACGGCCCGGCCCAGAAGTGGAACCCTTCCTTTCCACTAGCACTCAATATTCAGTCACACAGCTATTCCTAACTGCAGGGGAGGCTGAGGAATGCAGTCTAGCCGGGTATCCAGGAAGACCATGGACATCCGTGAGCTCTCCCAGTCTGTGCCACCCAAGGCAAGACTCAAACTACTCATCTGAGAACAAAAGGGATTGAGACACTTAGCTCTAAAGGCTGACCCCATACTGGAGAGCTGTAGGGTCCAACATCGACAGAGATACAACAGCCTTGGTTGTAATTTTAGAAGAGGCCTGTAGGTATCTGAATGGCCAGTTGCACAGATGGAAAATAGCAGTCTGAAGCAAAGAGCTCCAGGCTGTGACTAAGTCATTAGGAGCACCATAACCAGAGGCTCTTCCTTCCACCCCACTCCACCCCCCTCTCCCCCGGAAAAAACAAATTGATCCTATGCAGCAAGATCTTTGCCAGTGAGTCACGGAGCGGAGCGGAGGCACCAGGCTGGAGCTTGAAGGATGCTGCCAAGATGCTTTGACCGTAAAAATGTTTACAACATGGCTGGATTCAGCCCAGACAGGAAAGGGATAAAAAGAGAAAACAAAAGAAGTGTCACCTTGTGGCTGCAGCTGCCCACAGACAGATCACCCCTGGCAAATTGCTGGTCCTGAGCAAACAGCCTCGAGAAGCAGGCAGGGGAGGGAGGTTAAGAGGACTGGACCACAGACACCTTGAACTCAGAAGATCCAAAACCACCCTGTATTCCATGTCTTGGTAAACTGTATCCCCATCTAGTAAGCTGCCTGAGTTAGAAAGGTGGGTGTCATCACTGATTCTCCACTCAATCACCAAGCCCCATGGATCGGAATTATCTCATAATATCTCATCTACCCACCTCTACATCCCTGCCTTAGTTCAGGGTCCCCCACTTCCTCACCTGGGCTAACAGATCTACAACTTGACTCCAGTTTTCCCTCCTTCCATAATTCATTTAGTCCTCTAACAGATATTTATTGAGCATTCGGACACTAGGATGGTCACAGATACTAGGATATCTGCCTTCCCAATGTCCTTTATCATCTTCTTCCTCACCAACTGAATCCCAATTTGGTAACATGCACCTTCAAAAAAATATCACCTTCACAGCCTTCTTTGCAACTAAAGGCTACCTAGGCAGATATCTCTGGAAACGGCATCTTTCCTTGAACGTAAAAAAAGAAGGGTGGGGAGGCTTCCAAGGAAAAAGCATTTTTCTCCTTCCCCTTAGCCCTTGTTCTCCTTTCAGCATGAAGTGTGGACGTGAGGCCTGGAGATGTAGCACCCACCTTATAATCATGAGGAAGAATGCCACGTGTGGAGGATGGTGCCGCAGGAATCTGGAAGAGCTGGATCCTGGACGACTTGCTCAAGCAGCTGCATGTTCCTCCTGCCACCTACTTCTGGATATTGTGTTAGGTGGGTGTCTTCATTTCCTGCTGCTGCTGTAACAAATGACCACAAACTTAGTGCCTTAAAACAACATGTATTTATCTCTTCCAGTTCTAGGGGTCAGAAGTGCAAAATCAGTTTCTTGGGGTTAAACCAAGGTGTTGGCAGAGCTGGTTCCTTCTGTTTCCTCTAAGGGAGTAATTCTTTTCCTTGACCCTTTTGATTTCTAGTGGCCACATTTGTGCCTCAGCTTGTGGCCTCTCCCTTTCTCTTCAAAGTACATCCCTGCAATCTCTGCTTTCATCATCATGCCTCTTCTCTTCTCTGGCTCCTGCTGCGTCCTTCTTTTAAGGACCCTTGTGAGAACATCAGGACAATCAGGATACATCAGGGATATGAGGATAATCCAAGATAATCTTTCCATTTCAAGATCCTTAATTTAACCACATCTGAAAAGTCCCCTTTGCCATATAAGGAATCATATTCCCAGGTTACAAAAATTAGGACAAGGACATCTTTGAGGGCCATTATTCAGCCTACCACAGGAGGAAAAAGCAAACCGTTTACTTGTGTCAACCACTATTTTAGGATTACCTATGGCTCACAACTCAGAGTTGAAAGCGATCAGAGCTGATACCACTGCCCTCTGTGTCCCAGGCACTGTGCTCGGTGCTGAAGATGTTCCAACCAGGCTGAGTACCCCTAGCACAGAGTCTGCCATCTGTGTTTGCAGCTATGTATTTGCTTTTGACTGCCTGCTGTGAACTCCACAGGGCAGGAGATGGGTAACTTACTCTTTTCTGTGGTCTCACACCAACCCAGGGCCTGACACTTGCAGTGCTCAAAGAACGTTGGGTAAGCAAATGAACTCAAAAACTCAGCAATGAACGCAAAAACTCAGCTGTCATGACTTAGCTACCAACTCCTAAAGACAGAAACCTGAGTTACTTCTAAGCATCACTGAACAGTAGTGTGGAGGCTATTGATTAAACACTCTGTCCCAGCAATCCCCAAAGAGAATTCCACGGAACAGATGCTGGATAAAGCAAAGGTGGAAGGTTCCCTGAAACAAATATGTTTCGAAAATCCACACATGCCTACCTCTTAAAGTTTCAACTCTGAGATGTTCCATAATAAAGAAATCTGCTTAATTTCAACTCATCATTTCCCAAACTTACTTGGTACAATGTCCATTTTTACCTTGAACACACATTAATCCCCTATGGAAACAGGGTTCCTTGGCACATACTTTGGGAAACACTGCTCCACCCTTCTCAGGACTGGTCTAGGAACTAGGTCAGTCCACGGCCTGCAGGTGGACTCAGCAGGTGATCAGGCTAAAAGTGGACTAATGCTGCCAAACATAGGAGCAGCCATTGTCAGGAAGGGCTTTGGGGTGGAGCTGGACTTCTAAGGCTAGATGGCATTTGTCCTGGCAGAGGGGAAGGGGAATATAGTCCTCATTTATCCCAAAGCCTGTCTGGCTTATTCCAAATGGCCCAGGTACAGATTCAATGAACCCAGACGAACAGTGTCAAGCAACAGCACCCAAAGGCATTTTTCTTGAATGCCCTGATCCCAAGCCAGCTGACCATTTCCCGGCTACCTCCAGCCAAATGGCAGCCAGAGCATGAGGACCTCCTCCACAACAGCCTTCCTGGATGGGGACTTCCTTTGCTCTGCCATAACAATCCAGGTGACCCTATGGCCCCTCTGCATTCAGATCCATCTGTGTTAAGAGAATGACTGCTCTCTGCTTCCACTTAGCAGCCAGCATTGACCAGGCTCCAGGGAAGTCCCCCACCCCTCCCACCTCATGCACAAACGTTTTCTGGTCTGCCTTGGGGCTCTGTATTCATTATGGGACATTTGTCTATGAAATAACAAAGCTGAACATGATGTTGAAGATCCTCTTCTGTGGTTTTCATATTGATATCTGCAGAGCCCTGGGGGCTCATCAGGGACACCCTGGGGTCCACTAATACAGACATGGGGCAGCCGATGGAGGCTCCACTTTCACCATTTTTGTATTGAACTCCATGAATGTTCATGTCGGTGAAAGAATTCATTTATATCCCATGTAAATAACTTTTAAAAAATTCGTGAACCACATTCCTTTGGTCAAGGTCTTTATATTGCAGATAGGAAAACTGAGTACCAGAGAAGGAAAGGAAGCACCCAAGGCTGCACAGCAAATTAAAGGCACAGTTAGAAGAGACTCCAGGTCTCCTGACTCCCAGTTTCCATCATACTGTGCGGTTCCCAGCATGGGTGGCACCAGACCAGAATAGAGCATTTCATGCAAAATCTTTAAGAGACATACTTTTTTCCCCAATTCCCCAAATGTACTACATTGATAAGGAGGAATTTTAACTTTTATAGGATATAAAAAGTGGCATAAACTAGACTTTCACAAATAAATTTGGATTACAATAAGGAGCATGCTTCCTAAAGGAACGCCCCAGGAACCCCATTTGGTAAGTTAACTACTTTACCTTCCTTCTATTTTGAAGGTTCCACTGGCTATAAAATGAATTTTCATATAAGGATCTCCTTCCATCCTCCAACCCTCCCAAACCCTATCCACCTCTCTTCTCACCAGCTTCTTGGTCATTTTTTAGCAACATTACCCTAGCCAAGGAAAGAAAAGTATTTTTAATCCTGAGAAGGCTTAAAACATGGAATATGTCCTGTGTGTACATATTCCAAAATAGTTAACCACTTTCCATCCCACAAAGAGTAGGTATTAGCCCAATCTACTTCCTGATGCAACCCTTCTCCTCCACCCACCACCTCCAACTCAGGATAAATCAACAAAAAGGACTCTCTTTACTTTTCAGAAGGCATGATAAAGAGAATATACATCTATAGGAAATGTAAGACACAGTAATCCTCAATTTGCCAACTTGAGGACTTTTGTCAGGAAAGACTTTGTGAAATTTAAGTAGGGTCACAGGACCCACTATTTGTTTCAATCGAGCATGTGCTCTCTCCTGCTCCTTTCTTGCACCCTTCTCCCTTTGACGACTCTCTCATTTGAGTACAAATTAACCATTTGTTTCCAGGGAAGTACACTCTCTGCGAGACTAGAATTACGACCGGAAAACAAAATGAGGATCTGAAGCTCAAAATGGGTAAGTAACCTACTCAGGGTCACACAGCAAGTAAGGGGTGAAGCCCGAATTCAGATCTGGGTTTCAGACTCCAATGCTCGTATTTTCCCCACTGGGGCCTCAGCCTCCAAGACATGTAATATTAACAACATGGTCTAACACTCATGGAGGTCTTGTTATGTGCTAGGCACTATGCAAAACTGCTGTCCTTGAAGAAGTATAAAAATAAACACACCTCCGCAAGGAAAAGGAGTACCTTTTGGATTTTCAATCTCCCTCTGTCCTCCAGTTGAGACAGGCAAAAAACAATCATCCATCTCTGGAACTTACAATTGAATGGTATAAGATCCACAGACACAGGCAACCAATTGAATACTCATCTTTACAATCTGACCTCTTGCATTTGGAAGAAAGAAACATGATCCTCTTAACTCTTCAGATGTCTGTCAGCATATCACATCCTTTGGTCTTGCCAGATCACAGAAATAAATGGCAACATCACTTTCACAGTACCTGTCTGAATACTGGATGTGACCTGCTTCTTAGACATTACCACTCCCCTATGACAATCAAGCATACCAGATATTTTAGGAGAGTTCCAGATTCAGCATCTGTCCTGTTATCTACATAAGTGGCTTGTTGAACCATGCAGTTACCATGTAAAAACCCCACAGATCTGCCCAAATAGTTAACGTGAACCTCGTGTCACCAAAACCTATAGTTTCAGTATGGGCTTGAACTTGCCCCTGGAATTGCTTGAATTTATGACTATTTCAGAGGGGTCGGCTTTAAAGTTGCAGTTCATGATCTCAGAGGCTGGCATGAACCTTTTCTCTCTTTAACAGGTTGGTTTCAGAAATCAAAGATTCCAAAGATTGAAGTGTCATCTGTGTTTTGTAGGCAGGTATCTACTTAATCACTACTTCATTGCCTGAGGAGAGACTCATAATGTGTGTATGTATTCCAAAAGAATTTGGTTTCCCAGTTGGCAATAAATATCATAAGTTTCCAAACTGGGCATGTTGAGGCATTTGACATATCACGCTGCAGATCTAAGAACAAGACAAAGGGTGTTTTTTTGCCAGAATAGAATGGTGGGGAAGCTAAGGACACCCAAAGTTCTCTCATCTAAAGATATTTCACTGCCACCATTTCCATTTTGCTACCTTAGTCACCAAAAATTCTACCCACCATGAATGTCCAGGCCCCCCTTCCCTTAGGTTAAAGCCACCCTAGTGTGTCCATCAGTGATGAAGATTCACTGGGCTTCAGGACCCAGGAAAGCCAGCCAGAGGGAAAAGCATTTATACAAAGGCTAAGTCATAGTCAGTCAAAAATATAAGAGTTAGTTTATAGGGATCAGAAGAGAAGCAACGGCACCTTCAGTGTTTCTCTAGCTCCAGTCCTACTGGAGAAATTGTTCCAATCCTACTAGAAAAATTGCTAGACCTTGTTCTCCCTACACTGTCCTTTAACCCCTATGGAGTCACTAGACAATCTCAGATGTGCCCAGGAGCAAGTCTTCTATTGCTCTTTGACTTCTGCTCCATCAGGAATATTTGCTGTCCCCACTTCTGCTGTCCCCAAAGCCACCTCTAGCTACCTTGTCATTATCACTGCTAGCCTTAGTCTCCTAGCCTTGCCAGAAAGACCTCCTTCCATTCTATTCTCAGCACTCATTTCCTGAAAACCCAATCAAGAGCCTCTCAGTGTTGGGTTGGAGAAGTGATACATATCTGACGTACTGAACATCACTCACCTTCTTATGACTGTCTCATGCCCCCAAAACAAACCTATGCACCTCTACTCTTTATTTAGGGTGAATTCTAATACAGAGTTTTTCTTGATTCCTCCTATAACCCACCCCAATGTTCTTCCAAACTCATCTGAATAATGTTTCCATTATCTCATTTAATCACCACCGCAACAACACGGGGTAGATCATCTCTATGTAGGTCATCCTTTACACCCCTGGTGTTTCTCTAAGACACACAACCATCATGGGAGTAAAACGAGGCAAATTAATAAGATTAAACTGCATGTCTCTGATTCTAGCCACCCCTCTCCTCTTTCAAGATCTCAGGTGCTCCTGAGAGTTCCCTCTTCCAAGGTGGCCACTTCTCCCATGCTCACAAATGAGCTTTACCCTCCCCCCAGTACCAGACTTCTGCTGCCTTTAAACCAATTTAAAGGACCAGATTTATTGAACAGAAGAATGTCAGAAAGGGTGCTGTATTAGCTTCCCACTACCACCTCCAATGCTATCTTTCACTCCTGCAGCCTGAATCCTCCCAAGCTCTTAGTGCCTGCAATGGCCATCAAGTTTGTCAACATGCCACAATGTCAGTCATCAGGAAATTATGACCAAACTAGCCAGGATTCTTAGGGTGGCAAGTGATACACAAGTCAAGGTGAATAAGCAGAGAAGCAATGTTTTTAGGTCACATCACTGAAGAAACCCAGGGTAGTGCAGTATTCAGGAATCTTGGTCCCCTCCCTCTCTCCTCTCTGCTCCCCTTTGTGCTAGCTTTATTGCCAAACAAGCTCCCTCCTTATGGTGGCAACATTGGTCAGTGTGACTGTCAGCTCCAAATTTATTGCTATGCATAGCAGGAAAAGGGAGAAAATAGTTCTGGAATAATAGTTATGGCAAGGTCTCTCATTGCCTCAGTTTGTGTAACATACTCATCCTTCAACCAATCACTGTGACCAGAGGAAGATAAACTTCAGGTCATCTGTTCACCCCTGGAAACACACATGGTTATAGGAGAGTGTTGGTTTCACCTAAACTAAATAGAATAGTTTCCAGAGAGGAAAGAAAGATTCTGTCACTAAAATAAGAGGAAAAAGAATGCCAGGAAAGCAAAAGCAACACATTCCCAAATAGACTTCATTCCAAGATCTTACATTTCTCTTTACTCCTTTAGACTTGCTCAGAAACTGGGGTAAAACAAGATTTGCAAGTATGGGGGTGAGGACATCAATGGATGCTTGTGTGAAGAGCTGAGACTTGGAATGTCAGGAGAAAGAAAATAGGGACAGCTGTTGATTCCAATTCAAACTGGCCTTGGACAAGTTTCTTTCTCTACCTGGGCCTCTGATCCTCATTCATGAGCAGATTGGTCTAAATAATTGCCTTAACTCGTGGCCCTTGATCTCAACAAAGCTTCATAATTGCACTATGATCAAACTTGAGCATTGAAATATTAAAACCTATTTCCAAGCTATTCTTCTTAACTATGCCCAGATATGAATATTTTAGCAGCTCAAAAGCAATGCCAATAGGCTTGCTGACAATCTTCCAGCCAAAAATTTGTTAAAAGACATTTATCACCTCTTAGAATCAATAAAGCAGTTCTCCTTTTCAAATATGTTTATATATATAATATATACAACAATACATATATGAATATGTTCCATAAACCTTCACAATTTTTCTAAGTTGGTCATCATGCAGAAACATTGTTCCAATTAGACAAGATGGTCTCAAATTCCTTTCTTCTCTAAAAAATCTATGGTTTTATGAGATTTTTTCAGCTGGAAAATGGTGTCACCTCTCAGTATTCTACACCTATGAGAAAACCAGTTTTTATCATAGAATCATAAATGAACACCTCAATCTATCTTATGGCAGTTTTAGCCGATTAAAAGTATGATGCCATTAAAAAAGGAAGAAAGCATGGTGCCTAACCTTCACAATTATGAGCATGGCTATAATAAAAAAAAGACAAGGCCAGCCGCGGTGGCTCACATCTGTAATCCCAGCACTTTGGGAGGCCAAGGCTGTTGGATCACAAGGTCAGGAGATCGAGACCATCCTGGCTAACACAGTGAAATCCGGTCTCTAAAAAAAAAAAAACATAAAAAAATTAGCCAGGCGTGGTGGCAGGCACCTGTAGTCCCAGCTACTCGGGAGGCTGAGGCAGGAGAATGGCGTGAACCTGGGAGGCAGAGCTTGCAGTGAGCCGAGATTGCACCACTGCACTCCAGCCTGGATGACAGAGCAAGACTCTGTCTCAAAAAAAATAAATAAATAAATAATAAATAAAATAAAATATAATACAAGTGTTAGGGAGGACTGGAACCTTCATACAGTGCAGGCAGGAATATAAAATGGTGTAGCCACTTTCGAAAACAGTCTGGTAGTTTCTCTAAATGTTAAACATAGAGTTACCATATCAGCCTGCAATTTTATTCCCAAGTATAAACCTAACAGAAATCAAAACATATGTCCACACAAAAACTTGGACATGAATGTTCAGAGCAGCATTATTCACAATACCCAAAAAATGGAAACAACCCAAGTGTCTATCAACTAGTGGATTAATAAATACAACATAGTAATCCATACAATCAAATATTATCAGGCCATAAAAAAGAATGAAGTACTGATATGTGCCACAGCATGGATGAACCTTGAAAATATTATGCTAAGTAAAAGAAATGAGTCATAAAAGAACACATATTGTATGATTCCGTTTATATGAATTGTCCAGAACAGGCAAAGCTATAGAAACAGAGAATAGATTCGTGGTTGTCAGGTGCTGGGTGAAGAGGATAAATAGTAAATGACTGCTAGTTGGTATGAGGTTTTTTGGGGGGAATACTGAATATATTCTAAAATTGATTGTGCATTGTGCTGGTGGTTGCACAGGTCTGTGAGAATCCTAAAGACCACTCAACTTTACACTTTCAATGGGTGAGCTATATAGTATGTAAATTACAGCTCAAGAAAGCTTTTTTTTTTTTTTTAAAGTATTGTGACTAAGATCTGGTTGGCAAACAAATTAATACTGCTTGTCAACTACATTTAATTAGTGAAAGGATATGAGGACTTTTTTCCCTGCACAATTTCCATTCCCCCTTCTGCTATGCTATGATATCTTTTTTCCTCTAATTGCCTCCTTTTTTTTCCTTGTAAGTTTTTATTTCTATAGGTTTTTGCGAATAGGCGGTATTTGGTTACACGAATAAGTTCTTTAGTAGTGATTTGTGAGATTTTGGTGCACCCGTCACCCGAGCGGTATATACTGAACCCGATTTCTAATCTTATTCCTCACCTGCTTCCCACCCTTTCCCCCTGAGTCCCCAAAGTCCATTGTGTCATTCCTATGCCTTTGCATCCTCATAGTTTAGCTCCCACTTACGAGTGAGAACATAGGATGTTTGTTTTTTCCAGTTCTGAGTTACCTCACTTAGAATAATAGTCTCTAATGCCACCCAGGTGGCTGTGAATGCCATTAATTCATTCCTTTTTATGGCTGAGTAGTATTCCATCTGATAAACGTACCACAGCTACTTTATCCACTCATTGATTGATGGGCATTTGGGCTGGTTCCACATTTTTGCAATTGCAAATTGTTATGCTGTGATATTGTTTGGGAAGAAGCACTGCACAGCATTTCCCATTTTATGTGTTCCCTGTAAAGCTGCCTTCATCATTTCTACCCCTTTAGACTAGAAGGAGGGAACACATGACCAGCCTAAGCCAATCAGCACATACCCCTCCCTTGGTGACAGTGATTGGTTCAGTAATAAGTACATGATGCTGTTGGTGACAGTGATTGGCTGAGAGGTAGGCATGTAACTCAAATTAGACCAATCAGAGCTAATGAGACTCATCCAGTTGATTTTATTTGAGCTCTTGGGCGTCCCACCCTTCTCTTTCTCCAATGGCTGTGAATCTGAATGGATGTACAGGGAGCAGTTAGCAGCTCCTTGTGAGCGTGAAGAAACAGCCTGGGAATGATGGCAATACAGAATTAAGTAGAACTGAGAGAGGGAAGCAGAGTTCTGGCTGCAAGTCATTCGAGCCCTGATTCCTGCCATGCCTGCAGCCAGATCTTTCCTCTGGACTGCCCCATTATAGAAACTATAGAGTTCCCTATTCTGTATAAACTAAAATGGGTTGGGTTTTCCATCTCTTGTAGCCAAGAGAATCCTAAGTGAACGAAATAGGAAATGGCTTTCCTAAGCACTGCCTTGAGAAATGGAAGGACACCTTTCTTGTGTACTGAAAGAGTGCTCAACTGACTAGAAATTTCTATCCTTGGGGTAGGACCAGAGCTGGGACAGGGAATGTTGGCACCTATGCCACATAGTGGAGGAAATAAAGCCAAAACTGTGTGGTGGTAAATGTCTTGTCTTTGGCGCCACAGATTATTGATAATTGATCATACTCCAATCTCCCCACAGAGAAAATGGATTTAGAAATATTTTCAACTGCCATTTCCCAGCAAGATATGGTTGGCCAGTGTTTCCCCAGGATATCAGGAAAGCCAGTGCAGTCAGATTCCATCTGATTTGCAAAGCACCAGGTCTTGTGAACACTAATGTGCTGATCAGCTTTCAAAGAACCAACCAAGCTGCAAGCCAAAAAAAAAGGAGACTTACATAGGCTTTATCAATCAGTTATCTTTCTGATTAGTATTAGTTGCACTTTGAGGATTAATTCCCTCAATACAAGTGAGCACTGGTAATCCATATGAATATACTCACCCTATAAGGAGAGATTTGTATTAAGGTAAATACCTGAAGTATTCATGATATTGTGAAACTCAAATCTCCCAAATGAACAATTGAGGTCTTATACACAGTTCAGGAGATAAAGCACCTCAATGGCCTTCTTTGAGGTATGAAGGCTGTGGGCCTATTCACCTTTGAGTTTTGGATTTGACTCACCTTTGGGATTTGAGGATCTAAGCCAAGTTTCTCTAAATACAAAACCACAGCTTCTTCACCAGTGTTCTCTGATGCCTGAAAGAGCTCCTAGAACAAATTAGGAAACCGAAAAATGTTTTTAGGTTTTTTTCCCTTCTCTTCTAGAAGAAACTCCAAAGGTCAAAAGGTCTGTTCCCTGACACTCAGACCAATCCTAGACGATTAACCTTTGGAAAATCAAACTAGAATAATAAAGGGAATTCACTGGCTCATGTACTGAATGGCCCAAGGATGGTGGAAGCTTCCAGCAAAGCTTAATCCAGGACTGTATTTTGAGATCAGGAATTGGTTTCCTTCTGTCCTTTTTTTTTTTTTTTTTCTTAAGCTTATTGTTAGTCCATTTTCTTTGATGTTGGTTCCATTATCAAGTAGTCTCTCCCCTCATGGTGTCAAAATGACTGAAAACAGCTCCACAGCTACATGATCCTTCATTCACATCCAACAGAAATTCACATCCAACTGTGTCTCAGCATTTCCAACAATAGTCCTAAGATTTCCTTGGATTGGATTGACTTAGATCATGTGCCCATATCTGAACCAATCATGATGTTTATAAAGAGTGCTGCATGCTGATTGGCCCAAGCCAGAGTCCATTCTTGAAGCTAGGAAGAATGTCAGTCTCACTCAGACCACATGACTGGGGAAGTTGGGGTACAAGAGGCAAAGAAAGTGGGGCATGATGGGTGGCCCCATTTTATTTCTGGGTGACTGAGGAAACCAGAGAGGTTTCCTCAGTCACCCAGAAAGGCACAGTGAGTTCAGGAAGAGGAGAAACTAGACCTCCAGCCCACTGCCCAAAACAGTATTATTCTTTCCTCTCTGTATTTAACTTACTCCCAACCAAAACTGTACAAATATCATCCTGCATTTTTCTACTTCTAGCATTTTATGAAGAAAAGACAGAAATACTTTAAGGTGTTTCTAGGGGAAAGTAACTTACTTGCAGGCGCACTCCATTCCTTAGGAGCAGGTTCAACAATATTCAAGAACAAGCAACAACAACAACAAAAAGGTCCCAGGAACCCAATCCACAGACCAACTCAGTCATCCCAGCCACACAAAGCAACACAAAATGACTGGCAGAGTGAACAAAGAGAAAGCCCCCACTAGGGCCCTGGGGCTTACTCCAGATTTAAGGGAGGAGGCTGGAGGCCAGAACTGCCTTTTCTTTGTTCCCAATTCTCCACGAGGCTATTTGCATTTCACTGTGGTCCTGGATGATTTAAGGAGCCCAGTGAAAACCCTTGGATGTGGTTAGGACATTCATGCTCCAGTGATAAATAATGTGACCAATGTGTATGGCCTAGAGTCACTGTATTATCAAAGAGCTCCTTGGAAACTGGGCAAATGGTAGGGTTGTTTTTTTTTTCCTCTTGCTTGTGACTGGTTTATTTATTTATTTATTTATTTATTTTTCATCTACTTTATGAATTGATTTCTTATCCCTTTCCAAACATATAATACCGTCCTAGGGACTAACACCCATCCTGTCTTTACAACCACATCCTTTCAATACTGCTGTTCCGCCAGAGCTTTGATCAGTGGGTCAGAGTTGAAAGAAAAAGATGAAGGCCCCTTTCCCATCTTTTTCTCCTCACCCACCTCTCCAGACACATTTCCCACACCCCACCTCCCCCAACCCCCCGCCCAAAGAAATCTCCTGGTTTACTTCAAAGGCAGGTCTGCATCCAAAAGAGATAATATTGATGGGGAGTGGGAGTAGAAGGGAGAAAGTAGAGAGGAAGGAGAGGGGTCTCTGGACAGGGAGGGAAGTGAGACAGATGGGCACAGAGTCTGCTGTCTGAGCCTAACTTGTCACTGGGAGGCAGGCCAGGCTGGGAGGACTCAGGCCCTCATATGTGAGGAGGCGTGACAGTGAAAACTCAGCAGTCCAGGCTTATCTTTGCTGGCAGAGAAATCAGGTTTGGACAGATCTGAAGAGAATGACTACTGGTTATTTCTGGAACAGCTTCTTAGATTTGCTGCCATGTCTGTCATGGTGGTTAAGAGCTGGGGTTTGGGAGTCTCGGTTCAAATTCCAGCTCTTTCACATTTTAAGTGTATTCAGTTGAGTAAATCTTTTCTTCTCTAAGCCTCGGACTTCTTGTCTCATCTGGTAGAGGAGAGCAATGTCCTTCCTGTAGTCCCAGCAAACCAACATTAGGGTGAACTGAGCATGCTGCTTTCCAAAGACGAGGCTACCATTGGGACCAAACACCTCACCCTCTTTCTGTATGGATATGAAAATCAGTGGGAAGAGAACTTTATCTCCTTTGATGACCTGAAGTCTTCCAAGCCTCAAGTTGTCAAGAGAGTGAGGATGCAGGATTGAGGAGGAGGCAATTTGCCAGAAGGAAAGGACTATCATGAGGTACATTTGCAGATGGATGAGGGTGGAGGTAGCCCAGGATCAGAGCTGACACTTTCAACTTGAGTTTTCACCAACCCTTCTTCATCACTATGAGCCAGATGAAAGAATGAGCCAAACTAGATTTGGGGTTTCCAGAATATCCACTCAGTTACAGCAGGGGTAGAACACCAGATCCTCAGTTGCAAGCAAGGGCCTGACACAACATCCGAGGAAGTCTTTTGTGCACTCGAACTAGAGATACTTCTGTGTGTTTGAGACAAGGTGACAAGTATTCTGTACTTAGGGGTTATGATAGTATTGTCTTCTTATAGATTTTAGGATCCAATAAGATAATGTGGGCATATAGCACTTTGAACCATGCAAGGCATAGAGTGCATACTCAAGAAATGGTAGCTGTCATTAACATTTCAAGAGCTTTTGTTGTTTTGTTTGAGATAGAGTCTCGTTCTGTCACCCAGGCTGGAGTGCTATGGCAAGATCTCGGCTCACTGTAACCTCTGCCTCACAGGTTCAAGCAATCCTCCTGTCTCAGCCTCCCAAATAGCTGAGATTACAGACACCTGCCATCATGCCTGGCCAATTTTTATATTTTTGTAGAGATGGGGTTTCACCATGTTGGCCAGGCTGGTATTGAACTCCTGAACTCAAGTGATCCACCCACTTCAGCCTCCCAAAATGTTGGGATTACAGGCATGAGCCACTGCACCCAGCCTTTAAGAGCTTTAAATGTGCTTCATTTAAACGGTAAGTTCCTTCAGAGCATTATTTTTTCAAGGTGGAAAAATTAGGACACAACTCAGACTTGAAATGTGTCCCTCATTTCGCATGGTGGCTTTTTGGGCACTGACGCTGGTAGTGTTTTCTTTTCCACTGTCCTATCATCATAGAACTTGGCTTTGTGACATTGTAAAAGTCTTTTGTGCCAGGACAACCAATTAGGCATTGAAGGATGGAGGAGCCTGGCACTCAAGGGTTTATTTTTTCCATTTGTCTTTCAAGGGCAGTGATGGTTGCTTTCCAGAGCCACAGTGGCTCCAGCTGTGTTAGCCCCTCCAAACGAAAGATTTACAGACATGTTTTTAGGGGTACCTTGCCCACTCTGTGGGTTCAGCATTGCCTAAATCACATGCTGACTTCTTTTTGCCATTTGTTACATACCTGGACCCTTTGTGTCCTTCCTCTAAGCTGTCATCCTGTGGTTACTCGGCAATTGCCAACTGGTTTTTCATATTAGCCCAAGAAAAACATCATTAGGAAGGGCGAGTCTGTGGCCAAATCCATTGCTTAATGGTCTGCAAAGCCAAACAGAAATAAATTGGAGGTATCTAAGCTGAAGGCCTCTCTGCTAGCAGGGAAAGCGAAACTTGACACTTGAAATATGAAAAATGGCAAGGCTGCCACTGCCACACTGCAGAAAGTTTCCTCTAAATAAAGTCACTTATAGAAATGTACTGTTTCTCTTGAGGTCGTCTTGTAAAGCTGGTCTAGAAAGGAAGGCCCTTTTCTCTACAAGGTAAAGCAATCATGTTCTCAGTTTTCATTAAAATCCTCATTTGCCACAGAACTGACTCTATTTCTTCTTAATGAAGCTGCAAAATTATACAGAAGGCAACTCAACACCATCTCCTGTTGGGTCACTCTTTCTCCCCGTCCTGCCACTCCATTTCTCCCTTCTTCGGTGCTCACCTATCTTTCCATCACTGTCCCACTCCTGCTTCCACCACCCTTCCCCTCACTGCACTGCCTCACTCCTGCCTTGCTGTGGCTTGAATGTTTGTGCCCTTCCAAAATTTATATATCGAAAATTTAATGCCCAGTGCAACACTATTAAGAGGTAGGGCACTTAGGAGGTGATTAGGCCACTAGGACTTGCCCTCGTGGATGGGATTAGCAACCTTACAAAAGGGCTGGGGGGAACCAGTTAGGCCCTTTTTTGCCTTTCTGTCCCTTAGACATGTGAGGACACAGCATGAATCCTCTCTGGTGGGTGAGGCCACGAGGCACCATGTTGAAAGCAGAGACTGGGCCTTCACAGACATAGAATCTGCCAGAGCCTTGTTCTTGGACTTCCCAGCCTCCAGAACTGTGAGAAATAAACCCCTGTTCTTTATAAATTACCCAGCCTCAGGTGTTTTGTTATAGCAGTAGGAATGGGGTAAGACATATCTCAATTGCCTCACCTCTACCTCTACCACCTCACCACTACCTCCACCATCTTATTCTTACCTCTACCATCCCACCACTACCTCCACCATCATTCACATGCACCTTCACTGCCACACAATCCCATGGATACGAAAACAGAAAAACCAGTTCCCTTCAATGGTAACGCTCAGGCTGATATCAAACATCTTAATAGTATAACGTAGAGATGACAAATTCTGAGGAAAGAAATGGTGACCCAAGAATTTTATAACCAAGGAAGTTTTATTTCAAATTCAAAGGCAACAGCCAAGTTAAAACACGCACACACGCACACACACACACACCCCACAGAAATCGGAGATGTAGCAATAATGAGCCCTTTGAAATAAATAAAAAAGACTTATTAAATCCAGCCAACCAAAAGATGAATCAAAATAAAGAACTCAGAAAAACAGACTAAAAATGTTTTAAAAGAATAGGTGGTGGACATTAATATGTCAGAATATTAAACTAAAGCTATTTAGCTACAATGATTGCCACTTAATACTTAAAAAATAATCATATAACATAAAAATTGAGAAATCGAGTATATTGGTGAAATGAAAAAGTTATAATTTCTTAGAGTGCCTTGTTAGGGAATGTATAGATAAGCTTAAATTTAAAACTTAAAAAAATCTGCAACCCCAACATGTTCATTTGTTTGGTAATCTTTATGTTTTTAGCTTCAGTAGGCTCTTTTGGGAACTTATCACTAGTTGTACCATAAATATTTATTTGAAATTTAGTAATTCTCTGTTTCTTTGCTGCTATGAAATAACAGACTATTTAATTTAATACATTTGGTTTTAATAAAGACATCCATGGAACATTCCTGTATTTTCTCTCTATTGTTTTATCCATGTGTGGAGAAAGAGGATGAAACTATGATTACAAGTGTCGAAGGTGGTTATTTCTATGTGATGAGATTTGGGAGCACCTTTAGTTTTCTTCTTTGCACTTTGCTGTGCTGTGTGACTTGTTTTAATCATTATCATGTAGCATTTTACAAAGATAATACTATTAAAGAAAATTAAAATGTGAAATTTGAACAAAGAAGAGTGACCAATGCCTTCTCTCTGGCTCCCTGGACCCCTCTTCAACATGCTAGAGGGGCCCTCAGGAGCAACACGGATTGTCAGGATGAAGGATGTTCTGTCTGAACATTGTCTCCTGAACTATTTCTATCTGCACCAGAGGTGGATTTCCTAGCAATTCAACTCATCAACTGCCCCTTGCATGTGCCAACATGACCTGGAAAATTTAATGTCTAATGTTTCTACATTGCAGGAAACCAGCATGAGCATACACATCCATTCAGAGGAGGTGAAAGTGGAGTGACTGATGCTAGAATCCCCATCTTCTGAGTCAACAGTCCAGAGAACAAGGCCAAAACAGCCACAAATACTTTTCAGGCTTCAGGATCAAATTTTTTATTCTTGAACAATCCAAGCTCTTTAAGAAAAATAAAGTTTCTATATTTCCTGAATTTGAATGTTGGCCTGCCTTGCTAGGTTGGGGAAGTTCTCCTGGATAATATCCTGCAGAGTGTTTTCCAGCTTGGTTCCATTCACCCTGTCACTTTCAGGTACACCAATCAGATGTAGATTTGGTCTTTTCACATAGTCCCATATTTCTTGGAGGCTTTGTTTGTTTCATTTTACTCTTTTTTCTCCAAACTTCTCTTCTCACTTCATTTCATTCATTTGATCTTCACTGATACCCTTTCTTCCAGTTGATCAAATCGGCTACTGAAGCTTGTGCATTTGTCACATAGTTCTCGTGCCATGGTTTTCAGCTCCATCAGGTCATTTAAGGACTTCTCTACACTGGTTATTCTAGTTAGTCATTTGTCTAATCCTTTTGCAAGGTTTTTAGCTTCTTTGTGATGGGTTCGAACTTCCTCCTTTAGCTCGGAGAAGTTTGATCATCTGAAGCCTTCTTCTTTCAACTTGTCAAAGTCATTCTCCATCCAACTTTGTTCTGTTGCTGGCGAGGAGCTGCATTCCTTTGGAGGGGAAGAGGTGCTCTGATTTTTATAATTTTCAGCTTTTCTGCTCTGTCTTTTCCCCATCTTTGTGGTTTTATCTACCTTTGGTCTTTGATGATGGTAACATACAGATGGGGTTTTGGTGCAGATGTCCTTTCTGCTTGTTAGTTTTCCTGTGGAGTTTGCTGGAGGTCCACTCCAGACCTTGTTTGCCTAGGTATCAGCAGTGGAGGCTGCAGAACAGCAAATATTGCTGCATAGCAAATGTTGCTGCCTGATTGTTCCTCTGGAAGCTTTGTCTCAGAGGGGTACCCGGCTGTGTGGGGTGTCAGTCTGCCCCTACTGGGAGGTGCCTCCCAGTTAGGCTACTCGGGGGTCAGGGACCCACTTGAGGAGGCAGTCTGTCTGTTCACAGATCTTAAAGTCCATGCTGGGAGAACCACTACTCTCTTCAAAGCTGTCAGACAGGGACATTTAAGTCTGCAGAGGTTTCTGCAGCCATTTTTTCAGCTATGCCCTGCCCCTAGAGGTGGAGTCTACAAAGGCAGGCAGGCCTCCTTGAGCTGTGGTGGGTTCCACCCAGTTCCAGCTTCCCTGCTGCTTTGTTTAACTATTCAAGCCTCAGCAATGGCGGGCACCACTCCCCCAGCCTGGCTGCCGCCTTGCAGTTCAATCTCAGACTGTTGTGCTAGCAATGAGCGAGGCTCCGTGGGCGATGGACCCTCCAAGCCAGGCATGGGATATAATCTCGTGGTGTGCTGTTTGCTAGGACCATTGGAAAAGCACAGTATTAGGGTGGGAGTGACCCGATTTTCCAGGTGCCATCTGTCACAGCTTCCCTTGGCTAAGAAAGGGAATTCCCTGACCCCTTGCACTTCCTGGGTGAAGCGATGCCTCACCCAGCTTCAGCTCACACTCAGTGGGCTGCAACAACTGTCCTGCACCCACTGTCCAACACGCCCCAGTGAGATGAACCCGGTACCTCAGTTGGAAATGAAGAAATCACCCATCTTCAATGCTACAAAGATACTCCTCGAGAAGAGCAACTCCAAGACATAATTGTCAGATTCACCAAAGTTGAAATGAAGGAAAAAATGTTAAGGGCAGCCAGAGAGAAAGGTTGGGTTACCCACAAAGGGAAGCCCATCAGACTAACAGCAGACCTCTTGGCAGAAACTCTACAAGCCGGAAGAGAGTGGGGGCCAATATTCAACATTCTTAAAGAAAAGAATTTTCAACTCAGAATTTCATATCCAGCCAAACTAAGCTTCATACATAAAGGAGAAATAAAATCCTTTACAGACAAGCAAATGCTTAGAGATTTTGTCACCACCAGGCCTGCCCTTCAAGGGCCCCTGAAGGAAGCACTAAATATGGAAAGGAACAACCAGTACCAACCACTGCAAACACATGCCAAATTGTAAAGACCATCAATGCTAGGAAGAAACTGCATCAACTAATGAGCAAAATAACCAGCTAACATCATAATGACAGGATAAAATTCACACATAACAATATTAACCTTAAATATAAATGGGCTAAATGCTCCAATTAGAAGACACAGACTGGCAAATAAAGAGTCAAGATCCATCAGTGTGCTGTATTCAGGAGATCCATCTCACGTGCAGAGACACACCTAGGCTCAAAATAAAGGGATGGAGGAAGATCTACCAAGCAAATGGAAAATAAAAAAGGCAGGGGTTGCAATCCTAGTCTCTGATAAAACAGAATTTAAGCCAACAAAGATCAAAAGAGACAAAGAAGGCCATTACATAATGGTAAAGGGATCAATTCAACAAGAAGAGCTAACTATACTAAATATATATGCACCCAATACAGGAGCACCCAGATTCATAAAGCAAGTCCTTTGAGACTTACAAAGAGACTTAGACTCCCACACAATAATAATGGGAGACTTTAACACCCCACTGTCAACATTAGACAGATCGAAAGAGAAAGTTAACAAGGATATCCAGAAATTGAACTCAGCTCTGCACCAAGCAGACCTAATAGACGTCTACAGAACTCTCCACCCCAAATCAACAGAATATACATTCTTCTCAGCACCACATCACACTTAATGCAAAATTGACCACATAGTTGGAAGTAAAGAACTCCTCAGCAAATGTAAAAGAACAGAAATTATAACAAACTGTCTCTCAGACCACAGGGCAATCAAACTAGAACTCAGGATTAAGAAACTCACTCAAAACCGCTCAACTACGTGGAAACTGAACAACCTGCTCCTGAATGACTACTGGGTACATAACGAAATTAAGGCAGAGATAAAGATGTTCTTTGAAACCAATGAGAACAAAGACACAACATACCAGAATCTCTGGGACACATTTAAAGCAGTGTGTAGAGGGAAATTTATAGCACTAAATGCCCACAAGAGAAAGCGGGAAAGATCTAAAATTGATACCCTAACATCACAATTAAAAGAACTAGAGAAGCAAGAGCAAACACATTCAAAAGCTAGCAGAAGGCAGGAAATAACTAAGATCAGAGCAGGACTGAAGGAGATAGAGACACAAAAAATCCTTCAAAGAATCAATGAATCCAGGAGCTGGTTTTTTGAAAAGATCAACAAATTGATAGACTGCTAGCAAGACTAATAAAGAAGAAAAGAGAGAAGAATCAAATAGATGCGATAAAAAATGATAAAGGGTATATCATCACTGATCCCACAGAAATAAAAACTACCATCAGAGAATAGTATAAACACCTCTATGTGAATAAACTAGAAAATCTAGAAAAATGGATAAATTCCTGGACACATACACCCTCCCAAGACTAAACCAGGAAGAAATTGAATCCCTGAATAGACCAATAACAGGCTCTGAAATTGAGGCAATAATTAATAGCCTACCAACCAAAAAAAGCCCAGGACCAGACAGCCGAATTCTACCAGAGGTACAAGGAGGAGCTGGTACCATTCCTTCTGAAACTATCCCAATCAATAGAAAAAGAGGGAATCCTCCCTAACTCATTTTATGAGGCCAGCATCATCCTGATACCAAAGCCTGGCAGAGACACAACAAAAAAAAGAGAATTTTAGACCAAGATCCCTAATGAACATTGATGCAAAAATCCTCAATAAAATACTGGCAAACCGAATCCAGCAGCACATCAAAAAGCTTAGGATACAAGGTTGGTTCAACATATGCAAATCAATAAATGTAATCCAGCATATAAACAGAACCAAAGACAAAAACCACATAATTATCTCAATAGATACAGAAAAGGCCTTTGACAAAATTCAACAGCCCTTCATGCTAAAAACTCTCAATAAATTTGGTATTGATGGGACATATCTCAAAATAATAAGAGCTACTTATGACAAACCCACAGCCAATATCATACTGAATGGGCAAAAACTGGAAGCATTCCCTTTGAAAACTGGCACAAGACAGGGATGCCCTCTCTCACCACTCCTATTCAACATAGTGTTGGAAGTTCTGGCCAGGGCTATCAGGCAGGAGAAAGAAATAAAGGGTATTCAATTAGGAAAAGAGGAAGTCAAATTGTCCTTGTTTGCAGATGACATGATTGTATATTTAGAAAACCCCATTGTCTCAGTCCAAAATCTCCTTAAGCTGATAAGCAACTTTAGTAAAGTCTCAGGATACAAAATCAATGTGCAAAAATCACAAGCATTCTTATACACCAATAACAGAAAAACAGAGAGCCAAATCATGAGTGAAATCCCATTCACGATTGCTTCAAAGAGAATAAAATACCTAGGAATCCAACTTACAAGGGATGTGAAGAATCTCTTCAAGGAGAACTACAAACCACTGCTCAATGAAATAAAAGAGGACACAAACAAATGGCAGAACATTCCATGTTCATGGATAGGAAGAATCAGTATCATGAAAATGGCCATACTGCCCAAGGTAATGTATAGATTCAATGCTATCCCCATCCAGCTACCAATGACCTTCTTCAAAGAATTAGAAAAAACTACTTTGAAGTTCATATGGAACCAAAAAAGGGCCTGTATTGCCAAGACAATCCTAAGCCAAAAGAACAAAGCTGGAGGCATCATGCTACCTGACTTCAAACTATACTACAAGCCTACAGTAATCAAAACAGCATGGTACAGGTACCAAACATAGACCAGTGGAACAGAACAGAGCCCTCAGAAATAATACCACAGATCTACAACCATCTGATCTTTGACAAACCTGACAAAAACAAGAAATGGGGAAAGGATTCCCTATTTAATAAATGGTGCTGGAAAAACTGGCTAGCCATATGTAGAAAGCTGAAACTGGATCCCTTCCTTACACCTTATACAAAAATTAATTCAAGATGGATTAAAGATTTAAATGTTAGACCTAAAACCATAGAAACCTGGAAGAAAACCTAGGGAATACCATTCAGGACATAGGCATGGGCAAGGACTTCATGTCTAAAACACCAAAAGCAATGGCAACAAAAGCCAAAATTGACAAATGGGATCTAATTAAACTAAAGAGCTTCTGCACAGCAAAAGAAACTACCATCAGAGTGAACAGGCAACCTACAGAATGGGAGAAAATTTTTGTAATCTACTCATCTGACAAAGGGCTAATATCCAGAATCTACGAAGAACTCAAACTTACACGAAAAAAACAAAGAATCCCATCAAAAATTGGGCAAAGGATGCGAACAGACACTTCTCAAAAGAAGACATTTATGCAGCCAACAGACACATGAAAAAATGCTCATCATCACTGGTCATCCGAGAAATGAAAATCAAAACCACAATGAGATACCATCTCATACCAGTTAGAATGGTGATCATTAAAAAGTCAGGAAACAACAGGTGCTGGAGAGGATGTGGAGAAATAAGAATACTTTTACACTGTTCGTGGGACTGTAAACTAGTTCAACCATTGTGGAAGACAGTGTGGCGATTCCTCAAGGATCTAGAACTAGAAATACCATTTGACCCAGCCATCCCATTACTGGGTATATACCCAAAGGATTATAAATCATGCTGCTATAAAGACACATGCACACGTATGTTTATTGCGGCACTATTCACAATAGCAAAGACTTGGAACCAACCCAAATGTCTATCAGTGATAGACTGGATTAAGAAAATGTGGCACACATACTCCATGGAATATTATGCAGCCATAAAAAAGGATGAGTTCATGTCCTTTGTGGGGACATGGATGAAGTTGGAAACCGTCATTCTCAGCAAACTATTGCAAGGACAAAAAACCAAACACTGCATGTTCTTACTTACAGGTGGGAATTGAACAATGAGAACACTGGGATGCAGGAAGGGGAACATCACACACTGGGGCCGGTCGTGGGGTGGGAGGAGGGGGGAGGGATAGCATTAGGAGATATATCTAATGTAAATGATGGGTTAATGGGTGCAGCACACCAACATGTATACACATATAACAAACCTGCACATTGTGCACATGTACCCTAGAACATAAAATATAATTTAAAAAAAAGAAAAAGAAAAAGAAAGTTTCTAAAGAAATCAACAAAAGTGAAAAAGAACCTTGTTTCAACCAAAATTGAATGACACATGAGGTGTTTAGGTGCACCGTATTTGGGACAAGTAGAGAGGGCTCATCACCTGCTGTTAGGGAGGCCTGTATGTCTCAGGTGCCCAGATGTTCCGGGCAATGCGGGGGCAGAGATTCAGAAGCGTGATCAGAGCAGCCTTCCAAGAAGAATCTGTTAGTGCCCCCGACAGAATCCCAACGTGAGGAAAACAATGTCTTTAATGCATGCCCTAAGCACTTCATAGTCATTAAATCCCATTCAATCTTTACAACATTCTTACAAGGTCAATGCTACTATTGTCTCCATTTTAGACATAGAGAAACTGAAGCTCAAACAGTTTAAGCAATGTAGCCAAGGCCACACAGCTAATATTCGTTGGCCTCAGGATTTAAAAACAAGTAAGAGGTGAACTACTCAATCTTGACAGCATTCCTAAAAAGGACAGGAGAGTTAATTCAACAAAACTGACTAGCTGAGAGAGGAGCACAGTGGTAGCGGGACTCCAATCAGACAAGAGTCTATCCTGGGCAACAAAGGCCCAGAGTCAGGGAATTCTGAATGGCAGCAGGAATAGCCACAGGAGGCAGAGATGTGGTTCCCAGTTCTATCCCAAAGCCCAATTTATACAGCCTGATGGGTCAAGGAGAGGTACCCTATTCCTCATGATGGCATGGTAGCTAGAAGGATGTCAAAGCTCCCTAGCTGGATCTGGCCCCAGTGAGGCAGAGGCCAAGATTATCACATGACCTAAGAAGCCTCTTGAACTTTCTAGAGATATAAACTCTTGGGTGGAATTTAATATAAGCCCTGTCTTAAATTAAGCTTCACACCAGGTGAAAAATTTATTCATGTAACCAAATACCACCAAGTGACTGGATGGTTGGGTCACCCAAGGCTGGGTCATAGGACAAGACTGGTATGTCTTGTTCCCACAGTGAATTGCAGCTCTCAAAATTGCATTATCCAAAGGTGCTCTCTGTCCATTTGCTGTAGCTGTTGTGATCCCATCTCTCTGGCAGCCTTAAGCATGTTGTTGTCTACAGCCACAGCTGGGCAGGGGGAAACCAGCAGTCACCATGAGAAGACAACTCTTCTAGCACCTTCCTCCTGCTGGGGGAACATCCTGACTCCAAAGCCACCACATATTGCCATGGTAGCTGTGAACTGAACAACCTTGGAGGTGCCATTCACAGAGACCGAAATGGAATGATGCCTCTTGGAGCTGTGTGACATGGTGGCCCTGGATTCTTGCCAACTTCTGCAAAGTCAACCTCAATTCATCCTTTATGACCCAGCTCTCCTCTCTAAACACTCCCCTAGCCTCCACCGCAAGAAGTAATAGTAATAATAATAACTGGCATTTACTGCATACTAGGTAATTGCCACGCAGTGCACTAAACACCTTACATGCAGTAGCACATATCATAGTTATCACTATTATCTCCATTTTATAAATGATGAAACCAAGGCTTTGAAACCTGGAGTTACTTTCCCAAAGTTCCAGAGCTAGTAAGAGGCGGGATTCAAATGAAGCAGGCTGACTCTGAAGCCCAAGCACTCACTGTCCACTCTGCCAGCTGTGCCTTCTTTTTACTTTGCAATACAGTCAAACCTCTATATCTGCATGCTCTGTATCTGTGGATTCAACCAACTGCAGATAGAAAATACTTTAAAAAATAAAAAACAATATAGTGTAACAACTATTTACATAGGATTTACATTGTATTAGGTATTATAAGTAATCTAGAGATGCTTTAAAGTGTATGGGATAATGTATGTAGGTGATATGCAAATATGGTGTCATTTTATATCAGAGACTTGAGCATCCACAGATTTTGGCATCCTCAGGGATCCTGAAGCCAGTGCTATGCAGAGACCAAGGGACAACTGTACCTACCTGGAATCCACCATTCTCCTAGTACCTATCATACTTGGATGCACTAACTTGTTTATGATCGGTCTCTTCTACTAGACTGTGAGCTCTTTGGGATGAAGGATCCTATCTTATTCAATCTTATATACCCTGGTATTTACTAAAGAGTTGGAACTCCAGAACTGTTTGATAAAAGCATGCATGCATGTGTGGTGATGGCCACTTGGCATAGACCATTTCTACTCTGACTCCATTCTGGGCTCTGGCCCTCAGGTTGCCTGAACACAAGACACACAGTCTCATTCAAAGGAGCTCAGGGGATGACAGAGGATGGGAAAGGGTATAGCAGGGCTCTTGACCCCATCTTGTTTTAATTAATTACTAAGGGATTCAGGAAATGTTGACTATCAACTTACAGGCCAATGGAAGACTCAGAGGCATCACTTTCTGAACCAGGAATCACCCTCCTCTCTTGATCCTGAGACTAGCATCCCTAAAGCCAAGCATTGCAAAGTGGCTTTTACTCTCTTAAACAGAAGAGAGACTTGCATCTATGCTGATCAAAGCCTTTACACAGCCACTTGTATTCATGTTCAAAGGCCTACAGCCATGAACCTTGAAGATGTGCTGGTCCAGTAATTTTCAAACACTGTTACCAATAAAACCTTCTTGTATGGAAGGCCAATATATAAATCAGATAAAGGATGAACAGCTGGGGTTGAAGTGGGGGGCCTGGAGCACCCCAGCTCAGCCTTTTATTTGCCTGCCTCCATAGCACCTCCTGGGGCACCTCTCTGATACCCCTAGGGCTTCACTGAACACAGCATAGGGCCACTGATTTTGCCTCATTCCTCCAGCTTGTAAGTGAAAAAGAGAGGACCAGAGAAAGGAAGAGACTCGCTAAGGGTCTCGAGCACATGTGCTGCTGCTTCTTTGAGCATCTCCTTGCGTACAAAGCTGATCCAGCAAGCAGTATCTTTACAATGACTGGGCCTTGCTGCAACTTGTTCTGCAACAGGGAAGAGCATGTTCTGATCCACCCTCACTTTCTCCTGTGTCCTGGGGAATGTGTTTCTAGAGTACTCCAGTGCGTGGTGAGAATCTTGAATTCACATCGCTCCCCAACATAAGCCCCATAATATAGTTTGGATCTGTGTCCCCACCCAAATCTCATGTCCAGTTGTAATCCCCAGTGTTGGAGGAGGGGCCTGGTGGGAGGTGACTGGAACACACGGGCAGAGTTCTCATGGATGGTTTAGCACCATTCCCCACTTGGTACCACATAGTGAGTGAGTTCTCACGAGATCTGGTTGTTTAAAAGTGTTTCACACATGGTAAAAGGCAAGGCCAGAGCAGGCATCTCACATAGCAGGAGCAGGACCAAGAAAGAGAATCTGCTCCAGTCGTGCCTTCCACCATGAGTAAAAGTTCCCTGAGGTCTCCCCAGAAGCAGTTGCTGCTATGCTTCCTGTACAGCCTGTTGAACCATGAGCCAATATAACTTCTTCTCTTTATAAATTACACAGTCTCAGGTATTTCTTTATAGCCATGTGAGAATGGAGGAATACACCCCATATTCATTTCTGAGACCTGCCATAACAAATCACCATGAACTGAGCAGCTTAGAACACCAGAAGTTTATTCTCCCACAGTTCAGGAGATCAGGTGACTGAGTCAAGATGTCAAGGTTGGTTCCTTCTGGAGGCTCTGAGGCTCCCATGCCTCTCTCGTGGATTTTGGTGTTTGCTGGCAATCCTTGGAGTTCCTTGGCTTGTAGACATACCACTCCAATCTCTGCCTACATCTTCATGTCACTTTATTCTCTGCATGTCTCTCTGTGTCCCCTTCTTTTAAGGACAGCAATCATTAGATTTAAGGACACCAATTATTAGATTTAGATCCCATCCTAAATCCAGGATGATTTCAACTTGAGATTCTCAACTAAATTACACTGATAAACACCTTATTTCCAAATAAGATGACATCCTGAGGTTTTAGATGGATATGAATTTTGGGAGGATAATATTCAATGCATGATAAGCCCCAAGTGAGTCACCAGGGGACTCAAAACCCAGGACTTCAGGTTCTTTGGCTAGCCCAGGGCTGGGTCCCTCCAGCTGAGCCAGTGCAGTCCCTGCTAAAATAGCTCTTGATTGACAACACAGGCCCCTCAACTCCTCCACCACACCCTGTCAATGGTGTCAGCAGGATGGGGTCCACACCTCCTGTGCTGGTAGAGATAATCTAGAGAGGAAATCCTGAGCTGCCCAGATGACACAAGAAATTTTCCTCCTAGGAGGGTGGCCTAAGTTGTTTCTCCAATTGCCCTTTGCTCCTCAGTCAGCAATGAGCATAGGAAGGGGCTCTCCTCAGCTTCTCCTGACGTCAACTCAAATGTTGACAGTGCCTATAAACCAAGAGACAGGGAGCTTATCAGTGACATACCAAACCCAGGAAATGCTTACTACACTTTCATATCTGGATCTGGAAGCCAACATTTATAGCATCCTGGAGCACCTTCAGATTATGTCCAGTGCACTTCAAGAAAATGAGTAAGCAGCTTTCTCTGCAGAGAAACCTGGTGGCCAGGGTTGGAGGAACGCAATTGCTGGGTGATGCAATGGAAGTTTCAGAGAAGGCCCCACCTGAGGCTTCTACAAATGAGACTTTGGTGAGAATTGTGAACTTGAACAAAGCCAGTTACCATGAGATAGCACCTTAGTCTAGATGGTGACAAGTCTGAACACGCTGAAATTGAGATGATACTTTGGTTTCTGTGTGCCTCTTTGCTGCATTTTGGCTTTTTATATCCAAGACTGCCTGCTTCTTGACCCGTACTTTGCCCCAGCAGTACCTGCTCTCCCTCTGTGTTAGGGAAGATTTTGGGGTTATAACTGTTAGACTGAGATAAGAGCAGAAGTTTTGGCTTCAGACAAACCTGAGTTTGTGTCCAAGCTCTGCCACTTAAGAACAGTATGAGTCACGCAAATTACACTGAGCTAATAATAATACTGCCTAACAGGATTGTTAGAAATTAAATAATCAGTTGATGCCAGATGCTTATCCCAATGATGGCACACAGCACAAACTCAACAAATGTTAGCTATCATTATCATTACTATTACTGTTGTTATTTACAATATCATAAGGAAGACAAACTCACATGCTCCCCCCAAAAAATACACTCTATATGATACAGTTGAAGAAGAGTTGGTGTTATCTCATACTTCCAGTGATCTTTGCCCTGCAATTCCTGTGGCTGAACAGATAATATTAGAAGCTGCTAACATTTTTTGAAGGTTTGTTGCATGTCACATACCATTCTAAGTGCTTTACTTCAACCAACAACCCTGAGAGCTGTAGATACTATTATTATCATCTCTACAGAAAAGGAAGTAAATTGCAAAATAATTATGCATTGCCTAAGATCACACATCTAATAATGGTGGAACTAGAATTAGAACCAAGGCAGCCTAGCTCAGAATCTGCAAGCTTAACTATCCACTGTCCTACCCTCCTGACAGAAGTTGGTGACCCCTCCAACTAGGATAGATTCCACTTCCAGGTACTTCAAAGAACTCTCAGCAGGAATTTTTAACTGACAATTTGATTTGACAGAATTGTCCTGCCTATATCCTAATTGATCCCTTCAACTTGGATTCAGAAAGAGTACATGGGTTGCCTGAAGTTCTGAAGCTAGTCTCTGACAGATCTTCAGACAGCCTGACTGGAGCCAGGTTTCCATGAAAATTCAAAAGAAAGGAAAAACCCAGACTGCAGTAGATTCTTCCCAAATACCCACAGGGTTGCATTTTAATTGATTATTGGGCTTAGCTACCAGGTCCAAGGTTAATTTGCCAGGTTGATCCTACAGGGGCACTCTGCAGTCCCAGGGCAGAGTCCAGCCACAGGAATATGGGCTGGGGATCTGCCATTATTCCTGGGAGAAGGAATGGGGGGAGTTGAGGGCTGAAATCAGATCTTGGAGGAATGCAGTTACTGGGTGATGCAATGGAACTGACACCAGGATGGAGATTCTTGAGCTAAGAAGAACAAAAACTGTTCTCAGCCCCTGGGGGATATCCCACTGAAGTCAAGACATTCATTCCAGAAAAGGAGGAGTTGAGATGTGTGGATTTCACTCTTAGTTGGGAGAATGATGTTAAATAGTATACTGAATGGTACTATACAAACCTTTGACCTTGGCCCAGAGGATATATCTTAAAGTTTCTTTAGGAGAAGAGAGTATCATATGAAGGAAAAGAGGCAAACCATTCTCTTGGTATCTAGTGATCAAGCTATATCTCTAGGACCAGGCAGGCTGGGGGAAGAGAACCATCCTCTATTTCTGTCACAGTTGTGAGTTTAACATCATCAGAGGTGTCACAGTCACTGAGTGTCAAGTGATGGCCGCCCACAGTGGCAGCCACAGAAAAGCTTTAATTCCCATCCAGAGAAACATGAGCCACCTCACTCCACCCCCAGGACTCTGCCAGGGGTAGAAGAAAGAACCGAAGGACTGGAAATACTAGCAATTTTCCCAAGAAGAGGCTCTAAATCTAATACAGCTGATAGGGTCTTTAGGCCCCCCCAGGGAAAAATAAGAATATTATCCTTGTAATCCTCTCAACTGTACCAATAGACAGTTAGTCGGATTACCTCCAATTTACAGATAAGGAAACCAGGATTGAAAAATTAAGTGGAAACTCCTCCTTTTCTGTCCCTGACTTTCTGTCTGTGTACTCACGAGAGACTTCAGGCTTCTTGGAAGGATTGAGAAGAAGCTTCTACCTGTCCTTCCACCTCTCATTTCCTCCTCTGAAGATGACACATCTAAATAAGGAAAAACAGATAGGTTTACCTTCTACATTCACACCACTCTGACAACAGATATGTGGGTTTTTTCCACACCAACCAATTTGCCAACTCTCTGTGGACACCAACTGGATGTCCTAGAATTTAACTCAATTTGACGGTATCTACCTGGACACAGCATTAGATCTCACAGGTTAAGGGCTCAGTCCCACAGAACTGCCTCCCCCCGTTACGGTAGGTAGCTAGTCCTCCCTCAGCCACCACACCAGGAATGTCAGCAACCATCAGGTGATGGTCAGGCAGCTGTTAACTGTCTCTCTAAAATAATAATTGGTCTCAGCCAGTGCCAGGAAAAGGCAATGTTCTAGTAGATAGAAACACCTGAAACTGATAGCCAGCAGCTTCCTGATAAGATCCCAGGAGGTGGGCGATTGGGCTCACACATGAGCATTAAGAGGAAAAATGGCAGCACTTAACTAGTATATGATGACCTTATAGGAACATTCGACTGGTAACGGAAGAATGCCTCAAGTGAGCATGTGTACAATCCAGTGAACACACTGCTCCTGCGGCCCCTCCCAAGTGCTGGCAGCCACTGCACTGGCAGACAGCCCACCCCAAGGGAAGAGTCAGGAGAGAAGGGATACAAGACCCCAGAAGCATGCCAGCATATAAAACCCCATATCAAAGGTCAAATCATGCACTTCATCTTTCAAGTTGCCCTCTTCCAAGTGTACTTTATTTCCTTTCATTCCCACTCTAAAGCTTTTAAATAAACTTTCACTCCTGCTCTAAAACTTGCCTTGGTCTCTCCCTTTGCCTTATGCCCCTTGGTTGGATTCTTTCTTCTGAGGAGGCAAGAATGGAGGTTGCTCCTCACCCATACGATTTGCTGCTACTAACATACTTTGGTGCCACATGACTTGAATATATTCCACTGCTAACACCCCTACCAACTTCGGACATCAATTGTAAGTCCAGGCTGTTACCTGTGCTTCTGACCAATTGGCTATAAGTTGGAGGTTCCTGGTAACCCTTCCTCATGTTAGATTATTGCTAGAACAGCGTACAGGATTCAAGAAAACAGTTGCTTATTAGATCACTGGTTTCTTATAAAGAATACAAATTAGGAACAGCCTGGAATGAGCGAGGTGCTCATGGCTATAATCCCAGCACTTTGGGAGGGTGAAGCAGGTGGATTGCTTGAGCTCAGGAGTTTGAGACCAGCCTGGGAAATGTGGCAAAACCCCTGCTCTACTAAAAAACACAAAAAGTAGCTGGGTGTGGTGGTTCGTGCCTGTAGTCCCAGCTACTGGGGGAACTAAGGTGGGAAAATAGCTTGAGCCTGGGAGGTGGAGGTTGCAGTGAGCCAAGATCATGCCAATGCATCTCCAGCCTGGGCAACAGAGCAAGACTCTGTCTCAAAAATAAATAAATAAATAAATAAACAAACAAATAAAAATCAGGAACAGCCAGATAGAAGCCATGTATAAAGCAAAGTGTGTGAGAAGTGGGGAAGCTTCCGTGCCCTCTCTGGGCACACCAAACTCCAGGAACCTCCACACATTCAGCTGTCCTGAAGCTTTCTAATGGTGTTCTTTTGAGTTGTTATAGAGGCCTCATTATATAGGCATGATTGATTAAATCATTGCCCATTGGTGATTGACTCAACCTTTAGCTCCTCTCCCTTCCCCACAGGTTGGGGGATGGGGCTGAAAATTCCCACCTTCTAATCATCTGGTTGGTTCTCCTGGCAACTGGACCTCCCCATCCTGAGGCTATCCAGGAGCTCCCAGCTACTTGTCATCTCATTAACATGCAAAAAGTTGTCACTTTCCAGAACTCTAAGGGTTTTAGGAGTGTGTACCAGGAAACAGGGATGAAGACCAAATAGATACACATTTATTGTTATAAATCCCAATATCATCGTATCTAATTAGGGAGACTGATAAAAGTTGGGAGCACATGAATTTCATTCCTTTCTAGGCTATTGACATTTTCAGAGTAGCCTGCCTCTACTCCTATCCCCAGCTCCCAAACACACACATATTCCCCTCCATGTGGTAAGCCAACTGCTACCATAGGAGGACTCCTGCTGGTTCTTTATCAGCTTTGAACACCTGGGTAAGATTCACCCCATGGATGGATCCAGATGTCTAGGGTCGGGAAACCTGATCTTGCCTGCAGGTCCCATCAAACTTTATTAGTAACGAAGCTGATGAATTAATGTGTTAAGATTCAACTGGTCCCAACTTCATAGAGAAAAGAAGATCTGGTCACTTTAGAAAGCCCAAGGGTTTTCTTCCAACAACAACTTGCCCCAAATCAAACAGCTAGGAAGTGTGTAGATGGTACTCACACTGCCTGCTGAATCCAGGCAGTCTGACTCCAAATTCTGAGCTTTTAACCACTATGCTACATTGACGATGAGGAGGAAACTGAGGCCAAGGAGGTGAGGAAGGAGTCGTGTCTCAAGAGCCTTGCAGAACATGGAGGAAGTTTGGATTCCATCACAAGAGCTGTAGGGAGCCACACACGTGTTTCAAGCAAAGAGAGTAGACACTACCATCTGCAACAGCCCTGGACCAAACCCCTACAGTTAAAACTTTAGGTTAGAATTTTCTTCCCAAAGAAAACGTATCTGAGAAAACAATACTGTTACTGTCTTTGAAAGCTATTCGTGACATGTGAGGCTGGGGAATGGGAGGGTTTATTATTGTTGTTTGTTCTTAAAGGAGAAGCATTTTGGAGTGAGTGGGTTGTTTTGTCTTTGTTTTGCTTCCTCATTCTTGAGACACCAGGCAGGTCAGGATAATTGCCAGGGAGCGTGTGTGGTCCACCTTGGCCTCTGCAAGTGAGTGCACAGAGCCAGACTTCACTAGTACCTGCTGGGCTCTGCTAAGCACAGAGTCAAGCCTGAGTACACAGTTTGATTATCATCAACTTCCCCATCATCATTAATTTCCTCTACTAACCATGTCAACATTTACTGAGCTTTCAGGATGTGCTGGTCACTAAATGTGGTCAATCTGAGATAACTTCATAACAAGCCTATTAGGTAGATACTATTATAACTTCCATTTTACAGGTAAAGAAATTGAGATGCAGAGAGCTTAAGTTATTTGGTCCAGAATAAACAAGCAGGAATTAGACAAGCAGGAATTTGAACCTAGGTTAATTTGACCTTCAAGGTCTTAACCACAAGGCTACACTTTGCCACATAGGAGGTGCTCATAGTTGGTGTCAAGACTACCAGAAGCAACCTCTTGCGCTATGTTAGGCATGCAGTTGGAGAGGAGCATAGCTTCAAGAGCAGTAAAGTGGTTCTTTTGGGTCAAACACCCTGGTGCAGAGGCATGTGGGGAAAAATCTCCCAAGTATTCATTACTACTAATGGAATCACACAGTACTTCTCTAAGATAGAAAATGTTCTCTATAAACTTCAAGTCTCAGCTCACACAGAATAATGTGGGGACACCAAGTTAGTCATCTGATACACCAAATAAATAAACGAACAGACAGGAATATTTGTATTTTTATCTTTAAGCACAGTATGCACAACAGAACTAGGTGTAAATGGTTATTCAGTGCAACTTAACATTTACAGAGTTTGTATTGCATGGAGGCACAATACCAGACACTGGACACAGAAATGAATCAGACACAGTCATTGCCCTAACAAGACCTACAGAGTTCTGTAAGGGCAGGAAGTTTGGCACTAACTATAGTATAACACCCTATTAAATGCAACATATGCAATAGGAACAGAGCTTTCATCGGAGCACAGAAGTCTGAGCAGTTCTTTCTACTCAGAACTCAAGAAATGCTTCACAAGAGTGGGAACATTAGAATATTGAAGGGTAAGAAGAATAAGAATATAGGTAAGGATATTCTGGAGAGGAGGATGTCTTGAAGAGCATGGAGAGAAGAGGAAAAACATACAAAGTATATACGAATATCTGTGAGAAATTTAGTATTTCTGAGATGTAGAAGAAAGAAGAAACTTTGCTAGGGGCCAGGTGCAGTGGCTCATGCCTGTAATCCCAGCACTTTAGGAAGCCAAGGTGGGCGGATCACCTGAGGTCAGGAGTTTGAGACCAGCCTGGCCAATATGGCGAAACCCTGTCTCTACTAAAAATACAAAAATTAGCCCGGCATGGTGGCACATGACTGTAATCCCAGCTACTTGGGAGGCTGAGGCAGGAGAATTGCTTGAAGGCTGAGGTGGAGGTTGCAGTGAGCCAAGATCATGCCATTGCACTCCAGCCTGAGTGACAGAGCGAGACTCCATCTAAAAAAAACAAAAAAACAAAAAACAAAAAGCTTTGCTAGGAAAATAGACAGGATGTAGATCATGGAGCACTTGGAATGCCAAGATAACAAGCTTGGACTTGATCCTGTGTCAGGCAGAACCCTGTAGAGTTGTAAAAGCAATGAGAATAATCACTTTATGTGCCTTTTTGGAACCAAGCACTGGTGTCAGGGTGGAGGTTGAATGGTTCAAGTAGTTGATGGCAAGGACCTAAATCCCAGCATTGGCAGGAGGAGCAATGGAGAAGGGGGACGGTACTGGATTGATATGTCTGAGGTTGAAGAGACAAGGTTTGGTGACTAATTGGACATGGAAGAGAGTGGAAAGAACCAAAGACCCTAGGTCTCTAGCATTTGTGAAGGGGATGAATGGGTAATGGATAATGATGTCATCTGTCAAGACAACCCAGGAGGAGAAGAAAGGGTAAGGGTGGGGAAGAGAATGAGTTCTGGCTGGGATGTCTTGTGTTTGAAGCATTGCAGAGCAGACAAAAACACTGGAAAGCAGTTGGAAATAAAAGCCTGAATCTCTGAAGAGACAGATAGAAATGTGTGAGTCATCAGCATTTCACAGTAGTTGAAAGTCTGGGAGAAAAAAGGTTCCCAGAAAATACAGACATTGCTAGAGGAGCAGAGAGGGCAGAACCCTTGGGAAGATTCATATTTATTATTTCTATTAGAGAAGGAAGAGCAAGGGAAAGAGGTCAAGAAAGAATAGCCAAAGAAATAGTAGAAGCAGTAAGGGAAAGTGGTATGATGGGAAGATGGAAGTTTCCAATGCATGTGTCGAATGCCTCAGAGAGATTGGGCATCCATGTCCTCATGAATTACTTGGAGATCTTGTTAAAATGCAGACTTTAATTCGATCATTCTGGAATGGGACCCAAGATTCTGCATTTGTGACAGCTGCCAGGCGATGTACTGGATAGTCCACGGTCCTCACTTTGAACTAGCAAGGGGTCAAGAGGGAAGACTGAGACATAATCAGAATTCAGCACTCAAGAGGTTATAGGGGACCTTTGAGGGGTTTCGATTGGGTGAAGAGTGATTGGGACACAGAGGGGAAGTGAAGGTGAGGATGGAAGGCCTTCCAGAGGCTCAGCAGGTGAAGAGAGATGGGAGGCAGTAGTTGGAGAGAAAGGCAAAGTTGGGGGAAGATTTTAGAAGATTGGGGAATATTTCAGCCTGTTTGTAGAATGGTAGGGGAGGCAGTTCCGTTTCTCTTTAGAGAAACAAACAAAGAAGTGGAATTATTTTTCCTTCCTTACCTATAATAATATCCACAAAGGAAGTGGATGATCATTACAGGTGAGGAAGGAAAAAATGGTCCAAAGTGTTTGGTCCTTGCCTCCTCACCTCCTTCTAAGACACTTCTGAGACAAAAGGGAAGGTAAGAGGGCTGGGAAAAGAAACAGGTATATTTTTGGGGAGAGAAGATAATGAATTTCATAACTATTGTCCTTTATTTTTTTCACAGAAGTGAGAACTAAAGCTATCACGGAACATAAAGGGGTAAATTGGTTTTAAAGGGCAGGAGAGAATAGTAATGATTTTGCATAGCCCCTGTAGACAATGGGTATAAAATATGCTGCTGATAAGAAAATATGAGATAAGATAATAAGAAAAATGAAGTATGAGAAAAAGTGGTAATTCATAATGGTCCCAATCATATAACAGTCCATCACACAGGTAATATTTTATTTAGCATGCAAAAGTCAATTGTAGAACCCCAGAGTCTACAGAATTTTAAAGTTGGAAGGGATCTCTTAATGGGGAAACAGAATTTCCAGAATCATACAGTAAGCACTGCATAAGAAATACACATTTACACTAGAGGAAGATGGCCTCACATGATATCTTCAGCCATTCAGCTCCTAGCTCTGGGCTTAGACCTTCTGACCCCATAGATGAGAATTTTTCTATAATTCCTTATTTCATCAAACTCAATTTAGATGCCAGTCAGTTCTGCTATTTGCAGCCCATTCTGCTATTTTATAACAGGGAAAATTGTTTCTTGCAACCTTCTCTTTTGGAAAGATCTATAAATAATAGGGTGCCTATGAGATGAATTTTATGAGTGACATCATCCTCTTCTCTATCTAGATGAAGAGAGGAAGTCACTTTGGAAAAAACTTTTATTTGGGGTTCTGAGAACAGATTACTCAAGTGGCCTCTCTTTACATGTGCAAGACCCATAGGCTTTCACCCTGACCCTAGAAAAGGTGGAACAGAAGCATTTGTGGCTGTTGTTTTCCGTGCTTTTCCAAAGCTTTGTGGTGCCTCTGCTTCTCTTGGCACCAGAGCTCTGGAGTAGGTATTGATTATGTTGCACAAAAAGCCCAGAAGTCTCCTGGAAGGAAAGGTCCTGAGACCTCTAACTTCTTTTCCATAAAATTCAAAGTCAATAATATGCTAGAGTGGCCCTCACCAAGGACTACTGAAAAAAAAAAAAAAGTCACCAAGATCCCTCAAAGTTTCAAAATCTATCTTGAACCGAACCACTTTTTACCACTTTTACCCTTATCACCCTCGTTTGGGTAAACCCTCAAGTCTCCTCTGAATTATTGCAATTGCCTTTGAATTGGTCCCCGTGTTCAACCCCTGGACCCCAACACTCTATTCTCAAGATAGCAGTAAGAGTGACGCTTTTACAACTTTAAAACTCAAGTGCCAGTCACTCCTCTGCTCACGACTCTCTTATTCCCCGCTTCTCACTCAGAGTAAAGGCTGGAATTCTCATAACAACCAACAAGGTTCTAAATGAGCTGGACCCCCACCAATTGTTTTACTCCATCTCCTTCTACTTTGTCTGTATTAATAGTCTGGGTTCTACAGAGAAACTAAAACAATAGGATATATACACATACATATAGCATTGTGTTGTGTATATATATACACACTGTGCATATATGTATAATTGTGAGTATATATATGTAGAGATATATATACACACACAGAGAGAGACAGACATATATACAGATATATACATATGTGTGTATGTGTATATATATGTATATGTATGTATAGACATATATGGAGAGAGAGAGAGAGAGATTCATTATAAGGAATTGACTCACAGAGTTATGAAGTCTGAGAAGTCCCACAATCTGCAGTCAGCAAGCTGGAGAACCAGGAGAGCCAATGGTCTAGTTCCAGTCCAAGTTCTAAGGCCCAAGAACTAGGAGAGCTAAGGGTGCAAGTTCCTGTCTGAGTCTGATCTGAAAGCAAGAGGCCAACTACTATCACAGAATGGGTCATTCTATCCACTTGATTATTAAAGCTCTCATCTGCTGAGGTCAACCTTTGGTGAGCATTTATGTTGAACACAAATGTCTTCACAGTTTTTGCCCATTCAGAGGGGTTTGTCCTCTTCCCCAGATTTTCTTCTTACCAATTTTTCTATCATATGCCTTCAAAGTCACTGATCATTCAGCCAAATTATTGGCCACAGCCCATGAATCAGTATATAATGATACATCTGGCCATTTCTCTTTCCAAGCAAAGTGGATGGCCAGGTGAACTTCATGAGGCTCTGCCCACTGGAAGGATTTCCCTTTACCAGCGTCCTTTGGGGATGTCCCAGAAAGAAGCTATAGTAGGACAGCTGTCCCCTTTCAGATGATGCCTGCATATCATAAAGAACCATCTTTAAACACCCCCCAAGCCTCTCTTCCTCTGTCAGCAACTGTAGGGAATGTCCCACAAGGCCATAAGTACACACTAGTGGAGAAAAAGCAGTGGAGCAGGAGTGGGGACCATGGGTATTTGGGCCACTTCTTCATGTAACTCATTTGTGCCCTCAGGACCTAGTCATATCCAATCATATATATATCAATTCTATTTGATAATGGAATGCTGCTGTGCACACCAAACTTTGTGGATAGGTGGCTCAGATAATATCCAGTTCATAATGGGTAGCTCAGGTTGCATGATAACTTGAGGTGATTATAAATGCAGATGGCCCATATTTAAGTATTTGGTCTCTATTAAGACTGTATAGCAAGCCAAGAGCTGCTTCTCAAAAGGAGAACACTTATCTGTGGGTAATAACAGTGCCTTGCTCTAAAACTGTAAAGGCCTGTGTTGCAATTCACTAGCAAAGGCCTTCCAAAGGCTCCAACCAGCATCCCTATCTGCCACTGACACTTCAAGGACCAATGGATCTATTGGATTGTATGGCCCAAGCAGCACAGCAGCCTGCCAAGTGGCCTGGACCTGTTGCAGAGCCTTCTCTTGTTCTGGGTCCCACTCAAAACTAGCAACTTTGCAGGTTGCTCAGTAAATGGGCTGGAATAACACACTCAAACGAAGAATATGTTGTCTCCAAAATCCAAAGAGGTCTGCTATAAACTGGATCCCACCAACTGTTTCACCTCCTCTCCTATTCCTACTCTTCTTTGCCCACTTTGCTGGGACCACACTGTCTCCTTGCTAACCCTCAAACTGGCAAACATGCTCCAGGCTCAGGACCTTCCTCTGTTCCCTCTGCTTGGCATGTTCTTTTCTCCAATATGCAAATGGATTAGTTCTTTGCTCGAACGTCATCCTCCTCCTGAGGCCATCACTAACAACCTGTGACACTTTCAATCCTGCCTTGCCTGACATTTCCAGTCTACCATCCCTGCTTTTATTTTTCTACCCAGCACTTTATTAAATTGTATTTAGAATTATACTGTTGCATAAATAATTACATAATGTACTTATTTAGCTTGTTGGCTATGTCTCCCATACAAAATGTAAGGTCCTGGATGTCAGGATTTTTATCTATTTTGCTCACTTCTGCATTCACAGTGGGCAGTACCTGATATGCATTCGGCACTCGATAAATATGACTTTAACAAATATACACAGAATCCAAGCCCAGTGTAAAGGCCTATGGCACAAATTGAAAGCACAAATGCATGTAGGGACTAAACAGTCATAAGAACACTGTAAGTGGCAGGAAGTGGGATGTACCAGAGACCCTGCCCACTGAACACTCGCTCAGCTTCCGCTGACTGTTGTTGCAGAAGAATGTAGGCATAAGTGGACCACATCTTAACTTTTTTTTCAAAAGAAACAAGAAATATTTTAATGCAAAATCTAAAGATTTTGTTATTGATGACGAGGTCTCTGGCCTAAGAAGTCAAAGAAGATGACCTGGCCCTGTATAACATGTGGCTGAGGCCAGTAATCCCTCTAGACCTGGCCATCCTGTCCAAATGATGGCCTTCAGAAAGATATCTGAGCCCAAGCAATCCCCCACAGAGACACCCCCAAGGCCGGCACCCTCATCCCAGAGGCATAGGACATTCTTCTCTAGGTTATGTGGGACCAACATTCCATAGAGATCTCACTGGGAAGCCACAGAAACAGCAGTCCTAGGAACCAGATTCAACTTTCTAGTTTATTCCTCTCTCAGGATTTAGAAGCAAGGCGAAAAACACTTTGAACTTATAAACCCTCCAGGGACCTCAGATCATTTGGATGAGGGCAAAGAAGGAGGAATCTTCAAGAAAACGATATAGAACTTCTACTAATGGGGATATGAACAATTATTCAACGGACGAATGCGGGAGATTTGATTACACTTGTGCTCTGAAAAGAAGTGGGTCATACCATTTATATAAATAAGAAATATTTGGCACAGACTCTGAAGTTGTCTGACTCCACTTCTATTTTTGTAAAATGGGGATAATAATAGTACTTACCTCATAGCATTATTATGATAATGAGATAAATGAATACATTTAAAGGCTTAGAATAGTGCCTGACATATAGGAAGCACTTAATAAATGTTGAGCATTATTTTTATTGCTATTATAATTCCATTCAAATAGCTTAATCTTCTATCTTGCTGCTTTTAACTTTATTCTCATAAACATCTAAAAGTCTAGCTACCAATATCCCTTATAAATGCAAAAATCCTCCACAAATACTAAAAAATTGAATACAGCAGTATAGAAAAAGGATAGTACAATCAAGCGGATTTTGTCCTGAAAATGCAAGGCTGGCTCAACAATAAAAAATCAATGTTATTTGCCATATTAACAGATTAAAGAAAAAAAATCATGTGATTATCTCAATACATTCAAATAAAGCATTTGAAACATTTAACATCATGATCAAAACTCTCAGTAAACTAAAAATAGAAGAGAACTTCCTTAACCTAATAAAGGGCATCTATAGAAAAAACAACAGCTAACATTATATTCAATGGTGAAAGACTGAATTCTTAGCCTGTCAGATTGGGAGCAAAACAAGGATGAAAATGTCTGCTCTAACCATTCCCTTTGCTCCTACTGGAAGTCCTAACCAGTGAAATAAAACAAAGAAAAAACTATGAGGCATATAGCAGAAATCAAACTCTTGCATCTCAAAGTATATGATTATTCACATAGGAAACCCAAAGGAATCTGCAAAAGTGCTACTGAAAATAAGGAGTGAGCTTAACAAATCTGAAGTGTACAAAGTTAATACTTAAAAAAATATCAATCTTATTTCTGAATACTGGTAATAAACAACTAGGAATTGAAATTAAATAAACAGAACCCTATATAATAACACCAAAAACAGTAAGATACTTAGGTATAAATCTAACAAAATATTGCAAGACCTATATGCTAATAACTAAAATACACTGAAAAGAGAAAAAGAGCCCTCAGTAAATGGAGAGATATGCTGCGTTCATGGATTAGAACACTTGATCTTATTAATATGTCATTCTCCTCAAATTGATTCAACGCACTACAGATTAAAATCCTGGCAGGCTTTTTTGAGATGACAAAAAGCCAATTCTAAAAATCTCTATAGAAAGGCAAAGAAGCTAGAATAGACAAAATAATTTCAAATAAGAAGAACAAAATAGGGGAATCCACAGTACCTGATTTCAAGACTTCCTATACAGCTACAGTAATCAAGACATTGTGATCTTGATTGGCAAAAAGTGGTATTGGCAAAAAGTTTGATACATAAATCAATAGAACAGAATGAAGAATCCAGAAATAGACCCACCCAAATATGGTCAATTGATTTCTGGCAAAGGTGCAAAGGCTATTTAATAGAGAAAGGATAGTTCTTTCGAGAAATGGTGCTGGAAAAATTGGATGTTCATGTGCAAAAGAAAGTGGACTTATATATATATGTGTATATATATATGTGTATATATATGTGTGTGTGTGTATATATATCTCTCTATATACATACGTATATATGCGCACGCGCACACACACACACACACACATATATATATATATCTCACACTTCATACAAAAGTTAACTCAAAATGAGTTACATACCCAAGTGGGAAATGTAAAATAATAAAACCTTTAGAAGAAAATCTTTGTGACCTAAGGTTAGGCAGAGCTCTTAGAAATGACACAAAAGCATGGTAAAATTGACTTACTTAATCAAAATTAAAACTTTTACACTGTTAAAAGAATGAAAGGATAAACTAAAGACTGGGAGAAGAATATTTGGAAACTATACTTCTAATAATGGACTGGGATGCAGAATATATTAACTCTCAAAATTCAACAGTAAGAAAACAAACAACTCAGTAAAAAATAGGCAAAAGATTTAAGCCGACACTTCATCAGAGAAGATATACATATATATATATATATAAAACAAATAAGCACACAAAAAGATGCTCAGCATCATTAGTTATTAGAGAAATGCCAATTAAAACCACAGTGAAATACCAATACATGCCTATTAAAGTGGCTAGTATTTTTTTTTAAAGACAGTCTGACAATTCCAAGTACTGACAATAATGCAGAGCAACTGCAACTCTCATTAACTGCTGGTTGGAATATAAAATGGTGCAACCACTTTATATTGGAATATATATATATTTATATTTATATTTATATTTGGAAAAACAGTTTGGCTTGCACTTACCATATGACACAATCCCACTCCTAGGCATTTACCGTCCCACCACCCCCCGCCCAAAATATGTATCTACACCAAAACCTGTATGTAAATGTTTACAGTAGTGTTTATACTAATTTTATTCATAATTACTAGAAACTAGAAACAAGTCAGCTGTCTTTTAACTGGTGGATGGATAAACAAATAAATCTGTATGCTGGGTTACAACTCAGCAATTAAAGGGAATGAACTATTGATACACACAACATAGATGAATCTCAAATGCATTATGCTAAGTGAAGAAAGCTAGACTCAAAAAGTTGTCTGATTCCATTTACATGACACTTTAAAAGGGAAAACTATAGGGTTGGACAGTGCATCAGTGGTTCAGGGACTACAGGTCAGGGGATGAGGTCAAGAGGTTTGCCCATAGTGGGGCAGCAGGAAGGAATTTAAGGAGGTGCTAGAATTCTTCTGTATCCTAAATGTGATGGTGGTTACAGGACTTAATCTGTCAAAACTTACAGAAATGTATGCCCCTCTGCAAAGTTTTTTCTTTATTTAAATTTAAAAATTAAAATAATACATTGTTCTAACTTATCATTTCAGTTTATTTTTCATCACTTGCTCGTTTCCTCCTTCATCCAACTCAGCCCTTCTGCATCACTCTTGCCTAAACACCCCATGAGTTTTATGCCTCTATTGCTTTGCTTATACTACTCCCTCTAGGGAAATGTCTCCCTCATTCACCACCTCCCCTAGCCCAGTCACTGAAAAACTTCAATGCAGTATTCAAATCCTGGTTCAAAGGTCAGTTCAGTGATGTGGTCCTCCCTGACCCCCCTATCTTTTACTATATGACTGCTCTCTCATGAGCTTGGAATCCAAGAAAGCTAGATTCAAGTCTGGTTTCTGCCAGTAGCCGCACAATCTAAAGCAAGTCATTTACTCTTTCTATGCCTCAGTTTTCTCATCTGTGAAACAGAAATAACAAGAATATTATCTCATAGGACTGTTGGGATAATTAAGTGAGAAAAAGCATGAGGAGTGCTTAGCAGAGCACCAGGCAGAGTAGCAGCATACAAACATGATGGTGATGGTGGTGGTGACGATGGGGAGGATGGTGACGGCGATGATGAGGATGATGATTATGGTGATGGTGGTCGTGTTGATGATAAGAATTCCTCCATTCACGTCAGCCGTCTGCTTACATTGAGTTACATTCAATAGCGATGCCCCTCTCTTGGTTGGCCTGATTCTGTGCGCCAACAACAAGTCAGTAATGCAAGTGCAAGACAAATTTGGCTTCTATGCTAACAAGTGCCCTCATGCCTGCTTTGCTGCCAGGGCTGTTCAAGTTTTTAGTTCAAGGAATGTAAGAAGGATAAAGGTGTGAGGAAGGTGGGCAGACCTGCCAGGGCTTGCAGCATGGTAAAGAGTTCCGGGCAACAAGGAGCCCTTGGAGGATGTTCAGAAGGTGAACTGCAGGATCAGACTTGCACTGCAAGAAGACGACTCTGGCTATGTTGTGGAGGAATTGAATGGGGCAAGTGTGAAAGTGAGGGGGCTAGTCGGAGTTCGTGGCCATCATCCAGGTGGGGGAAGATGGGGTCTTGGGCTGAGGTATCAGCAGTGAAGTTATGGAGATGTAGGAAAATGCTAAGATGTATTTTAGAGTGAGAGTCGATAGGATTTGAAAATAGGCTAATATTAACTATTTAAAATATAGGAGAATAATGGAAACAGAAAGCTGTCTGAAATGAAAACCAGGCTTAAGCCACTGGGACATGACAGCACCAGTTACTGAGATAGTAGAGGCTTGTGGGTGAGGGGACAAAGTGAAGGGAAAAGATTAAGAGTTTGAGTTTGAGTGTGTTAGGTTTGAGAGGCCTGGGAAATGGCCAAGAGAAGATGTCAGGCTGGTACACTGGTATGAGTCTGGATCCTAGAATCACTGAGTCCTGTTGATTTTATCTCTAAAGCATTTCTTTCCTATCCCCTTTTCCTACTCACAACCGTCACCCTAAGTTGGGGTCTCAGTAACGTGGACAATGAAAAAAATCTCACAACAAAGAACTCTCAATCTCTCTGAGCCTCAGTTTTTACACTGGTAAACGGACATAATGATAGTACCCACTCCACACTCTAAGAAGATGAAGTATAACAAAATAACACAGGTATTGCACCCACCACAGAGGCTGGCACATAGTAGATGCTCAATTGATGATGGTCACGTTATTTGGGTCTTCATTCAGGTTTCTCACTTTTAGGTAAAGACAAAGGTTTAGCATAGGACTTGACACACAGTAAGCACTATGTAAAAATTGTTCTACTGCTACCAAGACTCAGTATTGTATTGTGGTCTGAGACCATTTGTGTTCAAATTCCATTTTACAATTTTACCACCAATTAGCTGTTTGGCAAATTACTTCATCTCTATGTGCCTCAGCTTCCTCATTGATAAAATGGGAATAATAACAATCCCCACTTTCAAGGTGTGGTAGGCAAAAGAATAGCCATCCAAGAAAGTCCATGTAATGCTTGGAACCCATGACTATGTTACACTATATGGCAAAAAAAATTCAATTTTTCCTTAATTCAGGAATTAAGTTTGCTCATCAATCGACCTTAAAGTTGGAAGATTATCCTGGATTATCCAGTGGGCCCAGTGGATTTACAAGTGTTCTTAAAAGTGGAAGAGGTAAGTAGGAGAGTATGGTCAGAGGGAACTGTAACTAGGGAAGAAAGGTCAGAGTGACACAACGTTGTTAGCTTCAAAGATGGGAGGAAGGGGCCATGAGCCAAGGAACATGGGCAGCCTCTACAAGCTAGAAAGCCAAAGGAATGTATTCTCCTCTAGAGCTTAGAAAAGAACACAGCCCACAGCCTTACACCTTGATTTTAGTAAGACCCATGTTGGACTTCTGACCTATACAACTATAAGATTCATTTGTGTTGTTTTAAGCTACGAAGTGGTAGTGATTTATTATAGCAGCCATAGTAAACTAATATGCAAGGGTCAGTAAGTCCAGAGTGCTTAAAATCATGCTGGGCCCTAGATAAGAGATCAATAAGCTGTCCTTATTTTATAATGATGATGATATTGGTGATTATCACTTCTATTATTGTTACCACCATTCCTGCTTATCTCTACATCAAGTCACAGCATCCAAAGCTACCTCTCTAACACCTGCACTATGCTAGACATTAGAGGTACAAAACGAAAAAGTACTCCCTGGGCCTGAGGAGTTCGCAGTTTACAGGGAAAGCCACACTTGCAAACAAGTCATTTTGTTACAGAATGGTATGTTCTAACAAAGAAGACTACCAACTTTGCTTTCCAGTGCCACTGCCTCATCCTTCCCTAGAATTGCTGTTAAGCAAGATGTATTGGCTGTATTTAGGATTAACCCTACCTGGTGTGAAGCAAGAAAAAAATATCTGTGGTTTTCTGGCACAATGAATATTTGTGTTTCTCATGGGGGGTCCATGCTATGTGGGAGAGCTACAGCAATCCGAACTCAGAGCTGAAATCAAAGCTCAACACAAACCTTAAACTTGTTCCAACAAGTGCATTGAGGAGGATCAGGAAAGATTAAGGATGAGCAAGATGCATCAGGAGCCTGGCAATCTGCATTGGGCACTTTATTTCAAATCTTTCTTTGTAAGCACAATTGTACCATCTCCTCTCCAAAATAAGGTACGATAAATTTAAAAAAAAAAAAAATAGAAGTGGCCAGGCACAATGGCTCATGCTTCTAATCCCAGCACTTTGGGAGGCCAAGGTGGGTGGATCATCTGAGGTCAGGAGTTGAAGACCAGCCTGACCATATGGTGAATCTCCCATCTCTACTAAAAATACAAAAAATTAGCTGGATGTGGTGGTACAGGCCTGTAGTCCTAGCTACTTGGGAGACTGAGGCAGGAGAATTGCTTGAACTTGGGAGGTGGAGGCTGCAGTGAGCTGAGATCATGCCGCTGTACTCCAGCTTAGGCAACAAAGAGAGACTCCATCTCAAAAAATAAAAAATAAAAATAAGCAAATAAAAATAAAAATAGAAACTAGGACATGCTGTGTGCTGACAGGTGGTATGGACAATAAATATTCAGAAGGTAAATCAATCAGGTTGGGCTGAGAGTTCAGTTGATACTTCATGGTGTCTTGAGCTACCTTTATAAGGACAGATTTATCTAAGGTGCACACATGGATAGTCACACATACGCACATCTTCACATACACATGCACATACCCACCCTGACTCTTGGTCCCCTCCCACATCTCTGCCATTTACAGCCATGGGGGAAAAATTGGTGGGGGTGTGAAGAACAAAAAGAGGAGGATGCTTTACAGCTGGATTCATTCATTCATTTAACCACTTATTAAGCATCCACTTTTTCATGCCAGATACCGTCCAGGCACTAGAGATGGACAGATAAACATGACAATATCTACCTACGGGAAGCTCTTCAGGTAGCAGGAGGAGCAAATAAGAAAGTCACTGATCACAACACCAAGAGCCCAAGGCCAAAAGAGCTGTGAGCAAAACTATTACAGGAGCTCAGGTTGAAGATGCATAGCAACCTGGGGTGGGGGGTAAGAGACGTTCTACCAGAAGGTGAGCTTTGGCCAATTCTCGAAGGACAAGAGAAGTTGAACAATCAATAGTAGACCCAACCAAAGTAGAAGGGCACACAATTTATGGAAAGCCAAGGTAAAACCAGAGTCCATCCCCTTCCTATCGCCATCCTCCACTCATAACTCTGCTCTTTAGTTCATGCCTTCTCAGAATAATTCTGTAGACCACACCACACACAACTGACCCAGCTCATAATGATAATGCCAAGTGTGGGGTTGTGGAGTGGCACACGCGTAAGCAGACAAACCTCAGTGTGCCATGCTAATGATTCTCACAGGTGCACAAGACTGGGAGTTAGAGGAAAGAGCCTGGACTTTGGACTCAGACCAACTTGAGTATGAATCCTAGCTCTGCCATTTTATAGCTGTGAGACCTGTGCAAGTTGTCTTTGCTTTCTAAGTCTCAGTTTTCTCATCTGTTAAAAGAGAAAAATAGGAGTATTGTGAAGCAAAAGTGAAATGCACATAGAGGTATTGTAGGAATGCTGTATTAACATTCAACACATCATAGTTGAGAACAATCATAAGGCATTCTTTCAGGATCTGGAGCTACATTGGTATAGACAGACTAGATTCTAATTCTTGTTTTTGCCCCTAAAGGTCTTCATTTGCCCTGAGATGAAGACTTAATGACTCCAGGCTCCATCCACTTTCTAGAACTGAAATAGGGAACTGAGTAATTGGGGTAACCAGCTACAGCCTTCACCACCCTTTGGTAAATTCTATGTGAAAGTCAGCCTGTCTCTCCCACTGGAGTCAGCCACGAGACCACTATAGTAAAAAGAGTATTGGCCAGTTGGCTCTGGTCTCAGCTCAGCCCCTGACTGGTCACAAAGGGTTAGAGATGTCATTCAGGGTCACCCACTCTCTGGGCTTCCATCTCCTCATCTGCAAATGAAGAAGTTGGACTAGATGGTATCTGCAGTCCTTTCTTACTTGGAGAGTTCTGATAGAGCACCCACCACACACCCAAATGGGGTGAGGCAGAGATGGACCAGCCATGACCCCTCTCCTTAAAGAGCTCACAGCCCAAGGAGCAAAAGTGGAAACAAACCCATTCAGATTAAGTCATAGTATAAAACAAGATGTACCTAGTACAAAATGGAGAGGAGGCTTAAGAATGTAGGCATCACCACTAGGTTCAGAGAGGATCACTGTGAGATAGGGTGATCCTGGAGAGTTTCCAGGAAGAAGTAGATTCTAGATTCTATTTTGAACAGTAGAGGACTTGAGATCAGGGCTGTGGGGCATTAGGCAAAGTCCTAACCACCAAGCCACTTTCATTCATTTAACAAATGTGTGTTGAGCACTACTTATACTCTCCTGGGAAAAGTGAAAAAATCCATGTTGTTGCTCATTCCTCCAGAAAAATACCAGGCTTCCTTCTAAGGGAATCCAAATTTTAGTCTTGTTGTGTTGCTCCATTAGCTTCAATAATCGGCATCTCTTTCTCCACAAAGCCTTCCCCGGCCCCTCCTGTGTGCACCTATAGCTCTTGTATTTACTTTTAGTGTGAAGTACAGTGTGGTGTTCTTGTTTTTGTTTTTTGTTTGAAATGGAGTCTCACTCTGTCACCCAGGCTGGAGTGCAGTGGCACAATTTGGGCTCACTGCAACCTCCACCTCCCGGGTTCAAGCAATTCTCCCATCTCAACCTCCTAAGTAGCTGGGACTACAGGTGCGCACCACCATGCCTGGCTAATTTTTGTATTTTTAGTAAAGACAGGGTTTCACCATGTTGGCCAGGCTGGTCTTAAACTCCTGACCTCAAGTGATCCACCTGCCTTGGCCTTCCAAAGTGCTGGGATTATAGGCGTGAGTCACTGCGCCCAGCCGCAGTGTGCCATTTGTCTATTTGTTGGTTTCCCCCATTGAATGAGCTTTGATTTGAAGGCAGGGGCCATTTCTTACTCATCTCCTTATCCCCAGAACCTAGAAATAATAGGCTTTGGAGCCAAAACACTTGTGATGGGAAAAGAGATAAAGAAAATGCAATGAAATGCTCTCATTCCCCCTCATTCTACAACCCCTCCTTCATCAGGAAAATTCTAACTATGGCCGTTTGTCATCTTCTCCTTCTTTTCTAAGTGATATTTTCAGTCTTTCAGTTGAGTTCCTGGAAATTATTAGGTGGGTCAGGATGATCAGCGGGGTAAGAAAATAAGAAATAGGAGCAAACACATGTTTTTATTTGCTGTTAGAGAAGGAGTTATTAGGAAGAAAAGGAAAGCAGAGATGCCAAAGGATGGAAGAAGGAGGGAAAAGCCAAGAGCTGCATGACTTGGGTTTTAGCAGAGGTTAAGGTAGAAAGCTGAGAACAAGTAAATAAAAAAAGGGTTTGGAGACAGCTGCAAAATTAAGGAGGCATCTAAAGTGATGGAAATGGTAAAAGAGGATTTCAGGAAATTTCACTGAAATTTACAAACTGAAATTCCTGTAATATCTTTAAGAGATGCAAGTAGAGGATTGAAATAGCTTTTAAGAAATATTGGTTGTTGGCTGGGCGTGGTGACTCAGGTCTGTAATCCCAGCACTTTGGGAGGCCGAGGTGGGTGGATCACCTGAGGTCAGGAGTTTGAGACCAGCCTGACCAACGTGGCGAAACCCAGTCTCTACTAAAACTACAAACATTAGCCGGGCGTGGTGGGCCCCTGTAATCCCAGCTACTCAGGAGGCTAAGGCAGGAGAATTGCTTGAACCCAGGAGGTGGAGGTTGCAGTGAGCCGAGATCACACCATTGCATTCCAGCCCGGGCCACAGAGCAAGACTCCATCTCAAAAAAAAAAAAAAAAAAAAAAAGGAAAGAAAAGAATTGTTGGTTGTTAAGCTGTGTTTCATTGATTTTGATGCCATGTAAATACATCAAAGATCATGAGGCCCCCCGCTTATCTCTGGGCAACATACATTTAAAGCAACAGCACATGAATGAGCAATGTAAAATGAATGAGTCTAGCATACAGCAGACTTTACTTCATGTGAACCACTCACGCTTATTCCAAACTATCAGACAGACAGTGTTTAAGAAATTGAGCTCTGGAGCCAAATCCCTGTGTTCCAATGCATACTAGCTGGGTATTCAATTTAACTTCTCTGAGCCTTTATTTCATCATTCATTAAAGGAATAAAAAAAGTATCTACAAGATAGGGCCAGCATGCCGATTATGAGTTATAATCGCAAAACTCTTATATACGCAAAACTCTTAGGTCCTGACATAGAGTAAGCACTTAATAAATGTTCATTTTTATTTGCACATGGTTGTCATTATTATCCACATCACAGTTTACATAAACACAGGGCTCTGTAAGTTTGAGTTTCTTACTAGTTGATCAAGACACAACTTTATCCCCTATGCCAATATTGACCCTCCTTCTATGCCTACTTCCATCCTCATTTCTTTCTCAGTTCCTTGGCAATATTTTCTGAAGCACTCATTGGATATGATTCTTTCTGTCAGGTATTGTTCATTTTGCTTCTCCAACAAAACTGAAAGCTCTTTTAGGAGCATGAGAATCATATTTTTTGATGCTCCTCTCCTCAGCCTGGAGCAGTCCAGCTGAGCACATACTAGCCTCGGAATGTTCTTTGGTTGAATGGAATGGACTGGAGTTGGGTGAATCACTTTGTGGACATTTAGCTTTTGTGTTAATGTGCTTCTAACTGACCTCCAGCTCACCCTCATGTAGCCTACTGTCAAACCCAAGAAATGAACAGATGCTATCAGTCAGAAAGTTCTAAAATGCCATGACAATGTGTGCTTACAACTGGAACTACATTTCATTTAAAATGTCCTTAGCCTAATAGCTAATAGGTAGGCTTTTCTGTGTCTTTCAGAGCATCACAGGCAGTGTGGTGTAGTAGAAAGAACATAGAGTCAGAAGGTAGAAAATGCTCTTCTAGCATCCCCTGGTTGTGTAATGTACAGATTACTTACCACCCTGAGCCTTACATTTCTTAACTATAAAATGGGACAAATAGAAATGCCTGCCACATAGTCTTCTTGGTCAGACTAAAAGATATAAGGTGTGGGAAAGTTATTTCAAATGGTAAATGTATCTATTTAGTTATTGTTTCTATTATCAAATTTGAGAATCTACCAGAGAGAGGACGCCTTCCAGAAGAGGCACAGGGCATTGACCTCCCAGCCCGTGTTCAGCCTCATTAACATTCACCAAGAGAGATTCTGAGACTGCAGGAATGAAAAGGATGGAGGACGTGGGGGAAGCGGGTGGGAGAGGAACAGTTGGTGATGAAGAAAGAAAAATCTAATCTTTTGCTAATACTAAGGGCCCCAGCTTAAGAACACACATACAAACAGTGAGGCGTGATGACCCGGGACCAGCTGGAAGACCTCCTGTACAAAAGCCGTTAACAACACTGCTTTCAGCTCCACAGCTCACCAGGGCCAGCTCAGGCCTGGCGCTGCTGGAATAAAGAATCTGGGGTCCTGCTCAGAGACCCAGCCGCATGGTCAAATGTCAACCCATCAATACCAAGTGAGCAGAAAGAAGCCTACCGCTTAGGGCCTTTCTTTGTTTTTAATGACTTATCTTTTTGTTCACCCATCTGAGCGGTAAAGAAATCTCTTCTGCAAGCCTTTCAAAACCCAATTCCCCCCACGTGTACCCACATCAGTGAAAACAACGTAAAATCTGTGGTCTTGGCTCATTGCCTTGGCCACGTGGTCAAATAGGCCTTCGAAGGGATCCCTTTTTTTAACGAGTGTTTATGGAGTGACTGTTATTCATTCAACAAACATGTCATGAGTGCCTACTGCGCCTCTGGCCCTAGGCTTGGTGTTAGGGACATAAAAAGGAATAAAGCTCAGACCCAGAACTCAAACAGCTCCATAAGGGAGGTCAGAGATCAACATCAGTTAACACAGTGCCTGCTAGAAAAGACTAACAGCCTAAGAGACTTCCGGGATGAGGTGCTCAGTCAGCTTGGAGCAGAAAGAAAAGGCTTCTCTTGGGTAGGAGCAGGGAAGGTTTTATCTCATGGTGGCCTTTGAGTGCTGAACAGTTTGGACGGGCATTTCTACCCATGTTTACCCCATTATAATAACAGCAAACTGTGTAGTACATAAGCTGACTGTGCCACACACATCCGATACTGAACTAGGGAGAGGCAAGCCCAGAATCATCAGCCCCTTGTCTTTGACAAGGGCCCTCAGGAAAGCTGCCTGACATATTTAGTCCTGAAGGCAGTAATTTAAGGGCCCATGGCTCTAATTGCCCTGGTTCAGCCACTTGCATCAGCTGAGTTCTCAGCACTGACCATTTTAAGCACTGGCCGAATATAACACATAATGGTCTGTGATGAAAGCCCTTTGATAACTCCATTTTGCAGATGTGAATCTGAAGCCCAGGCAATATGGCTCCAGAGGCCATGCTCTTGACTTTGACCCTATGCAGTCTCTGCCATGCCAAACCTACCATGCCTTACACCTGTCTGCCCTTCCCACCTGGGCGCTCTAAAGCAGGGGCCATGGTCTATTCAGTTCCTTGTCTTCAGAGCCCAGCCCCACTCCCGACACGAGGTGAGCCTTGAAAAAGGCTTGAGCTGTTGAGCTGAACCCACTGTCACCAGATGCTGAGGTCTCAGCATGCCCAGTGGTGAGGACCCATGGATCTATTAAGTACTCAAAACTGGGAGGCCAGAGCAGGGGCTGGGATGGATTGGGGCAGGGAGAGGCAAAAACAGAAACAACCCACTTCATAAAGCCTCAGTTGTGGCTTTTTGAGTCCAGGGATGAAGGCAGAGCTGAAATTTAGGAAGTGGAGGCCCCAGTCCTTCGTGACCGGGTGCATATGCGGCAGACCTGCCCTCGGGTGCACTTTTGTGGCTCTGAGGGCAGGATTTGGGCTTTAAATAATAATTGCATAGATTTGCTCAGTAAACACAGGGCAACCGTAAGATAATTACATGTTCTTACAGAGATGGGGCTCCATAATTACCTTCAGTGGCCCTAAAGTATTATTTAACACATATTCTGGTTTATAAGACAGAAATAATGATGAATTTGCCTGGTAATTACACAGCACTTCCCCACTACATATCCTGCCAGTAGCTGATACTTAGCCCATCATTAAGGGGCTAGCAGTTGCTTTGGTAAATAAGAAGTTCTTCTCATTATTGGTCTCCAGTCACATAAAGCATGATTAAAATGCCATTAGTGACATTTCTCCAAAGGGTAAATCCACAAGTCTGTGTGAGAAGCCAACTTTCCTTAGGTTAAATGTTTTATTTCTGTCTTTCTGAGCAATAGAAAGGAATCAATTCTGACTCAAGCATCTGCTCCTTGAAAACTTGTCCTTAATGAAACAGAGCAGACGATGCAAGATCTACCCTGGCTCAGGGTCACAGGACAGGAGTTGCCACTGTTTTCAAGATGAAGATGATTCTTTAACTCATCCAGATGGTTCTGCCCAGTTGAGGAGGAGCCCAGGCCTGGCGCCACCACCCTGTGGTGGGCTGGGTCAGCACATTGAGGGCCAGGGCAAACCACAAGCTCTGGATAGGTCTTGCTGGCAGCCTCCTCCTCCTCCAAGGATGGGGCCTGAGAGGCTCACAGCAAGCTGGGGCTCTTTGGAGAGGGGGGCACCCTGGTTCTTGGGCCATTTGCGGGTACACATGAGGAAGGAATGTACACACATCAAATACCAAACTAGGGAGATGGAAGCCCGGAACTAGTCTCTTTGTCCTTGACAAGGACCCTCGGGAAGGCTGCCTGACATATTTAGTCTGGAAGGCAGTAATTTGAGGGGCCATGGCTCTGCCCTGGGCTCAGTCACTTGCATCAGAAAGAAATTGACTCTTTGTAATCGATAGGGGGCTTAAAGAGGGTGGTCAACCACTATGGCTGGTGGGCAGGACAGGGAGTGGGCCCTCTGGAGCAAATAGGGCTCTCGTTACCATTCCATTCCAACCTATCCCATTACTGAAGGGAACGATTCAACAGCAAATATGAACTCAATTCCAAATCCCAGTGCCAAGGCAAATGGCCAGTCCCAGCGGCCTTTTTCTTTAGTAATGAACTCCAGGCCTCTGGCCTTGACTTTGGAAGTGACTTGACTTACCACGGAAGCCAGCAGAGAGTAGTTGGGAAAAGTTCAGAGTTAATGTCAGAAGATCTGGATTCAAATTCCAGCCCTGCTCTTCAATGGCTGTGTAATATTTGGCAGTCACCTCTACCGAACTTCAGTTTCTTCATTTGTAAAACAATTTGAAAAGACTATTAAGTTTCATTAGGCCAGAAGCCACGCCCGTTCTATTCGTTGCTGAAGTCCCCGCACCCAGCCCAGTGCCTGGCACCTTCCAAATCTATAATCAACATTTTTAATTGAATAAGACTAGGGAAATTCATTGCACAGTTAATTTACATAAATCCACTCATTTGCATTCAGTAAAAAGCAAAGAGAGAGAAAGAAAAATAACAATTTAAAATAATGAATTAATGAGTACAGAAGATGTTGCTTGATAATTCACTCCACGCATCTGTGCCCCAGAGTAATTACAAAGCCAGAAATGTGGGGTTGCTCTTCTCTATCTTCCTGTTTGTAAGAATCTTGGACTGAACCCATAAAGGTATACTTTAATATTGCACTGCAGAATATATGCTCTCACTAAATAATATGCAATGTGTTACTATATCCATCCCACAGAATTTACAAGTATACTGCATTTGGCTATAATCCCAAAACTTTTTAAATTCTACTTTGTGGATGATTTATAGGAGGTCCCAGGGACATTTTGATTATACCAGATTTTTCTTTAGGTTTGACCTTGAGAGCCTTACCCTGCAGCATTTAGGTTATGTCACAGGGTCACAGCAAGTGAACCGGAATGTAAGTACTGTGATCTAGAAACACTAGATAAAAATAGCTGTTATTCTGCTCAGTGCTTTTCTGCACAGCTACTAAGCCTGGTCAAGGTCAAGAGGCTTGATTACAACCCAGACCTCTTGACTGCCAGCTTGAGCGCTGGCAGGCACAACATGATTTCCCTCAACAAAAACTTGTTGAGTAATTATTAGGCACTCAGCAAAGTGCCAGCCACACAGCGTCGTGTGAGAGAAATATAAGGCAGAAAGTACCGGCCACCAAATGCTCAGTCATTTGCACAGACCAAATAAGCACCCAGTTGGCCCCAAAGTATGCAAACCTTGGCATTCTACCTGAAGGTAGAGGCAGCTACTGGGGAGCTTGAGGTGGAGAAGCAGTCATACACATGCGGTATCGCCCACCAGTCCTTGCCACCAAGGCTCATTTCTTCCCTACCCTAAACTGCCTGTTAACTGTTGATTTTTTTTTTTTCCCAATTCAAAGCTTTCTTGTTTCCATTTTATTTCACTGTGTTTCAAAAGAAGAAAGGAAATACAAGGTGACTTTTGCCTTTAATATTCTACCCACAACCCACTCCATGTCCTGTACTGCCCAGGAAGGCCCTCCAGACACAACCAGCAAGGCAGAGGAGGGACGTACAAACCTACATTCAACGATGAAGTGCTACAGTGAACAGAGAGGGGGACATGGACTGTGGTCACCAGGAAAACCTCCATGGGAAGGTCAGAGTTATAGAAAGGCCTAAGAATAAACTTGACCTTGAGAAGCAGGCTATGAATTATATCTGTTGATTCTTCTTGTCCCACATCCATTCATCCTCATTCTCATAATAGGATCCCGAAGTCCTTTGGGGAAAGATCCCATTGCCTGGCCCTAAGGGTGAGCAGGAAACCCAGGCGTGGAAAATCTTGGGAATCTCATCCCCTTGACTACTGTGATTAGCTCACGGATGAACATGTTTGTGTCCCAAGATGGCCTAATCAGTCCCATCTCCAGGACTATTACAGAAGAAGCAATCTCTTTCTATCAAGTTGCTAACCTGGTAGCCTGAAGCAGCCAGGGACAGATCATCCAGTGCCTGCCTGAAACTGAAGCCAATAAAGAAAGAAACCTTGTCTAGACATGGAGAAACAGACAAAACCAGGTCCTAGGAAAATCATTTGAATCCAGCGATACCTGACTTTGATGTCAAATGGTCCTGGATTTTAAGTTACATTACTCAATAACTGTAATTTGGGGATTTCTTTTTGGGGTTTTGCTTTTTGCTTAAAGCCAGTCCAAATTGGGTTTCTTTCATTTGCAGTGGAAAGAGTCCTAACAGATTGACTCATAAAAAAGAGAAATGGCGGAACAGACAGAGAAAGGGACAGGGATATGGGTCTTTTTCTCAAGCATTTACATTGAGAGTCATAGAAGATAAGAGGCCAGGGAGCATATTATGAAAATATGTGATAGGAAGAGGCATTTGGACTTCCCCTGAACTTTTGAGAAGTAAAATCCAGAGCTGAAAGTAGGAAAATACATGCCTAGACCCAAAGGTATCTCATGAACTGGCTGGTCCAGTTGCTGTTCCTCTCACTCAGGGAAACATCTACCACATGCCAGATGCTGTACATCTGTGGTTAGCATTGTTCCTTTAAAGAATAACAGATTCTTCTCCAGGCGAGCCACACATTTTCATTAGCTGTGGTCAGGGAGGGAACCAGGCTCCTTCAGATGAGTTTCAGCTGACACGCTGCTGTGGGGCACGTCTTTCAGGGAAGCTGATTCATCTTCAGTCGGTCGTCCGTGAGGGATGCACACCTGTGTCCTAGGATGACTTCAGGGGAGGGGGGACAAAAGACCTTGCTGGGCTTCAGCTGCCTCTGCAGATGCTCTTACACTGGGGCTGACACAAGTGCAGCCATGCCCAGCAGGCAGCCAGCAGTGGGGTTGTTCAGCTCCTGGGAACCCCCACTGGGAGCTCTTCCTCTGAGTTCTGTCCCAACCAACAGCTGGGGTTGGGGAGACTGACATCTGGGCTTGATTTGATGCCCCACTTATCCTCCTCTCAGCCGTCCACACACTACATTCTTTAACTATTAGCTGAATGCAAGTTGTTCGAAGATGCTTTGATGGTCAGGGCCCAAAGAGGGATAGAGGTGCAATCACATCATGCCTACATTTGACAAGAGAATTCTGCTCCATGTGCTGAGAGAGATAAAAAAAAAGTAGACTGAAAAAGAACAATATAATGGGCATGGCCTGAGTGACCTGGCCTTCCATTCCACTCACAGGGCAGATGCTAGAGTATGAGATGGTGTGTGTGAATCTGTGGTTCCCATGGTAAGTCTCAGTTCCTGCAGGCCTCTCACTGCATTAGCAGCTTGCCTGGCTGAGTATACCATCGTGTTGTTTAATGATGGGGATACATTCTGAGAAATGTGGTATCTGGCACATTGATCACCGTGCATATATCACAGAGTGCACTTACACAAACCTAGACGGTAGAGCCTACTACATACCTAGGCTGTATGGTCTAGCCTATTGCTCCCAGGCTGCAAATCTGTATAGCATGTGACTGTACCAAATGTTGTAGGCAATTGTATGCAATGGGAAGTATCTGTGTATCTAAACATATCTAAACAGAAAAGATACTGCAAAAATACAGTATTATAATCTCATGGGACCATCATCACACATGCAGTTTGTTGTTGACCCAGGCATTGTTATCCCCCACATGACTGTGTTTATCAAAATAAGTAGAACTAGCTGTTGGAACAAACAATGCCAAAATCTAAGTGGCATAACACAATAAAAGCGGATAGTCTGCCCACTCTTACATTGTGAAGTGAATCCAGAGGCTCTTTTTGGTGGCTGTGCTCTGAGCAGTAATCAGAGGACCCAAGATCTTCCATCTGTGACACTGCCCTACCGAACACCCTGGAAGGGAATGAGAGCTGCCGCTGGTCGGATTCCCCAGAAGCAGACTCTGAGATGGAGGTCAGAGTGCAGGACATTCATTAGGGAGTTAGTTGGGGATTAATGCCTGTGGAAGGGAGAAGGATGCAAAACTGGGTAGAGGGAAAGGTTGAGTTGCCATGCAATCCCCCAAAATGGTTTCTGCTAGCTCTCTGGTAACTATGGAGCAAAGTGGCCTTTCATAGTTGTCCTGAGTTAGAGCAACGTGATGATGCCATTAAACCTTTATGTTGATAAGTCATTGGATGCGGAAGAGGACCATCTTCCAGCAGCACTTCCTGCAAATGAGGAAATAACTTTTTCATCACTAAAGGGAGACCCAGGTGACCATCAAAGCATCCACCACAAGAGGACTGGAGGAGGGGTTGACAATCTTGTAGCAAATAATTTAGGCTTGGTAGTTCATGCCATCACTGTCACAACTACTCACTCTGCCATAGGCCATATGTAAATCAATGAGTGTGACAACGTTCCAAGAAAAACTTTATCTACAAAAACAAGCAGTGGGTCATAGTTTGCCAGCTTCTGGACCATAGGATCACAGAAGTAGTTAAGGACAAGTCTAGAAGTGACTTTGTTCATTCCTATCCATATTCCATTGGCCAGAGCCCAGTCATCCAGCCACAGTTTAACTGCAAAAGGAAGGGAAATCTTTCTGTGAGTCCCAGAAGAAAACAAATGGAATTTGTGAGCATTCAGCCAGGCTATGCCACAGTGTGATTCTTGTGTTGAAAACCATTTTTTCCACGTGATACAGCCCTGAAATATATTACACATTTTCACATATCTATTACTAAATAAAATGATATGCACTTTAAAGGAGACTTATGAGATTTTCAAGGATACTTTTCATCGTGTGTGAATGTTGCTCCATGCGCTGATTTTAGAACCTAAGCCTCATGTGCCTGTGATATCCCATCAAGTGAAGAGCAGAAAAGTAAAGAGTTGGACAGACCCGGGATTACTGCTCAACTCTGGGTGGCCAGGCACAAATCCTTCTTGGTCATCAGTTTGCCCAACTCTAAAATGAGATGATAATAGTGCCCACTTCGTGTGGTTTTTGTAAGGACAAAAAGTGCTACAATATACATAAAGTGCTTAGTGGTTGGCACAGTGTAAGCACTCAATAAATAGTGAAGATAAGAGGAGGTACAGTTCATGACCAGCCTGGCCAACATGGTAAAACTGCATCTGTACTAAAAATACAAAAATTAGCCAGGTGTGGTGGCAGGTGCCTGTAATTCCAGGTACTAGAGAGACTGAGGCAGGAGGATCACTTGAATCCAGGAGGTGGAGGCTGCATTCAGCCAAGATCATGCCACTGCACTCCAGCCTGGGCGACAGAGTGAGACTCTGTCCTTTCCCCACCCCCAAGAAAAGAGGAGGGATGCATAATTTAGGTGATCAAAATCTGCCGTGGTTGGTTGGGTGTGGTGGCTAATGCCTACAATCCCAGCCCTTTGGGAGGCCAAGGCAGGAGGATTGCTTCAGCCCAGGAGTTTGAGCATAGTGAGACCCTCATCTCTATTAAAAAAAAAAAAAAACAAAAACAAAAAAACAAAAAAAAAACTAGCCAGCATGGATATGCACACCTGTGGTCTCATCTACTTAGAAGGCTGAGGCAGGGGGATCGCTTGAGCCCAGGAGGTTAAGGCTGCAGTGAACCATGATCATGCCACTGCACTCCAGCCTGGTGACAGAGTGAGACCCTGTCTCAAAAAAAAAAAAAAAAAAGTCTGCTGTGGTGACCTTATGTAAGTTGTGGCATCTCCCTGGGCCTTGATTACATCCTCTGCAAGAATGTGGATAATCAGGTGGTTCCCCTCAGCACACAGGCTTGAGATGAGTAAGAGTTTCTGTGGCTCCTGTAATTAAAAATAAATAGAAACTGATAGTAATATTTATCTGATAGGGTTGTTGGGATGATAAAGTTTATCTCAGCGAATATGTGTTGAGGGCAGATTATGTGCTAGGCAGCATAGTTGGCTCTAGGGAAACAAACATGAATAAGATATTGTAGCAGTGATCTACTGTCCCAGAGCTTAGTGGTTTCAAACAATTTTATTTTCCCCAGCTCTGTGGGCTGGCCAGGTGGTTCTGCTGCTGCTTTCACCAGGGCTCGCTCACACAGCGCAGTTACCTGGTTGCTGTGCACTGGGCTCAGCTGGGATGGCTGGGAAGCCTGTGTTCCATGACAGTAAACCCCAGGGAAAAGCACTTCCCCAGCCTCTGAGTGTGTTATGATTGTTGACATCACATTGGCCAAAGCAAGTCACACAGCCAAGTCCCAAGTCAATGCGGGAGGGGACCACACAAGGGCACAGATACCAAAAGGAGGGATTCATTTGAGGCCATTACTGTAACCATTTACCACAAATATCTTATCTGTCCTTAAGAAGGGTGCTGTGAAATGTCCATCTTGCCCCTGCTAGATGTATCACTCTCCACAGCCATCTCCCCTGACATCTCCCAAGGAAGCATTTATAAGATAACTGCCTGGTGAGCTTACGCAATATTGCATAAGTCTGACTTTCCACTCAGAGCATCAGACATCATTAGACTTATCTACATCATTAGATCACTCCTACCCACATTCCACGGGCCAGAATCCAGTCACATGGCCACACTACAACCACAAAGGAGGCTGGGAAATGTAATCTTTCTCCACGTCCCAGAACTGGGGACTGGCACGGCCCTCACAGAGACTCCTACATTGATGCTACTTCTGCCTCCACAGTGTCCTTTACACTCTGGGAGGCTCGCAGAGGGATTTTCCTTTGCCCTTTGGCACTACATGGCTGACAGTTGTAGTCTGGGGGAAGATGGTGACGGTCACAGGGGAGATGGTGGCGTTCACGGGGGTTGGGCTGCTGACCAGTCCTAGAGTAGGATGGGTTCAGGAGAAGCCAGACATTGTACTAAGGTCCCAAAGTCTTGACATGAGCCCCTCATACGGACACTGGGTGGCACAACTCTGTAGAGAATGTCTCTGCTTACCTTTTGAGAAGACAATGTGGAGAGAAAATTGACCTTATCATTTTTCTAGGAAGGTAGCATTTTGTGGGTTGTTCTTCCTCAAAACCAGACATTGACTGGGACTTGTCTCCTCTCACTACACAAAGGACAAGGTCTCATTTCTTGGGCTTTGGACATAACCTCTAGGTCTCCAGGAAGTGTCCCCCATGGGCCCTCCTCTTCCCTGTCCCCTGTGTCTCTTGTCTCTCCTTGGTCCTATAGTAGTTCTCCCTCTTAAGATATTCCCTGGGTGTCTCTCTGTACTGCTTTTTTCTTTTCGGGGGACATTTGAACCCTCCCTAAAGAATGGGGGACTTGGAAGGGGCTTCACTGAGTGGTAGAATTAAATGATATGAAAGAAAGCAAGACCATTCAAAGACCAAAGTAATTCAGGCTAATAAGACTCAGAGGACAGACAGAACAGATATTTAATTGGCAGACACAACAGAACTGCTGAACCATTTCCTTGACCAACTACCCAGGGCCAGCTCCATAATCTGAAGAACCCAGTGCAAAATGAAAATGTGGAACTCTTTGTTCAAAAAACACAAGGAAAGAGCCACTAGAGATACTAAAATATAAAGCTTTTCCTTCCACAGTCTCTCTTGCAACTTTTCATGATACTTTTTATTTGCTATTTAATGTCATTCTCAGTAAAGTTAAAATTTTACATCATTAGCATACATTTTACCATTCACCTTTATATTGTGCACTGACAGTTTTAAGTGCAAATATCAAGAGCATTTAACTCACATGCTGAATCCCCAAAATTATACAATTAGGCAATTCTTATTTCCTAGCTCTTACATGCACATTTCATTCATACCAGAACAACAGAAATGGTGCACAAAAGTAACATAGGGTTAGGCGTGGTGGCTCACACCTGTAATCCCAGCACTTTGAGAGGCTGAGGTGAGTAGATCACTTGAGGCCAACTGTTTGAGACTAGCCTGGCCAACATGGCAAAATCCCGTCTCTACTAAAAATACAAAAAAAAAAAAATACATATACACAATAAATACAAGTACAAAAAAAGTGAAATAAAAACAACTACCTTTTTTTTTTTTTTTTTAAAGACAGTCTCACTCTGCCACCCAGGCTGGAGTGCAAAGGTGAGATCTTGGCTCACTGCTACCTCTACCTCCAGGGCTCCAGCAATTCTCATGCCTCAGTCTGCTGAGTAGCTGGGACTACAGCCACATACCACCATGCCAGGCTAATTGCTAATTTTTTTTATCCCTCCCAAAGTGCTGGGATTATAGGCATGAGCCACTGCACTCAGTCTCATTTCTTAATATACACACATTCTACCAATACTCTCCACCTTCAGCTTAGGGATGAGTAAACAAGGAATGAACGGAAAAATAACTATGGATTTCCCTCTGTTTCTTCATTTTCAGCATAAGAAAGGATATGAGAAGTTTCCTTGGTGTTTATGTTTTCTAGAACACCATTGCCTTCTTTTTCTTGTTCAAAGCAAGCTCTGGTTTGAACAGAAAGCATGGCCCTTGGGGTTGTCAGTGTCCCCAGTTATCCACCACAGACATAACACACTTACTTTGTACTCACTTGAGCCTCACTGAACTCATGCCTCACAAATCTCCCAGAATTTGTGCTCAGGGTACATCACAAATACTATATGCAAATGGGGTGGCAAGCAACGGCAAACAGGCAAATTAGATATGTCTTCTGCTCACACACATGTATCATTGTCCAACCAAACTTCACTTACCAAATGTGAATTCAAAGATTAAATTATCAATAATTTCAAGATAGCAGCAGCAGTAAAGCATTAAACCAAGTGTAGGGAGCTTCTGAGCCCAGGGCCCTGCACATGCCCATGAAGCTGAAATAGTCTTTTGGAATGTTCACAGACACTTCCAACTAAACATGTTCCAAAGTCATGTCATAATTGACCCAGAGAACCACCATCAAATATCCTCTTGACCTTCTCTTCCCCATCTCAATAAATGGTTCCCCAACTTGCCCTTTTGCTGATATCATACACCTGGTGCTCATGCCAAACACCTCTCTCTCCCTTACCACAGCCCCTTCTCTCTACCACATTCAGTTTATTGCCAAATTCCATTGATGTGTACCCCCAAAATATTTCCCCAATCTGCCCATTTCCATTTGCCCCCACTATTCCTCATGAAAGCCACCGTCAACACTTGTCTAGACAACTGTAAGAGCCTCTCAACTAGTCTCCATTCTTCCATTTTTGTCCCTTACAATCCATCCTCCACAAACATTTTAGAGTGATCATCCTAAAATATAAACCGACTTCCTTCAACACTTGCTACTGAAATCCCTTCATTAACTGGCTCCTTCAGACCCTTGAAACCTCAGCTCAAATACTGTTTCCTCTGAGAGGCCTTCCTGGAGCACCCAAATCAAGGTGACCCTGCCCCATATCCACCCCCCATGTTTCTCTCTTAGAGAGTCTGTTTCTTTCCTTTACCACACTTATCAAACCTGTGACTGAATTTGTGGGTGTTTATTGAGCTACAGTACAAATTCAAAGAAGACAAGACTATTCATTCACTGCACTATACCCAGCTACTAGCACAGCATTTGGTCCATGGGAGGCACTCAGTTTTTAAGGAATGAATAAGTGGATTCATGAAGAATAGAGAAGTGAGTGTTGAGACTAACTCCCCAGTCTCTGGTTTAGATAACAGGGAGCTCATGGGGGCACAAATAAAGAGGAGGAGTTCTCAGGGGAAAATAATTCACTTGGAAAAAGAATGAGCTGATGTGTATGAGATTTCTTCGTAAGCTACAGGCACCATATAAAGGTGCAATTGGAGGTAACAGCACCAACTCCAGTTAGTGTAGGCTGAGGTGACTGTACCTTCAAACGAATGCACTTTGAGGGAATGGGACACTAGAAATAGTCATACCCCGATGATTCCAGGAATCGATTCTAAAGACACAGGGCCCAAGAGCAAGAGTGCAGGGACTTCAGATCATTCTAGAACTGAGAATAAGAAAGTCCTTAGGAAAACAGGCAAAGTTCTCTCTCTCTCTTTCTCCTTTTTCTTCTCCTTTTTCTTCTCCTTCTTCTTCTCCTTCTTCTCCTTCTTCTCCTTCTTCTCCTTTTTCTTCTTCTTCTCCTTTTTCTTCTCCTTCTTCTTCTCCTTCTCCTTCTTCTCCTTCTTCTCCCTCTTCTTCTCCTCCTCCTCCTCCTTCTTCTCCTTCTTCTCCTCCTCCTTCTTCTTCTTCCTCTTCTTCTTCTTCTTCTTCCTCTTCTTCTTCCTCCTCCTCCTCTTCTTCTTCTTCTTCTTCTTCTTCTTCTTCTTCTTCTTCTTCTTCTTCTTCTTCTTCTTCTTCTTCTCCTCCTCCTCCTCCTCCTCCTCCTCCTTCCTCTTCCTCTCCTTCTCCTTCTTTTCTTCTCTTTCTCTCTCTCTCTCTCTCTTTCACACCCTCACTCTCTTCTGTTCTTTCCCAGTTCCAGGTTCCCAGGGAAAGACTGTGATTGGTCCAGTTTTGGTCAGGTGCCCACTCCTAGTTCACTCAGCCGGGACCAGGGGGCAGAAGACTACTTCACAAACACAGCTTCCAGGTAGTGTATAAAGCCAGGCAAGCTCTCTAAAAGAGATCAACTACAAACTATAACATTAAGGGGTTCAGACTCAACTAGCCAGGCATGACGACATGTCAAACGAGTGGTAGGGTCAAGCATTTTTTAAAAGCCCTGAGCAGGGAAGGTCAGTCAGGGAAGACTTCCCGGAAGAGGTGAGCCTTGAGAGACTGGCCGACTTTGGATGGAGCAGCTGGGAAGTGTTTCAGGAGAAAGGAACAGCATGAACAAAGGCCAGGGGGCAGAACAATGAAGCTAAACTGGTTATCTCATTTCTCTTCTGATATTCTGCCATGTTGCCTCGTGGATCTTTATTGTGTAGTCATTTTTTTGGTAATAATCTGTTTGAGGTTTTGAAATCTTGCTCCTGGCCATCCTCCTGCTCTCCTGCTCCCTGTTGGGTAGACAACAGCACCTGGCTATTACTGACATCATCTGTAGGGTTTGGGTCATAAGACTAAAAGTACATCCATTTTACAAGACCATTTACAAAGATTTCTCTGGCAGAGTTTTTCAGATTATGCTATTAATGGGTCAACCAGTACGTTTTGTAAGTGACATAAAATGCAGTGGAATAGAATATAGCAGAATTTATTGTGGGCAATAAGGGTAAACATAGATTTGTGAAACTTTTGTTTCAGTTCCATTTCTATGGATGTGCAGGTCATGGGGGGAAATATACAAGAATATTGCTCTGAGAGGAACCTCAATCAGAGCCTCCCTTTATTAACTTCTCCCTGTGAAATGGCTTTATGAGACAGACTGAGTTGGGAGGTAAGTTGGACGGTCAGTGGTATTAACTGGATGCTTTCCTAAGATTGGAAATGTTAGGATGGAAGAGAATCCTCCAGCTTTGGGGTTTTATGTTTTAAAGAGGTGCCAGAAATCTATGGCATGCTGAAATATAAACTGCTTCTCTCATCTTCCTCTTCACTCCAACTTTTTCCAACTAAACATGTTCCAAAGTAATGTCATGATTGACGCAGAGCAGCACCATCAAATATCCTCCTGACCCATCTCAATAAAAGGTTCTACAACCTGCCCTATTGCTGACATCATACACCTGACACTCATGCCAGACACCCCTTACTCCCTCACCACAACCCCCTTCTATCCATCAATAGAGCTGTCAACAAGGAACAGACAAAACAGAAACAGGGTGATATGAAATATTGACACTTGAAGGAAATAGGATTTGCAGTTCCTCAACTTCAGTGTGGATTCCCCTGATGAACTGTTCTTGGAAATGCCTTCACAGTGACTGGTCATGACCCTTAAACTGTCTCTCTAAGACACAAAATGACCAGACTGCCCTCCCATTCAGGAATGGACAAACCCAAATCTTCAGACAACCACACGAAGCATTTGAGTCTACAGACTGCTCAGGATAAGTCAGTCCCTGCTTAGCAAGCTAAAGAAATATTCAGGCTCCCGGCTACTTGGTCAAGTTCTTAAGAGCCCACAGATCTGGCTGCACCCTTCTCTGCCCATGGAAAACTGCCGTGTTTGGATCAGCGCAGCCACTGAACAAATGGCTAGCTGGCCTATGAGCCGCACCTTGATCATTTCACTGTGGGAGGCCAGTTTCTTAAGAATCCAACATCAAATTCCCCAGTCCCTCTTTTCTCATTAAACAATCCAGCTGTTTCCTGCAGCCGCCTGCAGGGATGACAGCACTGGGCTGGGAGACCCGGCTCTGAGACCAGTCTCCAGTGCTGTCTGAGCCAGAGCTCAGTTACTAGTCTTCTGTCCCCTTGGCATTTCATTTCTTCATCTGCAGAATGGGAGAACCTCTTCTCGCTTCCCCTACAGGGCTGTGGAGAGGATCAGCCGGCATGACTGCCAATTCTTTTGTTAAGCATAGGGTGGTGGTAATGTTATAAGCCACTCTTCCTGGTGGGAGTGGGGTGGGAGTCTGGAGGTGGAGGGGGAGGGAGGGGCCAGGGTAGGCACTCAAACCAAATGCTGACCCAGTGATACCTTCGTTGTACTTGGCCCTTGGCCCACCCACAACTTTCCCAGCAATCTTGCTGCTGCCGCACCTTAAAACCACCCAGCAAGAAAAGGGGGAAACTATTTCTCTCATTAAAGCCCTCAGGTCCTCCCTCTGAAACCAGAGCTTCGGGGAGAGCAGCAAGTGAGTAGTGACTCAGTGTTTAGTCTGTAGCCCTGTGTGTGCACACGACGACTTAGGAGGGTCTCACTGAGCATCCAGGGCCGCCAGTGAGAATCTGTGTGGGAATGAAGCAAGTTCAAAGGGCAGCTGAGCAAAGATGCTGTTTCGTGGGCAGCGGGGGACAGAGGGTGAGGATGGAAGGTTTGAAAGGCTGCCTTGGGCACGGGGTCAGGCCTGGGATGGGCTGGGGTCAGCCGGGATGGCATCCAAGTAAAGGCTTCTGGAGCCAACATAAGGGTGTCTGGCAATCAGAACGCTCCTTCCCAGTGGATCCCTGGAAGGGAATGTAAACAGAGCGTGGGCTCCTCGGGGCCCCGTTCGTGACCAGAGCCGAGTTGGGGAGGACTGCTGGCTCACCTCGGGCTTCTGGTCAGACCCCCCACCTCGAGCCCTGGGGGTGCCAGGGATGATACACCCGTGTTGCAGCCATTCCGGAAGTGGAAAATGTAACGTGAGAAACATCTGCTCCTCTTCATGGGAATAAATGGGCCTCGGTGTGTGCGTCTCTCCTTCCTCCTCACGCCTCCCTCTTCAATCTCTCTTTCCTCTCGACATTTATAGAAATAAAATGTGATGCCAGGGCTTGTAAACCAAATCCCAGAGATAGCTGGGCCGTGGGTTGAACGTGTGCTTCACTGGATACCACAAAGGCCGGCCTGCCAGGGGGAGGCGTGTCCCCGAGAAGAGGGAGGGAAGGGAACAGGAAGCAGAGAAAGCGTCGGAGGTGTGGAAGGCATCCAGGGAACAAGGATAAGCCAAGCTCACATCTTGGAGATGTCACCACCTTCTCAGTCCATCTGCCTCTTGAGAGCTGAGGAGGCTTTGGTTTCTCTCTTCCTTACCTTGGAACTTCCTCAGCCCCAGCCGTGCCTTCCGCCTGCATCTTATTTCTTAGGGAACTTACTGCCAGGACTCAGCAAGTCATAAATAATGGTAAAATAAAGACTATCTAGTGGATGTTAAATAGTTCAATGAATTAGGCTAATTAAATGTCTTCCTGCTTTAACTGAAAGAGACCAGTCAGGGCAGAAACAGCTGGTCCCTGCCGGCGACTATCAACTCAGGCCCTGCATTTTGACCAAGATTTGGGTCCAATTGAGCATCCCTAATTATTTTCTTCTATGTTATGGAAAAGTCTAGCTGTTTTCTTAGGTCTCGCCTCTTATTGCCCTCTCGCTCAGTTCCTGGCCATGTCCGTCTCTGTGCTTCATTGGAGAACCAGAGACACTCAATGCTGATTTCTGTGAAGTCTTTTAGGAATACACTATTGATTCAGAGACTAAAATGTGAAAAGAGAGTAGTGACTAGAACAAAGAGGTCAGTCACTTGCTGCTCTGGATGTGGACAGATAAAACCAAGAATAAAATATTCTTTGTGTCATAGCAAGAGCCAAGATGCTCAGTTCGCTTTCTTCGTAGTGCATCATTTTCTAATTGCCAGACACTATAGAATATGTTTTATATGTATCTCTTGGCTCTCCCACTAGAAGATAAGCTCCGTGAGGGGAGAACCCTTGCCTTTTGAGGTTGATTATTCACCACTGTATTCCTATTGTGCAGGACAGTGCCTGGAACATAATAGGCATTCAGTGACTATTTATTCAGTAGATAGGTGGTTGAGTGAATCTCTCTGAGCAGATTAGATCAGGGATGAAGAAGTGAAATATCTAACTATACAAACACAATGGGCACAGACAGATATGCACACCCCCACACAGAGGGGACTGTGAAGGTTTGTAGTGAATATGATGGCAAGATAGGAGTTCTCTGGCTCTACCCCCCAACACACACACACACATCCACAGAAATCCAGCTAGTAATTATCCACAGAAAACAAAACCTTCATGAATATCCCAGAACTCTGGAGTGAGGCTAAGACACCCTTTGGGACTGCAGAACTGAGGAACGCCTCATTTGAAGGGTAAGAATGATGGTTTCTATTTGACCTCATCAACCCTGCCCCAAGCAGGCATTGCACCACACACAGGATTCCCCTGGGCCCACGGTGGACATTCAGTTTTCCTATCATTTCGGACCCCCTGCAGGAGGCTCATCCCTGTTTCATCTCATGGGAAACACTGGGAGCACCAGCAGAGCTACACTACCTGTTAAAAAAAAAAAATAGTAGTGGGGCTTATAGTGACAAGAACCCAGATCTTGGCAGTGGCTCTATATTCTAGCCAACAGTGGAACCACATAAAAGAGACTACCCAACAGCATAGCGCTGTAGGAAGCACTGCCTACAGCTCTGTAAGCTCAAGTCCCTAGCCAGCTTCCCCTCCCAGACTTCATACTCACCTTAAGCTTTCTCCAGGCTGGGTGGCAAGTGCAGGTCAGTATTTACCCATGGAGGGAGCATCTGGCCCTGCACAACCCAGAGGCTAAGCTGTGATCCAACCAAGCCCCAGCTCTCCTCAATCCCTCTTCAGGCTGAGAAGCAAGTGCAAGTCAGCATTTACCCACATATGGAACATCTGACCCCACACAACCCCAGCGGCTGAGCAGTGACTCCACCAAGCCTCAGTGCTCTGCCTGAGGCTATGTTAGGCTGGGAGGCAAACCCAAGTCTACACATATCTGTGGGCATAACCTCTGGCCCTGGCCACCCCATGTGGCCAAGCAACAACCCCAGAAATCTCACCCAGCCTCAGAGCCCAGCACGCAGCCCTGACCAACTGCAGATTACAAACAACAGTACCACCCAGCCAAAGAAGGCAACCTGCAATCCTGCCCAATTAGAGATGACCACAGAGCCCAGCCAGCAGCTGTGTCTGACTACGGAGTCCAGCCAGTGATCTCAACAGACCACGGAGCACAGCCAACAGTACCATATAACCTTAGATCACAAGAAATGGCACAGCTCAACTACAGAACCTGACACTAAAGTCTGTCTATATGGGATCACTACCAGCTGGCCTTCCAGAATCCAAGGCTAGATTAAATAGTAAAGGTCTGTCACCACCAAAGAACACCTGAAAAGGCCAGAAGAAGTGGTTATTTCCTTGGATACACAGGCCCCAATTCAAGAGCACAAGGATTATGGAAAATCAGGGAAACATGACACCATCAAAAGGAATTAATAAAGCTCCAATAATGGATGCTGAAGAAATGGAGATCTATGCAATCACTGACAAAAAATTCAGAATATTCCTCTTAAAGAAGTTCAGGAAAATGCAATATAGATAAAAGTTAAATAAAACTTGGAAAACAGTGAACACAATGAGAAGTTTGACAAAGAAATAGAAACAAATAGAAATTCTAGAGATGAGGAAAAGAATAACTGAACTAAAAAACTTAATGGAAAGTGTCAACAACAGATTTGATCAAACAGAAGAAAGAATCAGTGAGCTTAAATATAGGACATTTGAAATTATTCTATCAGAGGAGCAAAAAGAAAAAGAAAAAAGAAGACCTACAGGAATTATTGGACACCATCAAAGGAACCAAATTTCACATAATAGGAGTTTTGGAAGAAGAGAGAGGAAAAGGCCCAGACAGCATTTGCAGTGACCTGGATGAGATTGGAGACTATTATTCTAAGTGAAGTAACTCAGTAATGGAAAACCAAACATTGTATGTTCTCACTGGTACATGGGAGGTAAGCTATGAGGATGCAAAGGCATAAGAATGATACAATGAACTTTGGGGACTTGGGGGGAAGAGTGGGAGAGGGCGAGGGATAAAAGATCACAAATATGGGTGCAGTGTATACTTCTCAAGTTATGGGTGCACCGAAATCTCACAAATCACCACTAAAGAACTTACTCATGTAACCAAATACCACCTATACCCCCAATAACTTATGGAAAAATAAAATAAAATAATAAAAATTTTTAAAAAGGAAAGAAAATAATGGCTGAAATTTCCCTAAATCTGAAGGAAACGACAATATCTAGGTACAGGAAGCTCAGAGATCGCCAATCAAATTCAACCCAAAGAAGAGTTCACCAAAAAAACAAGATAATCAAATTATCAAAAATCAAATATAAAGAAAGAATACTGAAAGCAGCAAGAGATAAGAACACATCACACTCAAGGGAGCCCCAGTACAGCTATCAGTGGATCTCTCAGCAGAAACCCTGCAGACCAGGAGACAGTGGAATGATATATTCAAAGTGCAGAAGGAAAAAAAAAAATGCCAACAAAAGATACTTTGCTTTCTCATAAAATTCAGGTCTCTTGAAAACATGTGAAGTAGATACTGGTTTTATTCCTATTTTATGGAGGAAGAAACCAAGGCCTAGGGAGGTTGAGCTACTTGTCCAAGTTCACTCAGCTTGTAAATAGCAGAGCTGGGTTTTGAACTCAGTTCAACTGAGCTACTTGTCCAAGTTCACTCAGCTTGTAAATAGCAGAGCTGGGTTTTGAACTCAGTTCAACTAGCTTCCCAGGTTCTTAACCACCATGACTGCTTTATCTATTTTTATAGTATCCCAAAACTACTGGTTAATACATTATTACTGATATAATAATTATAAACATGGTGACCATATCGTGGGTGCTTAGTTTGCTAGGCATTGTTCTAAGAATGTATTACTTATTTAATCTTACTTATTTAATTCTTATTCCTATTCTTATTCCTTATTTAATCTAATCTACTTGCAAAAATGTATTCCTTTCTGCAAGTGCTGTGGAGTGAGTACTATTATCCACATTTTGCAGACAAGAAAACTAGGCTAATGCAAAGTAAGTGGTAGAGCTGGGATTTGAACCTAAGCCTACTAATTCCAACAGTGGGATATCTCCAACTCCCTCCTGGTATTCATGTCTTTAGCCATTAGACTCTCTGGGATTCCTGTTTTGACTTTGCCTTTGCCTTTTCAGGTAGACTAAATACCTCTTCTATTCTCTATGTTCTGTACTATATATTTCTTGGGACCTATGGTAAGGAAGATTATTGGGAAAGTACAAAGAATTAATGTTGATGCTGTCAACCTCTACCTTCTAGTATGTCTATCAGGGATAGCCCTGGCTTTCTGCCCTTTTCTACAAAATAATCAGGTGACACTCCCATAAGGACCTTCAAATTAACAGACACTGTAAGAATGCTGCTCTGCTAGAATACCCTTGGTAAGAGAAACTGTGAACTGGGGTGTAATCTCATTAATGAGAAGAATGGCTTCATCAAGTGGAATCTGTTTGAAATCATCCCTGTAAACAACCCCTAAGCAACACAAGGAGAAGGAAACATTTGCAGAGAAAGAAGTACAGATGCTAAAGAGAATGTCTTTTGCCATGTAGGTTCAGAACCTCCAAATTTTATCACAAAACCTGAAATAAACCACACACACAGTCGGAAAATGAATAATTCAGAGAGATGCCTCTAGGTATTTTCCAGAAATAAGTGTGTTACACTGTTCCCATTAGAATCAACATTGTCAGTGTGAGGCTTACACACTAACTGAGCTGGTAAATGCTCCTGTGTATAATTTAAGCAATCAAGGAATGACAGTAATAGCCCCTAGCATCTGCATAAATGTATGATGTGCAATACTTTTTTTGCATATATTATGTTACTTTATCTTTACCACAATCCATTGAGATCTACAGGACTTCCATTTAGATATAATAAAACTAACGTTCAGATTTTAGGTTTCTTGAATTCAATCCGTTGTTTTTTTCTATTACTCTTAAATGCAAATAATAATGATAGTAAAAATAACAACAATAATAAAGGATGCTAAGGAAATGGTGTGGGAAAATAGATATACTCCCTCCAAATTCTGCCTGGGTTGTGCCTGGTGTATTGGCTTCTTGTACTTTATAAGAGATGATGAAAATGAGTTAAATGGTTGTGATTCCTCCCTTCTGTATGATTACAGTTAAATAAGGTAATAGTGCTGCCTATCTAAGGAACATAAACATTTATTCATCAATACAAGGATATAGGGCTTTGCTAGCACATAACAAACTTTTAAATACAAAAAATTAGCTGGGCCTGGTGGCAGTTGCCTGTAGTCCCAGGTACTTGGGAGGCTAAGGTAGGAGAATGGCGTAAACCCGGGAGGCAGAGCTTGCAGTGAGCTGAGATCGCACCACTGCACTCTAGCCTGGGCAACAGAGTGAGACTCCGTCAAAAAAACAAAAAAAGAAAGAAAAGAAACTTTTGTGCAAATTACAAAGAGATGCCTTGCCCACTGAACTGAGACAATGCCATGCAAAGACACAACTACTAAGAAACAGCACTGGTCAGATTTTATCTCCCACTTGCTCTGTAGGCCAGGAGGACTGTCCAGTGCACAAATTGCACAGCCAGAGGCAGACATATATAATATTCATATATGTCTACTCCTACTCCTACATATAGGAGTAGACATATATGAATATTATTACGGCAGTCTAATAAATAGCATTGAAAGAAATTTGAGAAAGGCACCACAAGAAGGGAGTGGAGGTCCATTAAAATTTTTACTTTCAACACTACCATTGAGGTTTGAGAAAGCCCAACTCATGCCGCCCTTTCTCCCTGCTTCTGAATCAATTGAGAGACAAAATTTTAAAAGAAGCTAACATTAGAGAAAGGTCTATGGCCAAGTAAACTTCTTCATAAGAAATCCCAGAATCAGACCAACTCACCCACTTGGTTAGTTGCAAAGACTGTTGGGTTGTCACTGGCTCCACGTTGGGAACTAGCCACTTAAAATTCAATTTTTGGAGAAGCTAAGCAGAATGTGTGTTTCCTGCAAAGTGGATTATATAACAGAGAAAAGGGGAAGAAGAGTTTGAGCCACTCATTCCCAGTTGCTTTTCCCAAGTTTACCAGTGAAAATTTTACTTCTTTTCACCTGGAAGGAATGAGGGAAGAGGTAGAGAGTGTCCAGTAGCCTTACAATGGCAGAGTTCCTCCCACATGGAAAGAAACACTGGGTCTGGGGAAAAAGCCCACCCTATCCTCAGCCCCCACTTAATTATGATGATGTTATTCATTTCCATCCCCAGCACTCAACCATGAGCGGGAAACAGGTGTGTTTCTCTCTCCGCTTCATCTCCAGCACCTGTCACAGAACTTGGCACATAGTAGGCACTCAATAGATACTTGTTGAAAAATAATGATTACACGCTGACTAGTAAGATCAGAAAGGTTTCCAGAAGGGAAATGGGACTTGAGTTAAGCCTTGAAGAATCAGTAACCAAGAAAAAGTAATTGAGGGGAATTGCACCATAGTTCAACAGGGATAGCAGGGTCTGTGACAAGGGAAAAACAGGAGATTGTAGAATATCTAGTATGTCAATCAAATGGGTTATTGGAATACAAAGGGAATTAAGCAAGGATGAATCATAAAATAGTGGAGTAAGGTCAGAGTTACCACAACAGCAATTGCAACTTCCCATATATGCCTCCTCCAAACATCCCATTTAAATCCCATTTAAATGGAGATGCATCAGAAGAGAAAAACATCTTCAACAGAGCAAACAAAAGAAAAGCAAAGATTAAATTAGAAGAAGTTCTACTGACTTCTTTGTGGGAAGGGGTCCACTGGAAAGCACATTTTGGAGTCTTGTCTCTCATGTTCCACCTTGAACCAGAGCACCAGAACCCTCAAAGCCAACTTACTGACTCATTCACACTGTCTCTCCAAACTACCCAGAAACTGCCTTTTGAGATAGCCAGATCCCTGATCCTCTCTTCACCCATCAGCTCCTCCATCTGCAGATCATTCTAGAAATACTATTCCCAGCATTAACATGGCACTATCTCTAGATACTTGGGTGTGTTGCAAAGAAAACGGTTCTGAAAGGAGTGCAAGCAGGAAGGAGGGGCAAGGAGGTGGGAGGAATTTCTCAGGGCCTTTGGTTTTCAAAGATTACATTTAAAAATGCCCTAATTCAGAGAACACATCAGTGGGAGCAAAAGATCACCTTGCTCAGGCATACCCACACTTGAAGAAGGGCACACCTGAGCTTTGGGCTTACATCCCAGAGGAGGGGCCTCCTGGTATCCTGGTGGACACTAAGTGGCACTAAAGATGCTAATTTCTCCAGCCCTCTCTACTGGCAAACTTGAGGCTAGGATAGACCTAAAGGTCTCCACGGAAGGGTCAGCAAACAGAAAGAAAAACTATACATTTATGAAAATATTCTGCTGCTCAGAGGACAGAGCAATCTTTTGAAGACTAAAAGTAAAACAACACTGATAATAATTTTCTACAAGAAACACAAAGTGTTTAAAAGACATGTATCCGCTTGGCATCCTTATCATCACAAGAGGACAGAAGAAGCAGATGAACTGAGATGAAGACAGAGTTGCAAAGAAAAAGACAACCATTGCTTCATCAGGCATGGATTCAGCACCTACTATGTGCCAGGCACTGTCCTAGGCACTTGGGATATGGGAGTGAAACAAAGCACATATAGAGCTCTGCCCCAAGGAGCTTAGCAGGGAGAAATAGACAACAAACGAGCAAGATGAACAAGGAAGTGATTTAGCAAATTAAAAGGTCATCCGTCCTGTGAAAAGAAAAGGTAGCGGGGGGGGGGGGGGGGGGTCACAAAAATAGAGCAGGTAGGGGATGAGAAGTACTGGGTTGTGAAGTTGCGTTTGTAACTTGCAATAGGGTATTTAGGGCAGGCTGGACTGAGATGGTGGCATTTGAGGAAAGATTTGAAGGTGAGGAAACAAGCATACGGGTATCTGGGGAAATGGTGTGTCAGGCAGAGGGAACAGCCCATGCAAAGCCCCAGGGGTGGAGGGTGTGTCCAGGGTGGTTGGAGTGAGCAAGGGAGGAGATGGGGACACAGGGTGAAGAGAGGCTAAACTACAAGGCCTTAGAGGCCCTTGTAAGGCTTTTGACTTTTTCTCAGCAGGAAACAGGAGTTCCTAGGGATTTAGGAGATGTGTGGCATGATCTGATTGACTGTTTTTAAAAGATTATTTGCATGTAAAAAATTACTTGCATGCATCTCAATTAATTTACACAGCAAACATATGAGGCATGTGACATTATCTCCATTTTACAGATGAGGAAACTGAGGCCCAGAGCAGGTAATAAATTTACCTAAAATTACTGATTTTGTCATTGTTAAAGGTAAGATTTGAACCCAGGAAGGGAGATGGGGAGATGCTGGTCAAAGGACACATTGTTTCAATTATGAGATGAATAAGTTCTGGGATCTAATGTACAGCATGGCAACAATTGCTAATAATACTGTGTTTTTGCCAGGCACAGTGGCTCAAGCCTGTAATCCCAGAACTTTGGGAGGCCGAGGTGGGCAGATCACCTGAGTTTAGGAGTTTGAGACCAGTCTGGCCAACATAGTGAAACACCGTCTCTATTAAAAGTACAAAAAATTAGCTGGGCATGGTGGCAGGTACCTGCAATCCCAACTACTTAGGAGGCTGAGGCAGGAGAATTGCTTGAACCCGGGAGGCGGAGGTTGCAGTGAGCAGATATCATGCCACTGCACTCCAGCCTGGGCAACAGAGCAAGACTCTGTCTCAAAAAGTAAAATAATAATAATACTGTGTCTTTTACTTGAAATTTGATAAGAGAGCAGATTTTTAAGTGTCATCCTCATCATACACACACACACACACACACACACACACACACGGTAATGATGGGTGGTGATAGATGTCTTAATTAAATGTGGTAATCATCACACAATGTATTCATATATCAAAGCATCACCTCGTATGTCTTTAACATACAGTATTGCTTTTTGTCAAATATTTTTAAATTATAAAAAGAGTACTACAAACCTTTAGAAGTTACATTTTAAATCAGAATAATTTTCTTATAAAATATTAATTCTCAAAATGAGCAGGGGCTGTAGGGCTCACCAATTCAGGCTTCCAGAAGGAAATCTCAAAATATATTTTGAGCTTAAAATGAAATTTCAAAGTAACTCATCATTCTTTGAGTGTTCTGATCTTATTTCCTGAACACTGGTCTTTAAAAATGAAAGGTACATCTGAGCTAGACTCAAATCAGAGGCAATTATTCAGAGATGAAGAATAAAATGAACTAATGTATTGACAGCTCTGAATAGACCTGAAAATTCTGTAAAGTAATTAACTGAAAATTGCTTCATGGTAATATGGTACTTTCAGTTAATATTAAAAGGATCAGTTACCTGATTCATAAATTTTACTGCTGAGATTTTTGGTACAACAAATATTAGTATTGTGACATCTTCCTAGTATAGATATCCACTGACTCTAAATGGGTCACTCTGGGTGCTGTATTGTGGCTAGATGATGGGGGTCAAGGATGGAAGCAGGATAAAGTTTAGGAGACTAAGCAGTAACCTCATTGAATGAAGACAGCAGCTCAGGCTAAGATGGAAATAGTAGAGTGGGGAAAATGGACATATTCCGGATATATTTGAAAGTAGAGTCAATAGGATTTCCTGATGGATTGCTTGTGGTGTATGAGAGAAGAGTCAAGGATGTATCCAAATTTTCGGCCTTGGCTGGTCACAGTAGCTCACACCTATAAACCCAGCACTTTGGGACGCCAAGGAGGGAGGATTGCTTTGAGGCCAGGAGGTTGCAATCAGCCTAGGCAACGTAGCAAGACCCTGTCTCTACAAAAACAGTTAAAGAATTAGCTGGTCACAGTTGAACATGCCTGTAGCCCTAGCTACTCAGGAGGCTGAGGCAGGAGGGTCAAACTCCTGGCTTAAGCCCAGGAGTTTGAGGCTGCGGTGAGGAGTTTGAGGTATGTCCACTGTCTGTACTCCAGCCTGGGTGACAGAGTGAGATCTTGACTTAAAAAGGAAAGTTTTGGGCCTAACCAACCAGAAGGATGGAATTTATATCAATTGACTAAGTTGGGGAAAACCTTGAGGGGAACAGGCTCAGGATGAATATTAGAATTTCATTTTTTGACATGTTAAGTTTGAAAAATCCATTAGACATACAAGTGGAGATGTTGAGTATGTGGTTAGATGTGTGAGTCTGGAGTTCAGATGAGAGGTCTGGGATGGAAATGTGAATTTGAGTTTTCAGCATATGAATGAAATTTAAATTCATTCATGAAGCTCGGTGGGATTATCAAGGGAATGAGAGTAATAAAGAAGAAGACCAAGTCCAATTGTTAAGACCAAGTCCAACAACAACAGAGGAAAAATCAGCAAAGGAAACAGAGGAGTGGCCAGAGAGATAAGAGTAAAACCAAGAGGGTGTGGTACCCTGAAAGCCAAGAGAAGTAGTAAATCAAGAAGGAGAATGTTATTAGCTTTGTATATGCAACTGATAAGCCAAGTAAGATACGGACTGAGAATTAACCATGGCATAAGGTCTCAGGTTAGGCTTAGGGATCACAGTAGCAGAAGTCCAATTGGAGTGGGTTTACGAGAGAGTGGAAGAAAAGGAGAGAATTTTGTTTCAAAGGGAAGCAAAGAATAGAATGGCTTTGGGGAAGTAGAGTCTCAAGAATTTTGTTAGTTTTTACGATGGAAAGGGTAACAACATATGTGTATGTTTGTGGGTTTAATCTAGTAATTGGCAAAGATTGCTAATTGATATGGTTTGGTTGTGTCCCCACCCAAATCTCATCTTGAACTGTAACTTTCACAATTTCCACATGTCATGGGAAGAACCCAGTGGGAGGTGATTGAATTATGGGGACAGATCTTTCCTCTGCTGTTCTCATGATAGTGAATGAGTCTCACAAGTTCTAATGGTTTTAAAAATGGGAGTTTCCCTGCACAAACTCTCTCTTTGCCTACTGTCATCCATGTAAAATGTGACTTGCGTCTCCTTGCCTTCCATCATGATTGTGAGGCCTCCTGAGCCATGTGGAACTGTAAGTCCATTCAACCTCTTTTTCTTCCCAGTCTTTGTCAGCAGCATGAAATGAACTAATACAGTAATATAGGAGAAAGAGAGAGAATTTCTGGAGATATTTTTGAGTGATTGGATTTAGAAAAGTACATTTACAGTAAAAAGAGAGCAGGCAAGGAGAGTGGGTGTGGGTGCTGATACAACATGGATGGGAGGGTAGAACTGTCATGGAATAAAAGATTGGGTGTGAACATGGAAACTGGTTAAATATGTTAAGGTACTTATGAATAACCATTACACACATTTTAATTCAAAGCCCCAAACTACACTGAAAAGTAACATTTACATGGTTTTACAAAAAAATATATAACTATGATGATGATGATTGATGAAGATAAGATGAAAGGTAAACTAAATCTTCACATATCGGGTGATTAAAAATTATCAGTTGGCTCTCAACTCTGATAATTAGAGAAATATAAGTTTCAATACATCTTTTATAATTTCAAAGACATCTTTTATAATTTCAAAGACAACTAGATGAAGACAACTAGACCGCAGTAGAACATAAAACAGAATTCTTAGCTTTCAAATTACTGCTGAAGATAAGTAGTAAACAAAATCATCTATATAACCCGGAAAAAATGAAGAAGGAAATAGGAATACATAAAAATCAGAAAGCATAAAATAAAACCACATGTGTGATACCAAAAACATAAGTAGTATAAATAAAATGTGTTAATTAATCTTATTAAAAGTCATAGACTTTGAGTGTGTAAAAAAGAAAAACGATGTTTAATTACATACTGCTTGTGAGAGATTCACCTAGAAGAAAAGAGCCTAAAATGGTTAAATAGAAAAAGACAGACGAACATCTTACCAACTGATTTGCAATGCCTCAGCAAGGGCAGGCGGGAGAATGGATTCATGATCTCAGTTTGATACCACAGCTTCTAACTCCAGGGAAAATCATAAACAGAGCCAGTAAAAATCAAACTATCATGGTCATTATTCCATCTCCATCTCTCTCTTGGCTTTTTTGATTCTTACTGCTAGGGTGCCTCTTACATACTCCTAGGACCCTGACCTACCTGTGGGCATGTTAGGTTTACAGTTGAAGCTGGAACACTCTTTGACTTAGAACTTGTCACAGCCTTTTTTTGTGTGCAAGCCTTTTTTTTTTTTTTTTTTTTTTTTTTTTTTTTGCCACAACGTATCAATGAAATATGTAGGGGTTGTCCAGCCTTGCTTTTTTCCCACAAATTCCTCATGTTTTACTTGGTGAAAGCTGATTTGACCTCTAGTTACTAACCTGCTAGATAACATTCTTTAACCCAGAGCCCCTGTGTCCTCAGACATACAGGCAGACAGGAACAAAGAGAAAGCCGGGGTATCATAGCCATTACAGATAATGCAGAAAGCAAAGCAAAAGTGTGTTGTATATGGGACAAAGAGGGTCATTTTTAATTGATGCAGGGTCAACTCCACTGGAATGAAGTCAGTAATTTTTATGGACCTAGTGACAGAGTACCACATTAATAAAAACTGCTACTGTGTCCTCTCAGTTGCCCTCATTTCTATTTGTATTGTGACAACCTCCCAGCTAGTCTCGTGGTCTCTCGTCTTGTCCATTCTCCAATCCACTCTTGCCACTGAAGCCAGATGATTTTTAAGTGCAATCTGACCCTGGTAAAAATCTTAACTGGTTCCTATCCCCTTGGTATAAAAGGCCAAGCACCTGGCCATGGAAAAGCCCTGTGACCTCCCCCAGCCTCATAGGCCACTAGCTCCTGCATCTAACCTTCCCTCTGAACTACAGGCGGTTACCAGAACCCGCTACCCTGGTTTCTGCTTCCCTACCTTCGTACATTGTGCTTTTTCTATCTGCAATGGACTTCCCCAGCCCATTCTTCCAGCCTTCATTTGCCTGGAAAATTCTCTCTCACCCCTTCACAACCCATAAGGGATATCTTCCCTCCTAAAGGTATTATCTAATGCACCTTCAGGCTGAGTTAGGGGCCCTCTTCCCTTTGCATCCCCCCTCAGAGCACCCAGCATCTGTCTTTTAGCTGCTTGTTCACTTGTGTGTAACATCCACTAAGCTGTGGGTGTCGGGCTATGATCGCAGAGGTTATACCTTATGCTGTTCCCCTGGGAACACTCAGCATCTATTAATAGCACTGGTGCTTGGCACATGCTAGGCCTTCATAAATGTCTTTGAATGAATGAATGAATGAATGAATGAATGAATGAATGAATGACTTAGAAGAGGCAAGGACAGGGAACTGGCAAAAGGTCTTCAACAGAGAGGAAAGAAGTAAGTAAGACCCATTAGGGAGCAGGGCAGAGTCTGATGCTGAAGCCCTCATGTTCTCTGTTTTTGTTTTTTTTTTCTTTTTTTCTTTTTTTTTTTTGGAGAGTTAGGGGAGGGGTCCTGACTTCTGGAAATCTTCCAGTAGCGGACAGACCCTCAAAGGGATGGAGCCAAGCTAGAACAGTCTAACCAATGAATCAAGAATGTGAAATCAGGATGCCCTGAACATCCAGGAAGTCTGGTCACTTGTCTCTATAATCTACATGAGACAGGCCAAAGCCACACCCAGAATGAGGCCCCCAAAGTTAAAAGCACTCCACTGGAGAAGAGGAGGTTAAATAGCTAAGCAGCCTTTTTCACTTCTGTTTCTCCTTTCAGGAGACATGAGTCCTTTGTGAAGTTTGCAGATTTGAAGGATAGCAGAAATCCTCTCATTGGGTCACTAAGGACAGGTTCTGTCATTTTGTGGCCGCCATCACTGCCATCCAGGATCATAATTATGGCGCAGCCACTGAAGGCTTGCTGCAGGAAAGCTTCTGCTCCTTCTTAAGGCTAGAAGAAACCCATATACCTAATCTCTGCATTCCCCAGCGAGCTCTGCTCCACCCACCTTCCTTCATTTCTATCCCATCCCTACCTCCCTACACACTTGTGTGTGTGCACGCACACACACACACGTGCACACACAAAAAACACACCCAGCCCCAGTCCTTCCCAACTCATAAACAGCTGTGTTCTCATGATCAGACTGATATGAGGTCTATTTCTTTTGAGTTAAGAAGAAAATGTTTATAATTAACAAAGTCAATGAATGGTTTCCTAGCAACTTCTTATATAACTATAGTGAGATGATCTTGATCTTCTGTCTCTTACTCTGAATCTCTTACCTTCTCTTTCATATTCTCTCCCTACCACTAAGGATTTTTCTTTTTTCTGTTTTAAGTAGCAGAATATTTTGAGAGTTTGATAAACACCGGGATTCTCTCTCTGGGAAAATACATATAAACACATACATGTTCACTCACTATTCTGTGTATATAATTAAAGGACTTCACAGAGTCCCTGAAACCTGCCCATGAAATCCGGCCCATAACCATGTCCCACACACAAAGGAATATGCCATTTGTTTGATACCTCTCCCATCCAGGAAAGGGAAAAAAAAGGTTATTCCTGCAAAAATTTGATGAACTCAGCTCACTTTAAACGACTTCCTCCATCCCTCCCTGATATCACACATTCTAATCTCAAGCATTCCCGGTCCTGACCAACAGGATCTGATTTGGCTGCCTCTCCCTGTGTCCCCCTAAAATGAGGGAAATGTGAACACACTTTTATGACAGCCTAAAAAAGAAATGCCATCAAGACGTTAAGGCACCTCTAAAGGCTTCCAAAGCCTTTGGGAGTCTCCTCACCAGGCTTCCCTTGGTGAGCCAAGCCGCCGCTAGGCACTGACCATCTGTGAATGCTTAGGATCTGTGTGTTGGCCACGTACAGATGAGAGCCGCCCTCCTCTCCTTCACTCATTCCCATAGCCCAAGGTTGACGTCAGTGCTTCATGAGGCCCAGGGGACTCATAAATGTCAGCTGTTCTAGGGAAAGCCTTATGTTCCTGATCATTCAGTATCATTCAGTTGAAGTATCCCCTTAACCAAGTCATTTGTAAAATAAGAAACAAATGGAATAAAGAAAAATATTAAAATTATTATTTAGCTAAGCGCGGTGGCTCACGCCTGTAATCCCAGCACTTTGGGAGGCTGAAGTGGGCGGATCATGAGGTCAGGAGATCAAGACCATCCTGGTTAAAACAGTGAAACCCCATCTCTACTAAAAATACAAAAAATTAACCGGGCGTGGTGGCGGGCGCCTGTAGTCCCAGCTACTTGGTAGGTCGAGGCAGGAGAATGGCGTGAACCCAGGAGGCGGAGCTTGCAGTGAGCAGAGATCACTCCACTGCACTCCAGCCTGGGCGACAAAGCGAGACTCCATCTAAATAAATAAATAAAATTATTGTTTAGTGTTTATTATGTGCCAAGCACAGGGTTAGATGCTTGCTCTACCTATCCTTCTGTATTTTTCACAAACAACCTTCTAAGATATAATGTTAAGATGTCAATATGGTGTGGTGACTAACCAGGCAACCTTTGGAGACAGAGCAACTGGGTTGGAATCTCATCACTACCATATATCAACTGTGTGGCTTTGGGCAAGCTGCTTAACCTCTCTATGCCTCATTTTCTTCATCTGTAAAAGGAGGATACCAACATTTTTAAAATACCTCTGTCACAGAGTTGTCATTAGGATGAAATGAGCCACTACCTATAAGGCATTTGAAGAAGCCTCTGGCAATAGTAAATGCTCAATACATGTAAGCCACTCTTTCCATTTTACAGATGGAAAGTAAGCCTCAGAGGGGTGAATCAGAAGCCTCTGGCAATAGTAAATGCTCAATACATGTAAGACACTCTTTCCATTTTACAGACGGAAAGTAAGCCTCAGTCAGGTGAATCCTGACTCTCTCAAGTTCACACTCTCAAACTGTATATCCAGCAAGGAATCCTGAGGCCTGCGATTATGACCATTCCGTGATGCTTCCAAATGTTCTTGAATACCAAACTTTTTGAAATGATCACCTTTTAAAAATCAGTATTTACGATGCAGCATCATTCCTGCAATTTTCCTACCAAAAACACAAATCACAATCAACCCATAAGGAAACATCAGATAAATCTAAATGGAGAGAGGGATCTTCTAAAAAATAATTGGCCCATGCTCTTGAAAAAATGTCTAAGTCATGAAGACTTCCATATTGAAGGAAACTAACAGGGATATAATGACTAAATTCAACACCTGATCCTGGGTTGGATCCAGAATCTGAAACATGTTTTTTCTTTTTCTATAAAAGATAGCAATTAGATCAATTGGCAAAATTTAAATAAGATCTATGTTAGTTAATAGTATTAGTAATAGTTTTATTTCATAATAGTTATAGTTAATAGTATTATATCAATGTATGCTGCCTGATTTTCATTATTGTAAAAAAAATATTCTGGATTCTTAGAGAAAATCTGCACTGAAGTATTAAGAGGTGAAGGGATGGCTGGGCGCAGTGGCTCACACCTGTAATCCCAGCACTTTGGGAGGCTGAGGCAGGAGGATCATGAGGTCAGGAGATTGAGACCATCCTGGCTAATACGGTGAAACCCCATCTCTACCAAAAATACAAAAAAATTAGCCAAGCGTGGTGGCGGATGCCTGTAGTCCCAGCTACTTGGGAGGCTGAGGCAGGAGAATGGCATGAACCCAGGAGGCAGAGCTTGCAGTGAGCCAAGATAGTGCCACTGCATTCCAGCTTGGGCGACAGAGTGAGACTCCGTCTCAAAAAAAAAAAAAAAAAAAGAAAGGAAAAACAGGTGAAGGGGCATCATGTCTACAATTTCCTCTTAAGCAGGTCAGAAAAAAAAATGCTAACATGTATACAGAGAGAGAATAATAAGGCAAATGTGGTAAAATATTAACCTTTGGGAAATCTAGATAAGAATATTCAAGAAATCTCTGTGCTATTCTTGCAACTTTTTTTGTAGATCTGGTACTAACTCAAAATAAAAATATTTTTAAAGAAGGAACACAAAAAAATCAATCTTTTCTCTGTCCATATATGCCCCTGAGCATGCAAGGTGTGGAGCAGAATTTCTCTATGTTTTCACCTACAAGAGACTGCTTCATTCCAGAGAAGACTTCCTTGTATTGATGCTAACACAGCAGAATTTGCTTTTCCAAAGAAGAAAATCTCCCTAAACCATCAATTAAGCCTTTTATAGAAAAAGAGAGACATTTTAAAATTGGAAGACACTGTTCTCTCTTGTCTAAGAGGACATAGCAATGCCTCATCTCTTTCCCCACTTCTAAAAAATGTCCATCCCTGGTTACACTCATCATTTGACACCCACTCACAAGACCCTTTTTTGTCTGCCAGATTTTCATAGGCTTCTAAAGAATGCAGTGAATTTGCTGTTGCTGAATGTAGTTCATTTGCACAGAATTCCTCACCCCTTTTTCTCATCTGTATTTTCATCATCCATGCCCTTTTCTCCAATAGGCCACTTGACAGCAGAACTGGAAAGGGAGAGAAGGAAGGGCAAGGGTTGGAGGGGAGGCTGCAATTCATTCAGTCAAGAAGCATTCATTTAATGAGCACCTACTATGTGCTGCCAACTGGGCCAGAGAACCAGCTGAGAAGAAGGCAAGCCCAGCTCTGCCCTTACAGAGTTTTCACTGAGGAAGATAGGTGAAAGCTGCCAACCAAAGCATGAAGAATGTTGCAGAAGGGGAGGTATAGGGTGCTGGGGGTACGTTGAAGGGAGCCAACTTACTCTGCAGAGGTCACAGAAAATCCTATGCCAGAAGGATGGCCTTGTGTCAGTTAGGTCAAAGGAAGTCAGAGAGGGCGAAGGAAAAAGAATGCTTTTTACTCATAAAAATAAATACCCATACTCTCTTTAAAAAAACAAACAAAAACAAAAATAATAGTACTGTCCGTGGAACTGTAAAATAGTACAACCACTGTGGGAAACAGTATGGAGGTTCCTCAAACAATTAAAATTAGAATGATATGGTTTCCATCTGTGTCCCCACCAAATCTCATGTTGAATTGTAATCCCATGTTGGAGGTGAGGACTGGGGGGACTGGTGGGAGGTGATTGGATCCCAGGGATAGAGTTCTCATGAATGGGTTAGCACCAACCTCTCAGTGCTATTCTCATGATACTGCGTGAGATCTGGTTGTTTAAAAGTGTACAGCATCTCCCCCCTCTCTCTCTTTCTGCTGCTACTGTCATGTAAGATGCCTCACTTCCCCATTGCCTTCCACCATGATTGTAAGCTCCCTGCGGCCTTCCCAGAGGATGATACCACTATGCTTCCTCTACAGCTTGCAGAACTGTGAGCCAATTAAAACCCTTTCCTTTATAAATTACCCAGTCTCAGGTATTTATACCAGTGCAAGAACAGACTAATACATAGAACTACTGTATGACCTCCACAATCCCACTTCTGGTATATAACCAAAATAACTGAAAGCAGAATCTCAAAGAGATATTTTTATACTTGTGTTCATAGCAACATTTGCATAGCATAGCAGCCAAAAGGTGGAAGTAACTCGAGTCCATCCATAAATGAATGGATAAACAAAAAGTGGTTTATACACACAACAGAATACTCTTCAGCCTTTAAAAGGGAGGAAATCCTGTTCCATGCTGAAACATGGAGGAAACTTGATGACATTATGCTAAATCAATCACAAAATAAGTAGGTCACAAAAAGACAAATATTATATGACTTTCCTATGTGAGGCACCTAGAATAGTCAAATTCATAAAGACAGAAAGTAGAATGGTGGTTGCCAGGGACTGAGGGGCAGGAGAAGGGGGAGTGTTGTTTAATGCATAAAGAGCTTCAGTTTTACAAGATGAAAGGTTCTGAATATCTATTTCTAACAATATGAATCTATTTAACACTTAACACTACTGAACTATACACTTAAAAATGGTTAAGATGGTAAATTTCACGTTATTTTTTGTCTGTTTGTTTTGAGACGGAGTCTTGCTCTGTCACCCAGGCTGGAGTGCAATGGCGTGATCTCAGCTCATTGCAACCTCTGCCTCCTAAGTTCAAGCCATTCTCCTGCCTCAGCCACCGAGTAGCTGGGATTACAGGTGCACGCCACCATGCCCAGCTGATTTTTGTATTTTTAGTAGAATCGGGGGTTTCACCATGTTGGTCAGGCTCTTCTCGAACTCCTGACCTCAGGTGATCCACCCGCCTCGGCCTCCCAAAGTGCCGGGATTACAGGTGTGAGCCACTGCTCCCGGGCCTCATGTTGTTTTTCTTTTTCTTTTTTTTCTTTTTTTTTACCACAATTAAAAACAAACAAACAAACAAACAAAAAAACCAATCACTGAATTCTTACCCAGATCCAAGTAATCCCTGTCAAACAAAACATTCAGATGGATGATGAAAATAACGATGGCTACACGTCAGGTGCTCTGGTATTCTTCTGTGTCTGATTCAGCCACAAGTAATAGAAAAGTGGCTTCAGCAATAAGGAATTAAGACAGGTATTTGTAGCTGGTTTATCAAACATGCTGTATTCAGTAAGCGCTAAGCAGTGTCCTGCCCCTCAGTCCCTGGCAACCACCATTCTACTTTCTGTCTTTATGAATTTGACTACTCTAGGTGCCTCCCATAAGAAAGTCATTTAACTCACGTAAGAAAGACACATTTAGTCTTTCAAAACTTCACTAACAGCTCGCAGCTCCCCAAACCCAAACTGTGAACCCCTTGATTAGGCAAACAATGGCCTATAGGACAAATCCAACCAGCGGCTTGTTTTTTAAATGAAGTTTTATAGGAACACAGCCACGCCCATTCGTTTCCATATTGTCTGTGGCTGCGTTCACATTAGAGCAGTAGAATGGAGTAGGTGAAACAGATAGAGTTGATGAGTACTTGCAACAGAGACCCCAGGGCTCACTAAATGCCTAAAATGTCTACTCCATATTCCGTTTACAGAAAAGTTTGCTGACCCTGCCATGTATGACAGCTTGGGAAGAGTCCTTAGTTTTTCTGATCACTGTTAGGTATTAACTAATCATCTCATTTACCAGGTGATGAAAGTCCAGCCCAGTCAAATATCAAAACCTCAATTTCTCATCCAAGTTAAAGGTTCTTCCTCATTTTCCAGCCCCTCCTTTTTACCCAGTTCATGCTAGGCTGAAGCTAGAAAGTCTCTAATGAGTAGGGAGGACACGGGTATCTTTCTGTTCCTTGCTCCAGCTGTCTCTCGCTTGCTAATGTTGCTTCTCTGATACTTATAGGGCAGAACAGGAATAAGAGGAAGATCCTAATCAGCTGGTGCCATTGTTACCTGGCATTGTGGCCATCTGATGGCAGATGGAGACATTTTTGTGGTTATTGGAGACTCTCACCTTAGCTACTTCCTGCCGCACCATTTTTGAGCAAAAATAATCCACCTGCCACTGACCAATTACCACCACCTGCCCCCATGCACCCTACACAGCTCTCACCTGCCTCGAACTTCCAAGGGCGCATCCTTCCATGGTGATCTGGCACGGCTTCCCCAACTGTCCCCTGCCACGGAGGCCTCCACTCTTGTTGTTCTGCCACGTAACACTCCACCAGTTTCTCGCCTTTAAACTTCTCCAGGCCAGAGTCTGGCAACAGTCCCTGGGTCTCCCAAAACATCCAGGCATCCCAAAGTTCTCCCAAGAACTCTCCAATTATGCTCACCTCCAACACAGTGGAGGTCTGGAGCCCACAAGTTTTCACAGCTGCCAGTGTGGGTACAGTGGGGACGTATTAGTGTCTGTGAATCATTGTCCTCATCTTAAACCAAGGGAAGGGGGCCTAAAGAGGATAATTCACAGACAGCAATGGCTGTCAATGAAGGATAGTGCTGTCTCCCTCACCTGCTTCCTGAGGACATTTGGCAATGTCAGGAGGCACTTTCGGTTGTCACACCTAGAAGGGTGCTGCTGGCATCTAGGAGGCTGAGGAGCAGAGATGCTGGTAAACATTCTACAATGCACAGCATAGCCCTTCATAACATAGAGTCATCTGGTCCAAAATTTCAGTAGTTCCCAGATCCAGAAGTCTAGCCTAGGACTTCCCTGGATATAATGTTGGGAGGAGGGGAGAGGTGCCTGTAGGACTAACTTTTGGGGCCTTAGTCAAGAATAGGAAAAAACTCCCATTAGATAGCCTCTGTTACTTGTATTAAGAACTCCTGAGGGAGAGTGGCTCCTGGACGGATTCACCCATTAGCTCAATGATGTATTCGTGGACACTTTTTTGAGGGCAAAGACTTCTTTCCACTGTCCCATGCTCACTGTGCCAGCCCATCTTCCTAAGCTTGCTTGCCTCATGTTTCCAAGATAACTGATCCACCTCCAGATATCACTTACCAACTATAGGCTCGAAGGCAGAAAAGGGAAATCTTCCTCCTTACCTTTTTAATCTAACCAGCAATGATAGCCATTCCCATCCCCCAAATGATCTCCCCTCATGCCTGCTGGCCAGCGTTGCATCACCTGGCCACACTCAGACTTTCTGAAGGCAAGTAAAAGGAGAGTACTTTCACCTGAGTGGCTTTTACACTTACTCCGAGGTTGGAGAAGGACCCAGCCTTTCCAGAGTAGTATGGCTGCCATTATCTGAGACCAAATTGTTGTCCTTGTGGCAAGTACAAAAGAGAAATAATGACTGTTAGGCAGGAAATCAACAGTGTCTGCCACATCTCCGCCCAGTTTCTCCAGCCTTCTCTCAAAGCTTGGACAACTTGATTCTCACATAGAGGCTCTAGGGCAGTGGTTTCTCCACCTTCAGCATGAATTATTATCACCTGGAAAACTTGTTTAAAAAAGTTACAGGTGTTCTGTTCCCACAGTAGCCCTACCAATCAGAATATCCATAATGGAATCCATGGGTCTCTATGTTTAAGAAGCTTCACCCATGATCCTGGTGCCCACCAAAGTCTAAGGATAGCAGTTCTAGTACAAATCTTGACCCTCAGCTGAAGAGATTTGAGCACTTACAGCTCAAAGCTCAGGGATACTGCAAATCACACACTTCTACTACTGGTCTAGAGCTTGTGTTTCAAATTTAACTATATGGATCCCTAAATCCAGACTCCGTGTATGGTGTAAACCTGACAACTTAAGTCCTTCTTTAGTACTACTACTATAATTACTTATTACTATTTTTATTGTTGTTGTTGTATCTATTTCTTTATTATCACATTTACTATTTATTGAGATCTTGCCATATGCTGGGTACCATACAGAACACTCGACATCATTAGCTCATGTAAAGGGAGCTACTGTGGTAGCTCACTTGAGCATTGTGATATAATTTTAAAAATATATCTGGTCTTTGTTCCCAGTTCCTGGCACACAGCTTCAAAAACTCTGGGAATTTCCTGAGTGATAGGAATGTCTTTGTTATGCTAATAAGGTGGCTCCTGGCAGTTTCCCTAGATAGATTCAGGATGGGAGCTGCTCACCAGGAAGGTCAATCATGTGATTATAGAGCTGGAACTTTCAGCACTCTCTTCCCCAACCTCTGGAGAGGAGAGGGGCACTGGTGACAGAGTTCAATCCCTCGACCACTGATTCAATCAATCATGCCTACAGAATTGAGACCTCAATAAAAACTTTGAACAACAAGGCTCTAGGAGCTTCCTGGTTGGTGAATGTGTTCCCTGGATGCCACAGGGCAGAGGCTTCTGTGGTTGGGACCCTTCTAGACCTTGCCCTGTGTGCCACCTCATCTGGCTATTCACTGTGTCCTTTATAATAAAATAGTAATCATCAATATAGTGCTTTCCTGAGTTGTGTGAGTTGTCCTAGTGAATTATCACACCTGAGATGGGGTCAGCCCCTACATTTGTAGCCAAGTTGGACAAAAGTGTGAGTAGCCTGGGGATACCAAGTGCAGCTGACATCTGAAGTAGGGGTAGTCTTGTTGGAAACCCTCCCTTTTAACTTGTGGGATCTGACACTAACTCCAGGTAGTTAGTGTTAGGATTAAATTGAATTGTTGGACACCCAGTTGTGGGATAATTGGTGTTGAAATGCACTCATAGAATCATACGACAACAACTTTATCAAGGGGATCATTATGCCCATTTTACAGATGAGAAGCTGAGACTGAGAGTGGTTTTGCATTCCCATGATCACATAGGAGGAAGCAGTAGAGCTCAGATTGACACACACACTTGTTTAACTTGAGAGCCTGAGCTCTTAATCTAGGGTGACAGTTTAGTACCCATCAGGGACGACCACTCACATTTTGTGTATGTGAATGACACTCCTGCTGTTGTGTAATGCAGAGCCCTATAATCACTTCCTTAGCATTTGCCAAACTTGCCTGATCAGACTCACCTGGGGCATTTATTAAAAAGAGGGATTCCTAGGCCTCTCCCCTGAAGATTCTGATCCAGTATGTTTAGGGTGGAGCCTGGGAATTTTTATTTTTAACAAGCTCTCCAGGTGATTCTGACAATGAGGCAACTTTTGCAAACACTGCACTATGCTGCCTCAACCAGCCTCCTTGCCTGAATGTATCAATCTACCCTATAACCCAGCCTTTCTGTTGCCCAATTTCTTGGAGCATCTGCAACACTCCTGTGAGAGACTCTGAAGACCTGGATATAGCCTTTTCCAATTTCCACACTGTCACTCAGTCCTATACTTGGAAGAGTTTTAATGAATCACGCAATATGACTCCAACTCAGCATGTCCAAAGCCAAATCTATCAACAGCCCCACTCCTGCTTCCTGCTCTTCCTCCTACATTCTCTAATTTAGTGAATGACCCACCATCCACCCAAACCACCAAGCCAACAATCTTTGGTATATCTGTGTCCTTGTTCTCCTTCACTCTTCACATCCTGGTCACCATTTCCTAGTGATTTCTACCTCCTAAATAATACAAACCAGCTTCTTCTCTCCTTTTCCACTGCTTATATAATATCCCATTCCATTTTCACCTAGACCAACTTTCTAAAAGGCTTTATGCCTTCATTCTTTGCCCCCCACACCCAGCCCATATGTATACCACCCCATAGGAGGAGACAGATCATATATTCCAAAGGTGATTGCAATAATATCTCTCCTCTCACATGTTCTTCTAGAATCTTGCTACCTCCATCAAGAAAAGGGATGTATTTCCCCTTCCCTTGAATATGGGTTCACTTTTGTCACTGTCTCAACCAATAGAGTATTCAAACTGATGCTTCATGACTTCTTAGGCCAGTTCCTAGAAGATGACTGAGATACCATCTTGCCTACTAGGACACTCAGGTTTGACATCTAAGCCCTCAGGTAAACAGTCCACTTCCCTGAAATTGCCATGCTGGGAAGAAGTCCAAGCTAGCCTATGCAGAAAGACAACATGGAACAGCCCTGAGACTACACAAAGAGAGAGATGTCCAACCAGGCCCCAGCTTCCCCAGCCCTGCGTTAGTCCAACTCCAGCCACTGGGTGCAACCATATGACACATCCCAAACCAGAATTGACCAGCTGAGCCTTTTTCTAATTCCTGACCCAAATACATTATCTAAGATTATAAAATAGTTGTTATTTGAAGCGTGGAAGTTTTGGGGGTCATTTTTTAATGCAGCAATAGCTAAACAGAACCTCTTCAATAGGTACAAATGGACAGAATTGTACAAAGCAATACTATTCAAAGTGTAGTCCCTGGCGAGAGTGAACTGTGTGTTACCAATGTTAAGTGGAAAACTCTAGAAAAAATAAATTTAACAATATTTATTTGAGCAAAGAACAAGTCGTGAAGGGGACAGCACTCAGAACCAGAAGAGGTTTTGAGAGCTGCGCTCTGCAGCGTGGGGAGTGAGGTTTTATAGGCTGAACACAGAAGTAAAGTGCAGAAATAACTTGATTCATTACAGACAGGTATTTGCCTTCCTGGGGCATGGTCTGACCAGTTGGATGTCTGTGATTGGCTGAAATTCAGTTATTTGTTACAAAAAAATACTGCTAAAGTAGGTTTTGGCTTGTTCAAGTACTAAGTTAGGTTGCAATTTGTTACAAAAACATAGGGACAGCCCCGGGCTGATGGTTTCTCGTTTATTTTGCTTTCACGACAGTCAGTATGGAAATTGGGAGTATTTAGAATCTTTCAACAGGGTGAATGTATGCTTCTTGAATCTAACCATTAAAAAATGGACAAACCTGGGTTCAAAGAGCAGTCAACTTTTGACTGGTTGATCAGACACAGCCACACTGAAAGGATGAAAAGGCTCTGTAGGAGGAGAAAGAACACCAGGCAGAGGCAAGAGTATGAAAGGGGTCCCTGCTTAATGCAACAAACAGGGCAGCATGTGCACAGGACTGAAAGAAAGTAAGGTATCCTTAGACCAGAGCTCATCTTAGGAATCCCTTTAACTGGAAACAACAGAAAACCCTACTCCAGAGGTAACAAATTGTGGTTTACTTTTCTCATTATATAAGAATAGCATCAATGACATTCTCATAGCCTCTTGGCACTGGGCAGTTCTGTGCACATTAGCCAGTCTTCCAATTGCCAAAACTTGCAACTTTTAGACTGCTTTCTCCAAAGTCACAGAAGATCTACCTGCCCTCAGGTGGCATAACTCTGACGTGTGTGTCCTACACTGGTCGTGGAGTCCCCGGCAGGACTAAGCTGCAGTTGCCCACAAGAGATTGTACTTAATAACTCACTCGATATTGGCTTACTTCCCCCCTTTGTCTCATGTTCTCTCTCCCTTATCAGTGTTTCCTGAGAACACTTACAAATAAACTAATTGCATCCTGTGAAGCTAATGCAGCATGAGCGAGATAGAAGGTGGTAGGTGATAATGCTGGAGAAGGAAACAGGGAACGGAGAGGCAGAGAGGCAGGGACTTGTCCAAGGAAAACACAAACTCCCATGGCAGAGCTGGAATGAGACCCTGCTCTTGGGATAGCAAAAACAGTGTTGGTGACTCTTCCTACAATGACTTTACCTGAATTCTTACTTCTCAGGACTTCCTCTCATCAGGCAGCACCTACCAGAAAGCAGTTCTGAAACTGAGACTACCAGATCAAAAACAAACAAGCAAATGAAAAAAGACCCATAGGAGCTGGGAGTGCCCAACCAAGTACATTCACATTATCCAGTAAAAGAAACAGAGCCCTTGAAGTCAAACAGACTGGGTAGCACACACCTCCTCCGTTTGCCAGCTGTGTGACTAAGGGCAGTTTCTCAACTACTCTGTGCCTCCTCTGTAAATATCAATGTGCTAATAATCCCACCTCGCTGGATCATTTCAAAATAAAATGCATAACTTTGATAAGTGCCACGGTCTTGCCTGACACACAGTAAGTGTTCAATAACGGCCAGTCTCCTCTGCAATTGCTCCACACACTCTCTTTCACAACCAAATGGAAGATCAAGCAAAGACGTATTGGCCAAATAATCAACTCCATTTGTCTGGCGCGCCTCAGCCACTTGCTTCACATGACTATTTCTATGAGGCTAATACCTCATTACAATAACATTGTACTCTAATACCAGTGGGCCCATAAACAAAGGCCCAGCTAAAATAAAACCATTGTAATCATGGCCCAGATTTAATCACTGGCTAGTGGGGTCCCCAGTGGTTTCACCAAGAGCCAGGCAATAGTCAAATAATCAAACTGCAGATGCTGGGATAGCAAATCGGCTTAAATTTAAACAGTGGCAGAAACCCAAACTACAGCGGGGAGAAAAGAGAGATGAAGAGGGGGAGATGTAGACTTGCACAATGTTGGAATTTCCCTTCCATGGCCTCCCTAGTTAATTGTCCCATAAAATAACCAGGCTTGTTAATGAATAATAGGCTCGTTCCTGAGAGGCACCCTAGGTTAGGCGGTCGCTCTGGGCCTGCTGGCTGTGGACCCTGCTGTAAGAGCTGAAAGGGATCCCAAGGGCAACATGAAGGCAGAGGCATTATGATCTCCATCCTACTGAGAGCTCACAGGCACTCAGCTACTTAGAAAGAGGATCCTGAGTCACAGACTCAACAGTGAGAGGGAAGCAGAGGCAGGTCCCTTCTAGAGGGTTGAGGGAGCGGAAGCTTATACAATTGGGGGACCCTCTTTGAGAAAAATCAAACAAAACTGCATAGAAAATATGCTCAGCCATCCAGCACCACCTTGTATGAAAGTATAGTCAAACCTTCAGACAAGACCTCAGCCCTGGCTGACATGTCAATTACAGCCTTGTGAGAGACAAAAGCAGAGAACCCAGTTAAGCCATGCCCAGATTCCTGACCTCAAAAACTGGGAATAATAAATGTGTGTTTAAGCCACTGTTTGCTGTAATTTGTTATGTGGCAGCAGATGACTGGTAGAAGGAAGAGGATAAAAAAGGAAGATACCAAGGTCATTTTGCTAACTGGGTGGGAAAAACCTAGAACTGTTATTTTATTATGCACTCAAATTTTTATAGAATTATTGGAAAGGTACCTTGGAGGTCATTTCATCAAATTCCTTGACTTTTAACTAAAATTGTAACTGGACTAAACCAATCTGCTTCAATTTTTATGTAACAAAGTTGTGAGTGTTTTTTACATGCCATGGACTCCCAGATGGAAGGTCATATAACCACAGCATGCCCAGATGAACCAAGTGTACAACCACGGGGGGAGCCTAAGTGCTCGGGCAGAGGAGCAGGGACTGAATTAAGAGGTGGACACCAATGACAGGATTCAATCAGATCAAACCCTGGCATTACCCCACGGCAGGATCCAGTCAGATCATGCCTCCTGGCATCACCTCATTGCAAGATCCAATCAGATCATACCTCATTACCCTATGCTTATAAAACCCACCCAAGCCCTCAGCTCAAGGAGACAGATGTGAGCATTTCCCCCTGTCTCCTTGCCAGTTGACTCAAAATAAAGCTTTTCTTTTCTCAAAATCTGGTGCCATGGTATTGTCTTCTACGCACATCTGGAAGCATATGAGTAACATTTGTTACTGATTGTTCAGTAACAAAATGAAAGCTTAGACCTGCTTTGATCAGTAGATAAGATTATTTTCTACTTTGTCTACCAACTATTCTCAAGTCCGTGACTCCTTGAGTTGTGTTTGAAGCATGTTTTTCTTTCAAAATATTAATCATCTCGTTACATTCTAACTTATCCTTTGCTTACAAAAGAAGCTCATTTCATTTCTGCTTCTGCCTAAAATTATCGCAAGTTTTGAGTCAGTGATGTTAAAACGAGTCTGTATCATGAGTCAATAATCAGAACCCTCACAGTGAGTCCTCCATACACTCTTAGGAGGCATCATAGAACTGTAGACTTGGAAGGCACTTTGGCATTCATTTAATCCAAGTTAGCTCAATGTAGGAGTTCTGACCAAGGAGACATAAAAGGAAATGACGTGTGCAACATCCAGAAAAAATACTTAAATAAAATAGGCATACTCTTCTTCATCTTTGTCCTCTTTCTTGATGGCTAAAATGTTTTGGGCATGGAACTCAAACTGCCATCTTGGATTATGAAGTAGAAGTTACATATTGAAGATAGAACAATAAAATGAAGAACCTGGCTGGACGCAGTGGTTCATACTTGTAATCCCAGCACTTTGGGAGGCTGAGGTGGGTAGATCACCTGAAGTCAGGAGTTCGAGACCAGCCTATTCAACATGGCGAAATCTCATCTCTACTAAAAATACAAAAATTAGCTTGGTGTGGTGGTACACACCTGAGTCCCACCTACTTGGGAGGCTGAGGTGGGAGAATTGCTTGAATCAGGGAGGTGGAAGATGCAGTGAGCTGAGATAGCACCACTGCACTCCAGACTGGGTGACAAAATGAGACTCTGTCTCAAAGAAAAAAAAGAAGAATTTGGAATTCCTTATGATCATAGAGCTGCCAAACTACCCCTCGCTGCTCCCTTCTAGACTTATTTGTATCAGAAAGAATTAAACTTCTATCTTGTTTAGGCAACTATTAATTTATATTTGAATTTTGGGTCACTCAAAGCTGAGCTAATCTTAATATATTCTTTTTCTCCATTTTTAAGATAAGGAAGATGAGATTCACCAGGATTAAGAATAAATCTACTATTCCTTCCTATTATAAACTAAATGTCCTCCCCCACCAAATTCATATGTTGAAATCCCAATCCCCAATGTAACTGTATTTGGAGATAGGACCTTTATGTAATAAGACGTACTTGAGGTTAAATGAGCTCATAAGCAGGAGTAGCTGGGGAGACCTGATTCAATAGGATGAGTGTTCTTATAAGAAGAGACACCAGGGAGCTTGCTTGCTCTGTCTTCATCATGTGAGGACACAGCTAGAAGGCAGTCATCTGCAAGCCAGGAAGGGAGCCCTCACCAGAAATCAGCCCTGCCAGACTTCGATCTGGGACTTCTAGCCTCCAGAACTGTGAGAAAATAAATTTCTGTTGCTTAAGTCACTCAGTCTATGGTATTTTGTTGAGCAGACTAATAATCTACTGACAGTAATTTTGTCTACAGGGAGGACTAATCTGCGGAAATATATTAGGGTCGATGAGGGTCCTAAACATTGACCCATGACACAGACTCGTTTTAACATCACTGACTCAAAACTTGTGATAATTTCAGGCAATTTTAGTAACAGTATGTCTTCTGTTTTTCAAGATAAATAATACCTCCAGTTTTCTTAGTGATTCTTCATAAGAATAAAATGTCTAGGACTTTTACCAGCTGGGTGGATCTCTCCAGAATCTAATGAAATAGATAGGCTCTACTAGATTTATAAACTATATCAATGATCCTCTCAGGCATTTTCACCAAACATTGAACTTCCTCTTCCCAAATGTGATCTGAGCAGAAGGAAAATGACATCCACAGAATCTTTAGGCTCGTCTTTCCAGTCTGGGTTCTCGAGATTTCAAGAAAGAGATAGACATGCATAAATAATTTCCAATGATGACACTGCAAGCAGTCTTGGAAATGTAAGGTGTTGGGGGAAATCACCATACTCTTAATAAACAGTAAGGACAATAACCCCATGCTATTCCTTTTACTATCAGATGGTCAAAGCTATGGAAAATGTTGCCTACAAAGACTCAGGAAGTAACTTAGGTCAAGGAACCCATCTTCTCTCAATTGAGCCAGCATTTGTTCTTTCTGTAGGAAAGAAAATTTTGATTGTCCAGCATCCCTTCCATTTGGGGATGCATGGATCCCCCACTCCAAGTGCTGTCGTGGAACTGTGAATTCTCCTACTCTAGCTACAGGGGTGAGCCAGTGATCCACAATGGCCAGTCAGATTTTGTCTCTCCAACCACAGTGATTGGACCACAATAGACATATGACCCAAGTCAGGCAAATTAGTCTTCACTGAGACTTCTGCTAAAGCAGTCTGGGAAGATGATCTGTTTTGGGGGGTCTTGGGAAGATGTGAAGTCAGAACTTCTAGTGGCCATCTTCGTCCATCACAGAGAGTTAACGTGTCTGTAGGAGAAGGGAATGCAGTCAAATGCAGAGGGGAAAAGAGCAAAGAGATGGAGAGAGAGAGAATATACTCTGAAGACGGTTGATGCCTGGATCCAGCTATGCCTGAAACTTACATTTTGACTTCCCAGTTACTTAAGCCAATAAATTTTGCTTTTTCCTTATGTTAATTTGGTATAGGTGTTTTGTTTTGCTTTTCTGTCATTTATATCAGAAAGAGTGCTAATACACTCCCCATGAAATAGGATCTGACTGGATGTTTTGGTACCATTTATTCAGGTGGGCCCCTGTCAGGCAGCACTCTCCCACATTAACCCACACTCACAAGTGGCAGGTCTTCCTTACTGCCCTCATCTTCTGGCTGCCAAACAGCATGGGTGACCTCACTCCTGCAGATTCCTGCAGAGCACAATGACCATGCCATAGTGTTTAAAGCAGGAGAAGCATAGTTGGGGCCACTTTGCCGAAGTCTAGCCCAGGCACCTTTAAACTGGCAAATACAGTTATCTAAGGGAAAGTGAGTGGACAGTGCAGGGCAGGTTCAGCAAGAGGGAGTGGTTGAAGTTTTCCTGTTGCCCTGACAGGCAGCTTCCAAATCTGGCTCTGCATGTCCAGCATTTGCTCCAGAGAGAGATGCAGCTTGTCTGTCTTGGCTCATCTGTGTGTCAACGGGAGGGTTGGGAAGGAGGAGTAAGCACTGATATCCACAGACAAAGAGAAGTGAAGTGGCTTGCATTTGAAGTATCCAAGCCCTGTGACATGCCACTGAGGGTACCAGCTCCTGGGGGAATGCGCATTCCTACATGTTTGTTTGACAGCCCAGCGCTAGGGCCCCCATGTCACCGCCCCAGCCTTGTTAGTGACAGCACATCTGGGAAACAAAAAAAACAGACCTTGATGGCATTTCCTTCCACTTTGACCTGTGAGGGGCTTTCACAGATGTCAACTCATCTGAGTCTCACACCGAGCATGAGGACAGAAGGAGGGGACAGGGCAGGGATGAGTCTCTCTCATGTTTTATGTGAGGAGACTGAGGTTGAGAGAAATTAAATCACTTTTGCAAAGCCACATTGGCAGCCCTAGGCCTTACTTCCCCTGCTTTGGCTTTTCCCAGTTGTATCTCACCTTGACCATCTGATCCACCCACTCCCAAAATCCATGAAGGCCAAAGCAATCCCTGCATTATCTTGCCAGCCCTGGAATGAGGCAGGAATTTCATCAGTACACACACAAGCAAGCCACCCCAACACACATGTATTCATACACACATACATCTACTCACAGGCATGTAGACTCATTCACGTGTTCACATATTATACCTGCATGTATATGCTATACATTCATGCATATAGGCTTAACACAAACACATATGCAAATACGCATATGCACAGCATGAAGACACACATGCACATACACACACACACACACACACACCCACACACACGCGGTGGAGTTAATACCCTGCCACCCTCCTTAGGCAAGTTCACAATACTCCTAGAACTGATGCCTGCATTCCTCCATTGAGCCAAGCCATCCAGTCTGCAACAGCCCCCAGATTCCAGCAATCTCATCCAAGATCAAGATCTGAGTTTTTCTTTAGTTATATTCTCTCACGGATGCTCCAGAGCTCTAGTACTGTCACAATAGCCGAAATAAAATCTCTCACTAACATATGTAGAAATTCAATAAAGAGAAGGTGTGATCCGATGAAAGACCATGGGACTTGTTCGCTGCTACCAAAGCCAGACAAGGAGAGCATGCAAATAAAAAACAAAAATCCAGCTTCACCAAACCAACACAAAATAGTCCAAAGTTACAAAACCAATGCAAAACTCCAAATAAATATTGACAGGTCAGATTAGAAAACTATCGTCCAATGCTACCAAACCAATGCAAAATTCCAAATAAATATTGACAGGTTAGATTTAGAAAATTACAGTCCATCTTTACCAAACTAATGCAAAATTCCAAATACATATTAACAGATAAGATTTAGAAAACCATAGTCCATCTTCACCAAACTAACGCAAAATTCCAAATAAATATTGACAGGTCAGATTTAGAAAACCATAGTCCATCTTCACCAAACTAATACAGAACTCCAAATAAATATTGACAGGTCAGATTTAGAAAACTATAGTCCATCTTTATCAAACTAATGCAAAATTCCAAATAAATATTTGCAGGTAAGATTTCAGAAACCATAGTCCATCTTCACCAAACTAATGAAAATTCCAAATAAATTAACAGATCAGATTTAGGAACATAATCAAAGAAATACCAGAATCATGAAGTAAGGCATCTATTTAATTCACTACATTAATTCAGTCAAAAATATTTAGCATTATTTGAACACTTACTTTTTGCCAACATAGTATTGGCTCAAGTATAGAGCAAAGGAACAGAATAAATGATTAATATAACTAAGCCTATATATATATATATATACACACATATATGTAATTGGATAATATATATACATAAATGGAAGAGGAGATTTCAGAAATAGACCCATAATGATAATAATGGTGACCATTTAAATTAGAAGAGAAAGGGAAGACTATCCAATACATGGTATTGACAAAACTGCCCTCTTAAAAAAGAAAAAATAAAATTAGATCCTACTCCACACCATTCAAAACAATAAATCCCAGATGCACTAGAGTTCAACATAGAAACCAAAACTATGAAATATGCTCCATAACAAATGAATGCAGACACAACATGACCAGTGGCTGGCAATTAGTTCTTATCCTCAACAGCTTGATAACACTGACCCCACACTGTAAGTGACAAAGCATGTCTTGGGTTTCACTTCTAGTTTTATGGTGTGATTTTTAGCATTCTAGAAGAAAACATAGGATAATGCTTTTACAACCTTGAGATGGGGAGAAGATCTTCCTAAGCAAGACACAAAATGTAGTAGCTGTAACAAGAAAGATTGACAGATGCGAACTACATCAGAATCAAGTGATGTAAAAAGCAAAGTGACGTTAAAAAGCAAAACACTGAACACAATCCAAACATTTTTCAATAGATAAATCGTTAATACTTGATTACATTAACACTTGATTGCAATAATTAAACTTGATTACATAATTTATCATACAATCATTTTACAGACTCTTAAATAGTGGTTACAAAGAATGATGCGAAGTTACATGTACTGGTATGAAAATGTCTCCACGACATAGAGCTACGTGTCAAAAATGAATCACAAAACTGGTTAAAAAGATAGGTAGATAGATTAGATAGGTAGATAGATAGATTAGATAGGTCGATAGATAGATTAGATAGGTAGATAGATAGATTAGATAGGTAGATAGATAGATATGTAGACAGAGAAAGAGAGAGAGAAATGATAGATATAGATCTCATTCATTTTTTTAAAGTGTTTAAAAATTATGAAGCTTCATAATAAATGAACTATACTCATAATGAACTGTTAATGGTGATTATCTTTAAGGAGGAGAATGGGGTCAACAGATGAAGGATGAATTTAACTTTTCACTCTATATGCTTATGAATTGTTGAGTTTTGACAAAGAGAATGTATTCATGGATTTGTTTGTATGATATATAAAAGGCAAAACCATAACATTTGGAATTAGGCAGTTCAGTTGCCATCCCAGCTCAAGTGTTTACCAGCTTCCTAACCTGCAGCAATTTGCCTGTCAAAATAAGGCAAGAACACCCACCTCATAAACACTGTATGAGCAACGAATTAAGTAAGTTAAAACAACTGCTTATTGAGCACCCACTGTATACCAGGTTTTTAAAATGCACTATTGCCTTTTAAATACACTATCCTACCGAACTACAGTGTAGTAAAAGCTTCGTAAGGTTGCTATAGCATTTTGCATGTCAGGAAACCGAGACCCAGAGAAGTGAAAGAAATTGCCCAAGATCGCAGGGCTGGTAAGTAACAGAGCTGGCATGAGACCTGGGTCTTTTCTGCTCTAAGACCAATGCCAGTTCATCCCAGGTTCACCACTCCAGGTCTTTTTTTTTTTTTCTAAGAGGAGTGGTGCTTACACTGACTGGGCTTAGGCAACACCCCAGAATAAACCTCACCCCAGCCTAGACCCTGCAGAAAGGGGACCAGGAATTACTGACTCAAAGCCGCAGCCGATTACTCACAGACGACGTATGCAAGCTCCCATCTCCCACTTCCTCTGAAATAGATAACAACCGCTATTTTAGCCTGAAATGCCACTGGCATAAAAGCATGAAAAGTCGTAAATCTGGAATGATAAAAACTCATTGGAAAATAGCAGTCAGGGATTTGGATGATAAAACCCCATACCCTGCTCTGGCCAGCTGGGACCCCCACTCTAGAGACGCCCAGCCAAAGAAGGGAGAAGAAGAAAAAAGGGGGACAGAGGGGAGATCAGTACCACATACAGTAGGAGGCTAATCAGGACTTCTTTGCCGGAAGCTGAACAGACATTTAACACCAGGAATGGCTAACTGCATATTTCGAATTGTTTACAGCAGCATACATAGTCTGATTTCTCTGTCCACTCCAAATCTTCAGTGAAATCCGATATACCTACAAATAGGGACTAACCCTTTTTAAAGGGTTATTATGTGCTAGGAACTGTTCTAGGACTTTCCACAAATTAATCCATCTAATTCTTACAATAACTCAATTATTATTCAAATTTCCCAGATGAGGAAACTGAGGCACAGAGAAGTTTGGTAAGTTGCCCAAGGTCCCAAAGCTAGTAGCAAGTGACAGGCCCAGGCAGTGTGACTTCAGAGTCCTAACTGTTCACCATCATTCCATATTTCCTCTCAAATATTTGGCATGGGGATAGCAGGGGGGTGCATCAAAACCAAAGAAGGGGCTGAAAGTCAGCTCTGGGTTGACACAGCACAGATAGATTAGTCTCAAGCAGAAAAGGACTCTGAGAATGTCAAGAATACTCAGAAATCTGGAGAAGAGGTCAGGCGCAGTCACTCACACCTGTAATCCCAGCACTTTGGGAGGCCAAGGCAGGTGGATCACCTGAGGTCATGAGTTCGAGACCAACCTGGCCAAAAAGGTAAAACCCTGGCTCTACTAAAAAAATACAAAAATTAGCTGGGCAGATGGCATGCACCTGTAGTCCCAGCTACTTGAGAGGCTGAGGCAGGAGAATCACTTGAACCCTGGAGGCGGAGGTTGCAGTGAGCTGGGATACCACCACTGCACTCCAGCATGGGTGACAGAGCAAGATGCCATCTCAAAAAAAAGGAATCTGGAGAAGAGAGTCAAACTGCTGAGGGGATGGAATGAGGTTTCAAGACAATCTGATCTGGATCTCAAGGGTTCTGGAGCTGTTGTCTGGATTATGTTTCTGAAAGACTTTGCCACTTTCCCTCCCTCAGATCTCCCTTGGTGGTCAGTCCTAATGTGTGCTGGGTGTGGCATCCTCAAGTCCCTTGGCAGCTGGGTCCCTCCCTTTCAGTGCCGCTTTTAGGGCTCAGTTCTATTACCCCTTTGTCCTTACTTGGTTGTGTTAGGAGTCAAAGGGATTAATCTCACCTCTGCCTCACTGCCCCTAGGGCAAAATAATCTAGAATTATAAATACAGAAGTCCGATGGAGGATAAACTATCACCTATAATCTTGGTACCGCCTAATTAGAGAACACGGCCGATTTTCCCTGGTTAAATAGGTTCTTGCAACTTTCCCCTAAATCTAGCCCAAAGTTCTTCAGTGGAAATTTCTGTGATGATGAAAATGTCCCATATCTGATCCCAAGGTATTTACACCTTGGTAGAAGGCTGGAATTGCAGGAGAATACAGGGCCTGCACTCTGCACTCTAGAGGGTGCCATTTGCTCCCTGTCTGCTAATGGCAACTCATGGAGTTTTGCAGTGCACCACCCGAGCAGCTGTCTATGGGAGCTCTGGAAGAAAGCCTGCATCCTGCAGACAGGCCATTATGAAAGGAGGGAGACAGGAAGAGGTGAACATCAATCAGATTAAGCTCTCCTCAACCCTTGAGGGAAGATTCAGCAAGAAAAAAGTAGGAAGTGCATTACTTCCAAATTCTTTACCTCCTGGAATGAGGGGGAAAATTTCCTCATGAAAACATGAGAATAGGGGAAGAAATTTCTCCTAAAGAATTGTCTGGATCAAAGCATCCAGCTACTACTTGGCTGCTTGGCTGGAGGGAAGATTCCTCTCTACACCACATACCCAACACCCCCACCCTGCCACCACCACCACCAAATGCTCTCAGGACTGACGCAGCCCGAAGACTGATAAGACCAAAAGGTTTTCACTGGCTAAGATCACCCTTAGCCCACAAAAATGTTGCATGGGGCTGCTGTGGAGGGCTAAGTGAAATCAGCATTCTTTACTTCTCTCTGCCTTAGTCCAGATAGCCATGCCCCTCCTCCCTTAAAGAAGAAGAGTCATAATTTTAGCCACAATTTTCCCCACTACCTAGTGCCTTAACAAACAGAATTTATCTGGCTTCATCCTCACACAGTCAGGGAAGCTCCAACTCCCATCACATTCCTTCTAATGAGTTTGAGGAGTTGGGGGTGGCAGGGGCTCAACTATGCTCACCAATGTCCCCTCCCAGCCAACAAGCAGCAGCCGCTGCTGCTTTTCTCTCCTGTGCCAGCGGTGACATCTCCTGCCCTCCTCACATTGTGCCCAGGTTGGGTCAGCCCACGGCTTGACTTATTCTTCATTCGAGCCCCTCTGAAATGCTACAGAGCTGAGCCACCTGGAGCCACCAGGGTCTGACAAGAGTCACTGACAGTGTTCCCTTGACTTTCCTGCCTACTTTGTGACCATGGCCTCTGTCTGGGGCTCTGCCTTGGACAATAAGCAGTGTTAGGCAGATGACGAGACACGGAGATGACATGCATGTGGCTTGAGGACAAGAAGAGGGAAGCTTTGGTGGGCTGAGCATGATGTCTTCCCTGAGGAGTAAGATTCGAGCTAAGACCTGAACAGTGAGAAGAGGCAGCCATGCAAAGAGGTTGAGGCAAGAGCAGTCCAGGCAGAGGGAACTTTGTGCAAAGAGCCCAAGGCCAGGACAGGCTGGCTTGTGTCTGAGTAACAGAAAGGAGACCAGTATGACTGGAGCTAAGTGAGCAACGACAAGATTAAGATAATGTCCCTAAAATGCCTGAGATTTCTTAAGTGCTTAAAGAAATGGCAGCTGCTTGCAAAGGCAAATAGTGCATAGAGAAACAAATGTTCTCTGTTTAGTCTCTGTTTAGTGTCTTTTGATGAGGGCCTACTCCATGCCAGCCACTGGGCTAGGGACAGCCTTGAGTGATTGTGGTGATCATATTCTGGTCATGAGAGGGGGTTGCTTTTATTCCCATTGTACAAATGGATTTTGCCAAATTGAGCAAATAAAAACACAAAATGCCTACTTAAATTTGAATTTCAAACCATAGATAATCTTTCAGCTCAAGTATATCCCATGCAATATTTGACACATGCTAATGCTTTAAAATGAAGCATGAAGAAATGAAATACAATGAAGAAATTGTGTTTTACATTGAAATATGTATTGCACACCTAATAGATGCCAGGTATGGCCCAGTAAACAAAGATAATAAAGCCTGATGTCAGAGGAACACCTGCCATTGCTCTAACTGAAAGCATTACAGCTCAGTCTTTCTGGAGGAAATTAGGTGATGAAAACCAAAATCCTTAAAAATATTCTTATTTTTTGGCCTAGAAATTCCACCGTATATGACTTTCTGATACATTAGCTAATTTTGTAAGTTCCTAACATACATCATTATTTTTTTGTAGAGCAGGCTACAATTGCAAAACATCATTTCTTCCATCAAAACAAATAACAAGCCAGGTGTAATGGCTCACTCCCATAATCTTAACACTTTGGGAGGCCAAGGCAGGCAGATTACTTTGAGCTCAGGGATTTCAAAACAGCCTGGGCAAATGGTGAAACCCCATCTCTACAAAAAATACAAAAATTACCAGGGTATAGTGACCTGTGCCTATAATCCCAGCTATTCAGGTGGCTGAGGCATGAGAATCATTTGAACCCAGGAGGCAGAGGTAGCAGAGAGCCAAGATCGACCCATTGCATTCCAGCTGGAGTGACAGAGTGAGACCATCTCAAAAACAAAACAAAACACAAACACAAACACACACACACACACACAAAAATAAAAATTAAAAAAAATCATGTAGACTAATGTCTTCTTTTTAAAAAATGTTTTATTTCCATAGGTTTTGGTGGAACAGGTGGTATTTGGTTTTATGAGTAAGTTCTTTAGTGGTGATTTGTGAGATTTTGGTGTACCCATCACCTGAGCAGTATATACTGAACCAAATTTGTAGTCTTTTATCCCTTACCCCCTCCCACCCTTTCCCCCAAGTCCCCAAAGTCCATTGTATCATTCTTATGCCTTTGCATCTTCATAGCTTAGCTCCCACTTACGAGTGAGAACATATGATGTTTGGTTTTCCATGCCTGAGTTACTTCACTTAGAATAATAGTCTCCAGTTCCATCCAGGTTGTGGCAAATGCCATTAATTCATTCCTTTTTATGGCTGAGTAGTATTCCATGGTAAACGTATACACCAGAATTTCTTTATCCACTCATTGATTGATGGGCATTTGGGCTGGTTCTATATTTTTGTAATTGTGAATTGTGCTGCTATAAACATGTGTGTGCAAGTATATTTTCCATATAATAACTTTTTTTCCTCTGGGTAGATACCCAGTAGTGGGTTTGCTGGATCAAATGGTATTTCTAATTTAGTGTGGAGATTCCTAATGTCTTTTTGGTCATGATTACGAACTGTTATGGTTTGACTTGTGTCCTCCCTCAAAAGAAATTATGTTAAAGGGCTAACCCTCAGTACAACTAGCTGAGATGAAGCCAGGCATCTGAGGATGAAAAGGAATTCCAGTCCCACAAAATTCAAGCGTCCCCTTTTTTGGTGCAGGTATACTCCTGCCAGTTTAAAACTAATAGCTAATTTTTTTAAAGTTTGTAAAGTTCTTTGCAAATTTGATTAGAGGATTGTAAAAGATCCTGGCCAACATTGAATGATATGTAAATGTTCCATAACAAACAATCATAACTGGCTAGCATTCTATAAACTCACTGCAGCGTCTCAGACCTCAGGCCAAGAAAACTCTGCTGTTTCACGTTGCTCTCTTTCACGGTCCCTGTCTTCCTCCCAAAGGCTGTGTGTGTCATCTCCTCATCCCATGGGCTGTGTTCTTTACATCCGGCACTGCCTGTGACCCATAAAACTCCTGAAAGACACAGGGAGAAGCTCTGAAGCTGAGGCAGGTTAGAAAAGAAAAAATTTCTGAAGGTTGCGAAAGAGGAGATTATTGAGTCCACATAGTCAATGTCACTATCACCATCACCATGGTCATTGTCTCCTTCAGAAGAGTTTATTGAGCATTTACTAGGCCCCGATACTGGAAATACAGCATGAGAAACACAGTGGAAGTTTCTGTCCTCCTGGAAGTTCCATCCTAGTGGAAGACAGACCATCGAAAAACTCCAAGTCATTTCAGACAATGATACATGTTGTAAGAGATGCAACAGGGTGGTGTGGTAGGGAGGAACTTGGATGAATTAAGGAGGTAAGATAAGGAAATGAGAGTAAGCACCACTGCAGGGGAGATAAGGAAGAGCTGTGAGGCTGGACATTCATGAGGAGAGTTCTCCAGGCAAAGGGAACAGCACAGGCCAAGGTCCTGACATGGGAATGGACTTGGCGTGTTTGAGGGGCTGAAAGAAGATTAGTGCGTTTGTGCTGTGTGCAATGAACAGCAGCGAGAGGGTGGGAGAGAAAGGAGGGGCTTGTAAACCTTAAGGAGGAGGTAGGTTTTGCTCATAGCTATTATTTATTGAGGACCTATTATGCTCCAGGCATTTTACAGACACTCTTTAAATTATCTTGATAACCACACAAGGTTGATATAATGACTGCCATTTTATGCATAAGTATAGTAACACATAGAGAGGATCCAGGATGTGTTTATGTCCCACAGTAAATGGCAGAGCTGGAATTTACAGCCATATTCATCCAACTCCAAAGCCATGCACCTCACCACGACAGCATGCTTGGTGAAAGGTTAGGAGTTTAGTAATTATGGTGCCTCTGCATGCTCCCCTCTCCTCCTTCCTCTGCATACCCCCAACTGCTTGTGCCTCCTCATTTGCTCTGCTCTTTCTCTCAAACACCTGTGGTATGTGAACAATCTGAGGGCCAGGGCAAGACAGCCTCCCTAGAACCTTACATGAGTCTCAGAGCCCGGGACTGTGTCAGCAAGCAATGTTGGAAGGGAAACCTTTGTTCTCCTCTTGCTGTGTCTTTCCACGCAGTAGCAAGATCTCTCCTGGGGTGACACTCTTAGCTTCTTTCTGCCCCCTTTCTCACCCCCTTTATTAGTCCATTTTCATACTGCTATAAAGAATTGCCCCATCCTGGCTAACTCGGTGAAACCCCGTCTCTACTAAAAATACAAAAAATTAGCCAGGCGAGGTGGCGGGCGCCTGTGGTCCCAGCTACTCGGGAGGCTGAGGCAGGAGAATGGCGTTAACCCGGGAGGCGGAGCTTGCAGTGAGCTGAGATCCGGCCACTGCACTCCAGCCTGGGCGACAGAGCGAGACTCCGTCTCAAAAAAAAAAAAAAAAAAAAAAGAGGTTAAAGAATTGCCCAAGACTGGGTAATTTATAAGAGGTTTTTAATGAACTCAGATCAGCATAGCTGGAGAGGCCTCAGGAAACTTGCGGTCACGGTGGAATGTGAAGGGAAGGAAGGAAGGAAGCTTTTTCACAAAGCAGCAGGAAGAAGTGCCAAGCGAAGGGGGAAGAGCCCCTTATAAAACCATCAGATCTTGTGAGGACTCACTCACTAGCACGAGAACAGCACGGGGGGAAACCGCCCCATGATTCGATTACCTCCACCTGGTCTCTCCTTTGACACATGGGGATTATGGGGATTACAATTCAACAAGAGATTTAGGTAAGGACACAAAGCCTACCCACATCATCCCCCAGGGAACAGGGGAGACTTAACCTGATTGGTGAAGTTGAAAAGCAAGTTCTTTTGCCTTCCCTTACTTCCTGTCCCCTCTCCTCCCCACCCCTCCTGTCCCATCCTCTTTCTTTCCCTCCCCACCCCTCCTGTCCCATCCTCTTTCTTTCCCTCCCCTCCCCTCCTTTTGCTTTCTCTTTCTTTCTTTTCCTCCCCTCCTGTCCTCTCCCCTCCCTTTCCTCCCCTCTACTTCTCTTTCTTTGCCTCCTCTCCCCTCCTCTCCTCTCCCCTCTCTTTCTCTTTCTTTGCCTCGCCTCCCTTCCCCTTTCTTTGCCTCCCCTCCCTTCCCCTTCTCTCCCTTTCCCTTCACTTCCTTTCCTTCCTCTCTCCTTCTCTTCCTTTCCCTCCCCCACTCCCCTCTCTTTATCTTCCTTTCTCTCTTCTCCCCTCCTCTGTCCTCCCCTCCCCTCTCTTTCTCTTCCTTTTCTCCCCTCCCTTCCCCCCTTCCCTTCTCTTTCTTTCCCTCGTTTAACCTCCTATCTCTTTCTTTTCCTCCCCTCACCTTCTCTTCCTTCTCCTCCCCTCCCCTTCTTTCTCCTCACCTCCCTTCCCCTCCTCGCCCCTTCCCTTCTCTTCCTTTCCCTCCTCTCCCCTCCTATCTTTTCCCTTTCCTACCCTCTTCTCCCCTCCCCTCCTCTCTCCTTCTCTTTCTCCTCCTCTACTCCCCTCCCTTTTTCTTCTCTTGCTTTCCCTCCCTTCCCCTTTCTTTCCTTTTTCTTCCTCTTGGCACTTTGCTGCCCACATGCTCTGTTCTTAACACATCCACCAGCCCACAATCTGATCCACAGCTAACTCACCTCCTGCTGTTTTTTGAGAAACTAACAGTGGGAGAAACACTTGTAGGGGAACAATTTATGTTCAAGAGTGTGTCACCATTATTAGGCACCCACTGCATACCACCATAAAGCTGTGGTTTTTATGTTACTAACAGACAATAGTCTTAGCCCAGTGTACCACCCTAGATTACTATGAGAACCAGCTGAGATAAGGCAGTGAAAGACAAGGTGGTTCAAAACCAAAGAACCCTGTGAATTAGAATGGAGGGTAGAGGACATGATTAAGACAGAGATCTACACACCCTGAGAGTACAAGTAGGATCTCAGAACCAGGAATAGCCAGAGAGTGTGAGGGCACAGAAAGGGACATGAGGCACAGCCTGCCCGCAGCAGTACACAGCAGAAGAGGTGAGGGCCGTGGAGTTAGAGAGAACTGGGTCAGAATCTTGGCAGCCCCATTTACTGGCTGTGACGTGAGCCAGTTCCCAGCTTTTGGGCCTAAGTTCACCTCAGTTTCCCCATCTGTGAAATGGATGGGGCATCTGCTCTTCTGCGTGCCAGCATCCATGCCCCTCTTCTGACCACAGCCTCCCAGTTTTCCTTGAGGAGCTGCCTTCCCCCACTCTCAGGTGATGTTGTGAAGCAGACCCCCTCCCCCAGGTCCAGCAAGGGCATTTGACATATATCTGTGCAGTTGGAGCATCAAACTCCCATAGCCACGGTGGGTTGTTCTGAAACGGACAGATAAATCTGTCCTCTCATTCTGACACTTCTGCTGAAACTCTCAGGAAGAGAGAATCTCTTCTATTCAGATTGTGCAGTGGGTAAATTGTAAAACTGGAGCTGTCATGAGAAAAGTTGCCACAACAAGCAGCCTGATTGAGGAGGAAATGCAAGAAGGCAGGACTAGGACTTGATAGCTTCTGAACCCTGGATCCAGCCAGACCTAAAGTTGTAGACTTTTTGGATATAAATAAATAAGTTACTTTAATTTTGATGAAGCCAAGTTAAGGTGCCACCTGTAAACAAAAGTAATAGAGCATTTAATTTAATAATAAATTCCAAGTGCTTATATCACGGGATCCTTGGGGTGTCACTTCACCAGCCGGAAACCTCTGTGGCCAGCAGTGCCTTCTGCCTGAGTATTGTTTGTGCCCGCTGGACTCAATTCCACCCACTTGGCCCAGCAGGCTGCACTTGGCTTGCACTACTGGCCCAGATTCCACACCTGCCAAGAGCGAGCCAGGCATGGAGCAGCAAGGGGTATGTGAGCAAGCAAGCAAGCACAGGGTCTGGCCACTGCACAGCCAGGCACACCAGCTGCTGCAGTGGGGCAGGCAACTCCAGGCACTGGCACAGATACCGGCTCCGTGCAAGGCTGCAGCTGGACCAGACATACCACAAGTGGCTTCTGTTGCAGGCACCAGTGTCTGGGCAGGGGGAACATGATAGCGCCTGAAAGCTCAAAGATGCCAGAAACCTCAGAGCCCCAAAGAGGGTGTTACAGCTCTGACTAGGGGAGCCCCTAGGTCTAGGGTCCCTGAAGGGCCACAGCTCTACTCTCCTTCTTGTCACCTGCAATGTGGCAAGCAAGGGGATGTGTTTCAGCCCTGTTTGTGTTACAGGTCTTTCAGTCCCACCATTCAGCAGGTCCTGAGTTCTTGTCCCACATCCAGGAAGGATGAGGTATGCAGACAACTAGAGAGTGAACAAGGCAAAGAAGTGCTTTATTGAGCAACAGTACAGCTCTCTGGAGGTCCAAAGTGGGTAGCTCCTATCTGCAGGCAGGTCATCCCAACATCTGTGCGAGTCTGGCTGAATCTGGGGGTTTTATGGGCTCAGAAGGGAGGAAGTGCATGCTGATTGGCCCATGGGCAGCCAAGGGCAAGCGCAGAAAAAAACATCATAAGTTCTCACTCCAGCCACAGACTCCACCCAGAACTGGCAGCCCAGCCCACAGACTTCAGGCCCTCCCTGGCATGAAGGTGTTTCACCAAGGACCCGCCCCTTTCTGCCCAGGAACCTGTCTGCCTCCTGCCATCAACATACTGTCCAAGGCACCCAGGCTGTTCCTGCCAAGGGGCACCTGCAGGCCCACACAGAGCTGCCCTCAGTCACCTACCTCAGCCTCCCTCCCATGCTCATCAGTGCCCAAAGTCCACAAAGGGCCAAGGCAGGAGGGGGCTGGTGTATCAGCACCACCCCAGGTGTGCACACACCCGGCAGGGTTGTGACAGCACTCGGGCTTGGCCACAACTTTGCTTCACCCCAGGTGGGCACCAGGAGCAGGGAAAGGCCAGGCAGTGGGAGCAGGCACTTTCAAGCCTGTGGAGGCAAGAAGCTTCCTGGGCCCCCAAGAGCACAGGGATGCCCGGGATGCCCAGGTCTGCAGCATGCACCCAGGAAGCATGGGTGCTCAGCAGGGGACAAGGCTCCCACCAGTTCCAGGCTCCTGCTGGCTCTTTTGCACGACTCTTTCACACAGAGGGCACAGCCCCAGTCGTACCTACCCCGCTGCAGCTGGTGTCTTTGCAGCAGCCACTACAGATAGGCCACTGCTGCCATCACTTTAGAGCCATGCCTGGCACACAGTAGTTACTCGATACCTGAAAGCAAGAGCCATATCTGGGATCGAACATAACCAGTCTGACCTCACAGCCCATATGTTTAACACAATGTAAGATTTTTTTCTGAGACTCCATCAATTGAGTGCCAAATTCATTGGATGATAATCATAGGTGACATCAGAGGAATTCCTGAGATGCAATTCTCTCCCTGTCTCCATATGTATACACACTCACACAAACACATATATATAGAGAGAGAGATAATCAGAGATATGGAGCCCAAAATGTGTTAAATATTATTGAAGTCTGTAGCTGTCCACTTTCACACTGTCATAAAGAATTACCCAAAACTGGGTAATTTATAAAAAGAAGAGGTTTAATTGACTCACAGTTTCACAAGGCTGGGGAGGCCTCAGAAAATTTATAATCGTGGTGGAAGGTGAAGGAGAAGCAAGCACCTTCTTCACAAGGCAGCAAGAGAGAGAGAGCATGCAGGGGAAACTGCCCCTTTAAAAAGCATCAGATCTCATGAGAACTCCCTCACTATCATGAGAACAGCATGGAGGAAACCACCCTCATGATCCAATTACCTCCCACCTGGTCCCTCCTTTGACACATGGGTATTACAATTTGAGATGAGCTTTGGGTGGAGGCACAGAGCCAAACCATATGATCAGGTGGCAATTAGAAGCTCTGATTGGCTATCAGGGCCATCATAAGAAATTCTAAAATGTGATTTTATTACATAATCAAACATATCTGAATCATACATAGAAAAATAACAGTAGTCATTATCTAGTAAATGATTTATTCAGAAGATAATGTCTTTGAAAACATGGATAGAAAAGGAATAAGAGGTCAGGCATGCTGGCTCATGCTTGTAATACCAGCACTTTGGGAGACGAAGGCAGGAGGATCACTTGAGGCCAGGAGTTTGAGACCAGCCTGGGCAACATAGCAAAATCTCATCTCTACTAAAAATGAAAGATTAAAATTTTAAAATTAGCCCAGCATGGTGGTGCATGTCTGTAGTCCTGCCTACTTTAAGGCCGAGGTGGGAGGATTGCTTGAGCCCAGGAGTCTGAGGTTGCGGTGAGCTATGACTATATCACTGCACTCAGCCTAGACAGCAGAGCAAGACTCTGTCTCAAGAAAAAGGCCCAGGCGTTGAAAACTGTGGGACACTGCTCCAGTCCAAACTAGTTGCTTTTAACGCAGGTGGAAAACGATGGGAGCCAAATCAGATAAAACTACAAAAGGAGAAACTTGTTTTCTCTAAATTCTCATCAGAAATTCATAGTCCTGAGGACAAAACCAGAGGATGATGTACCCATCCAAATGTATTTCTTTTTTTCTAACTGTATGTGGATTGAGCTTTCCAAAGAACTTATTAATATGGCAGACTAGTTGACCAACATTTCTAGATGTGGAAATGTTCCCACAAAGCCTTATAAAATGAGCCTGTGACCAGCAGAGGAATCTGGTGAAGCAAAAGAGCAAAATTATCAGCCTCCTTCATCCTGTGCAGACTTGGTCAAGAGTCAGAAGAAAGGCTGGCTTGGCCACTTCACACAGACCACCCACGTGACATATGCACAGATGGAGATATACAAATCTTGACTATCGCTATTTGATTATTTACTGATCTCCCCCGCTACACCTTAAGACAATAATCTCCTCCTTATATCTCCAGTACCCAGAACCTTTGCCATGCAGTGAACACTCCATAAATGTCTGTTGAATTAATTCATTTTTATTGACTGTGGCATTAGTCAACAATGATTAATGTAGACTGAAGGACCAAGGTTCAAATCCTGGCTCTTACTGGCTAAATTTATGATCCATCTAGGCCACACTGCCTTATCTGTAACATGAGTAAATTTGAAGTAAAAATTCTTATGCCATGTTAGTGGAAAGATAGATGGTTACAGACATTTCAGAAAAATCTGGCAGCCCTGAGTGAAATTAAATGTGCATATGTCCTCCTAGATACATATCCCAGAGAAATTATCTCTCCCCATGTTCATGGTAATGGCTTATGGTAATGGAAGATGCTAGGAAAAAAAAACAAGTTAAACTTATATGTAATGAATGTAGTCTACAGAATGCAATGGAGCAAAAAGGTACAACAAACCATATATCCACAGAGCAATGTGGATAGATTACAAAGGTGCAGTATTATGCAAAACAAGCAAGCAATCCAGACACACATGAAAAGATGTACAACCTCCCTCATAACAAGAAAAAAAATACAAGTTAAATCTGTACTGAAATACTATTTCTCACCTATTCGATTGTTAAAAATATAAAAGTTCAACTTCACTGTTGGCAGGACTGTGGATTAACAGGCATCTTACACATTGCTGAGGAGATGCAAATGACACATCCCCTATAGAGGGGAATTTGAAAATATCTCTGTATTAGTCCATTCTCATGTTGCTATGAAGAAATATCCAAGACTGGGTCATTTATAAAGAAAAGAGGTTTAATTGACTCACAGTTCCACATGGCTGGGGAGGCCTCAGGAAACTTACAGTCATGGCGGAAGGTACCTCTTCACAGGGCAGCAGGATGAGTGCCAGCAGGGGAAATGCCAGATGCTTATAAGACCATCAGATCTTGTGAGAACTCACTCACTATCATGAGAGCAGCATAGGGGAAATAGCCCCATGATTCAGTTGCCTCCTACCATGTCCCTCCCACAACACATAGGGATTACAGGGATTAATATTCAAGATGAGATTGAATGGGGACACAGCAAAACCATATTAATTTCATAAAGTGATGTAGCATTTGTGCTTTGACCCTGCAAGTCCATTACCAGGAATCCACTCTGGAAATGCATCTCCACAATTACAACATGCATCCAGGGTTATCCACAGTGGTATTGTCTGTAATAAAAGAATGCAAGCAACTTAAATTTCAAACAATAGGAAATTAGTTGAAGAAACTATTGTACATTGTCACAATCGAGTACTATGCAAATGCAAATGTAAAAAGTATTTTAAAAATTTCTGTTTACTGATTTGGAATAACTTCAGCATATATTCTTGGTAATAATTCCAGCATATATGTTTGGAATAACTCCAGCATATATATGCCCAGGTATAGAACACTGTTTATATGTGCACTATATTTCATGAAATAAGAAAGAGAAATGAGAATATATATGTATGTATTTACTTTTGCTCAAAAAAAAGCCAGAAAGATAAACCAGAAACCAATAATCGTGATTATGTTTCTGGTTATGGGGGTAAATAAACAGGAAGGAGGGGTAAGGATGGGAAGAAGCCATCTCTGAGTAGAATTTTTAATTTAGTTTTGTGTTTGGAACTATGTGTTTTACACATTCAAAAGTAAATTAAACCAAAAAGAGGGGAGAAAAGACTAACTCCAAAATTAAAAACAAATGTTTGAACACAATATCCTAACTATTCATCCTTAGTGGGATATACTCTACGAACCACCACAACAAAAATTTTTGCAGAGAAATCTTAAACTTCATTCAGTAGTTTTATTGTTAGTAATATATTTGTATTAGAAAAATAGTATTAAGTGAAAAAAATTAAAAAGAATTAGGTTTATAGCATATCATCATTTGGGAAAATTACAGACTCATAGACTGGTAATATTTTACAAGAACACAGTCTTATTTAATGGTTTATGTGTGTATGTGTACATATATTACATACATATATACAAATATATTACATATATACAAATGTATTACATACATATATACAAATATATATTACACATATGTGTATATACACACATATGTGTATATATACACACACGTGTATATATACACACTATATATACATATATGTGTATATATACACGCACATATATACATATATGTGCATATATACATGCACATATATACATATATGTGTATATACACGCACATATATACATATATGTGTATATATACACGCACATATATACATATGTGTATATATACACGCACATATATACATATATGTGTATATATACACGCACATATATACATATATGTGTATATATACACGCACATATATACATATATGTGTATATATACACACTTTAGGGCTATTACTTATTGTAGGGAGAGAGGGACATAGAAGTCAGAAAAAAGGGAAAAAATAAAACAAGAGAGAGCCTTTACAAGGACTAATGATGACTCTGTGCTATGAGCTGAGAAAAATGACTTACAAAATTTTCTGAGGCAAAAAGCAGTACAGATATCAAATAAATAAAATAAATGCATTGATTTGAGAAGTTGCTGAGGTTGCTCCTGGCTCTGATCTAAATTTTAAATAAAGAAAGTTTGAAAAGACCTTGAGCTACATAATGGCATTCTTTTACTTCCAGAATCCAGCACAATGTCTGGCTTATAATAGGTACACATGAAATATATACTGGATAATGCATATCAGTTATGAATTACATTTGACTGCTACTAACAGAGATCAGACTTCATAAGAAGAAGCCTGTTTCTGTCATGCACAAAAGATGTCTAGAGATAGGCAGTCCCTGGCAGGGATAGTGGATCCATGGTCATTAGGAAGGGATACAGGCATCTGTCTTTCTGCTTCACTGACCTCATGCAATGGCTTCATCCTCAAGGTCACCTTATTGTCCAAGATGACTGGCCAGATGCCAGTCATTCCATGTACATTATAGGCCAGATAAAGGGAGAAATGGAAAGACCAAAAGAATGAAGACGAGTTTGTCCCCTCCCTTTGAAGGAAACTTTCCAAAAGCTTTCTAAACTTTCTAAAACTCTTAAGTCACACTTGTGATTGCATTTCATCTAAAATAACTTAGTCACTTGACTGCACCTAGTTAGAAGGAAGCAATAAGGGAGGCTGGTGAACATAATCAAAGGATGTACCCGGCTGGAATTTAGGATTTGATACTGAAGAGTCATAGATATCAGAGTTGGGTAGGAATTAGCAGTCTGACATAAGAGAAGGAAACGAGACTTTTTGAACACCAACTATGTGCCTGGTGTTTAACAGACTCTACACGCATTATCACATGGCCATGTCTCATGGGAGACACTTATACTAAAAAAATTACTCGTCACTTACGTAAATTCAAGTTTAATTAGGCATTCTATACTTTTATGAGTGAAGTCTAGCAATCCTACACACTTGCTGAAATGTGACGAAGGCTGGTGGTAGAGCAATGAGCTCACTGGCTTAGTGGTAAAGCCAGTAGGCTCCGGAGTTGGCCAGGGTGCGAACAATTGCCTAGTCTTTTTCTCCATGTCAACTTCTTCCACTGTAAAAGAGGAATAATTGTTTCTATCTCTTATGGCAGTTGTAGGATCAGATAAGTTATGTGAGAAAAATACCTAGGACTGAGTGTGCCTAAATAGATACAGGGAGTGAGTTTTGGACTCACTTGGATAGGAATGACCCTGTCCTTCAACTTTCAGTCCCTCCTGACTGACATCCTGGTTGGCTGTGGCCTAGTAATGTGGGCTAACATCAACCCTCTCTATTTCAGTCATTATTAAAACTAATGATGATGATTAATCATAATGGCAGTAATTATGGTCAACCATCCCACTGTACTTTCCAATGTATGAAAACGATCTCCCTTACATTATGTCTGCTATCATTTTCCATTTTGCTACCTGTAAAATATCAGTGATATTCACAATGATATCCTCTTCAGAGAGTGATGTGAATATTAAGTGAGATGATGTGTGTCGGATGCCTAGCACACAGTAGGTGATCAAGAGTTCACGTGCTTAATTCCTAAACTCTACTGCATAGGCCTACATGTGTGCAAAACTAGTGAATATTTGTTTTCTATATTTGAATATTGAATGTATATCTATATTGAGTATATGTATATACTGCATATTTATCATAAATAATGCCTAAATGAACCAATTCTTGTCAGTACTCATAAGTCACCCTCACAGATAGTTTTTATTGGAGGTCATCCCAGGGAACTTTTGAATTGGGGTTTCCTCTCTGTGGAGCCTGAGCTTGGCCTGTTTCCATTTAGCCCGGTCCTCACACCAGTGACAGTAACTAAACCGCTTTTAATCAGTGGCCTATGACTGGACCTGCTCCAGATATCTCAAATCAGGAAATAGATTACAAACGAGGCCTTCTTTTTGTTCTTTCTGTCATTGGCCTGGCTCGGGGCTGAGAGGATAATGGAGCAGGAGAAGAGAGCTGTGTCAAGGATGCCCACCTTGGGATCCTTGAATCCTGAATCCCACCCACCTGGGATTCCATCTCATTTCCTTTGCAATGCTTGGTGGAGAAGGACAGTAAAGCGGGCAAAGAGAGGCAAGACAGAAGATGAAGTTCCCCAGTGGTGGTCTCATCAGCAGAGCCTCAACGTCCCTTGTTTAAATTTCAAGTTGAGAGAGAGTATGCCATGCCACGCAATATATACTAACAATAGGGCATCAACTCAGAACAGATGTCTGAAGGTATATTTCACTAAACAGGGAAAAAATTTAAAGTTCTTCCATGCCCAAGCCTCAAAAGCAAATGGGTCAGAGCTGTTTGGCCAGCTACTGCTCCCATTCAACCTGTCTCCCCAGAGTTCTCTGAACCACACACCAGATAAAATCCACCTGCCTCTTCTTTCCTCAGAAAGGATCTGAACCTTGACTGTCACTGCAAGAAGAGGCCACAGGATGTGCATATAAGGCTTAGATGACTTGAGTTCAAATTTTAGCTCTGCCCTATACAAGCTCAGGATCTTGGGAAAGAAGCTTCACCTTCCTGGCAGCCTTGGTTTCCTTATCTATTAAGTGGGGATAATAGTAGTTCCCTGCTGGGTTGTTATGCGGATTAAACGAGATGTGCAGGATGATTTGCCATTTTCTGTGAGTCATTTTTTTGGCTGCACAGCAGTTGAAACTTCTGGGCCTGTGACCCAACCAGACATACCTGCTCAAAGTTTTAAATCTCAAAGTAACGGTCCACAGACACAGGGATGAGGCAGGATCCATTTTGGCAATACTGTACTTACCAGAACCATCCCATTTTCTAGAGCAATGGTACCCCTAGCAATGCCCAATGGTCAAAGGCCAGAGCTGGCTGTGGTAGCACAGCAGCCACAGTGCCAGGGGCAGCCAGGGTAGCTGTAGTCTACCCAACACCCTGACTCTATGGTCCAATTTTGGCTGAGTTCTGGCCACCTTGCTTCCTTTATATTCCCAACTATTTCCCAAGCCTTGTTTTCCAGCCTTCTTGGAGTTTCTGGGAGATGCCTTATATTCTTTTATAAATTTCTTTCTGGCTTAGATTAGCCAAAGACCCTTTCTATTGCTTACAACTCAGATCCTGGTCTGGTATAGCAGTCAAAGGACTTGACATGGTGTCTGGTCTACAGCAAACGTTCAGTGTATGCTAATTTCCCTGTGTGTCAGAGATGTTTCCCTATTTCTGTCCCCTCATAACCATAAACATAATCATTATTATTGGTTTCTGATTTATCTTTCTGGATTTTGTTGTGTGTATTAGTTTTCTACTTGTGTTAGTTTGTATTGGGGCTGCCATAACAAAGTACCACAAACGTAGGGGCTTACAAACAAAAACCATTCATTACATCAGAGTTCAGTAGCTCAGACATCTGGCATGGCATGGTTGAATTCTGCTCAGGATCTAACAAGTGCTGAAAAGGTGCCTGCAGAGCTGCATTCTCTTCCAGAGGCTCCAGACTGAAGCCCCTTCCAAGCTCACTCAAGTTGCTGAAAGAATTCAGCTCCTTCCAGCTGTAGGACTGAGGTTCCCATTTCCTTGACACGGGACCCCCTCCATCTTCAAGCCAGTAACAGAGCTTTGAATCCTTCCCATTCTTAAAATCTCTCTGACTTTCCCTTCTGCATTCCCCTTCTGCAATTAAGGGCTTGTGTGATTACACTGAGCCTACCTGGCTAATCTAGGATAATGTCCCTATCTTAAGTCAACTCATTGCTAACCTAGATTTCCTCTGCAAAGTCCCTTTTGCCATGGAAATAACTAACATTCAATGCCTCCAGAATTAGGGCTGGAGTCTTGTGGGGGCTGTGAGCCTGCCCTCTACACCCTCCTTCCCAAAGGCACGTAGACAATGCCTCCATTTTCTCTTCTTGCTAAAACTGTTGGTATCACCTGGACAATGTTTTCAAGTGACATCTGTGGCAATGTGCTGGAGGAAGCAGAGAAGAGACCAAGCAGTCAGGGACTCAGCTCCAAAAATACCTAAAGAGCTTCAGTGAAAGATGAAGAGTGCAGAAACCAGCCAGAGGAAGCAGAAGGGGCACCAAGAGCGATGGGGAAACCAACTGGAGATAGAAGGAGGGAAAGGAGAGGTGAGGCAGGAAGCAAAACCGGCCCTTCCCAGCTTTTCATCCGGGTATCCGGTGCCAGAAGGCAAAATGCAAAACCAACAAGGAGGAGAGGCAGATTTGCTAAGTGAGAAGAATGGGATTTTTTATTTGAACACGTTGAATTTGAGAGGCCTGAAGAACAAAGTGAAGATGTGTCTCCACGTCCAGGGAGGAGGCAGAGGAAACTTGAGAAAACTCAAGCTAAGATAAAATAAAAAACATATAAAATAAAATTTTAATAGTGAAAGCAAAGGAGAGAGAGGGGGGAGAAACTCAGAGTGGAAAGGACAGGCAGGGGAGGAAGGATGAGAAGCGGTGTCTCAGACATGCTGACAGCGCCACATGGGAGTCACAGCTCCTGGCTCTGGCTGCTCACAACACGTGATTTCAAATTCCCATCTGCCACAGAGCGTTTTTATGCTTTCATGTGAGTCTGCGGCCCGGCACAGGCCTGCAGATATAAAGGCTGCTTAGGGATGTTCTGGAACTCCAGATGGCACTCTGGGATTCCTGCCTACATGCCTTATGCTTCCTGGGCCCAAGAAAGATGCTGCCACCCGAATTCTCCCCAGTTCCTGCCCACCGTCTCAAAACAATGCGCACAACGGCCTCTCCCTCTCTCCCTCTCCTTTCCCCTTTCTGCTCCTTAGGTCCCTGCCCCGGGACATAGTGGAAAGATCATGGATTCTGGAATCTGACCTCTGGAACCTAGGTCAGTATCCACCAGCTGTGTACCCTTGAGCAAGTTACGTAGCCTCTCTGAGGCTCAGATTATTCACGTATGGAACGGAATCAGCAACACCTATCTCAATAGGCCTGTTGTGGGTTAAATGCCTAGCACAGTGCCTGGCAAGAAGGAGAAGCCCAATCAATCTCCATCCCCATCCTCCAGCCTGGCAAACAGGCCTGTGGGTCTCTTTTCAGAGGCAAACAGGTCCAGCCAAAAGCCCCAGGGCCAGGATGACTGCAGTGAGCACAGCTTTATGGTCAGGGGGACTGAGTTGTCATCTGTCTTTACCACTGATTGATATAATCTTTGGCCCGTTATCACTGTGGCCTCTCTGAGCTCTGATTTCCTCATCTATAAGATAGGGACAGTGACAGCATGCACCTCCACTGAGGATCTCTTATTTGCCTTGTATTAGTCTGTTCTCATGCTGCTAATAAAGACATACCTATGACTGTTTAATTCATAAAGGAAAGAGGTTTAATTGACTTACAGTTCCATATGGCCGGGGAGGTCTCACAATCATGGCGGAAAACAAGGAGGAGTAAGGTCTTGTCTCACATGGTGGCAGGCAAGAAGAGAGCGTATGCAGGGGAACTCCCCTTTATAAAACCATCAGATCTTGTGAGACTCATTCACTGTCACCAGAACAGCATGGGAAATACCTGTCCCCATTATTCAATTACCTTCCACCAAGTTCCTCCCAGACATGTGAAAATTATGGAAGCTACAAATCAAGATGAGATCTGGGTGGAGACACAGCCAAACCATATAATGCCCCTTTCGGTGCATTCTCCACCCTTCTCCACCTGCTCTGAGCCTTGGAAGCTGACCCGTGTCAACTACAGGAAGGGATATCTGCCCTCTGACTTCAGCAGAGGTTTAGCAGTCATTTCCCAGGCTCCCTTCCGGCAAGGTCACCTCTGGCTGGCTGCTTTCCCTAGTGACAGCTCCTGTCAAGGAAGCCCTCTTGACAGAGCTCTCTCCTTCCAGAGTCCAGCAACTCCTCCCCTCCTCACACTGTCGTCACGATCTGTGTAGGGAAAAACTCTCCCAAACCTTGCTTTTCTTCTGCTTTCACACCACCACAACAATCATCAACACAGAAGACTTTTGTAACAAAGATGTGGAGATTTGTCACCACACACCAAGCAGCAGACCCCAGTTGGGCATCCTCCAATTCAATGCCAACACTAGCTACCTGGAGATAGGGTCAGTCCCCAAGACTCTCTTTCTCTCCTGTACCAAGACACCAGTCACAAGTCTGGACCTCTAGAACTTCTGACCAACTAGCTTCAGGTTGGGGTTCCTATGACCCCCATTTTGGGTTTAATTAATTTGTTCAGGCAGCTCCCAGAACTCAGGGAAACAACTTAAGTTGACTGGTTTATTATAGAGGATATTGCAAAGGATACAGATGAAGAGATGCATAGGGTGAGAAATGGGGGGAAGGAGTGCACAGTTTCCATGCTTTCTCTTGCTTGGAACATCTGAAGGTTCCTGGGTGCACCACCCTCCAGGAACCTCCACGTGTTCAGGTATCCAGAAGCTGTTCTTCCATTGCAAGTGACAGAAACCCAAATCAAACTAATTCAGCCCAAAAAAGGAGAATAACTCTCATCACTATGAAGTCTCAGGTTAGTGTTTGCTTTGAGGGTAGCCTGGCTCAGGAGATCAAGTGATGCTACAATACACATTTCACTTACTCTCTTAGTTCTGTGGTGCTCTTTCTTGGCTTCATTCTTAGGCCATCTCTGTTATCATTTGGTGATAAAAATTGGCCACCAGTAGTATCTCTAGATTTACATCATCCTAATGGCGAGTCCAGAATAAAAAGAAAGAAAGACAGAAAGAAAGAAAGAGAAGATGATGACAACAATCATCACAAATCCCCCCACCCCCACCCCCGCCACCACTCAACATCCATAGTTGATCACCCAAGTGGCATTGATTGGTCCTGTTTGGGCTTTAGAATGAACACTGAACTAATTATTAGGTCCAGAAGAAAAAAATTGAACTAGTCAGAGTGAGTGAAGAGCTTGTCCCTATAGTGTGAAAGGTAATTACAGCCCGGTGAGGTCCCACTGAATCACATTGCCTTGCCAGAAACAGAATCCCAAAATAAGTGATGTAGAACTGACACAAAGCAGATTTCCATATAGGACCATATAGATTTCCACTATAGGACCATTAGGGGCACAGACTATATATTCAATAAATGCTATCAGAATGGAAACTAAGAGTTCTATGAGATTAATACTTTCTCCTCTCTCTGCCCTCTCACTCCTATCTCTTTCTCCCTCTCCCCCGAGTCTCTCTGTCTCGTATATTCACATACACATACAAAGAAGTAGTTTCAAATAGTCCCTGGGGCACTAACAGAGGAAAATGACCATGAGGATGAATTCCAGTATTACTCACAGGATAAATTCTCTTGTTACATCAAGAGGAAAAGAAAAACCATTAACTGAGGCATAAACTTCCTAATTGTGAAGACCATGATTGGCAGGCAGTGAATACCTCATCATTCTCAAATAGAAAATAAGCTTCAGGAAGCCTTTAATAATAACGTATTATATTGACATGAATAAGGTTGAGATAGAGCAGGCTATGCTGAAGTGGTAGAGGCTGAAAGAGAGAAGAAAAGATTGCTCCTGATGTCCCTTTGTATCTCACCCTTCTCCAGATACTGAAACTGGACCACCATAATGAGCCAAGTATCATATTCCAAAAAATCTGCCAGACATTCCTGCCATTTCAGCTTTATTGAATTACTATGTAGTGCAGCCTTAGAAATATAAATCATGGAGAAGCGGGAAATGCGTTTACTTCATTAACCCATCTAGCCTTCACTGAATGCCTGCTGGTGCCTCTCTTAAAAATAGCCTTAGAATCTCACCCTGCAAATACATTTGCATTCTGTTTTCCAGCAGCAGTAAACCTGATGATAGACTATTGTTTAATTCCTATTTCTCCTCAAAAGCCCTTTCATTCCCATTTAGTTGGCCTCATGTTGTTCAGAACTTTAAAGAACATCCTGTGTCCTTTGTCATTTCCTGGTCTTCCACGAAGTAGCTGGCCAGACTTGCTTTTTTGCTACCACTCCAATCAACCAGCCACAAAGAGGAAGAAATGGTTCCTGAGGTTGGCAACAAATATCTGGATGCATGCAAAAAGCCCAAATCACCTTGGACACCAAACTTGGTGCTCTGTGAAAGAGTTGCACAGGAAAATCCTGAACTGATAGAACCAGTAATGAAGACAGAGATGATTTGGTCATAGCAAGCAGCTTTGCAAGTTTAGATGGCAAAGCAGAATTAGGACCAGAAGCACCGGAGTTAGATGGCCTCGGTTCAAATTCAGACCATAACACTTATCAGCTGGGCAACTTGAGCTAGTGACTTTCCTTCTTCCAATTTCCATTTCATCAGCAGTACGAATGTTCTCCAAAGGCTGTTGAGAGGTGGCTTCAAGAAAAACAAATGAGTGGGTGGGGGGAACTGTAACCTACAAAGTGTCACTCAACTTTGTTATTATTATGACACCCAGACCAAAGAAGACAAAGGACATATACGTCTCAGCTTGGGACAAAATTTCAGAATTTATCCTTGCCACATTTTCTGTGAGAATTCCTTTGCTTTCTCATCCTGTCCCATTTCCCAAGAGGCCTATGTTGTTCTTCATGCTTACTCTTAATTAACACTTAATAAATCTTTCCTGAAACATTAATAGCTGGCCAAGATTTGGCTGACAATGGCTTAATGTATGATACCTCCCCGGGGGTGTTGGCGTTTATTTTAATTTGGAAGGAGACCCTAACTTCTCTCCTAACAACCCAGAAACTACACGAGGGTCCAGGGAGTCATCCCTAAAATGTCACCATCTAGGACTTTCCCACATGATCATATTGAAAGTTTGGGAGACAGTAAAAGAATGAAGAGGAAGAAAGCAAAGCAAAACCCACTGGGAGCTGTATTTCCCTCCCAAAACAACAACAACAAAAACCTAGTGCCTGGTACACAGCAGGTGTTCCATTAATAATCTTAAATGGAGGAATAAATGATAGAATTAATGAACCAGCGAACAAATAAATGAAGAACTGCCCCATACTTTCTCCATTCACTCACAAGGAAGAAAATAAATAAAAGCTAACTTTGGCAGGGCACTTCTGAGAAGTCGCCAACTATAACAGCAAATTCCCTGCCTAATCCTTCTTACTGGAATTGTAGCACTAAGAATAGCCAGTTTGCTTTTTACTGACTGGGTTCTTACCTGCCTTCTTTCTGGAATGTGGTCCAAAAAAGGGGAGAATGGGATCTTGATCATGATGAAGGGCACAGGCTTTGAAGTCTATCATATTTGGGTTTTAGACCCAGTTCTGCTAACATCTATTTGTGACTGGGCAAAAGACTTAATCTCAACTTTTGCTTCTACCCATGAAGGAGAAACTCCTATGGGATATACCCTGACCCACTGAAAAAACAATCTACAAACAGAACAAAATAGATTCAAGAAGTGTTTTCAGACATTAAACAGCAAGTAACACAGGACCATAATCACCAATAAAATGAAAAACTAAAGTAAACCAGACAATTGCACCATCTTAACCTGGAAGTAATTTTTGGACTGAGTCACCAGGAGGATGAACCCAAACAGAGAAAGTCACAGAGATCAGGGAGGCCAGGGTAGATAGATTTGGAAAGCACAGAGTACTGGAGTGAAGGAAACTATACAAAGAAAGAGCTCCAGAAATCTGCATAGGGGCACTCTGGATCTTTAGCTAAACATTAATCTCCACATGCAAATAAGGCTGGGCAAGGAAAATTAACAGAAAAAAAATCACTAGAGAGCTGCAAGCCAAACAATTCTCAGAGCTCACCCAGGGCTGAAAATATTCAACTTCCCACCAGCCAGAGCACAGAGACAATGCTAAATACAAGGGAAACGTAGTAACGCCATGGAAGTTTTATGCCTTGGTAGTGGGGCTAAATAAGCCCTTCAGTAAAGGGATTAAATTAACCATTTAAAAATATAAAAATTGAGCCTCAAAAGAATCAAGCTGAATTGCATCCTAGTCACTCGACCCACCAATACAAAGCATAACACTCTTCAAAGGGATATAACAAAATCCACCAATAACCAATATAAAATACACAATGCCCAACCTCTAGTTAAAAAATTAGTAATTATGATGAAAGCATATGATTTGTAAAAGAAGGAAAATCAATCAATAGAAACATCTATACATTTTAGAGATGAATGAATTATCAACCAAGGACTTTAAATCTTTCAGGTATGCAAGCTCAAGTGTTTAAAGAAAAACATGAGTATAATGAAAGAATATATGTATATACAAAGGAACACATACATACACTATATATATGTAGTGTATGCATATATAGATAGATCTATCTATAGTGTATATAGTGTGTGTGTGTGTGTGACACACACTATATACACACATATGAAAACATGCCAAATGGAACTTTCAGGAATGAAAAAAATTCAAGAGGAACCACAGAGAAAAAGAAAAAGACTGAAAAATATAAGCAGAGCCTCACTGAGCTGTAGGTCAACATCAGATGGTATAACATAAATGTTGCTGGAGTTCCAAAAGGAGAAAGATGAACAGAAAAGAAAAATTGAATTTATAATGGCAATTTTAAAATCTAAATTTTTGATGACATCTATAAACTTACAGATGCAAGAAGGTCAATGAACTCAAGGAAAGATAAACACATAGAAAACCATACCAAGAGAAATCACAGTCAATTGCTAAAGAAATAACTACTAAATGAAAAATATGAAAAGCTGCACAGAAAAACAGACATGATAAACCCAGAGAACAAAGAGAAAAATTATCTCAGATGTCTCATCAGAAACTATGCAAACCAGAAGACAGAGGACTGATATCTTTGAGGGATAAAGATGTAAAATGTCATGTAAATTTTGATAACCAGAAAAAATATCTTTCAAAAGTAGAGTTGAAATAAAGATTTTTTTTTCAGACAAACAAAAGGTGAGAGAAGTTGTCACTAACTGATTTTCACAAGAAGAAATGTTCATGGAAGTTCTTCACGAAGAAGAAAACTGATACCAGAGGGAGACTTGGAACATAAAAGAGTGAAAACACAGCAACCATAAGATTATGAGTAAATATGAAAAGAATAAATCAACAAGGAAATCAGAAAATATTTTGAACCAAATGAAAATGAAAACAAACCATGTCAATATTTGTGGAATGCTTCAGCAATTATTAAACAAAACCATACAGCTTTCAATGCTTATATTTGAAAAGAAGAAAAGATCAAAAATAATGACATTAAAGCTTTCCACAAAGGAAATTCCAGGTCCAAATACCTTCACTGGTATACTAAATCAAATATTTAATGAAGAAATAATGCCAACTGTACACAAACGCTTCCAGACAATAGAAAGGAAGACAAGATTTTCTAACACAGTTTAAGGTCACCATTGTCCTGAGACAAAACCAGACAAAGACATTAAAGAGAGAGAGAAAAACTATAAACCAACGTCTTGCGTGAAAAGAACATATTTTGCAAAATATCAGCAAAACGAATTTGGCAATATATTTAAAGAACAATACAACATGAAGTGAAAATTATCTCAGGAAGGCAAGGTTGGTTTAATATTCAAAACTCATCCAATACAATCACCATATTAACATACTAAAGAAGAAAAAACATAATTATCTTAATAAATTTAAGAAAAGTATTTAACAAATTTCTTTACCCATTTATAATTTAAAGAAATCTCTCAGCAAAGTAGGAATGTAAAGAAACTTCTGGCCAGGCACAGTGACCCATGCCTATAATCCCAGCACCTTAGGAGGCCGAGAGGCAGGTGGATCACCTGAGGTCAGGAGTTCAAGACCAGCCTGGCCAACATGGTGAAACCCCATCTCTACTAAAAATACAAAAATTAGCTGGGCATATTGGTGGGCGCCTGTAATCCCAGCTGCTTGGGAGGCTGAGGCAGGAGAATCGCCTGAACCCGGGAGGTGGAGGTTGCAGTGAGCCGAGATCTCTCCACTGCACTCTAGCCTAGGCAACAGACCCAGACTCGGTTTCAAAAAAAAAAAAGAAAAAGAAAAGAAACTTCCTTAACTTGGTAGAAGACATTTATAACTAACATTATACATAATCGTGAAAGACTGAATATTTTTCACTAAGTTCAGAATGAGGAAAGACACTTGCTCAGTCTATGTCCATTCAACATCATACGGGAAATCCTAGTACTAGGTGTGCTTTGTTGTATTGTAATGAGGCAAGGAAAAGAAATACAAACATACAAATTAAAAAGGAAGAAGTAGAACAAATTTTATACACAAAGAACCTAAAATGGAAAAATCCACGCACATGGAAAATCCTACTGGATCTTTAAAAAAAAGCTACTAGGTAGGACTACTAAGTGAATTTAGCCAATTCATATAATTCAACTCTATTTCTACATACTAGCCACAAAAAAACTTGGGAAATAAATTTGTAAAGAATTCTGTTTATAATAGTTCAAAAGTATAACATACATAGGAATAAATTTAACAAAAACTGTGTAATTTCTGCATACTGAAAATAAAAAATAGTGCTGACAGAAATAAAAGAAGACCTAAATAAATACATACACCCTGTCCATGAGTTGGGAGACTTAGTATTGTTAACATGTCAATTCTCCCCAGATGATTTATAGATTTATTATAATTGCAATCAAAATCTTAGCAGTCTGCTTTGTCAAAATGGACAACTGATTCTAAAATTTATTTGGAAATGCAAAGGACCCAAAATATCCAAAATAATTTTAAAAATAGAAACAAAGTTATATGATTTCAAAAGTTACTAAAAGCTACAATAATCAAGGCGCTATGATTTTGGCAAAATGATTGACCAATTAATGGGAAAGAATACAGGGTCAGAAATAGACCCACACATCCATAGTTAATTATTTTACAAGGGTGCTATGTCAATTTAACAGAGAAAGAATGGTCATTTCAATAAATAGCATTCCAAAAACTAACATCTCATACAGAAAAAAATAAGTAAAATTTAATCATTCCCCACATAGTAAATAAAACTTACCTTAAAATGGATCATACACCTAAATGCAAAAGCTTAAATATAAAGCTTTTAAAAGATAATGTAAAGAATATATTTGCAACATCAATGTAGGCAAAAATTTCTGAGATAGGACACAAAAAGCTCAACCATTAGAAAATTTATAAAATTGACTTTATCAAAATTCAAAGCCTCTGCTTTTCAAATCACTCTATGAATCAAAAATAAAAGACAGATTCAACAACTGGGGAAATATTTATAAAAATGTATCCCACAAAATCCTTGTGTCTGGTATATATAAAAAACTGTTATAACTCAATAACATGAAGATGACTATCTTAGTCCATTTTCTGTTGCTATAATTGAATATCTGAGACTGGGTAACTTACAATAAAAATAAATGTATTTCTTACTCTTCTGGTGCAAGAATAGGAAAAATCTCAGATGAAACTAGTCAAAGCACTGACATGCCATGACTGCACTGCAAACTTGAAGGATAACTCACCTCTTTCAATCTGTTTCTTCACTTTGAAATCCCCTTCTCAACAGGGAGCACTCCTATTAGCTCCAACGTAGCTTCATGGGCAACACGATCCCACCACTCTAGATCCCCAAAGGACCTGAGCATGTGATTATAAGTTGTTTCTCTAAAATGGGAGGCAACTTTTCCCCAGCCACCCATGTCTCTCTCCTTCATCAAAATAGTGCTTTGCTACACGTGTTTGTAAGAAGCCAGTCTAAGCAGAGCCCATTTCCAGTGACCATCTGTACTTCCTAGCAATTGAATCCACATCCATGCCTTTGGAGATGACCAGCAGGACTGGGTAAGAAGTCTGCATCTGGCTTTCTGCTCTGCACACATGCTTTTGTCTGGACTCCAAGGCCTGACAGCTGAAACTTCTGGAACGCCCTAGGCACTGCTGAATCAGATGTTTTTCAGCTTCGGTGATTCACAACTTCCAATTTGCAGAACATTCTCAAGCTAGCTATTTTTTGGAGTCCCTTTTCTCCAGCTGCCTCCAAAATGAACTGTCCCCGGCCCTGAATTTCACTGACTGTGAGGTGTCTCTGGGGAAGTCTGGTTGAGGGCCATGCCAGTGTCATCGCCCTGTACTGGGCTTTGAAGTCATGATGACCCACTGATTTTTATGTGATGAAGTTGCTGTTGCGGTGCCTGACCCCATGCAGGTCCATGCAACCCAGCCTGGCATCCTGTGTTTCCATATGGCCCCAACCAGGTTGCTTTGAGCTCTCAGTCCTCTAGAAGTAGGGTCCCCTGAGGCACCACAACATAGAAAAGGCCATATAGAGCCCTGTTGGAATATGTGCATGCACAGCTTTGGACAGCCACTGGAGACCTGCTGTCTCCTTTACTGAATTCTGAGCCATTGCAGGTGCTCAGGATGGAGTGACCTCCATCCCATCCCACAGTAGAGTAGTTAAGAAACATGAATCATTCTGTTAATCCCATCTGCTGAGACGGGAGCTTCTAGAACTTCACATCAGTGGGGTACTGGGGACAGTTGCTCTCTGCTCCATGTTTGTTTGGAGAGTGCATTGATTTGGGCAACTGTCTTTGTTCCTGATATCTGCTCAGCTCCTGCAGGAAATGTTGTTTATATCAACAGAGATGGCAACAGGCTGGGCTTACCGTCAAGGAGACTGAGTTGCAGAATGATCATCCCTGATTCCCAACAGAGCAACTAAGAGCTTGGGCTTGAAAGTCAGTCATCCAGGCCCATATTTGAATCCAGATGCACATTTAACAGTTGGTTGACTTGGGCAAGTTACTGCGCTTTTCCAAAAGTGTTTCCTTATCTGTAAAAATGGAGATAAAGGGACATGAGGAAACTTCAAAGAGAGAATAAACGCAAAGGGTAGGCACACGGACTGCAGCCCGGTAAGCACTTGGTTAATACTAACAATAACTATTTTTCTTAATGGTGAGAGTTCCCACCAGGAAGCAAAAATAAGCTGTGGCCGAAACATTGCTAAGTGTTCATCTGATTCCATTTTACTTTTTGCTTTTTAAGTACTGTAGACTTGAGGACTGTCCATGATTAGGTCGAGGTCAGATGGCTGAGTTTTGACCAATGGGAGGTGGACACAAATGATGCACACCACATCTAGGCCTGATCTTTAAAAGGTTCCGACTGCTGCTCTCTCCTTCATTTGCACAGCTAGAAATGAAGAACCCGGAGATGTCAGAACCACAGGATAGAAGCAGCTCAGGTGTTTGAGTACCTGCTGGGAGGTGACATGACAAGAGAACAGCCCTGTACTGGACTTAGTGGGAGTGAGAAATTGTTATTATATTGAGACATTGACATTTCAGGGTTTATTTGTTACTTCAGCATAACATAGTCTGTCCAGACTAATTCACAAACAAACACTAGTACATGGAGTGGATGGGGAACCAAATGGTCAAGATTCAATGGATATTCCCAGTCAGGTAGAGAAGTGTAAATTTTTCATCAGGATGAAAATAACTCACTATTTTACAACAAAGTTGATTGCAAATTTCCCATGCAACCTCCCACTGGAACCAGACAGTTGTGCCAGGAGGAGACAAGTCTTGTGACATGAAAACCCCTTTGTTTGCACTTTCTGGTCTTCATATAGCAACACTGCTGTTCCACTTCCATATCCCAAACTTTGCATGATTCTGTAGATTAAGAACATCCTCTCCATAAATTTCAATAAATTGGCAGTGAATTTCTGCAGCAGAAACATATTCTCATTTAAAACTGCACATCATGGCATGTATCTTTGTCTGGGGACCACCTGTTGAAGGAAGCAGCCATCTGTACACAAAGTCATAAATGATCACATTCAGTCCATGTTAAAACATGGCCATACATGTTTAACAAAACATCATGCTCCCTGGATCATGGCTGTCCTATGCCAATGGAACCAGAAATGAATCCTGTAAAGCTCTAATGTGAAGACCCAAGGGCCTTTGCAGATACTGTTCTCTCTGCCCAGAATGCTCACTTTACATATGGCTAGTCTTCATCTTCAGATCTCTGCCCAAAAGTCACCTCTTCAGAGATGCCTTCCCTGAATGCTCTTTCTACAGGAGGTAGCTCCCACCCTTACTTCTCTATCTCTGCACCACATCCATTTCTTCCATAGAACTTACTATATGTAATTTGGGGAGGGGGGTTGTATATGTAACTTATTTCACTAGACCCAAGTAACTGGGAAACTCCCCAACCTCTAGAATTCTGAGTATATGAACTGATAAAGCCCCTGTAGTGTTTAAGCCAATTTCAGCTGAATTTTCTGATATTATAGCTGATTTTACAGCTAAAATCTTCCTAACAAATATTTCTCCTCTTTATAGTATTACTACTATTATCTTCCCTGAGATTATCTGTATAAATTAAAAATCCACTATGTGCCAGGCACTGCGTTAGGTACTTTATTTCATTTAATCTTCACAATAACTCTGAAAATTAGCAATTATTTAATGCTACCATATGAGTGAGGAAATTGAAGCCCAAAATGTGTAATTAACATCGTTGGCTCTGAATTCCTTCCTTTGGTGAACTGTCCTCCCACATTCTGTGTGATTCCATGTCATTCAAATATACTGCAAGGTGGGTATATGATCCAGGCTGGCCAATAAGAGCACTTCTCCACCCAGACTCTGTGATGGGCCAGAAGGAGACACATGACCCAAACAAAGACAATCACAGTCCTTCCTTGTTACATAAATGCTAGGACATTAAGACCTATCTGGTTGGGGGATCATACTCTCAAATAACATCATAACCCTGCTTTGGCCAGGAGCTATCTTGCTGCCATGTGGAGAGGGCATGCTAAGAATAAAGCCTCATCCAAGGAGAGTGAGTGAAAAGGAGGCCAGTGAGATCCCTTGAACTCCTGGATCCAACTGTGCCTGAGAAACACACCTGGGCTTCTCGGTTCCATGAAGCAGTAAATTAGTCATTACTTAGCATGGTCTGAGTGGATTTCTGTCATTTGCTACTGAACAAAGATGGAGAGAGCATTATGTAGAAGTTAAATACACATTAGTTCTCTCAACTTTTCCTCCTTAAAGTGACCACTGCCCATTAACCCCACAACAGTTGACAACATGTCAGCTGCTGCCACTACAAGCAACCCTATTTTTTCACTATGCTTACTATGTCACATTTGGTCCAGCCTCTAGGCCACGCACAGGCTGTTCTTTCTGCCTGGATAGAGAATTATGTCTTTTCCAAGGTCCACACTTCTAAGCAAATATACTCCACAAATGACCTACAGCGCCTCTACCTGCAAATGACTGCCCATTTGCTAGTGGGGGCAGGGGCTATAGTAAGAATTAAAAGCCCACAGGTCTTTAAATGTCCTATTTTAAGTCAGTGAATATTGCCCTGCCAAGAAAGGACTATTGTTTCTCATTCATATTGAGTTTTATATTCAAGGTAACTTCATAGAATTTCTCTCATTCCTTCTTTTTCGTACCCCTGTTAGAGTTGGGTAAGAGGGCAATGAATACACCCATTAGACAGATGAGAAAGCTGAGTTCCAAAAAGGTGTAGCAACTTAACTCAATTGCAATTATCAAGTCCAGACTGAACTTGGAATTCTTCCCACCTCGGCCCAACCTGAGAGGCACCAACATGTTCTAATTTGGCAAGCCACAATTATAAGCATCCATTCCCCAACCTCCTACCATACCCAGCACCTGGTCAATTTGAACAACTAAGCCCTATCAGGTTAGGTTACCAGATAGTATACAGTATGCCCAGCTAACTTTGAATTTCAGACAAATTTTTTTTTTTTTAGTATAAGCATGACCCAAATATTGTCTGGAACACACTTATACTGAAAAATTATTCATAGTATATGTGAAGTTCAAAGGTAACTAGGCATTCTATAGTTTTATTTGCTAAATATGGCAATGCTACATCAGATGTTCTTCCAGTAAACTAGAAAAGGGGTGCAAGTTGTAATTTATTTGGAAAGTCAGACTTTTCTGGCATGGATCCTATAACACTACTATTCTGTGCACAGCATCACTCTCTCATATTTGATACTAGGGTAGGGTTTGATGTCACTTGATACTATGACCAGGATCCAGGAACTCTTCAGTCTTGTTCTATGATGCACCTCTCCTTCCAAGAGCTTTGTGGAGGGTCTATTTGCACAAGAAACAGTGGCAAAATGGGACTTAAGATACTATGTCATTCTAGGCAGAGCCGCGAGTGGCCTTCCCCATTAGGAAATCATGACCCACTGATCTTGGACTCTGATTAATCCCAATCAGATTAGCAACTTCCTGCCCTTGGGATAGAAGGGAGTGCCTAGGGAAAGGGCAGGCACAGGAAACTGCAATGTGGGGGAAAAGCGTGGCTGAGTGTTAGCCTTTGATGACGTCTAGAGTTCAGAACTAAGGAACCTGGTGAGTAGTCTCTGTTGGAAACCAAGACTGAGAACATGTAAATTTGGAAGCTATGGGATAAGCCAAGGTAGGTTCCATAATCAGGGAGGAGAAAGCCAGAGTATAAAAGGAGAAGAAAGCTGATACGCAAAGAGAAGCAGAATAGAGGGTATACTGTCCTCTTCAATCCACCACTCCAATTCTTAATTCCAGCTGCACTGCAAGCTGCATTTCCTCTTCTGAGAACTTCGAATAAATTCCCTTTTGTGCTTAAGCTCATTTGGGTAGGTGTCTGTTACTTATATTGATTCTGTCACTTACTTGACTAAGAAAAACCACCAAATAAAGAAGCAAGCTCTCTGGTTCAGTTCATTGCAATTTATTTAATTTAAAAATAAAAACAGAAACAAAAACCGAAATGAAACAAAAATCAGTTTCCAATAAAAATACAAACACTTTGGGTAGTTATCCAGCTTTTTTTTCCCCTGTAGGCTGTTCTGGGCTCAAACCAATCAAATGAGTGAAAACCAATTTTGACAGGAGCCATAAAGCATGTTGCACCAATTAAATTACACCAATATATTATTATAATACCTTTGAAATGCCTTTCAGACCAATAAATAAAAAAGACAAATTCAAATAAAAAAAGTCAACTTTTTATTACCAAAAAAAAAAAAAAAAATAGAAATTAAATAAAAGTCACAACGTGGATTTTTTTTTTTTTTTTTTTTTTTTTTAATGTGCAGTCAAGTTTCTCTCTTTTTTTCTTCTAGGAATGATACCATGCCAGTAAATCCCTACAGAACATTTCCAGTTTGGCAACAAGCAGTCAGTCGATCATTCACATTTGTACTCAAGACAGCAGGCCTGGGCAAAACTCGCCTGAATTTCACCCTGAAAAGTGCTCCCCATCATCTGAAGAAGCAGCACCTGGTAACAGGGATGGCAATTCAGAGGGTACTTAGCATTTTCATTTCACCTGGGGTCTTGAAGCACTTCCTGAAAACTGATCGTGCCTTGAAATTTACCTGTAAAAAGAAGTGTAATTCTACCCCTTTGGCAGATGTGTAAACTAAGACGGTGCAAGGCCCACGGAAGCAAGGAGAGGACCAGGAAAGCTGACAGCGAATCTCCTGCTTTGTCCATCAGGTCCTAAAAGTGTCTCTCACTTGTAATTCCACGGAAGTGAATAAAGCATAACTTCTTTGACTGGGATTGGCTGGTAGGGATGACAGGACTTAATGATGAAGCAGGGAGCTGCTTTAACGGCTTTTCCCTCTATTGCAAGTTCTTCCTTGAAAAGACAGTCAACATCACACCTAGAATCAGAGGATGTTGGCAGTGTCAGAGCTAAGCAGGGCTTCAGGGACCAGCTAATTCATCCTTCCAGCCCTCACTGGAAGGAAAACTTAACCACCACAAACAATGCAGATGCCTAAGGCCACCTATGACTTAACTCAGAGTCTCTGCCTCTGAGTGGAGGATTTGCTCTGCCACAGTCCACTGGCTGAGTTTCCTGACGAAAGAGAACACGTGTTTGGGGGGAGGAAGAAGGGAGTAGACTGACTTTCCTCAATAGTGTCATTTTTATTTAAACACTAGAATGATGGAAAATACTAAACAGACTCAATCACTTGGCAAAAGGAAAAAGGACATCAACCAGTAGGTTGGTGCTAGATCTAAGTCATACTGACAGCTAAGGACACGGCCAGCTGCCGTGCGCAAGGGGCCAGCAGGGCAGCAGCATAGGCTATTTAGAAAAGCCAGAATGAAATGAGGCAGGAAGTAGGGAGCTCAGAGTTGCAGGTTGCCCTCCATGCACCCACACCCCCATCCCCCCCGCCCCCCACACACGCACAATTTGCTATCTACAGATTTTTTTTTTTTCCCTTTTAACCTCTATTAGAGTTCAGGAAGGAGGTGGAATTGAATGAAAGGAAACTGAGCAGCTTCCCATAACACACTGCTCAGCTCAACCTGAAGGAATGCACAAGCCAAAACACCAGAGCCGGTGGCAAGGGGAGAAACCAAACTGTCTCCTTAAGGAAAGGGCAATTCCATTCTGATGCACTTTCTTAGCACTGTAAGGTGAATTTTTTCTTCTCTCTCTACGAACTATTTTTTGTTGGTTTTTCCAAAGATGTTCCCAAGACCGGTCTTCCTGTCTATCTACATGGCTACCAGTGGTGGCCATCTTGAAATGAGTTCAATTTGCCTTGGCCAGCAGAATCTGAAGTCATCCCAAAGAGACCAGGAAGTCCAAACCTAGAATCCTGAAGGTGTCCCATGGTTGAAGTGGCATCTTGTCATTGTGATCCGGGTGTTTAGAAATTACATATCTAATGTTTTTTTCTTTTTTTTTTTTTCTTTTTCTTTTTTTTTACTTTTTAAGATAAGAGTCCTGCCGCACCTCTTTTCTACCTCCCCCAGAACCATCTGGGTGACATCTAAGGAAATGTTCACTCTCTTACATGCTTCCTCCCAACCCCCTGCACTCTTTCAACACCTTATTCATTTAAATGAATGGAACTTTCTTTTCCCCCAAAGCCCAGGAGTTCATGTCAAAGTTTAAAACCATGACATAGAATACTTAGATTTGGGGGAAAAAAGCACCGTCTACCTGATTTTCCTTTCCTCATCCCAATATCCCACCTACATCTAACTCCCTAGAAGCAAACTTATCTACCTCTGAGGATGCTACACTCAGTGGATGGGGAAACAAACCATTTGTCATTGGTGAACAGAGCCAATGGTTGAGCCAGGTAATCCTCTGGAAACTATGGACAGTAGCACGTCCAACTCAAAGCATCCATGCATGTGAGAACCCAAGAGGCAGCATTCCAGTTAATATTGAGAAAGAAAGTGACAAGTTGCCTCTTATTGGTGCACATCAACTTCCATTCATCTGTGCAAAGATCACAGACCATCTTGTGCCCTGTCATATACAATAGTTTTTACCTCTGACACCATCATCTTTCTCCCTGTCCACACTCAAGAGGTTGTGCTGTAGAGCAAGGCAGACATCAGGAAAGAGGAGGTGAACAGCAAGGAGCTAAATCACCATGGGCTGACTCTATGTCCTTAGCAGAGTTCAGAGTGTTCTCTCTCTGACCAAGGCCCTGTCTTTCCTCAAAGTTGAGTAGCAAATTAACAAATGCCTCACCAGTGGATGAAAGAGTTAACATAGATCCCACAGGATGACTAAACCCAATTCCGAGGGCCCAGCCAGATCAAAGATAACAACTACATAGCATTAGTGCTACTGCTTCCCTTCCCTTTCCCGTGGTAGCCATTACTAGTCAATCACAGCCCTCCTTCCCCATGATGTGGGCCACTCACACCAGCACAACCGGCAGCCACTATTAATTGATCATCAACTCAAGCTCAAGTTGCTGAAATCTACTTGCCAGCTCCATGCAGCCAGACCTAGCTTGCTAATGCAAGGAGAAAAGGGGCAAGTTCTTCGGGCTCACCCAAGGCAAACAGCCCAAGTGTCTCCTGCCCCTCCTCCAGAAGCATTTGGATAACTTCTAAGGAAATGCTCCCTCCCCATATGCTTCCTCTCTACCCACTGAGTGCCAGTCAACACCACCTCTCCTGGACAGCTGGTCCTCTAGGAGGTGCCATAAAGCAAATGCCAAATAGGGCCCAAATTCTGACTGACAGTTGTCAGAACTGGCAGAAGAGCCCACCCCTCCCTTTTAAGTGTTGGCTCAAGGCTGCAAACTTGGCCAAGTGAGACAGTGCCAATCCTTTTTCAGTCTGTTGTCATGGCCAGCAAAGAGGTAACCAGCCTATGAGCCCAAGTCTTGCTCCCCTTCCTCCCTCGTACCCCCACCTGCCCCCGGCACCCTGGAGTGCTAGTTGAGCTTGCTGCAGATCTCTAGCGCTTGCTTGTAGACCTGAGTCACATCATCCATGTCTGCGAGGAGGGAGAAGCTGCTGTCTGCCAACCGGTTCCGGTACCGCTTCAGGTACTGGGGCCGGGGCCGGTTCTGGAGCCCCTCAAAGTCCTGGATCTGGAGGAAGTTTTCTGCAGAGACGCAGCTGCGGATGCGCTGGCGGGCAGGGCGATTCTCCTGCAAATCCAGCAAGTCGAAAGAGTCGCTGGACAGCACGCTGTCATCGCTGATGACACTGGAAGGACGGCTGTAGCTCCGGGAAAGGCCCTCGGCAGGGACACCAGGCTCTGACAGGGATTCCAGTGTGGGCATTTCAGGGCTGACCAGGGCCGGGTCCATGGCGCCCGCTGAGTATTTGCTGCTGTGTTTCAAGATGCCCTTCCTCCGGCAGGAGAGGCTGTGGGAGGTCACCCTGGCTGGGTCTGGGGGGCTGGGGGAGGGGACGCTGCTGCCCATCACATCATTACTGTCCAACAGCTCCGAAGACTCGCTGCGCTCTGGGGAAGAGTAGTAACCTGATTCTCTCTGCTGGGTCTTTTTCAAGATGCCTTTCTTGGGCATCGTAGCCGACTGCTTGGGGCTGAGTTTTCCCGGCACCTCTGCCTCTGGTGAGCTTGGGAGGAGCACACCAGTCCTGCATAAGTCCTGCTCCATCTTGAAAGTAGAGGGTAAGGCAGGACCAACTACACCTTCAATGAAGCCAGTGCTGTGAGAGCGATGCTCGCTGTTGCTTCGCTTCTTCAGGATCCCCTTGGGCCTCTTAGAACTCAACTTGGATGGGCTTTCAGGCACTGCATCCAGACCAGACTGAGCAAAGTCATTCTCTTTCTTGGATTTCTTCAGCGACCGCTGCCGCTCTAGCATGACCTCAGAGGTCGTGGGTTTGACCAGGCCCTTCATTTTGGCTTCGGTGTCAGCCTGCAGCCCCGTGGAACGGTGGTGCCAGTCAATGATCCGAGCCAGGAGTGGGGACTCAGAGTCATGGAGGGCATCGCAGTCACACACGCTGCTCTTATAGCCCCAGTTCACCCACCAGTGGTTGGCAATGTCCTCAATAGTGGCCCGGCGATCGGGGTTCACCATCAGCATCCACCGTATGAGTCCTCGAGCATCTAAGGGACAAGGGACAAAAAGAATCGGGCATTACGTGGGAGCTTCTAGCTTTGTGATAGTGGGACCCTCCAGCAGTGATGAAAGACACACACTCCCTCTAGGAAAAATCCATTTGGAGACCTGGTCCAGTCACATTATGGAGCAGGATGCCCCAGCCTTTCAGACCATCCATCAAAAGCGTAATCAAGACTTGGAACAGGCCGGGGTGCCATCACATGGTGGCATGTTTTCCCTATAAGTGAGGAAATGTCATAGAGCTATGAAGCTTTTCATCATCTTGAATCTTTAGAAAATGTGGAAGGTCAGGTAACCAAGAAAGAATCCAGACTTGACCCCGAGAGGTGCCCCACCATTCCTTTGGCGAATATCATTTTACCAAAGGAAAAACAGGTGTAGATCACCATTGCTTTCTTTATTCCTCCACAGGTGGGCTTGTATAAACACACAGCACCTGCAGTCACTGGGCAAGCATGCCAGAGACAGAACATGGAGTGTGGCTCAGAGGCACTTACCTGACACACCTGGGCAGTAAGAGCAGCTGTCTCCGAAACTGGCCTCCCCCCAAGGTCCTGGCCAGGTTCTGAGACCAATACTCAGTGAGCTCGCCTTCTTTCCCTCTCTGACATAAGCCTTCTCCTACTGAGCTGTCAGATCAGAGAAGTGATCTATATCTGCTACCCATTCACAGCCTGTCTGAAAATTCTACTTGCAAATTTCTGCTGCCAGACAATTAGGGAAAACCCCTAAAGGGATGCTGAGAAGGCCACAGGAACCAACTGACTCTCACAGCTTATAAACTGACTTTTAGGTTCAAACTGTGTTCCCCCAATTGGGGTGAATTATATTCTGGGAAGCTGCCACCTCCCCTCAGCTGCTTATATAGGCGAATGAGAAGCTGGCAAAGGCCTGGTAAAAGGGACTGGGGCAAGAAACACCTCTGAAAAGTACCAAGATGATCATCCTCAGTCATTCAATAAGTATTTCTTGAACCCCTACAATGTGCCAGGAACCGCATTGACATCAGTTAGCTGGTGAGGCAAAGAAGACCACTTTAGAGGTCACTCTGAATTTTTCCAAAAAGAATAGGCTGGCTTGTTGAAAAAATTATATATATATATAGAGAGAGAGAGAGAGAATGCATATCTATATATATACACATACAACAGTCTAGCCTCAGTATCCATAGGGTCTGTATTTGCAAATTTGTCTACTCGCTAAAATTTATTTGTAACCTCAAAATCAATATTCACAGCTCTTTTGCAGTCATTTTTGCATATGCACAGAGCAGCAAACAATTAGAGTCACCCCACCCAACACACGTATGTATTCACAGCTAAGGTCAAACAAGGCAACACTCTGCCTTCTTATTTCAGATCTCATACTATTATACAAAGTGTCTTTTTCTCAGTCTATTTAGTGCTGTGTTTCTCACACTTTTTGGAATTTTTATTGGCGATTCCTCCATTTTAAATGACCCCCCAAAACAGTGCTGAAGCACTGTTTAGTGTTCCTAGCACAAGAAGGCTGTGATGTGCCTTATGGAGAAGATAAGTGTGTTAGATCAGCTTTGTTCAGGCATGAGTTACAGTGCTGTTGGCTGTTGAGTTTGATGTTAATGAACTAATAATATAGATTAAATAAGGTGTCTTTAAACAGAGACACACATAAAACAAGGTTATATATCAATCAGTTGACAAAAATATTGTGAGCAGAGGCTCTCAGGAATCTAACCCTCTATTTCCCCTAGGAGCAATAGTTCAGTATTCACAAATTCAGTGTTTCTAGCAACTTTGTAGAACATAACTACTATGAATAATGAGAATCAACTGTGTATGTGCAGATATACAGATATACATATATATGTGTGTGTATATATATGCATGTGTATAGTATGTATATAAATGAAGTGCCAATGTTAACTTCATTTTTTAACAAAAATGACCAATGATGACCAGCTGTACACACTCCCTGTACAGGCATGATACTTCCCATCAAGAGATGGAGCTCATGACTGTGGTTGTCTTGACCAACAGAACACAGCAGATATGACACAATCTGGGTACAAGCGTGGACATAGCACTGGCACTCCAGCCTGGGCAACAGAGCAAGACACTGTCTCAAGAAAAACAAATTTTAAAAAAAGAAAGAAGGCTCAGCAACTTTTTATTCCTCTTTCTTAGAACCCCTTGCTGCCACTGTGGGGTGGCACCTCAGAGGGCACCGAGGAAGGTCCACTGTTCAGCCCCAGCAGCAGCCCCAGCTGCCATCTGCTTACAACTGTAGGGAAAACCCCAAGGAAGGCCAGAAGAGCACCTCCCAACCCACAGGAGTGAAAGAGATGATTTCAAGGTTGTGTAAACCACTGAGTTTGTTTTGTGGGGGCAGATGGGGTAGAGTTGTTATGCAGAAATTAATAATGAGACAGTGCCCATGAGCCATACCCTATGCCAGTGGCACAGGAGTGAGAGACAGAGCAGTGGCCACCCTCACAGTATTTACATTCTGAGGTGGGTGGTTTCTATGTCTACTCAGACTGGGAGAGACCTCGTCTAATACCTTTTCCAAAATTTGTATTTATGGTGGAGAATCTGAATCCAAAGAGCTTAAGTGACTTGCCCAGATCCACACAGCAAGCAAACAGGACTCCTAGAATGTGCGCTCTGAAAAGTTCCTTTGGGAAGGTTTGGGGAAAGCAGCCTAACAAGCAAGCTTTGCCAAGGATGATGCTTCTGGGAAGAAGAAAGAGGAAAACCAGGAGACTCCAGACAGACATACTAAAACAAACGCAGAAAATGAGAGTGGGTAAACAGGTCTCTCTCCCCTCCACCTCTGGCCCTCCCTCCACAGGGCACGCACCTGAGGGCTGCGTGGGCTCCCGGTACTCTCCACTGCTGATCTGCCGAATGAGGTTTTTGTGATCGAAACCATCGAAGGGCATTGTTCCATAAACAAGGGTGTAAAGCAACACGCCCAGGGCCCAGCTGTCCACCTGAAGCAGAGAGACAGCACATATAGGAGCTGGGAAACAGATCCCAAGGTGCCTTCCAAACCATTAGCATCACAGCCTGTGAGCAGCCACCCCCAATGCCCCCAGGAACTAAATTTAGCACGTGGAAGACAGGTTCCCAGTACAGCCTGACATCTGACAGCAATGCAGCTGGGACCTGCTACAGAGCCTGACCTTTCCATTCTGAACAGAGGCCAGTGGTCCCAATTGGTAAAGTACTTTCTTAAACAGATTATCTTATTTAATCCTCACTACAATTTTGTGAAGCAGTTAGGGCCAGGACTATTTTCAGCCCCATTTGACAGATGAGAATACTGAGGCAGGAAGAACCTAAATGGTTTCTCCAGAGGCCCTGCCCCAGTGATGGAGGTAAAACTGGGATGTGGGGCTCTTCATTCCTAATCCAGGAATCAATTCCTTCCTGCACTTTCTTCAAATGAATCAGGAATTACAAACTGAAATCTTGTAAGAGCCAAGCAAACAACAGATATACACAAAGCAAGAAAGAATTGGGGTTACGACATAGAGTGTTGGGGATGGAGACAAACTGTACAGTACATTCACCCGTCTTAGGCAGACAACCTCTGTTTAGCTAATTGCTGCCATGTAGTAATGTGGGCCCAGCACTACTAGATTCTTTGGTTTTTCAAGAGAAGTCAGAAACCAAACTTTTATATGAAATCTCCTAATTATTACATGTTTGCTCAATTTTTAAAAATAAAAACTAAGGTGGCCAAATAAAGGAGTTTGCTGACCAGATCACAGGCTGCCAGCCTGTAACCTCAAAAAACAGGTCATCAAAGACCAAAATATTCATTATCTACGAGAAATTTAGTGTTGAGTTTGTACAAGTTTGTAAATTGAGTTCTATGCTCCTCCCTCGCATTCTTATTTTAGAAAGACTTTCTCTTCATTGCAGTTGATAGATGGTCTTGGCATCCTTCTCTTTACCCTTCAGCCCTGCCCCAAAACACTCTCAAACAGATAAATATTTAAAAGAAAACATTTCAACACACTGAGCAGCGGCTATTTAAAGGATACTGAGTGGATGAACTTCTCTGAAAAGAGAACCATCTTTCAAAAAGAGAATCATCACGCACAACTCACTCATTTTCAAAATAAAATTTCCACATACCCATATCTTACAGTGGCCCTTGAAACACTAGCATGTAGGGAAATGTATTTCTCATGAATTAGAAGATGTCATTAAAATGTATTTCCTTAGTCAGATATGCATGCTGCCAAAAATATATACAAAAAAAAGATATTTACTCCAGCGTGAGGCAATTTTTTGTTTTTTGTGTCTGTTTTGATATAATAGGGAAAAAACTAAATGTTCACATCTAGACATTACTAAATAAATTATGCTATATTCATCAATAAAATGTCATTAAAATCATGTGGGTTTTTTGTTTTTTTGTTTTTTTTTTTGAGACAGAGTCTCGCTCTGTCGCCCAGGCTGGAGTGCAATGGCACGATCTCCGCTCACTGCAAGCTCCGCCTCCCGGGTTCACGCCATTCTCCTGCCTCAGCCTCCCGAGTAGCTGGGACTACAAGTGCCTGCCACCACGCCCGGCTAATTTTTTTGTATTTTTTAGTAGAGACGGGGTTTCACCATGGTAGCCAGAATGGTCTCGATCTCCTGACCTCGTGATCTGCCCGCCTCGGCCTCCCAAAATGCTGGGATCACAGGCATGAGCCACCATGCCTGGCTGAAAATCATGTTTTTAATAATGAATTTGGAAAGTGTCACAAGATAGTTTTGATAGTAAAGGGCAAGATATACATATGTGTGTCATATACATATGTATATCTTGCCTTTTATTAACTTAATCTCAATTAGTTTTGAAATGTAGAGATCTACATTGGGAAAAGTTTAAAAGTCACAAAAGTATTAAGTGATTCTCTTTTGTGGGGGGATGGCAGGTACCTTTATTTTCTCCTTTAGGCTTTTCTGGGTTTTCCAAATTTCCTCCCAGGAGTATATATTATTGCTTTTATAATCATATAAGGAAAAGTTTTCCTTGCTTGCTTTTTTAGGCTCTGTTTTTTTAAGCATTTCTCAAATCCAATTTTTGCCCTTCCTCCCTCTTCTCCCTCCCCTCCCCCGCCCCATATGCATCGGGCAAGCTGCTCACCTCTGGCCCTCGGTAAGGTCTCCCATTGACAATCTCAGGAGATGCATAGAGTGGACTCCCACAAAACGTTTGTAAGAACTTATCCTTCTGGTACAGGTTGGAAAGCCCAAAGTCAGCAATCTACAAAGAGAAGCAAGACCCAGGGAGACTTGTTAGCATTCCAGATTATGTCTGTGTTGAATCAGTTCACACCACACAGCACACAGAGTGGATGAACAGCACCTGGGTTGGTCTGCTGGCTGGATCGCCATTTTCTCTCCAGCCCTGAGTCTTCATAAAGGACCACTCAGCCCAAGCAGGTCCGTGTTTCCTAGCTGCAGTCCTTGGCAACCATCACAAGTTCTACCAAATCTGCAGACTACAAGCTTTGCGACTTACTTAGAAATTACTCTTTAAATGGATGCTCTATTTAAACTTTAATTTAGACTTGCTCTGAGAAATAACATTCACAAAATCACTGGCTTGATGTTTCTGATGAACTTTAAAGCGTGTAACTATTAATTTAGGAATTCTCCCTCTGTGGTCTACCCAATCATACTGCATCTGCAGTGGCGTGCATATCACACTGTGGAAAACCCCTGACCTACGCAACTGGTGATACCACCTCTGTATCCACTCACACCCTGATCAGAACTGTATTTTGACTGTCTTGTGACCTGAGATGAAGTGGACTAATTGACTCACAGCATTGGGTTTTGAGTCATCATATTTCAGCCCAACTCTGCACCTATCCATCTGTCACTCAGTGACCTTGAGCCTCAGTTTACCCACCAGAAAATGGGAATCCATGATCCCTTCCCTGTTCTAGCTCACAGGATTATCATAAGAATAAGAAGAAAAATAAATCAATCGAGATGAGACCTTGGCCGAGCAGATCATTTGAGGTCAAGAATTTGAGATCAGGCCAGGCGCGGTGGCTCAAGCCTGTAATCCCAGCACTTTGGGAGGCCGAGGTGGGCGGATCACGAGGTCAGGAGATCGAGACCATCCTGGCTAACATGGTGAAAACCCGTCTCTACTAAAAATACAAGAAAATTAGCCGGGCGTGGTGGCGGGCGCCTGTAGTCCCAGCTACTCGGGAGGCTGAGGCAGGAGAATGGCGTGAACCCAGGGGGTGGAGCTTGCAGTGAGCCAAGATCGCGCCACTGCACTCCAGCCTGGGACACAGAGCAAGACTCTGTCTCAAAAAAAAAAAAAAAGAATTCGAGATCAGCCTGGCCAACACGGAGAAACTCCGTCTCTACTAAAAATATAAAAATTAGCCAGGCATGGTGGTGCATGCCTGTAATCTCAGCTACTCTGGAGCCTGAGGCATGAGAATCACTTGAACCCGAGAGGCAGAGGTTGCAGTGAGCCAAGATCGCACCACTGCACTCCAGCCTGGGCCACAGAGGGAGACTCAATCTCCAAAAAAAAAAAAAAGATGAGACTGTGAGTGTAAAAGTGCTTCATAACCTTCAAGTTTCATGCAAATGTTTCACCTAGCCTTGTTTCCATTGTACTCCACGCTCCTTGGAATCATTCTCTTCTCCTTTGGTTTCTTGAAATGTTTTATGTGTTATTCATGACAGCATTTTTACATATATATGTGTATATATATGCACACATATATATGCATATATACATACATATATATATTTGCTTTCCCTACCAGACTCTGAGTTTCCTGAGGCAGTTGGCAGGTTCCACATCCTCCCCTTAACTTTGTATCATCCACTCCTTAGCACCCGCCCATACCCAAGAAACACTTGTCACTGGAACAGGCATTATATTTTGAAAAGCACAAGATGATTAATACATAATGCAAAATAATAATAATAATGATAAACTTAATTGCCACTTTTTGAACAACTTCCAGTTATCAGGTACTGCTCCAAACACTTTAAATTCTTTAATCTAATCTTAACAAAAACCTGGTTTACACAGCAATGTGAATGCATTTTATGCCTAAAAAAGGTTAAAATAGTCAGTTTTATGTTATGTCCACTTTACCGCAAATTTTTTGAAAAATTCATTTAACAGATGAGGAAATTGAGGTTTAAGGAGATGAGGTTACTCATTTAAGGAGACGAGTAACTAATATGCAGCAATATAAACCCCCGGGTCTCTAAAGCTTCAAACCACAGTGCCACCTTCCCCTGGGTCACCAGCATATTTCACTCCACTCTAAGTCAACCTTGCAAGCTGAGCCCCTGTAGGTTTCCATCATTCTCCAAGCTGATTTCCATTTGAGGCTTGGAAAAGAGCTGCATGATTCACATGCCCAGAGACAGCCCAGCCTGAATACCACCGAGGCTCTGTTGTGGTCACAGCCCCTAGAAGCAGCCTATTTTGTAAAAGTCATCCCTGAATGAACGGAATGTCATTGAAAGCAGCTGGTGTACAACCATCCTCAGAAAATGCATTCTCTGGGCTCAGACTGCACTTAATTGCCCTGAATTCCACTTTCTTATCAAGGCCCCTGACTTGCTTGCAGGAAGTTGGTTGGAAGCTTTATGAAGTGTGCCCTGTCAATCAGAAGAGGCATGGAATGGCTACACGCAGGAAAACGCATTCTCTTCCCGCCTGGCAGCAGTGCCTGGGGCACCAAATGAGCTTCACATGCGTGTGAGAGGCACCCACTGCACATGTGCACACTCACGCTGGGAGTTTTCACTCCGAATCTGGGCAGCCTCTTTTGCTCTGTAGCCGTTCTGGAGAAGTGTGTTTATGTTATGGCCCACTCCCATCCTCGCAGACTGATGTTTATCAGCCTCTCCCAGTAAAACTGTCATTGCCACTGACACAAGATTAATAGAAATCCAGATTAGCCTGTGTTCTTGGCACTTCGAAGGGAAAGCAGTATTAATCAACACACACACACACACACACACACACACACACACACACACACAGCGTTCTCAAACCTTGAGCCATTGAAACTTAGGCTTCGGCTCTAAGATTTAATGCCATATGGAACTTATATCAACTATTGATAGGAGGGGAAACGGCCACTGGTTATGAAATCTCTCTGAAGCTTCAGTTTTCTCATCTGTAAAACAGTGTTAGGAAGAGTGTCTATCCCTACTGTGCCATGGTGGAGATTAAATGACAAAAAGTATGTAAAGTCCTTACAACAGTAATTGGCCCAGAGTTGGAGCTCAATATATATTTGCTTCCCAACTTTAAATCCAGAGAGTTAATTACCTTCATTATACTAGAAGCAGAGTTTACCCCAATGCCAGGGACTCTTGACAGTGAAGAAATACAGACATTTTAGATGCCAAATAATAATGGAATTAAACAACGTTGAATAATAAAATGAAAAATTCATTCCTTTCTGGATTCACCGTCAGTTCTTTGGATTAAGTCAAGGAGAAAGTCTCGGTTGGGCACTGGTGTGTCTTCAGCATCTCTTTAGTATTTATTAAAGAGACCAGGCCTCGGGCCTAGCCTGCAGCAGCAACCAACACGAAGTTGGAACTTCATAATGCTATTTGGTTTCCATTATACTTAGTTTTGAGCTTATCTTCTATTCTTGGTAAGTGATTCTGGTTTTCCACTTAAGGTAATTATTTAGGGCTTCTTTTTCAAATAGACAGAACTTTAAAGAGTGACCTGAACGCAACAAAAATATTAAGTAAAATAGCAGTGAGGATACTGCGGAAAGGTAAAATCCATGAAAAGGATGAAAAACTGAAATTTGAGAAATATTGATTTTAAACATCATAAAACAAAAATAATCGCATCTCAGAATTACTTTGACCTGAAAGAGCCCTGAGAGATGTTAATCCTGCCCCTCGCTCTAAAAGTGAAGCAGCTGAAGGTTCCAGGGCATAAGAAGTTTTGCTGAAGGTTGCAAAAAAGGGCAGCAAGTACATGAAGGAGTGCATGGATCTTCCCAAGCCGTACAGTTTCTCCAACAGAACATCAGCTGTAAAAGGAGAGGATGACTTTCCAGCAACGAGGCGACTGGGCTGTAGTATTTTGCTGACACACTAGCAAGTAAGCCTTGGAGGAAGGTACCTAGCTGGCATTTTCACTTGTTGTTTTGACTGTTCCCCTGCTCTATACTGGTTCAGAACCACCTTCTGCCCCTGCCCTGTGCTTCAGTTCAGCCTCGATTCTCAAAAGGAGCCGTGGAACTCAAGGCTTGGGTCCTTAATATTTGGAGTTTTTTATTGTTATCAAGCCTTTCCGGAGGTGTTCCCTGCTGCATGAGAATTGGGGTTAGAAAGATAAATGAGGAAGGATTATTCATTCATATTTCAAAACGATTAACCTCACTACAACACAGATGAACCCTGAAGACGTTATGCTAAGTGAAATAAGCCAGACACAAAAGGACACATATTATATGATTCCATGTACATGAGGTCCCTAGAGTAGTCGAATTCATAGAGATGGAAAATAGAATGGAGATTGCCAGTGGCTGGGAGGAGGGGGAAAGGGGAGTTACTGTTTAGTGGGGACAGAGTTTCAGCTGGGAAAGGTGAAAACATTTTAGAGATGGATGATGGTAATGCTCATACAACAATATGAGTATACTTAATGCCACTGAACTGTATGCCTAAAACTGGTAAGTTTCATGTTACACATATTTTACCACCATAAAAGGATTAACTCCAGAACACTGTTAATAATGAGCTTATCTGGTGAAAACTCAGTGTCACCTTGCTGACATTAACTGATAGGAAAGGATGCTGATGGCAATGATAATAATTAGTGATGGTCTAACAGTCATCTGCAGTGTTTAAGAGGAAGTGTGGTGCGCTCCACAGATCAGATGTTTTGGGGCCAGGAGAACTTGGGGCTAACCATGGCTTTGTCGTTACTAGGTGATGGGTGGGACCTGCCAAGTTACTTGAGTTCCTTATCTGCAAAATGGGACTCAGACTAGAACCCACCTCACATAGGTAAGAAGAGTAGAGAAAATGTATGTAAAGCTCCTAGAACAGTCCTGGGACCAGCTGACGCTATAAATTACAGCCATTATGGTAGACTGATGGTTTGGCCAACCTAACAATTGTTTGTTAGACCAGGCAAACGGGGAACCGAAAGCATTAAAGCCACTGCCCATTAAACAGCCAGGAGATCTTATCACTCATTCATAACAGAGGCATGTCCAGGGTGAGAAGCTGCATCGTAGGATGGGAAAAGGAAAAGATTCAGGGTTTGAGTACTTGAGTTCAAATCTCAGCCTCACCTCTTACCAGCATCTAACGGAAGGCACTTTAGTTAATCCCACCCCACTCCAATCTGGCCCACGGACCAGCAGCATTAGCATCACCTGGGAACATTTCAGAACCTGAGACACTCAGGCCCCACCCCAGATCCACTAAAACTGCATTTTAACAAGAGCCCCAGTGTATAATACACACTTGCACATTAGCCATTCTGAGCCTGCATTTCTTCATCTGTAAAATGGAGTTGATGATAATAATGTCACCTACCTGGAAGTGCTGGTACCAAACCAAATAAACTGATCCGTGGAAGTGCTTACACCATGCCTACCTAGCACACAGTAGGCCTTCAATAAATGTTAGCTATGACTACTTTATTTAACCTCTCTGAGTCTCACATTCCTTTGCTGGAAAATGGAATTGCAATACCACCAATCGCTTGGTGCTGTGAACATCAAAGCCAGATTAAACAAGAAAAGAATTAAAATAGGCCGGGTGTGGTGGCTCATGCCTGCAATGCCAGCATTTTTCAAGGTTAAGGCAGGGGGACTGCTTGAGGCCAGGAGTTCAAGGCTGCTGTGAGCTATGATGGTGTCCCCGCACTCCAGTCTATGTGAGAGAGCAAGACCCTGTCTCTAAAAATAAAAGTAACAGTAGCAGCATTGCTATGTGCCAGGCACGGTTCTATGAGTGCTACATATATTAATGTAGTAAATTCTCACAACAATCCTATCTGGAGGACTGCGGATAGTGAATTCTAAAATTATCCTTATTTTGCAGATAAGAAAACTGAGGCACAGGGTGGTAAAGTGGCTTGCCTCAGACATCGGTGAACAGGTGCCTTGGCTGTAAACTGCTACATAAAGGCGAGTTATTGCTGTCAGGTGGCTGACGAGGAAATGCACTTTCTGCGTAATTCTTCGGGAAATCAGCAATTCCATCCAGGAAGATACACTCCATAACTCCTTTCCGGCCTTGGAGTTGATCGTTGTGGCTTCACCCACCACAGCCTCACTCCTGAGTTGCCAGGAAGTGAAGGCGCGGAGTGGAACAAGGAGCCGAAGTGAGTGGGGCCAGCTTCCATCTTCGGAGGATCTAAGCTCATGCTGCCTCTCTTAAAAGAAAAGAAATTCCCACCACGAACAATGTGAGGAGGCTCTTAAAAGAGGGCGCGTCCAAGCAGCAGCTTCCATGGATGCTAATGAGCAGCCAGTGCCAGCTCATAGCACACAGCCCTGGCATCCCTGCATGGCTACTCTGGCCACCATGACTCAGCCTGGCCATCAGCCACCATTAGCACTTGGAGAGTCTCTCGCAGGGACAGCTGTCTGCAAGCCTGCCTGCAGACAAGGTAAGGCTGACTAAAGCACAGACCAAACAGTGCCCTTGTGTGATGTGCTCTTAGATGTGGGGCAAATTTGGATAGTGAGAGTAGAGGGTAGAATTCATCAGGTGTCTGGTCTTTAGAGTCAAATAGCCATAGGTTTGTAGCCAGTCCTATCACTTATTTGCTGCAAGAGCCTCGTCGTCTGTAAAATGATGTAACCACACCCACCCCAGTGGAGACATTCTGAGGACCAAATGAAATAAGGTGTGGAAGGTCTGACATGGGGCTCTAGCCTCCAGCAGGGGCTCAGAAAGCATTACTTTCCTTTTCTAGTCTCCATGCTGTGTTCCTGTGCTTGCTGTTTCTTCCTCTTGAAAAGCCATTATCATGTTCCTTACTATCAAACTCCTACCCATCCCTCAAAACCCAATTCAATTCCTCTTCCTACACGAAAGCTTTCTGGTCCATCCAGCCAGACAGACCCACTACTTCCTGCTCACAACTTCCAGAATACATTACACAGGGCCATTTGGCCCTGCCAAGGGAGGAGGATCAGGGAAGGCCTCCTGGAAGAAGAGACATTCAAGCAGAGACCTCAAAGAAGGAGCAGGCAAAAAGGAACGAGCAGAGCATTCCAGACAGTGTGAACCATGTGTGCCAAGGTCAAGAAGCCAGACACAGCTTGGGGGATGAGAGGAATTCAAGTCCTATACCAGGGGCCTTCCCTGACCACTCTAGCTAAAAGAGCAATTCTATTCTTCATTGTCACCCCGCATGGATTTTCTTCACTACCAGCCAATCACATTATGTGTTTATTTGTTGATTGCTGTGTCTCCAACTGGAATTTTAAGCTCACTAGAGCAGGTACCTTCTCTTCTTCAATGACTTCTGTATCCTCCTCATGGCTCATTATCACTGCTAGTTTAACAACTGCTAGATCCTGAGTTCCAAGACAGAAATTTGGCTATCTAATTCTCTATTACATCCCCAGCACAGGGCCAAGACACAGTAGGACCTTAATGAATATTTCTGATCAAATAAATATTGCCCAGAAGAGATATTCAACTCCTCAGTGAATGCAGGAATGGATGAGTGAATGCAGGTAGGCATGGATATATACACACAACACATGAATTGATTAATTCATGCATGAATACAGCTCTCACATTCATATCATCAAAGCCCAGAGGCTGACTCTGAGCTGCCCCACTTGGTCTTGTTAAGCTTCAGATGTTTCTATCTCGGCCCTGGCCATTCAAAGCTTCTTTTCTTATCCACAGCAGCCGCGTTTCCATTGTCATAAGGGGCAGCAGGCCATTTCCCTTAAGCCCCTCTGTTCTGAGCCCTGGGAGCTCACCAGATTCCCAGCCCTCTTGGAAGAGGTCGGCTGACCCTGGTGCCTGGACCTCTTCTCATTGTAAGACATTTTTACAGGAGCCTTCTATGGGAATTGTCAGCATTCCATTCTCTCAGAGAGTGGGCTGTGTATTTGGCCCGTTTTTTATTAATTGCAAATTAATGCTGTGCTGGGTGTCTATTTTAGTAGACATGCTTCCAGAGTGCGGAATGCAGCCCAAAGCAGCACATTGCTCTCATTCTTTCTGCTGACCGACTGTGTGAATATTTTTAGAAGCCACACCCTCTCGCAGTGGCCAGATAATTTCCAAGGCCAGATGTGCTCTCTGCAAATCCACATCAGGCAGGGAAGGGGAGAGGAATGAGCTACATGGCTCTCCCCACCACTGCAGCGACATGTGACAAGTTTAAACCAGTAGCATTTATATAGGCTTCCTAGGCCAAAGTCCTCCACATTTGAAACGTGGAAAATGGATCCACACTTAGAGAGGCACCAGAGGGAGCTCCAACAGAGGACCTTGCTGCTCATGTCCTGTTGGTTGGTGGCTCATGTGTCCGTGGTCCCCCAGGTCCAGACGCGGATGGCAGGGGCTCTCTTGAGCATGGAGGCCAGCTTGTGGCCATGTGTCTGCCTGCCTTTGTCAGCAAGGGTCCTTTCTAAATATGTTTCAGCAAAATGCTGAGTCAGGAAGAGTTGAGCATATACCACCAGAAGTCAAATCAAGACCAGCTGAATCACATTTTCTAAAACCTTGGAAGTGGATGCGAGATGATGAAAAGATAATTTGCCCGGAAGTCAAACACATGAGTTCTAATCCCAGCTCGTCATTCCTTTATTCCAAAGTCAAACCATTTTGAAGTACCTACTGTGTGCCAAGCACTAGTCCACACTCTGGGGAAGCAAAGACACAATAATTTAGTCTAGACTGAGTCACTGTGTGGTCATGGGCATTATCATCTAGACTCTCTGGGTCTAATCATTAAAACAAGGGGTTGGAAAATGACCCCCAAAGTTCTTTGAAGATGTAGATTCTCAGATCTGAGTAGGATTCCTTAAACAAGGAGGAAAGGAATTAAAAAGTGTTGATAATGGGAAGATCTGGTTTCTCTTTGGGATGTATGTGTGCATGCGTACCCATGCTTTACCATGGGAAATGCCAGGATTAGAAATTCTTAAGGAAAAGTGTATGCCTAAGCCTTCATTGTTAATACTGTTTTGTGTGTGTGCTCTTTCCCTCCGTCATGCACAGGGACCCCAGGTTGAAGAACTTGGTGCAGGGGAACTGTCAGGCTCAACATCATTGCCCTTTTGCTTACACAAACGAAGCCATTCTTCTGGGCTCCTGCCTCACTGTTTCCCTGCACAACTGCTTTCAGAATTCTAATCATTCTTTTCCTCCATTAGGGAATTCTATGATTGCATAGAAAGCTATGTGTCTTATCACTTCTGGGAATACATCATGGGACCAAGGGGTCACACTGCACCATAGAACCCAATCCCTAGGCAAGAGGCTCACATTCCAGGCCTTGTAAAGATGACATTTAGTTTTGAGCGCTCAGGGGGCAGGTGGCAGGAAGAATCTGGAGAGGAAGTCAATAAGGTTGATGACACAAACCCTTAGAAAAATGTGGCCCTCAAGCCAGGACCAATTTTTCAGCCATGACCTGATCACCACTCCCCAGGACCTAGGCATCTTCAGAGCAGCTGACTTCTGGTTCAATTCCCTCTCCAGTGGCCAGCCACTTAAGCAGGCTCCCAGTATAGTAACAGTTAAGCGTGAATTGCTTTGATTGTAGTATTGTCTAAAATCTTCACGTTTGTTATTGACTCCCCAGGACTGGGTACAGGACATTGCACACAGTAACTGTTCAGAAAATATTCATCAAAAAAAAAAAAAGAACAAATAAACAATAATCTGCAGAGATAGGAACTGGCATCCCTACTTGACAGATGAGGAAACTAAAGCCTAAATCATCATGAAACTTACCCCAAATACTGCCATTACTAAGGGGCAGGGTTGCAATATCTAACTCCAAAGCCACTGCTTTTAACTTTGACTCATTCGGACACAAGTGCTTAGTAGTTTACAAAACTAAACACAGAATGTCTCATTCACTACTCTAAGCAGGCCTGTGGGTAGTACTGTTACCCTATTTTACAGTTGAGGAAACAGGGTTAAGTGGTTTTCCCAGTGTCAAGAAGCTAGTAAGCCACACAGCCCGGAATTTCCTAACTCTATAACCAGTGCTCCTTCTAGAATAATCCAACCACTTTGCCAGAAATAGACCCTGAGATTCCAGTTCCTATTGCCATGGAGAACTACTTCGACCAACTATTTCCTCCTTATTCTATGGACTGCATGTGACTACGGTCAACCACTCTTCAAGAGCAAGAGGTCACTGGGTCATGGCTTCCAGGGGCCTCTCAAAGGATGATGGTGACTAATGGTTGCCGCCATGATCTGTACAGAGAATCCCAACACCAAAGCGACTCCATCCTTCCAAGCAAAGAAACAAGTCTCATCACACGCTCCTCCACTGATAGTAGCGACAACAAAAAATCATTCCCATGCTTTGTCCAGGGACCAGGGATAAGCCACTAACGTCACCAGCGGCCAATTGGAGGGCTCCTGCTGGTGCCGGGAGTACTCAGGCCGTTTCATAATGAAACCCATGCAGCGAGCTCCGTTTATTTTGAAACCTTATTTGCTTATTTTGTAGACGTGGTCAAAAGGACATTCAGAGGGCTCCCCGGGAGGCACTTGAACCCTGTGGGCCAGGAGAGCTTTCTCCAGCTCCAGCAGCAGCCAGCAATAATACTCTCTGTGTGAGTAAACTCCAGAACTTGCTATTTCCCAACAGCAAGCACCATCCCCATTTTGGTCAGCTTCCCAAGTCCATGGCTGGTTTCAGGAGTGGGAAGGTGGAGAGGGAGAAGTAGGAGACAGGGTGGAGAGTGACAAAGAAATGGCCAGGCAAAGAGTTCCAGCTCTAAAATAATTTAGGGCCCTGCTAGAAAATCAAGCAAAGCAACTTGAATTTGGGCTCATGAATCAGACAAACATGGGTTCAAATCCCAACTCCACTCTTTACCATTGGATTACCTTGGGCAAATTACTTAGTTTTCCTGTGCCTCGGTTGCCCTATCCGTGAAATTATGTAAATAACAGTACCTACCTTGTAGAGTTGTCATAAAGATTGAATTTAAGTGATATCAGGCAAAAATATAAAATACATATGTATCTATTGGTTGCTAAAAGTATTGTTATGGTGGTGATTTTAGACTACAAGCTTCCTGAGGAGAGACAGTGTATCTCAGTCATCTCATCTTACCCAGGGAGGAAGAACAATGCCCAGCATGCAGTAGGAGATCAATAACTGCTTGTCGAATTTAATTGTTTGAACTGGACTTTGAGCTCAAGCAAAGAGACTCTTCCCCACCAGCCTGCCAGGTAGGAAGTGGCTGCCTTATTTCCAGGCTGCGGCTTGGAGCAGGTTAAGCCTCCACAAGGCTGCAAGACCCAGGCCCTGCACATCCATCAACGAGACAAGAGCTTTACCTTAATATTGCAGTTGTCATCGAGCAGTATATTTTCCAGCTTCAAGTCCCGGTGGACCACACCGTTCTGAAATGAGAAGACAAAGAGGGAATTGAATGGGAGCGGCTGGGATGAGAACAAGAGAGAAAGAGGAAGAAGGAGGGTGCGCAAAGGGAAATGTCTGACAGATTAAAGAAATGCGCCAGCCCGGTGGTCTTCGCCTCCATCCTTCAGGCTGCTCTCACTGTCTTGACGCTCCCCCGCCAGCGACCGACCAGCGACAGGAGAGCATTAGTCACTTGCTGTGTGGTTAAGGGAAAAATGACTGGAATCTGTTTTCCCCCAGAGCCTGTAAAACAGCAGGGGGATTCTTTGTCGGAATGTAATTCCACTGTGTGAAAGCAATATAATCCCAGGCAGCGGCAAACAATGTCTGTCTGGGATGGGATTCCCAGGGAAGAACAGATTTCTCTGCTGGGGACTCAAGACTTGTGGGGCTCACAGGCACTCCTCGTCTGTCTGTCTGTCTGTCTGTCTGTCTGTGTGCCTGCCTGCCTCCCCAATGCTGGAAAGACATCTGGCTCAATCTATTGCGACCCATTTTGATCTGTCCTGAGGATAATATTTCCTAAGCAGCCTGGAGAGAAGGCTAAGAAAGTCCCTCTCTGCTCAGCAGGACTCAGGGCTGGGTGAAAGGTGAAGCGTGAGCGCAGACCAGTGAGACCGGGACCACTGGCCTGACCGAAGCAGGTGGCTGCCGTCCTGCCTGACCTTTCCATTCAGGCAAACTCTGGCAAGGCTGGAGGCTGAACTTCAATGACCAGCAGCCAGCCAGCTGAAATGTGAAAAGCAGTCATCAGCCAATAGGCTGTCGGTCTACACAGCAGTAACCATTAGCCTTCTTCATTCTTTTTTAAGACTATCTTTTTTATTATCTTTTTAGGGGGTGGGTGAGCATGGGAAGAGCAGTGGGCCTGAAAGAACTGGCTATTTAGGGGTGCGTGGACAAGTAGCAGGGGGCACTGAATGATTCTGAACATCATTCATCATAAAGGACATCTGCAATCAAAGCTGCTCTTTTGAGCAAACCAACAGGCATGTTGATGGGTGGTTCTTTCTTGTTTATTTTCCTTTTCATTTGACCATTCTTAATATCTCCAAAAGCACTGCTCTGAGGGAGGAATGAAAACATGTATTTCTACTAATCTTTTTCTAATTCAAGCCTGCAAGGAGGCCTTCTGAATTCAGAAATGCACAAAGCCAAGTCTCTTAGAAGAAAGATGTCGACTATAAGGCACCTGATTCCATTAATTTTAAATATCAGGAGCAGTTTGGTTTACATTGCTTCATTCCTGATTTTCGTAATAAGATGGAATGAGTCTAATAAAGCCTCATTCATACAGAATCCAAGTGTTCACACACTTCAAATCACAAAACTATCATCCCTATGGTGATTTACAATAATACCTGATGATGCAATACAAAATATTATATGATTCAAATCATGAGCACATTTTGAGTCAACAAAGAGAGGTCAAACAATGTTCACACGGGTTAAGGGTTTTAGATTTGAGTAACTGTCTTCTAATTACTTACAGAGCCACTCTCAATTAAACACAATATTTAACAAACCAGGAGGCCCCATGTTGCGATCATTTGTATAAACAAGTTGACTCTGTTTTGGATGCCCTGTTGGACTCAAGTCACATTATCCTCAAAGTAAATGACTGTTCAGGGTGTGACAGATCTGGAGAAAGTCTGAATGAGATGAAAATCATGGTCAAAATGAGTAATAACAATAATGGCTGAGACATGGCTTGTAATTATCCGTGTTCTTCATGCCTTTTCCAGAAACCAAGAGTGGCTCTACTGTGGCTATATTATTATTATTATTATTTTGGAGATGGGGTCTCACTTTGTCACCCAGGCTGGAGAACAGTGGCACCATCATAGCTCACTACAGCCCCAAACTGCTGTGCTCAAGGGATCCTCCTGCCTCAGCCTCCCAAACAGCTGAGACTACAGGTGTGCAACCTCATGCCTGGCTACTTTAAAAAAAGTTTTTCAAAGATGGATCTTGCTATGTTGCCCTGGCTGGTCTTGAACTCCTGGGTTCAAGCAATCCTCCCCACTCAGCCTCCCAACTAGCTTGGATTATCTTCTGAACACATCCCATTGAGGTGTGCTGTAATAAGACGTATGTGCATACAGGTAACCTATGCAAGAAAAGGGCCCAAGAGTATAGAAAGGTTTCAAGAACATTTCTCCCAGTAATTCTACTTCTGGAATCTCTCTTAAGTAAATTATTCACATGAGAGGAAAATATTCATATATAAATATATTGATCACTATTTGTAATAACCAGAAATTAGAAACAGCCTCAATGTCCAACAATCAAGAATCACAAAGAATTTTTAATAATATAGGAAAACATTTAGATCAAAGTATTAAGTAAAAAAGCATGACACAAACGATGTAAAATTGAATCCAGTGTGGTACCCTAGATTGGATGCTGGAACAGAAAAAGGTCATTGGTGTCTCCATTTTGACAAACGTATCACAGATATGTAAGATGTTAATATTAGAGTAAACTGAGTGAGGCATAGATGGGAACTCTCTGTACTACCTTTGAAACCTTCCTGTAAATCTAAAATTATTCAAAATTAAAAGTTTGCCTAAAAAAAAAAAATGTGAGAAGGAGGAGGAAGAAAACTGAAAAGAAACAAGTGAAAATGTCAAAAATGGGTTATCCCTGGATTCCAGAATCGTGGGTGATGGTAATTTTCTTGTTTCTAGTTCATAAATTCTCCATACACGTTGCCATGAACAGATATCACTTTTATAACAGGAAAAAAATCATGCAGTGCCATAAAAACCATCTATGGCCAAAGCTGCGGGCCAGTCGCAGCCATACCTTGTGACAATAGTGCACGGCGGAGACGATCTGCCGGAAGAAGTGCCGGGTCTCCCTCTCACTGAGGCGCCGCCGCTCACTGATGTAATCGTACAGCTCCCCTTTGCTTGCATATTCCATGATGATCACAATCTTATCTTTGTTCTCAAACACTGCAGAGGGAAAACAGCAATACACAAACACCCTGTTTAGCCAACAAGCTCACTTATGCTACAGAGAATGCGAGAGAGGACAACGGAGACGTCGCCAGGCAGAGGACCAATCAGTCAATTCAGCATCACGAGGCACTGGGTGTGCTGTCCCGCCAGGTGGGCAATGGTGTGTGTCACCGCCATTGTTCCTGGACACGCCTTTGTCATGCTAAGGGAAATGTGGTTCTCTTTTCTGAGGACCCCACTCTCCTTGTAAGATCATTCTCACAACCCTCTCCCGGAACGGCTCTCCTGTAGACAGAATAATGGGTAACAATAAACACTACTAATAATTTATTAACCATTGGATATAGACCAGGTACCCAGTCCTGATAGAGCTACTCTGACCCCAAAATGGGTGCTCAATCTTGTCATCTCTTTATAACTTCCCATCTCAGGCAAATAAAACCCAAAGCTTTTAATGTGGCCCACCAAGTTGTGCACAATACCATGGGCCCCTCTCAGCCCTACTACACATTCATTCCATGTATTTGTTTATTCTGTCTCCCCCAGTCAAATGTAAAAGGGGGTCATCCAGTTTCACTCACTGGTGTATCCTCAGCAGCCAGAACAGTATTTGGCACATAGTAACATAGTAGGAGCTCAGTTAATATTTATTAAATGAGTAAACTCAAACTACATAAAGGCATTTTTGAACATTAATAATAAATAACAATATAGCACTTTCTATGCACCAAATTTGTGTGTAAGGTTTTAAGTACCTCACGTGTACTGACTCGTTTAAACCCTACAACAAACTATCAGGGAAATATCTGTAATTTTACTGTTTGAAAGATGAAGACACTGAGTCCTACAGAGGTTAAGAATCTGGCACAGCCTGCAACCAAGCAGTTTGGCTTCAAAGATCAAGTGCAGAGCCATTAGATGGACGGCCTCCCAAAGAGCTGGCTGGAATCAGCAAGGCTCCGGCCCCCAGCATGGATGGGGAACTAACGCCGCAGCCTGCAGGGCCGCTGCTACTGTCATCTCAAGCCGGCTCCCTGCCACTAGGTCCAGCCCCTTCTCACTCAACCTCCACACCACCAAGGAAACAGTCTCCCCAAATGCTTGTAAATGCTTCTTTCTCTCCAACTCTGATGCTCTCTAGCTGTGATGTTCAAAGACAGGGTTCCAGGCAGATGGCCAGGGACCCATGCATGGAGGTAGGGAGAAGGGAGGCCACAAATGACAGGCTGTCCAAAGCCACTCCATTGCCACCTGTTTCATACTTTGGACTTTCACATAAGATGTCCTTTGAGCAAGGATAAAATAAGCAATATTTGTTTTGAAATCCATCATCACTCTTAAGGGAAATAGTACAAAAACCTTTGCAGGGTACCCAAGGCCCTCCCTGAAGGTCCCCTGCCTACCTCCCTCCATCTCATCCACTTTTCTAGCATTTCCATCAGGCCCCCTATGCCCAGCACCCTAATTCATTAGCCAAGAATGTGCTCATACGTGGTTTCCACAGCACCCCTCCCACTGCACTAGTCAATACTTGCCTCATAGCACATGCAAACAGTGCTATGGTTTATTTCCTGGTTTACGTATCCATGTCCTCTGCCTAGATGGACGGAGCTAAAAACTATAGTGTTGGAATGAGATACTCCTAGAGCTGTGTGATTCTAGGGATGTTGCTTGCCCTCTCTGGGCTTAGTTTAGTCAACTATAAAACATGAATAATATTAGCAAGTATTTAGAACTGCTGGGAGGACTTCCTGATATCAGGTACGTTCAATGTTTACAAGGCCTTCCCCTTACAGCACTCAATAATGTTAGCTAGTATTGTTGCTATCAATACTAATTCATCCCCAGAGCCTAGCACCAAGGCAGACACACATTCAATGAAGAACTGAGTTAACCTGGAACCTATCCTAGGCCTGGGTTCCCTGTCCTCCCATACCTTGTTGCTGGCTGCTAGAAGCTCAGACCCCTCCAGTTCCTTTTTGGCTCCTTCAAGTCCAGCCAAACCTCCCTGATAAAATGAAGGGGAAGGAGGAGGGTAGGGAGGAGGAGGAGAGAACATCCAGATAAAATTGGCTGCTCCAGCGTCTGCTGGCCTCGGTGTACCCTGCAGCTTTGGCTCCTGCCAGGGATTTCAGCCTGTTGTGCACTTTTCATTAACAATAAACTCTGGAAACTGGAAACATCCCGACTGCCTCGGGATGCATGGCTCAGGCCCCAAAAACGAAAGAGTGATAGGCCCTGGAGAGGGCAGCGGGTTTTCTAATTTTAAAAAGAAGGGATGTAGGAAGAAGGAAAGTACTTTGACAGATAAACAAACAAGAAACCTCATACCCCAAAGAGTCTGGTGCGTCTTTAAGGGAGCCAAAGCCTCTGGCCCTTCAGTGACTATCGGGAGGTGTGGACCACTCGCCTCACACAGGCAGAAGGGCTGTTTCAACGGCTGGATTCTTCCCTCTCCAACTGCCTGATTTGGTATCAAGGAGACGTAAACACAATTCGGCATACTACAGTCCAATACACCAAATATTTTACTAAGCAGCTTCCATCAGCAAGTCCTACTGATCCTATCTCTACAATATATCCCGAGTCCAGCCGGGCACGGTGGCTCACGCCTGTAATCCCAGCACTTTGGGAGGCTGAAGCAGGTGGATCACTTGAGGCCAGAAGTTACCAGACTGGCCAACATGGTGAAACCCCATCTCTACAAAAAATATAAAAAATTAGCCAGGTGTGGTGGCAGGTGCCTGTAATCCCAGTTACTGGGGAGGCTGAGGCAGGAGAATAGCTTGAACCCAGGAGGTGGAGGTTGTAGTGAGCCGAGATCACACCACTGCACTCCAGCCTAGACAACTGAGTGAGATTTCATCTCAAAAATAAAATAAAATATATCACAGATCTGTCTACCTGTCTCACCTCCAAGGACACCCCTTACCCCCATCCTTACTGGTTGCCAGCCTTTCACACTTGCCTCCCTGCTGACTGCATTTGGAGGGGTCAAGAAATAGTTCCAAATGCATATCCCATGGGGTACTCATTCTGCAAGCTGTCTTGAAGAAGAAAAGAATTCCATGGTCAAACACAAGCCAAACGTTAATACTTGATTGTCCTCGGAGAACCTGGTTTCCTTAACTCAGTTGATTGGGCCATTTCAGTCCTCCAATTGGCATCCAGAAGAACTCATATGGAGCCAGTTCGGAAAGCACTGGATGAATGAGATGATATCCGAGGGACAAAACTGGCCCCTCGCTCTTAGGCAGGGCCAGTGAGCAAGGTGGTCAGAGAACTGTCCAGGCGGCCAGGCCTGGCTCTGGGACACCATCCCCCAGTTCCTCATAGGAAGCAGCCCATGTCTGCCACTTTAAATTAACTGAGAGCAAACAAGATTCCTAGACTTCAAGCCTCAGTGTTTCATCAAGCAGGCTGGGGGTGTTACAGATGAAGCTTCTTGAAGGCTTTCTTAGTAACAGCAAAATTTGCTGTAGGCTTACCATGTGCAGGCACCACGCTAACAAGCATTCTGCATGAATTACATCATAAGGATTTGGTACTATGAGGATCCCCGTTTTACAGATGAGAACACCCAGGGACAAGGTGAATAATAATTCCCGTAACTACAAGGAGTACGAGGCACAGCCAGCACTGCGCCCAGCAGTCTGACTGCTGCCCCCAAGCTCTCAGCCACTCCATTACTACTCATCTATCTGGTCAACCCCTCTGACCCTCGGCCTCCTCATCAGTCCAATGAGACTAGTAATTTCCTCACAGGTCTCTCGCCCTCAGCACGGTGCCTCAGCCAGTGCTCAACAAATGGAAGCTGTTCTCACAATTACTTCATCAGCCACTTAGGCAGCTCTAGCAAAACAAAACCCTAACACTTTCCTCTCCCTGCTGGCATCGCTCTTTAAAACATGTTGTGGCTGCCGCAGAATCACAGCATTTTCGAGCAGGAAAGGACCTTAGAGAGCGGGTGTTATTTTTTCAGAATAGTCTAGGATTTATAATGCATAAGAGCAAGGCCTTGGGAATTAATACTGAAGAATGAGCAGCTTCCGCACCCTTGGCCCAACGCTCCTTTGCCCATGCTTAAGGTCACTATCTACAAGGTGACAGGGATACTCTTGGCCATTCTTCTAGCAAAAAACGGCTGCTTCCCTTGGGCACTTTTACAACTGGTTATTTATAAGCCCAGAAATCTTGTCTGTGTTTATGTTATTAGTCACTAAGCAAAAGCTTATTTTCCACCAGTTGGGAAGGGTTTCCTTTCTGAAAAATGAAAGCCTGTGTCTCTTGGCCAGACAGTTTTACCCAGAAGCCTGGTGGCTCCAGAATGGTAAGGAAAACTATGGCCCTTGACATGCCAGGCCTACCAGGAAAATTAAATCCCTGAATAGAAACTTAGCTCAGCCTGAGTCAGCCCACAGCACTGGGGCCATGGCCAGGTGGTGCAGAGCCTGGATTTAGCACAGCAGAAAGCACCTACTATGCAGATGGCACTGGGGATACCGAAAGAAGACTGTTCCCAGTTTGGAGGGGAAGGAAAGGCAGGCCAGGTAGAAGGGTCAGCAAGAGGAAGGGAACAGAGCAGAAACAGAAGCACCAGCAACTGGCAGGGCCAGGGACTAGGAGGAGAGAAAGAAGAGGGCGATGAATAAAGCACAAGAACTTGAAGGCCCAGAGGGAGCTGCAGGTGAGCCACACAGGCAACCAAACATCACCGAGAACAATCCAAGAGACAGGAGCAAGGCACAGGACAGCATCCAGGATCCTGGACCTACGAAATTGTTCAGGGCTCAATTTTTTCCAGGAGACTTCCCAGACAGGGATCTCTCCTTCCCTAGAACGCTTGTAATAAGAATAGTTAACATTTATTGAACAGTTACTACATGTCATGGATTAAAACATTTATTCCTCACAACAATCTTATGAGATAGGGATCCATATTATCCCTACTTTATAAATAGGGAACCAAGCCAGGCATGGTGGCTCACACCTGTAATCTCAGCACTTTGGGAGGCCGAGATGGGAGGATTGCTTGAGGCTGGGAGCTTAAGATCAACCTGGTCAACATAGTGAGACCTCATCTCTAAAACAAAAAATAAAATAAAATAAAATAAATAAATAGGGCACCAGCACTCACATCAAGAAACAATATTGCCAGCCCCCTGCAAGCACTCCTGCCATGTCCTCTTTCTGTCATTAATCATCTCCCCAAAGATACAGATACACCAATACCATGAATATAAGGAATATGAACCAAAATCATAGATGTTTTGAAGTTCTAAAAAATGGAATCATAGCCAGGAGCGGTGGCTCAAGGCTGTGATCCCAGCACTTTGGGATGCTGAGGTGGGTGGATCACGAGGTCAGGAGACTGAGACCAGCCTAGCCAACATAGTGAAACCCCATCTCTACTAAATACACAAAAAATTAGCTGGGCGTGGTGGTGGGCACCTGTAATCCCAGCTACTCGGGAGATTGAGGGACAAGAATCGCTTGAACCCAAGAGGAGGAGGTTGCAGTGAGCCTGCCTGGTGACACAGTGAGACTCTGTCTCAAAAAAAAAAAAAAAAGGAATCATGTAGTATATTTCCTTTGTCATTAATTCAATATGTTTGTGAGAATAACCTATGTTGCTCAATGTCGTCAAAGATTGTTCATTCTCATTGCTCTAGAGTACTCCATTATGTGAATGTATCGTGTGGTTTATCCATTCTGCTGTTGATAGACATTTGGGCTTTTTCCAGTTGAGGGTTGTTATGAATAGTATTGCTATGGATATCCTTGTGCATGTCTTTTGATGCATATCTGTATACATTTTTGTTGGGTAGATACCCAGTAAGATTGGATGGCAAATTTGTGCAACTCAAAAGCAAATGTTCCTGCCACGACTCTCCACCCCCTGCCTCCATCATCCAGTTCTGCTTTTCGCATTACATCCAATAAAGGTTCTCCTTCATTAAATGGAGCCAATCTCACCGATTTTGCTGAAACAGCTTTATTATCAGCCTATTTGAGGCATCAATCTGAGTATTTTGTTACGTGTCAAAGGGAATATAAAAGAGGAGAAGGCACAGTCATTACCCCTAAGGAGTTGCTTTCAAGTTGGAAACGACCAGCACTTAAAAAATAATTCAAGAGCTAACCTGTACAGTACAGACTTTAAGTACCTGGACAATCAGAAAGATCAGTGAGGTCACCCAGAAGGAACCTGAAAAGATTTCTAGAAAAAGCAGGCATGGAACTGAACCACCCAAAAATGACTCGGGTTTTGCTTTTGAGATAGTTTCACCATTGTTTCAACATATCCTAAAATACCCAAACTCTCCTTTTTCTTCGACTGTTCCACAAGCAGGCCTTCCTTCTTCCCAGACACCAACTTAAATTATTTTTCTTGTTTGCTGTTTATTTTCCATTTCAAAGGAGAGTAGGGATTGGTTGCTATAGCAACAGCTACTTCTCCACATTAATCCTGAATTTCATCAGATGTTCGGTTTGACAGTCCCGTTCCGTCCTCTGATCATTTGGCTTTCACAACCAGGCTAATGACCCAGCTCCCAGAGATTGCCTCCTGCAGCTCTCGAGGTTAATAACACAACGTGTAGAACTTGAGAAAATGTGTATTATAAAAACAGTGCTCTGGTCTGAGGGAAACGCTGATGAGTGAGGAGATCCTGGGATTTTAAGCATCCACTGGCCATGTGGCAGCAGAATACACTGGGCTGTTTTGGAAGAAAGAGGCCTGGAAAGCAGAGAGAATGAGGACCAATTTACAGGATGTGCCAGGAAGGGTGGGCTTTTAGAAAGGGAGAATTTCTTTCTGTAATCTCCAGGGAGGAAGAGTCCTTTGTTGAGTTTTTTGGTTAGTTGGTTGGTTGGTTTTCTTGTTTGTTTGTTGAGACAGGGTCTTGCTTTGTCACACAGGCGGGAGTGCAGTGGCAAGATCTCGGCTCACTGCAACCTCCGCCTCCCAGGCTTAAGTGATCCTCCTGTCTCAGTCTCCCAAGTAGCTAAGACCACAGGCACACACCACCACTCCTGGCTAATCTTTGTAATTTTTTTATTATTTATTTATTTATTATTATTATTTTTTTTTTTTTTTTGCTGGAGACTCGGTTTTGCCATGTTCCCCAGGCTGCTCTCAAACATCTGAACTCAAGCCATTGGCCCACCTCGGCCTCCCAAAATGCTGGGATTACAGGTGTGAGTCTCTGCACCCAGCCCATCTGTTGATTTTAATAAAAAAGGCCTAGGGCCTAGGAGTGGCCCCATGAGAATTCTCTTCACACCTTTGCCTTCTATCAGCTCCGTCTCCTAGGTGGCATCCAGGGTGCTGCCATTTCTTCCACGGCACTGCCTCCCTAGGCAGCAGCGTTTTTGTCATTTTCCCAAAATCTCAGACCAAAGTACCTTTCCAGTCCTCATGGGTGCTCTTTTATTAAAGGTCAGGACAATCCTCACAGAAAGTAGCTTATTTTTCACTTCAAAAATGAAGTGATCTTTTCTTTGAAAGGACTGTCTGCAAACCAACTGAGTCACTTAGTCAATACAAGATTCGTTCTTCAAAACTTTCCACCCTGGAAGTCAATTTCAAACACCTCGTGGGCTCACGGCTTCACTAAATGGTCCTCTGATCTCTTGAATCTGAAAGCCCAGAGCAGTGAGGATGAGAAATGTAAACTGGCATCTCCCTGTCAATAAATTGGTCTGAGTTGATTCAGTGCAGTTCCTGGTTTGCATAACAAAAGGCTTTTTTGTTCACTCACTGTCTTTTCTTGAACCAAAACTCTTTCTAGATGTTGGCTGGCATGCCCGAAGAGAACCACAGCCAACGAGGCTACCCACGGCCAGACGTGGACTCCACGGAAGGCAGAATAAATGGTAAGAAAGTGTAGAAGCCACCTGCAGAAGAGGGGATGCAGAAGCCTTGCCAAGACCCATCCATGCCTGCTAGGATTAATAGTGCCAATGGGGCCCAATATCCAATCCTAGGAAGGCAGGGGACGTGGTCAGGATAGAGAGAGAAGTTGTGTGGGAGAGGGGACTTGACAACACCATGCTGGACAAGCCACTGGACTCCACCCTCCTTCCACAACCATCCCTGGGGAGCATTTCTAGAAACCAAGAAAGACCCTAAGGTGGAAATGGGCTCTATCAGCCATCACCACAGGCTCATGATACACACTCAATATCACACACGCACTCCAGAGCCTCCCTGATCATTCCCTCTATTGCTCTGTCTCAGCCTTTGTGTCATACACAACACACACACACCACTCTCTCTCTCTCTCAAAAAAAACACAACTCACTCACACAATCCTGAACGTAGAAAGCCCCGGCAATTGATCAGAACCTCTCACAACTACCCCCAGAAAGAAGCAAGGGTTCTTGTACTTGATGCCGTGAACTTCTGAAAAAGCATGCTCCCCAGTTCTGGCAGTGATGGGGATAGAAATACCTTTGTGAAGAGAGCCTTAGTCTTCCACCCCTGGAAACCCTGGCAGAGGGCTTTGATACAGGGGTTCATCTCACCCTCACCACCTCACCAAGGTGGAAAGGCCAGGCCCGTGGTCATCACACCTCTGGCTCCAGCCACTTCCCAGTTGGGTGACCTTGGCAAGTTACTTAGCCTTTCTGTACCGCAGGCTCTTCCTCTGCTAAAACGAAGCCTCTACCTTATGCCTCATAGTAAGTATTATCACACCACACGGCAGCAAGTGTAAGCAGAAGTGTTAGCTGTTCCGATTCAGCAGCAAATGGGAACTAAGGAAGACATCAAATCCAGAATTATGGGTATGCAGTGGCAGAGTCCACACCCAAGGCTGCATTCGTGCCCTTGAGGTATGTGTGTGATGGGCTGGAGGTAGAGGAATGGCAGAAATAGTGAATGAACACTTAAAGACATCGGAGGATTCGAGTGCCGCCCAGTAAAAGCTGAGGTGAAGGCAAACCTAGCTCTCTTCCATTCTTTGGTGCCTAGGGCCATTCCAAGCATGGGTGTCAATCTCTGAGCCATACCTACCAGAGGCACCTGCTGTCAGAAGTCATGGCGGGGAGCACAAATTCCCCAAATCAAAAAAAATCCCAGACTCTGTAGGTTAAAAGTTACAGTTCATCTAATCTGACCCCCCTTTCAATATCCAAATCCCCACTGTTGTACATGGCCATTGTGGAGGCCCCTCTTCTGTGCTCTGTGAGCCTTCCCAAATGCATGCTGGTGACTGTCTGTGCAAATTAAGAAAGCTATCCCAGTTCATTCCGAAAGACTCCATAGTAAAGGGCAATAGAGTTGTTTTTTTTTTTTTTCTTTAAACATTAGTGTCAAGTATAAGTGGCATTATTTAAGGCACTGGAAAATACTGAATTCCAGGAAACCCAGGAGGGTGAGGCAGGACAGCCTGGGAGTAGCGTTAGTTTGTAGCTGTTTTGTTTCTGATCTCCAGCCTCTAGAAAAATGACTTGGGTGTAATCAAAAGAAAACAATGAAAGTAATAACTTGAAGGTCAAATAGCTAACTTAATAGGAAACTCATTAGAAACATGGCTGGACAGGCTCACAGCTGAAGCGCTCGCTCACATGATTACACGTGAAGAGAACGCTCCGGGGCTGTGTTACGAACAGGGGCGAGTCCTCAGTTCGGATCTAGTCTGCAGGGACTTCATGTGGAACTTATGAATCTGGCAGCAGAGGGAGTGTGTTAAAATGCTCAATGATTTGCCATGGGTTCAAAAGAGTAAACACAAGCATAATACACTACTTTGCCAAGTTCAACAAACCGTTTCATGGGGCTCTGAGTCTCTGATGAGGGCAGCAACCCAACAGCTAAGTACACCCAAGCCCGAACGTATCACTCACTGCTCACTGGTGACTGCCGCCAGACACACGTTCTTCCCTGGAATTCACTGATGATAAGTGATCAGACCAAGACACGTTTCCAGAGCAGGGCTCATTTTCTCTTTGTTGTAGGAGTAAGCCTGTATTTCTCAGCCTGGTCAATTACACTGGAATATTTGCAGGTGAGACCCAGGCATCAGCATTTTTTACAAACTCCTCATGAGATTTTAATATGCCTCCATCGTTCAGAATCACTGACAGGCAAGCTGGCCTCAATCTTCTTCTCTTCTCCAACCTCCCAACAGAAGTTTCTACCCCAGCCAGAAAGGACATCTCACTGATCCCTAGATATGACATCAGGAATAATCAATTCCATTTCTTGAGCATGGCCCTGGCACGGTGCTTAGCAATTTTATTCACTAGCTCATTTAATCCTACATTATCTATAGAGTAGCTAGCTACTGGTCCCATTTTATAGACAGGGAAACAGCCTCAGAAAGCTTAGTCACTAGCCCAAGGTCACACAGCAGTAACTGGCAGTGCAATTGGCTCATTCGAATCCCAGCCTACGTGGATGACAAATTTACACTCTTGCCCTACTATTAGGTTGGTGCAGAAGTGACTGCGGCTTTCACCATTACTTTAATGAATGGTACCCGAAACAAAAGTGTTAATAGAACAGCACCTGGAACACAAGTGCTCAATACATTTTTGTAAAACACATGAATGATTCAAAGACTAAATAAGCAAAGGAATGAATGAGGACAGTGGGTAATGTTAAGCATCATTGATCTTGTTAGATCAATTCAGCCACTCTCTGCCTTCAAAACAAACTAAATCAGGACCTGCTTGCAAATCTTCCTGGCTGAGAACCCTGGAGTAGCACAGTTGTGTCTGAGAAGAGAAACATAAACTGCTTGTAAGTATTTCCAAATAACTGATGCTAGAAATACAGCCCTGCTTTTGTTTCTAAGGAAACAAGAATCAATTATTTGGAAGGTTTTGCTTCTAACCTTCTATGGAGGGGTTTTTCTAGCACAGTGGGGTTGTCAAATTTGGGTGTACATCAGAGCCACCTGGAGGGCTAATGATTACTCTGGGTGCTGGAACCCACCCTCAGCATTTCCAGTTCAGCAGGTCTGGGGCAGACTCCAGCTGGTCCGAGACTGCCCTTTGAGAACTGCTGCTTAAATGCATTATTAAGCAGTTTACCAGGGTCCTGCCATTCTCAAGAGGTGATTTTCCAGGGGCACAGGATGGAGCAGCAACACTTTCTGATTCCAGGACCTGTGCTGGGGTCTGCAGAAACATCTTACACAAGCTCCACTGCCCCTGGCCACAAGCTGGAGGTCAGAGTGGGGGGTGGGGGCAATGCCGTGTACAATAAGGAATACAGGCTTTTCCATAGCCCCTGTCTCTTGATTTCTCTTCTGCTTCTCTGGATTTTTAGAGCAGTGATTTTCGCCAAGAGTGATATCTCCCCCTAGAAAGACCTATCCAAACCTCAGGGAGCACAGGTAGCTTGCAAAAGCATATTGTAGTGCAATTTCTCTAGTAAGATGAGAGGAGCTTTTAACTGATAGTGCACTCATCCAAAGTGTCTTCATGGTGGGAATTCAGAGAATATTTGAGAATACAGACTTATTATAACTTATCTTCTCATGGGCAGGATGCTTAAGGCTCACAGGGTGGGGGCATGAGATTCAAATGCTTATCAAAGGACGTGTTTGTCTATTTCGTTTCTTTTCAAGTTGGAGAAACACTTCCAACGGATGAGAGATCACAGTTAACAAATGCCAAAGAGGCTTCCAACTTTGTCCCAGAAACCCAGGATCACCCTTACCTAAAATAGGAGAAGTGATGAAAGGGTTGGCCAGTTCCAGCGTATCACAATGCAAAGAACCCATAAAGAGATGCAATCTTGCATGGCCAAGAGGAGAGATTTCCAGAAACCAAAACCAAGGGTGTCAAAGGGAAGTCACAGGCCGAATCTCCCCCACCCCTCCACCCACCTTTTCAATTTTATATACCGGACTGTTACCAGATGGGATGCTAAAGATGTTTGTTCTCAGTGGTTTTGCAGATCGGGTCTCCTAGGCTTTCAAAGGGGAAGTGGGGGTGAGACAGCATGCCTTTGATGTTTGAACTTCGGTCCTGAAATCAGAACCTCAGGCAAAAGCTGTTTTTATCTCTTCCATCCTAGGCAACCCAGTTGAAAGCTCCAGTGGGTACTTCCTTTTCAGCTGTTTTTTCCATATTGTCAATTACCTCCCTGCTGAGAGAATGGAATTCCTTTGACTGGAAACAGGGGTCCCTCTTTGAGATGGTGCCAGAGATTTCTTTCTTTTCTCTTGATTAGGCTCCCCTCGGTATCACACACTGAAAAGCGTAGGTCTATCCTCTTTTATTTACTTAGCATTAGAAGGCAGTTATGTTTGTATTTACACAGAGTTGACAAATTTGAGGGTTAATCACCTTCACCCACGGGTCAATAGGAGAGTTAACCCCAGGGTTTGGTTCAAGAAAGATACATTTGAAAGGAATTATTTTTGAGATTTGGTGAGCAGCAGAGTTGCTTCAGTGAAGTCACAGATTTCACAGGCCTGTGGGTATTGTGATTATATAAAAATCAAATTTTCATGGTGTTCTGCAGTTTAGAAAACACTTGACCTATGAGTTTAACATAATTGAACCCCAACCTTCTTCCTCAGATGCTGGCAGAAGTATTTTCTAAAATGCCTACAAAGCTAGGATTTAATGCTGTCAGATATGTAAGACTGCAACCTCTATGAAGACTGGGAATTCTCCATATCACAGGGTCTAGAATAATACTTCCTTCCAATTAGCAGTCTCTGCAGACCACCAAATGACCTGGTTAGTATCGGGAGCACCGAGTTCTGAGTGTCGCTGCCTGGGTTCAACTCTCGGATCCACCACTTATTAGTTGGTAACCTTAGAAAATGGACTTTGCCCCTAAAGCTGAATTTTCCTTACCAAAAAATAGGGATCTTAACATTTCATATTTCCCAGATACAAGGGTTAAACGAGATAGTACATGCACACCTCCTAGCCCAAGGTAAACACTCAATAACTCCTTGCTATTACTAGTACTATTTTATTTTATTTGTTTTTGTGAGATAGGGTCTCACTCTGTCACCCAGGCTGGAATGCAGTGGCACAAACTTGGCTCTTCACTGAAACCTCTGCCTCCCAGGTTCAAGCGATTCTCCCACCTTAACCTCCTGAGTAGCTGGGACTACAGGCATGTGCCGCCACATCCAGCTAATTTTTTGTATTTTTGGTAGAGACGGGGTTTTACCACGTTGCCCAGGCTGGTCTCAAACTCTTGAGCTCAAGTGAGGCCAGAGGATCCACCAAAAATACCTCACTTGAGCTCAAGAGTTCGAGACCAGCCTGGGCAACATGATGAAACCCCATCTCTAGCAACATGACCTCCCAGAGTGCTGGGATTACCGGCGTGAGCCACCACGCCCGGCCTTAGTATTATTTTAAAATGTAAATCAAAAAACACTACTTCCTCCTTTCTAGCAGTTTCCCATCATTCCTTATAAAGAATCCACACTCCTTCCTCTGGCCAGTGTGGTCCAGATCTAGCCTTCTCCACCTCCTTCTCCTGTTACCCTCCTCCTCACCCCTGCAAACCTCCCAGATCCTTTGTCCCTTCTACCCATACCAGTGCCTTCTCTCCTCTGAGCATTTGCGCATGCTGTTCCCTTTGTATGGAATTCCCAGGACTCTGAAGGGCTTAGTCTCTGCTTCATTCAGGTCTTCACTCAATAACCACTTACTCAAAAGTCTTTCAGCTCAAGACTCAGTTCGAAAGGGACCGCCTAGTCTGTTCACTTTGTTGACTCTCCATCTCCTCTCCTTGAATGGCAGCTCCAAGAAGGACAGGAGCTTGTTTTGTTGGCCCCTGTATTCCTAGTGCCTAGAATAGGGCCTGGCACATAGTAAGCACTTTATTAGCATTTTCATTAATGAATAAGTCACGTTTTCTCTAGAACTGGTATTTCAATATCACCGGTGAGTACAGCTCAAGATGATGGCTCCCTTTCATGAAAACCCACACTTTCTAAACATACAGGGTTAGGCACATCATTGCGTTGTCATGTTGCTATTGTTGTTTTGTAGATGTTGTTGTTGCTGCTGTCACTATGTGTGTGCACATTTGGCTCTTTATTTCAATCATAAAGATCTTTGCTAAAGAAGACATTGGCAAGTTCTTTTACAGCTTCTACTCCTTTGGCTGGTATCCGAATAGCCACTTGGTGCCTTAGCATCCATTTCTTTCTAAGCAAATTAATGCATTTCTGCACCAAGCTAAGGCTCTTGATTGGCCTGTCAACCAATCGGCTTTCGGAGAGAAGGTTCCCCTCTCATTCTGTGAGTAGCAGGGAGACCAGCAGATGGGCTCACAGACTCGGGTCCCACCACCACTGTTGCCACCCTTCTTGCCCCTACCACACCTCCAGGTTGCAGCAGGGGCAGGCAGGGGCAGAATGGAAAAGGCCAGGCTGAGGTGGCCTGCAGAGCCAGCAAAAGAAGACACAGGATCAGAAATACAGGGATGAGACAAGGCAGAGCAAGAAAACAAAGGGGACCAGGAGACCCATCACGTAGCCGTGACACCCAGCATGAAGAGCTGAATTGCATCCCCGCAAAAACTCAGGCATTGAGTACACCGAATACTTCAGAATGTGACCCTATTTGGACACAGAGTCTTTACGGAGATAAGTTAAAATGAGGTCCTTAGCACAGGCCCAAATCCAATATGACTGGTGTTCTCATGAGAAGAGGAAATTTGGACACAGACACATGTGGTGGTAAGAGGTATGAAGACATAGTTAGAAGTCGGCCATCTATAAGTCAAGGAGGGAGGCCTGGAACAGATCCTTCCCTCACCACCCTCAGAAAGAATTAACTTTGATCTCAGACTTCCAGCCTCCAGAATTGTGAGAAAATACATTTCTATTGCTTAAGTCACCAGTCTATGGTATTTTCTTATAACAGCCCTAACAAACTAACACACCCAGCAAGTCATTAAACCTTCTAGAGCCTCAGTTTCCACAACTGCAAAATGGGAATCCCTGGCCTGCCCACCTCACAGGTTTGCTGTGGGGATAAAATGAGACCAGATGTGGGAGATGTTTGTAAACTATGAAGAGTTCTACAGATGACAGGATGTCTAACTTCACTTTCAGAGCTGGATCTTTGGGTCCTATTGGGCAAGAAAGCAGATAAAGGCATGGGATCCTGGGACTGTGGTTCCCAGTGAGAGGTGCAGGAGCTGGAATACAGCCTTGGCAATCTCCTGCTCCCAACCCCCAGGGAAGGGAGGGGAGCTGCCCTCCTCCACAGTTATTTAGTGGATGTGGGAGAAACAGAACTTGCGTGGGAGAAGGGAAAGGGAACAGAACAGAAACTGGAGAGCTCTAAGAAATTAAAAGAAAGAAAAAGGACACATGTAACACCCCGGGAGTTTTCTGGATAAAAACAACACCTTTTATTTGCATGATACCCTGCAGGTCACAAAACACTTGGAGGCACTGGGTTCTCGTTAACCTACTTGAGGTCAGGAATGCCTTTGAGAGTCTGATGAAAGCTACATACCCTCTCTCAGAAAAAAGTAACTCATGCACACAACACATAAAACATTATAGAGCAGCACTGTCCAGCAGAACTTTCTATGAGGATGAAAATGTTCTGTAGCTATGCTGTCCCATACGGTCGCCACTAGCCTCCTGTGGCTACTGAGCACATGAAACATGGCTAGTGTGACTGGGGAAATGAATTTTAAATTATTTTGTTTTAATTATTTTCCATTTAAATATCCACCTGTGGCTAGTGGCTTTTGTGTTGGACAACATAGTTACATACTATTCCAAGGGATTCACAGATCCCTGCAGCTCATCCATGAAATACCCTTGTCAATGGACCCCATGTTATGAACTATTTGTGATGATTACAGTGTTCTCATAATAATTATCTCTTTTTTTGAGCTTACCGGATACATGTATCATGCCATTTAATCCTGTTGAAAACCCCATGACAGAGCTAGAATGGTCATCCCCATTTTATAGATGTGATTACTGAGGCACTGAGAAGCCTACCATCTTACCCCAAGTGTTGTACCTAGATCACAGTGGAGGACTGGGGACTGAAACTGAAGACCTCCTGATGTGAGACCTCAAGTCTTCCCCAACTCTCTAAAACCTGTCCTAAGGGTTTCACCAACTGAAGCCCCGGTTCCCTCCTGAGGCCTTGATAGAAATTATTTCTAGTAACCTAAAGAACTTCCATTCACACTGCTATGCATCTTTAAAGTGACAAGCAAGAGCTTTGGGGGCTTCTCTTCTCCTTAAAGCCTCCAGCCCGGGCTCTACTGAGGCCAACTTCACGTTGGTAACTGAGTATTCTTCCATTAAGGTTTGTCTCTGATCTTCTCTTTGGCAGAGGGATGATTTCCTGTTCTCCATTAGTCCTGTCTGATTCCCAAGGCCATAGAGGGCATGGTGCTGGTAAAGAAGTCGGGTTTCTCCATGTGGGATGCCAGCGACTACACACTGCCTCTCAAATAAAGAACCCGGAACCTTCATGCTGGGAATGCACTCTCTTTGCCTTCTACTCTGGGCCAAGAAATCCCAAATCACAATAGTGTTCACAGGCCACAGGACCATATGGGTCCACACCATACAGGTCAATCCTTCACCATGGCCTATGGAGCTTAACAAAACTCACTTCCACGTTGTGTCTGTGTCTCTACTCACTTCTAACTTCTAAAACTTCCCCTCATTCACCAGGCATATTCAGATTTTATCTTATCAGCCTGGAATTCTATTTTCCCCAATTCTTCCCCCATCAAAAAATTCCTTCAAGGCCCAGCCCAAATGCCATACACCTCCATGAAAACTTCCAGCCCCCAAGCTTCCAGAACATGGTACCAAAATATACTGCTTACATGTCTACTGATATGCTTTGGCTGTCTCCCCACCCAAATCTCATCTTGAATTGCAGTTTCCATAATCCCTACGTGTTGTGGGAGAGACCCGGAGGGAGGTAATTTAATCATGGGGGCAGTTACCCTCATGCTGTTCTCGTGATAGTGAGTAAGTTCTCACAAGATCTGATGATTCTATAAGGGGCTTTTCCCCCTTTTGCTTGGCACTTATCCTTCCTCCATCCATGTGAAGAAGGACATGTTTGCTTCCCCTTCCACCATGATTGTAAGTTTCCTGAGGCCTCCCCAGCCTTGCAGAACTGTTGAGTCAATTAAATCTCTTTCCTTTATAAATTACCCACTCTTGGACAGTTCTTTACAGCAGCATGAGAACAAACTACATCTACATAGCACTTTTTCCACACTGTCTTGTATTGCTTTTTTTTTTTTTTTTTTTTTGACAGAGTCTCACTTGGTCACCCAGGCTGGAATGCAATGGCACAATCTCAGCTCACTGCAACCTCTGCCTCCCGGGTTCAAGTTATTCTCCTGTCTCAGCCTTCCAAATAGCTGGGATTACAGGCACATGCCACCACACTCAGGTAATTTTTGTATTTTTAGGAGAGATAGGGTTTCACCATGTTGGCCAGGCTGGTCTCAAACTCCTGACCTCAAGTGATCCTCCTGCCTCGGCCTCTCAAAGTGCTGGGATTACAGGCGTGAGCCACTGTGTCCGACCTGTATTGCTTCCTGAGTGTGGGATCCATGTTGCTTCTTGAGTGTGTGGTCCATATCACATTCAGCTTTTAAATTTCTAACCTCATTGAACAGAGTGCTTGACAAGAAGTAGACACTCAGTAGACTAGTGGTTCTCAAACTTATTAAAACACAGATTGCTGAGCCCCACCCAGAGAGTTTCAGATTCAGCAGGTCCTGGGTGAAGCCTGAGAATCTGCACTTCTAATAATCTCAAGTGACACTGATGCCACTGGCCTAGGGAAGCACTGTAAGCTTGAGAAGCACTGTAAGAGGTGTTTGTGGCATAAATAAAAGATGGAATGGATTAAAATTTCCCTTAAAAATCCTATCACCAAGGGCTCCAAAAATGAGCCTTCAAATGACCAGGATAAAAGAAATATATTACCAACATTTACTTCTAGATAAGAGGCAAAAATAGAAGCAGCAGAAAAAAAGAATGGCAACAAAAGATCAGGGAACCAGATGAAAAATGAAAACTGTCAGAAAAACTTTAGGAGCACCACTGTTGGTTTCCTTTTAGCCCTACCTGATAACTTTTTACAATCAGACCAGAAATTAAAAATAAGTTCATTTTTCCTTTTTTTTTTTTTTTTCTTAAACAGAGTCTCACTCTGTTACCCAGGCTGGAGTGCAGTGGCACAGTCTCAGCTCACTGCCACCTCTATCTCCCTAGCTCAAGTGATTCTCGTGCCTCAGCCTCCTGAGTAGCTGGGACTACAGGTACGCGCCACCATGCCTGGTTACTTTTTGCATTTTTAGTAGAGACAGGTTTCGCCATGTTGGCCAGGCGGGTCTCAAATTCCTGACCTCAAGTCATCTGCCTGCCTCAGCCTCCCAAAGTGCCAGGATCACAGGCATAAGCCATCGCACCTGGCAATAAGTTTATTTTTCTGACTCAGTCATGTATTTTTAAATATTCTAGGGAAACACTCTGACTCAGTAAAACCAAAATTGGGAAATTTTCATAAGAAAATAATCAGAAATGAATGTCAAAATGATGCACAAGGAGAGTTGTGAAGACCTGTTTACAATAACCAGAAATTTGGAACAACTTAAGTGTTTGGCAAAAGAAATTAGATTCAATAAATTATGGTATGTCCATAAACAGAATGCTATAAAACCTTTTCAAAGGTCTTTACAGGGGAATATTTATGGATACAGAAAAGATGCATGAGACAACAAATGAAAAAATAATCAAGCTAAAAAATAGTTTAAATAGCATGATCTAACTGGACAAAACCCACAAATAGATATAGAGAAATAGATAAAAACAGAGCTATGGCAAGAAAGCTATTTACCAAATTGGGAGTTAGGACAAAAATTATTTTTTAATTTTAACATTTCTATTTCAATCATTTCTACAATAAACACATACTGCTGTGTAATTTATTTACAGGGTCTTAAAAAATAAATGATAGTCTGTAGGCGGTTTATTCTCTCCATTTCTTCTCATGAAGGACCAAAGAGTTGAATTGAAGCCTGAGCATTTGTATAAGCTTTTCCCCACCCTGCTCTTTGGCAAACACCAACACAATTTGGGCTCCATTTATAAGGCATCTGCTGCACCAACCCTCTTTCTTGGTGCTTACTGGACCTGCTCAGGGTTAATTTCTAACTCAAAGAACCTAACTTTGAATAACTCCATACCACCGGCAAAGCGACTGACTTTGGGGAATGACATTTACAACGTATCCACTGTTATTTGGTCACCCAGCAAACTGTCATTTTTCAGAAACCAGGGCTGTCTCACAGACTGCCTTTCAATAAGGTGGGTTGCTTAGCAACTGCCAAGGAATTAAGAAGACAGAATAAGGCATCTGCCAGAGATATTTTATGACCAAAATGAGCTGCACTCATGTGTCTGGTTGTGTTCAAGGTAACCAAGTAAGAGATAACACCGGACTATTTTTGCATCATGAGGAAAAATACTTGGCTTCTGCCCAGAAGGGCAATTATCTCAAAGTCTTGGCAGGCCCCATGGTATGAGAAATGGTAACTGATACGGGGGTGAAAAAAAAAAAATCACTGACCTTCATAAATACTGATGATATGAGGATGGTTGAGAGATGACATGATCTCAATCTCTCGTCTGATGTGAACCATGTCTTGTTCATCCTTAATTTTGTCCTTACGAATGGATTTTATAGCAACCTATAAAGTCAGGAAATGAAATGTTATTCAGAGAACTAAACAGATGCAAATCAGCCATTGGGGGAGTTTGGAAAATAAATACAGATGTTACTTGTTGGCAGAACCGACAATAACCAAAACAAAGCTTGGAAAAGCCCCCTGTCATGTCTTTCATACATAGCAAAAACATTCTTCTCCCGGCAACAGAAAACATCAGGTTTTAACAGCCTGGGATTTGTGATGGTGGTTTTTGTTTTTGTTCTTGTTTTGTTTTGTTTTTGTTTTTTTCATAAAGCAGAGGCTGCTTAACACGGCCAGAGTCATTTACTCGAGGAACCCTGATGCTTTGAAAAAAGAAAAAAGGCAAGTTCAGTTTACAGGGTATTGATGATTAAACATGGTTAGGTGAAACTGGTTACCACTCAGCTCCACGGTGCAGCTGCCACAGCGGTGGCTATAAAGAATCATTACTGCCTGGCCAACCTCAAGGCCAGCTCTGCCTCAAGCCTTGGTTTTTAAGACTCCAGGCTATGCTGTGTTTACGCAAGGGCTCAGAAGCGAATTCCTTCCTACATCCTTCCTCTTGCTCAAGGCACCTTCAATAGCACATGGTATGACTAGAGGGCTCTTCTGGAGACAAATCAGGGTAAAACAAAGCGAGTGACAGCTCATCTCCCTGCCCGACCCCTGTCAATTTCCAAAGCTCAGTGCCAAAGTTGCAAATCCAAACTGCAGAGACCTGCTAGGGCCAACACACAGAGCAATTACTCAAAAGAAACACACCAAGAAAAAGGCAATGAATGACAACAGGAACCTAATAAGGAAAAGCGTGTTTGCCAATGGATTCATCTTTGCTCATAAACAAGCTGGTTGGTAACTTAATCAGATTGGCTCTAAGCGGGCCAAAAACTACTTGAGGAAGGAGCATCCATGGGTAACAAAGAAGCCCACCAATCAATGTGCTGCCGGATCAGAAAGCCTGCCCAGTTCCCTTCCAGGCTGGTCCTCTTGTGACCTCGACTCTCATCAGTGGAGGTCAGGTAAACTTTCCTAGGGGAAAGGCAGCTAAACCATCCTTCTGGATTATAAGGGCATAGAGTTATCTGGAGCAAAGAAAGTCCTCGTTATCAGCAACCCACGGCTACACCTTGCCTATCACACAGTCAACCCCAGCCAGCCTCAGCAGGGATATATTCACTTCTGGGAGCACGTGCTACTTCTGACTTGCACCAGCTCTCCACCAAGCACTACAAATGGAAACATTTCTAAAATACATCAGTCCGTCTATGACTCAACAAGAACTGGGTAGCTGTTATGACTGTTTTCGCTATGTGCTGACCTCCCAAAAGACAGGTTATGTCTGACTAGCAGCTCCCTGGATTTCTCCTTTGCAGTCTCCTTATCCCAGTTGTGATTAAGTCAGCATTTGTGTCTTTACTTGACTCTACACTGGTAGGGATCTTATTCACTGCTTTTTTTTAACTCCAGTCCTTAACACCATGCTTGGCATATGGTAGACTCGAGAAAACATTTAGTGTAGACAGGCAGGCAGGTAGATAAAAAAGGAAGGAAAGATGAAGGAAAGGAGGGAAGCTAAAGGGAGGGGAGGGTTGATGTTATTAACTGATGCAAGCTCAGACCAGAGAAGTGGTAGCAGAACTGGGGCAAAAAATGTGGGAACCACCCCAGTTAAATAATACTGCCAAGACAAGCATAATGGGAAGAAGATTCAGAATTTCTTTAACATCTATCTACACAGGCAATAGAGAAATAGATAAACAAATATAAAACACAGGAGGCCCTGCTGTAAACCCAGGGGCAGGCTCCACCTCCCTTCGACCGTGGGTGGACCCATGGCTGGATAGAAGGAGGCTGCATGGAGATGAATGAGCCTCCCAGCTTAAAGGCCCCTTTTCAGCAGAGAGCCAGACTCAGAGCTACCCCAAGTCCTCACGACAGCCCCATTCAGTATATGGCAAGAAAAACTTCGCTTCGCTTACGTCAAATGTAAAGATATGACTGGATGGCTTTATTTTATCTGAGGAAGGGCTGTAATCCTGGGACCTTGTTCTGGGAGGAAGCAGACAGTGAACACACACAGGCTGTGGAGGGTGTGGGTGGCTGCTGGAACAACTCCTACATTCCTCCATAAGCTAAAGATGGTCAAGGGTAGAAACCACCCCTTTGATTATGCAGCAAGCTGAACTTGGCCTCAAGGAGGCTCTATTGTCAAGTTACAATAGGCATAAATTCTTCACCATGCAGGGTCAGAGGAGGGTAGCAACATTCTAAAGGGCAAGAAAATAAGCCCACTTGCTGATTCCCCCCTAACAGTCCAGCGAGGCGGAGGGTCCCACGGTGCAATCGCCAGGGGATGCTTTCAGCTGGGTGTGAAAAGGAAAGTGCCCACATTCTCATCAAGCCGTGCTCAGCACTGAGGAAACTAAAAGGGTTCCATAAATGTTAATAAGCATTGTGGCTGTCTCTCCACAAAAATGTTCCCTTTCCCTACAATGAGTTTTCCACTGAAAATGTAAAAGAGGGTGCATTCTGCTCCCCTATTTCAAAGGGGTGACAGGAAGTCAGGAGGAGACAAATGCTAGATATCACTTTCATCTGTGCACCTGCCAAGGCTGGAGGGAAGACATTCAGCTCTACTCCCAGAGTGGTGGCAGACCCATCCAAGGTCCTGACAGCCAGTTAATGACAAGACAAAAAAACAATACTGCTACTAATAATAATGGCCAGCATTCATTAGCCACTTAATAGATAGAGCAGACACCATGCTGAATGCTTTACACACCGGGGATCTTTGCACCTTTCTCATTCAAGCCTCAGCTTCACAGCACCCTCTTAGGGAGACCCTTCCTGACCCCTCTAGCTGATAAGGCCACCCTTATGGCCACCTCCCTCTCTCTATACCCTTCCCATTTTATCTTCTCTGGAGCATCTCACACCAACTGCTTTATTAGCTGCATATTTAGCCTGTTTTTGTAGGACCCAGGGAGCTAAGAATGGTTGTCATATTGCTTGAGGGTTGTTAAGAAAAAAAAGAAAATCTCTAAATGCAGCTCCTGTAAGAGTGTCTGCTTGAGGAAGTTGAAGGATACACTGAGCCAGTGCACAGACAGTACTGCATAATGCTTAGGAACATGGCTCTAAGTCCAGGCTAAAGCCACTCTCTAGCTGTGTGACCCTGGGCAGGTTACATAACCTCTCTGTGCACCAGTTTTCTCATTCATCTAGTAGAGAAATAATAGTACCTGCCTCAGAGGTCCTGGTGAGGATTACATGTCAGGTGCTCAAGAATACGCCTGGGCCAGGGGGTCACTGCTCAATAAGTGTCAGTCTTTTTTAACCCAGAGTGAGTGTTCTATAAGTACAAACTTCCTTTCTTCCTTTCTTTTTCAGAGCAAACTTGAATTTCTCCTGGCTCCTCAAGGGACAGTCACTGGAGGTCTTAGGGACATGTTTCCAAAGTACATAAAGAACAAGAGCATCTCCATCCTGGGTCTTCACATTGCAACCTCACCTGAAATCAGGAAGATCAGATCAGCTGGTCACACACCATTATCAGCAGGGCTCCTGAGTCCAAACCAGACAGGAGGATGAACACCTTGAACCCAAAAAGCAATCCCAGGACCATTTCTCTACCCGCTCCCACACTGCCTCCTTTGACCATTCAGCTGAACAGGGCACAAATATGTTTCTACTTAAAATCAAAAGTCAGCCTCAAGATATTCACACTTCAGCCTATATGAAATTTGGCTGTTCATCCACTTGTTCTTTTTGAAAACCTACCATGTACCAGGCTACACAGGAGGGAGCCAGCGCGACTGCTCCAGCCCTCAAGGTGGGAGGTGGGGTGGGGAGGGTACGGGCAATAAGCAAAACTCACACCAGTAATTACATAATTACCCTCATGGCCAGGGCTACCAAAGAAATGCACAGACATGCCCGGCATTGCAGAGGAAAACTCCTCTCCAGTTTTCCTCAATTCTCACATCTACAAAGAAACACAGAGGTAAGGAAGGGGCCCAGTAGGAAGAGATTACCAAACGTCTGCAATCACACACCCTTCACCCCCAAAAATCCCATTTGTTCCTGCACAAGTCAGAGAGCCTGCAAGGAGGAGGGAACTCAGGTGTTTGAGCCCGACTCACAGTACAGCCACGTTCATAAATGTTCTCAAGTCTAGACAGCACCGTGTGCCTTATAAAACGGTCTGCTTTTAAATAAGGCCACCCTATGGTTTAATGTTTAAACCTTCTGCAGCAGCAGGTTTGGTGAAGAACCTGTGAATCCTGCCCTGTGGTGCCTGCCTGTTTCGGAAGCAAACTCAGGCACAGCCTCCTCTTGAGGGTTGGAGGTTTTTCCTTTTTTGAATAATCACCAAAAACCACCTGCTCTGCGGCCTGCTGGGCATCCTCTCCCACATTCGCTGCTGTGGGTGTTCAGAGCTTGGTGACCTAGGAAGGGCTGGGGGATGCAGAGTGGAAGAGTACATGCTCAGACTGTCATCGGCTGGGTAACCTCAGGCAAGCCCAAACTTCCCAGGTCACAGTTTCCTCACCTGTAAAATGGGGTTAGAAAATCCTGTTTCTTGGGGTTGTTGTGAGGAGTGGAAACTAGGTAAGTAAAGGCCCCAGGGCACAGTATTCACTGAATGGCAGTGATTATAAACCACATTTAAGGGGTAATGAGCCCACAGCAAATCATATCATAGGTCTCTCAGCTCCCCTCCACCACTATACATATCCTCCCCCTCCCCACATTTGCACAGTGGCAAAAGCAGGTTAAAATTAATATCTGGCCAGCCCCAGGGTATCCTGGTGTCTTATCGAGAGGATGCCTGTGTAGTGTAGGACCAGCCTTGGGGGCGTGGCAGAGAGTCTGGGCAGGTGGTATGTTGTCGAGGCTCTAACCAAGAGAATCCCTGCCCTCCTCCTTTTGCAACCATCTCCCTGCATGCTCATTCATTGATATAAGCTGGCCTTCAAGGAGTATTCTTGAAATGCCTCTCAAATAGGAGTCACCTGTGCATCTTGTAAAAGTGCAGATTCTGAATCCATAGGTCTGGGGATCCAGCCTGGGATTCTGCATTTCCAGCAAGGTCCCAGGTGATGCCAGCCCCAGGGACCACACTAAGCCAGGTCTTAGTGCTTTGTCTTTGACCCTGATGTCTCAACATTTTTTAATCAATGGCAATATTCTTAATGATAACAATAACTAGTATTTCTTAGGTGTTAACCACGTGCCAGTGGACTTTCTCATTTAAGCCTACCTACAATCCCATTTTGCAGATGAGAACATTGAAGCCAGGAAAGATAAATATTTCCCAAAGTTACATAGTTTGTTTAAAAAAAAAAAGTGGAGCTAGAATTTGAGCCCAGAGGCTGCTGACTTTTAAGGCTATGAATAAAGTCGGGATGAACAGAAAACATCACAGGGAACAGAATCTCCTGTAGGATCAGAAAGGGTCCCTAAACCTAGTGAGATGGACCCCCCTCCAAGCAGATGAAGTTTTACAGGGTCATATGTGAGGTCCCAAAAGGAGGGACTGGAGGGCTGAGCAGCAGGGAAGAAACACAGTCATAAATATGGCATTAGCATCGCTTAGTGAGAACAAGTTTGCATCCTAATCCCAGCAACACGAGCTGGCAACTTCCCTGCCATTCACAAGGTGTGATCTCATACCCAGGCACGTTCCACAGGAGCTGCAGGGCACGAAGTCAGAGGCAGCACAGGGGATCTCTTCTTACCTAGGAGCCCAAAGGCCACCTGCAGCAGGAGCAGGCAGCCAAGCCCAGCTGGAAGCTAGGGTAAAGGGCTCCTGCTCCTGCCTGGGAGATGGACAGAGTGTGGGGCAAGGCACGGCCCCACTGAGGCCACACCGGTCCAAAGCTCCCAGGATCGCCAAGTGGCTTTCATTCAGAAAGGCTCTGCCCAACGACAGTCACCACGGTGATGTCACCCATCTTGCAAACAAAGCCCCTAATTAAATGACCCCCAGCTCTTTACGGAGGGGCCTGGCCAACTCAGAACAACCCCCCAGCAAGTTGCCATGATGCAACGGGCCCCATGGGAACCAAGCCAGCTCTGCCTGGGGCCCATGGGCCTCTTCTTCCCTTCCTCTTTGGCCTGTTGGTTCATGTCCTACATGAATGTATTTCAGAAGGAAATGGATTGGAAGCCAAGAGTTGTATCAGCAGGCTCTGAGGCGAGGCACTGAAGTCAGGGAGCACGGCATGTGTAGCTAGGAGCTTTTCCTTTAAAGAGTGGCATCCCCTCACTAGCCCCCATCAGCCCTTCAATCTTATCAGAGGTTCTGAAAATTTAAGCCTCTGTAACTTGGTTCTCAAACCTCTATTTCTCAAAATTCTCCATTAAAGAGATGAGGATTCCTGTGATTATATCGATTTCTCTCCTGCCATGAAAAACGCATTCTATTTTCAGAACATAAACAACAAAGCAGATTGGTGCTTGACTGGGCCTGGGCCAGCTCAGGAGGGCCTCAGAGGGCTGGGACAATTTTATCTACAGGGACAGTCATTCCTTGGTCTCTAAGGCTCACCCCCACACCTCTCCCCTTCAAAGACTGAGCTAAGAATGTCCTTATTGCAAGCGGTGATGCCACAAGGGAAGTGGAATTAATGACTAAGAAATAGTAGGCAGATTTACACTCCCTGTCGAGGTATGTAAACATAAGATACAAACCGTGGCTGACCAGGCAAGAACCAAAGAAATAGCAAAAAGGCCACCGTAAAGTTCGTGCTGAGTGGGCATGCCAAAAGTGAGCCACAAATCAGCCTGAAAAGGACAGTCAGAGACTCCAGAGCACTATCTGTCCAAGGGTGGTGAGCAGATCACCTGCCTCTGATCCCCTGGTTAGGGGGAAAGGGGAAACATTGCTAAAATGCAGATTCCTGGGACCACCCCAGAGCTAGTGAATGAAGGTGGCGGTGTCCAGGGTAGGGGGCAGACCTGGTCTCAGCATTCTTTACAACCTCCCAGGTGATTCTGCTGCACTCTGAGGTTTGAGGGCAGTCACCTTAAAGCAGGGCAAATGTGGCCCTGACGATATCTATTATTCTGTAGCTTAAACAGGAAGCAGTTATGTTACACACTAGATGACTGATGAAATTAATGAAACTTCCATTTATACAGAGGGGAATTAAACACAGGCTTCCTTGAGGGGGCTCGGTGACTTGAATTAATTCACCCCTGGTAAATGGAAAGTTTGCCTCCAACGGGTATCTCCCTAGTCCCAGCCCAAGGTGGGCCTGTGGATGAAGTGAGGCCAGGGAAGCTGGGTGCGGATGGGTTACTTCACAGTCTACACATACAACCCAGAGCATGAGAAAGCCTCTGGTAACACAAGAGACGCTAACACAGGCAATATCAGATTCAAAGAAAGACTGAAAATGCCAGGCTGTTTAGCTGAGACTGGAGTTGCCAAGCAGCTGTTTATTTTTGGACTTTCACATCTCTGAAGCCAAATGCAACACCAAATCAGAATTCTAAAGTGCAACTGTTTTTCTTCCAGGTTACAATTGCCCTGGGGAGGGAGGGAAAGGGCTGGGCCAGAGGGCTGAGGTTGCTTACAACTTGGACAGCCTCAACCAGTAGCATCTGATCACTCTGACACTGTTTATAACAAGGCTTGGATAAGCTTAAGGTTCTGCAACTTTTATTTATCAACCTCCAAACTCAGAAGAACCCAAGCTAGTACTACTAAGAAATCCAGCATCTGCACCTTGGGCTCGTCGTCAGTCACAGCAACTCAGCCAAGGCGACTCCTATAAGCAGAGGGACTCGGATGATTACGCCACCGGCTCAGTTTCCTCACCTGCAAATGAGGACGATGATGGTACCAACCTCACAAGGTTGCTGTGGCAACATGGCAGATTGTGTATATGATGAATGGCAGAGAAGGCAAATAGTACCTATGGCAGAAGCCAAAATGAGCACTGTTATCATCAGTGGATGTTAGAGCTGTAAGGACTTAGAATGTTCTACGCCAATCTCCTCATGTTACAGATTGGGAAACTGAGTCCCAGGGAGGTTAAAGTACATACAGGCCCCAAGTTCATGAAGTTATCGGTAGCACTGGAATTGCAACAAAAGAGTCCTGATTCCCACTCCAGGAGGGATAAACACTCTGAGCAAGGGGTCCTTCCTAACCAAATACTAAGCCACAGTGAGCAGCAGGGCTGAAACTGCCACAACAAAATTCAACATTTACATGGGAGGCTGGCCCCAGTCACAGCCAAGTCCCCAGAACTGTTGCATCATTAATAAACCCAGATGGGAATGGCAGATACTCTTCAGGGTGCTGACAAATCATGACTTGTGTTGCAGCGTGGTGCGTTTCACCTCCAACTATTGTCTGTCTTCACATAGCTATTCCAGAGACGCTGTTTTCAGTTCAGTTCTATCCAAACCTTCCTCCAATTTCTGAAGACTGATTTAATATCACCCATGAACACGCACACTTGGGAAGTTTCCATCCCATTATTTCTTAATTCATTGCAAACATTGCTTTTAAATAACTTCAGACCACTACTGAATCACTAACCTTGGGGACAATGAGCTAGGAACACAGAGACCTAAGAAGCAAAATTAGTTTTCCAAAGGGAAAGGAAATTAGTCAGTTGAGTTCAGTGGATCCAGGTGAGCAGAACCAAAAAAACTTTTCTTCATTTCTTAATATGGTAAAATATAACAAGCAAAAAAGAGGCATGATTTTCTATCTTATTTCATACTTTAATCATGAATGGTTTTATAAAAAAGTGAAAGAGAAGATTCTGCAGAAGTTATTTTTATCCAGACAGAATCTCTTCTGTATAGAAAACTGATTTAGAGCAATCAGGATGTATAAGACCTATTGGATAGGGTGGGAGCAACGGTGCAGGCTGCCGTCTGTCCCCTAAAGCCTCTGGAGAGCACTCAGGAGCCCCTGAGGCCTCTCTCATTATCTCCTCACAAGCATCTTTTTCTTCCAAGAGAAGCTCTCATTGTCCATTATTCCTAGAGTTAACAGGCTGGTCCCTGCTCCCTAGCCCATTGCAAGATCCGTCGGGAGGCTTGTCATCTCCCTTATTAGTGCTCCACAAGCCTGCCTGCTGGGATGCTCTTGCTCATTGCAAATGCACAGCCCCAAGAAACCGCAGGCTGAGCTCAGAGGCGTGTGCTCAACCCCAGACGAGCATTTCCTGCCGTCCCAGCATGGGGATGAGCCTCGCCCAGTACTCAACTCTCAGTTCCTACCCTCAAGGAGGCTGAGACAGGGGTCTGTGGTCATCTCAGAGACCCAAGTTGTGCCCTGGGTTGGGAAGTGTGCTCATGCCCCTAGACACGCACCTGCCATTTTCTCTGCCAGGATCCTCCACACCCTGTCCTTGCCATTAACATTTTCAGTTGACCAACTCCTCTGCATCCATCTGCTGCAGACATGGCCCATCCCCTGCAATGACCCCTTTGCAGATATGGGTCCCCTTTTATAACCTTGCTCGCCATTGCTCATTTCGTGCTTCATTTGCACGAAAACCATTTCTGTTTTATGCACCATGGCATCTCCCGTACCGAGCATGCACCTAATGTATGGTATATTCAAAAAAGCTGGAACCCAAGTATTAAGAAGGACCCTTGACAAACAGAAAACCATAGTGGGACATCTGATCATTCTGGTCAACCTAAACCCCAGCCACCTGCCCCTGAGCCTTCTTTTACTTACTCACCTTTCAAATGTGGAATACCTTCTTGTCCCAAAATCACTGAGCCTGAACATCTTCATCTTCCAAATGGAGATAATAACAGTGCCCACTCCAGAGGGGTTGGGGGTGATTCACAATCACAGCTAGCAATCATAATAACTACCAGTTATCAAGCCCTCACTATGTGCCAGGCCCTCAGTACCTTTCTGTTAAGCCTCTCAACCTCTCACTCGTTAAATTCTTACAAAAACATTATTATTTCTGCCTTCTCAATGAATATAACCTGAGTCTGAGGGAAGTTAAGTAACATGCCCTAAGGCACATAAATAAATAGGAGATCTGGGTCTCCATATGCCGAAAGACCATACTCTTAACCTCTGAAGCACACTGACAAAGCAATCAGCACAGTGCCTGGCACATTACTGTCATCCCCAACCCCTCTGGGGTTACATAAATACGAGCTGAATCAGAACCTCTGGACATGAAGGCCCCATCAAGGCCACACTGCCTTGTCGCCACCAGAAGTCCTTTTGTTAGCTAATATTTAAACCACTTCCATCTTCAAAAGTACACCTATCAATCAGTGTTCCTGCTGCTTTCTGTGGGACCAGGTGGGCAAAAGGCAGAATTGTATGGGAGGGGCTGGGAGGCATGTCCCTAAAACGATGTGGGAATGAGTCAGCTCCACAGCAAGCAATTTTGGAAAATCTGTTCTGGATAAGGCATTGATCCAGTCCTAGAGAACATGACCTAGACCTACCCTTCAAGTTGCCTACCATCCAATGGGAGAGGCCAGTAGTCACAGGGGGTCCTCCCCACCCAGCCCCTATTCACTCTCCTCTTGGTAGGAACACCCTGACTTCACTGTGAGGACTATCCCTACCTCCCAGATGCCTTTCGAAAGAGACCAAGATACTTCACCCTCTCCCATGCCAACAGGCAGGCATACGACTCTAGAGCTGGCCCTGGAGATGCTCTTTCTAAGGTTTCAAGAACCGTCCCAGCAAAGTGTTCTTTTGGGAGCCCACAGGCACATGATGTGTATACACAGAGATGGGGCCTCCTGAGAAGTCATTCCATGCATGGCTCCCTCATTTCTATCCCTGTGTCTTTCTCACGCTCCTAAATAAGAATCAATTCAAACCAGAAAACCGAGTCTCACTTTGCTCAGCTATTCATTTTCCTGTTTCCAGAAAGAGCCAAGGCATTGTCGCTGCTGCCTCTTTCTCACACTGCGTGCCTTACACTCAGTCATCTCCTCCATAAAGTGGGCCTATTTCACTTGACCGGTGCTAGTTGAAATGCAGTCTTCAGGACCCATGTAGACGTCATTTTTGTAATAACTTCCTCAAACACCACAAAATGCAATATTAAATTATTGTGGAGCTTTGTCCCGTTTCGGGGGAGGGATTCATTAAGGATAACACTGACCTACTTTGCACAAAGGTGCAGGAAGTGCAGCCGCATTCTCTGCCAAAAAATGTTCACACCTACAAAATATTTACCTGTCACTGTCCATGCTATATAATGACAGCCTAACAAAAGGGAAGGTCATTCATTGTCAATGCCCCAGACATAGCAAGCAGAGACTGCAAGCCAGGAACTGCCGTGTTCCCCTCTGTGTCCTCAATATCTAGGAAAGGATCTGGCTCTATAGTAGTAGAATTCCAATAAATATTTGTTGAGCTTAATTTTAACAAAAACGATGACTATCGTAAGTCTTAATTTGTATAAGAATTATTCCTTTCTTACACATCCACCCACTACCACCAACTTGGCCCAATATCTACAAGTTGCTGAAGTCGGGCAATCTACCCAGATTCCACTCTGGTCCAAGTGGCCTCTGTACTTGTGGCTAAGACCACAGATCCACGGAGGCAATGCCATGTTGCATGAATGACCTCCCACTTGTAGATATGATGTCATCCCACTTTCTTTTATTCCCCCCACCACCACCCCACAAGACAGGCTAGAAATTTTGCAGGAGAGGAAAACAGAAACCGAAAAGAACTCCCCAAGTTTCCACAGGTCATGAAGGCCCCACCCAAGTTTCAACCCAGGTACTTAGATCCGATGGCCAATGCTGCTTCCACTGGACCACACCTGTTGCCACATTTGTCAAATCTATGGAAATGTGTGCTAAGGAAGAAAACACTCTTAGCCCTGGCATTGAGATGCTTTCTTTCTCTGGAGTGTAAAGCCTTGGGGGGGGGAAACTAGCTCAGATAGCGGATTGCTCAAATGGAAGGTCTGGTCGGAGAGCTAATCAGAACAATTTGAATGTGCGGCTAAGCAAGGACACTCCTTCCTGGATCAAGCGTTGCTTTGATGGCAATACTTTATAAGAACCATTCCCTTACAACAAAACTGTCAAATCCAGCAACCACAGGCCAGAAACATCCCTGTGGAACCCCGCCAAGCTGCTTTCTGATGTACTGTACACACAAATACCAATATTCCCCAGATGTTCTCCATGTAAAACATTTGGTTTGAGACACTGCTCTTCTTTCCCAAAAACTTTTACATTTGTTTAATGGACTCATACAGTTCAGCTAAAATATCCTGGAGCAGACATCTGAAGCCAGCCCGGGTCTAATGTGAGCATCCCATCTGTGGAAAAGACGAACAAGTAAATAAGACCGTCCTTCCCAAGATTTATGCTCCTTGCATCTTTAAGCAGGTCATAAAATGTAAGCTATGTAAGGATAATAATGCAAGTTGCTTTCAAGTGTGTTTCTGAGTCCATCTCAGTATTAATCTAAGACTGATGTTCCAACAGAGACTGGGTCTCGCATGCTAACGAGGGGACTAAATTCTACTTCTTACTGCCTCAAAAAAGAAATCTAAAACTCTGTCACCTGAGCAACATAGATGATTGAGATACAAGTAGGTTTTTCCTGGTTTTAATTATCCAAATATAGCAATAGCTTCTTTATGCCAAAACCACTATCCCTTAACCTGTAGTGTAAAACACAACAGGTAGCAAAATAGGAAATGCACTTGACCTTGAGTCAAGAGACCCAGTTCAGCCACAACCTAACTGAGTGACCCCAACCAGCCCTATTTACCCCAACGCAGCTCATCCTGTTACCCAGAAAACACAACTTCATGCCTGGAGTGCTATTCAGCCCTGAAGACTTTGGGGAAGGGAAATAAGCCCTTAGAAACGCCACCCAAAGAAATGCCATGGATTCCACGCACAGAGCCCCTGCAGATGGTCACCCATAGCTTTCCCACTAACACAATTACGAGGAAAGCTTAGTCACAGAAAATCTGTAGGGAAGCTGGAAAAAATGGAATTAGAAAGCTAAGAGACACAGCCTCACTGACAGAAGCAAGACATGACAACTCACTTTCCCCTTAATCTTTAACTTTTCTGTATCTGGTGAATTTTCAGTATTGAGCATGCACTATTTTCGCTAAGGGAAAAGAAGAATTTTATTTTTTAAAAAGGTCACAAAGAGGAATGAAAGTTAATGAGGGAGATGACAGACACAAACTATAAATAGTAGACATGAGAACTCCAAAACACAGTACAGAGGACCATCGAGGAGAATTTTCTCAAACTCATCAAGAAAAGGTTTTAATTACCTTCAAGGAGCTTTGTTTTAAGAAGGCAAGAAAGTGTGCATCCCGATGAGAAAGAGTTCCTAAAGAAATGCCTGCAATGTTTAAGAGGATTGGCTCTTAAATGGGTGAGCTTCAATTGTCTGGAAAAAATATATATTTAGAGCACTCTATTATAACTTATTAGTATTTCCACTTAACCAAAGCATCCAATTAACCAGCGTTCTCCATTCCATTGACTGAGGCTCACGGCAGGCTGAACACTAGGGGCTGTTGGGCTACTCTCCGCTCTTCTCACACCGGTCCACACAATGAGCCAACTACCCACCCTCATCTCAGCCAAGTCTACCGCTTCCAGTACGGCAGTCTCTACAGACCACGGCCTCCAACACGACCAGAAACTTACAGTACCACTGCAACTGGCCCTCTGCTAAGGATAAGAAGTCCAATTTCAGACTTAGATTTGCCCTCATCATTGCCAAGAAAAGACAAAGTGATGTGAGATGGCATACAGAAAATGCCCAATATTGTGCCCAACATCCAGTATATGCTCCAAAAACACTGGCTGTTCTTATCATCTTTATTAGTATAATAATAACAAACAGACCTTATGCAGAGGTGTGTTCAAATACAAACACCACAATGAGAACTTCAAAATCTGAGACTCAGAGAATAATGTCGGGGGCAAAGTGAGAAGGGGGCTGGGAGAAAAACAGCAGCTGTCGTCTCTTCTGAGAAGCCATTTCAGGTCACCCCACTAACAGAAGTCCCTCCAAATGTACTTCTGTAGCCCCCAGGGAATTGATTTCGCAGGATGGAATTATTTCCCTGAAATAAACAGACAGTCAAAGGTCACTACAACTGGGGCCTAAAAGAAAACAAGCCAGCTGCTGATTTACAGGCAGCCTATGATGCAAGATAGCAAGAGGTCACGGCCCAGGTCCAGTGCAATGGCTTCGGACACACCAGTCCCACAGGGGCAAGGATGGAGGAGGGGGCTCACCTTCCTGTGAGCAAGGTTCCAGCTTGACCAGGCATGGATGGGGACACCTTCAGGAGAGCAGACCCTTGAACCTCTGCTGTCAGCACGCTCTAACCAGTGGCTCTCAGCCCTAGCAGTGCATTACAGTGACCTACAGGTAGGTCACTGATACTCGGGTTCCTTCCCCAGACAGCCTCCTTTGGTTAGCCTGGGGAAAAGTCCAGACGTCAGTGTTTTGAAAAGATCCCAGGTGATTCTCATGCTCAGCCGGGCCTGAGAACTAGTAGCCGCATAGTGGAAAGAACCCACAGTGGGGTCAGGTAGACCCGAGTTTTTAACTCCAATGCCGTCTTGCTTTCTTGAGCAGATCAGCCACTCTGTCTGAGCATCGGTTTCTTTTAACCCTAAAGTGAGGATGATCATCACTCCCCATCACAGTGTTGCTGTGAAAATCGTACAAGATAACGTATGTAAACTGCCTCATCTAGTGTACCTTGCAGAAGGCACACACAAGGTGGTTTCTAAATGTTAACCCCTCCTCATTTCATGTTTCTCTTTTCAAGGTATTCCCATGTGGGATAGGAGTTCTAAGCAGCTCTCAGTTCTAAGGGGTCTCTTGCCTTTCTAAGTGGTTCAAAAAGGGTGGGAGGCTGGGCGTGGTAGCCCACACCTGTAATCTCAGCACTTTGGGAAGCCAAGGCCAGCAGATCACTTGAGGTCAGGCATTCAAGACCAGCCTGGCCAACATGGTAAAACCCCATCTCTACTAAAAATACAAATATTAGCCAGGCGTGGTGGCAGGTGCCTGTAATCCCAGCTACTTGAGTGGCTGAGGCACTGGAATCACTTGAACCTGGGAGGCAGAGGTTATAGTGAGCCCAGATTTTCCACTGCATTCCAGCCTGGGGTACAGAGCGAGACCCTGTCTTGGGGAAAAAAAGTGGGGGTGGGGAGGGAGGTACATCCTTCCTGAAAAGCAGGTATGAACGACACTGCTGACAGAATGGGGTGGTGGATCCCTACACACACATACACCCCTATTGGGTGAAACAGCAAAACTATGTAAAACCTGAGTCACAAGCAGCAAAAGAGAGGAAAATCCAATCTTAAAGATTTGCTTCGCTTTTCCCGTCTAGAAGAAAATCTATCTTGTGTGTGACACTTTCTCAGAAACTCTTTGCCTGTGCTTCTGCCTCCTCCATCAGACCAGGTGAAGTCTTATGCCTGGGTGTACGACACAGGGCTGCTGCACAGTAGGCCCAAGAGAATGGCCATTGAATAGTTAAGCTCCTTGGGGGCAGAGGTAGACATTTGTAGACCAACAGTGCTCATAACATCCACACGTGGTAATCCCCTAAACAGGCATTTCATAAGTATACCAGAACTTTGATTCCAAGCAACTAGCAGAAAAGGATAAAAAGGCACACTGGGCATTCAGGAGGCAGCTGCCCCAAGTCCAGTGGCCACGAGCAGCAGTATCACAGCAGTTCAGGATTTTCAGGTCTTACAAGGAGTATAAACATGGGCAAGTGACTTAATTTTCTGTGCCTGTTTATCCATCTGAAAAATGGGGATGATAATGGTGTTCACCTCTTAGGGTTACCATGGGGATGAATTCAGGTCAGTGACTGACATGCTTAGACTACTGCCTGGCAAGTAATTGCTGCTATGTAATTGTTTGCCACTATTATTACTCCATGATTGGATAACAAGAAAGAGACCTCGAGTTTCAGGTCCAAATAGGAGCCCTCCATTTATCACAAGAGAAGGTATAGACTACAGAAAATGGTGTGGTGTATCCCCAAATGAATACAGCAGCTAGCTTCCCGTTGTCCAGAGCTGTGTTCTCAAAATAACATATGGACTTCCCCCATCACATTCACTTGAGTTGCTTCGTTAAAATGCAGAAGATACTCAGGTGTCCCTAAGTCCCACCCCAACCCTGTTGAATCAGAATCAGACTCTCTGAGGTCAGTGACAAGGATGGCATATTTTAACAGGTGCACCTAGGAGACTCCCATATCCCTGAAAATTTAAGAGCCACTGGATTGAATAAGCTCCTTACCTAAAGCATCTATGTCTGTTTGCTCATCACTATATACCCGGAGCCTCGCATAGCACCCAGCCTGTAGTCCATGCTTGACAAATATCAGATGAATCCACTCCATGGTTTCAACTCTAGAAGTATGTGTTCCATTTGTTTGCAGGCCCATTATGTGTTAGGCTCATGCAAAGCAATGCTGATTCAGGCAATTTCATTCATTCTAAAAATCGTTACTGGGTGCTTAGTGCATACCAGAAACTGTTCTAGACACTGGAGATACAACAAATGTGATGAACGAGGTTGCTCAGAAATATAATACTTTATAGATCATAATGCGTGCTGTGGAGCTAATAAAGCAAGGTAAGGGGCCAAGTGTGTGCCACATCCTCATTCAACCCAGTGTCTACAGCAGCACTAGTCCTGCCCAGCAGAACTTTCTATGATAACGGAAATGATCTATTCTGCAACATCCCATGATAGCCACTAGCCACATGGGGCTACTGGGCACTTAAAATGTGCCTGGTGCCACCGAGGAACTGAATGTTTTATTTAATTTAATTATAATTAATTTTAACTTTAATAGCCATATGTGACCCTATCAGACAGTGTAGGTCAAGAGGCAAAGAGGCAGATATGTGAGCTGGAAATTACAACACAAGGTAATATGAGCTATAAGGAGGGGAAGACAGAGCACCATGTGCTATATCAAATGCCTCTCACCCAATTACCAGATGCCCTAATGTTCTCTGGCTCTGGGAATTGAAAGAACAAGGTCAGGTACGAGGCATTGTGCTTGGGCTGGAATTTTTACAGCCCATGAGCAGTTGAAAATGGTATGCAGCCCAGCCAAGCCCCAGAGACTGCAGCTCAGGATCACACCATCATCTGCAAAGCCAGGCCACAGCTGCCAAAGGGATCTCTTTCCTCCCGTCATTCTGCTGATGGTCATTTTGTCCTTGGCTACAACGTCCCACTGGGCCCGAGACACTGCAAGGATTTTATGAGATTTCTTCGCTTTAAGCGTAAGCACGATTACAAGCCTCCTAAATTCCACCGGAAAATTGGTGGCTAATCCAAACATTTCATAAAATTAGAACTCACTGTGGGGCTGAATGGAATTCAGACTGTGCTGCCACCAGAGAAATACAAAATATTCATTATAATTTTTTCCTTCATGAGCTGTTTGAAGAAGCAAGTGCTTTTTCTGCTTGAAGCAGAGGGGTTGGGGGAAAGGAAGAGTTTTTGTTTTTGTTTTGTTTTCTCTGCGGTTTGCAAAAAGCATCACCAGATGAAAAAGTAAGGAATCCTGCCTGACTCCCCGATCCCTCAGCTAGCAGGAATAATAACAAACCATCCCAATCTTAACTGTTCTTGCCTTTATAAAGGCAGTGTTTTTCCTGGAAAATGGGATTTTTTTTCCCGGAAAATTGGATTTTTGCTCCTTAATTTTTTTCTTAGGCTTCAGCCCTAGAATTTTTATATCCTGAGATCTCATTAGCAGAGGAGATACTGCAATCATTCATGCATGCGTATCAGCAATATTTACTTGCCAAGCACTGTTCTAGGCACTTGGGGTACATCAGTAGGCAAAACTGATGGAAACCCCTGGCCTGGTGGAGCTTGCCTTTTAGTAGAGGAAGACAAACAGAAGAGAATCCAGCAACTGCCACTTTGAAACAATTTTGGTGCAAGGCATGAAGATTCATAAAATGCAGTTTCTAGAAGGGGCTTGAATGTAAGCTGCAAGGAAGGGAGCAGAAACGTCATCTGTCTCACGATGGCTGTCTCCCTACCATCTAGAGTGGTATCTCACACAAAGAACGTAATCAATAAATATCTGTTAAATGGCCAGGTGTGGTGGTTCGTGACCATAACCCCAGCACATTAGGAGGCTGAGGCAGGTGGATCACCTGAGGTTAGGAGTTCGAGACCAGCCTGTGCCCCGTCTCTACTAAAAAATACAAAAGTCAGCTAGGTGTGGTGGTGCCCACCTGTAGTCCCAGCTACTCGGGAGGCTGAGGCAGGAGAATTGCTTGAACCCGGGAGGTGGAGGTTGCAATGAGCCAAGATCACACCACTGCACTCCCACCTGGGCGACAGAGCCAGACTCCATCTCAATAAATAAATAAATAAATAAATATCTGTTGAATGGATAACAAATTCTAAAACAAAAATCTGGCCCAGAGCGCTCATCTTACAGATAAGTTAGCTGAAACCATGGAGGGACATGTCTTGCCCAAGGTCACACAGCTTAAGTTGTGGCAGTGATGGAACCAGCAGTCAAGTCGCCCAACATACGCAGACTCATAACAGTCCACAGCCATTCAACAAATATTTATTGCATTCTGACTGCGTGCCAGGCACTGAACTAGGCGCTGGGAGGAAATAAATGAGTAAGACGTAGAGCGACTGGGATCATGAAATTAAGTTCTTCACACTGCTATTTTCCCAAGCACGGAGGCAACTTCTCTGTGCTTTAAGTCCGGCTCCAACAGTGGTTGTAATCGTGAACGCTGAAGTCAGACGGTCCAGCCCTACATCCTGTGATCCCGGCTCTGAGACTTTGGGCAAGCGGTTGGACTTCCTCTAAGCCTCTGCTTCCTCATCTACAAAATGAATGTGATAATAATACAGGTTTGAAGGTGAAAAAGCGGGAAATAGTTAGAATAGTGCCTGGTGCACACTGATCACTCAATGATTCCTGCTATTAGGGTTGTCAGGGGAAGGATGCTCCCTCTGCCCTGGACCTTCCTGCACAACCAAATAAGTGGAGACTTCCACTTCATTTTTCTCCTCTCTAGGATCTCTACTACCTGCTTCACGCCCACACACTCATTCGCTTCCTCCCTCAGTATTCCATTTGGTCCTGCCTGAAAAACAGATACCCACAAACCATGAGGAAGATGCAAAATGAGGTTCTCCTCAGGGCAGCAAGCACGTCACTGCCCTGTCTCTCCAGGCAAACACGTTCACGGCTGGGCTTTGAGCTCACCAGAGAAACAGACCATTAGCCTCCTCCCTGCATGGCTTCTGCTAATAAAAGAAAGCGTTCACTTCCAAATCTACTAAGAATCACACAAGGTAATTATCTTGCCTCAAGGACCACTGAGAGCTTCTAAGGTTTGCTGGTATCTGTCTTAATTGATACTGAGAAAGCCCAGGCTGCCTAACGGATGTGTTTGATAGAAAGTAATAACATTCTGAGAGATTAAAGAAGAAAAAAAAAATACAACAAGAAATCAGTCTCCTTAAAAGGACCAGCAAGGAGGGATAAATGTGGACCACAAAGACTGAGGATCTTCAAATGCCAGGGTTAGATGTACACTCTAGAAGCAAGAGGTGGGTGAACTCATTGGGGCAATATCTTACTCTCTGTTGCCTCCCCCTGTGCCTAGCACAGTGCTATTCGAATAAATATTTTTAAACCAGCTACCTGAGAGAGGCAGAAGGGAACACCTGCCACAAGAAAAATTAACAGTTATTTCTACTCTTTCCTGGGAAGCAGTCTAGGCTCATAATTTCAAGCTCAGACAGACATGGGTTGCCTTCCTGCCATCATCCCCAAATTACAAACAGTGGGGCCCTGGGCCTCAGTTACCTCTGGGCAAAGTCAGGTGACAGCATCTATCTCATAGAATGGTTCTAAGAGTTCGGCGAGATGACACGGGCAATGCACTCAGCACAGGGCCTGGCAAATAAAGTGCTCAGTAAAGGTTAGCTTTATTTGTTCATCATCAAGGATGAAAGAGTAGCAAACATATGAGTCAAGTCTTCCCTTTAAGTGAGACTGCAAAAACATCCCTTCCCCTGGGGACAGGGCTCTCTTAAGTCTTTTCCTCATCCCTGGAATCTTGCCTCTAGCCTACCTGTCACCCAGGATCAAGAAGCCAAGCTCTCCCGCGTGCTCAATGTGCCCAATCACTGCTACAGCCTTGGGAAGACTAAGTGGTGTCCCCAGAGAGATCCTGAGAGCAGAGGCAGCCACGAGCCTCTGGCCTCACTGGGACCAAAAGCAAAGTCCCTTTAAAGTCTAAACATTTAAGGAATGAGCAAAGATTCTTCTGAGCAGCCCAGCAGAACATGAGCTTACCCTCCTCTGAATCATAAATAACAACAAATAACACTGCTTGACAACTGGCTTCATGTCAGGCACTGTTCTCAGCATGTGTGTGGCCCATGAGTCCTTGTGACGACCTAGGAGTTCAGTTCTATTACCAGCCCATTTTACAGATGACAAAACTGAGAGGTTCTTTGAGGATGAGCACTTTCTTTTTTTTTTTTTTCCTTTTCTTTTCTTTTATTTGAGACAACTTCTCGCTCAGGCTGGAGTGCGGTGGTATGATCATAGATTACTGTGGCCTCCAACTCCTGGGCTCAAGCAATCCTCCCATCTTGGCCCCCCAAGTAGCCAGGACTACAGGGGCAGGCCACCATGCCCGGCTAACTTTTTAATTTTTTCATAGAGACAGAGGAGTCTCACTGTGTTGACCAGGCTGGTCTAGAGCTCCTGGCCTCAAGCGATCCCCCTGCCTTGGCCTCCCAAAGTGTGGGATTACAGGCAGGAGCAACCACACCCAGCATGGGTGAACATTTTCTGTCTCACATAGAGTCTAGTTCAGAAGCCACCTCATACACATGTTTAAGAAAGCCCTGGCTGCCTGGAGCTGAACAGAATGCATTCACATCCCACAGAACCAGAGAGCAGGGAAGGTGAGCAGACCTCCCTAAACGTAGACTGACAATCTACATAGGGAGAGTCTCCGTACACTTGCAAAGTGGGTATGAGAATGGAAGATACTTCCGCTTTCCCCAGCAAGGAGTCCTTCTGCCAAAAAACAAGCAACAGGAAATGAAGGCTGTCAGGGAATCCTAGGATCTCTTCCTATGGGTTGGAAGGAACCCTTAAGGACATTTTTGTCTCAGCCCCTCAATTTACAAGTGAAGCAAGCGTGCTCGACAAAGCGGCACCTACTGTGTGCAATGCCCCGTGCCCAGGCTGCTGCAGGGACAGACATGGCAGAGACCCCATCCTGCCTTTCCAAAGAGTCCTCCTTCCAAAACTTAGATTTACAGACCATTCACTGTTGGCAACACACTTTTCTAAGAACTCGACATACAATTTGTTAACCCTGCAACTCCCATTTCACAGATGAAGAAATCGAGTCACAGCTGACTATCTCAAGGTTACACAGGAGGTTCACGTTCTTTCAAATCCAGGAAGCCTAGCTCTAGATTATCTCTTTTCTTTTTCTTCTCCAGATTCTCTCTTTTCTTCTTCTTCTTTCTTTTTTTTTTTTTTTTTTTATGCAGAGACTCATTCTGTTGCCTAGGCTGGAGTGCAGTGGTGTGATCTCGGCTCACTGCAACCTCCGCCTCCCAGGTTCAAGTGATTCTCCTGCCTCAGCCTACTGAGTAGTTGCGCCACCAGTAGTACTGGTGTGCGCCACCGTGCCTGGCTAATTTTGTATTTTTAGTAGAGACGGGGTTTCGCCATGTTGGTCAGGCTAGTCTCAAACTCCTGACCTCAAGTAATCCACCCACCTCGGCCTCTCAAAGTGCTGGGATTACAGGAATGAGCCACCACGCCCGCTTCCCTTTTCAATGTGTAGATTGGACGGTCCACTTCCCTTCCATGATCCTGTAGAAGACTGGGATAGGAGTGACCTTTGGCAGTTGAGGTGAACCGCACATGAGCTGAGCCTAGTTCATGGTGAAATGGCAGCAGCCAGCAAGGCTTCGTTTGAACCTGCTGCAATCGAGCATCTTTGTGGCCCTTGAGCCACATGAATAATGGGAGCCTGACACAGGCAGAAGTGAATGGGGTCCCACTGGAGATACTAAGAGAAGCAGCGGCTACCTTTTTTAAACACGGAAATTGCCCTTCAGCCAAATAGATGAAAGTTGAGCCCTAAGCCATTCACCATTCCCCGCCCTTCCAAGGAAGGAGCTAACACCTACCACAGCCTCCTCTTAGCACTTCCCCCTGGAAATCTCAATATCTCTAATGAAACTAAGCGAAGTGGAATTCTTTTCTCAAATTTAAAAGGCAAATCATGATGGTGTTTTTTCAAGACATACATTAACTCCGCACCCCAGCCGGTTTACCATTCTTAAAGTACTTGATTTACAATCCAGAAAGAAATGTTTTGAAAACCTTGCAGACGCATTTTGCATCTAAACCTTGCAGGCTCTGCAGAGCTGATTACCCGGGCTTCTCAGATGGAGGGCTGGACTCTCCGAAGGAAGCCGGGCCAGTGTGGGAGTAGCCCAAGGAGGCTACTGAGAGCTGAAAAACTACCCACCTGGAGCAGCCTCCAAGGGTGGGGAATGGGTTTGGGATGGGCTTGAGCCGCCTCTCCAGCTGCGGTGCAGAGCTGTCACTGAGAAGCACCGGGCAATGCTGTGCACACAATGCTAAGGGGAGGCGTGATCCAGACAAGGAGGAGGATGGAGCCCCAGGGCCTTCCCTGATGACTCCTGCCTTCACAGAACTCTCCCTTCTCAGGATTGCTGGTGCTTCTTCCCGCAATTGTTCATTCGATCATTCATTCATTCTTACTGAGCACCCACTAGATGCCTAGCACTGGGCTACAGGCTGGGCTGCAGTGACGAGTGAGACAGACAGCAGCCCTGCTGCCTTTCTAATAGACAAGGAAGAATGGAGCCTACACATAGTCCAATACACACTCTCCATGTGCTCAGAAGGACACAAGACATGGGGCTGAAACAAAGGAGTAAGGAAGTGGTGGTCTGAAGACCCAAGCAGGAGCCTCGAAGGACATGGTAAATTCAGACTTTGGTTCCCATGCAACCCATGGGAGGATTTTAAGCATGAAGAGCCATGAGCCAAGATAAGAAGGTCACTGGGTACTCCACCCTAGCACTTCTCCCTGAAACAGTAATATTAGCTCTAGTTTTCAAGAACCTACTATGCACCAGGCTCTGTGCTGGAAGCTTCCAAATCCTATTTCTGATGGCAATCTCACTCGGTAGGATATTTCACACTTGGTAGGATATTTCATAGCTGCATTTTCCAGATGAGTAAACAGAAGCCAGAGAAAATGAGCAGCTTACCTGGGACCATCTAGCTCCTGGCTAGCAGGACAGAATTTGAACCCAAGTCTGTCTGATTTGACAGCTGGGATTTCTTCTTCCACACCTCATTCCTTTTTTCTTTTTCTTTTTTTTTTTTTTGAGATGGAGTCTGCCTCTGTCACCCAGACTGGAGTGCAGTGGCACAATCTTGACTCACTGTAACCTCTGCCTCACAGGTGCAAGCGATTCTCCTGCCTCAGCCTCCCGCGTAGCTGGGATTACAGGCATGCGCCACCATGTCTGGCGCATTTTTATACTTTTAGTAGAGATGGGGTTTCACCATGTTGGCCAGGCTGGTCTCAAACTCCTGACCTCCGGTGATCCACCTGCCTCGGCCTCCCCAAGTCCGGGGATTGCAGGCGTGAACCAACGCACCCGGCCTCGACACCTCATTTCTATACTCAGATTATTGCATTGTTCTCAGATTATTCCAGATGTCTGAATCTAATAGCCCCAACTAAATTCGAGGTATCTCAGTGGCAGGACTTGTAATATCCTCCTCTGAAAGTCCCTATGGTGCTGGACATATTAAATAAGCACATATTAAATACATCTATCTGGTTTATTGCTAGATTGAAAAGAAGAGCAGGTGTGTTGAGCCCCAATATGGAGATGTTATATCTTTTTTATGGGGAAGCTTCAGCCACAGAGTATTGACAAGTGGTAGCTAAGAAGAAGAAGAAAGCAAGCTACCACCAGGGCTGCCAAGCAGGGATGTGCAGATCACACACGTACAAGGCACCAGCCAATGCACAGGTGAATGGGCCCCAGCCCACGTCGTTCTCACAGAGCCACTAGTCAGAGAGGGGCTGCTTCTGGCCAGGACAGAAGCCTTTTCGTATGTATCCACCTAGAGGAGGCCTTTTTAAAATTAGCGTCAAGGTGCCTTGTAGAGTAGCAATGGCCCTGGCTGCATCTATTGTGCACCTACTGCATGCCAGGCACCAGGCAAAAGGCTTAGCTATGTCACTTTGGCGCTTCCTCTCAACAATCCATAAAAGAAGAACTATCGTGAGCCACAGCAAAGAATCCAGAGGTTAAAAATTAGTAACTAGCCCAAGGTCACACAGCTATCAAGGGGTGGGCTGGCATATGGACACAGGCAGCCTGGCCCTGGGGCTCTGTATGTTGACCATGGTTGGCAGGATATTGTCTTCGCTTCTTTCACAAAATGAGTGTGAGATTTCTGTGGAACCAGAGGTTGCAATCTTAGAGGCCTGAGAGATACAGGCTTCCACCGCTTTCCCACTCTCCATCCTGCGCCCTCCTTTTTAAAGTTATTACCAGCTTTATTGAAATGTAATTCACATATGATACAATTCACCCATTTAAAGTGCACAATTCAGGGTTTTTTAGTACATTCAGAGTGGTGCAACCATCATCACAATTTTAGAACATTTTCAGCATCCCCCAAAAAACTCCATACCCATTAGCAGCTACTCCCCATTTACTCCCAGCCCCACCCCCAGGCCCACTCATCTACACTCTGTCTGTATGGATCTGTCTCTTGTGGACATTACATACAAATGGAATCTGTGGCCTTTTGTGTCTGGCTTCCTTCACTGTGCATAATGTTTTCAAGGCTCATCCACGCTGTCGCATGTATTAAGTACTTCATTTCTTTTTACTGCTGAATAACAGTCCAAAAATATTCCATAAATAAAATTATGGAATAGATCATAAATAATATTGCACAAATGAAATGGACGTGCCACATTTTATTTATCCATTCATCAGTTCCTTCCACTTTGGGGCTTTTATTAATAATAATGCTCTATGGACGTTTGTGTATAAGTTTCTGTGTGGACATATGTTTGCATTTCTCCTGGGTAAACCTAGAAGTGGAACTGCCCAGCCCTGGTTTTCACATGCAGTTAAAAGTTTACCGAAGAGTTTCACTGTAAAGCCAACATCTGGCTGCTCCTGGGCTGTTTCCAGGGAATTTTATCAATTCAGCCAGACTCCATTCACGGTGGGTCATCTGGCCCGGCCCCTCCTACTCTGAGGCCTCGGATCCTCTCATTCCTGTACTCTACAATGTCGTCTGGGCCAGTACGATGATAAATGCATTCTGCTTTAAAGCAGATACTTCACAAATCATAACTTACAGATGCTCCAGGACTTTCATGTGGGAAAGACAAATGAGACTTCTGCTGTCTGACTCTGGAGCCACTGAGGACAGGAAGCCACAGCCAGAAACCTGACAAACCCTGGATATACATCTCTCCCTAACAAATGCATGTGCAAACGTAACAGAAGGGGAATTCGTGCAGAGAAGGGTCTGCCTGTCTTTTCAGACTTTACTCTGTAACCTGCCATTCATTTCCAACCATTGTCTTTCCTTACCTACAAATCTGAAGTTCCTTGAGGTCTGGAAAGATAACGTACAACTTCTACATCTCCCAAGATATTCTCTCACTCAATGTATTCACTTCAGTTCCATCCTACAAGCCTCTGTTGAGGACCTACTATGTGCTTGGCACCACGCGAGGCATTGACAATAAGTAGCTATGCAGGATGGATTCAAGACACACAGGACACAGCGACACACAAGATACCTTGACTCAAACCCTTATCTCCTGCTGCTTCCCAGGAGGAAGCAAGATCAACACATACTGGCATGGTGTGGGGGCATTTTTGTCTACAGGCAGGGAAGTGAACCCGCTTACCCCTCAAAGCCCCCTAGGGACTCCAGGGTCTGAGGCTGCTTGGGAAACAAAGAACTCTGTGTGTGTCCAGGTGAAGAGCTCCCTGACCTGATTCATTAAAACAAGCTCCTCCAGGTCCAACAAACAGACCAAAAAACAGACGGCTCACCAGAAGCAGGCAAATCTCATCTCCCTAACTTGGCTCTGATTCTTATCTTCCCAACTCAACTCTTGCAAAAACTCCCTGCTCCAAGCCAGCACACCAAACTGATGGGCTCAAGGCCCACTGTGATCAGAACCCAGCTCAGACACCTCTAGAGGGAGAGTTAAGGTCAAGGTCTCTGCATTCACATTGCCCGGGTCCAGGCCTGGCTCTGCTGCTGCCTGTGACCTTGAGCAAGCTAGTTAACATCTCTGGGACTTCAGGTTCTTCATCTGGAAAATGGGATGATAGCAGAATTGTTATGAGGATTAAATCAGTTAACATGCACCTAGCATGTTATAAGCACTCAAGAAGTATTAGTTGCTATTATTTGCATTAGCATCAATTATTATTATTACCCCCATCCTACCTTACTAATCCTGCCCTCCCATTGTGTCCCAGCACAAACCTTGCATTCCAAGTCACCTGGAATATTCACCTTCCCCCAAACACAAGTGAATGAATGCCTTGGAAAGCCTCACATTTCAATCATCTGAAACCCAAATCAAGGGTTATTTTCAATAGCACTTGTCCTCCCATTAGCTGGAGAACACTTTCTAATCCCACAGTATGCCCTGGCCCCTCCTCTAGATCCCCTTCCGGAAGGGTGGGGGATCACTCCATGGCTGCTCTTCTGGCACCATTAGCAAAGAACCGCACCCAAATCCAGAGGTCACCAGCTGTGCAACATTAAGGAAGGTTCTCAATTCCTCTAGCAGCAACGGGTTTCCAAACAAACTCGTTTGGAAACTGGTCAGACACCATCCAGCTGTCTGACCCTTGGCAAGTTACCTCACCTCCCTATGTGTCATTTTCCCCATCTGTAAAATGGGTCTCACTACTTTACACCTCACAGGGTTGCTGTGAAGGTTAAGTGAGGGAAAATGTCTCTAAAGCACTTAGCACAGTGCGAGGTACCACAAGCTCTCAAAATATCAACTGGTAGTAAATAATGGTAGCAGCAGAAATATGATTCTGTCCAGGATCAAACTCAGTTTGATGAGCTAAGCTTCAATGAGCTGTCATCCAACTTGAAAATCACCTGAAACAATCGAATCCTCTATGGAAGAGTTACTCATGCCTAGTAACTACTTCCGCCTTCTCTTTCACCAGGCTGGAAGCTCCCTGAGTCTTACTCATTTCTATGTCTCAGCGTTTAACATGGTGAGTAGCATATGGCAGATGGTAATAAATCTTCGTTGAACTGAACAGAATTAGTTCAATGTTTGTAAGTACATTTCATCTTTGCTACTAGATTATAAGTTCTTTAAGAGTGAGGCCCATATCTTTCTCCAGTAAAGATTTATTAAATGAGTGATGGAAAAATACCAAACCAAGAATCAGGTTTCTAAGATCAAGCTCAGTCATTCAACAGCTGTGCAACCTCGACAAAGTCACTTAACACTTCTGCTCCTTATTGGTCCCGCCTCGAAGATGAGAAGTTTGAACCACATGTTTGCCATGGTCCCTTACATTCTAAAACTGGATTTGGGCCTTAGCTGCAACATGGCACTTCTGCCACCATGCATGTGACGTCAACACACCCTCTGGCTTGGCAGGCCAGCTTGCTAATTTACCTCCCTGATTTGCAGTTTTCCAGCAGGGGGCTATGAATAGCTTTGGGCCAGTGCTTAAAACACCCATTTTTGGTCAAAACACTTGGCTTGCTAGGTGAGGATGCCCCATCACCCAAGCTAATGCTCTAGTGGCCGGGGGCAGCAGGGCAGACTGTGGGGGAGGGGCACACACTGACCACCAGTCCTGCCACTCCCATCCCATACTCCCTGCCAGGGACCCTGCCTCCAGCTCACACCATACCACCTACTGCTCACTAGAGACAACCTGGTACAGGGAGGAAGTCGAACTTGGCCCCTTGATACAGAGGTGATCACAGGACATAAAATTGTGTGGTTTTGTTTTTTTTGTTTTTTTTTTTTTTTTGCAATGCTTTGTGTGGCCCGCAGGTCCAGGGAGCTTAGCTCAAAGAAAATGCATGCTGAATTATGACACAGAGGCTCACCCGACAGGCCTGCCCAAAACTGTATCAAAACAAAAGTTGTGCAATAAACAAGGCCCAAATTCAAGACTTGAGAAATGCATTCAGATCCTATCTGAATCTGGCTAATTATCTCACCTTCCTATGGACACACCTCCCTAATTAATTTGATATTTATTTTATTACTCTGAAAAGTTGATTATTTCTTCTATCTCTCTCTGCATGATACAATGCATTGTGTCTCTCTCATGGTCTTAAAAGCTAATGAAATCCTAAAATGAGATGAGAAAAAAAAATCTGCTCAAAGGAGGAACTAAATTGATTAATGTCCCCTTTTGAGGTTTTATATAGATCACTATATTCAGTTCTCACAAGTCCATGAAGTTGGTACTCTTAGTAGCTCGTTTTACCGATGAAGAAGCTGAGGTTTCAAAAAGTCGCATAGCTTGCCAAAAGACACAAAGCTAGTAGGGGATAGATCAAGGATTTGAATGTAAGCCAGGGCTCTTAGCCTTTCTGCAAGAGTGCCTCATTTTTGAGCTTGTTCATCTCTGGAACAAGCCACTCTGAGTCCTGGTCTCACGGACATGCTTTAGCAGAGGCCGCAAGACTGCAGGAGGATGCCTGGATGGCGCACACGGTCGCACCAGCTGACTCCAAGCATCTCATTCTGCACTTTTCTTCAGAACTGCCTTTAGCGGCACATAGAAAATGATGCTGTGTTGTGTTGTGTTTTATTCAGAAGGTCCTTCCAGGTATGCAATTAAAAACCACCACATCCTCATTTTTTTGAAACTTCTCTGCTCTCTGAAAAGAGCCCCTGCTTTCAACAGGGATGTTGATTTCACAGCATTTCATAGAGCCCCGTACCCGGCACCTGTCTTGGGCCACTCACATTAGTAAAATACGTTAGAACCACTGCTCCTCTTGAGAGACGCTGTAAAAGGCACTGATGCAAATGAAAATAAAGCATCACTTCAAAATTCTACCCAAAGATCAAAAGGCTAAATTAAGATAGCGCCCTTTCAGTTCTCCTCAACTGCACCTTCAAAGCAAGTTATGAATGTTTAGCACATCATCGGTACCAGAAGAAAACTCCAAGTTCATATTTTAGATGAAAATTTCTTGCTGCTCTTAACAGGTTCTGAGTCACCAGGCACTGTATGGGCAAGAACAACTCGTTGACCAATTTCTTGTGTGTTTGGTGTTATTTTCTGTTCAGCCAGTCACAGGAAATTCTCCACTTGACAATTCCTGTTTCTCACTTAAGTTCTTAACACCATCCGTGAGCAGTGTGCTCGGCAGGGGGAGGACAGGGGGGCCAAGGAGGACTTCCCTTCCCCAAACCTCAGTTTTCCCATCTGTTTTATGCAAGGTTTTCACCCAGGGATCTGGCTAACATTCTATAAGCTTAGCTATCAAGGAGAAAGCAGCCCCGTGAATAAATGAAGCATTTTAGAGACTGCCAGTTTCTGGGCGTGGGTCTGATGCCAGATTTAAAATCTTTATATAATTTTGGGGTAAAACTAGTGATTTAGCTGAAATTAATAGCACAATGGGAAACTGAACTAGGGTTGAACAATAACACAGCGGGACTTCAGACCTGTGGCTGGTAAAGAAGCCTCTCTCGTTCTCAGGGCGCCCCCTCGCGGCCTCTTGACTAAATCCTGACGGAATGTTCAGTTTCTGCAAATAAGAGAAAGACATCCCCCAAAGAGAAAGGCGGACTGCTGCCTACTGATGCAAATGCCTTTCACTCTAACCTAGTCTGTGGATCAGGCAGTTCGAAGAACGCCTGACAGGAAGTCCCACTGACGCTCAGAAAGGCATCTGCCATAAGACAAGGGTTCGTTCTTTAGAAGGGTCTGAGGCAGTGCCCCAGCATTTAGACTTTGGGGTCCCTTCACAGACCCCAGGCACACCCTTACCACTTCAACAACCCCTCATAGTCTCACATTCTCAACCTGCAACTCGAACTGCGTCTGTTTTTCATTATTCTGCTTCCCACCTTCCCAGTGCGATTCTTCAGCAGCTATTAAGACAACATGAGCAGGGAGCTAAGCTTAGTTTTTGCTTATTCAACATCCAGCCTGGGGAATATCACCTCAGAAGAAAAGCATGAATGAAGCGCACATGTCCCAGCCTCTTCTTCCACAAACCTGAAAATGCCTTCATCAGAGGCCACCCCTACAACCCGCCCCTGTAACAATTTCATCCTACAAAAATGGCACCTGCCCAGAGTGAATTCTCAACTACTTGCTTGCTGTAGAATTTATTACAGAGCTAGCTTTAAAAAGAAATGTACATCTCAAATTTCCAATTAATTGATAACAGATTTTTTTTTAAAATAACGTTATGGGATGAAGTTATATAGACTCAAACACCGAATCTGAGAAATGGGTTGGGAGGACATTATCCAGATATCCAGATATTTGAGAATTTGGGGACTGAACTTTGCTGACTTGGCACCCCCATTTTTTTCACAGAACTGTCCCTGCCCAAATGCAAAAGAAACATGTCAATATTAAGCTGCTATTTGACAGCTCATTTTCCTTTTTTCCTGCAGTCATTTGTTGTTTATAAGCAACCCTGAGCCCCCAAAACACTCCCAAAAGTGCACACAAGAAGCCCCATAACTAGTTTCTGACTTTGGCCCTAAATCGATTAAAATACATCTGATCTGTTTCAAATCAAAGAACCATGTTAATTTTCTGCCACACACCACACAAAATCTTTCTGCAACAGTCAGTCACTTTGAACCCAACTCTCTAGCCACAAGCAGTGTGGATTTCAAGGGCCTGTTCTGCAGAAGTGAAAATAACAACAAACCAAGGCTGGGACAAGGCAGACAGACCCCAAGGCACTCAAAGCACTTCTTGTAGCTGTGCAAATGGTGCCAGGACCCTGGCAGGGTGTCAGCTGTCACAAGAGCAGCGGGGCCAGACCCCTTCAGCAGTTTGGTAGCCCTGCAACCAGGAGCTGAAACGCAATTGAGCCGGCTGCAACTAAGCACAGCTATCTGTGTAGCTACACATGCCTTGGACATTTCACTCCTCCCAAAGCCACAATGCAAACTGTTAGAATCCTCAGACTTGCAGTAGTCTTTATTTTTGCTCCCTAACCTTGTCTCAAAAACAGGCAGGAGTCGCCCTCCCTTGCAGCCACAGCATCATCAGGGCAATGCAGAGTCTGAGTGGGAGGATGCAGAGCAAGGGGCTGCGGGCAGATGGGTGCAAGGGGGTAGGGACACCTACAAAACACGGGACTTGAGGGGCTAAAAACACGGGACTTGAGGGGCTAGCTCCTAGCTGGGAATGTGGTTATTTGGAGAGTTGTGGAAATAAGGCATTTCGGGGCATGGTCTGAATGTGTGCCTGCGAGGGAGACCCCGGCCGTCCCAACGCTGCAAAATGTTTGCAAATCTAAAACATTCCTTTGCTGCTGGGATTAAATTTTTTAAAACAAACCAAAAAATAAAATAAAATATGTGCAGACAGGATGTAACAAGTGTTTCAGGACAGAGACACGCCTGAGTCACGGGGTGCTAGGGAAAGAGTGAGGAGTCTGTCTCGGGGCTTCCCAATGAGCCCCCTCTCTGTCAAGAGAGCCCTAGGGCGCACAGATCCCCGCCTCCCACGCCATCGGTCCCCAGCCCGTCCAGCCAGCTTCCCCCGCACCCTCCAGGATTGACCCACTCACCACTCGGCCCGAAAACCTCTCGGTGGCCCTCTTGACTTTGCCGTAGGTGCCTTTGCCCAGGGTCTCCTGCAGCTCGTAGCGGTGCTTCAAGTTGTGCTTGTGGTGATGCCGCTTCACCCCGTGAGGCTTCCTGGGCTCCGGGGCGGCCGCCGCCGCGGGGGCAGCAGTTGCCCCCGCCACCGCCTCTCGAGGAGAGCCCGGCGCCCCCAGCCCCAAGTCGGGGCGGTCCCCCGCCACGGGCGCGGCGGCCCCTTCCATGTCCAAGCGCGGGGCGAGCCGGGCTGCAGAGGGCAACACCGGGCACAGCGCTGGGTTGTCGTGGTCCCCACTAAGGGAAGCCGCGGTACGCTCAAGGTCGCCCCCGCAGCATCAGGGAGGCGGCCCGATCCCGCTCGGGCTGCGGCTCGGTCACTGGCGGCGGCGGGGACTGCACATCTGGCGCCCGCGGCGCGCACGGTCCGCGCACCGCCCCCCGGCCGCGGCGAACTGTGGAGCTTCGGGCGAGGTGGCGGCGGTGGCAGGGGAGGCGGTGGTGTTTGCAGGAAGGAGGGGAGAGGGTGGCTCGGAGCGCAGGAGGGGGAGTGTTATGTGGGGCGCCGCGCCCCCCAACCCCTCCCCTGGAGGACGCGCAGACGGGGCGGGGGCGGGGGCAGGGACGGCGCTCGCGCTGCCCCGGGGGAGGAGGAGCGAGGGGCGGTGCAGCTAGGGCTTCCCCCACCTCCCTGCAGCCACCCCGGGCCGGGGCCGCCGTGAGCTGGGAGGGGGATGGGAGCGTGTCGCGACTCGCTCTTTGTGCGGCGCGGCGTAGGCCACGGCGGCGGCGGCGGCGGCCAGGGGCGCTTGGTCCTCGCTGGGCCGGAGGGGACCGGGAAATTCCAAGCTGGGCGCCCCCTCCCCGGGCGCTCTAGGGCTCGCCAGTCGCAGCTATCGCGGGCCCTCCGCCGCCTCGGGGCTCCGGCTCCGGCCGCTCGGCCTGGATTCCTGCTCGCGCCGGGACGGCGGTTGCGGCTGACCGAGCCCCGGGGCCAGGGAAGCTAGAGCGCCGCGAGCCGGGGGCCGCCGGGACCTGCTCGCCATCCGGCCGGGGGCGCCGCGGGCCCAGGCGCCCCTTCATTTTCTTGTAGGTGTCGCCGCGGCCTGGCGGCCGGAGCTGGGGGAGGGGGCAGGGAGGCCTGGTGTTGGGTTACAGGCGGTGACTCACGGACCTTGCCCGCCGAGGCTGGCACCCCGCGGGGCAGAGCTGCGCCCGCCTGGGGCACCTCCGAGTCCAGGAGAATCCCAAGAGCGGCGCTTTGGCCCCGGACCCCGCGCCCTCTCGGAAGAAAGGAGAGTCGGGGACGAGGGAGGCCGGGAGGCTGAACCCCGGGCCCGCCGTCGAACCGCCGGCCCTCGGACACTATCTGGACCCCGGCAGGGACAGCAGCCTGGAAGGGGAGGAAGGCCGGGGACGTGGAAGAGATGAGGTTCTAAAGGCGCTGAGATGGAGCTGGCTCCCCAGAGGCGCCCACACTGCCAGCGAAGGCCGCCATCGGAGGTGGGCAAACCAGGGACCTGGGGTGGACCAGGAACCCCGGCCTGCTGAGCAACCCCTTTGCTGAGCAGGAGGCGACTTGAAGGCCTCTTGCCTCCTTAGGCCTTGGAAGATTTCCTTTCACTGTAAGGGCCAGCCTGATCCTGGCGATGGTGACAGGAACGGTACCCCGCACGGTAAGGGTCAGGCAGGAAGGGCCTCCCACCGCGGTGTGACTGCCCCCCTTCTAAGAAGAGACCATGAAAAATAAGGAAGAAAGCTAGAGAAAAAGGTCTTGGGGAATTTTTTTTTTTTTTTAAACAAATGGTGCAATATACCAGACTGGGGTGGGAAGAGTGAAGGCTGAAGAATATCTGGTGTTCTGCAAATCGCATGGCGATTCTTTTCCACCAGTGGACCTCACTGGAGCCTCCTCTGCAGCTCTCAGGTCCAGCCCTTCCTCTGCATTCCCGCCGCCTTCATTCCTGTCTGCCCCTCCTCACCTTACCCCGGACTCCTGCAACAGCCCGCCCTCCCCGGGAGCCTCCTCACTGCTGCCAGAGTAATGGCCTGAAACACTGCCCTCATCCTCCACACATGTGTCTCTGCTGTACTCTGACGCGTGATATTCTTACCTGTCCAAACTTTTCTTCTACTGAAGTTTGACACAAACTCCCCTGCCCCTTCTTCCCTTTCCCAGGATCAATCACAGAACACAAACACAAAGGTGCATCATGCCTATTCAGTTCCTATTCTGTCCACCATCATGCCTATTCAATTCCTATTCTGTCCACCATCATGCCTATTCAATTCCTATTCTGTCCACCATCATGCCTGTTCAATTCCTTTTCTGCAGGGCCTCCCTGCCCCCCATCCTGAAACTGTTCTGCTTTCTATACAAAGTTTGTGGATGTTGTCCCTATAGATCCTACAGTCAGGGTGAGTGGCATGTGTTGAGTCCTGTTTTCACAGAGGATTGGCTGTGTGACCTTGGTCAAATGACTTAACCTCTCAGAGCTTGGGTTTCCTCTTAAGATACGGATTAGCAGATCTATTGTAGAGAGAAACACATTGTGTCTGCAGTAGTATTTTAAAATGTTTTCTACTTTTTCCTCTCCCCTGGGATGTGGTAGAAATCCACTACCCCATTCTCTTGAAGTTAGATGTGACCATAGGACTTGCTTAGGCCAATGGAATGAGAGCAGAAGTGATTGTGTTGCTTTCACATGGAAACTTTAGGAGCCAGTGACCAAATCCCCATGTCTTCTTTTTCCTGTCTTGACAATCATGGTGGTACAAAGTTGGAGCCTCCCTAAGCCAGCTGAGTCTCTGTGTAAAGATGGCAGAAAATCCCAGCCAATCTGCTTTGGAAAAGTAGCGTCAGCAAATATTAAACTTTATTTATGTTAAGCCAGTGGGATTTGTTAAAGCAGCATAACCTGGCTTATTCTGGCTGATAGTGTTACTCCCAGATATGTGGGACTTCATCAGTATCTATTGAATCAACAGCATCTGCTCTACCATAGGCTGGTACTGTTTTATGACAGTGAACCCTCCTCTGTAAAGTAGCTGTTTACAATCCCTATTTTCTTTTTTTTTTTTTTTTTTTTTTTTTGAGACGGAGTCTCACGCTGTTGCCCAGGCTGGAGTGCAGTGGCGCGATCTCGGCTCACTGCAAGCTCCGCCTCCCGGGTTCCCGCCATTCTCCTGCCTCAGCCTCCTGAGTAGCTGGGACTACAGGCGCCCGCCACCGCGCCCGGTTAATTTTTTGTATTTTTAGTAGAGACGGGGTTTCACTGTGGTCTCGATCTCCTGACCTTGTGATCCGCCCGCCTCGGCCTCCCAAAGTGCTGGGATTACAGGCTTGAGCCACCGCGCCCGGCCACAATCCCTATTTTCAATTGAAGAAACCGTATCAGAATGGTTAAGTAATTTCCCAGAGGTTACACAGTTTGTAAATGGCAGCACCAGGATTTAAACCCTACCTGTCCAGTTCCAAAGCTCCCCCTCTTCTCCTTCCATATATGCCATGCTCCATCTCCTTAAATGGGAAGGATGAAAAACACCCGGTACAATGCGTAGCACACAGTCATGCCCAGGCACTGGGAGTTCCTCTCCAGACTGAATTCCTACCACATTTATAATTGGAACCACACTTCAGCACAATGCTATCAGGCACTGTGTGTGAATGTTTTCACATCGCTAAAGGATTTTCTCCAACAAGAGCCCAGGCTCCTTGATGAAGAGCTTGAGATCTAGAGGTAGAGTGACTGGGTTCAAATCCCTGTTCCACCACTTATGATCATCTTGGATAATTGCTTTCCCCCTCTATGCCTCAGTTCTCTAATCTGCAAAGTGGTGATGGTAACAATGTATGTGGTATTAGCAGTTATACCAGTAATACATCCCACAGGGTTGGTATGAAGATTAAGGGCTAGAATATATACACTCAATAAATCGTGGATATTAATATGATGCTTTTCATCTTCCATGGATCCTACTAGAATTTGTCTTTTTTTTTTTTTTTTTTAGATGGAATTTCACTCTTGTCACGCAGGCTGGAGTGCATGGCACGATCTTGGTTCCCTGCAACCTCCGCCTCCCTGGTTGAAGCGATTCCCCTGCCTCAGCCTCCCAAGTAGCTGGAATTACAGGCATGTGCCACCACGCCCAGCTAATTTTTTTGTATTTTTAGTAGAGACGAGGTTTCACCATGTCGGTCAGGCTGGTCTCAAACTCCTGACCACAGGTGACCCACCCGCCTAGGCCTCCCAAAGTGCTGAGATTACAGGCATGAGCTACCGTGCCTGGCCTGGGACAATTTTAAGCAGTTTAATCATACTGCTTGGTTAGACTCTGATTTCTGGTTTTGTTCTGGATACAGGACAGATGTAGTAACGGTGGCATTTGAAAGTGTGACATCCACATTCTCCTACATCTTTTATTTACATAAAGCTCATTACTGGGCCTTCACTGCACTTTCTATTTTCAAAGCAATTTAAAAGAAAGAAGGTATGTTCGCTTTCTCAAGAAATCATTCAGGAATCCTGTCATTCAGGCAGCATAGATGAGTTTGGAGGAGCATTGTGTTGAGAGAAATAAGCCAGGCCCAGCAAGACAAATACCACATGTTCTCACTCATATGTGGAAGCTGAAAAAGTTAATCTCGTTGAAATAGAGAGTAGAACTGTGGTTACTACAGGTTGGGGGAGGGGATGGGGATAGCCAGAGGTTGGTTAACAAGTACAAAATTACAGCTAGGTAAGACAAATAAGTGCTCATGTTTGATAGCACTGCAGGGTGACTATAATTAATAATTGGGAGGATGGAAGGATACAATAAATTAATAATTTATATTGTATATTTAAAAACATACAGTAGAATATTGTATAAATTAATAATTTATTATATATATTCAGATAGATAGAAGAGCAGATTTTGAATGTTCCCAACACAACAAAATGAAATATGTTTGCTATGCGAATAACACTGATTTGATCATTACATGTCGTATGCATGTATCAAAATATCACACTGTGCCCTGTAAATATGTACCATGATGTGTCAATTAAAAATAAAAAGAAAAAAAGAAACATTTGTTCAGAAAACATCGTAATAGCAGTCATTGTTTATTTGCTACCTCCTGCCTGCTAGGACCCCTACATATACATATCGCTCTGCTAATCATCTGCAAGGTGGCTGTTACATTGCCCATTTCACTACTGGGAAATCGGAGTCTCAAAGAGGCTAATTTGCCTGTGATCAAATAGTAACTGCATTTGGGATTTAGAGCTTCTGACTCTAAGGCTTTGCTCCAAGCTCTATCCCGAGCTCATGTCAATTAATGCCTGTGCTTTGGTTGATAACTGTTCTTCCACTTTGCTAGATGAAGTTTTGAAAAGTTACCTAAGACTGTGACGTTTCTAACTTAAAATATGTGGTCTGGTGGACAATTTACATTAAATAGCAAGCTCAATAAGCGCTTAGTCTTCACTGTAGAGGAAGGAAGATAATTGCAACCAAAAATTCATGCTTCTTCATCCATAGAGCTGACAGACGGCTGCTCAGCCAGGGACACGTTGCCCAGTCTCCATACATCCAAGTGCGGCCGTGAGACAAGGTCTCTCTAATGGAACAGAAGCAAAAGTGATGTTTTTTTCTTCCAATCCAGGGTGTTTAAAAAGTGGGTGTGCCTTCTCCACATTGCCTAGCTGGAAGCAGAGGACTTGGAGGCCCTAAGTGAATGGTGAAGCCACAAGATAAAAGAAACCTGGGCCCCTACTTCACCTTGAGAAATAAAGTCACTGTCTGACCAGGACATTGGACTGCTGCATCAGTGAATAATAAACTTAACTGATTGTGTTAAGCCCCTGCAATTTGATGGTTTATATGTCATGACAGCTAGTACTACCCTAACTAATATACAGTTTACACCAAATCTGTATTTACACAGAAAAAGCAAAATGTAAGATTATAACAAGTACCTGAATAGTTGGAACCCAAAATGCCTTTTTTATTTTCTCTCTATCTGTTTATTCAAGGAGATAGCAGATTATTTGGGGTCTTGAGTTTTTCCTTTATTTTTCCTGCATTGTTTGTGTCAGAGATTAAAAAAGAGGAGTATTCAAAGTCATAAAACAGGAAGAAACAAATTTATTCATTCTACAGTATTTTCCCGTACATGCCAGGCACCTGGGTCTGAGAATGTGCTGGGACAAGACAGGTCTGATCTCATCTTCATGTGGCTTGCAGTCTACGAGTATTAAGTACAGTTGATAGCATTCAACTGACTTCCAGCCATCAGACTTCTTGGGAGAAGTCAGGCTACTTGAATGTGGACTAGATAACTACAATAAAACTAAAGCTTACAAATCCAACAGAAAGCTATGTTTCTTCCCCCTGCCAAATGGCTAGAAAAACAATAAGAATGATGACTAAGGGCAGAGACTCCAGAATCAGAAAAACCGGAGTACAAATGCTGACTCTCCCACTTTCTAGCTGTGTTATCTTGGTCAACTTCCTCTTTGTTTCTCAGTTTTCTCAGCTTTAAGATGGGGGCATTAGTAATACCTGTCTCAAAAGGGTTTTGTTGTTGTTGTTGTTAAGGATTGGATGAGTTAATTTAAAAAAAATTAAAGAAAGCACAAGATCAGCAAGATACAAGTAGCCGCACCCAATAAATGTAGGCTGTTTTGTTTGTTTGTTTTGTTTTGTTTTGTTTTTTTGCAACTTGCCCACTGATATTCCATTCTGTGTGTAAAAGGATATAAGAGAAGGCCTTTCCATGGGGGTTGACGAGTGATATCAGGAAACAGAAGTATAAATAGAATCAGTGGATATTTACAAGGGTCAACAGAAATAGCCCAGAAGGAGTTTTAGTTTTAATTTATCTCATGCATTTGATGGTTGAGAGGGCCCGTTGAGCCTGTTGGGAAGAGTGTCAGTTTGGGGAGCCACCTCAGTGGGTAACCAATGGAGCAGGAGATGACCGATGACACTCTCTCACACTGACATTCTTGATTCCTTTTGGAGATGTCAGGCTTACGTTCCTTGCACATTCCTTCTTCCCTTCCTCCTGCACTTGTGAATAGGATGGAGCACGTGGACAGCTGGCAGAAGTCCCATTTGCCTTGTTTTCTCTGTTCTAAACCCTGTACTGAAAAATAAGATAGCTTCTTCCTGGGGAATAAAACAGCAGGGATTTGCTGGAAGTTTCTGTTATCAAAAAAAGAAACTGAACGGTGATAAATCCCCATCAACAGAGAAGGCACTGGCAGGACTCCAGAGCAGAAACAACACCCTGCCACCCTGGAAAGAGTGGCTGCCAGAAAGTCGCGAGAGTAAAAATGTCAGGAACGTGCAGGAACGTGCTGGGGTCAGGTGGCAGAAAAACTCTAATTGGCTACAATGGAAGAGGCTTAGGGTTTCACTGAGGTTAAATAGGGTTCTGGGCAGGTTGGGGTCCTTTCTCTTGCTGAATAATGCACACATTCCTTTCCCTTCGTGATTCTCAGGGTTTCATGTCTCTTGGCCTTCGCACACACTATACCCAATTCCTGGGACACCTCATTTCCTGGCCTCCAGATGACAAACTTCTACCATCTCAGAGACCTGACTGAGGACGTCACCTCTCCCCTGATCCTGGGCTGGGCAGAACTGAAGGCTCAGTTCTGTGTCCCCAGAGCACTCGGTTCCTGGGTCTATTATAGCACTTACCACATGGTATTACAATTACTCAATTGTGTGCCCAGCTCCCTGCAGTTGCCTGGAAGCTCTGGAATGGCAAGGTCTAGAACGGCGCTATCCAATACAAATATAATGCAAGCCACATAAATAATTTTAGCTTTTCTGGCAGCCATGTTAAAAACCAGTCAAAAGCAAGAGAAATTAACTTTAATAATATTTGGAATAGTAATAATAAATATATTACTATATTACTATAAAATAAATAGCAATAATAAAATATTTGGAATAGTATCATTTCAATATGTAATTAATATAAACAACTCACTGATAAAATATTTTACCTTTTTCTGCACTCAATCTTCAAAATTCATTATGCATTTCATACTTAGAGTAATTCTCAATTCAGAGATAAATTTTCAATGATTAAACTGAAATGCAACTCTAGCAAAACAATAGTTGTATTCCATAAAACTTTCATTTGAAAATTTAAATTGAAAAAATCTGAAGCAGTGTAAAATATATTTACAGTTGATTATATAAAATTATATAAAATTATATATAATGTTTTTTATCTTTATTTTATACATATATGTTTATTTTATATATATTTTATATATCCAATAGTATAGATCTAGATCTTACTCTTCTAACAGAAGCATAGATCTGGCTTGTAGTGGGTGCCTTAGAAATGTTGAACAGATTTATGGATGGATGGGTGGGTGGGTAGATGGATGGATGGATGGATGGATGAATTGATTTGATACCTTTACTTTCTCCCTAGTTTGCCATTCAATTTCCTATTCGGGAAATGCATAACCCAGAAAAGAAAGTGAGAATGAACTTAAGAAAAAAAGTGAATTCACAGAAATCTTCCTTGGACTCCAATTTGCCTGTTTGCCACATTGGACAAAGTTCATACAAACCAAAATTCTACTTTCCGATCCACACAGTTCAGCAACCCAGTACCTTTGACTCTGCTCAGATGTCACCCTCTCCATGGGGCCTTTCCTGACCATCCTGTCTACCTTTGCAGGCCACCTTCTCCACCTCCCATTCCGCTACTGGCACTGCTTTCCTTCCCTGGATGCTTTATTCTTCACCATTGCATTTACCACCATGTAATACATTATAACATTTCCTTATTTGTTGTGTTTGTCCCCACATAGCAGGAGTTTTCATTGGTATTATTCACACATGAATCCCTAGTACCTGCTATCTAGTAGGTGCTCAATCATTATGTAATGAATGAATGGGTGGATGAATGGTTTGAGTTCTAGCAGCTCTTCCACCATTCAGCTCTGTGACCCCAGGAAGTAACTGAACCTCAATCCCTCCATACGTAAAATAGGTAGAGTCATAATACTTAGTTCGTAGGATTGACAGGATACAATCCTACAGAGTTAATGCTTACCTTGTAGAACTAAAGAAAATGTCTACGAAGTGTTTAACATAGTACTACATAGGCATGTGGTAAACACAGACAAAATAGTAGCTGCTATTATTGTTGTTTAAATAATATTATTATTAGATTTATTCTATCAGGTCTATAGCAAGCATGTAAAACAATTACCATTTCTCAAGTAATTATGTCTTAAACAAACAAATAAAAAAACTAGGTCAGGAAAAAATAGCCATGGGACCAATATTTCCTATATAACTGCCTACATTTATCTGTGCTGTGTTTCTGTGTATTCTTTTAAGTCTGGGAAACAGGTCTATCAGACCCACCCTGCCAAGACCCAGGGTGGCTCAGTGTCAGGCCCTACGTCCGTTCTGTTTACTGTCACCAGGGACTAAGGTTCTAAAAGCAGGCACGAGAGGGAAGGCATTCCAGGCGGGTCACCAGCCCGCCCGTGACGACAGAAGCTCCCGGCCTACCTGCTCTGGGACACTCACACAAGCCTTAGATGGCCTGGGGCCTGGCAGCTTGCCCAGTGGAGCCAGCCTGCCCAGCAGCTGGCTAACTGGCAAGTGATGCATTAGCTGCCTTCCTGGCAGACAAGCCACGTGCCCTAGATTCCTCTCAAGGGCCTGCTTCTCCTGCTCCTCCCAGTCTCATCCTTTGAAACCCTTAATTTAATAGGCACATTTCCAGTCTGCCAACCCCTTCATGATGGTCTTAATTCACCTGTTCACTCATTCATTCAACAGATGTTAATTGAGCATCTATGATGGTGCAGTCATTCTGCAGACAAAGAGTAATACATTTATTACTAGTCCTCTGCCCTCAAGGAGTTTCTAATACCTCCCATCAGCATGATGCTTTACAGTTTACAAAACACTTTCCCACAAGTGGTCTTTTTTAATTCTCAAAATGATACTTTACTTAGGATTAGATATTTTTATTTCCCCCATTTTTCATGGGATATGCTAAGAGATCGAGAGACTACCCTGCGGTCTCACAACTTACAAACTCAGGTAATTTGGCTACACAGTAGCTAATATCTAAGCAACAAAAACTTCTCCAAGAAAGGGGGAAGAAATCACATCTCACCAACAGTTGTTATATAAAAGTCACAAAAAGCTCCTTGAGAGATAAAGTCTATTTGATTGTATATCTAATGGCTCCAAAAAGAAATTGCATGTTTTGCATGGTGAGGCGGGAGACTGATTTCCTCTATGACAGAACCAGGGACAACTGGGAAACTTCCAAGAATTTGGATTGAGCACCTCGCCAGATCTAGGATCTATCTGTCCCTGGCCTCTCCCATACAGATGCCCGACTTGGGACTCTTGAAACATCTGAACTCAAAACCCTGACTGCCCAAATGAACTGGATGTGGACAGATGCTGGAAACATGCACACAGGTAAGAAAAACACCTCTTTTCCCCAGAAGCACCATTTCCAGCATCCCCATCTTTAAACCTGAAGTTCTCCAGGGGAAGCATCAGGTACCTTTATAAGGGAAAACATCTTCCCACAGCTCCACCAAGTGGCTGGGTCTGCCCACTGAAAACTTCTCCAAGAAATGGAGAAGAAATCTAGTTCACTCGCTTCAGTGCAAGCCAAGGTACAAAATAACGACTAGGGCCAAGAAAGAGAAGTTGGCCAAATGAAAATGGGGTGGAGAAATTCTGAAGAGACGGAAACCAGGAGGCATGGATGTCCTCAGGGCAGGGAGAAGGAAGGCGGTTGAAGCTCTTTAGCAAAAGGTAATTTGGCAAAAATGTATAGACTCAGAGCTAGAAGTAGCCAACACTTCCCTCCTAATAGATAAGAGAACTGAAACCCAGAGACGTTCATGCTCTCATCATCTGGTAGAAGGGCAATGGTGGATCCTGTGCAAAACACGTTACTGTTGTGATCTTATTTAATCCACGTGAGTCTAAGGCGGAGGTATTACTACTTCCCAATGTTACAGACGAAGATAGGCCAAGGGCCAGCATGCTATGGCCCCCTGCCTGTTTTTATGCCATACGTAATCTAAGAATGGTTTTCACACTTTTGAGTTGCTTTTGAAAATCAAATAAGAATAATATTTCATGATTCATGAAAATTATATGAAATTCAGATTTCAGGGCCATAAATGGAGATTTATTTGAACACAGTAACGTCCATTTCTTTATGTACATCTATGGCTGCTTTTGAACTAGAAGGGCAGAATTGAGTAGTTTCAACAGAGATCATATGGCCATCAAAGCCTAAAATATTTACTATCTGGCTGTCTACAGAAAAAGATACCAGCTCCTAGAATAAAGGCTCAAAGAAGTCAAGGAACCCAAGAAGAAGTGATACAATGGAAAGAGATCAGAAGAATGGGAAGGAGTTAGAAGGCCAGGCCTGTCACTGACTGACCTGTAAGACCAGGGATAACAATCACATGTCCTCCTGGGTTTGTTGGATGGATGGATTAAAAAGTTTAAACATGCAAATACTCTGTCAGCTGCAAAGGGCTCTACATGTTGTGTCTATTGTTATTTATCAGACTGGAGCCAGCTTATAGTCTCAATTTCCCAACATTTCCCATCACATCACACAACCTCTCCTGGCCTTAGTTTCCCCATCTAGAAAATGGAGATAATGATACCCTCCTACGTAGAGACATCATCAAAATGAAAAAAAACAAAAGAGCATGTTTGTGAAAGCCACTTCTGAAATAATTTGTAGATACTTCGTTTCAGGGTCCCGATCTCCTTTTTAAAATGAAACTGAATGCCATGAGTTTTCAGCCTCCAAGGTAGAATATTTGTGAGCCAGAGAAAGGACAGGACAAAGAAATCCAGCGTGGCTTCAGCTTGGAGTCCTGCTTTTTCAAAAAGAGCAGCTGCCTCACTGTTCTTTCAAAAGGGCAACTGATTGGATTCTCTGCACCTTCATTATGCTGGAAGGGCATTTAGGGAAATTAATGTGTCCTTGGGGGATTGCTATCCAGCAGTCCCCTCCAGCCTTGCACTTCGCTCTCACCCCTGGCTTCTCATGTTACCAGCTGGCGATCTCTTCAGAGGTGGTACCAGCCACTCATAGCAGACAGACAGCAGGTGATGAGTGGACTCTGGCCATAGGGACCAATCTCTGTACTGACAGAGTGAATGAGAGGCCAGGCGGGGTGACTCACTCCTGTAATCCCAGCACTTGTGGGAGGCCGAGGCTGGTGGATCACTTGAGGTCAGGAGTTCGAGAGCAGCCTGGCCAATTTGGTGAAACACCATCTCTACCAAAACTATAAAAAATTAGCCAGGCGTGGTGGCTTGTGCCTGTAATCCCAGCTACTTGGGAGGCTGAGTCATGAGAATCACTTGAACCCAGGAGGTGTAAGTTGCAGTGAGCTGAGATTGCGCCATTGCACTCCAGCCTAGCCTGGGAGACACAGCCGAGACTCCCTCTCAAAAAAAATTTAAAAAATAATAAAAATAAATTTAAAAAAAAAAGAGTGGATGAGTAGTCCCTAGGGCAGTTCTAGAAAAGAAGCAAAGACCTACTGCTGAGGCAGGAGCCGGTGAGCAACCCACTCGGTCCACACCTGGCCACAGCACAGATACACCAATTTTCCAGAGAAAATTTAAATAAACACCTTTACCTAAAAGTCCCAGTAGCTCTCACCAAAATACTTGGATCATCGGCCTACCTGCTGGCTCAGATTTTAGTATCCAGTGTAGCCCCTTAGTATCCAGCTACATCCATCTAAAGTAAGTCCAGCCAAAGTTGAAGGGAATAAAGCACAGAGAAATTCCAATGTGAGAGAGGCTGTGTAATATGGAGAATGAAAGCTATTGTAGTCTGATCTGGGTCAAACTCCAGCTCCCACCATTTCTAGCTGTGTGACTTTAGGTAACTTGCTTAACTTCTCTGGGTCTCAGTTTCTGCATCCACAAGATGGAAAGAATGCCTAACAAATATAGTTATTTGGGGAAGATTGTATTAAAATATGCCTGGTATCTGGAAAATAATAAGGGCTCAGTTAAAGGGGAGTTGGGGCAGCAAGTTCTGCTTAGGCATCTTGGTAGCTGTTTGTCTACAAAGACTGCAAAGAACCACTTGCTGCATGTGAATGAATGAATGAACAGAGGAACTGACAAGCAAAAGAGCAGGGTGCCTCATTCTGGCTTCCTGATAACGCCCAGGAGAACCATGATGTCACACTCTTGTGTCCAATTTACAAATGAACAATGTGAGTCCCAACAGCCTACATTATCCATAGAAATCTGGAATTCGAGTCAAGGGTTTACATTTTGGTTTCCGTTTGGGCCTCTGTTTGCTCATCAGGTAAACAGGTAAAATCGTCAAACCTATATTACTGAGCTGTCAAGGGCATCCAAGGAGAGGAGGGGATGTGAGAACATCACATTTGTGGCTATTAAGCATAAAACCTCACTCTCCAGGTAGAAATGTCCTTTAATAAGACACAGATTCCCTATTTGGCTTTAGCCGAAAGGATGAAATTCTAATTATGGAATTTGAGGCATAGTCACATGAGCTTGACAAGTGTCAATGCAGATGAAATGGGAACTTCCCATCACCTTTGCAAATAAGTGGTATATGGCGGTGTGGCCAGGAGTCAGTGACCTTGTCCTCTGAAGGTGTTATCCTGAATTTGTAGAGTCCAGCCTCGACTGTGGCTCTGGCCCCTGAGTGAAACCTGCAGGCAACAGAGCTGCAGAAGACACTGACATACTCCACAAATCCATCCTTGTTCCTTCAGCAGAAGCATCTGGCATAGTTCCCATTTATGAGCACCCACCAAACTTTCAGGGATCTAAGGTTACAGTGAGCTATGCTTCGTGCACTCCACTGGCTCTGTCATAGGTAGAAACCCATCAGAGGAGGCCTTTTCAAATTATACACACACACACACACACACACACACACACAAAATTGGGAGTATTTAATAATAAAAGAATCATCTAATATAAAATTATCTAAACTGTCTCGACTAAACCTTCCCATTAATGCACACACATAGATTGTTTTGTGATAAAAGGCCTTATCTCTTGGCTCAAATTCCAAATTTCTATTGATAATATAGGCTGCTGGGACTCACATTGTTCATCCGTAAATTGGACACAAAGAATGTGATATCATGGTTCTCCTGGGTATTACTAGGAAGCCAGAATGTCCAAGGAGGTACCCGTAGGAATCACTCACCTGTAGGAATGAATGCTGTGTCACCTCAGCCTTCATCTCAGCCTTCACCACAGGTTGGATCTAGGAGAAGAGTTCTTACCAGAGCATGACCCAGAGCCTCTAGACAAAGAGCTCCACAAGTTACTTAGGAAGTGGGAAAATGGAATGAGGAAGCACAGCACAGTCCCTGCCATCTAGCCATCTGCCCTCAGTGTCCTTGGGCTTTGTCCTGAGGAACTCCCTTTTGTGATTGGTTTATTTGTGGTGTTGCTGTTCACCCTCTTGCTCTGATTGGCTATATGTGAATAAGCAAGGCCAAATATGTTGATCCTAGATATGTTAATTAGTGCCTGCTGACTCTATTTCCCCTCCACCTATCATTCTATTTTGTATGGATGTGTAAATTAGGCTACCTTAAAATGCTGATGATGGTCCTTGCTGGGAGACAGACAGACCTCTTGTGCTGATATATTAGTGCCAGAAGTGAGACTTCTAGTTAAAAATCACATACTCATACATTTAACACACCCATAGTAGGTGTTCAATAAATATTCCCTTTCCTGGTTTGTTTTGCTCCCCACTTTCCCCCCTGCCTTATGGCTGAGTTCCTCTTCTTTGTCCTTCCATAGCATCATAGCTCTTTCCATTGTGTATTGGGATCCTCTATTTATCTATTTGTTCTCCCCTCTAGACTACAAGCTCTTTGAAGGCAGTGTTGGGGTCTCTTTTTATTGTGCATCATTGGCACTATTACTGTTCCTCATATTGCTGGTGATAAGTAAATATTGAACTTAGCTGAGCGGAAGCCCAGAATTGTAACTATGAAGGAATGAGACTGTTTTTTTAAAAAATAAATATATCAGAATGCATACATACAAAATGAATGGTGTCCATTTCAGGGAAGTCACCTTAAGAAGGGGTGCACTTGCTGTACCCTGTTGGGGAAACAGCCTTTTTAGTGGGTGACACATTCTTTTGAACAGCTTTAGTGAGAGTGCATTTTCCTCTCCTAATGGGAGGATTTATATGAGAATCCTTTTAGCGACAAGAAACAAAACAGCTAAGTAAAAGCGCCTTAAACAATGAAAATGTGCCAGGCGCGGTGGCTCACGCCTGTAATCCAAGCACTTTGGGAGGCTGAGGTGCATCTCCTGAGGTCAGAAGTTCAAGGCCAGCCTGGTCAACATGGTGAAACCCCATCTCTACTAAAAATACAAAAAGTAGCTGGGCATGGTGGCACACGCCTGTAATCCCAGCTGCTCGGGAGGCTGAGGCAAGAGAATAGCTTGAACCCAGGAGGCAGAGGTTGCAGTGAGCTGAGATCACGCCATTGCACTCCAGCCTGGGTGACAGAGTGAAACTGTGTCACAAAAAAAAAAAAAAAAAAAAAAATAGTGAAAATGTTATTATCTCACACAAGACGACTGGCGTTAATGGTTCCAAGGTTGGCTCAGTAGCTTGACAAAGTCATCAAAGATCCAGGCTCTTTCTATTCTTCTCTACCATTTAGCTTTCTAAAATCCACTGGGTTGTGACCCAATAATCACAGATGGGTGCCTTTGTTCCAGATATCAGACTCTCATACTATTATTTTTGAAGGAAGTAAGAAGGAATGAAGTGGAGGCTCAGCCAGGAGAAAAGAGTAGCTCCCTTCATGTGTCTTTCTCTCCTTTTATGACAGATGGAAATGCTTCCCTAAACACCCCGTCACCTAGCTACCCTTAGCTGCAAAGTAGGCTGAGTACCTGGCACATTCAGTCTCTGAAGCGAAAGGCAGGGAGAGAAGGAAGATGGAGGACGGCTGCTGGGAGGCAACCAAGAAGGGTTCTCAGAGATTTGATTTCTGATAAAAGCCAAAAGTCAGTTGCAATCTGAGCTCTAACCTCAAGGTGGGACCATAAATCATGATAACATGTTCAACACTAACTATACCCCAGATTAGTAGTAAGTCCTCAGCGTATGTTGTCTTAATCTTCCCAACACCCTTGAGGTAGCCACTATTGTTAGCCCCATTTTATCATTGAGGAAACTGACACCAGAAAGGTGAAATTACTCTCCCCAGGGCACACAAATAACAAATGGCAAAGCCCTGCCAACTCCAATATAAGGCTTTTAATTCTAAAACTAGACTGAAAACTATTCATAAGAAGGTTTTATGGCTCATAAAACTGAGGGAGGCTGAGGTGAACAGTTATATTGTGCTTTCCATTTTCGCCTGCACCAACCAGGTCATTTGATCCTCAGAACAATTTGTAGGAAATATTATACTGCAGGAGGATTTTCAGTTGGCCCGCAGCATTTAGCCACACCATTTAATCTGCTTCTCCCTTTCTTCGGTAGTAGCAGAACTCCCAATTTTTAACAGAGATTATGGCCACCCAGAATAGAGACCTTCCTTATATGTAACTAAGTTCTCTTATACATGTAACTAAGTTCTATTATAAACAAAAAGATCTGGCCAATTTCTGAGTCATGCCCTTAAAGAGAATGGCCTTCCCTCTCTTTTCCCCTTCCCCTATGTTGCTACCTGGAAGGTGAATCTGATGGAGAACCATGAACATCAGAGATGAGGGTGAAAGCCTAGGGATGGTAGACATCAAAGTAAGACTCCACCATCAGTACAACCCAGTGTGCTGGCATTGTGGCTTTAATCTCTCAATCCTACATTTCTTATCACTGGACTGTTATAAGAGGAATATACTTCCTATTCAAACCACTGTATTTGAAGTCTCTGTTAAACCAGTGAACTTGTGTTCTAAGATTCCTTACAGATAAAATTTGGGATAACTACCCAGGCTACAGCAGTGCCCTTGCCCTCCCACTTCACCAATAAGTATGAGCTCCCCTAATTAAATATGTGCCCCCGACCTTGACCTGATGGCCACCAGAGTGAACAATTAACCCAAAATGGGTCAGAGGCCTTTTTCTACATCTATTTGCAATGAGGATTAAGTGATTCTAGTTTGGTCTGAGCTGATGACTTGAGTAGAGGTGATGTAAGCTCCAGAGCTGTGGACCAAGAAGCAGAAAAAGTCAGTCTATAAACAGAGATTGAAGCAGGTGAGCAGAGAGAAGCTGTATGGTCCCCGATGGCTTTTACAACCCTGATCCCAGTCTTAGCCAAAGGTTCAGCTGCATCTCTTTCCTTAAATTCTGCAAACCATCTCTATATTTTTACAGTAAATCCCCCACTTTGAGCTTCCCTAGCTCAAATAGGTGTTTGTTACACTTGCAAGCAGAGTTGCAAATAATATCATGAGACTCAGTAAAGCCAAGCAAGTGGCAGGACCAAGCCACAGGCTCAGCTTCTGTCATTCTGTGTCCACGGCTCTCCCCTCAGTAGACATACTTCACAGCTTAATGGGGAAAGCTGGTCTCACCTCTCTTTTCTTTTTCAATGGACACATCTGGGAAAGACAGGATTTAGGAAACGAAGTTCTTAAATTCCAGTCTGGCCTAGGTCCCCTAAGTTCCACCTAATACTTGAAATAGGAGTTGAGTCTCCGCCATCTCACTTCTTTTCAGAAAGCCCAAATGTATCTCTGGAACTTTTATAATTATAGTCATGCATCAACTAATGATGGGGTACACTCTGGGAAATTCATCATTTGGTAATTTCCTTGTGTGAACATCAGAGTATGCTTACATAAACCTAGATGGTGTTGGCTACTCCAAACCGAGGCTATACGGTAGAGCAGGGGTGTTCAATCTTTCAGCTTCTCTAGGCCACATTGGAGGAAAAATTGTCTTTGGCCACACATAAAATACAATACACTAACACTAACGATAGCTGATGAGCTACAAAAAAAAAAAAAAAAAAAAAAAAAATTGCAAAACAAAATCTCATAATGTTTTAAGAAAGTTTACACATTTCTGTTGGGTGGTGTTCAAAGCCATCCTGGGCCACATGCAGCCCGTGGGCCATGAGTTGACAAGCTTGTGTAGAGTCTATTGCTCCTAGATTACAAACCTGTATAGCACGTAACTGTACTGAATACTGTAGGCAATTGTAACACAATGGGAAGTATTCTTGTATCTAAATATATCTAAACATAAAGAAGATATAGTAAAAATACAGTATATAAGATTAGAAAATGGTACCCCTGTACCGGGCACTTCCCATGAGTGGAGCAGGACTGGAAGTTGCTTTGGGTGAGTCACTTAGCCACACCATTTAATCTGCTTCTCCCTTTCTTTGGTAGTAGCAGAACTCCCAATTTTTAACAGAGATTATGGCCATCCAGAATAGAGACTATATTTCCCAGCCTTCCTTATATGTAATTACATTCTCTTATACATGTAACTAAGTTCTATGTAACTGGAAGTTACTTTGAGTGAGTGGCGAGTGAAGGTGAAGGTTGAGAACAGTACTGGATATGACTGTAGACTTTAGAAATACTGTACACTTAAGCTACACTAAATTTATTTTTAAAATGTTTTTCTTTCTTCAATCAATGAACCTTGATAATAAAGCTTACTGTAACCTTTTTACTTTATAGACTTTTTAACGTTTTCAACTTTATGACTCATGTAATAACACTTAGCTTAAAATACAAACATTGTGCAACTGTATATAAATATTTTCTTTCTTTATACCCTTATTCTATAAGCTTTTCCATTTTTTTAATTTTTTATTTTTATTTTTTAAACTTTTTTTGCTAAAAACTATGCAAACACACACATTGATCTAGTCCTACACAGTCAGGATAATCAGTATCACCACCTTCCACCTCCACATCTTGCCCCACTGGAAGGACTTCAGTGGTAATAACACACATGGGGCAGTCATCTCTTATGATAACAGTGCCTTCTTCTGGAATGACCTCCCTGGAGCTGTTTTACAGTTAACTTCTTCTTTTTATAAGTAGAAGGAATGTACTCTAAAATAACAACAAAAAGCACAGTATACTAAATGCGTGCACCCATAACATCGTCATTTATTATCATTATTAAGCATTATCTACTGTGCATCCTTGTATGTGCCGGACTGCTATATGACTGGCAGCACAGTGCTTTGTTTACACCAGCATCACCACAGATATGTGAGTAATGCATTGCACTGCAACAACTCCTGGATGAGTTAAAGTTCACATCTTATTCAAGTCACCTCCATGCTTAAAACTCTTCAATGTCTTCCATTTCTTTGGTGTTAAAGTTCACAGGCCTTGACCGCGGGACCCACCCTTCTTAGCCTGTCCCCTGCCTACTCTCCATCTATCTTCGAGTCCATGGTGATGCTCCAGCAGCCCTGACAGCCTGCACCTTCTCTCCTTGCCTCTCTGACTTCGTTCATGCCCTTTTCTCATTTAACGATCAAGGAACATGCCAATTACTCACCTTTAGTATTAGGCTGGTGCAAAAGTAATGCAGTTTTTGCCATTAAAAATAATCTTTGCCATTAGAAGTTATCTTTTCCTGTGGCAACAACCAACGTCCGAAATCTCAGGGGTTTATGATAAGAAATTATTTCTCAAATGTGGGTTCACCAGTCTTCTGTGGCTCTGCTGGGTGTAGCTGGGTTTAGCTCCAGTTCAAGTGTGAGCTTTTTGTCTACAAATTGGAGGACCCGGACTGGAAGAGAAGCCACTCTCTGGGGCACGTTGATCTCATGATGGAGGCAGATGCTCAAGAGGTCAAGCCAGCCACAAGAGCACATGTCAAGCTTCTGACCAGATCTGGTGTATGTCAGCTCTGTTCCATTGCATTGCCAAGGGCAAGTCACATTAGGGGGCCAAAGGCCAATGAGGCAAGAGTGTGTACTCCTTACACTGCAAAGTGGGAAGGACAATGAATATCTGAAATGCAATAACACAATCTACTGCACTTCTGTTTCCACGGGATCACCATTCAGGAGAGAACAATATTAAGAGATTGCTTCCTCTCTCAACAATCTCTCACTATCCAAGTGGGAAGATGGAAAAGGGAACTGTCCCAAATAAGGTCTCTCCCTAGAAACCTGCCTGCCTATTTTTTCCTTTCCTTGTGTCCTGTGATAAGTTCACCAGTGCAGGATTTAGCCCCCAACAAAAGGTAAGTCAGTCTATTAATAGGGCAAAGGAGCAGGAAGACCATACCAACTTCAGAGAGACCCAAGCTGAGATCCACCTTTACCAGCATAAAACTGATCTTTTCACTTCTATCTGACTCCTGTGTCCATTTCTCAGGGGTTACAGTATGAAGGAGAAGAGAACTGACTAACGTTTCACCAAACCCCCGATACTTAGAACGCACTAACCTCTGTCAGGCTCTATCTGGCTAACATCTACTCATTCCTGAACAATAGTAATTAAAAAATAATAATAATAACTAACACTCGTGTAATGCTTACTATGTGTTAGTCACTGTCATAAGTGTTTTTCAAATATTTATCAATTTAAAACTCATGCAGCCTGGGCATGGTGGCTTATGTCTGTAATCTCAGTGCTTCGGGAGGCTGAGGCAGGAGAACTGCTTGAAGTCAGGAGTTCAAGATCAGCCTGGCCAACATAGCAAGACCTCTAAAAAAAAAATTAGCCAGGCATAGTGGCACATGCCTGTAGTCCCAGCTACTCAGGAGGCTGAGGAGGGAAGATCCCTTGAGCCCAGGTGTTTGAGGCTACAGTGAGCTATGATTGTGCCACTGCACTCCAGCCTGGACAACAGAGTGAGACCATGTCTCAATCATAATAGTAATAATTAATTAATCAAATTCATGTAAACACTATAAGGTAGACACTACTATTTTTAAGATCCACAAATCAAAGATGAATGAACTGAGGCACAGAGAAGTCAAGGGACTTGACCCAGGTCACATAATTAGTATCAGAGCCAGATTCCAACGTGGGCAACATGGTAGGAAACCAGGACCCGAACACTATGCTTTACTGCCTCTAGCTCCCCTGCATATTGTCTCCCAGGCTGGATGAGTGGAGTCCTTCTCTTATTGGTGTCTGCAAAGCACCATACAAACTCCTATCACAGCACTGACGACTGTTACAGAGTAATCTGTTTACGAGTCTGTCTTCTCCTTTTGGCTCTGAGACTTCATTGTTTTTTTTGTTTTTTGTTTTTTTTTAAGAGATAGGGTCTAGCTCTGTCACACATGCTGGAGGCCAGGGCATCATTATAGCTCACTGTAGCCTCAAACTCCTGCCTCAAGCAATCTTTCCACCTCAGCCTCCCAAATAGCTGAGACTAGAGGGGGCACAGCACTGTGTCTGGCTACTTTTTGTTTTACTTTTTGTAGAGATGGGGGTCTCACTTTGTTGCCCAGGTCTCGAACTCCTGACTTCAAGTGATCCTCTTGCCTTGGCCTCCCAAACTGCTGAGATTATAGGCATCAGACACAATGCCCAGTTGGCTCTGAGATTCTTGAGGACATGAAATGCATCTTGTTCTTACTTTATCTCTTCAGCCTAAGAAGATAGTTTTCTTTATTCACTCAACATTACCCGAGCATGACTAATGGCAAGCACTGTGCTAAGTGCGACTCCATTATTTCTTCAATCCACATGCTGTTCCAGATGACCGCAAACTTGTAAAGTTAGAATGGGAGACTGCAAACAAAAATGCGCTGCAATAATTCCCCTCCATGAATCAATTACCCCACTCCTTGAATCTAGGCTGGTTTTGTGACTTGCTTTGACCAATAAAATGAAGTGGAAATGATGTCCAGCCAGTTCCAAACTTGGACCTCAAGAGTCCTTACCCACTTCTGCTCACTCCCTTGAGGCCCTAGGTAGTACCACAGGAATAAGCCTGGGCTAGGCCAGCCCACTGGAGAATGGGAGACCATATGAAGCAGAGATAAGCCAGCGTAGCTGAGGCCATCCTAGACCAGCCTGGCCTTGGGTTATCTTGCAACTGACTGCAGACACATGAACCCAGAAGACATAAGTCCCACCTGGCCCAGATAATGAGAAACAGCCAGTGAAAACAGAGTCTCATGAGCTAAACAAATTGCTATTGTTATAAGCTACTAAGTTTTGGAACTGTTTGTTACCCAGCAAAAGCTAACTAATAAAATGGCAACCTGGGTTTGTCCAAGGATGGTGGTGAGAGTTACAGTGACTGTGCACAGACTCTCCTAAGGATGAAGAAGTGAGACAGCAACCAGCCCACATGCTGTCCTTGTCAATTAAGCCAAAGACCCCAGTTCTGCCTCTTCCCTTTTCCTGTCACTCCAAAGACTAGTCACATGGTCTGCAAAATGAGAAAGGACTATGGATGGTTCAAATACTGGATAAAAATAAGCCAGACAGGCCAACAGACCCCTCGTTCCAGTCTTCAAGGGTTTTAACATACCAGCTCTTAATCCCTGAGATAAACTTTACTCTACCAGGAAGTGACTATTGTGTATCTCAGAATTAGAACCTTTCAAGGAAATGTTCAATGATACCCAGGCGTGGTGGCTCATGCCTGTAATCCTAGCACTTTGGGAGGCTGAGGAGGGCGCATCACTTGAGGTGAGGAGTTCAAGGCCACCCTGGCCAACATGGCGAAACCTCGTCTCTACTAAAAATTCAAAAACTAGCTGGGCATGGTGGCGAGCACCTGTAATCCCAGCTATTCGGGAGGGTGAGGCAGGAGAATCACTTGAACTCAGGAGGCAGAGGTTGCAGTGAGCCAAGATCACACCACTGCACTCCAGCCTGGGCAATAGAGACTCTGTCAACAAAAAAAAAAGGAAGAAGAAGAAGGAGGAGGAAGAGGAGGAGGAGGAGGAGGAGGAGGAGGAGGAGGAGAAGGAGGAGGAGAAGAAGAAGACAAAGTGCTGGGAAAGAATCTCATGTATTCAAAGGGAATGAAGCCAGTTCTTTTAGAAATAGTGACATGACTCTTGAAGAGAACACATGTGTGGTTAGTGATTAAGGACTCCAAATTTCTTGAAAAGGATGAGAACCTTCCAGTTCTCTCGCCAAATCTTTACTCCTCTGCCCCGGCAAAGCTTTTCATTTCCACCTAATGAGCTCTGTCTCAAAAAACCAAGGGTAGCTTCTGATCTCTCCAGGAAAGAGGAGCATCTTTTTTATTGGCTTCTTCATGCCCTGCTGTATTTATTTATTTATTTATTTATTTATTTTTTATTTTTATTTATTTATTTTTTTTGAGACGGAGTCTCGCTGTGTCACCCAGGCTGGAGTGCAGTGGCGCGATCTCGGCTCACTGCAAGCTCCGCCTCCCGGGTTCACGCCATTCTCCTGCCTCAGCCTCCGAGTAGCTGGGACTACAGGCGCCCGCCACCACGCCCGGCTAGTTTTTTGTATTTTTAGTAGAGACGGGGTTTCACCATGTTAGCCAGGATGGTCTCGATCTCCTGACTTCGTGATCCACCCGCCTTGGCCTCCCAAAGTACTGGGATTACAGGCTTGAGCCACCGCGCCCGGCCACCCTGCTGTATTTATATAGCCCAAGTCAATAGCCTCAAGGTGCATTTCTCTGTTGTAACTAGGAGACAAGCCTTTCTCAGGAATAGCCTTTTGTAAGGTATTCATTGAAGAAAAATCTAGTGAACTGGCACAGTGATAGGTCCTGAAAATAAAACAGTGAAAGGACATAGGACCTGCCCGCTGGAAGAGGAAGGGCATGAAGAAGGATGACAAAGAAGAGGAAGGGGAGAAGATCCTTATAACTACCATGGATTTTTGCTTCTTCAGTTTGTGTATTTCATTTTGGTTTAAGCTTTTGTGTATTGAGACCCTGGCACCGTGCTAGGCTCAGGGAAGAAAAGTGTGTTAAGAAAATAAACAGGATCTGCTTTCAGAAAAATAATAGTAATTATTGTTAATAACATTGCTATGATAACTTCCTTGGTTTTATTTGCTTTTACTTGTTTGATGTCAAATCTTATAACATTTGCTATTTTAACCATTTTTTAGTGTACAGTTCAGTGGCATCAAGCACATCCCCATTATTATGCAATCATCACCACTATCCACCTCGACAACTTCTTCATCTTCCACAACTGAAACTCCATGTCCATTAACAACTATTTTTCTATGTCCCCTTCCCCCAGCCCTTGGAAACTACTGTAGAGATTTTCTGTCTCTGTAGATTTGACTGCTCTCAGGCATAATAAAATAGAAACTTCAGCTGAATTAAATTTAAAGGAGTTTAATTGAGCAATGAACAATTCAAGAATTGGGCAGTCCCCAGAATCACAGCAGATTCACAGAGACTCCGACACAGCCACCTGGTGGAAAAAGATTTATAGACAAAAAAAAAAAAAAAGGGAAATGATGTACAGAAATTAGAAGTGAGGTACAGGACGACTGGATTGGTTACAACTCAGTATATGCCTTATTTAAACATAGTTTGAACACTTACAGCAGTGTAAGTGGCTTACAGCAGTGTTTGAATGGTTGAAGTGTAGCCACTGGGATTGGCCAAGACTTCACTAGTGTTACAGTTGCATACTACTAAGTTAGGTTTTCAATTTTGTCTGCCTATTAAGCTAGGTTACGGTTCATCACAAGGACTCAAATATATGGAAAGTATGGAGTCCTTCTCAGGCCATACTTAGTTTGCTTTAACAGGTATATAAGTGGAATCATACAATATTTGTCCTTTTGTATCTGGATTATTTCACTGAGCATAATGTCTTCAGGTTTCATCCATGCTATAGAATTGGTAAGAATTCCCTCCCACTTTAAGACTGGATAATATTCCTTTGTTGGATATATCCCTTTTGTTTACCCATTCATCCTTCAGTGGATACTTGAGTTGCTTTCACATGGTGACTGCTGTGAGTAATGCTACTCCGAACATGGGTGTGCAAATCTCTCTCCAAGTTCCTGCTTTCATTTCTCTCGGGTATACACTCAGAAGTGGAATTGCTGGATCACATGGTGGTTCTATGTTTCATATTTTGAGGAGGTGCCATACTGTCTTCCACAGTGGCTGTGCCATTTTACATTCCCACCAACAGTGCACAAGGGTTCCAATGTCTCCACATCTTCACCAACACTTGTTATGTTGTGTTTTCTTTTTTAAAAATAATAATGGGTGCATGTGTTGGTGTGTGTATCTCCTTTAGGTTATAATTTGCATCTCCCTGATGATTAATAATATTGATTATATTTCCATGTGCTTATCGGCCACTTGTATCTTCTTTGGAGAAATGTCTGTTCAAGGCCCTTGGTTTTATTTTTCCTGATCAAATTTTGCTTTCACGTTTTGTTCCAGGCACTCTAGCAAGCACCACAGATGCCTTATTGGATTTAACCTCCCTACAAGAAAAATGAGGGGGTTATTGTCTTTATTTTACAGGTAAGAAAACTGAGGCTTTTTTCATGGCTTGCCCCAGGGGCCACCTCAGAAGGGGCAGAAAGGGATTTGAGGCAGGCCTGGCTGACCCCACTAAGTCACACTGCAGTTCAGGTGGAGAAGACCTGCAGAAGGGAGTGGGAGGGGAAACCCAGTATCCACTTGCCCCCGTGGGACTTGTCTTTGGGTCCCACATATCCCCTTTGGTGCCTTTTGCTGCAGTTCCTACCCCTCTTTCTTCTTTCCCTTCCCTTTTCTTTCCTTTTTGGGTCTGGGCTAAGTAAATATCTCCTTCTTACCCGCCAGGAGGTGATAAATTCTTAGTACCCCAGTGAGAATCACTCCCTCCCATTTTCAAAGGAATGAACTGGAAGAGAAAGTCCCCAGAAAGATCCCCTAGAGGGTCACCCCTGGGTATCTGACTGAGAATCTGAATCTAACCTGGGGCAAGCAGACCCGAGACCCACCCCCATAACCTGGTGAATAGCAAATTTTTTTTTTTTAGCTAGGAAGTGTTACCCAACTATTTGCTAGTTCTTCATAAAAATGAATTGTTGGGAACTCACCACAGCGTGGCAAAGTGGCTGTGGCCAGACTACCTCTCTAGATTCCTCCTCTCTGGGCAGGGCATCTCTGAAAGAAAGCAGCAGCCCCAGTCAGGGGCTTACAGATAAAACTCCCATCTGCCTGGGACAGAGTACCTGGGGGGAGGCAGCTGTAGGCATGGGCACAGTTTCAGCGGACGTAAATGTCCCTGCCTGCCTGCTCTGAAGAAAGCAGTGGATCTCCCAGCACAGTGCTCAAGCTCTGCTAAGGTATATAAGTGGAATCCTCCTCAAGTGGGTCCCTGTCTCCCGTGCCTCCTGGCTGGGTGACACCTCCCAGCAGGGGTCAACAGACCCTCATACAGGAGAGCTCCAGCTGGCATCAGGTGGGTGCCTCCTCTAGGATGAAGCTACCAGAGGAAGGAGCAGACAACAATCTTTGCTGTTCTGAAGCCTCTGCGGGTGGTACCCAGGTAAACAGGGTCTGGAGTGGACCTCCAGCAAATTCCACCAGACCTGCAGAAGAGGGGCCTGACTGTTAGAAGAAAAACTAACAAACAGAAAGCAGTAACACCAACATCAACAAAAAGTACCCCCACACAAAAACCCCATCCAAAGGTCATCATCAAAGATCAAAGGTATATAAATCCACGAAGATGGGGGAAAACCAGCCCAAAAATGCTGAAAATTTCAAAAAGCAGAAAGCCTCTTCCCCTCCAAATGATCACAACTCCTCTCCAGCAAGGGCACAAAACTGGAAGAAGAATGAGTTTGACGAATTGACAGAAGTAGGCTTCAGAAGGTGGGTAAAAACAAACTCCTCTGAGCTAAAGGAGCAGTTCTAACCCAATGGAAGGAAACTAAGAACCTTGATAAAAGGTTACAGGAGCTGCTAACTAGAATAACCAGTTTAGAGAAGAACATAAATGACCTGATAGAGCCGAAAAACACAGCACAACAACTTTGTGAAACATACACAAGTATCAATAGCCAAATCGATCAAGTGGAAGAAAGGATATTAGAGATTGAAGATCAACTTAATGAAATAAGGTGTAAAAACAAGATTAGAGAAAAAAGAATGAAAAGAAACTAACAAAGCCTCCAAGAAATATGGGACTACGTGAAAAGACCAAACCTATGATTGATTGGTGTACTTGAAAGTGACAGGGAAAATGGAACCAAGTTGGAAAACACTCTTCAGGATATTATCCAGGAGAACCTTTCCAACCTAGCAAGACAGGCCAACATTTAAATTCAGGAAATACAGAGAACACAACTAAGATACTCCTCGAGAAGAGCAACCCCAAGACACATAATTGTCAGATTCTCCAAGGTTGAAATGAAGGAAAAAAATGTTAACGGCAGCCAGAGAGAAAGGTCAGGTTACCTACAAAGGGAAGCCCATCAGACTAACAGTGGATCTCGCTGCAGAAACCCTACAAGCCAGAAGAGAGTGTGGCCAATATTCAACATTCTTAAATAAAAGAATTTTCAACACAGAATTTCATATCCAGTCAAACTAAGGTTCATAAGACAAGGAGAAATAAAATCCTCTACAGAAATGCAAATTTTGAAGGATTTTGTCACCACCAGGCCTGCCTTACAAGAGCTCATGAAGGAAGCACTAAATATGGAAAGGAAAAATCAGTACCAGCAACTGCAAAAACACACCAAAATATAAAGACCAATGACATTATGAAGAAATTACATCAACTAATGTGCAAAATAACCAGCTAGCATCATGATGACAGGATCAAATTCACACATAATAATATTAACTTTAAATGTAAATAGGCTAAATGCCCCAATTAAAAGACACAGGCTGGCAAGCTGGATCAAGAGTCAAGCCCCATTGGTGTACTGTATTAAGGAGACCCAACTCACATGCAAAGACATACATAGGCTCAAAATAAAGGGATGGAGGAATATTTACCAAGCAAATAGGAACCAAAAAAAAAAAAAAAAGCAGGGGTTGCAATCCTATTCTCTGATAAAACAGACTTTAAACCAACAAAGATCAAAAGAGACAAAGAAGTGCATTACATAACAGTAAAGGCATAAATGCAACAAGAAGAACTAACTATCCTAAATATGCTCCCAATGCAGGAGCACATAGATTCATAAAACAAGTTCTTAGAGACCTACAAAGAGACTTAGACTCCCATGCAACAATAGTGGGAGACTTCAACACCCCACTGTCAATGTTAGACAGATCAATGAGACAGAAAATAAACAAGGACATTCAAGATTGAACTCAGCTCTGGACCAAGCAGACCTAACAGACATCTACAGAACTCTCCACCCCAAATCAACAGAATATACATTCTTCTCAGCACCACATAGCACTTATTCTAAAATTGACCACATAATTGGAAATAAAATACTCCTCAGCAAATGTAAAAGAACAGATATCATAACAAACAGTCTCTCAGACCACAGTGCAATCAAATTAGAACTCTAGATTAAGAAAGTCACTCAAAACTGCGCAACTACATGAAAAATGAGCAACCTGCTCCTGAATGACTACTGGGTAAATAATGCAATTAAGGCAGAAATAAAGAAGTTCTTTGAAACCAATGAGAACAAAGAGACAACATACCAGAATCTCTAGGACACAGCTAAAGCAGTGTTAAGAGAGAAATTTATGCACTAAATGCTCACATCAGAAAGTAGGAAAGATCTAAAACTGGCACCCTAACATCACAATTAAAAGAACAGGAGAAGCAAGAGCAAACAAATTCAAAAGCTAGCAGAAGACAAGAAAGAACTAATATCAGAGCAAAACTGAAGGAGATAGAGACATGAAAACCCCCTCAAAAAATCAATGAATCCAGGAGCTGTTTGTTTGAAAAGATTAACAAAATAGATCACTAGCCAGACTAATAAACAAGCAAAGAGAGAAGAATCAAATAGAGACAATAGAAAATGATAAAGGGTATATCACCACTGATCCCACAGAAATACGAACTACCATCAGAGAATACTATAAACACCTCTACACAAATAAACTAGAAAATCTAGAAGAAATGGATAAATTCCTGGACACATATGCCCTCCCAAGACTAAATCAGGAAGAAGTCAAATCCCTGAATAGACTGATCATAAGTTCTGAAATTGAGGCAGTAATTAATATCCTACAAACCAAAAAAAGCCCAGGACCAGACAGATTCACAGCTGAATTCTACCAGAGTTACAAAGAGGAGCTGGTACCATTCCTTTTGAAACTATTCTAAGCAACAGAAAAACAGGAACTCCTCCCTAACTCATTTTATGAGGCCGGCATCATCCTGATACCAAAATCTGGCAGAGACACAACAAAAAAAGAAAATTTCAGGCCAATATCCCTGATGAACACCAATGCGAAAATCCTCAATAAAATACTGGTAAACCGAATCCAGTAGCACATCAAAAAGCTTATCCACCATGATCAAGTTGGCTTCATCCCTGGGATGCAAGCCTGGTTCAACATATGCAAATCAACAAATGTAATCCATCACATAAACGGAACCAATGACAAAAACCACAGGATTATCTCAATAGATCCAGAAAACGCCTTCAATAAAATTCAACACCCCTTCATGCTAAAAACTCTCAATAAACTAGGTGTTGATGGAACATATCTCAAATAATAAGAGATATTTATAGCAAAATCATAGCCAATATCACACTGAATTAGCAAAAGCTGGAAGTATTCCTTTTGAAAACCGGCACAAGACAAGGATGTCCTCTCTCACCACTCCTATTCAACATAGTATTGGAAGTTCTGGCCAGGGCAATCAGGCAAGAGAAAGAAATAAACCATATTCAAATAGGAAGAAAAGAAGTGAAATTGTCTCTGTTTGCAGATGACATGATTGTATATTTAGAAAACCCCATCATCTCAGCCCCAAAACTCCTTAAGCTGAGAAGCAACTTCAGCCGTCTCAGGATACAAAATCAATGTGGAAAAATCAAAAACATTCCTATACACCAATAATAAGACAAACAGAGAGCCAAATCATGAGTGAACTCCCATTCACAATTGCTACAAAGAGAATAAAATACCTAGGAATATAATTTACAAGGGACATGAATGACCTCTTCAAGAAGAACTATGAACCACTGCTCAAAGAAATAAGAGAGGACACAAACAAATGGAAAAAAAAAAAAGTTATGCTCATGGACAGGAGGAATTAATATCATGAAAATGGTCATACTAACCAAAGTAATTTATAGATTCAATGCTATTCCCATCAAGCTACTGTTTACTTTCTTCACAGAATTAGAAAAAAACTACTTTAAATTTCATACAAAACCAAAAAAGAGCCCATATAGCCAAGACAATTCTAGGCAAAAAGAACAAAGCTCAAGGCATCACGCTACCTGACTTCAAACTATACTACAAAGCTACAGTAACCAAAACAGCATGGGACTGGTATCAAAACAGATATATAGACCAATGAAACAGAATAGAGGCCTCAGAAATAACACCACAGATCTACAACAATCTGATCTTTGACAAACCTGACAAAAACAAGCAATGGGGAAAGGATTCCCTATTTAATAAATGGTATTGGGAAAACTGGCTAGCCATATGCAGAAAACAGAAACTGAACCCCTTCCTTACACCTTATACAAAAAATAACTCAAGATGGATTAAAGACTTAAACGTAAAACCTAAAACCATAAAAACTCTAGAAGAAAAGCTAGGCAATATCATTCAGGACATAGGCATGGGCAAACACTTCATGACTGAAACACCAAAAGCAATTGCAACAAAAGCCAAAATTGACAAATGGGATCTAATCAAACTAAAGAGCTTCTACACAGCAAGAGAAACTATCAACAGAGTGAATAGGCAACCTATAGAATGGGAGAACATTTTTGCAATCTATCCATCTGACAAAGTTCTAATATCCAGAATCTATAAGAAACATAAACAAATTTACAAGAAAACAACAACGCCATCAAAAGGTGGAGGAAGGATATGAACAAACACTTCTCAAAAAAAGACATTTATGTGGCCAACAAAAATATAAAAAAATGCTCATCATTGCTGGTCATTAGAGAAATGTAAATCAAACCCAAAATGAGATACCATCTCAGTCAGTGAGAATGGTGATCATTAAAAAGTCAGGAAACAACAGATGCTGGAGAGGGTACGGAGAAATAGGAATTCTTTTACACTGTTGGTGGGAGTGTAAATTAGTTCAATCATTGTGGAGGACAGTGTGGTGATTCCTCAAGGATCTAGAACCAGAAATACCATTTGAACCAGCAATCCCATTACTGGGCATATACCCAAAGGATTATAAATCATTTCACTATAAAGACACATGTACACATACTGCAGCACTGTTCACAATAGCAAAGACTTGGAACCAACCCAAATGCCCATCAATGATAGACTGGATAAAGAAAATGTGACACATATACACCATGGAATACCATGCAGCCATAAAAAAAGGATGAGTTTATGTCCTTTCAGGGACATGAATGAAGCTGGAAACCATCATTCTCAGCAAATTAACACAGGAACAGAAAACCAAACAGCGCATGTCCTGACTCATAAGTGGAAGTTGAACAATGAGAACACATGGACACAGGGAGGGGATCATCACACACCAGGGCCTGTTGGGGAGTTAGGGGAAGGGGAGGGAGAGCATTAGGACAAATACCTAATGTATGCTGGGCTGAAAACATAGATGACAAGCTGATGGGTGCAGCAAACCACCATGGCACATGCAAACCTATGTAACAAGCCTGCATGTTCTGCACGTGTATCCCAGAACTTAAAGTAAAATTTAAAAAAAAGGAAGAATTGTTGGCGAGTGTCATGGCGGCCGGTGTCGAGTTGGCAGGCATTGCTCACGGAACTGGGGAAACGCACTAGAGCAGAGGAAGAAGTGACCCAATCTGGACAGCGGGAATTCGTGGGAATGAGCAGAAACCCTGCATGGGTGACTGTGTCACTAGAGGTAGGCACCTGGTCAAGTCTCAGGCCAGGCCTCTGCGGTTCTAAGCAGAACTCGGAGCCGGCGTTGCCTAGGAACCCCGCCTTGTGTTATCGAATCCTGAGTGTTTTGGACTAGTCTCACGAAGGCAGGCGTTCAAGGATATTTGGTCAGATCGTCCGACAGCACTAAGCCTTTCTTTTCCGAGCGGGCCAGGTCGTTCACTAAAGTCACCGCGATGTCGTCCTGGCTTGGGAGCCTCGGCTCGGCTGGGGCCAGTCTCTGGGTCAAGTCGAGGACAGCCTGGCTTCCCTCACTGGCCAGATTTCAAACTTTACAAAGGTTATGCTGATGGAGGACTGGGAGGAAGTGGAAGTAGAATTACCTGATTCTAGGACAAAGGAAATTGAAGCCATTCATTCAATCTTGAGATCAAGAGAATGAAAGGCGTAAGAAACTTTTTACTGATCTGGAAGTGAAATATGAAGCATCAGAGCTTCAAATTAAACCAGAATTCTACAAGTTGCAGAAATCAACTTCAACAAAAAGAGGTAGAAATCAGCCATCTTAAAGCCAGACAGATTGTGCTCCGGGATCAGTTGCTGAAACTGCCGTCATCTACTCAGTCAGTACCTTCGGGAGTTGGCGATGTACCAGCAACCACTGCAGCTTCATTCTTTTATGTGATTAGTTATCATTCTTCAGCTTTCCATGACGATGACGTGGACTTTGTTGATATAATTTTGTTCCAACGAGAAATAAACCGACTCTCAAATGAAGTTTCAAGGCTTTAGTCTGAAGTTGGCTATTGGAGGCATATTGCTTAGACTTTGAAAGCACAAAGAACACATAGCTCTGCCCAAAGTGAAACATGCAAACTATGAAATATCATTAAGGAACTGAAACAGAACCGAAGTCAGGAAATTGATGACCATCAACATGAAATATCAGTACTGCACAAAGCACACCAACAGAAATAAGTCGACGACATCGAGAAGAATTAAGTGACTATGAAGAACGAATTGAAGAACTCAAAAATCTGTTACAACAAGGTGGCTCTGGAGTTACAGAAATTGATCACTCTAAAATCTATGAGATGCAAAAACTATCCAACCTCTACAAACAGAAAAAGTGAAGTCCACCAAAAAAAAATTGAGGAGCTTGAGGATAAAATAAAAGATACAAATAAAAAATTATCTTCTGCAGAAAATGGTAGAGTTATTTTGAGGAGAGAATAAGAACAGCTAAATGTGGAAAAGAGATAAATAATGGAAGAATGTGAAAACTTGAAATTGGAGTGTAGTAAATTGCAGTCTTATGCTATGAAGCAAAGTGATACTGTGATAGAAAAGTAAAGAATTCTTGCACAGTGTGCCTCAGTGGAAGAAGTGTTCAGAGTACAACAAGCACTGTCTGATGCCAAAAATGAAATAATGAGATTGAGTAGTTTAAACCAGGATAACAGTCTTGCTGAAGACAATCTGAAACTTAAAATGTATATCAAAGTTTTAGAAAAAGAGAAGTCATTACTGAGTCAAGAAAAGGAAGAACTTCAGATATCACTTTTAAAATCCAACAATGAATATGAAGTAATTAAAAGTACAGCTACAAGAGGCATAAGTTTGCATTCAGAATTAAATGACTTAAGACTTAATTTGGAGGCAAAGGAACAAGAACTCAATTAGAGTATTAGTGAAAAGGAAATACTGATAGCTGAGATAGAAGAATTGGACAGAGAAAATCAAGAAACTACAAAGCACATGATTTTGATAAAAAATCAGCTATCAAAACAACAAAATGAAGGAGATAGCACCATCAGTAAACTGAAACAAGATCTAAATGATGAAAAAAAGAGAGTTCGTCAACTTGAAGATGATAAAATGGACATTCCTAAAGAGTTGGATGTACAGAAAGAAAAGTTAATTCAAAGTGAAGTGGCCCTAAATGATTTACATTTAACCAACCAGAAACTTGAGGACAAAGTAGAAGTTTTAGTAGATAAGCTAAATAAATCACACACACAAAAAAATTGTAAGCATCCAGGAGAATTTGGAACTTAAGGAGCATATTAGATAAAATGAGGAGGAGCTTCCTAGAGTCAGGAATGAGTTAACTCAGTCTCTAAATCAAGACTCTAGTAGTAATTTTAAGGACAACTTACTTAAAGAAAGAGAAGCCAAAGTCAGAAACTTAAAGCAAAGTCTTTCAGAATTAGAACAGCTCAATGAAAATTTAAAGACAGTTGTTTTTGATGTCAAAATGGAAAATGAAAAGTTAGTTTCAGCATGTGAAGATGTGAGGCATCACTTGGGAAGAATCTATTGCTACTAACAATCAGCTTTCTCTGGGAAAAAATCACCAATGTGGAGACTCCAAAAATGGAAAAAGGAGGGAAAGAAGCAGAATTGTGTCGGGCTGTAAAGAGGCTGTTGGAAGAAGTAAACACATGAGAGAAAACCACTGAAGAACTGTCAAATGCACGTAATTTGAATACCTCTGCCTTACAGCTGGAACATGAGCATTTAATTAAACTCAATCAAAAGAAAGACATTGAAATAGCAGAACCCAAACAGAATATTGGACAAATGGATACTGATCATAAAGAAACTAAGGATATTTTGTCATCTAGTTTAGAAAAGCAGAAGCAATTAACACAACTTTTAAATGAGAAATTTTTATTGAAAAACTTAAAGAAGTTCAAAGCTGCAGGAGCAATTGGATAAATATTCTCAGGCCTTAAGAAAAAATGAAATTTTAAGGCAGACCATATGGGAAAAGGACAGAAGTCTTGGATCCATGAAAGAAGAAAATAATCGTCTGCAAGAAGAACTGGAACGACTCAGGGAACAGCAGAGTTGAACCACACCTGTGACTGATCCTAAAACCCTTGATAGTATTACTGAACTAGAATCTGAGGTATCTCAACTGATCATAATCAAGGATCATCTTGAAGAGGCAATTAAACATCATCAAAAGATAATTGAAGATCAAAACCAGAGTAAGATGCAACTACTTCAGTCTTTACAAGAGCAGAAGAAGGAAATGAATGAGTTTAGATACCAGCATGAGCAAATGAACACCACACACACCCAGCACTTTTTAGAGACAGATGAGGAAATTAAGAGTTTGCAAAAAACAATCAAATCAAAATCCAGTTCCGTGAAGAAAGACAAGACATTCAAACAGGTAACTCTGATATTTTTCAAGAAACAAAAGTTCAGAGCCTTAAAATAGAAAATGGAAGTGAAAAGCATGATTTATCTCTAAACTAGATGACAAAATGTCCTTAGTTTCTTTATGATCAGTATTCATTTGTCCAGAAAACTTTAGATAAGCATATATCTTTAAGTTAAAGATAACTTAAATTATATACATCATCCAGCATTTCTTATCGGAACTCATTTTGTTTTTTAAGTCCTTCCATTTGTTCTTCTTTTGGATCTAACTGTTCTGTAAGTCTTGATGCGAATTCAATGCAGCATTTGCTTCATCCAAACCTTCCTGTGATGATATCACTTTTCCTTCCAGATTTTCTGCCAAATTAAAACTTAAAGATAAGAATATATCTTTAAGTTTTTCAATAAAAATTTCTCATTTAAAAGTTGTGTCAATTGCTTCTGCTCTTCTAAACTAGATGACAAAATGTCCTTAGTTTCTTTATGATCAGTATCCATTTGTCCAGAAAGCTTTAGATAAGATCAGTGAAAGGAATAAAAGAAAGAGAACTAGAGATTAAACTTCTAAATGAAAAGAATATATTTTCAACTAAACAGATTGATCAGTTGTCCAAAGATGAAGTTGGTAAACTAACTGAGATTATTCAGCAGAAAGATTTGGAGATACAAGCTCTTCATGCTAGAATTTCTTCAACTTCCTATACTCAAGATGTTATTTATCTTCAACAGCAACTGCAGGCCTATACTATGGAAAGAGAATAGGTATTAGCTGTTTTGAATGAGAAGACTAGGGAAAATAGCCATCTAAAAACAGAATATCACAAAATGATGGATATAGTTGCTGCCAAAGAAGCAGCTCTCATCAAACTGCAAGATGAAAATAAAAAATTGTCCACTAGATTTGAAAGTAGTGACCAAGATACGTTTAGAGAAACTGCTCAGAATTTATCATGTATCATTCGAGAAAAAGACATCGAAATATATACACTAAGTCAGAAATGTCAGACTTTACTGGCAGTTTTACAGACATCCAGCACTGGTAATGAGGCTGGAGGTGTTAATTGTAATCAGTTTGAGGGGCTTCTACAAGAACGTGACAAGTTAAAACAGCAAGTTAAAAAAAAAAGGAAGAGTAGAAACAGCAAGTGGTGACCACAGTACAAAATATGCAATACGAGTCAGCCCAGTTTCAGGAAGAGCTTCACCAACTGCAGGCACAGGTTTTGGTTGACAGCAATAATAATTCTAAATTACAAATGAACTAAACCGGCCCGATTCAAAGTTATGAGCAGAATGAAACCAAATTCAAAAATCTGGGGCAGGAATTCACACAAGTTCAGCACGGCACTGGGCAGCTTTCCAATACCAAGGATCTTCTTTTAGGAAAACTTGATATTATTTCACCTTAGCTGTCTTCTGCGTCATTGCTTACTCCCAGCAGAGTCTCTTAGAGCAAGTAAGTCTGATGTGTTGAGTGAATCTTCTGAATTGCTTCAGCAAGAGGTAGAAGAGCAAAGAAAATCACTACAGGAAAAAGATGCAATGATTGGAACTCTCCAGGAAAATAATCACAGATTGTCTGATTCGATTGCTGCCACCTCAGAGCTAGAAAGAAAAGAACACGAACAAACCAATTCAGAAATTAAGCAGCTAAAGGAGAAACAAGATGTTTTGCAAAAGTTGCTTAAGGAAAAAGACCTCAAAGCCAAAAGTGATCAATTACTTTCTTCCAATGAACATTTCACTAACAAAGTAAATGAAAATGAACTTTTGAGGCAGGCAGTAACAAACCTGAAGGAGAGAATATTAATTCTAGAGATGGACATTGGCAAACTAAAAGGAGAAAATGAAAAAATAGTAGAAACTTCCAGGGGAAAGGAAACAGAATATCAAGCGTTACAAGAGACTAACATGAAGTTTTCTAGATACTGCGAGAAAAAGAGTTTGAGAGCCACTCAGTGAAGGAGAAGACTCTTGCTTTTGAACAGTTACTGAAAGAAAAAGAACAGAGCAAGACTGGGAGTTAAATCAGCTTTTAAATGCAGTTAAATCCGTGCAGGAGAAGACAGTTGAGTTTCAACAGGAGAGACCAAGTCATGTTGGCCCTGAAACAAAAACAAAGGGAAAACACTGCCCTACAGAGAAAGGTTCAACGTTTACGTGACCAAGAATTTCAGTCAAACCAGGAGCTAGAGACATTGCGTAATCATCTTTTAAAATCAGAAGATTCTCATACCCATGAAGCTTTGGCCACAGAAGATAGGCTAAACTAAGAAAGAAAGTCACAGTATTGGAGGAAAAGCCGGTTTCGTCCTCTAATGCAGTGGAAAATGCAAGTCATCAAGCCAATGTGTAGGTACAGTCATTGCAAGAACAATTGAATATAGTCTCCAAGCAAAGGGATGAAACTGCGCTGCTGCTTTCTGCCTCTCAGGAACAAGTAAAGCAGTATGCTCTGTCACTGGCCAACCTGCAGATGGTACTACAGCATTTCCAGCAAGAGGAAAAAGCTATGTATTCTGTTGAACTCGGAAAGCAAAAACAGCTTATAGCTGAATGGAAGAAAAAGGCAGAAAATCCGGAAGGAAAAGTGATATCATCACAGGAAGGTTTGGATGAAGCAAATGCTGTATTGAATTCAGCATCAAGACTTACAGAACAGTCAGATCCAAAAGAAGAACAAATTGAAGGACTTAAAATGAGTTCCGATAAGAAATGCTGGATGATGTACAAAAGAAATTGATGAACTTAGCAAACAGCTTAGAAGGAAAAGTGGACAAAGTCCTAATGAGAAACCTCTTCATCAGTCATTTCCACACACCAAAAAAATCAGCGTCTTGACATGTTCCGGTTGATGGGAAGCATCCTGGGTGTCAGAAGGGAGGAGATGGAGCAGTTGTTTCATGACGATCAGGGTAGTGTTACCAGGTGGATGACTTGGGTGGCTTGAAGGAGGATCAAAAAGTGTTCCCAACACACCTTTGAGACCAAATCAGCAATCTGTGCTTAATAGTTCTTTTTCAGAACTTTTTCTTAAATTTCCAGAAACAGAATCTCATTCATCTGTTCCACCACCAAAGCTTTCTGTTCATGATATGAAACCTCTAGATTCACCAGGAAGGAGAAAACTAGATACAAATGCACCAGAAAGTTTTAAAGATACAGCAGAATCTAGGTCGGGTAAAAGACGAGATGTAAATCCGTTTTTGGCTCCTCACTCAGCGGGTGTACCTCTTACTAACCCAGCTGGACTTGGACCTGGTGGGCCCCAGCATCTTCTTTTGAAACCCATCTCAGATATTTGGCCCACATTCACACCTTTGCTAGTGTTACCTGACAACAACGCTGGAGCTGTGTTGAAAGACCTTGTGAAACAACAGAAGATTCTCAAGCCAGAGACAGTCTAGCACTTTAAAGAAACCATGAACACTATAGATATGTACTTTATCACCAAGTGGCCTTTAAAAAAACGTCACGTATTTATTTGTAGTTAATGCTTCCTCTGAATTTAATAAAAATATTCCTAATGCTTTTAGAAATTGCAGGTGTCAAGAGGAAGTGTTTGCTATATCATCTGATTTATTCCTTCTGATTTGACTTAATTTACGCTAGGAACATTTGATTTATCTTTCATCTTAATTTACAAAAATACAGACAGACAAAAATACTAGTAGCTATATGTTAGCTTTCTATTTCCTTCTGTGATTTCCAAGCCCATTTAAGCTGGAGATTGTGGTTTGTCAAGAGAGTTTTTTTTTTTTTTTAATGAAGAATAAAAAAATACTAGTAGTGGCTTCTCCGCATAGTGTGGAAAGTTGATCTGAAGCATATAGTGATCATCTTTAGAGGACTTTGTGGTAATAGGCCAACAAGATGGTCCCTGGAAGGTCATCGGTGCCCTGAGATGAAGTATGTATTTGGTCCTGTGTAATGTCATCATGTGTGTAAATTCTTTTGTTGTTGTTGTTTTAAATAGAGATGGGGTCTCACTATGTTGCCAGGCTGGTGTTGAATTACCAGGCTCAAGTGATCCTCCAACCTCGGCCTCCCAAAGTGCTGGGATTACAGGCATGAGTCACCGTGCCCAGCCCTGGCTGTAGATTCATGTGACTACCACCACAGTCAAGATACAGAACACTTCCATCACAAGCATCCCGTGTCACCCTCTCATAATCGTAGCCACCTCCTGATCCCTTTCCTGAATCCCTGACAATCACTAACTGTTCTCCATCTCAGTCATTTTGTTATTTCAAGAATGTTATATAAATGAAATCAGTATGTAACCTCTTGAGACCGGCGTTTTTTTCACTCAACGTAACTCCCTTGAGATCCATCCAAGTTTTTGGATGTATCACTAGTTTTCTCCTTTTTATTGTTGGATATGTAGTGCAGATATATCACTTAGTTTTAACAGCTACGATATCTATTTAAAGACATCATCTTAAAACATGTTTCTTTACACAAATTCATACAACTTTCATATAAGTGTTAAACCATACAGCTGCATCTACATAAGTATAATTAGCAATATCACTGAACATGCCACTTCCTGATATATGAGGTATAGCAATCCGAGACCTAACTGTTCTCATCACAGTAGCGACGGAGGGCAGTGAAATTCCTTTGATAGCACTAGTACCCAGATGTCTGAAACTGAAGAGAGTATTTCCTCAATTTTTTATAAACCCATCATAAAAAAATCCTAACTTGAAACCTAACTGTATCTGGATATTCATATTTTTATTAGTTAAAGTTGTACATTTTTAAAAAGACATTTCTTGCAAATTTTGTAAATTTCTATATGCCTTTAAAATAGAAACATTTATGTAACAAAGAAAGGTGAAAATGAGACAAATTCAAATATGTAAATAGGCCTGGCTCAGGCCAGAACTATTTTTGGTTGCTTGCAAGTTTTGCTGTGATTAACTGTACTTTCTAATACATTTGGAAGACTAGAACTCTTAATTAGACGTTGATGGGTGAAACTTCTATTTCTGAAAAATGAAGTAACTGAGAATGCTGCTTCAGAATGTCTTCTATCTCTTTGGATAACTAATTTATATTGCCATTCTTTATTTAGTATACTTTAAAGGAAGTGGTCATACAAGTTCTATATTAGAACTGTCAAGCTGCCTCCTCTTGGTTTTTTGCCCATTATTATTTCTCTATGAGTTGTTACCCCTTGGTTTTTTGGGTTTCGGTTTTGTTTTGTTTTGTTTTTTGAGACGGAATTTCCCTCTTGTTGCCCAGGCTAGGGTGCAATGGCATGATCCCAGCTCACTGCAACCTCTGCTTCCCGGGTTCAAGTGATTCTCCTGCCCCAGCCTCCCAAGTAGCTGGGATTACAGGTGTGCACCACCACGACAGGCTAATTTTTGTATTTTTAGTAGAGACAGGGTTTCGCCATGTTGGCCAGGCTGGTCTCAAACTCCTGACCTCAAGGGAGCCACCTGCCTCAGTCGCCCAAAGTGCTGAGATTACAAGCATGAGCCACTGTGCCCAGCGTACTCCTTGGTTTTCATACGCTCCTAGCAGAGATATTTTCACTGACTATTCTACATTATTTGCCGCTTGCCATTGAAGTTTCATTTCAGTGTGGAGCAAATGAAACATTAGTTTCTAAGTTAAAAACACACACACACACAGTCCTTTATTTTTAAGAAATAGAATTTGTAAAAAGTTTTCTCTTTTAATTTGAAAAAGGTATGCATGGTATTTAGGTAGTATGTCATCATATTTGAAATGCCTTTTGTGACATTTTTAGTATTTCCTTCTCTGACCGAAACAACGTGTCCCCCTCTCATCCCATAGTTTAACATAATTTTAAAAGCTGTTGTGGGTGAATTGCATAGTTAAACATCACAGAGCGTGATATTAAATGGCTGCTATTTAAATAAGTATGTGACTTTGTCCTAAAGCTATACTACCTAATGTTTCCATTGTGTCATTGAAACTATAGCTGACTGGTATGCATACTTAGTGTTCATTGATCTAAACCAGATATAACACATCGATTTTTCTGAAACTTAGTTGTGTCAGAAATGAACCACCTGCTCACAGAACCATCTTAGTAACCAGACAGTGATGAAACATATGATTCTAATGTTGGCAGTAGGACATTGCTAACAGTGCATTTAACTGCAACATTTTAACTACAGTAATTTTTCTGTTTATTTCTCTATCCACTCAGAATTTGTGGTTGAATTCCACCTTCCCTGCCATAGTTTTTCACCACATTCCTAATGGTTTTCAACCTCTATACTGTAGTAGAAAATTCATCCAGCTGTTGAATTTAATTTTAGCATAATTCTGGATCAAATTGTTTGAATTTTCATTCCTGTCATTCTTGATTTTTAAAAAATGAAAGGAAGAAAAAACAAAATTAAACAAAACCTTAGGAAAAAAGGAAAGGCTTCTTTTCAACTAGCCAACTAAAACGTCCAGTATTCCCCCAAATAAAGCCTTTGGTTTCTTTTAACCTCTTAATGGTTAATTGAAAAAGAGTACAGAAACTATCAAAATCCTTATCCAATCAATAGATGGGGGGAAAAGCTATGTCTTCAGGGACAGAAGAGTAATGAGAATTATTTAGAAAATGCTATCATGCATCAAACTTAAAAGCATTTGAACCTGATTTTTAAAGATAATGAAGTTTTTCCACATATCAAAGTATTTAAAACATCTTCCATCAACAAAAATTTATCTTTAATTTTGTGAATATTGAGTAAGTATAGGTAATATTTATTTTATATATTCCTATGGAAAAAATGCTGCTTTAATGCTCTGACATTTATGATTATTTGCCAGTCTTTATCTTTTAACTTATTAAAAAGTTAAATACTTATTAAGATTTTTCTATGTAAAACTGATAAATTGTCTTTTGATTTTCAGGGAAATATCTAAATGTGGGAAATTTCCAATCCAACCTTAATATTAAGTTGTGTTATGTATAGAGCTAAAGTTAATGCATTTTTTAATTTCTCAAGACCACTGTAAGGTGAAAATATACTCCAAATAAAAATGATATATGTAAGTTGACAATGTCTTCATTCACAATAAGAAAATTTTTTTAGCAAACAAATAAAAAAAGAATTGTTGACATAGCTGCCTACCACGTGCCAGGAGCTGTTCTAAACACCTTGCATATACTCAGTCATCTGACTCTCCCAGCCACCATTGCTACCACTGCAAAATGAGGGAACGGAGCCTCAGAGAGGTAAAGTAACAGCTCAAACTCACACAGCTGGTGAGTGGCCCAGCCAGCACTCAGTGACCTGGTTCTAAAGCCTGCACTTAGCTGCTATTCTAGACGGCGTCTGATTTTCTTCTAGAATTTGTAGACAGATATACACGATAGAGATAAAGATAGATAGATAGATAGATAGATAGATAGATAGATAGATAGATAGATAGGGCTTTTTATTCACTCCTGACTTTTATTTACAGTCTTTCCTCTCTTATTTGTGGGGAATACATTCCTGTGGATGGTGCCAAACTTTATATATGCAGTACTACGTTTTTTCCTGTGTATACACACCTATGATGAAGTTTAACTTACAAATTAGGCCCAGTTAAGAGCTTAACCACGATAGCTAAAAATAAAATTGAACAATTGTAAAATATACTATAATAAGGGTTGTGTGAATGTGGTGTGTCTCTCTCTCCTCTCCCTCAAAATACCTTCTTGTTCTGCACTCACCCTTCTCGTGAAGACATCAGATGATAAAATGCCTGCATGATAAGATGAAGTAAGGTGAATGACACAGGCATCGTGACGTGGCGTTAGACTGCTATTGACCTTCTGACCATATGTCAAACATGAATCATTTATTTCTGGAACTGTGGTTGATGTAAGTGAAACCGTGGAAAGCAAACCCACAGATAAAGGGGGCTTTCTGTACCTGTGGAGTAGCGCCAAAATTGGCCTCTGTCTCCCACTCCTTATTTATTTTTATATTTTTTATTTTTTGAGATGGAGTCTCGCTCTGTTGCTGGGTTGGAGTGTAGTGGTGCGATCGCGGCTTACTGCACCCTCCGCCTCCCAGGTTCAAGTGATTCTCCTGCCTCAGCCTCCCGAGCAGCTGGGACTACAGGCACGTGCCACCACGCCTGGCTAATTATTGTATTTTTAATAGAGACAGGGTTTCACCCTGTTGGCCAGGACAGTCTCAATCTCTTAACCTCGTAATCCGCCCGCCTCCACCTCCCCAGGTGCTGGGATTATTAGCATGAGCCACCGCACCTGGCCTGTCTCCCACTCCTAATGGGGAAGTAGCGCTCCACCACTGCCTCCTCACCCACTCCTCCAGGGAAAGGAAGACTCTGGTGTCTATTCATTTATCCCTGTCCCGCCAATCCATTCTCTGTTCTTTCTCTGGTCTTGGAAGGCTGAGCCCTGGGGACTGCATCTCCTGGGCTCCCCTCACCTCTGGCTTTCTGTTGGGCACAGTCCATGGGAAGCACCGGCAAAGACCAGAGGGTGAGAAGTGCAGTTTCTGTGTCCTCGGATCTTACCCTGTAGCCCTTTTCATGGCCACAGCCTCTCCGAATCTCCTTGCATTCCTAGGAGAGGTAAGTCTTCCAGCTGTGGGTAGTCTCAGGGCGTCACGGTTTTTGCTCCTGAACCCTGCCCAGGCCTCCGCGATGCTCCCTTTTCTTCACTTGGATCTGCCCCACCAGCTCTTCGCACTCTCAAGAGGTTCAGACTTAGAACAGCCTTTAACAGAGAATGGATTGGCAGGGCAGGGATAAATGAATAGACAACAGTCTTCCTTTCCCTGGAGGAGTGGGTGAGGAGGCAGCGGTGGAGCGCTACTCCACCGTTAGGATGGGAAGATGGCTATTTTTTGTCAGACCCTATTTTTTCAAAGAAATCCCTTTGTGAGAAGGCAGAGTCAACAGAGGGAGCAAATTTAGGGGTCAGGTAGTGCTCCTCTTTTCCCCTGAAATCACACAAGAATGAGGAGGGCTTTCCCTGACTTTGCAAAGACTCCCTCCCCAAGCCCTCTCATGGCCATCATAGCCGCTAAGCACCAACTGTGCACTCTGGCCAAGGCCAACTTGAAGCCTTAAGCAAAAACCCTCAAGAGGCCTTCCATGCCCCAGAAATGACCGGAAGGAGACCTGGCCCTCTGCCTGGGCCCCTGTTCCCAGCACCTCCTGCTCCCAGGTGCGGTGCCCCCCAAAACCCTTACCTCAACTCTGTGAGCGGAGTCAAAGGCAGATGAAATTCCGAGGAGAGCCTGGATTTCCCAGGCTGCCTCGGTGAAGTTAGAAGTCAGGTCAAGACCATCAGGTGAGAAGGGCACATGACCCCTCGTCCGGGCAGGGGCCAGGCCCACAGAGCCGTCAGGCTGTCACCAGAGTATGGGTAGAAAAGTTTGTTTTCCACAACCCAAGTCCTCGCTTCTACACCCTCTCCTGTCACCCCAACCCACCACACCCCCAAATGCTTTCTGCTTGACTCTGTCAGGACCTGCTCAGGCAGAGCGGATGGAAAAGTGTCAAAAGTGTCGCTGCTCCCAGGGGTATGCACATTCTAAATAGTGAAATCCTAGAGAGGCATCCCCAAAGAGGGGTGTTAATGGAGGAATTTCAGGCAGTGGTCGGGACAGTCCTGGAGGCAGAAATCAGACCCTCATCAACTTTCCGTTGCATTTGAAAGCGGGTTAGCCAGGGTCAGCCAGGTCACTGTGGCTGCTTTTGTGGAGAGTCACCTCTGACAGGGCCCTGCCACACCAGAGGGAGAACCAGTCGCTGAGATGTGGAATTGGGTCCAGTCCTTCCCCCACTCCCCCGCTCAGCTGAGGTGCTCAGGTAGCTGCAGTAAACAGCCTCTGTGGGTGGGTAAACAGCCCCAGGCCTAGAGGTTAGAAGTCCTGTGTTCTGTTCCTAGCTGTCTTCTAATTTTCTGCATGCTATTAGACAGGATACTAAGCTTCTCTGGGCTTTGTGTCATGATTACCAACATGAAGATTAGTTGGATTAGATGGTTCTAAGGTCCCTATAACTGCAATATGCTATGATCCCCCTCCCCCTCCCTCTCCCCCTCCCTCTCCCCCTCCCACTCCTCCTCCCTCTCCCCCTCCCTCTGCCCCCTCCACACCTGCCCAAAACAAAGCATATCTAGACAAGGCAGAGAAAGTGGCTCAGCTCAGTCCAGAGACTTCTGGGAACTGCAATAAGCCTGCAGCTCACATTTGGTCAACTGTGGACAGCTGTCTTCGGGACTGAGCGTTTCTCTTCCCGGGTCAACTAAAGGTTGAGGCCTAGATAAAAGGCTTGCCCCATGCTCCGCTAGTTGAATTGCTCAGGCCACATCCAGGATTAACCAAGGCTTCTCACTGGCTCTCTGGTTTCAAGACAAAACAAAAACTTTGAAAGAGGACTGCATTCAGTGGAAAATCCCCCAGTAACAAGGCCCCTGGGAGCGCTCTGGAAGCACCATCTGTCAAGTATTTGTTCGCACAACCTGTGACCAAAACAGCCTTTTAACGTCAATACCAATAATGATAATAGCACCTCATGTATTTAGACAGCTCTCCTGACCCTTCAGAACCCCTCATCTGGGCTCAATTTGGCCTCGTGCAACTTTCTATAGGAGGCAGAGCACAGGACTTTCAAATAACTTAGTCCTATTTTAGGCATGAGGAAATTGAAACCCAGAAAGATAGCAGAGCTAGGAAGAGATACATTCAGAGCTGGAACTAAGTTTCCCAATCAAAATTCACTGAGTTTCTCACACGCCAGTGCCTCCCAAATCCCACTCATAGAGGCTGCCCCAGCTGGCTGCATCAGGACCATCTGGGCGTGACCATAGAGATTTTGGAGGTCTGGGATAAACTCCCAAACAAGTATTTTTTAGTGATGCACAGACAGATTTGGGGATCGCTGCCCAGTATGCTATGTTCACGGAATCTGGGAATCCTGGAAAATCCAGACTAGAAAGACCATCAGAGCTCACTGGGTGCAACCACCTTCTCTGTGTTAATCCCTCCCTGCAGCCTCCAGCAAGTACTTAGGATATAGACTCTGCTGAAACAACAGACTGAAAACACCAACGGTTGATGAAGAAGTGTCTTTTCTTCTCACATCACAGGCTGGGTGTAAACAGTACAGGGCTAATATGGCAGCTCCCTGGGATCAGAGACATAGAATTTTTCACCGTTCTGGGGTCATTAGGGTATGTTGCGGTGCGGGCTTCCCAGGAAGCCGACTTCAGGATGGAGCTCCACATGCAGGAAGCTCATTGAAGGCGCCTCTCAGGATGAACACCTGTGGGAAGAGGTACAAAGCTGGACTAAGCAGCAGAGGGAGGAGTTGGGCTGTGATATAGTCACAACCAAGGCCTCAGCCAGGCCCAGGGGAGCCCTGAAGCTGTGGTGGCCTTTCAGAGTTGTCCGAATTGAGATAACGGAGCAGGGTCTTGATACACACAGAGAGAGACTAGTCACTGGATACCGCTGTCCCTGGGAAGGGGTGTGGCCTTGGACTGGAAGACTCCCTTTAGCTGAGAGCCATTCTCAGGAGGGCTGATAGCTGAGAGCTGGCAGCTGTGGGAATAAGGCCTTCGGCCCTGAAAGGTCATCGGGGCAATGCAGCCTCCACTATGAGGTTATTCTGGGTTGTATTTGTGCCTCCCTAAAAATTCATATGTGGAAGTCCTAACCCCCAGTATCTCAAAATGCCACCTTATTTGGAAACAGGGTCGTTGCTGATATAATTAGTTAAGATGAGGTCATACTGGAGTAGATGGGCCCTATCCAATATGACTGGAGTCCTTCTACAAAGGGGCAGTTTGGACTTGGACTCATACAGAGGGAAGGCGACGTGAAGACACAGGGAGAAGATGGCCATCTACAAGCCAAGGAGAGAAGCCCAAAATGGATCCTTCCCTCAGAACAATCCTGCCAACATCTTGATCTCAGACTTGTGGCCTCTAGAACTGTGAGAGAGTAAATTTCCATTGATTAAGCATGCAGTTTGTGGTGCTTTGTTACAGCAGCCTCAGCAAACTAATACAGAGTGTTGCCATCACCCACGTGATCTACCATGGTTTTCCACCATATGTGCCTTCCAGCCACAGGGAAGAAGGAGGAAAGAGAAAGCAGACAGACCCCCTCTGGCTAAGGGTCTAGAAGTTTCCCACATCACTTCTGTCTATATCATAGCTTGGTCACATGGCCATACTAGCCGCAGGGGAGGTTGGGAAGTGCAGTCTTTATTCTGAACAGCCATGCGCTGTCCATTAGAAATAAGTAAAAACTGGCCAGGCGCAATGGCTCACACCTGTAATCCTAGCACTTTGGGAGGCCAAGATGGGTGGATCACCTGAGGTCAGGAGTTTCAGACCAGCCTGGCCAACATGGTGAAACCTGGTCTCTACTAAAAATACAAAAATTAGCTGGGCGTGGTGGCGGGCACCTGTAATCCCAGCTACTTGGGAAGCTGAGGCAGGAGAATCGCTTGAACCTGGGAGGCGGAGGTTGCAGTGAGCTGAAATCATGCCATTGTACTCCAGCCTGGGTGACAAGAGTGAAATTCCATGTAAAAAAAAAAGAAAAGAAAAGAAAAGAAAAAGAAAAGGAAGGAAGGGAGGGAGGGAGGGAGGGACTTATTACTAAAGAATAGGCTCATGAATAAAATTAAATCCCTCCAAAGAGCTGAAATGAGATCAGAGGGCAGACATAAACACTTTTCTTAGACTACCTTGCCAGGAAGTCTCCAAGAAAGGAAAGCATACAGAAACGTGGGAGCACAGAGGAAATTCAGCCTTACTCTGACTGAGAGCTGGGTGGGCTTCCTGGAGGAGGTGACCCAGGAGCTACTCCCAGAGATAGAGAGGACATTCCCAAAGAGCAGCAAGAAAGGGAGGGAATTGCAGGAGAGAAAAAAGCATGTTCAGTGTGCAGTATGCAAGGATCTGTATGTCCATGATCTCATTTCATCCTCACATCTACCCTGCAAAGCACCCACTACTATCTCCATATCACACAGGAGAAATCTGAGAGGTTTAATTGGGAGGTTAACTTTTACAAGTTCCTGGTCTTTATGTCTGCCCCCTGATCTCTGTCGCCCAGGCTGGAGTGCAATGGCACGATCTCAGCTCACTGCAGTCTCTGCCTCCCAGGTTCAAGTGATTCCCCCGCCTCAGCCTCCCAAGTAGCTGGGATTCCAGGCATCCACCACCACGCCCGGCTAATTTTTGTATTTTTAGCAGAGACGGGTTTTTACCATATTGGCCAGGCTGGTCTTGAACTCCTAACCTCAAGTGATCTGCCCGCCTCGGCCTTCCAAAGTGCTGGGATTACAGGCTTGAGCCACCACTCCTGGCCACAAAGGCTCTATTTCTAACCCAGATGTAAATGGGCCTTCCCAACCCCTGAGATCTATAGAGGATTGTCTTAAGTAGACACAAATCCAGCCACACGATGCTAATCCTGTTCAAAAAGTGTGCACCTTCCAAGAGACCCATTCATTCATGGTTTCCTATCTGCCTTGGGAGCCAGCCTGGACAACATAGTGAGATGTTCAGGACCACCCTGGACAACATAGTGAGACCCCATCTCTAATGAGAGGGGAGGGGAGCAGAGGGGAGGGGAGAGGAGAGGAGAGGAGAGGAGAGAAGAGAAGAGAAGAGGAGAGAGGAGACTCCAGTTCTTTACTGTTGATACTTGAAGCCAACAGTCCTATTTAATGAGAACAAGAACCTTGGCCAGCAAGCCTAAGTCACTTGCAGCCTGTGTCACTCAGCTGTCTCTCCTCTCGTGAGCACTGGAGTCTGACAGATCTAAGTTCAAATCCAACTGCACTTGATTGGCTGAAAAACCAAATATATCACTTCATCTAAGTCTCAGTTTCCTCATCTGTAAAATGAGGGTGAGCCGTCTTGGCCCATGCTAGTGTCAACTTAGTATAAAATCTTTCACCTGTTTCCTAAATAAGACAGTAAGAAGTCTAACTGGGGGTGGAGTAGTGGGAACAGAGTCACATCATGCCCTACATAACAATCTTTGACTCTCCAACCCCAACACAGCCCCAGAAAAGGCCTGGGGATGGTTCAGTAGCTGACACCATGAACGCCAAGGCCCATTTACACTGCCCTGTGGTCAGTGAATGGTCAGTGAACAGGCCTCTCACCTCACCCTCCAAGACATCTCATCACACAGGGGTCTGAAAAGGTGCAGTTCAGTTTGTATGAAGTTCTGCTTCATCAGTTACCTTGTGATGAGGTACAAAAAGAAAAGCTGGAACTTCAGTGCAGGCTGGAGGGCTGGGTAACTTTAGCAGGGGTAGCGGGGGTCTGGCTGTCAGTGGCTTGGGTTGGTGCTTGGACTGGAAAGAGTTGTAGGGCCAAGACAGGCAGCCTCAAGACCCAGGAATGACTCTTAAGTAAATCAGAGCACACTTGTCTCCAGGAAAGCTTGGGAAGGGAACACAGCACTCCCTTAACCTTGTGCATATTTCAAATACTAGTAATTAAGGCACTCATTCCTTCATTCATTCCTGAATATTCAGATGAGCAATAAATGTCTTATGGGCAGGTGGTTACATTGCACCTGATCTGGAGTCACACAGACCTTGGTTCAAATCTTGGCTCTGCCTCTTATTACCTATGCATCTTGGGCAAATGGTTTTATCTATAAGCCTCAGTTTCCTCATATGTAAAAATTTGGGATTTATTATGCATCCCTCAAACGGTTACTGTGAGGATGAAATGAAATCACTGATGCCAAGCACAGTCCCCGACTTACAGAAACACTCAATTAACAGTAGCTTTAAAAATCTGACCTGGTCATGGCAGTAAACACACTGATGGGTACTTAAGGGCTTATTAAATGCTGTTGACCACTGGACCCATGCCCCCACCATGGCCCTCTCTCCAAGAACCTTGACCCAAGCTAGACCAATTGGATTTTGTTTTTCTAAAATTTGTAATTGCTACTCAGGAATTCCAGTCCCCAGGCGCGGTGGCTCACACCTGTAATTCCAGCACTTTGGGAGGCCAAAGTGGGAGGATTACTTAAGCCCAGGAGTTCGGGACCAGCCTGGACAACATAGTGAGACCCCTATTTCTACAAAGAAAAAGAAAGAAAAGAAATTCCAGTTCCTTTTTTTTTTGAGACAGAGTCTCACTCTGTTGCCCAGGCTGGAGTGCAGTGGCGCAATCTCGGCTCACTGTAAGCTCCGCCTCCCGAGTTCACGCCATTCTCCTGCCTCAGCCTCCCGAGTAGCTGGGACTACAGGCACCCACCACCACGCCTGGCTAATTTTTTGTATTTTTAGTAGAGACGGGGTTTCACCGTGTTAGCCAGGATGGTCTCGATCTCCTGACCTCGTGATCGGCCTGCCTCGGCCTCCCAAAGTGCTGGGATTACAGGCATGAGCCACTGCGCCCGGCCTCCAGTTCTTTACTGTTGTCTCTTGGAGCAAGCTGACAGGTAAGAGCTGAAGTGGCCCTTGTATGTCCTGTGTCCACAGAAGTGGGTGAAGACTGCAGGAAGAGAGAAAGATGAAAACAGGCAGAATGAAGAGCAGAAACAAGAGGCCACAGGGTCTAGGGGAGAAGTGTGGAAGGAGGAAAGAGAGAGAGAGAGCATGCACATGCACCCTTAGTTTTCATAAGCCACCCCAGGATCCTCCCATTGAGCCCCGCTTTCTGCTAAGTCTGATCTAAGACGTCTGTTCTTTCGGATCTCTCCTAGGCTCACAGATGCTTCTCGTATCCCATCTGATACAAGCATCCTAGTTGCTCCTTCCACAGATTCAGGAATGAGGCTCAGAGTAGTTAAGTGTCTGGTTAAGGGCACAGAGTTGGCCAGCATCAGAGTCAGGATTGAAAGCCTAATCAGCTTCCCTATGGAATGGACACAGATCTGGGAGTCAGAAGACTTTTGTTGGAGGAGCAGTTTTGCCACTCACCAGCCAGGTGCCCTAATCCAGTCCCTCAATCACAGAGCACTCTGCTTGCCTGTTCTGTACAACAGAGATTAGTGTCCCCTCTTCCATCTCACAGGGTTATTGGATGAAATACTCCATGTGAATGAGCTGTTTAAATTGCAAAACACTATAAATACTAGCCGTTATTATGAGTTCACACAGCTTTGTATGTCTTTGCCCATTTTACGAGACTTTTTTTTTTTTTCTGAGACAGAGTCTCGCTCTGTTGCCCAGGTTGGAGTGCAGTGGTACAATCAGCTCACTGCAACCTCCACCTCCTGGGTTCAAACGATTCTCCGGCCTCCACCTCCCATAAGTAGCTGGGATTACAGGTGTGCACCACCACACCCAGCTAATTTTTTATATTTAGTAGAAATGGGGTTTCACCATGTTGGTCAGGCTGGTTTCAAACTCCTGACCTCAGGTGATCCACCCTCTTCAGCCTCCCAAAGTGCTGGGATTACAGGCATGAGCCACCGCACCCAGCCACTTATGAGATTTTAAAGTTGAAAATCCCATAGATAGGAACCATATCTACTTGAATGCCCCAAAAGCACCTGGAAGTCGGCTGTTCCTTGAAAAATGTTAAATAACTCCAAGTTATTTTAAAAAAAAAAAAAAAAGCAAGCACATTTACTTTTCTAAAGCAGAGGACACAGATTTCAAAAAGAATAAATATGCTGAGAAATTAATCATTTTCTTAACTCACGTTCCCTATTATTCTTTGGAAAACTTGGATGGCATTTGGGGTGATTCACGAGGAAGAATAATTAATGTGTCTTATGTAATTTCTTCAAGTAGCTATTAAAAACACAATGGAATAACATGTGTTTTTCCATTCTCTGAAAATCAAGAAATACAGAGCTGTTTTTACTCCAACTTTTCCAAAACAAATCACCTTTTGTGATGAAAAACGTTGCCCTAAAGAGAGAAATTTTCAGGAAAATTATGAGTGAGCGAAAGAAAACAGAGCACCAAATAGATGTCCTATTTAATGAGAACAAGAACCTCGACCAGCAAGCCTAAGTCACTTCCAGCCTGTGTCACTCAGCTGTCTCTCCTCTCGTGAGCACTGGAGCCTGACAGACCTCCGTTCAAATCCAGCCATGCTTGATATTGGCTGAATAACCACAGATGTCACTTCGCCTAAGCCTCAGTTTCCTCATCTGTAAAATGGGAGTGAAATGCCTTCCTTGTGGGTTTCCGGAAAGATTACATGAGATTGTGTACTTAAAGGGGACTGTGATATTATAAACTTTAGTTTGTCATTTCTTTGGTTGTGCTCAACATGGGTAATCCCAATTAACATGTAACACTGCCCTGCAAGGAACACTCTCTTGCTAGCGATGCCTGTTGGAAAATTCTAGTCCCTAAAACTGAGATTTTAGGCCCCTCATTCTGGCATCTAACAGGACAGGAATTTGGTTTAGAAAAGTAAAATCATTTTGTTTTCTCACTTTATCTATTGTTTGAAATGACATTGTCAAGTGTAAAAGAGGGGAAGGAAACCCACATATTATATGCATGTCACAGGTGCATGTGGTGTTTGTAAGGTGGGTAAGGTAGAGAGAGGAAGGAGATAGGCAGGAGTGGATTGAGAAACACAGAAAAAGAGGACTTCAACTTTATCTTCAAATTTTTAAATTTCATGGGTATAAAAATATTTGAAGCAAATAAAAAAATGTTAACAGCAATTTAAGGCAGTGAGTATGTGGATGTTTGTTTTGATATTCTCTGTACCTTTCTGCATTTTTCAATATCAAAATCATTTCCAACTAAACAAATCATTAATGATCATAACAGTAATGTATTTTTTCATGGAAAGAACTTCATCAATATCCTGACCACCCTAATAATTGGTGTAACTTATATCCTGTTTCTTTTTGTTGTCATTATACATGGGTAGAGTCACTTTACAGAGTATAATGTATAATCCATTTAGGAATATGCCAGGGTGGCCGGGAACAGTGGCTCACACCTGCGATCCCAACCCATTGGGAGGCCAAGGCAGGTGGATCTCTTGAGGCCAGGAGTTTGAGACCAGCCTGGGCAATTATGACAAAACCTCATCTCTACAAAAAAACACAATAATTAGCCAGGCATGGTGATATGTGCTGTAGTCCCACCTATTCAGGAGGCTGAGGTGGGAGGATTGCTTGAGCCCAGGAGGTTGAGTCTGCAATGAGACGTGATTGCTCCTCTGCACTCCAGCCCGGGTGACAAAGCAAGACCCCATCTCAAAAAAAAAAAAAAAATAGTAGTATGCAAGGATGGCAGAGAAGCTGCCCGGGGGATGAGACAGAAATGAGATCACTCACATACAAGCAATTTGACACCTTCAGCCTCAAGTCTAGTCAGCTTCAGGGATTGTTGTTATTGTTTTGACCAGCTTGGTTTTTAAGTTTGCAAGCTCCCCATCATAACATAATATCTTCCTGCTTTGGCTCTTTGGTTAGCTCTTCATCGGTCATAGATGATTGATTCATTCTACACATGTGTATTGGAAACCTCTACTTTCCAGGCCCTGTGCTAGGCCCAAGGACACTGAATGAGTCAGGCCAGGAGGCTGCCCTCACATAACTCATGGACAAACCTGAGAGATGGCCAGGTAAGCAGCCCACAAGAGGTCCTACAAGGTGATGAGGTGCAACGATGGAGCAAGGCAGAGGGTGCATGGGCACAGGGGTAGCTGGGGGATAAGGGACGCCTCCCTAGAAGAGGGGATAACTAGAAAGAATCTAGAAGGAAAGGGAAGAATTTGTTAACATCTAAAACTTAGGAGTTTTATGTTTTTAAATCCAGATGTTTGTGCTTATCTTTAAAAAATCCAAAGATCTGGCAGTACTTGGGAAGAGCCCTATAGGGCAGAAATTGGCCATACCTGAGTGGAAGACTGTGTTCCTGAGTGAGGTGCAGTGATCCTGCCGCCAAGCCCAGTCACACTCAACTGACACCATATGGGCCAGGGGCCTTCCCACGCCTCTGTGATTTCTCTCAGCTTTGGGGAAAGAGCACATTGGCTCCTCCAGGCAAAGGAAAGGATTTGGGAGGTTCCGTCCAAGGCTCTTCCAGAGCCAAGATTGATTTCAGACTTCACCCTTTGGGACTAAATCCAGAGCTCTTGCCTCTAGGCCATGCCCACTGCCTCAAGCCGGAGAAGTCTACCTAATGGTGATACTGGGCACCATGGGAAGCCAGTAGGGGAGATGGTTTAGGGCGAGCAGTTAATTTGGTTCTTTTTAGATGATCCCTCAGAGCATACTTCCTTCCCTATGGCCCCACAGAGAGTTGTTCCTGGGTAAATGAGAGGAAAGAGGATAGTTAACTTCTCACACCCATGTGAGCTGAAGGGGGATGATATTCAAGGAGGGTGGCCAAGAGATGCCTTGATCCCTTATTGATAGAAAGCCTACAGAGTAAAATTGTCATACCCTCAAACCTAATAAAATGTTTTGTCGCTGTGTGTGCTGTTCAGTGGTAAGTACCTACCAGGCATTATTCCAGCGTGGACCATCTGATCCTTACGAGAACCCTGGAAGGGAGGCTTTCTAACCAGTATTTTAGACATGAGCAACTGAAGCTCAGAGAGTACATGTGGCTTGTCCAGGGTCAGGACCTGGTTGTCTAACTTAGAGACCTAAGATCTTCCTACTAATAACCACAGTCAACTGCCACCAACTCCTGGGAACCTCCAGATACCAGCCTAGGAAGATAGCTCCAACTTGGAGAAAGCTGTATTATGTACAAAATTCACCCCAGGACTTTGTATACTATTAGAGAAGTTTTATGTCATATTTTCATATTTTACATGATCTAATACTGCCTGGCCCAATGTGGGCCCTTCAACAAACACCTTTCAGATGAAGAGAAAGGAAATAGTTAAAGAAATGATGGGCTTTAACTGTTGAAGGAGGTGAAGTCCATCTCTGGTTACTTGGAGTATTTGATGCCCTTTACTAAGTGCACTAAAGAAGAGTTTGTGGTCATATCTTAAGGGCTTGTTATAATATTATAGGAAAAAAACAAAGTACATGATTTATGTATTATATGATTCCAATTATGTTTAAGCAAACACATTTCATGTGGGCAAAACAAATGCAAGAAAATGTGACATAACAGTCTACAGTCACTGTATTTGACTGTTAGTTTTAGACTAATGAAGATTGAATTTTTTCTTCTTTCCTATTTTCCATATATTCAATTGTAAGTGTGGATCATTTTTATAATAAAGAGGAAACAATTTATTTAAAGGAAAACCTGACTTTTCAGAATTCCAGTCTCAGACGATAAAGACATGGAACTGGAGTATACTGAGAAAAGTGGCCCGGACAAACAGCCCGTCCAAGAAGCAGGTGCCAGCGAAGGCGCAGCTGCTCTGGGTCAAGGGCTCACAGGAGACAGCAGAGTGGACAACAGGGACATCTGCAAGGGAGAAGAATGTTTTTTATCAGGGTATGGTGCAGAAAGGGCCTGGGGCTAGGCAGGAGTGGGTGGCCACAGAAACACACATGGAGTAAACAGACAGGCATTTACTGAGCACCTACCTCGTGCTACTGTTAGGGAAACAGGAACCTAGGAGAGCCAGAGTGACCTCGTTTTAAAAATCAACTCCATCTTAAAACTAGCAGGCACACTCCGTGCCAGTCATACGGTCGTAAGATAGTTACAGTTGAGGAAACAGCTTAAAGATGCCTGCAGGGACACACTTCTACAACCACGGAAAGTCCAGATGTCCCAAACCCATAACAAGTTGTGCTTTTAGGATGATTACAGTTACGCTTTGATCTACGTGCACGCTAACACGTCAAGAATAGTTTTCTTTAAATCAATAGAACAATCAATTTTGTCATGCTGTCTGCTTACCACACGTAGACAGAGCTTAGTTTAGTCTTTACATAGACAAGAACCCTATATGAGAAAAATTTAAAGACAGTGCATTCCTCCAGTTGCTTTCTGAGGATGCCCTACTCTGTAACGGAATAGCTTTCCATGAACTACCTCTTCTCACTGCACTCTGCGACTCACCTTGAATTCCTTCCTGTGCGAGATCCAAGAACCCTCTCTTGGATCAAGACCCCTTTTCTGGTAACACGATTATGCTCTCACTGGGCATTTATGATGTATGGGACACTGTGTCCATATTATCTCATTTAATCCACACTACAATACTATAAGTTTTATTGTTTCAGTTTGACAGATTACAAAATAACTGATTTGGAGTCGTTTTAGAGGGGCAAAAAAAAAAAAAAAAAAAAAAAACCACCTGAGAATTGATTGGCAGCAGGAATTCCCAGACCTAATTGTCTGTCAGAACCCTGGGATACTTTTTTAAAGCCTAGAGACATCACACAGCTAGCAAAAGTAATATTGTCATTAAAACAGCACCGTGTAAAATGTAAAATGAACAAAAAAAGCCACTTCTCAGAAACTGACTTCAAAGTTATTTTTCAGAAATTAGAAAAAATAAAATAAAAACAAGTCAGGAAAATCACAATTAATCCAAAATGAAGACATGGAAGGTCCAGGGCTCAGTCAAAGGAGGTAGAAATGGTCAATTTATTGCAATTATGCCCATTTTCCATCCCTTAATCTAGATGCAAACTGTCATTTTATTGGCTTGTCAACCTTTAGACAACGTGACCCTGTTCCTCATTTATTCAGTCATCTCTCCAGCCCCAGCACTCTAGCCAGAGGAAAGCACACGGCCCCACTAACTCATCTTTTTTCCTAGGGCTCCTCCGTTTGCATTTCATTGCCCAAGGAGCTCTTCATTTCTCTACATGGTAACTTTTCATTTTCTAGCATCCCTCAATTCCATGTTTGCCCACCACCCCAGGAGCAAACACTTTGGAATCAGCCTGAGGTTTGGTTTTAAGCCCAGCAGGGCTATACACTTCCATAGTTGCCTTGGATATTTGAGCTCTTAGAGCCTTGGTCTCCCAGTCTATAAAATGAGAAGATGGGAATAACAAAATTACTATTTTTTGCAGTAAGTAAATAAGATTAGGTATGTTAAGTAACCAGCATATAGTAAGCACTCAATAAATACTGGCTTTGTCCCCTCCAACACCATGTGTGACACACATATCATTGCTGCAGCTCGGGATACTTTACTAGTTATCATTCAAAGTGCCACAAAAGATTACAAGTACTTTAAGACTTACAGAAAACAAAGGGGGAAATAGTTCTCAAAAAATAAATAGAAAAGTAATGTTTTCTCTTTTAAAATATCAGAATTGGGAATCGTAAGAAACATAACTGGAAATGGAGTTGGATATGAATCCAGAACCTAAAGGCACTGAGTTCTCCAAAAAGAAATCTGTGTCCCTTTGCTTAACTAGGCTTTTTCTAAGCTTATTTGACCACAGAAACTTTTGTCAAGTAGTGCCCATTAATTTCCAAGGATTTCGCATGACCTGAAAACACTTTTGGAACTGTTGCTAATTATTTTAAGAATATTTGTAGCTATCACTGGTCAAGACAACTCCTTGCTTTAGGTATTTCAACAACCTCATCTCTGCTCACACATACACTAGAGCCATTGTTGTCCATATGAGGAAACAGCCTCTAAGGAGTAGCTCACCCTCACACAGGCAGGACAGCAGCAGGTCTATAGCCAAGTTTACCCGTTCTGAAGTCTGCAGCGTTTCCCCCATACCATCTCCCTCTCAATTTTGTCTAATTTGCACCCCCTTCTTCTGAAGCTAAGCTGTAGCTACTCTGTCTTTAAGTTCTATTGAATCAAGCACTTTTACCAAAATGTTGTGATTACCCTGATGTTGAGAGTGTGCCTTGGTCAGCAAATAAGCACCATGAATCTCTCAAAATCGTCCAGACTTCCTCTCCCTCCAGACCTTCTTTCCCAGACCATCTCATAGACATGCTTCCGGAAACACTTAATTGGAGTCTCTAGGAGCAATCACAGCGGAGGTGGAATTCTTGTTGTCTTAATGTAATCAAGTCCTGATTTTTTCCTTCAGTGTGTGACCAGAGTAGGAGTCAGAAACTGGGCTGTTACCCAGCTCCATCTCAGTCACGGGTATGTCCTTGAGCAAATCCTCAAAACTCCTGCTCCCTAGAATTCTAATGTACCAGCTAGAAAAGGGTATACCAGATAGCTAACTTTTGGGCTTCCCAGCAGGCACGTAAGTGATTATATAATCTGGATTTACAATTTCATAGGGACTTAGGTTCTGAAGTCTAACTGCTTGGGTTGAAATTCTGGCTCTACCACTCACTGTGTGACCCTGGGCAAGTTACTTAACCTCTCTGTTCTTTAGTTCACTTATCTGTCAAATGGGGTTAAATCACAGAATTTAATTTGAAGAGTAAAGTGATTAAAACAATGGCTGACGCATTCCAAGTACTTGATAAATGTCATTATTATTATTCTTAGCTTGTGGCTCAGTGCTAAGAGGTTAGAAATCCCTAAATGCCCTGATTCCTGAGCAGAGATGACCCCTCACCCACAGAACTAACTCTCTCTCCACTTTTCTTCCGCCGCCTCCTCCACGCTCCTCTCCACTCCCCACACCCACCCTTCTCAACCTCTGAGTCCCTCAAAGAAGAGTCCCCAAGGAGTGTAAATGGAAGCCACCCTGCCTGAGGGGAGAGAGGCCGAGCTCACACAGCTGGACCAGGCTCACAGTGACCAACTGAGCCATGCAAGGCCAGGCCGGCAGTGGGGTCACTTGAGAAATCGGCTGGGTCACCAGCCCATTCATGGCCACCTGGCGTCCTGCCCATCCCTCACCCTCAGGGCCGCCGGGGCTATTGTGAGGGCGAAGTCCTCCTGCTCTGCTGGGCGTAGCCCTTTGGACCCCACAGAGGGCCTGGCTGCCCACAGCTGCCCCTAGAAGGGGCTCACACCCATCGGAGGGGGGCCTCATTCTTGCATCTGGACTCAGAGAAGAGCCAGAGGCGGGAGGGGAAAGGGAGGGGGGTGGGCAAGCGCTAGGATTTCTGCCACCAGCTGGACTCTTTACGATGAAGGGCAAGCACTGAGGAGAGAAACTTCCCAGCTCCAACACAGCTTCCTCACAGTGCCACCCTGCCTGGGCCCCGGCCACCAAGCCCCTCCACACCTCAGCTTGCTGACAGAATGGGATGAAACAATGTGTGGAAAACTTAGAAAACAAGATAAACTCACAATAAATCTCAGCTATTATTATGAAAAAAAAATCCGCTTATTCCTCACAACAATGCTCTGAGGTAGAAAATGTTCTATTTTCCTGATGAGGAAACTGAGGCTCACAGCGCTCCTACATTTGGGGGTCTGGGTTCAAATGCAGCTCTGACCCCCACGTCTGTGCTGTCACCATAGCACCCTCTGCCCTGGGGTTCCAGGCGGCCACACTCCAGCACATTCTCCTCTGGTAGAGACAAAAGCTATAGGGTTTGTCCATTCAGCCAGTATCCAGGCTGTGCCAGGCACTGTCTCAGGGGTCCAGGGTGTAGTGGGGGGGGGCCACAGATGCCGTGTCTACACTGAGAAGCTTACAGGAGTAAGCGTCATTCCCACATCAAGGGAACGCTCTAAAGTGCCATCCAGTACGGAAGCCACTTGCCACAGGGGGCTTATGAACTGACTTTGAATTAATTGAAATTAAACAAATGAATAATCCAGGTCTTCCATCAACCAGCCAAGTGCCCGGCAACCCATGTGACTGGTAGCTGCACACTGGACAGCACCAACAGAGAGCATTTCCATCATGGCCGACGCTTCCACCAGAGGGTGTTGCGCAAGAGGAAAGGCATCCAAACTATGCGCTCTGGGGACTCAGACGCTGAGAGGCTCCCCTGAGGAGGTGGCACTGGAGCCAGAACTGAAGCATGGGGAAATCAAGTGGAGGAAGGCTGGGGAAGGACAGGAAAGCCCTGTGGGCAAGAGAAACAGTGCCCGTAAAGGCCAGCGGTAGGAGGGCCCCCCGCACCTGGAAAGGAGAGACAGAGAGTGGAGTGCTTCAGCGCCCAGGCTCCCCAGGGCTGGCTGCCTGGGTTTGAATCCCAGCCCTGGCTCTTCCAAGCTGAGTGCCCTTGGATAAGTTACATGACTTCTCTGTACCTCACTGTCTCCCCCTGTCCAATGAGGATTGTGATAGTACCTCCCTCCCAGGCTTGCTCTGACGACTGAAAGAGCCCAGCGCATGTTTAGCACTGGATGTGTGTTTGTTGTTACAATTGCTGGCCCAAGATGAGGTCGAAGAGGTAGGCAGAGGTCAGACTGTGCAGGCTTTGTGGGCCGTGGAAATAATCCGGTCTTTATCCTAAAAGCAAAAAGAAGCCTGAAAAGTTTTAAGCATAGAGGCCAGAGGGTGGCTGGTGGAGAACCACAGCCCAGCTGAAGGCTGCAGTGCCCTCTAGGCAACACGAGCCAGGTGCTGGGGTGTACGATAGTGGACTCAGCATCACCAGACCTTCCAAGGGGCTGGAAATTCATATTTTTTTAACATAAAAATCTCCTAACATTTTAAAGTAGGCCTCTTATTCCCAAATTTTTAAGTACCTTGAGGAACAAACCAGGCATCTGCTAGGACATCTGGTCTCCCCCACAATCTGCAGCTCCTCAAACCTCAATAAACTGAAGTCCGTAATTCAAGTCATATTGCCAGATGAGCCAGGTGGCTCCGAAAAGAAACCGATAGACCGCCTGGAACAAAAATGGCACGCCAAAAAAGCTGCCAAATGAAATCTGAACCAAACTGCTACATCATTGGGCTGGAGGATCCCAGTGCCGGAGTAAAAGTGCCCATGGATAAAAGCATAAACAAGCTGCATGGCCTTTTTGTTTTTTAAGTTTGGGGTGGTAAAAAGAAAATATATGAAAACCCGTATTCTCTTCACTCTGAGGTTGTGAAATGAATTTTTTCTCCATCCCTTCACAGAGTCTGGGTCAATCCTTTCACCCAAAAAAAAATATACAGGCAGCAGGTGTTCATTTGGGGGTCTACGGTCCGTGTCATTTCCTGGTTCCAGATTATAAAACAAAACCACTTCATTAGGACACGGTATTGAGTGAAAGAGCAGGAGAGGGCATAAGAGGAAAGACTGATTCTATGAAATGAAATGCTTGAATGAGAAAGCCCTTATGCCTGAGCAAGAATCAAGTATTTCAGGTTTTCATTCTTCAGATCTTCACTTTCATTAACCATTGCGTTTTCATAGAGGTTTTTCTTCCCAAAATATTGAGTATCTAACATGCCCTAGGACCTGGAGCTCTAGGAGAACTGGTAGTATTTATTAGTTCTCCTCCGGTGGATGGAATATGCATCTTTTCACCTAAAAAATATAGGCAGCAGGTGTTCATTTGGGGGTCGATGGTCCATGCCACATGCATCCAGTCAGAGGAGAAATAGTGAATACATTGGTGATGGCTGTTACACCAGATTAAGGGAGAGAGCCCACTAAGCAATTGTTCTAGGTGATAAAACATTTGTAACAAAGACAATGAAGAAAAATCATGACAGGTTTTTGTATGTTATTCCCTCCCCAGTCCAGTCCTCTAATCAGGAAGGAAAAGTGGGCATTGGGTTTCTAAGGGAAGATTTTTTGAATACTGAGAGAGTGCTTTAGAAGAAAGAAGCTTCTGACACTTTCTCTAATACTGGACCTCCAAGGATTAAGCTTAGGAAAGTGCCATTTAGAAAGACTGGATTGCATCTCAGGAGGGTGGGGTATTTTATTGGATGAAGTATGTCTGTTTGGGCTAGCACTGAACTGAGCTGAGAGTAGATCTGAGGCTCAGGGTTGCCAGGAGATTTAAACTCCTTTCCATTCTCCTCCACCACCCCAACACTTCCTGCAGGTGCATGATGGACAGGTAGGTTATCCACTGGCTTAGGGTGCCTGTTTGCCTCAGTCCAGCTTTGAGAGAATAGAATGTATGAGTCACCATACAGAGACATACACAGAATGCTCCCAGATCCTAGATCAAGGACATCTATCTAAGTCATACTAGAGCAGAGTTATTAATCTACAGAGTGTAGATAGAATTTAGGGGCTCCTTGAACACGGAAGAGAAAAAGATTGTCTTAATGTTTGCTAACCTCTAAGCGAAACGAAACACACTCTTCTATTATGAATGTAGGCAAGAAACCTCCATGGTATTAATAGTACCTGTGACTTTGCCACAAACTGTAATCGCAGCTATTGTCATACCGTATTTCATTGGTGACAGAAACCTTGAAATAGCATTGAAATGCATTATTACATGAAAACTATGGCAGTTATTAGACCTGCTGCTGGGTATTGTTATATAATGCATTAATAATGAAGCACATGTATTACTATACCACTAATTCAATTTTGTTACAATGTAGTTCAAGACACAAAAAGATTAAAGGCCCATGAACGAGGGGATCCAAGCACAGTCTTTTGAATGACTGTTTGCTTGAGATTAAAGGGCATGAAATAAACCAGGCAAAGGAAAGGGATAAGAGGATGGCATTTCAGGCGAGGGAATAGCATTTGTAAAAGCACATGCTTTGCAGACACTGTAATTGTTGTGGCTGCAGAGGGCCTCTTAAGCTGAAGGAAGTTGAGGGGCCTGGGAGTGTGGCTGGAAACCCATTCAGCACCGGCCTGGCCATCACAGAGGGCCCCAGATTCAGACTGGACCCTAATCATCAAATGAGATGATATAAACACTGAACTTTTAATGTGTGTGCTAAAATGTGTGGGTGAACCAAAACACTTATGCCACAATTTTCCTAACCCTATGTTGGCATGCCTTCATTGTTCCTCAGGGAACGCTAGCCCAGGCATCTTTTGACTTCTGAGGGAGTAAAGTTGGCCAAGAGGGAAGGATTTACTGGAGGTGGGGAAAGACTTGAGTCAGCAAAGTAAACAAGAGTTGGGATTCGATCTTGAAAATTGTGCGTGTGTGTGTTGTTTTAAGTTTGTACGCAAGTGACATAATCAGTGTAGGGCTCATTTGCTGATTTCCCTAACCAAACTGCTCATTTCCACTCCCTTTCTTCTGGCAATAGTAGTGCAGATTTCTTTTAGAGAACTACCTCTCTACAACAATTAGAGGTAGGAAGGAGGGACATGTGACCCAGACCCAACCAATCAGAGCACAGAATTCCTGAAGCCACAGTGATTGGCTTAGAAGTAAATCCATCAGAATAATTCTATCCACTGACTATAGGGAGTGTTTCCAGGACGGATATTCACTCAAGCTGGTTCAACCAGAGTAAATCTTGGGATTTGTATGGGCACTATTGATGAAAAGATGGTTTTTTTTCTTTTAGGCTGGATTGTACCTAGAAGGGCTTAAGCCTAGAGAAAGTAGCTATCTTGCTACCATATAAAGGCTGAGAATGAAATCAAACATAGCAGAGTCAAGAGATGAAGACAGATGAGGCCCTGATGCTACTGCACCTCTGGATACAGCTAGGCCAGATCACCGCTGGACTGGGCCCAATCACGTCTGGTTTTAGAAAGAGCATGCCCTCTGCTGGGAGAGGAACGATCAGGGAAATCCTGCAGTAGAAGCAGGAAGACCCAGAACTTCAAATTTGGAGAAGTACAAGTCCATTTTCCTTAGGTAAGGCTGCAGTAACAAACAGTCCCAAGCTTCCAATGGCTTACAACAAAGGCTTATTTTTCGCTCACATTGCATGTTGGCTGCAGGTTGGGTCTGGCTCTGTGACTCCACTCCAGATGTCTACTGCATTCCAAGATGCAGGCTGGGGAGCAGCTCCTATCTTAGTCTCATGGCAGAAAGTAACGGAACAGTATCTGAACCACACAATGGCTCTTAAAGCTTCTGCTGAATGGTGGCTCTCTCCCATCTGCCCACAGTCCACTGACCAAAGCAAGTCCGTGGCCAAACCCAATATCAATGTGAAGCACTGAAAGTTATGTGGCCATGGGCAGTAATGTACAATCCTCTTACAAGAAGGGTAGTGGCTAACTGAAAACAATAATATGATCCACTGCCAAGGCTTTAGAAGTAATTTGGTTCAAGCATCTCATTTGACAGATGGGAAAACCGAGGCCAGGATGAGTTAAGTAAATCACTCACAATCACACAGGGTTGCCAGTGGCAGAGCAAAGGCAAGGACCTAGGTCTCTTGCCTTGCAGTCCAGGGTTCTTCCCTGCACCCCAGGCTGCTCCCCTACAGTTTCACTTTGGCAAGTAAGGAAAGATTGTTCATGGTTGTCCTCTGTTTGTCCTCTTCAATTCACTCGAGCAATATGTTTCCTAGCACAGAGAGCTGGCTGACGGTCAGGGCAAAAGCAAAAGTTCTCCGGAATCATTATTTGAGCTTGTTTCTCTTCAGGCACCAGCAAGAAGAGACATTTGGTTCCGGGTGATTGAACAGAGCCTTGGAAGCAAGCACAAGAAATTACAATACTGCAATGTTTTTAGACTTATTGATTTGGATTTGGAATTGGGAATTTGGGACTCTTTCCTTTCATTCTGATTTGTCTTGTTATGTTTTTACCAGCTTTTAATCCCACAGAGAAGAAAAAGTAATGGCTATTGAATATCTAGAAGGAATGAGATGCTGAGAGTTTTGATACATATGTCATCTTTATTATACACATTTTTCTGGGTAAGTAGACATTTTTTAAAAATATTTCTCAAGTTACATGTTTCTTTCCATGCTCTACCCCTTTTGATCATTCAAATATTTTATATAACATATTTCAAACACTAAGTGTGTAAACTGATTATAGATGCTAAGAATTTTGGAGTGGTCACTGTCTAAACAACCCATTTACCTTGGTGCAAGCAGAACTGATGGGGGCAGGGCATCTGGATCTGTGCTCAGCTTCTCAACATTCTGGGATTCCACTGGACTCAGTGACCTGCATCCCATCCCAGAACCACTTTTAGCAAAAGCTCCCTTAATAGAGTTAAGGGGACCCTATGTGCCCCATGCTGAATGTTGGAACCAGGTAGGAACCTTCTCCAGTCTTCCCAGCTGGACTGCTGTGTCTCCGATCCAGAAGAGAGGATGCGCTAGGCTACCAGCTGCTAGTTGAGGGAAGTGGATAAATTATATTCTCTTCACTGGCCTTCATTATATCTTTGCCTCTGTTCCTATGTCTCTGTTTTCCTTTCTCCCCAGTCACCACTGATTCTCTTAAAAGTCTCTCTTTACCTAATTGCTTCATTGCCTAGCACATTAGCTCCTCCAATGCTAAAGATAGCACTACATGATAAATACTATTATCTCCATTACACAGATGATGAAAGTGAGGCTCAGATCAATTTGGGGCATACAATTGTCGAGCTAGCATTTCAAACCACATCTGCCACACCACATCCAAAGCCACAGATGCTGAAATTCATTCATTCACAAATATTACAGAGCACCTACCATCACCAAGTCTCATGTGAAACTGGAAATAAATGGTAAACAAGACCCAGCCCTCATGCAGCTTATTCAAAATTCACTCAATAAATATTGTCTGAGTTCCCACCATGTGCCTGGGCCATAGTCATTTATAATCTGCTAGGAAATGCAAACAAAATTCACATGCAACTAACAGTTCAATCTGCTAAGTACTACAATGGTGGTAAGTAAAGGGGCAGGTGAGAACAGAGGAAGTGAGTGAGAGACACATTTTCCACAACTTGCCTTGTGCTGAGTTTGACAAACTTGCAATAAGCCACCCAACCTCACTCTCCTATTCTAATTTTCCCCTTGCTTAGCAGCTCATCAAAAGCAGGGACCTGCAGGGATTTCAGATATACTGGTCTTTGGCATATTCTTTGCATTACAGAGAAATGTACTGGAGCGGTGCCTTAGGCCAGCATCAATTTCTTCTCCCCTCCAACAAGCCAGGCAATGTACTTGCTGCTCCTTAACGGGAGGGTGTGGGGAGAAAGTCTGAGATGGTTCTAGAGAAGTCCAGAGATGGCTTTGCAGTCAATTACTGATGGTGAGTGAAAAATGAGGTCAGCTCCCTGACAGCAATGCCTGAGAGAGGCAGCGAAATACCACAGAACCCCCATTCTCTGTGGGCCCAAGGACACACAGCTAAAAATAGACATACAATATCACTTGGATCTGCCGAGGATTTCACAACTGCTGGCCCAGCACAAAATGTGTGGCTTTGGCCAAGTCAAGATGCAATGCAAACCAGCCGAGAAGCAGAGCATGACCAAGATCAACATTTGCCAGGACAGCAGCCACCCTTCTGTCCAGAGGGCCTTGACCACGGAAGCACAGTTACCCACTGACCCAAGTCCTTGCTTGACTTGCTGTGCAACTTACAGAAAGTTTGTCTTGCGTGCCAGGGACTTTCTAAGGCACTTCATTTCAGGGACATTGGGGCACGAGTACTTGTGGAAGTTTGCCTCGAGAACTAGAAAACTGGTAAGAAATGTTCATGATTTTAATATAAGGGGAAACACAACTGCAAGCGTGGGATGGGGGTGGAATGGGACAAGAAAACATTTGAAAGAAAATAATTACAAACACATGAGAAGGAAAAAGAACATGGCCCAGACTAGAAATGTGTAAGAAAATACAACAAAAATAAGAAAAGATTTGACATTCTATTTGTGGGTTTAAAACCAATTTTAAAGTTGACAGTTCGACTCTATTGGCAAACATTTATTTCTATAATTTATGGGATACTATTTCCTGAGTGGGTAGCAGGTGCCAGAAGCTGCCCTCAACCCTTCACAAGCATCTCCCAACCTAATCCTGACACGAACCCTATGGGGCAGATACTAACATTATTCTCATTTTCAGACAAGGAAAGCAATTTGGACCCTTCAAAGTTTGAGCAGCCCTTATAAAGCATCTTAACCAGTGGTTCCTTAACTGACTTGTGCATCAGATTTATCTAGGAAACTCTAAATACTACAGATTTTGGGACCTACTCTAGACACTGAATCAGATGGATGGAAGTAGGCCCAGGAATTGGTGTTTACAGAGTTTCCCGTCTGATTCTCATATACAGCTCTGTTTGGAATCCACTTACCAATCCAACCGACCTCTTCAATTTTCCAGACCAAAACACTGAAGCACAGGCAATTCTATTAACGTGCCTAAGGTAACCAGCCTATTGACAGCAGAGACTGGACTAGAACCTGGGGCTTGCTGTGTGGTGCTCTTGCCATCAGATCATGCATCTTCCACTGGAATCCTAAATGGGGTAAAGGTGTGGTTTCTCTCTCGCTCACTAAATTGCTAGACATGGCATCACATTCACCCAATTCTTGCCCTTCAACTCAACTCAGTGCAATTAAACAAATATCTATTGAGCAGCTACTATGAGCTGCACATGGTGCTTGGTGCTGAGAATCATGGCTTCTTACCCTCATAGAGCTTAAAGTCCAGCAGAAAAGAAGAACATTTTTAAAGATTGTAAACAGCTTACTCAATGAACTGGGATCAGCAAAAGCAATTGTATTTTCTCATCACTGTTCCTTCAAACCTTCTCTCTCTTTGTATTCTCCACATATCTTACATATCTTAGATGGATCCTATAGCCATTGCGGTCACTCAGGCATTAAAGGATGCCTCAGTTTTGGATAATGTATAAAGTTTCATTCATTCTAATGGTAAGGTTGCAATATCAACCAATTAAAACGTCTTCCCCACTTTTTAGCTTAGGACTGGCTCTTGCTCAGAAGCTGCAGGGGAGAAGGAGATTGTGTGGGTTTCTTTACCGGTTTTTGCCCTCCTCCCTCATTCACTGTGTTTCTTTAGGCTCCTCTAGGGCCAGGGCAAGAGGCCCAAGGAGCAGGAAGGAGGGATGGGAGAGGTAAGGAAGGTGAGAAGGTCGTACAGAGCCAGGGCCATCTGTACTCATTGAATGTCCCCAGTCATGGAAGTTGTCCAAGTGCTGGTTCTCTCTCCCATGAAGGCTTCCTCTCCACTCCCTTCTGCCATTGATGAAATTGGCCACCTGGGATTCCCTGACATAGGCCATGCCTCCTCCAGCTGACCTAGCCTCCCTTCCAGCATTCTATCCTACACTTGATCTCAGCCAGAAGGCCAGGAAGAGAACCAGCAGTCTATCCTAGACACTGTTGGGGTCACTTTGCCCCTCAACGAAGTTTCCTTCCTTGGCCAAACTTTAACCAAGCTCCTCTGAATCCTCTCTTCAATTAGACCTCAGCCTTGGCCCATAGAACTACAGATTCTCAGCACAAATGATTTTGGACACCCCCCTTTCCCCCCACCCACATTAAAAGGCTTAAACATCAACATAGTTTCTAACAGCTCAAGGCTGAGTCCCTAGGATGACCTTAGCCCCCCATAAAGTGCCTGCTTGAGAAAGCTCAAGGCTGCCAGGAGAATTTTCAGTCTCTCTCCTTCAGATCCTTGAGGCATGAGTCGTGCACCGGTCACTAAGCACTTCAATGCCAGGGATTTTCCCAAATGATTCTCAGAAGCCTTCCTCATCTGGAAAAGAAAAGGCTACCCTTCCCCAGTTCCTCCTACCCATCCTCCACCGCCAGCCCTGAAAATCCCTTTTCTGTGAAGCCTTTTTTTTTTTTTTTGAGATGGAGTCTTGCTCTGTCACCCAGGCTGGAGTTCAATGGCACAATCTCAGCTCACTGCAGCCTCAGCCTCCTGGGCTCAAGCGATTCTCCTGCCTCAGCCTCCCTAGCAGCTCAGACTACAAAGACCCACCACCACACCTAGCTAATTTTTGTATTTTCATAAATTAATTAGAGACAGGGTTTCACCATGTTGGTCAGGCTGGTCTCCTAGCCTCAAGTAATCCACCCGCCTCAGCCTCCCAAAGTGCTCAGCTTACAGGCATGAGTCGCCGCACCCAGTCACCTTTCCTTGTTCCATTAAAAGAATGTATTGTTCTCTATGTTTCCATGATGCTTCGTACATTATAGATTTTATCACATTGTGAAATTTGGTCTATTTGTCTATCTGACTAGATTATTCATAGTATTATTAATAATAATAACTAGCTATCATTTACTGAACATTTACTAAATACTATTCCAAAGTCAATAGCCCCATAAGATAGGTACTACTATTATCTATCTGTTTTACAGACATGGAAACTAAAACTCCAAGAGTTGGATTAACTTGCCCAAGGTCACCCAGCTACTAGTGGGTAGATCTGGGATTTGAACCCACATCTGACTCTCGGGCTCATGTTCTTAACCACTAGATTATAAGGCAGAGATTATACCATATCATTCTCTGCTTTCTCTGCACCCAGCACAGGATCTAGCCTTCAGTATGTGCTCAGTAAATAATTGCTGGATGAATGATGGAATAAAGGCATCATCTTTATGTTTGCTGCTGCATCCCTAGCTCCACATCCAGTGCCTGCTACAGGGAGAGATGTTCAATAATAATTTGTCAATTGACTGACTGAATTAGATAATCAATTTATTTTCAGCTCTAACACCCTGCAAATAATATGAAAATGAAATCATGCTCCCCAAGTAAGAGTTGTTACAACTTCCTGATTCTGAAGACTCTATTCTTTTCTGGGGCCATCATCACCAAGAACCATTTTTTTTAAAGGATAATGGAACCCAAGTCCCACAGAGTTCTTGGACTAACTCCTGAAGTTTCATAGGGAGTCCAGTGAATTAATTAAAAAGGGACTGAGTGGGTAGTGTGTGAGGTTCACTCTAAAGTTATTTTCCAAGCCAGACCCAGAGGCCTGGTCTTGAAGCAAGCCAAAATCCATAAAAAGCAGAGTTAGCAATCTCGAGCCACTACTTCAATAAAACAATAATAATGAGTTGAAAGAATAACTGCTTCTAGGCCATTATTTATGAACCCCTGCGCCAACCAGGCGGCTTCAGTGTAAAGCCTTCTAGGTGTCACATGTGATAGGAAAAGATGAGGTGTGGAAACAGATAGAAAAAGAGGTCTTTTTGGCTCTCTTGGTGTGACCTTTCATGGTTTTGCTGGAGGTCTGGTCCCAGTCAGAAGCACATGGAAGCCACTTTTCCTAACCTGGTTTTAATCAACCACTGAGGTCTCAGGAGTGCCTTTTTACCTGCCAGGTGCATGGCTAAAGTGGGCAAATAGAGAGGGAAGGAGAGCCCCAGAGGAAAAAGAATGCTGGTGTATGCAATTTGAGTTTATTTTGAAATAAAACAACATCAGCCATGAAGTTAAATTAAATAATAGTCATAAAAGGGCCAGCCCAAGACTTGGCACAAGATTAAATGCTCAGGAGGTGTGAGTTCCCCTTCCTTCTGCAAATTATAGCTACAGTAACAGAGACCTTCACTTTGGCAATGCCTGTTCACTGAACATGCTTAATACACTGTTAAAGGGAGAGTATAAGATTTCTAACTGCAGCATTTAGTGTCTCAGCCAGGGCTAATATTCAACCAGTTTGCCCAAAAGGCTGTACCAATTGTTTACAATGAGCATCCATCCCAACTGGATCATGTCTGTACCTTCTAGTTATGAAATACTTTGAATATCACATCTGGTTCCAAGTATTCATTTATTTAATACATATATATATTGAGTGCCTCCTCTATGCCAGATGCTGGTCAAACAGCAGGGAAAGGCTGGATGGAAAAGAAAAAAAAACCTTGAAAATGTCTTCTCTTCATAGAGCTTACATTCCACTGGAAAAGACAAGCAGAATGGAGTACAATACGTGGTAGGTTCAACGGTGATAAGTGCTATGGAGAAAAATAAGGTAGGAAAAGGCATAGCAAGTGCAGAAGTGCACTTTTTAAACTTTTCTTTTTTTTTTTTTTTTTTTTTTTTTGAGACGGAGTCTCGCTCTGTCGCCCAGGCTGGAGTGCAGTGGCGCGATCTCGGCTCACTGCAAGCTCCGCCTCCTGGGTTCACGCCATTCTCCTGCCTCAGCCTCCCGAGTAGCTGGGACTACAGGCGCCCACAACCGCGCCCGGCTAATTTTTTGTATTTTTAGTAGAGACGGGGTTTCACCGTGGTCTCAATCTCCTGACCTTGTAATCCGCCCGCCTCGGCCTCCCAAAGTGCTGGGATTACAGGCGTGAGCCACCGCGCCCGGCCTAAAATGTTTAGAAATTGGGTGGGGGGTCTTGCTGTATTGCCCAGCCTGGTCTTGAACTCCTGGACTCAAGCAATCCTCCCACTTCAGCTTCCCCAAGTGCTGGGATTACAGGCGTGACCCACTGCACCTGGCCTAAACTTTTCATTGAAGTATCATACATGTAAGGAAAGTGATCAAACCATAAGTGTAACAGATTTTCTCAAAGTGAACATACCTGAAATAGTTTGGCTCTGTGTCCCCACCCAAATCTCATCTAGAACTGTAATCCCTGCATGTCAAGGGAGGGACTTCGTGGGAGATGATTGGATCCTGGGGGCCATTTCCCCCATGCTGCTTTCATGATAATGAGTGAGTTCTCATGAAATCTGATGCTTTTTAAAAGTTTGGCAGTTCCCCCCTCGCTCTGTCTCTCTCTCTTGCCTGCTGCCATGCTGCTTCCCCTTTGCCTTCTGCCATGATGGTAAGTTTCCTGAGGCCTCCCCGGCCATGTAGAACTGTGAGTCAATTAAACCTCTTTTCTGTATAAATTACCTAGTCTTATGAAAATGGACTCATACCCATGTAACCAGCACCCAGTTCACGGCACTGAGCACAACCAGCACCTATGAGGTTCCATTTTTCAACAGAGTATCAGAACCAACTCTCCTGTGATGTGGGAATTGTCACTGGGGTTGTTGTCCAAATATTTCCAGCTCACTGCCTCCTGTTCTTAAGGTAGGATTGCACTTCTCTGCTGCCTACCAGGTGCAGCCACTGACTTGCTCCAGCCTATATAAGCAAAAGTGATGAGTATCACTTCTCCATGGTCCCTATTATGCTGTGGTGATTGTGGAATCTGTGATGCAATGGAGCTTCCATCAGCCTCAGTCCCAAGTGACTCTGTGGAGCAGAGCAGCCCTGCATACCACAAAGGGCATGTAGCATGAAGACAAATACATCTTTTGTAGTTAAGCCAATGAAATTAAGGGCCTATTTGTTACTTCAGCATAAAGCAACCCAACCTGACTGATAATCAAGGTGATAGCTCAGTAAAGATCTGAAGAGATAAAAGAGTGAATCTTCTGGAAACCTAGGGGAAGAATGACCCAGAGACAGCAAATGCAAAAGTCCTAAAACAGGAATGTGTATGGTGTATTTGAGAAGCAGCATCTGCTGTGGTCTGAATGTTTGTGTCCCTCCCAAAATTCACATGTTGAAATCCTAACCACCAAAACGTGATGGTATTAGGAGGCAGGGCCTCTGGCAGGTGATTAAGTTATGAGGTCAGAGGCTTCATGAATGGGATCCGTGTCTTCTAAAATAGGCCCAAGGGAATGTTTTGGCCCCTTCTACCAGGTGAAGACATAGAGAGAAGACGTCATCTGTGAACAGGAATGTGGGCAATCATCAGACACTGGATCAGCCAGCACATTGATCTTGGACTTCCCAGCCTCTAGAACTGTGAGAAATAAATTTCTGTTGTTTATCAGCTTCCCAGTCTATGGTATTCTGTTATAGCAGCCTGAATGGACTCAGACAATGTCTTAAGCCAGAATCCTCCAGAAGTAGACCTCAAGACAAGAATATGAATATAAGTGGCTTATTTTGGTAGGTGATCCCAGACACACTAAGAAGAGAGTAAGAAAGTGAGAATGGAAGGGGAGGAAGCTGCTATAGGAAGGGTTCTGCAATGACCAGGTTACCACTATGGGCAACTGAGGTTCAGTGCCCTGAGGACATCAGAGAGATGGCACAGAATATGCTTCAGAGTTGTGCCCTGGGGTCCGAGGAGGCTGAGGCTTTATCCTTCAGCATTGGCTGTTGGCTAAGGATGCTCCCAAGTGTTAATGCCCAGGCACTTCAGACCTGCCCTTGGGCAACCAAGAACAGGCCAGCAGACAGTGCTCCAGGTGCTTGTCCCTGCCCCAGGGTGCCTCAGGCATGAAGGGGGAAGGGCAGGGCACTGACAGTATCTGCTGCCATCTTCAGGCTAAACAAATGATTCAAGTTCTTACCCGTTATCTGGACTATGTAACACCCTCCTACCTATTACCCTTGCCTCCAACCTTCCCCTAATCTAATCCACTCCTCATACTCAACCAAAATGATCCATAAATCATATGAATCTGACAATGACACACCCCCACTCAAAATCCTTTGGCAGCTTTCAATCTGTCAGGATAAACTCCAAGCTCTTTGGGTTGGCCCTCAAGACCCTGTGGGACCTGGCCCTGCCCATCTCTACAGCTCAGCTCCACTCTGCATGTGGACACTGATCCTGCGACCACACCAGATGTCTGACCACCCTTGCTGCCCATTGTTCTCTCAAAACTCCATGCCTTTGTGAAGGCAATTTCCTCCACCAAGAGTCCTAGAATATCGTCCCTCCATTTTTGTTTACCTAGTCAACTCATTCATTCAACAAATATGTGTTCAAGGCATACCATGCACCAGGCTCTGGGAGATACAGCTGTAAATAATCAGACCGGGCCCTCCTGCATTCAATGAGGCTTACAGGGGGTGCAGGGTAGAGACCAATAATGAAAAAAAGTAAATGAATAAGAAAATCAAATAGTAAACTCAGGGAAACAAAAAATAACAGTGTTATGTGGCAGAGAGTGGAAAGCAATTGGGTATTCAGGGAGGGCCTCCTGAGGAGGGGGGACTGGCCTGAATGACAAGAGGTTATCAGCCATGCAAGAACCAGGACAGAGGAGGTAAGAAATGCAAAGGCCCTAAGCAAGGAAGGAATTTGGTGTGTTGGCATAACAGGAAGACCACTGTGGCAGGGGCATAGCAAGTTGAAGGAGAGAGGCAGGAGATGTGCTTACAAGGCAGGATCAGGGAATCATGGAGGGCTTTGCTGGCCACAGAGCGCTGGACTTTGTCCTACCATCTTCAATTCACATGATAGCTCTATGTGTGTCCTTCTGTATCCTCCAGAGGGTGTTGAGGAATGGAGGGGCCACTTCTCCTAGCATCCTTTATATGTACCATCTTTGTGGTTGAGACCCTTAACACAAAGGTCCCAACAATTGATTTGCTTCAGGCATCTATTCTTGGCCTTGCTTCTGCCTGGCTGTGTGACACTGGATAAATTATTCAACCTCTCTGTGACTAGAAATTCTCCATACATTTCTGTTCCACCCTGTGAATGTTATTTTTTTCTTTTTGTATTATACTTTTAAGTTCTGGGTTACATGTGCAGAATGTGCAGTTTTGTTACATAGGTATACACGTGCCATGGTGGTTTGCTGCACCCATCAACCTGTCACCTACATTAGGTATTTCTCTTAATGTTATCTTTCCCCTAACCCCCACCCCCTGATAGGCCCCAGTGTGTGATGTTCCCCTCCCTGTGTCTATGTATTCTCATTGTTCAGCTCCTATTATGAGTGAGAACATGTGGTGTTTGGTTTTCTGATTGTTTGCTGAGAATGATGATTTCCATCTTCATCCATGTCCCTGCAAAGGACATGAACTCATCCTCTTTTGTGGCTGCATAATATTCCATGGTGTGTATGTGCCACATTTTCTTAATCCAGTCTATCATTGATGGACATTTGGGTTGGTTCCCACTCTTTGCTATTGTGAATAGTGCCGCAATAAACATACATGTGCATGAGTCTTTATTGTAGAATGACTTAGAATCCTTTGGGTATATGCCCAGTAATGGGATTGCTGGGTCAAATGATATTTCTAGTTCTAGATCCTTGAGGAATTGCCACACTGTCTTCCACAATGGTTGAACTAATTTACACTCCCACCAACAATGTAAAAGTATTCCTATTTTTCCACAACCTCTCCAGCATCTGTTGTTTCCTGACTTTTTAATGATCGCCATTCCAACTAGTGTGAAATGGTACCTCATTGTGGTTTTGATTTGCATTTCTCTAACGACCAGTGATGATAAGCATTTTTTCATGTGTCTGTTGGCTGCATAAATGTCTTCTTTTGCGAAGTGTCTGTTCATATCCTTTGCCCATTTTTTGATGGGATTGTTTTTTTCTTGTAAATGTATTTAACTTCTTTGTAGATTCTGCATATTAGCCCTTTGTCAGATGGATAGATTGCAAAATTTTTCTCCCATTCTTTAGGCTGCCTGTTCACTCTGATGATAATGTTTTTTGCTGTGCAGAAGCTCTTTGGTTTAATTAGATCTCATTTGTCAGTTTTGGCTTTTGTTGCAATTGCTTTTGGTGTTTTAGACATGAAGTCTTTGCCCATGCCTATGTCCTGAATGGTATTGCCCAGGTTTTCTTCTGGGATTTTTATGGTCCTAGGTCTCATGTTTTAAGTCTTTGATCCATCTTGAGTTGATTTTTGTATAATGTGTCAGGGAAAGGTCTAGTTTCAGTTTTCTGCATATGGCTAGCCAGTTTTCCCAACACCATTTATTAAATAGGGAATCTTTTCCCCACTGCTTGTGTGTGTCAGGTTTGTCAAAGACCAGGTGGTGGCAGATGTGTGGTATTATTTCTGCGGCCTGTGTATCTGTTTTGGTACCAGTACCATGCTGTTTTGATTACTGTAGCCTTATAGTATAGTTTGAAGTCAGGTAGCGTGATGCCTCCAGCTTTGTTCTTCTTGCCCAGGGTTGTCTTGGCTATGCAGGCTCTTTTTTGGTTCCATATGAACTTTAAAGTAGTTTTTTCCAGTTCTGTGAAGAAAGTCAGTGGTAGCTTGATGGGGGTAGTATTGAATCTATAAATTACTTTGGGCAGTAAGACCATTTTCATGATATTGATTCTTCCTATCCATGAGCATGGAATGTTCTTTGATTTGTTTGTGTCCTCTCTTATTTCCTTGAGCGGTGGTTTGTAGTTCTCCTTCAAAAGGGCCTTCATATCCCTTGGAAGTTGTATTCCTAGGTATTTTATTCTCTTAGTAGCAATTATGAATGGGAGTTCACTCATGATTTGGCTTGCTGTTTGTCTGTTATTTGTGTATAGGAATGCTTGTGATTTTTGCACATTGATTTTGTATCCTGAGGCTTTGCTGAAGTTGCTTATCAGGTTAAGGAGTTTTTGGGCTGAGATGATGGGGTTTCCAAATATACAATCATGTCATCTGCAAACAGAGACAATTTGACTTCCTCTCTTCCTATTTGAATACCCTTTATTGCTTTCTCTTGCCTGATTGCTCTGGCCAGAACTTCCAATACTATGTTGAATAGGAGTGGTGAGCGAGGGCATCCTTGTTTTGTGCCAGTTTTCAAAGGGAATGCTCCCAGTTGTTGCCCATTCAGCATGATATTGGCTGTGGATCTGTCATAAATAGCTCTTATTATTTTGAGATATGTTCCATCAATACCTAGCTTATTGAGAATTTTTAGCATGAAGGGGTGTTGAATTTTTTGAAGGCCTTTTCTGGATCTATTGAGATAATCATGTGGTTTTTGTCATTGGTTCTGTTTATGTGATGGATTACATTTATTGATTTACATATGTTGAACCAGCCTTGCATCACAAGTATGAAGCCAACTTGATCATGGTGGATAAGATTTTTGATGTGCTGCTGGATTCGGTTTGCCAGTATTTTATTGAGGATTTTTGCATTGATGTTCATCAGGGATATTGACCTGAAATTTTCTTTTTTTGTTGTGTCTCTGCCAGGCTTTGGTATCAGGATGATGCTGGCCGCATAAAATGAGTTAGGGAGGATTCCCTCTTGTTCTATTGTTTGCAATCGTTTCAGAAGGAATGGTATCAGCTCCTCTTTGTACCTCTGGTAGAATTCAGCTGTGTACCCATCTGGTCCTGGACTTTTTTTGGTTGGTAGGCTATTAATTTCTGCCTCAATTTCAGACTTGTTATTGGTTTATTCAGGGATTCAACTTCTTCCTGGTTTAGTCTTGGGAGGGTGTATGTGTCCAGGAATTTGTCCATTTCTTCTAGATTTTCTAGTTTATTTGCATAGAGGTGTTTATAGTATTCTCTGATGGTAGTTTGTATTTCTGTGGGATCAGTGGTGATATCCCCCCACATCATTTTTTATTGTGTCTACTTGATTCTTCTATCTTTTCTTCTTTATTAGCCTGGCTAGCGGTCTATCTGTTAATCTTTTCAAACAACCAGCTCCTGGATGCATTGATTTTTTGAAGGGTTTTTCATGTCTCTATCTCCTTCGGTTCTGCTCTAATCTTAGTTATTTCATGTCTTCTGCTAGCTTTTGAATTTGTTTGCTGTCGCTTCTCTAGTTCTTTTAATTGTGACGTTAGGGTGTCAATTTTAGATCTTTCCTGTTTTCTCTTGTGGGCATTTATTGCAATGCATTTCCCTCTAAATACCACTTTAAATGTGTCCCAGAGATTCTGGTACATTGTGTCTTCATCCTCATTGGTTTCAAAATACCTTTATTTCTGCCTTCATTTTGTTATTTACCCAGTAGTCATTCAGGAGCAGGTTGTTCAGTTTCCATGTAGTTGTGTGATTTTTATTGAGTTTCTTAGTCCTGAGTTCTAATTTGATTGCACTGTGGTCTGAGAGACTGTTGGTTATGATTTCCATTCTTTTGCATTTGCTGAGGAGTATTTTACTTCCGATTATGTGGTCAAATTTAGAATAAGTGTAATGAGGTGCTGAAAATAATGTATATTCTGTTGATTTGGGGTGGAGAGTTCTGTAGATGTCTATTAGGTCTGCTTGGTCCAGAGCTGAGTTCAAGTCCTGAATATCCTTGTTAATTTTCTGTCTCATTGATCTGTCTAATATTGACAGTGGGGTGTTAAAGTCTCCCACTATTATTGTGTGGGAGTCTAAGTCTCTTTGTAGGTCTCTAAGAACTTGCTTTATGAATCTGGGTACTCCTGTATTGGGTGCATATATATTTCAGAGAGTTAGCTCTTTTTGCTGCATTGATCCCTTTACCATTATGTAATGCCCTTGTCTCTTTTGATCTTTGTTGGTTTAAAGTCTGTTTTATCAGAGATTGGGATTGCAACCCCTGCTTTTTTTTTTTCTTTCCATTTGCTTGTTAAATATTCCTCCATCCCTTTATTTAGACCCTATGTGTGTCTTCACACGTGAGATGGGTCTCCTGAATACAGCACACTGATGGGGCTTGACTCTTTATCCAATTTGTCAGCCTGTGTCTTTTAATTGTTGCATTTAGCCCATTTACATTTAAGGTTAATATTGTTATGTGTGAATTTGATCCCATCATTATGATGCTAGCTGGTTGTTTTTCCCATTAGTTAATGCAGTTTCTTCATAGTGTCGATGTTCTTTACAGTTTGGCATGTTTTTGCAGTGACTGGTACTGGTTGTTCCTTTCCATGTTTGGTGGTTCCTTCAGGAACTCTTGTAAGGCAGGTCTGGTGGTGACAAAATCCCTCAGCATTTGCTTGTCTGTAAAGGATTTTATTTCTCCTTCACTTATGAAGCTTAGTTTGGCTTGATATGAAATTCTGGGTAAAATTAGTTTCTTTGAGAACGGTGAATATTGGCCCCCACTCTCTTCCGGCTTGTAAGGTTTCTGCAGAGAGATCCGCTGTTAGTCTGATGAGCTTCCCTTTGTGGGTAACCCGACCTTTCTCTTAGGCTGCCCTGAACATTTTTTCCTTCATTTCAACCTTGTGAATCTGATGATTATGTGTCTTGGGGTTGCTCTTCTCGAGGAGTATCTTTGTGGTGTTCTCTGTATTTCCTGAATTGAATGTTGGCCTGTCTCGCTAGGTTGGGGAAATTCTCCTGGATAATATCCTGAAGAGTGTTTTCCAACTTGGTTCCATTTTCCCTTTCACTTTCAGGTACACCAATCAGACGTAGATTTGGTCTTTTCACATAGTCCCATATTTCTTGGAGGCTTTGTTCATTCTGTTTTATTCTTTTTTCACTAATCTGGTCTTCTCTCTTTATTTCATTAAGTTGATCTTCAATCTCTGAGATCCTTTCTTCCACTTGATCAATTCAGCTATTCATACTTGTGTATTCTTCACAAAGTTCTCATGCTTTTTCAGCTCCCTCAGGTCATTTATATTCTTCTCTACAGTGGTTATTCTACTTAGCAATTCAACTATCCTTTTTTCAAGGTTCTTAGCTTCCTTGCATTGAGTTAAAACATGCTCCTTTAGCTCAGAGTTTGTTATTACCCACCTTCTGAAGCCTACTTCTGTAAGTTCGTCAAACTCATTCCCCATCCAGTTTTGTTCCCTTGCTGGTGAGGAGCTGTGATTGTTTGGAGGAGGAGAGGCGTTCTGGTTTTTGGAATTTTCAGGCCTTTAACGCTGGTGTTTCCCCATCTTTGTGGATTTCTCTACCTTTGGTCTTTGATGTTGGTGACCTTAGGATGGGGTATTTGAGTGGACTTTCTGTTTGTTTCTTTTCCAACAGTCAGGCCCCTCTGCTGCCAGTCTGCTGGAGTTTGTTGGAGGTCCACTCCTGACCCTGTTTGACTGAGTATCACCAGCAGAGGCTGCAGAGCAGCAAAGATTGCTGCCTGTACTTTCCTCTGGAAGTTTCGACCCAGAGGGGCACCGGCCAGATGCCAATCAGAGCTCTCCTGTATGAGGTGTCTGTCGGCCCCTACTGGGAGGTGTCTCCCAGTCAGTATACACAGGGGTCAGGGACCCACTTGAGGAGGCAGACTGACCCTTGGCAGAGCTCCAGCGCTGTGCTGGGAGGTCCGCTGCTGTCTTCAGAGCTGTCAGGCAAGGACATTTAAGTCTGCTATAAGCCCCTGACTGGGGCTGCTGCCTTTTTTACAGAGATGCCCTGTCCAGAGAGGAGAAATCTGGCAGTCTGGCCACAGCCGCCTTGCTGAGCTGCAGTGGTCTGTGCCCAGTTTGAACTTCCCAGCGGCTTTGTTTACACTGTGACCCTAAAACCACCTACTCAAGCCTCAGCAATGGCGGACGCCCCTCCCCCCACCAAGCTCGAAAGTCTCAGGTGGATCTCAGGTTGCTTCTGTGCTGGCAGCGAGAATTTCAAGTCGGTGGATCCTACTTTCCTGGCCTCCATGGGGGTGGGACCCGCCAAGCCAGACCACTTGGCTCCCTTGCTCAGCACCCCTTTCCAGGGGAGTGAACGGTTCTGTCTCACTGGCGTTCCAGGTGCCACTGGGGCATAGAAAAAAGAGTTTGGTGTCTGCCCAATTGGCCACCCAGTTTTGTGCTTGAAATCCAGGGTCCTGGTGGGGTAGGCACCAGAGGGGATCTCCTGGTTTGCAGTTGTGAAGACTGTGGGACAAGCGCAGTATCTGTGCCGGAGATCCTCAGGCTCAGACCCTCACAGCTTCCCTTGGGTAAGGCAGAAAATTCCCCAACCCCTCGCGCTTCCTGGGTGAGGCGATGCCCCACCCTGCTTCGGCTCACCCTCCGTGGGCTGTACCCACTGTGCAACCAGTCCCAATGAAATGAACCATGTACCTCAGTTGGAAACGCATAAATCACTCACCTGCGTCCATCTCACTGGGAGCTGCAGACCGGTGCTGTTCCTATTCAGTCATCTTGAATCCCCTCTGAATGTTACTGAATTAACTTAGCCTTGCAGGTAAATCAAAAGGAACAGTAGAATTTTCTCCTATCAGAAAAGTGTGTTATGAGTCCTCCTCCTTTACCACAGTCATGAAGAACATGGGCTTTGACATCAGACAGACCTGATTTTGCACCCTGGTTTCACTGCTTTCTTGGGCAAATTATTTAATCTCCCTTAGTCTTGGTCTTCTTAGTTGTAAAAAGGAGCTAGTAATTACCCCACTGTATAGTGTTCTGGGAATGATTCTGTGAAGTAAGGCCTTTGATCACTTAACCATGGTCTTTGCATAAAGCAAACTCAATATATAGTTTCTACAATTTTTCAGTCGATCCTTCCAACACCCTCTGGGCTTAGAATTTTATCTCATTGCTTCCTCTCCAAAAAGGCTATGATATGCATTGCAAGAATCCCTCAAATGTTCACCTTCAAATTCTAGTGCAGTGGAAAAACAGGAGGTCCTAAACTAGGATTCAAATCCCATCTCCGCCACTGACTGTCTTTTCCATTTAAAGCAAGTCCCCTCTGTTCTCACCACATGACTGAAAGAACTGCCTTTCAAAGAAGTCAACAGTAGACAAAATAATGGCCCTCTCACCCTGCAAAATGTCCACATCCTGATCCCTGAAGCCTGTAAATATGCTGCCTTACACGGCAAAGGGGACTTTGCATGTGTTATTAACTTAAAGTCTTAAGAAGGGGGCATTATTCTGGGTTATCCAGGTGGGTCTAAGGGTCCAGGGATCCTCATGAGGGTCCTTAGAAGAGTCAGAGAGGGATTTGCAAAGAGAAAAGCAAAGTGTCAGAGGGACTCCAGGTTGATCTGAAGATACTGCACTGCCAGCTCTGAGGGGGGCCATGGAATGCGGGTGACCTCTAGGAGCTGGAAAACACAAGGAAACAGATTCTCCACTAGAGCCTCCAGAAGGAATGCAGCCCTGCCAACACCTTGATTTCAGCCCAGCGAGACCGATCTTGAACTCTGACTTCTAGAACTGTGAGAGAATAAAATTTGTGTTGATGTAAGGCACTAAGTTTGTGATAATTAGTTACAGCAGCCAGAGGAAACTGATACGAGACTGCTCTGTGAAAGTTCTTTAATAGTCACTCTTGGCCGGGCGCGGTGGCTCACCCCTGTAATCCCAGCACTTTGGGATGCCAAGGCGGACGAATCACGAGGTCAGGAGTTCCACTCCAGTCTTACCAACATGGTGAAACCCTGTCTCTACTACAAATACAAAAACTAGCCGGGCATGGTGACACGCACCTGTAATCCCAGCTACTCAGGAGGCTGAGGCAGGAGAACTGCTTGAAGCCGGGATGCAGAGGTTGCAGTGAGTAGAGATCACACCACTACACTCCAGCCTGGGTGACAGAGCGAGACTCCGTCTCAAAAAGAAAAAAAAAAATCACTCTCTGTCCAGGCACAGTGGCTCATACCCGTAATCCCAGCACTTTGGGAGGCCGAGGCGGACAAATGACTTGAGGTCAGGAGTTCAAGACCACCCAGCCTAATAGAGTGAAACCTCGTCTCTACTAAAAACACAAAAATTAGCCAGGCATGGTGGTGGGCACCTGTAATCCCAGCTACGTGGGAGGCTGAGAGGCAGGAGAATCGCTTGAACACAGGAGGCAGAGGTTGCAGTGAGCCAATATCGTCGCACTGCACTCTAGCCTGGGTAACAGAGAGAGAGTCTGTCTCAAAAAAAAAAAAAAAAAAAAAAAAGTCACACTCTGCCCGCTTGCTTTCACACACACACACACACCCCATTGCTACTGCTAACATTTAAAGTGAGTGACTCGGCAGGTCAGCCAGTAGTCCATGCTCTAGCAGAGGGGAGAAGTGTAAACCCAAGACTTCACTACCCAGAGGTCAAGGGTCCCTGAACCTTCATTAGACGACACCCAGCTGTCACAGAAACTAAACCGGGAGCTTTCCATCCACAGCTCCCTGGGAGAAGGTCAAGGAATTTCCGATCTTTCCAACAAACACTTATTATGCTTTCCACCCTTACTCAGAACCAAAAGATTTTGTCCCAACCAGATCCATCCTGGCAAAAATGCACCATCCGCAGGAATTTAGCACAGCCATGTCTATTTTGCATCCAACATGAAGAATACTAAGGAAAAAAGCCAGCCTTCTTCCAGTGGTCGCTGACAGCGTTTCGCTCCATCATCTGTAATTACCCTGTGTTATTGTTGGTGTCTTGTGTTTTCCTTTTTTCCCCCATAAACAATGCAATTTGCCTTTGCTTTTTGAGAAAGTTCCTCGGAGAAAGTGCAAGAAAAATGTTTTTCGGGATCCCTCCCTGTAGTTTCAAACTGCTTGGCTCCAGATTTTTCTGGGGAAAAGTTCCATAAACATTCTGCCACGCAGAGAGCTCTTGCCTGGCATAAGGAGCATTGGTTTTGGCAGCCAGTCATGTTGCCAGGGGCATACCAGCTAAAGGTAGCCCTCTCCTGTGCTCTGCAAAAGCTGAGGTTAGGTGGGGGAGTGGGCCATGCAGGTGGGCAGGGTGGAGAGGAGAGCCAGGGGCTGAGACTGGGGCTGGGGCAAAGCTTAATAGGACACACCTGTTGGAAACAGCATCGCAAGGGAGCCCTCAAGTCAGTTGGGCACTTTTCAAGACCATGTGCTATGAAAACGCAGCACAAGTCATGATAATAAAAGGGGGAGAGACTTGTGCAAGGAGAAGGGAGGGTGGGTTGGTGGAAGCCAGTGGAGATGGAAAAAGAAGAATGGAGAGAGAGGAGAGGAGAGGAGAGGAGAGGAGGTTGAGAGAGAAACTATTAGTGTTGGGGATATACATATTATTTATTAGAATTTATTGGTAGGAGAAAGATACACACACACACGTACACACACACCTTAAATGCTGGCATATCCTGAGAGATCAGTGTTGTGTGTAGCTCACTTCAATTCAAGGTATGTCTTTTCTGGGACACTTAAGATGCGGGGGTCTCCCTCTTCCTAGCTCACCCTCCATGGCCAAGTCCCCCAGACTCAGTGGAAAAACTGCTGTATTCGGGACAGTGAGGAGCTTCTCCCTAGCGTCTTGCTTTTTCTTTCCTTCTGCAGCCCCCTCCTAATGAACAGAGGCCCAGGGAAATGGTACCCTGGAGAAGTAAAACCCACGTCCCAAGCTAGCCTCTAACCACCAAAATGTGCCCACTGGAGTAGGCTAACCGGACCACATGGAGGAGGCTGCCAGGCTGAGAGTGTTATATACCCTGCTAAGAGTCTGAGACCTCAGCTACATGGTAGGTGACGGGTAGCCAGGGAGAGATGCAGGAAAGAAACATGTTAGAATAATGAACTTGGTGGTCTTTGGCTGAGTAGATTAAAGAGAGAGAAGAGGGAAAAGTGTGAAAAACACTTTTCTGGTTTTTCTATAATGAAAGGAAAAGAATGACACAAGGAAGGGTTAGAAATAGTGGCTTTATGAAAACAGACTGGCTTTATCTTTCTCATTTTCATTCTGGAAAACACAGAAAAGGATAGTAAAAATAAAAGTGATGCATAATCCTCCAATCAAGAAATATTTTTGTTAACAGCTTTCCTCAAGTACAACTGACAGATGATAAAGGGCATATGTTTCAAGTGTAGAATTTAGTCAGTTCTGACATATGTCTACACCCATGAAACCAGCACCACAATAATACAATGACCATGTCCATCTCTCCTAAAAATTTTCTCCTACCCTCTTGGAATCCCTCCTTTCCACCCATTTGGTGGTTTATTAGCTATAACTTTGGTTTGCAATTTTGGTGGATTTTCTAGTGTCCATAACATACATCTTTTTTTATTATTATACTGTAAGTTCTGGGGTACATGTGCAGAGCATGCAGGTTACATAGGTATACATGTGCCATGATGGTTTGTTGCACCCATCAACCCATCACTCACATTAGGTATTTCTCCTAATGTTCTCCCTCCCCTTGCCCCCGACCCCCCAACAGGCCCTGGTGTGTGATGGATAACATATATCTTTAACTCACAGTCTACTTTCAAGTATATAATGCTGCTTCATGTCTAAGAATCATACAACTATCCTATTTCGCCCTTCCTCCCTTTGTGTGTTCTCGTTCTCATATATTTCTGTATATGTTATAAACTCCACAATAGTTTGTTACTTTGTAAATTTAAACAGTCAATTATAGTTTATACAATTTAAATAATGAGAAATTTTACTCAACATAATTAACAATTCTGAGGCTCTTCATTCTCTTACATAGATTCGAATGTCTACCTAGTAGCATTTTCCTCCTGCCTAGAGGACTTCCTTTAATATTTCTTTTTCTTTTTCTTTCTTTCTTTCTTTTTTTTTTTTTTTTAAACAGTGTCTCACTCTGTTGCACAGGCTGGAGTACAGTGGTGTGATCATGGCTCACTATAGCCTCTACCTCCTGGGCTCAAGATCCTCCCACCTCATCCTCCCAAGTAGCTGGGACCACAGGTGCATGCCACCACATCGGACTAATTTTTGTATTTTTTTTTTTAGAGACAGGGTTTCGTCATCTTGCTGAGGCTGGTCTTGAATTCCTGGGCTCAAGCCATCCTCCTGCCTTTGCCTCCCAAAGCACCGGGATTACAAGTGTGTGAGCCAGTACACCCAGCCTAATATTCCTTATAGTACAAATTGGCTGGTGATATTAATAAATTCTTTCAGCTTTATTTTGCCTTCATTTTTGAAATGAGTTGATGGGTTTTCTGTCAATATTTTAGATATATTGCACAATTGTCTTCTACCTTACATTTCCAACAAGATATCTGCCGTCTTCCTTCTCTTTGGTAGAAAATGTGTTTTTCTCCCTCTGGTTGCTTTTAAACTTCTCTACTTATCACCTGCTTTAAGCAATTGAATCATGATGTAGCTTAGTGTAATTTTCTTCATGTTTCTTGGGATTAGCAAGCATCTTGGATCTGTGGGTTTATACCTTTCATCCCATTTGAAAAATGTCTGCCATTATTTCTTCAAATATTTTTCTGCTGTCCCCTCTGCTTCAGAGATTCCAATTACATGTATATTTGGCTACTTGTAGTTTTGCCACAACTCACTAATGCTGTTCGTTTTGGGTTTTTTTCAATGTTTCGTTTCCAATAATTTCCATTGTTATGTCTTCCAGTTTATTAATCTTTTTTCTCAAATGTTTAACCTACCATTAGTACCATCTTGAACACCTTTGTTTTCACCTCTAGAAGTTTCATTTGGGTCATTTTTATAACTTCCATATCTCTACTTACCATGTTCAATATTTCCTCTAGCTTCTAGAACACACAGAATACATTTATAATGATTATTTTAATATCCTTGCCTATAGCTTTTAACATCTGTGTCACTCCTAGGTCAGTTCTAATTGATTGAATTTTCTCTTCACTGTGGGTTGCATTTTGCTGATGTTTTGCACCAGCCCAACATTGTGAATTTTACCTTTTGGGGTAAAATTTTGTATATTTTTTTGTATTATTATAAATATTCTCAAACTTTGTTCTGGGACAGAGTGAAGTTACCTGGAGACAGTATGATGTTTTCAAGTCTTGCTGTTACTTTATTGAGCAGGACCAGAGCAGTTTTGTTTGAGGCTAATTTTCCCCACAGCTGAGTCCTCTGCCTAATGTACTGTGAAGTATGAGGTTTTGAGGTTTTCACTTTTACTGGTGGGAACAGAATCCTAACCCTATGTGAGCTCTGAGAATTATGGCCTCTCATTCTTTGTTTGTTTGTTTGTTTGTTTGTTTTTGAGACAGAGTCTTACTCTGTCACCCAGGCTGGAGTGCAGTGGTGAGATTCTGGCTCACTGCAACCTCCACCTCCTGGGTTCAAGTGATTCTCTTGCTTCAGCCTCTCAAGTAGCTGGGATTACAGGTGCATGCCACATGCCCAGCTAATTTTTGTATTTTTAGTAGAGACAGGGTTTCACCATGTTGGCCAGGCTGGTCTTGAACTCCTAACTTCAAGTGATCTGCCTGCCTCAGCCTCCCAAAGTGCTGGGATTACAAGCATGAGCCACTGCACCCAGCCTCTCATCCTTTTAAGTAGTTCTTTCTCCAGCCTCAGATGATTTTCTAAAACACATGTGCTGATGGGTACTTTATTGAAGATTGGAGGGAGACCATCTGCAGATCTCAGAGTTCTATCTCCTCTGCAGTTCTCTGTCTTGTAACCTCTAGCCATGTTGGCCTCACCAGGCTCCTGACTTTGCCTCTTCAACTCAGGAAGACTGCCAGAATCCACCTGGGATCTCCCTCCCTGCACCACAGCCTGGGTTGCCCAACTCTCCTCAGTTGGGCAACATATTCTTCTCCAGGCAACAAGCTAGGGCAGCTGTAGGACTCATTTCATTTGCTTCTCTTCTCTCAAGGATCGCTGTCCTTCATTGCCTAGTGATCAGTATCTTGAGAATCATCGTTTCATATATTTGATCCAATTTCTTAGTTTTTTCAGATGAGTGGGTAAATCCAGTACTGTTATTCCACCTTGGCCAGAAGCAGAAGTCAAAATAATGAGTTTTTCATTGATTTTCTTCCGGAATTTTCTGGCATACACTCATCTCCGTTACACATATATATATATTTAAACAAATCTTTAGTGGGTGCTTGCTATGTGCCAGGCACTATAGTAGTGCTGGGGATAGAGTTCTCATCAAGACAGACACAACTTACAGCCTAGGAGATGAACTAGACATACACATAACTATATAATTACCATAGTTCATCAAATCTAAGATGCCATTGCTCATAAGTTGCACCATTAGTTTATATACCACTAAAAAAAAACACTACCAATGATACTTCTGAGAATTGTAAGATGCATCCCAACTTCAGAGATATTAGGTGTTTAGAAATATATACACATATCAGAAAGTCAAGGAAATACAGTAATAATTAATTGCAATTTTGATAAGAGCTGAGACAGAGAAATCCAGAATGCTAGCGGGCTATGTATTAGAAGAACCTGACTTAGCCTGGAGAATGAAGGAAGGCTTATTCACATGCAGCATTTCAGCTGAGATCAAAAAGATGACCTGGTGTTAGCCAAGTGAAGGTGGGTAATAGGAAGGGTATTCTAGGCAGAGGGACTAGGTTGTGCCAAGATGCCAAGGTGGTAAGCAGTTTTGCATTGGTGGGGAACTGAAAGTGTTTCTAGTGTAAACTGAGGGACTGCAATGTGATTTTGAACTTTACTTTCAAAGCAACACAAGCCAGATTGTAAACAAAGGAGTGATATACAGTCATGTATCACTTAACAATGGAGATGCATCCTGAGAAATGTGATGTGTGGTTAGGTGATTTTGTCATTGTGAGAATATCACAGAGTTCATGCACAAACCTAGACAGCATAGCCTACTACACACCCAGGCTATATGTTATGGCCCATTGCTCCCAGACTACACCTATACAGCATGGGACTGTCCTGAATACTGTAGGCAATTGTAACAGAATGGGAAGTATTTCTGTATCAACATATCTCAACATATAAAAGGTACAGTAAAAATATGGTATTATAATCCTGTAGGATCAACATCGTATATGCAGTCCATCACGGACTGAAATGTCATTAGGTGGCGCATGACCATAAGTAAGTTTGTCCTGTTGAAACATCACTCCTGCTTCTGTGTGACGGGTGGACTGGGAGAAGCACAGACACTGGTTAAGAGGCAATTACAAGAGTCTGGGAAAGAGAGAATGATGGTTTGGACAAGAGTCATGACAGTGGATATCAGGAAAAGTTCTCAGGAAATATTTATAGAGATGCAGCAATAGGATGACTGCCTGTGGACACTAAGGGAGAGGGAGGCGCAAGGACTCATGCTTCTGACATGAGAAATTAGATAGATGGAAAAGCTATTAACTCCGACATGGTTCAATGGAGAAGGAGAAAGTTTCAGAGGAGTGGTCAATGAGCTCATTTGGAGCACAGGGAATTTAATAAGCTTGTACCACTCATGGGTTTTTGTTGCAATCAACACAAAACACTCCTGAACATTTGCCACTTCAACCCTAAATGCTCAGTTTCTTCAGTTTCAGTGTAAATAACTTCTGATCATCTCTGTGCCACAAAGATTCAACGCTCTAGTCTGAGAGTGTGTAATTGGCTAAGAACTAGAAGAGATAATATCTGTACCCCCTTCCTAAAACAGAAAGGGTGTTTTAATGACGGAGAGTCCACTGAAGGATCTTTAAGCAAGCCTTGGAAGGATATCCAGTGGCTCACAACCAAGCCCTCAGGACTGGTGAAGGAAGAGATGCCTGCACAGCTCCCAGGAGGAAGTGGTCATCAGAAAGACCAGAGACCCAGGCGCTGAAGTCATTCAGGCAGGAGGGAGGCGAAGTTCAGGTGAAAGCAGTCTGGTGTGAATGGTACTAGTGGCATCACCACACCTGGACATTGCCACCTCAACCCTGGAGCCTCAATGTCTTCAGTTGCAGTATAAATAACCTCTGATCATCTCTGCCCCACAAAGGCTAGAAGTTCCAGTCTGAGAGCATGTAATTGGCCGAGAACTAGAAGAGAGGATAGCTGAGCCCTTTCCCCCAAATAGAAGGAGGTTCTAATGACAGAGATCTGCTGAAGGATCTTGGAATATCTGGGTAGAAATGACAAGTAGGCATTTGACCAGTGCTGGACTGGAACTCAGAAGAAAGGTCTGGACTGGAGATGAAACCTTAGGGTCCTCAGCCTGCATAGGTAACCTACATAATGTAGGCACAGATGGCATCACCCAGGAGGAAAACATAGAGCAAGAAGAGAGAACAGCTCACCTCCAAGCCCTTAGGGCTGGTGGAGGAAGAGAAGCCTGCACAGCTAGCAAGAGGAAGTGGCCAAGAAAGTAAGAAGAAAACCAGGAGCATGAAGTGGCAAGGACACCAAGGAAGGGAGGGGGCACCTGCAGTGAACACAGATGAGAGGCTAAGGGAGATGGAAACAGGAAGACCTCGGATCTCAAAAACTACCAGTGACTTCAGCAAGAACCATCTTCATGACAAAGAGCAGAGTTCATGATACAGGGGATTGAAGAGTGAAGATGAGGACAGGTGACTCCTTGGAGGGTTTGTCTGTGGAGGGAAGGTAAGGGGAGAGATGGCACTGGAGCTTTTTTTTTCTTTTGTTTTGTTTTTCGATTTTCCAGAACAGGAGAGAGGCAAACATGTTTAAGACTGGACTGGATAAAGCCAGGAGAGGAGAGGTTGAAGAGACAGGAGAGGAGGAAGAGGATCGAAAGTATCTCCTTCTGGGTGGTTGGGGCCATTCATTCAACAAGTATCACTGAACCCTTAGCTACATGCTTGGGCACGATAGCACAGTGGTTCAGAGTACAGTCTCTGGGCCAGGCACAGTGGCTCATGCCTGTAATCCCAGCACGTTGGGAGGCAAAGCCATGGATCACCTGAAGTCAGGAGTTTGAGACCAGCCTGCCCAACATGGTGAAACCCCATCTCTACTGAAAATACAGAAATTAGCCAGGCGTGGTGGCACATGCCTGTAATTCCAGCTACTCAGGAGGCTGAGGCATGAGAATCACTTGAACCCAGGAGGCAGAGGTTGCCATGAGCCAAGATCGCACTATTGCACTCCAGCCTGGGTGACAGAGTAAGACTCTGTCTCAAAAATAAAAAGTACATAGCCTCTAGAATGTCTGCATCTTGACTGGCTCTTACTAGCTAAGTGACCTGGTCAAGTCACATAAGCCATATGAAACTCAATTTCCTCAGCTGTAAATGGAACTAATAATACAACCTGCTTCACACACTTGTGAGGGATAAATGAGTTAAACATGAAAATAATAATGGTAAACATTTAATGAGCACTTACTATGTGCTTATGATTTAGTTGTTTCAGACAGGTGGGTAAATCCAGTCCCTGTTACTCTACCTGGCCAGAAACAGAAGTAGAGATTTTTTTTTAATGTATTTTCTTCTGAGATTTTTTTTTGTCAGGATACATCAATCTGTGTAATACAGACATACACGTATATATTCGACAAATCTTTGTTAGGTGCCTAATAATAATGCTCTAAGACTTCACAGATTTACTTCTCACAAACACTCTACGAGGTAGGTACTATTATAATCACCTCATTTTCCAGGTGGGGAACTGAGGCAATAAGTTTAAGTGTTTGCCCCAAGTCACACACCCAGGTGGTCTGGCTGCAGAGCCTGTTTCTAGCCACAAGGCTATCCTGCCCCCACCAGCTCCAGGAATAAGTCCAAGGGTAATACCAGGAGAGCGGGTAAGAGGGCCACAGCCACGGATGCAGGAATAGTCTGGAAAATGGGAAGTGAGGTAGGAGGACCCTGAACAAGTCTCACCTACCCTATCCAGCGCTCACACTTCTGGTGCTGGCTTTGTGGTGCTGGGTGATTCTAGCAGGATCAGAGGCCAATGGAGAAATAAATACCCAGAACCATCAAAATACCCATTTGTCTGTTAATGATAAGCCTTTAGACCTCCAGAGCACCCACTGAAATGACTCCAGTGGAAAGAGACTCTGCGCGGAGTCAGAGGCTGGGGGTGAGGGGACCGTCGATGGGGTTTCTGAAGCATAACAAGGCATGTTCGGTGGCTGCCTGAGCAGAGCCAGAAAGGGTTCGCCTGCTGACTTCACTTTTTATCTCTGCCAAGGAGCACCCAAGGCCACCACAGACTCTGCATCAAGCCATTTCTGGAAGGCAGTTCCATCAAGGAAGAGAATAGGCTCTGCTATTACAAAATGCAGAGACGGGCAAACCACCAGTGTGTGCTGTCTGTAGCTTTAATTGTTTCTTTGGGATTAAGCACTCCTCCAACAAGGGCCGGAGCAGGCTATAATGTCATGCTGGATTCCAGTCGACTTGGGGTGGTTTGACAGGCTGCCCAACCTGAGCATGTGACCCCAGGGGAGCTGTTTTAAGGCTTTTTTCTTCCTCCTGCTGGACTCACTTAGAGAGATTTGAGCCCCCCAACAAAAGAAACTTCCCAGCCGCACCCACCTCCTCTCCCAGACCTTGCTTCTGGTTTCTTCCTTCTGTAACCCACTTGGAATTCTTGGCTGAATCATTCCAATTCTCTCCTGATGGGATCGCAGAATGTCAGAGCTAGAAGAGGCCATCAGGAAAAACTGGGCCAAGCTTCTTAATGACAGGTCGCAGCTACTTCCAAGCAGTCTGGACTAGAACGCTCATCCACTGCGGCTGCTCCCTCCCGGGCCGCTGCACTACAGTGCCCTCTTCTGGTAGTGGATGGAAATTGCCTCTGAGTGGCATCTGATTTTCAGGACTGTCTTGTGGCTCCGACACCTCCTCGGCATAGACTTTCTCTGCAGAGGGGTTCCAGGGGTTGAGTGTGTAGGCTGCCTCTCTGCAGATTTTACTCCCTCTCTCCTGTGCCCCTCCTTATCTCAGCAAGCCCTGGTTCCTTCCCGTGAAGGCTAGGAGGAAAGTAGCCATCTGCAGAATAATGCGGAGAGGGCCTGCCATGGTGGGCTTTAGTTCTTGGCCAGAAGAGCCTCTGTTCTTGGTAAGAGAAGCCAAATTGCACAAGAAAACCCAAAGATCTTCTTTGATGTACAAAGCCATGAAGTCACAGGCCTTAAAAGAGGTCGACAAAGAGCCCAAAGTTTCCATCAGGTTGACAATTTCCATGTAATTCATCTCACTCACTGCAAGGATCAAAACACCAAATGCTTCCAGGAGCCACACACAGGAGGCCTAAATGAATGGAGAAGCAGACACCAGTGAGTGGTGGGAAACGTGAGAATCTAGAGGCCACAGGCCCACCTGAAGGCACTCACAATCAAAATTCCAAGCTCGGCAGGGCGCAATGGCTCATGCCTGTAATCCCAACACTTTGGCAGGCCGAGGTGCAAGGATTACTTAATCTCAGGAGTTTGATACCAGCCTAGGCAACATAGTGAGACCCGTCTCTATGAAAAAATCAAAACATGAGCCGGGTGTGGTGGTGTGCACCTGTGGTCCCAGCTACAAGGGAGGCTGAAGCGGGAGGATTGCTGGAGCCCCGGGGGCTCAAGGTTGCAAGTGAGCTATGACCATGCTACTGCACTCCATCCTGGGCAATGCAGTGAGACCCTGTCAAAAAAAAAAAATTCTAAACTCACCTTTTGCAGGCCAACTATAGGAGGGCTCATTTCACAAGCCCGGCATTTCAAATTCCCCACATTTAGTCAATTTCTAAGTACTATTTATTGAGCACTTCACTGTCATGGCCGCTGTCCTAAGATGGAGTAAGCCTCACAACAACCCTATGAAGCCGGCACTGTTGTTAGCATCGTTTGCATTTACAGGTGGGGAGACCGAGGCAGGGAGCGCTTAAGTGACTTTCCCAATGTCAGACAGAACATGCTGTGACCGGGAACTCAAATAGTAAGGCTCAAGAACCCAACTGATCCAATTGTTTATCTTTTTTTTTTTTTCTTTGAGACACGGTCTCACTTGGGCTAGAGTGCAGTGCTGCCATCACGGGTCACTGCAGCCTCGACTTCCCATGCTCAAGCAATCCAGCCTCGACTTCCCATGCTCAAGCAATCCTCCCACCTCAGGCTCCTGAATAGCTGGGTCTACAGACGTGCACCACCACACCCGGCTAATTTTTATATTTTTTGTAGACATGGGGTTTTGCCATGTTGCCCAGGCTGGTCTCAAACTCCTGGGCTCAAGCAATCCACCTGCCTTGGCGTCCCAAAGTGTTGGGATTACAGGCGCAAGCCGCTCCACCCGGCCAGAACCCAGTTTCTTAACCACCAGTATTATATACACAGTACAAGTACATAGTTGTATCCTGGGACATTATGGGAAGCGATTTTATTACTATGGGAAAGGGAGTATGGTTTTATGGACAAAAAGCAGGCTTTGTTAGAGACAAACAGAGTCTGAGTCCTGCTGCTACCACAGACTGTGTGCTCCCAGAGCAAGTTAATGACCATTTCTTAGCTGCAGTGGCTGATCAGTAAATCAGAGGCAACCATTTTTACTCCCTGGGATAATCGTCAGGATAAGTGAGATGATAAATGTGTTCCACCTAAGGCATGACATCAAACGCAAAACACAGTTATGGGTTGCTACTATTTAAGTTAAGGACTAAGCATCCAACATTGGACTTGCCTGATTTAAAGGGTGCCACCTGCACTTCTTTTTTTTTTTTTTTTTAATAGAGTCTTGCTCTGTTTCCCAGGTCGGAGTGCAGTGGTGCGATCTCGGCTCACTGCAACCTCCACCTCCCAGGTTCAAGTGATTCTCCCGAGTAGCTGGGATGAGAGGCAAGTGCCACCACGCCAAGCGAATTTTTTGCATTTTTAGTAGAGATGGGGATTCATGGTGTTAGCCAGGAGAGTCTCGATCTCCTGACCTCGTGATCCGCCCGCCTCAACCTCCCAAAGTGCTGGGATTACAGGCGTGAGCCACTGCGCACTTCTTAACTAGCTGGACGTAGGAACAATAAAGGTCTTTAGGTATCTAAACTTCTAACAAAAGATTCGTATTAAACAAAACCCTTTATTATTATCTAAGTTTTCAAAAGAGGCTAATTAGTAGGATAGTATACACATTACAAAAGCATTCATGTCACAGATAAATACACACATAGATCTTTTAAATAGTGGATTTTCCTGGTATTTTTAATGGTACAATTGGATTTTATCCCTTTTCTGAAACAAGTGCTAAAAATGAAGAAATCATTCCTGTGATCCCTGACTCAGACACTAGATGGCGATAAATTCACACTTCAATTATGTTCCCTGGGTTCCTACTGCCAGTCAGACCGATTTGGGGCTATTCCCCAGCTGAAAGTTCAGGGGCTTGACCTGCTTTGGATTTTTTACTGGTGCATCCCGGCATCTCCTGAAAGTGAAGTCTTCAAGTGAGGTTATCCAAGATGTCAGCCCGGCCCGGCCAACTCTCCCCATTTCACCCCCAACAAATGAGAAAACATTAATTGTGACCCAATGTGTGCTGGCCCCCATGGGAGCCACGAATAGACCGTTGGGTAAGACAGAAGCCACCCTGGCCCCTAGAGATCTGCTCACCGTCTAGTCCTTTTTCCCTCAGGCCTCCTCCTGCCCACCCGAGGCTCCAAAAGAATCTTGTGCAATGGCTAAAGTCAAGGAAAGTTGGATCTGGAAGAGAACATGAAGATGACTTTATCTCCCCTCGCTTTTCAGATGGGAAAACAGATGGAGGCCCAGAGAAGGAAAGTGAATTATCCCAGGCAGCACAGCCTGGCAGGCCAGCATTAGGATCAGAGTCCTGATTCCAGGTCACTCACTTCCTCCATCCCTGCTGTTCTTGCCACCCCTGGAGTGCAAACCAAGATCAAACCAGCGAATGGAAGAAAACAGAATAGACCTAGGTTTCTGAGTTTCCATGAAGGACTCGGGGAGGCAGGATGCGTCCTAACACCAGCAACCACACCCAACTGGAAATGCCTCTTTCAACACAACATCACTAGGTATTTGAACACAGATGGGCTGGGATTTCCCCCACAGGCCCGTGACCCAACAGGTATTGCTCCTGAGTGTCCGCTGCCACACGCGGGGGCTTGCACAGCAAGGCCAGGCTGCCACACCCCTTCCTGCCAAGAGTGGGTCTGACAGCCTACAGCAACTCAACTGCCCTGAGTTTCCGCTTACTTCTGAGCATTTTGGATCTGTGCTCAGGCCTGGAGTGGAGCCACAACAGATTGTGGGTGATAAGAGAAGAAATTAGCCCCTGTCTTCTTAGCCAGTTAGTGTTTGAGCTTGGGTGAACAACTTCCTGTCTCTGAGGTCCAACCTCCCCATCTGTAAAACAACAGAATTTAGATTAGAGCGTCCTCTCAGCCTTGGCTTTCTAAGGCCTGTCACACAGCTATTTAGCTGTCATTACTATGAAAAGTAATTAATCATGCGTAAATGCAGCACTTCATGTAACATATGTAGGCGTCATTTGTTTTCTGATCTGTACTAGTTTAACTATTAAAAGTATAAGTTTTCTCTATGTGTTTCTTCCCCTTTAAAAAAAAAAAAGTTTAATTACAAAATATTTCTGACCTATGAAAAGATATCAGGAATATGGGGAGGCCAGGCATGGTGGCTCACACCTGTAATCCCAGCACTTTGGGAGGCCAAGGTGAGTGATCACTTAAGCCCAGGAATGCAAGACCAGCATGGGCAACAAGGCAAGATCTTGTCTCTACAAAAACACAAAAATTAGCCAGGTGTGGTGGTGCACGCCTGTTAGTCCCAGCTACTACTTGGGAGGCTGCGGCGGGAGAATCACTTGAGCTGGGGAGGTAGAGGCTACAGTGAGCCAAGATCGGCCACTGCACTGCAGCCTGGGTGTATATACGTCACATATATGTACCATCTTCCCATATTTTTTTATTTTTCTGAACAGAGCAAGACAGTGTTCAAAAAAATTTTAAAAATGGGGAGATGGGTATATATGTGATACACAAACATAGCAAAGTGTTCATTATAGTCTAAGTAGTAGATATATGAGTGTCTGCTGGACAATTCTTTCAACTTTGCTGTTTGAATTTTCATAATAAAATACTGAAAGGAGAAAAAAAGGATTACGAATGATATCATGAATACTTACGTAGCCCCCACTCAGCCTAAGAAATCAAATGATCTGAATTTGGATATTCAGTCTCCTGGTCATTTCTTGGTACTTTTACTACAATATACAGTATTATTTTACATGGTAAAATGTCTTAGTTTTAAGAATTAAGGAATTTCTGCAGTGTCACACTGTGTATTTTGTCTGCAGCTTGTTTTTTGACCTGGCATTTTAGTTGTGAGATTCATCCCCACGATGTGTGAGATTAGGATTTCTTCCTTTTTGTTGTCATTTTGAGGTCTGTTGTATGAACGAGTCATAGTGGATTTACTGATCTTGTAGCTACTTTCTCGGTGCTTCCACTTTTCTTTCTTCCTAAGCGGCGCTGCTGTGCCCACTCTCTCCACGGCTCCATGTCGCCTTGTGCACGGAAAAGGGGGCACAGTGGTGTTCAGGTGCTCTGTGGAGACACACATGGCCCCTAGCACAGGTGACCCGGGTGTTCAAACTATGTCCTCGGGAACCTGTATTTCGCCAACTCTTGGTTCTGTTTTCTTCTCTGCTGGCCTCATTCTCAGTGGCCTCTGCACATGTGGTGGCCTTTAGCAGCCCTGAGCATTTATCTGGCCAGCTTGGCAGTCCTGGTGGGCAGAAGGCATCCCTTTCCAGAAAGTTCCAACAGTAGTCAAGGGACCGCGTGGCGACCTGTGTTCCTCCTGCACAAGTCAGACCAGATTTCTGATTGGCCAAACCTGGGTCATGCACTCAGCCCAGGCAGTCTCATAGAAGCCAAATGGACTGGGAGTGGGGAAGGGGTGATTCCCTAACAGAAAACAGACAAGTGGTCACCAAACGAAGGAGGACTGGATGCTGGGCAGGCAACAACAACACATGTCCAGGACCCAGCAGTCCTCATGTGGTCCCTTGACCGCTGCACAGGTCACCCTGCATCTGATTATGGTGCCATTTACATGTCTGTGTCCCCTTTTCGGCTGGGAACCACTCAAAGAGGGAGACCTCATCTTTCATCTCCCCTGAGCAAATGCAGCTCAGCACCCGGTTTATAATAAATGACAGTGGGAGGAATCAATCCCCGGACCAAACACATCCTGAAGAGGGGGAAGGGCAATTCAACCGTCTGCCTCCGAGGTTTTAGTTCCTCCCTCTGCAAACCAAGTCAGAGGGGTAAGACGAAGAAAACATCCACTACACCTCACCCTCTCTTTTTCTCTCCAAGTTACTGACCATCAGGACAAAGGCATTGTCCAGTTCAGAAATCCGTATGTTCTCAAACAGCTGCTCTTTATTGAACACCTACTGTGTCCCACACATTTTTTTTATTTATGGCAGGGCAAGATTCATCCAGATAGGAATGTTTCCAGCCTTCTGTGAATATGCTGGACACAACTGTACACTTTAATAGGGTGAATTTTATGGTATGTGACTTTTATCTCAGTAAAGCTGTCGTTTTTTAAAAGAAATACCAAGTCTTATATGATTTCATCTCTGTAAAATTCAAAAATGGGCAAAGTAGTCTACGGTGATGGCAGTCAGAATAGTGGTTTGATAGAGGGTATTGACTGAGGAGCAGGGGGAGCCCCTGGGGTGCTGGAAACGCTGAATGTCTTGATCTGGTGGTGAGCACATGGAGATATCGTGTGCAGAAATTCATTCAGTCGTAGATTTCAGATGTGTGTGCCTTAAAGCACCAACATTATACCTTAACAAAAAGTAATCCCAAACAATAATGTCTTTTTAAGTGAAGAAAAGAAACCAGTTCTATAGCAGTACAAAATTTTAATGGTTTACCATTAAAATGTAATGGTTTGCCATTACTTTTTTTTTTTTTTTTTTTTTTTTTGAGACGGAGTCTCGCTCTGTCGCCCAGGCTGGAGTGCAGTGCATGATCTCAGCTCACTGCAAGCTCCACCTCCCGGGTTCACGCCATTCTCCTGCCTCAGCTGCCCGAGTAGCTGGGACTACAGGCGCCACCATGCCCAGCTAATTTTTTTTGTATTTTTAGTAGAGATGGGGTTTCACCATGTTGGCCAGGATGGTCTCGATCTCCTGACCTTGTGATCTGCCGCCTCGGTCTCCCAAAGTGCTAGGATTACAGGCATGAGCCACCGCGCCCGGCCCTGCCATTATTTTAATGCCAAAAAAGCGATTACTTTTGAACCAACCTAATAACTCAAGCTATTGGGTTCTCAACCTGGCTACCCCACTTACTAGCTATAACTAGGAAGTACTTTGTCCAAGTTACTGAATCACTCTGTACCTCAGTTTCCCCATCAGTAAAATGGAGTGGCTAATAGTACCTACCCTTAGGACTATTATAATGATTTAATGAGATAATCTTTGTAAAACCTCTAGAGCAGTGTCTGGCACATAGTAAATGCTCAATCAACTTTAGTTTTTTCTGTTATTATTGATGTGGGCCAAGCACAATGATCTCTGTGGATACAGAGATGAAAGAGCCTTATTCTCACGTGGAACACACCAGAAGCAAGCAGTTATGATACAGACAGAGGAGCGCTTTGACAAGAAACCTGGAGTGTGAGCTGTCATGGGAGGAGCTCCCAAATTCAGCCTGTGGTTTGGGTTGAGGGATGCAGAGAACGTGCAAAGGCACCAAGAGTGACAGAATCAGGGGCTGCATAAGGGGTGGTTAAGCAATCAGGGCAGCTACAGAGTTCACAGAAGAGGAGGCTGGAGGGCAGGAAGACAGAGCAAGGGAAAAGCTCCTTCTTGGCCACAACCTAGAGCCAGGCTGCTCCCAAGGCCAAGGGGAGAGCTGAGGGATTTAGTGGGGAGGGGACGCAGGCAGATTTGCTTTTGAGAAAGAGAATGCTGGTCACCGTGGAGGATTTCCTGAATGGGAGCCAGGCTAGAGACAGGGAGACCAGTTAGGAGGTTGTACCCATTCCTCAAGCATATACTGCAATCTGTATAATACATTGTCCCGCCTGTTTCTGAATGTCTCCTCCCCGCTGCTTCATGAGCACCATGAAGGCAGGAACCGTATCTGTAAAGTCATCTCCTTAGTCTGGCAAAGAGTATGTGCTCTCTGAATATTGTTGAATGGATACTGAGTGCATGGACTGCATTTCTGATCTCAGTTGACCAGCAGAGAGCACCATGGGGAGAGGCTGCTGCTGGAACCCAAAAGGCTGGGAGGAGGGGACAGAGGTGGATGTGTCAAGGCTTCAATCCTAGGAGATGTGGAGGGAGGGGAAAGGGGAGAAACAGAGAAACAACGGGTGACTCCTGAGCTTCTGATTTAAGCAGGGAAGGGGTCAGCTGCACCATTTACTTTGAGGGGAAACGACTTCAGTTTGGATCCCAGTGAGATTTCTGGGGGTGTGGGGGGTGCAGCAAGGTGTCCAGATGTTACTGGAAGAACAGATGAGTAGCTCAGAGGTATGATCTGAACTAGGCAGAGGGATTTAGGAATTATTATTATCTAGGTGGCAAATTTCATGAATGCATATAAAAGTCTAGAAAATGCCTGCATCGTTTTGGCATCAATGTTGAAATAAAAAGTGATTTAATGCATTCATTCACGCCCATCCTTGTTATAAAAAAAAATTGAGATGACACTCATAAATACACTTTTTATATTTCCTTTTAGGCTATAGCCTCCGGCTTTTGATATTTCTTTTTAGGCTATAGCTTCATTTTTTCCCTCTGGTAGAAATAAATACACCTGACACCACAGAATTTTAGTCTTACTCTCTAATTCTAGCCTAGTGGTCCTCAAAGTGTAACCCCCTGACCAGCGGCATCAGAATTACCTGGAGCTTGTTACAGATGCAGATTCTTGGGTCCCTCCCCAAACCTCCTGACTTGGAAATTCTGGGACCTGCAATCAGTGTTTTGTTTTGGTTTTTGGGTTTTTTTTGGGGGGGGGGGAGTTTTTTTTTTTTTTTTTTTTTTGGAGATGGAGTCTCGCTCTGTTGCCCAGGCTGGAGTACAGTGGTATGATCTTGGCTCACTGCAACCTCTGCCTCCTGGGTTCAAGCAATTCCCTTGCCTCAGCCTCCCAAATAGCTGGGAATACAGGCACATGTCCCCATGCCCAGCCAATTTTTTGTTTTTGTTTTTGTTTTTTGTTTTTTTTTGGAGAGACGGGGTTTCACCATGTTAGACAGGATGGTCTCGATCTCCTGACCTCGTGATCTACCCACCTCCGCCTCCCAAAGTGCTGGGATTACAGGCATGAGCCACCGCGCCCAGCCCGGTGTTTTCACAAGGTTTCAAGGTGACTCTGATACGTGTTACAATGCGAGAGTCACTAGTCTGGCCCAATGCCATCATTTTGCAGATGAGGAACATGAGATACAGAGAAATTAAAAGATGTACTTGCCTGACATCACACATTGGCCATAACAGGACATGATCCAGACATCTGAAGAAAGACTAAGATCAAGCTACACAGCCTAAATAGAGGTAGCTACCTTCACTGCAGTGGTGGTATCAGGAAGAAATGATGTCTTCAAGGGGTTGACTCTGCAATGCCATCTCAGTCACAACTTCTTAGGCGTCTGCTGAAAGCCGGGCGCTATGTCAGTCTCAGAAGTAAGGCATGGGCATTGCTGGAAACCATGAAGGACAGCACATTTTATCAAAAAATGTCTCACCCATTGGAGGCCTTCTGTATGAGTTAGGGTCCCTTCAGGAAACAGAAATTAAGTGAGTAATTGAATTAGGGGAATTTCAGCGTGCAGAATTGTGACCTAATGAGGTGTGGTGAACTACTCAAGCCACTGGTCTCCTGGGCCTTTCCTTTCCTTACCATTACTCCCTATTCGTTTTCCTCCTCCCTCTCTGATCATTCTTTCATGGGTTCTTTTCCTTCACATCTCCTTTATCTAAGCAATCTCATCCACTTCCTTAATTTAATAGTAAGTATGGATGAGTAATCCTGAAAGCAGGCCTCTCAACCGAGCTCCAGACCTGGCCAGCCCATGGGGTCTGTCTGTACAGGCCATATGAGCACAAGTCACCTTCTTATATCCTCTCCCAATCTGGGAGGGCCATTGTCTTGGAGGCTTCTCCCTTCCTCACCCCACAGGCATTCAGCAGCATCCAACCTGGCACGTCTCTGACATCCATCTGCAACTCTCATCCTCAGGGCACATCGGACCCAGCCTGGACCACTACTTCCCAATGTCCACCTGCCCTCCTCTTGCTCTCCTCCAATCCTGCCAATGCAGGGGCACTCTAAAACCCAGTTCTGACCATGATTACTTCCCCCGCCCCACTTAAACCCTTTTGTTTATTCCTCATAGTTCAGATCCAAAGTCTCCGGGATGACACGCAAGGCCTCCAGGTCCTGGCCCCATCAGCCCTCTGACCCCATCTCCACCCCACTGCCCACCTCTGCTTCCTCTATTCCAACAGCAAGAACTGTGCTCAGCCTCTCAACTCTCCTGACCACTTCAAACCCAGTACCTTTTGCTTGGTACCTGACAACCCTATTTTTAGAACTGGGTTCAAGTTTTACCACCTCTTTATGTAGACACTTCTTTAAAACAAATCATATACACACACCAATTTTTGAGCTCACAAGGAAGGATAATTTCAAAATATGTTATCACTGGTAAAGTGTGGGCACCCACCCATCAGAACAAATGCAGGCCCTGGGGCTGGAGCAGAGTCTCGTGGTCTCTGCTATACTAGAATATTAACCTATTAGATGCTGGGTTGTAAAGAGGTATAGTGGTCCAGAGAGAGGACATGCAGGGCGCTCAGGGCAGAAGCTATTCACCAACTGGGACAAAAGTATTTCAATATTTTAACCTTTGGTATGATCCGTGCATGCATGATCACTGATGCACTTATGATGTGCCAGATTCTGTGCTAAGCTAACCCCTCTCAACACGCTACCTCATTCAGTCCTCACACCCACCCTGTTCCATCACATCATCTTCATCACCACCACCGTCATCATCTCCATCTCCACCATCATCTCTATTAACACCATCACCATTCTAAGTGACTTGCCCAAGGCCACACTGTCAGTGGTATAGTAGTCTCCTCACCAGGGTGCTGTCAGTCCTGCCTGAGAAGTTTCACTGCAGCCTCTTATCCTGGTGCTGGATCTGCAATTCAACCAACATGTTCAGTAATTTGTGTAAATTATTTGTTCAAAGGGCAGAACAACCTGTTTCCTGAAGGTTCCCATTACTCATGAAAGCATTCCAAGGTACTTCCCCTACGCCTTCAAAAACCCATTCTAACCACCTCTAGACCAACCATGGCACAACTGGCCACTCCTTCCTCTTGGCCCAATACACCCAACTATAGCACCTGTTTCTTTATAATACCTACCATTTTACATGACTGTCATCCCCACTGGGCTAGTCCTGTACATTTTAATTCACTGATACTTAGCAAAATGCCTGGCTATCGGCCCAATAAATGTTTGTTGAATGAATGAACACTATTGAATGAATGAACAAGACTGAGCTGCATTATTTGGTTTAAGAACTCTAACTGCCCCACCACCAGAAATATGTGAATTCCTAATATATTCCTTTTATTTTCACCACTTGAATTTATATTTATCAGACACTTGTCAATGTTTTCTTTTATAATATTAATGAGAATCTATTAAACCACTCCATAGTCAGAGATTAGCAACCACAGAAATGGTGGCAGGAGAAAGAGCAAGAACACACTCAATGCAACCAATTGGCCTGAGAAGGAAATGAATTTAATTTTTTCCATGCATGCGACCTTACGCTGTTCTGCACCCTCCCCAAGTGGGTGAAAGTAGCCATTTAAAGCATACGTGTCAATACTTAAGACTTTAAAATAAAAAGTAAAATGGTTTTGAATTAAACTAGAAATGATTTACAGAGCCTGTCCTGATTTGCTGACTGCTTTGGGAAAAACTTCCAGCTCCGAGTTGTGAAGCTTTGAGGGATCCAGAGTGCCTGACAGCAATTCAGAGATGACGGGCCCTCCAGCCTGAAAGGGGGACAACAAGCCACAGGGCCTCAGGTCCTAGCCACCCTCTACTCCCTAGGTGGGAAAGAAGAAATCTCTTGCAGCCTCGGGCTCTGGAACAGGACAGATGTTCCACAGGCCAAATGGACCTCCACTGGTGTCACTGGATGGTAGAGGATGCTGTCCCAGTTAAAGCAAGGATGAGGTACAAAGCTTAGCCCTGCCACTTCCTAATGAATGATCTTGTATGAAGCTTCTCAGCCTGCTGTCCCTCTGTGAAATGGGAAATGATACCGCCTACCTCGGGGGACTATAAGGAGGAATAACAGGTTATTACGCATGCTGAGCACAAGACCTGGCACACAGGTACTCAATAAACAGCATGTGGTTTTTATTGGGTGGAGGGTGGAAGGCAATCCAGGGAAGAAAACATGTCCAGGTGTGCACTAGGGCTGAAGGTCACTCAGATGGTCTGAGACACTGGTTCTCAACCCTGGCTGGACATTAGAATCAGAGAGGGAACCTTTAAAATACCAGTGCTGGCTGGGTGCGGTGGCTTACGCCTGTAATCCCAGCACTTTGGGAGGCCAAGGTGGGCGGATCACAAGGTCAGGAGATTGAGACCATCCTGGTTAACACAGTGAAACCCCGTCTCTACCAAAAATACAAAAAAAATTAGCCGGGCATGGTGGCGGGTGCCTGTATTCCCAGCTACTCAGGAGGCTGAGGCAGAATGGCCAGAACCTGGGAGGCAGAGCTTGCAGTGAGCTGAGATCGCACCACTGCACTCCAGCCTGGACGACAGAGCGAGACTCCGTCTCAAAAAAACAATAAAAATAAAAAATAAAAATGCCAGTGCCAGACTCTTTATGCCTATTCAATCGGCATCTGTTGGGGCAGGGCCCAGGCATTTTTTAAAGCTCCCAGGAAGATTCTAATAGGTAGTGAGGGTTGAGGTCCTATGCTTGAAGACAACAGAGCTGGAGACAAGTAATCATTGAACACACTTGCTAACAGTCCATCAAAGCAGGCCCCCAGCCCAAGAGTGAGGCCATCTTGGTTTCAGAATTAAAAGAAAAAACAGCTTTAAAATAGTAAACTTACCTATTTGCTAATCGTTTATACCACATGCTAATAAAACACATCATAATTACGAAATTCTCAGAATGCAACCACTCTGGAAAAGTCATAACAAAGCTCAAGTGTTTATTAAGAATTAAAAATACTGTAAATAAGCCATACAGTTCATTTCACAGTAAACTAAACAAAACCTTTTTTTTTTTGTACTTTTCAGATTTTTTTTTTTTTTTTTCAATTTTTTTTGGAAGGGCAAGACAGCCATTAAAGAACAATACAGCTCAGAGGGAAGGGAGATACAGCAAACAATTACAGAAACGCAGTATGCACGCTCCTTGCCGACAGACAGGGCTGCCCAGGCAGCAAACCTCTTCATGGACATCATGTTAAAATAAAAGGACCTGGCCTACATTCCCCAGGGAGACCCCCCATTCCACTGTGGACAGCTCTCCTAATGCGTTTTTTGAAAGAACCCAAAGACTCCCCTTTCTGGGAGCCTAAACCTCTGCGTTCCTTGGTGACCTCTTGAGAGAGAACACGGGCCGGCAGCGGGGACAGAGGACACCGGGACTCTGCTGGGTGGAGTGCTTCACATTCAGAACCGTCTGGATGCTTTGCATAGTTACCTCTGATATCATAAGATGCGTCAGGAAGAGAAACGACCCACACACCACAGGGGAAGGCGGCCCTCAAGCAGCGGATTCCTTTCAAAGACAGACCCAGGGGCTTCTCCCCTCCTCATTCAGAGCTGACAGCTATGAGCTTTAACCGGTTCCAAGTGGAAGACAAGTGAGAGATATCTCATAAAAATTTCGGCCAGAAGTACAAAAAAAAAAAAAAAAAAGTAAAATTAATTTTCCTTAAAGACAACTGGAAATAAAAGTGTCCCCCAAAACCACCTTCTTTTTTTACTTGAAATCTGCCAGCCAGACAGGATTTCTGAGGTTAATCTGCTTCTGTTAATCCTCAATTGAAGCCTTTATCATTTTTCTCTGACTAGAGACATCCATGAAAAGCCACCTGTTATTCACAGGGGCTGCGCTTCAGGAAACTAACCAAACTCTGAAGCAGAGAACTTAAAACATCGTCAATAAATTAACTGGGCACGAAAATACAATGCCTTGGTGTTCAGGTGGTGACAACTGCTCTTCAAGAGGGGACAAGAAATTGGGGGGTGGGGGACACATGGGAGAAAACCACACATTTTTTGGTCATGAGAAATTGGACTTTAAATCCGCGCCCTGCACACACAATTCATTTAGACCTTTTCGTGAATCTTCTCCACTTTCACGAACAACCTATCCAGATCATTCCTCAGGTCATCTAGTAAACCCTTGGCTGATTCCAGGTTGTTCTCGTTGCTTTCTATTTTGACGGAATATGCAACCAAACTGTCCACAGCAGTCCTGAGCATTTTCAAGTCTGCCTCCACTTGGCTGACTGAGGCTTTCAGGTTGTCTAAAGAAGAAAGTCTGTCCAGGAAGTCCTGAGGAGGCAGACGGGCGGCCTGGGCTTGGTCCTGACTGAGCAGCGTGTGCACCTGCTCCTGCACTTTCTGGAGTGATTCCACGGTGCTGGGGAGCTCCCCCACACTCCTCTTCAGCTCCTCCACGTCGCCGTAGAGCACCAGCTGGGCCTCACCCAGGCTCCGCACCGTGCTGGCCAGGCCATCCTGGTCTGCCTCCGAGGACCCCAGGCCTTCCAGGCGCCCCTGCAGGGCGGCCAGGCGCTGCTCATGCTCCTGGCTCTTGGACAGGAGGGACTCCAGGCTCTCGGTCTGGCGCGCAGAAGCCACCTGCATGGAGACCACCCCGTCCTCCACGTGCTGGAGCCTGGAGTCCAGTCCCTGACTCTTTTGCTGGAGCGCCTCAAAGGCTTCCGAGTGTCTGAAGCCTCCATCTTCCTTCGGCCCATGGGAATCGGACTTCAGCTGGCGGAGCTCTTCCTCCAGTCTCCGGATCTCCTCCGGGAGGCGGGAGACGGACTCCTCGGACCTGAGAAGCTTCTCCGTGAGGGCCTGCAGGGCGAGCCGCTCCGTGTCGGCGGCCTCCTTGAAAGCCTGCTGCTCCTGCTTGAGGCTCACCAGCTCGCGGACCTCGGTGTAGACGTCGGACTCCATAGTCTGAAGGGTGCTTCTCAGGGCCTCCATGTCCCACTCTCTGGACTTGGCTGAGGTCTGTATCTCCTTCACAGCTTCCTTTAAGGCTTTCAAATCCTGCTTGTGCCCCTCCGATTCTTCCAGGGAGGCAACCTTTGCCTTCACGTCGTTGATCTCCTTCTGGCTCCTCTTCTGGACTTCTGTGAAGATGGCGATGTTGTCGTTGATGGATTTGGTGAGCTCCGTCAGTCGCTCCTCCACCGTGTTCTCCAGGGATGTGAAGTCCCGCTCCCGGGCGTCCTTCACCACATGGATCCCATCCGAGAGGTCTTTGAGAATCTCATTCTGGAGTTTCTGCAGCACTTCACTGATCCGGCTGACCTCACTCTCCCCTTGCTTCACAGCTTTCTCTGTGAGGTCTTGTTTATGTTGGGAGCTTCTCAAGATGGACTCAAAAGTTCCAAATGTGGCTTGCAAAGACTGCACCTGTAATCAAAATCCAGACGTTAATTGCTGAGAAGACCTGATGAGTTTCACATGATAGAACTTTTTTTGTCTGCCCAGCCTCCAGGTCCTGTTTTTTCCAGAATGGCATCACAATTTTCCTTTGGAGAAACATCCTTCCACACATAGTCCATATGGTTTTGAGGACCAACCCTACGGCCCCCTTCTAGTGCTCCAGGGATGATTTATAACCCAGGCCTGACTAATCAGGCTGGACAGCACAATGATTAATAACCTGGGTTTTAGCCTGATGTGGCACATGGTGCCACTTTTAATACTTTGTTGCAAAAAAAACAAGGAAAAGACAGAAAACAAGTACCTGACTCTATCAAGTCCCTCGGTCTAACCATCACGCAGGAGAGACATGTCATGAGGATGCAATCAGCCGAACCCACAATGTGGACAATTCTACAGGACAAAGAACCAGGATCTTCAACAACTAAGTGGCATTTTAAAAGAAGGAAAGACAGGAAACTTATAGGCCGAAATAAATTTAGGAAAATTTTCAATCAAGTGTAATGTGTGGATCTTACATAGATCCTGATTTGAACAAACCAACTGTTAAAAAGACACCTTTGAGCTGGCCCTGGTGGTGTCCACCTGTAGTCCCAGCTACTTGGGAAGCTAAGGTGACAGGTTGCCTTGAGCCCAGGAGTTCAAGTCCAGCCTGGGCAACAGAGTGAGGTCCTGTGTCTAAAACAACACAAAAATTTAAAAATAAATAAATAAATTTTTTAAAGCCATTTTTGAAATAATCAAGGAACTGTGATTCTGGACTGGGTGTCAGATGACATTCAAGAAATACTGTAAACTTTGTTAGGTATGATATACTGTGTTCTGTTAAAACAAACAGGGAAAGGAATAGAAAGGGAAGGAAAGGAAAGGAACCCTTATCAGTTGGAAATAAATCCTAAAATGCTTTGGGTAAACTAAGAATGTCAGCCAGGGATTCACTTTAAAACTAATTCCTAATTCACTATCCCCTGGATCTGCCAGGACAACATAGGCTCTTCAGAGGCCCTAGAGCCGAACTGCCAATATTTTCTGAAGCCCTGGACCCACTTCTGCCCAGTAAATTTTCTGGCTTCAGGACAGGACAGCCTCTCTGCTTATGTTATGGCCATTCAACAGCAACAGCATCTGGAGAACAAGGGAGACCAGGTTGGGCACCCATAGGGCAAGAGAGTGGTTCAGAATCAGACTTCTAACTCCAGCCAAAAAAAAAAAAAAAGCAGATGCCAGGTGTGCTGATGGAATGAAAAAGGAATGGCAAAACATCAGTAATTCTTGAAACTGGGGTTCATTATATTGCTTTTTTGTTTATGCTTGAACACTGCCATGATAAAAAGTTAAAAAATAAAAAGAGTCCGTCCACTGGCATGGACTCTTGAGCCAGACTGCCTAGGTTCAAATCCTCGCTTGAACACTTCCCAGCAGTGTGATCTTAGGGAAGTTATTTAGCTTATCTGTACCTTGGTTTCCTCAGTTGAAGGATGAGAAAACAGTACCAGACTCATATGATTCTCTGTATGAGGATTAAGTGAATTAATAATATATCAAATACTTAAACTGTGCCCAGAACATAGTGAACGCTCAATACATGGCAGCTATCATCATCGTGATTATTTCTCGTTTCTTCTGAAGCACCTGGTGAGTCTGCAGATTCCTAGAACTATCTTCAGTCCAATGCCAAAAGGCAGGAGGATAAACTGAAACGGAATGTGAACAGCACACCTCAGCTCTTGTGCCAGCCCCACCAGTAACCAGCTCTGTAAGCACGAAGAGTCACGTTCACTTTCCAAGTCCCAGGCTCATCATCCAGTAGCAAATAAGTCTCTAAAGTGCTGTCTAGCTCCATCGGTCTGTTTTAAGGCAGATTAGAGTAAGGTTCTCAGGGGCTCCAGAATACTAGCCAATTTCCCTGCCCAACCAAATACAACCCAAGTCTTAAAGGACACTCCGTGAAGGTACTGGAGAGAGCCCATCTCTGAAACTAGGTTACTAAATCACAGTGTCTGCCTGTTCTAAGCATAGCACTCAGAACAGAGGTGTGAGCAGGTGAGCACGGTACCTTCAACATGGCAGGCTTTCTTCCAGTGTTTTTTGATGGAATCACAGAATGAGGAAATTTAAGCAAAGCCTGATGAGCTGGCCCATGTCTCCTCTGATCCCTGCCAGTCCTGACCTGGGCTGGCTCTTCACAAATGGTTAGGAAGGAGACTAGAACAGCAATTATACCCAACCCCCAACACTATAAAAAGAACATGGTGTTCCCCTACTGAGGGTACTATGAGTTGCGCATCTTTATGTGAAAATAACTCATTATAATCAATATGCATAGGAAATATCTGTTCCCCCAACAAATGTGGGATGCCCACTAAGTGGTGGGCAGTGGGCAAGATGCCAGAGATGAAATAATGGCTAGGATGCTTGCCCTCAAGGTTACACCGTAGGGTGGGGGGACTGGGTGTTAGCAGTGGTTGACATTCAACCAGCCACTTATGATGGACCAATAATTACACAAAGGACTTCAGATACATCATCTCATTACACCCTCATCATCATCTCATGAGTTGGTGGCTCCCAATGATCTCCATTTTACTAATGAGGAAACTGGTAAGTGGTAGGCTCAAATGTCAAAATCCCAAAATGCTTGATTTCAGAACCTGAGCTCTTAACCACTATGTGATATGCTCAGACAGGGGCACTGACTTCCAAGTGCTCTGAGTACCTGGAAGAGAGGCTGCCAATTCCTGACGCCCTGACTCCTTAGCCAGAGAATCTAGACAAGAAAACAAAGAAATATGAACAGGGAACTCACGCTTCCACAAATAGGTCCTAGTCTCATTAAACTGTCCCTACCAGGTCTAAGCCTACTCCTACCATTCTTTTTTTTTTTTTTTTTTTGAGATGGAGTCTAGCTCTGTCGCCCAGGCTGGAGTGCAGTGGTGCAATCTTGGCTCACTGCAAGCTCTGCCTCCCGGGTTCACGCCATTCTCCTGCCTCAGCCTCCCGAGTAGCTGGGACTACAGGCACCCGCCACCACGCCCGGCTAGTTTTTTATATTTTTTTTAGTACAGACGGGGTTTCACCATGTTAGCCAGGATGGTCTCGATCTCCTGACCTCGTGATCCACCCGCCTCAGCCTCCCAAAGTGCTGGGATTACAGGCGTGAGCCACTGCGCCCGGCCTACCATTCTTTATATCACACTGGATCTGCCAGGGCAACACAGGCTCTTCAGAAGGCCTAAAGATCAACTGCCAACACTTTCTGAAGCCCAGGACTCACTTGTGCCTGCTGAATCCTCTGGGTAAGGACAGGCCAGCCTCTCTGCTTGTGCTACAGTCATTCAGAAGATTTGAGTCATTCTCCAATAACAAGAATATCTAGCTGGAGGACAAGAGACAGGTGGGCACCCAACTCCAGCTACACCACTTATGGTCTGTGTGTGACCTTGAACGAGTGACACAGCCAGTCCTCAGCTGCCCCATCTGCAAAATGGTGCCACTAAATGATACCTGCCTCAGAGGGTGGCTGGAAGAACAGAAATCATGACTATAAAGCATTTAATAGCATGGCTGACTGACAGTGAACACTAATTATACTGTAAGTGTACTTCCCTGCTATGAACCAAACTCCACCCCCCAATAAGTCACCAAGAGTTATAAAGGGGTTCAAACTCAGGATGTCAGAGAACCAAACACAACTGGTTCCTCAATGCAAAATAATTATTTCCTGGCCACCCCAAAGATGCAGACAGGGTGGCCACATTCTGTGGCAAATCCTAACACTGTTCTGGCCATGTTCTGAGTCTCAAGTCAATGAAACATTTATTGGGCACCTACTATGTACTAGGCTAAATAGTGGAGTGGTTAATAGTGTTCTAGGAGTTAGACAACAGTTTGGATCCTAGCCCAGCCACTTACTAGCTATATAACCGCTCAGTCACTTAGCCTCTCATTTTTCTCCTCTGTCAAAGAGGGCTGATAATAATTCTTACCTCTTGGGGTTGTTGTGAGAGTCAGGAGATGATGCATTTTCAAATGCTTTGCATAGTGCCTGGCACGTAATAAGTGCACCACAAATATGACACATTAAATAATAGTTTTATTACACTACTAAATTAAAAGAAAAGTGGTCAGCCAGGCGCAGTGGCTCACATCTGTAGTCCCAGCACTTTGAGAGGCCAAGGCAGGAGGACTGCTTGAGCCCAGGAGTTTGAGACCAACCTGAGCAACACGGCAAGACACTGACTCTACCAAAAATTTAAAAAATAAATAGCTGGATGTGCTTGTGTGTGCCTCTGGTCCCAGCTCCTTGTGAGACTGAGGCAAGAGGAATACTTGAGGCCAGGAGCTCAAGGCTGCAGTGAGCTATGATCACACCACTATGCCCCAGCTTGGTGACACAGGGAGACCCTGTCTCTACGAAATATAAAATATGAAATAAAAAAAAGAGAAGTCACTATTTCAACGATTTTAGAGCCATGAGGATTCTTAAAAGTCTGGATGGAGCCCTCTTCTCATTGTGTGGAAGGGAAAACTGAGCCCCAAAGAAGAAAGTGATCTATATACATAGCTGTGATGGAGAGGGGGTGAAGAAGCAAAAAGAAGAGACTAAGGGAGGGGCAGGGAGAAGCACAGAGAATTAACCTGGATTCAAGACCTTCCCTATTTTGGCCTCAACTTCCAACCTCCCCTCTCTCACAATTTCCTAAATGTGACTCTGCCACTGGCATGGTAGCCACCTCCTCTCTCTCGAACATGCTCAAAATAGTGCCCCTGCCACGGTGTTGATCACACTCCTTCTCTCAACATTTATCGATCACCGGCTAGATGGCTGGCACTACCCTGGCCACCAGGATACAGGCGAAATTCCACACCCTCCCTCTTCTGAACTTTCATGGGAGTTACCCTCGACTGACACCTCCTTATGTGCTGCCCAAGTGATTGGTGTCTTTTGCTCCTTCATACCCTCCCACAAAGCCTACACAGAGCCCCGCAACTGTCAGACTTTAATAAATATTATGATTGATTAGTAAGTAGGTGGATGAAAGAGAAGAAACAGAGGCTAGTGATTATACTCCAGCAGTATGTCTATTTTTTAAGAATGGTTTGACATTCAGGATAGGCAAAGCAGCACTGCCTACTTAATTCCCTTAGAAAAGTCACCTCCCTTGGCCTGCAGCGTTTAGCAGGCTGACTCATTCCAGTCGTTCTGCCAGTCTTTTTTTTTTTTTTTTTTTTGAGACGGAGTCTCGCTCTATGGTTCAGGCTGGGGTGCACTGGCAGGATCTCTGCTCATTGCAACCTCCGCCTCCTGGGTTCAAGCAATTCTCCTGCCTCAGCTTCCTGAGTAGCTGGGACTACAGGCATGCGTCACCACGCCCCGCTAATTTTGGTATTTTTAGTAGACACGGGGTTTCACCATGTTGGCCAGGCTGCTCTCAAACTTCTGACCTCAGGTGATCCGCCCGCCTCGGCCTCCTAAAGCGCCGGGATTACAGGAATGAGGCACCACGCCCGGCCGTGCTCTGCCAGTCTTAAGAGGAAACTCCTAGTCCTGCACACTCAACAAAAGCAGAGAGCAACTTGGCAGGACAGACAGCATGCTGGGAAAAGGAGGCAGCGGCTCCGGGACCAGAAGTGGCGGGATTTTTTGTTTCAGTCTTGCAACCAACTTTCATTGAGCAATGACATAGTGAAGAGCGAATGAGATAAAAGGGGCCGTACTTGGTATGGAAAAATCACAGAAGGGCGGAAGCTAAGCACCTTCGCCTTGAGAGTTGGGTCCGTCCATACCTGAAATGAACCCCTGTGGACCCTTAACGAACAGGGCAGTGGACTAGACATTTGCATGTGTCTGCCACTCACCAGCTGGGGACTTTGTCAACTCACTGCTCTGTCTAAACCTCAATGTTCTGCTCTGGAAAATGAAATCAAAACTGTTAGTCCTCCCTCCCTCCCAGGGTGGCTATAAAAATTAGGTAATATGTGAGTAAGCATTCTAAACACCATATAAATGTGGCTAGAAGTATTATTCACCAGTATGATCTAGTATTTTTGGCCCTTCCCTTCCCCTAAAGCTGAAGTAGGGCCGGGCGCAGTGGCTCATGCCTGTAATCCAAGCATTCTGGGAGGCCGAGGCAGGCAGATCACTTACGGTCAGAAGTTCGAGACCAGCCTGGCCAACACGGTGAAACTTTGTCTCTACTACTAATAAAAAATCAGCCAGGCGTGGTGGCACATGCCTGTAATCCTGTAATCCCAGCTACTCAGGAGGCTAAAGCAGGAGAATCGCTAGAACCTGAGAGGCAGAGGTTGCACTGAGCTGAGATCGTACCACTGCACTCCAGCCTGGGCGACAGAGCCACACTCCCTCTCAAAAGAAAACCCCAAAAACGCTGAATGAGGACTACGTCAAAGGCCCACCTGGGCAGGCTGGTCCAGTACAGGACAAGGGAACTAAAGATAGATGGTATTTCATTTGGACCTGCAAATGAGTAAGAATGCCAGCTCCGGGTCTATTAAAAACCCCGCTGGGATGTCTTCCACAGGCAGAGCTGAGGTGGGGCCTTGCCTGAGGCTTCCAGGGATGCGCTGGCTTCCCTTCCAACCTCCTTTTCAGACAACTCTGCCCATTCAGCGGTTCCTAATCCAGAAAGAATGGGCTCCCAGGAGCCTGCCGGCTTCCTTACAGGTCACCGCTAATGCCCTGTGACAGGCCCTTGGCCCACCCTGCCAGGCAAGCCTGGCCATCCTCGCGGCGGCCCATCCCTCGGGGCCGATTCCTCCGCAGCCATTAACAAAGGGGGTCTGGGGACTGCCTCAGAACTAGGGGGCCGCATGGAGGGGGTGTCTAGGCCAGGGCCCGCCAAGGAGGAGCGACCGGCTCCCGCCTCGGGGCCTGGGCAGGCAGCAGGAAGGGGCCTGGCCGTGGGTCCGGAGGCCGCAGTCGATGGGGCCAGTGTGGGGGGGCCGGGGGTACCCACCTTCTGCTCGACGCCCTGCAAGCCCTGGCCCAGTTCCTCCCTCTGCCGGGAGAAGTCCTGGTGGCTGCGCCGGACCTGCTGGACCTCCTCCAGGACGTGGTGGACGCACCAGCCCGAGAAAGCGGCCGCCGCCACCAGGGCGAGGTAGAAGAGAAAGTTGAGCGCCCTGCCGAGCCTGCGCGAGCAGGACGCCGAGGACGAGGCGGCGGCGGCGGAGGAGGAGGACGAGGAGGAGGACTTGCCGCCGCCGCCGCCGCCGCCGCCGCGGTGGCCGCCCTTGCCGTGTGCCTGGTTCTGCGGGTGCTGCTGCGGGTGCTGCTGCGGGTGCTGCTGCGGGTGCGGCGCGGGCGGCGGCGGCTGCTGCGGCGCCGGAGGCGGCTTCTTCGCCACGTCATCCGCGCCGCCCGACGGGTGGGCACCCTTCTCCGAGGGGCTTGCGGCGCCGTGGCCGCCCTTGGAGCCCCTTTGTTTGGCCGAGGGCATGGCGGGCCTGGCGGCGGCTCAGGCCGCGGGCTGGGAGGCGAGCGAGCGCGGCGCGCGGCCCGGGAAACTTGCTGGGGCTCCCCCGGGACTGGGCGAGCGGCACGCGGGCGCTACTGGCGTCGGAGCGGCCGAGAGGACGCGCGGCCGGGGAAGGAGGCCGGGCCGAGGAGGCGGGAGGAGGGGGCCTGCCTCCGCCGCTGCGGCGCCGACCCCGCCTCCCGGTAAGGGAGGCCGAGCGAGCCGAGCCGGGAGAGCCTGCCACGCACGCCGGCCCGGCGGCCCCTCCTCCCCGTCGCCACGACCCCAGAGAGGGAGGGCCGGGCGGGGTCTACGGGGGCCGGGAAGCCGGCGCGGGGGCGGCCGGGCGCGGGGTGGGGGCGCGGCGGGGTCTGCGGAGGTTGCGGCGCGCGCCGAGGTGGCCGCGAGGGTAGAGGAAAGGAGAGGAGAGGAGCGGAGGGCAGGGGAAGCGGCCGAGGTGGGGCTGGCGGCCGGGCGGGTTCCATGCAGGACGGGGGCGGAGGGCCAGGTCGACCCCAGCCGTGCGGGCCAGCAGGGTCGACGGGGGCCGGGGATGGGCGGCCAGGCGTTGTCGGAGGCACGAAAGCCGGGGTGACTCTGCGCCGCGGGCCAAGCGCGACCCCCTCCCTTCCCGACCTGTGCGGAGAGGAGAGAAATGAAGGGGGCGCCCAAGGAGCCCTGGCCCCAGGAGTGGGAGTCAGCGGATGGGAACAGATCACCCTTCCTTTCCGCCGGGAATTGGGGGAATCCCCCTGCTTTCACCCTCCCAGCCCGCCATGAGGTTGGGCTTTGTCCTTTGCCTTGGGTTTGAAGGCGGAGGCACAAAAGGCTGTCCAAAATCCAGCCAGCTTCGGAGGCATGTTTGATGCGAGTTAGCAAAGATTCTCGACTGCGGTAAGTCTGTTCAAGGGGACGCATTCACCGAGCGTCCCCGTTAGCCAAGTTAGCCTGCTGTGGCCAGCTCTTTACTTTTTCCCCCCGAAGCCCCTTCAGCTCTGTTTTCCCTTTGGGGGTCATGAAGTTTGTCCACGGCCGCTACTCCGGGCAGCCTCTGGGATGGGTGCTGTGGAGCCAGCAGCAGCCGCACAGAAAGAGGCAGATCAGGGTCGTCACCCCTACTTTTGTAAAAGGCAATCTAGTATTGCCAGGCTGTGTGCTTAGCGACTCACATATGTTCCCGAAACCTCACAAAAGCCCTGTGAGGTAGAAATTATTTTACCCATTTTGTAGGAAGGAAATTGAGACTGAGCGAGCCGGCTTCGGATTGGCCCAAGGTCACATATAGTCATCATTCGAACCTCACTCAGTCCGCTTCTTTCTGAAGTCTGTGCAGCTGAATCACTTCAAAATGGGAAGGAAACGGGGGCCCAGGGAAGTTAAGCAACTTGCCCACTCACTAAGTCTAGTCGGTGCTGGGGCAGGGACAGAACTCACTCAATTCCACTGCTTTCCCCAATTCCTGGTGAGTGGTGTGTGCTTGGCACTGTGTGTGCCTGGCACTGTGTGCACCTGGCACTGTGTGTGGTAGGAATGCTGTTTCTTCTGTCTGTAACCTCCTCCCGGTTCTGTTAACAAAGACAAAACCATGCCCTGCCCTTAAAGCCTATAGGGTTCAAATGCCACCTCTTTGATGGTACTTTCCCTATAACACCACTTGATACCTCTCATGGGACTTAGCAAGTAATTGCAACGAGAGGCATATATGTTGGTTCAATATAGCAAACCTTTGTTCAAGGCCCACTAAGTGCCAGGTATGTCTCCCCTCCTTGAGGACTGGAAGCAACCATTGTTTATATTTCTCCTTCTTTCTCGCTTTATAAGGTGCTGCTAAAAGCCTCTAGTGAATGAATGAACATTTGTGTGCCTGCCCTCAAGAAGCCTGCATTACACTTGGAGAAATATACAAAAACCTGTTAAGGGCTAACTTCGGTTAATTGGGAATATAAATGTAAAGAGATTTGGAAAGCAAACCATTGGGCTGTACATGGGCAGGCTTTGGGGGCAGAAAGACCTTGAGCAATGCCTTGAAGAATTATTTGCATATGAGGAGAGCAGGGAGGATATTTCTGTGGCGGAAATGGGGTGAGCCCAGGACACCTGTTGGACATGAGGGTGTGTTCTACATGTAGAGAAGAAAGAGATGAACTGGGTGGAGCAGGTCCAGATTGCAGAAGGCTGTAGAAGCCAAGCTGGCAGATAGAAGAATCGCTATTAGTGTGGGAGGACAAGAGTAAATTATAGCAGGTTCTGGACTAGAAATGTAACCATCTGCCCCAGTCAGAGAGGAACATACCTACTTCAGCTAAATACCAGGAGCTATTGTAGGAGCCTCCTGGTTCAACAGGGCATAGGTCTCTGACCTGTGGGGCAGGGAGACAGCAGAGGAAATCAGAAGACTCACTCATCCCAAGAACCTTGTTTAAAAACTATTCAGCTAAGTTTGGGTTGTGTTGTTAAAATCTCTAGTGCACAAAAAGAGGTTATCTCCCTTCAAGCAGTTCTCCATGTTAGGGGCAGAGGCAGTGATCTGGTAAAGTGGCTTGCTGCCAAGATCTGGCCTTGGAAGCAAGAGCCCTACTCCTTACTCCTTTAGGGCTACTACCAAAGTGTGTGACCTTGAGAAGTATCCCTAAACTCCTCTCTAGATTTCAGAGTCACCCTTTCTGTAAGTGCATCTTTAAGGACCTTTCTTATTGTTCATCTGTTTCTTAGAGAAATAGTCATCTGATACTTATCAAAAATAATTCAGTGATATTTAAATTCTTAAAAATTGATCCAGGCCAAGTACAGTGCCTCACACCTATAATCCCAACACTATGTGAGGCCAAGCCAGGAAGATCACTTGAGGCCAGGAGTTCAAGAGCAGCCGGGATAACAGCAAGACCACAACTCCACCAAAAATAAAAATAAAAATTAGCTGGATGTGGTGGCACTCAGAAGGCTGAGACAGGAGGATCGCTGAGCCCAGGAGTTCAAGGTTATAGTCAGCTATGATGACACCACTGTACTCCAGCCTGGGCAACAGAGCAAGACCCTGTCTCAGGAAGAGAAAAAAAACACCCAGACTGTAGGTCAGATATGAGAATGGACAGTTTCTCAATTTTTGCCTCTACTGAGCACTGAATGAATGTAGAGTAGGACGAGGGGACTGTTAATATTTTCAGCATTTCCCTCTCATTCTTTTCCTCTGGGAGATAGTACATATAATGGTTAAGACAGGCCGGGCGCGGTGGCTCAAGCCTGTAATCTCAGCACTTTGGGAGGCCGAGGCGGGCAGATCACAAGGTCAGGAGATCGAGACCACACTGAAACCCCGTCTCTACTAAAAATACAAAAAAAACTAGCCGGGCGCGGTGGCGGGCGCCTGTAGTCCCAGCTACTCAGGAGGCTGAGGCAGGAGAATGGCGGGAACCCGGAAGGCGGAGCTTGCAGTGAGCTGAGATCGCGCCACTGCACTCCAGCCTGGGCAACAGCGTGAGACTCCGTCTCAAAAAAAAAAAAAAAAAAAAAGACATAGGCTGTAGAATAGACTGACTTGGGTTCAAATTCAGGTCCATGACTGACTTTGGAGTGTGACCTCTCTGAACCTCAGTATCTTCAGCTATAAGACAGGAGTAATTGCTACCTCACTGGGCCAGGGTCGGTGGCTCAGTGAGGTAGTTCTCCCCAAATCCCAGGAGTTGGGGAGGCCAAGGCAGGTGGATTACTTGAGCCCAGGAGTTCAAAACCAGCCTGGGCAACATGGCAAAACCCTGTCCCTACAAAAAATACAAAAACAAATCAGGCATGGTGGAGCGTGACTGTAGTCCCAGCTCCTTGGGGAGCTGAGGTGAGAGGATCACTTGGGCGTGGAAAGTCAAGGCTGCAGTGAGCCCTGTTCACCATTGCACTCCAGCCTAGGTGATAGAAAGACCCTGTCTCAAAAAAAAAAAAAAAACCCTTGCTGTTACGACGATTAGACGAGAGACACCATATGATACTGGGCATGTGGCAATGCTCAGTGAATATTGGACAGCTAATACAATTTGCAGAGTCACTGAGGGAAAGTATAGCTTCACAGAGCCTCTGTGTCCAGATTCCAACGATTTTCTTTCATCATTATTTCTTGGGGCTCCCAGGACCCTATGTGGCTTACAAACCACAGGCTAGGATGTGTTTAACGTTAAAAGCAAGCAGTGCGTTTCTCTGAAGTGTGGCTCCACCATGGTGTTCAGTTACACCCAGAGGAGGAGGCTGGTGGGCAGTCATGGAAGCACATATTCCAGGGCAGGAAGGGATCAACAGCTCTTCCTGGAGACTTCCATTCTCCTACCCCAGTTTCTGAGCACAGCATGCATCTAGGGGAGTTTCTTTTCTGCTTTTCCTCCCGGTTTTGTCTCCTCTATCCCTTTTCCTTGCTAAACTGTGCTGGACGGTCAGGAATGTGGGCGGAGAAGAGGGAGAGCTGGAGACATCTCTTCCTTTCATCCAGCTTGTGTAAAAATGCCTCGGAACTCCCTCGTACCACATGCACCATAAATTATAAGGTCGAGCTTTGTAAGCCTGCAGCCCTCTTGGCTTTCTGCATGTTGGTTAGAATGCCTAAATAGAAAGCCCGCGTTAATGTTGATTGCCTCTTCTCTGTTCCAGGTTGGCAAGGCCCCCAGTGGCCAAGGCATGAGCCTGGATGCCCTGCAAACTGAGTACGTGTTAGGGATAGGGGCCTTTCTTTATAGTTTGGCTCTGGAGAGCTAGGACCACTTTTCCCAGCCTCAGGGGTGCACATCCTCAGGAGCTCCCTACTTCCAGGTGTTGTACCTCCATGCAGAAGAGGAAGGGCCCAGCTGGGGCACCTCTTGGTTGAGGAATGAGTATGTGACATTTTCGTGTGGGTACATTTTGATGCTACTTTAAAAATAGGCCGAGCACAGTGGCTCACACCTGTAATTCCAGCACTTCGAGAGGCTGAGAGAGGTGGATCACCTGAGGTCAGGAGTTTGAGATCAGCCTGGCCAACATGGAGAAACCCTGCCTCTACTAAAAATACAAAAGATTAGCTGGGTGTGGTGGCACACACCTGTAATTCCAGCTACTCAGGAGGCTGAGGTAGGAGAATCGCTTGAATCTGGGAGGCGGAGGTTGCAGTGAGCCAAGATCACGCTACTACACTCCAGCCTACACTCGATATGATGATGAGGAGGATAATGGTGGTGATTATGATGGAAATGGTGATGGTGATGATGACAATGGTGATAGTGGGGATGGTCTCGCTCTGTCACAATCAATCAATACATAAACACCTTTCTACTTGTTTTTACAGTCCTAAGATAAGTGCTCAGTAGTATCCCTGCCCTTCTAACGTGAACTTGAGGGAGAGATGGCATGGGGGACAGGATAAGGAAGGCCTACTGTTCATATTACTTGCGAACATAAAATGGTTTTACATTTTGATGCCACTTCATTAAATTGACTGAATGATATGAACTGACCTTACACCCTCCTTTAAATTCCAGCTAACACATCCATGTCCTCAGGTGGTATCAGTTGATAATGCCCATGAAAATATTTTGTAAACTACAGGGTGCTAAACAATTGCTTACTTGTATTTTCTGTGGGGCACATTTTGGTGCTATATACAAAGCAGTGAAGTCTCGACAAGAATGATGACGACTACAGTGAGCACAAAATAAAGTCTTTTTGGGGTAGTTTTTTTTTTTTTTTAGGAGACAGGGTCTCGCTCTGTCACCCAGGCTGGAGTGCAGTGGTGCATAATCTCAGCTCACTGCAACCTCCGCCCCCTGGGTTCAAGTGATTCTCCTGCCTCACCCTCTTGAGTAGCTGAGATTACAGGCCTGTGCCACCACACCCGGCTAAATTTTTTGTATTTTTAATAGAGATGGGGTTACCCCATGTTAGCCAGGCTGGTCTTGAACTCCTGGCCTCATATGATCCTCCTGCATCAGCCTTCCAAAGTGCTGGCATTACAGGCGTGAGCGACTGCTCCTGGCACAAAATAAATGCCTAATAAAATAATAATAAAATTAATAGCAAACTTTTGTTGGGTCTTGCTTATGTGTGGTCATTGTACTAAGCACTCTGCATATATTTTTAAATTTATTTTTTATTTCCATAGGTTTTTGGGTAACAGGTGGTGTTTGATTATGAATAAGTTCTTTAGTGGTGATTTCTGACATCGTGGTGCACCCATTATATCTTTTAAACTTCACAACAACCCTGTGAAGGACTTACTCTTCTCCCCATTTTACCAATGATAAAACAGAAGGGAAGCATAGAACAGTTAAGATACCTGTCCTAGTTCCCGCAGCTAATAAGTGGTAGAACCAGGATTTGAACCCAGGTGGACTGACTCCAGAGCCCCTGCTATTAGGCACCATTTAGCTGCTTACAATCCTAGCAGGCCCAGCCAGGGCTGAAATGGGTAAATAATGGTCACTGGGTGGCTAAGGATGGAGAAATCTTCTCGCCCAGAGTTGGAATGGAAATCAGACAGCTCAGTCCGAGGTGCCTTAACAGTCACTGAAGGTCATTCATTTTCAAGTTAATGAGTTAGAATTTCACTCACCAACCAAAACTTCACTGGCCAAAGGGATCTGGGGCCTCCTCCAGCTGGCGTGAGTGATGTTAAATTTGGTGGTCTGGAAGGTGAGTGGCCGCCAGTGTTCTCTCTGGAGGAAGGGAAGCCTTCATGTGCATAAGTTTCACTCCTGTGGAGAAGAGGGACCTTTTTAGTTTGAGTGGGAGCCATCAGTGTAACCCTTGATGGTCAGTGGTAAAGGCCTTGAGACTAAGAGGTTGGTTGGAACCCGGGTCTAAGGAAGTCAAGACCAGGGCTTCTGTGAACTTGGCTTCGCTATAGGATTATAGTCTGTAGAATCAGGGAGAGCTGGTTCAAATCTTGGCTCTTGCCACTTACGTGACCTTGAGCAAAACACTTCAGTGAGTCCCAGTTGTTACGGAAGATAACAATAGTACCTACTTTACAGGCACAATATGAGCATAAAATTGATTTTCTCTTCCACATCTGCTCACAGTCTTCTACATCCCAGCACATGCCAGTTCCATCTGTTCAGCTGCTCAGGAATCGTGCTTGACTTGTCTCTTTCTCTCACTCCTGTTCCATATTCAATGCAGTATATTAGAAAATCCTGCTGGCTTTATCTTCAAAATATATCTAGCATCTCTCACTTCTCATGACCTCCACAGCTATTCCATTGATTCCAGCCACCAGCAGCTCACACTTGGGTTACTGAAATAAGCTAGACTGGCCTCTCTGCTTAAGTACTTGTCGCCCTGTCTTGTGTTTTCAGCACAAAAGCCAGAGTGACTCCATTAGAATATGTCAGATCGTGTTACACCTCTTTCCAAAATCCTCTGATGACTTTCCAAGTCAATGAGAGTAAAGGCCAGAGTTTTTACAATGACCTGGTCCCCATGTTCTGGCCCCTGCTGCTTCTCTGATCTCATCCACTGTTACTCCTAGCTTTCATCCAGCCACGCTAGCCTCCTCTTTGCTCCTCACATGCCAGGCATGTTGCTGCCTGGGGGCCTTTATAATTTTGTTCCTGGCCTTTGCACCACCCCCCCCCCCAGGTATCTACGTGGGGCCTCCTTCCCTTCCTCAATTCAAATGTCACCTCTAGATCAGCCTTCTTTAACCATCCCAAATAAAAATGGCAACTGCCCAACCCCAGAAACTTCTTTCCCTGCTTTATTTTTCTCTCCAGTATTAATTTTACTTTGACATACTACATAGTTCCTTGTAGTATGTCAGACTCTACAAGGACACATGTAGTATGTCAAAGGAAAATAAATGTCAATCCTTGTAGTATTGTAAATTCTCACTTGTGGAATTAGGTTAATGAGAAGAGACAGACAATATGTCTATGTCTGTCTGTTCTCATTAACCTAATTCCACAAGTGAGAATTTTATTTAGCTCACCCCTGTATCCTTTGTGCCCAGAAAAATGTCTGATGTATAGTAGGAGCCCAATAAATGTTAGGAATATCACATCATAAAAATTTAGGTAGGGCCTTCTTTTTCATAAGACAACCACAAGGAAGAAGACTGGAAGCAAGGAACCCAGTGAGGAATGACCTCTGACAGCTTCGATATGATGAGAAGGAGGACAATGATGATGGTGATTATGATGGAAATGGTGATGGTGATGATGACAATGGTGATAGTGGGGATGGGTATGCTGATGACGATGGCAATATGAGGATGATGATGGGATGGCAAGGATGATGACAAAGACAATGATCACTATAATGACAGTGAGAATTTGATCACTAACACTGTTCAGCTGCAGGGGAGATGCAATCACACAGGCCCTTGTGATCTTTAACATTTAGTGAGCATTACTGTATGCCAAACACTATGCCAGGAGCTTTACACGCATTACCTCCTTTCATCCTCAGCGAATCTTTGATGTAGGCACCACAGTAGTATTGATCCAGTTTGCTGATGAGGGTGGACAGCTTATCCAAGGTGACCCAGCTTGAGAATGGTAGGGGACAGAGTAGAATCCAGGCAGTTAATGCTAAAGCCCACACTCTCAACTAGCATATGAACAGGTAAGAGATAAGAACAGAAGGCCTAGTGTGATAAAGTGACAAAGCCAATATCATTCAGCCTTCAGATAAAATCCAGATTCTTACTAAGCATCATGAATCTCAAACTGTGAAGGGGAAGGCAGGGCCATATCTCAACCTGACACTGGTATTTCACCTCTGCAACTGTTCCCTCTCACCATGCTGTTGATGGACATGAGTCATCCCTTAGGTATGCTATAGGCAGAAAAAAAAATTACGAGGAACACTGCCTTAACATGACATTGAAAAAAAATCCCTTTCTCAAACCTTCTCTCTCTAGCCTCATTCCCCGAGTCCCTTCCTACTATACAAAAGCTTTCCTGCAATTGCCCTAATTTGTCATATTCTCTTAGGAACTCGGCTTCCTTGACCCTTTCCCTGCTTTCACCCCCAGCCTGAATAAGGTGTCCCTTCCTGGTACATCTCCAACTCCCAGATGGGTCATGATACTTATCACAATGTATTGCAATTGCCTGTTTACCTACTGTCATCCACACTGGAACTTGCAGAGCAAAGACTGATCTGTTCCTTTTTTATCCCAACACTTTGCCTAGATTGTTGCCTAGATATGTTGCATAGGCACTCAACATATGATGGGTGGATGGATGGATGGGTGGGTGGATGGATGGATGGATGGATGGATGGATGGATGGATTATATATTAGTTTGCTAGCACTCCCGTAACAAAATACCACAGGCTGGGTGGCTTGCACAACAGAAATGTATTTTCTCACAGTTCTAGAGTCTAGAAGTGAAAAATCAAGATATCTATCAGCAGGTGTGGTTGCTTCTAAGGCCTCTCTCCTTGGCTTCCACCTTCTCACTGTGTCCTCACATGGTCTTTCACCTCTGCAGATGCATCCCTACTGTCTCTCTGTATGTGCAAATTTCCCCTTCCTATAAGGATATCAGTCAAATTGGATTAGGGTTCACCCTAAAGACCTAATTTTAAGTTACCCCTTTAGCTATACATTTAGCCAGACTGACCCTTCCTGCAGTTGCCCTAATTTGCCATATTCTCTGTGGAACTCACCTTCCTTGACCCTTTTCCTGCCTTCATCCCCAACCTGGATAAGGTGTCCCATCCTGGTACATCCCCAGCCCCCAGATGTGTCATGGCACTTATCACAATGTATTGTAATTGTGTTTACTGCTGCTTACTTACTATCATCCACACTAGAACTTTCAGGGCAGAGACCAATCTGTTCCTTTTTTGTCCCAATATGAGGCACCTTGCCTAGATTGTTGGCTAGATATATTGCATATGCACTCAATATATGATAGATGAAGGGATAGATGTTTAGATGGATGGATGGATGGATGGATGGATGGATGGATGGATGGATACTATCTTTAATGATACTATCTCCAAATGCAGTCACATTATTAGGTACCAGAGGGCTTCATCATAAGGAATTTGGGGGTATACAATTCAGCCCATAACTGGTGAATGGGTAGATACGACTTAGAATGCTAGGCTTCTGGAGGAGGTGGAGCAAGATGGTGGAACAGAGGCCTCTGCTGATTGTCTTCCCCACAGGAACACCAAATCTGGCAACTAGCCACCCAAAACAGCACCTTCATCGGAACCAAAACTAAGGTGAGCACTCACAGTACCTGGTTTTAACTTCATATTACTGAAAGAGGCACTAAAGAAGGTAGAAAAGTTAGTCTTGAATTGTTGACTCCATCTCTCCCTATTCCCCGGCAGTGCCCTTGTGGTGTGGAGAGAGAATCTGTGCACTTGAGGGAGGGGCAGCACAGCAATTAGGGAATTTTGCATTGGAACACAGTGCTGCCAACAATGGGCAGAAATCAGTTGACACCCATGGAGGGAGCATATAGACAAGCCCCAGCCAGAGGGGACTCGCCCATCTCAGTGGTCAGAACCTGAGTTCCGGCAAGTTTCGCGACCATGAGCCCAAGTGATGTGGGGTTCAAAACAAACTTGAAAAGCAGTCTAGGCCACAAGGACTGCAACTCCTAGGCAAATCCTAGTGCTGTGCTGGGCTCAGAGATAGTGGACTTGGGGGACACGTGACTAGTAAGACACCACCTGGGGCAGCTAAAGGAGTGCTTTTGTCATCCCTCCCTAAACCCCAGGCAGCACAGCTTGCAGCTCCAAAAGAGACAACTTCCTTCTGCTTGAGGAGAGAAGAGGTTAAAGTAAAGAGGACTTTGTTTTGCAACTTGGATACCAGCTCAGCCACAGTAAGACAGGGCACCGGGCAGAGTCATGAGGCCCCCATTTCAGGCTCTAGCTCCAAATAACACACTGGACCAGAAAGGAACCTGCCGCCTTGAAGGAAAGGACTCAGTCCTGGCAGGATTCATCACCTGCTGACAACAGAGCCCTTGGGCCCTGAATAATCAGCAGCAGTAACCAAGTAGTGCACACCGTGGGTCTTGGGTGAGACTCAGGGACACGCTGGCCTTCAGAGTGACCCATCATATTCATAGTTGCAGTGGCTATGAGGAGAGATGCCTTCTACTTGAGAAAAGCAGAGGGAAGAATACATGGGACTTTGTCTTGTAGTTTAGGTACTAGCCCAGCCATAGTGGAGAAGAGCACCCACCAGGCTCTTGGGGTCCCCAAGTCCAGGCCTTGGCTCTTAGCATTTCTGGACCTACTCTGAGCCAGAGGGGATCCCACTGCCCTGAAGGATGAGTCCCATGCCTGGCAGCATTCACCACAAGCGGACTGAAGAGCCCTAGCGCCTTAAGTGAACAACGCTGGTGCCCTGCAGTAATCCCCGTGGGTCTGTGGTGGTGGTGACGTGGGGAGAGACTTCTCTGCCTGGGGAAAAGGGAAAGAAGAGTGGGAAGGACTTTGTCTTGAGGTTTGGTGTCAGCTTAGCGACAAAACAATAGAGCACACCAGGTAGATTTCTAGGGTTTCCAACTCTAGGCTCCGGCTCCCGGACAGCATCTGTGGACCTTTCTGGGCCCAGGGGAACTTGGCATTGTGCTGGTTTCAGGTCTGACCCAGCGCAGTCCTAGTGGTGGTGGCCACGGGGGTGCTCATGTCACCCTTACTCCAGCTCCAGGCAGCTCAGCACAGAGGGAAGCAGACTCTATTTCCTTGGGAGAAAGTAGTGGAAGAGAACAAGAGCCTCTGCCTAGTAATTCAAAGAATTCTTCTAGATCTTATCTAAGACCACCAAAGTGGTACCTCTATAAGTCTGCAAGAATTACAGTAATACTGAGCTTTCCCGTAATGCAGTTATGGCTGCAGTGACCAAAAACTTAGATCACAAGACCCTGATTCCTTTAATTATCTGGAAAGCCTTCCCAAGAAGGATGGGTACAAACAAGCTCAGGCTGCAAAGACTACAATAAATACCTAACTCTTAATGCCCACACACTGACAATTTTTTTTTTTTTTTTTAGACAGAATTTCACTCTTCTTGCCTAGGCTGGAGTGCAATGGTGTGATCTCGGCTCACCACAACCTCTGCCTCCTAGGTTTAAGTGATTCTCCTGCCTCAGCCTCCCGAGTAGCTGGGATTACAGGCATGTGTCACCATGCCCAGCTAATTTTGTATTTTTAGTAGAGACGGGGTTTCTCCATGTTGGTCAGACTGGTCTCAAACTCCCCACCTAAGGTGATCCGCCCTCCTCGGCCTCCCAAAGTGCTGGAATTATAGGCATAAGCCACTGCATCTGGCTCACACTGACAAATGTTTACAAGCATCAAGACCATCCAGGAAAGCATTACTGACCTCACAAAATGTACTAAATTAGGCACCAGGGGCCAGCCCTGGAAAGATAGAAGTATGAAACCTTTCACAGAGAGAATTCAAAATAGCTGTTTTGAGGAAACTCAAAGAAATTCAAGATAACACAGAGAATGAATTCAGACTCCTATAAGATAAACTTAACAAAGAAATTAAAATAATTAAAAAGACTCAAACAGAAATTTTGGAGTTGAAAAATACAGTTGACATAATGGAGACTGCATCAGAGTCTCTTAATGGCAGAATTGATCAAGCAGAAAAAAGAATTCGTGAGATTGAAGACAGGCTATTTGAAAAGACACAGCCAGAGGAGACAAAAAAAAAAAAAGAATAAAAAGGAATGAAACATGCCGACAAGATCTAGAAAATAGCCTCAAAGGGGCAAATCTCAGAAGTATTGGCCTTAACGAGGAGATAGAGAGAGAGATAGGGGTAGAAAGGGTATTCAAAGGGATAACAATAGAGAACTTCCCCAACCTAGAGAAAGATATCAATATTAAAATACAAGAAGGTTATAGAACAGTAATCAGATTTAACCCAAATAAGACTACCTCAAGGCATTTAATAATCAAACTCCCAAAGGTCAAGGATAAAGAAAGGATCTTAAAATCAGCAAGAGACAGGAAACAAATAACATACAATGGAGTTTCATTATGTCTGGCAGCAGACTTTTCAGTGGAAACCAGGAGAGTGGCATGACATCTTTAAAGTGCTGAAGGAAAAAAACTTTTATCCTAGTATAATTTATCCTGTGAAAATATCCTTCAAACATGAAGAAGAAATAAAAGAGTTTCCCAGACAAACAAAAGCTGAGGCATTTCATCAATACCAAGCCTGTCCTACAAGAAATGCTATAAAGAGTTATTCAATCTGAAAGAAAAGGATGCTAATGAGCAACAAGAAATCATCTGAAGGTACAAAACTCATTGGTTATAGTCAGGTCATAGAAAAACACAGAATATTACAACACTGTAATTATGGTGTGGAAATTCATATCATAAGTAAATGAATCAATAAAAAATAACTACAACTTTTCAAGACAGTACAATAAGGTATAATTCAAACAACAGAAAGTTAAAAAGTGGGGAGAAAAAATTAAAGCATAGAGCTGTTAGGGGTTTTTTTGCTTGTTTGTGTATGCAATCACTGTTAAGCTGTCATCAGTTTAAAATAATGAGTTATATTTTTTGCACACCTTATGGTAACATCAAATCTAAAAATATACAATGGATACACAAAAAATAAAAAGACATTAAAAGATACCACCAGATAAAATCAACTTCACTAAAGAGAAGACAGGAAAGAATGACGAGAAGACCACAAAACAACCGGAAACAAATGACAGGAATAAGCTTTTACTTATCAATGGTAACATTGAATGTAAATGGACTAAACTGTTCAATAAAAAGACATAGAGTAGCTGAATGGATTTGAAAAAACAATCTATTGCCTATAAGAAACACCCTTCACCTATAAAGACACATATAGACTGAAAATAAAGGGATGAAAAAATTATTGTATGCCAGTGGAAACCAAAAAAAAGTAGTAGCAGCAATACTTACATCAGACAAAATAGATTTCAAGGCAAAAGCTGTAAAAATAGACAAAAAAGTTCATTATATAATGATAAAAGGGTCAATTCAGCAAAAGGAAATAACAATTGTAACTATATATGCACCCCACGCTGGAGTACCCAGATATACAAAGAAAATATTTTTAGAGCCAAAGAGAGAGAGAGAGACCTCAATAAAATAATAGCTGGAGACTTCAACGCCCCATTTTCAGCATCGAACAGATCATCCAGACAGAAAAGTAACAAAGAAATGTTGGACTTAATCTGCACTATAGACCAAATGGATCTAACAAATATTTACAGAACATTTCATCCAAAGGCCATAGAATACATATTCTACTCCTCAGCACATGGATCATTCTCAAAGACAGGCCACATGTTAAGCCACAAGAGAAGTCTTAAAACATTCCAAAAAAATGAAATAATATCAAATATCTTCTCTGACCACAATGGAATAGAACTAGAAGTCGATAACAAGAGAAATTTTAGAAACTATACAAACACATTAAAATTAAACAACATGCTCCTGAATAACCAGTGGGTCAATGACGAGATTAAGATCGAAACTTAAAAATTTTTTGAAACAAATAATAATGGAAACACAACATACCAAAACCTATGGCATATGGTGAAAGCAGTACTAAGAGAGAATTTTATTATCATAAGTGCCTCCATCAAAATAGAAGAGAAACTTCAAATAAACAACCTAACAATGCATCTTAAAGAACTAGAACAGCAAGAAGACTAAACCTAAAGCTAGTGGATGAAAAAAACTAATAATACCGGTCAGAGCAGAAATAAATGAAATTGAAACGAAGAAAGTAATACAAAAGATGAACAAAATGAAAAAGTTGGTTTTTTGAAAAGATGAACAGAATTAGCAAGCCTTTAGCCAGAGTAAGATAAAAAGAGAGAAAATCCAGATAAATAAAACCACAGATGAAAATGGAGACATTACAACCAATGCTGCAGAAATTTAAATAATTTTTAGAAGCAACTGTGAGCAATTATATGCCAATAAATTGGAAAAGCTAGAAGAAATGAATAAATCTCAGACATGGTCAACCTACCAAAATTGAACCGTGAAGAAATCCAAAACCTGAACAGACCAATAATAAGTAACAGGATCAAAGCCATAATAAAAAATCTCCAAAGAAAAGCCTGAGACCTAATGGCTTCACTGCTGAATTTTACCAAACATTTGAAGAACTAATACCAATCCTACTCAAATTATTCCAAAATAAAGATGGAAAAAATACTTTTGAACTCATTTTACAAGGCCAGTATTACCCTCATTCCAAAACCAAAGACATAGAAAAAAAAAAAAAAACTACAGGTTAATATCTCTGATGAACATTAATGTAAAAATCCTTACAAAATACTAGCAAATCAAATTCAACAACACATTAAAAAGATCATTCATCATGACCAAGTGGGATTTATCACAGGGATGCAAGGATGGTTCAGCATACAAAAATCAATCAATGCGATACATCAAATCAACAGAATGAAGGATAATAACTATATGAGTCTTTTAATTGATGCCAAAAAAGCATTTGATAAAATTCAACATCCCTTCATGATAAAAAAAAAACCCTCAAAAAATTAGGTATAGAGGGAACATACCTCAACATAATAAAAGTCACATACCGTAGGCCCACAGCTAGTATCATACTGAATGGGGAAAAACTGAAAGCCTTTCCTCTAAGATCTGAAACAAAACAAGGATGCTTACTTTTACCACTGTTATTCAATATAGTACTAGAAGTCCTAGCTAGAGCAATCAGACAAGATAAATAAATAAAGGGCATCTAAATTGGAAAGGAAAAAGTCAAATTTTCTTTATTTGCAGATGATATGATCTTACATTTGAAAAAACGTAAAGACTCCACCAAAAAACTGTTAGAACTGATAAACAAATTCAGTAAAGTTGCAGGATACAAAATCAATATATAGGCCAGGCACAGTGCCTCACACCTATAATCCCAGCACTTTGGGAGGCCAAGGTGGGCCGATCACCTGAGGTCAGGATTTCAAGACCAGCCTGGCCAACATGGCAAAACCACATCTCTACTAAAAAATACAAAAATTAGCCAGGCATGGTGGAGGGCACCTGTAATTCCAGCTACTGGGGAGGCTGAGGCAGGAAGAATTGCTCAAACCTGGAAGGCGGAGGTTGCAGTGAGCCAAGACTGTCCACTGCACCCCAGCTTGGGTGACAGAGCGAGACTCTGTCTCAAAAACAAACAAACAAAATAAAGCAAACAAAAGCATAAAACAAAATCAACATATAAAAATAAATAGCATTTTTACATGCCAACAGCAAGCAATCTGAAAAAGAAATTGAAAAAGCAATCCTATTTACATTAGCTATGAATACAACTAAATACCTAGGAATTAACCAAGATTTCTACTGTGAAAACTATAAAATATTGGTGAAAGAAATTGAGGAGGACATACATACAAAATGGCTAGATATTCCACATTCCTGGATTGGAAGAATAAATATTGTTAAAATCTCCATACCATCCAAAGCAATTTACAGATTCAGTGCAACCCCTATCAAAATACCAATGACATTATTCACAGAAATAGAAAAAAAAAAATCCTGAAATTTATATGGAACCATGAAAGACCCAAAATAGTCAAAGCTATCCTGAGCAAAAAGAACGAAAGTGGAGGAATCACATTACCTGACTTCAAATTACACTACAAAACTATAGTTACCAAAACAGCATGGTACTTGCATAAAAACAGACACATAGACCAATGGAACAGAATACAGAACCCAGAAACTAATCCATACATCTATAGTGAACTCATTTTTGACAAAGGTGCCAAGAACATACATTGGGGAAAGGACAGTCTCTTCAATAAATGGTGCCGGGAAAACTGAATGTCCTTATGCAGAAGAATGAAACTAGATCCCTCTCTCTCACCATATACAAAAATCAAATCAAAATGGATTAAAGACTTAAATCTAAGACCTCAAACTATGAAACTACTATAATAAAACATTGAGGGAACTCTTCTGGACAATGGACTGCGTAAACATTTCTTGAGTAATACCCCACAAGCATAGGCAATCAAAGCAAAAATGAACAAATGGGATCACATCAAGTTTAAAAGCTTCTGCACAGCAAAGGAAACAATCACTAAAGTGAGAAGACAACCCTAGAATTGAGGAAAATATTTCTAAACTATCAATCTGACAAGAGATTAATAACCAGAATATATAAGGAGCTCAAACAACTCTTTAAGAAAAAATCTAATAATCTGATTTTAAAATGGGCAAAAGATCTGAATAGACATTTTGCAAAAGGAGACATACAAATGGCAAACAACTATATGAAAAGTTGCTCAACATCATTGATCATCAGAGAAATGCAAATCAAAACCATAATGAGATAGCCTCTCACCCTGGTTAAAATGGCTTCCATCCAAAAGACAGTCAATAACAAAGGCTGCCAAGGATGTGGGGAAAAGGGAAGCCTCATACACCTTTGATGGAAGTGGAAATTGGTACAACCCTATGGAGGACAATTTGGAGGTTCCTCAAAAAACTAAAAATAGAGATACCATATGATCCAGCAATCCTACTACTGGGTATACACCCAAAAGAAAGGAAATTAGTATATCAAAGAGATACCTGCACTCCCATGTGTGTTGCAGCACTGTTCACAACAGCTAAGATTTAGAAGCAACCTAAAAGCCCATCAAGAGGTGAATGGATAAAGAAAATGTGTTATTTATATACAATGGAGTACTATTTAGTCATAAAAAGGAATGTGATCTTGTCATTTGCAACAACATGGATAGAACTAGAGGTCATTATGTTAAGCAAAATAAGCCAGGCACAGAAAGGCAAACTTGGCATTTTCTCACTTACTTGTGGGAGCTAAAAATTAAAACTATTGAACTCATGGAGATACATGGTTACTAGAGGCTGGAAAGGGTATGGGATGGTGGGTGGGTGAGGAAGGGGGAAGTGGAGATGGTCAATGGTATGTTAGTCCATTCTTACGTTGCTGTAAAGAAATACCTGAGACTGGGTAATTTATAGGAAAAGAGGTTTAATTGGCTTGTGGTTCTGCAGGCCACACAGGAAGCATAGTGCTGGCATCTGCTTCTAGGGAAGCCTCAGGAAGCTTACGATCACGGCAGAAGGTGAAGGGGGAGCAGGCATCTCACATAGCAGGAACAGGAGCAAGAGACAGTTGTGGGGAGATGCCACACATTTAAACAACCAGATCTTGTGAGTACTCACTTGCTACTGCAAGGACAGCACCAAGACATGAGAGATCTGCCCCCATAAGCCAAAACAACTCGCACGAGGTCCCACCCCCAACATTGTGGATTACATTTCAACATGAGATTTGAGTAGGGACAAATATCCACACTACATCAAATGGGTACCAGAAAACAGTTCGAAAGAATGAATAAAACCTAGTATTTGATAGCACAATAGGGTGACTATGGTCAATAATAATTTAATTGTACATTGTAAAATAACTAAAAGAGTATGATTGGATTGTTTGTAACACAAAGGATAAATGCTTGAGATGATGGATACCCCATTCCCCATGATGTGATTATGACACATGTCATGCCTGTATGAAAATATCTCATATACCCCATAAATATATATGCCTACTATGCACCCACGAAAATTAAAAATAAGAAAAAAATTTAAGAATGCTAGAGTTCTGATTCTCAGCATCCTGTGTTGTCAGGCTTTGTTTTTTTGTTTGTTTGTTTTTTGTTTTTTGTTTTTTTGAGATGTAGTCTCGCTCTGTTGCCCAGCCTGGAGTGCGGTGGGGCGATCTCAGTTCATTTCAACCTCCATCCCCCGGGTTCAAGCAATTCTCCTACCTCAGCCTCCTGAGTAGCTGTGATTACAGGCACACGCCACCATGCCTGGCTAATTTTTGTATTTCTAATAGAGGTGGACTTTCACCATGTTGGCCAGGCTGGTCTCGAACTGCTGACCTCGTGATCCATCTGTATCAGCCTCCCACAGTGCTGGGATTACAGGGGTGAGCCACTGTGCCCCGCCCAGGGTACCCATTCTTTAGGTGGACAGAATGTTGGGAAAGTCTCAAAGCTTTGAAAGTGATTAGTAGAAGAGGGTATTATACACAAATGCAATGTTCTATGATAGGTTCAGATAATACATTATAAATATATGTTGCTAATTTAACCAAGAAAATAGAAAAGGTGCATGGACATAATTGATTTCTAAATGAGTAGGATGAAAAAATAGCTGTAGAAGCCCTATTTCATCCGGCCCTTGCCTTGCTCAGGGATCTGCCATATCTCCTTATTAGAATCAAACCGTAATGGCCAGGAGTGTGTGGGGGGTTAGGGTTGGAAGTGTGGAAACTATGCCTCCTCACCCACCCAGGATTCTACTCACCCTACCACTCCCTGCCCTGCAGCCATGTGCAAGCCTTTGTCTGTTGTTCAAGCTCTTCTCCCTAGTCCTACAACCTGTAAGTCCCAGTGGTCTCCTTCTCTAGAGGAATATAGTCCCTGACTACCCCTCCCTGTCCAACGAGTGCCCCCATCATTTTGATTCTTTATAATGGAGAAGAATTTTAAGGATACAAATTGGCTCTGATGCCATCTAGAAGAGTTAGGAGGTGTGTGGCTCTGGTAAATTATCCAACTTCTCTAAGCCTCAGTTTCCTCATTTATAAAGTAGGATAATTCTTAACAGTATTTATGAGAAGCAGTAAATACAAAAAAGGCCATTATAACTGTAAGTTACATATATAGTTATCTTCAATACGTGCCAACTTATTTTGTTTTTATTAAGTCTTTATTAATGGACTTTATTAAGTCCATTCTCTCTGTAACTCAGAGGCTATCTGGGTATTTTCAACTCTAGAAAAACAAAGATAGCATCTGTAAACTAGGGATTACAGTACCCACATCCTAGGGTTGTGGTAAGGTTTCAGTGACATGATATCAGTAAGGCACCCAGCATGTTCTATTTCAGGAGAATGGAGATGATTGTGTAGTTAGTTCGGTATCTTACCCTTAACAGGCCACAGGCCTCTGGAAGGAACAAACTTGTCTGCCTTGTTCACTGCACTATCCTGGTGCTAATTGTTGGGTGGAGCACATAACTAAAACTAAGAAAGAATATCTTTTATTCAATTCATGGAACAAATTTGAGCGTCAGACCTAGGCCAAGGGACTACAGAAGTGAGCAAAGCAGTCCAAAGTGCCTGCCTTCATGGAGCTCTCAGGCTAGCAAGGGAGACAGAAAATAGTACATTAGTAAAAGTCAGCATGGCCTGGCACGGTGGCTCACGCCTGTAATCCCAGCACTTTGGGAAACGGAGGTGGGTGGATCGCCTCAAGACAGGAGTTTGAGACCAGCTTGGCCAACATGGTGAAACCCCATCTCTACTAAAAATACAAAAGTTAGCCGGGTGTGGTGGCGCGCACCTGTAGTCCCAGCTACTCTACTCGGGAGGCTGAGGCAGGAGAATCGCTTGAACACAGGAGGTGGAGGTTACAGTAAGCCAAGATTGTGCCACTGCACTCTGGAGATCATGGCACTGCACTCCAGCCTGGGCAACAGAGTGAGACTCCATCAAAAAAAACCAAAAAAGTTAAAGACAGCATCCTAGATACAGTAGTACTAAGTGCTAAAAGGAAAAAGTGAAGTGGAGAAATGGGAACAGAAAGGGCCTGGAATTGGGACAGGGGTTATAATTTTAGATTAAGTGTTCAGAGACCTCACTGAGAAGGTGACATTGGAGGAAAGACCGGAAGGAGTGAGGAGCCAGCCAAGCAAATACATGGAAGAAGAGCCTTCCAGGCAGAACAAAAGAGCAAATGCAAAGGCCCTGAGGTGCATCCAAGAAACAGAAAGGAGGCCAGGAGAGCTGGCGCAAGCGAGCAATTCATTCGGCAAGTATTTATGTTGCCCTAACTGTTTATTGAATTAACAGATAAATTAGCACAATGCCCAGCACGTAATCAGCTCTCAGCACATGTGATGTTATTATCAATGTCATTACCACTATTATCTCTGTATCTCTCCCATCACCACCACCATCACCCAGTACCCAGCACAAGACCTGCCACCTAGTAAGAGCCCAGAAGCTGCTTAGTAAACTGAATCTCACTATCCTGTGGAGGCTGCTGTCCCTAACCATGACCACTTCGTTATCCTTTGAGATTTAGCTGCATTGGAAACTTACTGTTTCCTTACATTGGGCTTTTTGCTCTAAAAAATCATCAGGTCTTAAAGTGGTACCAGAATTGTACATAAATGCAGTAGTGTATTTATTTAGTTTAATTCCTCTACCTTCAAAATGATAGAGTCTAGTGTTTGGACTCTGACTTCCAATCAGTCCCCTGGATCCCTTCATTGTATAGGTCCATGACCAGCAGGATCCCTCGAGGGAAGGGCAAGTATACCAGGCCCAGCATCTCCATGGCTTTGGAGTATCATGCAGGACCCAGCAGCCAGAACGAGGAGCTTGCTGTTTAAAATGCAGATTCACCTCTGAAGGGATTCTGCCAAAAAGAAGGTAGTTGAGAGCGAGGGAACCAGAGCTCACCAGGAAACTTTCAACCACAGTGACATTGCAATAACTCAGTAGACGTATCTAGTATGCTTAAGTCCTCACTTATCATTGTTCATAGGTTCTTGGAAATTGCAACGTTAAGCAAAATAATATATAACAAAACCAATTTGACCATAGGCTAATTGATATAAACAAGAGTTAAGTTTCTACACCCTATTCTGGTCACAAAAGTATCACCAAACAGGCCAGGCATGGTGGCTCATGTGAGCCTGTAATCCCAGCAATTTGGGAGGCCAAGGCAGGCAGATTACCTGAGGTCAGGAGTTAGAGACCAGTCCAGCCAACATACTGAAACCCCATCTTTACTAAAAATACAAAAATTAGCTGGATGTGTTGGCACGCGCCTGTAGTTCCAGCTACTGGGAAGCTAAGGTAGGAGAATTGCTTGAAGCAGGGAGGCAGAGGTTGCAGTGAGCCAAGATCATGCCACTGCACTGGGTGACAGAGCAAGACTCTCTCTCAAAAAAAAAAAAAAAAAAGTGTCACCAAACTTCTAAAGACCAAAACACTTATCATAGTAAACACTGAAATACATGTGAGCTACACATACATTTAAGAAAGATTAATAAAAACAAGAAAGATAATTATTTACCCAATTATTCCAGTTCAAGGTTGTAGGTGGCAGAAGCCTCTCCCAGCAGCTCAGGGCACAAGACCGGAAACCACCTTGGACAGGATGCCATTCCATCACAGGGCACACTCACATGCACACCCATGCCCACACTCACTCATACTGGGACCATTGAGACATGCCAGTGAAACTGACTTGCACATCTTTGGGAGGAAACCAAAGTACCCAGAGAAAACCCACGCAGACATGGAGAGAACCTGCAAACTCCATACCAACAGTGGCCCAGCTGGGAATCCATTGTTTTTTTCTCATCAGCTTTATAACAATACCACATTGAATGAAAAGACATTATTCAAGACCTGCTGTACATGAAACAGATTGAGAGTTGCTAAAGAACTCCCTTCTGAGCCTCTGCCGGCTGGGAGATTTCAAGTCTCTTAGACAGGAGACTCCTCGGTGAAGTAAGATAATTTTGTACTTTTCTCACAGTGAGAAAGTCAGTATTACTATCTAACTTAAGACCCTCTTGTTTCAATAAGCCTAGGTCTCCTCGTTCTTTCTTCAAGTGAAAACAAATGCCATCGGCAGTGCATGGTGGCTCAGGCCTGTAATCCCAGCACTTTGGGAGGCTAAGGCGGGTGGATCACCTGAGGTCAGGAGTTCGATACCAGCCTAGCCAAACACAGTGAAACCCCATCTCTACTGAAAATACAAAAAATTAGCCAGGCATGGTGGCAGGAGCCTGTAATCCTAGCTACTGGGGAAGCTGAGGCTGGAGAATCACTTGAACCCAGGAGGCTGAGGTTGCAGTGAGCCGAGATTGCGCCATTGCACTCCAGCCTGGGCCACGAGAGCGAAATTCCATCTCACACACACACACACACACACACACAAAAAGCCATTCTCTCTTGATCTATTTCTCTGATATCCAGTAAAAGCAGAGCAGAAGAGAACCCTCCATTCTTAGGAGGCTTTCAGTTCAGCTGCAAATTGTCTCAATGTGTTCATCCTCTGCAGCTCAAGCCCCACCATTGCCCAGGGACTTCCACAACACCTATTCTAAATCTGGGCTTTTGTGATCTGTGTATCAAGCAGAAGGGCTCTTCTTCCACTGTTCCAAAGTAACCTCTCATTGTTCCCAAATGCACCTCCCTCTCCATTTATTGGGCAGGCTGGTTGCTCTCTTTCTGTCCCTCTGGTACCTCACCGGTTCCCATCTTCTGGATGAATGAGCTCTTTCCTCCTCTCCACCCAACCGAATGCCACTCGGAAGAAGAGAAAACTGGCTTTGGAGTGAGAAAGACATTGTTCTTATTTTAGAGAAAAATAAAGCTGAGTCACAGTGTCTTCACGATTAGCCTAAAGTCACACAGCTTGTCCCTATCAAGAGTCAAGGTTTGAGACCATGTGTGTCTGATTTTAAACCTTTCTCCCTTTCTTCCAGTCACAGTACCTCTTGGTTGGGTGACCTCCAAGGAATGCTGATTAGTACCCAATCCCAAAATAAATATTTGGTGTCAATTTATAATACAAGGAGGCATGGGAAATTGATTTAAAATTATTACTGTATAGAGGCCAGTTCTAAAGTAGTTGTCAAACGGAAGTGACATCAATAAATATTTGTCAAATCACTGAATGAATATCAATGATACAAAGTTAAGGAGGGTGGATCTCCTGAGAAGGAATAGTATTTTCCATCTTCAAGAAAGGAGATTATTTGCTCTGTAAACAGATTTGAATGAGGAATTTTCTTTTATAAAAATGACTATGGCTGTGTTATTTTCATAACAGCTGACCTTGGTTCCCAGGCTAAGCTTTCCAGGGGCTAGGATTATCTTTGCAACTGAGCTGAGGTGGCTTGTAGTGGAGCCAAGTTTTGCCTTTGTCAAGCTATGAAGGCAAGGCCTTTGGGAAATTCAAAGCTTCTCTCCATTTCTCTAAGGAAGAAGAGTTCCTCTCCTAAAAGGCACAACCTCTTTGAAGGTTTTGGAAACCTCTGGGATTAAAGGACAACTTGGATCTCTTTCCATTTATCAACTTGACATGTATTCGCATGTTTTCTCTGGAAATGTCTTACATTAGTTCATCCCAAAGGCAACTATGAGGCAGGTCTGGCATAGGCCAAAGGCTCATTCAAGAGGAAGAAGGCAGAATTCATTCATGCATCAGGTGCTGAGCCAGGTATTTTGTACTTGATTTCCCATTGACTCATCACAACCTGTTAAGCAGATATTATTAATTTTGTTCAAGGTAAGAAAAAGAAAGAAAAAAACAAGACTCTGAGAGAGGACCTGCAAACTGGATAACATAGCCTGACATTGGTAAAAACATGATCGAAACCTCTATCTGCTTGAGCCCAAAGTTCATGCTCTTTCAGCTGTGCCCTCAGAGGCTTCCTGAACCCACAACTAGATTCAGCTTGGCATCGCTATCTCTCTCAATCTGTTCCCTACTTATCAGACTAGCTTTATCTCCCACAATTTCCCACATTAGTGGTGATTGGGAAGCTTTTAAAGAACAGATGAGTTGGCCAGGCACGGTGGCTCATGCCTGTAATCCCAGTACTTTGGGAGGCCAAAGCAGGCGGATCACGAGGTCAGGAGTTCAAAACCAGCCTGACCAACATGGTGAAACCCTGTCTCTACTAAAAATACAAAAATTAGCCAGGCGTGGTGGCACGTGCCTGTAAATCCCAACTACTCAGGAGGCTGAGGCAGGAGAATCACTTGAACCCAGGAGGCAGAGCTTGCAGTGAGCCGAGATCACGCCACTGTGCTCCAGCCTGGGCAACAGAGTGAGACTCTGTCTAAAATAATAATAATAATAATAAATACATAAATAAATAACAGATGAGTTGGCCAGCAGTGGTGGCTCACACCTGTAATCCCAGCACTTTGGGAGTCTGAGGCAGGAGGATCACTTGAGCCCAGGAATTCGAGACCAGCCTGAACACCATGGCAAAACCCTATCTCTACAAGCAATACAAAAAATTAGCTGGGCGTAGTGGCTCACACACCTGTAGTCACAGCTACTAGGGAGGCTGAGGTAGGAGAATCACCTGAGCCTGGGAAGTCGAAACTGCAGTGAACAGTAATCGTGCCACTGTACTCCAGCCTGGGTGTTGGAGTGAGACCCTGTTTCCAAAAGATAAATAAATGAGTCCCAATTCTACATTGAACCTCCTAATGGTAGAGCCCAGGCATAAGGATGTCTTTAGAGCTCCCCAGTCAACAGATTTGTCCATCCTTGGTTAAGAATCACTGTAACATATGGACCTTTTATTCCAGACAAACTCTGCCTGCGTTAATGCCTTGTGTGTACCCATTTCCTTGCCATTTCCCTTACCAAATTACCTAAACTGAGCAACTCCAATTGCCCTTCAACAACCCCTATCTCACCTCTCCACTGATCGACGTTCTGCCTATTGTCATCTGTTCAAATCAATGAAAAAAGGTACAGTTCAGTAAGTGTTCAATGTTTGGAAAAAATAACCAGTGTAGATGCTCAGCTCACCCCACACACTATGATAAATTATAAATAAATTAAATAATTGAACACAAAAGTTTCATGACTAGGAAAATCAGAAATAACAAAAATGAATCATCTTAAAATTTTGCTGAGAAATGAAATTTCTAAGCATGGAAGAAAAATATTTTATTAAAAGGGGAAAGTAGGTCAGATTCAACCACATAAAAATGTAAAACTACTGTATGGAAGAATAAAAACAGCTTATAAGAAAAATATTCATTGTGAATATGACAAGCAAGACTTAGTATATTATTTTCTAAACAGGCCATACAAATAGAGGGTAAGTACTCTAAACATAGGAATGCTGTCTGCCTTGTTTACTATTATATTTTCTGCATCTATAAATGCTTGACCTATAACAGCAAATGAGTACATATTTGTTGAATAAAGAGATTTAAAAATAACTTATCCATAAGGTAAATGAACAAAGGATCCAAACATTCACAAGAGAAGAAATACAATTACTTCACATTTAGGAACATATTGCTAACCTCACTTGTGATGTGAGAAATGGAAGTAGGCCAGACATGGTGGCTCCCTCATGCCTGCAATCCCAGCACTTTGGAAGGCTGAGGTGGGCGGATCACTTGAGGCCAGAAGTTCAACACCAGCCTGGCCAACATGGTGAAATCCTATCTCTGTGCAAAAGAAAACAAAAATTAGCCAGGCATGGTGGTGAACGCCTGTAGCCCCAACTACTCAGGAGTCTAAGGCAGGAGAATCACTTGAACCTGGGATGCAGACATTGCAGTGAGCAGAGATCACACCACTGTACTCTACCTGGGCGACAGAGCGAGACTCCATCAAAAAAAGAAAGAAGGAAGGGAGGGAGGGAAGGAGGGAGGAAGGAAGGAAGGAAGGAAGGAAGAAAGGAAAGAAGGAAGGAAGGAAGGAAGGAAGGAGAGAAAGAAAAGAAAAGAAAGAGAGAAGTACTTAAAATACCAATAGATTATTATTTTTGCCTATGAAATTAGCTGAGATCAAAAACAATAAAGAAAACGCCTGTAATCCCAGCACTTTGGGAGGCTGTGGTGGGAGAACAGCTTGAGCCCAGGAGTTCAAGGCTATAGTGAGCTATTATCTCACCGTGGCACTCCAGCCTGGGTGACAGAGTGAGACCCTATCTCAAAAATAGAAAAGAAAACTGTGACATATAATGCCAAAACACAGGTGAAACAGCTCCTTCTTGCTATCCTTGATTCAGCCACTCTGGAGACTAGCAGAAATGGGAACGAGGTTCTGATGGCATTGAGATGGTCACTGTAATGGGAATTAGTGGTTTTTTCCCGACCAGCAACCCTCCCTCCCCACCTCCTGACAGACCCCATGATCCTCAGGCAGTGCACCTACACTCTGACCCCAGGGGAGCGTACACAATTAAAGACTGGCCAACCCGGCACTGGGATTTTTCAAACCAGCACCGAAGCCCTCCTTCTCTGGTTGGGAATTGGTGAGGATGTAACTCTGGCAGTTGCTGGCATCCACGTCTCTTGAAACACGGAGAGAATGGATCGGGAAAACTAGTTGGGAAAAACTAGGTTGGTTTGCAGAGAGAACCCTATTGGCCTTCGTTTCCCTGGTTCTCTTCCTTCCTGAGGTCACATTCTGTGTCCCTGCTCTTTCTACATGTTGCAGAAGTGAGTGAATCATTTTCCGCTTTTTTACATTTTTCATTGAGTGTGGTAGAGTGGGCTTCTCTGGCTTGCAACAGCCTATTGTTAAATGTTCAGGAATTTTGTTAACTGAGTGTTAAATGGTTGGGAGCTCAAAATCAGCTCTGGTGGAAGTATTTACTCTCAGTCTACTGATGGGCGTTTCCAGCCCATGGAACTCTGCAAACACTACCCACTACAAATCAGGCCTTTTTTTTTCCCCCTGGAGAGCGAGTTGTTAAATATTTACCAACTTTCCTTAAGGTAACTGGGCAGCAGTTCTGTCACCAACAATCCAGAGTATTTTGGACGATGCAGCCAGAGATCCTGAGAACACCTAAATCCCACCTGAGACTTTCATTATCTCTAGTTTTCACAAATGAAGAAACATCCCCTAGGCCGTCCCAAAGGGACGTGACACCCAAAGGGAGTCTTATTGTTAGCTGGGCTTTAGGCCCCAAACCCCAAAGCAGAATTCTGGTGTGTGAAACTGTTCTGCACAGCCAAAGCTAGACATATAAAGGTTCAACTTCTCCCCTAAACTGAATCTTGGGTGGGCCATTTTGCAGAGAAAAATGACACAGTGCACATTTGTCAGAGCTGTATGCAATGAAGCCACAGAGAAAGGGACCTCAGCAGAAAGTGCATTTGCCTCTGAGCTTAGCAAGGATCTACCCAGGCAGGAGTCAGGCCCACTTGCTGCATGGGAGAAAAGAGAGCCAAGGAAATGCTCAGGCTTCCTTTAGGGGTCCATGTTCTGGGTCAGTTTTCATCTGGGAATGCATTCAACAGATTGGCGGAAAAAGGAGACACTGTATCCGTCTCCAGACTTCTTTCTGCCCAGTGACCCTGCCCATGGTAAAGGTAACCCAACAAGTACCTGGGCCTCTGGTTGATCATATTCATCCTCTTCCTCTTCCTTCATTTGGAAATGAAGAAAGAACAAAGGGGCTCAGAGAAGCAACAGGAGATAAAAGCCCTTTCTCCACATGACTTCAGAATTATTTTGGCAACACTAGGAACATTAAAATTGTCCATACTTCTTTATTTCTGGAAATCATTTCTAAAGAAATAATACAAAATAAAGGAAAATGTTTATGCACAGACTGGTTTATTACTGAGCTTTTTAGACGAGGAAAAAAATTGGAATCCACACAAAGGTCTAACAATAGGAGAATGATTAAGTAAATTACAATATATTAACTCAATGTAATGCACTGCAGTCATGAAAAATGTTTTGTAAAGGTTATAATAAGATGGAAAAATTCTTATGTTATCTAAATAAAAATTAGGATATAAATTTTGTATTCAGAATGACAGGTAACACAAAAAGGAAAGAAAGGCAAACTAGGCATTGGCTGAAAACTGGAAAAACATACTCAAAAATGTTAACTGTGGTTTTCTTCTTTGGGCAGTAGAACTATTGATGCTTTTCACTTCTGCTTTTCTCCATGTTTTGCAAGTGGTGTTCAATAAACTTACATAAAAATGGATACCAGTTTACTGAGCATGTACTATGTGCCAGGCCCTATGCTAGGCACTTTTTGTAGATTATTTTGTTTAACTCTCCCAGCAAGCTGGGCACAATGGCACATACCTGTAATCCCAGCTACTTTGGAGGCTGAGGCAGGAGGATCACTTGAGGCCAGGAGTTTGATGCTGCAGTGCATGATGATCTCACCTGTGAATGGTTACTGTACACCAGCCTGGGCAACAGAGTGAGAAGCCCTCTCTAAAAAAAAAAAAAAAAAAAAAAAAAAATTAATCTCATAGCAACCCCATGAGTTGGATACTTTCATTATCTCCAGTTTACAAATGAGGCTCAGCGAGCTTAAGTAACTTGGCTAAAATCATACAGCCGATTGGTAGAGGAGCCAGGATTTAACAGCTGATCTGTTTGATTTCAGAACCAAAGCCTACTATCCACCCATCCCTCCCAACAGGAGAAAAAAATAGGTAAGTAATTTACATATGACTTTACATATAAAGAATTACATCTTAAAGAAAAAATAAACTTAAGCAGTAGATCCATCCTTCAAGGCTACTTCTTAGGTGAGAACTTCTGCTCCGTCCCTAAACCCTTGTGCTCCTGTTTGCTCCCTTCATTCATTCTTACATTGTCCTATGTTGTTGTCTCTCTTTTCTTATATATAGGATTTAGGCTATCAAATAACCTGAAAGCCTGAGGGTTTCCCAACTGACTGAATGGAACCTTTGTTGGCCAAGGGGATCCCAAAGAAACTTGAAAAACTAGTTAAAGCCATGACAAGAAGGTGGGGTCAGACGTGCCTGCTATACCCTCCTCCCTTTGGAGTTTAGGCCCAACTGACTGGTATTAACATTAAAATAGAGATCATAAAATAGAGAACTGACCAAAACAAACTCTTTGTAGAAACAAGATACCCAGCTCCAACCTGACTCTGGCATAGCATCACATGACAGACAGCAGGCCCTGAAGGACATTGAAGTGTTTTACCCCAAAATATATTTCTTTGACGTATTTTGGAATGGCCCTGCGAAGCAATCTCCAGTAGGAGAAACTGGCATTCTGTAGAGAATCTCCTTCCCTTACTAGTTCTTTACTTGAGAATCTGACACCTTTTAAGGTCCAATAAGAGACATTTATCATCTGTTATTTCGGAAACCTATTACTTAGAGGTTTCATCTACATGACAAGAATTTGGCTTCCACAACCCCCCTTATCTTAACTCAAGCATTTCTTTAGGCCAACTTCAACTCTTCAGGCATAGCTTAACTCTTTCAACCAATTGCCAATCAGAAAAATCTTTAATCTACCTATGATCTGGAAGTCGCTCCACTTTCAAGATCTTCAAGATGTCCTGCCTTTCCAGGCTGAATCAATGTATACCTTACATATATAGATATATGGCTTTGCCTGTAGCTTCTATCTCTCTAAAAATGTACAAAATCAAGCTGTAACCCAACCATCTTTGGCACATATTCTCAGGATCTCTTAAGGCTGTCATGGGCCATGGGCCTCATATTTGGCTCAGAATAAACCTTTTCAAATATTTATGGAGTCTGGCTTTCTTCATCAACAGTGGGAAGGGCATCTTCCCCTCACTCTATTCTTTCTACTTTTTTTTACACCCTTTCCTTCCTGTTGTATACTAGATGTCAGCGGCAATCTTACTACATCATACATAAAATGAGCTAGAAACTTCCAAATTCATGTCCTAGGCGGATGTTTAAATGCCTTACCCAAGACTTCCTCCAAATGCCCCAGGAGCTTGTTTTATTATTTTCTTATAGCCTCTTCTGCTTCCAACACCTAACACTCTACCAAGCTACTTCATTCATGAAAAGTCTCGTCTTTCTGTTTCTGACCCAGACGAAAACTCAACCCCTTCCTTGGTTTCTGTGGAAAGCCCACACTTACAAGGCAATTCGCATGTGCAGAATTTACTGAAGACATTGGAGGCCCAAGGAGGGGTTTACTCTGCTGAAATTCAAAGAACTTCAACATGAACTTTGACATCTTTGTAAAAACGAAATGAAACAAAACAAAACTCTTTGGTCACCCAGCCATGAAGATGTATTAGGGCCACTTTGCTCTATGTAGTATCTCATTGGATCCCCACTCTCCCTCCCTCCCCGTGGTCTCCCCTGACCTTGCTGCTATACTTGAACTCCAAATTCTCTCCACTCTGCACAGCCATTCAGCTCACGCAAGCCCCAACCTCTAGACTCAGCTCCTAACCCTCCCAGGTGCCCAGTTGAATAAAAAGAGCTTTCATTGAAGTAGAACATACTCTTCTTACAAGGCAGCTGTTTGTGGATGGCAAACATTTTTATCTTTTTCTGTTATACTTAAATATATAAACTTAATTGAGACTCTTCTTTGTGCCAGATACTAGTGATATACAAAAGTGAAAAATACGCAAGCAACAATCTTTAAGAATGTAAACCTTAAGTTCCTTAGGAACTTGCAGCTTATGGAACAAATAACCCCATGCCAGGTCACTGATGCTATAATAGAGACAGGGCAAATAACCATGGGGCTCAAGGGGATGGGACAGCCTGTAGATTGGAACCCCTTAGAAATTCAAGAGACTGACATGCAGCTGTCTTGATTTCCTTTCTTTAGCCATGTGTTCAGCTGGTGTTCCTCATGTCTCCCTTTCAAAAGCTTCATTTTGGGTGTAACTGCTGATGCAGGATTCTTCTCGGCTCCTTTGCTGGACTCGAAGCAAGGGGCACCTGGTCTACTCGGCCCACCATGCTCAGCCCCTTGCAGGAGGGAGCACATGAGCGAGTGAGTGTGGGGTTCGGCCAGCCACTCTGAGCACCAACACCGGAGCAAGCTCTGTGCAGGGCCAGTGCCCAGACCAGGCATGTTACCCCAAGGGGAATGTGGCGATACCCAGGCTGGGATGCCTGCAACCCCAAAACCCCAGAGGGGGTGTTAGTGGGATAATTAGCTCTTTTAATTCTGCCATCCACAGCCTGACAGACGGCGGCATGTTAGCAGCTCAGTCGGCCCCTGGCCCCATCTCATGGGTTGGCTGTCCTCCGCCAGGGAGGGCAAAGGGCCACTGTGACCACCTTTCTGGGTATCTGCTCTCGGTGGGTCCTGAGCTGTTGTCTAGCATCCAAGAAGAATGAGATCATGCTGACGATTGAAGGGTAATGATAGCAGATAATTTTATTGAGCAACAAAAACAGCTCTCAGCAGAGGGAGCTGGAGAGGGGATGAGATCAGGTCATCTTCCCCGAAGTCAGATCATCTCTTCCCCAAAGTCAGGTTGTCTGTGTCATTGTGGCTGAATCTGGGGTTTTTATAGGCAAAGGATAGGGGTGAGACAGGCCGGAGGTAGTATTGGAAAAGGCAACATTTGATTGGTTAAAAGGCATTATTCAGAAAGAGCCAATTGGGAAAGAGCAGACAAACAGAAATAGAAGTTCTTACTCTGGGCCATGGGTTTCAGGCTGTTTTTTTGGCTTGAAGGTGGGGTTTCACTGGGGACCCACCCCTGTTTCTCTAGAATTTCTCTGCCTTCTGCTCCTGTTACTGCCATGATTCTTTCCACTGCATTATGTAATATACAGCATTTATGAATGATAATGACACTATCCCCAATAACACTAACTTGACAATAACTCCAATTTGAAATGTGTAAAACAGTAGCTCTGCACTACCTCTGAACCATCCTGTGGGGTACCATGAGCATCTCTGCAAGATCATTTGGTGGTTTGAGCAACAGAGGATATTGAGGGTTCCACAAAGAAAGCCAAAATGTGCTAAGATGCTCAATAAAGTCCATTTCAACCAAGTTTCCTGTTCCTGTTTTTTTGTTGTTATTGTTTCCTCAAAACCAAATGCACACCAGAGCTTTTCTTTCAGAGTCTTTACAAATAAATGGGGGTAAGGGAGAGATCTCTGTTATCACAGAGGATGTTGCCTGCCTTGACAATGGTTTCAACAGTTCCTTTACAAAATGCTGTGACTGTGCTGTTTTTCACCGACCAGCTTGAATTTTGAGCATGCAACAATTTGGTTGTCAAGACAATCAAACTGTCTTGTCATAGAAGCTCTAATATTTGTAGAGTACATACTACATGCTAGTTGTTGCACTGACTGGTTAAATATAATATCAATTTAAACCTCAAAATGAACCTATGCAGTAAATGATATGTCAGATTTCTAAAAGAAGAAAATGGAAGCTCTTGCGTTTTCCAGAATTATATATAAATAGAGCCATTCAATGTGTACTATTTTGGGCCTTGCTTCTTGATGAATTTGAAAATGAATTTGCCCAAGATTGCACAGCTGATAAGTAAAAGAGCTGGAATTTGAAGCCAGGTTCATTTGAGTCTAAACTCATGATATCTCTCAAACGTAATAATCTATGGAAATAAAAATTGCATTGGTTTTGAGGTTATTTCTAATAATTTGAAGCCAGATGTCAAAATCAAATGTTTTATCTTTTAATGATATAATCAAGATTTGCCTTCACCTTAGCATAATATACTGCTAGTAAGTTTAAAGTTCAAATTGTAGTTATTGATGTCCTCTGGGTTGAGATATTTTAAATTGTTGTTTTTAAATATAAAAGAGACATATGCTCATTGTAAAATGCTATAACTTTATGGAAGTATAAAGCAAAATGTAAATGTCAATAGCCCACAAAAATTTGAATAGACACTTAACCAAAAAAGATCTATGGATGGCAAATAAGCATATAAAAAAACTGTACATCATCATCAGTCATTAAAGAAATAAAAAGACCTAAAATTTAAAAGTCTGATCATGTCAGATATTGGCAAGTATATAGAAAAACTGGAATACTCATATACGGCTGCTGGGATGTAAAATGGTACAACTGCTTTGAAAAACAGCCTGGCAGCTTCTTAAAAAATTAAATATATACCTGCCATATGACCTAGCCATTCCACTCCTGGGTACATATTTACACAAGATAAATGAAAACGTGCAAATGCAAAGACTGGTACACAAATGTTCAGAGCAGCATTATTCATAATAGCCCCAAACCCTCAACAATCCAAACGTCCATCAGCAGATACATGGAAAAGCAAATTGTGATACAACCATACAATGTAATGCTATTTAGCAACTAAAATGAATTAATTATTTATACCCTTAACAATGTGGATGAACCTCAAATTAATATTGCTGAATGAAAGACACAAGGCCAAAAATAGTACATATTGAATGATTCTATTTATACACAGCTCTAGAAAATGCAAACTGTTAGTGACAGAAAGCAGACCAGTGGCTGCCTGGGGATGGAGGACAGAAAAGAATGATAGGGAGGGTTTTCAAGGACAGTAAAGACACTTTTGGGGGTGATGGATATATTCATTATCATGATCGTGGCAATGGCTTCACAGGTGCGTATATTTGTCAAAATGTGTATTAAACTGCACACTTTAAATATATCCAGCATACTGTATGTCAACTATATTTTGATGAAATTCAACACACACGTGCACACGCGCACACAGCAAAGGACTAAACGCTTATGTTCCCCAAAAATGTGTATGTTGAATTCCTAACCCCCTAGGTGATATTTGGAGTTGGGACCTTTGGGAAATAATTAGGTCAAGAGGATGGAGTCCTCATGAGTGGGATTAGTGCCCTTATAAAAGAGACTCATCGGCCCTTCTGCTATGTGAGGACACCACAAGCAGGTGCCCTCTATGAACCAGGAAGTTGCCCTCACTGGATTCCAAGTCTTGGACTTCTCAGCCTCCAGAACTGTGACAAATAAGCTTCTAGCATTTATAAGTCACTAATACTCTGACATTTTGTTCTAGCAGCTCTAACAGACCAAGACAAATACACACACACACACACACACACACACAATAGCTCCAAAATCCTCTCCAAAAGTTACCACTGATATCAATATTATGATCATCTTTCTAGACATTTATGCAACAGGGGTCATAATGTACACAGTATTTTATAACTTGCTTTTGTCACTTGGACTTGTTTTCATGTATATACGTACAGATCTACCTCGCTGGAACCTGGGAATTCAGTGCGTGAATGCTTTGTAATATTTAGTGGGTCCTCTATTTGTGGACCTTTAGGTGGCTTCTTGTTTGTGCTTCACTATGGATCTTTCCAGAGTTATGAACACTGAACTAAGAAGCTTCCTACTTACGCATCAGTCCCATGCTGGCGCTTTCTCCTACCCTGTTCTTCCTGCTTACCCCAGCAGCCTGCAACCGAGCTGTCCTGGCCTACTTGCTCCACCTGGTGGTTAATGTGAGATACTATCTAGGTTTAGTATTTTTCTCTCCAGAGTCTCTTGGTCTCTAGTTTGCCCTTCTCAAATCCATCTTGTCCCTGGCAGCCAGAGTGATCTTCCTAAATACAAATCTGATCTCCTCACTCTCATGATGAAAACGCATCACCTAAAACAAACATAAACCTCTAAGCAGAGTATGCAAAGCAGGAATATTTTGACCCTTGCCCACCTCTCCAGCCTCAATTTTCTCCTCCTAGCACTTTGTACCCTAGAAATACTTAACAATTGCAGTTCGTTAAACACACAGTGCTGCTTCCTACATCCATATATTTGTACCTGTTGTTTTCTTTTCTTTAGATTTTTTCTGGTAAAAACTGGGAAACCTGCCACATAAATTGTAAAAGAGCTGTAACACTGCCACCTACTATTTTCTCTCTCTGGAGTGTCACTCTGCCTACTCCCATTCCATGTTTGCCAGGCAAACTCCTATTCAGCTTTTAGAACCCTGCTTAGCAGACCCCCCACCTCCTCTCTGCAGTTTTGCCTTTTCCCTCACATGGAGTTGATAACTCTTCTCTTCCTACTGTACCTCTAATACCAAACCCATAACATTTGATTATAATTATCTGTTTATATGTTTGTCTCCTGTACTAACTGGCTGCCTCCCCAAACCCCATCACTAAACCTGAGGACCAGAACTGTCTCTTGGTCATTATCCTCTCTCCAGCATCTTCCACAGTGCCCAGAACACAGTAAAGTAAGGTTTAATAAGCAGATATTGAAAGAAAAAGAGCTAACTACATCCACAGTCTCAAGGGTGTGGTACTGCGTGCTTCTTTTTTCCATGTTCATAGGGCCTGCCAGAGTTAGGAATGCTGTGGGCAAGGCACAAAGTTCAGGGCCTCAGACTAGTCAAAGGAAGCACACACTTTTTTTTTTTTAGACGGAGTTTCACTCTTGTTGTTGCCCAGGCTGGAGTACAATGGCATGATCTCGGCTCACCGCAACCTCTGCCTCCCGGGTTCAAGTGATTCTCCTGCCTCAGCCTCCAGAGTAGCTGGGATTACAGGCATGAGCCACCACGCCTGGCTAATTTTTTATTTTTAGTAGAGACGGGGTTTTTCCATATTAGTCAGGCTGGTCTTGAACTCCCGACCTCAGGTGATCGCCCACCTCAGTCTCCCAAAGTGCTGGGATTACTGGCGTGAGCCACCATGCCCGGCCAGGAACCACACACTCTTTAATCTTAATGTTGATCAAATACACTGTCAAGTAACATCCACCACTTGGACAAACCTGAAGGTCATTTGAACCATCCTGAACCTGGTATTCCTCAATTAGTGGTTGCGGAACAAATGACAAAGGGGTTTGGTTTGCAGCTTACAGTCTTGTTCCTTTGGGGTCCATAAGGATATTGTTCCAATAAATGAAGAGTTTCCTTTTATCGAATTCCCCAGGGGAGAAATTGTAGGATCATGGTGACCCTCCTTTTTCCTCATTTGGGATCCAAAGGAAGATGTTTCACCCTTTTACTCTTTCATTCAACAAACATTGAGTGTCAGACACTTTTCTAGGCACTTGGGATCCATTAGTGAACAAAACAATGATCCCTGCACCCATGGAGCTTAATTCTAATGAGAATAAACAATACAGTACTAATAAACAGAATAAGTAAATACATTGCGTCATATGCTAGAAGACAAGTGTTGGGAAAAAAAGAAAACGTCGAGCAGGTTAGGGCGCTCTGTCTATAAAGAGATGCACATAAAAGTGTTCAAGCGAGCGGAATCCGAGTTGAACTTCCTGGTTGAATTCTGCACTTCCGACTATGTGAGGTGATTTCCTCACTGTGGAAGCCAGTTTAGACTGGATTTCTGTTCCTTGAAGCTGAAAGTACCCTGACTAAACTGGAAGAGCCACCTTGGCATGCATTCCTTAAGAGCAGTCTTTGTCATCCAGTCGTCCCATCTGTTCCCTTGGCAAGGAAAAATAATTACAAGGAGATGCCAGAGTCTTCGTTCTCATTTGAGGGTTTTCCTGAGAGCCTCTGATGACACTATATTCTTTGTCACCTACCAGTCAATTATTTCCACTCCAGCTAATCTCCTTCTCATTGTCAAGCATGAGAGTCAGAAAGCTGCACCTCAAAGTGTACCCCCAGGATGGGATTCAAAAGGATCAACATGCAACTGCTGTTCAAGGGCATGCTCTGTCCACGGGGACAAGGCCACCTGCACAACCCCAGCTCAACAACCCTCACCTCCAGCCTGAATCACTGCCACATCTTTCCAACTAGTCTCCTCACAGCAGCCAAGGTGATTCTTTTAAAAGAGTTATCACATCCTGTCATTTCCCTCCAATAATTTCCTGTCACAGACACCGCATGATCTGGCCCTGGGTTAGCTCCAGCTTCTCCTGCCAAACTTCTTCCTTACTCGCCATGCTTCAGTGACACTTGCCCGTGCTGGTTCCTTTAGGATGCCAGCTTCTTCCATTCCAGCCTTTGCACCTGCCATTCCTGCTACCTAGAACATTCTTTCACCAGACATCTGCAGGCTAACGCCCTTGCTTTGTTTAGATTTCTGCTCAAATGTAACTTCAGCGTTGCAGCCTTACCTGACCAAGCTACCTAAAATAGGCCCCCAAGCCCCTCTCTGTTGTCATAGTATTTGTCATATATGAAATTATCACGTGGATCAATTTCTTTATTTCTGTGCCGCCTGCCTCCCCTACTAAAATGTGAGCTCCCTGAGGACAAGGACTTTTCCTGTGTTGATCACTCTCGGGTTCTCCAGATTTAAGCACTGCTTGGCACCTAGTAGGTGCTCAATAAATATTTTCTGAATGAATTGATGATAACCTGACAGACTCCACCTCACTCCATGGCCTAGCGAGGACATTCACACACAGACCCACACCCTTTTAAAGCCTGTTCTTCCTTTTCTCCGCTCCTCTAATTCTCATATCTTTGGGAAAGCCTTGCTTCCATCTAACCTTTTCAGTACCCTGATTTAAATATGTGTGTGTGTATATATATACGTTTATGTATTTTTTATTTTTTTATTTTATTATATATTTTTTATATATATATATATATATATATATATTTTTTTTTTTTTTTTTTTTTTTTGAGACAGAGTCTCGCTCTGTCGCCCAGGCTGGAGTGCAGTGGCGCGATCTCAGCTCACTGCAAGCTCCGCCTCCTGGGTTCACGCCATTCTCCTGCCTCAGCCTCCCGAGTAGCTGGGACTACAGGCGCCCACCAACACGCCCGACTAATTTTTTTTTTTTTTTGTATTTTTAGTAGAGATGGGGTTTCACCATATTAAGCCAGGATGGTCTCGATCTCCTGACCTCGTGATCCTCCCTCCTCGGCCTCCCAAAGTGCTGGGATTACAGGCATGAGCCACCGTGCCCAGCCTATAATATATATTTTATAGTATATTTTTATATATAATATATATACACACAATATATATACACACACATATATATAATTTTTCACAAAGCCATGTCTGATTAATAATCTGATAACTGCCAAAGTTCTTGGGCTAGGCACTAACAGAGCTGTCTCCAGGAGGCTAAACTATGTCAGAACTGATTAAGGAAGACATCACGACGCTCCAAGCATAAGCAAACAGGAGTGCATACGGGGTCAGGGAGAGGACTGGCTTCCCACTTCTGCACTGAGCCCAGCACAAGTTTTGGAAGCTATGGAAGTATCCAGAGATTGTCTGCCATGAGTCTTGGCTGTCCTGTTGCTCACAGTGGCAGAGGTGTCTAAGCATCTCTATGCACTGCAAACCTGTACATGCGAGAATCCAAGTAAGAGAGGACAAACAAGGTTAATGGCATGCAGTGTTTGTAAACTCAGAGGCATGCATGAGTGCTCAGAACTAACTGCAGGATGCTTTAAAGAAGACTGATTTCTAGCAATACAGCTAGTACGCACTCATGCCATCATAATATGAATACAAAAAGGAAGTATGACCTCATTTTCTACTCACAATGTTGTGTGGACTGAGACCAGGAGTAAAACATGAGTTGAAAATCTGAGTTAGATATAAAAATGAACCAGGTAAATTAACTATCAAAATCATGGATGGAATCAAAGAGTCGTTAGTAAATGTACCTCCAAATTCTCCAACTATGTTCTTATTTTTCTTTTCTTCAGTTTGCTTTCCCCTCAAACATCAACATGCTGAAGAAGTTCTTTCAAAAAACTATACTTACTGTTTTCAGGTTTGTTTAATTACTGGCATTGCATCATTTTTTTTTTCATTGCAACTATTTGGTATTTCTTTTTTTTTTTTTTTCTTTTTTTTTGAGATGGAGTCTCACTCTGTCGCTCAGGTTGAAGTGCAGTGGTGCTATCTCAGCTCACTGCAACCTCCACCTCCCAGGTTCAAGCAATTCTCTTGCCTCAGCCTCCTGAGCAGCTGGGATTACAGGCACGCACCACCATGCCTGGACAATTTTTGTATTTTTAGTAGAGACAGGGTTTCACTATGTTTGGCAGGCTGGTCTCAAACTCCTGACCTCATGATTCACCCACCTCAGCCTCCCAAAGTGCTGGGATTACAGGTGTGAGCCACCACGCCCAGCTTAACTATTTGGTATTTCAAAGACATTGTTGCTTGAATCGTGTTTTATGAGCCACCTAAGGAACTAAGTTTCCTATGTGTAACCAGGTATTCTTGCCAAGAATCCTTGAAAATTACTGGGACATCGTTTGTTTATAAATTATAAATTGGGCTGGGCATGATGGCTCACGCCTGTGATCTCAACATTTTGGGAGGTTGAGGTGGGTGGATCACTTGAGGCCAGGAGTTCAAGACCAGCCCAGCCAACATGGTAAAACCCTGTCTCTACTAAAAATACAAAAATTAGCCAGGCATGGTGGCAGGCACCTGTAATTCCAGCTACTCAGGAGGCTGAGGCAGGAGCATCGCTTGAACCCTGGGGGCAGAGGTTGTAGTAAGCCAAGATGGTGCCATTACACTCCAAACTGGGCAACAAAGGGAGATGCCATCTAAAAAAAAAAAATCATAAATTGCTCAACAGTGGGTTGCTTTTTTTTAGTGCTGATATTGACTATACACAAAATGATCTTGATTCATCTACTTGCTGTGGCCCAGAAATTTCTGCTTTTGCAGAAGAGAAAATAAGACGGATAAGGGGCTAGGAAGGGTGGCTGAGAATGAGGCTACAACCTGTCATCCTTCACGGGTCTGTTTAGAACAATAGCATCAATCTTCTCCAGAAAAGTGGCTGTTGGTGGAAGGCAACCACGATAAAGACTATTAATTCTGACCTGTGGCTTCTTGTGGTTTAAGAGCATTTGGAGATCATCTTTTCCAACTGTTCCAACCTGCCTTGAACCAAATATTACCTGTTAATAAAGAAATAGCAAATTAGTCAAATGTGCATTGCGGGGGGTGTGTGTTGGGAGGTAGGTTTCTTCCTTTACCTGACTTTCTTTGAAGACTTATGAGGCCAAATCACTGCTGGAAGAACTAAAGGTTGGGCTGAGGGGTGATTACAGAGGTGAGTGAAATTTGGTCCCTGCCTTCCAGACACTAAAAATCTAAAGGAGGAACAGACGTGAATAGAAATAAATAAACTCAAAAAGGATGTTCTTGGTAGCACTTAAGGTCACTTTCACACCTGAGATTTTATTATCCTATTCTATTTATCCATTCAACAAACATGTATTCAGGTCACTCAGAGGAAATTGAAATGGAGGTCTGTAGGGAGTACAGAGAGGGGCGTAATTACTTCCAAAGGTGGAGCCGTGGAAGGTTATGATGCAGGTAGCGTGGTAGCATCTGAGCTGAATCTTAAATGGCAAGTAGAAATTTGGGAGACAGATGGATTTATGGGGTGAAAGATATTGCAAGAAAAGGGTAGTGTGTAAGTAAAACCAGGACCCCAAATTTAGGAATCCATGAGTGTCTTAGCATTCCTAAAGTATGCCAAATATGGTGGGGTTTTGTGGTACGTAGTCCTTCCTAATCTGTGGTGGATACATTCCAAGACCCCTGATGGATGCCTGAAACCATGGATAGCATCAAACCCTATACAGACTATGTTTTTTCCTGTACATACATACCTATGATAAAGTTTAATTTATAAATTAGGCACAGTAAAAGATTGATAATAATAACTAGTAATCAAATAGAATAATTATAACAATATGTGAGGATCACTATTCTTGTGCTTTGGGGCCATTATTAAATAAAATAAAGGTCACTTGAACACAAGCACTGCAATACTGTCACAGTCGATCAAATGGGTTACTGAGTGACTCACGGGTAGTGTATACAGTATGGATATGCTAGACAAAGGGATGATTCATGTTCTGGTCAGGTCGGAGCAAGATGGGGCGAGATTTCATCATGCTACTCAGAACAGCACACAATTTAAAACTTATGAATTGTTTATTTCTGGAATTTTCCATGTAATAGTTTCAGACTGCAGTTGACAGTAAGTAACTGAAACCTTGTAAAGTGAAACCACAGATAAGGGGGAACTGCTGTAGTTTTAGAGCATGTCTGCAAATGCTTTGACACTTCCTACAAAAGGTAGAGTCTAATGCCCCTCCCTTTGAATATGAGCCGATTCTAATGACAGGCTTCTAACTAAGAGAACATAATGGAAATGCCACTTCACGGCTTCTGAAGCCAGGCTAGGAAAGGTGATAGAACTTCTACCTGGCATGCTCTCTCATGACATGTGCTTGGGAACCCATGTGTGAGAATTCCCGCTACCCTGAAGCTACCGGGCTGGAGAGACCATGTGGAAAGGCCACACAGTAAGATGCAGAGATGCCCCATAGGCCCAGCTACTGGAGTCTTCCCAGCATCAACCACCACACACAAGTGTGGAGATTTTCCAGTGACTCTTACTCTCCACTTTCAAGTCTTCCAGTTCAGGTGGCAGACATTGTGGAGCAGAGATAAGCCTTCCCTGCTGAATCCTGTTCAAATTCCTGATACACAAGAATCTGTGAGCATAATGAAAGGTTGTTTTGTGCCACTAAGTTTTGGGACTAATTTGTTACACAATCATAATAACTACAGAAAGCTTGCTGGAAGATAAGGAAGAAAGAATTGGTTGCTTCCCAATCAATGAAGGCCTTGAAGTTTGGGTTTTACTTGGGAGTCATGGGGAGCTACTGATGGTTTTTGAGTAGGTGTGTGACATGACGACACACGATGAGAGGAGGAAGAGAGGAAGATATGGAGTCCATGATCCAGGGAAGTGGTATGGACACAGAAGCATTGGTCTCTGTGGCTTTCTCTCGTCTCCTTGGGAAATCCTGGGAAATATGAAAACAGAAGCATGGTGTGCAGGAAAATCTAAGATCTACCAATGTATAAGACCACTGCTTCAGGACCTGAATATTAGACCAAAAGCTAGTTTTCTCTTTTCTTCCTCTCTTTTTTTTCTTTTTTGAAACAGAGTCTTGCTCTATCACACAGGCTGAAGTGCAGTGGCACGATCTTGGCTCACTGCAGCCTCCACCTCCTGGGTGCAAGTGATTCTCCTGCCTCAGCTTCCCAAGTATCTGGGGTTACAGGCATGAGCCACCATGCCCAGCTAATTTTTTTTGTAGTTTTATTAGTGACAGGGTTTCACTATGTTGGCCAGGCTGGTCTCAAACTCCTGACCTCAAGTGATCTGCCTGCCTCGGTCTCCCAAAGTGTTGGGATTACAGGCATGAGCCACTGCGCCTGGCCTTTTTCTCCCCTCATTTTCTTTTCTTTTCTTTTCTTTTTTTTTTTTTTTTTTTTTTTTTTTTTTTTTTTTTTTTTTTTGAGACGGAGTCTCGCTCTGTCGCCCAGGCTGGAGTGCAGTGGCCGGATCTCAGCTCACTGCAAGCTCCGCCTCCCGGGTTTACACCATTCTCCTGCCTCAGCCTCCTGAGTAGCTGGAACTACAGGCGCCCACCACCTCGCTCGACTAGTTTTTTGTATGTTTTAGTAGAGACGGGGTTTCACCATGTTAGCCAAGATGGTCTCGATCTCCTGACCTCATGATCCGCCCGTCTCGGCCTCCCAGAGTGCTGGGATTACAGGCTTGAGCCACCATGCCCAGCCTCCCCTCGTTTTCAATGGGATTAAGAAAAAAATTGATTGGTGAGACTTATACAAAAAGAAATCAACTAAATAATGTGAAATGTATTATCACTCTTTCTCTTTAAGTCTGGCTTTTCCCCGCTAGGTACACACTGCCATTTCTCACCTCTTTGAGTTTTGTCATTCTGTCCCCTTACCTAGAACACTCTGACTCCCTTTCTTCTTCTAGCTAACTCTCCCCTCAAGACTCAGCTTTGGGGTAGCTCATTCATTTATTTATTTACAAAATATTTATGAAGAACCAAATTTTGTACCAGACATCACACCGGGCACTAGAAAGACAGTCGTGAAGAAGATTCCCTATCTGCACAGGGTCCAGTGGGATGAACAGATGTAACCAGATATATAAATGAAACAGTGACGGTGTCGATTTTATTGGTACAACTTTATCCAGGGCACCCAGGTACAGTGGCTCACCTCTGTAATCCCAGCACTTTGAAAGGCTTGAGGCAGGAGAATCACTTGAGCTCAGCAGTTCGAGATCAGCCTGGGCAACAAAGCAAGACCTTGTCTCTACAAAACTAAACTAAACAAAAATAAAATAAATTAGCTGGACACAGTGGCATGTACCTGTAGTCCCGGCTTCTCAAGAAGCCAAGGCAGGATATCTTGAGCCCAGGAGTTCAAGATTGCAGTAAGCTATGATTGTGCCACTGCACTCCAGCCTAGGTGACAGAACGAGACCCTGTCACACACAAAAAATGAATCTGGAGTCCCAAGAAAGTGAGTGAAAATCCATTCATCACTTCCCTCCTATTTCACTGGCCAGAATCCAGTAAATCCCGTAGTATGTCAATATCTAACCATAAGGGAGGCTGTGTGACCAGCAGGTAAAGGAAGTAGATAAGTCACTCTCTGGCACATAGCCTACATATGTTCATTTCATTTTACTTTCACAGGATTCCCGATTAGTTAGGCCTGATCATTCTCATTTTATAGATAAGATAATTCAGACTTTGAAAGGTTACGCAGCTTGCCTAAAATCCTTCAGTATTTAGGAAGGTTGATTTTTTAAAAATAAATCTACCCTCTTTCCACTGCCTGTATGCTATTTTTCCCAACCCTGCTACTATTCCCCAAAAGAAATGCTTATATTGTTATGAGTCTTTGTAAATAATTATATAGTCATGCACCTCATAACTGTTTCAGTCAACGGTGGACTGTATATATGATGGTGGCCCCATGAGATTACAGTCAGCTGCCCTAAATACGTGTACCATAATTTATCTTTTACACCATATTTTTTCTGTACTTTTTCCATGTTTAGATATGTTTAGACACAGAAATACTTGCCATAGTGTTACTACAATTCCCTGCAATATTCAGCATGGTAACACGCTGTACAGGTTTGTAACCTAGAAGCAATAGATTAGACCATACCGCCTAGGTGTGTAGCAGGCTATGCCACCTGAGTTTGTGTAAGTACACTCTATGATGTTTGCACAAGGACCTAATGATGCTTTTCTCAGAGTGTATCCTGATCATTAAGCAACCGTGACTGTAATTGTTTGAAACACTGCTTAATCACCGTACTTTGCAAAATTCTGGGTAGTCCTAAATGATTCTTCATCTTTCTTGGTTTGCCTGGGGTTTGTTTCAGCTTATTGCGTCTCCAGAAAAACGATCTAGATTTTCCTCAAGAGCCTCTGTGGTCATATAGCTTTTGATTTTCTTTAAAGGGACACAGAGATCCCTTTGTAATTTAAGCAGAGATAAGGGAATATATTTGCTTCTTAATTTTCACGATTAGCTCTCTGACCGCTCTACCTTGTCTGTTTCCTGGTTTTCAGGCAAAGCAGAAAGAAAGAAAAAAGGAAAAAGAAAGTTATAGTCAAAGTTCGTCAGAGTTAATTTCCCTCCTAATCAGTGATTGTCCCTGCCGACTAACTTCCTGCACTCCCAGCCAGTATTTAGAAGTGTGCCTTTAATGTCCTCTTACCAATCAGTATATACAGCACTGAGAAACTACTATGTCACAGGCACTGTGCAAAAGAACATAGATTAATTTAAAAGATGGATATAGGCCTGGCACCGTGGCTCCCACCTGTAATCCCAGCACTTTGGGAGGCCAAGGTGGGCGGATCACCTGAGGTCGGAGGTTCGAGACCAACCTGGCCAATATGGTGAAACCCCATCTGTACTAAAAATACAAAAAATTAGCCAGGTGTGGTTGTGGGCGCCTGTAATCGCAGCTACTCTGGAGGCTGAGGCAGGAAAATCGCTTGAACCTGGGAGGTAGAGGTTGCAGTGAGCCAAGATCATGCCATTGCACTCCAGCCTGGGCACAACAGAGTGAGACTCTGTCTCAAATTAAAAAAAAATAAATGAATAAATAAAAAATGAAGAAACAAAGATGGATATAAAGAGTTATTGTCTGAAAAAGGGTTTGGGGCAAACACAAGCAAGCATTGCTCACTGTAGGCTCCAATGCACAGGCAGAAGTACTCCTATTCTCATCACCCACGACCAAGAGGTGCATTTGGGTTAGGGCATAGCTGCATGTGCCTCAGAGCTGTGCTCCCATGCCTGTATTTTCCCCTTTTATGGAGCAAGTATGAGAATGACCTTGCCCAAAACAGACATCATGGTCTCAGCCATCAGGTAGCCTGAGAATAAGAGGCAGCTATTGAGGGGACTGTTGGTAAACACTACCTGCCCAGCATCTGGAGACTTTAGGTGCTCAGGAGAAGTTTAATTTTTGCACAATCCCTCCTGCTAAAAGGAAAAAAAAAAAACCTGAAACCCTTGTTAGTCCAAAGTCAGGTAATTTGAGCCTCTGAGTTCAGCCCTTAGACAGTTAAATTGCTTGTGTTCATGAGTAGAAGACATTCCTTGTACCCAAGGAACTATCTAGATTTTCCTCACAGTCTAAAGTGAGTGACTTTCACATCCTCCAATAATCACAGGACATGTGTGACACATACTGCACATTTAAAAGCTTTCCTGAGGTCTGTTTTTTTGTATCTAGTCATGCATAGCAGATTTCATGGGTGAAAACAATGCTAAGGGCCCTACTTTTCTTCATGGAGATGGCAAAAATGCTTAAAGAACTAGGTGTATGAAGTAGGCTACACATAAGAGAGGTGGGCTTGTGGCATTCAAATTCAAAGTCCGCCTGTGGGCTGAAAGCCACTCATTGCAATGCCCTCTACACCAAGCTTATGATTGAGCTCTGGGCTCCTGAAGAAATTGCGCAGAACCATCTATGTAGATTTACAAAGTGAATTGAGTTCCTCACCTCATTTGGCAAGAATGGTGAATTTCCCACAGTTAGCATGTACCTGTGGTTCCAAAGTGAACTATCTGCTGCCATTTTTGAAAATTATAAAAGCAACACTGAAGCAGTTTAAATCAATCCAGATTTTTAGCTAAGCAGTTCCAATTTTCTTCCTTATCAGTTAAGCTCATATCAGCCTTATTTTTCAACCACGAATTTTACCTAAATACTGATTTAGGGGCCTGAGTCTGCTTTATTGAGATCACTTGAGAACTTCTTGTACATGTCTCTGCTTGGCTACTCCTTTCTCTAAGAAGCCTACCTGGGGCTTGTCAGTTCTGGATTACATGCTCCTTCTACGTGGCCCCTTGGATTGACTTCTGTTTGTCAAAATATAATTTTCAACAAGTTAAAAACATGACTTATATGAAATAGATCAAACACAGGCTTAAAAAAATATTTATTTCATCAATTAAAGAGTTAGCCAGTAAAATGGTAAAGTTGATTTAAGGAACATTTGAGAAATAGGGGTTTATATATCCCATCAAGAAACGCATTTTTAAAAATCTTACAATAAGATTTGTATCTTACTAGGTTAGATACAAAATTGGTTAATTTCTTACAAGGTAATAAATAGTAAGATTTTATCTTTTCTATAGAACAGAAATGATTTTACTTGTATTAGAAATGGACAAGAATAATTGGCATTGTTATCAATTTTTTGGTATTTTGTTTTGTTTTGGGTTTTGGGTTTTGATTTTTTGACCCACCGTCTCTGTCACCCAGGCTAAAGTGAGGTGCCGTGATGATAGCTCACTGTAGCCTCGAACTCCTGGGCTCAAGGGACCCTCCCGCTCTAGCCTCCTGATTAGCTGGGACTACAGCCACATGCCACCATGCCCAGCTAATTTTTGTATTTTTTTGTAGATACAAGATCTCTCTATGTTACCCAGGCTGGTCGCCAACTCCTAGCCTCAAGCAATCTGCCCATCTTGGCCTCTCAAAGTGCTGGGATGACAGGCATGAGCCACTACACTGGGCCTTTGTTATCAGTTTTTAATAAAGTAACATTTGCCTTTACAAAGTTCTGAAATATCCGAACCAATAGTGAGTAGTAAGTCCAACAAAGGTACACAGTCCTAGATAATGCATGAATCCTTGCACGAGTCTGCTACTACACAGCACTACACAGCACCCTACTAAAGGACATCCATCCATCCCTTTTGCCTATTTCCAAGCCTTTGGATAACGTTTGGATAATTATCCAAGTTTTTGGATCATTGTTCTTAACACTATATAATGTTATATTATTTTCCTGAATGGATCCTGACTTACTGGCCTAATGAGTGGAGAATAGTAATCCTCATATTGATATATAAATACTGGGTGATGTGTTAGGCTCACTTGTTAGCTAAATAAATGAGTGTTGTACCACTAACTTATTGGATTCAAATTTGCTCCTTGGCAGAATTTTAAATTATCACATGTCACAGACCTTCAAGTTGCCTAGGACCTGTCAAAACTGTAAATATTGAATCATTAAAATAACTACTATAATAATAGTAGTTACAGTTTACTGATCCATACAATGTCCCTGGCACTCTGCTCAACTCTTCATATACATTATTCCTTTTAATTCTCCCACGGGTTATGGGGTATTTGTTCTAGGCAAGGTTCTTAGTGGCAAATAATACACCCTAGTCTGACTAGACCAGAAGGGTCTTCGTAGCTCATGGAACTGAGACCAGAGGGTCTTGGGAGCTCACGGAAGTAGCTAGTGATTGACTCTAACATATTTTAGACTGAAGAACCAAGCTTGGGAAAGAACTAAAGGAAGCCAGGTATACCTAAGACCATGCTAGGGATGCCATAGCTGGTGTCATCAGCATTGGGCACCACCACTGTAGCTCTGTGAATCACTCTTATCTACCTGTGGTGGTCAGCATCTGATAGAACATGCGTAGGTCCCATGCCCATGCTACAGCCGCCGGGGTCTGGGAAGACGGAATGCCTTTCCAGCTCCAGCAGTAAAGTATGAATGGGATTAGCATATCATCCCCTCTCTGGCTTCTATCATAAATAACAGTTTACCATTTGGGAAGCTGGATCACCAAAATGACAAATGGCCCCCACAACATTATTATCCCCATTTTATACCTGTAGGGATAAGGACATATGTATAATGAGCGGTGGAACTCAGTTGTCAACCCTCTGGTCTGTCTGAACCCAAAGCCCACCCTCTTTCCACCATACCACATTTCCTCATTATATACAATGATTTTGTACCTCAGTTGATTCTTTGAAAATTTTGATCTATGTAATGCTTACAACTTTTAAAAAGCCATTTTTTAAAATGTCCATGTATAATCACAGAGGTCTTCCTTTAAATAAAGAATTCAGCTTGAACATTAAAATTTATTAAAATTTATTTGTATAATTATACCGAGGTGTTTTTTGGGGGGTTTTTTGGGGTTTTTTTTTTTTTTGAGACTGAGTTTCACTCTGTCGCCCAGGCCAAAGTGTAGTGGTGCAATCTTGGCTCACTGCAGCCTCTGCCTCCCAGGTTCGAGTGATTCTCCTGCCTTAACCTCCCGAGTAGCTGGGACTACAGGAGTGTGCCACCATGCCTGGCTAATTTTTTGTATTTTTAATAGAGATGGGGTTTTATCATGTTGAACAGGCTGGTCTTAAACTCCTGACCTCAAGTGATCCGCCCACCTTAGCCTCCCAAAATGCTGGGATTGTAGGAATGAGCCACTGCTCCTGGCCTATACTGAGCTTTTCAGGAACTTACTGATAACGTACATGCAGATGTACATGTAACATAAATAACGGCATGGCCTGGGATCCCTCTGAGGGAATTGGCCAGAAATGTTTCGTGTGTGTGTGTGTGTGTGTGTGGGGGGGGGGGTGATGTGAATATATATCTATGTAAACAGCTTCATATTTTTGTATAAAGCAGCATTCCATTCTTGCTTTCTGGAAGGCACAGCCACCCCAGTATCTGGTCCAGGCACCCTTCAAGAGTAATGGAATGTGATTATAAATACTTTGGGCACTTAGTTGGTACAGAGCTGGTATGCTTGTTGACATGTTGTTATGGAAATTAGATAATTATGCCAATGGGTAATACTTTGCATGTGACACTGCACGTGTGTATGTGTGTATTTGCGGAGAGAAGCCATGAAGTGAGTTCTTCTGGTTTCTATTCTTGACCTGCCAACTGAGTGAGTCACTGCTGAGTATCTCTTTAGTCAACATAAATCCTTAGTGCCCTAGTATACGACCTTCCTGTAGAATGCCCTGGAACTCAGGTAAAAGCTACTGTACAGGCATCTGAATGTTCAGAGCTCTCAATTTTTTATCTTCAAAAGGTATGGCTGGATGTGGTGGCTCATGCCTGTAATCCCAGCACTTTGGGAGGCCAAGGGGCAGATCACTTGAGGTCAGGAGTTTGAGACCAGCCTGGCCAACATGGTGAAACCCCATCTCTACTAAAAATACAAAATGTTAGCCAGGTGTGATGGCACACATCTGTGATTCCAGCCACTCACGAGGCTGAGGCAAGAGAATCACTTGAGCTCGGGAGGCAGAAGTTGCAGTGAGCCGAGATCACGCCACTGAACTCCAATCTGGCTGACCGAGTGAGATTCTGCCTCAAAAAAAAAAAAAAAAGAAAAGGTAGTGTAATTATTTAAGTCCCATATCACTTTGAGAAAGGACATTTGTCCAGTTTATCATCAAAGAAAGGTAAGGTTTTATAGGTCAGAGTTTGGGGCAAAAACATGTTGAAAATGAAAGCAAACTGCATGCACTTTGGCTATCGAAGAATAGGGCTTGAGAAAAAGAACTTAAAAAGTAAGGATCAATATTCCCCCACCCAGCATTAATAATTTTGACATACCATAGTGAGGGACTTTTTGCAAATCTGTTCTTTTATATACTTTATATGAAAAGCTCCATTTATTGTCATGGCTTTCTTAAATATGAATAAAAAAGAGATGGGAAATTTGCTTATTGTGCAGTATCATAGCCTATCTTCACTAAGGTATATTTAGGAGGACATACAATGATAAGAGTAGTTGCATTGTATGGCAGTGTGAAATAGACTAGTAATATATGGATGACATTCTCATTGCAAAAGAAATAAGCTGTTTGAATGAATACGGAATAAACGAGGAACTAACTTGCCTAAGTAGCCTCCTAAACAGTTCAGTTTCTTTTTAGTCCATTTCTATGTATTTCATATATGCACAATGCATATGTGCTGTCTCTAGTGTAAGCTCTCCCTAGCATAAATCGTGTCACTCCATAATCAGCGTTCTGCAACTCATGTTTTCATGTTGAATCGTGTATCTAAAGAGTCACATTTCTTAATCCTTCCTTTATGTCTTCTGGAGATTGCATCTTATTTTAGTAGCTCTTCCTCATGCCCATTTGGCTATTTCATTTTATTTTAAAACTGAGGGCCTAAGTGTTCATCCACGAACACTTTAGCAAAGCAATCATTTAGAAAATGGTTGATCGCCTGCTGGCCTGGAGGTGGGCTAAAGAGAGTGACTGGCTTGGTCAGAGGTCTGAGCCATCACCTGTTTGGCCTCCCATAGGTGCTCCTTTGAGCTTCAACTCTCTTTGGCCCCTCCCACTTCCTGCCCCAGAGTTGTCTTCACTGCTTGTTTTCATTCTGTTTCTGCTTCCCAGGGGACAACAGTGGTGCCCAGGTAAGAGGAAGGGGCCCAGGGAGGGGTGTAGGGATTACTAAGAATATTTGTCTTTTTAGTATGTGACAGGGTCAGGGACTGGGCAGTGCCTAAATGTGAAGGTACAGGCAATTGAAATGAGAAATAACTGCTAATCTTTTACTAATTCAGTTCAGTGGAGTCAAAAGAAAACTGGTTTTGGTGCTTTGGAAAATTGTTCAAGCATCAGCTAATAGTCAAAACTGGTCGATTGCCTAGATCTACCTTGTCTTCCAAATGAAAGTATATAGAACAAAAAAATTTGCCTAAAAGGTATGGTTAATTTTTTTTAATAGACCTTATTTTTAGAGCTCACAGTAAAACTGAGTAGGAGGTATGCAGTTACTTTTTGAACATTCAGGGCCTAATTCTCTAGTATGTGTATTAGCCAAATTCATTTTCTTCTTTTTGCTTTCTATTGTATTTTCCCCCTCACTGATTTTTGGCCCTTTCTGTAGCACCTGAAGATGGACAGGGGAGAGAAAAAAGTGGGATTCCTTTTAAAAAAAATTAATTTAATTTTTAGTTTTTATTTTTTTTTTTGAGACAAACTCTCGCTCTGTTGCCCAGGCTGGAGTGCAATGGTGCAATCTCAGCTCACTGCAACCTCTGCCTCCCAGGTTCAAGCAATTCTCCTGTCTCAGCCTCTCAAGTAGCTGGGATTACAGGTGTGTGCCACCATGCCCAACTAACTTTTTGTATTTTTAGTAGAGACGAGGTTTCACCATGTTGGTCAGGCTGGTCTCAAACTCCTGACCTCAAGTGATCCTCCTGCCTCGGCCTCCCAAACTGCTGGGATTACAGGTGTGAACCACCATGCCCGGCCATTTTTTTTTGAGACTGAGTTTCACTCTTGTTGCCCAGGCTAGAGTGCAATGGCACAATCTCGGCTCACTGCAACTTCTGCCTCCAGGGTTCTAGTGATTCTCCTGCCTCAGCCTCCCAAGTAGTTGGGATTACAGGTATGCACCACCATGCCTGGCTAATTTTTTCTATTTAGTAGAGATGGAGTTTCACCATGTTGGTCAGGCTGGTCTCGAACTCATGACTTCAGGTGATCCACCCACCTCAGCCTCCCAAAGTGCTGAGATTACAAGCATGAGCCACCATGTTCGGCCCATTTTTTTGTTTTGTTTTGTTTTTTTCAGTTACAATGGACTCACATCTTACATGAGGGATTAGGCTCTTAAGGAAGACCATGAGATCAAAGTGCAGTGAAAATTACTCTTGAAAATTTTTAAATGAGCCATAAGACCTGGGATACACCAAGTTTTTGTTGTTTTTGTTTGTTTGGGGCTATTTCTTTTCTTCCAGCATTGAAACAGACATAAGTTTCTTCGACTGAGCACTAGTTGAAATAATTGATCGGCACTTAGGGGCAGGAAAATAAGTGTCTTTAACCACTAGACTCATATTCTGTGTGGGGAGATCAGGACCAGTTCCATAATTTGCCAGGTCCAGTGCAAAATGAAAATGCAAGGCCCCTCTTTCAAAAAGCACAATATTAAGAATCTCAACATAACAGCAGCAAAGTGTTAAACCAAGCACAGGGCTCTTCCAAGGGTGGGACCTTGTGCGACTGCCCAGACTGCACGCCCATGAAGCCAGCCATGGGAAAGAAGTTTGGAACATAATGAGAAGCTCAGAAACTCTGATCAACACAGGAAGAGAAGCCTCAAACTCCTATGGAGAGAAATAGGGGACAAGATCACTGGAAGTATTTCAGTTATTCTCTTGTGTTCCTCATATTCTGTCCTAGATGAGTCCCGTATAGCTAAATTTGCATTACATTAAAGTACAAGATGCAACTCCACTAGAAAAGTTATAAGGCTGAGAGGTTGCAAATCCAACTGTAAGTACATTTTTGGATTTTTGTCCATGATTTATTATAATTTAAAACTCAGATTTCAGAAGTGTAAAAAGAAAATGAGTATTTCTATTTCTTCATCGAACAAAAATTTTATCTGCCCTTAGTCTTTTGCCAAGAGTGATAGACCACATTTGGTCTACCGTGTAATTTATAGGGAGAAAACAAACTGTTATTACTGTCAGTTCTCCAAGTGGTTCAAAAAAGGTAAGTTAGAAAAACTACGTGTAATAATATGTCTTCTTCAAATAAAATGCTAATTGTTTTACTTACTAAAGAGGTTGCCTTTTCAGACTTTGGGGTTTTTTTTGTTTGTTTGTCTGTTTGTTTTTTCTCAGAAAGTCATGAACATAACCTGAGCAGGGAAGATTTTATGTTATGACTGTCTGAGCCCTCTGAGCAACAATGTGATACAAGGCTCATTTTTGAGGGAACTGCTTTATATTTTACAGCACTCCATTTTTTCAAAGTGTTGTTTTTGCTTTGAAATGGAGTTTTGCACTGTCGCCCAGGCTGGAGTGCAGTGGCGTGATCTTGGCTCACTGCAACCTCTACCTCCCAGGTTCAAGCAATTCTCCTGCCTCAGCCTCCACAGTAGCTGGGATTACACCACGCCCAGCTAATTTTTTGTATTTTTAGTAGAGACGGGGTTTCACCATGTTAGCCAGGATGGTTCATCTCCTGACCTTGTGATCCACCCGCCTTGGCCTCCCAAAGTGCTTGGATTACAGGCCTGAGCCACCGTACCTGGCCCAAAGTGCTTTTATACACAAGTCAGGCCAAGGGCAGTTGGTCAGGTAATTCACCAAAGGGTTTTCAGATAGCAAGTTATTTAACATTAAAGTAACAGAAGATAGTATTTCCAGCATCATTTCTTATCTCAGCTTGGGTCTCTGATGTTACCCCCACCACTTCCACATCAAGGCTTGTACACCAGCACATGTTGAAACTTGCTTTGACAAAAGCTGCTTCCTGGTGGCTTTGAGAGCTATGTATCTGAACTTTAAAAGAAGTGTCATGCCTAGGGTCAGGCAGCTGGTCACTCAGGTATTAGAGACAACTACCCTGACTCATGGTCACCTGCTCCAACTTGTGTCATAGCACAAAACAGTACTTAAATCCTTACAAAGCTAACAAAGGAAGTAATGTCGCCATGTGTCATTGTCACAGAGTTACCAGAAGTTTGGGGGATTTGGGTGTTCATCTTTCTATTGTGGAGTTTTTAAGGTGGTGATGGCAGTTGTGTGGTGGCTGTCATTTGGCAAGAATTGAAATTGGAGGCTTCTGTCATCCTGATTATTTATCCAACAAATGACATAAAGAAGGGCATGTTTGTAGGGAAGAACTCCGGTGGGGACAGCACCTTCTATTTAATCTCTGAACCTGTATTATTAAGTTGTATATTTTAGGAGAAGAGAGGAAAGTGGTAAAAGGAGGCACAGATACAAATTTATACAGATCACCAGCTAAGTTTGGCCACAGTGGTTTGCCAAATAGTTAATACTTATTGAATGCTTATTGTGTACCCAGCTAAGCACTTCACAAGCTTTATTTCACTTTATCCTCACAATAACCCAATGAAATAGCTATCATTGTTATCCCCAGAGACCACGATCTCATGCATAGTGAATGTCAGAGCCAGGATTGGAACCATAAAGTAGTCTGTGTTGTAACCACTAAACAACTGACTTTCTACCCTGCTTTAAAATGTTGCCTGTTGTTTGTTGTTGTTGCTGCTGCTGTTGTTGTTTTTGAATGGTGGTGGCCAATTTGCCTCCACAATCCAGACATAATTTCGGCACTAAACAGAAATACTTCAGTCTATACAAACTTCATGTAAGTAGTTCCTGCATGAAACTATTTCCCAAGTAATACAGCACCGATTTACACCTGGCAGAGGGCATGGTTTTGATGTGAGCAGTTGGGGGAAGCTTGTTTCTCTACACCCTCAAGCACGCCCACAGCAGGAGCGGAGCAGCAGGCCAGACGGCACAGAGCCCTCCTGGGACTGGTTATTTACATTAACCAAGGTCGAAATTTCTCCGGGAGATAGGTGCTGCCAAGATCCCCAGAGGAAGTAAGACGCTTTATCTTTTGCACGCACACCAAGTCTTCAGAGGGCCTGGATGGGTGTGACTCCCAGGAGCTAACTGTCCCGTGCAGGTGCAAATCTGAATCCGTGTTTATGTGGAGGTGAGACGCAACTGGAGATGACGCGGTTAGTCGCTGACGTCCGTGGGAAAGCTCACCAGCAGCGTTGTTAGTTGGGTTGTCTCTGTAAGTGTGGACAGTGTTGTGGTGGGCACCCAGTTTGGATCGCCCCGTCTAGACAGGGGTGTACGGGCACTCAATGTTCCACGCACTGCTGGGAGCTCGCGGTGCAGTCCACGCGGGTGCGCCCGGAAGCCCAGGGGATCCGTTCCGCGCTCCGCTGGAAATTCGGCCGCCGGCTTCGCCCCGCCCCCAGAGCCCCTGCTCGGCACCCCGACCCCAGCACCCCCGCTCGGCCCCGCCCCCAGTGCTCCGTCAAGCCCCGCCCCCAACGCCCGGCGCTCCCGTCGGTGCGGCGGCCTCAGTTCCGTAAACACTTCTCTCCCCGCCCCCGGCAGCCCGGACCGCACCACTTGCCGCGCGGGGAGACCGTGCCGTCTCGCATCCGAAACACCCTCCCATCCGAGCTGTCCTCGGCTTCTCTGGTTTAAACATGACGAAGACTGTTTGTCTAATAGGTTCAGTCTGTGAGCGCTCGGCTATCGGAGCCTGAAGGGCCCTGGATCCCCTTGCCCCGTCGTGCCGTCGTCCCCCCGCTATCCGATTTTGTGATGGCCGCGCCGTGGCTGCCTCCCTAGAGTCCCTCAGGGCCCTTTAAATACCGCGTTGCGCGGGGGGGACGCTGGGGTTGGGGGGGTTGTTGGACTGGTGAGTTTTCGAGGTGATAGTGCTGTGCTCGGTGAGGGGACGCCCAGAGAGCCCTCACGCGGGATCACTCCGTCGCCGTTCTCCTCTTGTCTACGTGCTGGACCCGGTGCGTATCCTTCACGGGGAAGGCGTTGCCGGCTCGCAGGTGACCGGCCGGGGCCAACGGAGGGGACACTGCTGCAGCCCGAAGGCTCCTCCGCCCTATCTCGGAACTCCATGCTGGGACGGCGGGGCAGGGGCCATCAAGCTGGTCTCCTAATTCTTGTCTCACCACTCCACGTCCCCTTGTTTGACCTCGAACTGCCGTCCCGCGTGGCAGCGGGGAGCGGGGCACCGAGTGGCCGCCCCGCGTGTCGGGGTGGACACAGACTTCGGGCCCCGGAGGCCGCTTCGCCGCTGTTTAAATCCTGCTGGACAGGTACCAGCGGCATCCCGCCATCACTGCCCAGGGCACCCCCTTCCCCCGCACCCCTTGGCCGGGCTGGAGTGGGGAACTGAGCCAGGGTAGAGGCCGGGCGGGCCCGGCCGCGTGTGTTTGGAGTTTGTTGCCGTGGTTTCCCGGGCACTCGGCTCTGCCTCCGCCGTCCCCTCCCCCAAGGGTTTGTTTTGACAGGAAACGTGGTGCTGCTGGAGGGGAGGGGCGGCCAGAGGACGTGGGCGAGGTCGTGCAGACTGCTGCTGCGTCCCCTTGCCGGGACCTTAGGTTAAGGGGAAGAGGTGGAGAAATGCCGATCGGGCCTGGGCTGGAACGCTGAACCCTCAGGGGTTGCTTGTGCTTCCCAAAGCTGCTACTGTAGGTGGCACCAGTGGGGGTAATAGCAATGATTTAAGGTGGCACATGGATGAACATGGTTACTTGTTTTCGTTACTATTAAGAAAATCTGTTCCATTAAGTAAGCAGTTTCACAATGACAGAATTTCCTTTTAAAATAAATACATTTAAATGCAAAAATCTAGCTAAGATAAAGAGACACGGTTAGTAAATTATAGCATAGGTAAGGAGGGAGATGTAGAAATAGTCATAAAGAGTGGTACTCAAATGACTGCAGTTTGGGAAAATCTTAGATGGTTGTCCTGCTACCTTAACTGTGAAGAAACTGAACAAGTTGTCCTTGTCCCCAGTGGGCGTCTCAGCACCCATGGTCACCAGCCCAATCAGGGACCTTGCTCTTCTTACCTGCCAACGGATAATGAGTTTATCTCAGTGGTTCCCACTTGAGGAGGCTCCCTTCTGTGGTCCTTTTCCTGTCTTCTCTAGGGATTTCATGCATCACCCTGACAGCCAGTGGAAATTGCCTGATTTGAAGAGGCCCAGGACCAAAGATACCCAGTCATGTGTGGATGCAGCTTCAATGCCATTTTGTGAGAGGTTGAGGGCCCCAGAAGGGGAAGCACAGGTATTAACAGAAAACAGACCAGCAAGTGTGGGAGGAGTGCTTTCAAATATGAAAAGTGCCTAGGAATCCTTCTCCCTGATGCTGTAATGCCATATGTAACGTGAACATCTGCTTTGTAGACAGTGACTGGCTTGTTGACTTTTATCTAGCTCTTTGTTGGTTCTAACTTGATGAAGACCAGTATTGTCTAGATGAATGGTGTAGGCCCCTATCCCTCTGCTCTATGGTTTTTGCTTTGCTGTGGATGAATAACTTTATTCTGCTCTATGGTTTTTGCTTTGCTGTGGATGAATAACTTTAGCACTGCTATTTGAGACTGATTCTAAAGCAGCATTTTGCAGAAGAGGGAAATTTTTCACATCATCTGCAACTTTTTTCTTCAGAGCCCAGACTTAGTCCTCTGACTCCCTTCCCTTTACTACACGTATGCGAAGGCTTGTCCTTGCATCTGACCTTGATCTGGTCTTAAAGGATGGTACCCACTAGATGTTTCTTGAAGTTTCTTTTTTACATGAGCTAACCTTAATTGGATGGGTTCCATTCCTCAAGGCCCTGCTGGGTAATCTGAATATTTCACTCCAAAATGTTTATGACTGTAAACAAAATGTTTATGACAGTTAACCTTTTTGCTAACGTGGGGTTTAACTAGGGATTTTGTGGTGCATAAAGAATGGCTCCCTCCTAGAGGATTTTCTGTCACTGTAGCGGGGTGGTGGTGAATTGTTTTGGGTGACGAACTCCTTCGGTGATGCCCTTCACAGAATGGCACTTGAGCAGCCATACCAGGATAAGATCAGCTTGCTACCACGTGTGCGAGGGTCCACATGGTGATGGGTAGATCGATTTGCCAGTGGGAGTGGAAAGAGTGAGCAGCACACCAAATTTTCTCCAGCCATCCTGGAGTGGTAGAGAGCATGGGTTTCAGGGATCTGCTTCCTGGATTTGAGTTGTGCCTCTACGCTGCTGTGAATCACTGGGCAAGTAATGCAACCTCTCTGGGCCTCAGGATCTTATGATAAAATTGGAATGATACCTTAGCTAACAAGGTTATAATGAGGATTCAAGGAGATAAAATATATAAAGAACTTATCATAGAGCAGTTATTGATGGCTTATTATTGAGGTAGTAATAAGCACTCAGTGACTGTTAGCTGTAATTGTTATTATTTGCTACACGTGAGTTTCTTTAAGCTCCTGGAACTGTGGGTCTTTGCTAGTTTGAATTTTTGGTGCCTTGCAAATGCATTGAAGTAGGCACTGGGAATTGGAGAGGAGAGTCACAGCTTCCACCAGCAGCTTAAAATCTAGTGGGAGACAGATATGCACACAAGTGTAGTACTGTAAGTGACTGCATAATGGGAATATGAGTAATGTGAGTGAGGCAGAAAAGAAGGAAAACTCAAGGTGTCTTATGAATAGGAGTGTGGCATAATTAGTTCATGCAACTATATTCATTGAGCTCCTGCTCTAGCCCAGGCAGTGTTCTAAGCTCTAGCTGGCTCATTTAGATGCAGTGAGTGTAGCTATCAGGGAAGGTTACTTCGAAGTTGGTGACATTAAATTTCAAATCTGAATGACAACAGGGAACCAACCACAAGGAGATCAGGGAGAGGAACATTTCACAGGGAGAGAATAGCAGGTGTGAGTGCCCTGAAATAGGAAGTTTGGCATGTCTGAGGAACCCAAAGAAGATCATGAGGGGTTAGTGGGAGAACACTGCAGAATGAGATGGGCAGAGTTAAGATCACAGAGGGTCGTAAACCATGGCCCAGAGACTTAGGAAAAGGGAACCCACCTAGGGATGAACTCTTAAAAAGGATTATCTGTTTTGCCTCTTCTGGAGGGCACTGTTCAAGAAGGACATCAGGACAAGTTTGACTGTCTAGAAGAGTTCTTGTAATAGAGTGGTATTTAAGTTATCACAGCGGTGGGCACAATCAAAATTTCAAAACTGCAAGAGGTTGGACTGTTCTGAATTTGAATCTTGAAGTTTCAGTTCAGCCCATCATCTTCTCTTTTAACCTTTCATTTGGAAATACTTTCAAACTTACAGATAAAGTTGCGAGAGTAATACAAGGAATACCGTGTTGTGTACCTTTTACTCAGATGCACCTATTAACATTTTGCCCTATGTGCTTTATTATTTTTTCTCTTTCTCTTTCATTTGAATCATTTGAGAAAAAGTTGTATTATGTCATGGCCCTTTATTCCAAAATAGAAAAGCACAGTACATTTCAACTTCAGTATATTTAACATTGGACAATAGACAATAGATTCAAATATTGTTAACAGTGTTATTGATTGACTGATACTGTCCTTTACAGCATTTTTGCTTCAGTACTGGATCCACTCTAGGATCACCTATTGCACTCAGTTATCAAGTGTTTTTTTGTTTTTTTTTTTCTTCTTTTTTTTCATCTGGAACATATTCTCAACCTTTCTTTGTTTTTTATGACATTACATTTTCGGGACTTGTAACTTCTTTTGTAAGAATAAAATAATAGTTGACATCCGTCAGGCACTTACTAGGGGCTTAAGAACTTGACAGATACTATTTCAGTTAATCTTCACAACACTTCTACAAGGTGGATACTATTATTGTCCCCATTTTACAAATGGTAAGTTCTCTGTTTCTAGTCAGTAAATAATCAAGAGGAGCCAGGATTGAGAACCCAGTCCACCTAGCTCCAGAGGCAATGTTCTTAACGACTTCAGTGACGTGTGTTATCATCAGTGTATCTTTGCAATCCTGAACCAGTGCAGAACTATTTGCAGATAGAGTTGCTGCAGAAAGGAAATAAGGAAGTAAAGCTGGACACAAGCTGAGGAATCACAAGCAAATTAAAAACCAATCTCCTGTCTATCTATAGTGAAATATAGTACTAGCCCCTTCAAGTCCTTGTACCCATTCACACCTCTTGAATGTCAGTAGTCTTACTACCATTCATTTATTCAACAATAAATATTTGAATGCTTGCTGCATTCCAGTGATTGGTTTCAGAAGAAATGACATAATATTGTATCTATTATCACAAAGTGATGGAATAATACAATAAAAAATGCAAATATGACAGTACTTAATTTTCTTTGAATAGTGACCTGCTATCGTGTTGGAGGCTTTACTTGGAGTCATCTTCAGTCTTTTCTGTTGACTTTACCTTTGACCAGTGATTAAATTCTCCAGGTATGATGAGATGTGATGTTTCTGAAAAGTTGTTTGATTTACTTGTGAGTTGCAGTGTCAAAAGTTAGGTAGATCTAAGTTTGCATAAGGAGTATTACCTTTCTTAAAGAAACAGCCTGGTTTCATGATCATCAGTCTAAGGGAGAATCCAAAATAGTTTTTAAAGCAGTCTAAATATCCTCAGTGCCTTTTGAATCGAGTAGCTTTGTCCCCAGGTGACTTACTTGGAAACTCAAGACGGAGAAAGGTAAGAGCAGGTATGAAGGAACTCACGGAAGAACATTCACACAGTGATGGGCCATTCACTCTTGGCTTTTGTCTGTCAAACAAGTGCCAAGAGTTCTGTTCCATGTTAACTACCAGCCTTGTTTGTCTGTTGAAGAACATGGTGTTATCCTGACCTAAAACTGTTCTTCCCTCCAGAGTGTTTAAGTCCTGAGGCAATGATATTAACAAGAAAAAGCAAATAATAGAAAACATTTGTATACTGTTTACTGTGTCAGTGACTGTTCCAAACACTCTGCATGTATTGAGTACCTGAAATCTCACACCAACCCTATGAATTAGGTATTCTTAGTAAGCCTGTATGAGGAAACAGACAATTTTTTAATAGAGTCATAATGGACATTTTGGCTTCAAATACAGGCTTCTGCTTGGATACACTAAGGCCCAGTTGTAATATGGAGGCGTATACCTACTAAACAAGTTTCTAAACATTTTTAAAATTTTCCATTGCAGCCCCTGTGTCAGGAACTCTACCTCCAGTGAATTGCTGGAAGAAAGTATAGTTACAAGTATAGTTACACATTATTAAGCATGCCTGGCATAAGCACATTTAATTTCTCAGAACTTCTAGTGTTGCCTCATGGAACTCTGGGTTTGGAGCATCTTATATTCCTAGCTGAGGGAAACCTTATAACTGGCCCAGCCTCTCAGAAAAATGTGCATAAAGTCACACGGCACATTAATGATGAACTCAGGTCACAAACCCTGGACTCCTGACTCCCAATTATTTTAATCTTTGCACTTTTCTGCCTTGTTAAATACAATTAAAAAACCAAGTGTGCTATCCAGCTAAAGTAGAAAAATGAAATGGACAGTTAAAACTATTAAGCTAGTTCATAAATTCTCATGGCTGGAAGCTCTTACTCATTTTCACTTGGAAAAGCAGCCAGAGCTCATTTGAGGCAACTGTAGTAGAGAAAAATTAAGAGCAGAGCATGCATAGCACAGTTGTTATATTACAGGGGAATAACTGGGGGGAAAAAAGACAACTTAAAGTGGAAACAAACTTTAAGATATTCAAATAAGAGCATGACAGGGAACTGGGAATTTTGACGTTTAAATCTAATAAGATAGGCTTACGCAGTAAATTCTCTGCTCTAGGGCTTGGGCTTTGGCAGTACCAGGCTGGTTAACGTGTCGTGATATCAGCTTGCACATGTTCTGGTTGAAGCTTACCAAATGAGATTCAGGGATTCTGATTTAGCTGACACTGAATGAATACTTGTCATATACTTGGCACTGGTCGTGGACAAGACACAATCTCTGCTTTATTAAGGAGATTCAGAAGTAGCCATGGGAAGAAAATAACAAGGGACTAATATACAAGGAGCTAAGTACTCACCTGGAAATGCAGGAGATGTGCTGCAGACATCCCAAGAGGAGTGCTGTTCACTTTGGCTAAAAGCAAGGCTTCCTGGAGAAGGTAGCATTTGCAAGAAATGCCATCAGTGGGACATCAAATGTTGGCAAAGAGAAAAAGCAAACTAGAACATTGATGCAGGGTCTGTTTGTCTGTGCAGGTGCTACCTTTTTACCCACACTTAAGTGACCCAAAATGCCCTTCAATGGCGAGAAGCAGTGTGTGGGAGAGGACCAGCCAAGCGATTCTGATTCTTCCCGGTTTTCCGAAAGCATGGCTTCGCTCAGTGACTGTGAGTGCTCCAGGCAGAGCTTTACAAGTGACTCCTCCAGCAAATCCAGCTCTCCTGCTTGTGAGTCAATGGGGGAGCAGGGGTTGAGGGTGGCGGGGCTACTTCTAGATATGTGTTGGATCTGAAAACTCAGAAATGCCTGAGAGCAACAGACTTCCCCTCCTTTCTAGATGCCCCAGAATAGCGCTGCAGGGGCACTGCAGCTTTCCTGGACACATGCTCAGAAATAAATAGCCACTAAAGTTTACAACCTGCTGATTTTTATTTTGATTACTGCCTCCGATCTGCTTCGGTCTGACGATAAAGCAGGACTTCAACCTCGTCTGTCTTTTCTCCTTGAGATTACTTCTTAGATCCCCGCTCAAGGATAAATTCAAATTGGTCTTTTCTGAGTATTCCTGATTTACACTGAAGGAAACTGGTCTTCATTGAAAGGTCAGGAAGGAAGTGAAATAATCTAAAGGGTTTCATGTTGATTTCAAAAAATATTGTGCAAATCACCCCAGGAAGGTACCCACAAGGAGAATTACTACATTAGGGGTGTGAGAAAGAGTTAAAAGAGAGGTCACAGCAAAAGGAGATATCTTTTTCCCGTTTTTGGGTGTAGAAACTAGAGATGTGTAAAGCAGATGTGTTTGGCTTTTTTTTTAATTGGCGCTTTATTTAGTAAGTATAACACCTTTAACTGGCAAAGCAAATGCAGGAAAAAGCAACTAATGTTTAATATGCTGAACTGTCCACTTCTTACAAATTGCTTTATTTGTGTTTTAAATTTTTACATTTTTATTTTTTAAAACTTAGAAAATACGTAAGAATAGAGAAAAGAAAACATTGCCTATGATATCACCCAAAGACGACAGCGGGCAGTGCTTTGCCGTATCTTTATCCTTCACATAGACATATGTATGTATATATGTGTGGACTCTTCTTGCTTAGTATTATAACTAAAACATTTACTCATGATTACATGTTTTTGAAACATTGGTTTTATGAATACCTATTACTTCATCAAGTGAATATACGGTAAACTTAACCATTGATTCATCATTGGACATTTAGTTAGTTTCCTTTTTTTTTTGCTGTTACAAATAGTGCTTTATGAACATCTTAGTTCATGAAGCCTTTCTGGAAAGTCTTTTGGATATCACTGGATTATTGGACCAAAGTATATAGACATTTTTAAGGAGAATCTTGAGTCAGACCTGGCAAAAGAAATTAACAGCAGCCACCCCAGGTTTCTGTGCCTTTTCTCACTCTTTATACTGTATGTGGGGTTGGCACATCTGACACCGGGGTACCTAGACATCCTGAAGAAGGGTTTTACCAATTCTGTGCATCACCTTTCTTTTCTTCCTCCTCTTTCCCTGATCCTCCTCCTCATTTCCTAAAAATTAGGTAGCCAGGCACAGTGACTCACGCCTGTAATCCCAGCACTTTGAGTGGCTGAGGCAGGCGAATCACCTGAGGTCAGGAGTTCAAGACCACCTGGCCAACATGGTAAAACCCCATCTCTACTAAAAATACAAAAATAAGCTGAGCATGGTGGCATGCACCTCTAGTCCTAGCTATTCGGGAGGCTGAGGCAGAAGAATCACTTGAACCTGGGAGGTGGAGATTGCAGTGAGTCAAGATTGCACCATTGCACTCCAGCCTGGGTGACAGAGCAAGACTCCATCTTGAGAAAAAATAATAAATTAGGTAGTAAAATATTTCCTGTCACTGCTATTGTTTGACATTATGATTTTAATTAAAAGAACCTAAGATTTCCAACAGTGATTTTAAAAAGACATAATTTATTAGAATAGTTTCTTAGTATAATCTTTAGAAATAACTCAAATTCTTCATTTACTACTTCCTACTGAGAAGTACAATGTCCGGCTTCTCAGATTTATTCTATTTTACTTTTAATTATGTAAATTTATTGAGTTCTTACTATTTTCTTAAATTATCTCATTCAGTCACCTCAGGCCAACCCCATGAGGAGGAACGCTATGCCTCAGTGAAATCCAATGATAAATACCAATTGGCAAAACTTAGAGTGAACCTGAGCATTTATACTATACCGCCTATACATTTAAAAATTACAGTTTTTGGCCAGGCGCGGTGGCTCACACCTGTAATTTCAGCACTTTGGCCAAGGCAGGCGAATCATCTGAGGTCAGGAGTTCGAGACCAGCCTGGCCAACATGGCAAAACACCATCTCTAATAAAAATACAAAAATTAGCCAGGCGTGGTGACACGTGCCTGTAATCCAGCTACTTGAGAGGCTGAGGCAGGAGAATCGCTTGACCCCAGGAGGTGGAGGTTGCAGTGAGCTGAGATTGCACCACTGCACTCCAGCCTGGCAACAAAGTGAGATCCATCTCAAATAAATAAATAAATAAATATTATAGTTCTAAAAATCAGTTATTTCATATTGAGTCTACTTAATGAGACTTCTGAATTATAGAATAAAAATAATTTTATCAATTTCCTATATAATACATGTAAGTGCAGGTTTCAATGGGCACTAAAAATGAGGTAATTTTTTTTTTTCCTTTTTGAGGTAGAGTCTCGCTCTGTCGCCCAGGCTGGGGTGCAGTGGCGCAGTCTCAGCTTACTGCAAGCTCCGCCTCCTGGGTTCACGCCGTTCTCCTGCCTCAGCCACCACGCCCAGCTAATTTTTTTCTATTTTTAGTGGAGATGGGGTTTTACCATGTTAGCCAGGATGGTCTCGATCTCCTGACCTCACGATCCGCCAGCCTCAGCCTCCCAAAGTGCTGGGATTACAGGCGTGAGCCACTGCACCGGGCCTGGTAATTTAATTTTTGAAAGTAACTTATAATGGGCCTATATTAATAAGATGGTCTCAGAAATATTTGAGACAATGTTATCAAATATGGTAACTGAAGCTATTGAAGGAGTTCTTAAATTTTTGAAGCCTTTATTAAGTGAGGGAATTCACCTCTTTTAATATATAGTCTCCTTACTTATAAAACTCTGAAGTCTGTACATTCTGATAAATTAAACCTTATCTGCATCAGGAGGCTTCATTGGATGACAACTTTTCTTCCACAACATTAACTGGCTTTTTTTTTCTTTCAGCAACAAGCCCTCCAAGAGTTGTAACATTTGACGAAGTGATGGCTGCAACAAGGAACTTATCAAACTTGACTCTTGCTCACGAGATTGCTGTAAATGAGAATTTTCAATTGAAACAAGAGGCCCTCCCAGAAAACAGGTAACCTGGGGACATTTGTTATATGTAAACTGTGCTGAAGATTGTGTGTATGTGTGTGTGTGTGTGTGTGTATATGTGTGTGTGTGTGTGTGTGTGTGTGTGTGAGAGAGAGAGAGAGAGAGAGAGACATACTCACACTGATTCCTGGAAGTTCTTGTATAATATCCTCGGGGTAAACATTTAGTTCTCTAACAAGGTTCTTATACTTGTTTTAAAAAAATTCTGGCTGGGTGTGGTAGCTCACACCTGTAAACCCAGCACTTTGAGAGGTGGAGGCAGGAGGATTCCTTGAAGCCAGGAGTTTGAGACTGGCCTGGGCACCAAAGCAAGACCCCATCTCTACAAAAAATAAAAATAAAAATAGTATCCGGCATGGTGGCATGAGCCTGTAATTACAGTTACCCAAGAGAATGAGTCAAGAAGATCATTTGAGCCCAGGAGTTTAGGGACTGCAGTGAGCTGTCATGCCACTACACTCCAGCCTGGGTGACACAGCAAGACCCTATCTCAAAAAAAAAAAAAAAAAAAAATTCCTGTTTGTGACCAGCTTGGCCAACATGGTGAAACCTCATCTCTACTAAAAATACAAAAATTAGCCGGGCATGGTGGTGGGGCATCTGTAATCCTAGCTACTTGGGAGGCTGAGGCAGGAGAATTGCATGAACCCAGGAGTTGGAGATTTCAGTGAGCCGAGATTGCACCACTGCACCACGGCCTGGGCGACAGAGTGAGACTCCATCTCAAAAAAAAAAAAATTCCCCGAGGATACATATTACCCATAATCTTTAGAACTCAGTTTATATGTCACTTCCTGAGGGAAACTTTTTCTGACATTCCTGAACCCCCTAGACTACAATTAATCCCTTTGCTAGAGACACCTGTGGCCCTTGCTGCCTCCCTTTTGTTAAGAGGTCTTATAATTTTGTTTGATGTCCATCTTCCCCACATGATTGAAATGCATCATTTATGGAGGAGCTATGTCTGTAGTGTTTGTTGCTGTATCCTTATTGTCTAGCATAGTGCCGGACATACAGTACGGGCTCAAGAAATATTTGCAGATTGATTTATTGAAAACTGATATTCAGGTTCTGAAGAATAAATAAATGCACCTGAACAGTCAAAGTGCTAAAAGTAGGCAATCCAGAAATGTCTGGAAATGGGAGTCACAGCTGCAAGAGGTACTTCCTGGTTAACCTCGCTCTCGGACCTCTAGTTGGAGCCACCCCTTTGGATCCTACTTCAGCCTTTTTAGAGTCAGTGGCTCACAGGTTTCCTGGGACAAAGAGGAGAAGAGGCTTGAGACTATTATTACAGATCAATCATCTTTAGAAGCAAAGTTGGTTCATGGATTGAATTTTCAGCCTCGCAGTACCAATTATGAATCCTGAGGCATTCGATCAGTTAAGACAACTGAGAATATTTGATCCCGTTCAGAACTTTTTCATTTGTTTTAAAGCAGGAAAAGTAAAGGAAGTCAATGTAATAATTTTTCTTCTTTAAAAAGTGGATCATAGTCCTCCTGGGGATGTTGTTCATATAATATGAACATTTTTTAAGCTTGCCATCTATCGTGGGCATATCTGTTTGGTTTCCTTTGGTAACTGCATTTCTCCATGACCCTTGATACCAGCTCTACTGCTACAACCCTAGGCTAGGCCACCATCATCTCTGGCCTGGACCCTTTCAGTCCTAACTGGTTGCCCTGTCTCCATTCTTAGCCCCCCACAGTTCATCTTCCATACCCACACAGTAGCCTTAATGATCTTTTTAAAGAATAAGCTATATTAGATGATTTCTTTGCCAGAAACCCTTCAATGGTTTTCAGTTACTCAGAGACTAAAAATCTAAGTGTTTCCGTATGGCCTGGATGGCCCCCTCCCCTGACCCTGTCTCAGTGCTGTCTCTCCTGCTTGCTGTGCTTCAGCCACACTGGCTTCCTTTCTGACCTCAGGGTTCACCAACCTGGATCTTGTCTCAGAAACTTTGTTCCTCTGACTTCCCCTTTTTGAATGTTCTTTTCCCAGATATTAGACGTTCAATAAACATTTATTGACTAATACAAATGAATGTTTTTTTGAGACGGAGTCTCATTTTAAAGTTAAAATTTGTATTTTGTATGAAGTAAAGCAAAAGACAGGGCATATCTGTACTTTAAATTCAAAAGTGGCGAGTACAGGCCATAGTGAAGGCACTTTAGGCTCAGACAGACCCTGGGGTTTGAATCCTGGCTTTGCTGAGACCATACCTGAACCTCATGCTTCCCAAGAATAAGGTGGGGGCTACACTACTCACTTCAAATGCATGCTCACTAGCATAAAAGTGCCTTGCACATAAATACTTTGATACTATGAAAAATATTAATCTCTCTTACCTTCAGTTTCTGCCGTGGCTAGAAAATGTGAGCAAGGGAAACAAAGTACAGAGTTAGGACACATTGCCTTTGTTTATTAAAGTTTTATCTGGGCGTGGTGGCTCATACCTGTAATCCCAGCACTTTGGGAGGCTGAGGCGGGCAGATCACCTGAGATCAGGAGTTCAAGACCAGCCTGCCCAATGTGGTGAAACCCTGTTTCTACTAAAAATACAAAAATTAGCTGGGTGTGGTGGTGCACGCCTGTAATGCCAGCTACTTGGGAGGCTAAGGCATGAGAATCACCTGGACCTGGGAGGCAGAGGCCGCAGTAAGCTGAGATTGCGCCCCTGCACTCCAGCCTGGGCGACAGAGTGAGACTCCATCTCAAAAAAAAAAAAAAAAGAGATATAATTATCAAATTATGAATTCATTCACCATGCATTTGTCAAGCACTCACTATATATCAGGCACTGTGCTAGGCACAATGGTAAGTACCTACATGAAGGTCTTATGGCCTCTGCTTGGGAAAGGTATATAGCTCTGTGGGAAAACAGCCTCGTCAGTAATTACAGTGGAGGGATGTGGTTTTCTAAAAGCTGTTGCTAAATGGTATAGGAGTGAGGTAGGAATGTGTATTTTAATGTGCACCTATTTTAAGGGATTGACATAAGGGGTGAAGCAAGGTGGCCACTTATTCTGTTGTGAGCGCTTCCTCAGAAGGCTTCTATTTCGGCAGTTTGGTCTGGCTAACTTTAAATGGGACACCTAAGCTGAAGTTGGCAGGCATTCAAATGCATGTGCCCTTGGGGCCAATCTGTTCTATTCCATGCCATGAAATTTCAGCTGGTGAGGAAGAGCAACTTTGCCATCTCATCCCAAAAATGTAGAACAAGTCTAAAGATCTGAATAGAAGGGTAGCTACATAAATTATGAAATCTCTTTAGGACAGAATTTTATGAAGTTATTGAAAGCATTTTCAAGGTCTAGGGGAAACAGGACAGAATGTTAAATGAAAAGTATATATTTTGCATATATGCGCTTAGCTATGTTAAAATAATGCATTCAACAAGAAAAATATTAAAAGATTAATAATGGGATTAAGGACAATTCTGGTTTTTTTTTTTTTTTTTTTTTTTTTTTTACATTTTATAAGATTTCTACAATGAGGATATTTCTTTTATAATCAGCAAAAAATGATGCTTATTTTAAAAAACAATTCATTTTATTGCCATAGTTTGGCTGGTCGAGTGAAGCACATTGTTCACCAGGCCTTCTGGGACGTCTTGGATTCAGAACTAAATGCTGACCCTCCTGAGTTTGAACATGCCATCAAACTGTTTGAAGAAATCAGAGAGGCAAGTTGCTGTGTTGTCTGTGTCAGTTAGCGTCTTGCTCCAGGTGGGCTGCCATAACAGACTGGCATAGCCTGGGTGGCTTGTAAACAGTAGAAATTTACTTCTCACAGTACTGGAGGCTGGGAAGTCCAAGATCAAAGCACCAGCAGATTTGGCATCTGGTGAGGGCTCACTCCCTGATTCATAGATGGTGCCTTCTTGCTGTGTCCTCACATGGCAGAAAGTGCAGAGAAGCTCTTTAGGGTCTTTTTGTTGTTGTTTTGTTTAGAGACGGAGTCTCACTCTGTTGCCCAGGCTGGGGTGCGGTGGCACAATCTCGGCTCACTGCAACCTCTGCCTCCCAGGTTCAAGTGATTCTCCTGCCTCAGCCTCCCGAGTATCTGGGACTATAGGTGTGTGCCACCACACGTAGCTAATTTTTTTATATTTTCAGTAGAGACGGGGTTTCACTGTGTTAGCCAGGATGGTCTTAATCTCCTGACCTCATGATTTGCCCGCCTTGGCCTCCCAAAGTGCTGGGATTACAGGTGTGAGCCACCGCGCCCAGCCTAGGGTCTCTTTTATAAGGGTACAGTTCCATTCATATGGACTTTACCCTTATGACTTAATCACCTCCCAAAGGCCCCACCTTCTAATACCATTCCATTCGGGATTGGGTTTCAACATACGAATTTGGGGACAGAGGAAAACACAAATATTGAAAGTATAGCAGTTTTTGGCCGGGCGCGGTGGCTCAAGCCTGTAATCCCAGCACTTTGGGAGGCCGAGACGGGCGGATCACGAGGTCAGGAGATCGAGACCATCCTGGCTAACACGGTGAAACCCCGTCTCTACTAAAAAATACAAAAAACTAGCCAGGCGAGGTGGCGGGCGCCTGTAGTCCCAGCTACTCGGGAGGCTGAGGCAGGAGAATGGCGGGAACCCGGGAGGCGGAGCTTGCAGTGAGCTGAGATCCGCCACAGCACTCCAGCCTGGGCGACAGAGCGAGACTCCGCCTCAAAAAAAAAAAAAAAAAAGAAAGTATAGCAGTTTTTTTTCCCCCAAAGATTGTTGTATGTCCTTTAGTACTGGCCACTTTTTTTCAAAAAAGGATCAAGTTCACTGACAGGGTTTCCCCTGCGCCTCCTGGAGTAGAGTGAAGGCTGGGAAAATAGTGCTGTGGACACAGCTTAGGGTGATGCTAAAGGGTAGAGGCTCTAGAGTTAGATTGTTGTCCTGGTTTAGTGATAGGTTCCCTCTTTAAGTTTCTCTTTCCTGAGTACTTCTAGGGTAGTCATAAGAACTAAATGAGGTGACAGTTGTAATGCTAGCCAACATTTACAAGGCACTTGTACTACAGTGTTCATTTCTTATCAGAATGCTGTGCAGTAGTTGCTCCTGTTATTCTTATTTATTAAAAAAAACAAGTTTTCTGACTCATGCAGGGTCACACAGCTTTGAGGGATAGAGAGGGACTTGAACTGAGCCACACTGGCTCAGAGCGCAGGCTCCTAAGCATGTGCTGTGTGGATAAGCACAGTGTCGTCTGTTAACTGAATAATCAATAAATAGGCTGCTCATATATAATAAATATTCTATGTGTAAAATATACTTAATGGACCCTATGGGATATTTTCATCTATCCTTTTTTTAAAGAGTTCTTTTAGAGCTATGGTCTGCAACTTGTTCTTTTTTCCCTGAACTTTTACCTGTAGACGTTTTGAAATGCAGCAGATCCTCGCATCCTATTGATTTGTTCAATGTTTTTTCTTTACAATGTTGATAAGCAAAAAGATAGATTCCAGCCAGGCGGTGGCTCACGCCTGTAATCCCAGCACTTTTGGAGGCCCAGGTGGGCGGATCACAAGGTCAGGGGATCGAGACCATCCTGGCCAACATGTTGACCCCATCTGTAACTAAAAATACAAAAATTAGCTGGGTGTGGTGGTGCACACTTATAATCCCAGCTACTCAGGAGGCTGAGGCAGGAGAATTGCTTGAATCTGGGAGTCGGAGATTGCAGTGAGCCGAGATCGTGCCACTGCGCTCCAGCCTGATGACAGAGTGAGACTCCATCTCAAAAAAAAAAAGAAAGAAAAAGTAAAAAGATAGATTCCTAGCTGGGGCTGCCGTCTGTGTGGAGGTTGTATGATCTCCCCATGTCTGCATAGCTTTTCTTTGGGTACTCTGGTTTCCTCCCTCATCCCAAAGATATGCATGTTAAGTTCATTGACAAGTCTAAATGGTCTCAGTCTGAGTGAGTGTGGGTGTGTGAGTGAGTGCATCCTGCAGTGGGATGGCATCCTGTCCCAGGTTGGTTCCTGCCTTATGCTCTGAGCTGCCATGGTAGGCTCCGGCCACTTGCATCCCTGAACTGGAGTAAGCAGGTTGGAAAATGAATGAATACAAGTTATTGTAACATAAAAATTCATAAAGTATTCGATAATCATACAGATGCACAACAATAAACAATGTGCTATGAAAGTGCTCAGTGAGCCTGTCATAATTACTATTTATTTTTGAACTGTGTGGTGGTAGGTGGTGTTCCTTAACAGTTTTTGTTTGCAAACATTTCTTCCCCAATTTAACGTACCACCATGGCAGCTGTCACTCATTGATTCACCAAAAATTGGGTAAATCATTCTCTTTTTTTTATTAATTTTTCTTGTATGTATAGCTCACATTTATCTCAGTGTTTAATATTAGAAGTGTTTGGGGTCTTTATTGAGAAGTTTGGTGATTTTTTTTTGTGACCAGAAATATGCCATAGAAACTTAACCGTTGTTTATATCAAGTAGCCTATAGTAAAACTGGTTTCATTATATATCATTTCACTTAAAGTTGCAATTTCCAGGAACCTGTCAGCAATGTTAAGTAAGGACTTACTGTGCTTTCAATAATCTTGCTTCCTTGCTAGCTGTTTTTATTCTTACAGGAGCAGGAATTTCCCATGGTGGGGGCACTTTAATTCAGAAGATAGACCTTTCTTTTTAGAGTTGAGACACTGGAATGCTCCTCTGATCCACCATGCAGTCAGTGTCAACTTCTGTGGCATGTAAGGCACTAAAATGTGGGCAAAGGGCTTGGTCATCTAGACACTGAGGTGAAAAGTGACAGCTTTTATTCACATCATGATGCTGTTAATTTTTATTTGTTTCTCTGTAGATTCTTCTCTCTTTTCTGACTCCCGGTGGCAACCGGCTTCGCAACCAGATCTGTGAAGTTTTGGACACAGACCTCATTAGGCAGCAGGCTGAGCACAGTGCTGTTGACATCCAAGGCCTGGCCAACTATGTCATCAGTACGATGGGAAAGCTGTGTGCTCCCGTGCGAGATAACGATATCAGAGAGTTAAAGGCTACTGGCAACATCGTGGAGGTGCTGAGGTTAGCACTTTTGCTGTTTGCATTTCCTAGAGTATCTTTGAGTTCATTCAGAAGGGAAGTTGGGCATCGGTGAACACAGAATAACAACTAGTACCCCAAATAAATTACTGACCTTAGAAGAAAACCATATAAGCAGAGACCATGTCAATTATTTACTGTATGCAGAGAGTTTTCACATAGAATGATCTGACAAGGTTGTTAGTTGGCACATAGTGGGCCCTGGAGATGCAGTGATGAAAAAGACAGATATAATCCCTGACTCCGGGAGTCTAATGGGGAGAGAGACCTTGAACAATTAATTACAGTTGTGATAAGTGGAAGGGGAGGTAGAGGGTCTTAACAGAGTCTCCGACAAGGGACCTAATCTGGTCGAGGCTTCTTTATTAGTTACGGTCACTAGCTGCTATAACATGTAAACTCTAAATTCTCAGTGGTTTATCCAATAAAAGTTTGTTTCTCACTGATGTCGCAGTCCAATTCAGGGGTCCTTGATCGGACAACTCTCCACATCTCATCCAAGGACCCAACCTCCTTTGCTTGGCTCTACCCTTGCTCAGGTCCGTAGAGTCCTCTCCTTTCAGCTGGCAAATGGGAAAGAGACCATGGGGGAGACATATGTAATATATAGCCACCTCAGCCCCGAAGTGACACATTCCCTTTGACCATGACTAGTCACATGATCCCACCTAGATTGAAAGGGGAGTTGAGAAGGGTAGTCACAGCCTGGAAAGACTTTTCACAGCCACAAATCTGCACTGCGGGGAGGGAGCACGGGCCTTTAGTGGTCAGCCAGCCACGTCTGCTGGAGCTTCTCTGAGGAGGTGGGGTGCATATTATGTCACGAGGATCTCATCTGGCCACATAGATGACAACTTCCTTGTGATCTAAGAGGAAAGAAGAGTCTGCCACACTTTTTGCCATTGAAGTGGACTTTTCTTCTTTTTTGTGTGTGGTGGCCACATTGAGAATTGAGTTTGATGTAAATGTTTTGGAAAGGTAGGAGAAAGACCAGTCTGCATGTAGTGGGTAATTTACTTTGTGATCTTGGGCAGGTTGATCGACTCTCAAAGTGACAGTCTGTCGAACGGGTGTTAGGTACCCTTAGAGTCGTGCTTGGCTCTGGCAGATTGTAATTCCTCAGTTATGGGATCCTTGCTTCTAGTTGTCTTATTACCCTAGTACAATCTCAAATCTGTGATGTTCATCATGGTCATTTGTTGAGCGCCTACTGGATGCTACTGCCCCCTGCACTTTACGATTGTTATCTCATTGACTGTTCACAACATCCCTCCAAGGTTAAGGTTGTCCTCTTTCACAGATGAGGAAACTGAGGCTCAGAGAGACTGATTTACTTGTGTATATGCCCACAAATCTGGTGAGTTGCAAAGCTGGGTTTGAGCACAGGGCTGCTTAACTCTAAAAGGAAGTATTTTTCCTCAGTGCCTCACTGCCTTGTCCTTTCTTTTTTTAATTTTTCTTATTCCCTAAGGAATAGAAGCCATATGCCCTGTGTCCAGGCTCTTTAAAATTTCAGGGGCTTTCAAATGAAAATTCCTTCTTGAATTTTTCTTACATCATTAAGATTGTTTATGCTTCAAATAATTACTCTTGAGATCTGTGGAAGAACACATTTGCAGTACACACATATGACCTTCTATGAAACATGACCCTACCAAATGGCAATTGAAACTTTAAAACCATTTTGGGGATGTTTATTGTTTTCGGCCTGGAACATAGATCATTGTTAGTGAATTTCAGCTTCACTTCTTAATCATCTCTCCATTTTAATTCTAAAATTTTTAGACAAATATTCCATGTCCTGGACCTCATGAAAATGGACATGGCCAATTTTACAATTATGAGTCTCAGACCACACCTTCAACGCCAGTTGGTGGAATATGAGAGAACCAAGTTCCAGGAAATTTTAGAAGAAACTCCAAGTGAGTATAATATAATGTGTATTTATATTGAAATTAAGTTAAAATGTGATGTTTTCATTTTTGACATCATATATAGTATCACTAAAGAATTTTGGCCTCTCTATTAAACATTTTTTTACCTTCGAAAATTGACATTACAAACTTACAGTTGTTTATTCTGTCCAGGAGCTGTGCTAAGCACTATTTGTTTCTTCATTCATTCAAGATATATTTATTGAGTGCCTCCTGTGTTTCAGACACTGCCTAGGTGCAGTGGATACTGCAGAGAACAGAATGGAATACAGTTGCCGTCCCCAAGGAGCTGACATTCTAGTAGGCATGACAAATAAATAAACGTCTTTATTTATGTATAACTGGGCAAATAAATAAACATATATGTGTATTATTAAGTGCTACGAAGAAAAATAGGATAAAGGGACAGTAAGGGTCAGAAGTGAGGACAGGTTGTTTTTTAGATGTGATGGACTGTGAAGGTCTCTATAAGTAACATTTGAGTAAAGTTTGCAAAGAAATGAGGAAGGGGCATGTAAAGATGGGGAAAAGAACATTCTAGCCTGAGGGACTGCAAGTACAAAGGCTCTGAAGCAGAAACTTGCTTATGAGTTTGACAAACACAGGGCAGACATTATGACTGGAGTAGAGTAGGTAAGGGGAGAGTGGTAAGAGATGAGGCTGAAAAGGAGATAAAGGCAGATCACTTAGAGCACTGTTAGTAAATGAGAGGAGTTTGGATTTCATTCCACGTGTGGTGGAAACTCATCAGAGAGTTTTAATCAGGGGAGCAACATCTGATTTTCATTTTTGAAGAATATTCTTGTTCCTGGCTACAGAATAGATCATGTGGGAACAACGAGGGAAACAGAGGTACCAATTAGATGGCATTGCAGTTGCTCAGGCAAGAAATGATGGTGGCTTGTTCCAGATGGTAGTGGTGGAAGGAGTGAGGAGAGACCAGATTCTGGATACATTTTGAAGGTGGAGTAATCAGATTTGCTGAAGGTTGGATAAGGGAGAAAAGAGTTAAGGATGACTCTAAGGTTTTTGGCCCGTACAACTGGGTGAATGGTGATACAGTTTGAGTGAAACCGGGGAGACTAGGGGAAAGAAGATTGGGAGCTGACATGGAATCAAGAGTTCAGTTCTGGTGATGTGAACTTTTGAGATTTCATTTGACATCAATGTGGAGATGTCAGGTAGGCATTTAGATATGAATGAGGAGTTCAGAGGAATAATGGAAACTGTGTATATACATTTGGGAATAATCAGTAGATGTATATATGTGATATAGAAAGCCATGGAACTGGGTACTAGTTAACACTTAGAAAATCCTTATCACATTCTAAGTACTTTACCTGTATGAACTAATTTAATCCTTGCAACAACTATATGAAGTTACCCCCCATTCTATGGGTGCGGAAACTGAGGCACCTTGAGGTTATGTCACTGGCCTATATAACACAACTTAAAAGTATAGGGGTCCACCTAGGAAGGCAGCTTGCCTCCACAGTCCATGTTCCTATCCATTATATTACACTGGGTGAGACTACCTAGGGGGAGTGAGTATGGACTCTGAAAGAAACTGACATGGGGCAGTCAAGCAGCTAGAAGCTGAAGTTGAGATGAGGAGGAGGATCTAGCAATGGAGACTGTGAGGGAGTAGCCAGAGAGGTAGTGTGACAGTCAGAAGAGGGGGGTGTCCTGTAAGAGATACGTGAAGAAGGTATTTGGAGAAGGAAGGCATGATTGGATATGACAAGCATTGCTAAGTGGTCAAGAAAGACACAGGCCAACTTGACCATTGGATTTGACTGTATGATGATGGTCGGTAACCTTGATGAGAGTGGTTTCAGTGGATTTGTGTGCATTAAAACCAGACGGGGCAGGGCACGGTGGCTCATGCCTGTAATCCTAGCACTTTGGGAGCCGAGGCGGGCGGATCACCTGAGGTCCGGAGTTCAAGACCAGCCTGGCCAACATAGTGAAACCCCTTCTCTACTAAAATATAAAAATTAGCCGGGCATGATGGCGGGTGCCTGTAATCCCAGCTACTCAGGAGGCTGAAACGGGAGAATCGCTTGAACCTGGGAGATGGTGGTTGCAGTGAGCCAAGATCGCATCACTGCACTCCAGTCTGGGCAGCTGAGTGAGACTCTGTCTCAAAAACAAACAAACAAACAAAAACCAGACTGGAGGGGGATCAGGGAAGAATAGGAGTAGAAGAAATCTTAGCTCATGGAATCTTCACAATTACCAGTTACCCAGTGAAGTAGGTACTGTTATTCCCTTTATCTTACAGGCAAGGAAACTGAGATGCTAGAGGTTGCACAGCTGGCAAGAAGCTGGCTAACTGCTCTTGGCAAACTTTTGACACAAGCCTCTGGGGTTTAATTAACCACTATTTAAGTCTGAGTTAGGTGGTTTCTGCCCAAATAATCAACACAATGGCCTTATATAAAAAAGACAAAACAGGTGCCACATTTAAAGGGGCCCTGGCAGGCAGGAGCACGTCCAGAGGAGAACACATTGATCATGGAGGCCACATGAGGAACCGTCGAGGAAGCTGGGCATGTTCTGCTTGGTAACAAGGAGACTCAGGTGGGCCATGGCCCCACCCACCCTCTCTGTTGCCAGTGACTCAGAGACTGGTGAAATTCTGTAGGGCAGACTAGGATTCATGAGAGGGAGGAAGCAGACAGCTGGTTTTGACCTTTCTGATAGTTGGAGCTGTTTTAACTTTGGAATGGGCCTATTACAGCAGTAGTCAGTGCTAGCTAACATTTTGTATGAGCACTTACTACATGCTAAGTCCTTACTGTACCGCTTAAGTAGTCTATTCAAGCATCACACTAGCCCTATGAGGTTGGTACTGTTATCACCCCTTAATTACAACTGAGGGAAGTGAAGTTAAGGTACTTAGCCTAGATGACTACTAGTAAGGGGTAGAGCCTGGGTAACCCAGATGTGTCTCTGACTCAAAGCGTGTGCTTTAGATACTGTGAAACCCTGTCTCTTCAAACAAGTTATCAGCTGTAGGGGATATTGCAGAGGGATCTCTCACATCATCTGGCAGATGATTTAGTCATCTGGATAGCCAGTTATCTAGTCAGATAACTTCTAAGTTTTGTTCTACAACCAAAACTCTATGACTCCAAGGGCTATGTTGTTTTAGCTTCAAAGGGGAGGGAGTAAAGTGAAGTAGAATGCTATGTCGAACCTGGATCTGAAACCTGAACTGTGGCAACTGTCCACAGCAGCATTTTCCTGAGACTTAGTGGTTGGTTTCATTTGTGTACCTGTGTATGTAAACACATGTGCAAATGCACGCATATCTTTAATCAAGATAGCTTGGAATCTTGAGCAAATTCCCTAATAGGGTGAATTATGATTTTGTTCATCTCAAATTATTTGCCTCTTTTTTTTCTGTTTTTTGTTCGTTTGTTTTTTTGTTTGTCTTTAAGAGACAGAATCTCACTCTATTGCCCAGGCTGGGGTGCAGTGGCATGATCATAACTTACTGTAGCCTCCAATTCCTGGACTCAAGGGATTCTCCTGTCTCAGCTTCCCAAGTAGCTAGGACTATAGGCATGTGCCACCACACCTGGCTAATTTTTAAAACTTTTTGTAGAGACAGGGGTCTCACTGTGTTGCTCAAGCTGGTCTCTTAACTACTGGCTTCTTCCTGCCTCTCAAGTTGCTGGGATTACAGGCATGAGCCACTGCACCTGGCTTGCTTCTCTTTTTAAAACCCAGGCTTAGTGACCTGTAATCCATTTGCAACTTTTCTGTTGACTCGGATATATTCAGAGATTTAAGAATAGAGCAAACCCAGCTTTGCATATAGGTCATTATTGCTTAGCAAGAGAAATTAAGAGTCCCAGAAGCAGAGTGTATGTCAGCTGTTAATTATGTCCCCAAGTCACTCTGCCAAAAGTCGGCCCCTGTGCCCTAATATCAAAATAAGAGCCTCATAGTATCATACAGAAGGACAAAAGTGTTGGATTTTTGTGTACACATGATTATATAAGAATTATTAGAAAATTAATACAGAGAAGTACTCCAGATTTCTGAATTGGCTCCAGGAAAATATTTTCTTTTGCCTAAGAGGAGATTTTATGTAATTGCCTATTTTAAATATAGGCAGGAAAACCTTAGGAATGATTATTTGTACTAAGTAAGTAGCAACAAGATAACATTAGATCCGACATGTAAATTATCTGTGAAAAGAGCAAGAGATGATCCCTGGGTGGGGGCCATAAGTAATTTTGAAGATACCCAGAAAGAAAGGCTTTTTTTAGACAATATCTTATATCTGATCAAATGTTTTCATGAACTTTATTTCATATTATTCTTTAAAAAAATTCTGCGGGACATAAATATCTCTTTCAGAATATATGAAACTCTATTGTGATTCTCTTCATCTGTCACATGAGGCATTCAAGAAATATTTATGGAACATTTTAAAGAAGAGCAAACATGCTCAGTGACGACCTCCTTAGACTCAGTCATTCAGCTAAGTAAACAGTGGAGGCTGGGTGCAGTGGCTCACACCTGTAATCCCAGCACTTTGAGAGGCCAAGGCGGGCAGATCATGAGTTCAGGAGATTGAGACTATCCTGGCCAACATGGTGAAACCCCGTCTCTACTAAAAATACAAAAATTAGCTAGGTGTGGTGGCGTGTGCCTGTGATCCCAGCTACTGAGAGACTGAGGCAGGAGAATCACTTGAACCCGGGAGGCAGAGGCTAGAGCGAGCCGAGATTGCACTACTGCACTCCAGCCTGGGCAACAGAGCGAGTGTCTGTCTCAGAAAAAAAAAAATCAAACAAAAACAGAAAAAACAGTGGAGCTAGGACTGGAAACCAGGTCTCCCAAATCCAAGTCCAGACTAAACCAAGCTGCTACTTTTTCAGCCTTCTTTGAATTTTTCAGTTTTGTGTTATATTGCAATACAACTGAGTTGTATTGCAAGCAACAGAAACCAACTGTAGCTGACTTAGCCAAACGGAAGTGAATAGAAGGATGGAGGAAGTTCACAGAATCAAAGGAAAAGCCAAAATGTCAGAAATCAGAAGAATGTCACAAATCTGGATAAGAATAACCAAGGGATAGCAAGTCTCCCTTGTCACGATGGTTGATGTGGGCTATAAACATGGGCCATCCCTGAACACTGTCACCACTCAGATCCCGGGAAGGAGTCGGCTCTGCTGGGCACGTGACTCTGCTCGGCCAGCCCCTGGTCGGGAAGATAGGGCCTCTGAATTGAGACTCACAAAAGAAAACATAGAACCAGAGGAAATGGTTTCTCAGAGAAAACCAGCACCAAAAGAAGGGAAAGTGAGATGTTGCCAGGCAAAAAAGAGATGTCGTGGATAAGGAAACTACATTTTTCCAACTGAAAATTGGGGTAGAAGCACCTGTAATACCATTGCTTATTCTGGTGTCTGTCTCTCCCTCTTACCAGACTAGGAACTTCTTGAGTGCAGGGACTGTGCTTATTTACCTTTAAATCCCCAGTACTTGGTACAATACCTGGGACTAAGTAGGTACCCAGTAGTTTTCGTCGAATAAACGAATGAGTGGAAAAACTCTTAATCCTGTCCCCAGGAAAAGCCGAGGTTGCAGGTGCCTCATGAGGCTGACCTTGCTTTGGAGCCACAGAGAAGAGTCACCGTGCCAGCCTGTGAGAGTGAAGTCTCTGCAGATCCCTGAGAGAAGAGCCAGCGTTTCTCTCTAAACGCATGCTCCTTCTGCTTTACCAGTCGTTCTCAAGTCGGACTACAAGTTAGAATCATCTGGGGCATTTAAACACAGAGGCCTGAGCCCTGCCTCAGACAGAATAAATCAAAGTCTCCAGGAGCTGTGCCCATGAACAGTTTTTTCGTTTTAAAGCTCCCCAGGTGATTCTAAAGTCAGCCAGGATTGAGAACCACTATGCCACACTGTTGCTTTTGTTCAAGGTAACTAAATGGGCTCTTAAATGTGTCAGCTGTAAATGATTAAACTTGCAGTATAAGTGCTTATTACTGCCACATTGTAATTATATTCACGATGATGATTTCCACTCGTGCTTTCTCAGTTGGATGTCTTAAATGAAAGACTGCAAGTCTTTTCCATCTTTATAAAACAGAACCAGCAAACCAAAAACAACATTTGCCAACTGAGGAGAAACAAGAGTTGCGAAATTCTGGGGGTGGTGTTGCTTTAGTGTGGCAAACAGAACTACTCATAAATTATCCCTACTCAAGTGCTGGGTCCCAGGAAGAATTTCAGTCTATTTCTTTCGCTCTCGCTCTCCCTCACTCTCACTCTCCCTCTCTAATCTGCACCTGTATTCAGGCTGTATTTCTTGGCAATTGTCACCTTATAAATTCTACCAAATATATAATTTTAAAAGAACTGTGGTATAAAAAGCAATTTGTTTCTAGTGGGAAACCTTAGAACTGGGTCTAAAGCAAAATAAAGTGAATTTTGCCCTAAGGCAGACAGGCCCAGTAGAGAATTACTGCCTCCAAACTTTCAGCCTCCTGGAATAGCCTTGGCATGTCAAATTTCATTTAGTTCATGATGTAAGAGACATTTTATTCAAAGTTAGAAGAACTACTTATGAGCAAAAGTAAATAAATACTATTTGTCATCTAAGTCCATGGTTCTCAACATGGTTCTCTTAGGGGTGATTTTGCCACTGCCACTGCCACTGCCACTGCCCCCGCCCCCGCCCCACAATATTTAGCCATGTCTGGAGACACTTGGCTGTCCCATCCTGACAGGGCAGGGTGGGAGGCTAAGGAAGGGCATCTAGTAGGTAGAGCTTAGGGATACTGCTAAACATTGTATAGTGAACAGGACAGCACCCAACAATGGAGAATTATCCAGTTCAAAATGTCAATAGTGCCGAGGTTGAGACACCCTAAATAAAGAATCAGAATGAATCCATTTCATGATGACCCAAGGAACCATCTCATGCTCCAGGAAAATTTGGGCTTCAATAAGCAAGGAAGTCCGGTGGCTGTTGAGCACTTGGGGGTTGTTTTGTATGTGGAATCAGTCTCATTGCAGCTAGTCATGGCTGATGGTGGGTGCTTTCTTCTTCTTGCCTTCTTTCCATTGTCTAGACGGAGCCATTGCCACTTGCAGAAGCAAGCCCCTGCAGAGGCACCTTTTGGAGCAACTCTGTGTGAGTTGTTTGTCATAGAAACTGTTAATATCAAGGGAACTGTGCTAATAATAACTATTAGGCACCTGATAACCTATATTATAGTAATATTTAAGTGCCATATGCTTAAAAATGAAATGAATTCAAGTAAAAAACCTCATTTCCAGTGATACATATTTTTTATCCAGAAGAACTGAACTTGATAAACTTGTCTAAAGTGGAAGGACAATTGAACTGGACATTGTCTTTAAGGTCATAGTCTTTAAGGTCAAATTAAGTATGACACTAAAGTTCAGTGATTTCTTCCTTCCTCACTGCTTCCTTCTCCCTCTCCCATCTTGCCTTCTGGAATAACCCTTGCCAAATACCAGGGATTATACTGCATAAACTAGATTTTCAGTGTCTGCACGTTTTCTAGGTAACATCTCCTTTAAAGCATTGGCTTTTCTTTAAGGGGACCTGCCTAGATTCTGCTCCCTCATGCTAGCACACTAACTGGTATTTACACACACAGAAAAAGTCAAGTTTCCAAAAAAGCTCATTTTAACCAACCCACTGCTTAGCCTACTCACTCTTCTTCTTCCACAGGTGATCACTGTGTCTGAGGTAACTTCATTAATAAGGCAGCTGTCATGTATCAGGCAGAGAACCTGAGGAGCCCTCTAGAGACAATAATCTCCCTCCTTAAAGGTTGTTTACAGAGTTAAATGAGCTAATGTAACAATTGCTAACACTTAGGGGCATTTCCTTTGTGCCAGAAATGGTTCCAAGTGTTTTGTATGTACTAGTTTGTTGAATCTTTACCACAGCTTCAGGAGGAATACTATTATCCCCAGTTCACAGACAGAGGAAACTGAGGAGACGTTAGGTAACCTGCCCAAAGCATACACTGAAGTTGAGACTGTCTGGCTCAGTCCCGCGCTCCCAACTACTGCACGGGCGGGAGCCTAGCACAAGTTCTTAGTCACATGTTGATTGCTTTGATATTAGGTTGCTCTAAGTTGAGATTCATTCATCTGCAATGCAAAGCTGACTCCCCAGTCAAGCTGCTGCTTCGTTCTCTGTCGTGCTTTCTAAATCCTATTGCGGAACAGACTGTTGCTGATGAGTCTCTTTGCACTGCAACTTTTGTTTGTGTTCTTGTCAAATCTGTTTCAAGGAATAAATGTAAAAGACTTGTCTGCCCAATTATACTGGGCTCTGTTTGACATAATTAATTTTAGAAATGGACACTGTCAGTGGTAGGCTGGAAGTGGTTGGTACAGACTTGGGAGCCATTTGCTATATTTGAAGGAATTTTGTGAGCTAGTAAACATACCCATTACTAAAAATTAAATTATATAAATTTACAATTAAATATATTATATTAAAAACAAAGGTAAAACTCTGGGAAATCATTAGGCAATTTCTTATTAAACACACTTACAACCTAGTAATTGCAATACTGAGTCTTTATCCCCAAGAATTGTAAACGTACATTCACACAGAAACCTGTACATAAATATTCATATCAGCCTTATTTGTAAAACCCCAAACTGAAACAACCAAAAGGACTCTCCACTGGTAAATGGATAAACAAACTGTGGTATATCCATACAATAGAATACTACTCAGTAATAAAGAGGAATGAACTATAGATACATACAACTTGGATGGATGCTTAGAAAACAAAGCCAATCTCAAAGGGTCATTTTACTGGTCTGCTCAGGCTGCCATAACAAAGTACCACAGACTGGGTAGCTTCAACAACATTAGTTTATTTTTCATAGTTCTCAAGGCTGAAAGTCCAAAATGAAAGTGCCAGCTGATTTGGTTCCTGATGAGGGCTTTCCACCTGGCACTATAGACATGCCTATTTCTCAGTGTGTGCAGATGGAAAGAGAGTCTCCTCTTTTGTCTCCTCTTTTAAGGGTATCAACCCTCATGACCTCATCTAACCCTAATTACCTCCCAAATTCTCCATCTCCAAATGTCATCACAGTGGAAGTTAGGGCTTCATGATAGGAATTTGGGTGGCAGGTGGACACAAACAGTCCATAACAGCTACATATTGTATGATTCTATTTACATAACATTCTTGAAGTGACATAGTTATGGTGATCATTGGTTACCAGAAGTTAGGGTTGAGGTGAGAGTGTGACTACTGGGAGGTAACATGAGGAGATATTTTACAGTGATGAAATAGTTGAGTATCCTGATGGTTACAGGAATCCACATATGTAATAAAATTTCTTAGAACTACACACATAAAGAATGCATGTAAAAACTGGTAAAATCAGTATAAGTTAATGGTATTGTACCCATGTCAGTTTCCTGATTTTGACAATATACTGTAGTTATTTAAGATGCTGTCCTTGGGGGCAGCTGGGTGAAGGGTATACAGGAACTGTCTGTACTATTTTCACAACTTTTTAAGTCTTTTATTTTGAAATAGTTTAAGCTATTTCAAAATTTAAAAGTTATTTTTAAAGCCCTAAAAAGTAATGAACTGTGATATATAAGACAATGTGGATAAATGTCAGAAACACTATGCTAGGTACTTTATGATTCCATTTATATGAATTTCTAGAAGGCAAACTAATTCATGCAGTTAGGAGTTAAAAGTAGTTGAGTGAGGTGCACATTGACTGGAAAGGGAGACGAGAGAACTTTCTGGGGTAATGGATATTGTCTATATCTTGTTTTAGGTGGTAGTTGCACAGGTACATAGAATAGTCAAAACTCACCAAACTGAACACTTAAGAACTGAACATTTTCTTGTACGAATTTATTATGTCTGTAAATATAAACATATTTATATGTGTGAAAAAACAAAATAATAATAATTATAAAAAGTAAAGGAAAACAAATACTAAAAACTCTTCACTTCCAAATTATCTTACTATTGTCTATAGTCTTGACATTAAAGAATCTCAAGATGGTACATATAACAGGTATAAAGTACCTGTTATATCTGGATGATGGAAACACTATGTAGCAGTGTACTATACTGGGCATCTCTGCTCAACTTCATATTTAGTGACTCTCCTCCCACTTGCTCATTCTACAAATGAGGAAATCAAAAGCTCAGGAGAGAAGTGAGGGCTGGAGATACAGATTTGGGAGCCTTATGGGGAATGGGTGGAAATAGAAACCACAGAAACGAGTAAGATGGTCTAGTGAGATTGAAGAGTACCAAATCAATGGGGATTGGGTAGAGTGCTTGGAAGCATCACCATTTAAGGAACAGGCAGAGGAACATTTTCCTGTAATTGAAGGGAGATGTACCTATCTTCTCATCCTGTCTTCTCAACCCAGGTATGAAATGCAGAAGCATGGCTAGGGGAAACTAAGGAAGAGTGGTATCAGAAAAGCCAGGGAAAGAGTTTCTGGAGGGCTGTACTAAGAGATGTCTGTATTACAGAGGTGTTTAAAAAAAATAGGAAGGACATGTTTGTTGGATTTGATAACCAGGAGATTGGTGGTGGCCTTAGAAAGGTTATGGGAAATATTTATTTCAGAACCTCTTTGGCCTATATTCTGTATCTTGGTAGATGGCACAAGCATTCATTCAGGTGTCCAAGGTACAAATCTGGGAGTCATCCTATAATACTCCTTTCCTACTCTCTACATGTAAGTGGTCACCAAGACGTGTGGGTGCTCCCCCTAAATATTTGTCACTTTTCTCCTCCTTACCCCTCACTTCCACTGCCTTATCCATTCACTCTCTTGTCTGAACCACTGCAACAATTTACTCTCCCTCCACTAATTCAGTCTTTCTTTCCAAGCAATTTTTCTAACATACATATCTGATCATATGGGTTCCATGTTGAAAATAATAATATTCATCCAGGTGCAGTGGCTCACGCCTGTAATCCCAACACTTTGGGAGGCCGAGGTGGGTGGATCATGAGGTCAGGAGATCAAGACCATCCTGGCCAGCATGGTGAAACCCCATCTCTACTAAAAATACAAAAATTATCTGGATGTGGTGGCGCACGCCTATAGTTCCAGCTACTCAGGAGGCTGAGGCAGGAGAATCGCTTGAACCTGGGAGGTGGAGGTTGCAGTGAGCTGAGATCACGTCACTGCACTCCAGCCTGAGTGACAGAGCAAGACCCCGTCTGGAAAAAAAAAAGAAAGAAAGAAAATAATATTATCCAAAACTCCCCATTCCCGTCGCTGGTGTTTGTAACCTGGGGACTATGAATCTGGTAAGAGAGAATGACAATTGTTTGTGGACACGTGCATGTGAGTGTGCACATTCACCTTGGGAAAGGCGTATCTCTAATTAGATATTAAAGGCGGTCTAAGACCCAAAAATGTGTAATAATTATACTCTGTTTTCTCTTCAGATTGTATAAATCTTTCACCTTTTACCAAAAATGTGTGAAAATTAATGACTTTACTCTAAATACCTTCTCTGCACAAACTCAAGGCTGGCTTCTAACCACCCATCCAATGCCATCTGCTACAACCCTCTTACCCCTAGTTCTTTATGGACCAGCAATACAGATTTGTTTGTGGCATCCAGAATGTGGCATCTAGAATGTGCCATATGCTGTCTTTTCCAGAGCACTTACAGAGCTCTTCCTCTTAGATTATTTCCTGGACAGCCTCTTCTCCCACAATTACCAGCATTCATTGTACTGTGTTATAGTTGTTAGTTTACAGATCTGTCTTTCCATATGGGTTATAAACTCCTTGAAGGGCATGGCTGTGTCTTTTCATTTATGCCCAGTACCCAACACAGCATCTGTCAAGTGGAATACACCAGTGAAGGGATCAATCAGCTGGAGAACAAATATGTGGCCTCTTCACTCTTAGGTGCTCTTGATCAGACTACAGAATGGATAAAAGAATCTGTAAATGAAGAATTGTTTTCTCTTTCTGAGAGTGCTTTAACTCCTGGGGCCGAAAATACCTCCAAGCCAAGCCTGAGCCCTACTTTGGTGCTAAATAATAGTTACTTGAAACTGTTACAGTGGGATTATCAGAAAAAAGAATTACCAGAGGTGAGTGATTTTGTTCTTCCCCCAAATTTCCTAGTATTTTAATTCTTAAGTTCTAACTTTGAATCATCTGGTCTGTGTTTCGTGTGGTTTAATGATTTTGCAAAAATCAGATAAAAATGGGAATTTGGAAATGACATTGCCTATTTTGTATTTTCATGCTATTGAGCTACCCTTTCTATTTTTATATTTTAAATAAATATGTTAGACACTTATGACAGATGGAGCACGTCTTCAGGAACTGACAGAAAAGCTGAATCAATTGAAAATTATTGCCTGCCTGTCCCTAATTACCAACAACATGGTGGGTGCTATTACAGGAGGCCTGCCTGAGCTTGCAAACAGGTTAAAAAGGATTTCAGCTGTTCTACTCGAAGGCATGAACAAAGAGTAAGTTCCAGATTTTTGCATCTGCTCCCTCTTGTATTAAGGCTCTGCATGCGTCTCAGAGAACAAGAATGACCTTGGACATCTGGATGTGAGATTCAGGACTGTGCTTTAGAGAAGCTTATCTTACACTTTCTTTTTCTAGAATTTCCTTTAATCTCTCTGAAGGCTTAGATGTCCTCTCATAGGAAGGGAGAGATGCTTTCCATGACAAGTGCCAGGGTGAGTGTAGTATTTCCACTCACAATGAATTTGTACAACAGCTTTTCTTTGACAGTGCTTTGGAAGAAAAACAAGCGAAACACAGAAATCTGCCAAGCTCAGTGTTTAGAATTGTGCAAATTGTTTTTGAAAAAAAAAAGAGTCTTGCTCTGTCACCAGGCTGGAGTACAGTGGCGCAGCCTGGGCTCACTGCAACCTCTGTGTCCCGGGTTTGAGCGATTCTCCTGCCTCAGCCTCCCGAGTAGCTGGGACTACAGACGTGCACTGCCACGCCCGGTGAATTTTTGTATTTTTAGTAGAGACAGGGTTTCACCATGTTGGTCAGGATGGGCTCGATCTCTCGACCTCATGATCCACCCACCTCGGCCTCCCTAGAATTGTGCTATTGCTTGTTCTGACTTCATCATTTTTCTGCAATGAATTGTTTACTGACTTCACAAATCCACCTTGCTACGAAGTCTTCAGAAGTGCTGACAGTTCTGCCCTTCAGAGATGTGATACAAGTCCAGTGAAGATTTTGGTTTTTGCTAAATTTATCTCCAGTATTATACCTTCATGAATGCTGGAATCCCATTTAGATTTTGCATTTACATCATCCAGTAGGAATTCCTATCCAAGTCAGAAAATTCTTAGTCTTGGTGAATGGCCAGATGGTTCTGTGAGTCTCTTATGGGTCAGCTTCTCCTGCTGGTTCCCTTTCAGGTGTCTTCAGAGGCATGTCCTCTTTATTCCTGTAACTGAAGGAAGATGCACCTGTCTTCTCATCCGCCCACCTGTTATTCAGAGAGCATGTAAATTACTTGATGAAATCCTAGACTATTAAGAGCCAAAAGGAGTACCAGTAGTTATAGAATCCAACTTCTCATTTTGAACTGAAGCTTAGAGATAGAGTAGAATTTGCCTTGGGCTGCACAGATAGAAAAGGGCAGACCAAGGACTGAGCCCTGATCTGAACTTTCTCCTGATTCTGATGCTCATTAATATTCCAGGACCCAAGACCTATAATGAAAGGAAACCTCTGATTTTGCAGTTGGTCTTATCTTACCATTTCCCTGCACGGGTAATCATTACTTTCCAGAAACTTTTATTTATTAAGCCTTTAGAGAACACCCAGTGCTGCTGAAATGTTAATATAAAGTATACAGAAGGTGGTTACTAAGAAGACAGGCTTTTGGGTCAGACATACCAGGGTTTAAATCCCAGCTCTGCTATTGACTTACTATGAACACTTGAATAAGTTCTCAAATTACTATGAGCCTGACTTCCTCACTTGTAAGAAGGGAATAATAATTGTATTAATATCTACCTTGGAGTTGTGAGAACTTAAGATGATTCATGTACAGGTGTGTGGCACATAATATGTACTCAATGAATGCTAGCTATTAATAACTAGCCATTAAATCATCATCTTTATAATTATATCTGGTTGTTTTATTGTTTAATTTTTTCCCTGGTGTTAGGAAATGAATACAATCAATTCTCAATTATCCTCATTATGGACGGGGCAATAGCATTCATAGTATTAAAAAAGGGACAGTACTAAATAGTAGACCAACATGTCGTTTATATTTGGTTTGATGACGCATCTTGAAAACTAGAAACAGTTTTCCCTCTTCATTGTGAGTGGAAGGCATGGCTTATGCTAAGACAACTTTTTTTGAAGAGCTGAAAGGATTTATTGATTGGTTGATTTTTAATTTTTTTACCTTTTTCAACTTTTAGGTTTAGGGACACATGTACAGGTTTTTTACATGGGTAAGTTGAGGGTCACTGGGGTTTGGTGTGCCAGTGATTTCATCACCCAGGTAGTGAGCATAGTTAGTTTTTCAACCCTCACCCTCCTCCAGACCTCCACCTTTTAGGTGTAGGACCCAGTATCTGTTGTTCCCCTTTGTGTCCATGTTTACTCAGTATTTAGCTCCCACTTATAAGTGAGAACATGTGGTATTTGGTTTTGTTTCTGATAATTCACTTAGGATGACGGTTTCCAGTTTTGCCCATGTTGCTGCAAAGAATGTTATCTTATTCTTTTTACAGCTGTATAGTATTCCATGGTGTATATACCATATTTTCTTTATCCAGTCCACCACTGATGGGCATCTAGGTTGATTCCATGTCTTTGCTGTTGTGAATAGTGCTGCAATGAACATATGAGTACATGTGTCTTTTTGATAGGGTGATTTCTGTTCCTTTGGGAATAAACCCAGTAATGAGATTGCTGAATTGAATGGTAGTTCTGTTTTAAGTTATTTTAGAAATCTCCAAACTGCTTTCCACAGTGGCTGAACCAATTTACATTCCCACCAGAAGTGTATAAGCGCTCTCTTTTCTCTACAACCTTGCCAGAATCTGTTATTTTCTGACTTTTTAATAATACTCATTCAGGCTGGGCACGTTGTCTCACACCTGTTATCCCAGCATTCTAGCAGGCTGAGGCAGGTGGATCACTTGAGGTCAGGAGTTCAAGACTAGCCGGCCCAAGATGGCAAAACCCTGTCTCTACAAAAAATAATTAGCCAAGCGTGGTGGCGCATGCCTGTAGTTCCAGCTACTCAGGAAGCTGAGGCAGGAGAATCACTTGAACCTGGGAGGCGGAGGTTGCAGTGAGCTGAGATTGCGTCACTACACTCCAGCCTGGGCAATGGAGTGAGACTCCATCTCAAAAAAGAAGAAAAAATAGCCATTCAGACTGGTATGAGATGGTATCTCACTGTGGTTTTGATTTGCATTTCTCTAATGATTAGTGATGTTGAGCATTTCTTCAGATGCTTGTTGGCTACATGTGAGTCTTCTTTTGAGAAGTATCTGTTCATGTCCTTTGCCCATTTTTTAATGAGGTTGTTTTTTGCTGGTTGTAAGTTCCTTTAGATTCTAGATATTAGACCTTTGTTAAATGCATAGTTTGCATATATTTTCTCCCACTCTGTAGGCTGTTTACTCTCTTGATAGTTTCTTTTGCTGTGCATAAGCTCTTTAGTTTAATTAGGTCCTACTTGTTTATTTTTGTTTTGGTTGCATTTGCTTTTGAATAATTCATCATGAAATGTTTGCCAAGGCCTATGTCCATAATGGTATTTCCTGGGTCTTCCTTTAGGGGTTTTAAAGGTCTTATAGTTAAGTCTTTAATCCATCTTGAGTTGATTTTTGTATCTGGTGAAAGGAAGGAGTCCAGTATCAGTTTTCTGCATATGGCTAGCCAGTTTCCCTTTAGCCTAAGAACTCACTGATTAAAAGCAAGAAAAAACTAGGGCAGTACATTGTAGTGGATAAAAAGTCAGAAGGTAATAATTTTATTACAATCAGTCTATCCTTGGGTTACAGAATTCCAACATCAGGTCCAATGTGGGCTTATAACAAATTCCAGTAAGGCAGAACACCAAGAACTCATTTCTTACTGCTTTTAATGATGATCAACACGATGACCTATTTTTCTCTTTTCCTTCTTCCATGTGCCTGATAATCTGCTAAGAGCTAAATATTAGACACATAGAAGTTCAGTGGTAGAGCCAGGATTTGAACCCAGCTCCATATGATACCATAGCTTATGTTCCAACTCACTCCATTATACTGCTTCCTATCATTGAGCCCTTCTCTCATCCTTTAATTGCCATTTTGCAGAGTTATCTTAAGGACCCTTTCTGGATAGTGAGATAGAATTTTCAGTCATCTTTCCCTAATAGTGCAGACCCAACAAATGCCTTTTCTAATTACCTATTTTTCCTTACCTACTAAATAACTCACTCTTTAATTACCTTTACAACTTTCTGGACTCTATATATTGGAGATTATTTATCAGTTACTTGAATAATGGGAAGGAGCTTATTATCTTTGGTCATGATCAGCCAAGAGTTTTAGGTATTTGACCACTGAATATCTTTATTTGTTGTTTTTGATTGGTGTTACAGATTTACCACTTAGGCATAGATAAATGAATTCAGTCTACTTCATTTATCAAGTGCATTTTTTAAAATGTGTGAATGAATCCACTCAAACCAACAAGTTTATTTTAAGAAGCAAATTGGTGTTTTCTGTCCCTTTCTGATAGTCCTGTAATATAAATGGAGTTGCAGGTGCATTTTTGGGGACCATATTTTTCTGCTTATGCTTTTCTACTTAAACACTGCTACACAATTTAATGATTTTAAGCATTTAAAAATCTGCTACATAAGAAGGTTGGTGGTTGGGAGGAGTGACTATTTTATAAGTTCATTCTAATAGAGGTTATTATTGTCGGTATAAGAGAAGACTGGTAGACATCTAAAACAAGTCTGTATATTCAAAATAGTAACTTGATGAACAAAAACTTTCCCTGGTGGAATTTCATTTTATGTTTCACAGGACCTTTAACTTGAAGGAAGTCCTGAATTCTATTGGTGTTCAGACTTGTGCTGAGGTTAACAAGACCCTGATGGAGAGAGGTTTACCCACTTTCAGTGCTGAGATTCAAGCTAATCTTATAGGTCAATTTTCAAGCATTGAAGAGGAGGACAATCCTATCTGGTCCTTGATTGGTGAGTCCTTTTATTGATTTCTGCTTCAATTCCAATTTGCTTTAACTTGCTGATTTTGACTAATTATTAAGTCAGTCAAATTTTTGTCTTAAACACATTACCTGCTTTTGGAGGATAAGCATTGAAAATGTCAAGAAATCATGTTTTCAAGGGCCTGGGACTCATTGCTGCTTCTGTGTGTCGTGGAGTGGGGGGATGTTTCAGGACCTATTATCTATTCAGCCAATAGATTTTATGACGAGAATAACAGAGTGCTGGGGTAATGTTAAAATCCTAGATCAATGCAGTAATTCAAACCAGCTGGCAGTATGTTCACAGATAGTAGATATCAGTTCTGCTGTGAGCAGCTCTGAAGGAACTTGGTCAGGCTTAAAGAGACAAAGACTGAAAACGCGTGGATCCAGGAGACATAGTGTGCAGGCTTTTTGTAATGGTAGGCCAGGAAATTGTCTCAAAGTCAAGCTGTGTTGGTGAGTTGGGAAAATGGATAATGTATCAGTTAGGACTTTTCTGTTACCTGTGACAAGAATCTAAACTTCTAAACTAGCTTAAACAAAATGAGCATTTATTTTCTCATCTAACTGAAAAGACCAGGGGTAGGGCTGGCTTCTGGTACAGCCTAATGAGAGTTCCAGCTGTCACTGGCACTAGTTTTCCTGCCTCCAACTCTCAACACTACCTTCTCCTGGGCCGGCTGCCTTCACAGGCAGACTTTTCTCATAACAGCAAGATGGTTTTAGCTCCAGCCTACAACCTTCCATATTTAAGTGAAAAACAAAGAATCTGCCTCCCTGTTAGCTCAAACAGTGACCCCATATTTGAGTCTCAGTGGCTCCAGTTAGCCTGACTATAGTTCGTGTCCCGTTCTTGAATTGGTCATGGTGGCCTGAGGGGAAGAAAGTTAAGCCTGAGACACGTATTCACCTCCTGGAGCCAAGGAGGAGTCAGTTTTCTCTGTAACACCTGATGAGAGTAGGGAGGAGATGGTTACCCCGAAACAAAATCAGAGTATTGTGGCCATAAAGAAGGGGAGAAGCTGCTGTGTGGTACAAAGCAGTTGTCTACTGCAGAGGTTCGAGGATGAAAACCAAAAGTAGAAGAGTGTAGAATTAGAATGTACTAACCTGCTAAGATTAATCTGCAGATTTTCAAAGTACAACATGGACTGCCCTAAGATACTATTAATTTGAGACTTTCAAATAGTGTTGTTCATCCTTATCCCTGGGGACACGGAATGCTGGGGATCCAGGCCACACAGGCTACTTCAGTGGTTCAGAGCTTCAACTTTGCCCCCAGAAAGGAACAGTGTCGGTGTATACAACATTGTAGGCCGCTGGGGAGGCTGCTCCTGAGAGGGGACAGTTAATAACAATAACAAACAGAGCATGACCATGATCACCTGTGACCAAGCCCTTATCTATATACCTTCACGTGCTGACATGTGTCTGTCCTCAGAGCATGCCATCCCAGCTGAACAGGTAAAACCTGAGAGATGGTGTTCTAGGAGGAAGAGGGATAGAGTGGGGATTGAGACACTGTCCAGCAGTCTCTGCAGCCAACTGCCAAATCCCCAGTAGTGTGCAGTCCTCATGAGGATGGTGTGCGGGTTTGTTCACTGCTGTATTCTTGTGCAATGCTGCACCCACACATATATTTAATAAATATTTGTGAAATGGGTGAATGCATAGGAGACTTGGAGAGGTTAAGGAACTTTCACTCAAAGTCCCATAACGAGCTGGGGGTGGAGTAGGGATCCTTCCCCAGCCTGTCTGACTCCAGAGCTCATGTTCCTCACTGCTCTGAATGGCACTTCAGTCAGAGCTGGAGCCCTGCTGCGTGCTGGCAGAGTGGCCAGAGTGTCCGAGTGTACTCTGTGCCTTTTCTTTGGATAAGGGAAATGCTTGCAGTATCAGAAGGAATCTGAGGGCCAGGAGATGCCTCTTAAAATCTGGTAAAGCAACTTTTGTCCACCCAGCTTTCCCCAGTCCAACTTGCCTGTCCTTTTGCAAATTGAAAGCATTTTAAATCTCATTCAAAGTACTGTTGCCCTAGCAACTTAAGTGACTCACTTGAGCGTCTCTCCTTCGACCCTGGAAGCCTAGGACACGCCTTTGGCAGGGACTCCGTGTGGCTGCTCCTAACTGGACAAACACTCCTGTCACTTCAGCCTTTGCCTAAAAATGGACTCATCTGCAAACGAGGCAGGAGAGACAGAACCACCTGCTGACTTAAGAACGATTTTGAAAGGGTTTCATTCTTTAAACCTTCTTAAGGGAAAGTGTTTGGATCATATCTGTGATGATATAGACCCGGGCCTCTGAGGGTCAGGCAACTATTCTAAAGGGAAAGTAGTACACAGTTAACTCTAAATGTATGCCTGCAGAAGAGTGAGAATAAATTAAACAGAGAGATTCCTGGAACATGAGAAGGGCTTCATCAGTGTTGGCCATGGTTTTCCTCTGCTCAGGGTACCCACAGTGTGCTTTCTTTTGTTCTCATTGATGCGCTATTTATTTACTGAAGGGATTACAATCCCCAATTCCCATTACAATTCTTAACCTTTTGAAGATATTAGAAAGGGATTTTTCTTTGAAATACATACTAAGTAAAAATTATGGATTACCTGCTGTGTAAATTATTTGCATGCCTACATCTACTTCTTTTTCTGAGATGGAGTCTTGCTCTGTCACCCAGGCTGGAGTGCAGTGGCATGATCTTGGCTCACTGCAACCTCTGCCTTCTGGGTTTAAGCTATTCTTCTGCCCCAGCCTCCCGAGTAGCTGGAACTACAGGTACACGCCACCATGCCCAGCTATTTTTTGTATTTTTAGTAGAGATGGGGTTTCACCATATTGGCCAGGCTGGTCTCAAACTCTTGACCTCATGATCTGCCCACCATGGCCTCCCAAAGTGCTGGGATTATAGGCATGAGCCACCGCACCCTGCCTGCCATCTACATTTTTAACAAGTAATTTCAGTTGTACAGGTGATACAGAATAATTTCTCCTTGTAGAAAAATTACAGACAAAGGCCAGGCACAGTGGCTCATGCCTGTGATCCCAGCACTTTGGGAGGCCAAAGCAGGAGGATGACTTGAGGCCAGGAGTTTGAGACTCTCCTGGGCAACAGATGGAGACCCTGTCTGTATAAAAAAAGAACAAAGTTACAGATAAGGCTTAAGTCACCTTTGTTTGCCTTCTTCTGTCCCCATTTACCCCTGGCTGCCATGGTTTTCAGTTTGTTATTTATCTTTATAGACCCTTTTCAGTCCATTCTCACTTAAGTTCAGTCAGCATTTACAATGTGTCTGTCACATGCCAGACCAAGAATATAAAGAGGAAAAAGATATAACCCTCCCACTCAAAGAGTCCACTGTCCAAGAAGGGAGAGAGACACTTCTCAACTGGCAATCGTATGTCCTGATAGTCTGGTAACAGATGCTAAGGAAAGTCACAGAAAGGAGGTAACTTTTGGCACAACATTGAAGGATGCCTTTGATTCTGGGCAGAGATGAGATGAGGTGGGATGGCATGGCATGGCATTCTAGTAAAAGGAAAGAATTCTAAGACATGGACATTGGAAACTTAAGTTCTAAGTCACACCTAGCTGGAATGTATGATCTTTGTGAGCATTCTTGGGTGATAGGAATTTCAGTAGTATCATAGTTGTCCATATTCAATGTGGCGTATTTTCCTTAGTAAACCTTCTTATTGGTGAGGTTTCTGCTCCCAAAGCCAGAGAAAGCCCTTGGAGCAGCCTGAGCTATAGCAGGTCTTTTCTGTCCAGTATTACTAATAGTTGTCCCATGCTATTGCAGCCTGATTTCCATATGCATTTCTGTGCTTTTGTGTAGTCGTGTCAAACTCAGATACTTCGAGGCAGTGATGCAGGAAGGGCGGGGAAGGTGGCACAATGGTGTGCTAGTTGGGGTGGCCCTTCCTTAGTGTCTCCTGATTCTTGGCCATGTGTGAAGTGCCCTGTAACTTATTTAGTATTAATTAATTATGTTTGAGATAGAGTCTCCCTCTGTTGCCCAGGCTGGAGTGCAGTGGCATGATCACAGTTCACTGCAGCCTCATGAGCTCAGGCAGTCCTCTCAACTCAGCCTCCTAAGTAGCTGGGACTATAGGCATGCACCACCATGCCTGGCTAATTTTTAATGTTTTTTTGTAGAGACGAAGTTTCACTATATTGCCCAGGCTGGTCTCGAACTCCTGGGCTCAATAGATCCTCCCACTTTGGCCTCCCAAAGTGCTGGGATTATAGGTGTGAGCCACTACGCCTGGCACCATGCAATTTATTGTTCCACCAGGGTACTTTTGAGAGTCTCTTTTTAAAATTATGCCAAACAGGTGTAAATTTTGACTGTCCTGAGGAAACCTACATGTGTGGTCCCCCTTGCCGTGTGGTAATTTGGGCCCCCAAGTTTGCCAGATCTCTAGATTTTTCAAGAGAAAGCAGAAATGTGGATTTCTATGTGAAATCTTCTGATTTTAAATGGCTTCTGTTTTTAAAAAAGACACTGCATGAGCCAGACTGGCAATGCCAGTTTACAAACTCAGCTTTAGTGTATGTAATTACAATCGTGAACATTTAGGATTAACTTGTAAAAGATTCCCCCCAAATAGGGCTCTGCATTTTTTATCAGTCAGCTATTGCTGCAAAACAAAATACCACAAAACTCCTAAGCTTAAAAAAAATAAGCATTTATTATTACTCACCAGTCTGTGAGGCAACCGGATGACTCTTTTGGTCTTGCTGAATTCACTAATGTATTTGTGGATCAGCTGTGGCTCAGGATGGAAGCTTTGCTGATCCTGGCTGGACTTTCTCAGGTGATTGAATGCTGGTCGGCTATGCACTGGTCTAGGATAGCCTCAGATGGAACAGCTGGGTTTCCCTCTCCTTGATCTCTCATCCTCCAGCAAGCCCAGGCTTATTCTCATGGCCGTAGTAGGTAGAGAGTGGACATGAACAAGAGTGTCCTCTTGAGGCCAAGGCATGAAACTGGTACTCTGGCATTTCCACCGCATTCTGTATTGGCCAAAGTAAGTCACAGAGCCAACCAGATAAAAAGGATGGGGAAAACACTCCAGCCTTTGATAGGAGGAGCTGCAAAGCTACCTTAGAAAGGGGATGGGTACAGGGAGGGGTAAAGAATTGGGAACATTATTGCAGTCAACCTATTACACTTACTTGTTCTTGTTTTTAAAAAGTACGTACTTTAATAATGGACAGATAAAGGTATCTTTCTTTTTTCCTTCAGATAAACGAATTAAGCTTTACATGAAAAGCCTACTTTGTCTTCCAAGCCCTCAAAAATGCATGCCTCCTATGCCAGGAGGCCTAGCTGTCATTCAGCAGGAGCTAGAAGCCCTAGGCTGTCAATATGCAAACATTGTGAATCTCAACAAACAAGTGTATGGACCATTTTATGCAAATATACTTCGAAAGCTGCTCTTCAATGAGGAAGCCATGGGGAAGGTAGATGCTTCACCTCCTACTAACTAAAGAAGAACTGACATTGGATGAGAGATTGGAAATCCAGCACTTTGGTATCCAGTCCACTTCCATTGATGGCATTAGAGATCCAGCACATTCTCAGTACTGTGGTGCAGTATTAGCCCAAATCTGTGTAATGGGTAATATTAGCATTACAGAAGACACACACATCACATAGACCCTCAGAAGACACAAACATCACATAGACCCTATTTGTGCATCATTTTCAAGTTTAAAACAGACATTTGTAATGAACAGAAAACAATTTGTAATGAACTATATTACCTATATAATACTTGTAAATGTTTTCTTAACCATTTATATTTGGCTTATGACATTCAACCCATAAGGAGCTGTTTTTCTCACTTGTCATTATCAAACCTAATGATTTATTTTGGTACAACTCCTTAAAGGGTTGAAGGTTGTGAGAATAACTGAGGGAATTGATGTTCTGAATAAATGATGTGAAGTAAACATAATTGTATTTGAAATGTACAATTACATTTTATTAATGTGTTAACAGAAACTTACAAAGTAAGTCCTCAAATTACACAAATGTACCAAATCACACTTTATAATACCAATGGTCAGTATTTATTTAGAATTTGAATGTATTAAGTACATTTTTATGCTACATACAAACTTTAGATAAAACCTCCCTTGTTTGTTTAGTGAAAATAGAAGCAATTCCCTTCTCAAAGTATTCTAGAAGTTTGTTTCTTCTTACAATTTATCCTGCTCTCCAAGAAAAACAATTTTTGCACAAATCTCTTAGTGAATGTCCTTGCATTTCTCAGGCCATTGATAAGGTTTATATAAGAATTTAATATTTTTATGTGAGGCAGGGCTCATTTGGTTTACTTGTAAGAAGAAGAAAGGCAGTCAATGATACCCGTTCTCCATGAAGTTCATATCTGAAAAAGAAACAGTTAAACTTTGGATTTCTTACCCATATGACTTAACTAGCAGATGTCTTTTGTGCTGATGAAAGCTTTACTGTGTTATGACCAAGATGCTCTTCTAAGGATCATTATCATTTGCTTTTTTTTTTTTTTTTTTTTTTTTTTTTTTTTTTTTTTTTGAGACAGAGTCTCACTTTGTCACCCAGGCTGGAGTGCAGTGGTGTGATCTCAGCTCACTGCAACCTCTGCCGCCTGGGTTCAAGCAATTCTTCTGCCTCAGCCTACCGAGTAGCTGGGACTACAGGCGCCTGCCACCACGCCTGGCTAATTTTTGTATTTTTAGTAGAGACAGGGTTTCATCATGTTGGCCAAGCTTGTCTTGAACTCCTGACCTCGTGATCCACCCGCCTCGGCCTCCCAAAGTGCTGGGATTACAGGCATGAGCCACCGAGCCCAGCCTCATTTGCATTCTTGTTTTGTGGGTTTTGTTTGCTTGCTTGTTTGTTTGAGATGGAGTCTCACTCTATTGCCCAGGCTGGAGTGCAATGGTGTGATCTCGGCTCACTGCAACCTCTGCCTCCTGGGTTCAAGTGATTCTCCTGCCTCAGCCTTCCAAGTAGCTGGGATTACAAGCATGCACCACCACACCCAGCTAATTTTTGTATTTTTACTAGAGACAGGGTTTCACCATGTTGGTGAGGCTGTTCTCGATCTCCTGACCTCATGATCTGCCTGCCTCGGCATCCCAAAGTGCTGGGATTACAGGCATGAGCCACCGCGCCTGGCCTCATTTGCCATTCTTGAGCATTAAATCAAACCTTGCAAAGTTGGGCACTAGTGATCACTGAGACTTTAGAGAAATCTGCTTATCCTGGAATTACTCTTCTTGGAGTGCTGAGGGAAGCACTACAGTTGGGAGGTACTTGGTCTGAAAGGAGCTTCATTTGCATAAAATACATTTTTGATTGTTTTGTTTGCTAAGGACTCAATTGAGCCCTAGTAATTTGGTGAGGTAGAGTGGGTAGAAAATGAAAGGGAGTATTCCTTTCTTCCCCAACCTTCTTTTCCTCACTACAACCTTCACCATTACGGTGTTACTTCGTTATTTTATGAAGTTTTAGGAAGTGATTGTGTGAATAAATTGTCTCCATTGTTTGTATTTGGGGAAATCTGCCAAAATTTGAGGAAATTATGAACGTCAGTTTTTTTTTTCTCACAGTGCCCAATACATTAGCCATTGTCTCCACGGAAGCTGCTGCATGCACGTGGAGTTTTACTGAAGAGTACACCATTGGTCTTAGCTATTTTTTTCTCTTCCTGCAGTCCTCTTCTGCCCACGTTTTCCTATGCACAGAAACTATAAGGTGCTGAAGACATTTGGTTTTCTCTTAAGCTGAAAGAGTTCTCAGCTGTTCTGTCTTTGGGGCATGGGCATCAGGGAGAATCTGACAGTAGAAAGGTAATATGTAGTGTGATTTTTTTTGTTGTTGCTTTCTGGGGTGAACTGTATACTTAACAGGTGGTGTACTTCTTTATTACCGGATTTGAATCCAGCTGATCCTCTTTTATATACTCGATTATACTACAGTGGCCAGCAGGAAAACAATGTACAAACATTTTTTAAAATGCATTTAAAATGAAGGGCATTCTGCTTTTTTTTTTTTTTTTTTTTTTTTTAAAGTGGCAAAGTAAATCTCAGTGTTTCAAGTCTGGATTTAGGCAACTACATTTACTAGGATTTTAAAAATTGTATCCCTTAGCATGTTGTTTATTTGGTTTTTACTTAAATGTTTACTTCTGCTTTTAATGTTTTCCTAACACGGTCTCATTTTGTAATGTAAATTTGTATTAAATGTCATACACACATTTTCATTCTTCTGCTAAAACATGTATTGTGTGCACTTACTAAATTTTAAAACATTAAAAATTATTTCAAGATAGCCAGTGTCTCTGTTTTCTAAACCACTTCAGGGTAGCCTGGGACTGGAATATTGGATAGTCTTTATTGGATAGTCTTTAGAATGATTCTTGTGCTGACCATCAGAGCCTTACAGACATCAAGTCATGTTTATTCACAATTCATTCATTGAGTCAACAAACACCTATTGAGCATGTGCTGTGTGCCTGCCAAGAAGTATCCCAGTGGTTGTGATACATAGATGATAAAACACTGTCTTCAAGAACTTTGTAATCTAGTGAGAAGGACAAACTTGTGAACAGTTACAATAAAGTCTAATGAGGGTTAAAAAATAAAGCTGGGCGCAATGGCTCATGCCTGAATCCCAGCACTTTGGGAAGCCAAGGCAGATGCATCACTTGAGGCCAGGAGTTCGAGACAAGCCTGGCCAACTTGGCAAAACACCGTCTCTATTAAAAATACAAAAATCAGCCGGGTGTGGTGGCACATGCCTGTAATCCCAGCTACTTGGGAAGCTGAAGCAGGAGAATCGCTTGACCCTGGGAGGCAGAAGTTGCAGTGAGCCGAGATTGCGCCACTGCACTCCAGCCTGGGTAACAGGGCAAGACCCTGTCTCCAAAAAAAAAAAAAAAAAGAAAAGCATAGTGCTAGGGAGAAAATGGTCAAACTCTATTTCATAAAGAAGATAATTCTTTAGCTAAAACACGAGAGATACATAGGAACTTGCCAAGAGGCCACAAAAGGAAAAAACACAACAGACCAAGTGCACAGTAAGTACAACAGTATGGAGAAATGGTGAGCCAGGGATCAGAGTAAGTTGGAAGAATGAAAGTGATGAATGAGAGGTGATCAGGCACGGTGCCTCACACCTGAAATCCCAGCACTTGAGGAGGCTGAGGCGGGTGGATTACTTGAGGTCGGGAGTTGGAGACCAGCCTGGCCAATATGGTAAAACCCCATCTCTCTACTAAAAATACAAAAATTAGCTGGACGTGGAGGCAGACACCTGTAATCCTAGCTACTCAGGAGACTGAGGCAGGAGAATCACTTGAACCCAGGAAGCGGAGGTTGCAGTGAGCCGAGATCGTGCTACTGCGCTGCAGCCTGCAGACAGAGGGAGACTTGGTCTTAAAAAAAAAAAAAAGTGATGAGAGGTGAAACAAGAAAGACGAAAAGGTTATCGGATGCCATGCTAAAATTTGGGTGGGGGGCAGGGGTTGTCCTGAAAAGGAAAAAGAATCATTGCATCTCTTGAAACAGGAGAAGGTCACAAACAAATCTATGCTTTGGAAAGATGGCCCTGACTACACTTGTTGATGCTAAAATATTCCTATGTCTAGTGTATGTATGCTTACATGTACTCACACGTGAAGACATGATAGCAGCAACTGAAATGGACTCTGGTTAACTGAAGCAGAAAAGGAGTTTATTGGACGGGCGTGAAGTACCTCACAGAATCTAGGTAATCAGAGAGGAACCAGGTTTGGAAAATGGACAGGAACCAAGGTGATGCAAGCTGCAGGAGTGCAGCCACTCTAGAATCAGTGCTGCGGCTTCAGATATTGATTTCTCAACTGTCTTTCTTTCTTTGCCTCATTTGCTTAATATCTAAAGTCCCACATATGAAAATTCAGTTGAGTGAGTCTTAAGTCAAGTGCCCAGGCTCTAATTTGCAGGGGATGGAGTGAGGGAGGGGAATTATGATCCTTACACTCCTGTGGTCCCACCAAAGTCATCCAATTAGGGATTTCTCCCAAATTGAGAGGGCATGCTGAGAAGCAGAAAGAGAAAAATAAATCCACTGTAATGATCATTCATGAAATCTTTAAAATTTGTATGTGAGAAACGTGTCAGGAGACCACCCAAACCAGCAGTGCTTCTGAGAATTATACAAAAGATGATTTAAGGAAAGGCGTAGTTACAAGAAGTCAACCTTTCTTAATAAGTGTAGGCGAACTGCTGAACAAACAGCCCCCAAGTCTCAGTGGTCTCATAAGCTAAATTCTCAAAGCACAGTTCAAAGCAGGGGGTAGGGTGGAGTTGGGGGATGGGTCTTCCATTCAGCCATCCAGAGACCCAACTTCCATCCATGTCATGACTCCACTGTCCTCTAAGTCTTCATTCGCTCAGCTGATAGGGAAGGAAAAAGACTGCCCACTTCCACTCATGTTCCATTGTCCAGAATTCAATAATGTGACCTCACCTTACTGCAAGGGAGGCTGGAAAAAGTGCCCAGGAGAAAGGCGATCATGGATATTGTTGGTAAGCATTAGCTGTCTCCACTTCAGGTCCCTGCCAGTGAACGTTCTCTTTATGAAAATAGGTTTAAAATCATGTGCCTGATCTTTCAGTGGTAACTCCCGAGAAAGGGGAGGATTTGAAAGCCAGACCCAGGAGAATCACTAATGAGTTCTGTGATTGATTGGCTAAGTGTGCTATAGGAATGGGGAGTGCCTCCTTTGTGCAACATATTTTTACTTTTCAGTCGCATCTTTCTCAAGACTGAAGTTCAGCCTGTTCTACCTCTGGGGATGTTCAATTCCAAAAATTTTCCACTAATTGTTCTGTAAAAGCATGGGACTAAGAGTTGTAAGAACTTAGTTTGAATTCACTCCTACTACTTCACAGCTATATGAACGCGAGCCAGTCTTTTAATCTCGCCAAACCTCAATTTTCCACCCTACTTCCCTACCCTACTATCTGCCTACCTCACAGTTATTGTGAAAGTAAAATGAGACATATTTGAAATTGTCTGCAAACTCTAAAGCACAATGTAGCCAGAATACATTATAATAACTATAATTTATGAGTCCTAAACCTCTTTCAAGCTTCAAGGGGTTTTAGTATTTGGAGATGTGATGATCAAATACTTAAGTACATAAGAACAAAAATTTTCGTATCTCATCAGAACCATGGTTCATTAAGCCCAATATTGTCATTGGCGGAGAAACCCAAGGGTACGCAGAAGGCTGCGGTTATTGTCCTTGATGTCAACTTCAAAGGCTAGCGACAAAATCCAACATGTTCTAATTCCATTTAGTAATCAATTATAACATTATCCTCTACGATTTACTTTAATCTTTCGAAAGGTATATTTGTACTATCAACTTGTGTCCTCTTGTTCTGTTTTCAGAGTGAGGCTTTACCTTTTCATTTCTAAACTTACTATGTTAGCTTCTTTCAGATTTCAAGGGAAAGGAACAGAGGGATTTATTGTAAACTTTTATGAAGAAAAAAGGAAATCCAGGAATTTGTCTCAGCAGCTGTATTTGTAGATGTGGTGAACCTGAATATAGTCTTTATTCTCTTTCAGAATATAATAAAAAAATATTAATAGCCACTGAGCACTTACCCTATGGCAGGGACTACCCGAAGCACTTTATGTAGATACCATATAACTGCACAGCACATTGGGAGGCAGGCTCCCTCATTTCCATATGTGGAAAATGAGAATCAGAGAGGCTAAGGAACTTGAACAATGTCACAGAGCTGGTAAGTGTATTTGAACCCAAGGAGTCTCACTCTGGAATGTGTACCATCCTTCAAAAGTGTTTCTCAGGGCCACGGACCTGCTGGCTCATGCCTGTAATCCCAGCACTTTGGGAGGCTGAGGCAGGTGGATCACCTGAGGTCAGGAATTTGAGACCAGCCTGGCCAACATGGTAAAATCCCATCTTTACTAAAAATACAAAAATTAGCCAGGCGTGGTGGTACAGGTCTGTAATCCCGGTTACTTGGGAGGCTGAGGCACGAGAATCACTTGAACCTGGGAGGTGGAGGTTGCAGTGAGCCGAGATTGCGCCACTGTACTCCAGCCTGGGCGACAGAGTGAGATGCTATCTCAAAAAAAAAAAAAAAAAAAAAGAAAGAAAGAAAGAAAAAGAAAAGTATTTCTCAGACCAGGCACAATGACTCACTCCTGTAATCCCAGCACTTTGGGAAGCCGAGGCAGGCAGATTGTTTGAGCCCAAGAGTTCAAGGCTGCAGTGAGCTAGGTGACAGAGCAAGACCCTATCTGAAAAAAACAAAAAAGGTATCTCTGTGGTGCTGATACCAAAGGCTGACTTGGCATTTACTTCTCAGCTTCTGTTGCTGCCCTCCCCTTTGGGGTGTCTTCATTAAAAGTGTCCTGAGAGTGAATATGATTGAGTTTGCTCGCCATGCATCAGTTTAGATGACCCTCAAACCCCACATTGGATAGGGTTCTCATGATAAGCCACTTCATCCCTTAAATCCAGCCCACATAGCTGTCTTGGGCAGGTACCTGGCCCTATTGGTTCTGACAGGATAATAAGATCACATCACACAAAGAAAGATCTGGGGGCATGGCAGGCAGCTCAAAGTTTTCGGACTATCCAGTCTTGCTTAAAATGCAGAATGTTCTCTGACTTCAAGGGTTCTCCCTCTGCTCTTGCCTTTTGAGACTGAAGAGTCCTTATTCTTTCTCTGACATTGTTTCTGGTCTTCTCTAGTTCTATTATGAATTAATTGAGACATAGAAATCAACCATATATAGCTTTTTTCCAGTCTGAATGCATCAAGGTGTCAAGAAGGGAGGATAATCTTTTTCTTTTGTCTCTGGCATCTTCATGTTGAAGCCTCTCAGAACACGGTCTAATTTCTTTTACAGGGCATAACAGTCCGTGATGGTACAGCTCCAGTGGATCTTTCTAGTGTCATCTACAGACACGTCCCTTGAAAAGCCCTATGTGAGAACCACACTCAATTGTCAGGATGTGGTATAATGTACTCTAATGCCCTCATGCCATTGCTCATGCTGTGTTTCTCTACTTGAAATGTTTTCCGCTACCCCATGCTTTTGGTATGGCATTATGATAGAGTGGTTAAAAGCATGGGTTCTGGGGTCAAATAATTACGGATTTAAATTCCAGCTCTGCTTGGGCAAGTTTTCTTAACCCCTGTGAGCCTTAGTCTCTTTACCTGTCAAGTGGCAATAATCATATTCATCCCCTGGGGTTGAACACTTACTTAGAGAATGCACATCAAGTGGTCATTGCAATGCCTGACAAAGAGTAAACACTCTGTAAACAGAAGTTCTCCCTAGTATTTCAGGACCCAGATTGTATACCTCTGCCTTTCCTTTTTCCTTGCTCTCCCTTAAACAAGATCCCCTATTCCTCCATGACAATGGTCAATTTTTCATCTGGCTACCATAAGCCATTATACATTAAGTGATAAGATAGTATTCCAAGATGTTAACCATTTTTCCCTCTGTGATCTGGTCTCTCTTTTTTCTTTTTTTCTTTTTTTTGAGACAGAGTTTAGTTCTTGTTGCCCAGGCTGGAGTGCAATGGCGCGATCTCAGCTCACTGCAACCTCTGCCTCCCAGGTTCAAGCAATTCTCCTGCCTCAGCCTCCCGAGTAGCTGGGATTACAGGTGCGTGCCAGCACCTCGGGCTAATTTTTGTAGTTTTAGTAGAGACAGGGTTTCACCATGTTGGCCAGGCTGGTTTCAAACTCCTGACCTCGTGATCCACTGCTTCGGGCTCCCAAAGTGCTGGGATTACAGGCGTGAGCCACTGAGCCCGGCCTTGTGATCTCTTTTCCCTAATTTCTCACCCCTCTATTCAAACCACTGGTCTTTTTGTACTAATACCTCAGGAAAATGACATGGCAGCAGAAAACAAAGAAATCATGAGACTGTTCCTGGCTTCTTGGTTTCAAAACTCCAGTTCCTCAGGGTATCAGGAAGAAGTTATAGATTTGACCTGGGGGAAGGACTGTAAGGGACTGTGGCAGCTATGGTCTAAGGGCCAACACCATTCAGCATTAGCCAATTGTTGCCATATAGGACTTTGGGACCATGGCTACAGGAGCCTCCTGCTTTTGAAGAGAAACTAGAAGCAATCCGGATTCTTAAAAAGTGAGTATAATATCAAACATCACCCGTTGCAATTTTTTCTTTCAACTCACTTACTCTACACAAATATATTCAGGAACAACTGATGGGTTAGAAGTTGGAAATACAAAGACAAACAAGATAGTTCCTGTACCAAGAGCTCAGTCTGGATAATTAGACACATAAAAAGAGGATATGGCATTGAGTGATAAGTCTTAGGTTAGTGATTTCCAATGCATAATCACTAGAAGGCAGCAGCAGGGAACTTACTAAAAATGCAAATTTGCAGTCCGGGTGTGGTGGCTCATGCCTGTAATCCTAGCACTTTGGGAGGCCAAGGCAGGTGAATCACCTGAGGTCAGGAGTTCAAGACTAGCCTGGCCAACATGGTGAAACCCCGTCTCTACTAAAAATAAAAGTTTAGCTGGGTGTGGTGGCACATGCCTGTAGTCCCAGCTACTAAGGCAGGAGAATCGCTTGAACCTCGGAGGCTGAGGTTGCAGTGAGCCAAGACCACGCTAGCTCATGCCTATAATCCCAGCACTTTGGGACGCCGAGGCAGGCGGATCACCTGAGGTCAGGAGTTTGAGACCAGCCTGGCCAATACAGCAAAACACCGTCTCTAAAAAAAAAAAAAAAAATTTCCTAGGTATGGTGGCACGTGCCTGTAATCCCTGCTACTCGGGAGGCTGAGGCAGGAGAATCGCTTGAATCTGGGAAGGTGCAGTAAGCCAAGGTCATGCCACCGCACTCCAGCCTGGATGACAGAGTAAGACTCCATCTCAAAAAAAAAAAAGCAAACTTTCAGCCCCAGTTTACCAATCAGAAAGCTGAGAATGGTTTAACAAGCTCTCCAGGTGATTCTAATACACCCTAAAGTTGGAGAACCACCTTGATAATGGAAAGCAAAGAAGACTTTGGCATAGACAACCAACACACTTGAGCCAACCTTGAGATCCTCTGCCATCTATAAATCACTTTCGCAGTCCCTTCCAGGCTAGATGCTAAATCGGTTGCAATCTGGTAATGCACAAGGATGAGACACAAGTTGTATCTTGTCTCCATAATAAGTAAATTGTAAGAACTTCAAAGGCAGGGTTGATTCTACTTTTGGTCTTTTTCCCATTCTTCTCATATTTCAGATGTCAGTGCAACACGTAGAAAATACAAGTACTGAAATTTAAGTAGCTCTTTAGGAAATAAGAATAATTAACCTGGTGCAAGGGTTCTACCTTTATGAGGGAGAAATTGGAAAGCATACATGTACTTACAAATTTTCATAGCTTTTCTTATTGTTCTAAAATATACATAAAACGTAGCATTTTAACCCTTTAAAATGATGTACAGGTCAGCAGCATTAAATACGTTCACATTGTTCTGCAACCATCACCTCTATCCATTTACAGAATTTTTGCATCTTCCCAAATCGAAACTCCGTACCCATTAATTAATTGGTGCACTTTGCCTTGTTTTTTCTAATAGGATTTTTCTTTCCATTGATTTGTATGAGCTCATTGTAAACTAGAGAGACCAGCCCTTTGTCTTCTGCCAATTTTTTTTTATTAATTCTATTCATTGGCGATTTTAAAAATTCTGTTCAGAAAATTAAAAATTTTCCGTGGAATCATAAAATCGTGTTTAGAATTATACTATGAAATCCTTTATGACTTGAGTGTTGCTATCTTGAAAACTTTCATCATCTCAACGTTATGAATATCTGCACTTACATTTTCTTCTAAGTTTTTGTTAACATTTCAATATTTAATCCACAAAGGTTTCACTAACATGTGTTTTCCCCAAATGGGTAATCAGCTCTTCAAACATTATTTACTGGACAGGCCATCCTTCCCCTACTAACGTAAATGTCATCTTTTCATACTAAATTTCTCCATACACTGGTATTTACTCCTACATCTTCCATCAGTGCTTTTGAGAATTTTGAACACTCTTCCATCACACGCATGTACCATCATTTATTTAATTTATCTCCTATTAGTAGGCATTTGGGACGTTTCCTGCTCTTCCATACTAAACAACGCATATAATTTTGGACTACATTAAACAATTCTCTGCCTCAGTGGTTCAAGTTGGGTAAATTATGCGTTTACACTTTTCTTCGGATTACTTTTAAAATGACAACCACTATGTTTTCCTGGTCTCAATTATCAGAGAATTGGCAAGAAACCTGACAGCTGGGGCTTAGGATTCCCCGCGCCAGACCTCTGAGCTACACCAGGAGGCGCAGTTTCCCTACTCCGCCTCGGCCACATCCGGGTTCCACCGCAGATTCGGGCAGGGAGCAGGCGGAACCTTTCTACCGCGTCTCTAGCTAACACGGCGGGGACAGTTTAGGCCTCCGCGCACCGTTCTCCGGGAGTCTTGCAGTTCGCTTGGTGCAGGGAAGGCGGGCGCGGAGGTTCTATCTGCTTCTTCCTCCTTCGTGAGCAGCATGGACGTGCTAGCGGAGGAGTTTGGGAACCTGACTCCGGAGCAGCTGGCTGCGCCGATCCCGACTGTAGAGGTGAGTGCCAGGCACTCATGGAGCGTCAGGGGCCTGGATGCGCCCTGAGGGGGCGTTGCCGGGAGTGCCGGGCCGCTAAGGGGCGGGCTGGAGGTTTGTGCGCATGCGCCGGGCATCTGCGCATGCTCAGAGCGTCGCGCGTGCCAGTCTTTTTCCAGAGCCGGCATCCGCGTGCGCGAGTGAAGGCTGAGCCCAGAGGAGCTGTCAGCCGCTGCAGGGGTCGAGAAGCCCCGCGGCTGGCTCTCGGGTTGGAGCTCTTCCAGCATAGGTGTGCGTGGGGAGGACTGGCCCTCGCACTTACTGTGGGGGACGTATTGCATGTTTGCAGTCTTACAAAGGACACTGGGGGCCAGGGAGCTCAGGCCGCTTGCATGAAGCACCGCAGCTGGCTGTGGGGGTAAAACCAGATCGTCTGAATTCCAAGCTAGTCATCTTGCCTTTTAACCTGAAGTTCAAGTTTGGGTTGCAGGGGAATTTTAAACGCCCTGAATATTTACTAAAGAATTTGCCTGTGTGTTTTCTCAGGGAGAGAGTCCATAGCTTTCATCAGATTCTCAGAAGTTAAGGACAGCTGTCTCACAGCGAGCTGCCCAATGAAGTATGGCTGTCGACATGTTTTGTTATCTGATAAGGCACATATCATAACCTCTCTGAGCCTCAAAATCTACACTGACGTGGAATAGGGAAGTGGAGACGTGGCCGGAGACGATAGCAAAGGAGAGATTTCAGGGAGAGAGAATAAGATACTTGAAACCTCCTCGGCAAGACCATTGGATGTTTTTGAGGAAGGAAAGTAAATCCAGTAGTATTAGAGTGAAGAAAAATAGAGGAGGAGAGATAAAAGACAGGGTTAAGTAAGGGTCTTGATTATGAAAAGTTTCAATAAACATCTGACAGAGCTTGGACTTTGTCTTGGAGCAGAGCTTTTGAAGGGTTTAAGCAGGAAAGTGATATAATCAGTAAATCTGTCGGATTATAGGAACCTCCTTGGCTAGGCGTGATGACTCACTCCGGTAATACCAGCAGTTTGGGAGGCCAAGGCGAGCGGATCACTTGGGCTCAAGAGTTTGAGACCAGCGTGGGCGACATGGCAAAACGCTATCTCTGCAAAAAATACAAAAATTAGCCGTGTGTGGTGCTGTGCACTTGTTGTCCCGGCAACTCAGGAGGCCGAGGTGGGAGGATCACTTGAGCCTGGAAGGTCGAGGCAGCAGTGAGCTGTGATTGTGCTACTGCACTCCAGCCTGGGTGACTGAATGAGACCTTGTCTTGAGGAAAAGAAAACAAAACCTCTTTATAATAATTTGACAAGTTAAGGAAATTGGATTAGCAGTTCGTCAGATTCAGTCTATGAGTGCATGCAATAGGCTGCTGATCTTCATCAGGTAAAACTGTGTGTGTGTGTTTTTTTTTTTTTTTTTGAGGTGGAGTCTCGCTCTGTCACCCAAGCTGGAGTGCTGTGGCGCGATCTCAGCTCACTGCAAGCTCCGCCTCCCAGGTTCACGCCATTCTCCTGCCTCAGCCTCCCGAGTAGCTGGGATTACAGATGCCCGCCATCATCCCCAGCTAATTTTTGTATTTTTAGTAGAGAAGGGGTTTCACTGTGTTAGCCAGGCTGGTCTCGAACTCCTAACCTCGTGATCCGCCACCTCGGCCTCCCAAAGTGCTGGGATTACAGGCGTGAGCCACCGCGCCCCGCTGCAAAACTGTATTTTAACCATGAAAAGTAAATATCAAGGAGCCAGCATTCCCTGAGCACTTGCTAATGTACCAGGCTCTGTTTAACCATAACATGCGTTATGTTATTTAATCCTCTGAAATAAGTGCTATTTTCACCCCCATTTTGCCAGAGAGGCCCAGAGATGTGAAGTAAATAGCCTTGCATTAGAAGCCTGGTAAGTGGCTAATCTGACTCTTGTCAGTCTGACTCTAGTCTTCATCCCTAACTGCTGATCGGATTGCTTCTCCAGAGAGCTGAAAAAATAAGCCTGGGAGAGTTCTATGTATTGTGTGAATTTACACAGCTATGAAGTGATCAGTGCTATAATTCCAGCCTTCTGATTCAAGAATAACAGTTCCTCTTCCTGCTCTCTGGATCCAGTCCACCATCACCTCTAAAAAGTCTTGAGTTCTTAATCTATGCTTATCTGAAACTTCATTCCCACTGTTTTCCAGCCCAGAACCACTCTCCTCTCTTACATCCTAACTCTCCTACCTGGCACCTGACTTGTCCCAATCCAGTCTCTTCCTTGCTCTGCAGCCAGAGCTGTCCATCTAAACACACAAACATGGTTATGTTGCTCCCTTGGTTAAAATTCTTCAATCTCTGTTGCTTTTAGGGCAAAATCTAGTGTTTACCATGTTTGTAATAAATTTCCTCAGTCTGACCAGTAGTTACTTCTCTAGCGTCTTTTCCCATGATTCTCCCCTCTCCCTCCCTTGAGATCTTTCTACTCTGCTCGTACAATTCCTTCTGGATCACTCTCCCATTCCTATTTGTAGATTAAATCCCACATATCTATGATACAACTTCCCTAGGAAGGCCTTTCCTGAGTCTCCTAGAAGATGGTAGATCTCTACTACTTGCTGCCATTTCCTTTTAAATTGAGATATTAAAATATTTACTTAAACTTTCCAACTTCAGTGTTTTCTCTAAAACTTTTTCTAGATAAGAGCTCAGTTTTACTTGAACTGGCCATGCCTGGTGTGTATTTTTTTGTGCTTATGGTAGTACAGCAGCATGGTAGTATGGTAGAAATAACACAAGCTTTGGAGCCAATTAATCAGTTATTTGTTGAATAAATATTTATCAGTATTACTGAGTACTTACCTGGTGGTGTATTATTCACAGGGTTTATATAAGTTCAAAAAATGTGTTTTCTGCCTCCCAGTGTGTTATAGGCTTATAGAGAGAGACATGTAAGCAGGTGGAATAACATGCAATAGGTACTGTGATACAAGTAGGCGAGGGGTGTATTGGTATTACAAATGTAGCTGGGATGTGATGCCTGAACTGAGTTTGCCAGATGTGGATGAAGTGTGGTGGTGGGGAAGCATTCCAGATAGAAGGAGGAGGCGTGGGCACAAGTACAGCTGCAAGCACAGCGTGTGATGTATGCCTCACTGTGGGCTCGAGACATGGTGAAGAGGGTGGGGAGGCACTGAAGAGGTGTAGAGAATGAGGTGCTCAGCTGTGCACATGAGGACATGCACACTGGCTTTAGTGTGTTAGCATTGAAAGGGATGAGCAGAAAGATTAGAAAGGAAGTATTGCCGCAGTCCAGGTGAAAGATTACGAGGGCCTCAACTGGCACAGGAGCAGAGGATAAATGCGAGGAAGGTTACAAGGAGGTCAACTCAGTAGAATTTTTGTTTTCCTGTCGATTAAGAGAAGTCAGAAAGTTAGGACTACCGGGTATCTAATTTGGGATTGACTAGGATAAATGGTGATATTCACTGAGATTGGGAATGGAGCTGGGGGAAGATTTAATTTTGGATGTACTGAGTTTAAGTAGCCTCTGAGGCTGTAAGGTATCACTGCGCAGTCAATAGTTGGAGGCGACAGGCCCATACCCAGTAGCTTACTGCAGCAGTGATATTCACTCACTCATTTATTTATTCATTCAGTATTTATTGGAGTCTTATATGTGCCAGGCACTGTGGTAAACAGGATAGACAGGGTCACTGCCTTTGAAAGAGCCCACATTTGGAAATGGGGGGCTGTGGGATGAGATGGGGGAAGCGAAACAACACTTTCAAACAGTGTTGTTTGAAATCCTCCATTCCCAACCTTACTTGAGAATGAGAAAAGACATCGCCAGGGATAGAACTTTGAAGAACACCAACGTTTACAGGTTAGCAGAGGAAAAGAGACGTGAGAAGGCCCGGCCAGAGGAAGGAAAGACATAAGAGAATGATGTCACAGGTCGTTATAAGACAGTGATTGGCATGGCCAGATACTGTGGAAAGGGAATGTGAGGGGGCATCAAGGGAGGTCTTTTGAAGTCACAGCCTTGGTGACCTCTGTCGAGCTGTTTCACTGGCAGGTAGGTCAGAGTCCTGACTATAATGGAATGAAGGAGTGGGAAGCGAGGAACGAGAAGCTAAATATGGGGTAATTTGGGAGAGGTCATAAGCTGAAGGGCAGGGAAGAAAGTAGTCAGAGGAGCTGCTGGGTCTTAAAATTTTTTTTGTTCTTTTTAAATGGGAAGATTTGAATAATTTACTAGTTTTAAATAGAACAGGTTGAATATCAACGACTGAACTGGGGCAAGGTTTACAGTCTTCAGGAGAAGGTTGGCAGGATTGTGTTCATGGCAGAAGGGTTAGACTTAGACCAAGGAATGGATGGTCCTTCCTTTGAAATGGGAGGAAGCGAGGATGAGAAGGGGTGTAGAGAAAGGAATTTGAAGATGTGGGAGTATTAGCTCATAGGGCTGCCATAACATAGTAACCACCAACTAGGTGGCTTAAACAAAAGAAATTTATTTTCTCCTAATTCTGGAGGTTAGAAGTCTGAGATCAGGGTGACAGCAGAGCCGGCTCCTTCTGAGGGCTCTGAGAGAGGATCTGCTCTGTGCTCTCCCCCACTATAGGTGTTTAAAACTCTGGCAATCTTTGGCCTCCCTTGGCTTGCAGAAGCTTCACCGAGACTTCTACCTTCATCTTCACATGGCATTGTCCTTGTGTGCATCTCTATGTCCAATTTCTCTTTTTTATGAGGACACCAGTTGTATCGGATTAGGGCTTACCCTAATGACTCATTTTACTTAATCACCTTTGTCAAGACCCCATCTTCAAAAGCAGTCACATTCTGAGATACTTCGGGTTAGGACTTTAGCATGTGAATTTTGAGAGGGACACAATTCAACCTATATCATTGTCATTCTTCTATTTTTAAATTTAGGTGTAATTTATATAATAAAAGGTATGGATACTAGATATTCGGTTACATTGGTTTTATATTTATGTGCTATATGTGGACATTTGCATCACTCCAGAAAGTTCCCTTATGACCCTTTTCAGTCTATCCCCCCAACCACCTTTTGATTTCTGTCATCATAGATTAGCTTTGCGTGCCTCCCTTCTGGAAAATGTTTTTGACTATATCCAGGTGTCTGCCACCCTGCCTGGCCACTCCTCGGTCTCCTTTGCTGGAGCTGCCTTCTACTCCTCCTCTCTAATTGTTGAATGTTCTTGGTTGGTCTCACTTTATGGAACTCTTCTCATCCACACTTCATAGGTGATCTCATATATCACATGCCTTTAATTACCATCCACTTGTTAATCTCTCCCTAGTTTATATCTCCCGGCCACTCCATTCCCAAATTCCAGTCTCATTTGTTGCCTCCTTGACATTTCCACCTGAATGTCTAATGCAAGCTTAACATACCCAAACCAAACTTCTGGTAGCCCCTCCACACCTAAACCTGCTGTTCCTACAGTGTTCCTCATCTCCATCAATTGTAACTCTGTCCCTCTAGTTGCTCAGGCAGTGTAGGAAGCTATCACCATATGTGCCATCCTTCTGTAGCCCTGAGATGAGCTCTGACCAGACAGTAGTTGAGAGAGAGTGGGAGGGAGACAGAACTCCCTTTGGGTCTTGAGAACCAGCTCTCCCACCAGATTCTCTGAGCCTTATTTTCCTTTTCTCAAACTGGCAGACTTCACTTAGGAAGTGTCATGAGCATAAAAGAAAGAATTGAAAAGTGCTTAAAATATTGAGTCATCAAGAAGGGATTAAGTTATATTCTGTTTAAGAAATCTGTAGTGTTATGTATGTATGTATATACATATTTATATGCATATGCACACATGTGATTGCCATAAAAATGTTAAAAATTGTTCTTTTTGTTTTGACTTACTTTCCTTTGCTTATTTTGGTACATTAAAATAACATGAATGTACTGTTGTTGGTACAGAGTTCTGATATTCTTCTTGTTTTGGCTCACAGGAAAAATGGAGGCTGCTTCCAGCATTTTTAAAGGTAATTGTTTCACATTTAATAATAATTGGTTATTTTTCAGATGAAAAGGTCAAGAAATAAGCCATTTTTTAAAGATTAAATTTTTGTCATCAACATTTTTTGATTTTGTGTAGCTGTGTTGCTAGGTTTTGGAAATACAAGGAATTATAAGGTAAAATCCCTGCCTGAAAGGTGCTGGTTTGGGGAATGGTAGTCTAATTTTAGAGAGAAGTAGTAGTACATGCATAGTAGCATGGCACATGATTGAAAACCAAAGTGCTATCAGCAAAAGAGCGATGGTCAGAGAGGGCCACCCAAATGAAGTGAGACATAAACCACATCTTAAGAGAAGAAGGTTTAAGCTGAAAGCTGGGTGCAGAGAGTATGGCTTAATCAAGGTGTTCAAGAGGAGCCTCCACAGGGTCTGCAGGAAACAGCGACCAGTCAAGAGGAGTTGCTGAATGTGATACGATGTGGTGTCGGGCTTCAATTCAATTTCCAAGAGCTTATGCTAAGAAGTAGTGAGTACCACAGCGAGAGACCACTTGGTACCCGCTAGGATAGCTATGATCAAAATAGAATGTTAATAAGGGTGTGGAGGAATGGGAACTGTCCACTGTAGGAACGTAAAGTGTTATAACCACTTTGGAAAACAGGCTGGCAGTTTCTCAAATGGTTAAACAAAAAGTTACCACATCCTCCAGCAATTCCACTCCTAGATATCTGCCCACGAGAAGTGAAAACGTGTCCATGCAGAAACCTGTACACAAATGCTCATAGCAGTGTTATTCATAATAGCCAAGAGTGGAAACAACCCAAATGGACATCAGCTGCTGGATGGATACACAAAATCCGATATATCTGTACAACAGAGTATTATTTGGCAATAAAAATAAATTGAGTATATTACCTGCTGCAACATGGACGAATCTTGAAAGCATTGTGCTAAGTGAAAGAATGGAGACTTGAAAAATGAGGCTGGTCACGGTGGATCATGCCTGTAATCCCAGCACTTTGGGAGGCTGAGGTGGGCAGATCACGAGGTCAGGAGTTTGAGACCAGGCTGGCCAACATAGTGAAACCTCATCTCTACTAAAGATACAAAAAATTAGCTGATGTGGTGGTGGGCCCCTGTGATCCCAGCTACTTGGGAGGCTGAGACAGGAGAATCGCTTGAACCTGGGAGGCAGAGGTTGCAGTGAGCCGAGATCGCACCACTGCAGTCCAGCCTGGTGACAGTGTGAGACTCCGTCTCAAAAAAAGAAAAATGAGTAGAGTTTTGTCTCTACTCATTTTGAACTCTACTCTAGAATTCAGTTGGGTGTTATGGGCAGAGGGAAGAGTGCTGGGAAATGAGGCTGGGAAAGTTGTCGGGGCCAGATTCCTGATCAGATTTGAAAGCCATGTTAAGGATTTTGCTTTTCTTCTAAAAGCCATAGGAAGCTATTGAGTTTCTAAGTAGTGGATTGACCAAGAATCAAATAAAATGGTCGTAAGGTCAATAAATTTTTCTTTTCCTCTAGGAGACCAGGTCTTGCTACATTGCCCAGGCTGGATTTAAACTCTTGAGTTTGATCCCCCTGCCTCTGCCTCCTGAGTAGCTGCAACTATAGGAATGTAACACCTTGCCCGGCTTTTTGTTATTTTTTAAAAGGAGCTGCACATAAATGGAGAAGAAGGTGCTGGGCACAGTGGCTCACACCTGTAATCCCAGCACTTTGGGAGGAAGAGACAAGGTGGATCATTTAAGGTTGGGAGTTTGAGATTGACTAGCCTGGCCAACATGGTGAAACCCTGTTTCTACTAAAAATACAAAAATTAGCTGGGCACAGTGGCTCACACCTGTAATCCCAGCTACTCAGAAGGCTAAGGCACCTGAACCACTTGATGCAGGGAGGCGGACGTTGCAGTGAGCCAAGATCGCACCCTTGTACTCCAGCCTGGGCAATACAGCGAGACTGTCTTCAAAAAAAATTTTTTTTTTTTTTGTTAAAAACTAAGATACAAATACACACATTAGCCTGGGCCAGAATCATCAGTATCACTGTCTTCCACCTCCGTGCCTTGTCCCACTGGAGGGTCTTTATGGACAATAACACACATGGAGCTATCATCTTCTAGGATAACAATGCTTACTTCTAGAATACTTCCTGAGGGGCCTGCCGGAGGCTCTTCTTGAGGAGGGGGTCACTCTTTTCAGAAATACACACTATGAAATCAAATCAAGTCGTAAGTCGTCAGGCGATAGGAATTTTTCAGCTCCGTTATAATCTTTATAGGACTGTTGTCAGATATATGCTTCATAGTTGAATGAAGTGTTATGTGGCACATGACCATATATTCACATACTCATATTTTGATTTCCGAAAGTCAGATTACTTCTCAAGAAGGAAAACTGTCGAGGATATACTAGTAAGATGATGCAGAAATGGAATGAGAACACACTAATGAAAAAATTTACTAAATAAAATTCATGGATTTTTTTTCTCACTTTGGTTTTGATAAAAATTTGATGTTCACCTATTATTAGATTCCATTATATGATTTATTATTTTGTTGCTAACCTGTTTACTTTCTCTTTCTATTTGTTTAGGTGAAAGGCCTTGTGAAACAGCATATAGATTCATTTAACTATTTCATTAATGTAGAGGTAAGCATCAGACATTAGAAATAGACATAAACTAAGGATTAATTGGAAGCCAGAGTCTTTACTAATGTTGCATTTTCCACTGCAGATAAAGAAGATAATGAAAGCCAATGAAAAGGTTACAAGTGATGCTGACCCTATGTGGTACTTAAAGTAAGGAACCAACTATTCTTAATTTGCTATGTTAGATCTATGTGGGTTACATCTAACATTTTTTAAAGTGAGTGAAGTTGCTATCAAAACTCTTTTAAAATCATCGTCTTGGCCAGGCGCAGTGGCTTATGCCTGTAATACCCAGCACTTTGGGAGGCCAAGGTGGGCAGATCACCTGGGGTCAGGAGTTCGAGACCAGCCTGGCCAACATGGTTAAACCCTGTCTCTACTAAAAATACAAAATTAGCCAGGCGTGGTGGTGCACATCTGTAATTCCAGATACTCAGGAGGCTGAGGCAAGAGAATCACTTGAATCTGGGACAGGGAGATTGCAGTGAGCTGAGACTGCCACTGCACTCCAACTCGGGCGACAGAACAAGACTCCGACTCAAAAAAAAAACAGAAAAAAGAAATCATTGTCTTTTATTAACTATAAAGTGCTCAAATTAAATTTTTAACTGGCAAATTATAATGAGTTATGGTTGGGAAATTTTTGAAACTATTAGATTTTATATATTTAAATTTTTATTTTGAAACAATGTTAAGCTTAAAAGAAAAACTGCAAAAATAGTACAAAGAGTTCTTCAATATTCTTCACCAAGCCTTCACTGATACTAACATCTTACATAACCATAGCACAATGATCAAAACCAGGAAGTCAGCACTGATATGATGTGGTCTACTAATCTGTAGACCTTATTTGATGTTTTCTCACAAATGTTCTTTTTCTGGTGTAGGAATCAGTCCAGAGCTCCGTGTTATGTTTAGTTGTCTTGTATCCTTAGTCTCCTCAATTTTTGACAGTCCCTCCATCTTTCTTGGTCTTTCATGACATTGACACTTTTGAACAATCTAGTCAGTATTTGTAGAAGTTCCTTTAATTTGAGTTTGTATGACATGTGATCATTATTAGATTGGGTTTTACTTTTTTGGCAAGAATACCACAGAAGCAATGTTTTGTGTTCTCACTGATTCATATTGGGGTTACAGATGCCAGTATGTTTTATTACTGATGATTTTAACTTTGTTCACTTGGTTAAGGTAGAATCTTCCAGATTTCTCCACTGAAAAGTTACTATTTTTCCTTTTGTAGTTAATAAGTATCTTATAGGGAGATTCTTTGAGGCTAGGCAACTACCCTTTCTCATCATAATTTCACCAACAATTTTTGGCATACATTGATGATTCTTACCTATAACAGTTATTATTGTGGGCTTACCTAAGGGTGAACCTTTATTTCTATCATTCCTTCTGCATTGATACTGGAATTCTATACGCAATAGTTTCCTCTTCCCCTCACTTATCTCTCTATATTATTAATTTATATCAATTTGGACTCATGGATGTTTTATTTTATTCTATGAGTACTATCATATATGTATCCAGTACTGTCATTTTTCTGTTGTTCAGACTGTTTCAGCTTTGACCATAGGGAGACCCTTCAGATTGACTCCTGTGTCCTTTCATGATGCCACCATTATTTTTTGAGCACTCCTTTGCTTTCTCACACTGTAAGATGTAGTTCATCTGGTATGCCCCTGTCCTAGATTTGGAATCAAGGAGCCCCAGAGTCTCCCTTTTGTTGGAAAATAGTACTTAGAATCCAAGATATGAACACTAAGATTTCAGCAGGCAGAGCTCAGAAATATGTGTATGTATATGAGCACATACATGCAGACACATCTATATTTCTTTATCCTATCCATTTTTACATATATTAAAAACCATGCAGACTGATACCTCCAGTTTCAGTTCAGCACTGCAGGACTCATTCTAACCTTTTTCCTTTCCTTAACTTTTATCCCAATAATGAGAAATCTGGCTCCCATTGTCTGCAATATTTAAAAAAATTTTTTTTTCAATCCTAGACTATACATAAAGTTTCAGAATTGTTAACTCATATCTCTGTGAGATAAAATTTACTAGAGTATAAGATCTGTGCACTGTCCTTTTTATCTTTAGCCTCTCAATGTCCAGTCACAATATTGTCTCCCAGGGTTACTTACTTTAGTTCTTTTCTTTATTTTTTCAGTATGTGAAACATTATGGTGTAAGAGTTAGACTTGCACAAAAAAGTATATTCAGAAAATAGTTGTTCCACTTCCAGTTCTTTCCACCCTGTTCCCAGCCACTCTCCATAGGTAACCATTCTCATTAGTTTTCGCTTTATCCTTTTTATCCTTCTTTTGCACAAATGAGCGTATTTATTTTTTTGCCTTTATGGCCTCATCTTTCTTTTACAAATGATAGCATATCATCAGTACTCTTTGCACTTTGCTCTTTCATTAAGTATCGTTTTTAGGGAGCTGTATGTCCAGTATTTTTGTTAAGAGATTTGTAATATTTTTTAAAAGATACTTTGATAATATTTCCCTTCTTTGTAAAGCTATATGTACTATCAGTTCAAGAAGATCTCCAATTTTAATATTTAATTTGTTGTCCTTAGCAAGATAAGCATATATCAAAACATAATCTTTGTATTTGGAAGGAAAATAGCTTGTTTGCTTTTATGATCTTTGAAGAAGTATAATTCGTACATTAATTTGCTTTTCAGATATCTTAATATCTACGTTGGGCTTCCTGATGTTGAAGAAAGCTTCAATGTAACTAGACCAGTGTCCCCTCATGAGGTAATTACGGACCTTACTTTAACTGGACTTGTTTGCTTTAACTCAGAGTGTGCCCTTAATATATACTCTTAAAAGATCATTTAAAAACAGGATGGGGGGGACATTCTTTTGAGAAAAAGGGATTAAAGTTCAATGTGGGCCATACTTCTACTACAGAAGGAGCACTTTGAAGTGGTCAGGACCCTGTTGCAGAGAGAAGGACCAGTAACTATCAAATTCCTGATTCTCTTTCAGTGCCGTTTGAGAGACATGACATACTCTGCCCCTATTACAGTGGATATTGAATATACCCGAGGCAGCCAGAGGATCATCCGCAATGCCTTACCCATCGGCAGGTGAGAAATGAAATCTGTATTAGAGCCACATTGCCTGGATTCCAGCCCCATGATGTGACCCCATTTCCTCATCTGAAAAATGCAAGAAATGCTGCCTATTTCATAGGTCCAATGAGTCAGCATGTGTAAAGCACTTAGAATAATGTCCAGCATATAGTTGTGGTCGTTACCATTTATTAATTGTAAAACCTTTTCTAAAAAGTTGAGGAAAATGTTTCCCTTTCCTACTGTAACTCTAAGCTGCTAGGGAAACACTAGGTATGATAGCATTTCCGTGAACTCTCCTGGACAGGCCTTGGTGGATTCCAGGTATATTCTGAGATTGAGTTTTCCTGGAATTTAACTTTTTCTCATCTACAAGTATTTAAGGGAGAAATTACTTACTTGCCTGGTACAAGTTTGGAAATGATAGCATCCACTTGTGCTTTTGCAATCTGCCTTTCCTGATTAGGGAAATACATTGACTCTCCTTTTAGAAATGGACAAAACCCACAATATTATGAGGTGAATAATGATATTAGACTTTAAACTTAGTCCACATAATTTCTGTTCAAGTGTTTTTCCCCCTCTCAAAAGTGCTAAGAGCACTTTTGAACAAATATCCATTTGTTCAGTAAATATATACCAACCGCCTATCACTTCTTATGTATGATGCTGAGTACTTAGGTGAGTAAAAGATACACAGAATATAGTTCCTATTGGCTACCTTCATTCACAGCTGTCAGGGAAGACTGGCATATGTAATTATGGCACCATCTGGTAAGGGGTCTAGAAGTCCAGAGTTTTATGGGAACATGCAGGTTTAACAAATCCTTCTCCTACACTTCCCTCAAAGGAAGGGGTAATTTGTATTGTTTCTCTCCTCATTCTTCAATTAGAAAAATAAGTAAGACATTAAAATATTCACCTTGGTTTTAGCAGGACTGTTTATCAGTGTTTTTGTTCTTGATTTTGTTTTTGTTTTTTTGAGACGGAGTCTTACTCTGTTACCGAGGCTGGAGTGCAGTGGCGTGATCTCGGCTCACTGCAACCTCTGCCTCCTGGGTTCAAGTAATTAGCCAGCGTAAGCCTCCTGAGTAGCTGGGATTATAGGCGTGTGCCACCATACTTAGCTAATTTTTGTATTTTTTAATAGAGATGGGGTTTCGCCATGTTGGCCAGGCTAGTCTTGAACTCCTGACCTCAGGCGATCTGCCCGCCTTGGCTTCTCAGAGTGCGGGGATTATGGGTGTGAGCCACCGCACCTGGCCTATCAGCGTTAAGATGAGAACGTCTCTCTTTCTTATACATGGACCATACTAGTGTCCATGTATAAGTTTTGGACCATAGCTAAATTATGAACTAGATTGACTGTTGTGAAGAAAAGGCAAGAGAGACTGGAGGAAAACATAAATTCGTAAGATTGATGGTTTAAATCCTGGTTTAAAGAGGGGCCATGTAACTAGCATTTGTTGAATACCTGCTTCGTGCCATACTGTGATAGGCAGTGTTGTTTGGTAGCCTCGCATTCATAAAAATGACCTCTAGTCATTAGAATGCTTATGTGTACTATGCATTATCTAAATTACATATAGAATCTCATTTATTTTTTGGAGTAAAAAGATTTTAGTTTAATCCAAATTATAGTTGTGCTTGGTTAGAAATCAAACAGTACATAAAAACATTTGATTCAAAACAGTAACCTCCCTCCCCTTCCTCACCTTTCATCCCATTCCCAACTTCGTGACTATTTCTGTTATTTTTTCTGGGGGTTGTTACATCCATAACTTTATTTTGTGTGTGTGTGTGTTGCAGGGGGTGGGGTTGTTTGGTTTTTTTTTTGAGACGGAGTCGCACTCTGTTGCCCAGGCTGGAGTACAGTGGCATGATCTCTGCTGTCTACAGCCTCCGCCCCCCAGGTTCAAGTGATTCACCCACCTCTACCTCCTGAGTAGCTGGGATTACAGGTGCCTGCCACCACGCCTGGCTAATTTTTTCTTGTTTTTACTAGAGACGGGTTTCACCATGTTAGTTAGGCTGGTCACAAACCCCTGACCTCATGTGATCCACTCGCCTCGGCCTCCCAAAGTGCTGAGATTACAGGCATGAGCTACCGTGCATGGCCAATATCCGTAACTTTAAATGTGATGCTTTGACCTCTATTTCTTGATACATTAACTGTAAACATTATGTTTTGCCTCCTGATATATGGGGTGTGGCTTAGCTTACCTGTGTCACCTACTTTGCTTCTCCCTTCCTCTTCCCGAATTTTCCTTCTTGTTTTTAATTCTCTTTTTGGTTACTGTAGTAACTGTAATATTCTTATATCTTCATGTCGTATTACATAACTTTAGTCAGTGTGTTCATTTCCCTTGATGTAAAATGACAATATTCTTATTTCTATCTTCCCATTACTATTTCCTTTTGAATGTAAGTTATTTTGAAGACTTAAGATTTCCCAATTGGTGCTTTATGTCAATTTTTGGAGCTTTGTAGAGACGTGTTTCTATAAATGTTTCGTGTTTGTTTGGAAACAAGGGGTGTTCTCCAGTTGTTTTGTGCCATTGTCTGTGTTTTTCCTTCAGATCGGACTTGTTAATTGTGTTGTTTAGATGTTTTGTATCTGCATTGCTTTTTGATTTGTTTGTTCTATCAGTTACTACAATAGGTATGTTAAAATCTCCCTCTGTGGTGGTGGATTTGTCCATTTTCTTTATGGTTTTGTGTATTTTTGCTTTTTTGAAGCTGTGATATTAGGTGCATAGAAGTTTAGAATTGTTAAGTCTTCCTAGTAAATTGAACCTTTGATTATTATACATTTATCTTCTTTATCTCTTGTAATATTCTTTGCCTTGAATCTTATTTTGTCTGCTCTTAGCGTAGCCACGTTTGCTTTCTTTTGGTTATATTTCTGGCATATCATTAAAGAAATTATTGTCTGTTTAATCTTTTATATGGGCTGGGCACAGTGGCTCACACCTGTAATCCCAGCACTTTGGGAAGCTGAGGCGGGCAGATCACCTGAGGTTGGGAGTTCGAGACCAGCCTGGCCAACATGGTGAAACCCCGCCTCTACTAAAAATATAAAAATTAGCTGGGCGCGGTGGTGCACATCTGTAATCCCAGCTACTTGAGAGACTGAAGCATGAGAATTGCTCGAACCCGGAAGGCAGAGATTGCAGTGAGCCGAGATTATGCCACTGTACTCTGGCCTGGGCAATAGAGCGAGACTCCATCTAAAAAAAAAATCTCTTAAATGTCCTTACGTTTTGAGTTTAGTTGAAGTAAACTGCATATGGCTACATTTTAAAAAAAATTGTCTTGAGAATTTAGTTCAATTATATTTGTTATATATATACATACATATATACATATATATTTGAATGTATATCTGTCAACTTATTCTATATTTTAAAGCTGTCTAGCTTTTCATGTTTCAAGTTTTTTCCATTTTTGTTTTTGGATAATGGAAGATTTTTTTTTCTCACCCTTCCCCAATTGATTTAAAAGTCATATGCAGTATTTCTGATTGTTTATGTTTATCTTAGAAATTTTGAAATGTATACTTAACAAAGTTTAAAAATAAACAATATCTTTATTCTCCTCCTGGCAAGAACAAAGACTTTAGAAAGCTTTTAAGTTGGATCAAATCAGTCACTTTGACTTATATGCTTTTGTTGTACCAAATTTTTGTTCTATCTTGTTTTGTTTTGGTCTTTTTGAGACGGTCTCACTCTGTTACCCAGGCAGGAGTGCAGTGGTACACTTATTGAGTGTACTCATTGAGGCTCACTGCAGCCTTAACCTCCTGGGCTCAAGTGATCCTCCCACCTCCAACCTCCCCAGTAACTGGGACTGTAAGTGCACCACCACACCTGGCTAATTTTTGTATTTTTTGTAGAGACAGGGTTTTGCCATGTCGTCCAGGCTGGTCTCGAGCTCCTGGGCTCAAGTGATCCACCCGCCTCGGTCTCCCAAAGCACTGGGAATTGCAGGCATGAGCCACCATTCGTGGCATGTTTTTTTTTTTTTTTTTTTTGAGATGGAGTCTCACTCTGTTGCCCAGGCTGGAGTGCAATGGCGTGATCTTGGCTCATTGCACCCTCCACCTCCCAGGTTCAAGCGATCCTCCTGCCCCATCCTCCTGAGTAGCTGGAACTACAGCCGTGCGCCACCACACCCAGCCAATATTTTTTATATTTTTAGTAGAGACGGGGTTTCACCACATTGGCCAGGGTGGTCTTGATTCCCTTGACCTTGTTATCCGCCCGCCTCGGCCTCCCAAAATGCTGGGATTACAGGCGTGAGCCACTGCGCCTGGCCTCCCTGTCATGTTTTTTAACCTATGAATTAGAAATTGTTTTTGTCTTACGAAGTTCATATTTGTTTATATCCACACATGTTAGTTTCCATTTTCTTTGCTCACTGAATATTTTTACACGTCAGACTTTTGGTTAGTGTTCATTTTCCATCTTCCTGAAGATGAATTTTTTTTACAAATTTATTAGTGAGGGCCTATTAGTACATTAGTAACTTCTCTCAGTTTTTGTCTGGAAATATCTTTATGTTGACCTCATTCTGAGTGAATACTTAGCAGAATACACAAATTGAGGTTGGCAGTTACTTCCTCTGAGCACTTTGAGCACATTGCTCTGTGTCATTGATTGTTGTGAAGTTATTGTGTATCCTTTCCTTTTTGGTAGCCTCCCTTTTTTTCTGGCTGGGTTTTAAATCTGATCTCTAATTTTGGTGTTTAGTATCTTGACTGTGATATGCTTAGGTGTAGCTTTCTTTTTATTATCTTGTGCAGGTGTTACTGTGAGGATTTATGTCTTTCATGTATCTTTAAAACTTTACAGCTATTATCTCTTTGAATAGGACTTCTCACCCATTCTGTGTATTTTTGCCATCTAGAAGTCTGATTAGATGTTTATTAGTCACTCTCTCTCTATCCTTCCCTGACTCTTAAACTCTCTTTCATACCTTCCATCTCTATGTCTTTCTGAGATACATTCTCAGTAATTTCTTCAGATGTCTTTTCCAGCCCAGTAATTATATCTTCAGCAATATCAAATCTGTTATTATCCAACCTATTTCTACATTTTTAAGTCAGTGCTTAAAATTTCCATTTCTAGTAAGTTTTGCTTAGTTCTTTTTCCAGACTGCCTGGTTAGTTTTCATAGCCTGTTGTTCCTTACACTTGGATGCGTCATGCTATTGCCAAGTAACTGATGAGAATCACTTTGTCTTCCATGAAGGAAGTATTGCTGTCATTTCTGACTCTCACTAAAGCTGTACGCAAAGTTTAAACCAAACATTTGAGGTTTTTGGTTTTTTGTTTTGTTTTTTAAGAGAGCCTCATTCTGGAGTGCAGTGGCGCGATCCCGGCTTATGGCAACTTCCACCTCCAAGTTCAAGCGATTCTCCTGTCTCAGCCTCCTGAGTAGCTGGGACTACAGGCACACACCACCACACCCAGCTAATTTTTTGTATTTTTAGTAGAGATGGGGTTTCACCATGTTGACCAGGCTGCTCTTGAACTCCTGGCCTCATATGATCCACCCACCTTGGCCTCCCAAAGTGCTGGGATTACAGGCATGAGCTTCTGCACCCAGCCTGAGTTTTTATCGTCTGTACTAGACGAGCAGCATGCCTGAGAAAATACTTCGTTTTGCTTGGCTTCCATGCAGTTGCTATTTCTCTGCCTTTTCTAACATAGTGCATAGACAGACCCTTGGTGAGGTGGTGTGCACTGCATGTTTTGTATTTTTTGCAGCTTTTACCATTGACAGCCTACATGTGATATTTTCTTTTGTTTTATTTTATACAGAATGCCCATAATGCTACGTAGTTCAAACTGTGTTCTTACTGGAAAAACGCCAGCAGAATTTGCCAAACTGAACGAATGTCCTTTAGATCCAGGTATGTGTAAAGTCTTGGATTTGCCCCACTTTCCTTATTCTTTTATTCTGCTGCTGCTGTTGTTTTAACATTTTGTCTCAAAACAGTGCCAACTTTTCTACTTTATAATGAACTTGTTCACAAAACACCCAGAAATTTGTCTCTAGCTTTATCTAGCTTTATGCTATTAGTCTGTATTTCTTTTTTTTTTCTTTTTTTTTTTTCGAGACAGTCTCTCACTCTGTCACCTAAGCTGGAGTGCAGTGGTGTGATCTCAAGCAGTCCTCCCACCTCAGCTTCACAAACAGCTGGGACTACAGGCTTGTGCCACCATGCCCAGCTCATTTTTGTATTTTTAGTAGAGATGGTGTTTTGCTATGTCATCCTGGCTGATCTCCTGGACTCATCCACCTTAGCTTCCCCAAATGCTGAGATTACAGGCGTGAACCACTGTGCCCAGCCCTATTAGTCTATATTTCTCAAAGACATACTGTTTCTTCTTTTATTTCAGACTTAAGACTTTAATATGCCACATTCTTGTTTATTGCCATGATTTGTCAGTCTTTTCTATCTTTGGCCAGCAGTTTCTTTTGGTATGCCTAAAAATTCAAGAATAATCTTCCAAAGTTACTGGCCTTGCCTCGCTGAAAAAAATCAAGTATCTCACTTCAGGCTCAAGTATTTCACTTCAGGCTGTTTTAAATGCAGTAAAGCCAGGGGAAGATGAAAGTATTTTTTGGTTTACATTTTGAAAAGTTTTATTTTTGTGCCTATTTCTAGGCAATTTCTTTTGTAAAATTTCAAACTTAGAACTTAACAGGAAGTTTATCTTAATTCTTTAACTCATATTTCACATTGATTTATTTGAACTTATAGTTGCTTTAATCTTATTCCTGTAAAGTTACATTGTTGTAGAATCTCAGAAGTTTTGGAAAGAAGTTAATGAAGAATGTGACTTTACTAGACTGTAACAGAATGTTGCATAAGTCGAATATGTTGTATTGTTTTTGCTTATATTCTGCAGGTATAAAATGAAGTATTACTTTATCCTACTCTGAATTGTGTGCAAAAAAAATAAATGATGATGCATGAATTTTTTCGAATATGCAATATTATTTGGAAACCTAATCTTAATCTACCATTATCACTGATTTGTTAGAAAACTTAGAGTAAATTTCAGTTTATATTGAAAATTGTCAGTTACACTTGTACTTAAGAGCTCTGACATCTAATTTATTTAACTTGTTTTTTCATTCACTTTCTACATATGTCAGGGGCTGGTGATTCATAGACCAATAAGATATATTTCCTGTCCTCAAGATTTTATACAAATATAGCTCATTTGTATAAAATAATGTGCTGATCTTCAGTCCATAAAACAACATCAGATGGGCACAATGGCTCATACCTATGATCCCAGCGCTTTGAGAGGCTGAGGCAGGAGGATGGCTTAAGACAGCGAGTCAGCCTGAGAAGCATAGTGAGACCCTGTTGTTGGAAGAAATTTAAAAATTAGCTAGGCGTGGTGGCACATGCCTGTAGTCCTAGCTACTCAGGAGACTGGGGCGGGCGAATCACTTGAGGTTAGGAGTTCAAGGTTGCAGTGAGCTATGATTGTGCCACTGCACTCCAACCTGGGCAACAGAGGGAGATCCTTTCTCAAAAAATAAAATCAGCAAACCCCTTTGAATCAAGTGTTAGCCAGTGCCATGAAGCAGTAGAAAAGGTAATCTGATTCACAAGATTCTTGCCATTACTAAATCAACACTGGTTGAGGAATAAATGATTAAGTTTTTCTTGTTTCCTTTGGGTAGGTGGCTACTTCATTGTTAAAGGAGTAGAAAAAGTTATTCTTATCCAAGAGCAGCTGTCTAAGAACAGGATCATCGTGGAGGCTGATAGAAAAGGAGCCGTTGGAGCTTCAGTTACCAGGTAAGATGGTGTCCTTAAAAAATATTGGTCATTCAATTAGTCCTAAATGGCTATCTTTCAATACAGAGGGAGCCAGTTATTACCTCTAAAAGCAGGCATTGTAATAGTTAAGCTATCTGCATTCAATTTATTATGAAAGTCTGGAAGCATAGGGTATTGATTTTAAAATTTCAGTGATGGGAGTCTGAGACATCATTTGAAAAGTCACTGTTTAAGCTGAATTTTATCTTAGCTTACAGAACATGAAAGGAGATTTTTAAAGAGAAAAAATATAAAACCACTCTTAAGTTTTTCATGCTCCTTTTCAGCCTTTTACCATTTATTTGTGTATTCCTGCAGCAGTATGATCAGGGACTATTTGACCCTTAATACTAAATGACCTATATTATGGACTTAACACCCTATTGTTAGTTTTCTAGACCAGCCTCTTTCACAGTGTACTCATTTTTACAACAGTATCCCTTTCGAGGCTTCTGTAACTTTTTATTTTCACATGTAATTTGAAATGTGGAGGTTAATGAGTTCTGGGAATAGAAAGATTTGTGGCATAGATAAGATGTCAGAGTGTAGTAGTTTCCCGTTTGATAACCTACAACGAACTGATTAACTCAGAGTTTCTGTACTTTTCTTTCTGATGGAGAGGCAGTTAACAATGATGGTCATTCGTCGAGTACTTACCAGCAGCCAGGCAAAATACTAGATATATTATTTGTCACCTCAGTCTTCCAAGATAAGTGGTACTGTTAACATCTTCATTTTACAACTAACAGGCCTTAAGCTCAGGGGTACCTTGACTGTAAGGGGTAGATAGCCTTTGAACCCAGATATAGTTAATTCTATAGTCCATGTCTTCCCACTATCTAAACTTTGGAGCCAGGGCAATTTCAATTTGAGTTTGAATCCTAAAGCCTTTGTTTCCTAGATATGAGGCACTGGAACGTGCAGTTACTTAACTTCTCTAAGTCTTGGTTTCCTCCTATGTGATTTTGAGATAATACTTCAAAGTTTGACTATGTAGAAGATTAGAGCTAATATAAGTAACGTGGGTAACAATGCATAGTAGCAGGTAATCTGTGTGTGTTACTAATGTGGTTGATTAGAGCTTTTAAAATGCTTTGAAATCCATTAGAAATTTTATAACTAACACAGATACCAATAGAAGGATATTCCTTTCTTTTGGCTTTACTATATACCAAGACTGTGGGTATGTTTTGTTGAATTACTAGTTTAAAAACTCACATAAATTCATTTCTTTTTAATTTCCTCTTTATGGTTAAGGCCCATATTATAAAATTGGCCTTGTATATATGCTCTACACTGGATCAAAGTAATTCAGGTGGAGTCAAAGTGAAGTTGGTCAGAAAGTAGTTGTCACTCATTCACACACAGAACTTCCATCATAATCTCAAAGTCAAAGAAAAATTTATCATGTTTTTAAATGTTCACAGAAGTGGCAGCTGGGCAGGAAAGGGATTGTCTTTTTAAAGTACTTACTAGAAAGGACCTTGTCATTGTTGTTGATCAGTTGACCCTTGTTGATTAATGATCATTGCTATTGCATGTTATTAGCTTGAAACTCAGTGGGGATGCAGTTTAACCAACTTGTATTTACTCATAGCTCTACCCATGAGAAAAAAAGCAGAACCAATATGGCTGTGAAACAAGGACGATTTTATTTGAGGCATAATACTTTGTCAGAAGATATACCCATTGTCATCATATTTAAGGTAAAGCTGCAGCTCTCTTCTGAAAATTATAAGAATTCTTTCTCTGGTTTATTTACATATATAATTAGAGATTTGGAAGGTAAGGAATTTTTGGAGTAGAAAGATTTGTGATGTAAGTTGTCAGTCATATGATGTATTTTAAATTGAAAGCTGGCTGGGCATGGTGGCTCATGCCTGAAATCCCAACATTTTGGGAGGCCAAGATGGGCAGACTGCCTGAGCCCAGGAGTTTGAGACCAACTTGGGCAACATGGTGAAACCCCCATCTCTACCAAAAAAAAAAATAATAATAATAGCTGGCTGTGGTGGTGTGCACCTCTACTCCCAGCCACCCAGGAGGCTGAGGTGGGAGGATGGCTTAAGCCTGGGAGGCAAAGGTTGCAGTGAGCTGAGATTGTGCCACTCTGCTCCAGCCTGGACAACATAGTGAGAACTCATCTCTACAAATAATAAAAACATTAGCCAAGCTTGGTGGCGTGTGCCTATAGTTTCACCTATTTGGGTTGCTGAGATGGGAGGATCACACAAGCCCAGGAAGTCAAGGCTGCAGTGAGCCATGATCATGCCACTGCACTCCAGCCTGGGCAATACAGCAAGACCCTATCTCAAAACTAAAGAAAAAAATCAGCTTATTTGTGAATTGTTGGCCTAGAATGCAAAAGACATTTTCCATAGAAACAATATTGAAATGGTATAGTGTTCTTAGATACAGGCATACTTCAGAGATACTGCTGGTTTTGTTCCAGACCACCACAATAAAGCTAATATCACAGTAAAGTGAGTCACACGAATATTTTACTTTCCCAGTGTATACAAAAGTTATGTGTATACCATACTGTAGTCTGTTAAGTGTACAATAGCATTATGTATAAAAAATACATGCCTCAATTAAAATATACTTTTTTGCTAAAAAATTGTAACAATTATCTGAGTCATAATCTTTCAGTGAGTTAGAATCTTTTTACTGGTAGAGGGTCTTGCCTCAGTGTTGGTGGCTACTGACTAATCAGGGTGGTGGTTGCTGAAGGTGGCTATGGCATTTTCTTAAAATAAGACATCAGTGAAGTTTGCCACAGCTATTGACTCTTACTTCGTGAAAGATTTCTCTGTAGCACACAATGCTGTTTGATAGCATTTTACCCACAGTAGAACTTCTTTCAAAAATTAGAGTCACTTGTCTTAAGCCCTGCTGCTGCTTTGTCAATGAAGTGTACGTAATATTCTACATCCTTTTTTGTTATTCCAACAATATATACAGCCTCTTCACCAGTATTAGATTCCATTTCAAGAAATCACTTTCTCTGCTCATCATTAAGAAGCAACTCCTCACCTGTTCAAGTTATATCATGAGATTACACCAATTCAGTCACATCTTCAGGCTCCACTTCTACTTCTAGTTCTCTTGCTATTCCCACCACATCTGCAGCTACTTTCTTCACTCAAGTCTTAAACCCCTCAAAGTCATCCTAGAGGATGGGAAGCAGCTTCTTTCAAACTTTTGTTAATGTTGATATTTTTACTCTTCTCATGAGTCACAGATATATAGACATTCTTTTTTTTTTTTTTTTAAGGTGAAAGCAAGTTTGTAAGAAAGTAAAGAAATGAAAGAATGGCTACTCCATAGGCAGAGCAACCCCAAGGGCTGCTGGTTGCCCATTTTAATGGTTATTTCTTGATTATATGCTAAACAAGGGGTGGATTATTCATGAGTTTTCTGGGAAAGAGGTGGGGAGTTCCCAGAATTGAAGTTTCCTCCTCCTTTTAGACCATATAGGGTAACTTCCTGACGTTGACATGGCATTTATAAACTATCATGGCGCTGGTAGGAGTGTGAGGACGACCAGAGGTCACTCTCATTGCCATCTTGGTTTTAGTGGGTTTTGGCTGGCTTCCTTACTGCAGTCTGTTTTATCAGCAAGGTCTTTATGACCTGTATCTTGTGCCAACCTCCTGTCTCATCCTGTGACTAAGAATGCCTTAACCTCCTTGGAATGCAGCCCAGTTGGTCTCAGCCCCTGTTCAAGAGAGAGTCACTGTGGTTCGAACACCTCTGACATATTTCCCTCTTCCCCTTTTATAAGACAACCCTAGTCCTAAGGTTCGTAGAAGGATGAAGACCCATCTTCCATAACTTCTTCAGGCTGAATAGGAATGATGATATTCCTGCCTAACTATTAGGGTCTCTCGTATTCAGGGGAATCACAGATATTCTTATTGGCATCTAGAAGAGTGAATCCTTTCCAGAAGGTTTCCAGTTTACTTTGTCCAGATCCATCAAAGGAATCACTATCTATGGCAGCTATAGCCATAAGACTTGAAAGTTGAAATTACTTCTTTATTCATGGGCTGCAGAATAGATGTTGTGTTAGCAAGCACAAAAACATTGATCTTGTACATCTTTATCAGAACTCTTGGTGACTGAGTTCATTATCAATGAGCAGTAATGTTTTTAAAGGATCTTTTTTTCTTAGCAATTGTTCTCAACAGTAGACATAAAATATTCAGTGAACTATACTGTCAACTGATGCGCTGTCATCCAGACTTTGTTGCTTCATTGGTAGAGCACAGGCAGAGTAGATATAGCATAATTCTTAAGAGCCTTACGATTTTCAGAATGGTCAATGAGCACTGACTTGAACTTTTTCTAGACCCTCACAAGAAAGTCAGCCTGTCCTTTGAAGCTTTGAAGCCAGGCATTGACCTCTCCAGCTGTCAAAGTCCTAGACAGCATGTTAGAAGTCTTTCAATAGAAGTCTGTTTCATCTACATTGAAAATCTGTTGTTTAGTGTAGACACCTTCATCAGTGATCTTAGCCAAATCTTCTGGATAACTTGCCGCAGCTTCTCCATCAGCACTTGCTGCTTCGCCTTGCACTTTTATGTTATGGAGATGGCTTCTTTCCTTAAATCTCATGAACCAGCCTCTGCTAGTTTCCAACTTTTCTTCTGCCCCTTCCTCCCCTCTCTCAGCCTTCATAGAACTGAAGAGAGTTAGGCCCTTACTCAGGATTATGCTTTAACTTATTGTGGCTGGTTTGCTCTTCTATCCAGACCACTAAAACCGTCTACATATCAGCAATAAGCCTGTTTCCCTTTCTTATCGTTGATATGTTCACTGGAATAGCACTTTTAATTTCCTTCAAGAACTTTTCCTTTGTGTTCACAACTAGTCTAATTGGTGCAAGAGGCCTAGTTTTTGGCCTGTCTCAGCTTTTGACACGCCTTTCTTTCTCAACTTAATCGTTTCTACCTTTTGATTTATGGTGACAGATATGCAACCCTTTTTTTTACTTGCATACTTAAGAAGCCATTCTAGCATTATTAATTGGCCTAATTTCACTATTGTTGTGTCTCAAGGAATAAGGAGGCTCAAGAAGGGAGAGAGATGGGGGAATAGCTAGTTGGTGGAGCAGTCACAACACACATATTTATCGATTAAATTTTTCATCTCTTATGAGCACAGTTTGTGGCACCCCAAAACAGTTACAATAGTAACATCAAAGAACGCTGATCAGCTGGACGCAATGGCTCACGCCTATAATCCCAGCACTTTGGGAGGCTGAGGCGGGGATCATTTGAGGTCGGGAGTTCGAGACCAGCCTGACCAACATGGTGAAATCCCATCTCTACTAAAAATATAAAAATTAGCTGGGTGTGGTGGCACACGTCTGTAATCTCAGCTACTTTGGGAGGCTGAGGCAGGGTGATTGCTTGAACCTGGGAGGTGGAGGTTGCGGTGAGCCTGGATTGCGCCACTGCACTCCAGCCTGGGCAACAGAGTGAGACTCCGTCTCAAAAAAAAGAAAAAAAAAAGATCGTTGATCACAGGTCACCATAACAGTGAGAAAGTTTGAAATATGGCAAGAATTTACCAAAATGTGACACAGGGATATGAAGTGAGCACATGCTGTTGAAAAAATGACACCAATAGACTTGCCTGAAGCAGGGTCAGTCTGCAAGCAGGGACAAACCTTCAATTTGGAAAAAGACAATATCTACAAAGCCCAATAAAGCAAAGCATGATAAAATGATATGTACCTATAGTGACACAGAGACCCATTTAACCTGCTCTAAGACATAAATACTATATACATTCAGTGAACAGTTAAGTTGTCGTATTAGTTATCAAGCAAAATAAAAAAAATAGTTGGCATTGTGTGATACAGTTAGTTGATCCTCAGTATTTGCAAATTCCCTGTTTGTGAATTCACTTACTTGCTAAAATTTATACATAACCCCAGAATCAATACTTGCGGTGCTTTTGTGGTTATTTACAGATATGCACTGACATGGAGTGGTAAAAACTTAAGTCACCCAGTGCACATATTCCCAGCTGAGACTGAACAAGGCAACACTCCGCCTTCTTGTTTCAGCCCTTATGTTGTAATCAAGTGTCTGTTTTGCAGTCTATTTAGTGCCGTATTTTTTGTATTTTTGTGCTTTGTTGATTTGCAGTATAAGATGGCCCCCTAGTGTAATGCTAAAGTTCCGTCAAGGTGTTCCAAAGGACAAACAGGCTGTGATGTGCCTTCTGGAGGAAATATGTGTTAGATAAGCTTTGTTCAGGCATGAGTTATAGTGCTGTTGGCTGACTTCAAAGTTAATGAATCAGTGATAAATATATTTTTTTGTTTTTTTGAGATGGAGTTTTGCTCTTTCACCTAGGCTAGTGTGTAATGGTGCGACCTTGGCTCACTGCAACCTCCCTTCCAGTTTCAAGCAATTCTCCTGCCTCAGCCTCCCGCGTAGCTTAGGATTACAGGTGCCCTCCACCACGCCCAGCTAATTTTTGTATTTTTAGTAGAGATGGGGTTTCACCATGTTGGCTAGGCTGGTCTTGAACTCCTGACCCTGTGATCCTTCCGCCTTGGCCTCCCAAAGTGCTGGGACTACAGGCGTGAGCCACAGCTCCTGGCCTTAAATATCTTTTAAAAGAAGCACACAGAAAATAAGATTCTGTATTGATTAGTTGAGGAAAATGTAACCATAGGCTCACAGGAACCTAGCCCTGTATTTTTCCTGGAACAATGGTTCAGTATTTACTATTCAGTATTTGGTATGATTCAGCAACTTGATAGAACATAACTACCGTGGATAATGATAACCGATATATAGGTACAAAATGAATCTCGATAACCAGTTTAGTTGAAATGAAGAGCTCAGATTATTTGAGGAGATACTGGATGCTTCAGATAATTTTAGAAATGTATGATATTTATTCAGTTTCAATAGTATGATAGTGGAAATAATTTTTGAGTCAAAATTAGAGAAAACAAAGGAAGAGATCCTCTGAGGTTGAACTAAGTTGGTTAAAACGGAAAAGTATTTTGGGTATAAACCTCAGAGGAGTAAGAAAGAAAGGATTGAGTCTTTACTGTTAAAGTTGTAACCAGATGACAGAGGGTAGGAGTCAGGGAGAAAAGTAGCCCTCAAATCAATCTGATGATTGGGATTTAGGGAGAGAACCCCTGATGGTTCATAAGTATTGAATGGATGTTGACAAGTCAGGTTCTTTAACTCGGGAAGCATCCATATTCTAAATGCAATTGTGTGAAGGAAGTTTTAGGAAATTTAAAAATGTTTATTGTAGCCGAATGTGCTTTTGAGTTCTATAAATGAGATGGAGCCATTTTCTTTTCAGGATGATGATGATGATAGTCATAGTAGCAGTACCATATCAGAGGGCCCAGGAAGAATTCTTAAATATGCTTTTTCTTTTCTTTCTTCAGGGTTTGCATTTTTTAAGCACAAAAGTAATTTTGGCTTTTCTTATAGGGATCCCACAGTGTCCAATGCAGTGTTTTATGTACATAGTGATGAATATTGAAAATTTTATCTAATGGGACTGGGCACAGTGGCTCATGCCAATGATCCCATCACTTGGGGAGGCCAAGGCGGGTGGATCACTTGAGGTCAGGAGTTTAAGACCAGACTGGCTAACATGGTGAAACGCCATCTCTGCTAAAAATACAAAAACTAGCTGGGCATGGTAGCTCATGCCTGCCCCAGCTACTTGGGAGGCTGAGGCAGGAGAATTGCTTCAACCCAGGAGGCAGAGATTGCAGTGAGGCGAAATCACATCACTGTACGCCAGCCTGGGCAACAGAGGGAGACTCCGTCTCAAAAAAAAAAAAAAAAAAGACAATTTTATCTAACGATGTAGAATTACATCTCCAGCAGAGGGCAGTATGTTCCCATGCATCCAAAGGACTTTTTTTTTTTTTTAGAAGGTTTTATAGACCCTTGAAGATGCATAGTACTGCTTTCTTTCTACCAGAAATTATAAATTAATTATAATGCATATAATCTTCTATCACTCATGGAAAATGCATGACTAGACCCATGCATACATTAAAATCAGAAAACATATTAAGTACTGCTTTTTGGCTAGGTGATGAGTTTAGTAAGACAGTTTTGCCAGGCTCAGTGGCTCAGGCCTGTAATCCCAGCACTTTGGGAGGCCGGGGTGGGCGGATCCCAAGGTCAGGAGATCGAGACCATCTTGGCTAACACGGTGAAACCCTGTCTCTACTAAAAATACAAAAAATTAGCCGGGTGTGGTGACAGGTGCCTGTAGTCCCGGCTACTCGGGAGGCTGAGGCAGGAGAATGGCGTGAACCCGGGAGGCGGAGCGTGCAGGGAACCAAGATCGCACCACTGGACTCCATCCAGCCTGGGCAACAGAGCAAGACTCCGTCTCAAAAAAAAAAAAGGCTTTCTTCTGTCAAGTTTGTTTAACATTTATATTGTACATCTATACACACATATGCTTACATACACACAGCTGACTTAAATCCTTTTTAGAATAGGGCTGTAAATTAACACTATGCATATTTATGTAACCAGTAGTTGTGGTTTCAGACTTCTCCCTTTCTGATTATAAAGATATTCCTTGCGTTATTTAAAGTTAGAAAGCCACTTAAAAGTATATCTACATTTTTGGATATATTTTTCCAGATCATTTTCCTGTGCTTCTGTGATATACACATAAATTTTTATTTTTTTCACTTAACCATGCATTATGAATAGCTTTCCCTGTTAGGGATCTGCATCATTGTTTTTAGTGACTGTTGTGTAGAAGTTGCATACTTGTGGTGGAATTTACTTAACCACTTTCCTCTAGTGGGGCATTTAGGTGTCATTTTTTTTCCCGAAGGCTTTCCTCTTAAATACAACCGTAGGATGACTGTTATACATACCTGTTTGTGCACGTTGCTGATTGTTTTGTGAGACTTTATTCCTAAGATCGGAATTTTTTTAAAAAAACTTGGTACATGTTGCCAATTATTTTCCTGAAACATATTCACTACATTCTAATCAGTAAATATTTTAAAATTTTTAGTTTGGATAAATGAGCTAAATATTTTGGTCATGAATGATCACTTTTATTGGTCTCCCACAATAGGTATGTTTTAATAAATTGATGGGAATTTGTTTGATAACCACTGTTTAGACTTTTCCATCTGGGAGGCAGCATAGAGTATTGGGTATCTTAGAATCAGACAGATTTAGGTTGAATCCCAGCATCTGCACTTATTAGCTATGTGACCTTGGGCGTAATTTCCAGTCTCTTTGAAGCTTGGATAACGCATCTATTAAGGTGAGAAGTTTAAGAGAGTTGCCGTGAAGAGCAAACAGGATCATGTATTTTTTGAAAAGTCCCGGAAGGGGAGTGCCCTTTTGCTTTCCTTAGTTCTCTTTAGTCAGAAACCCTGGGAAGACAAACGGGGATACCAGAAAAGACACATCATTTCTCTTTGAGTGTTGTGTGGCCCTAACACAGACCTTGACAGTCATTAGGACTTGATGGTTGTTGATTGTAACCAACAATTGGCTGAAAGTGACAGGAGCAGCAGGGTTTCCAGATTCCATGCTGAGTCTGAATATGATGGAGAAAGCTTTTAAGACATAGATCAGCCTTATTTATGGACTTGAATCACTACAAAGGTTCTCCTGCCCATGAATCTTCCTCACTTTACGTCTTGTATTCGCAACTATGCAGCCTGTTCTTATGATGGCATCTGTAGTTTGAAAGATTTTGCAGAAAAGATGATCAGATTTCAAGGGTGCTGGGCAGTGTTTCCTGGAAACTAACTTATATGGAAATTTATCTTTTTTTTTTTGAGATGGAGTCTCGCTCTGTCGCCAGGCTGGAGTGCAGTGGCACAATCTCGGCTCACTGCAACCTCTGACTCCCTAGTTCAAGCGATTCTCCTGCCTCAGCCTCCCAAGTAGCTGGGATTACAGGCACGCACCACCACGCCCAGCTAATTTTTGTATTTTTAGTAGAGACGAGGTTTCTCCATGTTGACCAGGATATTCTTGATCTCCTGACCTCGTGATCCGCCCACCTTAGCCTCCCAAAGTGCTGGGATTACAGGCATGAGCCAATGTTCCTGGCCAAAATTTATCTTCTTTAAAGAGAAACAGTCACAAAGTTAGAGAGGGCCATCACAGTTCTCTTATTACCTGCTGGGACTACTGTGAGTAATAATAGATTGATTTTGGTCTACTTTAAAGAAACATTAGAGATTTCTGAATAGTAGATATTTTAAGAAGTTATTTCCTTTCCCGCCTTCACACAGTATATTTCAACCTGTTACCATTAGTGTGTGTATCAGTCTCTTCTGCTCATTAGTATTCTTTGTTTTTGTCTTTAAAAGTCACATCTTGTAGATATCTAAAAAGACTTCATGCCACTTTTTATAGTGCACCTCCCCTTATTTTCGTTCAGTGGTATTGCTGATTTCTGGAGTGTAGGGGACCTGCTGAAATGTATTATCTCTGCTATTTTTTCATAAGGTTATTATGTAGGATTTACTTTTGACTTATTAGGAAAAATGATTTCAGATATCTGGAGTACCAAGAGGTCCATATAAAGCCAGTTTTCAGATGTCTAAATTATGTCTTTAAAGTAAAATGGTTCAGCATTTTGCTGTCGTTTCCATAGCAATATGTCATTTATTTGTGGCTGTGACTACTGAAGGCTAAATAGTCATAAAGTCAGTTCGGTCTTTGCAGCTGGTGTGCTTTGATGATAACTTGACTGAGTTATCGCCCATGTATTTAGTGACTTGATATAGGAAGAGTTTAGTCCTTTTAGAGCAAAGCTTTGGCAGTAGTCATGCTTTCTGCACATATGGTGTCATTTACCATGTGCTTGGCATATCTTTGTTTCATAGCTTAGAAATATTTGGAAGGCCTAAGCAGTCTGTTTAGATCCCTGTTAGGACATTTGAGAATTTTATGCAGTTGTAAAATTACCACTTAGGTTCAGCACCAGGACAACTTGAAGTGGCAATCCATACGTCAAATGAGGAAAGACCTTTTCATTACAGGTTGAGCATCCCTTATCTGAAATGCTTGGGACAAGCAATGTTTAGGATTTCAGGGTTTTTTAAAATTTTGGAATGTTGGCATTATCCTTATCCTTATGGTTGAGCATCTCAAATCCAAAAATCCAAAATCTGAAATGCTCTAATGAGTATTTCCTCTGAATGTCATGTCTGTACTCAGAAAGTTTCAGATTTTGAAAGCTGATCATGGTGGCCTGTGCCTATAGTACCAGCTACTTTAGAGGGTAAGATAGGAAGATTGCTCGAGCCCAAAAGTTTGAGGCGATAGTGTGCACTGCAGTTGTGACTGTGAGTGGCCTCTGCACTGCAGCCTGGGCAACACAGTGAGACCCTGTCTTGTAAAAAAGTTGGCTGGGTGTGGTGGCTTTGGCCAGGTGTGGTGGCTTATACCTGTAATCCCAGCACTTTGGGAGACTGAGGCAGGTGGATCACTTGCAGCCAGGAATTTGGGACTAGCCTGGCCAACATGGCGAAACCCCGTCTGTACTAAAAAAATACAGAAATTAGCTGGGCGTGGTGGCAGATGCCTGTAGTCCCAGCTACTTGGGAGGCCGAGACAAGAGAATCACTTGAATCCAAGAGACAGAGGTTGCACTGAGTTGAGATTGCCCTGCTGTACTCTAGCGTGGGCGACAGAGTAAGACTCTGTCTCCAAAAAAGCAAACAAACAAAAAAGAAACAACCAAAAAAACTCTCTCCCCCTAATTTTTTTTTTTAAGTTTCAAATTTTGGAGCATTTTGGATTTTCAGATTAGGGAAACTTAACCTGTGTTATTTAAACACCAAAGAAAGGAATTCTGTTCTAATATTTGTGACTGGCTACTTGCAGACCAAAGAGAAAGTGCAGATGGTTTTACATATATGCCATCACCATCAAAGTAAATGTAAGCCAGTGTGCTTGAGCTAAGAATAATCTAGTTTTGTTTGTTTGTTTAAAAATTAGAACCGATACTTTTTTTTTAGGATGCCTATCTTTTAATCCATGGAAGGCTAAGTGTTTTAATGAAATTGTATAATTTTTAAATAGTGGAGCTTATTTCTAGTATCCATTTGAATAAATGTTTCCATATCAAATTGGAGGTTAAAAAAAAAAGACTGCAAAAACTATAGGAAAAGGGTTTGCATCCTGAGAACTTGTTTGCTAAAAAAAAAACAAAAAACAAAAAAAGGAACAAAACAAGTTGTACATTTAAACGAATTGTTTTAAATTCAGATAGTGAATTTAATTCCATCTGCACTGTATAACAAATTACAGCACAGTTTCTGTTAGTTGGGAATTTAAGACTTGCTTGGCTGGGTGGTTCTGGCTCAGGGTCTTTCATGAGCCAGAATGTCAGCCACAAGCCAAGTGTAGTGACATGTGCCTGTAGTCCCAGTTACTCAGGAGGCTGAGGCGGGAGGTTCACTTAAGCCCAGGAGCCTGAGGCTGTAGAGCACTGTGATTGCACCTGTGAATACCCACCTATTTCAGCCAGGGCAACATAAGCAAGACCCCTTCTCCAAAGAGGAAAAAAGAAAAGATATCAGCCAGGGCTGCAGTTATCTGAAGGCCGAACTGAAGTGGGCTGGAGGATCTACTTCCAGGATAACTCACCCCGAGGGCAGTTGACAGAAAACTGCAGGTCCTCATTGGCTGTTGGTAAGATGACATAGTTCCTCACCACTGGACCTTGCCACAGACTGCTTGTGTGTTTCCGTGACATGGTAGCAATCTTCCCCCAGAGAGAGCACTCTCAGAGCAAGCAGGCAGCTGTAGTGCCTTTTGTGACCAGTCCTTCAAAGTTATCATACGTGCCACCTTCACATTTTTTCTATAGAGGTGAGGCATTAGCCTACACTTGGGGTGGGGAATTAGTCTCCACCTTTTGAAGGGAGTGTCAAAGAATCTATGAAGGTTTTTAAAACCACTGCAGTTGGCCTAAAAGGGACATGGGATCTATTCAGATTCCCCCCAAATCTTCAAAACTTTCTATAAGTTTACATCGGATCCCAAAGTATCCAAATCAGATTTATAGAATGCAGACCACTGAAGGTCAAATGTAGAATCACAGAATTTTGAGCTGGAAGGGATCTGGTTTTTCATTTATGCAAATGAGAAAACAGAGGCGAAGAGGTTGCATGACAGTGGTAGTTGTAATGTCTGTGTCTGTTGTTGGTATTATATTAGGATGAACACCTCAGATCTCTGGACTTTTAGATAGATGCCTGTGTTGTCCTCAGGATAATGTCCTGGATGTTCTGCACTGGAACTTGGGATTTGATTTTCCCTTCCTTTCTCTTTTGTGTGGAGAACTGAGAACTAGGGCATCAACACTAACCAGACAATTATCCTCTGGTTTTGTCTTCTCTACAGCTGAAGGAAGAATTTTAATGCAAACATAACTTTTCCCCTCACTTCTAAGAAGCAGACTATTACTCTTCCAAGAGAGATTTAGTGAGATTATGCTGTGTTCCTTGATATGGCAAAATTCCAGGCAAATGTGTGAAGGAGTGAGTACCATATGGAATCTACAAAGACCTACGTTACTGCTGCCACCTTGAAACACTTAAGTGGGTTTCTGAAACCTCTTAAGTGTGTTCCTACTTTTTTTTTTCGAGACAGAGTTTTGTTCTTGTTGCCCAGGCTAGAGTACAGTGGCGCAATTTCAGCTCACTGCAACCTCCACCACCCGGATTCAAGCGATTCTCCTGCCTCAGCCTCCCAAGTAGCTGGGATTACAGGCACGTGCCAACACGTCTGGCGAATTTTTGTGTTTTTAGTAGAGATGAGGTTTTGCCACATTGGCCAGGCTGGTCTTGAACTCCTGACCTCAGGTGATCCACCTGCCTCGGCCTCCCAAAGTGCTAGGATTACAGGCGTGAGCCACCGTGCCCGGCCCGTGTGTTCCGACTTTTTAACAGTCTCCTTTGAAACCTGCATGAAGTTTGGTGCGATATCTCTAGGATAGTGAGGTAAAACATGTTTTAGGAAAAATTCTTTTAGCCTAAATATGAATGATTTGACAGTGCTCAGAAAAATTGATTTTGTGACAAGACTGATTGGGGTTCTGCTTATTTTCAGCAATGCATCTTTTCTGATTCACTGCCCTTTGGCTGTTGGTCTTTACAGTTTGCCTTTGTAGTCATGACCAGTTGTCTTTACCATACCTCCCAGCCTCCTTTTTTTGTGATGAAACTCTTAGAATATTTAAAAATTTTAGCAGATAGTACACATGCAAAAAATGTTTGCGAATGTTTGTTTTCCACTTTCTAATCAAAATATCTGTTTCAGGTTTTTCTGCAGCTTGGGCAAGGCTGCCAATGCCAGATGGCACCGTTTCTGAGAGAAGAGCTAGCTTTTGCTTAGAAGTAATACCCACAAACAATGCCAAATTAGCATAAGCAAATGTCAGTGAGTTAACACAAAGCCAACACTCTTTCTATCTTTTCTTTCCTTCCTAGGCCATGGGTGTTGAGAGTGACCAGGAAATTGTGCAGATGATTGGAACAGAGGAGCACGTGATGGCTGCATTTGGGCCCAGTCTGGAAGAGTGCCAGAAAGCTCAGATTTTCACACAGATGCAGGTGTGTCTTTTCATGTCGTCCTTTGCCATGAAATGGAATTGGAGACTTAATGCCGCTCATTGATAAAGCTCATCGGATGTGATGGCTTTGGGCTCATGGATGTGGGAAAGGTATTGGGGAGATGGGAAGAGTGAAGTTTCTTTAACTCACTTTTGTCAGGATTGGAGGAAGGAGTTTCCTCAGACAAATTAGGAGCCTATGGTGCCTAACTTAGAATAGGGATATATGGCCAAGAGGTGTTTATTTTGATATAATAGCAAGTACTGTTTTATTTTTCCTTATTTGCCTGAGTGATAATGTATTTTTTTAAACTATGGCAACTCTCGTGTAAAGGGGGTGTGTGTGTGTGCATGCATTTCTCTTTCATATCTTTTTTTATTCCCTACTTCAGTTGCTTTAGGCATTCAGTTGTATGTGGTTTCTATTTCTTTTCCTGAATTCCCAGTGCTACTTTGGACAGCAAGGAAAACCAGGGATCAGTCCTTTTTACTGCTGCAGAGCCTTCATTGACCTGCTCAGGCACTCCTGGTTGGACCCTGGGAATTTTAGGACAAGACTCAAAGATGAAGATTGAGAAATGCACGCGTGCGTGCACACACACACACACACACACACACACACCCCATAATAAAAATAATTGCACTTCCCTTCCCACATGGAGGGAGCCCCAGCAGCCATACTTAGGATTTTAGTCCCATACTTGCAAGTGCTTTCCTAAGTATAAATCAAAGGTAACATCCCTCATAGCCATCCTGGGAGGTGGGAATTCCCTACTATAGAATCACAATAAACAGTTCTTACCTATCCACATGTACATTGTCTGTTCTGTGGGTTACGTATGACATATGTAAACTCCAGCCTGCTTTTTTTCTCCTCGCCCAGGATGTTTGTAGAGAAAGCATTTCCCGCTTATATCTGTTAGTGTGTATTCTGAAATCAAATCAGTATTGATATTTTTGTAACTACACTAGATATTTAGAGAGATTGAAATAGGTCAGTATATATATAATTCCAAAGCACAAATCAGTAAGGATTATTCTCATCACTGCCTTCCTCTTTTTCAACAGTTAATTAGTAGTTGACTGCAGTTACAGGGCAGGCAGCACCAGGAATAGTGGTTTGGATTTAGGAGATTCTATTTTTGGCCTTTATCAAAAATGAAATATTTGATAGACATGAATCTTTGTTATACACTGAAGTTATATTGTCCAAGGGTTCCAAGAACATGAAGAGAAAACATTAAGAAATATCCAGGAGGCAGAAAATGTAGAATCTACCCTGCAAACAGGAATATTTGGTTCCATTTTGGGAGATACCCTATTTTTTAATGCTGTGTAGTGCCCTACAAGAGCAGTTTACCTTAATGGTTTCCCAGTGGCTTCAATGAAATCCATTATGCATTTTATTTCAAACATCATCACTGGGGTCAAATAACCCTAGCATTGTAAAGCTGAGCAGAGCCCAAACAGTAGGTTGGAAAATCATTCATTTATTTCTGTTAAATAGGTTCTGACAGAAAATTTCAGCTAACTAAATCAGATCAGATTAGTGAAAAGATGGCAGGAAAAGATGGAGGGAAGTTAACATAAAAAGACAAAAGTTCCTTTTCCTCGAAAGGAAAGTATAACTTTGAAAGTGCTTGTACTCTGTATGCTGGATTTAGGCACATATTAGCTATTGAAACTGATAAAAGGATATAGAGATGCAAGTAATCCAAAATAGTTGATATGTAGAACATATATTACCAGTTACGAAAATATGAATATTCTATGCTATTCTAAATGAAAATGTAGTAAGTACACTTTGTATTAGTCTGTTCTCACATTGCTATAAAGAAACACCTGATCAGCCTGGACAACATAGTAAGACCCCATCTCTACAAACAATAAAAATAAATTAGCCAGGCGTGGTGGCATGCACTGGTGGTCCCAGCTACTTGGGAGACTGAGGCAGGAGGATCACTTGAGCCTGAGAGATCAAGGCAGCAGTGAGCCATGATTGTGCCACCCCAGCGTGTGCGACAGAGTGAGACGTTGCCTCAAAAAAAGAAATGCCTGAGACTGGGTAATTTATAAAGAAAAGAGGTTTAATTGGCTTATGGTTTTACAGCCTGTACAGGAACCATAGTGGCCTCTGCTTCTGGAGAGGCCTCAAGAAGCTTTCAGTCATGGGAGAAGGCAAAGGAAGGGGCAAGGCGTCTCATATGGTGGGAATGAGAGCAAGAGAGCTTGAGAGAGGAGGGGGTGCCACACACTTTTAAACAACCAGATTGGGAAAACTCACTATCAGGAGGACAGCACCAAGGGGATGATGGTGCTAAACCAGTCATGAGAAATCCATCCCCATGATCCAGCCACCACCCACCAGGCCCCACCTCCAACGTTGGGCACTAAAATTTGACATGAGATTTGGTGGGGACACAGATCCAAAGCATATCACACTTTGTTTTATATAATAGAACTTTGGAAGATGTGGCACTTTAATGGATTGCTTAAAACCTGTGGGGTTTTGTGTTTTTGGCCGGGCACGGTGGTTTATGCCTGTAATCCCAGCACTTTGGGAGGCCGAGGTGGGCGGATCATTTGAGGTCAGGAGTTCAAGACCCAGCCTGGCCAATATGGTGAAAACCCGCCTCTACTAAAAATACAGAAATTAGCTGGGCATGGTAGTGGGTGCCTGTAATCCCAGCTACTTGGGAGGCTGAGTCAGGAGAGTTGCTTGAACCCAGGAGCAGAGGTTGCAGTGAGCCAAGATTGTGCCACTACATTCCAGCCTGGGTAACAGAGCGAGACTCTGTTTTTTATGCCTCCCTTTGTAGTCTCTCTCACATTTCTTCTGTTCCTGAAGCCTTCTTTCTGTGTTGGTCATGTATGTTTTACACCATCGTTGTCTTGGGCTCTAATATATAGAGAAGAAAGTATTCGCTGTAGTGAGGAATAAGAGGCACTAGGCATGTCATCTTGGCCTATGCATCGCAAGGGATACCCTCCTCACCTGTGTTCCTCTATTTCCCCCTCAAACAAGTGAAAAATTGTAAGCTTTTTCACAAGGAAACTAGAAGGTCAATATTTATTGAAGACAGCTTAGTTTGGGGAAAACTGAACTGCCTGTCTACTCACGGTTCCTGCCAACTGACCTGCTTTCTTCATTTACTTAGTTACTACTTACTACTAGGTCACTGCAGCAAGTGTTTTCAGGGTTTTAATTTATCTTATACTCTAATGGCCTTTTAATGGGAAAGATTTAGATTTGAAGTCCAAATCTTATCATGGGATGGAGTTTCATTCAATTCCAAACACTGTACTAATCACTGGGAGTCAAAGAAAAAGATGACGGAATTCCCACCCACCAAGTCTAGTAGGAAAAACATACATGTAAATAGATCATTAAAACATAATGTGATATGAACATGAATTAAAATATGCAATCCTGAATGCACAAGGAATTAAAACTGCAGAGAAAGAGGAGTGGGGTTAGGAAAGCCTTCGAGGAGGAAGTGATACCTGATCTAGGTTTTGAAGCATGAGAAAGGACTTCCCCAAGCAGGTAATTGGGCAGGAATTCCAAGATAAAGAATCAAAGATCCCAGCCTTTTCTTCTGCTAAACTGAAAGTCTTTTTTATTTATTTATTTATTTTTTTAAGTTCGTTCTTGGCCAGGCACGGTGGGTCACACCTATTATACTGCCACTTTGGGAGGCCGAGGCAGGATGATCACTTGAGGCTGGGAGTTTGAGACCAGCCTAGGCAACATAATGAGACCCTGTCTCTACCAAAGGTTTTTTGTTGTTGTTATTGTTGTTGTTTTAGTTAGCTGGGCATGGTGGCATGTGCCTGTAGTTCTGCTACTTTGGAGGCTGAGTGAGGTGGGAGGATTGCCTGAGCCCAGGAGATTGAGGCTGCAGTGAGCTGACATCACATCACTGTACTCCAGCCTGGGCAACAGAGTGAGACCCTGTCTCAAAAAAAAAAAAAAAGGTATATTGTTGTTCCAAAATAATAAGAACCACATACTCTTCTTCTTTAAACACTGTTGATTAGGAAAAATTTCAACATATATAAAGTGCAAATAATAGTGTTATAAATGTTCATGTATCCAAGGCCTACCTTCAGAAGTTGTCAACACTCTTACTTGGTTATTTTAAGTAAATTTATGTACACTAAAATATGCAAATCTTAATTGTATGACTTTACAAGATACAGAATATTTCCTTATCACACAAAGTTCCCTCATGCCCCTTTCTAGTCAATCTTCACCTCTACTCTCTGATTTTTTCCCCACTATTCTGATTTTTGCACTGTAGATTAGTTTTGCCAATTACAGAACTTTATATATGGAATTAGGCATCATAAATTAGTGATTTTTGCACCATAAGTTAGTTTTACCTATTTTAGAGCTATGTATATGGAATTAGGCCATATATACTCTTTCGTGTCTAGCTTCTTTTGCTGAGCTTATTGTCTGAGATTCATCCAAGTTGTTTCTTTTTGTTCCTTTTTATCTCAGTTATCCATGTAGTTCATTTCTTTTTATTTCAACATAGTATTTCATTGTATGAATATACCACAGTTTATCTGTTTTCCTATTGATAGACACTTGGTGTGTTTTTCAGTCTTTAGCAATTATGAATAAGACTGTATAAACAAATCTTTATGTGGACATGTTTCATTTCTCATGAATGAGTACCAAAGAATAGAATTGTTGAATCAGAGAGCAGATATGTATATAACTTTTATATATACCTTGTTCCAAAATGATTGTATCATTTTGCATTTACACCACCAGTGTATGAGTGTTCTTTCTTTCTTTTTTTTTTTTTTTTTTTTTTTTGAGACGGAGCCTCACTCTGTCACCCAGGCTGGAGTATAGTGGCATGATCTCCGCTCACTGCAATCTCCACTTCCTGGCTTCAAGCGATTCTCCTCCCAAGTAGCTGGGACCACAGTTGTGCGCCACCATGCCCGGCTAATCTTTTTGTATTTTTAGTAGAGATGGAGTTTCACCATGTTGGCCAGGCTAGTCTTGAACTCCTTACTTCAGGTGATCTGCCTGCCTGATTATAGGCATGAGCCACCACACCCAGCCTGATAGAAAGTTCTGATTGCTTCATGTCCTCATAATATCTGGTGTTGTCAGTCTTTTTAATTTTAGCCACTCTAATGGGTGTATAGTGGTATCTCATTGTGGTTTTAGTTTTTATTTTTATGATAACAAATGATGTTGAACCTTTATGTGTTTATTGGCTATTTGTATTTTCTTCTCTGTGAAGTGTAAGCCAAATGTTCATTTTCCTTAGTGAGTTTTCTTGTTGTTGTTGAGTTTAAGAGTCCTTTTAAAAACAAATCCCGGATGTAACTAACTTCCTTGTCAGCATTATGTATTTTCTCCCAGTCCATCCCCTCTCTATTTGTTTGCTTAAGTCTATTTTTTAATTTTGAAAAAACTTAGGGTTTTTTTTATTTGTTTCACTTTTACATTTATTGCTCTCTGTGTTCTGTTTAAAGAAATCTTGCCTACCCCATGGTTAGGAATATATTCTTCAATGTTTTCTCCTTGAAACTTTATAGTTTTATTAATAGTTTTTATGGTTAGATCTAAAATCCATCTTAAACTAATTTTTGTGTTTGTTGTGAGGTAGGGGTCAAGATTAATTTTTCACTTTATGGATAGTTGTTTCAACAACATTTATTGAGAAGACTTTTCCTTCCTCATTGAATTGCTGTGGTACTTTCGTCAAAAGTCAACTGATCTTTTAGTATGTGTTTATTTCTGGACTTTTTATTCTCTTTCATTGATTTGTCTATCCTTGTGCCAGTATCACACTATTTTGATTACTTAGCTTTATAGTTAAAATCAGGTAATATAATACTCCAATTTTTTTCTTTCAATATTTTAGCTACTCCAGGTCCTTTGCATTTCCATGTAAATTTTAGAATCTAAAATTTTAGAATATAGAATTTTAGAATTAGTCAGTTCTTGCTTTTTAAGCCTGCTAAGGGTATAATTAACAATTATGAATGTATTGGTCAATTTGGAGAGAATTTTAACACTAAGCCACTTTTAATACCATTGAATCATCCAGTCCACGAACATGTCATGACCCTTAATTTATTTAGGTTTTGTTTTCTCTCAGCACTGTTTTGTAGCTTTCAATGTAGAGGTCTTACATGGTATGATTCATTTTTGAGAGGAAAAAAGTACTACTATAAAATTTACCTGTGGTTTTCTCTGGGTGAAGGACTGATGACTGCTGTATGTCTACACACACACACACACACACACACACACACACACACTTTACTTATGTCTGTATTTTCTAAATTTCCTACAATGACAGTGTATCAATTTTTTAATAAGAAAACAAAAAATAAAAAGGGAACCAGTGTATTAGGCAGTGTGCTATGCTTTTTGTCATTGATTTATGATAAATGTAGATTTTGGACTAGACCCAGTAAAGCTTTCTCTATAACCAGGGTCTTTATCTCTTTTGCTCATAGTATACGTGTGGTTAGGTGCTTACTAAACTACCTCCAGTGATGTTATTCAAACGTTATTATAATCTGTTTTTTATAGGCATTAAAATATATAGGGAACAAAGTAAGAAGGCAAAGGATGTGGGGAGGTGGACCAAAGAAAACCAAAATAGAAGAAGCAAGAGAGCTCCTGGCTTCCACCATTCTGACCCATGTCCCAGTGAGTAACACTGTTACTGTGAATAAGGACTGTGATAAGAGTTTACCTCATTTAAAGTCTAATTCCTCAAGAGAAAATTCTAAAGAGGACTGTACTGCCCCACCAGAAATAACCTTCCATTATCAGCAGTTTATTTATACTCGGAGAATGTTAGCTGTATCGCCATCATCATGTTTGTTCTCTTGTGGTTATTCTTTCAGTCTTTTTTTTTTTTTTTTTTTTTTTTGAGACGGAGTCTCGCTCTGTTGCTGGGGCTGGAGCACAGTGGCCGGATCTCAGCTCACTGCAAGCTCCGCCTCCCGGGTTTACGCCATTCTCCTGCCTCAGCCTCCTGTGTAGCTGGGACTACAGGCGCCCGCCACCTCGCCTGGCTAGTTTTTTGTATTTTTTTAGTAGAGACGGGGTTTCACCGTGTTCGCCAGGATGGTCTCGATCTCCTGACCTCGTGATCCGCCCGTCTCGGCCTCCCAAAGTGCTGGGATTACAGGCTTGAGCCACCACGCCCGGCCCTAAGTCTTAAAATATTGTTATTTTATGTTCATACATATATTAGTACTAGATTTCTGCTGCTACTAGATTTCATGATTTTGAAGGACAAAGATGATGTGTTACATGTTTTACAAATAAATTAAAATAAGCTTACAGTGCCTTGTCCATACCTGTTTTTTATTGTATGGTAAAATTGCTTATGTAAAATATGCTTATGCTTATTGTATAGTAAAATATGCTTCATGGTAAAATATGCATAACATAAAGTTTACCTTTTTACATGTACAATTTTCTGGAGTTAAGTACATTCACACTATTGTACAACCATCCCCACAGCAGATAGATTTAAAAATGCTTACTGAATGAGTTCATCTTCTAGACCTTGAATTTTAAAGTTCACATTATCCAGCCTCCTTCACTTACTGTGAAGATTCTCTGATCCAGACATGCTAGATGATTTGCGTTGTCACCCAGCTGGTTAGCAGTAAGAGTAAGGGCTAGAACCTATCTTCTGACCTTGGACTAGTATGTAGCATTTACTTTTTATTAACTTATTAAACAGAGATCAACCATATCGGCATGTGGGGTGTTGGCAAGAAGCAGCCCTCAATTTTCTTCCCATTTAATGTATATGTTTTACTAAGTTATAGAATTACTATTTGTTAGACTATCTTGTTAACTAAATAGTCTGGTTTGTAATGAGTTACCATGTGTTCCATCCATGAATAATCTTATTCAAGGGTTGCAAACACGACCTTCAGGGGCTGACTGTAAAATAATGAAAGGTCAAGGGATCTGTGGAAGTCGAGAGTAACCACCTGAATGCATCCAGATCTGATTTTCCTGTATTAAAACACCCTTCAATCCAAATAATACAGGTCTCTCATTCTGCCCCTTGGCTACCATTTGTGCCTGTCGTTGATTTAATCTTAAGAATTAGAAAATTTTGAATGTTAAAGCTAGGTCTGAACTGAATTTTAAGCTCTTTTGGATGATTGGAAAGAGTCTGAAACTTAAAATAGCGAAAGTGAATAGTAGAAACAACAAGGGCTTTTGGAGTCTGAGACGTAATTGTTCAAATCCTGGTTTCTCACATCCTAACTGATGAACTTTGGGCAAATCCGAACTTTTCTAAGCTTCAGTTTTCTCATCTGTATAATAAAAGTAATTCCCACTTTCTCGCAGGGTTCTTATGATGATTCAGAGATATAATATACGTAAAGCTCTGTATTTTCCACAGCTCCCCATGTAGCTATTAGGAGCTACGCTTACCTTCATACTATAACTGAGAAGAATGTTGGGTTAATTAAAGAGCTTTAGTTGATAGAGTCCTGCCGATATTAACGCTTGTTTAGTTAGACTGATAAAGACACGCCGGGCGCAGTGGCTCACACCTGTAATCCCAGCACTTTGGGAGGCCGAGGCAGGCGGATCACCTGAGGTCAGGAGTTCAAGACCAGCCTGACCAATATTGAGAAACCTCATCTCTACTGAAAACACAAAATTAGCCAGGCATGGTGGCACATGCCTGTAATCCCAGCTACCCCGTAGACTGAGGCAGGAGAATCACTTGAACCTGGGAGGCATAGGTTGCGATGAGCCAAGATCATGTCATTGCACTGCAGCCTGGGCAACAAGAGTGAAACTCCGACTGAAAAAAAAAAACAAAACAACAAAATTTATCCTTTTCTGTGGTTGCATGGAACCTAAATTACCATTTTAAAAGCTTAGTTATACATAATCCAGGGAGGAATAAAGTCAGAATAGATGGATCAGGGAAAAGATCTTCGTTTTCCAGAATTGTTTTGGACAGTATTTACCTAAGTGTGATATAAAGGATGATTTTTGTGATACAGGGTCATTTTTTCATGTAAGTAATTATGTACTTATTAGAAAGAATACAACTAGCATCAAATCCATTGGTGTGGTACATGTGATTTTATGGTATTATTGCATAGGATGAAGCTTAGCTTAAAATTGGTTGTTTAAAGATGATTAAACATGTTACATAAATAATGTATAACAGAGATATTTGTGATAGTGGAACTTGAATGACTAGCATTTGGAAAGTATTGTTTAGGTGTGTCTGTGTAGAGGAAAAAGCATGGGCAGATACTCACTAGTTCTCAGTGCTTGTCCTTGGGGGCGGGCCTCCAAAGGCCTTTGTCTTGGTATCCTGGCCTTTCAGTTCCTTGGGGACTGTGGTTCCCAAAGAGCATTCCATGTACTAGTAGCATCGGCATCACAGGGGACTTGTGAGAAATACTTAAACTCTACCCTAGACCTACTGAATCAGAAACCCTAGGAGTGGGTCCCAGTAATCTGTGTCTTAACAAGCCCTCCAGATGATTATGCATGCTAAAGTTTAGAAACCACTGCTCTAAGGGTGATTAGGCTCCAAGATGCCTAAGTTCCAGATCACTCTTTCCTCTAATGTAGTATTAAAAGGTCTCCAGAGTTCTGAAACAGGCAACAATTCTGTTTCATCATTCCGAGTTCATTTGTTAGTCCTCTTTTCTCCCCCTCTTTCAGATAATCTGCAGGTTAGTATCCCACAAAGGAGTATCTGAACTACTCTTAGCATTCTCCCAGTGTTACCAGCTGCTGGATTGAGAGGATCCCCACTCACCATATGACTGTGGGAACAGTGCTAAGTATTAACCCATTTCAATTTAGACCTAGAGTTTTGCTTTCTAGCATATAGTCATTAAAAAGGGGAGTGAAGTGAGTTAGGGTTCAGTCCCAAGGGGGTGATGGACTGCACCTCTAATCAAGAAGTGGCATTATATAGTTCAGTAGGGGCATTTTCCATAAATATCCATATTTATTTCTACTTACAAATGTCTTGGGAGAATCTACCAGTGTTTATGCAAAAGAAATTGAAAATTTTGTTAATGAAAGTTTGCTTTATTTTTCTCATTAACAAGAAAAATAACTACAACTAGAAGAGTTAGATGTTCCATGTAATTTACCACATTAAGATTAGAACAATAAAATGTAAATTAGATGTGCTTAAATGGAGGACCACACAGCTTTCGAAATAGCAATTGAAAATGTAAATTACTTATAGCTGCCCAGACACTGAGTTTTTCTGCTTGGTATTGTGGTAACTGGTGTTATGATTGTAGAGGTTTTTTTTTGAGGATGGCCAAGAGACTTTTCTTTTTAAATACCTTCTTATTGATGTAATTGTTTTGTGGGTACAAGATAACAAAGTAGCTTTTAGGTCCACTTTTTCTTTTACCACATCCAAACACATTTCTTTTAACATATTCCAAAGTTCTCAGTAATAGAAAGAGAGTAAATTGACCTAGAGAAGAAATAAAACTTCCTTTGAAGGAAAATGGAGTTTTTGAAACACATACAGAATTCTAACATCCTACATTATTTAGTGGAATTACTTAGCAGCAACAACAAAATGTATGAAGGAGAATGCTTGTTTTTTTTTTAATGCAATCTATTGATTTATTGTCATAGTGATAAACTTAATAAAAGAGATTTCATTGGGATTTTACTAAATGATTAAGGTAAGTAAAAAGGAAATTTTATAATAGTATGTATCATCTGTGGAAAAGCCTATAAATACTCCTTGGAATTGGCAGAAGCTCAGGCTACATTCTCAAAATTTGCCTTTTTAGATGTAGTGAAAGGATCTACTTCAGTTTTTTTGCCTCTCCAAACAAACCAGTGCAATTATTTTATCAGTTCTGAGTCAACTTACTGATTGAGCCATTCATTCATATGGGTTTCAGTGTTTCTGCTAGAGAAGATTGACTAGAACATTTGCTACAAATTCATTCCTCTGTTCGTTCATTCAGCAGGTATTTGTTGCATACCAGACAATATCATACTACAGTTCTTATCACTGCATAATAAACATTCTAAAACTTAATGGCTTAATGTAACTGTTTATTGTATATCTGGTGATTCTGTGGTTTGACTGGGCTTAACTTAAGGTGGAGGAGGGAGTTCTTATTTCAGGTCTCTTACAAAGTTGCAGACAGATAGCAGCTGAGGTTAGAGTCATCTGGAAGGTCACCTGGGCTGGACATTCCAGATGGCATCTTCACTCATATCTCTGACCCCTTCTTGGTTTTCCATTTCATTGGGATTTTACTAAATGAAATGTAGCCTCTGTCTCTGCACAACAGAGTGTTTTGGACTTCTCATGTAGTGTCTCAGGACTCTAAGAGAAAGGAAAAGGAAACTGCCAGTTGACTTAAAGGTTAATTCTGGAATTGGCCTGGTATTATTTCTGCTGTATTCTCTTGGTTAAACTAATTATAGGCCAATCCCAAGGGAGTGACAGATTCCACTTTTAATGAAGAAATGGCATAAAGTTTATAGGAAGGGAAGGAGTTGATAGTAGTCATCTTTGACACAAAGGTACTCACAGGTACTGAGGACAACGATGAAAAGTCATCTCAACTCAGGAAGTTTCCAGACTACTTGAGTTTATTTGAATGGAGAGAATCATAACAATTCAGTATTTTCTTAAATGTTGTTATATTGATACTTTTCATGAGGTACATTAAATTTTAGTGTCCATTTTCTCAAATTTTTTCTCCAATTTCTGACTTACAGGTTAAGGAATTCAATTTCCGAGCCAAATGTATCTATACTGCAGTGATGGTGCGAAGAGTAATTCTGGCCCAAGGAGATAATAAAGTTGATGACAGAGATTATTATGGGAACAAGCGACTGGAATTGGCAGGACAGGTGATTTAATTATTTTATGTCAAAAATCTGTCTTTAATGAAGGTTAATTTGGTTTTCGTTTCACGTAAGAAGAAGAAACATCTGAATGAAATACAGTTTGCATGTTTGAAGGCAAACATTTCATGCCTGACTTATTATCTCTTATAATTCCTTTAACTGTAAAAACATTAATTCTTTTTCTTTTCTTTCTTTCTTTTTTTTTTTTTTGAGACGGAGTTTCGCTCTTGTTGCCCAGGCTAGAGGGCAATGGTGCGATCTTGGCTCACTGCAACCTCCGCCTCCTGGGTTCAAGCGATTCTCCTGCCTCAGCCTCCTAAGTAGCTGGGATTACAGGCATGTGCCACCATGCCCGGCTAATTTTGTATTTTTAGTAGAGATGGGGTTTCTCCATGTTGGTCAGGCTGGTCTTGAACTCCTGACCTCAGGTGATCCACCTGCCTCGGCCTCTCAAAGTGCTGAGATTATAGGTGTGAGCCACCACGCCCAGTCTAATTCTTTAAATGTTAATAGTACATGACCTATATCTTTTGTTGGGATGTTTACCCTCATTCTGTATAATATACAAAGTGAAGTATGACTTTAAGTAATATCATTTATTCAGTTAACAAATATTTACTAAACACCTATTATGTTCTAGGCATACTCCTAAGTACTAGTTATATTAGAGGAAGTGAGACAGACAAAAGCCTCTTTTCTCTTACTCCTTGTAGTCTCAGTGGGAGGGAGAGAGACAATAATCAAGGAAACAATTCCCTGATTGTTTTAGTGACATGGTAGAGGTAGGTTAGTGAGGATATCGCTAACCTCATTTTAAGTCTTAGCTGATAAATGACATTTTATTTCAAGAGTGTGTGTATCTTTCAAATGGCTAGCAAGCATCCACAAATCTTTGGTTAGCAAGTATCTAAAAAGCTCCAGAAATAGTTTGCAATTATTTTCTCCTATTCTGTAGGTTGCTTTTTCACTTTCTTGACGGTGTCCTTTGATGCACAACGGTTCTTAATTTTGAAATAGTCCTATTTGTCTATTATTTTCTCTTCTTTCCAGTGCTTTTGGTGTCATATTCATGAAATTATAGACAAATTCAGTGTCAGGAAGATTTCCCGAATGTTTTCTTCTAAAAGTTTTATAATGTTAGCTCTTAAGTTTAGGCCTTAGTTTACGTGAGAGTTTTGTTAGATGTACATTTCTAGATTGATATTTATTATCTCTCACCATTTACTCGTTTATTTGTTTTTGTTTTTTTACTTTAGGCAAATATTTCACCTCCTTCTGCCTCAGGTTCCCTGTCTATAAAAATGGGGTTCATGCCATGTACCTTACAGGATTGTTATAGGATTAGATGAATGATGTATACCGTACCTTGAATGGCACAGAACCATTGTAATTCCTTCATAGATGTTCTGTCTTATCTCTCTAGGTGCTTTTAAGATCTTCTCTTGACTTTTGTTATTCTGTAGTTTTCTTTATGATATGCCTTGGTGTGAATTTCTTTTATTTATTTTGCTTGGTATGTGCGTGTTCCTGTTATCCCTGGATTAATGTCTTTAATCAATTCAGAAAAATTCTCAGCTATTATCTCTTCAAATGTTGCCTATCCTCTCTTCTTTCTATTCTCTTTTTCAGATTTTCCAATTAAGTGTGCTTTAAACTCTCATTTTTTTCCATATCTCTTAACCTCTGTTTTCTTTCTTCTATTATCTTTGTTCCTTTACTGCATTCTGTGTGATTATTTTTCTAATTTAGCTCTTAGTTCATTTTCTATCCAGCCAGGTTCAGTAATTGAGTTTTTTGTTGTTTACTTTTATAGAAGGCTTTTTCATATATTTTTGGTAATTTATTGGTTTTACATTTTATGATGAAAATTCTCAAACATTCAGAAAAGTTAGAATGATTTTGATCATCTTATTTTGTGTGTATTTTTATTTCATCATTGATTTACATAGCTTTTTAAATTTCATATCAGAAAACTATATTTTAGCATCTAGAATCTAATATGCCATTAATTATAAGGTGGACCACTATTTTTATTTCTACTAAGAAACAAAACACATCACCGGTTAAATTATGACACAGTGCTAAGTGTTAAGATGTATCCCATGTTTAGAAAAAAAAAAAAAATTCCAATTAGTGAAATATAGTAATTCCAGTATCTAATGTTCTAAAGCTGCTGAGTTAGTTGTTTTTGATTACTCTTAAGATAGATTGGTTCCTTGTAAGTTCAGCGATCTTTATTTATGAACTCATATTTAATTGAGCTCAGATTCTGGGTGCTATACTAGGGATATTTTCTTTTGGGGATATGTATTTTCTTTTGCAGGGAATAGTGCTGACCTGGAACTTCTAAGTCTTCTTACATGATTCTGAGGATTTTGAGTTTCAGGCTCACTCCTTCATCTTGTCACTGAACTTTGATTTAGTCTCCAGGTCCCTAAGCTGATATCAGTATTTATTCTTAGGGCAACTCTGCCATTTGGATTTGCTTATTGTTCCCTACTCCCTACCGTGGCTTCACCTCATTTTTTAATCTTGTGACTCTTGGAGAGCTAAGGGGTGGTTAGGGGAGAGGATACCTTGGAATTTTCTTATTCTTCCTGCAAGCCCAGCAGTATGTGAGAAGCATATTTTATCCAGAATCTAGTCATATTGTAGTAACCAGACTCCTCAGAGAATCTAACCCAGTGTGCTCCAAGCAGCAGAGGTCCCTTCATTTTCACGGTAGACTTGAAGCTTCATGAGGACAGAGACTGCATCTTTCTTGTTCATCTTACTAAACTTTGCAACTAATAAGATGCCCCAGATATAGTGTCATCACATATTTGTTGTAGTAATGAATCAGTTAATTACATGTTCTAAAATAGTTTACTTTAAAGCCCCTTTGAATTCTGATATTCTTTCTTCATTGCTGTCTTAATCAGTTAGCAGTGCCATCTACCCATGCTGCTGAGCTGGGAACCTCTGTGTCACTCCAGACTCTTCCTGTTCCTTCAGTCTACACGTCAGGTTTGTCAAATCATCAAATCCTGCCTGTGCCATTTCCTAAATGCATCTCTAATTTATCTCCAGTGTAACTGTTAGAGCACAGGCCTTCAACTTCAGTGTAACCTCCTAACGAGCCTTTCTGTTCTTAGCTTCACCCCAACTCCATTCATCTTCCACAGTGCTAATAAAATTATTTCAACACACAAATACGATCTTCTCACTCTTTGTTTTTTTTTTTTTTTTTTTTTTTTGAGACGGAGTCTCGCTCTGTCGCCCAGGCTGGAGTGCAGTGGCGCGATCTCGGCTCACTGCAAGCTCCGCCTCCTGGGTTCACGCCATTCTCCTGCCTCAGCCTCCTGAGTAGCTGGGACTACAGGCGCCCGCCACCGCGCCCGGCTAATTTTTTTTTTTTTTGTATTTTTAGTAGAGACGGGGTTTCACCGTGGTCTCGATCTCCGGACCTTGTGATCCGCCCGCCTCGGCCTCCCAAAGTGCTGGGATTACAGGCGTGAGCCACTGCGCCCGGCCACGATCTTCTCACTCTTGTGCTTAGGCTGTTTGAATGGCTCCCTCTGAAAGCAGTGAGGTCACTACAGTGAGATGCGATGTGGTTAATGGAAGATGCCAAGTTAGGGAATGTGTCAGCCAAATCATCTTTTAGGAATGTAGAGTCTGTTGTTGGTGACAATTCTTAGGAGATCAGTCTGTGTGGTTGTCACAGAGGGATGATTGTATGGTTGATAAGAAGAGGATGCCAAGCTTCCATAATAACTAAAGATATGGTAACTTAGGGATATGGTTATATAAAGTGCTGGCATGTTCCTAATTAGAGGTACTACTTCCTGAGTCCCCTGGAATTTTCCCAGGAGATATATATCCATGAATGATACCACCCGGCCTAGAATGAGGTTTTGCAGAGCCCAAGACACTTCTTTTGTTATTCTGATGGTTGTTCATTTATTTTACCAATTTAAACAAATATCTTTAATTTTTTAAAAAAAAGTGTTATGATTTAAAAAAAAAATGTTGGCAGTAAAAATAATAAACATAGTAAAATAGCGGGAGTCATTCTTAGCAAATATTTTTTTTAAAATAGCATAGCACAAAGAATTTTAAGCAAAAAGGTTTGCAGTGAAAAGTGACCCACCTGTGACCCTCCTTTCCATCTGACTGAATTCCCCAGTTCTCCTTTCCAGAAAGTCACTTTTCCTATACTTTCCTCTATCCTTCCAGAGACACTCTATGCATATACAAATGTCTTTATTAACTGGCATTTTAAAGTTAAACCATTGGAAACTCTTGCCCTGAAAACTATTCAGGCCTCTGTGTGAATTTATGCTTAGTGGGGCTTCCTTGAGGACTTTTGTCATGGGCAAGTTTGGAGTCAGGTTTTGCAAGTTCAAAAGAAATTATATAAAGGAACAGTTTGCTGTCATTAGTTTGAAACAGATTTTCAAACCAGTAATGTCCGAGAATGTTATTTGACCATTACTGCCAAGCCCTTTGACTTAAGGGGGAATTTAATCAGTTAAATGTGTCTGTTGCTACAGAAATTGACATATACCTGCTTGTGTATGTGCTTTTTAGTTATGAAAAATTGCATACACACCACTATATATAATGTGTGCATTAAGTCTGATAAAGCAAATACTTATATATTCCCATTCAATTTAAGAATAAACACAGCATCAATACATTTGAATCCTCCGTGTGCCTTCTCTTGTTCTTGGCTGCCCCTCCCATCTGTCTGTCTGGAGGCTCTGGCCATGTGCCTGCCTATTCACTTGGTACCAAGCAATCCCAACACATTCCTGAGCATTCTCTGTGTGATTAGGTGAAGCACACATCCTTTTCCCAGGAGCATCCGCAGCAGACCTGAGCTTCAGATGTAGGTTTCAGAGTTTTTCAAGCATGAACTCTTAGTTGGAATCCCAATATTAAAACAGATAAAAGTTGAGCCTTTCTGGTTGAGGTGGGACAGAGGGGTTCTCTGCCTCCTTCCCCTTCACCTGAAACTCCTCCATGGAATTCATAAGCACAGTCTCCTCTGTAGAAGAATGTTTAGATTCTTTCACAGAGCCTGTAGGATCCTCGATGATCATGCCCCTCTGTGCCTTTCCAGCCTCCTCTCATGCCAAAGTGAGCCACTTACATCTTCTCAAACATACCATAATGCTCTTCTATCACTCCATTCCTTTGAGTTATGCCTTTTACCGAAGCTGCGCCTCCCTCATATCCCTTTCACCCTCTCTCTAAAGAGGAGCTCCTCCTTATTCATCATTTGAGCCCTCTCTGAAACTGTAACTATAACCTCCTAGGTGCAGTTAGTTGCTCTGTCTTCCTTAGGCCAGTAGCAGTTTATTCAAGTCTTTATTTGCATGCTAAATTAACATATAATTCTTTACTTCCATGCTTCTTCCCTCTTTTAGGTTGTAAGCTCATTGAGGACAGGAACCATTTATATTCATCTCGTTATTTCCACATATGTGCAGGCTGATATTTGAATAAGGAGAAGTTGCTCTCATACAGCCTTGCAAACTGCATTCCAGCAAGAGACACAACCAAGTTCACATCTCCTAAGGCAGGAATGAGTTTAGGGACTGGAGGAACTGATAGAGGGTCAGTGTGACTGGAGTGAGTGAGGTGTCAGGATGGTAAGAAATGACACTGGAGACCCATGTGGAGGCCGGATTATCTGGGGCCCTGTGAGTCATGAAAAGAGACTTGGATTTAATTCTACATGCAGCAGAAGACTATTGAAGGGTTTTAGTCAGGGAAGTGACACGATCTGATTTTTAGTTTAGAAAGATCTGATGTGGAGATGAACAGGCCAAGAGTGGACTGGCTAGAAACTGTAGCAGTTTTCCAGATGAGAGATAGTGGGGCTGGGATGGTCACAGCAGATAGCAGATAGTACCACAACTAAAATTTAAAAACTAGAATTCTGAAATTATAGTAATTTTAGGTTTCGGAAAAAAAAAAATTAGTATCTGGACTACTGAGGAAGCTCTGTTTGGTTAATGGCCACTACTTAGCAGTTAGGTTTTTGGCCACCTTCAGATTGACCACTGTGCAAGGAATTATGGGTATCCTCACCATCAATCCCGTTTTTACTGTTTTTTACTTGGGAAAAATCATGGTGTTAAATGAGTTCATTAAAAAAAGTTGATTGTTTACAGGAATAAGGAATGGAGTAACAAGGGGGGAAAGGAGAGCTGATCCTGTTGCTTAAAAAATTAGAATTAAAAAGAGGGTTCCCATGTGCAAGAAAACATAGCTTTATAAACAATGTAAAGACACAAAAGGCATTGTGTTGGCAAAAATGTGTAAAAACAATAGCTGCTAATTTCACACCCCATGGGATGAGGGAGCATAAATGTGCTTCAGCTTTAGATAACAGAGTTGTCTCCACTGGCCAAGCAGGTTCACAGAGCTTTCCCTCAGTCTTGCTGCCACAAGAGGGTTGGCAGGCCAGCCGCCAGTAGAGGTGTTAGCAAAACCTACCGATTTCAGGCTTAATCTTTCACCTACCTTTTCTTTTTCGGTAATGTGTTCATTATTTGCTGAGCATTACTCTATTCTTTGTCTGCAAATTTTTTGTTTCTAATGCAGCTTGCTTTGTATGGGTGAGATATGGAATGGCACCAAAATCCGGCACCCTGGAAAGCCAGGGATTTCCACCCTATGACAAAAGAATGCCGTCTTGACTTCAGAGATTGCCTAATCCCAGCTGTTCTGATAATGTAATTAAGGCTGCCTAATGTCTTTAATTTTGCAACCAGTTTGTGTGAAAAGGAGAATTTGGCACTCTGAAGGCTTAAACACTAAATAGCAATCTCAAGACGCCTAATTAGAATTCTCTGACATTAAGCTAATTGGTGAAAGTGTATTTCAGCAGCTTAACTTCTTTATTAATTTTTTAAGCATTTTCATTGAAAATCAATTTTTCACTGAAATATGATTTGCTCTTTACTGCTCCTGTCTTAAACAGGCTGAAAGGCCTTATACTAGCAAGGTATTGAATATTATCACCAGCATTCCTTCCCTTTTAGTCATTTTACTTTTGACCTAAATAATGTGGTTTATTGTGTGGATGGCCTTGTGGTTTCTCACTGCTCTGTGAACTTGGACAGCATTTTTTCTTTTAAACAGAAATTTTAGGAGTGGGGAAATTTAATAATGAGGCAGTATTTCTGTTGACTGTGCTCTTACTTTTTACTTGTTTAGTACCAGAACCTTTCCTTGTGTTTGAATCAAGGGGCTACAATAAATTCAGCTGGGATCCAAAAAAACTTTGTCATAATTTGAGACAAAAGTGTCTAAGTGTAAGGAACTAATTAAAATAGAGCTGAGCTTTTATTGTTTAGGTTAAGGGCATTCGATTCTGTTCAGGATGCTTATTCAAGTTCCTTTTGCCAGTTTCCACAGGAAGTTGCTGGAATGGGCTTCTTCATCCCCTCTCACCCCTCTGCACCTGCTTCCATTCCCATATTCTTTCTTTCCAAGAGTGAAACTGCTGGGTCTCACTGTAAGAAAGGATTAAGCCCTCAGAGGAGGAAGTTTTCTCTTTAGAACACTTCTGACATAGTAAATTCAAATTCAAGATCCAGTCTTTTCTATCTGAAAAGTTGGTCTTAGTAGAAAAGTGGAAGGACATGTCTTAACTTTAAAGAAGGAAAAGCATGAAATCCAATTCCACTTAGGAAATTCCTTCTTTGGCACTAGCTAGAGGAGAAGATTCATTTGCTTTGAATACCTTCTTCATTCTGAGTCAGAAAACTACCTATCAGAAACATGCAGGAATATAGTCAATATGGAATTTGGAAAATCTTGCTTAAACATATTTCACTGAACCTCAGAATTCTTTAAGAAATTAATTAGTATAAATATGCCCCCCATATTACTTTAATGTTTTGTTATTTAACTTAGATCACAAATATATTGGGCTTTTTTCTTCCACTGCAAAGAAAAAAGATGTGTACAAAGGGAAAAAACTAATCAAATTAATTTTATAGGGGTATTTAGTATTCATAATATCTGTTATATTATTGAAGAAGTCTGCCTGTTTTTTATTTGTAGTGAGCCAGCTATTTAGTTTTGCTTTTTTATTTTTTATGAACTTGATATAACTGGCATTCTGGTTATGTTACTCTGTTACATGCTATCTAAAAACAGTGGCTTAAAACAGTCATTTTATTATACATACCTCACAGTTTTGTGGGTCAAGAACTCAGGCGGGACTTGGCTATTTGATTCTTCTGTTTCACATGGTGTTGATGGAGGTTGGTTGGTTGGTGTTCTGCTAGAGGATGGTAGGAAGGGCTGGAAAGCTAGGCTCAGGTCTTTCCAGAGTTGTCACATTCGATGGCTCAGGAATCCAAGAGTAAATGTTTCCTGTAGACAAGAAACTGTGTGACCTTAATGACCTAGACTGAAAGTCACAACATCACTTATGTTTATTCTATTGGTCAAATAGTCCCCACCCAGATGTGGGGCAGTGGGGCGCAGGGGAGGGGTGGGCATGGGCCATACTGCTCAATGTTTAGTTCAGGGATCAGCCAGAGATTTGGGCAAACTTTATATACATAATTTGGAGTTTTCTTCCTTGCGTTCTCTCCTTTGTGGAATTCCCCTTCACCTTCCAGCTACTCAAATCCAGTAGTTCAGATCTTTTTCTTCTGTTTCTCCAGTCCAGTGAGACTGCTGGTCTTTCTCTGAGTTTCAGCTTCCCAATGTGGCTTGGACTCTTTTTATTAATGTGGCCTACCCTTAGGTGAAAAGCCTTAAAAATGAGACATATACCCAGTGCCATTCACTCTCAGTGTCCTGCTTTTCAACACTCCCAAGTGCCTTCAAAAAGTTTTTAAATGTTTTGTCCAGAATTTATAATTATTATCTGCAGATGAATCCATCTGATAGGACCTACTCTACCAATTCGGGAAACACAGCCACCTAGTCTGTTTTCATGAGTCACTGTTCCATCCCATTGATTTGGCTTCCATAATCTCACTGTTTTAAAATATCACTGTGGTTTAATAGCATTTATAGGTAATTTTTAACATAAAAATTAAAATGTTACATTTATATGTTATGAAGGGTACAAATAAAATGAACACCCTCAAAGCCACTACTCAACAACTAGACTATTACCAATACCATTTCATTTACCTATGTACCCTCTACTCTGTTCTTCACTTTCCCCTACTGTCCTGAACTTTTGCATTTTTTAATTTATTGATTTATTATATCATTTACATTTTTAATTTTAAAGTTTTAAAATTATTTATTACAGTATAAGCTTTGCTTACTTTTGAGCTTTATAGAAATAGATCCGTACCATATAATTTCTCTGCAATTTTTTTCTTCTTTCAACATTAACATGTATCTATATTGTTGCATGTCACTGTAGTTCATTTTCATTTCTGTTTTCCATTGTGTCAAGATGTGATACAGTATGATGAATACCACTTTATTCATTCTACTGATCAAGGACTTTGTATTGTTTCTCCCCATTTGACATTTGAAAAAAAAAAGCAAAAAAAAGAAAACCACAGCAGCACTGGCATTCTTATTTTTATCTCCTGGTTTCCATATGCAAGAGTTTCTCTAAGGAGGATTACCTAGTCATGGAGTCAGAGTCAAGTTAAATTTTTACCTGAACTGGAGAATGCCAAACTGGTTTCCCAGGTATTTCTACATTACATTGTATATGAATTTCTGATGATCTCCATCCCATGACTTAGTATCAAAAACTTTTAAGTTTTTGTCTAATAGGTGCAAAGTGGCTTCTCCTTGTGGTCTTAATTTGCATTTTCTACATTATTAATGAGGTTGAGCCCCTTTTCATGTACTTATTGATTATTCCTGTTTTCTTTGAAATGTCTTTTGGGTTTTTCCCATTTTTGTTATTGATTTCATGGAGATTTTTGTGTATTTTGCATCCTAATTTTTTGTTATATGTGTTGCAAATATCCTCTTCCAGTCTACATTCTTTTTTAAATAACTATATACACACACACACACACACACACACACACACACACTTTTTTTTTTTTTTTGGAGACAGAGTCTGGCTCTGTTACCCAGGCTGGAGTGCAGTGGTGTGATCTCTGCTCACTGCAACCTCCACCTCCTGGGTTCAGGCAATCCTCCTGCCTCAGCCTCCCAGGTAGCTGGGATTACAGGCGTGTACTACCACACCCAGCTAATTTTTGTGTTTTTAGTAGAGATGGGGTTTTGCCATGTTGGCCAGGCTGGTCTCGAACTCCTGACCTCAAGTGATCCACCTGTCTCAGCCTCCCAAAGTGTTAGGATTACAAGCATGAGCCACAGCACCCAGCCAACTTTATAGTATTTTAAAATGCTACTAATTTGTGCTTTTAGTTGCAGTCATTTGTCAGCTATCTTCCTTTTAATAGTGCTTGATATGGTTTGAATCTGTGTCCCCACCCAAATTTCATGTTGACATGTAATCCCCGATGCTGGAGGTGGAGCCTGGTGGGAGGTGATTGGATCATGGGGGTGGTTTTTAATGGTTTAGCACCATCCTTCTAGTGCCATTCTCTTGATAGAATTCTCATGAGATCTGGTTGCTTAAAAATGTGTAGCATCGCCCCCTTCTCCCTCTTCTTCCTGCTCTGACCATATAAGACATACTTGCTTCCCCTTTGCCTTCTGCCATAATTGTAAGTTTCCTGAGGCCTCCCCAGAAACTGAGCAGATGGCAGCATCATGCTTCCTATACAGCCTGCTAAACCATGAACCAATTAAACCTCTTTTCTTTATAAAGTACACAGTCTCAGTTGTTTCTTTATAGCAAGACAAGAACAGACTAATACAGTGCTCTTTATTTTTTAAGCTTGTGTGTTTAGTATTTGTTCTTTTGTTCATCTGTAATGAAGTAAGGAATCCAATTTCATTTGTTTTCCAAATGGATAACTGGTTATCCCAGCTCCATTTATTGTATAGTCTTTCATTTCCTCACTGATCCAAAATGCATCTCTATCATATAACAAGTTTTATTATATGTGCAGATCTTTTCTGGACTCTTTGATCTATCCATTGGTCAGGTTGTCTATGTACTCATTAGTACCTTCAGCTTTTTTAGGAATATCTTGGCTATTTCAGGGTCTTAGCTTTTCCATATAAATTTTAGAGTTATTTTGTCAATTTTCATCAAAATAAATCTTCTAGGGATTCTAATTGGCATTGTATTGGAACTGTAGATCAATTTGGAGAAGATTTGTAATCTTAAAATATGTAGACTTTTTATCCATGAATATTTTCCTTTCATTATTTTGGTTTTCTTTGATGTTTTTCAATAAAGATTTATAATTTTATTCATGAAAGTCTTGCACCTCTTTCAGATTTATTTCTAAGTTTTTAAGGGTTTTTGGTTAACATTTTAAATAAAAATATTAATAACATTTTCCAAAATACACAAAAATAGAATAGTAAAATTAACTCCTATATATCCATCACAGACCTTCAACTGTTATCAGTGGAAGGCAATGTTGTTTCATCTATACCCTTCTCAACTCTTTCCCCTCCCCTTATTCCCCAAATTGTGTTGTTTAAACAAATTGTAGCCATCAAATCATTTCATTATTTCAGCTGTCAAATAACATTCTGTAAATACTTAAAAATATGTCTCTAAAAGACATGACTAAAATTTTTCACACCTTAAAATTTTTCATATGTTTTCACACGTTAAAATTTTTTAGATAGATGGATAGATAAGATAGGAAGGAATTGATTATGGGAATTGGCACTTGTGATTATGGAGACAGAGAAGTCCCACAATGTGCTGTCTGCAATCTGGAGAACCAGAGAAGCTAGTGGTAGAGTTTAGTCAAAGTCCAAGGGCCTGAGAACCAGGGAGGTGATGGTGTTTACTCTCAGACTGAGGCTGAACGACTGAGAACCTAGAGTTCTGATGTCCAAGGCCAGGAGAAGATGGGTGTCTCAGCTCCAGAAGAGATAATAAATTTGCCTTTCTTCTGATTTTTTTGTTCTATGTCCTCAACAGTTTGGATGATGCCCACTCACATTGGTTGAGGGCAGATCTTCCTTACTCAGCCCACTGATTGAAATGTCAATCTCTTCCAGAAACACCCCCAGAGATACACCCAGAAATAATGCTTTACCAACCTTCTGGGCATTCCTTAACCCAGTCAAGTCGACACCTAAAATTAACTATCACGTATCTTTATGGTGTTTTTTTTTTTTTTGAGACGGAGTCTTACTCTGTCGCCCAGGCTGGAGTACAGTGGTACAACCTCGGCTCATTGCAACCTCCGCCTCCCGGGTTCAAGTGATTCTCCTACCTCGGCCTCCTGAGTAACTGGAATTATAGGCACCCACCACCACACCCGGCTAATTTTTGTATTTTTAGTAGAGATGGGGTTTCACCATGTTGGTGAGGCTGGTCTCAAACTCCTGACCTCATAATCCGCCCGCCTTGGCCTCCCAAAGTGCTGGGATTACAGATGTGAGCCACCGTGCCCAGCCCTCATGGTGTCTTTTAACATATATATATATATATATTCCTCTCCCTCCTAAATTTCTTATAAACCAGAAGTTAAATCTAGAGGATAAATGGTATTCCGATTTTGGTTTGGTTTGGTTTGGGACTAGAACACTTCATGGGTGGTGGGGGTATATCCTATCCTGTATGTCTGATTTTATACACTTTTTGTGCCATTGAAATTGATCATTGGGTTTAGGTGTTTGGGTCCCTGATTCATCCATTAAGTTCCCCATCAACTTTTCTCCTGATAGTTTTATTTAGCATCTGATGATGATCATTTCCTTTATTCATTATCTCATTAGGGCATGCAAAATAATGATATTCTAACATTTTCATCCTGGTCCATTTATTAGCTGGAATTTTTTAATACAGAGTACTTTCATTGTCATCCCTTTCGTTACCCTGAAACGTAATTTACATGGGAAAGGCGGGGTAAATGCTTGCTACATTTTTTTTAAGCCTGTTTGCAGAATAATGATTTAGTTCTCTAATTTCCTCCAGAAGTGAATAGTGAAGGTTTTTTTTTTTTCTGAGTATTATTATAAACTTAGGAATTTCAACATTTGTACTTAAGTTTTAGAATTAGCTTCTCCATTTTCACAAATAATAAAAGCCTGCAAGCTCTTTCATTGAGATTGCATTTGAATTTGTAGTTCAGTCTGGGGAGAACTGTTATCTAAATAATATTTAGCTTTCCAATCCATGAACTTATCATCTCACCTATTGAAGTTTTCTTTAATTTCTTTCAGTAATTTTTAGTTGCTTTGTGTTTATTGGCCTTGTATCTTGCAAACTTGCTAAACACATGTAATATTTCTGTTAAGGCTTTTTCTTAGATTCTTTTGGATTTTCTATGTGGATAAACATATTATCTGCAAGTAAAGACAGTTTTATTGCTTCTTTTCCAATATTTATATCTTTTATTTCTTTATTTTGTCCTATGGAACTGAATGGCACCTCCAATACAATGTTGAATAGGAGTGATGAGAATGGGCAATCTTTTCTTTTTCCCCCCTTTTCTAAAGGAAAGCTTTCAGTTTCCTGCCCCTTCCCTGCAGATCTGGCCCCTGCTGTGTATCAGTGCAGGATCTTTGCTCAACCAGGTTTCCTGTTCCTCCCCTAGGGAAAGATGCTTCTCCCTTCTCTTCCCTCTGGCATTGCACCTTGTCCTGAAATCAGAGGGTTTACTGGACCTCTTCCAGGGGGAGACTGTTGTTGCTAGTTACTGTAGGTGCAGAGCTTGTTGGGAGAGCAGGGGTGATTAGGGACAGATAGCTTTTGCTTCTATCCCTCTCTGAGAGGAGGTTATTTTTGCCTCCCGGGACTTTGCTAGGCAGGAGGGTGTCCTGCCCCCTTCCCAGGGACTTAGGTGTTGCTTCCTATGCAAGAAAGCCCAGGGAAGTAGGTAGGTAGGGTTTTACTGCCTGTGTTCCAGCAAAGGGATCTTTCTCAGGTCTTCTGCCTCGCTGCAGCCTTTCATGAGCACTCCACAGAAAGGAACTCGTGAGTGGCTGTGGACACTTCTTGTGCCTGGGCTTCAGAAGAACTCTGAACTTGTGTGACAGTCCACATTTGGCCTTTAAGAAGTCCTTAAAATTTTAGCTGATTCTTCTATTACACTATTTGCATCCTAATCTTTAAAGTATAACCACCTAATTGTACCTTCCTAAACAATATAATGTAGTTGTGCTGGGTTTTGAACCTTATATAAATGGAATCGTGCCATATGTATATTGTTTTGTGTCTGATTTCTTTTGCTGAGTATTTGTTTTTAATACTCAGCCATGATTTTGTGGTTAGTGATTTTTTGTTCATTTTCATTGTTTTATAGTGTTTCATTATATGAGTATACCACAGTTTGTCTACGTATTATCTGTATGGTTTTCAGATTTTAGCTGCTACAAATAGCTAGTATAAGTATCTTGAGTGCCCTCCCCCTGCCAGCAGCACTGGCATCTCCTAGGAGTTGATCAGACATTCATATTCGTGGGCACTACCTTAGACCTACTGAGCTGGAAACTGTAAGGGTAGGGCCTGCAATTTGTGTGTATGTGTGTGTGTGTGTTTTTGTTTTTTTTTTTTTTTTTTGAGGTGGAGTCTCACTTTGTTGTCCAGGCTGGAGTGCACTAGCGCGATCTCAGCTCACTGCAACCTCTACCTCCCAGGTTCACGCCATTCTCCTGCCTCAGCTTCCCGAGTAGCTGGGACTACAGGCGCCTGCCACCGCACCTGGCTAAAATTTTGTATTTTTAGTAGAGATGGGGTTTCACCATGGTCTCGATCTCCTGACCTCGTGATCCGCCCGCCTCAGCCTCCCAAAGTACTGGGATTACAAGCGTGAGCCACTGTGCCCAGCCTTTTTTTTTTTTTTTTTTAGATGGAGTCTCACTCTGTCACCCAGGCTGGAGTGCAGTGGCGCAATCTTGGCTCACTGCAACCTCTGCCTCCTGGGTTCAAGCAGTTCTCTGCCTCAGCTTCCCAAATAGCTGGGATTATAGGTGCCCACCACCAGGCCTGGCTAATTTTTGTATTTTTAGTAGAGACAGGGTTTCACCATCTTGGCCAGGCTGGTCTTGAACTCGTGACCTCGTGATCAACTCACCTACTTCCCAAAGTGATGGGATTACAGGCATGAGCCACCATACCCAGCTGCAATTTGTGTTTTAACAATCTCTCAGAGTGATTACTGTACATGCTAAAGTTTGAGAACCACTTCTATAGCAGGTATACCTAGGAGAGGAACTGTTGGGCATAGGGATGGGTAGATAATGGCAAACTGTTTCCTAAGTGATTGTACCAATTTACACCTTTACCAATGATACAGGAAACATCTTGGGCATCTTCAGAGTTTTTAATAGTAATTCTTCTCCCTCTGCATCCTTTTTGGTTTTAATGCATAACTTTATCTGTAAAATTAAAAATTAGGTCATTGATCAATGAAATCTGAAAGTCTAGAAGTGACTGGTCTAAAGGAAATGTCTTTGAATGCAGTGAGTATGTCATCTTTGCTCTCATTTAAATGCCTAGCACAGTGTTAAGCACATAGAAAATTATGTACATATCTGGCAAACTGAATTTGAAAATACCAATTTTTTTTCTGTTTTAAGCAGTTCCTCCATCATATTTTTTAAAAATCTTAAGACCTAGAGTTTATTAAAATAATCTAGCAGTGCTTTTTGAAAAATCACCATATACCTTTTTTTTTTTTTTTTTTTTTTAGCTTTTATCTCTTCTTTTTGAAGACTTGTTCAAAAAATTTAATTCTGAAATGAAAAAGATTGCCGACCAGGTGATTCCTAAGCAAAGAGCAGCCCAGTTTGATGTTGTCAAACACATGCGCCAAGACCAGATCACCAATGGCATGGTGAACGCTATTTCTACCGTAAGTCTTCAGTCACTCTTTTAGGGTCTTGTAATTTAGTTGTAAATCTATTTGGTAGAAGAAAAACTTAAAGCACTTTGAGAATCCAGGTGAAATATAGAAAGGAATGTTTACAAAGCACAAATTTCTACTTTGAAAGGAAGTCTGAAGTGTTTATTACTATAACTTTCCTGCCAAATTATAGTTCCTGTTATATGAGGCAATAAGAAAATAGATACTCTTACACAGAGGAAAAATCTTCATTTAACTGTTAATAACCATGCTTTTAAAGAATACTTCCCCCCATTTTCTTCTGTAGTAAAATTGACACATTTCAGGCAGGTTTATTAATTACCAACCTTTTGTTCAAAATAATACAAAATGTTTCATTTCACAGGAGGTTTATATTCTTCGAAGACCTGTCAGCTGTTCCTCACATAAGCAATGAGTTCTGTGCTGGATGAATTCAGTTCTCGGCAGCAGCTGTGTAGTCAGGGTCTCGGGCTATTCAGAAAAGGTTATCAGATGGGTTTTTGCTTCCTTTCTTAAAGCGTAACAACTATAGGTCTATCTGATGAAGTCTGGTTCATGTTTTGCATGCCAGACATAAAATTAGTTTTATGGATGACATTTTGCCCCAACAAAGCATAGTATAATCTACCATGTTGATTCCCTTAATGATGAAAGAGTGCAGACTTGCTTCAATACTTGACTTTAGAACTTTATAGTGGGTCTGTGTGAGTGGCCCATACAGTGACAGCTACATCTAAATTTGAGGTGAACCAGGCCTTTGTCCCTATTTAGGCACATAAACTCTAGTGGCCCAAACTTGTCTGAGGTGGATCCCTGAGTATTTGAAGAGAATCCTCCAAAGAGTGCTTGAACACGCTTCTGTTAGAATTACTTTTCCTTGCTTGCTCGCCCATGATTTTCAGGTCAAAAGAGCTATTTTGAGTACTTCTTTTACCCCTAAAGGAAACTGCTTTACCTCCCTGATAGAACTGCTTATTACAAAAATCAGTAGCAGGCCTAGTTACAGGTGTGCCACACTCTAGACAACAGAAAAAGATGAACCTTTAAAATTCTTAGTGTTGCTATTAGCAGAATGCTTTTACCAAATACATTTTTCTCAAAGGAGCATTTTTAGCCCTCTTGTCTGTTTCTCGTCTCTCCCTTTTGTAATACTCCTACAGAATACAAGAACAAATTCTCTTGCTGAACATCTTGGCTTCACTCCCATCTACTTGCTACTTGCCAACAGCTGCTGCCTTATTTTAGCTGTGTGCTGAATACTTATTTACCTTATTTACTCTTACTCTGTGGGCATAAGTCAGTTTACTAGATTCATTCTGCTTCCAAGGATAAAAGGAGTTAATGAAATAAGTGATAATATGAGAGGTTAATTTGTGGGATATATATAGTTGCTCTATTTCTTTGCCTTTTAATAGGGTTTCTTAGAGTTTAGCTCTTTCCCACGTTTCAGAAACTCAAGGTTCCAAAGTGATCGATCTTCACTATAATGGTGAGCAAACTGTACTTTGTGAGGGAGCTCCCCCAAAGTTACATATTTTAATGCAAACAGATCACCTAATCTTTTCCTGAAACCCTAGCAGATTTTCTGCTACAAGGGTTTTTAACCTGGGATCCACAAGAGTCCAAAAATGAATGTAAAATTTTTATTCTTGTTTCTATGTGCATTTTTCTCAAGAGAACATTCCTAGCTTTTATTGGGTCCTCTGAGGAGGAATGAAGAACCACGGCAGGTGCAGTTTTTCTCTTTAGAATTAGAAAACTTGAGTCAACAATTTTGTTCACATCTTATTGTCTGCTTTTCTTTTTCTTTTTTTTTTTATTTTTGAGACACCGTCTTACTCCCAGGCTGGAGTACAGTGGTGTGATCTCAGCTCCCTGCAGCCCCTGCCTTTTGGGCTCAAGTGATCTTCACACGCCAGCCTCCCAAGTAGCTGGAAATACAGATGTGCACCACCACACCCAGCTAGTTTTTGTATTCTTAGTAGAGATGAGGTTTTGCCACGTTGGCAGGCTGGTCTTGAACTCCTGACCTCAAGTGATCCACCCACCTCGGCCTCCCAAAGTGCTGGAATTATGGGTGTGAGCCACCACACCCAGCCTGCTTTGCTTTTTGGATGAATACTGTTTTCTACTGTTAATTCATGTTGCCATGAATTTAAATTTCAAAAATTTCTAATCTTAATCTTTAAATTATTCTTGAGAATATTTTTAATGTATACAATTAATACAACTACAAAATAATACAACATATTTAATGCATAAGAAGATAAAGTAAATTTAATGTTCAAGATTTAGTTGATATGAATCTATTTTAATAATGACACAGTGGCCACAGAGAATATATGTTTCTTAATATGAATATATATACTATTTTTAGATTCCTTAAAACTTAATTAAGAAGCCTTCAGTTTGTTCATTATCCTAAGTAAATGATACCTGAGTTATTTTTCTGTTGCTACATTTTCCTGTTCTTAAGACTAACTTTGGAAAACATCCAAATAGCACATTCCAACATGAAATGATCTCTTTGAGCTTCAAACTAGTTTTCCCTTAAATGTGTATAGATATTGCTGGTGTTTTATCAGTTAGCTTATGATTTCCCATGGAAATCTGTGGTTGAACTGGCTCTTCATTATAGAATTAGTTCCTGAGAAGGTGACAGCTCTGATGTGGTAAGTTTATGCATCGAACAATTCTGAGATGGTTGCTAGACACAGTAATGTTCATTATCTTCCTAGAAAACCCCAGCAAGTGACTTGACTAAACTTTCATTTTAATTGTGACACTTTGATTTCTGAATATGTGTCATGGTTCTAATTTCGTAAGCATGAAGATCTTGCCATGAACTTCTTGGAGTGACTGCACAGTATCAGACAACATAGGATTGGGTTAGGAATAGTCTTACGTCTTTCATCTCCCTACAGGGAAATTGGTCTCTAAAGAGATTTAAAATGGACCGCCAGGGTGTAACACAAGTGCTGTCTCGCTTGTCATATATATCCGCACTGGGCATGATGACAAGAATCTCTTCCCAGTTTGAAAAAACAAGAAAAGTGAGTGGTCCTCGCTCCCTCCAGCCATCTCAGTGGGGAATGCTTTGTCCTTCGGACACTCCTGAAGGAGAGGTAAGGAATCTGAGGAGTCTTGATGCTGTGTCAGAGGCAATACCTATGTCTGTGCATGGGGTGGGGTGGGGGGTTCTGCTTCTGTTCCCATCTCCAGGCCATATCCTTTCTTTTGTCCATCATTTATCTGGCAAAGAAATATTGACATGCTTGGGAGACTACATTCGTATGATTCCAAAACTAGGACCTGCAGAAGCATTTGATTCTGTGTGTTAGCTAAAAGTAATACAGTCCATGTTTCTCTTGCTTATTTTAGTTTATCCCAAAATCAAATCATGCACAGAGGGGATAAGACTGTGAAGGCAGATTGAAAGACCTATCCCCTCTCATGCTCATGAGGGGCTCTTTTTGAGCAGCTCCTTATTGTCCTTAGTTAGGCTCAGTCACAGCCAATTAGGAGTATACAGTCCATGACCTAATGTGGATTCTAACTCACTTGTATTGGAAACACAAGCAATTGCCTAAACACCAAGCCAGGGAGTTTACATTGTTTTGCTTCTGTAGCACCCGCTCCTCCCTGTGTCAGGGTCCTTTCTCCCTTGGGTTAACATTGTGAGTTTCACTTGATTCTATTCCTTCTAAATTGTAAAATTCTGGAGGAAGGAAGGTTCACTGTTGTATCTCAAGCTCCTAACATAGAGCCTTGGTTAGAGTAGAGGCCCCATGAATATATGCTGAATTAATAATTATGACAAGTAAAAGATGCAGGTTCCAAAGTGTAGGAATTTATCATTATTTGGAAGGGATGAAAATAGGAGTCTGTATAGAGCTGCGATTTTTAGAAACTTTTTATCTAATTTATCTGGAACCATATGGAAATTGACACTAAAATTATCCAGTTTGTCAAATTTTGTATAATTTATACAACTTTGAAACATTTCATTTCCCAGAGATTGCTTCAGCTAACCTAAAAAAAAAAGTAGCTATTTTGTACAGTTACCGCAGCAGATGGTTTTAAGACTTGAAGATACAATCTTACAAGTCACCTGTCTTAAGTATTTTTTTCTATTTACTATATTCTGTCCTTGTTGGTATTGTTGTTTTAGAACTGTACTGGGTTGCATAGATGTTTAAAATATTTATTTTCTTTTCATTTTGAAATAATTTTAGATGTACAAAAAAGTGATGAAACTGGTACAAAGATTTTCCACAATCTTTCATCTAGATTCCCAACTGTGAACATCTTATGTAACCATAGCACTGTTATCAACCTCATGACATTGAACAATACTATAATCTATGGATCTTATTCAAATTTTGCCAGTTGTCCCACTGTTGTCTTTTTTCTGTTCCAGAATCACACATTATTTTTAGTTGTCATGTCTCCTTGTCTCTTTTAATCTGAAAGAGTTTTTCAGTCTTTATTTACCTTTAATGACCAAGAAACTTAAGGGTACTGGCCAGTTACTTTATACAGTCTCTCATTTCAGGCCAGAAATTTTATATTTTTATGTAGCTGCATTTATTAATGTTTTCCTTTACTTATTTTATACAGTATCATCATAATGACTGTAATGTTTCGTTGTCTGGGAGTAATTGTTAATGTAGTCAATTTTGTTGGGCATTTATGATGCCGTCAGCATTTACAATTACAAATAGTACTGTGCTGAGCATTTCTGTAGCTAAATCTATTTTATATCCTTGCTTGTTGTGAAGATAAATTCCTGTGGATTAAGGGATATATATATATTTTAAAGACATTTGTGTGAATCACCACAGTATCCCCTACAAAGTTGTACTGCTTTGCATTGCCGCCAGCCAAGTAGTGAGCTATTTTCAGATGCAGACTGTACTTTGTATTACTAATGTTCATTCTTAGAAATGACTGTCTTTTGTTTTTTAGGCATGTGGTTTGGTTAAAAACTTGGCCCTTATGACACACATCACAACTGATATGGAAGATGGACCCATTGTTAAATTAGCCAGTAACTTGGGAGTAGAAGATGTGAATTTATTATGTGGGGAAGAGCTCTCTTACCCAAATGTGTTTCTTGTGTTTCTTAATGGTGGGTATATTATGGAGACATCTTGGCCCCAGATAGTCTATGAAGAGGGGGAGGGAATCCATTATTATCCTGGTATGTAAAGCACAAATAGACTTTAATTCTGGGCCCAGGTTGACCTTCACTTAAAGGTAGAAAATACAGTGATAACAGAAATAGTTACTTTGTTGGCTGGGTTATCCAAGGTTCTGAGAGGATATAGCTATCAGAGCTAAAGGGTAACATTGCAGAAAGTGGCTGCTGTCTGCCCTTTTGCAGTTGCTGACATATCCATAGTGGAATAAGGTTCAACATGGTATCTCTAAGTACAAGTTAAATATTGGAGTCATTCTGCAAAAATTATCATATCAGCTCTTATAATGAATTGACTTTGTCTAGCCGTCTGATAATCAGTATGTCAGCAGCCTGTGGTAAGAGGATCCCTCTCCTCTGGCTCACACTCCAGTTACTTCTTTCATATACCTCTTCCTACCTCCTTCAAAGTCTTCCAGAGACTCAGCAGGAAGTGTGCTCTCTTCCTTTCTGCTTTTGATTTATTGCTGTGTGTGCCTGTCCTCTCACTAGTATGCTCCGTGAGCTTATCCCTTATCACTTGTCTTTCCTCTCTTCCTCTCTCCCTTCTGCTCATTCTAGGAGGCATTAACTCTTTTTTATATGGGCTGGTGAGGAAGGGGTCAGAGCCTCAGCAGAGCTGTTAACTGACTGCCTCATTCATTATATCCCAGAGGCTAACATTGAGTGAGCTTTTACTCTGCACTTTAACCAGTGCCTCTTTGAATCCTCCCGCTAACCTTGGGAAGCAAAGTTCATTTTCCCCATTTCACAGATGATGATTACAACAAGAAGCAGTTTAATAGTAGCAGTTAGTAGGTGCTAAGCAGAATTCTCAGTACTTTAAATGATCAGCTCGTTTAATCTTTACTACCACCCTGTGGAAGTGATGGAGCCAGTGTTCAAACCCAAGTTGTTTGGACCTGAGTTCATGCCCCAGCACTGTGCTGAAAGATGAGGAAAATGAAGCTGACTTTTCCAGTATTCCTCAGTCAGCATCTGGAAGGACTGGCCCTTAACCATTCTTCCTTTGTTGCTTCCCTGCAACCTTGTGGACTGGCTGCAGGTGTTAATAACAGTATTTTCAAATAACTGCTTAGTGCTGCTTACTATTTTTATTGGTTGGATATATTAAATCAGGTTGGGTTTATTTTTTATTTCTGTCTTACCTATTCTTTCTTTTTGCCTAGGTAACATCTTGGGTGTCATTCGCGACCACAAAAAGCTGGTGAATACATTTCGACTCATGAGAAGAGCAGGATATATCAATGAATTTGTTTCCATCTCAACAAATCTTACAGATCGATGTGTCTATATTTCTTCTGATGGAGGAAGGCTATGCAGGTATATGTTACTAAAAAGAGTTTTTAAGAATCTCTTTATATTTATTCTTGAAAGAAATAGACTTGTTTTTATTTATGAAACTGTTTTAACCTCTTTCATTGTGAAGATAAATTTAATTCCATGAGCAAACACTTTATGAATATGCATATTAGGTACTGAGGATGCAAATTAATATGGGAGACAGAGTCTGCCCTCAGAGAGCTCAGTCTGCCGGGAAAGGCAGAAAAAATGACTAATAACAATCATCTGTGCTAGTAGTTAATGCTAGCCACTATTTGTCATTTTAATGGAGGCACTATATGTGTAAGGCTTTAACTCCATTCAACCCTATGAGGTTGGATTATTCTTGTCGTTTAACAAATGAGGAAACTGAGGTTCAGTGAGGCTGAGTAACTTACTGAAAACTAAAGAGTGGTGGAGTCTGTTTTTTATTTCAAAGTCCTTAGGATTCGTTTGATGCATGATTTTGCCCACTATAGTCTGTTGCTACAAACTGAGCTTTAAAGGATGAGTAGGATTGTGTTAACTTGGAGGTAGGTGGGGAGGAGAAAGGCTGAAACAAGGCAAGAATGAAAACATGGAGACATGAAGAAATAAAATAACACTAGACCCAATGGAAAAGTAGGTTCCTTTTATTCATTCAGTAAGTATTTATTAAGGGCCTGTTGTGCACAGGTACTATCTAGGAGCTGGAGGTACAAAGATGAATGTGACATAGTGTCTGGTTTGAGGGGATATGCAGAGACATCAGCTGAGGACATTGCCTTGTTTCACAAGCCTTTTCTAGCATTACCGTAGTTATTCTGTGTATACCTCGGGTAGAGTTGAAGCACGAGGCAGTGAGCTAGCAGTAGCTGGAAGTCTGTCAGAGCTGGGAGAGTGACTGTCCAGCATCCATTCCTCCTTCATATGATACTACCTCATTTTCCTTTGAGGACTGCCCCTCCCCACTGGCAGGCTTCTTGGGATGGTCAGTCCAGTGCCCTCTTCTCTTCAGCCAGGGGTTGGGCATATGACCCAAATGAGGCCAGTCATACCCCCTCATCAGAGAATTTGAATCCCAGGTAAAATAAATCAAGGGAGGGAAGTGGTTGGACCTGATTCATTCTCCCAGTGCTGCATGCAAGAGACTGCCTGTTAACACCTCATTTTCTGGATCCTTGGAATTGCTCTAGTTCCTTTTCTTTCTGAGGCTGAGCATTTCAGCTTTTTTGTTGATTCTTATCCTTCCATTAACTTTTTTATTTATTTATTTTTTTTTGAGACAGAGTCTCAGTTTGTCACCCAGGCTGGAGTGCAGTGGTACAATATTGTCTCACTGCAACCTCCACCTTCCAGGTTCAAGCAATTCTTATACCTCAGCTCCCCTCCCACCCCTGCCCCGCCGAGTAGCTGGGATTATAGGCACACACCACCGCCTCTGGCTAATTTTTTGTGTTATTAGTAGAGATGGGGTTTCACTGTGTTGGCCAGGCTGGTCTCGAACTCCTGGCCTCAAGTGATCCACCAACGTCAGCCTCCCAAAGTGCTGGGATTACAGGTGTGATCCATTGCACCCAGCACTGGTAAATTCTTAATGCCTCCAGTAAACTTCATTTTTGCTTAAATTAGCCAGAATTGGTTTCTCTTCTTTGCAACCAAAGAATGGTTAGCTGATGATATACCTGTGTTTGAATCCTGACTTCCCACTTACTGAGTTGTGTGATTCTGAGTGTACTACTTCAGTCTCTCAGCCTTGGTTTCACTGGCTATAAAATGGAAACAATAATGCCTGCCTAAGATTGTCTTGAGAAGTAGCTGATATAAGGTGTGGTAAGTGCTCTGTAGAGTGCCAGGCACACATTAGGTGCTTATTTATAACTATTAATAGCATGGTCCAGTTAAGGGCAGGAATAACAGTGACAATTTCTAGGTTACTCTTTTTTAGGATTTCATTACATCCGACATAATATATATTCGAAAAGAAAACGGGCCGGGTGCGGTGGCTCAAGCCTGTAATCCCAGCACTTTGGGAGGCCGAGACGGGCGGATCACGAGGTCAGGAGATCGAGACCATCCTGGCTAACACGGTGAAACCCCGTCTCTACTAAAAAATACAAAAAACTAGCCGGGCGAGGTGGCGGGCGCCTGTGGTCCCAGCTACTCGGGAGGCTGAGGCAGGAGAATGGCATAAACTCAGGAGGCGGAGCTTGCAGTGAGCTGAGATCCGGCCACTGCAGTCCAGCCTGGGTGGCAGAGCAATTCCCTCTCAAAAAAAAAAAAAAAAAAAAAAAGAAAACTCTTTTATAGAAGCAACTTTATAATGGCATGACAGATCTAGCAGGAAAAAATAGTAGAATGTGTTGAGTTAACGTAAGGATAACTGAGGCAGCTAAATGTGATCCCCTCCCTCTCCTCCGCCGGTTTCTGTCGTCTCATCTGAGGCTTAACCTGAATCCACTGCAGCGCTCAAATGAGGCATTAGCGGGCTCTGCTTCCCTACCAAGAAGGAGCCAGAATTTCGAGGTACTGTGGATTTCCATGAAAAGCTCACCCAGTTCATTTTTCAACAACTTGTGTTCCGCTTTTGTAATTGTGCAGCTCCTCTTCTTAACTGTTTAAAAGTGCTCATTAGTCCTCAAATAGTTATTTGGACTTTAGGGTAGAGCGTACAAGTGTCTGGTGGTTACTTGCTCCTCTCTGTAAGAGCTGCTTATCCAAATAGCAACAGCCCTTGACGTTTCAGTGCCGCATGCCATCCTTTGTGTCGGGGTTTCCTCATGGTGGCAAAGCCCTCCGAGGCAAGTCCCCACTGACAGTTACAGGTTAATCTGCCAGAATGCCTTCTCCACCTTCCACCCATTACGTTGCTGAAAACCACAAAGTAAGAAAGCTTTATTCTCTGCCAACTTTTAGCCACTCTCTTTGGTCACTTGTAGCTTTAAGTATCTTGCTAACCTAGCTCAGTGATGTTTAGACTAAATCAAACTACTCTAAACATCTGGATATTCATCAGAACCTCATAACGCAATGCCACTTATTACCCTAGGTGACAGTGCTTCTTTGACTGTTAACTCTGTGAGTAGTATACAAAATATTTCCAATGTGAAATCAGGGGATGTTTTTAGATTGATACATTACACCGTTTTTAAAAATATGACATTAAAGGTTTTGTTTCCTTTTCAGACTTTGAGTATCATTTTTGTGTTGCCTTTTCGTTCAAAACCAAATGTTTCCTAAGATACTTGCAGGAAGCACTGTGTGTGTGCATGACTATGTGTACACATACTCACATGTGCACATGGGCTTGGGTATGTATGTATGTATATGTGAGAGAGAACATAGGCCCCTACACCATGCTCTTACATACAAAAAATACCTGGTGTACTCAGCAATCCAGGAATAGGTTTGGTTGTATTTACATCTTCCTTCATCTCACTTTGGTAAACTAATTTGCCAGTGTAATTTTTCCCTAGAACTACTATTAATTTGGTTTTGCTGTTTCCGTTCTAGACCCTACATAATTGTCAAGAAACAGAAGCCAGCAGTCACAAATAAACATATGGAAGAGCTGGCCCAAGGGTACAGGTAAGTAGCCAAAAGTAAAACTTACCAATCTCCTTAATACCCACATACATGATTTAAGAAAAGTGTATTTTCATTTTAGTGTTTTAATTTCTTTCCATCAAATTACCAGCCTGTTAAAAAACCTATTTTGCTCCATGTGAACTTGCTTGGACATTGTAAAATATTCATCAATTTAGATCATGAGGCTTACATAGTCTTGAAGTCAGTTAGTACACAAGTGTTTCTGGTAAGAAAGGGACTTACATCATGTGTCAGTGTAGACACTGTGGGTCTCATCATGAGGTTTCTAAGGTCAGAATTTTTTTTTTTAAGAAGTGGGGACTAGGTTGACAAGAGTTACAGACAGACACTTTGCTGTTTTTATTTCAGCAATTTGTGGTTACTGTGTGAGCTGAGAATAACATGTTTCAGGTATCTCAATGTAATGATATCCTCTGGGAGAGAAAGGTGCTTTGGGCCTAAATGAAAGCCGGTATCTCCTGTTGTTATATAAAATACTGCAGAAAATGCTTTTTAATGATGTCTCTTTCACCAATATTTTCCCAGGAATTTTGAAGATTTCTTACATGAGAGTCTGGTTGAATATTTAGATGTGAATGAAGAAAATGATTGTAACATTGCACTGTACGAACACACAATTAATAAGTAAGTAGAATCCATAGCAACTGTAATTAAAACCTTTTCTGACTATAGAAACTCACTTCTTTTGACAGGAACTGTTAGAAACATACAATCTTTTTTTTTTTTTTTGGAACATGCAAGTTTGTTACATAGGTAAATGTGGGCCATAGTGGTTTGCTGTACCTATCAACCTATCACCTAGGTTTTAAGCCCAGCATGCATTAGCTATTTATCTTGATGCTCTCCCTCCCCCAACCCCCTAACAGGCCCCCGCTGTGTGTTGTTCCCCTCCCTGTGTCCCTGTGTTCTCGTTGTTCAGCTTCCACCTATGAGTGAGAACATGCGGTGTTTGGTTTTCTGTTCCTGTGTTAGTTTGCTGAGGATGGCTTCCAGCTTCATCCACATAACTGCAAAGGACATGATCTCGTTCCTTTTTATGGCTGCTTAGTATTTCATGGTATATAAGTATATTGTATATTTCTGTGTGTACCATATAGAAATATACAATTTTATAGCAGAGTATAACCCATCATTTATCCCAGTGAAGAGTATTACAAAGCAGCTAACAAGTCATCTTTATATTTCATTATCCTTCCTATTCATGTGACAGTTTATATATATATATACACACACACACATGCATACATACATAGAGAGATATATGCATATACATAGATAGATAACTATATATATATAGAGAGAGAGAGTTGGTTTTTTTGTTTTGTTTTGTTTTTTGAGACAGGGTCTTGCTGTGTCACCCAGAAGGAGTACAGTGGTACAACATAGCTCAGTGAAGCTTAAAACTCCTGATCTCAAGCGATCCTCCCACTTCAGTGTCCTGAGTAGTTGCGATTACAGGCATGAGCCACCATGCCCAGCCTTAATGTATATTTTTTAAAAGGAGTTGTTTCTCTGATTTTAATACTTGATTACTGCCAAAATTGAACTAATGAATTAAGCTGTATAAAAATATACTTACCTCTTTTAGAGATGATTTTGTCCATGGACATCTGAATTCTTGTCAGTACAGGAGTTCTCTACATAGTCTGTTCAAAAACTATCTCTAAGTTTATGTGTAGTATACACTTGAATTGATAGTATGTTCACAATATTTCTTCTTGAACAATATTTTTAGAAGTGTCTGTGTTCCATTTGGAGTACATTAAAGAACATCTATATAACCTGCTGTCTGATGCATGTGACTGATGTGCCATTTACCTGAAATTGGAATTCTTGCAGATATATTGCTAGAGAGTTTAATACTACCACCTGATAACTATTTATGTCTTCAATCAAGAATAAGTACTTTTCTGACCCAGTGTAGCAGCTCACCCCTGTAATCCCAGTGCTTTGGGAGGCTGAGGCAGGAGAATCGCCTAAGGCCAAGAGTTTGAGACCAGCCTGGACAACATAGCAAGACCCTATGTCTAAAAAAATAAAATAAAAATAAAACATTAACCAGACGCAGTGGCATACACCTGTAGTCCTAGCTACTCGGGAGGCTGAGTGGAAGGATCACTTGAGCCCAGGAGTTATGGGTTACAGTGAGCTATGATCGTGCCACTGCACTCCAGCCTGGCTGAGAACCTATGTATTAAAACAGGAAAAAGAAAAACTTTTCTGTTTTCTGCTACCAAATGAAATATATTACTTTTTAAAAGATTACAATTTACCAGTCTGGGTAACATGGCAAGACCCCGTCTCTACAAAACACTTAAAAATTAGCCAGATGTGGTAGTGCAGGCCTGTAGTCCCAGTAACTCAGGGGGCTGAGGCTGGAGGATTGCATGAGTCCAGGAGGTGGAGGCTCTGTGAGCCATGTTCATGCCACTGCACTCCAGCCTGGGTGACAGAGCAAGACCCTGTTGCCAATATATATATTGCAAATATATATATTTTTTGCACTTTGTAAATAGTGCTTTTTAGTCAGAATTTTTCTTCCTTAAAGATGTGAATCTCTCAAAGTACTGTTTTGTACCCCTCATTTCAAAATTGACTGAGGGCCAGGTGTGGTGGGTCACACCTATAATCCCAGCACTTTGGGAGGCTAAGGCAGGAGGATTGCTTGAGCTCAGGAGTTGGAGATCAGCCTGGCCAACACAGTGAGACCTCATCTCTACTAAAAATAAAAAAAAGTTAGCTGAGTGTTGTGGTGTGCACCTATGATCCCAGCTCTTGGGAGGCTGAGGTGGAAGGATCACTTGAGTCCACTTTGAGGCTTCAGTGAGCTATACTTGGAACACCACCGCATTGCAGCTTGGACAACAGAGTGGGACCCTGACTCAAAAAATATGTAGATATAGATACATATCCTGAGTATAAAATAGAACTATTTTATAGTAGCCCCATAAATGACAGTTCCATCCTTGTATTACTCAAGCCAACAAAACCCTCTATTTCCATCCTGACCCTTTTTCTCTATATCGACATCAATCCCTAGCTCATCATATGAGCCTTCCAAATATATCTGGAATCTGAACTATTTTTCACTACCTCAATCCATCACCTAGTCCAGGCCATTTCCATTTCTTACCTGGATTTTTGCAAAAGCCTCCTATTTTGACACCTGTTCCCATACAGTCTTTTCCTAATAGAGTAGAGGGGGCATGTCCGTTCTCTTCTCAAATCCCTCAGGGGCTTTCCATCTCCCTCAGAAGTCCTTACAGAGGCCTTCCAGTTCCTGCACAATCTGCCCGCTCCCATTTCTACCTCTCCCCGCTCCCTGTTTCAACCACACTGGCCTCTTCTCCGAATATTCCAGGCATGCCTCTGCCTTAGCACCTTTGCACTGGCTGCTTCCTCTGCCTGGAGCACTCTCTCACATACCTGCATGGCTCACTGCTTCACCTCCTCCAGGTCTTCACTCAGGTGTCTCCTTCTCTTGAGACTTTTCTGACCACTCTGTTGAAAGTAGAAACTCTTATCTCTATCTACTCCTCTTTACTACTTTTTTTTTTCCTTCTTGTGCCTATTACCATAGAGTAAAATTGGTATTTTACTGATGTATCTATGTATTGTCTATCTCCCCTCACTAGAAGCTTCATGAAAGCAGGGATTTTCATCTGGTTTTTCATTGTTGTAAATGAATATAACTCTCAGCATTACCCAATTACCAAGCTATTCCATACATCAAATTAATTTCATTTTAAAAATCTAGAAGTTTTTATATTATTTAATTCATACTTACGTTTTTTAAAATGTAGAAATGCATGAAGCACAAAGAATGAATTCCCTTCCTTTCCCATCCCACCAGACTCTACCCTCCAGAAGTCACCAATGCTAATAATTTCTTATGTATTATTCTAGATTTTTTTTTCTGAGTATAAACATACACACATGATTCCACACAATGTGTGTGTATAAAACAGTGAAAACATTTCCAGTGCCTTGATTTTGAAACTTAACCAGTATACTCTGGACATTTTCCATATTAGTATATATATTTATATACATGTATATTTGTATACACAGTCATATGTCACTTAATGACGGGGATGCATTCTGAGAAGTTTGTTGTCAGGTGATTTCATTTTGTGAATATCATAGTGTACTTAAACAAACCTAGATGGTGTCTGTCACACACTATCACCTACTACACACATAGACTATATGCTAAAGCCTGTTGCTTCTAGACTACAAACCTGTACAGCATATTACTCTACTGAACTTTGTAGGCAGTTGTAACACAATGGTAAGTGTGTATCAAAACATATCTAAACAAAGAAAGGGTATAGTAAAAATGCAGTATTATAATCTTTTGGAACCACCATCATTTATGCAGTCTGTTGTAGACCAAAATGTTTTGTGGTGTGTGACTGTATACATATAAATATATATATTTTTTAATTGCCGTTTGTTATTACATTATCTACTTACACGTATTTAGTTTATTAACTAGTTCCCTACTGTTGAATATTTAGGTAGTTTCCAATTGTTCTACTGTTATAAACAACGGGTTACTTAGTTTTCATTCTAACTAAATTTAAGTGCTTTATACGCAGTGAATAAGAAATCTTGGCTGAGTGCAGTGGCTCATGCCTGTAATCCCAGCACTTTGGGAGGCCAAGGCAGGTGTATCACCTGAGGTTTGGAGTTTGAGACCAGCCTGACCAACATGGAGAGACCCCGTCTCTACTAAAAATACAAAATTAGCTGGATGTGGTGGCGCATGTCTGTAATCCCAGCTACTCGGGAGGCTGAGGTCAGAGAATCGCTTGAACCTGGGAGGCGGAGGTTGCGGTGAGCCGAGGTCGCACCATTGCAGTCCAGCCTGGGCAACAAGAGCAAAACTTCGTCTCAAAAAAAAAAAGGAAAAGAAGAAATCTCCCAATTCCTGTTCAGTTTCTAAACTGATGCTTTTAAAGAGAATGATTTTCTTTTTTGTAAAATCAGAATCTAGAGTGTTTGGATGTCTAGTAATTATTAGATACATATGAGTTTATGCATGTTGTCACCATAAAAGAAAAAAACTTCAGATGTTTCTTTTCATTTTTCAACTCAATCCAATCTTAACATCTGTAAAAGTAGTTTCTACTTAGATGGAGAATGTCAACTTGGCCAATATTTAAACAAAGCAGTATATTTAAAAGAAACTCTGTTTTCTTCTAGACTACAAACTGTAGCTATAAGCTGATGTTCTTTAAAGAAAAAAGCAAAACAAAACCTGAAGTCTTTTCCCTTCCTGCTTGACAAAGGAAGTCTTTTCCCTTCCTGCTTGTCTGAGAGGATTGGGTTTCTGTTAAGTCATAAGGTGAAAACAGTACTCTTCACGAACTACATGGAAGGCACCTTCTGTCACCAAACTAGGGACATAATTTCATACATGTGTTTTGGGAAAAAAAATAGATGAAAAACTGGATAAATGGGAGATCTTTTACCAGGTACATTCCATTGATGGGTTGGGATCTGGTTTATTGGACATCACTTCGGTCCACAGGTGCTGTAAACCACTGACATTTTTAAGGTTACACTTCACAAGCGCTTGAGGGAAAAATAGTAGGTCCATAGAGATCACAGATCCTGGATGACACATCTGTTACTTTCCACAAATACCTATAATTAACCTGAGTACTCTTTCCTATTAACACAACTGAGTTGCTTCATCATTTGGCCAAAAAACTGAATTTTCTACAGAAATATATTGTGAAAGTAACCAAGATTCTGACATCTACTAGGTAAAATCTTACTTTGTGTCCAATACTACCCATAGCAGAGCTGTCCAGTAAAATAAAATGCAAGCCACCTATATAACCTCAAACTTTCTAATAGCCACATTAAAAAGGTAAAAAGAAACTGGTAAAATTATTTTAAATAATAGTTTTATTTGTGACTATATCCAAAATATTATCATGTCAACAGGTAATTAATATAAAACTAATGAGCTACTTTACACTTTTTTTCCTACTATAAGTCCTCAAAATCTGGTGTGCGCTTACAGCACATTTCAATTTGGATGCCAATTTTTTATCAGAAATACTAGATCTCATTTCATAACATTTATACTTTTAAAAGATTCATAAATGTGAGTTGTTCCAAGATAAAAGGTTTTGTGTAACTGAACTGAGTTATTTAAATTTCAATTTGAGTTTTAAATTTTAAAGTAATTAAAATTAAGTAAAATTAAAAAAATTCAGTTTCTCAGTCACACTAGCCCAGCATTTCAAGTGCTCAGTAGCCACAGTTATCTAGTGTCTAGTGGCTATGGTATTGGTCCCTGTGGGTCTATAGTAACTATTCTTTTTTTTTTTTTTTTTTTTTGAGACAGTGTCTTGCTCTGTTGCCCAGGCTGGAGTACAATGGCAAGATCTTGGCTCACTGCAACCTCCATCTCCTGGGTTCAAGCAATTCTCCTGTCTTAGCCTCCAGAGTAGCTGGGATTACAGGTGCCCACCACCATGCGTGGCTAATTTTTTGTATTTTTTAAGTAGAGACAGGGTTTCACTGTATTGGCCAGGCTGGTCTTGACCTCCTGACCTCAAGTGATCCACCTGCCTAGGCCTCCCAAACTGCTGGGATTATAGGCATGAGCCACTACGCCCGGCCTATAGTAACTATTCTTTTTTTTTTTTTTTTTTGAGACAGAGTCTCGCTGTCTCGCCAGGCTGGAGTGCAGTGGCATGATCTCGGCTCACTGCAACCTCCGCCTCCCGAGTTCAAGCAATTCTCCTGCCTCAGCCTCCCAAGTAGCTGGGGCTACAGGTTCGCGCTACCACACCCAGCTAATTTGTATTTTTAGTAGAGACAGGGTTTCACCATGTTGGCCAGCATGGTCTCGATCTCTTGACCTCATGATCCACCTGCCTCGGCCTCTCAAAGTGCTGGAATTACAGGCGTGAGCCACTGTGCCCAGCTAGTAACTATTCTTAAAGGACGTATATTCCACTCTTAAATGGTGATACAATGTGCTCATTGATATATGTTAGAAGAATGAGGAAAAGCAGTCTACTCATCCATGTGGATATTGTTGATGTATTTCTATATGTTGAATATAGTAATTTATGTGTGAATTACAAGTTCTTACATTTTGTTGTATTTTATTTAAGTATGTTTTTATTTTACCAGTTTTACTAGCATCAAATTTTATTGACATATAAATCCCCTAAGGACCTAAATAACAATATTTTTATACCCTTTAAGAGAAATTTATTTTTGTACTTGATGCTTAAGATATGTGATTTTTACTTAACTTGTTAGAGACACCACCCACTTGGAGATTGAGCCCTTCACTCTTCTCGGCGTGTGTGCTGGACTGATCCCATACCCTCACCATAACCAGTCACCGAGAAACACTTACCAGTGTGCCATGGGGAAACAAGCCATGGGTAAGATTTCCTTCTTGAAAGTTGGTTCTAAATACTTGGAAATACTTTTGGAAAAAATCTTACACCTTTATTCCTGCTTCACCAGTATTATATGTTTAAACAAATCAGGCACTGGGAACACCGGAGGGTTACCAAGCCCGGGGAGTTACGTATGAAACTCTGCAAGGCTTGGTGCCCTGCCATGTCTAAAGCTTAAACAAAAATGGAGAAAACCTCTCTAAACTTGTTTCCTTCAAGAAAACAAAGCAATATATAATTAGTGTCACATAATTAAGAGGGATAAATGTAAAGAGAAAAGCCCTGTAAGATGTAACTTGTTAACCTTGAGAGATGGGAGAAAGGGCAGAAAAACTCAAGCTTAAGGAGGAAGAGGGAGAAAAAAACAGATAAAGATGTACGATGTCTATTCAAATGTACCTAGTAATTGCCTGGTTGACAATCCCCGAACCCATTATACCCTTGCAATTGCTAATGTATCTCCTAAAACTTACCCAATTCATGTCACACTGATTCCTGAGTTTATTTTGCTTCCTCTTTCTCTTTTTCTTCCTTTCATATATTTATTTATTCATTTGTAACATTTATTGAGCATAACTGTAGACTAGACATGAGGCTGGAGCCTGAAAATAGAGAGATGAGGCAGAGTCCTGTGCTCAGGGAGTTCAGAGTCTAGTAGAGGAGACCAACAAATAAAACAGTAACCCAATCTAGTATAATAAATGCTGTAATTGAAAACCAAAATCTAAGAAAATTAGAGGAGGAAGGTCACTTAAAGTAAGAGTGGGTTGTTTCTGAAGGGTAGAGCTGAGCTGAGTCTTAGAAGACTGAGTATATTTGAAGGTATGGAAGTGTGAGCAAGTATGGCATAAGAGGTCTCAGTTCTTTGGTGTGGCTGCCTAGTGTAGCATGGTACAGAGGCGTGAAAGGGAAGTGCCATATGTTGAGGAGTTTGAGTTTTATCTTGAAGGTAATACAGAGAGAATGCTGGTGCCCCCTTACCCGCCACAAAAAAAGTTTTACTTATAAAGCTTTTTGAAATGTTTTTTAAAATCATTTAAATCCTAATATATTTAATAAATTTTATTTTCGTATATGCCCATGACACCAGTATGATTGCCATCTCTGATTTAAAGTATGATGCAAGGGGCTTCATAAAGAAACTGTAAAAATGTAGAGAGGGAGGCATTGCATTGCCTTTGGGTAACAACCGGAATGCATTTAGCTCCTCCGTTACCAACAACCAGCTGCAGCTGACCATAGCTTGGCAATTAAGAAACCCTATTTCTTCATTATGGATAGAGAGTAGATATATTTCTTTTCAAGTTTTTATATTGCCCTCTGGTTAGCTACCAAGAAATAAAAAGCATTTTATCCTGCTAGTATTTACCTGAATGATGTAATGCCTGGACAGTTGAGAATCATTCCCAGTGGGAAAATCTAAACAGCAGCTCATCAATTTAGCCTTTCCATTCATCCTCAGCAGCGGTGTAGGCTGATTTCCCGCTTGTGCTTCTGACTTGCTAACAAGTTGAAATATACAGTACTGAACCCTGTGTGTCATGAAAGGGCTATCACTTCTATTGGGTTTACCAAACCATTTTGTTTCATGATGTGAATCCCAGCTGAAACAATACACCTTTTGTGTGGAACCTTCAGCAGAATTAACGGAAGACTAATCACTTCATCGCTAATGCCACTCTTTAGTGTGTTTGAAGATCGAAACAGAAAGAGCTGCAGCTATCTCCATGTAGTGAAGCTTTTTTAAAAAATAAAGAATAGACTTGAAAGAAAGAAATAATATTTTTATTTTTATAACTCTGCTTCCCACAAAACAAGAAAAGAAAAGAAAAGAAAAACCCTTTATATGTGGCCATGAGTATCTGAAACGTTTGGTTAGTTACCACACACAGTTAAGCAGGATCAGTGTGTACAGAAAGCCAATTCAGTGTCTGTAGAGTTCTTTTGTAGTTTTCTGTGTGAAGGTTTTTTTTCTCGTTTTGTTTTGAGTGTCATTTGCAATTCATTGTCTGTGTTTTCTGAGGTTGGTGTATTCAGCTGCTCTGACCCTGGGTCCTGCACATTTAGCTCCTTGGATACAATCCTCTGACGTTACTGCTGACGCTAGGAAGACAAAAGCCACTGAATATCTTAAGTAATAAAAAAAAGCCTTTGTTACTGTTTGTTATTATAAAACACCTGACTGGAAAGAAAAGCAGCGAGATAAAAGTACATTTAGAGTTGGCATATAACACAGCAGCATTTCTCTGTGGACACTGAAATAGCTGCAGAAGTATTGAGCAAAGTCTGCTTGCAAAACGACAAAAGGAAAAAGGTCGGCAGAGGGAGAAAACCCACAGCAGATACCCAGGTCTGTAATGCAGACTTCGCACTTTAAGTAGGACTTCTCTGGATCGGTTTAATTCCTTGCAGTCTTGACAGCTGATAACTAAAACTCACACTCTATCCTGTCTTTACTATGAGCCATTGCTGAAGATTATTTAAATTCAGAGATTCTATGTGGATTTTCTAAAATAATATTTTAGTTGCTAGTCATCTGTCTGCTGGTCTGGTCCATTTATAACATGGAAGATAGTAGGTCACAATTAATTCACTAAATATTCTAGCCAATCTGGAAAATTTGCTCTCTACCATTCCCTACTATCCCTCCCACTACCCCACAAGAGAGTGAAGAAATGAAAGTCATTTTCTGTTACTACGAAGGAGACCCACAAACCACAGAGATGGAAAGCCTTACCTTGTATGTAAGAGGGAGCTAATCCACGATAAAACACCAGCAGAGGGTGTTTCTTCAGTCTTAGGCGCTTTAAGTTATTAATAAAGTTCGAGTTCCCACACAGCACCTTACTGTGCCACTGAGAAGCACTTCTCCATGGATATGGCAGTGTGTGTATTGTGACATGGCACAGAGCAAGAAAGTCAGGTGGACATCTGGAAATGGCTGGATCTCCAGGTCACTCACTCAGCACTACCAGGAAGGGCTATGTGTTGGAGCCACCTTTTGTGTCATCTCATTGGTGCCCGATGCCAAGTTCACATGAGCCACACTTTCATATCCTGCCCATTCATTAGTTGGTAATCCTCTAGTGGAACACTTTCTCCTGTGTAAAAGGATCATTCAGTTACTATCAGCTCAATTAATGAATATGCAGCACAGACCTTCGCAGACCTCAACAGTGGCTCCTTCTCACTACCCCTTCCCGCTTCAACTGCAAACTACTGGGACTGTTTTCTAAGCTCAGGAGCAAATGCAGCTTCTGTTTTTGTATTTGTTTTCAATAGATTCTATTCCTAAGTAGATAGTTTCTTCCTTTCTGTTCCCCACTTTACAGTAGGCTGAGATGTACTAGAAATAGGCTGGAGGATTTTGAGACACTAAAAACACAATATACAAAGATCCTCATAAAATTTTGTTTCATCCTACACCTCCCCCTTTCTGTTTGATTTGATTTTTAGCATATTTATTCTTTGTCCATTTGAGGGTACAAATGCAAAAAATGTTTTGGCCAAATTACCCTGGAAATTATTTTTCAAATTCTGCTATTGGTTAAAAATTTTTTTAATTATTGTAGCTATTTTAGGTATAAGCTTGTGTGGTATTTTCTAAGACTAGAATGTTAGCAATGAATATATACGGAGGTACAGTTGAGTACTCTAAGTTTAGTATGTAGCTTTGAGTGGGAGGTAGAATGAATGATATTATAGGGTAATAAGATATGTATTTTTATTATTACTAATATTGTTAATATTGGTTATAAATAATGTTGCCACTTACTGAGTGTCCAAATTCTTTACATACATTATTTCTTTTTTTTTTTTTTGAGATGGAGTGTTGCTGTCACCCAGGCTGGAGTACAGTGGCACAATCACAGCTCACTGCAACCTCCACTTCCTGGGTTCAAGGAATTCTCCTGCCTTAGCCTCCTGAGTAGCTGGGACTGCAGACGCACGCCACCATGCCCAGCTAATTTTGTGTGTGTGTGTCTGTTTTTAGTAGAGACAGGGTTTCACCATGTTGGCTAGGCTGGTCTCGAACTCCTGACCTCATGTGATCTGCCTGCCTTGGCCTCCCAAAGTTCTGGGATTACAGGTGTGAGCCACCATGCCCAGCCCCCTTTTTTTTAATCATAATAATAATCCTTTGAAATATAATACATACTTTTTTTTGTTCTGACAAGGAAGCTGAATCCCAGTTTTGTTGAGTAACATATAAAAGGTTTTCTATGTCTTCTATGTAATGTTACCTATAAAGCTTACTAAAATTCTTCTCAACCAAAACTAACTTCTTTTCTCATTTTTTTCCTGTCCATTGTGGATCACGATCAGGCTGCCTTTTCTGGTAGAATGTAAATTATAAGCCCCTTTAAGTCAGGGGCTCTGTTATTTATTACAGGTTGAATATCCCTTACCTGAAATGCTTAGGACCAGGAGTGTTTCAGATTTTGGATTTTTTTGGATTTTGAAATATTTGCATATACATAATAAGATATCCTGGGGATGGGACCCAAGTCTAAACATGAAATCCGTTTAAGTTTCATATACACTTTATATACGTAGCCTAAAGATAATTTATATGATATTTTTAATAATTTTGTACATGAAGCAAAGTTTGACTAAGTTTTGACTACAACCCATCACATGAGGTCAGGTGTGCAGTTTTCCACTTGTGGCAGCATATTGGTGCTCAAAATGTTTCTGATTTAGGAGCATTTTGGACTTTGGATTTTTGGCTAAGGATGCTCAACCAGTGTTACAGTTGACTCTTGAACAACACAGGGGTTAGGAGCATCAACTCCTCTCACAGTTGAACATCCATGTCTAACTTTTGACTCCCCTAAAGCTAATTACTAATAGCCTACTGTTGACTGAAAGTCTTACCAATAACATAGTCAATTAACACTTACTTTGTATGTGATATGTATTATATACTATATTCTTACAATTCAAATAAGCTAGATAAAAGAAAATGTTATTAAGAAAATTATAAGGAAGAGCAAATATATTTATTATTCTTTAAGTGGAAATGGATTATCATAAAGGTCTTTGTCCTCGTCGTCTTCACACTGAGTAGGCTGAGGTGTAGAGGAAGGGAGAGATTGGTCTTGCTGTCTCAGGGGCAGTAGAGGCAAAAGAAAGTCCATATATGAGTGGTCTCCCTTTTTAAGGAAGCTGAAAATAGTAATAGGGGAATCAGAATTTGAGCATGTGCTGCACACAGACAAGCCCTATCATTTGCTTGCCTATTGCTTCTTGGCAAAATGGTTAGTCAGCCATTCATTATTTTTATAAAAATTTGGGAATCTGATAGCATTTTGAAGTTTTATGACATAGAATAGTTTATAAATCCTATTTTAACATTTTAACTTACACACCCATAGTCAGTGCTGCTAAAAATGCACGTATATGTATACTATCACAAGTTTTTTGAAAAGCCTTTAGAGAAAACTTTTTGATGTCATAAGCACTAAACATTTGCTAAACTATTTTGTTGTTCATCCATTCAGTGGTCAGTTGTAATGCCTGAGAATTATGTTCTGGGCCTGTTAGCACAATTTATAGCAGGATCCAGTCTCTTTCACCATTGTTTAGAGGTGCAGCCATTTATGTTTCCCTGCTGCATAATAATGCGTGTCTCAGGTTTCAGAAGACATGTTTGGCAGCCTGGTGGGACATTGCCTAAACCCTTGTCTCCAGCTGAGTAAAGTATACAATTGGAACTGAAATCTCAACATAAATTTTAAGTGATTTCATATAAAAGGACAAACTTATTGTCAGTGAACTTTACCATAATCCCAGCAGTAGTAATCTTATTTCTAAAACAGTAAGTGATCTATTGCCAGGTATCCTGCCCAGTTTATTAGTTGGCACTAAAATAGCATAAATTAATTGGCAATTTATAGTGCAAACTCGATAAAAAGTTCATGAGGTTCAGTTCGACTTGTTTTTCAGCTGAATCCTGTTAAATTTTTAGAGATTGAAGCACATACTGTCATAAAAAGTATAATGGGATTCTTCAGTTTAATTCACTTGACATTTATTGAGCATCTATAATCTATATAATAAGCATGGCACTGTCACTGTACTAGATATTCCCAACATATTTACTATTTATTTCAATAGTAATTGTCAAGGAGTACCATATCATTTTTGCTGCTTGGTTTATTTTCTTTTTCTTTTCTTCTTCTTTTTTTTTTTTTTTTTTTTTTTTTTTTTTGAGACAGGGTCTTGCTCTGTTGCCCAGGCTTGAGTATAGTGGTATGATCTTAGCTGACTGCAACCTTTACATCCTGGGCTCAAGCACTTCTCATGCCTCAGCCACCCAAGTAGCTGGGACTACAGGCACACACCACCATGCCCAGTTAATTTTTGCATTTTTAGTAGAGACATGGTTTTGTCATGTCTGGTCTTGAACTCCTGAGCTCAAGCAATCCACCCACATTGACCTCCCAAAGTGCTGGGATGACAGGCATGAGCCACCACGCCCAGCCTGAATAACTTACTTTCATCCCCAAAATGAAATCATCATTGATTTAATGACATGAGTATGGAGAAAAAGTTAAAGGAAATGAATATTGAGTTTTGGTGTCTGCACACCCTAGGGTGTAACTCTGTGAAATGGCACTTAGGTACTTTGGAGTGTGTGTGTGTGTGTGTGTGGTGTGTGTGTTGTGCATGTGTCACTATGGAAGCATGTGCAAGAGAGAGAGGCTTAAAGCTAGCTTCTTTTTTCTAACACTAACATCTGTTCTTAGCTATTCACGGGGGAAAAAAAAGAGATACCTAGGAGAAGTTAAAGAGGCTCTGTAGCCCACACTCAAGCTCAACGGTAGAGCAAGACTGAGTTTTCCAAATTTAACGTCTCTGTGTAGCATCAGTTCTGTGCCCACAAGCCCAGGAGACTAAAAGACTTTTCTTCAGACAGGTCCATGAACCCCACTGTGTTTATGAGGGGAAATGAGAGAAAGGGATGAGAGAAAGGGTTAACCTTCTGATTTCATGTTCAGTTGACAGTGACCCAATAACACCCTTCTGAGGAACAATCAGGTGGAAAGACTGATTGCTAAGGAGGGAAGAGCCCACCCCTGATTGGGCTGTACCCTAGATTTCTTAAGGAAGGGACCAAGCCTTTTCCCATTTTATCTCCAGTGTTTGGCACAGAGTAGATGTTTATTAACTGCTTAATAAGTGAATCATCAAATAAATGAATAATCCCCTCTTCCTTGCTCTCACTTTAATTCCTCTTTGTTCATTCTTTTTCTTCCCTTCTCTCCTGTATTCTTTTTCATTTAGAACTTTTGTAATTGTTTATTTCTTTTTATGGAATATACCTGTTTATCCATTTTATAAGCTCCTTGGATGTGAACACTGGGCGTTATCTTACATTACCTCTCCCCAGCAGGCCTGGAACATGGTAGAACCGAATAAAGAATTGTTGATTGTGAAGTTAACCAGTGGAAACTAAATCCCTTAAATGGGATAATATAAATCCAAAAAGTCTAAATTATTTAGATTAAGATATACTCTGAGTATATTTTTCCTTCTTCGTAGGACTTTAAAACTTTAAATATTAGTGAGAAAAGTTGCTTTTACAAGTTGTTAAGCCACCATGAGAGTATTGCTTTTGAAATTTTGAACCTGAAGAGTTTCTTCATTTTAATTAGTGATGTTAATGTATTTATCTCTATTTTCATTACTACCTTATTATTTCACATAATAGAATGTTGTATTTTGTTTTCTTCAATATCAATGCAGGTACTATAGGATACAACCAGCGAAACAGAATTGATACTCTCATGTATCTACTAGCATATCCACAAAAACCCATGGTTAAGACAAAAACCATTGAATTGATAGAATTTGAGAAACTGCCAGCTGGACAGAATGCAACAGTTGCTGTGATGAGCTATAGTGGCTATGATATTGAAGATGCCCTTGTTTTAAACAAGGCCTCTTTAGACAGAGGTAAGTGAATTTTCAAAACTAATGCCAAAGGTGCTTTTTGCAGAGTTAGATATAGGGATGATTAATGTAGAGATCACTTGGTTAATGTCATTTCAAGTTATTTGAATTTTATGATATAGAAACAGGAGATGGTTGGGTTTTGATGTTGGCTTTCTTGTCATTTTTAATGAATAGTATATGGAGATAATTTGTTAAACATACTACTACAGAATATTTTTCTTCTCTGTTATTGTATTGGTTACGTGAGACAGTCCTTCAAAGAGAAAAAAAACGTAAGAATGTGTTTTACAGCAGGAATTACAATATATGAAATATGTGTTTTCACTGTATCTAGTGATATATATTATTAACAAACCTGTTTGAGAGGGCAGTAGCAATATCTGGATGTAAAAAGCTGTTTCTTATTTGCGTAACCTCATAATTTGGTACCTTCTTTGGCCAAGTGACGAAAGTTAAAAATATACGGCCGCAAACTCTGGCGTGGAGTTTTTCTGCTTTTCTTTCTGTTTTTGACAATTACTTTCGCAAGTCACCACTTCGTGATTTGTTAGACATCACCTGATCTGAAGTCTGACTTCTCTATTCATAATCTCGATTTCTCTTTTTCCTTTCTGGCATACCCACTATGCCTTCCCCTTCCCTCTTTGTAGTTGCTAGGCAGCCATAATAGTACTCCTAGACATGTGTCTTTGGCATTAATGTTGGCCACACTTAATTTATGCCTCTTTTTTTCCTCCAAATGACAACAGCCATGCTTTAAAACTAGATGTTTTCCTTTCTGATTAACTGGTAACATTTATGTGGAAATCTGAAGACTTTGTGATGTCTGTCAGAAACTCTGCAACCCAATTTAATGATCTGAGTTTACTGTCCGCTAGCTCTTAAGCTATCACCTGTGAATAAAATGTCTCTTTACACTTTGAAGAAAACAGTTCTTGATTTCATGCAGTTAAGATTCACATTGCACTCCAGCATGTTGCAGTTAATGGCTACTGTATGAAATTTCAAGATCATGAAATGTTTCCAAACCAGCTGGCATTCTGAGCCCAGTTTATTATGGCCATACACAATTTCCTAGGAGCCATGATGACTACGGCCTTGCTTAAAGACACAAATGTCTTCATCTGACGTCCAGTTGTAGAAATTTGTTACTTCATCTCACAGTCACCTTCATATTTAAAAAATTACATTACAGCCCTGAGATTTTATTTATAAATCCACTTTTACCTGATTGATTTCTAAAGTCACATTCTTAGATTTCTGCTTTTGGTGGAAAATTGTTAAGTGAAGGATTTTACAGCCATGCATTTATTTCATCAGTAATAACTGGCATTGCATCCTGAGACATTTTCTTATTTAAGTGAACTCTGGCATGGCTCAATATATCCTGAGGAGATTAGTAAGAGAATCTAGTTTAAAATAACTGCTTGGCCAAAGGGAAAAAAGAAAGAAATGTAGCCACAGAATCTTAGGAAATTATAGTGTTGAAGGAATGACAGCTGTTTTGGGTAACTCTACAACTCATGGATTTTTTTCTTTTAGGGATTCAGTGGTTGAGTTTTTTTGCCCCACCCAAAGGTTTTTCTTCTGTCCTTTTTGCTTATTTTTCTTCCTTTTATTTTTCGGATCCATTGGTAGACAGCTTCTTTTTCTTAATGTTCAGATTGTTAGTTGACTTCACAGCTTTTCCCTCATCCACTAGATAAATGCAATCTAAAAATGTCATTAAACTCCAATCTTTAGGGCAGAGAACTATTTTTCCCATTGAAATAATTTGATTGTTCTTTTTTCATTCTGTCTCTTCTCTGGAGGAAAATTAGTGTTTTTACGTGCTGGCTTAGAACTTGCTCTAAATGCCAAATTTTAAAAAGAAAAACTTTCCAGGGAAGGTTAGCAGAAGTTGTGCACCAAAAGGATGTGTGTCCTGGCTCGGGAGTCAGTGGCCTTGTGCTGTTTAACACAATTCTCAACTCTGCTGCCAGCTTGCTAGATGACCTTGGCCACTTAATTTCTCTGGACCTCACTCCTAGTGCCTGTGAAAGGGATAGGTTAAGCAGGTGATTTCTAAGGCCCTTTCCAATTCTAATATTCTATGGCTCTGTCCTCTGAAAGAATCACAGTGCTAGTCTTTGATTTCTCTCACCCTTCTCCAGTTGTATTCCGTGCAGAAAATGGTTGTAGAGATTCCAGTGTTTACACAGACAGTAGGTAGGGGACAAGTCCTGTGCCACTTCTTCAGATTATCAGATTTTTATTTGGTTTGTACTGGTCCCAGATTATGATCAAATACAGAGAAGCTTTGGGATTTGGGGGAGAGTGAGGTGGAGTGGATTGCTGAGTAGCACAAATCCATGTTTTCTTATAGCTTTGGATTACTGGTGGTTCTAATGCCCATTTTGGTTTCATTTTAGGCTTTGGGCGTTGCCTTGTATATAAAAATGCTAAATGTACATTGAAACGATATACCAATCAGACTTTTGATAAAGTAATGGGGCCCATGTTGGATGCTGCTACAAGGAAACCTATCTGGCGACATGAAATCTTAGATGCAGATGGTATTTGTTCTCCAGGTAAAAGCCTTTTGAAAGAAATATTTTTAATATATACCTTTGAAATCATGTGTTATTCCATAATATTTCTGAATATTTGACAAAAAGGGCAGAAAAACGTAACAACCTATAAAACCACTATCCAGACTCAACCAGTGAGGTCATTTTTGATGAATTTCCTTCTAGTTTGTTTTTCTATACACTATGTTTTTACCTATCAGTAATCTATGCTAACTGTAATTTTCTAGTTATGATTTTGAATAATAGAAAAGCCACTTTAAGGAAATATTTAGAGTAGTTCGTGTCCCTGCATCTGCACTGGTATTCTTCATTTACGCATTTAGCTTACAGACTACTTTAGAATTTTATCCCCCTGCAAAGGTATGACTCCATTATAATTACAAACTTGTAATGCATTTTGTTGATGAAACAAATAGTCCTTGCCCTTATGGGTCTCACAGGCTGGTGCAGGAGACTGACATTGATCAGAGGATCATGCACAAACGCAGGTTAAGAAATCATATAGGTAGCTATGAGGCCATTTTATAGCAAGAGGATTTGACCTAGTTAGGAAGATCAGCATGGCCTTCCCCAAGGAAGTGAGCTGGAATCTGAAGGATAGGGAAGAGTTAACTAAAGAAGAAGGTCAGGGAGCGTGTTCTAAGTAGTAAGAAAAGCTTGTGCAAGGGTCCCGGAGCTTGGTAGTTGAAAGATCTGAAAGACCAGTGCGGCTAACAAGAAGAGAGTGCAGGGAAGCATGGTGCGCATGAGTTGGTGGGTGACGCGCGGGGTAGGTGCCAGAGTAAGCAAGTCCTTGCAACTGTGTTAGTATTGTCTTTATTTTATTTTATTAATTTTATTTTTGAGACAGGGTCTCAGTCTGTCACCGAGGCTGGAGTGCAGTGGCACAATCTCAGCTCACTGCAACCTCTGCCTCCTGGATTCAAGCGATTCTCCCACTTCAACCTCCTGGATAGCTGGGACCCATAGGCGCGTGCCACCATGCCTGGCTAGTTTTTTGTATTTTTTGTAGAGATGAGGTCTTACCATCTTGTCCAGGCTGGTCTCGAACTCCTGGGCTCAAGTTCTCCACCCACCTCGGCTTCCCAAAGTGCTGGGATTATAGGCATGAGCCACCATGCTGAGCCCGTGATACTATTTTCATTATGATCCTAAAAGCAGTGATATATTCAGATATGTGTTTTGAAATGATCATTCTGACTACAGTGTAGAAAAAGGATTAGAAGGGCACTGAAATAGAAGGTAGACCTGGTACCAGGAGCTGTGGTGAAGGTGGAGAGAACCCAGTTGTTAGGAGGAAAATCCACATGACTTTGTCATGGTTGGCCTGTGGGTGGTGAATGCTTTATCAAGCTGTGATTCCAAAGAGACACAGAGTACGTGACTTCTCCTCCCTCTGTCTGCCTTTGTTTCTTGGAGGATTTTTCTCATCCTAACACTGGTCAGTATGGCTTGGAAAATATGCGCTATGACAGTACTACAGGTAGTTGGTCTTTGAGCTTACCAGGAAGAGATACAAAGCAAAAATGGGAATAACAGCAAAACCAAAGAAATATTTTGATTTTCTCATTGCCCAAGTTGAATTGGTGGTGGCTTATTACTGGTTGAAATAACTGTAAATAAAAATAAGTGATCAAAACTTAACATCCTAAGAGATATATAAAATTGCTATTTACTGAGATGATGTTTCTTATGTTAACATAGTCCTCTGAATTATTTTCTTAATTTTATATACACTGTGGTGTGTGTGTGTGTGTGTGTGTGTGTGTGTGTGTGTGTGTGTGTGTCTGTCTGTCTGTCTGTCTGTCTGTCTCATTCTGTTGCCCAGGCTGGAGTGCAGTGGCATGATCATAGCTCACTGCAGCCTCAACCTGGGCTCAAGCAGTCCTCCTACCTCAGCCTCCTAAGTAGTTGGGACTACAGGCATGTTCATCTGTGCCTAGTTTGTAATCTTTATTCCACACAGATGATAACAATATGCCTAACACTTTTCTTTTCTTCTCAGGTGAGAAAGTAGAAAACAAACAAGTGCTTGTAAATAAGTCCATGCCCACGGTGACTCAGATTCCTTTGGAAGGAAGTAATGTACCACAGCAGCCACAGTACAAAGATGTACCCATAACGTATGTATTGGTTGTGCCTTGATAATATGTAGAAAGGTTAGAAAAAAGGGAAGGAATGGGAGAAATTAGAAGGTAGGTCTTGGTGTGTTGGAGAACTAGAAATAGCAATTTGGGGTAACATTACTTGTCATGAAAAAAGCATGGCATAGAATATAAAACTAGTCTGTGGAATCATATAGACCCTAAACTGGGTTTGAGGTATGGACCACATAGGCAGGGGTTCCTGATGGAATTAACAACAGGATGAAGGGTACATGGCATAATAGTGCCTGGGTTTGAGGATCAGTGCAGCTTGCTGGGGCTAGGTTGTGAAATTGACACTGCAGAGAGGGACATGATAAGAGTCATATTTTTAAACAGTGAAACACACTGGCCACAGCATGGCATCACAGTATACTAGAACATAGCCCAGCTCTCGTACAGGTTGTCTTGTGTATCTTACATGAGTAAAGCATTTAAATTCTGTTAGCTTCAGTTTTTTCATTTGTATAATACAATGAAAGAGTTAGACTTGTTAATCTCTAAATTTCTTCTAAGCTCTAAAATTTAATAAAGTATGAACCTAGTGAGAAGGGCCAATGATAGTCACCACATTGTAATATAAAAACCAAACTAGAAGAGATATTTAACCTAGCCAAGGTGAACTAGGCCAACTGAGTTTAGGAGGTGGCAGTGAGGGTGACATAGGAGAACTGGATTCTTGAGCTGTGATGGCAGTTTTACAAATGTATTCAATACACAGTAGCTGAGGCCTGCTGTGTGCCAGCCACCCTGCCTCTTGTGCCAGTGATATAGAGCTGAAATAAGCCACAGGCGTTGCTTGCAAGGAGTCGTATTTAGTTGGCAAAGACCCCCACACAAAAAAAGTGCGGTAATGATCGTGATCATAATAGCTTATTGGGAATTTATACTGTACCAGTTACTGTTCTGGACATTTTACATGTGTTAGCTCAGTTAATCCTACCACCACCCTAGGAGCTGTGTTCTCTTAGTGGCTTATTAGAAAGATAAGATGGAAGCAAGGAGAAGTTAAGTAACTTACCAAGGTCACACAGCAGTAAGGGGCAGCACCAGGATTTGAAGTCATGCAATCTGGCTTCAGAGCGCTTCTCTTGACCATTGTGCTAAACACAGCAAGAGAGTTATCTCGGGTGCCATGGATTTGTCTCTGGAGGAGGAGCACCAAGGAGAAAATGGGCAGCTATGCTTAGGGGATGGTCCAGACTCTTACACTGACTTCTACAGGGTGAACAGCTATTTTACAGTTACAGAGGTGGCTATGCTGGTTGGCTCTCTTCCTGTCTTGAAGGAGGATATCTCTTTTTCTGTGCAAAGTTCATCTCTCCTTTTGGTTTCTTAATTTTATTCACTCTTTTCAGAGACCTTTTTCTGTCATCTTCTCTTTTATCCTCCCATATTTTCAACCTGTTTCCTATTGATTCCTTCTTTACAGGTTAGAAAATGTGCTCAGATACTTTTTACCTGTAAAGGAATATAAAAGTTTTTTCTGGTCTTTGTGTCCCTTTCTAGCTTCCACTGTGTTCCTCTTCCTTTGACTCTGAAGCTCCTCAGAGCAGTCGTCTGTCATCTCCATTTCTACTTTGTTACCTTCTGCTCACTCCCTAACCCTCGGAACTGGCCTCTTACCTACCTCCTCATTCTCCTGAAACAGCTCCAGAAGAGGTCACCAAAGACATCCTATATGTTCATTTCATTCAAGAAATACTTTTGTTTTTGAGAGTGAGTCTTGCACTGTCACTCGGGCTAGAGTGCAATGGCACTATCTCGGCTCACTGCAACCTCCACCTCCCGGTTCAAGCGATTCTCCCGCGTCAGCCTCCTGAGTAGCTGGGACTACAGGTGCACACCACCACACCCGGCTAATTTTTTGTATTTTTACAAAAATAAAAAATACAATATGTTATCCAGACTGGTCTCAAACTCTTCGCCTCATGATCTGCCCACCTCGGTCTCCCAAAATGCTGGGAGTCATAAGTCACGGCACCCAGCCCTTAAGAAATACTTTTTGAGCATTAACAGTATGCCAGGAACTATTCCGGGCGCATGGGATAGTGCAGGGAGGAAAACCAGCAGTACCTGTCTTTGTGGGAATCACACCCCAGTGCTGGAAGAGAGGAAGTAAAGAAATAAGCAAAACCCATGTGTAGTCGAATTTGCCAAATCAGACAGACTCTTCAATCGGAATCTTCTTGCAGACTGGGACTTTGTCTCTTTTTTTCACCTTGTACCCCCTAGTGTCTGGCATAGTACCTGGCACATAGTGGGTATAGTGGGTATTCATTCAGTAAATAGTTATCATATGAATGAATGAATTTCATATGACCCTTCTATAGCATTTGACGCCACTGACCTCTCCCTTCCCTTGGTGTTGTGACACTGCTCTCACCTGGCCCTCCCTATCGGTCTAATCACTCACTCTTAGCCCCCCATCCTTCCTGGCCTTGTGGTGACTTCACCCTGGCCGGGATGATTCTTGAGCCTCATCCGGAAAAGCTCCCCAATTCTCAGCACTCCAGTCACCCTCTTTTTGCTGATGACTCCCATATAGACATCTGCCTGGTGTCAGCTTCCTATCAGCACTTGGGCAGCTTTACAGTGGCCCCAAACAGGCTCCTCCTCCTGGATCCCTGTCTTGGTAAATGGCATCAGCTGCCAGCAGCCAGCTGGTCACCAGCACAATCTGACTCCTTTCCTTTACCTGCCACACACACCAATCCTGTAGTTCCTGTCATCTTAGCAGCTCTCTTCTCTCCTTCCTGCTGCAGTGTCTGTGCTGTGGCCCTCTGCTCTGCCTGGAGTTCCTGTTAACTGTCCATCTGCCTCCAGGCTGGTACCTCTCAGGCTCTCTCTGCATCACTGCTAGGGTGATTTTTTTCTTTTTGAGACAGAGTCTCGCTGTGTCGTCCAGGCTGGAGTGCAGTGGTGCAATCTTGGCTCACTGCAACCTCCACATCCTGGATTCAAGCAATTCTCTTGCCTCAGCCTCCTGAGTAGCTGGGATTACAGGGGCATGCCACTATGCCCAGCTAATTTTTATATTTTTAGTAGAGATAGGGTTTCACATGTTAGGCTGGTCTCGATCTCCTGACCTCATGATCCGTCTGCTTTTGCCTCCCAAAGTGCTGGGATTACAGGTGTGAGCCACCGTGCCTGGCTGGGTGATTTTCTAAACTACTCCTCTGGCCATGTTACTCTCTTGGATAAATAGAGTGAAACTTGAGTAAGTTAAGTGAAAGTATGAATGACAGGGGCGCCTGTGGGAAAGTCGTCCTCAGCACACCTCCTTGGCCTCCCCCTCACACACTAAGCTGTATGTTTCTAGGAAATCACCTCTTATTATCCAAAATGTGCCATCCTAATTCAATTAGGCCTTGTGCAATCGCTCAGGCTGCCACTCTGCCAGTGACCCACTCTGGTCAGGTCTCAAGTTGAGGGTTACCTCTTCTGTGGCAGGGCTTGACAGCCTGCCACTCCCTGCCACCACTGTCATCCCCCACTCCCAGCAGAATTGACTGTCTCCCTTGAGCCTCTCCTGTTCTTCACACCAGATGTCATTACTGCACTTACCTGTCTCTTCCTTGATTGGATTGTGAGCTCCTTTGGTGCAGTAACTGTGTCTCCTTAATTGTTAGGTGTCCAAAGGCTACCAGGATCTGATACGTGGTAGATTTCTAATAATGTTTGTTATGTGAAAAAAAAATTAATAATTGAAAAACTGAGTAAGTAAAAGTACTATTACCATTAAGAGCTAGGAGTTGAGTCTGAAATCCCAGTTCCACTTTGTATGAGTCATGTGCCCTTGGACAAGTTATTTAACTCCTCTAAGCATCAGTTTTCCTCATCTATAATAAGGGAATAACAGTATGGACTCTTGTGAGGATTAAATTGCACTGTGCCTTCCTCATAATAAATGTGTAGTGTTGTAAAAGGGAAATTGTGAAATTTGAATTTAATGTTTTAAAAAAATGGAAGTCATTTTTCAGAGCCTAAGATGAAAATGTCAGAGTACTCTATGGTAGGCGTGAAATGAAATATAACATGGGTGAGAAGGTCACAAAGGGCAGTTTGAAAACTCTGTTTTAGTGACTTTCTCTTAACACCAGCTATAAAGGAGCCACAGATTCATACATTGAAAAAGTGATGATATCTTCAAATGCTGAAGATGCTTTTCTGATCAAAATGCTGCTGAGACAGACAAGGCGCCCAGAAATTGGAGACAAATTCAGCAGTCGTCATGGGCAAAAAGGTAAACTGTATCATTTCTCAACGTGATTATAAAACAAGATATGAATGATTTGTTAACCACTTACATCAAATTACCCCATTTATAAAATTTACTTTGGAAAAGTATTACATGGTTATAAAAATTATTCTTGTTTTATTTCTTAGATTAACCTGTTTATGTTTTAATGGCATTTAAAAATATATGGTAGACTTGCTCCTCTGTGCTGTCTATTTCATTCTCCTGCAGTTGCTATGCCCAGAATTATAATTATAACTACATTCTAGGTGATGCACCTGTTGAGATACATGTAGCTGTTGAAAAAATAAATAGTAGTGCCTTTTTTTTTTTTTCTGAAAGGTACATCTTTAAACTACTATATGTTCTGTTGGGTCATAGTATCATAAGATGTCAGCACTAGAAGACACCTCAGAGTTATCTGTCCCCTTGTTTACAGATGAGGAAATTTAGACCCCGCATTTTCAGTGGCCAGTCAAGGATACGCAGCTACTTCGTTGTTGAACTGGTGTTAGAACCTAGGTCTCCTGACCCCAAGGGGTGCTTTGTGTGTCTCCCACATCTAATCCCATTGGCAAGCCTCACTCATTCCTTTGATGGTTACTGCACAGTTTTCATCTATTTGTAGTTTTGTTTATTTTCAAGAAACACAGCACTGTATCACTGTTAATTAACTCATTTATCAGTAAGGTCTTGTTTAGTCAGTATACACAGTGTTTAAAGTGGAAAGTTTGTCCTGGGGTTTGAATTTTAGCTCTGCCTGTCGCTTAGCTTTAAGAACAACAGCAGCTAACACTTTTGTAGCACTAACTGTGTGCCTGGCTGCGTTCTCAGCACTTGACAGGTGCTAACTCATTTGATTCTCACATAATTCTGGGAGGGAGGTAGCATCATTATCCATATTTTATAGATGAGGAAATAGAGGCATAGAGAGATTAATAGCTTGCTCAAGGTCACACAGTTGATGGGAGAACTGGCATTTGAACCTTGGCAGCTTGGCTCCAGAGACCTAGCTCTTAATTACTGGGCCACATTGACTGTTAAGCAGTTAGCAATGTGCCTGGCACATAGTAAGTGCTCAAGAAGACCATCATTCTTTTGCTATATACTTAAAATACATCACTTCTACTTTTCTACCTTGACTCTCACATTTGCTTATAAATTACTAGTGCGATATCTTCTTATTTTTAATTGGTTTGAAGATAACTGCACATTGTGTTTCTGCTGATTTTAAGTTTCTTTGCCAAGCAAGTATATCCATATTACAGTTCTCTTGGTCAAGTATACCCAGCCTTAGTTATCATTCTGCCAGTGAAACTATGTCAGACTAAGATACTCGTTCATCAAAATCATTTTTAGTTCTGTTGACAGAGGCAAGATTATTTTAGTCTGTCAATATTTTTAAGAAATAATTGGTTCCATCTGTTAATGTGAATTTGAGACACCTGTAATTCATATAGTTCCCTGAGATACTAACTCTTAATGCCCTTTGAGTGTTTTTTAAAGTATCTTGAGTTTCTAACGTTTTATATGGCTTGCCAGTAAAAAATCAAATTCTGTATATTGAAACTATTTCCCCTTTTCTCTTGGTCTTGACAGTTGCTGAGTCAATTATGGGGTAACCTTAACCTCATTTGCTAGGTCATTGTGGGGTAACCTTAACCTCATTTGTAGTCTCTATCTTACTTGGCCTCCTACTTGGACAAAAGCAAAGTTGATACTCTTCTTGTAAAATATTGACACTGGAAGCTTCACAAGAATGCACACCATAAGAGAATATCCCTTCTGAATCACTTTAAAAGACTAAGGTACCCCAAATCCTTATGTCTTTATCCTGTCAGGGTATTATACAAAGAGTTGCAGACTAGCAGATATTTCAGTGGCTATGCAATGTGTTCTAACTCCACTAAACTTTTTTTTTTTTTCAAGTTCTGGATTACATGTGCAGAACGTGCAGTTTTGTTACATAGGTATACACGTGTCATGGTAGTTTGCTGCACCCGTCAACCCATCACCTACATTAGGTATTTCTCCTAATGTTATCCCTCCCCTAGCCTCCCACCTCCAGCAGGCCCCAGTGTGTGATGTTCCCCTCCCTGTGTCCAAGTGTTCTCATTGTTCAGCTCCCACCTATGAGTGAGAACATGCGGTGTTTGGTTTTCTGATCTTGTGATAGTTTGCTGAGAATGATGGTTTCCAGTTTCATCCACGTCCCTGCAAAGGACACGAACTCGTCCATTTTTATGGCTGCATAGTATTCCATGGTGTATATGTGCCACATTTTCTTAACCCAGTCTATCATTGATGGACATTTGGGTTGGTTCCAAGTTGCTATTGTGAGTAGTGCTGCAATAAACATACATGTGCATGTGTCTTTATGGTAGAATGATGTATAATCCTTTGGGTATATGCCCAGTAATGGAATGGCTGGGTCAAATGGTATTTCTAGTTCTAGATACTTACGGAATCGCCACACTATCTTCCACAATGGCTGAACTAATTTACACTCCCACCAACAGTGTACAAGTGTTCCTATTTTTCCACAACCACTCCAGCATCTGTTGTTTCCTGACTTTTTAATGATTGCCATTCTAACTGGCATGAGATGGTATCTCATTGTGGTTTTGATTTGCATTTCACTAATGACCAGTAATGATGAGCATTTTTTCATGTGTCTGTTGGCTGCATAAATGTCTTCTTTTGAAAAGTGTCTGTTCATATCCTTTGCCCATTTTTTGATAGGGGTTGTTTGCTTTTTTCTTGTAAATTTGTTTAAGTCCTTTGTAGATTCTGGATATTAGCCCTTTGTCAGATGGATAGATTGCAAACATTTTCTCCCATTCTATAGTTTGCCTGTTCACTCTGATGATAGTTTCTTTTGTTGTGCAGAAGCTCTTTAGTTTAATTAGGTCCCATTTGTCAATTTTGGCTTTTGTTGCCATTGCTTTTGGTGTTTTAGACATGAAGTCTTTGCCTGTGCCTATATCCTGAATGGTATTGCCCAGGTTTTCTTCTAGGATTTTTATGGTCCTAGGTCTTATGTTTAGGTCTATGATCCATTTGAGTTGATTTTTGTATAAGGTTTAAGGAAGGGGTCCAGTTTCAGTTTTCTGCATATAGCTAGCCAGTTTTCCCAACACCGTTTATTAAATAGGGACTCTTTTCCCCATTGCTTGTATGTGTCAGGTTTGTCAAAGATCAGATGGTGGTAGATGTGTGGTGTTATTTCTGAGGCCTCCATTCTGTTCCATTGGTCTAAATCTCTGTTTTGGTACCAGTACCATGCTGTTTTGGTTACTGTAGCCTTGTAGTATAGTTTGAAGTCAGGTAGCATGATGCCTCCAGCTTTGTTCTTCTTGCCTAGGATTGTCTTGGCTATGTGGGCTCTTTTTTGGTTCCATATGAATTTTAAAGTAGTTTTTTCCAGTTCTGTGAAGAAAGTCATTGGTAGCTTGAGGCGGCAGGGAGGGGTAGTATTGAATCTATAAATTACTTTGGGCAGTAAGACCATTTTCCAGATATTGATTCTTCCTGTCCATGAGCATGAAATGTCTTTCCATTTGTTTGTGTCCTCTCTTATTTCCTTGAGCAGTGGTTTGTAGTTCTCCTTGAAGAGGTCCTTCACATCCCTTGGAAGTTATATTCCTAGGTATTTTATTCTCTTAGTAGCAATTGTGAATGGGAGTTCACTCATGATTTGGCTCTCTGTCTGTTATTGGTGTATAGAAATGCTTGTGATTTTTGCACAGTGATTTTGTATCCTGAGACTTTGCTGAAGGTGCTTATCAGCTTAAGGAGATTTTGGGCTGAGATGGGGTTTTCTAAATACAAAGTCATGTCATCCGCAAACAAAGAAAATTTGACTTCCTCTCTTCCTATCTGAATATACTTTGTTGCTTTCTCTTACCTGATTGCCCTGGGCAGAATTTCCAATGCTATGTTGAATAGGAGTGGTGAGAGAGGGCATCCTTGTGCCAGTTTTCAAAGGGAATGCTTCCTGTTTTTGGCCATTCAGTCTGATATTGGCTGTGGGTTTGTCATAAATAGCTCTTATTATTTTGAGATATGTTCCATCAATACCTGGTTTATTGAGAGTTTTTAGCATGAAACGCTGCTGAATTTTGTCGAAGGCCTTTTCTGCATCTATTGAGATAATCATGTGGTTTTCGTCGTTGGATCTGTTTATGTGATGGCTTACGTTTATTGATTTGCGTATGTTGAACCAGCCTTGCATCCGAGGGGTGAAGCCAGCTTGATCATGGTGGACAAGCTTTTTGACGTGCTGCTGGATTCGGTTTGCCAATATTTCGTTGAGGATTTTCACATCAAGGTTCATCGGGGATATTGGCCTAAAATTCTCTTTTTTTGTTGTGTCTCTGCCAGCTTTGGTATCAGGATGATGCTGGCCTCATAAAATGAGTGAGGGAGGATTCCCTGTTTTTCTGTTGATTGGAATAGTTTCAGAAGGAATGGTACCAGCTCCTCTTTGTAACTCTGGTAGAATTTGGCTGTGAATCTATCTGGTCCTGGACTTTTTTTGGTTGGTAGGCTATTAATTATTCCCTCAATTTCAGAACCTGTTATTGGTCTATTCAGAGATTCAGCTTCTTCCTGGTTTAGTCTTGGGAGGGTGTATGTGTCCAGGAATTTATCCATTTCTTCTAGATTTTCTAGTTTATTTGCTTAGAGGTGTTTATAGTATTCTCTGATGGTAGTTTATATTTCTGTGGGATGGGTGGTGATATCCCCTTTATCATTTTTTATTGAATGTATTTGATTCTTCTCTCTTTTCTTCTTATTAGTCTTGCTAGCAATCTATCTATTTTGTTGATCTTTTCAAAATACCAGCTCCTGGATTCATTGATTTTTTTTGAAGGCTTTTTTGTGTCTCTCTCCTTCAGTTCTGTTCTGATCTTAGTTATTTCTTGCCTTCTGCTAGCTTTTGAATTTGTTTGCTCTCGCTTCTCTAGTTCTTTTAATTGTGATGTTAGGGTGTCGATTTTAGATCTCTCCTGCTTTCTCTTGTGGGCATTTATTGCTATAAATTTACCTCTACACACTGCTTTAAATGTATCCCAGAGATTCTGGTACGTTGTGTCTTTGTTCTCATTGGTTTCAAAGAACATCTTTATTTCTGCCTTCATTTCATTATTTAGTCAGTAGTCATTCAGGAGCAAGTTGTTCAGTTTCCATGTAGTTGTACGGTCTTGAGTGAGTTTCTTAATCCTGAGTTCTAATTTGATTGCACTGTGGTCTGAGAGACAGTTTGTTGTGATTTCTGTTCTTTTACATTTGCTGAGGAGTGTTTTACTCCCTATTATGTGGTCAGTTTTAGAGTAAGTGTGATGTGGTGCTGAGGAGAATGTATATTCTGTTGATTTGGGGTGGAGAGTTCTGTAGATATCTATTGGGTCCATTTGGTCCAGAGCTGAGTTCAAGTCCTGGATATCCTTGTTAAGTTTCTGTCTCATTAATCTGTCTAATATTGACAGTGGGGTGGTAAAGTCTCCCATTATTATTGTATGGGAGTCTAAGTCTCTTTGTAGGTCTCTAAGAACTTGCTTTATGAATCTGGGTGCTCCTGTATTGGGTGCATATATATTTAGGATAGTTAGCTCTTCTTGTTGAATTGACCCCTTTACCATTATGTAATGGTCTTGTCTCTTTGATTGTTTGTTTGTTTAAAGTCTGTTTTATCAGAGACCAGGATTGCAACCCCTGCTTTTTTTTGCTTTTCATTTGCTTGGTAGATCTTCCTCCATCCCTTTATTTTGAGCCTATGTGTGTCTCTGCACATGCGTTGGATCGCCTGAATACAGCACACTGATGGGTCTTGACTCTATCCAGTCTGCCAGTCTGTATCTTTTAACTGGGGCATTTAGCCCATTTACATTTAATGTTAATATTGTTATGTGTGAATTTGATCCTGTCATTATGATGCTCGCTGGTTATTTCACCCGTTAATTGATGTAGTTTCTTCCTAGCATCGATGCTCTTTACAATTTGTCGTGTTTTTGCAGTGGCTAGTACCGGTTGTTCCTTTCCTTGTTGAGTGCTTCCTTCAGGAGCTCTTGTAAGCAGGTCTGTTGGTCACAGAATCTCTCAGCATTTGCGTGTCTGTAAAGGATTTTATTTCTCCTTCACTTATGAAGCTTAGTTTGGCTGGATATGAAATTCTGGGTTGAAAATTATTTCCTTTAATAATGTTGAATATTGGATCCTACTCTTTTCTGGCTTGTAGGGTTTCTGCAGAGAGATCTGCTGTTAGTCTTATGGGCTTCCCTTTGTGGGTAACCCAACCTTTCTCTCTGGCTGCCCTTAACACTTTTGCTTCATTTCAACCTTGGGGAACCTGACAATTATGTGTCTTGGGGTTGCTCTTCTCAAGGAGTATCTTTGTGGTGTTCTCTATATTTCCTGAATTTGAATGTTGGCCTGCCTTGCTAGGTTGGGGAAGTTCTCCTGGATAATATCCTGAAGAGTGTTTTCTAACTTGGTTCCATTCTCCCCATCACTTTCAGATACACCAATCAAATGTAGATTTGGTCTTTTCACATAGTCCCATATTTCTTGGAGGCTTTGTTCGTTTCTTGTCACTCTTTTTTCTCTAATCTTGTCTTCTTGCTTTATTTTATTAATTTGATCTTCAGTCACTGATATCCTTTCTTCTGCTTGATCGAATTGGCTATTGAAGCTTGTGCATGAGTCACGAAGTTCTCGTACTGTGGTTTTCAGCTCCATCAAGTCATTTAAGCTCTTCTCTACACTGGTTGTTCTAGTTAGCCATTTGTCTAATCTTTTTTCAGGTTTTTAGCTTCCTTGTGATGGGTTAGAACATGCTCCTTTAGCTTGGAGAAGTTTCTTATTACCGACCTTCTGAAGCCTGCTTCTGTCAACTCGTCAAACTCATTCTCCATCCAGCTTTGTTCCCTTGCTGGTGAGGAGTTGTGTTCCTTTGGAGGAGAAGAGGTGTTCTGGTTTTTGGAATTTTCAGCCTTTCTGCTCTGGTTTCTCCCCATCTTTATGGTTTTATCACTCTTTGATGTTGGTGACCTATGGATGGGGTTTTGGTCTGGATGTCCTTTTTGTTGATGTTGATGCTATTCCTTTCTGTTTGTTAGTTTTCTCTCTAACAGTCAGGTCCCTCAGCTGCAGGTCTGTTGGAGTATGCTGGAGGTCCACTCCAGACCCTGTTTGCCTGGGTATCACCAATGGAGGCTGCAGAACAGCAAATATTGCTGCCTGATCCTTCCTCTGGAGGCTTCATCCCAGTGGGGCACCTGCCTGTATGAGGTGTCTTTCAGCCCCTCCTGGGAGGTGTCTCCCAGTCAGGCTACAGGGGGCTGAGGGACCTACTTGAGAAGGCAGTCTGTCCGTTATCAGAGCTCAAACACCATGCTGGGAGAACTGCTGCTCTCTTCAAAGTTGTCAGGCAGTGATGTTTAAGTCTGGAGAAGCTGTCTGCTGCCTTTTGTTCAGATGTGCCTTGCCCTCAGAGGCGGAATCTAGAAAGGCAGTAGGCCTTGCTGAGCTGCGGTGGGCTCCACCCAGTTTGAGCTTCCCTGCCGCTTTGTTTACACTGTGAGCGTAGAACTGTCTCCTCAAGCCTCAGCTATTGTGGATGACCCTCCCCACTCATCGCTCCATAGTCCCAGATCAATCTCAGACTGCTGCACTAGCAGTGAGCAAGGCTTCATGGGCATGGGACCTGCCAAGCCAGGCATGGGAGGGGATCTCCTGATCTGCTGGCTGTGAAGACATGGGGAAAGCGCAGTATTTGGGCAGGAGTATACCGCTCCTCCAGATACAGTTACTCACAGCTTCCCTTGGCTAGGAAAGAGAAACCCCCTGACCCCTTGCGCTTCCTGGGTGAGGTGACACCCCGCCCTGCTTCAGCTTACCCTCCATGGGTTGCACCCACTGTCCAGCAAGTCCCAGTGAGATGAACCAGGTACCTCAGTTGGAAATGCAGAAATCACCCATCTTCTGTGTTGGTCTCACTGGGAGGTGTAGACTGGAGCTGTTCCTATTTGGCCATCTTGGATACAACCAGTCTGCACTAAACTTCTTGAAGACAGAGGCCATGTCCTTGTATTCTCCATAAAGCCCAATAAGGCCTTTCTCATACATGACACTTAATAGATAGTAGATAATAGGTGAGTTCACAATGTATATGAATGAATGAGTGAATGAATTAATAAATTGGAGGTAGGGAAGTGATGGGGGTAGATTCTCTACTGTTGATGGATTGATTTTATTCAGGTTTTAATCTGTCTGCTATGTGTGATTACGTGTATGTGTATAGACAAAGCAGTGCCTTTTTTTTTTTTTTTTTTTTAGACAGAGTCTCACTATCACCCAGGCTAGAGTGCAGTGGCTCAATCTCTGCTCACTGCAACTTCCACCTCCCGGGTTCAAGTGATTCTTCTGCCTCAGCATCCCCCATTAGCTGGGACTACAGGCATGCGCCAGCATGGCTGGCTAATTTTTAGTATTTTTAATAGAGATGGAGTTTCACCATATTGCCCAGCCTGGTCCCAAATTCCTCAGCTCAGGCAATCCATCCACCTCAGCCTCCCAAAGTGCTGGGATTACAGATGTGAGCTACCGTGCCCGGCCAAAGCAGTGCTTTTAAAAGTGAAAACAACACACCTAATTCGTAAGCTCCTGAAAATACAGACATCTAGGTAAAACGTCAGGAAGGTCTTTGTGCTATAGCATTTTTTCAGACTGTTAATATGATTGGTATAATGTTCATTAACAGGCATGCTTTCTAATTTGCAGTGATCTGAAACAGCAGATTTTAGAGAGCTGTTCAATCTTAGGGGAGCTTTGACTTGTATGTCTCTTTACAAAACTGAAGGAGTCCTCCTGGGTCTAGCTGACCTTTCCCTTGTAGTGAGGAGTTTGTCTTGCTCCTTTTTTTTTCCAGATGGCTTTTAATCCAAGGGTAAAAACCTTCTGATTAGCCTAGATTCCCTTGATAGTCCCTTCTCTTACATCTTCATCAAATTTATGTTAAAGATTGGGGAAAAAACAAGCAAACAAACAAAAAGTAGGTAGTGTAAACTTTAACAGAGTAATAGAAGGATTGACATGGGACTCGTAACTAGACATAGTTTTTATTTCTCTTAAGTATAATTTTATTATTAAATAATAAATGCACATTGTTTTAAAAGGTCAAACAGAACAAGAAGGGGTTCTTTGTACAAAAAAAACCCATCAGTCCTTGTCTCTCCTCCTGACCCAACTTTGGTTAGGTATAAAATTCTAGGTTGAAAATTGTTTTCCCTAAGGATTTTGGTGGCCTTGCCACATCATCATCTAGATTCCATGTAAATTGTAATGTCACTCTTCTTCCTGGTTTTTTTGTGCCCTGTTTCTCTTTTTCCCTGCTTATCTCCCTCCTACTTTATTCCTTTCTCTCTGGAAGCTTTTACTATCTTCCTCCCTTCTTGAAATTCTGAAACTTCATAGGCCCTTTTTTCATTCCTTGTGCTGGGAAATTGGACACCCTCGCATTCTGGAGGTTTAAGTTCCTTCAGTTCTAGGACATTTTCTTCTATTTATTTAGTTAATAATTTCCTCTTCCTCATTTTCCCCATACCCTTTCTGGTTTTCTTAGTGGTCAAATATTGGAACTTCCAGATTGATGCTCTAGTTTTCTTATCTTTTTGCCCTCTTCTTGTTTTTCTTTTTAGATTTGATCAATGTTATTTTTCAGATTTTTAAAACCTATCATATTTTAAATTTCTAATTAAATGTTTAAAGTTAATTTATATTCTTATAGCAAGAAATATGTAATTTTAGTGTCTCTGAATTTTAGTTTTTTGGTTTTTCTTTTTAGTTTTCTTCTGTTTCTAATTTTCTTTCTTTCCTTTTTTCTTTTTCTCTCTCACTCTCTCTTTCTTTTTCTTTCTTTCTTTCTTTCGCAGTATCTTGCTCTGCCCTGTCACCCAGGATGGAGTGCAGTGGCATGATCACAGCTCACTGCATCCTCAACCTCCTGGGCTCAAGCGATCCTTCCATCTCAGCCTCCAGAGTAGCTGGACTACAGGCATGCACCACCATGCCTGGCTAATTTTTGGGTTTTTTGTTTGTTTGTTTTTGTTTTTTGCTTTTTGTTTTTTATTTATAGAGACTGGGTATTGCCATATTACCCAGGCTGGTCTCGAACTCCTAGGCTCAAATGATACACCTGCCTCAGCTTCCCAAAGTGGCATTTGAACCTTGGGATTACAGTTGTGAGATTACAGGCATGAGCCACTGTGCCTGGCCATTTCTATCTTTCGATAGGATTTTCCTCTCCTATTTGTTTTAGTGTCTGATTTGTTGTTGTTGGAGGCTTTCCTCTAATACCTGGAATACCTCTGAACCCTAGAAAGCATTTGAAAGCTCTGTGTGGATAGAACTTGTTGACTAGTGAATATCATCGTAGGGTGGTCAGGTACTGAACCTCTTTATTATTGGTGCCATTCAGTTTCAACATACTAGGATCTTTGTAACTCCTGCCTGAAGGTTGGAGCTGGAATGAGGGTGGGGACAGTGCTTAAGTCTGTCAGCTGACCTCCAGGAGTCAGGCAGGGGCAGGGACTGGAGCTTACTCTTCAGTGCATAGACTTTTAATTCCTCTGTATCAAGCTTTTGACCAGCCCACCCTCTGCTGTACTTGCTACCCTTGGGTCTCAGATCAAGTACTGAAGTAGTGACTACTCAAGTAAGAGTTGGGGGAGAAGTGTGGTTTCCTGGCTGTATGGGCTAGGAAATACAGAGAACTGACAATTTCTTATATAGACATTTATTTATACAAATATTTGTTAAGTCTGGTACTATTCTAGGCTCTGGTGACAGGCAGTAAACAAAATAGATTAAAGTTCCAACCCTTGCGGAGCTTGTGTTCTTGTGGGCAAGAAGGAAAATAGTAAGTGCTGAGGGAATGATGTGTCATGAGATAAGAAAAGATTGAAAGCTGGGAAGGGGGATGGGAATCATATCAGGGGAGGGCATGTGGTTAGTGATTCAATGTTTAGGCAGAGTGGTTGGGGAACAACACCATGTTGAAAAGATGGCATTGAGTAAAGACCTGAGAGAAGTAAGAGGGTGAGCCCTCTTTGGCTGAAGAGCATTTGAGGTGAAGGCTTTGCGGCTGTAGCTCACCTAATAGAAGACCAGCAAGGAGGCCCTATGGCTGGAGCAGAGTGTGAGGTGAGGAGGCAGCCATGAGGCTCACAGGTCACAGCAGGAACTTTGACTTTTATTCTGAGGGAGAGGGAAGCCACTGGAGAAGGGGTTTGAGCTGGTGAGAGATAATCTGACTGACACTGGCTGCTGTGTTCAAAGAAACTGCAGTGGTGCCAGTTCAAAAGCTATATGACAGTTGGAGGTGGGCTGGAAAAGCATAACGATGAGGAATTGGTGAGAAAGGATCAGAGTCTGGACACATTTTGAAAGTAGAGCCTCCTGGAATTGCTGATGGGTTGGTCGGCTTTGACTCAGTCCTCTTGCTTTCAGCTTCGCACCTCACACTGCCTTTTGCAATACTAGTACTTCGTGTCTCTGTCTTCTGAACCTTCCCAGGAATCGGGTGGGTGAGTGGGGGTGGCACCAAAGGCCGCATCAGCTCGCCTCTTCACACCTCATCTGCAGGGACTTAGGATTACTCTTCTGTTACTTTTCTCTCCTCTCTTTATCAGCCTTCAAAGTTGTAAAATTATCTCATGCCCACTTGATAACACTGTGCTTGTTCTTTCTCCTTACACGTAGGTTTACACCTTAAGTTTTAAAACTCAGTAAGGTTTAGAGAAGCAGTGTTGATAAACACGTGTTTCATCTGTCATGTTTAACTAGAAATCTGTTTATCATTTGAGAATATTCAACACAAAAATGTTTAGTGAGTATGCTTGATTTTTTTCAGTGCAACTTATAGAACTGAAAATTATTTTAGTAAAAGATGAGAAGGATTTTCAGAGCACTAACCTTTTGTTTCCTGACCAGAGCCTTGCCTCTAAGGCTTCTTCGGGGTTTTTTTTTTTTTTTTTGTCTACTTTAATCATTTCAAGATTGAAAATTAATTTTAAAATGTTTAAAGCTCACACCCTGAGAATTATGACATAAATGCTAACAATCATGAGAGAAGCATTAATCATAGTTTGTCAGCTCTTATCTGAAAATAACTTATCTTTTTTCTGGATCATTGTTGTAACTAAGGTCTACAACTTTGATCCTCTTCTTGAATGTCACCCATCTGAAGCCAGAGGTATGACAGTAGCAAAAGTCTATTTTTTGAAATTTTATTAATAAAATTCTAAAGATTCAAAGATACTAATAGTTTTGTTAAAATAATTGTATATGTTGTTAAATATCCAGAATACCTTCTTGGCTAACTTAGTGTATTATTCCATTTTCACACTACTATAAAGAAATACCTCAGACTGGATAATTTATAAAGAAAAGAGGTTTAACTGGCTCACAACTCTGCAGGCTGTACAGGAAGCATGGCTGGAGAGCCTCAGGAAAGTTATAATCGTGACAGAAAGCGACGGGGAAGCAGGCACATCTTACACGGCCAGAGCAGGAGGAAGAGAGAGAAGGGGCAGGTGCTACGTACTTTCAAACAACCAGTTCCCGTGAGAACTCACTCACGATCACGAGAACAGCAAGCGGGAAATCCACCCCACGATCCAATGTCCTCCCACCAGGTCCCTCCTCCAACACTGGGGATTTGACACGAGATTTGGGTGGGGACACAAATCTAAACCATATCACTTAGGTATATTTGTATATTTTAGGTTCATTGAGATTAGGAAACATGCCCTGCTGATTTACTTAACCCCAAAGCACCCAGCATAGCACTTCGCATATAACATGGTATCCACTTATGATGTTTGAGGAATCCTTTATTAAATAAAGGATTTTACATATTCATTGGTCTTGTTGGAAATTGTACTGATATAACAAGCCAAACTCATTACTCCCAGAATAAGTGTAATTTATTCTTCCTAGTAAGTACCAGAAATGAGATGCCTCATTTTTATCTAAACTGGCACCAGGAGTTTCAACACCTGAAACTCATAGCTTCCCAACCCTAACTGATCACACAGGCCCACTAAAGCTTCTTCAACCATAATAACTAAATATAGTCATCCCTCAGTATATGCTGGGAATTGGTTCCAGGACCCCTGCACATATTCAAGTCCCACAGTTGGACCTGTGGAACCCAAATATATGAAGAGTTGTCTCTCTGTGTAGAAGGGCTCACCTTCCGCAAATTTTCTTTTCACATTTCATTGAAGAAAAATCCCCATATAAGTGGACCTACACAGTTAAGACCTGTGTTATTCAAGGGTCAACTGTATACATGCCCCCCGACGTCCACCCCAGGCACAAATGAGAACCTGCCTTGACAGCCCCAGGGAAACCTATTCAGTCATATTTAAGTCACTGTTGTGGGCTCAAAACTGTGTGGGGCACTTTAGGGGATAGAAAGGAAATGAATCCCTTGACTAATGCCCATGAGGAGTTGACTGACACCTGAAGCAAAAAGATCAATATGAAGGATTACATAGTTACATGCTAAATTATATGGGAGAAACCACTAAAAATATAGAGGTTTAGAGTTTAGTATAGATAGGAATAGATTCTTAGAGTTTGAAAAGTCCTTTTAGAAGTCCAGTCTAAATCCATCTTCTAGTATAAGAGTTCTTTTTAGATTATCTTTGGCAGATGGTTTTCCATGTTCATTGTGGCCTGTGAAGGGAGGCCCTTGCTATTTTCTGAGGCAGCCTCTTCTGTAGTAGCACTGTTCTGATGGTTTTCCTGAGTCAGAAGTGCTCAAGAGTTAGTAAGAGTGCTCAAGAGTCTGTAAGTTACTGCAGTTAGTCCTGCCTTGTCTTGTGGGCCATACTGAATGAACACATTGCCTTTTCATCACAACCACCCTCTGTTCAGTATTTAAAGAAAGCCCTTGGATTGAGGAAAAGTATAGCAGAGAGAGAAAGGTCTTGAATTCTAACTAGGTGAGCTATTTTGTCCCTTTATGCCTTGGCCTCCTTGATACTAATGTGTAAAAGCAGGGAACGCAGTGCCTGATGCACAGGCAGCAGGCCGTAAAGGTGAGCTGCGGGCAAGTCTGTCTTGGGTCTTCTTTTGCAGGCTGCTTGCAAAAGAAGGCTTCAGATACTAGATGGGGTTCAGGCTTAGAGGGCTTTGATAAAGATGTGAAAGAAAAACAGGGGACAGCAGAGAAGAGCAAATCAATGGACTTGACTGAAATAAAGACAGCATAAAGAAGAAAAACCACAGGGACTGTGGTTTTAATCCTGGTAAATGATGGCACCAATCACAAAGCATTTGTGTCTCATTGACTTGAGATGATGCAATGATGGAAAATCATCTCAAGTGCTTATATTGTTGATTAATTCATCCATTTATTGAGCTTTCACTGTGTGCCAAGCACTGCTCTAGATACTGAAAATACAGAGGTAAACAAGACTGATGGGATCTCCGTTCTCCCAGGGTTTGTGTTCTCCTGGGGGAGAAACAGACAGAAAAGAAGTAAACAAAAATATAAACCCCAACTACTTAGAAGGCTGAGGCAGGAGGATCACTTGAGCCCAGGAGTTTGAGACCAGCCTGGGCAGTATAGCAAGACTCCATTTCAAGAAAAAAAATATGTAAAGAAAAATATAAACAGGATAATTTAAGGTAATGATAAGTGCCATATATGAAGAATGATGTAAAAGAATGGATGGTTTAGTGGTGGGGGTGTGTACTTTAGATTAGGATCAGGAACAGCCTATTGGAGGAAGCGACATTGAGCTGAGACATGAAGGATACAAAGGAGCCAGCCAAGCAAAAGTCTGGGAGGATTTAGTTATAGGCAGAGAGAACCACTAGGGTAAGAGTTCTGAGGCACAAATGAGCTTGGTATATTCAAGGAAGAGAAAAAAGGCCAGTCTGGTCAGGCATATATGCCTGACAAGGAGCGTAGTATAAGACTTGTGGGGTGAGAGGAGGAGGATGGTGGCATATCCTGTAGGGCCTTTTGGCTAAAAGAAAGGAGATTGGACTTTACTCCAGATAGGCTGGGAACCAACAGAACTGTTGGATGGTGGGTATCTTGGTCCATTTTCTGCTGCTATGACAAAATACCACTGACTGGATAATTTATAAAGAAAAAAAGTTTATTTGGCTTATGGTTCTAAAGACTTGGAAGTCGAGGAGCATGGCACCAGCATCTGGAGAAGATCATCCCGTGGCAGACGGGCAGAGAGGCAGGAGAGCTTGCTTTTATAACAAAGCCAGTCCTGAGATAACTAACCCACATCTGTAATAATGGCATTAATCCATTCATGGGAATGGAGTCCTTATGACCTAACCACCTCTTAAAGGCCCTGTATCAATTAAATCTCAGCATGAGTTTTGGTGGGTACATACAAACCGTAACAGTGAATGTAAGCAAAGGAGTGACAAGATCTAACTTACAACTTCTAGAGCTCACTGTGGATTCTATATGACAAGTGGATTGGAAGGGGCAAGGAAGAGGGCAGGGAGACCATTGCAGTGGTCCAGGCAAGAAAGGCTGGTGACTTGGACTAGGACAGCAGCAGTGGAAAAATATAGAGAAGTGACTGGATTCTGGACATACCCTGGAGATAGAGCCAGAAGGACTTGCTTATGGCTTGGATGGATGTTGTGAGAGGAAAATACAGGATTTGAGGATGAAGTCTGTGGCCTGAGCAACTGATAATGCTGTTTACCAAGATGGGATCGATTGGGTAAAGAATAGTTTTTTGGCATGAGGGTAGAGGTTGAGAGTTTGGGCCTCAGGTTGAAATGCCTGTCTTCTCCAAGTGAAGATATTAGGTTGGCAACTGGGTATAGAGTCTAGAGCTCCAGGGAGAGATTTGGGCTAGAGAAAAAATTGAGGAATCATTTGCATGCTGTTTATCTCCACATTTATAATATTTTACTTTTGGCATATTGATCATTTGTTAGCACTTTTATCTATATTTCATCCTTTAACTGGTACAGTTCCAGTTTGTGGTGTTATTCCTACTATAAAGAGTAAGGAGACTGAGGCTCAGGGAGGTGAGTAGCATGCCTCCTACAGCTTAGTGCTGGCAGAGCCTGCATTTGAATCCAGGGTTTTGATTCCAAGCATATTGCCCATTTGGTTAAATCTGGTTAAAGGTGGCTCTTTTCTCTTCTTATATCTTACTCTGCTCCTGAGATTGCCATATACCCGGAGATTTCTCACTGGAAAGACGCCACCTTTCCTGAGGATGAATCCTGCTGTTTCTTAGTATTATTTTCTGTCTCCTCCTTAAGATAGGCATCTTCTCAAAATTCCCATTCTTCCTGGATAAGCAGCTTTACAGCTGCCACAAATCCAGAATAAATACTACTCTCATACAGCATGTCACAGAAATGCCTGCCAAGGCCCCATATTAAGATGTACTCCTAAAATAAAGCTGTATTTTCTGGTGTCCCTTTCCTTCTAAAATCAGCTTATTGTAAAACACTATCCCCACTCCCTTCTTTAACTGGTCCTCTGGTCAGGCTTTAGTGGCCTTGTATAAAATTCAAAATCTATCAGGATTTTAAACAGTTGTAAAAGGAAGTCAGTTTTTGAGCCCTCAACTTTGACAGTTCTCCCGATGTATTTGGCTAGATGTGATAGTTAAAGCCACAAAAGAGGGCACTTGAAGAAAATGTTTTGGCCACAGTGATTGCAGTTAGTGCACTTGGAACCTTCAGATGCACAGATGGCAGGTGTCTGTAAGGAGCCACACAATAACCCAGCCCTTAGTGTGGGCCCAAAGGGGGACTGCATCAGGCCTAAAGGAGTTGGATATTGGCAAGTAAAATGTGAGCGAAACAGAAAATGTAGTCCACAACATCAGCTATGCTATTTGTAGTTGTCATGAAATGAGCTGATAAAAATTTCAAAGTGTTGAGTTTTCAGGGTATATGTGTCACACCACGATTCCTGCAGAGATTTGTTTGTTTGTTTGTTTGTTTCTGTTTTGGTCCAGATACATGCCAGAATAAAAGCAGTGGTTAGTTGAACTTAGTTTTTAATCCTGAGATGTAGAATTGTTTGGAAATCCTGTTTTTTCTTTTGTAGCATCTCCTGCAAGTTGACGCATATGTATCATCTATGAGAAAATTTTAAAATTATTTTGATTTAATATACCTTTGTGCACATTCTTTTTCTCTCTCCATTTACAGCATTAAATGTATTGTTCTGGGTGTTCAGAAAGTAACATGGCCCTGCAGATTGTCTGATTTTTGTCTTTTCTTAAAAGTTTACTTTAACAAAGCTGTCGTTAGGCGTTCTTTTTTTTTACATTAATTGTGTGTAGATCACATTTCTGTGCCCAATGTCTCTTCAGATACCCTCTCTAACAATTAAAGGAGACTTGAAAGTTTAGTTTCACAGAACATGTGCATCTGTCCTGTTCAAGCCTGATCACTTCAAAGGTGGTAGGATAATTAGTAGCTAAATGAAACAAACATGAAGAGGAGGCGGAACAGTGGTAGTTATGTGCTGCATGTGATCACAGCTCATGGAGAAGACTGAAGGGGGCAGAATGCATGGGTAAACTGGAATAAGGGAGTCAATTCTGAGTACCTGGGAATCAACATCAGTGCTGCATGATAAGCAAAGATTGAATGCAATTGGTCAGAGAAGGCCCACTGGAGAAGTGAAAATGTTTTATCAGTTACAGATGTGACAGAGTCAATAAGCAGCATCACCTTCTGTAACCTCAAAAGTGGAGGAGGACTAAGCAGAGAACCAAGTAATGAGGAACCATATTTTGTAAAGAAGGTGGCGTCACAATTAACATAGACTACTGTGGGCTCAGAGGCAGGCAGGATTCATTCACAGTGTACTTTTTCGATGAAGGCATTTCAATACAGTCTTCTACTGACACTTTCAAAGAATCTTAATGAAGTACAACCTTCCTTTGGGCATTGTGAGGTCAGTTATATATCTTATCAGTAAATGATAAGTGATAAATGATAAATGATAAATGATAAGTGAGTCGGCGCCCCCCAAAAGAGCTGGACCTTTGATCAAGAATCTCTAGAGCCGTTCATCCTTTAGTAGTATGCAAAATGCCATCCAAAATGAAATTATTTAGTAATAACCTTCTATACACCAAAGTTGTGAATTTGTTGTTTGTTTATTTACAAAAGCAGGAAAGTTTAGTTTTGTTTTAAATTTATTTGGGGAGAAATATGTAAACCCTGAAGTCTTAAGCTCCTTTCCCAAGTGGTCTAGACTTCTAGGTATTTTTGAGTGAAGTCATGACTTATCTGGTTGAGGCATAATGATGTTCCAAAGGGAAAAGAGAGCTGAACATGGGTGTGGAATGTTCTGTGTGTCGCTGTATATTCTAATCATTTTTATAGATAGAGTTAAAGATAGGAAGAGACATTCACATATGCCGATTTAAATTATGTTTGGAATTAGACTATTAAAATCAAAATAACATATGTAAGCCTCTTCAACTGTGTTGTAAATTCTAATGGAGGGAACTCATCAAGGGCAAATATTTTTATGTTGAACCTTGTTTTCTCTGGTGATTAGTGCATTTATTAGAAGATTGACTACTCCTTTTTAAAAAAATTCTTCAACACAAATTATCTGACAGCCCAAGGAATTCTCAAGTTAAGTTCCATTTCAGTGTTCAGGCAAACCAAATTATTATATTTCCAGATTTCCTCTTCTTTTGCTGCCATTCACAATGAAGGAGGAAAAAGCGGACTCCTTTGATGTGGAGAGAGAGAAAAAAAAAAGCAATATATCACTTTCCTGAAAGAACATTTCTCAGTCTCTCATGTGAAAAAGGATTAGCACCTCCAACAAAGGTCCTGTGGATCACAGCATCAGGCAGCAATACCAAGCAGTACTCCTAAGAAGAGGAAAAACTGTATTTGAGCAAGAGTGTTTGTCCTGGCAAACAGAAGCTTTTTAATAACTGCAAATCTGAGATAATGGCATACGCTCCCTAAATCCTTAAGGACCAGACAACTAGTTTAAATGGAGTGAAGTCAACTTTTGTTTTACAATAGAAGTCTAGTCTTATAAAAATATAGTTTTTTCACTTAAAGATTTAGTCTGCCTATCTGTGATTGATAAGGATTATGCGTATATGGATAAAATCGTTTGGAAGATTCATCTTTGACCCTCTCTTATACAAAAAAAGTTCCATTATAAGGTCACTTGCTTCCATTTTGCCCTAATAAGTTATTCAATAACCTGCTGAATTAATTTATTAAGATTTTGATTGAATGTTTCTTAGAAGAAAAGAAAACCTGCTCCGAGTTTCCAACACGTTAAAGAATCCTTTTACAGTAGATATAAAGAGGCTGTGGGAAGTAAGAAAATGGTAATTCATGTGTGACAGAAAAGCCAAGGAGAAAGTTTATCTGTTAAACAAGGTTTGGCTTAAAAGTTTGATTTTGCTAGACCTTCATTTGTTAGTCCTTTTTTCTGTATTATGCTTTCTAAAACTGAGAAAGTGAAAAGAACCCGATTTAAAGTAAGAATAATAATAATACCTTGTACTCATGTAGTACTTGAGCCTGTCTAAAATCCTCTCTGCAAGTCCACAGCTTTAAACAGTCTGGATAGCTTTGGCTCTCTACTTTGCTTGATCCTGTTTGAATGGAAGTTTCTAAGTGGGAGGGGAGAAGGAGGCTGGTAGTGCTCACAGTATGAGCCCCATCATAAGGTGTATGATGCCAAACGATCCATCAGAGTTTCAGTCCAAAACCAAAACTCCAGCAGCTCTTACTTTAATGTTAGAAATCAGGGTTTCTTCTTCCACACAGATACTTTATTATAAGAAGACTTTATCGAATTGGCTTTTTTAGGAACAAATTTTGGTCTTCAGTAGCTCGCCAGTAACCCTCTGACCTTTCAGTAAATATCCAACTAAAGCTTTGAAATTAGGGTATTTAGTGTTTTATGGCCCAGAATAAAAATCTCCAATTCTGTTTCCAAATAGTGTAGCCTCAACACATTTTATTAAGCTCTTGACACATTCAGCCGTGTGTATTTTGTAAAGTTCCTATGGTTATTGTTTTACAATAGCTGCTTGCAAAAGCATTGTAAGGGTTTCAATTAATCAGCCCTTTGTGCGCTTCAGACTATGCAAATTTATCACATCAAACCATTCAACTGCTCATGGGAAAGCCGTGTAAAAACTGTATTGTCTTCTAGCGCCTCCTCTCATTTAGAGTGATGTTTTAATAAGAAAGCTAATCAAGTTTTCTTATGCATTATTTATCTGTTAACATGTAAGGAAGAGCCGAATTAAAATTATGTCAACCGGGATATGGCAAGTGATGTGATAGATCTGGAAATGATTCAACAACAGAACAAAGCCAATATGATTCAACAGTTTTTGTCTACTCCCCTCCCTCTGGGGATTATTTAAGGTGGTGGTGTGAAAAATAAAAGGAGGTTAATTCGATAGCTGGAAAAGGGGAGGGGAAGAAAGGAATAACCACCTGTGTTAGCCTTAACATTTTGATTTAGAGATTTCGTTTCTGAATGTATAATGGCTCATTGAGATGAGTTTACTCAAAGCAAACCATTTCTTCATAGGAACAGTCAAACTTGAAAGCATTCCTACTGCTTCTTTGGCCCCATTTACTACCATGTTCATCAGCGGTAAACTATTCCCCAATAGATATCTGCAACCCCAGGTCTCGTGAAAGTTATCAGGAGACAGTGTCTTGATGATGTTAAATGACCTGCGCAACCCAGGAAGGAGTCATCTGCTTTTCTGCCTCTCCAGCCAAAGTTAGTGCAACTGCAACTGCTCCTTCTATTCATTAAGTTGGTCTCCTTTGCTTTGCTAGTTTGCTTCCTGCTGAGAGTAATTAGGTTTCTTATATAATAATAATTCCTTGTATTTAGATGCAGCCTTTCTCTAAGGACCTTAAAGTACCTCTCAGACATTAGCTCATCTGTTCTTCTAACACAATTGCCTCATGAGATAGGTGCTAATTATTCCCGTTACAAAGAGCAAACAACTAAGGCTCACCAGAAAGTGGTGCTTCCCCCACACCCCCAAGGTAACACATCAGTGGAAAAGCATTGAGTCAAATTAAAGTCACCCAATTCCTCGATCGCCTGCTCTACATAGGTCTAAGAGTCCAAGGGGTGATGAATTCTTTACAGACGGCATTTCGCCCACATTTATAAAGCTCACTAATACTGGGCACTGGTTGAGTGTTCATCCCTTACTAAACACGGCTCTCTTCTTGCACTGTGACTGATGGAGAAAAACCACAGCATCATTTCATCATTCATTGTAAAGAGTGTAAAACTGTGCAGAATAAATAGTCTTGTCCAACGGCTGAGTATCTGCAGAATGTAAAAGGAGGTAATTTAGACTTTGATTGGGATTATTTCAGCAGACCATTCTGCCAGATGTGCTTCACATCATTTAGAGCATTAGAAAGTGGCAAGCTGAATTGTATAAATATATACAATATGTTTATGAAGTTTTCAATATTCACTCAGATGACTCGACATAAGCTACCTCTGCCTGTCTGGAGTTGAGGCCCTGAATCTCTACTTCCCCAGCAATTGAGGGAAATGATTCTTTTTCTCTTTCCTCAATCAGAAAAGGAAGAGTAATAATATATATTAACCTCAGAGAGATAAATTTAATTCAAGTGTGATTCCACTTAGAAGATAGACTTGCTAAATAAAAATGTAAAAATTAAAGCAGACTGTGATATTAAAATGAGAACTGGCCATCAACAAAATTGAAACAATTTACTAATCAGGTCTCAACACATTGAAGTCACATCAAAAACATCTCTTGAATTAGAGATGGCATTACAGTTGTCTTCTGCAGTTGCCATTTGCTTTCCTGTCTTCATATGCTACTAGAATGCATTAATTTTTCTTACTATTTTTTCTTTTCTTACCTTTCTTTTTTTCCTGTTTGAGTTAAGGTAGTCCATTACACAGAGACAGTACACTAAAACCAGTATTTTTTAAAGGCCAAAAATGACTTTTGAATAAGTCAGTTGCTGTTTAGAATTAGGAATACTTTTTAAGCCAGGCTTGGTGGCTCATGCCTCTCATCCCAGCCCTTCGACTTGAGTCCAAGAACTCGAGACCAGCCTGGGCAACATAGTGAGACCTCATCTCTACAAAAATAAAAATAAAAATTAGCTGGACATGGTGGCACACAGCTGGATGTGATAGTCCCAGCTACTAGGGAGGCTGAGGTGGAAGGATCACTTGAGTGAGCCATGATTGCCCACTGCACTCTAGCCTGGGCAAGAGAGTGAGACCCTGTCCAAGAAAAGAAAAAAGAAATATTTTTAAAGACAACCAAATGATTCCTGAGATTAACTCGACTTTTCCTGAGCAAACCTATTCTTAAATGATTACTGTGTTGTTCTGTGAAGCCTTGGAAATAGAAATAACAAATTGGTGTAGGAGCCAGCAGTGTCTGCAGCGTGATACAGAGAGCTGTGACAGTGGATGTCAGAAGTGCCTCTCCTGAGTGGATGGGCAGTCAGATTTAGACTCCCTAAATTTCTTCCCTTTACAACTAGACATTAAGATGGATGGTGATGGAATAATATTTTGTTGATTGGGGTATCGGCAGTTCCTTTCTGCTCTTTCTGTGATTCTATTTTTTTTTTCTTACTATCTATTTGCATTTGTTAAAAGTTCTATACTGTAGTCTGTGGTCCAATTCCCATTCGGCCCTCCTGAGTGCATTAAATGTTCCTGAGCATGTTAAACTGGTGTATTTGCATTTTATTGCCAGGAGGTTGTGCTGTAAACAGTGGGGTTGAGACACCAGCTTGAGCCAGGGGATGAAATTTTATTTTAAAATCTGAAATGCTGTGTAAGCATTTAAGGTATGAATTGGTAATTGTTTCACAACAGCTTCCATTAGATATGGTTTATTTGTAGTCCATCCTCTTTTCAAGGATCCAGGGGAGTGTTAACACACTGAAGCGCACCGCATATCATTTACATTTTAAACCAGTGTTAAGGGAAAATGACCATAACTTTTAAGACTTCTAAATATTGGAATGGACTTTATGCCTCTGTCCCTGGAGAAAACAGTTTTAATCTTTCATTTGAAAATAAGAAAAGAAACCTTCCCGCTGTGATTAAGGATTTGAATAATTCTGAAACAGAGAAATACTGTTAGAAAAAGAAAAGTCTGGTTCTAAGATTGAGAACTCTCTTTCTACCCCTAATGAATTCAGTAAAATACAAACTTTTAAAAATCATCTGTCTAATTTAAGATTCGAGATCATCAAATTCTGTCTAAATATTTTGTTTTAACTTCTAAGCTCATTATGGTCTCTTTGTGTTAACTTGTATTAAAATCTGTCAGCTATGACTGGTCTCATAAGCACAGTCAGCGGACCAGAATAAGTTAATTATTTACTTGTGTCACTAGTGCTCTTCATCTAATGAAATGCACAGCTGTGTTAGATCTGCAGTTGGATGTGTAGCTTCCATTGTTCCTCAAGTCAGCAGAGGGTAGAAGCCGCAATGATGGAGAGCCCTCAGTTCTTTCTGCTGTTCTGGCTTTCTGTGTCGATTTCATGGATCTTTTATCATTCACTTTCACACAAAACAAACAACACAGGGCTGTCTGCTATGGGAACCATCTTGGCATATAAAAGGGTTTTCAGGGCCTAAAGTAATTTTAAGTCAGCTAAGATTTAATTTTTGACTTACAGGTGCCCTTGGTGCAGATATTGCCAAAGCAGTTCCTATAATAGAAGGAAAAAGATCCAAAAGCTACTTATGTGTATTTTTTTAACAAAATGTCAGAAGAGGGCTGATAAGAAAACAGCTTCCCCAGAAGGAAGCTCTGCACTAAATATGATTAATCAGATTTCAAGCAAAGGTATTAGAGATTCACATTTCAGTGGAACGAGCACTTTTTTCATTTTAATAACATAATAAAGTTGCATTTGCTTAATTAAATATGTCAATTCAAACTGTAAACACAAAATGTAAGTCATCCTCTCCTTACCCACCCCCAATATAAGTACGTCATGCTTCCTTGGTCAGTTTCTGCACCTCCTGCCCTCACTCCCACCTTCTCTTGATGGAGGGTGGACAGGCAGCTTCCTCCTGAGCAGACGCCGGCCTCCTCCTGCGAACCGCTGCTTAAGGGGTGCTGAGGTTTCTCTTTGGTTTGGTTTTTTCAGGGGTATAGCTGAACCCTCCATCTCCTCACCAGCCAAAATTCCATTCTCACTTGAGCTGGTCCCAGAACCGGCCCCTTTAGGGATTGCCGTTTTTAACATTTTGTTCACTGCTGAACAATGTTGTTGTCGGTGCACCTAGATTTACAATTTGATCTCTTTCAAAGTAGATTTCCCAGTAGCCCTAGGGTTTTGTCAGATAATTTCAGTGTGGATAAAATGGATTTTTGGAAGGAAGAAAGAAGGGTCACACACTCTGCTTGACTGAAATTCTAACACATTGTAGCTGAATTTGAAATAAAGTGAACTGAATGATTGTTTCTATTCTTCATGTAGGAAAGCATATATTTATAATAAACAATACCATTTTAACCCAAAAGCCAATTTAAACTAACTACATGCTCTAGAATTCAACTCCGCAAACTTAATATCCATATTGTGGGCAGCTACAAGAAATCAGAATATTAATAACCAGTATTACATAGGCAAATGGCATTCTTTTTTCTTTTGACTTCAGCTCCTGGTGATTATAACAAATCACAAACTATTAAAATAGTTTGAATAATTACATACAGTCAAATTGAATGAAATATTTGAGAGCAGTTTCTTTGCAATAGGGGCAGATAGTGGATAACTTTACACACAGAGAAAAGGAATTTTATCTTTTACTACAAATGTAAAAGCGTTTGTTTTCTTAATCCAATGCCACTGTACACTAGTTTTCTGATTCTAAATTATGAAGATTGTAGTTAACAATCTAAATTCTATTCCTACTCCTCTTCCCAAGAAAAAGAAATCAGAGGAATAAAAAACTATTTAGCAACAAAATCCCCTATAGGTTAGAATGATATTAAGGGAATTAATTTAAGAGAATATTAGTAGTGCATAGAGTTGGTAGATTTTTGTTTTGTTGTTTTCATTCTTAGAATTCCATTTCTAATTCTAACCTTTTTTTTTCCAAGAACGATTTGGCATTTAATTTTCTTGTTCAACTTTACAAGTTCAATCAAAGATCACTTTCCTAATGGGTTGTAAGCTATAGGAATTAAAATTCCTTTGGGCAGTTTAGACTCAGCCAGGGAAGCCCTGGCAAAAATCAGCCAACCAGCCAGAGCACTGCAGCCTATATAGAGGTAAACCTGTTAGCACATCAGCCACACACAGGTACTTCTTGTCACTGTTTTTTAAAACCACATTGTAAGCACACCCCTCATCCAGTCATTTCTGTGTTTGGGGTCGGAGAACTTGGATTTGTTTAACTTGGGTGCAGAACCCCGCAGATCACAAACTAGCTGATGAGGAGCAAAACTGCTGCTGACTTAAAGCTTCAGGGATGGCCACAGGCCTGGGGTCCAGTGAAGCCGCTGTTCTTCAGTCTCTGTGGCACAGGAGGGTGGGCAGGCAGCCTGACAGCACCATTGTGTGCCATGCCAGCAGCACAGAAAGGCTGCACTGCCTTTCGCAAGGAGAGTCGTTTTTGAACTGTTTGTCCAGCAGGATTGTTGAAAATTGCTTTTGTTACTCTTGATAGAGGCCATGGGGAAGATTTTAGAGCAGTGGAAATAGAAATAGCAGCAGGGAAATCCCAATTAAGTACTGTATTCTTCCTTTCTGCCGATTTGCTTTATGTGGCATGAAATCTTCTCTCCCCCAGGTGTTTGTGGCTTGATTGTCCCCCAGGAAGACATGCCATTTTGTGATTCTGGCATCTGTCCGGATATCATCATGAACCCACACGGCTTCCCATCACGAATGACGGTCAGTGACCTGTAGGTTTTTCAGAGGCACTGCCTTTAAGGAAGAAGCAGGCAGTTAGTTTAGTTAGAATGGAGGTGACAAGGACTCTGAAGCTGTTTTTTCAGGTAGAGCTCTTTTGCCCCTTGCCAGATAAACAGGCTTCCAGCCCCTGACGATTCTGGGCCACTCTCCTGTACAGAAAGAATGAGGAGCTTGTCTATACCTCCCTTTGAGAGTGGAGTCTTCTGAGTGATGAATTTGCCCCTCAGCAGAAGAGAACTCCTTGTATTGAACCTAAATGGATCTCCCTTTCAGTGATTATTTTTGGTGATCCTGGCTCCACCTCTTACCAGCTGTGTGGCCTTGGACAAGTTGCTTACCCTCCCCATACTTCAGTTTCTTCATCTGTAAAATGAAGAAATATAGGACCTATCTCATAGGGTATTGAGAGTCATAAAATTAGATCACACATGTCAAGCTTAAATACTGCTTCTGTTAATTTATCACTGTTATTAATAGTGGTCGTGGGGAAATAAGCTGGAGATAAATAAGCAGAGAGAGTGCTTGTGCCGCAGGGAGGTGCTCACTTAATTTGTTCACATCCCACAGGTGGGGAAGCTCATTGAGCTGCTGGCTGGCAAGGCCGGTGTGCTGGACGGCAGATTCCACTACGGCACTGCGTTTGGAGGCAGTAAAGTGAAGGATGTGTGTGAGGACCTCGTTCGCCACGGTTATAACTACTTGGGGAAAGACTATGTTACATCGGGCATCACAGGGTAAGCATGCGATTGAGCTATTTTAAAGAAAAAGAATGCTTTTACTAGGATAGGGGAGACAAAGCTTTAAGGTGTACTCTATTAAGTATACTTGCAGGCAAGCTTGTACAGCCCGTGGGCGGCATGTGGCCCAGGACGGCTTTGAATGTGGTCTGACACAAATTCGTAAACTTTGTTTAAAAACATTATGAGAGTTTTTCATGATTTAAAGAAAATTTTAGCTCACCAGCTATCGTTAGTGTTAGTGTATTTTATGTGTGGCCCAAGACAGTTCTTCTTCCAATACGTCCCAGGGAAGCCAAAAGATTGGACACCCCACCTTAAGGTGTAAGCGTTAAAGCTATATGCCTTAAGCTTTATTTTTTTAAGAAACTGGATGCCAGAAAATGTAAATTTAGAAAACTAACAATTGTGGAGTGCTGTTTGTACTAGTAAGATTATAATTTAGAAAGTAGAAAAGATTTTTGGGAGGCCAAGGCAGGTGGATCGCCCAGGAGTTTGAGACTAGCCTGGGCAATGTAGTGAGACTTCGTCTCAAAAAAAATAAAGTAGAAAAGATTTAATTTACCATAATATGATTTTTACCCTATACCTACTTTTAAGGAACACATCAATTACATATAATGCAAAGTTTTCCTTTAACTCTTGAACTTTCCCTGGATTTATGTGATGAGTATCAGAATAATAAATGCTTTGACAGGTAGACCGAGGCCTAACATTTGTGCATGTGTTCACTAAAGATGTCCTAAGCACCTACCTAATATGTGCTAGGCACTGAGTATATACCAATAAATATAGTGGACATGGTCCCAGTTCTATGGAGCTGACCATTTAGGTGTGTTACTAGACATTAAAAAATAACAGACACAAGGTAACTTCTCAGTAGGGCCTACTGTGACCATCTAATTTAAAACTATAACCCCGTACTGCCCATTTGCTGCTTTATTTTCCCTGTAGCACTCACCATTTTCAAATATACTACATAATAATACTATTGCCTGTCTCCCCAACTAGAACGTAACCTCCATGAAAGCAGGGTTGGTCTGTTTTGTTTACTGTTCTATTTCCAGGGCATAGCACAGGGCCTGACATACGGCAGGCACTCCATAAACATTTATTGAAAAAAGGAATGCAGACAAATAAATACAAGTACATATAGCTCTCACCAAAATGGAGACAGAGTGGGTGAGAAGGCCCCTGTGAGGAATTGGATGTGATATTTCAGCTGAGAGATAAAGGGTGACAAGGATAGGGCTTTCGAAGAGTGTTTAATGGAGAGGAAAAGTTATGTTTAACACTTTGCTAGGGAAAGAGCTTGGTAAGTTCAGGGAACAGGAAGAGGCCAGCCTGGCTATGGTGCAGTGAAGAGGCCGTGCTGGCGGCCCGAGTTGAGGGTGGAGGGGAGATAGAGCCAGGCGACCAGGCTTGGGAGCTGTTGTGTTAACCTGTGAGAAGCAGATCCCTGCACTGATCATGAATGACAAGGTTCTGAAGCTGGAATCCCCGTGGTTTTAAAGGATCAAATTAGTTGCCTAAATTAATACACACTTATGTATTTTATGCCAGATAAAACTCCAGGACCTAGTGTTTATAGTGTTCTTCTAGGTGTTGTTTTTTGTTTGGTTGGTTTTGGGGTTTTTTGTTTTTTGTTTTTTGGGGGGTTTTTTTGAGATAGAGCTTCACTCTTGTTGCCCAGGCTGGAGTGCAATGGTGTTGTCTCGGCTCACGGCAACCTCTGCTTCCCCGAGGGGTTCAAGCGATTCTCCTGCCTCAGCCTCCCAAGTAGTTGGGACTACAGGCACGCACCACCATGTCTGGCTAATTTTTTGTATTTTGAGTAGAGACGAGGTTTTGCCAAGTTGGCCAGGCTGGTCTTGAACTCCTGACCTCAAGTGATCCACCCACCTCAGCCTCCCAAAGTGCTGGGATTACAGGCGTGAGCCACCGCGCCCTGAGGTTTTAAACCACTTGAACACTAGTGACACTCAGCATGGAAGCATGTGTAAGAACAGCGCTTGATTTTAGTGCTGCAAATAGACTCTCCAGATGTGATTGAAATGGTTGGAGTGCTTTTAAAAATTGCCTATTAAGACTATAATAATATGGATTTCTTAGGTGTATCATTCCTGAGATGTTATAGAAAATCACATTACAGGAAAAGACCAATGGACCATTTCAGAAATGGTTCAATAAAATAATTGTGACCATTTCAGAAAACATAGTTGTCATTGCTAAATTCATTAACCTTCTCTTCACATCTCCACCCAGAAATAAGGCACATTTTTGGCCATATGTTGACCAGAAAGTGCAAAACCATAGGATCAATTTGGTGGACCTTCATGAACATAATTTGTACTGAAAGAATTGGATGGGTTATATCCTGCTTGCCATAGATAATGGTTAGTCTATATCCCAGTCCACACTGCCTTCCCCTATGCCCCCAGCCAGTGTTTTCATTCTTTGCCATTTATTTCAGTGACAAAATCTGAGAAGCACCGTTTAGTTAAAAATTCCCTAGGGCATTTAAACATATCACCACCAGCTTTCGCCTTTTGTTCATTCTTGAACATAGGTAGGAGGAAAAATTGCATATGGCTTTACTCTATGGATGATGGAATAGCATTGGGTAACTGAGTGTCATAAATTCTACCATGAGCAACCCTACCGTTGAGGAATAGAATCATTCACTGTTACAGCTGGAAAGAATCTTGTTCTGACCGCCTGGTACGACTAAGAATGCTCAGCTAGAGAGGTCATGTAATTACTGTGTGACAAAACTGAGACAAGGACAGGGTCTCTTAATACCCTCTCCATTGTGCCTTCCACTCTATTCTGTGTCTTCCAAGAACCAGGTTGTGCTGAAGTTAGCAGAATGGCCTGATGACTGCAAAAGCCCTGGCTTAGGATGCTGAGAATGTGATCAGGGACATGGAGCAAGCAGGGGCCAAGCTTTTTCTTTGCCTCTCTGCTGTGTCTGTTGTTTCCTTTGCTTTTTCTGCTTTTACATCATGCTGTAGCCCAGAGTTTACTTGTTCCAAATGAGACCAGTGTCGCAGGGAGAGCCCTGGATTTGAATCCCCACTGCACCACTCACCAGCTCTTACCTGACCTCTCGGGCTGTCTGTGTCCATTTCTTCATCTTCAAAATAGAGGTGACAGTTCTTCCTCCCTGGATCATTGTATGGATTAAGTAGCACATGGTAGATGCTTCCTTGCCTTTGAAGAAGGAAGTTTGAGGCAGTTAAAAAAAATTTTTTAAGACATCAGTGCTCTGGTTGTTCTTGCTCCAGACTAATGAGAAAAGGTTTCTTCTGTCAAAGTACATGTATATTCACCCTCTTCTTAAACTCTTATTACAGCCTTTCTAAAGATTCATTGAATCAGTTATGTAATAGACATTTACTGAGTACGAGTTGTGTGCCAGGCAGGGTCACAGGTGCTGGAGCCACCGTGACAAAGGAGACAAAGTGCTTATCCTTGCAGAGTTACTTCTTGTGGGGAAGACAGACAATAATCTGAGAGATAATAAATTGTACAGCACGGTATCAAAAGGGGCAAGTGCGCCAAAGGGTCAGGTTGAGATGGGGCCGGAGTGGTGATGTCAGTTGGGAGGAGAACTTCTTTAGATGTTCAGGGAAAGTCTCTCTGAACAGGTGAAATGTTTGACAGAGCCATGTGAGTACCTGGTGGGAGAGTGTTTCAGGCAAAAGAAACAGTAAGACAGAGGCTCCAAGAGAGGAACAGGCTTGCTCCATTTGAGGAGTAATGAAGAGGCCAGTGTTGCTGGAGTAGCATGAGTGTCGGGACACGGGAATAGGAATAGTGAGGTGTGCAGGAACTGGAGTATGTCTCACCATAGGGCCATAATATAGAATGTTGGCAGTACAGATTCCGAGTATGATAGGAAGCCATTGGTGAGTTGAGGACAGAAGAATGACCTATTGTGATTTACATTTTAGAAGGAGTCCCCTGACTTTTTATGCAAAGAATAGATTGTTGAGGGATTAGAGTGGAAGCAGGGAGATTAAGTAGAAGATGGTCTGTGGCAGCCCAAGCAAGAAAGGATGGTGGCCTGACCAGGGAGGTCACCCTGAAGGAGGGATCATCCCATACACACTGTTTCCCAACCTGTTTAAGTGTCTATTTCTTTGTAAAACTATTTATCTTTGAATATAGCTATGGTACTTTTCATATTTTTAGAACTATTCTTTTCATTCACTATAGACTGAAAATCATTCTTATCCAGTCAGTCATAAATGAGTAAGGACCTGCCAGTGATGGGTCCAAAGGCTGTCTCTTGTTAGCCCAAACTTAGTTTCTTAACCCACAACACTTGATCTTTCTTTCAGTGAGCCCTTAGAAGCATACATATATTTTGGCCCCGTGTACTATCAGAAGCTGAAACACATGGTGCTGGATAAAATGCATGCCCGGGCCCGGGGCCCAAGAGCTGTCCTTACCAGGTAAGAGAAAAGTACTTATAAAAAGAATTGATAATGCAGTCAAGCCCACCTTGTATTTCCCAGATATGGCAAAAAGCAGACTCAACAAAGTTTCTGTTTTCCTGAGATGTCAAAATTTGGCAAGTTTGACTTTAAGAAAATCATATATGTATGATTAACATGAAAAAGTGGCAGCCAATTAAAAAATATTTCACAAGTGCAAGAGCAAACCCACCATAGGTCTTGCCAGTGGACTCCTAACACAACTATTTACTGTGTAAATGTCTGCAAATATGGTCCTATTTATAAAGGTTCATATAAGAAGATGTGTATGTATATACCCACACACACATTGATATGCCCCTGTGTACACAGAAGACACATGCATACATTATTTGTTAGCATAAACCACAACTGGAGTTTTTAAAAACTAATGTTATTGAAACATAAGGCACCTCCACTTGCAGACTTATTTGAGTAAGCTAGAGGAGGTTAGGGGCCACCTGCACCCCGTACAGGTATACCCTCGATCCCAAGCACAGTGTCTGTGTGTTAATGAATGGATAAATTTCTTGGGAAAGAGAATTACAGCTACTAAGTTTCACATGTTCTTAGTGCTATTTTTTCCAGTTGGAAATGCATAGTCGAGGGCAGTGGTTCTCAGCCAGGGATGATTTTGCCTCCCAGGGGACATTTAACAACATCTGGAAACATTTTCATATGTCCCAACTTGGGGTTGGGGAAGTAGCTACTGGCATCTAGTAGGGAAAGGCCAGGGATGCTATAGGGACAGCCCCTCACAACAAAGAGTCACCCAGCTCAGTATGTCAGCAGTGCCAAGGTTGAGGAACCCTGGGCTAAGGGAGGGAACCCAGGCCTTGGAGTCAGACGGACAAGGCTATGCTCTCATCTCCACCTTTTCGTTCCATCACAAGCCTTGAACAGATCACTGATGACCACAGTCTGATGAAATGCTCAGCTTCAGCATTTCTCATATTTAAAGTAGAGACAATATACCTACTTAACAGGTGCCGGTAAATGTCGAGAGTGTGAATACAGAATGTATACAATGCCCATCCACAGGTGGCATCGGCAAGCATCCGGTTCCCTCCCCACTTTCACTGAGCACAGCCTGGATGTAACAATGTGGAGAGGGGGCAAGGATGAGGCAGCTCATGCTGGGGGTTTTATTTTTTTTAAAACCAAGGGAGAGGTGTAGATGACTCAATTCCTTGACCATTTAAAACTGAGCACTTGCACATTTCTGTTGAAATGATAGACACATGTGGGCTTAAAACTGCAAAGAGGGAGGAGAAGTTGAGATTCTCAAGACAATAATCACTTCAGCAATGGGACCCTCATTGGGTTAGATGTGTTTCTCCCCTAAATGCTGTCCCCTCCTAAACTTCCATTTCAGTTACAACATCCAAAAACTATTTCAGAGTAACATAAATGTCAAAGCAGTTATTTCCTATATTTTGCTTTGTTGTGTAGAAAAAGTTATTACTTTGGTATTACTTTTGTGCCTTCCATATGAAGACTGCCTCGAGTGCATTTGTCTGTAGTCAGTTATCTTAGTTGGTTAAAATCCAAGTATTGGATTCTGTCCACATGTGGTCTGTCTACCTTTACCTTGTTCACTGACCTCAGGTGGAGGGAGCAACTGCCCATACGTGTTTCTACTGGCAGATAAAAATGTATCGATGTGCTCAGTTATGAAGTTTCCACTATAATGTGTTTATTTAGACCTATTTGTAAGTTATTCATGTGCATATTTCCTTTCAACAAGTATTCTACAACTTCTTTGATTTCACATTGAAACTTAAAACCACAACAATTCTAAAAATCGTAAAATTTTGATATGTGTTGGCATACCCTGTGTTCACCTTCTTAATTCTTTGGGAGATGGCAGCAACAACAAAGATTAAAGGATGCTATGGAATACAGCAAACAAGGGTTGCATGGTCACCCCTGCTCAAAGATTACCTTTAAGAAGCCTGCCAGGGAGCTTGCTTTTTTTTCCCCCAAATAATTTGTGTGATCCATACCTACATGGGGTTACCTAAATTGTTCAGATCCCCCTGATTTTACCTACATCTCTGGGTCCTGGATTCTGAACCTTTTGAAGTATTCTCAAGCCCAGCATATACACAAACCACAGGGAATCCATTCAAGAGGCTAACAGCTCTGGCCACAACTACTGGAGGATCCAGGTTCCCCCCCAGTCTGTTCTGCTTAGTTTTTCTGCTTTTAAATAATAGAATACTGAGACATCTTTGAAAATACTCAAAGACATTGTTTCCTGATTTGAAAACTCTGCTAAGTTCTAATCATAATGATAGTGATGGTAATAGTAATGGTGTTTTCTGTGATTATATATTAATATGTTATTATATCATATGAGATTATGTAATTATATATTAATTTCATTTAACCATAACAACCATCAGTATTTTTTCTCAATTGAGGCTGTTTGGGATAGGTGTGCTTATGTGCTTTTACAGATGAGGCTGAGTAGCATGTTCAAGGTCACTGTCCAGTTATTGATTTGGATCCAGGTGAGCCCTGCTCCAAAGCCTCGTGCTCTCTGCCAGCATGTGATGCTGCTTCTTTGTTTGTTTAGCAGAATAATAACACATTTGTCTAATCACTTGTTTCAAAGGCAACCCACTGAAGGACGGTCTCGTGATGGTGGCTTGCGTCTTGGGGAAATGGAACGTGACTGTTTAATCGGTTATGGAGCCAGTATGCTTTTGCTAGAGAGACTAATGATTTCAAGTGATGCCTTTGAGGTTGATGTCTGTGGGCAGTGTGGACTTCTGGGGTATTCTGGCTGGTAAGTGGATACCATATGTCTCTCATACCACACCTCTTGCCTCTTAAATCACAGCTCAAGAATTGACCCTGGATCCTATCCGCGTATTCTCCAGCCTCTGTCTGTGATCACTAACATACCCTCCCTCATGCATGTATTCCTGTCATTGGGGATACTCTGTGTACATGTCTCATTTGTCTGCATCGTGATCTACTTCCTACACAGCTAGAGGCTCAGCTCCCAAGGAGTACAAACTTTATCTTCTTTTAAATATTATCTCAGGTACTTTTTATTACACTATTTGCCTGTGAAAATTCTAGCAGATGCATTGTTGGATGTTAGAATCACAGTGTGTTAAAGAAACCTCTTCAGGGAAGATTACATTGAATGCTTTCATTTGTAACTTCAGACCCAAAGAGCCAGGGATGCTGCCCCAGGTCTTACAGCAAATTGGTGACAGAGCCAAGAGCCAAGACCAAGACGACCTGGTACCCTGCCCCCTTGTCTGTACTCTCTCTGCCAAGGCTAGCTGCTTCACACTTGTACGGTAGATTCTGTGAGGGCAGAAACCGGGTCTGTCTCCGTAATTTATTCAGCAAACATTTAGTAAGTATCTGCTAAGTGTCAGACACTGTTCTAGGCCCCAGAAATGCAGCAGTGAACAAGACAGATGATGGCTGCTCCCAAGGAGCTTATCTTCTACTTTATTCTCATTGCATCCTGTCATGTTTACCCTCATTTCTCCAGCCTGGGACCTGGTAGATGCTTCATGAAAGAATACTGGTTGAATGATACCCTGCATTTGTAGGATTGCCAATAAGTAAATCATGTTGTTTGTAAAGGTTATAATTTCTGTGTAGAGTTTGGTACACAAAGGTCACCTTAAAAGATGACACTAGATTTTTTTTTGTTTTTGTGCAGTTGCACCACCTTTCCTATTTGTAATGATTCCACTCTGTTGCCGAAGAACAAAAAGCTCGCTTAGGGTTATTCCTAAAACACTCCTGTGGGCAAGAGAATCCATAGTTCCCCAGAGGCGAGGGGTTTTTTATTTTGTTTTTGGTTTTGTTTTGTTTCGAGACAGAGAGTCTCACTGTCACCCAGGCTGGAGTGCGGTGGTGTGATCTCGGCTCACTGCAGCCTCAACCTCCCAGACTGAAGCGATCCTCTCACCTCAGTCCCCTGAGTAGCTGGGACTACAGGCTCACACCACCACGCCTGACTAACTTTTGTATGTTTTGTAGAGACAGGGTTTCACCATGTTGCCCAGCTTGTCTCAAACTCCTGGGCTCAAGTGATCCCTCCCACAGTGCTGGGATTTACAGGCATGAGCCACCACGCCCAGCCAAAAGTGAGTTCTTTACTTAACTTTTCAATCAGAGGCAAGGTCCAACAAGATCTAAGGCAGAAGCTACAGAGCTTCCAGCCTCACCCCCTCATTGTCCCTCACCTGCCCTCCCTGGAGTGCTATTTCTCTAGATAGGGGCCATCCCCAAGATAATAGTTAGGCCCAAATTACATTCATTGCTGGAATTTGAGGAATTTGTGGGCCACCGTTTCCCCATTGAGTCCCCACCGTAGTTTCCTTCCAGACAGAGTCTCAACTTCTTGCCATCCTGAGCTACTAATTTCTAAGTTGAAAAAAGCCAATCACAAGTTGAACAAGTGGGCTTCTTAGAACACAGTGTATCCCTTGCCAGATAAATGTCAAAACCTTTTAGCCAGTTATTTCATGATTTTGGTGTAGAAGACTCTTTGTCCGTGAAGAGATGATTTCACTTTAAAAACTAACAGAAGAGGCGGCCATTTGCAGTTCATCTTTCATAAGGTTGCAGAGAAGAGGTGACATGACTCCGAGGATAAGCCTAGCTGTTCCTTATATGAATGAGATGAGGGTTTGCTTCAGTCCTGAGATGTCTGTCTGTCTTTTGAAATGCATATTGAGCTTGCTTTTTATAGTCTGGGCTGTGCAACCAAAAAGAAAAAAAAGAAAAGAAATCATGTAATAGGTAGATGCCTGAATCCTCGTTCCACTATGCTTAAATCTTCAAATTTGACACAAGCATTTTTAAATAATTTACTTCGAAAGGATGGTACAGAAGAATCATGTCATTAAAAATAGAGGTCATGGAACTTCAAAAAGAGTTTCCTTTTCTCTTCCTCCCCCTTGCATTCTTCCTCCCTCTCCCTACCCCCAAAGAAAAAAGAAAACAGTCAACCCGATTCACTTATGCACTTTGAGAACCTTCCCCCCCCCGCCACTGGTTACCCAGGGAAGGTAATGTAAGCAAGAAGACCTGTAAGCAGTGATTGATCCTCAACATCATTCTGCTAAATGTATATCTTCTTTCCTGCTTCATTTCTGTCTCATTTAGAGAGCATCTGATGGCAGTGTCTGATTTTGAAGCGTATGTGTTCAGTGTGCATTGTATTTGAAATCCTTTGAAAGAGAACTAAATCAGGTTATACACTTTGAGGGTCTTTACTGTAATTAAACAGACCTCAATATATACCGTATGTCTGATTTTGAGTGGCCTACTTATACCCTTGTTGCCAACAGAAAAAAATCCTAATCCATTCTAGTAGTCTAGCCGCCGCCTCGGGTGCTGCTTTCTGGCCGAGGAGCATAATGATGCTGTCATTTTTCCCATCATTACCTGATCATGTGTGCTGGGTTGAGTGGGAGGGAGCATGGGCATCGTTGGAGGAAGTTGCTCTTTAATGAGCGGCACAATGGAGGCTGGGTAATTAGAGCAGTTCGGAACCTTGAAACTGGCCTTTTGTCAGGGATTTGCACATTAGTGAGGCATTGCTATGGAGATGTTTACAGCACGACTGTTGTTCTACAGAAGACACTAAGGGTATAAGTCACAAAAGCAAGGTCCAAAAGGAAGACTTCAGGAAAAAGAAAATCCCTGTTAAGATAATTAGCTCATAGAGGATGTTTCACTGGACAGTCATTTCTCATGTGAAGCCACAGCCTCCCCTTTTTGCTACCTTTGCCCTAAAAAAATCCGTTCATTTTATTGTTGTTCAGGTCAAGTTTCTACCTTTGCAAATTGTTCAGATACAAGGTAAGGTCAGGTTTTATACACACACATGCACACTGGAACATTTTAAATGATGGAGAAATATTTAATAATAGAGAAGATTAAAGGGCTTTCTGGAATATGCATCAGTACATATGGAAATGTAAAATAGATTAGCTTGGAGTCATTGGGTAATGTACTAGTCAGGAGAAGAAGAGAAAAGTTACCCCCGTTAAATCCATTTCCCCAATTTAATGAAAGCATGAACATGATTCCTAGATAGATTACATCCACCCAAGCACATTAAAAAGATAATTTTTAAACTCGAATGTATTAAATAGGTATTTAAATAATCTTTTAAGAAAAAGTAACTCACCAAGTTTATATTTGTACTGTCGACGGATGAAATACAGGTTAAGCACCCTGCGTCGCCTCGTCATAGCCTCAATTGTGCATTTGTGAGGGTTGGTCTTCTCTCGTTCTCCTCCTCAGGAGACTGTCTGCATAGTTACCAGCACCGCATGTACATTCTCAGCCTCAGTGCTTGCTTTTCTTTTCTAAAATAATACAAGCTTTATTTTACTGATTGCAAAAATGATCCCTGCTCATTGTAAAACATTCAAAAGTTACCACAAATATAAAGCGAGTCACGTTAATTCGCACCACCCAGAGATGACCACTATTAACATTTTGGTGACTCTTTCAAGATTCTGATAAGAGGAGAAAGATACAAATATACACACAAAAAAATTAAAATTTTACATATGATTTTGGGGGCTCCATACACTTACAAAACCTGTTTGAGGGCCCCCTTGGGACCATGCTGATTAACAAACTGCTTTTTTCACTTCACAGTTTGTCCTGGACACCTTCCATTTCAATAAATGTGCATCCACAACAGCAGGTCTGATGGCTTCACAGTCTTCTATGTAAATGTCCCAGTGGACATTTGCATAGTCTCACGTTCTGCTGTTACAAATAGTGTGGCTGTCAACATTCTTGTACACATCCCTTTGTCACTTTTGGGATTACAGAATCAAAGAATATGCACATTTACATTTTTACACACACTGTCTTACTGCCCTCCAGAATGGCCAATCCTTTGTTCACTAAGGAATCCTCTTCCAGTTCCTGGTCAGCACCAGATCTTCCAAGCCTCAGTTGCAACTCTTCTTGGATTCATTTTCCTCCTCGTTAACTGTGAGGACCTAGTTTTCTACCTGTTAAGAGTCAGGATTTGTACTGGATACCTACTGTCCCGGCTGCTGCGGACCCTTGAGGAGTAGGGTAAGGTCCTATTTTGATCTGAAACCTGAAAGAATAAATCACTTTCTCCCCAGGGACCCTTCTACAGTTGTAGCCATTGATTTAAGAACTAAGTTCAGTTTACCAGCTCTTCCGGAAAGAAGAGAAAATAAAGTCCTAATTGGAATATGAGGCAAATTGGTTAGGAACATGGTCTGTTGTTGTTAGGGTTAAGTGGAAATATATATGCACATACACACATACATACATTTCTTAATTTCACACAAGGGACAACATGTTGTACCTTCCAACACTCATAGAAATAACCAAGCCTGATTACCATTTGATTGAATACCACTGTCCTATTCAGAAGTTTTGTCTTTTCCATCAGACTTTATGTATCTCAATGACAGAAACCAAGTTATAATTGTTGAGCACCTTGCCTAGAATAATATACTGCTAGTATAGTAGATGCTTATCAAATACATGGAAATTGACTGAATTAGTTTAAAACTCCTTAAACAATGAAAAAAAATTAAATTTGGGTAAATTTCCCAATGGTTCAGATTTCTGGAGCTCTTTCAAAACAAGTATATAGGCAGATGTTTTACATTTTAAGGAGAAAGGGCTAGATGTGTGGTAACAACTGACTCAACTTGCATGCTTTGAACACCGGAGGGAATGGTGTTTGTTTCATTTTTTTCTTTTGCTTCCTTGGATGTTTCTTTTTTTCTGGGCACATATGTACTTATATGACAGTGCAACTGAACACTTAGGAACAGAAAGATAATTTGATAGAATAATAATAGAACTTTATAGAGACCGTTTTCACTTCCTACGTGAAGGCCTTTGTTTCCGAGTTGCTGTCTAACACTTGCTGACTTGGGTTTCAGGTGCCATTACTGCAAGTCATCCTGCCACGTGTCTTCCCTCCGTATTCCATATGCCTGCAAGCTGCTCTTCCAGGAGCTACAGTCTATGAACATTATCCCCAGGTTAAAACTGTCCAAGTACAATGAATGAGGATAGAAAAAAATGATTATTAAAGAGAACAAGCAATACATCCAATACAATGGAAAGCAGAAGGGATTTAGGACTACTGCTCCTCCTGTGAAGAATTCCCTTGTGTATTCTGTCACTAAAACAAACAAACAGAAAAAATGGAGAGGCTTTTGATATACTACAAGACTGGCTAAACAACCTTGATCAGTGAACCTTGAGCCATGGGAGAGATGCTGACCATGTGGACTGCAAGGCAGCTTGATTCACAGATGGATATGACCTACAGGAGAAATAAACCATTACTTATGTGCTGATGTCTTGACATTCACTCATTAGAAGACCTTACTCCTTCAAGAGAATGTCTGGGGTCAAATTTACCATATCTTCTGGCTAAAGATGTTCAAGGTTCTTCTGGAAACTTGGAAGATGTAAAGAATCCATTTGATTTGGTCAGCCTGGCTTTTGTGGCTGGCTCTGATAAATTTTCCCAACAATTAAATCTTGCCTTTATACACCGAAACTTTGTAATTTTAGTCTTGGTGAAATATAATGACATTCTTGTCAAGCAAGAATGTCATCTTCCCTTATGGACTCAATTGCTATTATTTTGAACCTCCATGATTGTACCATGCAACAATATTCATTAAATACCTGAATCTAACCCTGTGGCTGCTTTGTCATACTCTGTCCCTTCCATACCTGCCAGGATGCTAGCTGTCCATTTTCTTTTTAATCTGACAGGCTTCCTTACTCATTTCTAATTTGTTTTCAACTGCTGCCCTGAAGCCAAACATTTGTGTTAAGAATTGTTTGTAAAATCAGAGTCAGAAATGCTTTGAGTAATGGCCTAAGGCTTCATTCCCAGCATGTCACACTGAAGATGTTCCACAGAATATTAATAGGTATCATATACCAAGAAGAATCAAGCTTCTGTGTCAAACTAAGGTTGAGAAACTGGGGTAACCAAGTAAATATTCCACAGGACTTTTTCAAAGCCTTTAAAGATCCCAAGCTAATGTGTACTGGGTTTCAAAAGAGGGATGTTCCAGGGACCCAGGCTAGTCGTTGACTTGAGAACTCAGCCTCACTTCGTTTTCTTCACAGTAAAAAATCTCTAACACACGTAGGTGCAGCAGTCATAGAGGTATCAGTGAAAGCAGAATGAAGGACACTGCAGGCGAGCAGGCCTTCCTCAGCCCTCATGGCAGGGACTCAATAGGTATCTTTTTTATTTTTTTTCTTTTCAGACAGGGTCTCACTCTGTCACCCAGGCTGGAGTGCAGTGGCAAGATCACAGCTCACTGCAGCCTCAACCTCCCGGGCTCAGGCTATCCTCCCACCTCAGCCTCCGAAGTTGTTGGGACTACAGGCACATGCCACCACACCCAGCTAATTTTTGTATTTTTGGTAGAGACGGAGTTTCGTGTGTTGCCCAGGCTGGTCTTGAACTCCTGGGCTCAGGTGATCCACCCACCTCAGCCTCCCAAAGTGTGGGGTTCACAAGTGTAAGCCACTGCGCCTGGTCTCAATGTGTATTTCAACAGATATTTCAAAAAGGAGTTTGAATGCCTAGATCTTTGCTACGCCAGTTCCTTTTTTTACCCTAGCTTATGGTTCTCAAAATTGATGGTGCATTAAGGATTGTACTGGATTAAATATACAATCATACTGTACTTTGTGGGCTTTTAAAGGAGTTTTCTAGGGTGATACTGATTATCTCACATCGTGTAGCAAATCCACTTCCCAAATCCATCAAAGATGCAGTTGCCCTGATATATATATATATATATATATATATATATATATATGTGTGTGTATATATGTGTGTGTATATATATGTGTGTGTGTGTGTGTGTGTGTGTATATATATATATATCAGCGTGGGGCACACCATTTCAGTGAACATTCAGAGGGTCAGGCCGGGAGAGTTAAAGGCAGTGTGCTGGGTGCTGGCAGGAGGACTTGTTGTTCATCATTCAGTACCTGCCACATACAAGGCACTGGACTATGGATAAAAGAACAGGATAGGCCTCTGCCTGACCAAGGACATGGTCTAGTGGAGGAGGCCAAGATGTGTGTGCTAGTCATGGAGCACTGCCCTGCAGTCAGTGCTGAGGATTAACCTCGGCAGTGCTGAGGGAGTGCCCAGGGCGAAGCAGCCAACAGTGCTCTGGAGATTTGGAAACACTTCACAAGCATGATTATGCCCTTTATACATGAAGAAACTGACGCCCTACGTAGCTAAGTGACTCCCCAGAGCCTCACTGCTAACAAGGGGGACAGCAAGGGCCTCGGGACCAGGCATTCTCAAATACAGGGCTTTGTTCTGGTTTTATCTGTGATTATGTTTTACAGCCATCAAAAGTGATCGTTTTTTAAAAATTCAGATGCCCTTGAATGGTTATATCTCTTATAAATGAACATCTTTCTTAGGAAAACATTCCAAGCCAGTCTAATCTTTCTGAGGGGAGTCGCCTTTCTAAGTGTCTAGGAAATTATAAGTTCTCTAAGTTTACAAGATCTAGAAAGTATGGGTTTTCAAACCGAGACATCCTTAAAGGAAAATATTCTATCAGATTGATATCTCAAAAATTAGCAAATACCACAAATGAATAGCTGTTTGACTCTGAGAAATACTTTAATGAAAAGCAGCCAGACACTAGGCATGGTGGCAGGCACTTGTAGTTCCAGCTACTCAAGAGGCTGAGGCAGGAAGATCACTTGAGCCTAGGAGTTTGAGACCATCCTGGGCAACACAGCAAGACCCCATGTCTAGGGACAAAAAAAAAAAAAAAGCCAGCAGCCAGATTTGGTAAGCTAGTCCCACTACGGTTTTATTTTTTTAAGTTATTTGTAAGTTAAAAACAACTGACTTACAAATAACTTTAAAAAATAAAGTTATTTTTTATTTAAAGAGTTTATTTAAACTTTATTTAGAGTTAATTATTTACTCTATAAATAAATTTCCATTTCCAGTAATGATAGAGTAACGTTTTACAGACCACCCTTAAAGCACTTTTTTCCCTCCAGTCTTTTGCCAGGCTGGAAGTGGCACAGGATGAGGCTACAAAGCCATTAAGAGTCTGTGACCCTGACATGAGCTTTGACAGAATCAAAGGGCTAGGGAGACAAGACTGTAGGCACAAAGTTGCCCAGCTGCCAGGATCGGAGAGGCCAAGATCCCATATAGAAAGGAAGTACACTGAAGTGAGTTCAGGTTCTTCACCACTCCTCTGGATTTGCCAGCTCCAGCTGATAAAATGTGAAATCACTGACTAGGTGGATTTAAACGACAGAGATGTATTTCCTCACATGTCAAGAGGCTCAACGTCCAAGACAAAAGATGTCCACAGGGTTGGGTCTAGTGGGCCTCTCTTCCTGGCTGCTGGTGGCCACCTTCTTGCTGCACCCTCACGTGGCCTTTCCTTGGTACACAATAAGGGAGCACGTGAGTGAGCTCAGGTGTCTCTTTTTAGGATGCCAGTCCTGTTGGATCAGGGTCCCACTCATATGTCCTCATTCAACCTTAATTATTCTCTTAAAGGCCCTATCTCCAAATGGGATCACGCTGGGGGCTAGGGCTGCAACATATGAATTTGGGGACACACAGTTCAGTCCATTATACGCTTGAAGACATTTGCCAATTCATAACAGCACGGATAGGACTTGGCGGTATCTATTAAAGCTAAACATACCCAGCAATTCCATTCCTAGTTGTGGGCCAGCAGAAATATATTATGTGTATGTTACCAGTATGTGTGTACAAAAATGTTTCTAGCAGCGTTATTTATAGTAGCCCCAGGTTGTAAAAAATTCCTGCCTGTTAGCAACAGAATAAATTGTGGTATGGTCATTGATATGGTTTGGCTGTGTGCCCCACCCAAATCTCATCTCGAATCGGAATCCCCACGTATCAAGGGAGGGACCCGTAACCCCCACGTGTTGAGGGAGGGAAGTGATTGGATTATGGGGGTGGTTCCCCCATGTTGTTCTCGTGATAGTGAATGAATTCTCACGAGATCTGATGGTTTTATAAACGGTAAATTTTTTCTGTGCTCTCACACTCTTTCTTGCCTGCTCCATGTAAGACCTGCCTGCTTCCCCTTCTACCATGATTTTAAGTTTCCTGAGGCCTCCCCAGCCATTCAGAACTGTGAGTCAATTAAACCTCTTTACTTTATTATGTAAATTATGCAGTCTTGAGTAGTATCTTTATAGCAGTGTGAGAATGGACTAATACAGTGATACAGTAGAATACTCTACAGCAATGAAAAATGAGCTGCTGCTACATATAATATCATAGGTAATCTCACAAATATAGGGCAAAACAAGTTAAGCCCAGATGGGGTGCGCTGGCTCACACCTCTAATCCCAGCACTTTGGGAGGCCGGAGGTGGGTGTCATCTGATGTCAGGAATTCAAGACCAGCCGGACCAACATACCGAAACCCTGTCTCTACTAAAAATACAAAACTTAGCCAGGCATGGTGGTGGGCACCTGTAATCCCAGCTACTTGGGAGGCTGAGGCAGGAGAATTGCTTGAACCTGGGAGGTGAAAGTTGCAGTGAGCTAAGATTGTGCCACTTCACTCTAGCCTGGGCTACATAGCGAGACTCCATCTCAAAAAAAAAAAAAAAAAAAAAAAGCCCAAAAGAAACACTATATTAGTTCCTTTACAGCTCAAAAATAGGCAAAATTAACATATAATATGAAGAGTCATAAGATTTTCCTGTGCAGAGTGGGTGGCTAATGGTTAAGAGGTGCAAAGAGTAGGGCTTCTAGGATGCTGGTAATATTTTTTTTAATCTGAGTGCTGATTACATGGATGTGTTCATTTTATGAAAATGCATTAAGCTGTATTCACTCAAGACTTCTTACCTTTCTGAATGTACATCATTCTTTTAATCTACCAGGTGGCTTAAGAGTTTAAGAATACAGGGCCGGGCGTGGTGGCTCAAGCCTGTAATCCCAGCACTTTGGGAGGCCGAGACGGGCGGATCACGAGGTCAGGAGATCGAGACCATCCTGGCTGACACGGTGAAACCCCGTCTCTACTAAAAAAATACAAAAAACTAGCCGGGCGAGGTGGCGGGCGCCTGTAGTCCCAGCTACACAGGAGGCTGAGGCAGGAGAATGGCGTAAACCCGCGAGGCGGAGCTTGCAGTGAGCTGAGATCCGGCCACTGCGCTCCAGCCCCGGCGACAGAGCGAGACTCCGTCTCAAAAAAAAAAGAATACAAGCTCTAAACCTGTTTCAGTCTCTTCACATAATAGATATTTCACCCCAAATATAACATAGTGTGTGTGTTCTTTTAGTTTTCCCATCTTCAAAATAGAGAATGTAATAGTACCAACACCTGGGGCAATTTTTAAGCTTAGATGAGATAATGCATCTAAAGGACTTACCACAGTGCCTCGCACAAAACAGGTGTTCACGAATGTTTGTTATTGTCTTCATTGATGATAACCAGTAATAATCATATCCACCTTATTAACAGCACTGCCAGGACTGGCAGTGTACAACTGTACAAACTTCATCAGGCAAGAGTTAGGAAAGGCAAACCCTGAGTTTCCTTTGGAAGAGAGAGTTTGGAAACTAGGACCAAGTGCAGAAACCATAAGATTTTGCAAAAGTGATTTGCGAAAGCTGCCCTGTTTAACAATGACGGGCGTAAAGAAGGGGTAGAGTTAGTGAGCACGCTTCCCTGGAACAGCCATTTAGCACTGACATCAAAGTGAGGCCTGTTGTCGGCGCGGGACTCCCAGAATAGTTTCATGAAGCCCACAGAACGTTCTCAAAATGCTTCCATGTGGTGAGAGTCAAGTAAAGGATTAAAAAAAAACAGAAGTCCTTGATTGGGTGCTACATAATGGGATAGTTTTCAGCTGCTTCAGAGCATTTTGGCCAACACCTTTATTTGCAGTAATGAACCACATGAGGGTGAGCACATTAGGGCTGGTGGCTGGGCCCATCGGTTCTCGGCCATCTGAGTAATAGAGGAGCCAGTTTCGGAGAGACCTGTAAATAATTTCGTTGTGAAACGGATGGTCAGAAGAGTGACTGTAAAAGTAGCACCTCTTTACCATCCATATTTACTCCATATGTGTCTTGAAAACAGTTTATTTCATTTGTTGACCAAAAATTGACTTTTACTACTTCAGCCCACAGGGATAAGATTGGTGGGAAATTAATGCCAAGCTTTAAAGAGGCAGTTTTAAATGGGGGATGGGGGGCGGTGGGGGGAGTAGTAGCAATCTAGAAGTATATAGATTACCAATGCCAAGCTACCAGTTTGGGTTTTAGAAAGAGGCTCCAGAAGCAATGAAGAGATTTGGTTCAGCAGATCAAAGTCGTGATCAGGATGTCATGACAGAAAATCTCAGCACAACCAGACACTCACATTTTTACTCACAAGTCTAACATCTCACACTATGCTCAAAGTGTTTTTCAAGTTCATGTAATAGCTCTTGTTCCATGCATAATAAATTTTAAGTCTGGCTAACTCCCAATCATCCACATTAATGGAGGCAAGGTGTGATGTGAATCAATTAAAACATGATGAATTCAACATCTTTTGTATTGGATGCTGGGATGAAGTTTGCAGGCACATTTTTAATATAGCTCACGTGGTGGTTTGGTGAATTTGCTGTACTTCAAATGGTGACTCCTAGGAGCACTATTTGAAGAAAGTGGAATGATGTCTTTTCTGGCTGAGTAATGATGAGAGATCTTTGGGTGGGGGAATAGCCACACTCAACTGGGATGCCTCTAGGCCAGTAGTTTTCAAAGTTTGGTCGCTGAACCAGCAGCATCAGCATCACCTGGAAACTTGATAGAAATACGCATTCTCAGGCCCCTCCCCAAACCTGCTCAGAAAATCTGTGGGAGAGGATCAGCAATCTGGGGCTGGAGGTTTCTGCTTTCTCCCTCTAGCTTCCTTTCCACTCCCTGCTACTCCCATAAAGATATCCCACTTCAAAGGGGGCTTTTCTGAGCGAGTACTCAGAAGGCCCCAGTTTCTCTTTCTGTCTCAGCGGGTCATGTCAGTCTGCTGTCCAAGTCCGTGAAGGGATGGGACAGCATTGCCTCTCCCACAGCAAAGCCCTGAAGTCAGCAGAGATGCTCTAGTTGCTGCACAGCTTCCTTGGTGCCCGCAGAGGTGGTTTGGTGCTGGGATTTTTCAACTCTCTTTGCAGGGGTGTCCAACCTTTGGCTTCCCTGAGCCACATTGAAAGAATTGTCTTGGGCCACATATAAAATACAGTAACTCTATCTGATGAGCTTAAAAAAAAAAAAAAAAATCGCAGCTGGGCGCAGTGGCTCACACCTGTAATCCCAACACTTTGGGAGGCCAAGGTGGGCAGATCACGAGGTCAGGAGTTCAAGACCAGCCTGACCAACATGGCAAAACCCCATCTCTACTAAAAATACAAAATTTAGCCGGGCATGGTGGTGCACACCTGTAATCCCAGCCTCTCAGGAGGCCTGAGGCAGGAGGATCTCTTGAACCCAGGAGGCAGAGGTTGCAGTGAGCCAATATTCGGGCCACTACACTCTAGCCTGGGTGACACAGCAAGACTCCATCTTAAAAAAAAAAAACAAAAAAACATGATGTTTTGAGAAAGTTTATGAATTTGTGTTGGGCTGCATGTGGTCCACAGGCTGCCAGTTGGACAAGCTTGCTTTAGAGTATGACCAGCCTTAGGGCTGCTGTCCTAAAAATGAGTTGGCAGTGGTATTACCAACAAAGGAGTCAAGGTGCTTCCACTAATAAGCTGAGTCTCAACTTTCTCATCTGTTCAGTGGGTATGTGACACCTCCCCACCTAATGACCTATGCGGGCTTACACAGGAGTAAGAGTAGTGCCTACCCCATAGGTTTGCTGTGATTGATAAATGAGTTAATTCTTAAGTGAGGCACTTAGAACAGGGCCTACCCCATGCTACACACTTGATAGAGATTCGCTTTTCTTTCTTTGTTATGTGTAAACTTCAAACTAAGCCAGTTTCTCAACCTTGGCACTACTCACATTTGGGGCTGGCTAATTCTCTGTTGTGGGGCTGTCCTGTGCGTTGTGGGATGTTCAGCAACATGCCTGGCTGCCACTCACTAGATGCCAGTAACATCCCCTAATCATGACAATTAAAAATGTCCCCAGACATCGCCAAACATTCCCTGCCGGGAAAAATCACCCCCAGTTTAGAACCACCGAACCAGACAATGCGTATGAAAGTGTTTTAAATTCCAGAGCAATTGAGAACAGTCTCAGCAGTGTACTTATGCAGATTTGTGCTCAGGAAACTGATAGCCAATCTGCTTCTGGATAATTGAGGGCCTGTATTAACAAATGTGAACATGAATGCAAACCCTTGTTTTTTCTTCATGTATCAGTTGTCGTGGCATCAGCTCAAGCAGCAGCCAATCATATGTTGGTCATTAAGTTAAATAAGTTTCATTCCTGTTATACACTGTACTTTTATATATCTGTTGGTAATGTTATAGTCCTAAAAATAAGATCAGTCATCATCTCCATTGTCATTCACATATGCCCCCCAGCTTGATTTTGTCCTAAATCTAGCCTATTTTTTGTTTTTGTCAAGGACATATGCTGATTTTCATCATTTACTCAATCATCCCTCAGCCTTGCATCTGCCTGCCTGCCATGTGGCAGGGACTGTTCAGCTCCCACTTCACCCCAGCGCTGAAAATTCTGCCTCGAATGGCCCTATGGGAACAAACGGGCTTGAAACTCCTAGGGAGGGTCCTCTTCCATGCACACTAAAGTCCTGCTTGCATTTTAACATGACAGCAGTAGAGCTGGGTCCCCAGCACAGAAATCTCAGCATCAACAACTCTCTTTGTGAGTTATGGGAAGGTTTCCTTTGTCATTACTCTGGGCCTTGCATGTCTCAAGTATGTCTATAACCTGTCAGGACCTGAAATATGGAAACATCGGTCCAGACAATGAAACAGGAGGCTATTTGTGATTTACTACCTGCTCTGCCTGCAGGGAGAGTTATTCTAATTACCTTATTCAGTGTCAGATGTTACCAAAATCCAGGAGTAAATATTTATAGAGATTATGAGACACGCACAGTTCTGATAGTACAGATGTCATAGGACTTTATCATTTAAATAAAGTCGGAGATGGCAAATACACATATATGTGCTCCCATTCTCGGTGGCTCCCTAATCGCTCATGCCAGTCTCTCGTGCTAAACCTGAATTTGACCTCAGACTCCTGAACACCAAGCTCTGACAGCCACAACCCATCAGCTGTGAGGCAGGAGCATGCTGTGGTCGAGAGCAAGAACTCTGCAATCAAATTGGCTGCCTTCAAATCCTACCTCCACAACCTGCTAACTTCTATGATCTCGGGCAGATTATTTTGCCTCAGTTTCCTCATCTGTAAAAATGAGGTAATAGTGCCTACTCGCCCAGTATGGTGGCTCATGCCTGTAATCCCAGCACTTTGGGAGGCCAAGGTAAGAGGATCACTTGGACCCAGGAGTTCAAGATCAGCCTGGGCAACATAGCAAGACCCTTCATCTACAATTTTTTTTTTTTTTTTTTTTTTTGAGACGGAGTCTCGCTCTGTCACCCAGGCTGGACTGCAGTGGCACAATCTCAGCTCACTGCAAGCTCTGCCTCTCAGGTTCATGCCATTCTCCTGCCTCAGCCTCCCAAGTAGCTGGGACTACAGGCGCCTGCCACCACGCCCAGCTAATTTTTTTATTTTTAGTAGAGACAGGGTTTCACCGTATTAGCCAGGATGGTCTCGATCTCCTGACCTCCTGATCCACCCATTGGCCTCCCAAAGTGCTGGGATTACAGGCATGAGCCACTGTGCCCGGTCACACATTTTTTTTTTTTTTTAATTAGCCAGGCGTGGTGGTATATACTTGTAGTACCAGATACTCAAGAGGCTGAGGGTGGGAGTCCAGGACTTGAGTCCAGGACTTTGAGGCTGCAGTTAGCTATGATCATGCCACTGCACTCTAGCCTGGGCAACAGAGCAAGACGCTGTCTCCCATAATAATAATAGTACCTACTCATAGATTAATTGAATCAATCAATTGAGCACATAACAAAGCTCAATAAGTACCAGCTCTCATCATGATTACTTGGAAGTGGCTTCCTTATGAAACGTAATTTCCATCCCTCTATAATGGCATTTTCCCCTCTTTTTAGATTAAGTTCAATCCAGCTATGTGATTGGTTACCTAAGTGGGACAGCCTCTCATGCTAAGGGTAGGGTTTCGTCTTTGTTGGAGAAGTAAGTTTAAATTTTTGTTCAAAAATTTCTAAATGTTTACTTTTGGTTACAATGGAGACTGGGTCAAAGGGTGTGGTTGACTGAAAGTAAAGCAATCTCCACTCTCAGAAACAAAACAGCTTAAAGTATTTACCTAGCACTGACTTAGGGAGTACAGTCTCATGTGTGAAAGAAATTGAAGACATGCATATGACATTGTTGGTCTTCCCATCCAGTGTCCACACTGCCTCATATTACCAGATTTTATATATAATGTCTATATTCAGCTGTGTGCATTGAACACAGCATTAATGCTCCCCACATAAGAATCTGATGACCTGCATAAGAAGGAATTTGTATATAAAGGAATCTTTGGCTTATGTGCAAAGGAAAAAGTCTCCCCTGGAAAAATGCAGGCCTTACACATTTAGCAGACCCTCGTGTCCACAGAAACAGTCACTGGCAATTAGGCAACCGCCATAAGATCAGAGGCAGGAGCCCGCACATGAAACAGAGGCAGTGCAGGAAGATCACTGCCTTCTATCTCTTGAGTTATGGGCGGCTGAGGTTGCCTCCCTCTGTGTCCAATCTGCTCTGAGCTTTTCCTGCTGTGGACAGAGGCCCTGGAGACTTTTACACACCCCAGTTTTCATGCGGCTTACTGATCCCTTTTCACGTGAGTGAAAAACGCCTTTGATTTTGAACACTCGCGTCTGTTTTGTGTAACGCTTAACTGATGTGCCAGAATCATTCTGTACCTTAAAGGAGGTCTTGCACTGGGCTATTAAAATCAGTCCTTCTGTGAAGAGTCACTGTGCTCACTTAAAGGATAACTGCCCTGCCTTTTTAAATGGGGCTCATCTTGTTAGACCTGAATTAGGGAAGAGAGGAGCAATCCGACCCGCCATTGAAGCACATCCAGAGCCCATCAATGAGTTGGGTCCAACCACAAGAGAGTCTTCAAAGAAATATTACTATCTACCAACCAACTCTTCTTTGGGAACCCTACTTCCTGTCATTAATTCCAGTTAGAATCATGGTAAGCTAATAGAGACCTTGAACCAGTAGGTCCACTTTATTTGTTCAGATGACAGAATGGGTTGTTCCATTTTCTATGGAGTTCCACATCTCTGGAGAGGTTCAAGGAGAAGTTTTATGACTTATCCGTTCAGTCAACGTTCTCTGTGTCTCTTCTCGGAAGGGATGCTCTACTAGGTTCTGGGGCTATAGGAAGGAGTTAGATGATGTCCCTGCCCTCTGGGTGCTCAGAACTAGGAGAGAAGATAGAGAAGCTACCAGCAAGAGGAGGCCGCCATTCATCTATGTAACTTTGGCAAATTCAATTACACGCTCAGCATTTAAAAGGAAAAGGAAGGGTAGTATTTAAACAAGGCAGACAAAACCACTGCCATCCCTCGTCTACACCCCTGCCATAGTTGAGCCCAGGTTGAGTGGAATGTAGTCTTCGGTCTCCTCATGCCTCTCGCGAGCATCTCTGCTCTAGTGTGAATCTCTGGAGTTAAGATCATGGATAGTTTTGAGTTTTTTTGTACCTTATAGACCCTAAATGGAAAGTACTGTCCCACTGGGTGTTCAACCAAACAAATAGCCACTGTCCCAGTTATGAGCTGTTTAAGTTATCTTCAAGGATGATTTTGACTTTATGGGATTTTCACTTGAAACTGTTTAAATGCCTGCTGTAGAAAATAACAGACTAGATTTCTGTGTCATACAGGAGGGGAAGCTGCCTGAAGTGTCCTATAGTGGGGGCTCCAGTGCAGGCAGGGCAGGTTTTCCAGAGGAGGTGGCTGCCAGAGCTGACTTTTGAAGAATGAGTGGACATTTGCCAAGGGCAGATGGTCCTGGGTGGGTCTGGAAGTGAGAGCATCAGAAAGTAGAGCTGACAGGACTTTGCAGGCAGTGAGAGAGGAATCAAGGGCACTCTGAAGTTACAGCCTAGACCGCCAAGTGGGTAGTGAACCCCCAAGGCAAGGAGCGAGTGGCAGACATGCTATAATATGTTCTGTGTGGCACATACGGAGTTGGGTGCCTCCAGGACCCCTGCGTTAGTGGCCCATCTGGAAATGAGAGGCAGGGGCTGCCCAGGTAGATTGGGAAGTCATCGGTGATTGTGGGCACAGAAAGAATGTCACACACACCTGCTCCAGAGAAGGGAAGAGGGCCAGAAATGAACCCTGAGGACCCCAGCATGTGGGGGATGGGCACAGAGAGAGGCACCTTCCAAGAAGTCCAAGTTGGGGCAGCAAATGAAAGCCAGAAAACAGCAGAGTCCAGAGGCCAAGGGAAGAGGGTTTCTAAGTAGGAGGGAGGTCACGAGTCGGAATGTGAAGAGGACCAGGAAGATGAAGTCTGCAAGTCCAGTGGATCCCGCCAGGCTGTGAGAGCTGATTCAAGGGCATGAAGGCGGCAGGGATTAAAGGCACTAGAAGAGGGAGCAGCAGGAGGCTGTTTAATATGGTGCCTTAGCGCTCCTAATTGCCCACTCAGTGTCTAACAGAGGCAAACAAACCTAGAAGACACCACTGGCCTTTGTGTGGCCTCCGGTGTGCTGGTGCAAGTCACCTGGGAGGACCATTCATGCGCACCTGATTCCTATCAAGATGAATGTGATTCCCTAACCTGTCTTCTCAGGCCCCTGAGGACATTGATGAGGATCAGGAGGGCGGGATAAGGGCAGCTAAAGAGAGGCAAAGTGAGCAGACCCCACGCCTCACCACCCGCTTAATGGAGGCTTTGGGATTTATGGTGAGGGGAGGGTGACAGAAGAACATGCTGTCCTCCCCACAACTTGCACAGTTTGGACTTTGACCAACTTGACCAATACTGCTACAGAAGGAACCTTAAGCTTACTGAGCACGTACTAGGGGCTAATCCCTTTATATAGAGGATCCCACCACCTAACCCTGCCAGGTTGACATTATTCTCCTCCATTTTATTCTCTTCTAACCTGATGTGATTGGGAGAAATGTCTTAATACAAAATTCTCCATATGTGTAAGAAATGCAAAATCAATTTTGAGCTAAGCTTGTTATAGGCCCACTGCAGGATAAAATTTTGTTACTGGTTATCTATTAATCACTCTGATTATGGAGGATCCAGGGTGTGCATTCACAATCCCATTTTACTCACACCACAGCCCTGTGAGGTAAATATTATCTCAGTTTTGTGAGATTAAGTGATTTGCCCAGTGTTACCCAGTACTAAGTGCCTGAGCCAGACTTGGATCCAAGCCTACTCTACCACCTCTCCCCCTTTGTCAGAAAGCTCTGGAATGTTCTGCAGAATGTGTTCAAGGACCCAAACACGGTATGCCACCCATGGCCTCAGTGCTATCCGGGTATTCTTCAAATTCTTCTTCAGCGATGCAGACTTTAAACTGGAAGCAACTTGTAAATAATGCTGAGTCATCCCTTTTATAGCAGGTCTAGGAAGACAGTCTCATGTATGTGTGTGTGTATGTGTGTGTCTGCGTATGTGTGTGTGTATGTGTGTGTTTGTGTGCTTTCATACTCTCCCGGCTGCTGCCAAGAGATTTCCTTGACCCTTTCACCTCCCTGACTTCCAGGAGCAGCTTCTAATGATAAATCTTCATTGGGACCCAAGTTGGAAGGCCGTTGATCCCTCATCGCTGGGACCACCATCTGGGTTTTATGGCCAAAGACCATTCTGAGGAGATCTCTTGTATTAGGGATTTATTCTTAGATACAGAAGTGCCTTAAGTTTTGAAAACCCCAAACTTCTGAGACCAAGGTGATGGAGATCCATAATTCCTTCCCACAGCAGGGGGTGCTTTAAATACAGTACTCTACAAAAAATGCATGGTATTGTGGACCAACTGCAGATAGGCAGAAAGACAGTAATTCAAGTTACCCATAATCTCATCACCAATACCAATTGTTAACATTTCAGTGTAGTCCATACAGTGGAGTACTGTGCAGCTTTACACAGAGGACAGTCACAGCCCTACCTAGTAATACTGAAAACTCTCTAAGTTTCACAGTTGGAAGGAAAAAGAGACTTAGGAAATAAAGTCTCATTTTTGTAAAAAAAAAAAAAAAAAAAAAAAAAAAAGATGGGTAGATGGGTACATAAGTAGGTAGATATATAAATAGACAGATGATAGACACAGGTGGGGAGAAAGAGATTCAGCAAGGTACGAAAATACACCGAGATTGAACTACAAATTGTTAAGAGTGTGATGAGGGAGGGAGAAGAGGAAGGACTTTAGGAAAAGAACTTTTCTTGTTTTCATTTTTGTTCAGTTACGTTTACTTCATGTACTTATTTTTGTATTTTATGACACCACATATGCATTACTTTATAATGTAAAATATTTTATAAAAGTAAAGCAAATTGGCATCCAAAACTTTTTCTATATATAGTTATATAAATGCAGGCGCACACACATACACACATACACACACACACACACACCTTTTCAACCTTAACCATGAAAAATTCCAAATATTTACATAACTAGAGAATATGGCATAGTGGACCCTCATGTATCCATCACCCAAATGCAACGATTATCAACTCATTGCTAGGTTTGTATCCATGACCCCATCTACCTTCTCCTCCTAGAATATTGAAACAAATCCCAGGTTTACAAATATCATTTCACCCATAAATATTTCAATATATACCACTAAAGTGACTCTTAAAAAAAAGAACCCCACAATATAATTGTCATAATAGCAATTAACAATAGTTTCTTACTGTCATCAAATATCCAGTTTGTATTCAAATTTTCCAATCGTCTCATAAATGTTTTTTCCCAGATATTTGTTAGAACTGGAATCCAAATAATTAACATTAGTTAACAAATCTTTGAATTCTCTTATAATCTGTACTGGTCTCTTCTGTCTCCCAGGTCCCCATCTCCTCCTCTTATTTGCAATTTATTTCTTGAAGAACCCATATCCTTTGTCATATAGATTTAAAAGTTTCCTATAATTCGTACTTTGCCAATTGCATTCCTTTAGTAGAGTTCAACATGTTTTTCTGTATTCTGTGTCTTCTGTAAGTCTGCGGTTAGAACTAAAGGCTCAATTGGATCAAGTTTGATTTTTGTGACAAGACTCATTCATAGGGGGTGTGGCCTTCCCGCAGGAGGCACGCACGTTTTGTTCCTTTTTTTGTGATGTCAGCAGCCACTCATGCACAATACTTAGCTCCATTAATTTAATAGAGGGTGCAAAACGGTGCTATGCTAATTCTATCATTTCTTCATTTATTAGCTAGGATACACCTTTTTAGAGAAACTTCCTTTCATGAATTATTTGCCTACCCAGAAGCTTATTTCATATAATAAAGGCTGGATACATGTTTTATTCTTTTCCTTTACTCACCAGTTGTCAAAATAATGAGTTAGTTCCCTAGCATCCTTCAGTGGGAGCCAATGAGTTTGGGGGGGAATCCTTATGAACTCATGAACTAAACATATTGCATCATCCCAATCCATTGCAGTTATTATTCTTCTGATGCTCAGATTATTCCCTCTTTGGCCAGGACAAGCTGTTCAAAATGTCCCCTGAGCCCTTTCGATACAAACTCAGTAGCACTTGGAAATTTCCTTGCTTTCAAGTATGACATGATGTTCCAGTCTCCCATTGTACATTTCCTGTCCCAGGCCTGAACCCAACCTTTTCTCTAAATGAGCCTAGTTTGTGTGTGTTTGTGTGTGTGTGTGTGTGTGTGTGTGTGTGTGTGTGAGAGAGAGAGAAATATTTCAAGACCACAATCTAGGGGTTAGCGAAACAGTACTGCTGAGCAGGTAATTGGTTCCAGACCTTTTTGATGGTTAAAGCTAAGATAGATAGATGAGAGAGAGAGAGAGAGAGAGAGAGCAAGCTATGGTCTGAATGTGTCCCCTTCAAAATTCAAGTGTTGCCAATGTGCTATAAGAGGTGGGTCCCTTAAGAGGTGATTGGGCCATGAGGGTGGCTCCCTCATGATTGAGATTAAGGCCTCTTTAAAAGAAGCCTTATGCCTTTTTTGGTGACCTTGCCCTTCTGCATTCTGTCATGCAAAGTCACAGAGAGAAAGTCCTCACCAGACGAAATGCTAGTGCCTTGATCTTGGACTTCCCAGCCTTCAGAACTGTCAGAAATAAATTTTTGTTCCTTGTACATTTCTCAGATATTTTGTTGTAGCAGCACAAATTGGCTGAGAGAGGGAAAGAAAGCGAGCGAGAGAGAATACATCAAGTTCATACCAACGTTTCCCATTCTTATTCAGGACTACAAGGTTTTCTTAATTGCATCAATCTTATAAACAATCAAAATTTACCCTTTCTCTTTCAATAAGACTCCCAGTACCAAGTTCTCAACACCACCAACATAATTACTTAGTTGCTGTCCCAGAATATATGCATAACTGTCTTAGGACAGCAATATCAGCATTACCACCACCAATATGATTACTAATGAGAGTGTAATATTTTTGTGGCTTTACATTTTTTTTTTTAAGACAGGGTCTCGCTTTGTTGCCCAGGCTAGAGTGCAATGGCGTGATCTCAACTTGCTTGCAACCTCCACCTCCTAGGTTCAAGAGGTTCTCATGCCTCAGCCACCTGAGGAGCTGGGATTACAGGCATGTGCCACCACACCCAACTAATTTATGCATTTTTATAGAGACGGGGTTTCACCATGTGCTGGGATTACAGGCGAGAGCCACCACACCAAGCTACAATTCTGTTTCTACAAGATATCATACTAGGGATACACAGTCAAATGACTGGTTGTATAGTGACTTAGAATTGTTCTCTGTGAGGTCATCACCAATAGTATATAAAGTTAGGTTTATTTGTTTAATTTGATTTGGATTTTTAGGAATTTGATTTTTATTTAATTTTATTTTATATTAAGGTGAAATATTTATGTGGTTTCAAAGTTAAATTTATAATGCAAGGCATATTGAAACAACTCTGGCTTCTATACCTGTCCTTGTTACCCTGTAGGTAACCATTTAATTGTTTTATGTTAATATTTTTATTGTTTTAAAAATACTTGCATATATTATCCTTTTTGAAAACCAGAAATATACTACTACGCCTTGATTTCTTCACCCAGCATTATATCCATGAGACTCCACTATAGTAATATATAGAGAAGTGGGTCTCTCTTCCAATGGGATCCTATATTACATACTGTTTTCCCTTTTTTCACTTAATACTGCAGGAGCTTCTTTACCTCTTAAGGCTTTGAAAATACAAATTAGATTTAAAATTTTTTAATCTAATACCGGCTAGAAAGCAATTAATCTTGCCTGACATTTCATCCAGAGCTGGGAAAATAATTAGCCCACAGCAGATCTAAAGAGACTTCTGAAACCCCATCTCTACTAAAAATACAAAAAACTAGCCGGGCGTGATGGCAGGCACCTGTAGTCCCAGCTCCTCGGGAGGCTGAGGCAGGAGAATGGCATGAACCCGAGAGGCAGAACTTGCAGTGAGCCGAGATTGTACCACTGCACTCCAGCCTGGGCGACAGAGCGAGACTCCGTCTCAACAACAACAACAAAAAGGACTGCTGGAGAAAGTAGTTTTAACTGTACTTAGTAGAGCCCAGTCCCTTCAGTATAATGGCTACATTTGTGCTGGCTTATCTAGGATCCTGTACATGACACAGATGTGACCAAAGTGTTAAAAAGAATTAGAGGTCTTTCAGATTCAGCTCTTACATATAAAGAATACAGAGTCTGTCATTTCTATTCTTGCAACAAGAAAAAACAGAATAAACTGAAAAGTAACAATTTTTCTTGGGCCCATCAGAGAACTCGATATGTAGAGCAAACTGCCATCCTGAAATCTAGAGACATAGGCGAATGCAGAGACACATCTGAGATCTGCTTACCTGGAGCAGAAACCAAGGGATGGGAAAATTTAAATGGTAATTTTCATGACTTCCTAGAAGGGAAGTGTGGACTAGCCTGAGAGAGAGAAGTTTCTGGGGCTTTTGGTTTTAGGAGTCCCTCACATTTTTGTGGGCTCTACTTCCAGTAAGCCCACCAGATTGCCACGGTTAAGATGCCAGAAGGATCTCCTCATGGCTCTGGCAGGGGCAGGGGAAGAGTTATTGTGAAATACAACTAGAGTGTTCTCCATGACCAAGAACCCTCTAGCTTAAATCAGGAAGAATTAGATACCCTGAACCTTTCTCCAAGGGAAAGGACTATACCAGAGCTTTATCCCACTTGAGGGGAAGAGCATTCCTCCCTCTTTAGCTCCCTCTAACTTCCTCTGACTCAGAGGGGAAAATCTATGCCAATAGAGAAACACCTGTGACAGTCACAGGTCAGGGACGCAGCCCACTAGAACACTGAGATTTAATCATAAGGTTATAGAATGCTTCCCCTCCCCCACACCATACCACCACTCCAACAGGGCTCCGATACAATCACAGTGGATTATAGCTGAAAGAACTGCAAGACACAGACTCTCTGATGAGGGCTACTTAGGGAAGCCCAAAGTCAAGAGAGTAGACAAAAACAAGAACACTAGAGGAATTTGAATCCCCTGACACCTATAGCTACAGCAAACATTACACACAGCCCAACTCCTAACCAGATTAACATAATCCTCACAGTAAAGGCTCTGTTCCTATTACCCAATACAACATGTCCTGTCCAACTTCAACAAAAACCTACAAGCCCACCAACAGCAAGAAAACACAATCTGAAAAAAAACAAAGCAAGCATCTGAACCAGACTCAGATATGACACAGATGTTGGAATTACCACAAAGAGAATTTAAAATAACTGTGATTAACATGTTAAGAACTGTAATGCAAAAAGCAGCCAAAATACAAGAATGGGCAATGTAAGAAGAAGAGATGGAAATTCAAAGAAAGAATTAAAAGAAAATTTTAGAGATCAAAAATATACTAACATAAATGAAGAAAGCCTTCATTGGGTTCATAGAAGACTCAACACAGCCAAGGAGCGAATCAATGAACTTGAAGATAGATCAATAGAAACTTCCTAAATAGAAAGGCAAAGATGGGCCAGATGTGGTGGCTCACGCCTGCAATCCCAGCACTTTGGGAGGCCAAGGTGGGTGGATCACTTGAGGTCAGGAGTTCGAGACAAGCCTGGCCAACATGGTGAAACCCCCATCTCTACTAAAAATCCAAAAATTAGCCAGACGTGATGGTGGACACCTGTAATCCCAGCTACTCGGGAGGCTGAGACAGGGGAGTCGCTTGAACCTGGGAGGCAGAGGTTGCAGTGAGCCAAAGTTGCACCATTGCACTCCAGCCTGGGCAACAGAGCTAGACTCCGTCTCAAAAAAAAAGAAAAGAAATGCAAAGATGGAAGTGGGGAGAGAGAAGAAAGAAGCAGAGCAGAACCTCCAAGAACTGTGAAAGAATTTCAGAATTTCTGAACATATGCATAATGGAGATATCAGAACACAGCAAAAGAAATATTTGAAATGATAATGGCTGAAAGCTTTCCAAAATTAATCACAGACACCAAACCACAGAGCCAAGAAATTTGGTGAACACCAACTAGAATAAAAACCAAAAAACTACACCCAGGCATATAGTCTGTAGTCAGACTGCAGAAAAATAAAGACAAATAGAGACTCTTGAAAGAATCCAGATGGGGAAAAGAATCTTCCCTGTAAAATAACAAGGATAAGACTTACGATGGGTTTCCCATTAGAAACTGTGCAAGCAAGAAGAGTGGAATGAAATATTTCAGATGTTCAAAGAAAAAGACTACTGATCTAGAATTCTATATTCAGTAAAACTATCCTTCAATAGTGAAGAAAAATAAGGACTTTCTCAGACAAACAAAATCTAAGGAAATTCATCACCAGGAAAGCTGCCCAATATGAATGTTAAAAGAATTTCTTCAGGAAGGAGATGATATAGTTCAGAAACTTGCATCTACACAAAGAAAAGAGCATTAGAGAAGGAATAAATGAAAGTAAAATAAAAGATATTTCTTAATTGACTGAAAAAGTAATTTTTTAAAGAATAGTAATTTATTGGTTGATTATAGTATATAGACAAGTGAAATAATGACAGCAACAATGGGTGATAGAATTGTGAATACTACTAGTTTTTTTTTTTAGAGTTCTTTTTTCATAAGTGATTGGGGTACAGGTGGTATTTGGTTACATGAGTAAGTTTTTTAGTGGTGCATCCATCACCCAAGCAGTATACACTGCACTGTATTTGTAGTCTTTTATCCCTCACCCCCTCCCACTCTTCCCCCCAAGTCCCCACAGTCCATTGCATCATTCTTATGCCTTTGCATCCTCATAGCTTTGCTCCCACATATCAGTGAGGACATATGATGTTTGGTTTTCAATTCCTGAGTTATTTAACTTAAAATAATAGTCTCCAATCTAATCCAGGTCACTGCAAATACTTCGTTCCTTTTTATGGCCGAATAGTATTCCACTGTGTGTGCGTGTGTGTGTGTGTGTGTGTACACCACAGTTTCTTTATCCACTCATTGATCGATGTGCATTTGGGTTGGTTCTACCATTTTGCAATTGTGAATTGTGCTGCTATAAACGTGTGTGAAAGTATCTTTTTCATGCAATGACTTCTTTTCCTCTGGGTAGATACACAGAAGTGGGATTGCAAAATCAAATGGTAGTTCCACTTTTAGCTCTTTAAGGAATCTCCACACTGTTTTCCATAGTGGCTGTACTAGTTTACATTCCTACCAGCAGTATAGAAGTGTTTGCTGATCACCGTATCCATGCCAACATCTATTGTTTTTTTTATTTTTTTATTATGGCCTTTCTTGTAGGAGTAAGGTGGTATCACATTGTGGTTTTGATTTGCATTTCCCTGATCATTAGTGATATTGAGTGTTTTAAAAATACGTTTGTTGGCCATTTGTATATCTTCTTTTGAGAATTGTCTATTCGTGTCCTTAGCCCACTTTTTGATGGGATTGTTTGCTTTTTTTTTTTTTTTAACTTATTTGAGTTCATTGTAGATTTTGGATATTAGTCCTTTGTCAGATATATAGGTTGTGAAGATTTTCTCCCAGCCTGTGGGTTGTCCGTTTACTCTGCTGACTGTTCCTTTTGTTGTGCAAAAGCTCTTTAGTTTAAGTCCCAGCTATTCATCTTTGTTTTTATTGCATTTGCTTTTGGGTTCTTGGTCATGAAATCATTGCCTAAGCCAATGTCTAGAAGGGTTTTTCCAATGTTATCTTCTAGAATTTTTATAGTTTCAGGTCATAGATTTAAGTCCTTAATCCATCTTGAGTTGATTTTTGTATAAGGTGAGAAATGAGGATACAGTGTCATTCTCCTACATGTGGCTAGCCAATTATCCCAGCACCATTTGTTGAAAAGAGTGTCCTTTCCCCACTTTGTTTTTGTTTGCTTTGTCAAAGATCAGTTGGCTGTAAGTATTCAGGTTTATTTCTGGGTTATCTATTCTGTTCCATTGGTCTATGTGCCTATTTTTATACCAGTACTACACTGTTTTGGTGACCATGGCCTTATAGTATAGTTTGAAATTAGGTAGTATTATACCTCCAGATTTGTTCTTTTTGCTTAGTCTTGCTTTGGCTATATGGGCTCTTTTTTGATTCCATATGAATTTTTGAATTTTTTTTTCTAATTCTGTGAAGAATGATGATGGTATTTTGATAGTGATTGCACTGAATTTATAGTTTGCTTTTGACAGTATGGTCATTTTCACAATATTGATTTTACCCATCCATGAGCATGGGATATGTTTCCATTTGGTTGTGTCATCTATGATTTCTTTCAGCAGTGTTTTGTAGTTTTCCCTGTAGAGGTCTTTCGACTCCTTGGTTAGGTATATTCCTAAGTATTTTATTTTATTTTATTTATTTTATTTTATTTTATTTTATTGCAGCTATTGTAAAAGGGGTTGAGTTCTTGATTTGATTCTCTGCTTTGTTGCTGTTGATGTATAGAGGAGCTACTGATTTGTGTACATTAATCTTGTATCTGGAAACTTTGCCGAATTCTTTTATCAGTTCTAGGAGCTTTTTGGAGTCTTCACAGTTTTCAAGGTAAATGATCATATCATCAGCAAACAGTGACAGTTTGACTTCCTCTTTACTGTTCTGGATGTCCTTTATTTCTTTCTGTTGTCTGACTGCTTTCACTAGGACTTCCAGTACTATGTTGAAGAGGACTGGTGAGAGTGGGCATCCTTGTCTTGTTCCATTTCTCAGAGGGAATGCTTTCAACTTTTCCCCATTCAGTATTATGTTGGCTGTGGGTTTATCATAGACGGCTTTTATTACATTGAGCTATGTCCCTTGTATGCTGATTTTGCTGAGAGTATTCATCTTAAAGGGATGCTGAATTTTGTTGAATGTTTTTTCTGCATCTATTAAGATGATCATGTGATTTTTGTTTTTAATTCTGTTTATGTGTTGTATCACATTTATTGACTTGCATATGTTAAACCATCCCTGCATCCCTGGTGTGAAACCCACTTGATCATGGTGGATTATCTTCTTGATATGTTGTTGGATTCAGTTAGCTAGTATTTTGTTAAGGATTTTAGCATCTATTTTCATCAAGAATATCATTCTGTAGTTTTCTTTTTTGGTTATGTCCTTTCCTGGTTATTAGGGTAATGCTGGCTTCATAGAATGAACTAGGGAGGGTTCCTTCTTTCTCTATCTTGTGGAATAGTGTCAGAAGGATTGGTGCCAATTCTTCTTTGAATGTCTGGTAGAATTCTTCTGTGAATCCATCTGGTCCTGGACTATTTTTTTTGTTGGTAATTTTTAAATTACCATTTCAATCTCACTGCTTATTATTGGTCTGTTCAGGGTATCTAATTCTTCCTAATTTAAACTAGGAGGGTTGTATTTTTTCCAGGAATCTATCTATCTCTTACTAGGTTTTCTAGTTTATGTGCATAAAGGTGTTCATAGTAGCCTTGAATAATCTTTTGTATTTTAGTGGTGTCCGTTGTAATATCTCCTGTTTTGTTTCTTAATGAGGTTATTTGGATTTTCTCTTTTCTTTTCTTTTCTCTTTTCTTAATCTTGCTAATGGTCTATCAATTTTATTTATTCAAAGAACCAGCTTTTTGTTTCACTTATCTTTTGTATTTTTTGTTGTTGTTTCGATTTCATTTAGTTCTACTCTGATCTTGGTTATTTCCTTTTTGTCTGCTGGGTTTGGGTTTGGCTTGTTCTACTTTTTCTAGTTACTTGAGGTATGACCTTAGAATGATAGCTCATGCTCTTTCAGTCTTTTTGATTTAGGTGTTTAGGGCTATGAACTTTCCTCTCAGCACTGCCTTTGCCATACCCCAGAGGTTTTGATAGGTTGTGTCATTACCGTCGTTCAGTTTGAGGAATCTTTTAATTTCCATTTTGATTTCGTTTTTGACCCAGTGCTCATTCAGGAGCAGGTTATTTAATTTCCATGTATTTGCATGGTTTTGAAGGTTCCTTTTGGAGTTGAGTTCCAGTTTTATTCCACTGTGATCCGAGAGAGTGCTTGATATAATTTCAATTTTCTTACATTTATTGAAGTTCATTTTATGGCCTATCATATGGTCTATCTTGGAGAAAGTTCCATGCACTGTTGAATAGAATATATTCTGTGGATGTTGGATGAAATGTTCTGTATATTTCTGTTAAGTCCATTTCTTCCAAGATATAGTTTCAATCCACTGTTTCTTCATTGACTTTCTGTCTTGATGACCTGTCTAGTGCTGTCAGTGGAGTATTGAAGTACCCCATTATTATTGTGTTGCTGTCTATCTCATTTCTTAGGTCTGTTAGTAATTGTTTTATAAATCTGGGAGCTCCAGTGTTGGGTGTATATAGGTTTAGGATTGTGATATTTTCCTGTTGGACAAGGCCTTTTACCATTATATAATGTCCCTCTTTGTCTCTCTTAACTGCTATTGCTTTAAAGTTGTTTTGTCTGATATAAGAATAGCTACCCCTGCTCCCTTTTGGTGTCCATTTGCATGAAATGCCTTTTCCACTCATTTAAGTTTATGTGAGTTCTTACTTGTTAGGTGGGTCTCCTGAAGGCAGCAGGTGGTTGGTGAGTTCTTATCCATTCTGCGGTTAAGTGGAGCATTTAGGCTATTTATATTCAATGTTAGTAGTGAGATGTGAGGTACCATTGCATTCACTGTGCTCTTTGTTGCCTGTGTACTTTGGTATTTTTTGTTTTTTGTTTATTTGTTTTTGCTTTTTAACTTGTATTTTTGTTTCATAGGTCCTGTGTGATTAATGCTTTAAAGAGGTTCTGTTTTGATGTGTTTCCAGATTTAGAGCTCCTTGTAGCAGTTCTTGTAGTGGTGGCTTGCTAGTGGCAAATTCTCTCAGCATTTGTTTGTCTGAAAAAGACTGTATCTTTCCTTCATATATGATGCTTAATTTCACTGGATACAAAAATTCTTGGCTGATAATTGTATTGTTTGAGGAGGCTAAAGATAGAGCCCCGATCTTTGCTAGCTTGTAGGGTTTCTGCTGAGAAATCTGCATTAATTTGATAGGTTTTCCTTTATAGGTTACCTGGTGCTTCTGTCTCACAGCTCTTAAGATTCTTTCCTTTGTCTCAACTTTGGACAACCTGATGACAGTGTGCCTAGGTGATGATCTTTTTGTGATGAATTTCCCAGGTGTTCTTTGTGCTTCTTGTTTTCAGATGTCTAGGACTCTAGTAAGGCTGGGGAAATTTTCCTTGATTACTCCCCCAAATATGTTTTCCAAGCTTTTAGAATTCTTTTCTTCCTTAGGAATGTAGATTATTCTTAGGTTTGGTCATTTAACATAATCCCAGACTTCCTGGAGGCTTTGTTCATATTTCCATATTCTTTTTTCTTTGTCTTTGTTGGATTGGGTTAATTCGAATATCTTGTCTTCAAGCTCTGAATTTCTTTCTTCTACTTGTTCAATCCCATTGCTGAGACTTTCAGAGCATTTTGCATTCCTGTGTGTCCAATATTTCCTGAATTTTTAATTATTTTTTCTTTAAGCTATATATTTCTTTGATTATTTCTCCCTTCACTTCTTGTATCATTTTTTTGGATTTCCTTGTATTGGGCTTCAACTTTCCCTGGTGCCTCCCTGATTAGCTTAATAACTAACCTCCTGAATTCTTTTTCAGGTAAATCAGGGATTTCTTCTTGTTTTGGATCCATTGCTGGTGAACGAGTATGATTTTTGGGGGAGTGCAAAAGGGCATTGTTTTGTCATATTACCACAGTTGGTTTTCTGGTTCCTTCTCATTTAGGTAGGTTCTGTCAGAGGGAAGGTCTAGAGTTGAAGGCTGTTACTCAGATTCTTTTGTCCCATGAGGGGGACCTTGATGGGTCCCTTTTGTCCCTTGATGTAGTACTCTCCCCCTTTTCCTATGGATGTGGCTTCCTGTGAGCCAAACTGCAGTGATTATTGTCTCTCTTCTGGGTTTAGCCACCCAGCAATTCTCACCAGTTCTGGGATGGTACTGGGGGTTGTCTACACAGAGTTCTGTGATGTGAACCATCTATGGGTCTCTCAGCTGTGGTTACCAGCACCTGTTCTGGTGGAGGTGGCGGTGGGGTGGGGAGGTGCAATGGACTCCATAAGGGTTCTTAGCTTTGGTGGTTTAATGCTCTATTTTTGTGTTGCTTGGCATCCTGCTGGGAGGTGGCACTTTCCAGAGAGCATCAGCTGTGGTAGTGTTGGGAGGAACCAGTGGAGGGTAGGGCCCTAGAAACCCCCAAGATTATATGCCCTTTGTCTTTAGCTACCAGGGTGGGTAGGGAAGGACCATTAGGTGGTGGCAGGGTTACGTGCTATGGCTGCTATGGGGGATGGGGGTGAGGTCAATGGAGTTGTGTACCTAGGAGGATTATGGCTGCCTCTGCTGAGTCATGCAGGTTATCAGGGAAGTGGGGGAAAGCCAGCAGTCACAGGCCTCACCCAGCCCCCATACAAACCAAAGGGCCAGTTCTCACTCCCACCATGCCCCTTTAACAGCCCTGAGTCTGTTTCCAGGTGGTGGGTGAGCCAGGCTTGAGAACTTGCCCCAGGCTACCCACCTCCCAGCTGTGAAAGAAAATGGCTTGGTTCTTCCCCCACCTGTGGAGTCTGCACACCGGATTCACGCCCTCCCCCAAGTTCTGGCCAGGAGGCTTCTTGCCCAGTTCAAACTGTTACAAAGTTCAGCTGGAGATTTCCTTCTCCCTGTAGTGTTTCCCCTTGTACTCCACTCCTCTGACTGCTGCCCTCCTGATGGATCCCTGTGGTGCCAGGCAAGAATGGCCTGCTTGGGGATCCAGCAAGCTCCCAGGGCCTTTCTGCTGCTTCCTGTACCCCTGTATTTCACTCAGCTCTCTAAATTGACTCAGCTGCTGGTACGGTTGGAAACTTCTCCTGCAAAAGTTTCTCCAGTGGGGGCGTATGTTTGGGAGAGGAGGCTCTCCCTTTCCCACTTCTGCAGTTGGGGCACTCACAGTATTTGGGGTGTCTCCCTGGTCCTAAAGGAGCAGTCTGCTTTTTTCAGAAGGTCTGTGGGTCCTCTTTGGATTGCTGGTTTTTTCTTGCAGTTGACCTGGAGCTAAAATTCATGATGCAAGCCTCAGCACGCTGCTCTGTCTGTCCCAGTCGGAGCTGCAGTCTCGACTCTGTTATAAGGTATGTTCATTACCATGAAGTTATATAGTGAAGGTGAACTAGTTAAAATTGGGCAAAAGGTCTGAACAGACACCTCAGCAAATAAGACATACAGGTGGCAAATAAGCATATGAAAAGATGCTCAACATCATTTGCCAATAGGAAATTAAAAATTAACAGTGAGATGCCATTACACATCTATAGAATGAAAAAAGTCCCAAAAAACTGACAATACAAATTGCTGATGATGATGCAAAGCAAGAGGAACTCGCATGCATTGCTGGTGGTAATGCAAAATGGTATAGCCACTTTGAAAAACAGTTTTGCAGTTTCTTACAAAACTAAACATAGTTTTACCATATAGTTCAGCAATCATGCTGCTAGGTATTTACTCAACTGATTTGAAAACATGCACACACAAAAATTGTACATGTGAATGTTTATAGCAGCTTTATTTGTGATTGCCAAAAAATGGAAGGAACTAAGATGTCCTTCAATAGGTGACTAGACATTCAAACTATGATACATTCATGCAATAGAATATTATTCAACAATAAAAAGAAATGATGTATTAAGCTATAAAAAGACATGGATGAAACTTAATTATATATTGCTAAGTGAAGGAGTCTAGAAAGAATCTAGAAAAGGCAACAATTGTTGGTAAAAAAGAAATGGTAAAAACATCAGTGGTTGCTGGGGTTTAGAGGGAAGTTGAAAAAGTGAAGCACAGGAGGTTTTTCCTCCATCCATGGTGGAGAAATTATTCCATATAATACTGTAGTGGAAAAGACATACTATGCATTTGTTTAAAACCCATAGGACTTTGTAGCCCAAAGAATAAACCTTAATGGATGTAAGTTTAAAAAAAAAAGAAAAAAAAAAAAAACCAACTGGGAGGTTGAGGGATCCAGGATGGAATGTGGAATGTGACAAAAAAGCAAAAACAAAAACAAAAACAAAAAACAAAAAACAAAAAAAAAAAACCTACCTGTATTACAAATGTGTATGCAACCTCATTAAAGGAGGTAGGGAAAGGTGCTGACCTAAGTAGCTTTGGAAGTGAATTAAGTTTGTAAGACTAAAGGCACAAGAAACTGTATATAAGCATGTACTCTAGTTAGGTCCTTCCCAACTCCTGGTCCATAGACTGGTACTGGTCTGTGGCCTGTTAGAACAGTGCCACACAGCAGGAGGTGAGCGGTGGGTGAGCATCACTGCCTGAGCTCCATCTCCTGTCATATCAGTGGTAGCATTAGATTCTCATAGGAGAGAATCTCATAGATTCTCATATTGTGAAATGTACATGTGAGGGATCTAGGTTGCATGCTCCTTATGAGAATCTAATGATAAATGCAATGCTCTTGAATCATCCTGAAACCAGCCACCTACTCCCATCTATGGAAAAATTGTCTTCCGCACAACTGATCCCTGGTGCCAAAAAGGTTGGGGACCACTGCTCTAGTTGATAAAGTTTTCCCCATGGAGTTATGGGTTAACAATTCTGATACCACCACACACTGCGGTTGAGCAATTAAGTGAATGATGGCATATGGTGGCAATGATACGGCATATGGTTTCTCACTGTTGGAGTGGCAGAGGCAAAAGCAAGCCTAGAGGACCCTGAGAGGCATAACTACTACATGTAATGTGTTATCTTGACTGGGATTCTGGAACAGAAAAAGGTCATTAGGAAAATACTAAGGAAATCTGGATAAAGAATTGACTTCAGTTAATAATAATGTATCGATGTTGGCTCATTAACGTACCATACTAATGTTGATATTAATAATAAGAGGAACTGGGTATGAGGTATATGTGAACTTTGTATGACCTTTGTAATTGTTTTGTAAATTTAAGCTGTTCTAAAATAAAAGGTTTGTCTTTAAAAAATCACAGAAAGTGAATAAACTGAAATTTAATCATGTATGGCAGTAAAATAATAAATGAAACAATTTTGAATGCTAAAATTAAAAAAACACAATAAGATACCAATATAACCATTAAAATAACTAAAATGTTTTAATATGACAATTCCAAGTGATGGTGTTGGTGATGATATAGGGACATTGGAACTCTCATACATTGCTGATGGGAGTGTAAAAGGGAGTGTAAAAAACCATCTTTGGAAAGCTGTTTGATGGTTTCCTATAAAGTTACATATGCAATTACGATATGACCCAGCAATTTCACTTCAAGGTGTTTATCCAAAAGATATGAAAGCATATGTACACACAAAGATTTGTACCAAAACATTCATATGAGTTTTACTTATAATAGCACAAAACTGGTAACCACCTAATAGATAAAAATGGCTAAACAGGTTGTGGTATATTTGTAAAAAGGAATACTACTTAGAATGAAAAATAAACAAATCTACTTATATATGCAACAAACTAGATCAATATAATAAAAGCATTATACTGGGAGACTAGATGTAAAAGAATATTATGTGATTCAATTTTTATGAAACTTTAGGAAAGACATGCCTAATCTATAGTGATAAAAAGCAGATCAGTGGTGGTGTAGTGGGGGCAATTAATTGAGAAGGGGTAAAAAGGAACTTTTTAGGATAATAAAAATATTTTTATTATGGTAGTGATTATTCAGATATATATGTTTATCAAGATTCATTCATCTATACAGTTAAAATGTGTGCATTTTCTTGTGTATAAATTGTTCCCTAATGAGGTTGACCTTTAAAGAGGATTAGAGAAAAAAATGACAGATTGGGAGATGAAGGAGATTTAACTAATGCAAAATTGACATCCCTGAAGGGGTAGCAAACACATGAAAGAAAAAATTCTTCAAAAATATAATTCAAGAAAATTTTATTTTTAAAAAGCCCCCAAACCACAATTTGATAGGCTCACCATATCCCAGGAACATTTGATATAGAAAATCAATGCTGCAATTAGAAAATTTACTGGGTATCAAAGAGAAATGAAGACTATTTTGGACTTTTTGTAAAAAATCAAATCACCTATGATGGGAAAAAAAATTAAGGCTGGCTTCAGACTTCACTACAACATTGACACTGGAAGAAGTTGAGCAACATCTACGAAGTTTTCAGATAAATGAAAGATTTATATCCAGCTATTTTTTCTCTCTCATATAAAAGCAAAAAAAAAAGATATTTTTGACCATGTGAACAATATTATGCCCGTGAGCCCTTATTAAAGAAAATGTGGGAAATTCTAGCTAACTATTAATATAAGATGACTAGACAAACCACAGGAAAAAACACTCAGGATAAGGACTGAATTTTTTTATGTAGGGTCATACCTAATACAATTAAAAATTAAAATTTATGTAGATTATATAATTAGAATTATGTAACTATTATAAATTATGACAATTTGGAAATAATGCAACTAACAAATATCGAGTTGCAGAAAGGAAAATAAGACAAAGTAATTTAAGTGTACTAATTATCTTCTTAATGTGAGTTCAAAGGAGCTTTTAAACTTGTAAGTCAAATACTAGATGTAAAAGGACATTTAAGGGTACAAAGCTGTATAAAGTCATATAAAGGATATTTAAAGGTATGAAGAGAAATACTAGAAGAGCTAAAAATCTTTATAAAATTAAATGTTGGTGATAGAAGGAAGAGACAAAGAGGTAGGAGGAGGTGAACACATACTAAATTTGTATTGCACATAGTCAAAAGCCATTAATTGCTATTTAAAGAGAACAATAATTAATTTTATAAAATTAAATCACTACAATAACTTTTAAAAGAATAAACAACTAAAATAACAAAACAACCCCCAAAATCTTCCCAATCATCAGAAAAATGCATTCACAGAATGAATGAAATACAGATAACACAAATCACATATGTCTTAGTCAGTTTTCACACTGCTGTAAAGACATACCTGAGACTGGGTAATGCATAAAGAAAAGAGGTTTAACTGACTCACAGTTCCACATAGCTGGGTAGGCCTCAGGAACCTTACAATCACGGCGAAAGGGGAAGAGGGATATCTTACATGGTAGCAGGCAAGAGAAGAGTGTGTGTAGTGAAGGGGGAAGAACCCCTTATAAAACTATCAGATCTCGTGATAACTCACTCGCTATCACAAGAACAGCAAGGAGGAAACTGCCCCCATGATCCAATCACCTCCCACCAGATTCCTCCTTTGACATGTGGGGAATCACAAGGATTACAATTCAAGATAAGATTTAGATGGGGACGCAGTCAAATCATGTCAACATAAGATTTTTTAAGTGAATAAAAATACATAGTATAGCATAAAATATAATTTAAAAAATGAACACCAAATATACCTGTTGTATCCATAGATTTCACTGGATAAACTTTTTAAATAGAAAATATTCAGGCTATACCACAAAGAAAATCTTAGCCATTTGCACTAGCGAGCCGACACAAAAAACCATGGTAACCTAGGAAGTTTGAAATATAATGTATTAGGCTGTTTTTGTATTACCATGTAGGAATACCTGAGACTGGGTAATTTATAAAGAAGAGAGGTTTAATTGGCTCACAGTTCTACAGACTGTGCAAGCATGGCACCAATATCTATTCAACTTCTGAGCCTCAGGAAGCTTACAATCATGGCAGAAGGCAACGCAGGAGCAGGTACATCCCATGATAAAAGCAGGGGTTAGATTGGGGGATGTGAAGGTGCCATGCTCTTCTAAACAACCAGATCTCATGTGAAGTACGAGAGCAAAAACTCAACACCAAGGGAATGGCACTAAGCCATTAATGAGGGATCTGCCCCATGATCCAAATTCCTCTCCCCAGACCCCACCTCCAACACTGGGGATTCCATTTCAACATGAGATTTGGAGGGCAAACATCCAAAGCACACCATTCCACTCTTGGCCTCCCAAATCTCATGTTCTTCTAACATTGCAAAATGCAATCATGCCTCCCCAATAGTCCCCCAAAGTGTTAACTCATTCCAGCATAAATCCAAAAGTCCCAAGTAAGCCCAAAGTCCAAAGCCTTATCTGAGACTCAAGGCATATTTCTTCCACCTATGAGCCTGTAAAATCAAAACCAAGTTATTTGCTTCCAATATACACTGGTGATACAGTAAATATTGAGTAAATATTCCTATTCCAAAAGGGAGAAATCGGCCAAAAGAAAGGGGTTTCAGGCCCCACACGAGTCTGAAACCCAGCAAAACAGCCATTAAATCTGAAGGCTCCAAAATCTCCTTTGACTCCATGTCCCACATCCAAGGCAAACTGGTGCAAGCAGTAGGCTCCTAAGGCCTTGGGCATGTCTTCCCCTGTGGCTTTACAGGGTGCGGCCCCCAGGTCTGCTGTCATAGGATGGAGTTAAGTGCCTATGGCTTTTCCAGGCTGAGGTTGCAAGATGCTAGTGGCTCTACCATTCTTGGGTCTGAAGGACAGCAGCCCACTTGCCACAGTGGCCTGGTGGGGATACTCTGTGGGGGTTCCAGCCCACATTTCCCCTTGGCACTGACCTAGTGGTGGCTCTGCCCCTGTGGCAGATTTTTGCATGGGAGCCCAAGCTTTTCCATACATCCTCTGAAATCTAGGTGGGAGCTACCAAGCCTTGTTCATGCTTGCATTCTGTGTGCCTGCAAGCTTAACATCATGTGGAAGCCATCAGGGCTTATGGCTTGTACCCTATTGAACAGTGGCCCAAGCTGTATCTGGGCACCTTTAAGCTGAGGCTAGACCGGGAGCAGTGGGGCCCTAGGCCTGGCACATGAAACCATTCTGCTTGGACTCACTCTACCACAGTGCCAGGTTGCAAATTTTCTAAACTTTTATGCTCTGTTTGTCTTAAATATAAGTTCCAGGGCCAGGCACAGTAGCTAATACTTGTTATACCAGCACTGTGGGAGGCTGAGGCAGGTGGATTACTTGAGGTCAGGAGTTTGAGACCAACCTGGCCAACATGGCAAAACCCCATCTCTACTTAAAAAAAAAAAAAAAAAAGCCATGCATGGTGGTATACACCTGTAATCCCAGCTACTCAGGATAGTGAGGCTTGAGAATTGCTTGAACCCAGGTGGTGGAGGTTGCAGTAAGCTGATATACCACTGCACTCCAGCCTGGGTGACAGAGCAAGACTGTCTCAAAAAAATAAATAAGTTCCAACTTTAAGTCATTTCTTCACTCCCATGTCTGATTATGGGCTGTCAGAAGCAACCAGGTCACATCTTGAACACTTTGTTGCTTAGAAATTTCTTCTGCCAGATATCCTAGGTCATCACTTCTAAGTTCAAACTTCCACTGATCCCTAGGACCCAAACATAATACAGCCAAACTCTTTGTCAAGGCATTAACAAGGGTGACCTTTGCTGCAGTTACCAATAACTTTCTCATCTGAGACTTCGTCAGCCTGCCCTTCATTGTCAATATTTCTATCAGCATTTTGGTCACAACCATTTAACCAATCTCTAAGAAGTTCTAAAATTTCCCTCATCTTCCTATCTTCTTCTGAGCCCTCAGAACTCTACCAACCTCTGCCTGTTACCCAGTTCCAAAGCTTCTTCCACAATGTCAGGTATCTTTATAGTAACACCCCACTCTCAGTACCAATTTTCTGTATTGGGCCATTCTTGCATTATGACAAAGGGATACCTGAGACTGGGTAATTTATAAAGAAGAGAGGTTTAATTGTCTCATGGTTCTGCAGGCTGTACAAGCATGGCACCAGTATCTGCTCAGCTTCTGTTGAGGGCCTCAGGAAGCTTACAAACATGGTAGAAGGCAAAGTGAGGGCAGTTATATCACATGGCAAGAGTGGGAGGAAGACAGAAAGAGATGGGAGGTGACATGTTCTTTTAACACAATAAGATCTTGTGGGAATTACCAGAGCAAGAACTCATTTATAACCAAGGAGATGGCACTAAGCAATTCATGAGGGATCTGCCTGCATGACCCAGACACCTCCCACCAGACCCCACCTCCAACACTAGTGATTGTATTTCAACATGAGATTTGGAGGGGATAGGCATCCAAACCATATCATGGAGGTATAGGGCAAAATTCAGGGAAATATTAAGAAAGCAAAAATTATCACTCAATAAAACTTAGAGCAAAACGCATCATATGGGATGAGTAAAGGCAATTTATAATAATAGGTAAACTGAAATAAAGACCTTGCATTTGTACTTATTCATATACCAAATATCATCTAAATTCATAAAGCAAAAATATAAGGAAATAAAAGGAGAGGCAGAAATAGAAGTAGGGGCCGTGTGCAGTGGCTCATGCCTGTAATCCCAGCACTTTGGGAGGCTGAGGCAGGTGGATCACCTGAGGTCAGGAGTTCGACACCAGCCTGGCCAACATGATGAAACCTCATCTCTACTAAAAATACAAAAAAAATACAAAAAATTACATGGTGGTGTGCACCTGTAATCCCAGCTACTTGGGAGGTTGAGGCAGGAAAACCACTTGAACTAGGGAGGTGGAGGTTGCAGCGAGCCAAGATTGCACCACTGCACTCCAGCCTGGGCAACAAGAGGGAAACTCCGTCTCAAAAAAGAAAATAGAAGGAGGATACTTACTATCTCTCAGTCTATACAGATATAATTTAAAAATAATAAATATGCTTATTGAAGGCCTAAATAAAATACTTTAGGAAAGTTTAATGTATTGAACTCTACACAACCAAAGCCAGATAGTCAATATCTTCTCAGGAGCCATACAAAATACAACAGCATCCAATCACAATGCAAGAAAACTAAAAGTCAAATGATAAAACTAGAAAACAGAAAACAAAAAACTACCACAACTATTCAACCAAAGAGGAAATCAAAACAAAAAGCCAGAAAATTTAGAAAATGACAATAATAAAAATATTTCCTTGAACTTATGAGATAGGACCAAAGTTGTAAAGAGAAAAATTCATAGCCAAAGACATTAATATTAATAATTAAGGATTAAAATAAGATAGTAAACATAAAAAGAACAGAAAGAAAAACTAAAGACAGAATTTAATGTACTAAAAGGTTAAATTGGTCTAAAAAATAAGAGAGGTTTTCTAGATAAAAATAACCTAATCGGCCGGGCGCGGTGGCTCAAGCCTGTAATCCCAGGACTTTGGGAGGCCGAGACGGGCGGATCACGAGGTCAGAAGATCGAGACCATCCTGGCTAACACGGTGAAACCCCGTCTCTACTAAAAATGCAAAAAACTAGCCGGGCGAGGTGGCGGGCGCCTGTAGTCCCAGCTACTCGGGAGGCTGAGGCGGGAGAATGGCGTAAACCCAGGAGGCGGAGCTTGCAGTGAGCTGAGATCCAGCCACTGCACTCCAGCCTGGGCGACAGAGCGAGATTCCGTCTCAATAATAATAATAATAATAATAATAACCTAATCAAGAAAATGAAAAAGCATACAAACAAAGTCATAGAGATAAAAAAAATCTGAGGGCAAACTAAAATAATCGTATGAATAGTATTTTTTCATGTTTTAAGTGGCGCAAAAAAAAAAAAGTTTTTTCTCTAAAATCTGGAACAAGACAAGGATGCCACTTCTATTTTTCACCACTTCTCTTCAACATAGTACCAGAAGTCTTCAGGCGATTAGGTAAGAGAAAGAAATACAAGAATATCCAAATTGGAAAGGAGGAAGTCAATGACTTCGTTTGTAGATAACATAATCTTATAGAAAACTCTACAGACATCACCAAAAATCTTAGAACTAATAAACAAATTCAGTAAAGCTACAGGGTATAAAATCAACATACAAAAACCTATGGCATTTTTATATACCAGTAGCAAACTATCTGTAAAATAAATTTAAAAAGCAACTCCATTTATAATAGCTAAAAAAACTCCCAGAATAAATTTAACCAAAGAGGTGAAAGAGCTCTACAACGAAAACTATAAAGCATTGATTGAAAACATTTGAAGAGAATACGAATAAATGGAAAGTTATCCCATGTTTGTTGACTGGAATTCATTACTATTGTGAAAATGTCCATGGTATTCAGAGTGATCTACTGATTCCATGCAGTCCCTATCAAAATACTGATGACATTCTTCACAGAAATATCAAGACATCCTAACATTTGTATGAATGACCTCAAATAGTCAAAGCAATCTTGAGCAAAAAAAGCGAAGCTAGAGGCATCACATTACTTGACTTCAAAATATACTACAAAGCAATAGTAACCAAAAGAGCGTGGGACTGGCATAAAAACAGACGCATAGACCAATAGAATTGAATAGAGAACCCAGAAATAAATCCATAGATTTATAACCAAATGATTTCTGACAAAGACACCAAGAACAAATACTGGGGAGGAGACAGTCTCTTCAGTAAATGATGCTAGGAAAACTGGATAGCTGTATGCAGAAGAATGAAACTAGACTCCTATTTCTCACCACCTACCAAAATCAACTCAAAATGGATTAAAGACTTAAATGTAAGATGGCAAACTATAAAACTATTAGAAGAAAACATAGAGTAAATGTTTCATGACATTGGTAAGGAGAAATACTTTTTTATAAGACCCCAAATGCACAGGTAACAAAAGCAAGTATAGACAAATGGAATTACATCAAACTAAAGTTCCTTCACATCAAAGGAAACCATCAACAAAGTGAAGAAATAATCTACAGAACGGGAGAAAAATATTTGCAAACTATGCATCTGACAAGGGACTAATATCCAGAATATGTTAGAAATGCGAACAACTCAAAACCCCCCAAAACACCCCACACCATTCTGATTTAAAAAATGGCAAAAGGGGCCAGGCATGGTGGCTCATGCCTGTAATCCCAGCACTGTGGGAGGCTGAGGTGGCGCGAATCACAAGGTCAAGAGATCAAGACCATCCTGGCAAACATGGTGAAACCCTGTCTCTACTAAAATACAAAAAAATTAGCTGGGCGTGGTAGCGTGCACCTGTAGTCCCAGCTACTCAGGAGAATCGCTTGAACCTGGGAGGCAGAGGCTGCATTGAGCTGAGATCGCGCCACTACATTCCAGCCCTGGCAACAGAACGAGACTCCTTCTCAAAAAAAAAAAAAAAAAAAAAAAAAAGACCTGAATAGACATTTTTCCAAAGAACATATACAAATGCCAACAGGTATATGGAAAGGTGCTAAACATCATGAATCATCAGAGAAATTCAAGATGTCACTTTACACTTTTTTTTTTCTTTTTTTAAAAATTATACTTCAAGTTCTAGGGTACATGTGCACAACGTGCAAGTTTGTTACATATGTATATATGTGCCATGTTGGTGTGCTGCACCTATTAACTCATCATTTACATTAGGTATATCTCCTAATGCTATCCCTCCCCCCTTCCCCCACCCCACGACAGGCCCCGGTGTGTGATGTTCCCCACCCTGTGTCCATGTGTTCTCATTGTTCAATTCCCACCTATGAGTGAGAACATGTGATGTTTGGTTTTCCGTCCTTGCGATAGTTTGCTCAGAATGATGGTTTCCAGCTTTATCTATGTCCCTACAAAGGACATGAACTCATCCTTTGTTATGGCTACATAGTATTCCATGGTGTATATGTGCCACATTTTCTTAATCCAGTCTATCATTGATGGATATTTGGGTTGGTTCCAAGTCTTTGCTATTGTGAATAGTGCTGCAATAAACATACGTGTGCATGTGTCTTTATAGTAGCATGATTTATAATCCTTTGGATATATACCCAGTAACGGGATCACTGGGTCAAATGGTATTTCTAGTTCTAGATCCTTGAGGAATCGCCACACTGTCTTCCACAATGGTTAAACTAGTTTATGCTCCCACCAACAGTGTAAAAATGTTCCTATTTCTCCACATCCTCTCTAGCACCTGCTGTTTCCTGACTTTTTAATGATTGCCATTCTAACTGGTGTGAGATGGTATCTCATTGTGGTTTTGATTTGCATTTCTCTGATGGTCACTGATGATGAGCATTTTTTCATGTGTCTGTTGGCTGCATAAATGTTTTCTTTTGAGAAGTATCTGTTCGTATCCTTTGCCCACTTTTTGATGGGGTTGATTTTTTTCTTGTAAATATGTTTAAGTTCTCTGTAGATTCTGGATATTAGCCCTTCGTCAGATGGGTAGATTGCAAAAATTTTCTCCCATTCTGTAGGTTGCCTGTTCACTCTGATGATAGTTTCTTTTGCTGTGCAGAAGCTCTTTAGTTTAATTAGATCCCATTTGTCAATTTTGGCTTTTGTTGCCATTGCTTTTGGTGTTTCAGACATGAAGTCCTTGCCCATGCCTATGTCCTGAATGGTATTGCTTAGGTTTTCTTCTAGGGTTTTTACGGTTTTAGGTCTAACATTTAAGTCTTTAATCTGTCTCGAATTAATTTTTGTATAAGGTGTAAGGAAGGGATCCAGTTTCAGCTTTCTACATATGGCTAGCCAATTTTCCCAGCACCATTTATTAAATAGGGAATCCTTTCCCCGCCTCTTGTTTTTGTCAGGTTTGTCAAAGATCAGATGCTTGTGGATGTGTGGTATTATTTCTCAGGATTCTATTCTGTTCCATTGGTCTGTATCTCTGTTTTGGTACCAGTACCATGCTGTTTTGGTTACTGTAGCCTTGTAGTAGTTTGAAGTCAGGTAGCGTGATGCCTCCAGCTTTGTTCTTTTTGCTTAGGATTGTCTTGGCAATGTGGGCTCTTTTTTGGTTCCATATGAACTTCAAAGTAGTTTTTTCCAATTCTGTGAAGAAACTCATTGGTAGCTTGATGGTGATGGCATTGAATCTATAAACTACCTTAGACAGTATGGCCATTTTCATATTGATTCTTCCTGTCCATGAGCATGAAATGTTCTTCCATTTGTTTATGTCCTTTTATTTCATTGAGCAGTGGTTTGTAGTTCTCCTTGAAGAGGTCCTTCACATCCCTTGTAAGTTGGATTCCTAGGTATTTTATTCTCTTTGAAGCAATTGCGAATGGGAGTTCACTCATGATTTGGCTCTCTGTTTGTCTGTTATTGGTGTATAGGAATGCTTGTGATTTTTGCATATTGATTTTGTATCCTGAGCCTTTGCTGAAGTTGCTTATCAGCTTAAGGAGATTTTGGGCTGAGACAATGGGGTTTTCTAAATATACAATCATGTCATCTGCAAACAGGGACAATTTGACTTCCTCTTTTCCTAATTGAATACCCTTTATTTCTTTCTCCTGCTGACTGCCCTGGTCAGAACTTCCAACACTATGTTGAATAGGAGTGGTGAGAGAGGACATCCCTGTCTTGTGCCAGTTTTCAAAAGGAATGCTTCCAGTTTTTGCCCATTCAGTATGATATTGGCTGTGAGTTTGTCATAAATAGCTCTTATTATTTTGAGATACGTCCTATCAACACCTAGTTTATTGAGTGTTTTAGCATGAAGGGCTGTTGAATTTTTGTCAAAGGCCTTTTCTGCATCTATTGAGATAATTATGTGGTTTTTGTCTTTGGTTCTGTTTATATGATGGATTATGTTTATTGATTTGCATATGTTTAACAAGTCTTGCATCCCAGGGATGAAGCCAACTTGATTGTGGTGGATAAGCTTTTTTGTTGTGCTACTGGATTCGGTTTGCCAGTATTTTATTGAGGATTTTTACATCGATGTTCATCAGGGATATTGGTCTAAAATTCTCTTTTTTTGAGTCTCTGCCAGGCTTTGGTATCAGGATGAGTCTGGCTTTATAAAATGAGTTAGGGAGGATTCCCTCTTTTTTCTATTGATTGGAATAGTTTTAGAAGGAATGGTACCAGCTCCTCTTTGTATCTCTGGTAGAATTCAGCTGTGAATCCGTCTTGTCCTGGACTTTTTTTGGTTGGTAGGCTATTATTGCCTCTATTTCAGAGCCTGTTATTGGTCTATTCAGGGATTCAGCTTCTTCCTGGTTTAGTCTTGGGAGGGTGTATGTGTCCAGGAATTTATCCATTTCTTCTAGATTTTCTAGTTTGTTTGCATGAGGTGTTTATAGTATTCTCTGATGGTAGTTTGTATTTCTGTGGGATTGGTGGTGATATCACCTTTATCATTTTTTATTGCGTCTATTTGATTCTTCTCTCTTTTCTTCTTTATTAGTCTTGCTAGCGGTCTATCTATTTTGTTGATCTTTTCAAAAAACCAGCTCCTGGATTCATTGATTTTTTTGACGGGTTTTTTGTGTCTCTGTCTCCTTCAGTTCTGCTCTGATCTTAGTTATTTCTTGCCTTCTGCTAGCTTTTGAATATGTTTGCTCTTGCTTCTCTAGTTCTTTTAATTGTGATGTTAGGGTGTTGATTTTAGATGTTTCCTGCTTTCTCTTGTGGGCATTTAGTGCTATAAATTTACCTCTACACACTGCTTTAAATGTGTCCCAGAGATTCTGGTACGTTGTGTCTTTGTTCTCATTGGTTTCAAAGAACATCTTTATTTCTGCCTTCATTTCGTTATTTACCCAGCAGTCATTCAGGAGCAGGTTGTTTTGTTTCCATGTAGTTGTGTGGTTTTGAGTGAGTTTCTTAATCCTGAGTTCTAATTTGATTGCCCTGTGATCTGAGAGAGAGTTTGCTGTGATTTCTGTTCTTTTACATTCGCTGAGGAGTGCTTTGCTTCCAACTATGTGGTCAATTTTGGAATAAGTGTGATGTGGTGCTGAGAAGAATGTATATTCTGTTGATTTGGGGTGGAGAGTTCTGTAGATGTGTATTAGGTCCGCTTGGTCCAGAGCTGAGTTCAAGGCCTGGATATCCTTGTTAACTTTCTGTCTCATTGATCTGTCTAGTGTTGACAGTGGGGTGTTGAAGTCTCCCATTATTATTGTATGGGAGTCTAAGTCTCTTTCTAGGTCTCTAAGAACTTGCTTTATGAATCCAGGTGCTCCTGTATTGGGTACATATTTATTAAGGATAGTTAGCTCTTCTTGTTGAATTGATGCCTTTACCATCATGTAATGACCTTCTTTGTCTCTTTTGATCTTTGTTGGTTTAAAATCTGTTTTATCAGAGACTTGGATTGCAACCCCTGGTGTTTTTTTTTTTTTTTTTTTTTTGGCTTTTTTTTTGCTTTCCATCTGCTTGGTAGATCTTCCTCCATCCCTTTATTTTGAGCCTATGTGTGTCTCTGCACATGCGTTGGATCGCCTGAATACAGCACACTGATGGGTGTTGACTCTTTATCCAATTTGCCAGTCTGTGTCTTTTAATTGGGGCACTTAGCCCATTTACATTTAAGGTTAATATTGTTATGTGTAAATTTTATCCTGTCGTTATGATGTTAGCTGGTTATTTTGCTTGTTGATGCAGTTTCTTGCTAGCATTGATAGTCTTTACAATTTCGCATGTTTTTACAGTGGCTGGTACTGGTTGTTCCTTTCCATGTTCAGTGCTTCCTTCAGGAGCTCTTGTAAGGCAGGCCTGGTGGTGACAAAATCTCTCAGCTTGTCTGTAAAGGATTTTATTTCTCCTTCACTTATGAAGCTTACTTTGGTTGGATATGAAATTCTGGGTTGAAAATTATTTTAAGAACGTTGAATATTGGTACCCACTCTCTTCTAGCTTGTAGAGTTTCTGCCAAGAGATCCACTGTTAGTCTGATGGACTTCCCTTTGTGGGTAGTCCAGTCTTTCTCTCTGTGCTGTCCTTAACATTTTTTCCTTCATTTCAACTTTGGTGAATCTGACAATTATGTGTCTTGAGGTTTCTCTTCTCGAGGAGTATCTTTGTGGCATTCTCTGTATTTCCTGAATTTGAATGTTGGCCTACCTTGGGTAGCTTGGGGAAGTTCTCCTGGATAATATCCTGAAGAGTGTTTTCCAGCTTGGTTCCATTCTCCCCGTCACTTTCAGGTACACCAATCAAACGTACATTTGGTGTTTTCACATAGTTCCATGTTTCTTGAGGCTTTGTTCATTTCTTTTTACTCTTTTTTCTCTAAACTTCTCACTTCATTTCATTCATTTGAACTTCAGTAACTGATATTGTTTCTTCTACTTGATCGAATCAGGTACTGAAGCTTGTGCATGAGTCACGTAGTTCTCATGCCATGGTTTTCAGCTCCATCAGGTCGTTTAAGGTCTTCTCTATGCTGTTTATTCTAGTTGCCATTCTTCTAATCTTTTTTCAAGATTTTTAGCTTTCTTGTGATGGGTTCGAACATCCTCCTTTAGCTTAGAGAAGTTTGTTATTACCGACCTTCTGAAGCCTACTTCTGTCAACTTGTCAAAGTCATTCTCCATCCAACTTCGTTCTGTAGCTGGCAAGGAGCTGCGATCCTTTGGAGGAGAAGAGGTGTTCTGGTTTTTAGAATTTTCACGTTTTCTGTCCTGGTTTATCCCCATCTTTGTGTTTTATCTACTTTTGGTCTTTGATGATGGTGACCTACAGCTGGGGTTTTGGTGTGGATGTCCTTTTTGTTGATGTTGACGCTCTTCCTTTCTGTTTGTTAGTTTTCCTTCTCACAGTCACTACCCTCAGCTGCAGGTCTGTTGGAGTTGGCTGGAGGTCCACTCCAGACCCTGTTTGCATGGGTATCACCAGTAGAGGCTGCAGAAGAGCAAATGTTGCTGCCTTGATCCTTCCTCTAGAAGCTTCATCTCAGAGGGGCACCCAGGTGTATGAAGTGGCAGTTGGCCCCTACTGGGAGGTGTCTCCCAGTTAGGCTATTTGGGGCCAAGGACCCACTTGAGGAGGCAGTCTGTTCATTCTCAGATCTCAAACTCCATGCTGGGAAAACCACTCCTCTCTTCAAAGCTGTCAGACAGGGACATTTAAGTCTGCAGATGTTTCTGCTGCCTTTTGTTCAGCTATGCCCTGCCTCCAGAGGTGGAGTCTACAGAGGCAGACAGGCCTCTGCTGTTGAGCTGTGGTGGGTTCCACCCAGTTAGAGTTTCCCTGCCGCTTTGTTTACCTAGTCAAGCCTCTGCAATGGCGGATGCCCCTCCCCAGCCTCACTGCCGCCTCACAGTTCAATCTCAGACTGCTGTGCTAGAAGTGAGCAAGGCTCTGTGTGCGTGGGACCCACTGATCCAGGCGTGGAATATAATGTCCTGGTGTGCCGTTTCCTAAGACCATTGTAAAAGCGCAGTATTAGGGTGGGAGTGTCCCAATTTTCCAGGTACCGTCTGTCAGGGCTTCCCTTGGCTAGGAAAGGGAGTTTCCCGACCCCTGGCACTTCCCAGGTGAGGTGATGCCCTACCCTACTTCGGCTCATACTCCATTGGCTGCACCCACTGTCCACCAGTTCCAATGAGATGAACCCAGTACCTCAGTTGGAAATGCAGAAATCACCCGTCTTCTGTGTCACTTACACTGGGAGCTGTAGACTGGAGCTGTTCCTATTCGGCCATCTTGGAACAATCTCTCCACCTTATACTTGTTAGAATGGCTATTACCAAAAAGATAAAAGGTAAGTGTTGGTATGGATGAGGAGAAAAGGGAACCCTCACACCCTGTTAGTGGGAACATAAATTAGCACAGCCATTATGAAAAACAGTATGGAGGTTGCTCAAAAAATTAAAAATAGAACTACCATATGATCCAGCAATCCAATCACTGGGTATGTATCCAAAGGAAATGAAATCAATAAATCTAAAAGATATCTGCACTCCCATGTTTATTGTTGCACACTATTCACAATAGCCAATATATGGCATCAACCTAAGTGTCTATCAATGAATGAATGAGGAAAATGTAGTGTATTTGTACAATGGAATACTATTCACCCATGAAAAAGAATGAATTCCTGTCATTTTTGGCAGCACAGATGAACCTGGAGGACATTATGTTAAGTGAAGTAAGCCAGGCACAGAAAGACAAATATTGAATGATCTACTCATATGTGGAATCTAAAAAAAAAAAATTAATCTCATAGAATTAGAACAATAGTGGTTACCAGAGGCTGGGAAAGGTAGGGGGGTTGGAGGGATAGGATGAGGTTAGTCAACAGATACAAAGTTATAGTTAGATAGGAGGAATAAGTTCTAGTCTTCTATTGCACAGTTAGGTGACTGTAGTTAAAGATAATACGTAGTATATTTCAAAATAGCTAGAAGACAGGATTTTGAATGCTCTTACCACAAAGAAATGATACATGTTTGACGTGATTGATATGTAAATTAGCCTAATTGCACATTGTATGCATGTATCAAAACATCACACTGTACCCCCTAAATATGTACAATTATTATGTGTCAGCTAACAACACAATAAAACTTCAAATGGAATAAGATGATTTTTCAGGAAAAGAAGAAATATTGTCTAGTATTCAGCTTAGAGAAAAAAATCTCAGCAGATCAATTACATAGACAAAATGAAGTTTTGAAGATTTAGCCAGGTGTCTTCCACGAAAACATCCCACATGGTTTACCAGCAGGAATTCAACCAAAATTTTAGGAACTCTAGTACTTTAACATTTTTTTCTGAAACATTAAATAATTCAGCTTTGTAAGTCCCTGTATTGAGGTACCCAAAGAGATAGCAATAATGGATAAAATATACAAACAGAAAATTAAACAAGATATCCAGGCTCAAAAACAAATTAAACAGATCCATGCACTGGCAAATAGGACAGTAACACAGAGTAACAATCCCAGGTAATGAAACAGGCAAACTAGGCTCAGCTAGCCATTGTAGGTGGGAGTTTGTCCTCTGCAGGGTAACTGGGTCTAAACGCTGTCCTATGCAGCCAACGTTGTCACCAGAAACCAGAGGCAGCACCCAGGGTTCTTCTACCTGTGAAAGAAGGCTTAAAAATTATTGTTGCCTGGAGCAAGGCTTGTATGAACTGTGGTGTTAGGGAGGAAAAAAACATAGCACAGTTTATGACCAGGAATTAAATTAAACTGTCCTCTGACAGCTTGGTAGCATATTTGCCATTTCTTCAATATCACCATGGGGCAGGAACCTTACATTGCCAAATAAAACCTGGTTCAGGATGGAGTGGACTGAGTGGAACTGTGCCAATAGGCTGCCTGGTAGGAGAGTGAACAGAGAGAAAAAGAGAGGGACAGAGAGGGAGGAGGAAAAGGGGGTTTGGTAGGGGGAGATTCTTCTTCTCAAAATGAGGCTACAGACAAAATTCCAAAGCAAATTAAGAAATCTCAGTGTCAGCCAGGCGCAGTGGCTCACGCCTGTAATCCCAGCACTTTGAGAGGTCGAGGTGGGTGGATCACTTGAGGTCAGGAGTTCAAGACCAGCCTGGCCAACATAGTGAAACTCTGTCTCTACTAAAAATACAAAAACTAGCCAAGCGTGATGGCTCACGCCTGTAATCCCAGCTACTTGGAAGGCTGAGGCAGGAGAATCACTTGAACCCAGGAGGCGGAGGTCGCAGTGAGCCTAGATTATGCCACACACTCTGACCTGGGTGACAGAGTGAGACTCCACCCCCTGCCCCCCCAAAAAAGGTAAAATCCATAAACCAACATTAAGTGAGAGTTACAGTCAATGGGCAGTTAAAGTATGTTAAGCTTGTTTCATTTGTGACTTTAGTCTTTTTATAAGAAGATTAATTGAATATATAGCTAAAACTTCATGGGAAACCACTAGAAGAATAGAAAGACAATCAGCACAGAGGAGGGCGAAAAAATATAGAAAACATTTTCAATCCAACAGAAATCAGGGAAGAAAGTAAAGCAGCAAATAAAAAGGATGGTAAGCAAAACACAAAAATAGGTGTTAAAAGTTGTTAAAAGTCTAAATATGCTATTTATACCAATAAATATAAACATTAATAATAGATTATATTTATAGATTATGTTATAGATTATATTAATTTCCTAGGGCTTCTATAACAAATTATTACCAACTTGGTGGCTTAAATAACCAAAGCTCATTCTCTCACAATTCTGGAAGGCAGAAGTCCAAAATCAAAATGTCAGCAGGGAAGTATTCCCTCAGGATTCTAGGGGAAGATCCTTCCTTGTCTCTTCCAGTTTCTGGTGGCTTCAGGCATTCTTTGGCATGTGATACGGTTTGGCACTGTGTCCCCACCCAAATCTCATGTTGAATTGTAATTCCCATTGTTGGAGGTGGGGCCTGGTGGGAGGTGATTGGATCATGGGGGTGGTTTCTAATAGTTTAGCACCATCCCCTTAGTGCTTTCTCCTGATAGAGTTCTCATGAGATCTGATTGTTTAAAAGTGTGTAGCACCTCTCCCTTTGCTTGTTCTCTCTCTCCTGCTGGCCATGTGAAGATGTGCTTGCCTCCCCTTTACCTCCTAGCATGATTATTTTTATAAGTGTCCTGAGGCCTCCCCAAGCATGCTTCCTATACAGCCTGCAGAACTGTGCATCAGTTAAACCTCTTTTTTTCATAAATTACCCAGTCTCAGGTAGTTCTTTATAGCAGTGTGAGAATGGATTAATACAGCATGTAACTGAGTAACTCCAATCTCTGCCTCTTTCACATGCCATTCTGTTCTCTCTCTCTCGGTTATCTCTTAGAAGGACATTTGTCATTGGATTTAGTGCCCATCTGAATAGTCCAAGATGATCTTATCTCAAGATCTTTAACTTGATTACATCTACTCTTTGTCCAAATAAGGTCACATTCACAGATTTTGGGGGTAAGGAAGTGGACACACCTTTTTAGGCACCACCATTCAAACCATGAAATAAGTTACCTTACCTGGTATAAAAAAGCAACTATCAAATTGGACTTTTATTTGTTGATTTTTGATACAGGATCTCACTGTGTTGCCCAGGCTAGAGTGCAGTGGCACAGTCATGGCTCACTGCAGCCTCAACCTCCTGGGCTCAAGTGTAGCTGGGACTACAAGTGCACACCACACACACAGCTAATTTTTAAAATTTTTGTAGAACTGGGCCTCACTATGTTGCCCAGGCTGGTCTTGAACTCCTGGCCTCAAGTAATCCTCCCACCTCAGCCTCCCAAAATGCCAGGATTACAGGTGTAAGCCACTGTGCCTGGCCCAAATTGGATTTTTAAAATCCAGCTACACACTGAGAACAAAAGCTATATCTAAAAGTAAATCACATATAAAGATTGAAAAACGAATGATGTATTAGTTCGTTTTCAGGCTGCTGATAAAGACACACCTGAGACTGGGCAATTTACCAAAAAAAAAAAAAAAAAAGGTTTATTGGACTTACAGTTCCACGTGGTTGGAGAGGCATCACAATTGGGGGAAGGTGAAAGGCACATCTCACATGGTGGTAGATGAGAGAAGAGAAGAGAGTTTGTACAGGGAAACTCCCATTTTTAAAACCATCAGACCTTGTGAGACTCATTTACTGGCATGAGAACAGCACAGGAAAGACCCATCCCCATAACTCAATCGCCTTCTCACAACATGTGGGAATTGTGGAAGTTAAAATTCAAGATGAGATTTGAGTGGGGACACAGCCAAACCATATCAAATGGTAAGAAAAATATATACCAAGGAAATATTAATCAAAAAAAGTTGATGTAGCAATCATTAAAGCAGATAGCTAATAACTTGCATTTTCACTTTCTTTCCAATGTATTTTATTGAACAGTTCTTATAGAGACAAATTTATCAACTACTGGAGCTTCACAGTCAGCCCTAATAGCTGGTAGGTCAAGGTTCTCCTCTTTCCTTTTATTCTTTAGAGGATACTGACTTCTTTCAGCCTTATTCTTTGACATCAACTAAGAGAAAATATTTAAATAGAGAGACTTGTTATGTTGATGGATAGAAAGATAGTAACATAAACATGACGATTCTCCCCAAAATGATCTATAGACTTAACAAAATCCAACAACGATTCTAATGAGGTGTTCATGGTACTTGATAAGCTGATTCTAAAATAAATGTTCTCTTTCATTCAGCAATCTTGGAAATGGAGATCATGCAAGAGAAAATAAGTTGAAGTATCTCTGCTTCACACATTTATATTAAAAAATAAAACTCATATCCTGAATAAGCCACTGTTATTCTGAATCTTTTATTCCAGCTGAACCAATTCTAACTAATGTAGACTCCTCATTTGGTACCACTCAGATGGTAAATTTTGCACATCCCCTTGGTTTCTTCAGTTTGCTTTTCCTTTTATTTATTTTTAAGTTGATTTTTGTTTTATCAGACAGACATAGCTGTACAGTTTTAAAACTCAAATAATTTGGGAGTTCCAGTTACTGACAAAATAATAGATTAGCTTAGCCTCACTAATTTTTTCCTCCAAATCCCTCCTCATAAATTTCACAAAAGCCTGAAACTATGTTTATAAAACTAACATAAACACATTTAAAAATCTATGGTATACAGTAGGTATTTAGGTCCTGATGTAAGGGAGAAATAGAAGTCCAGAGCCCAGCATGGCTGAGTCCCACGGATGGTGGCAGGAAGATTATGTTTCAAAGAGACTTTTAGATGCACCATTTTCTCTTTAACATTGTCCTAAGTGGACATGTGTCCACCTCAATGCCACAGTGAAGCAGAAAAAGCAGCCAGTCTAGGACTGCCAGAGTTGCCAAGATAACATCAGAGTAGGCACTGTAGCCAAGCTGGGTGGTAAGAATCGGTTAATAGTGGGTACAAGTAAAGTGGTCAGCCCCTTAGCATTCCTTCCTCACTCCACCCTGCTTTATAGTGACTCCTCCTTCACAGACAAATCTTGAAAACAAGGGGGCCCAGATGGAAGTCCAAACTGTAACATCTTGAGCTCTCTCTCGCTCGCTCGCTCTCTCTCGCTCTCTCTCGCTCTCTCTCTGCTCCCTCAATGCCAAACTTATCAAGAAAGATAGAAGTTAGGGCTTATGCTTTAGCCTTTCTCGCCGGCTTAGGCATCTAGCACTTCTTGGACAGAATTTCTCAACCTTAGCACTACTGAAATTTTGGCCAAATAAGTTTTTGTTGTGGGAGGACTTCCTGTACATTATAGGATTTTTAAGTGCATCCCTGGCTTCTACACACTACAGCCAGTAGTAACACTCCCCCTCCCTCCACCCCAGGTGATGAAAACCAAAAATTTCTTCTGTTGGGGCAAATTCACCCCAGGTTGAGGATCTCTATTCTAGAAGAATAGGTATAGGGCCACTGTACTGCAGTGTGACAGCTCTGAGTATGAACTCCTAGGAAAAAAAAATTAAATAGACCCCTGGGTAAAATTAGCTGCTAGTATAAGAGAAAAGCAACTAATGGAAAAATCTAATCTTAGATAAAGCAATCTTAGCAGACCAGACAGAACAACAAAGCATATTAAACATATAAGAAAGGATACTGTGAAGCCAAAGGGGCATAATGAAGCCCCAAGAAGAATTTGAGTATAAAAATTGAAACAAAAACTCAATAAATTGACTATTGATTAGTAGATTGAATAGCAGAATACATATATAAGAAATCAAAGAAGTGGAGTATTAGTTCCAGATAGCTTCATGATGGGTTTTATAGTTGTAATATAAAAAAGAAAAGAGACATGGAAAATAGAAGCACCAACATTCAATTAAGAGAATCTCAGAAGAAAAAAAAATAACAAGAGTAGAATATTTAAAGAAAGAGTAACAGAATTTCTCAGAGTTTTAAGACCTCAAAGTACAAGTACTCCTAACAAGATAAGGAACATAAGAAAAAAACATACCTAGATACATGTTCATATCATTTAAGCACATCAGAGACACTGAGAAAATTCTAAACACTTCGAGATACAAAAAAAAAAAAAATTGCCTGAAAAGGAACGAGAATCACCAACATCAGGTTTCTCAACAGTGACATCTACAAGGAAACCACAGAGTAATATTTTCAGTATTAAAGTAAAAGAACTTAGGACCTAAAATTCTAAATCTAGCTAAACTATCATTTAAATGTGATTATTAATAGTAATATTTAATGTTAATAATTCATGTTTGCCATAGAAACATCCTCTTTGAAAATCTTCAAGGAAGTGCTCTAGCAAGAAGAAGAAAACAAGGAGGATGTGACCAAAAATGGAAGGGTAAATAACTTGGTAAATTCTACTGTTGTAAAACTCAGCAACCATTACAATGAAACAAACAAAACATGTACGTGACAATTAATTAAAAATGATTAGACAGATTGAAATGTCTCTTGCTTGAAATTATACATTCAATTTTATTATTTGGGTAGTTGTTCATAACTTACTAAAACAAAAACCTGGTTTAATTTTACCATTTCTAATGGCAAGTAGTAAGAGGAAATAAAAGCAACAGAAAGTGTGGTAAATAGAATACATGAAAAGAAGGTCATATGTATAAAATTCACTAGCATAAAAAGATGAAGATGCAGAGAGGATTAATATCTAATGTTATCTATGAGAGAAGCACTTTAAGCAAGAGAATACAAAAAGATAAAAAATGCAAGAAGGGAGATAAATACACCAGAGAAATAGCATCTTAAAAAAAGACAACAATTTTATTATCAGAACAAATAGATATGTGACAAGGAAGATATGTATTGGTAAGGCATATTTCAACAGATATATGATCATACCTATATATTTACCTAAGAAAGTGCTGAAATACATATTTTTAAATGACAATTGAAAGAAATAACTAAGACAGCAAGTAGAGTTGGTAGTGTGAGACACAAGTGTAAGCATTTGTCATACTCATGGAACTGTAAATGAGATCTGTGCATTTCACTAAATGTAAATCATCCCTTCTCTCAGTTCTAGTCATCCAAGAATCAGGAGACAAAGATTATACATGCAAGAAATGTATTTGGAGAGAAATTCTTGTGAAGAGTAAAAAAGAACAGAGCAGAAAAAGATGGAGAGAATCTTCACATGGTAACACATGACTCATATCTGTGAAAGGAAAGGGGGAAAGAAGAAACATTACGTAGGACAACTCTCAGTCTGCAGCAATGTTCTAAAAATGGTTCAGCCAGGCAAATGGGGGGCCTTCAGACAAAGCTTGCATTCTGCAAGAATGCAGCAGCGTTATTATCCCTACTGTACCCAGTCATTGGGAGCCATAGGCAAGACCGTGATGGTAGCCACAGAGAGGCAGCAGCAGCAGCTGTCTGTCAACCATGCTTCCACAGCAGATTCTCTTAAAAGAGATCTGAGTAGCACATCTACCTGACTGCCACATACCTCAGTAAAGTTATGAGAAAAAAATCCAGTAGTGTTCCTCTATACTAGCAATAACTACATATAAAACAGAATAAACAAGATAGCGTTAATAATAGAAACCAAACCATAGGTTCCTGACTAAATTGAACAAACTAAGGCAGACTTTTACCAACAAACTTAAAGGACATATTTAAAAAAAAAAAAAGAACAGATTATTCCATGTTTATATATGGAATGACATGTAAACATATTGATTCAGCTCAAAACAATGTTAATGCAAGTTCAATTGAAATTACTCAAAGGGCTGGGCATGGTGGCTCACACGTGTAATCCAAGCACTTCGGGAGGCTGAGGTGGAAGGATCACCTAACCCCAGGAATTCAAGACCAGCCTAGGCAACATAATGAGATCTCATCTCTCAAAAAAAAAAAACAAAATTAGCTGAGTGTGGTGGTGTGTGCCTGTAGTCCCAGCTACTCAGTAAGCTGAGGTAGGAGAATCGGTTGAGCCCTGGGAGGTCGAGGCTGCAGTGAGCTGTGATTGTGCCATTGCACTCCAACCTGGGCAGTGGAGAGAGGGAGGAAGGGAGGGATGGAAGGAGGGGAGGAAGGAAGGGAAGGGAGACAAAGGAGGGGAGGGAGGGAAGGAGGGAAAGAAAGGAAAGACAGAAAGAAAAAAAAGGGGGTAGGGAGGGAGGAAGGAAGGAAGGAGAAGGAAGGAAAGAAATTGTTCAAGGATTTTTGATAAATATCACAAATTTCTTCTAAAATATATACATGAAAAAATTCCATGAACCACTAAGCCAATTTTGAAAAAGAAGAGAAAGGGAAACTTGCTTTACCAGACATAAAGAAATGTTACAAAGACATAGTGATAAAGACAGAATAGAACCAGGTCAGGAAGAGGCAAACAGATGAAAGAAAATGACTAAAGGCCGGGCACGGTGGCTCAAGCCTGTAATCCCAGCACTTTGGGAGGCCAAGACGGGCGGATCACGAGGTCAGGAGATCGAGACCATCCTGGCTAACACGGTGACACCCCGTCTCTACTAAAAAATACAAAAAACTAGCCGGGTGAGGTGGTGGGCGCCTGTAGTCCCAGCTACTCGGGAGGCTGAGGCAGGAGAATGGCGTGAACCCGGGAGGCGGAGCTTGCAGTGAGCCGAGATCCGCGCCACTGCACTCCAGCCTGGGAGACAGAGCGAGACTCCGTCTCAAAAAAAAAAAGAAAATGACTAAAGAGTGCCTATGTGGGAAATTAGAGTATGATTGTGGTGGTGCCACAAACCAGTGAGGAAAATATGGCTTATTGAACAGATAGTTGCTGTGAACTGAATTATGAATTCTGTCCTTTCAAAATTATATGTTGAAGCTCTAGCCCCCAGTGTGACTGTATTTGGAGTCAGGGTATTTAGGAGGTAATTCAGGCTTAAGGAGGTCATGAGAATGCAGCCCTAAGCCAATAGGATTGGTGGCCTTATAAGAAGAGGGAGAAGGAGCTTCCAGGTTGGTGAATACCTTGAGGTTTGGGAAGGTGGCACCCAAGAGAAGACATGACAGCTCTGCACATACACACAAGCACATCCCTCCCCACTCATAGCTTGCCCTACACATCTCTTCCATTTGGCTATTCCTGAGTTGAAATGTCCACATCTGTTTCATTATCATCTCATCAGCATTAAAAACTACCTTTATAAAAACTGGAACCAATTTGGTGGGTTCAATGCCTTGTTGGGCCTAGAACTGTCTATGTGACAGCCGGGGTGGGGGTCAGACTGCAGGGCATCACCTGCACATGAGTCACCTTGGGCCAGTTACAGAATCTGCCTTTGACTAAGAGGCATGAAAAAGAGACAGAATCCAGCAGATGGATTGACCTGACCCATCTCTCACTGCCCCCAAGCAGAGGAAAAGGGTTTCTAGGAGTCATGGACCATGCTTTGAAATGCTTTTCTTGGCAAAAGAATGTGTCACCACAAAGATACCAGGAAACACCTGTTCTGCACTGAATAGCATCTGCATCTTGAATCTCCTCTGGATCATCTCAGGCCACACCAGTCAGATACCCATATGGCTGTCTTTGGGTGTGGAGAGTGGATGGGCCTTTATGAGCAATCAAGGAAGAGAGAATCTTTTGTGTGGTGGGATCCTGTTGGGCAGCCTTCCCCACAAGCAGCCTTCCTTCTGTTTTAGAGAACTAGACCATGACCTTCCATAAGTGTGTTTTCCAGGCTGGTGTGCCATAGCTGCTTTAACTCCTTCTAGGTATAAATCAGGCACTTAGCTACAAGTGATACCTGGGTGTTGTATTTTTATGGTCCAAAGAGTTGAGTTTCTTCTCATGATGATTAATGAAGATTTTTCTCCCTGAAATAATTTTGTGCACCAGTATTAAAAAAAAAAAAAAAAAAAAAAAGAAATCTGTTTTTCTATCTGTCTGCCCACACACTAAGGAAAGGCCATATGAGGACATAGCAAGAAGGTGGCTGTCCACAAGCTAGGGAGAGAGATTTCACCAGACACAGAATTGGCAGAATTGAACATCTCACCTCAGGAACTGTGAGAAAATCATTTTCTGTCATTTAAACTACCCAGTCTATGGCATTTTTGTTTTTTTTTTTACACCCGGCCTATAGTAACTATTCTTATTTTTTGAGACGGAGTCTTGCTCTCTCGCCAGGCTGGAGTGCCGTGGCATGATCTCGGCTCACTGCAACCTCTGTCTCCTGGGTTCAAGCAGTTCTCCTGCTTCAGCCTCCCAAGTAGCTGGGATTACAGGCATGAATCACCACGCTCGGCTAGTTTTTGTATTTTTAGTAGAGATAGGGTTCCACCATGTTGGCCAGGCTGTTGTTGAACTCCTGCCCTTAAGTGATCCACTGACCTTGGCCACCCAAAGTGCTGGAATTACAGGTGTGAGCCGCCATTCCTGGCCATAATTTGAGTTTTATGGCAAACATTTATTACTTCTGTTACTGAACAAAGGCAAAAATAATTTTTTAAAAAAGAAAAAAGTTGTCTTGACTAAGTCCTACCAATTTATACTTCCAAATGAAATAAAAGCACATGGAAACTTCTCTTGGAAATGTATTAAATGTGTAAATTATTTTCTCCCAGTTATTTGTGCATTTTAAAAGTGAATTTTCATTCAGTCACTCATTCAATGCATATTCCCTTAAAACAGCCTATTATATGCAAAAGCACTGGCTACAAAGAGTAAAGCCTTTCACTGTGGTGAATCCATTCTTCTCATGAAGAAGCAGGAGAGGTATTTTTGCAGAGCTAGGAACATGAGTCTTCTTTACACCTGTCAAACCAAACCATAGAACCCGTTTTGAAGATACCATCTTGAGAAATGGGTGGGACACAAATCTTTGTGCAGTGAATACTGTTTCTCACAAGTGAACTGTTAATGGGAATCAAACAGGAGAGAGCTGGAGGTCATGTGCTCTGGAAGGGAAGGACCTGGGGTGAAGGTATTAATAAACAAGATGTGTATTTTTTAGTTGAGCAAAAGGGTCCTTCCCACTACACAGCATGAAGTTATGCAAGGCTGATCTTTTAAATGGTATGGCATACTCTCCTGGCTGTCTACCTATTCCTGTGTGTTTCAGAGGAAGACAGACCGTTATCCAGACCCAGGGGAGAATTTTGGTTCATCTTAGTCTATCATGGTATTTATTTCCCCTTTGCCTAGTATTGGTTAAGGAATGGGCAGGTAAAAATCAATTATCTGATGGTATAAGGGGGAAAATCTTTCAAAGGCTTTTGAGAAAGTTCTTCTACTCTTAAGAAAGGACAGAAGGAAGGGACACATTCTCTTTCCTCCATTCAGTCTTTGAGAAGTGTGTTAGGTAGGCATGATGCTGTAGCAACTACAGCCATTTTGTGATGGCGAGGAAAGATAAGCAGAGGATGAGAGCAAGCAGAAAGCAGAGCTTGAATGTGGCAGGAACCTGGGGCCATGATGACATTCTTGAGCCTCTCAATTATCCAAACATGGAATCCTCCTATGATCAGACTTTATGTTATTTAGGCCTTTAGAGTTAGGTTTCTAGAACTTAGTAGAAATGGTGAGGTGGTTATTTATCTTGTAATTCTCTGAATTGGCAACTCATTTATTTCCTTCTTTCCTTTTCATTTCATTTCATTACCTTTCACTTTCCTTCTTTTGTTTCTTCCTTCCTTTTCCTTCTTTCTTCTTTCTTTACATCCTTCTTTCTTTTCTCCTCTCTTTCTTTTTGTAAATGCACATTTGCTGACCCCCTTATGAGACATATTTCTATAGGGCAGTGTCTCTCAAAGTGGATCCAAGACCCTTCTGCATCACGATTACATAGGGCATTTACTTAAAGGCCACAACAGCAATAGGAGGATAAACCAAAAGTTTTTTCTTTTTCTTTCTTTTTTTTTTTTTTTTTTTGACAGGATCTCACTTTGTCTCCCAGGCTGGAGTGCAGTGGCATGATCTTGGCTCACTGCAACCCCTGCCTCTGAGGCTCAAGTGATTCTCCTGCCTCAGCCTCCTGAGTAGCTGGGACTACAGGTGCATACCACCACGCCCGGCTAATTTTTGTATTTTTTGTAGAGACAGGGTTTCGCTATGTTGCGCAGGCTGGTCTTCAACTCCTAGACTCAAGTGATCTGCTCGCCTCAGCCTCCCAAAATGCTGGGATTACAGGCCTGAGCCAACATGTTCAGCCTAGTTTTTGTTTTTTAAAGAAATGGTTACTATAAGGGAAGGAGAATACATGGTAAGTGGGATAGGAATGGGATAAGAAATCCTTAACATACTTTGTTTCACAGATTTTTGTGTGCAGATTTGACTTTTAAAACATGTAAATGAGTTACCTGGTTTTTTTAAAAAAATAAAATGAAAAGAAGACTACATTTAAAAAGCTAAATGAATCAAATTCCAATTTTAGCCCTTGAGATCAGAAGTTGTTACTCCCATTCTCGTGACAATAAAAAGCTCGACAAACTGAAAGGCTATGACTTTTTTGGATCCACTAGAGAACTGAGATTGCCAGGCAAGTGCTGCCCCAGAATATAGAGTGACCGAAGGATCCAAAGAGTCACAGCCAAGATCTACTTATCTGGAGCAGAAGTCACTGGAGCCATGAATTAATAGGACGTTTAAATGGTCATTTTCTTGAATTGTTGAAGGTTAAGTGTAATTAGCATAATAGGAAGACATTCTCGGGGACCTCAGTCTTACGGTTTTCATGGGCTTTACCTCTAGCAGCCCCGCCAGGCTCTCATGGTGAAGATCTAAGAAAGATCCCCTCGTGGCTCTATCATGGGGAGGAAAAGACTAATAATTGTGAAATATGTTCAGAGCTTTTTCCGTAATAAAGGTCTATTCTCCAGAGTAAAAATCTTCATCAGAGCCTTGTCCCAGAGCCTTTAGGGAAGAGCATCCCATTCCAGCCCCCTCTAGCCTCCCAGTCTCACCTAAGGAGAGGGGGAAAAGAGAAGTTGTAGAAGAATACTTGTGAAAATTACAGTTCAGGCTGGGCACGGTGGCTCACACCTGTAATCCCAGCACTTTGGGAGGCCGAGGTAGGTGGATCACTTGAGGTCAGGAGTTTAAGACCGGCCTGGCCAACATGGTGAAATGCTGTTTCTACTTAAAAAAAAAAAAAAAAATTAGCTGAGTGTGGTGGCCCATGGCCATAGCTCCAGCTACTCAGGAGGCTGAGGTAGGAGAATTGCTTGAACTCAGGAGGCAGAGATTGCAGTGAGCCAAGATTGTGCCACTGTGCTCCAGCCTGGGCAACAGTGTAAGACTCGCATCTCAAAACAAAACACAAAACAAAACAAAACAAAAAAAACAGTTCAGAGACACAGGCCCACTAAAAGGTTTAATTAGAATATTATAGAAGGCTCCCCCTCCCTCACACCTTACAACACCAACAGGGTTCCCGTATAATAATGGGTTACAGATGACATCTTACAGCTGCAAGACTCAGACTGTATCTGAGTAAGAGGAATACTTTAGGGAAGCCTAAAGTCAAGACAGAAGATTAAAAACAAGGACACTGAAGGAGTTTGAAGCCTCTGATACCTGACTACCTCTGACATCTCTGACACCAGACTACAGCAAACATTAAAGTCCACCTCCTATTCAAATTTATGTACGTCTTCACACTAATGGCTCAGTTCCTGTTGCCTAATGCAACATGTCCAGCTTTCAACAAAAAAATTATAAGGTGGCTGGGCACGGCGGCTCACGCCTGTAATCCCAGCACTTTGGGAGGCCAAAGTGGGTGGACTACCTGAGGTCATTTCAAGACCAGCCTGGCCAACATGGCAAAACCCTGTCTCTACTAAAAAAAAAAAAAAAAAAAATACAAAAAATTAGCCAGGCATGGTGGCACATGCCTGTAGTCCCAGCTACTTGGGAGGCTGAGACAGGAGAATCACTTGAATCCAGGAGGTGGAGGTTGCAGTGAACCAAGATCACACCATTGCACTCCAGCCTGGGTGACAGAGCAAGACTCCTTCTCAAAACAAACAAACAAACAAAATATATATATATATAAAGAAAAAAGCAGTCTGAAGAGACAAGGCAAGCACCAGAACCAGACTCAGGTATGACACAGATGTTGGAATTGTCAGGGAATTTAAAACAACGATAATTAATATGTTAAGAGCTCTAGTGGAAAAAGTAAGCAACATGCAAAAGCAGATGGACAGTTTAAGCAGAGAGATGGAAGTTCTAAGAAAAGATCTAAAGGAAATACTAGAAATCACAAACACTGTTAACAGAAGTGAAGAATATTTTTTATGACTCCTTTAATAGACTTGACATAACTGAAGAGAGAAATCAGCATGCCTGAAGATAAGCCAACAGAAACTTCCCAAACAGAAATGCAAAGACAATGGGAAAAACAAAACAAAACAAAACAAAAAAACAGAAGAGAATATTCAAGAACTGTAGGACAGTTTTCAAAATATGTAACGTACATATAATTAGTATATCAGGAGAAGAAAAAACCAGAGCAAAATAAATATTTGAAGTAATAATGATCAAGAACTCTCTAAAATTAATGACAGACACCAAATCACAGATCTAGGAAGCTCAGATAACACCAAGCAGAATAAATACAAAAACAAAAATAAAAAACACCCCCCTTAGGTATATCACATTTAAAATGCAAAAACAAAACCAAACAAAAAACAAAGACAAAGAGAAAATTGAAAAAAAAAAAAAAAAAAAGGAAGAGAACACCTCACCTATAAAGGACCAAGAATAAGAATTACAATAAACTTATCAGAAACCATGCAAATAAGAGAATGGAGTGATATATTTAGTGTTATGAGGAAAAAAACACCAACCAAAAATTCCATATCCAGCAAAATTATTCTTCAAAAGTCAAGGAGAAATATAGACATTCTTTAACAAAAACTGAAGGAATTCATTGTCATCAGACCTTCCTTACAATAAATGTTACAAGAAGTTCTTCAAAGAGAGAGAAAGTGATATCAGAAACTCAGATCTAGCTAGGCACTGTGGCTTAAAGCCATAATCTTAGCTACGTGGGAGGCTGAGACCAGGAGTGCAAGGCTGCAGTGAGCTGTGATTGTGCCACTGTACTCTGGCCTGGGTGACAAAGTGAGACCCCATATCTAGTATTAAAAAAAAAAAAAAAAAAAGCCTGGCCAACGTGGTGAAACCCCATCTCTATCATAAAACACAAAAACTAGCCAGGCATGATGGTACATGCCTGTAATCCCAGCTACTTGGAAGGTTGAAGCCAAGAATTGCTTGAACCCAGGAGGTGGAGGTTGCAGTGAGCCAAGATCACACCACTGCACTCCAGCCTGGGTGACAGAGCGAGACCCTGTCTCAAAAAAACAAAAACAAAAGAAAACAAAAGCAAAAACTCAGATCTGTGTAAAGAAAATAAGCGCATTGGAGAAAGTATAAATAAAGGTAAAATAAAATCTTTCATTTCTCTTGATCTAAAAGATTACTGCAGTTTAAGGGAATAATATTAATATAATGGGTGTTGATAGCATATAGATAAGTAAATAAATGACAACAATGTCATAAGGGACAGGAGAGAAGAATTGGGAATGTTCTGCTATAAAGTGCCTGTGCTACAGGTTAATAATGCTATTTGAGCATGAACTTACATTAGTTAGAAAGGTATGTTGAAAACTCTAGAGGAATCAATAACATTTTTTAAAAAGCCAACTACAATGCACTGAGAGAGAAGATAAAATGCACAATTAAAACCAAACAAGGTAGTAAAAGAAGTCTCTGACAATGGATAGAAAACAGTTACAAACATAGTTGACACTCCCAGAAATATATTAATCATTGCTTTAAATATGAATATCTAAATATGCCAATTAAAAATTATCAAAGGAGATTTTTAAAAACTAGATTCAATGTATGTTGTCTACAGAAACACATTTTTAATATAAAGACTGATAGATTATAAGTAATGGGGATAGAGAGAGACATCCTGGTCAACACGGTGAAAATGTCTCCGTGCGCCTTTAGTCCCAGCTACTCGGGAGGCTGAGGCAGGAGAATTGCTTGAACTCAGGAGGCGGAGGTTTCAGTGAGCCGAGATCGCACGACGGCACTCCAGCCTGGGCAACAGAGCGAGATTCCGTCAAAAGAAAAGAAAGCTGGAATAACTCTACTAATTTCAGACAAAACAGACTTCAGAACGAGAGAAATTATCAGGAACAAAGAAGGGCACTAAATAATAATGAAAGGATCAGTTTTCCAAGAAGGTATAACAATCGAATAAAGCTGATAATTTATCCAGATTTTTTCCCCAAGGGATTTCGAAACAATTATTTGACTGTATAGCTTGTGCAAAATACACTCTAATGACAAAGAGCACTGTAATAAAATGACCTTAAACTGTTTCCCATAATCATATTGTTAGTAATAATACAGAATTGTAATTTTGAAACGATTATACACACACATAACTATAAAGAATACTGTCTTATCAGGACTTATAGCCAAGTGCAAGAGACAGACATAAAAGCTAATAATCATGGCAACATGATAAATAATATAATAGAGATATGAACAAGATTCGAGGATAATAGCCAGGAGGAAATACTGAACTTTTTGTGATAAGGTCAGGCAGAGCTTCCCAGAAGAAGTAACAATTGCACTATATATGAATTTCTAGTACAAAGTGAGAACGGCAATCCAGGCCAAGAAAATTTACGAAGACAAAGGCATGGCTTGGTTGGAAAGCTACAAAAATGCTTTGACAGGAACGGGGAACACCGTATACCCAGAAAAGAAGGCTAGAAATATGGAGAAGTGAGCGACTAAAGTAGGCAAAAGGGCCTTGCGTACCAATGTAAAGAGCTTATACTTGAACCTGTAAATGATGATACACCGTGGACAATTAATATCAGGTAAGGAACATAATCAGATTTGCCTTAGAGAAAGATTACTAAACAGTGGTATAGAGGCTGGAGGGTGTTTTAAAAGAGAGGGAGACTAGAGGCATAGAGTCCACCATTTTAGAAGCTTACCAAATGCTCTAAATACCATTTCCCACTGAAAGGAACCAGGACTCCTTGGAGAAATAGCTGATTCCATGTCTAAGGCAAAAAAAAAAAAAAAAAAAAAAAAATTAAATTAAATAAATGTAAAAGATGAACCTGGATCATCTTGTCATGCCACAGAGCAAGGAAGCCATCAAGAGCCACAAGGGTCATGTCAAAAGGCTTGGGGACCAATTGACAGATAGGATAATTTTAGTGTAAAAAGAATAATGTAATGGATTGAAGCATCTCAAATTTGGTAAATTCTTTAAGATCATAATACTACTACAACAAAATATCCAATAAGGGCCACCTTTGGAAGAATTTAGGAAACAAAATTATTATTGTAAAAACTGGCAAGTAAAGGGGGAAAGTCAAATATTTATCCTGACTTTGTTATATGAACTCTGTCTCAAGGCAACAAAATACTGGATGGAAATAATTTTATAGAGAATTTGAGCTATACATGCAGAAGGGATTTTATAGAGAATTCCAGCTATACATGCAGAAGAGATAATAAAATCAAATATTACCATTTTGCAGACCCTAAGAAAAAATAATGGATCTAAGTAATGGTCATCAATGGCTGTTAAAACCACTAGGTGAACAACTGATGAGGAACTTTATAAAAATGGATCAGGTTGGTAACACCTGAACCCACTGATCTTCTTAACACAGACATTATATGAATCCCAATGTTAGGTAACAGAAAGTACACACCACCACCTGTGCTACTCTTGCCAAAACCTTGAATCTGAACCTGATCGAATCTCTAGACCCAATTACCAATTTACAGACACTACAGGGGACAGAGGAGCATGTAAAACAACCCAGCAGTGATGTCATTAGCAGATTGCAGAATGTTGGGCATGCAACAGGACAAATGACCTGATTTTGTCACTAAATAGAAGGAATAAAATAAGGACAGGAAACCTCCATATTTAAAGAGACCTAAGAGATATAGCAAACAAATGCATTGCATGGATTTGGTTTGGATCTTAATTCAAACAAACCAACTTAAAGTATCAGATAGGCAAATTTTGACAATAAATAGTTGATGGTTATGGAATTATTATTGATGTTTTAGGAGTGATAATGGTTGTGATATTTTTAAAAATCCTTGTATTTTATAGATACATGCTGGGAGTGTTTATGGATGAAGTACATGATGTCTGGATTTGTGTTGAAATAAACCTGTTAGAGGTGAAGGGCCGGGGAGGGGAATAGGGTAGATTTACAGATGAATTGACATTGATCCCACGTTGATAACAATTGCCTTATGGTTACTTTCTTATGGGGGTTCTCTGCATTACTCTTATTTTATATTTATTTGAATTGTTTTATGATAAAACTTTCTTGAAGTACATATTGCTGGGCCCACTGCAGAGCTTCTTAATCAGAACCTCAGGGGACAAGACTCACTAGTGTGCTTCGATATAAAGCCCTCCAGCTGATTCTGCAACACACTGAATTTAAGGAACAGTGTTCTATGGATAACAATCCCCTCCCATTTATATCTCCAGTTCTAACCTCTCCACTAAACCCTAAACTTATATATCAAAATGCCAATTTGACATCTGCAGTGGATGCCCAAGAGGCATCTCAAACCATACATGGCTGAGAAGAGGTATTGGTTTTTGCCCCAAACCTGTTTGACCCCAGACTTCTCCATCTTAGTAAATAGGACCACAATTTACCCCGTTGTTAGAGTTAAAAACACAAGAGTTTCTGCATTCTTCTCTTATTCTCATTCCCTACCTCCATCCATCAGCAGGCCTTGTTTTACTTCCAACGTATACCCCGAACCTGTCTGTTTCTCCTATCTCCATACCTACCATCTTTTAAGAAGTCACCATACAATTTGCCTGGACCCCAGCCCCAACCCTAACCCCTACTCCTATCCCTACTCTTACCCTAACCCTATTACTGCTGCAACAAGGCTGTATCACAAACCACCCAAGGACATAGTGGTTTACAATAACAAGCATATATCACAGGCCTGCTGGTTGGCTAGGCAGTCCTGTTTCAGGCTACAGTCATAGTGCATTGTGGAAATAAAGGTTCATGTAGGTTGGGCAACCTGGAGGCCTGGCTTCTGGTGGCTCTGGGGATGAGCTCAGATCTGAAGCACATGCTATAGTCCCAAGGGTTTCTTCCAGAAAGGCTGGCTTAAGCTGAAATGGATGCTGACAGTAGCCAGCTAGGGTTCTTCCATAGACTTAATGCTTTAAGGCGATTCACAGTGGTGAAGCCATCACCAGAGAGATGTTCCTCACTAGCACCTCTATAGCTCCCCTTATGTCTGCAGATTGCCTAGGTTCAAATCTTGACCCTGTTGTTACTTGTGTGACCTTAAGTAAGTTGCCTAACCTCTTTGTGCCTCATGGAAGTGGGTATAATAAAAATACCGATCTCACGGGATTTTTGTGACAATTAAGCCTTAGAACTGTGCCTGGTTCTTAGTAAATGCTTAATAAGTATTAGCTATTATTAGTAATGGTCTCACCATCTTAAAGGAAAAGACATTAATATATCAAAACCCTACTTATAGACCTGTCTTCCCCCTTTAAGATGGTAAGACTATTACCAACAACTTTCAGTGGCTTGTAACAACAAACATTTATTTCTTGCTCGCAGTTCTGTGGGTCCCTGGGAAAAAGAGGAGCTCTTCAAACTGCCCGGCAGGTTCTGGTTGGCTCCATGTGTCTCTCATTCTGGGACCAGTGACTACTTGGAATTTGCTCAAGGCAAGTCAGGAGTCCAAGAGTACTAGCCAAACCACCCCCAGGATGTGTAAGGCCTCTGGTTTGGTTTAACATATGTTGTCTGCTCACATTCTGTTGGCGAAAGCAAGCCAATAGCCAAACCCCAAATCAGTGGGAAGGGAAGCCAGAGCAGGGCAGAGAGGGAAGAGAGAATTAGGAATAAGTAATACCATCTACCACATCAGACAAGTCAATAATTACAATGAAGTGAGTGCTGGGTTTGGAAAGTACAGGGATTTTGAGATTACAGCAGTGGAGGCAGAGCACACGCCATCATCTAAAAGGGATCCACCCTGCACCTTCCTCTTTCCTGCTGCTCATTCATCCATTCCAGGGGATTCAGCAGCTACCCAGGTCTACACAAGCAGTGCCAACTCCACACCTTTGTGGGTCTGCCTGCCTGTCATTGCTACTGGGCTACTGGGAAGTTTTAAGGGCCCTTCAAATCCTTCTCTCTTGCTGCCAAGTCTTCCCTCCTCATGTCACATCCTGGTACCAATAGCTACTCATTGCCCAAGTCAGAAACCTGGGCATCCCTTCTCCCTCCCCATCCCTGGCCACAACTAATCAACATCAAGCGTGGGAATACAGCTTCCTTGGTATCTCCTGAACCCTGCCCCCACTGCCATGTACCTGTGTCAGGTCATCCCAATCCCTCCCAATGACCACCCCGTCCTGCAACCAACCCCCATCTGGCCGCCACACATTTTGAGATCTCTTCACATTTTGTGATTTCTTCAAAATGTAGATTTAGTCCTATATGCACCAAACCCTTCCAGGATACATTTCTTGGCATGGCCCCAGCTTACCTCCTCATGACATGGCCTGTTAATCCTCTCTTCTTCTCTTGGGTTCCGTGTGTAGCCAGGCTAGGCTCCAGTCCCAAACACACTCCTCTTTCCCCGTACCTCTGTCTGTAACACCCTCAACCCCCTTCTCTGGTTAGTTCAGCTCCTGGCTGGGTCACCCCTTCCTCCAGGAGGCCTGTCTTGACACCAGCCTCTGAGGATCAGTCACATGGCCCTCTCTTTGCTCTCACAGCACCCACACTTTCCCCATCAGCCCCTCCCTGCCCCTGTGCTATGTTCTATTGAGATTTCAAGCCTCTGCAGGATAGGAATTGGATAATTCATGACCGTGTCCACAGTGTCTGTCAAGGGCAAGAGAGCCACACTGAACCCCAGTTGTTCTCCTAAAAGTGGAGACAATAATGTTTTAGTTGTGTTGTGAGGATGAAATGAACTAATGCATGGAAGATGCCTGCCCCGTGGAAACACGTAATGAATATATTAATAGTAAATGGTAGCTCTTACTATTTATGATGTTGACAGCATTAAATCTAAGCAAACATTTTATTGAAGTATGAAATATGTTCCGAAAAATGCGCAAACTCACAAATGTCACAGTCAGTGAACTGTCACAAATGAACACACCCTTGTGACTGGACCCTGGATACCATTATTTTTAAGCTCAAATGTCAGCTTCTCAGAGAGGCCCTGCCTGACTTCCTCTCCCATCTCCTAATTCTATGTCGTGTATATTATCTCTTTCCCCTCACTCCCATGTGAACTTCAGGAGAGCAAGATTTTTTTTTTTTTTTTTTTTTTTTTTGGTCTATTTTGTTCAGTTCTGTATCCCCTGCTTCCTAGAATAGTTCTGGACACATAGTAGCTGCACAATAAAAATTTACCAAGAAATGAGTGAGCGATTATTATTTTCATTTCTTTAAGCTCCCAGGCGCTGCAGCACGGTCATGGCCGAGCACTCACGTCCTCCCAGGTGAAGCAGCGCTGGGCCTGGACCAGCCACACCTGGCCCGGCTCTGAGCTGTGCTGGGCTGGGTCCGGGCTTCCTGCCGCCCACGGCTCCGGGTTCTTCCGCCTCACTCCTGGCCCGTGAGCCTGGCTCACCTCACCCTACCCACGTTCACTCTGCGTGCAAAAAATAAAATAATAACAACAGCAACAATAATAATCTCATCCGCCCTGGAGACCACCAGTGCCCCCGTGGCATCCCTCAACGACTCTCTCGCGAGGTCCGAAACACTCCGGGCGGTGGCAGCCGCCCACCCTGGGGACGCGCTCCTGGCCGCGGGAAAGCCCCCGGCCAGGCTCCATCTACGCACAGTCAGACCCTCCCGCCGTCTGAAGGAGGCTTTTACTCTTCAGCCTAGTCCAGTGGCAGAGAAGCTAAGGCTGCAAGAGGCGAACGCGGACAGTCAGATCTGACTTCGAATTCCGCGGTCATTGCTGCCAGGCATACCACGAGGACGCGCGGTGACCACCACCATGGCCTTCGGCTGCCAAAGGTTTCCATCGACCTCTTTCCCATCACCAGCATCGCAGCGGGAAAGAATGTGCCTGGCGCCGTTCTGGGCACTGGGCATGAGGTGGTGAACAAAGTCCTCCAGAAATAAACCGGATAATGAGCCGGGCAGCGGCCGGGGCAGGAAGGGACCTTCGCAGAGAGTGATCAAGCACAGCCCCTCCGAGGAGGCGACGTTCAGCTGAGACCAGGGTGACGCAAAGGTGTCGGCTGGTTAGGCACCTGTGAGGAAGGAGGAGCCGGCAGAATGCCAAGTAGAGGGAACAGCAAATGCCCGGCTCCTTGTATAACCACTGCCTCAGTTATCTTCCTCCAAACCTTGAGAGGGGGCAACTTTGCTACATTTCACAGACGAGGAAGCTGAGGCCCAGAGTGTGAAGGAATTTACAGAGCTGGGATTCGAACCCCGCGCTACCGTCAGTCCATCCCGGGCTCTGTCCAGCCGGTACCGCGCGCCGCCCCCTTCCTCCCGCACCGTGACCTTAACTCGGCACGTGCTGGCCCCTCGGGCCCCCCAGCCCCCGTACATTGTCTCACTCAGCTCTGATTGTGGGGAGGGGGACGGACCGGGGGGCGGGGGACGTCTTTCCGAAGGATGGCTGGAAGCAGCGCGCAGCCAGGGGCCGGGGGTTAGAGACCCCCACCCCCGCTCGACGTTAGGGACTCCGCGCTTCCCCGCCCCCGCCGCGGCCGGCCGGCGCTGCCTCTGTCCATGGTCAAAGCACCCGGGGTAATCCGCCTTTCTCTTCCGCCCGCCGGGCCCCATTCATATTCTAATCACAGCGCGGCCGGCCCGCGAACGGCCACTTTATCGGGGCCCGCAGGAGACGCAGCTTGCTCCCCCCGACTTCCACTTCCAGCACCCCCCCGGCCCTTGCCCCCCTCTTTCTGCACTTTCAACTCCGCCGAGGAGGGGGTCCCTGGGAAAACCGCGTCCCCACTTGGACGCCGGGGCTTCTCACAAACTTCGAGGCCGACTGGGGGACGGCGGTGGGGTAGGGAGGGCAGGGGGAGGGCGGAGGAACAGAGACAGACAGACTGACAGAGTTACGGGAAGAGGCGCGGGGGAGGGGGAGGACGGTACAGAGAGACCGAGGGGGATAGAGACAGAGAGGGGCAGAGTCCTAGGGGGAGACAAAGAGAAGTGGAGGCAGGGTCTGGACAGAGACACTTGCAGAGACTATTTCTCCAAGGAAGGAGAAATAGAGGGACAGAGACAGAGGCACAGAGGACGAGAGGGACAGAGAGCTAGAGACAGACAACGGGAGACAGGCGAAGAGAGCGAGATGGAAGGAGAGAAACCGGATGAAGGACCCAGGCCCAGAGGAAGACAGAAAGTTCTGGAGGTGGCGAACCAGCCACTCACCTCCTACCCGCCTAGCGGCCTTCTCACGCTCAGATTGGGGGATGGGATCTTAGGGTTTCAGTTCCCCTTCCCCGCCCTTTCCCCCTCAAGCTCGCCTCACTCCCCCACGCGTGTCTGTGGATCCGCGTGTAAGGGGTCAAGACATATCCCCGCCCGCATTCCCAGGGCCACCACCAGAAATCTAACCCAGGACCAAAATGGGGGGTGGGGGCGCAAGAGAAGGAAGGGAGTGGGGCCCCACTCGTGGTAGCGCAGGCGACTCCCCAGGCTCCAGGAGTTCCCCGCGGCTCCCCACCCCCCGCTCCCCTCCCCGCCTGCCTGTGCTACGCGGGGCCCGATGGCGGGGAAGGGCCGGGAGGGGGAGGGGGCCACATCTAAGCCAATTTTGATTTCGCCTATAATGAGTGCCGGGCGAAGGCTGGAGAAGGCCTCTGGAACTTTAAATAAGAAAAACGTTGCTAATGCTATAATAGAAGGGGGAAGTCGGAGGGCTGGGATTGCGTCGCTCTGAGCCCCCCTTTTCGGAGGCGGCTTTTCTTATTCAAAACAGGCCCACAATGGGCTTCACAGTGCGCCTCGCCACGGCCCCATCTGACGAGCGGCCATTCATCAGGCCGGCTGGCCTATCAATGACATTGCTCCCATCGGGGCTCCTATAAAATGATGCTTTTTCCCATGAAACATCCGCAAACATTTTGACGGGTTTGGCTTTGCCCGGCTGGATTACTGAGTGTCCCCTCGCTCGCTCGCTTTTTCTCTCTCCCCCTTCACCGAGCTCGCTCCCTTCTCACCCTCTCTCTCCTCTTTTCTTCTTTCTCTTTTCTTTCCTCTTCTTTTTCTTTTCTTTTCCTTTCCTTCTTTATCCTTGTGCCCCCTCACACTCTGCGTCTCTCTCTCTCCCCTTCTCCCTCCCTCACTCCCTTCCTCCCTGGGCATCTCTAGCACAGGGGATCCCCAAACATCAGGACTTTTGGGGGGCGCCTGTGCTGTCCATGGGAAGAGCATGCATTGTGGGTTACTGGAGGAACCCGACATGGATTCCACAGGTTAGTGCTACTGATGGGGGGTTGGGGGGATACATTGGGAGGGAAGGAGAAGGGAGAGGGGGAACTTTAGAAAGAAGTTGGGAAAAGTTCAGACGGGTTAACTTGACAGTGGAACCCCAAGGAATAACGGAGAGCTTGCAGAAGTTTTCAATTGGAGGCGATGTGTGTAAGTGGATGAGTGGAAGTATGTATATAAGCGTGTGATTGTGTACGTGTGTGTGTTCGTGCGCGCGCGCGAAGGAGCGCGCTTTCGCTTGCCCTGGACACAAAGTTACGTAAAGATGCGCTGGCTCGCGGCGAGCTCGAGGTGCCACTTGCAGAAACTTTGCCAGCCGACCGCCCCCTCCCGGGCCCGGTCCTCCTCCGGTATGGGGGCCTCGGAATAGCGGTGCGCTCGGGTTCTGGCGGCCAGGGCCGGGAAGCCGAGCGGAACGCCCCGAGGCAGGGGAGGGTGACTGCTTCGCACTGCGCCTGGGAGGTGGGGACCGAAGCTCCGGCTGGTAGAGACGCGCAGCTGGAGGGAGTGGCGGCGGCGAACCCGGTGGTCCTGGGGAATCCACAGAAACGGGAGGTGGGAGTCCTGGGCTGTGGGGGCGGGCTTTTAGCTTTTCTGCCAGGAAGGGGCACCCAACGCCGGGCTCCACTCGGGGGCTGTGACCTTGCTGGAGGGAGGGCAGGACGCAGAATAGCTCGCTAAACTCGGCGTTGGGGTCTGCAAACTGCTCTGCAGTTCAAGAGTTGCTGGGCGTCAGGTTTTGGGGGCGCCGCGGTCCTTAACAACGAAAAAGGGATGCCAAGGAATCTTTCACAACAAAAATGCCCGGTATCTCGGTTCTTCCTCCAGTAGTTTTCGCCACCTCCCACTCCTAGCACCTTTGAAGAACCGTCACACTTCTAGATCTGTTACGCTTCCTAAGTCCCATGCAGGTGGAAGTTCTCTTACAGTTCACCCACCCCCCCAGGCTCATTCTTGCAACCAAGCTATTCTCATTTTGGCCCCGCTGCAGCCTCAGGGTTTCTTGGGGTGATGAGGTCAGGGAGAAGCAGAAATAGGGCAGTGGACGCAGCCTGGGCCGTGGCGAGGTTTGAGAGAATGCCTGCACGCATACGCTGCTGGGCATTGCAGCGCGGAGCAACAAGTGCCTTCCAGCCCCGGCCGTCCCCTAAGCATGCACGTCCCTTCCTTGAGCAAATAAATGCCGCACGAATGTCTCCCCAACTCCACCCCTAGGCAGGCTGGATATGGAAGTGGGGTGGAGGCTGGGATCATGGGGCATTGCCCCAGAAGGTCTTTCCTCAGTCCCTGCAGAAATATTTAAGCCCTCTCCAGGTTTCCGCTGCAGCCCTGGTGGCCCGGACACCGGGCTGCTCTTGCCAGGGGGGATATTCGGTGTTTTAGGGTAGTTGTCGATCTCTGATTCCTAGAGTCAAGGCCCTCCCTGATTGCTCTCCTCTGGGTGGGTGTGAGCCCCCAGGGAGTGGGGAAAGGCTAAGCCCCGAAGTTCTCCTTCCTATACCCGATGACAAACGAAGGCAAGGAGAAGAGTCGCCTGCCCGCGTGCGCCTCCGGACACAGCGGGCCCCGCTGAGGTCTCTGCTGGCGGTAAAGCGGGAGCCCAGAGAAGGAAAAGCGCCTTTTCCACCATTTTTTCATCTCAAGCGCTGCGCCTTCACCACCTCCTGAGAACCCTAACATTAAAAATGCATATCCTTAACAAAATTAAACTCATGTCTGCAGAGTTTGTGGCCAAGTATTTTCGAGCGCCCCACGCAGGGACATAGGGTCTGCCTACATCGCAAACCTGCAGAGTGGCCCAGCTGGGGTTTTTAGCTGCCTCCTCCACCTGACCAGGGCCCCTTGGTACTTCTGGGGAGGACTGTGGGGCTGTGGATACGTGGTGTTTTCTGTTCTGGATGCAACTGGTGGTCGTGGGAGCACCGGGTCCTCTTCACCTCAACTGCAAACACTCCAAAGAGGTTCTGAAACAGAAATCCTTTCCCCATCCACCTCTCCCCCTTTTGTATACCCGAGATATCCCTAGGTCACCACCCTGAACGCAAAATCAAAAGTTTTGGTACACGACAGTGTGAAGAAATGACAAGAGGCGCACCAGGTGACATTTCACTCGGACTTGCAAAACCGACGACGACAAGGGAAGTGCGGCTCGGCGCGGTCCAGTCCAGAAGCCTTCCCTCACCTCCCTTCCAGAGAATTTAATCCAATTAGCTTTTCTTCTGAGTTTCCCTTGTTATGTAAAGGTCCTTTCTCCTTGGCTTGCAGAGACGGGCGCTCCACGGAGCAGTTCAATTCTGCTCCTTTTGTATAAGATCGCGCGCGATCAGAACCAGGATATTGCTGTTATTATTTCATTCCGAAAGGACTGGAACAACCGACTCACAGCAAGTGCTGGGGCGAAGTAGGAAACGTCCAGGATAAGAGAGGCGGGCGAGCTGGGCCACTGTCCCTTGCTCTTAAAAGGAAAATCCCCGCGAAGTGCCTCGGGCCCGGGAGAACAGTTTTGCAGGGGCCAGAGCTCTAGTGGCCTGCTTTGGGGCCACTTCAGCATGACCTGCGGAAACGCGCCCCTTTGTTTCGCACACCGAGCCAGTAATATATTCCTCGAGTTTCCCCAAAATACTCGACAAGTGTGGAGCTAAGACAATGACCCCGTCGGGGGAAGCTGGACAGCCGGCGCGCGCCTCCTGGGCCCTAGGCTCTCTCGCGGCCGAGCCGGACAAGGCAAAGCCCCAGGCTGCGGTGCGCCGCGGTGCTCCTGCAGGAGGCAAAGGCGACAGGCGCGCGCAGGGGCAGTCGAAGCACCTTCTGGCCGGTGCGCGGTTTGCAGTAAGCGCAGGCGCGCGTTCTGCTCGGCCCACGCTACAGCCCCACGCCGCGCAAAAGTGGGTGCTGAGCCCCGCGTGGCCTGCCCTCCCCACGCGGGCCACCGGCAGCTGTGTGTTTGTGTCCGCCGGGTCCAATCTGGGCTTCTCTGCCTGGGAGATCGTTGCTCAGTTACTCAAGTTATCCGGAAATTCCAGAACGATGGGGGAAAGTGGGTAGAATTTTAGACCACCGAGAACTTGTGCAAAGTGGGCCGGGCCGGCTCGGTCGCCTACGCAACAGACGGATCATTTCTTTTAAAACGGGATGGCGCGTTAGAGAGGGCCACTGCCAAGCTGGAGCTGGAAACTTCTGCCTCCATCCACTTTCCGCTTCCATCTCCAGAACCCAGAGCTGAGGCGGCCAAAGTACTCCTGGAGCCGGATTTGAGTTCCCCGGGTCGCATCAGTAGGAGGGCACGCTAGTCTACAGGCCCCCAGCTCAGCACAAATTCTGTCTAAAATTCTACCACCAAATTAATTATATGCCTTTGTGGGCCCGGTGTAGGGATGTCCAGTGGCCTTGGCGCCATGCCCACAAGGCAAAGTGCGTCCTGGAGGGAACAGAGCCCGAGTCTCCTCCATTCTAGATGCCCAGGCACAGCCCTGGGGAAGGAGCCACTGTCTGCGGGCTTGGGAAAGCAAGGAGCCGGAGGTCCGAGCCTTGCTCCGGTGCCCAAACCAGGCAGTCTCGCCCTCCCTGGGCGTGTGTGTGTGCGTGTGTGTGTGCATGCGCGCGGGCGAACGGGGCATGTGCGCCCCCAATTCTGCCACCTGCTAAGCGCGGGCGTCTGGATTTGTCAGCGGGGTCAAGTGAGAACCACACGGTACCAGGGTTCCGGGTCCCCGAGGCTGCAACCCTTGATGGCGCAGACGCTGCACGCAGGCTGGGCCCTCGGAGTCCCGGATTCAGCACGCGACTCCGTGCGGCAGCCTGGGACAGCGCGCTTTCCTACCCGGCCTGCAGGTCCCAGAGACTCGGAAAAGTTTGCAGGGGCCGCCCAGTGCCTCGGGCCTGGGATTTCCAAAGCCGCGCCCGCCCTCCTCCCCAGCGCGTCACCATGGAGACTGCTGGAAGTTTGTGGTAGAAAACAGACCTGGCGCAAAGCAAAATATTATGAGTGCAGTTGGGGTGACTTCAGGGGGGCCGGGGGACCGGAGGGCAGGAGCGGGAGCCAGAGGCAGAGGCTGACAACAAAGGGCCCAGTGCGAGGAAGAGAGAGGAGTTTGCAGGGGCCCTCCCCGCCGCTGTGTGAGTGCTGGACCATCCTGCTTCCCAGAGGCGCCGAGGTCTAATTTCTCTCCAGCAGCTATACCTTTTCTCAGCCCGCCTTGGAGCCCTTGCTCCCTCCCTTCCTCTCCGGATTCTCTTCCAGCCTCCCCCCTCACCCGTCCCGAGGTTAGGCGCCAGCTGGGCAGTGCGCCCGCCTCCCTAAGAGCCACAGGCTCACCAACGTGAAAGGTTCTGGCTTTTCTTCCCCACGACCCGTGGGTCGCCCAGGGTGAGTTTCTCACCCCCTATCTCAAACCCGATCTGAAAGGGTGATGGGTTAGAATAAGGCGGGAACAGAACGAGAAGAGAAGGGAGTGTCTGGCCAGAAATCTTGGGAGTGGGAATGGGTAAAGAGGAGATTCTGATTCCCACCCCCCACCCCCACCCCCACTTTTTACAGTAAGAAAGGCGCTAGGTCGTGATTCCAACTCAGCCACTTGTAATGTGACTTTAGGTTAATCTTCTAGCCTTTCCAAGATTATTTTTAATTGCCTGTAAAATGAAGGGTTAGACAGCTCACAGGCTGGGATTCTCTGACAACGTAGACATTTCCCTCTATTCCTTTGACTTTACTGTAGAATCCAGGAAGCAATATATGGGCTGGTTACCACTATCTGAACTATGACCCACTGCACAATTAGTTAATTTCTCCTCGAACTAATAATACACTATTTTTTGCAAGTCATTTAGGATTTTAAGAGTCAAGAACCATGAACAACTCTTTTAAAAGGCCCAGATGTCCTTTCTCATTGCCCACCTGCAGTGCATTTCTTAATTGTTTGGCCAACTCCCTCCATCCCCAAAGGATTTACTAAAAGACACTAGACTTTATGGGGCTGTATCCAGTGCCAATTTAGGGAACACTGAAATGCTTCTAGATGATGAAGCCAGCATCACAGACCCTCACATATGTTAGACAGGAATGCACATTGGTCAATGTGCTAAAATGCAGCCATCAAAGGAAAATCACTCTACCCTCCACTGCTCAAGGTTTTGGGAAGACGTCTCGTCTCACGCCGAGGCACCCCTCCTGATGACAATCTGGGCAAAGGAGCCCTTCTTCTTTCCCTGAGATTCCATTGCCTCATTTGCAAAAAAATGGATTGGATGTAAAAGTTGATATGGTCTGTTGGGTTGGTGCAAAAGTAATTGCGGGTTTTGCCATTGTGGCAAAAGTGCCACAGTGGTAAAACCCGCAATTACTTTTGCATCAACCTAATGAAATTCTACCTCTCAATGATATGCCTATGTCGTGTTTGTCTTCTCACATCTATGTGAAATCTTCTGGGTGCTTTGTTTATAGAGTAGTTTTACTGACATTGAGCCTCCCAGGCACTCCATGAGCATGGCATTACTGTGAAGCATAGGGTTTTTCTTTCATTTCCAACATTTTAAGACTGATTTTTAAGCCAAGTTGGTCTGTTTGCCTCAGCGTCTTTTGCAAAAAGGCTGAGAAGATATAAAATGATGACATCACAAGCTGGGATGCCAGACACTCAGGTTTCCACTCCACAGGTCCCTGAGAGCCCACCCTATATGTTCTGCAGGTCACTTGGGAAACTCTTCAGCTGCTCCTCTGATGACCCTAAGGCTCTGCAGGATGGAGACGGTGGGAGAAACCCCCAATGTTGTTTTTACCTCTTCCGCTCTATTTTAGATATTTGCAATTTTATTAAGGTTTAGGGGAGAGAGAATGAACTTGAAGAGTTTATTTGGAGGTATCAGGTAAAAGTGAAATTTTATAAAAAGAAGAAAACAAAGAGGCTACTTTGGGTTTTATTCAGTCTCACTTCCTGACTACCTGCTGGGTGGCAGACCCTGAAGTTGAACAAGGTCGCAGTCCCTACTGTCAAGGACTTCAGAATGCATTTAATAAGAGAAGGTATGGACACACTGAGAGTGGTGAGCACTACAAGGAACATAAAAGTTGAGTCATTTTGGAGCCTAGAGGAAAGGATGCTCTCTCTTGCTGAGTACCTACCATGTATCAGCTCTGTAACAGGCACTTTTTCACACATTAGCCAATGAAGCCCTATCACAACTCTGCATAGTCTCTTTTTAGGCTGAAGGAGGGTCTGAAACCTGCCTGAGGTCACAACTGGTACATGGCAGAGCTAGATTGGAGAGCAGACTAGGGAACACTCATGCCTTCTCCCCACCCAGGCCATATCACCTAGACACTGCTGTCATGATATATCAGTGTTTAGTTATGACAATGGCTTTAGGTGGATTTGAATCCCACTTGGTGAGAAGGGAAACAGGTGGATGAGAGTGGAGAATCAGAATGTTGTCTTCCCTGGGCTCCAGAAAAAAACCCCTCTGAAGGAATCCTGTGACTCTGCCTTTGAGGAGGATTTTAAATGGTGGCAGCAATGGGAGGCAGTGTATCACAGCAGTTGAGTAGAGATTTGGGTCACAGACAAATCTTGGCTTTCTTCATTCATGTGTTCATTCATTCATCCAAGAAGACTATGTGTCTCCTATGTGCCCAGCATTCTGCTAGATACTGGGCTTAACAAAAATGTCATCTTTGCTTCTCTAGAGCATAAGTCCCAGACTCACAAATAAGTAAACACAAAAATAGATAATTTCAGTAAGTGATTAGCAGTATGAAGGGGGGAAGAAAAACCTATCTGGAGAAATAAAGACAGAGCATGGTGATGGGGTTGCTGCCTTCAGAGGGTGGCTCTGCCACATAAAGCTGCGAGCATTTGGTCTGGAAGCTTAACGTTGCTGAGCTTCAATTTTCTTATGGGATTGATAAAACCAGCTGATAGAGCTGTAGTGAACATGAAATATGAAAGTGGTAATAGTTAACATACGTTCGATACTTACTACGTCTTCACTTTGCTAAGCATTTTAAGTACATTATCTGTGTAATGCTCACAACAATCCCATTAAGAAGAAACTGTTATTATTAAGAAGAAACTGTTATTATTTACAGTTTAAATAGAAAAACCAACAAGTTAAAGGAAAAATTGAAACTAGAAACGGACATGTTAAATAAGTTTCTGAGCCCCAGGAAGCTGGGCTGGCAAGCTATACCTCGATTGCTTGGGAAGCTTGATCACTCTTATTGTGTGCTCCTAACTTTCCTGAGGCAGGATGCAAGTAGGAGACCTAGCTTTCCATTTGTATTTTAAAAAGCAAATGTTTTAAAAACACTGTGACAGAGAAAGGATATCCAATGGCCAGGCGCTGTGGCTTATGCCTATCATCCCTGCACTTTGGGAGGTGAGGCAGGAGGATCACTTGAGGGCAAGAGTTGGAGACCAGGCTGGGCAACATAGCGACACTCTATCTCTACAAGAAATTTCAAAAATTAGACGGGCATGGTGGTGCATGCCTATAGTCCCAGCTACTCAGGAGGCTGAGATGGGAGGATCACTTGAGCCCAGGAGTTTAAGGCTGTAGTGAGCTCTGATCACACCACCGCACTTCAGCCTAGGTGAGAGTGAGACTCTGTGTCAAAGAAAAAAACAAAAAAGAAAGGAAGGAAGGAAAAGAAAAAAAAAAAAAAGAAAAGAAAAAAGAAAAAGAAAAAAAAGAAAGCCTATCCAAGAGATGAGTAAGTGGCAGAACCAGGATTCGAGTGGAGGGCCCACAGCCCAGCCTGGCTGGCTCTTAGATCTACACTCTTAGTCATGAAGCTGTATTGACTATCTCTTCCTTTTTTTTTTTTTCATTAGGGAGAGGGTGGCAGTGGGAGGAATGCCCAATAACACACATAGCATTTTAGCAAAAGACTTGCTATTTTCTCCCTATATAAAAATGTTAAAAGTCTTTTTGGTTTTTTTGTGACAGAGTCTTGCACTGTCACCCGGGCTGGAGTGCAATGGCTCAATCTCGGCTCACTGCAACCTCTGCCTCCCAGGTTCAAGCAATTCTCCTGCCTCAGCCCCCTGAGTAGCTGAGATTACAGGTGCCCGCCACCGCGCTGGCTGATTTTTTGTATTTTTAGTAGAGACTGGGTTTCACTGTGTTGGCCAGGCTGGTCTCGAACTCCTGACCTCGTGATCCACCTGCCTCAGCTTCCCAAAGTGCTGGGATTACAGGCGTGAGCCACCACATCCAGCTAAAATAATCTTTTGAACTGTAAGGGCAAAATTTATAATTGTTGTTGACAAAAATAGGGACGTAAGTAAATCATTCATACCTTTACTACACATATGAAATGTACTTTCATCTTTTTTTGGATTCACTCAGACTTTGGCTAATATTTGCTTTGTCTCTGAGAAAGTCAAGGCTTCATTCATGCAACAGGAAGAATAATAGAATGAGGCAAAAACAATTAAGTAATATGATAATATATGGAGCCTTTAGGTAACTTAATATATTGCATCTAGAAGTCATTCACAGATATGTGTTAAAATATGGCTTCAGGGGTATATAGTGTGACTTAGTGAAAAGAACATGAGCTTTGCCATCAGACAAGGTTCAAAACCTGTATCAGTTACATTCTTGCTGTGTGATCCAGAGCAAATTATCTTACTTCTCTAAGCCTCAGTTTCCTTCTTTGTGAAAATGTCTACTCACTACCTTCTAGGATGGTTATGAAAATTCAGTAAGATTGTACATGTTAAGTATTTGATTTAATGCCTGAATCCTAAAAGTTGCTCAGTAAATGGCAGATATTATTATTATTATTAACAATAATTATCTGGGCTTCCTACACTTTATCCTAGGTGCCTAGTTGGGAAAGGGGATAAGAATACCAAAAAAAAAAAAAAAAAAAAAAATGTAGACTGTTTTAGAATACCTAGATGTGCTTGTACTGTGTAGATACAACCCCAGTTTTAATGTTTCGATAAGTATTTTTTTTCTGAAGGGTTTAGACCAAAAGACTAATTTTATTTTTATTTTTCCACCTTCCCCACGAAGAAGGCATTTTGTGTGCCCCTGTTTGCCATTATTTCATCCTTGTGTTTTCCAGTCTGTTAAAGGAAGTGGAAAATGTGTCTTTGTCGAGGCAACACCTGTGGGCTTGAATTTAAATCCTGGAAGAGAGATCTATGGCGTACTCAGAGGTGACATATGTTGCACAACCCTGATAGAGGCCCCTCCACAACTCCTGATGCCCTTCCAGTTCTGGAATGTGATGGCCCACATTTTTCATACCTCTTCCTCTTGCCTTCCCCCGACCCCAGCCCCCTCAACCACCCAACCCTCTTATGTTTGCAGGCATCACTGTTTTAAGGATTAAACCATTTTCACACTTGGTTTTCAGGAAGTATAAAACTCAGTTTCAAGTGAGCCATACTCGGGAACTCGTTTTAGCAGGATGCTTAGAGAGTTTGGTTCTTTTGCCTTTCTTGCATTTATATATATATTTTTAATGTAAGGATAAAACATCCATTTGTTCTGTTTTTGTCTTTATAATTTGATGTTTACTAACATTGCAGTTTTTGAGTTCTTGAAATGTTTACCAGAGGGAAAGAGATCATAAAAAGCAGAAAAGAATGAAATGCAGCCGTATTATTTTCAGTTGAATTGAGTCCAAACTGAGGCAACTAGGGCTGGATTGACCTGTGCCGGCAGATTACGGGGTTTATGTGTGTCATATCCCACCCTCAAGGCAGGAATACTTCAAAAGATGTGTACAGTTTCCACTTTTCTGGTTGATTATTCTTCCATAAAATATAAAAACATCATTCTGCCTCCGAGCAATCAATAATTATCAGTAGAGAGGTGAACATGGACACGTTTGATTTGTGTTTTTGCAGTTGCTTTGTTTTCATTTAAAAGAACAATGAGAAAGCCTTTGAAAAGGCTGCCACCCGGTGAAGGTTAGTTAGCACTTCGTGTCCTGTGTGTTTTCCGGCTACCCAGTAATTGTGCTAAAGACTGGTAGTTAGACACAACCTAAGTGAGACTGCTGAATGTAGCAGATATTTATTTAATCCGAATGGAAATTTACCACTTCATAAGCACTGATGTCCTGAATCCATCATGTTGGAGAAAATACAGTATCAGTCAATGCAAGCAAACTAGTCTTTGAACTAAATTTTGAATGGACATTTGGATAATCTAATGAGTGATTAGTGATTGACAATTACACCTCCACGCCAGCATCTAATTTTTGAGACACAAATGCATTTTGTGAATAAAGTGACGTCAGTGCCTTTGTTTTGAATCTTGGCCATCAAATCATCGCAAGTTACATTACACTTTTGAAGAAAGAAGTGTTTCTTGGAATGTTGTGATTATAGAATTTATAATTTTTATTTATTTTTTATTTTTTATTTTTTTATTTTTTTATTTTTTATTTTATTATTATTATTTTTTTTTTTGAGACGCAGTCTCGCTCTGCCGCCCAGGCTGGAGTGCAGTGGCCGGATCTCAGCTCACTGCAGGCTCCGCCTCCCGGGTTCACGCAATTCTCCTGCCTCAGCCTCCCCAGTAGCTGGGACTACAGGCGCCCGCCACCTCGCCCGGCTAGTTTTTTGTATTTTTTTAGTAGAGACGGGGTTTCACCGTGTCAGCCAGGATGGTCTCGATCTCCTGACCTCGTGATCCGCCCGTCTCGGCCTCCCAAAGTGCTGGGATTACAGGCTTGAGCCACCGCGCCCGGCCAGAATTTATAATTTTTAAAAGTGAGCATGAGAGACTTTTTTGAGTTCTGTGTTATCTTTTTCTGAATGTGATTAGTCCAAGTTTGGGGTGTCCATACATGGAACATATTTATAATTTGTATACTGAATCTAAATGCTCATGAATAAGTCAAGTTTCTATTGAAGTTATTAGGATTTTATAAAGTTCTAGAATTGGGTCCATGGCATAAACTCAAACCCATGGTGGAACTGATGGATTATTCTCAACATTTTGCCAAGTTTTCTTCCTGGTGTTCACTTCCACTGCTGATAATAAGTCTAGGGTGAGGGAAGAAGTGGGGTGTCTTTATAAAGTTATTTGCCTCCCCAAAAAGCAAATCAACAAATTTTGTTTCATCCTTAAATGGCTACTAACCGGGCTAAAATTTCTTTTACTTTTATTTCTTTTACTCAGTGACTCCTTTTTCAAAAGCAAAATAATTTCTCCACCAAGCGTTATTGGACATCACAGAAAATAAGTCTGGCTTAGAAAGTTCTGGGAGTTTACAAGGAAGAAAGATTCCAGAGGGCTTGAGGCCCTCAGTTAAAACATTAAAACGTATAAGCATTCGAGAGAAGATTTCTAAAGCGTCGAGCCGTTGTTGTGAGAAAGGCTTTGGTCTCCGTGAACTTTTATTTTCAACTCAGTGGGCAGAGTTTTTTAGGTTTCTGTGGTTTGGGTAGGGGACCTTTTCAGAAATGCCAGGCTTTTAGAAAAAACAGAGCTTTTCTTCTAATCAAGGCTGCGTTTTAAAGTTTGAAAACTTTGGTGTGATGACAAGAATAAATTATTTCTCTGCTACGCTGGGGTTTCCTCTGGGTGCCCAGGCTGCGGGGCATTCTCGCCTCGGCTACCTCACAAGGCACAGCTGCGGAGGCGCTGGGAGTGGGAGTGCGGTCCGTCCAGACCTCGCCCCACATGTACTGGGCAGCCTCGCACCGAGGCGGGCTGAGCCTTGAGCGCTGCTTGGAAAGCCTGCCGAGCTGAGCAGTCCACCGGGGACCTACACAAGGATGCCCCACGGATCCCGTGTTCTGCTAAAAGTTTTTCTTGGCATTGAGAGGGATTTTTTAAAAAGAAATGAAATTGTATATCGGTAGCTGATGATAAACTGAGCATTTTGAGAAGGAAGGGACAAAGAAAGGGAGGAGGACCCGAAGGGAGGATGGGAGGCAAGGAAGAGGCTTCATCAGAATCATTTCTGTAATTGACAGCAGGCTGATTTGGTGAGTTTTTTCAAAATTATTAGTTTCTTTTTTATACAAGTGAGTCCCTTTTGGAAACTGAGTAGCAGATTAATCAAACTTGTAATTTTTTCCAGGCACTGTGTGAATACTTATGCATGTTACTTTATTTAACTTGCATATTGATTCTATGGTGTTATTATCCCCAGTTTACAGATGGGGAAACTGAGATTCAGACAGCCTAGGTAACGATATATCCAGGCCAAACCCCTAGTGTCAAACCAGGATTTGAACACGGATTACTGTGATTCCAAAGCCAGGCTGCTTCCTTGCTTCCTCAGCTCCAGAGCTAGAAGGAAGACCTGAGAGCTGTACATTCTCATTCACCTCCTCTACTGCATAAAGTTCAGGAGGTTCAGTCATTCCCTCATCCTGGTGGGAGACAGCTGCCATTCTTTGGAGTGCACCATCATGGGTGTCAATGGCGACTGGGAGCCACTGGCATTGAGATGTGACTCTAGCAGCAGGCTGCTGAGGATGCCCACGGGCAATCCTCCCCGAGTGGGTGCCTCCATGCAATGTGTGCCTTTCATCTCAAATCATTCTCAGAGCTTCTAAGTTCAACCTGGCACCACCACTAGGCCGGTATCTTCCCATCTGCCAGTTACTTTGGGAAATTTGACATCTTACACACATCATCAAGGGCTCCATGTCTATTTACTTACAGACATGATTTCACTTAGAATAGGTTCAACATAAAAACCTTGCTGTTAAAAGAACAGCACCTTCCATTGTATAGCATGTTGTAGTCTATAATCATGGATAGAATCATTAACAGTGCGGGCTCTGGAATCCAACAGGCTTCCTGAGAATTGGTTTTGCCATGGGCTGGATGTATGAACTCAGCAACTTAGGTAACCTCTCTGAGCCTCAGTTTGCTTTTCAGTAAAATGGCACTATTCAAATACCCACCTCATGGAGTATTGTGAGGATTAAATAAAATAATACGTAAAGGGACCAGCACAGGTCTTGGCACATCATAAAAGCTCAATAAACAAAAGCTGCTTTGAGCACCACTTGCAAGGAGAACCTTGGGGTCCTCTAGTGGCTTCCAAGACCTTTTCCCCCAACCCCCACACACAAAGACCACATAGGATGATATGGTTTGGCTCTGTGTGCCCACCCAAATCTCATCTTGTAGCTCCCATAATTCTCAGGTGTTGTGGGAAGGACCTGGTGGGAGATGAGTGAATCATGGGAGCAGGTCTTTCCCGTGCTGTTCTTGTGATAGTCAATGGGTCTCATGAAATCTGATGGTTTTAAAAACGGGAGTTTCTCTGCACAAGCTCTCTCTTTGCCTGCTGCCATCCACGTAAGATGTGATTTGCTCCTCCTTGCCTTCCACCATTATTGTGAGGCCTCCCAGCCACATGGAACTGTGACGTGAGTCCAATCAAACCTCTTTCTTTTGTAAATTGCCCAGTCTCGGGTATGTCTTTATCAGCAGCATGAAATTGTACTAATACATAGGAAAAGAAAACAAAATTTTATAGAATTTGTTCTTCCACTGTGTTCAGTCTTTTGAGGCAATATCTCATAAACCTGTGACTTGGAATGATCATTCATTCCCATTGTACACCTGGGAAAACCAGTAAGATTCAGTCACATGCATTGGTCTGTATGGCAACTGAGGTTTGTTGCTCCAAAGCTGATCCTGCTTTGTTTAAATCAGGCCACCTACATCCCAATTAAAAACTTAAAAAGAAGTGTATTTTTCATTCTGATTTTATGTGGTTATTTGAAGCTTCTTCCTTTGTTTTTCAAGAGTTTCACCTGTGTCATTGTTTTCTGTGTTTAGCACAGTGCATAGCATCTGCTAGAGTGGCTTGCACATAGTTAGTGCTTAATAAATGTTTATTTAATATATATATCAAACCGTTTTTAATATTGCAAAGGATTCCGCATCTCTTTCCTTACTTTCTAGGAAGCCTGGCCCCAAGGGCCCCTGCAAACTTGTTTGTGCCTGATAAATTACAGATTAACTAACACTCTTTGGATCCCCTACTATGTGCTAGGCATGGTGTTAGTGCTTCATTCATTCATTTCTTTCCCTCCCTCCTTTCTGTCCTTTCCTCCACTTCTATTGATCTGCTATTCTGGGCCAAGCACTGTCCTAAATACAGCAAATAGTGAGTGAATAAAATACAATCAGCACTTAAGGAGCTTATATTATTTCTTCTAATCCTCATAATAACCTCATGGGATAGTTTTTTTATTTAATAGGAAGGAAATTGAGGCCCACAAGGTTAAGTAATTTGCCTAGGGTTGCAGAGCTTACTTAGTCAATTGTTTAAGGGGAGGATTAGAATTAGTGTCTTTCTGGCTTCCAAGGCCAAGTTCTTTTAATTGTATTGGGAGATCCAAGAATCAAACAGGAAAGGTGATTTCAGGTACAGACTAAGGTGGGATGCCTTAGAGGTGGGCATGATACATTAGCTAAGACATATAATGCTTATCATGTAGGCACCTGATGTGCCTTATTCACTCAATTCTTATATAAACTCTGTGAGCTGTTACTGATATTACTCCACTTTGCAGATGAAGAACCCAAGGCTCAAGGAGGTTGAGTCACTTGCCTTAAGGTCACAGAGCAAAGAAGTCAGAATTGAATCTAGCAGTTTGGCTCGTCAGTCCATGGTCTTAACTGTTACACTGACATTAAAAACAATAATAACAAAGCCAGGTGTGCTGGCTGAAGCCTATAATCCCAGTGCTTTGGAAGGCTGAGGCAGGAGGATCACCTGAACCCTGGAATTTGAGGCTGCAGTGAGCTATGATGGTGCCACTGCATTCCAGCCAAGGCAACAGAGCAAGATCCCATCTCTAAAAAAGGTGGTCAGGACTGGGGTGCAAAAAAATAATAAAGAAAAAGAGGAAAAAAGGTGCCTCTGTCAGAAGCAAACTCTTGGGATTATGGTTGTTCCGTGTGGCTAGAACTTGCTCTGGTCCAGAATAAGCATAGTATTCTATGTGCTTTCTGTGCATTTGTTCACTTAAATCTCACACTATTAAAATGAGGTAGGCAGATTATTATTATCCATATTACGCCTAAGGAGACACCGAGGTTTGGAGAAGTTAATTTGCCTTGATTCATTGAACTAGTAAGTATTAAGCCTGAAATTCAGACAATTCATTGGTAATTAGTCACTAATCCCACCTGGTAACTTTTCCTTCTTCTAAGTGACTCTCAGGAAATGATCAAAACAAAGAAAAAATGATATGCACCAAGTCGTTTATTGAAACATTATGGAAAATAGAAACACTTGCTCAATGGAACATTGGTCGTCTTTCAAACAATGATGACTATGAAGACTGTAGTGCCCTAGGAAAAATCTACATAATAGTAGAACATTAAGAGAAAAACGAATAGAAATGCTATGTTTGCTGGAGTTACAGTTCTCTTACGTGCGCTTATAGATACGAGACTTGCGACCAATACACACAAAAAAAAGAAAAGAAAGGTAGTTACCAGGTTAGAGTGGTGGGATTGTGGGAAAATATGTTTCTCTTTTCAACATTTTAAAATGTAATTTCTGCAATAAACTTACAGGAAAGATAAAGGCATTTTGCCTACGAGAAGGATGTTTTGGTGGCTTACCTCAAAAGTTCAGGCTGGGTTAAAATCTATTCAGCTTCTGTAGCCAGGGGTGCCTGGCTCCTGAGGTTTTGGGAGAATCCACATCCCCAAACAGAGCAGGAGAGGTAAAAATAAAATAAAAACCCAAAACTGGAAAAGGCAATGATGTCAAGGATGGGATAATATCAGATGCCATGCAGAGCAAGTAACCTTGGCCTCAATGATTCTTTTCCTAATTTTATATTTTAATAATATTGTTATAGTAGAAATAGAAACAAAGAAAAAAGTCTGCTAACATTAAGTAGTAGTAGGTACACCCTTCTGCAGAAGTTGAGGGAAAATGAAATTTTTACAACCTGGTTATGCAATAATGTACATGAATGCTAGTGTTCCCAGGGATATTTTCAGAGCCGAGATCTGCTTTTACACTGAATTTATCTTCGACAGGAGATGGCACTGAACACCTTAGGTTGAATTTTCTCTAGTGTCTGAAGACTCTTGGTGAGTTCATGATCTCTGAACAAACGGCATTGGTGTATCATTGGGAGTTCCCTCGTTCTTTTCTTTTTTCTTGTACATTGCAGATAATGACCCCTTAGTTAATTTCCTTGCCTGCTTTAGAGTTTTACATACTGAGTTTCCCTAAAGAGGGAAAGGGTAGCCACATTATTGAGCACCTATTGTATGTCTGGTGTTATGTTAGACACAGCTTAGAATTCACAGTGAGACTTTAATGTGCATATAATAATTACCAGTATTATAGCACAGGTGAGTGGTTAGGATCAAGTCAGATTCAAATCCCTGCTCAGCAGCTTAACGACTGCGTGATCTTGGGCAAGTCATCACTGTGATGATGATGACAATGACAATGATGATGATGAAGGTTATGGTGCTTGTGTTGGGAGGCCATATTCCAGGAGAATGATATTAGCGTCATCTCAGGCTCACCTGTGTCCTGTTGTGATTGAGACTCCAGCTGATGAGGAAGAGACACAGAGCCAGTGATCACATGGATTGTCTGGGGAGTGAACACAGTCAACTGGAAAGAATTCCTATATTTTCTCCACAGCATTCTTTTTTTTAAACAAATTACTTCATCCATCCAGTTCAGGTCTTTAAGACATAATGAGTTTCTAGTGGCCTCCTACAGAGGGGGACAAGTAAGTCTTGGTTCGCTTGGCTCGATCCTGGTTTATGCATGTGATCCTGGCAAAATTATTAATGATAGTGCTTTTCAATCTCAAAAGTGTTCAGGTTTGGATGATAAGGGATATGGTCACCCTTACTCCGTGGCCTCCTTTTCTATTCTCTCCCCTCTAAAACATGTTTAGCAGCACCAGATGAAGTTGCCCACAGAACTGCTTTACTTATGCCCCACTCTACTAAAAAACTTTATGAGGTTCCCCACGACCTACTGAATACAGTCCAGACTCCTAACCCAGCACTGAGTACAGAAGCAAGGCTTATGTATGTGCATCCCCTATAGCATATCGTAAAGTGCTTATCAAGTAGCATGATCTCAGGAAACACGTATTGATACCTGAATCAATGTGTGTAGTCATGCTCAGGCTGCTTGTCAGTTTCTTGAATGCATCTTTCTTCTGCCTGCTTCAAGAACTTCACACATGCTGTTCCTTCTGCCAGGAAGATGCTTCTTCCCCCTCCACCTGGTTCGTGCCTTCGCATTCTTTAGCTGCCAATTTAATGCTGCTTCCTCCAAGAAGCTTCCTAACTACCCCCAGATTAGACCGAATCCCCCTTTTTTTCTCTCGTGTGGCACTCTTGGCAATTGCATAGCTGTGTGATTATTTATAGTTGTCCACACTAAACTCTAATCTTCCAAAAAGACTGAACTGTCCATTGAGGCTGTGTCCCTCCTGTGTAGTCAGCCCCTGGTGCATGGTACCCCATAAATAGTTGCCAAATGAAGACAGGGATGAATGAATGTGGGCTACCCTTTCTGAGCCAGTGCAGTCCGCGTCACCTATTTAAAGTCCTCCAATAGCTTCTCAGCACACTTGGAATAAATGTGAAGTTCCTAGGAGGGTCTGCAAGTCCCTACATACTTTGGATTCTTCTCAACTTTCTACCTCATTTCCTGCTGCTCTCCCCACCTCTCGCTTCGCCATGCTGGCCTCCTGGCTTCTCCTCACCCACCCAAGGCCACCCAGACCCTTGCACTCCAACATCACCTCATCAGAGAGGCCTTCAGTGTCCCCACTGCCCAAAAAGCACCCCCACCTCTCTTGATCTCCCATTCTATGGCTTTATTTTCTTCATAACACTCACTTTCTGCTGTCTTCTTGCTAATTTGTCTCTGTCTCCACCACAGAATATAAGCTCTCTGAGAGCAGGGACCTTGTCTGCCATGTTCATCACTAGCTGCTCAGAACCTGGCAAACAGTAGGTGCTAAATCAATACTTGGTAAATGAGGGAAGGAGTGAAAGCAGAGGCGGGGCAGGGCCCCTTCCTGGAACCCAGCAGCCCCTGGGGCAGGGCCTGTGGCGTTGCCATGGCAACCCACTGACCTGAGCCACCCCCTGGAGAGGCCACAGCTGCTGGCTTCCTGGGCTTCTCCAAGCTTCTGTGTGTCGCCACTGCCACCGGCAGGGAGCCAGGAGAGAGACAGAAAGGGGCTGAGAGAGAATGATCAAAAGGAGAGCCCACCCTGGTGCGGGAGGCGACAGGACCAGGCCTCGACGGCGCCGTTCCACTGGTAATGACCAGGGCCCAGGGAGAGGAGACTGGGGTGGGCCTGGCACCCCCAGGGGGAACCGGGGCCAGGCCTGCCCTTGGTAGCTGTGAGTGTGGCGTGTCAACTCTTTTGTAGCGTTTCTGGAGCTGCAAGTTCCTAAAATAGGCCCCAGCACAGTGCCCTGAGAGACTGTTGATACAGTGTGAATAACAGCCTCTATTAAATCCCGGTGACACTTTCTAAGTCAGGAGGCGTTTTCTACAGGTATTGCATAAGTCAAGACCTCCGTGTTCTCATCCAGTGCCTCAGGAACAAAACTCAGCGTGTTCACTTCCCCACTGCTTGAACACCACGGCTGGCTCCCAGCTGCCTGCAGGCTTCGTGGCCTGGTGGGCCCGGCGGGCAAGGCCTTTGCAATCTGCTCCTAACGGACTCTTCCACCTGTCTCCCAGCACTGGGAGTCACAGGTCGGCGAACTCTTCACCTTTCCCAGAACCACCAGGCCTTTCACAGCTTTGTGCCTTTGTCCTGAAGGCAGCCCTCCTGCCTGAAATGCCCTGCTTCCCTCCTTGGTCTGGCAGGTGCTGAATCCTTTAAGGACCAGCTGAAATGCCACCCCCTCTGTGAAGCAGCCAGGCTTTCCTCTCCATGGAAGCTCTCCTCTCTATGCCCCACAGCATCTTATTATAATACCAAACACTCCTGGTACCTGCTTGTAGAAGCAGTGTGGGCAGTGTGGGCAGTGTGGGCAGTGAGCACACCCCAGCCTTGGAGTCAGACAGACCTGACCTAGCTCAGCCACCAACTAGCTTCTCTGGGTCTGAGTTTCATTCTTGCAAATCAAAGTTAGTCAAGTCTCCGTTTCAGTTGCTGTGAGCAACAGAGATGAAGCATGTGGAGCGGAGCGACCAGCACTGGAGGTCACTCAATAAATGCCAGACGTCACCATTGGGCATCTGTCCCTGTCACTCAGCTGTGAGTTCCTGGTGGATAGAGACCATGCCTTCCTCACTTTTCTATGGCTCTTAAAGCCAAACACACTAAGTGCTTTACCTTTATAATTCCAGTTAATCTTTGAAGAAATCAGGTAGGTAAGAATTCAGGACGGTTTAGGAACCGTCCCAATGTTACATAACTAGTAAGTGGCCAGGCTGGGATTTGAAATCCAGTCGGATTTGAGCTCCAAACCCCACTTTCTACCAAGCCCATCTCTGTCTTCTCTTTCATGTTGTACCACCTCCCCCTTGATCACTCTGCATCAGCCCCCTGAGCCTTCTTGCCATTCCTCAAACAAGTCAAGCATGATCTTTCCTGGGGTTGGGGGTAACCTTCACCCTTGTGGTCCCCTCTTTCTGAATCTTGGAAAACCTTGCTCCCTCACTAAACTCAGTGTCTGCTCACGGGCTGTTTCTTCCCAGAGGCCTTTCTAGTGGAGAATCCCCGCTCCTCCTCTCTCATTCTCCATTATTTTCTTCCTTTACTTTTCTTTATCACAAGCATCACTACAGCTATGTGCCCAATACTGTACTAGGCTCTTGGGGACAAGGTACTGAACAAGATACACAAGGTCATTAGAATTTACGTGTTAAGGGTGGGAAAAATAAGTGATTTTTTAAAAAGGGAATAAACAACAACAACAACAAAAACCCAGATACTTTTAGGTCTTGAGACGCTAGTCCACAAGAGATATCCTATGTAATGTATGTGTGTCCTGTTGAATAGCTTTTGTTCATCTCTTCTATTTGAACACTGAAGATACTTGATAATTATTTGGAAAATGAATAAATGGATGCACGGATAATCTAAGAGATTCCTGTCAATGTGTCCTATAAACTTCAAGGATTACCTGGCTCTTGATAACCTTCTTAATAGGCCCTCTCTGCCAGGTCAATATGAGTTTGTGAAGCACCACTCTGAACCTTGAACTGCCTTGGATGTGCCATGTCCCTGATGCGGCTACTTCTGAGTTATTCTTTGCTGCTGTAAAGAGAATGAAGCCTTGTAGAAAACCTGATAACTATACATGGCTCTCCTCAACCTCATTATATGTACCCAGGAGAATAACTTCACATTGGGGTTTCCAAATCTTCAGTCCAAAGTGAAGAGGCACAAAGATCTTCCTCTAAGGAATGTGGGCTGAACTCCCTGAAAGTGAAAATCCATAGGCATTATCTGCCTCCTCCTTCCTGCCCATAATCCCAGATGAATCAGGGGAAGGGATGCTTCACAGCCCAGGAGCCTCTGCTCACAGCTGTAGGCAAATCCTCTTGGGCACTTGCACAAGCTTGGTCCTTACTAACAGGTCAGATGATTTTTATAGATCAAGAATGAGGCAATTGGGAATAGGAAGTTATCTCAGTAGGAACTGAACTCTCTTTCTCCTATGTCCCATGCAGTCCCCAGAACTCAGTACCAGTATTGCAGCATTGATCACAGTCTGCCTTCCTTTAGAACTTTTGCTTCAAGCCTAACTTTCCATATCTATAATTAGAGATATGAAAACATGACATGTAATGTTGTTCTGGGTCCAATTTAGACAATATATGTGAAAATGGCTTCTATAGTACCTGGCACTCAATAGGAACTTAATTTTTTAGAAAAAACATGTATTTATTGTGCAACATCTATGGAGCCAGGCACAGGGCCAGCCACTGGGTGTGAGATGATGGACAAAAATGACAGGGTCCTGCACTCATGAGCTCAGGGGGTAGCACATGCCTTACTTTCTACTTGGTAACTAGAGGGCAGAAGCCAGTCTTGTTCATGTTTATATCACTACAACTGCTCTCTTTTTTTTTTTTTTTTTTTTGAGATGGAGTCTCACTCTGTCACCCAGGCTGGAGTGCAGTGGTGCAATCTCAGCTCACAGCAATCTCTGCCTTCCAGGTTCAAGCTATTCTCCTGCCTCATCCTCCTGAGTAGCTGGGATTACAGGTGCATGCCACCCACACCCAGCTAATTTTTGTATTTGTAGTAGAGACGGGGTTTCGTCACATTGGCCAGGCTGGTCTTTATCGGCCTGTCTCAGCCTCCCAAAGTGCTGGGATTACAGGCATGAGCCACTGCGCCTGGCCACTACAGCTTCTCTTTAGCACAGCTTCTTGCATCTAGAAGGCACAAAATAAATGTGTGTTGAATTTTGCTTTATTTGGAAAATCGCCTTTGATGTGTTTTACTTTTCCATGCCTATGCGGTTAAAAAAAAAAGAGAGAGAAAATGATTAGGAAATTCTATAGATATGTGGATGTATCTACTTATAAGCTATGCATTCTTTGACATATGTGTCACTGATGTAACACTTACTGAGGCCAGACTACAGGAAAAACTTTATAACAGTACTAGTGGAGAGTCAAAAGAAATAGAATAAAACAGGCTCCATTCTTAAGAGGTTTAAATTCTAAACTGAAGAGGCTTCTGTGTGTGACAAAGGCTGACAAAAAATATGTAAATGAATTTAGCGCATTATATAAGTAGAGTTTTAGCAAAACTTCGAATACAAAGCAGACTGAGAAAAATGCCGCAGAATTGGCACATTGTTCTGAGGACTAAATGGGACATAGGAGGAGAAAGCTCAGTTCACATTTGGAGAGAGCATTGTGATTATGACCTGAGTTTGAATGCTGGTCTTCCTCTTACTAGCCAGATGACTTTGGACGAGTCACTGAATCTCTCTGAGCCTTAGTTTTCTTATCTCTAAAATGGGCCTATTAATAGCACCCACCTCTAGGACTGTAATAAGTATTAAGTATGATGATGTATGTAATGCAGTTATATGATACCTCACCCATAGTGAGAGCTCAATATATACTGAACTTTATTATTATAAAATCACATCACCTACAAATCAATAAGGTGGAAGAACACAGTGTTTCATTCAAAATTCAGTATACATGTCATTCTGCCCAAGTAATTCTTGACCTCTGCAAGACCGAAATCCATTGTTAAAAATAATTTTAAAGTACATAACGTTGACTTCAGCTGACCTAAAGAGAGGCCTTCCAGTCATAGGAAGCTACCTGGCTTATGAGACATGAATTGGAGATGCCACTCCTAAGAGCTCCACTAGGGAAGAAGACAAAGGTCAAAGTGCCCCTGCAGATTCAAGGCCTGTATCTGGTTTGGATATCTCAGAGTGTTGCATCCACATAGTCTGGAATGCAAGACCCTTGAATGCATGAGAACTCCAACTGTCCAGAACAACACAGGTGATGGTTCTTTCACTGTTCACACCATGGTCTGAACCCTCAGAGTCTATCCCAAGTGCCACGTGTTCACATGGACATTGATTAACTAGAAGACACCCAGAAGCAGGTGAACTGGATGGCAAAGAAATGGGAACATTTTTTTCCAAGAAAGAGGTGAAACAATGCAGTTCTTTGATGGGGGTACTTCAACCAGAAATACGGGGAAATGATGGTTATCTTCTCATATCTGCAATGTGCCAGTGAGACCAGACTTATTGTGGGTTGCCCCAGGGAGCACAGTTGGCTACAGGCATAGACTGTTGGGTCAGAGAGATCTGAGTGGGTGCGATGGGTGAGATGTGTTCTCTTTCATTTTCACGGTACCTCCCACCCTCTCCCACTTCTCGTAGCCTTGCTTTCATCTCTCTCCAATGTGGGATTGCACAGTGTGGAGGACAGGTGCTGCCGTCAGGAAAGTTCTTTCTTTACTTGAGCTCTTGTGGGTGGGCGCTGTGCTCTCTTGGCTTACCTGGTTATTAGAACAAGCTCGTCTCGGGAATGTTGCCACAAATTCTTCAGAGAATGTCCCACCAGTCACGGGGGTTCTCACCTGCGAGAACAGGCCCTTCTAAGGACTCTGATGTTAACAGGCCTGAATCCAGCGCAGGCAAATGGGTGAGAGGGAGAGTGCTTCCCTTAGTTCCTGTTTCTGACAATGTGGGGATTGGGGTGTAGATGTGAGTGCGTGTGAGAGTGACTGAGTGTGTATACCTATCTAGGAAGACCAGGGGTTGGCCCAGAACTATAGATATTGCTTTTGATGGTATGGTTTGGTGGAGGCAGGGGCTGCCAACTTCAGCAGATGCCATCTACATGTAGCCATGGCTGCTGCCAGGGAAAATGAGCCAGGAATTGAAAGGATGAGAAGATCTAAGTGGAGACGTTCTGGAGAATCCTGAAACGAATTCTGGAGATTTGTAAGCAGATATGCGTTTGGATACAGTGTGATGACAGACACCTACCCCCAGCTTTGAAACATTACAAGCTGTCTGTCTCCACATTGTGCATTCGATATCTGGAAGGGGCAGCGTTTTAATGTTTTGAATTTCTCTGCTCCTCAGTATTTCCTGGGAAATATCAGATTTCCATATCCTCTCAACAAGCTGGCCCTTGTTCCTCCCCTCAGATATTTTCCCCCTACTTATTCACAATTTTGGAAGCAGCTTTTAAAAGAGCAGTTTGTTGGGACATAAAATACAAAACAAAACAAAAATCCGACATCTCTCCCGGCTGTTGACATTGATTTCCCCTCTCCACATAGCTTACTCGTCTACGTGGCTTCTTTTTACAATGTGTAACCTAAGGTGTTAACTAATGATCTTTTCCTCAGCTCTTTGAATTATGAAGAGTCACATTACTTAATCCCTCTAAATCCCAGTTGCTTTCTAGGAAAAATAGAGATTAAAATCCTTGCTTCAGAGAGTTGTTGTGAAGATTCAATGAAATAACTTATGCAGAGGGCTGGCATGTTCAAATAGGTGTACAATAAATACCAGCTCCCAGATCATAAAGAAGGCAATGGGGAACCACACTGCCCAAAAGCCTGCAGCCATAGGTGTAGCCATTTCTGCTATAACACCCCATATGCCTTCCACATTATACAGAATCGGCCAACAAAGACCACTGAGTTTACTGGAAAAATAAGCTTAGGGCCACAATACTGAAAAACCTTGTCAGTGACACATAATAAAAGACAGAAACCTAATAAAAATGATATCACAGTTTTGCACATGTTAAATGGTTTAGAAATACACAAATCCAATAAAAATGGCACTTCACCTTGGAAAAGACCTGAAGATTGCCTTTAGAGGTGGATATCGGAAGGGTTGCAGCCTGTGAGTTATTATGAAGTGAGCAGGTGTGACTCATAGCACAATGTGGACCAAAGTAGCTGGTAGATGTCTGAGGTGTGAACATGAGTGCGTTCTGCATATTTCTGTGGTGCTCAGTATAATGGCGGGGGAGGGGCGTGGAGTTTTCTGCATTCACCTAATGTTTTTTATGAAATAAATGGAGCATAAAGAGACACAAAGTTTGCACTCTGCTCAGATTGTTCCCAAATATATCACTTGCATTGGGACACATTTGTTTTCTCAAGACAAGTGTTATAGTAGAGCTGACTGTACTTAGCTGATGTTGTTGAATGATGAATGAATGAATGAATGAATGAATGAATGGTGGGTGGTCTAGAAAACAGAATAAGTATTACACTACATTGCGACAAATACATTTGTATTTGTAGCCTTTGAAACTGGATTAAAAAAAAAACAACCCATAGTCTTGGATTTTAAAAGGGCTCCATAGCGGCTGGGCACAATGGCTCACGCCTGTAATCCCAGCACTTTGGGAGGCCAAGGCAGGCGGATCGCCTGAGGTCAGGAGTTCGAGAACAGCCTGGCCAACATGGTGAAAACCCGTCTCTACTGATAATACAAAAATTAGCAGGGCTTGGTGGCGGGCGCCTTCCCAGCTACTCAGGAGGCTGAGGCAGGAGAATAGCTTGAGCCCGGGAGGCGGAGGTTGCAGTGAGCCGAGATCACGCCATTGCACTTCAGCCTAGGTGACAAGAGCAAACTTCCATCTCAAAAAAAAAAAAAAAAAAAGGCGGGGGGGCTGCATAGCTACCATAGTGCTTTTGATTTCTCTTCCTGCTATGGCTTCCAGTCTGTGAGAGCTCTTTGAGGGGTCCCTGGCCAAAGAGAGGCAAGCTACAAGGTTCCCTGTCCTCTTCCAACCAGAGTCCCTAAAGTTTTACCTGTTTTTCTTTTTGTTTTCACTTGAAGAAAAGTTCTGCTGCTAATTCACAAGTTTACAAACCACCACCAGTGATTCAGTTGACCAAGTCTGGTTTTACAAACTGCTACTCAGGAACATACCTTCTTTGCTCAGAAAGATAATCCTCAGTTGGTACTACAAATACTCCAGAATTCGTAGAATCTGACCAAGAAATACTCAAGTGAGGCTTCAAAAAGCCATTTTGCATCCAAACTACTCAGCAGTCTCAGCAGCAGCAGCAGTGGTGCACATGGAACTCCGTGTAAAATCCCATTCCAGTCTGGGCAGATGCCACATGCATGTTGATGAGCATTTAAATCTAATGCATTTATGATGTTCTGTCTCTCCTCAAACACCCACAGCAGTTCTGTGATTTTCTTTTTCTTTTTCTTTTCTTTCTTTCTTTTTTTTTTCTTTTTAGAGAGCTGGATTGAAAGATGTCTCAACGAAAGTGAAAACAAACGTTATTCCAGCCACACATCTCTGGGGAATGTTTCTAATGATGAAAGTAAGTGCTTGAAACTCATTCTTCCATGACATCTCAGACGTGGCCAGTGTCCTGATGGGAGGGTAGTGCCTCTAGATTGCTAGGCTGGGCCGAGTCACCTGGAACAAGATGCTCTCCAACTATTTATGAAATATCCCAGGACCTCTCTGTAATATTCCACAATAGGGAGTGGAATCCATTCAGGTAGACCTGGAAACTGAGGCCACAGCAAAAACTGTGTTTTTACAGTTTAAACTGTTTATAGACTCAACTTCGGCAGGGGACTTGCTAGCCTGCGTTCCCAAAGACCTTGTTATAGTGATGCTCCAGTCGGGCAAATGTGGTCCCTGGTTGGGAAAGGCCATTCTCAGTGTCCACTGTAAATATGGGTTCAAAGTAGTTGTGTCACAGGATTGTTGTTTTAGTCATAAATGGCCTTGATATCAGAAAGCAGAAATTTCTTCCAGTTCTCGGACTAGAGAGCTAGAGTTGACTGAAAGATGTACACTCCTGTGTTTACACCTTGCCCTGTTTTATGTCAGACTGGGGCTTCTGGGTGCTATATTAAGAGCAGTAGGCTACTCGGAACTTGTATTTTTCCCCTTAAACACTAAAAAAGAGGGATCAGCTTATTATAAGTCCAATTTTTTGCAGAGTCAGAAATGACTTTCTTCCATGGTTGGTAAAGTGCATCTCCTTAGTTCAGTTTTCTGAAAGCATGAGCCCCGGCCCACCTGCTCCACAATCCCCTAAAACATTTGCTAGATCTACTCAATAGCCCCCTCCTGAGTCTTAGCTGAGGTTGTCATTCTGTCATCACCATGTCACTTCATTTTATAAAACTGAGCTACATTGGCCGGGTGCGGTGGCTCATGCCTGTAATCCCAGCACTTTGGGAGGCCAAGGCGGGCGGATCATGAGGTCAGGAGATCGAGACCACGGTGAAACCCCGTCTCTCCTAAAAATACAAAAAATTAGCCGGGCGTGGTGGCGGGTGCCTGTAGTCCCAGCTACTCGGGAGGCTGAGGCAGGAGAATGGCGTGAACCTGGGAGGTGGAGCTTGCAGTGAGCTGAGTTTGTGCCACTGCACTCTAGCCTGGGCGACAGAGTGAGACTCCGTCTCAAAAACAAAAAACAAAAAACAAAAAAAACTCTGAGTTACATTGAACATAAACTATACAAATCTTATGTGAGTAGTTTGATGTTTTTTTTCTTTACATATTGTATCCACTGGTGTCATTACCACCCAGAAAAAGATATAGAACATTTCTTGTCCCCCAGGAGGCTTCCTCATCAGTCACTACTGTCCTGACTTATCAGTATAGCCTGTTTTTGCCTGCTTTTAAAACTTCATATAAATGGGATAATGGACTCTGTATTCTTTTGTGGGTAACTTTTCTCAGTCAATATAATGTCTGTCTCAGTCAATATAATGTCTGTGAGATTCATTCATGTAGTTGTCTCTAGCAGTAGTTATTTCTTTCCCATTGCTGTATAGTATTTCACTGTATGCATATATCACAATTTACAGATCTTTTAAGTGTTGATGAATATTTAGTTGTTTCAAGTTTTTGATTACTAAGAATAAAACACTACTCGGGAGGCTGAGGCAGGAGAATGGCATGAATCCGGGACGTAGAGCTTGCAGTGAGCCAAGATCATGCCACTGCACTCCAGCCTGGGCAACACAGTGAGACTCCATCTCAAAAAAAATAAAAGAATAAGGCCAGGCGTAGTGGCTTATGCCTGTAATCCCACCACTTTGGGAGGCTGAGGCAGGCAGATCACGAGGTCAGGAGATCGAGACCATCCTGGCTAACACGGTGAAACCCTGTCTCTACTAAAAATCCAAAAAATTAGCTGGGCGTGGTGGTGGGCACCTATAGTCTCACCCTCTCGGGAAGCTGAGGCAGGAGAATGGCATGAACCCAGGAGGCAGTGCTTTCAGTGAGCCGAGATTGTGCCACTGCACTCCAGCCTGGGCGACAGAGCGAGACTCCATCTGGAAAAAAAAAAAAAAGAAGAAGAAGAAAACATATCTGAATATTCTAAGTTTTATTTAATTTTGGCAAAATCTACATAACATAAAATGTATCATTTAATCATTTGAAATGTACAATTCATTGGCGTTAAGTACATTCATTCACCTTGTTGTGCAGTCATCTACACCATTCATTTCCAGAGATTTTTTCATCTTCCGAGACTGAAACTCTGTACCCGTTAAATAGTAGCTTCTCATTCTCCTTTTCCCTCAGTCTCTGACAACTACTATTCTACTTTCTGCCTCTGTTAATTCGACTGCTCTAAGTATCTTCTATAAGTGGAGTTGTAAAGTATGCGTCTTTTTATGACTGGCATGTTTCACTTAGCATAATGCCTTCAAGATTAATCCATGTTGTAGCATGTGTCAGAATTTTCTTCCTTTTGAAGGCTGAATAATATTCTACCGTATGGATATGTCACATTGTCTTTATCCATTAAGACATTGATGGGCAATTGAGTTGTTTCTATCCTTTGGTCATTGTAAATAACACTGTTGTGAACACAGGCATACAAATATCTTTTCAAGTCTCTGCACCTAATTCTTTTGGGGGTACAGACCCAGAAATGAAATTGTTGGATAATATGGTAACTCTGTGTTTAATTTTTTGAGAAACCATAAAAATGGTTTCATAGTGGCTGTATCACTTTACGTTTCCACTAGCAAAGCACAAGAGTTCCAATTTTACCAGTTCCTAATCATCATTTATTATTTTTTTTAAATAATAGCTATCCTAATGAATATAAAATGGTATCTCATTGTGGTTTTCATTTGCAATTACCTAATGGTTGTGGTGATGTTGAACATCTTTTCATGTGCTTATTCACCATTTGCATATCTTCTTTGAAGAAATGTCTAAGTTCTTTGCCTGTTTTAAAATCAGGTTGTTTTCTGTTGTTTTAGTTCTTTATATATTCTGGATATTAACGTCTTATCAGTTATATATACTTGCAAATATTTCCTCCTATCCCATGGCTTGCTTTTTCACTCTGTTGATTGTGTTCTTTAATGCACAGAAATTTTTATTCTAATGCATCCAATTTAACTATTTTTTCTTTTGTTGTCTGTGCCTTTAGTGTCCTATCTAAGAAATCATTGTCAGATTCAATGTTGTGAAGCTTTTGCCTTTTTTTTTTTTCTGAGAGTTTTACAGTTTTAGATCTTACATTTAGATTTTTGATCTGTTTTGAGCTAATATTTGTATATGATATTAGGTAAGAGCCCAGCTTTATTCTTTATTTTTAGACAGAGTGTCACTCTGTCACCCAGGCTGGAGTGCAGTGGTGCTGTCTTGGCTCACTGCAACCTCCGCCTCCCACGTTCAAGTGATTCTCCTGCCTCAGCCTCCTAAGTAGCTGGGATTACAGGCATGTGCTACCAAGCCAGGCTAATTTTTGTATTTTTTTTTAGTACAGAAAGGGTTTCACCATGTTGGTCAAGTTGGTCTCAAACTCCTGACCTCGTGATCTGCCCCCCTCAGCCTCCCAAAGTGCTTGAATTACAGGCATGAGCTACTGTGCCCGTCTGAGTCCAGCTTTATTCTTTCGCATGTTGGTATCCAGGTTCCCCAGGTTCCCCAGCACTATTTGTTGAAAAAACTGTTCTTTCCCCCATTGAATGGTCTTGGCACCATTGTCAAAAAACACTTGATCATGTATGTGGAGGTTTATTTCTGGGCTTTCCATATTACTCCATTGATCTGTATGTCTGTCTTTATGCCAGAACCGGACTGTAGCTTTGTAGTAAGTTGTGAAATCAGGAAATGTGTGACCTCTCATGTTCTTCTTTTTCAAGATCGTTTTGGCTATTCAAAGTCCCTTGAGATTCCATATGAATTTTAGAATGGATTTTTCTATTTCTGCAAAAAAAAAAAAAAAAAAAAAAAAAGCCACTGGGGTTTTGATAGGCATTGCATTGAATCTGTAGATTGCTTTGGGTAGTTTTAACATCTTAATAGTAAGTATTCCAATCCATGAACACAGGATGTCTTTCCATTTATTTGGTGTCTTTAGTTTCTTTCAGCAACAACATTTAGTAGTTTTCAGTGTACAAGTGTTTTGCTTCCTTGGTTAAGTTTATTCCTAAGTATTTTATTCTTTTTGATGCTATTGTACATGAAATTTTCTTAATTTCCTTTTCAGATTACTCGTTCTTAGTGTATAGAAATGCAACTGATTATTGTGTGCTGATTTTGTGTCCTGCAACTTTGCTGAATTCATTCATTAGTTTTAACAGTACTTTTGTGTTTGGGTATGTGTTAAATCTTTGGAGTTTTCTACATATAAGATCATTTCGGCCGAACGCAGTGGCTTACACCTGTAATCCCAGCACTTTGGGAGGGTGAGGGAGGTGGATCACCTGAGGTCAGGAGTTCAAAACCAGCCTGGCCAACATGGCAAAACCCCATCTCTACTAAAAATACACAAATTAGCTGGGCATGGTGGCAGACACCTGTAATCCAAGCTACTTGGGAGGCTGAGGCATGAAAATAGCTTGAATCTGGGAGGCAGAGGGTGCAGTGAGCCAAGATCGCACCACTGCACTCCAGCCTGGGTGACAGAGTGAGACTACATCTCAAAAATAATAATAATAATAATAACTTTATTTCCTTTTAATAATTTGGAATGTTTTTATTTCTTTTTCTTGCCAAATTGCTGTGGCTAGGACTTCCAGTACTATTTCAAATAGAAGTGGTGAATGCAAGCAACCTTGTCTTGTACCTGATTCTAGAGAAAAAGCTTTCAGTCTCTCACCTTCGTTAGCTGTTGTTTTTTAAAATATGACCTTTATTATGTTGAGGTAATGCTCTTCTGTTCTTAGTTTATTGAGTGCTCTTATCATAAAATGGTGTTGAGTTTTGTCATATTTTTTTTCTCCATCAGTTGAGATGGTTACGTAGTTTTCCTTCATTTTGTAGGAACCATCAGTTGAAATAGTTATGTAGTTTTCCTTCCTTGAATGCAAGGATGGTCTGGCAAACAGAAATCAATTGATATAATGTATTTATTGATTTTGTATGCCAAACCATCCTTGCATTCACGGAATATATCCCATTTGGTCATGATCTGTAATCCTTTTACTGTGCTGCTGAATTCTGTTTGTTAGTATTTTGCTGAGGATTTTTGCATCTATCTATCTATCTATCTATCTATCTATCTATCTATCTATCTATATATTTAGATGGAGTCTCACTCTTTTGCCCAGGCTGGAGTGCAATGGCACAATCTTGGCTCACTGCAACCTCCGCCTCCCAGGTTCAAGCAATTCTCCCGTCTCAGCCTCACACATAGCTGGGATTACAGGCGCCCGCCACCACACCCAACTAATTTTTTGTATTTTTAGTAGAGATGGGGTTTCACCATGTTTTTGGCCAGGCAGGTCTCCAACTCCTGACCTCAGGTGATGCACCCTCCTTGGCCTCCCAAAGTGCTGGTATTATAGGTGTGAGCCACTGCACCTGGCCTGCATCAATATTTATAAGGGATATTAGCCTGTAGTTTTCTTTTCTTGTAGTATCTTTATCTGGCTTTCATATCATGATAATGCTGGCCTCATAGGATAAATTTGAATGTGTTCCCTCCTCTTTCATTATTTTGAAGGAATTTGAGGATTGGAGTTCTGAATATTCTTGTATATCTTTTGGTGAACATGAGCACTTATTTTTGTTGGTATGTTCCCAGGAGTAGAATTGCTAGATTGTAATGTATAGGTATATTTAGTTTTAGTAGATACTGCTGAAACAGTTTCCTAAAGTGGTTGTGCCGATTTAGACTCCCACTATCAATTTATAAAAGTTTCAGTGTTTCACTTCCTTGTCAACATTTGAGATAGCCATTCCTTCTAATATTAGCTATTTTCATGGGTGTATAGCATATGTCATTTTGGTTGCATTTTTTCTGATAAATAATGAGTATAGCATCTTATTATATGCTTATTAGGCATTTGTATATCTTTTGTGAATTACCTCTTCACGTCTTTTTTTTTTGAGTCAGAGTCTTGCTGTGTCGCCCAGGCTGGAGTGCAGTGGCATAATCTTGGCTCACTGCAACCTCTGCCTCCCAGGTTCAAGTGATTCTTCTGCCTCAGTCTCCCAAGTAACTGGGATTACAGGCACATGCCACCATGCCTGACTAATTTTTGTATTTTTAGTAGAGATAGGGTTTCAGCATATTGGCCAGGCTGGTCTTGAACTCCTGATCTCGAGATCCACCCACCTCGGCCTCCCAAAGTGGTGGGATTACAGGCGTGAGCCCCCGCACCCGGCCCTTCTTCACGTCTTTTGCCTGTGTGTTTTTTAAAAATTATGTTGTTGGTTTTCCCCTTAAGGGTTTGTAAGAGTTGTTTTTATATCTTGAATAGGAGATATTAATATTTGCCAGGTAAAAGTATTACAAATATCTTCTCTTGGTTTGTGGGTTGCCTTTTTATTCTCATAATGGTAACTTTTATGAATACAAGTTTTTCATTCTAATAAAATTCAATTTATTAATGTTTTTCTTTTATAGTTAGTGCTTTGGTATCCTATTAAGAAATTTTTGCTTACCTGAAGTTCACGAAGATCTTTTTAACAGATCATCTAGCAGCTTTACTATTTTACCTTTCATTTTTATATCAATAGTTCATCTGGAACTTTTGTGTATGGTGTGAAGGAGGAGTGGAAGTTCTTTTTTTTTTTCTTATTAATTAACTGATAGAGCATGATTTCTTGAAAAGGTCACCCTTTATCCACTGAGTTCCAGTGGTGCCTTCATCATAAATTGGCAGATTATATATATTTGGATCTGGGTCTGGAGTTTTATTCCAAACTGTTGGCCTTACTGTCTATTTTTGGGCTAATACTACAGTCTTTATTACTGCACCTATACAATAAGTCGTGATATCTGGTGCATAAGCCCTCTTGTTCTTGTTTACTTCTTCAGTATTGCTTTGGTTAATCTACATTCTTAACCATTCCATATTGATTTTAGAATTAGTTGTCATTTTTTCACATATGCAAAATATCTGCTAGGATTTTTGATGGGGATTGCATTGAATCTATAAGAAATTTGGGAAGAACACCTTAACAACATCAAATTTCCAATTAACATATGTTGCATTAGGCCTCCAAGTATTTGGATCATCTTTAATTTTTCCCAGCAGTGTTTTGTAGATTTCACTGTAGAGGTTTTACACATCTTTCTTTAGACTTATTCCTAGATAATTGATGTTTTTCAATGCTAAAGTAAGTAGTACATTTGAAGTTTTTTCTAATTGTTAGTTGCTAGCATATTAAAATGCAATTATTTAGATAACTTTGTATTTAACCACTTTGCTAAATTTGCTTATTAATTTAAAATTTGCATTTTTTGAACGTTCTATGAACATCATCATGTCACCTGAGAATAATGACAGCTTTGCATCTTCCTTTATAATCTTTGTATTTGTTTTGTGTGCCTTATGTACTGGCTGGGACCTCTAGTGCAATTTTGAGGTGACGTGGTGATAGTGGACATCATTGCCTTTTTCCCAACCTAAGTGGTGAAAGCGTTTAGTGTTTCACCATTAGGTGCGATATTTGCTGTGGATTTTTGTACATACTCATTATCAGGTTGAGAAAATTCCCTTCTATCTTTGGTTTTCTGAGAGACTTTTCTTAAATGGGTGTTGAATTTTATCAAACACTTTTTCTACATCTGTTTTGATGATCATATGTTTTTCTCCTTTATTCTATTAATACTGTGAATTACATTGGTTGAGTTTTGAATGTTAAGTCAAACATGCATTCCTGGAATAAATCATACTTGGTCAGAAGTATGATCTTTCTATATACTTCTGGGTGTGATTTTTCTATATTTCAGGCTGGATTTTGTTAAGGACTTTGGCGTCTATGTTCATGAGATTTGTGGCCTATGATATTTCTTTTTTATGATGTTCTTGTCAGGTTTTGGTGTCAAGATTATACAGGTCTCATGAACAGGGGTAGGAAGTTTCATACTTCTCTATTGTTTTGAAGAGTTTATATAAGATTGGTATTCTTTATTTCTTAACTCTTTGGAATAATTCAACAACTGGGTTTGGAATTTTCTTTGAGGGAAAGTTTTTGATGATGGATTCAATTTTCTAAATAGTTATTAGATTATTTATATTTTTATTTCTTTTTTTACTTTTAGTAAATTGTTACTTTTAAGGAATCTGTTTCATCTAAATTTTCAAGTTTATTTACATAATGTTCAAACTTTCCTTTTATTACTTTTGCCTTTATTTATTTATTTTTTTTTTGAGATGGAGTCTTACTCTTTTGCCCAGGCTGCAGTGCAATGGCATGATCTTGGCTCACTGTAACCTCTGCCTGCCGGACTCAAGCAATTCTCTTGCCTCAGCCTCCTGAGTACCTGGGACTACATGCATCCACCACCATGCCCGGCTAATTTTTTTTTTTTTGGTAGAGATGGGGTTTCACCACGTTGGCCAGGTTGGTCTTGAACTCCTGACCTTGTGATCTGCCCACCTCAGCTTCCCAAAGTGCTGGGATTACAGGCATGAGCCACCATGCCTGGCCACTTTTGTCATGTTTTTAACATCTATGTTGATGTTCTTTCATTTTTGATATTGGCAATTTATGTTTTCTTTGTTTTTCTTCAGCAGCCTTGCCAGGGTCTATCAATTTTAATGGTCTTTTCAAAGGTCCAACTTTTGGCTTTGTTGTTTTCTCAATTTACATCTTTTAAGAATTGCATTCATTTCTGCTCTTATCTTTTTTCCTTCCTTCTACTTTCTTTGAGTTTAATATGCTGTCTTTTTCCAGATTTTGAGATAGGTGCTTAGATTATTGATTCTCAACCTTTCCTAAGATATACATTTAAAGTCAAAAATTTTCCCGTAAGCATTGCTCGATTAATCCCAACATTTTTCTGATACCACACTTTCATTATTGTTCAGTTAAACACATTTTCAATTTTTTATTGTGATTTCTTCTTTTACTTGGCTTATTTAGAAATCTGTTGCTTAATGTCCCAACATTCATAGATTTCCTAATTGTCTTTCTGTTGTTGATTTCTCTTTTAGTTCCACCGTGGTCAGAGGACATATTCTGTATTATTTCAAAATTTGAAATTGTTGAGACTTAGTGTCTGTCCCAACATATAGTCTATTTTGGTTAATGTCCATGCACACTTGAAAAGGATGTATATTTTGCATTTTGAATGTACATTTTGGGTTTGTTGTTGTTGTTTTTGGGACAAAACCTCACTCCATCACGCAGGCTGGAGTGCAGTGGAGCAATCTTAGCTCACTGTAGCCTCTACGTCCCAGTTCAAATGATTCTCCTGCTTCAGTCTTCCACGTAGCTGGGATTACCGGTGCCTGTCACCACACCTGGCTAATTTTTGTATTTTTAGTAGAGACAGGGTTTCACATGTTGACCAGGCTGGTCTTGAACCCCTGACCTCAAGTGATCCACCCACCTCAGCCTCCCAAAGGGCTGGGATTATAGGTGTGAGCTACCACGCCCAGCTGAATGTACATTTTAAATGTCCCAACATATAACCTATTTTGGTTAATGCCCATGTGCACTTGAGGAGAATGAGTATTTTGCATTTTGAATGTACATTTTGAATGTATACTGGATGGAGTGTTTTATAGATATCAGTTATGTGAATTTAGTTAATTATGTTATTTAAATATTCCATATCCTTACTGTTTTACTGTTGTTATTGTTTGTTCTCTCAGTTACTGCGACAGGTATGTTAATATCTCCAGCTCTGATTATGGTTGTAGCTGTCTATCTTTTTAGTTTTGTTAATTTTTACTTTATATATTTTGAAGTATTAATTTCTTAGAAATTTAGGATTGCTATGTCCTCTTATTGAAATGACTTTTTTTATTATTGTTAAATATTTCTACCTTATCTCTAGTAATACTTTTTGCTTTGAAGTCTATCTTGTCTGATATTAATACAGCTACACCAGTTTTCTTTACACATGGGTTGCTACGGTATATCTTTTTCATCTTTTTATTTTCAGTCTTACTATATAATCTTACTATATTTAGTCCAGTAAAGTTTTTAACTATAGCTTTTTTGAAAAACAAAACCCAGTCTGATAATCTTTGAATTTAGACCATTTAAATTTAATATTGTTACTGACATTATTGAGTTTAAGTCAACAAACTTACTATTTATTTTTTATTCGTCCCATCTGTCTTTATTCCTTTATTCTTACTTTTTAGCTTTTTGGGAAGGGATTAATAGAATTTTAAAAAATATTCGATGTTTTCTTCTGCTAGCTTTTCAATTATACATTCTCTTAGAGTGGTACTATTGGGGATTACAATATGCATTTTTGCATTCTTCACTTATTAATACATCTACCTCACATTACTCCTTCCCTCACTTCAAGCACAGGGGAAGAACACCATCATATTTTAACCTCATTTTCCTCTTTCTCATCTTCTGAGCTCTCATTTTAATGTATACATCTTCTACATATGTTATACACCCCACAAGGCATAATTATTATTGTTTTAAGCAGTCAATATTTATTTTTATTTATTTACAAATTTACCCTCTCCAGGGTTCTTTCTTCCTGTCAGCAGTTTCATGCTTCCATCTGGAATCATTTTTTCTTTAACTCAGAGAAATTCCTTGCAGATTTATTATCATACTGTGTGGTGTAGTGTAGATCATGAAACACATCTTTATTTCACATATATTGTTGGAGGATATTTTTGCTAGTGATAAAATTCTAGGTTGGTGAGATTTTTTTAAATTTTAATTTTCCTTTCAACACTTTTAAGTTATTCCACTGTCTTCTGGGGTCCAAAAATGTCTATTGAAAAGTTAGTCATCAGACGTATTTTTACTCCTTTGAATGCAATGTGTCTTTTTGTCTCTGGCTGATTTAAAATTTTTTTCATTGTCTTTGGTTTTCAGTAGTTTGACTATGATGTGCATAGATACGGCTTGCTTGTTTTTATTCTTCTTGGGGATCACTGAGCTTCTTTAATGTGTATGTTGTCTTTCATCAAATTTGCAGATTCTTTGCCATTGTCTCTTCAAATATTTTGTCTTCCTCACTCTTCTCATCTTCTGGAGCTGCAGTTACATGAATATTAGACCTTTGATTATACTTCTTTTTTTATGTTTTGCTCTGGTTTGTCCATCTTCATTCCTTTGTACCTCAGTTTTGTATTTTTTTAATTGACCTGCCTTTCAGTTCTAAATTCCTATTTTCTATCGTGTCTAGTCTTCTATTAAACCCATCCAAGTGATCTTAATTTCAGATATTGTATTCTTCTGTGGTAGGCGGTCCAATTGATTCTTTTCTCATAGTTTCTAAATCTTGATTGATATTCTCCATTTTTCATCTGTTTTGTCCATCATTTCCTCTAATTTGACCATATTTTTCTCTATCTCCTTGAACATATTATCCATAGTTATTTTAAAGTTCCTGTCTGCTAAGTCTAGTATCTGAATTATCTCTGGATCTATTTCTATTATCTGGCTATTTCTTGGATTTCAGGTATTTTTGGTCCTTTTGAGGTTTTTCAATAACACCTCATAGTTTTTTATCCAATACTGGACATTATGGATGCAAAGTTGAAGAGCCTTTGGGTGAAGGATGTTAACTTTCTCCAACAAGTATTGAGTTTTGTTCTAGCAGGCAGAGAGAGAGCTAGCAGATCTCCTTAATCTTGTCAAACCTAGTATATTTCGCTTTTGTCTGTACTACTAGGGTATGGTTTTTATTCCTAAAGCCTGGCCTTTCTGGGTGTTTACCAACTTCCCTCTACTTTGACCCAGCTTAGACTCCAACCCTAACCAATTAATGATTGGCTCTTTAGTCTCTAAGCTGCTACTTTCCCCTCAGTTTCTTGGTTACTCACTCTGCATGTATAGCTTGGAGTGGGCTAAGGATTTGAGGGGTAATTTGAATACAAGTATGTTTGTCTCTTTCTTTTTTTTTTTTTTTTTTTTTTGGTAGTTAGCTATTTAATGAGGTTCTTAAGACATTTAGAACACCAATTTGTGAGGATAAATTCCATTCGTCAGGGCAAACACAGATCACAGGTAGCCCTGGAGCTGAGGAACAGCTTTGATTTTTGGTAGAATTTGTGAGTCCACAGCTTTCTGATCAGTCTTGCGCTGCTCTGTAATCTCATACTTCTCTTTTTCTATGTAGAAGATCTCACGTTCCTGGTGTCTGGGCTTCCGCAGCTGCTGCTTCTTGAAGTAAGCATCAGTAAGATGTTTTGGGATTTTGATATTGCTGATATCGATTTTGGTTGAGGTGGCAATGACAAATTTCTGGTGTGTTCTTTGTAGAGGAACTTGATTGAGGACCAGAGGTCCAGTCACAAGTAACTAGCCACTAGCCAGCTGCTTCAGGAAAACCACGCTCTTGCCCCTGTGGCGTCCAGTGAGGATGATCAGAATGGTCCCGGGGGTAATGCTGGCTCGCAGTTTTCTCACGTGCTGACTGAAGGGTTTTTTGCTGTGGCTCAACAGCTTTCGAGGCACATCTTCAGTAGGATAATATCTAGGCATTTTGCGAAGTTTAACCACCCAGGTACCGCCGTTCTTGTCACCACCAACTGGTTTTGTAAGAGTTGCAAGAACCTTCTCCTTCTTTTTCTTTTCAACCTTGGATTTAGCGGCTGAGTACTTCCTCTTCCACATGGCCTTTCTGGAATACATGGCAGATCGGGAATACCTGCCAATTCCTCTGACAAGGACAGGGTTGCGGCTGCAATGGGGCTTCCCCTTCTTGGGCTTCTTAGCCTTAAGGTTACCCTTTTTCACCTTGCCACCAGCATCAGCCTTCTTGGCTTCCGGTTTCTTCTCTTTAGTATCTGGCTTCTCAACTTTTTCACCCGCCATCTTGCAAGATGGGAAAGAGGTGTCTCTTTCTTTAAAGTTCTCTTCTCTTTGGGATTTTGCTCCTTAGATATTAGCTACTCTATTATCCCCAAACTCTCCTTAGCTCAATAGACTATACTCTTTGCTTGGGTTCTATTTCCCAGTGTAGCAATTTGGAAAGATCTTTCAGGAAAACGCCAAGGTGGCTGTAGAGCTTACTTGTGGTGCTTCCTTTATTTCAAGGCTTGTAGTTCCTCTAGTCCTGTCTGCATTTATTGCTCTCCAATGTTTTCAAATAGCTATTTGTATATTTTCTAGCTTTTACAATTTGGTGGGTGAGTTAATCTAGTGCAAGCTACTTTATCATGGAGGGAACTGGAAGTCTGATTATCAACAACTCTTAGACAAGGAAATTGAGACCTAGAGAAGTGACGTGCCTTTCTAAGATTATACAAGAAGTCAATACCAGTGCTAGATCTAGAACATGGGCCACCTGACTCTTGTCCAGATAAAAGAATAAAGGAGTTTCAGTTCATATTTTGCATTTATTTTCAAAACACAAAGATCACATTTAAAAAAGTCCCACAACTTTAAAAGTTATGTGTACATATATTTGGAAAAATATCTGAGGAAAGAAAATAATTGCCTCTAATCCCACTATGTAGAGATAACCACTCTTGATGTTTTGTGTTTCCTTCCAGTCTTTTTTCTAAGAATATATTGTTAAGCAAAATTATATATATATATTTATTTATAGTTAATATGTATATATAGCTATCATTTACTGAGCAATGAGAAGTGCTTTAATTCCATGATCTCATTTCTTTCTCACAATAGTCCAAAGAGGCAGCTTATGATTATGAACTTTACTTCCATGTGTAGAAATTGAAGCTCAAGCCTACTTGCATTCAAATTCCCCTCAAGTCCTTAGCCCACTCCAAATTGCTTCTTTTTTTGAGATGGAGTCTCGCTCTATTGCCAGGCTGGAGTGCAGTCATCTCAGCTTACTGCAACCTCTGCCTCTCGGGTTCAAGCAGTTCTCCTGCCTCAGCCTCCTGAGTAGCTGGGACTACAGGCACGTGCCACCACATCCAGCTAATTTTTGTATTTTTAGCAGAGATGGGGTTTCACCATGTTGGCCAGCATGGTCTTGATCTCTTGACCTCGTGAACTGACTGCCTTAGCCTCCCAAAGTGCTGGGATTACAGGCGTGAGCTGCTGCACCCGGCCCAAATTGCATTTTTCCCCTCTAGCAGATGTCAAGAATCTTGCCCAAAGTCACATAGCTGTTAAGTGGTAGAGTTGAGATTTGAACTTAGGTCTATATGTCTGCCTTTCAGCATTAGTCTTTTATAGTGTTTTTTGCACTTGTCTGCCTCTCAGAAAGTAATAAACCGTCATGTTTCAAAGACTTTGCATTAGAGATTTCATAATTTGCCAGTAGGAACACCAAAAGTAGAGCTCATCACCCCCATTTAGTGACTGATCTGATGTGTCAATATTTGATTGTGCCTTGTCATCTCCTTTACTAGACTAGAAAGCCCCAAGAAGGCAGGAATGTTGTGTGGTTTACTGTTGTAACCCCGGTGCTTACTACAGGACATGGTTGAAGTTTTAAAAATTACTTATGAGGGGCGGGGCGCAGTGGCAAGACGGGCGGATCACGAGGTCAGGAGATCCAGACCATCCTGGCTAACACGGTGAAACCCCGTCTCTACTAAAAAATACAAAAAACTAGCGGGGTGAGGTGGCGGGCGCCTGTAGTCCCAGCTACTCGGGAGGCTGAGGCAGGAGAATGGCATAAACCCGGGAGGCGGAGCTTGCAGTGAGCTGAGATCCGGCCACTGCACTCCAGCCTGGGCAACAGAGCAAGACTCCGTCTCAAAAAAAAAAAAAATTACTTATGAGGAAAAAACCACTCTGCTTTAGCATGTTAAGAATGCTTTGACCTGTGGTCCCAGCTACTCAGGAGGCTGAGTTAGAAGGATTGCTTGAGCTGGGGAGGTGGAGGTTGCAGTGAACCAAGATCATGCCACTGCACACCAGCCTGTGTGACAGAGTGAGACCCCATCTCAAAAAACAAAAATCCAAAAGAATGCTTTGGATTTTAACAGACAGAAACCTGATGGTTTAAATGATGTAGATATTTATTATTTTATTTAACCAAAGACGGGAAGGATGAGGTTCCAGGGTTTATTCAACAGTTCAACATCCTCCAGGACCCAGGCTCTTTATGTCTTTCTGCTGAGTCCCCTACATTGTTGGTATTTTGTCCCCGTGTTAGTACTTCATAATCACAAGGTAGCTGCTGCAGGTCCAGGCATCAGGTCCACATTTAAGACAGGAAAATGGAACAAGGGGAGGTGCCAGTTACTTTTCTTCTTGTGTGTCTCTCTTTTATCAGAAAACAACAAAATCTTTCCCAGAAGCCCCCAATAGACTTATTTTATGTTGTTTTTGTCCAGAACTCTATCATTTATAGCTGAAAGGGAGGATGAAAGAGAATTTGTCCAAAGAATAAGATTATAACTGGACTGACCACAGATCAAATCTAGCCTGTGGGCTGTTTTTATACATCCCATGATCTAATAATTTTTTTCATTTTTATTTTATTTTACTTTATTTTTTGAGATGGAGTCTCACTCTGTCACCAGGCTGGAGTGCAGTGTCGTGATCTTGGCTCACTGCAACCTCCGCCTCCCGGGTTCAAGCGATTCTCCTGCCTTAGCCTTCCGAGTAGCTGGGACTACAGGAGCTCACCACCATGCCCAGTTAATTTTTGTATTTTTTTTTTTGGTAGAGATGGGGTTTCACCATGTTAGCCAGGATGGTCTCGATCTCTTGATATCGTGATCCGCCTGCCTCGGCCTCCCAAAGTCCACCGCGCCTGGCCTTTATTTTCATTTTTAAAGAGTGTGTGTGGAGGTTGAGGGGAAGAAGAAGAAAAGGAATAGACTGTGTGTGGCCCACAGGGCCTAAAATATTGACTATCTGGCTCTTTGCAGAAAAAGTTTACCAACTCTTGACTTAGAAAAATCATGGTTTACCTCTTGGGCTATCATAATATTGCCTTGGATAAAACTGGGGTTTGATTAGCAAGCAGGAAAAAATGAACAATTGGCTATTGGGTGGCCTGCCATAGAATGTATCCCTGGACCAGGCCAATGGAAAAAATGCCTTCTCGGGGTGTGATTTGAGAGAGGTCAACATTCTGCCTACTGAGAGGACTTCTTTTGCTGGCATGAGCCTTTCAGTATCAGCACCAAGGACCTGGTCAAAATGAAAATGTGCTGCTCGGAATGGGAGACTATTCAGTTTGTTAGCCTAGAATAAAAGAGTATGAGATTTTATGGATCATCTTGGCCCAACTCTCCCGTTTTACAGTTAAGGAAACTAAGGCTCAGAGAAGGGATGTGATTTGCCAGAGATCACACTCCTAGTTAGTGTCAGAATCAGGACTGTTACTGAGGCCTTCTGATATCTGTCAAATGCTCTGTTATGTCCGCTTAGCAACCCAGAAAAGATTAATTTAGTTGATTCGCTAGAGACTCAGTGAGTGTGAGGAAATGTGATATGGGACTGATATTTTTTGATGGAATGCAGTTGGAAAGAAAACCCTGGACCAGTGGGGTCAAGTCCTAAATGCCTGATAGGTGAAGAAACCGAGCAAGAGTGGATGGGTTATTTGCCGTAATTCAGGTCTCATGAGTTCTCACTTCCAACCTAAACAATTGCATTTTTCCACTAGCAGATGTCAGTAGATATGTATGCTTCTGATGGCATACTCACCAACAAACGGGAGGATTGTGACTGTAAAATATTAAAAAGTCAGTGACTATTGGAGCATCATATCCAGAGAGGAAAGCTCAGCAGTGTGGATTGGACAGAGTTGTATGGGTAGAACAGAAGTTTCTGCAAAAGTTGGGCCCAGAAGATTCCCTGAGCACCTACTACATGCTAGACTCTATGGAAATCCCAAGATTATGTAAGGAAAGAAAGAGGAGGGAGCCAATATTAAAATATATTCAGCACCAGGCAGTATGCTGGGCATAATCACAACCATGATTTCTTTTAATCCTCTGGAGGGAAAGTATTTTTTCTCCCCATTTTACAGATGAAGAAACTGAGATTCAGAGATTATGTGACTTATTCAATGTCATAGCAAGTAAGTGGTAGAGTTAAGACTTGAATTTAGAGCTATCTGATTTTATTGCTGGCTCTCTTTCGACTACATAAACTGTCTTTTCCGTGGATCCCTACTCTCAATGAATTTTCAATCGAGAAAAGAAGTTAAGGCACATACTTGAATATTCATAATGCAAGGCCATATGTGATCGACTTCATTCAAAGGATATGAGGTGTACTTAAGACCTTGCCAAACCAAGTGTGGTACTGACCTAGAGCATAGACCTTCCTGGAAGCTTGTTAGGAATGCAATATTTTAGGCCCATCCCAGACTCATTGACACATGCTCTGTATTTTAATAATACTTGCAGGTGATTTACTAATTATGCATGCTGAAGTTTGGAGAGGTCACGAGATTGGAAGGTGACTCTGGGGAAAGCATTTTGGAGGAGGTGACATTTGTCTTGGCCCTCAAAGGATCCATGTGGTTCCTGCAGTGATGGGAAAATGGGGGAGGCAGAAAGCTACGAGACTGGTCTTGAGCTTGGAGAGTTTTCCAGGTTGGCTTGAGCAGAGAGGTTGAAGAATCATGGCAAACAGGGCTAGGAATGAGTTTGGGCCACATCACTGAGGGACCTGAATTCCAAACAAGAAGTCTAGAATTTGAGGTCTGAGGTGTCACTGAAGGAGCTGACTGAGGAGTGACAAATCAAAGTGGTGTTTTCAGAAGGTTGGTGTGGAGGTGGATTCAAGCCAGGAAGGCTACTATTCCAAGTTTGAGACCTTAGACTAGGCTGGTGTTAGAGGGTTGGAAGAAATTAGAGAAACTGGAAGGATAGGTTCAACAGGAGAAACCTCCTGGGTCACTTGCAAAGAATTGGATTGCCCCCATGGGGTGTCTGCTGCAGTTTTAGTGCTGGCTGGGAACCCAGGGTTGAGACTGCTAGCTGGCTGGCACGGCCCCAGTGTTTAGGCTGTGATTTAAGATGGCCTCCTTGGCTCCTCCCGTTCTTCACCTCCGTGCCCACAGTGTCATCAAGGGCTGCCCATTCTGCCCGCAGTGTCAGCCTATCTGTCCTTTCTTCTCCAGCTGATCTTCCCCACTCCTCTGGGGAAGAAGGACGTACTGCTTCCTCTGGGCTTCGAGCACACTGTCAGGCCAGGGCCCCTCCACCCTCCATTTAGTCTCTCCATGGGGCCAAAACATCTTGAGGGGAAGGCACTGTGTCTGACTGTATCTCATCAACACTTAACATAGTAGGGCCTGGTACATGGTAGGTGCTCAGTAAGCATATGGATATTAGGAAAACAAAATAGACCATAAAGCCTCACTAGATTATGGGTGTTTATAATTTGCTTTCAGTTTTTGGCACTCCAGGACCACTTATCCATTTGAGTAGATTCTTCCTTTGGATGCCCCTCCCCTATAGGATCTTTTTAATTTGTTCATACTTAAAAGTTAGAATAGTTTTGAATAGATTATATAGCCATATGGTCCAACAATCAAAATGCTGTAAAAGGTACTCATTGAGAAGTCTTGGTCTCACCCCCATCTTCCCCTGCAACCCTCTACTCCAGCTTCCTAGTAATAAACACTTTTGTTTATCATGTATTCTTCGAGTATTTCCTTATGCAAATGGAAAATTCAAATATGTGTTCCTTTTTTTTTTTTTTTTTTTTTTGAGACAAAGTCTTGCTCTGTCACCCAGGCTGGAATGCAGTGGTGCCATCTTGGCTCACTGCAGCCTCCATCTCCCAGGTTCAAGCGATTCTCCTGTTTTATCCTTCTGAGTAGCTAGGATTACAGGCATGCACCACCATGCCCGGCTAATTTTTGTGTTTTTGTAGAGGCAAGGTCTTGCCATATTGGTTAGGCTGTTCTCAAACTCCTTACCTCAAGTGATCTACCTGACTCGGCCTCCCAAAGTACTGGGATTACAGGCATGAGCCACTGTGCCCAGCCATTTGTTACTTTTTTAACACAAAAAAGTGGCGTACTATATGCACTGTGTTGTGACTTGCTTTTTTCACTTAATAATAAAAACCAGAGTGTTCCATATCAGTAAGAATATAGAAAGTGTCCTCATTATTTTTTGGTTTTCATCTTAAAAAAAAAATACTTGCATAGTATCCCATTGTGAGGATGCATTCTAATTTAGTTATCCAGATAAACGCCTGCGCTGTTTCCAAACTTTTGCTGCTACAGACAAGCTGCAACAAATAACCTTGTGTATGCATCGTTTCAGATGTGTCCAGGTATAGCTGTAGGATCAGTTCACAGACCTGGGGCTGCTGGATAAAGGGTACATGGGATTTCAGTAGATTCTGCCAAATGACCTTCCATACAGAGAAGCCCTGGGTTTTGTTTGTTTGTTTTGTTGTTTTGTTTAGTTTTTGTTTTTGAGATAGGATCTTTCTCTGTCACTCAGGCTGCAATGCAGTGGTGCAATCACGGCTCACTGCAGCCTCAGCCTCCCAGGCTCAGGTGATGGCTCCCACCTCAGCCTTCTGAGTAGCTGGGAGTACAGGTGTGCACCACCATGCCTGGCTAATTTTTTATAGAGATGGAGTTTTACCATGTTGCCAAGGCTGGTCGAACTCCTGAGCTCAAGCAATTTGCCCACCGTGGCCTCCCAAAGTGCTGAAATTACAGGCATGAGCCACTGTGCCCAGCCTTTCCAGCTAATTTTCAAAATTTTTTTGTAGAGACGGAGTCTTACTATGACCCTCCTGCCTCAGCCTCCCAAAGTGCTGGGATTATAGGTGTGAGCCACTGTGTCTGGCCAGGAGGCACGGTTCACTCTCCCCCTGCAAGGTGGGAGGGTACCTGTTTCCCATTAGCTTCACAGCAGAGTTGCGTGGTTGTGATTTGGATTTTTGCCAATCTGATAAGTAAGAAATGTCATCTTGGTGTAATTTCTATGTTCATTGGTTAAAACTGACCATCTTTCCACCTTTTAAGAGCATTTGTAATTTTTCCATTAACTGTGTGTCATGTGCATCGCCTATTTTTGCTTTTGGTTCTTGGTCTTTTTCCTGCTACTTTTACAGGAGCTCTTTTCTATGGTGGGCAGATGAGACCATTGTCTGTGGAATGATTGCAGTTTTCCTGAGTGAGTCATTATCTTTGTACTCATGTTGTGGTTTTTTTTTTTCCCCCTCACATAGAAATTTTGGATTTTTTATGTCATAAAATTTATCAATCTTTTCTTTTATGGCTTTTTGATTTTGTATCAAAGTTAGACAGCCTCTTTCCCACTCCAAGATTATGAAGGAATTCACCCAGAGGAGGCAAGAGGAAGCAGGTGTGGGCCCCTCACAGCAAATGCTGCCAACATCACAGTTTTGTTTGGGATTTAGCCCCGTTCCCACGGGGGAGAAGGGTTTGCTGCCAGAGGCTGATGCCCACTGCCAAAGGCCTGGGTGCCAGGCACCCTGCTCATCAGCTGGTGCCCTTTGCAGGGGCTAGAAAGGAGGTGAATGAGGGGAAATGAAACCTTTGGCAGCCCCATGTTCCCAACAGGTGAGGTCTGACCAGGTGCAGCCAGGTCAGTATAATGAAAGGAAATAGAATTAGAACTTTGAAGTGAAATTTGAGACTCACATAAACTTGAACCTTTCCTGGGATTTGAAAAGAAGTAATTAATTTAGAAATGTGCTTCCTCAATGTTAAACTCTGCCACACTGGCTCCAGGCAAGAAATATTCTAGAATAGATTCCCAAGTGTGAATTCATTTGACATGGAGGCAGAAAAGAAATGATGAGGCAGATAATAACTTCTCTAAAATCTTCAGTCCAGTACTACGAGTTTGAAGACAGAATGAGGCTCATAAATGTTTGGGTCTGGGGAGGTTTTGACATCAACTAGCCTGGGTCCTTGTCTTTGTTCTGCCACTCACTGTGTGACCTCAGACAAATTCCTTCACTTCTCTGAGCCTTAGTTTCTTCCTCTGTAAATGGGGATAATACTAATAATTAGGACTAACATTGATTAAGCACTAAGTACACTAAGGCCCTGCATTTGATGTTTCACATGCGTTAAACTGTTCACTTTCTAGGGCAGCTGTGAAAGCTAAATGCCATACCATGAAGAGCTTTCCACAGTGCCTGGCACAATATAAGTCCTTAATAAACATTCCCCGGTAGTACTGCAGTTTTATATGTTACTGAAATCATATGTTTTTTATATGAACATTTAATATATGAAATCATGTTTTTTGTATGTTACTGAATCACTCCACTTTTAATTGTGATGTCATTTTATTCATTCACTCATTCCACAAATGCTTCCTGAGCCCCTACCACATGTGGGTGCTGGAGACCCAATGGTGAGCAAGGTCTGCGCCCTGCAGAGCTTACAAGCTAACAAGGCAGACACAGTGGTCAGTGCTGCAGACTGAATGTCTGTATTCCCCCCAAATTCAAATGTTGAAGCTCTAACCCCCAATGTGATGGTATTTGGAGATGAGGCTTTGGGGAAGTGTTAGGTCATGAGGGCTCAGCCCTTGTGAATGGGATTAGTGTCTCCTTATAAAAGAGGCCCCAGAGAGCTCCCTCACCCCTTCTGCCATGTGTGAACACAGGGCGAGAAGACAGCTGTCTTTGAACCAGGAAGCAGACCCTCACCAGACACCAAATCACTGATGCCTTCATCTTGGACTTCCAAGCCTCCAAAACTATGAGAAATCAATTTCTGTGTTTAAAACCACCCAGTCTATGGTATTTTGTTACCGCAGCCTGAATGGATTGAAACGATCCATGGGCAGCGACCATGGGGACTTTGCTGGGGAGCAGTCAGGTGCTGAGGGAGCACAGAGTGAATAACCCTCCCAGCTGCAGAGCTTGCCAAACCTCACGGACAGGGTGGGGAGCCAGCCGCATGGTCCCTCTGGAGAAGCAATAGCAATTATAGGAACAGGGAACACTTAGATAGCAAGTCCTTTGAACCAGAAGTGGTTCAATTAATACTCACGATAGCGGTATGAGGTTGGTCCTATTATTATCCCTATTTTACAGATAATGAAACTGAGGAACCAAAATGGTGTTCAAGGTCAGGTGGCTAATAAGTAGTGGAGCTGGGATTTGAGCCTGGAAATTTGGCCCCAGAGTTTATATTGGGGGTAGATGCAGAGAGGAGAGCAGAGATGCTCACTACTGGGAACTGGACTGAGATCCCTGCACCGTGTTAGGAATCATTACTGCAAAGTGGGAGCAGAACAGAGTGGCAAGAAGACCAGGCGCCAGGGCAGCATCTTGGCAGGAGCTTTTTTTTTAAAGCAGACTGCAGCTCTCCAGCCTTGGCAGGACCAGCAGGGGGGCACTGCAGGTGTGCCTGCGAATGGCTCCAGGAATCCTGCTGGCCTGAAATGATGCTTTATGGATGAATCTTGTTTGGTTCAAGGCATTTCTCCCAGTGAAAATGAAAAGGCATTTGGCAGGACCAGTTCCTAAAGTCTCTATCAACTATGGCTGTTTCCATTTACCTAAAATGTGTTCCCCTACTCTCTACTCTCTTTACCTAGGTAAGGTTCTTGCTCCTCCTCAGATCCCCAAGCCAGGCTCACACCCTACATTTGGTGCTGCTATAGCATTCTGGACCTGCACTTCACAGCTCTTGCCTAGGACTTACTTTTAAAGTTTGGGGTTTCTTTTTGTTTTGTTTTGTTTTAATTTTACTTTACTTTTGAAATCGGGTCTTGCCATGTTGCCCAGGCTGGTCTCGAACTGCTGGGCTCAAGTGATCCTCCCAGATCAGCCTCTCAAGTAGCTGGGACTATAGGTGCGTACCACTGTACCTGACTTGGACTTACATTCAATTGGCTGATAATTTATGACCTCAAGACAGCAGTGACTATGTCTGCTTTTTCTTACCCTTTAACACCTGTCATGGGGCTGAAATGTAGTAGACACTCAATGAATATCTGATGAATGAGTAAATAAATAGCCAGCACTTCAGGAGAACTAAGATAGAGAGCCATCAAATAGGAGGGTCAGGCCTGGGTGTGACACACCTCCTACTTTAGAAGAAAAGGGCTGGGCATTCAGACCCTGGGCACAAAATTGCCAGTGATCTAAGGAAAGGAGCCAGCAGAGGTGGACAGCACCTGTTTGGTGACTGAGCTGGAGGGCCCACATTGGCTTTGGGGTAGACCAGTTCTCTTCTAAACACTATCTGTAGCCACTGGATTTCTGAGCACCTAGTGAGGTCCTGTCTGCATTCACCAGCTACATGGCCTCATGCAATTATTCACCCTCACCAAACTCTGCTTCCTTATTTATAAAATGGGGATATAACATTTCTTCATAGCAATATTTGGAGGAATAAAATGAGGTAGCATACGAAAAGTGATGTGCAGTGCCTGGCCTAAGTACTTGACCAATGAGTGCTATTATTAGTATGGCATTTTTAAAAACTGTTCTTGTTCTAGTTCTTAACATATTATATTTAATCCTCAAAACATCCTTGTGACATAAGTTATGATTCACATTTTTTTTAGATAAGGGCCTTCAGGCTTGGATGAGTCAAGTTGCCGCTCAAAGTCCACACAGTTGGGGGCAATGCTGGAATTTAAACCCATGTCTGCTTGTCCTCAAAGCCAAGTTCTTTTTATTCACTGATACTCAGAAATGGGGCCATAACAAAATCTAGCTGGGAAAAAAATCTTATATAACAAAGGCAGTATTGCCTGAGTGGGAGACACTGCTATGGAATCCCAGAACAGGGAGCTTCCCTGGCTCCACCAATGGGACCACGTGCATCTTCCCTGGGCCCCAGGTCCCAGTTCCTTGCCTTTCCTCCTGCTGCTTCTGACTCTTGGAGTACCCTCTCCCTTGGTGGCCTCTTCCCAGAGTCTGACGTGTCCTCTTCAAAATGAACAGGGCAGGTTACAAACTAGGATGGACTGTATGACCCTCACATGTTTTAAGCGCAGGTATGTATGTGTTTGTGTGTGAAAGAACCCTGAAAAAAGACGAGGCAAATAGGATAAAAAGGTAACAGTCGTTCCCTCTGTTGAGAGGGGCTTGGATTCTGAGATATTTTCTCCATACTTTCTTCATTTTAAAAAGATGAACATGCATTACTTTTGTGAATATAAAACAACATTATCTTTTAAAAACCTCAACCATCCCTTTAGGGCTCAGCTCAAGTGCCGTCTCCTATACGGAGCTGTGACGTCCCCTGGTATGTGTTTGCCTTGTGAGGTCCTTGGCGACGCGGTTGTCTTTGCCCCTGTAAATCTTCCATAGCAGCAGATCCCAGCAGACAGAATTGCTCCAAACGCCCCCTGGCCGGCCAGGCATAGCCAAGGGCAACCTTTCTCCGCAGACGGCTAGCTCATTTCACTTCATCCTCCCAACAACGTTTTGAGGTAGGGCTTATTATTATCCTCCGTTTAGAGACGACTGTCTTAAGACTTAAACGGGATAATTAGATTGTTAAACATCACATTCCATGCTCACCTGGATCCACTCTGCCACATCCAGCAAAGACCCATGCTGCAGCCACCTTGCTTCTGGGAAAGTGACACAATCTGTCAGGTCCCTTGACTTTATCTGCTCTCACCTTCCCCACCCTACTCCTGACTTCCATCCCACCTTACCCCCGTCTGGCTCCCATCTCTGACTCACTCCAGGACACGGCTCACCTATCACTTCCTCCAGGGAACCTTCTCTGACAAGCTCTGCTTTTTCATGTAGTCTGGGTTGGCCAACTCCTCCGTGCCTACCTGTATCACAGCACTTACCACTTCTTGCTGAACTTGTCCTCTGTCTCCTCTGCCTTTCTCTTTCCCCAACTAAACTCAAGGGCAAGAGTTTAATTTCTTTCTCTGTGGTGACTAGTTGGCACAAATAAGGTATTCAATAAATATTTGTTGAACAAATTAATAGGATTCTTATAATTGCCATAGAAGATGACCTTTTTACAAACGAGGAAAAATGAAGCTCGAGTAAGTTGAGTGATTTGCTCAGTTCTGGCCGGTTAAGTGTTAGGATTATTCGAATCTAGGTCTTTTGACAACCTGTCCACGTTGACCAAAACGCTGAAATTTAAAGAAACAAAAATTTAAAACCCCGCCGGTTTTAGGGGGAACAAAAATACTAGCAACGTGCCAGTGCAAGCTAGATAGGGGTAGATTTAGGTTGTTTATATGTTTTTTTTTTTGTTTAAAAAAACACAATTGACAATTTGTTGTTGTTGTTTGTTTTTGAGACAGGGTTTCATTCCTGTCACACAGGCTGGAGTGTAGTGGTGTGTGATCTCTCTGCAACCTCCGCCTCCCGGGCTCAAGAGACTCTGGTGCCTCAGCCACCCGAGTAGCTGGGATTACAGGTGTGCGCCATGATGCCCGGCTAATTTTTGTATTTTTAGTAGAGAGAGGGTTTCACCGTGTTGGGCAGGCTGGTCTCAAACTCCTGGCCTCAAGTGATCTGCCTGCCTCCACCTCCCAAAGTGCTGGGATTACAGGCGTGAGCCACCGCACGTGGTCCCATGTTTTTTATATAGCCCTTTCTTTCTCTTTGATTATTTGCTTAGTATTATGATTTCTAGAAGTTGGGTTGTGAGGACAAGCAGCTGAACATTTTAGATGGTTCTTAACATTACTGCCAAATTGCATACTAAAAACATTAACACTATCTTCAGGTATAAAGAACTCTGAGAGTGTCAATTTCACCATGTATACACCAGCATCAAAAATTGTCATTATTTAAATTTGCTTTTCCCTCAGAGATATAAAGAATGACTCATTATTTGTTTCCTTTTTATTTATTTGTGAACAACTGAGGTTGAGTATTGTTCTGTGTCCTTAGGTGTTCACTTACCCACATTCTTGTGAGACCCCCATGTTCACGCTCTATATTGTGCTGTTCTTTAAGGCTGGAGAAGGCACACTTAACTACTTAAATACTAAGTGGAAGGTGCTGTGCTAGGTCCTGCAGGAGGTAATGCAGCTGACTGAGATACCACCCCTGCCTTCTCACTGAGTTTATGCTTGAGCAGAAGGGGTGGATGTGTACAGAAATAATAATCCAGTCGCCTGAGGGCAGGAGTTTGGCATCAGCCTGACCAACATGGTGAAACCCCGACTCTACTAAAAAATACAAAAATTAGCTGGGCGTGGTTATGGGCACCTGTAATCCCAGCTACTCGGAGGGCTGAGGCAGAAGAATCATCTGAACCTGGGAGGTGGAGGTTGCAGTGAGCTGAGATTATGCCATTGCACTCCAGCCTGGGCGACAAGAGCAAACTCCGTCTCAAAAAAAAAAAAAAAAAAAGAAAAGAAATAGTGATCCAGGTGGCTACACAGGACAGCTAAGAGGTGAATAATGTGTTATAGAAGCACAGAGTTAGGATCAATGATTGATTCCTGACTAAGAGAGTATCAAGGAAAGCTTCAAAGAGTTGGTGGCATTTATTCCAGGCTGGAAGGGATGAGAAACATCTATTTAGAAGAACTCCAGGTTGACAAAGCATCATGAACAGGTGTTGAGTCTATGATGTATTTTACATTCCGTTCCTGAGAACATTTAGCATTAGTGTGGTTCGGGTTCTAACCATCAGTTAGAATAGTTTTAGTGGCAGGGAAGAGAATACCCAATGAAAGGAAGTTTTATCAACCAAAGAAACTGTGCTGTCTCATAGAATAGGAGGCAGCCATTGTTTGGGTTGGTTCATCAGAGGCACCACGTGATAATCAGAGCCCCCAAGCTTTCCCTTTTTTTCTCTGCCTTCCTAGGTGTTGACTTTGTCCTCAGATTGTGTTTTTCCCCATCCCAAGTTTGCTGCTTTAATCTAGTTATTGTGTCATCTCAAAGCCACATTCAAAAGTAGAACAGGCGAGAATCTCTCACTCCTTCAATTTTATTAGGGAAAAATACTTTTCCCAGAAGCCCTGAGAGAGAGCGTCTTCTGAAATGTGATCAGCCTACATCATGTTACATGCTCCACCTAATCCAATCAGTGGCTAGATGACATAAAATTAATTATCATGATTGTCGTAAATGAATCAACATTCACCTTTCTAGGATTTGAAAGGGGGTCACTCTCCTTGAACACACAATCCTCTCTAAACTGGGCTTCTACATATAAGGAAGAAGGTGGGTACATGTAGGTTTTGATTAAGCAACAACAATATCTGCCACAGTGCTTATAAGTAGACATTTAAATCAGAATTACACCAATATTGATATATTTTCATCAATAAGATATTTTCTGGATTCAGCTTTGATGAGCTAATTTTAGAAAAATTTTTCTGTACATCATATGACATTTTCATTTTTTTCCATTTTCATTTTTGTTTTACTTAAACTGTTTTCATAGATACCAATTCTTTTCCATATAAATTTTATGCCACAGATTGATTTCATTTATCTTTTTAATGTCTATATTAAATTTTATTGATAATATTTGTAGGCTTTGACATTATTAGTTTTCTTCTTGAGACTCTTATTTGTCCTAATTATCTTGGGCCAAATTTTGTGAATCAAGGAATTTTATGTTGACTGTTCCTATCAATAATCTTTATTAGGAATTGGATAAGAGACTGATTATATGTGTTTCTCAGTAAATCCATGATGAAATTGTGACAAATTCTTTTTAGATATGCTAACAATTAATCTGTTGTTCAGACTGTGGTATTGCAGGGCTCAGCAAATCAGGGTCATGTGAGCCAAATCTGGCCTGATGCTTGTGGGGCTGCAAGCTAAAAATGGTCTTTACAGATCAACTTTTGTAATCTATTTAATAATAGGCAACATTAATTCTAATCCCAATTAGAAGAATGTTACCTACACCCCCAAAATTAATTTAATTCTTCTCATTAATAGACATATATTACAAAAATTATATTCAATTATTACTATTACATTGGATTTTTTTTTTTTTTTTTTTGATTCTTGCTCTGTTGCCCAGACTGGAGTGCAGTGGCACGATCTTGGCTCTCTGCAACCTCCGCCTCCCAGGTTCAAGTGATTTTCCTGCCTCAGTCTCCTGAGTAGCTGAGATTACAAGTGTGCGCCACCATGCCTGGCTAATTTTTGTATTTTTAGTAGAGACAGAGTTTCACCATGTTGGCCAGGCTGGTCTTGAACTCCTGACCTCAACTGATCCACTCACCTTGGCCTCCCAAAGTGCTGGGATTACAGGTGTGAGTCACTGTGCCTGGGCTTACATTGAATTTTATCAATAAATATTTCATGGAAACTTGTTTTCTCTTCCGTCATATAAATTCTATACAATATTCTTGATTTTTACTATTGGTCCACAAACCCTAAAATATTTACTATCAGGTCCTTTACAGAAAATATGTGCTAAACCCTGCTCCATTGCATTGCTAACCCGATTCTTCTCCTGAACACTTACACTTTCCCTACCCTACATTAAGGCTCTGCTTCATTGGGGTTACAAAGAACAAATGGTGAAGAGTTTAGTCTGTTCAGGTTTTCATAACAAAATACCATAAACTGGGTGGGTTATGAACAACAGAGATTTATTTCTCTATTGTTTATTCTCAAAGATTAATTAACAGAGATTTATTCTCCCAGTTCTGGAGGCTGGGAAGTCCAAGATCAAGGCAATAGCAGATTTGGGTGTGGTGAGGGCCCGCTTCCTGGTTCATAGATGGCTATCTTCTCACTATCTTCTCTCTGTCTTCTCAGAGGGGAGAAATGGGTATGAGGAAGCTCTCTGGGATCTCTTTCATAAAGACATTAATTTCATTCATAAGACTCATGACTGATCACTTCCTAAAGGCCCCACCTTCAAATATCATCATCATCTTGGGGATTAGGTTTCAACACATAAATTCTGTGGGGGACACAAATATTCAGTCCATAGCAGTGAGTGAGGTCCCTATGTTTTTAGGGTTGAAATTGTAGTCTGTCCTGCTTCAGTTACGAAAATACCGAGTGGATGAATGTGATCACATTGGTCAGTGATAAAGGGAAATGCTCTTCAAACTCTAACACATTGTGTCAAATAAAAACAAAATTGACATAAGAGTTTTAAAATAAAAGTCAATTTTGCTTTTTTTTGTATTAAAGTATGATGAGTCTAACATGTTGGAAAAGCCAAAATATTGTTTCAAAGCATCAACATTTCAGAGAAACATAGTCTTTTGAAACTTGGGAGAGTCGACACGACTTTTACTTTTTCCTACTGTTTCCTACTGAAGTTAGCTTCTTTTTCTTTCCTTTAACAGATGAGGAAAAAGAAAATAATAGAGCATCCAAGCCCCACTCCACTCCTGCTACTCTGCAATGGTAAGTTTCCATTTTTAGCAAGTTCTCTCTTCAGAGGATGCTCATATCTTCTTACCTATAGGATAGGATATCACTTGGATATTTTAACATTGTCATAATGTTGTCATCCCACAACCAACATGAAATCTATTTAATTTGCAGTATATGTAAAATGCTCCACTAGCCTTAGATCTAGCCTGGGGATTGGAATTTTCATATTTTATTTTAGGGTAGATGTTTTTTCTGTTATCCAAACACTGGCAAGGACTGGATTCCCCATGGTGTTATTAATTGATTTTAATAGAATCCATTATTACAATTTATAATAGAAACAGATGTCTGTTGACTCTTACCAATGAACCCTTAATTCATAATTAATTGCAACTATATATAATTATTTTAACATTAATAACACTAACAAGAGTAATCTACTAGAATGGCTTTCTCTTTAATATTCGGCATTCCTGGGCTTGATGAAATATTTAATGATGTTTAAGTGATTGCCTTTGTGTTTGATATTTACAGATAAACTCTCCTCTAAAAGCTTTATTTGGAAATTATGTTGTAGCTTTGAACACTAGAGCTCTCTATGAGATTCACCCCATGGAGAATCTTGGCCATTGAAGGCAATTATTCCCCTAGCAGTGCAGCCCAGCAAATATGAAAGAATTAGGAATGAAGGGGAAGGAAAGAGAAATGGGGAAAAGAAAGGAAGGGGTGCATTATATGCACCCCTCCATGCTAGGCACTTTATATATATGCCTCATTTCATTCTCACAATTCTGTGGAGTTGCTATTGTTGTGCCCGTTTAACTGATGAGGAAAATAAAGCTGAACCAGTTAAATCATTTGCCTGAATAGGCACACAGCCAATCAGTGGCAGAGGCAGGAACCTGGCTGGGTCTCTTTAACTGCAAAGCTCATGCTTGGGAAGAAAGGAAAAGAAACATTAGGAAGGATAGAGAAGAGAGGGCAGATCAGAAAAGGAAGCAGATGGGCTTTAATGAGCAAATCATATTAGATTCTCTAGTCTAATCCATCCAGAGGTGAGAGGAAAACAACACTGGGAGAAAGCACTCAGGAGCGTAACTCAATCTTCTCTAACAAGAGCCTCAGCAGTCAGCTTGTTTTGCTTCAAGAATAGCAAAGGTTGTTTTCAAGAGCTCTATTTCCAGCCTTTTGGCTTCTTTCCATCATTTGTTCCTATAGACCTTTTCCTCATTGCATTTCCTGCTTTTTGCTTTATTTAAAATTTGACTTTACTTCTCAGATCAAATCTCCCCCTTCACCCTTCCCTAAGTATTACAGCCACGCAAGTTCCCATAGTGCCAAGACATCGAATGAGGGAGGCATCGATGTAAAGGACTTTGGGAGTGAGAGTTTTTAGAAATGCACAGAATTGACAGACTTTTTTTTTTTTTTTTTTGAGGTGGAGTCTCACTCTGTTGCCCAGGCTGGAGTCCTATGGCGTGATTTTGGCTCACTGCAACCTCCACCCTCCGGGTTCAAGTGATCCTCTTACCTCAGCCTCCCAACTGGCCGGGATCACAGGCACCCGCCAACACGCCTGGTTAATTTTTGTGCTTTTTGTAGAGATGCGGTTTCACCACGTTGGCTAGGCTTGAACTCCTGACCTCAGGTGACCCTCCTGCCTCGGCCTCTCAAAGTGGTGGGATTACAGGTGTAAACCACCACACTCGGCCAACAGACATTCTTGCTTTAATAACCTGAACATGTCATATGTTTCAGAGTAAAAAATTTGAAAGGAACTAGAAGAAAATCACCTTGTTCATGTCTATTTTTCTGTGGTTGCAGGACATCTGCCTGGCAACAGTGAGACTGTAAATGGTGCAGTCTCTGAAATCAAGCTGTCATGGCTTAAGTCCCAGCTCGGCCACTTACAAGCTGTGAAATCTTAGACAAGGTCCTGAACGTCTCTGTGCCTCAGTCTACTGACGTATAAAATGGGGAGAGCAATAGTGTCTAGCTCATAGGGTAGTCATGAAGATGAAATCAGTTGTTCCATAGAAGGTGCTTGAACAGCATCTGGCGTGGGGTGGGGGTTCAGTCGATCCCTCAGCTCACACCTTCCTTCTGAGACCCACAAGGACAGCCTGGAGCAGGCCCCGTCTCCTCCCTGGCATAGGCACAGCCACATCTCCTTCTATGCTACCTAATTCTGCACAAAATATCTGTTCTTCTAAATAAAGGGTCACATAGATCATTCCAGAAGAAATTTTACTCTCCAAGTCACAAGGTCAGTGAACTGTTTTTAATGATACGTCTATTTTCAAAGCCAAACCAAATTTGGGAATTTGCACATTTTAGCCTTATTCTTATCAAAAGCCATCAAGTTGTTTAAAGAACATTAACGTTTCCTCTAATTATCTTTATATGTTTTAGAATTTCAGTCATTAACTAATTCAAGAAATGTTTACTGAGCACCTGGTATTTGCTAGGTCCTTGTTCTAGGCTCTGGAAATGCAACGGTGGATGAGGTAGACGAAGAAAAGGAGCCAATGATGGGGGAAATAGGGGAAATATCTATATCTACATCTATAGATATAGATATAGGTAGGTAGGTAGGTAGGCAGATAGATAGATAGAGAGAGAGAGAGATAGATTTTTTTTTTTTTTTTGAGACGGAGTTTTGCTCTTGTTGCCCAGGCTGGAGTGCAGTGGCGTGATCTCGGCTCACCGCAACCTCTACCTCCTGGGTTCAAGTGATTCTCCTGCCTCAGCCTCCCAAGTAGCTGGGATTACAGACATGCACCACCACATCCGGCTAATATTGTATTTTTTGTAGAGACAGAGTTTCTCCATGTTGGTCAGGCTGGTATCGAACTCCGGACCTCATGTGATCCACCTGCCTCAACCTCTCGAAGTGTTGGAATTACAGGTGTGAGCCACCATGCCCAGCCGAAATATATACAGATATAGTTAAACTAATGACACTCAGGGCGCATTAGTTTACGCCTGTAATCCAAGCACTTTGAGAGGCTGAGGTGGGAGGATCACTTGAAGCCAGGAGCTCAAGACTAGCCTGGGCAACATAGTGAGACCCTGTCTCTGCAAAAAACAAAAATCTTAGCTGGGCATGGTGGCATAAACCTGTAGTCTTACCTACTCTGGAGGCTGAGACAGGAGTATGGCTTGAGCCTGGGAGTTCAAGACTGTAGCAGACTGATTGTGCCACTTTACTCGAGCCTGGGTGACAGAGCAAGACCCTGTCTCTATTTTTAAAAATTACTCATGATTGACAGATAAACAAATAATGTATTAGATAGTGAGAAGCGCTGTGCAGAGACTTCAACTTGGCTAATAGGGTAGTGTCTGAGAGGCTATTTCAGGTTGAGCAGTAAGGGCAAGTTTCTCTGAGAAGGTGACATTTCCGTGGATAGATGTATGACACCATGACAGTGTGAAAACCAGGGACAGGGGAATGTTCCAGGTGGAGAGAACAGCTTCTACAAAGGCCCCACTGTTGTAGGTGGCCTCTCCAGATTGAGCAGAGTTCTGCATACAGGTGGTTTATTAGGGCATGTGCCCAGCCTCCACACCCATGGGAGTGTGAGGGACGCTGGATAGACAGAGGGGGTGTTGGGCAGTGAAGAGGTTATCACAGAGGCTTCAGCCAATCCTACAGGGAGTTCTGAGGTGGGGACGGCCCATTAAAGATGACCTGAATCAAAGCAACAGATCCAGGCCTTTATCCCCAGCCCCATTGTGCATCACTGGATATAGGCTGCCCCCAGGGTGGGGTGTAACTTGGGAGAGGCAGTTGCCTTCATGTTTTGCTGAGGGTCACTCCTTGGAAGGATTCAGCCTCCCAGCAGGGGGAACAGTGTCTCAGTGCCCCAGGGCAGTCTGGGCACACACAACATCCACCACTCCTTCCTGGGATGGGAGCAGGCTGAGCTTGCTGAAGGACCAGCGAGAAGGTGGCCCATGTGGTTGGAGCATAGCACACAAGGAGGAGAGTGACACAAGATGAGGCGGGAGAAGCGGGCAGGGGAGAGGGTATGGAAGCAGTAAGGAAGAGAAAGTAGGACATTAAACTTAGATAGGAACAGTCATGCTTAAAATGGTGGTGGAGGACGTGTGACCTCCTATGTAAAGCTGCACATGTATCATTTTTTTAAAAATATGGTTTCAGTATAAAAACTTTCTCTCTGAAAAGAGAGTGGATGCACCCTCCATTTTACAAGGAAAAGTGACATAATTTACAGTGTGCCCCCTTTTTGCTCTGGCTGCCATGGGGTTGAGAGCAAAATCTGATGCTTACATACTTTTTCAATCTCTTCTTTCCTTTGTCTAATTTTCTTCTTCTTTTGTAAGCTTAAAAAAAAATAACAGGATATAAGTAAATTTATCCTGTTGTTCCTTATTGTTCCCCCTGCTGGGAGGCTGAATCCTTTCAAGGAGTGATCCTCAGCAAAACATGAAGGGAACTGCCTCTCCCAAGTTACACCCCGCCCTGGGGGCAGCCTGTATCCAGTGATGGACAATTTACTCATATCCTGGGTGCATTTAAAGTATATTTTTGCTTTACTTTTATTTTATTTACACAAGAAATACATTTCCTTGTTAAAAAATTAAAAACATTATAGGTAAGAGTCCAGTCCATTTCTCCTTGTAGTTCTTTGCCTTCTCCTCAAAAGCAACCCTATTACCAGTGAGACATGTGTGTGCATGTGTGCACTTGTGTGTATACATATGTGTAGATATGTATTACAGATATGCATTTGCACACATATGTATCTGTAGAAGTTTCTGAACTGCAGTTTTTAATTTAGCATTGTCTCCTTTATAAAAAGCATGAAGATGTATCACACTAAAAACATGGACCCACAACCTGTTATGCTGTATTGATCCACTACTTGCTTTCTTCCTCAGTAGAATGTCCTGAAGCTACACCTATGGTTCATAAAGAACAACCTCATTTTAACTGTAGCGCAGTGGTCAGCATAAGACAATGGCAGAATTAATTAAGACAATGGCAGAATTAATGTTGCCATTTCCCTTTTTTTTTTTTTTTTTTTTTTTTGAGACAGAATCTTGCTCTGTCACTCAGGCTGGAGTGCAATGGCGTGATCTCGGCTCACTGCAACCTCCGCCTCCCAGGTTCAAGCAATTCTCCTGCCTCAGCCTTCCAAGTAGCTGGGATTACAGGCACACACCGCCATGTCCAGTTAATTTTTGTATTTTGGTAGAGATGAGGTTTTACCATGTTGGCCAGGCTGGTCTTGAACTTCCGACCTCAAGTGATCCAGCCTCCCAAAGTGTTGGGATTACAGGTATGAGCCACCACACCCGGCACCACTTCCCTTTTGATGAACTTTTAAGTTGTGTTCAAATCTCGTCTTTGCCATTGCAAATAGGGCCTCACAGAACATCTTCGTGTGTGCCCCCTTGGACACCGTGGGAGTGTTTCTTCATGTCTGTATCAAGAAGCAGAATTGCTCCATTAACACCTGAAGTGTTGATGGGATTGCAAAATTGCCCATCAAATGGCTTTACCATTTTATATCTTCATCTGCAGTGCAAAATACTTACAAAACAAAACAGGAACCTAACGCTAAGACAAGCATCTCATTCTCTGAGGCATTTATGTCCTTCATGCTGTGCCCTCTCTCCAGCGGCAGTGGCCAGCCCCTGAGGACAGAGAGCAGGGCAGGCGCAGGAAAGGACACTGGCCGCACCACTAAGGCGCCCGCCACCCGCCTGACAGTGCCGAGCTCTCCTGGGACATTTGGCTTGTTATTGGAATTGGGTTAGGAGCTATTTGCTTCTCCTTCTTCCCCTTCCTTGCCACAAACCTCCTCCCCCTCCCCCTAGAACAAATAACACCGCTCTAAGAACAAATAATACAGCAGCCAAGCAGCCTAAAATAATTGGGGCCACGTGATCTGGAGGCAACTCCCAGCAGAAAACAGGCAAATATTGTCAAATGCCTTCTGCCAAACACTTTCCAGCATCCTCGGTCACGAGGGTTAGTAAATCCCAACTCACTGGGGATGGTGAGCGCTGCTGGAATCCCAGCCGCACAATAACCTCTATTCATGCAGAGAATTTCGAAATGGAAAGCAGCCTGTTCCGCAGTCCTGGCCTACTTGCTGCCAACACATGCCCCCTCTGTGCCCCGCCCTCGCCCGCCACCCTTGCCGCCCTTACCCAGAGCTCCTTGTGCGCCTTCTGGGTGGGGACATTTTCCCTTCCAGCAATTTACCGAAGAAATGAGGCTCTTCCAAAAAGGAGGAGGACAGAAGATCAAATTGTCACTTTCAGCGGGGGGATTGGAGGCAGATTTTCCTTTCTTTTGAAAAAAAATAAATTGAGGACTTGGCTGGTTGACAAGCTATCAATATTCCAAATTAATATGAAACAAAAGAAATTTAGAATTTCTCTTTAGAATGTTCTGGAAGGTCATAGGTAAGAAATTGGGTTTGGCATTGTTCCAAAGAAGAAATACATTGAAGTTTTAGACCAGATCACAGCTGCTAGACCAGACTCATTGGATGTAACCGATAACTGACGTTCTGCACCCGTTTGTGACTTGATTCTTACTCAACAGCGGCAGAACATTGTCTGCTTTCATAATATGAGTTAGGTAACATAGTTCTAAAAAGAGAGGCTGAACACTTTTAGCTCTGAATGCAACCAGTGTTGATAGATAATACCGCTAGATGTGACTGTGTCCCTCCAGATGACCTCAGCTACAGATGGAGAAAGGTCAGTTAAGCTGGACAACCCAATGCCAAGGGCAGAAATGTCTCAGGGAATGAGATGCTGTGTTGTGGAGCCACAACTTTTTTTAAAAAAAAAAGTATTTTGTGCTGTGGGTAAATGTGTCAAATGGTAAAGCCATTTGATGGGCAATTTTGCAATCCCATTAGCATTTGAAGCACATGTACCCAGCAGCTCTGCTTCTTGATGCCGGCAGGGAGAAACACTCCCACACAGGTGTGTAAGGGGGCACATATGAAGATGTTCTGCACGGCCCTATTCATAATGGCAAAGTGCAGTAGAGATGAGTAGACACTGGGTATAGGTGGAAAGGGACCGCTGAGGAGGTAGCTTCTGGTAGGGGATGGTGCCAAAATCACCTCAGCTACTGTCCAGGACCACCAGAGTTCTGGGCTGCAAACCCGTAGCCTAGGCCCCAATAGAAGCGTTGGGAACCGAATGGAAATTGCAACACTGTGCTTAATACATTGCCTAGTTTTATCAAAAAAAAAAAAAAAAAAAAAAAGAAAAAAAAAGAAGAAGGGACTTGAATAACCAAAAACTGAGCTGAGAGATTCCAGAAGCTGCCTAAGCCCAGGCCTTACCGGAACACTAGTTCAGTATGTTGTAGGTCAAACCCAGGGTAGGAATTGGATGCTACTGTTCTGGTCCAGTTTAGACATTACAATGGCAGAAAAAAATCTCTGATTCAGTCCATTGCCCCGCATCAGCGAAACCTACGCGTTCAGCGCACCTGTGGGATGCCAGGCTTGTCAGGTGATGTCACTGCTGAGCACACCTAATCCTCATGAAAATCCTGTAGAGAAGGCGGGACAGTTACCTGTATTTAAAGAGGAGGAAACCAAGGTAGTCTCTTTCTACACAAAGAGGGGGACATTCCTGACTCCCCAAGAAAATCCTCAACAACGAGGAAGCTGGGTCAGCTGAGGTCCCTTGAGAAATGTCAGGGTCCACACAAACGCATGTTTCTGATTGGCTTGTCTACTTAGCAGCAAAGCATGGCTTAACTGTTGTATAATGAAATAGATTTGTTTTTCGTTTGTTTTATTTTGCTTTGGAGTTTTCTAGACTCAGCCTCAGTCCTAACCAGAGCCCATATGAGCCAAAGCCCACTGTTTTCTATTCATTGGCTGTCTGGTGGTGTTATCTCCCTAGCTCCCATCTTCCTTCTGGTTAACTGTCGGTTTCTTAAAGGCCAGGGCAAGGGTAGTGTCTTCTTGTTCATGGCTGTATTCTACAGTGGCTGGGACATAGTAGGTGCTCAGTAAATATATGCTGACTGACCAAATGCATGTCAGTTTCTGGCACACAGTGAGAACTTTAGAGGCATCATACCTGAGTTCATACTTTTTAGCCTAGCTTTCCCCAGCCGAGTTGCTGTGGACAAGCCACTTTACTTCCTTGACCCTCCATTTCTCCCTCTATGTCCTAGGGCATAGTGTTACTCATCTTGTGCAGGTAGTGAAAGCAAGTATGAACATCGCTAGCGCACGGTAGGCACTTGAAAATGTAAATCAAATGTATTAATATTAACCGTGCTTTTCCTTTAACCACCCAGATAGTAAGATTAATAAAATACCAGAGTCCCTTGACCTGTGCAAAAGCCTGTCTTCCTTCCTGTCAGCCTTTCCTCCTTTCCCCTCCTTCCTCCTGCAGTGTTTACCGACTGTGTAAGGAACCATGTGCTAGGAACCATGTTACAACCATGTTACACCTAGTTATACAGTGCTAGGAACCATGTTAACTTCAATGGGAATTTGGCTTGGTCCCTGCCCTTGAAGGACTTTCAGTTTAAGAGACAAAACATTACCTGAATATTCCACAATATTGTAAAATAATGCTGATCGTTATTCTTTATTGAGTGTTCCCCACAATAAAGGGCCTCAGGCTGTGCATGGATTCTTGTCTAGTCCTCACAGCAAGCTTGGGAGATGGTACAGTTTCTCTCATTTTACAGGTGAAGGAAGTGAGGGAGTTTAAGTAACGTGCCCCAGGCTATACAGCTTGTAAGTGGCGGAAGCAGGATTCAAACTCAGTGATCTCAAACTCTAAAACCGGTGCTGCCTCCTGAGGAAAGCTATTTGGGCCATAAACTATGAGGAACTATGGCCATGCCTGGGAAGTAGTGAGAGCTTTATGAGTAGAGGATGTGGCTTTTCTACAGACATAACAATAGCTGGCATTTAGACCACTGCAGCACTCTACATGTTACCGAAGGAATAAACGAATCTGGCAAGGAGGAAAGGACGAAGAAGTGGTTAGCAGATGGGGTTGGGTGTGCATTGAATGTAGTTCCAAGGAAGAGAAATGTGAGTTGAGCCTTGATGCGTGGAGCATGGTGGAAGAGGTCATCCCCTGCGGTAGGAAGGTAACGGATCGTGTGTGGGAGTGGAAGGTGACCAGGTGTGTCTCAGGAGCAGGAAACAGTCCAGTTGGCTGGAAAGAGGTATACGTGTGGGAAAGCAGGCCGGAAAACGAGCCAGGGGCCTTGGATGCCACGGTCAGGAATCTGGATTTTTGTGGAGAAGGAACAGGGAGCCACTGACGGGTGTAGACTACTGTCTTGTCCTGATTGCTTAGCAAGGGTTTTTTTTGTTTTGTTTTTTTGTTTTTTTTGTTTTTTTCATAGCTTACAGTCTCAGATCTCTGTGACAACTTCAATGATAAGTTATAATTGTTAATATTTTTAAAAATCCTGTTGCCTTGTAAAGTCTGGGCTTTCTGTAAAAAAAAAAAAAAAAAAAAAAAATCCTGTTGTCTTTTTTTTTCTTTTTTGGTAAAAGAGAATAAAAAAGTTTCTGTTCTTGACATGTGTTCAAGAACTTGAGAAGTGAGTACTTTGAGCTGATGCAGAGCGACCTTTCCTAAGAATACATCAATCATGCTGCTCCCATGCTATCAAACAGCTGATTGGTTTAACAGATCTCTGTGTATACATATAAGAAATCACAGGTTTAAAATGAGGACAGTGGGACATTATGCCAGGTGCTGAAACATTTGCTTTTCATTTTAAGTGCTGATACAAAGCTTCCTCCATGTGCCCTAGGAGGCCACATGCTGAAACCTTGTGAGGAAGTCTTCTTAAAAATATATAACTCAGATAATGACTCATGTTAGCTAGCAGACTGAGCTCATTATCTCTCCATAATAGGATAGGCTCAATTCAAATATAATCAAGTTGTTAAATAGAAGATAAGGAAAATGGAAGAAGTGCAGAATTTTTTTCTGATCATTAAAAAAAACCCAGGTATAATGGAGTATTGTTCACCATGTCAGACTAATGATGTCCTCTAAAAGAGAGGAGGAAACGGGAAAATTTCATCAGATATGAAGAAGAATAATTAACTGCCCTTCTTTCTGCCATGCCTTGGTCAGGGAAGTGGACATTCCAATTAGCAACTTTAGTAGACAGACAGAACCTCTGGATTTTGTGAGGTTTGGGCAAAGGTGTCATGATGCTATTCCTGTAGAAACTCATCAAGCATCAAAGGGGCCCTTCCGTGCCAATTACATCCATTTGTTCATAGAGCTTATTAAAATGCTTGGTAGTTATAAGCCACCTAGTTACTTTGAGGCTCAGAAGCTCCAGAAAGAGGAACAAAACGCGGGCTGAAATATACTTATTTAGGAGGCTCTGGCCTTTGACAGGTAACTGTTTAATTTGCTCAGCCTGTGTGAACCATGACTTACACCTATCTGATTTGAATAGTTTGTTGCTGCTATGGGTTCATTTGATGTGATGTTTCTTAACCATGATCTTGTATTTTAATCTTGACCTCTTGGCCAGATTTAGTGAGCACACAAGTCACAAGAACAACAAACGGAAACTGAGGCACAGGGAGCTTAAATAAAGTAACTAATGAGTGAAGGTGCCAGGAATGTCCTTGGAAACTCATGCTGTTTGACGCCGCATTTGAAAGCATGATTTTCACCCTTAACTGTCCTCTCCTTCTGCATTTCTGATTGTGGGGAATGGAGCCCTCCATTCATGCATTCTGCCCAGTTAGGAACCTGAGAGTTTGCCTGGTTGCTCCTGTCCTCCTCACATCTGGCAGCATGAGGCCCACACCCTAAGTGTTATCTCTGCCCCCACAACCACTGCTTCAGTTCATGCCACATCATTTCCTGCCAGAACTATTATAGTAGCTCCTAATTGGTCTCCTGTGTTCATTCATTCATTCAACAAGTCCTAATTAATCAGCCACTACGTGCCAGGCTTTGATCGTCTTCCTGGGCCACCTCCCCTAGAGGCACAGAGCAAACTTTCCAAAGAATGCATTGAGCATGCCACTCCCATGCTTAAAAAAGAATCTAATTGGTTTTAAAGGATTTCTATCAATTTAAATAATCATATGCAAGATGAATTCTGAATGGTTTGAAATGCACATTTGTTTAGTATGTTCATGGATTTTTTTTTTAGCCAAAAAAAATTCTAGGAAGCCATTAGCAAAAATAAGCAAAAAGGGATACTTTTATCTTCCCCACAACTTGTCATACACAAAATTGCAGTTGCCCAAATTGTTCTTACGTATGCATGAGAATGGAAAATGTTCCACTACAAGTGTTGAAGTCAAATCTCTTTTAAAAACTGCTTAATGGAACTCTCAAAAGTCAAAGATGGCCAGGCACGGTGGCTCATGCCTGTAATCCCAGCACTTTGGGAGGCTAAGGGGGGAGGATCATTTGAGGTCAGGAGTTCGAGACCAGCCTGGCCAACATGGAGAAACCTCATCTTTACTAAAAATACAAAAATTAGCCAGGTATAGTGGTGGGTACCTGTAATCCCAGCTACTCAGGAGACTGAGGCAGGAGAATTGCTTGAACCCGGGAGGCGGAGGTTGCAGTGAGCCAAGATGGCACCACTTCATTCCAGCCTGGGTGACAGAGTGAGACTCTGTCTCAAAAGAAAAAAAAAAAAGTCTAAGATGACACCTATGAGACAGGTGTTTCGTTGTTGTTTTTGTTGTTTGACGTTCTTTTATTATACTCAAGCCATTCCTGGCAAATAGAACATATTAAGCTTTAAATTATTGTTTAAATTATTAAACTATTATTAAATTAAATTTGTTTAAATTAATGTCAGTTATTGTTGTTATTGATGATACTATTATCATTATCATTATTATTATTCCTATAGCATCCTGGAAGAAGAGTCTTTGTTTCTTTTTTTTTTTTTTTTTTTTTTTTGAGGCGGAGTCTGGCTCTCTTGCCCAGGCTGGAGTGCAGTGGCCGGATCTCAGCTCACTGCAAGCTCCGCCTCCCGGGTTTACGCCATTCTCCTGCCTCAGCCTCCCGAGTAGCTGGGACTACAGGCGCCCGCCACTTCGCCCGGCTAGTTTTTTGTATTTTTTAATAGAGACGGGGTTTCACCGTGTTAGCCAGGATGGTCTCGATCTCCTGACCTCGTGATCCGCCCGTCTCGGCCTCCCAAAGTGCTGGGATTACAGGCTTGAGCCACCGCGCCCGGCCCGAGTCTTTGTTTCTTTCAGTCCTCCTGGGTACAACTCTACTGCCTTCTTCTGAAAATAACATTTTTATAGTAACTCTTCAACTCCAAGGGAGTGCTAAATTCGTAAGCCAAATAATATCCATTTGTGTGACATTTAAACACTCCCTCCACCTCCCATGGTTCTTCCCTTTAGATACCCCTTCCTTCTCTCTCCACTTGGATCGGCATCTCCATCATTCAAAACACATGGCACTGTCTCCCGTCCTCGCTGTTCTACTTGCCTGGAACCTCCCTTCCTCCCCCAACTACTATGGCAGAATACCAGAGAGGTTTGGACTGAGACAAACCCTCCTATTTACTAGCTGCATGACTGGGCAAATGAGTTACACCCTCTGAGCCTCAGACTCCTATCCTGAAACATATGTATAAATACCTACCTCATACCATACAGTTATTGTGAGATCAAATGAGACCATGGATACCCAGGGCCCAGCACCTAGTAAGAGCTCAACAGATGCTAGCTGTTGTTGTTGTTTGTTGTTACACAATTCCAAACCCAATTCTTCCATGAAACTTTAATTATCTACTCTCATCTACACATCAATCTCTCTGTTTTCCCACCTTCAACTATACCTATGGTCATGAGTTTATAGTAATTAAATATTATTTCTTATGCATGCTTCTCCCCAAATAGACTGCAAAGTTAACTAGGACATAGATCATGTCTTATGCCAATACAAGTGCCTACAGGAGCCAGACAAGGAACAGAAAATAGACAGGGTACAAAGAAATAGGGAGGAGTGAGGACTCTGGCCAACTCCAGGGCACATGTAGCTCTGGCCAATTGTTGTCGTGCGGGAATATGGGTCCAGTGTTGCCAGATCTCAGCTTTTTCAAAAGAAGCCAGAAATCCAGATTCTTATGTGCAATGTCCTGAATTTTAAAAATTGGGCCAACACTGTTCAGGCCAAAACAAAGCATGTCTGTGAGACCCCAGTTTGAGAAAGCTGTCTTATTCAGATGGCCCCTACAAGTTTGTACGCGAGCTGGTTATTTGGACCTCTGAACTCACTTTTATAGAGAAACAATGCCGTGAATGGCAGTTAGGGGTCCAGGCTAACCTCCCAGGCTGATTTTCATTCATACTGGACCTGAAGCTTAGGACAGTCCTAAGAAACCTGTTCTTTATGTGAAACCCTTTTCCCACCGGAAAACACACTTAGAATTCCAATTTATGATGTCAGAGACATACATCAGAATGTAAGCCTGTTCAGGACAGGACCATTGTTTTGTTCACCACTGTTTCCTTAATATCTAGAACATCGCCTGGCACTTAGTAAATACTTGTTGAGTTAAAGGTTATCTATGTCTTTGTCCATCTGTCTACCATTAATCTGTTCACTGTATGCAAACATGAACTATCTTGCTCATTGTGATATCCCCAGTGCCTGGCAGGTGATAAGATCAATAAATATTTGTTGAATGAATAAATGACTGAAATAATCTATCCATAAGACACTTACTGACCACCTACTGTGTGCCAAGGAATATGCTGTATCTCAAGGATGCAGAAGTGACTCAGACACTATCCCAGCCTCAAGGAATTTGATCACCTAGAAAGGATTACATCAACTGTTTCTGGGAACATTTCTAACAACCATCCCAAGTTACTCAGTGTTCCCTATCCCAGAAGACGGGGAGTGGATGAGATGATCGGGGACTGTTCGGCACCAGGTTTTGTCTTGGTGCTGACAGGTCTGTGTCCCTAGGGTTGTGTTCCCCCTCTGCGGGGTTTGGATATGAAATGATTGAACTGATGTTCTTGCAATCACATGTTGGAATGAGTTGAACAAGCGCTGCCCTTTCAAGTGGGCACCTTGGGGGGCCGTGTCCTCATTCCACTTCACTTACGACAGTGCTGGGCCACTTCTTTGGCAAATGCTCTCAGAGGGAGTTTTGAAGCCACTTGAGGACATTTGTTTCATCACTTTGGAATTACGCCTTATTTTTGACCCAAAAAATTGGGGCTGGGGGATGGGTTTCCAGTTACTTTATCCCCCAAACTTGCTTCCAAATCACTTTGGGTTGTTTCCTAAAATCTAGTTAATGATCAAAGGAGAAATGTTTCTGTTGATGAGTTGATTTAGCAGTAGGTGCCCCAGGCTTCGAAGGCATGACCCTAAGAGAAGTTCCCAAATTGCCTTGTGCCACAGCAGTTTTCTTGGGAAAGGTATTTAACTTCCAGAGTGCCTAGGACAATGGAGGCAAGATACATTTGGATGCCTACATTCTGGTGTTTGGGTTAAAGAATAATAAATTATTTAAACCCTGTATCTAATTTTTGTTTATATCCCCAATATCTAGCACAGAGTCAGGACATATCGTGCCCAAAAATGTTTTCTGGAGAGGAAGAATGAATTATGAGGAGGTCTGACGTCTTCTCAGTGCTTCCTATGCACGTGCCAGGCACGATGCGGATGCTTGTCACACATTACCTCATCTAATCATTATAACCACTTTAGAAGGCACTTACAATTCAGTCCCTCCAAAAGGAAACTGAGGCCTGAGCTTCATTAAGTAACTTGCCCAACGTCACCAAGCCAGCAAGTGACAAGGCTGGGATGTAAACCCAGTTGTAGAAAATCTCTCCTATAGAATTCCTAACAGAGACTCAGTAAGAAGGTAATGGGTATAGAATCATTACCCCTAGCACAGCAGAGAAGAAGAGGATTCTAAAGTAATCACGGAGCCAACTTCCTTCTCTGGTCATGAGACCTCCCTTCAGTCAGCAGATTAGTGGCTGTACAGCTGTATAGGCCTCTCTCAGGGCATTGGTTTTCCAGACAATCCCCCTCCATTGCGTTTGTCGGCCAAGGAGCTCCAAGATGTTGACACATCCTCCTTTGGCTTTTAGCTATTATAAGTGGCTCCTCAAGTGGGTCTGTGGTTCATTCTTGGCTGATTGGGGCATCCACAAGACCCTATGTAGTTTTTGGAGTTTGCAGGTATCTGATCTAGCCAGAACAAGGCCAGGCCAATAACAGTACAGAGTAGAGGATCTGGGAATTTGGGCTGAAAAAGTAGCCTCGTGTTATACCCAAAGGGGCCAGGATTCTGACACTGCCAAGCCACTCATGCCAGGCTTGACCTTGGGTAGCTTGCTTTGCCTTCCTGGGCCCCAGCTTCTCCACCTGTAGAAAGAACGCTATTTTTAAGGTCTGCCCATCTCTGGAGGACTAGAAAGAACAGACCGTTCTTGCTTGGGGAAGGTAACACAGTTTTTGCTCATTGGGCGTTTATTTCCCTAGGCTGGAGGAGAACTATGAGATTGCAGAGGGGGTCTGCATCCCTCGCAGTGCCCTCTATATGCATTACCTGGATTTCTGCGAGAAGAATGATACCCAACCTGTCAATGCTGCCAGCTTTGGAAAGGTGAGTCCAACCTCATCAGGCTTGTCCTCCCCACCACCCCAACTTTAAGTCATTTATACACGGTTTTAAAGCATTTTAGCTATTTTTAAGTTATCAAAGTACTTACTTTGGTACTTTGACAACTTCAACTTCACTGTAATACTTTGCTATCAAAATTTCAAACAATTCAAAAACATTGTAAAGTAAGAAGGGTATGTCTAACTTGAATTTCCTCAGTACTTAATTTTCACAAAGCAACTTATTTTCTCTGAGGGGCAAATATTGAACTCAAAAGTGTGTTACACGGATGTCAATCAACCTGGGACAGGCAACCTTCTTGGCTTAGTCATGTAGATGCTTGGAGAAACTGGAAATGGCCCTGTATCCTTAGATTGGAGGTGTGGGAGTCCTCTGCAAGGAGGGGTACTATTTGCATTATCACCACAGTCCTAACTGTTCTCTTTCCACCTTATAATAAAAATACAATCCACATTTAGAGCCATGTCTACAAAAAATTGTTAGCACTGATCATTCCCATTTAATAGGCCAAGGAAAGCTGTTGGGACATTCTTTAAGACTGATCATTTATTTATTCGATGGCTAAAAATCTGCATTTTACACCAAAAAAACACCCAAGTTGAGTCAATACACCTAAACCCTTCCTCCTTTTGTTAGCTTCATTTTTCTACGTGTAATTTTTCCTGCATCTGCTAACAAAAATAGGCTTGTTCTGTACCACGATTCTTTATCAGTTTTCTGAGTGCAGGAATACGAAGGGCTGAAATGGCAGAAAGAGGTCAGTGTATGAGTTTCAGGAATTCCCTTTTCAGATCCCCAACAGATAAATCATCAGTAGGAAAAAACAAAGAGCAGTGTTAGGGCTGGGCCAACCACCCTGGAGAGCCCAAAAACGGAGTGGCTGAGAAATGGCTCCATTCAATAAATTGGGAGGATGCTCTATGATGACTTGGGGAGGAAAAAATGTTTTTGTGTTGATTAACACAATTTCTCCAAAGTGAAAGGGATGTTTTTTAAAAGTCAATGGAGAAACCACCTTTGACTATTTCTTTCATTCATTTCTTCAGTCCTTCAGTATTGGTAGAGACTGGCTGTGTGGCAGGCCCTGTGTTAAGTAGTGGCAGTGGGGACCCAGAAAGGAACTCGGTATGGCTCTGCTATGGAGGTGCCCCTCAGCAGGTGGGAGAAGGGAGAGCACACACTGTGGATGTGTATGCTACCAGAGCTTGGTCAGGTGTTTGCGGTCCTGGAATATTCAGTGGCACCTACAAACCCCCTCGCAGAGGCCACAGTGGAGAGCCCAAATGAGGCTCTTACGTACGGGCTGGGGGACAGGTTAGGTGAACCAAAAGACCAGGAATCCTCAGTTTCCTGGACTTATTATCTAACCTCTCTGAGCCTCAGCTGCCCCAGCTTCCTCAGGGGGATGTTGCAAGAGTCAACTAAGATGATGTCGGTGGATGATGGAAGGTACTGTTTACTCAGTCATCCAGTAACTCAGACATTTATTAAGCACCTACCATGTGCTATTACAACTGTTGCTGTTATGAATTCTGCGTGAGATGTCTGTGCATAGACATAAATAGATATTTGTTAGCTTATATTCTGCAAAACAAACAAGAACCCTCACCACTTTTAGAAACTTGGATTTGCCTGCATAAGAAGCCTCTATTCTCTTTTTCTCAACTACTTTTGTAACCCTATTAGCTTGTGGTTTTCTTGACCTCCTGATCTGGGTAAAATCAGTTTAAGCTCACGCCTTCACCTCAGCACCCCAGTCCCATTTTCAGTTTAAGTCTCAAGCCTGCCCCAAGACTTCAGCAAATCTCAAAGCATTTGCATTCTCAGGGTCACCTTGACTTGGGACTCTTCCTTCTGGTCATTAGCCACGTGTGGCTGTTTAACTTAAAGTTAAACAAAATAAAAACTTCAGTTCACTAGCAGTTGTATTAACCACATTTCAAATACTCAAGAGCCACATGTGACTAGAAGCTACCATATTGGGCAGTGCAGAATGGAACGTTCCCAGCATCACAGAAAGTTCTATCAGACAGTCCTGTGTTATACTGCAGTGAGTCAAGGAGGAAACTCAGCACCCCCTTTGCTTTTCACAAGACAGCCCACAGGAAGCCTCTGTGATCCCAGTAGAGTGAGATTTGTAGGAGAGGTTTACATCCCAAACAGGGTTTACTTCCCAAACAGGGTCCTACGGAACAGACATACCCCACTTCAAAATGCTCTTCAGTCTCTTCACCACAGTGGGGGCTTACTGGTCCCGCCCCTGCTGGTTCCCAAAACTAGTCCCAGCCCTTCTCCACCCTGCTGTCTCCCTTTTTTCCTCTTCCATCTCCCTTCTCCTCATTCTCCTCTCCCCCTCCTCCTTGAGACACCCCCCACCAAATGTCTCTCTTCTGCAATCTTTGGTTTCTGCTGACATCTATGCCCGTAGAGGTATCTCACTTACCCCAAATAGCTTGTCAAATTATTTTTCCGAACAATACATTTTCTCCCTAAGAATTATACTGCCAGCTGCTTCCAAAATAGTCATTAAAAAAAAAAATCTAAACTCCATCTTATCTTCAGCCTGAAAACAAGGAAATACTCAAATGGCATTAAGAGCACAAATGCAAATGCTCTGTGCAGCTGCCTTGCCATCAATTTCGAATGGACTGGGAACTGGGGCTGTCCTTCCAGCCACAGAGGACAGGAGCTGCCTGCTAAGGGTTTCCACACTGAGCTTGCTGGATTGAAATCCCAGACACATTTGCCTTTCCTGAGGATTCCAGCATGCTGCAGCTGTCATCTCCTTGAGAGAAAGGGACTAGTTGTTCTGTGAAACTTTGAGGTGAAATCGTGGACAGTCTTCCTTTGAGCAGATCCATCCAAACTTATGATTCATTGATGAACTTTTAACTTAGAGCAGATGAGGTTTAATATTTCAGCTTAGCTTTTGGAGAACAAATATATCAGTAGTAGTCTCTACCCAGCTTGCAAGTGGGCTGAGGCAATACAGAGATCAATGCTGAAGCTGTTCCCCAGGGTGACCTGGTTGGGATACCATTCTTCATAAAGTGGGTGGCAGCCATTGCTTCGCTGCAAGTAAGATCTGAAATATAAATCCTCTTTCCAAGTCTCTGGCCAAGCCCCATAAGCACCAACTTCCAGTAACACTGTATTGACTTTGGGTCCCAGAATTAATTTAGGGAGTGTAGAGAATGTGAAAGCTTCTAGCTGAACTGGTCTTGTACCTGCTTTCTCTGTTAAGGGTAATAAAAAGTCACCCGACTTGGAGTCATTGAACTTTTCTGAGCTCGCATTTCCTTATCTTTAGACAGGAATAATCCCTCACGAAACTAGGGATAAAATGAGACAGTGCTTATGAGGGTGTTTTTTGAAACTATAAAGTGCTCTGCCCATCAAAAAAATCATCATTCTCTAAATGAGGGCCTCATTCCATCTTACCTCCTGTATTTCCTTACCGTGCTTTATTTTTCTTTATAGCATTTATCATGACTTGAAATAGATATATTTATACAGTATAGTTTTCTCTCTCTCTACAGATATATAGCTAACTTTCCCTACTGCTATTCTAGGCTTGCCAAATATCTGTATCTATATCTATATCTACGCCTACCATGTGAGTATAGAGAAGCATTATATATACATAATGATTTTGTTTTGTCTGTCTCCTCTAGAATGAAAGCTCTATGAGGACTTTTTTGTTCATTATGCATCCCCTACACCCGGAACAATGCCTGGCACAGAATAAGCCCTCAGATATTTGTTACATGTTGTATGATTTATATTTACATTACTTGTCAGGGACGATGTGAATCATTTTTAGGTATGTGAACTCATTTAACCTTCATGATAATAACTCTATGAAACTGGTGTTGTATCCATTTTCCTTTAGCCCATTTACTGAGTAGGAATGAACTTATTGAGGTACACGTGGAAACTAGCTGTATTTTTACTTACTTTGAAAAATTGCCTTCAGAGTTCTCTGTCCAACTCTTCCTGTTCTGATGATGATGTCTTCAGAGGAAATCCCACAGCATCTGGCCATGTTCACCCATCACATCAGTCTTGGTTGAATAATTACAGCTCATTCTCAGCTATTAAAAAGTGCAGTTCAGTCCAATTTAAAACTTCAATCTCACATCTAAGTCAGGGCTTCTTCCTCCTTGTGGCTTAAAATTTGCTCTGGGAAAGAGGGGTAGGGTCAGCTTTTTCTCCTTCCTTTTCTGGCTCCTCCAGGGTTGGGGGTGGGAGACAGTGGAGGAGGAAAGGCAAGAGTCATTCGACCAACTGGTGCTCACTGGGGGCTTCTCCTAGCTATCAATGCCTTCTGCTATGACTGTCACCCAAATGCTGGGGCCAGGGGTCCTGTCATAGGTTTTGGGGGAGCCACTGTGGATCTCTGTCCACATTAACTGAGAGATGCACTCTCTAGCCAACCTCCTACCACCTCCACTCACAGGCTGCTTTGGCCCTGCAGGTAACTGAGGAGTCCCTCTGTCGCTCTGTTATTGTGTTGGAAGCTTCTGGCCAACTCACTGCACACTGTTTACACCCTGATTCTTAGAGATGCCCAGAGGAGCCCCACAAAGCAGAACTGGCAGATAGAACTCAATGAAGCATAAACAAAAAATAGCTTTGCTTTGTTCCAAGTTTGTCTGTGGCTCACTTCCTTCCCTGACCCCTGATGGTTGCATGGCAGATTGAATAGCTTTTGGGTTATTGATTATAAGAACAAGCATCTTCTCAATAATTTAGACTCTCTTTTAGATGTTAAAACTCCATCCAGTCCAGTTCTTGAATTTAAAACTGCAGTCTCACATCTACTTCAAAACTCCTCCCTAGCCCAGCTTGGGTCTGCCTATCTCTGGCTTGGACACCCACAGTAAGGAAGGGAAGAGTGTGATCTGATCTTCTTCCCTTCCCTGGCCTTTCCCTCCTGCTCCTGGTCCCTTTAGGTGTGTTAGACTGAGAAAAAATACTTCCAGAATATAACTCTAGCTCTCCAGGGAAACAGTGAAATAAATTTTTAGAGAACAACAGAACTATAAATTGAAACAAACATATAGTAATAGGGATCAGAATTGGCATGCACTTGATGTTGTCCAGGCTTACCAATAGGCAGTTTTTTAACAGATGGTAGAAGTGTCTAGCTCTGTCTAACTTAGAATGCAACATTCAGTTTTCATACAATTAAATAGCAAACATTTATGTAGGGCTTTGTGTATACCTGGTACTGTTCTAAGCACTTTACATGTATCAACCTTGTCTAGTCCTCTAAATACCTCTATGAGGTAGATACTGTTATTGTTCCCATTCCATGGATGGTAAACTGAGTCCCAGAGAAGTTGGGTGATTTGCCAAGTTCACACAGCCAGTAAGTGGTGGACTTAGGATGTGAACCAGGGAAATACGGCTCCAGAGCCCATGCCCTTAGCCACCTCGTTTACACAGGATGAGTTATTTCAGGGCTAGGCTAGGTATGTGTGGAGGCAGGTTTTGTGTACACACTTGTCCTTTTGACTTTGTTGTAGTCGTTAGTAGTCATCTGGTGACCTCCTAGGTGACGGAATTTTGGAGAGAAGTCTCAGCCTCTCTGCATCTCAGGGGTCAAGTGTGCTGACCACTACAGTTGAGAAATGCTTTCGCAAATCTTCCCAGCTGGGGTGTTCTGGGTACTGTGGACTCTGGGGTACTGAGTACTACCTCCCCCAGCACCCGGGTTCATCCATTTATCTGATATTCATTTATCTTATGTCTGTGTGGGTCAAGTTCCATGCTGGGAGATGGGATACAGAGTGAAGTCTGCCTTTGAGGTAACAACCCTGTAGAAGAGAGATATACACATGAGTGACTGCAAAACAAGATGGCAAATGCACTTCCCAAGTATGAATGCAAGATTGGAAGGACACAGGATTGGAAGGATGCTTCCTCCTTGTGGGGGTGAGGGGCAGCCTGAGAACCAGGCTAGTCATGGAAAAGCTCCAGGTACTGAGCATCCCCCTCCCTCAGCCCACAACCCTGGAAGATCCATGAAAGCTAAAGTGAGTGTTTTAATTTCACCAGAAACCTCCTTCTCCTGCTTGACCACTTGTCTTTCAGAAACTCTAAAACAAAAACTCTACCCACACAAAGATGGAACATCACTGCATTTGGCCAACAAGCTAAACCTTTTCAGAAAGAAAAACTGAGCCTCAGATTTTTGAGCAAAGAGAACATCTCTAACCTACAAATGAGTTGCTTTCCAAGCATTTGAAAGATGCATTTCAGTAGAGCATTTCAGTCCTCAACCCCTGGTCTGTGGACTGGTACTGGTCCATGGCCTGTTAGGAACTGGGCCACACAGCAGGAGGTGAGTAGGTGGGCGAGTGAGCGAGCGTTACCTCTTGAGCTCCACCTCCTGTCAGATCAGTAGTGGCATTAGATCTTCATAGGAGTGAGAACCTTATTGTGACCTGTGCTTGCGAGGGATCTAGGTTGTGTGCTTCTTATGAAAATCTAATGCCTGATGATCTGAGGTGGAACAGTTTCATCCTGAAACCATTCCTTCAACCTGTCCGTGGGAAAATTGTCTTCCATGAAACCAGTCCCTGGTGCCAAACAGGTTGGGGACTGCTGCAGTAGAGGCCACAAAGTGAAAGAATGTCTTCTTCAACTAACACTTAATGAGGGTCCCCCATGTGCTGTAGCCCAGGAATTTCCAATAATGTCAGGTTTTGAGCCCTGAACTTAAGGATCTATCACCCTTACTCACCATGTGATGATGGGCAGGTCCTTTTCCCTCTCTGAACCTCACTTCCTCCATCTATCAAATGGTGAAGTTAGTCTACAAGCATATGAGGATCCTTACCATATTAGCCCAAAACACTTTTCAACTAGAAATCATAAAATAGCTAACACTGACTCTGTGCCAGTTCCTGGGTAAGACCTTTTCATGGATTATCTCATTTTAATCCTTGCATACTCTGTGAATGAGATGCTGTGATTTGGGTTTTTTGTTTGTTTAAAACTTTTTAAAAGAGAAATTTTAGTTTTAACAGCAAAGAATACATTGTACAGAGATTTCTCATATACCCCCATCCCCACACTTGCACAGCCTCCCCCATTATCAATATCCCTCACCAGAGTAGTACATTTGTTACAACTGATGAACCTACATTGACACATCATCACCCAAAGTCCATAGTTTACATTAGAATTCAATCTTGATGAATTCACTTACATTGGTGAATTCACTCACATTCTGTGAGTTTGGACAAATGTATAATAACATGTATCCATTGTTTTGGTATCATGCAGAGTATTTTCACTGCCCTAAAAATCCCCTGTTCTCTGCCTAGTCCTCTCTCCCTGTCCCCTAACCCCTGGTAACTATTGCTCTTTTTACTGTCTCCAGTTTTGCCTTCTCCAGAATGTCATATAGTTGGAATCATACAGTATGTAGCCTTTTCAGATTGACCTCTTTCCATTCATAATATGCATTTAGGTTTCCTCCATGTCTTTTATGGCTTGATAGCACATTGCTTTTTAGTGCTGAATAATATTTCATTGTCTGGATGTACCATAGTTTATTCATCCACCTACTTACTGAAGGATATTTTGGTTGCTTCCCATTTTGGCAATTATGAATACAGCTGCTATAAATATGCATGTGCAGGTTTTCGTGTGGACATAAGTTTTTAGCTCCTTTGGGTAAATACCAAGGAGTGCAATTGCTAGATTGTATGGTAAGAGTTTGTTTAGTTTTGTAATAAACTGCCAAACTGTCTTCCAAAGTGGCTGTACCATTTTGCATTCCCACAGCAATAAATGAGAGTTCCTGTTGCTCTACATCCTCACCAGCATTTGGTGTTGTCAGTGTTCCAGGTTTTGGCCATTCTAATAGGTATGTAGTGGTATGTCATTGTTGTTTTAATTTGCATTTCCCTGATGATATGTGATGTGGAGCATCTTTTCATTTGCTTCTTTGCCATCTGTGTATCTCTTTGGTGAGGTGTTTGTTGAGGTCTTTGGTCCGTCTTTTAATTGGGTTGTTTGTTTTCTTATTGTTTTTAAAGAGTTCTTTGTATCTTTTGAGCAACAATCCTTTATTAGATGTGTCTTTTGCAAATATTTTCTCCCAGCCTGTGGCTTATCTTCTCATTCTCTTGACATTGTCTTTCACAGAGCATACATTTTTAATTTTAAGGAAGTCCCATTTATCAATTATGTCTTTAATGGATTGTGCCTTTGGTGTTTCATCTAAAAAGTCATCATCATACTCAGGGCCATCTAAGTTTTCTTCTATGTTGTTTTCTAGGTGTTTTACAGTTTTGTGTTTGACTTAGATCTATGATCCATTTTGAGTTAATTTTTGTGATGGGTATGAGGTCGGTATCTAGATTCATTTTTTTTTTTTGCATGTGTATTTTCAGTTGTTCCAGCATCATTTTGTTTAAAAGATTATCTTTGCTTCATTTATTGCCTTTGATCCTTTGTCAAAGATCAGTTGACTATACTTATGTGGGTCTATTTCTGGACTCTCTATTGTGTTTTGTTGTCCTATTTGTCTATTCTTTTGCCAATACCATACTGTCTTGATTACTGTAGCTTTATTGTACATCTTGAAAATGGATAGAATCAGTCCTTCAATTTTATTCTTCTTCAATATTGGGCTGACTATTCTGGGTCTTTGGCCTTTCCACAGAAACATTAGAATCAATTTATTGATAGCCACAAAGTAACTTGCTGGGATTCTGAGTGGGATTGTATTGAATCTATTGATCAAGATGGGAAGAACTGACATATTGGCAATATTGCATCTTCCTATCCATGAATGTGGAATCTCTATTTTTATTTAGTTCTTCTTTGATTGAATTCATCTGAATTTTGTGGTTTTCCTCATATAGCTCTTATACATAGTTTGTTAGATTTCTACATAAGTATGTCATTTTGGGGGGATGCTAACATAAATAGTACTGTGTTTTCAATGTCAAATACCACTTGTTTATTACTGGCATATAGGAAAGTGATTGACTTCTGTATATTAACCTTGTATCTTACAACCTTGCTTATTAGTTCCAAGAGATATTTTTTTTCTTTTGTAGAATCTTTTGGATTTTCTACTTGGACAATTATGTCACCTTTGAACAAAGAGTTTTATTTCTGCCTTCTCAATCTACATGCATTTTATTTCCTTTTCTTGTCTTATTGCATTTGGCTAATGCAGTATGATGTTAAAAAGAAGTGGTGGCAGGGGACATCCTTGCCTTGGTCCTGATCTTAGTGGGAAAACTTTGAGTTTCTTACCATTAAGTATAATGTTAGTTGTGGGTTTTTTGTGGGTATTCTTTATCAAATTGAAGAAGTTACCCTTTATTCCTAGTTTGCAGAGAGGGGTTTTTTTTTTTTTTTCAAATCAGAGTGGGTGTTGCAATTTGCCAAATACTTTTGTGCATCTGTTGATATGATCATATAATTTTTTAGCCTGTTGATGTGATAGATTACATTACTTGATTTTTGAATGTCAAACCAGCCTTGCATATCTGGGATACATCCCACTTGGTTATGGTGTATAATTTCTTTTGTACATCATTGGACTCAATTTGCAAATATTCTGTTAAGAATTTTTGCATCTATGTTTGTGGGAAAATTGGTCCATAACTTTTTTTAATGTCTTTTGTCTGGTTTTGGTACTAGGTAACAGTTGACCTCATAGAAAGAGTTAGGAAGTAGTCCCTCTGCTTCTGTCCTCTGAAAGAAATTGTAAAGAATTGACAAAATTTATTCTATAAATGTTTGGTAGAATTTACCAGTGTACCCATCTGAACCTTTTTGTTTTGGAAGGTTATTAATTATTGATTCAATATACTTAATAGATATAGACCTATTCTGTCTGTTTCTTTGTGTGAGTTTTGGCAAATCAAATCTTTCAAGAAACTAGTCCATTTCATCTAGATTATCAAATTTGTGGGCATAGAGTTATTTATAGTATTCCTTTATTATCCTTATAATGTCTATAAGATCTGTAGTGGTGTCTCCTCTTTCATTTCTAATATTACTAATTGGGGTCTGCTCTCTTTTTTTCTTTGTTATGCTTTGCTAGAGGCTTATCAATTTTATTGATCTTTCCAAAGAACTGGCTTTTGGTTTCATTGATTTTCTTTATTGCTTTCCTGTTTTCGATTTCACTGATTTCTGCTCTAATTCTTATTGTTTCTTCTTCTTCAGATTAAATTCACTCTTCTTTTTCTAGTTTCCTAAGGTGGAAACTTACATTATTGATTTTATATCTTTTCTAATATATGCATTCAGTGTGATAAATTTTCCTCTACTCACTGCTTTCACTGCATCTCACAAATTTTAATGTTGCATTTTCATCTTTATTTGGTTCAAATATTTTTATTTCTCTGAGAGTTCTTCTTTGCTCCATAAGTTATGTAGAATTGTTATTTTATTTTCACATATTTGAGGATTTTCTAGTTATCTTTCTGTTATTGAATAATAGCTTAATTCTACTGTGGCCTGAGAGCAGACATTATACAATTTTTGTGTTTTATGACCCAGAATGTGATCTATCTTGATGAATGTCCCATGTAAGTTTGAGAATATATATTCTGCTATTTTGGATTAAGTAGTCTATTAATATCAATTATATTTAATTGATTCATGTCCTTACTGATCTTCTGCCTTACTGATTTCCATTTCTGATAGAGGGGTATTGACGTTTCCAACTATGATACTGGATTCATCAAGTTTTCTTTGCAGTTCTATTAGTTTTGGCTTCATGTAGTCTAATGCTCTGTTGTTAGGCACATGTATATATATATATATATATATATTTTTTTTTTTTTTTTTTTTTTGAGACGGAGTCTCGCTGTGTCGCCCAGGCTGGAGTGCAGTGGCCGGATCTCAGCTCACTGCAAGCTCCGCCTCCCGGATTTTTACGCCATTCTCCTGCCTCAGCCTCCCGAGTAGCCGGGACTACAGGCGCCCGCCACCTCGCCCGGCTAGTTTTTTTCATATTTTTTAGTAGAGACGGGGTTTCACCGTGTTAGCCAGGATGGTCTCGAACTCCTGACCTCGTGATCCGCCCGTCTCGGCCTCCCAAAGTGCTGGGATTACAGGCTTGAGCCACCGCGCCCAGCCCAGGCACATGTATATTAAGAATTGTTGTGTCTTCTTGGAGATTGATACCTTTATAATTATATAATGCCCTTCTTTATCCTTGATAACTTTCTTTGCTTTGAAGTATGCTCCATATGAAATTAATATAGTTATTCCTGTTTCTTTTGATTAGTATTATCATAGTATATATTTTTTCCATTCATTTACTTTTAATCTATATGGGTCTTTATATTTAAAGTGGGTTTCTTATAGACAACATATAGTTGGGTCTTGTTTTTTGAACTGCTCAGGCAATCTTTGTCTTTTAATTGATGCATTTAGACCATGATCTTCAAAGTGATTATTGATAAAATTGGATTAATATTTACCATATTTGTTACTGTTTTCTATTTGTTACCCTTGTTATTTGTTACTATTTTTGTCTTCCACTCTTCTGCTGCCCTTTGTGGTTTTAATTGAGCATTTCATATCATTCCATTTTTTTCTCCTTTATTAGCAGATCAGTTATACTTTAACATAAAAAATCTTTTAAATGGCCATCTAGAATTTGCAATATATATTTACAACTAATGCAAGCCCACTTTCAAATAACACTATACCACTTCACAAGAAGGGTGAGCACCTTATAATGAGAAAATCTTAACTTTGGAGCCCTCTGTAAAAAGTCACATACACACATACTTACATATGTGTTTTAATTGATATACACATATAATAAAATATTTTGTTGCCATTATTATTTTGAATCACTGTCATCTGTTAGATCCATTAAAAAACAAGAAAAATAAGTTTTTATTTTACTTCACTTATTCCTTCGTCAGTCCTCTTCCTTTCTTTGTGTAGATCTGAGTTTCTGACCTATATCAATTTCCTTCTCCTTAAAGAATTTCTTTTAACATTTCTTGCAAGTCAGGTTTACTGAAAACAAATTCCCTTAATTTTTGTTTGTCTGAGATAGTCTCTACTACTACTTCAGTTTTGAAGGATAATTTCTCAGTGTACAGAAACCTAGGTTGGTAGGTTTTTTTCCTCTCAATACTTTAAATATTTCATTTCACCCTCTTCTTGTTTACATGATTTCCAAGCAGAAGTCAAAAGATAGTCTTATCTTTGTCCTGTATAGGTAACTGGGTTGTTTTTCTCTCTGGCTTTTTTCAGGATGTTTTTCTTTATCTTTGATTTTCTATAGTTTGAAAATGATATACCTTGATGTAGTTTTCCTGTGACTCGGTTTTTTGTTGTTTGTTATTTGACATTTATCCTGCTTGGTGTTCTCTTAGCTTTTTTAATCTGTGATTTGGTGTCTGACATTAATTTGGGAAAATTCTCAGTCATTTTTGTTTCACATATTTCTTTGCTTCTTTTCTCTCTGTCTGATATTCTTATTATGTGTATTTACATCTTTTGTAGTTGCCCCATAGTCCTTGGATGTTCTGTTCTGTTTTTCAGTGTTTATTCTCTTCACTTTTTAGTTTTTGATGTTTCTGTTGATATATACGCAAACTCAGAGAGTCTTTCTTCAGCTGTGTCTAGTCACCTACAAATCCATCAAAGTCACTCTTCATTTCTGTTACAGTGTTTTTGATCTCTAGCATTTCTTTTTGGTTCTTTCTCAGAATTTCTCTCTCTGCTCACATGGCCCATCTGTTCTTACATGCTGTCTAATCTATCAATTAGAGCCCTTAGCAAATTGATCACAGTTGTTTTAAATTCCTGGTCAAATTCCAACATCCTTGCCTTGTCTGGTTCTGATGCTTGCTGTTTCTTTAAATTGTGTTTTAGCATGCCTTGTAATTTTTTCTTGGTGGCTGAACATGATGGGCCAGGTAAGAAAGGAATTGCTGTAAATCACCTTTAGTCATGTGATGGTAAGGCATGTGGTGGCGGGGAAGCAATCTATTGTCCTGTGATTAAGTCTCAATCCTTTAGTGAGCCTATGCCTCTGGACTGTGAACTTTGCTACAAGTGTTTCTCAATTTTTTCCCTCCCTCTTAGATGTCATAGGATGGCTAAAGTTGGCTAGAATTGAATATTTCCCTTCTTTCACATGGAATATTAGAGGTGACTGGTGTTCGGTTATTTCCTTCTCTGCATGGAAGGCTAGAGCTGACTGGAGTTGGGTATTTCCCTTCTCCCAAGTCAGTTAGGCTCTGATAATACCTCAGCAGATTAGGCTCTGGTTAACTAGCTTCTCCTGAAAGCAGGCCTTGTTAAGAAGAACAGAGTGCTCCGGCATATTTCAAAATGGGCCCTTTTCTTCCCCCGCCTGCCGGAAGCATGAGGGACTTTTGCTCTGATATTTACTGTGGGAATCTGGTCACACTCCTAGAGGTACATCTCTCAATATTGTGTGGGTTCCTCTATGATTGGGCCTCCCTGGAGTTATTTTTAACTCTCAGCCTTGTCTGCATTAAGCCTTCACAACTCATCAATTACAATTCAGGTGTTCCTACCCCAGCACTGGCTCCTGAGGCAGTTCCCACTCCTGAGTCTCTGCTCCAGGAAGCCACGACTCCCTATATTTGCCTGTCTCTCCAATCTTGGGGGCAGTAGTTTGCTCTGTGTCCTCCCCTCTCTTAGGGACCCAAGAAGAATTGTTGATTTTTCAGTTTGTTTTGCTTTTTACTCGTTAGGATGAAGTGGTGACTTCAAAGCTTCTTATATACAGAACCAGAAACTGGAAGTCAAAATGCTGTTTTTATTCCCATTTAAAGATGAGGTAGTTGGCTCCAGGGCCTATGTTGTCAATATCGGATTTCTGATAATACAAAGGAGCTAAACACTGGAGCGTTCTCTATAAAGTAGATCCTGGGTGGAAACCAGAAGGTCTCTGAGTTATTATAGAAATTGGGGCTGTGGGGAAAGGTGTCCCTCCCCATTCCTCAATAGTGGCTTAAATAAATTAGTGGTCTTACTTTTCTTACATAAACTAAGTCTAGAAGAAGGTAACCCAGCTGTAGTTGGGCAGCTCTATAAGAGCATCAGAGACCCAGGTTCTTTCTGTCTTTGTGCTCTGCCCTTTTTAGTAGATGGCTTCCAGTTTCTATATCACCTCATGGTCCAAAATGACTGCTAGACTCCAAAGACTATCTTCCAGGAAAGAAGTAGAAAAACATGGGGTGAGGGGAGAAAAGTCAAAGCTCCCAGTTCAGTCAGCCCTCTTTAGACTCTTTCCCAGGACCCAGCCCAGTGATTTTCCCTTACATCTCATTGTCCGCCTTTGGCTATCAGGAAGGCAAGAAAATGTGGTCCACTCTATCCTAGAATAAAAACAATGGTTTGAGCCAGGTGCAATGGTGCAGGTTTATAGTCCCAGCTCTTCAGGCAGGAGGCTGAGGTGAGAGGATTGCTTGAGCCCCTGAGTTTGAGTCCAGCCTGGGCAACACAGTGAGAGCCCATCTCTTAAAGTTTTTTTAATTTAAATAAATAATTAGGATTTATTTATCTTGGACTAAGGATGAAAGGGAAAAAAATAATTAGGGTTTAGTGGGGAAGGAGTAGGCAACTAGCCATTTTATCCACATAAGGGCATTTCACACATCCATGTATCATTGTATATGCTACAGCTATGAAATGGAACTCAGGATCCTGGAAGAGTATAGGTTGTTCTCTTGAATTATGAGCTCATGGGAAGTAACGTAGGTGGTACAATGTGATCACTAAAGACTGTGGAGGGTGACATGATTCATGGTCAGGAATTTACTGAACTTTTCAGGAAAAGGCTGGCTTATGGATAGGCACTAGATAGTTGTGATATAGTGTAATTTGAATATGTGGAGAGGCCATTTGGCCTCGAAAATATACCTTCCAAAATAAAGGCTTAATGATGTCTTAAATCCCTGAATTCCACTCCTTTAAATCTGTAAAAATGCAACTAGAACAGGATAAGTTCATTCATTAATACTTATCACTTACTAACACTTCAGTATGTATGAGTTTAATCTATTAAGGAGACTTAGAGATCAGTTGATGCTATCCCTTCACTTTCCAGATGAGGAAATTAAAGCTCAGAGGGACTGAGTGGTTTTCCCCATTTCCTACATTTAGTGGCAGGTCTCCCCCTCACCCACACTGGATCCAGTGGTGGGGCTGAGAGTGGGGAAGAGATACCAGTAAGAGGTAGAGAGACTGGAGAAAGGGAAGCTGGGGTGACAGATGTGCTTGTATGAATTGAATTTATTTAGAGCCTGCATTTTTCTAGTGAGGACATGGGTAATTGGCAGTTTGGGTTGTGGGTGGCTCATCCTTGAAGATTTGGCTCCTTTCTCCTTGCTGACCATCCTTGAGCAATGGCGAAAAAAAGCCAAGTGTGTTCTGGGGACCTGTGCTTCATCAGCTGCACTTACCTGCATTGGAGAGGAGGATGGAGACCCCCTCATTTACATGTTGGCCCTCTTCTAGTCCCACCAGTCTGCCCACCCACCTCCCACCCTGACCTGGGGTCACTCGCACACCCCTGAACTGACACAGTAGAAGATGAGGGCACTCTTGAGGCATCTTTAGGATTCTTCAAAGATGGTCTTTTTCCTAGTTATCAAAGGGAAAAAAACATGTACATAGACTTTCCTTCTACTTTTAATTCTTGCATATATTTTTCTTAATTTTTTTTAATCTGCTGTGGGGTGTCCATGTCAGAATGCCTGATTTCACACCAGGTTTTTAAAGGTGTTTTTGTATGTGTGTGTGTGTGTGTGTGTGTATGTGTGTGTAGTGCCATGTAAAACTCTGAAGTCAAACTGTTTGGGTTTGAATTTGAATCCTGATTGTACCACTTAGCGGCTGTGTGAGCTCAGATAATTTCCTAACAGCCCTGAGCCTCAGTTTCCTCATCTGTAAAATGGAATATTGATAGCAATCAATCACCTGGAGAACTGTTGAGATAATGACTGTAAAAGGGCTACTTAGCACAGAGCCTGATAAATATAAACACTCAATGCTTGTTAGTTAGGACTTCAGTTTATTATAGCAACATTTCATGACTTGAACACATCATGTTTTTAATATATTATCACTACCATATCAGTGTTCCAGCCTTTCTAGGTGCTCTTCTTTCTGAACAATTTTGAGAACAATTGTTCTAAAAATGTCCTACATCACACACATGCTGCCATCACCACCCTCGCCCTCTCTTATTATCATCTTCAGAATTATTCCATTTTTGACTTAACCTGTATCTTATGTAACTCACCTCATTCTAACTAAATCAGTGTGTGATGACTGTCTTCTCTCATGTACATGTGACACATATCCAGTCACCCTGAGGACAATGAGGGGTTCACATACGGATTTTTGGAATTCTTGTTATTGCCATCCGTGGTACCCCTCAAGGGGCAACAGATTCACTGTTACCTTTCCAGCCCTGGGGCTTTTCAAGGAATCCTTCATCAATCCGTATGCATGATTTGAAATTTCACTTCTGTCTCATTGCACTCAGTATGAATTTCTTATAGAAATTTTGCAAATTCTCTTAGGGAATTTCCGGTGGAATCTGTAGCATTCCCTAACCCTTTCATTCCCCAGTTCCTGGCACCCAGGAAGTGCCATAAAAATTGTTGAATAGGTAAAAGTTATGTCAGTATAGTAAAATGACCCCAGCAAACACTCATTTTAATATGGAAGCATTGAGATAGGATGTTTTACAGTCCCCATTCATATCACCACTTTAATTATTTTTTCTTTTCGGAAAAATAGACTAGGTTTATTGTCAAAAGAAAAAAAGTGAATATTCCGCTTTCAGAGTTAAATTTGTGACCATTAGTTCCCTTTAGCCAACTTCTTTCCCTAATCATTTCTCTCTTTTGTTCAAAGAATTGTTTCTTATGTGTGTTTTTAAAAATACGCCATGAGATTTCCACAATACATGGTTATAAAACAGGAACTTGTCATTGTATTAAATTTCTAATTTCTTGCTACTCGAAAAGCCTTCTTTTCCCACACCTAAAATGACCCTGAAATAAGACCCGCAACTCTCATTTTTAAACTGTGTTCAGCATACTTGACTCTATTCTACATGAGTGTATCTCCTTCAATGTGTGGAAGGACATCTACTGATTCCATTGCATTAGAATTTCTTTTAGATCACTTCTTGTTGATGGCAAATCTTTACCTACTGAGGGTGGGTGGAATTTTTGAAAACAAAAGCCTGACGACTAAGTTTGGAGATCAAGCTGATCAAGATCATATTATTTTGGGTCAAAATTGAAGGCTGTATTATGTAGAGTGATGAGACTGAATGGCCTTCCTTGGTGGCTCTGGGGGTATCTCTTGAAGCAACACCAAGAGAGGCAGTGGGGCAGGGCGTGTCATTCACAATGAGGGGACACCTTGCTGGCTCTGGCATGTGTGGGCGTGTGTCAGCCACAGTAAAGAAGATGACAGGTAGGAGAATCAGATTCCTGTTTCTTCAGCTGGGCAGAGACTGAATCAAGGCAGCCTTGAATCACCTTAGATCCCAGTTCCTCATTTGTAAAGTGAGATCATCATACTCTTCTCCATTGTTGTTTTCTTTCTTTCTCTCTTTCTCTTTCTTTCTTTTTCTTTCTTTCTTTCTTTCTTTCTTTCTTTCTTTCTTTTCCTTCCTTCCTTCCTTCCTTCCTGTCTGTCTGTCTTTCTTTCCTTCTTTCTTTCTCTTTCGTTCTTTCTTCCTTTTTCCTTTTCTTTCTTTCTTCCTTCCTTCTTTCCTTCCTTTCTTCTTCTTTCTTTTTCTCCTTCCTTCCTTCCTTCCTTTCTGTAATCTTTCTTTCTTTTTCTCTCTCTCTCTCCTCTTTCTTTCTCCTTCCCTTCCTCCCTTCCCCTTCTCCTTCCTTCCCTCCTTTCTTTCCTCCTTTCCTCTTTTCTTTTTCTTTTCTTTCTTTCTCTTTCCTTCCTTCCTTCTTCTTTGTTTCTTTCTCTCTCTTTCTTTCTCTATTTCTTTTCTTTTCTTTTCTTTCTTTCTTTCTTTTTTTCTTTCTTTCTTTCTTTCTTTCTTTCTTTCTTTCTTTCTTTCTTTCTTTCTTTCTTTCTTTCTTTCTTTCGTTCTTTCTCTCTCTCTCTTTCTTTCTCTCTTTCTCTCTTTCTTTCTTTCTTTCTTTCTTTAGATGGAGTCTCGCTCTGTCACCCAGGCTGGAGTAGGGTGGCACGATCTCAGCTCACTGTAACTTCCGCCTCCCAGGTTCACCCAATTCTCCTGCCTCAGCCTCCTGAGCAGCTGGGACTACACGTGCACGCCACCATGCCCGACTAATTTTTTGTATTTTAGTAGAGACGGGGTTTCACTGTGTTACCCAGGCTGGTCTTGAACTCCTGAGCTCAGGCAATCCGCCCACCTCGGCCTCCCAAAGTGCTAGGATTACAGGTGTGAGCCACCGGACCCGGCCTCCTCCATTTCTAAGACGAATTGTACTACCGCGTATAAAAACACCTCATTTAGGGCATGGTGCTTAGTGATGCTCAGTGGCTGACAGTTCCCTTTTTCACTCTTTCCCTTCCTCATCTTAAATTAGAAGGGCAATTGTTTGGACATATCATCTCGGAAATTCTTGCTTAAAACTCGTGTTTCTTTAAAAAAATTGCACCCACAAAATGATGTAAGAGTATCCTGCATGCTGGGTTACCTTCAACAGGAGTGCGGTGTATGGGGAGGAGAACGGACAGGGGAGATGAGTGACATGGCCACCACCACCTGAAGAACTCTAACTGCCCCAGAGAGAGTAGTTCTCCCGAGCTGCTCTGCTTCCCACCCCCATCCCCGTGGAGCCCCCAGCTCTGTCTGCCCAGGCTGAAAGAGAGAAGGGTGGGATTCATGAGTAATTAAAGGGAATTTGGAAGGCTGGGATGTTGCGGAATGTTAGATCAGTAGCTAGAACAGCATGTGGCGTTCTTTAGGCAGGCTTCATTGAATCCATACAAAAAAAGAAAGAGGGGCTGCCTGCCTGTCTGCTCATTTATCAAACAGCGAAGCTCAACTTTCACAGCTCCACAAAAGTGTTTTACTGTTTGCTGAGTCTTGCTCCAGAAATTAAAAGCTGAGCAGCCTGAGCGGGGCTGAACCGACCCTGCATTTTGAGACTCAAACTAAATTGTGCTGGGCTTTCAGATTCAGGGACCAGTTTATTATTTGGTGAAAGGAGAAGAGAATAATTTATAATTTGCAGCCCATAAGAAACACTTAAAAAAAAAAAAAAGGCAAACCCCCTTCCCACAGGTTTTTGTTGCAGCTGCAAGGAGGAGGTGCTATCTGCAGCAGCCCTTTCTTTGCTCAGAGTGGGAAAAGTCTTGACCTGCATTTGGGCAGAATGTGATGTGATACAGCAGCACTTCCACCCATCCCCCATCCCCTACTCACAACAAACTCCCTTGCCTCTCATTTCTTTGAGATTGCCTTTTTCTCTCTTTGGAGGAGGAGGAGGAGAAGATTTGCCCATCAGATACTTTTAGGTAAAAGAATTTTCACAAACAGAACCAAATATTCCAACTACACTAATATGTTCCTTGGGAAAGCGTAATATACCACAAAAGCCCCAAAACTAGATTGAATGAGGAGCGTCTGCAAATCCATGAAAGGATGGAAGTATATAGGGCTAACTCCATCAGTGAAGAGAAAGGGCTAGAAAATAATGATAACCAGAGGTCGAGTCACTAGAGAGGCAGAGAGGAGTGTTAGTAGATACAGAGCCCCTGCTCCGGCCCCTCCCTGGCAGCTGGTCACTCCTCGCTCCCGTTCAGCCAGCGGGCTGTGAAAGGCTGCTGAGGTTGAGCTCTTGCCCTCCACTCTTGTCCTACTTCCGGCTGGTGAAGTCCCAAGAGGCAAGCCTGGGTACCCAGTCTCTAGGCTCTCTGATTCTGCTACAAGCCTGTGAGATAAGCTGAGCGAGTGTTATAATCCCCACTTTATAGATGAAGAACCTGATGCTCAAATGGAAGAAAGAGCAAAAGGTCTTTTGTGGCTTTTCAATTTAGCACATTTTTATAAAGTGTTAATGCTGTCCTATACTTTATAATGTGTTTTAAGAACACTGAAATGTGTCTCCCCTTGGATAAAGCAGCTCCATCTTTGAGAAACTATTATGAGGAGGAAATCCCAAAACAAAGTATCCAGGATAAAAAACAAAAATCATGACACACAAAGATATTGCTTATAGCATTATTTGCATTAACACAATGCTGGAGACAACTTCAATGGCCAATCAAAGAGGAATGATTCTTTCATTCTTTCATTCATTCAGTCAACGAATTAATGCACCGAGCCACCTTCTCTCCCACCTGGACTGCTGCAGTAGCCTTCCAACTGGTTTCCCTGCTTCCACCCTTGCCCCTAAGTCAGTTCTCCACACAGCAGCCAGGGTGACCCTTTTGCATGGTAAGTCAGATCTTGTTCCCCACTCCCCTCCTTAAAGCCCTCTGAAGTCTTCCCATCTCACTAAGAGTAAAGGCAGACATGCTTACAAAGGCCTGCAAGGCCCTGCAAACCCCTCCAGCCCCTCAACCTCTCCTCCTGTCACTCCCTCGCCTACCGGCTCTGCTCCAGCCACATGGGCCTCCTCGTTCTTCCTGAAACAAATGAGACAAGCTCCCACCCAGGGCCTTCCCATGGGCTATTCCTTCTTGCAGTTTCCTTCCCCCAGATATCCACAAAGTTCATTCTCTCACTTCCTTTAGGTCACCACTCAGATGCCACATGATCATGGAGTCCTAATCGCCCCAAACAAAATAACACCCCCACCTCCATTTTCTTTCTTTCTTTCTTTCTTTTTTCTAAGACAGAGTCTTGTTCTGTCACTCAGGCTAGAGTGCAGTGGCGTGATCTCGGCTCACTGTAACCTCCGCCTCCCAGGTTCAAGCAATTCTCCTGCCTCAGCCTCCTGAGTAGCTGGGATTACAGGCATGTGCCACCACGCCCAACTAATTTGCATATTCTTAGTAGAGACAGGGTTTCACCTTGTTGTCCGGGCTGGTCTCGAAATCCTGACCTTCGTGATCCGCCTGCCTCCCAAAGTGTTGGGATTACAGGCGTGAACCACCACACCGGCCTCCATCTCCATTTTCTTTACTCCTCTCGCCCTGCTTTTGTGTTCCCCGCTGGAGCACTTACCTGATAGAAGATACATTGACTTTTTCATTTAGTTTTAGTCTTCTCACACTAGAATGTAAGCTTCTTGAACAGAGGCGGTTTCTGTTTTGCTCAGTGTGTTCCTCAGTGCCTAGCAAAATGTCCGGCCTATAGCACAATCTCAGTAGATATCTGCTGGTGAATGAATCCAAGCTTTGTACCATTAGCCAACCTATTATGATTATTGAGGCTGCAGCTTGTTGAATGTGGGGAAAATGAGACTGGAGATCTAGTTTGTGTGGAATCTTACAGGTCTAGGTAAGGACTTTACAAAGCTAAGTAACATTGATTATTTATAAAGATTCTATGGGGGTGGCGGAGTTGGAGAAATTTGGTCAAAGAATACAAACTTTCAATTAGGCAGGAAGAGTAAGTTCGAGAGATCTACTGCACAGCATGGTAACTATAGTTAATAACAATGTATTCTTGAAAATTGCTGGCCAGGCACCGTAGTTCAGGCCTGTAATCCCAGCACTTTTGGAGGCAGAGATGGGTGGATCACTTGAGGCCAGGAGCTTGAGACCAGCCTGGCCAACATGGCAAAACCCCATCTCTACTAAAAATACAAAAATTAGCTGAGCATGGTGGTGCATGACTGTAATCGCAGCTACTCAGGAGGCTGAGGCACAAGAATCACTTGAACCCAGGAGGCAGAGGTTTCAGTGAGCTGAGATCACGCCACTGCACTCCAGCCTGGGTGACGAGTGAGACTCTGCCTCAAAAAAAGAAAAAAGAAACAAGAAGACAAGAAAATTGCTAAGAGGGTACATTTTAAGTGTTCTCACCACAGAAAATAACAAGTATGGGAGGTAATGCTTATGTTAATTAACTCAATTTAGCTATTCCACAATGTATACATATTTCAGAACATCATATTGTACACTATAAATATACACAATTTTGTTTGTCAACTTTAATTAAAAAAAAAAAGATTCTGTGGATTGCATAACTATGGTCACCCAAACAAGTGGCTCAGGGAAAGTTTCTGGGAGGAAGTAAGGCACAAGCTGAGATGTGAGGATAAGTACACATTAGGCAGAAAAAGGGTGTGAAGAAAGGGCTCCGGACAATGAGAACATCCTGTGGGAAGGGCCAGAGTAAGACAAAACATAGTGTGTTCATGAAACTTGGAAGAAGTTCTATTCCGTATGGCCAGAGCACAGGAATTGGGAGAGGAAGGGGAGAGGTAAGCTGGAACAAAGGCAGGGCCAATCAGGCAGGACCTGGTGGGTCTGGATTCTGTCTAGAGGCTTCATGGAGAAGTGGTCGTGACGGGGCATGACAGGAAGCAGGGCCAGTGAGACCATTGCAGCAATCCAGGTGCAAGACCGTGGTCCTGGGATGCATGGAGATAGGAGGATATGGGTAGAATCAGGATATGAAGATAGAGGGTAGAACTTGGTCACAGGTTGGAAGTGGCATGTACAAGTGGCACGTACAATCATGGTTTGAGGAAGGGCGAGCTCTGGTGTGGTCAGGTAACGGGGAAAGGCTCATAGAGCAGCGGAGTGCATGCTGGGTGGCTGGATAGGCTCTGAGGGCGCAGGTAGTAAGGAGGGAGAGAGAGTGGAGGGTAGAAAGTGCAGAGGTATGGGCCTGGGAAGCAGCATTCAGGGAATAGTGCAGCACCAAGTAGTCTGACTTGGACAGAACCTCGAGTTCATGGAAGGAAATTTAGGGAGAAAAGATGGAAGCAAAGAGTGGTGTCTGAGTTTCAATCAAAAGACCTCTACTAAGTCAGGTGACCATGGAGAATTGCCAGAGGCCTTTAGGTAGACAGGTAATGATCTGGATCATTCCTTCAGTAAACCTACTTGGGGACCTCAATTATGCAAACAATGATTTTTGATTAGCATTTTATTAAGCAGGAGCACTTCACTGCCAGATTGCCACTTGAGTGGATGCGGGTAAATTTCATCCAGGAGGAGACACGGGGCTGCCTGCTGATGTCACCATCCCCTCAGCTGCTTCCCACCTTCCTTAGCCTATTGGGTGCAGGGCCCTCAGATCCTGTTCATAGCAGAGGCCACCAGGACATTTCCAAGAGGGTCAGCGTGAAAAGAAGAGAAGATAAATCTTCACTGAAGAGTCGATGAGAACGAGAAATCATTTCATTCCTCAAACACACCCAATGTGTAAATGCAGGAATATGACATAAAAGAAATAAAGGTTGCTGTTAAAGGAAGGAATGAGAAGCTTGGGGACATTTTCATTCATCCAGAAAACCGTAACATCGTGGTGGTAGAGTGTTAAGTCGGACTGGATGCATTCAAATCGTAGGTCTGCATCTGAGCTGTGTGGCTTTGTGCAGGTTGCTTAGCCTCTCTAAGCTTCAGTTTACTCATCTATACCGAGGGAATAGCAGTGGAACCTGGCACTGGATTGTGATGATCAACTGAGATAATACACGTAAAGTGGTTAGCACCGTGCCTGAGCCAGGATTGGAACGTGGGTGAGCCTGACTTCGAAGCCTGTGTGCCTAACCACTGTATACCACTGTTTCCCAATTCACTAGGAAAACAGAGAAAGGAGGCAGCTAAGGTTGCATGGGAAGGGCCTCAGGGCAAGTGGGAGAGGCTCCGAGAAAGCTAGGGAGTTCCTTGGGGGTGAGCGGAAACAGTATGGCCTTGGCATTCCAGGCACAGGGAACAGCATTGTGGATGTGGGAGCAACATGAGCCTGGAGCTCTGGGGAGTGGCTGGATTTTAGGCTGGGCAGCTGGGTGGGAGTTGATCACAGAGGGCCTCATGGACCAGCCTTAGGAGCCTGGATTTTTATTCAGAGTGGGCAGCGAGAAGACACCCGGCATTTTCAATGAGGAAGTGAATGATCACATTGGCATTTTAGAAAGATCCTGCTGCTGAGGCCGGGTGTGGTGCATGTACCTATAGTCCTAGCTTCTCTGGAGGCTGAGGCAGGAGGATCTCTTGAGCCCAGGAATTCAAGGCTGCAGTGAGCTAGGATAGCACTACTACTCCAGCCTGGTCAACAGAGCGAGAGACCCTGTCTGAAAAAAATTTAAAAAACAAATCCCACTGGTGAGGCAACAAGACTGGTGGCAGGGAAACCAGTTAGAAGAATGTTTCTGTGGTCCAAGCAGCGAGAGATCACAGTGGACTAGTGCAGCATTGGGGGTAAGGGCAGATAGAGAGAAGGGGCTAAGTTCGGGAGACGTCCTGAAGGCAGAATCAGTAGGGGTTGTGCAGTGTTAGGAAGAGAGGAGTCAGGGAGGACCCTCCTGTTCTGTCTTAGGTAACTCAGCGGAGGTTGATGCTGGTCACACAGATTCTAAAACTGCATGTATTGATCTATACATTACTCAAAAAGAATAAGTAAAAAACATCAGGAATGAAGGGAGTCATAGATTGATCCGTGAATTCCCAGGCCCCATGCTATGGCTTGATAATTCCTCAAGATCACAGTGCATAGAATTCTAAACACACTGATTGTACATGTTATTGCCTCACAGGGGTAGAACAAATGGCTCCAGAAGGCCAGTCATTCCCCAGGGGCCTTCTGGCACATCTCTAGAATATAGTCAGCAACCCCTGGTACCTTAACCTAGGGCCAGGCATCAGGGGCTTGGCCTGTGTTGCTTTACAGATGTTATGTAGGATACCATTTGGATAAACACTTAGAAAGATTTCAGAACTTAGCCCAGTCTCTTAAATTAAGTAATCATAAGACTTAGCAACCAAACAAAACAATGCTGCTTTCTTTAATTATCTACATATTGTTTATAGAAAATAGGGAATGATTTATTTTTTTAAAAAGGAAAGAAAGAAAAAAAAACCCAGCATAACATTCTGGTAGATTTTAGGTGCTTCTTCCGAGATTATCTTGAACTTTCACTGTTATTTCAACAAGGAAATCCTTTTCTATTTGCAAAAAAAAAAGTTGATTTAGTACATAAATATACAAACTCTTTTTGTTCTACCCACAATCCCAATACCCTAATGAATATCCACTTTCATTTTACCACATTACCTGTTTATTCCTGTATTTTTATAAATAATTCTGTTATATAACATAAACATAGATTGAGATCTGCTATTTCATTTAACATAAGCATTTTCTGTGTTGTGACACAGTTTTTGTTACCATCATTTTTAATGGCTATTTCATAATTTCTACAGGGTGTATATATGCTATCATGTTTTTAGACAGTTTCCTATCATTAGACTTTTATGTTGTTTCAAATTTTTCACTCTCATTAGTAGCCTCACATTTAGCTTTTCTTATTGTAGATTATTTCCTTGGAATTAATAGATCAAAAATATGAGTACTTTATGGCTTCCTATGTATTTTAAAAATGCTTTGGGGAAGGGTTGTGCTAATAAATTACATCATCAGCCATCTGCGTATTCCAGTTTTACTACAGCCTTGACAGCACTGAATATTATCCTTTCCAAAATGTCTGTGAATAACAGAGGGTTAAACATAGTGCCTTACTGGCTGAGCGCAGTGGCTCATACCTGTAATCCTAGCACTTTGAGAGGTTGAGGTGGGCGGATCACTTGAGGTCAGGAGTTCGAGACCAGCCTGGCCAACATGGTGAAACCCTGTCTCTACTAAAAATACAAAAATTAGCCAGTTGTGTTGGTGGGCACCTGTAGTCCCAGCTACTTGGTAGGCTGAGGCAGGAGAATCACTTGAACCCAGGAGGCGGATGTTGCAATGAGCCGAGACGTGCCACTGCACTCCAGCCTGGGCGACAGAGTGGGCGCTCTGTCTCAGAAAAACAGAAAACAAAAAATATGATATTTTACTGTTGTGTCCATTTGTATAGGAGAAATTTTCCAGACCTAAACATAGAAAAATTTCTACTTTTTCTAAGGAACTAGTTTGGACTTATATTGATACTGGGACTCTTGGCACTCTATTGTGTTATCTTCTTTGCTTGGGTGGTTAGGAAACTCAGAACCCACTTTTAACCAATGTGAAAAATCCCCTGGCTCAATTTTTATGCTTCCCTTGATTTCTTTCTATCTCTATTAGCATGTCTAGTCTGTTCAGTAGTGTGCCTTTGTGAACAGCTGCTTCAAATCCTGGCTCTGAAGCCATTCATATGATGAAAGTCTGAAGGGCTTGGCTACAGGTTAATACAAATCCAAGGTGATGAGGCCACTAAACCTGGATGCAGTCTTAGGCAGCACTGCTAGACAAGGTGTTTAAAGACCACTGTTACTGACCTCATCTTGAATCACTGCCTTTTGCTCAGGTCACAACAATTTGAGAGGGACATAAAGTAAAAAGCTTGGATCCTCAGTTTACAAAAGTCAGAGTTAAAGAGAGGGGATTTATTGCCTACAAAGTGGTACCCTTAAAGAATTCAGAGACTTGTTGCATCATTTTGTTCAGTATTATCACCACGAGATGGTATTTTAAAAGCCTTTTTTACTTCCAAAAGTGTTTTCATGATGCTACCACATTAGATTCTCTAAACATTCTTGTGAGGTGCATCTTTTTGTCAACCATTTTCAGATACTGAAATGCTGCCCCACCCATTCTCCACACTGGACGTGGTCAGCTCCCCAGTGTAGAGAAATGGTCAGTCTTCCTGCTACCTGTTCAAGGTTCTCAATTTCTCACTAATTTGTGCACTTCTATCGATCCCACTGATGCCATTTTAGTTGAGATCACCAACACCTAGCCCTCCAATTAGGGGAAGACTACACAACCCCTTAGTCCTCAAATGTCACAGGAGGAAATTCAGGCACAGAGAGGTTAAATAGTATGTCCAAATTCAAACAGCTAACAGGCTCATAGTCTGTATTTGTTGAGTGAGTGAGTAAATCAATCAATGAGAGTATTGATGTGGATAAAAGAGGGGTGAATAGATGAATAGAGATTCACCCCCATCCCTAGAGAAAGCACTCAAGGCTCATACCCTACCAATAAGAAATCAGCAACAGCATCTCTTCTCATGAAGGCTCACTCTCTCTGGCCATGCATGCCTGCTCAATGCTGTGCCAGGAGGGAAGGCAGTCTTCGTGACATTCGAAAAATCCCTGGAAGTAAAAGGGTCATCAGGACAATCAGTGGTAATAATGGGTAACATTTATTAAGCACCTAACTAACTGCCAGGCACTACTGCCAGCCATTTACATACATTCACTTTTTTAAATTTCACAATAACTCTAGAGGTTATTATCATTCCTATTTTACAAATGGGGAAACTGAGTCATGTGGATGCTAAATAACTTGCCCAAGGGCACCCAGCCTAACCAATGCCTGAACTTGCATTCAATTCAGATAGTTGAGTTCCAGAGTTCTTGCACGTAACCCCTGCCCAGTCATGCCTCTCCACAAATATCATCTTAAACCCCAAGGAAAGGCGCCCCATGGTTGTGTTTTCACCTTGAGAGATGCTCTCTCTTCACAGATTTCTTGTGAATTGATGTGGCTGTCCTGGGCAACAGCAATTATCATCCTCTGCTCTGCAGACAGAAAAAAGATACCCCTAGGCTTTCATTCCTTCATTCAACAAATGTGGATTGAGGTCTTTGCATGTGTCAAACCCTGCATGAGGTCCTTGCTCTCATGGAGCATGTGTTCAAGTAGGAGGAGACATAAACTAAGCACCCAGAGAGTAAGGGAACAAGATAACTTCAGACAGTGCTAAGTGATAAGAAGACAAAGCAGGGCCATGTGACCCTTGTGCTACTCCACACTGGCTGGTCGAGAAGGCCTCTGGGCAGAAGGACATTGTGCAGACACCTGAACGGTTTAAGAGGAGGCAGTCTTGTGAAGAGCTGAGTGAAATTCCACTCCTGGCTGCAGTACAAAGCCCCCCTCCCCGCCACCCCACCATGTGGAGCAATGCCCATGTGTTTCAGTAATAGAGAAAACAATAAAAAGCCAGTGTGGCTGGGATCTGGTGAGTAAAGGTGAGAATTGTAAGAGAAGAAGCCCAGGTAAGCAGGATGAGTTACAGAGGCTAAGTTTGGGTTTTAGTTCCAGGTGCCATGGAAACCACTGGAGGGTTTTAAACAGGGGAGTGGCATGTTCTAGACCAACCAGAATTCTCCTTCCATTGTGAGTAGGAGGGGCTGAAGCACAGAGTGGCCAAGTGAGACCCCTTTAGTATCCAGAGCCCCACAACCATCCAAGCACTCCCCACTCTGACACCAGTAGTCTTCTCCAGGGTCCTCACAGACTCCTATTAAGTCATTGCAACCAAGGACCTATGTTTTCCTCCCTTCTGTAGATGGCTGTTTATAAAACTCAGTCACTGTGCTCCCAACTCTTCCCAATGGGTAACTGATTCTTGTGTTGACTTACAGATCATAAGGCAGCAGTTTCCTCAGTTAACCACCAGAAGACTCGGGACCCGAGGACAGTCAAAGTAAGCACCGGACGGCCATTCCACCTGCAGAGCACACATCTATGGGCCTTGAGACAGGGCAGACCTTTGGTTCTTTATCCTGAGCTCTGTCTGCAGGCCTGGCAGAAGTCTGTGCCTAGAGGGAATATGGAGGAGCTTTATGATGGCCAGGGCCCCTCTCTCAGGACTCCTGAAAGAGAGGTTGTCCAAAAGCCCAAGACGAGTTGGCTCTGCTGTTTAAGGAATCTGATTTTATACCACCCTGTTTTTAGGCATATTTTGTAAAATAGTCTTGGGCATCTTTGAAAGGATTGCCTTGTGGCTTCTTGGATGATCACCAGGTTATCTGGACTGTTTTGCTGAGTAAACTCTGCTCTGATAGTATCCAGTAGACCAGAGACGCAAAACTGTGCTATTCCCGGCATGGGAGATGGGGCAGAAAGGTGCAGGTGCACCATGGTCCATGAGGGCTCATGGCTTCCCACTCATCAGTTTCATCAAGCAACCAACCAACTCATGCTTTATACTTTCTGTATGTCACATATGTGGTGCTAGGTACTGGGAACACAGGAGCAAATCAGTTGCTGCCCTCATGGAGCCTACATTCAGGTGGGAAACACAGACAAAACCGAGAATCAGATTGTGACAAAGAAAGTTGTAGCAGAGAGCAACAAAAGAGGAATGACCAGGGAAGGTCTTTCGGAGGAGGTTACATTGAAGAAAAGAGCAGGGGAGCGCAGAAGGCTGTGCAGACACTTGTCTGCTAGGTGTGAGTCCGTGGGAAGGGAATCTCTTCCTGTACTGCTCGGCCTTCATGAAAATCTGGATTTACAGGACTTGCCTCTAAGGATGTTTCAAAAATTGTTGGATGATAATAGGTGTTCCATGAAGAAGAGCAGCAGGCCCTTTAAGTTTGGTAAACACTACGTTTAACAGTTTCCTTTACTGCAAGACTTCTCAGAACCCTTATTATGCTAATGTACAAGGTGACTCCACTAGAGGGTGCCTTATTATGCAGCATGTCTAAGCATTTTGACCATGTTGAGCAGGTCAGCACATAGTGACCTATAAAACACTGTAAGTTTTTAGAAAGGCAACCATATAGGACTTAAAAGACTTGTCTTGAAGGATGTGTCAGAAGCATGTCCAGTGCTCTCACCCTGGGCCAAACCCCTGTCTGTCAACAGCTCCTCTCATCCCTGGGCAGCACATTCCCATCCTCCAAGGGTGGGCTTCACTTTGGAGCCAAGGTGGGGAAAGAAAATGGCTGATCAAACTGGGAAGAACCCTTTTTTGGTAAAGTTCTGAAAATAATGAGACTAATTTTTTTGGTGTGGCTCAGAAGCTCTAGAATCAGTCTCTAAAGGGATTTCCAGAAGACTATTGAACAAAGGACCTCTTGGAATAAATTCCTAATAATTTTCCAAGATGACTATTCTGAAAAAAAAAAAAGCCTCAGTTATAATTTTAAAATTTTAGTATTTGTTTAAAAGTGAGGTTTCAGCCTTGGTACGATTATAGATTACAAAAGCCAGATTCTTCCTTGTTTGCTGGTAAACACATAGTAGTCAATTCAAAATGTTGGTCAAACAGAAGAGTGGATGGATAGAAGGATATGGAATAAATGAAAATGAATTATTTTCCTCTAGCTCTTGGTCTTTGAGGAATCAGTGGCTCCAATACCTTTGTTGCTCATTTCTAAGAAGAGTAGCAATAGTAAAGACACATAGTAAAGAGAGAGCAGAGAAGTTTCCCATCCTGTATAAACAGAGAAAATTTCCTTCTGTCCACATGGGAGAGTCTGTTTTTGTTTTGTTTGTTTTTCTTTTTCTTTAACCTCGAGGTTGGCAAAATTGGGCAATATCTTCTTTAAAAATTCTGTATAATCAATTTTATTGTATCCTCTTCCATAAGGATACTCCAAAGTTGATCACACCTTTGACCAGTTGAAAGGCAGTAAGAAGCTCTTGTCTCCAACCTGCATCATGGCCTTATAGAGAAACTCCCTTGGCAAATTGACCATGACAGAAGAAATCTGGGGGGTGGGCCAGGTGCAGTGGCTCACACCTGTAATCCCAGCACTTTCGGAGGCCGAGGTGGGTGGATCACTTGAGGTCAGGAGTTCAAGATCAGCCTGGCCAACATGGTGAAACCCCATCTCTACAAAAAATACAAAAATTAGCCGGACGTGGTGGCATGCCCCTGTAGTCCCAGCTACTCAGGAGGCTGAGGCAGCAGAATCACCTGAACCTGAAAGGCAGAGGTTTCAGTGAGCTGAGATTGCACCACTGCACTCCAGCCAGAGTAACAGAGCAACACCTGTCTAAAGAAAAAAAAAAAAAAAGCACATTCTGCACATGTATCCCCCCTCTTTTTTTAGAAGAAATAAAGAAAACAGAAATCTGGGGGTGGCCGGTGAGGAATGTGTTGTCGTGCCCTGCAGAACTGAAATAGAAGAACTCAAGATCAGAGCAGTAGCTTAACTGTGGTTGTTGATTTTAGCTACGTGATCTCTGAATAGTCAAGAAGTGGTCTGGTCTGAACATATTAAATAATCTGGCTCTTAAGAAGTTATAAAGGTGAACTTTTTAAGGTTAGGGTGGTGTGTCATAACTGTCATCCCACCTGAAGCCACCGGAAGCCCCCTCCCCCCCAACCCACGGAGTGACTTCCAGGTGGAAAGGCAGTTATGACAGTTGGGAAGTAGTAGAAGACACAGAAGGCACAGAAGGCAGACTTTGCTCAGCACAAAGAAGAATTTTCTGATAACCATACTGGCAAAATGAACTGGGCTGCCTTCGGAGGGTCTGAATTCTTCATCCCAGAAGGCATTCACATAGATTCAAGATGCCCACTAAGCAGAAATATCACGGAATGGTATCAGGAGTAAAGGAGGGTTGGGGAGAGGGAAGGTTTTGACGTGCTCATCTCTTCCCTCCTCGCGAAAGCCCTTCCCATAATTCAAAATGCCTTCTCATCTGTATTATTTTGTGACTTTCATCGTATCTCCATGGGTAGAGAAAAGTAGTTAATATGTTGTGCAGTATTTCTGAAACCGAGGTCCATGGATGACCTAACATTTATATTGCCATGGGACTGTGAAAATCTACTCTAGACCTACTAAACAGGAATCTTTAAGGGTGGGGCAGGGCCCAGGAGTCTCTATTTTCATATATATATATTTTTATTCTTCTTTTATTCCTAGCCACTAGACTACCAGGGATATTTTAATATGTTTTGTAGGTGCTTTTTATTAGTGTAAAGTTTGAGACTCACTGGCTTAGTGGTTCAAAGCACTTGGGAGGTTCAAATCCTGCGTCTGCTACTTACTCACTAGGTGATCTTCGGTGTGAGGCTTAAATTCTCTGGGCCTTAGTTTCTTTATCTATAAAAATGGGGATAATAATTAATTCCAGCCTTATGGGGATTTTGTGAGATTAAATAAGATAATGTGTGTCAAGCACTCAGCACCAGAGATCTCAAACTGATGTGCTTTAGAATTACCCCTGTGGTGCTGGATTGAATGCTGACTCCTGGGCCCCATTTCCAGATGTTCTGAATCAGTAGGTCCTGAGAGAGGGCCCAGGAATCTGTATTTTGATTAAACTTTATAAATGATTCTGATAAAAATCAAAGTTTATAAGACCACCTTGCAGTGTTTTCAGTAAGATAGCACTGTGACTTCGTAGTCAAAAAGGCCTGTCTGTGTTCAAGAACCTGTTCTTCCCCTAAACAGCTATATGACCTTAAACAAATTATTTGAGCTTTCTTGGCTCCAGTTTCTCATGTGTAGAAAGACTGTAATCATTTCCATTATTGGTTATTTTACAAATTGATGCGTGCAAAATCCTTTGCAAAGTGCCTGGCATATAGCTAATGCTCAATAGATTATAGCTAAAATCTAAACAAAATGCAGCCTCCAATCCCTTGTTAGTCTTAATTGAAAACATTGCTAATATTAAGCCCATTTTGAGTTAATAAAAAGTTCTGGTCTCCGTTTTACATTCAGTGTCAACTGAAGCACCGAATTTACCTTTTTAAAAATACAGTTCTTTGAGACTACCACGTTTTAATTAAGAAAAACACAGGCCGGCCGGGCACGGTGGCTCACGCCTGTAATCCTAGCACTTTGGGAGGCTGAGGCGGGTGGATCACGAGGTCAGGAGATCGAGACCATCCTGGCTAACATGGTGAAACCCCGTCTCTACTAAAAATACAAAAAACTAGCCGGGCGTGGTGGCGGGCGCCTGTAGTCCCAGCTACTCGGAGGCTGAGGTGGGAGAATGGCGTGAACCCAGGAGGTGGAGCTTGCAGTGAGCCGAGATCGCGCCACTGCACTCCAGCCTAGGCAACACGGCGAGACTCCATCTCAAAAAAAAAAAAAAAAAAGAAAAGAAAAGAAAAAGTAAAACACAGGCCAAGGCCAGGCATGGTGGCTCACGCCTGTAATCCCAGCACTTTGGGAGGCCAAGGTGGGCAGATCACGAGGTCAGGAGTTCAAGACCAGCCTGACCAACATGGTGAAATGCCATCTCTACTAAAAATACAAAAATTAGCCAGGTGTGGTGGCACATGCCTGTAATCCCAGCTACTTGGGAGGCTGAGGCAGGAGAATCTCTTGAATTCAGGAGACGTGGAGGTTCAGTGAGCTGAGATTGCACCACTGCACTCCAGCCTGGGTGACAAAGCAAGACTCTGTCTCAAAAAGAAAAGAAAAGAAAAGAAAAACAAAGGCCAAATGAATTTTTATTGGAGGTACAGTTAGTAGTCACAAATGTATCCTGCTTGGGTCCCCACAGAGAAGGGACACTCAAGTGCTGGGATCCCATTTGGCTAGACATGAGAGATCAAGTACTAATGGAAAATTTTTCATCCCCTCTCTGCTTTGCAAAGTATTTGACTTAACGTTTTCTGTAGGAGGCAGTTTTGGTTATTTTTACCTGCCTGATTGATGGCTGGCACTTTGTTTCAATTCTATATTTCAGAGATTTTAGCCTTACAGGAGAGTTAACTCTTCTATCCCCAGGTAGGATGGCCCCAGCTTTCCTTGGCCTTGGGCAACACCCCCTACTCAGGAAACCTCATTTAATAATAGTACATGTTGGTCTCTCTCTCTTTTTTTTTTTTTCTCTCTCTCTCTCCCTCCCCTTGTGGCCCAGGTACCATTACTATGGCATTGCAGTGAAAGAAAGCTCCCAATATTATGATGTGATGTATTCCAAGAAAGGAGCCGCCTGGGTGAGTGAGACAGGCAAGAAAGAAGTGAGCAAACAGACAGTGGCATATTCACCCCGGTCCAAACTCGGAACGCTGCTGCCAGAATTTCCCAATGTCAAAGATCTAAATCTGCCAGCCAGCCTGCCTGAGGAGAAGGTAACCACAACTAAAGTGATTCTTTGGGGTGGGTGGTTTCTCTCTCTCTGTCTCTCTCTCTCTCTCTACACACACACACACACACACACACACACACACACACACACACACACGTTTATTGCAAAACAGTGAGTTTAAAAATATAAAGATAGAAATCCAGGCCGGGAGAGGTGGCTCACGTCTGTAATCTCAGCACTTAGGAGGCTGAGGCGGGTGAATCACTTGAGGTCAGGAGTTTGAGACCAGCCTGGCCAACATGGTGAACCTCTGTCTCTACTAAAAATACAAAAAATTAGCTGGGTGTGGAGGTGGGCACCTGTAATCCCAGCTGGAGGCTGAGGCAGAAGAATTGCTTGAACCTGGGAGGCGGAAGGTGCAGTAAGCCAAGATTGCACTATTGCACTCCAGCCTGGGCAACAAGAGCGAAACTCCATCTCAAAAAAAATAAAAATAATAAAAAGAAAAAGAAAAGAAAAGAAATCCAAATAAAGCATGGACTATAGTTAATAACAATTTATCACCATCCGTTTATTAGTTGTGACAAATATATCCTAGCAATGCAAGATGTTAACAACAGGGGTGAGGCATATGGGAACTCCCAGTACTATCTTTACAACTTTTCTGTAAATCCAAAACAATTCTAAAATCAAATTTGCTCTATCAATCTCTATCATGTATGCCTATCTATCTACCTATCATCTATCTTCTGTCTACCTGCATACCTGTCCTATGATCTTATGCTGTCTCATTTCATGAGGAAAGAACCGCTCCCGTCTGAATTGCTTTTCCACAGGATAAAGTTCATTTTCCCATGTGCTGCAGGGGATTTGGTGAAATCATAGTCTAACAGTCAAAGAAGATTTTATAGGTATAGTGAATCTGATAGTTTTGATCATGGAATATTTGGAGCAAGTTACTGGAAAAACAAATTTGGGGAAGTTTCCCTTGGAGTATTGCACCTTTTTTTTTTTTTTTTTTTTTTTTTTGAGATGGAGTCTTGCTCTGTCACCCAGGCTGGAGTGCAGTGGTGCAATCTTGGCTCACTGCAACCTCTGCCTCCCGGGTTCAAGCAATTCTCCTGCCTCAGTCTCCCAAGTAGCTGTGATTACAGGTGCCCGCCACCACACCCAGCTAATTTTTGTATTTTTAGTAGAGATGGGGTTTCACCATGTTGGCCAGGCTGGTCTCAAACTTCTGACCTCCTGATCTGCCCGCCTCGGCCTCCCAAAGTGCTGGGATTACAGATATGAGTCACCGCCCCCAGCCGAGTATCATATCTTTAATGCACCTATTGATGCAACCCAGTGCTGCTCTAACACATTGAGCTTCTACTAAGTCTCCATGTCACACTAGGATCTGGGATGCAGTGAAGAATGAGATGAGTCCTGCTTTCAGAAAGTTTAGAGTCAATCAGGGAGACAGATGCTTCTATAAGTCAACTTAAGTTTACGTAAAATGCATGTCTATGTTCTGAAATGAAGAAAATGAACTTATATCTGTAAAGGATACATTAAATCTAAGAAATAGATAAATATTTTTTCTTAATTTGCTTTTTTGGTCAATAAACACACAAATGAACTTCCCGTACCATGGATTTAAAATTCTCAGATAATTAAAAAAACATAAAAATTAAAAAATTATTGAATAAATGAAGGGGGAGATTTTTTCTTTTACTTTTTTTTATTCTTTTTTTTTTTTTTTTTTTTTTTTTTGCTAAGCACATTGCAGAGAATTTCCAAATGTCTTATGGTGACTTAGGCAGAATCACCTTCATATAACTATGCACTGATTTCAACTTTGTAGTGGTCTCAGCCAATGAAGAAAATTTAGTTCCATAAGCCCTGCTTAGCTCTGTGTGCCCGGCACTGTGCTAGGTGCTGGATACATGAGCATGAATAAGATAGCATTTTTGTTTTCCTAGAGCTCACAGTCTCAGGGGGTGGAAAATGGGGGCAGAAGGAGAAACCAGCACATTCCGTATCTCAGGGAGAAACCCACTCATGCTGTGTGAGCACAGAGGAGGGAGCTGAGGGTCAGAGAATACCACCCAATGAAAATCAGTCTCAGACCTGGGTCTAGTAGGCTGAGCAGGTGTTAAGTGAATTCCATCCCCCACCAAAGGGAAGAAATGACTTAAAAACTGAAAGTCCAAAGGCAGCAGCAATGGATATTAATGTATGTCTTTGTTGTTGATCCTCTACCCACCCCCACAGGTTTCTACCTTTATCATGATGTACAGAACACACTGTCAGAGAATACTGGACACTGTAATAAGAGCCAACTTTGATGAGGTAGGTCAAGAAGGGTTGAGCTGTGAATACTCAGTATTAAAAATCTTATAGCACTAGCTCCTATTTCATGAGCTCCTGCTAGGTGCCAGGCCTGGCATCTGGAAGCCCTTCCTGGATACCCATTAGCTCACTTCATCCTCATGGGAGCCCATGAAGCAGGTATGACTATTATCCCCACTTTACAGACCTGACGTGTGTATAGCAGTGGACTTGGCCTCCTCGTCTGACTGAAATGGTGAACTGCCTCCAGGCCTATCAGTCCGTTAGGAAGAGCATTTTGCCAGTGTATCATTACACCCAGGATTATAGGTTCACAGAAGCTAAAGAAAAGCTTCCTTACATTTTGGAAAAAATATATAAAGAACTTTATTCTATTTTGTATATTTAGGCTTTTACTGAGGCTTGTCCACTTTGGTACATCTGGAGCCAGTTACCCTCCATTCCCAAGATCTGATCCATAGATTTCCATCAAATCCCATCAGTAGGGCCATCATTAAATACAAACAATGTAAGAAGTCCATTTTATTTTAAAATATTGTAGTTAAAGAATGGAGAGGAGGAAATGAGAAAGGATGGAAGAACAATAACCAATAATAAAGTTATATAACTTTATTATTTTTTGAGAGAATATGGTCTCTAAAAGGACTATAAAAAACCCAGTAGCTATTGGTGGAAGAGATCCCAGAGACTCCTTTGGTGTGTGTGTTGTGGGGAGGGGGTGCTGTTGTAGGTGGAGGGGTATAAAACGATGTCAGGTACAAAATGCTCTTCTCCCGTACTTTTCTGCCTTCCCACGGCTGTGTGCTTTAGGAGCAAATGTTTGTTGAGCACTTCCACTATCACTTTGCTCATAGACACAGCTGCAGATGAGATGGGAGAGCGTGTTGGTAAAGAAGTACTGTTCTTCCTTCTCTTGACTTTTATCCACTAGACTTCTAAAACGTACTTTAAAATCTCCCAAATTACTTGAGCAACCGTTTCAGTGGATTTTTTCTTTTAAGAAAGAAAACTCCCTGCTTTCTTTTGAACTGTGGTTTGGCTCTGTCTTACATTCCAAAGATCACTGAGATCAGGACAAATAATGATTCGTGACTGGCTAAGACAACACTAGCTGCTATAACAAATAACTCTCCAAACCTTAGCACACTGGAGGTTTATTTCCACTCATGTCACAATCCAGTGCAGTTGTTCTTGGTTGGAAGGCTGGTTGCTGGGGGTGATTCAGGGACTCAGGCTCCTTCCACCCTGCCCTAAAGCCTTGGAGTCCTCTTTGTTCAGCTGATGGGTGGGGAAAAGAACTACTAGGAAGGCATACCCCCTACTTATCCTTGTCAGCCCAGAAATACAATAGCACTTCTGCCCATATTCCATTGACAGGAGCTGGTCCCATGGCCCCACCTTAATGCAGCGGGGGCTGGGGAATGTGGTCCCTTACACTACTTATAGCAGCTTCCACTACTCACATCTCTAATGGACAGCTCTTCCTCTCTGCCACAGTTACCAACAACAAAACTAGTGGCAGTTCTCCCTTATGTTCATATGTAGCGTATTCATCTCAAAACTTGGGTCCCATACATTATCCTCTCTGCCACAGTTACCAACAACACAACTAGTGGCAGTCATCTCTTATGTTCGTATGTAGCTTATTCATCTCAAAACTCACTCCCATTTCATTTCATTTCATTAGCTTAATTCCAACACCTATTGGGTCCCATACATTATTGGAGAGATAAGTAAGACACAGCTGATGGGATAGGGGGAAGGCATGTAACTAGCAACTAGGATGCAGAATCGTTGAGGGGCAGATGCTGCTATGGGAAGAGTGCCAGGCTTTGAGTCCCAAGCTTGGATTCAAGAGCTGGCTCTGCCATTCAAGCCTCAATTCCTCATCCTAGAAATGAAGATTTAAAAATTCATCCCCATCTATTGAATTCACAGTGTTACAAGAAGGAGGAGATAAGACTATGCCTGGTAAAAGCTCTTTGTAAACTGCAAAAGGTCATACAAATGCTTGTACTTTTCAGATGGATCATCCAGGGTGTTGAGAGACTTGGCCAAGAGCACACAGTTGGTTAGGGCCAAAGGTGTGTCAAGGTCCTTTGTCACCTGACACTCTTAGGCCAATTCCATGCCACTGGCAGGAATATTTGGTGGCTGCTTTTAAGATGGCTAATCAAGATGTGACTCACTCTTCTCAGCCACAGAATAATGAAGGGAGACATTTTACCTCTGATGAGGATGGCTTTCTCCTATAGCTGAGAAAAGTCATTGGTAAATGGATGGTGGATGTATCTGGCACACCTTGACTTTACAGTTGGTTTCAAGTCTTCCAGGTCTTTAATATTGGTTGAGGTTACAACTTATGCTAGTATCACAGTCCTAAATTATCTTGTTTGTTCACTTGTTCATTGTTTGTCTCTACCACTATAATGTAAGCCTTTGAGGGCAGGAACCTCATCTGTCTTGATCACTACTGTATCCTATCCAGCCATACTTTTCGGTTCTCAGTAAATGTTTGTTGGGTGAATGAGTAGATGAATGGACGAACAGGTGTAGAAATGCCATTGACGTATAACATTGTCAAGCAACTAAAGAATGCAAATCTGAGGCTGGGCACAGTGGCTCATGCCTGTGATCCCAGCACTTTGGGAGGCCGAGGTGGGTGGATCATGAGGTCAAGAAATCAAGATCATCCTGGTCAACATGGTGAAAGCCTGTCTCTACTAAAAATACAAAAATTATCTGGGTACTCAGGAGGCTGAGGCAGGAGAATCGCTTGAACCTGGGAGGTGGAGGTTGCAGTGAGCCAAGATTGTGTCACTGCACTCTAGCCTGGTGACAGAGTGAGACTCTCTCTCAAAAAAAAAAAAAAAAAAGCAAATCTGCATGTAAGGGACTCGGGAATGTCTTCTCCAGACTACATTGCCCAATAAGCTGTAAAGTTCAGTAGTCTTGTGGTTGAGTCCCAAATCCCCCACTGACTAGCCTAAGACCTTGGGCAATGCGCTTAACCTCTCTGAGCCTGGATTTCTTTTGCTACAAGATGAAAATAATAATTATACCTACCTCATAGTGAACATGAAATTGTGTATGTAAAGTGTCTGATTTTGTTCTAGAACATGATAAATGTTAGGCATTTTTGTAATTATTTTGTTGAGATCCTTCCAATCCTGTAACACGTAGGGACTCCAATTGCAAGTCAGCACAGGTGTTTCCACAAGGTACCAATGTTCAGAATGAACTAAATATGAACATGGAAAAAGAAATAGAAAATTTGCTTAGTATTCCTAAGGAAATCATCTCCTCATACTTCACTGAGCTGAGAGACAAAGGGCAGAGAGTTTAGAAGACTGAAACAGATACCTCAGGAAACTGAATTTTATTAATAATTTGGAATCATTTGCCTCTGATTATTTCACTGTTTATGCTTGCAAGGTGTTAAGAACTTATCAGAACTCTCCCTTCTGCCTAATACTGTTTCCATTTGTTAAATGCCTGCACAATGCCAAGCATTTTACATAAGCTATCTTATTTCACCCTAATAGTAGGAAGACATGATTATCTTCATTTTACAAATGCTGGTAACTCTCAAAGTTATATGTTTAGTCCTGAGCTCCAGATTCAATTGACTTGAAATCTAACTTAACACGGCCAAACCAGAGCTCTTAATTTTCTGCCCTAAATCTGTTTTTCCCAGGTCTTAGATTGCCACTCCCCTCCACCCAATTGCTTAAGTCACAGACTTTGATTCTTCCCTTTCCCTCACCCTTCAGATTCAGTCCATTGGGAGATCCTGTCAGTTCCACCTTCTACAGGGAAACATTGCATCTGTCCATTTCATGCCTAACTTCCAAGCCTTAGCGCTTGAGCTATAGCCATTCTCCCTCCTTCCTTTTCCTTCTCACCCGGAGGAAGAAGTATCATTGAACAATAAATGGCCTAAAATGCAGAGAGTAGGAAGGAAGAATACATATTCTACAAAAGCCACTCAGGAAACTGAGGACTGATCAGCCTTCCCTGTGCAGCTTGAACAGGCTTCAAACAGACAGATGCCTGCTAAGGACACTGATTTTGCACAGATTTGTTTGAATCCACACAACAGCTGATCTTTTCTAGATGTTCTGCTAGAAATTGACTGCTCATATAAAAAAAAGGGGTACGGCTGCCTGCAAGAAGAGCTAAGTAAGGCAAATGAATTCAAAATCTATCAACTTAAGAATCAGCTGGGCAGAGCTTCTTACTCAGAGTTGGAGGAGCAGACAAGAAGGCCCAGGACCTGACCTGAGCCTGATGCCCAGGGAGTGAGCTGGAATCAGGGACAGTGGAGGGTCCTCTGGAGGGCAAGTACCTTGTCCAAAAGCCGTGGACATCTCCAGACTCAGGCCACGCTAGTGGTCAGCCACCGGGTTCCTCAATGACAGAACAAAAGTCTTGATAGGTGAGCGGAGCCACAGTAGGGATCCTGGCTGGGTGACACTCAGAAACGTAGGCAAGAAAATCTCAAACACCTAGAGCAGGACACTGATCTCTTGAGCTCAGCAGTGGTAGTGCCTCCATGATATCATAGTAGTAATAACAGCTACCCTGTTTTTGTTTTGTTTTGTTTTGTTTTGTTTTGTTTTGTTTTGAGATGAAGTCTTGCTCTGTCACCCAGGCTGGAGTGCAGTGGCGCTATCTCTGCTCACTGCAAGCTCTGCCTCCCGGGTTCACACCATTCTCCTGCCTCACCCTCTGGAGTAGCTGGGACTACAGGCGCCCTCCACCACGCCTGGCTGATTTTTTTTTGGTATTTTTAGTAGAGACAGGGTTTCACCGTGTTAGCCAGGACGGTCTCAATCTCCTGACCTCGTGATCCACCCGCCTCGGCCTCCCAAAGTGCTGGGATTACAGGCATGAGCCACCACGCCCAGCCCACAGCTAGCCTTTATTAAGCATCTACTATGTGCCAAGCACTAGAAGCACTTTTTAGAAATCTTTACCAAAACCTATACAGAGAATACTGCTTTTATCCCCATTTCACAGAAAGGGATGGAGGCTTAGAGATGTGATACTCCTCAGTAGTGGAGCCAGGATTAGAACCCTGCAAGTCAGTCTTCGCTCCTCCAGATTTTGTTTTAATTTTCAATCTGGACGAAAACTTTGCAGTATTTCCACTGTCATGGAATAAACAAGACTCTCACTGAAGTCTTTTCGATTTACAGACCTGACTTCATTAACCACTATGACCATGTTTTCGGTAATCACCACTTCCCTCCTAAGAAGTCAGAGGGGCATGCCTTTCTCCCTGTTCCTTATCCTCCAAGCCTTCCATCCAGTGAAGTCCAGGCTGCAGGCAAGGAAGCCTATTCACACGAGGCTGAGATGGAGTCACCAGGCTAGAGTCGGGGCATGGCTCCACTAGCCAGAGGCAGCCTGGTCAGAGGAAAATTAGGCCCTACTCCTTGGAGGGGCCTGAAGGATGCTGCAGGTTACCAGCGCAGGGGCAGAAAGCTGGGAAGTGGACAGCAGCCTAGGGAGAGACATGAGCCTCAGGAATGGGGTAGAAACCCAGTTACCATGTGAAGAACAAACTAGCCATAAGAGAGATTGTGGAAGGACTGAGGCAGACATGGGCTGTATCTCATCCATTCCCTGACTGGTTGTCTGGCTTTGGACAACTAATATCTCTGCAAATAAGAGTAATGATTCTCAGCTATAGTATTATGAGTATTACATGAAACCTAAGCAAAGTACCTGGCATATAGTAGGTACTCAATAAAGAAAGTTAATGGTGGCCAGGTGTGGTGGCTCACTGTAATCCCAGCACTTTGGGAGGCCAAGTCGTGCAGATCACCTGAGGTCAGGTGTTCGAGACCAGCCTGGTCAACATGGCGAAACCCCGTCTCTACTTTAAAAATACAAATATTAGCCAGGTGTGGTGGCACACACCTAGAATCCCAGCTACTTAGGAAGCTGAGATAGGAGAATTGCTTGAACCCAGGAGGCGGAGGTTGCAGTGAGCCGAGACCACACCACTGCACTCCAGCCTGGGCGACAGAGCAAGACTCTGTCCCCACCAAAAAGAAAGCTAAAATGGCAATAATACTTGCTCCAAAGTTTTAGACTAGAGGGACTCAATTATCTCCCACACCAAATCAGGATTGATTTGGAGAACCAGGGATGTGGATAATGCTACATGTGGAACTCAAGAGTGCCCATCTGTTGAGGGGAGAAGGAAACATGATACAGAAACCCATTGGAATGTATAAAAATTCAGAGTTATGTGTTCCCCAGCTTCGAGATGGGCTGCTCCCCAACTGGAGATGGGCTGCTCCCCAACTGAAGAAGTGCTGCAGATGTTAGTTGATAACTGAAGTCTAGATATTCTCGAATGTTATTATATACATCAGTTAATATCTTCTACTATTTCTCTTTACTTCCCTTAACTTTCCCACCCCTCCACCTCCTATTCTACCCACAGCTAAAAGACAGAGGTGTAGGGGAGGCAGCAAGGGGTTCTCTGCTTTGGACATTCACTCTGCCCTTCATTCAGTAACAATGCGGCTCAAGTTCCTGCTGTCGTCATATTAATAAGAATTGCCTTTCTGGGTGCCTGCTACAATCTGGTTCTTTCTAGTGGTTTGGGGAGTTTTAAAAAGTCAATCACACACACTTCACGTGTCCACATAGCTTACCACTCAGGTATCACCATCTAGCATCCCATATAGCACCCACAGGCAGGGAGATTTGGGAAATGGAAGAATTCCGACATGAAAAGCCTCTTGCATTTGACCCAATCTTTGATGCACAAATTTGAATCAGGAGAATTTTGTGTGTGTGGCACCTACTCTCCTCCCTTCAGCCACACTCCTTTTACGCACAACTCCCATACCTTTCCCTTCCTTCCCAGAAAACCCAGGGGCCCCTGAGGTTCAGTGGGCTCAAAGAATAGTGAGTACTAGTGCTCCGACCTTTTTAAAAACAATGCCCACCTTTCTTTCCTTAAACTCTTCCCAGACCCTAGTAAGCACTGAAGGGGCTGATGGGTGAAAGTGCTTCATCTTTTGGGGCAGAGGAGACCCCAGCCTGCTAGGCTAGGCAGTTCTCCAGCAGTGAGCATGTTGCATGCCTAGGCAGAGGGAAGACTTGAAGTGGGAGAAACTCCCAGGGCCTCCTACAACATGGCAGGCTGGGGGTGGCTTCTGCTGCCGCAGGGGAAGTAAATGACAGCGTTGTAGACTGGGTTGGCCTTGGTGGAGTCCCAAGTTTCTGTTGGGAGGGCCCTGGGTAACCTCATGGTTCTTCTCTCTGTGGGTCAATACAGGTTCAAAGTTTCCTTCTGCACTTTTGGCAAGGAATGCCGCCCCACATGCTGCCTGTGCTGGGCTCCTCCACAGTGGTGAACATTGTCGGCGTGTGTGACTCCATCCTCTACAAAGCTATCTCCGGGGTGCTGATGCCCACCGTGCTGCAGGCATTACCTGACAGGTGGGCATGTTTATTCTTGTCTTCCTTCATGGCTGGTCCACAGAAGGGACTGTTCTGCTTCTCTTGTACTGAAAACCATGCACTGTCCAGAGGCCTCCCTTGTAAAGACCATTAATATTGAACTCTTAAATATTAACGTTTATTTATATTTTGGAATATAAATAAACCGTTAATATTTTGAACCATTTGTGTGGCTTAAAATTCAAAGGTATAAGATGGTGTACAGTAAGCAATCTCCCCACCAGACTCCTGTCCCCAGACAACCCAGTCCTTTCCCAGAACATGAGATAGAATCATTTTCTTGGAGTCTGACCAGATCTGATATGCACATGTAATCAATACATATAATATACTGTTTTTCTTACTGAAATGGTGACATACACTATATACTGTTCTGTGCCTTGCTGTAAAACCAAACAACTTAACCTTGAAGTTTGTGCTGGACAGCTTCCATGCCCCTCCAGATGCACTCTCCACACTTCATGCTGCCTTCTGCTGGGGCTGGGGGTGGGGCATATGCTGATAGCATGGGCCACCACACAGGGTGCTTCTGAGGGAGGGATGGAGGGAGGAGAGTGAAGTCAGGAGATGGATTATCTGGCCCCCTCCCTGTGAGATTGTGTCAGGCTGGCTGGGTTCCTTCACTGGGCTGTGTTCCCTTCCAGGCAACTTTCCAGGCTGTCCTTGGGCACAGGGTGGATGAGAGCCTGTGGTCTGAGCCTTAGGTCGCAGCAGTCTCCCTTACAGTTCCTCTACCCCGTCCACACCTTTGTGACATGTCCCTTGTAAATAAACCCACCCATTTACAGTGGCACTCCTTCCTGTGGGGACCATTACAAAGCACATTCCACATCCATCTATAAGGAGCTTTTCTCTTTTTCACAACTGTATAGGGTTCCACCATCTTGCATTTAGTTGATTCTCTTGATATTTCCAGTTTTGTCCTACTACAAACAACACTGTGATGAATGACATTTCATTTACCTTTTCTTTTTTTTTTTAAACATGGTGAAGTGTGTTAGTTTCCTGTGACTACTGTAACAAATTACCACAAACTGGCAAAGTGACTTAAAATAACAGAAAAGGTATTCTCCCACACTTATGGAGGCCAGAAGTCCCAAATCAAGCATTGGCAGGGCTGGTTCCTTACTGAGGCTCTGAGGAAAAATATGTGCCATGCCTGTCTTCTGCTTCCGGTGTTGCCAGCAATCCTTGGTGTTTCTTGGCTTGCAGACGCATCACTCTAATCTCTGCCTACACCTTCACAGTGCTTCCTGCTCTGTGTGTGTGTGTGATTTTCAATCTGTATACCTTTTCCGCACCCCCGTCTTATTGCACTGGCTAAAATCTTTAGGATGATGTCCTAGCCTAGGCAAGGGTGGACATCTTTGCATTTTCCCTGACCTTAAGGGGAAAGCATTCAGTATTTACTATAAAATACAATGCTAGCTACAGGTTTTTAATATCAGGTTGAATGTGTGTGTGTTTGTGTGTGTGTATTATTATTATTATTATTATTGAGATGGAGTTTTGCTCTTGTTGCCCAGGCTGGAGTGCAATGGCACAGTCTTGGCTCACTGCAACCTCTGCCTCCCGGGTTCAAGTGATTCTCCTGCCTCAGCCTCCCAAATAGCTGAGATTACAGGTGTGTACCACCATGCCTGGCTAATTTTTTGTATTTTTCATAGAGATGGGGTTTCACCATGTTGGCCAGGCTGGTATCGAACTCCTGACCTCAAGTGATCCACCCGCCTCAGCCTCCCAATGTGCTGGGATTACAGGCGTGAGCCTCGGCACCTGGCCAATTATTTTTTTTAAGATGAAGTCTGTTCTGTTGCCCAGGCGGGAGTACAGTGGTGCAATCATTGATCACTGCTCACTGCCGCCTCAAACTCCTGGGTTCAAGTGATCCTCCTGCTCCAGCCTGTGGCATAGCTAGAACTATAGGCATGCATCACAGGACCTGGCTAATTTAAAAAAAAAAAATTTTTTTTTTTAGAGATAGGGTCTCACTATTCAGCCTAGGCTGGTGGTCATAAATTTTTAAAAAAACATATTGCTAGATCTGAATTGTTAATATTTTGTTCAGAGGGTTTTATACTTCATCAAAGTTATTTGATCAATAATGAAAGTTTTTCATCTTTAGTTTTCATAATGTCTTTCTCTTATTTAGATATCAGAGGAACCCTGGCCTCATAAATGAGTTGAAAAATGTTCCCTCTCTTTTTTTTTTGGAGGAGTTAGTGTAGAATTTTATCTAAATTTTTTAAATTCATAATATTTTCTTATCCTTTTAATATCTGTAGGCTCTGTAGTGATGTGTCCTTTCTCATTCCTGATGTAGGTAATTTGTGTTTTCTGTCCTTTTTCTTGGTCAGTGTGACTAGAAATGTATCAATGTTATTGATCTCAAAAAATAGCTTTTGGTTTCTCTGGTTTCTTGTTTTCTGTTTTCAATTTTATTGACTTCTGTTTTTTATCTTTATTCCTCCCTTTTTGTGCTTGCTTTGGGTTTATTTTGCTCTTCTTTTTAAAATTTCTTTAAGTGAAAGCTTAGGTTGTTGATTATAAATCTTTCTACTTTCCTAATGAAAGCATTTAATGCTATAAATTTTATTCTAATCTCTACTTAGCTGCACCCCACAAATTTTGATATGTTGGGTTTTCATTTTAATTCAAAATATTTTCTACTTTCTCCTGTGAATTCCTCTTTGATCTATGGGGTATTTAGTAGTAAACTGTTTAATTTCTAAATATTTGGGGATTTTCAAGATATCTTCCTATTAATAATTTCTAGTTTAATTCCCTTCTGGTCATATTATATATATCGTTTTATATCAATTCTTTTAAGTCGATACTTGTTTCATGCTCCAGAATGTGGCCTATGTTGGTGAATGTTCTATGTGTACCTGAAAAAGCTATATATTCTGGTATCATTAGGTTAATTGTCAACTAGGTCAATTTAATTGATAGTGTTGTTTCAATTTTCTTTGTCTTTACTGATTTTCTGTTGATTTGTTCTACTGATTAGCAATAGAGAATATAGACACCTCCAGCTCTAATTGTAAATTTGTCTATTTCTATACATTTTTGCTTCATGTATTTTGAAGCTCTGTTGTTAAACGCATACAAATTAGAACTGTTATGTCTTATTGGTGAATTGACTTCTTTTCATAATGTCTTCTTTTATCTTTCATAATATTTCTTGTTCAGAGGTTTACTTTGTCTGTTTAATACAGCTAACTCCAAGTTTTTTTAAATTAGTGTTTGCATGACATTTTTTTCCACCCTGTTAATTTGTCTTTATATTTGAAGTAGATTTCTTATAGCCAACATACAAACATAGAGGGAAGTCTTTCTTTTTTATTGTCTGGCAATTTTCCTTTTTAGTTGGTATGGTATGTATAGATCTTTATATTTCATGTAATTAAATATATGGTTCAATTAAGATCTTCCCTCTTCCTAGTTGTTTTCTATTAGTTTCATCAGTTTTTGCTCCTTTATTCCTCTTTTTTTGTCTAATTTTGTGTTAATTATTTTCATCATCCCATTTATCTCCATGGCTGGCTTTTTTTTTCCCCTCTCTGAGACAAGGTCTTACTCTATCACCCAGGCTCCAGCTGGAGTACAGTGGCATAAACACGGCTCACTGCAGACTCAACATCCTGGGCTCAAGCAATCCTCCCATCTCGGTCTCCTGAGTAGCTGGAATTACAGGCATGTGCCACTAAGCCTGGCTAATTGTTTTACTTTTACATAGAGATGGGGTCTTGCCGTGTTTCCTAGGTTGGCTTGAACTCCTGGGCTCAAGGAATCCTCCTGCCTCAGTCTCCCAAAGTGTTGGGATTACAGGTGTGAGCCACCATGCCTGGCCATGATTGTCTTTTTAAAAATACCTCTTTAAAAAAAATTTTTACTAGTTGTTTTAAGTTTGTATATCTTTAATTATAATATACCTTCAAATAATATTATACTGCTTCACATGTATATAAGAATCTTAACACTATACTCCCAATTTGTATCCCATTTTTTATGCTATTGTTGTCATAGATTTTGTTTTTCTATATGCTATAAACTCCTAAAACATTATAACTATTTTTGCTTTAGATAACTATCTTTGAGAATGATTAAAGATATGAAAAAATATTTTATATCTGCTTTCATTCGCATGATTCCTAATCTTCATTTCTTTATGTATATCCAACTCATCTGTATAATATATGAGTTGGATATGTAATCATAGTCCTCTGCCTGCAAAATTTTCTTTAATGTTTCTCATATTGCAGGTCTAGTGGTAACAAATTATTTGTTTTTCTCTGTCTGAAGAAGTCTTTATTTCTCTTTCAATTTGAAAAATACTTTCACTGGGTATGGTATTCTGAATTAACAAGTTTTTCACTTTTGGCATTTTAAACATTTCACTCCATTGTTTTTGGCTTGCATGTTTGTTTTTTGTGCATCTTTGCTCCTCTGTAGGCAGTGTGCCTTTTTTCCTCGGATGCCTTCAAGACTTTCTCTGTCTTTGGTTTTTCAGTCTCTGTCTTTGGTTTTCAGCTGTTCAACCATGATGTATCTCAATGCTTTGTGTTGTTTTCAATCCTGCTTGGGGCTTTCTGAGCTTCTTGGATCTGTGCTTTGATGTATTTCATTATTTTTGGAAAATACTCATCCATTATCTTCTTCTCTGCTTTCTCTCTTTTTTCTTCTCCTGGTATTTCAATTACAAGTATGTTAGGCCATTTGATACTGTCCCACAACTCCCGGATGCTCGATTTTGCTTGTTCTCTACTCATTTTTCTCTCTGTGTTTTAAATGGAGTAATTTTTATTGACATATCTTCAGGTTCACTGATTCTTTCCTTTGCTATGTCAATGCTACTAATGAGACTATTGAAGGCATTCTTTATCTCCATTACTGTACTTTGTTTTTATGTCTATTTCTAATATTACAATTCTTTTAAAAGTAATTTCTGTGTTCTGCCTGGGTGCAGTGTGGCTCACACCTGTAATCCCAGTGTTTTGGGAGACGGAGGCAGAAGGATCACTTGAGGGCAGCCTAGACAACATAGCAAGATCCTGTCTCTACCAAAAACAATTAGCTGGGTATGGTAGCTCATGCCTATAGTCTAGCCACTAAAGATACTGAGGCGGGAAGATAACTTGAGCTCAGAAATTTGAGGTTACAGTGAATCATGATCCAGGCTGGATGACAGAGCAAGATCCTATCTCTAATAATTATTATCATCACATTAATTATTAATATATTAATAATTCATGTAATAATAGGAATTATTTATATGTTCTTCTGAAATTCCTCCTCTGTTCCTGCTTGTTTACTTTTTCCATTAGAGCCTTTGACACATTAGTCATAGTTATTTTAAATTTTAAATTACCTGTCTGATAGTCTGGTTATGTTGATTGTTTTGTTTCTTGACAGTAGGTTCTATTTCTTAATTTTCTGTTTATCTCATAATTTTTATTGGCTGCCAAACAGTGTGTAGAAGAGTAGAGACTGGGATAAATAATACTTAAGCCTGGAAATGGGATAAGTATTCCCATTTCCCTTAGGTTCCTTCCCCTAGGTTCCTGAATATGAATTGAGGCAGTCTATTTGGGACTTCATTGCATTTGGGTTTTGTTGTTCCTATGGTTACCTTTAGTGTAGCACCAGATTTAAATTATTCTGGGGTACTTTGTGCTTAAGTTGGAGATTTGTTGGGTTGTTTCCCTTAATGTGCCTGCTCCTTTACCTTTAGGCCGTCCCTATGCACACAGTTGCTTAAGACTTGGTGCTTGTTAGCCTGATTGGAGCTGAAAAGTCGGGAAGTGGGTTCTCTTTTGTTCAGCCCTGTTTCAGTCTCAAGCAAGCCCTGTGCTTTGGATCTCAGAGTTGGGCACTCTCAGTGATCTTGACTCATTGCAGAGACATATCTCTAGTGATCTGAGCCCTTGGTGGTTTCCAGCAGGGTTAGAGAGCTTTCTCTTTTCATCTTTCCCCCACCTACAATGGGTCTTCCCTATTCCCTGGGGTCAACAGTGTTTTCTGCTCTTCCCCTAGTCAACTGAGGCTTTTGATCCATAAGGGAGAAAGGTCTTGATGGAACTTCATGCTTTTTCCACTGCAACAGCTGTTCCCTTCCTCCAAACATATACCTCTCAGAAAGGCTTCTTCTGTCCTCCTGTCCTGTCCCCAGTCTTCCTCATGAACACCTGGTGAGGCCTGTGCAGAAGGGCTTGCAAATAGATGTGAACTTCCCTTGTATCTGTCATTCCAAGAGTTCTATACTCTCATGGTAGTTCATACTGGCCCGTTAGCTATTTGTTAAAACTGTTAGCAAAATTTATTTCACCCACTTGTATGTAACGCCCTGTTTTCTTCTCTCTATTGCAAGTGAGCCAGTCCCCAAGTCCTTCTCTCATTGGAGGTGCCTTTCTTTCCATAAATTCCAGGCTACGTGATTGTGACCTCAGCTCTCTAATGGTTTAAAGAAAAGTTGTAATTTTGTAGATTATCTGGCTTTTTCTTGTTATGGTAGGAGTGATGCTCTTTCCAGCTTTCCACATTGTAGATGGAACAGAAATACACCCAAATAGGCTAACAAAGGTTACCTCCAGAGGCGATTATGGCCAAATTTTAGTCTCATCCTTTTCTGCATTATTCAAATGTTCTACATTAAGACCAAATTTCAATTTTTATAATAATATGTATATGTCTATATTATATATGTAGGAGCCATTTAGGGCTTCGTGTTATTAAAATCTTTCTCAGGCACTGATCAAGCGAACTGAGGCTAAATCTCCACTTATATTTTTTTACCACAAAGGTATCTTCTGAGGATTTAATAAAACCCATCTTTATAAGAAAGATTCACATACTTTTAATAATGCTTTATAGGTATTAAACACACACATACACACATGGCATTTGCTGTTTATTGCAAAGCAGTTTGTGGGGTACAAATGAAATGTTAACCCCTCCCTTCCTATCTATAATTGACTTATTTTTACAGATGTGGAGGTTAAAGTTTAAAAGCTGAAATGAGGGCCAGGCATGGTGGCTCATGCCTGTAATCCCAGCACTTTGGGAGGCCCAGGCGATGAATCACTTGAGGCCAGGAGTTTGAGAACAGCCTGGCCAATGTATCGAAACCCCATCTCTATGAAAAATACAAAAATTAAGTGGGCATGGTTGTGGGCGCCTGTAATCCCAGCTATTTGGGTGGCTGAGGCACAAGAATCACTTGAATCCAGGAGGCGGAGGTTGCAGTGAGCTGAGATCGCACCACTGTACTCCAGCCTGGGTGACAGAGCAAGACCCTGTCTCAAAAAAAAAAAAAATAAAATAAAATAAAAAAGAGGGTTGAAATGACTTGTTTACCTTCACCTGCAAATAAATAAAATGGTCAGGACTCAAATATTTATTCAAGAAAACCACAAATGTTCATTCATTCATTAAACAAATGTTTATTGATTACTACAATGTGCTAGGGACTGTGCTAGGTCCTGGAATACAGCACTACATAAGATAAGCATGCTCCCTGCCCTCATTGAGTTACAGTCTGCCAAAGGAGGCTGTTAAAAATTACGTGGCTACGTAATTACCACTGCAATCTTTGGCTTACAAATCAAGTGCCTTTTTCATTAAATCAGGAAGACAAATTTATTCAAAAGATCAGGCTCCAACTGACTTTTCAGTTTTATATACTCATTCATCCCTCAAACTTGTTTGAGTGCCTTTTCTGTACCAAGCCCTGTGCTTGGCATCATGGAAATAAGAATTGGCACTAGAAGTTCTCACTCATGACCCTGGGCAGGCCCAGGCTGAGGCACAGCTCCCCACCCCCTAGCTCAGACCCATCCCATCCTTTCCAACTCAGAAGAGCATATTGAAATTCAGGGGAATAAAAATACACTATTATAGAGATAACCATGGATCACACACTCCCATTTATAGGAAAGGGAAATCACTCTCAAACTGGAGTTTTTCACTTCTTCCAAGCAATCTTGGCACAGTGGTTGTTAATAACAATTGGGTTAGCTAAAGTAAGAAAGTATGTGTGTATGCATCTGTGTGTGTGTGTGTGCATGTGTGTGCGTGCGTGTGTGGTATGGGCAGGAAGGAGAAGTCAAAGAGGCAAAGAAAAGAGTGAAGACCAAGCCTGAAATGCCAAAGGAATAGCAACACTGAACAGAAAAGCAGAAGGCACCAGATATGGGGAGCATATCCAAGGCATGTCAAAGTGCACGATGTGGTACTTTCATCAAAGAGAAGTAGGACAGTGGTTATAGGTCAGATAGACCTAGGCTTGACTCCTGGCTCTAACACTTGCTGCATCTCTTTGGACAAGTAAAATAACTTTTGTGAGCCTCAATTTCTCACCTCTATTTTGGGACTAACAACAGTATGTACTTCTAGGGCTGAAGTGAGGATTAATTAAGAAAGTACATGCGAAGTGTTTAGTAGCTTGGCACATTGCACTCATTAAAAGGTAACTGCTGTTATCACCATTGTTGCAGTTTTACTAGCATCACCACTGATGGTCATTCAGGGAGCTATGAGTGTGAATGTAGGATGTAGGAGAAGGGCTGAAGCTGGAGCTGTAGACTTGGCAACCACCTGCACAAGACGGAGGAAAAGTTATGTCCCTAGAAGTGGAGGACACACCCTGGCATCCCAGTCTGGGAAGGAGAGAGGTGGAGGGAAAGCAGAGGAAGGAGGTCGAACTGCAGGTATACACCCACAGAGGACAGTATGTCAAGAAGGCATAGATGCTGCAGGAGATGGAGTCAGTTGAAGCTTAGGAAGGCATCTCTTAGATCAGGTGATCAGGTGAGCTGCTATCTGGGGCAAGAGCGTCCAGGCAGAAGGGATGGCAAGTGCAAAGGTCCTGGTGAGGTAAGCAAGGGCCTGGAGTGTTGGAGAAACTGAATGGAGGCTAGTGCTGTGGGGATGGAGTAAGCTGAGGGGACAGTGGGAGGAGCTGCAGCCAGAGATAAGGAGGGTAGGGAGGGGGGCAGTTAGGACAAGGCCCGTTGTCCATCTGGGGATGGAGAGCCATTCATTCTTACATTTCACTTAACAAGCATTTCTTATGTGCCTACTATGTGTCTGGCACTATGCTAGGTACTGAGGATACAGTGATAAGCAAAATGGACATAGTCCCTGCCCTCTGCATGGAGGGTACAGTGAGAAAGATGTACAATGATCAGATAATCACACAAGTTGGTATATAACAACAAACTGTCATAACTACATGGCCATTCAAGAGGAATCATCAGGGGTGCTGACCTGGTCTGGGGGCTTCGGAGAAGGTTTGCATATAGAAGTAACATCTAGTCTGAGATTAGCTGAATAACAAGGAACTGAGTAGGTGAAGAGGGAAGAGATGCTCTTGGCTGAAAGGATACCAGGGGCGAAGGCCCTGAGGGGAGAGGACCAAATGGAGGCCAGAGGTCCAGAATGAGGAGAAAGGGAGAAGGTGCAAGGTGGGGCCTTGGGGGCTGCAGCAAGAACTGGGTTTTTTATCCTAAGAATGATGTGAAAGCATTCAGGAGTTTTCATCAAAATTACAGGTGTTTTGGAAATGTCCCTCTCACAATGTGGAAGATAGAGTGGAGGTGGGAAGGTGAGCAGGGCAGGATGGACTCAGGAAGCTACTATAAGTCTGGATGAGAGTTGATGGCAGCCTGAACTAGGGAGAAAAGGGAGAGACATGGCTGTGCTTGGGAAGTAATTTGGAAGCAAAATCTGTAATATGTGGTAAACGGAAAGAGAGACTATGTCCAAAATAGTGTATGCAAAACTGGATACTTGCCTAAAGAAATTGTAACTGAATTTAATCAAGTCTTTAGAAGCAGACAGGATAGATGGATAGACTATATGACACTACAAGACAGAACTCAACCAAATCAGAGTGTAGGACATTCCAGGGAACAAATACCATGATGTTGCCAATAAATAAATGGCACAAAATAGGGGGGAAAAAGATTTAAGAAACAGAACAGGGCAATGTTGTATCTTTCATGCAATGTGTGGACCTTGTTTGGATCCTGATTCAAACAAACTAAACATCTGTGGGAGAAATACAGAAATCTGAATGCAGACTGGGCTGTAGATGATATTAAGGAATTACTGTTCATTCTGTTAGATAAACTAATGGCATGGAGGATTTAAATGCTGCACACACTTTGTGTGCATATGTGTGTATACACGTACACATACATATTTAAACCTTGCCAATGAGAAATGCACACTCAGTTTTTAGGGGTTAAATGACATCTTGGATTTGTTCCAAACACTCCAGAAAAGAAAAAGTGGAATATAATCTATTAAACTGGCAAAAATGATGTCAATTGTTGAAGCTGGGTCATGGGTCCTTGGAGGTTTATTATACTATCTGTCTTGGGGTATGTTTGAAATTCTTGAAAATAAAAAAGTTATCAATAAAAATAAAATGATGAAAAATAGAGTTCATACTGAAATAGAGGACACAAGAAAAGAAGCATGTCCAAGGGGGAAATCACGAGTTCAGCTTGGAGGCCTCTGGGCCAGAGGTGCAAAAGTAAGTGCAGACAGTAAATCTGCACAGACGGGAAATTCACAGATTCAGTGAATCTGTGGGCCTGGAGAAACTACCCAGGGAAGGAAGAAAGCTTTGTGAGATGAGAGCCCAGGACTAGATATGAAGAACTGGAAGGCATGCTGACCAGGCAGAGGGCAGGAGTTCTGTGACTGGGGAGGAGCAGCCAGAAGGAGGGATCACAGAAGCCAAGGGAAGTGAGTGTTTCCAAAAGGAGGGCGCAGGTGACAGAATCGAATACCGCCAAGATGTTAAGCAGACAAGAACCATGACAAGTCCACTGGGTTTGGAATCATGCATGGGGGCTGCTTAGGTGAGAGCTGTTTAGGCTGAGGTCAGGAGTGAGGTGAGGAGGGAATGGGAGGTGAAGGAAATGAGACAAAGAATTGGGCAGCACTTTGAAGAAGTCTGTCTGTGATGTGGGAGAAAGGGCAGTGGCTCGAGGGGATAGAGTGGAGGAAATAAAGAGGTTTTTGTTGTTTTTAAAGTGAGACATTCTTAAATACATTAAAATAATGAGCAGGACTGGGCATAGTGGCTCACGCCTGTAATCCCAGTGCTTTGGGAGGCCGAGGTGGGCGGATCACTTGAGAGCAGGAGTTCTAGACCAGCCTGGCCAACATGGCAAAAGCCTATCTCTACTAAAAAGACAAAAAATTAGCTGAGCGTGGTGGCGTGTGTCTGTAATCCCAGCTACTCAGGAGGCTGAGGCACGAGAATCACTTGAACCTGGGAGGCGGAGGTTGCAGCGAGCTGAGATTGTGCCACTGCACTTCAGCCTGGGCAACAGAGCAAGACTGTCTCCTAAAAAAACAGATGAGCAGAATGATCTAGTAGAGAAGAAAAAGCTGAATATACAGGAGAAGGGACCGTCAGCAATGTACAATTCCTGAGAAAGCAGCAGGGGACGGCAAGAGGAGGGATCGCTCCTGGATTCTATTAGGGAGGAAGAGATGAACCAGGCAGGTAGCTGAGTGTTGATGACATCCTTCCTCTGTGTTTTTCTGTTTTTTTTTTTTTCCCCCTGAGAAGTAGGAGGTGATTCCACCCACTGGCAGGGAGGGGAGATTTCGGGAATTGGAGGCATAAGGGTCTTGAAGAAGGTTGGAGATAGCTATGAGAAAGGAAAGAATGAGTGACCAGAGAGAAATGGGGTTGCCCAGCAGGGTGGAGGTTGGTGATTTTGTGTCTGACAGGAGACAGTGGACGAAAGGCTGAACCAGGGCAGCAGGCTAGGCGGTGTTGGTGGAAGGCAAGGATGGTGTGGATGGTCAACAGGGGAGATGTCCCTATATCTGGCACAACCAAGGAGGACTTCGTGGAGAACGAACCTAGGCCTGTGAGCAGATGGCTTTGATAGCAAGAGCCAGAAAAGGGGGCCCAGTGTCTTCTCAACTCCAAATTCCCATCTTATTGCAACCTACTGCCCTGCTCAGTGCTTCACCTCTCCAGTTCCCTCCTGCCTCCTGTTCCAATACTGTCTTTGACTCTTGGAATCTAATATGGTTTCAAGGCCCATATCAAGGTTGTTTGCCAATTTAAAAATATGCTGTTGCTTCCCAGTTCCCACCAAATGGCAAGCAGTTTGGTAAGCTGGGTGAGCAGGCATGGCAGTTATGTTGCAAACGGGGTTCCTGCCTGCCTGGGAGGATCGGACAAGACTGGGCTTTCTTAGGCCCACGGCCCACTGTCTTCACCCCTCACACAAGCTCTTCAAAAGCATAAAGGAGCATGTTTTGCTTGCATCTAACTAGTTCTGGATGCCACCAAGCCTTGCAGTGGGCATCAGTGACCAGCAGAGTACATTCTGTTCGTGCCCTTCCCAGACCCACCCGCTCTCCGCAGGGCTTGGGCTGTTGGCACTGTCTCTGAGGTTGCTCTTACAAATGGCACCTATTGGTAGCAGCCCAAACATGATTAGGGGAAATAAAACCCTGTAGGGGACTGTGGGAGGAACTGAGCAACATGGGCAGCACTTAAAACTCATCGTTTCTCTTTCTAGCTTAACTCAGGTGATTCGAAAGTTTGCCAAGCAACTGGATGAGTGGCTAAAAGTGGCTCTCCACGACCTCCCAGAAAACTTGCGAAACATCAAGTTCGAATGTAAGTACTGAGTTGGGAGTGAAAGGGAAGAGAGAATTACATTTTAGTGCCAAATATTTTACGTAAGTTGTTAATAACAATAGTAGCAGCAGCTACTGTTTACTGGTTGACTATAAAGCACCAGGTATTATACTAATTATGTATATACACATATTTAATCCTCATAAAATGTTTATTATAGGTGGCACACTTCTTCCTTTACAGAGGAGGAGTCAAGCTTAGAGAGATAGTGCAGAGACAGGATTTTCTCCCAGGTCTGACACCAAAGTTTCTGCTTACCACCACCATCCTCCTTATCTCATTTAATCCTCATGCTGCCTCTGCGATGTAGGAAGTAGTATCTCTATTCTACAGATAAGGCTCTGAGAGGCAAAGAAAGTTGCCCCAAAGCCACGCAGCCACACAGCTGTAAGTAGGGGCAAGGAATCAAACTCAGGTCTGAGATTTCCTTGAAGTTCCTGCCCATAAAATGGTGGTAGCAGGAGAGAGAGAACAGCTTAAGGGCTTCACTCATTCTCTGCCTAATTAGAAAGCCAAATTAATATTTCTCATAAAGGGATTGAGACCGTGAACCCTTTCTTTGCTGAGTGTTGGCACCCATTCCCCAGCATTAGTTTTGTTTTTCTGTTTCAATCTGCCTGTACTTGCGGGGAGACTCATGTACGGTTTGTTTATTGCTATTAAAGATGAAATGATTTTCAGTAAAACAAAGTTTTAAAATATACATTTTTAAAGCCCCATTTGAATACAACAGCTTGCTATTCTTGCCCGAAATAAGTGCCAGTGAGCAAAATGAAGGCGATCAAATTACCCTTTCTCCACAGGCAAAGGGAGCCCTTTCAGACGCGCTTTGAGGTTGCCTGCAGTGGCCATCACCTATTGATAAAGCCCGCTTTATTTCATGGCTTTCAGCTCTTTTCTTTTCATGAGCACTAAATTCCACATCACAAAGTTAAAGAAAAAGTAATTAAGGGGAAGGATTAACGATTGATCAGCCTGGAAAATTAGAAGTCTCCCATCTGCCCCCTCCCACTCCCACTCCTCCACCCCACACCTTATTTTTTCAAATCAAGCCAGCTCTGAGTACAAATTAGAATAATCCTAGGGAAATTTCTGACTATTACTTGACCAGTTCAGAAATTACCAAGAAGAATGCCCCCGCACCCATTTTAATTATGCCGACAAAACAAACCTGTTCAAAGTCGGCGGTGAGGAGGTTTGTTGGACCTTCCACCTGTGTGTGTCGGGCGGAGGCTCTTCTTCCCAGGGAGCCCAGCCTGGGAGTGTATTTTGAGAATGTGCAAGGGGTGGAAACAAGCCCCACTCCAACAGCTCTGTAAGAATGAAGAGCTAGGGCAAGCACATGTCTGGTCTGCATTGAAATCCGCAGATATAAGATCACCCTACTTCAAATTATCAGCCTATTATGTCAGTGTAGCAAACAAGACCTTTTCCTAACTGCAGTCATCATCGAAACATGCAAATAGGTCATGGAGCTCATTTGATAAAAAGGACAGATTATGAATGCAAAGCCAGGTTCCATCCCAGAAGCACCTCCTAGCCCCACACACCGCTGAGGCTCAATCAGGATTTACTATTAGACATACTACTTTTTAAAGGGACTTCTTCAAAGCTTCCACTTGATTCCTGCAATTATTTATGGGGAGAAGTGATTGAGCTTGCAATTAGTGAAATGAAGACAATAATTGCCTTTATTCACGGTTGACTGACGCCACCATTTCTCACACCTGCGAGTGTATCGTGTGCATGACTTTGAAATATGTACCCTGAATGTCACCATTAGGAAATAGTTGTTGAAGCTCACATGGGAGAACAAAGAACCAAGTGCAGGGTTTTGCCAGTGGGTATATAAAATGGGATTGGGCGGTGAGACAAATGTAGGCAAAATAAGCAGCCTACGTTTTGAAATCTGCCCCTGGAAAATCCAAGTTAGAATCATAAAGATTGCAAATATTTCAAACTAATTCTTTTCCCTTTGCAGTGTCGAGAAGGTTCTCCCAAATTCTGAGACGGCAAACATCACTAAATCATCTCTGCCAGGTAGCTGTCCTGCGCTATGTGTTTTAACCACTGCTGAGTCATTGCAAATGAGGGGGCAAATTCGCAAAAACAACTTCCTGCAGGATCTTTCAGGTTACCAGGGCACTCTCTCTATTCATTTCTGCAGATAAGGAATGAAAACATTAGCCAATAACTAAATAGTTTCAACTAATATACAAAATAATTTCTGATATCAGTTGCCCCTTAACCTTTCAGATATGTTCTAGGTCCACAGTTCTGTGTTTCTCTTAATTATCCAGCCCAAAACGTATGTAGTGGTTGAATCAAATGATTCAAACAGATTAAGAGGATGATTTGTTTGTTGTATCATCGGAGTTCAAAGTCATATAATATATTCAATATTTGCCCAATTTTGTTTAGTTTTTTTCCAGATCTGCATTATTTTTAGCACGAAAGTGATATATGCTTGCTATCAAAAACATTTAAAAATATAAGTGTATTAAGTAGAAGCGGAAGATCCCACTGCATGCCCCTACCTACTCTGTAGTTACAGCTTGATGGCACATAAGTACATTTCTATTAATTTTGCACTTTAATGAAGGGACTCTAAGTCTGTTAAGGCAACTGATTAACATTACATTAAAATATTAATGACGTTACAGCAGAGGTGGCAAACCAGTGGCCACAGGCCAAATCTGGCCCTCAGATGTGTGGGGTTATTGTTGTTTGGCTTGAATATGTTCAAAACAATTTTTTCACATGGTCACTAACAGTTGGAACGGGGAGATGACAGCTAAACCTTCAAGAGCTGACAACTTGCTCCCAGAGCCCTGTTTCCCCAGGCAGCTGTCAGCTGTTGGGCCAAACTTCTCCACAGTGGCCACCATCCTCATTCCACCAACTCTGTCACACTTGGCCCACCTCACTCCTGAATGTCACCTGCCTGCCCCCTTCCTGTGTTTCTGTTTGCAGCCTCTCCTTTAAGGTGCTGTTGGTTCTGGGTGGGTTCAAGGTCAAGATGGGAGGGAGGGGTTTCTAGTTAGAGTGGTCTGAAGGAGGGCCCCAGGCCAGGAACCAGAAAGTATAACACAACAGCCACACATACCTCCCTGCTCCTGTCCTGCCCCTGGCATGGACAGCACAGGGGTTGATTTGGAGACCAGAGGGAAATTCTTCCAGATTCATGCAGGCTGCTACAGAGGCTACACCTGGGCATTGTTCTGGTGACGGTGCAGAGCCTGACAGATTAATGGGATTCAGGGAAGAAAATTAATATTGGCCTAACAAAGAAACATTGCCTTATTTCTGCGGATGCTATGCCAGCCTGGCCCTCTGGTTCTTTTTTTTTCCAGCTTAGAAGAGTGGCTCTTGGGTCGTATCAGGGAACTAGACGTGGTTTTGGTGCCTCCCTCTGGGGATCAGACAATTTAGAGAGGACTTTGTCCCTTTAACGCACATGTAGATAAAAGCGTCCACACCCATGCCCATAGCCACGTGTTGCACAAGCGTGGGGGTGCCCACATGTTCCCTCTCCACCTTCCGCACAAACATAGCATGTAATTTAATCAGCAAATGCCCCCTTTCCATCTCTACTGGACAACTTTCAGACACATTCCCAGATCAGACAGAGGACTAGGGTTAAGTCTGGGAATGAAACACCAGCTAACATCCCAGTGAGCTTTCCTAAACACACACACAGCAAGTCAGACTAAACAACGTCCAACTGAAGACTCACCTCAAATATTTAGACCCAAGATTCGCACGTCCAGGCTCTTTCAGATACACCAGGCAAGTAAACACTTGGCATTCCTATCTTAACCATTCACTTTACAAAATCTTTTGGGTGCCTACTGTGTGCCCAATACTGTGCTTAGTAGTACTTGCCCTCAGCAGGAAAACAAAAGTGTTAAATGTGATGAAAGAAACAGAATGGAAATAGGTGGTCAGAGATGGCCTTTCCATGGGTGTGACATTTAGGCTGGAGCATACATCGTAGTGGGGCTGCTGGGGCAAGGAGGGAGAAGAATGTTCCAGCCAGCAAGAACACCATGTGCAAAGGCCTTGAGGTATCAACACAGTCACTGAAAGAGAAGCGATCTGAACAACAGTAGCCACTTTTATTGAGCTCCCTGCACTATGCACTCTGTTTTTTAAACACTATCTCAAGGAATCCTCAACAGCAGCCCTTCTTTAAGAGGTAAGCACTAAGGCCCTAAACACGATGGTAAGAGACACCATTAAAAAGCATGTTCTAGGTGGGGCGCGGTGGCTCAGGCCAGCAATCCCAGCACTTTGGGAGGCCTAGGTGGGCAGATCACTTGAGGTCAGGAGTTCAAGACCAGCCTGGCCAATGTATCGAAACCCTGTTTCTACTAAAAATATTAAAAAATTAGCTGGGTGTGACAGCATGCACCTATAATCCCAGCTACTAGGGAGGCTGAGGCAGGAGAATCACTTGAATCTGGGAGGCAGAGGTTGCAGTGAGCCAAGATCGCGCTACTGTACTCCAGGCTGGGCGACAAGAGTGAAACTGCATCTCAAAAAATAAAAATAAAAAAAATAGCATGTTCTAAACACTTACTTACAGAATTCACTCTTTGGTAAACAGTTCATTTCATTGTAATAAAGTGGCTCACAATGCATCTCTGAAGGAACATGCTCAGGAAAGAAAAAAACAAAAAAGGTAGGTACTATTGTATCTCCATTTTATAGATTAGGAGGCTGAGGTTAATCTACTTGCCCACCCGAAATCAATCAGCTGGTCAGCAATGAGGCCAGGATTTGAACTAGGTTATGTTTGAATGCAGGACACCTTACCTTTCTATTCAGTTGTTTTCATTATCCTTAGAGACTCACCTAACTCATATATTCTACGCCGATCATTAGAGATTCACCTCACTCATATATTCTACGCCTTCGTGACCTTTAAAGAGTTCTCCAATTATTTAACTCAGATTTTACTTGTGCTTGGATGGTCGGGGTACAACAAGGGGTTGTCAGTATTTACCTTTGCCTAGGAATTTACAAGCATTAGGAGACTTGGCAATGTCTTTGTGTATTTTAAATCTTTTTTTTTTATTTTATTAAAAGACATTGTGAAAACATGCAAGTAAAGGAAATGATCCTGGATATATATTTTTCTTTTCTCAATATTGTTTCAACTTGATGATATTGTTCCAGGTATTGTTCCAACTTGTAAATTTAAGTTCACTAATGAGGGTTCCATGAAAAAGCCACAGCTTTAAAGAAAAAAAAAAAACCACATACACACACACACACACACACACACATATATAAATATAAAAACTTATTCACACACTATACACATCCCTCCATCCACTAACAAACTACTGAGATGTATGGTGGTATAGTTTCCCTTTTCCTCCAACCTAATTATTCATATATGTTTTAATCATTATAGTTACATTTAAAAAAGCAAAAATGGAAAACTAGAGCATAAACTGTTTCAGAATGTATTTATATGAAAAATATACACTTTGAAATATCTGGGATTAAGTTAGGCCCTGGGGTAGCAAGAACACTTCTAAATCCCAGCCTGTAGCTTCTCAGGGACTAGAGATACAAGGATTATTCGGCACAGAGCTCCCATCCCACAGGCTTACCTCAGAAAGCTGACAGATCTCTGGGCTTCATCCCATTGTTCCATGGGGTCAAGACCAAAGGGACTGAAATCAGCAGGGTTTGGTCTGGCCCAGCCCACCCTGGAAGTTGCTTGTAGAGAAAAAGACATGTGTGGAAAGAGCCACAGGAGAAAACAGTGTCCGCATCTTCTGAGTTATGGAGTCTGCCGGTGCTTTCCTGAAATTGAATTTCCCGGAATTTCAAGGTAGTTTGCAAAATACCATAAGCAGATGCATTAACAAGGCATAAAAGGAAATACAGTGAAGGGGTTTAACAACCCATGAGCTAATGAGTTGACTGGATTGGATTACAGGCATCTCGAACAGTGATCCACAGTGCAGACATCACGTTCCAAATGCTGGAAGACTGGAGGAATGTGGACCTAAACAGCATCACCAAGCAAACCCTTTACACCATGGAAGACTCTCGCGATGAACATCGGAAACTCATCATCCAATGTAAGCTGTCCCACCAGGGATTGTTGTCCTGTTTTTGTTTTTAAAAGAAAGAAAGAAAAAGTATCTTAGTAAATACTGAAGTGGCATCCCCACCCTGTCCTCCTTCCCAGCATCTCTTCTTCCTCATTGTTCCTTTTAAATGAGTCGGTCCAGAAGGAAGGGCTAATTGACTTAAGAGGACATGTGTCAGCACTGCTGGGTAAAGAGGGTTCTGGTGCAATTGGGCAGCACACAATGTCATGCAAAGGGCCCCACGTGTGACCTGAATGCCAGCCCTGGTTCCATGGAGGTGGCATTAAATATGAGAACAAAAGCTTATTGCCTATCTCAGTGTATGTCAGTCTGGGGTCAGCTGGATATGCTGCCTATTTTTCATTTGAGGGTCACATGAGTCAGTCCACTTATTGGCAGGTGAACCTTTCAATCACGTTAAATGTTTGAGAAGCAGGTGGATGGCGTTTTCAGTTTTACTTCTGTGGATATATGTTCATGTCCCGGCGAACAAAGATTTCCACCATGCAGACTGCAGGTATACTGCTCCAAATATTAACCCCATGTAGGCAGGATGTTTGTTCTTAGTACTAAAGCAATATGAGAGGGCCAGAGAACATCATCATTGTTAGCACATCCCTGCTGTTCCTCAGACGCCCATCCCAGCTGACTGCCCAGGGCATCCCCTGAGCCCAATGACCCTGGATCCATTGGTGTCTACAGGCTACCTCCATAATTAGAGAACATGAGGTCAGGAAACGTGAGGGGACACTCCTCCCATCAGGTCTCAGAAAGGTGTTAAGAGCATGCACTCCCATGTTCTCAGTGGGGTGGTGAGGCCCAGGATCCCAAAAGTGACATTGCCTGGGGAGCTGCAGAGAGGCTGCCCCACCAAGAGGGGTCTTTCTGAAAGCCCCAAGCCCCTTCAGATTTCTTAGTATATGCCTTCTGCACTGCTGTCTTGAGGGAACTCTTCATTCAGCTACCCAGTTTAAACTTGAGGTGCCTTTAAACAAATAAAGTTCCCTAAGAGGGTCCTATTAGAGATCTCTTTCCCAATAAGCCCTTTTCAAAAGCAAATGGAATAGTTGAAATGTCTGAACATGTGGACCTTCCCCAGGACTTCTTTCCTGACTTAGCCCAAAGCTTACTCAGGCTGTTACTTCTTCCTTCACAGCTGCCCCCAGCCCACTTTTCCCCTGTTAAGAATTTTAGAGATCATCACTAAAATAATAATTCAGCTTATTGACTGCCTGCTCTAAGCCAGCTCCTGTGTCAGATCCAACACATGCGTGGTCCCATTGAATCTCCACATCAAGCCCATGAGGAAGACACTCTTATCACCCCCACTTTACAGATCAGAAAACTCAGGCTTAGAGAGCTGGTGAACCTAACTCAAGGTCACGCAGCCACTAAGCAATAGAGCTGAACCCAAGTCTGGTCTCACATCTAGTCTCAGCTTCACCACCAGGCCTTAATGCTGCTCATGTATTCATGGCAGGGGAGACAAAAAAAAAAAAAAAAAAAAAAAAAAAAAGGAAATGTGGGTGAGTTTCAGAGGTTCCAGGATCTTTCCAAGTGTTTACAATCATGCTTCCTGTTCTGTTTTTTCCTGTCCCCTGGATGGAACGTCAACAGAAAGCATGGCCCTGCATACCCTAATAGCACTGGGGGTACCTCTGATCATTGTGTCCCCAGGAACTCCCAATGGGCCAGGCACAGAGCAGGTGTCCAGCAAGGTTCATGGAATACCAAAGAGATGAGTGGAAACCCAGAGTGAACCTAGTTCTTAGCTCTGCGAATCTTCCTAGTAGTGTTAGACTCAGTTCTCTTCCCGCCTCAGCACCTTTCATGAGGGAGGAAAATGTGAACCAGACTCATGGGGAAAAATACAATCAGCATTGCTTGCTTAAGGGACCAGGCTCTGAGCCTTTGCTGGAGCACCGTGGAGGTCACTGCTGCCTCTCTCAAGAAAGAACCTCTGTGGCTTTCTCTTCAAGTTTCCTTAGGTACGGGGCAGAATGGTGCCCTTTAAAGCTGTGACTGCATTCTTCTGGGGACATAAATGCTGTGGTTCAGTTCAACCCAGCTAGTCCTTACTGAATGCCTGTCCTAAGTCAGGTACTGTATTAGATGCTGGCCAGAGGGCAGTGAATAAGATGGACACAACCCTTACCAACATGTAGTTTACAGTTAATGGTAAATCAGACCTCAAACATGTATTTACAGATGTGTTGCATCTTACCAAAGAGAACAGTGCCATGTAATGCAGTGCTGTGAAGGGGGAATTGAGGTAGGGTACCAAGCCTCAAGGCAGTCCAGCACATGTGTGTCAACCCTGTACCTCCCAAGCAGACAGCTGGGAAGTCCCTGAACACACATGGAGTTGGACCAAAGGTCATCTTGAGCAGGGCTGGGACAACTGTGTGCAGCACTCTTCTTTCCTCACAGCGAGCTGACAAATCTGCAAACTCTTGCTTGGGGGCGGGGGGTTACCATCACCTCTGTGATACAGATCTCAGCCAGCAATGCTCAGCTTACCTTAGATTTTAAAAGTGCACATTAGTACTTAAGCAAGCTGATTAGAATGAGTTATCATTGTAACTGCACAAGGTCTGTCGGGCATCCCAGCCCCATGTCCAAGTTCCATTGACTGGGATCCCCGGAGCTGGGATGCCCAACAGACCATGGTTCAAACCTTGCTCTTACACAGCATGGGGCTGGGATGCCCAAAAGACCTTGATTCAAATCTTGGCTCCAGTGCACTGTGACCTTGGTTTTCATTTCTGTAAAATGGGGCTAATGTGAAAGGATTAAATGAGACTATCTGTGCCACCTGCTTGGTACACAGTCTAGTATTAGCATAGTGAAGTGGTTAGGAGGCAAGCACTTGAGTCAGGCTGTGATTGAATCTTGTCTCTGCAATTCACTAGCTGTGAAAGAACAACCTTTGGATAATTACTCATCTTTCTTTGTCTCTGTTTCTTCACTTGTAAAATGGAGGATAATAATGGTACCTACCTCCTTGGGTTGTTCATCCGTTCAGTCAACAAACATTTGAGCATTCTAGTGCTATGACCCTCTGGTCTCAGAATCTTACTTCTTGTAGCAAGCATCTACTAAGTAAAATAGAGCAAAGTGGCCAGTCCTTTAAAATGAGAGAACAAAAACTGCTCAAGTGAAAATGAAAGAAACGTATGGATCTTGAATTGTGGTTTGATTTATTGATCTCTGCATACAGAAACACAAAAATGTGATGAAAAGAGATGCTTCAAACTAGAGATCACCAGAGCCATGTTTCTATTTTCTAGAGCACTTCATTGATTAAAAAACACTTCCAGATTCAGTTATCTGAATTAAGATGAAGACAGGTTGTAAAGTGGTAGGATTATCTCTCCAATGAGGAAAATGAGCAGCAGAGAGACTGTTGCACTTACTCAACAAGTATCTATTAAGCACCTACTACATGCCGCACAGAGAGGCTGCTTAAGCTACCTGCCTGATATAGTTGTGGTCCAGAAACATTTGAATTATCAAATGTGCCCTACCCTGGGCAGAGAGCAAGAGAGCAGCAATGCCTCACCCATTAATTCAAGCAAGAATTTGTTGGGTAACAACTATGTCACAGATAATGCACCAGCTAATAAAGATACCAGACGAAGAACTAGCAGGGAGACACACATGCCCATCCAATTATGCCAGTGCCATTAGTCATATAATAAAGGTAGAAAACCGATACTAAAGTGCTATGTGAGTGCAAAGGAGGGGTGATCAGTTCTGCTGGCAAGGGACATGGAAGGTTAAAGGGATTTCATACCAGGGCCATTTCAGCTGGGCCATGAGGAACCAAGTAGTGGGAATGGCCTGAAAAAACAGACTAAGGCTATGAAAAAAGTAGGGCTTGCTGGGGGAATGGCAAGTAATATGGGATAGTCACAGTTTAATGTGTTCACAGGCATGGAAGATGATATTGGAAAGGTAAGTTGGGGCATGTTTTATAAAGTCTTGAATGCTCTGCTAAGACCTTAGAGTTTTATTTATTTAAAGTTTTACTTTATTCAAAGTTTTGTTCCCCTGTTCTTTTGAGACATAGCCCTTGTTAAATACAACTGCAGTGACGTGTGTGGGGTTCTCCTTTGTTTGACAGTATATCAGGAGTTTGACCACCTCTTGGAGGAACAGTCTCCCATCGAGTCCTACATTGAGTGGCTGGATACCATGGTTGACCACTGTGTTGTGAAGGTTGGTAAACCAGCGCTGAGGGGGCAGCCTTGGGTCCTGCAGCCCACCACCGCCTACTGTGAACTTGGCTAACACAAAGCCCCATGGTGAGCTGTCTGAACAGGGTTTTGAGGAGAGGCCCCAGGAGGTGAAGGGGGCACAAGGCAGGACTCTTGAGTCTTCCATCCCTGATTCAACCAGGTCAGCATCTCTTTTATCTGCGGTATACACTGAGTCTTGGCATAAGATTTCATTTTTTCACAGTATTTTTGCTGCTACAAACAAAACAAAAACATTGCTCCATAGCAATGACTTTGAAGACCATAAGCCTTCCTGTCATTTTTCTGTATGTATGTATGTATGTATGTATGTATTTATTTTTGAGACAGGGTCTCACTTTGTTGCCCAGGCTGGAGTGCAGTTAGCTCACTGCAGCCTTGACCTCCCCAGGCTCATGTGATCCTCCCACCTCAGCCTCCTGAGTAGCTGGGACTACAGGGGTGTGCCACCATTCCCAGCTAAGTTTTGTATTTTTTGTAGAGATGGAGTTTTGCCATGTTGCCCAGGCTGGTCTCAAACTCCTAGGCTCAAGAGATCATCCGCCCATCTCAGCCTCCCAAAGTGCTGGGATTACAGGCGTGAGCCACTGCAACTGGCCTTATTTTTCAAAGAGACAGTAATAAATGAAAGGTCAAGTTGACCACTATTAAAGCCATTCACTTTCTTGTAGGTGGCTGCCAAGAGACAAGGGTCCTTGAAGAAGGTGGCCCAGCAGTTCCTCTTGATGTGGTCCTGTTTTGGCACGAGGGTGATCCGGGATATGACCCTGCACAGCGCCCCCAGCTTCGGTAAAGCCACCCTAGCCCTCCCCATCTCCAAACACCTTTTTCTCTGGGCTCCGTGCGTTGAGTCTACCACAGCCTAACTTGCTGTTTCTGCAACGTCATCACCCTGAAACACATCTGTTCTGGGGAGACATGACATTGTTAGGACTTTCAGGGACAGAGATGGCGTTACGAGCTAAAGGTGGAGTATCAATCTGAAAATGAGTCGTTTTGCCCACAGATAGTATTATCTGAGCTTAAAGAGGAATAAATTGCAGTGGCTGTGCTCTCCATGCCTAGATGTCCTCAGTGATTGCTGCTTCCACAGCACGATTTCATAGAATCCCGTATTTGTGCACTTCCCAAGACTGAGCATGTGAAGAAACCTCTGAGTTTGAACACTTGCAAATGTCTTGATTGACCATACTCTAGCTGTGGGCAGATGACCTTAAGTTTTATTTAAAATTGTACTCTAGTCTAATCCCTAAAAGAGGTGATTTGCATTCACTTTCCCTTTTGTTTCACTGACCCTTTAAGTCTTCATCACCTCCAGGAGATAGGAGACATCCCCACCTCAAGTCTTCATCTGCTGCTTTCTAGTAAAACACGGCTTGAACTCTCTGCCCAAAGGTACTGATAATAGTCTCTGCGGGCAGCAACCTGATTACTGAATCGGGGTGAATGTTACGCTACATCGTAGGACAGTTTTCTACTTTTCACCAGAAAGAAAGGAATATGTACCGAGTCCAGATCATCACTGGCAAAGTGAGATGGGACTTTTGGGCATTATCCAGACATTTGAAATCCCAAAACATTTTGGTTTCAATTTTCTAGGCATTTCAGCAAAGGAGCATTGGTAAATTTTCTGGGTAATTGCTTCAGTTCTCTATTTCGCTTTGCAAGTAAGGGTTGTGGTTTTGTTTCTCATTATCTCCAATTAAGCCAATCAGCTCTGGGTTTTGCTGTGGGTTTAATTTGACACTTTTCCATCTAGCTTTTTATGGTCTTGTCACCATTTTCCAGTTGTGCTATACAACGAAGTAAATATGTGGGAAAACAAAGAAGGCAGTATTTTTTCTAAACAGCCCTGTCCATGAAAGACTGTGTTTACCCACTTGGAGAAGCGTTTTGTTGTGGATTTCTTTAATCTCAGCATTGGAGATTTCTCTGAACCTGCCTGCACCATGGCTACAGATGGAAATTCTCTTTGAGCTGTATATGGAAATGCTCCACTGACTGCTACCTGGGCAGTGGCATCAGGCACGGCATTTTGATGACTTCCAGTTCAGCACAGTTAGTGTTAGCACATGTTACCTCTAGCTCTGGAGAAATCATTCATGCAGAACTGTTTTCCCTTAAGTGAACTGTTGGAAAATATTTGAGATTTTTTTCATTGCTTCCAAGTCAGAGAATCAACAATATGACACACAAATACACACATATCCACATCCACACAGTGAGCATCCTCTCCATGCTTTATCCTTTATTCTTCAATTTGCTGATTTTTAAACTGACCACGTGTGCTAGCAGGTGCATTTCATTAGACAGGGAAAGTAATTCCCTTGCAATATTCTTGGAAATGCATCTGTGCTTACTAACAGTCAATGTAAAAAAGAAAGTTTGAACAGGAGAATGATTAGGCTTTATGAATGGGTTGAATTTATTACTAAGAAATATGGTTCTTTGAAATGTGTTTCTTTTTGAACCACACACTATTTTGGGATAGATATACTGGAAACTCAGGCAAATGGCAAAAAAAGATGATCACAAATCACTTAGAAAAGGAAAAAAAGAGATATTAACCCAGTCTCAGTTTTACAGTATTTTTCAACCCTGAGTGGGTTGAAATAATACCTGTCTCCAAGTCCATTTAGCAAACTATCTGAAATGGCGGCCCAGCTCATCTGACTCATTGTTGAGTTTTGCAGCTTGGGGTGACAGGCAAGTTAAAAGAGTTTGCGGCAGACAAAAGCCCAGCTCCCCCTTTCTGCCTGTATATGTCAAAGACCCAGTTGGTGGTTGTGTTTGGGTCATGTGTTCCCTGTATGAAAACAGCTAATTAGGAAAAAGAGCCCTCTGTTCCCTGGTCCCCTCCCCCAGCCACAGGGGCCAGCTCTATATATCTTATAACTCCCACATGGTCCTTGTTGCTGTGAATGGCTACAGGGTTTGTGTGTCAGCGTAACAGGCTGACCATTACAATGATCGTGTGGAATATCACAATGATCCCGTAGGGGACTCTATCACCTCTTCCCAGAACAGCCTCTTTCAAAGGTAGTTGACTCCTTTCTTCTCCTTAATTCCTTTTCACTCTCTTCTCCTTAATTCTTTTTAACTGAAAGAACCTATGCTGTGAACTAAAGTAGCCAGACTTTCTTTCTTTGCTGCAAGCAGTGTTTTTAGCAAAATTAGTGAGCAAAGGTAGGCTATCAGGCAAACTTTTAGTCCTAATGGAACTGAGCAAATCAAAGTTTTGTTTTTAAAAAAACACCATCTTTTTAGTCGACTGATCTGATTTCAGTTCCTAGAGTACCTAGATCTCAAGTCAGTGCTAGCGCCTTTACCCTTTCATTTGGGGTTTTCACCAAATGCCTGCTTAGTTCACTGTTACGAACATCTGGAAGGTAATAATAGTTCCCGGAAGCACTCCAGCATAAGTCAGTTTAAAAAGCAGCCTGGGTGTGGGCACAGCTGATGGCACACTTGCACAACACTTCCACGGTTTCACTTTTTTACACACCTGTTGTCTGACCTAGCATCAAAGCTCACTCACTTGGGCAGGGCCGGGGAGACCATGTGGGCATGTGTCAGGGAGTGGCTCCCAGAACAAGTAGCCATGACCAAGCCTTCCCAACTGCTTCTCTATGCTTAGATGGCCTGGCCTGGCTCCCTTTTAGGCAGAATCTGCTAAATTGCAGGACCTGAATGTTCGCAATGTCATTCAGGTCCCCACCAAGCACTAGGATACAGGAATTGCTTTCCCTGTAGTCAGGAGTGGAAGTAAAAACCCAGAGAAGAGAGGCCTTGCGTGTGGACTCAGAGAAGTGGCAGATTGAATTCAACCCACAATCATTCCCATGCTAAAGCTGGAGTTTTTCCTGACATGCTACACTGCCACCACCTCATTTACCTTTCTTTGGGTAAAAGAAAATTAATAATAACAACACAGCAACATTTATTGAGGGCCGGATATACTTTAGACATTACATTTTCTCAATTACTTCTCACACAACCCTGTGAGGTCTGAATTACTGCCCTCAATATGACAGACGAGGAAGTTGAGGTAGAACTTGAAGGATTTGCTTAAGATTGGAGATAAGAATGAAGCAAAGACAAGATAATGACGACTATTATAAGAAATATTTTGGAAGCACATACTGTCATTGAATTATTGCATTAACTCTGCAATGTAGGTAATAATGGATACTTTTCTAAAGACTTGAGAAGGGAGCTTGGAGAATTTCCTTGCACAAGATCAATGCAGCAAATGTCAGAATTCTGTTTGAAAATCAAATCTCCCTGACTACAAAGCCCATTCCTTTTTGATTATCACAATTAAGGCAAATACTCTGGGCTCAGATGCATGCCACAATAGAGTTAGAAACATTTGTTTAATCCACATTGATGATATTATTAATATTTTTTTAAAATCTATGGATTAAGATTAAAAATTTTAAAGCTATGAGAGACAAGAATAATTATTAGACTGTCATGAGTAGTAAGAGATGCCAGAAGACAATTGAGTAATATCTTTTAAGTGTTGAGAACAAAGAACTGTCAACTATTATTGAAGAGTGAGGGCAAAATAAAGACATACTCAGTTATACAAAGACAGAATTTGGCACCCACAGATCTTCACTTAAAAAAACAACAAAAAAAACTATTAAAGGATGCATTTCGGCTGGGCACGGTGGCTCACACCTGTAATCCTGGCACTTTGGGAGGTGGATTACCTGAGGTCAGGAGTTTGAGACCAGCCTGGCCAACATGGCAAAACCCCGTCTCTACTAAAAATGCAAAAATTAGCTGGGTGTGGTGGCAGGTGCCTATAAACCCAGCTACTTGGGAGGCTGAGGCAGGAGAATCACTTGAACTCAGGCGGGCAGAGGTTGCAGTGAGCCAAGGTTACGCCATTGAACTCCAGCCTGAGCGAGAAGAAAAATAAAGCCATAGCTGAGGTTAGAATACAAGAAACAACAAAGTTCTAGTTATTGCTGCCGTTGCTGTGTAATAAATTACCCAGGCTTAATGGCTTTAAGACAACCATTTTATTATGCTTATGAATTTTTCAAGTCAGGATCATGTGCCAGCTTGGGGTTCCACATGCAAGTGCCCCAAATGTGAAGTCACTTTGCTTTTATGATCCAGTCTTAGATACAGTGTAACTTCCCTCATACTCCATTGGTCAAAGGCAGTCCCAAGCCTATCATGGCTCAAGGAGGTGCACAGACCCCAGTTCTTAACAGAGGGCACATCAAAGAATTTAGGGACCCTGTTTTAAGATGAGAGAAATGTAAAAATATGTAAACATATTTAATTAACTATTGAATGTAATTTAAAAACTAAAAACTATATATGTGTTTTAAAAAGTTAAAAATAAGTTCTAGGTAAAAATATAACACGGAGTAATGAGAAGAGAATCTTCAAGGAACAGTTGAAGCATGCTAAGGTCTTTGTCTTCTTTAGGAATACTAAGTAACTTTAGGCTTTGTTGGAGAAATTTATAGTTTGGATTTAATAAATGCTTAGCATATATGTTAACAAATTAAGGTATCATTACTAAAAGAATACAATCATGATTATAGAAGAAAATGGAAGAATATGAAAACTTAAGAGATAAAACATTAAATGGAAAAGAAGAATTGAGAAGATAAAAGCAGCATAGAAAATGGATGGTAAATGAAAGCACAAAATAGGATGGTAGAAATAAAGACCAAATGATAATCACAATAAAGGAGTAAGTCTCTTCCTTCAAAAAACATCAGGCATAAATGTTTTTATAGTTTAACTAAACTTATAAGAAAGTTATAAAAAATATAAAATCTTTAGTTTATGAAAATAAACATGAAAATAAATATTTCAGAGAATAAAAGAAGAGGCCGGGCGAGGTGGCTCACGCCTATAGTACCAGCACTTTGGGAGGCCGAGGCGGGCAGATCACGAGGTCAGGAGTTCAAGACCAGCCTGACCAACATGGTGAAACCCTGTCTCTACTAAAAATACAAAAATTAGCCAGGCATGGTGGCACGCACTGTAATCCCAGCTACTCGGGAGGCTGAGGCAGGAGAATTGCTTGATCCTAGGAGGCAGAGGTTGCAGTAAGCCAAGATCATGCCACTGCACTCCAGTTTGGGCAACAGAGCAAGACTCCATCTCAAAAAAAAAAAAAAGAAGAAAATCTGTTTTCAGTGACTGCAAAGCTTAGGACATCCTGGTCCAGCCTAGGATGTCTGATTTCATTGTCCTCAGTGCTGCTTTGCCCACCTCATTTCCTTCAATAAAATGGTTGCCCCCACAAAATAAGGAAATGATTGTATTCTTTTAGTAATGATACCTTAATTGATTAACATATATGCTAAACATTTATTAAATCCAAACTATGAATTTCTCCAACGAAGTCAAAAGTTACTTAGTATTCCTAAAAAAGACAAAGACCTTAGCATGCTTTAACTGTTCCTTGAAGATTCTCTTCTCATTACTCCGTGTTATATTTTTACCTAGAACTTATTTTTAACTTTTTAAAACAAATATACAAATTAGTTTTTGGTTTTTAAATTACATTCAAAATAAAGAAATATACAACTCATTTTACAAAGCTAACATAATCTCAATATCAAAATCTGGCAAGAAAAGCAGAGGAAAAGAAAATTATGACTCAACCACACTTTTTTTTTTTTTGAGACAAAGTCTCACTCTGTTATCTAGGTTGGAGTGCAGTGGTGAAATGTAGGCTCACTGCAACCTCCCCCTCCCAGGTTCAAGCGATTCTCATGCCTCAGCCTCCTGAGCAGCTGGGATTACAGGCGTGTACTACCATGCCCAGCTAATTTTTGTATTTTTAGTAGAGATGGGGTTTCACCATGTTGGCCAGGCTGGTCAGGAACTCCTGACCTCAAGTGATCCACCCACCTCGGCCTCCCAAAGTGCTGGTATTACAAGTGTGAGTCACCATACCCGCCTACACATATTTTTTTCATAGGTGAAAAAAATTCTAAGTAAAACACTAGCAGATCAAAGTTAGTGGCAAAATTTTTAAAATCAGTATTAGACTATGCCAAAAATCCTAAAAGGAAAAATTACTAATTAACATACTATATTAATAAAAAGAGAAGAATCATATAATCATCATTATAGATACAGAGAAAAAAAGCATTTAATATATTCAGCTCTCAAGTATGGTTTTAAAAAAACCTTTTAGCAAACTAGGAATAGAAGGGAATTTAATATCTTAAAGGGCATCTAGAATTCTGCAGCAAACATCACACTGAATGGCGAAATGTTAGAAAATTTCCCATTGCTATCATGAAAAGACAGGAATGCCTTCTAATATGATGTCTGATAAGTATGTACTGGAGGTCCTAGCCAATGCCTTAAAAAAAGAAAATGAAACACAAGAATTAGAAAGGAAAACACAAAATTGTCTTTATTTATAGATGTCATGATTGCTGGCAAAAAAGAATCCACAAACTAATAGAACCAATAAGAATTCAGTCAAGTTGGCCGGGCGCGGTGGCTCAAGCCTGTAATCCCAGCACTTTGGGAGGCCGAGATGGGCGGATCACGAGGTCAGGAGACCGAGAGACGATCCCGGCTAACACGGTGAAACCCCGTCTCTACTAAAAAAATACAAAAAAATAGCCGGGCGAGGTGGCGGGCGCCTGTAGTCCCAGCTACTCGGGAGGCTGAGGCAGGAGAATGGCGTAAGGAGGCGGAGCTTGCAGTGAGCTGAGATCCGGCCACTGCACTCCAGCCTGGGTGACAGAGCAAGACTCCGTCTCAAAAAAAAAAAAAAAAAAAGAATTCAGTCAAGTTACTGAAAGTAGTTTTTTTTTTTTTTTTTTTTTTTGGAGACAGAGTCTTGCCCTGTCGCCCAGGCTGGAGTGCAATGGCATGACCTCAGCTCACTGCAACCTCTGCCTCCTGGGTTCAAGCGATTCTCCTGCCTCAGCTTCCCAAGTAGCTGGGATTACAGGCATGCGCCACCACAGCTGGCTAATTTTTTGTATCTTTTCACCATGTTGGCCAGGCTGGTCTCAAACTCCTGACCTCATGATCTGCCCGCTGTGGCCTCCCAAAGTGCTGGGATTACAGGCGTGAGCCACCACGCCTGGCCCTGAATTCAGTTTTTATAAAATCATTGGCATTCTTAATTTCACTATATAACTTAAATATAACTTAAAACACACACACACACAATTCATAATAGCAATAGAAACTAAAAGGTACCTGGAAATAATTCTAACAAAAATTGGTGGTGTTCATTTTACACTGGTGTTCATTTTAGAATTCTCTGTATTTGTCTATGATGGATATTTTTCATAAGAAATGAAATGCTTTGATTCTACCAAATGCAATTAACTATATTACCATATAACAATAACAAAATAAAATCTCCTTTTGTCTCTATCCTAATGCCTTTTTCTGTAACAGGCTCTGCTGCTCCCTAGCTCTGTGACTTTAAGCAAGTTATTCAAGCCCTCTGAGCCTTCATTTCCTCATGTATTAACTGAAGATAATACCTTCTTTGCAGTGTTGTTGACAAGTTAAAAGAGCTTACTTAGCACGGTGCATATGGAAGTAGTCAATGCTTATCTATTTGATTCATTCATCTAACACATATCCATTGAGTCTCTGTTGTGTGCCTGGCACTGTCGTGGTCACTGGGTATAAAGCATTGGTCAAGACAGAAAAATCCCTGCAAGATGGAGCTTACAATCTAGTGGAGGAGGCATGCAATAATAATTAAGTTAAATACAGGATATAGTATTTAACTTAGATGGTGAGAAATGCTAAGGAGATAGATAAAGCGGGATGTTCGCTATAACTGCCTCTCCCCTCTTGTTTTTGATGTCTGTCTCTCTCATCAGTCTTTCTGTATTTCCTTTTCATTTTTCCTGTCTTCATCGATTTGCACTATCCTCATTGCTGTGACACCCTGGCACTGAACTGTTTACTGCCCAATAATCTTAATGATTAATTTCTGCTTACGAAGAAGACTTAGCTTCTGTGGAGTCTGAGACTGAGCTTTATGGCTCCTTTGTAGTCAGAGCGCTTAGCACAATGGTTAGCAAGTAGCAGTAGCTCTACAAACTCTTGTTTCAAGGATTAAAATTTACAATGGAAAATTAACAGACTAACCGGTAACTGATCAGAGGCATTAATGAAGACAGCTTGAAGCCCCATGTCAAATCCGCACTTTCCCTAAAGTACCGGCTTCCAAGTTCAGCTCTGATGTTTTCTAAGAGTAATCTTAGGCAAGTTTCTTCACCTCATCAGATCTTTGTCTCCTTGTCTTATAAAACAGGAGGATGGAATAAAATGAAAATGTTTGTTCATCCTAAAACGACTAGCTTGGATTTTTATCATCTAAGCTTTCCATGTTAATTCATTATTTCATAGTACATTTCTCTCTTTCTATCCATGTTGACTTCAGATCAACATCCCAGCAAATAATTTCTTCATTTTGGAGACCCTTTCCTTATTTGATGCTATCTTTTGACTTCTTTGACTCTATGAACACAACAGTCGTGTCATGGGATCTTAGAACATAGTAGCAAAAGGGACCTTAGCAATAATAACAATAGTTACCAATTATTAAGCATCTAATAGATACTTTCCCTCATTTTAGTACTTCTATAATGTACATTTTACTGTCCTTTTAGAGAGCTGTAGTGCATAATGATTGAAGAGCAACTTCAGAGTCAAGACAGTCCGGGGTTCAAGTCTTGGTTCGGCCACTTAATGACTGTGTGACATTAGACAGCTACTTTAACTCCCTAAGCCTCACTTTCCTCCTTTGTAAAAGGAAAGTGTAACTTACCTCACATGGTTGTGATGAGGATTCAATGCCAAAGTAAATCTCCGGTGGTTTACACAGTGGCTGCCACAAAGTCAGCAGTCAATAAATGTCGGATTTTGTTTTCAGTATTTATAAGCATTAGGGAGGGTAAAGTAACTCATCTAAAGTCTCAGATACTAAGTGTCAGAGCTAGGATCTCAACCTGGGCAGTTTAATCCACAGCCCGTATAATTACCCACACGGTGCTGTTCCTCCTCAGTGGCTCACAGGATCCCATTTCAGGGAAACTGATGGAAAGTTTAGTGTTAGAGACCGCATCTCACAATGACTGAGCAGAACCTGGACTTTGCTGAATTCCAAATGGGGTTGAAAAACCGACATAGTACTGGAGATGGAAGAAGGATGTGAAGGAGGTGCAGGACAGTGGACCTTGGCCTTGAGCTCTGTGGGAACAAGGACAGCAGTTTGTGGCAGGTTCTAGAGACAGAGGGTCATGTTCATGACCTGCTGGGCATCTAGTGGCCTTACAGTTAAGCCAGGGATTTTCCTCTCTAGCCTTTCTAGACCAAAAGAATTAACTGATCCGAGATGAAGGGTGTGGATGTATACAGAAGCCAGGTGCAGTTAAGGAGAAAATAAATAAATTTCACCAAGGAGTGCTCCAAAAGCCCCCAACTAACCTCCACCACCTTATTTCTGAGACTTGGAGAGACCTAGTTCCCAACTCAAGTGGCCCCTCTAGGGGCCAAGTCACTTATGCCATCTCGGCCTTATTTTCCCATCTGTGCTATGAAGATACTGAACTAAATGACTTATAGGGGAATGGGAACAGATTATGGAGCCAGACCAAACTGAGGCAAATCCCTACTTGATCACTAATGAAGAGACTCATTTCCTCATTGGTAAGGGAGGATAATACCACCTACGTTACAGTTTGTTGTAAGAAAGAAACATACGTTCAGTGCTTAGCAGAGTTTTTGGGACAGAGTAAACGCTCAATAAACAGTAGATATGATGATGATAATAATGGTGGTGGTAATGATCATGACGAAGATAGAATGACAAAAAAAATAATGCCAGAGTGTCTCATAAAGTCTCTAAAAGGCCGGGCGCGGTGGCTCATGCTTGTAATCCCAGCACTTTGGGAGGCCGAGGTAGGTGGATCACCTGAGGTCAGGAGTTTTAGACCAGCCTGGCCAACATGGCGAAACCCACCTCTACTAAAAATACAAAACTTAGCTAGGTGTGGTGGTCCGTGCCTATCATCACAGCCACTAGGGAGGCTGAGGCAGGAAAATTGCTTGAACCCGGGAGGCAGAGGCTGCAGTGAGTCAAGATAGTGCCAATGCACTCCAGCCCAGGCAAGGGAGTGAAACTCCATCTCAAAAAAAAAAAAAAAAGTCTCTAAAAAAGCAAGCTAGAAGGAAATGGGAAAAAAACAAGCAGTATACTGGTCAGCTTGGAGAGAGGTGAAAAGTTTTGGACATTTAAAGGGACTGCAGGATATCCACATGGAGATGTCCTATTGGGACCTGGAAACATGGGATGGGAGATAAAGGCTTGGCCCCTCTCTCTGACCCTGGATCCATGAGGCCTTGATTACAGTAGACATTAATTGAGCTCCTACCGTAGGTGCACCATTCCACTGTGCACGATAGCAGCATGACATGCAAAAAAAAAAGCTGGTTTTGAAATAATGTATTATCTATTAATCGTGTCATCTTGCATAAGTGCTTGGCCTACAAAATAGGAATAAAAATACCCACCTTACAACATGGTTGTAGTTATTAAATTAGAGAAGATAAGATTTTGAGCACAGAGACTGGCATATAGGAAAGTCTTTAGAAATGACTGTTCACATTCCCTTTTACAAAATAATCTACTCTAAATTGAAAAATGAAGACTGCCACCTGAAAAGACCAACTATCTTCAATGAATTACCTTTTCTAAGAACCATGTGCTAAATGAGGTCTTGAAAACATTTAGGGAAATAAGTAAATAGCTTGTTGCAGATTTAAATTTTCAAATTTGCTCCTAGAATTATGTCAGGTACATTGGTAGACAGCAATAGAAGGCAAAGTCCCCACCACGGGCATACTTAAAGTCCAGTTGGGGGAATAATACGCTGATGGAAGAGATAAAAGTGAGAGACGCTGTGTTAATAAATGCTGAACAGAGTGAGGGGTGCTCAATGAGGATGAGGCCAGTAGGTATGTGAGAGCTCAGAGGTGGCTCGGTGGGTGCCATTTTTGATGGTGTCATACTAATATAACTTTAGCAAGGAAAAGATTCACTTGCCACAAAGTGTTAATGACACTTACCTTGCCAAGCACTAGGCTAAGCTGAGGATACAGCTGAGAAATGCAACCTCTGACCATGACGAGATCATAAGTGAGTGGAAAATTAGACTCTTGAGCAGACCATTTAGAACACTGTGTAACTTGTGCAGCTGACCAGACAGAGGGGGCCTACATGAGACAGCACTACTTACTTTCTGTTTGATCCTTTTTTTCACCAGGGTCTTTTCACCTAATTCACTTAATGTTTGATGACTACGTGCTCTACCTGTTAGAATCTCTGCACTGTCAGGAGCGGGCCAATGAGCTCATGCGAGCCATGAAGGGAGAGGGAAGCACTGGTAAGCCAGCATTTTCCTGGGAATTGCACCACTTAGTAATGTTATTTGTATCCTTACTTCTGTGCTTTATGTTTCTTTAACTCTGTATCTCAAAGAATTTAGTTATGGTAAACAGGTCAAGTGGTATCAAACCAATCGTGTCTTTTTCCTCTTTAAAGTGGGCATGTGGGCTGGGCATGGTGGCTCATACCTGCAATCCCAGCACTTTGGGAGGCCAAGGCGGGCAGCTCTCTTAAGGCCAGAGTTCGAGACTAGCCTGGTCAATATGGCAAAACCCCATCTCCACTAAAAATACAAAAAATTAGCTGGGTGTGGTGGTACACACCTGTAGTCCCAGCTGCTCAGGAGGCTGAGGCACAAGAATCACTTGAACCCAGGAGGCGGAGGTTGCAGTGAGCCCAGATTGTTCCACCGCACTCCAGAGTGGGTGACAGAGCAAGACTCCATCTCAAAATAAGTACATAAATAAACAAACAAATTAAATAAAGTGGGCATGTGTATATATGCAAATTGCCTTGAGTGCCATGATGGTGATGGGAAACCATGGAAAGTTTTAGGCAAGAGTGACATCACACAGATTAGAAGAATATTTCACTTTTTAAAGTATCTTAGAGACACCTGCCTTTACATTTGGTTCTAAAAACTTCCCCTGTGTCTATCCACAGCAGAAGTCCGAGAAGAGATCATCTTGACAGAGGCTGCAGAGGCTACGGCGCCAACCCCTTCACCAGTGCCATCGTTTTCTCCAGCAAAATCTGCCCCATCTGTGGAAGTGCCACCTCCCTCTTCCCCTGGTAGCAATCCATCCCCTGAGTACACTGGCCTCAGCACTACAGGTAATGGGAAGTCCCTCAAAAACTTTGGGGAGTGAATGTTTGAAGAAAGGGCTTTCTGCCAGCCTGGGCAACATAGTGAGACTTCATTTCCACAAAAAACTAAAAATTAGCCAGGCATCTTGGCTCACACCTATAGTCCCAGCTACTTGGGAGGCTGAGGTAGGAGGATCGCTTGAGCCCAGCAGGTTGAAGCTGCTAAGAGCCATGATCGCACCACTGCATTCTGGCTTCAGTGATAGAGTGAGACCCTGTCTAAAAAAAAGAAAAAAAGAGCTTTCTGGAAAAAACATTCTTCCCCCACAATCTCCAAAAGATAATGCCAAAACCTAGGTATCTCCTGGATTTGTGAATGACGTACAGGTACTCATTTATTCATTGGTACACATTCTGTATGCTGCTGTTTTCAAGTTGGCAAATTAAGCACATGATACAATCCAAAAACTAAGCCAGAAATGATTATAATGCTATATAACATAAATACACAAACATTCTTGAAAACAAGAAAGGGAACTCTCTGAATCAAAAACTGAGCTGCTTTCTTTTTCTCTGGAAAGGGAGGCAGACAGGAAACCTTACACTAAACTATGGCAACCACAAGCAGGCAGGGGCTGGGAATGTGAGTGAGTCTTGAGCTAAGCTAGAGTTGCCGGGCACATGGCATGAGGCTGATGCTACCGCCCACACAGTCCAAGATGTGCACAGGAGTCTCCTAAGATTAATTTACAACTAAGAATTACCCAAGCTTGGATACACATCCAAAAGAAGGCAGAGATCCAAACAGATGTTTGTACATCAGTGTTCCTAATAGCATTTCTCACAATAGCCAAAAGGCAGAAACTACCGAAGCATCTATTGATGGATGATGGATAAAGAAAATGTGGTGTATATATATAAATGGAATATTACTGAACCTTGGAAAGGAATGAAATTCTGACTCATGCTACAACTCAGATGAACCTTGAAGGCAGTATGCTTAATGAAATAAGCCAGACACAGAAGGACAAATACATGATTCCATTTATATGAGGTACCTAGAAGAGTCAAAGTTGCAGACACAGTGAATGGAATGGTGGATGTCAGGGGCTGGAGGGAGGGGAAATGAGGAGTTAGTGTTTAATAGGTACAGAGGTTCAGTATGTGATGATGAAAAAGCTCTGGAGATGGATGGTGGTGATGGTTGCACAACATGGTGAATATACTTAATGCCATTGAACTGTACACTTGAAAATGGTTAATATTGGGCATGTTGGCTCATACCTGTAATCCCAGCACTTTGGGAGGTCGAGGCGGGTGGATCATGAGGTCAGGAGTTTGAGACCAGCCTGACCAACATGGTGAAACCCTGTCTCTACTAAAAATACAAAAATTAGCCAGGTGTGGTGGTTGGCGCCTGTAATCCCAGCTACTCAGGAGGCTGAGGCAGGAGACTCGCTTGAACCCAGGAGGTGGAAGCTGCAGTGAGCTGAGATCGCTGCAGTGAGCTGAGATCACTCCACTGCACTCCAGCCTGGTAAACAGAGCAAGACTCCATCTCAGGAAAAAAAAGGGGTTAATATGGATATATGTTACCACAATTAAAAGTCACCCAAGCATCTGTGGAAGCCCAGTTCCATGAAGGAGGAACAACAAACTCAAAAACACAGAGAGTCTATATCCAAAGGAATAAAGTTAATGGGACAACCTGAAAAGTATTGTTAAGATGAGAACTAAAAATAAATCAGTCAGGCATGGTGGCTCACCCTGTAATCCCAACACTTCGGGAGGCCAAGGTGGAAGGATTTAAAGCCAAGAGTTCGAGACTAGCCTGGCCAATATATTGAGACCCCATCTCTACATAAACTTTTTTAAAAAGTTAGCTGGGCATGGTGGTGTGCACCTGTGGTCCCAGCTACTTAGGAGGCTGAGATGGGAGGATCATTTGATCCTAAGAGTTCGAGGCTGCAGTGAGCTATGATCAGGCCACTGTACTCCAGCCTGGGTGATAGATTGTTTTAAAAAAAAAAAAAAGAAGAAGAAGAAGAAAGAAAGGAAAGAAAGAAGAAAAAGAAATCATACCCATGAGAGTCAATATCTTCAAAAGGAAATATATAATTGTTGAAATAATAATTTCAATAGATAGGTTGAATATTAGAAAATTAGATCTAACTGAAAGAGATCAGTAAACCGAAAGACTGAGCTGAGGAATTCTCTGATAATGTGGCAAAAGAAATACTAAGTATAAAAGTGATGTTGAGAAAAAGGACTGATAAAGTCAGAAATGGCAATATTCATTTAATAAGTGTCCAGAGAAAGAATAGAGAGAAAGTGAAGGTTATAATAGCTGACAGTTTTATAAAATGGAATAAAGACAAGGCTTTTTAGACCAAAAGCTCTCATTGAACATGTGCTGAATAAATGGAAAAATTAAAAAAAAATCACGTCTAAGCCCACTGAAGAAAATCAAAGATGAAAGAAATCTTATTAGCTTCCCCAAAGAAAATGCATAGATAACCTCCAAAGGAGAGAAAACCAGACTGATAACAGACTTCTTATCTGCAACATTAGATTCAATATCTGAAACCATACTTTTGAAGTGTAAAGAAAAAAACTGCATTGAAAACTTTGGATCCAGAATCCTATATATGTTTATTCATTTATAAATGTACACACATGTATTTTTTTCCCCCTGTGAGGACATTTTATGTGTCAAGTCCTGTGCTGGGAAATAAATAGATTAATATGCCAAGGTCTTGCTACCAAGAGGGAACACAAGGATAAAGAAAAGTACAGAGACAACTGTTATGGAAGGAAGAATGTGGTATATGCAATAAGTGAGATATAAACTAATGCTATGAGGTTCCCAAGGAAGGAGAGATTCTTTGTGGCTGGAAGTATCAGGGAAGACCTCACAAAGATTCCAAGCTTTGTGGAGTGGAGGGCTTGGTCAGGCTGTGATAATTAATTCATTATCTTTCCATCCAAACCTGCTCTACTACCCTCCTGTTACCCAGGCAACAAATATGGGCATCAGCTTCAAATCTTTCCTCTCCCTAAACTCCTGTATTAGTTGGGGTAGGCTAAGCTGGTGTGACAAATAGATCCAAACACAGGTGGAGTTAACAAAACAGAAATCTATTTCATGCTTGAAGGCAGTACTGCTAGGGTATTCAGTCATAAAGGAGGCTCTCTGTAATGTAGCCATTTGGAAACACGTGCTCCTTCAATATTACGCTCCATCATACCCCAGGGCAGTGTTTCCCAAACTGTGATCCAAAGACCAGCAGTATCAGTATCTCTTGGAAACTTATTAGAAATGCTCATATCTGGTCCCGCTGCAGACCCAGTGAATCAGAAACTCTAGAAGCACGGCCCAGGAATGTTGTTCAACAAACTTCCAGGTGATTCTGATGCTCACTAGGTTAAGGACCACAGCCTGAGGGCTTTGTCAAGTCTGCAACCAGCCGGCAGAAATGGAAAAAGGGCATGGAGGATGAAAACCTACTCTCTTAAAAGCCCTGGCCTGAAGGTAGCACACGTCACTCCCACTTATATTCCATCAGTGAGGACTTAGTCACGTGGCCTCATGTAACTGCAAGAGAGGCTGGGAAATGTAGAATAGCATGTACCCAGGCAGGGAAGGGGGAACAGCTGCAGGGGCGACAGCAGGCATTCTCCATCACATTTCCCAAGTCCAGTTGTTCTAATACTAATCTAGATTGATCTGTTCCTTCCCATCCTACTTGTGCCTCTGGTTCAGGCCACCCCCACCTCTCACGGACATCCACAGTGACTCTCAAGCTGATACCCTACCTCCAGACTCCACTCTGTCCTCTCTCATTCTACCCACTAAGTCTCATTTTCATGAAGCTTGTGCCTCCTCAAAGTGCTGGGGCAAAGAACCCACTGCCTCACTCTAAAAGCCTTAAAGAGCTCTCTTTCTCCAAATCACTTCTCACACTGTTCCTTCTTCTTGGGCTAGCCTCTTTCCACCCTCTGCCTGATAAAATTCTACTCATCTCCTTTGATGTTTCCCTCACCCTCCAAGTTAGACTCTTCCTCCAGACCCTCACAGCATGGACTTAATTATATCCTAATTCTATTTAGGACTGTTTCCAGAATAGACTCAGAACTAAAGTGTTTGTTGTTGTTGTTGTTGTTGTTGTTTTGTGGGGGGCCAAATAAATAGGGTCAGATTGCTCCATTCAGGATGTCTTTTATCATTCTATCACGTATCTACCCATTTATCCAAAAAATATTTCTCAGGTGGCTTGGATGTGCTAAACACTTTCAGATAGGTGCAGATACAATGGTGAACAATAGAAGTGTGGTCCCTGCCCCCTGGGGGTTTATGTTTAGAGGTTAAGGTTCTTGATGAACAAACTGACAGTAACAATATAGTGTGAGGAGTGCTAGGTTGGAAGAAGGGTCAGAGTATTATGGGAGCATGAAGGAGAGGGGAGAAAAGGTATTCCAAGTAGAGGCAAGAGAGAGCATGTTACTTTCAGGAAACTTAAAAGTATATATCCTGGAGACTTTTGATTAATTCCTTCCCCAGAGTTTCCTCTCTGTGGAACTACACCTACTTAGAGAGGGATTGAGTAGATGCTTAAGAAACTAGAAGGACTTGCTGTCTTGTGTACTAGCCCATAAACTCAGTGGCCCTCTGTCAGGGACAGCTAAGGAAATTGGATTCTTCAAAGTATTGAAAAGTTGGGTTGTTGATAAATGGCATTAGATCAAGCTTTGATTTCACTTTGGGTACACAGCTAGAGAGCCCTCTTCTGTGGAAATTTAGATGTGAGATCACCACATTTGTTTATATAGATGCGCCTCAAACTGTATTTTGTTTTCTGCTTTGAGGAGGAAGAAAGTGATCAGGCTCCCACCTCCCTCCCATTTTCTTTCCATAGTGGGTTGTTGTAGTTCCTGCTTAGAAGGCTCAGAAAAAGTAAGTGTAGTGAAAAGAATGACTTTGTTCACTGAACATTAAAAGGAAAGAGAATTCAAGTACCGTTCACAGCTCTTCACGCAGGTCTGAGGAGTTCTTCAAAGACTGGGATTATTGGGCAACCATCCCCAGTCTCCTTTCTCCCTAAAGAAAGAGCCGTTTACCCAAATATCCCTGTCACCACCAGGGAGACACACATGAGTCTGCTAGTGATAACATCCTTACTTCTGAAATAAACAGGGAAATTATACAAATAATACAGTTCTGCATTGTGAAGCAGAAACCATTTGGATGAAACATTTCTCAAAGTGTATCAACATTTCAAATAAGGAGACACACTCTAAGGGAATAAGGGATGGGAGGGAAGAGTGTGAAGGAAACATGTCTAGGATCTTCTCATAGTTCTCATCCAGCTAGTGAGTGTGCCTGGCTTTCTTCGAAGCAATGTGGAGGCCTCAAAGTATGGCAGGTGTGATAGACAAGGCCACAGGAATATCATAAATGTCTTCAGATATTTCTGTGCAATGTGTTCAAGAGCCATAAAAGTAGCTTCTTAGAAATACAAATGTGAAACAGGTTCTCTTCAGATGATTTCAAGCTTTGAAGATTTTGGCACATTCCAGCTTTGTTCTCAGATATCTCCAGGGGGCATTAAAAATGTCATCCTATATAAGACTATGTATGATATTTTTCTCAAGTACCACTTTTGAAATACTCCATTGCTAAATTATACTGGATCTGGGCATGTAATGTAGGTCATGGTCTTGGAGAAAAGAAACCTAATTTCCTAACAACATGTATGATTGTATAGGCACATTATATTATAAAGCACAAATTATTTACCCATGACAGAAAGCTAAATATTAGGAAATCTATTATGGTAGGCTTCTTACATTTGGAATTTGTACAAATTTTCATTGAACAATAGTGTAAATTGTAAAAAAATTATGTAAATCTTGTAAAATGTATTTGCCATGTTTCTTTTTTTTAAAAAAGTCAACTCAGCACATGGTTTTCATGCCCAGTTAATTTTTATTTCTATTTAAAAATTATCGCTTGATTTATATCCCATCTACTTTCCAAAAAGTTTTGAAGCAGTTTATAATAAATAGAGGAAAATCAATTTCATAAAAAGGACCAAAACCAGGAAGAAAGAAATAAAGGTGAGGAAAATTAAATGAAACAAATGTTAGCTTTAAAATTTTATTAAAATCTTATTAATACGTGAAATGTTATGTGACCCAGTTATTTTGTTGGGTTTCCAGCTTATCGCTGATCAGACAATGTAAATATTACCAGGTTTGACTTGTTGAGAATTAAGGCCAATCAAGTACCTGGGACTCTTTCACAAACAAATGTCCCACTTTGGATGGACACTTCTCCATTTTTCCGCTGTGAAAAAGGAACGGTATCATGTGTGCTTGGTGGCACAAAGCTAAAATTAATTCATTGCGCATAACCTTTTGGCATCCTCTGATACAAGGACTAGGGAACACAAGGTAGTACAGATAATGAGTTATGACTCACTAGGAAAACAGTCACTCTGCTTATCTGTATCTACGTCTAGTTCCATATCCATGTTTCTAAATATATTTTACTAAGATTGTACTTATTAATTGATTTTTTTTAATGGGCAAAGAAAGGGAAATGAAATAAATTTCGGCTACCTAAAATTAAACCTGATATATGGCCAATTTTGGTTGGGTTTACGGCAATGTCATGATAAGAGGCTGGTTAAAGGATTCCATTCCAACAGATTTCCGCAAGGTAAAATCTAGCCTGTCTGTTCACTTTCTCCCCCAAATTTGTAGGCTTGCTACCCTCCCTCATGACCTGGCAAAGTTTAGAAACCTTAACTTTCTTTAAGGAAAACTGGCTCCTTTCCTCCTCGGAAGCATGGCAGACAGTGCCAAACTGATCAGTCTATTTAACATGACATTGGGCTGCAATTCTTTCATGTCATCTAAAGAAAAACGTTAAGCTCCTACCCTGTCCCATCAGGCCACCAAAGGGTTCTAAAACCTCATTTATGATGTCATTTTAAGTATTCCCTCCTTCAGCAATGACAATAAAAGTTAACTATTAAACTCATGTTTTCAACTTCCCACCATGGGTTCCCTGCAACACAAAACCAGCAAATTAAATCACTGAGATACTAGGATACTTAATGAAATAAAAGCGAATTCCTCATAAATGGCCCTAACTGTAGAACATCTGGCCTGCCCAGCTGCATTTTCTCTACATCAGTCGAGGATGTAACAAAGATAACTGATCCTTAGTCTTTCCAAATAACAAAAGCCCAGTTATTCTGAGGGCAGCTAAACCGAGTGGGATAAGATGGACACTTCAGCTCCGTCACAGAGTCTGCGATGACTCATTACAGGACCTCAGAGTTGTCACTGCTAGTGAATTCCTCCTTCTTTCGTCCCTGCTGCTGCTTTTTCTTTAAAGTAATGGAATCACGAAAAAAAAAGCTGGGATTGAAAATAGATTAATCGACTCTTTTTTTTTTTGGATCACAAAATCAAATCTTAGCTTGCTGCTGGGACTTTGGGCTCCCTCATTCATTCATTGTTCATTCATTCAACAAATATATATTTCGTGTCTAATTTGTACCAAGTCCTGGGAGTACAGAAGTGAAAAAAAGGAGTCATAGTCACTGCCTGCATGGTACTTACATTCTAGTGGGTAAGAGTCAATACAGAAGTAAACTGCCAGGTAAAGGTGCAATTTCAAATGGTCAAAGTGTTATGTGTAAAAATATTAGTGTGCTATTAAAAAGTATAAAGTGGGGACCCATCTTAGTTGGTGGTCAGAGAATGCCTCTCTGATGAGGTGACATTTATCTGAGACCTGAAGTTTTACAAGGAGCCAGCTACATAGAGGTTGGGGAGGGAAAAAGAACTTTCTATGCGATGGGGAAAAGCACGTGCGCAGGCCTCAGGCAGCAAAGAGCTTGAAGTAGTGGGAACTGACAAATGTATATATAATAAGTAAGGAAGACAGTGGCAGGAGAGGAAGTTGCAGAGCTAGGCAGAGGCTAGATTATGCAGCAACATAAGAAGGAACTGATTCATTTGCTGCCCCTGGTCAGTTCTGTCAATCAGATTTTGACCACGGAACTATTGGTAAAGTGTAACTCAAACAGGTGAGGTTTCCAGCTTCAATAGGTGGTCTCTTTAAACACAGCTGTCTTAAGGATAGATGATAACCAATGACGGAGGTTGCAGTGAGCCAAGATCGCGCCCCTGGCACTCTAGCCGATGTGACAGAGTGAGACTCTGTCTCAAAAAAAAAAAAAAAAGATAGCCAATGGCATACCTAGAGATATAGGTAAATATCAATATATAGTCTTCTTTCCCTGTCTCAGTCATGAAGATTACAGGAAATGCTTGTTTAATAGCAAATACTGTTAAGCAACATTGTCCAAATAGAAATTTCTGTGATGAGATGGAAATTATTTCTATCTTAGCTATCCAAAACAGTAGCCCTTAGCCACCTGTGGCTACTAAGCACTTCAAATGTGGCTAGTGGAACTAAGAAACTGAATTTTTAATCGTATTTAGTTTTAATTCATTTAAATTTCAATAGCCACGAGTGGCTATAGGATAGGGCAGAGCAGCTCTAGAATCTTGACACACTTAAATGAGCTTACAAACAAAAGGCATAGGTTAGCTTAAAACTTGAGCAACATCTGTGATGGTTCACAGAATCCTCCTAAGGAAAAGGTTAAAACTGTGGTCCCCAACCTTTTTGGCACCAGGGACCGGTTTTGTGGAAGACAATTTTTCTATGGACTAGGGAAGTGGTGGGGGCGATGGTTTCAGGATGAAACTGTTCCACCTCAGATCACCAGGCATTAGACTCTCATAAGGAGCGTGCAACCTAGATCCCTTGCATGTGCAGTTCAGAGGGTCCACACTCCTATGACAATCGAATGCTGCTTCTGATCTGATAGGAGGCAGAGCTCAGGCAGTAACGCTTGCTTGCCTACCACTCACCTCTTGTGCGGCCCAGCTCCTAACAGGCCATGGACCGGTACTGGCCCTGGGGTTGGTGACCCCTGGGTTAAAGGATTCAGTCCAAGATCTGAAAAAAAGGGTACAGCCAGGTAGCTTGGGAAGCACTCTAAATTTTCACAAGTCTGTAGCAGAATCTCAAAGCTTCTGGGTTTCTTGTTGTTGTTGTTGCTTTTGAAACAGGGTCTCACTCTGTTGCCCAGCCTGGAGTGTAGTGGTGTGAGCACAGCTCACTGCAGCCTCTACCTCCCAAGCTTAAGGGAACCTACCACCTCAGCTTCCCAAATAGCTGAAACTACAAGCGCACACCACCACATCCAGCTTTTGTATTTTCTGTAGAAACAGGGTTTTACCATGTTGCCCAGGCTGATCTCAAACTCCTGGGCTCAAGAAATCAGCTCACCTCAGGCTCCCAAAGTGCTGGGATTATAGGCATGAGACACTGCGCCTGGCCAACTTGGATTTTTAATGGCTCTTAACATACAGGATGTGTGACACGAGGCAGTATGTTATAGAGCCTTGTTACTCAAAGTGTGGTTCACCGACCAACCACATTCATCATTTAGAAGTCTGATATAAAGGCCTCACTCCCAACCTACTGAATCAGAATCTGCATTTTTAACAAGATCTCCAATGATTCAAATACACATTCAAGTGTAAGAAACACTGCTATGGAAAGGGTTTGGGGTTGGGCAGACTCACATTCAAATCCCAACTCTGCCACTTACCTGAGCAAGTCATTTAACCTCTTGGGCCTCAATTTTCTCACCTGAAAAAGGAGGTAATACTACCTACATCAAAAGGTTGTTGTGAAGACTGGGTCAATGTATAAAAGGAAATGAGCATGAGATCTGGTTTATGTTAGATGATCATTAATTCATTTATTTGACAAATCATTACTGACTGTCTATTATATTCCGAGCACCCTTCCTGTCCTGTGCTTAAAACCTGTTCCAAAACAAAGCAACCTTGGGGAAGAAGAGTGTTTTGTTGGGGATGGGAGGGGAAGAAAATGTTCCCCTGTGGCAGTTTCAATACTGTAAGGTGACCAACAACTGCTTCTCTTGGGATCTTTACAGGATTCTCAAATATCAGGGGCTTCCACCGCTATCCTCAGACCTTTAAATAAATAGAAATGTGAGGAGGGGAGGGGAGAATAAGAGAAAAATATAGGAATTGAACAAATAGGGAAGATTTGCTATTGTTTTACCGACAAATAAAAAGCATTAGACTTGTCTTAAAAACTAAGCACAAACTGTAAGCTGCACAGATTTTCTTTTATTAGCTTCCTTAAAAAAGAAGCAGCAGCAATTCTCACTGGAGGTCTCACTGGTAGGAAAGGGAATTCAAGGGGTGTTCTTTTCTGCTCCCCAGGCAAAAAGGGTTTCTCACCCAAGCCAGTAGGTGTTAATCTGCTTAAGCCTGCCTGAGTGGATGTGTTAGATTGCTGGCACATGGCCATTTAGGGGTTTTGTTCCCCAGACCACAGGAGCCCATTTTTCCAAGAGTTCCACTAGCTTTTTGTTTGATAACGTCTATTTCTAGCAGCATTTACTCCTTCAACAACAAATTCAATGGAATGAAAATTTACTGAACACCTACTATTTGGCACACCCTCTGTTGGGGATACAGAGATGAATAAGGAACAGTTGCTGTGCTCCAGGGGCTCACACAAAAGTAACTTCTGTTGCATTCTCTCAGGTGATGGCTATTATCATGACTTCTTCCCACTGCTTGGAAAAAAAAATTCTTTGGTTTCCTTGGCTGTCCCATTTAAATATCCACTGACCTCGCTGTGCTCCCCTGAGGTCCCAGAGGCTTTAAGGGTTAATTACTCGCTTGTTGGGGCTGGTTCATTGTTCTCCCAAACTGCCCACCCTCTCCGATTCCATTTCCAATTCTAAACTTTGTTTAATGTATTCATATTTTTCTTTTTACAGAGGCAATACACATTCATTACAGAAAAATACAGATAAGTAAAATAAGGGAGAACATTTTAAAACTCTCCTCAATCCCACCACTAATGATAATCCATTTTAATAAACATGACTTTTTAAAAACTATAACAGTAATATAATTTCACATGAAGTTCAAAACATAGAGGAGGGCAATTATGCATAATCCAGTCATCTAAATCGTGATCATTTTGGGGATCTTCCCTTCCCATTTTCTTGTACTTATAAATCAAGCCTGACAAATCATTATCAAGCCTTACAAATCAAGCCTGCTAAAGTCATTATCTTTTGGGGGAAGAATATGGAGTAGATGTGCAAAGCAGGAAGGGGTACTTTCAGCTGTGCTGGTGAGTAAGGACACTAGTAATTTTATAGAAAAACATGTTAGGAAATTTGCTGTAATTGGCCAAATTACCGTTGCTATTCAAATGTTTCATCACTGGTAATAGAATCTCACCCAAGAAACTTGCCTTTCTTCCTTGGGGTCTGAAATGAGATATACAGAAATATCTATTTTAAGAAGTTTTCATGTAAGAATACCTGAATTCGTAATGAAGAGTGCTTGAATACCATTAAAAGCCTACAACATGCCAAGATCTCTGACATATATTATCTCAGTTAACTCTCACAACAGTCCTGCAAGATAGATATGATTACTCCTGTTTTAAAGATGATGAAACAGAAGCTCATAAAGTTTAACAGGCTTGCCCAATATCTTACAGCTAGCACCTGGCAGAACCAGAACCCAGAGCAAAGAGACATGACAGTAGAGAGTAGAAAGTGTGTGGCAGAAAGTGTCTGGGTTCGGAGCCCGACTGAACCACCCACCCACTCCAGGACCTTGGGCAAGTTATTTAACATTCTAAGTTTCCTTGAACTGGACTTTTGTGTGATGCCATTAGCCTGCAGTTAGTGTTGACAAAAGGAACCATCCTTAGAATTAAGATGAAGTCCATTGTAAGGGTGTTGAGGACATTGTTGAACAGTTCATAGTTAAAGATATTTCTGTTTGCTCTGAATATGGAGGACAGTATACTCCCGAGCAATCGTCAATCTTAGTGCTCCTAACTATTCAGGTTTCCAGGAGCACCGGCTCCTGGAAAACTCGTATCTAAGTTTAAAATTCACATATAGGAAGAATTTGGGCGGCATGTTTCACCTCATTCCGACTGCACTTTTTGCCTCCAATTCTGCTTTTCTTTCTTCTTTCATTCCCACTTCCATTTTATTGTCTCGAATCTTTTATATTGCTATACACTCCCTTAAATTCTTTTGGATTTAACCTTCAGTTTCCTTACCTATAAAATGGGGGATAATGTTCTTTTAAGGGTGTGTGACAAGCACTCAGCACACTGCATGGTCTGTAAGAGATGCTCAATAATGGTGTCTTCTTTCATACTCTTGGAATAAATCTTTGCCTCATTACAACAAAGTACATTATTTGCATTCCAAAAGATTCTTCAATTTATGAAAGGGCTCACCAAAGGGTTCTTTTAACAATAAGCCAAGGTATTTAAAATAGGATACCGTTTCCACATTTCTTCAAGGGTATTCCTTACCTAGTCTCTGTCACATAACTGGCACTGTGCTGATCCACCGACTGCTTCCTCCCACTACTCCATGTCAATGCAGCTCCTCTCATATGCTATTTGCAAAGTCCCTGGGATGGAATGGACTAATTTTTAAAATGAAAACCTTTCCTTTATCTTCCCAGAGGAATTTTTAGATAGAAATGGTCTACTGAAGAAAATACAGAACGGGAGATCAAATTTTCTCTTTTACTTCACCTTAAAAATGTCCTCCCTTAAATTCTTCAGTTTTCCATGTACCTAAAGGGGGATGTTGGATCCCATTCCCTCCGCCTTCTGAAACAAGCTTGATTATTTCCACCATATTAACATATTTTAAAATTTATCAGAAATTAAGTTGTCTGATGAGTTTAATATTGCTGTTAATGATTTATTAAATTATCATTAAAAAAAAATTCTAGGCTAGGAGTGGTGGCTCATGCCTCTAATCCTAGCACTTTGGGAGGCTGAGGTGGGAGGATCACTTGAGACCCGGAGTTAAGACCAGCCTGGGCAACATAGTGAGACCCTGTGTCTATAAAAAATTTCAAGGCCGGGCACGGTGGCTCATGCCTATAATCCCAGCACTTTGGGAGGCTGAGGCGGGCGGATCATGAGGTCAGGAGTTCGAGACCAGCCTGACCAACATGGCAAAACCCTGTCTCTACTACAAATACAAAAATTAGCCAGGTGTGGTGGTGTGCGCCTGTAATCCCAGCTACTCAGGAGGCTGAGGCAGGAGAATCGCTTGAACCCAGGAGGCAGAGGTTGCACTGCGCTGAGATTGTGCCACTGCACTCCAGCCTAGGAGACAGAGCAAGACTCCGTCTCAAAAAAAAAAAAAAAAAAAAATTTAAAAATTCGCTGGGCATGATGGTACATACCTGTAGTTCCAACTACTTGGGAGGCTGAGGTGGACGGATCTCTTGAGCCCAGGAGGTCAAGGCTGCAGTGAGGGCCATGATCATGTCATTGCACTCCAGCATGGGTGACAGAGTAAGACCTTGTTTCAAAAAAACCAAAAAACAAAAAACTAACCATCTCATAAAATATTAAGCATTTAATTTTGTCAAGTTTTTATCCCCCAGTCTTTAGCACTTTCAAGGTATCCAATTAAATTAAAAAATAGACAAAGGGAATTCATAATTTGTATAGAATAGGTCACTGTCCAGGCCACTGTCTAATAATCTTCAAAAAGACCTGAGCTGGCAGATCCCAATAATCTACTTATGTTTGCTTAAAGCAATTTGTTGGATCCTTAATACCTGTTGAGTTAAGCACTGAAAAGTTAATTGGCAGTGCCTATCTAGGCTGTATTTCCCCAGGCTTTCCTTTTCCTTCTGGCCCTCCCTTCCTTTCTTCTTATCTTTCCCTTCCCTTTTCTCCCTTCTAAAATTTTTATCGAGTCCTTTGGCGGCCAGGCTTTGTACTAAGCACTGGGAATCCACTGGTGGCCAAAATCCTGGCCAGGCCCCTACCCTCTTGGTGCTTTCTGTCTGGTGAGGGGACCATTAATCAAATCACATTCACTAATGGGTGTAGGATTACAAATTGCAGTAGGTACCACTTAGGCCTACAGTACAGTGAGGGATCTGGCCTAGTCTGGGATTAGGAAGACGACAGCTTTTTGGACTGTGAGAGGAAGAATGAGTGGGTAATAAGGCAGCAGAAACATGTGCAAAGGCCCCGAGGTGCTGGGAACTGTGGTGCTCTGGAGACGATGAAAGATAATGTGGCTGGACCAGATAAAACAAAGACGGGGGATGGGGGATGCCTCTGGTGAGCTCAGCAGAGTCAGAGATACATGTCTTGTAAAGATTTTGGCCTTCAACTTAAGAACAAAGGGAAGCCACTAAAGTAAGGAAGAACAAGGGATGTGAGAACTGTTAATGATCGAGACGTCTTAATTTGTCTCTGCAGGAGCAATGCAGTCATACACGTGGTCTCTCACATACACAGTGACGACGGCTGCTGGGTCCCCAGCTGAGAACTCCCAACAGCTGCCCTGTATGAGGAACACTCATGTGCCTTCTTCCTCCGTCACACACAGGATACCAGTTTATCCCCACAGAGAGGAACATGGGTAGGTAACTTTCCAGGGATGCTGCTGGACTTTTAAAATTTGATCTAAAGAGGATGGGTGCAGCAGCTCACACCCTATAATCCCAGCACTTTGGGAGGCCGAGGTGGGCCTTTAAGTCAGGAGTTCGAGACCAGCCTGGCCAACGTGGTGAAACCCTGTCTCTACTAAAACTACAAAAATTAGCCAGACATGGTGGCGTACACCTATAATCCCTGCTACTTGGGAGGCTGAGGTGGGAGAATTGCTTGAACCTGAGAGGCAGAGGTTGCAGTGAGCCGAGATTGCACCACTGAACTCCAGCCTGGGTGACAGAGCGAGACTCCGTCTCAAAAAAAAAAAAAAAAAAGATCTAAAGAGGGGTTTCCTTAACAGCTATTTTCTTAAAGAACAGGAAGGGTGCTACCCTTTGCTGAGTTCCCACAATATCGTGAGCACTGTATTGTGTAATCCCCACAACAACCAGGGTAGGTAGGTAGGTAAGAAGGTGTTAGTGACCCCATTTTAGATGAGGAAATTGAAACTTGGTTCTCTTCAGTTCCCCAAGGTCACACAGCTGGCACATGGTAGGACCTAACTGAGCACATATCTGACTCCAAAGCCTGTGTTCCTCCCTCTTCACTCCTTTAACGCCTCAGCTGAAAACCCCTTTCAGCAGTTCTCCTGGCTGGCTCTTTGTACAAATTGCAGACTTACAGAGCGCCATCTTAGGTTCAAGTCTTTTATGATTCCACTTAGAGAAGGGCTTCCTCACCTGAGGGCTGGAGGTCCCTTTAGGGCTGCAGTTATTCATGAGGTTCAGGGGATTCCCCATAGGTTCTAGCGGTGCTTTATGCCCTGGAAAGATGCATCATTTGTTTTGCCCATACGTATATATTTTTCAAATGTGTGGAGTGATGTTGCTGTGATGAATGAACTACAAATCCATACAAAAGTGTTACTTGAATCCTCGTAGTTCTTTGCCATTATGCATTGTCTTTATCAAAAGACACTAACCTTTCAATGTCTAATGAGCAGTGATCTGAAAAGCACTTAGGATATTAAAAAGAGATCCTGACTGGGCACAGTGGCTCATACCTGTAATCCCAGCACTTTGGGAGGCCAAGGTGGGTGGATCACTTGTGGTCAAGAGTTTGAGACCAGACTGGCCAACATGATGAAACCCTGTCTCCCTACTAAAAATACAAAAATGGGCCAGGCGCGGTGGCTCGTGCCTGTAATCCCAGCACTTTGGGAGGCCGAGGCGGGTGGATCACGAGGTCAGGAGATCGAAATCATCCTGGCCAACATGGTGAAACCCCATCTCTACTGAAAATACAAAAATTAGCTGGATGTAGTGGCACGCGCCTATAGTCCCAGCTACTCAGGAGGCTGAGGCAGGAGAATCGCTTGAACCCAGGAGGCAGAGATTGCAGTGAGCCGAAATTGCACCACTGCACTCCAGCCTGGCGACAGAGGGAGACTCCATCTCAAAAAAACAAAAAAAGAAAAATTAGATGGGCGTGGTGGCAGGCGCCTGTAGCCCCAGCTATTCAGGAGACTGAGGCAGGATAATTGCTTGAACTCAGGAGGCGGAGGTTGCAGTAAGCTGAGATCGCACCACTGCATTCCAGCCTGGAGAATAGAGCAATACTCCATCTCAAAAAAAAAAAAAAAAAAAAAAAGAAAGAGAGAGAGATCCTACCATGTGGTGCAGTGGGCCTGACCACTCCCAGGCCAGGTTCCAACAGACCAGTTGTGGGGTACATGAGAGGAGGAGGGGGAGGACCTCTCAGGTCCCTTCCACAGTTGGCCCAGCATAGTGCAGCACAGCGGTGACCTGACAGTGTGCACAGGCCTGGATGTTGGTGTACTTTTCCATAGGTTCAAGTGCTCCCAAGCAGTCAATCGGGCAGCCATTATTTTCTCAGGAGGCCTTTGAGAGTATTTCCACACATTTAGAATAGACTCTGAAAACCCTATTTCAGAGAGATTTTTGATTCAGCAGAAATAGCAGAAAAAATACTCACATGGTCATAGGTCAGCATCTTTGCTATAAAGATGTTACTAAGAAGAACAGTGATAATAATAGGCTATGTCTACACAGGACTTTCTGGTTTATAGAGTGTGTTCACACATATGATCCTCAGAATGACCGTGCACAGTATTTTTATGGATGTGAGAAACAGGGTCGTGAAAGTCACAGCTAGAAAATGGTGGAGTCTGGCTTAGAACCGGGGTCTTTGATGCCTGTTTGACCATGCCATGGTGTTATCCCCCCAGGAGACAGCTTACAGAACCCACTATATCCTTCCCCATGATGTGGAAGCAGAGGCCTGAGTGATATAAAAACATAAATCTCACAGTGGTTTCTTTTTTGTTATCCCTATTTGATTCCAGGATACAACAGGGCTTTTAAACACAGCAGGAGTAGAGGTTTCCATCACTAATGATGTTTGGCTCAGGGCTAGATTTCATCTCTGAACGCTGGCTGGGGGAAGGGAGGTATGTTCTAGGTGTTGAGGGAGTAGGAAAATCAGCCTGGGGTTTTAAGTTAACCATAACAAGGCCACAAAAGTGGAAATGGTAAGAATCAAAAGGAAGAGGCCAGACGCGATAGCTCATGCCTGTAATCCCAGCACTTTGGGAGGCCAAGGTGGGTGGATCACCTGATGTCAGGAATTTGAGACCAGCCTGGTCAACATGGTGAAACCCCATCTCTACTAAAAATACAAAAATTAGCCGGGCATGGTGGCGCACACCTGTAATCCCAGCTACTCAGGAGGCTGAGGCAGGAGAATCATTTGAACCCAGGAGGCGGAGGTTGCAGTAAGCCAAGATCATGCCACTGCATTCCAGCCTGGGCAACAGAATGAGACTCTGATTCAAAAAAAAACAAAAAGAAAGACGAAAGAATGAAAAATGGGGTTGGGGGGTGAAGGGGGAAGAAAAGAGAGAAAAAAAGAAAAAGGAAAAACATAGATGAGGTTTTTAAAAAGTTGTCAAACTGATCTGTTCTTGCTATTACTCACACTATTCAATGTGCTTGATGCATTTTAGATACACGGGAAGCTATAACTATGGGAGCTATGGCAACCAGCATCCTCACCCCATGCAGAGCCAGTATCCGGCCCTCCCTCATGACACAGCCATCTCCGGGCCACTCCACTATGCCCCTTACCACAGGAGCTCTGCACAGGTGAGTCAGTGGTCCTGGTTTCTTGCCCAGACCTTGGTATACTTGGTGCCAAATCTGGTTAACACAGTTCGTAAACTGTTATGCATGCTGTGTGTGCAGCATGTATGTCCCCAAGGAGAGGACAGTCTTTTCATCAGCGTCATTTCTGGCCTCCAATGGCTGGCCCACAGTGGGTGCTCGGCCAGCGTTCATGCTCCATTTGCTCTCACATGCCTGGTTGCTAAACAGTTTGTTTTTCATTCTATCCTCTCTTTGACTTCTTCATGCCAAGATCTAATCGGCCGCATGTCTGCTGCCCTTTTTCGGGCAGCTACCCTCACCCTGGGCCTTGGGTCTCCTTTCCCATCACCACTCTCCTGGTGCAGACCCTCATGGAGTCTTGTCAGGACTGGTCTCTCAACATCATTCTAACTGGTCTCGTGGTGTCCCGTGTCTGCTCTTTTCATCCAGCCCACACACGTAATCTTAAGCGGAAGAATCCTCCTGAAATGGATCCCTTTTCAAATCACTCTCAGGCCCTATATCTCCTTGGGCTCCGCACTGTCTAATAAGCCAAACCAGCCCTCCGTGGTCTGTGGGGAATGGACAGGCCATGGCACCTGGCTGCATTTGGAAAACCACCGCTGGACACTCTATCTGTCTAACACTTTCCTGTGCATTGGCTCTGATCCGACTGGTTGCCAGTTCCACTCTGCGTCCTAAGTATCTCTGTATGCCCTCTGTGCTCGTCTCAGCTCAGGCCTTTATCATATCCAACCTAGATGAAGACAGAAGCCTTCCTGATGATCTCTATGCCTCTAAAAAGTGCCCCATCTCTGGTTCATCCCCGACACTGCAGCTAGAGGAGTCTTTCGGAAAAAACCCAACTGACCATGATACTTTAGCTGTCTTTGGCACGTCATCGCTTTCCAGGTCAAGTTCAATTCCTTAGTATGTCTCTTAAGACTCGTTACCTTTTTGGCCTACTCACCAACTCCCTCCCTCCCCCCAGCCATGCCAGCCCTCATGTGGTTGTCTCGGATGTGCCGAGTTCCTCCGTGTCTTTGTAGATATTGTTTCCTCGGGCTGGGTGTCTCTTCCCCAGTTTCTTCTGCTGGGCATTCATGACAAGCATCTTGCTGTCTCTGTGGCATTCCTGAAAGTACCCCCTTGCTTCCTCCAGGACCTTATTAGGTGCCACTCCCTGGGTTTCCTCTCTCAGTAGCATTTCTCACACCCTGTTATCATCACCAACTTTCCTGTTTGACACGCACAGAGACCCTAAGCTCCCTGAAGGCAAAGATTAAGTCCAGTATCCTCAAGTCACAGCACTTGGCACCTATAAAAAGAGGAGCTACCTTCTCCTGAACACGTGCTATATGCCAGGCTCTGCGCTGAGCACTCTCCACATCCCTTGGATAACCCCTGCAGAAAAGGAAGTGAGACTCACAGTAACCTGCCTGAGGAGTTGAACCCAGGAGCTGTGACTCCTGTCCAGGCTCTCAGGCACCACCCCCTGCCGCCTCTCAGATGCAGGCATTCACTAAGTGTACACTGAGCAGATGAGTACATGGGAGGTGGCGTCAGCATGAACAATAGTACGGTGTGCTGAGCATGCTCACTCTATTCTGCAGGCACAGGAAGCTAGGGAGTGGTAAGATCAGAGCTATGATTAACAAAGAGAGCTCTCAGGGTCCCCACAGAATGAACCAAGAAGGGGGGCTGGTGGAGGCAGGGGGCTCTGCTCCAAAGCACTTGTAGAAGTTTAGGAATGAGATGGCAGGACTGACGCTAGCGTGGAGGCTGTAATTACATCAGCTGTTAGCACACAGACTCGTCTCTGAAGGAGGGCACCAAGGAGAACGTATCCACAACACATGGCACTCTGGGCAAACAGGTGTTTGTTTTGATTTCCATCTGCAGTACCAAGGGGAGCCCTGGTTTAATCCCCAGACAAGCCAAGAAGTTGATTCCACTAAATCATCACCTGGGGCATTCATTATAGGTTTCCAACTGCATCATACAGAGATGCCAGCTCCTTAGGAGCTCCCTCTCTTGGGAGCACTCTGTGCTCCTCACTGTGATCCACTGCATGACTGAGAACGGCTGCAACAGCCTAAATCACTCCACACACTCCAAGCATCTCATTCATTCATTCATTTCTCAAATGGCTCCTGGGTAACTACTATGTGCAAGCACTGCACTAGCCACTGGGAGCACAGTGAGAAGGAGACAGAGCATGCCTGCTTTGGTAGAGCTTATGCTCCAGTGGGAGACAGCATCATCAAGCCACAACTCTGGACATTGTCTTCCCTCCTTCTTCACTTCCTCATTCCCCCTCATGAAATGGCAGAAGCTGGTTTTCTGGGGTGATATTTTTAAAGCCATTGCCATAAAAAGAAGCCAAGGTCTCCTCAAGGCCCATGAGGTCCTGCTCTGGAAGCCACAACAGTCCCCAACTGGAACACTGTCATTTAATAGCTGGTCTTAATAGAATGGCCCAAGGACACGCGAAAGCCCATGGAAGGGCCCTTTTAATCCAGACAAGGTGTGAGAGTCCAAAGGGTCCTAGGCCAGGCTCTTCGCCACCATGCCCTGTGACTCTTAGACAAGTGCCTCTGACACTGCCCTCAACACACACACTCCACACTTCGTGGTTTATGCCTTAGTCTCCACATGTAAAATAGGGTGGAGAGAAATTTATTACATCGGTCTCTACCTAGGTTGATGAGTGAGGTCAGTGTTCAAAACGGGGTACCTCTCTGGGGGAAGGTACTGTCTAAAGACAAAGTATCCTTTGTTTTGTTTTCATTAACATTTATTCAGAGCACTGTTCTAGGCATATTTAAATATACAGACTCACTTAATTGCCGTAACAACCTTGGGAAGAAGGCATTTTTGGAGATAGGATCTCACTCTGTCACCCAGGCTGGAGTGCAGCTGTGCAATCTTGGCTTACTGCAACCTCCACCTTCGGGGCTCAAGTGATCCTCCCACCTCAGTCTCCCTAGTACCTGGGACTATAGGCGCATGCCACCAAGCCCAGCTGATTTTTGTGTTCTTGTAGAGACAAAGTCTTGCCATGTTGACCAGGCATGTCTCAAACTCCTGGGCTCAAGTGATCCTCCTGCCTCAGCCTCCCAAAGTGCTAGGGCTACAGGTGTGAACCACTGCACCTAGCCTTTTCACTGTTTTTAAAGATAAGTAGACTGCCTCAGAAGGTAATGCGCCCCAGGCCATGCATCCAGTAAGGGACAAAGCAGACTCAAATGCAAATCCTCTAGCTCTCAATCCCAATGCTAAACCAGTGGTACTGAATACTACTGTTTTGGAGAGTGGAAGGTAAATTCAAGAGGTTACTGCTGCTATTCTCAGTAAGTTTCAAGTTGCCAAAGAGAAGCACACACCCCAAGATAACCTTATTTCTTTCCTTTATTGGTTTTTTGGTTTAAGGTTGAGCATAGAGAAAATCCACTGCAGGGCTAATTAGTTTTAGCTTTTCAGAGCAGAGGTCAAGCTGTTCCAATTCTGAGTAACTGAATATCACAATTCACTACGTCAGACTCACCAGGGAAAAGGACAGTCTGAATTGGAAGAAAAATTGCAAGTATGCAATATGGTTGGAGAAATGCAATTGGTCATCAGCACAAAAGTAACTGAAACTACTGCAAATCAATGCCAGCTAGGTTTCCTTAGAGGGCTGATACATCTGTGAAGCACAGTAATTATAGGGGTCCCAGCATTTCTATGCTCAAAATAATTTTAAGTCATTTGTTTTCAAAATAGAATATGTGTATGCCTTTATTTACACTACTTATTTGTATAATACATACTTTCTTCCTGGGTAATACAAAGGTAAGCCTCCCAGCCCTGCTTAGATTCTTATAACTTCTGACTTAGTCCAGATGAATGAGGTTTCACAGTGTAAGGTTTGAATTATTTTGGAAAAACATTGCAACTGTGCTGCACTTGTTCACATCAAAGTAAGCTGCCTCTTTCCAGGTTCCCCATTCCCAGGTCCAACCGAAAGGAGAAAATAAACCAGACCAAGTACATAGCTACAAAATCTTTCTGAGCCTCATTCAATACATGTTCATAGAACCTCTACCCTGTCAAGCAGCCATAGTGGAACTGGGGCCCTTGAGCTCAAAAGCCATTTGATCACACTTAGACTGGAAAGCTGTCCCTTATTTATCATCTGAAAGGCAGAGGCCAAGCCTTATCAGCTAATTACTGCCTCTCACAGAATCTCCAGCAGTCTGGCCCAAACCAACCCAGGACCACTGGGTGCTACAACGTTTGCTTAGGGCACTGTACTTCGGGTTGGCGTCTTGGGCCAAAAAGAAAAAAAAAAAAATCAATCAATGATAGTGTTGTAAGATCTCTGACTGTAGAGCCAGGCTCCTTGGGTTCAAATCCCAGCTTTGCCTCCAATTAGCCCTGTGCCTCAATTTTCTCATCTGAAAAATGAGGATAATTATGGTATCTATTTCATAGGGTTGTAGTGAGGGTCAAGTGAGTTAGTAAAGGTCAGAACAGGGCCTGGCTCATAGTTAACACATTTTATTATTATCCTTTGTAACACCACAGTTATCATATTTAGGGTAATTTTATAATTAAGATCTGTCTCCCTCACTGTACTAGCTCTGTGAAAGCAAGCACCAAGTCCTTTTTCTCTCCCCATTATATTCCCATGGCCTAGCACCAAGCTTGGCCCTCAGTGAGTGCTCAGTAAATACTTGTCAATGAAACGAATGAATGACTGGTACTAAGTTGCTGTGTGATTGCAGTAGATCATTTCCCTTCTCTTGACCTTAATTATTTCACCTGTAAAACCAGAGGTAGAACCAGATGGTTAGTCACTAAGGCTCTTCCTACCATTAATGGACCATGACCCTATGATTCTAAAAATAACATTAATAACAGCTGACACATTTTGAAAACTTACTACACAGGAGTTCTAAGTGTTTCACATGTAATAACTTAACTAATCCTGACTTTAAAACCTCAGCAGCAGGGGGATGGTGGCTCACACTTGTAATCCCAGCACTCTGGGAGGCTGGGAGCCCAGGAATTCCAGTAGGGGGGCCGTTTGAGCCCAGAAGTTCGAGATCAGCCTGGGCAATGTAGTGAGACCTCATCTCCACAAAAAATTTAAAAATTATCTGAGAGTGGTAGCACACACCTGTAGTCCCAGCTACTTGGGAGGCTCAGGTGGGAGGATCACTTAAGCCTGGGAGGCACAGGTGCAGTGAGCTGAGATCACCCCACTGCACTCCAGGCTGGGTGACAGGGCAAGACTCTGTCTCAAAAAAAAAAAAAAAAAAAAAAAAAAAAAAAAAAAAAAAGCTCAGCAGATGTGGACTGTCTGACAAAGAATTTTTGGGAACTACATCCTTCTCCAGAAGAGGCTAAGAGAAGAGGCTAAGAGGCTAGGGGTGAGCCCTCTGGCAGTACTTTGGTGCAGTGAGAGCTGCCTTTCATAGGAAAACAGTTTGTGCTCCTGACTGGACCACCTTTCACCCCTTGTTCAAGTAGCAGCTCATTTGGTAAGGGGTCAGGAATAAAGGGCTCTTTCTTCCCTCTCCATGTGTAGGAAAGTCAGCCCTTGGTGTGGAGAGTCACTTCTCAAAATAGATCTTCCTAATATGGTTCCAAAGAGACCAAGAGTCAATCGTAGCTGAGATGGGCTTATGCCATAGGCATCTGATGAACGTTGGACTGTGTGTGCAGGCACACACACGTGCACACAGGCACCCCTCATACCCTCCTCTCAAGGGGTGGTAAACTGGTGACTTATGTCCTTTTTAAAATCAGTAGCAACAGCATATGATTTAATCCAGAGAATGGTAACTTCCTGTTACGGGCCCTCAACAAAAAGTGCCTTATTCCAGCAGAGATCTCTGGACCCCGGAGTTTGTGCCCAGCATGCTTAAGGACCCTGCATTAAACCGGATGTAAAGTGTGAGAGGTGAGGCGGGTGCCATGGGCCAGCCTCTGCCACTCCCACCAGACTAAATAGAAGCTTCATTGGTCATGTTAATGACCAAGCCAAGGCAGTGAGCACTTCAGCTAACTGGCCTTTCAATGGTCTCTTCACTACAGGGAAAACGAGTCACTGACTCATTTGCAATTAGCTGACCTAACAGGACAGAATTTTCCATGCTGGATTCTGTGGTAACAGAATTTTATTGTCACATTAGAGATATTTTGAGCCAGTCTCATTTCCAGGCAATTACTCTTTTGAGTGTATGACACAACTTCTGAGCACAGCTGTGTCGAGGGTCCTTGACTAGGCACAAAAGCCACACTCTCGGGTTCTGTGGGAAAGAGCCCAAGTCCATTCTGTGACATTTTACTTACACGAGCCAAGGCAAGGCGGCCTCTGTTGGAACCAGCAAGCTGAGGCCAGGTGAGAATTCTAAGGCCCCAGAGCTCTGTCGGGGAAGAGGGAGCTTAGAGAAGGAAGAGCAGCAGAGAGATTAAAGTCTAATGGGCTGGCCTCCAAAAAGGGAGTGCTCTCCTGCTCCTGGGTAACTTGGCAGTGGCAGGTCAGCCTCCTTTGGGACGGTCATATCAATGTGGGGAAAGCATGCTCCCCAACTGGGTTTCTATGCCAGCTCTTCCACTAGCTTGCTGTGTGACTTTGGGCAGGACACGTGATCTCATGGGGCCTGGCTTTCTCATCTGTACAACATGGGGTTGGATCCCAGGATTCCTAAAATTTGTTCTAGTAGTAATGTCCCAATGTTCATTTGCTAACTATTATTTAGCACCTGCTAGGTGCTAGGCACCATGCCAGATGTTGGGCACATGGTGTTGAACACAGCAAAGCCCCATCAGGAGTATATGAATATAAGCCAAAAGAAAGACCTAGCTAGCTGCCAGGCAGGATGGTAAGGCCCCGGCCCAAGAGGCACAGGCTGGGGTATTTAGGTTCTTGAGATAGGATTCCAGAAAAGTCTCTCTGAGGAGGTGACATTTAAGCTGAGATAGAAAGAATGACAAAATGGCAGGTATGGCAGGAGCCGGGGTAGGGGTGGTAGAGAAGGTTCTAGGCAGAAGGAACAGGTAGGACAGAATTCCCTGAGTTGGAACCAGCTTGGCATGCCATGGGACCAGAAGGGAGGCCTCTGTGCCAAGAAGAGCACCAGGAGGTGAGGTGACACCCAGGAGTTCACTTGAGAGATCAGGTGGGGCAAGCAACCTTTCTGAAAAAGGATCGTTTTGTAGTAATAGTTCCTAATGTTATCTGTTTAATACACCTGGGATCTTGGTTTTTTGGGACAGGGCCCAATCTTACTATGGTCTCACTGGGATTTAGAGCAGTTCCTGTGCTAGAATCCCACTGTGCAGACCTGAGAGTCCACCACTGCTGCCACACAAACAGCATCCTGCAGGTTCCCATGATGCAGAGCACAGGGGTATGTGCCAGTGTTTCTGATCTGATTTGGGATTAGGAAAGCCTTGGCGTGCTGTCCATGGTCTCCTTGGCAACAGCCCTTGGTGCCTTCTCCCTTGAGTTCCCAGACACCACCTACGCCCTTCTCCGTCTTTTCTAACTGTTCTTTTGGTTGTGAAGTGGCTGTACTCTTGCTATGTAAGGCATGCCATCCTATGTAGGGGGAAAAGTCCCTCGCTACTCGAATTAGGATCCCTCTTTCTTGACCTCTGAATTGCTGGTTCTCTTTGCATGCTTCAGGCCTAAGCACCTGCCCCAGCTCCCCTTAGGCTCTCACTCACAGAGGAAGAGCAGTTCCCTGTAGCCACCTAGACTCCAGGGAGCAGCCATTGTTGTCATAGCCCCTTCTCCCTGCTGTCTAGGCTTCAGCCTGTCTGTCTCCCTCATAGGAGGCAGCCTCCCACCTAATCTCCTGGGGCTCCACTTTCCAACTGTCAGGGAAGACAGATGGGGAGCAGAAGAATTCATACATTCACACACTTTCCTCCTCGCTGCTCTGGCCATCCTTGTTGATTGGCTCCTGTCCTTGGTGGGGTATCCCTCAGCACAGCAAAGAAATCTTTGTGCTGACTGGCCTGCAGACTGGGAGCTCTCAAAGGGAGCCCATAGCTCCTCTCCTTCCTCCCCTCTGATCCTACTAACCCGGGCTTATTTGCATAGCTGTCTTGGTAACAGAAAAGAATGTAAAAGAAGAAGCACTTCAGAAGCACTTCTCTTACTCCTAATCCTTTCTAGAACTACTTCCCCTCTTCTTGTAGCTACTAACACCTGTTCCTCTGACCTGCACAAAAGCTCCCCTCCCCGCCGCTCTCAATTGGTTTCTCTTGACTCGTTCCTCCACATTCACACCAAGTCCAATTCCTATTCGTGTATCTTCCAGGAGTTCAGCAAATGTGAGCCAAAAAGAAAGACATTCTCTAAATGATAGGCACTAATAATAACCTTTGAAATTGTTGACTTGCTTCCTCTTCAAAAGCCTGCTTTTAGGCTGAAGTTTATAATTGAATTCAACTGTAAAATGTTATTTTTTAATAACGTCATTGTATTTTACTTGGCAGTGTTATGCTCTTGGGTTGATGGACTAGGACCTATCACATCTCCATAACTAACAATAAAACTCACTACCATCCATCTGTACATCCATATTTATTTATCTGGACATGCAGTTACTAGTGTATTTGTGCGTGTGACAAACACACACTTTTCTGTATTCCTGGTGTGGCTGTTTCTCATTTTGGGTTTGACTTCCCAAGATATTGCAGATTAGGAACAGAAAGCCAGTATAACCGCATGAGTAAACACCAGCCCAACTCAGGCTATGAAATCTTTTGCATTTCTCCTGTTGACTTCCCTAAGACCAAGATTCAATCTTGCAGAAGTTCAGTGATTCCTCTCCATCAGCTCTCATTAATAGCATCTTAAGAAATTTAACTTAAACTATAAACATGACTGATATTGTGTATATGCAACTTCAAGCTAATTTTTACTTTGTGGAATTTCTTTCCCCTCAACAAGTACCCTTTTAATAGCCCCACTTCCCGGATGGAACCTTGTTTGATGAGCAGTACTCCCAGACTGCATCCTACCCCAGTCACTCCCCGCTGGCCAGAGGTGCCCTCCGCCAACACGTGCTACACAAGCCCGTCTGTGCATTCCACGAGGTACGGAAACTCTAGTGACATGTATACACCCCTGACAACGCGCAGGAATTCTGAGTATGAGCACATGCAACACTTTCCTGGCTTTGCTTACATCAACGGAGAGGCCTCTACAGGATGGGCTAAATGACTGCTATCATAGGCATCCATATTTAATATTAATAATAATTATTAATAATAATAAACCCAACACCCATCCCCCAGAAGACTTTATCTCTATACATTGTAACTCATGGGCTATTCCTAAGTGTCCATTTTCCTAATGAACATGAGGATGGGATTCAATGTGGGATGAATAAACTTTAGTTCAGAAACAGGACTTACTAAAAGTCAGCGGGATTGGGTTTCTGTAGCCAAGCCAGACTTGACTGTTTCTATAGAGCACTATCTCGGGCAGGCCATTCTGTGCCTTTTCCCTCTGTTCCATGACTTTGCTTTGTGTTGGCAACCACTTCTAGTAAGCTACTGATTTTCCTGTTGACAAAATCTCTTTAGTCTTGAAGGATGGATACTGGAGACAGAATCTGGTTTGTGTTCTTGGATGGGCACATAATTTGCCAAGAGCATTCACCTTGCCATCTGTCTGTCATCGTACTGTACAGGGAACAGCCCTCAGACGTGTTCTGCACATCCCTTCTTCCTGGTGGTATCATCACTGCTTCCTGGAGCACCAGGGCTAAATGGGGAGCTATCTGGAAACTCTAGATTTTCTGTCATAACCCACATCTGTCACAGTACCTGCATTGTCTTGGAATGTAAGCACTGTCTTGAGGGAAGGAAGAGGTCTGTTCTGTATTGCCTTAAGTTGATTGAGGTTTGTAGGAGACTGGTTCTTCTACATACAAGGATTTGTCTTAAGTTTGCACAATGGCTAGTGTCAGCAAAAGGCAGGAAGGTTTTTTTTTTTTTTTTTAAGTTCTATGAGAATGTGGATTTATGGCATTGAGTATCACACTCAGCTCTGCTGTGTTAACTTTGTGAAACTGGATGGAACAAACTTTAACTTACCAAGCACCAAGTGTGAAAATGACTTTCATGGTTCCTTCATAAAACTATAATAATATCCGACACTTTGATAGAAAAAAATTCAAAGCTGTGCCTTTGAGCCTATACTATACTGTGTATGTGTGGAAATAAAAATGTATTGTACTTTTGGAGAATTTTTTTGTAGGCATTTTTCTGTCAGATTTGTAGTAATTTGTGAGGTTTGTTAGAGATTAATATAGGTTTTCTTTCTGTATTATAAAATGCACCAAGCAATTATGGTGGACCTATTACCCTATGGGTAAGAAATAAATGGAAATACGACATCGGATGTTTTAGCAATTGTTCTGTAAATAAAATCTTTGATCACACCACTCAGTGTGATAATTGTGTCTACAGCTAAAATGGAAATAGTTTTATCTGTACAGTTGTGCAAGATATGAATGGTTTCACACTCAAATAAAAAATATTGAAATGACCTGCTTTCTTCTGACTTTTCATTTGACATGACCTCTGTGTGTGTGTGTGTGTGTATAAATAACATTCTGAATACTTAGGGTGTAAGTAGGCAGGGAAAAACTAAGTAGTCTTATATGGCTGTGTTTATCCAGTTCCCCATCATCTTGTCATATAATAATTAAAATGTGTAGAAACCACACATCCTGTCCTTGAATAATGATTAAGTAAAAATAGTACCTACAGTCTGATAGAGGTTTGTAGGGGACTAGTTCTTCTACACACAGAGATATGTCGTAAGTTTGCACAGTGGTTAGTGTCACCCAAAGGCAGGAACCTTTCAGCTCTTATAGGGAATACTATTCTTCGATACCAACACCATTAAGAGATCCCTTAGTTCATTATGCTTTAATGATCACTGGGTGTAAAGATATTTCAAGTGCAGTGCTTTAAATGCTAATAAACTTCTGGAACAGAATAGTAACATTACTGAATACTTAATAAGTATTAACAAATTCTTCTCCAGCACAGTATTTTTATTCTGGGGTTGAGAGGAGTGGGGTATCAAAGTACAATGATGGTGTTTTTCTCAAACATTAAGAATCTAGGATCTATGAGAAGTTCAGAACCACAGATGTCCAGAAATGGGAGTAGTGAGTATATTAACTAAAAGGCATGAGAACTTGACAATTCAATTTGCATTTTGAAAGATTTATATTTAAAGCCAAGTTCTTACTTGCTATTACGTAATATATTTATACCTGAACATGATTTTTAAGATTAAAATTAAATACAGAACATCCCCTTATATTTAGCTATGTTGTTCTACAAAAAGAAAGCAGATGTTGAATTTCACTTTCTGATGGTCAATTAGTTTGATCTTTTGTCCACAATCCATTAATTGGCTTTCATATAAGGAAAGTAAAGAAAAGGAAGAATGAAATTTCAGATTTAGTCACTGCCAAAAATAAACCTAAGAGTGACCAGACCAGTCTCTCTTACAATTCAAAGCCAGAGCTCCCTTAAATAAATGAAAGGGTGTAGGAAGTCAGACTTTTGACTTACTAAGCACAAAAAAGTAATCACCAAATTCTTTAGTCAGGTAACGAGGGCATAGGACACCCATTTACACATAACAGCCACAAGCTCATTAACTGCACAAATCTTTAGGCAAAACGAGTCATAATCAACAAGGGTCTGAAGCCCATAGAACAGGTCACCTCAGGAACTTTGCAAGGAAGAAAATGTGTGCCTCCCTTTCACAGCACAACCAAGACCCTGGAAAAGAAGGCAGCTTCAGATGAAGGCAAAAGGCCACTGGGCCTCCTCTCCAGAGCACCAGGTGCCCACCTCTTGGGAGCCGAGTAGTACCTATGTTCCCAATTGTTTTAAAACTTTCAACTTTGGAACCAGGAAAGATCTGAATAGGAAAAGGCGGCAGCTGCTGTGAGCACATGACTCAAATGCACCTTCTTTGCCTCTGATAGCTCCCAGTCAGTCACCAGAACGGGAAATTCGGGCAAGGCTGGCAGCTGGGAGTGGGGCCAGTCACTTGTCAGGGGAAGAACAGAAGAGTCTTGGCAGTAAAGGGACCCTCCCCTCTTAGGACTTTTTCTGAAAAGAACTCTGCCAGCTTGAAACTGGCTGAAGTCATGAAGAGCAGCCAGGATGGCTCACCCACATTGCAGGCCTCTGGTGTCCTCAGATTCCATCCTGCTGTGTTCTTTGTCAGGCCTCTGGTACACCCCAGCTCTGGGTAGAAAGAGAATTTGTCGCCCCTCTGAGACTGAAACCCAGGCACAGACCAACCCAAAATGTTTGCCATGGAGTAAGTCCAACCCAAATGGGGGAGGGGAAATTGTGGAAACTGCCATGTGACCTTGAACGGTTCACCTCCCCACTCTGGACCTCAAGCAGGTGTGTTACATGATTATGACATTCCAACTTACAGTCTGCACTGATGGACCAGGGCTGGCAGAGCTGGATGAGGAGGATGGATGGGCTGTTTAGGGAAAACAAAAAACGGAGAAGACTGGCAGCTGGGCAGTGATTCAGGGAGGGAGCCACAGGAGAGAAGGCACTGGCTCCACCAGCTGGTGCTATAACACAGAGTGAGGCTCATGAGTCCAACCCCATCCTCCCTTGTACAACTCTGGAGAGCAGTGTTTGGCAATTTTCCTCTCTCTTCAAAACTGGCCTTAATATTTGCTTTAAAGTAAAGTCGAAATGTCTGAAGTGAATCTAGAGAAGGAAAGATAGCAAAAACAAACAGCTATTTTGTTCCAACCTCTTGCACTGCTTAAAGGCAGACTTGCAAGATTAGAAAACAATTAAGGCCGGGCATGGTGGCTCACACCTGTAATCCCAGCATTCTGGGAGGCCGAGATGGGTAGATCACTTGAGCTCAAGCTTAGGAGTTTGAGACCAGCCTGGGCAATATAGTGAGACCCTATCCCTACAAAAAATTTAAAAATTAGCCAGTTGTGGTGACACGCACCTGCGGTCCTAGCTACTCAGGAGGCTGAGGTGGGAGGATCACTTGAGACCGGGTATTTGGGCTTACAGTGAGCTATGAATGGGCCACTGCACTTCAGGCTGGGGGACAGAGACCTGTCTCAATAAATTAATAAAGACAAAAATACTGATGTATAGGTCCCACCCACAATGAATAGTGACTTGGAACGTGACCCAGGCATCAGTATTTTCCTAAGCTCCTCAGGTGACTGAATATGCAGTCAAGGTTGAGAAACACGATCCCTTCCACCCTCAAGTTCTAAACTTCAGGAACTATTACTATTCCCTGAACATGTGGCCCAAGTTTCTCTTTTGCAGCGTTGTTTGTCCAGAGTGGAGAACCATGCTCTGTGCAAGTACTGGCACTCCACCGTAACCTACACCGTGCATAGTTTTCCCTTAGCTGACAAACCTTTCCCTAAACTGCGCTGTTCTGTTCTCCCTTCAGCTACCCCCACCTCCCTACCACTTTGCTGCCTGCCCTTCTAACCTGGAACTTCTCTGCTTCAGTTCCTTGGCAGCCTCCCAAGCTAAGCCAGCTTGGACACAGTGCTTGGGGCTTCCTCTTGTTCCAAGGAGGTCAGAACCTTTTGTGCTTCACCAGCCTCCTCCCTGAAGCTCTTCCCCCAATCCCCCTCCTGTGTCTCAACCTCCCCCAACCCTGCCGCCACCCTCTCACCCCCATATTTTGCTGCTGCTGGTGTAGGTGGGACGGAAGACGTGGGCCACAAGAGATGAAGAAAGAGCTGTTGCTAGGAAAGGAGTGTGGGTGAAGAGAGATGGTGGGCGGGAGAAATAGGACTCCCCAGTTATATGCCTCCCTTTCTCATCATAAATGCCTCAAGAGCTAAAACCAGCTGTTTAAAATCTATTATGAAAAATAATGAGGTCTGACCGTGACAGCAGGGGTAAGAGAATCAGCCTTAGAAAGAGTTGAAGTGCTGATACTTGGTATTTATGTCTTCTCCTAGAAAAGAAAAGCCTCTGAGTGAAGTTTAAAAGAGTAACTTCTCAAGGAACTATCAAACTGTGCCCCTGTGAGGGACAGTATCCAGAATGTCTTGGCATATGCTATACCTCTCAGAAACAATAAACTGCAAGGTGTCTTAAGAACCAAAATATAGTTGAGGCAGAAGGATGATCTTTAAATGAGAAGTCTGCAACACTCTTTCCTCACCTCACACTCAGGGGCACATTTCTGAAATAGATCTGCCTTAATCCACGGAGTCTCCCATTTATTGAAGTCTTCTCTGTACCAGGCACATGAGACTCGCCATGTCTGCTTCTCACAAGTTCCCTGCAATACCAGTGGCATAATGGCTTCTGTTTACAGGTGAAGAAACGGAGACTATGAGCAGCTTAATGCCTTGCTGAAGGTTACAGTTTAAGGGGCAGAGCTGGGATCTGAAAATTACTCCAGGCACAGAAGCTCACACCTATAATCACAGCACTTTGGGAGGCCAAGGAGAAAGGATCACTTGAGGCCAGGAGTTTAAGACCATGGCAACACAGTGAGACTCTGTCTCTCTCTATATATTAATTTTTAAAACACAATAAAAGAAATACTACTCCAGAGCCTGTCTGTGCTTTTTCTACCAAAGCACACTCTTCCTCCTTCCTACTTTTCTTCCCACCCTCCCACCCCATCCCAACTTCCATTCGCCTCTCCTGAGCAGTTCTGCAGTTTTAAAAATCAACCTTGACTGCGGTAATAGAACTTACTGGGGTGGAAGAGAGTTTCAAAAGTTTTGGGAAATTTTTGTGCTCACAAAATGCAGGCAGTTTCTAAGCTGGGCACCAGATCTTCCCCTAAACCAGAGGTGGCATTCTGCTCACTGTAAATAAATAGCAGACTACCTTTCCCTCTGTCATTTCCCAACGTACATACAAACCAGTGCATTATGTATGACCGAGATTTGGTTATTCTACATAGAAACAGGAATAAAAGAAAATCAATAATAATGAAAAAAAAATACCAGGTCACAGAGGATTTTTATTACCAGGTCGGAAAAAAAAGCTCTGCAGGGGGGCGTGCAATGAGCCAAGCATTCACTAGAATGAAGTCACTGGGGTGGGGGAGGAGGGAGCACGGAGGAGACTGGCTACCTCTTGCTGTTAAGGTCACTACCCTTTGACAGAGGTGGCCTCTGACCTCAACAGCCCTACAATTCTGTTTTGACTGACCCTGAAACCCATGAAATTCAGATGTAGGCACTGCCCAAAAGTTGAGATAAAGCTGACTAATATGGGAAAAGCTCCCGGTATGTGCCCCCAGCTGAAAGGAGCTGGCAGTTCTTTGGCGGTAGACGCAATTTATTCTGTCCTCCTCCTTTCAGGGAAATGCTAATCCTTCATAGGCAACTCGAGGGGAAGACTAAAATGTGTTGATCATGAATGACAATAATCCTTTGTCCGCCGCCACCTCCTCCTAGGGTTGAACCTTAAGAGTTTAATCAAATGTTGGTAAGTAAATTAATGCCTTACTGCAAAAGAGGTGGTGGGAAGAAAGGTTGTGAGAATATATTTCCTCTGACATGTGAATCTCAATAAACTTAATTGCAAAGGCATCGATATGGGAAGGGGGTACTGAAAGAGTGTTTTAGATTCCTATTTACACACACATACACATAACAGTCACTATCCGAAAACTGTCTTACAGCATGTCAGTGTTAAAATGTTAACTTCAAAGTCTAAAGACGAAAGCAGCGCATTGGAATCACTTTGCTGTTGTTAAAAACAACAGCAGCAACATCAAAACTCATGCATTTGTGCATCCATAGGAACAGCAAGATGTTTAGCCCTGAATCTTCACATCTTTCTAAGGAAGGTTGCATTTTTCATTCCAGTTCAGCTAACATTTTAGTGGCTACTCCATGCCAGGTCCGCCTTGCTGGCCACTTTGACAGCCATCTCTTTTAACCCTTCCAACTTACTGCAAAGTAGGTATAATTATGCTCATTATGTTGAGAAAAATCGGTGCTCAAAGACGGCAAGTGATTTATCCCCGTACACCCAGAGTTAAAATTCAAACTAGAGTCTTTTGGCTTCAGGTTTTCCTGTTAGATACAAAAAATTGGTTGCCAGAAGGGTTTCAAGGAATTTGACAAATGATCGGCTTCTGAGACTCACACAGGGAGTCAGGGCTAAAGACCAGGTTTTCCAGTTCTCAGTCTGGGTTCTTTCACCACATGACAGCATTGCCACCCAAAGCGCTGGTTTTCCCGAGAGGTGTTTGGATGGGATTCCAAGTCAGCGAGATGCAAATAGGTCTGACCCACATTCCTGCTCTTGGGTAAATAAAAACTCCTAAAGGGCAGAGCCCATTTTGTGTGCTTAATCTAAGAGTCCCACTGTGGGTAGCCAATCAATATTAAACAACTAGAAGGACATTTGCCTAGGACTAACGGCATGGACTCAATTTAAGCAATCAGAATACAGTGAATATTACTGAGGAACCTCATAAAGGTGCTGAAAGGCTGAATCAAGTAAATTTTTAAGAGTTGGAAAAAAAAAAAACCCTTGAAGTCATCTAGTCCAACTCTAATTTTATGAGATAGAGATAAAATAATGTGCATAAAGACGTGAAGACAGTCAGCAACAGACTCTCCCTTCCTGTCTCCCAATTCTATTTAATTTTATGTCATACAGCATTGTAAGGTAACGTTTTCAGGAATGCAACATGTTGTAAGTTGAAGTTGGACTGGCTGGTTATAGAGTCATCATTGATTATGAAACATCTCTCACATTTAACTTTTCCTTTCCCACTGACCTCTAAGAAATCTCCATTGCTGGCTTTCAAGTTCAACCAACTTGGTATCATTTCTCAACAAGCATCTTGTTAATTTTGGCCTCCTGACCCTTTCTCACAGTATTTCCCCCTGTCTTGGAGCCCTCTATGCTCTCTCTACCATCCCTCTTTATAGATCACCTCCTTCAAGAAGACTACTCTGACTACTCTCCTTCCCATTAATGTTTATCTTGCTTTGATTTACACAGTACTATGCTCATTTCTTTTTTTCCTATCAGTAAAAAAGATCACTGTATTATTTAGTTGTTTCTTATATTCCCAAAGGACAGAATCAATTATTTCTACTTTTAAAATTTTTTTATGGTATCTAAGACAATGCTGTGCTCCAGTGAGTACTAAATATGGGTTAAAGGATAAAACTATGTTAAGTAACTTTGCTATAAAAGGAAGACTACATTCTTTTTTTTTTTTTCTTTTTTTTTTTTTTTTGAGACAGTGAGTCTCGCTCTGTCACCTAGGCTAGAGAGCAATGGCACATCTTGGCTCACTGCGACCTCTGACTTCCAGGTTCAAGAGATTCTCCTGCCTCAGCCTCCCAAGTAGCTGGGATTACAGGCATGCACCACCACGCCCAGCTAATTTTTGTATTTTTAGTAGAGATGGTGATTCACCATGTTGGCCAGGTTGGTCTCGAACTCCTGACTTCAAGAGATCCACCTGCCTTGGTCTCCTGAAGTGCTCGGATTACAGGCATGAGCCACCGCGCTCGGCTGAGACAGAATTCTTGGTAAAAAATGAAATAAAAATAACTTTTTTTTTTGAGATGGAGTTTCGCTCTTGTTGTCCAGGCTGGAGTGCAATGGCGTGATCTCGGCTCACCGCAACCTCCGCCTCCCGGGTTCAAGCAATTCTCCTGCCTCAGTCTCCCGAGTAGCTGGGATTACAGGCATGAACCACCAAACCCAGCTAATTTTTTTTTTTTTTTTTTTTTTTTTTTTAGTAGAGACGGGGTTTCTCCATGTTAGTCAGGCTGGTCTCGAACACCTGACCTCAGGTGATCCACCCACCTCGGCCTCCCGAAGTGCTGGGATTACAGGCATGAGCCACCACGCCTGGCCAAAAAAATAACTTTCATATCGTCAGGTTATTTCTCAAAGACTAATGAGATACATGAACATGAGTTTGGGGGTCTATCAAAAAACCAATTCAGCAGTAGATACTCTATCAAAATATTGATCCAGTGGTTCTCAATACTAGCTGCTTATTCAAATCAACTGAGAAGCTTTTAAAACTACCAGTATCCAGATTTCACCACAGATCAACTGAATCAGAATCTTTGGAAGTATGCCCAAGGGATGATTTGCACATATCATATTGATATTTGATTTGCACATATTGATTTTTCACATCCCCACTCTTATTAATAGGTTTTTCTAAAGAATGAGCATATTTAAAGGTGGTTTTGGTTTTCTGAGAATCACAAAATTTTAGAACTGAAAAATTTATAACTGAAATTATATCTGGATCAATCCCTTAGTTTAACAGCTAAGGACACTGTGGGACAATCCAGCTATTATTTCAGTTCTAAATTTCTAAACCTCAAGAAAAGTTGAGTGAGTGGCCTCACATAGCGAGGTGGTGGTTGCTGAGTGACAAGTCATATCTTGAATTAGTGGAATTCTCTGAACTCCAATTCTGGAGCTGTAGCCAATAGACCAAGCTGCTAAGGCTTTAAATTTCTGCTTTCTCCTAAAGAAAATGTATACTAAGTATTACAACAGTTGAATTTTAAAAGCTGTTAGCACCAGGTACTCATTAAAGACCTTCAATTTGGCACATTCCAACTAGCCCATTGTCATGGCAAGAGGAAATGCCACAGCAGGATATATCAAAGTCCAAAATAAATGACTAGTATCTATTTGCAGGCTTTTTCATTGGCCCTAACATGAAAGTCCATAACATTTCATGTTATCAGAGCCCAGGGTGCTTCTAGCCCTTAACTATACCACTTATTAGCAAACTTCTTTGCTTATGAGCCAGCTAATCAATACTCTGAACTTCCCTTTTCTCTGTAAAAAAGAAAATGTGCCTCTTATTGACCTTGCGATTTCAGCTATAGCAAGGATTAAACCAAATAATCTACGTGAAGATATTTAAAGAATTTAAAAGCTCTGTCCGTAGATATATATAGGATTACTATATTACTGCTTCTAAGAGCAACAACTTGTGAAAAAATATTTGTTGCTTTGATTGCCAAGGCTCTAAATCTTAATTCCTTGCTATCATGCCACTCAAGCATCACCAGGAAGTGGAGTCAGAACACGACTAGAGCCTCTAGTCCCTGAAAGTATCCCATAACTAATATTCAAGGAGGTAAAGTGATGCAGTGACCTAGGACTCAGCTAGTCTCGGCTCCATTCCCAGAGTCTGCTTGTAACTATTGACCTTGGACAAGCCACTTAATTTTTCTGGAACCAGAGTCTCGTCAGTGGTCAAAAGATGACTTGAATTAGAGTGAAAGATCCCTTTGAGTTATAAAATCAGAATATGAACATTTAATTAAAATTACTAAAGTACAACTTCCCAAGTCATTAATTCATCTGTTTTTACATTTTTAAAATCTCTTTTTAGAAGTACAGAGTTGGAGCCTAAAAACATAGCCTATTTCTGGCAAACAGACATTTCAAAGACATGTGTCTGAAATGTCAGAGACCTTCTAAAAATTCTAAAGAGAAACATCTCTATGGAAATAAGATACTTTGTGCTTGTTTAATATCCTCCCTGGGAGACCCTTGCTCCAAAAATAAATACATGGATACCCCCAAAGCACTTAATACTGTACTGGACACAGAGTAGGCACCCAAATACTTTGTTAACAGCTCTCAGTTTGAGTCCCAGTTCTTGTTACTTAACTCGTCTGACCCTGTTTTCTTATCTATAAAGTGGGAACAATACCTTCCCCAATGATCCATTGAGATTAGAAGTATTAAAATGTTCTGTAAACTGTTAAAAACAATCGCAAGATGTTACTATTAGCTTAGGAATTCAGCTAACTATTCCATGACCTTACCAAAATGTGCTTTTTGGAGAGATGGATTAAAATCTTTCTGACTTAATTTATTACAGAGCACCTAACCCAATGCCTGACTCAACAAATATGCTCAATAAATGTTTACTGCGTGGAAAGTATAATACACAGAAAGACCAAAAGCTCCATAAACTCAGGTACCATGTTCGTTCTTATTTCCAAATTCCCAGCATCTAGCAGAATATCTAGCACAGCATAGAAGAAATTCAATCATTAGATGAATAAACTTTTGCCCCCTCTAGTTCCTCTTCAGCACAGCTCAAGAGGGAGAGACTGGTAGGGGAGACATCAAGGACGACTACGGGTAAAGGCTGCTTGGAATGGAAAACTTGAAATTACTTGGAGAATTCACCCACTCTCCATCAAAAAAAGCTTGGGAGAGCAGAAAGAGCACAGGCTCTGAGTTCAAATTCAATTTCCAAAAATCTGCAATTTTGATAAATTAACCAATTACCCTCTCCAAGACTCAGTTTCCTCATCTTAATATGAGAATAACTCATATGGGTGCTCACTAGAATGGAAGCTCCATGAAGGCAGGGACTTTACTTTGGGCCCACTGTATCCACACTGCATTTAACAGTGCCTGGGCACAACACAGGCTCTCAAATATTTGTTGAATTCATGTGTATGAAATTGATAGAGCTAACACTGGTGAAGTATTAACAGAATGCCTGACACGTAATTACCACTGGGGCAATGGGAACCTTTGTCAGCACCACCGCCGCTACTGTATCGGTATTATTACAGTTCCTGGTGGTCGGAGAGCAGCCCCTTCGCGCGGTAAGGCCTGGTTTCAAACCTCGACTTTCCCATTCTCTGGCCGTGTGACTTAGGATAAATTACTTAAAACTATTCGGGTTCCTTTTTATTTCCACAAAAATTTGTGTTGGGAGAATTAGAGGATATGGGGAAATCACCTAAGAGAGTCTGGAGCCCCGGTGGCACGAGATGCATGCTAGAGATTAGTATTAAGGCAGAAAATCGCCGAGTCCTCTTTTATACAGATAACTGCCTTCGATTATTTCCCACATTACTGTAGCTGAGTACATAACAAGAATGCAAACAAGGGTGGAAGGAATTTCCGAGAACGAAACCGCTAAATGAGAAAAGGGAATTAAACCGGTGCTTGACAGTTCCCACCAAGGCATGGCAGTTTCCGCGACCGTCAGCCAGTCCAGCCAGCCCCGGCAGCCAAGGCTGGAGCAGGAGAGTCAGCGGTGTAAGGGACTACACCGAAGCAGAGGCTTACACCCTCCCTCTAACGGTCTCCCCGCCGCTGGCCTCAGGCGGCCGCCAGACTCCCGTTTCCGGCCTTCGCAGTACCACAGTTCCCAGCATGCCCTTGGCGGGAAGTCTTTCCGGCTGGATGACTACTAATCCCAGCATGCCATTCGGCACTCCAGTAAATTAGATGGAAGAGCGGGATAACCCCATTGCATGCAGGGAATTGCAGTCCATTTAGCGGCTGGTTCATAGATGGGCGGGGAAGAGCCGGGTTGCTCTTGTCCGCTGAGAATGATTCATAGAGGAGGGTCAGGAAAGAACGGTTCAATCTGTGAAAGCCCCCTTAAAAGACTGGACACTTCTCCGAGGGAGGGAGAGGCAGGAGAGCAAGCAGGACCTTGGGCCTGACTCCGCCTCGGTCCGCTAGCCAGGCCTCGACCAAGTCCTGGGCCTTGTCGGGGGCGGCCGTGAGGCGCCGGTTGCTGGGGGAGCGGTGACGTCGCGGGGTGAAAGTTGAGGGGCGGTGACGTCGGGCCGGCCCGGGCGGAGGCTGGCGGGTTGGAGGCAGGAGGGAGGGAGGGAAGGAGGGAAGGAAGGAAGCTGGGAAGGAGCGAGCGGGGGCGCGAGGCGTTTACCTGGAGGCAGCGGCTTGGGCGCGCAGAGCGGCCGCGGCTCCCCCGCACCTGCGGCCATGGATGAGGAGCGCGCCCTCTACATCGTCCGGGCCGGCGAAGCGGGGGCTATCGAGCGGGTCCTGAGGGATTACAGCGACAAGGTAAAGAGTCCTGGCTCCGGGCGTGCGGTATCGCACCCCCGGGCCGCCCTCCGTGCTTGCACATCGCATCCTTCCCCACCCCCTTCATTCCGGGGATGCGCATTGCTCTCCCCCGAAAACGTTTCCGGCTTGGGCATGCGTGTTTGTGCCCCCAGCCTTTTCCATCCGTGCATCCTGCATCCCACTATCCCCACTCTAGCGCCCACTCCTCTGATTCCTGGCCCAGCAGCTTGACCTCCGGTCCTCCTCTCAAGCGTGCAAGTCACACCCCCGGAATCCATAGATGTGCATCTGTGCCCCGTGCCTCACTCCTGGATGCATAAATGCATGCGAGGCTTCCTCACCTGTACGGTATAAAAATACATGCTTCCCTGCATAAACACGGCCCTTGACATGTATAAAACGTATCAGCAACGATGGCAGTTCTTTCTATACCTTTTGCACTGTACGGTTTTCAAGGCATTGATGTCTCATCTGTGGTCTCCTTTGATCCTCACAGTGTTTATAGGGTAGATGGTATCATCCTCCCCATTTTATAGATGAGGAAACCGAGGTGCAAAGAGCTGAAATCACGCCCAAGGTCATGGACATATAATGTTGTAAGTGGGTGGAGAATGTAACTCCTAATGATACCTACTATTTGTATCGCATTAACAGCTTTCCTATCCATTATCTCATTTAATCTTACAGCAATCCTGTGAGGTATTATCTGCATTTTGCAATTGAGACTCTAGATTGGTTAAATAACTTGCCCAAGGTCATACTTGGAGCTGGTATTCCAGTTTAGTTCTTTCCACTTTACAACTCTGCTGTAAAAAAGTATCTTATTATAAATCCCAGTCACTTCTCTGAACCTCTTTCTAAGAACCGTTAGCTCTTCATTACTTTTCTTTCCAGGAATTTTACATGCTTACTTCAAAAGATAGCCTGCCACACCTTTATCCTTTGGTTTAGAAGACTGCTTTATAGGAATGACTGGCGACTCCCTTCTGTGAAAACAAACCCAACACTAAGTCACAACCTAACTGTTAATGTTTTTCTTTCCTTTGCCCCCGTACATCATCTCCCCTTCAGTGTTTGCTTTGTACCCGCCACAGCATCCATCCACTTTGTATTATTGACAATTTGTGTCTTATTTTTGAATCTTTTCCACCCGGGGCAGAAATGGCATGCTGGCGGCTGAATTCCCGTTTAATCTTCCCAACAATCCTGTGAGGAGAGTGATGGTATTCCCCAATTCACAAATGATAAAATTTAGGATGATAATGTGGTCCCAAGTCCACACAGCCCCTGAGAGATAGAGCTGAGATTTGAATTTAGGTGGTCCAACTCCAAGTCCAGCGCTCTTTCTACCGTACTGTGTTGCTTTCCTTGGGAGGATACACAGGTTCTCTCTATTCATATCTTAGCTCCCTCACTTTCTGATATGCTTTACTGTTGAACATGTCTGCCTAATTTAGGAATAACTCATTTAATGCATAGTTGTACATATTGTGGAGATTATAATGATTTAACTCGATTTATTACTGCTTTCCAGAAAAGGCATGAGGCAGCTTCAAACTGATTTTCAGAAGCAAGAAATACAACAGAGAACTTGGCCATTTGTTGAATCAACTAATGTTTATTTAGCACTTATTATATGCCAGATACCCAGCAATAAATAGGAATTTGTTTCTGTGGGGAGGAAGGAGGAAAAACCTTCAACTGGATATAATCACCTTCTTTAATATTTCTCCTTCCCTTTATGGCTAAACTAATTAGATTCCAGATTTGCTTCCTCCAATTTATCTCTTCTCGTTGGTCTCCCTCCAGATTGGTATCTGCTTACCACTCCTGGCCAGGTGCTGTCAGAGCTTAAAACCTGAACATCTCCAGCTCCCCTTTTGTATTGCGAATGTTTTTAAGGTTGTTTTGCATGGTGTGTCTTGCTTAAGGTGGTATCTGAAGTGTTTCAGAAAATTCCCAAACACTTGTAATTTTAGGATCAAGCCTGAGAGTGCTCTGACTAGATGTGAATTGGGTCAGTTAGCTCTTTCAGAAGAAAGCACTCCCTTCTCTTTCCTTTTTGGAGATAGGGTCTGTATCTGTCGCCCAGGCTGGAGTGCACTGGTGTGATCATGGCTCGCTGCAGCGTCCATCTCCTCCCCGCTGCCCCTCCCACGTAGCTGGACTACAGGTGTGTGCCACAGCACTGGGCTAACTTTTTAAATTCATTTTTTGTAGAGATGGGGTCTCACTATGTTGCCCGGGCTGCTCTCAAACTGCTAGGCTCAAGCAATGCTCTCACCTTGGCCTCCCAGAGTGCTGGGATTATAGGTGTAAGCTACCGTGCCTGGCCAGAAATCTCTCATATTTAATACTGACTATAGTAGGGCCAGTATAGTAGGGCTGATTATAGTACAAAGAAAATGGCTGAGCATCATACTGCAGTGAGGTTGTGCCCCTCAAAGGGAGAGATTTTGAGAGCAGATGAATAGGAAGTGAATGTATGATCACAGTGGTTCAGGCAGTAAGAATGGGGAGGTGGATTTAAATTGCCCAGCTCTGTGGTATATGGAGTTTGGAACCCTCAAAAAAATAGTTGGGTACCATATACTTGAGTTTCCTTGTCTGGAAAAACGGATTTGAGAAATGTTTGGATTATGAGGTGATCATAGGGCATTGAGGAGTCCAACAGAGAGAAATGAATGCTGTGGACAGAGACTGGTTCATTGTTTGGGAGAGTAGTGGAGAGGTTCTTTGTGCTACCTTATTCCTCTAATAAAGCTAGTCCTTGAAAGGAGGCAGTCAAATATAGTGGAAAGGTGGTGGGATTTGGCATCAGATAAACTTGGTTCAAATCCCAACTCTGCCATTTATTAGCTTTATGACTATGGATAAATTATATTAAGCCTGTGAATCTCAGTTGCCTTATCTGTAAAATAGGGATAATATCACCATTCTCTTAAATTATCGTGAGGATTACATTAAATGATTAAATGAAATGTAATGCCAACACTGGGCACAATGCAGCTAGGAAGCACTCAGTAAGTTACAGTTATAATAACCAGGGTACCTAAAAGGTGTGGCCAGAGCCAGCTTGGCCACTGATCCTCAACTTAATGGCTTGTGTGGCCCTAAGATGAGTTACTTAACTTTGCTGTGGCTTAGTTTCCTCATCTGCCAAATGGAGATAATAATAGTAACTATATCATAGGCTTGTTATCAGGATTAAATGAGTTACATGTGTAAAGCATACAGAACAGTGCCTGCCACTGAGGAGGCACTCCGTAACTGTTAGCTTTGAACAAAAAAATTAAACGTGGCGTGAGTTGGCATAGCACAATATTAAAATTTGGAAATAATGCTCCATTCTTTCCCTTCTTTTTCTAATGGGTAGCAAAATACTTTGTACCACTTTCCGAGATACCTGTCGGGCTCCAGGAAACATCTAATTTCTACTGTGTTTTATATATATAGACTCTCATTTCCAAACCTTCTTGCTTCATTCACCGACCTTTGTTATCTTGGAGAGAGGAAAGATCTATCTATCCCGGAAAGAATGAAACTTGTCTGTTTGTCAAGGGCATAACAGAGCATAGGTCTCAGCATAGGCAAGTGTTTTTGTTTGTTTGTTTGTTTGTTTAATGGGTGGAGCAGTTAGTTGTTTTTCTGTCTAAATTCACCTGTTAACATTTATTGAGTACCTGCTATGTGCTATGTATTATCCCAAGCATTTTCACATTTCGTGTGTCATCTTATATTAATTCCTAGGAAATGGCAGACCTGGTCTTCAGATTCCATATCCTGGGATCTTTTTGCAGGGCTATGTTGCCTTTACCCTGTCTCTTCTGTGTTTTTGAGCACAGAAAAAGTTTCTTTTTCAGGAGTGGTATACTACAGTTATTCCTCAATATCCAAAGGGGATTGCTTCCAGGATCTCCTGTGCATACCAGAATCTTGTCAATACCAAAATCTTTGAATGCTTTAGTCCCTGATAAAAAACACTATAGTATTTGCATATAATCTGGGCACACCTTCCTTTTTTTTTTTCTTTTTGAGATGGAGTTTTGCTCTTGTTGCCCAGGCTGGAGTGCAATGGCGTGATCTTGGCTCACCACAACTTCCGCCTCCTGGGTTCAAGTGATTCTCTTGTTTCAGCCTGCTGAGAAGCTGGGATTACAGGCATGCACCACCATGCCCGGCTAATTTTGTATTTTTAGTGGAGACAGGGTTTCTCCATGTTGGTCAGGCTGGTCTCAAATTCCCAACCTCAGGTGATCTGCCCGCCTTGGCCTCCCAAAGTGCTGGGATTACAGGCGTGAGCCACTGAGCCCGGCTGGACATATCCTCCTATATACTTTTTTTTTTTTTTTGGAGACAGAGTCTTGCTCTGTCGCCCAGGCTGGAGTGCAGTAGCTTGATGTCGGCTAACTGCAACCTCCGCCTCCCAGGTTCAAGTGATTCTCTTGCCTCAGCTTCCCGAGTAGCTGGGACTACAGATGTGCGCCACCATGCCTGGCTAATTTTTGTACTTTTAGTGGAGACAGAGTTTCACCATGTTGGCCAGGCTGGTGGTGAACTCCTGATCTCAAGTGATCCGCTCACCTGGGCCTCCCAAAGTGTTGGGATTACAGGCGTGAGCTACTGTGCCTGGCCTCTCGTATATACTTTAAATAATCTCTAGATTACTTATAATACATAATACAATGTGAATGCTATACAGATAGTTGTACTGTATTATTTAGGGAATAATGCCAAGGAAAAAAAAGCCTGCACTTGTTCAACACAGGCACAATTTTTTTTTTCCCAAATATTTTCAAGCCATGATTGGTTGAATCCACAGATACAGAATCCTTTGGCTACTGTTGAGTCCTAATCACCTCCACTTTAGTTATAGAATGAACTGTTAATTTGGGGAAGTATGTATCATTCTAGTCTAGACTGTTCAAGCTCTTGCTCCCCACAGGCCTGTTCTTTTTTTTTCTAGAGATGGGGATCTCACCATGTTGCCTAGGCTGGAGGCTGGTCTTGAACTTCTGGGCCTCAGCCTCCCAAAGTGTTGAGATTACAGGCGTGAGGCACAGTGCCCAGACCTCAGGCCTTCTCTAATAACAGATTTAGTAGAGAGATTAGTTGTCACCATTATCATGATTATCAACAACAAACTGTGACTAAGGGCCCTGAGGTATGGAGTAGTATCATACCTCCATACCTGGATTCCTTACATCACAGGATATTTTATGTTAGAGGAAACTCAAAGTTAATAGGGCCCAACACCCTCGTTTAATAGATGACTCATCAACTATGATGATAACAGGCCACCTGGATGTATGATTACCGCATACATAGCAAATTCCAACAGGATTCCAGTTTTGAAGTATGGCAAGTTTTTGGCCAAATGAAAGGTATTTAAGATACAGACAGCTAGCTAGGTCTCTATAGTAGTCCTCATAGGAGAAGAAAACAAGACTGCTTGCAGTGAGGTCTTAATTCATGTGCTAGAAGAACCTGATTGATAGAAACCTAATATTGGGACAGTTCTATAAATATAGCCTCTACATTTGAATAAAATATGTAAATATCCAGGACCATGTAAGAGGACTTTTTGTTTTCTACTTTGGAAGTTGAGCTCTGACTCTTTGAGTTCACTCTGTGGGTTTTTGCAGAGAAGCATGTTTAGTGGGCTGTTCCTTTGTTATACTTTGTTCCTATGTCCAGATTATGTTATCTAATCTGTTTCTGATTTTTAGTTATAGAAGCAATCTCTGTTCATGAAACAGCACAACACACACCACCCCAATTAGGTTTATTCCCGTGTAGTAGTACTGTTTGAGTGTATCTTTAGAAATCTGTGAAATTACTCCTAGCTCTCTAATAGGTCAATATTTGGCCAGACACCACACCATAGGTTATTCAACAATAATAGTAGTAGCCATTGAACACTACTATGTGCAAGGTGCCATGCTTATAAAAAGATAAGGAAAACTTGATATAGGTAGTAAAGTTGAGTAACTTGGCCAAGTTTACACTTTTAGTAAGCAGTAAGACTGGACTCAAACTCAAGGTTGTCCGACTCCTGATCCTGAGCTTTTTAGAGCTGATTCATAGGGTATGAAACCTGCGGTGAGAGTCATAATGAGTCTGGTGTGTCACTGAGTTGTTAGCTTGCTTGGTCTCTAAATTGAACAATGGTTTAACTCTTTTTTTTTTTTTTTTTGAAATGGGGTTTTGCCGTGTTGCCCAGGCTGATCTCAAACTCCTGGGCTCAAGCCATCTGTCCACCTCGGCCCCCCAAAGTGTTAGGATTACAGGTGTGAGCCACCATGCCCAACCAGTTTAACTCTTTATATTTGATTTTTTTGCTCCTTTTTCTCTGGAAATTAAGCATGTAAAGAAGGTGAGATGGCCGAGTCTTGGCTAGGAAATACATGTACAGCTGGAAATGCTTGTTTTCTTTTTCCCCATTTCAGCCTTAGAAAGGGGAGAGAATAAAGATGGGGTACTGAATAAATTAAGTATGATCTAAGTTGGATAAAAGAACCCAGGTTTATAGAAGCCAACATCTATTGGATCCAAACAGTCTTAGAGGTTTGAGCTTCTGAATAGATTGGCACATTCCAGATTCAATTTGTAGTGCCTCACATACCATTATATTTTCTAATTAAGAGCAACAGAATAATTAGACCTTGGTACTGTTCTGAATTCCCACCTTAAAAGATTAATTCTACATAGGAACTGTATAAAAGACACTTTTATAACTTACTGAGTGTCTTTCCAAAAGACAATTTATTTTTCTGTCCCCTTACCATAAATGCCAAAAAAAAGTTTAGAAGAACCATTATATATATTAACAAGTAGGTACATTTATTCCAGATAATTTATGGAATTAGCATTTTACTTATAATGGCAAAAAAATAGGCTTTCTTGGTTTCTTAGTGCAATTATTTTCATTTGTATTGAACCTTTATGAAACTTTAGTTTACAACTTTAATCTGATAATCTGGCACTTTTAAGTCTAATGTTAATTTTCACTAAACCTCAGGTCTATACATTTCTAAGTATGGCCCTCAGATTTACAATCTTTCTTTCCTCTCCTCCTTCCTTTTTCTTACTCTTTATTCATACTTATCCATTTTATTTTTTTTAATTATGAAAACAATATACCAACAATGAGTCTTCTTTTTAAAAAATTGGTATGTAATATTTTGTCAGGTGAATATAATATGTATAATAGAATATTGTCACATGCACAACATTCCGTCAGTCTCCTGTTGGTTATTCCAGTTCTCGCTTTTTTTCCTCCACAATATTGGATGACACTGCAGTGATACACATATAATTATTCTCTCCTTCTAGATCAGTAGGATAAATTCCTAGGAGTAGGAGTTCTGGGTCAAAGAGTATGAATATTTTTATGGCTTGTAATATGTGTTGTTGCCAAATCACTTTCTCTTTTAAGATTTATGTCAGTTTATACTGCCACCAGGAGTATCATGCCTGGATTATTGATGTCCATTCTTCACAGGGCATTATGTCCTTAGTCTTGCTTTCCTTTAATCTGGCCTGTGAGCTACTGCCTGAAATGTTCTTCCAGAATGCTGGTCACACCTCCGTCATAGTCTTCCCCTGGTTGCCTGTCACCTATTTGCCAGTTCAGGTATAAATTTTAAAATCCATGCCCTTACCACCTGACTTCATTCATTTTAATTGTTTTGTATCCATATTCGAGGCAGCCTCCCTCCCTCAAATAGCCACTGTCTCCTACCTCTGAGTCTTCCCTCTGATCATTTCTTACATTCAGAACTTCTTTTCTGCCAACATTTCTCCATCTTCTTTAATTTAAAAAATGGCTGCTTCTACAAAGATGTCAACACAGAACCACCTGTAATGATGATATCTTTAGTACTTAGTGTACTTCACTCCTGGTGGGTTGCCAGTAAATATTTGTCAATGTGGCTAATGAGAGAAAGAAAAAAGAAGTAGAGAGATTTTCGGTGGAGATTTTTTTTTTAGTAGGAAGGCTTAGAATTCTTAAGAGTACTCGGTTCTCCTGAATAAAACTTCAGAGGAGAATGAGGAATTCTGCGCTCTATTTTTGGGGTACCACTGTTCTTTCTGTGATCATGGGCAAGCCAACTTATTCTGTCTTCTATTCTCCTTTACTTCAGCTACAGAGTAGAAAATATAGTATTGCCAATCATTGCAGAAGAGTCATGACACTCTCTGCCGTTCTAGTTATTTTTTCCTCATAATCATTGGCATCATCATCATTATAACCCGAATATTTACTGAGTATTCCTACTTGCCAGCAATGAGATCGTGCTTTATATACATGCCTTAGCTTTTTTAACTGTCACGATCTCTCTGTGAACTAGGTACCCCCTGTTTTCAGATGAGAAGCCCGGTTCCAGAGAGTTTACTTGCTCAGGGTCACAGCTGGTAAGCGGTAGAGCCACCATGATTTAAACTCTTATTCTTATTGAACTATTTTTCTGAAATATCGAACTATCAAGTCTTCCCTATCCACAATTCTCTGATGATTTCTTATTGCATATGAAAAAGAAAGTATAAACTCAGCAACGTTGGAAGGCCCTTCCAAATCACCGTCCAGTCTACTTTTCCATTCTCATCTTCCTCCATGCCCCACCCCAAACATATGTCCTGTGTTCCAGTCTCACAAAGTTGCTTATTTCACAAATATATAATATAGTTTCACACATTCGAGCCTTTGTTTTTGTTCCTGGATTGCATTCCATTTGCCTCTGGCAAACTCCTGTTTATCCCTCGAGATCCAGCACAAATATTCTGTATTCTGTGAAAGCCATTCCGGATTTTCCTGGGCAGTTAGTGGCTTGGTTCGCTGTGCTCCTTTGTGTATATTTCTGCTGTAGTCTTTTCACACTGCTTTATAACTATTTGTTTACATGCCTGTCTCCCTTACTTTAATAAGAATATTGAGATATGGGAAGGCAACATTTTTTACAGGGACATTATTTTAGATACTATTAAACATAGCCAAAATTAAAAAATACATGTATTTAAAATGACATTGTTTCCCTTTTTTCCCCCCTCAGCATAGGGCTACTTTCAAATTTGAATCAACAGATGAAGATAAAAGAAAGGTAAGCCTTGGTGTTACTCTGTGAATGTTTATGTGTGTGTGTATTTCATTCATGGACTTTCTAAGCAGTGGTCATGTTTTCATCTGATGGTTATTGATTGGTTTCTTGTTTCCCTTCATTTTGTTTTTAGGAACCCTGAGAAGAAAGGTTAGGTTAGGTTTAGTTTGGGTTACATGTAACTCTTTCCTCCTTTGTCCTCACAGGACTATTTACACTTGTATAAATCAGGAGTGGAGGGATTCAGAGGAGACTCCCCCCAGATCTACTCACTCCCAAAGACTGACTGTTTAGTGGCAAGGCTCCACGTTGCCCAAAATCCATTGCTAATATTGTAAAGCTTAGCTTGAGACAAGGTCTCACTCTGTCACCCAGGTTGGAGTGCAGTGGCTCACTGTAACCCCAGACTCCTGGGCTCAAGCAGTCCTCCTGCCTCAGCCTCCCAGTAGCTAGAACTACAGGCACACACCACCATGCCCATCTTTAAATTTTTTGTAGAGTTGGGGTCTCATCATGTTGCCCATTCTGGTCTCTTGAACTTCTGGCCTTAAGTGATCCTCCTGCCTTAACCTCCCAAAGTGCTGGGATTACAGGTGTGAGCTACCATGCCCGGCCCTGCTTTTGTGTCTTGCTGTACTCCATACATCTATCCTTGGCCATACAAATGCCAAAATCAAACAAGACAGTATGACTGAATGAGTGTAAATCTATCACTGCTGCTAGAAAAATAGCTTAAATTCAGTATTTTGCGAATATTGGGTTGACAGTGCCTTGAAATCACTCCTCCGTTCACCTGTATCCCCATATCTAATATCAGTGTCCTGCTCATTTTACCTTTTCAGATTTCTTCCATCCATTTTCTCCATAACCTCTGCCCTAATTCAGGCCTACATCTGATTACTGCATCAGTTTCCTGACTGTTCTTTCATTTTCCAATTACGTGCTTTTCTAATAGATTGGCATCCATAAATCTAAAATAGCAATCTGACCATGTCATCCTTAGCCTTAAAACCCTTCATCTATCCCTTCAGTGACTTTCTTTGCCTACAGAATAAACGTCAAGCTTCTTAACATGACATGCTGGGTGCTCAGTGATCTGCTATATGCCTACTTTCACAGCTTATTTCTTTTCTCTCCCTTGTATTTTATGTTTTAGGACTAGAAAATGTTTCCAGTTACACACACATCCGCATCCCTTCTGTTTCTTGCTTACTACTTTTGCAGTATATTGTTTTCTACCTAGAATGCTCTCTCCCTCTTGTACACCCCTTCTTTTTCTCACCTGGTGAATCCCTACTCACCTCAGGGGCACCTCCTTCAACAAGCCTCCTTTGACATTCCAGTTAAGGTGAAGTACCTCTTCAATATTCTCATAATACTCTGTATAAATCTCTAACATTAATATTTATGCCTTGTTTCTTAATTATATATCTGTTGATGTTAGACACTGGTATCTTTATACACTTGACATTTGGAGTGCCCAGCACATAATAGGCACTCAGAAAATATTTATTGGATGAGTGACCATGGAATATAAATTTTGTAGATTAAGGTTTAACTCTGACTTTCTTTTGAATTTGAACAATGTAACCAAGTCTAGAATACCTTTTACAACAGGGATTCTCAACCAGGGATATGCTCTTTGGAGAGCTTTTTCAAAATAGCCCTGCTCAGGCCCAATCTCTTATCTACTGAGTGAGGATTTGGGAGGTGAGCTCCAGGCATGTGTATTCTATGTCTCTGTGTGTGTGTGTGTGTGTGTGTGTGTGTGTGTGTATAAAGTATATAAATTAATCAGAGACAGGATCTTGTTTCGTTGCCCAGGCTGAAGTGCAGTGGCATGATCATGGTCCACTGTAACACTCTTGGGCTTAAGTGATCCTCCTGCCTTAGGCTCCTGAGTAGCTAGGAATACAGGTACGTGCCACCATGCCCAGCTAATTTTTCAGTTTTTTGTAGAGACAGGCTCTCATTCTGTTGCTCAGGCTGGCCTCAAGGGATCCTGTCACTTCGACCTCCTACAGTCCTAGGATCACAGGTGTGAGCCACCACATTCAGCCCAGTGTGTATTTTTATAGATGGTCTTTAGGAAATAAATACTCATATATCTGATGGGAGTCCAAAATGGCACAGTCCCTATGGAGAAGAAACTGTCAGTGTCTACCAAAATTACAGATGCATTTTACTCTTTCACCAAGCAGTGTCTCTTTTAGAAATCTATTCTGCAGATAGATTGAACCCTAAGTAAGCAAAGTTATTCATTGAAACATTGTACATAATAGCAAAAGATTGGAAACAAGTGTCCAGCATTTAAGGAGTGTTTAAAGAAACTATGGCTCATTTACATTATGGAATATTATGATGTAGTAAAAAAGAGATTCACTGTATGTGCTAATGAGAGAGTGAAAAAAAAAAAGAAGCAAGGTGTTAAAAAGAACATGTTGTTTGACAAATTCATGATAAGTATTCAGGCTAGGAAGCCAGCTGCTATTTAATTTCATTGGGAAAATCCATACTATATCCATAGATTCATGGTGCCTTAGAAATCTGACATTAGAGTCTTTGGTAGTGCTTTTACTGGTCAAAATAAGTATATTAAGACAGAGTCTCCTACCCCATATAAATTTCAAGTGAAAGGGAGAAATTTCTTACACAGTTATTAATACAATGTGTTTATTTCCAATAGGGTAGTAGAAAAAACTAACATTTTCAAAGTACTGTCTTTTTCTGAGTTTTAGATTTCTGGAGAGAGTAACTACTGTATAGTGCTTATTACCAGTTATAGTGTGTAGGTTTCTGCTTCCTGGGAGGTCTGTTATAAACAAATGTCATTAGGGACCTAGCCAGGTAATCTTCATTAATGGGAAAACATCGGCAAACAAATCCATTTCTGTGAAGTCTCCAGGGGTTAAAACCATTTGTGACTCTTTCATGCCTAAGACTCTTTTTAGACTTCAACATCAGAACTATTGCACAGCTCAGAAGGATGTATACCTTAATAAGCTTTTCAAGTTCTTAATGGAGAGACATAGAGAATTATAGGCATTTCTGTACCTTAAGCCTACTCAGAAAATAAAAGAACTCACATTACTGCCCAATTCGTTTGCTCCCTGTATTCATTTTCACACTGCTGATTAAGATGTACCTGAGACTGGAAAGAAAAAGAGGTTTAACTGGACTTAGAATTGCACGTGGCTGGGGAGGCCTCAGAATCATGGTGGGAGGTGGAAGGCACTGCTTACATGGTGGCGGCAAGAGAAAAAAATGAGGAAGATGCAAAAGTGGAAACCCCTGATAAGCCCATCAGATCTTGTGAGACTTATTCACTACCACAAGAACAGTATGGGGGAACCTCCCCATGATTCAGATTATCTCCCACCATGCTCCTCCCACAATACGTGGGAATTATGGGAGTACAGTTCAAGATGAAGTTTGGGTGAGGACACAGAGCCAAACCATATCATTCTGTCCCTGGCCCCTCCAAATCTCATGTTCTCACATTTCAAAACCAATTACACCTTTCCAACAGTCCCGCAAAGTCTTAACTCATTTCAGTGTTAACCCAAAAGTCCGCAGTCTAAAGTCTCATCTGAGACAAGGCAAGTCCCTTTTGCCTATGAGCCCGTAAAATCAAAAGCAAACTAGTTACTTCCTAGATACAATGGGGGTACAGGCATTGGGTAAGTACAGCCATTCCAAATGGGAGAAATTGACCAAAACAAAGAGGTTACAGGGCCCATGCAAGTCTGAAATCCAGCAAGGTAGTAAAATTCTAAAGCTCCAAAATGATCTCCTTTGACTTCGTGTCTCACATCCAGGTCATGCTGATTCAAGAGGTAGGTTGCCATAGTCTTGGGCAGCTCCGCGCCTGTGGCTTTGCAGGGTATAGCTCCACACCTGACTGCTTTCACAGGCTGGTGTTCAGTGTCTGTGGTCCTTCCAGGTGCACGGTGCAAGCTGTCAGTGATCTACCATTCTGGGGTCTGGAGGATGGTGGCCCTCTTCTCACAGCTCTACTAGGCAGTGTCCCAGTAGGGACTCTGTGTGGGGGCTCTGAACCCACATTTCCCTTATGCACTGCCCTAACAGAGGTTCTCCATGAGGGCCCTGCCTCTGCAGCAAACTTTTGCCTGGGCATCCAGGCCTTCCTATACATCTTCTGAAATCTAGGTGGAGGTTCCCAAACCTCAATTCTTGACTTCTGTGCACCCGCAGACTCAACACCACTGGAAGCTGCCAAGGTTTGGGGCTTGCATCCCCTGAAACCATGAGCTGAGCTGTCCCTTAGCCCTTTTAGCAATGGCTGGAGCATCTGGGACTCAGGGAACCAAGTCCCTAGGCTGCATACAGCATGGGGACACTGGGCCCAGCCCATGAAACCATTTTTCCCTCCTAGGCTTCCAGGTCTGTAATGGGAGGGTCTGCATGAAGACCTATGACATGCCCTGGAGACGTTTTCCCCATTGTCTTGGGGATTAACATTTGGCTCCAGCTTGAATTTCTCCTCAGAAAATGGGTTTGTCTTTTCTACTGCATCATCAGGCTACAAATTTTCTAAATTTTTATAATCTGTTTCCCTTTTAAAGTGGAATGCTTTTAACAGCACCCAAGTCACCTCTTGAATGCGTTGCTGCTTAGAAATTTCTTTTGCAGATATCCTAAATCATCTCTCTCAAGTTCGAAGTTCCACAAATCTCTAGGGCAGGGGCAAAATCCCGCCAGTCCCTTTGCTAAAACATGACAAGAGTCACCTTTGGTCCACTTCCCGACAAGTTCCTCATCTCTATCTGAGACCACCTCATCCTGGACCTTATTCTTATCACTATCAATATTTTTGTCAAAGCCATTCAACAAGTCTCTAGGAGGTTCCAGACTTTCCCACATTTTCCTGTCTTCTGAGCCCTCCAAACTCTTCCAGCCTCTGCCTGATGATACCTAGTTCCAAAATTGCTTCCATATTTTCGGGTATCTTTTCAGCAACACCCCACTCTACTGGTACCAACTTAACATATTAGTCCATTTTCACACTGCTAATAAAGACATACCCAAGACTGGGAAGAAAAAGCAATTTAATTGGATTTAAAATTCCACATGACTGGGGAGGCCTTAAAGTTATGGTGGGAGGCAAAAGGTACTTCTTACATGGTGGCGGCAAGAGAGAATGAGATAAACCCATCAGCTTTCATGAGATGGGTTTATTACCACAAGAACAGTTTGGGGGAAGCCGCCCCCATGATTCAAATTATCTCCCACCCGGTGCCTCCCGCAACATGTGGGAATTAGGGGAGTACAATTTAAGATGAGATTTGGGTGGAGACACAGCCAAACCATATCACTCCCCTAGTTCTCTTTCCTAAATGTGTTTTTGGAGCTCTATGCCAACAACTACTTAGTAACAGCAGGACATTTTTTTTTGGTAAACTACATTGCTATCTCTTTGAAAAACACTACACCCCCTTATATGAAAAATATTTGTGACAACTTAGAAGTAAGTGTAAGGTAACAGTGCCCTTCAAAAAAAAAAACAACTTGATTATTCTATGCTTTTTGGGAGATAATTATAAATTAATGATCCTTAGACCTAATTCCTGACACTTATATAGTGTTTTGCAGTTTTACAAAGATTTGCTTCTTACCGGTAGTGCTGTAAGTATGATAAGAATATCACCATTCCTATCTTATGAATAAGGAAACTGAGGCTCATGTGAATGACAGCTTGCTAACACTCACACCACTAGTGGGTTCAGCCTTACATAGACAGCAGATTATCTATTATGTGCAGCTCCTTCACTGCTCACTGCTCCATAGCTCCCTCTTATTACCATTGAGATATATTTCAGAAGGCTTGAAATTATGATCCAGTACCTTGTTTTCTCTCATTTCATACTTTGAGAAACCATTTAGGTAACTAGACTTAAGTTGGAAGATAGCAAAGGAAATTACCAACTAGAAGTGCTTAAATTTTGCTAGAGAAGGAAAGTCAGATACAACTGCTAATGTTTGTGCATATAATGCAAATAGTTCCAGGTGCATGCGGATCATTGTATACTTAGATATAAGCACTTGTGTTTATTGAAGCATTTGCTTTATATTCTGTACCTAAATTGGTAGGCTGTGATTATCTACCAGCACATAAACAAATATGTCATGCAAATATGTAGGATTGGGGGGAGGATATGATGAATAATCTGAAAATTCACATGTTGAGGAAATGAAAGCTCTTAAATGAAAAGCTTTAAAACAAAACTGACCTCAAAACCAATAAAGAGTACTAATTGCAATCAGTTTTGAAAGAGACATATTATAAAATGATTAAAAGATTTCCAGCTCTTTCGCATGTAAGAATACAACCTTATCAAATGTGGAAAATTTCAATAGTCTGAGATAAATCTTTGTGTATATAGTAATTTTCCTCAAAAGAGTGAAGTTAAAAGTAACCAAATATCAAGCATAGTTTATTACCTTCAAATTCACACAGCCCATATTTCTGTGAAGCCGTAAGGTAATTGCCAAGTTGAGATTGCAAGCTCTTTGAGGACAAGAACTCTGGCTTACTTTATATTTTCAGCAAAATAGGCACCTATAATAAATGCTTGTTAAATGAATGAAAAGAACTTGGTGAGTGAGTGGAGGCCACAATTCCTGTGACTTGTACATATTGTTTGGTTTTGTGTTGTATGTTATTTTAGCTATAAAGCAGAATCCCAAGCACAGCTCATGTTGTTCACTGAAAAAGCAGGATACAATGCAAAAGTATGCATACAGTATGATCACAGCCATGTAAAACTGATAAAAACCATACAAAGAAAAAATGATGACAAGGAGATAAATGGCAGCCACCTGAATAGTTATTACTATGGATATTTTTCTGTTTTTTAAACTGTTCTTTTATATTACAATAGATTATAATGATACAAGCATAGGTTCATTATATAATTATATTACAATATACTCTTATAATAGTGTGATTGGAGTTGTAAGCGAAGGACTAATACTTCTTTTTTCAAATCATATATTTTCTCTAAAATTGGCCTTCTTGATTACCTTACGTATTCCTTTTGGGAGAGCATAAAAAACTTACTGAGTTTAGGGTGGTAGTATCTGCAGAGCCAGTTTATGGAATGAAATATATAGTAACACAAAAGTTCATTCTGCCATTTCAAATACTTTTTTCTTTTTTTCCCCCAGACATGAATGTATTTAGCATATTAGAGATCTCTGTAATCCACAAATATTTTTTCAGTAAATCCTATATTCCTGGCCTTGTGTTAGGCCTTGGCTCCTAAGTTGGCTTTTTGTCCATGGTGTTTGGTTTGGCACTTTCTCAGTTATAGATGCATGCCGAGGCTTGCCATTGTGGACTATAGAAAATGAATGGGTAAATTTCTATATTAGATTCTCCCAAGGAATATGTGCCAAGATAGAATCATTAATCCTAGACTGTGAATCCATGCTTTGGAATAGCTTGAGGAATGGATGCTTGTTCTAAAAGCCTTTTGCCCTTATTTTGGTCATTTGAAATTGTCACACTCCAGTTTTTACTAAAACAAAATAAGCTTTGTATGCTTTGCAAATTTGACTCAAAATTTATTTGATGTCTTGGCTTGAGGGAATGTTTTGATGCATAGTGCAAGTACAGTTCTCACTTACAAACCAATAATTTTCAACATCTTCATGTCTTTAAAATAATTGCACAGAATATCAAAAGTGCCTCCATACCTTTTACTTTTTAACGTTCCTTTCCAGCTGGAATCTGACACAAGACTTGACTTAGAAGGTCTAAGTTGTATCATAGGGCAGGATGAATGCCTCACAGTAGGTCAAAAAAACAATTTAAACTTCATTCCAAATTCCACTTTTAGTTTTAGATGTTTTGCCATGGCATTGGAGGAGTAAATCTAGAAAGCAAGGATAGGACAGTCCTGACTTAGTAAGCCATATGTATGGCAGTGTATACATGATCTTTGGATCACTTTTTAAGATTTCTGCCTGGGATAATGAGAATACTATCTCTGATTTGTACTTTAGAGGTTCAGGTGCATTTTCTCATATAGAGATTTCATCAAGAAGTTCCACTTCCAGCCATGGCAGTGTGAGGACCTCTACAGATCTACTCCCTAATGGAACTGGTAAAAATTATTTTTAAAAACAACCATTTAAAGTCTGGAAATAGTCCCAAAGGCATAGAGTCAATGAAGAAACACCTATTCAAGAAAGTCTAAAAGTAAGAAAAGTAGGCCGGATGCTGTGTCTCACGCTTGTAATCCCAGCTACTTGGGTGGCTTGAGGAGAGAGGACTGCTTGAGTCTAGGAGTCTGACGCTGTGGTGAGCTATGATCATGCCACTACATTCCAGCATGGGTGACAGAGTGAGACCCTATCTCTAAGGAAAAAAAACAAGGAAAGTGAAAGTCTGTGTTATTTGAACCAAGACCTGTTCTCCCTCTCTTCTCTTGGCTAAGTGAGATGGAAACTCTTCTCCAAACTGGTACAGGGAAGAATATAGGGTTCCTTTCCCTCTAGTCCCAGTTGGAGTGCTGTCTTCACAGGAGTGACAGAATGTCGGCATTTCTCATCCTGCCCCCAGCTACCTGTTGCTGAAACTAAATTCTGGATAAGTGTAGCTGAGAGGTGGGTCTTCCCTCCTTCCATTCTGCCCTTCCTCATAGGATAGCAGCTGTTCCTTGGGTGTGGCACTGCTGAGAATACTGAGGCCACAGTCATTGTGGTGGTGGAACGTGGTTCCACCCCAGGAAAGCAAACCAAGGAGATCTAGGGTTGCTGTACCTTTACTTCAATTGAGTTGTCAGTCCTAAAGTGGGGATGTCACACAGAAGCATACCATTGTCTCTGCCCCCAACATCAGCACCAGGGCTCAGAAATTTTGTCCAGGGGAAGAAGCAAACCTTATAAAAGAGAGTGCTGAATGTCTCCTCAAAGGAACTGACTTCATTTGCACAGAATATGGAGAAGTTCATGCCTAAGGGTGCAAGTTGTGATGAAAGTCACTTGGGGGTAACATTAACACAGTCATTGGAGATACAGGTTAACCCAAAGTCCAGCTACTTTGCTAGGAGGAATGGGATAACTGGGCTAGACTGCTAGAGGAGAGAAAGGAGGAAAATGGTAGCTGGGAGAAACTATCCCTTCAAAAGACTGGATCTGTTTGTGGAGCAATTTTTGCCCCAGGACATTTTTGAAGACAGTTGATCAGTCAACCAGCAATTAGTGACACATTACAGCTGTGTGTGGTCAGGAAAAGAGAAAGTCAGAGGGGCCTGCCAAATCCACTGTCATGCCAGGGCAGCTGTGGGCATACCCAGTGGTGTGCCCCATGAGGTGCAACATTAGGGCTTCACACTTTGAGGAAGGAGAGGGAGAATAGACTGCTAAGATAATTGGGCCAGTCACTAAACAAATAAACAAATACAATAGCAAGTCCTGGAGAAGGTGGGTGGAAGGGAGTGCAAATACCTAGAGTTGTTACAAGATGTCCAGTTTCCACAGGGTGGGGTGGGGGTGGGGGAGGGAAGCAGGCACCAAAAACTGCTTGTATGAGTGACCAGATGTTGGATTTAACAAAGACTTCGAAGTAGCCATTATAAATATATTCAGAGAGCTGAAGGAAACCATGATTAAAGAAGTAACAGATGTAATGAAGTCACATAAAATGGAGAAATCAATACAGAGATAGAAATTATTTTTAAAAAGAGCCAAATAGACATTCTGGAGTTGAATAAAATACAATAACTGAAATAAAAATTCACTGAAGGGGCTCAACAGTAGATCTGAATTGGCAGAAGAAAGAATAAGCAAACCTGAAGATATAGCAATAGAGAATATTCAAGGCGAAGAACAGAATAAAGAAAAACGAAGAGAGCCTTAGAGAATTGTGGAATAACATTTACACACCAACCTATACATAACGGGAATACCAGAAGGAGAGGAGAGAGAAAGAGAGGAGAAGAAAAATATATTTGAAGAAATAATGGTTCAAAACTTCCCAAATTTATTGGAAACCTACATATCCGGGAAGTTCAGTGAACCCAAAGAGATGCATAAATGTATCATAGTAAAAATGCTAAAAGCCAAAGACAAGGAGAAAATCTTGAAAAGAGCAAGAGAAAAATGACTCATCGCTACAAGGGAAGGTCAGTAAGATTCACAGCTGACGTCTCATCAGAAATGTAAGTCAGTGGGATAACATTTTCAAAGTGCCTAAAGAAGAAACCTCATCTGAGAATCCTATATCTAGTAAAGCTGTCTTTTAACACTGCAGGGGAGATAAAGACATTTTCAGATAAATAAAAAACTGAAAGAATTTGTTGCTAGCTGACTCAGCTTACAAGACTTACTAAAACAAATTTTTCAGACTGAAAGCAAGTAACCCTAAACAGTACTTTGAATCCACATGAATATATAAAGAGTACCTGTAAAGCTAATTACGTAATTGTAAAAGTCAGTATGAATACATAATTATGCTATTTTCTCTTAACTGATTGATTTTAAAAGCATTTGTATAAAACAATATGTATATAATGTATTGTTCAGTCAATAATATAGAGAAATGTAATACACTTGCCAAAAACAGCACAATGGTGAATGGGAGCAAAGCTGTATTGAACTAAGGAAGCAAATCCAGATGGTAACTAGGATCCACAAGAACAAATCAAGAAAACCAGAAACGATAGATAAGAAGGCTAATATATCAAAAGCTATAAATGTATACTTGTTCTCCTTTAGCTTCTTTAAAAGACAAAATTGTAATAATTATAATAATGTGTTATTGGATTTGTAATGTTTATAGATGTATATAACAATAATAGTATAGAAAAAGGGGGAAGGGAATAGTGAAGTAGCTATGTTGTCTGGGGTAAATACCCAGGGTTCGTCTTCTCGCGCCAAGATAATTTAGGATATGGACACATACCAAGAGTTTAGGAGCGGAGGTCTAATAGGCAAAAGAAAGAGAAAGGAAAACAGCTCTCTCTCTAGTGAGAGAGAGGGGACTTCTGAGAGGAAAAAGGAGCCAGCAGTGGATGTGCCAGATTTTATAGTCAGATTTGAGGAGGTGATGTCTGATTGACATAGGGCTCACAGATTGGTTTGATCAGGTATGATGTTTACATAGTGTGGGGAAGGCTGGCTGCCCCACCTTCTTCTTCTTATGCAAATGAACTTTCCCATTGGCCAGCACTATCTTGTCTGATCCTTAATGTACATGTGGCTGACAAAGAGAAGGGAAGATGGAGCCACCATCTTGAATATGATTGGTGCAACTGCCAGCATGTGTGTCTGCAGCTCTTTGTTAGAAAGGAAAATAATTTGGGACTGCTTTTCATTAAAAGGAAAACCTTGCCAGGGACTTCCATACCCTCACTATCTGCCTAAGTAATTTCTTCTTAACTCCTGTATCAATAGTGCTATATAGGAATGTTTCTATATCTCGCTGGAATTAGTATAAATCTGGAGTTGATTCTAATAAGGCATATATGCTAAGCCCTAGAACAATGACTAAGGATATAACTCATACGTACACTCTGAAAACTGTAAAACATTGTTAAAAGAGATTAGAGAAGCTTAAAATAAATGAAAAAAATCCCATGATCATGGATTAGAAGACTTACTATTGCTAAAATGTCAGTACTCCTCATATTGATCTACAGATTCAAAGCAATCTCTTTTAGAAACCCAGATGGCTTCTTTGTAGAAATTGACAAGCTAGTTCTAAAATTCATATGAATTTTTGACACAGGGTAGTCAAAACAAACTTGAAAGGAAGAACAAACTCAGAGGATTCACAATTCCTTATTTTAAAATTTACTGCAGGGCCAAGAGCAGTGGCTCACGCCTATAATCCCAGCACTTTGGGAGGCCGAGGTGGGAGGGTCTGTTCAGCTCAGGAGTTTGAGACCAGCCTGGGAAATATAGTGAGACCCCCCCCATGTCTAAAAAGAAAAAATTGCTACAAAGCAGTAATAATCAAGGCAGCTGGTATTGTTACGAGTATAAATGTAGATATTAACAAATGGTGCCGTGACACTTAGGTAGCCACATGTAAAAGAATGCAGCTGGATTCTTACCTCATGCTGTATACAGAAATTAATTCCAAATGAATCAAAGACCCAAATGTAAGCAATAAAGTCATAAAATTCTTAGGAGAAAACATAAAGGTAAATCATGTCCCTGGATTTGGCAGTGGATTCTTAGAGATAACACTGAAAGCACAAGTAATAAAAGAAAAAATACATGAATTGGATTTCATCAAAGTTAAATACTTCTGTGCTTTGAAAGATACCATCATGAAAGTAAAAAGACAACCCACAGAATGGGAGAAAATGTTTGCAAATCCTATGTCTGATAAAAGACATGTATCTAGACTATATAAATAACTCTTATAACTCAAAGGCAACTCAATCTTCAAGCGGGCAAATGATCTGACTAGACACTTTTCCAAAGAAGATATATAAATGGTCAGTAAAGATACTTGACATCATTAGTCATCAGGGAAATACAAATCAAAACCACCATAAAATATCAGTTCATACCCACTAGGATGGCTAAAACAAAAAAGTAAGATAACAAGTGTGGACAAGAACTGGAAGAAATCAAAATCCCCATACACTGCTGGTGGGAATGTAGTATGATGCAGCACTTTGGAAAACAGTCTGGTGGATCCTCAAAAGGTTGAATAATTACCATATGACGCAGCAGTTGCACTCCAATGGAAATATATATCCACATGAAAACTTGTACACAAATATTCATGGCATTACTCATAATTGCCAAAAGATGTAAATATGCCCATCACCTGGTGAGTGGATAAATAAAATGTGTTATATCTATACAATGAAATATTTGACCATACAAAGGAATAAACTAACTGATGCTGCTGCAACATGGATGAACCTTGAAAACATGCTACACGAAAGATGCCAGACACTTAAAAGGCCACAGATTGTATGATTTTATTAACTTAAAATTTTAGAATAGGCAAATCTATGGTGACAAAGTAGATTCATAGTTGCCAGGGGCTAGAGGAAGAGGGCAATCAGGAGTTACTGCTAATAGGTATCTTGAGCTTTTGGGGATGATGAGAATGTTCTAAAATTAGATAATAAGGATGGTTGCACAAGTGTGAATACAGTAAAAACCATTGAATTGCATGCTTTAACAAGTTGATCCTTACAATATGTGAATTTTATCTCAAGCTATTTTAAAAATAAATAGTAGTAGATTATGTATCCTCTATGCCCATCAGTTCCAAGTACTGTTGGGTACTAACATTTAATCCTCACAACAAAGCTATAAAGTAGGTAGAATTTTGCTTATTTTACAGATGACGAAACAAAGGCACGCAGAGAAATTACTTGCCAAAAATAAGAAAGTTGGAGGCCATGATTCAAGCTTAGGCAGCCTTGCTCCAAGACCCATGTGCTACACCATACTGCCATTCATTAATAATTGGATTGACCTGTTGTGTAGTTTATGAATCGATTCTATTTATTTCCTGATTTTAGGCACCCAAAATGTAAGATTTGATGGAGAATATAAAGCTTTGACATTAAACTAGTTATAGCATTGACAGAAAACAGAAGATCATGCTTGCCAGTGTAAGTGAATGAATAGAATAACTAGTGAAGAAGATAGCTGTGTAGTACTGGACTTATAACACTTAGGCTTGTTGCAGATCCTTTTGTTGCCTCGCATTTGTTTTTTGTTGTCAAAAATGTAAGGTTTCCTTTTCTCAGTAGCTAGCTTTTTTCTTCCTTTCACATGTTGATCATATGCTGAGGAAAGTGCAGAAATTTGTACATCTTTGATGCATGGAAAACTCATAGGGACCTGAAACTTCCTGGCTGACCAGATATTTCCACTGTTCTCAACTCCTCTATTTGTAGATAAAAAAACTGGAGGTTGACTTACCCAGGGTCAGAGTTAATGAGCAGAAAAGCTGGAACTCAAACCAGGTCCTCTGTCTTCTTTTCCGACTTCAGTGATGATCTTTGCAGGGCTTATCCTCAGATAACTCACGGTGTAGTAAGGGACCCACAGTGTCTTCCAGTACAGTATGATTCCTTCTACGGCATCCTACACTAAGGGTCATCACTTTCGGTAATGGAAAGCTTACAGCAGCCATTGTACTTTATTTTAGATAGCCCTAATTGTTAGAATAATTTTACTTGTATGAACTCTAAATCTGCTTTGCTTGTCCTAGTTTACCTATATTTCTCTTTGCCACTGTTGTCCATTATTGGACTTAGCTTCCCACCTCTTTGCTACTTAATCTTTATGATTTTTTTTCCCCCACTTACTGCCCAACACATTTATCAAAAAGCTTTCTCTGGCAAAGTTCCCTATAGTTTATTCCTTCAGTCTTTTAGCACATAGCTTAAATTGCTGTATATTGAAATTGAATGTTTCTTATTCATTTTACATACGTTCAGCATCCCTAATATTATAAACACTTGAGTCATGTTCGTTTATATCTCACTAACCCAAAATAGACATCTTGTCACTAAGTTAGAATATATTTCTCTTGAATAATTTGCATGTACTTAAATTTTAAATTGGGAACATTTTCAGATATGTTACTGTATCGGGGTGGTGTACATAGCTGGTCAGTAATGGACACTGTAGAATCTATGGAATTAATAGAAAAATTGCAGGGTTTTTTTGGTTTTTGTTTTTGTTTTTGTTTTTTTGAGACGGAGTCTCGCTTGTCGCCCAGGCCCAGGCTGGAGTGCGGTGGCAGGATCTCGGCTCACTGCAAGCTCCTCCTCCCATGTTCACGCCATTCTCCTGCCTCAGCCTCCCGAGTAGCTGGGACTACAGGCGCCTGCCACCACGCCCAGCTAATTTTTTGTATTTTTGTAGAGACGGGGTTTCACCATGTTAGCCAGGATGGTCTCAATCTCCTGACCTTGTGATCCACCAACGTCGGCCTCCCAAAGTGCTGGGATTACAGGCGTGAGCCACCGCGCCCGGCCTGCAGTGTTATTTTTTATAACATCACTACTTCCCTTTCTCAAGTGGCTTTACCATTTCATTAAAAGGCAGACCCTTGTAAACAAACAAAATACTCCTAGCAATATTTTTCTTGTACAGAATGTGCTTGTTAGCATTTCTTGATCTGTTTGTCCATCTGGCCATCTTTATGACGTAATATGCATCAACCTCCTATTCTATGCCAACCACTATGCTAGAGGTTTCTAATATATCATCTCATTTCATATTAGAAGCCCTAGTTATCCCTGTCTATTTAGAGTTAAGGAAATGTAGCTCAAGTGATTTCAAGAAATTTGCCCGAGATTACCTAGCCACAGGGGCAGAGCACAGCTGGTGTCTGAATCCAGGTGCTTTTTTTACTTCAACTATACTGTTTCAATTAAGTCATGTATAAGATGCCTTATACTTCATAATAGGGTCTCTCATATGCTGTCTGTGTAAATAATTGCCATAAGCATGTGAGATAGATAAACTTCTGCCTTACAAATAAGGAAATTTAGTTTCAGAGAGATCAGTTTACTCCAGATCCAAGTTCAGAAAATAGAACTAGGGACTAGGAAGAACTCACATATTTTGTTTCCGTGCTTTTTCTGCTATATTATTAATGTGTTCTTATGCCTTCGAAGACCTCTAAAATCACACAGCTGTCTCATTGAGACAACTTAACTTCCCTCTTTCACCTATTCTCGGCTATATTAGTCTGATTGAGCTGTCAAAATACCATAGACTGTATGACTTAAAGGACAGAAATTTATTTCTCTAAGTTCTGAAGGCTGGGAAGCCAAGATCAAGGTGCTGTCAAGGTAGGTTTCCTTTCGAAGCCTTTTCTCCTAGCCTGTGAGCAGCTGCCCTGTCACTGCTCACATGACCACTTCTTTGTATGCATTTACACAGCACGAACACAAGCTCTTGGTGTCTCTTACAAGGGAAGTAATCCCACGAGACCAGGGCCCCACCCACATGACTTCACCTAACCCTACTTACCTCTGTATTAGTTTGTTCTTACGCTGCTATAAAGAAATACCTGAGACTGGGTAATTTATACAGAAAAAAGGTTCAGTTGGCTCACAGTTCTACAGGCTGTACAGGAAGCAAGCCAGCATCTTTCTGGGGAAGCCTCAGGAAGCTTTTACTCATGGCAGAAGGCAAAGTGGGAGTGAGACACCTTATGTGGCTGAGCAGGAGGAAGAGAGAGAGAAGGGGGAGGTGCTACACACTTTTAAACAGCCAGATCTCATGAGAACTCAGGACAGTACCAAGGGGAAAATCCGCCTCCATGACCCAGTCAGCTCCCACCATGTAATTCTCACCTCCAGCACCAGAGATTACATTTCAACATCAGATTGAAGGGGACACAGATGCAAACCATATCACTGCTCAAAAGTCCCATCTCCATATGCTAATATTGTCACATTGTGGGTTAGAGCTTTAACATATGAATCTGGGGGCATGGGACACAAACATACAGTCCATATATTAGCTTACCATCAGAGTCCCTGACTGTCTTTTGTGCATGCTTGGGCTATTAGAGCTGAAAACCAGGGATTCAAAGACAGAGGAACTAGTTCAGAGTGAGTAATTGAGTGTTGTGGAGTAGATGGCATTGGAGACAAGGTAAGGAAATTCTGAAGAGATTGTATATAGGAAAGAACTTGATTCACTAAAAGAGGTAAAGAAGCAAAGGGGCTGCTGTAGGACCGGGATTTATATCAGCCACCAAGATACGAGGTATGTGTTATTGTGACAGTGTTCATCTTGCAGCCTTACTAGTGTACTGTGTAATCAAACTGTAGCTTGTGCTAAGAACTCCCTAAAGATTAAATGAGATAATGTTCTCTCATTTGGTAAATTCTAATTTGAAACAAATGAAGATACTTCATTTGTTTTTGTATTTGCCAAGTTAGTATTTGCCAACATACTAACTTTAAAGACTAAAATACATTTCACATGGGCAGTGGAGAATAGGGCTTTCTGAAAAATAGACTTAAGTAGTAGAAGAAGCAGAGTTGGCTGGTACTGTGTTTGAAGAGAAATAGAAAGTTTTGACACACCCATTTTTGCCCTCAAAATGGAGGCTTGTAAATGGAAGCTTATAAAACCTTTCTTGTCAAGAAAGAAAGGGTAGCTGATTGGTTTTATAAGCTTCCATTTACACCTAAGCTCTTTCCTGTTAATGAACTCTCGATGATGTGATGTGTCTTTCTCAGGATTGCTAAATAGCAAAGAAATTTGAGCCAAACTTGTTTAATAATTGTTTCTCAGAACTTTATTTTCAGTTTTTTTGACAGATCACTGTGATATATAACATAACATTGATTGTATTACTGAAAAATGTACATGTGCAGGAAAGGAAGTTAGAGATGAAATTTAGGAAGTGAGATACAGCCTCATTCAGAGACAGTATCCATTAAATACAAAATGAGAATTACCATTGCCTTCTATATTACAAGTAGGAAAAACCCTGAAGTGTATATAATATTAAGCTTTTACATGAACTCAGCTGCGTGAGTATTCATTTTAGAAGATCTCCATGTTAGTTTTTTATAAAGAATTCAAATTTGACCCCTAGAATCCTCCCAGAACCTTTATTAAAAGCATATTTTAAAATTCTGGCAATAAGTCATTAACTATTTAGTATTTTTGTGGTTTACAGTTTTTGAATAGGTCCGTCTTGTGGAACTGACAACATTGTCCCAGCTACAATTATAGTAAGCGTATTTTAGAATTTAATACCACCCTCATCTTCTGCATGTACACATGCACCTCTTGTTCCCCCCTACATACACATGCTGTATACAGAGGGCAGTAGTTAAGGACTATCAGATTTAGGTGCCTGACCTTCAGCTCCAGTTAAGAACTAAAATTAGATCCTTGTGGAATATGTATCCAGTGACGTTCATCACAGAAGAGTGTAGACATAACCTTGAGAGGTCAGGGAAACATCATCCAAGGGAGCCTGCCTTAACTACAAAAATTCCTTTGACATCTCATTTTTTATCTTAAAAATTCATGTAATAACTTATGTAATGAGATTTATAATACATTCATTTATTTTTATGTAGAAATCCCCTACCCCAAATAAATCTTTTAGTAAAATAGTGGTTGAAGAATATGTACCAAAATTACCCTATGACTTTAAATATCCCTGGTACTGGGCCACATCTCCCAGATGAATGTGCATAACCTATTTTAAGATTAGGGTCTATCCCATCACTATAGGAGTACTGGTAGATTCAAGTGAGTATAATTCAAGCACGTGGCTAACACTGTAGTCATAATGGGCAAAAAAGCAGGGAAGGAGGAGTCTATTCTATTATCTATTCTATTTTATTAAAGGGAAAGTGGCAGACTGTAAGGATAGGTATTTCACTGCCACTACAATATGAGAATTCTTTTTTTTAAGTAGAACCATGTTTAAGGATTTAGATCTGTTTATTTAAGGAAAACAAAAATCTGTTCTCAGAAATTCCCGTCACTGGCCTAGTTTAGCCCAGAATTGCTCTTAATGTTAGGAACACTCATTTTTGTTTTAGTTCTTGTGTATTACTACATACCAGTAAAAGAGAGTAGGACTGAGTCAAATAAGAATTTGAGTCCTCTTTCCCACTGTAGCATTCTCTGCTACATTAAGCAAATCATTTAGCCTATCTGGGAGTCAGTTTTCATATCTATAAAATGAGAAGGATACCCTCTTGTCCTAAGTATGTTAATAGGTGTTATTTTTTGAAAGAGTTCTGTGGTCAAAGTAAGGAAATATCAGCTTTAAAAAAATGAACAGGGCTGGGCACAGTGACTCAAGCCTACAATTCCAGCACTTTGGGAGGCAAAGGTGAGGGGATTGCTTAATTAAGTCCTGGAGTTTGAAACTGGCCTGGGCAGCATAGCAAGACCCTGTCTCTAAAAGTTAAAAAAATAGCTGAACACAGTTAATTGTACCTCTATTCCTAGCTACTTGGGAGGCTGAGGCAGGAGGATCCTTTGAGCCCAGGAGTTCGAGGTTACAGTGAGCTATGATCATGCCATTGTTCTCCAGCCTGGGTGACAGAGTGATGATACCCTGTCTCAAAAAAAAAAAAAAAAAAAAAGCAAGTTTCTTTTCCATAATACATGAGAGAATCTTTGGTGGTTTGGTATGCCTTATAAGTTTCCCAAGCTTATTTGCCTACAAACCCCATTTTTATAGAATCTTTTGTACTGCTAGTGTTTGTTAATGGTAAGTGATCATTATAGCACCTTCTCTTAACATTCTGATTCTAGAAATTAGACACATTTTGTTTGGCTGTTCAGCTCGTTTCTAGACTGAAGTTATCCTAGGGTTACTAACAAGTTGAACTCAATGCTTGTAATGTGTGTGTATCCTGCCCTTTTTTCCAGCTAGTACTGCAAAGTTACTGCATTTTCCTGTTTCTTGTAAATAACACAAACATTATTCCTTGTCTTTTGCAGTTTTTCACTTTCTCTGTTCCCCTTTGTTTCAGTGTATTCAATTATTGGCCCATTTTTATTTTAAATTAATCTATTCATCTTTATCTGAGTTTCAACAACTAATAGTAAAGATTTCTGAAACCCTCAGCCCATTAAATCCTTTTGAGAAACACTAATGTTGGAGAGAATACTATGTCACTTCTACATGTGGGCTTATTTCAATCAGAAAAACAAGCCACCTTTAAAATGTTGCTATTGGTTAAGATCTTTAATTATAGGTCTTGTTCTTAAAAATGTAAAATTTTAACTCTTACTGTGTACCATCATTTCATTTAATAAAACAGCATTGTAATAGAAGGAGTATTATCCCCATTTTATAGGTAATGAGACTAAAGCTCAGAGAAACCAAGTAACTTGTCCATATCTCACAAATAATAAATAGCAGTCATAACCAACTTATATTCTCTCTATTATACCTTGTAGCTTCTTATTAAAACATGTGATAATACTATATGTGGCATATGTATTGTAGTTATAATGATAAGTAACATTTATTGACTAATTCTAGGGCAGCACATACACATCATCTCATTTAACTCCCTCAATAACCCTATGAGGTAGGTACTTTTTTTTCTTTCTTTCTTTTTTTTTTTTTTTTTTTGAGACAGAGTCTCGCTCTCTCACCCAGGCTGGAGTGCTATGGCAATGAGTGCTCTGCTCACTGCAACCTCTACCTCCTGGTCCCAGGCGATTCTCCTGCCCCAGCCTCCCTCATGAGTAGCTGGGATTACAGGCGCCCACTACCATGCCCATCTAATTTTTGTATTTTTAGTAGAGACGGGGTTTCACCATGTTGGCCAGGCTGGTCTCGAACTTCTGACCTCAGGTGGTCTGCCCACCTTAGCCTCCCAAAGTGCTGGGCATGAGCCACCATGCCCGGCGTCAAGTAGGTACTATTATACCAATTTTACAGGTAAGGAAATAAAGAAATTGGTCAACTTAAAGTCATACAACTGAAGTAAGTGGCAGCTGGGAATCGAAACCAGAGCTTTAATAACCTATTAAATGTTTGGAAATAATATTCTATAGCACACAGTGCTTTGAAGATGTCATATCCTAGTGTGTATGTTTGTAAATATTCTACATATTTGACAGCATCTTTGTGCCTGTGGAAGAAGAGAAATGTGTTAGACCCTGCCCCCGCCAAAGCTGATAAGAGAGATAACTCTCCGTGAATATAATTCAAGGTCAGAGGCTTAAGTGCTATAAAAGTGCTACCGATTAAGTATTCTGGATTTAGAGGTGGAAGGGATTACTTCCTGCTGGGGGATGGTGAAAAAGATAGCATTTGATTTGAAGGGAGGAGTGATTTAAGAAGGTTGGGAGGACATTTTGAATACAGGAAGTAACATGAGAAAAGGCACAGAAGTTTGGACAAGCATTAGAGGTAGATTATGGTGCCTAGATCAAGGATATTATGGCAATAAGTAGTTGAATGTGAGTTTTAGAAAGGTGAGTTATGGGGGATTGGTCCCCTTCCTAGTTAATGTGTTTGGATGTGTTTTATTTCAGGTATCTACTATGAGATAGTTAAAGAGAAATGTCTACCAGGCAGCAACATTTTCTTTTTGCTGCCAACTTTAGGAAGCAAGTCACCTATCTCAGAAATAAAAGATACCACCATCAACCAAGTTATACAAGTTAGAAATCTATGAGGTTCCTTGCCTCCTCTTTCTTCTTCATTCTTGACCAATCATTCCACCAAATCGTTCAGTCAATTCTGCACTCTTAAAATCTTTCCTCTGCTGGGTGCCATGGTTCACTCCTGTAATCCCAGCACTTTGGGAGGTGAGAAGATCACTTGAGCTCAGGAGGTCGAGGCTGCAGCAAGTCATAAAGGCACCACTGCACTTCAGCCTAGGTGACAGAGTGACACCCTGTCTCAAAAAAAAGAAAAAAAAAAACAATAGCAGCAACAAAAAAACCTCTGTAATTTTCCCAGTTTCATTACCACTGCCTTAGTTCAGCCCGCCATCATCTCTCTTACTGCAACAACCACTTAACTGCCTTGCTTCTGGTCCTGCTCCCCTTTTCTTACTCATTTTCCACATTATCATCAGAGTAATATTTCCAAAATACAAATCTAATGTCATTTTCCTGCTTAATACTCTGCAGTAAGTTCCCCATTTCCTTCTGGATTAATTCCAGACTCTTCATTCTTCTCATATAAACATGGACTAGTATATTTTCTCTTTAAAAAAGAAAGAACAGCCTTTGTTGACCTTACATTTCCTCTTATTGTCAGCCCATTTCTCTGTTTGTCTTACAATAGCATCTTGAAAGGTATCTACTTCTCTCTCTTTTTTACCTCCCAGTTACTCTTCAGAAACTGTTTTTTTGTTTGTTTGTTTGTTTGTTTGTTTTGAGATGGAGTTTCGCTCTTGCTGCCCATGCTGGAGTGCAATGGTATGATCTTGGCTCACTGCAACCTCCGCCTCCCGGGTTCAAGCGATTCTTCTGCCTCAGCTTCCTGAGTAACTGGGATTACAGGCATGTGCCACCATGCCTGGCTAATTTTTTGTATTTTTGGTAGAGACAGGGTTTCTCCATGTTGGCCAGGCTGGCCTCGAACTCCCAACCTCAGGTGATCCACCCGCCTCGGCCTCCCAAAGTGCTGGGATTACAGGCATGAGCCACCACGCCGGTCCCCAGAAACTGTTTTTATCAAGGCCATTTGTGATCTAGCATTGCCAGGTCTTTATGCTATTTGACCTTTCATCTGCATTTCAAACAGTTGACCATTCCCTCCATAAAATATTTTCTGCCATCTTGTGTTCCAGAACACCGCACTGCTAAATTTCCTCTTGCTAATACCTCTTTACCTCCTTTATCAGTTTTTCTTTTCCACAGCCCCTGAGTGGTAGCATCTTTCATGGCTTTTAGTCCCCATTTTCTCTATATGTTTTTCTCTAGGCAATCTCATCCACTTTTATAACTTAAGAATGCCCTTATTCATATAGAAAGCATAGATAACCCTGATGGCTGCTTAGGGCTCCAGCCATATACATTCAGCTTCCTATTTGACATCTCCAGTTACCACAAACTTAATGTGACCTTACAGAATTTTCCTTCAAACCTGTTCTTTCCCCAGTCATCCCCTTCTCAATAAATGGTACTATGTTGGCTTAAGCCAGAAACTTCCCTCTCCCCCACAAATAGTAAGTCCTATCAATTTTCCCTCTAAAATATATACCAAATCCGTTCACTTGTCTCCCTCTCCACTGCTACCACTCTAGTTGAAAGTATGTTTGTTCCAGTCCAACCCATTTTCCACACAGCGATGGTGATTTTTTAAAAATCATTTAATTGGATTATATCTCTCTTTTACATAAACTCCTTTAGTGACTTTTCATAGTATTTAAAAAGTAAAGTCTGATCTTATCATGGCCTGTAAGACGCCACATAATCTGGTCCTTGCTTACTTTCCAGTTTCATCTCACAGCACTTTGCCTCCAACATCACCCACCTTAGCTTTCAGGACCTTAAACAAACCAGGCTCTGTCTATACTGTTTTTTCTCTTTCTTCTTTCCCCCTTCCCTTTCCTTCCCTCCTTCTCTCTCTCTCTCTTTTTCTTTCTTTCTGTCTCTCTCTCCCGCCCTCCCCCCCTTCCTTCCTTCCTTCCCTCCCTCCCTCCCTCTTCTCTTCCCCTTCCCTTTCCCTCTTCCCTCTTCCCTCTTTCCTCAGAGTTTCGCTCTGTAACCCGCGCTGGAGTACAGTGGTGCGATCTTGGCTCAGTGCAACCTCCATCTCCCAGGTTCAAGCGATTCTCCTGCCTCGGCCTCCTGAGTAGCTGGGACTACTGGCACATGCCACCACACCCAGCTAATTTTTTTGTATTTTTAGTAGAGATAGGGTTTCACAATGTTGGCCAGGATAGCCTCGATCTCCTGACTTCATGATCCACCCGCCTCAGCCTCCCAAAGTGCTGGGATTACAGGCGTGAGCCACCGCACCCGGCTACTATTCTTTCTTCTACTCTTTGCACATTTAGCAGCTTCTCACTATCAGAACTTGGTCTAAATATAACTCTATCTAAAGTTGATATTTTCCCCAGTTATTTGCTATCAAAATATCCTGTTAATTTCCCTTATATTTACTTAACATTTTAGCACCAGAATTATATCTCTGTTCACACTGTGTACCCATCACCTAACACAATGCCTTGAATATGGCAGGTACTGAGAATATTTGTTAAAGGACTGAATGGAAATTGAACCTGTACCTTTCAGGTGTCATTTTAAATGATACTTCTTTAGGAAACTTTTCCCTGAATTGGTTTAATTCTCTCCCATGAGACTGGATTAGGTGCCTTAGATTTTTATTGCCATAATATTTTATGTTTAAATCAGTGGTCTTCATGGGAATAGGGTAGGTTTTCCCCTCAGGAGACATTTGGCAGTTTCTGGAGACATTTTTTATTGTGACGACTGGGTAATGGGAATATTACTGGCATCTAGTGGGTGGAGGCCAAGGGTGCTACCAAATGCCCTACAATGCACAGAACAGACTCCCAAAACAAAGAATTATCCAATCCAGGATGTCAGTTATGTTGAGGCAGATAAATTCTTGCTTAGATCTATTCAGTGCACTTATCATATTGATCCCTATCTTGTGTTTCTTTGTAATTCTCCTCTGTTCCACTTTAAGTTCCTTAGAAGTCTCACCACACTGGATTTATTAAAGGGAAATTAACAGGATATTTTGGTAGAAAATAACTTGGTAAATTCTTGATAGATGGCCGAGTAGATAAGAAAATGAATATACAAAGCAGCCATGGCACAACTAGGACAAGTTGGCCTAGATCCTGATATTAGATATAGAAAGCAGTTGCTTAGTGCTTGAGGTAAACTATAATATCTGTTGCTCATAGAATGATGGCACAGTTGAGTTTCTGTATGGTACATTGATGGGATGCCATATTTCAAAGCTGTATTATATTTAGGTTAAAGCTAAGTTGTTTTAACAAAGGGACCTCAAGATAGAAGTGGCTTACAAAATATGTGTTTATTACCTTCTCAAGTAATAGTTCTGAGATAATCACTCAGGCAGTGAATGACTCTGCTTTATTAATTTATTCAGGGACCTGGTTTCCTTTCAAGTTGTCAAATCATGCTTCACCATCTGAGCATTGTCTTAACCTAGACTGGACTGCCACTTTTAGGTTTAGGCTATAGAAGGGGATAAGACAGTGGAGAAGTCATACCCACTGTCTCAAAGAGCCAGACCTGGAAATGGCATAGATCATGTCTATACACTTTCATTCTACTGGCAAGAGCTCCATCATACAGCAGTGAAGAACAACTAGGGAGTGTGGTGTGGCTAGGTAGCCATGGGCCTTGCCACAGTTGTTACTGCATGAGAAAAGGACAGTGGGTTTTGGTGGACAACTATCAGTTTCCATCACAGTGTCTAACAAACTGTTAGATAAACCTACAGTCAGCCCTCTGTATCCATAGATTCAACCAACAGAGTTAAAAAATATTTAGGGGAGGTTGGGCGCTGTAGCTCACGCCTGTAATCCCAGCACTTTGGGAGACCAAGGCAGGCGGATCACCTGAGGTCAGGAGTTCGAGACCAACCTGGCCAACATGGTGAAACCCCATCTCTACTAAAATACAAAAATTAGTGGGGTGTGGTGGTGCGTGCCTTTAATCCCATCTACTCAGGAGGCTAAGGCAGGACAATCACTTGAACCTGGGAGGTGGAGGTTGCAGTGAGCTGAGATCATACCACTGCACCCTAGCCTGGGCAACAGAGCGAGCCTCTGTCTCAAAAAAAAAAAAAAAAAAATTAGGGGAAAAAAACCCCCAAAACAATGATATAGCAGTAAAAAATACAAATACAAAATACAGTATAACAATTAACGTAGCATTTACATTGTTTTGGGTATTATAAGTAGTTTAGAGGTGATATAAAGTATATGGGAGGTTGTGCAAAGGTTGTATGCAAGTACTATATACTATTTTATATTAGGGACTTGAGCATCTATGGATTTCGGTATCCATGGGGGTCCTGGAACTAGCCTTCTGAGAACACTGAGGGACACTATTTATGAAGCTTTATATTATTTATTTATTACTCTGGTATCTCAGTTTTACTACCTTATATAGTTGAAGAAAACTTATAAAGGATAAGAAGTGTTGTCTAGAACAGTGCTTCTCAAATTATTTGTGATGAAGGATCAAGGTCTTACATTGTTTGTTTTTCCCTAATTTGCAGTAGGCCAATACTTTTCTAAAATGCAATACAAATTAATCACTAAAAGAAATAATCATCAAATTACTATGAAAGTTTCTAAATGCATACTCTTCTTTATCCCTGTCTCACCTTATGTACCTATCTCAACATGACCTAGCAACAAGGAGTTGTTGAACTGGCACTAATCAGTAGACAACTCTTCTAAGTAACACTTGCCTCAAAAGTGTTTTCTAACAACCTATTTTGGATTACCAGAGTCTAGTAGATGAACTGTGGTATCAATCTTTTAAACAAAGGCATTTTCTTTATGTATAAAATTTTTAATTTTTTAATAGTTTTAGAAATCACCTCTTAAGATAGTATATAAATCTTGATAGATCATTTGAATGCTTACATATGCTTCATAGCGTATTTTGTTTCATAACTAAGCCAAAGATGATCCTTGTTTTATAGATTCAGAGTGAAAAAAAAGCCTACTATTCTGGAGCTCAAAGAAGGTTGCCTTAGAGGGCATTTAGTTTTAATGCATGGTGTGGAGGGAAAAAAAAAAGGCCTAATAAAGTGACATGCTCAAAATCACAATAAATTGGAGACAGCTATGGTATGATCATAATTTACAATGGAAATTACATTGGAATCAGATGATCTGGATTGAGTCCTGACCTTGTATTTCTTAGCCAAGTGGCTCCAGGCAATCTTAACGTTTTAAGAATTGTGTGGTGGGGCCGGGCGTGGTGGCTCAGGCCTGTAATTCCAGCACTTTGGGAGGCCGAGGTGGGAGGATCACCTGAGGTCAGGAGTTCGAGACCAGCCCGGCCAACATGGCGAAACCCCGTCTCTACTGAAAATACAAAAATTAGGCAGACGTGGTGGTGTGTGTCTGTAATCCCAGCTACTCAGGAGGCTGAGACAGGAGAATCACTTGAACTCCAGAGGCGGAGGTTGCAGTGAACTAAGATTGTGCCACTGCACTTCGGCCTGGGAGACAGAGAAGACTCTGTCTCAAAAAAAAAAAAAAAAAAGAATTGTGCAGTAAGCATTTCTTAGATTGAGAAATATAAAAGTTTTTTGTAAACTGTAAAGCACATAAGCAAAAAATATTACAGGTGACACATCCCAAATCCTCAAACCTGAAATCTCCAAAATTCAAAACTAAAAAGAAAAAATACCTATTTATGGGGTATATGTGATACTTTGACACAAGTGTACACAATGTGTAATGATCAAATCAGGGTAATTGGGATATCCATACTCTCAAACATTTAACATTTCTTTGTGTTAGGAACATTCCAGTTCTGTTCTTCTAGTTCTTTTGAAATATACAATAAATTATTGGTAACTGTAATTGACCTGTTGGGCTACTGAACACTAGATCTTATTCCTTCTATCTAATGGTATTTTTGTACCCATTAACCAGCCCCTCCATATCCACCCCCAAGCCATCTCCACTACCCTTCTCAGCCTCTGGTGGCCATCATTCTACTCTCTATCTCCATTAGATCTTTTTTTTTAGCTTCCATATGAGTGAGAACATGCAATACCTGTCTTTCTGTGCCTGGTTTATTTCACTTAACATAATGTCCTACAGTTCCATCCATGTTGTTGCAAATGACAGGACATAATTTGGAACTATTTTGAGTGCCGACATGATATTCAAAGGAAATGCTCATTACAGGATTTTAGATTTGGGCTGCGCAACCAAGTAAGTATAATGCAAATATTTCAAAATCCAAAGAAATCCAAAACACTTCTTCTGATCCTAAGCAGTTTGATTAAAACATACTCCACGTGTGCTATAATTATTAAAATTGTGAAGCCATTTCTTTTAATGGTAAACCAACATTGTTCTTTCTGGACTCTGCTGCATTTCATGCTACAGATTCATTGAGAACAGGAGTCATATTTAATACTGCATCCATTTAAAAGTATGTTTTACAAGGACTCTAGCAATATGAAAAATGCTTATTATGTTATATTTAAAAGTTAGGAAGCAAAATTATGTGCACATGATGATCATACCTGTGTGTTAAAGTAATAATGCATGTTACTGAAAATCAAGTAAATTAACTAAGGATCAAGCCCTCTGTCCACTGTGTATAAAATATACCAGTTCATATAATTAAGGATTTTTTTCTATTTTCTTTAATAGTTTTATTCTGTATTTTAAAGAGCATATACATGTAAGTAACTTAAACTCTTCAGAAAAAAGAACTTTGTATGAAGGTGCATACTTTCTGCTACTTCTATGAAAAGACTTTTACCCTGGGGGATGAACCACCCTACCAATACAGTCACAAGAATAGCGTCTACTACTTTCTTTCCTTCTTAGAAAGGGAAAGTGTCAAGACATTATTAAAAGACCTCTAATCTCAAATGCTTGAGATTTAGGGAACTTAATTTATTTCGAATTGGGGAGAGGGTGCTAAGATTAAGAAGAAATAAAACATAATGATAGTCACCATTAAAGAGTGCTTATTATGTCCCAGCATGTATTTTATAACATCCCTGTGAGATACGGATGTTATTCCCCCCGCCCTTTTTTTTTTTTTTTTTTGATCCACCCACCTCAGCCTCCCAGAGTGCTGGGATTATGGGTGTGAGCCACCATGCCTGGCCTCCCATTTTTTAAAAATGGGAAACTGAGACTAAGAAGTGTCTAAATCATACAGCTGGTTTAAAAAAAAAGGTCACACAGTGGCAAACCCAGGTATTAAACTCAGGTCTTTGATTTAAAAGCCACCATAATACATTTTCTTCTCTTGTGAAAAAGATGTCCCTTCCACCTTCAGAGAATTTTTAGTAGTTGAGGCAAACTCATAAAAAGAAAACTAACAGGATGGATGTGCTAAGCACCAAATGATTGCTACAGATTTGTGGTTTAGGTATCCCTTAGAAAGGAAGAATGTTGAGGTCTGAAGTGATTAGGGAAATTTTTATGTTGAAAATGGGTTTTAAGCTTAGTCTTCGAGAATTGCTAAAACTTAAATAGAAAAGGAAAAGGACTGATGTGTAGAGGGAGGCTGTAACAAAGCAAAAAAGCTCAATATGAGATAATTTGGAAAGGAATATAGCTAAAGAGGAAAATTTGATAAGAATAGTATGAAAGAAAACACAGAGCAGGTTAGCAGATCTTAAGTGCCAAACTGAGGACTTTGACATTTTACCTGATAATAATGTGTGACAGATAACCTGTACTGAACATTTATCACTTGCCAGGCACTGCCCTATTTGTTGTACATGCATGATCTCATTTAATTCTTGCAGTAAATGAGGTCCAGAGACAAGTAACTTGCCAAGGCCACAATTGTTCAGAAGAAGAGCCAAGATTTGAATATAAACAATTTAAATTCAGAACTTCTGCTCTTAATTACCACACTGATTTGGTTTTAGAGTCCATGGTAGATTGAACAAATTTCAAGCCCAGGATCAGTGACCTTAAACAAGTAATGTGCCTCCCACCTTTGGCAGTTTTTCACATTTTAGTTCAGAAAAGTGATGTGACGATAGAAAATGACATCTCATTCCTGTCCCTGCTGCCCTTACACATCTTTAGCACATGGCAGCGAAGGAGAAGTCAAGGTAACGTGCTAATGGCTTTCAAGTCTGCCTGCTTTTCTGTGTTCGTCTGGTTAGGTATTCTCAGTTAACCCTTGACCCCAACGTCCAAATTATATCAGTCCATTGTTAATCATAGTTCAGTGGTCCTCACATTGTGGATTCTGGACCAGCAGTAGCATCAACTAGGAATTGTTAAAAGTCCCATTTCTGGACCCTCATCCCAGACCTACTGAATCAGAAACTCGAGGGATGAGGTGCAACTGTCTGTTTTTTAAAAGTCCTTTAGGTGATTATGATGCATGATGAAGTTTGAGAACCACTGTTAAAGTCCACTATAGGATTTCAGTTCAGGAGCAAACTACTAAAAAGTTTTCAGCAATCCTTGAGGGGTAGATGTGGTGGCAGGGCATACCATGCTGAAGGAACAGTGGAGGAAAGACTCAGGATGTATCATGGTCAGGGACTGGGGGTCAATTTGGAACATCTGAAGAAGAAACAGTGTGTGTTTGCATTGTGTGTATCAGACAACAGTAGGAAAGGGGAAACTAGGCCCATTTCAGCAACATTCTGTGGGCAGCAGGGAGGTATGAAAGGTGTTTGAGGAGAGCAGAGCATGTGTTAGGAAGAGTAAAATCAACTTAAATAGTTACAGCACAGAAAAGTACTGATAGGGCAAAATAAAGGGGAAATACAAGAGTACCTTTGAAACACGGAAGTAGTACACAAACTCAACAGATAGAAGAACTATAAAGAATGCTGCCTAGTCAACCACTTTTATTTGTTCCTGATAATATTCCTTAAATAGAAATTACTGTATTGAGTAAAGCATTAAGTATGTTGATTAAATATCACTTTCATTGTTTTTTATGTTTTTGGTTCTAAAAATTGTAATTTGAAAAAAGAGAGTCATTGTCCAAAAAGTGGTATTACTTTTCAAGAGATATAGCAAAAAACTGTGCAACAGTCACCATGTGAGGTAAGTCTGTAGTGAGAAATGGTGTGTTCAAGAACAACTGTGATTAAAAACTGTGCAAAAAAATCTTGTCTTTGCTTGCTAGATGATCTTCTACAAGCTTTTAGATGAGGCAGTTTTTAACTAAAAATTTTGTAGGCATCTTTAATCTCTTTCATGTCCCAGAGTTTCTCAGTCCATTTGGTTTATGTATAGCCCTGGCTATTCCAATTTGTCTTCGGGCTCTGCTGTTTTTCTTTCTTGAGTCTGAAGTTATTAGGAAGAAAAGTGCCATAGTGCCCATAGGTTTTCTTTTTACTTTTATTGTTGCTGTTATTTTTAGTTTAGAATGGAAGAAAGATATTTGTGTGCTGTTAGACATGTAGAACTCCGAATTCACAAATGTAATATTTTATAATACATTACATGTTTCCCAACTTAAGGAGGAAGGCAGATATTTCCTTCTTGAATGAAATTGTGTGGAAGCAAAGGTGATCTGACTCCACCCCCAGGAATATACCACATATGAAGTAGTATGTAGAATGTATTTTTTTGTCTTGAATGTGAAAGGTCTAAATATGGAGAAAATTTTCCCTGTTCTGTATACTTTTAATAATGGGCACATTATACTTTCTGCTATCCCCAAACTACATTCAAAAAAAGTACTTTAAAAATGATATTAAAATATTAAAAGAAAGTCCTTTCTAATTATCAGGTATGGTAAGGATATAATTGACAATGTTATGAAATTTTTTTTTGGCTTATCAGGTAAAGTTCCTTTCCACATCTATTTAAAGAACGTAATACAATCATCCCTCTGTGTCGTGCAGTCTGCATCTATGGATTTAATCAATTGTAGATTGAAAATACTCAAGGAAAAAAAGGATAGTTGTGTCTGTATTGAACATGTACAGACAAACTTTTCTGTCATTTTTCCTTAAATAATACAACCATTTACATAGCATTTACATTGCATTAGATATTATAAATAATCTAGTGATGACTGAACATATACAGGAAGAAGTGCATAGGTTATATGCAAATACTATGCCTTTTTTTTTTTTTGAGACAGTCTCGCTCTGTTGCCAGGCTGGAGTGCAGTGGCACGATCTTGGCTCACTGCAACCTCCGACTCCCTAGTTCAAGTGATTCTCCTGCCTCAGCCGCCCGAGTAGCTGGGATTACAGGCACGTGCCACCATGCCCAGCTAATTTTTTGTATTTTTAGTAGAGACAGGGTTTCACCATGTTAAGCAAGATGGTCTCAATCTCCTGACCTCGTGATCCGCCTTCCTCAGCCTCCCAAAGTGCCGGGATTACAGGCATGAGCCACTGTGCCCATCCTTCTATACCATTTTATATAAGATACTTGAGTATCTGTGGATTTTATTATCTGCAGAGGGTTCTGGAATCAATCCCACACAGATACCAAGGGATGACTACATTTTAAATGGGCATTTTTGTAGCTGATGACTATGTGCACATAGCCTAGGTTTCCTGACAAGATTATAATGTGACCCACAGGCAGCCTCTTTTTATTAAAGAGTTAAGTCTGATGATAGATGAATAGAAATTTTGTAAAATCTTATATTGGTAGTAGTAGTTGTTGTTTTTATAAGATATAAGGGAGTACAGAAACGTTCAGCAATGGAGTAGTTGGTAGCTGCTTGCCTCACATGTAAGGGTAAGCTTGAGAGACCCAGACCTGCAGTTCGTAGAGAAGAAAGCTGACATTGAATTTTGAGGGAATGGTCAGTGATCCTTAAATCTGGCAATGGTATTAAAAAAACCTCTTTAGGAAATAAAGATATTTGGGTTCATTCTAGAATTGTTTTTGAGATATTGATAGCAAGGTTTGGAACCAGAACTACTACATATATTTGTACGATCTGTGCCCTACGGCAAGAGAACAGAAGAAAGCTAAAATTCTGTACACAATCTGAGCTTCCCAAGCTATGTGTGCTTTTTAATAATTTGCCCACCCAATGGGAACTTTTTTCTGTAGTTTGTATACTAGGAGGAGTCACCTTTTTGCAATTGGCTCAAGGCTTAATATATGCTAATTCAACTGTATTTGGAACCTAACACTTGGAATAATTTTTTATCAATTTGTCAGCAAAAGTTCTTCTCTGGGGTTGTTTGATGATTAAATATTATTAGATCTTAGCTAAAGGGGGTTCTAGGGTTTCTGAAACATGGGACTGCTGCTAAAGAACTATAAATTCAGAAGCAATAGCGCAACTAAAACTCAGCAGAAATGCATACTTCTTTAAATCTTTTTGCAAGAGCCTGTACTCTGGACAAATAGGAACCAATTCTTGAGGCGTTAATCTTTATTTCTGGGAAGGGAACAGCTATGATTCAAACTGATTGTCTTCCATCCTGATGGTGACCTTATATTTCAGTCTCTAACATTCCGTGATTTAAAAAATAATAAAAACGTTTTCTATCTGGATTTTTAACTGTTGTTAAATACATTGGCAGAGAAACATTCTGTGTCAAGTCATTTGAGCCAAATAATGATTTTTGCATACTCTTCTTGTTTTTCAGAAACTCTGTGAAGGCATATTTAAAGTCCTTATAAAGGACATCCCAACAACATGTCAAGTGTCGTGCCTGGAAGTACTCCGCATTCTCTCTAGAGACAAAAAGGTTTTAGTTCCTGTAACAACTAAGGAAAATATGCAGATACTGCTGCGACTAGCCAAACTAAATGAGTTAGATGATTCTTTGGAGAAAGTATCAGAGTTCCCAGTTATTGTGGAGTCATTAAAATGTCTGTGTAATATAGTGTTCAACAGTCAGATGGCACAGCAGCTCAGCCTGGAACTTAATCTTGCTGCAAAGCTCTGTAATCTCCTGAGAAAGTGCAAGGACCGGAAATTTATCAATGACATTAAGTGCTTTGACTTGCGCTTGCTCTTCCTTCTGTCACTTTTGCACACCGACATCAGGTCACAATTGCGCTATGAGCTCCAGGGACTACCGCTGCTAACCCAGATCTTGGAAAGTGCCTTTAGCATCAAGTGGACCGATGAGTATGAATCGGCCATAGACCATAATGGACCTCCTCTCTCACCTCAGGAGACGGACTGTGCCATTGAGGCCCTCAAAGCTCTCTTCAATGTGACAGTAGACAGTTGGAAGGTGCATAAAGAGGTAAGGCAGAGAAGGCTATTTTTATCTACCTGAAATTTAATTGGTCTGGGGCATCCCTAGAGTTTCCTGCAAGAGAAGAATACAAGTTGGGAAGTAGAAAAAGTTCCCACTTCTCCCATTAAGCAATTGTATTACCCAGGATGTACTTCTTAACCATTGTAAGTCTTATTCTTTCCATTTGTGTGATAACACCTATCAGAATAGGTATAAAAATGGACTACTATTTTGTAAGTTGCCAAATATAGTTTTCTGAGTTGCATTATTGTCTCTTTTTAAGAGTGCCTCTTTCAGGAATAAGGTTTAAATGATAAGATTTGAGGGGAAGCAAAACAATGTGGTTGATAAAGCTATAGGCATTTTCAGTGGCTGCCATCTTAAAGGAAAGTTAAGACAGATCAAGCCAGTTGAAGTTGATCAATCAGAATTAGTGTCTGCTCAGGAGAGTAGAAGATGCTCTGTGTATGCCTATCGTCCCAGTCTCCAGGGGGTTTCTCTATAGTGTTAGATAACTACCAGAGGTATAGGACCACAACTAGATATCTGTGCTCATATATAAGTTCTAGAAAACAAGCTGATTATGCCAGAGTGTGGGGAAGGTTATTTTAAACCACCTGACTTATTTCTAAACAAAGATCTTTCTTCACTGTGGCTTGGACCCTTCAGCAACCCAAAGTGAGGCAGATTTGATAGTTTACATTTGAGTACCTATAAGAACAATATGCTAAATAGGAAACTTAGTTTAAGGAAGTCAACAAATTAAGTGAAGTAGACAAAAACTTTTTTCCCTCCTTCTGGAAGCATAACATGTCACATTTACTCTCTTTTTAGCTTTAAATAACTGTTGAAATTCAGCCCCTGCTGTAAAAAGAGAGAGATTTTGATGCCAGAGCAAATTGTCTTTTTTGACAATTGACTTTTAAGATTTAGGCTAACATTTGAAACACTTCTCACCCATGAGTAAAGATCTGTTTTTGCCAGCAGCCTACTTTAAAGGGATTATCTCAGTGCAGTGCTATAGTGGGAATATGCAGACATCTGAGTTTTAAAGCGCAAATAGGTCTGTATTTTGAAACTAAATATTTGAATATCAGTCCTAACAGCTGTTCTAGATGACTGTAGTATGGTCAGTTTTTCCTTGGACTTGGCAAGAAAAGATGTGGAAAGCCCACATGCTCCATTTATGCATTGAAACCAAATATTTGGAAGTATTTAAAATGTTATGTTTCTATGCTTATTTGGTACCTTCTATGGTTATTTTTCTTACGCTGTTTGTTTTGGGGTTTTTAAGTTCTCCATTTGAGACTTTAAACTCCTGAGACTGTTGGTTTGCCATTGTTAGAGCCCCCTGTTATTTAAATTATACCCAAAATAGTAGCTCACACTGTTCAGATTCCTGACAAAAAAGAGTGTAAAATTCAGTGAGTACACATCAGTATATGTATGAAATGGATGACAGGTAATAAATATCAGTATATTGAGATTATCCCTCATTAGTGTACTTCAGTTATAAGTAATATCGGAGCTAGAAGAAGCTTTAGAAAATGTTGAAGTAGCAAATACTCATTCTGTGTTATAGAATATTTAATCTCCAAAAGATACATGAAAAGGATCCGTAATCCTGGAGCGGGTATCTCTGACCTAGTACCCGTTGTGAGTCAGTTGATATAGCCATCATAAAATATATACATTTAATGTGACTCTGGGCTATTACTGAAGTGCTCAGAAATTTAAATACTATTGAACATAAGATTCTTGCCAACCCAATTAGATAAGAATGTCTTCATGAGTTTCCAGAGTCAACTTTTAGCAGACATTTAGTCATTCATTCATCCAATCAGTCTGTCAGTCAGTGAATATTTATGGTCAATTGCTAGACATTATGCCGAGCATTGTGTAATATTTTTGCAAACAATAGGCATTGTCTTTGCCTTCATGAAACTTCAGTTTTTTTAGGTGAGAGAGGTAATAAATCAGTAAACACATATATAATTCAAATTCTCTTAAGTGCTAGGAGAGAAAGAGCGCATTGATTGAGAATACTTAGTAAGAAAAATTTTCTGAAGGTGTCTCCTGAGATCTGAAAAGAGAACGATTTAGCCATTTGAAAAACCGGGGGATAAAAAATTGGGGGATGAACATTTTGTGGAAGTTAAACAGTGTATGAAAGACAGAGACCAAAGCATAGGGTACTTTCTAGTGAGGGACCCACAACGTGGCATAAAGAAAGGCTGTCACCAGAGTGCAAAGAAACTTACTACTTAAGAGCCCATTTACCTGGATTTTAATAGCTCCTTGATTGTCAGACAAAAGACAGTTTACTTCGATTGGGCAAGCCCCTAAAGAATTGCCAGAATTTTAAAACGGTGACTGAAATAAAAGGATATGGAAAACTTGTGGTACAGAAGAATCCAACTTTTAAAATAAACGTTATTTTCCTTTTTATGAAATAATATATGCTCATTGTATAATATCGAGGAAAAAGGCATATAAGCAATTAGAAAATACAAATTACCTGTAAACTCACCACTCAAAAGATAAGCACTTTTTTATTCTTTTTTCTTTTTTTTTTTTTTTGAGACAGTCTTGCTCTGTCACCCAGGCTGGAGTGCAGTGGCACAATCTTAGCTCACTGCAACCTCTGGCTCCCGAGTTCAAGCAATTCTCCTGCCTCAGCCTCCAGAGTAACTGGGATTACAGGCATGCGCCACCACGCCTGGCTAATTTTGCATTTTTAGTTGAGACGGCGTTTTACCGTGTTGGCCAGGCTGGTCTTGAACTCCTCACCTCATGATCCACCCGCCTCGGCCTCCCAAAGTGCTAGGATTACAGGCGTGAGCCACTGCGCCAGGCCTCTTTTTTTTTAGCTAAAGAAATAGGGTCTTGTCTGTTGCCTAGGCTGCAATGCAGTGGTGTGATCATAGCTCACTGCAGCCTCAAACTCTTGTGCTCAAGCTGTCCTCCCGAGTAGCTGGGACTATAAGTGTAGGCCACCACACTCAGCTAATTATTTTTTATTTATTTATTTATTTTTGAGATGGAGTCTTGCTCTCTCGCCTGGGCTGGAGTGCCGTGGTACGATCTCGGCTCACTGCAAGCTCCGCCTCCCGGGTTCACGCCATTCTCCTGCTTCAGCCTCCCAAGTAGCTGGGACTACAGGTGCCTGCCACCACGCCCTAAGTTTTTTGTATTTTTAGTAGAGATGGAGTGTCACTGTGTTGATGATCTCGATCTCCTGACCTTGTGGTCCGCCTGCCTCGGCCTCCCAAAGTGCTGAGATTACAGGCGTGAGCCACGGCACCCGACCTGTTTTAGTCTTTTAAGACATGGGTCTTGCTATGTTGTTCAGGCTGGTCTTGAACTCGTAGCCTCAAGCAATCCTCCTACCTCAGCCTCCCAAGTAGTTGGGATTACAGATGTAAGCTACTGCACCAAGCACTGTTTGCCTCTTTTGGTGTGTATCTTTCTTTTTTTTTTTTGAGATGGAGTTTCCCTCTTGTTGCCCAGGCTGGAGGGCAATGATGTAATCTTGGCTCACTGCAACCTCTCCCTCCTGGGTCAAGTTATTTTCCTGCCTCAGCCTCCCGAGTACCTGGGATTACAGGCATACGCCACCACCCCTGGCTAATTTTGTATTTTTAGTAGAGACGGGATTTCTCCATGTTGGTCAGGCTGGTCTCAAACTACCGACTTCAGTGATCCGCCCGCATCGGCCCCTCAAAGTGCTGGGATTACAGGTGTGAGCCACTGTGCCCGGCTGGAGTATATCTTTCTAACTATTCTTAATTGTATGGTAGATAAATATATATGTACATTTTTACAAAAATTCAGTCATTTAATAATCTTAGTCTTTTTTCTTCATAATAAAAGTTCACAAAGAGTAGGTTTTCGGCCGGGTGTGGTGGCTCACACTTGTAATCCCAGCATTTTGGGAGGCCGAGGCAGGCAGATCACAAGGTCAGGAGATCGAGACCATTCTGGCTAACATGGTGAAAACCCATCTCTACTAAAAATGCAAAAAATTAGCCGGGCGTGGTGGAGGGCGCCTGTAGTCCCAGCTACTTGGGAGGCTGAGGCAGGAGAGTGGCGTGAACCCGGGAGGTGGAGTTTGCAGTGAGCCAAGATCGCACCACTGCACCCCAGCCTGGGCGACAGAGCAAGACTCCGTCTCAAAAAAAAAAAAAAAAAAAAAAAGAGTAGCTTTTCAACATGTGTTTCTTTAAGCCATAAGGTTTCTAGCAGTGGGCTCTGGGAGCAATTGGACAGTGTTCCAAGTTCCTCAGCCTCACTTTAGATACAGAGCACCAATTGTTCTTGCTATTGCTATTGCTTTTCTTTAAATATAGGTTGTAATTAAGATTTAATTTGGGGGATAAAATGGATTCCGCAACCCAAAAGAAATTTTTGACAACCACCTTCTAACTTCTTGTGAAATAATAGGTACTTGTAAGTATAAAGAGGCCTATGAAAATGAAGAATATGGCTAGGTGCAGTGGTGGCTCAGGCCTGTAATCCTAGCACTTTGGGAGGCTGAGGCAGGAGCATGGCTTGAGCCCATGAGTTTTGAGACCAGCCTGGGCAACATAGTGAGACCTGATCTCTACAAAAAATAAAAAAAGATAAAAATTATCCAGGCATTGTGGCATGTGCCTATAGTCCTAGCTACTTGGGAGGCTGAGGTGGGAGGATCACTTGAGCCCAGAAGGTTAAGGCTGCATAGTTGTGCCACCACACTCCCGCCTGGGTAACAGTGTCTCTCTCTCAGGAAAAAAAAAAAAGAGAGAAGTTTAAAAATAGATAAATATTTTAAATATATATATATCAGTATTTGATACTTAGGAGTATTCCTTCCTAAGGAAAGATGTATCAACCTTTAACAAATCTCCCTTTTGAAGACAATTAAAAGATTGTTTGCAGTTGCTTGCCATTTTAAGTTCTAGTGATTTTTCTTATAAAATTTTTGTAGATACGTTCCTGAAATTGGTGGGCCAGAGGGTTTCAAAGTTTCAAGGTGTTTTTATATATGTTGCCAAATTTACCTTCAGAAAAATATTGTTGGTTTATACCTTTTCAAACCCTGGACATTTCACTTTTTAAAATCTTTGCCTATTTCACAGCTTTACAGTTACAGAAAATGCAAACATTTGGTTTTAAACTGTTTTAGTTATTTTTATGACCACTTTCATTTACAGTTCACCAAAAATAGAAAATTAATGACTAGGTTTTTCTTGAGGTTTAGCAAATTAGTGCAATTTGTTCATTTTAGATTCATGCCTCAGTGTTAAATTCGTGCCTGCCTGCTGATGCCATCAGCAGATTAATTTGGAGTTTGCTTTCCATTCGGTGGGAAATGTAGCTAGCCTTATTTCCACATGTAGAATCAGCCTCTGTCTCCCTTTCCTAAAGGTGTAGTGTGTTTTAAAAAGCCAGTTGATTTCTTTAGCAGGATACAAAGTCAGTTTTCGAAAAGTTAATTGAAATGGTCTTGTCTTCCTCCTGCTTTAACACTTTTCTAAATATCTCTGTTGATGGAAGAGAGCATGTTATTCTTGGGACTGTAAGGGATCCCTAGAATGAAGACCACATTCCCTTCTCCTGTGCTTCCAAGGTATCAGTGCAACGTAATAAGAAAGTACATACCAGCAGACACGTTAGAAACAGAGAACCCAGTGCACACAGAGAAGTACAAGTATCTGAGTAGTCAAAGGATACCATTTGAATGAGATAAAACAGTGAGTGTCCATAGAAGTTAATTAGGAATGTCACAAAAGGGGTTAGTTCCATGATTATTTTAGACACCTTGAAGGAAATATGCAGTAGTGGAATCTATAATTAAGATGTGAAAGCTATATAAAGAGATCCCAAAGAATTTCCTGAGTTTTTTTCTCCGTTTTAATGTTACCTCATTTTGATTTTCACTATCATAACCAAGCCTGCTTGCTCTCTTTCTCTTCCTTTGCCCTTCATCCTTACGGACTTCTTTTCTCTCTCAGCCTTTGAAGGTGGTATCATTTCAGGAGGAGAGAATATTGATGCCCTGAAAATATCAAAACTAAATCAGGAAGCAATTAATAAACAGTTGTATAAGCTGTGTTTATATAATGTTTTATGAAAAGCAATTGCATTTCATTGCTGGCATCTTTGTGAGACAGGAGCATTAACCCCATTTGACAAATGACAGTGAAGATCAGAGAGTTTCAATTACTTGCAGAAAGTCACACAGTAGAATAACCAACAGTAGAAAATAGTGTTTACTTTGTTAAGACTTCTTAAATGATAGCATTTATCCAACAAATATTTATTGAGACATAAACTAATGGAATAGAATAAATAGAGTCGATACAGTCAACTGACTTACAGGTAACTTTGAAGTACAGTAGTGAAAGAATGGGCTTTTTAATAAACAGGGCTTTATCAGTTGTATGGCCACGTGGAAAAAATGAATTCGAATCCCTAGCTTACACCATATACAAAAAATTAATTTGAGATGGATAAGAGACCTAAATATACAAGGTAAATAATAAAGCTCACTAAAGAGTATCTTCATGACTTTATCTCATACAAATCAAACATTTCTTAAATAAGCAAAGATTTCTAAAACAGGACAAAATAAGGATCAAACCATAAAGGAAAGAAATGACAAATCGATTTTCATTAAAGTGAATTCATCAAAAGAAGCAAAAAGGCAAGACACCAGGAGGAGGATATGTGCAATGACTCTCTTCAGAATACATTAAAAAGTCCTACAAACCCGTAAAAATAAAAATCAGACACCCCAATAGAAAAATAAGCAAAGGACTTGAACAGGAACTTCACAAAAGAGATATCTCAATGAGTAATAAACATACGAAAAGGTGTCCAACTTTATTAGTCACCAGAAAAATGCATGCTACAACCAAGAAATCACTACACATCCATGAGAATGACTAAAATTAAAAAGGCTGACTCTAACAAGTATTGATTGGTGCCCCCGTAGAGCAACTGGTGGGGTATAAATTGGTGTAAGTATTTGGAAACACTTAGCAGTACCTTGTAAAGCTTGACATATGGATATAACCTGTGACTCAGCATCTCCTCTCTAGGGTGTATACCTGTAGATATCAAATGACATGTAAAAATTATGTTCACAACAACGCATTTCAAGATAGCCCCAAGCTGGAAACAATCCAAGTGTCAATCAGGAGTAGAACAGATAAGTAAATTGTGGCATATTCATACGTTGGAATACTATGTAGTAGTGCTTTCTTAACCTATCTGTAGGTGAAGGACCAGATTTTTTTCTCCAAAAATCTGTCAGAATGAAACTCTTGTGTAATACAATATTACACACAATGCCAAACTGCTCAAAAGTTTCTAAATGTTCACATATACCGTCTGTACTCCTGGTGTTGCAGACCAGTGATGAACAGGGTGGGGAGCAGCAGTGGAACACAAACATACTTCAGATAGCACTGCTCTCAAACAATGACAAAGAACAGACTGCAACTACACAGAGTAATGTGAATGAATCTCACAAACCAACACAAGAGTCTGTATTTTATGATTCTATACGTATAAAGTTCAGTAACAACCAAAATACCTGTGTGTGACATTAACAAGTTAGAATTACGTGTGAGGGACAGAAGATGGTCATTTGAAGGGGGTATGGAAAGAATTCTGAAATTCTTAATCTTGGCATTGCATGATTTTTATATTGGTTATATGGGTGTGCTTATTTTGTCAAAATTTAGCTCTACACTTATGATTTGTGCACGTTTCTGTTTGTATAGTATACATTAAAATTTATTGATGACCTATTAAACACACACCCTCTTTCCTCATTAAGGTAATAGATTAGTGGAGGAAACAAAGTATATGCAAGTAAACAAATGTGAAATTACAAATTATGATTTCATGAGAGAAAAAAGAGTCGTCTCAGAGAAGATACTTTAGCTGAGACCTGGAGTGCGCAAAGGAACCAGTGATGCAGAGCAGAGGCAAACAATACAGGGATTTTAGTAGTCGTTTTGAGTAGAGAAATAGAGCTAATTTAGTGGATTTAGAGTAAAAGAGGACATTGTAGACATAGGATACAACTTGGGAGCTGATGTTATCAAAACTGGAAAAGGTAGAACTAGGGTAAAAAGTAGAATTTTGCTTTGCAGCTGCAAATAATGGAAAGACCAAAATGGATAGATTTACGAAAGCCTGTCAACATCAGCATGAAAATAGATTATTGTCTAAAATAAAGGAAAATATAATATAAAAGGAAGTGTAATCCCTAGTTAATTTTTAAAACCAAGGGAAATATGATCTTATCAAGAGTTAAGTAATGAATGCATTTCACATGGCTATTTAACATATGAGAGAATTTTAATTCAGGCGTTTGAGATGGATAGTGAATGGGACAACATTCATTCCAACCCTGCCAGTCTTAGAGTCTGTCATTCCAGTAGTCCCTCTTTGTTTTTCCCCTTTCCCCCTACAATGATTTATCATTTGTTTCAGCTCTTATCAGTCTTGCCTTTTGTTCCCTTCCTCTGTTATCCTTCCCCCAACCTTCAAATGTTTTATTGAAAGTATTAAAGCACTTTCATGCTTATCATTTTCTTTAATCCTTTGTAACCCTGACAGAACCCTCCAGTATTTGGAGATTCATGTGGGGAAACTGAGGCTTGGAGAAACTATATGACTTGTCTGAAGTGACAACCTAGACTCCTGACCCCAAGTGCAGTGCCTTTATTTCCATTAGGCCACTGAGGCCCTCTTCTCATCCAACTCTATACATGATGATGTTATGTTTAAAATATTATTGTCCACATTATGAGTTGTGAAAGTGTGCCCTAATTGCTTGCTAGATTTTATGAGAGACATCTTCCTAGAAGGGTTATGTGAGTTCTATATATGAATATAAGATATATGTGTATAACTTATGAAAATATATCACTTCACATGGACTTGAAATCAATGATGTATTAAGAAGTTTTGGCCAGCCGCGGTGGCTCACACCTGTAATCCCAGCACATTGGGAGGTTGAGGCGTGTGGATCACCTGTGGTCAGGAGTTGAAGACCAGCCTGGCCAACATGGTGAAAAAACCCTGCCTCTACTAAAAATACAAAAAAAAAAAAAAATTCGCCGGGTATGGTGGCGGGCACCTGTAATCCCAGCTACTCAGGAGGCTGAGCAGGAGAATCGCTTGAACCCAGGAGGCAGAGGTTGTGGTGAGCTGAGATCACACCATTGCACTCCAGCCTGGGCGACAAGAGTAAAACTCCATCTCAAAAAAAAAAAAAAAAAAAAAAGTTTTATAATTTTTTAGTAGTTTTTGAGGTAGTTGGAGTCTGCCTGAAATATGGCATATCCAGGCTCTCTATCACAATTATCTCTAATTTCATATGTCTTCTTAATTATTTAAAATCTGGAAGAAGAAAGATAATGACTTCGATGCAGATAATTAAAGAAAGTGTAATCAAGATCTCACTAAAAATGAAGAAGTAAACCAAATGATTATTCAGGGCTTAGTTTATTTCCTACTGTTTGCCTTCTTCGCTCTAACTGCCTGTGTCTCTTTAATACCACTGCCAATGAGTAAACATTGGAGATCACTTGTTTTTCATTACTTGCTGGTAGTTCTGGGGGAATTAGGATATTAAGATTGATTAAAATGAAGTTGGTGGATTTATTGCTTTGAAAGTTGAGATGAGACATTTTTATTAAGGATGTTCAACCAGTCTCTGAAATAACCTGGTAGCATCACATCTGTTGGAACTTTTATAATGATTAGTAAACTGGAACAGTGCACCATACAACAAACGAATTTAGGCTTTTTGGAAATGAAAAAAATCTCTAGTGGAACTGAATCTTAAGAAGGTAAACCAGAGTGGCTAGGTCAGCATTTCTGGAAGTGGTTATGGTTGTTCATATGAGATAGTGACTGTTTACTTAGTATTGCCTCAGGAATTCTTCCTAGGATATTCTGCCATCTACAATGTATGTATAAGAATGATTGTTTGGGGTGGGCAAGAGATGTAGTAAAGTAGCAGACCCTACTGTTAAGGCATTCAACCCCCAATTTTTCCTCTCCTCTTTTTTATTTGCCATAGAGTGATTCTCATCAGTTCCGTGTAATGGCAGCTGTCCTTCGTCATTGTTTACTAATCGTAGGTCCAACTGAAGACAAAACAGAAGAGCTACACAGGTGGGTAAGCTCTGTATTGACATCGCAATGAAGGACGTCATCAGTTCTTGTTGGTTTTGTGCATCTAATTTCAATTGTTATAAGCACAAGAAAGTGAAAATACTGCAGTAAATCAGGTAACTGGTAGGTCAGAAATCATGATCATGGAAATCATTACTGTGCCCTGGTGAGAAATTTTTATTCTGCCCCCTTTCACTTTGTTACATTGAGGTTCAACAGGAGAAGAGAATTTGGCATTTGTTGCAAATGCCACAGATAGTTGCTGTTCTTGGTTTTATCCAGAACAACAGTAATAGTACACAGTTATTGAACACATACCCTGTGGCATTGTGCTAAGTGCTTTATAAAGATTAACTTCTTTTAATCACCATGCCAACTATAGGTAGATTCTGTAATTTTTCCCTTTCAATATGAGGAAACTGATGCAGAGAAAGATCAAGCAATTTCTCTGAGATTATACAGCCCTAACAAGTGGAAGAACTGGGATTTAAACCCTGCTTTTAATTACTGCACTTAACCAGTACTCTGACTAATTTCATTTGAAGAATACTTACCAAAAAGTATATATTTTGGCAACGATAGTTTTATTTTTTAAAAAAACTTGAAAGAATTAGGGCATAGTGTCTAGTATTAAAATATATAAAATAGGCCGGGCGTGGTGGCTCATGCCTGTAATCCCAACACTTTGGGAGGCCGAGGCCGGTGGATCACTTGAGGTCAGGAGTTCGAGACCAGCCTGGACAACATGGTGAAACCCTGTCTCTACCAAAAATACAAAAAAAGTAGCTGGGCATGGTGGCACATGCCAGTAATCCCAGCTACTCAGGAGGCTGAGACAGGAGAAACGCTGAACCTGGGAGTTGGAGGTTGCAGTGAACCAAGGTCGCACCACTGCATTCCAGCCTAGGCAACAGAGTGAGACTGCATCTCAAAAAATAAATTAATTAATTTTAAAAATAAATAAAATATATAAAATAGTTCAGCTGTGTGCCGTGGCTCATGCCTGTAACACTAGCACTTTGGGAGACTGAGGCGGGCATATCACTTGAGCTCAGCCTGGGCAACATGGCAAAACCCTGTCTCTACTAAAAATACAAAAATTAGCTGGGTGTGGTGGCACATGTCTGTAGTCCCAGCTACTTGGGAGGCTGAGGTGGGAGAATCTCTTGAACCTTAGAAGGCGAAGGTTGCCGTGAGCCGAGATTCCGCCACTGCACTCCAGCCTGGGTGACAAAGTGAGACCCTGCAAAAATAAATAAACAAAATAGTTCAAATTTTGCAACTTGTCCATTAGAACTGTTAATGGACTGCTGTAAAAATTTATCGTACTCTGAGAACAACTGAATAAGAATTAATGCATTTTTCCAGTTCTCTTTCCATTCTGGATCAGATTTGTAACAACAAGAGTTCTGACTTCATCATGATACTACTCATGGTGCTTTATTATACATGAATACAAATGGCATTTTAAACAATTCAAATAAACTCATATCTGCAAGCAAATTACTTTGGCATTAACTCTACATTTAACATAGGGTTATTCTTAGTAGTAGAAATTCCTTTTTGAATGCTTAAAATATTCAGTTTTCCAAAATATGGCTTAAATAAAACTATAGAAACACAGCCAGAGTGTAAAATGAAGCATATGCTTAATTGTTATTTTTCAATCAAATCCATATTATTTTAGTTATGATCAGCAACTTATTATTTGATATTGTACTGAATTTGCTGGTAGGTTATCTCAGCGTACTCCCTGCCCTGCAGCCTGTCAAAAGACTGTTTTCTTCTTGATTAAAAGTGTAATTTTTTTCTGTAGCTACAAATCAAACATTCCTTTAGTTTTCTTAAAACAGTACCTTTAAAAAAATCAGATTAACTACAATAAATCATATCCTAACAAGATTTAATTAAGCATTTTGACCCACTGTAATTTTTTTTCGTAATTAAGAGACACTAGAAATTTGGACCCTAAAAGTAAAAGAAAATGGTCTTATAAGCCCAAGAGTAAGTTGATTTTTTTTTTTTTTTTTTTTTTTGAGACGGAGTCTCACTTTGTCACCCAGGCTGGAGTGCAGTGGCGCGATCTCGGCTCACAGCAAGCTCTGCCTCCCGGTTCACGCCATTCTCCTGCCTCAGCTTCCCGAGTGGCTGGGACTACAGGCGCCCGCCACCAAGCCCGGCTGATATTTTTGTATTTTTAGTAGAGACGAGGTTTCACTGTGTTAGCCAGGATGGTCTCGATCTCCTGACCTCATGATCTGCCCGCCTCGGCCTCCCAAAGTGCTGGGATTACAGGCGTGAGCCACCGCACCTGGCGTAAATTGATTTTTTTTTTAAGAAGTCAGATATCACAAGTTAAACAATCATACAAGGATGTGAAAGAAAAGCACTTTGACCAAAATTGCTATACTAGTCACAAATACATTGCCAAAGATTTTTCCGAGTAATGAATTTAATATCTTGACGCAGCACCCAGTATTTGTTGAAAGAGAGCAAAACTATATAATAGAGGTTTTTAAAATAAAGTGTTTTTTTTAAAGTCAGATTTATTTTCCTTAGTGATGCTTGCTTTTTTCTTTAAATTTTCTTTTATCTTAAAAGTTACTTTGATATCAGCTTCACTGCAAATAAGGAGTATCCCTAGAGCCACAGACAGGATCTATGAGTATTTCTCAAAGACTTTCCTGGGAGATTGAGGTTGCTGCTGACTTAACAGTTTATCTGGAATGGCCTTGCATGTTCCTTTAATCAGAATTAGAGTGATTATTATCATTTTGAGCAGTAATGACTGTAGGCTAATCCATTTAAATACAATGAAAATGGCACTAACCTCAAAGTGCTATTTTAGGAAGCTTCTGTAGTGACCCTGAAAACAATTTTTCTGTGTGTGTGTGTTTTAAGCATAAAAATTTTTCTAAAGGATTTCAAAGTAACATCTCAAATTCCATTTTTAAAAGTTATTTTCTAAGTTTGTTTTTACTTTTTTTTGGACACTTTGATTTGCTTTAAAGAAATGTTTAATGAAATAGGTAACCCTGGGTAGTATAGTGTATGGTTCTGCATTATCATCAAACCCAAAGAGTTGTGATGATGATTAAATGAGAGGTTCATAAAGCGCCTCTTCCCTGGCAACGAGAAAACAACCAGTAAATGGCACTTGCTGCTGCTGCTGCCACCACTGCCACTGTGTCACTGATGTGCTACTTCTATTAGTATTATGATAAACATACTGGCTTTTAGAATATTTACTGTTTTAAATATTTCTTTAATAGTTGTTGGTTGATTTTGATATGCTGTTTAGGAACTACCCCTATGTTTATCCTGTGATCATGTAAAGAAATCTTCTTTCTTTTAATCCAAATGTTTCTGAAGCCAGATAAGTCCTATGATATATGCATGTTAGGAGCCTATAAAGGTGCTTTTGGAGAAAAGTAAGTTTGGAAAAAAAACAGCCTGGCAGCTTTTTGTGTCTTTGTAAGACAGTGCCATTTTATCAGAGAAGTCAAGAGGTCATGGACATAGAGATGAAATGAGTTAGCATGCAAAGATAGCAGACCTTGACCTTGATTTCCACTAATCAACATTTTAGATGGTTTTTAAAATCTATTCTCTTTCATTTCCTTTTTGTCCCTACTTAATTGTAACAGGTAGGTTGTTGGTATGATCCACCTTTTTTGCTCTATTGAAGGACATCCTAATTCTGTTCATCTCTGTGTGCCTGAAAGTATTTTCAGCACTCCAGTCCATAATCAACAAGCTTATGCAGAAATATTTAGCCCAAAAAAGTTGGCATGTCGTTGTGGTTTTATTTTATTTTGGAGAGAAGGGAAGAAATCAGGATGGCCTATATGCTGATGAGAAGAGGGAAAGATCAGATCTGATTTAATTTATTTTAGGCTCTCAATCTCGTTTTCTTTTACTCACTGAGTACATTGGTATTTCTAAAGCTTTTTGTTACTGTTTCTTTGTTTAGACTAATTCATTTTGTCTCACATATTGAAGGGGACAGTATAGGCAATACAATACCTAATAACAGCTTATTACAATGCTAAATATAATGTCTTAAACATAGCAGTCTTTTTTTTCTTTCAGTTTTTTTTTATAGTGGTAAAATACAGTTATAAAATTTGCCATCTTTTAAGTGTACAATTTGGTGGTTCTATTTAATGTGCAACCATCACCACCATCCCTCTCCATAACTCTTTTCATTTATTCATTAAGATGGCTCCATCTTCTCCACTGCACACAGAGGTGTTTTTCAAAAGCAAATGTCTGCTTTAAATCTTGTTTTGGCTCCTCTTTGTCTTAAGGATTAAGAGAAAACTTTTTGGCAGCAGGATTGGTGGGGGATCATTGTGCAAGTATTTATGATATGTAGTCTCGTGGAAAATCTGTTTCTCTTGGTTAGTTCCCCCTTTCATCCTGTATGTATGACTCTACCAAACCTTTGAATATATATGTATGTGAGAGCTTATTTCTGAGCTCTCTGTTCTATTTCATTTGTCTGTATGGCTTCAGGCCAGTAATACACTGTTTTGGTTACTGTAGCTTTATAGTAAGTTTTGAAATGAGTAAGTGTGAGTTCTCCAGCTTTGTTCTTTTTCAAGATTATTTTGGCTATTCAGAGTCCTTTGAGATTCCATATGAATTTTAAGGTAGGTTTTTCTGTTTCTCAAAAGAATGTCATGCGGATTTTCATAAGGATTGCATTGAACCTATAGAATTCTTTGGATTGTATTAATATTTTAACAATACTCAGTCTTCTAATTACACAAGGCAGACTTTTAATACATGTTTGAAAATTGAGTGATTTCATTTCTGTTTATTAATTAAGCACTACTATTTGTTAGGCACTATGTTGAGTAACAAAAATGAACACAGCACAGTCTCTGTTCTCCATGACTCGCTAATCAATAGATAAGACAGATTTGTAAGTAAATAAGTAGAGTTGTTTTGATGAGTGCTGTATTAGACATGAATAAGCTTATATAGTTGTACAGAAAAGGAGAATTTACTTTGGAGAGATCGAGAAGGGGTTTGCGTTGGTTTTGTCGTTAGCATAAAGCTCTTAACTCTTTAAGCTGACTCTCTGTAAATGACAGTCATCTAGGTGAACAGATGTTTTCTGAACTATAGCTGAGCACTGTTCTTAGAGACTTCACAATGCATACCTGGAGGAACATGGAGACTAAATTCCCTTACCGTCCAGTTTAGATTAAGACTCCCCTCCCCCGCACACACATATCTTGTCACTGTCTTATCATCTGCTTTATTTTTTTATAAGGAGAAAAGACATAAATGTTATGAAAAGCTAAATAACAATTCAAGACAAGAATAGAGAGATATCACAGATATTTTTTGAGTAGTCTCCCAGTAAATTATTCAAATAATAATTGCTAATAGAATTCAAAGGGCATCGTCACTATGGTTTGTCATGATAAGAAAGTCTTCCTTGCTCAAATGATACCTGTCCTGGCCTTTTCCAGACCTCTAGTCCTCTGATGATTCCTTTTTCTCCTATCTGTAAGTCCTCTTGTAGATTTCCTTTCTTCCATCTCTATTCTAAAACATTTGTTCATCATTTCAACCTACTCCAGTCCATTACCATGTCCTGCCAGTCTTAAAGCACTCAACCCTAGATCTGATCAGCCCACCTTCTTTCTCCATAGGCTGCTGAGCCCTAAGGGAAAGTTTTACCTAACCTGACAGATGGCTCCATCTTCTCCACCGCACACAGAGGTGTTTTTCAAAAAGCAGATTTCTACTTTAAGTCTTTTCATGACTTTTCTCTGTCTTAAGGATTAAGAGAAAAAAATTTTTTATCACTGTACATGTGTTTATGATATGCAGTCTCATGTAGAAAATCTGTTTCCCCTGGTCAGTTCCCGCTTTCATTCTATGTGTATGATTCTGCCAAACCTTTGCAACTCTCTAAAGGCCTTCTGCACCCCCTTATCCTTAGAAGATAACATGTTTTTACTTAGTTTTTATTTATGGATATTTGGGGTGGCCTGGCAACATGGGGTAGGGGTTGTGAGATTATGAGAGAGCTTAAAGCCTTCAAATACATCTTAGCATGGCCATTGAAGCCTGACATCTGGATTAAATCTCAGCCCTTTCCACAAGACTTCAGGGCAGAATATCATGCTAAAGTGTCAGAGTCTCTGCCTAATAAATTGGGCAGAATGCTGTTATCATGGCAATATGCCAGTAACTTCTGAATGAAGGAAACCATCTCTGGTTGTGTTGTATTGGATGAATCCATGGAATTGGATCTGAGGCATTGGCCTTCACCTTGAGAACTCTCTGCCTCGACAGCATCCGTGTTTCTGTTATCAAGCAACACATTTGCATGGCAAGGAGCCACTTCCCTTGCCTCCAGGAGCCTACCATTCCACAATCTGCATGACTGTATTCAAGCTACTCTGCTCTTCTTTCTCTTCCTTAGACACAGATTCCTTATTAGGGCCTTTACACTTTCTCTGTCTACTGCCTGAAATCCTTTTCCCAGATCTTTAAGAGGCTGAGTCCTTCTTGACACTGAGAACTTAGCTCAAATGTCACTTCTTCAATTAGGCCTTCCATAATTGCCTAATTTAGATTACGACCCCCCTCCCAGCCCCCTGCCACCACATACACACATATCTTGTCACTACCTTATCATCTGCTTTATTTTTTTCATGATACTTATCACTAACTGAAATAATCTTCATCTTTTATTTTTCCACTTGTTTATTGTTTCTCTCCTTCATTAGATTGTATGTAATCCCAGCACTTTGGAAGGCCAAGGTGGGTGGATCGCCTGAGGTCATGAGTTCGAGGCAGGCCTGGCCAACATGGTGAAATTGCGTGTCTACAAAAAATATAAAAATTAGATGGGTGTGGTGGCGGCCACCTGTAGTCCCAGTTACTCAGGAGGCTGAGACAGGAGAATCGCTTGAACCTAGGGGGCTGAGATTGTAGTGAGCTGAGATGGGGCCACTGCACTCCAGCCTGGGAGACAGAGCAAGACTCCGTAAAAAAAAAAAAAAAAATGCTTGAAAAGAGTGAAGATTGTGTCTGTCTTGTCTGCCATTATATACCCAACACCTAGAACAGTTATACTTAGTAAATGCTTAATAAATATTAATTGGATGAAGGGATGGATAGATGATCTTGCTGACCTCTTAAGAGGCTAATTGGAAACTGTCAAGCAGGACCGTTCTTAAACCCTTAATTCCCCATCCCTACCTATAAATGTACTATAAAATGTACCTGTTCTTTCCTGTTTTCTGCCAATATCAGGAAATTAAGTGGCTCTCTCCCTGCCCAAGGTTAACATGCCCACACCTTTTTCTTCTGCCTCTTGAGGCCTTATTTCAGCATTGAACTCCTCTTCTAGTTCTTCAGTCTCTTCTTTGGGCTTTATCCCTTCAATATGTGACATGCTGAGATCTGTCCCTTTTGTGAGGAAAAAAAATCTTTGATCTTTATCACCTCAGAGATATGACCCTGTTTCTTCCCTTCCCTTCACAGCTAAGTTTTTTGACAGTGTTTTCTGTGCCATTAGCCTCTAAATATTTTGATCATATTCCTAATCAATAAAAATTTTTGAATACACCCCTGAATATATTTATTTACATATACCTTATATATATATGCTGCTAAGCTGATATACGAAATAGATAATGAAATTATATATAAACAATAAAAAGGGATAACATACAGACTAATATTTTAAAATAGATTTTTAAAATTAACCTGCCACAAACTTTTAAAATTATCAGCTGGGCATGGCAGCTCACGCCTGTAATCCCAGCACTTTGGGAGGCCAAGGTGGGCAGATCAGTTGAGGTTGGAAGTTCGAGACCAGCCTGACCAACACGGAGAAATGTCATCTCTATTAAAAATACAAAATTAACTGGGCAGCATGATGCATGCCTGTAGTCCCAGCTACTTGGGAGGCTGAGGCAGGAGAATTGCTTGAACCTGGGAGGCAGAGGTTGCAGTGAGCTGAGATCGCACCACTGCGCTCCAGCCTGGGCGACAGGGTGAGACTCTGTCTCAAAAAAAAAAAAAAAAAAAAGAAAAGAAAAAAATTATCAAATAGCAGAGGTTTTTCTTTATGTTCTGCACAATTACTGTTTAAGTACCTTGTTAATTGTGGTGGCTTTGAACTATCATTAGCTGATAGCTCTGGGCACATTAGATACTTGATATGTTTGGATGTTTTGTCCCCACCAAATCTCATGTTGAAAGGTGACCTCCAATGTTGGAGGTGGACCTAGTGGGAGGTGTTTGAGTCATGGGGGTGGATCCTCATGAATGCTTGGTGCTGTCCTCCATGTAACAAGTGAGTTCTCACTGTGATCACTCGAGATCTAGCTGTTAAAAGAACCTAGCACCTTCTCCCCCTCTTTCTTGCTCCCACTCTTGCTGTGTGATACACCTGCTTTCCCTTCGTCTTCCACCATAATTGTAAGCTTCCTGAGGCCCTCACCAGAAGCCAATAAGATACAAGTGCCATGCTTGTACAGCTTGCAAAACTGTAAGCCAAATAAGCCTTTCTTTATATAAATTACCCAGTCTCAGCTGTTCCTTTATGGGACTAATACAGTACTTAAGGCAAAACTCCTTAGTATCGTAGTAGTTGTAAATTCATGTTACAGATAATTTCCAGTTTTTCTAAAACTAGCTTCTTGTCAGCTCTGTTTGGATTGTCCTTGTTTTGACTCATGATATGGCATACAAAAGGCTCTGCCGTTTTCTTATCCTTTGCTTATGTTACTTATTATCTTCAATGTTGGTGTCTTTGTATTATAGGATTTATTTTAAATAGTTTATTCATTTTACAAGAATTGGTTTAGTTAAAACTGGATAAAATATATAAACCCAGTTAAGTGGGCATATGTAAATTGTAATATGACCAGTGAAGAAAGCGAATGAGTGACCAGGAAGGAAGGACATCACTGCTACCCTTCTGTAACGTGGAATTTTAACTCTTCTCTCAAGATGCTTTGCATTTGTTTGTGACATGGGGAACATTTGATTTATGGTTCAGGTCTGGGTACCAGTGTCAATTCATTTATAAAATATTAGTAAAGCTTAATTTCTTTTCAACTTTCTAGATAAAACTAATAAAAATAGAAGTACTTTGGCTGGGCACGGTGGCTCACGCCTGTAATCCCGACACTTTGGGAGGCCGAGGCGGGCATATCACAAGGTCAGGAGATCGAGGCCATCCTGGCTAACACAGTGAAACCCCATCTCTACTGAAAATACAAGAAAATTAGCCAGGCGTGGTGGCAGGCGCCTGTAGTCCCAGCTACTTGGGAGGCTGAGGTAGGAGAATGGCATGAACCCGGGAGGCGGAGCTTGCAGTGAGCTGAGATCACGCCACTGCTCTCCAGCCTGGGCGACAGAGTGAGACTCCATCTCAAAAAAAAAAAAAAGGACTATTTTCTTCCCACATCCAGTGGATCATCTTATGTACCTCCAGGGTTGCATCCACCTCACTTTGCAGACTACTGGTTTGTACTTACCATTTCCATGGCTTTACCTGCTATTCATTCTTCAGCCCACTGTAATCAGGCTTCTGCATCTAATCCTCTGCCAGCACAACTCTGGTTTAAGGTCATCAGTAAGTTACCTTATCATAACATACAAGACTTTTTATAATGTCCCCACCCCATTTCATACATACATGAATAGACCTTTCTGGTCTTATTACCTACTAAGACCCCTCCTTTAGAGGCCTTATCGTTTGCTTTAGGTTTAGGAACCTGTTTTCAGTTCTCCACAAGTACCATAATCTCTCATTCCTCCAAATTTTTGCTATTCCCTCTTGTAGTGGAATATGTCTGCTGTTCAGAAGCTCCTTAATTGTTGACATTTACTATGTGCCAGGAAGAATGCTTTGCATGCCTTTCTTCATTTAATACCAACATCAACCTGGTAAGTTTAAGCTCCTTTATTTCAGAGGTAGGACTAGGCTTAGAAGAGGTTATATAATTTGCCTAAGGCTTACTAGAATTCAAACCCAGTGCTTTACAAATTATGTTATGCTGCCTTCCCTTAGGAAAAGGAGTTTATTTTCTTTTTTATACCTGGCACATAGCACAAGGCATAGCAAATATTATATTTGTTGAATGAATAAAGTGAGGTTTGAGCTAGTCTTAAAGAATGAAAATGTTCTAGGCAGGAGAAAACATGGACAAATACAGAAAAGAGAATGTGTCTACAGCACATTTAGAGAACAATGACCTGGTCACTATGGGTTAAAAGGTATTTCACTGAGAGTAGCATTCAGGGGTCTTTCCATTCAAAGTTTTCTTGAAGCTTCCCCGCCTGCTGCTGCTGTAGTCCTCTCTTGTTCTTCGTAGAAAAACTCCTTTAAGTGGTGACTATCTGATTCCCCTACTATTCTGTTAAATCCAGTTCACCAAGGCTTTTAGCCTCACTACTCCACCAGAATGGCTATTGTTAAGGTCACTAGTGACTTCTGTGTTGCTAAATCCAGTGGACATTTTTCAGTCATCCTCTTACTTGATCTGTCAGCATCATTTGACACAGATCATCACTCCATTCTTAGATACCATGCTATCTTGGTTTTCCTCTTACCTCACTAATTATAAGTTCTTTGTCTACTCCTCAGCCTCTGAATGACAGAGTGTTCTAGGCTTAGCTTTCATAGTCTTTTAATCCACATTCACTCCTTTACTGATCTAATACAGTCTTCTCATACCATCTACATGCCAATGACTTGTCAGTTTATATCTCTCTCTAACCCTGATCTCCCTGCCTGAACTCCAGACTCACACAGCTAATTTCCTATTAACATCTCCACTTGGATGTCAACTAGACACCCCAAACTTAACATCCAAAATTAAACTCTCTATCGTCCCCTAAAAAGCACTTCTCTTGCAGTGTTTCCGAATTTCAGTTTATGGCACCTCCAGCTTTTCACTTCCTAAGGCTAGAACTTTGGATTCTCTCAAACTCCACACTAGCCTGTCAGGAAATCCTTCAATATGTATCGAATGAACCACTTCATTGTTAATACCTTGTTCAGTCACCTGAATTATTGCAGTAACATCCTAACTACTCTCCCTTACGTTTGATGTCCTACTGACTGTCCTCAGTGCAGTAGCCAGAGTGACCCTTTTAACCTAAGTTAAGAGGATCTCATCATGCAAAACCCTGCAATGAATGATTTTCCATTTCCATCAGAGTAAGAATTAAAGTTATAATATCCTACAGGACCAATCTGGTCCTCTCTATGATATACCTGATGTCATATCCTACTCCTCTTATGTGTGGTGGGTCAGCCACACCAACTTCTTTGCTGTTCTTCAGACATGCCACTGCTCTTGCCCCAGAACCTTTGCTTTTACTCTTCTTCCTCTGATGCTCCTTCCTCAGTCACATTACTCATTCTCTAATCCCTTCAAGTCATTTAAATGACTCATCTCAGTGAAGTCTTCCCTAACCATCCTATTTAAAAGTATAACCCAACCGGGCGTGGTGGCACACGCCTGTAATCCCAGCACTTTGCCAGGCTGAGGCAGGCGGATCACGAGGTCAGGAGTTCAAGACCAGCCTGACCAACATGGTGAAACCCCGTCTCTACTGAAAATACAAAAATTAGCCAGGCATGGTGGCACACGCCTGTAATCCCAGCTACTCAGGAGGCTGAGGCAGGAGAATCGCTTGAACCCAGAAGGCGGGGGTTGCAGTGAGCCAAGATGGCGCCATTGTACTCCAGCCTGGGTGACAGAGTGAGACTCTGTCTCAAAAAAAAAAAAAAGTACAACCCATACATACTAGTTTACCCTCCTAGGTTCTTCCACCAGAGCACTTGCCACCTTCTAGCATATTATTTATTTAATTAACTTAAACAAATTTTATTGACTTTTCTCTCCATGCCAGAAAATAAGTTCTGTGAGGACAGGAATGTTTTTATTTATTTTCTTTATAATACCTGCCTGAAATAGTGCCTGGCACAAGTAAATAATAAATAGTTACTGGATTGAGTTAGATTAAATAAAATTACTTATTTACATCTGAAAATCTTTTAGGTTTTTTTTTTTTTTTTTGACAGAGAGTCTCACTCTGTTGCCCAGGCTGGAGTACAGTGGCACAATCTTGGTTCTCTGCATCCTCTGCCTCCTGGGTTCAACCAGTTCTCCTGCTTCAGCCTCCCAAGTAGCTGGGATTACAGGCATGCGCCACCACGCCCGGCTAATTTTTGTATTTTTAGTAGAGATGGGGTTTTACCATGTTGGCCAGGCTGATCTTGAACTCCTGACCTTGGGTGATCCACCCGCCTCAGCCTCCCAAAGTGCTGAGATTACAGGCGTGAGCCAAAACACCTGGTCGGGGATCGTTCTTTTCTTTGCCTGAATCATTTTAGATGGTTTTATTGTGGTTTGGTTGATATATAAAAAGCTGTACATAGTTAATGTATACAACTTGATGAGTTTGGAATTCTAAGTAAACACCTGAGAGGTATTACCATAATCAAGGCCATAAACTTTGTCATCAAAACAGTTTTTGTACTGGCATAAAACAGACATATAGACCAATAGAACAAAAGAAAGAGTTCAGAAATAAACCCACACATAGATAGTTCTTCAGAAAGGGTGCCAAGAATACACAATGGGAAAAAACAATAGTCTCCTCAATAAATGGTTTTGGGAAGACTGGATTTCAATTAAAGAATGAAATTGAATCCTTATGTCACATCATACACAAAAATCAACTCAAAATAAAGACTTAAATGTAAAACCTAAAACAATAAAACTCTTAGAAGAACACTTAAATTAGCCAGGCATGGTGGCACACACCTGTACTGCCAGCTACTCAGGAGGCTCAGGTGGGAGGATCACTTGAACTTGGGAGGTTGAGGCTATAATGAGCTGTGATCACACTACTGCATTCTAACCTGAACAACAGAACAGTAACCTGTCAAAAAAAAAAAAAAAAAAAAAAAAAGGAGGAGCAGGAGCGGGAAACATAAGAGAAAAAGCTTATGGACATTGGTCTTGGCAGTGACTTGTTGGGTATGACACCAAAGCACAGGCAACAAAAGCAAATGTAGACAAGTAGAATTACATCAAACTGGAAAACTTCTGCACAGCAAAGGAAACAGTCAACAAAATGAAAAGGCAACTTATGAAATGAGAGATTAATATCTAAAACCTATAAAGAACTCTTAATAGCAAGAAAAAAAAATCTGATTTTAAAATGGGCAAAAATGTGAATAGACATTTAACCAACAAAGACATACAGACAGACAACAGGTACATGAAAAGGTACTTAACATCACTAATCATTAAGGAAATGCAAATCAAAACCTCAATATCATCTCATACCTTGTTAGAAGGGTTATTACCAAAAAAAAAAAAAAAAAAAAAAACCTCAAAAACAAAAGATAACCGATGGTAAGGATGTGAAGAAAAGGAAATCTTTTTACACTGTTGGTGGAAATGTAAATTAGTGTAGCCATTATGGAAAACAGTGTGGAGGTTTCTCAAAAGATGAAAAATAGAATTATTTGATTCAGTAATCCCACTTCTGGGAGTATATCCAAAGGAAATAAAATCACTACTTCAAAGAGATATCTGCATTCTCATCACATGTTCATTACAGCACTGTTCACAATAGCCAAGATATCGAAACAACCTAAATGTCTATCAGTCAGATGAATGGATAAAATGTGTGTATGTATATATACACACACAGCACAATCAGTGGAGTATTATTCAGCCTTTAAAAAAAGAAGGAAATCCCATCACTTGCAATAACATGGGTGTATCTGGAGGACATTATGATAAGTGAAATAAACCAGACACAGGACGGATACTCCATGATCCCACTTTTATGAGGAGTTTAAAATAGTGAAGCTTGTAGAACTAGATAGTAGAATAGTGGTTATCTGGGACTGGGGAGAGGAGCAAATGAGGAGGTGCAGTCAAAAGATGCAAAGTTTTAGTTATGCAAGATAAGGTCTGGAGATCTCCTGTGTAACAGAGCCTATAGTTAGCAATACTGTATTGTGTACTTAGAATGTTGCTAAGGGAATAGGTCTTACGTTAAGTGCTCTTACCACAAAAGAAAAAAATTACTTTTCAAAGATTTTGAGGGGTTTGGGTACAGTGGCTCATGCCTGTAATTCCAGCACTTTGGGAAGCCAAGGCAGGAAGATCGCTTGAGCCCAGGAGTTTGAGATCAGCTTGGGGAGCATAGTAGGACCTTGTCTCTACTAAAAATTAAAAAAATAGTGAGGGGCATGGTGGCATGTGCCTGTGGTCCCAGCTACTCAGGAGGCTGAGGCGGGAGGATTATTTGAGCCCAGGAAGTCAAGGCTGCAGTGAGCCGTGATCACGCCACTGCGCTCTGGCCTGGGCAAGAGACTCTATCTCAAAAACAATTGTTTTTTTTAATGAATAAAGAGGGCAAAAGGAAAATCTTTTGGAGATTTTAAGATTCATTTATGTAGACTTTTCAGTCTTGAAAAAAGATATGTAAGTCCCAAATATAAAGAAGATACATTTGACCAGGAAGATTTAGTAACAGCTATGGATCTACATGTGCCATATCATGTTCTTCAGTGTCATTTCATGTTTTTGTCCAGCGATTCACAGAGGACTAGATTTTAGATTGCTTTTCCTCTCCCACAGCTGACAAGGCTTTAATCAGGGCATTAAGGAGTTCTAAATAGGTCTTGCTTTTGAATCTGCATATCAGGAGGGGGCTGGGAGCATGAGCGGGAGGATGTCATGTCTCAGTGATTAATGATCTCTAGGAAGCTGAAAAGGGGAGTGTAATATACACAGTATTTCTACCCCCTGGAGTAGGAATGCAAACACTATTGTGCAGATCTGTGCATAGTCACTGACTTCCTGGTAGCTGGAGAATTTCATACACTCTTCTACCACAAATAAAACTGTCAGAGAAGTGACAGAGCTCAAAAAGCTGGCCTTCCTTACTTAAAAAGAATAGCTCAAACACAGTGAGCCAGAAAATTAATTTTGTAGTTGTTTGGAAACCGAGTTGTTAAATAAAAAGTAAGAAAATGGGAACTTTTCTTGAAAAGCCTAAAACCTCCAAATATTTGTTGAATCAAACTCTACATTTGGTTTCTTAAATTTACTGAATTCCTGGGAACTGCTTACTTTAAACGAATTTAAAGGGGAAACATTCCTTTGTAATGAAATGACGCATCTTAAACTTTTCAATCTGGTCTCTGGTAGGTTCAGAAAATCATACGGTCTGTGGACTCAAGAGCCTATTGCCTGATGTTTAGGGAAAAAAATCGTAACATTTCAGAATGGCTTGTATACAGTTTTTGAAAATAATTCTAAGGTAGAGTTATTTCCCCCCTTTTATTCTCAATGAATCTATGGTATTATTTAGTAACAATTTCCAAATGCTTAAGATAGAAGCGAAACATTCTGAGCTATAGGTAAGATAAACTACAGATATTTGCAAAAAAGTTTTAAGAGAAAGTTTTTGGGGAAAGCATTGTATTTCAGCCACCTTTGATTATTTACAAATAACCAAATATAGAGAATTTGTGCATAACACCAATAGCAGCAGCAGTATTTGGTTTTAGTGAGGACAACCAAATAACTTGTATTTTACTAGGAACCATTTATTCATAGGACTTGTTAAATTATTTTTTGCTCTTCATTCATTTTTTTGATGCCCTATACATTACCACCTTCTGTTCTGCATTGTCTAACTTTTAAACTGATTTCTTACCAGTTTTTATTTTTCCATAATATAAAAAGAAAGGAAATATTCATTCTTGGGGAAGTGGAGCACAATTCAGGGTAAAGGAAAGAAAAATTTTTGTATTTCTATTTCTTTGTTTTTCTGTTTGTTTTGCTTTATTTTTTAGGGTGTCGCTATAAAGTAAAAGGAGCTACTGGTCTAAATTAAGATAGTATCAGATAGATTAAGCTCTAAATTTGGTTTCCAAGTGGTTAGACTTTTAAATTGCATTTGCAGGAGTTTATTTTTAGTCAGGATATGGTTATTTTTAGATCTGCTTCTCTGTCACTAGGAAATGAAATGCCTGTCTTTCCATTGTTGATCAGGAAGTTCTAAGGCATAGGCATATAAGAGCCAGTTAACCCAGAACACCACCACTCCTTTTAGATGAAAGAATATGAAATAATTCATGGAAGAAAGTATGTTTGTTGAGAACATATCTAATTTTGAAATTGTTAGTGTCATTTTAATCTTTTGTACATTGAACAACAGAACAAGGTTTTTAGGGAATGCCAAAAATACAAGGTTTGGGTTCCCCCTACTGGCGTGCATCCCAGGCTCGTGTATTCATTAATACACAGCTGAAAGGCCTAGGGGCTAGAGATTAGAAATAGCTATATTAACTTCATTTAGAGACCTGATGATGAGAAAGAGAGAAAAAATTCCATTTCCCCTTTTCTGCATATGTCTTACAAAAAATGGGATGATTTTAAAATTGTACTTTCTACATTTAGAAAGAATAAAACTTAATTCTACAATATTTGGTTTTAATGTTGCTACTGATAAGCTGCTTATTTGCAGTGCTTCTCAAATGCTTTATGTTGTAATCTAAGGAATAATAAAACACCAGTGGATCCACAAAAGGATTTAAAACCCCAGGGAAGAAATGCAAAGCTAGCATTGTTGCCATAATAAAATTAAAGAGCTGGCATTAAAGCTCACTAATTCCTATTTTAGCATTTCAGAAAGGGACATGACATCATGTGATTGTGTCTATTTAACATTTGTTTTTTCTAATTTGTACAACATATATTTGAAACAGTTTTTTATTTCCTATCTTGTAGTAAGTGCCAAGTAATATTAATGGCTCATTTTGGAAAAGAAATATTTTAATTGACTCTTAGAAGTCACTTTTGAACTTCTTATTATGTTTGCATTTTAAAGGACTATTCAGTCAAGTTAAAATATTGTATTTTTTTAATTGCTTTTCAGCAATGCAGTCAACCTTTTAAGCAATGTTCCGGTCTCTTGTTTGGATGTTCTCATTTGTCCATTAACCCATGAAGAAACAGCCCAAGAGGCAACGACTCTAGATGAACTGCCCAGTAATAAAACAGCTGAGAAAGAAACAGTTTTGAAAAACAATACCATGGTATACAATGGTATGAATATGGAGGCCATTCATGTTTTACTCAATTTTATGGAGAAGAGAATAGACAAGGTAAGGCTGATAAAATGTAAGCCCTGGGAAGATGCTTCCAAAAAATGTAAATGTGCCGTACATACAGACACACATCACAGAGCATGATTTTTAAATCTATGCTTTTTTGAAACTGATATGTTGCATAATTGTTTTTACTTTGGAAAGCAGTTTATTACAATACATGATAAATTGCTGAAGCCATGTTAATTTATTTGTTCAATGCTGAAAATTATGTTCATGCAGCACCAAAATTATGACTAGTGCTTGAAAACAAAGGAAAAATTAATTACTCTTCCGTGTTGTTACTTTGTGAGTCCTAGAAATAAAAAATATTCCCCCAAAAACTTGCTAAATATTCTTCATAATACCTAAAAGACATCTTCCAAAAAAAAAAAGAGAAGACCTTGTCAATTTTCCATTTGTTGTGAGCTGCTTACATTCTCTGGTCTATCACTCACTTTGTCAGGTATCTATATTAAAAGGCAGCAAGGTAGCATAGGCAAGTCACCAAAATTTTGCTTCATTCAAGCCCATTGGCTGAGCCCATGGGAATCCTAGAAAATGTAGGAACATCCAGGAGGAACCAAAAAAGGCAATAGTAAACATGAAGATGATAAAATGGAAATGTTGTTAGGAAAAGAATTATTAAAATAGCTTGTAAGCTTCGGTAACATAAGATGTCCCCACCTTGCGGATCACGAGGTCAGGAGATCGAGACCATCCTGGCTAACACGGTGAAACCCCATCTCTACTAAAAGTACAAAAAATTAGCTGGGTGTGGTGGCGGGCGCCTGTAGTCCCAGCTACTCGGGAGGCTGAGGCAGGAAAATGGCGTGAACCCGGGGGGCGGAGCTTGCAGTGAGCCGACTCCAGCCTGGGCGACAGAGCGAGACTCCATCTCAAAAAAAAGGCCCCACCTCAAGAACAAATTAATATCTTCAGTTACATGAAGGAAAGTAATACTGTTAGAAACAAAACTAATGTATTTCAAAAACATATGGTTTTTTTTTATAGGGAAGCAGCTATAGAGAGGGTCTAACTCCAGTTCTCAGCTTATTAACCGAATGTTCCCGAGCCCATCGAAACATCCGAAAATTTCTCAAAGATCAGGTAACTGCTTAATGCATATTACATTGCAAAGTTAGTCTTTTTATGTGCATTTTAAACATAGAATTAATTGAATTCTCTCACAATGATTTTGTTTCAGATAATCAGAAACTCAAGTTTGTTTTAATCTTTGAAATCTTCTTAATCAAGAAGTGTGTATTTTTTGAGTCATTCATTCAACAAATGCTACTGAGATGTGCTGTGTGCTGTGTTTTGGGCATTGAACAACAGATGAAGTCTTTCCCCTTGGGGAGTTTATTTCATAGAGAGGGGGACAAAAAGTAAACAAATATAAAATATAATGGCAGGTGTTGATAAGCGTTCTGAAGAAAGATAAAGCATTTTAAGAGAAAGGAGACACTTTAAGGGAACAAGGGAGGACCTCTCTGAAATGACATTTGAACAGAAAGGTGGAGAAGTAAGAGTATCTCTGAGAATGTTTGGAAAGGAATGTCCCTGAGAGAACAAGTTCACAACCCCTGAGACTAGAAGATGCTTTGGTATACTTAAGGAAAAGCAAGAAGGCCAGTGTGCCTAGGCCACAATATGCAAGGGGTGAGTGGTAGATGAAGAGAGGTAACAAGAGCCAGGTACAGCAGGCGGTGTAGGACTTTTCATTCTCTTCTAAGTGAGATGAGAAGATATTGGAGGGTTTTAAGAGGGGAAGTGATGTGACCTTATTTATGCTTAAAGATATCCTGGCTACTATTTGTAGGATTGACATAGTGGAGCACAAATGGATACAAGGAGACAAGTCCAAAAGATAACTGATGTTGCAAGTTTGGAGTAGGATGGTAGTGGTTAGAGTTCATACTTGGGAATATGTTTTAATATTTTAATATGTCTTAAAAGTAGCTCACAGAACTTGCTGATAGATTGGAATATGGGTTGAAAAAGAAAAAATAAGGGTGATTTTTAAACTTTCAGATTATACTTTAGACTACAAGTGTAAGACTTTGATTGTAACAATACCTGAAACTAGCCTCCTCTAAAATCCCAATTTCAAGCACCTTCTCTTAGTTAGTACCCTCAATCCAACATTCTTTCATCCTCTGAGGATTGTCAGTCTGTCAGTTTTTTCCACTGTTCTTCACTCACTTGTGTCTTCTCTCCTTACCCAGGCTAGATTCCACTTGAGGTTGATTACTATAATCCCTTCTTTCCATACATCTCTAACGAGCACCTTGTGTGCTCCCTCAGTCATACTCACCTGGCAAAACCTAACAAACTGGCTAACTCTAGCTTTCTGCCTACGCTGGGTCTCCACCAAGCACTTGAACGTGATAAGAGAAAAATGATACAACCATTTTGACTACTCTACTTTAAATTTAAGACCACCAGCCCCAATTGATTCCTTAGCAAACTCCAAGATGACTATTTCACAGCTCCTTTTTCTTCACACCTCCAATGCTTACTACTCTCTCCTCACTCTCATTTCTTGACTTTGTTTCCTATTTCACCACGAAATTAAGAAAAATACTTTATCTTTCCACCATTGCATCTGCTGTCTGCATCTATACTGCCATATCCCTTGTATTCCAATCTGTCACAATGGATGAATCATTCCTACTTCTGTCTGTGGCCAGCATTTGTCCTGGATCTCTTTCCCTCTCATGAACTTTGCACCTGCATTTATTTCCCCTCTCTCTTCTTATATTAATCATTTTTTAAAATGTATTGGATCATTTAAGTCAGAACCCAAACACATCTTTCATCTTAAAAACAAAAACACCTTCCCTTATCCCACTTCTCAAGCTGCCTTTCTATTTCTGTGCTCCTCTTTATGCAGTGTTCCTCAGAAGGTTTTCCATACTCTCACTCCCTCTATTCTTTTTACTCATTTTTGACTCCTAAACCCTCTGTAATTAGGCTACATGCCTTCCGCCCCACTGCGAAGGTGTTTATCAGAGTCACCAACTCAACACTGCCAAATCTAATAGTTCTCAAATCTTTTTTAAATTATCCAATAAAATTTGATGTAAGTATTGCCTCCTCCTTGAAATACTTTCTTCACTTGGTTTCTGGGACACAATAGAGAACCTGTTTGTGATCATCCTCGTTTTCCTGATCCTAAATGTTTGAGCGCCCCAAGGCAATACTATCTTGTCTCTATCTCTGCTGCCAGGGTGATCTCATTCAAGAGTCATCCATATATGCTGATGACTCTCAAATTTGTATCTCCAGCCCTGACCTGTCACATAAGCTCTAGACTTACACAATGAACTGCCACTCATCTCCTCCCCTTGGATGCGTAGTAGGTATCTCAAGTTTAACATACCTCAAACTAATATCTTGATTTTCATTCCTCCAACCTATTTCTTCTCCTTCTTTCCACATTTCAATACATGGTACCACCATTCACCCAGTTGTTCATTTGTCCTAATAAATGAACCAGGTTCATTTTTTCCCTCTGTATTTATGGTCAAGATTTAGTAAGCACCTTACTCTATCTAGAACACACTAATAGGTAGTGCTGATAAGGAGAGATTAGAAAATAGAGACCATCTTTGAGGAATTTACAGTCTGTTGAAAGAAGAGAGATACCCAAAAAGCATGAATAATGATTTAAGCAAGATTAATTAATTAAAGTCATTTCCACATTTGATTATTTTGAGACATTCTCCCTTGACTAGGAGGAGTTGGTGAAGCACAGTAAATGAAAATACTTTTTTTCTGTATTTTTGCTTTTTTCTGTAGGGGATCCAGGTACACCTAAACTGTTTATATTTTGCTATCTCTAAAGAGAATAGCAAAAAAAGAAAAAACCTATTCGTTAAATAGCTTCTTAATATGAAGGCCTTGGGCCACATATTGTGTCCTTATAAAAGATTATGTGACCCACTGTCTGTCTTCAAGAAACATGACAGTAGAGGTAAGGAGATGAAACATGACAGGTGAAATAACCAAAGATACAAGGCATAATACAGAAATCAACTTTCCTTCTGAAGAGGATGCACTGTAGACTGTTACGATCAAGAAAGGCAGAATTTAAAGTACAGATGATTAACTCTGATAATAATGTAAGTGGAACCTTGGTTTCTTATTATGCCCTGTAGTGAATACCTGGTTAAATCCAACTCATGCATACCCAAAGGAAATTGGTCTATATTCTGTATTTGGGAGGTAGGAAAGAAAACAAGTGGTAGAAATTACTGACCTAGGTTGTATTATTCTGGAGAGGCTTATAGAAGCAGTGAGCATTTGGGGGATTTGAAAAAGAAACTGGACAAGATTTGTCAAAGAAAAAATTTGTTGGAGGTAAGTATTCTGGGGGGAAATACATATGCAGTTTGGGAGTGGTATTTAACAATAACAACAAAATGTTGTTAAAAATTTGTTTTAAGGAACGAGAAACGTAGCTAACAAAATTTTTACGTGATAATCTTTGTTCATAGATTTTGTACTCTAGGTACTATAGGCATATACTACATGAAATCATTTGTTACATGTTTCATTCTTCTAGAAATGGGAGATGTACTAAGTATGGTTCAATAATGGTTCACAGTAGTAAGAATTTATTGTGTAATTACCTTGTGCCTAGTATTTTGTTCTACCCAGCCAGAGACTGAAATGTGGATTCCATAAACACTTTGGATAGGTTACTCAATTTTCTGAGATTTCGTTTCCATTTTTGTTTATAGCTGTCTCCCCTGCCTCTGATATCTCCTGGTACATGGTAGGTGCTTGATATAGAAAGAGAGAGAGGGAAGAAAGTCATTTGAGTGGATCAAGTAAAATTATATATACATAAAGGGTCTGGGATATAATAGGTGCACAGTAAGTTCCTATTTGACTTTGTGTCTGCCCTCATTTCTTAGCACAGGTCCTCGCTTATATAATAGAAGGTACTTAATAAAAGCTACTTGAACTAATTCACTTTTCCTTCAACCAGCAAATATTCATTAAACACCTGTAATATGCTAGACACTGGGAAGAGAGCAGTAAACAAAACAAAGAAATCTCTGCCCCAGTGGAACTTGGTCTTGTGGAAGGAGGCAGACAAGTAAACAGATAATTATATGCTATGTCTGGTGGTGATAAGTGCTATGAGGAAGGTTATGGCAGAGTAAGGAGGTGGAGGTGTTACAAAAAGAGAGTGCTAAAGGTTAGTGATATAGAGTGGTCAGGGAATGTCTCCTATAAGTGACATTTCGGCAAACACCTGAGGGAAGTAAGGAGAGAGCCATGCAAGTTTCTAGAAAAAGAGTTTCTGGGCAGAAAGAGAAGCAAATGCAAAAGACCTGAGGCAGGAAAGTACTTGGCATGTTTAGGAAGGTCCATGGAGGTCTGTGTGTCTGTAACAGCATAGGCAGGGAGAATAGTAGAAATGAAGTGGAAGAAGTAGCAGGAAGCCAGATTATGTGGAATCCTGTAAGGAAGTTGTAAGGACCTTGCCTTTTACTGTGAGATGAGAAGCCATGGGAACTGGAGAACTTTGAGGAGTGACATGATCTGACTTTCAAAGGATCATCCTAGCTGCTATGTAGAAAATGAATTAGAGAGTGACCAGCATGGAAGCAGAGACCACTTACAAGGCTTTGATATTAGTCCAGAGAGAAATATTGGTACCTTGGACTTGGTAATACTGGAGGAGGTGGGGAGAAGTGGTTGGATTGTGGGTATATTTCAGAGGTGGAGCTGACATAATATGCTGATGGATGGATATTAAAGAGAGGAGTCAAGGATATTTCCAAGGTTTTTGTACTAAGCAATTGGGAGAATGGACTTACCATTTAATGAGATGGAAAACTGCATGAGGAACAGGTTTGGTGGAAACTTCAAGAGTCCTGTATAGGAACTGCTAAGTTTTAAAGGTCTATAAAAGCCTGGAGGTCAGAAACAGAGTAGAATAGTGGTTACCAGGGGCTGTGGAGAAGATGGGGAGTTATTATTCAATAGATACAAAATTTCAATAATATAAAATTATTAAGATCAAGAGATCTGCTGTACAACATTGTACCTATAGAATGATGGTTACCAGAGGCTGGGAAGGATAGTGGGGGAGTGGGGGGAGAAGGAGGAGTGGGGATGGCTAATGGGTACAAAAATGTAGTTCAATAGAATGAATAAGATGTAGTATTTGATAGCACAACAGGGTGACATCAACAATAATTTGTTGTCTAGTTTAAAAACAACTAAAAGTATAATTGGATTGTTTGTAACACAAAGAAAGCATAAATAGTGGATACCCCATTTACCCTGATGTGATTATTATGCATGGTATGCCTGTATCAAAATATCTCATATACTCCATAAATATATAACCTACTATGTACCCACAACAATTTAAAAAATTTTTTTCTTTTTAAATAGTTTATTATTATTATTATTATTATTGTAGAGACAGGGTCTTGCTGTTGCCCAGGCTGGTCTCGAGCTCCTGGTTTCAAGCGATCCTCCTGCCTTGGTCTCCTAAAGTGCTGGGATTACAGTTGTGAGCTACCATGCCCGGCCAAAAATTAAAAATTAAAAAAAAAAAAACTACAAAAAAAAATACTGTGTGGTACACATAAAAATTTAAGAAGGTTAGAAAAAAGAAACAAGGAATCAGTCATGGGTCCCACGAAAGCTTAATTGAATGAGAATCTGCATTTTAACAAGATCCCCAGGTGTTTGGAATGCATATTCCAGTCTAAAATCACTAGCCTGAAAAGCACCAGTTAACAGGATGACTTCGGGATACTTTAATTTGCTCTGTAATCAGTCTGTAAGTGTAAGTAAGGGGGAGGCAGTGTATTTAATATTGTGTTAGATTGAATACCCTCTATATAGATCTATCATAGATATAATTATCTTAGAAAATGAAAGTGAGTCATTTTAATATAATTTCTGCCCTTATTTAAATCTATTAGTTTCCATAGCTCTTTGTAAAATCCTATAATTTTGATGATTTAAAAAAAAAAAAAATTGGAGGTCAGGGCAGAAATCAACAATGGAGATATAATTTAGGGCAGGGGTCCCCAACCCCCCAACCCCAGGGCCTTGTCCATGGCCTTTTAGGAACTGGGCTGCACAGCAGGAGGTGAGCAGCAGGCGAGCATTACTGCCTGAGCTCCGCCTACTGTCATATCAGCTGGGGCATTAGATTCTCATAGGAGCACAAACACTATTGCGAACTGCACATACAAGGGATCTAGGTTGTGTGCTCCTTATGAGAATCTAATGTCTGATCATCTGAAGTGGAACAGTTTCATGTTGAAACCACCCACCAAGCCCCAGTCTGTGGAAAAATTGTCTTCCATGAAACCAGCCAAGTCCTTGGTGCCAAAAGGTTAGGGACTGCTGATTTAGGGAGTCATCAGGGTGCAGAGACTATAAAAAGCCATAAAACTGGATGAGATCACAAATTGAATGAGTAAAAATAATGAATTTGTCTACAAACTCAACCCTTGAATATTCCAACATTAACAAAACAGGAATAGAAAAGAGAATTGGCAAAAGAGGCTGAGACAAAGCAACCCATGAGATAGGAGGAGAACCAGGAGAAAGGTGTGTGGGTGGATGAATGGGTAAGTGAGTGAGCAAACTAACAGACAAACTAAGCAAGTTTCATAAGCCCTCTGGGGATCAGTCTATTTGCCATTACTTTTAATAGCAAAAACCTCAATTGTTTTTGCACCAACCTAATACAAAACAGGGATGAGAGTGATATTACTACCTCCTTTGCAGGGTTACTGTGAAGATTATAAATAATGTATATATTGTGGGGTTACTGTGAAGATTATAAATAATGTATATATACCATCTATTATAGCAACTAATGCATAGAAAGTACTCAAAAATTAATAGCCATTTTTATTATAAAATTAAACAACTAGAAAACATAAGTACAGTTTTTTTAATTAAATAAAGGTTGAGTGCCCTTATCTAGAAATCCAGAATGCTCCAAAATCTGCAACTTTTTGAGCACCAACATGATGCTCAAAAGAAATGGTCATTTTGGAGCATTTCTGATTTCAGATTTTAGGATTAAGGATGCTTAATCCATATGTATCTATAACACAGATATTTCAAAATCTCCCCAAAATAGAAGTCTGAAGCACTTCTGGTCCCAGGCATTCTGGATAAAATATACTCAACCTATACTGAAAATGTTGGAGGACTCAAGAGAAGGTAAAAATCGATATGACTCAGGGTATTAGGGAAGTCTTTATGGAAGAGAAACTTGACCTAAACTTCGAAATGGATTTTCATAGAGGCAAGTTGAGGCATTCCAGGTGCTGAGATGAACAAAAACTCGGAAATGCACTTGAGGATAGTGTGATGGTACAGTGAAGAGATGTTTCTGATCAAATGAAACCTCATCACAGGCATGAAATCGCTTGAAGTCTGTTTTTTGTTGTTTAGTTTTACTTGGAAGCTAACCTTTTTTTTTTTTTTTTTTTTGCTTCTACAATACAAACCCCAGTAGATATTACAAGACTGGCCAGTTGCATTGTACCATCTTCACTCACTCTAGTAGCCTCGATTGATGATGGGTTTTGCATTTGTGCCATCAGGTTTTACCACCGTTGAGGGATGTGACAAATCGACCTGAAGTTGGCTCAACTGTGAGAAATAAGCTGGTGCGCCTCATGACACATGTTGACCTTGGAGTCAAGCAAATTGCTGCTGAATTCCTTTTTGTCCTTTGCAAAGAGAGAGGTAGGTTAAACTCTCTTTGCCTCTGCCTTTTATCTTTCAGAGGGAATTCGAGAAATTTAATGGATAGTGTTAGTACTGGTCATCTCATTCCATTCTTTCCAAAGCTTACTGTCTGTTCTATTAGGCTAAGGAGTTAATAAAAATTAATAGCCAAAAACATTTTTTATACGCTTCCGAATTCATTGAGACATGCAAAGACAGATACATTACCAAACACACTCACGTTTAAAGTTTGTCTTCTGTATCCTTAACCCAGCCTTCATCTTAATGGGGCAGGACTTAGAGCCATTATGAAAAGTTGCTTCAGTAATTCAGGGGTTACTATTTTAATAAGCAGGCACAAGTCTAGGTTAGTTCCTCTTTTTAATTCCTCTTGGAATTAAAGCTATAGGAGTTTTGGTTTCTTTACTAAGTTTTCCAATCAGTAGTTACTGAATGTGAGCTATATAATATACTGAACAGAAGTTTTTAAAATGCATAATACCCTTGAGACAAAGTTAAGATAGTGGTAGAGAGAAATTTGAAAATAACTGTACAACAATACTACTCTATCAGTATATATAAAGTGATTGTCTACTGAGATAGATCCAACAATTAAAGATATTTTCTAAAATTATATGGATTACTCTGCAAAAGGCAAGTTTTCCAAACAAGGAACTTTGATTATTCAGTTATTCTTATTTTTACTTCTTCTACTTTGTAAATCTGCTAGTATAAAATCCCATCTAGGCAGATCTATATTCTACTGGGGTACTTTAAAAAAGTAAGATAGATAATTTGGAGATGGAAAAGTTCACTCCTCTTAAAATCTTAAGTCAATTGTTATTCTTAAACTTCATTTCTGATGTATTGATCCAACCACTTAAGTTCACATTAAGATGGTATATTAGTAACCTAATTTGATTATTATCATAATGATTATGAATTGAGAGGTATCATGTGCCTGACATTCTATGTATAATCTCATTTAATTCTCATAATGATCCTGTAAGGTAAATATTATATTTTGATTTCATAAATGAAGCAACCTGCCACCTGAGAGCCTTTCAATAACATGTCACACAGTTGCTGAGGGCAGGAGTCCAAATTTGGGTCCTGTCTTTTCTTTCTGCCATATTTCCTCTCATAATAATTATATTAGCTATTATTATAGACTGTTTAGCATCTGTTCTTTTAGACAATTTACTTCTTCTTTAATGATTTTGAAAAAAGATTGATTTAGCATCTTGGAATTAAGTGGTTAGCATAGTGCCTTGCACATAGTTATCTGTAAATATTGGCTGAATTGATTTGAGATCAGAAATGATCTGTTTTTTAAAGTATAATTATACATGTATATGCATAAATCCAAAATCACACATATGTGTATCTATTCATTTTAAAAGGTTTGTCAAAATATATACCAAAATATTATTTATTGTTACCTCTGAGTAATAAGAGTACTGGTGATTTTTTTAGTTGTCTGTATGATTTTTCTATAATGAACATGTATTTTTTGTATACCTTTAAAAAGTTTTAAAATGGGGAAGAATAAAGTTTATTTCTCCTGTAATTACATACCTAAGTGTATATCTAAATATATAAATCTAAATAAATAATTACATATCTAAATAATTTCTAAATATAATCACATTACTGATGAGTGAGTGTCATAGCAAATATGGTAATTATGGTAATTACATTTATAAGTGAATTTTGTTAACTTTTTAAATTTGAAATGGTTGGTTTTGTTCCCCTTTAGATCCAGTGTTTAGTTTCATAGTCCTAACTTTGAGCCCAAAGCTAACCTCCATTAGCAGATAATATATTTTTAATTTGACCTCAACAATTCTGCATTATAATCTTTTTTTTTTCCCCGAGACAGAGTCTTGCTCTGTCACCCAGGCTGGAGTGCAGTGGTGCAATCTCAGCTCACTGCAACCTCTGCCTCCCAGGTTCAAGCGATTCTCCTGCCTCAGCCTCCTGAGTAGCTGGGACTACAGGCACATGCCACCATGCCTGGCTAATTTTTGGATTTTTAGTAGAGACGGGGTTTCACCATATTGGCCAGGATGGTCTCGAACTCCTGTCCTTGTGATCTGCCTATCTTGGCCTCCCAAAGTGCTGGGATTACAGGTGTGAGCCACCGCACCTGGCCTATAATCATTTTTTCCTTCCAATTTGATTATAAGTTTAGTAATGTATTCTTCTGGAATAAACAGACTTCGTTCAACAAATGTTTTTGAGCTAGACCCTGGGATTACAGAGGTATAGAAGATAAACAATGTTTCTGCCCATTTATTACTTATTTTTTTATTTAAGGGTCACAGACGCAAATGCCTACAGTATCAGGCTGGTAATAAAAGTAAGTCAGGTGGACTAGATGTAAGATGACAAATGAAAGTTGACACTTGGCTCACTGTTGTGGAGACAATTGGCTGGGATGGGGAGACAAAGAGACTATGGGAGATTATAAAGAGGATGTTGCTACTCTTTAGCAGCAACTGATGGTTACCATGAAGGAACATGTGGCCAGTGTTAGCAGATGTTCCATGTTTTCCGGAGAAGCTCTCTGTTTTTAAATGTTGTCAACTAGTTCAAATTTAAAATCTTCTGGCCAGAAAAAAAGAAAATGTCTGAGTTTACCTTCAGCTTAAAAGTAATCAGATTTTGGAATTTGGGTTTGGAGGTAGACTATTAAAATAAAATAAAATTCAAATAACTTTTCAGAATGTCTGAACTGTCTCTTATCTTAAGGATATGCCAAGGAAATTTGAAAGTGAAGGCATCTTGATCAAGGCTCAAAGGTCAGACCACTAAGTAGAGACAGACAGCAAGCAACAGTTACAATGGGTTAGGAATACAGAGACTGCATTAAGAAAGAGGGCGCGGGCGCGGGGGCTCATGCCTGAAATCCCAGCACTTTAGGAGGCCGAGGCAGGCAGATCATGAGGTCAGGAGATCGAGACCATCCTCGCCAACATGGTGAAACCCCTTCTCTACTAAAAATACAAAGATTAGCTGGACGTGGTTATCTTCTGGTCCCCATTCTCATTTCACATTGCTCCCTGAGTAATCTCATCCTCTCCCTTGGCTTCTGTTTGCACAAATTCCCAAATCTATGTATCTTTAGCCCCAACCTTTCTTCTGAACCCCAGTCATATTTATCCACTTGCTTACTGGACCTCTCTGCCTGAGTGTCTCACTGGTACCTCAGACTCATGTCTAAAGTTGAATTTATGATCTTCATCCCCATGCCCTTCAACCTTTTCATTATCCTTCTATCACTTTCTCTGCAAACAGCACCATTGTCTGTTTAGTTCCTAAAACCAGAAACTTAGGAGTTACCTTAGATTCCTTCTTTACCTGTAGAAGTCATAATCACCACATCTATAGATTCTACCTCCTGTTAAATATATTTTATTTATTTCCCCCATTCTGTTCCCACACCACCATCTTAGTACAAGCCCTTAAAATTATTTTAACTATTAATAAGCTATTAAAATATCTCATGTCTCTGTTTCTAGTCAGATTTTCTTCAGTTTGTCTTCCACATGGTTAACAGAGGGATTGGTGTAAAATACAAATATAATTTTGTCATTCCCCTCATATAAAACTTTAAGTGATTCTCTGTTGCCTGCATGGTAAAATCCAAATTTTACCTCCACAGAATCTCTGTGTAGTGTATTTGAAATCTATTCCCCTGTTACGCTCCATGCTTAGTCATACTAAATTATTTATTCTTGCCTGATTATACTGCACCATTTCTTGGCATATCTCCATGGATTGGCAGATGCTGTTCCTTTTGTGAGGAATGCTCTTCCTCATCTTTGTTACCATGGCGAACTTTACTTATCCTTGAAGACGAACTTAAGCATCATCTCTGTGAAGACCTTCCAGGCAGAGTTCATCATTTTCTCCTTTGTGCCATTTTTTCTTCTCTGTTGTTAATACTTTTGACATTTGCTGTGTTGTAACTCTTTATTTGTTGAACTTATATTCTAGACACTGAGTTTCCTTTAGGTCGGAGATCATGTCCTACTCATCTTTGGATCCCCAGTGCTTAACAGATAGCAGGTGCCCCATAAATGTTTAATAAAATAGCAAATGTTTGTGCTCTCTATAAATTCAGGCTGGTGAATACAGGGTCCCATTTAAAGGAGTAATTTCTGTGCACTATGATAAGTGCCCTAAGAGAGAAATGTGCCAGGTAGTATGGCAACCTGAAAGAGGGAATGCTTGGGGGTGTGGAGATCAGAGAAAGCCTTCACAGAAGAGGACAAAGAAATAGGAAGTAGCCTTGAATGTATAGAAAAGAGACTAGTTTAAGGTGTGAGGAATCTTTAGGAGACAAATTTGGAAAAGACAGCGGAGGCCAGAAAACGAGCCCTTTTATGCCCTGTTTTGGAATTTGAGCTTAGTTTTTAAGGGAAGACATTAGAGATTTTATTCAGGAAGGTTGTAAAATCCTATTTTTACAAAGATATTTTGGGCAGTTGTGTGGAATAAGAAATGGAGTGTGAGACTGGAAATAAGGACACTAAGATGAAGCCACTAGTTGAGTCTTCTAAAAGTTACAGCATTTGACTAGAAGGAAAAGGATTTTCACAGAGAAGGGGGAATAGTCTCTGGGTAGAAGCTGGTTCTTGACATTCTTTGTTCTTGGTAAAAGAGCAAAAACGTATTGCTTTTATTTTAGAGTGTGGTAGAACCCACATTTGTGTAACTGTCTGTATCATTACCAATGCAGTTCTGACTTTGCACAGTGCTGCCGTGGTTGGTTTCCTCTGTTCATAGTGCCCTCTAGCATACCGGTAAAATAGTGGTGAAATATTTCTCGCAACTTTCTGACTGAATGCTGAATTGTTTCATTTAGGCAGCATTTTCATGTAACTGTATGGATAATTACTATGCAAGGAACAAATATATTTGTGTGTTTCCTTTTTATTTTAGAACAACCCAGAAAATCTTTTGTTTGCCCTAGCAGCTCACCTTAACATACAAGTGCAGTTTTCCATTTACTACTTTCCCAGTATAAAATAAGATATTATATGGTGTATTTGAAAACAGACTTAAAAGTAGCTAGAAACACTGCTTCAGTGCTTCTCACTGTGAGGATTTCGTATTTCATTTGTCTCACCTTCTCTACCCCCAATTTTTGGATATTTTATCCTGTTAACAGAAGTTCATGTGATTTGAAAACTCTTGGCTGTACCCTTTGTCTACTCTGAAGGCAAACTATGTCTTAAGTCACCTTTGTAACCTACACTGCCTGTCACAGAGTTAGCACACAAAGTTTGTTCCAGTGAAAGAGGAGTTGACATGATTTTCATAAAATTGCTAGGGGCTTTTACTGTTAACTGGCTTCCAGAGAGATTTTCTACATGAGAGAACAGTTATTTAGTATTCTGTTTACTTCTATTTAACCTATTTTGGCTTTTCATAACCTTTGCATTTTTAAACTCTTTTAATTTTTAGCCATTTTGTGTCTTTTTTTATTATTGTTATTTTGTCTTTAAGTATATTCATTTAAACATTTATTCATATCTGAATTTAGAGTGTCCTAATTGTAATGAGTATTTCTTTTCTGGATCCACTACATCTCCTTGTTCGTTAAAAATAAGCTTTATCAGTAATGCTTACAATGATAACATCACCTACTATCTGTAAGGTACTTTGTGTGGGTTTAGATCTGTGATCCTTTGCCTTCAGTGGCTTTGTGTCTGACCGGTCATTAAGAAAATGTCTGACCTTCATGAATATTAAGAATACCTATATACACTGACCACTCATTTCTTCTGCTAGTACTTTTTAAGGATTCCTTCATTTATCTAAAGCGCTACATCTTGGGGAGGCACTGATACCAAGAGAGCATATCAGACTTACTCAGAGGGCTTACCCCACCCTCATTCAATAATTCTAATAGGATTCTATCCAGCACCCACTGAGGATTATTACAGACAGACCACAGTTACCAATAGGTTTTAAGATTGAAAATGACTGGTTTCAACATCATTTAATATACTCATTAGCCCATGTTTCCTTTTGCACAAATTTCACCAGTTTGCTATATTATTTGAAAGCAGGACGTCTTTTTATTTATCCCCATACCACCTATTTACAGTGTCATGAGAAGGACCCTCTAGTTCAGGTATTTGAAAATGTAACAGTCAACTCTATCCTAGAATACATTTATCCTATCCATATCCTCCATGATTTTATACTCTGATCATATATACCCACTTTTCTTACCTATTTTCCTTTCCACCAACCCTTTCAGTTCCCCAGTCATTTTAATTACCTTTTTCTGAATCTTCTCCAGCTCTATTTTGTCTTTTTTGAGGTAAGTGATCTGAATTACAGATGTAGATTTTACTATGGCTTTATACATGGATAAGATTGTATGTTATGTTATGTTTCCTACAGTTGCCTTTCAGATGACATTTTAACAACATTCTGTTAAAGACCTTCAGTAAATTTTCTCAATTCTTATCTTTTGATTAAATATTGTAATGTTTACCTTGAAATTGTACCTGAAGAAAATTAAATACTGCTAACCAAAGCTGCCAGTTATTGTTTAGTATCTTCCTTAAAGGTGTTTAGAAATCACTAAAAACATTACTACAGTGCAAGTATCCCTTGCAAAAGTTGTATGTGTCTGCTCACCTTAAGAGAGACATCACCTGACCCTGTTGGCAGGATAATACTTACAGAGAACCTGAACCAAACTTTTCATTAGACTTCTTTTTTAAAAAAAAAAAAAACTAAGATAATTCGAAAATGATCATTTTACCCACTCTTCTCAGAGAAAAAGAATGACTGTTTACTTCGTTTTAGATACTTTTCATGCTTTGCATATATTAACTTGTGAGGTAGATAGTTACTATTCTATTTCTACGGAATAGAAAACTAGGATAAAACTGCAACATATCTTACCCAAGGTCAACCAGTTAGTAATTGGTAGAGCCGTTATTGAAATCCAGCCAGTCTAACTCCTGGGTCTGCCTTCTTAATGGGCTTCACGTGCCTATATATGGTTGCTGACTTTTTATTTTAAAAAAGCAATAAGTTATAGCCTATGCTATTTGCTAATATCCTTCCTTAAGTTTTCTTATTTCTTACTCCCTTTTCCTCCAATTCCAACAAAGAATGAGAGAGAGATTTTACATTATGTGCCATATTGCTAAAATCCCAATCTTTCACTCTATCTAGTTTCTTATCATTTCTCCAAAACTGGATTTTTAAATAGTAAGATCTGAGATCAGAAACTTAAAGCGTGACCCTTACCAAAGGTCTGGCAGTCCCAGAGGCCCCACTTTTGCCATAAAGTGTGTTCAAAACAGCTCTGTTTTAGTTTCTGATACCTCAAAAAAGGCTCTTAGTCCCCAGAGCCTATGGGAAAATTTGTAAGTAGTTCAGTGTAACCACTACCCTACCACATTTTGAAAATCTCTCTGTTTAAAGGTTTACTGCCATAGCGTCTGTCTTCAACGTTCCTGTGTTGGTGAGTGGTGGATGATGATGGTGAAGACCCAAGGATTCCTGTCTAAAACCTTATTCTGTTTTTGCAGTGGATAGTCTGCTGAAATACACTGGCTATGGGAATGCTGCAGGACTGTTGGCGGCCAGGGGCCTCTTGGCTGGAGGAAGAGGAGATAATTGGTACTCAGAGGACGAGGACACAGACACTGAAGAATACAAAAATGCAAAACCAAAGTATAGTATCAAATTTCTTTTCACCTAAGTATGGCTGTGTCTTTGAGTTTGTTATTTGCCTTTTACTTCCTTTGTCTTTCATTTTCCAAGTGTTTCTTTTCTCTTGTGGATTTGGAAGCTTTCCATTTAATGGTGTTTTTAGAGGCAGTTTCATAGCTAGTGCCTTAGAGAGTGACTTCAAATGATGGAGGAAAGCTAATAATGCAAGAAATGATATTTTCAACATGCTTATTATCTTCTCCCAAGTACTAAGAGAGCTGGTGTGTTTAGATTGTACTGAAAAAGTGTTACTGCTTACTATTTGCTTTCCTTTCCATAGGTTGAGATTTTATAAGGTATAACCAAGACCACTTATTTAAGTTGATGATTTGATGCTTAGTCTTTCTCAGAAATCTAAATGTAGGTTCTGATCCTCCCTCTTGCATAAAAGCCTTTATAAGTCAATAAAATAGTGCAACAAGACACATTAATATCAAAAGAAAAGAAGTCTGGCTTCACAGTGAATTTTAATCAAACAAACATATGGAGACTCATCTTCTAACAGATACATAAGTGCAATAAGTAGGCAAACCAGAGACTCTGTGAAGTCTTCTCTGAGTCAGTGCTTACAAATTAAAGACACTATAATTATTCTCTTTTATCCCAAGATAAACCACCTCTCCTTCCTCCTATTCCCTCTCCATCCTTTCCATCCCGCTCGTAACCGTCAACCCATGTAAATTCTTAGTTTCCGCTTATTAGGAGTTATTTGAGCTGTGTTTTTTCTGAGTTCCATTTGAAGATTTCCATCTGAAAATTGGAAAAAAGCTCTTTCCTTTTGACATGGTGACACTGACATGCTGTGCTTTCTGCTGGCCATCTTCTAGAGTGTGATGTGAATCATGCAGTAGGTGATCAAGGATAGACTATCTGCAAAGTCAGATACTTTTCAAAAACATACATTGTGCCGTGCCTTGTTGACATGCAAGTAATGGGTTGTCAGAAGGTGAAAGAAATGATCAGTTCCCAATTAGACAGGACATACATGGCCTGTTTCTTGGCAAATCAGATCTGAGTAGGTAATGTTACTTTTAGCATCCCTGATGCCGTCAGCCTCAGTAGGATCTTATAGAGTGTGTCCTAGAAATAGAGTTTTTGGGGGGAAAGCTGGCAATGACTCTAAGCACTATTTTCTTAAGACTGCCACCATTTAGATATTATCAATTGGCTATCTATGACAAGTATTTGAAGCTAAGATAGAAGAATCTTGCTTCTTTCTTTCCCTAATTACAGAAGTCATCATTCTAAATTAGTCTTACTAGCTTTTTTCATTCTACAAACTATTTCCTTATCAGTTTAATATTGATATCTCTTTATTTGAGCCATTAAAATATACCTCTTGAGAAATTTCATATTTCTAAATGAAAGTAGCAATTACATTAGGCATTTCTTACATCCCAGGATGTGTGAACACATTCAGCTATGATCTAAAACTCATGAGTACTCATAGATGGTTGATATCTTTGCATCTCAATGTGTATTGTTCGTTTTGTTTAGTAGAGAATTTCTGTAATGGTAGTGGTCATATATATAGCAAGCACCAGAATGCTACTATAACAGTAGGAAAATAGAATTATGTTACATTGCAGAAGTGATGTTAGATTTCAGGAAGTACCTTCTGTTGAAATCAACAGCCACATTAGTATTGTTACTGTCTTGGCTGTCTGTCATGGAAAGTTTCTGTACTTAAGCCTTACATCCCTAATTATAATCTTCAGCCTTTGGACTTTGCTTATAATATTCATAGGAATGGTATGTTTGTGTAGTCAGAATAGTCACCGTTGTGAAATTTTGTTGTATTTCTTAAACACTGATCATTATAATTGTGTGTTTTTCAAGTAGCATCACATCTCCCCCCTTCTGATAGATTCGCATCTGTTTTTCTCTTAAATTTTCCTTCTTTAAAGTGAAAAAGTGTGAGATATTTAATGTTACTTTAAAATATTTGTTCAAATAATCTCTATGGAAGTGGTGGTAAACAAAGTCCTTTGCAAGCAGGAGTACCCTTTGCATTCTGTGGAGCGATCCACAGAGCTCAAAGAACTTGTTTCCTAAAAACTGTTGTAAAAAATTTTTACCAATCAAGCTTATAAAATCAGCATCTGAAAGGATTGCTTACTCCCCTACCCCTGAATACCATTCACCAGTCAGAGTTCCCAAGATCTCAGTCTGCTTTTCTTGTGATGCATTTATTCACAACAGTTGCTACTGTTGGCAGAAGCAGAGAACTTACTCTTCATCCAGTTGTCTCAAGTCCCATTGTCAAAACTTTAAGTGGATTCTGATTAATGCACCAAGGTAACCTGTAATCCTTTACTGGAATCTGAAACCAAGAATTGTATGGAGCTTACATTCAGGCTATGGTAGACAGTTAATATCACAACAAAGCCTTTTGTGTCAAAATAAATGTATTTAATGGACTGGAAATGGCTTTCTGCAATTAGCACGCTTAGAGAAAATACACTCATAGAATTGAGTTACATGCCACATAAATTTTTGGTGTATGTCTAGCCAGGTTTGTTGAAAGTTTTCAGATAAACTTTAGTCCTGTGTCAAAGGGAAACCAAACTTCTAAATTCTAACTTTTATACCTGTTTCTTTTATGCCTCTGAGAATGGAGGTCCCTTGACTATAAAGGTGATATAACTGGCTGGTATGGTTTGTACATTATTCTAGACATCAATTGAAAGATGTGTGTCTAATGACATTTGTCTCCTTTTAGACAACTAGCTTTCACAGGGTGCATAGGCATCTAGAGGCCCAAAGAGGTGCCTTTAAAAGACTGCTTTGTGGAGGGATAGGAGGAACAGATGGCCAAAAGTGAGCAGAACCCTAGGGAAACTCCTTGCACACTTAACACACCACACTAGTTAATAATCAGATCCAAAAGCTTAAAATCATTGTACTAATAAACGCAGGGGTGTTTCCTTCTTAACCATATTTTTCTTAGCTCTAGCTATGCCACCAGCTGTATAAACAGTTTCTTCAGCACAAGGCAAGATACTTTTTCTTTTATTTGTCAAGATTTTGCTATGCTGCTTCCGTCAAGGCTTTTTATAGTTGTCGCGTTATATTGGGCCTTATAAATTTCTTTATTTTTAATATTAAATATTTATTGAAGTAAGTGACCCAGAAACCAGGACATGAAGGTTTTTCTCTTTGCCCATTTTGGGCTGTGATGACATATTTATGTACAATAGCATTTCTAGGAACTAGAACCTATTACTGTAAGCAGTCATAGAACGTATCTAAATTCAGAGTTCTAAAAGACCAGAGGTAAAAGAGGCCAGTGTATTAGCTTAACTACAGCACTGAGCTTTGCTCCAGTGTTTATTTGCTATAGATTCACAATTGTCAGTTTTCTATATCCTTTATGTCAAGGTTATTACTCTTAAACAGCCTGACATGGGAAATATTTAAAAAGCACTATAATTTAAAAAGGCATTTTGAGGCCTTTTTTGTTTTATTGCCTAGATGCAATTTGGTATTCCTGTATGTATGTATATTCAATATGTATATATTTATGTGGCTAATACATGGTAGATACATAGTAAATATCAGATAAGTAAATGAAAGAATGACACCATATTATACTGGTTCTTTCCATTGCAAGTGTAATGCAAAAACCTGAATTAGGATGTGCTTTCATAATTTACCCTACTTCTTTTATGTAGAATCAGTGTGTCATTTATATGATAATTCTCAAATTACTGGAGACATTTTGAGAAACTGGTATCTCTTCAAAATATATCTGAATTTAAAGCAAACGCCACAAAACCACCTATTTGTTGCATGGTTTTTTAAATGAAGATTACACGTGCATCTCCATAGTAAGGATTTGACTGAATAGAGTAACTTACCTCCTGGATCATCCGAGGCCTTCTGTGTTGCCTATTTCTCCACAAGTGGCTCACTAATGCTAGTAACAATAGCTGGTATTTATTGAGTGCTTAACATGTGCCAGGCACTTTTCTAAGAACTAGACAAATATTATATAATCTTCACAACAATCCTTTGAGATAGAATTAGTCTCATTTTATAGACGAGAAAACTAAAGGCAATGATTCGAGTAATTTGTCCAGGGCAAACAGTTCATAAGTGGTCAGGCGGCCTGACTCTAGAGCTTGCGGTTTTTGGGAATTTTGTTGTTGTTTTTTGAGGTAGGGAAAGCAAGTTTTATTGTGCTCTTCACTCTGCCTTTTTACTTTGGGGATACAATATGTAACATCAGATTTACCATTTTAGTCAGTTTTAAGTGAACAAATTTGTAGCATTAAGTACATTTACACTGTTGTGCAACCATCACCACTATCTCTCTTCAGAAGTTTTTCCTTGTCCCCAATGAAACTCTGTACACATTCCCCTCCTTCTAGCTCCTGGTAACCACCATTTTACTTTCTGTCTCTATAGAATCTAAGAATGTCTATAAATGGAATCATATACAATATTTCTCCTTTTGTGACTGGCTCGTGTCACTTAGAATAATGTCTTTAAGATTTGTTCATGTTGTGGCACATGTCAAAGTTTCAGCTGAATAATATTCCATCATATGTATATACATTTTATATACACCTTTTGGTTGTTGTGAATAATGCTGGTGAACATGTGTCTACCAATATCTGTCAAGTCCCTGCTTTCAGCTCTCTTGCGTGTACACCCAGAAGTACTGTATCACGTGGTAGATAGTTCTTGTGTTTAATTTTGTGGCCAGCCTGCCATACCATTTTACATAGCAACTGCACCATTTTATATTCCCATCAGCAGTGTACAAGGGTTCCCTTCTCTCCACATCCTCACAACACTTACTAGTATTATTTTTTCTGGGGCGGTTTGTCTTTGTGATTTTTAGTAATAGCCATCCTAATGGGTGTGAAGTCAGAGCTTATTTTAACTTCTGCTATATTCTGTTTCAAAGCCAATCAAAGAGAGAAATGAGTTTGCCCTTCAGATAGCTTCCCTGTTCTCAGAGCATCTAGAAAACAAAAGAAAGAAAATGTATCTGTGTATATACTCTGATACCCTGAAAACACAAAAATCCATTTGATTCATTCTAAATTGGTATTCACCTACATCTGTCAGGTAGTTCCGGTCCTAGCTTCATAATACATTCTGAATCCAATTACCCTTTTTATTTGCCATCGCTGCTACCACTCTGGTCCAAGCTAAAATCTCTCTCTCCAGGATCATTTTAATAGCCTTCTCACGGGCCTTGTTGCTTCTACCTTTGTTCCTCTTCATTTTGTTCTCAACACAACTGTCAGTGGGATCCTTATAATATGTAAATCAGACTAGTCAGCTGTTCAGATGTCCTCACAGTGGTATACTTGCACCCTTTCTTGCTATACTGTTGCCACACTGACCTCTTTACTATGTGTCAGGCTCTGCAGACACATTCCTGCCTGAGGCCTTTCTATTGACTGCTGTTCCTTCTGCCTGGAATGCCTGTCCTCCAGATAGCTGCCATCTCTCTCTCATTCCCTCACCGCCTTCAAGTCTTTACTCAGGTATCACCTGTTCTGTGCCCTTGTTAACAGTTGCTGCACTCCTGCCTTTACCACTCCATATCATACTTCTTTACATTGTCCTTTTTTTCTCACAGTGCTATTCACCTTCTGACATTCCATATAACTTACTCATTCATTAAGTCTGTTTTCTCCTCCAAAAAGTAAGCTCCAAGAGGGAAGAGGGGTTTTAGTTTTGGTTTTGGTCTGTTGTTTTTGTTCATGTAGATGTGCCCAGCACACAGTAGGCAGTCAGTAAATTTTTTTGTTTTGTTTTGTTTTGGTTTTGGTTTTGTTTTGAGACGGAGTCTCACTCTGTCGCCCAGGCTGGAGTGCAGTGGCGCAATCTCGGTTCACTGCAAGCTCCACCGCCTCCCGGGTTCACGCCATTCTCCTGCGTCAGCCTCCCGAGAAGCTGGGACTACAGGCACCCGCCACGACACCCGGCTAATTTTTTTGTATTTTTAGTAGAGACAGGGTTTCACCATGTTCGCCAGGATGGTCTCAATCTCCTGACCTCGTGATCTGCCCGCCTCGGCCTCCCAAAGTGCTGGGATTACAGGCGTGAGCCACCGCGCCCGGCCGGCAGTCAGTAAATTTTTGTTGGATGAATGAATTTTTTGAGTCAGTCAGCCCCTCCTCGGCATTAGGATACCAAGAAAATCGAGTTCCCTTTCCTCATCAAGCTCGACATCTAGTTGAGGAATGGGAGCCAGGGAATGGAATTCAAGAAAATTCAGATATGGTAAATTTCCATTTTGTTCTTTATATTGTTTCTTGGGGGAGCAATGTATTCTGGGTTTTTCCCCCCTGGAAAGTTGTTTTAGTTTCATTTGCATATAACATCTCCTTTCCCACCCGCCTGTCCCCTTCTTTCCTGGTCTTGGCCTTTTCCTAAAAACCCTAATCCCTTTCGTAGAGGTTGCAAATTGTCTGGATTTAGCCCACAAGTATGTTTTGTTTGGCTTGCCCCATATACTATTGGTTATTTGGTTTGTGGTTTTGCTTTTTTGTTTTACACAGTACTTCTTAAAATAACTTAATTACTTACCAACATTTAGAATTCAGATATTTTAGATGAAAATCTTGATTTCTAACTTCTTTTGAAAAAATGGAAGTTCTGGTAACATATCCCATAGATATTTTAGATGAAAATCTTGATTTCTAACTTCTTTTGAAAAATTGGAAGTTCTGGTAACATAGGGCCTCCATGCTACATGGCAACCAACTGATGGAACTGAGTAGCTGTGGTTTCCTTCATACGAGGTATAAGCTCCTTTGGTTTGACAGCTTATCCTATTCACTTATCTTACCTGTCCAACTCCTGTAGGTTGACTTTAGAGTTCCTTTTTTAACCAGAATGCTTTGAATAAATTTAAGCCACACATTGTAGAGATTGAAGTTAATTTTCATATAGCTGAAATAAGTTTTAATGGATCTTTTTTGTTAAATGACCTAGTACTATTGATGTTGGCCAAAAGTAACAAAAGTTTGAAGAAAGAGCAAAAGACTTGAAATACAGTTCAGGTTTTATACCTGCATTCATTTGTCCATACCTTTTTAGTGTGTCTTAATCCTTTTGTCTCCAGGCCCATAGCTGCTGTCAGTTCATATAATAGTCTTATACAAAATTTGTGATGAAATACCACAGATAAGAATTTAGACACTTCTTGTCACCTAATTGGAAGTCATAAATAGTAGGATTAGAGTGCTACGAAAATGGGACAGGGGAGCAGAGACAAGGTGGAGGAGATCATGATAAATATAATTACCCAATGAAATGTCTGCCACAATTAGTGTTCTTAAAGCATCTTAAGACTCCAAGTTTTGGAATGAAATAAAAGTAACTCCAGAATTTCATAGTGTTAAGATCTTGAAACCTGGACTGTGGCATCTCAGACTGTACTATTTGAGGTTGTAAAGGTGTCAGGTATTTGTTCCACCAAAAGTAATCTATTTTATGAAATCTCACATCTTTGTTGTCATGGCGACTGTTACTTGTTTTCTCTTCCTTTCTGGGTAGGGAGACTACATGAGACTCTGGTTTGAAGTGGGGAGCGGGAGGAGAGAGAGTGTTTGTCTGCCTTCTGCCACAGCACCCTGGCATTTTCCCCATAATAGAGTGGTACGCTGTACTTCAGTGCCCTAACTTGTGTTTTCTGTGGCATTGTTTACATTCTCTGGAATATCCAGGGGGAAAATGTCTTTTTAAAGGGAAAAATGAAACCCAAATCCCTAGAGTGACTGGAGGGTTGGAATGTTTTACTCCCTGGGTAAAAAAAAATGAGTTATTACTCTGTAAGAATGAATTTCTGGCTGCTGCTTTTATGCTCAGATAGCAAAGAATTGTGTTACTTTAGTAGCTAATTTCAGAGCAAACCATTATATCATTTTAGCAGCCAGGGGACTTGAGGTCACCTTATGGAAAACAGACTTAATTTTCACTAAGCTCTTAAGAGAACCAAGAAAACCATCACATTGTGTCCTAATCTAGGAATTCATATAGTGACTTTGTATGCTGTGGTGCCCACAATACCACATAGCTTACCAGTGTGTCCTCCTGATGCTTTTTTTTCCCTGAAGCCTGTGATCATGTGTGCAAATGTCATTATATCCTAAAAGTGCCTACGGGCCTGATTTTTCAAATCACAGCTCCATTGAATTTGAGGAGAGAAGCCATCTCTCAAGAGGCAAATAAGCATGATCTACATAGTTAATACATCTACCTACCCGTATACTTTCTTCTGAGGCCTGATTTTCTTTGCTTGGGAAGTGGTATGTATCTATAATAAGCACCTTTATTCATTTATAAGACTAGTTGTTTTTTTAATTTAACAGGGGGCAGAAGAGAAACCAGTGAAAAGAGATGTGTTATATATATGCCTGAGCAAATAATGGATGGGTGGTCAGTTGTATTTTCAGTGTGGCATCTGGATACGTCTCCATAGTTCTCAGAAGCCTTGTCTGGGTCTTCTTTGTTCTTGACTTTTAGGAAATACGATGACCCATTCAGCATTTTTGTTGATGGCCTCTAATTGGAGGCCTTTTTCTCTTCTTTCATGAGCACCTGAAAACAGAGAAAATAGCACACAATGAGTGTCTAAAGCAGGTACTCTAGACACACACACACACACACACTCACACGCGCGCGCGCACCGATTTAGTTGGTCTAAGGTGAGGCCCAAGCTTTTTTTTTTTTTTTTTTTTTGAGATGGAGTCTCGCTCTGTCACCCAAGCTTTTTTTTAAAGTTTCTCAAGTGATTCTAATGTACAGCCAAGGCTAGAAATAAATGAAAAGGGTATGGGTTTTCAGGTTGCCCCAGAACCTTTGAAAAGTACCTTAAGAGGAAACAAGTGGGTAGGGGACAAATAAAGGGACTCTACACCCATCTACTTAACTATTCCCATCTCCTTTTTGCCTGAGCAGTTCACTTTTGTCTATTTTATATATTGGGTTTCTAATGGGGGAGAATTTTTTTTAAGCATGACTCTAGATGTAGGTCTTACGCAAGAATGGCAAGATAGGTTTTGAATCAGGTTTTCGAGGGTGTTGAGCACTGAATCCTTCCATAAGAATCAGTATGTCATGCAGCCTCTGAGGAAGGTAGAAAAGAAAAGTAAATCTAATAGTAATAGATAACAGTATGTAGTAAGCTAGCCTTTACCCCAAATGAGAAAAGTGCTGGTCAGTAAAGAAAGTAACTTGCCCAACCAAAAGTCTCAAACAGGGTTTTGCAAGCTGGCTACCAGAAGATTTAATTAATCACTGTGTCTTTGTCTTGGCCAGTATCTTTTTTTTTTTTTTTTTTTTAATTTAAACTGGGCACTGTTTTCCAGTTGATCCCAATCTCCCAACACTCCACATTATGTATATTTGACCCACTCACTCACTTGCTTATCTTAAACGCCTGGCTTCTGAAAGCATTTATGTTCATAGACCCTAGAAGGCAATTTATTAGCAATTGCTATTTGCAGGAATATTTAATTTGATCATTAAAAACAAACTATCCCCGTTAGGTGCCATGGCTCATGGCTGTAATCGCAGCACTTCAGGAGGCTGGGCAGGAGGAACACTTGAGCTGAGGAGTTTGAGATTAGCCAAGCCAATATGGTGAAACCCCATCTCTACTAAAAATACAAACATTAGCCAGGCATGGTGACACGTGCCTGTAATCCCAGCCACCCTGGAGGTTGAGGTAGGAGAATCACTTAAACCGGGAGGCGGAGGTTGCAGTGAGCCGAGATTGTGCGACTGCACTCCAACGTGGGTGACAGAGCGAGACTCCATCAAAACAAAAACAAAAAAACAATATGTACTTGGCTGGTATAAGATACTGTAATCTCTTGTCTGCTTCTCCAGAAAAATGTTTGTTGTAGATATTTAGGAGCCATTTAAAGAGTTATCTTTTATTTCCTGTCCTCAAAAAAAAAAAAAAAAAAAAGTATGGCTTTTCTCTGAGAGAATAGTTTGTTTAGTATTATAACCTCATACAAAATTTATGCAAAGTAGTCATTTTAAGTACTGTATTAAATCTATTTCCAGAAAGCCAGGATGATATACCTGTCTCTTGGTAGGCTAGATTTCATCCTTTTTATCTAGGCCAGATCAAACTAATTAAAATTGTTCTTCTGCTTTATCTTTTATTATTTAAACACTCATTGCCCTCTGTGGTCTCACTAATGGACTAATTTCCTGAAATTATAAATTGGCATGCTTTCATTTCCAGATTGTAGCCTCTCTGTCATCATTTTTCCAATTTTTTTGATGTTTGTTTTATGCTGTATCACAAACTAGATTTCGTCATTTCTTCTTCCCTGAAATCATGTGTCCCCTTAGGATTAATGGATAAGCTGTGCATCCGCGGATGTTTATCCTAACGGCACTAATCAAATTTTGTATTTTTAAAAAGCAACCATGTCTTTAAAAAAAACAAAAGTTGGCAAGACAGTTTTATTTTTTTAAAAAAGTATAGCCCATTTCCCAAAGCAAATTAGTGGAAAAGTCCATTTTTAAAAATTCCTATATCGGTTCTATACCATAAAATTGAAATCATTGCCAATTTTTTGGCTATTATACTCTTTCTTATTATCACTTAAAAGTTGGACCAGAAAAGTATAGAAAGAGCATAATTTTAAAACATACAGCATAACTTTTTTTTCTTTTTATAGCATTAATCTTATCACTGGTCATTTAGAGGAACCAATGCCAAACCCCATAGATGAAATGACAGAAGAACAAAAAGAATATGAAGCCATGAAACTTGTCAACATGCTTGATAAACTTTCCAGGTATTGTATTCCCATCCATTTTTTGCTTGGTTTCTAAAAATGGTCTATTTCTTTGTCTCTCTCACTGAGAGTTACCATAGAACAGCAACTCTGGAAATCCATGTTGATTGGAATAGGGTGGCCCAGGCAGCAGTAGTTCAGATAGCTCTTGGCTACCACGGTTTTTCTACATGTGCCGCTTCTGGATGTGCATTCCTAAACATTTAAACTCTCAAAGCTAAGATAGGAACTACCAGAGCACTGTAATAATTAACCAACTAACCTCCCTGTCTTCAAAAAGATACTGTGAGTTAGTTTCAGTGATTTTGCTGCCGCTTGTATTTTTGTTTTAGCCTGTTTTAGTTTTTGTTTGAAATCATGATGCTTTTATTTTTTCATTTTTGATGTGTAAGTTTGCAATTATGCCTTTTTGGGTTGCTGCTGAAACCAAGAATTCTAAAATGTCATGCACCCAATAAGAAAAAGTGAAAAGAAATAGCTCAAAATGAAGGATTTTCTGAAAACAGGGATTTGTACTAATTAGGAGTTCTAAAAAAAAAAAAAACTCCCCTTCCCCTCTTGCTTCACACCTCCTTCCCCTTCAAAAATAACCAGTTTTGAAAATAATTAAATCAGGTATATACTAATCAGCAACTAGTCATCTTGGAGGAGTTATTAGAAAATAATTCCTTTCATACTTGGCTGAATCACTCTATTTTCTAGTCATACATTGAGTTACTATCTTCTTTAAGCCATCTTGAATGAATGCTTCTGTGTGTTGGTGGCAGCTGCCACTTAAAGATGAATTTCTTCTGGCCATCTCCTTTTTCATAGTAACTATGTAAAGGCTAGTATCCCTCAGTCAAAAGAAGGAGCCATTGGAATGGAAAAGCCAGAAAGCCAACCATGAAAGGGAAAGGTGGAACACAGAAACAAGCAGAGATTAAGGGCACAGCAGAGGCTTAGGGTAGAAATGGACAGGAACAAGAGACTGACATGGGGAGTGTGACAAGTATGGATATTTATCCACACTGCAGATTATGATGCTGATAATGTGGTAGAAGTTGTTTAGGAATGAATAGCTTAATTATCTACAAAGCTAATAGGACTAGAACTCAGTAACTTCCAGCTAGCCCTTTTAAATTTTCATCCTTTCTCAAGAAGGTTAGAATTTATAGCTAACTGACTATGCTCACAGTCTTCAAAAGACATTGTTGCCTGTTTGCAAATTACATTCTCCATACCTTTGTATAGAACATAAATGTTCCCTCCCAGAAGGGATTAATAGTCACAGAGAAGATACTGATAGGGCAAACCTATAGGAGGCAGAATAAGATCAAAATGAATATATAAAGAGAAGATGTGTGCTTGGCCACTTCCAGAAGGAGCTGATGTAGCTAATGAAACACAGGGGTATAAAAACAACAGTATAAGAACCAACAGAGTTGGGCCGGGCGCAATGGCCTATGCCTATAATCCCAGCACATTGGTAGGCCAAGGCAGGCGGATCACCTGGAGTTCAAGACCAGCCTGACCAACATGGAGAAACCCTATCTCTACTAAAAATACAAATTTAGCTGGGCGTGGTGGCACATGCCTGTAATCCCAGCTACTCAGGAGGCTGAGGCAGGAGAATTGCTTGAACCCAGGAGGCAGAGGTTGCCGTGAACTGAGATCGTGCCATTGCACTCCAGTCTGGGCACATAAGAGCAAAACTCCATCTCAAAAAAAAAAAAAAAAAAAAAAAAAGAACCAACAGAGTCCATCTGGTAGAAACTGGAGAGGAAGGGTTAGCAAGGACCTGAGTAGAACACAACAACATGACATTTAAAGCTTAACACAAATGCTATTTAACTGGGCCATCTACCCTGGATGAGTAAACTCCAAGATAGGGAAATGGAAGATAGAAGAAATAGCTGCCTAAGATTATACAATATAATCCAGATACTTGGCTTACTAATAGAGGCACTACCATTTCATAAGGCATCTCTATCACAGGCATAGAAAACAAAGGTGCTAGGTCCTTCTCCTTTTAATCTCAGGGGAATCCACATACTGTAGAAGCTGCCAACAAATAAATATACAAACGTCAAGTCTGAAATACCCAAGCTGCCACCTGATTTAAACTATGCCTCAAAGAAGATGCCTACTTATCCGGAAATACCCAGCAGATGCCCAACTGAAGGTGACACTGATTTTTGCATGTTTAAAGCAGAGCAAATTTGTCTTATGTTGGCTTTGATGGTACCAATTTTGCCATTAAAGTTGAAACAAAAGGCAACCTTGAGAATAGTTCAAATCATACAGAATTTTTGCATGACGTGTGTTGGGCGTTTTACATTGTCTGCCTTTGTGTGCTTTCTAACGTTTGCTCTCACTAAATACAATCAATGACAAAACTGTATAAAGATCAGCAGTGGGCATTCCAAAGCAGTAATGCAAAGAATGAAGTCATTCTTTATGCGTCTTACATGTCTTATGTGCTGTATTCCTCATTAGTCTTAAGTTTCTTCTCTCTTTCCACTTTTTTTTTGAGGTAAAAAAGATGCCACAAAGCCAAAATAGACTAAAGTCAGTACAATTCAGGGAACATTTACTAAGCAGCTACTCTGTGCAAGGCATCGTGCTAGGAAGCTGAGGAAGATTCAGAGGAGAATGTGACAGTCTCTGCCTTTGGAAAACTCAAATTCTAGTGGAAGAAATGACTGGAATCTAGTCTAAAATACAAGGTAGAAGGAAATAATGACAAAATGAGGTCTATGTTGAACTGTAAGCACCCAGGAAAAGGAGTAATTCATTCTGTCTGGATGATTCAGAGTCTGTTTCACAGGAAAGCTAGCATTTGTGCTGATCCTAGAATTTTGATGTATTTAATAGAAAAATGGAAAAGTGACCATTCATTCCAGGTGGAGAGAAATTTAATCTTGTTCATAAGTCTTGGATAGTCACATACTACTTATTTCTTCTAAAGAGCTCAGGTGGTTTTATCATTATTTGATTAGTATGTTATCAGATTTATCATTGGGGAAAGCAAGTACCAAAGAATTGCCCAAAGCATTTCCAAGCTAATAACTGATGATAATTCATTTCCTTTTAACAGTTTATAAAACACTTTCACATACATTCTTTTTCTAGTTTCATTTAAAAAAAGTGAGACTAGACCTTCATTTTCCAGAATTCAAGACCTTTGCTCTGTCCACTGTGCTACTGTGTCTGTCTGTTATAGTGAGTGTTTGCCAGAACACTTCCTAATCACCCTGTCGGCATTGTACTATTGGTTAGTTCCCTCCCTTTCACTCTAGGACGTTCTGCGTTCAAACAAGTCTTTATTGTGCTAAGAGTGTACCATAGCTTTGTCTGATTAACTTTCCTTCTCAAAAATGAAATGGTTTTCTCCTGCACCTGAATTGAAAGGCATGTGAGTAAAGGATAGGGTTGGAGGTGATGTGGCCAATGAATGGACACTAGACACTTCCTTTTTTCCATCCATAGGAGAGCAGATGTGAAGGACCTGCACCAGGATGGTGGTTAGCAACAGTGGCCCGTGCCAAAGCACTTACCAAAGTGATGATGACTAAGGTTGGTCATGCCAGGTACTGTTACTGAGCCTGGTGTAGGGTATAGATGTTATTCACTACCAAAAGTATAAAACCACCAATGTAAAAGTTAAAATTACATTTCTCTTTTGCCTCCATGCTGGACATAGCTGCTGCCTCAAAGAGCTCACCACCTTAGCAGCTTTCTCTCAGCTAGATCTCCAAAGATATTGGAGGATTAGTGCTCAGATATTTTCTTCCCATTGAATACGAACTGACTTGAGTATTCCAAGTGATTTTTTTTTTTTTTAGTATAAGGATTGTATTTGTGATAGATGTAGATAAGGGGATTGGCAGTGCACCTAGAGGTCTGAAGAGTTGGAAAAGAATCTGAACCCTATAAATCCCATCATGTCTAGCTAGTACAGTGCCTTGTATCCTGTGGTTTCCACAGTATGTGATGATGAAATAATGAAAACAGCTGATCCCCAAATTTGAATGGCAGTTTTTAGCTTTAAAATACTTACATGGTTTAAGACTTTAAAGTATACTTTGTCAGTTCTATTTTTTGGCCAGATGTCATAAAATTCAGGGCTAGAAAGGAATTCCATAAAGTACTTTGAGCTATGACTGGCTTATTTAAATATTGGGGTCCATAATTCCTTTAATATAGAATGATAATTGTAATATTTATCAAATATAAACATTTAAGGCCTGAAGCATGAAATTATAGAAAGCCTCATTTGACATTTTTAATGTGGGGGCAGAGATGGAAAAGCGGATGAAATTTGCCTGCCCCTTCACCTCCTCTTTCCTTCCCTGACTTCGGAAAAAATAAGCCCCTGCAACTCAAGCAGGAGATCTGAATGGGAATTGTGTAGTTAAAGCAAGCCCACTGTGCCTAATACAATTTCATTTGCCTTAGCTATCGCACACAACTTGTGTATAATAATGGTGCCTCGTCTAGAAAAGAGAGAGCATTGACTGGCTTAAGCTTAAACTAACCAAGGGAAATAATATTTCAAGTTACAGTTTTGTTTTGACTTCTCTAATCCCCTTTAGTTTCTAAATTGGAACCAGAGCTAATTAATTCTCTATTCAACCTTATCCCATCACTGTCTAACAAGATACATTGCCTTTTTGCTTATATATTCTGCCATCAAAATCTATGTTTTAAAATTTATATAAAGATAATTATTCTACCATTTCTTCCTTTTCTTACTCCTTAGCCAATAAGTGTTTTCTTTTCTTTTTTTTTTTTTTTTTTTTGCCAGTCATTGTGTACTATTTGGAACATGACTTTTAAAATAAATGCAGGCACTAGATGTAAGATTAGTTCCCTTTAATCAAAAGATTATTTTTAAACTGACTAAGGCTGAGATAGGTAGTTTATAACCAAAAAATAAATACATAGTTTTTTCTTATAAATAAGTTATTTTACTCTCCTTACAAAAGTATCAACGACTGTGATTACACCTACCTTTGTGATAAGTTAGTCAAGAAAATGCTTTTCAGATACATTTCATAAACATGTTCTAATTTTTAGAGCATTATAAGATCTATTATAGATATGAAAATATAAAAATCTTGTTTTCATCAGAAAATTCTTTAGATCTACCCTGTCCAGTCTGGTAACCACAGCTATATATGACATTAGTCCAAATTGGGATGTCCTATCACTGTAAAATACTCACTAGATTTCAGAGACTTAGCACAAAAAAAGGAAAATATCTCATTTTTTTTTTAATATGGATTACATATGGAAATGATAATATTTTTGATAGATTGGGTTAAATAAAATATTAATTTTACCTATTCTTTTTCAATGTGGCTACTAGAACATTTAAGAGTACATACATTTGGCTTACATTGTGGCTTACGTTATATTTTTATTAGACAGTGCTATTCTACCTCATTAAAATACACTGTAAGATTGCTTGGAAATTGAATTAAGACGACTTGGATCCAGCTAAATTAATATATCCTTAAGGTGTCAGGGGAGGATTAATTTGAGAAGCTTGATATTATCTATCCTTAGGTTACATAGGACCTTTCCAGTGGCTAGACACCTCTAAGTAGGATGCCATTCTACCTTTGTGTTGCCTATTTGTAGTCATTGTTCTTTAGATCTGTAGTGGGAATAACTACTTTGAGCTCTTGGTTAAAGTACTGTCTGAAATGGGTTTTGACTAGTAGAGGAACATCAAATAAGAGTCATCCCACTGGCTGTTTGCTCTTAGTTCTCCTCATTCTTTAACTTTTAAGTCTTCCTTATTGGGAAGAGCATTAAGAACTTCTGTTTCTACCTCTTTATTCAACAGTGTCAGTTGGCATGCTGACGTCTTATTAATATTTATTTTGTTAATTTGGACAACAGAGTAGAAAAATTCTGTAAATAAATTACCAAGAATTTTTTAAACCACTTAAAAGCTAAAACTGACCTTTATTCTTCTAGTACTATGCCTGATCTCTTTTTCTCTATATTTTCTTAACCATGCTGTTTACTGTGAGGTGGGTGGCAGATTTTTAGAAGCTTTGCATGTGATCTAACAGAAATGTGAACAGTGATTTAAAAAAAAAAAAAAAACCAACTAATATTTATATAGTGCTTTATGGTTTAAAAAATGCTTCCGTATACGTTATCTCCATTGATTATTAAAACAGCCCTGTGAATTAAATAGCATCAGGTATTTTTTTAAGGATTAAATGCACCAAAGATTAAGTGACTAACCCAAGTCCAGTTCTCAGTCTTAAGACTCCAGATTGTGTGTTATTGTGAGAAATTACCAACAGCTCTCAAAAGTTGTCTAATTATTAAGACATTCTAAATTTTAAATAAATGAAAAACACAAAAGACAGATAATAAGCATATTTACCTTAGAAGAGAACTGAGATTTAGAGGACACGCATTACTGCTTTTTCATTCCATAGTTGAGCTCTTCGTAGGTATCAGGTCAAATGCTAAATAAATAGCTCATATTTTAAAACACAAAAAGCAAAGCTTTATGAAGGAAACAAGTAAAATTTCTATGATTCTATGTTAATACAAGGTTTTTAAATTGTTTTTTAAAAGAGAATGATTATGGCTCTTCTGACAAATTTTCATACATGTGATCACATTAATAAAACCTAACTTAAAAAAGGCTTCCCTAAGGGACTATTTACCAAAGATGTTCAACCCGCAGCCCAGGGCGCTTTTGAATGTGGCCCGACACAAGTTAATAAACTTTCTTAAAACATTATGAGATGTTTTTGCAATTTTTTTAAGCTCATCAGCCATCATTAGTGTTAAGTGTATTTTATGTGGCCCAAGACAGTTCTTCTTTCAGTGTGACCCGGGAAAGCCAAAAGATTGGACACCCCTGGTTTAGACAATTCCCAATTACCTTTATAAAGTGGAAAGACATAGTGATGTGGGGACTGTACGCCATATCCATTTGTCTTGGGTAACAATATTTTTATGTTGCATATTTTACTTTCCCAATTGTACCCAATCCCAAAGCACAGTGATGAGGGCTGAGGGAAGGATCTCTGAATCCTTTCAAAGATGTAGCCTAGACCTCAAATTTGCTATGGAAAAGCTACCATGAGTCAGTGGCTTAGTGAAAGATCAGTATAACCAGTCAGCCCTGGAAAGTCATTAGATGAAAGATGAAGGATCCAGGTTCAAGCCTAAAGGACACTTTTACAGTATCTAACTGAACATGTTAACCAGTCCAAAGGTTATAATATTATTGTTGTGAGAAAAAAAGAGGTGAAAACATTTATAAGAATATCACAAGTTATTGGGAAACCCGTTATACTTCAGTGGATTATGAACTATTCCAGTGATGCTGAAATCTTGATATAAGATGCACTCCCAGACTTTAAAAGAACTACAGAGCTTCCTTCTCAGGGCTATCACAGGCTCCATCCATTTTAACAGGCATTTTTTGAAAAGCTCTATGTTAATTAAAATGCTTTATTTATATACTAATTTCTCATCCCATCTTTCAAATGTGAAAAGGAATTAAATATGAAATGGCTAATTTAAAATGTCAGGATTCTTTTTTCCAAGTCAACCTTACATTAAGAGCAGGAATCCTGTGCCTAAGAAATGGTTCCCAATTATCCGGTCTTGGGTTTTGTTATACATTGTACAGAAGTCAACAAAACAAGTATGTAACAGAACCTGCCCAAATAGCAGCCGCCCTCATTAAAAACAGAGAATTAATCAGGGGGTGATTGAAGGAAGCAATGCCTCATATGTTTCCCCCCCTTTTCTTCTTTTCTAATCATAGAACAAAATATGTTACATAAAAGGATCGGAACTATTATGCAGTACTCAATTAGAGGGAGGTGAATAGGTCTCTAACATGCTGTTTTATCAAAAGAGCAGACTGGTGTTTGCATGACTGTTGTTTCATTACAGACCCTGTCATTAATTCCATGTGTCAATACTGCCCTGTAGTACACAGAGCAGACAAGAAAGAAGAGCCCTTGAAAACAAGGGAATGATTTTTGAGTCGTTATCAAGCTAAGTGGCAAGCGGGAAGCTGAAACTCGTATAGGTAAATTCGAAGGGACTCTTGGGAGATCTGCAAGTGGGAAACAAGAATGCATTTTACCAACTGCTTAATTATGTCCTGTTTTTCAACAAGTACACTTGAATTGAATGTTTTGTTTGTATTGCACAAAAACATGTGCTGTGGGCAAGAGTATTCTCTTGCTTTCAGGTCAAGTAAGGTGTTTTATACACATACACGTCTGACCTATTCTATAATGTGCGATTGGGTATGTTAGTATCTGAACCCCAATTTTGCACTGTCATTTTTGGGGGAAAGAGTCGTATAGGAACCAGAAGCCCTAAAAAGCAGAACCTTCTCTAAGGTTCTGAGAAGTCATATAAGCCCAGGCATCCCAGAGTATACCATACTTATAGGGAAACGGTGGCTCAGGAAAATGTTAAAATATATCTGGAAAAAAAACCAGACCAGAATATTTTAAATATGGTGTAAATTCCATATCTCCCATCCCTAGCTCTTTAAGAATTATTTTTTTGGTTTCCATTAGCAGTCCCAAGGGTTAGGCTGGGGCAAAATAGGGTTTCCTTTCTTGGACGTGCTTTATCTGTGTCCTCTTGCCTGGCCAAGCCCTTGTAGATTATGGTTCCTTATCGTTTAGTAAGATCAAATTTCTAAATGATGTTTCGTTCCAGTTGAACATTCTTGGAGGCTTATCTCTTCCCTGGCCAGATGCCTGATCAGATGAGAAGCCCGCCATGATACTGTCACAGTGCCTAGAATGGGCTCTTTATCCAGTAGACATCACTGTACTTTTTGATACGAGGGCAGTCTTAACTTGTGTTAAGGCCTGTGTGTAGCATTGAAGGTAAGTATGAAGGAGTTGTTGCTATGTGAATATCTTAATCCTGATACACATTTCAATATACAGTATCTCCGTTTTGCCATGATATACATATATCTGACACATAGCCATCCTTTTTAGATAGGACCTTCATAATTTAGGACCAGTAACTCTTTATGAAATGGCCTGTTTATTGAGGGCCATGATTGAATTTGGATCCTTTTTGTAGCACTTGCCATTGCTTTGGTTTCCCTTTGTAATCATTTTAATCATATGCTGGTAGTCTTGCAGAAAGGGCTTTGGTCTCGGTGTATGTCTGTGACAATTTGGTAGGATGCTGTGTTTGACTCTTAGGTTTAGAATATCTGCATTAGAAACAAAGGCTTAGTAATAATGAGTTTGAGTATCTTTAAAAACCTAGCAGCTTTTTAAATAGATCAAAATTATTTTATAGCCCAACACTTAACCTCTTGAAATTAGTGTAGAATATTGGGGATCATCTTGTCCAACCACTCACTTTATAGATGGGGAGACTCAAGCCCAGAGAGGCAAGTGACCTGCCCAAGGACACCTAGCAAGTCAGTGGAACATCTGAGACCAGAATCTAGTTCCTCCGATGCCCCATAGGGAAGAAGCCTAGTCTATACCAGTTAATGGTTGGGAATTCCAGGCTGTCTGGTGAAAAGGGGGCTTGACTTCTGCTGAACTGTCAGAATACCTGATGATATTAATTCATCAGGAAAATAATTACAGTTAAAATAACATGAGAATGATTCCTGACAAATGGTCTCCACTTATGCCATGTTTACTGAGCACCTGCCGTGTGCTGTGTTCTGTACTAGATACTGGCAAATCACAGCCTGAGAAGACATGGACTCTGCCCTCAAGTTGCTCACAGTCTAGTAGAGAACAAGAAATCTCTGAAAAACATTATACAGAATTTCCTGTGGAATGTTAATCCTGTTTCTAACCCTGTAAATCTTGGTGATGAATGTGAATCTGTACCCAGAGATTTAGCTTTTTTCTTCATGGTTTAGTCATTAGGAGTCCCATTAGACACCATACCTTTTCTTTTCAGGAAAATGAAAGATAATATCAAGCACAACTAAATTTAACTCACAAACACTTATTGAGGATCTGCTATCTGCAAGGCACTGTGCTAGACACATAGGGATATGAAAATTGAGTAAAGCGTAGACATTATCTTTTTAAAATATCAGAGCAGTAGTATTTCATAGCTTTCCAGCTTTGTAATGACAGTTATTTTTAATATCCTTAGAAGTGGGGGGTAAGGGGGCACTCTTGAAATAGAAAACAAGAATACCTTTGTACTCAAGTCCAGACTTGTCAGCCTAGGATTCAAGGTCTCCATTCAAATCCTCTTTTATACCTCATCTCTTTTGAGTTTTGTTTTGTTTTTTTTTCCTTTATCTCAGCCGAGCCAGCCTGCTTGCCAGTCCCTGCACACAACTAACTCTTGCTTCTGTGCCTCTGCTTGACTAATTCTTCTGCTTCTGGGATGCCTTTCTCCCTGTGAATCCATGTCCATCACTGCCATTACAGTCTGGCCTCTGAGTCCACCTACTGCAAGGAGCCTGTGGTCAGCATCCCTGTCTCCTCCTGTGTCCCTCCCACATGTGCATAGTCCATACGACTGGTGAAGGAATATTTCTGTGGTGTTCATTAAAGCTTCCCATTCTTTGTCCACATCTTGCTGATCTAGATACAACAGATTGCAAATGAAATAGTCCAAGATTATAAATTAAACCCAACCAGGTCATTTATCAAGCCTTTTAGGAGTGAGTCTCTGTATCAAATATTTCATTTTGATATTTGTGGGCCGCTAGTTGGAAGGATAGAGGAAGAAGATGAGAAAAGTTAGGATGGGGGTATGAGAAATAAACCTGGGGTCAATTAGAACAAACAGTCACACATCTGTAAATGATCCTCTCCTTCTACTCCCAGACAGGACAAGAAATCTCCTTTAAAACCAATTTCAAATACAGTAAGGGTATACTGACAAATTTTAAAGCTTAAAGAAAGCAGGGCTCTGCCTGTTAATCATCTCAAGCTTGTTAATCTGCTGTTCTGTAATTCTTTCAATATTGTTTAATGTGTGTGTGTTTTATCTTCTGAACTGACTAAAAGCTTCTTGAGGACAGGGACCATGTCTTTTATTTGCCTCTGCATATTCTTCCCCCACTTAATCCCTAACCAGCATGGGAAAACCTTCTGTAAGCACCTGAGGGACAGGAACGGCAATTTGTGGATTCTAACTACATTCCAGCCTAATGTTATACTACACACCTTGTATGTATAGTAGCCTTTTGCCCTCATCACAACTTAGTGTGAGGTACGTGTTCCTGTCCTAATTCTACAGATAAGGAAATTGGAATTCAGTGAGTTCATGTTCTTAAAGCTAGTGACTGATCGATCCAGAATTAGAGCACAGCTCCATCTGACTCCAAAACCTATATGTGCTATTCACTGTACCACAATAATAACAAACATTTGTCCTTTACAATTCACAAGTCTTTGGTCTACATTATTATTATTACTACTACCACTACTTACATCTTCGCTAGTCAGTAGGTGCAGCCAGGATTATCACGACCCCTATTTCACTGGTAGGGAAACTGAGACTTGGAAGCTTGCCCAAGATCACACAGCTGGTAAGTGGAGGAGAATCAGGACTTCAGACAGACTTCCTGACTCCAGATCTTTTTTTTTCTTTCCATGACATCACATTGCTGCCTTAATTCATTTGCACAATGCATGATTGTATGGCCATTGTTCACTGACGCCTTTCCTACAGAGAGTAGAGCCATGTGGAGAAGAAAATAATTCATACCTTCAGAGAAACTTCCATTTTAGTGGGGGTTGATACAAAGCATCCAGAAAGTAAATCTTGAGAAGAATAGTTCACAAGTTCACAAGTAAGAATTAAAATATGGGCCCATTGTTCCATAATGAAATCCTATAATTTGGCCATAAAACTAATTTAATGTTTTTAATTATTTCTGTAATTAGATTAGGGAGCAGGGATAAAGCTGATCGACTTACTTGAAAATATTCTTCCTGGGTTTAGATGTGAAAGTGCTAGATACTTCATACAAGTTAGTAGCTAGCCCCAGAATCATTTTTTTATCAAAGAGATGCAGTAGCGTTAGTCTCAGGAGTGATGGTATATCCACCCAGCAGTTTATCACTCGATAGAATCTCTCCAGTCCCATCTGCCAGTCCTACTTTTACCTATCCCTACCCTTCGGTCCCTACCCTGCCCCTGAGTTTACCAACCCCTTCAGACCCTCCGTGTTTCATTCCCAGCAGGTTCTCCCTCTTCTCCTTTTGTGTCAGTTGTTAATATGTAGTATCCAACATCACAAAGTCCTTTAGCACAATCAGTTAGAACCAGGAATTTATTTAAAATACAGATATATGATTGATGTCAGTGCTAGAGAGAAGTTTTAATGGAAACATTGTTTCTAGCTCTCCACTGAACATTCCTACCTGGTTGTCATGTAGGCACCTCAAGCTCTTCAGGTCCTAAAATATATCAGCATCTCCCCACCAAATCTCCATCTGCTGTGTCCTGGTCCCATTGAATAGAGTCACCATCCACTTGGTCATCTGAGCTGAAACAACAGGAACTCTCTACTTACTACTCTCCTTCTCCAACCCCTTTTCCTCCCAGTGAGTGGTGAGATCTACCTCAGAAATGTTGCCTTTTCTTCCCACAACCTCAGACTTAATCCAGCTCTCTGTCTCCTCCCCCACACACTATTATGATGACTCCCCCAATGACTTGTCTATCTGCCACTAATTCCAAAGTGTCTATCATGCTGCTGCCAGAGATACTTTCTTATAAAACAAACGTAATCAAACACTCTTTACAGAGTGAAATCGAAGCTCCTTATTTTGGCATTTAAGACGTTGTTTACTATTGCATCCCAAACTACCCTTGCAGGCTTACCTGCTGCCCCTCCTTCATTGAACCTCACCATTCCCCAAACACTGGGCCTTTTCCCGGCTTCATGAGACCCCAGAGATACAAAAGATGAGCTGACACAACCAAAAAGGTCTAAAAGATACAGAATCACACACGTCAGTGGGACCATTCGGAGCTCTTTACAGTCTCCTTTATCTGAAACGCTCTGTGCCCGTCTGCCTAGTACAGGGCCACTCACTGACACCTTATTTGGCAGTGCCCTCCCCAGGCAGCCTGGTCAGTGCTTCATCTCAGGAGCTGCCACATTTCTTTGTTCATAATTCTCTTACAGCATTTACCTCATTCTGCTCGAAATGACTTTTGCATATATTTGCTCCTCAAAGGCAGCAGCTGTACCTGGTCTTCCTTTCTCCCCAGTATATGACATAGTTCCTGTCACATAGTCATTGAACAGGTGTTGAAGATGTGAACTCAGTGTGCTCCTCCACTGCAGTTAGGGCGATTAATCCAGATGCGGTGGGCTGCAAAGATCACTGGACTGGGATTCAGGAGACCCATGTCCCAGGTCCAGCTCTACAACTAGATATGTGACCTTGGATGAGTCATTCAGTCTCCTTTATTAAAGAAGGGGGTTGGACTTAATGATCTCTAAGACCCCTTCCAACTTTAAGTTCTATGATTCTGACCCCATTTCTTGGATTGGGAAACACATTTCCTCCCTCATAATGTTCAGGAGCCTCAACTTAGCCTGTCAGACGTTCACATTTCCCAAACAAAGTTTTCAAACACTTCGAAGTTGTCTACTGGAGCTAGCCAGAGCTCTTCATCAGGCTCCTGTTTTCTTATCCATTGACCACTGAGCTGTTCTCACTCCTCCCCAGGAGGCTTCACTGTGTCTGTAACACCGTTACACTACTGTGTGACTGCCCCTCCCCTTCTCCTAGCCTAAGGGACAACTGTGAGGAGGGAGTCATTTCCCTTCCATGCAAATCTCAGCAACATTCTAGCTGCTGCCATGTGGGTTTTTGGTTATGGACATGTTTTTGGGGGGTGATGCCCATTTCTGTGATAAATAAGTTTTAAGCAGTTCATAGGGGCTCTTCAAGGCCGCTCCTAAGTACACTGCTGACCTTTTTAGGGATGGGAGGACTGGAGTTAGCAACTCAACAGGTACATTCACCATAATCTCCATGTAATAAATAAAAGCCTATGAAAAGATTAAATAAATCTTTCCTAATGCTTTTTGATTGGCTTAATCAATAATTAATCATCTTTAGATGAGGCTGTAACTTGTGGAGTAGATATAATTGGATTAGCTGAAAAGCGGCCATTGGGGAGCTTTGAAGAGATTAAAATGGCTGTCAATCCCATAATTAAACTGCCACAAACAAAAGCAATGGTGTTTTTTAAAAAGGAGGAGGAGGAGGAGGAAAGAAAGAGTGAAAGAGAGAGAGAGAAGGAAAGAAAAGTCGGGGAGAGAGTTGGGGAAGGCCAACTAATTTGAAATGAATCAACAAGTACTTACGTATCACTTAGAGATTGAGGCAAAATCAAAACCGATAGATTTATTCCATTGAATGAAGTGTATGCATATCAAATCAGCCGTTTAATTGTATGCTCCAACCACTGGAGCAGGTGAAATTTTGATAGCTTCAACTTCTCTAAAACAAAACCAATCCACAAACGGAAAAAAAAGAAAAGTTAATTATTCAAAACAGAAGAGACCTGCTCCTTGTCCTGAGCCCATTTAGACCTTGACTTTTCATACTTTTAATTGGCTTAGTAGGTTTGGCCTGTGTGAATGAAGTCTTTTATCTCCTCTTTTTCTTTCCATGCCCCTTTCATCTTTCCTATTACAAACACACAGAGAGAGCTGAAGGGAAAATACTTTGGTTTTTAAAGACTTTTCTTTTTAAAAGGTTGTGGATTTGGGCGAGGGGGAGGGGTGTGTGTGTGATGCTGGTGAATACTTTTTTCTCTCTCTCTTTTATCTCTTTTTCTAGAGAGGAGTTGCTTAAACCAATGGGACTAAAACCTGATGGGACAATAACGCCTTTGGAGGAAGCACTCAACCAGTATTCTGTCATCGAAGAGACCAGCTCTGACACAGACTAAAAGCATCACCTGCTCAACTCTCAATATTGCTTTATCAGCATCTTTTCTCTGTAGCTCCAGGGGAATCTTTTCTCTAAAACATTTATGCCCTTGCTTTGGCTAGAAACACATTAACTGGTTTACTCATTGAGAATCCAGCATATTTAAGAGGTGACCCTGTGTTTTTTGCGATATTGAGGTATTCATACAGAGCTGCAGTTAGACAGGGTTACAGGGGCTAGAAGCAGAAAAAAAATTCCATTTCATCAGGATGGAATTGAAGGATTTTATTCTACAAAGCGGCCCTGGTTGAATCTGGCAATTCTTTTTGCCAAGCTTCTTAGCAGAAGATTTAGCCATGTCCTTCCCCTCACTTGTGTGAGTGGCCCCTTCTGAATCTCTCCAGCAGCCAGAGGCACATGAGAAACAGAATGAGCTGGTAAATAAAGCCTTGGGCAATCGACTTCTTAGATCAGAACTCACCAAATGGAAGCCTAGCAGCTGCTCCATAAACCTAGCCCCATTCTTCATATCAATTTTGTATAAATATATGGAAACACACACACAGCCTCAGACTTACAAACTGATTATACTCTAAAAGTTTGTATGTCACTTAGCTAAAACTTCAGAATACATTTCTCCCTATAAAGAGTTATAAATGATGGTTTAGTTCTCAGGCAGCTACAAATGCCTATTTATTCCCTAATGTACCTGAACACTAGTACCATAGAACTGAACCACCATCTGTATCAGTGCATGGGGAGTGTGCATTCTGAGGTCTAACCCGGGGTGCCAGGAACACACACATCCTCCATCCCAGCAGAGAGAATGGGGACTCCCTGAGTAATGGGAGTTCTTTCGTGGCCTCTGCTTGGGGTGGGGGAGTCAGCAGCACCCATTTGTACATATAGGTCATTCATACATCACGTTTTAAATTGGGAACTGTGTGTGTGCTGGTGTGTGTGTGTGTTCTATGTTTCTACCATATGTGATCAGTTTAATAGTAACTTTATTTATTTAAGAAAAAGAAACACAATTAGTTACTGTTAAACTGATAAAGGCTGTTTATTTTTACTTTTAGAATTGGTCCTATGGAGAAGGAGAAAGTGAGTCATGCACTAGACAGTGGGCCTAGCTCATCAGGGGCTAAAGTTGAAAAGGGGTTGGTTTCCTGTATATATATGTATGTATATACACACGTACATACATTCATATATATACATATATACATAATGTGCTTAACCACTGCCTTTTAAAACTTTAAATAAAACATTGGGGTTGATTCAATTTGGCCATCTGTGTGTGTTTCTTTATAGATACATGGGCTAAACAATACTATTTCACAGTTTATGCTTTTTAAAGTGCTTTTACATCCATTGTCCCACTTCTAATAGCCTTTTTAAGGACAGGTAAAGTACATGGAGTATTATGAAAAGGTCATTTATCCAGAAGTTACCTCTCTGGCAAAGCAAAAAACTCGGGAATGGAGTTGTAAAAGGCCTTTCAGCTGCCAGAAGAGATGTCACAAAGCTTCTTGCGACTTACTTGTGGGGGAGATCTTCAGGAATATCACTCTTAGACTTTGAACTGAAATTTGCATACGCTTCCAACATGTTTTGTTAGCTGGCTTTGAAGCTCACAAAAAATGGCAAAGAAAGAGGCTGCTAGATTGAAGGCAGGCATACTGAAAGAAGAAAAAGGCCAACTGAAAACCAGATAGATGAGAAGAATAAAACTTCAAGACGTAGCAAATCTGGGACTATCTCCTTACCAAAGGATACTCTAGTTGGCCCCGAAAATGTGTGTATTAACAATATGGCTCATAGACTAAATCTCATATTGGTGACCCTGAGTTTTTTTAAAAGAAGAAATTAAATCCAGAATGCTTTATAAAAGGCTAGGAAGAAGGCAATACATGTTAGAATTTCATCCAAAATATTTGAGGAAAGGTGAGTGACCCAGGTTTTAACCAACAGCAAAAGAAATGGGCAATTCATAATTTTAGATTAAGTGAAAAAAAGTTTAGAAAAAATTCAAGTATTTTTGTTATTTCATTCTACAAATGCATTTTTAAAGTATTTTTATAATTTCTATAATCAAATAGCTTTGGCATGCATGTCAGCTTAACGAACTGAAGATGTGTTTAATGAAATGCCATCTTACCAGCTTTCTTTATGCAGAGTAAGTGTTTGAACAGTCCTGTTTCAGTAGCTGTGCTCTTCTGCTTTCAGTGAATTCTGTTTCATTTTGCATTTCTCTGCATTGGGCACCAAGCTTTGTTTTTAAAAAGAGAGAATTTGCGGGGAAGAAGATGAGTGTCTTCATCTGGCACACGGAAAAAGAACTAATATCTATTAAGTGCTTACTACATGCTGGGCTTTTTATGTATGTTATCTCGTGTAACCTCACCTTATCGCATATGAAAGATCCTCTCCAGAAAGCTTGTGAAAGTTACCCCACATCACAGCAAGGAAGAGTCCAACCCTGGTGGCCTGATTCCCAGCACCGCTCCTTCCTTTTCCCCACAGCACACCTGGGCCCACACTGTGCCTCCTTAGGGCTCTGAAATGCTGGGAACAGAGTGGGGTGAGGAGGGTGGTCATTCTCAGGCCATTTTAAGCAATAACTATTTCAACAGAACTAGTTTAAAGAAGTTTTTAAGCAGGGAAGTGACCTGGAGTGGAAGTATGAGTGGGAAACTTGTGTGGTCAGCACTGGATTTCCAATGAAGACCTGGAATCCCTTAGGATAGGCCAGGGACCAAGGCTGCAGACTGGCCCCTCTGCCCACAACTCTCCTGACCTTGGAAGCAGGGTACGGAGGTGTGCGTCCTAAAATAAAGCACTGGAGCTGCTGCTACAGAGGAAGCATCACCAGATATTGTAACCCTTTCGGATGCCCAGTAGTCCTGGGAGGCAGGCAGGGCAGGTGTTATTATCTCTCCTTAATAAATGAGGACACAGACTGAGGCAGTACTAGTGACTCTAAACACCCCCTTAGTGCCACATCAGTCTCGCCACCTCCCAGGACTAGGTGTCACGTGTCTTGACCTCTTCCCCTCTGATTATAAAAGTAATATATGTTCATTGTGGAAAGTTTGGAAAATGCAGAAAATTAATAATTTACCCCAAATCCCACCAAACTGAGATCATCACTGTTAATGTTTTAGTGTATTTCCTTCCTGTATTTTTTCTATGCATATATAATTTATTTTACTACAAGATTGGGATCATGCTGTATTTACAGATTTGTATCCTGCTTTCTTTAACATATTGTGAGCATTTTCCCATGTCAATAAATATTCTTCAAAAAGTAATGGCTATATGATATTCCATTATGTGAATTGTGGCAGACGCTGCTAGTTTCCTTCCCAATATTCTTTCTAACAGAAGACATCATGACCACCACACCCATCAAAAAAAAAAAAAAATTTAAAAAAGTGGTGCCTGCTGGCTTTCTAGAAGGCAGCGTGAGTTGTTAGTGCTGAAGAGCAGCAGGAACTAGGGGTGGCACCAGGAGGAGCAGACTTGCTCTGCTAGACAGCACCAGTCTCACGGAAGCCTCAGCAGCACAAGTCAGAACAGCTAGAGTAAGTGCCCAGATAACTAGTTTTTGTCAAGAAGAGTTATTTGAAGGGAGCAAGAGTGCCAGGTGACTTAGAAAAGTGCATTAAAAAAAGACATCAACCATGTTTAGTGTTTAGTCAGTTATTGGCATTAATTTTTTTTGGAGATATTCACTGCAGTTTCAGAAGTGGAGAGCACACAGGGATGGGGAGTGATGTGTGACTCTCAGGAAAAGCAAAGTAACACGTGTCAATAGTTGTGTGATAAGCACAATATGGAGAACAAAGTGTTCAAGGAACAAATTACAGGTGAGGAAGGGAGGTATTTGTAGCAACTATGAGAAGGTTTAAGGAGAGGGAGAGGTTTCTACAGAAGACTTTAAAGTGATGTGACTCTGATGCACTGTGTTGAGTCTCTGCACCAGGTCTAAGAAACATCAAAGAGTATCAGAGCAGCCTTTCTTAAAGCACAGGGGACTGGAGATAGTGAAGCCTACATGCCCTGAATTGTAGACAATGAACATAATCCCCCGTGCGTCTAGAACGGTGTAAGCAATGTAACATTCTGAGTACTGAGAAAATAGTCACTCCAGTCGCTTTCTGTGTTCTGAGGTCCAGATGAACCCTGGTTGAGAAAGGCTGTTCTAAGAGAAAAGATCAAAATTATTCTCCATGGCTTCTGGAGTCAGATTTGCATTTTCTTTTAGTGCAGCACAGTGAAGATCCTAAGCCCCACCCTGCAGCGATATCCAGATCTCGGAGACCTCTACCTTTTCTGCACTGAACTTCACAATAAGAGCTGCAAATATTTGTTGAGCAATCACTGTGCTACGCACATGAAGTTAGACTGTGCACTAACATGCACTAATATGCACAGCCTAACTTCATAACAATCTTGAGAAGTAAGCACTGTTATAATAGCTTCCATCCACCTTTCAGACATAAAGGTGTTAAGCACTGTGTGCAAGCACACAGCCCTCTCTATTTGCTTATCAGTTGATACACATAGCAAAATTTGAACTCAAGCCTGATGCCAGAGTCCATATAAATACTATGGGACCATATAAATACTATGGGAAAAACAGAATCGGGAAAGCAACACATTTTTCTTACTTCATTTCCATATCTCACACATTTCTTATCTAGCTCCCATTTGGGAACTAGTCTCAAACCTATACTCCCCAGCACACCAATCCATATCAATTTGTTCAATTAACATTGATCGAGCATCGACTATGTCCCGGGTACTCGTCAGTGTGCTGGGGTGTACAAACATAACTGACAGGTCCTGTCCCCTAAGTGCCCACAGTGTACGAAGTCCAGAACCAAAGTCTTTTGCTAAATGTTACAGGATGTCGGGCTGAGGTGTGGCTAATGCTGGCCAGGAGGATCGCAGGGGTGAGTAACAAAGTTCTGTAGGTAACATACACGTTTTCCATCTACTAGAAAAAGGCTGTTGCTACCAAAGAACTGGGTCAAACCCAAGCTCCTGGGCAAAAGGTTTACAGAACACAAGTTGTTGAGTGTGATGGAAACAGCTATCCCATGCCTCATGGCTGGACACATGAGCAGCAGCCTTTCGGACATGAAAAGGACCCCACCAGGAAGAGCACTCTGGCTGCCGTACAGAGAATGGATTGGTGAAGGGACAGACAGACCAGACAGAAAGCTGTTGCCTCTACATGGGAGGGGCAAGTAGGGCCTGGACTAGAACACTGGCAGTAGATGTAAAGAAGGGAATGGATTCAAGAAATATTTCAAAGATAAAAGAAACACACTTAGATCTTGGAGAAAGGCAAGAAAGAGCTCATTTAACTCATGGGAATGAGAATGTTCAGAGAAAAGATCATCTGAACCATTGGCTCCCAACCTGTGAACTAAACAACTCTGGGTTTGGGAGCAGGACAGTGGGGCTGAGAGTTATTTCAAGGAGTCTGCAAATGTGTATGGTCAGTAAGCATCATTTATATACCAAATAATGCCTTGGACATGCAAGGACTCCTATTATACAAATACTTTATATATACATTTTTTTTTTTTTTTTTTTTTTTTTTTTTGAGACGGAGTCTCGCTCTGTCGCCCAGGCTGGAGTGCAGTGGCCTGATCTCAGCTCACTGCAAGCTCCGCCTCCCGGGTTCACGCCATTCTCCTGCCTCAGCCTCCCGAGTAGCTGGGACTACAGGCGCCCGCCACCTCGCCCGGCTAGTTTTTTGTAGTTTTAGTAGAGACGGGGTTTCACTGTGTTCACCAGGATGGTCTCGATCTCCTGACCTCGTGATCCACCCGTCTCGGCCTCCCAAAGTGCTGGGATTACAGGCTTGAGCCACCGCGCCCGGCCTATATATACATATTGACACGATAAAAGCTCATTTGTATAAGTTACTACTGCATTCTTAGTATCCTTTTGCCCATCTGTATTTTCTCAGTTAAAACATGATAAGCCACTATTATGCGAAAGGAGACCCTGGAAAGTTCAGGCTTTAGAAAAAGAAATTCTCATAATTTAAAAAACGTAACTCTTAGTAACAAGTATCAGAAACTCAAAATGCACTTGCTTAGTAATGGAAGAACATGCATCTTTTGTAAAGAAAAGAGGAGATGAGCAACCAAGCTGTGGAAAGAATGGAGCGGGGTCGCAGGCACGGCTGAGACCTGAGTCTTACTACAGGAGGAGATAAAGGGATTTATCAAATCCATGCTCAGTGATGTCATGATGGGAACTTGAAGTCAACTGTGGTGGTAATGTTGACACCATGTGAATCAGCAAACACCACAAATTAGAGCTTGTATTCCCCTGGAGAGCCAATTAAACATTTACCAGCAGTCACTGTAATATACGCTGCAGAACCCCAGAATGGCTTAGGAATCAGAGATACCAGTAACATCTGCAAATAAGGGTGTGGGTGTGCTTTAAAAACAGGCAAATTCCACACTCCCACCGGCCCCTTCCACACACACTCGCAAGCGTGTGCATACAACCAGGTGACTCCTAACCCACCTCCCCAGCATAAGCCAGGAGTTTCCCTGAGGAAGTTAATTCAAAAGGCTCTAGACCCCTGGACTCAGGCATAGCTTACTGAAAACAAAAGAATCTGGTAAGAAACCTCACATTGAAGCACTGGATCTTCAGCCTCCTTCCCTAGTCAGCTCTAAGAATACTGGCAGCCAGGACTCTTCTAGCTGAGAAAACTGACCCAAAAGAAGAGATACAGACACTGAATATTAGGAATCCTCCAATGAAATGCCCAGATCCTAGCCTTTTCACAGTCACTGAAGCCACCATTCATTCATTCATTCATTCAACAAATACACACTGAGTGCTAATATCCCAAGCACTGCAGCAGGTGCAAAAGACACAACCACGAACAAAACAAAGACCCCAACCTCACAGAGCTTTTATTCTTCTGGAGAAAGACAACAAATAAATCTAAACAGCATACTGTACTGTCACATCGAGTGATGATAAGTCCATTGGAAACAAAAGCAGAGTAAGGCCGAGGTGGAAATTTTATAAAGGGTCATCAGGGAAAGCCTCTCGGATAAATTGCTTTTTGAGCCGAGATCTGAAAGAAGTGGGAGGAAAAAGCCAAGTGAACACTTAAGGGATGTTCTCTCCAGGCAGAGGACACGGCAAGGGCAAAGGCCCTGAGGCAGCAATAATCCAGATATGACGGGAATGGCAGGGTGGCCAGTGCAGCTGGGACAAAAGAAGAAAGGAAGAAGGAGACAGGAGATGAGGTCAGAGAGACAGAATGAGTCCACATCACGCAGGCCTTGGAGAAGACACCATCAGCTCACCCAGAGCTCCCAATCAGGTTTTCCATGTCTCACTTGTCCATGTGGAGGGACAGTCCACAGAGTCTAGACCTTTGAGGAAATCCTCTCGCATGAAAAACAGAGGCCAACACAAACCAAAAAACAGGGAGCCAAAGAAAACGTCTACGAAACCATGATTAATTATCATAGACTTCAGCTCTAAGAAAGGAGCAGAGCAAATAAGCAAGACCTAAAAATAAATAAACCTAGAGCTGAAGAAGGCAATTAAATAAAATAGAATTAACTGATAAGCAGTACACTGGGTAGTGGTTCATTTATTTTAAAGTGCAGTCATGAACCACATAATGACATTTCAGTTAACAACAGGCAGCACATATGCCCATGGCCCTATGAGATTATAATGGAGCTGAAAAATTCCTGCAGCCTAGGGACATTACAGCCATCGTATCATCGTGGCACAATGCATTACTCACGTGCTTGTGATGCTGCTGGTGTAAACAAACCTACTGTGCTGCCAGGCCTATACAAGTATCACACTTAATTATGTACAGAAGGCTGGGTGCAGTGTCTCACACCTGTAATCCCAATACTTTGAGAGGCCAAGGAAGGAGGATTGCTTGAGGCCAGGAGTTCAAGGCCAATATAGTTCAAGACCTCCCACCTCAGCCTGCTGGATAGCTGGGACCACGGGTGTGTGCCACCATGCCTGGCTAATGTTTAAAAAATATTTTGTGGAGACAGGGTCTCACTATGTTGCCAGGCTGGAGTGCAGTGGCACAATCTCGGCTCACTGCAACCTCCACCTCCCGGGTTCAAGTGATTCTCCTGCCTCAGCCTCCTGAGCAGCTGGCACTGCAGGTGCACACCATGCCCAGCTAATTTTTGTATTTTTAGTAGAGACGGAGTTTCACCATATTGGCCAGGTTGGTCTTGAACTCCTGACCTCGTGATCTGTCTGCCTCGGCCTCCCAAAGTGCTAGGATTACAGGCGTGAGCCACTGTGCCCAGCCACAAAAAAAGTTTTTAAAAGTAAAAAAAAAAAAGAAAAAAGAAAAAATTTAAAAATAGGAAAAAGCTTATAGAATAAGAACATAAAGGAAAATATGTTTGTACAGCTGTACAACATTATTTGTGCTTTAGCTAAGTGTTATTACAAGAGTCACAAAGTTAAAAATGTTTTATAAAGTAAGTTACAGTAAGCTAAGGTTAATTTATTCTTGAAAAAAGAAAACATTTTTTAATGAATTTAGTATAGCCTAAGCGTACAGTGTTTACAAAGCTTACAGGAGTGTGCAGTGCTGTCCAACGCCTTCCATTCACTCACCACTCACTCACTGACTCACCCACAGCAACTTCCAGTCCTGCTCAATCCATAGGAAGTGCCCTGTACAGGTGGACCATCTTTTATCTTTTATACTGTACTTTGTGCCTTTTCTATGCTTAGCCGTGTTTAGATACACAAATCTCTCCCGTTGTGTTACAATTGCCTACAGTATTCAGTACAGTCACATGCTGTACAGGTTTGTGTCCTAGGAGGAACAGGCTATGCCATCTAGCCTAGGTGTATAGCAGGCTAGACCATCCAGGTTTGTGTGAGTCCACTCTGTGATGTTCGTACAATGACAAAATCACCTAATGATAAGCTTCTTAGAACGCTTTCCTCTTGTTAAGGGCTGCCTGACCGTATACTTGAGTCTCAGAAAAACCGATACCATGCTGAGCTAGACACAGAGCATAAATATCACAAACATTGTGTGAAATTGGACAGTACCTGGGAGCACTCCAGCTCCAGGAGGGTCAGAAAACTGAAGCCAGAGTTTCAGGCTTCTTACGCTTCCTGTGTTTCCACTTTGCTTTCCTTTGTTTTTTATATTTTTTAATTTTGTTTGTAGAAACAAGGCCTCCCTGTGTTGCCCAGGCTGGTCTCGAACTCCTGTGCTCAAGCAATCCTCCTGCCTCAGCCTCCTAATCCCTTATTTTTTAATAAGATTTTTTTTTTTTTTTAAGTTCTCACCAGTCTTAACCATGTTTAGGAGAGCTGTGGAAGGGGAGTTTTTTCTAACTGGTACAAAACGGCCTGGAGTTTTTTCTAAGCTTGCACAAAAATGCTTGCTATCATCATAACCATCATCATTATCATCATCTTCATCATCATCATCAAACAAAGCCATAACAGTAGGAACTGAACTGTGAGAGCATGCTGAAGGTAGAACTCAGGAGAACAGAGGCCTCAGTACTATATTAGCAGCTCCATCCTCTGGAGAATCTTCTTTCAGAGTTAGATCTTAGAGATCCTCATTTATATTTTATTTGTAAAGTCCAGCCTTCCTTTTCATTACCCCTGCTACATCTGCAGCCTGTTACACCTTACACTTTTTTTAAAGTGTAAAAAGTGTTGCTTTCTCCAGTGCAAAGCAGGAGATAGACTCTCAGGAAAGAAGAGGTATGTAATTATTACATGCATTATCTCAATACTTCCATGGATAGGTAAGGACCTTGTAACTGATGAGAAATTGAGGTGCATAGAGATAAAATCACTTGTTCAAAGTAAGCGAGCTAGAGTTGGCAGAACAGGGATTTCATAGTCATCTGTATGACCCTCAAATTATGTTTTTAGTTACTAGATCACACTGTCTTCAGAGATGATTTACAGTCAATTCTTAAGAAACCTGTGCTAAACAACTACTCTCTTTGATTTGGCAGGTTGGCGAGAAGGGAAGGAAGGGAGGAGAGGGAAGGGAGGGAAGGGAAGGGAGGGAAGGGGAGGGGAGGGAGGGGAGGGAAGGGGAGGGCAGGAAGAGGAGGGGAGGGGAGGGGAAGAAGAAGAGGGGAGGGGAGGAAGAGGAAGGTAGGTGAGGGAAGGTGAGGGCAGGAAGAGGAGGGGAGGGGAAGGGAGGGGAGGGAAGGAGAAAGGAGGGGAAGGGACAGAAGCCATCATCAACCAGTCTCCATTTCTCACCTGCAAGTTCTCAGGAATAATAAGAATAACAAAATGCAGTCAGTTACTCTGACAGTTGATGCACTAAGAGCGTTGTATGATTAATTTCATTTTAGTCCTCACAACAACCTTATGTCATCCCACTGGTTTTATTCCTAATGTACTGATGGGAAGTGGTGGCTGAGAAGCTTAGGTCACTTAACTACATAGCAGTAGATTTGGAATCAAAAGCAGATTGGCAGATTCTAAGCCATGCCCTCTACCTACCAAAGGACTCAGCACCCTGATCCAATATGCCTCTTCTTCATGCATCTCCATCTAGGGACACTTTCTAAGCATCCCTTGATACCATTTCTAGTTTTGAATCTGAATGTCTTGGAAATCTGTCTAGCCATCCATATAGCCCAGATAGCATATCCTGGGGCCCCACCTCCTGGTTCAGAATCAGTTTCATCAAATATTTTCCTTGACCATTGAACACCTGCCAGATTCACATCCCGCACATAAGCTCATTGACTGCCCACAGCAGTGTTGTGTGGTGGAAGTTTCTCCACTGTCATCCTCATTTCAGACTGGGGTCCTGTGGCTCGGAGAGGTTGTGTTCACGGAGCTAGAGCACTGGAAAGCCAGGACTTGAGTCCAGCTCTTTGGATTCCATGTCTCAATCCTTTGTATCATGTAGACAGCTGGTTCTCAGGAGTGGATAATCCAGCCCGCCTCATTCCAGTTGCGTTAGAAACTTGGTCCTATTTCCTGTGGCTCAAATCCTGTTCTCAAGCCCTACTTCCTTTCCCAGAGGCGGAGCCTGGTTCACACTGTAAGAGGCGGTAACACAGGGGTGGGGGCTGCAGAGGAGTGGGTGGCAAGGGCACACCCTTTGACCAATCTGAATATGGCATGTTTCTTTCTGCTACCTCTAATCTCTCACCATAGTCCCAACAACCATCACATCCATTTATCTTCAAAATCACTGACACAGTGTCCCCTTTGGAAGAGCAACCACTTCCCTTGCCTACCCTACCAGCATATCTGTTCCACCCAGACCCTCCGCTCCTGGCCAGACCCAGCCAGCCCAGACACACACCAGGGAGCTGTCAGGCAGCCTTCCTCCTTTGGAATTTTTTCAGCAAACATGAGAGTTTCCTTCCCACCAGGGTTGGGAAAACCATCCCATCCTGAAAGACCGGACCACAGCCTCTTAGTCTTAATACTTGCTGAAACAGAAGTAAAAAGGGCTTCTTAGTATGGGGGCACCATTCTTGGCCTGGCAAACATTTCCCATGCTCTTCACTGTAGAGAGAGGAGGGAGTTGGAGACGGAGTGTGTGGATTGGTAGGAGCTACCGCCTCCCTGTTTTTCTTGGTGTCAATTAGCGTAATTTAAAAGGCAAGGGGAAAAAACTGCTATCTATGTGACTGCTTTCGCTTTAAACTTGTCCGACTTTGGAGGCTGCTTATGGCCAAGTGACCCATATTTTAAAAACATTTACAATAAAATGATGTATTTTCTTTTTGTGCCATCAGCTTCCCTTATGAAAAGCAGAAATGCTTTAAAATTGTCCCTTTTTGTTAGCAGTAATGGCTGTGCTATATTTCAGCTCGTCCCCCTCATGGGCATAGAAAGGGAAGGGTAATAAAGGGCACAGCTGTAGGCACTTTATGGCCTGCGTGGGGGGTGAGGCGGGGGGAAGGGGATGGAGGCAAGAAACAGATTGACTGTGTGTCAACAAATGCAGCTGGGAAAGAGAAAGCTCTTGAAGACCTCTGCAACTTAAAGTCCTGGATAAATGATGTTCCTATTTGGAAAGGAAAAAAAATGGAGGTGAAATTCAATAAAGGATGGCTGAAAAGAGAAGGGTTCCAAAGGCCTTTCTCTGCAGCTAGGCAGCTCCCAAGAGAAATGAGCAAAAGTGGCTATAGCCGACAGGGGTGGGGGTGGGAGGGGGGCTGCAGCCCAAAGAGGCAACAAAGGCCCATCCCGGCCAATGCATTACAAGGCCAGGCTCGGCCAAGCTGGGCCCTGATGAGACCCGCCAAGTTGGGGGTAGAAATGGTCGATTTGAAAGAAATGCCCCAGAAACTCTGACACAGTTATACTTCAGGGCATGCTCATGCCTTGCATTTGAGGAAGAAAAAGATAGAAAATAGATGACCCCTTAGGGCAGAGGCTGAGTCAGGTTATGATAGAAAAAAACATTGCTCTGGGGGTCAGGAGACTTAGATCCAGCCCCAACTCTGGCATTGACCAACTTTGTGAGGTAAGCGCGTCCACGAGCAGTGTCAGCCCTGGATTTGCAGGCCCTTGATTGGTGATGAAAACTTGCCCTCCCAGCGTCTCCCTGGAATCTCACCAACACCCTGGGAAGCAAGTTGGGATCCTTGGCCCCACAATCTGCACATAAGAAAACGAAGTCTCAAGGAGAGAAAGTGCTTGCCGAGGGTCACACAGATAACGAATAGAAGAGGCAGTGCTTACCTCCAGGAGAACCCCTTCCTTCCTTTTCCATTCCATTAGCCTTGGTGAATGGAGAGAGAAGCTTTCCTTTATGAGAACCCCATAGGGAAAGCCTCCAGGAAGAAGTAGCTGTGTCTTCTGGGGACCAGCACGTCCCACAGAGGTTGCTGGGTGCCAAATCTAGAGCAAATTATATCTGTTAGAAAGCAAGGAGAGGCCGGTGCGGTGGCTCATGCCTGTAATCCCAGCATTTTGGGAGGCTGAGGCAGGTGGATCATGAGGTCAAGAGATTGAGACCATCCTGGCCAACATGGTGAAACCCCGTCTCTACTAAAAATACAAAAATTAGCCGGGCATGGTGGTGGGCACCTGTAGTCCCAGCTGCTCGGGAGGCTGAGGAAGGAGAATCCCTTGGACCCAGGAGGCGGAGGTTACAGTGAGCTGAGATCTTGTCACTGCACTCCAGCCTGGGTGACAGAGTGAGACTCCACCTCAAAAAAAAACAAAAAAACAAAAAAAACAAAAAAGCAAGGAGCAGAAACCTCACTCAGTCTAGCTTATATAACAAGCGAATCTCACAACACCTGGAAGCCCAGAGGGTTGGTCTAGCGGCTCCACGCTGGTAAGGAAGCATCGCTCTGCTCCTTCACTCCAAAGAGAACTTCACCCTGAAACTAGTAGCCAAATGGCAGAAGTTCCAAGCATAACATCCAGACATGACAACAGCCAAGATCACCTTTCCCTGCAACTCCCTCTTAAGAGTAAGAAACCTTCCCAACAGACCACCTGAAGACTCTTTGGACAGAATTGGGTCAGCTGCCCGTTCCTGAACCAATTATCAAGGGGAGTGGGATTACCCTTAGTTAATAAAAGCCTTTACACGGAATCAGGGCTCAGGTCAGCTCTCCCCGAAGCCCATGGTGAGGAGTGGAGACGTGAGAAAATAGGAATCTGCTGGAAAGAAAGTTGTAGACACAAATTTTGGGTAGGCAACCAATAGTGACCACTGAACCAATGGCATCCACTAAAGAGATTTGAGAAATACATGACTCTGACTATGTACCTGTTGGAATGGCTAAAATTAAAAAAAAAAGAAATGTGCCCCCAAAATGAGACAATGTATATTAAGTGCTTAGCATAACACCAGGCTCATGGTAAGCAATCAATAAATACTATCTGTTATTATTATTGTTATTATTATTCTTGAGATGGAGTTTCGCTCTTTGTTGCCCAGGCTGGAGTACAATGGCGCGATCTTGGCTCACCGCAACCTCCACCTCCCGGGTTCAAGTGATTCTCCTGCCTCAGCCTTCCTGAGTAGCTGGGATTACAGGCATGTGCCACCATGCCCGGCTAATTTTGTATTTTAGTAGAGATGTGGTTTCTCCATGTTGGCCAGGCTGATCTTGAACCCCCAATCTCAGGTGATCCGCCTGCCTCAAACTCCCAAAATGCTGGGATTACAGGCGTGAGCCACCGCACCCGGCCAAGAGTCTGCGCTTCTAACCAATCACAGGTGAAGGCAGTGATGCTGGTCTGCAGACCACACCTTGAGAAGCAAGGCTCTAGGTCTCAGGGAAGGCCATGAATCAGAGGAATTGGAGAGAAATGGGGGGGGGGCGGTTCTCACACAGGTGGTGGGAACAAATCTAGAGTGTAATGTTCCAAAACTGTTATGAAGACTGCATTTAAAGTTGGTGTCACTTAAGAAACATAGGTTACAGAATGGTTACCACATATTAGCAAGAATTAGACAAGACTGACTATACTGTTGTGATTAAAACAACAAACAAATATGTAGGGTGTTTTTAAAACACTCAATTGCTCTGCTGTCTTGTTAAATACATGGCCTTATGAGGTAGATTTTAGCATTATCCCCATTTTACAGAGACTTCAATAAATTTGCCCAAAGTCACCCAATCAGCATAAGTGACTAAAACTAGATTAGATTTCCAGCTTCTCTAACTCTACATTTTTTTCAATCTTTCAAGCTTTTATTTAAGTGCAATGATCCAGGATAGATTTTAGATCTTGTTGAAAGGAGCCACATCCATGGGCTATGCATAATCCTCAAAAGCAGCGATCTGCTCCTCCAGCACATCTGTTCCAACTTTATCATCTTCAACCACCTCCTCCAGCACATCTGTTCCAACTTTATCATCTTCAACCACATACTGTATTTGAGGCTTCTTAAATCTGTATCCCCACTGGAACTAGTTTAGAAGAGCCCCAGACTAAGCCATCTGCTTGAATGCTTCTGATGCTCTCCTTTAATTTCGCCGTATCTGTCTCATCATCCCAAGGGTTCACATCTAGTAAGATGGAGGACTTGGCAACAAGTGCAGAGTTTTTTTTTTTTTTCTTTTAGGTTTGATGATCCTCTCTAATTTTTGCACTTATCATGTATTTTTTCTTCTATTGATCTTATTTTACTGTGGTTTTTTTTTTTTTGGTTTTGTTTTGTTTTGTTTTGTTTGGAGATGGAGACTCACTGTTGCCCAGGCTGGTGTGCAGTGGCATGATCTCGGCTCACTGCAACCTCTGCCTTCTGGGTTCAAGCAGTTCTCCTGCCTCAGCCCCTGAGTAGCTGGGATTACAGGTACCCACCACCACGCGTGGCTAATTTTTGTGTTTTTAGTAGAGAGTGGGGTTTCACCATGTTGGTCAGGCTGGTCTCGAACTCCTGACCTCAAATGACCCACCCGCCTTGGCCTCCCAAAGTGCTGGGATTACAGGCATGAGCCACCATGCCTAGCCTTAAGTGCAGGTTTTTTTTGGCTTTCTTTGATCATATTGTACAAGGCGTTCTTACCTTAGCCTCTTTGCTTCTTCACTTTCCTCCTCATCAGATCCAAGGAGATCAATTTCATCATCATCTTTACTATCTGTAGCTCCACTTCCTGTAGTGTCTTCCACATTAGCAGGACCATACCTGCCCACAGCTTTCCTCACTCCTGGCAGTCTGGCCTTTTCCTTGTCATAAGACTTGATCTGATTATAACAATGTAGGGCATGACACAAGTCAGCAGGCGGTGGGCTGGACGCTGCTTCAAATACTGCCACATGTGCTTGTGATGGCACATACCCCTTGATGTAGCTCTTGTCTGCCAGGTAGTCGTTGAGCACCTGGAGGCTAGCAGGGCTTTTCAGGTCTCCGAAACCCATGGCGTCGTCCACTGTATCCAAGAGCTGGGAGCAGCAGAAAGAGCGCAAGTTGTGCGCGCCCTGTGCTGAGAGAGGAAGAAGCTACATTCTTTTTTTTATTCCTCTAACATTTTATCACCCAAGCTTCCGCTCCTCAGCAGAAAAATAAGTAACCTTGTTTTATCTGTAGACCCAGAACCCGTCTTTGACTGACTGTTGCTCCCACTTGCTACAGCAGGACCTGAGTTCCAACAATCCCCAAAGTGTTTCTGGAAATCCCCATAAAGTATGTTGCATGTATTCACAAAATTAAGATAACCATCTGTAGAGCTTAAGCTATATATATCCAGGTTGGTGTTGTTTCAATATTTCCTCACGCCTGTACCTAACATCCAGCCACACTTCCCTAAGCACCATTCCTGGAACATCTGATGCACCTGTTATACCTGCCCCAGCTCCTCTCCAGTGATGAATCCCAACGTCTCTGCTTGGTGAACTCCGCTTTCAAAATTCATCTCAAAGTCACCTCCTCTGTGAAGCTAAAAGTGCCTAGAAAACAAAATCAGTGATTTTTTTTCCTTCCGTTGTGTCTAATTTATTAACCAACACGTTTTATAAAGTGCCTGCCAGGAGCCAGAGTATGAGGATTAAAATGAATGAATAACGTAGAGCTTAGCTCAATGCCCAGCACCCTAAAAACACTGCATAGGAGTTAGTTATGATGCCGACGATGACAGTGCTGTTGAGTCTGAGAGAGAGAGAGAGAGAGGACGAACGCACAGCCCGGGATCCAAGGGGCCTGGAGCTGCTGAGAAAGGCCCACAGGAAATCCCAAGACCTTGCAAGCTGAGCTTTGTAATAAGGCACAGGGCACTTTTGGATCACACGGACGGGATTCTAATCCAGTCTAGCTTCTGCAAGAGATCAAAAAAATTCCTCCAAGGAGTGGGCATAGAATAGAGCAGTATAAACAAAAATAAATACGCATTCCAAGAAGCTGCTAAAGCTCTAACCTTTCTAGACTACGCTTTGGAAGTGCCAGTTTACACCAGGCTCGACAGTCGAGCCACTTGGATCCGAGAGCCCATGGTCCAACTGGACCACCCAGCCTGCTCAGGACACCCGCCTCGCGAGTGGCAGCGCCAGGACTCGGGTCCAGATGTGCCTGGGAAGCTTCCCCAGGGGAAGTCCGCCCTGGACCCCTGGAGACCCACATCGTCCGGTGTGTTTTCCTTTCACAACACTTCCCACAGCCTGTAATTACATGATTATATATTTGGGGGCATGTGTTTACTGTCTGTCTCCCTGACTGGGCTGTCAGCGTTTTGTTCACCGCTGGGTTCTCAGGGCTCCGCGCTCAGGAAAAGTTCAGCGAGGTTTGTGTTCAGGGAACTGGGGAGGGCGGGGCCCTAGCGAGGAGCAGCTGGGCCCCGGCGCGGGGATGGGCGGGGCCCGGGGAGTAGGAGGGGTCTGAGTGAGGGGCTGCTGGGCAAGGAGTGTCCCCCCAGCACTCTACCCAGAGCAACCCTGAGAGTCTAAGACCCTCGAGGTGAACAGCACCCGTCCGATGGGTAGCCTGCTCCAGCCAGACCATCCTCCACCATGTCCACATTCAGCTTTCAGAAAATGTCCATTCTAACCATTGTAGTGGCCCTTTCCCGCCTTCAGAATAAAATCCAAATCTTAAATGCAAGATTATACGCATCTGTATTCAGTTATATTCCAAACGCTTATTATTCTGAAGGGTTTTTTTTTTTAATTAAGCATTAAAAGATACTTTAATAAAGCAACTCATGGATATGTGATAAAATTGCACAAAAATATACACTCACAAGTGTATGTAAAACTGGTGACACCTGTATAAATTTGGCGGGTTGTATCGATGTTAATTTCCTGATGGTGATAATGTAATATAACCATGCACGGGGTTTCATTTGTTTTATTTCTTACAACTGCGTATGACTCTAAAATTACCTCCTAGTAGTTTTTTATAAATATACATATATAACAGAAGATAGTTGCCAATAAGCTATTTTTAAATACTTTCTATGTATACCTCGTGTTCCCTGAAAGGTACTTGAAGGGAAAAACCAGGTCTGCTTAATTTTCATAACAGCAATAGAAGTTAGTAACTTCGTACATAGTACAAATGAATCTCTAAGAATTCTCAGGTCACAGTTCAGTGCCTAACTCAATGATTAAGCTTGCGGGACATTTTAAGCCCTGGGAGAGACCCTGGCAAAAGGTTGACATGATCATATATTTTTGTAAAGTTTGAAAAATTAAGACATTTTAGTGGCCATCTATTAAGATCACTGTTTCTTTTCATTCTAACTTCCCTTTATCGAATTTCTCTTCCATCAGTGGCAATGTCCTGGCTCAGGGCATTTTGGGGTCTTGCTAAGGGGAGATTGAGTTGGAAATGCTCCGTTTTAATCACACTTTGGAAAGATGTTTTGGGGACTTTTTAGTAAAACAGGTGAGAAATTTGCAGCCTCCTGATGCGGATACACATGAAGGGTATCTTTTATTTTTGCATCTTTAAATATATTTTTGAAATCCTCTAGAAAAATTAACATAGTAAAAAAATGGTACATGAAACAAAAAGAAACAAAGATGAGCAATAAAACCAAAGAAAATTATTCTGACACTGAGAAGCATAACAAAATCAATTTCAGATAACACTAAAACATAATGAATTGAGAATAAGAGACACATTTTAAATAACAACAATGGTCAGGCTTTTGGATTGCTTGATAATCTAATGATAAGAGTGAATTACAGGGACCCACTCGGAATAGATTTAAACTTGCTTACTGATTTGCTAACGAATACTAACAACTCTGAAGATAATATCAAATGCCTGACCCACGTTACGGGGACATACTGGTTATGGGTGTTACCAATTCAATGAGTCACTGTGCATTAGGCATTCACTGGGCGAGAAAACTTTCACTGCCCTGGAAGATTATAGTTCATTCACGACAGGAGCTTGATATTTCCTCAAATTTGACAACCATCCTAAAAAAAACTTATATCGCTTATATGTGACATTTGTTACGGAGTTGAAACAAAGAATTCCAAACTCTCCATATAAAAACAAATTATGTTTTTATTTTTATGTATTATTATTATTATTTGAGACCCAGTCTCTGTCGCTTAGGTTGGAGTGCAGTGGTGTCATGTTGGCTCACTGCAGCCGCTGTCTCCCAGGTTCAAGTGATTCTCCTGTCTCAGCCTCCTAAGTAGCTGAGATTACAGGCATCCGCCACCACACCCGGCTAATTTTTGTATTTTTAGTAGAGACGGGGTTTTGCCATGTTGGCCAGGCTGGTCTTGAACTCCTGACCTCAGGTGATCCACCCGCCTTGGCCTCCCAAAATGCTGGGATTACAGGCATGAGCCACTGCACCCAGCCTCCATATAAAAACAAATTTATGATCAACCACACTAGAAGAGAGAGGCTGATTATCTTTCTGTTTTCTCTATGGAAAATGTAACAAAATCCTTGTTTATACAAAGATGTATCTTGATCCATTTGGGTTACCATAACAGAATACCTTAGGCTGGGTATTTTATAAACAATAGAAATGTATTGCACACAGTTTTGGAGGCTGGGAAGTTCAAGATCAAGGAGCCAGCAAACTCAGTGTGTGGTGAGGGCTTGCTCTCTGATTAAAACATGGCACTCTCTTGCTGAGTCCTTACGTGGCGGCAGGGACAAATGAGCTCCCTCAAGCCACTTTTATAAGGGCACGAGTCCCATTCATGAGGGTGGGGTATTGTGATTGAATCACTTCCCAAAACCTCATCTCTTAATCCTATTACCTTGGAAATTAGGTTCCAACATAAAAACGTAGAGAGGACACCAACATTTAGACTACAGCAAGGTGATTAATGATTATGCAGTCAAATATAGTAGGAAAATGATTATAATAGAGGATTTCAAATCGTTAATAAAAAATACTAGGTATTTTTCAGAAAAACCTTGTGATGTTCATGGTACTGGACAACTTCATAAAATGTGTATGTAAGCATTCACTTTCATGTCTAACTTGGCATTCGTAGTTTTGTATTTTTTTGTTACAGAACCAAGAACTACAGAAGCATCAGGCCTCCCAAACCTGGATCTGCCTCCATCTCTGTAATCCAAGGGCACACGCTGCCTCTGCTTACTTGTCAGCGCCAGCTTCCACCACCACCCACCATCCCCAACCACACAGACACACCCAGGAATTCCATGCACCAGCACTTCACATATGTTACCTCATTTAATCTTCACACAAACACTTTTAGCTAGATTCTGTTTTTATTCCAACACTGATGGATTAATGGCAGAGCAGGGGTTCGAACCTAGGTAGCCAGGTTCCAGCGTCCATGCTATTAATGATGACATTCGGTTTCCTGCCAATGTTGGTCATATCATCTTTAAAATTTATGAAGAACTACTAACCGTGCTAGAGTTAGAGGCATTTTCATTCCATTCTGCTAACAACCTCAGGAGATAGATCGAGACTCTTCACTTCCATGCAAGAAATGCTAAGTGTGCATCAATCAGAATAGGCTAGGACATGCTGTAGAAACCACCTCCACAATCTCTGTGCAACGATGAGGTTATTTCTCAACTCCTGTTCTATTTGTTTTATTTCCTCCCAGTCATGTGGCAGAAACACACCAGCGATCCTGCTGTCACAACCCGGCCTGATCGGGCTGCTCGGATTAGAGATAAGCATGAGATGCTATGGGGAAAAAGGGACAGATGGCACCTAACCTGGCTTTGGAAGGTGAGCAAAGAGTGACAAGGATGCTTTCCTAGAGGAGCTGATGCTTGAATGAGCTTTAGAATAGAGCAAAAATTAGCAAGGTGGGTGACAGGAAGGAGAATTCTTTTTTTTTTTTTTTTTTGAGAGGGAGTTTCACTCTTGTTGCCCAGGCTGGAGTACAATGGCGCGATCTTGGCTCACTGCAACCTCCGCTTCCCAGTTCAAGCAATTCTCCAGCCTCAGCCTCCTGAGTAGCTGGGATTACAGGCACGTGCCACCACACTCAGCTAATTTTTTTGTATTTTTGGTACAGATGGGGTTTCACTATGTTGGTCAGGCTGGTCTCAAATTCCTGACCTCAGGTGATCCACCTGCCTCGGCCTCCCAAAGTGCTGGGATTACAGGAGTAAGCCACCGCTCTCGGCCAGGAGGGAGGATTCGCTAAGAAAAGAATTACTGCCCCTAATTTACAGAAGAGAAAACTGAGGCTCCTCCAAGCTCACATATCTCACCAGCAGAGGGCCAGGGATAGACTCACTGAATTGTCTGCTCTCCCTACAATGTCGTATGTCTGTCTTGCATGCAAATGTTTCAACATGCCTCTTCCCCTACCTGAATCAGAACCCAGCCCTCCAGCCCCCAGTGAGGGGGCACAAAGAGGAAAAGGAGCCGCCGCGGAAGGAAGGCATAGGCCAATGAGCCCCTGGAGCTGGGGGTCTGGGGAATGAGCACGTGGGAACCAGCCTAAGCATTCGTGAGCTCTGGAACAGCCACCCTGGGCTTCCGGACCTTCATTTGAATCTTTAACGAGCTGGAATGACCTGAGAAAGAGGCCTGGGAATCTACCGGGAAAACCCCAGCTCAGAGGGCCTCCAGGGAAGGAAACCTCCTCCAATCCCAGGCTTCTGGACTCTTCATCTAGTGCTCCTCCTACTCCTAGCTGCAGCAGACACTGTGTTGGGTACCTGCCCGGCCTACACCTGTCTCCCTGAGAGCTGTCCCCTCACACCCATTCTCAGAACCTTCTTGGTAATATCTGTGCCCTTCCACCCCAGCCTCAGCTGAGGTGGCCCAGACAGGGTTATAGTACAGACAGAGTGGGACAGGGAGCAAAGACTGTGTGGCTCTGAAGCGAGTAATTGCAGCGCTGAACTTTCCAGGACACCCAGCGGTAGTACCATTCTTTTTTTTCTTTTTTTCTTTTCTTTTCTTTTTTTGTCATCTCCTTTAAGGCAGTTGATTGGGTTCTAGTGATGGTTCTGTTAAATTAAGTTTAGCCTAAAGCTGCCTCCTTACATATTTTAAGTTCAGCCTAAAGGCTTCTCCTACCTAGTGAACTGTAACCTAACTGGATGTGTGAACAGACCGTAACCTCCTCTTGTGCCAGTCACTGAATTTCTGCCAATCACAGGTGGCCAACTGTTCAAATCATGTTTAAATCAGGCGAATGCGTGTCGTAACCACGTGGGCTGTCTCTATACCTCCATTCTGCCTTCTGCAGGTCATTTTCCTTTTTCTGTCCGTAAATCTTCTTATACCACACAACTAGCCGGACCCTCTCATTGAGGGGCTACCCAATTCACAAATCCTTCTTTGCTCAGTTGAACTATGCCAGTGTGCACATTTCACCTCTTCCTTTCCTCCTCTTTTTCTTTCCCTTTCTTTCTTTCTCCTTCTTTCCTGTTCTTCCCCGTCTTCCCCTTCCTTCCTTCCTCCCTCCCTTCCTCCCTTCCTCTCTCTCTTTCTCTCCCTCCCTCCCTCCCTTCCTTCCTTCCTTCCTTTCTTCTTTTTTTCTTTCACCCAGGCTATAGTGCAGTGGCATGATCACAGCTCACTGCAACCTTCCATCTCAGCCTCCCAAGTAGCTGGGGCTACAGGCACATGGCACCACGCCTGACTATTTTTTGTATTTTTTTGTAGGGTCAGGGTTTCACTATGTTGTCCAGGCTGGTCTCGAAATCCTGGGTTTAAGCAATCCTCCTGCCTCGGACTCCCAAAGTGCTGGGATTACAGGGATCATCCTGATGCTGCCTGTCAGATTGTGTGTACGTGTGCCTTTTCCTGGGGCATGCTTCCTAGAAATCCTCTTAAGATCCTAGAGTGGGCCGGGCGCAGTGGTTCAAGCCTATAATCCCAGCACTTTGGGAGGCCGAGACAGGCAGATCACGAGGTCAGGAGATCGAGACCATCATGGCTAACACGGTGAAACCCCGTCTCTACTAAAAAAATGCAAAAAACTAACCAGGCGTGGTGGCGGGTGCCTGTAGTCCCAGCTACTCAGGAGGCTGAGGCAGAAGAATGACGTAAACCCGGGAAGCGGAGCTTGCAGTGAGCTGAGATCCAGTCACTGCACTCCAGCCTCAGCGACAGAGCGAGACTCCGTCTCAAAAAAAAAAAAAAAAAAAAAAAAAGAAAGATCCTAGAGTGATCTGTGGCCCAGAAAAGGTTAAGAACTGTTAAAAGAAAAAAATTGGCCAGGCACCATGGCTCAAGCCTGTAATCCCAACACTTTGGGAGGCTGAGGTGGGAGGCTTGTTTGAGCCTGGGAGGTCAAAGCTGCAGTGAGCTGTGATTCTGTCACGGCACTACACCGGTGCGTGCAGGTTCTTATTCCTGTCCCCTCTCCCTCCCTCATCTGTTTTCCAGAGGTCTCCAGTTTTGGACACTGAGGTATCCAGACCCAATCTCAGGTGGAACAGAAACCAGAGTCCTTGGTGGCAGCTCTTGGGCCAGACCCTAATGCTCCTGATGGCTTCTGTAGTATGCACGGGCAGAGAGCTGTGGAGTTTGACTTCCTGCCTGGAATCAGGCCCTTCCTAATGGCTGAGAGTGAAAAGGGAGCTGCTTGGAGAGCCAGGCTGACCCACTCATGGAGGGAGCCAGGGAAGGGGGGCAGAACCGGCATGCTGTCTCCTTCGTTTTGAAAGAATATTGTCTCTCTGTCTCCCAAGAGATGGGCTCAGTGGAGACTCTGGAAATTGAGCCAGGATTTTAGGACGTCTGGATTCCTCTCTCTGCATGGCAATAAATAAGCCCTATTCTTGGGGACACTTTGAGCATCACAAAATGATACATAAGAGAGTCATCAGAGCCGGGCGCGGTGGCTCAAGCCTGTAATCCCAGCACTTTGGGAGGCCAAGGTGGGTGGATCACGAGGTCAGGAGATCGAGATCATCCTGGCTAATATGGTGAAACCTCGTCTCTACTAAAAATACAGACAATTAGTGGGGCATGATGGCACGTGCCTGTAGTCCCAGCTGCTCGGGAGGCTGAGGCAGGAGAATCGCTTGAACCCAGAAGGCGGAGGTTGCAGTGAGCTGAGATTGTGCCACTGCACTCCAGCCTCGGCGACAGAGCGAGACTCCGTCTAAAACAAGAGAGCCATCAGAAGATAATAATTTTTAAAAAAAATTTTTGGAGACAGTCTCACTGTCACCCATGCTGGAGTACAGCAGTATGATCATAGCTCACTGCAGCCTTGAACTCCCAGGCTCAAGCAATCCTCCTGCCTCAGCCTCCCGAAGTAGCTAAGACTACAGCCCTGCATCATTATACCTGATTAATTTTTTATTTTTTTGTGGAGATGGGAGTCTCACTATGTTGTCCAGGCTGGTCTCAAACCCCGGGTATCAAGCAGTCCTCCCACCTGGGTCTCCCAAAGTGCTAAGATTACAGATGTGAGTCACAGTGCCCAACTGAGAAAATGATTTTTAAATGCAGGTCACATTTGTGGTTTGTGTTACTTCCTGGTTTTGCTAATTAAAGCAATATACAAACCCACCCCTTCCCTTTTTTCTTCCTATAGCTCTATCTATGAAAATTCTATGGTGGGCATTTTCTTCTTAGTTTTCCCCAAAGCCTAGTCAGTGTCTCTGGGACTTCAAGCAGGGGAAGAAAACCATTCTTATGAAGACAAGATTGTATAGATTTCTATTCCGGTCAAGTGTTAATGCCCAAAGAGTAGCTAATGCTTCCTTTCTCACGCCCTAGAAATCTTGGTGGCTGATCCTGGTTGGAGGCCATCCCAGACCCAAGGGCAGGTATATGGTGGCCGTTAAGAAGTTGGAGAAAGTTGTTAGAGTGAATCAACTGTGGACTCCAGCTCCTTATGAAAAGTGGGAAGTACATGCTGGGTTATAAGCTGTCCCTGAAGATGATCAGACAAGGCAAAGCAAAATTGATCATCCTCGCTAACAACTGCCTAGCTTTGAGGAAATCCAAAATAGAGTACTAGGCCCTGTTGGCCAAAACTGGTGTCCAGTCTTATTGCCACTACAGTGGCAAGTATATTGAATTAGGCACAGCATGCAGAAAATACTAGAGTCTGTACATTGTCTATCATTGATCCTGGTGATTCTGAGTTCATTAGAAGCATGCCAGAGAAGACTGGTGAAAAGTAAATCATACAAAATTTTCTTTAATAAAACTTGCCAGAACTTTTTTTTTTTTAAAGAGTAGTTCATGTCACCATTGCAAGAGACAGTTGGAATCCTCCCATTTCCCCTGTTCTCAGTGTCACACACTGAGAACTCCTGCATGATGATAACCTCAGAGGGGTTCTCTATCAGATGCCACCTCCATCTCAGGAAGTGATGGGGGGGATGTTACATTGGACATTTACTGAATACCAGGCTCTATGCTGCTTTAACACATCCAGTGCAGGATTTATGATCCTCATTTTCCAATCAGGGAAACTAAGTCTCAGAGCAACAAAGCTTTCCCAGGATAACTTAGCTAGGGGTCTCAGAGTCTGCCTGCAAACCTAAGTCTGATCTGGCCCCAGAAGCTGTGGGCCGTCCACTCTGTAGCTCTGTTTCAGAAACATCACTTTCCTTATTGTCGGTTAGGATTCCTTACTACCAGGGAATCCCGTTCTCTCCCAGTAGGAAATTTCACAAACCCCCTAGTCAACAGCGAATTGGACAGTCGCCCCATGAAAGCCTGGGCATCCATCTACTAAATGCAGGCTGGGGGAGGGGCTCAGGCAGTTGCTGGTTCTGGTCCCTTCTTGAGTTTGACTTCATTTCCTGCCCTTGGAGGCCATGGGACACCCCCATATCTTTCCCATACATTGACCTTTTTTGATTAAATAGGAAGAATAGATTTTTGCTTCTTTTTTCCTTTCTTTCTTTTTTTTCGAGACAGTGCCTTACTCTGTTGCCAGGCTGGAGTACAATGGTGTGATCTCAGCTCACTGCAGCCTCGTACTCCTGGGCTCAAGTGATCCTCCTGCTCAGCCTCCCGAGTAGCTGGGACTACAGGTGCACACCACCATACTTGGGGAATTTTTAAATTTTTTGTAGAGATGGGGTCTCACTATGTTGCCCAGGCTGGTCTTGAACTCCTGGCCGCAAGTGATCCTCCTACCTCAGCCTCCCAAAGCACTGGGATTACAGGAGCAAGCCACCATGCCTGGCTGATTTTTGCTTCTTAAAATCACATGAACCCTGATTAAGACAGAAATAAATCAATCCAGTTCTTTTTGTTTTGTTTTGAGGTGGAGTCTTGCTGTGTCGCCCAGGCTGGAGGGCAGTGGCACAATCTTGGCTCACTGCAACCTCTGCCTCCTCGGTTCAAGTGATTCTCCTGCTTCAGCTTTGGACTAGCTGGGATTACAGGCGTGCGCCACCACATCTGGCTAATTTTTGTATTTTTAGTAAAGATGGGATTTCACCATGTTGCCCAGGCTGGTCTCAAACTCCTGGCCTCAAGTGATTTGCCCGCCTCAGCCTCCCAAAGTGCTGGGATTACAGGCATGAGCCACCGTGCCCAGCTTCAATCCAGTTATTTTATTGCTCACTTTTCAAAACATTCCTGAAAACTTCAATAATGACATTTATGAAGTCTCAGACACCAGGAGTGTCTGCACGGCTGGTTGCGTGGTGGAGCATCTGGGGTCTTCCCCATTGTCTTTGTTTAATAACAACCTCTGCCATGTGCACGCCACACTTTCTCCCAGCTGCCTCCTGGATTTACAGGAAGCACAGCCTAGTGGGAGATGCTTAGGTTTGGGTATCAGAGCGGAGTTTGAATCCTGGCTCTATCAACTTGAGTAAGCAGCTTCACTTCCCACAGCTTCAGCATCTTCTCAACTGCCAAATGGGAATAACAGCATCTCCATCACCCAGTTGTTTTAAAGATCTCAGAAAATAAAGTCTGTAAAACAATGAGCACAGAGGAGACATCAATAAATGGCAAATGTTACTTCGATTTTAACCCCAGATTTTCAGGGACTGTCTTTATGACAGTGTTCTCTCCTGTTGTTCACATAAACCTGGAATGGAATTATCCTGGAATTTCTGATATTTCAGTACCCAAAAGGCATCTCCCAAACTGAGACTTCATGCTCTAGAGTCTGGTTTGGAATCTGTGGTCTTTGCACTTAAGACCTGGGCCTCAGAAGGGGTGGGCGGTGGCAGAACCTGCTGGATTGTCCCTGACAGGGGAATTTCATCACTTCTAGGCTCCTAGTCCTGGTTGACAATGACACCTCTTCTAAGCAGGCGGCACTGTCCCTGCTGCCCCCACACAGCTGCAATCAGGCCCCATGCTTGGCCCTGCCAGGCTCCTGGAGAGCTCTGGATCCTGGTCATCAGCCTCCAGTGCCAGCCATGCAAAAAGAGGCCACTTTACATTTGATACAAAGCATCAGCCAATCTCATTCACGGTGTCTGGAATTTGCTAAGCTCCGGATGTAAGGCTGGTAAGTAGCACTTCCTTCCACACGAGCTCCCTTTCTGCCTCCCCACCACTGAGATGCTCATGGACCCAGATGAACATGCAGTGCCTTGTCTTTTCCACCGCTCATCTCCCCAGATATCAAGAGATGTTGTTCCAGGGAACAGTCTTAGAAAAGCCCCATTCTCCTCGCTGCTTCTCACCTGCCAAGAAGTCCCGGCCCGCAGGTGCCTGGTGGAGGCCAAGGAGCTGCCAGAAGGCGTCAGCCCATTCATGCTGGTTGAGAAGTGGCCTCCTCTTTGCCAAGTCCAGCCTTGGCAGCTCTGTCGCAGGGCCTGGTTCTCATTCACAGCACCTGTCTGCCCAGGCCTCAAACCCCATCTCCCACCCCTGCTGCTTCGCACAAATGCAGGTGATCCCATGACCAGGGCCTCCCTCAGAGCCCACGGTTCTTCTGACAAAGTGCTGCTTGTTGGAAGAGCTGAGTCTCAGAGAGTCTCCAGTCCTAGAAATAAGAGAAGCCAAGAGATGGATGATCCTGCCCTATGTGCTCCTTTCGTAGGGAGGAGCTCCAATGGAGACAGGAGAAGGATCTTGGAAAGCATCACTGGGTCCGGCAGATCTCAGCCCTGGCTGCAGTTAGAATCATCTGGGAGAACTTAAAAAAATGAGATTCTGATTTAAATGGGGGGTGGGGAGTGGGCAGTGGGGTGGGAGGGAGAACCCTCAGGGGAGCTCAAATTGGGAATCCCTAATCTGGTTCAACCCAGAACCTGTCTTACACGTGGAGGAACAGAAGTCATTAGAAGAGGGCTTTGGAGGTTGTTAATATCATCTAACCCACCTGCTTACAGCTGCAGACACTGAGGCCCAGAGAGGTTAAGTAGACTCAAGGCTCATGGTTGGTAAGTGCTACCTTTTAGTATTTTGGGCAGTTTGGCTTTTAATTATCTCAAAATGGTTCTGTTTCTATCATCTCTGGTTTTATTGCCTTAAAAATCTGCTTTAAACCTATCATGATTCCCTAATGGGCCAGGCTGGAGTGCAGTGATGCGATCTCGGCTCACTGCAAGCTCCGCCTCCCGGGTTTACGCCATTCTCCTGCCTCAGCCTCCCAAGTAGCTGGTACTACAGGCACCCGCCACCACGCCCGGCTAATTTTTTGTATTTCTAGTAGAGACACGGTTTCACTGTGTTAGCCAGGATGGTCTCGATCTCATGACCTCGTGATCCACCTACCTCGGCCTCCCAAAGTGCTGGGATTACAGGCATGAGCCACCACACCTGGTCAATTTTAAATATTTAGATATGGGATGTGGGCATCCATTTGTACTGTTGACTTGGCCCTGTATGATTTGGGGACATCTGCTTTTCAGTTTTGGCCCCTGTAGGTGGAGACTTCATGGTCCCTGACTTGTGAAAAGGCCCCTCATGTCTCCTAGAAAGGAACGGAGAGAACTGGCCTCATTGTTGACCTCTGTGGATCTCAGAGAAGGCAAAGTGGTAGTCAGCCTTGCTGCGGGAAGGCAAGCGGCCCAGCCCTCCAGTCTGTATAAGAGCAGCATTGGCAGTTGCTGGTGGGAGTCACAGACTATACCTATTGCCAAAAGAATGCACAAGGTGCTGATGTATTATGGAACCAGGATGTGGCATCCCTAAGCCCTGGTTGGTAAGCACCTCCTTTCTTTCTTCCTGCAGTACACTTCTTACAAAGTCCTGGTTTTAAATTCTAAGGCTATGATTTTTTCATTTTCACAACAGAATTTCCATGGAATATATGAGTACTAGGAACAGGACTGCTGGGTCGTAGGGGATCTCAGATACTAATTTGCCTAAGTAATTCTAGATTGTTCTTTAGCATGACTGCACCTGTCTACCATCACAGCAACTGTGCATGAGGGCGCCACCGCCCCCCACTTCTGCAAACACCTGTCATGATTTAGTTTTCTAATTTGTGCCAGATCACCAATAGAAAAGTTATAAATACATGTGGCTCTAATTTGCAATTTTTAAATTACTAATGACTTTGAGTATCTTATCATATACCTGTTAGCTTCAATTATCTCCACATCCTCCCATGTAGTATCAGCCTGCCCATCTTTCTCTAGGATTCTCTGCAAGGATAGCTGGGAGAGACTAGAACCAGTTTGCTGGTATCTAGAGTTGTTATGACACAGAATAGTGGAGAGGCCGTGCTGGTACAGCATTAGCTGCTCGTTTCTTCTCATCTCTTTAGGACTGCCTCTCCTACCTTCTGGCCTCCCAGCTCCCTGCTCTCCAGTTGTGCTGGCCATGAACATACAAGGCCATTCCTGCCTCTGGGACTGTTACTCCCACTCCTCTGTCTGCTGGGACCACTGACATGATCAAGGCCTCTGCCCACTCTCCCTGGAGTTTCTGCTCAATGACATCTCAGCAGTGACATCTTCTGTGGCCTCTGTATCTAGAGTAGCACTTTGACTACTTTCTACCCTTAGTTTTTTTTCTTAGCACCTCCCATGACCTGGCATTTCCATTGCCTGTTATGTGTTTACTAGTTTGTTTACGTATCATGTCTCTCCTAGGTGCCATAAAACCAAAGACTGTGACTGTTTGTTCACTTCTATATCTTAAGTGCCTAGAAGGGTGCCTGGCACATAGTAGGCAGTCAATAACTCAATAATCACTTGTTGAATAAATTCTTTTTTAATACGTGATATTTATACATATGAATGGGGTACATGTAGAAGTTTGTTATGTGCATAGGGTGTGTAATGATCAATTCAGGGTATCATTTCTATATATCATTTCTATATGTATTTATCATTTCTATATGTTCTACATTTCAAGTCCTTGTTTTTTTTGTTTTTTGTTTTTTTTTGAGACAGGGTCTTGCTCTGTCACAGAGGCTAAAATACAGTGGCTCACTGTAACCTCAAGCTCCTGGGCTCAGGCAGTCCTTCTGCCTCAGTCTCCTGAGTAGCTGGGACTACAGCGACACACCACCATGTCTGGCTAATTTTTATATTTTTTGTAGATGGGTCTCACTGTGTTGCCCAAGCTGGTCTTAAACTCCTGGCCTCAAGCAATTCTCCCACTTTGGGAGAACTCCTAAAGTGTTGGGATTATAGGCATGAGCCACCGTGCCCAGCGTCTTCCAGTTATTTTGAAAAATATAACATGTTGTTGTTAACCATAGTCACCCGACTATACTAGCAAACACTATAACTTATTCCTTCTATCTAACTGTATGTTTGTATCCATCAATGTACCCAACCTCTCTTCATCTCTCTTCCTCTAACCCATTGAATTGAATACATTCTAATTAGTTCCTCCTACCTAGACATATAGGCATAACACTTACATGTAAACATTTGGACATTTATCAGTTTTCTCAGGATGGTTTTTAGATCCTTAGAAAAATGGGCTGGGTGTGGTGGCTCATACCTGTAATCCCAGCACTTTGGGAGACTGAGGCAGGAGGATTGCTTAAGGCCAGGAGTTTGAGAACAGCCAGGTCAACAAAAAATTAAGAGATTATCCAGGCATCACGGGGTGTGCCTGTAGTCCTAGCTACTCAGGAGGCTGAGGTGGGAGGATCTCTCAATCCCAGGAGTTCAAGGCTGCAATGAGCCATGATTGTGCCACTGCACTCCAGCCTGTACAATTTCCTATAGCGATTCAATTAAATTAACTCCCCAGGCTTTCTGGTGCTTTCTCTAAATTGGCTGGATCAATATATTTCCAGATCTGGCTTTGAAAATAAATAGAAATTTCTCCTAAATAGGAGATTATTTCCTAGCGTTCATACAGCTCAAATTACTTTTGTTTTCTCGTATTGCTTCTGCTATCTTTGGTCCTAAATGTTAATTATGTTCTTACTTAGAAAAATAGATCTTTCCATAGAAAGTAATGAGTTTTTAGGCTTAAAATTTTAGTACAACATAATGACAGATTGTCAGACAAGCATCTTGTCACTGTTGCACAAACACTTTCTAAAAAATTTAACTCCAGTTGCTTTCTCTGAAACTTGCAAAAACAAAAAAAAAAAGTTGTTAGGAAACACCAGGACTAGAATTCAGCCGTGTCTTTCTTAAAAAAAAAAAAAAATCAGTTGGAGTGCCAGTTGTATAGGCACTGCCTTTTGTTACCAAAAAAAAAAAAAAAAAAAAGTTTTAACTCCACAGTGGAAAAACTAACATTGTCACTAGGATATGAAGAAACCATGGTGAAGAACTAGCAACAGTGGGGCCCCGCAGAATGGCTGGCGGCATCTGTGCTGAGGGCCTTTATCAGCAGCCTTGTATGTTCTATTCAGGACTCTCAGGACGATTGTTGGCATGATGTAGACAAATTGACGCAAATTAGTTTAGCATGGGCTATGCAAAGTTTAAGCTTGTTGAGCAACACACGTGGACCACATAGCAACAGCTCCCAACACTATGCAAAAGTGTTGGATGCAAAGTACTAACTACCCTAGACTGTGCTATTCCAGATTGGAAGCAGAATTTGCAAATTACTAGGCAGTGAGGAGGAGGAGGGCAGGAAGCTGGCAGCGGAGACCGGATCCCCCACGCTGACCCTAAAGGCCAGCGATGGTTGAGAAAAATAACTCCTGAAAGTGCCGCTTGCTCTGCCTAAAACCGACCGCCTGTTATTTCATGCCCACAAATCCTCAAAGAGCTGGCCCCAAAGATTAAGGGGATTCCGCCACTTTGCTCTTTACTTTTGGTTCAAATATCTCAAGACAATTCCTTTGGGGCTGGTGTCACACAGACCACCTAGAGGGACCTTCTAATTGTATTTACAGTAATTTAATTATGGCAGGGAGAGCTTCAGAAGGCAGGATTTACCAAGATCGATACTATGGGTGCCACTGGCAGAGTTTTAATCTGTTAAATCAACAGAGAAATGGTGAAAAAAATATTAAAAATAAAATAAAGCCATTCTAGAGTTTGGAAACTATTTTATGGACTTTTTCTTCTTCTTTTTTTTTTAGTGGAGGCTGGGAGGGTGAAGGAGACATTTTCCTGGGGGCCACAGCTTTCATGCTTTTGTTCATATTATTTTGTATTTCATATATGCATTATATCCATCCGATCACACACACACACACACACACACACAGAGTTTAGATATTACGAATGCACCATAGCTAAGTGTGTGTATGCGTATGCATTTCTGTGTGTGTACTTAATTAAATATATCTCTGGATAGTTATTTAAAAACTTGGTAGAAAGTTTCTCCTCTGGGGAGGAGACCTAAGGTGGGGTGGGAGAGAGATTTACTTTTAACCTCATTTTCCATTCTTTTGTTTGCTTTTTCTTTTTGTTTTTTTGTTTTCCAAAACAATTTTACACAAAAACATTTAAAATAGTTTTTGAGTGTATCCATAAAGAAACTTTTCATGCAAATATTAAATCATAAAAGTCAGCAACCTGTATATAATTCAGCCAGTTGTAGGTTGTTTGGTTAACTAGTTACCTCGCTTTGGTTGGTGCCCTTCCCTTTGGGGGCCTCAGCCTTCCCATCTGTGAAATGAAAGGTATAGACCAGCTACTCCTGAAGGCTCCTTCCTCTCTGCGAGATTGACTGACTAGAGTCTAAAAACAGCACGTGCTGCTACTGCCATCTAGCAGTCCAACTAGGGCTGTATGGATTTAGCTTTCCTCGGGTATTTTGAGAGATCTGGGGGCTATTATTCAAAACACAAAAACTTCATTGAATATGCAGACATCCTACAGCCCCTAAGTGCTTTCTGAGTGGGAGAGAGTATACACATATAAACAAATCTTAGACATTTAAAAAGTTGTTCTGAGCCTGTAATGTTCAAGTATCATAATATTTGACTACTGCAGTCAAACATTATACCATCATTGCAATTCAGTGGTCTCAAGGGCCTTTGGTGATGTGCCCAGCTGCCCAGTATAGCAGATATTTGTTGGGTACCTACTATACATGCAGAGCACTGTGCACGTGTGTGTGTGGTAGAAAGAGACAGGAATTTGGTATCATGCAGTCCAGACACCCTAATCCAAGGATAGAGACTGTGGCCTTTTGGAGGTGTATTCCCAGTGAAGCATGCATCTCCAACAGCCAGCAGAGCGCTGGCACACAACAGGAAGTTAATAAATGCATGTTTTCAATGAATGAAGGAAGGAAGGAAGGAAGAAATAATCTGGATTTGAATTCATGTCCCGTTTATGAGGGCATTTTCTTCTTCATTTCCTCGTCGGCACAATAGCAATGATAACCCTTGCCCCTGATTGTGAGGATCCAGTGCTATGACAAGGGGCAATGCCTGTGTCAGCTGGAAAAAGCTTTAAAAAGAGGTGGGGTGGGGGAATCTCCATATTTTGAGGCTCATCAACCACCTACTGTGCATGACCATGAGATATATTCTTTACTTCTCAAATGATATTTCCATTTGAGAACTAGAAAATGTTTTCTGCCATGTATTCTAAGTTTTCTTGATTAGCTAAAGTGGATATTGCAGAAATACTGCAAATTCAGGCATGAAGTACACTCAGGGATTTTTCTCCCCACCTCTTCCCGCAACCCTGCCCTTTCCTAGCAGAACAGGACGTGTTCTTTGTTTTTACTGCATCTCCAGGTTTCCATATATGTACAGTGAAGGAGTTGAATTAGATTAACCCTAAGGTCTCTTCCGTTTTAAACTCTAAAGCTTCTTCCCTTTAAAAACAGGGAAAGTTGTACGAGGTCACCAAGGGCTTTGTAAAGAACCATGATATGCTGCCACCTGTTGGTGATGCATTGAATTATTTTAAATTCTAAGCAAAGCTGAAGTTTAGTATTTATTAATAAATAGTATTCACTATGACCAAATAAATTTACATACATAATTACAGCAGAAATGCATTACAGTGCCAAGGGCAAGAAGTGTTTTCCCCAAAGGCAATAATAATAGTTGACATTTAAAGACCAGAGTCTTTCAGTACCAAACCCTACGTGAATTCTCCCACTTAATCCTCACAGCCACCCAGTTCTTTGATTATCCCCACTTTACAGATGAGGAAACTGATAGTCAGTGAGGCAATGACTTGCCCCAGGTCACATGGGTGGTAAGCAGCAGAGACAGAACCTGGTTCCTTAACAACGATGCCCTTAGCACTGTGTATTCTGTAGTGTTTTCTTGCTTCTGATTTGAAAATAAATTAACATCATTGTAAAAATTTCTTAAATTATAAAGAAAAAACTAAAATAATTTGAAATCCCACCACTAAAATAAAATCAATGTTAACATTCTGTGCATATCTATCCAGTATTTTTTTTTTTGAGACGGAGTCTCGCTCTATCACCCAGGCTAGAGTGCAGTGGCCGGATCTCAGCTCACTGCAAGCTCCGCCTCCCAGGTTTATGCCATTCTCCTGCCTCAGCCTCCCGAGTAGCTGGGACTACAGGCACCCGCCACCTCGCCCGGCTAGTTTTTTGTATTTTTTAATAGAGACAGGGTTTCACCGTGCTAGCCAGGATGGTATCGATCTCCTGACCTCGTGATCCGCCCGTCTCGGCCTCCCAAAGTGCTGGGATTACAGGCTTGAGCCACCGCGCCCAGCCCTATCCAGTATTTTTAATGTTTATGTCATGTATACATTTGTACTTTTAAATATGGTTATAATTGTTGGTAAAAACCCAAGAGTTCCCTTTTTTAAATTCATTCATTTCTCCACTCATTCATTTCTCTGATTAAATTTAACAAATGCTTAATTTGTACAAAGTAGAGATACAATGGATGGGATTTTTTTTGTTAAGACATTACACAAGCTTGTCCAACCTGCCTTATTTTGTTGTGGTTGCTGTGCTGTTTTGTTTTGCTTTAGGCTTTTAGCAGCCTGAACCATGGCTTTTTGTTTCTGTCTGTAGTGATAAGCAGAAAAGAGGAATGAGGAAGGGGCTTTACTGGCCCAACCGGAAGCAAAAACTAAGAACCCATGACTGTATTCTGTCCCTTGGCACTCCCGGATGAGATAAATAAATATTCTAAAAGAAAAATAGTTCCGGGAGAACGGGTAAGAAAGGAAGTTAGTTTGTACAGGGGGAACACAAAACGCTTCCCTGAGGACGTGATGCTTGGAAAGATTTGGATTGTTCAGGTACCCCTTTCCCCCACCTCACAACTAACTTTCCAACCAATTCTTTTCTTCAAGGAAGGAAAGGCCTGCCCTCTTCATTCTCTTTCCAGTGCTCAGGTAGGCACAGAGATGGATCAGTTAGCCCTTGCCTAAGCAGATGAAAGAGTGGGAGTAAGACGCTATTCTTCTCGTATTGTGGGCACTACAGTACTTACCAGTGATTCTTTGGGGACCTTCTCTCTCTTGGCCTAAGGGAGAGGAAAACTTCTTACCCCAAACACTGCACCTTCACCTTCAACAGTAGGGGATCTAGGTGTCTAGCCTCAGGTGTTGGTGCTTGCCTCCTGTAGGGGAGAACTAGCTCCTCCAATTTTCAACTGAGATCCTAGTGTCAATTCCTGAGCAACCGGAAAAGGGCCTTCAGCAATTGCACCACGGGTTCTCGGTTCGAACTAATTGATGATAGCCTAATCAGCCTCTCTTCTTCCAGTTTCTCCTCACTTAATCAATCCTATAGTGGGCTACAAAGTTGGTCTTCCCAAGAATAGTTAAAAATAATGCTATTAACTCAAAACTTTCAGCATATCCCTAAATAGTTTCAGTAACATTTTTATAAATAACTTGGATTTGCTGATACTTTTCCTTTGCTTTCTTTCCCAGTTCCACCCCTTCTCCCCATGTACACATCACTCAGCTTTTTTTTTTTTTCACTCTAGGTTTAAAAAATTTTGTTGTTGTTGTTTTAAACGGAGTCTCGCTCTGTCGCCCAGGCTGGAGGGCAGTGGCACAACCTCCACCTCCTGGTTTCAAGCGATTCTCCTACCTCAGCCTTCCGAGTAGTTGGGATTACAGGCGCCTGCCACCACACCCGGCTAATTTCTTTGTATTTTTAGTACAGACGGGGTTTCACCATGTTGGCCAGGCTGGTCTAGTACTCCTGACCTCAAGTGATCCACCCACCTTGGCCTCCCAAAGTGCTAGGATTACAGGCATGAGTCACCGCACCTGGCTACAATTTTTAAATTTTTGTGGGTACACAGTAGTGTATATATTTACAGGGTACATGTCATATTTTGATATAGGCATGCAATGTGAAATAATCACATCACGGAGAATGGGGTATCCATCCCTTCAAGCATTTATTCTTTGTGTTACAAACAATCCAACTACACTTTTTAAGCTATTTTTAAATGTACAATTATTACTGACTATAGTCTCCCTATTGTGCTATCAAATAATAGGTATTATTCATTCTATTTGCTTTCTGTACCATTAACCATCCCCACCTCCCTCACCCCAGCCCTCCATGACCCTTCCCACCCTCTGATAACCATCCTTCTACTCTCTATCTTCATGAGTTCAATTGTTTGATTTTTACATCCCACAAATAAACGAGAACATGCAATGTTTGTCTTTCTGTGCCTGGCTTATTTCACTTAACATAACGACCTCCAGTTCCATTCATGTTGTTGCAAACGACAAGGTCTCATTCTTTTTTATGGCAGAATAGTGCTCCATTGTGTATATGGACCACATCGTCTTCATCCATTCGTTTATTGATGGACACTTGGGTTGCTTCCAAATGCAGCTTTTTAATGATTATCAACTAACAGCCAGTCTTGTATCATTTATGCCCCTACTCTCTCTCTCTCTCTCCCCTACCCATAGATTATTTTTAGGCAAATCTCAGACATAATATTATTTAATCCATCAACATTACAGTAGGTAGTAAATTATAGGGACTCTTTAAAACATAGCCACAATATCACTGTCACACTAAAAAAATAATAATTCCTTAGTATCATTAAATACCCAGTGAGTGTTCAAATTTCCCTTAGTGTCTTAAAAATTTTTTTAACAGTGATTTGTTCAAAATGCGATGCAAACGAGGTCCAAATTCATTTGGTTGACTCTCTCTCTTTTTTCATCTCTCTCTCTTTTTTCTTTTTTTCTTTTACTTCCAGGGTACGTGTGCAGGATGTACAGATTTGTTACATAGGTAAATGGAGAAAATTTTTGAAATCTCTTTCAATCTATAGATTCCCATTCCATTTCCTTGTTTTCCTTGAAGTTTATTTGTTGACTAAATGGGTCATTTTTCCCATAGAACTTCCACAGTTTGGATTTGTTGATTGCTTCCTTGTGCTGTTGTTTATTATGTTTCTGTGTCTCTGTAGTCTTACAATCTCTGGTAAGATCTGGAGCTTTGATCAGACCAGTCTGAAATTATCTTTCATAGGGAGAGGTGTGTACTTCCATCAGGAGGCATTTATTAATAATACCTGCTTGTCTTTTTCTGTGATGTTAGTGGTCACTGACAATCATCTATGGTTGGTACACCTATCATTTCATTAATGGTTTGCAGAATGATGATATTCTAATTTTATCAATCCTTCTTATGTTAGCCAGGATACTTCTATAAAGAGAAGCTTTTCTTTCATCAACTATTTGATTGTCCTCAGCTATAGTTCATATGAGAAAGGCAGGTCAAGTGCTTGATTCTTTCTCTTTATTTACTGTATTAGTCTGTTCTCATGCTGCCAATAACGACATACCCAAGACTGGGCAACTTATAAAGAAAAAGAGGTTTAATGGGCTCACAGTTCCACATGGCTAGGGAGGCCTCACAATCATGGCAGAAGGTGAAGGAGGAGCAAAGGTACATCTTACATGGCGGCAGGCAAGAGAGCATGTGCAGGGGAACTGCCCTTTATAAAACCATCAGATTTCATGAGACTTCTTCTCTATCATAAGAATAGCACGGGAAATACCCACCCCCATGATTCAATTACCTCCCACCAGGTCCCTCCCACAACACATGGGGATTATGGGAGCTAAAATTCAAGGTGAGATTTGGGTGGGGACACAGCCAAACTATATAATTTACTAATTTTCAGAAAGATTAGTTGGTTCTCTAGAGACCTCCAGAAATGACTGTGAGTTTTTGGGTTTGAATAACATTGCAGACTCATGGATTTAATATTTGATGTGTTTCACTTCACTGTAGTGGTCATTTTTAATGATGCTCAATTTTTTTTGTTTTTGTTTTTGTTTTTGGCCAGTGGAAGAGTCTTTGATCTGGCTCCTAAGTCATTTGACAGGATTCTTACCAACTATGAAAAATTTTTCACCTCCTTGCTCTCTCAAGCAGTATCATATTAAAGTGTACACTTTCATCTACCTTGCTTTTCCACTTAATGGTATATTCTAGAAATTACTCCATGGTAGTATACAGAGATGTTCCTCATTCCTTTACACGGGTGCCTATGATTCTATTATGTGGAAACACCACCGTTTATTCAACTAGTCTCCTACTGAATATTTGGACTGTTTCCAGTCTTTTGCTATTACAAATAGTGCTGCAGTGATCAACCTTCTGTGTATGTTTTCTTCATATTTTTGCCAGTGAATCCTTGGGATATCTTCCTGGAAGTTAGGTTTCTGGGTCAAAGAGCATTTGCATATGTCATTTTTCTGTATAGTGCTAAGTTCTCCATGAGGCTTGTACTATTTTTGTATTCCTATCAGCAATGTGTAAAAGTGATGTTAACCGAAGCCTGGTAATGAAGTATATTTGTGAACTTTGGAGTTTTGCCAATCTGATAGGTGGAAAGTGAGAATTTATGATGAGCCAAGTTAAGTATATTTCCCAATGTCTTTGCATTTTTGTGTGTGTTAAATATATTCTCATTTAAAAATATAATTCTTGGTCTTTCTCTTTTCCATTTTTAGGAAAAAAATTCTTTTGAGATAGAGACTCACTCTGTTGCCCAAGCTGGAGTGCAGTGGTATGATCTCAGCTCACGGCAATCTCCATCTTCTAGGTTCAAGTGATTCTCCTGCCTCAGCCTCCCGAGTAGACGGGCCTGACCCTTATGTCCTCTTACAAGACAGTAGCATGCGCCACCACACCCAGCTAATTTTTAAAATTTTTTATTTTCAGTAGAGATGGGGGTTCACCATGTTGGCCAGGCTGGTCTCCAACTCCTGACCTCAACTGATCCACTCACCTCAGCCTCCCAAAGTGTTGGGATTACAGGTATGAGCCACCACATCCAGCCTAGACATTCTTTGTATGTTAAGAACATTAACCCTTTGTGATGTAAGTTGCCTGCAAAATGCATCTTATCGGTAGGCTCTAACCTTTTTTTTTTTTTTTTTTTTTGTGAGGTGGAGTCTCATTCTCTCCCAGGCTGGAGTGCAGTGGAGAGAACTTGGCTCACTACAACCTCTGCCTCCTGGGTTCAAGCAATTCTCCTGCCTCAGCCTCCCAAGTAGCTGGGATTACAGGTGCCAGCCACCATGCCTGGCTAATTTTTGTATTTTTAGTAGAGACAAGGTTTCACCATGTTGGTCAGGCTGGTCTTGAACTCCTGACCTCAGGTGATCCACCCACCTTGGCCTCCCAAAGTGCTAGGATTACAGGTGTAAGCCACTGCGCCCGGCCCTTATGTCCTCTTATAAGAGATTAGGACACAGACACAGGGGAAAGACCATGAGAAGACAAAGAGAAGGCAGCCATCCACAAATCAAGGAGAAAGGCATCAGAAGAAACCAACCCTGATGACACCTTGATTTCAAACTTGTAGCCTCCAAAATCATAAGAAAATGAATTTCTGTTGTTTAACTCAGCAGTCCCCAACCTTTTTGGCACCAAGGACCAGTTTGGAGGACAATTTTTCCATGGACTTGGGCGGGGGATGATTTCAGGATGAAACTCTTTAGTTCATTAGTCATTAGATTCTCTCATAAGGAGCATGCATCCTAGATGCTTCGGATGTGCAGTTCACAGTATGATTTCCACTCCTATGGGAAACTAATGCTGCTGTTGATTTGACAGGAGGCAGAACTTAGGCAGTAATGCTCACTCGCTGCTCACCTCCCACTGTGTGTCCCCATTCCTAACAGGCCACAGGCTGGTACCAGTCCACCGCCTGGGGGTTGGGAATCCCTGGTTTAAGCCACCCAGTCTGTGATCGTTATGGTAAACTTAGCAAACTAATACACAACTTTTTGTCTTATCAGATTTATTAATCTTTTTCCTTTATTGCTTCTAGGTTTTTGGGAGTTTTTTTTTTTTTTTTTGGTTGTTTCGTTTGTTTGTCTGTTTGTTTGTTTTCAAGACACAATCTCACTCTGTTGCCCAGGCTGGAGTGCAGTGGCACAATATTGGCTCACTGTAGCCTCAACCTCCTGGCCTCAAGGGATCCTCCCACCTCAGCCTCCTAGTAGCTGGCACTACAGGCCCACATCACCACACCTGGGTAATTTTTGTAATTTTTGTAGAGACAGGGTTTTACCATGTTGTCCAGGCTGGTCTCAAACTCCTGAGCTCAAGCAATCCTCCTGCCTCGGCCTCCCAAAGTGCTGGAATTATAGGTGCGAGCCACCACACCCAGCCACTTTTAGGTTTTGAGGAATAGTGAAGAAATGTCCTCCAACCCCAACAGACAAATTCACCTTTGTTTTCTTCTAGTATTTGCATAATTTCATTTTTCCCAAAGAAATTTTTAACTTTATAAAAGTTTTAAATTTACAGAAAAGTTGCAAAGATAGTACAGAGCATTTTTGTATACCCCTCACTCAGTTTACCCTATTGTTAACATTTTATATTGCTGAGGTACATTTGTGAAAACCAAGGAACCAACAATGATACCTGGCTCCTAACTAAGCTCTGCACTTTATTTGGATTTCACTAGGTTTTTCCTTTTCTCCTTCCTTCCTTCCTTCCTTCCTTCCTTCCTTCCTTCCTTCCTTCCTTCCTTCCTTCCTTCCTTCCTCTTCCTTTCTTTCTTTTTCTTTCTTTCTTTTCTTTCTTTTCCTTTTTTTCAGGGTCTCACTCTGTCCCCCAGGCTGGAGTGCAATGATGCGATCACTGCTCACTGCTGCAGCCTTGATCTCCTGGGTTCAAGTGATCCTCCCACCTCAGCCTCCCTAAGTAGCTAGGACTACAGGCATGCACCACCAAGCCCAGTTAATTAAAATATATATATATATATTGGCTGGGCATGGTGGCTCATGCCTGTAATCCTAACACTTTGGGAGGCTGAGGCGGGTGGATCACCTAAGGTCAGGAGTTTGAGACCAGCCTGGCCAAAATGGTGAAACCTCATCTCTACTAAAAATACAAAAATTAGCTGGGTGTGGTGGTGCGCACCTGTAGTCCCAGCTACCCGGGAGACTGAGGCAGGAGAATGGCTTGAATCCAGGAGGCAGAGGCTGCAGTGAGCCGAGATCACACCACTGCACTCCAGCCTGGATGACAGAGTGAGACTCTATCTCAAAAAATAAATAAATAAAATAAATTTTTTTTGCAGAGACGGAATTTCACCATGCTCCCCAGGCTGGTTTCAAACTTCTGAGCTCAAGCGATTTCCGCCACCTTGGCATCTCAAAGGTTTAGGATTACAGGCATGAGCCATCATGCCCAGCCTCACTAGGCTTTTTCTGGTATCTCATCCAAGATACCACATTACATTTACTTGTCATGTCTCCTCAGTTGCCTCCAGGTTGTGACAGTTTCTCAGACTTTCCTTGTTTTCGACGGCCCTGACAAGTTATAGGAATACTGGCCATGAATTTTGTAGAATATCCCTCCATTGGCATTTGGTGTTTTTCTCACGTACAGACTAGGGTTACAGACTACTGAAAGACCACAGAGACCAAGTTTTATTCTCATCACAATCATATCAAGGGCACATGATATCAACATGAGTTATCATTGATGATGTTAACTTTGATGATCTGGCTGAGGTAGAGTTTACCAGGTTTCTCCACCATAAAGTTACATTTTTCCTCCCCTTTTCATACCCTGTGTTTGGAAGCCCAGAACACATTCAAGTGTGGGAAGGGAATTAAGCTCTATCTCCTTGAGGAAGAATTGTCTGTTTAAATTATTTGGCATTCTTCTTTATGGCATATTTGTCTCTTCTTTCATATTTATTTATTCCTTTATTTATTGTAGATAGATGCATGGATATGTATTTTATACTTTGAGGTCTATTCTAATACCATGTTATTTATTTTGTTGCTCAAATTCTTCCAGGTTTGGCTATTGGAAGCTCTTTTGTGTTGGCTCCTGTGTCTTTTTGACATGCCTCCATCCTTTTGCTCTGAGCATATCTTGATTTCCTGGGACTAAGAGATGTTTCAGGCTCATTTTGCATGTTCCCTGCCCTCACCCTAAAATCAGCCACTTCTCCAAGCCCTAGATCCTTTTCTTGAAGACTGGATTTAGAAATAAGCACTGGATGCCATTTTTCACATTTTAATATTTGGTTCATTTGGAACTTATCCTGGTACATAGTGCAAAGAATGGATCTAATTTTATCTTTATTCATATGGCTAACCAATTATTCTAACAGCATTTATTAAGAAGTCCAGGCTGGACAGTGGCTCATGTCTATAATCCTAGCACTTCGGTAGGCTGAGGCAGGAGGCTCACTTGAGGCCAGGAGTTCTATACTAACCTGGGCAACATAGTGAGACCCCATCTCTACAAAAATTTTTTTGAAAATTAGTTGGGTGTGGTGGTGCACATCTGTAGTCTCAGCTACTCAGGAGGTTGAGGCAGGGAAATCACTTGAGCCCGGGAGTTCAAGGCTGAAGTGAACTATAATAGCACCACTGCACCCCTGGATGACAGAGCCAGTCACTATCTCCCCACAAAATTAAATATTGAAAAATCATAAAGTCTATTTTTCTCCCACCGCTTTGAGATGCCATCTTTATCATATACTAGATTTTCATATGCAGTTGCCTCTTTTTCTGGCTTTTCCATTCTGTTTCATTGGTTGATCTGTCTATTAATGTACAATTACCCTACTAGTTTGCTTATATATGATTTATAATATTTGTTTTAATATCTGATCAGATTAAACTTGTTACTGCTCTTCTTTTCTGGATTTTCCTATTTGTTCTTATTTGGTCTTTCATATGAACTTTATTATCAACCTGTCTAGTTCCAGCAAAAAGAATCTGATGGTAGTTTTATTGAGATTGTGATTATTTTATATGTTAATTTAAGGAGAAATGATATATTTATAACATTGAGTCTTCCTATACAAATTCATTGTATGTCTCTCTATTTGTCTTATGTCTTTCAAAAGTGTTTAGTATAGTTTTCTTCATACACGAACATTCCGTGTTATTTATTCCCTATTCATTCATTTGTTCATGCATTCATTTATACTATGATAAATGGAATATTTTCCATCATACCTTCTATCTGTTGCTTGTGTATGCGAAGGCTATTGCTATCTGAAGTCTTACTGAATTATCTTCTTGTTTATGGTATCTCCTCAGCGGACTCTCTTTGGTTTCCTGGGGTTATAAGTATTCATATTTGCAAATGGTATGACTCGTACTTCCTCCTTTCCAAGTTTTACATCTCTAATTTTGTCCTCTTGTTTTCTCGCATCCACAAATAACTTTTTTCAGCATGGTGGCATTCTTTGACTTATTTGTGATAATAGATTATTTTGATGATATCTATTGAGGAAATGCCCTCAAGAGATAAAAGGTTTAAGGGTTTTTTTTGTTTTTTTGCAACGTGTGTTTGTGCATGTGCAAGTGTATTTTGACCATGTCAAGCATGTATCTATTTCTATTTTAATGGCTTTTAAAATCAACAATAAGTGTCAAATTTTCTCAGATTTCTTTTCAGCATCTTGAAGATGATTATATGATTTTTTTTCTCCCTAACCTCTTTATTTTATTATTGAGTCTTCAAATGTAAATCCTACTTGCATTTCTAAAATAAGTGCTACTTGGTCATGATGTATTTTTTAATTGGCTACAGGATACTCTTTGATTCTATATTATTTGAGATTTTTTCATTGATATTTATAATTAATATTAATCTGTACTTTTCACTTTGCCAGTTTTTGGTATTGTTATATGCACTTCATAAAAGCAGTTTGGAACTACCCAAAGTGAAATAGAGATTCAATGCAGTCTCTATCAAAATACCAATGATATTGTTTACAGAAACAGGAAAAAAACCTGTAAAATTCGTATGAAACAAAAGACTCCAAATAGCCAAAGCAATCCTGAGCAAAAAGAACAAACCTGGAGGCATCACACACTACCAGACTCCAAAATATACTACAAAGCTGTGGTTATCAAAACAGTAAAGTACTGGTATAATAATAAACACATAGACCAATGGAAAAGAATAGAGGACATGTAAATTAATTAAAGTATCTATAGCCAACTTATTTTTGACAAAGGCACCAACAACACTCATTGGGGAAAGGCCAATCTCTTCAACAAATGTGCTGAGAAAACTGAATATCCATATTCTGAAGAATGAAACTAGACCCCTATCTCTCACCATATACAAAAATCAACTCAAAATGGATCAGACCTAAATGTAAGACCTAACACTATAAAACTACAGGAAGAAAACATAGGAGAGGAACTTCAGGACATTGGTCTGGAAACAGATTTTATGACTAAGACCCCAAAAGCATAGGCAACAAAAGCAAAAACAAACAAATGGGATTATATCAAACTAACAATCTTCTGCACAGCAAAGGAAACAATCAGCAGAGTGAAAGGACAACCTACAGAATGGGAGAAAATATTTGCAAACTATTCACATGACAGGGGTTAATAGCCAGAATAGGCAAGGAGCTCAAACATTTCAATAGCGAAACATAAACAATTAGATTTTAAAATAGGCAAATGACCCGAACAAACATTTCTCAAAAGAAGACACACAAATGGCCAACAAATATATGAAAACATACTCAACATCACTAATCATCAGAGAAATGCAAATCAAAACCACAATGAGGTATCATCTCACCCCAGTTAGGATGGGTATTATCAAAAACACAAAAAATAACAAATACAGCTGAGGATGCAGAGTGACTGTTAGGGGCGTAGATTTCTTTTTGTTGAGATGAAATGTTCTGAAATTAGATAGTGGTGATGTTTGCACAACTCTGTGAATATGGTATACTAAAAAGCACTGAACTGTACACTTTCAATGGGTCGATCTTTTGGTATGTCAATTATATCTCCATAAAGCTGTTATTAAAAAACAAAAGTTGGCTGGGCATGGTGGCTTGCACCTGTAATTTTAGCACTTTGGGAGGCGGAAGTGAGAGGGTTGCTTGATCCCAGAAGTTCAAGACCAACCTGGGCAACATAGCAAGACCCTCATCTCTAAAAAAAAAAAAAGTTAGCCAGGCATGGTGGTGCAGAGCTGTAGTCCTAACTACTTGGGAGGCTGAGGCAGGAGGATCGCTTGAGCCCAGGAGTTCAAGGCTGCATTAAGCTATGACTGCACCACTATACCCCAGCCTGGGCAATAGAGTGAGACCCTGTCTCAGAAAGAAAGTTGGATGGAGGAGGAGCCGTTGGTATTAGTGCTGTCAGGTTGCTTTTGATTCTTCAGCACCCAGTTGGCTCAAACCCTTTGCCACTTCTACTGCAGACTAGCATCTTGCCAGGAAAATGTCTGATGAATTTTCTATGGCAAATGCTCTACCTGAACACTTCCCTGACCAAGCCCCTGCTGTGATTAATAGAAATCTAGTCAACCTCCTTAAGGCCGGCCAGATTCCAAACCTTGGAAGAACCCATGTGCTGTGCCTTCTATGCCATCTGGACTCCCGCCAAGTGCAACACTCTTCATTGTACCTTTCAGACCTTTGCTAACAGGATTGCATCCCTCTGTGCCTCCCACCGGACTGCCTCTGGGAACCCGAGAACTCTTCCTTTTTCTGGACCATCATGCTCCCCACCTAATGGTCCTTATCCAACTTCAACTGTGATGCACCTTGACCCCACAGGCCACATCCTATGCCAAAAATGCCCCTTCTAGAGCTTCCCAGACCATATGGTGCTCTCACAGGTCTCACAAGTCCTGCTGCAACTAGTATTTTAGGTCCATGAAAATTCACGTTTCTGAACCATGGGCACCAGTGGGAAGGCAGCGTCCTACTCTAAACATGCCACATGTACCTCTACAGCCATATCTTACTCATCCTCCTCCCAGGCACCAGGGCAGTGTCACCTTTTCCAATGGGGCTCTGTCCCATGTAGACCACCAGCACCATAGACTGCCTCTGCAGGATTATATCCCACACAAGTCTCTATCCTATTCATAGTAATTCTTTTCAAGTTCCTTTGGGACCTTCTGCCTGGTGGCCTCATTCTTACCCATTCTTACCATTAAGTTAAAAGTGGATAAAGGGATAACACTTTGCTTTTGAAAGCATACACACTATATATATATATGGTGTATATACTATAGGCTGTCTTTTCATTTCACAGGCAAACCTTTCATTTGTTAAAAAAAAAAAAGGCAGTATCTGTGAATTGCAATAAAGTGCAATAAAATGAGGTATGCCTGTATATACACTGGATGCATATATACACAGTATATGTAGTATATATATGTAATATATGTATATACTTATATACTATATTTGTATATAGAAGGCCAATTAATAGGCCAAATAAGGCTGGGCAACAGAGAGAGACTCTGGAAAAAAAAAGAAAGAAAAAGAAAGAAAGAGAGAGAGAGAAAAGAAAGAAAAGAAAGAAAGAAAGAAAAGAAATTGCCATAGCCACCCAACCTTCACCAACCACCACCCTGATCAGTCAGTAGCCATCAACATGGAGGCCTGACACTCCACCAGCAAAAATACTGTGACTCGCTGAAGCATCAGATGATTGTTAGCATTTTTTGGCAGTAAAGTATTTTTAAATTGAGGTATGTACATTGTGTTTTTAGACATAATGCTATTGCACACAACAGACTATATAGTACAGTATATAAACATAACTTTTATATGGACAGGCAAACAAAAAATATGTGTGATTTGCTGTATTATGATACTTGCTTTGATCTGGAACTGAACCTGCAATATCTTAAGAGGTATGCCTGTGTATAGTGTGTGCGTCTGTGTGTGTGCATGTATACCCATGAATGCATATATTAAAATGCTGGTTTTGGTATTCTTAGAAGGCATTTATGAAAACAATTCTTGCACCTCTTGGAGTAGGTATGTGCCTCTTGAACTTGGATATATATTTAGAACATTCAGATAAAAATGCAAATATGATTTTTGTTTGCTTTTTATGGAAAGTTATGGTGAATATTTTAATTATATTGAATAGTTCTTTGATATAATTTATGAAGCCACATACTTAAAAATCTAAAATGATATAGATTATTAGAATCTGCAACTTTATTGGCAATTTATTTATTTTTCTATAATAACCATTTCCCTAAATAAACATACTTTTGAAAACAATCATGTGTCCATACTTTAAACAAATGATTTCTCTGTTTATAAGATAAATAAACATGGTCCTCTTGAGGTTATATTTTGGAGTACACATTTAAAAACTTTCAGTAAAAACTGTCTGGTGTTCAGCTCATTAGCCAGTGTTCATTTTAAATATTTAAGAATTTATTTTTAAATCTCAAAAGCTTTAAGGGTACTAGTAGTTTTTGGTTACATGGATGAACTCTATAGTGGTGAAATCTGGATTTTTAGTATACCAGTCATCTGAACAGTGTACATTGTACCCAGTAGGTAAATTTTCATTCCTTACCCCTTCCTATCCTCCCCCTCATTTGAATTCTTGAGCATTGATTAGTAAAGCTTTTCATTTTTTAAAGTTCTACCTGATTTGTCTTATTTTTAGCTAAGTGGGTCACACAGCTCTGAAACCTATTATTTATGGAAACTAACATTAAAATAAAAATCTAGGTCAATACACATGTAAATCATGGTTGACCTACATTGGAATATGTTGCCAACTCTGCCTTTAGATGCATTATCTAATATAACAGTCAAGTTTACTTAATGGCAACAAATCAGTATGTGCTCTTCAGTGACAAGCAGTGATAGTGCCTTCATCTATCAAAAAAGTGAGAGGAAAACATCATTACTTTGTACACTTAAATTGTTTCAGTGAGGCCAGGCATGGTGGCTTACACCTGTAATCCCTGCACTTTGGAAGGCCAAGCCAGGTGGATCACCTGAGATGAGGAGTTCGAGACGAGCCTGGCCAACATGGCGAAACCCCATCTCTACTAAAAATATAAAAATTAGCCAGGCATGGTGGCATACACCTGTAGTTCCAGCTGCTCAGAAGGCTGAGGAATGAGAATCGCTTGAACCTGGGAGGTGGAGGTTGCAGTGAGCTGAGATTGCACCACTGCACTCCGCTTGGGTGACAGAGTGGGACTCTGTCTCAAAAAAAAAAAAATTGTTTCAGTGAAAAATACTTGAAATTGTGATTTTAATTAACATTTTAATGATGAATTTAATGTATGTAATTGTCTATTCATTTTAAGATAATCTGCTAAAAATATGACTTGAGACGTATATTTTGTTTGCATTATGAGCAGTAAGCAATCTGAGATGTTAGGTTTTCTCACCTGATATTGTATTTGTAAACAAAGATAAATGTTGTTTTAATAAGTAATTATGATTGTGAATAGAATATGTATTTGATACTTGATTTTTTTGAGACAGGGTCTCACGCTGTTGCCCAGGCTGGAGTACAGTGGCACAGTCATAGCTTACTGCATCCTTGAACTCCTGGGCTCAAGTGATTCTCTAGCCTCAGCCCCCTGAGTGGCTGGGACTACAGGTACATGCCACCATGCCTGGCTAATTTTTAGAACTTTTTTTAAGAGACGATCTCTACAAAAAGAGATAATCAAGGCTGGTCTCAAACTCCTGGCCTTAAGCAATCCTCCCACCTTGGCCTCCCAAAGTGCTGGGATTACAGGCATGAGCTACTGTGCCAAGCCAATACTTGATTTTTTTTTTTTTTTTGAGGCAGAATCTCCCTTTGCCGCCCAGGCTGGAGTGCAGTGGCGTGATCTCGGCTCACTGCAACCTCCACCTCCTGGGTTCAAGCGATTCTTGTGCCTCAGCAGGGCGCCACCACGCCCAGCTAATTTTTGTATTTTTAGTAGAGATGGAGTTTCACCATGTTGGCCAGGATGGTCTCCATCTCTTGACCTTGTGATCCGCCCGCCTCAGCCTCCCAAAGTGCTGGGATTACAGGTGTAAGCCACTGTGCCTAGCCCCCAAAAAAATTTTTTTGATATATTTTTATAGCTTAAAAAAAGATGTTCCCTCTTCTTCCTCTTCCCCTTCTCTCTATTGTTTCCCCTTTCCTTCTCTTTGTCGGCAATTCAATCCAAGACCATTAAAATGAACTGGCAAGGTGGGCTTCCATGGCAGGGTAGAAAGATAGAGTTGGAGGAGGATGTCCATGTGGGGCAAGGGTCGTATGGAATTTCAGAGCCCAAATGGAATGAAGAGGAAGTCAGTGCAGGAGTGTGGCCTCCTCCTATGGTGCCAAAGCCCAAGGAGTGTACCCATGTGGAAGAAGGAGCTGCAGTAGTGATGAAAGATTGATTACACAGAGTGGGATTAATCAAATAAGTTAACACTTTACATTAAAGATAATGGGAATCAGGTGTCTGTCAGAGAAGGAGCAGACAAATATGGAAAGGGAGAAAGCAAAAATGAACCCTGTGATATTAATTTGAAATTAGAGATTCTGGTGTGAACTCATGGTTGTCGACATACAGACATGTAGAAATATAGGTGGGGTGTGTGTGCGTGTGTGTGTGTGTGTGTGTGTGTATTATTTATAGCAACGAGCCTATGCAGCATCAAACCTTGGCTTCTAGATACCATTCTCCACTAAAAGGACTTTTCCTCAGGACTTTCCTTGATGAAATGGATGATTCAAGGCTGGGGCAGGGAAAACACAAAACAAAACCAGAATGCCTGGTGTCAGAAAGTTAGAAACTGCTCAGAATTATGGGGATATGTCAAAAGGACACAGAAGTCAACTTGAATAAGGCTCTCTAGCCAAATCTGGGGTAACGTGAGCATCGAAATAATGACAGTAATGAATTATAACTCACTGAATGAAACAGAAATCTGAGGGTCCATATTGACTAAAATAAGTAAATGAATTAATTGAAAGTTTGATGAGTAATGGGAATATTTATGAAGAGGTTAAGTTGACCCTAAAAAGACTCCTTATGGCCAGGTGTGGTGGCTTATGCCTGTAATCCCAGCACTTTGGGAGGCTGAGGCAGGCAGATTGCCTGAGGTCAGGAGTTTGAGACCAGCCTGGCCAACATGGTGAAACCCTGTCTATACTAGAAACACAAAAATTAGCCGGGCGTGGTGGTGGGTGCCTGTTACCCAATGTTATCCAAGCTACTCGGGAGGCTGAGGCAGAAGAATCACTTGGGCCCAGGAGGCGGAGCTTGCAGTTAGCCGAGATCACACCACTGCACTCCAGCCTGGGCGATAGAGTGAGACTCTGTCTCAAAACAAAAACAAAAAACAAACAAAAAAACCCTAACTCCTTATAATGGAAGGTTATTGAGTTATGCTTAATAATTGGCAAATTTATGATTTTTTCCCTGTCATCAGCAGGAATGAGAGCATCAAGACAAGTTACAGAAAATAAAGAGTGCTGTATGTTTTATACATTTGGGTATAGTGTGCAAAATTTAGATTCTGCTACATGGAGCAACAATTTTATCAAAGACATTCATGTTCTTCCACCCCCATGAGGCTCTAACAGCCCCAGCCACTCCAATCAATTTCCAGGCTAAAAAGCCTAAAGGGAGAAGATGTACCTTCAATTGTCTATCACAATACACACAGCTATCAGCTACCATGTATCGAGTACTCACTCTGCAGATGAACAGAATAATACATTATGTTACTTAATAAACACAATTTTAGCAGATGGGGACTATTAGTTTACATTTTTTTGCGGGGAAAAGGCCCAGTCAAATTAAGGTACTTGACCAAAGTAGCAGAGTCCTGATTAAAATCTATTTGGTTACAGCACCTGGACTATGAGTCACCACACCATATTGTCTAGTCATGTTACCTTGAAACTCAGGTTTCATCTACTCAAGCTTTCATAAATCTTGAGAGGAGGAGAAGGGACATGGTTAAGACAGCCCATCAGAGACCAACTAAGCCAAGGGAGTTGGAGGTGACATCTTTCATAAGCATAAAGGCACAGACAGATATATTCTTGTTCAAATTTTGTCACTCCTATAATCTGCCCTTCTCAGAAGCAACCAGCAATGGGACTAGTGGCATATTTTGGGACTACTGTCAACAAAAGGAGTCATACTCTGTAACATATTTGAAGAGATTTATTCTGAGCCGAAAGTGAGTGTCCAATGGACCATGATACAGCCCTCAGGAGGTCTTGAGAACATGTGCCCAAGGTGGCTGGGCTACAACTTGGTTTTATACATTTCAGGGAGAGATAAGACATCAATCAATACACGTAAGATGTACATTGGTTCGTCTGCAAAGGTGGGACAACTAGAAGCAGGGGGATTGGGGGGTGAGACGACTTCCAGGTCATAGGCAGATTCAGAGATTTTCTGACTGGCAATTGATTATTATCTAAAGACCTGGAATCAATAGAAAGGAATGTCTGGGTTATGATAAGGGCTGTGGAGACTAAGGTTTTAGCACGTAGATGAAGCTTCCAGGTAGCAGGCTTCAGAGAAAACAGATTGTAAATCTTTCTCTTTTTTCTTTTTTTTGTTTTTTGTTTTTGAGACAGAGTCTCGCTCTGTCACCCAGGCTGTAGTGCAGTGGCATGATTTGGGCTCGCTGCAACCTCCACCTTCTGGGTTCAAGTGATTCTCCTGCCTCAGCCCCCCAAGTAGCTGGGACTACAGGCACCTGCCAGCATGCCCCACTGATTTTTCTATTTTTAGTAGAGAGGGGTTTCACCATGTTGGTCAGGCTGGTCTCGAAATCCTGATCTCATGATCTACCTACCTCAGTCTTCCAAAGTGCCATGATTACAGGCATGAGCCACTGCTAGTGGCCTGTAAATGTTTCTTATCAGATTTAAAGAGTCTGTTCTTTCAGTCTTAAGGTCTCTGTGTTGATGTTAATGCTGGTCAGCTGTGAGGCATGTCAGGCCATCCACTTCCCATCATGGCCTGAACTAGTTTTTCAGGTTAACTTTGGAATGGCCTTGGCCAAGAGGAGGGGTCTGTTCATATGGTTAGGGGGCTTAGAATTTTATTCTTGGTTTACATTCTCCCTCTTCTAGCTAAGATTTTCCAGAGGCGACATCAATGGCCACCAAATTTTTATTGTGTCCCATAACAATTGCTGAGGTAGCATGGCTGGCTGCCCGGGGCCCATCCTGTTCCTTGGTGGGACCCCTAGGGTCAAGGGACTTAGAGCCAAAAGACTTACAGCCAATTTAAATGTTCTAGGCCAGATGGGAATGAATGTGAACAGGCATTCACTAACCCTTAAATTTTTTAAGGTAATATGAAAGCCAACAAATGAAAAGCCAGAGGCGAGGTTACAAAATTGACCTCGCCTTTAACCTCTACGTGTTGAGCTACTGTGATCTTGGTTTTAGCTACAGATGAATTGCAATGAACTATACAAAACAATCATTATTAAAACCTTTTAAGCTAAGAAATTTAGAGACTTTTGTTGTGCTGCCATGCTTTTTGTGGTCTTTTAGTGATTTATCCTAAGGTGGCTGATAAATTTAAAAAATGTCTATCTATTGGCATAAATCTCATAATTGGGAGTATTATACTGAAGAGGCTTTGTCATGAGGTATTTTTCTATTCTCTCAGTAATTTTATTTTAATTCTATGGGAAGCAGGAAATTCTTTATGACTGGGATGGATACAAAAGGTGCCACACATATAATAACCCAGGAGGCAAAGTCTCTTATTTTACCAACTGTTTAGGTGTCTGTGTACTCTTCCTTGATTGGGAGGATCTGAAATAATGCCGTCCCTCAAAACTGGGCCTTACAATCTCATGTGCCCACCTCTTCCACGATAGTCCCTGGGACTCGAGGGAGGGTGCTTATATAGTTTTAGCAGCAGGGTATTTGCAGTGAAAAACAGATTGGGCCCAGGGGGATTCCAAATGAGGGAGAGTCGCAGGATTCGTCAAATCATCTCTAGTTTTCAGAATATCATGATTCTGGTTTTCCCAGAAGAAGTAAAACTATGAGAGGTAACATTAATAATTTGACAATCAAAGAATAATGTGTGTGTCAGAATAGACAAACGAACATATTCCATCAGGGCACCAACTAAAAATATGAAGAAAATTATAACTGGTACTCTTTTGAGGGTTTTTGCAGCCCAGAAATAATTCATGAGTCAATCTGCACTCAAAAACAAAAGTCAGGGCTGGAATCTAGTAATAGATGTTATAGTTTTCCTTTGAAACAATTTCTTTTTCTCTATCCCTCCTTTCCTGCTAAAGAGAAACTATAGTAAGACCAATTTGTGTTCAAAATAAGTTTCAGGCTTATTACATTCAGCCTGATTATTTGCATAAAGTCCAGCAAGAATTGACTCGTCACAGAGGCTCTTTTCAAGTTGACTTTCTGGAACTTTACCTTAAAATGTGTTATTCTAGTAAAAGCCTTGGTAAAATAACCAGTGTCTCCAATTGTCCTGTCTTAAAAGAGAAGACTTTTTACTAAATTTATGCAAATAACCATATTGTCATAAAGTCAGAATACTCATGAACAGTTTCTGAATTTTGGAGAACTCAGAAAGGAAAATGTGCTCCAAAAAACATACTTTACCCAATTGCTCTAAACTATAAATAACTCAAAAGATATCCTTGACTCTTATCTAATCAGAGCAGCAGTCTTCCAAACAAGATGCATTTGTTCATCTTGGAAGTGCCATTCACAGCCCAAGCAGCTCTTGTCAGTTGAGAGACATTCATCAGGCACTGTAGAATCTAGTAGCTCCTCACCTAGTCAGTCAGTCCTAAGGAAAAAAGAGGCTCCCTGTTCCTAAGTATCTCTTCCGTGCATCCCCAGGTAGCAAGAGCCTATATAAATCATTTTTATTTTATCATGGAACTCTTTTGGGCACCATTATTTCAATTAGCATAGGGATAGTTTCAGTGAACATCCCATAGCAAGGCAGCACATGCTTCTCAAGTGGGAACTCTCTAGTCCGAAGTCCCAGTAGTTGTCATTGGGAAATGCTTACTGGCTTTTGCCATAAGCCTCAATAAACATGACACAAAGAGCTATCAAGTGGAAGATTTGCCCTGAACAGCACTGCAGCTTCTACCCTATATTCTGGGAATCTTACTAGTTCTTAATTAGCATATCCAGTTAACATTTCTCAAAGGATAGAATTACATGCCTTCAATTTTTCAGTACTAGATATGGAAAACATCCCACAGTCAGACACAATACCCATTTTCATAAGACATTTAGGTAAAGGACTCAGAACTACCTTACATAAGGTAGTTGTTTAAACATCTCAAATTTCATAATCCTGTCAACCTTTACATTTTTATGTTCTGATCCCAGGAACTTCTCTATCCCCCAGGCCATTTTGCTAGTGAAAAAGGATTTGGGTTCCCAACAGGGAGTTGGACCAAGGGACTCAGGCTCTTTTATCAATCTTTATCTTAATTCGCCTCAACATTGCCCTAGGCAATGTCAGCTTTCTTATTATAACCTTTGCCTTTTAATTTTCCTTAGATTTCTCCTATCTGGGGCAAATGCAGAACACTAGTATGGGGCCCTTTAATGCTGAGGACCAGCAGGGGCTCCCTTTGGTCCACCCAACTTTTGATAGTGTTGTAAAGTTTATTTCATTTCTTAATAACCATCTAAAGATTTCCACCTTCTGGGATGAGTCCTTTGACTTCCTTTTGCCTTCCCCATTTATTTTTGGTTACATGTCCTAATGTTTTATAAACATCTGTAAGACCCATGAAGGATAGCAAATTTGATAAGGCTTCTCAAATAGTTGTTCGATTCTGCAGGAGTAATGTCACCCAGAGTGCCCATGTAGAAGGGATCCTCTTAACCACAGAATTTACCACGATGTGGGTAACAGGCATAGTAAGTGGGAGAATATCCTGGTCATCATAAAGCCAGTCTCATATGGCTTGCATAAGAAGCATTATCAGCTGTTTTGTCTGGGGTGTCCCACTTGGCATTTAATAAGGAGATTTGGGCAGTCCCCTTATCAGGGTAATCAGACTTACAGTGGCTTTTATCTGGTTCACCAGGCTGGATGTCCCCTCAGGAATACCCTCCTGTGGAACTGGATAACATACACGCATCAGTGAGTGTTTAATAGTGGGCTGTGGGTACTATATCAACCCAAACTTGCTCTTTCATTATGTGGCATTTAAAATTAAAGATGCTCTCCTTAAATTAGTTGCTCTTACAAGGTTTTTCAGGAAGCTGATGATACCAATTAATAATGGAACAATTGCTTTATGTTATATGCTCTGGTTTTAATAGTTACTTGGTTTTGCCTTACCCCACATTGACTATCTTCTTGGTAACCACAAGTCATAGAAGCACCTTCTGTTGTCCCTGCATAAGTTTGCCTTTGGGGAGGGGGCAGCTTTGAGGCTGGTGGCATAAGCTCAGACTAACTTAAATCAGACCTTGGTCTAGCAGCAAGGTTCAACCCAAACTTCTCCTTTAATTTATTATTATTATTATTATTTATTTTTATTATTTTTTTTTTGAGACAGAGCTTTGCTCTTGTTATCTAGGCTGGAGGGCAATGGCACGATCTCGGCTCACTATAACCTCCGCCTCCCTGGTTCAAGCAATTCTTCTGCCTCAGTCTCCCAAGTAGCTGGGATGACAGGCAACTGCCACCATGCCTGGCTAATTTTTGTGTTTTTAGTAGAGACGGGGTTTCGCCATCTTGGCCAGGCTGGTCTCAAACTCCTGACCTCAGGTGATCCACCCGCTTTGGCCTCCCAAAGTGCTGGGATTACAGGTGTGAGCCACCATGCCTGGTCTTTTAATTTCATTTTAACTATTACAGATAGCAATAACCAAGGGATTGGATATTTTGTTTTTATTCTTATTAGTTTGCATTTCCTTATGCATTCAGTGAAGTAACTTCCTGGGAGTATCTCTAAATTCCAGCCATCTCTAAATTCCACTGGTAACTTTTACCTTTAGTAACTAAATGCAGCCCAGCTGCAGCTCTATACCATGGGTGACCATACAACCACCAAGGAGTCAAAGGTTTTTCATTACCACCCTTTTCTTTTTCTCTCTATCCATTTAGTTTTATTTATATACTTCTTCTTTATTTTAAAGTGTCCCCTAAATAACCTCAAAATTAGAAAAAAAATTACATTTCCTTTTTTTTTTTTGAGACGGAGTCTCACTCTATTACCCAGGCTGGAGTGCAGTGGTGCAATCGTGGCTCACTGCAACCTCTGCCTCCTGGGTTCAGGTAGTTCTCCTGCCTCAGCCTCCTGAGTAGCTGGGATTACAGGCACCTGTCACCACACCCAGTTAAAAATTACATTTTCTTTAGCCAACACTACATCCTTGTGTTTTTGTAAACTTCCCTAAAAAAGGTTTTGGTGAAGAGTAACACATTTTAGTCTCCTATAATTTTAACTCTTAGTAACCCAAATTCCCAGTGAAAAAATAAGGATTGCTTACTTTAACATAGCATGGCTTTAAAATTTTAAATTACTGAAGACAATTTTATGAGTAAATTTACCAAATTAATCTTACCAAATGTTACTAAAGTCATGTGAACTAAAAGGCATCTGAGCTAGTTTCTATTAGTCTGATAAACACTTAGTTTTCTTTAAATCAATTGATTAGAGCTCTTTCATATAATTTGGTAGTGAAATTTCACTTCCACATTACACATTCAAACATATAGACAGACATATAGACAAAAGCAAATCCTCTATTTTCTTATCTGCCTGTTTTCAAAAATTCTCTCCCTTTACTAAAAAAATTGCAGGAGCTGGCCGGGTGCGGTGGCTCAAGCCTGTAATCCCAGCACTTTGGGAGGCCGAGACGGGAGGATCACGAGGTCAGGAGATCAAGACCATCTTGGCTAACATGGTGAAACCCCGTCTCTACTAAAAAAATACAAAAAATTAGCCGGGCGTGGTGGCAGGCGCCTGTAGTCCCAGCTACTCAGGAGGCTGAGGCAGGAGAATGGGGTAAACCCGGGAGGCAGAGCTTGCAGTGAGCCAAGATCGCGCCACTGCACTCCAGCTTGGGCGACAGAGCGAGACTCTGTCTCAAAAAAAAAAAAAAAAAAAAAAAAAAAAAAAATTGCAGGAGCCTACAAAAATTGAAGGAGAGAGCTACCATACCAGGCTTCTCAAAACGAAGAAAGACCTGAAGCAGCAGGGTACAGCACAAGTTGCACTTCTGAGATATCTGAAGAATTTAAAAAAGAAACAGATTATAGAATTTAAAAATTAAAAACTTCTTGCTTTAAAAGTCAATAGTTTTTATAAAAGCTTGTTTAACCAATTATTTCATTCGCATTAGTGTATTTTTAATATCAAAGTTCAATTCCTATACTTTCAATATCAAAGTCCGATTCCTAGAAAGATTATTATAATTTCCTTTCAATTACAGCCAACTTAACTATATAACTTAAAAAAAAAAAATTCCTTTTTTACTAACCTCATTACAACCTATACAGACCATTCATGACACACTTGGACTTTCTGGTTTGTCCTAAATATTCCTATTTCTTAAACAACCAGTCATTTTATTTTAAAATACAAATTTACCATACAAGATCCTCTGTCATACAAAGTCATTTTTCTTTTAACCTTCCTTACCAAAAATACCTCTTTATATCTGTAACTTTCTTTATGTCTCTTAATTCCTGGTTCCTTTTACCTTGTTTTACATGTATCCTTTAAATAACATATAAACTAGACAAAAACTATTTACCTTTTAATAAGAACACACTTTTAGAAGAAATGTTTTCCTAGAATCTTAAATTGAAAATTACCCAGATGTTTAGTGGATATCTATTATTTCATACAATTTTAGATTGGAAATTACATCACATTTGTTTACAAGCATTTATTCCATTACATTTACCTGCTTAATTTATTTTTAATAGTTTACCTAGATTATTTATGAAAACGGATATTCATCATTTAAAGTTATTTCCCTGTTAACCATGTTTATAACCTATGAATTTCAGGTGTTTACCTGAGTAAGAAACTTAAGGCTAACTATATTGGTATTTTACCAATAACTCAGGATTTAGCTGTTTTCATTAAACCAACAATACAAGTATCTTTATAAAAAATTACTGTAATCCTAGCACTTTGAGAGGCCGAGGTGGGTGGATCACGAGGTCAGAAGATAGAGACCATCCTGGCTAACACGGTGAAACCCCATCTCTACTAAAAGTACAAAAAATTAGCCGGGCGTGGTGGCGGGTGCCTGTAGTCCCAGCTACTCAGGAGGCTGAGGCAGGAGAATGGTGTGAACCTGGGAGGCGGAGCTTGCAGTGAGCCGAGATCATGCCACTGCACTTCAGCCTGGGTGACAGAGTGAGACTCCGTATCAAAAAAAAAAAAAAAAATTACATGGTTGGGTGTGGTGGTTCATGCCTGTAATCCCAGCACTTTGGGAGGCTGAGGTGAGTGGATCATGAGGTCAGACATTCGAGACCAGTGTGGCCAACATAGTAAAACCCCATCTCTACCAAAAATATAAAAAATTAGCTGGGCATAGTGCCTGTAATCCTGGCTTCTCGGGAGGCTGAGGCAGGCGAATTGCTTGAACGTGGGAGGTGGAGGTTGCAGTGAGCCGAGATCACACCACTGCACTCCAGCCTGGGTGACAGTGTGAGACTCCGTCTCAAAAAAAAAAAAAAAAAAAAAAAAAAAAAAAAAATACAGAAGTAAAGATCATTCTGTTTTGGGTTGGGTTTATAGTTTTATAAACATCATGCCAAATGTTGACATCTTATAGTATTTGGCAGGGGTAAGCATGGAACTGCTTGATCAATAAATACAAAAAATGCTGAAAATTCTTAAGACATTTCTGATATTACTTTACCAATAATTTGAAAGCCAGCTTAGTTATTAAATATTTTACTTACATGACATAAACTTGAAAAACATTTAGGTTTCTTTTTGTGTGTGTATGGTGGATCAATGTGTGCTGACTGTGAGGAGGACTCTACAGTGTTTCACCACTGAATTGTTTCTGCCCTCTTAGATGTCTGTTTCTCTCTCTGGAATTCTATTACCTCCAAGAGGGCTCAAAATGCCAAGTGATCAGTTCTTATATGTGTTTCCTGGAAGAGCCTTTCTAAACTAATTTCTTGGGCGTTGCCTGTAGGGCCATTGCACGTCTCAGGAAGTCAACCCCCAGACACTTTTACTTGGTCCCCAGTCCCCTAGGAGCATCTTTCAGCTGGGAGGAACAAAATGCCCTTTTTTTCCAGAGCTGAGGACCTTAGTCTCATTTACCTATGAAAATGACAGTTCAGTTCCTCACACAAATGCACAGACAAACCAATTGAGCTTAATTTTGGAAGAAAAATCAATGGAGAAGACTCTTTAGAATGTTCCTCCAAACTAGAAACCAAATGAGGTGCCCAAAAAGGGGTCCTTCTCCTTGTCTTTAGAAAAAGGCAATGGAGAACACCTTTAGAATGCACCTCTGAACTAGACAGGGATCCCAAATAACCTTCTAGGAGGAAAAACAAAAACTCAGAATAAATCAAGGACCATCAGCCAAATGGGAGGTCCAGTGCTCAGGAGGACTTAACAATTCCACTGGAGGAAATGCTCATAGTTGGGGAGAACTTCCAATGGTCCCCTGCTGGTACCTTAGCTCCAAGTTCAGCTGACTCCTTCAGGGCTCTGAGTCTTCTCTGAGGCCTGATGCTAGGTGCCAAATTATTGTAAGTGAAAGAGCAAAACTCTGTAAATTATTTGAAGAGATTTATTCTGAGCCAAATGAGTGACCAATGGCCCATGACACAGTCCTCAGGAGATCCTGAGAACATCTGCCCAAAGTGGTTGGGCTTCAAGTTGGTTTTTTACATTTCATGGTGACATAAGACATCAATCAATACATGTAAGATGTACATTGTTTCAGCCACAAAGGCGGGACTACTGAAAGCAGGGATGTGGGGGTGAGAGGATTTCCAGGTCATAGGCAGATTCAAAGATTTTCTAATTGGCAATTGATTATTGTCTAAAGACCTGGAATCAATAGAAAGGAATGTCTGGGTTATGATAAGGAGTGGAGACTCAGGTTGTAGTATGTATATAAAGCCTCTAGGTAGCAGGCTTCAGAGAGAATAGATTGTAAATGTTTCTTATCAGCCTTAAAGAGTCTCTTCTGTCAGTCTGAAAATCTCTGTGTTGATGTTAATGCTGGTCAGCTGTGAGGCATGCCTGACATCCACTTCCTGTCATGGCCTGAACTAGTTTTTCAGGTTAACTTTGGAATGCCCTTGGCTGAGGAGGGGTTTGTTCAGATGGTTAGGGGGCTAAGAATTTTATTTTTGGCTTACACTATTAACTAGCACAGAGGCTCTAAAACATTAATTATTCTCTCCGCAAATAAATGATTAGTCTTATGTAAGGATGTGCCCTGAAAGCAAGAAAGGAAAGTGGGTCAAGTAGTCACTGATACAAATTTTAATTTGGCAGTTTTAGATCTAGGAAGAGATTAATGTTGGCTCCTTCACACTCTGAGGATTGGTGGCTATTTCCCTTACATTCAATGTGAATATGAAGGACAGATTTCAAAAGGTCCCCTAAAACAGTTTCTCCCTCTCTTAGAACTCATTTGCCTTTGCAAACTGAAATTAGTGTTTCTAGTTAGAATTCCATCTACCCTGGTTGCAGAAGACTTAAGATGTTAGATATCCTCAGGCTTTTCTTCATCTGTAAATGAGGGACCACGCCCCTCAGAATGCATACAGCATTGCCTAAACCATGGGGTGGGCCATTGTTTCCAAAGGCAGGCCAAGTTGAGGGGCTCTCTTACTGTAATTCACACATATCCTAGTCAAACCGTACTGCATTCTGGGGTCACTTGAAAATGTTAACTCGGTAAATCTCCCTTCTCATGGTAAATGTATATGTTCTTTCAACCTGGCTATTGCAGATGACAATAAAGATCCTACGGTTCAGCTTTGGGTTGCTCTATTCTATCTTTTTAAAGCTCCACCTTGTCCATCTTCACCAATCCCCATTTACCTTTTTACCATTGATAAGGCATAAATTATGCTGTGTGGGCTCTGTCACCATTTTGGGTGCTTTGCTCCAAGGTGAAATGGAAGCTTATCATTAGTCCTTTCCCTGGTTCTAACATCTATACTGGACACAGGTAGAAAATAGTAATGATTCCTCTCTCATAACTAATAAGTATCATGCTGAAGTCCTTATAAAAGTAGGTATTCAATTCTTATGAAAATACAACTTCCCTCCTCTCCCTGCCACAGACCTTTCTTCAGCCCACATCCATATCTATCTTTTCTGCACTCATTCAGTCCTCTTTTTTACTCAATTTGGCCTTTATGTGTATTACCCTTTAATGATCTTTAAATGCTTAATGTGCACATGTCCTTCTTCACATGGCGGCAGGAAGGAGAAGTGCCAAGCAAAGGGGGAAAAGCCCCTTATAAAACTATCAGATCTCATGAGAACTCACTTACTATCATGAGAACAGTATGGAGGTAACAGCCCCCATGATTCAATTACCTCCCACCAGGTCCCTCCCACAACACATAGAGATTATGGGAACTACAATTCAAGATGAGATTTGGATGGGGACACAGTCAAACCATATCAAGGATAGAACCAGGGGTAGAAATCAGACTCAAACTGGGTACTAAAGTTGCTCTACTGTTTACTGTAGAGGTACGGGCACTTGAGAGCAGAAAGTAGCCAACAGTGGTCAAGTATGGTAAGCAATTAGGCAAAAACATAAGAATAAACTCTTTAACCTCAGGTTGTATTACTGAAACTACTGTGAAGTGCTTCCCATTAGGAGTATAAGAGGCTGTTCACCTTTAGGCCAGTCTTCATATTCATGGTGCCAGGTAGCTCTACCTCATCACAACTCTTTTTTTCCATTTCAACATCTCTCTTTCTCAAGGCAAAATTATTAAGATATAATTTACACACAGCAAAACTGCTCTATTTAGTGTACAAATCTATGAGTTTTGGCAGCTGCATACATTCTGTCACCCACACACATCACAGTCAAGATATTCAACAGTTCCATTACCCCTCCTCAGTTCTCTTAAGCTCCACTTTATAGTCAACTCTTCTCACCTCCCAGGCAACCACTGATCTCTTTTCTCTTTTTATGGTTTTGCCTTTTCCAGAATGTCATATAAATGGAATACAGTGTGAAGACTTTTTAATCTTGCATCTCTCACTTAGAATAATGCACTTGAGATTTATTTATGTTGTGTGTAGGAGCAGTTTATTCTTTTTATATGCTGAGTAGATTCTGTTGTATATATGTACCACCATTTGCTTATCCATTCACAAATTAAAGGGCATTTAGGGTGTTTCCAGTTTTAGATGATTGTAAAATATGTTCGGGTTTTTGTGTGAACATGTTTTCATTCCTCTTGGGTAAATATCTAGGAGTAGAATTTCTAGGTCATATCACAAGTGTATGCATAACTTTATAAGAAACTCCCAAACCATTTCCCAAGTGTATGTACCCCTCTGCATTCCCACCAACAACGTCTGAGAGTTTTAGTTTTTGTCCATCGTCAATAGCTTTTGAAATTGTTTTTATTTCAACCAAGTAGTGATCATTGTGGCTTTGATTTGCATTTCCCTAATGACTACTATAGTAAATAGACTATAGCAATAAAAGGAACAAAATACTCCTATACACAACATAAATAAATCTCAAATGCATTATTCTAAGTGAAAGATGCAAGACTAAAAATGCTTCATACTGTATTCCATTTATATGATATTCTGGAAAAGGCAAAAGGAGAGAAAACAGATGAGTGGTTGCCTTGGGGTGGGAGGGGTTGCGCATCTTTTCATATGGTTATTTGCCATCCATGTATCTCCTTTGGTGAAGTAATTGTTCAATTATTCACACATTTTAAAACTGGATTGTCTTCTGAGTTTTAAGAGTGTTTCATATATTCAGAATACAGTCATTTAATAGGTATGTTTTGACTGGGCGCAGTGGCTCACACCTGTAATCCCAGCACTTTGGGAGGCCAAGGCGGGCAGATTATGAGGTCAGGAGATGGAGACCAACCTGGCCAACACATTGAAACCCTGCCTCTACTAAAAATACAAAAAAAAAAAAAAAAAAATTAGCTGGGCATGATGGCGGGCTAATTTCTTGCCTGTAGTCCCAGCTACTTGGGAGGCTGAGGCAGGAGAACGGTGTGAACCCGGGAGGCGGAGCTTGCAGTGAGCCGAGATTGCGCTACTGCACTCCAGCCTGGACGGCACTGCGAGACTCCGTCTCAAAAAAAAAAAAAAAGAAAAAAAACCAAATAGGTATGTTTTGCAAATATTTTCTCCCAGTCTGTTGCTTGTTCTTTTGTTTTCTTAAGTGTCATCCAAAGAGCAAGTGTTATCCAAAGAGCAAGTTTTTATAAATTTCTTTCTTTCATGGATTGCATGTTTTTTGTTGTATCTAAGAAAACTCTGCCTAATTCAAAATCATAAAAATGTTCTCCTATATTTTCTTCTAAAAATTTTATATTTTCACATTTAGATCTATGATCCATTTTGAATTATTTTACATATGGTGAAAGGCATGAGTTTATAGGTGTTGAGCTTTTGTTTTCAAAATGATGTCCAATTATTCCAACATATGTGTTTCTTTTCACTATCTTTTAATAAGGCTCAATTTAGCAGACACTCTATATATGATCCACAAAAAGAAAGGGAACCTTCTAGCTTTGGTGTGACAATGCTATGGCTGGAGATTAAAGGACAGTTTCCAGTTACTTTGATTGGCAGAAATACCTAACAAGTATGCTTTCTACTTCATAGAAATGCATGATATAGAATGGTTCGGAAAGAATTGTCAATGCTTTCTAGTCAAAGATCACCAGGAACACACCTGTGGTTGAACAAGTTGAATTTACTACTCATTGCAGCAAGGGAGAACACATCACAGGGAACCATGTGGCATATCGGTAAGATGTTCGATAAAATCTTATATTAAGATTCGGGTTTGTGTTAGGTGATTTGATAGAGGGTTTAAAGAGGTGGAACTTTGCTCTACGCTCTAAACAGGATATTGTCAGGAAGTGGGGGTAATTCTATGAGTGGGTATCTTAATAAATCTTATCTAGAAAGAGGGAAAACTGGAATGAGGCTAAAGCTGTCATTGGCAAAGAGGCAACAGCTACGTAGACTAGATTGGTATTTTCATTTTATGTATTCCATTTGGTGGGTTGGACAGCATTTGTGTTTTTGTCTACGTTGAGACATGATTATGAAGTAGTGTTATTTTTGTCCTGATCTACCATGATCATGGAGTGACCTCATCTGATGTTGATGTTCTCTAAAATTGTTTTTGTTCAACAAGAATACCAAAGCCTAGTGTGCCAGCATCTACTGCATGTCAGAAACTGCTTTTCTCTTTCTTAGAACATAGTGGTTAAGAACTTGGACTCTAGAGTCAGACAAAATTGGGTTTGATTCTAGAGCCTGCTCTTCACTAGCCTGTGGGACCTGGGGTAAATTATCCAACTTCTCTATGCTTCAGTTTCCTCACATGAATATAGGATTCCCTATATTAGAATATAATGTACTTGCCTCATTGGATCGAGATAAATCAGATGATCGAGGTTAGGAGCTGTGTCAAATAAATCTGCCATATCATAGGAAAAATTAAGGACATTGTTGCAGGGAAAGGAAAACCAAGGATAGCACAGTTGATTGTGCCAGGAATGGCAAAGACCAGTAAGAAAGTGAGGATAGAAAGCATAATGATTTACACTGGGTGGTAACTAACCTTTGTAAAGCTGTTAATTTAATGCAAGGATAATGCATTACACTCATGAAAACATGGTGAAACAGGAAAAACGTGCATACCTTGCAACAAGTAGGCTTGTTACTTAAATGAGTGCATACTGAAACTCTGGGAAGAGGGCTTGATAATGATGAAAACTATGATTGTGCACATAACAGGAGACAGACTCACATGTTGGGTAGAAGGTTGGGCTGGAGGTTTTTAAACTTCAGTGTACTATCAGCCTAGAAATAATTTCTTAACATTACTGGTTTCTGACTTGCTTCTTTCTGGTCCTCTTTGAACCACCCCACCATGTTAAGCAATGTCACATCTAATTTCTAAGTTTTTCAATAAGGCAAAAAGACTGTGTGTACTCAACTAGAAGAAAACTCAGTCACTTAAGAGGCTGGGTAATTGATATGTGTATTAAGAATTTTGTTAAAAGAATTTTATTGCCTGAAGGCACAAATAATTCATTATTATTGTTATTTTAAGAAAGAGGGTCTCACTCTGTCACCCAGGCTGGAGTGCAGTGGCACAATCATAGCTCACTGCAGCCTTGAAATCCTGGCTCAAGTGACCTTCCTGCCTCAGCTTCCCAAGTAGCTAGGACTACAGGTGCGTGCCACCACACCTGGCTAATTATTTATTTTTTGTGGAAACAGGGTCTCACTATGTTGACCTGGCTAGTCTCAAACTCCTGGCTTTAAGCATCCTCCCACCTTGACCTCCCAAAGTACTGTGATTACCTGGCCAGGGCTCATTAAGACATGACAAAATCTTTCAAAATAACATCCAGAAATAAATGTTTCATTTTATTTTTCTTGAAACAGGGTCTCACTCTGTTGTCCAGGCTGGAATGCAGTGGTGTGACCACAGCTCACTGCAGCTTTGACCTCCCAGGCTCTAGCAATCCTCCTGCTTCAGTATCCCAAATAGCTGGGACTACAGGAGTGTGCCACCGTGCTCAATTACTAATGTTTTAAGAGATGTGATCTCCCCATGTTGCCCTGGCTGGTCTTAAACTCCTGGGCTCAAGTGATCTTCCCCTGACTCAGCCTCCGAGGTGCTGGGATTACAGGCGTGAGCCACCTGTATTTTATTTTAATAATCTAAGAAAGGGAGGTCACAAAATGGGAATCAAGAACTTAGAGGAGTTCAGCCTATAAAATGAAGAAATACTACAAGTCATGTATTTCTTCGTTTTATAGGCTGAACTCCTACACTTGTAATTTCAGAAGTTTCTGGTGAACTCATCACCTCCCAAAGAAGCTCTTTTAAATCTTAGTTGGTTTATGAAACAGATTCAACTGCTGCTTTGAGTTATGGCTTTTAATAACTGTAAAAATGCAAAATCTCCCAGGAGTGGCTACAATCTTGTGTCATTTGTACTTTGATAAAATTAAGATTCTCTTGTAAAACGACATACAAAGAGAAGAATAAACAAGACGTAACTGTGCACTTCATAATTTTACCTAGAGTTCAACCTTCAAAGGTCACATATTAAGGACAGAAGTTTCTGTAATAACAAGAAAACAGAAGATATCCGTTTCTTCACATACTGGATAAACAGAACAATCCATGGATCCTGCTAATCATCCAACCCATATGTTGAGTTGACAAGATTATTTAATTTCTTCTTTCTGCTTTGAGAAACTAAAATATCTTGACAGTCTGAGCACAGTGGCATACGTGGCCTTAATTCTCTGATTTCATAAGTTAATATTTAGGTTGAAGCTATAAACTATAGTCCATTCCATTTAAGACCTGGATCAAAGTTACCTTCATCCAGCATGCTTTAGCATGTCCTTTCTGAGCTATGTTGTCAATAGTTATCATTCAGTTCCACCATCCTGAATATTCTGCAGTTGATAAACCATTTTGTGAGGTTTTTTTTTTGCTTCCTGTGTATGTTTTTGACTTCGCGTGTTTTTGCTTCATGTGTTTTGAGTTGCTAATCAGATTGCGAAAGGAAACATCTCACATTTGCGTAAGACTTCACAGTTCATAAAGACCTTTCCCACCAACCACAAACAAATGTATGACAAGTTTCCCGTTATCTTCATTTTATAGGTGTGGAAAGGGAGTCAAAGAAAAGTTAATCGATACCATTGATCTAGGTAAGCAGGCTTTGAGCAGTTTTCCCGTCCTCAAAACGACCTTGAGGTAGCTCCTGCAACCCCGCTTTGAAGTTCAGAGCGAGATGGTCTCACGTTCCAGGGGGCTCAGCTCAGGCGGGGCCGCCACGCGCCTCCCCGTGCCTTTGGACGCGCGAGGACCACGTGGAGGCGCCTGGTCAGCAAGTGGCAAGGACGCGGCGCAAAGCCAAGCTTTCTAATGCCCAATCTGCGGCTCTATCAATACTAAACACCCACCTCTTAAACAAATTTCGAATGCCTGGCAGGCCCTGCACCAAGCCTAGGGTGATGGCGATCCAGGCGGGTTTTTACTCAAGGAGCTCAATTCTAGGGCAGAGAGAAGTAAAATAATAATAATAAAAAAATCATAACAAACTGAAAAACACATAAATAAGCCACGTCGCTCCTCACCCCTAGCACTTAGTCACAAAGGCCTGTAGAAAGCCCCGACGTGAACGTCTGAGCAGGTCCGGCTGTCACTCCCTGAGGACAGCAGGCAAGGGAGGCTGACGTCCCTGGACGAAGAAAGTGCTGGAGAAACTGGCGACCGTCCCACCTTCCCTAAGGCGAAGGTTCTGAATTCTGAAGACCGTTACTCGGCACGGAACGCGACTCCGGGCACCCGCAGATGCCAAAGCACCCGGCCTGGGGACCGCGGCCTACGCGTCTCCCGGGCTTCGCGCCCCTCGCCCGATCTGATTGGATGGTGGCGGAAAAAGGCGGGGAGACCCCTGGAGCAGGCGCGCGCAGGCCGGCCGGGGGTTCCCACGGAGGCGCCCGGGGGCAAAGGGGCGGGGGGGGGGGGGCCTCGGAGCGTCGCGCATGCGCAATTGGGACAAAGCCGGTTGGGGACTGCTGGGAGGGCCGGACCCTGCGAGAAACCGGTGGGCGTAGGCCCGGTGGGCGCGGGAGGGGCCCGGGCTGCAAGAGCGCGCGTGCGCCTCGGAGCCGGAGCCACGGGAGGAGGCGGGAGCTGAGGAGGCGGCGGAGGGGGCGGGTCGCGTCGGGCGCCACGTCCGCAGCCAGAGGCCGCCGCCTCCACCGCCGCCGCCAGTTTTCCAGCTCCACATCCTGAAAAGACGTCTCCAGAGCCGCGACTGTCCGGGGTTGTGCCGGCCGCAGCTACCGCCCAGGCCGCCTCAGCTCTCCTCGGCGCCGGCCTGCTCCCTCCGCCCGGCTCCTGTCCTAGCGCTGGCCGCGACCCCGGCGGTGAGTGAGTCGGGATGCGAGGGCAGGGGTGCAGTCCCGGCTTCCTGCCCTCCTCCGTCGCCCTCTGCCGTTGGCGCCCCTGCCCTTCACTTCCCACTGCCCGGCCTGGCTGCCCAGCTGGGCCTCGGCGAGGCCGGAGAGGGAAAGGGGGAGGGGCGGGACGAAGTTGGGGGCGGATGGAGGTTCGCTTCTGGGGTTACTCCTCCTCATACGTCGCTGACTGCCACGCCGCGATTGGAGCTTGGGCACTCCCCTGGAAAGCCTCCGCCTGACTTCTTAGCATCTGGGGGTTCGGGGTTGCGGACGGAGGAGGGAAGTGGGGGGCGTCAGCAGCCTGGGAGGCGGATGCAGTGGAGGGGCTTGGGTACTGGTCTTCCTCGCCCTGCAAACTCCTGACCTGTTGATAAACCTCCCTCTTGGGTTCAGGCACACATGACTTGTCCCCCAGTCGACACCCCCATAGGTCTTCCCGGGTAGGAAGGCTGTATCCCCACGCCCAACCTAAAGTAAAAGTGGGAATGGAGAGGGTGCTGCCGGCGCCCAGGGGTGACAGGGAGTGCTGGAGCACCCATCCGTGCCGTCACTGCCTCCCAGTCTAAATAAAAACTGCCTGCTCTGCACACGCAGCTTCAAGACCGATCCCCCAGCTCCCACTTCCAATCAGATCGCTTGTCCTAAACCCTTCTTACATAGAAATTCTGGAACCCTTCGGGAGTGGGGGGTGTGCTGGGTGTACAACGTGGAGCGGAGGGAGGAGGTGCCAAGCTCAGCGCTAGCCACGGCGCCTCCAGGGTCATTTTCTGCCTCCTGCCACGTCGCTCTCTCTGCTACAGAAAACACACACACACACACACACACACACACACGCTTGCCTACACACACACACACGCTTGCCTACACACACACACACACACACACACACACACACACACACACACACGCTTGCCTAGAGCCTAAAGGGATCAGTGGGGAGAGAAGGGGCCACCCGGAAGGGTTTGGAAACACCTAGAGAAAAGGGAAGGGTTCTTAATTTGATTTTTGCGTCCTTGTGAACGCTGCTAATTCCAAATGAAAAAAGTTGCTACATGTGATTATTTGCTGTATGCTATTGTTTAGCCTTTGAAACTTCTGCTGGTGTGAGTGCCCTCAAGGGTTCCCCAGAAATATCGATACCACACCAACAGGTAAACGCGCGCGCCAGTGTGTGTGTGTGTGTGTGTGTGTGTGTGTGCGCGCGCGCCCCCATACTTAACTTTTTAAAAAGAAAGGGAGAAGTAGCCTTTGATAAACCCATATGCATCCTGTTTTGCTTTTTCCACTTTCATTTCTTTAGTCTTTGTTAGAACAGATGTACCAGAAACCAAGTTCAGTAAAAATTTGTCCATTTATAGAAAGCATCGTTAGAAATTATAACGGTTGCTACGTTAGACAAATATACAGGTAGGTGTCTGTGTGTGTCCATGTGTTTGATTTTTTTTTTTTAACTACAGGAAAATCTTTACCTTTCTTTGTTTCAGTTATTAGGTATTTACTTTTTTTCTGCTTCCGGAAGATACCTCACTGGATTATATATAAACATCTTGAGAATAGGACCTTTGTATGCTTGTTCACAAGGATGCCTCAGTGCCTAACAGAATGTTTGACACATAGTAGGAATGCAAATATCTGTTGAAATAATATGAAGATGGTGTGCTGGTTCTCTGGTTTAATAGAGTATTGTAATTTTGCTTAATGTTTCGTTTAAGGACAACCCTTAAAAATTGCCTTTTTGACGCTGTCAGTTATCACTTGTCTGGGTGGGCACTTACAAATTTTACTGGCAGATGACTTTTTCTTCCTTGCTAGATTGAGAGCATTTCTTGTAGCCTATTTGCTGTTGATTTAATGGGCAGGGGCCATCTTTAAAAGCAGACTCTTCCCGATAGTTGGTTTAACTAGAAAAACATAAAAACAGCTGGATTTTTAATGTACTCTGCTTGTTGGTGTATATGTTTTAGAGCTCTGTATAAATATATTTTTGAATCTCTTTGCAGTTGTTTGGCAAAGAAGCAAAAACATGGGAGTGAGGATGTGGCAAAGTTCTTTTAGGTAGAATATGTAGAAAGATTTAGCTAATTCATTTATAGTTGTCTTTTTCTATTATAGGGACATTGGCACCTACTGTTGAATAACAGGTAGTTTTAAGTGGCTTTGCCGATAAACTTGTGTACTGTATTTTGTAGTTAAGCTTTATATAGCGTGTTAGTGTTATTTAACTTCCTTTGGTGTATAGAGGGGTGGTGCTACCCAGAGGAAAATGTATGTACTGTTTTCAGAATTTTTTATTATGAATAAAAACTTTATATATGAAATATTACTGAAACCCACAAACAACATGGATTCATCTGTTTTCCTTTAAAAAGAAAACCAGTTTCCCAAGAGGTGTTTGTTTACTTATTTCTATTATTGGAATAAATTATCCTTTAGGGAATTGTGTTGTTAATCCTTGCTCAATATATTCGCCAGCTACTAAATCTATGATACTATTGTACTGGGCAAGAATTATTTCTCGCCATCTCTACAATGCTTAATGTAACTGCTGATGAATTTGTAGTCATGATATACAGTCTACAACAAAGAGGTCTTTCATATGGCACAATTTCTTAAAAACCCACTTATAACCAGTTTAGTTGGTATTGTAATAGTTTATTCACACTTCAGGACCAAAAGGTAGAACTGATTTATATCTGTAGAATAAGTTAAATCATTTGTACTTATCTAAAGATATTGTATCATTACTGCCTTCCTTAGAACAGTATGTGTTGTGTTGTTTTGTTTTGTTTTGTTTTTTTTGGTAGAGATGAAGTCTTGCTATGTTGCCCAGGCTGCTGTCAAACTCCAGGGCTCAAGCGATCCCTTTGAAAGTGCTGGGATTATAGGCATGAGCCACCAGGCCCAGCCAGAAAGTATGTTTTTAATAGAAACTTGTGCATTCTGAGCTCCTAGAGAGCAGATATATTTGTTTCTTGAATATATAATTTGTTTCTTGAATGACTCACTAAATGGCAAGTGCTGGAAAAGTCTATTCCCACTGGATTGTAAACTCTGGTTTAGAGTAGTGCCTGTGTGTGCTTAATCACACTGAACTCCTAATTGCATACCAGTGTGCCTGCCACATAGTAGGGCTCAAGTATATGTAGAATTAATGATTCAATGAGTTCAGGGCAGATAGTTTGTATAGAATTTAATAATTATAATGTATTACTTAAGAGTGACATTTAAAAATGGTCGTTTTGATTTTTTTTCCGGAATGGAGTCTTGCTCTCTTGCCCAGGCTGGAGTGCAGTGGCGCGATCTCCACTCACTGCAACATCCACCTCCCAGGTTCAAGAGATTTTCCTGCCTCAGCCTCCCTAGTAGCTGGGATTACAGGTACCCACCACCACACCTGGCTGATTTTTCTATTTTTAGTAGAGATGCGGTTTTGCCATGTTGGCCAGGCTGGTCTCGAACTCCTGACCTCAGGTGATCTGCCTGCCTCAGCCTTTCAAAGTGCTGGGATTACAGGCCCATTTTGAAATTTTTACTGTCAGTTGATACTTGTCTCTACATATATACTCTTAAATTTTATTAGTAGATTATTTACCTTTCAAAGTTTTAGATTGGGGTCTATTTATCTTCACAGTTTCTACTATAAGAGAAACAGGTCTCCTGCAATGGTGATAATAAGCAGGATAGTAATATAAAAAGTATCTTTAGTAACGAAGTGGTAATATCCATAAAGAGGTAATATCACTAAAAGTTAGACACATATTTGTGTGTAGGACTTCGGAATGGTTTATGTGAATGAAAAGTACAGATGACACAGTTAAGGATTTTAGCAAATACCTTTATAAGGTAACTCAAGTGTCTTATGATCAAATTAGGAATTCAGGAAAAAAAATGTCAAATACTTGTGACTTTTTAATAAAAATTAATACTAATTTTTATTACTCTAAGAGTTCTAGAGGAATTTTGATACTACATACTGACTATTAAGGTGTGATGTACAAGATACCCAAACATCAAAACAAAACTAATCTTTTTTTTTTTTTTTGAGATGGAGTCCTGCCCTGTCACCCAGGCTGGAGTGCAGTGGTGAGATCTTGGCTCACTGCAACCTCTGCCTCCTGGGTTCAAGCAGTTGTCCTGCCTCAGTCTCTTGAGTAGCTAGGATTACAGGCGTGTGCCACCACGCCTGGCTAATTTTTGTATTTTTAGTAGAGATGGAGTTCACCATGTTGGCCAGGCTGGTCTCGAACCCCTGACCTCAGGTGATCCACCTGCCTTGGCCTCCCAAAGTGGTGGGATTACAGGTGTGAGCCACGGTGCCTGGCCCTTGTTTTTTTGTGTTTTTTTTGTTTTTTTTTTTTTAGTCTCAATGAAACTAATCTTTGTGGCACTTAGGACTTTCAGGGCTTTCTAAATAGTGAATTCCTCTAGTCTAGGTTAACATATGCCCGGCACGGCAGGACTCCAGAGTTGCTACTTTCTTGTTTATTGATAATCCTGTTGGTAACTACTGCTAATAAATTTTTAAATGCAACTGAATATTTCTATATAATAGTATCTAGCTTTTTACATTTCACACTCCTCTACAGAAATACTCCTAATTTAAGGCCAGAATGAACTCATGCTGGGTGTGGGAGTGGGAGTGTGGTTGGACTGGCAAGGAGAGCTGGTAAGTCTGAGAATATACCCGGAAGCAGCCCCAGGCGAGAGTGAAATCTCTTGAAAGTCTAGTTATCTTTAAAAAAAACAGTGCTCAAGCACTTTTCATTTTACTTTTTACTGTGTGTGAATTTAAAAATAAAACAGTATTTTACATTACTCTAGATTAAAATGCAGGCATTATGTCTCTCCTGTGGATTCTTAAGTCCTTGTGTTTAAAAAGGTACATTTGGAAAGCATGACTTTAGCTTAGAGTTTTTTTTTAAACCCCCAATTTGGGCCATATATTGATATGTATTTCTTCTTGTGATGCTTAAAGTATATGCGGATTCTCTCCCCTCCCCTCCCCTCCCCTCCCCTCCCCTCCCCTCCCCTCCCCTCCCTTCCCTTCCCCTCCCCACCTGTCTTCATCCTGTCCTGTCCTATCCTGTCGTTTGAGACAGGGTCTCGCTCTGTGCAATGGCATGATTATGGCTCACTGCAGCTGCTTCAACCTCCTGGGCTTAGGTAATTCTTCCTCTTCATCCTTCCAAATATGTGGGACTATAGGCGTGCGCCACCATGCCCAGTCTATTTATTTATTTATTTATTTATTTATATTTTTGTAGAGATGAAGTCTCATTATGCTCATTATGTTTTCCTGGTCTTGACTTCCTTAGCTGAAGCATTCCACCTCAACCTCCCAAAGTGCTGGGATTACAATATTTTCTTTTTTCTCACAAATACTATCTCGCAGCTTACAACAAAAACATGTACCAACAAATTGGTAAAATATGTAAATAAGATATTCAAATTGCATGCCAGGGAGAAATAGCAATCCGAGTAGCGGTCTTGAGGAGGTGTGGAAGTGTAGAGGAAGATAGGACACAACTATGCAGGGGCCTACCTAGTTGAGCTTGGATTTTAGCTATAAGCTTCCTGGAAGCCAAAGAGAAGGAAGACATTACACCTTTGTGTCTTTTAAATATAAAAATGCATAAATCTTTAAGAAAAAGTACTAAATATTTGGAGGAAACAAGACATTTTCTGAATAATTACCTCTGAAGAAATTTCTTATGTGGAGTTCCGTATCAGAGCTATTAAGTGTTGTAGTGGGTAATGTCTTTAACAGTATTGTACAGTTAATATAGTAATAACCTGCATAAGGCTGTTTGTCAGGATTTCCTTACCCAAGACATAACTGTGAACAAAACTCAGTGATATCATTTTCTTAAAGCATCATGTGATTCAAGTACATTGTTTTTTAGATTATTAACTTCATCTGTGGCTAAAACTTAGAATAATTAGGATTAGATGAACTATGTAATCTTTAAAAATATGATTTATGAATATCACTGATTTCCAAGACTTGAAAATATGTATTTTTCTTTAATTATAAAAGCAATACATTTTTATGGTAGAAAATTTATAGACATTAGTTAACTATGCATATTTCTATATGTATTTAACTATGCATATTTCCATGTATATGTATTGAAAACTATATACAAATACTATATATATTATGAATATATAAATGCTATATATACTACTTCATGCATGTGTATGTAAAATGTGAAACTTATGTATTTCTACTCCCCATGGCATCTTTATTAATACTTTGGCATACTTTCTTCCAGTCTTTTTGTATGCATTTTTAAAAAAATTGGGTATGATGACATATGTCTTTTATAGTCTCTAAATATAGCATTAGCATATTTCTGTAGTATTTGATCATAAATTATTTTAACATCTGCATAATGTGTGTCTTTTGGAAGCTTATAAATTCCTCTCTTGCTTTCCATGAGGCTGTACTCATTTTTCATTTTCAGATGTGTTTGTTTGTTTTTGCTGGCTTCTCTTTTGCTCACCTCTTAATTATGAGCTGGCCAATTAAGACTGTCAGTTGGCTTCTCATTACTCTTTTCCTTGATCATATCACCCACTGCTCAGAGCTTCAACTATCACTTCAAACTGCTTTTAGAACCTCAACTCTAACTCAAACTTTATGCTGAGTCTCTGGCCCCTTAAATCCAATTGCCTGGTGAACGTCTGTGGATGCCCTGAAGGTATTTCAAATACAGCTTGTTCAGAAACAAGTCCTTCATCTTCTTTCAAAACGTTTCTCTTCTGATGTTCTCTGTGTTCATCATCTCTGTCTTATACTAGAAATATGACATTAGATTCTCCCTTTCATCTCACATTAATACCCAAGTTACATTCTACTTCTTACAAAAAATTCAAGTATATGAGTGTCCACCATGCATCATTGATTAAGTCTCTGGTGATAGAGTAGCGAACAAACCAAGCATTTGTTCTCATGGAGCTTACATTTTAATTGGGAGCGACCCAAAGTAAACAGATTAGGTGAAAATGATAAGAGTGGAGGGTGCTCATCTATTATAAGGTGGTCAGGGAACATCTTCTGATAAGGGGACATTTGCAGAAGGACTTGAGCCATGTACATATACTGGGGAAAAGACTTTGAGGAAAGGATAGACAAGGAACTCTGTGTTACTAGACTGGAATGAACAAGAGGTAGAATAGTGGAGATGGCGATTAAATATCTGGCCTCAAAGGCAAAGGTATAAGGACTCTGAATTTTATTTTAAGCAAAATAGGAAGCAGTTGGAGGATTTTAAGCAGAGTATGACATGACTGGACTGAAAGAAGAACAAAGGTGGAAGCTCAGAGACCCATTCAGAGATTTTGCAGTAGTACAAGTAAGAGATTATGATGGCTTAAAGTGGTAACAGTAGAGGTAATGAGAAGTGGTTATATTCTGGATTTATTTAGGCAACAGAATTTACTGATAATTAGATGGGAATGTAAAAGAAAAGCAGAATTCAAAGGTGACCCTGGTATTTTGGTCCAAAGCATTTATTTAGACATGAAAATTTGGCAGAGTTTAGACTGTCATTCTATCTTACTGGACTACTGAAATAGCCACTTACTGTATTAATCTCTCTGTCCTTCCATCTCTTCTTGCTTCAGTTAGCATCTTAAGGCACAGATATGACAGTGTAACTCTGCTCATGGCTTCTTATTGACTACCCACAGAAGGATGAAGTCAATTCATATTATTTAGATTAAATTGCATATGTGTTATGCTCTCATAAAGCAGAACTAATTTTTTTAAATTGTGGTCTTTCTCTTAATTACAAGATAGGATATAGAAAAATAATTGTTTTTAAGGGAGACTCTATTAGAAATAAAAGGTAAGACTGTTGGTAGGGATTTATGGGGTAGGCACCAGAAAGTCAGTTTTGAAATGTATGCAGTTACAGTCATAATCACACCTATTTTTAAACTCCAGTTAAAACATGTAAGATGGTTGGGCATATGTAATTTCCCATATTTCTCTGTAGGGTATGGTACCTTCTGTTGATTGACCAGCCAAGTGATCTCCTGGATTTGTGTGTAAGTGTATGGTATTAATATATAGTACTGAGATTACTGTGATGAACAAGTTGGACAAAGGTGTCTGTCCTCTTGAAATTAATAGTCCAGTAGGGAAGTTAAGTGGCTTCAAAATCATCATTTCTCAGAAGGGACACATATTCTTCCAGGAATTTGTGCATGTTTTGTTTTAGAATATGTTAAATAGTATTCTTATCTTAGGGTTAAGGCTAGAATTGTCTTTGATTTTTAACTATCCTAAACAGCAAGTATTTAATGAAGTTATTTGTCCTTTTCTGTACAGCTTATGGTCAAGCCGAGATTCAAACTCAGGCACTCTGACCCCAGAGCCTTAACCACCATCCTGTATAATTTGTTATGATCTTACCATGATGATAGATCAAAGAAAATATAAATGTGAATGGTAATAAATGTACCTTTGTGATTTGGGGATTTTAAAATTAAGGCTTATCTGTCAAGAACCTCTTTTCCCAGTAATGCATCAGCTGAAATTCTTTCTGGTTTTTCTGTGAGAGATTACTTAGCTTTACTATTCCTTTTTAAATCTTATGTTTGGGATGATGTGCTAAATTCTCAAATCAAACCAGGATAAGATTAGGTGCCATTGATAAATGACCTGAGTCAGGATTTTCACTAGAGCAATTGAAAGATATTTATTAAACACAGCATTTGCTGCTGGACTCAGTAGGGGTGCAGAGAAGTCTCATCTTAAATAGGATTTAGGTTTTAAAGGCATAACAAGATGAATTCCATGAAGTTAAAACCACCTTTGAAAATTCCCACTTCTCACAACCTCTGCCTCTACCACCCTCATCCAAGCCACCAACATTTTTTGGCCTGAATTATTGAAGTTGTTTCCTAATGGGACTTTCTGCTTCTGCTGTTGTTCTTCTATTGCTTGTATTTCCCACAGCAGCCAGAATGATCTTTTAAAAGATCACCTTACTCTTTTGTTCAGTGCCTTTTACTAGTTTCCCATCTCACTCAGTTAAGAGCCACTCTCCACCTTCGCCTTCAAGGGCCTACATTGATCCAGACCTCACTCTTTGACTTCCTCTCCTTCTGCCCTTGATGCCACCCTGCCACACTTTACTGGCTGTTCCTTCTTGCTGATCCAGGTAAGCTCCCACATCAGGGCCTTTGCTCTTGCTATTGCTTCTTCTGCAAAGACTCTTCACCTAAATATCTTGTATCCTTACCTTCTTTGAATGTCATCGCAGTAAAGCCTTCACAGACTATCCTATCTAAAATATCATATCCTCTCCCCATCCATCCCTGGCCAGGCGCGGTGGCTCATGCCTGTAATCCCAGCACTTTGGAAGGCTGAGGCAGGCAGATCACCTGAGATCAGGAGTTCGAGACCAGCCTGGCCAACATGGTGAAACCCCATCTCCACTAAAAATACAAAAATTAGCCAGGCATGGTGATGCGCGACTGTAGTCCCAGCTACATGGGAGGCTGAGGCAGAAGAATTGCTTGAACCTGGGAGGCAGAGTTGCAGTGAGCTGAGAGCATTACAATGCACTCCAGCCTGGGTAACAGAGCAAGACTCTGTCTCAAAAAGAAGAAGAAAAACTTTATTAAAAAAACACACCCTCTCCTTATCCGTCCCTTTTTCTCCATAGTATATAAATACCGCTGACATAGAATACTCTCTTTGTGTTTATTTATTGCCTTTCCCTACTGGAGTATCCGTTTGGTGATCGCAGAGATTTTTTCTGTCTGTATTGATTACTGTACTCCATGCACCTAAAACATTGTCTGGCTCAGGAGTAGGTGCTTAATCAGTGTTTGTTAATTAATGTATTGAACTACATTGTTAATTTTCACAATACCCCTTTTAATATCTATTGTATATGTACACATACAATAATTTGGACTCCAAGGATGTATGACTAGGAAATACTTAGTTGACTGCTGGGATCACAACCTTAGTTTTCTGGCCAAGCCAGACAGTATATTATAAAGAACACTTTTAGACCAATCTTGACTTGCTCTAATCTTGACTTACTCAAGTGAATTTAAAAGGCAGTGTTTTATGATAGTAAAGGAAATTGGGAAAATAAAATTTTAATCATGTTTTCCTTACTGCAGCACAGCTTATTTTATTTCTTAGGTTCCCTTACTACTTAGAGTTAATCATAGTATAATATATATTTTTTTACAGTAAATTTTGAATTCTGTTACTGCCTCTGTTCATAAGAGCTCTAAGAACAGCAGAAAGTCATTAAAATTGATCTGTTACTGATTCAGATTGGTGGTGTCATTATAAGAGTGGGATGTCTTTTTTTTAAGGACTTTCTCAGATAGAACACCTTAGTATTTATTTATTTTTTCAACTTTTAGGGTCAGGAGTACATGTGCAGATTCTTTACATGGGTAAAATCGTGTGTTGTGGGGGTTGGGTGTACAGATTATTTCATCACCCAGGTAGGTAGTTTTTCGACCCTCACTCTCCTTCCTCTCGCCACCTACAAGCAGGCCCTGCTGTCTCTTGTTACCTTCTTTGTGTCCATGTGTACTCAGTGTTTAGCTCTCATTCATAAGGGAGAAAATGCAGTATTTGGTTTTCTGTTCCAGCGTTAATTCACTTAGGATCATGACCCCCAGTTCCACCTGTGTTGCTGCAAAGGACATGATCTCATTCTTTTTTATGGCTACATAGTATTCCATGATGTATATGTACCACATTTTCTTTATCCAGTCCACTGTTGATGGGCATTTAGGTTGATTCCATGTCTTTGCTATTGTGAATAGTGCTGTGATGAACATCACATGTGTGTGGTAGAATGATTTATATTCCTTTGAGTTATAACCAGAAATGGGAATGCTGGGTTGAATAGTAGTTCTAAGTTCTTTTGAGAAATCTCCAAACTGCTTTCCACAGTGACTGAACTAATTAACATTCCCACTAGCAGTGTATAAGCATTCTTTTTTCTGCAGCTTTGCCAGCATCTGTTATATTTTGACTTTTTAATAATAGCCATTCTGTCTGGGGCTTTTTTAGTTATGGTATACTTTTTTCTTTAAGTCTATTGTGAAATAAGTCACAATTAAGTTAACCAGTATTCTGTAGGAGGAAACAACATTTTGGTTGGCTAACCCCTACCTTCCAGCTCTCTTTCAGTGATTAACATTCATTTGTAGTTGAAGCACCACAGTAACAACGTAGGAAAACTTACACTGTGACTGCCACTCTTTGGTGGGTGTTTCACATAAGATTTATATTGTCAACTGGTACAATCTAAAGTATTTATTAAATGCCACAGTTTGAAGTAGGAGAGAAACAAGACGAAGACTAGTTGTAGAGTGGGTATAAAATGTTGTTTATCTGAATAATGTCGATGAAATCACAATTTAGCATGTCACAAGAGGTAGTCTCATATGTTGAGGTTAAAATGAAATGTGTTTGTATGTTTTTTTTTTTTTTTAGGAGATCATGAATCAGACAGATAAAAATCAACAAGAAATCCCATCATACCTTAATGATGAACCACCAGAAGGTAAGTATACATCTGTAACACTAAGAATGGAAAAATATACTGAATTAAAGTTCTGATAGTTTTTATTTTTTAATTTTTTTATTTTTTTGAGACAGAGTCTTGCTCTTTCACCCAGGCTGAGTGCAATGGCATGATCTCGGCTCACTGTAACCTCCACCTCCTGGGTTCAAGCAGTTCTCCTGCCTCAGCCTCCCAAGTAGCTGGGATTACAGGCGCCCGCCACCATGCCCAGCTAATTTTTTGTATTTTTAGTAGAGACAGGGGTTTCACGATGTTGATCAGGCTGGTCTTGAATTCTTGACCTCAGGTGATCAACCTGCCTCGGCCTCCCAAAGTGCTGGGATTACAGGTGTGAGCCACCACTCCCAGCCCTGATTTTTAAACTAAATTTAAAGAAATATAACCTGTTTACCTTGTCAGTAAATATGTCCCCAAAATAATTGAAGATAACATTTTTAGCCTCTAATAAGAAAGCACAGATAGTGGTGAATAGGGACACAATTTTACCATATAAGGCATAATATTTTCCTGTCATTCTTCTTTTAAGACCATTTTAGAAGTATGAGTATCCTTTCATTTGTAAAGGGTGAGGATGGATACAGAGGAAGGATGGACTGTGTTTAGTTTTGATATCCTGCATACAAAATCAGCCTAATTCAAGAGGCATTAGAGATTTGTTGTTAAACTCCTATTATTCATTACATTGTAATTGGTAGCTCTCCTCCTCTATTAACACATGATCTTGGGGTCTGCTTCATTTGTTTTTAAGTCATAATTCTCTTTTAGTTTGAAAATTGTGATACCATGAATCATTTTAATTCTTCAAAAACCCTTGGAAACACACCTGAATGTCCTGAGTACATACAGAAAATTACTAGAGGCATGTTTTTGGTATAGACTATTACTAAACTTAATCCAAATGGTGATGTCCTTGGAGAATGGCATGTTGATTACTAGGGCTGGAGGTTGTGACTCTAGGTATCATATATTTTTTCCTAGTTCTGTTAACCATTGTCTAAAATTTTCTTCCTATATATTTCTTATATTGGTAGGCAAAAATGAAATTGCTAGGAAAATAGGAACAAAGAGTTTACACTTAAGCCAAAAAGAATTCAAAAGAACTATCAGAGGTTGCAGTGAGCTAAGATCGTGCCACTGAACTTCAGCCTGGCAACAGTGAGACTCTGTCTCAAAAAACAAAACAAAACAAAACAAAAACTAGCTGATTAGGTTTAGTTTGGTGGATGAATAGCCTGGAAAATTACTAACTCATGCCTTACATTTTTACGTCTGGAACCATGGAGTTTTGAAAAGTTAGGGCTCAGTGAGAAAGTTAACAAGGACTTTGTGAGAAAGAAACCAGGAAAGGGATAAATAAAGGCCATCCAGGGGCATGATTATCAAGGAAGAGAACAAAGCAGAATGTCTTTCTATGCCAACCACTAAACAAGAGGAATCTGCAAAGCAGATAATTTATATGGTGATAATTAAGAGTACACTGTAATTAAAGAGATCAGCTGCATTAATTATTTATCTGATTTGATTAAGAAAAATTATTTGTCTTCTTTAAATGCATGTGTACCAAATTTGGCATGGCAAGACAGTTTTACTAATGAGATATTTGGCATGAGGCAGTTATCTGTTGTAGCCCCAAATCAGGATTTTGCCTTTTTTTCCTAGGACTAGTAACCTTGATTACAGAAGAACTATCAATTATGTAATCCTTTCCATAATAATTTTATAACTAATATATTCAAATGCTCATCTATATCTTAAGTCCTTCAGTCATCAAAAAATGTGTATTAACTATGCTTATTAGTTTTAATAAAATATTTGGTTTTTAAAATTCATAGCTATTGCTGTATTTGTATTTATGCACTATTTTGTAAAGATATTTTGACTAGTCAGTGAGATTTTCCCACTTGTGATACAATGTAAAATCTTCAAACAATGAAAAGAAAAACTGTCTCAAGGTAAATTTGTGCCTTGTGCATTAGAAAGCTCAGTTTTCAGAATTTTTTATTTTCTCCATCAAATATTATCAGTTTCCCCATGATACCTTCTCTGAGAACCTCATTCTGCTAGATTCTAGTAGCTTTGGTGCTTAGTTGGACTTATGTACCCAGTAATTTCCTTCTTTTTTAGAGGTAAAGCTTGAATTGTGTAAGTACCAAATTTTTTTCCATGAAGTTTAGAAAAACACCAATGCTTATGTGTTGTTGCTGCTTAAATTATTAGGTTACTAACGAGAAAAGACCTGTGTTCATTTTAAACTGGTGCAAATTTTTATGAAATCTTTCTGCTGGTCATTTTATTGCTAAGTTTGAGTTTACATTGCTAATATATGTGGCTCTATTAAAAAAAAAAACAAAGAAAATAAACTAATGACTTAGATACAGCTTAATTTTTCATATTGCTATTACCTTTTATGGGAGATATCTCTAGTTTTCAAAAACTAGATACTTAAAGCACACACTGTCTTTCATAAGAATTATGGTGGCAGTAATTTTAAGTGTTAGCCATAGCTGTAGTTTCTCTGTCCTACTTATGTCTGAATAAAAATCATTTTTTAGGTAGATAACATGATTTTAAATGATGAATAGTTTTTTATTCTTATATAGTGTTAGCTCTTTCAGTATGTCAGTAAGGGAGACATAGAGCAGACACCCAAATGTATTTACTTAATAGGGGTTCTTAAACTTTTTGGTTTCAGGATGTCTTTCAGTCTCAAAAATTAAGGCCCCAAAGAGCTATGTCTTTGTCAGTATTTACCATATTAGCAATAAAAACTGAGAAATTTGAATATTTTATTCATTAAAAGAACCCATATTAACATAATTAAAATGTTTTTGTGAATAGTAATTCTTTCGAAACAAAAAAAAATTGTGGAAATGGTGAGCAAGGTGATACTGGTTTATACATTTTAGCAAATCTCTTTAATGTTAGGATTAATGCAAGACAGCTACATTCTTGCAGCTGCTTCTGCATTCAGTCTGTTGTATTATACATCATTCTGCTTCTGGAAAACTGCTGTAGACTCATGATAGAAAGAAAGTGAAAAGACAAATGATATTTTAATAATATTATGAAAATAGTTTTTACCTTGTAGACCCCCTGAAATGGTCTTCGGCATCTGCAGTGGTCCCAGACCATACCTTGAAAACGACTGCTTTTTACAAAGAAGATTGTTTCGGTAATGATTGATGAAATTCTATCAAGGAAATGAAGGCCAAATATAGTTTATCTTTTTATTTTTTCATCTTCCTTTTAGGATGTAAAATAAAGGTTATTTGTTAACAAAACCGTAAATCAAGGAAACATTTAAAATAGGATTCTGTTTTACAAAAGTTGTCTAGTTTCTAAAGCATTTCTTCTCATAGATACTAAGACTTAGCATTAGACCAAGATATTGTAAAAACATGTACAACTATACCCTGAAGGAAGAGCTCTTCAGTATCTTTAAATTGATGTGGTTGGCCTTATCAAATCAACCTCCTCATTGTGAGGAAGTCTTAGGTTACTTAATGATGTGTACTGCTCTTTTAAAGACTTATATTTGATTGTCTCATGATATTTTCTCTCATTAGGTTCAATGAAAGATCACCCACAGCAGCAACCAGGCATGTTGTCCCGTGTGACTGGGGGTATCTTCAGTGTTACAAAGGGAGCTGTTGGTGCCACCATTGGTGGTGTGGCTTGGATTGGTGGAAAGAGTCTGGAAGTGACCAAAACAGCTGTTACAACTGTGCCTTCCATGGGAATAGGGCTGGTGAAAGGGGGTGTATCTGCTGTGGCTGGAGGTGTTACAGCTGTTGGGTCTGCTGTTGTAAACAAAGTGCCCTTAACAGGAAAGAAGAAAGACAAATCTGACTAAAATATGGAGATACACTTGTGCTCCACAGCACTATAATGCCAGTGGCATTGAATTGCTAAATTATGGACTACAACCAAGTCAACTGTTTTGGACGTTTATCTTCTAAACTGCTGTGTTGAAAGTATTGATGACTGGCTTTCATCTAAAAAGAAGAGACCAATACAAGCACAGTATATGAAGGTTTCTTATACTTAAGTTCCAGCTTTTTATCTGGTAAAATGTTACACTTACTCAGTTGTAACTGAAGATATGGTATGTTTGAATATTTACTATAAGTCTTTCAGTTTGACTAAAAATGTGAAAGTTGAATTTAGTAGATGATCTTCACAGTTCCATATGTATAATGTGCCAGGTAACTCACCTGCCCCTTAAGGGAACCTTGAATTACATAAGCCGTACCTTTGATGTGCCTAATAGTTTCAGATGTCTTAGTTTTTTATAACCATAGTTGATTAGGCCAAGTGGCATTCATTTCTTATTTAAGCTGACAAAATTAGCAGGAATTAGAGAAGTTTAAAAAGAAAAGATAAATGGTTTTATGATAATGTTAACCATCTTTTGTTAGTAAACATGCGTTTTATTATTTTAATCATTGATGCCTTACAAAAGAAAACATCTTTCTAATACCCTGAATATGTGCTGTTCTTAGAGTCATCTATGGATTCTTTTAAAGGTTGTTTGTGAAATTAGTTTTCCCTCTTTAGAATCTCAGGAGTAGTGTGGTAAAGGCATTTCCTGCTGTCAGTGGATAAGACAGGGCTTGTTAACTGTTCTGGCAGTAGTTAAAATTAAATTGTACACTTCTCAGCCTGGGTTCATGCTTCATCATTAATACACCTCACAGTGCCTAAGAAACATTTACTTACTGGTCAGAAGGTATTTTGGAAGAGTTATTAAGGAGGAACAAATAATTTAAGTTCTTAAAAATTACCTAAAACACCCCAAATATAAAAAGAAGCCTTCACACCTATTCTGTGTTTAGGATGTCTTAAATTATTAGCAGTACTCCTTTTTAAAAAACACTGTAAAAGTAACCATAAATATGTGAGGACTTACTATTTTAAATGAAATGAGCTCCATAGATTAGTTTTGAATATAAAATATATAAAAGTGCTTCAGTGGTTTATGTAGGCTTTAAAAACACGTTATCTTACAGTCCTTTAAAGCAGCTGTAGAGTTTGTATCATTTTTCAAGCCAATTTCAGTCATGGATTTGAAGTGTTTGATTATGGATGATAAATGTGTTGTATCTTATTAATATGTCTCATGTCTCATTCCTTCTCAGTATGATTTAGCTGGAATTCATTTTCTTTTTGTTTCATGTTTAATTTCATAAACATTTAACAATTGGCATATATACTTGGCATTCCTGTCAACCAAGGATTATAATCCAAGCCTGGGAAAATCTTAAATTTCTTTATACTTAAATCTGAAAATTTGTCTCCATTCTGCCAACTTTTTTTTTTTCATAAGTGGAGGGGAGGAAAGGGGGGTGATACCTTGCAGTAAGTCAGTCAAGATAGCATGCCTGAAAATTTGAAACAGACCATTCTAACACCCAAGGCTTAATTGTTTATAAAATACTTCAGAGAATTACATTAATGTGGAATCAACAAATGGATAAGAATATAACATAATTTTTAAAAGCTTTCATAAATACCAGCAGCAATTGTAAGCAAATCTACAAAGGTTCTTGAACCTTTCTATTATATACAAAACTGAAGTCATTAAGGAGTTCAACTAATCAGGAATTAAATGGTCATTTATTTCATGCAGTATGATTTAAGGTATTTGTTGGGATTCTGGTCAAATGTCATAATCAGCAAACGGGATTAAAAATACCTCTAAAATCAACAGGTGAGCACTAAATAATTATCTAAATAATGGTATTGGAGAACTTGTTTCCTGCTATTTGGAAGAAATTATTGCTTCATTGCTAGTTTGTATTTCTAACTTCTACAGTTATAGACTCCACTGTGCTTTGTATCTGAATTTCTCAGTATAGACATTTTGTTTACTGTATGCTTGCATATTTATTTTCAACTTTGCCTGTCTTTAAAATTGCTTGAGGAAAAATGGTTGTAATTAATTTCTGCTACAGAAAAGCCACCCGGTACGTTTTGTCTCATCAAGATTGTTTTAAATTCTAAACTATAACTTTGTTCAGAGGGGCTTTTGCAATGATAGCAGAAAACTGTACAAATGTACGGTTAGTTATAGAGGTTCTTGTTGAAATGAACTTACCATTTGATGATATGTATGTACAGCTGTATACTTCAGTCTCTTTTAGTTTACTTAGAAAGACTAGCAATTTGACCTGTTAAACAGGACTAGTTCACATCAAGAAATTCAGGTTAGTGTATACACCTGGAGGCATCTGTTATTCAGCTTATCCTTTGAGTGGGTATTTGGCACAATGAGGATTAACTTATGTGACCCACTTGAATGGCTGATCTAATATGTTGACATTATACATTCTGTACTTAGTGAAATGTCGGATGAAAATAACTGATTAATAATTTTTTTGTATTAAAGGGATGGGAAAAGAACACATGAATTTGTTAATAAAGCACTATGATCTGCAAAAGATGGAATGTTTCATAAAGATCTAAAGAAATAAAGGAAACTTTAAAACAGGGTGATCTTACCATTGTTAGTTACGTTGCAGTTCAGAAAGTGCTGTAGCTAATTTAAAATTTTTTTGATAGTAATGTACAAACATGTATTTTGATGCTGACACAACCATGAAATACAAATATATTTTAAGCAACTCTAATAAAGATTAAGAGTATAGATTTCTAGGTTTTACCCCAACTTGCCAAATCTCTGCAAGGTGGGGCCCAGGACTGCATTTTAACAACCTCTCTGGGTAATTCTTGTGTACAACAAAGTTTGAAAACTGATGATGGAGGGATTATAAAGCAGGGAACACTTGTCTCTGTTCTAAGTAGCTGTGGAACCAACTTAGACATCTCACTGGAAAGAAATGACTAAAAGGGGTGGGGAGGAGTGTAGAAAATTGATACTTACTAGGCATCTGCATACCTGCCAGGTAGTGTCCATACTTCTCATTTAATCAGCATGAGGGCCTTATGAAGGAAGTATCGTTATTCTCTTGCAAATACAGAACAGGCTGACTTTCAATGTTAGTTGAATTTTCCATATCACTTTCGAATTAATGTAGGTCACAACCTCTCCAGCTTATGTCCAGGAATAGAAATGGGGCTACTGAGTAACTAGACCTTTATTCTAGTGTTGACATTCAGTGTGGCCTGTATGCTTGATTGACCAGGCTGTCTGACTCGCAGCTTACCGGAAGTCTTTCAAGTGATCATATTTACTTCGGTGACTACATTTTGCTACAGCAATGAATTTAGTGTGATTTTACACAAATTGAAGAAAATCTAATTTTGTTAAAGAGCCTTTTATCACAGAGGAAGCTGAATTTGACTCTAGTGTTTAATGGAAGGATATCTCCCCCTGCTATGTTACTGATTTTGAATTTTTAAAATTGTTTCATAGGAAGATCTGAGTTAGAACATATGAATAGAAAAAAAAGGCAAAGCAGAACAATTTCAGAGGTTCAAAAGCCAAAAGCAATGGAATGGGCCCTAAGGGAAAATAAAGTCAGTATACTGCATAATTGATTAAGAACGTAATCAAGTTAGAGTAAGCTACAAATATATTTCTATAACTGTAACTACCTCTGGTTCTCCGTGCCTAGATCTGAGCACTTAAATTTTGCTGCTGTATTGACTAGTCTCCTTTTAAATTAATGGCCACAACGTACACGTAGCCACTCAAACTTTCTAATATGCCCTTTTATTGTATGTTTGCTTTCACACTCGATGTCACCCAGGCTGCAGTGCAGTGGTACGAACATAGCTCACTGCAGCCTTGATCTTCTGGGCCCAAGCCGTTCTCCCGCCTCACCCTACCAAGTAGCTAGGACTAGAGGTGTGTGCCACCACACCAGGCTGATTTAAAACATTTTAAAAAATTTTTGTAGAGACAGGATCTCACTGTGTTGCCCGGGGTGGTCTCAAACTCCTGGTCTCAAGTGATTCTCCTGCTTGGCTTCCCAAAGTGTTGGGATTACAGGTGGAATCACTCTATAGTGTGAACCAATTATTTCCTTTTTGCCAAACCCATTCGTCACTTCTCTATATCTTAGTTGACCCCTCAGTGGCTTCATTATTATTGACCATGCCGTTGTTTCTTCCTGTGACCAACTTCTTGCTTTGACCAGTCTTTTTCCAGGCTTGGCCAACTACCCTACTCCAAATCTGCACTTTTTTTTTTCTCCCCAGGCAGTCTAATCTAGAGCCATGGCTTTAAATATCATAGATAGGCAGATGATCCCCAAATATGTATTTTCAGTTCTGACTGAAACTCAACTCCAGACTTAGCCATTTGCCTGTTTGACATTCCTCCTAGGATGTCTAATAGGCATCTCAAAATTGACATCTAACTACCAAGGTAACCATATCACATATAATGTTTTCCCAGCTGAGACACTTAAGAGTGAAAGAGCAAGAGTGCCACTGACTCTTTATGTCAGGACAAGAAGCATAAACTAAAAACTCTCCAAGGGTTTCCCATCACACTTCAAATGAGATTCTGCTCCTTACATGGACCTGTGCCGCCTCTCTCCTCCCAACCACTCGACCCTGCTCTAACTGTACTAGCTGCTATTCTTCTTGAACAAACATTACTGCATGACCTTGGGTAGGTGACTTACCCTGAGTCTCCTCATCCGTAGAACAGTGAACAATGGTACTTTTAGAATCGTAAAGCACTTACATACAGAGCTCCCTCTAGGAGGCAAACAGATTTGGATAGTAAGGGTTACTTGCATTTGCTGAAGGAGTGAAGAGTGAGGATACTGCCTGCATTTTTCATAATTTTTTCATTATACTTAAGCCATGTACAAATAGTGCACAGATGTCAGTCAGTTGTTTGGCTGTGCATTTGTTACAAAGTTCAGACTTCACAGCTGAAAGTCATTTAGTTCTTTATCTGGGTGTGTTTATCTTGGAACAAGGTTCAGAAATGGAAACTTGAACCACCACCCCTAAAATTAGTACTAACCATCACCCACTTTCTCTTACAGGCAGACCTGGATTTTCAGAATGTTTTCTAAAAAGCTCCATTTATTTCAAATGTATATAAATTAGAAAATTTTGAATTAGAACATTTTACGGAGAGGTTTTCATACATGTCCCCGAATTTGTTGTTAGTACTTACTCCTTTTGGCCTGTCAGATAGGGGTGACTTCTCTTATGTCAATTCATAAGTAATCCTTCCAGTTCACAAGGTTTGAACAGAAGTCGGAGCCCAGTTAATAAACCTGGACTCTGCCATTTGGCAGCTGAGTGGCTTCTCTCAGCTTCAGTTTCCTCATGTGTAAAATGAGGAAAGTAATGAATGTGCATGGTGTTTTATAAGAGTTACCATAATGGTCAATTCTAAACAAACTGACCAGACAAGTAGGCTCCAACTCTTCTTTTTGGATGAGTAATACTTGGTTCTCAAAGACAGTCATTTATTCTAAACACAAGATGAACTTTTCTCCAAAAAAAAAAAAAAAAAAGGTATAGAAGTTTGCTGATAGTTCACGTAACACTAAGCTACAGAATTCGGACCACAGTAGAGTGATGTTTCATGGCTAGTATTGAGAAAGACTGGATTTGCATCCTAAGATGAAATGTGCTGTATGAATAAAAATGTATCCACACCTTGAATTAAGCACTTGTCCATTTCTTAGAAGTGATTCACTTATAAAGTGTCACACTGATATGCCATTTAATAGTACATGAGTTTTTGAAATAATGGTTTAAGGTAAAAGTTACCAACTTTATTTATTAAAACATACAATTTATATTTTATAATATGGCAAATGAGTCAGAATTTATCTATTTAGAGATAACTCAAATACAACCCAGAAGCTAAGCAGGTTCTTAAATTACTGGTGCCTACAAACTGCCTGAATTTTTGTCTTTGCTAGTTAGTTTCACCCTGCACTGCTAGAAAGAAGCAACATCAGTCAGTATGTCATTCTTCAACATTTAATGGTGCCACAGGGTTAAATAATGGCCTTACTTTTTTGGCCTGAATTTTGCCAAAATTAGCTTCAAACTCTTTTTTTGATCCATTTAGATTTGCTAGATGTCCATCCTTTATTCTATAGCCTAAGGAATTCAGTTTCCTTATCCTGTACTGTACTATCTGTGGTGTTAATTCAAGAACCATTGGCGTCTCTCTTATTTGAGCTATGGAAATTCCTTCTCTCAATAATCCTTGCATTCTCTCTTCTAAAACTGGAACAGAATAATATAAAAGGGCAGGACATTTCAAAACTAATTGCTTCAGGTCATGATCTGTGCATTTAAAAACATTTTTAGAGAAGGAAATACTGTTCTGTATACTTCTTGGGCAAAGTTGAAAAAGAAATCCTTTGAGTTTGGACAGAAGCTGGAGAATTTCAAAGCTTGTGAAACCTTGCTCCTGGAGAAATTCTAGTGTTTCCTTTATAGCTGCGGGAGAATTTAACAAAATAAATGGGTTTTGGCTTAACAGTTTTAGTAGCCAAACTTTCATGTTGGCCTCAGAGCCACCTACATCTAGATAACTCTCTTGGAGAATTCTTACCATTTGCTTATTCTTCTCAACAGGATTATGAAAAACATTAGATGCAGTAGTCAAAAGTCTGCTAATGACCACATTTTTTAGTTCCAACTCTTGAAAGAACTGAACATTCAGCTTCTGGTTTTCTTGGTCTTTAATAGTAAAGAAAGATTCTGGAAACTGCTCTATTAACTTGATTAACTCTTCCTCATTTTTGCAGACCAACTGCCAGAGTTTTCTCTGGGTGTTAACAGCGGTTGGACTACAGACAATTGCTTCCGGGCAGCGTTCCAAAATACTGGCTACAGCAGTCTCATCGGCACCTAGTTCTTGTAAAATATTCGCAATTTCTTCAACATAGGTTTTATCCTCTAAAAGTACCCATCCTTTTAATCTGCGAATTTTCCTGATGTCAACTGAAAATTTATAGAGCTTTTCCACTGTTCTTGTATTTTCTTTGCTCGACTGTCTATCAGTTGTATAGATGAAGCATGCTAAGAAAGGTCTGTATTTTGGAGGTGATTGCATCTTTTTGAAAGAACACAGCCTGCAGGACTGGGATCTCAGCAGCAGCTTCCACAACATGGCTGCAATCCACTAGTTACTTTCCACCGTCCTGGGACTTAAATGGACTCATTCTATCTGTAAAAAGAATAAAAGTTTTTAGTATAAGGGTGTTGACTTTCAGAACACATACACTTACAAATTTGAGCTGTTTACAACATCTGGAAATAAAGTGGATTTAAATTAGACAAGAAAACTACTCATGTGGAATATTTTTTTAAATCTTCCTAAATAAGGATTGCTTGAACCCAGGAGCTGGAGGTTGCAGTGAGCCGAGATTGTGCCATTGCACTCCAAACTGGGCAACAAGAGTGAAACTCCTCAAAAAAAAAGAAATCAAAAATCCTCCTAAATAATTGAATTGTAATACACTTCTCCACAACTTCGACATCTTATACTTTGTAAATACACTGTTGAGTTACTTCCATTTTACAGAAGAGCAGCAAGACGAAAGAGTTCAAAGGTTCACAGATCTCAAATGTTATTTTCATACAAATTTCCTTTTCCACAACTGTTTTTCTTCTAGGAGGGCTGTATTATGCACACACACATGGTTTATTAAAAAATGTTTTACATTATTAAGTTGATGTTTAGTGGAAGCAGATATTTAAAGAGGGAAGAGGGGAAGGGTCATCTCTAATCTTATACATTAAATATTTTGCTGAATAACTATCACCCAAAATGGGCCAATTATTTTATGTTAAATGTGGATTTTTTTTTTTTTTTTAGAATTATGTGAACAAAACTCCCTTTTATAAATCCAGAATTAGAATAAGTTGTAATTCCAGCACTTTGGGAAGCTAAGGTGGGCGGATCACCTGAGGTCAGGAGTTTGAGACCAGCTTGGCCAACATGGTGAAACCCCATCTCTACTAAAAATACAAAAATTAGCAGGGTGTGGTGGCGGGCACCAGTAATCCCTAGCTGGGTAAAATGAAAAAATGCCACGTGGCTGTTCCCGTGGTGCCATGGAAAACCAGGTCAGCTGAGGAAAAGTGACTCTACTTTCAGAACAGTGTAATAAGCGATCCACTTGACATCTTTAGGTATCTTGAGATGGCTATACTGTGTCTGATACATTAACAGTCTTTGCCTCTGTAGGGGCAGCAAAACACCTCCATCTTCTTAGGGTCGTGACAGGACCTGAGAATTAGACATAAGATACATTAACAGGAGAAAAACAAACTTATTTTTTTAAACTTTGATTATTTATTTTGAGACAGTTTGTAGCCCAGCTGGAATGCAGTGGCGCAATTTCGGCTTACTGCAACCTCCGCCTCCTGGGTTCAAGTGATTCTCCTGCCTCAGCCTCCCGAGTAGCTGGGACTACAAGTGCGCGCCATCACGCCCAGCTAATTTTTGTATTTTTAGTAGAGATGGGGTTTCACCATGTTGGCCAGGATGGTCTCGATCTCTTGACCTCATGATCTGCCTGTCTCGGCCTCCCAAAGTGCTGGGATTATAGGCGTGGGCCCCTGCCCCTGGCCATAACCTTTATTTAATACAAGTTTACGTGGCATGGGAGCCCTCATAAGGAATCAGAGACCCAAAGAAGAAGTTAGAGTCAGTTATTTATGTACTGAGTTGCACAAAAAATAGAAAGCTGTGAAGAAGCAACTGAATTACATGGGGAGGTCTAAAAGATAACTTATTTTAATAAGGACAGTGCAGAAATGTTTTGGTATCAATTTCTCATCCTTGAGGTTAAGGATGTTACTCCTTTTGGTGTAGGGAGGGTGTCTCTCACATGGGAATTTTATCTGTTTTTAAGAAACAGGTCAGATCTTACACATATTTTTCAGGTGCCTTTAATTAAAAATGGTCAGTATGTTAAGAGTGGCATAACGAGCATAATGAACTCCTTCACCGCTATTTCTTTTGTCTCTGGTAATGAAAATACATCTGGTTTGTTTTAGTACCTGAGTGTGTTGTAAGTGTCTCAGCCTTGCCACAAAAGTGTATAGTGCGGGTCAATTTAGCCTGTTGGCAGCCTTCCCTCACTCTTTATAGGTCTGAAAGAAAAGCAGAAAGCAGCCATTTCCAATCCCTGACTCTAATTTAAACGCCCTTGCCATATATGCTGGGGACTCTTCACTTTCAGCCCTGTCTTAACTAATCCAAATAAATGATTATTCTGTTAGGAAAATTAGGTAATACCCTTTCCATTTTGGTTTCCCATTTTGGTTTAGCTCACTGTGAGCGCCTATGGAGACTAAAATAATTGAAGGCATAGCTTGTTTTACTCTTAGTGGTTCAACCAGAATTTTCTTCAGATAATAGTCCTAATACTGTTAGCCAAGATGAAAATATTATTTTAAAAACTTTGTAAGAAGGCCATCAACTTTGACAGGAAGGAGGAGGCACAGCATGATGAAGCACAGACAGATCGGGGCTGGGATCCCACTCCCCACTCCCTGTTGTGTGACCCCACAAGCTCAGGCTGTACCTCTGTACCACGGGGGAGGAGCATGGGCTGCTGCCAACCACCCACACCCAATCCTGGCTCTAGCTTAAGGGGCAGCCTTGTGTAAGCTAGCCTCAGATAAAACAAGACAGCAGTAATTAGAACAGCGCTTCACACTAACTATTCAATGAGTATTACTAGCAGCAATCTGTGAAATGGAGAGAACAGAATCTAAGCCTTACAGGAAAACTGTAAGGGTTAAAATGTATGTCAAGTACTTTGCACAATGCCTGGTACAGAGTAAAATTTCTGGAGCTAAAAGTCTTGTAGTAGTATGACTTTAAATTGTATTTTAGATTATTTACAAAGAGAACTGAAAACCAAAAAAGTATTTATTTATTTATTTTAGAGACAGGGTCTCACTCTGTCACCTAGGCTGGACGGAGTACAGTGGTGTGATCTCGGCTCACTGCACAACCTCTGCTTCCCGGGCTCAGGTGATTCTCCAGCCTCAGCCTCCTGAGTAGCTGGGACTACAGCCATGAGCCACCATGCCTGGCTAATTTTTGTACTTTTTGTAGAGACAGGGTTTTGCCATGTTGCCCAGGCTGGTCTGGAACTCCTGAGCTCAAGCGGTCCACCCACCTCGGCCTCCCAAAATGTTGGCATTACAGGTGTGAGCCACCGCGCCCGGCCTAAAGAATGGATTTTAAATGCTTCTGTTTCCCGAAATAACTGCTTATAAAAGCAATGCACATTCAATGCGGAAAAGTTGCCAACTTCTGAAAAGTATAAGGAAATGGAAAAAGTCTTTTACAATCCCCACGACCCGAAGACAACTGTACATATTTTGGCATACATGATGATGTGTGACCTGAACACATCACAGTTCAGCCTGGAGGAAGCAGGAAATGCAGACAGCTGCTGTTCCCTTAGCCTCAATGTGCAGGAGCCTCTGTCAATGGGTGCACCTTGCCATGGTCAATGTCGTTCTAATGTTTAAAGATCTGTTATTCTGTATAATGTAACCCCCAACCAAGCCAACTGCAGATCTAGTGCTTAGCCAGAGAACAGCATCTGTTCCAACCCCGAGGAACTCCTGGCTGTGCTGGACTTGCTGAAAGATAGTGTATTACTGGTCTCCTGTGTGGTACCTTCCCTACACATGGGACTTAGGTTCTGAATTCAGCCTATAAAGTGAAAATTACAAAGGCTCAGAATTTTTCTTGAAAATCTCTTATGCAGACACCACACAGATGAAGTAGTTGGCTATGAACTATGATGTGTTCAGGTGAGTCATCTTTACCAGTTAATGTATCTTGCTTCGTCTCTGATGAGCAAACACAGCTGACTATGAAAGTGAAAAGTATGAATGTTGTGACTCCTATGTAATGAACACATAATACATACATATGTATCTAATTTATTTTTCTGCTTCTATTTGATTCATAGTAAGTATCTAACCGTGTTATCAAAAGTGCTCTGTAAACATTTAAGATGAGTGCTTGGTATATGGGATGGATATACTATTATTTTGTAATTCATTCCTTATATTGAGCATTTAGGCTATTTGTAATTTTTTCTATATGCTGAATAAATGTCCACATTTCATATGCTTTTCCTTTAGGATGAATTCCTAGAAGTAGATTTCCTGACTGAAGAGGAGATATGTGAACACTGGGAAAGCAAAGTTGCTAAATTTCTTATCGGAAAAACTATCTCAGTTGACATTCTCACAAGCAGTATGTGTGATTCTCTCATCAGTTTTTATTTTGATATGTGAAAAATGATATAACACTAATTCAACTTCTTTTTATTATTCATGAGGGTGATGTTTTCATAATTAAACTATTTTCTTCACCTTTCTTTCCTTTTGTGAATCAACCATTTCTGACCTGTAAAACTGCAATCATTCTGCTTTTTAAAAATTGACTTGTATAAACTCTATGAATTAAGAAATATAATCTCATTTTTGAAAATATAATATTTTCTTCAGCTCATTTTCAGTTGTTGATGGTATATTTTAGCATACCAAAGCAGCCCCTTTTTAAATTGTGGTAAGATATAAATAACAAAAAAATTTACCATTTAAACCATTTTCAAGTGTACCATTCAGTGGCTTAAAGTATATTCACAATGTTGTCCCACCACGACCATTATCGCAAACACCAACTCTGTCTCTGTGCCCATTAAACAATAACTCTCCATACCCTCTTTCCTCCAGACACCAGTAACCTCTATTTTACTTTCTGTCTCTATGAATTTGTCTATTCTAGGTAATTCTTATATGTGGGGTCATATAATAATTGTCTTTTGTGTCTAGCTTATTTCATTTAGCATAATATTATTAAAGTTCATATTACAGCATCTGTTAGAACAAAGCAGGTAATTTCACGTGGTCAAAGGAAGGTCAGGGAAGTTTTCCTTGATGATCCTTACTGCTTTTAAGTACCAGATGATCAGCAAAAATTCATCCATATTTCCTCCCATATTTTTGTTTGAATTTTAAAACTTAGCTCCTTAAGTTCATTTGAAATTTCTGGGTGTGAGCTGAAAATCTAAATAGATTTTATCAATAGTTTACTTCTCTCCAAGTATCATTTTCTGAACAATCCTTTCCTTCCCCATGAGTTATGATGCCTCCTTTATCATATGTTAAATGTAGCTTTTGTCTCTAATTAGCCTCCATCCTCATACCCCTACTTTGCAATTCCCCCGTGGGGCCAAGAGGTTTATTTCCGGTCTTTGCTGCATACTTGTCTCCCCCTGCCAGACCATCCTCAGACAAGCTCTGGTTGACTCACTCTTCCACCCTTCCCACCAACTATCTCAAATCTTCTCAACTCAGACCTCTAGCTTCCCACCTACCTCCATACCCACCTTCACTCACAACCAGTGCCCTGGCCTCCTATCTGTACAAAGAAAGGAGAGCAGCTCCTCTTAGCAGACATAAACCTATCACTAGTTCCCCTTCCCTACAATCACAGCTTTCATTATCCAGGGTCATTCCTGCTCCTATGCTGAGCCCAGCCTCTCTGGCCTGAGAACTCTCAAGCCCTTCTTTCTCAAGTGTTCGTTCCTTCAGGTGTATCCTCCTCTGATGCTCCAGCCATCACTCCACTGCTCTTCCTCTCCTTGCCCAAACCCTATCTCTTTCCACTGCTCTTCCTTTCCCTGCCCAAACCCTATCTCTCTCCACTGCTCTTCCTTTCCCTGCCCAAACCCTATCTCTCTCTTCCCCTCAGCTAATTCTTGCAGATCCTTCTTTCTCTCCATTTCCTCTTCTACTTATATAGCTTGCAATAAAGATAACTTCCATGTGGTTACAGCCAATGAGTAGTTTTCATTATTATCTCTTTTTTTGTAGAGATGGGGTTTCACCACGTTTCCAGGCTGCTCTTGAACTCCTGAGCTCAAGCGATCTGCCCACCTTGGCATCCCAAAGTGTTGAGATTACAGGCGTGATATGGTTTGGCTGTGTCCCCACCCAAATCTCATCTTGAATTGTAGCTCCCATAATTCCCTTGCGTTGTGGGAGGAACCCAGTGGGAGATAATTAAACCATGGGGGCGGTTTCCCCCACACTGTTCTCATGGTGGTGAGTAAACCTCATGAGAGCTGATGGTTTGATAAGGGGAAACCCCTTTCACTTGGCTCTCATTCTCTTCTCTTGTCTGTCATATGAGATTTGCCTTTCACCTTCTGCCATGATTGTGAGGTCTCCCCAACCATGTGGCACTGTAAGTCCATTAAACCTCTTGCTTTTGTAAATTGCCCAGTCTTGGGTATGTCTTTATCAGCAGCCTGAAAAAGGACTAATACAAGCCATGAGCCATCACACCCAACCTTCCTTATCTCTTTTGACTTCTGCAGCTTTTAGCAGAGTTGACCACTTTCTCCTTGAAATATTCTCTCATTTGACTTCCTGGACACCTCACTTTTTTGATTCTTCTCCCTTTCTATACCTCTGGCCATCCTCTATCTGTCTCCCGTGCAAGCTCACCTTCAAGGCTTGGTTCTAGACCTCTCTTCTTCTTACCTTACAGTCTCTCCCCACAGATCTTGTCCTCATCCAGATATTCAGTTAATCCACTTGGGATTCTTTCCAACTTCTTCTCAACATGTGATCTTGTCAGCTCCCTGCAATAAACTTTCCAATGGCATTTTAGGATAAAGACAAAATAAAATAAAACATAGAAATGCCTTACCAGGCTACAAGGCCTCTTTGGGCTCTGCTACCACCCTAATCCCCATTTCCCTCTCCTGCACCAGCTGCATTTGCTTCCTGTCAGTCCCTGGTGCTCTACTGGTTTCTACCATGTGGTCTTTGAAGACTGTGGGTCAGATTCCATGCCCAAAATGCTCCAACTCTTAGGCCTAAGTGTCACTTTCTCAAGGAAACTTTTCTAACCTTCATGAATACATGAAGCCTCCTGTCCTCATTATAGGATTTCATGGCACCATGGACGACTTCTACACTTGTACACAAGTGGTACAACAGCTGCAGCTGTTCGTGTATGTTTCTGTCTCAACACTCCACATGGACAGAGACTGGTCACCACAGTGTTCCAAAGAACTACTTGCCTACCCTTCACCCAGCTACCTTCACTGCCTCTAGGAGGCATTCCTGGCCAGGTGGCCTTCTGTGTGCTCTTCCACAGCACCCTGCTCCGGACTCTACTGCAGCACTTATCATGCTCTTATGTTCTTTATTCTTTCAACCAGTAGGAATTATGTTGCTATTTGTTTGAAGTTCAAGTTGTGTATCAGGCATACTAGGCACAGGTCTGCTAAACCAACACTTCTTCATCCCTCCATTTGGATCACAGATCAACTTAGAACCTGAGAGTCACAGACTCTCTTTCCAGAAGAAAAGACCCACACTCACAACATTTTGCAAATGATTTTAGCAGGATTCATGGACACCCTGCAACCCGGCCATGAACAACTTGCACTAGATTTACAAGCGTTGGGAAGGCAGGAACTGAACGGTGTTCTGCTTTATTCCCTGCACCCAGCAAAGAACTTGTTCCACACAGAGACAAAATCAGTATTTGTCAGGTGAAACTGAGTGAACAAGTGGATGCAGTAAATTAATGCAGTGGGTAAAACTGGGTTACCAGAGACAGACTGCCTGATTCCTGGACAACAGTTGTGCTGAGACTTGAGGAAGTTACTTCACCTCTCTGAGCCTCAGTTTGGCATCAGGAAAATGGTGACACTATCTCCTGGGTGACTGCGAAGATCAAACGAGTTAATACCACAAATCACTTAGAATATGCAGAAAACTCTTCACATATACTAAATCATTAAATCATCACAACAACCCATTTTAAAATGAAGAAACAGACACAAGTAAAGGAACTTGCCCAAGGTTGCTTAGCTAAAAAAAAAAAAAAAAAAAAAAAAAAAAGGCAGAATTGGATTCAAACCCCACAGCTTGGCTCCAGAGTCCTGCTCTTAGCCCTGTGCCCCCACATAAAGTAATGCTTTTGGTAAATGTTCGTTAAATCACAATGTGGGCTGTTCTAGGATGCTTGTTTCTTAAGCATTTTTGAGGAGTGAAATTCACTTCCGTAATACACACAGTTATGGTTAGTATGATCTTCTCTACACCACCACTGGCTTCAGTAGAGTTCTTCTTTCGTAACACGTATGCCCTGCTGCCAGTTTCAAACTGACCAATGTTTATAAGCAAGGAAAAACGAGGGTCTTCGGAAGATCATCTCCGGGACCGATCAAAAGGCCGCACATTCACTGTAGGGCCTCCGCTTTTCCAGAGAAACCCGGCAGGCTGAGCTGAGCGTCTGGTGATGCATGGGGTTTTGCGGACCCTGACCTCCGCCACGGCGCCGCAGGTGAGGAAGGGAGCAGAGGAAGAGGGCGACTCACCCGTCGGCGTCAGCTCCAAGCAAGGCACAGGGAGTCCCGGGGGCCAGGCCCCGTCCTTCCCTCTCTCTTCGGTCAGCCTCCACACGGTCCGCCGTCCCCCTGAGGCCTAGAGCCTGGGTCTCGGTCCTCCGTCCCAAGAAGCTCCCGACAGTCCTCGGCAGCGTCAACCAGGCCACCAGCCCCTTCACCCATGGCCAATCAGGTCTCGGGAGATGACACCCCACCCCCCGCAGACACGCCCCCACGTCCCAGCGCAGCCAGTCAGAGCACAGGACACAACTACGCGTCCCTCTCCGCACCACAAGGGGGAGTGGGAGTGGGAATCGGCTTTCCAGGGAGCGGAGCCTGTGCCGGGGGGCATCTGGCATTTTCACACCCTTTCCTTAGCATTTTAGGAAGCGGAGTTCCAGTAGCTTTGACGCTTAGAAAATATAAGAAAAAAAAAGAAGTAACAGAAACCGCTATATTTTTAAGATAGAACCAATCACAGTTCCCAAAATAATTCAATTAGGTAAAGAACCAACTTACGAAAGAAATGTTTAAAAAAACCCCAAATTCTTTGAAACACATCTAAACTTTTCCCCGCCCCCACCCTACCCCAGCAGTTTGCGACTGATTCGTCTTTAAAAGCCATTCTCCGTTCTCCCCCTCCTTGCCACCTTCACCTAAATACTCGCCTTTTCTGATAAACTGCCAAGTGGTTTCCATTCTAATTATTACCGGTGATGCCCAATCTCATACACTAAACACGTTAATTTCTCCTTAAAGCCAGGCTCAACGTCTCTCTCATTTATTTTCACATTTCTCCATCCAAAAAACAAGTATTTATGGCAGGCCTGTTAAGCGCAAAGCATATTGAAACAGCAATGAGAAGATAGAGGGGGAATAAAATACATTCCCTGTCCTTATGGAGCTTATATTCTAGTGGAGGGCAGAGATATCAACAACTAATAACGTGACTAATCACACCTAGAGTTAAGTGTTATCGAGGACAGGGTGCCCTGACCTGGGCCTGGTGGTTCTGTTTGTATGGAGTTGGAGTCAGAAAAACTGGTTTTCCCAGCTGGAGGTCCCTGCTTTCAGGTGTTCATAGCACACTGCACAGTTCTGCCGTAATCGGTGGCACTGGCACTTAGACTGCCCTCACACCCTGTGGAGTAAATTCCTTGAGGCTACTAATTATTTTTCTGTGAGCAATGCTCGGCACACAGTAGGAGCTCAGGAAATGTTAACTAAATCTTTGAGTCTAGTCTCAGTATGCAGTTTAGGCTCAACAGGCTTTACTGAGAGGCGCTCACACATGCATTTTTAATTCCACAGAGTAGCACCAAGAATCCTGGCTCCTCAAGATCACCTCTGATCTCTAGGATATTCTAGAACGATCTGAGCAACTCAAGTGTACAGCTGAGGGGTGTTTGTCCAGCAACCCCTGAGTTATCTGAATATAAAAACTCTATTATGCATAGATTTACTGCATACTTTTTCCTGATATAAAACGATTTGGGGTCCAGACTAACCAAAGTGAGTCATTTGTACTTAGGAAAAGGAAATCAGGATACAGAAAAGGAAGTTAAGGAATGTAAACTCAGGACTTAGAACTGCAAGCTGCCATCACTGGTCAGGAGGGAGGGAGCAGAAATGTGCACCAGGGTGCCGGAAGCTTGTATCAGGGCTCCACGTAATTGTGTGAGGAATTACAATACATATGACCCCGTTCATTGTAATCAAAACTTGAAACTGACAAATCAGCTATTCCAACTGTATTAAATAAATGCTACTCAAAGTTTTTTCCAGCCCAAATATTTAAACAGTGCATTTCTAGGACCATATAATCAGAAAGAAAACCTTGAATGAAGAAAAGGGGAAAATAACTTATAATTATGCATATTATGTACAAGAAAATTACAAACACATTTGAATTGTGAGAAGATCCTGAAAATTCTAGCTTGTAAGGGATGCATTAAAAACACTGATAGTCTTTTATATCTCAAATTTACTAATTTATTTTAAGCAAATATGAAAAATGTAAGGACTTTGCACAGGTTCATTCAAAATCCTGGTTCTCTCAATGTAATTTTTCCAAGTCGTCAGTACAGTTTTTGGCAGTAAGAATAGAAGTATTTGCTGAATGAGTAAAATGTCTTAAATCCCTCAACCACAAGTAGGATTTCTAGTTAAGGGGAGAAAACTGTATTCGAACATAGTGTATCTGCTCAAGTAGAGCACGATGATTGATGCCTTTTCTTTCCCTTTTAGTGATTCTTTTTGACCACTATTTACACCAAACTGAAAAAGCTTTCCAAAAATCTCCCTAATTAAAAAAAAAAAAAGTCCTCTTACATTATTTATAAATAGCATACCAGTGCTCATGCTGAAATAGTCTTTTACTGAAAGGTTTATTTATTCACATTAAAACTGAATCTTTGGCCGGGCACGGTGGCTCATGCCTGCGATCCCAGCACTTTGGGAGGCCAACGCTGGCAGATCACAAGGTCAGGCGATCAAGACCATCCTGGCTAACCCGGTGAAACCCCATCTCTACTAAAAAATACAAAAAGTTAGCCGTGTGTGATGACACGTGCCTGTAGTGCCAGCTAATTGGGAGGCTGAGGCAGGAGAATCGCTTGAACCCAGGAGGCAGAGGCTGCAGTGAGCCAAGATTGCGACACTGCACTCCAGCCTGGGCGACAGAGTGAGACTCTGTCTCAAAACAACAACAAAAAAACTGAATCTTTGACCTCTTGTATGATGATGGTAAATCTCAGGCCTAAGAATTTCTCAACTCTGCACTGTACAACTAGGTCCAAAGAGTAGGACGTGAGGTAGTTACCATAAAAAAACAATTAAAATATTACTTCACTTTAACAGTGGTGAAAAAAGAACGATAAAACACAGGATTTTTTCATCTTCTTTTTCTCAGTAATGGATTTCCCACCACCACCCCACCCCCTGAGACAAGGTCTCACCCTGTCATCCAGGTTGGAGTGCAGTGGGTGCAATCATAGTTCACTGCAGCCTCAAACCCCCCAGATCAAGACATCCTCCCACCTTAGCCTCCCAAGTAGCTGGGACCATAATGCACACCACCACACCTGGCTAATATATTTGTTGTTTTCTTTTGTAGAGATGGGGTCCTAAGATGTTGTTCAGGTTAATCTTAAACTCCAGGTCTCAAGTGATTCTCCTGCTTCAGTCTCCTAAAGTGCTAGAATTACAGGCATGAGCCACTGTGCCTGGGTCTTCTTTACTTTTTACTTTTATGTTGATTTTTTAAAAATAGAGAAGGGGTCTTGCTAAATCTCCAGGGCTGGTCTCAAACTCCTGGCTTTAAGTGATCCTCCAGCCTCAACCCCACAAAGTGTTGGGATTATAGGCATGAGCCACCACACCCAGTTCAGATGAGGTCTTGCTCTACCCAGGCTGGAGTACAGTGGCACAATCATAGCTCACTGCAGCCTTGACCTCCTGGGCTTACGTGATCCTCCCACCTCAGCCTCCAAAAGTGCTGGGATTATAGGCGTGAACCACAACACCTAGCCTCAGTAATGGAATTTAATTGTTAATTCACTATCCAGGATATTTTAAAAAATGCGTATCATCTAAAATGTTGTTTCTATATTTTTATTCAACTTTATCTTCAGTTATCTTTAAATATAATTATCATACTAAATATCTATCATGACTAATGATGGGAAAATGAAAAGCCACTGGTTATAACTCAGAATGGCAAGAACTAACCTACTAGAGAACATTAAAGGGATAATAGCAATAGTAATAAAAATAATGGCAGCTAACTAGAGCTGTGGCATACAGCTATGCAGACTGTGCACTGTACACGCCAGGGGGTGAGACAGCGTGGCAGCCCTGTGGCTAACATTGAGTACCCTATCACATGCCAGCTTATAAATATTTTACATGGAACTGGACTATAAAGCAGATACTACCCTCATCCCCATTTTATAGATAAGAAGAAAGAAGACACAGAAGGTTAAAGACCTCAAAGCTAATGAATGGCAGAATCGGGCATTTGACTCTAGAGCTCGCTCTATTGATTGCTAGCCCACATTGCCTGATTTATGGTTACAAATGCCATTACTTGAAAAAAAATCCCTTTAGTTTTACATTTTTCTTGCATATAATTTTGAAAAATACTGTTTAAACATATGGTAGCTGTTCCTTCATTCAAAATGGTGATGTGGTTTATAGAATCCCTTTGTAATTTGTAATCATGTATCATATAGCAATACTCTCTCCCTTACCAAAAAAGAAAAAAAAAAAAACCCAAAAAACACCAAGTACACAAGATTTCATATTTGCATATACTTTAATAACCAGGTCATTTTAGTAATAAATGAACAAAGAAACAGAGACAAAGAGAACTTAACACATGATACTTCCACAAGTTTGGGTCTAAAAAGGTTTACATCAAAGTTTAAAACATATACTGTCTGTGTTAACAGAGGCTACAATACCAATTTAGATTATGCACATTATCTAAAACATTATTATCAAAGAGTGCAAAGTTAGATCAAACAACGTCAAGAAAATTCTGTCCTAAAATTTTAACAAAGTCTTTTAAGAAAGTCTAAAAACCTCCTTTTTTCCCACTGACTCTCAAAACTTTGAGTTTTATATCAGAATATCAATTTGTCATTTTAACTTTTACCATACATGAAAAATTATCAAAAATATATTGATGGGTCTATACTAATTGTGACTATTTATATTTACATTAAGCAAATTCTCTTGCCAAGTTCTTTATATACAAATTACCATTTGTCCTCTGTGAAATTCATTAAAAAGTTAAAAACCACAGAAATGTCATTAGAAACAACATATTTCAATATGTAACTGCTTTCCATCAATGAAGAGTATTTTTAAATAACTTAATTGAAAAGTATTGAACTCCCCACCAATTTCAGCTGCAACAGTATTCCTCCTGAACGTTTTCTGTGATTTAAGGGGGGAAAAAAAAAACTAGGTAAAGCTTGATTGCAAAGAATTCAATGACAAAAATGTGATGAGTGTTTATTGACCTTATCTTCAAGATACTTATAGTCTAATTAGGTTGACATAAAAAAATTAAGCAATAAAAAACGTAAACAGTGTTAGATAATTGAAGAAACAAAAAACGTTTAAAAACTGGCAAATGTACCGTATAAATGCTTTTCATACGAATTTAAAGCACAAAATGGCATCCGAAATCCAATCAAATTGAATGCAGATAAAGCTTTCTGATACTTCCAATAAGGGCCAGCATTTAAAAAAATTTTAACCTATTCCCAAATTGGAAAGAATTTAGATTTCAGAAGCATCACAACAGATAAAAGAAATGTATAAACATTTAAGAGGCAAAGATTTGGGGGAAAGTTCATAAAAAGATTATATTAATGCCACTAAAACAAAGAGGCCACTTTAATTGTTTTAGACTCACAGTTACATAGTAAGGAAATAGAAAAGTTGTCTTTTTCTAAGAAAAAATTTGACCACAAAATCATAAACATCTCTAATTTAAAGAGCATTGATTCAGATGACCATAAAACTGGTGCAACAATTTCTCCAGTACAGATGCATGTCTCTTGGCCAAAAATTAACTGATTTTGTAAAAATTGCTTAAAAGTTAATGCCTCAAGATTTTCTGGTTTGAAAATAGAGATTCACTCCATTTTGGAAATTATCTTAATTTATGTTAATTATATACTCTTCTAAAGCAAGAAATAAAGCTCTAAAATATTTACCTAATTAGTGCTCTGTCTCTGGACTTTAGGACCAATACTCTGTGTGTCCTCTTCCTGACTAGGACGTTTCCCACCACTGAGACCAGTACCCATGGAGCTTCTTCCTGCACATTTAAAAAATATATGTTTAAGACAGGAAAAGGAAAAAGATCAGTATGCGCAAATGCTTCATTCTTACCTTGCTTCAACAGGTGAGTTTGCTGACTGTCGCCATGAGTATAGTGTAAAATACCACTCCCTTGAGAGCAACCTGTTAGTATTTAAAACACAGTAGAATTACTTAAAATCAAATCCAAAATGTATATATTATTAAGACTACAAATCCAACTTTCAGTGCTTGTACTTAAGGACATTTATATGCTTTTAAGACTAAATCTCAATCTTCCTATGAACCAAAAAATCACATGCTCAAATCAGGAAAACTTAAATTTAGGCTCACAGAAATGTTGACAGTTCAAAGGCAAAATCACTGATGATCATTTTCTAAAAAACATTTCCTTACTAGATGACAATTTGAAACTTGACCATGAAGGTAAAACACAGGGGCAAGAGTGAGACAGACATCCTTCTTTGACTCTTGTCCCTTTTCCCCACGCTTTTCCTACAGAGCCCCTCCAAACATATTTCCTTGAGGATAAGGGAATAAGGGCCTGCCCGATGAGTTAAACAATTCAAATCACACTACAAGCAGAAGACACAGACTATGTGGCAGTTACCTAGACTGAGCAATCACATCAACCCTTCTAAAAACAAACACTATTATAGGAGAATAGGTTGGCTAGAACAGAGAAGTATGTTTCAGGGAAACGTTTTCATCAGTGTGTCCAGGTTATGGAAAAATATAAGCATTCTGGACCTATCCATGAGCAGGTGGATAGGTCAACACCTTATGGCCTGAACAAGACTGTGTACTTACTTTCGTTTTAATTAACTTCAATCCCAGGCAATCAGTGGCAGTTGCTCACCCTAAGTGAGTATGAAGTACTATCCCACAGTTGTTTTAATCTGCATTTCCCTCATGACTAATAATGCCGACAAACTGATATTTTACAATTAAAAAAACCCTGAAAGTTAAATAAAAACTAAAACATATTGCTACAGTAGTAAACATATTACAGTCTGTTTTATTGTAAGAATAGAAGTACTTTAAGATATCTACGTATAGTTTATTCCTTTCCTGAGCACATGTGCACACACACACAAATACAAAGATGAGCAGAGAAAAATGCAATTTGTGTTGCAGAGATTAAGAATGTTCCACAGTCATTAAAACAAAACAAAACTAAGAAAAGTCAAAGAATTTTGCCCTTTGACGTGCCTTGTAAGGTACTATAAAAGCCTACAGACAGGATAAATGTACGGCATAAAAGGATATGCTTTAGAAGCATTTAAGTCCTTTCAAATGGGGCAGAAACCTGAGGGGAGAAATGTTTACTATTAATAGCATAGCCCAAGTCGTGTCTTTTCACAATTTCCCATCTCCAGGTCTAAAATGTTTTTTCCCTCATCTGGCTACCCAAATGCTACTCAATCCTGCCACCTTTCAAGAAAATTTCTCTAGTCCCTTCAGCTCTCAATAATCTCTCCCTTTTCTCATATTGCACATGGAGGCAGCATCTTACAATTTATCACTTTTTCATTTGTTTTTGTTTTCCCTCCACACCCCCATTTAGACTTAAGTTCTACTTAGCTTTTCATGTCTCATGTCTTTTGAAAGCCTCCAAGAACCTGGCTACAAACCATGTTATAGGCAAATATTTACACAATTAAAATAATTTCAAGATTTCTTAATTCTTCTATTATATAATACACTACCCTACATTTATACACCTGCAAAGCAAAACTGTCCCAATTTAACCTGCTACCATGATTAGCTTTTGAATATAATTCCAAATAAAGGACATAGGTTTGAGTGGTCTAAGAAGCAGTTTGTGCCATCATTGTGGATTAGCTCAGCCCTTGGTTCCTAGTTCTTTGCTACCTTCCTGTTATCTTAGTGTTTCACAGAGCTTCTGTCCCTCACTCACGTGTGGGCTGACAAGGCAGGTTGTGAACTCAACAAGAGATCTGATAGAACTTTTGAAATGATTATCTTGTGGAAGTTTATTCAAAATGTAGGAGATCCTGAGAAGGAACATTTCTAAAGTATACTGCCATCATTGGCAACTGTCGACTGCTGGGTAGATCACATTCCAGCAATAAAATATTTTCTCTTGTAAACACATATGGCACTCCATTTGCAGAGGAGGCCCAATGATATAGGAAGAAGTACAAGCTTTGGGGTTAGTCAGACTTGGATCTGAATCTTAGCTCAACTACTTACTAACTGTGGGATCTTGGCTAAGTTACCTAATCTTTCTAGGATTATTTCCCCAAATATAAAATGAGGATCCCACTACCTCCTCCCCAGGTTATTGTGAGAAAGCAGGCAAAAATCCCTTAGTATCTACTGGTCACAAGGTAGGCAGTGCTTTTGTCCCTGTCTCCCAAAACTAATTCTTGGAGGATAAAATACATGCCGTTTTCATGAGGATGCAGGATATTTCTGAATTCAAAAAGGTTCAATTTTTAAAAGGTTTTATTCTTAACATCAACTTAGAACATCTGACTTTACAACAATATAACCAGGTATTGACACTGATACAATGTCTTTACATAATTTTATGTTCTTTTATCATATATAGAGATTTTCTTTTTTTCTCTTCAATTTTTATTTTAAGTTCTGGGGTACATGTGCAGGATGTGCAGGTTTGTTACATAGGCAAAACATGTGCCATGGTGGTTTGCTGCACAGATCAACCCATTACCTAGGTATTAAGACCAGCATGTATTAGCTATGCTTCCTAATGCTCTCCCAACAGACCCCAGCATGTGTGTTTTGTTGTTTTTGTGACGGAGTTTTGCTCTTGTTACCCGGGCTGGAGTGCAATGGCACTATCTCAGCTCACCGCAACCTCCGCCTCCCGGGTTCAAGTGATTCTTCTGCCTCAGCCTCCCAAGTAGCTGGCATTACAGGCATGCGTCACCACACCTAGCCAATTTTGTCTTTTTAGTAGAAACGGGGGTTTCTCCATGTCGGTCAGGGGCTGGTCTCAAACTCCCGACCTCAGGTGATCCACCCACCTTGGCCTCCCAAAGTGCTGGGAATACAGGTGTGAGCTACTGCACCCGGCCCCAGTATGTGTTATTCTCTGCATGTATCCATGTGTTCTCATCATTCTACTTCCACTTACAAGTGAGAACAGGAGGTGTTTGGTTTTCTGTTCCTGCCTTAGTTTGCTGAGGATAATAGCTACAAGCTCCATCCATGTCCCTGCAAAGAACATTATTTTGTTCCTTTTTATGGCTGCATAGTATTTCGTGGTACATATGTACCACATTTTCTTTATCTAGTCTATCATCGACTGGCATTTAGGTTGGTTCCATGTCTTTGCTAATGTGAATAGTGCTGCAATGAACAGATGTGTGCATGTATCTTTATGATTTATATTCCTTTGGGTATATACCCAGTAACGGGATTGCTCGGTCAAATGGTATCTCTGCTTCTAGATCTTTGAGGAATCACCACACTGTCTTCCACAATGGTTGAACTAATTTACATTCCCATCAACAGTGTACAAGCCTCCTTTTTCCTCTGCATCCTCACCAGCATCTGTCGCTTCTTGACTTTTTAATAATCACCATTCTCACTGATGCTGTCCTATTTTTTAATCAAATTACTGAGCTTCATGCTATTTTTGGTCAAAGCCAAAAAAACTAATATGATGATTCAAATTTCCAACACATACTGAGTTCCTGAAATTATTAATATCACACATAAGAATTTACATGGTCACTAAATTCGTATTATATAGAAAAATACTACAGACTTTATAAGAAAAAAGTCACGTTCAAAAAGACTAGAGGGCTCTATGCATGTGTACAATAAATCTTTTGGCCATGTTCACAGGGCCACGGACTTTAACTAATTACCTTATAGTTGCTGTACACCTAAAGAGTAAAAAATAATAAGCATTCTGAAAATGACATTTGAGTTTCATTTTATCCTTAAAATTGCTCTCCTCAGTTTGTAAAAGCTTTAACTTGACCCAACATCTATTATACGGAATGATGTTTTCCATCTCTAAAATGTCATCAGTGGAGTGAAGAGATGTGTCTGAGTGCACATGTATGCATGCATACAAAGAATCTATTAAGTTAATTTCAAAGATAGATTTTTATAAAATGTTAGTAAGGATCAATAACAAATATATTTGTTTAATAACCTCGTCATGTTACTAAGTGCAGAAATTTCCTTTTCACTTACTTCCACTGCTGCTACAACCTGGGATATTTTCTGTAGAATATCCCATGAAGCCTCCATTCCCATTAGGATTAGAAGGTACTGATGCTAGAAGACCTAAAGGACAAAAGAATTTTCTTTTAAATTATGATCAAGATAAAATTCAAAGACAGGTATATAAACAGCTGCCAAAGAAACAAAGACAGTTATTAACATACCTAGTCCTCTATATCGTGAAAGCTGCTGATAGATCTGTTTCATCCTTTCAATATTCAAACGGCTTGCCTCAGCATGGTTCACCATTGGTTTAGGATAATTAATTCCTATCAAACATTTGGCTACCTTTTGGATACCTTCTGGTGCATTCCAGGGATCATAGATATATTTTGCAGGGAAGCCTCTTAGGACAGGCAAATAACGCCTTTAGGAGAAAAAAGAAAGATTACTAATAAAATGCACTGTAAGCAAACTATAACAACTACTAGCTATGAGAGACCAAAATCAAATCAATACCATTTAAATGATCTGTTTGCCCTACTCATCTCTGCTGCCTATCATGAGTGGGGAATACTTTAAGCATTGATTAACCATGAAAAGCTCTTCTTCAATTAACTATTCCAAATTGAGCAGTAATCACCCTTGATTTACCTGATATAGTCTCCATTGGGATCCGTTCTCCTACCAAAACCAACAGGGCAATAGCAGTGAAAAAACTGCTGAAAAAAGGAACTACAAGACAGCCACATCCAGCTTCCAGCATTTATGCTCCAATCTGCATCAAGCAGTAATTCTTCAAATACCTTCAGAAGTAACAGTAACCAATTAGTTTGCACACATATAATTCGCAAAGCAAGCATTTTCAAGGTCACAGTAGATCCAAAGTCAAGGCAAAGAAAATCTAGCACAGACTTGTAAAATTAAACATTCCAAAGTTAGCTTCCCTGTCTATATTCTGTTCTATAATGAGCTCTTCCAGGGAAAGAAACATAGTGGTAATATAGTATGCTTCTGTAGAGAATTTACTTTTCCAACCTCTGCAGTGTTACAGGGAGAATGGAAGTAAAAAAAAAATTCAAATCACTGATTTAAAAGGATATTATTAGTAGACACAGGAAAAGCAGTAAACCACTTTCAAGAAAGCAAAAATATTATTACATAAAACACCAACAAAAACTTAGTATACTAGCCTAAATAAAGGAAGCATACTCAAATATAAATTCATGTAAAAGTATATACTAGCACTGCATAGCTTAATTTTGAATTCCTTGATCAGAAAGAAAATATAATTAAAATAAATGATTTTTATATATATTAAATATGTTATATATTGTCTTTGTATATACAACTGTGTACTAGGAAATGTAAGAGATTAAAAAAAAACACACACACACATAGGCTCAGAAATGGTCCTTGGATGGGGCAAATGTATGATATTGCCAGAAACATAAAAAATGTATACAGTGGCCGGGCACGGTGGCTCATGCCTGTAATCCCAGCACTTTGGAAGGCTGAGGCAGGGGGTTGAGGTCAGGAGTTCAAGACAAGCCCGGGCAATGTGGCAAAACCCTGTCTCTACTAAAAATACAAAATTAGCTGGGCACAGTGGTGGGCACCTGTAATCCCAGCTACTTGGGAGGTTGAGGCAGCAGAATTGCTTGAACCTGGGAGGCATAGGTTGCAGTGAGCCGAGATCATACCATTGCACCCCGGCCCGGGCTACAGAGCGAGACTCCATCTCAAAAAAAAAAAAAAACAAGGTATGTAAGTCTTATTACATGTAACCCACAAGATGATGTCACAAAATGTGGTATGCTTCTTTTCACATAATAGAAGTATTACTAAAAATTTGTGAAGTTGAAGTGAGGTGAAATGATTTATATTTTAAAATTTATTTTATTTTATTTTTTGGAGACTGAGTCTTGCTCTGTCGCCCATGCTGGAGTACAGTGGCGCGATCTCGGCCCACTGCAAGCTCCACCTCTCGGGTTCATGCCATTCTCCTGCCTCAGCCTCCCGAGTAGCTGAGACTACAGGCACCTGCCACCACGCCCAGCTAATTTTTTTTGTATTTTTAGTAGAGATGGGGTTTCACCGTGTTAGCCAGGATGGCCTCGATCTCCTGACCTCACGATCCACCTGCCTTGGCCTCCCAAAGTGCTGGGATTACAGGCGTGAGCCACTGTGCCCGGCCCTGTTTTAAAATTTATAATATGAATTCACTATCTCTAGGAACTCTTGAGTGAATTCTTTTGGTGACAGAAATATCACCTATATCTATCAACAAATTCAGTGTTAAATTTTACAGTTCTCTTAGTGGCTAGACTGGTTTAACCATTAAAATGACTTTAGGTTAATCAATTTAACTAGTTTTCACCTTTTTGCTTGTCGGATTATACCACCTTTTGCTCTGAAAGTGTGCCCATATTTGGGGAATTAAATGTTTTATCCACTGAAAAACTACATTATAAATTAATCTATATAACAGACAACTTCTAGGATTTGTTTTATTAAGGTAAGGATTCCTTCAAAATAAGGCATGCTACATCAGTTAGAACACTTACCTTCATTCCTTCTTCCCAACTAATCCACAGGTCCCCTCGTGTCAGGAAGCAAGCAACTGCATGCCTGGCTAGATGATGAATCCAACCCTCCTGACGAAGCTGCGTCATGATGGCATCAATCCATGGAAAGCCTGTCCGGCCTTCTGCCCATTTGGCTAAAGCCTCAGGATTTTTATCCCAAGGAATCTGAACACAGATAGGGTTTCCTTCCATTTTATCAAAGCGTGGATTATTTGTTGCTGCTGTATAGAAAAATTCACGCCATAATAGTTGCCCATAAAGGGAAAGGGGAGGGGAACTGTTCTTCTTTACCTATGGTTAAAAAGCAAAGAAGTATTATCAGAATGCTTTTTAAAGTATTAAACAATAAGCTCCAATTTTAGAGAATACCTTTTTGTAGAGATCTGTTAGTTTGAAGTAAAACAGTCGACATGACAAACAACCAAATCGGAGATAAGGACTAAGTCCAGTAGGGCTTGCAAGCAGAGAATTTGCATTCATTCGAGGTCTTTCAAAATTTGCCACCCAAGCCTGAAAACACAGAGAGAAAATTACATTAACTAATTGTCTTTTTCATTTTAAAAGGACGCTCAGAATGGAGATTTTTTTTTAAAAAAGTTACATCGTTCTTGGAAAATAAAATCTTATCCTAGCCACAAATTACATGTTTTAATAGAAAATAAGACAGGATAAAAAAGTGAGCATTCTTTTGTTTCAGTCATCCTTGTGCAGCACATACTCATGTGAAATAAACTACCTTCAAATTTCCAACAGAAAGCTGAGAGCACCTTCAATCTCTCTCTCTCTTTTTTTTTACGACAGGGTCTTGCTTTGTCACCCAGGCTGGAGTGCAGTGGCGCAATCTCGGCTCACTGCAACCTCCAGCTCCTGGGTGGATTCTCCTGCCTCAGCCTCTTGAGTAGCTGGGACTACAGGCAGGTGCCACCACGCCACGCCCGGCTAATTTTTGTATTTTTAGTAGGGATGGGATTTCACCATATTGGCCAGGCTGGTCTCAAACTCCTGACCCCAAGTGATCCACCCACCTCAGCCTCCCAAAACTCTGGGATTACAGACGTAAGCCACCATGCCTGGCTTTCAACCTGTCTCTTTAACACAAAGGTAAAGGTGAAATATAATTCTATCCTAGTTTCGAAATTATGGCCACTAGATACTAGCTTAGGTAGAAAGAACAGAGGAGGTAGTGCGGTAGTAGCTAAAGGGGAAATAATTAGAAAAGAAGGAGAAAGAGCATTTAAATGAGGAGATGGTAGTTAATTTTCAAACAATTAGGTTTGTGCTATTTTAACCATTTCCCTTAATCCTCCCCTTCCAACAATCTATTTGTTATTTTTAAAAGAGAGAAAAATTATTTTTTAAATGACAGTTTGGAAATATAAGCATAGCTATATAATCTACATTATCATACTTTTCTTTCCAAATGCCTTTCCAAACGAGTAAGTGCTTCAGTTTCTCCGCCTGGCCACACTGCAGAGGATAAGCCATCTGTATCGAAACCTAAAAGAAAGAAAAGAAAAAAATATAATTCTTCTGAAACTAAAGTAATTTTTATTTAACCCCAGTACCTGGGAAAACAAATTACTTTGCAGAAATCTTCTGAAACTAAAGTAATTTTTATTTAACCCCAATAACTGGGAGAACAAATTACTTAGAAGAAAAATTGAGAGAGTACCATAAAAATGAACTGAGGGCCTAAATAAGCCCTCACCTACAGAGGATATAACATGGTTTGACATGGTTTCAATTTTTTAGGCTGCACATCTTAAGGTGATAACAATAGATCACATATTTATAGAACACATAAATGATGAACAAACATATCACTTCTCAAAGGGTTCTTTTTCTTCTCCCCCTGCCCTTTCTTTCTCTCCTAATGCAAAATACTTTACATGGCAAAATTAAAAGGGGAATTTTCTGAGTAATTTCTGATTAACTTTTAAGCCTCACACTGATTACAGTTTACACTCACCTAGCTCTTCCAGTGAAGGGACTCCATATTTCTCATCATGGTCATCAGACAGAGGAGTTGTGCACTTTTCTATCACTTCTGAAGTAATTGTTTCTACTGGTATCTCCAGTGGTTCCATTTTGCTGATGAGAGTCTGGAATCTTTTGTAAGTCAGAGGCGGTTGTCCACCATTGAGTTCTATGATCCTATAACAAGAGTTAGTAAAATGTAGTTAGTATAAAAAAAGACAATAAATTTTGGCTAACAAGCTCCCAAAAGGCTTAAAAAGCAGAAAATAAAATTAATCACTGAAGTCTTTGAGGAGAATGTTAGCTTGTTATAATGACCAAGAAATGTGTTCAAAATAATTAATGAGTCCAAAAATCATTCTCTTGAGCTTCTAGACATCCTCTAGGTATCAAATATACACACTACACAAATATTAAAACCTTTAAGACACAATATTAAGAACTTATGAGAGGAAAAAACAAGTAAGTGGGTAAATTAGTCTAAAGGTAATTACAAAAAGTTAATACACAGAGACATATGAAAAACATGTTATGGCCCAGCTCAAAGAATGTCAATCATCAATAAAAACTAAACCAGGTTGATAATTATATGAAAGAGTAATCAGCAGGTCTCATTTAGGAAAAATAAATTGTATTGTATATATGTGAGTTTACAACACATTATGGGATACATGTAGGCAGTAAAATGGTTACTATAGTGAAGCAGATTAACATATTTATAATCTCATATAGTTACTTTTTTGTATGTGTGACAAAAGCAGCTAAAATCTACTTATTTGATAAAAACTCCAAATAAAAGACAATTTTATTAACTAATATCCTTACTCTGTACACTAGACCTCTAGCGTTGTTCATCTTACATAACTTCTACTTTGTATTCTTGGACCTACATTCCTGATAGGGTTTGGCTGTGCCCCCACCAAAATCTCATCTTGAGTTGTAACGCCCACAATTCCCACATGTCATGGGAGGGACCCTGTGGGAGGTAACTGAATCATGGGAGCAGGTCTTTCCCATGCTGTTCTCATGATAGTGAGTAAGTCTCACAAGATCTGATAGTATTTAAAAGGGGGAGTTTCCCTGCACAAGTTCCCTCCTTGCCTGCTGCCATCCATGTAAGACATGACTTGCTCCTCCTTGCCTTCCACCATGATTGTGAGGCCTTCCAAGCCATGTGGAACTGTAAGTCCATTAAACCTCTTTCTTTTGTAAATTGCCCAGTCTAGGGTATGTCTTTATCAGCAGAGTGAAAACGGACTAATACAATTACCCTATTTCCTTCAGCAAATTTTACAAATTTGGATTCTATATTACTGGGGTAACAATTACTTCCTATTTTCTATTGTACTCACGCCTTCATTAGAGATGTTAGCATATGTATCTATGTCACATACTTAGAACACATAAGCCCCGAAATTTCAAGTTATTTAAATTTAAGTATCTTTTTATTTACTTCTGATCACTAATTACCTCAATCAAGTATTAATTTAAAAAAATAACTAGCTTTGCCAATGGTAGTTTAGATTAAGTTTAGACACTATTTTGGAATAACTACTCTTTTTCACTATGGCCATTTGCTTAGCATTTGGCCTTAATAAAAAATGACAAATGAAATCTAACTTCATCATTATACAGATGTGAAAACAGGCCTACCAGGAGAGTTAAGTAAACTAGTCAAGGTCACATAACTGATAAATGGCAAATCAAGGTTGTCTAGTGTATTTTAGGATATTTTTCATTATATAATACGCAGTGATGTATCAACTACAGATACATACAGAAAGTAATACAGAAAGCAATCACCATAAAAAGATATCCTGTTTAAGTAAATTTTGCTTTTGTGTATTTTGAATTTATTCATAGGGTTGCAATGAATTTTGCTGAATGTAATGATACTACAATAATACTACTGAGGACATTGTTAATTACACAACAGTAGCAAAATGAGAATCTTAGGACAAAACATTTTCTATATGTTACATTTTAATATGATAGATTACATATAGTAAATATTCACATTCAATCCAATAAACACTTAATTTTTCTTTTTTGAGATGGAGTCTTGCTCTGTTGCCCAGGCTGGAATGCAGTGGCACTATCTTGGCTCACTGCAACCTCTGCTTCCTGGGTTCAAGTGATTCTCCTACCTCAGCCTCCCAAATAGCTGGGATTACAGGCGCCTGCCACCACATCCAGCTAATTTTTGTATTTTTAGTAGAGATGGGGTTTCACCATTTTGGCCAGGCTGGTCTTGAACTCCTGACCTCGTGATCCACCTGCCTCAGCCTCCCAAAGTGCTAGGATTACAGGCATGAGTTATCACGCCTGGCCTAAACACTTAATTTTATGCATAACACTGAGTCTCCCACCTAGAAGCAACTGTTTTTATCCTGTTTTGCCCCCTCCTTGCTATGAGCTCCCTAAAGTTAAGCAAATTGGTGAGCTCTAAGGCAAGATTATTATCAAAAGATACATGAATTCTAGCTTAGCATCAAGTAAGACCTTTGTGTGAATCAAATCATGATTTTTTGATACATTTAAAATGTGAAATCAAATCAACTAGTTTGTCATGTTACAGAATTTGTTTTACTAACTTGATAAAATCTATAAATTACTAAAAAAGTAAAATGATTTAAAAGGTAAATAAATTATAAGATTTCAGTACTTAAAAGGACAATGGTATGCCAAAAGTTTAAAAAGTTAACAAGTTTTATAGACCTCTAAGACTCATAGCATACAATACTCCCTAAATTTAAGTTTGACCACAGAATTTCTGTGGGACAAAGCATCACCAAGGACTGGTGTCTGAAGAAATACACTTTGAGAAATATTCTATTATGCTATTGTTCAGAGGACTACAGCTATGCAATGTTATATTACATCCAATTTGTATCTGGATTTAAAATCCAGATAGACAAGATAGATATACATGAAATAAGATAACATTAAACAAGCATACAAAATATGTCAAGGCAATTTATAACTATGTATAACTATAAAATTGATAATGCTAAGAGCCCAGAAAGGCAAGACCACAGGAGGCTGAGTTAAGAGTAGTCAAGGAAAATTCTGTAACAGTCTTAATCCATAATAGTTTTGAAATAGAAATGCTGAGACCTGTCATTAGGTCAATAGCGGCTAAATAAAATGCTAAGGATTTGACATATGTTCACTTAATTCTCCCAAAACTCTATGAAGTACACGCTATCATTTCTACTTCACAAACCTCAGTTAAAAACTTATCTATGTAGTTAATATCACTGAACTATATACTTAAAAATGGTTAAGATGGTAAATATTATGTTACATGCATTTTCTCACAGTAAAAAAAAAAAAAAAAAAACTCACTTGTCTAGGTCATACAATGTATGTGAAATTCTTACAATGACTTCTACTCCAGCTTCAGTTGCCAGTTTCTTAATAGCTGCATCTCGTTCCTTTCCAAAGGGCTCAGAATCATACTCAATTGAAAGTTTAGTAATGTTCCATTCCTAAAGTAACAGAAGGGGGAACAATGTACACCAATTTTAATAGTTATTTTTTCTATCATAACAAAAAGTGAAAAAGCTGAAAATCTACATATCAAATGATTATACATAAATCAAACTTTGAATATGCAGGAAAAAGTAAACAATTTATCAATTAAAAAATACGTAAGTAACAAATGCATAACCCATTAGATTCCAGGCTTTATGCTAGGCAACAGACAATCTAGCAAAGCAATATGCTTAAAACCAGCTCTTACACTAAATGTGTTTGTAGAACACTTTACTTTTTCAAATTACTCATACTTACATTATTTCATTCGAGCCTCAAAACAACACTCAGAGTTTGGCACTTTGGTTAGTATTTCCATTTTGGTTTATTTTTAAAACTTAGGGATTTGCCAGAGTTCACAGAGAGCCAGACCACCTGAATTTATGTCTGTTGAGTCTAAGACCTGATCTTTGACAAACTTTTGATAGTTGATATGGTATAAGCTGCCTGGCTGAGGTCGTGTGTGAGTGTGTGTGTGTGTGTGTGTGTGTGTGTAAATATTTTCTTTCTGATTACTAAAAAATGTTAACTGAAAAATTTGGAGATGGTAATAATAATAGCAGTTACTTATTATCAGGAGCTATATTAGTAAGTTCTGTACATCTCTTTACACTGATTTTAAATGAGGAAACTGTGACTTAAAGGAATTAGTTGATTTTTCTTAAGCATAATTTTTTTTTTTTAAATTCTAAGTCTATTCTGATTTATCTCATAAAGAAAAAGTTCTACCATTGTTTAACTGCCTATATGGTAACATACTATATAATTCACCAAACACCTCCTGATTAGACAAGGGCTGTTTCAATGGTGGGTTAAAAAAGACTGCTATTCTAGGCTGGGTGCGGTGGCTCAAAACTGTAATCCTAGCACTTTGGGAGGCTGAGGTGGGTGGATCACCTGAGGTCAGGAGTTCAAGACCAGTCTGGCCAACATGGTGAAACCCTATCTCTACTAAAAATAAAAACATTAGCTGGGTGTGGTGGCACATGCCTGTAATCTCCCAGCTACTGGGCAGGCTGAGGAAGTAGAATCACTTGAACCAGGAGGTGGAGGTTTCAGTGAGCTGAGATTGTGCCACCGCACTCCAACATGAGCGACAGGAGTGAGGCTCCATCTCAAAAAAAAAAAAAATTGCTATTATAAACTTTACAGTATATATCTTTACCTTTATGCATACATCTTACAAATTTTAGGGTATTTATCCAATTTTTTCCTAGAAATAATCCCTTGGAAAACAACTGATAGATCAAAGATAAGCACATTCAAAATTCTGATAGGCTGTCAAATTAAGGTACCCGAAAGACTGTACAAATTTACATTCCCATCAGCAGTGCACCTAAGTGCTTGATCTCCACACACTTGCCAATAATATGTATTAGCAATCATTTTTTGTTTTTTGTTTTTTAAGATGACGTCTCACTTTGTCACTCAGGCGGAAGTGCAGTGGCATGATCTCGGCTCACTGCAACCTCCGCCTCCCAGGTTCAAGCCTGCCTCAGCCTCCTGAGTAGCTGGGATTAAAGGCACACACCACCACAACTAGCTAATTTTTATATTTTCAGTAGAGATGGCGTTTCGCTACGTTGGCCAGGCTGGTTTCAAACTCCTGATATCCATCTACCTCGGCCTCCCAAAGTGCAGGAATTACAGGCGTGAGCCACCATGCCCAGCCAGTAATTGTTTTTAAATGTCTGCTAAACTACTAGGAAAAAAAATAGTATCTCATTAAAAATTTTTTCCGTTCTTAAAAGTCCTGAAGAGTGCACATCAAGAAATTAAGGGCTGTTGACTTTCAGGAATAAAATTTGAGTGTGTAAATAACTTTTACATTCTGCAGCATTGCTCAGATTTGTTAGTATAAACTTTCTATTTTTGAAATTTAAAAATAAAATTAAGATGAGAATAGAAAAGCATTCTATTTATTTGTTTTATAGTGAGGTGGTATAGAATAGTTTAAAAACACAGGATCTAATAAGTTAGACTTCCTAAGTTGAAAGACTGGCTCAACTACTTAGGCAAGCTGCTAAACTCTCCATACCTGTTTCCTAGTCTATAAAATGGGTAGAATAAGTAAGGTGCAGAGACAGTGCCTGACACATAATAAACCCTATGTAAGTATATGCTACAGTAAAGTGAAAACATTAACCATATTATTGGGTTGCTAAAGAATTACATAACATAACGCACATAAAGTGTTTAGAACAGAGCACAGTGCATAGCAAGCCCTCAATGAATGACAGCAATTCTTTTTCTTTTCTTCTTTTTTTTTTAATGAGTTAGGGTCCCACTCTGTTGCCCAAGCTGGAATGCAATGGTGCAAATCATAGCTCATTGCAACCTCAGACTCCTGGACTTGAGCAGTTCTCCCACCTCAACCTCCCGAGTAGCAAGGACTACAGGCATGCACCACTATACCCAGCTAACTTAATTTTTTTTTGTAAAGACAGGGTCTCACTATATTGCCCAAGCTAGTCTCAAAATCCTGGCCTCAAGAGATCCTCCTGCCTCAGCCTCCCAACATGCTGTGATTACAGACGAGAGCCAATGTGCCTAGTACAATTTAATACTATTTTTTGAAAAATATTATTTTAAATCTTAGGTAGTAAATACTGAGGTGAGTCAATAAATAACACTTCCTGCCCCTTTTCCTTCTTGAGTTCAGTCACGTAAGCCCGGGGGCTAAAGATAAAAATATCAGCCATATTATTAGCAAAGCTGAAATGTAGAAAATTGTAGAATTCAGGACAGGTAAACTTGCTAATACTATTTCACTGCTGAATCAAACAGATTCACCTACTCAATCATAAGCAGCACCTCCCTGCAGTGTGGTCTTTCCCTATAAAACGTATTACATAGAAGAGGAGAATACAATGTGTGTTCTCTACAACTAAAAGAAAAGGAAACGTCTGAGCTAAACTAGCCCAGCTCCTTCTCCTAAACTCACCAATGAGATCATTCACTTTTCCTTCCCTGGGGATAAATTAGTGAACATCTCTCCACAAGAAAAATGAAAATCTAGGGAAGAGAAAGTTTCCTAAACATTAAATGTATTCATTAATACACTAAATATTTATTGTAATCCTAATTATATGACAGATACTACGCTAGAAGCCCCTCTCCTGGAGCTTATTGAAAATGAGTGGCAATACAGAGGTAAATTAATACATAACTTTTAGGGGAAAAAATGCTATGATAGAGAATACAGGGATGGGGTGTGAGGTGGTAAGCTAATAATCCACACTCTGCCTTCCATGACTGCACTGGTTAGACTTCAAGTAAGCTATAAAAGCAAATATCCTTGTTTTTTCCTATCTTGGGTAGAAAGCATTCAGTGTTTCACCTTTAAGTATGATTTTGTGTTTTTTTGTAGACTTCCTTTATCAAATTGCTATTTAGCACTTGATATGGTTTGGCTGTGTCCCCACCCAAATCTCATTTTGAATTGTAGCTCCCATAATCCCCACATGTCATGGGAGGGACCCAGTGGGAGGTAACTGAATCATGGGGGCGGGTTTTGCCTGCGCTGTTCTCATGACAATGAATAAGTCTCACCAGGTCTAATGGTTTTTTAAAGGGCAGTTCCCCTACACACACTCTCTTGCCTGCCACCATGTAAGATGTACCTTTGCTCCTCCAGGCTGTCCTCCTTAGGAGGACAGCCTGAGCTCAGGAGTTTGAGACCACTCTGGGCAACACGGTGAAACCCCGTCTCCAATAAAAATACAACAATTAGACAGACATGGTGGTGGGTGCCTGTAATTCCAGCTACTCAGGGGGCTGAGGCAGGAGAACTGCTTGAACCTGAGAGGTGGAGGTTGTAATGAGCCAAGATTGCACCACCACACTCCAGCCTGGGCAACAGCGATACTCCATCTCAAAAAAAAAAAAAAAATTTATACACACACACACACACACACACACACACACAGAGCCAGGTTCACGGCCAGGTGTGGTGGCTCATACCTGTAATTCCAGCATTTTGGAAAGTCAACATGGGAGGATGGCTTGAGCACAGGAGTTCGAGCTCAGCCAAGGTAACATAATGAGACTACATAGTGTCTTTACAAAAAAACTTTTTTTAAATAAAAAATATTGCTAGATTCAATTTAGTGATTTCTGAGTCTTTGTTTATGGGGGGCACTTGGCTATACTTTTAATTTTTTCCTAAACTTTCCTTGTCAGGTTTTGGTAGCAGGATTATGCTGTTCTCATAAAATGAGTTGGGAAGTAATCTCAATCTTGTTTTCTGAAAGAGTTTAAGAAGGAAATATTTCCTTCTTAAATATGTGACAAAATTCAAAATAAAGCCATCTAAGGGCTTGGAGTTTATTTATGGGAAGGTTTTTAATTATAAATTCAATTTCTTTAAGAGGTATAGGGTTATTCAGGTTTTCTTTTTCTTCTTATAAGAGTTCTAGTAAGTTATACTTTTCAAGAACTTTTTACATTTCATCTCAGATGTATAATTTATTGGCATTATAGTGATTACAATATTCTTTACTATGCTTTTAAAGTTTGGAGAATCTCTAGTGATGTCCTCTTTCTTATTCCTGATAATAGGTAACTTGTATTTTCTTTCTTTTTTGTCCTAATCAGTATTGTTAAGAGTTTATCAATTTTATTAATGTTTTCAAAGAATGAGCTTTTGGCTTTGCTAACAGGAGACAAAAATCACATCAGTAATTTGAACATGAAAAATTTACAAGAGCAACTCATTTTATTGTGCTTTGCTTTATGGCACTTCTCAGGTATTGTACATTTTACAAATCAAAGGCTAATGGCAACCCTGCACTAAGCAAGTCTATTGGTGTCATTTTCCCAACAGCATGTGCTCACCTGTGTCTCTGTGACACGTTTTATCAATTCTCACAGTATTTCAAACTTTTTCATTATTACGTCTGCTATGATGACCTGTGATCTCTTCTCTTTTTTTTTTAAGAGATGTGGTTTTACTGTATCACCCAGGCCGGTCTTGAACTTCTGGCCTCAAGTGATCCTCCCATTTCAGCCTCCTGAGTAGCTGGCACTACAGGTACCACAGCCACTACACTCAGCTTTTATCAGAGATCTCTGATGTTTCTATTGTAATTGTTTTGGGGTGCCATGAACTGCACCCATAAAAGAAGGTGAACTTAATTGATAAATGTAGCGTGGTCTGTCTGCTCCAACCAGCCTCTCCCCCATCTCTCTCTCCCTTTCCTCAGTTCCTTATTCCCTGAGACATAGCAATATTGAAATTAGGCCAATTAGTAACCCTACAGGGGCCTCTAAGTGTTCAAGTGAAACAAAGAGTCACACATCTCTCACTTTCAACCAAAAGCTAGAAATCAGCTTAGTGAGGATGGCATGTTGAAAGCTGAGACAGGCCAGGCTGGGCACGGTGGCTCACGCCTGTAATCCTAGCACTTTGGGAGGCTGAGGCGGGCGGATCACGAGGTCAGGAGTTCAGACCAGCCTGGCCAACATGGTAAAACCCCATCTCTACTAAAACAAACAAACAAAAAAAACGGGCATGGTGGCGTGTGCCTGTAATCCCAACCTGGGATTACAGGTTGCAGTGAGCCAAGATAGAGCCATTGAACTCCAGCTTGGGCAACAGGGCGAGACTCTGTCTCAAACAAACAAAAAAACAAGAAAGAAAGCTGAGACAGGCCAAAAGCTAGGCCATTTGCACCAAACAGTTAGCCAAGATATCTACGCAAAGGTAAAGTTCTTGAAGGAAATTAAAAGTGCTACTCCAATGAACACATGAATCATAAAAAAACAAAGCAGCCTTAATGGTGATATGGAGACAACTTTAGGGATCTGGATAGAATATCAAACCAGATACAATACTCCCTTAAAGCACAGCCTAATCCAGAGAAAGGCCCTAAGTCTCTTCGATTCTGTGAAGGCTGAGAGAAGTGAGGAAGCTGCAGAAGGAAAGTTGGAAGCTAGCAGAGGTTGGTTCATAAGGTTTAAGCAAAGAAGCTGTCTCCGTAACCTAAAAGTACAAAGTGAAGCAGCAAGTGCTGGGTGGAGAAGCTATAGCAAGTTAACCAGATCTGTCTAATCTAAGATAATGAATTAAGGTGGCTATACTAAACTACAGATTTTCAGTGTTGATGAAGTAGCCTTCTATTGGAAGAAGATGTCATCTAAGACTTTCACAGCTAGAGAGAAAAAGTCAATGCCAAGTCAATGCCAGGTCAGGCGCGGTGGTTCATGCCTGTAATCCCAGCACTTTGGGAAGCTGAGGCAAGCAGACGCTTGAGGTCAGGGGTTTGAGACTAGTCTGGCCAACATGGTGAAACCCTGTCTCTACTAAAAATACAAAAATTAGCCGGGCATGGTGGGGCACACCTGCAGTCCAAGCTACTCAGGAGGCTGAGACAGGAGAATCACTTGAGCCCAGGAGGCGAAGGCTGCAGTGAGTCAAGATTGTGCCACTGCACTGCAGCGTGAGTGACAGAGGAAGACTTCGTCTCAAAAATAAAAAAAGAAGAAAAAGTCAACGTCTAACTTCAAAGCTTCAAAGGACAGGCTGACTTTTTTGTGAGGGGCTAATGTAGCTGGTGACTTTATGTTGAAGCCAATTCTCATTGCCCATTCTAAAACTCCTCGGGCCCTTGAGAATTATGCTAAATCTACTCTGCCTGTGCTCTTTAAATGGAACAACAAAGCCTAGATGACAGCACATGTGTTTACAGCATGGTTTATAAATATTTTAAGCTCTCCGTTGAGACCTACTGCTCAGAAAGAAAGACTCCTTTAAAAATATCACTGCTCACAGACAATGCACTTGGTCATCCAAAAGTTCCAATGGAGATGTATTAGGGAGATTAACATTGTTTTCATTCCTACCAATATAACATCAGTTCTGCAGTCCATGGATCAAAGAGTAATTCTGACTTTCAAGTTTTATTAAGAAACACATTTTGTAAGGCTATAGCTGCCATAGACAGTGATTCTTTTGATGGTCTGAGCAAAGTAAACTGAAAACCTTTGGAAAGGATTCACCATTCTAGATGCCAATAAGAACATTTGTGATTCATGGGAGGAGGTTAAAATATCAACATTAACAGCAATTTGGAAGAAGTTGATTCCAGTCCTCATGGATGACTCTAAGGGTTTCAAGACTTCCGTGGAGGAAGGAACTACAAATGTGGTAGAAATAGCAATAGAACTAAAACTAGAAGTGGAGCCTGAGGATGTGACTGAATTACTGCAATCTCATGATAAAACTTGAATGGATGAGGGCTGCTTTCTATGGATGAGCAAGAAAGTGGTTTCCTGAAATGGAATCTCCTCCTGGTGAAGATGCTGTGAACATCAACAAAATGATAACAAAGGATTTAGGATATTGCACAAATTTAGTTGATGAAGCAGTGGCAGGGTTTGAGAGGACTGACTCCAATTTTCAAAGTTGTACTGTGGGTAAAATGCTGTCAAACAGCATTGCATGCTATAGAGAAATCTTTGGTGAAAGGAAGTCAATTGATGTGGCAAATTTCATTACTGTCTTAAGAAATTGCAATAGCCACCCCAATCATCAGCAACCACTATGCTGATGAGCCAGTAGTCATCAGCATCGAGGCAAGAACCTCCACCAGCAAAAGATTATGACTTGCTGAAGGCTTAAATGATCACTAGCATTTTTTAGCAACAAAATATCTTTAATTAAGGTGTGTATTTTTTTAGTCATAATGCTACTGTACACAGAAAAGACTACAATATAGTATAAAGAAAATTTTTATATATATGCACTGAAAAACAAAAAAAATTGTGACTTGCTTTATTGTGATGTCTGCTTTATTGCAATATTTACTTTATTGTGGTGGTCTGGAACCAAACTTGTAACATCTGCCAGGTATGCCTGTATCAAGAATTGTAATTGTTAGCTACTAAAAGGTGGTCAACAATGACAAGGAATAAAACAGGAGATAAGGCTACACTTCAGTATGGCAGGTAGTAGCCACTAGGCCACGTGTGGCTTCTGAGCACTGAAATGTGACTAGCTGGCATTAAGATGAGCTGGAAGTGTAAAATACACACAAGATTTCAAGAACTTCATATTTTTTTAAAACTCCTTTTATATAGAATATTTTAGATATACTGTGCTGAATAAATCATTAAAATTAATTTCACCTGTTTCTTTTTACTTTTTTAAAGTGGCTATTAGAAAATTTTAAATTTAACATGCTTTCTGTTGGATGGTACTGCTCTAAGGTGTTCAAAAGTACCAACTGCAGAAAGCAGCTGCCACCTCTATGGGGAGGGAAAATAAGCAAGGAATGAATAAAAAAACTTAACAAAAGCTCCCTTCCACTAAGTCACTGAAATTCACGGGTCCGTGCTGCCACAGGAACACACAACCTTCCCTGTAAAGAAACTTACCAGAGGGCAGTGACCAAAACTGTTTCATACCAATAACCTGCTGGTTGGCTGGGAAACTTCCTGGCAGGTATGGGCTAACTGGAGGTGATCTGTAGAAGCTGTCCACCAGGTGGCATAGAAACTTATCAGCGGATATAAGTAGGCTTACACAGAAATTCACCAGAGGGTGTATGTAGGCTGCAGCTGGTTCAGAAGGGCTGCTGAGGTGAATGCTACTGACCCTCCTGCATACTCATCTGCTGGCCCAGGGGAAAAAAGCACAAGTATATCAAGAAGAAAAGTTCTCTCCTGCTGTGACCTTGCAGAGCACCACCAACAATGTCTTTTGATAAAGCTTAATATCTAGCCAGCTGGCAAAGGAGAAATGTTTACAGTGTCCAGCTCCAGTATCACACAGTAGGGCAAGGTAGGTTTGGTGCTAAGAAATAATAAACTAATTAATGTATACCGATTTTCTTTATTGTTTTCTATTTCACTGATTCCCATTCCTCTTTATTTTTTGTTTTCTTTTTACTACCTACTATTGGTTTAAAGTGTTCTTTTTCTATCTTTAAGGTAGAAACTTAGTTCTTGATTTTTCCTTTTCTAATATAATATTGAAATATTATATTAGAAAAAATATTAATTTTCCTCTAAGCACTGCTTTAGCTGAATTCTGTAAATTTTGATATACAGTCTTCCCTTTATCTGCAAGAAATTGGTTCCAGGACCCCCTGTGGATACCAAAATTCATAGATGCTCAAGTACCTTATATAGAATGGTGTAGCATTAGAATATAACCTGGTGTGTCAATATATATATATATTTTGTGTTTCTTTTCTTTTTTTTTTTTTTTGAGACAGAGCCTTACTCTGTCGCGCAGGCTGGAGTGCAGTGGTGCAATCTCAGCTCACTGCAACCTCCTGGGTTCAAGCGATTCTCCTGCCTCAGCCTCCTGAGTAGCTGGGATTATGGGTGTGCACCACCATGACTAGCTAATTTTTGTATTTTTAGTAGAGACAGGGTTTCACCATGTTGGTCAGGCTGGTCTTGCGCTACCAACCTTGTGATCTGCCAGCCTCGGCCTCCCAAAGTGTTGGGATTACAGGCGTGAGCCATCATGCCCAGCCTTTTAGAGACTTCGTTTTCTCAATTCTCTAATGGGTTCAAACAAAATAAGAGAAAAAAAAAAAAAAAAAAAACCTCTATAATTCTGTGTCATATTCACTTTCATCTCATTGTTAATATGGGAAACAATGATCTATTGTGAGTTTTTACATCTTAACCAGAGATGGAAGTCCCTAGCTACTCTTCTTTTTTTTTTTCTTTTTTTTTTGAGACAGGGTCTCGCTCTGTTGCCCAGGCTGGAGTGCAGTGGCATGAATATGGCTCACTGCAGCATTAACCTCCTGGGTTGAAGTGATCCTCCCACCTCAGCCTCCTGAGTAGCCAGGACCACAGGCAAGCACCACCACACACAGCTAATTTTAAAAAATTTTTGTAGAAATGGGGTCTCAGCATGTTGTCCAGGCTTATCTCCTTGTAAGAGCAGGTTTTTATTTTAAGCAACACGTAGTTACCTTTAAATTTCAATACTTGGATTTAACAGTAAGACTGCAAATAGCACCAACATATTTTCATTTGAGTAACTGGATATTCACTTTGCAATTTTTTTTTTAGAGAGGGTCTTGCTCTGTTGTCCAGGCTGGATTAGAGTGGCATGATCTCAGCTCATTGCAGTCTCAACTTTGCAGGCTCAAGTGATCCTCCTACCTCAGCCACTGGAGTAGCTAGGAGTACAGGTGTAGGCTACCATGCCCAGCTAATTTTTAAAATTTTCTGTAGAGACAGAGTCTCACTATGTTGCCCAGGCTGGTCTCAAACTCCTAGGCTCAAGCACTTGGCAATTTTAAGCACTAATATTTGTATCTATTTTTGTGTATTACAATTACTCGTTAATCAGAAAGGAGTATGAACAACTAAATGAATATAAAGTTCTTGGCTTGGCGTGGTGGCTCACACCTGTAATCTCAGCACTTTGGGAGGCCAAAGCAGGCAGACCACTTAAGGTCAGGAGTTCGAGACCAGCCTGGCCAACATGGTGAAACCTCATCTCTACTAAAAATACAAAAATTAGCTGGGCACAGTGGCACACTCCTGTAGTCCCAGCTACTCAGGAGTCTGAGGCATGAGAATCACTTGAACCCAGGAGGTGGAGGTTGCAGTGAGCTGAGATTGTGCCACTGCACTCTAGTCTGAGTGACAAAGTGACACTTGGTTTCAAAAAACAAAAACAAAAACAAAACAAAAGAAATAGAACTCCCAAACAATTAAAAAAAAAGTTCTGAAGTCATAATTAATATACTGTGAAAATAATTAAGAAATGTAAAATTTGATAGTAAAACTAAAAGTTGTAAAGCACATATGTCCTAGGAGAAGGCATTTATTTTCAAATTGACAGTAAATTAAACAGTATAATTACATAAAAATGTTAAGCTACCTCAGAAAATAATCCAAATACAAAGAAGTAAAACTCTAAAAATTTCCATCCATCCATCCATCATCCTTTCCTTCTGTTTCATAACTCTAGTCTTAGGGTCTAAACTACTATTTATATACTGAAGAGTCCTAAATTTAGTCCAGACTTCTCCCTGAGCACTAGACTTGAATGCCTTCTCAACATGTACACTAAGATGCCTAAAAGGCATCCCAAATTTAAAATTTATAAAACGAACTCCTTATTTTTCCCTTAAACTTGTTCCTCCATAGTCTTTGTTATTCCATTAAATGGGAATCCATCCTACCATGTGTCCAGGCTAAAAACTTAAGAGTCATCCTTGACTCTCATATATCTCATACAGGCAAACCTTATAGCCTCTATTTAAAAAATATATCCAAAACCCTACCACTTCTCAACACCTCTATAGCTACCCTGGTCCTGGTCATCATCATCTTATTCCTAAGTAACTGCCATGGCTTCCTAACTGATCTTTCTGCTTCTTCCTCTACAATACTTTCAACCCCCTGTGTATTCTCCACAAACAGTCAGAGAAATTCTTTTAAATCATGAGTTAAATCATGTCACTCTTCTACTCAAAACTCTCCAATGGCATCCACTTCAGTCCGAGTAAAGGCTGAAGTTCCTAACATGATTATAGAGCCCTATGATCTGGCTTCCAGCCACCTCTCTGACGCCATTTCTTCTTTTCACTCACTGTGCCCTAGACACTGGCCTTCTTGTTGTTCCCTAAACAAATCATGCACATGTCTACTTCAAGGCCTTTGCTAACTGCTGTTTCCTCTGCCTTCCATGCTCCTTCCCCATGTTTCAGTTAGCTTAGTGGAATTATTAATTCTCAAAATTCTGTCAGGTAACTGGATAGTTCTTTTATTGGTTTCACTTGGATCTGCTCATGAGGCTGTAATTCACTGGCAGCCTGGCTGGGGCTGGAGTGCCTAAGATAGTCAAACACACATCTCAGACTTTGATGTTGGCTGTTGTTTGGTCCAATCTCTGTATGTGGCCTCCCAAAGTTAGATATTCTACCCCAGGCTTTCTTACATGATAGATGGAGCATCCTAAGAGGGGAAAAGTAGAAGTTGAAAGGTCGCTTAAGGCCTAGGATTTAGAATTCACAATGTCTTCTTTGACACTTGGTTAAAACAAGTTATAAGGGCAAGTCAGGTTAAAGGGGGTAGGGAAATAAATGCTACCTTTTGAAGGAAAGAGCTGCAAAATATTGTGGATATGATATACCACACCCCAGATGCATGGCTCACTCCTTTCATGTTTGCTCAAATGTCACCTTATCAGTGAGGCCTTCTATGATTCCACATAAAGTAACTAACTTTCCCTCACCTTGACATTTACTATCCCACATTTTACTCTTCTCTATAGCACGCATCACCACCTGACATTGTACATTTACTTATTTGTTTACCATCTGTCTCCTTCCACTACAGTGTAAGCACCATGAAGATAGAAATTTTTTGTTTGTTTCACTACTGTATCTCCAGTACCTCGGACACAGCCTTGTATATAGCAGGCACTCAATTAGTATCTGTTGAATACATTCTATCAAGTATGTGTCATGAATTAATAAAGCAAGATCCAAAGTAACTTAAAAAAGCATAATATAAATTTTACTGTTGAAAAATGGTGGCTTTATATGTTCTTTTATTCTGTGATTTTGAACAAAACATTTTATAATGCTTCAGTGTGGCCATCTATAGACTTTAGCCATGTGTCTCTGTTTCTTAGATATAATGAGGCCGGGCACAGTGGCTCATGCCCGTAATCCCAGCACTTTGGGAGGCCAAGGCGGGTGGAGACTCCTGGATCCTGAAGCCAGGAGTTTAAGACCAGCCTGGTCAACTGGTGAAACCCTTTCTCTGCTAAGAATACAAAAATTAGCAAGGTATGGTGGTGCATGTCTATAATCTTAGCTACTTGGGTGGCTGAGACACAAGAATGGCTTGAGCCTGGAAGGCAAAGGTTGCAGTGAGCCAAGACAGCACTACCGCACTCCAGCCCAGGCAACAGAGCGAGACTCTCTCTCAAAAAAAATAAAAAACAGAAATAATCAAAAAAAAGAAATAGATATGAGAATGTTTTTTAAAAATCTAGATATTAATTATGCACCTAGTCTCTAAAACCAATAATTTAAACTCCTTATTAGAAGTTTCTGCAGGGCCTAGAAAAAGTCACCTTGTTAGCCTATATTAAGTCAAAGTTTAACTTAGAAAAAAAACTAAGTAAAAAAACGCCAGAAAAAATGATGATAGTTTATTAGATATATATGTGTTTACTTATGTGTGTATAAAAATGTTCTGACCCATTCCTGAATCTACTCCTTATAAACAGAATAAATTGAGTGAATGACACAGAAGAAAGATACATACTAGGGGAGATATCAGTACTGGAGCCACTGCCACAACTATCCCAATTAACTAAGGGCACTGTTACCAGGTCTAAACTAGTCTTACCTCCAATGTGGAAAACCAGATTAATTACCTATTAAAAATCCCACTACTTCCTGTACTAGAATCATATTAAGACCTGAGACACTAATTAAGTGACTCAGCTAGTTAATGACAGAAGAATCTTCTCCCTCAGAGAAACTGTGGTTCTGATGGTTAGGGTGAAGGTGGGGGATGATATGCTTTTAATTGTATATCCTTTCAGCCTTTTTTTCCTAAAAAAAAAGACACATGCATGTTGAACCTATAAGCAAAAAGTAAAAATCAAAACATTAATTCAATAAAAAAGGAATTAATTCCCTCTATGGCTCTAGATATGGTAAATAAATCTAAAAGGAAGTTTTCATAAATGGCATTTTATACAGACTACTATATGCAGCTAAAGAAAAAATCAGAATAAAATAATAAGTACTATATGTATATGTATGTGTTCATGTATTTGTATATTATGGCCCATGTGGAAACCCTCTGCCAAATTGATAAGATAGGACATCATTTAAATACAGAAGATAGTTTGGCCCAATAATGTGCTATTCTAGGCAGAAGAAATCTCAAAACAAAGAACACTCGCTGGTTTGAAAAACGTTGGTTCAAAACAAGTAAATAAGAATTTTATTATTTTAAAGTAACTAGGGTTAGGTGCTATGGCTCATGCCTGTAATCCCAATGCTTTAGGAGGTTGAGGGAGGAAGATTGTCTGAGGCTAGAAGATTGAGACTAGCCTGGGCAACACAGCAAGACTACCAAAAAAAAAAAAAAAAAAAAAATTAGCCGAGTATGGTGGTATACAACTGCAGTCTTAGCTATTCAATTCTGTAGTCCTAGGATCACCTGAGCCCAGGAGTTTGAGGCTGCAATGAGCTACGATGGCACCACTGCACTATAAGCGGGGCAACAGAGCGAAACTCTGTCTCCCTGGCCCCAAACAAAAAAAGGCAACTCCACTTAGGATTCATTTTATTTATACCAAACAGATTTAGAGATAGGGTTGAAACAATTATCCACACACACTCTTACACACGAGTTGCTGATAAATTATTATCATTGCTTCTGATATGCTTTCTTGTTAGAACTCTCCCAAATACATAGGTTAAATTCTAAGTTGATGTATTACAGTTGTGAACACTCTTTAATGAATGTAAATTTTCACTAACATTAAATGTGTCTTTCATACAAGCAAAAAAAAAAAAAAAAAAAAGGGCTAAGTAATGTTAATTTGATTCCCAGCACTGGGGATTGATCTTCTCATTCACAGAAAGGAGCTGTTCCCTTCTACATTAAGAAATACAAATAGAAACATTGCTATTTCAAAATCTGATGAATCAAATGCTTCAAGAAAAAGCAGATACACATTTATAAAGTCTAATAGTTGATATGGTTTGGAATCTATGTTCTCACCCAAATCTCAAGTTGAATTATAATCCCCAGTGTTGGAAGTGGGGCCTGGTGGGAGGTGATTGGATCATGGGGGCAGATTTCCCCCCTTGGTGCTCTGATTGTGAGTGAGTGCTTGCAAGATCTGTTCTTTTTTTTTTAAGTGTGGCACCTCCCCACTTCTTCTCTCTTCCTCCTGCTCTGGCCATGTGAAGTTCTCACTTCCCCTTCACCTTCCACCATGACTGTAAGTTTCCTGAGGCCTTCCCAGAAGCCACTATGCTTCCTGTACAGCCTGCAGAATCGTGAGCCAATTAAATCTCTTTTCTTTATAAATTACCCAGTCTCAGATATTTCTTTGCAGCAATGTGAGAATGGACTAATACAGTAATAAACAGGAAGAGATGAATATAAAAAGGGCAATGAGGAAACTCAGTTTCTGGTCTGGGCATTTCCATGAGCTAGTTGTATGATTTTGGGCAACTCATTTACTCTCTAGGCCTAATTTTTTTCATTTCGAAAAATGGGAAGAAAAAAATAATAGGTATTTTAAACATTTTTAAAGATTTTTAAGCTCCTACTAAGTTTTTTAAAAAGCACTACAGTGCCAGGCACGGTGACTCACACCTGTTACCCCAGCACTTTGGGAGTTCGAGGCAGGTGGATCACCTGAGGTCAGGAGTTTGAGACCAGCCTGATCAACATGGTGAAACCCTGTCTCTACTAAAAGTACAAAATTAGCCAGGCATGGTGGCATGCGCCGGCAATCCCAGCTACTCAGGAGGCTGAGGCAAAAGAATCACTTGAACCCAGGAGGCAGACGTTGCAGTGAGCCGAGATCGCACCACTGCACTCTAGCCTGGGCGATAAGAGCGAGACTCCATCTCAAAAAAAGAAAAAAAAAAAAAGCACTACACGTTCTGTATTATTGGTAAAATGTCCATTGTTACAACCCTTTGACCCAGAAAGTCTTCTAAGAATTATCTCACAAATGTACTGGCCCATGTGAGCAAAGATTCATAAATGTGGACAAGTATGTTCACTGGCATTTGTATTAACAAAAGGCCTACAGAGAAAATAATTAAACGTTCAGTAGAAAGCTAGTTTAAAAAATTATAGCCATCTACAAAATGGAATACTATGAAGTCACCTGAAAGACTGAGGAAATGATATGGAACAACTTCTATATGGATATGTGAATAAAGCATGGCAGAGAATGGCGTGTATCGTGTGTCATTTCAACTTTTAACAAAGGGGATAGTAACACAGACACAAACACATGGATATGTGTGTGTGTGTGTGTGTGTGTAATATGCACACACACACAAAAATTCTTTTTTTATGCAAAAAATATTTCTAATTGGATACACAATAAACTGGAATTGGATACATAAGAAACTGGTAGTAGTTGTTGCTTCTGGGAGGGGAACTAGCAGTTTAAGGTAGAAGAAAGATTGAACTTTTCATTGTAAACTATTTTCCCACCGTCTGATTTTTACCACGTGTAGCTTTTTCATTAAAGAAAAAAAAACCCACAAAAATTTTACCTGAAAATACTTATATTCTCTACACCTTAAATTAGCCAAAAAACCTTATTTACCAAATATGTAATATTCTCTGAGAAAATATTGTTTTATGCAAATATTTTTCAAATTACCTTGAAAAGCCTGGGAAACACATCTGCTGGTTGTCCACGAATCACAAACAGACGGGAGTTTAATTTTCGTAGATTGGCATCAAGATCCTCAAGACACTGAAGCAAAAATCTAGAGAGAAGAAAATATTATTTAAATTATTAAAAATATATATTTAGAAGACATAAATTATTACAAAATCATGTTATTCTAAAAGTTGAAATGCCAACCTATCATCTTATTACCTCTTATTGATATATAAATTACTTTTTCCAAAAACCATACTAATATATATTTTTTAATTACAGCACAAATTACCTAGTATTTTAATGAAATACTGAATAAAATCACTAATTTTCATTAAATAAAAGTGACTTAGCAAAAATTTAATTTGTGAACATAAAAACATATAAAGAAGTATCAAAGCAATTAAAGAAATTGGTTTCATTATTTAAACTTGATGAAATACTTTCTACACGAAAATGGCTTTTCATATAGAAAGGAAAACTTGAAAAATCTAGAATATCTGCTACTGGGGGGAAAAAACCAGAAACATCCTATATAATGAATAAGCAAGTGAATAAGAATATCATGGTAAAAAGGAATCTGAGGGGACAAAAAAAAAAAAAAGAATATGAGTACTTTTCTGTAATATTGTAATCGTTTAAGAGATTGAAATCATAATGCCCATTTTCAAGTTTCTAATTTATTAAAAAAGAAACTAATAATAAGTAGATGCCAAATTATGTGGTTATTAATTCTCTGAGTGTAGAAAATGCCAGATTAACTTATAAAAATAAGAAAAGGTTTCATGGAGCTGGGGTGGAGATTATAGCTTTTTTCAATGAAGTAAGTAGTAAAAAGGCTTACACATGGCAGACATCTAGGAAAATTCTGGGACAGTACCAGGAGACTGCTTACTTTGCATCTTCTGTTGTGAAGAAATGGAACATTCCCCAAGAGCAAATTTAAAAGAGATATCACCCATGGAAGGTCCAATCTTATTATTTGACTCATACTAATTTTCATCTAGATTCTGTTCTTTTCAGCTGGACATATCTTATTTCCTATTTTGCTTCTTTTATGTTCTTGATCTTAAGGTTAAGTATTTATCTGTCTTTTCCACAGGCCACATGGTCTTTCAGAATAGTGATTATGTCTTACTTGTGAAGAGGAGTGATTAAGAAGCAGGGAAATGCATATTCTAGAAGTGTACTATCTAATATGGTAACCAAAAGCCACATGTAGCCATTTAAATTTAAGTTAGTTAAATTTAAAAATCAGTTCCTTAGTCACACTTGCCACATTTCAAGTCCTCAACAGCCACATGTATCGCTGGTGGCTACCATACTGAACAGTATAGCTACAGAACATTTCCATCATTGCAGAAAGTTCTACTGGACAGATTGTTCTAAAAAGTTGCTCGGTCTAGATCATTTTGTTCTCTTAACCGATTCCGATCCCATCGTTTCACTAAATAAGTCTTGTTGATTTTTTACAACTGTAGTTATTAGTGACATAAATACACTAATCAGGTCTGACACTTCTTCCTCTTTAGGAGCACCATCTTCCTCTTTAGGAGCACAGCTTGAAGAGTCACAGTGCTATATTTTTATGAGGATGTTAAAGACATCCCACCATTTCACCTTAAGAAATCTCATGGGTTTCCAAGTAGGAGGCAATCCTTTCTATCCCCACATTTATATTTTATCACATCCCTTTTCTGCCTTGGTTTGTAGTCACCTCCCCAACACCTGATCCCCATCTTAACCCACCCACTACCAATGTACAAATACTTCAGGGGAGAAGACTGTTGTTGTTAGATGGATAGTGATATAAAAGCATCGGAGTTTAATAAAATTATCTCCAACTATGAATAATTTATCATGTCTGGTAATAAACGTTTGTTGGGAAGCATCTAATTTTATGTATTTGCTTGGCAAGAGGAGTTACTAGACAGAACAAAGATGAAAAAGTTTTTACACGGATCAAAAATTAAGAAGTTGAAAGAACTAGCAATTTTAAGTTTTCTTAAATTGAAACAGTACAAAACTTAAATGTCCTGGAGGGGTAATCTAAGGCAATAATAATCCCCTAATCTCTGTTGCAACATTAGTTTCAAAATCTTCCCCACCAGAAATGAGGAAGAACTGAGAACAGCAAGAGTTCTCCATGTTCAACTTTTTGGTCAAAACGATTCTATGTGGTACAAGAGTTCAATGACAGTAAGATGGGAAAAGAAAATAAACCCAAAGGACATGATTAATTCATAAAATGAAGAATTAAGTATGACTGATAATTAATAACCTTTCCCTTTCTTAATAGGCTGAATAAGCATTCTTAATGCCTTTAATAAACTTTTTTTTTTTTTTTTTGAGACAGGATTGTGCTCTGTTGCTAAGGCTGGAATGCAGTGGTGCAATCATGGGTCACTGCAGCCTTGACTTCTCCCACCTAAGACTCTAGAGCGACTGGGACCACAGACATATGCCACCATGCCCAGCTAATTTTTGTAGTTTTTGTAGAGGTGGGGGTCTCCCCACGTTGTCCAAGCTGGTCTTGAACTCCTGGCCTCAAGTCGTCCTCCCACCTCAGCCTCCCGAAGGGCTGGGATTACAGGCATGAACCATCACAGGCCTGGCCTTAATAAACATTATATGAACCAAACAAATGCACAGAATGATATGGACTAAAGTAATGTGGTGCAATGGGAAAAGTTTTGAAACCTAAGAATTTTGTTTTGGTACTTCAGGAAACAAAGGACTAAAAGCTGTATTGAAGTATGGTGTTCTTCTTCCACAGATATAATTTACATCTCTCATTTCACATAAAAGTTACATAGATTTAAAAAATAGAAGAACTTAAAAAATAATATAGGTACTTTGTAATCAAATATTTTAAGTAGAAAAGATCTGAGAAGAAAAGCAAAAGAGAAGGCTAAAGTAGAACACACTATGATGCTATTCTTTGTTATAAAGCTTTTAAAACTACTTGCATATATTACTTTGATAAAATAAAATTTACATTGCATGTATCTACTTTTGTTTATATGTGCACAAGAAAATAATTGGAAAAATACTTACCAAACTATTAATCATACCTCCCCCTTAGGAAGTGGGGGTTTGAGATAGGAGTGAGAAAGAGAGAAACAAACACATTTTTTTAACTTCATAAAAAAGTTAAAAATTGATAATTAGCATACATTTCTTCAAAGTAGAAGAAAAATGAGATATGCTATATATGTTTCTGGTTTAATATATGGTGAATATCTTTTCGAGGCAATGGACATACTTCTACAGCACCAATTTTCATAGTTTCATAGTACTCCATTGCACAGACGTCCTATAATTTAACAAGTCTATCAACAAATTACTATCCTTAAATCAATCCTGAAAAGTCCTATCTAGTCTCCTCATCTGTAAAATTGGGACAGTAATAGGACCTGTCTCATAGCATTGTTCGTGAGAATTAAATAAATTAACTATGTGAAGCTCTTAGAATAGTGCCTGACCACAGTAAGTACAATTATATACTATTACTTTTTAGTGTTCTCCTTCCTTTTCACTTCTATTTTTGCTACAATAATTCTAGTTCATATTATCTCTTGCTTGTATTTACTGCAATGCCTTAAAATAGATCTGCCTACTAACAATCTCTCTCCGTTCTAATTCATTTTATACGCAATTCCAAATCTTCATGAGGCACACTTTCCTATACAAAGGTTTTCAGTGACTCAATCCTTATACAATACACAACAAATTATTTTGCTTGGCTACTAACCTAGGGTTCTAGGATGATTTCCTACCTCACACCCCTTTCTCACACCAAATCAAACTTCTCTTTCACCACACATTCAATCTCCTGGCCCTTTCCTTGGCTTGTAGTACCTTTCCCAATTCCCATCCCTTTAAGTTCATATCCCATTAACCTTAAATCTTCTAGCTGAAAGTCACTTCTATATCTTCTGAACCTCTGAGGTGCATGACGTCCTTCAGAGGATGAAAAAATTTTACCTCTATATAATATATACATATATATAAAATAAATAATATATTTTATATATATATAAAATAAAACCTCCTCCTGATGGATTTCAAATTAAGTCAGTCTCTCCCCCTCTCTCTCTTTCTGAGACAGGGTCTTGTTCTGTCACCCAGGTTGGAGTGCAGTGGCACGATCTCAGCTCACTGCCTCCACCTCCCAGGTTCAGGCAATTCTTGTGCCTCAGCCTCCCAAGTGGCTGGGATTACAGCAGTATGCCACCACACCTGGCTAATTATTTTTGTATTTTTAGTAGAGATAGGGTTTCACCATGTTGGCCAGGCTGGTCTTGAACTCCTGACCTCAGGTGATCCACCTGCCTCAGCCTCCCTGAGTGCTGGGATTACAGACATGAGCCATCAGGCCCTCTAACTACAGTTTTCTTAACCTCTATTTTGGTTTCTATATTTGGCAAATAAATCTCATTACATGCCTTGTATAATTTGTTGAAAAGATTAGAAACAGGATTAAATGACGTAGTAGGGGTCTTGTATAACTGCTAAAAGGATTAGAAGCCTCATAAAATCACCTAGTAGAGTCTCTAGTACATGATAGCTATGTATCAAACAGAAGTTGTTATTTTCCCTTGAGAATAATTCCTGTTTTTTGTTTTTTTTTAAAGAAACACCCCATGCATTTCTATGTGTAAATACTTGGGCATGACAAAAGAAAACATGAATTAGCTGGATGCCTATACCTGTATATAGAATTACTTTGAACTCATAACTTCATCTGAATGTGACTTTGAACTACGATTTCAAGGAAACCTTTCCCAGTAGCAAGGTCAATGTGACTATGAATATTATAAAACAAAGTACAATGCAATTAAGACTCAACTAATCTCTAAGCATATAATTTTTCCTTGATAATACCTCCAACAGCCCAGGTTCAAAGTATCAACTCAGTGATGGGTGTGATTTCTTTTTAATGCTGAATAAATAATGTTACTTCAAAACTATACAAAATCTAATGCTCAATCCTCTACCCTTAACTGGAAAAAGGATTAGATCTGTTAGAGTTCAGATTCAGTGTGTTCCAAGGAACACACCAAGTTCAACCTTAATGTAATAGAAATGCATGTGCTCTGGGACGCTCAATATTGAATGAATGATTTATTTTTAATATATTCCACTGAAAATACATACGATATCATCTTAATAGGAACATACTTTCATACCTTCTCCAATTTGGCATATATATTATTTTCTTGAACTACACGCATTTGAAGGCTCAGTTAATAATGCTATTAACTACATACAACAGATTGCTTTTTAAGTAGACCAAATGATAGTAAAACTTACTACATTACATCCCTTCATATAACTATACTGCCTACATAGAAGCACAGTCCTCATATTATTTAATTACAATACTGAATGCACCACTTTAAAATAAATTGAAGAGATACTAGGTGACAAAATATATTTCTTCACTTTAAACATTTTAAGGATGTTTTTTTCCTCCAGAGATCACTATCTATTGCTATTATTTTAAAAATTATATGCAGTAAGCTTCCTTATACCACTTCCAAAAGATGACTTCAGCATGAATCAACAGAAATATTTTCCTAAAGTAGGTCATTGCTATAGCAACCAGTGGACGGTTTAGTATACTCCGTCACAATGACCTACTTTCCAGTCTGTGCTAGAACAGCTTTATATAACTAGAATTTCTAGTTCTGTCTATGAAACAGTCCAAAAAAGGCAATGGTAAGATACAACATAATCCTATTGCTGCTGAAAACAAGGCATTAAGAACTAACATGTATTATACCAGAGTAAAGCCATGTGGTTCCGTATGCTAGTTTGTAAAATATATCTTACACACTCAGCAACAAAAACTACACTTACAGTATCTAAACAAGAACAACTCATTGCTGACCCCAAAGAACTGATGCAAAGAATATAAACTAAAATCACTAAAACTACAAGAATAACCTTATTATCCACATAAAACAAGAGTTAAATGTAGAAAAAAATTAAAGTTCTGTATACACTATCACAAAGAAAAAAAATGGAGATTCTCAGTCATTAACCAGTCTGTTATATTTTATTAGAGATTTAAAAAATATAACAATTTGTGTCTGTGTAAATTTAATAAAGTTTACATATGCTCTTTTTTCTGGTTTGTAACAAATTTTTAGTGTTTTCATCTAACTTAATTCTATTTAAATTGTCTGGATATTTGTGATACACATTCTCCCTGAAGATAAGAGTTTAATGTTCAATAAAGATGAAATATATCTTTTAAAAGCAAATTTTGCATTTGCCAGACTCTAAAAGCCATAAACCAGTAGACCTGTATCACTTTTTATAACTAATATTTTGCAATGCCCTCTTTTAAATCCTGAAATAAAAGACCTAGATAATATAACATATCCATACACACAATTTTAAAGCATTAATATAATGCTTTAATTGAAACATACAGGAGAAATTAAAGAAAAGTCATTTATATTTTAAAAAGAAATAACATGTACTTCTAGAGGTAAATACATGAGCACGATATAAGGAGACAATGAATTAAAACTCAATGTCCACACCTACATATAGAATCATTTTAAATTTAACAGCTATAAAACAGACTAATACAGTTGTGTTACTAGTGACTCAAACACCATACACCATGAGTGATACTGTCTTTGGTGATGCGATTTTCTTAAATATTGACCAAGACAGTAAAGTTCAGAAAAAAAGCAAAGTACAATATTTCCTTTATTTATATAGGTGATAAATGCATTCCAGGAAAACTCAGTGTATGTTAAAATTGTGTTTAAAAAACCCTACTGTTTATACATAAAGACTTAGTCTCTAGGTTCAGAACACTATGAATAAGTTTTTCACTTACATTAAACATCTGGAAGAACATTTGAAATTTATGTGAAACTCAGAAAAACTATTTTATTTACTTATTTATTTTAGAGATAGGGTCTCATTATGTTGCCCGGGCTGGTCTCAAATTCCTGGAATCAAGTGATCCTCCCATCTCGGTTCCTGAATAGCTGGAACTACGTGCATGCACACTATGGCACCTAGAGACAACTATTTATTTTGAGGGATTACTGTGAGTACTGAAAGAAATCTTCCATTCTTGGCCTCTCCTTACTAATTCCACTAGCACCTTCCGGACACAGTGGCTCATGCCTGTAACCCCAGCACTTTTGGGAGGCCAAGGTGGGTGGATCGCTTGAGCGCAGGAGTTCGAGACCAGCCTGAGCAACATAGGGAGACCTCATCTCCACAAAAAATACAAAAAAAACTAGCCAGGCATGGTGGCGCATGCCTGTAGTCCTAGCTACTTGGGGTGGGCTGAGGCAGGAGGATCAATTGAGCCTGGGAGGTTGAGGCTGCACTGAGCTGGCTGTGATCATGCCATTGCACACTGTACTCCAGCCTGGGCGACAGAGTGAGATCTTGCCTCAAAAAAAAAAAAAAAAAAAAAAAAAAAAATCAATCATTATGACAAACAAAAATTCCTCTACAAAATTTCTAAAATGCCTTTGAAGGAGTGATACTGTTAATTACTTCTATAATTTCAATCACTGATTTGAGTCATACAAAGATAAATGAGGTTCCAGTACTCACAGAGCTTAAAACCTAAAAAAGGAACCTGAATATGTATATTATGTACATAAACACTACAGAACTGGCTATGGTAGAATACAACATATAAAATACAAATAGATATCACTAATGTGCTCTGAAAAATCAGGTGGGAGAAATCATTTCTGGATTTTTCTTTCCCTGTTTTGATATGGGGAGCGGCTTAGGCAAAAATTTCAAGGATGTGGTGGTGATGGTAGGCAGTGACCCTGAAGTATCAATACAATAGCTCGAGATAAGGAAGGAGAATTAAAGGCCACTGGACTGTAGCCTGCAACTAGGCCTTGTTCACCACTTCCCACTGTCCAATTCCTGACATACAGCAGGAGTTCAATAAATATCTATCTAATGACTAAATAAATTAATGAAAGTAGAAGAAAGTGATTTTAAAGGCTTGATTCAATAGTCAATGAAGAAGGAACATAAATGGGAAATAATATTCTCTGAATGTCTATTGTGCTGGATACTTTACATATATTATATTCCCAAAAACTTTACAAGGTATCTCATTTTTAAAATGATGGAATCTGAAACTCACCAAGGACACTTCCAAACCCAGGTAAACAATGAAGCAGAAAATTTAATCTGGATGTCTCTGACTCCAAACCACAGTGCTCTTTGTACTACATAATGCGACTTTCCTACAGAATATGTAATAATCTAAGATGTTTTAGGAAAATTAATTTGACAGCTTTAAGAACATTAACAATGACTAGAATATAGTTTTTGTCCTCAAGCTGAGGAACAGGCGTGTGTATCAATTAAGAAGAATTTAGGATATACCATGGTAACAAATCAGTCAAAACAGGTCTCATGACCAAGTTAGTCCTTGAAAAGGTAGGAAAGCATAATTTTCTTGCAGGAAGGGACACTGAATAACAGTGTACAGTAATGATGTCTACCACAATATCTGAGCATTGATATTATGTGCCATGTGATACATTTTATTATGAAGAATGTATTATGGCAGCCCAGAAGAAACTTAACTGTGTGGGGGTGGGGAAGGGGGCAGGGGAAGGCACAAAGAAGAAAAGATTTGAGTAGCGTTTAGAATTAATAGGTGTTGCTTAAGGTGATAAAGCAGAAATGGGCAACCAAAGCAGAAAAAATAGTATGTATTCTTGGAGAATGGCATAAAAACCCGGGAGGCGGAGCTTGCAGTGAGCTGAGATCCGGCCACTGCACTCCAGCCTGGGCGGCAGAGCGATACTCCGTCTCAAAAAAAAAAAAAAAAAAAAAAAAAAAAAAAATCACAGAAACTCAAAAAGAGCTAGGGGTTGGGGGTACCTGGGGAAGGACTGTAACTATTATGCTTTCTATACTAAGGATGTATATTCTCTTCAAAACAAGCCTTAACATTTAAAACATATTCAAATCAATGTCAAAACAAACCTGTTATCAACTTCTGTTGTTGACAGTACACCGGATTAAGATATCCTAACAGAAATAACTAACAAACTGAGAAACAACAACAACAAAAGAAAAGTTCTTAAAATAATTCACTGGGTTGTCCAAAAAGCAAGAAGACATAATAGGTCACAGGAAGCTAAAGTCAGTTGTAGCCCTGGGGATCTCTGCAGAGCCCTCGGAACTCTGAGCTTCATCTGGGTTGAAGAGGACAGAAGACAAAGCCCAAGGCCCACCCAAAGGAAGCTAATAACAGATTCAATATAAAGCGGGCTTCCAAAAGCTTTAGTAAATAAGGCACAAATCCTTTTTTTTTTTTTTTTTTTTTTTTTTTTTTTTGCTTATTATACCCATACTGCTCTGAAAGATAAAAATCTTAAGTCACAGATGAGGACTACAAGGAAACTTATCTGTCTCTAGCCAGTTTGGGTTGAAAGAAAATAAAATCTCTCCCTGAATGGAAAGGAAAAACAAGTAACTTTACAGTAGTGAATACTGGCAAGTACTACCTTAACCACACAATCAGAGCCAACATCACTAGGTCAATCATGTTGATATTACGTTCACTCTGACTTGATGTGATGAGAAAACAATTTCACCTCTGTGGTATTTTCCCCCAAATCCCTAGTTTAATTATAAAAAAAATCAGAGAAACCCAAATTGAGGGCCGTTCTACAAAAACATTTGACCAGTACTCAAAACCACAGAGGTCATAACAAATAGAGAAAGCCTGAGAAACTGTTACAGAGGAGACAAAAGAGACATATGACTAGATGCAGTGTGGTATTCTAGATGGGCCTGTGGAAAAGAAAAACTTAGTGGAAATCTGAATAAAGTCTGGAGTTTAGTTAGTACTATGGTTTCTTTTTCTTTTCTTTCTTTCTTTCTTTTTTTTTTGAGATGGAGTTTTGCTCTTGTTGCCCAGGCTAAAGTGCGGTGGCGCTCATTGCAATCTTGGCTCATTGCAATCTCTGCCTCCCGGGTTCAAGCGATTCTCCTGCCTCAGCTTCCCAAGTAGCTGGGACTACAGGCATGCGCGACCATGCCTGGCTAATTCTGTACTTTTAGTAGAGACGGGGTTTTGCTATGTTGGCCAGGCTGGTCTGGAACTCCTGACCTCAGGTGATCCACCTACCTCGGCCTCCCAAAGTGCTGGGATTACAGGCGTGAGCCACCACGCCTGGCCAGTACTATGGTTTCTTAGTTTTAATAAAAGCACCATGGAAATGGAAATGTTAGTATTACAGGAAACAGGATATAGAGCATACAGGAACTCTGTGTATTATCTCTGTGTATTTTCTACAAATCTAAAACTATTCAAAAAAATTTTATTAAAAAAATCCTCCAAGAATGAATCACCTCAACGCAAATTCATGGAACGTCTGTGGTCCCAAACACCTCAAGCCTGACAATGCGTTTTAAGTGGTCACAGGCTTGTTGTGCCCTGAGATAACTGTTACAGGCACACATACACACACACGCACACACACACACGTACGTCACAAATCCTCTCTGTATTCTCAACTTTAAAACTCAGACTTCAGGCCAGGCATGGCGGCTCATGCCTGTAGTCCCAGAGCCCAGGAGTTCTAGACCAGCCTGGGCAACATGGAGAAACCCTGACTAAACTAGTTGGGCGTGATGGCATGCACCTGTAATCTCAACTACTTGGGAAGCAAAGGTGGGAGGATGGCTCAAGCCCAAGCGGTCAAAGCTACAGTGAGCCGTGATCACATCCCTGCACTCTAGCCTGCGTGACAGAGCAGGATCAATTTTAAATTGGCATCATTCATATGTTTTGAAATTAGAAAATACTTGAAGACTTGAAATGAAGAAAAACAGCAGAATAAATCCTTAAAAAGTAAAAAGAAGAACATGATAAAGAACAGAAATTAGTGAAAAAAGAACGCAAATTCATAAGAGAAACAGCAAAGCCAAAATGTATTATACAAAGAGACAATAATATAAATGTCTGACAAGAATAATTAAGAAAAAAACAGGAGAGGGAAGAGTAAGAAATGTTAAGAATTTTTTTAAAAGTGGGGACATAATCTCAGATACTGCAGGGATTAAACAGAAATAAACAATTTTATGCAAACAAATTTGAAAACTTAGAAGAAATAAATTCCTTGCTAAAACTGACTCAAGAAATTTAAAACTTACCAAAACGGACTCAAGAGTAATAAAAGAAAAGGAATAGTTCTAAGTCACTAAATAAATTTTAGAGTCCATAGTTTAAAATCTTACAAGAAAAACACAAGAGTCAGTTAACTTTACAGATGAATTCTACCAAATATTCAAAGAATAGATAACTCTAATTTTAAAAAGGATTCTAATTTCATAAAGAGGATAGACAGAAAAGGAATATTCAACTTATTTTATGAGGTTAGATTTACCTTGACACCAAAACCAGACAAAGATAGGATAAAAGAAAAATTACAAACTAATTTCACTCATGAGCATATTATAACAGCAAACCAAATCCTGCAATATACAAAACATATTATATATCATGATCAAGTTGGGCTTATCCTCAGAAAGTTAAATCATTTAATATTTACAAATTGGTTACTGTAATTCACCTCATTCATAGAATAAAGAAGAAAAACTATATAACCAATTGACGAGATGTATAAAGAGTAGCAACAAAATCTCAATTCCCTTTAGCTTCAATAAACCAGAACTAGCAGGTAACATCCCTAATCTGAAAAAGGGTACCCATAAAAATACTTAGGGAAAACATCATATGTAAGTGTGAAATGTTGAAAGCACTTCCTTTAAGATTGGAAAGAAGACAAAGATGCCTGCTACCACTGCTTTCTACTCAATCTGGTAGGCCTAACTGATGTGGTGCAGGTTGAGCATCCCAAATCTGAAATGCTTCAAAATCCAACACATTTTGAGTGCTGACACTGTCAGAGGCATTTGAACCAGAGTGACTCCATCTTAAATAGGGCCTTGGTAAAATAAGGCTGAGACCTGCTGAGCTGTACTTCCAGGAAGTTAGGCATTCTTAGTCATAGGGTGAGACAGGAGGTTGGCAGGACTGGTAACGCAAGATACAGGTCACAAAGACCCTGCTGATAAAACAGAATGCAGTAAAGAAGCTAGCCAAAACCCACCAAACCAAGATGGAGACCTCTGGTCATCCTCATTATACATTATACACTAATTATAATGCATTAGCATGTTAAGACAGTCCCACTAATGCCATGACAGTTTACAAATGCCAAGACAACATCCAGAAGTTATCCTATATGGTCTAAAAAGAAGAGAAATCTTCACTTCTGGCAACTCTCCACCCCTTTTCCAGAAAACTCATGAATAAGCCACCTCTTGTTTAGCATATAATCAAGAAATAACCATAAGTATACTCAGTCAAGAAACCCATGCTGCTGCTCTATTTAGGGAGTAGCCATTTTTTGTTTCTCTACTTGTCTAACAAACTCGCTTTCGTTTTACTCTGTGGACTTGCTTCAAATTCTTTCTTAAGTGAGTTCTAAGAACCCTCTCTTAAGGTCTGAATCAGAAGCCCATGTCTGGTAACATGACATCCAAAGGAAATGCTCAATGAGTTAGGTTGCTGAACTGGTAAATATAATGCCAATATTCAGAAATATGGGGAAAAATCTGAAATCCAAAACACTTCTGGTCCCAGGCATTATGGACAAAGGATACTCAACCTATAATAGAAGAAGAAGAAATAAAAGGTATAAGGATGGGAAAGGAAGAAGCAAAACCATGATTATTTATAGATAGGCAAATAAGTACTATTGATACAGAAAAAAATAAATACACAAATAAGCGTTTCAAAGGATTAAAATAACTTAATTTCTGGCATCAATTAGACTAATATAATCCTTATAACTTACACCTCTCTGATTTCAAAAACCACACAGAACTATTTATAGTCTAGAAATTGTATTAGTTCTTGTCTAATTCTAGAAACCACTGCATTGTGACTCTACCAGATTAGGCCAAATAAAGTATAAGATATACTTCTAGGATTTAAAGGATCTACATACAACTAAAATAACATCTGCCTAACATGAGTCCAAATCCCAGATCTATGAATAAAGCTTTTCTGTAGTCTAACAGCCCTATTTCAAATTTCTGTCCTTCAAAAAGATATTAATAATGCTGAAAAATTATTCCAGATTTTTTTTATCTATGACCTAGCACATGTAACTATTCAGGTCTGTTTGAAGGTTGGCCAATGGTCAAGATCTTTCTCAAACTGACATTACTGCAAAAATTGAGTCACTTATGCAATCTATCCAGTAATGTATCTATTAACAATTTTTAAGAGCCTATTATGTGTCAGACATTGTTGTGGTTCCTGGGAATAAAGCAGAGAACAAAATTAAGTGCCTGCTATCATGAGGTTTGGATGTTAGATGATAATTATGATGATAATGATGATTACAGCTGCAAACATTTAGAAAGTGTGTATAAGACACTGCTCTAAGTACTTTAAATGTTTATACTCAATAACCCTTTGATACAGGTACTTCTTCCATTTCAAATGAGGAAACTGAAACATACAGGTTAAGTAATTTTCCCAAGGACACATGAATAATAAAGTGGCAAAGCCTTGATTTTAAACCCAGTCAGCTTGGCTCCAAATTCCAAGCTCCTTGAACCATACAGTATTTCAGTGCTGATAATGTTTATGGAGAAAACTAAAATAGAGTAGAAGGATATTGGGGGGTATAATTTTATGTAAAGTAGTCACAGAAGAATTTATTCATATCCTTCCAGTTATTAAACACCTCCCTTTGAAGACTGCCTCAGACCATCTCCTCCCACAGTCTTCCAATCTCATTTAATTCCATCCTTCAGGTTAATCAGGGCAAAGTCTCACCTGTTTGGTCAGAATAGAACAGGGTTACGCTGCAGTAACAAACAACCTCCCAAATCAGTGGCTTGACAAAAGAGAAGTTTTCATCTTGCTCATGCTGAGTTCACTGCAGCTCCGGCTAGTTATCTTCTAATGGTGACTTTACCATCCCAGCTATTATGACCTTGTGGTTCTATAATTTCAACACAAGGCCTCCTCCACAGCAGGGGAAGAACTGGGAAACACATAGGGGCTTTACATTGCCTTTGTCAAGTACTGCCTCACACAATTCATTGGCCAGAACTAGTTACACAGCCTTGCCAGACTGCAAAGAGAGCTGAGAATTGAAATATTGCATAGCCCAGGTAAGAAAGGTGAATTGGACATTGGCAAACACTACCGTATCATCCTTGACCTCTCTTTCTTTCATAGTCCACATCTAAAACTATGGCAAATCTTAACAGCTCTATGTTCAAAATACATCCAGATTACTTCTATACTTGAACACACCAAATTCAAAATACATCTGATTACTTCTGACTGCCTTTACCTCTACAACTCAGGTTCAATTCTTCATCATTTCTGACCTAGATGATTCCACTGGTCTTCTATCTGATCTCACTACTTCCATACTTGTCCTCACTGCCATCCAGTCCAGTCTTCACCCAGATGCCAAGTGGTCATGTCATCTCTATGAACAAAGTCTCCAACTGCAATGACTTCCCAGCCCATTCGAAGTTGGTGGGGTGTTTTTTTTTTTTTTTTTTTTTTTTTTTTTGAAGTCCTTAAAATGGCCTTCTAGGTCCTACAGAATGAACCAGGGCAACCAATACACTATGACTCCATCTTTCTTACTACTCTCCCCATCACTCACTCTGTTCCAACCACACATCCTCCTTGGGATCCTGTGAGCACGCCAGAAATGCTCCTACTTCAGTACCTTTGCACAGGATGTTCTTTCCATCCAGAATACATTTCCCTCATACATCCACAGGTTCAATTCCTCTCTTTCTTTAGGTAATTGCTCAAAGGTCATCTCTGAAGTGAGGCTCTCTCTGACCACTCTATCTAAAATAGACCTCTCCCCACTTCTGGCCCCTAGCATTCCTGAGCCCCCTTCCTTGCTATGTTCTTCTCTTTAAAATACTATATATTTTATTTACTTGTTAATGACCTGTATCCCAACCCCACTCAGATGTAAACTCCATGCAAGTAAGGTTTTTGTCTCTTTTATTCACTACATTCAATAAATATATATAGTTTTAATGAATGAAGATGACATGTGAGCAGAAAGACACCTAAGGGGGTAAATGACCTATACAGAGAAAACAGAACATCACAGAGGGAATAAAGGCCCAGACACATGGGACCTCGTGCCTGTTTGAGGAGCAAAAAATAGGCCAATATGCTTGGACATCAAATAGTTAAGGGGAAAGAATAATAAGAAAATGGTAATCCCAGCACTTTGGGGTCCAAGGCAGGTGGATCACCTGAGGTCAGGAGTTCGAGACCAGCCTGGCCAACATGTTGAAATCCCGTCTTTACTGAAAATACAAAAATTAGCCAGGCATGGTGGTGCACGCCTGTAATCCCAGCTATTCGAGAGGCTGAGGCAGAAGAATCGCTTGAATCTGGGAGGTGGAGGTTGCAGTGAGCCGAGATCACACCACTGCACTCCAGTGTGGGAAGCAAGAGTGAAACTCCATCTCAAAAAAAAAAAAAAAAAAGGAAAAATGATGTTCAGGTTCTACTGGGAGTCAATCACATGTGTCCATGTTAATTATGGTAAACTCTTCAGTTTTTACTCTGAGTGAGTTGGGAACTCATTGAAAGGTTCTGAACAGAAGTTGGAACATAATATAAATTTGTTTTTTATAAATTATTTAATTTACTTATTTATTTTAGAGAAAGAGTCTCACTCTGTTGCCCAGGCTAAAGTGCAGTGGCATGATCGTAGCTCACTGCAGCCTCAAATTCCTAGGCTTAAGTGATCCTCCCTCCTCAGCCTCCCAAGTAGCTGAGACTACAGGCACATACTAGCACACCTGGCTAACTTTTTAATTTTTTGTAGCTATGGGGTCTCACTATTTTGCCAAGGCTGGATTCGAACTCCTGATCTCAAGCAATCCTTCTGCTTTGACCTCCCAAAGCATTAGGATTACAGGTGTGAGCCACCACAGCTGGCCCTGAATTTGACTTTAAAAGGATCACTTGGGCTGCTGAGTAGAAAATAAGTACCAGACAAAAAAAGGGCAGGCACAGGAAAATCACTTAGAGGTTACTACTTCTTTATAAGAGAGATGATGATGACATGGATAAAAGTGGTAATGGTGAAAATGATAAGAGAGTGGAAATCTGAATAGAAATTCAAGAGCTAATATAGCAAAGGAAATGAGATGCTAAGTCTGGAGTTCATGGTAGAGGGCTGAATTTGAGATATAAAACTGGGGATCATCAGCACATATGTAGTAGTCTTAAGACTAGATGAAGGAAAAGAAGGGCTGACAGAAAGCAGCAGCTTCACTTCGAATAAAGAGAAGGAATGATAGAGAAGGCTGAAGAGAGAGCAGAAAAGAGGAAAGATGAAATAAAGTCTATAGAGGCAGTGGCAAAGGATAGATGTATGTATTCTTAGAAGGAAAGACAGATGGACTGACATATAAAAGAAATGGAGGAAGGAAGAACAGCTAAATGGGATAGAGAAGCAAAGATACAAGACAGAGAGAAGCAAGGGCATGTGGGACAGCAAAACAAAGACTAATGGAATATAAAAGCGAGAATGGATAAAGACAGATGGAAAATGGGAAGAGGGTCAAAAAGAAGGAAACAAGAACAATGTGAGTGAAATGATAGAATAGGAAGTCCTGGACTTTCATCCACAGACATACTGATTCAACAGCAATACACAGATCAATTCCCTTTGTGAGAAACAAACAAACTAGTTGAGAAGCTCCTGCACATTGGGAGAATGTGAAACTAGCCACACTGAAACTAGCAGGAGACACCCTCCCATCATAATCTCCACTCCTGGCACAGAGCCATATGATTGAGACGAAACTCTCAGCTCCTAGGTTTTCCTTGAGGAAGATACATCCAACATTCCATCCCTCCCAGGTGCTGCCCAAGGGACTAGTATCTATATCACTTATCTCAGAGTGCTAACATGATCTGGCATATTCTAGACTCCTGGGGGCCACTGAGAATAAAAAAGTGGTTTGAACTAGCACGCAAATACTTGCCACAACCCCCATCACAGCCTACAGCAGAGTGAGTAGATATAAAACTTTAGCTTCCCCCTTCTCCCTGAGGAGGGAAAGAGTTGGATCACACATCCAACATTCCAACTTTGAAGGGCTACCTGAGGGATTGGCTTCTGCCTCACCTCTCTCAGAGTGCTGTCAGGACCTGATAATACTCTAGACATACTGGGGCCATCAAGAACCAAGATGACAGTTTAAATTAGCACAAAGGTATGAGAGGTCCACAGAACTCTAGTCATATTGAATGGTAGAAGTTTTCTTCTATATGAGGCTAATCCACAAAAACTAGAAGAGATAGTACCTTTTTTCTAATGCGTAGCTAGCTACACAAAGAGTCAAGGAAAATAAAGAAATAAGCAAACACAATTCAAATAAAGAAATAAGATAGGCTGGGCGCAGTGGCTTACACCTGTAATCCCAGCACTTTGGGAGACCAGGGCAGGTGGTTCATGAGGTCAGGAGATCGAGATCATCCTGGCCAACATGGTGAAACCCCATCTCTAACAAAAATACAAAAATACAAAAATTAGTTGGGTGTGGTGGCGGGTGCCTGTCGTCCCAGCTACTCGGGAGGCTGAGGCAGAAGAATCGCTTTAACCCAGGAGGCAGAACTTGCAGTGATCCGAGATCATGCCACTGCACTCCAGTCTGGGTGACAGAGCGAGACTCCATCTCAAAACAAAAACAAAAACAAGATAAACTCTCAAAACCAATCCTAATGAAATAGAGATACATAAATTACCTGACAGATAATTTAAAACACCATCATGAAAATGCTCAATGAGCTCAGGAGAACAATTCATGAACAAGGTGAGTATTTCAACAGAGACAGAAAATTAGAAAAAAAAAAACAAACAAACAGAAATCTTGGAGATGAAGAATACAATAACTAAACTGAAAAATTCAATAGAGGGGTTGAACAGCAGACTACAGCAAGCAGAAGAAACAATCAACAAACTCACAGAGAAGTAATTTGAAATTACCTAGTCAAAGGAACTAAAAGATAAAAGAATAGAAGAGTGAAGAACACTTAAGAAACTTATGGGACACCATCAAGTGGACCAATATATGAATAATGGTAGTTTCAGAAGGAGGAGACAAAGGAAGGACAAGAAAACTTATTCAAAGAATAGCTGACTCCCCAAATCTGGAAAAGGAAATGGACATCCAGCTCCAAGAAGTCCAAAAGACCCTAAATAGTTGAACTGAAAAAAATCCAAGAGACATGCTATAACCAAATTGTCAAAAGTCAAAGACAAAGAGAGAATTCTGTAAGGAACATAAGAAAAGTAACCTGTCACATATAAAAGAACCCCCGTAAGACTATCAGCAGACATTTTGCAAGCCAGAAGAAAATAAGAATATACTGCACATAGAGTGTTGCACAAAAAACTCTGCAAACCAAGAATACCATATGTGGCAAAAATGTCCTTCAAAGATAAAGGAGAGATGCTTTTCCAGACCAAAAAAAAGCTGAGAGAGTTTATCACCCGAGGGAGTTTGTCTAGACCTGTCTGACAGGAAAAGGAGTTCCTCAACTTGAAAGGAAGTGAAATAACAACATAATAACCTAAGAATGTATTTAAAGGTAAATATATGGACAAATACAGAATACTATAACTGTAATGGTGCTGGCTAAATGATTTCTAATTGTAGCATAAAAATTAAAAGACAGGGCCAGGCGTGGCTTATGCTTGTAATCCCAGTACTTTGAGAGGCTGAGGGAGGTGGATCACCTGAGGTTGGAAGTTCGAGACCAGCCTGACCAACATGGAGAAACCCAATCTCTACTAAAAATACTAAATTATCCAGGTGTGGTGGCTCACACCTGTAATCCCAGCTACTCGGGAGGCTGAGGCAGGAGAATCACTTGAACCTGGGAGGCAGAGGTTGCGGTGAGACGAGATTGCGCCATTGCACTCCAGCCTGGGCAACAAGAGTGAAACTCTGTCTCGGAAAAAAAAAAAAAAGGTTAAAAGACCAAAGGACTTAAAATAACTACAACTAAAAAAGATGTTAACAAATACGCAACAGAAATAGACTATGACACCAATAACATAAAGTGTGTGAGAGGGACAGTCAAAGTGCAGTGTTTTGTGACTGAAGTTGTTTCTAGCTTAAACTAGGCTGTTATAATAAGATTATTTTATGTAAGCTCCATGGTAACCACAAAAAAAAAAACACCTATAGAAGTTACACACACACACACAGACACACACACACGAGAAAGGAATTAAGGCATTACAACACAAAAAATCATCAAAACACAAAGGAAGACAGCAAAAGGGTAATAAACAAGGGGCAGAAGAACTACAAGGCAAACAGAAAGCAAATGGCAAGAGTAAATCCTTCCCTATCAATAATTACTTTAAATTTAAATGGATAAAAATCTCTAGTCAAAAAATATTGAGGGCTGAATAGGGTTAAATTTTTCTTTTTTTTTTTTTTTTGAGACGGAGTCTCGCTCTGTCGCCCAGGCTGGAGTGCAGTGGTCGGATCTCAGCTCACTGCAAGCTCTGCCTCCCGGGTTTACGCCATTCTCCTGCCTCAGCCTCCCGAGTAGCTGGGATTACAGGCACCCACCACCTCACCCGGCTAGTTTTTTGTATTTTTTAGTAGAGACGGGGTTTCACCGGGTTAGCCAGGATGTTCTCGATCTCCTGACCTCGTGATCCGCCTGTCTCGGCCTCCCAAAGTGCTGGGATTACAGGCTTGAGCCACCACGCCCGGCCAGGGTTAAATTTTTAAAAGATCCAACTATATGTAATCCACAAGAGATTCACTTTAGATTTAAGGGCGTGTATAGGCTGAAAGTGAAGGTATGAAAAAATGTTTCAATACAAATGGTGACCAAAGAGATTAGGGGTCACATTACTTATATGAGACGAAATAGACTTTAAGTCAACTGTCACAATAGACAAAGAAGGACAATTTACAATGACAAAAGGATTGATTTGCTAGGGAGATACATTATAAATATGTACGTACCCAACATTTTATATATATATATATATATACACACACACCTAAATATATAAAGAGCACCTAAATATATAAAGCAAACCTCGATCGGCTGGGCATGGTGGCTCAAGCCTGTAATCCCAGCACTTTGGGAGGCCGAGGTGGGCAGATCACGAGGTCAAGAGATCCAAACCATTCTGGCCAACATGGTGGAACCTGTTATTACTAAAAATCCAAAAATTAGCTGGGTGTGGTGGCGCACGCCTGTAATCCCAGCTACTCGGTGAGGCTGAGGCAGGAGAATCACCTGAATCCAGGAGGCAGAGGTTGCAGGAAAAAAAAAAAAAAAGCAAACATCGACAGAACTGAATGGAAAAGTACAGAGCAATATAATGAACAATATAATAAAGGAAGCTACTTCGATACCCCACTTTGAATAATGGACAACCAGACAGAAAATGAACAAAGAAATTGCAGACTTGAACAACACTATAGACCAAATGGACCTAACAGACATACAGAAAATTCCATCGAATAACAGCAGAATATACAAAAATGATCTCAAATGTAAACATAACATTCTCTAGGATAGATCACATGTTCGGTCACAAAACAATTCTTAACAAATTTAAGAAGATTAAAACTATACCACATATCTTTTCTGATGACAATAGGATGAAACAAGAAATCAACTGCAGAAAGAAAACAAGAAAATTCACAAATACGTAGAAAATAAACCGCACACTTTTGGTCAAAGGAGAAATCAGAAACTATCTTGAGACAAAAGAAAGCAAAACACAACATGTCAAACTTATGGGACAACACCAAGAAACTAGAAAAAGAAGAACAAACTCAGTATAAAGTTGACAGAAGGGAGAAAATAATAAAGATTAAAACAGAAATGAAATAGAGATTAAAAAAACAATAGAAAAAATAAACTATATGTTGGTATACTGAAAAGATAAACAAATCGACACACTTTTAGTTAGGCTAAGAATAAAAGAGAAAAGATTCAAATAAATAAAATCAGAAACGAAAGTGGAGACATTGCAACCAATGCCACAGAAATAAAAAGGCTCATAGGAGACAACTGTAAACAATTATACATCAACGAAGTAGGTAACTTAGAACAAACTGATAAATTCCTAAAATCACACAGCCTAACAAGACTGAATCATGAAGAAATAGAAAGTCTAAACAGGCTTACAACTAGTAAGAAAACTGAATCAGTAATCAAAAACCTCCCAACAAAGAAAAGCAGATGGTTTTACTGGTGAATTCTACTAAACATTTAAAGAAGAATTATAGCCAATCCCTCTCAAACTCTTCCAAAACACTGAAGAGGACAGAATATTTACAAAATTATTTCTTATGGGCCAGCATTACCTTAGTACCAAAGCCAGATAAAGATACCACACACAAAAAAAATCAAAAAAACTACATGCCAATATTCTTAACAAACAGATGTGAAAGTCTTAACAAAATACTGGCAAAACAAATTCAAGAACATATTAAAAGGATCATATACCATAATCAAGTGGGGTTTACCTCTGGAATGCAAGGATGATTTACAAAAATTAATTGATGCAATACATGACATTAACAGAATGAAGGATAAAAAATCACATGATCATCTCTACAGATGCAGAAAAAAAGTCTGATAAAATTTAACACATTTTCATTATAAAAACCTTCAACAAACTAAGAAAAGAGGAAAATTACCTCCACATAATAAAGACCATAATATGAAAAGCCCACAGCTAATACTCTACTTGATGTTGAAAAACTGAAAGCTACCTAAAGTGATCTACAGAATCAATGCAATCCCTATCAAAATTCCAGTGAGCAAGGATTCCAAATTGCCAAAACAATCTCAAAAAGGAAGAAAGCTGGAGACATCACACTTCTTGATTTCAAAATGCATGACAAAGCTACAGTAAATAAAACAGCATGGCATAGGTATAAAGACAGACATATAGATCAACTGAACAGTACAGAGTCCAGAAACAAATCCAAACATAAACGGTCACCTGATCTTCAGGGCCAAGAATACACAACATGGAAAGGATAGTCTCTCTGACAAATGGTGTTGGGAAAACAACATACAAATAAAAAATAATAAAGGCCAGGCACAGTGGCTCACTCCTGTAATCCCGGCACTTTGGGAGGCCAAGGTGGGAGGATCACCTGAGGTAGGGAGTTCAAGACCAGCCTGACCAACATGGAGAAACCACATCTCTACTAAAAATACAAAATTAGCTGGGTGTGGTGGCACATGCCTGTAATCCCAGCTACCCGGGAAGGCTGAGGCAGGAGAATCACTTGAACCTGAGAGGCGGAGGTTGCAGTGAGCCGAGATCATGCCATTGTACTCCAGACTGGGCAACAAGAGCAAAACTCCATCTCAAAAAAAATAAAAATAAAAATAAAAATAAAATAAAATAAAAGAAGGCCTTCATCTTACACTATACACAAGAATCAGCTCAACATGGATTAAGACTTAAATGTAACGCCTGAAACTGTCAAACTCCTACAAGAAAACAGAGGAAAAGCTTTGTGACATTGGGTCTTGGCAATGCTTTCATCGATACAACTCCAAAGGAACTGGCAACATAAAAGGAAAAATAGATGACATCAAACTAAAACCTTCTGCACAGCAAAGGAAACTATGAACAGAGAGAAATGGTTGCCTATGGAATGGAAGAAAATATTTGCAAACCATTTATCTGATAAGGAGTAAATTTCTAAAATAGGTAAGGAACTCCTGTAACTCAATAGCAGAAAAGAACCCATTAAAAAATGGGCTATGCATTTGAACAGGGATTTTTCTAAAGGAAACAAACCAACGGCCAACAGGTATATAAAATGATGTTCACATCACAAATCATTAGAGAAATGCAAATCAAAACCACAATGAGATATCACCTTATACCTACTAGCTATTATCAAAAAAAAAAAAAAAAAAAGGCAATGTGTTGGCAAGGATATGGAGAAACTGGAACCCTAATATAATGTTGGTGGTGCTGTAAAATGGTGTGATCCCTATAGAAAAAAGCACAGAGGTTCCTAAAAAAATTTGGAATAGAACTACCATATGATTTAGCCACTCAACTCCAGGTTTTTATCCAAAAGAACTAAACTAAGGATTCCAAAGCAATATTAACACTCCCAAGTTCACTGCAGCACTATTCAAAATAGCCACAAGGTGGAATGAATCCATTCACAAAAGAATGGATAAAGAAAATACTATACATACGTACATACATAAACACAAACACATATATACATACATACACACAAATATAAAATATACACACAATGGAATATTATTCGGCTATTAAAAAGAAGCAATCCTTCAATATGTGACAACATGGATGAACCTTGACGACATTGTGCTAAGTGAAATAAGCTAGTGAAAAAAGGACTAATACTGCATGATTCCATTTATATGAGGTATATGAAATTGTCAAACCCATAGAGCAGAGAATGCATAGAATGGTGGCTATCTGGTGCTAACAGGAAAGGAGAAACAGGAAATTGCTAATTGACAGGTATAAAGTGTCAGTTATGAGAGATGAATACTTCTTTTCTTTTTTTTTTTTTTTGGTTTGTTTTTTTGAGACAAGAGTCTCGCTCTGTTACCCAGGCTGCAGTGCAGTGGCACAATCTCAGCTCACTGCAGCCTCCACCTCCCAGGCTCAAGCAATTCTCCTGCCTCAGCCTCCTGAGTAACTGGGATTACAGGTGTGCACCACCACACCTGGCTAAGTTTTTTTTTTTTGAAATGGAGTCTTTGCTCTGTCACCCAGGCTAGAGTGCATTGGCACAATGCAACCTCTGCCTCCTGGTTCAAGTGATTCCTTTGCCCCAGCCTCTCGAGTAGCTGGGACTATAGGCATACACCACCACACCTGGCTAATTTTTGTATTTTTAGTAGAGATGGAGTTTCACCATATTGCAGGCTGGTCTCAAACTCCTGACCTCATGATCCACCCCCCTTGGCCTCCCAAAGTGCTGAAATTACAGGCATGAGCCACTGTGCCCAGCCAAAAGATGAATACTTCCTAAAAATCTATTGTACACCTTTGTGACTATAGTTAATAATGTATCTTACACTTGAAAATCTTTCAGCGGGGTAGATCTCAAGTATTCCTACCGTAATAAAATATATTACCAAACCAAAATTTTAGAATCCTAAATCTGACATGATATTCTGTAACAAAAAAGGTCAATTACTAATAAGTGAGTTATGAGCCTGTCATAAACCTCAAATATACTGCATATACACTTGATTTCATCTTTGAAAGTGAGAAATATCTCTTGACTTTATGGATGCTATATAACGTTTCTTTTAAGAAAAAAAAAAAAAGAGATGGGATCTTGTTATGTTGACCAGGCTGGTCTTGAACTCCCAGCCTCAAGTGATCTTCCTGCCTCAACCTCCCAAGTGCTGGGATTACAGGCATAAGCCACTGCGTCCGGCCTATGGAAGCTATACAACTATATGACAGAAACTGTTCTACACTTACAGAGAGAAATGTAAGAGGTGAAGCTAAGAATTTATTAGATAACATGTAGAACTGCCTATTCTGAGGTACCTTCTTTCATTTATACAGCCAACATTTGGGCATTTACTTAGGATACCAAAAAAAAAAAAAAAAAAAAAATTCTACTCCTTAGAATCGCCACCATTTAATGATATTAAAATATGCAAATTTATTTGTTATATTAATTAATGCACTGTATCATTGATGTCCCCAATGTTAAAGGACATAAAAAAGGAAAGCAATTATACTAGGGAAGATCTCTAAGGTTTTATAATAGAAAGATGGTAACTAATCTGGGTCTTTTTATATCTATCATGGCACTTTGTGAGAGCAGCTTAAGTTGGTCTTTACTTGAAGTATTTTTTAACTTCTGAGGTTGACTTACACTAGCATAAGGCTATGTAATTTATGCCTTCCTAATCTCTAAATCACATAACAGTATTTGAAATCCAGGACTTTTACTATTCCATGTGTATTTTTAGAAGCTGCTGCAACATAACACTATAGGCCAAAAATCATGTATAAAATCTACTTCTAGGTTTTACAGGATTAATATGGAACTAAATGAAATATGTTCAACATGTTTACAAAAGCAAATGGCAGAGCTATATATGCTGGTTTTCTGATATTCCTATTTTTACGTTAGATGAATTCAAGATTTTCAGATGGTTTTACAGAGGTAGAACTATGGCGTAGAGGTGGGGAAGAGTACCAGGAAAAGAAAAATAAGGTTGTAAAAGTTGAATACAGCACCCAGATTTTGGTTTTTAATTATTATTCCCTAACAAGAATAACCAGGACTCAACAGAGCAGTGGCTGATTCCAGGGCTGGGGAAAGGAAAACAGATGAACTGGAGCATTTCATAGTGTCAGAAAAAAGTGCTCAAGAAAAATAGGATTGGTGCATGTCAAACAACAGGATGGGTGCCAACACTGGAACAATTTAAATGAAATAAACAGTAATAGCAGTAGATTATGACCCAAAGAGTAAAAAAGATATACTGACGAGTCTGTACTTTTATAAATGAATGACTGAATACACCAATGAGGGAGAAGGAACAATTCTTCATCACAGAAGAATTCCAACTAATAAATATAGGATGAATGAAGGGAATAGAAAAATCATCAGAATAGAACATAATACAGGCAAGATCTACCATTGAATACGAAAATTAATGGCTGAATGTTTAAGGAGACACAGAATATTTACATAGTCTCAAAGTATCTCTCCCAAAATATTAATTACAGAAGAAAATAGTAATTTTACAGCAGAGAAACCTGGCAGACATAAACTGAAACACGTAATCAAGGTTAGTATCATTTGTAACAAGACATACCGATACCACATATCCCCTGATATTTTTTAAAAAGGCACAATACCTCTGTGGCATTTTTCCCCAAAAATGCATAATCTTAATATAACTATGAGAAAATACCAAACAAAATCAAATTGAGGAGCATTCTACAAAATACTTGACCAGGTAATGAGATACTGGATCTGAGTAAGATGGTAAACTAGAAGCCTCTAGCACTCATTGCCCTCACACAGACAGACAGAACAACAAATAAACAAATGTATTTTGAAGACAATAGCTAAGGGAGAACACTGGGGTACATCACAGGAACAACAGAAACCCTGGTGAGTACAGAAACTTAGGATGGCCACACGGAGAATGGAAGGAAATGCCGAGTCTCCATCACCCCATTCTCCAAATGGGATCAGTTGAAAGCCAGGAGGAACTTCTCCTCATGGTGAGGAGATAAGCAAGAGGATCCCAGCAACCTCCATCAACACCTTGGACATGCAGAGATCTTACCTCACAGGTACAAAGTCCAGCTGATGGAATTACCTGGAGTCCATGTAACTGTGCTCACCCTAGAGAAAAAGCAAACACTAGGCTCCACACCCTGCGGCTACTACGCTATTGCCATCGTAGAATTGGAACTATGGCTGGAGGATGTCTTGCTCTGGGGGTGAGTAGCCATGACTCTCCTTCATCTCTGAGACTAGGATGCAACTTAACCACCGCCCCAGCCAAGTGGTCCAACATCCCCAAGCCAAGCTTCCTTTCCTGTGGGGCCAAGCAGAGGTAGAGTCACTTTACTTACCCCTCCACCCTTCTGCTTGAGCTGAAGTAGTATCTTGACTCTTGCAAAAACAGTATTTTGGCCACTCCGAGTAGTCATGTCTCCCTAAAGCCTAAGTTGAAGCAGTGCCCTGCATCCCAGGAAATGGTGACTTGGCCACCCAGAAGAAGGATCGTGCTTCACAGTACCTAAGCTGAAGTGGAGCCTTACATCCCAGAGAGATGGTTCCTGGTCTTTCCAGAATAGTCACACTCCCCCAAGCTGGAGCTGAAGTAGCATTATCACCCTCTGGGAATAGGTGTCTTGGCTGAGCTCAGCAGCTGCACATCTCAGAGCTGAGCTGATGTAGTAGCCTGCATCCCAGGGTAAAAAAGCAGTGGCTAAGCTGAGATACTCTGCCCTACAGGCCAAACAACTCTAGTACCCTGCTTCTGTGTAACTGGTCTAGCTACCTAGAGCATGAGTTGCTGAGATACCCATCTCCCTTAATGGTGGAGTCAGCACTGTGTTGTTCCTTGTTCCTCGCAGGGTCTAATGACAGCTGTGCTCTGCCATTCTGTGTATTTGCTGCCACTACATCTGGCCTCCCAGAGGGAGGATACTGCTGAGCCCCACTATACTGGGGTCTAGAATTATTACTACACAGTTGATCATCCTCTAGAACCCAAGTTGCCACTGAGCCCTACTGGCTCAGATTCCCAAACTGCAGCTGTACTTTGCTCCCTAGGCTCAAACCTCCAGAGTACCCCTTCTTCCATGGAGTCAGACCAGAGCTGTGTTCTGCCTCCTTCAGGGGTAGAATCATAGCTACAACTCAGCTTCCTGAGGCCAAGCTGCTAGATGGTACCTGAGTCACAGATTTTGGTTCTATGGGCAACCAGCATCCAACCCTGCCAGAGAAAGTAAACCTGCACTCCAAGACCCAGGTGCCAAAATAGGGTCATGAGACCCTGAGACTAGGACCTCCGTCTGCCCCACAGCTGCTCTGGACATCTGCACCTGGAACCCAGAGCTGCTGCAGCTGCTTGTAAATTGTGTCAGACCTGACAATAAGTGGGATCCCCTTGGCTAAGTCTCCCAATTGTGGGGAAAATGAGAACAGAAGAATCCCAAAAAGCCTATGACACCAAGGACGTTAACCATCTATGCTGCTGCTGCTGCTGCTGCTGCTGCTGCCGCCACAAAGTTCTACAGCCTAGGTCACTGAGGTGCCCACAGTTAATGCTGATGTTGAATGCAGCTGAAGCAGCTGCATGGAGACTATACCACTGCACCTATCTGGAAAGAGAGTCACCATACCCTTTTCCAAGTGGCACACTAAAACCCAAAAACAGGTGAAAGTCTGACTCTATGAAAGATATTTTCGAAAGTTTGGAAGAGACAACTGTTCTACCAGATGCACAGACATCAATGCAGGGACAGACTATTCAATGAAATCAGGAAAACAATTCACAATATAAACAAGAAATTCAACAAAGAGATATAAATAAGAAGAACCAAACAAAAATGCTATAGCTGAAGAATTCAATAAATGAAATTTTAAAAAATACAATAGAGAGCTTCAGCAGCACACTTTGACCAAAAAGAAAGAATCTCTGAATATGAAGGTAAGTTATTTGAAATTTGTCATCGGAGAAAGAAAAGGAAATAAGAATGAAAAAGAATGAAGGAAGCCTACAAGACTTATGGGACAACATTAAGCAAACAAAACTTTGTACTATGGGAGTTTCAGAAGAAGAAGAAGGGAAAAGGTGTAGGAAAATCTATTTAATAAAATCACAGCAGCAAACTTCTCAAGTCTGCGAAGAAATACGCACATTCAGATCCAGGAAGCTCAAAGGTCCCCAAATAGATCCAATCCAAATCATTCCCCAAGGCACGTTATAGTCAAACTGTCAAAACTTAAAGAGAGAATTATAAAACCAGCAAGACAAAAGTGTCAAGTCATATATAAGGAAATCTCCAATAGACTAACAGCAGATTTCTCTGAAGAAACCTCACAGGCCAGGAGAAAATGGGATGATCTATTCAAAGTGCTAAGAGAAAAAAATTGCCACCAAAAATACCATACTCAGCAAAGATATCCTTCAGAAACAAGGGAGAAATAAAATCTTTCCCAGACAAGCAAAACTGAGGAAATTCATCACCACTAGATAAGGCTTACAACAAATTCTCAAGGGCAGTCGGGTGCGGTGGCTCATGCTTATAATCCTAGCACTTTGGGAGGCTGAAGTGGGTGGATCATGAGGTCAAGAGATCAAGACAAGCATGGCTAACATGGCGAAACCCCGTCTCTCCTAAAAATACAAAAATTAGCTGGGTGTGGTGGCACACACCTGTAGCCCCAGCTATTCATGAGGCTGGGGCAGGAGAATCGCTTGAACCCAGCAGGCAGAGGTTGCAGTGAGCCAAGACTGCATCACTGCACTCCAGCCTGGTGACAGGCAAAACTCTGTCTAAAAAAAAAAAAAAGGAAAAAAATTAGTTGGGCATGGTGGCACACACCTGTAATCCCAGCTACTCGGGAGGCTGAGGCACAAGAATCACTTGAACCTAGGAGGTGGAGGTTCCAGTGAGACAAGATCATGTGACTACACTTCAGGCTGGGTGACAGAGTGAGAATGTCTCAAAAAAAAAGAAATGCTCAAGGGCATCCTACATGTAAAAACACGAAGACAATAATCAGTATCATGTAAATATGCACAAGTATAAAACTCACTGGTAGAACAGATACACAAATTAGAAAAAGAATAAAAACTTACAACTACAGAAAACCACCAAACCACAATGACAAATAATAAGAGAGAAAGAAAGAGAGAATATACAAAACAACTAACAAAGTGACAGGAATAAAACCTCGCCAATCAGTAATAACCTTGAACAATAAATTGATTAAATTTCCCACTAAAAAGCTATAGAGTAGCCAAATAGATTTTAAAAACAAAATGATCCAATTGTATGCTGCCAACAAGAAACTTAATTCATCTGTAAGAAACATATAGAATGAACGTGAAGGGATGAATAAAGATATTCCACACAAAGAAAAACCAAAAGCAAAAAGGAATAGCAATATTTACATTAGACAAAGCAGAATTTAAGTCAAAAACTAAAAAGAAACAAAAGTTCATAATACAATGATAAAAGGATCAATTCAACAAGAGGATATAACAACTGTAAATATATCTAACACTGGAGCACCCAGATATAAAGCAAATATTATTCAATCTAAAAGGACAGATTCCATTACAATAATAGGGACTTAACCATCCAACTCACAGCACTGAAAAGATCGTCTAGGCAGAAGAAAATCAACAAAGAAACACAGGACTTAAACTGCACTCAAGACCAAATGGACCTAACAGACATTTAGAACACTTCATCCCACAGTTGTAGAATACACATTCTTTTCACTGGCATATGAAAAATTCTGTGGATAGACCACACGTTAGATCACAAAACAAGACACAACAAATTTAAGATAACTGAAATCTTATCAAGTATCTTTTCTGACCACAATGGAATAAAATTATAAATCACTACAAGAACTTTTGAAGTTATACAAATATAGGGAAATCAAAGAACTCACTTCTGAATGACCAATGGATCAATGAAGAAATTAAGAAAAAGACTTAAACATTTATTAAAACAAATGAAAGTCAAAAACCAACATAACAAAACCTATGGACCACAACAAAAACAGTATTAAGAAGCTTATAGCAAAAAACACTGATATGGTTTGGCTCTGTGTCCACACCCAAATCTCATCTTGAATTGTAGTTCCCATAATCCCAAAGCGTTGTGGGAGGAACCAGGTGGAAGGTAATTGAATCATGGAGGCAGTTCCCACTATGCTGTTCTCCTTATAGTGAATTTGTTCTCATGAGATCTGATGATTTTATAAGAAGCTTCCCCCTTTGCTTGGCACTCATTTTCCTTCCTGCTGCCACGTGAAGAAGGATGAGTTTGCTTCCCTTTCTGCCATGATTGTAAGTTTCCTCAGGCCTCCCCAGCCCTGCAGAACTGTGAGTCAATTAAACCTCTTTTCTTTATAAATTACCCAGTCTCAGATATTTCTTCACAGCGGTGTGAGAACAGACTAAGACAAACACCTATGTCAAAAAAGTAGGAAGATTTCAAATAAACAATCTAACAAAGTATTACAAGGAACCAGAAAAGCAAAAACAAAGCAAACCCAAAATTCATAGAGGAAAAAACCAATCAAGGTTGGCGCAAAATAAAATTGAGACTAAAAAAAATTATAAAAGATCAACAAAATGAAAATTTTTAAAGACAGAATTGACAAACCAATAGGTAGACTAATATAGAAAACAAGTATTATATAATAGCTGTTCAAAGCAATTACATTATTTTTTGAATGCTAGTATTCATTCAGATTTTTTTTTTTTCCTGAGATGGACTCTTGCTCTATCGCCCAGGCTGGAGTGCAGTGGCGTGATCTTGGTTCACTGCAACCTCTTCCTCCTGGGTTCACGCCACTATCCTGCCTCAGCCTCCTGAGTAGCTGGGATTACAGGCACCTGCCACCATACCTGGCTAACTTTTTGTATTTTTAGTAGAGACAGTTTCACTACGTTGGCCAGGCTGGTCTCAAACTCCGGACCTCATGATCCGCCCACCTCGGCCTCCCAAAGTGCTGGGATTACAGGTGTGCGTCACCGTGCCCAGCCATTCATTCAGATTTATCCATATACTCATGGTTTCTGCTGCTCTTTATATCTTTCTGTATCTCTGTATTTCTATGTAGAATCATTTTCCTTTTGCCTGGCAAAACCCCTCTAGAATTTCCTTCATATTTGATCTGCAGATTCTGTTTATCTCTCCTCTCCTTTTGGAATTTCAGTACAAACATTTCAGATTCCTTTACCAAATACCATATATCTCTCATGCGATTTTCTGTATTTTCCATCCTATTATCTCTTTTGTGTTTGAATCTGGCTATTTCTTCTGAACTATCAGTTCATCAATTACCTCCTCAGCTATATCTAATCTTCTGGTAAGCCTATCCACTGACTTGTTAACTTCAGCTATTGTATTCTCCATTTCTAATATTTTCATTTGCTTATTTAAAGCTGTCAAAATTCCCTATCATTTTCAATTTTTGAAAATATTAAACACAGTTCTTTTTAAATCCATGATTGATAACTCTAATGTGGATTTCTTACGAGTCAGTTTCTAATTGTCTGTTTTTTTCCTCCTGGTTTCAGCCATTTTTTGTCTTTCAAAATGCCTGGTTATTTTTTACTGTGTTCCAGACATTATATTTAAAAAGCTATAGATATTCTCCTTTAGAGAATCTTTTTTTTTTTTTTTTTTTTGAGACGGAGTCTCGCTCTGTCGCCCAGACTGGAGTGCAGTGGCGCGATCTCGGCTCACTGCAAGCTCCGCCTCCCGGGTTCACGCCATTCTTCTGCCTCAGCCTCCGGAGTAGCTGGGACTACAGGCGCCCGCCACCACGCTTGTCTAATTTCTTTTTGTATTTTTAGTAGAGACGGGGTTTCACCGTGTTAGCCAGGATGGTCTCGATCTCCTGACCTCGTGATCCGCCCGCCTCGGCCTCCCAAAGTGCTGGGATTACAGGCTTGAGCCACCGCGCCCGGCCTAGAGAATCTTAACATTTACTTGTGGCGCACTTCTGAAATATGATCTAATATCATTAATCAGTTAAGTATTAAGCTGATTTCCCTATGGGCTTTAGTGCTTGTACAGGATATTTTATTCACTCTATTCCTAGGATATTGCCTTTCAGGGGTCTCAACCACAAGTTGAAATAGTCCAGGGCTCCTCTTCCTTGTTAGTCTCTGAACTCCATTTTTTTCCCTTTCAGCCCAACCCGACTGCTAAAAATTCTGCTCAGTTGCTCAGTCACCATTGTAATTTTCAGAATTGACTTTTGCATTAAGGAAAAAGCAGCATCAAATGTCAAGTTCAATTATCTTGGTTTTCCTTTTCCTCCAGATCTTAGCCCCACAAATTCTTACTGTCTTTTTTTTGCTTGTTTTGCGATAGAGTCTCATTCTGTTGGCCAGAGCGGAGTGCAATAGTGCGATCTTGGCTCACTGCAGCCTCCGCCTCCTGGGTTCAAGCGATTCTCCTGACTCAGCCTCCTGAGTAGCTGGGACTACAGGCACATGCCACCATGCCTGGCTAATTTTTGTATTTTTTTTTAGTAGAGTTGGGGTTTCACCATGTTGGCCAGGCTGGTCTCAAACTCCTGACCTCAAGTGATCTCCCTACTTCGGCCTCCCAAAGTGCTAGAATTACAGGTGTGAGTCATCGTGTTCAGCCAAATTCTTACTATCTTTGTAACTCTTTGATGGCTTCAAAGAGATTTTTAAAAAATATTTTCTGAGCTTTCCATGTATTTTTAGCATACAAACATGGTGTTTGGTCTAAGACAACCAAATCAGCCACTTCCAGAAGTAGAAATGCTCAATTTAACATATATTTAGTTTGAAGTGCCTATGAGACATCGAAGAGGACTTGTTAATTATAAAATGATGTACATAATTCTGGAATTTAAGCTAGACATCTGCAATAGTAGATATAAATTTGGGACTTACTGTAGAAATGACCCTAAATGCTATAAAACTAGATGTACATGTGGAAGAACAGTTGGATGGAAGAAAAACGAAGGCATTCAAGGAAGTAAGGAGATAAAGAAAATGGAGTGGTTACAAGACAGAAAGTGGGGGAGACACAAACGGAGATTAAAAGCAAGAGAACATCTTTCTATAAGAACATAGGAATAATGGAAAGAAGAAGAAAAAGCTAGAAAAAATGGGAAGGTAGAGAGAGAAACTGAGGAGGGCTGGGAAGAAAGATGGCAAGGGCAGGGAAGTTTGGAAGAAGGAAGGTAGGATAGGCAGGTAGAACAAAAAAAGGAAGGGAAAGACAGAATAAGTGATATGATTTGGACATTCTGTCCCTACAAAGCTCATGTTGAAATGTGACCTCCAGTATTGGAGGTGGGCCTAGTGGAAGCCATTTGGGTCACTAGGGCAGATACCTCATGAATGGCTTGGTGCTATCTATTAGTTCATGTAAGATTTGGTCGTTTAAAGGACCCTGGCACCTCCTCCCCTCTCTCTTGCTCCCTCTCATCATGTGATTCTCCTGCTTCCGTTTCACCTTCTGCCACAATTTTAAGTTTCCCAAGGCCGTCAACAGAAGCAAATGTCAGCACAATGCTTCATGTATAGCCTGCAGAAGTGTGTGCCCAAATACCTCTTTTCTTTATAAATTACTAGTCTGAGATGTTCCCTCACAGCAGAACAAACAGACTAACACAGAAAGGAAGAAAGGTTGACAGAAAGGACAGACATTTCTGAGATGGACCTTTGTAAAGATGACAGAGACAGACTAACCAGCCTTGGAAGGACAGACTAACCAGTCTCAGAAAGGAAAAATGGATGTTTGGATGTCAATTAGGAAAGAAGGAGGGGGGCAGGATGAAAGAAAGGAAGAGTGGAATGGATGAGAAAGAGCAGGACGGAAAGATTCAGACACTTTGATAAGGAGACTCAACAGGAAGTGAGTAGGAGCGCTCTAGAAAAATGAAAATAATGAAAGAACAAAAAAAATCCAATTAAGATAACCACCAACTATGATGTGGTTTTCAATGATTAAAATAAGAAAAGTAGAGAAACACTTTAAAAATTTCAAAAAAGAGGGTTATGAACCTGTCATGGACTGAAAACAAATTTCAATTACATGCGTTTACACATTTGAAAATAAAAATGTTCCCTAACCATATAGATGTTATATAATTATATGAAAAACATTTTTTATGTAGAGAAAAAACAAACAAATAGAAACAACAGAACTATTCTTAAATAATCCTTTGAGTCACATTATCTTATTTAGGTAAGAAGTCACATTTAGGCCCATATTAATTTTTAATATTCTTATAGTCCTACTGCTTTTATGTCGTTTTCATGGTAAAATATTAGTGACCAATAAAATGCAGAAAATCGTATCTGAAGGACTTTCATTCACTCATTCTTTCAATCGACAATTGGGTATTTTCTTGAGTTAAAAAGAAATCAATAAAGCTTTAAAAATAAATAGATACATAAGAAGATACAGAATTCCCATCCTTGAAGTCTTCCAAATTTAATGAGAATGAGATATGAATATTATCTATTGAACTGCATTATCAAAGTTCACAGCACAGAGGAGTCAATCTGTCAAGGAAGGTCCACAAAGTTTCACGAAGATAATCTTTGATGTGGGCCTTTTAACTATCATAGCATTTCACTTTGTGACAGTAGCACAAAATGATCTTTAATAGAAGTATATATACCTTCTAGAGTTGAATTATACTAGCACAAATCTATATAACTTATGCCACCATGATTTTGAAAACCACATAGAGGTAATTGTAATCTAAGGTTCCTACTAATTTTTATCTATTTTTAAAGAACACTATATTGTGACTACAAAGAGGAGGGAAAATCAGGAGAAGATCTACTTGGGTACTTTAGGAGACTTATATAAAATTAAATAAAATCTGTTAAGCATTTGTAAAAGGCAAATTGTCTTAGAACTATATATAATGATTTTCTGTAGTCAGTCTAAAAGAAATTTCCCTTCTCAAAAAAATTATTCAAAAATGCTGAAAATTATTCTGATTTTTCTGATCTATGATATAAACTGTAAACAACTATCCCAAGTTTGCATGAGATTTTTCTAATGGTTACTTGGTAAGAATGATTTTTAAAGAGAAAGAGAAGAAAAAGAAAATCAAGAAAGCCATCAAAGAACCTAGAATTCTACATCCAGTGTAAATAAGGATGGTATCTTCAGACAAACTTGGGAGAGTTGACCATTAGCAGCCTTTTACTATAGAGAATTCTAAAAAATCTAATGTAATTAGATTTGAGACTCTCCTAAAATGACAGTGCCCCCTCACCACAATGGCAGTCCCTTGAATAACACTTTTAATCATTTATTTATTCAACAAATATTTATTGAGAACTTATGTACTAAAGACTGTACTAGATATTAGAAACATACCTGTGATTTTTTTAAAGTCAAACTTCCTACAATTTGAAGCTAATATTCTAGAAGGAGATGGAGTAAAGACAGAAAAATACAAAAACAATAAAGCAAACTGTTCAAATGGTAATAACTGAATAAAACAAAGTTAAAGGGGAAACTGGGACTTCAGGGAGTACAGGAATGGAGACTGGTATTTTATATGAAACAAGTCAAGAAAAGACTCACTGACAATAGAACATCTGTGCAGAGACCTAAAGGAAAGGAGGAGAACAAGCAATGCTGGTAGGGAAACATTCTGTGCAAAGGGAACAGCAGATGTACAACACAGATGAAGAATATGCATGGCACTTTAAAAAGAATACTCAAAAAACCAGTATGGCTACAGCACAGAGAGTGAAAGAGTGGCAAGAGATTAGGTTAGAAAGTTATCAAGTTCCAGTTCACATGACATCTTGTAAACTTTGCCTTTTACTCTGAGATGTAAGCCACTAGAGGTTGATCCTACTTGTGATTATGAAGGATCACAATGGGCTGAAGAGAAAGGAGAGAACTAGAGAACCTGAAGGGAAATTATTTGGTAGTTAATGTGGAAGCATGAGATGGTCTGAACTTGGATACATTTTGAAGGCAGAGCCAATATAATTTAATCAACATGTTTAAAGTAAAAAATAAAGGCAAGGAATAAGAAATGGCAAATTTGAAAAAGAACCAAAGAAAACCTCTACATATTTTGAAAAATATAATAATTGAAATCCAAACTTAACAGACACAGTTAAAAATAAAATTTATAGCATAGCCGATAAAAAGACATTTTTAAAAATGAAGTACAGAGAGCCAAAGAGATGGAAAATAGGAAGAAGATATGAAGAGTGCAGTAAAAAAGTCTAACACATGTATACATTTTTTTTTTTGAGACGGAATTTCACTCTTGTTGCCCAGGCTGGAGTGCAATGGTGCAATCTCAGCTCACCACAACCTCTGCCTCCCGGGTTCAAGCGATTCTCCTGCCTCAGCCTCCTGAGTAGCTGGGATTATAGGCATGTGCCACCATGCCCGACTAATTTTTTGTATTTTTAGTAGAGATGGGGTTTCTCCATGTTGGTCAGGCTGGTCTTGAACTTCCAATGTCAGGTGATTCGCCTGCCTCAGCCTCCCAAAGTGCTGGGATTACAGGCGTGAGCCACTGTGCCCAGCCACAGATGTACTTCTAAAAAGAGAAAATAAAACAAGGCAAGGCAATATCTGAAAAAGTAACAGCTGAAAAACTTTCAAAGCTGATGAAAGATAGCAACAAACAGGTTTCAAGGAGCCCTATAAATCCAAGAGAAGTAAATACAAAGAAACTCAGACCGAGATTCATAATTGAAAAACTTCAGAACATGTCAGAGAAAGAGAATATTTAAAATTAGACAAAAAGATACAAGATATTACTTCCCAAAAAAGTATGAGAGGGAGTGGCAGCTGACTATAACTACATCCCCAACAGGCTGAGAGAAAATCACTGTCAACCTAGAATTCTATATCCAGTGTAAACAAGGCCAGTATCTTCAAACAAATCTGAGAGTTTACCATTACCAGTCTTTTTCTATAGAGAATTCTAAAAGATATATCTGAGATAAAAGAAAAATGTTCCCAAATGGAACAGCTGAGATGCTAGAAAGAATAAAGAACATTGTAAATGGTAGGTATGTGGGTAAATAAATACCGGCCTTATAAAACAAGAATAATACATTTTGGTTTGTAAAAACGAAAACAGAGAAATGAACAGAAGTAGAATATATAAATCAGAAGAAAAGTAATTAGAGTTTGCGTTTCAAGGGCCTTGAATTATCCAATAAATAGACAAAATTATTAACTTTAGACATTAATCAATGTGCTTCTGGTAATTTCTAAACACTCTTTTAGTGTTTACTCTAGAATAAACTTAGTGTTTACTCTAGCTAAAATAATGTGTAATTATTTTATTAATTAATAAATTTATTAATAAGTCTGATAAATTGATTAATAAATCTAGTGATTAGAAAGAAAATGAAATTTAAAACAATAGAATTTAAAAGAAGATTAAAAAATAGAACAGGAAGGACAAAAAGAAAACACAAAATAACATGACAATAAATCCAAATGCTTTGGTAATTATAACAAATGTAAATAGACTAACGAAAGGCTTCAATTAATTAAAAACTATCAGACTAAATAAACAAATGTTAATATATGCTATTTACAAGAGACGTCTAAAAGACTCCAGAAAGTCTGGGAAAAAAAGGGATACAAAAAAGTTGACCATAAACATAGCAAAGAAAGCTGCCATAGCTATATTAATTATAAACATAATGAACTTTAAAGAAATATACTATAAAGTCATGTTCATAATGACTTTAACCAGGTTAATAATTATCTAAATATATACATATTTTACACATATTTCTCCATACCTCATAATGATAAAAACAAAAGCCTTCACTTCACCAGGAGGACATATATTTAATTTTAGCATCTCAAAATGTAAAGTAAAAATGACAGAGCTTCAAATAAAGACAGATCTATGACTAAACTGGGTGGATTTTAACATTCTTCTGATAATAATTGAGATAAGCAGACCAAAAATGAGTAAAGAAGATTTGGACAACTTATTAACAACCTTGACCTAATGGAAAAACAAAGAATATTCCATCTAATAACAATGAAGAGAGTAGTATACACATGGAACATTTTTAAAAATTCAGTATATATTGGACCACTTAAAAAAAAGTCTATATCAATTTCAAAGAACTGAAATTATTTACAGTATAGTCTCTGACCTTGACATATTTATGCTAAAAATTAATACTGAAAAGATAATTAGAAAACTTTGCATGTTGGGACTATAATAAATATTATAAATAACAAAGGGTATAATTCTAAATAATTCACAGACCAAAGGAAAAAACCATAACGAGATTTAGAAAATATTTGGAACTGAATAATGAAAATACCACATTAAAGAGAATGTGGACTTAAACTACAGTAGCAATTAGAGGGATATTTACACACCTAAATGCTTGTAATCAGAAAAAAAGGAAAGGCTAAAAGTAGCCTAAGAATTCAGCCTATTAAATTCAATAGGCTAAACAGGCTATTCAATAAGCTAACACCATTTCAATAAGTTAGTGTAAAAAAAAGCAGAACAAAGAAATAAAATTAACAGACATTTTGAAATAAAAAACAAACCTACCACAGGAAAGGCAAATAAAGTTGGTTTTCTGAAAAGATAATAAAACTTACCAACCTCTGATAAAATGTATCAAGACAAAAGATAGGAGACACAAATAAGCAGTATCAAAAATGAAAAGGTCTGGGTGTAATTGCTCACACCTATAATCCCAGGACTTTGGGAGACTGAGGCAGGAGAATGGCTTGAGCCTAGGAGACAGAGCAAGACCCTGTCTCAAAAAAAAAAAAAAAAAAAAAAAAAAAAAAAAAAAGAAAGAAAGAAAGAAAAGGGCAAAATAAACATAGGTACTACATATATTTAAATCAAAAAGGGAATAAAGCTAAATGGGTTTCAATTTCAAGTAACAGCTTAGGTTATTTAGATCAATCTAACTGGTCTAAACAAACAAAAATACTGGTTAAGATATATAAAATATCTCCCTGAAGAGTTGGCAAGACAACAAGGAATTCCCAAACTAAAAGCTAAGTTAAATATATAATCAGTTTTTGCCTTAAGAACATTTGCTAATAATCCCAGAGAACCTTAATAGTGGTTTTGACAGCCTCATGGTACAAGAAGGACAGAAGTTAAAGCCTAGAACCAGCTCAAGACAGAGAGTCTAAGATACCCCAAAACATTAAGCCAAGATGCCAAAAGGCTAGACATCCTTAGGGAAGAGGTGAACCAGAAACAAAATCCTCTTCCACACCTTGTGTGAGGTTGCCTTGGCACTCAGCAGAAAAAGATGGAAAATATAAATAAAAAGTAAAGAATTTATAGGCTGTAAGCACTGGTCAGCCCTTGGGTGGATTTTCATCAGAGCGGCACAAGAAATCTCAAACAATAAACTTAAAGTGCCCTGGAGTGGTAGTGACTCTAATGCCTTTAATAAGTAAGTTCAAATTCTTTCTAGCTGAAGCTTATCCAACCTGTGGCCCGTAGGCTACATGTGGCCCAGGTCGGCTTTGAATGTGGCCCAACACAATTTTGTAAACTTTCTCAAAACATTATGAGATATATGAATGGACCTTTTTTTTTTTTTTTTTTAAAGCTCATCAGCTATTATTAGTGTTAGTTTATTTTATGTGTAGCCTATGACAATTCTTCCAGTGTAGCCCAGGGAAGCCAGAAGACTGCTCTAGAGAAAGACAACCTTATCAAAGCCCTCAGGAAGTTCCCACAAATAATCTTTCAAAAAATAAGAAAAAATCTTCAGAGCAGCAAGAGGATAGGAGTAGATGACAAATTACCTTCAAAGGAGCAAGAGTTTCCAACAGTAATAAAGGTAACCAGAATACAAAAGAATATTTTCAATAAGCTGGTAACAAACCCAGAAACCTAAAATTCTATATTCATGAAGGTATCTTTCAAGAATTAAGACAAACATATAGACGTTTTGATAAAAGAGAAAAGAGTTTGTCTCCAAAAGATGTCACTAAAAAAAAATTCTAAATGATATATTTTAGGCAGAAGTAAAGTGATTACAAATGATTGTCTAGCATGTAAGAAACATGTAAAGCTATTATGTAACAATAAAAAAAAAGAAAAAATTAAGAGAAAATAAAGTCACTGCATTAGATGCCTTCCAAGTGTTTACAATACAGAAGGGGAAATAGTTACATAAGCACCATAATATATTGCAGCAAGTATTGTACAATACTTAGCCATACTTTTGTTATCAAGATTGAAAAATCTACACTAACGAAACAATGACAATGGTATAAAGAAAGCCCAACAAATGCCAAGTAGAAAGATTTATGGAGTGCCTGTCACTTAATAGGCATAAATAATAATCAGTAAATAATGGGTTGGCAAATCAGGAGGCAACGTGGCACAGGAATTTAAAAAGATAAAGCCCTCCTTACCCACTTGTGAATAAGTAAAATGAGTGAAAACTAAGATCAGGAGTGGGGGAATAGAAGAATGCCTCTTTCTTTCTCTCCAAAGTTTTCCCGCAAACCCACATTTCAAAGATGAGAGGACTGGCATATAATTGAGTAAAACTGCAAAAGCAAACAAAAGCCTTTAAGAAAAGTTGCAGCTTAGCTGAGTGTGGTGGTATGTGCCTGTACTCCTAGCTAGTTGGGAGGCTGAGGCGGGAGGATCACCTGAGTCCAGGAGCTGGGGGTCACAGTGGACTATCATCATGCCACTGTACTCCAGCCTGGGTGACAGAGCAAGATCCTGTCTCTATAAGAATGAATAAATAAATGAAAAAATAAGAATAAGTTAATTAAGGTTAAGACTGGTGGCTCACACCTGTAATTGCAACACTTTGTAAGGCTGAGTCAAGAGAACTGATTGAGGCCAGGAGTTCAAGACCAGCCTGGGCAACACAGTGAGACACCGTCTCTCCAAAAAAACAAACAACCAAAAAATTAGTTGGGCATGGTGGCATGTGCCTGTGGTCCCAGCTATTTAGAAGGCTGAGGCCACTTGAGCCCAGAAGTTTGAGGCTGTAGTAAGCCATGATTACACCACTGCACTCCAGCCTGGGCAACACAGCAAGGCCCTGTCTCAAAAATAAACAAGCAAACAAATATATAAAGTGTCAGGAATGTTCAAACTGAAGTTTAAAAAAAGTTAAAGATGAGAATACAACTCCTTTTAAAATTCATGCTCAAGGCAAGAAAATTAACAAAGAGAATACCAGCCTATAACTCAGAATAATATAATATTAATAAATGACAGAGAATGCAGAAGGTCCTCTTCCACTAGCACCTGGTAAATACATACACTGAGACACAGATGCACACATACATACTCACACACTTCAATAAGAAACTTTAAATAGGAGTGTACAAACCTAAAGAGAGAACGGAAGTCCAAGATAAACCTCTTGGCAAGAATAACAGAACACCACAGACATAATGAATGAGCTCAAGTTGAGAAAATAGTTACAGGACTGGAGATGAGAAAACAAGTTGGATTTTTAAAGGTGGCTATCAGTGGAGAAAGTTCCTTACAAGCCAGTAAGTGTGCTTACTTTCCTCAGGAAAGTAACAGAAATGGTTATTAAACAAAGTTTAGAAGTACTTAGAAAACAATGCTTGTTCTAAAGTAAAAAAACAGAATTACTAATAAGGCCATGTTAAGATAACCTCTTTTCACTTTCTGATTATTAGATCGGCAATAACATATGACAAAAGTATATGGCAAAGTAAATGATGCTTTTTGTGAAGGCAGAAAATTCTGAATTGTTAAGATTTTTAACTGGATGAATTGTAGCCAATAAAGTATTATTGAATGAATAAATATAAACCTGGAATAAGGATTCTAATATCAATGAGCCTATCATGAGGCTTTCTGTCCCATATATCTCTTGACAGTTTCATATTTTCAATTACACAAAAAAGCTAGAAGGATTTGGAATCTAATCAATCATGTTTTATATCAAGACACTATAAGCATAGATACGGCCTAGGGCAAGTGGTTTAATCTCACTGGACCTATTTCCTCATCTAATAAGTGGATGAAATCAGTGACATTCAAACTTTCTGGCAGTCATTCATATTAATAGTAAGAAAAACGATCCAGTGCAACTAACATGTACGTGTTTGTGTATGTAACTAAAATAAAAGTTTCATAAAATAGTATGCCATTATAACATAATGTGCCTAATATTTTCTAGTCTATTATTTTTAATGTAAGTTACAATCCCCCAAATTGATATCATAACCAAAAAGGGGACATGAATAGAGGTTTTGTTTATTTTTCTGAAACAGGGTCTTGTTCTGTTGCCCAGGCTGGAGTGCAGTAGCACGATCACAGCTCACTGCAGCCTCAATCTCCCTGGCTCAAGTGGCCCTTCTGCCTCAGCCTCCTGAGTACTGAAACTAGTAGGCACTACCACACTTGGCTAATTTTTTTTTCTTTTTTTTATTAGAGATCAAGTCTCGCTATGTTACCCAGGCTGGTCTTGAACTCATGGCCTCAAGCAATCCTCCCACTTCAGCCTCCCAAAGGGTTGAGATTACAGGCATGAGCCAACATGCCTGGTCATGAATACAGGTTTGAAAAAATAATGGACAAGACTTCTAAAGTCATCTATATACAGCTCTATAATTTAATAAAGAGTTCTCTAATTTAGATATGAAACAAAATGCATGATATCAAACCAGTAGATGATGTATACTATATCAACATAAATAGTATCAATCCAGTAGATGATGTATATTATATCAACATAAATAGTAACGATGATCTCACAGTGACAGAACTCAGAATTATAACAAACAGCTGAACACTGGGTTGAAAACAAAATGAATCTACAGAGGTAAGGCTCTGCAATTAGGTTCAGAAATCCTCTCAACAGAGCTTGGCATCAGGTCAAATGAAAAAGACCTGCAGGCTTTAGTTAACTTCAAGCCTATTATGTGATCTCAACATAATTCACCAATTTATTGTGTCTATAAATAATACAAGTTTTTAATAAATATGTGTGAAATAAATATTTTGGTACTATGCAGATCAAAGGTAATCTGAGATCAAATTTAATCTGGATCAGAGTGATCAATTGGAGTCTCCATCCTTTTCATTACATGTAACATAAAAGAACAAAATATTGATATTATATGCATTGATATTAATATACATTTTACTGAGTATAATTTCCCAGATATAGTATGCTAAGTGTTTTTATCTCATTTAATACTCAAACAATTCTATGAGATATGTAGTGCTATAGTGTGAATGTGTCCCCCAAAAAGCACATGTTAGAAACTTAATCGTCAATGCAATATGTTCAGAAGTGGGACCTTTAAGAGGTGCTGAGGCCAGGAGGGCTCTATTTCATTAATGCCATGATCACAGGAGTGGGTTCTTCATCTAAGGACAAGTTCAGCCTCCTATTGCTCTCTCTCTGTTGCCCTCTCTTTGCTCTTCTGCTATGGGATGATGGGGCAAGAAGGCCCTATCAAATGCCAGCTCCTTCATCTTGGGACTTCCCAGCCTCCAAACCCATGAGCAATACATTTTTGTTCATTAAAAATTACCCAGTCTGTGGTACTGTGTTATAGCAGCACACAACAGACTAAGATAGTATTATGTCCATTTAAAAATAAACAATCTTAGAAAGTTAAATATCCTACCCAGGTCACGCATGTTGTTAGTGGGTAAATGCTGAACCAGAAAGAACACAGGTCTTTCTGAAAAGAAACTATGACCTTTTAACTCTTTTTTAAAAAATGTGGGCCGGGTGCAGTGGCTCACGCCTATAATCCCAGCACTTTGGGGGGCCGAGGTGGGCGGATCACAAGGTCAGGAGATCAAGACCATCCTGGCTAACACAGTGAAACCCTGTCTGTACTAAAAATACAATAAATTAGCCGGGTGTGGTGGCAAGCGCCTGTAGTTCCAGCTACTCAGGAGGGTGAGGCACGAGAATCAGTTGAAGCTGGGAGGTGGAAGTTGTGAGCTGAGATCGCACCACTGCACTCCAGCCTGGGTGACAGAGTGAGACTCCGTCTCAAAAAAAAAAAAAAAAAAATTTATTTTTCTTTACTGAGATTCCTAAAGAGCTGGAAGTCTGTGTTTATTAAACCTCCTATTTCTTATCAAACTTTTATTTAAAAGTTCATTAAAGGATCTATGGCTATAACAACTATTTAACATATATATGGACCACTAAATTCAGGTAAATTAATAGAAAATCTATTAAAATGTTTAATAAAATATAAACATATTTTAATTAATAATAACAATTATTTTCTACCACAATATTTTACCAGTGTCTCTTTACCTTAATTAGCGATGGCTAACTACTTTAAGCACTCAGAAGCTAATTCAGTGAACTCTAAAAAAGCTGACAGCTGAATGTTTCAATTAGAAATGGTGATAAACTGATTCCTAATACATTCTTTTTTTTTTTCCTTTTTGAGATGGAGTCTCACTGCAATGTTGTCCAGGCTGGAGTGCAGAGTGCAGTGGTGTGATCTTGGCTCACTGCAATCTCTGCCTCCCAGGTTCAAGCAATTCTCCTGCCTCAGCCTCCAGAGTAGCTGGGATTATAGGCATCCACTACAACACCCGGCTAATTTTTTTTTTTTCTTTTTAGTAGAGATGGGGTTTGGGCCAGACTGGTCTTGAACTCCTGACCTCAAGTGATCCACCCACCTCAGCCTCCCAAAGTGCTGGGATCACAAACACGAGCCACTGTGCCCGGCCCCTAACACATTCTCTAGTTGCATTTGGACTTGGAAAATATTTCTTCAAATTTTATTCCTATACACAAAAATACACATTTTTGTTACCATATCCACTAGAATATCATTAATTTCTTTCTCCAAACAAGTGATCAAAATTATCCAGTCAGCTGGGAAAGAGTTAAACTTGACCATCACAATTCAATCTTTAGAAAACTACTCAGGCAGAGTGGAGCACTCCTTGTAGTCCTAGCTAGTTGGGAGGCTGAGGCATGAGAATTCCTTGAACCCTGCAAGTGGAGGATGCAGTGAACCAAGGTTGTGCCATTGTACTCCAGCCTGGACAATAGGGCAAGACCCTGTCCCCTCCCCTCCTCCAAAAAAAAAAAAAAAGAAAAGAAAAGAAAGAAAAAAGAGAAAAGAAATCCTATTATCTTATCCTCAATATTCAACATTAAAAATCATATTTTGGCTCTATTCAAGAAACTAAAAAGTCACAGAAATAACTTTTTATTGACATCGTATTATGAAGAAATGTTTTCATCTCATCCTATATTTCAAAAACTTACATGAGCATCTTTTGTTTTTATAATATACTTCAGAATCAAAGTAAAGTCTTGACTCTAGATATTTTCAGGAAGATGAAACAATCTTCACTTATTATAGTTTTAATTATATTCATAATTTGTACAATTACATTGAACAATTAATCATGATTAGGAAGCCAAATGTTGACTACCAACTATTTTTTCTGAATAAAACAATGCCAGCAATTACATTACAGTACAAGTTATTTTATTCTACTATCACGTAAAACTTAGTCTTTCCTTGGTGCTCAAAGCTAGTACTATATCAGTGCTGACATAATACATGTTTTCCAGTCTATAAAAAGTCACAAAAGAATCATTAAAGTAAAAATTTCTTCTGGTTTTTCTGTGATAAAATAGTAAGTTATCTTGCAGATCTCCCTCATACGTACACCATAGAAGTACAAATACCTCATTTCTACAACGCACACTGGGAGTTGCATTCAAATACAAGGAAATACATATTCAAGTCAGTATTTAACAGTACTGACTCTTCCACATTGTATACCATGAATATAGGATTATCCGTAACATCATATGATAAAAGAATATTGTCAAATAGCTTATTCTGCCTCTTCTTCCAGAACAGTTCAGTCAAGAGCTTCACAAGTGAATTTCAGTCTTTTTGGCAACATCTCCCTACTTCCTAAAACATTCATTAGTGATTAAATTTTTCTCAATTTAAAACTTGACTATCATTTGTTTCTCTGACATTTGCTATACTAGGATATTGTGTATATATGGTAGTATTTGATTTTACACAAAATTTTATTTATTTTTAAGTTAAAAATATGTGTTTCATGGTGTTCTCTTTATTTCCCAGTTCGTGAACCCAATTTTAGAAACAAAACTGTGCCAGCGGTGAGGAAGATCTTGGATTAGGAAGACTCAAGAGACCAGTTGGGAGTCTTCAATTAATATTCTAAGCAAGAAATGCAGTGTACACAAATGGGACAGATTTAAAGCTATTTTGGAGATGGAAACCAACAGGATTTTTACATCTAAGAAGAGAAGGAAACTTCAAAAATGGCACTACGGTTCTAGCTTAGGAGCTGAGAGTATAGGCTATTAAGAAATAAATTTGGTTTTAAATATCCTTGGTTGAGTTGTCCATTACCCGACAGACAGATAAAAAGGACCGGAACTCAGGAGAATTAGGGATTTCTAATGTACGAGTTATTTTGCTTTTGTTTCCCTGCCTCACCACTTAAAGCTATGTTTGGGGAAAGTTTTTCAATGCTGGCATGGAGATTAAAGAGAAAGAAAATGCAACAGGCTAGAGGTCATATATGTTAGACAGTAATCTAGGCCATGTGGTAAATGCAATATATAACTAGCTGGGTCATAGTTGTTTTTGTTTGTTTGTTTGTTTGTTTTGTTTTTTGAGACAGAGTCTCACTCTCGTTGCCCAGGCTGGAGTGCAGTGGCGCGATCTCGGCTCCCTGCAACCTCCGCCTCCTGAGTTCAAGTGATTCTCTTGCCTCAGTCTCCTGAGTAGCTGGGATTACAGGCATGCGCCACCACTTGCCCGGATAATTTTTGTACTTTTAGTAGAGACAGGGTTTTGCCATGTTGACCAGGCTGGTCTAGAACCCCTGACGGGTGATCCGCCCACCTCAGCCTCCCAAAGTGCTGGGATTACAGGCATGAGCCACCACATCCAGCCGGGTCATAGTTCTTAATCAGGGCTCATTATATTCATAATGGGGTTGGGGGGACAGGGGTTTGCAAAATAAATCTCCTAAGCACCACCCTGGATATTACTTCTTTGATAGATTTGGGGTAGAAACTGAGAGTATACTTATTTTTTTTAAGTTCCCTGAATGGGCTGACTCAGAGGGTTATGAGAGAAGTTTCTGGAATGACAGAAATACTCTATTATGACCAGGATGGAATACTATTTGGGCTTTAAGAAGCAGAAAATTCTGTCATTTGTGATGTGAATGCACGTAGAGACTTTATACTAAGTGAAACAAACTAGGCAAAGAGAGACAATATCCAGAATACATAAAGAACTCTCAAAACTCAGTAATAAGAAAATAATCAACCCAATAAAAAATTAGCAAAAGATTAGAACACACTTCACCAAAGATATATAGATGGAAAATAAGTACATTAAAACAGACAACAACAAAATGCAAATTAAAACCACAATGACACGCCACTACATACTTATTAGAATGGGAAAGAACAAACCTGACAAAACCAAATGTTGACAAGGATGAGGAGCAGCTGGTCTCATACATCATCAGTGAGAATGCAAATGGTATAGTCACTTTGGAAAACAGTTCGGCAATTTTCAATAAAGTTAAAACAGAAGACAAAAATCATAAACAGTGGAAAGGCATAAAAAGATCACAACGCTAAGAAAAATGAAAATCAAAAGTTTACCATTACGGAATAAATCAGAAATAGAAATGGGCGGAATCTACACAATATTGCCAAATAATATGACATGTAGGTGTTTGTAGGAGATCACAATAATTTGAAAGAAAAACAGTGAAATAACGGGACCCACAAAAAGACAGGAGAGTTAAAACCAATCTAACTTAATTAGTAAACTTCAAACAGTAAACACAACAAATGGAATAGAAAAAGTATTCACAAATGTGTTAGAAGAAAAATAATCCCACCAGATTATCATGCTAATGGAGCAACAGACAGACATTCTCCAACTAAAAGAACTTGAGAGAGGGGCAAAAGCTGGGCAATGACATCAAGCCAAACAACAGATAAATGGAGATAAAAGGACTGCTGATAAGTTCTGAATTTATTTAGAAGTAAAAATGGGCTGGGCATGGTGGCTCACACCTATTTTCCCAGCACTGTGAGAGGCCAAGAGGGGCAGATCACTTGAGATCAGGAGTTCGAGACCTGCCTAACTAAAATGGTGAAACCCCATCTCTACTAAAAATACAAAAATTAGTCAGGCATGGTGGCACACATCTGTAATTTCAGCTGCTGAGGAATGAGGCACAAAAACTGCTTGAACTTGGGAGACAGAGGTGGCAGTGAGCTGAGATCATGCCACTGCACTCCCAGCCTGGGCGACAGAGCGAGACTCTGTCTCAAAAAAAGGAGTAAAGCCTGGGCGCGGTGGCTCACACCTGTAATCCCAGCACTTTGGGAAGCCAAGACGGGAGGATCACCTGAGGTCATCAGGAGTTTGAGGCCAGTCTGGCTAAGACAGTGAAACCTCGTTTCTACTAAAAACAGAAAAAAATTAACCAGGCATGCTGGCACGTGCCTGTAATCCCAGCGACTCGGGAGACTGAGGCAGGAGAGGAGGTTGCAGTGAGCTGAGATCGTGCCATTGCACTCCAGCCTGGGTGACAAGAGTGAAACTCCGTCTCAGAAAAAAAAAAAAAAGAGTAAAAATAACTAGGAATTTTGGTGTATAGAACAAAACAAAACAGAACTCTTATAAACTTCAACAAAGTAAGAATAATTTAGCACTGGTAGTAGAAAGAAATACAAGTATGTTAAATGATTCTATACTATGAAAGACAATGAAATGGACGTGGTCCAAAATGAGACACTTATTCCCAATACTTCATGTTTTCACAGATGGAAGCAATTTCTACTTCATAACCAAGATGAAAAAGTAAAGGAACATCTTCAATTTATCTCTGCCTCTGCATTAAAAAACAAGGAAGTTCACATGCTCAACCCAGCCCTATAGGATGTAGTTTCTATTCTCCCATGCAGTAAAATTATAGAGGCATTATCCACTCCTGCTGTGGTTGACCAGCACAGTCTATGACTATGTTGCTAAACAAGTCTGTCTAATTCAAAAATAAAGTATCATAAGGCTCATTCTAATTACACAGTCATACAACCTAGTTCTTATTAGGAATAAAGTGAATATTATTTCTGACAGTACAATCCTCCTTTATGTGTGTCCATCTCTCCTTTGATTAGCCCTACACTGGGAAGGTGAAGATGTTATTGCCCATCCCCCAACACCAACTTTATAGTTCAGTAAAATCATAATTCTAAAATAATTTTTACAAGTTTATTCTGTTTAGTTATTCTTACATTTTACTTCCTTGTTATATTCAAGTAAATTTAATTCTTTTTATTTTAAAATAGTGTATATAATATGATCTTCATTTATCTATATCCATTCATCCTTTCATCTTTAAATGTGCATAGAGATACCTGGAATGATTTATATAATGTTTAAGATGGTTACTTCTAGATGGTAGATTAAGTTTTGGTTTTTTTTGTTTTGTTTTGTTTTTTAAAGACAGGGTCTCACTTTGTCACCCAGGCTGGAGTGCAGTGGCACAATCTCAGCTCACTGCACCCTTGACCTCCCAGGTCCACGTGATCCTCCTGCCTCAGCTCCCCAACTAGCTGAGACTACGTGGGACTACAGGCATGTGCCACCACACCTGGCTAATTTTGCATTAGAGATGGGGTTTTGCCATATCACCTAGGCTGGTCTCAAACTCTTGAGCTCAAGACATCCACCTGCCTCAGTCTCCCAAATTGCCCAGGATTACGGGCATGTGCCACTGTGCCTAGCCTAGATTAATTTTGTTGTTGTTGTTTTTTGTTTTGTTTTTGCTTTTTTAAAACAGAGTCTTGCTTTGTTGCCCAGGCTGGAGTAGAGTGGCACTGGAGATCATGGCTTACCACACCCTCGACCTCACATGCTCAAGCGATCCTCCCACCTCAGCTTCCCAGGCACATGCCACCACACCCAGCTAATTTTATTTATTTATGTATTTGTTTGTTTGTTTGAAAAGACTGAGTCTCACTACATTGTCCAGGCTGGTCTTGAACTCCTGGACTCAAGCAATCCTCCCATCTTGGTCTCTCAAAAGGACTCAATAAAAGAAATAGGAAATAGTCTACAGAAGCATTTGCAAACTATGGCCCATAGGACAAATCTGACCTGTGGCCTGTTTTTGTATAGCCCACAAGAAATGCTTTTAATTTTTAAGGGCTGCATAAAAAAAGAAGAATATGAGACAGAGACCTTTGTGGCTCACAAAGCTGAAAATATTAACTGTCTAACTCTTCAAGAAAAAGTTGCCAGCCCTTAGTCTATAGTATCGACTCTATATTGACAAAAGGTACAATCTACTGTAACTCGTAATTCACTGATATACAAGAGAACTTTACATATTAAGGAAATCAAATTTTATCACATAGACTCCCCTTTATCCCTTGGGATGTTGTCTTTAGATTTTCTATATGATATGGTGATAATGGCATGCACTACTTTTATGATTATCTAAAGTTCCCAATCTTTTCTTTTTGATTTTAGGATTCCATGTTAAAAAGACCTTTCTCATTTCAAAGGCACCAAAAAAAAAAAAAAAAAAAAAAAAAAAACCTCCTTTGTTTTCTTCTACTACTTTTATATTTATAGTTTTGTTTTTCACATTTTAAATCTGAGACATCTGGAAAACAGGCCCTTCCATGACTAGGAGAAAATAACAATCTATACAGAAAGATACCAGACTACAGATTAATTAGGGGAAGAAGGTGCTGGAAAAGTGTAGGAGAGAGGAGAAGGAAGACAACAAGCAGGAGTCTGTGACAAGGCTGAAATCTTGAAACTGACTGAATGATAATTTATAGGTTTCCTTCTTTCTCTCACTAGAAAGCTTCAAACTGTACTCTTTGTTGAACCCTTGACAGATGTTCTCAACTGAGGATGTTTCATGGGCCATGAGGCAGTCCGTTCCTATTCCATAAGAACAAGAGCTTCAGTAGAGAACAAGATCCAATCATCATTCTCTGGTTGTATCTGAATTTATCTCTGGATTGTTGTATTTCTCTGTTACTATTATATACATAATTTTTCTTCCTGTTACCTTTGCTAACTGGTTGCTTATATGCAGCAAGCGGCCAGCCAACTACGGGTCAAGCCAGCTCACTGCCTTCTTTGTAAATAAAGTGTTATTGGAACACAGACATCCTAATTAGTTTCATTCTGCAACAGGGGAGGCGGGTAGCTGAGAGAGAGATCATATGGCCTGAAAAACCTAAAATATTTATCATTTGGCCCTTTACATTAAGTTTGCCAATCTCTGATATATAGGGAAATTGTTTGATTACAATTTTTTGAGGTAAAATTGTAATACATATAATATAAAATTAATATATATTTTTTAAGACAGTGTCTCACTCTTTTGCCCAGGCTGGAGCGCAGTGGCACGATCTTGGCTAACTGCAACCTCCGTCTCCTTGGTTTAAGCAATTCCTGCCTCAGCCTCCTGAGTAGCTGGGACTACAGGCATGTGCCACCATGCCCAGCTAATTTTTATATTTTTTTGTAGAGACGTGGTTTCACCATGTTGGCCAGGCTGGTCTCAAACTCCTGACCTCAAGTGATCCACCCTTCTCAGCCTCCCAAAGTGCTGAGATTACAGGCATAAGCCACCGCATCCAGCCCAAAATTAGTAATTTTAAAATGTACAATTCAGTGGCATACAGTACACTGATAATGCTCTGCAACTATCACCTCTGTCTAGTTCCAAAACACTTGTAACACAAATGGAAACTCATTACCTTGTACCCATTAAGCAATCACTCTCTATTTTTCCCCCTGCTCCTGGCTACCACTAATTTGCTTTCTGTTTCTATGAATTCACCTGTTCTGGATGTTTCATATAAATGGAATCCTATAATATGTGATCTTTGGTGTCTGGTTTCTTTCACTTAGAATGTTTTTGACATCTATGTTGTAGTATCTCATTTCTTTTTATGGTTCCATCATGTGAACAGACCACATTTTGTATCCATTCATCAGTGGACAGACATTCAGGTTCTTCCCACCTTTTGGTGATTGTGAATAGTGCTGCTATGGACATTCATGTACAAGTTTTTGTTAGAATGCCTGCTTTAAATTCTTTTGGAATTCTACGAGTGATATTGCTGGTAATTCTATGTTTAACTTTTTGTGGAACTGCCAAAATTTTCTACAGCAGCTGTACTATTTTATACTCTCACCAGCAATGTACGAGGGTTCCAATTTCTCCACATCTTCACCAACACTTACTTTCCTTTTTAAAATTTTTTAAATAATAGTCATCTTGGTGGATATGAAGTGGTAGTGCACTAAACTAGTTCCTTTTGACTTTGTTATGTCTCTCTTCCTGGGATCTCAAAATACAATCAGTGACTCCTCCTTTTCCAAAAACCTACATGTCACTCAACTCTGATGGTTATTCCTCCTTTTAATTATCTTCCTTTCATTCAATCTTTCCTTTCTATTCCCACATTACCCCCAAATTATGCCCCCATTACAAAAAATATTAACACTAAGCCAGACAATTAAAAAGGGTATTTTAACCTCAAAATTAGAATCTGACCCCATACCATACATAATACCAATAAAAGGCTTGGTAGCACATTCTCTAAGACATACACACTGTAGCATATTAATTTAATATTAACTGATTCTATTATAGCCTTTTAACTCCTGCTAGCCTATATCACATAAAACAAGAAAAGTAAAAAATACATGTCATTTAGATATTTAATTTGTTGTTGTTGTTGCTATTGAGAAGACAGAGATAGGATAAGATAAAAATGGAAAAAGTAACTACAGTCAATAGAATCCTCTTTTTAAAAAATAGTATATTTTCTTTATCTCTAGGAAACCCTAATATCCAATTATTAAAAATATGCAATCCAAACCAAATAAAAATATTTGAGAATGAATTTTATAATGACAAATTTTAAAAGCCTATCGTTATATCTTTTATTATTATTATACTTTAAGTTCTAAAGTACATGCGCACAACATGCAGGTTTGTTATATATGTATACATGTGCCATGTTGGTGTGCTGCACCCATTAACTCATCATTTACATTAGGTATATCTCCTAATGCTATCCCTCCCCCAACCCCCTACTCCACGACTGGCCCCAGTGTGTGATGTTCCCCACCCTGTGTCCAAGTGTTCTCATTGTTCAATTCCCACCTATGAGTGAGAACATGCGGTGTTTGGTTTTCTGTCCTTGTGATAGTTTTGGTATTACCATCACAGAAATCATACAGTTCTAGAACTAGAAGGGACCTTGGCAATTATGTAGTTAACATACATTAAAACTACTAAGCCAGGCTCTATGGCTCATGACTGTAATCCCAGCACTCTGGGAGGCTGAGGTGGGTGGATTACCTGAGTTCAGGAGTTCAAGAACAGCCTGGCCAATGTGATGAAACCCCGTCTCTACTAAAAATACAAAAATTAGCCGGGTGTGATGGCGCAGGCCTATAATCCCAGCTACTTGGGAGGCTGAGGCAGGAGAATCGCTGGAACCCAGGAGGTGGAGGCTGCAGTGAGCCAAGATCATGCCACTGCACTCTAGTGTGGGCAACAAGAGCAAAACTCCATCTCAAAAAAACCCAAAAAACTACTAGTGATCTCCAATTTATCAATTCGCACAAATAACCAAATGCCTTCTATACCCTGTGCAAAGTGTACAGAGGCCATACTGACTGATGGACATGGCTAATTTGAGTTTGACAAAAATAAAATAGGCTACCGCTTTATAATACATCCGATTCCTATTCTGATCAGTTAAAGTTCTATACATATGAAGAGTCAGTTGTGTTTCTCAAACATGTTTATGCCAGCTGAACTTCTTATGTTAATCACATAATTTAAATTTTATATAAACTGATTGAGAATATAAAAAATAAAGGTGTTTTATAGAAAATGAAACTGAATGCTTCAAAAAGGCTTGATAAAAGGTGAATCACCAAAAAAGCTTGTCTAATTAACTATCTGTAGATAAGACAGCTATACTAGATGGGAAGAAAAAAATGTACTAAAGGAATTCTGTATTCAAGTTTGCTTCACCATGGTCTTTTACGTTTCAATCAACTTTAAAGAATGATAGGCAATATCAGTCTGCGGGTGTAATTTATGCAGGAAAGCCAACTCGAAATTCCATCGGCAAAATCAGCAGAACAATACTCATTTATATATTCAATACACAAGGACAGATTGACACCTACCCTGTGCCAGGTATTTAGCCACCAGACCTAACTATGGTTTTAAAAATATTACTCTGAATTCCACATGGAGCAGATGGGAAAGGCAGGCACAAAAATGGAAGTGGAGAACTTAGGAGGCTTTTACAGTAATCCTGTAAAAAATGCTGGTGGCCTGGATATTATGATAGCAGTGGGAGGGTGTTATTTGAATGGATATGAGATTTAATTTGAAGGAAAAAGCTCTAACAATTGCTGAAGGACTAGATATGAAGTTTGAGTACAAAAAGAAGAAGGGGTAGCTCCTGGGTTTTTGCAGAACTAGGTGAATGTTGACATTTAATGTGATACAGAGAAACCATAGGAGGTGGAGGAGATGGGGACAAAATCAGCTTAAGATGCTTATTTTGAATCCAAGTAAAAATACTAGATAGGCAAGTCTGGAATTCAAGATAGAGGCCAGGGCAGGTAATACATGACAGGAAATTATCTGATATTCAAGTATGCAACTAGATGAGCTCACCTAAAGAATAAAAGTAGATAAAGAAGTGAGCAAAAGAACTCAGACCTGGAATCAAGCCCTACATCAAAAACCATCAAATTAATGCACACTTTTCTGTTTCTTCTTCTTCTTTTTTTTTTATGATATCCTTTTTCAAGTAACTGCAGGTTCCAATGGTGTCAGACAAGAGAGGATTTTTTAGAAACTTCCTTTTCAGGCTGGATGCGGTGGTGCATGCCTGTAATCCCAGCACTTTGGGAGGCTGAGGCAGGCAGATAGCTTGAGGTCAGGAGTTCAAGACCAGCCTGACCAACATGGTGAAACTCCATCTCTACTAAAAATACAAAAATTAGCTGGGAGTAGTGGCACACACCTGTAATCCCACCAGCTACTCGGGAGGCTGAGACATGAGAATCGCCTTGAACCCAGGAGGCAGAGGTTGTAGTGAGCTGAAATCACGCCACTGCACTCCAGTCTGCGTGACAAAGACCCTGTCTCAAAAAAAACAAAAAACAAACAAAAAAAAACCTCTCTTTTCATATAAGTACACTGACTCGTGCATCTTCAAGAAGCTGATCTAGTTTGGATATGTGTCCCTGCCCAAATGTCGTATTGAAATGTAATCCCCAATGTTGGAGGTGGGGCCTACCGGGAGGTGACTGGATCAAAAGGGCAGATTTCTCATGAATTATTTAGCATCATCCCTCTTGGCACCGTCTTTACAATAGCGAAGTCTCATGAAATCTGGTCATTTAAAAGTATGTAGCACCTCTCCCCCTTACTCTCTTGCTCCCACCTTTGCTATGTGACATGCCTGCTCCCCCTTTGCCTTCCACCATGATTGTAACCTTCCTGAGTCTTCCCCAAAAGCAGATGCTGCTATGCTTCCTGAGCAGCCTGCAGAACCATGAGCCAATTAGACCTCTCTTCTTTACACACAACTCAGTCTCAGGTATTTCTTTATAGCAATGCAAGAACGGCCTACTACAGAAGCATTCTAGAATAACTCCTCTCTCAGTCTCATATCTCACACTCCGCACTCCCCAACACATACACATAAACACACACACGCCTCTAGAGCACACACTCATCACCTTTACCCCTTTTCCCACCCCTTTAAAGTTGTCTCTTCTTTGTGCGTTCACAATTGTCTTTGCAGATTTCCACAGAGGTCTTTTTCAACAATGTATGTTCTAATTGTCCTTTAGCGGTGTGAAAGTTTCCTTATGGGCAAGAACCATAACCTTCCTCTTTGTATCTCCAATGACTCACACAGTACCTGGTAGATAACAGGCTCTCACTGAAAGTTTTCCTGAATGAATAAAAGAAGGGAGAGAGATTTACCCAAGGTCAGTCCCACGGCCAATTAATAGGAAAGTAGGAATTATAAAGTAGGTCTTAGTACAGTCAGATGTCCTAAACTCACTTCAGTCTGTCATTCAAAGAATTACATATTCAGGCCTCACCTTATCTATATATTTTATTTCTTATTCATCATCCTATGAATCCACTATGCTGTCTTAACTAAAAGTCTAGTTACCTAACCAAAATTCACTTTTCCTCAGCCTGTCCAGAACCTATGCCTTGAGCTAATCTCTTACCTCTCTCATAAAAAATCTCCCTTGCATTCCAACCTTAATCATTTCCCCCACTCCCCTCCCCTCACCTGCTACACACACCTTTGTTAACATCCTATTCAATTTGATTTCTATCCTTACACCTACATTGACGTGTTATCTCAAGGTTCACCAAAAGTCTTTGTAACAGATAAAGTATAATTTTCAAAATAGTAAAATCATGACTCTCATACAAATATGAAATGAAGATCTGGTAAAAATTTTAATTCATTGATTAAGGAAGAAAGAAGTAAGATGTTAAAACTGATTAAAATGATAATGTGATTTACTATTTCTCAACTTACAAAATTCATTTTCATGGCACAAACATAATTTGCATTGGTATGGGCAGAAAACATCTGTACTGCTTTCAGTTTTCTACAACTTAACTTTTACCCCTTTTTACGGAATTGTAAAACAGCCTTGTCAATCAAATATCCCTTAATCAGAATCATGTAACTCCTGGAGAGTCCTCTGAACAATATCTAGCATTCCAGATATGCAATAATTTCCTTTTCCCACTTCTAAGTCTTTGATAATTTTTCCTACATAATTGTCAAAACTCATCCTAACCTGCCTCCTGTGGTGCAATGTAAAATCACTCTTGCCACATTCAGTTTCCATAATATGGCACTCTCCTGGATCCTCTTTTACCTCTCTGATTCTCTTTTGCCTCCTTCACCAGCTCCTATTCATCTTAAATATAGTATTCACTGAGTTTTCTCACCGGGCTTTTGACTCACATAACTTTTTATGGCTGTATCCAATCTCATCCAGGCATACTTCATCCATTACTTATGCAGGAATTATTCCCATATGCACAGATCCAACGTCTATAATTCCCAGAGTTAAATTTCTATTTTCTTCATTTCTCATGTTGGTATCTTAGCAGTGTTTCAAACTGGTCAACAACCTAAACTCACTCTATTCCTCATCTAAATATGGTCTATTTCTGTGTTTCCTAACTTAATGTCTAATTGTCACAGAGGCACAAAGTATGAGGATCTTACACTCTACTTTCTCCCTCACCTTCCTCCTCTATGAAACTGTTTTCCAGGCAGTCACCTAAGCTTTCCACTGTACCTCTACAGCCTTCCTCTTATATCTTCCCCTTCCTCATAGCCTTTCCCCTTGTTCAAGCCTATATTATCTTTCACTTGAACTCCTGATAAAGTCTCCAAACTGGTATCTTGACTCTCTCCTAACATTCACACAGCTACTAAATTTATATTTCCCCAAACAAGGGCAGCTTTTCTGAACTATACCCACTTATCCGAGTTCTTATATAATAGGCAACAATGTTGTTTCAGGGTATCCACCTACTTCCTACTCATTCTACTTAGTTACTTCAGTCCAGGCAAGCTGATTCCACCAGCAAAGCACACTTCAGCTAAGATAATCATAAACTCATGAAGACTAGTTCAGAAACTGGCCAAAAAGAGCTAATGAAGTGCCATAAGACTTTTGCTGAGACTTCTGGGCCAACGGTGTATGCTTTTTGCTGAGGTAAATGCCATTGTTATTGCTGTATTTTGCCACCAGAGGACAGCCTGTTTGAGAAGTCAAGGCAGTTCAGAGATGCAAAGATAAACGTGATCCTAGTAACATCTTCTGAGCCCTAGCATCAAGAGATGTCCAAAGCCAGTTTCCCTTAGGTTATTCAATTACATCTACCAATAAACTTTCTTTTTGCTTAAGCCTGTTTGACTCAGGCAACGAACTAGCAAACAAAAAAAGTACTAAATAACACCTCCTATCTTTTCATGCACCATATGACTCAGCTACATCAGCCTCATCACCACTATCAGAATACTGTGCCCTTCCTTAAGCTATTCCTTCAGTCTGGAATTCACTTTTCTCTGCTTTGAATTCCCTTCCCTCCATGCCTTGCTTATTAAGATCCACTTTATACTTCAAGTTGCAGTTTAAATGCCTCAGTGAAATAATCATCAGAGACTAGAAAGAAGCAGAGGGGCAGATTATATAAGGATTTGAAACCATGCTATGGCTTTTTGAACTTTAACCCAAGGGTAAAGAAATGTCATTAAAAGGTTTTAAAGCATGAATGACATGACCAAATTTTCAATTTTAAAAAGATCACTTTACTTGCTATGCAGAGAATGAATTAGAGAACGGAAAGGGGGACAATGATTTGTAAGCTACTAAAACAATCTAGGTAAAGAGAATGGTGATATGGGCTAACGAGACAAGGGAGACGGAAGAATGTATTTTTGTAACTATTTTATTTCTTAATAAATCTTCCTCTGTACTGTAAACTCCCTGAGGGCAGAGAAATTATCTGCTGACTACCATGCTATCCACAGAAATTAGCAAGTAATTGCCACACAGTAAGGACTCAAATGGGTAAATGGAAGTATCATTTGTGAAGACAGAAAACACAGGAAAACTCAGTTTGGGGTTTGTTTGTTTTTGAGCAATAGAGAAGGATGAAGATGAACTCTGCTTTGGACAAGCTGAGTTTGAGGTAATACAATACATTCAAGCAGGCAAATGGGTATATATGATACATACAAACACATACACATGTCTGGGGATCAGGAAAAAGATTTGCGCTGAAGACACTAACCTGAAAATTCTGGGCACAGACGAGTAAATGGTAACTGACTTTATGAGAAGAGATAAGATTGCTTAGAAATATGTGAAATGAAAAGAGGGTGGAGATCACAGACCTCATGGGCATTTAAAAGTTGAACAGAAAAGGAGAAGCTAAGGAAGAACACTAATAGCGCTGGCAGGAAAGCATAGGAGAGTCCTCTAATAAAGCCAAGAGAAGAAGAGGAAGTCCTCTAATAAAGCCAAGGGAAGAAGTGGTCAAATGTGTCAAACATTGTTAAAAAAAAATAAAAAAGAAAAAAAGAAAGAAAAAAGTCAGGTAATGGGCAGATTAAAAGTATCCTTTGGATAAAAATAGCTTTGGTAGAGTGGGTGGGAGTGGAGCTGGACACACCTTAGTTTGGAGTGGGTTCAAGGGTAAGTAGAATAAAAAGAAACGAAGTCAGCCAGTATTAGACATCTTGCTCAAGAAATTGGCTACAAAGAAACTAAGATACATAGCTGCAGGAGTGGAACACAGTCAAGGCTAAGTTCTGTTCCTTTGTTGTTACAGATTGTGTATGTTTTACAGAATTTGATCTTAAGCATGTTTAAATGTTGATTGGAGGCAACCTAAAAAGAAGAAAAAGTAGAAGAAAAGGTAAGAATAAATATAAAAAATGAGCAGTCTTTGAAATGGAGCACAGAAGAAGGAACTCGTTTTGAAGAGGCAGCAGTATCTCTTCCACTGAAGTTGTATACTAGAAGGAAGAACTAGTAAGGATGTAGGCACATTTATAGATTTAGTTACTGAAAATTAAGAGAGTTTACATGTGATAGCTTCAAATGTGTAATAAACATATTGAAGTTTAAATACTAAAACAAATCTGTTCATTGAGAATTTTTTCTAAGTTATGAGTTTAAGATAGACATTAACATATAAATTACATAAAATAGCTGTCCCATCCCTAAACCTTAGATTTTTAAGAAAAATTAAAACAATATTTAATGCCTACTATGTATAAGACACTATGCTGTGGAGAACACAAAAAGGCTCTTTCCCCAGATATATGAATAGCTTGTGTCCTCTTCTTTTAGGTCCCTGTTCTCACATTCTACTTTATTTCTCTCCATTGAATTTACTACCACCTGATATATTATTTTTTTCTTATTGTCTGTTTTCCCCTCTACTGGAATAGGGCAGCAACTTTTTCTGTTTTGTTCACTGCTGTATACCCAGCATCAATAATACTACCTATAATGGATAGGTATACAAAATAAAATTTTGATTTAAGAGGCAACTTCTCTTCAGGAAGGTACTATCTGTTAAGTGGGAGAGAGATTATATACAGAATACACCCCTGCTATGGTCTGAATGTCTGTCTGTGTTCCCCCAAAATTCATGTTAAAACTGAATCCCTAATGCTATAGTATTAAGAGTTGGGGCATTTAGAAGGTGACTTGGTCATGTGCATTGTACTGTCATGAGAGGGATTCATGCCTGATATAGTTTAGATATTTGTCCCCTTCAAATCCCATGTTAAAACTTGATCTCTAATATTGGAGATGGAGCCTAGCAAGAGGTATTTGAGTCATGGGGACAGACTAAGACAAAAAACTGGTACCAGGAGTGGGATGTTAAAACTAAACTTTAAACTAAAGCTGCTTAGGGGTTGTAATCCTAGTCTCTGATAAAACAGACTTTAAACCAAAAAAGATCAAAAAAGACAAAGAAGGGCATCATATAATGGTAAAGGGATCAATGTAACAAGAAGAGCAAATTATCTTAACTGTATACATGCACCCCAAACAGGAGCACCCAGATTCATAAAGCAAGTTCTAGGAGACCTACAAAGAGACTTAGACTCCCACACAATAATAGTGGGAGACTTTAACACCCCACTGTCAATACTAGATCAACGAGACAGAAAATTAACAAGGATATTCAGGACTTGAACTCAGCTCTGGACCAAGCAGACCTAATAGACATCTAAAGAACTCTCTACCCCAAAGCAACAGAATATATACATTCTTCTCACACCACATAGCACTTATTCTAAAATTGATCAATAATTGGAAGTAAAACACTCCTCAGCAAATGCAAAGAACGCAAATCATAACGAACAGTCTCTTAGACCACAGTGCAATCAAATTAGAACTCAGGATTAAGAAACTCACTCCAACCCACACAACTACACGGAAACTGAACAACCTGCTCCTGAGTGACAACTGGGTAAATAAAGAAATTAAGGCAGAAGTAAGTAAGTTCTTTGACACCAATGAGAACAAACAGATAACATACCAGAATCTCTGGGACACAGGTAAAGCAGTGTTAAGAGGGAAAGTTATAGCACTAAATGTCCATTATCAGCAAGCGGGAAAGATCTAAAATCGACACCCTAACATTACAATTAAAAGAACTAGAGAAGCAAGAGCAAACAAATTCAAAAGCTAGCAGAAGACAAGAAATAACTAAGATCAGAGCAAAACTGAAGGAGACAGAGACAGGAAAAACCCTTCAAAAACTTAACGAATCCAGGAGCTGGTTTTTTGAAAAGATTAACAAAATTGATAGACCGCAAGGCAGACTAATAAAGAATAAAAGACAGAAGAATCAGATAGACACAATAAAAAATGATAAAGGGATATCGCCACTGATCCTACAGAAGTACAAACCACCATCAGAGAATACTATAAACAGCTCTACTCAAACTAAAAACTCTAGAAGAAATGGATAAATTCCTGGACACAAACACTCTCCCAAGACTAAACCAGGAAGAAGTCACATCCCTGAATAGACCGATAACAAGTTCTGAAATTGAGGCAGTAATTAATAGCCTACCAACCAAAAAAAGCCCAGGACCAGATGGATTCACAGCCGTATTCTACCAGAAGTACAAAGAGGAGCTGGTACCATTCCTTCTGAAACTATTCCAAACAACAGAAAAAAAGGGAATCCTCCCTAACTCATTTTATGAGGCTAACATCATCCTGATACCAAAACCTGACAGAGACACAACAAAAAAATCTAATTTCAGGTCAATATCCCTGATGAACATCGATGTGAAAATACTCAATAAAATACCGGCAAACTGAATACAGCAGCATGTCAACAGGCTTATCCACACGATCAAGGCGACTTCATCCCTGGGATGTAAGGCTGGTTCAACATATGCAAATCAACAAACGTAATCCATCATATGAACAGAACCAATGACAAAAATCACATGATTAGCACAACAGATGCAGAAAAGGCCTTGGACAAAATTCAACACCCCTTCATACTAAAAAAATCTCAATAAACTAGGTATTGATGGAATGTATCTCAGAATAATAAGAGCTATTTATGACAACAAACCCATAGCCAATATCATACTGAATGGGCAAAAGCTGGAAGCATTCCCATTGAAAACAGGCACAAGACAAGGATGCCCTCTCTCACCACTCCTATTCAACATAGTATTGGAAGTTATGGCCAGGGCAATCAGGCAAAAGAAAGAAATAAAGGATATTCAAATAGGAAGAGAGGAAATCAAATTGTTTCTGTTTGCAGATGACATGATTGTATATTTAGAAAACCCCATCGTCTCAGCCCCAAAACTCCTTAAGCTGATAAGTAACTTCAGCAAAGTCTCAGGATATAAAATCAATGTGCAAAACTCACAAGCATTCCTACACACCAATAATAGACAGAGAGTCAAATCACGAGTGAACTCCCATTCACAATTGCTACAAAGAAAATAAAATAACTAGGAATACAACTTACAAGGGATGTGAAGGACCTCTTCAAGGCGAACTACAAACCACTGCTCAAAGAAATAAGAGACAACACAAACAAATGGAAAAACATTCCATGATCATAGATAGGAAGAATCAGTATCATGAAAATGGCCATACTGCCCAAAGTAATTAACAGATTCAATGCTATTCCCATCAAGCTACCACTGACTTTCTTCACAGAACTAGAAACAACTACTTTAAATTTCATATGGAACCAAAAAAGAGCCCGTATAGCCACGACAATCCTAAGCAAAAAGAACAAAGCTGGAAGCATCACACTACCTGACTTAAAACTATACTAAAAGGCTACAGTAACCAAAATAGCATGGTACTGGTACCAAAACAGATATACAGACCAGTGGAACAGAACAGAGGCCTCAGAAATAACACCACACACCTACAACCATCTGATCTTGACAAAAACAAGCAATGGGGAAAGGATTCCCTATTTAACAAATGGGGCTGGGAAAACTGGCTAGCCATATACAGAAAACTGAAACTGGACCCCTTCCTTACACCTTATACAAAAATTCACTCAAGACGGATTAAAGACTTAAATGTAAAACCTAAAACCATAAAAACCCTAGAAGAAAACCTAGGCAATACCATTCAGGACATAGGCAGGGGCAAAGACTTCTTGACTAAAACACCAAAAGCAATGGCAACAAAAGCCAAACTTGACAAATGGGATCTAACTAAATTAAAGAGTTTCTGCACAGTGAACAGGCAACCTACAGAATGGGAGAAAATTTTTGCAATCTACCCATCTGACAAAGGGCTAATATCCAGAATCTACAAGGAACTTAAACAAATTTACAGGAAAAAAAACAACCTCATCAAAAAGTGGGCAAAGGATATGAACAGACACTTCTCAAAAGACATTTACTTGGTCAACAAACATATGAAAAAAATCTCATTGTCACTGGTCATTAGAGAAATGCAAATCAAACCACAATGACATACCAGTTAGAACAGTGATTATTAAAGAGTCAGGAAACAACAGATGCCGAAGAAGATGTGAAGAAATACGAACACTTTTACACTGCTGGTGGGAGTGTAAATTAGGTCAACCATTGTGGAAGACAGTGCGGCAATTCCTCAAGGATCTAGAAACAGAAATATCATTTGACCCAGTAATCCCATTACTGGGTATATACCCAAAGGATTATAAATCATTCTACTATAATGACACATGCACATGTATGTTTATTGTGGCACAATAGCAAAGACTTGGAACCAACCCAAAGCCCATTAATGATAGACTGGATAAAGAAAATGTGGCACATATACACCATGGAATACTATGCAGCCATGAAAAAGAATGAATTCATGTCCTTTGTAGGGATATGGATAAAGCTGGAAACCATCATTCTCAGCAAACTAACATAGGAACAGAAAACCAAACACCACATGTTCTCCATAAGTAGGAGCTGAACAATGAGAACACATGGACACAGGGAGGGGAACATCACACACCAGGGCCTCTCAAGGGTTGGGGGACAAGGGGAGGGAGAGCATTAGGACAAATAACTAATGCATGTGGGGCTTAAAACCTAGATGACAGGCTGATGGGTGCAGCAAACCACCATGGCACATCATGTATACCTATGTAACAAACCTGCACATTCTGTACATGTATCCCAGAACTTAATGTATTAAAAAAAAAAAAAAAAAAAAACTAAAGCTGCTTAAAACAGCTTAGAGAGCTCAAAACAAAACCAAAAAAGCTCATACACAAGAAAAACTTTAAAACTTCTTAGAGACTGGTTAAGTGGTTGTGACAAAAATGCTGATTAAAATATAGAAAGTAAAGGCCATTTTCACGAAGTCTCAAATAAAGTTTTTAAAAACTAAACAAAAAAATTGGCCACATTATATGTTATGCTTGTAACAAAAAACTTGGCTACATTGTATCCATGCCTAGGACTTTGTAAAAGGCTGAACTTAAGAGTAATGACTTAAGCTACCTGGCAAAAAAAAGTTTCTAAACAACACAGCGTTCAAAAGGTGACATGGCTGCTTCTAACAGCCTACTATCAGATATGGGAGTTCAAAAAAAGACAAAGTTAAAGCAAATAATTAAGAGAAAACAGAGCACACAAATTTGAAAAATTTACAACCTGACCATGTGGTAGAGGGAAGTTTTCAGGAGAGAAATCCAAACTACCCAGCCCCAGGTACCAGGCCCTACCAGAACAACAGGTTGTTAAAGCAATTAACATGACTAAAAGAGAGCCAGTTGTTAACAGTCAAGACAATGGGGAAAAGCCCCCAAGACATTCCAGAAATCAAGGCTACCCCTTCCATCACAGGCTCAGAGATCTCCTCAGGCAAAATGGTTTGGGAGGCCAGGCCCAGGGTGTTGCTGCCTTGTGCTGTCTTGAGATGCTACTCCCCACGTTCTGGCTGCAGCCAGGGCTCAAAAGGCCCCAGGTACTGGTTGGACTGCCACTCCAGTGGGTGCAAGCCACAGGCCTTGATGGTTTCCAAGTGGTGTTAAGTCTGCAGGTATACAGAATACAAGATCCATGGAAGCTTGGCAGCTTCCACCAGATTTCACAAGATATGTCAAGAAGTCTGGGTGCCCAGGCAGAAGCCTGCCACGGCAGAGCTCCTACAGAAAGATTCTACCAGGCTAGTGCCAAGGGGAAATGTGGGGTTAGAGTCCCCAGAGAGAACTCATTGGGGCACTGCCCAGTATGGCAGTGGGAACAGGGGCACTGCCCTCCAGGCCCCACAGTGGTGGCAGTCTAAAGCCAAGAGAAAAAGAGAAAGGTGTGGTCAAATGTGTTAAATACTGTTATGAAAAAGAGAGAGAAAGAGAGAAAGAGACTAAGAGAGAAAGAGGAAGGAAGGAAAGGAAGCAAAGGAAGGAAAGGAAGGAAGGAAGGGGAAAGATCAAAAGTATCCTTTGGATGTAAACAGCATACACCCTCAGCCTGGAAAAGTTGACAGACATTAGACTCCAATCCATGAGAACAGCCATGTGCGCTATGCCCAACCAAGCTATAGAGATGCAGCTGCCCAAGGTTTTGAGAGCCCACCTCTTGGACCAGTGTGCTCAGGATGTGGGAGGGAGTGGAAAGTGAGGAAGTGGAAAGATTAAAATAATCCTTTGGATGAAAACAGCATACACCCTCAGCCTGGAAAAGTGACAGACATTAGACTCCAATCCATGAAAGAAGCCATGTGGTCTGCCCAACCAAGCCATAGAGATGGGGCTGCCCAAGGTTTCAAGAGCCCACCTCTTGGACCAGTGTGCTCAGTTATGGGACATGAGTCAAGAGAGATTATTTTACAGCTTTAATATCTGCCCTACTAGGTTTCAGACATGGGTGCGTCCCTTTTTGTTGGTCAAGTTTTCCCTTTTAAAATGAAAATGTTTACCCAATGTCTGTTCCACCATTGTATCTTAAAAGTAAATAATTTGTTTTTGATCTTACAGGCTCATAGCTATAACGAACTTGCCTCGAGTCCTGGATAAGACTTAAGTTGATGCTAAAACTAGTTAAGACTTCTGGGGACTTTGAAAGAGATGATTATATTTAACAACAGAAAAAAGACAAGAGGGTGGGCGCAGTGGCTTACACCTATAATCCCAGCACTTTCGGAGGCTGAGGCAGGAGAGCTGCTTTAGTTCAGGAGTATGAGACAGCTTAGGCAACATAGTGAGATCTCACCTCTACGAGTAATAAAAAAATTACCTGGCCATGGTAATGCACGCCTGTGGTTCCAGCTACTTGGGAGGCTGAAGTGGGAGAACTGCTTGAGCCCAGGCGGTTAAGGCTACAGTGAGCCATGATCCCGCCTCTGCACTCCAGCCTGGGCAACAGAGTGATACTCCATCTCAAAAATAATAATAATAATAATACAAGAGATTTGGGGGGCTAGAAGTGAAGTGATATAGATATTTGCCCTCTTCAAATCTCATGTTAAAATGTTATCCCCAATGTTGGAGTTGAGAGGTGTCTGGAACATGAGATAAGATCCCTCATGAATGGCTCGGTGCTATCATGTAATGAGTGATTTCTCACTCTATTAACAGAACAACTAATTGTTTAAAAGAGCCTGGTACCCCTCCCTTCTCTCTCTCGCCATGTGATATGCCAGCTCCACTTCCCCTTCCATCATGATTAAAAGCTTTCTGAGGTCCTCACCAGAATCAGAGGCTGATGCCATGCTTCTGTAAAGCCTGCAAAACTATGAACCAAGTAAACCTCTCTTCTTTATAAATTACCCACCCTCAGGTATCCCTTTATAATAACACAAACAGACTAAGGGAGTGCTCTTATAAAAAGGGCTGCAGGAACCTGTTTACCCCTTCTGCCATGTGAGGACACAGAGACAGCGTCATCTATTCAGCAGAGACACTGAATCCGCTGGTGCCTTGATTCTGGAAATCTTCCAAAACTGTGAGAAATAAATTCCTATTGTTTATAAACTACCTAGTCTAAAGGTATTTTGTTACAGCAGCTCAAACAAACTATTAATAAAACAATACCAACATTCACAAATGAGGGCAGCAAATGCTAAGAGTGATGTGAGAAGCAACAACAAAAAGTGGTGTAAGAGTTCGGAATACTGGTAATCATCCCAGACAAGTACAGAGTTGTACAATCATCCATCACCTTCTAGAACAGTTTCATCATCTCAAAAAGAAACCTTGTGCCCCTTAGCTATCACCTACCAACTCCCCAGCTTCCCCAGTCCTAAGGAGCCACTAATCTGCTTCCTGTCTGTGTACATTTGCCCACTGTGGACATTCCATAAAAACAGAATCATATAATACATGGAATTTTGTGACTGGCTTCTTTCATTTAGTTTGTTTTTCAAGGTTCATTCATACATGTTGTAGCATGTATCAGTATTTCATTCCTTTTTATGGCCAAATAATATTCCATTATATGACTATACCATATTTTGTTTATCCATTCATCAATTGATGGCCATTTGGGTTGTTTCCACTTTTTGGCTATTATGAATAATGCTTCTGTGAACATTAGTATATAAGTTTTTTTATAGGATAATTTTTCTAAGAGATGTGAATTTTCATAAAGCTTATAAATTTATCCAAATCAAAAAATTGTATTCTGAGACAATGTCCTTCAAATTTTTTGTTGTTGTTGTTTCTTTGTTTGCTTTTTAAGAGAGAGGGTCTGTCTCTACCCAGGCTGGAGTGCAGTAGCCCATTCATAGCTCACTGCAGCTTCCAACGCCTAGGCTCAAGTGATTCTCCTGCCTCAGCCTCCCAAGTAGCTGGGAGTGCAGGCATGAGACTGAGCTCAGCCAAACTTTTTTTTTTAAATATTAAAACATCCTTTTTAAACGAAAGGATGGCAGTATAAAAAAGTAGTTTTGTTTAATGTGCTTATTAGGTAAAATAACTATTTAAAATTTTGCTTTTCTGTTAAATCCAAAAGTCTAAAAAGCGTTGATCAAAGAAAATACAAGATAGTTCTAAAGTAAACTAAGAAGGTTTTCCCCCCAGAGTTGAAATCACATATTGTAAACAGTAGAAAATGAAATACATAAGCCAAAAGGTAGATCTTGCCAGGCTAAGGAATTTGGGCATTATCCCATAGTCAATAAGTAAATTAATAAAGCTGTTTAAATATAAAATTATTGACTCTAAGATATCACTATATTCCGCAAACAGTAATTGAGCTACTACTATATAAAAAGCACTGAATTTGGTACTATGAGTGATTCCAAAAAGACTTTTGCCTCTGACACTACCAAAACCACTCCAGATAAAATTCCAAATGACTTCAAATTGCTAAATCCAATTTTTATTTTTCAGTTCTCATCTTACTTGACCTATCAGTAGCATCTGACATAAGTAAAACACTCTCTCTTCCTTGAAATACTTTCCTTTTTTTTTTTCTTTTTTTTGAGACAGAGTCTGGCTCTATTGCCCAGGCTGGAGTGTAGTGGCACGATCTCGGCTCACTGCAACCTCTGCTCCTGGGTTCAAGTGATTCTCCTGCCTCGGCCTCCCTGAGTAGCTGGGATTACAGGCAGGTGCCATACGCCCAGCTGATTTTTTGATGTTTTTTTTTTTACTAGAGACAGAGTTTTGCCATATTGGCCAGGCTGGTCTCAAACTCCGGGCCTCAAGTGATCTGCCTGCCTCAGCCTCCCAAAGTGCTGGGATTACAGGTATGAGTCACCATGCCTGGCCAAAACACTTTCTTTACTTGGCTTCTAAGACACCATACTCTTCTGGGTTTTCGTCTTACATTACTAGTGGCTCCTTCGCAGTCTCATATGCTGGTTCTTTCACAGCTCCACAATTTATAAACATTAAGAGTATTCAAGGTTCGGCCCTTGCACCACTTGTATCTCTTGTCTATCTCCTTTTCTTAATGCTGTCAGTCTAACGGCTCCACTAGAATGTAGCTCCAACAGGGTGAGAATCGGGGACTGTTTTGTTTATACTGGATCCCTTGCACCTAAAACAGTGCCTGGCATATAGTAAGCGCTTGACAAATATTTGTTCAATAAATAGATGGATGAATACATGGCTTTATATATTATCTATAATCTCATGAATTCTCCAATTTATACTCCCTGCCTGGATCTCTGTCTGCAGCTCCAGACACATCCAACTGCCTATTTGCTATCTCCATTTGAATGTGTAAAATACATCTCAAACTTAATGACTTAATGGAAGAGAACTCCAATCACCCTCCCAATGGCTTCTCCAGCTGGCTTCACTTTCTTAGCAAATTGAAGCCCCATCCTTCCAGTTTCTCAAGCCAAAAATTTTCTCAAACAGTAAGCTGCCACTACATAAAAAGCACTGAATTTTGGTGCTTTTTATATAGCACCAAACTATAACTCCTTTTTCTTTTTTTTTTTTTTTTTTTCTTGAGACAGAGTACTCTGTCACTCAGGCTGGAGTGCAGTGGCACGATTTCAGCTCACTGCAACCTCCGTCTCCTAGGTTCATGTGATTCTCATGCCTCAGCCTCCTGAGCGGCTGAGATTACAGGCATGCACCACTGTGCTCAGCTAATTTTTATATTTTCAGTATTAACAGAGACAGGGTTTTGCCATGATGGCCAGGCTGGTCTTGAACTCCTGGCCTCAGCCTCCCAAAGTGCTGGGATTACAGGGATGAGCCACCGCACCCAGCCTAACTCCTTTTCTTTCTCTCACACTACATATCCAATCTGCCAACAAATACTGTGTATTCTGCGTTCATAATATAGCCAGCATCTGTTTTTTTTCCTCACCCCATCCACAATTATCACTATGATTCAAGCCTTCGCATCTCTCACCTGGATGAATGCCAACAGCTTCTTAATTGGACTTCCTGCTTCTTGTCCACCTCCACTCCCCAATTCAGAACCACAAGCAGAGAAATTCTCAGATTTGTTCTCAGAACAAGCAGAAAAATTCTTTTTCAAACTTATGTCAGATCACATTACTTCTCTGCTCATAATCCTGCAGTTATTCCCACTTCACTGAGTAAAAACCCAAATCTTGAAAACTGCTTATAAGGCTCTCTTCAATCTGGCCCTAAGTCAACTCTGACCTCATCGTCTACTATTTTTCCCTCACTTATTCTGCTCCAGTCATACTGGATTCTTCTGCTGTTCTTTCCAAAGGTCAAGCATATCTCTGCCTTTTCCCTTACTCCTCCCTTTGCCTGGAATGGTCTTCCCCTAGATAGCTGCATCCCACCACCTCCTTCAGGTATGCTCAACTGTCACCTTCTCTGTGACTTTTCCCCTGATCATCATATTTAAAACTGCAACCTCATCCCTACCCTTGTATTCTTTATCCCTTTACTCTGCTCTATTTTTCTCCACAACACTTACCACCTAAAATACTACATATTTTACTTTCTGCTTGAAGACATGACTTTTTGTCTTTCACTCACTGCTATATCCCTATCATTTAAATCAGTGCCTGGCACATGGTAAGTGATCAAGAGTCTCTCTGTTGAGCTAATGCTTTCATTTCCACCAGGGGGCCCAACGATCACGTAGCCCGGTGTTTCAGGAAGATCATAAAGCATCTCTAAGATTTCTTTGTGCTCTGATCCCTAGAAGGACTACAACTTGCCTAGAAAGAAAAACTGTGCTTTGTCTCGGCAACCACAAGGAGGAGTTGAGAAAAAGAGCCGAGCAGAGAAACCAGATAATGCTGTTTCCCTTGCTTTTCCCTCAGTAACCTCAAGGTGGAAGAAAACTGGATCTGGAGCCAGCTGTACTGAATGAATGATTTTTCTCCATACTATGAGTTACCTAGACACAAACGTAAACAGGAAACATCACAATCCTTTCGAATGCCACAAACAGGCCAAGGGAATCCATATACACAGGCCACTAAGGACAGGAAGGGTGTTTCTTTAACTCCAGCACTAAGAATTCTCCACAAATTCAGGGGAAGAGCTCCCGTTAGCACAGAAAGACACATAACTAACTCACTGATGAAGGCCGAGTGTTTCAGGTCGTCAGTACTCTCTGGCCAGAGAACTATTAAGTCAATTCTATTTAATACTTAGGGCACCTACAATTCGTTAGCGGTATAAGGAAGGCAGTCCCACGTCTAAATTCTCAGATTTGGCGGATCGCATGGAATTCATTAACATCAGATTCATTAAACACCCAAATCCATTTCCCACGGGCTTGTGACTCACCGCCACCTGTTGATGCCCACGTTGGAGGAGCCGGCGAACCAGGGGTCCAGGATGTAGACGCAGCGGATGGTGTCGGCGCCCTGAATGCATTCCTTCAGGGCGGGGTTGTCGTGGAGCCGGAGCCCCTTTCGGAACCAGTGCACTGCGTTCACCCCCATGCTGGGGGCGCGCGGCGGGTCCTCCACGGAGAAATTCAAGGAAGGAGGCTCCGGCTCATAGCCGACACCTTCGCTTCCAAGAGAATTGCCTCACCCGAGGAGTAAGGAAAGGGCGGTAGAGGGGGGACAGGAAAAAATGACTCCAAGGAGGGGACTGGAGAAGGCGGGGGCGCTGGAAGCGCAGTGAGAAGATGAATGGAGGTTGCCCAGTCGGCGGAGTCCGGGTTTGACGCCCTTTAGGAGCCCGCGCCCGCCGCAACCTCCTGGAGGCGACGCATAACTTCGAGGGCCTCGGACCTCCGGAGCCTGAGCAAATTCCACGAGCTCGAGCCGCCACGACGGCCCGAGCTGGCACGGACGGCCCCAGGAGGTTCGTCACGGAAACCTCGCCCCACCAAGGCGGCTCCTAAAGACAAAACGGCCCGCCCGAGGTGAGTCACCGAGGAGAACCGAAGGGGAATGAGCCCCTGTCGGCGACGCTGTCTCTAGGCCCAGGAGAAAGGACCGGGGACGGAGGCAAGAGGCGGTGGTCGAGGCCGCTGGACGGTTGCCGGCCGGTGACCGGTCCCGAGGCTGCCCGGGTGACTCTGCCGCCGCCGCCGCGTCAGCGGCCTCGGCCCCGCCCCCGGCTCCTCATTGGAGGGCGCGCTCCCCACGTGACCACCGGCACCTCACGTTTCTGAAGTGTGTTTACTACACTGACTCGGAGGGGGAATCTGCTCGCGCTTCGGTCGCTTCTGGAGGGGCGGCAGCCGCTTGATCCCAGAACCGTTGACCCTCGCCCACACGCTGAGCTCACTGCCTTTGCCCCTTTCCTGTGCCGACTGGCGGGCCGTCCCTTGGAGGCAAACCGTGTTGACCACAGGCCCCTTGTGAGGGAAGGCTTAGCCCCGCCCCCAGGGGCCGTGAGCGGGCACTATTGGCCGAGGCTCGGTGAGACCCGGATGAGCACGGGGATGCGGGGAGCTCGCGGGCGCGCGCGCTGGTCAGAGAGGCGCGCTTGCGCTCTCGCTGCGCTCCAGAGGGTAAGGGGGCGGGGCCCGCGGGCCGAAGCGCGCTGGGTGATTCCTCCCGTGGGATTTGGGGAAGGCCTGGAAATTGTCCGGTGTCTTTCAGGAGCCAAAGGTGGAGTCGGGCGGAGAGTGAGGGGAGGATGGAGTGGAAGGAGGAGAGTGGGAGGCTTCACGTAGATTTCAAGTCCAAACCATGTGCTTGCCAGAGAACCCTACTTTGGAGATTATGGAGCTGTGCCCCTCCACTCTCCTGGCCCTTGGGTGCCTCCTCCCCCTTGTACATGCTCTGGGGAAAAGGGTAATTGGCAGGACGGATGCCAGGCATTCCTGGACTTCCTGGAATTTTTTAATACTAGCGATATATATCATCAACGTTTCACCCCTAATCTACATTTAATGTAGTTTACCGGTCTCTTTGAGACTGGACGTTTGTCTACTTTTCCAGCGACAGTGAACTGCAGGCCATGCCATCCCTTAGATATATGATGCCCTTAAATTCATTCAATGATTACTTTTTGAGTGAACTAAGCACTGTTCAAAGCACTAGAGATACAGGAGATACTTAATAAAATAGACACAGACTCCAGTCCTCTTGGGGTTTACAATTTGTCTCTTAACCTTTGCTGTTTTTTCCTCTATAAAATATTCTTCCTTGGAATCCAGTACTCAAGATAACCGCCTTTGAGCTACCTGGGATATTTCTGCACACCTCTTTAGACTCCGATGAAATTATAACTAACTTCTGAAAGTATTCCTGATCCCTAGGGCAAATTTAGGACCTCCCTGGGTTCTCCACGTATGTTTCTGATACATCACTTATCACACTACTGTGAAAATTAGTTGAAAAGTGCCCATACCTAGCAATACTAACTCAATAATAGTACTTATCATCATCATAATGTGCCTCCTATTCCCTCCGAAGTGTGATTTCTCAAGGACAGGGTCTGTATTCAGTTTTGTTTTGTTTTTATTTTTTGCATCAACACCAGAACAGAGGCTGATGTAGGCAAATGTTTATTTAATGAATGAATGAATGAGTGAGTGAGTGCTGTTGGCCACCAGTGTGTTTGGCAACGTTAAAAGAAAGAAGGAGATGGCAATTCTTACCAGTTGATTATGTGTCCCCAAAATTCATATAACCCTCAGTGACTATAAATGTGGCCTTATTTGGAAATAAGGTCTTTGTACATGCTGAAGTTAAGATGAGGTCATTAGGGTGCACCCTAATCCAGTGTGATTGGTGGCCTCATACAATGGAGAAATTTACACACAGAAATATAAATATATATATATATGCAAGGAAAATACCATGTAAAGATTGGAATTGTGCTGCCACAAGTCAAGGAACTACTGGAAGCTAGGAGGAAGGCCTGGAACAGATCCTTTCTTAACACCTTCACAGGACTGTGGCACTGCTGACACCCTGATTTTGGACTTCTGGCCTCTAGAACTACAAGACAGTTAGTTCCTATTGTTGTTCTAAGCCTCCCAATTTGTGATACTTTTTTACAGCAGCCCTAGCAAATTAATGCAGCAATAAAGTAAATTTAATACTCTAGAGCGCCAATCTGTCTGAATAGTCTTCCCTACTTCTGTTTCTGTTGCTACAAGAAGTATATATCAGCCTTTCTTTGGTTCTGTAAGAATACTTTTTAAATTATATATATGAATGCCATGGTTTGGCTGTGTCCCCACCCAAATCTCATCTTCAATTGTAGTTCCCATAATCCACACGTGTTGTAGGAGGGACCCAGTGGGAGGTAATTTAATCATGGGGGCAGTTACCTTCATGCTGTTCTCGTGATAGTAAGTGAGTTCTCACAAGATCTGATGGTTTTATAGGGGGCTTTTCCCCCTTTTGCTTAGCGCTTCTCCTTGCTGCCTCTATGTGAAGAAGGACATGTTGGCTTCCTTGTCTACCATGATGATCAGTTTCCTGAGGCCTCCCCAGCCATGCTGAACTGTGAGTCAAATAAACTTCTTTCCTTTATAAATTACCCAGTCTCGGGTGTGTCTTTATTAGCAGCATGGGAACAGACTAATACTGTAAATTGGTACTGGGAGTGGGGTGCTGCTATAAGGGTACCCAAAAATGTGGAAGCACCTTTGGAACTGGGTAACAGGCAGAGGTTGGAACAGTTTGGAGGGCTCATAGGAAGACAGGAAAATGTAGGGAAGTTTGAAACTTCCTAGAGACTCGTTGAATGGCTTTGACTAAAATGCTGATAGGGATATGGACAATGAAGTCCAGGCTGAGGTGGTCCTAGATGGAGATGATCTTGTTGGGAACTGGAATAAAGGTGACTCTTGCTATGTTTTAGCAAGATTGGTGACATTTTGCCCCTGCCCTGGAGATCTGTGAAACTTTGAACTTGAGAGAGATGATTTAGGATATCTGGCAGAAGAAATTTCAAAGCAGCAAAGCATTCAAGAGGTGTCTTGGGTGCTGTTAAAAGTATTCAGATTTATGTATTCACAAATAATATGGTTTGGGATTGGAACTTATGTTTAAAAGGGAAGCAGAGCATAAAAGTTTGGAAAATTTGCAGCCTGACAATGTGATAAAAAAAGAAAAACCTATTTTCTGAGGAGAAATTGAGGCCAGCTGCAGTAATTTGCCTAAGTAACCGGGAGCCAAATGTTAATCCCCAAGACACTGGGGAAAATGTCTCCAGGGTATGTCAGAGGGCTTCACAGCAGCTCCTCCCATCACAGACCCAGAGGCCTAGGAGGAAAAAATGGTTTTGTGGGCCAGGCCCAGGGTCTTGCTGCTTTGTGCAGCCTTGGGACTTGGTGCCCTGTGTTCCAGCTGTGGTTAAAGGGGGCCAAGGTACAGCTCGGGCCATGGCTTGAGGGTGCAAGCACCAAACCTTGGCAGCTTCCAAATGATATTCAGCCTGTGGGTACACAGAAGTCAAGAATTCATGTTTGGTAACTTCTGCCTAGATTTCAGAGCGTGTATAGAAATGCCTGGATGTCCAGGCAGAAGTTTTCTGTGGTAGCAGATCTCTCATGCAGAACCTCTGCTAGGACAGTGCAGAAGGGAAATGTAGGGTTGGAGCCCCATAGAGTCTCCACTGGGGCACTGTCTAGTGGAGCTGTGAGAAGAGGGCCACTGTCCTCCAAACCCCAGAATGGTAGATCCACCGACAGCTTTCACTGTGCACCTGGAAAAGCTGCAGACACTCAACACCAGCCTGTGAAGGAAGCTGGGAGGGGGGCTGTGTCCTGCAAAGCCATAGGGGCATAGCTGCCAAAGAGGTGGGAGCCCAGCTTTTGCATTAGCATGACCTGGATGTGAAACATAGAGTCCAAGGAGATCATTTTGCAACTTTAAGGTATAATGACTGCCCTACTGGGTTTCAGACTCATGTGGGGCTTGTAGCCCCTTCATTTTGGGCAGTTTCTCCCATTTGGAATGGGTGTATTTACCCAATGCCTGTAACTCCCTCCATTATATCTAAGAAGTAACTAATTTGCTTTTGATTTTACAGGCTTATAGGTGGAAAGGACTTGCCTTGTCTCAGATGAGACTTTGGACTTGGACTTTTGGGTTAATATCTGAATGAGTTAGGACTTTGGGGGACTGTTGGAAGGGTATGATTGTGTTTTAAAGTGTGAGGACATGAGATTTGGGAAGGGTCATGGCTGGAATGTTTTGGTTTGGGTGTGTCCCCACCCAAATCTCATCTTGAATTGTAGTTCCCATAATCCTCATGTGTTATGGGAAGCATCCAGTAGGAGGTAATTTAATCATAGGGGTAGTTATCCCCCTTCTGTTCTCATGATAGTGAGTGAGTTCTCATGAGATCTGATGATTTTATAAAGGGCTTTTCCCCCTTTTGCTTGGTACTTCTCCTTGCTGCCTCCATGTGAAGAAGGGTGTATTGGCTTCCCTTTCCACCATGATGGTCAGTTTTCTGAGCCCCCCCACCAAGCCATGGTGAACTGTGAGTCAGTTAAACCCCTTTCCTTTATAAATTACCCAGTCTTGGGTATGTTTTTATTAGCAGTGTGAGAACATACTAATACAATGAAAACCCTGGGGAGGATTCCTTGAGCCCAAGAGTTAGAGAGCATCCTGGGCAACATGGTGACACCCCATCTCTACAAAAGATACAAGAAATTAGCCAGGCCTGGTGGCCTGCACCTGTAGTCCCAGCTACTAGGGAGGCTGAGGTAGGATTGCTCTAGCTGGCAGATGGAGGCTGCAGTGAGCCAAGACCATGCCACTGCACTCTAGCCTGGGTGACAGAGTGAGACCCTGTCTCAAAAAAAAGAAAGAGAGAGAGAGAGAAAGGAAGGGGAGGGAGGGACGGGGGGAGGGGAGGGGATGAAAGGGAAGGGAAGGGAAGAGGGGAAGGGAAGGGAGGGGAGGGGAGGGGGATTGGGGGGAGGGGAGGGGAAAGGGGAAGGGAAGGGGAGGGAAACCCTGTGTTCACTGTAAAGTATTAAGCAAATATTGGTCATTTTTACTGATGAGGATAAGCCTTGGGTCATCACCATGCTTAGCCTCCCCTCACCTATGCAGCAGATCTGGTATACAGAACTGTGCCTTCACTTGGATTGCTTCGTTCTTCAGGGCCCATTATTGTACTTTTTAAAATACAATGTTTTATGTTTCCTTTTAGGCAATTTGAAAGTAAGCAGATTGTGTCTAAAGACATAAGAATTGTTTTCAAGCATCCAAATGAAACAGTGGGAGGTGGAGAGAATATTGATTTGTATAGAGTTGACTAACATTGGTGGATTGTTCATTCAATAAAGACAGATTTTTTTTTTAAACACGCAGCTGTGTGGGTGTGTGTGTATAACTTTCATTTAAACATAAAATGCTAATTTATTATAAAAGTGTCAGTAGTGTCAACTGCACACTCCTCAAATACTGAAGGGTTTTTATGGCATATAGATGATTTGGGGGAGGGGAGTTACCATTTAATACTAGCTATGGCTTTTACCTACTATGTGCAAGCTTATATATAGATTATTATTAATCCTAGTAATCTTAATTATGCAGTTTATTAATATTTAATAATTACTTAATAAGAATCTATGCCCAGTTTGCTGTTGAAGAAACAGAAACTCAGAAACACAAATACATAGTCAAACCTGTTGAAAAACTAGTACTGTTTTTGGATCCAAAACTCTTTCCTTAACATATACCATCCCTCACTGACACACACACTCCCATTCTTTTCAGAGTGAATATTATGTATAAAGGGGGAAAGAAGAGGTGGAGGCCATTGTTAGGAATCATTTTTGAAATTCTGGTTGGCTCCAACATCCTGGTGGTAAGAAAGTACAGGACTAAGAGGAAGAGAACAGTTTGTATCTCAGCTTGCCATTAAATTAGTTGATGATCTTGAACAAGTCACCCAGGCTTTCATGGCCTGACTAATTCGTCTATCAAATGAGGGAATTGAACTACATGATTTCTAAGTTTTCTATGCTATTTTAACATTCTATGAATGTGACCCTGCTGTGAGCTCAGAAATATATGAGTCCTGTTAAAGGTTCTTTTAACTGCCAACAATGTTAGAAAAATCAATGTGTCCTTGGTTTCATGAACACTCTTGATAAAAGCATGTCAGATCTCTAAATTGAAAGCCTGTGTTGTCTCTTGACCCCATCCTGCAAAGGTGATTTTTGGCATGTGTTAATACACAAATAATCAAGGAGTAGACAGTCTGTTCAGCTCATTCAATCCTGATATGATGTGAATGTTGGCTGAGTACCCTTCACACTGGAGTCTTTGGGAGATTGAATTTAAATGTGTTAAAGGGTGATTTTTTTTTTTTTTTTGAGACAGGGTCTCATTCTGTTGCCCAGGCTGGAGTGCAGTAGCTTGGTCATAGCTCACTGTAATTATTTTTTAAAGGTAAGTTATGACTCTTTTATGAATATAAAATGAACATGTCAAAAATTTAACTTAACTCACTAATTAATGAAGGAGCCTATAAGATGTTACAATGGATTCAAAGGAGGATCCAAAGAGCAGTTACACAGATAGGCCATCATGCATCTTAAAATGAATTTGCTTAATATATGGAAAACTCCCTTCTTCCACAGAGGGGTAGCGGAATGGAGATCAATTGTACTTTCACAGGACAAAATTCATTTGCATGTCCAAGGACAGGATTCATTTGCATTGCTATCAATTATCTGCAATTTACAGAGTTATAAAATAGCTCAAATATAGCAAAAAAATAAACTAAAATGATAGGCAGAGAATAACTTGAAGGGTGCACTGGTCAAGAGACCTAGTCATCTTTTTCAACCATTTCAAGATCATTCAGAATTTTTTGCTAACACTTCAGAGAGGTCCTCCATGTCTACTTATTCTTAAAAGGGTCTCTCTCTCTCTCTATCTCTCTCTTTTTTTTTTTTTTGACAAGGTCTCTGTCATCCAGGCCACGGAGTGGAGTGGGGTGATCACAGCTCAGGCTCAATGCAGCCTCAACATCCTAGGCTCAAGTGATCCTCCTATCTCAGCCTTCTGAGTAGCTGGGACCACCACCATGCACTGGCTATTTTTTAACATTTTTTAGAGATGAGGTCTCCCTGTGTTGCCCAGGGCGGTCTCCAGCTCCTGGACTCAAGTGATTCTCTCATCTCAGCCTCCCAAAGTACTGGGATTATAGACATGAAAAACTGTGCCTGGATAAAAAGGGTCCCTTCTTATTCTTTATCATAGTTCTCTATTTACTTTTGTCATGGCACCAATTATGATCTGTGTTTTTGTTTGTTTGTTTACTTATATATTGTTAGTCAACCTATGCCTGCTCCAACCCCAAATGCAAACTCCAGGAGGGCAGAGTATTCATTATATCATTACTACTTGCTACAATGCCTGGTACTCATCTCGCAATTGTTCTTCTAGAGGCCCTGCTAACACCCAGTTGATCACATTTAACACTACATTTCATCCATACATTGGTTATCAATTTATTGACTCTCAGCTCCAAATTCATCTTTCGTTACTTCCTCTCTGTTAATGGAACCAGACCCTGTAAAGATTTCATCTTTGCCGCTGGCACAATGCTAAACATTCTCGGTAGAGAGCATTGGAGGGAAACTGCAGGAGGAAGGGGCTTCTATTCCTAGTTCTGGTCTTTCTGTTTTCTTTTTCTTGTACTTATTTTGCCACTGACAAAGATGCCTTGGAGGGGGACATGCAGTAGCACTCACTTCTGTCAGGTTTCACTGGCATCTCTGCTGGTGGATCCAGCAAGTCTTGCAGCCATCCCCACAGTTGGCTACCCAGCCTTAGCCCACCTGCATTCTGGGAAGGTGTTTCCTGTGGCCACTCCAATCCATGTTTTCTGCCCTCTGGCCTCTACCTGGTGAATGTAGACCCTGCCTGAGCTCAGGGAAATGCAGCCAACTTCTTCATTATCCAGGGGCTACAGCAATACATTCTCCAATGAGGTCTGAATCCCACCCTTAGAGAGAATTCCCTGCACTCCCACTTTCAAGTTTGTCCTTCGTTGGGTATTCTCCCTCGGTACTTTTGAGTATTCTTTAGAGTTCCCCCTATACATTTTAAATGAATCACCTGTTATAATTGATCATTCTATTTATTAAATATTTCCTGTTTCATTTACTGTGTGGTTTCTGTGTCCTGATTGGACACTGATTGATACAGTCCATGAACTGACCCAGTCCACCAGAATGTACTTGTGAACAGTTCTCTCTCTTGTTCTTACCCTTTTTCTTGACCAGGTACATTTACAAAGTGTAAATAGTTACAAATGTGGCAATATGATATTGTGAAATATTAGCCAATGTTTTTTCCCCACAGATCTTTTTCTGTCCCTGTGACCATCCCCATGCAGGTCATTGGATGGGAGTCTTGTCACCTCAGAGGGGCAGAACTAGAGGACAAAGGTAGTCCAACATTTTTTGTTCTATATTCAAGAGCCTTGGTCCAAATGTAAATCAGAAAAGATTTGCTGCTTCCAACTGCTTCTCCTCATGCTGTATAAAAATCCTCCAGGCTGGGGTGGAATATGAGGGCAAGGAAAATAAGATTAAAATTATCTATCTTAACTAAAGTAAGAACAAAATATCTCATCTTCCCTTATCTAGGATTAGCTCCAGATGTCTAGATAAGTTTAGGGTGATCTGAGGGTAGAGGAGATTTGTGCCAGCTTCCCATCTGAAATCTGGAGGCTGAATCTCATGGAAATTCCATGCCAGTTTGCTGTGGCTCAGCACAGAAGCCTGTATGGGATGCAACTGGGCCTCAGAAGCCTGCAGGCTAAGAGAACAGATGGACTTTTCTAGATTTCTCCTCATCTTCAGAGGGCCACAAAAATCACCTGAAAGGCAAAACCAGATAACTAAGGGGTTATGCCAAGGGGATAGCATGGTACAAGGTATCACAAGAGGTTGTGCTCAAAGACCAGATGGGGACATGGGCATCTCAACACATGCCAGCCTGGAGAGATAACATTTGAAGGCCATACAGGATCATACATTTAGCAAATGACAGTGTAGACAGGTAAGGAATGTCAGCCAGATCAATACCCTTCCTTTCTAAAGATGTAATGTTCCTTAAGCATCTGGGAACAGAGATGCTATCCTGAAGAGAAGCAAAGCAGGAGGCATCTCCTTAGATGTTTTTCAGAATTGGTTGAATTTCAATGTGAAATGATCAAAAAATTTTGATATGACTCAGAAGGCCTAGAATTCACTAGCCCAGTTTTCAGCCAGTGAGCAGACTGACACTTTAGTTTAACTCTAGTTTAGCTCTAGAAAAATGAAGGCAGGCCGGGCTCAGTGGCTCACACCTGTAATCCCAGCACTTTGGGAGGCTGAGGCGGGTAGATCACCTGAGGTCAGGAGATCGAGACCAGTTTGGCCAACATGGCAAAACCCCATCTCTATTAAAAATACAAAAATTAGCCAGGCGTGGTGGCGCATTCCTGTGGTCTCAACTACACGGGAGGCTGAGGCAGGAGAATCGCTTGAATCCAAGAGGTGGAGATTGCAGTGAGCTGAGATCATGCCACTGCATTCGAACCTGGGCGACAGAATGAGACTCCGTCTCAAAAAAAAAAAAAAAAAAAAAAAAAAAAAAAAAAAAAGTGAAGGCAGTTACTCTTGGACTCTGATTTACAGACCGAAAAATATAGTAGTTGCTACTAAATCCAGCCAAGTGTTATAGAAACTCCAAAGACCCGCACAAGCTCTCTGGCCCTGCTATCTGGCCTGCCTCCACATCCTCTCCATGTCCCATCCACCTCTCCGGCTTCTACTCTTCCCCACTCTCTCCTTACTCACTCCTTGCTCTTCCTCAAGCAGGCCAGCAATGCTCCCTCTGGCCTTGCTACTTCCTCTGCCTGGAATGTTCTTTCCCAAGACATTCTCATGCCTCCCTCATTGCCCTCAGGTGTCTGCCCCAGTGTCACATCCTCAGGGTGGTCTTCTTACCTGTCCAGGCATCTACACCCCTCATCCTTCTCTATTCCCTTTATCCCCTTGATTTTTCTTTAGCACTCACCAGTACTTGATATTATATTATATATTTGTTTGGTTACATGTGTCTCTCCCCACCAGAGTATATATATTTGTTGATATTTATGTAAGTGAATATTAAGTGAATAAATGGTTATTCACAATATTTATTATTAATTAATTATTGTTAATAAATATTTATTTAAGTGAATGGTTAAATGCCCAAAATACTCTAAATAATATCTAAGATAAATTGAATCTTTGTTCTATGCCAGACACAGAGCTACTATATTAGGTACCTAATACTAAGTACCTTAGAGAACATTACTTAATTTTCACAATAGCCCCTATGAGATAGATATTACTACTGCCATCTTATGATGAGAAAACTGAGGCCCAGAGTAGTTAAGTTCTCATAACTTGTTCTTGAAGCTAAAAGAGGCAGGACACAAAGCCAGGCTCTCCCAACTGCAGAGGCTGTGGGTTGCCCAGCATACTCTACTGCCTCCATTGCACTGGTGTTCAGGTGCTTTTATAGGGGTGCAAACCAAGGGCTATCAGAGGACGGGGGAAGGCAGAATAATCTTGGTTAAGAAAAACCTGGGAAGGCCTTCTGTAGAAAGTAGCACTTATACTAGGCAAATTTAAAACAATTTTTTTTTGTTTAAAAAAGGGAACAAAAAAGAAAGGATTCCAAAGGAGTAGATGGTTGTGCAACTTGCAGCAATATACTTATTAAAAATGTTCATGTGGTAAAGTCGATATATATAAGAAAAACGTTGTCAAGTATAAATAGAAGATCTAATGAACAGTGACAGTTACCTGGAGGGGTATTTTTCATAACTGCAATGTCAACAGAGCCTGCTGGTAGGAAGCAGGGAAGAAATGGAAAGGAAAAATAGAGAGATGACACTGAATCGTGCTGTGCATTACTCAGAGATATCAAAGTGCTTCTATGGTGCTCAGCTCCGTGGTACTTGGGCATTAAATGGGGATGAAACCAGCCACTCTTGGGGTTGTTGTATTGAGATGGTAATACTTCGAAGAGGGGTCAGGGTAGAGAAGTGGATTTAGTAGTTGCTTCGTATATTAACCAAAGCCACACACACAAAAATAACTAGTAGGAGGTCTTTGAAGAAAGAACAATCAATCTGTTCTCAAAGCTAGATTTTTAAGTAAGAATAGTTAGTGGACAAGACCAACAGGCAAGTTTAGAGAAGGCAAGGTACACGTAAATGCTGATTGTGAGAACAGACACTGCCCAGTCCACTACTTCCCTGGCCCACACCTCTCCAAGTACCGGGACAGCCAAGAAGTTGTCTGTTGCTGGTGATGCCACCTGGAGGCTAGTGCAAGAAGTACAAGAAATTCCAGAAAAATCTATACAATACTTCGGCAAAGATGCACAATTAAAACGATAATGCTGATGGAAACATTTGGTTGGAACGAACCACTTAAAATGTATACAACTTAACCACAATACTCACAAAAATAACAATCTTAGTAAAATGACAGCACAATTAAAAAGATAAGTTCTCATTCAAGAAACATAAGGCTTTACTTTTTAAAAGTGCTGCTAGCTTGATGCAAAGGGTATAAGAACAAGTTGAGCCTATTGATTTATGGAGATAAGAATGTAATAAACAAAAGTTGAGTAGGACTCCACCTATGGCTAAATCAAGACAGGAGGCAAACATGGGATGAATCATGAGTATCCTGCACAGTATGGTGTTCCTCCGTGGCTTGCTGTGTTCATCTCTGTGGATCTGCTTTGCCATTCACTGTTGTTGCTTAATGGAACAAAATGTTAATGTACTGGGTAAAATTGCATATGAATCATCATAGCCTTTGCCTTTCACTGACATCATTTCTGTATTAACCAATAATCTATAAGCTAATTTGCATAACATAAATATCTTTTGTAGTAGAAGAACCTGTAAGTCACTTTCCCTACCCAGGGCTCAGGAGGATCCTGACCTCCTGAGCATTCAGCATCCAACCCCCACCAATCCTTTCACCTGCCCCCCAACACTCCATTTCCTCTAGTCTTTGCAAACTTAAACAAGCTCGTGATCACTCCTTTTTAACTGATGTGAATCTCAGTCTCCAAATCCTAATGTTGAGAAAATTTATTTTCTAAAAATCAACTTAATTTCTCATGCCATGCCCCTACTCTGCCAAGTTGGTAGGAAACTGACCTCATTTTTTGAGCTTCCCTCTTATGTTCTGAGAGTCATCACACTATGCGGCCCCATGCAGTACCCACAATTTGGGGGCCCTCCGTCTGTTCCTACTGGCCTCTGCACAGATGGCCACTCTCCTATATGGTCATTTCAGATCTGGGTGGCTATCTGCTGATTTTGTGTGTTACTTACAGAATCATGGTTTGTTTTGTTCTTGCTGCTGGGATCTCTCTCTACCCTGGCCATGTTGCTGCCTCCCTAATCCACCCCCTGCCTCTCTGAGCCTTGCCATTTCTTTGGGACACTGCCACCAAGAGGTGTCTGGGACTCCTACTCCTCCTCCATTGCTGGGGACAGCTCTTCTTAATCTCCGGTCATCTGGACACCACTTCTTGCATCTCTGAGACACTTTCCTCTTTACTTCTGCCTTCACTTCCTCACCTCCCTCCTATCAGTTAACAATCTTTGGGTTGTAAGCTACAGAAAATGCATCTCAAACTGACTTAAAAGAAAGTATATTGGCTCAAATGACTGCAAATCTATAAGTAGGGCTTGTTTCAGGCTGAGATTGGTTTGGCCAGTCGAAATTTTTTTATAGCAGTATATTCCTATGTTCCAGGCCATGTTCTGGGCACTGGGGATACAGTGGTGAGCAGGTGGATTCTCTGGCCCCCAGTCAAATTACCATATGGTGCAGAGACAAGCTGCCTCTTCCAAGCCCTGCCCAAATTGCATATTCATGAGCAAATCAGTGATTGTTGCTGTTTTAAGCCACGCAATTTTGGAGTAGCTTGTTACACAGCAATGTTATGTGAACACCACCTGTCAGTATAGGGACAATGGAATTTTCCCTGTCCTTTTGGGAAGTTTGATGTTTGAGTCCAAGAAATAAACTGACAATAGTCAGATTAATAGGAGGAAAGACATACAAACTTATCAATATGCACATGGACATGAGAGTCTTGCAATTATGAGACTCCAAGAAGGCCATATGACTGCAGTTTTTATACCAGACATAAGGAAAGAGGGTCTTGGAACATGATGACAGGTTATGGGAGGGAGAGGGAAGGAAAGGCACAGTGAGCAAAAGCTGTCTTGGGATGCAGGTGAAGCCTCCCAGGTTGCAGCCCTCAGAAAGAATAGATGGCACCTTGTGGAAAGTTTCTGTAAAAGTGTCAGACCTCTAAAAGGGTCAGACTTTTAGCCTCCTTTTCCTGAGTGTTAATCTTTCCCAGATCCAGATAAGGAGACTTCAGAGAACACCTCTACATTGCTATTTTCATCACTAAGGTAGATACCCTCCACAGATGCAAATCTCCCCCACAAAGGACAGCTTTCCAGAGCCATTCCTGCCTCTGCAGCCCTGCTGAACAGCCATCTTGAATATGCCAAAGATGCATATTTTAGGGTGGCATATTTTGGTTTCCCACATGAGCCCAAAAGAAATCCTAGTATTTATCAATAAATATAGGATTAATGCTAATGAAACACTTTTTATCAAGAATAAGGAAAGGTTTATACTTTGAAATTGGATAATAATAACAACGAGAGTACTTGCCCTGCTCTAAATCACATTGATCAACCTTCCACAGGTTCCTCACCCTCTGGTTTCCACATAGGTTTGGCCCCCAGGAGGCACTGGCATTAGACTGGAAGGCAGGAGGAGAGAAATCAGGGTTTACCTCCATCCACTGCCCTCAGTGCCACCGCTATTTCAGTGACACCATTTCTGGCAGTGGTTGTGATTCCTCTATGGTTCTAAGGAAGAAAAATAAATCTTGGGGTCCCCAAGTCACTAAACTAAAAGGGAAAGATCAAGCTGGGAACTGCTTAGGGTAAACCTGCCTCCCATTCTGTTCAAAGTCACCCCTCTGCTCACTGAGATAAATGCATATCTGATGGCCTCATTTGGAGAGGTTGATCAGAAACTAAAGAATGCAACCATTTGTCTTTTATCTGCCTAGGACCTGGAAGCCCCCTCCCCACTTTGAGTTGCCCCACTTTTCCAGACTGAACCAATGTATATCTTACACATACTGCTTGATGTCTCATGTCTCCCTAAAATGTATAAAACCAAGCTGTGCCCCTACCACCTTGGGCACATGTCAGGACCTCCAGAGGCTGTGTCACAGGCATGTATCCTCAACCTTGGCAAAATAAACTTTCTAAATGATCTGAGACCTGTCTCAGGTTTTTGAGGTTCACAGTTCTATTACCTGCTGGACAGTCCCTCTCTCAGGGGTACCAGTTCCTGCCTAGTCAAGACAATTGGCTGAGACAAGACCATTTCTTTCTTTTGTTCCTCCAGGCCTAGGGATGGGAGCCACTTTCTGCTGTTGATGATCTCTGGGTTGTCTCACTGAACTGCTGAGCTTCTTTGTTCTTCCAACACTGGTTTTCTTTGTTATTTTTTCCTTTTTTGAAAGACTTAACCAGGTACCTATTTCCTAACTTGACCGTGATTGATTCAATCACTAACATTTATTGTGTATTGTAGGATCAATCCTATTAGAAAGCTACTATTCGCATCTCCATTTTCCAGATGAGGCAGCTAAGGCACAGAGAGGTTAACCTGTCTAAGATCCCACATTCATATTCAGTACTACTAACATCTACAAACAATGAAGTACCATTATAAATTATTATTATTATTTATTATTATTTTGGTGGAGGTGGGGTCTTGCTCTGTTGCCCAAGCTGAAGTGCGGTAGCAAAATCATAGCTCACTGCAGCCTCGACCTCCTGGGCTCAAGTGATCCTCCCACGTCAGCCTCCCAGGTAGCTGGGATCACAGATGTGTGCCACACCTGCCTATTTTTTTTTTATTTTTTAGACATGGGATTTCACTATGTTGCCCGGGCTGGTCTTGAGATACTGGGGTCAAGTGATCCTCCCACTTCAGCCTCCCAAAGTGCTGGGATTATAGGTGTGAGCCACCACACTTAGCCTAGAAATTATTTTTTTAAATTAAAGTCGAAAAAACATGGTATTCACTGTTAGGGGACACAAAGGGGCCTTCTGGGGTGCTGGAGTCTTCTGACCTGGGGGTGGTTACATGGGAGTGCTCACATTGTGAACATTCATCAACCTGTGCATTGAGGATTTGGACACTTTTCCATATGTTAGATTTCAATAAAAAGTTGCCTGTTCATATGTATCAATTTTGAAAGCTTCAGAAATCTTCATTTAACTCTTCATTAAACTTGGTTTTCTCAAACACTGACTTTGAAGATACGCTATTTCTTTTTTCAATTTTGAAGATTAGAATTCTGATTTCAATTCAATTCTACATTACAGTTTTTGTAGAACAGTTATGTGACAGACATGTGCTAGGAGTAGGGACTCTTAACAGTAAACACAAACATAGCCCATGCCCTAGTGGATGGAGCCCAGTGGGGAAGACAACACTGAAAGTGAATTGTAACCTGGATGTAGGTCCTACCCAGAAGAAAGATCGTGGGAATACAGGAGGTTATAAAAAAAGGAGTTAGTCCAAGCCAAAGTAGAACTGAAACTCAGACTTGAAGGTTAAAGGTAAGGGGAGGGGGGACTGGCACAAGAAACAAGGGTAAAGGTCCAGCAAGCAGAGAGAGCAGGAAGTGAAAGGCCATTGAGGAGTAGGGAGCAAAGTGGGGGATGGTAGAAGGGAAGGCTCCTGGCACAGCAGTCAGATAAAGCAGGCCCGCACAGGCTGTGATTCAGAAATGAATTTTCCGGTAGAAAAACACTACCATTGGTTACCAATGGCTCTCAGGCTTGCCTGCAGAGAAGTACTAGGAAATGAATTCTACATTCAGGGATTCTCCTGGGGATATCAGGGTGTCAGAAATACATTTTTTTTTTTGGAGACGGAGTTGCCCAGGCTTGAGCACTGTGGCGTGATCTTGGCTCACTGCAAGCTCCGTCTCCCAGATTCACACCACTCTCCTGCCTGAGCCTCCCAAGTAGAAACAGACGTTTTTGTTGTTGTTTTTCATGTAGCAGTGAGATGAGATCCTACCAAAATCCCTTACCAGCACCACCACCATCACACTAGGGGCAGAGGTGACAGCAAATTGAGGATACAAGGGGGAGGCAAGGACTTATGGAGCAGGGAATGCACGTTTGGGTCATGATTACTATTGTTAGAGGTGTTTGAACCAGAATGACTCCGTCTTAAATAGGGGCTGGGTAAAATAAGGCTGAGACCTACTGGGCTGCATTCCCAGGAGGTTAAGGCATTCTTAGTCACAGGATGAGACAGGAGGTCGGCACCAGATACAGGTCATAAAGACCTTGCTGATAAAACAGGTTTCAGTTAAAAAGCTGGCCAAATCCCACCAAAACCAAGATGTTGATGAAAGTGACCTCTGGTCATCCTCACTGCTCATTATACACTAATTATAATGCATCAGCATGCTAAAAGACGCCCACCATCACCATGACAGTTTACAAATGCCACGGCAACGTCATGAAGTTACCCTACATGGTCTAAAAGGGGGAGGAACCCTCAGTTCTAGGAACTGCCCACCCATTTCCCAGAAAACTCTTGAATAATCCACCCTTGTTTCGTATATAATCAAGAATTAACAGTAAGTATAAGCAGCTGGGCAGCCAATGCCACTGCTCTGTCTGTGGAGTAGCTACTCTTTTGTTTCTTTACTTTCTTGATAAAGTTGCTTTCACTTTACGGACTTGCACTGAATTCTTTCTTGTGCAAGAGCCAAGAACCCTCTCTTGGGATCTGAATTGGGACACCTTTCCAGTAACACAATCATGTCTCTGCTCCTAAGCATAAACTCAATACCCTGCCAGCTCCTTTCCTCTCTCATCACACACAGATGACCACCATCTCCTTGTACCTGGGGAAGCCTTTCCAATTCCTGCTTTAAACAGAATGAAGTCTCACAGAGTTCCTTGGACTTCATCCCTTCCTTGAAGCAAACCATGTCATCAGTAAGACTTTAAGACTGTACAGATAGCAAACAAAGACAAGAATATGAAGATACGCTCCATCCAACCAAGCAGTAAAAAGATTAATTGAATCCAATTAAAGTGGTGAAGCAGTATGGGGGATGGGGTGGGTTGCAGACTCAAATAGAAACAAAGAATTAGATAATGGTGTAGCTTAAGCCCAGAAGGTGGGTTCACAAAACCCACTTTTTTTTTTTTTTTTTTGAGACGGAGTCTCGCTCTGTCGCCCAGGCTGGAGTGCAGTGGCGCGATCTCGGCTCACTGCAAGCTCCGCCTCCCGGGTTCACGCCATTCTCCTGCCTCAGCCTCCCGAGTAGCTGGGACTACAGGCGCCCACAACCGCGCCCGGCTAATTTTTTGTATTTTTAGTAGAGACGGGGTTTCACCGTGGTCTCGATCTCCTGACCTTGTGATCCGCCCGCCTCGGCCTCCCAAAGTGCTGGGATTACAGGCGTGAGCCACCGCGCCCGGCCAAAACCCACTATTTTTACTGGAAAGGTTTGTACTTGAAGTCTCCAGTTAAAGTAAGTGACTAATTTTTCAAAAGGCCAAATGCATCCATTTTTGATGCTGAAAAAATCACCCTGGAATTCACATGCTACCTTAGGCCAAATATCTCTGACAAGAAATAAATTCAACTTGCCTGGGATAGGAGGTGCAACTCATTTTGAGATGATATTATTTTTCCCTTAGTTATAGTATATACATGAATTTTAGTTTTGGGAAGGTGTAGAATTAAATATTGAAAAATCAAGAGACCAAATTCACAATATTAATACTTTCGTGTTAAATTTAGAAACAATCTGTGTATATTTCACATTTACAATATTTATAATGTTTAAAACAATTGGGTGTGTGAGAATATCTGAGAGATTAAGCTTCTAATTCCAACTTGAAATATGTAGTGAAGTAATTGACTTCAGATTTGCAGTTTATTGCTGAAAGGTGTAAGAGGATTTTATGGTTTGCAAACAGTATGGTATTGAAATGTTTAAGAGATTCGTTATACAGTATTTATAAATTTAATTTAGTCTGTAAGTGCTTGGGAATGTTTTGCTTGTCAGGGTAGGTGATTAATGTGCTTAAAAAAAGAAAATTGAAAATGCTGAATTTATGAATGCAGTTTACAATGTTTTAAGGGAAATTTAATTAAACTAAGCTTGTAAACAGAACTAGTTGAAGGGAGTTTAGTTTGTTCAACTTGAGACTATTAATCAAAGTCCCCTTATTACAATGTGTTAGACTTATTAATAGAATAATATGACTTACTGAACTTAAAAGGCTTAGGGGAAACTAGGCTTTAAATTTTATTATTTTAATAAATTAAATATTAGCTTAAAATAATATTTCTTGTACATCTTACCAAACTTTCACCTCTTCTACCCTCCTCCATGGATACCACGAAAAGAACAGTCTTTTAATTTTTTCTGTGAGCTTTTACTACTAGCAAGATTGGTAAAAAGGGAGAAAAGAAGGTTGCAGTTCCTGGCTGTGATGAAATTCAATAGTTCAGGAGGAAAAAATTAGGAGAGTGGAGAAGGAAGGGGAATACTTAAGACCATGAAACCAGTTTAGTTTTTCCTAAGGGGCCATTTATGTATATGGAACACACATTTGTTGTAACTGAATGCTGAAGGCTTCCTTAAATAATGTAACAATATTGTTACGTATTCAGTTCAAATGTAATTTAATTCAGCTACAATATGAATTAAGTAGGTTTGGGGAACTAGCCTGGAAACTAATCATTGACAAAACTGTTCAGATTGGAACAAAATTCTACACACTTTTTAACTTTTAAGGGTCAACATTTGAAAGTTTGATGCTAAATGTTGACTTTCACAAATGAGAGAAAAATGCAAGAATATCTAGGGTAAGTATTGTGAATTAGCTACAAATGACTTTCCCTGAAAGATAACAATGCATAGTTTTGTATAGAGCCCATTTTACAGAGTATGATAGTGAAGGTATGTTTATCTTGCTGCTTTCATTGCAGCTTTTAAAGGACTATAACTAATTTTAAGGGGCATTAATGAGTGTGACAAGGTGGTATTGTGAAGTATTAACTCACGTATTTTTTCTCACCTCCTTGAAAAAATCCTTTGAATTTTTTTCATACTTACCATGAGGTATAGCCCCTTGAATAGACTGCACCATTTCAATTGCCTCAGAAGGAAGTAGGCACATCAAGATCAATGAAGCACAGTCTTGAAATTCTTGGTTCTTAGGTAGGAGCAAAACAGATAACAAACAAGCAAACAAAAAGACCAAACACGTTTCCAGGTGTAAGGGTAAAAGACTTGGATAATTACTGTTGAGCTACTGTGACATCTGTCCTCCAGTTATGCAAAAGATCCCATGGGCAGGGGGATAGAAGAGGGGACCACCAAGAGAAGAAGAAGTTGGACAAGAAACTAGAGTGTTACATTCTGGTAGAATCTCTAAGATTAGCTAAAACCAGGTGGGGGAGAACTTGGATCCGTCCTTGGGAAGAGGGAATGAAGAAGGCAGAGGGGAAAATTCAAAATTAACTGAGTTTAATCCTACATATGTTTGGGGAACTCAAAGGGAAAGAGCTTGTGCTCCATTTCTGCTGGAACCCTGGGAGGCAGAAGCCTCTTGGAACTAACCTATTCAGTATGGTAGCCACTACCACTTGTAGCTATTGGACCCTGGCAATGTGTCTAATCCAGATTGAGATGTGTTACAAGTGTAGAACACACCTGATTTTAAAGTCTTAGTATTAAAAAAAGAAAGTAAAATATCTCATTAATAATTTTAATAGTGATTTCATGTTGACGTGATAACATTTTAGCTATTATTGCAGCAAACAAAATATATTACTAAAATCAATTTTACCCTTGGCCAGGTGATCAAAGTCAACAGCAACAGTCATAAATTGTGTTGATAGTATGTAACCTGGATATCATGTGATGATAATGGCATTTACCTCTGTGATTTTTCTCATAAATACCCATAACCTCAATCTAATCATGAGGAAAATATGAGACAAATTCCAGTAGAAGGACATCCTACGATATACCCTATATGGTTTGGCTGTGTCCCCATCCAAATCTCATCTTGAATTGTAGCTCCCATAATCACCACGTGTCATGGGAGGGGCCCAGTGGGAGGTAATTGAATCATGGGGCTGGTTTTTCCCATGCCCTTTTCATGATACTGAATACATTTCATGAGATCTGATGGTTTTATAAAAGGACAGTTCCCCTGCACACGCTCTCTTGCCTGCCACCATGTGAGACGTGCCTTTGCTCCTCTTTCACCTTCCACCATGATTGTGAGGCCTCCCTCACCGTGTGGAACTGTGGTCCATTACACCTCTTTTTCTTCATAAATTACCCAGTCTCCGGTATGCTTTATTAGCAGGATGAGAATGGACTAATACAATACCTGACAAATAATCCTCAAGACTGTCAAAGTCGTCAAAAACAAGGAAAATCTACAAAACAGTCACAGCCAAGAGGAGCCCAAGGAGATATGACAACTAAATGTAATGTTGTAACCTAGATGGGTTCCTGAAACAGAAAGGGACATTAAGTAAAAACTAAGGAAATGTTAAAAAACTGGATTTTAGTTGCTAATAATGTATCAGCATTGGCTCATAAATTGTAACAAATGTACCATACTAACCTTTCAAGTTTATTTTTGTTGTTGTTGTTGTCGTCGTTGTTATTGAGACAGGGTTTCACTATGTCAACCAGGCTAGAGGGCAGTGATTCAATCACAGCTCACTGCAGCCCCAAACTCCTCGGGATCAGGTGAAGTGATCCTCCACCTCAGCCTCCTGTGTAGCTGGGACTACAGGCACATGCCACCACACCCAGCTAATTTTTGTTGTTATTATTATTTTTTTTTTGTAGAGACAGGGGCTCCCTATGTTTCCCAGGCTGGTCTTAAACTCCTGGGCTCAGATGATCCACCAACCTCGGCCTCCCAAAGTGCTGGGATTATAGGCGTGTGACACTGTGCCTGGCCTAAGATGTTAATGATAAGGGAAACTGGGTGGGTCAGTGGAGGTATATGAGAACTCTTTATACTATCTGCTCATTTCGCCCCTGGAAATCTAGAACTCCTCTAAAGAGTAAAGTCTATTAATTGAAAAAGAAAAAAGTCAACATCCTGGTAACATGCAGAGGGCAGGAGTAGGTTGAGATTGGGCCGGGACAAGGGAAGAAGCTTGGGAGGCAGTCAGTGAAGTCTTATTTCATGCCCTGGGTAGTAGGTACATAGGTGCTCACTTTATGAAGCTATACATTTGTTCGGTGAGGTTTCCAGCATTTATTTTTCTTACATACAAAAAGTTAAACACAAACCAAAAGACTAACTTCACCTGTTCTTTTTTTACCTTTTTAAAAAATGTGGCTACTAGAAAATTGAAACTATGTGTGTGACACATTACATTTTTATTAGAAAGCTTTGCCTTAGAAGCTTCCAGTGTGTCAGAATATTGTTGCATTTTATGTTTGTGTGAACCTTTCATGCCAGATGCTTGTCAGGCTCTAAAAGGGCAGAGAGTAGGGATGTCACTGAAATTATAGGAACAGGTTGTATGATTTTTGTGTGTGTGTCTGCTTGCCAATAAATATCTGTACATGCTGCTTGCTTTGTATGATACCATCTAGTAGTGATACTGCACAGAGAAGACACATCCGTCCCTCTAAGCGTGGGACACACCTGATCCTTACCAAAAGAACTTGACAACTATAAGACAGATAAGTTAACTTAGGTCAGTTTGCAAGGAGAAAAACAAGCACAATTTCCAGAGGCCCCACAAAATGCCTAGAAATGAGCTGAGAGAGAGCGACCCTACAAAGAATTGTCAGTTTCAGTGAGGGGTTGCTGCGGAAAGCAGAGGTAGAAAGCAGAAAGTCAATCATGTCACCTGGGACATAGGCACCTCAATAGAAGCCAGCATGGAAGAATGTCCATACCCCAAGTTCAGCTGAGATCTTATCCTTTTAACCAATGACGCTGTAGAACTGAAGACAGCTGCATATCAGTTTCCTATCTTGCTTCCAAGCTGTCTTAACTTGTCTTCAGTTTGTCTTAATCCAAGCTGAACTTAGATCAGTGTTCAGGAAGAGAAAATAAAGAAGACAGAGGGGAAAATTCACAATCAACTGAGTTTAAACCCAAGTTGGCTGGGAACATCCTGAACTGACTGAGAAAACCTAAAAACATCATAAGTTTTCTGCCCTCATACAGACTGGGAACTCAGGTAGAAACAAAGTTTGATCAATGAGAAATACGCTTGATATCTTCCTGGTTTTTTGTTTGTTTGTTTGTTTCTAACATCTGAGTTTTGTGGCCTAAGAAACTTGTCTGAGCCACTGCTTTCTGGCTTAGCTAAAAGATACAGCTTATAAGATACTTACTGTGCCTGTTGGTAGAGGTGCATCAAACAGAACTTTTGGCCAAATACCCAAGGGCTGAGTGTTATAATCAGGCCAAAAACTAATTATTGTCACCACAGAATGAATTTCTGGTTTATGCAAATGTGGTAGGTTTTTTATAAGAATGACTTTAATTATACTCCTCCCTGTATTCATGCCCCCCTTGCTATGTAACGGGAATGCCCTTCCACTCAGATTCAGATTCTGGGCTCAGGGTTTTTTGGGGGGCATGCAGAGTTTCACTCTGTCATCCAGGCTGGAGTGCAGTGGCACGATCATGGCTCAGGCTCACTGCAGATCTGACCTCCTGGGCTCAAGCGATCCTCCCACCTCAACTTCCCGAGCAGCTGGGACTACAGGTGTGTACCACCACACTCAGCTAATCTAGGCTCAGTTTTGTACTTACTTTAGAGTTATCTGTGGGTCTTTCAAGTGGGGATGCCCAGTAAGTCTTTAAATATATAATGCAAGATCTCAAGAGAGACATTTGAGCTGGAAATACAGATTTGGCATCTTTAGCATATTGTCGTTGGAATGACTGACATCCCTCAGGAAGAGTGTTGGCAAAAGAGAAAAGGACCTGGGGGCAGAACCCTGGGGCCAGAAAAGGAAGAAGTGTCTGCACAGAGAGACAATGAAGAAAGAGTTAAAAGAGAGCTAGGAGCCACAGGGAGATGATGATTTTGAGATCTGCAAAGTGGTCACAGGTATCAAAAGCAATCTAAGGGCCGGGTGTGGTGGCTCAAGCCTGTAATCCCAGCACTTTTGGAGGCCGAGGTGGGTGGATCATGAGGTCAGGAGATCGAGACCATCCTGGCCAACACGGTGAAACCCCATCTCTACTAAAAATACAAAAAAATTAGCCGGGCGAGGTGGTGGGCGCCTGTAGTCCCAGCTACTCGGGAGGCTGAGGCAGGAGAATGGCGTGAACCCGGGAGGCGGAGCTTGCAGTGAGCCGAGATCGTGCCACTGCACTCCAGCCTGGGCGAAAGAGCGAGACTCCACCTCACAAAAAAAAAAAAAAAAAGCAATCTAAGGTCCAAGGAGATCTTGATAGGAGCAATTTTAGGGGAATGATAGGCTTGTTTTCTCATTGCTTTTGAATCCCTGTGATTACTGCCTTGTGACCAAGCCCAGGCTAGCCTGCTGCATGATGAGAAACCACATGGAGAAAGACCTCAGTTTTCCCAGCTGACCCAGCTAGCCTTACCAACTAGCCTTACCATCTTATGGTACAGCTGATGGCAACATTACCACTGAGTTATTTAGCTTTCCTTTCTCCCTGGTAGTAACTCACGGAAGACTTTTGACTACTGGACTGAAGATATGTTTAATGGTGAGGATACAATTTTTTGAGGAGATTCCACAAATAAGAGCTCTGTGTACTATCTGAAGAAGATATACTCTACTTTCTGAAGCAGATATAAAATTATTGTCATCAATTCCATTTTTAAAAATTTCTGATGTTTGCATACCTTACACCTCCCCTTCAGAAAAATGTGTTCTTAAATCTTGGGCCCAGAAATGTGGTAAAGGACCCAGTTTAATTGGCTTCCAAGGTAATACAGTTCTCTGTATTTCCATCTTCAACTTGGCCTTTGTGGTAGGCACATTTTTGCGTATTCCCTGGCAAAGCATGATAGGTGCATCTTTACCAATAAGAAATGCTTGCTCTCTTAAGGACCATTGCTCTGGCTACTTATTCAGTAGATTTTGGTGTAGGAACCACCTTCTCTGCAGGCAGTCTTTGGTGGTTAGCAAGCCCTGCTATATGGGCATTTTAATCTGCAAAGTGCTGAATTAAAGGCTCTGTTTTGTTCCAGCAGCCTTTTAAAAATGTAATAGCTGCTATTTCATCTTGTTTGAACATCTTGTATAAGTACATGACAAGGCAATTCCAAAATCCCTTGTCTGCCTTGAGGTTTGTCTTTGGCTGAAGAAAAATGATGAAAGCGGCCTCTTATCTTCCTGTTTACAGTCAGTCATTCTGCTTCATTAGGCTGCATGCTAATTACTTTCTGAAAACACAACTGAAGATTCATGGCCTAAATAGAATTAAATTACTGAAAGCTACATATAGCTTTGGAGGTTATTTTATTTAATGTTATGAAGGCTAAAACACCAAATAATTATATAAAAATTAGAATTATGAAATAATCTAATCTCTATATTCTGCCTTATGCTATTTAAATTTTTATAAAGGTTTTTGGTTCAGAAAGGATATTATATTCTTCCTAAAGTTTTCTAGTTAATGTTATCTATATTTACATATTAGAAATTTCTTGAAAATTTTTTTCACAACATGGAGAACTTTCATAATCATCATGAACTATTCCAGCATTTTATTCTGGTAAATTAAAAATGTACATTTATACTTCAACTGAGTGATAGGAATTCAAAATTCCAAGCATACAAATAATTTCTTTTTACTCTGAGTTACGTCTAAAATACCTACCTATGTTTGAAAGTACATGTTCAGATATTAATAATGACTCTGAATGGCATGTCTTATTCTACTATTGTACGGATTAAATTTGATGGTAACTATACAGTCACTTTCTCATTGATCAAATGCACATTCAAGGAGCCCAGAAATGACATTAAAGTTGGCATTCTGTTACTTAGCCTTCCAACGGTCAAAGCCAATACCAAAACACATTTTGGCGGAATATTGTGACTGAAGCCAAACTTTAGTACAGCCCTCATTTCCAGGAAACAGTGATTGAAAAGAAGTCTACCCAGCACTTTGGGAGGACGAGGCAGGTGGATCACGAGGTCAGGAGATTGAGACCATCCTGGCTAACACAGTGCAACCCCGTCTTTACTAAAAATACAAAAAATTAGCTGGGCATGGAGGCGGGTGCCTGTAGTCCCAGCTACTCGGGAGGCTGAGGCAGGAGAATGGTGTGAACCCAGGAGACGGAGCTTGCAGTGAGCCAAGTCGCGCCACTGCACTCCAGCCTGGGTGACAGAGCGAGACTCTTTCGCAAAAAAAAAAAAAAAAAAAAAAGGAGTCCAGGCATCTAGGCATTTAGGCAGGAAGAAAAGGGCAACTACAACCACAACACCAAAACAAAACAAAAAACAAAACAAAAAAAAAAAAGGCTAGCTATAATAAGCAGACATGATTTATTGCTCAAATTAGCAGGGAATATAGAGTTAGACCAGAAATAGGATTTGGTGATCAAGGATACAGAGCTTTCTTGTGAGTTCAGGGATGCTTAGATTAGATATACCCTTGAGGAAAGTCTGCTAAATGTTACATCAATGCTAAGTGCTTTGTATGTACAGCCCAGATGTCTGCTAGGTTGACAGGCCCTGCTAATTAGTAGTTACACCTCAACCTGCCTCCCAGCACCATCGGTGATCCCAGTTATTTCTGGAAGACACCCAAAGGTGTGATTCAAACCTTTCTTCTGTTGCTTGGTATCATGTGTCTACTGACATTGTCTATGCAGCTGCTTGGAGAAGGCTCCCCACCCCACATTGCTGCCACCCTGCATGGGAGTGCCCAGGACCCTGCCAAGAACTGTACTGAAGATTTGCCTCTGGGTACTTTCAGATTTCAACCCCTGAGGTGCCTGAGCAGTATTTGCCAAAGGTCTGTTTGCCAACGGTTTGGGCAGCGTGGTGGAGGAGCTAGGTGAACATGGTTTTCTTCATGGTTGCTTCTAAAGCAGCTTGACTTACGCTCAGAGCCCCTCAATTCCTCTCGAGTAGCCCCATCTGCCTCCACACTTCCCTCTCCCTGAGGGCTAAAAATGAGACACTATTTCATCACCTTTCTGGGTTTTTTCCCCTTTTTCTACTCAGCCCTTCCCCTCATGAAAACACCTCTCCTTTTCCAGTTAAAAAACAAAAACAAAAACAAAAACAGACAAAAAACACCAAAAAATCAAAACTAGTCTGTGTAGAGGGTAGGGGGATAGGAAGAATATACCGTCTCTCAAAGAACATACGTCTCTCGTCTTTCCCAGGTTTGGATGTTGTACTCGTTTTTTTTTTTGTTTTTTTTTTTTTTTGTTTTTTTTTTATTGTTGCGTAACAAATCACCACAAACTTAGTGGCTTACAATGACACCCATTTTATTATCTCTCAGTTTTATAGGTCAGAAGTTCTGTAGGTCAGAAGTCCAGGCTGGCTCTACTGGGATCTCTCCTTAGGGTTTTTTCTCTTCTGCTAATGGCTGGAGAAAAGTTGCAGCTTTTAAAGGGCTTGTGTGATGAGATAAGGCACACCCAGACCATCTCCTTTTTGAGGAGGGATATCTCACCATAATCACAGATTCCACTTGAACTCAAAGGGGAGGGCATTGTATGAGAGTGAGGGTCATTGGGGATCATTCTTAGAATTCTGCCTACCACAAAGGTATATTAGAATTATCCTTTTGATCAGGACCAAATATACAGGTTCTCAGTCATCTCCCCTCTTCTCTGAGATTCTAGGTTTGACAGTCTGGAGCAAAACTGAGGGACCTGTATGTTTCACAGGCCCGGCAATGTGATTCTGAGGCAGAGTCTTCTGGGGAGTGTTGGAATATCAACCCAAAAGGGTCTGCAATATGTACATCATCTTTTATCCTGAATTAACTCTTTCAGGTTTGTATTGTTTCCTCCATTTAGAGTTGAGGAAACCAAGGTATAAAGAGTCTAAGCAACTTTCCCAAGATCTCACAGTAAAGTGGGAGAAGCCAGGTTTAGCACTCAGGAAGTATGGTTTGCAAAACTGCACAGTTCCTCACTCTTAGAAGTGGATTAATACTAAGATGAGGACCTAGAATTTTGTGAGAGGCAGGCAGGAGGATTTAAGCTTAATAAGACTGAGGTGATGGCCAGGAATCCCAAATACAGGGAACTAATAGACATACTTAATACTAGTTAAGTTTAACTTCTATTGGACAAAGTTCGATTTTATTCACCGCATATATCTTGAATTGCTTACCTATGTTCAGATCAACTGAACATTTTTTGTTAAGTGCCTATTATTCATTCCTTAATTCATTAAAAAATGTAAATGAATTTATGAGCAGAAGAAAAATATTTGAATATGAGGTATGGGTTGATCCACATTGGTAGTTTTTAGGAGAAATTTCTTTTTTTTTTTCTTTTTTTTTTTGAGACAGATTCTCGCTCTGTTGCCCAGGCTGGAGAGCAGTGCAGTCTCGGCTCACTGCAGTCTCCTCCTCTTCGGTTCAAGCGATTCTTCTGTCTCAGTCTCCCGAGTAGCTGGGATTACAGACGCATGCCACCACACCTGGCTGATTTTTGTATTTTTAGTAGAGACAGGGTTTCACCATATTGGTCAGGCTCGTCTCGAACTCCTCACCTCAGGTGAACCACCCGCCTTGACCTCCCAAAGTGCTGGGATTACAGGCGTGAGCCACCATACCTAGCCTGTAGGAGAAATTTCAAGTGGAGAAACAGTTGAATATTTACCAAAATTCAGAAAACCCTCTAACTTGAGTATTGCATAATGCATATGGTCATGATGTACAAATAAAAAGAAACTCACTGTCAAACACTCATTATACTGTGAGTTCCAAAACACAGCATCAACAATTTAGGACATTTTTACAAAGCAAAACCATATTAGCTGTTAGATATAATATTATACACTCTTATTTCCAATCCATAGCAGAAGAATGTCTTAAATATTTATAAAGAGAGTATTTTATTCGTTCAACTGTTTTATTTTCTGACCTCATTTTAAAAAATTATTTCTCAAGCATATATTTTCTGCTAGTTGTATGTTGAGACTTGTGTTAGGAGCTAGCAGTATAAGAAATGAAATATATTTCCTTCAGGAGCACATGCCCTGGTGAAGGGAGACGAATATGCAGACAGAAAACAGTACATATTTTCCCTATGTTTTCAGGCTTTGGGATAGTCGGTAGTGTATTTATCGTATTCTTTTTTTAGATTAAGCACCAAAGCCCTTGCTTTAAATTTAGCAGTGCTGAGGAGTCACCTGAAAAGCTGTCTGGAGATTAAAGAAAAACTTCCTAAATACATCGTTTGAAAATGTAACCAGCATTCTATTTAAAAACGTTTGTCGCGACCCAGCGCAATGGCTCATGCCTGTAATCCCAGCACTTTGGGAGGCTGAAGCAGATCACAAGGTCAAGAGATGGAGACCACCCTGGCCAACATGGTGAAACCCCGTCTCTACTAAAAATACAGAAATTAGCTGGGCGTGGTGGCACGTGCCTATAGTCCCAGCTACTCGGGAGACTGAGGCAGGAAAATTGCTTGAACCCTGGAGGCGGAGGTTGCAGTGAGCTGAGATCATGTCACTGCACTCCAGCCTGGTGACAGAGTGAGACTCCATCTCAAAAATAAATAAATAAAATTAGAAAAATAATAATAAGCTTGTCCCATGCTTCCTAACTTTTCTGGCCTCCTGTGAAATGTGGGAAGTGCTCTGATGGGGCAGTGACTCCAACCAGAGACATTTTGGAAGGCGCTTGCTGACTTTGTGCTAGGGCTTGAAGAATCTGCAGGGGATCAGGTGCTTCAGTAACAGTGCAGGAAGAAGATTTGACTTAGTGGGAATAGCATGTGCAAAGGCACAGGGGCATAGTTTAGCGTGACAAAGATTCTTTGCTTCACTAAACTTTAGCCAGGCATATGAAGCTTCTCCTGGGCCCCTTATAAAATCCAGTTTTAACAAGAACTCTGCTAAGCCAGTGTAGCAAGGACTCCCCCATCCTCGATATCTGATCAGATTCCTCATCCTCTACCCTCCCTCAGGTGATGTCTGATGGATGACCCTGACCTGTCTTCAGGAAAACTCCTGTTAGATCAGGTTAGCCAGAATTCCCCTTAACCTTGAGGTTTCCTTTTAATAATATCCCATCCACTGACCCCTGCCCTGCTGTAAATTCCCACCTGCTCATGCTATATTTGAAGCTGAGCCTAATCTCTCTCCCTCACTGCAAAATTCCACTGCAGTGGCCCCATACGCATTGCAATAGTACTGAATACATCCACCTTACTGTGCTGTAATAAGTGTAATTCAATAATTTTTCTTTAACAATATGGGAAATGAGAAGTATTAGTTGGCTGAGACTGGAACATAGGGAGCATGAGAAGAAGAGGAAGGAGGCTGGGTAAAGCTAGTTCAGAAAGCATCCTGTATACCACAGTAAGGACTGTGGACAGTTCCTGGAGTCCAAAAGGAGTCAGTGAGGCTTTAAAGCAAGGGAGTAATCTGATTTATATTTTAAAAGAAGAGACTTCTCTGGCAGAAGCCTGGAAGATGAGTAGAGTGGGCTGGTACAGGCAGGGAGACCACCCTAGTAGGCAAGAAATAATAAAGTAGGTAGGTGTGAAGATAAAGAAAGGGGAGCAAATTTGAAAAAGTAACAGGAATGTAGTTATCACCATCCACCCCCACCCCCCAATCTCTCAACAAACACAGCCCTTCAGAGTCAAGGTGAAGATGATGGAAATTAGGAAGTAGTGATTAGACATGGAGCCTTCTGGTGCCGAGTTAATGGATGAGGGCTTTGTAATGCAACCCAGGATCTTTATCATAATATCAAAGTAAGGGGAGAGTTGGGGTTGAGAGGCAGTGGTGGGGGTGGGGTGAATATCATTCACAGACCGGATGCAAGTTGCTAGAGGTGATTTACTACAGCCTTCTTGATAGGTCTGATTAACTTTTGATATTGCGGGACAAAGATCAATTTATTGTTCCCTCTGTGTTCTGCTCTTGGTTCCAGAAACTTCTCCCAGATTGCCACATAACTTGTTTTCTCATTTTCTTCAGGTCCCTGCTGAAGATGAGGAGGAAGAATTACTGGTGAAAACCAGAAGTTTGAAAATATAAATCCAAACTGCTCTTTTGTCTAGTGTTTTGGGAAACAAGGAAGAGGAAATGAAATCTATGTTTTAAAATTTTATTATTTCTGTTATTGCACATTCACAATTCACTATATTTCATGCATTCTTTAAAGATCTAATTTTTTATTGGATATTGAGTATCTACAATGTGATAACTATAAAACACCTGTAAAACTTAAATAACAATACCATGATACCTATATATTCAATATCTAGTTTAAGCATAGGCTATTATTACCATAGTTTTGAAGCCAACTCTGTCTACCTCCTTAGTTCCTTCCCTCTCCCTCCTTCCCAGAGGTAACCACTATCCTGAAATTCATATTTCATTTCCATATTTTTCTTTAAGATTTTGAAGAAAAGCAATCTGTAATAATATGCTGCTTAGTTTTCTGTATTTTTGAACTTTATGTAAATTGAATTATACTGAATCTACTCTTCTGTGACTTGATTTTGTTGCTCACATTACACTTTTGAAATTCAGCCAAGTTCATTAATTTTCACTGTTGCACTTTAAGAAACAAGCCACATACAGAAAGATGAATACTGCATGCAATGGTTAATACTGAGTGTCAACTTGATTGGATTGAAGGATGCAAAGTATTGATCCTGGGTGTAGCTGTGAGGGTGTTGCCAAAGGAGATTAAAATTTGAGTCAGTGGGCTGGGAAAGGCAGACCTACCTTAATCTGGGTGGGCACCATCTAATCAGCTGCCAGTGCAGCTAGAAACTAAAGCAGGCAGAAAAATGTTAAAAGACTAGACTGACCTAGCCTCCCAGCCTACATCCTGCTCCCATGCTGGATGCTTCCTGCCCTTGAACATCAGACTCCAAGTTCTTCAGTTTTGGAATTTGGACTGGCTCTCCTTGCTGCTGAACTTGCAGATGGCCTATTGTGGGACTTTGTGATCATGTGAGTTGATACTTAATAAACTCCTATATATATATCCTATTAGTTCTGTCCCTCTAGAGAACCCTGACTAATACACTGCATGTTCTCATATTTTTTGTGGAAGCTACAAGAAATAGAATGCAAAGAAGTAGAGACCAGAATGGTGGTTACCAGAGCCTGGGGAGAGGGGGAATAGATAGATATTGGTCAAAGGGTACAATGTTTCAGTTAGACAGAAGGAATAAATGATAAGTATTTGAGGCCAGGCATGGTGGCTCATGCCTATAATCCCAACACTTTGGGAGACCAAGGCAGGCAGATCACCTGAGTCAGGGGTTCAAGACCAGCCTGGCCAACATGGCAAAACCCCATCTCTACTACAGATACAAAAATTAGCAGGGTGTGGTGGTATGTGCCTGTAATCCTAGCTACTCGGGAGGCTGAGGCAGGAAAACCACTTCAACCTGGGAGGCAGAGGTTGCAGTGAGCCGAGATAGAGTCTGTCTCAAAAAACAAAAAACAAAAAACAAGGTAAGTATTTGAGATGGTAGGTATGCTAATTAGCTTGGTTCACTTACCCTGTATTATATACATATACCATAGCATCACTTTGTAACCCATATATATATACAATTATAATTTGTCAATATCAAAATAAATAACTAAATAAATAAATAAAAATTTTTTAAAAACAACAAGCCATGATCTATGTATCCATTCTTTTATCAATGGATTTTGATAAATTTCATTTTTTTAAAGAAAATTATTACAAACATTGCTGCTGTAAACATTTTGTCTTCTGATATTTATGTGCAAGAGTTCTTTAGGAAATCTGCCTAGGAAATCTGATCCTAATAGTATTTATTTGTCCTTTTTTTAAAAAAATGGGTCTTCCCAGAGATTTGCCAATTTTATTAGTCTTTCAAAAAAAAAAAAAACAAAAAAAAAAAAACAAACAAAAAACCAACTAGGTCACCCTAGAATTCACAGGAAAAAAAACCCACAATGTTTTAGTTTTGTTAGGTCTCTCTGTGGTGTATTTGTTCTCTATGAATTTCTGCTCTTATGTTTTTTCTTTCTTTGGGTCTACTTTGTTCTTTTTCTAACTTCTGAAGCTGGATTCCTAGCTAATTAATTTTTAGCCTTTATTCTTTTATAGTATATACATTTAAGATACTGTAAATGTCCCTCCAAATGCTCCCATAGCTATATCTCACTAATTCTGGCAAGCAGTAGTGTTGTTCACTTCTAAATACTTGCTAGTTCTCATTATGATTTCTTTGTTTTATGAGCTATTTAGATGTGTTCTTACATTTCTAAATGTATGATTATTTCTGTTTTAAAAATGGATTTCTAAATTAATTGCATTATAGGCAGAGATTGTGGTTATCAATTTTTTTGCTGAGACTCTTTCATGGTTAGTACCAAGTCATTTTTCATAAATTATTCCATGGAAGTTGAAAAGAATGAGCCAAGCGTGGTGGCATGCACCAGTAGTTGCAGCTACTCAGGAGGCTGAAGTGAGAGGACTCCTTGAGTCCAGTAGTTCAAGGCCAGCTGGTCAACATAGTGAGACTCCATCTATGAAAAAGTATATATATAAAGAAAACAATGCATATTTTTCTTTTCTTAGATTTAATACACTATAGATAGAGATTACATCAAGTTTGTTCATGGTTATTTAAATCATATTTCAAATTTCACTGGCTTCTTTGTTCACTTGACCATAAACTTCCCTTGTTTAATTTATTGGCTTGCTGTAGGAACTTGTGTTTATTCCATGTGTATACTGCACCTACCCTGAAGCCTCTCTTTGAATCTCATTTGGTGACTCTGAAACTTACTGATCTACTTTACCCTTGCCAGGTTATATGTAATAATAAACAACCCCCCAAATCTCAGTGGCTTACAACCACAAAGATTTATTACTTGTTCACATTACATGTTATTCTCTGGCCAACTCTGCTGTATGTTTTCTTCATTCTGGAACCTACGCTAGAGGAGTAGCCCATACCTGAGGCAGGTCTGCTTTGTGTCAGAAGGCAAAGAATAATGCAGAACTACTGAAAGGCTCTGAAATCTTCTTCTTGGATGAGGCATACAACACTTCTATGCACATGGCCAACCCTGATGTCAGGGAGGTGTGGCGTTATTATCATATCACAGGGGGAGAAGAGAATGATGGAGAACAAAACCACGGTCTACAACACCTGCCTTTTTGTTCTCTTTGAATAGTATCTACACAGAATTTTTAAACTATATCTTTCAGTAACTGGTTCAGAGCTGCCCCTGCCTGGCCCCAGTTACATGGTACATCTAGTTCAAAACAGCTGGGCTGGATGATTTGTGTATGCTTTGGTTATATGTGCTTGTAACTTTTACATGTTGTTTTGTCTCACCTGAACCATTTGATTGAAGATGATTAAGAATCTGCTAAAATAGCGAAAAATGCACATAAACGTATATATACAGTTTTGTTTGCCAGTTAAGAATTTTTTTTAAAAAATCCCTGAATTTCATGCAGGAGCCATAGGTCCCTACCAGTTTTGCAGTTGTCTATTCACACATCTGTATTGTCTACTAGACGACACTGTGAGGTGGGGTTGCATTTTTGTTCACTTCTGTGTCCCAGCTATTAGCACAGTTGCACATAATAAGGCTGTGATTTAAAAAAAAATGTGTTAAGTGAATAATCAAACCAAACTACAAGTAGAATACGAGTCCAGGGCTCCAAATTGAATGAACAAGATCAAATTAGTAAAGATAAGCTATACTCACTAGAAGTCCATGATAAAAAGGAGATACTGTTTATACAAAATTAATAGTCTTTGGAGACTGTCTTGCTTCTTTTTGTAAAGTGTGATGAAGAACAAAAAACCTGGACAGATTGAAGCTAGCTTTTATGTCAATGTAAGTGAACTCTTCCACCACTTCCTCTTTTAAGGGGTTGTAGCCAGAACATGCCAGGCTGATAATGATTTTTATTTTATGTCATACCCTTCTGAGGGGATAACCAATAAAGGCTGACAGTCTGGATGAATGAATAGGTGCTAGCAGCAAAAGATGGGGCCATGTCATGAGTTTTTTATTTGAGAACCAGCCTCTCCTCCATACACAGAACCACCAGCAGATGTCATATCTGATCTCTGTTGTTGGGCCTGCTGCCTGATTTTCAGTTAATTGTTTCCATAACACAATGTTTTTCCATATTGTGGCATGCTTCCTATTACACAGGACACATTTTCTTTACCATCTCCCATAAGCACACAGATATGATGTGCTTATTTATTTATCCATGCAATAAAGATTTATCATGTGTCTACTCTGTGCCTGGTATTGAGACTACAGTTGTGAGCGAAACAGACACAGTCCCTACTATCTTGAAGAATTCTACTGGGGAGGACAGTTAATTCAATGAGTAATTTCCAAAAATTGGAATTTGGGTTTTGTTGGTTGAAGTGCATGGTACTAAGAGGACAAGTTAAAAAATTAGCCAAATATAGCCTAAAAGCCAGGGAAGTTCTCCAGGGAAGGAAGGTTTCTAGTGAATTCTGAAAGGCGACTGAGTTAGGCAGACTGAGAACCAGGAGGAGAGCCGAATGTAAAAGAGTGAAGAGAGAGTGTCCCGAGTGTCCCATTAAACACTTAGCCTCTGGGCTAGGCTTCCTGGGGGTCTAATCCTCACTCTGCCATTTATTAGCTCTGCTTCAGTTTTCTCATCTGTACAATGGGGAGTGTGATAGTACCTGCCTCGCAGGATTACTGTCAGGATTAAATGAGTTAATTCATGCAGGTGTCTGACATAGAATAAGCAATCGATGCATGGTGGCCCTTATTTTTCTTTGTTGGAATATTCAGCAAAACCCATTGCATCTCAATTCTTTCTCAGATTAAAAAATTCTCTACCTGTGAATCGGAACTATGCTAACACAATGAACTCCAGTCTGCCAAATTTCATTTCTGAAGCAAAGCCACCTTTGGGTTTTGATTGTTGTGCCTGCGTCTTGTGTAGATGGTACATGGAACTTGGCCAAGTTCCACACGACAACATGAAGTGTTCAGCTCCGAGCCACATGATATAGTTATTAGTCATATAATAAAATATGTTATCTTAATCCCACAGGAGATCCCATCGATATCATGGCCATGTGGATACAGACAAAGTCCTTGAACCTTAAAATAGCAAATCACAGGCTCATTTCAAAGTTATTGGTACACAGAAGATCTCTGCAGTGTCTTTTTAAATTCAGTCAGCTTTAATTACAAGCTTTTAGTCTCACTTGACAATATAATCCTTTCATTCTCAGGGCTGCACAGCATATTCAATCGCTTAGCTTTCCTGACTGTTTAATGAAGATCTTTATGGTTGCATTTTGGGAAGTGCTTTCAGTCTCTTTCCAATAACAGGAACACTGAAAAAGATGTATAGGACATAATTAAATGGGCTCATGCTGCTGTTGAGATTAGAAGAGAAAAAAAAAAGGCTGGGCATGGTGGCTCATGCCTGTAATCCCAGCACTTTGGGAGGCCGAGGCGGGCAGATCGCTTGAGGTCAGGAGTTCGAGACTAGCCTGACCAACATGGAGAAACCCTGTCTCTACTAAAAATACAAAATTAGCTGGGCATGGTGGTGCACACCTGAAATCCCAGCTACTTGGGGGGCTGAGGCAGGAGAATTGCTTGAACCTGGGAGGCGGAGGTTGCAGTGAGCCGAGATGGCGCCATTGCACTCCAGCCTGGGCAAGAAGAGCGGAACTCCGTCTCAAAAAAAAAAAAAAAAATAATAATAATAATAAAAAATAATAATTGCGAAGTCTACAAACATACTTGATAGAAAAAGCCCTTTGAAAAGAAGAGCATATCTTTTAAATTACAAATTATGTTTGCTTTCTGAAATTGTACTCTACTCCAGAATATCAGTCAAATGCCCACCTGAGTTGAGTATTATTAAATTTTAGGTTTCTAATTTTCCCATTATTCACTTCTCAGCAATCTTTTTGATTTTCAAATGATGCCAGAACTTTCTTTATATCTATTTTTAAAAGTCACAGATTCAATCCCAATTTTATTTGCATCTATATGTAGACATGCAGAAAAAATACTGTAAGACATTACTCATGGTTCTCTTTGGGTTCTGGGATAAAGGGAAGCCTTGTTTTTGTTGTTATAGTTTTCCTATATATAATTTTAGTTTAATAACAAAAATATGAGTGTGTGGTATTGATTTTCTGTGTGGATCTAGAAAATAGTTCACAGTCCTAGGTAATTCTATTTGAATACAATTCACTTATTTTTAAAACAAAAAAAGCCAATCAAATAAATTAGCTAGTAAAGGAAGTTTTAAATTTTATTGGAAAATTCCTCAGTTCCAGTATGCTTTGCTTGTCAAAGGTTAATACACAGTATCTACGACTTGGCTTTATAGGGTTCTTAAGGGTCTTGCCTTTGGATTGATTCATTATTGAGATGGAGTTAAATTTTCTGGAAAAGAGAATTCCACTGCTCAGCAGGCTAGCTGCCTTTAGACGGGCGACATTAACTCTACTTATTGCCAACCTAGCCAAAAAATCAATAAAAGCTGGTGGACTAAGACAAGTCATAAATTTGATTTCTATATCCAAAATCACTTCCATTCCAGGCCGACCTCACATTGGCAGTCTGATTTGATTACAAGGTCATTTTCCCACACGTTGTACGCAGCAGTTTGAAAAGTACAATGTGTTGGTTAAAATATGATCCTTGGGGGATATTTGCTCACTTTACAACTAGCTCCTCCATTTGCCATAACTCAGCCCAATGGGCAGTTGCTCCTCAGGGAAGCCGATGTGCTTTAAAACCCTTGGAGTTGTCCCAACCCCATCGAGAGAGGCCCTGCAGAGTCTGCATGGGGCTCCATGCCGTCCTGTCATCAGTGCTCACTCTCAGCCTTCCCCTGACCTCATTTCCCATGAAACCTTTAATAACAATCTACAAGGAAGCCTTTGTGCTCCCAAATGTTCCCCTATTTATGATGGCTCTAACATGGGGGAAAAGACTTAACCTAAATATTTGATTGAAATGTTTCTCTTAGCCTCAGAATAATCATTTTTATAATAATCATATATTTCCATTACTCAGAACTTCAAAACCACATTTACAGCAACAGATCTCATTGATTTAACATCAGAGTGGAAACAGATCAAGTACACTAATGATTTTATCCAGTAAATGAAGAAACTGAGGCCCAAAGGGAACCAATGGGACTAGCCCAAAGTCATATGGGTAGTTTTAAACAGAGCCGGGATGAAAACCTTTGGTCTGGCCAGGCACGGTGGCTCACACCTGTAATCCCAGCACTTTGAGAGGCCGAGGTGGGTGGATCACTTGAGGCCAGGAGTGTGAGACCAACCTGGTCAATGTGGTGAAACCCTGTCTCTACCAAAAAATACAACAATTAGCTGGGCATGGTGGTGCATGCCTGTAGTCCCAGCTACTCGGGAGGCTGAGGTGGGAGAATCGCTTGAACCCGGGAGGCAGAGGTTGCAGCGAGCCAAGATGGCACCACTGCACTCCAACCTGGGTGACAGAGTGAGACTCTGTCTCAGAAAAAACCAAAAACCAAAAAACAAACCTTTGGTCTTCTGACTTCCAACCCTATGCCCTTTCCCTTCTCTCATTCTGGACTTCTAATCCCCTTATCATTTTTGGCTAAGGAGCTGTAACATTTCATATCATTATTAATAATGGTCACTACCATTTATTTAGCCCTTATTAGGTGCCTGACGCTGGGTATCACACTCAATTCTGACAACAGCCTGATGGGGTAAGTATGCTTACTATCCCATTTTACAGCTGAGAAAATTGAGTCACAGAATAAGTAATTTATCTGACATTTTAAATGACAGTGAGTAAAAGGGAGGACTGAAATTTAAATCTAGTTCTTTCTGACCTCAGAAAACAAGTGTTTAACTATTTAGTACCATCCTTGGTTCCTAGAACCTTATCCTCTTGGCAAAAGATATGAAACTATCTTTTAAAGCCTGTTGGCCTAGCTTAAGTTATCCTACTTGATATGAGCAGATTGTTATCAGACAGCCCAAACGAATTAAAATGCTTTCTCTCATCCTGGCCCACAACAGTTCAAATATAATCCTTTAAAAATAGGAGCCTTTTGTCTTACAGTTACTAACCCCGCATGAAGTCTATCTTACACTAAATTCTGCTTTTTATGGTGACTTGGTATGAGCTAGTAGCAAAACCACAACAGAGCCTAAACAAGGATTTCAAGCACCCTAGAGTGGTAATTGCTAAGGACAACATTTGACAAGCCAGGGGTTCTGGGCAGAGGCCACTGGGAAAGGACAAGAGGAGGGCGCCCATCTGGCTCTCCCACCAGATCCAGGCAGGCGCAGCACATCGTAAATAACCCCTTACACATGCCTCACTGCCAGCTCAAAATGGGTTTTGAGTACATTTGCTTGTTTTTAAAGAGGGTGTGAGCTAAAGGCTGTCATTTAAAATTGCCCAGAACCCATGTCACAAGAACAGGTGGGCCCAGATTTAAAGCAAAATAAATGAGAGGCTGAACTTACCAAAGCAAATATTATGGAGTGATTATTTTGCCTTAGAAAAGGATTACCCTTGGGACTCTTCAGAGCAGTGATCTCCCTTACTGCCATTAAAATGTAAATCTCTCGATTCAAATTTGGTTAACACTTGTGACCTTTAGAAAAATGCTTGCTTTATTGAGCAAGGAATCCATTCCTTGTGAAGGAGAAAAACAAATGAAAGGTTTGGTTCTTTTTTACAAATACGGAATAAGGTCTGCAAAGCTCTATTTCCTTTTTCTTTCTAAATGTGAAAGCTGTTAGAGAAGCCCCTCTATGGGAGAGGTTTCGTTTTTAAATTTCACTTGACATACTTTCCTGAAACACGCTTATTAAAGGTCAAGATTAGGTAGAGATACCAAACCCCTTTGCAGGCACATTTTATCTGCTGCTGAAAAGCTCTTTATCAGTAGGTGGCGCTGTAAGAATGAGATTACCATACCCAGGGGCTGACACATTCAGGACAGAAAGCAAAATTCCACCCTTTCTTGGTCATCTTCCTGAAGGAAACAGCTTGGCTCTGCACCTTCATAGCGTTCCTCTTTGCTCACCCCGAGCTGTCCCGCTCTGAATTGCTGTTTGAGCAGAGGGATGCCCACATTGTATCCTTCTCAGAATCCCAGAATGCGAAGGCTAGGAAGGACCTCTTATGTAATGGCTTACCTTGCAGTCTTTTCATCCTGGAATCACAGGATCTGTAAAGGTTAGAGGAACCTTAGAAATCATCTCCAACACTCATGTTTTCGAAGAGGAAGTTGAGACTGAAATGAAGGACTCAAAACCGTCTAGGTAGTTCATAGCTCAGGCAGGACAAGAGCCTTAGCGGGCTTGCTTGACATCGAGTGCTTCCCAGTTATTGGGGAACATTGCAGGGCAGTGTGAGATGGAAATGATAAATGGTTTGTAGGGGGAGACAATGGCCCCACCTGGCCTGGGTTCAGGCAGAGCTCACTGACTGTGGGTGGACAACAGTAAACATCAAGGATTTTCTCCCTCTATTCCCTATACTCACGATTGCCGCCCTTGCAGGACTTATGACAAATGTCAGGTGCTGAGTCTTTCTCTTTGATATGATTTGGCTGTGACCCTACCCAAATCTCATCCTGAATTGTAGCTCCCATAATTCCCACGTGTTGTGGGAGGGAACCGGTGAAAGGTACTTGAATCATGGGGCGGTTTCTCCCATACCGTTCTCCTGGTAGTGAATGAGTCCCGTGAGATCTGATGGTTTTATACGGGGTTTTGCCTTTTGCTTGGCTCTCATTCTGTCTTGCCTGCCGTCATGTAAGACCACGCCTTTTGCCTTCTGCCATAATTGTGAGGCCTCCCTAGCCCCGTGGAACTGTGAATCCATTAAATCTCTTTTTCTTTATAAATTACTCAGGCTCGGGTATGTCTTTATCAGCAGTGTGAAAATGGATTAATACAGTGTTCAAGCTAACTTTCTCTTATTTCTGCCAACCAAACCACCATTTTCCCCAACACTCAGATTTAGAACTTAGAGTCCCTGTTGTCTAGTCCCTTTAGTATGGATTCCATGTGTGCTTGGAAACGTTCTTAGCTGCAGGGTATAGAAGTGAACAAAATAGATAAAATCCTTGCTCTTATAAAGAAAACAGAAAATAAATAGAATAAGTAAGTAAATTAACTAGTATATTAGTGATGAGCGCTAAGGAGGGGGGAAAATTCAGAGTAGAAAGAGGGATGTAAAGTGTTAGGGATGGAATAGAAATTGGGTCAGAGAAGGCCTTACTGAGAAAGTCCCTGAGTCAGGAGCAGGCTTTGAATCTTAGGAACAGCAAGGAGACCAATAGACTATTTCTAAATTCTTACCAAGTGCAGATTTGTTTTTTCTTTCTCAATGTGTCCTCCTGATCCTCTATTTGTCCCTGTTGTGATCTCTTTAGGTAAGGTCTACGCCGAAACTGAACGGAGGAGGAGGAGTAAGCCGGGTGCAGGGAGTTGGGAGGGTGAAGAGAAGAGGGATAAGGAGAAAGTTCTAGTATGTGGTAAAGGCCTACTGTTCCTGAAGAGTCATCTTATGCCACACTAGAGGACTTACTGTCCTTGGAATCCACATTTGTGGCCTTGGTGATTACTTCCCCACTCTGCATCTTGGGGTCCCATGTCACTATTTTCAGGTTTAGCTTTCCAAACCTGGACAGTCTTTTAAGACCCAGTAAAAATGCCATTTTTCTTAGGCGTGGGCAAGAAGCCCATCTCCACATGCTCATTCCCTACTTTGAGTCCTACAATGTTATAGATTATGTCTTTCATTTGCTGTTTAATAATCCTCTACTTCGATTGGTTACTTATCTTTGACTCAACTGTGTGTTGACACAACACTGTTGTGAGTCACAGAAAGCTGGAGCAGTGTCTCACCCACCTACGCAGATAGTGCTTTGCAGATTACTTACTGTGCTGGGCACCGACAGTGAGAGAGGCAGCTTCCTCCTTTGCAAAATGAAAGTAGGAAAATCTGCCTCTGGAGATTTGTCAGGATTACATGAGACGCTGGAATGAAAGTCCTTAGTTCAATGTTGGCTTGCATTGTAACCACTTAACAAAAGGTAATGGTGACTTGGTTGTCACTGAAAAGACCATTGGACTTGTAGCTAAGCTGTTGGTTCTGCTACTTATTAGCTTTGTGACCTTGGACAAGTAATCTAACAGGATTCTTAGGTCTCTCTTTTCTCATCTGTAAAATGGGATAATAATAACTTCAAAGAACAATTTTGAGGCTCAAATTTCTAACTGTGTATGCAATCAATTCTCTGAAGGGTCTCAATCCCTTTGGGTATAATGCTGTGAAGTAGTTTTATTTTCCCCAATCATTGCTTCCAACTGTGCTATGTTGTATTGCTTTTTTCCTGGGGATAGTGCTCCCTTGGTGATATCTTGGACAGATTTAATAACTTCCTAGTCACCTTGTGATGTGGGCAATCTTGTTTCAGAGTTTAAGACACAATGCAGTTTATTTTCATGACCCCAATATCAAGCTTGATTAAAAGTTCTGTTCCTGGCCCCAGGCAGATCATTCTCTTTTGTGGCCCTGGGAGCCTGGAGTGGAAGACCAAAGACCAGAGATGGCTCTGAGGTCATTGCCCTGCCCCGATTCTGCCCCCCGCGGGCCCGCCCCACCCCGCCCCAGCTATTGTGTAATTGAGGGCAGGGAGGAAGGTTACAGGAAGCAGAGGTATTCTTCTGTGATTGCCCACAAGGCCACAAGTGGTAGGGAAAAGTTGTGTCTCCGGTTTCCCTCCAGTTCTATTTGGGTTTATCTGATGCTAGCACCCTCTGTTGGAGCGGTGGTCTCCTCACAGTGGTATTGGTCTCCTCTCCAATACCACTCTTCTTTGGAGTGGTATTGGGTCTCCTCTGCCACTGGGGACCACTTTTCCTGGTTGACATCCCATCATTTGGTCCAGTGGTCGGTCATCAGGGCTGCTCAAAGACTCCTACTCTTCTTGCCTAGGTATTGCTTTACCCAGCGGAGGCACAAAAATTTCCAAATTCCTCTTCTGCACCCTCTAAAGGCCACAAAGAACAGGTATGGAGTGGGCCTTCACTGTCTTCTTCCCAGCCACACCACACTGCACCATGGATATTTCCTGCCCTGTGGGTATGGGTTATTCCACCAAGACATCCAACTTCAGTAAGAAGTTAAGTAAGAACCAGTCTGTTTCCAAAGTCCCCCAAATCCAAGACTGCACATTTCAGGCACCTACTTTTTTTCCTATACTGAGGAGAGAAATGAGAAGGTTTATGGGCTATTCCTGGGCTTCTAGAACATTCTCCAAGAGCTCTCTCTCACCAGAGAATGCTTGGGGACAGCCTGATAACTGGCCCAGCAGGTACCAGAGATCAGCAAACAACCCACCAGGAAATGGGAAGCTCTTTTTCTTGCAAGCTTCCCTAATGTCTTAATCTGCTCAGGCTGCCATAACAAAAAGTAGCATAGATAGGGTGGCTGAAACACAGAAATTTACTTCTCACAGTTTTAGGGGCTGCCTGTCTGAGATCAGGGTGCCAGCATGGTCAAGTTCTAGTGAGGGCCTCATTCTGGCCTGCAGATGATTGCATTCTTACTGTGTCCTTACATGGCAAAGAGCAAGCTCTCTGGTGACTTTTCCTCTTTTTATAAGGGCACTAATGCCATTATGAGGGCACCACCCTCATGACCTCATCTGAACCGAGTTATCTCCCACAGGGTCTGTCTCCAAATACAGTGTGTTGGGATTAGGGCTTCAACATGTGAATTTTGGGAGAACATAATTCAGTCAATAACACCTAACATCACAGGAGGTTTTCTTGGCTTAGAGGAAAGAATGTTCTCTCTCCACAAACACTGCACTTTCTTTAAGGCCAAAGTTTTTCTCTCCTGCCTCTCCCTGCCTTGGCACTTTGCTCTAGTTCCTTCATATTATTTAGAAAAAATGCTGGGGCCAGGCATGGTGGCTCATGCAGTAATCTCAGCACTTTGGGAGGCCAAGGCGGGCAGATCGCTTGAGCTCAGGAGTTAGAGACCAGTCTGGGAAACATGCCAAAACTCTGTCTCTATAAAAAATACAAAAATTAGTCAGTCACAGTGGCACAGACCTATAGCTCCAGCTACCTGGGAGGCTGAAGTGGGAGGATTGCCTCAGTTTCCTAAGAGTCAATGGACTCTTTTGGTCATTGAGTCCTATGTGAGGGGTGACTGGTAGTAGATGGAAGCATTTGTACCAGTTCTGGGGCCTTTTCAGCAAACTCTGCAGGAAGGCAGGTGATTTCAATGGCTAATGACTTCTAGAAAGCTCCTTGAGCTTGGAATATGGGGATATCTAGCAACATTTGTCTTCCGCTTTGAACCTCAGCCTATAGAATGGCCCAAAAAATCCTACTCAATATAGAGCTCCATATTTGAAAGTGCTTTGAAACAACACAACATTATACAAAGAAAGGCATTAGTCTTAGTATTACTTGTTTTATTTTTACTAGTAGTAGTATGCTGTTTTATTTATTTCATACATCTTTTTCAAGTTCCTGCTATGGCCAGACACTGTTTTAGACACTGGGAAATACAGTAGTGAACAAGAGAGATCAAGTCTCTGCAGTCCTGAAATATGGACTATAAACAAGTAAGCAACTATGTAAACTATGGAAACCAAGTGATTCCATTTTTTTTTTTCTTTTTCTGAGACAGTGTCTCTCTCTGTCACCCCAGCTGGATCTCCACTCACTGCTTCCTTTATAAGTTACCCAGTCTCAGGTAGTTCTTTATAGTAGTGTGAAAATGAATTAATACAACCAAATATCTAATATCTGGGTACCCCATGGCACAGTCTAGTTGACATGGAAAATTAACCATCACAATCTACCCCTTGTCATCTGCCTGATGGGCTCAAGCGATCCTCCCACCTCAGCCTCTCAAGTAGCTAGAACTATGGGCACATGCCACCACCCCTGGCTAATTTTTGTATTATTTGTAGAGACTAGGTTTTGCCATGTTGCCCAGGCTGGTCTTGAACTCCTGAGCTCAAGTGATATGCCCACCTTGGCCTCCCAAAGTACTGGGATTACAGGTGTGAGCCACTGTGCCTGACCCCTTTTTTTCTGAATAATATGAAGGAACTAGAGTAAGGTGCCAAGGTAGGGAGTCTAGACAGAGGGCATTAATTTAGGCTGAGTGTTCAGGGAAGGCTTTACTCAGGAGGTGATGTTTGAGCTGTGAGTTAAAGGACAAGATGGAGCTAAGAGTATGATAATATGAAGTGCAGCCTCCCAGCAGGGTGCATAGCAAGTGCAAAATTTCTAAGGTGGAAACAAATGTAGTGGGTTCTAGTAACTGACCGAAGGTTGGTGTGGCTGGAGTGCAGGGAGACAGAAGGTAAGGTCAGGGGGATATGAAGGGACCAAAGTGTGTAAGGCCTTGTAGGTTATAGTTAGCAATTGGATTTTTTTCCAAGTACAAAGGAAGGCCATTAGAACAATTTTAAGAAGCAGAGGAGTGACATTGATTGATTCATGTTATACAAGGTCACTCTCCCTAAGTAGGGAGAATGTATTGTAGGGAGATGTAGCGGTTTGAATGGTGGTCCAAAAAAGTTATGCCCGTGTCCTAAACCCTAGAATCTATGAATGTGACCTTATTTGGCAAAATGATCTTTGCAGGTATAATTAAGGATCTCAAGATGAGATCATTCTGGATTACTCAGGTGGGCCCTAAATCCGATGACAAGTGTCCTTATGAAAAGACAGAGAGGAGAAGGCACACAGAGGAGGAGAAGGTGTTTCAAAACGGAGACAGAGATTAGAGTAATGCAGCCACAAGCTGAAGAATGCCTGAAGCCACCAGGAGCTGAAAGAAGCAAAAGAGATTTCTGCATTAGTCAGGGTTCTGCAGAGAAACAGAACCAACCAATGTGTGTGTATGTATGTTTGTTTGTTAACTTATTATAAAGAATTGGCTCATATGATTATGGAGGCTGACAAGTCCCAAGATCTGCAATCAGCAAGCTGGAGACCCAGGAGATCTGATGGTGTAGTTTCAGTGTGAGTTCTAAAACTGGAGAACCAGGAGAGCCAGTGGTGTAATTTCAGTTCAAAAGCTAGCAAGCTTGAGACCCAGGAAGAGCCAATGTTACATTTGGAGTCTGAAAGCAGAGAAAAACCACATGAGGTCACAGCTCCAAAACAGTGAGGCAGTAGTTCCCTCTTACTTGCAGGAAGGCCAGCTTTTTTGTTCCATTCGAACCTTCAACTGATTGGATGAGGCCCACCCATATTAGGGAAGGCACTACTCAGTCTATAGACTGAAATGTTAAACTCATCCAAAAAGACCCTTACAGAAACACCCAGAATAATGTTTGACCAACGCTATGGTTTGGTCTGTGTCCCCTCCGAAATATCATCTTGAGTTGTAATCCCCATGTGTCAAGGGCGGGGCCTACTGGGAGGTGACTAGATGATGGGGGTGGTTTTCCCCATGCTGTTCTTGTGATAATGAGTGAGTTCTTATGAGATCTGATGGTTTAAAAATGTGGCACATCCCCCCTCATTATCTCTCTTGCTGCCACGTAAGACGTGCCTTGCTTCCCTTTCACCTTCCACCATGATTGAAAGTTTCCAGAGTCCTCCTCAGCCATGTGGAACTGTGAGTTAATTAAAACTCTTTCCTTTATAAATTACCCAGTCTCAGGTAGTTATTTATAGCAGTGTGAAAATGGATTAATACAACTAAATATCTGGGCACCCTATGGCACAGTCAAGTTGACATAGAAAATTAACCATCACCATCTACCCCTTGTCATCATCTTCTTAAACCATACTTAATCTCTAAATGAAGACAATATCAAGGTTATAATTTTGCCAATTCTGCCAACTAACCTTCATACAGCCAAAAAGGCACTCTTTCCCTAGAAGTCCTTGAGTGATATTTACTCTTCTCCATGGTATCCCATAACTTAAATACTATGATGTAAAATTAAAATACTTAAATACTATGACACAAAGTTAATACTATGTTATCATCTATGTTGTTATCAGAGTTATCATCTATGTTGAATGATAAGGGAATAAAAGAGGGAAGAAAATAAAGATATTTGCCATACACATAAACATATTCATAACAAAATAAGGAGAAAATACTCTTGGCAATTATAGTCTTTGTTTCTGTAACTGGTCAGGTGGTCATACCTGGTCTTTATAACTACCTTCTTCCACTACTTATTCTGTATTCCCTTTGCCTTCAGCAAGTACCTCAGCTGGTTGTGGTTCTTTACCTGGGTGGGGGGTAAAGCAAAACTTCATTCCTGGAGAGTCTGGGCCATTAATAGTCCTGCCTGGATTAGGTTGTTGTAGTTTTCCTTTGGCCTTAATCACAGGGCATGGTAATACTAAGAGATGTCATAAGGGATCTCCTGTATTCCAGCCATTTTCTTCCTTACCTCCACCATGAAGTACTAGTTCAATTTCTCTTGGTAGTCAGGATCAATCACCCCAGCTAGAGTCATGAGGAGCTCAAAGTAGCCAATCAGCAGTCTTAAGTTCCAGTTAAGTGAAATAATGTTTGTGTCTTTTGGTGGAAGCATTCTTCCGTCTCAGGAAGAAGAGGACTATGATGTCTAGGCCAGAAGAGGATAACGTTGTGGGAACAGAAAGCAAAAATTTTGCTAGTGGGTCGCTGGGGGTAATAGTGAGTGATGCCACTCCCATTTTCACCTGTTGGCTTCTGGCCTCATGAACTCTGAATATGGAATATGGGAGAAACTGTGTCATATATTGGACACTGATTCAGAGCATCCACAGCCTTTGGAGAACCTTGTTCCAGTCCTTCAAAGTATTGTCACCTGCCTGGTGCTATAACCGAGTCTTCAAAAGGCCATTCCATCAACCCATCAAGCCAGGTGCTTCAGGATGTTGGGAAACATGGTAAGATTAAGACCATGGAATTCCATGAGCTTGGACCTATTGCTGTATTTCATTTGCCATGAAGTGAGTTCCTTGATGGGAAGCAATGCTGTGTGGAATATCACACAGGCATTCTGAAAGGTAAGGCATTCTCAAAGTCCACAGATGGTAGTTTTGGCAGAAGCGTTGCATGCAGGGAAGTCAAATCTGCATCCAGATAAAGTTTCTATTCCAGTAAGAACAAAATGCTGCCCCTTCTGTGATAGAGGTGATCTAATGTAATCAACCTGCCACCAAGTAGCTGGCTGATCACCCCCAGGAAATGGTGGCATATTGGAGGCTCAGTGTTGTTCTCTGCTGCTGGCAGACTGAACATGCAACAGTTGTAGACAGGTAAGACTTGGTGGGTGGAAGTCCATGTTGCTGATTCCATGCATATTCTCCAACCCTGCCACCATGGCTACCTTGTTCACGAGCTCACTGGGCAGTGGCAGTGGAGGTTGGGGAAGGAGGCTTGACTAGTATCCATAGAAAAGATCATACCATCCACCTGATTATTAGAATCCTCTTCTGCTGAAATCACTCTTTGCTGAGCATTCACATAGGACCCAAATATTTTTATTTTTATTTTTTATTTTTATTTTTTTTCGGAGACAGAGTCTTGCACTGTCACCAGGCTGGAGTGCAGTGGCATGATCTCGGCTCACTGCAACTCTGCCTCCAGGGTTCAAACGATTCTCCTGCCTCAGCCTCCTGAGTAGCTGGGATTACAGGTGCCTGCCACCACACCCCGCGAATTTTTTTTTTGTATTTTTAGTAGAAATGGGGTTTCACCATGTTAGCCAGGCTGGTCTTGAACTCCTGACCTCAGGCAATTCACCTGCCTCGGCCTCCCAAAGTGTGGGATTATAGGCATGAGCCACCGCTCACAGCCATCTTCGTATGTTTGCCCATTCCAAGAGTTCTACACATATCTTTTCTTCAAATTTCTGGTCACCAGTTTCTCAATTGTTTCACTTTCAAGTCCCTGACCATTCAGCCATGCCACTGGCCACAGCCCATGAACTGGTATATAATTGCATGTCTGGCCGTTTCTCCTTCTAAGCAAAGTGAATGACCAGGTTCATGGCTCAAAGTTCTGCCCACTGGGAGGATTTTCCTTCACCACTGTCTTTCAGGGATATCCCAGAAAGGGGCTGTAGTGCTGCAGCTGTCATCCCCTTTCCGGTGGTGCCTGCATATCATGCAGAACCATCTGTAAGCCAGGCCTGAGTTTTCTCTTCCTCTGTCAACTAATTGTAGGAAACTCCCCATAACACTGTAGATGCAACTGAGAGAGAGAACGCAGTCTAGCAGAAGTGGGGACCATGGACATTTAGGCTGATTTTTTTTTTTTTTTGAGATGGAGTTTCACTCTGTCACTCAGGCTAGAGTGCAATGGAGCGATCTTGGCTTACCGCAACCTCCGCCTGCCAGGTTCAAGCGATTCTCTTGCCTCAGCCTCCTGAGTAGCTGGGATTACAGGCACGTGCCACTATGCCCAGCTAATTTTTGTATTTTTGGTAGAGATGGGGTTTTGCCATGTTGCCTAGGCTGGTCTCTAACTCCTGACCTCAAGCAATCTGCCCACCTCGGCCTCCCAAAGTGCTGGGATTGCAGGTGTGAGCCACCACACCTGGCTGGGCTGATTCTTCATGTAACTTGCCTATGCCACCAGGGCCTAGTTGGGCCCGATTATGGATGTACCACTTTCATTTGATGATGAAGTGCTGCTGTGCACATCCAATTTATGGCTTGGTGGGTCAGATAATTCCCAGTTCATGATGGGCAGCTCAGGTTACATGGTAACTTAGTGGCCCAGCGTTAAGCATTCAGTCTCTACTAAAGCCCAGTAGCAGGCCAAGAGCTTTTTCTCAAAAGGAGAAACAGCAGCTGTAGTTACCTGCAGAGGATGGCAGAGCTTTGCTCCAACATCCTAAGGATGTACATTGCAGTTCCCTTATAGAGACCTGCCACAGGCTACGAACAGTATCCCTATCAGCATTGATGCTTTAAGCATGATTGGATCTTCTTAATTATGTTGCCCAGTGGCAGAGCAGCTTGCACAGCAGCCTGGACCTGTTGCAGAGCCTTCTCTTGTTCTAGGCCCCACTCAAAACTCACAGCTTTCTGGGTCACTCAGTAAATGGGTAGGAGGAGTAACACACTGAAATGAGGAATGTGTTGTCTGATGCGGCCCACACACATTAGCGAGGGCAATCAGCTTTATCCAGCCTATTGATTTAAATGCTAAACTCAACCAAAAACACCCCCACAGAACACTCAGAATAATATTTGACCAAATATTTTGGCATCCTGTGGCCCAGTCAAGTTGACACATAAACTTAACCATCACAAATTCTCCCCTAGCACCTTCAGAAAGAATACAGTCCTGCTGACACCTTGATTTTGGGTTCTTGGCCTCCAGAACTGTAAGAGAATGGATTTATACTGTCCTAAGCCACTGAGTTTGTGGCTTAGAATACCATCAGTTTTCTAGGGATGCTGTAATACCATTTATTACAGCATCCCTAGGAAACTAATCCAGGAGGTAAGCATTGAAACAGGAAACGGTTAATGAGACAGTTTAGTAATTGACCCAGGCAAGAGACTATGATGGTGTAGACCAGGCTGGAGCCAGGCAGAGAGTCAGAAGTCATATCTTTTGCAGTTGTAGCTAGCAGGGATTGCTGGTCCATTAAATGTAGTGAGGGCAGGAAGTGGTTTGAGGAACAGAAGAATCCTAGGTTTGGGGCTTGAGTACCTCGTTGGGTGAACATATCCTTTACTAAAACAGGCAAGATTGGGAAAGGAGCAGATTTTTCAGCAGGAAAATCAAGAGTTCTCTTTTGGACTTGCTATGTCTGAGATGTTGGGTAAGGATTTTGGAGTTTAATTGGAGATGTCAGGGCTAGAGGTGAAAGTTGAGGAGTCATCATAAAAGGTAGCATTCAGGGTCGGGTGTGGTGGCTCACGCCTGTAATCCCAGCACTTTGGGAGGCTGAGGTGGGTGGATCACGAGGTCAGGAGATCGAGGCCATCCTGGCTAACACGGTGAAACCCCATCTCTACTAAAAATACAAAAAAATTAGCTGGGCATGGTGGTGGGTGCTTGTAGTCCCAGCTACTCGGGAGGCTGAGGCAGAAGAATTACATGAACCCAGGAGGCGGAGCTTGCAGTGAGCTGAGATCACGCCACTGCACTCCAGCCTGGGTGACAGAGTGAGACTCTGTCTCAAAAAAAAAAAAAAAAAAAAAAAAAAAAAGTAGCATTCAGATAGGAGTGGAAGTCTCAGGGCTGGGATCTGGAATGCGCCAATGTTTAGGGATGGAGCAGATGAGTAGAAGCTGGGAGTGGAAATGGGGAAGAAATGAGTGATGAGTCCAATGAGAAAACTCAGGAGGGAGTCAGGAAAAGACAAGAAAGAAGAGGGTTCAAGTGATGAGAGGTGCTGATAACGCTGGCACCTCAGAGAGGTTGAGAGCAACATTAGATTCAGTAACATGGAAGTCCTTGGTGACCTTAACACAAGCATATTCTGATCTGTGTTCTGGGGTGGGTGGGTATACAAACCTGAGATGGGTTGAGCAGAAATTCTGATGTAAGGAAGAGGAGATCACAGTGGGTGAAAACTGTTCTACCTGGGATGGTCTTGTTGATGCTCTCCACCCCATTCCCACTATGGTGTCTTGCTAAGGCATTTCTTTCCTCTTAGAATTTTTCCCTTCCCCGCTATATGTTTCCATGCTGGATTTAGAGACTTAGAGATGTTAGGTCTTCTATGGGTCAGCTAATTTCCAGCTCATGTCACATGGTAACTTGGTGGTCCATGGTTGAGCAACAAACCTCTATTTGTTTAAGCCACTATTATTTAAGTTTTCTGCTCTATGTTGCAAAGTACAGTCCTGATACCCAAATAAACTGGTGAGCTGCAGAGAAGAAATTTGGAATTAGCCTGTCTAACTCCAAAGTTTATATGCTTAACCACTATACTGCATAGAGGTTAAGCACATTTGTAAACTGTCTCCCAACTTAATAACGTATCATGAGCATTTTCTCATAACATTTTGTCTCATGACATTAAAAACATAAATGTAAAAACCTAACAAAAACTCTCCATAATGTTTCCCATAACATTGAAAGCTCCTTATAAGCATAATTTTTGTGATTGTTTAATGTTCAGTTATATGGCCTTTTTGGCTATTGAAAACAGCATGTGTGCATATAATTTTTATCTGGCCTCCCAGTTGTGTGTTGAGAGTTGTCCTGGAATGAAATTGCTGGGTCAAAGGTATGAACATTTTCAAAGGCTATCGATTCTTGAGGCCAGATTTCTTTCCATAATGTTCATACATTTCTTAATTTGGGCCACCTCTTGCCAGAAGAGATTGTATGATCTATGAGACCAGGCATCATTTCTAAATTTCCAGGTCCTCTTGCAGCACATGGCATAGTTTTGCGTATATACTGGGAATGTAGTAAGTAGTTGAATTGGCTGGAATGGTTGGAATTGAATAACTTGGGGTGACTTATCTTGTGTGGAGGAAATGGGACCCAGGTGGGTAACAGGTGGATGGGAAGCTGGGACTATTCACTTCACCCAGCTTGATTCATGTAATTGAGGGGAAAAGTGCACATCAAAATGGAAATACGTCAAGTGGCTGTCTCTAAATGGAAGCCACAGCAGACACCGGTGACTGATCCCATGCCCGTATTCCCGGTTCCAACCCCCATCCATGGGCTCCTTAACTCTTCTGCAACCTGAGTTCTTCGCCTTCCAGCCAGGTGTGGCCATGTGACACAGTTCTGTCTGATGAGATGAAAGCAAAGTCTGCTGCAGGGGACTTTCAGATAAGCTTTTGTTTTCCTGATTTTTAAAGGGTTGGTTTGAGCTGCCATGCCATTTTTATTTCATTTTCCTTTTTCGTGTCCAGAATACTATGTGATGCCTCAGGATGCAGCAGCCTTCTTGAAACAGATTATGAGGAGCCAAACATGAGAACAAAATCCAACTTGTAAACTCAGGGCACTTATTGGCTTATTTATTTATTTAAAACATATTTATTGAGAGTCTAATATGTACATCTAATATCTGCATCTGCAGGAACACTTACATACTGCCTGCTGCAGTGTGCCAGTAGTTTGCATGTATCAAACTATTAATCCTTTCAATAGACCTAGGAGGTAGGGCTATTATATTCATCTCCATTTTACAGATAAGAAAACTGGAGAACTAGGGAGAAGTTAAGTAACTTCCCCAGTGTCACACAGCTAATAAGTAGAACAGCCAAGGTTGAATAAGATTCAATAAGAGCTACTAAGTAGCAGCAGTCCAGGCAGCCTGGTGCTACTGTCCCTGCACTTAACCACTGTGCCACCCAATCTGGGTCCTGGCATCATTTTTGAGGGGTTGCACCTTCTCTGGACTGTTTATATTTGTATTTCTATGTATGAAAAATCAATCTCTGTTTGCTTGTATTTCTTATTAAAAGTGAAAAATAAACCTCTATTGGTTTAAGCCACTATTATTTAGGTTTTCTGTTGTATGTTGCAAGTACAGCCCTGATACTCAAGCTGTAGAGTAGCTAATATCTTAAATTACTTTTATGTGGCTTTGTACTACATCATTTTTCTTCTCCTGTTAGAGTGTTAGCTCAACAAGGACAGGGTCTACAACAACTTTGTATATTACTGTATCTCAACACAGTGCCTGGTACATATTAGATGCTCAATAAATATGTTTTGAGTACATGAGTAAGTCAATAAATGATTGATAGCTAAGACTATAATAAATTTAGTCTCCTGCCCATGCTTTACTTAGCATTATACTAATTTGCATTCTCTGAGTATAGGCTAGCAAAGGGAGAGAACAGGAGTACTGTGCTTTGTGGCCATGTCAGCCTAACCTGGCATAAAAAATACACTATGAATAAATCACCAAGTCAAGGAACCATTGAGAGGGAAGTATATTTTTGGGTATTTTGATTCCCTTGCAGTCTTCTCTCCCCTTTCAGCCCTGTCTTTAGCTATCAGTTTCTTACTTTCTTTTAATTCTATACTACCTTTAACATAGATTTATCCTTTTGATTTATGTATTTCATATATGCTCTTTTCTTCTTCCTTGTCTCTCCTTATTTCCCTGGACATTCTGCACAATTCCTCTCCACTTCTGATACAGTGATTTCTCGAAGGTAAAGAAAACCGTTCACTACCCTATAATGTACCCTGCTTGTGCCATCCTCACCACTCATTTCAATTTCTTGGTGTGATTTATCCAGCAATCAGACCATTGCCCAAAATTGGCTTTGCAGGAAAGGCTTAATGTGTTTGTCTTACCCATTCAGGGACTACTCCTAATTATCATCCAGGGAAGCTCACGTCTCCATTTTGCTGATCCTTCACTTGGGCCAGATCAGCCACGAGACCCATTTTGTTTAATACCAAATTGAGCCATTAATTCCCAGAGTAACGAACATGCAATATGTGGAAGGAGTCACGTGCCTCCTCCTCGGCAGGAAGGGGTTCTGTTTCTTTCCTTAGATGTGGCTTGCTTTTTCTCCCTGTGATGCAGTGGAGAGAGACTTAAAAATTGGTGAGCTGGAGCCTAGACTCATCTCTGTGCAAGACGGTGGTCTTGAGAAGTCTTTGACCCCCTTTGGACCTCCGTTTCCTAACCCCAGAGAATTAGTTGAGAGTTGAACTCAGTGTACCCTAAGATATCATCTGGCCATGTAATTTATGATTTTATAAGCAAGAAATGACAAAATAACTTAAAAAAATCAATATGACAAAGGCAACCTCACTCATCTATCAGGGGAAAAGTCTCAGACCTTCCCTACAAACATTTATTATAAAACTAGTCACTTCAGTCTCATAGGTCGAGTTCAGAAAAATAGATGGGAAGGATCAAATAACAGGGAACAGCAGGAATACCAGACTCAAGATTAGCTTAATGGCAGGAATTCAAGAACAAAGGGGTCAAGCCCAACCAGTGGGCTTGGGTGAGGCACGGGGAAACAGCTTCTTAGAAAAAAAATTCTTTTTAATTGGTGAATTTTCCCAAATGTTTTTAAAAATTGATATATGATAATTGTACATATTTATGGGACATGTGATGTTTGAATACATGCATACAGTGTGTAATGATCTAACCAGGGTAATTAGGGGTGAAATTTGTTTTTATGTCTTTCCTAGTGATAACCCACAGATCATATTTGACGGGCTTCCAAATTAACTGCCTGGGGAAGGTCTTATGATTCATGGCTTACATCCTGTCCTTCAGTAAAGAATCTTACCATGAATCCCTCTAATCTCCTGAGTTCCTCAAACCGTGGTCGTACTGATTAATACGTAACCTACTGACACTGAAAAGGACACTGCTTTGTTTCTGAATCATGAAGTTTTGCTGATTTGTTTCTGAATCATGAAGTTTTATTTTTTGTCTTGCAGGTAAAACATTTTAGCCTGTATGCCCTCATCTGTAGCCAATGATTGTGACATCTGTATTGTACTCTCCAACAAAAAAGGACAACTCCAATATGAGGAGTCCCCTTCCCTTCTAAACTTTCTTATAAAAGCATTTTAACTTGTAACAGACTTCAGAACCTGCTCAAATGTGTTGGAGTATCTTCCTGGGTTGATCCTCAAATTTGGCTTACTGTAAACCTTTATCAGATTATTTCTGCCTCCAGAGCCTTAATTTTGGTTGACATGAGTTCTGCTGTTTGTACTCTCTTGTTTACTGATCCCCTCCACCCTCCACCTCTTCTCCAGGTATTTTTTTCATATTTGCTATTTAAAAGATTTTTTGTTATATCTGTTATAGAAAGATACGTTTTCATAGGAAATTTATAAAATAACAAAGTGTGCGTTGTTTTCTTATTCTTTGCCCATGAACATATTCCGGTATGTTTGGCCTTCCTGGGCTATAGTAATCTAATCAGCAGGTAGCTACAGTTGCTGTGGTCTCAGGTTAATGTCCAGATGTCAACAGATGAATAAGCTCCTGACATTCTCTACTCCAAGTTTCCTTTTAGGAAGTGATGCCAATGGGAAGAGCAGGTGAACGATACAGATATGCTGCTTTATACTTTATTATCTGCATGGACTCTATCTGAAGTCAGTAGGGGAAATGGGAAAGTCATTTGGAACCCAGAACTTTTGATGTGCACAGGCTCAACTTAAGCCAGTTATACATAACTCCCATTTGTTCCCTCTACGACACACAGCCTTCCCAGGCCTTTCTCTGACCTTCTTCCACGTGGAGCCAGTTAGACCATGCGTGGCTTTTTGAACTTCATTTGCATGGAGTTTCCTCATTATGAAGTAGAGGTCCCATAACTGAAGTGAGGTTGTTGGGAGGGTTCATTTTATGCATCAAACTGGCTGAGCCGCAGTGCCCAGATATTCAGTCAAATATTATTCTGAATGTTTCTGTGAAGGTGTTCTTTTTTGGATGACATTTAAATTGGTGGATTTAGAGTAAAGCAAATTGCCCTCCACAATGTGGATAGGACCCATTCAATCAGTTGAAGGCCTTCATAGAACAAAGACTGACCTCCCCGAGCAAGAAGGAATTCTGCTAGCAGAGTGCCTCAGACTGCACTTAAACTGCAGCTCTTTCCTGAGTCTCCAGCTGCCGGCCTGCCCTATCAGATTTTGGACGCACCAAGCCTCCACAATCACATGAGCCAGTTCCTTAAAATAAATCTCGCTTTTCTATATATATAGATATACACATCCTGTTGGTTCTTTTCCTATGGAGAACCCTGACTAATACAGATTTCCACAGCTAGTCTTGCCCACAGAAAGCCCCTAGGAAGACAGAAACAGGAAATTTCTGGCCTTGAAGTGCAGGTGCTGATAATGGAAGATTACCTTGGTGCAGAATTTCAAGGGTTGAACCTGGGACCTTAAGCTTAGATGACCTGACTGGCTAAGAAGCAGAATTACTGCCTTCTATGGTAATATTATTTGTTTCTAGCTGCTGCCATGGCTGGGGGGTTATCCAAGCCATTGAGCTTGCAATGATGTACTCCTCTGACCTGGCAGACATTTTATTTAGAGTGAGCTAAATGTAGGTGTACCTCTCTGAGATAAGGGAGGGATGGAGAGCCAAGTCTGTCCTCCTGTACCCATGTCTACTTTGGGAGCTCTCCTAAAGAGAAGGCATTTTGAGTCTCAGGTGCCATTCTCACCTACCCTAGAGCCCAGATCAAGCTATATGGTCTGGCTAAGCACATGCAGGAATGCCAAGTGCTGTGATTGTCACTCTCACTTAGAGACCTGCTCTTCCATCTGGTCAAACTCTAGCTGCTCCTGGCTACCTCACCTTCTTGGTCACAAGGATGCAAACATTATGCAGTTTCCAGTTTCCACTTCCTTGTTTTACCTGTTTATTCACAAGATCTCTGTGGCTTGTACTTATTGCCTTAAATTCACAGAGTCTGTATCTATTCTTTATTCCTGAATCCTTTTCCTTCTGTAACATCATTAATTTTTTCTCTGATCAGTGTTGCTCATTCAATAGTGTAAAGAAAAACAGAAATCACCTATAATTCTACTATCCAGGGACAGTCCCTACTAGTATATGGGCCTGGGCAATGAAGTGAATGGTAGTGTCATTTACTGACATTGGAAAATTGGGAGAAGAGCATGTTTCAGGGATGGGTATTAAGATGTAGGGGAAACTAAGAATCCAGTTTTGGACAGTTTTGAAATATTTATTAGACATCCAAATGCAAAAGTAGAGTAACAAGGAGTCTGGAATTCAGAGGAGAAACTGAGGTTAGAGATAGAACTTGAAAGTCACTGGCATAGAGATGGAATTTAAATTCATGGGCAGGATGAGGTCACAGAGGAAGTATAAAAAGAGTAGAAGCCTGAGGGCTGAGTTCTGCGGCACTACAATGTCTAGAAGTGAGGAGGATGAGGAAGAACCAGCAAAAGAAAAGACTAAGAGAGTGAACAGGGAGGTAGGAGAACAGGAAAGAGTCGAGTTTCAGAAGCCAAGTGAAGGAAGAAATTCAAGAAGATGGAAGCCATCAATTATGTCAAATGCTGCTGATAAGGTCTAGAAAGATGAGGACTGAGAATTAGCCAATAGACTTGGCAACGTGAAAGTCGTTGGTGACTTTGACAAGAGCAATTTTGTAGAACGGAAACTGATTAGAAAGGAAAGAATGGGAGGAGGCACAGTGGAGACATTGATTCTAGATAAGTCTTTCTAGGAGTTTTGCAGAAAGGGAGGAGAGACATGCAGTGTGGGATGGAGGAGGAGGGTGGAGGGAGGATTTTTAAAAATGGAAGATATTGGCCTGGTGCAGTGGCTCACGCCTGTAATCCCAGCACTTAAGGAGGCTGAGGCGGGTGGATCACCTGAGGTCAGGAGTTCGAGACCAACGTGGCCAACATGGTGAAACCCCGTCTCTACTAAAAATACAGAAATTAGCCAGGCATGGTGGTTGGTGTCTGTAATCCCAGCTACTTGGGAGGCTGAGGCAGGAGAACTGCTTAAACCTGGGAGGCAGAGGTTGCAGTGAGCCGAGATCACGCCATTATACTCCAGCCTGGGCAACAAGAGTGAAACTCTGTCTCAAACCAACCAACCAACCAACCAACCAACCAACCAACCAACAAACAAATATATTAAACAGCAAGTTTGATGTGGTATGACAATCATACCACTATTCCATTTGTAGGCATACCATAGTTTATTCAACCAATCCTGCATCAGAAGACATTTTATGTCTCACACTTTTCCTATTATAAATAATGCTGTGATAAACATCTGCACTATTTCAAATGCAAGTGACAAATCCAACTTGAAAAATAACTGGCCATTCCTGGACCAATAAATGATGATTGATCAAGGAAGTGGGAACTCTCTCATGGGTCCAGTTTGGGTCAGTTGTCCAGCCTGCTTCCTCATATCAGTGGTGGCCAGGGGACCTGGGATGGGTGAGAGGTTACCATTTGAACCATGATAATATGGGAGTTTCTACAAAGGTGTGTATGGGAGTTGTTCTGGATAGAATTCAAAAAGCATTTACTGCAACACTCTCGTATATCGATCATTGCATTTCTAGTTATTTCTTAGCATAAACTCCCACATGAAATCACTGGGTTAAAAAATATTAATATTTTAACAACTTTTACCAAGCTTTTTGCCAATCTTTATTCTCACCTTCTGAGTATTAGAAAATCATTCCATGCCCCTTCCCCATCTCAGCATTTACTACTATTAAAAAAAAAATGGAAGTATTTGAAAAGTGGAAAATGGTTTCTCATTGTTGTTTTATTTTTAGAAAAACCAGCAAGTCTGAATCCAGGTAAAAATTGGCAGTAACCAACACATGCATTAATAGTTCACTCATTGGGGTATTTAACATGGTGGAACTAAAAGGTGCTGGCCTTCAAGCCACCAGAGGCCTGATTGCAGATATGTTCCCTTATAACAGCAGGAAGGGATGGTTCAAAACACAGCCTCAGAGCCTAGAATTTTTCTGAGAACCTTCCAGCTTGAATTGTTGGAGAGCAGAAGAAGAAAGATTCAATTCCTTTGCCTCAGGGTCTCAGCCAAAAGGAGATGCCAAGGACACTCTTGGGAAGCTTGTCCTGGTGCACTGGAAAGAAAATTTCAGCCTCAGCTTTGGATTTCTTTTGTGTCCTCCATGCACCTCAGTGGCTTGACTGTCAGCTGCAAGAGAACATGCCTGGGGCCAGAGAGTAGCAGCTGATGGTGGAAACCCTGCTCAGCTCATCTCCTCCCTCCCAGATGCTGGTTTAGGTGTCAGTGTGATCTGTGGTGTCACCTTCCGTTCGGGCACCTCTAGCACCGGCTCCTGAGTCCCTAGCACCTGAACATTGTTCCCAGGCTATCCACTGAGATGATTGAATTCCTCAGGAGACAAAAATGACCCTTTATTCCAAAAGGGGGAGAAGAGGAGGAGAGAGTTTCATCTTTAAAACTTCTGGTGGGTGCAGCAGCACATCAATATGGCACATGTATACATATGTAGCAAATCTGCACATTGTGCCAAGGTACCCTGGAACTTAAAGTATATAAAAAAAGCTTCTGTTTAAATTATGTGGAAGAGCTCCATCCTTGATCTCACCATGACACCCCACCAGAACAAAGCAATCGGGTCTGCTTTTTTTCTGGGGCCATGATCTTGATTCCTTTATTCTATTTGGGCAAGTCATGTGGCCTCTGTGCTTCCAAATTCGTAAAATGAGGAGAATAATGGGTATCACTATCTCTCGGGTGTCATGAATGCCCTTATGAGTAGATTTATCCAGTGTTTGCTTCTAATAGCTAACAGAGCATTGAAAAACTAAGATGTACTTCACTGTGTCTTTTAAAAAAATTATTTTTTATTTTTAAATTAAGATGGGGTAAGGGTTTGTAAAGGCAGGGAGGTGAAGGTTACAGAAGAAGTCACAAATCAATACGTGGAGGTCATACATTTGCTTGACCTAAAAAGACGGAACATCTTGAAGCAGGGAGCCCACAGGTCATAGGTGGATTCAAAGACTTTCTGATTTGCAATGGGTTAAAGATGCAAAGCTTTGTTTAAAAATTTGTGATCAGCAGAAAAGAATGTTAGCTCTGGCTTGTGGGTGTGACCTCCTCCAGGCCCCTCAGGAAGAAATTAAGAACAGAGAACAGTGGCCAGAGTTCAGCCCTTAATTCCTCCTCATGTGAAACCTATATGCCAGTGGATCCATTTGGTGGGGGTTTGGGTTTCTGGAAAACAACCCAGGGACATAGGTTAAGTTGCTATATTTGGTTTCTTTATATTTTTTAACCTTTATTTTTAATAAATAGGTTCTTGTTTTGTCACCCAGGCTGGAGTACAGTGGTGGGATCATAGCTCAATACAGCCTCGAACTCCTGGGTTCAAGTGATCCTCCGACCTCAGCTAGGACTACAAGTGCATACCGCCATGGCAAGCTAATTTTTAAATTTTTTGTAGTGACAAGGTCTTGTTGTGTTGCCCAGGCTGGTCTTGAAATCCTGGCCTCAAGGGATCCTCCTGTCTTGGCTTCCCAATTTGCCAGGTACAGGTGTGAGCCATCATAGCAGGCCTAATATCTTTAGTTTCTGTAGGGAACCAAACAATATTGTGACTCTAACTTCCCTGGGTATTAAGTTACTATTACCTTCTTTCTTATCAAGCTGCTCATTTACTTTTCAAGACTAGCTAGGTGCCTGGAATTTCCCTTGAAGGAATTTGAGATTTTCCTTTATTTCCTTGCTTGGGGGCCTACAGGTCCCTGCTCCATCTCAAAGCTGGTAAATATATCATCTGGGCCCCAGTGCCTGACTGCCTGGCTCTGTCATGAGCTCCTTTAATAACCCCTCTTCCCCAGGTGTTTATCCATATCATGTTCCTTCCCCACCCCTGATCAAAACCCAGGGTAGACTCTGCAAATTAATTTTAGTCCATGAGACATCTCTCTGAAGGATATTTGCAACTTAAACCTTATCTTGAGTGGTAAAACAAAGCTCTGGCCACTCTCCCAGGAATTTTAGGCATCAGCAACCAGGAAAGTCTTTTTCTCAAGCAGCTAGCATTATCAGTGCCCTTAATATTGCAGTATTTTAGTGGCAGCTCTTTGAGAAGGCTGGACCTGAACGGAATAGTAATTCAAAGTCAGATGTATAAGATGACATATCAGTTAGGAATTCTGTTCAGCTGCTAGTGGCAGAGGCCCAACTAAAACCAAGTAGGAGTTTATTCTCTCACATAGAAGAAGCCTGCAGGTAAACACTTCAGAGAGGGTATGGTATCTGTGATAGTATTAGGGGCCTAGGTGTATTTTCTGCTCTGCCATCCTCAGCATATAACTTCCATCTTTGAAGTAGCCACATGGACCAAATATGGTTCCCGGAGGTCCAGCCATAACATCCTGTCTTCAGAAAGGAAGAAAGAAAAGAGCATGAAACAAAAGAGAGGTATCGGGGGAACCTGTCCCCAATATTTCAACATAGGTTACTTCTATTTTCCACAAGTGTTGGCCGGCTGAGAAATAAAGAGAGACAGTATAAAGAGAGGAATTTTACAGCTGGGCCACCCAGGGCGACATCACTTATCGGTAGGACTGTGATACCTGCCTGAGCCTCAAACCCAGCAAGTTTCTATCAAGAGTTTCACAATGGGAGGGGGTGTAAGAACGGGGAGTAGGTACAAAGATCACATGCTTCAAAGGGCAAAAAGCAGAGCTACTAATAAGGGTCTAACAGAGATCACATGCTTCTGAGGGAACAGGACAAAGGGCAAAAGCAGAACTACTGATAAGGGTCCAACAAAGATCACAAGGCAAAGGGCAAAAGCAGAACTACTGACAAGGGTCTATGTTCAGCAATGCATGTATTGTCTTGATAAACATCTTAAACAACAGAAAACAGGGTTCAAGAGCAGAGAACTGGTCTGACCTCAAATTTATCAGGGCCGAGTTTTTCCCCACCCTAGTAAGCCTGAGGATACTGCAGGAGACTAGCGTGTACCTCAGTCCTTATCTCAACCGTATAAGACAGACATTCCCAGAGCGGCCATTTATAGACCTCCCCCCCAGGAATGAATTCCTTTCCCAGGGTATTAATATTAATATTCTTTGCTAGGAAAAGAATTTAGTGATATCTCTCCTACTTGCATGTCTGTTTATAGGCTCTCTGCAAGAAGAAAAATATGGCTCTTTTTGCCTGACCCTGCAGGCAGTCAGACCCTATGGTTGTCTTCCCTTGTTCCCTAAAATTCGCTGTTATTCCATTCTTTTTCAAGGTGCACTGATTTCATATTGTTCAAACACACATGTTTTACAATCAATTTGTACAGTTAACACAATTATCACAGTGGTCCTGAGATGATGTACATCCTCTTACGAAGATAACAGGATTAAGAGATTAAAGTAAAGACAGGTGTAAGAAATTATAAAAGTATTATTTGGGAACTGATTAATGTCCATGAAATCTTCACAATTTATGTTCCTCTGCTGCGTCTCCAGCCGGCCCCTCCATTCGGGGTCTCTGACTTTCCGAAACAGGGAGGCACCATCTTGTTAAGTTAGTCTTCTTAGTCCTTTTTTTTGTTTGCTTTTGAGACAGGGTCTCACTCTGTGGCCCAGGCTGGAGTACACTGGCATGATAACGTCTCACTGCAGCTTCAGCCTCCCTGGGCTCAGACAATCCTCTCACCTTGGCCTCCTGAGTAGTTGGGACTACAGGCATGTGCCACCACAAATGGTTAATTTTTGTATTTTTTTTATAGAGATAGGGTTTCGCCATGTTGCCCAGACTGGTCTTGAACTCCTGGGCTCAAATGATCTGCCCACTTTGGCCTCCCAAAGTGCTAGGATTACATGTGTGAGCAACTGCACCTGGCCTGAGTTAGTTTTCTTTATGGAGCTCTCCTGAAAGCCCTATCCAAAGATTTCTATTTACATCTCCCTAGCTGCAAGGGAGGCTAGGAAGGTAGACTTTTAGCTGAACACATTGCTGCCCTGAAATAAATCAGAATTCTGTTGTGCTAATACAGAAGGTGAAAAACGATAATGGGTGGAAAAACTGCTGTCTCTACCATAGATACTATTTCTTTTAAACCAGTTATGTTCTCTGTTTTGCTTTGTTTTTTTGGGGCTGAGTAGGTGGACATATGCCAACTCACTTGACCGACTTAAGTCATCACCAAAAAATAAATGGTGTCCCTCCCAGCTGATTAGTCTTTTTTCCAGCCAGATTAAAGGTCTGAACTACAGGAGATTTTTTTTTTTAAAACACATTGTAATTTTCTCCTCAAATTTCTTTCCATGCCTTTAACTGGTACTTCCTTCTTGGTAGTTTCACTGCATTTGGATTTTAAACCTACCATTCTTCTCAAGTTGCTCCTATGAATGTCTTCAATGACCTTCCTGATGGCTAGATTCAAGAAACCCACTTCAGTACTTATCTTTCTTAAACACACCATGGCTGTTGATGCCAGTGACCACTCCACGGATTCCAAAACCATCCACTCCCTGTAGGTCCTAGCTCTCTTTCAATTCTTTCTTCATTGTCTCTCTGTGTAGACATGTCTTCCTTTTCTGACCCCAGGGTTCTACCCCCAAACCCTCATCTCTTCTTTCTCCAACATTCTTCCTGAGAGATGTCAGCCATTTCAATGACTGGATGCTAAGGATGCCAAGTCTGTATTTGCAGCTCAAATGTCTCTCTTGAGATTCTGCATTATACGTTTAAAAGCTTCCTGGGTATCTTCATTTGGAAGAACCACAGATAACTCTAACTTAAGTTCAAAAGTTAGCTCACTATCCTTCTCCCCAGATTCATTCCTCTTCCTCTTTTTTCTGTTTAGTCCCCACTGTCTCCTCCAGATACCCAGCTAGAAACTTGGAAACCACCTTCATTCTCCACAACCAATGGATCTCAGAATCCTGCTGCTTCAAATTCCCTTTGTATCTCCTGAATATGTCCCCTCCTGACTATTTTCCCTTGCATTACACAGGCTCTGGCTTGCACTGGCTTTCTAATAGACTTTAAAAAGTATGGTAAAATATATATACATAAAATTTACCATTTTGACCATTTTTAAGCGTTTGGTACAATGACATTAGGTAGAGTTCCATTGTTGTGCAACCATCGCCGTCATCTATTCACAGAACCTTTTTGATCTTGAAAAGCTGAAACTCTGTACCCATTAATTGATAATCCTCCTTCCCTCCACCCTCTAGACCTTGGTAACCACCATTCTACTCACTGTCTCTATAAATTTTACTACTCTAGATACCTTACATGAGTGAGATTATACACAATTTGTATTTTTGTGGCTGGCTTATTTCATTTGAGCTGGAAATACAGACTTGGCATCCTTAGCATATAGTTATGAGAATGACTGAAATACTTGGCACAGTATTTTCAAGGTTCATTCTCATTGTAGCATGTGTCAGAATTTCCTTCCTTTTAAAGACTGAATAATATTCCATTTTACATATATACCAGCTTTTGTTTCTCTGTTCATCCATTGATTGAATGGGTGACCTCCACATTTCAGCTATTGTGAATGCTGCTGCTATGAAGATGGGTTTACAAATATCTCTTTGTGTCTCTGTGTCTAATTTTTTTGGTTATCGACTCAGCAGTGGAATTGCTGGATCACATGGTAATTCTGTTTTTATTTATTTACCTCTCGTGGACCTTTGCAATTGTCCCCTCACTGTCTTCTATCTCCTTCATGTCAAATGCATTCTCCCATTCTAGGTAGAGTTTATTTTTTTAAAGGCAAACGTGCTTTTGTCATTTCCCTGATTAAAGCCTTTCTATGGCTCCATGTTAGGCAATAGTGCAATTCAAAGCTTTAGCGCAGCACACAAGGATCTTCATGAGATGATCCCTTTGCTTGTCTTGTCTCATGTCCCAACACTATCTCCTGAATGTTCTACCACAAAACTTATAACCTTATATTGTACAATTATCGATAGTTTAATCAATATATTAAACAAGTGTTTACTGAGCACTTACTGTTCTGGGCATAGGTTCTACAGCAGTGAAGAAAACAAAGTTCCTGCCTTCATGGATTTTCCATTTTGGTGGGTCTTGGCAGTGCTGGTAGAAGGCTATAAACAAATAAATAATATATCAGGTGGTGATAAGTGCCATAAACAAATATAAAGAGGCATAGACAGTGCTGGGGGCGGGGGGCTGCTATCTTAGCTAAGGTGGTCAGGGAAGACCTCTCTAATGAGGTGACTTTTGAAAAGAGACCCAAAGGTAGTAAGAGGGGGAGCCATGAGGATATGTGGGGAGATGGCATTCTTAGAGTTTGCAGTGATTGCAAAGTTCTGTGACAGGAGTGACCCTGGCAAGAGCAACAGGGGGGCCCATATGGCTGGAGTAGAGTGAGCCAGGGGAACAGTGATTGAAGATGAGATCAAAGAAGTAGAAGGGAAACCAGATCATGTCGACTCTTAAGGCCATAGGAAGGACTTAAAGTGCTCTAAGATGAAAAATTATTGGAAAGTTTTGAGAAGTGGAACAAGATATGATCATGTTTTGAGAGGATCTCTCCCAATGAAGTATGTGAAATACACTCTGCAGTGGGGAAGTACAGAGGTACAGGTGCCAGCTGGAAGACCATGAAAATAATCTAGGCAACAGATAATGGTGGTTTGGACAAGAAGGGTTGTGATGGAGAGGGTAAGATGTTAGATTCTGCATATAACCTGTTGGTAGAGCTGACAGAATTTTCCAAGGTATTGGATGCAGAGTATGAAAGGAAGGGAACAATGACTCCAAGTTTGTGGCATGTCAATCAAATGGAATAATAATATGACATCATCAAAACCAAAATTATGAAGACTGTGGAAATATGGGCAAATATTTATAGTGAACTATTAAGTGAAAAGAATGGAACTCAAAACAGTATGTTTCCAATGATTACAAGTCTGTTAATTGTAAACAACTAGCAATATGCCAAAATAATAATAATTTTATGGTAATGTTTAGAAATTATCAGCCTTAAACCCAAGGGTAACACTGGTAAAAGGTTAGTGTGCCCTTTTCAGGATTTGACCGTCACGTAATTCCACAAATTAACTCTCTTGGTCTCAGTGCATAAGAAATAGAATGACAGAATCTAGACATGGATGGTGGGGGGTGCGGGCGTTTGGAGATCACCTGGTACAACCCTCTTCTCTTACAGGTGATGGAACCAAAGGCTGCAAATGTTAATGGTGTTCCATAAGGTCACACTGCTAATTATGAGCAGAGCTCGACCTAACGTGCAGCCTACTAACACTTGATCCACTATTCCTGGTAAATCCTTGCACCTAATTTTATTTTCTGCTTTTGAAATTATCCTGGAAATGTATTTCTTACAGTTTACTGAAATCTTGTTTCTTGGTGATTTATTCAAAATCACTCTACTCACCTAGACTTGTTTGCATGCAAAGTATACCCTATTTTCAAAGTCGAGAAGAAGCAAAATGTATTTTCCTCTGCAAAGCCTTGCACAACATGTGAATCCTAATATTAGACCTTCAAATGCAGAAACTTGGTAAATCCCATATGTGCATAACAAATGCTTACTCCACATTTTTCCGGGTCTCTGATTTATTCAGCAGTATAAGTTATTAATAACTGTAATGCTGGGTGAGATAAAGTTACCTGCCATAATAAATTTGAGTCTGGAAGTAAGTAAAGTAAAAAACTGGGAAAACCCCCAAGATCTTAACATTTATTAGATTCCCATCAATGTCACATTCCTATTACTAAGGTATCTAGATAAACACTACAGAAGAATTGGAGAGAAAACCTCCAATAGGATTGGTTACATGTCTTTTAGAGGAATTAAGATACTGCAGAGAGAGAAGAGTGATTCTTGGAAAGAATGTAGAACCAGATACTCATATTACTGAATTTATGATACTGAGGTAGTACTAGGTAGTAGAAAGAGCTTCAGGCTGTAATATGGTTTGTCTCTGTGTCCCTACCAAAATCTCATCTTGAATTGTAATCCCCACGTGTTGAGGGAAGGAGATTGGATCATGGGGGCAGTTTCCCCTGTGCTGTTCTCATGATAGTGAGGGAGTTCTCACAAGATCTGATGGTTTTATAAGAGTCTCTTCCCCCAATACTTTCTCTTCTTTCTCCTGCTGCCTTGTAAAGAAGGTACTTGCTTCCCCTTCCACCATGGTTATAAGTTCCCTGAGGCCTCTCCAGCCACGCGGAACTGTGAGCCAATTAAAACTCTTTCCTTTATAAATTACCCGGTCTCAGGGAAGTTCTTTATAGCAGTGTGAATATGGACTAATACAGGCTGGAACTCAGCATACATAAATCCTAGCCACTGTTGTACCACTATAGCAAACTTAGACAGTTTACTTATTCAACCTTGAAAGCCTTACACTGACATTCAGTCTGCAAATACTTATTGAGCTCCTACTATGTCACAGGCTGCAACAGACACTGAGAGTAGCCAACTCAATATCCATATCCACTTCTTTGCTCATAGAACCCTGATTTTGTTTGGGGAGGCAATTTGCTCAGCTAACTACTTCCTTTCCCAGTCTCCCTTGTAGCTAGAGGTAGCCACGTGACACAGTTTTGACCCATGAGACGGAAGCAGAAGATAGCTGGGGATTTACATGGAGGTCAGAGGTCCCTGGAATGCAGAGAAGACTTGTTTTTTTCCTACAGAGAGTTCAGAATCTGGTTCTGTCTATCGCCAACAAGTTCTGTGATAAAGGATGGATACCCGGTTTAATCTGTGAGGGAGTAACGAAGCTGAGAAAGCTTATTGGAATAGGTGATTTTTAAAGTGGGTCATGAAATATCTCTGGGCTTCTGGTCCCTCATTTATAAAACAAGAGGATTGAATTAGATTCACTGTTTATATCTTGAGTTAAAATTTAAAAAGCCACTGATGAAAAAATATTTTACTTATAAATATAGAGAAAGTTAAAGGAGCAAAAAGCTGTATTCTATTTGGAATAATAAACAGGGCATTGGATACAGGTTTTTGTGTGTGCATATGAGAAATTCAACAACTTCAACGTGGAAACTACAGCCCAGGGCAAAGAGTGAGCTTTCCTGTAAACCATGGCCCTAAAATGTTCAGAAGATATTTTTATTAATTTGTTTTTGGACCCAGTTTTTTAAAAATCATTCTTCCTTGGGCAAAACTCAAATTGCAAAAATTCCAAAAAAGAAAGAGAACTGCTTGCCTGTTAATAGAGGTGAGAGAGAGTGGAAGGAACTGAACCTGACCATGGGAGAGAAAAGGAGGGGGGAATTAATTTGACAACACCACGACCCAAGAGAATGATCTCAAAAGGCAAATGCAACTTGACTCCCTCTTAGTGGAGATGAAAACTAATTTTGTCTAAAGCTTTCTAGTGAACAAAATGTTTTCATATCCCTTATCTTATTTGATCTTCACAACAACCTGACAGGGAAGCATTATTAATATCCTTCTTTGACAGAGAGGAAAGCTGATAGGATCTCTTCAAGGTCAGGCAGCATAAGTAAGTGGTAGAACTTGGACTCAAATACTCCAAATACTATATTCTTTTCATGATTGCAGAACTGTCTCAAACTGCAATTTAATAAAAAGAAAATGGTTTGCACATCTTTTAACAACAAGAACATTGGCGCAAATGTTTCCTACACAAAATAGTTAAACAGCAAAATCTTGATGAGGCAGCTAGTAGGCAATTTTCTACACCAGTCTTTTATTCCAGTTATTATAATTTGAAGCCAAGGGTGGAGAATTTGAAAGTGGGATCACAGGAAGTAACTACAGAGTAGAGGGCTTTACATTAGTCGAGATAGGCTAACTGCTATAACAAAGAACCAGCCACTCTTAACACAATAAAAGCTTATTTCTCACTTTCAAAATGTGGATATTTCTTGTCAGGCTGGCTTTCATGTAAGGGATAATTTAGGGATTACAGTCTTTCCACCTCACAACACCACCGTCTTCACACATGGCTCTCTGTGAAAGAGTGAGCAAGCATGAGAGCACACCACATACTTAACCAACTGCCTTAGCTCTATAGAGACACACACATCACTTTTGCTCTCATTCCGTTGGCTAGAAATAGTTGCCTGACTGCCATGTAGAAGAAAGTTAGGCTGGGAAATATAGTCACTGAATGGGCAGCTGCTTCCCAGTATCCAAGACACATGATAGAAGGGAAACATGAATCTCTGGCATCAGCTGTCTCTGCTGTAGACATCAAAGTCATTGGATCATTGGTTCTCACCCCACTGAAACCTAGAGAGGTCTACAAAATGTGTTCCATTGCAGCAATCTAGAAAGAAGGCATTTTGTACCAGGAATGTTTGCAGATTGGAGGAGAGTTGCACCATCAGCACTGGCTCAAGTATAAGTAATAGCTAAGGGAAACAGAAGTAGTTAAAGCCAGGGAAATGTTACTGGGAAGATTCTGTGTTTTAAAGATGTGTTCTGGTTGGTATTTAGTGCCCACTTTATGTGGCAGGTTTAGAAGCACAAAGTAGTTGAGGCAATGTGTCAGCTATCTTCTGTGGATCCCCTAGATTCACTTTACCCTTTTCCACTCTGCCCTCTGCCCTAGGAGCCTTCCCTGTCTGTTCTACATTGAAGGGCTGCCCAGCCCTCTATATCCCAATTGGGGAACCCATGAGAAGCCCTGGTAGAAGACTACAGAAAGGGAGGAGAGGAGGTCAGGTGTCTGTGACTTTGGCTTCATTCCTATAAGGTAGCCTGAGGTTTGCCGTGTCCTTCTATAGATGGTCACTGCTCCTTCAAGCTTCTGTGCTTTGCAAGACCCTCTTTTCTTCCAGGTTGTGGTAACTTCTCTGTCCCGGGATCCCTTCAAGCATAGGGGTGATAACAGTTCTGCTATTCACAGCCCAGGGTTTCTGTGCCATCTCCAGCGGTCCCCTAGATTTCATTCACACTTTTGTTCTTAGTTTCTTTGCAAAAAAAAAAAAAAAAAATTTGATTTTGCCATTTGTTTCCATTTTTGGCTTTTTATTTTTAAAAATCTGTCAACATTACACCCTCAGCCCCAAGCAGGAGGTCCTTTCTCTGTATAAACTAGAAGAATCCTTTTTTTTGTTGTTCTTACCATTTTTTAAATCAGCCTCAGAGATTCGGGGCTTTACCCTCTGGACTTTATTCTTACAGGGCTTTGCTAGATTTTATGCATTCAGTCTTGATTATGTGTCTCTCATTCCCTCTTCCTGTACATGCCCTTTGAAAATTTGAGCTCATCAGCACAGTCCCCACCCAGTCACATGTCCTTCATCATTGCTCCCTGGATCTTCTAAAAGAAGAAATTGCTAACAAGGCAAGTGGAGGATTCATCAAATGTTTTGCTTTTTGCAGAATGAGAGTTCCATCAGATATCAAAAAAGCTAAATTAGGAAGAATCCAGTAGAGGAGGTAAAAGCTTGTTTTGAGATTTCCTATGTTACTAGAGAAATCCAGATATGCTGGATATCTAAACTCAACTGTTATTTGTCCAATTCATTTTCTTCCCTGATTATTTTTGAAGTCTGTATTTTTTTTTAAAGTTTTACCTGGTTTTATTCCAGCTCTATGCTGAGTCATCTCCCTCTCTAATTCTCTCAACTCTCCAAGGAAGATTTTGTTCGATTTCCAGTTTCTCCTCCTAGCCTACACTTTTTTGATCCTGCTTCTCTGAGAAACAACTTTCTTCTAGCCTCAGCTGGTACAGAACCTGCTCTTCCTTTTCATCTTCTTCTTTTTGTTTTCCTGAGAGGCACTGTAGTATAGTGGTAAACAATGGAATTTTTAAGTTGATAGAATTGGGCTTGACTTCTGCCACTTTCTAGACTGAGTGACCTTGGTGAGATTTCTGAACCTAATCTCAGTTTCTTCATTTCTAAAATGGAGATAAGAAAGGTTCCTAGCTCAAAGGACTACTATGAGTGTTACATGGGAAAATGAAAGTGCCATGTATGGCAAATAGAGAGGACTCAATAAGTACTGATCATTTTATTATAACCCACTGTATGTGACCTAAATGCCAGGGTTCTAGATTTGATCTATTGTTCGAAGTGGAACCTGAGGTCGTTATGTCCCTTCTGGAGGACCCCAGAAGTGTTCTTACTTGTTCATTGCTGACTGATGACCTTCCATTTGTTCTGGTTATTGCTCTAAATAGAGCAGAGTCACTTAAAATATGCATAAAAAATCAAACTCAACCAATGTTTATGGAGTTCCTTATACATACTAGATATTGTGTCGACGATGCTCAATAGATTTTCTACAAGAAAGGTTAATGCTAATTATAGGCTCAAACACAGGCAGTGGACAACTTTGTTTTATATAAGACAATCGTCAACTTTTTTATTCCCTACTCTAATTTGACTTCCAATTTGTTCTAATCATCTGACCATAGGCAGCATTTTCTGGAACAGGTTTTTGAAAGTTTCAAAAAGGCAATCATAGACACATAAAATTTAGATGGAAGGGATTATTTTAAAGTCAGCTGTTTTTAGCACTCTTTTGCTTATCCAAAGACAGAATTTGCTTTTAATAAATATAATTTCAAAAGGCTTTTTAAATGGTCATTTATTCTTGATAAAGTTGCATATTTGTTCAGTTTATATTTCCTCTAATTCTGTACCTACACACTTGTACCAGCTCTTTTCCCTCCTCCATAGGGACCTGACCCAATTTTCTGTTTCAATGGGCTTTCCAATTTGCATTTAAGTTCTTTATGCCATTCTTGTCACCTGGTTGATATATCTAGGTTTAGCTGCCTTCAATTGTTTCTTCTTCCATTTAATTTTTCCCATCCCTTCATATATCCCAGGACATTTGCCTCTTTTGTTTTTGTCTTTGAAATGTCACTGAAGACTCTGACAATTTTGGAGTTAGAAAGACCTCTAAAAGTCGTCTATTTTGTAGATAACTAGTTTGGAATGTTCTTGGTTGCAAGTAACAGGATATGCAAATAAAGTGGTTTAAACAATAGGAGTACACATTTTTCATGTAATGCTAAGTCTGAAAATAGGTTGTCCCAGGTTGTTTCAAAGGCTCAACAATGTCAGTGAGGACCCCGGCTCTTCCCATTTTTCCATGCTGGAACTTCAGTGTGTTTGCAATGTCTCCTCTCAAGGTCTAGGCAAGCTGTAGCAGCTCCAAGTATTATAGTCTCAATTTTCAGCATCCCAAGAGAGAAGTAGATAGGGTCAAAAGTCCTTCTCATGAATCTTTCTCTTTTATCAGGGAGGACAAACTTTTCCTGAATGTTTTCATCAGACCTTCTTTTAATCTCATTGGTCATAACCTAATCACAAGCCTACCTTTAGACCAATTAGTGTCAAAAAGAAAATAATCCCCATCCTTGGCTTAAACCAATGATAATTAATGCCCCTGGGGGTGGGCAAATTCCCACATACAAACAACTGGTGTTCTATTATCCAGAAAGAAGATGAAAGGACTGTTGGACAAGCGCACCTGGCTAGTCTCCACATACCTACTGCCACCACCATTTATAGGGGAGAAATCTGAGGTCCACTGAGGTTAAAGGCTCCCTAAGGAACACATACGTAGAACGTGTCAAAGCCAAGACTGAGTCCTTCGTCTTATGTCCTAGAATTAATTCCTCCACTCGATAGTTTTTAAAATAACCTTTAACCATAAAAGTTCTGGGGGGCCGGGCGCGGTGGCTCAAGCCTGTAATCCCAGCACTTTGGGAGGCCGAGACGGGCGGATCACGAGGTCAGGAGATCGAGACCATCCTGGCGAACACGGTGAAACCCCGTCTCTACTAAATAGTACAAAAAAAAAACTAGCTGGGCGAGGTGGCGGGCGCCTGTAGTCCCAGCTACTCGGGAGGCTGAGGCAGGAGAATGGCGTAAACCCGGGAGGCGTAGCTTGCAGTGAGCTGAGATCCGGCCACTGCACTCCAGCCTGGGCGACAGAGCGAGACTCCGTCTCAAAAAAAAAAAAAAAAAAAAGGTTCTGGGGAAGAAATGGAAGTCAGTAGAGAGCCAGGTCAAGGGGTATTTCTTTTCCTGTTTCCATGTCCCAGGCTTGTCCAAATTTGTGAAGTTAGCTCATACATTCATCCAACAAATACTTACTGCTCTCCTACAATATGTTAAGAACAGTATTACATACTAGGGATACAGTTCATTTGGTTCATTTTCATAATTGTACCTTCAAATATTAAATCGACATCTAGGGGTAGAACTGTAGAAATCATTGTAATTGTGGAGATAAAATATTCCTCAAAGCTTATTTTATTTTCCTCTTCCTAATCACATAGGAAGACTACATTTCCCAGCCTCCTTTGCAACTAAGTTGGACTGGATATGGGCAGAGGTAATGTATGTCATTTCCAGGTCTAGCTCTAAAATTCTTTATGCTCTGGACAAGGAGCAGGGTCATCTCTACTAGTCATTTTTCCTGTAGTTTGGATTGTCAAACAGTATCTCCACCTTTTTTTTCCCTTAAGCTTCATACAGTTTAGTGAATTAATAGCTTTGAGGATAGTCTTGGACTCTCATAGCTTTTTAACTCTTTCCCATGGGTTCCTTTTAATAAATGGCTTCATCTTGTTTTATTTCAGCTTCTTTGAAAAGAGGAAATGTTTTCCTTTTTAAATCTGAAGCAGAAGTCTATTTTTCCATCTGGAGGGGAAGGTCTAGAAATAACAACCTCATTAGTGAAAGTTCAAGCCCAGTCAGAGATGGTGGAGAAGGGGGTTAAGTCTCATCTCAGGGTTGGGCTTAGTTGCCTTTAATTCCCTTCTAGTCGTGAGGAGTCCGTGTTCTCAAGCATTTGCTCTATTTCTGCCTCCTAATACCAACAACCTAATGGGGAGAGGAAAGTGAAAACAAGATAAATCTAAGCCTTTGAAAGTTCTAAGTCCCTCACATGTAAAACTGGGATATAAAATTCTACTTCATTGGGTTGTTGGAAGGATTCAATGAGATAAGAGATATGATGTTTCAACAGTAAGGTCTAGCACATACTAGAACTTAAAAATGATGTTATTTAAATTATTATATTGTTATTGTTGAGGGATGCCAGAATATGGTAGTTAAGAACCTGGACTGAGAACCTCAGCATGCCTGTATTCAAGTCCCTGTGCAGCCATGTACTTGTCACATTATTTGTATAAGTCACTCAATCTCCTATTACATATTGTTTCCATCTGCCAAATGACAATAATAATACTATTTGCCTCACAAAGTTGTTATGAGAATTGAGTTAATTCATTTAAAATGCTTAGAATGGTACCTGGCACAGTTAAACACTTAAGACTGTTAGTGGTTCATGTAGTAGTTTTGCTTCTCTTGCCTTATTACATCTTTTTTTTTTTTTTTTTTCCCAAATGAAACAGCATGGCATTAAATCAACCTCATGACTTAATATAGGCCAAGTGATATGGGACCTTTTGAGCTTTCTATGTTAGAAAACGGAAAATTGTCTTGGTTTCCTACATGCAATTTATTCTTGCCATATCTTCTCTCTGTCTAGTGCTTAGTATAAACAGTAAGTCCCTAATCAATTGTGTATTAAAATTCTATGCTTGCCCTTTCTGATTTTATACTATATATTGCATATTTCATATGAAATGTTTGGTTTTGTGACCATTTCCCATTTCAGTATTCAAGTGTTAAGTCATTTCTAAAAGCCTCATAACATTTATTTATTTTTCAGACAGGGTCTCACTCTGTTGCCCAGGATAGAGTGCAGTGGCACGATCATAGTTTACTGCAGACTCAACCCCCAGGGACCAAATGATCCTCCTGCCTCAGCCTTCCAAGTAGCTGGGACTATAGGCATATGTCGCCACATCTGGCTAGTTTTTAATTTTTCTTTTTGTAGAGATGAGGTATTGCTATGTTTCCCAAGTCTGGATTATAGACGTGAGCCACTGCACCTGGCCTAAAAGTCATATACTTATTTAAATAAAAGCCACTTTCATACAAAAGAGGAAAAACAAACTGTTAACCTTTGAAAATTTAGCATACCATGAGATGCTTCAAAGTTTTACTTCTCATCAACAGATGCTATACCTTTTCTGAGTTAGTGGCTCAGTTTTAGCTATTGGCTACATATAAAACATTTCTTAAGTAAGTAGTGGAAATTGAATAACAGTCTCAATGAATATCTCATTAAAATGCATGGAAACATTGAAAAGGTACCAAAGATAACCAGTGACCTAGATAGTACGTGCAAAGATTATCTAACTTCTAGGGCTTTGATAACTGATTTGGACATAAAAGGAAGATAAACTATAATACCTTTTGAATCTTTTGCATAGGCAATAAGAAATCAGTTCCATGGGCTTTGCAATTTGTTGTAACAACACACAACATCACATGTTCAAGTTAACCTGCTACATATTTCATTAAAGGTGATCTATTTGTGGGAAAGATAAAGACTGAGAACAGAGAAAAATAATAGATTGACTCACCTCACCTCCTCAGTTTAATAGGCTCTAAGTCCAAAAGGTCACAAGGACAACTGAGTCGGTGGGGCAACCCAGAGAAGCTAATCATTCATAAACCCTTGTATTGCTCTTCCCTACCTAACCCAGGAGGATGAGAGGATTGGCTGTTATAACACAATATGTTATGTAACTCTTGGAGACCATATAGGGTTGTGCCTTTAACATTAAACAGAAGTTGGATTTGAGTCCTGGCTCCATTATTTCCCGGTTATGTGGCCTTGTGACATCACATTTTCTTCATTTGTAAAATGGGGTAATAACAGTCTCCACTTCTGTGACTAATTGTGAGAATTATAAAGCACTTTGCAATAGACCTGACACATAGTAAATGCAAAATAAATGTATCTATTATCATCATTATGTTCAATTATATTAGGTAAGTCACTTCAGCTCTCTGGTCCTTAGTTTGCCTCATAAGACAAAATGAGCATGACTATTTGTACTCATTTGAGGGCATGGGGATAGATGATCTCCCAAGGTCATGTCCCATGATTCTTGAGTGAAAAAAAATTATATCTATAGCTATCTGTCTATATAGCTATACCTATATCTCCATATACCCATATCTCTTTCTCTCTCATTCTCTCTCTCTCCCTCTCTCTCCATTTGTCTTGAACACAGAGCACAGGAGTAAAACAGACCCCTGATTATCAATCAAACTATGGGCATGTTGGCAAAGTCACTTCTGTGTCGGAGTTATTTTGACACTCTCCCTCACACCCACATTCAATGTATTATTCATTAAACAAATACATAACAAATGTAAGTGCCAGATATACATCAGGCCATCTTTTAGAAACTGAGAAAACAAAAATTCAAAGTCTCTTTCCTCTTGGTGATTATTTTGTACTGTCAGTAATGGACAATAAACAAATGAAGAAACGAATACCATGACCCCAACAAGTCCTGTGAGCTATATCTTCAAAATACGGCTCAGATCTGACCATGACCACTGCCTTTCCTGCTACCATCATACAAATCACCATCATTTCTGGCCTTGGTTACTGAACCAGCCTCCTAATTGGTTGCCCTGTGTCCACTCCTGGTACCCTCATGTCTATTCTGCACCCAGCAACATATGTGGATATTACATCATAGCACTCCCTTACTTAAAACCCACAGATGGCTTCCCATCACATTTGAAACAAAAACCAAAGCCTTTTCGTATATGATCTATCCCTTTGCTACCTCTTCAGTGTCTTCCTAACACTCACCCCCTTCTTCTCTCCACTGAAGCCACATTTGTCTGTCTGTCCTTCCTTAAACATGCCTTTATACTTCCTGTCCCTCTGCCTGGGGTACACTTTCCTCCTATTTCTCTCCATCACCTCATTTGAGTTTTAGCTCTTCAGAGACATCTTTCCAGCTACCCTTCTCAGAGTAAGCTGTCCATCCCATCTCTCTTTAGACCCTGTCCTCCTTTATTTCACTACAGTTTAAGTGAGCACTTTCTACCAGTCAAGCGCTGCAGTAAGTACTGCAGTAAGTCTCTGATGTGCATTGTCTTCTGTAATCCTGACAACTCCGGGATATAAATATGGATGTTATTTCTATTTTTTCAGATGCAGAAACAAAGGCACGGAGAGGTCAGGTTGGTAATGGAGCTGGGACGTGATGGTCTGACTGCATGCTATCCCGCCCATAGAAAGCTCTTCCTGAAGATGATTCCTTTGGTACTTGGAGGCTGTTTTATGTTCTTTTAATCTTCCCTAAGGGTGTTCATTCTGACATGTCCATTTACCCCATCACTGTGAGCCTTTGAAGCTGGAGATCATCTTACTCATTTTTGCATCTTCACCAACTGGCAGAGACTCTGGCAGGTATTACAGTCAGTAAAAGTCTGTTGAACTGACCTCTATTAAAACGGGATTGGTGCTGGGAGCGGTATTCTAGGCAAAGTGCAGCCTCAGCCATTTCTCCCCCTCCCCTTTCTCTCAGTCACCCTCCCTCACGCCTTTTCAATGCCACGCTGTTAAAAGTTTTTCAGGATGTGAACTTTTTAAACTAAATATTACAAATAATGGTTACAGAAACAGATTCTATTTGGCTCTGCTCTAGTCTCTGAAGAGTTCAGAGCAGTAGTGGGTGAGTGGCCAGAGTAGGAGCAGCTCTTATTCACAAGGGAGATGAACTGGAAAATATGTATACATTGCATGTACACACAGACATACATGTCTACTTTATATTTACAGAGAGAAACAGAGCATAAGATTTTTCACACTTCTCCTGCTCTAACTACAGTATGTTGTTTTAGTTTACTGGAGTGAATGATTATCCACTCCACAGAAAATTACTATTTTGGTTTTTGCTAAAGGGTGGTTTGTTCTACAGTAGAGAAGTACAAAAAGACTAAGTTTCCAAAATAAGTATTTTTGTCCTATAGCAGAGCACCAGGGTGCAGAAGGAAGAGTGCTGGCTTGGGGGATCAAGAATTCTGCGTTTACACCCCTCTTTATCATGGACAAATTGTCAGATTGGGGTAGGTCCTTTTCTGAATTTCAGAGTCTTTCCTGGAATTATTGCTCATCTATAAAATACATATTTAAGAAGTAACCCCTGTCTTCCATTTTCTGCTCTGTAATCTGACCTAGAGTAATTTTGGAAACTAAAGGTGCAGGCGTGGGAGTGAAATGGACCCAAGTGAAGACTTAGTTTTGTTACATCTGGCTGGAGAGAGACTCGGGCTCTGGAAGTCCCTGTTTCCTCCTCTGTGAAATGGAGGTAATAATTGTCCCCACATTACAGCGTTGCTGTGGGGATTGGTGAAGGGATACATGTAAACAGTTTGCTATTTGACACATGGCCTGCCATTGATAAGTGGTTACAGTAAAAATAGTTGCAATAATGATAATGACCAAAACAACATGCTAGGATATGGGGTCAGGGAAGAGATGGGAGACTTAAAGCAGAGGACACAGAACCTGACCTCAAGGAGGTAAAACATATAAAACATTAAAACAAAAAGGCCCGCTTGGAATCGAGCTAAGACAGAGGACACAGTCCCTGGCCTCAAAGAGGTAAAACTTATAAAACATTAAAACCTAAAAGGACAACCTGAACTAAGCTGCAGGGATAGGCAGAGAGTGACAGTATCAGGATTCAGAGGGGAGCAAGTGCTCCTCAGACTGACATGGTCAGAGACTTCCCAGAGGTGATGGGAGAGGAGCTGGTCCTTAACAGATCTGGGGGGCAGGAAGGAAGAGGAGGCGATTTCCAGGAGAGAACGAGATGGGCTTTCAGAGGTCAGTATACAGGCTGCTTTCATGGAGCAGAGTGCTTTTAATAAAATATAAGTGGAGCAAACGCTTGTCTGCTTTCTCAGGAAGTACAGATCCATAATCATTGTGTTCTTTCTACTCAAAATTCTAAATCTGAAATTGACTTCAGTCAAGGACTAGTTAGGTACTGAGGACTGTGTTGGTGTGGCTTGAGCACCAAGATATCTGCATTTTCCTGAAGCATGTGTGTAACTTGTGGACGTGCCCTGGACCAGCTGGGGGCAGGGGACAGTGAAGGTGTTCACAAGAGCCAACTCCAGCTTTCCAGCTGTGCAGGCCCTCCAGGCACACAGGGAATTTGGCTGGAGAGTGCTGGAAGTTGAGTTCTCCCTGCTGTCTCCTGTACCAGTTTGCCCTTGTTATCTGTGGTTGGGATCTACTATGGCGGCCACTCAGGAGTCCACACGTCCAGAGTTATTCTTTTGAACAGGTCATGAATATGTGTGCTGAGACTTATGGTTTGCTGAGATTCTGTAGCAGGGTAAATTTTTAAGGGAACACACACACACTCACACACACACTCACACACAGGAAAGACTAGCTAAGTTGGGATCTGCTTCCTTCCACCTCCCACCAGGTGACAAGGCCAACACTAGATTTCTAAAGACCCATTGAGAAGACCCATTCTGAGACTAGAAACCTGGGGTAGGAGGCAACTCATTGCATCACAGTGGGCACTAGCTTTACCACTGTCCTTTCATGCTGTGTCTGCTGAAGGGACTTGTCTGTAATTTCAGAATTCTTGTTTTTTGAGACAGGATCTCACTCTGTCACCCAGTCTGGAATGCAGTAGCACAATCACACCTTACTGCAGCCTCAACTTCCTGGGCCCTAGCAATCTCGCCTTAGTCCCCCAAGTAACTGGGTCCACAGGTGTGTGCCACCATGCCCAACTAATTTTTTAATTTTTGTACAGATGAGGTCTCCCTGTGTTGTCCAGGCTGGTCTTGAACTCCTGGACTCAAGCGATCCTCCCACCTGAGCCTCCCAAAGTGCTGGGATTACAGGTGTGAGCCACCACGCCCAGCCCAGAATTCTTGAATTACCCAGTGGAAGTGGGGAGAGAGTCCTTTTTTCCACCTTGCAATTACTGAATCCCTACAATATTCCCCACCAGTGGGAATGTGGTGGGCGGTGTGTTGGAGCAGATTACATTTGATTTCAAGAAATGAAGTGTTGTGACATGTCTCGCACCCTAGATTTGAGGACTAAATTCTTTGTGCACTTTACTTCTATTCTTAACTGTCAACCACTGAATAAAGAAGTAAGTTTTCTTTACTCCTTGCTCACATCCCCACCACTGCTCCAAGTAGAAAGCTCAGGCCAGCCCTGGTACCTCTGTGGCTAACTTTTCAAGAAGGTAGCAGAGTCTCCTGGACCTCACTATGGTCTAAAGAGGAATTGCTCAGTAGAGCTATTCCTTGAGAGCAGGGATGGTCCAGGAACCTTATCAGGTGACAAGCAAGTATAGTATTTGTATTTCCCATGCTCAGACATTAAAGGGCTTCAAATTAAGGGGTCACATTACAATTTCAGAATTTACAAAGCAAATCTCCAAGAACAATTCTGTGACCCTTGGATCCCTCAACCAGATCAAAGCTCTAACAAAGGGTTAGGGTGGGAGAAGATTTGTGGAAAGAGTTCTTTGGGGAGGTCCTGTGCAATTTATTTCTATCTTCCCAGGGGGCAGAGAAAAATGGTTCTACTTCCTTTACTCCAAGTCTGCTGCAATCATTGCCACAATCAATTTTACATTTTCATCATCCCAAAAGTAGTCCTGTGCCCATTAGAAATCACTCCTTATTTCTCTCCAAACTCACCAGTGCTAGGGAACCACTAATCTACTTTCTATCTCTACAGATTTGCTTATTCTGGGCATTTCATATAAATGGAATTGTGTACTATGCAGTATTTTGTGACTGGATTTTCCACTTAGCATAATGTTTTCAGGGTTCACCCATGTCATATCATGAATCAGTACTTCATTCCTTTTGCCAGCCAAATAATATTCCAGCATTTATGAGATGGATGCTGGAGACCCATGTTTAGATATCCACATTTTTAAAAATCCATTCATCAGTTAATGGATATTTAGGCTGCTTCTACTTTTTGGCTGTTATGAATAATGCTGCTCTGAACATTGGTACAAAAGTTTTTGTTTGGACATGTATTTTCATTTCTCTTTGATGTATACCTAGGAGTAGAATTGCTGGGTCACATGATAACCTTTGAAAAACTGCCATGTTTAACCTTTTGAGGAACTGCCAGACTGTTCACTGAATTACTTTTAAAGAGATAGTGGGAGATAAATATAAAATTGTGTTTTATGTCACAAGTTGTACTTGTTCAACATATTGATTATAGATGAACCCAGCTGCCATCCCCCATCCACTCCTTCTGTAACCTTAGAGTTCAGGACCAGAGGACTTGAGGAGAGATAGGAGAGAGAGAGAGAAATAGAAAGTGGGGGGGAGGGGGGAGAGAGAGAGAGAGAGAGAGAGAGAGAGAGAGAGCGCTCAAGCTTGAGTAAGAGCATGAACAGGAGCTCAAAGACAAGGGCAGTCATCAAAGACGACCTGGCCAGGCATGGTGGCTCACGTCTATAATCCTAGCCCTTTGGGAGGCAGAGGTGGGTGGATCACTTGAGCCCAGGAGTTCAAGACCAGCCATGGGCAACATGGTGAAACCTTGTCTCTACAAAAAAACAAAACAAAACAAAAGTATCAGGCAATCAGGCATGGTGGCACATGCTTGTAGTACCAGCTACTTGGGAGGTTGAGGTGGGAGGATCACCTGACCTTGGGGAGGCTGAGGATGCAGCAAGCCGTGATCATGCCACTGCACTCCAGCCTGGGTGACAGAGTGAGATTCTGTCTCAAATAAATAAATAAATAAATAAATAAATAAATAAATAAATATTTAGTGATCAAAATTGGATAAGAAGTGGTTTAGACTCAGAGGTCTGTGAGGCAATTAAGCCAACAGTGTGTGCTTGGAATGGGCTCATTTGGCATTCAACACATAGATGCCCACCATGTGGCTACTGTGTGCCAAGGACTATATTTAGGTAGGTCATGATTATATACACATTGTTTTACCTAATCATCACAAACACATGAAGTGGCTGGTATCATTCCTATTTTTCTTTTTTCTGAGATGGAGTCTCACTCTGTTGCCCAGGCTGGAATGTAGTGGCACGATCTCAGCTCACTGCAACCTCTGCCTCCTGGGTTCGAGTGATTCTTGTGCCTCAGCCTCCCAAGTAGCTGGGACTATAGGTGTGCGCCACCATGCCTGGCTAGTTTTTTGCATTTTTAGTAGATACAGGGTTTCACCATATTGGCCAGGCTAGTGTTGATCTCCTGACCTCAAGTGATCTGCCCGCCTCAGCCTCCCAAAGTGCTGGGATTATAGGCATGAGTCACTGCACCCAGCCATTATTCCATTTTATAAATGAGAAAGCTCAGGTAAGTGACTGGACCAGGGTCATACAACTATAAGAGGCAATCTGGGATTAGAAACCTTGTCTGCCTAACTTCAAGGCCAATGTTCTTGACTATTTCATGACTCCCAGTTAGCCTGTACTCCTGAGCTTACCCTGGCAGCTCCTGAAAGACCAGTTTTGCATGTCTCCAAAAACCCTTCTATGTAGAGGGGTTTGCTGGGTAAATTACTCTCAAAAAAAAAAAAAAAAAAAAAAAAAAGGCTGGATACAGTGGTTCACACCTGTAATCTCTCAGCATTTGGGGAGGCCAAGGTGGGAAGATTGCTTGAGGCCGGGACCAGCCTGGGAGACATAGTGAGACCTTGTCTCTACAAAAAGTTTAAAAATTAGCCAGGAGGTGGTGTTACACACCTATAGTCCTAGCTACTTGGAAGGCTGAGGCAGGAGGATCACTTGAGCCTAGGAGTTGGAGCCTGTAGTGAGCTATGATTGCACCACTGCACTCCACCATGGGGATCAGAGTGAGGCTCTGTCTCTTCAAACGAAACAAAACAAAACAAAAACCCAAACTATGTAGTGTGTGCCAATTTCCATGGTGTAAGTATTCTTACAGCAGATCTCAAGCTACCATCACTTTATCGGGTACCTTACAAAATTCCTGATTATTTAACAATTAGCTCTCATTAGCCAGCAATAGTAATTCCAGTACATCATTGCTTTGATGCGTTTGGGTTGTACGGACCTTTGCTCTTGGTCTTTGGCTTCCAACTACCAATGTTCTAGTTAGGATCACGTGCATCCTTGAATATTCTGGCTAATTGAGGATTTTAACCTGTAACACTAACTCAACCATTTCTGGGGGGAAGACACGCCTATAAAACCTGATGTTTCATGACTTACAAAAATAGAAGCAAAGTCATATTAAAGAAATGCACCAGGCTGGGCGCAGTGGCTCACGCCTGTAATCCCATCACTTTGGGAGGCAGAGGCGGGTGGATCACCTGAGGTCTGGAGTTTGAGACCAGCCTGACCAACACGGAGAAACCCCATCTCTACTAAAAGTACAAATTAGCTGGGTGTGGTGGCGCATGCCTGTAATTCCAGCTACTCCGGAGGTTGAGGCAGGAGAATCACTTGAACCCAGGAGGTGGAGGTTGTGATGAGCCAAGCAAGATTGGGCCATTGCACTCCCACCTGGGCAACAACAGTGAAACTCTGTCTCCAAAGAAAAGAAGAGGAAGAGGAAGAGGAAGAGGAAGAAGAAGAAGAAGAAAAAGAAGAAGAGGAAGAGGAAGAGGAAGGGGAAGGGGAAGGGGAAGAGGAAGAGGAAGGGGAAGAGGAGGAGGAGGAAGAAGAGGAGGAAGAGGAAGAAGAAATGCATCAATTTTGTATGCATTTTCCTCTTTTACTTCTAACTAATAGTTAACATACTTTTAGGTTTATGTGAAAAATGTCGGTTGTAAGCCAGTGACCATATGACAGAAGCTGAAGTTGACAGAAGCCAGATCTTCTTCAACACAGTATTTCTTAAACTAGAGTCTGCATGTTCTACCAGAATTTTAAAATATAGTATGTATTTTTTCATGGTAATCTTAAAATACTTCATCAGTTATAAAGAGAAAGATAAAACTTCTCTTTGTGCATCCTTATTTGCCATTCACAGCCATTTAGCAAAATGGCTTTTGTTTCTTATGGCAAATAAATTCTTTGGTTGGGGAGGAGGAGAATTTTTTTTCCTTTAAAATGGGTGTGTATGTGTGTTATGGTTGAGAAATCCTGCTCCATTCCTTAGAATCTGATCACTTTTAAAAATATTCACCAGTCTATATTCTTTCCAGATATTTTACAGATTTTTTTCAGTTTTATTCAGCTTCTATTGTTTTCGTACAAATGGGAAAACTCGTGATGACACCCAGCTCTTGCTATGTGCCAGGCCACCGAGAGCAGGATAAACTGGCAATCTGTAATCTTCCAACCAATTTCACGTAGTTCGCCAGAGCAGGATTTGCAGAAATAATATTTCCTAACTGCTAATGACCAACTTCATTATCACGCCGCCCTGAGCTAACATTGTGCCTTTGGCTTATAATGGCAGTCATTAGATTCTAGAAAATTCCCTTTCTGTCCTGTTTCTAAATTTGATTCCTCCAGAATCAGAGAGAATACAAATCCTCCCAAGCTTTGTGTATAACAAGTGGATGTCTGGATGAAATAAGAACCCACATCACTTCAGTGCCTGGGCACAGCCCCTGATTCCACTGGAAGAAGCCAAGCTCTGGATGGATGCCACAGCGCAAGCACACGGGTGTCGCATGCTTGGAGTTTTCTGTAGGAAATTAACTAAATAACGCCAACATTCTTTCCCTTCTCTCCTTTCCACTCTTCACTTCCCTCTATAATGAAGCAGCTTTAACTCAGCTCTTTAGCTTTCTCACGGGGGCAAAAGTGTTTGACAATTTCATTCTCCTGTGGCCTTTGGATCAAACAGAAAAGTCTCTTCTCTCTTTCACTTGTTTATTCCAAAAAGTGCTTCTCATCAAGGCTATTGAATTTCACTGAAGACGCAACTTTCTGAAACAAGATGTCCTGAAAATGCTAGTTCAAAGATGCATCCTTTAAAAACAGCAAAAGTGGCACTTTAAAAAAAACCCAATCATATTATGAGTGGATCCGATTCTGTATTCAACAAAATTATTGTGGCACAGTTAAATAGCAGGTTGCTAACGCTGTAGACATAAAATCATCCAATGAATCAAAATGAGGGTCAGATCTTCCCCATGTGGTCATTCGCTTGTTTAATGTCTGTGTTCTTTCTTCATAATGAACCCAGTAATGGAACGTTTAAGTGGAAATGTTCAGTAGCAATTTAAAAATATCGATGGAGTGCATCATAGGTACACAGCAGTTACCACCCACTTTAGAGGCAAAGACGTCAATAAATGCATGGCCTATAATGTATAAAGCTCTGGGATACATAGGTGATGTGGGTTATAAATACGGGATACCTGGCCTCAGAGAGTTTGTAATCTAGAGTGAAAGAGAAACAATTATGGAAATAACTAGATCACAGGCAATTACCCATGTAACGTATATCTCCTGAACCTTTCCCACAGGCCAGGCACATTTCTAAGACAGGTGAGACACTAAATTTCTTCCTTCAACATATATTTATTGGGCATCTACTACAGTCATCCCTGGGTATCTGTGGAGGATTGATCCCGGGACCACCCACAGATACCAAAGTCCATGGATCTCAAGTCCCTAATATAAAATAATGTAGTATTTGCATACAACATACAAGCTTCCTCCCATATACTTTAAGTCATCTCTAGATTACTTATAATAACTAATACAATGTAAATGCTATGTAAATAGTTGTTATGCCGTATTGTTTAGGGAATAATGATATGAAAAAAGTCAGTACATGTTCAGTACAGATGCAATTTTTTCCCAAATATTTTTGGTTTGCAATTGGTTGAATCCATGGATGTGGAACCTAAGGATATGGAGAGTTGACTGTATATGCCAGCTACTGTTGCTGAAGCTGTGGATATAGCAGTGAACAAAACAAAGTCCCTGCTCTCCTGGAGATTATGTTCTATTATGTTCGATTGGGGAGATGGAAAATAAAGAAACAAATAAAATTAAGCAAACGTAGTTTCAGGTAGCAGTAAGTGCTATGAAGAAAACAGAATGGGGAAAGTGGATTAAAAGTGACAGAGCAAGGCCAGCGGTTGTGGCTCACACCTGTAATCCCAGCACTTTGGGAGACCAAGGTGAGTGGATCACTTGAGGCCAGGAGTTTGAGACCAGCCTGGGCAACATGGCGAAACTCTGCCTCTACAAAAAATAAAAAAAATTAGCAGGCATGGTGGCATGGTAATGCACACCTATAGTCCCAGCTACTAGGGAGGCTGAGGTGGGAGGATCACTTGAACCTGAGGGGCAGAGGTTGCAGTGAGCTGAGATCATGCCACTGCACTCCAGCTTGGGTGAAGAGCAAGACTCTGTCTCTAAAACAAGTGACAGATGGGACTACTTTAGCTGGATGGTCAGGAAAGGCCTCTCTGGGAAGACTTTTGAGCAGAGAGCTGGTGGAGGGAGGGAGAGGGCTGTGCAGCTCTCTTAGGTGGAGAGAATTATGAATGCAAAGGCCCTGCGGTGAGAAGGAGCTCGTGTTTGTGAAAGAGAAAGGAGGACAGTGTGGAGAGTGAGCCAGGGGAAAGAGGAATTGGAGAGGAGCCAGAGGTCGGATCATGTGAGACTTTGAAGGCTGTGGGAAGGACTTTGATGTTGTTCTGAGTATGACAGGAAGGTGATGGAGGGTCTTGAGCAGGAGAATGTCTGACTTCTGTCACCTAAATACTTGCCTATGTGTGAAGTACCATATGTACAAGAGTTTTTGTTTGTTTTTAAATTGCAGCATCGTTTGTAATAGCAAAATAATAAAAACAACTTAAATACCCACCCCTAGAGGGCCAGTTAAATAAAACGATGTCACATCCCAGCCATGGAATATTATATAGCCACAAAAAGGATGAGAGGATCTTTATGCACTGGTAAGGAATGATCCCCAAGATATATTGTCAACTGAATAAGGCGAGGTTCAAACATAGTGTGTCTACTGTGCTGTTTGTAGGAAAGTGAAAAAAAATATGCATGTATATGAACAAAATATTTCTGGGAACTGCTAACACTGGAATCCTCTGGGGAAGGAAATTGTATGTAGATGAAGGATGTAAGTGGGAATGGCACTTTTCACTGGATATTCTTGTACCTTTAAAATTTAAAATCATATGACAGAGCCCTTTGTTCGTGTGAGATATCTATGACCTGGATGTGATTCTAGAATCACTTTAGAGCCAGAAGACCACGGCACTTTCAGACCAATCCTTCAACCAAAGACCTTCACAACTATTAAAAGGTGGGTGAAGAGGTGCCCTTGAACTGAGTATTTCCCCAGAGAGGAAACGCCTCACTCCGTTGCTGAATTCATGTTTCCAAAGCCCACTTGCCAAACCCTTCACTTGTTCCCCGCTGTTCACCAAATTTAGTGTCAACTCCTTTTCCTGCCTGTGTTAGTCAGGGTTCTCCATATAGATAGATATTGTAGGGAACAAACTCAAAGGATTATAGAGGCTGACAAGTCCCAAGATCTGCAGGTTAAGTCGGCAAGCTGGAGACCCAGGAGAACTGAGGGTGCAGTTCCAGTCTGAGCTCAAAGGCCTGAGAACCAGGAGAACTGATGGTGCTGTCTAGAAGGCTTGAGACCCAGGAAGAGAGGACATTTCAGTTCAAGTCCAAAGGCAGGAAAAAGCTGATGTCCCAGTTCAAAGGCAATCAGGCAACAGGAATTCTCTCCTACTCGAGAGGGGTCAGCCTTTTTGTGCTATTCAGTCTGTCAAGTCATTGGATGAGGCCTACCCACATTAGGGAGAGTAAGCTGCTTTACTCAGTACACTTATTTACATATTAATCTCATCCAAAAAGACCCTCACAGAAACACCCAGAATAATGTTTGACCAAATATGTGGGCACTCCATGGCCCAGTAAATTTGACACATAAAATTGATCATCACACTGCCATTGAGGGACACCCAGCATCTTTTTCCAGCCCCACCTCTCAATTGCCTCTCTGCACACTACACACTGGCCACACTGGACCCCTTTCTTTCTTTCTCTCTCTTTCTTTCTTTCTTTCTTTCTTTCTTTCTTTCTTTCTTTCTTTCTTTCTTTCTTTCTTTCTTTCTTTCTTTCTTCCTTTCTTTCTTTCTTTCTTTCTTTCTTTCTTTCTTTCTTTCTCTCTCTCTTTCTCTCTTTCTTTCTCTCTCTCTCTTTCTTCCTTTCTTTCCTCCCTCCCTCCCTCCCTTCTTTCTTTCTTTCTCTTTCTTTCTTTCTTTCTTTCTTTCTTTCTTTCTTTCTTTCTTTCTTTCTTTCTTTCTTTCTTTCTTTCCTTTCTTTCTTTCTTTCTTTCTTTCTTTCTTTCTTTCTTTCTTTCTTTTTCTTCTTCTTCTTCCTCTTCTTCTTCTTCTTCTTCTTCTTCTTCTTCTTCTTCTTCTTCTTCTTCTTCTTCTTTCTCTTTTCTTTTTGAGACGGAGTGTCACTTTGTCGCCAGGTTGGAGTGCAGTGGCGTGATCTCGGCTCACTGCAACCTCCACCTCCTGGGTTCAAGCAATTCTTCTGCCTCCCTAGTAGCTGGGACTACAGGCGCCTGCCACCATGCCCAGTTAACTCTTTGTATTTTTAGTAGAGACAGAGTTTCACCATGTTAGCCAGGATGGTCTCGATCTCCTGACCTTGTGATCCACCAGCCTCGGCCTCCCAAAGTGCTGGGATTACAGGTGTGAGCCACCGCACCTGGCCACTCCTAGTGCTTTCTAATCATGCCTGGTTTCTCCCACCTCCCTGCTTTGGTCTACATGGGTCCCTGCTTCATCTTTTCCTGTCCAATTCTTGGCTGCTTACTGAGGGTCACTCAATACCACCTCCTCCAACTGGTGTCTCCTCCTTTCCTCTCTTCCTTTCCTTGTTGTGAGGTTATCTTACCTCTTTGTCCCTCCTTTGTTTATGTCTTTCTTGGGCATTTAACATACTTCCCTCCTATAATCATTATTCATATGTTTATCATTGAAGTGAGACGTTCAGCTAGAACAGCCTTTCTTCACCCTCTACTCTTCTGGGACGTGTTGCAGGAATTCACTAAGGAACCGCTGGAAGGACGGAATCCCTTGGGAAGTTCTCTTACAGGAGCAAATCGCCTTGACACCTTTTTTTGTGCTGGCTCTTACTTCCTTGTCTGGAAAGTGAAGATGATAATAGTATCTACCTCAAAAGCTTGTTGTGAAGATTAAATGCGATGATGCATTCAAAGCACCTAACACAGGATGTGGTGAAAAGGAAACCCTCCTAAAAGGCAGCTATTATGGCCAATGGGGAGAACCTCCCTCAGAAAGGTAAATTCACAGTCACCAGCATCCTGAGGGGTGTTTCCCACAGGGGGGTGGTGCAGACAGCTTCAGTGCAATTCACTAGAAAGGGTGTGAATTGGGAAATGCACTCTGTTTAAAATTTAAGGCCGGGCACGCGGTGCCTCACGCCGGTAATCTCAGTATTTTGGGAGGCCAAGGTGGGCGGATCTCTTGAGGTCAGGAGTTTGAGACCACCTTGGCCAATATGGTGAAACCTCGTCGCTACTAAAAATACAAAAATTAGCGGGGCATGGTTGCTCATGCCTGTAGTCCCAGCTACGTGGGAGGCTGAGGCAGGAGAATCACTTGAACCCGGGAGGTAGAGGTTGCAGTGAGCCGAGATTGCGCCACTACACTATAGTCTGGGTGACAGAGTGAGACTTCATCTCAAAACAAAACAGCAACAAAAAAGATTTAAAAGGAACTAGTCTGATCCCTCTGTATTTCCTAGAAAAGAGCAAGTAGTTCTGGATATGAAAGTATAATGCTTGAACGTTTCCGATAAACCCCTCCGGTGGCAGCTGCAGAGTGGTTAGAGGGAGTGGGAAAGGGCAGTGCAAGAGTCAGAAGGAGCTGACAGTCTTGGGAGGCTGAGGCACCCGTGGTCCAGCTTAGCTGAGGGGAGGAGGAAGTTGAGCCGGTATCCTTCAGAGTACCCTGGCAGCCTTCTGTCCTGGGAGCTAAGCTGGGCCATGGAGGCATGAAACCGTCCTCACAGGGCTAATAAGAGTTACATGCTGGTTCTGGGCAGAAATACAGTTATAATTAAACAATAATCAGTGGACACTTGGGCGCACTTTCTTGTATCTGAAAGTCGTAGCACTAGATACTGACCATTTGCATCCCCAATATTTCTATAGATAGGATTTCTGACATTAGGGTCATAAGCCTTTTGTTTAGGAATTGTTTGAGATGTTCTTCAGATCCTGAATTCCAGTAGAATGGCTTATGCCAACCAGTTTAAAGATCCCCACAGAGGAATCGAATCAGCATGAGGATGCAGTTTCTTCATCTCCCTGTCCCATGACTTCACCTGCACTCTTTGACTAATCAATGATCTCCACACCTCAGCCCACTCCAAACCCCTTAAACTCTCTCGACCCAAACTCCTCAGGGAGGTGGATTTGAGGTTTCCTCCCATCTCCTCATTTGGTTGCCTTACAATTATTAAACTCTTTCTCTGCTGCAATCCCTGTTGCCTAAGTATACTGACCTGCTGTGTGTGCATCAGACAAACCTATCACAGCAGCACTTTGGAGTGGGCTGAAGGACTCTAGCAGACCCTCCTCCCCCAATTTTATTTATTTGTTTATATTTTTCACTTTATTTTAATAAACATTACTAAAGTATAGCACTCATGCAGAAAAATGCAAAAGTCAAAATGTAGCATTCAATGAATTTTTACAACGTGAATCCAGCCATATAGCCACCACCTAGGTCAAGAAATAAAATATTACCAACAACCCAGAACTCCTTGCTTATTCCCTGTCATGAGTCCCCAGCCATACGCTAAGCAGTAACTGCTAGCCTGACTTCTAAAAACAGATTAGTTTTGCCTTTCTTCATCTAAATAGAATCATAAAGTATGTACACTTTTGTGTCTGGCTTTTTTGTTTGCTCAAGTTATTTTCTTGAGATTTATTCATTTATTATGTGTAGGATTATTTCATTCATTCTTATTGCTGAATATAATTTCATTGTATCCATAGGTCACAATTTATCTGCTCATTCTACTGTTGATGGACTTTTGGGTTGTTTCCGGTTTTGGGCAGTTACAAACAATACTGCTATGAGTATTCTAGTACATATCTTTTGATTTCCACGTGTTTGCATTTCCATCGGGTAAATACCAAGAAATTAAATTACTGGGACTTAAAGTATGCACATATTTAGTTTTAATAATAAGGTGATTGTACCAATTTATACTTCCACAAAGAGTATATGAGTGTATATCCATTTCACCTAATTCCTTTACATCATTGGCAATGCTTGGTGTGGAAAGATTCTTAATTCTAGCCATCATATTGAGGCACGTTAGGATGACCAGCTCTTTTTTTCTTTTCTTTTTTTTGGGGGGGGTGGGGGGAGTCTGTGTCGCCCAGGTTGGAGTGCAGTGCTGTGATCTCGAGCTCACTGCAATCTCTGCCTCCTGAGTTCAAGCGATTCTCCTGCCTCAGCTTCCAGAGTAGCTGGGATTACAGGCACCTGCCAACACGCCCAGCTAATTTTTGTATTTTTAGTAGAGATGGGGTTTCACCATGTTGGCCAGGCTTGTCTCTAACTCCTGACTTCAAGTGATTCGCCCACCTCAGCCTCCCAAAGTGCTGGGATTACAGGCATGAACCACCATGTCTGGCAGACCAGGTCTTAATAGTGCCTCAATTTGGCAGTGGAAGGCAATGGCAAGAATAGGTCTGATCCATTGCTTTTGTGATCTCCAAAGGGAGATGTTCTTGCCCAAGAGGACCCAGCATGAAATAAGGTGTGAGAGGAGAAAATAGAACTTCTATTTACTTGTATTTTTAAAACAGCCTTATTGAGCTGTAATTCACATACCATACAACTCACCCATTTAATGTGTACAGTTCAATGGTTTTTAATATATTCACAAATATGTGCAACCATTACCAAAGGCAATTTTAGAACATTTTCTTCATCTTACAAAGAAACCCTTTACCCTTTAGCTATTGCCCCCTCCTCATCACCCAGTATCCCCATCTGCCTAAGCAACCACTATTCTACTTTCTGGCTCTATAGTTTCCCATTTTGAACTTTCATATGAATAGAATCATATACCATGTGGTCTTTCGTGGCTGGCTTCTTTCACTTGGCATAATGTTTCTAAGATTCATCCATGTTGTAGAATGTATCAGTACTTCGTTTCTTTCTATGGACAAACCATGTTCTGTTATTTGAATATACCACATTTTGTTTATCCATTTGTTCATTGATGGACTATATGTACTTTAATCACTTTAAAATGTTGATATTTTCCATGTTTTATAACATAGTACGTTGTTACATAATTTAATGTATTACTGTAAAAGGATTCATCTGTCTTTCTTTATAAGTCACCTCATCTGTGGTTTATAAATAAATAAATATAAGGCCGGGCTTGGTGGCTCATGCCTGTAATCCCAGCACTTTGGGAGGCTAAGGTGAGCAGATCACAAGGTCAGGAGTTTGAGACCACCCTGACCAACATGGTGAAACCCTGTCTCTAATAAAAATACAAAAATTAGCTGGGCAAGGTGGCACTTGCCTGTAATCCCAGCTACTCAAGAGGCTGAGGCAGGAGAATCTCTTGAACCCAGGAGGCAGAGGTTGCAGTGAGCTGAGATCGCACCACTGCACGCCAGCCTGGGCAACAGATCGAGAGGAGTTGAAAAAACAACAAAAAAAATGTATACATAACTACATATACTGGAGAGACAATCTCAAAAAGATTTTACTGATATGAGTCCATGCTCAATAATGTTTGAAAATCTTTGCCTTAGAACTAGTGTTCATTGCTTTTGGGTTAAACGTAGAACCGACTCCATTTTTGGGGGTGTTTAAGCCCCAGAATAGTTTTTTTTTTTTTTTTTTTTTTTAAATTTCAGATAGTCAAGGTAGAAAAGGGAACCAAAAGGGTGGGTATTCCTTCTAATGTGGCAGATGAGTGTTCCAGCTCATTTAAACTTAACTTAGAAAAATAAAAGAGATATTACCACGTTTGATGTATCAAAGGTTAAGGAGTTGTTAATTCTAAAATTATATTATCCACCCTCTAGGAACCTCTAACAGCAGCTACCACGTTTCCCTCAAATTGGTGTCTTGTCCAAGGGTCTAGCACCTGCGTCCAGCCTGTCCTCTCTCTGGGACACCCCTTCTGCTGTAGATGCATCTGGCAATGCTTGGGGCCAGCCCAGCCTCCCCCAGGGAGGATCTCAGCCAGGGATCCTTTGGTTTCAGGTAACAGGACCTCACTCACTAGAGTGAGCAGAATGGCTCTCCAGGGAGGTGTGATTTTGCTCCACTCCTCACCCCTCCAGGGACATCTGTCATTGTCTGGAGACATTTCTGATTATTATAACTGGAGGGTGCTCCTGGCGTCTGGTGGGTAGAGGTCAGGGATGCTGCTAGACATCCTACTGTACACAGGACAGTCCCCAGCAACAAATACTTACCAGCCCTAATCGTTAATCTCGCTTTCTAGCATAAGGAGAAAGAGGGGTTTATCAGGAGGTACCTGAAAAGGACCTAGAATGTGAAGAATCAATTTATGTGCGCATTCATTCTCTCTCTTTCTTTCTCTCTCCATGTAGTTTCCTATTTTCACATCTTTCTGAGAGTGAGTTTTAGTCTTTCCTGTTTACAGACTGGCTGTTTCTCTAAACAGCAGCATAAGATGCTGCTCCCAAATTCACATGTCCTTAGTTCAAGTGATCAGCAGAGACTAATGAGTATCTCTTCGCGACTCAAAGGAGAGGGACCATGATACACCCAGCCAGTGACAGCTGTACACTTCTTATTTCATCTGCTAAGGCTGGATGGCAGGATCACTGGCCCACATTGTTGCCAGGTCCTGTTCCTGCATATCAGAAGGAGCAATTCCTTAGAGAAATGGGATCCCAGGTTGAATGAAATGTGTCATAACACTTACAAGGCTTCCTGGAAATCACTGGCACCATTCTTGTCTCCTCCGCTAGACCCTGAACCCCCCAGGACTCATCTCTATATCCCCAAGTTCAAAGTACATTGCCTGGCACAGTGTGGGCACTCAAAAAAGACTCCTTGAAAGAATGAGCATTTACTCATTTGCTTTTACATGCAAATAATAATGAAAGTCCCTGTTTACAAACCTCTCAATGAAACACTACAAAATAAAACACAGTAAGTTGGGAGAAAAGGAAGAAAAAACAACAGTGAGCATCTTGAGGCACATCCTTGGAAAGGGCATACCTTCACTGAAAGGAGAAAAAACCAAACCTGAAAAGTGCTTGCCTTAGAAAGTGACTGAGTGGAAAATTCTTCCTTCTAAGGCAATTACTGTCAGTCATGGGCAGTACAACTCTACATAGGGAAACACTGGTGTCAAACCTCATTATAGGAGATGATTTAGAACTTCACTTGGCATTTCCTCCCACATTCTAAAATCAGAACGTGTTCACATTAAAGAAAAAAAAAAAAAAAAAAAGACCACAGAGACTGCGGCCTAGGAGACAGCTTCTGTGTTAGAAGGCCCACCAGCAATCTCCTTGGCTCAGGCTTTACTCTCTGAAACCTGCTTGTGTAAAAGTTCCCTATGGTGAGGTCAGAATGACCACAAAAGTTAACAATGAAAACAATAGTAAATCACTGTTATGGGCTCAATTTTGCCACACACCCCATCTCCCAATTCATATGCTGAAGATCTAACCCCCAGCACCTTGGAATGTGCCTGTATTTGGAGACAGGACTTTAAAGAGGCAATTAAGTTAAAATAAGACCAGTAGGGTGGGTTATAATCCTATCTGACTGTGTCCTTACAGGAGGAGGATATTTGGACACATAGAAAGACACCATGGACCCACACACACAGAGGTGTGAAAGTTGATCATATATATTGGGTCATTCTTGTTATACCCAATTAAAACAGAGTTGAAAGACCCCGGAGGGCGGGGGGGAAGCACTCGGGGCATATAACATTACTCCGAGAATGTCATTCTTTGTAAGCCTGGTTCCTGGCTGCTGAAACTGCCTGTTGTAACCTGAAACCAGTTCTACCTAACAATTCCTGAAACAACTTGCTGTGTCATTAAGACTAGTTTTGGCCGGGCGCAGTGGCTCACGCCTGTAACCCCAGCACTTTGGGAGGCTGAGGCAGGCAGATCACGAGGTCAGGAGATCGAGACCATCCTGGCTAACACAGTGAAACCCCGTCTCTACTAAAAAAAATACAAAAAAATTAGCCGGGTATGGTGGCGGGAGCCTGTAGTCCCAGCTACTCTGGAGGCTGAGGCAGGAGAATGGTGTGAACCCAGGAGGTGGAGCTTGCAGTGAGCCAAGATCGCACCACTGCACTCCAGCCTGGGCAACAGAGCAAGACTCCATCTCAAAAAAAAAAAAAAAAAAAGACTAGTTTTACCCACCACATTCACTTAACCAATCAAAACTTGCCATCTCCCCCAACCTAATGCCAATGAACTTTCTTTTAAAACCATATGTAACATTTCTCCTTTTTATAAAACTTCCAACCTTCTCTTTGTTCTTTGGACATACTAAAGACCACTCAGTATGTGTGTATGCCCCAAATTGCAATTCTGGCTTCCCAAAGAAAACGTTTTAAATTTAGAGATTTATCTCTATATTTTATTTGACTTCTATAGAGGAAAGGCTACATGAGGACACAGTGAGAAGGTGGCCACCTCCAAGCCAAGGAGACATGCCCTCAGAAGAAACTAAACCTGCTGACACTTTGATCTTGGACTTCCAACCCCCAAAATGGTGAGAAAATAAAATTCTGTTGTCTAAGTCACCCAGTGTGTGGTGTTTTGTTATGGTGGCCCTAGCAAAGTAATACAATCACTTTCTCTGATGACTCTTCATCTTTTCAAGTATGAAGACTTTTTGTTTTATTATTTGTTTATCACTGCATGTAAATCTCCCTTATTGAACCAGCACAGACACACACAGAAAATCTAACTCTATAATGACTTTAGCAGGCAGCCCCAGAAAGAAGGGCTGGAAAACCAAGGAATAGATCCCTGATTTTTTTTTCTACCAATTTTTTTGAAATTACAAATTTCCCCTCAATTCCAAATACCAATATTTTTTCCAGTCAAAAGCCCGTACCAGCAGGCGAACGCTGTGATAGGATTCCTTGCAATGTTTGGAGTGTTTCGGGAGACCCTTGGGGACCCTCGTACATGGGACCTAAGACTCTCTGATACCACTTCGTAGCATTGTTTTCTTCCCCTGGGAAGCTAACGGACTGTAAAGACACTAACTATTGTTTTTATACAAAGTCTGCCAAGCTTCCCTGCCTTTACTCAAAGGTAGGTTGCAAACTTGTGGTGAGACAGGAGAACATGTGATGTAGTAGATCTCCTGTTAAAAAGTCCTTTTGTTTACTGTACGTAGAATACTAAGAACAAAAGAATGAGAGATTTACAACTACACTCAACAACGTGACTGAATTTCACAAACATGACGCTGAGCAATGGTGAGTGAAAGAAGGCAAACACAAAGGAATAAGTCCTGTATGATTACACTCATATAAGGTCAGAAACAGGCAAAAATGATTCCATGGTGTTGAAAGGCAGAATAACAGTGTATTAAGTTCCCAGGGTTGCTGTAACAAATTACCACAAGCTGGTGACATCAAACAACAGAATTTTATTCCCTCACAGTTCTGGAGACCGGAAGTCCAAAATCAAGGTGTCAGCAGAGTCATGTCCCCTCTCCAGGCTCCAGAGAGGGGCCTTCCTTGCTGCTTCCAGCCTCTGTTGCCGCCTGCAATCCTTGGTGCTCCTCAGCGTGTGGCTGCATCTCTGATCTCAGTCTCCATGTCATATGCCCTTCCTCCCTGCATGTGTCTGTGTCTTCCCATGGCGTTCTCCTCTCTGTGTATTGGGTCTTTATCCTCTTAAGAGGACACCAGTCATTGGATTAGGGCCCACCCCAATGCAATATGACCTCATCCTAATTTGATTACATCTGCAAGGACCCTATTTCCAAATAAGGTCACATTCTGAGATTCTTGGGGTTAGGACTTGAATATAACGTTTTAGGGACACGATTCTACCCCTTTAAAGGGCTCCCCCTGAAGAGGGGTGTTGAGTGATTGAGAAGCAGGAGGAGTCTTCAGAAGTGCTGGTGATGTTCTGTTTCCTGATCTGCATGCTAGCTACTCCTGGCTTCCATTTATGAAAATTCATCCAGCTCTTCCCTTACAATATGTACCGTTTTCTGTATGTATGCTATGCTTCAATAAAAACAATTTTTTAAGTCACCTTTGTTTAGAATTTGCAATTCTTTATTCTTTTGATTTATGTTTCTCTAAAATATTAGAGAAAAGCAAATCTATCAGCATCTTGAAAGAAGGCAAAAAAAGACAGTAATTGGATATATCACCATGAGCTTTGATTTCTCCTCTATATCTGAGATTGAGAAACAACATAATGAGTAAGAGCCACAATATTTGTATTCAATATTTGATATTTTTATTCTTCACACAACATCTATATACATTTGAAAAACATTTGTACATAAATGTCTCAAGCATTATATATTTGTTTGCAGATTATGCTTGCCTGCCATATGGATTCACAGGTACCTTGCTATAATTTCATATAATTTTTGACTCTGTATTCACAGGTGGGAGATCTCTTGTTTAAAATCCTTTAGGGAATAATGTGCAATTTGGATCAGGCTACCTGGGTTGGAATCCAAGACTGCCATTTTATTTGGTATAGGACACTGGTGTGTGCCTCAGTTTTCCCACTGATAAAATGGAGTGATATAATATTATCTAATTCATAGGATTGTTGTATTAAGCAAGTTATAATGTGAGAAACACTTAGAAACTTTGCTGATACACAGTAATTGTGCTAGATCATATATAAGCATTAGCTATTATCATTACTACTGCTGGTACTGTTATTGTCGGGGTTTGCAAGTCTGAGGCTGTTGCCAGAATGAAGGACAAAGGTGTTAGCTACTCTGTCCTTGATTGGAGTGGGTGTTAGGGGTAGACATAATTGGGAGGGAGGGTGTCTTATCATCTAAAAAGCAGTGACTTATCAGATTTTTTCTAGCAAGAAGTCCTGCAAAGTGAGGGTATGTCCCATGGGCACCATCAGGCACCACAGAGCATCACATGAGGTCCTCAGGGTCACAAAGATTTTGTGAGTCCCCAAACCATGCCTGGGGCTGAGAGAGCCTCAAGAATCACCTCCTACAAACCAAGTTTAAAAATGAAATTCCTTATCATCAAGGCAAAAAGAAATGGTACTCTCCATTCAGTACATGGAACCTGGTCTCAGTACATCACCTCATGGGGCCCAGTAAGGCTTTCACAGGAAATAAACTGGGACCCTGCTGGTTTTCTTCTTAAAGTCAGCTAGGCCAAATGGAAAGGACGCCCAGGTACTGAGAAGCCCCACTACACAGCACATGGCAGCTGTTCACCTGGATGCCAAGCCTGCTCCACATGGTATGGCTCCTGGGGACCCAGATGGGAGGGAGCAGGGACAGTGCTCCTGTGACGTCCTGCGTCTGCCCAGGAAACTCAGTATACTATTCCCATTGCTCCCCAAGCACCTAAGACCTTCCACAGGAAAGTCTGTGACTCTCAAACATTGGTTTGCCTTTAAAACTTGGCTCCCCCTCGTTCACACAGCAAGATTATGGTTGACTGGTTTTAGGGTTTGTTCTTATTAAAACTAGGGTGCTCCCCAATTTGGCCTGTCTTGGTCCTTTTTGGGTTGCTGTAACAGAATACCACAGACTGGGAAAATTATAAAGAAAAGAAATTCATTTCTTATGGTTCTGGAGGCTGGAAAGTTCAAGATCAAGCAGCCACATCTGGTGAGGGCCTGGTGCTACTTCGTAGCATGATGGCAAAGCAGAAGGCAAGGCAAGTACACATGAAGGAGAGGGGAGATAAATGGGCAACCTGCTTTATAACCACCCACTCTCTGGAGAATGAACCCTGTCCCATGAGAACTGCATTAATCCCTTCATGAGGGCAGAGTCCCCATGACCCAAAAACCCTCCACTAGCCCCACCTTCCAGCATTGCACATTGAGGAATTGAAGTTCTAACACATGAACTTTTGGGGAACACACTCAGACCAGGGCAGGGTTAAAATTTCTTCCTTTCTCTCTCTTTCCTTGGCATCCTCTTGCCCCCACCTCAGAGAGTTATGTTCCTCAAGTCTTTTCTCTACCCTCCTTATCAAAAAGAATCTGGTAAAACTGTCTTCAGGCTTAATCAGAAAAAGTTTCTAGATGTCTTTGAGTGCTGTGGGGAGGTATCAGGCGGGGAGGGGGCAATTTCAAGCCCCAGCTGAATGAAGAATTTTTAAGTGATAGAGTGGGAAAGACCTGGACCCAGGACCAAAGCACCATGTTTATATCATTAATTATGTGACCATTTGATGGTTACTTGATCTCTCTGTGCCTCAGTTTGCTCATCTGTAAGATGAGGACCTTTGCCATTGGATGATGATAAGATAAAATCAGTTATTACATGTAGAGCACTAAGTAGGGCATGTCAGGTGAAAAAACATTTAAGTAATGTCAATTAGGTCCCTTCCAGCATATGAACATGATGAATTCGTAGTTATATTTTAACAAGGAGTCTCTTCAAAAGCCCCTGAAATTATATCATGATGAGTTTTTTAAGCTACATGTAAAGATGAATCAGGCTGCTTAGGTCTAATTAAAATATGTGTGTGTGTGTGTGCATGTGTGTGTGTATGTGTGTGTGTTTGTTGAGTCATTTTAAAAAGGTGGTAAAATTCACATAATATAAATGTGCCGTTTTAGCTACTTTTAAGTATAAAGTTCAATGCCATTAAGTACGTTTACATTGTTGTGCAACTATCATCATTACATATCTCCAGAACTTCTTTGTCCATATGGAAACTCTGTACCCATTAAATAATAATTCCCCATTTTCCTCTTCCTGCAACCCTTGGCAATCACTGTCCAACATTCTGTCTCTATGAATTCAACTATTCCAGGTGACTTACATAAGTGGAACCATACATTGTTTGTCTTTTTTGTGTCTGGTTTTTTCACTTAGCATAATGTCTTTAAGGTTCATCTCTATTGTACATGTATCAGAATTTCCTCCTAGTTAAGTCTGAATAATATTCCCTTGTATGTATCGACCACATTTTGTTTATCCATTCATACACTGATGGGCATTTGTGTTCTTTTCCTCCTTTTGGCTGTGGTAATTAATGCTGCTATAAACATTGGTGTACAGTATCTGCTTAAGTCTCTTCTTTCAACTCTTTCATATATATACCCAGAAGTGGAATTGCTGCATCAAATGTTTTTTTTTTTTTTTTTTTTTTTTTTTTTTTTTTTTTTTTGAGACAGGGTATTGCTCTGTTGCCTAGGCTGGAGTGCAGTGGTGCTATCTCGGCTCATTGCAACCTCTGCCTCCCAGGTTCAAGCAATTCTCCTGCCTCAGCCTCCCAAGTAGCTGGAATTGCAGGCACATGCCATCACACCCAGCTAATTTTTATATTTTTAGTAGATATGGGGTTTCACCGTGTTGGTCAGGCTGGTCTCGAACTCCTGACGTCAAGTGATCCACCTGCCTTGGCTTCCCAAAGTGCTGGGATTACAGGCGTGAGCCACCATGCCCAGTCACCAAATGTAACTTTATGTGTAGCTTTTTGAGCTGTTTTCCTCAGTGGCTGTGCCAGTTTACATTCCCAGCAGCAATGCACAAGTGCTGAATTTCTCCACATCCTTGACAAATCTTGTTGTTTCCCGTTTTTTAAATGGGAATGTTTAATTTTATATATCAACTTGACTGGGTTATGGTGCCTAGATAGTTGGTCAAGCATTATTCTGGGTGTTTCTGTGAGGGTGTTTTGGGGTGAGATTAACATTTAAATTGGTAAAACTTTGAGTAAAGCAGCTTGCCCTCCATAATGTGGGTGGGCTTCATCCAATAAGTTGAAGGCCTGAATAGAACACAAGACAACCCTCCCCTGAGTAGTGGGAGTTCTCCAGCAGGCTTTTAGACTCAAGCTGGAACATGGACTCTTCCTGGTTCTCCAGCTTGACAGCCTGCTAACTGGAACTACACCGCTGGCCCTGCACAATATGTGGGTCATTTCTTACAACAAATCTCAATATATCTTACAACTATCTATCTGTTATCTATCAATCAATCAATCAATCATCTATCGATCTATCGCTTTATCTAATACATATTCAAATACTAACGAGACCTTCACAGTCATTAGGATGGCAATTGTATTAGTCAAAGTTTTTCAGTGCAATGGGACCAAAATCTACCTATCTATATCGATCTAAAATAGATCGATAGATAGACGATAGATGGATAGATAGATCGATAGGTCCATAGATCGATAGATTGATAGATAAATACAGATAGGTAGACTTTGGTCCCATTGTGCTGGAAAACTTTGACTAATACAATTGCTATCCTAATGGCTGTGAAGGTCTCATTCGTATTTGAATATGTATTACAAATAAATATATAATCCATACACACTGTGTATAAGACTTCTATTGAGACTCACCATGAGCCAGACACTGCTCCTATGCACTTTACATGTCTTAGCTCATGTGATGCTCACAATAACCACATAAAGCAGGTATGGCCCCCAGTTTATAGATGAAAAAGCAGGCACATAAAGGGTAAGTATGCATGACCTTGCCTGTGGTCATGCAGCTGGAATGTGGTGATCTGAACTCAGCATTCTGGCTCCAGAATCCTTGCTTTTGCAAAGGACACTCAGACGCCTTCTCTTCTGGTAGCTTTGTTTAATTCTACTTATTTTGGTAACTTCTTATGCACTGGATTTCCCTTTCATCACCTCCCCTCTTCCTAAAAGTCCTTCTGTACATCTATTTCCTAACATCAATCAAGGCTGGGTTCTGCAACATTTCCTATTGTGACATGTGGTATAAAGGGAAATAGCAATGCCTTCTGGTTTGAACAGAACCCTAAAAATATGCTGTTGAGAAAAAGAAATTAGGGACCGCTTTTATCCTCTACATTAGAAGAGGAAAAAAAGTAAATCATTTAAAAATGAAAATTATTCCCATAATGTATTTCAACCAAATAATTAAAGTGTACTCAACTATTAATTACACTTGAAGATTTTCCTTGCTCTGCTCTGCAGATCTCTCCTTTTTCTGGGGGTTAAGTGAGGACAAGTTCTTTGAGGTAGCACTGAATTCCATTTCAAGAAAAGTCTCACAAGGCTGGTTAGGCTAAGATTCTCATCCAAGAGAATTGCCCAGCCAAGCAATTAAGTCACCTTCAGAAGTTTCTAACTTCCAGCCAAACTTGGTAGAAGTGGGAGCCACAGCTATAACTCATGGATTTTATTTATTTATTTATTTTTTGAGACGGAGTCTCACTCTGTTGCCAGGCTGGAGTGCAATGGCGTAATCCCGGCTCACTGCAACCTCCGCCTCCTGGGTTCAAGCCATTCTCCTGCCTCAGCCTCCTGAGTAGCTGAGATTACAGACATGCGCCACCACACCTGGCTAAATAAGGGAAATTTATTTTATTGTATTTATTGTATTTATTTGTTGAGACAGAGTCTCGCTCTGTTGCCAGGCGCTGTTGCCAACACAATCTCGGCTCACTACAATCTCTGACTCCCTGGTTCAAGTGATTCTCCTGCCTCAGCCTCCCAAGTACCTGGGATTACAGGCATGCGCCACCACGCCCAGCTAAGTTTTATATTTTTAGTAGAGATGGGGTTTCACCATGTTGGCCAGGATGGTCTTGAACTCCTGACCTCGTGATCTGCCCGCCTTGGACTCCCGAAGTGCTGGGATTACAGGCGTGAGCCACCATGCCTGGCTGAGTTTGATTTTTTTTTTCTAAAAGATCAAACTCCCCCTCTAGGAAAAAATGTATCCAGGACTTGAAACTTGAAAACAGTACTAAGCTAGGCCCCTCTCTAGAATTGCTGCAAATGTTTTCACAGCCCGTCTTTCAAAACAAAAGACAAAGCTGTTTGCTTTGCCCTTGATCGGTTTCTCAGAATAATCACCTCTATCTTCAGCAACGTGTCTTGGAAATGTGGGTTTTCCTGGGGTTGTAAAGCATTATAGCTACTGTTGGAAGCAGGCTTTTCCGGGCATGCCATTCTGCATATGGTTTCCAAGACTTTTAAATGAGACAGGGAGCTCAAAGACCACTAAATCATACCTCTTAACTTTACAGGTGAGGAAAGGAAAGCTCAGAGGCACTGTGGGGATTTTAAACAGGGATGGGCCAACGGGGCTCTCCGGAAGCCTCTCCTGTTCAATTCCATGGTTAAATCTATGGGTGATACAAAGCAAAGAGTTGGAGAGACTGCTAGAGGTTGGGATAAAATGCTCAAACCAACACGTGGAAGTTCAACCAAGAGAAATAATAAAGCACTGCTTCTAGCTACAGAACCAGCAAAACTCTCTAATAACTCGAGGCTGTGGGGCAGGGGAGGAGGTTTAGCTGACTGCAATCTCTGTATGAGTCTGCAGAGACAGTGGCCAGCCAGATGCTTAAGAACTTAATTAAATTCTAATAATGGTGCAATCACATTGTGTTAGTGTTTGGATACAGTCTGGAAGGACTCACAGAATTCATGGTAGTGATCTTTGGGCAGTGGAACTAGGAGGAAGAAAGGGCTATATGTTTTACTTTATACATATTGTATTACTTCTTTTACAATGAGCATTTTATTAATTTTGTAATAAGCAAATCTTAAAAAGTTAAAAATATAGTAATTAACAAAAACTGAGGATAAAGAAAGATGTTCAGATGAAGAACGGGAATAGTCCCATGTGCTAGACAGACTGCAGGGAATGTCTATTGTGTAGCCTTGAGCGTAAAAAGGATATCAATATCAAGCTAAAGTACTGTATTCAGGAGGAGAGAAATCAAGACAGTGAATGGTGCTAAGAATTAGGTCATGGAGGGGATTTTCTTAAATGTTTAATTTTTGTGGGTTCATAGTAGGTGTATATATTTATGATATTTATGGGGTACATGAGATACCTTGACACAGGCATGCAATGTGTAATAATTACATCAGGGTAAATGGGGTATCCATCACCTCAAGCATTTACCTTTTGTGTTACAAACAATTCAGTTATACTCTTTTAGCTATTTTTAAACATATAGTTAAATTATTGACTGTAGTCCCCCTGTTGTGCTATCAAATACTAGATCTTCCTCATTCTATTTTTTGTACCCAGTAACCATCCCCACCCCCCATTCCCCAAACCCTCAGTACCCTTCCCAGCTTCTGGTAACCATCACTCTATTCTCTATCTCTGTGAGTTCAATTGTTTTAAGTTTTAGCTCCCACAAATAAGTGAGAACATGTGAAGCTTGCCTTTCTGTGCCTGGTTTATCACTTAATGTAATGACCTCCAGTTCCGTTCATGTCATTGCACATGACAGGATCTCATTTTTTAAGTGGCTGAATAGTACTCCATTGTGTATATGTACCACATTTTCTTTATCTATTTGTCTGTTGATGGACGCTTAGGTTCCTTCCAAACATTGGTTATGTGGAGGGTATTTTTTTTTTTTTTTTTTTTTTTGAGACAGACTCTCGCTCTGCCGCCCAGGCTGGAGTGCAGTGGCATGATCTCGGCTCACTGCAAGTTCTGCCTCCTGGGTTCAAGCCATTCTCCTGCCTCAGCCTCCCGAGTAACCTGGACTATAGGCGCCCACCACTGCACCCGGCTAATTTTCTTTTTTTTTTTTTTGTATTTTAGTAGAGATGGGGTTTCACCGTAGTCTCCATCTCCTGACCTCGTGATCCACCCACCTTGGCCTCCCAAAGTGCTGGGATTACAGGTGTGAACCACCGCGCCCAGCCTATGGAGGGGATTTTTGAGAGAATGTAGCTAACTTCAAATTTTTGAAGGCTCAGTGTTGGAAACAGGGAGTTATCTTCTATGTCATTTTGAAGAACTAGTATATGGAAATGAATTTCTTCATTCATCAGTCAGTCAGTCACACAATACCATAAACAAAGTGTATCCTTCTTAGCAAGGCAGTTGAGAAAGTATTTTCTCTAGCAGAGAATTAGACTAAGAATAATGAGCTATTATTGAATGTATTCAGGGAAAAATTGGCTGACCAATTTGCAGGGATTACCACTTGCATTTTTAAGGATGAGAGGCTAGAAAATGTCTAATGATTCTCATCAGTTTGTAATCACATCATTTTCCTATTCAAAAATACCCTAAGTCTTCAAATTGCCAAGAATAGAAAGGAATCACAGTATTCCTTTATTAGTATCACAGCATTCACTGTGATACTCAAGGCTCTCCAGAATGTTGCTCTGATCTGTCTTCCCCAGGTTATCTCCTGCTGTCCCCATTAGGGAGCCATTTCCAAGCTGAACTGGTCCATTGATCACGCAGCTTCTTCCCTCTTTGCCTTTCTATTTTTTAAAAAATAAAATTTTATTTTTCTAGAGACAAGGTCTTGCTTTATTGGCCAGGTTGGTCTTGAACTCTTGGCCTCAAGCCATCCTCCTGCACTTCAGCCTCCCAAAGTGCTAGGATAACAGGCTTGAGCCCCCATGCCTGGCCCTTTCCTTGCTCTTCCTTTGTTCATGCTGTTCTTTCCTAGAAAGCTCTTTTGGCTCTTTGCCTAGGGAAATGCAATTCGCTTTTCAATTTGAAACATAAAATACTACCTTGCTTTGAAGCTTCTCTGCTCTTGTAGATATGACTCTGCAGAGCTGACATTCACTACTAGGAATGCACAGTCATACCAGTCGTTTACAGTTATGCTCCACTCCACTTGGTGGGTCGGTGCCAATGCCATATCAGAGGTTGAAAATGTTAGACATCACCCTGCTGTCACAGTAACACATGTAACATATGTTATATTGTACATATTATAAACACAAATATAATATTATAAAAGGCCTAGCACCCCCATAGCCATGTTGGGAATCTGAGTGAAATGAATTCATTGATTTTAACTAACTGTGGTTCTGATCCTTACCAACTGGTTAACTCTTCCAACTTCAGCAAGTAGGTAGCACCTTCACACAAAGGTTGAAATTGGTCTGACATATAAATACAGTATTTCTTACTCCTTTAAAAAAAAAAACTACTGTAGAGGTCTTTGGGAATATTCTGAGAATACAAGTAGTTGAAGCAGTCAAATTTTCAGAGTCAGGGATACCTATATCCTCGATTCTAAGATGGAGCAGTATAGAGTCCAACAGACAGAATCTCTTCTAGAATGCAGTTCAACTTCTGAGTCCAACAGATCTGAGTTTGAATTCTGCCTATGCTAAGTGCTAGGGTTGTTTTACAGCTGTCAAACCCAGAACTAAGCAGTAATAATATCTACTTTTATTGGGTGCTTACTGTGTGCTATGCATAGAGCTTAGTGCATTGTATATGGGATTTTATGAAATCCTCCTTTCAACAACCCTGTGAGGAAGGTACCATTTTTGTGCCTTTTTTTTTTTTTTTAACAGATGAGGAAACTGAAGCCTAGCTACAGTAATAACGTTTTCAAGGTCATATGGCTAGCACTTGGCATCAACAATGGCTGTTGTAACTTCCACTAGCTGCTCACAATATACATAAACTTATCTGCAGTGCCTGGTTCCTAAAAGGCATGATACAATGTTCCATACACTCAAACATGTGTTTCAACGTTTGGAGCATTTGGATTCCAAAAGGAGAACTTTATGCTTTTATATTTTTATGTGTAACATCGCAGTTTTTGCCTGAAATCCAGGAACAAACGGACTTGAACAAATTGTATTAGGCCCTTTACATGAGCAGAGCACTGTGGCTTGCGCTTACTCAAATCCAAATTAAGGTCCAAATCCAAAGAAAGAAAATCACCTTTTTCCAAGAACCAAACTCCACAGGGAGAGAGAGTAGGCCAAGCACCTCCTGGACAAACCACTGCAAGGGATCCATCATTTCTTTCAACTTTTGTTACTTGCTACCCCCTGAAATAAATCCATTTGTGCCAACACTCATTATTTCTCCACCTCCAAAGAAAGTCAGCATTCAAACAATAGGGAAGATTCTGGATAGGCCATTATAATAATGAGTGATTCTCATAGGAAGTTTAAGTGCTGATTCTGCATCTTTCTAGCTGTGTGATTTTGCCATACTTCAGCCTTTCTGAGGCTAAGTCCTTGTTTTCCAATCTCTAAAATGGGGATAATAAAGTAATTTTGTGAATTCCTTAACCTGTGACTCAGGTTTTCTTCCAATTTATACAATAAGGATAATAATAGCTACTTCAAATTTGTTGTGAAAGCTAAATGAGGAATATATATATGTATATGTAAAAAATATACATCATGCTATACACTATATATAACACATAGTATAAATATGCACAAATTACTGTGACAAGTATGAAGTGTAATGATTAACGAATATGGCATAAAGGAAAGGGGAAGGGATTTTTATGCAGAAATTCACTTGCTGAGGTGATAAATCAGAGGTGATAAATCAGGTGGGCAAATTACTCCATTTACTTGTCATACTGATCAGCCATGCCTACCTCACAGACTTTTCTTTTAACTTTTTTTTTCTTTTTAATTTTAAGCATTTTGTAAATACGAGGTCTCACTATATTGCCCAGGCTGGCCTCGAACTTCTGAGCTCAAGCAATCCTCCTGCCTTGGCCTCCCATGTTATTTTTTTCTTACTTCATAAATATTCATATTGTATAAAAACATAAGATGCAGGCAAACAAAGATACAAAAGAACTAGAAATATCACTCACAATCCCATCACCCAGATATAATTTTGTTGTATACCCTTCCAGACTTATTTCTATGCATGTACTTGTGTATGTGTATTTCTAAAATGAGATCACTCTGTGTACTATTTTATTTTATTTTTTGAGATGGAGTCTTGCTTTGTTGCCCAGGCTGGAGTGCGATGGCGCAGTTTTGGCTCACTGCAACCTCCGCCTCCCGGGTTCAAGCGATTCTCCTGCCTCAGTCTCCTGAGTAAGTGGGATTACAGGCGTGCGCCACCAAGCCTGACCAATTTTTTTTGTATTTTTGGTAGAGACAGGGTTTCACCGTATTAGCCAGGATGATCTCGATCTCCTGACCTTGTGATCCACCCGTCTCAGCTTCCTAAAGTTCTGGGATTACAGGCGTTAGCCACCACACCTGGCCCTGTGTACTATTTTATAGCTTTACTTTTTTAGCTTAACACAATGTCTTGAACATCTTTCATTGTTAATTAATATATTTTATATCATTTTAGAATATATAATATTGTATATAATATTATAATTTGGTAAATATTCCCATGTAAAAATATTCCTATGTAAAGCTATACCACAGTTTAATCATTATGCAATGTTGAATCATTTATTTCAAATTGTTTTCTATTTATAAATGAGGCTGTGGTAAACATCCTTAGAGCTAAAACTGATCATATCAATGGTTATGAGTGTTAAAATAAATAGAAGTGGAATTACTGGTTCAAAAAAGTACAAACCTTTTTAACAGTTTATTGAATTATAATTTACCAAAAGGGCACAATTCGATAATTCTTAGTACATTTATAGAGTTGTGCAACCATCACCACAATTCAGTTTGAGAATGTTTTCATCAGTCCTAAAAGTTTCTTCATGCTAATGTGCCTAACTCCAGGCAACCGCTGATCCGCTCTACAGACTGTCTTTTCTGGAAATTTTATATAAGTGGAATTATACAAAAGGTACTCTTTTGTGTCCAACTGCTTTCCCTTAAATAACATTTTTGAGGTTATTCATCTAGCAGCACATATTAGCAATTTGTTTCTTTATACTGCCCAGAGTATTTCAGTGAATGGATAGACCACATTTTGTTTCTTCATTCATGAGTTGATGACATTTGGGTTGTTTCTACCTTTGGCTATTTTAAATAATGCTACTGTGAGTATTCACATAAAAGTCTTTGTATGGACATGGACATGTGTTTCACTTCTCTTGGGTAAATACTTAATAATGGAATTACTGGGCGGTATGGTAAATTTATTTTCAACTGCATAAAAATATGCATACTACTTCCCAAAGTGGCTGTGCCATTCCACATTCCGGGTACAATGTGTTCAGGTGCCAGTTTCTCTACATCCTTGCAAAGACTTGATATTATCAATATTTTGGATTATAGTCATTCTAGTAGATGTGTAGTGGTATTTCACTATAGTTTTAATTTGGATTTTCATAATGATTAATGATGTCGAGCACTGATACATATGCATATTAGCTATTTGTATACCTTCTTTAGTAAAATGTCTATTCAAATATTTCACCAATTTTTTTTTTTTTTTTTTTTTTTTTTTTTTTTTTTTTTTTTTTTGAGACGGAGTCTTGCTCTGTCACCCAGCTGGAGTGCAGTGATGCGATCTTGGCTCACTGCAACCTCCGCCTCCTGGGTTCAAGTAATTCTCCTGCCCCAGTCTCCTGAGTAGCTGGGATTACAGGTGTGCACCACCATGCCCAGCTAATTTTGGTATTTTTAGTAGAGATAGGGTTTCACCATGTTGGCCAGGATGGTCTTCATCTCTTGACCTCATGATCCTCCTGCCTTGGCCTCCCAAGGTACTGGGATTACAGGGGTGTGCCACCGCGCCTGGCCTATTTCACCAATTTTTAAGTTGGATTTTTTGTTTTTCAGAGTTAGTGGTAAGTGTTCTTTATATATTCTAAATACATATCCTTTATTATATATGATTTGAAAATATTTTATTTCATCCTATAGCTTATCTTTTCATAATCCCAGGTAGCTTTTTCTTTTTGATGCTACTGAGAATGGAGTTGTTTTCTTAATTTCATGTACAAATTGTTTGTTGTTAGTATATAGAAATGTAATTGACTTCTTGTTTTTCAATTGATTTCTGCATATTGATTTTATTTCCTGCACCCTGCTAAAATTATATAGTTTTATTAGTTTTAGTAGGTTTTTTTAATTTGGTAGATTCTTTAGGATTTTCAGTGTATACGATCAAGGTTTTTAAAATTAAGATGAAATTCACATAACATAAAAGTAATTGTCTTAAAATATACAATTCAATGGCATTTAGTACATTCACATGGTTGTGTAGCCACCACCCCATCTACTTCCAAAACCTAACACTCCAAACGAAAACCCCATACCAATTAAGCAGACACCCTTCATTTCCTACATCCAACCCCCAGCTCCTTGCATCCATCTGCTTTCTGTCTCTATGGGTTTACCTATTCTGTATGTTTCATATACCTGGAATCATACAACATGCAACCTTTTGTGTGTGACTTCTTTAACTTAGTATGATGTTTTAGAGGTTCCTACATATTGTAGTATGTATCGGTTCTTCCTTTTTATAATGTACCATTGTATGTCTATATCACATTTTGCTTATTCTTTCATCTGTTAATGGACATTTGGGTTGTTTCCATCTTTTGGCTATTGTGAATAGTGCTGCTACGAGCATTCATGCCCAAGTACATCTTTGAGTCTCTGTTTTGATTTCTTTTCAGTGTAGGCAGAAGAGTGGAATTGCCATGTTATATTGTAATTCCATGTTTGAGAAACCACCAAATTGCTTTCCATAGTGTGTGTACCATTTTACATTCTCACCAGCAATTCATGAAGATTCCAAAAACTTGACATCTTTGCCAAAACTTATTATTTTCTGCTTTTTTTTTTTTTTTTTGAGACAGAGGTTCACTCCTGTTGCTCTGTCTAGAGTGCAATGGTGTGATCTCGGCTCACTGCAACCTCTGCCTCCTGGGTTCAAGCAATTCTCCTGCCTCAGCCTCCTAAGTAGCTGGGATTACAGACACGTGCCATCATGCCTGGCCTAATTTTGTATTTTTAGTAGAGATGAGGTTTCACTATGTTAGTCAGGCTGGTCTCAAACTCTTGACCTCAGGTGATCTGCCTGTTTCAGCCTCCCAAAGTGCTGGGATTACAGGTGTGAGCCACTGCACCCTGCCTATTTTCTGTTTTCTATAAATTATAACCCCCCTATGGGGTATGAGGGAGTATTTCATTGTGGTTTTGATTTGTATTTACCTAATGGGATTATATTTTGTAAAGTCTATATATTTTGAGTTATTTTCCTGGTGGTTGCTTTAGGAATTACAATATGTATCTCCATTTGCTTTTCACATTTTACTTGAGGCTATTCCTGACTTCATTTGAGTAAAATATGGCAACTTTGCTCCAATATGTTTCCATTTTATTCACTCCACTTTGTGCTATTATTGTCATATGTATTACATCCATATGTATTGGAAACCAAGTAATACAGTGTAGTAATTGTGTCTTTAGACAATATTATATCTTTTAAAAGACACTAAAGGATGAGAAGAGACAAAACATTTATACAGTCTTTTATATTTGGACACATATTTACCATTTGCCTCTTTCTGTCCATCCTGGTTATCATCTGATGTCATTTTATTTCAGCCTGAAGAACTTGTTTTGGTATTTACTATAAGGCAAGTCTCTTAGCAACACTGCCTCAATTTTTGTTCAAATGCATATAACATTATTTTGCCTTTGTTTTTGAAGAATAGTTCTGTTGGATATATAATTTTTTTTAAGATAGAGTCTTGCTCTGTTGCCCAGGTTGGAGTGCAGTGGCATGATGATAGCTTGCTACAATCTCAAACTCATGGGCTCAAGCAGTCCTCCTGCATCAGCCTTCCTAGTAGCTAGGACTATAGGCATGAGCCACTGAGCCCAGCTAGAATTCTTTGTTGACAGAATTCTTTCAGCACTTCCAACATGTTGTTCCACTGCCTTCTGCCCTCTGTTGTTTCTGATGAGAAGTCAGTTACTAATCATACTGCTGTTTCCCTGTAGGTGGTAAGTCATTTTTCCTCTTGCTGTTTTTGATTTTGTCTTTGTTTTTGGCTTTTAATAGTTTGATTGTTATGTGTCTAGGTGAGAGTCTATTTGCACTTATCCTACTTAGGCATTATTGAACTTCTTGGATCTACAGATCAATGCATGCAGTGTTCCAGTTAGCTAGGGATGTGTGGAGAGCTTCTATGTCAAGTTTCTATAATTCTATCATTTCCAGGATCTTCTTGTCAAATTTCTGGATAGTTCCCCATTCTGTCACTCAGCCCAACTAGCAATGCAACTTCAAACTATCAGTACTGTTCCCTATTTGTTCGCTACTTTTACTGACAATACTCCTGGGCACAGACATTCCTCCTTCTATCCCAAATCAAATCCTTTCTAGCATCAAAGCTACTGATATGCACAGGTTGCCCCACACTGACAGCACTACAGGGTCACAAGTTAGCTGGCAGGATGGGAATAGTTCCAGACAATAATATAGTAGACTCCTTATGTTTTTACCCAAAGTTCAGCAGCTTTTCATGAATATATATTTTTAAATTTTCTGTTTGCCTTTGGTTAACTTCTAGAGCCCTGAAATACTTATTTTTGAATAACTTTGCCCAGTTTTTTTATTGCTGGTGGTTGGGGGAAGGGGGAGAGATTTGCCTTCCTCATCTTTGTGCTCTACTCAGATGCTCTGTCTGTGCATGCATTTTTATTTTATTTTTATATTTTTTGAGACAGAGTCTCACTTGATCACCCAGGCTGGAGTGCAGTGGCACAATCTCAGCTCACTGCAACCTCCGCCTCCCAGGTTCAAGCTATTCTTCTGCCTCAGCCTCCCAAGAAGCTGGGACTACAGACATGCACCACCATGCCTGGCCAATTTTTTTGTATCTTTTTTTTTTTTTTTTTAAAGTAGAGGTGAGGTTTCACCATGTTGGTCAGGCTGGTCTCAAACTCCTGACCTCAAATGATCTGCCCACCTCAGCATCACAACATGCTGGGATTACAGGTGTGAGCCACTGCACCTGGCCTGGTACATGCATTTTTGACAGTTTTGATACAGAGAGATAAATTGCTTTCCAGAAACATTATGCCAATTTATGCTCCTATCAGTAGTATATGAGAGCTTCAGTTTCCCTATACATTTTCCAGGATTGGATAATAGCATTAAATGAATATATTGTACTTTATAGGTAAAAAAAAGTATTACATTGTGGATTTAATTTCAATTTCTCTAATTACAATTACTTTAAGGATCTTACTTAAGAATAGGATGAGATGATGTTATATGTGTTAAACTTCCCCTGGATATAAAATTTTTCTATAGAAATGCAAGGCATGAATTACTGTCTTGCAATACTTAGATTTTGACCACAAGCCAAAATAGTTCTCATGTTTGAGATACTTAGGATAAGTCCAGAAAGAGCTCTACTTTACATATGGAGAACTCAGAGTTGAATACATGTATCATATTCTCCTGTAGGGAATACCAGTGATGATGTTCCAGCAAACCAATCTTCAAGATTAAAATAATTTCTCAATAAATATAGGAACTGCAGGATTTAAAGGAAAATTGGTGGAGAGGAGACAAACCACAACTCTATGTAACAGCTCAGTGTTTGTGGATAAGTTCTAATATGGTTTTAAATATCTGAGAATGTCAAGACAACAGTTTTATGACAGTTTCCTGAGACTTTCCAGGAATTATATATAAAATTCAGCATTTCCTCTGAAGGGAACCAGGATCTAAGAAGGAAAATCCATTGCAAGTCCATAAAACCCAGGATATGAAGGCATGGACTTGTTTTTCTCTTGATAACATAATACATAATTGATTGTAGAAAACATACAAAATTCATATATGCAGAAGAACACAAATTCTACTCATTTTCTTACCACCCAAAGATAACCCCTGATATAACTCTGTGGATAGCCTTCTTGGTTTTAAACATGGGAAAGATAAAAAGAGGAAGAGATATTTTATAATCTATGTGAGTCTTTGTTTTTAAACTCTTGCACTTCTTCTAAGCCTTTTGATGCTACTTCAATTGGAAGAGGAGGCTGCCAAGAAGTCAGAACAGTGGAACCTGAGCGAAGATATCAGAATCAATTTTTAAAGCCCACGAGGTAAGAAGCTGATGAGGAATCCATCCACAACCAGGTAACAGGACTTTTATTATAATATCTGAAAAGGCAATGTTACCATCTGTCTTAGGAGGTGGGAAGTGAACAAAGAATCATGACAGTGTGCTAAAGCAGTACTTCTCAAACAACCAGTGGTGATGGATGAGTTTCAAATTTCCAACCCATCCTGGACTGATGCTTTTGTGAAATATAAAACCACGCATTTGGGTATCACTGTAATTTCAAATTGCTGTAAACTACTCTAAATTTCTGTACTTATTGCAGACTTATAGTAAATGCTTGTAAGTCACCATAGGCCCATGGATCCCATATTGGGTAGGGCTGTACTAAAATACTTGTCTTGTTTCAGGGACAAATTAGTTATCAATAGAGATTAAGACAGTAATATGCTAGTCAATGTTTAACAATTGGTTCTCTGAAGTGGGGATGAGAGGTTAAGCCAGCTGGGCTTCCTGGGTGGAACAGGGACTTGGAGAACTTTTCTGTCTAGCTAAAGGTTTGTAAAGGCACCAATCAGCACTCTGTGTCTAGCGAAAGTTTTGTAAATGTACAATCAGCTCTCTGTAAAAATGGACCAGTCGGCATTCTGTAAAAGGGACTAATCAGTAGGATGTGGGCGGGGCCAAATAAGGGAATAAAAACTGGGCACCTGACCAGCAGCAGCAACCCACTCGAGTCCCTTTCCACACTGTGGAAACTTTGTTCTTTCGCTCTTCACAATAAATCTTGCTGCTGCTCACTCTTTGTGTCTGCACTACCTTTATGAGCTGTAACACTCACCACGAGGGTCTGCAGCTTCATTCCTGAAGTCAGCGAGACCACAAACCCACCGGAAGGAAGAAACTCCAGAAACATCTGAACATCTGAAGGAACAAACTCTGGACACACCATCCTTAAGAACTGTAACACTCACCATGAGGGTCCACGGCTTCATTCTTGAAGTCAGCAAGACCAAGAACCCACCAGAAGGAACCAATTCCGGACACATTTTGGCAAACATGAAGGGACTATCGACTAATGTCCAGCAGTGAGCACCACTGGACCCCTTTTGCTTGCTATTCTGTCCTATTTTTCCTCAGAATTCGGGGGCTGAATACTGGGCACCTGTCGGCCAGTTAAAAGTGACTAGCACAGCCGCTGGACTAAAGACACGGGTGTCAGGCTTTCTGGGAAAGGGCTAACAATCCCTGACTCTTCGGAGTTGGGAGCATTGGTTTGCCTGGAACCAGCTTCCACTTTTCTTGTACTTCTGGGCTGAGCCGAGGGTCAACAGAGAGGAAAGCCACTCAGCTCCGGGGTCTTGACAGCAAGTCGGTTGACCCTGCAGCCATGAGTGGAACTCTCAAAATCATGTCACCTAAGCGAGACTCGCCCATCTATCCTATCTATCCTGACACTTGCCTCCTGGGTCCTAATGCCTGTCAGACAAACTTCCTCTTGCCTCTCTTCTCCGAGGCTGGTTCCGCTTCTAAAAACCACTCCCTGTCTCTGGTGCTTTTCTATTTTCTCCTATAAGAATGATTTCTAGTGTAAACCTCAGGACTCTGTTACCTTCTTTAGGCACCTGGACTCGCTAATCAGAAAAACATAATTTTTGCCCAAAGCCCCATTGGGGCAGGGGACTATCTGGAATTTTAGGATCCCTCCTCAGAGTAGCAGGCCTAACACAAGCTATTTCTGAAGCTAGGATATGGGGAGCTTCAGAAATGGTATCTTTCCTATTCAGATAAGTGAGGACAAAAGGCACCATTCTTCCAACTCTGGAGGTCCCTTTCCTCCCTCAGTGTATGGCCCTTCACTTCATTTTTGGTGCATAACATCTTTATTAGACAAGGGTAAGTCCCAATACTAACAGGAGAATGCTTAGGACTCTAACAGGTTTTTGAGAATGCGTCAGTAGGGGCCACTAAATCTGACCTTCCTTAGTCCTCCTTGTGGTCTAGAAGGAAAACTAGTGTTTCTGCTGCTGTGTTGGTGAGTGAAACTATTCCGATCAGCAGGGTCCAGGGACCGTGGTGGGTTCTTGGGTAAGAGGTGTTTCTGCTGCTGCGTTGGTGAGCACAACTATTCTGATCAGCAGGGTCCAGGGACCATTGCGGGTTCCTAGGTAAGAGGTATTTCTGCTGCTGCGTTGGTGAGCATGACTATTCTGATTATCAGGATCCAGGGACCATTGCAGGTTCTTGGGCAGGGGGAGAAACCAAACAAACCAAAACCATGGATGGTTTTTTTCTTTCAGATGGGAAACACTTAGGCATCAATAGGCTCACCCTTGAAACGCATCCTAAGCCATTGGGCCCAATTTGACCTGCAAACCCTGAAAAAGAGGTGGCTCATTTTTTCTGCACTATGTCCTGGCCCCAATATTCTCTCTCTGATGGGGAAAAATGGCCTGAGGGAAGTATAAATTACAATACTATCCCGCAGCTTGATCTTTTCTGTAAGATGGAAGGCAAATGGAGTGAAATACCTTATGTCCAAGCCTTCTTTTCATCAAAGGAGAATCCACAACTATGCAAAGCTTGCAATTTACACCCCACAGGAGGACCTCTCAGCTTATCCTACCCTCCCTATAGCTCCCCTTCCTATTAATGATAAGCCTCCTCTAATCTCCCCAGCCCAGAAGGAAATAAGCAAAGAAATCTCCAAAGGATCACAAAACCCCCTGGGCTATCAGTTATGTCCCCTTCAAGCTGTAGGGGGAGGGTAATTTGGCCCAACCCAGGTACATGTTCCCTTCTCCCTCTTTGATATAAAGCAGATCAAGGCAGACCTGGGGAAGTTTTCAGATGATCCTGATAGGTGCATAGAGATGTCCTACAGGGTCTAGGGCAAACCTTCTATCTCACTTGGAGAGATGTCATGCTATTGTTAGATCAAACCCTGGTCTTTAATGAAAAGAATGTGGCTTTAGCTGTAGCCCGAGAATTTGGGGATACCTGGTATCTTAGTCAAGTAAATGATAGAATGACAGCCAAAGAAAGGGATAAATTCCCTACCGGTCAGCAAGCCATCCCCAGTATGGATCCCCACTGGGACCTCGACTCAGATCACAGGGACTGGAGTCATAAACATCTGTTGACCTGTGTTCTAGAATGACTAAGGAGAATTAGGAAAAAGCCCATGAATTATTCAATGATGTCCACCATAACTTAGAGAAAGGAAGATCCATCTGTCTTCCTCGATCGGCTATAGGAGGCCTGAAGAAAATATACTCCCCTGTCACCTGACTCACTCGAGGGTCAATTGATTCTAAAAGATAAGTTTATTGAATCAATATCATGAAAATGACCATACTGCCCAAGGTAATTTATAGATTCAATGCCATTCCCATCAAGCTACCAATGACTTTCTTCACAGAATTGGAAAAAACTACTTTAAAGTTCATATGGAACCAAAAAAAGAGCCCACATTGCCAAGATAATCCTAAGCCAAAAGAATAAAGCTGGAGGCATCATGCTACCTACTTCAAACTATACTACAAGGCTACAGTAACCAAAACAACATGGTACTGGTACCAAAACAGAGATATAGACCAATGGGACAGAACAGAGCCCTCAAAAATAATACCACACATCTACAACTATCTGATCTTTGACAAACCTGACAAAAACAAGAAATGGGGAAAGGATCCCCTATTTAATAAATGGTGCTGGGAAAACCGGCTAGCCATATGTAGAAAACTGAAACTGGATACCTTCCTTACACCTTATACAAAAATTAATTCAAGACTTAAACGTTAGACCTAAAACTATAAAAACTCTAGAATAAAAACTAGGCAACACCATTCAGGACATAGGCACGGGCAAGGACTTCATGTCTAAAACACCAAAAGCAATGGCAACAAAAGCCAAAATTGACAAATGGGATCTAATTAAACTAAAGAAATTCTGCACAGCAAAAGAAACTACCATCAGAGTGAACAGGCAACCTACAGAATGGGAGAAAATTTTTACAATCTACCCATCTGACAAAGGGCTAATATCCAGAATTTACAAAGAACTTAAACAAATTTACAAGAAAAAATCAAACAACCCCATCAAAAAGTGGGTGAAGGATATGAACAGACACATCTCAAAAGAAGACACTTATGCAGCCAACGGACACATGAAAAAATGCTCATCATCACTGGCCATCAGAGAAATGCAAATCAAAACCACAATGAGATACCATCTCACACCAGTTAGAATGGCAATCATTAAAAAGTCAGGAAACAACAGGTGCTGGAGAGGATGTGGAGAAATAGGAACACTTTTACACTGTTGGTGGGACTGGAAACTAGTTCAACCATGGTGGAAGACAGTGTGGTGATTCCTCAAGGATCTAGAACTAGAAATACCATTTGACCCAGCCTTCCCATTACTGGGTATATACCCAAAGGATTATAAATCATGCTGCTATAAAGGCACATGCACACATATGTTTATTGCTGCACTATTCACAATACTAAAGACTTAGAACCAACCCAAATGTCCATCAGCGATAGACTGGATTAAGAAAATGTGGCACATATACACCATGGAATACTATGCAGCCATAAAAAAGAATGAGTTCATGTCCTTTGCAGGGGCATGGATGAAGCTGGAAACCATCATTCTGAGCAAACTATCACAAGAACAGAAAACCAAACACCGCATGTTCTCACTCATAGGTGGGAATTGAACAATGAAAACACTCGAACATGGGATGGTGAACATTACACACCAGAGCCTGTTGTGGGGTGGGGGGAGGGGGGAGGGATAGCATTAGGAGATATACTTAACGTAAATGACGAGTTAATGGGTGCAGCACACCAACATGGCACATGTATGCATATGTAACAAACCTTCATGTTGTGCACATGTACCCTAGAACTTAAAGTATAATAATAATAAAAAGATACATTTATTACCCAATCAGAAGAAAGCTCCGAAGGTGAGCCCTGGGCCCTGAACAAAATCTGGAGGCATTATTAAACCTGGCAACCTCGGTGTTCTATAACAGGGACCAAGAGGAACAGGCCCAAAAGGAAAAGTGAGATCAGAGAAAGGCTGCAGCCTTAGTCATGGCCCTCAGACAAACACACCTTGGTGGTTCAGAGAGGACAGAAAATGGAGTAGGCCAATCACCTGGTAGGGCTTGTTATCAGTGTGATTTACAAGGACACTTTAAAAAAGATTGTCCATTAAGAAACAAGCCGCCCCCTCATCCACGTCCACTATGCCAAGGCACTCCCTGGAAGGCACACTGCCCCCGAGGGCAAAGGTTCTCTGGGCCAGAAGCCCCCAACCAGATGATCCAACAACAGGACTGAGTGTGCCTGGGGCAAGTGCCAGCTCATGTCATCACCCTCACTGATCCCTGGGTGCATTTAACCATTCAGGGCCAGGAAATTGACTTCCTCCTGGACACTGGCATGGCTTTCTCAGTGTTAATCTCCTGTCCCAGACAGCTGTCCTCAAGGTCCGTTACCATCCGAGGAATCCTGGGACAGCCTGTAACCAGATATTTCTCCCACCTCCTCAGTTGTAATTGGGAGACTTTGCTACAGATATTAAGGTGGCAAGAGTGGAATCTTGGATTCACCACACCTGAGTTAAATTTTGGACACCCCCTGAGGAACCTGTGGGACCATCAGCTCAGGAGTCCCAAGATCAACCAGACCAGCCTCGATACACCTGCGAACCATTGGAGGACTTGCATCTCCTATTTTGGAAGGAAACATCCCAGACTAAAAAGGCTTCTACCATGATCCTGAGGAAAAACTCCTTCCTCCTTAAAAAAGGTAAGTGAAAACCTACGTAATCTTTATCTTTAACACCTCTCCTTGCCCCTTTGATGGAATCCTTTTACTATTTCATCATATTATTAAGCAGCATACTAACCATACTCTTTGTGATAGGACTATATACTGTAGCTCCTGCCGGGATGAAAATCCTAATCACATCAGCCTTCTTTCTATCTTCCTTCCTTCTGATAGAAATTTACTCCTACCTTTAAGTCAGACTGGATAAAATGATCTTGTCTTCCAGAGTGCCCTCTTTACCTTCCTATTTACTCTTTGCCTATCTATCCCTCCTACTTCCTTGGATACCTTATACAATCACCCCTCCCCTTCCACTAGCTCCCTATTACCTCTACAAGACTCTCAACTTAACCAACTCTCTGTGAAAGCAGTCCAATCCTTCCCTGGCAAATGACTGTTGACTTTGTATCTCTCTGTCAACCTCTGCTTATGTTGCCACTCCCATTCCAGCAAAAAATTGGGTCTTTACCAACTTAACCTATGACCCTTGTTATGAAGCAAAAGACCCTTTCTGACTTCTAAATATGCAATCATTAGCTGACTTCCCCATCTCTGATAGGACCAAGAATACCCTAACAGGAGGTACAATCCAACTTTTACATTCTTACATTTCCAACTTCACCTATTACACAAGCAATGAAAAGCCCATGTACGGCCCTGTAACTATGAATACCATCTTAACTTTCCAAGCCCCTTTATGCATCCAATGCAACCTGTTATCAGGCCTGCCTCTGGGGCACCTACTACCCCACCAGTGTAATTACACCCTACAGTTTCAAGCACCAACTGATCATAGTAACTTCCGAGTCACCCAAACAGCTTCATTCGGATGGCTTATCCACTTCTCAGGGCCCCCAAAAATCATCACCTCCTTCCTGCTTAACAAACAGTCAGGTTTTGTAATGGCAAACATACTCCCTACATGACCATTCACCCCTGGACTCCCTGCAGCAGTGCCCCGACCACTAGTGAATGCCTTCTCATCCCCTTTTTCAATCACTGTCTTGAATGGTTCCTAGTAGATACAAAACGATTTTTTTCTCCAGTGGGAGAATAGAACACAGGGAGCCACTCAGTTTGCTCCCAACACCCACTTCCAGTCACTCACCAGAGCTACCTTGGCAAGTACTCTAGGAGTGTGAGAAAATCAAAACAACAAATTCACACACCTTTTTTTAACACACACAACCAGTTCTCTCCACCCAGCCAAGGTATATTCTTCTTTTGTGGAACATTGACCTATGTCAATTAGTCTCCCCACTAACTGAACAGGCACTTGCACCTTAGTCTTTCTAAGTCCCAACATTAACATTGTCCCAGGAAATCAGACCCTATCAGTACTGCTCAAAGCTCAAGTCCATCAGTGTAGAGCCATACAACTAATACCTCTACTTATAGGGTTAGGAATGGCTACTGCTATAAGAACTGGAATAGCCAGTTTATCTACTTCATTATCATACTACCACATGCTCTCAAAGGATTTCTTAGACAGTTTACAAGAAATAACGAAATCTATTCTTACTCTACAATCCCACATAGACTCTTTGGCAGCAGTGACTCTCCAAAATTGCTGAGGCCTAGACCTCCTCGCTGCTGAGAAAGGACGACTCTGCACCTTCTTAGGGAAAGAGTGTTGTTTTTACACTAACCAGACAGTATGAGATGCCTCCCAGCATTTACAGGAAAAGCCTTCCAAAATCAGACAACGCCTTTCAAACTCTTACACCAACCTCTGGAGTTGGGCAACATGGCTTCTCCCCTTTCTAGGTCCTGGGGCAGCCATCTTGCTGTTACTCACCTTCAGGCCCTGTATTTTTAACCTCCTTGTCAAATTGTTTCCTCTAGAATTGAGGTCATCAAGCTACAGATGGTCTTACAAATGGAGCCCCCAATGAGCTCAGCTAATAACTTCTATCAAGGATCCCTGGATTGACCCACTGGCCCTTTCACTGTCCTAAAGAATTCCTCTCTGGAGGACATTACAACTTCAGGGCCCCTTCCTCACCCCTATCCAGCAGGAAGTAGCTAGAGTGGTCATTGCCCAATTCCCAACAGCAGTTGGGGTGTCCTGTTTAGAGGGAGGATTGAGAGGTGAAGCCAGCTGGACTTCCTGGGCAGAGTGGGGACTTAGAGAACTTTTCTGTCTAGTTTAAGGTTTGTAAACACACCAATCAGCACTCTGTAAAAATGCACCAATCAGTGCTCTGTGTCTAGCTAAAGGCTTGTAAATGCACCAATCAGCACTCTGTAAAAATGGACCAATCAGCATTCTGTAAAATGGACCAATCAGCACTCTATAAAATGGACCAATCAGCAGGACGTGGGTGGTGCCAAATAAGGGAATAAAAGCTGGCCACCCGAGCCAGCAGTGGCAACCTGCTTGGGTCCCTTTCCACTCTGTGGAAGCTTTGTTCTTTCGCTCTTCACAATAAATCTTGCTGCTGCTCACTCTTTGTGTCCACACTACCTTTATGAGCTGTAACACTCACCATGAAGGTCTGCGCTTCATTCCTGAAGTCAGCGAGACGACGAACCCACTGGAAGGAAGAAACTCCAGACACATCTGAACATCTGAAGGAAAAAATTCCAGACACACCATCTTTAAGAACTGTAACACTCACCGTGAGGGTCTGTGGCTTCATTCCTGAAGTCAGCAAGACCACAAACCCACAAGAAGGAAGAAACTCCGGACACATCTGAACATCTGAAGGAAGAAACTCCAGACACACCATCTTTAAGAACTGTAACACCACGAGTGTCCGTGGCTTCATTCTTGAAGTCAGCGAGACCAAGAACTCATGGGAAGGAACCAATTCCAGACACAGGGATAGCACTAGACAATTTCTATAGTGTAAATATTCTCCTGCTATGACAGAATTCCAGCTACTAAGAAACACAGAATACAATGAATGCTGAGTAAGATGTGCACAAGTTGTCTATAGTGCACTATTGTATTAAGAAACCTACAAATGGGTCTTAAGTTAATGGCAACTATCATAAGAACAAAAATGGAATATCTAACCTTTAAACCAGCAGACGAAAACTCAAATGGAAACTCACCTTATCCAATGGAAAGGAGGAAAAGAAAATAAAAGAAACATCCTTCTCTTGATTGGAGTATTTCTCAAATGCAACCTACCCCACTAATGCAGAAGCCAGATCTCACTTTTCCAGCTTTCTTAGCAGGGTAGGTGCAGGCATGTGATGAAAGAAAGGTCAGCCAGTCAATCAGACGGCTTCCCTCGGGATTTCTATTTGGGAGAGGGCATCCTGAGGAAGCTTCATTTGAGCTGAGGTGATGAGGATAATCAAGTCTTGGCAAGTAGCAGTAAGGGGATACTCAAGACTGTTTGGCGAGAGCTATAGAGTATGGGTGAGTAGTGGCTGCACTGGAGGATTCCCCAAGGGTGGCATTTGAGGACTGACACCCTAACCCACTGGGAGAGTCTATGAGATTCCTAATATCCTTAACAAATTCTCTTTTCTGCTTAAGCTACGTAAACAAGTGTGAACCCTAAAGAGTAAATCCTTCCAATGGATCCCCAAGTGGCTAACTGGGCCTAAATTTTAAATAGAACCAAGCAGTCATTTGCTGACTAGAAGTCACACACATACTCTGTAACGAAAACCGACACCTCTATTTAACTGTGGGACTTTCAGAGCTCATCTGAACCAACTAATCAGAGCTCAACTGAATCAACCAATCAGGTCTAATACAACCAATCAGGTCTCAGCTATATCAACCAATCAGGACTCAGCTATATTGACCAATCAGAACTAAGTTAGCTTGACTTCTTCAAATACATAAAACAGACTTGATTGGGAACCTGGGTGGGAACTTTCACTATAAAACGCCGATCCTCCCTTTGTTCTCTGAAATGCATCTTCATTTTAAACAGTTTGCTCCCTGGTTTGCAAACTGTTCACTGATACAAAGTTTCTTTCCTCCAGATTCCTTTTCTGAGAACTTCTGTTCACAGCTATTAACCATAGATTCCTTTGTTTGTAATTAAGAACAATGATTGATACAACACCTGCACCTCATTTTAAAAATAACATCTTTGTTGAGATATGATTCATATAGTACACAACTGACCTAATTAAAATATACAATCAATTGTTTTTAGTATAGTCACAAAATTGTGCAACCATCACCCCAATCAATTTTGCAATTTCATCACCCCTAAAAGAACCTCCATATCCATTAACAGTTACTCTATATTTTCCCCCCAACATCTGGCACCCCATTCCAACCCCAGCCGTAGGTAACCACTAAACTACTTTCTGTGTCTATTTGTCTATTCTTGGTATTTCATACAGATAGAATAATAGAGTCTTTTGTGACTGGATTCTTTCACTTAACCTCAAGTTTTCAAGTTTCATCCGTTTTGTAGTATGTATCATATTTCATTTCTTTTTATTGCTGAAAAATATTCCGTTGTATGAATATTCCTCATTTCATTATCCATTCTTCAGTTGAGCATTTGGGTTGTTTTACTATTGTGAATAATGTTGCTATAAACATTTGTGTACAAAGTGGGTTTTTTTGTGGACATATGTTTTCATTTATCCTGGGTATATACCTAGGAGTAGAATTGATGGATTATACAATAACTCCATGTTTAACCTTTTGAGCAAAAGGTAGACTGTTTTTCAAAGTGGCTGCACCTGTAGCCCCAGCTACTTGGGAGGGTGAGACAGGAGGATTGCTTGAGTAGTCCCCAAGGAATATGAGGCTGCAGTGAGCTGTGATTGTGCCCCTGCATTGCAACCTGGGTGAGAGTGAGACCCTGCCTCTGAAAAACAAGCAAACAGAAACAAAAAAACAAAAAATTCCTCTTGTTATGAATAATAGTATTTTTCCTATAAGGAAGCAGATATCAACTGTGTGAGCCAGAATATTCTAATAATAAAGCTGAAATGAACTATTTTATCAGATGGGGAGCTTCTAATCACTACAAATATCAAGATTAGGCAATTGGACTGACCATCTGTGAGGATGTTATTCTCTCATTTACCCATCCATCCATTCATTCATTCTTTGCTCCAAGAAAACATTTAAGAGTCTTATAGGAATTCATAATATACCAGAAGAGAACACAAATTGGAAGAAGCAAGAAAAAAATCTTTCGGGTTAGAGATGTAAGACGAAGTCAGGAGTTAAGCAAACAGAAAAGAGCCTGTCTTACCAGCTAAGTGTAACACGTTTGAGTTTTCCAGCAGTCAAATTTGGCTTTGAGTTTTTCAGCAGTCAAGGCCAAGAGGGAGACTTGCTCAGGTTTGCAATTTACAGTGTCCATTAGGCACAATTCTTCTTGATTCTAGGACCAGAAAGAAATGTCTCCTGATCCCAGTCCTACGAAAGTCACTGCTTTATGTTAAGGTATTTCTGTTTTTGGTTCCCCTTTGGGCTTTTAGTCATTTTGCTAACTACCTTCTCTCTCACTTTGGTTGGAACTTGGGAAGGCTGGAGGCTCTGAAGTTGAGAGCTGTTGCCCCACACGTGAAAATAATAAAAATGCCACCTTTCTTGAGTCCTACTGCTTAAGTCCTCCTTGAATTGATTCTTTCAATGATGCATTGTGAATAATAACCACAACTGCCATCTACTGAGTAGTCAGGCACTTTTCCATCTTGATCTCTTCTTCACAACTAAACCAGATAGCATTTTGCTATTTTATAAATGAGCAAACAGACACAGAGTAAATGATCCGTTAATACAAAAAATTAGCCAGGCACGGTGGTGTACACCTGTAGTCCCAGCTACTTGGGAGGCTGAGATGGGAGAATCACTTGAACCCAGAGGTTGCCATGAGCCGAGATTGCTCCACTGCACTCCAGCCTGGGTGACAGAGGGAAACACTGTCTCTAAATAAATAAATAAATAAATAAATAATTACAGAACTGGTAAGCAACAGAGCCGGGATTCAAATCCAGGTCTGCCAGCTTCCTTAGCCTGTCTTCTTTCAATACAATCCCATTGCTGTTTCTAACTTTTTTTCCTGATGATAGTATTAATTACTTTTGAACATCTTAGATTCTTATCTGAAGATTTCCATTTAATTAGACTAAAGGTTAATCTGCTCTTACAGAAAGACTCAAAACCCAGCTGCTTAAACTGTGGAGGATTGTTTTTCTCTCTCATGTGAAAGTCCATGGCTGAGTGGTCCAGGCTTGCAGGAAGGCTCTGCCACTTATGATGTGGCTTGCTAGGGAACTCCACTTGTCACCGGCGATCAGTTGGTGAAAAGTGGGAGAAAGAGTCAAGGACAGGCATATTTAAGAAAATAATGGTAAAGAGGCTGGGTGTGGGATAGGGCCAGGGGTGGGGGCACAGCTGTATTCCCAGCACTTTGGGAGGCCGGGGGGCGTGGGGTGGGGGGGCGGATCACTTGAAGTTGGGAGTTTGAGACCAGTCTGGCTAACATGGAAAAATCCCGTCTCTACTAAAAATACAAAAATTAGCCAGGGTGGTGGCACATGCCTGTAATCCCAGCTACCTGGGAGGCTGAGGCAGGACAATCAATTGAACCCGGGGGGAGGAGGTTGCAGTGAGCCAAGATCACGCCATTCTACTCCAGCCTGGGCGACAGAACAAGACTCTATGTCAAAAAAAAAAAAAAAAAGAATAAAAGAGAAAAGAAAATAATGCTGAAGTTGCACATGTCACTACTGTTCATATCCCATTGTGCTGATGTTAGCAAGTAATTAATATTGATGTGTTATTTGGATCAGGGTAACTCTGTATTCATTAAAGGAAAATGGGCAAATCATCTCTGAAGAGTGGTTAACAGGCTGCATCATAATCTCCCTAGGAACAGTTCTGTTCTTAACAATTCTGAGTTTTATTTTGAATCAGTATTCACCCAGCAGTGGTCAGACTGAGAAACAGATTGTTATCTCTCGCTTTTTCCAAGTTCTCTTCCTTTTCATGTTTTCTCTCTGCTTCCTAAAGCAAAGCCGTTATTCACATAGAAATCAGGAGCTAGAAAAGGCTTTGTGATTTTACTGGTGAGGAAACAGATTCAGAGCAAGTGACTTGTCCAGGGTCACACAAGTAGCTAGTAGCAGAGGTCGGACCTGTGTGTCTTGGTTTTACCCCGCCACATAGATGTAAGTCCACCTTCCCACCTTAAGTCTTTTTTTTTTTTTTTTTTTTTTTTTTTTGCCATTTTCCCAGTTGAGGGCAATGGCAACAAAATGAACAACACATCTGGAAATGGAAGCTCCTAAGTTGCCCTTGGAAAATTGTTGTTGTTGTTGTTGTTGTTTGAGATGGAGTCTCCGCTCTGTCATCCAGGCTGGAGTGCAGTCGTGCCATCTCAGTTCACTGCAACCTCCACCTCCTGCATTCAAGCGATTCTGCTGCCTCAGCCTCACTAGTAGCAGGGATTACAAGCATGCACCACCACACCCGGTTAATTTTTGTATTTTTAGTAGAAATGGAGTTTCACCATGTTGCCCAGGCTGGTCTTGAACTCCTGACCTCAAGTGATCCACTGGCCTCGACCTCCCAAAGTGCTAGGATTACAGGCATGAGCCACCATGCCAGGAGGAAAATTGTTGACAGTGAAATGAATCAAAACCCCAACAAATCCTTCCACCTTAGATAAAGCACAGTGATGCTCATTTGAAAACTGAAAGAAGCTCTCCCAAAAGACCTCCTAGTCATTTCCAGGCTTCCTATGAATCTCCCTGACACCCTGAAGATACCCCTCCGTTTTGTCTCTTTTAATTGATGTAAAGTGTTAATGCATCTGAAATTCCTGGTCTTGTTAGCACCATGAGAATCTAGGATAACATACACCTTGCTTTTTCTCTTTTTCTTTCTTCTTTGTGCAGTTCAAATTCAATGCTGCTTGAGGGGATGAAGGAATTCCATGAGCTCTAGGGCCTGGACAAATTCGCCCCTCAATAGCATTGCAATCAGATGGGCAGTCTTCAGCTGGCCTGCTCAGCCTGATTTTACAAAGGCTGGGTTTCCTCAATGAAGAGGGAGGGAGAGATACAGAGTGTCCTAGTGTATGTGGGATGGATATCCAGTTATAGGGGGTTGTCTGTGTAGGGGGTGTAAGCATAAGGGGATATGGATATGGAGAGTTTGAGGGGTGTGATATGGGGGTGTGAACTGTATGTTGGGAAGGGAAGAAAAGAAGAAAAGATTAAGAGGATAAAGAAAAAGAGGAAGATTTATAGAATGTGTGTTGGCTAACGAAGCAAGCTTAAGGAGAATACAAGACGGTGTGAAAGTGAGAAAGAGAATATTAGAATGTGTGCGAGGGAAAGAAGGAGGATAAGCACAGGTGGGAGAACGCTTGCTGCGGAGAAGAGTGATTTAGAGCAAATCTCGACTGGGCGTGATGGCTCACACCTGTAATCCCAGCACTTTGGGAGGCTGAGGTGGGAGGATCACCTGAGGTCAGGGGTTTGAGACCAGCCTGGCCAACATGGTGAAACCCTGTTTCTACTAAAAAGTACAAAATTTAGCTGGGCGTGGTGGTGCACGCCTCTATTCCCAGCTACTTGAGAGGCTCCAGCCTGGCGGCAATAATGAAACTCTGTCTCAAAAGAAAAAGAAAAAAATAAAGGAGCAAATCTTCCTTTATCCTGGGCAGCTGCCCACCTGTCCATCAATCAGTCAGTGGGCAAGCAGTGGTGTCAAGGCTGTAGGAATTTCAGATGTATGGAGGTCACCGTCCCAGCACAAGGAGCTTATAAGGAGATGGAGAGATTCAGGAGAAAAATTTAAGAGCCCCAACACAGTGGCGGGGTGGCGGGGAGTGAAAACCAGTAACAGCTGTGGGGAGAAAAATTGCTATATGTTAGTCTTTGGGGGTGAGGAGTAGAGAGGGAAGAGAACTGTAGTCCATTTGAAGTGGACTAGTCCAGTTCTTGCTGAACTCAGGAGTTCCACAAGAGGAAACCCATTAAATAAATTATAATAGTCTGCCCTATAATGTACCACCAGGAATGACATAGATGTCTACTGATTGACTTGGAAATAGATTCACAATTTATTATGAAGCAGGGAAAAAAGGAGATCGTGAAACAGTACCCACAGTATGATGCAATTGTATTTTGAATATCATATATTTAAATATAGGAAAAATCTGGGTGATACACATACATATCTGATATTTATGAAATATTAAAAGACATAAAAATATGTAACTACACATACATAAAATAACAGTGGTTATTTGGGGATGGTGGGATCTTTGTTTGTTTGTTTATTTATTTATTTTGAGACAGAGCCTCACTGCTGCCAGGCTGGAGTGCAGTGGTGCAATCTCAGCTCACTGCAACCTCCGCTTTCCACGTTACAAGCAATACTCCTGCCTCAGCCTCCCAAGTAACTGGGATTACAGGTGCCTCCCACCACGCCCAGCTAATTTTTTGTATTTTTAGTAGAGATGGGGTTTCATCATGTTGGTCAGGCTGGTCTCAAACTCCCGATCTCAAGTAAAACACCCACCTTGGCCTCCCAAAGTGCCGGGATTACAGGTGGAAGCCACATGCCCGGTCTCCCCACAGCTGTTACTGGTTTTCACTTTCCCCTCTGTGTTGGGGCTGTTACGTTTTTCTCCTGAATCTCTCCATCTCCTTATAAGCTCCTTGTGCTGGGACCTCAGTACATCTGAAATTCCTACAGCCTTGACACCACTGGAGATCAAGACCAGCCTAACATGGTGAAACCTGGTCTCTACTAAAATACAAAAAATGAGCCGGGCGTGGTGGCGCACGCCTATAATCCCAGCTACTCGGGAGGCTAAGACAGAATTGCTTGAACCCAGGAGGCAGAGGTTGCAGTGAGCCAAGATCGCGCCACCGCACTCCAGCCTGGTGACAGAGCAAGACTCAGTCTCAAAAACAACAACAAAAAAATGGCCAGGTGCAGTGGCTCATGCCTGTAATCCCAGCACTTTGGGAGGCTGAGGCGTGCGGATCACGAGGTCAGGAGGTCAAGACCATCCTGGCTAACATGGTGAAACCCCGTCTCTACTGAAAACACAAAAAATTAGCTGGGTGTGGTGGCGCGTGCGTGTAATCCCAGCTACTCAGGAGTCTGAGGCAGGAGAATTGCTTGAACCCAGGAGGCGGAGGTTGCAGTGAGCCAAGATTGCTCCACTACACTCCAGCCTGGGTGACAGAGCAAGATTCCATCTCAAAAAATAAAACAAAAAAAACAAAACAAATTAGCCAAACGTGGTGGTGTGCATCTGTAGTCCCAGCTACTCTTGAGGCTGAGGTGGAAGGATGGCTTGAGCCCAGGCGTTGGAGGCTGTAGTGAGCCATGATCCAGCTGATCCTTGGGAAGACGCCTCCTCACCCTGTAAAGAGTTGGGCCCACTAGGATGTGCCATTCCCAACCACCCATCCCCCATCCCGGGAGGAGGAGGGGGCGGGAGGAGGAGAAGGAGCAGGGAGAGGAGGAAGTAGTGGGGTTTCCGTCCAGGATACCCCCGTCGTGTCCCCAAGAAGCAGAGCTGAGCCAGGCCTCCAGGAGAACAAGAACAATGCTCTCCTGCACAGACGGACCCTGAAGACGACCTTGCCCTGCTCCATGTGACACCTAGATTGGAAATTCTTGTGGAGAAAACATAGAGAGCATGTTCCTGGCAGCTGACTAATGGGATTCATGGACCCAATTCATTCTTTGAAAGTTTGGATATGAGGTTTGCTCATACTGCTGGGGCCACCTAACAAGTGGTTGCTACTAGCCCCCAAATCTGGCACACCAGAGGGCTGGAATCGGGGGAGACTATGAAAATACTCTTTGGATCTAACACAGATTGCAAAAGGTGGACTTGGACATGGACTGTTCCTGTTCAAGATGATCACAGGCCTTGCTTCTCCATACAGGCGAGTTTTTATAAACCACACATATCGAATAGAAAAATAAGCCCGACTATTTAAAACATAATTGCTGACAGCTGCTTCTGCTCACAAACAGTGATATAATTTCTCACTAGAGAAGATTTTTTTTTTTTTTTGTTTAGCAAAATTCAATTTAATTAGGTGCTTGGGCAAGAACCCCTCCCTTTGCCCGCCACCCCACCAGGGGGATAGTTGAGAAAGTGACCAGAAAACAGAGCTAAACTCTGATAGGAAATAAATAGAAACTTTTTGGTTCAGAAAAGGGAAGAGCGTTTTAAAAATCAGTGAAATGGAGCCTGGGCATGGTGCCTTATGCCTATAATCCAAGCACTTAGGGAGGCCAAGGTGGGAAGATCGTTTGAGACCAGAAGTTCAAGACCAACCTGGGCAACATAGCAAGACCACGTCTCTACAAAAGTTAAAAAAATTAGCCAGGTGTGTGGTGGTGGGCATCTGTAGTCCCAGCTACTCAAGAGTCTGAGGTGGGAGGATTGCTTGAACCCAGGAGTTGGAGGCTGCAGTGAGCTGTGATCCTACCACTGTTCTCCCACCAGGGCAACAGAGTGAGACTCTATAAAAAAAGAAAAAATTAAAAGTCAGTAACACAGCGGCAGGTGTTGAAGTTATGGAGAAACAGGGCCAGAAATGTTCCCCCATCTGAGATGGCTTAAGGACTACTAACACAGTTTTTACATATTCAGTGGGGTTTTGTGTATGTTTGTTTTTATCAGTTCTGAGACTCCATACCCCTCAATTACCCCATTCTGAAGAGCATTGTTCAAGTGAAAGATTGAAGTACCAATGGTTTAGGAATTGTGCTCTGGGTCAGACTGCCCAGTGAGATCCAGCTGTGCCACTTGGGGGCTCTATCACTTTGAATAGTGAGTTCTCTGACTTCTGGAAGCTTCAGTTCCCTTACCTGGAAAATGAGAATAGTGTTTGTGAAAATGAAATGAGATCAGCTGTATAAGGTACTTAGTACAGTGCTTGACTCATAGTAACTGCTTAGTAAATGTCAGTGGGGATGAAGGTGAAGAAGAAATGATGATGATAATAACAATAATGAAATAGCTACAGCTGTGTTCTATAGTTTCATCAGCTAGTATTTAATAACAACTGGAGAAACCATAGAAAAGAAGAGCTAGCTGAACACTGGACTTGGATGAATTAGTGCAGTGGTTCTCAAAGTGAAGCCCCTGGACCAGCAGCATCAGCATCACCTGAGAGCTGGTTAGAAATGCAGGTTCTGGGAGTTTGAGACCAGCCTGGGAACATGGTGAAACTCCATCTTTACTAAAAATACAAAAATTAACCAGATGTGGTAGTGCATGCCTGTGGTCCCAGCTACTTGGGAGGCTGAGGCAGGAGGATTACTTGAGATCATGCCACTGCACTTCAACCTTGGTGATAGTGTAAGACCATGTCCAAAAAAAAAAAAAAAAAAAAAAAGGAAATGCAGATTCTAAGCCCGAACCCAGATCCACTGAGTCGGAAACTCTGAGTGTGGGTTCAGTAATTGGTATTCTGCTCACAAACAGTGATGTAATTTCTCACTAGGGAAGATTTGTTCTCACTAGAGAACAAGCTTTCCAGGTATTTCTGATGCACACGTACATTTTGAGAACCACTAAATTAATGAATGCTGTTTTAATGCCTTGCAAAGAAGGGGCCTCACTGTCTGTGGGTTCATTTTTTTTTTTCATACTTGTTCAAATGTGAATAGTACAATCATTGCAATTTCATTGCATGTGGTTATAATTCAATATGTGGCGGTAGTGGTACATTTTATTCAGGTAAACAAAAATAGTACTTTAGTTTTCTAAAACTGATTTCGTCTTCCTCTGGAGTCCCCGGGGAAAGTCTCAGTTTACTTCATCCATTCAAAGTTCAAACTGCTATGGGGCTGTTTTTCCTCCTCCTACACCTCTATCCTAAGAAGGCATTTGTGCGCAAGGAAGAGCTGAGGTAGCCTCGTGGTGGCAGGGGAGAGGTCTTTGCACATGCTCAGTGGCCTCCCACATTGAGTACTGCTCACCCCACTAGGTTCACAGACCTGGCTCTGTTCTGAGGCTCTGGTCTCTGGCTGCTCTCACGTGGTCTCTTGGTGCCCTGGGCTGGTACCTGCTGCTGAAGCTGTGGTCCCTGTCACAGCTTTCCCCACTGCAGCCTTCTCATCTCAACCCCACTGCCCAGACCTTCTTGGAGTCTAGTGACTTGGACAGCAGATGAGAGCCAAGAATGCTTCAAGCCAGGAAGGAAGAAAGAGGAGGAATGCCTTTTGTAAGAAAGAACAAAACACCAATTTATCCCATAGCCTTTCACTGTACTTTCTTCCCTCCCTCTCTCCTTTCTTTTCTTTTTTCTTTAATGAAAAGCTAAAAGAGAAGACATATGTCTTGGAAATTGAGATTTAATGAAAACAGGGAACACTTTGGGAGGTCCTGGTTGCTATAATTGCTTAAATATTCAATGGAAGATTCTTCCCAAGAACTCAAGGTCTAGGTTATAGGACAAGACACATCAGGAATTAAATTTCTTTTTACTTTAGATAGAATAAAAATTAAAAGTCTCAGTAAATTTGGGTTTAACATAAAACCAGACCTTTTCTAATTATTGCAGGCCACAGTCTCTTTCTCTCCACTTCCTTCTAGAATATATACTATATTGAAAATGTCCACTTATTTAGCACTCTCATAGGCAGTGAAGGGTTATTCTTTAGTATTCATTTGTCGTAGTCTTGCTTGTGCTCCACCTCAGTTGTAAGTCGCTCAAGGACAAAGATTATAACATTCATAGTTGATAAGGACTTGGGAAGCTCCTGTGCAGCAGGTGTATTAGGTAGGATGGACTAGGTTATGCTACAGTCACAAATGACCTCAACATTCCTATGGCTTAACATAACAAATGTTCTTTTCTTTGCCTGCTAATTCTACATGTCCATTGGAGTCGCCAGGCAGCCTCTGCCCCACATAGACTCTCAGGATCCAGATAAACAGAGACTCCAATAGGACTTGTGCTCCACACTCTCCCCCAGTAGAGCAAGGGGCATGTGGCCAATTGTACACTGTCTCTTAAAACTTCTGCTCAGAAGTGACACATCGTTTCTGTTCACATTTCATGGGCCAAAGCAAGTCACATAGTCATACCTAACTTTAAATTGGAAAGGTACAATTCCATCATGTACCCAGAAGGAGAGCCAAAAATATTGGGGGAACAGTACTAATCATTACACCAGGCACTGTGTTGAGCATTCGATCCATATCTTTGCCTTTACAACTCCATGAGGGAGGAACTAGATTAGTCTCATTTTTTTTTTAATAGTATGGGAAACCAAGGTCACACATTTTGTAAATGGTAGAACAGGACGGGAGACTAGATCCGTTTGGTTCCAGTATCTGCACTCAAACCAAAAGACTATACTGCTCTTCGAGAACAGTGAGTTTTCTTTCATTGAGTTCACAGACTATGGAGGCACAGTGTTTAAATGTTTTATATGCTTTGTCTCATTTAATCCTCACAGCAACATGGTGAGCTGGATCCAATTATTAGCCCCTGCTAAGGGGATCCAAAGCTTAGCAAAGTTATGATCTCACAAGGAAACCTGGCCCTTATCTAACTCCAATGACTATTACCTTAATCTACACTATACGGCAGTGTTTCTCAGAGTGAATGTTCTTCATGAGAAGACTTTGGGGTACGCATTCAAATGCCAGTTCCTGGAGCCTATACTGAATCAGCTTTCTGGGGAGGGTTAGGAATGACAGCTGTGATGCTCACTAGAGTTTGATATTTATGATCCCGTTGTCAGTTTCAGCCCTGGTGGTCCCACTGCCCTAGCATAACCCCCTGCTCCTGGTGGCCACTCAGCAAATCAAAAACAAACAAAACCTCAGCCCATACCAGACCAGAAAAAGGTGATTATTTCTTCGCCATTCTGCCAACATTGACAGGAAAAGGTAAAGAAGTTAATACATTCAGCATCAGATTCCTGGACAAAAATCCCTGCCATCAACAGTTTTTAAAGACTTAAGGCAGTGAGGGTGGAGGAAAAATCAAAATTATTTCTCGCTGAAATTAACTCCACATTTAAGTCATAATTACAGAACTCGCTAGTGACCTGAAGCACAATCCAAAGATGTTAAGATTCTGTGAGTGTAGACGGCAAGGCTCCCTCTCCCTCCATAGCCTGCATGAAGGCAGCAGGACCCTGATGCTCTGAACACACAGAGGGCAGATCTGCTGTGTACAGCTGTGTGGGCCGAGTGGTTCAACCTCACAGTGGGGACACCATTCCCACAGCCCACAATATACCTGCATGAGGAGAGGACACAGATGTGAGGCAAGGGGCCTGGTTTCTGAACCAGTCTTAAGTATATACCTTTCCAGATGTTGTGGCTTGGTTGCATCTTAACCTTTCTGAACCTTTAAAATGCCATTATTTTGCAAGATGCATTACATGGGGATTTTACTGATTATCACAGTTAATAAATACTTTATATGCCCCAGGTCCTATTCTAAGTGCCTTAAATCATCTAAATTTCACAATAACCCTGTAAGGTAGGTACTAGTTTTATCCTCATTTTACAGAAGAGGAAATAGGCACAGAGAGGTTAAGTGACTTGTGCAAGGCCACCCAGCATATATTGTAGGGATAGGGTGTAAGCACAGGCAGTCTAGGTATCTAGCTCAATTATTTTTCTTTTTTTTTTTCTTTTTTTGTCATTATATGCTATTGACTCTATTCTATGGGACCTGAAGGCGGCAGCTATAAAAATGGAACATCTGGAATGAACTAGTTCAACTTACCCAGGGCTGGCCGGATCACACCCAGCAGAGGTGCTCAGTTCTGGGAGCTCTGCTTTAAAAGGGGTGTAGACAAATTGGAGCCTATCTAGAGGAAGCTGGTTAGTTAGGAAGGGGGCTGCAGCCTTGTCATCCGTAATCCTCATGCTTATCAAATGCCTGACAGAAGTGCTTTACCTGCCTAGCTTGTTTCATTTAAGCCTTTATAACATCCTCATGGAGTAAATCCTAAAATTAGTGCCATTTGATAAAGAAGCTGAGGCATGGAGCAGTTAAATGATCTGCCTCCATACAGCTAATAAGCATCAGGACCAGGGTGCAAACCCTGCAGTGTAAATCCAGTCTACTTTAAACCAGCGTTTCGCACACATCACTGAGGGGTTCTGTTAGAACGTAGACTCCGATTCAGTAGATCCAGGGTGGGGCCGAGACTCTGTACTTCTTACAGCTCCTAGGTGATGCTGCAGAACCACAGACCACACTGAGCAGTGAGACTTCCAGTCACTCTGCTTCACTACCCATAATATGAGCAGTGATGGGAGGAACCAAGGGTTTTCACCTCAAGGCAGCTCAGTAGGGTGGAGTTGAAGAACGTCATGGCTGTCCTCAAATATTTAAAGGGCCTCCATGTAGAAAGCAAATCAGACTTGACTTATAGAACCCCCAGGGACAGAATGACATGGATATATCTTTCTTTGCAGCCCCGACCTTTCCCTTGAGTTTCAGACTTCTATATCTAACTGCCTGCAGGACTAGCCCACTTGGCGTGTCCATCGGCAGCGCAAACTCCACATGTGCAGAAGCACCCATTGCCTTTCCCCCTATTTTCCATCTCACAGAAGCTGGAACCATCCTAGATCACACTTGGTCATCCCTACATCCAATCAGTCATGAAGACCTGTCCGCTTGACCTCTTATTTCTGGGTGCATCTTCTTTCTTTGTCTCTCTTGTGTTAGTTCAATCTTTTAGAGTTTTTTTTAACCTGGATTACTATTACAATTTTCACACCAGACTGCAATCTCATTTCTTTCTCCACACTTTGGCGGCCAGAATGATCTTTCTGAGGACCACAGCATCACAGAGCTCCTTGGTTCCATGCCCAGTCATGGCTCTCACTGTCTTCAGGGTAAAACCCACGCTCCTTAGAATGGCCACGCCTCCCCGGAGCTTGGTCTCTGTGGGTTTTCCTATATTCATTTCCTTTCCATCTTGCACACTAAGCTCAGTAATACCCAAGCATTTAGTGTTTTCCTCAACACCTTCCTTAGTTTCCTGCCTCTGGGCCTCAGCCAGGCTGGGCCACCTGCTGGGAAGATGTTTGCCTGCCTTTCTCACCCACAACTCATGGAGGGATTTCTCCTCTCAGAAGCCCTTACTGCCCCTCCTCTGGGTTCCCAAGGATGTACATTTTAACATAGCCTAACTACAGTATATTTAATGTATTAAACACTAATGTGCTAAATATGTTTGTCTCTCTCTTTTGAAAACATGTATCAACCAGCTGTTTGTTGTTGTTGTTGTTGTTTGTTTTACAGAAAGTCTCACTCTGTCACCCAGGCTGGAGTGCAGTGGCACGATCTCGGCTCACTTTAACCTCAGCCTCCCGGGTTCAAGGGATTCTTGTGCCTCAGCCTCCCGAGTAGCACAGATGTGCACCACCACATCTGGCTACCAACCAGCTGTCTTATTCAAAGGTGTGTCCCCACCATCTTATTACACAAATATTTGTTAATGTAAAATTGCTAATTTAAAAAGAAGCTTAGGCTTATCTCTGACTCCCCTTTCATTTTCACATGCACATCTAATCCAACACGTGCTGCCGGTTCTGCCTTTAAAATATATCCAGAATCCAACCACTTCTCACCCATTTACCCATTTTCTGCCTGGACAACAACTGCGGGTCTCCCTACCCGCTCTGTTCCCCACCCTCCTTCTGTTCTCACACAGCAGCCAGCGTCATGCTTTGAAAACATCAATCGGCTCCTGTCACCCCAGTGCGCAAAACACTCCAGTGGTTCTCCATCACGCTTGGAATAAAATCTGAAGTTCTTAACATGGCCCTCTAGGGGGCGTCAAGGATGGAGTCCGGAAGCTGGCAAATCCGAGAAAGAGTGTGAAGGCCATGATGGCTGGAGAATGGTGGAGACGGGTGAGAAAGGAAGGGAAATGAAGTCAGGGAAGAATGAAAAAGACGCCCCTCTATCCAAAATGTTCTTTTCCCCAGATATTCACAAGGTGCCCTCTCTTGCTCAGTCAGATCTCTACTCAAAGTCACCTCCCTAGGGTGGCATTCCCTGACCACACATGTTAAAATCATGCTCTTATCAATCCTCTTGCTGTAGCCAGATGCAGTGAGGCATGGCTGTAGTCCCAGCTGCTCAGGAGGCTGAAGCAGGAGGATTGCTTGATCCCAGGAATTCAAAGCTGTAGTGTGCCATGATCATGCTTGTGAATAGCCACTGCACTTCAGCCTGGGCAACATAATGTGACTAATCTCTATTTAAAAAAAAGTGAAAAGTAAAAAAAATTAAATCATCTCACCTTGTTTTCTTCATAGTAGGTAGTACTATGTCTTTAAATTATATAGTTTTTAAAATATTGTGTATCTTCCCTTTTGGAATTTAAGCTCCTTGGGCATAAGCACTTGATCTATCTTGTTCTCGGTTGTATCCAGGGCCTAGAACAATGGCTCATAGTAGGCATTCGATGAAGACTTCATGAATCTTTCATGAGCAAGACCAGTGAGTGGAAGCTCCAGGGAGACACTTTTCAGTTCATTAGGAGGAAAGACTTTCTGTCAGCGAAGCCTGAAGATGGAAAGAACTGGCTCTGGATGGGATAAATCCCCTGTTATGGAGAGGTTTAATTCACAGAAAGGCTGGACAACCATCTCATGGGTGTGCATATGGGTTTAGAGCAGCTGGGGGCTGGGCCAGATAGGCTATGGTTCCCCTTAAGGCTTCAGCTGTATTCATTTTCATACACCTGCCTGTGATCCTCAGAAATCCCTGGTGGGAAGCCTTGAGCTTGGCTGAAGGAGGCTGGATACCAATAAAAGTCACAGTTAAGTGTTTTTCAATACAAAATGTATTCTTTCAGTTTTTCAAGGAAATAGTTGATCATTCAAAAAAATTTGGAAAGGAGAAGGAAGAAATGCACACATGCACACACACACACAATCCTATCAGAGACTCACTGTTAATATTTTGGGACATATTATTCCTGTCTTTTTAATGGATCTTTCCCATTTTATATTGCTGTATTATAGTTGTATGTTAATTATTTATTGTTGCATAACAAATCACACCAAAATTTGGTGCCTGAAAGTGGCAATACACACATCTCTTACCTGTGGGTCATCAATTCAGAAGCGGCCAGTTGGGACCCCTGGCTCCAGCTAGTTTCTGTAGCTGTGGTTAGGCTGGGGCTGTGGCCAGCTCTGGGTTCCTCTCAAAGGCTTCTGCATTCACAAGTCTGGTGCCTGGGTTTGGGTATTCCTAGGGCATCTTTCTCTCTCTGTGTAGTCTGGCCATGTGATCTTTCAGCATGGGCTTCAAGGGGGACATGATGGGCTCTACATGGTGGCTCAGGACTCCAAAGCTATCTTAAGATAAAGAGCCAGGCAGGAGTCTTTTATGAACTCGCCTTGGAAGTCAGTAGCAAGGGTGGGAGACAGTCCTTTACTTGGACTCACTTCACTGACTTTACTGCTGTCAATTTCACCTAGCTTAACACATATGAATTGAGTGACCATTAAGGGCAGGGTACCATGCCATGTGCTGGAGATTTAAAGATGAATAAGACATGCTTCCTCCCTTCAATTTATTTTTAATTTGAGGGGTGCACCCACAAGCCATTGTTTCCTTTAGGTTGCACACTGATTACTTCAGTAATTGATATAACATATATTGGGCACTTCAAACCCTGGTTCTACCACTTCCTAACAGGTTTAAATGAATTAACCCATGTAAAACTCAGCCCAGTACCTGGCTTATGGTAAGGGCTCAATGAGTGTCAGCTTTGCTGGTTAACTGCCTGTTTGCCCTCAGATCTGTCCTGGACCTTCCCTTGCTCTGCTCTGTATTTCAGGAAACTACATTCCCTGGGCTCCCTGTAACTCTCAGGAAGGGTCAGCCATTTGGAGGAAGACCAGTGGAAGACCAGAAGACAGAATTTGGATAGAGGCAGAATATTCTCCCCCTTCTCTCTGCATCCTGTGGCATCTCCTCCATGGCTCCAGCTCAGATCCTGATGTGGTTTCAGCTCCCACAGGGCAGCTTCCTGTTTTCCTCCAGCCCTAGGAACTGTGTCCCACTCCTTCTAATCTCAAAGCTGCCTTATGAGCATCAGTTTGCTTTCTCATCTCTATTGTCTCTTGAATCAGTTATTTCCCGTATTAAATTTCCCTGGATTGAAACACCTAAAGTGGTTCATATTTCCTGTTGAAAGAGTTAGCTTCAGGCTGGGCACGCCTATAATCCCAGCACTTTGGGAGGCCAAGGCAGGTGGATCACTTGAGCTCAGAAGTTCGAGACTAGCCTGGGAAACAAAGTGAGACCCCCCCATCTGTATAAAAAATAAAAAATTAGCCAGGAATAGTGGTGAATTCCTGTAGTCCCAGCTACTCAGGAGGCTGAGGTGAGAGGATTGCTTGAGGCCAGGAAGTTGAGGCTGCAGTAATCTGTGATCACACCACTGCACTTCAGCCTGGGCAACAGAGATAGACCTTGTCCCCCTCAAAACAATTAGCTGCTAATATTAGTATCTCATTGAACTGTATAACAGCTCTATCAGGTGGGTGCCCTTATTATTGTCCTTTTGTAGATGGGGAAACTGAGCAGAGGAAGATTAAGTAACTTGTCTCAAATCACAAAGTGGTGGAGCCAGAATATGAACCCAAATCTGTCTTCAGTCTAGTTCCTGATGTGCACAATCAGGTAAAATAGCTATCTACTTACTTGCTGAGCTTTTAGAAGCCTCTTTTTACTCTTTAAGGCACTACCAAAGTTGGGGAGGGGTGTCTCTTGATATCCAGCGGTTTTCTCTTTCTGGGAGTCTGTCCAGGACATTTTCTCATAAAGCTCTTGTGAAAAACTCATGAATGAATAAAATACATGTGGTTCATTTCTGCGTTGCTCTGTTTTGGTGATTTATTGATAATTTAGAGGCTTTACTGTCTAATGTACGGGCAGATCATGGGTAGTTGATTAAGAGCGGGGCTAGTGGTCATGTCTATAAAACACTGAGTATGGGCCCTGGGAAGAAAGAAATGCAACCTCACGTGATAAGATTGTTTCGTGGTGTAGCTAGAGTCAATTGCTGATACCTTTTTCTACAAAGCCATCCATAAGAGTCCAAGGAATGCCCGTGTCATTCAAAAGGTACTCAAAATTGAGAACAGCTGCCTTTGAGTGGGACAAAACATGAAGGAAAGCTTTACAAAGTGGAAAATTACTATGGTTCCCCTGAGGCTGGTGTGAGGAATGAAACATCAGATTAATCTCACACACAAAGTAAGAAGTATATTAACAATTACTGTCATTCCAGAAAGATATTAAACATGAGCACTGATGAAAGATTACATTGGTTCAGAGAACTGGGGCCTTTCCTCACAACAGAGATCATTATTATTGGCAAGAAGATACTTTACCCTTTTAATCACAAATCCACTCTCAGGTTTTGCCAGTTAGGCAAGGACTAAATTTGAGGTGAGCTCCCTTTCCGCGCTACCTACAGAGGGATCCATATGGCGTTGTTCTGAATTTCCATCCTAACTTAAAGGGAAACTTTCACAATGTCCGGAGCCCTTGATGTCCTGCAAATTAAAAGGAGGAGGATGTCCTTAAGTTCCTTGCAGCAGGAACCCACTTAAGTGGCACCAATCTTGACTTCCACATGGAACAGTACATCTATAAAAGGAAAAGTGATGGCATATACATCATAAATCTGAAGAGGACCTGGGAGAAGCTTCTGCTGGCAGCTCGTGCCATTGTTGCCATTGAAAACCCTGCTGATGTCAGTGTTATACCCTTCAGGAATACTGGCCAGAGGGCTGTTCTGAAGTTTGCTGCTGCCACTGGAGCCACTCCAATTGCTGGCCGTTTCACTCCTGGAATCTTCACTAACCAGATCCAGGCAGCCTTACCGGGAGCCACGGCTTCTTGTGGTTACTGACCCCAGGGCTGACCACCAGCCTCTCACGGAGGCATCTTATGTTAACCTACCTACCATTGCTCTGTGTAACACAGATTCTCCTCTGCACTATGTGGACATTGCCATCCCATGCAACAACAAACTCAGTGGGTTTGATGTGGTGGATGCTGGCTCGGGAAGTTCTGCGCATCCGTGGCACCATTTCCCATGAACACCCATGGGAGGTCATGCCTGATCTCTACTTCTACAGAGATCCTGAAGAGATTGAAAAAGAAGAGCAGGCTGCTGCTGAAAAGGTGACGACCAAGGAGGAATTTCAGGGTGAATGGACTGCTCCAGCTCCTGAGTTCACTGCTACTCAGCCTGAGGTTGCAGACTGGTCTGAAGGTGTGCAGGTGTCCTCTGCGTCTATCCAGCAGTTCCCTACTGAAGACTGGAGTGCTCAGCCTGCCACGGAAGACTGGTCTGCAGCTCCCACTGCTCAGGCCACTGAATGGGTAGAAGCAACCACTGAATGGTCTTAAGCTGTTCTTGCATGGGCTCTTAAGCAACATGGAAAAATGGTTGATGAAAAATAAACATCAGTTTCTAAAAAAAAAAAAAAAATTTTGAGGTGAGCTAATCATTGAGGACTTCCCTGGAGCCTGGGTAACCTTGGCAAGTCTGGTTGAGCTGGAAATGTAACAGGCTTACTACTTTTTGCTTTTGTGTGATTGCATCTTCCTATCCTCCAGCTGTGAAAATCATCTCTGTCCAGCACCTCGGGTTATTTGAAGATTGGTTACATCCTCCCCACTTTGGTATTTCTACTGTAAACAATACTGGAATGAGGTCTTTAATGAGGACTTTTGAAATGGGATCCAGTTTCAATGGGATGCCTGAGAGTGTGAGGGGAAAGATACCACATCCCCTGCACCTTATACCTCTGTCCCCTGCCCCAGGAAACAAGTCTTTTCCTGTTTCTCCATTCAAAGCATCCTCCTTCCACAGTTAGCATTGAAGCTGATAGGGCTCAAAGCCACATCTAGGCAATAAGGTTAGACAAACCATTCTTCAGCTTTAACTCCTTAGCATTTCCCCCCCCCGACTCATTTCCTGATTCATGAGTGCAAGACACCATAAGCAATTAATTTTCATTTTATTCAGAGACAGCTCACCTGATAGGTCTGATGAATCCTTTTTCTGTGGGAATTCCCAAGGACCAAAGCAAAACCAGTTCAAACCCAAGATGAGTCTCGTTAAATCCCAAGCTCACCAAGCTCGAATCATGAGACCGGGCGTGGCTTGCAAGCTCATGCTTGAACGAGGTATTAGAGGCAGGCACACGGTGCTGACCTTTCAGATTCGCTGCCTCCTTATCGATAATGCAAACAGCAGCCCTCAGAGTTTAGAGCGGGCACAAAGCAGAAAAATCCTAGAGATCAGGATACATCCTTACTGTGGTTCCAGAGAATACATATGGAGAAGGGGCCAGCATGGAATCCAGAGAGCAGGTGGCAGCCAGGCCCTCGCCTTGGGCCCTTGGTGCCCAGGCCAACCCTGACACTGGCTAAAGGATAATGACTGAAGAACAAAAAGAAATGGTTTAGCTGGGTGGTTGTCCACGCACCCAGCTAAAGCTCAATTATTGGCCTGTTTGCACATTTTACAGTATCTGTAATTTTACAGTAACTGATATGATAAAAACCATATCAGTTTTTAGAATGTGGCAAAGAACTTTTCCAACTTTTGATCAGCAAACTCAGAAGAGAAGGGTCTCCAGGCTTCCTGTCTCATCACCCTCAGCAAGCAGAGTTCCTGAGCCAATGCAGGGACAAGACTTTGCTCTACCTGTCAGCAATTATTAATAACTGCAACTCCTCCATGCAAGCAATTGATTCAGAATGAACTAGAATTTTCTAGTCTTAACTCCAAACACCCAGGAAATGGAGTCCAGCTGGCTCAGTCTGAGTCACATACTCACAATTGGCCCAATCATCTTTGGGTAAGGTGACTTGGGCCTCATAGAACATACATGGCTGCCTGGGGCCAATCCCTGGGTGAGGGGACAGAGTAGGGTCCTTGTAAGCTGCCAGAACCTATAAGTAGTGTGTCTTATAGTTGTCTTGCAGAGAAAGAAGACCTGGGCAGTGATTCCTATTTTTCCTCAAATCGAATGTCCTTATTACACTACGCACTCCTTCTTTAAATTCTCCACTTTCTGGCTTAATTGTGCTTTCAGAATTTGGGACATGTACTGTTAGATAGACACAATGCTAAGGATCCCAGATTCTAGTTTTTGAATTTTGCAACATGGCGGCACATTTTTCTGTAACTGTCTCTAGGCTCGGCATTAGCTAGATCCACCAAGATGATGGCCAAGTTAGATGAATCACCAGACTGTAACGCATAGTTACCAAGATATGCCAGGCATTTTCAACCTTTCATCCTTTATTCTTGTTGTCTTCTCAGCCTGGAATAGCCTTAAATAATCCAGCTACTGAAATGCTGTTCATTATCCTTAAGGCACAGTTCATATGCCAATTCGTCCCTGAAGTCTCCCTTAATCCTTCCAAGTTTTGAGTTGCCAGATTTAGCAAATGAAATAAAGAATACCCAGTTAAATTTGAATTTCAGATGCACAATGAATAATCTTTTCTATAAGTATGTCCTAAATATTTCATAGAGCATACTTATACTGAAAAATTACCTGTTACTTATAAAATTTAACTGGATGTCCCACATTTTAATCTGGTAATCCTACCCTAGTTGGGTTTAGGTATAACCTCTTCTTGCTCCTGACATTTTGCCTGCACTTTATTTTTCACATTTATTTTATTTAGCCGTGGAGTAGTGGGTTGTTTCTATTTCCTCCTTTCTCACTAAATTGTAAGATACCTGAATGCAGAATTGTTCCTTATTTATCTTTATATTTCTATCTTATCTTTTTATCTCCTCCACATCATCTAGGAGAATGTCCTATACACACTAGGAATTAATAACTATTCTAGTTAGTGAATGAAAATTTCATTAAACCTAAGCCTTTGGCTGTCACATATATGAGATGTATGTTTGCAGCCGAAGTCCAAACTCTACTCCCAAATAATAGTAATCCATGCCTTTTATTTGAACAGTTAAATGCCAGCCACTGTACTAAGGGCTTTATATCCAATCTAAAAAAGTAAACCATACTACTATCTTATGAGTAGATAGGATAACCCCATTTCACAGATGAAAACAGATGAGGATTCAGAGGTTGCGATAATATTCCCAAAGTCACAAAGCTAAGAATTGTCAGGGTCAGGATTCGAACTTTAGATATGCCTATCTCCAAAGCTAGTAAGTTAACCTTATCTACTCTCACACCAAAGAAAGACTGGGTGGGTCTCTGTTTTTGCTAGAATATTGGTTCAGCTGGTTTTATTTTTTATAGTGACCAAAATTTTAGTGGTATCAATGGATAGAAGTTCATTTGTCTCTTATGTACTAACATAAATCAGAGTTGACAGTCCAGCAGGGGAGGCGGGTCTGCTCCTCAGTGTCTCTCAGACACCTGGGTCCTTCTATCTTGCGGTTTCACAATCTCCATGGCTGCTGCCCTTCCTGCAGGATCGATGCAGTTCACCCCATCTACATTCCAATCTGTGGGCTTGGAAAAGTAGAAAATGAAAGGCAAGCAACTTCCTTTTAGGAATATGGTCCTGCCTTTGTTCACACCTCCCTTCCACTCACATCCATTGGCCCCAAGATAGGCACAGAGCCACACCTCACTGCATGGAAAGTGGAAAGTGTAGTCTTCAGGTGGTTGTCCTTACACCTAGCTAAAGCTTAAGGGTCCCTTACTTAAAGGAAGAAGGAGAGAATGGGTATTGGGTGCATCCAGCAAGCTCTGTGACAGTCATCAGAGTAAAGGAGGCAGGGCAGATGTTATAAGTGGGAGAAGATAAATTCAGGGAGCAGAGGAGTCAGGGAGGTGAGAGCATGGAGACAGCAAGAGGACAGTGGTAGACACATGGCTGAGTTATGGGCTGTGCTAGATCTCCCTGTCCCCAGAGGTCTGCTGTGAAGGTGGGTGCAGTGGGCATCTGCCATCCTTTCCGGTCACCCGATACCCTGACCACACTTCCTATGTCGGAGAGAGTTCTCACTAAATTAACCAATTCCCCCCTTAATAAATGAACTTGCCCATCCCCACCTAGATAGAAGCCAGAAACTTGATTTTTGAGCCTCCTTGGTAGCCAGGACACAGTCAAGAGGCTGTATCTGCTCTAGATAACGAACTAGAAACCAGTGAACCAGAAAAGCAGCTGCTGGGTAGAATCCATTCTAATGAAAATGTTGGCAAACACCTCCATTTATAAGAGGCAGTAGGAACAGAGGTTCCAGTGGTAGCAGGGCTCAGTGTTGGTGGTGTAAACTGAAGAAGCTATGCCCAAGAGTGGCATCTGTAGGGTTATGGTAGATTGAATAACTGTCTCCACTCTTCATTTTCTCCCTGTAATAGAATCGAAGCTTTTAACCATGTGACTCTGTAGTGCCTCCTGTGGCAGAAAACAGAGTCTACATTCTGGACCGTTGACTGAGGGCTCGGTTGTGTGACTTGTTTTGAGCCATGGACAGTAGACAAAAGGGACAGCATCTCAGAGAGGCCTTAAGAAGCATGGTGAGTTTCCATCAGCCCACTTGAGTCTCCTTCCTCACCATGAGAAGACTATGTTCCATATAACCATTGCTCCTTCCATCTGGGTCTTAGAAGGAAGAAACCTGAAACAGACCTGAAACTGACCTGAACTCTAAACCAAACTCCAGTTTGCTCAGCTGAGCCCAGCAGAGATTAGCCAAGCCACAACAGATCCATGAACAGAGAATAAAATGCTCGTTGTTGAGATTGGAGAATAATTTGCTATGTGGCACTACTGCCAAAGAAACCTGACTAATACCATTTCCTACTGGCATGTTTCTGAGGTGTATTTGGGCAGGGCTGATGTTCAGCGAGTATGTTCCGGAACAGTTGCAGAGGTTATCTACCACCTTCCACTCCTCTGATTACTTGGAGCCTGTGTTGTGAAGTTGTCAAATATTTGACAGTTGTCCTTAGGTTTGGTTGTTTCTGGCAATGTGGCTACCATATCTGATTCTCTAGCCTTTCTGGAGATTCTGTGATATGCCTGATATCCTTGAATATATTAACTTTCTGCATATATTAGGGGTAACTCATGTTTTGGTTTGCAACTTGAAACCCTGGCTAAGAGAGGGTCACCAGGGATGGGAGAGTATCAAAATCAAGGCCACATAAGGTATCTCTCACCTCCCTCAGTGATCACAGGACATTTCCAATTTGCTTCATGGAAGCATTTCAGCATTTGCTAGCTGTGGACTTTGGGTAAAGTGTCAACAACCTAAGAACTCTGATTCTAGATTTTACAGATTTGGCACTGGTACTTAAGATTCTTCTCCTTGGTACTGCTGGGTAGATTGTTTTTTCTTTCAGGCCACTGGAAAGAAGACTTGGCTGTGACCCAAGAGACCTGGGCTCCAATCCCAACTGTGCCAGCAAGCTGCAAGACCTTGAGAAAGGGTGTTCCTTTTTTGGGTCTTAGTTTTCCTGTATCCAGAATCCCAAGACAATAACATCTGCTTTCCTTTTTATGATGGTGGCCAGGAAAAAAAAGAAATCATGCGAACATGTCATGGAAAGTCACAAGACCTAAGTAAATGCAAAGTGTATGGTGTGCATCTGCATTGAATATGTAGGATGGTGTTAAGTATGTACAAATGTATACATAAGCACACATGCAGTCAAGAAGGAAATGTGCAAACTTTTTTTTGTAGTTTTTCTCGGGGCTATGAGGTTACAGTTGATTTAAATATTCTTAAATGCCCCTGCATTTTCGACATCTTTTATAATGATCATGCATTACTTATTTAATAAAATGACTATTTTTAAAAGAATAGAGATGTAATAATGTGCTATGTTAATGTAGGATATTTATTATAAGAAATTATCTTGAAAGCATGACTCTTATCAAGTAGAAGTAAATATGAGGACAGGCAGGGAAAATGGAGAGATGAAATGGGAGGAAATGGTAGGAAGGAGGTACCCCCTTGTAGTCAGGGCACTAGACCCTTATAGAAAGAAAGATGAGGAGAGGAGTATGGCAGAGGGATCACCTTTCTACACCCAAGGAACCCCTCTGTAATGTGGCACTTTGAGTCATGGAATCATTCATCACTCGGTAAGGCCATGCCCACCAAATGCACGGGAAGTTGAGAAGAAACCTGACCTCCCCAGCATTAGCCTATAAGGTTATGTTGTTGCTTTCTCCCAGCACCAGGGTAATAAAAGATCTGGTTACATAGATCCTCAGGAAATCCTCAGGAAATAATCTGAGCATATGAGCCTGGTGAAAAGGGGCCAAGAATTTTCTCTGGGTCCTAGGTTTTTTGAGACGCCTGCAGCAACTGTCTTCCAAAAAGATTTTCCCACTGTAAATACAATGATAAAGAGGATGAAGGAAACTGAGGCTACAAGCTGAGAGTAAGCACAGAAGCCACAGGGTTTCGTTGGGCTGTTTGCCACCTCATCCACATCCTTACTATTTGACCCCAACAAGACTCTGACCCTGTTGAGAGAGAGAGAGACAGAGAGAGACAGAGACACAGAGAGAAATGCATTCTCCTCTCTTCCCTTAATTCATGCTTCCTAAAAAGTTGCCAGATCCATTCCACAAACCTTTATGGAGCAACTAGTATGTTCCAGTCACAGCACAAAGCTCATGAGTACAAGATAACATCCCAAGATTAGTCTAAAGTGGTACACAGGTTCTCTAAGAAAGGTAGAGTTAATAATGATCATTGCTAATATTTTTGCAGGTTCACTATGTACCAGGCACATGCACTTTCCATGGGTTATCTCATTTAAGCCTCACACCAATACTATGAGGTAAGTGCTATTATTGTCCTTATTTTACAGATGGGAAAACTTCAGCTTGGGGACTTTAATTTGCTGAGGTCACACAGCTTACTAGTGAAGGAGAAAATGTGTGAATCTAATGACCTGGCTCCAAGCCCACCTGCTTAGTTGCTCTGCAGTACAGTGCAGAGGCAGGAAACAGTGGAGGGTAGTCCAGTCAGCCTGGGGAAGATCAGAGAAGGCTTCATGCGGGAGGTGACTATTGAGCTGGGTCTTGAAGCATAAGCAGGAGTTTGCTTGAGGACAAGGAGGCAGGAAGGGTATGACAGTAGGAGAGCAGAATATTCTGAGGCAAGGGGTGGAGAGACAGGTTGGACTCTTGTGGAAATACCACATATTCTATTACAGCTAGAAGGTAGGGGGCCAGCAGGGGTAGGCTATGAAGGGTGAGGAGCCTGTTGAGATCTTGGCTCAGCAACTCCCACACCTGGTGGCTTCCCCTCAGAACCAATCATGGACATGTGGATTTGCCAGCAGGCAGCAGGTGAGCCAGCAGGGGCCTCACAGACCTGATGCTCCCAGCCCAGCTGGGGCTCCTTTCCAAGGAGCTGAGTTGGTTCTTTTCCAGAATATTCCCTGGTGGACCTGAAGGCAGCCTGCCTGAGTGCCAGATACAGCAGCTGGGTTGGAATATGAGAGGAAAAAGTTATGGCCGTAAGAGAGGAGAAGTCTTTTACCTGAAATGCACAGTGGTCAAGACTGCAGGCTTTGCCCAAGAAACATGGATTTGAAGCCCAACTCTTGCATGTACCTACAGCGTGATCTTCAATATGTGACTTACCTGCTCTGTTCCTCAAGTGTGTCTTCTGTAAATTTGATCACCATCATAGGTATTTCTTAGGCTATTGGTGAAGGTTAAATGAAGCAATTCATATCCAGGACTTAATGCAATGCCTTGCACAGAGTAAACACTCAGTTAATAGTGATCTTGATTATAAGCAGTCATGGCTTCTCATTCAACATTCATTCAAAAAGATTTATTGAGTGTTTGTTTAATGCCTGGCACTGGATAATGGCCATGAACAAGGAATACAAAGTTCTTGTCCTCCTGGAGTTTATATTTTAGGGAGGGAGACAGACAATAAGCAATTAATATTTGTAATAATTCCAGATAGTGGTGAGTGCTATGCAGATAATAAAAGAGTAAAATGTGTGTGTGTGTGTGTGTGTGTGTGCATGCATGTGCACATGTGAGCTTTAGATAAAACCATGAGATGAGGCTGTCACTTGAGGAGGTGACATTTGAGCAGAGATCTGAATCAAAGAAGCTTATCTTATGCAAATATAGAGTAAGAATGATTCAGGCAGAGGACATAACAAATGTAAAGGCCAGGAGGCAAGGAATTGCTTAATATATTCAAGGAATTACCAGAAAGACAATGAGCTGGAAGTAGGAGAGTGATGGGAGATTAGGGAGGGTAATAATGATGACAACAATAACTTCTATTGAGCACTTGTTTAGGGTTAGGTAATTCCCACTCACTCCCTTCACAGGCTCTACAAGGAAGGAGCAATCAAAGTTCCCATTTTACAACTGAGAAATTAAGACCCATCAAAGCAAAGGAGCTTGCCCAAGGTCACATAACCAATATGGGGCTTCAGAGCCAGGACCTGGGACCAGGAAATTGCCCCAGAGCTCATTCATAATCACTGCCCTATTCTACCCTAACCGGAAAGACACTCAACTGTGTGTCCAGCTCTGTGCTTGGCAGAGGGAGGTGCAAGTGTGTGTGTGTGCGTGCGCGCACACGCATATTTGTGAGTGTGTGTGCAAGAACTGGGATCAGGGGAGGAACAGAGTGAGCATTACAGATGTTTCTTTGCTCTTAGTTGTGGAAGGAAGACTGACACACAAGAAAGCATGATGATTAATTCAACATGAAATATGATTAAGTGACAAGTTACATGGCCCTGACCCTAGTGCCTTGAGAACTTTCTAGAGAAGAGCAAATTGATGAAGGGACAAAAGGGAAGCAGGAGAGTTTAGTGATTAAAAGTAAGGACACCAGACCTAGACTCTAGTACTCAAATCCCAGCTCTTCCACTTATCAGCAATGTGATTTGGGGAAAATTACTTAAGCCTCTCTGTGCCAGTTGGCTCATCTATAAAATGGGAATGATGACAGTACCTACCTCACAGGTTTGTTGAGGATTAAACAAACAAGTTGATGCACATAGAGCACTTAAAATAGTGCCTAGCAGAAAATAAGGAGTAAACACAGGTTTGCCATGATCAAGATTTATTTTTTGCTATTTTGGTCCTAGATTTTAAAAAATGGCTTCACAGATATGACACGCATGTTCAATAGCCTCTTATTAATATATACATTTATTCCTACTAACCCTCAATGTTGTAATTTCAATATAGGTGATCTCTATAGTGATGATATTAAAGATGATCCCTCCACAGCACCTGACACACTGGTGTTTCGGTTCCTTGAACTTCTTTCCTCTAACGACCTTCTCCTCTACCTTCTCTCAGTCACTCTGTCCCATCACCACACCCTATAACTTCACCCCATCACTAATCTTGATTTCTTGTGTCCACCTGCTAAACACTATGGTCTCAAGTAACCCAACTCCGACAATCTTTTGTCGTAACTGGGACCCCCAGTTGCTCAATCCTACCATGTCGCTATTCATGGCCAACCATTAAAATAACTACCTTGTGAATTGTCTCCAACTCCTTTGTCCCCCTCTGGCTTTGCCATGCTCTCTTGGCAAAACAAAGCCCTGGTTAAATGCAGTCCTACCTACTCTATACTCAAACCTGTGCAGCTGAAAGTGGCTAGAGAAAAATCACACCACTTCCTGCTGGTGTTACTTTAAATTCCTGACCACAGACTTCAATTCATATGGATTTCTCCAGTGAATCCACTCTCTCACTGTGTAGATAAGCTTCTGCTTCTATCTAAAGTCAATCCCTCTTCTCATTTGCCAGATCTTATCCCCTCTTGTCTACCAACGGGTATCCCCTCAGCAATTCTCTCCTCTCTCTCCTGGAATTTTTCCTCTACAAGATCATTGACAGCAGCATACAAACCTGTTTTTTTTCTTTCTTCTTAATAAGTTTTTATCCAGCCACACTGCATTAGTTATCTATGCTATGTATACCCAAAATTTAGCAGCTCAAGCCCTGATTCAACGTCTCTCACAAGGATGTCAACTAGGGCTGCAGTTATCTCAAGGCTTGATGGGGAGATGATTCACTTCTAAGCGCACGCACGTGCGCGCGTGCGCGCACACACACACACACACACACACACACAGAGCTGTGGGGAGGGCTCAGGTGCTTGGTGGCTATTGGCTAGAAACATTAGTTCCTTGCCACTTGAGCTTCTCCACTGGGCAGTTCACAACCTGGCAGTTTGCTTCCTTCAGAACCAGCAAACCAAGAGAGTACCCAAGACAAGCTTTTTGACAACCTGGCCGATCTCATCACTTCTGTCTCATTCTATTTGTTAGAAGTAAGTCAGGCTAGGAGAAATTGGAACCCTTGTGCACTGCTGCTGGGAATGTAAAATGGTACAGTGGAAAATAGTACTGTGGGTCTTCAAAACATTACCACATATCCCAGCAATTCCACTTCTGAGTATACACACAAAAAAACTGAAAGCAGGAACTCGAACAGATATCTGTATACTCATGTTCATAATAGCATCCACAATAGCCAACAGGTACAAACAACTGAAGTGTTCATTGAAAGATGAATGGATAAACAAAATATAGTATATAGATACACTGGAATATTATTCAGCCATAAAAAGGAATGAAATTCTGACATATGCTACAACATGGATGACCCTTGAAGACATTATACTAAGTGAAATAAACCAGGCACAAAAGGAGAAATATTGTATGATTCTACTTGTAGCCATCTGGAATAAATTCAGAGACAGAAAAAAAGTAGAAGGGTGGTTCCCAGGGGCTGGGGGGAGAAATGGGGAGTTATTGTTTAATAGGAACAGAGTTTCAGCTTGGGAAAATGAAAATGTTTAAGGGATGCATAGTGGTGATGGTTGCATAACAAGGCAAATGTAGTTAATATAACTGAACTGCACACTTAAAACTTGTTAAAATGGTAAATTTTTTGTTAAGTATATTTTATCATTTTTTTAAAATTATAGCAAAAAAAAAATTAGTGAACTTACACTCAAGGGAAAGCATGAATAGCAGGAGGCAGAAATCACTGGGGCATCTTGGAGACACCTACCACACCCATTTGCCCTTACTACCCCATTTTCTTTTTTTTCCTTTTCCTGTTTGAGATAGAGTTTCGTTGTGTCTCCCAGGCTGGAGTGCAGCGGCATGATCTCCACTCACTGCAGCCTCCACCTCCTGGGTTCAAGTGATTCTCTTGCCTCAGTCTCCCAAACAGCTGGGATTACAGGCATTTGCCACCACACTCGGTTAATTTTTGTATTTTTAGTAGAGATGGGGCTTCACCGTGTTAACCAGGCTGGTCTCGAACTCCTGACCTCAGGTGATCCACCCATCTCGGCTTCCCAAAGTGCTGGGATTACAGGTGTGAGGCACCACTCCCAGACTCTACCACCCCATTTTCCTAGCCGCAAAACCCCTTGTGGCAGGCAGAATTCTAAGCCCCAGGATTTCTCCCACTTGCCATGTACACACCTTGTATAGTCCCCTCTCCTTGAGTATGGGAGGGGCCAGTGAATAAGATGAAATACTACACTTCTGATTGGGTTACTAATCAGCTAACTTTGAGTTTATCAAAAGGGAGATAATCCTGGGTGGGCCTGACCTAATCAGGTGAGCCCTTTATGAGAAGATGAAGTGTCAGAGATGCTCTCTTTTTGGCCAATACCAAGCAAACTGCTAGTCTGTGAGAAGGTCTGTGAAGGGGGGTACATGGCAAAGGCCTGAGGGTCACCTCTAGGAGCTGAAAGTGACTGCTGGCTGCCAGTCTGCAAAAAAATAACTGCTGCAAGGACCTTAACTGTGCCAACAACTGAGTGGGCTTGGAAGAGACCTCTGAGCCTCAGATGAGAATCCACCCTAGCAGACACATTGATTTCACCTGGTGACACCCCAAGCAGAGGACCTAGCTAACCCCTGTCCAGACTCCCAACCCATGGAAAATGTAGGATGATAACTGCATGTATTTTAAGCCACTAAGTTTGTGCTAACTTGTTACACAGCAATAGAAAACTAATAGACCCCCGCAAAGAGCTGTTTATATTTGCTGTAGTAACCTGTGTCACTCTCTACTCTGGTCAGCCTTTGACCTTACTCTGCCGCTGAACTGCTCTTCTCAAGGTTACCAGTGACCTCCACGTTCCTAAAGCCAATGGTCCATTCTCAGTGCAAAGTCTATCTTACTTGACTAGAATGCAGCATCTGACACAGTTGACATTGCATTCCAGTCTCTCTTCCCCTTGAAAGAATTTCTTCCCTTGGCTTCTCAGATGCCATGCTCTTCTGGTTTCCCTTCTGCCCTTTCAGTCTCCTTTATTGGTTCCTCCTTTTTTATTTGACATAAGGAAGGCCTCAGCCGTTGGTCCTCTTCTCTACCTTTGCTTCTGAAGTGACCTTGTCCTGTCTCATGGCTTTAAAGACCAACTCTATGCCAATGACTCCCAAGTACATATCTCCAGCTTAGAGCTCTCTCTGGTACCCGCTCATATTGCCAACTACCTACACTTGGATGTTCAATAGATACCCTGATCTTCATATCTCCTAAGCTGACTTGTGGGTCTCCCCCACACTCACCCCGCCTGCATTTTTCTCCATCTCAGTGAATGAAAACTCAGTCCTTCCAGTTGCTCAGGCCAGAAAACGTGGAGTCATCCTTGACTTCCCTCTCTCTACTCCACATCGAGTCCACCAGGAAACCCTGCTGCTTCCTCTCCAAAATAAGCCCAGAACCCTCCAAGCCTTTACCACTCTTTTACTGTTATCATGGTTCATGCCATGATCGTCTCTGGCCTGAATATTAAAATATCTTCCTCACTGCTTTGCAGGCTTACTCCCTTGCCCCACTAATGCTAGAGCTAGAAGCATCCTTCTAAAATGTAAATCTGATTACATCACTTTTCTACTTGAAACCTTGCAATGGCTCCTATTTCATTTGGAGTAAAAGCCAAAGTTATCATAGAAACCTAAAGGTATTTCACGACCTCTCTGCTCCCCATCACCAACGCTCCTCACCCTCTCACCCCCAGCTAACAACCTCTCTGACCTCACCTCCAACTACCTCCTTCCTGCCTCTTTCCGTTCCAGCCACACAGGCCTCCTCGCTGTTTTGAACACATGAGGCACGCTCCATTCTTAGGGTCTTTGTACTCATTGATCCCTCTGCTTAGAATACTTTCCCCTTGGAAGCCTGCATGGTCCATTCTGCCTTTCCCTCAGGCCACTGCTCAAAGGTCATCTTCTCTATGAACCCCACCTTCACCAAAACCACCAAACGAAACTGTAAACAGTACTGATCCAAACTCCTGATCCTTCCCCTGCTATTCTTTTCCCCAACATTCTTATCATCTGCTAACATAACATATTATTTATTTATTTAAACATTTTTGGTTTGTTGTTCTCTACACTTTGCTGGAATTCAAGCTCCTTGAGGTCAAGGGTTTTTTTATCTTTGTCTCTCCACTGACATATCCCAAATACCTGGAATAGAACCTGCCATCTCACAGGAACTCGACAAATATTTGTTGAAATGCCATAGGCACTTGCCATGTGACAGGCACTCTATGAGTCACTGGAGAAACAGATATGAGAAGACCTGCTCCTCGTCAGCATGGAGCGGAGAGTTTAGAGTGATGTTTCTCAAAGTAGAGTCTGGTAAGTTCCAACATTACATTCACCTGGGGCATTTTTTCAAAATGCAGATTCCCAGGCCTTGTCAAGAGCTACTGAATCACAATTTCCAAGAAGGGGGACTGGGAGTCTGTATTTTTAACAAGCCTCCTTGGTGATCCTTCTGTCTACCAGTTGAGAAGCAAGAGTCTAGTGGAACTATGACCCACAGTTCTGGGAAATGGTATTTGTTCCCAAGTTTATTACATCAACTTGGCCAAGTCATTTTACCTACTTGGCCTTAGTTTATTCAAACATCCAGTGAGATTAAAATGTTTAAAGGATACCTTTGGCAGCCTACAGAGTAGTGCAGGTATGCCCTTGCTACAGTCCACTGGAGAAAATTTCTGGACTGCTTTGGGTAGCAGTAACCGGCAACAAAATCCTTTATTACATGTACAAAAGGCTATGCTTCTTAAAATTTACAATCTCAATTACTGCAAAGGGGCAAAAGATGTTAACAGTAACCGGAAGGTGCAAATAAGCCCAAAGAATGGATGACAGGGCTTCCCAGGCAGTCAACATGTTTCAAAAGCAGCCTGTAAATGCTGCTCCCTGTTGATTTCTAGAAACTTCCAGGAGCACCAACTTCTGGACATGGCATCTCATATGCACCCATGACCAGCTGGTGGAGTCTGGTCTGTGTGGGAAGTTTGTCTGTTGGGGAGGAGTCATGGGGCCATGTTTGGGGAGGTTTGGCTCTGCCACTTTTTAACAGTGAGACCTTAGAAATGTTGGCATCACTGAGCCTCAGTTTTCTACAGCTAGAAAATTAGCATAATAATTAATTCATCATTCATGCAAGTACCTGATAAATGATGAATTCATTCATTCAACAACTTTTAAATTTGGTAAGCATTAGCTGAGATAATGTGTGTGAAGTGACATGCTTATCACTGGAAGCCTCTGGGATTCACAAATATGAGCGGTCGTGTAATTTGGAAACCGTTTTGTTTGTATCCAAATTTTATTTTGAAAAAATTCAAAACTATAGAAAATTTAAAGAACAGTACAACGAACTTCGTCCTTCACCTAAACTATTGTATTAGTCAGGGCTCTCCAGAGGGACAGAACTAATAGGAGAGATGTATTTATCAAAGGGAGTTTATTAGGGAGAATTGGGTCACATGACCACAAGGCAAAGTCCCACGACTTCTGTAAGCCGAGGAGCAAGGAAGTCAGTAGTGGCTCAATACGAGTCCCAAAGCCTCAAAAGTAGGGAAGCCAACAGTGCCGCCTTCAATCTGTGGCTAAAGGCAAACCACTGGTTTGAGTCTAAGGGTCCAAAGGCCGAAGAACGTGGAGTCTGATGTCCAAGGGCAGGAAGCATCCAGCATGGGAGGAAAATGAAAATCTGAAGGCTCAGCAAGCCAACTTACTCAACCTTCTTCCATCTGCCTTTTCTAGCCTTGCTGGCAGCCGATTGGATGATGCCCACCCACATTAAGGGTAGGTCTTCCTTTCCTAGTCCACTGACTCAAATGTTAATCTCCTCTGGCAACACCCTCACAGACACACCAGAAACAATACTTTGCATCCTTCAATCCAATCAAGTTGACACTTAATACCAACCATCACACCTATCAATTGTTGCTACATTTGCTTTTTTCTATATATGTACACACACACACACACACACACACACACACACACACACACACTCTTTTGATGGAATCATTTGAAAAGAAGTTGCAAATACCACAACCCTTTGCTTCTAACTACTCAGCATGAATCTCCTAAGAATGAGGACATTCTCCCGCAGGTATCACACTTGAGCCATTAATATTGCTGCAATGATGTTGCATAGTAACAAACATTCAAATTTCCTGAAGATGCCCCAAAATGTCTTTAATAGTTTTTTTTTAATTGATCCAGGATTCAAACCATGATCACCCATTGTTTTATTGCTTTTAGTTGCTATGTTTGTATGTCCATTGTGTCTCCTTTAATCGAGAAAAGTGCTACATTTTATTTCTCCTTCTTATTTGGTCTTTCATGACATTGAGATGTTTTGTAGCCCAGGACAGTTGTTCTGCAGAATGGTCTGATTGTTTCCTTATGATTAGATTCTGGTGTAAAAGACGGGAATACTGCATAAACGATGATGTCTCCAGAGCATCACTTCTGGAGACACAGAATATCTGTTTTTTTCATTATTAGTGATGGTAATTCTGATCACTTGATTAAGGTGATAGTGCCAGATTTTCCCATTGTAGAGGTTCCTTTTAACCTTTTGTAATTACTAAATAATTCATGGAGTTATCCTTTGAGATGGTATAAATAACCAGTTTCTCAATAACTTTTCACTCAGTGGTTTTGGCATCTCCTCAAAGTTTGTTGCAAAATGGCAATTTTCTATTTCTCTTTGTCCTACAATACATATTAGTTAACATCTAATCCAGTTTCCCCTTCAATTTTACTTCTTTCTCTTTTTTTTTCTCTTTTCTTCCTCCTTTTCTCCTTCCCTTCCTTCCTTTCTCCCTCTTCCCCACCCTTTCCTCCTTTCTTCCCTCAGGTTGGTGGCAGAATCCATTTCCCTGGGATTGTAGAACTGAGGTCCTGTTCTCTTGCTGGCCATTGGCTGGGAATTACTGTCAGTTCTGAGACTGCCTGCAGGTTTTTCATACCAAAAGGCAATCTTCATAAGTCCTCTCACAGCAGAGCAGCTTCTTCAAGCCATCAAGGGAGGTAAGTCTCTTTCTAGTAGGCTAAGACAGAGAGTTATTGAAAACAGTTTTAGTAGGTAGATGGTTAGGGTTAGAGTGTGTATCTCAATGGTAACATGACACCGCTAACCAGGGAAAAGTTGACTCTAAGTGGGAGGAGAGACTGAAAAAATCTTATTTTTTATGTATAAAGCATACATACACACACACACACACACACACACACACACAGAACATAAACTGATAAACAGTATATCTGTTATTAACATTTCATGAGGAATCTAACAAAAAAATGTTTTCAAATGCTCCTTTAGGGAGAGACATAATATCACTGGGTTAGGCCATAAAGCTGGTTTCTTTCAACCACAGTGATGGAAGGTAGGTTTGAGGGTACCCAAAATCATTGATGGGAATCCCTTACACTGATCTCACTCCCTAGAGTTGACCAATGACTTCATTTATAGCAGGTGTTCTTACTGCCAGATCTGGACTTTTAAGGGGCAGTGGATGGACTTTGGGTGGAGGAATCTCTGACTTCCTGAACTGTAGGCACAGCGTAGGTACTGATACGGTTTGGCTGTGTTCTGACCCAAATCTTATCTTGAATTTTGACTCCCATAATTCCCACATGTAGTGGGAGGAACCCAGTGGGAGGTGATTGAATTATGGGGGCAGGTCTTTCCTGTGCTGTTCTCATGATAGTGAATGAGTCTCATGAGATCTGATGGTTTTAAAAATGGAGTTTCCCCGCACAAGCCCTCTCTGCCTGCTGTCATCCATGTAAGACAAGACTTGCTCCTCCTTGCCTTCTGCTGTGATTGTGAGACCTCCCCAGCTACATGGAACTGTAAGCCCATTAAACCTCTTTCTTTTGTGAATTGCCCAGTCTTGGATATGTCTTTATCTCGGGTATGTCTTTACCAGCAGTGTGAAAATGGACTAATACAGGTACCTGTGTATGAGGGCTGGTGAAACATAGTCATTAAATCACAGAGCTTGAGTTGGACAACCTGGTTCAACTTCTGGTCTGCTGTTTACTGTGTGACTTGGGCAAATTATTTCACCTCTTCAAGTTTATTAACCATAAAATGGGGATAAAAAATAGTACCAAATCATAGGTTTGCTGTGACAATTAAATAAATAAAGTATCTAGAACAGTGATTGGAACATAGTGTTTAGCAAATGGTAGCTATTATTATTATGCATGTTTATATTTATGAGAAGACATATTTATATATGTTTATATTTATGGGAAGACATATTTATGAGAAGACAATTTTATGCTTTCATAAAATTCTCAAAGGGATCTATGACTCCCAAAAGGTTAAGAATCTCAGAAATGTAAGAACTATTCTTATCATAAACCCGTTAAGTAACATATAATCCTCTCCCTGCTTATCCACATCCAAAGAGCCAACATGTTCTGGCTACTCAATTAGAATATCTACTCACCACTTAGATATATGACCTAGCCCAACCACGCACCATCTCACACAAACGATTTCAACAGCCACCTTCTTCAACCTCCTACTCTTACCACCATTTGATCTCTTAGTTCTCTTTGTCTCCAGTCTTGCCCTGTTTCAGTCATCTGGAATTGTGTTGTTTGTTTGGGTTTTTTAATCTTTCAAATCCTATCCAATCTTTCTCTCCTACTGCAAATCCTTCAGTGGTTCTCCATGACTTAGGCAAAACCTTTCTGCATGATGTAGTTTCTGATCTGACCCTGTCCACCTCTCTTGACTTACAGTCCGCCTCTCCCTGTCTCCCACACTATGCTAGAGCTATCGTATGCCCACCCCTCTCCTGCCTCCATGCCTTGCTGGTGCTCTTCTCTATCTGGAATGCCCTTGTCTCTCTGGCAGCAAGTCTCAAACTCAAAGCCTTGCCTGAAATTTCCAGACAGACTTATGTTTATATGCTTTCTCTGTACTCACCTTGAATTTTAAAACAATATTTCCTTGTTTTGTGGTCGTTTTTTTTTCTCTCCAAAGACGGTGAGCTCCTTAAAGACAGGAATCAAATAGTTTCATCTTTCATCTTTGGTGCTGAGTTTACTTAGTATATGTTCAATAAATGTTTATTGGATAAGTGAATTAATAAATAAATCTAAAAATTAATAAAGTTTAATAAGTTGCCCACGCTCCTATGTAACTGAAATAGCTGAATCTGGAGTCCAGTGTATTCACACTGGTTTTGATCATAAAGAACAGTAAAACCCCAAGTTTTCTTATCTTAATCAAAAGGTCAGGCACAGTAGCTCATGCCTGTAATCCCAGCACTTTGGGAGGGCAAGGCAGGAAGACTGCTGGAGGCCAAGGCAAAAGGATTGCTTCAGCCCAGGAGTTTGAGATCAGCCTGAGCAACATAGGGAGACCCCATCTCTATAAATTTTTTTTTTTAATTAGCCAGGTGTAGTGGCATGAAGCTGTAGTCCCAGCTACCTGGGAGGCTGAGGAGGGATGGTCACTTGAGCTCAGGAGGTCAAAGCTGCAGTAAGCCATGATCATGCCACTGCACTCCAGCCTGGATGACAGAGCAAGACCCTGTCTCAGAAAAAAATTTTACAAAAGAGCAATAGGCCCAGAACTTGGAAGTCCAAGGGGCATCTTTCAGAGTTTCAGTCCAAGGTGGACCCAGGGGGTCCAATGACAACATCACCAGCGGTCTCTCTCTCTACCCCTCAGCCCTATTTTCTTCTCAGCTCTTCACCTTTATCCACTAAAGAGGGTCCTTACCAGCAACAGGCTTAGTTCATCCTTACAGCACCATGGTTTTAGAAAAAAACAGAAAACAACTTCTTGCCCTAGCAACCATAGATTAGTTCACTTGATGGCACTCTGATTGGCCTGCTTTGGTCTTAGTCTGCCCAATACACTAATTGTTGTAAGCAAGGAGATGGGGAGTCATGTTTGGCCAAGCCTTAACTACATGTCCACCTTTGTGGCCAGAGGACAAGCAAAGTAATGCAATTAGCAGTCCACTGGTGTCAGATGGGATGTGGAGGTACAGTGACAATGGATAGAGGTTTCTGGGAAGATAGAAGCTGTGTATCTTCACTCTACCCAATGCTCCCTTCATTACTCCATGGAGTTTTCTAGCCAATGATGGGCAGAAAAAGAGACAACACTTATTTTTACTTCCATGGATACTTTAGGGAGGTGGCTGAAAGGAATCTTGGTCATTGTGCTTTACAGCCAGTTTTAGTTGTTTAAACGTGATTGATTTGTGGCCTCAGCTCTTTGGGGGAATAAGCACATAACAATTCTATTTATTTCATTCACTACCTTTAGTTATATTGTATTAAATCTTCCTCACAGTGTAGCAGATACCTTATCAAGAACATAAACTGATCCAATTATTTTCTTGACACATCAGGCAATTGAAACTCAATTCAGTCTAGTTTAAGACTATGGTTCTGAATGTCCATTTCAAACTCCCAGGCTGTCTCAACTCGAATAAGGGCATTGTGAACTGCTGCTCTTCCTTCTTCTGTCTCTGGGCATTGTATGGTGGGAATGGGGAAAAGCATTGTATGGTGGGAATGGGGAAAACAGGGGAGGACACAAGCAGTACTAGTTCACTTCCTTTCCCCTCCCCTGCCTGGGTTTAACCTTGCAGGCAATTGAGAGTTAGGAAGAAGAGATAAGTTATCTGCTGGCAGAGGGTGAGGAGATGCCCTTGGTCTGCTCTGTTTGATGCAGTCCTCTCTGTGTTGATGACATGCATGGTTTTCTAGAGGTAATATTGAGCCTCATCCTGGCGCCTGCTGCCCCAGATGTCCCTGACCCCTCTAATCTCTCTCAATGATCCTTTACCTTGTGGGGTATCCATCCTCTTATCAGCTTTGGACATCTTCCTGTCCCCTGCCCCTTCCTTTAGCACTCTGCTACCTTGCATGAAGCCCTGAGAACCTCTGACATCCTCTTTAACATTCTCAAATGGTTGTGGGGAACTAGGCTGGGTAGAAGATGCCTCATTTTCTTCCTAGGCACAAGGCAATAGATGGAATACTTGCGTCCCCCAAAAATCCTTTGTTGAAGTCCTAATCCCCAATATGGTGGTATAATGAGGTGGGGCCTTTACTAAGTGATTATGAATGGAATTTGTACCCTTATAAAAGAGGCCCCACAGAACTGTCTTGCCCCTTCCACCACATGAGGACCCAGTGAGAAGACAGCCATCTATGATCCAGGAAGCAGACCCGCACAAGACACCAAATCTGCCGTGATCTTGGACTTCCCAGCCTCCAGAACCACGAGGAATAGATTTCTGTTGTTTATAAACCACCCAGTCTATGGTATTTTTGGTATTTTTGTTACGGCAGTCTCAGAGGACCAAGACACACATTATGCACAGTCCCATCCCATCTCTCCATACTATTGGGGGCTACTCCAGCTAGCCTCATGATTTTAGAAATCTCCAGGTAGGAAGTCCTTGGGTGCATGCATGCTTCCAACCTGGAGCTGCCACTGATACACATTATGCCTTGTGCAGGCTGTAAAAGAGCACCTCATCTGAATGGACAAATTACCCTTTTCCCTCAGCCCCTATTCTTGTCCTCAGCCAGCCTTCTTAATGAATGTTTAAAATGCACAATCCTATGTTGTGGTCCCCCCCAGATTCCAGGATAGGCACGCCAAGTTCTCCCAAGAATCCCTTCACCTGTGACGGCAGCCCAGGATTTGCCTACTGACTCGGAAGTTCCACAAACATCCAGGGAGGGTGCCAATCTCCACTTCTTGGAAGCAACCCCCTCAGTGATTTTCTTGAAGCTTCATCTTCCTTCAATTTGGTGGGACAGCTGTTCTTATAGTGTGGTCATGGACTCCTGGGGGTCTTCAAGACACTTTCAGGGGATTCACAAGGTTAAAATCATTTTCATAATGAAACATTTGCCTTTCTGACTGTGTTGACTTTTGCACTAATGGTACAATAATGGTAGATGAAACTGCTAGCAGCTCAGCATGAATGAAGGCAGTGGTACCCAAATATACTAGCAGCCATTAGGTTCTTCACCACCACACACTCACCAGTAGGAAAAAAGAATTCCAGTTTCCATTAAGAATGCTCATGGCTGTAATCCCAGAACTTTGGGACGCTGAGATGGGCAGATCACCTGAGGTCAGGAGTTTGAGACCAGCCTGGTCAACATGGCAGAAACCCCACCCACCTCTATTAAAAAACAAAAATTAGCTGGGTGTGGTGGCAGGTGTCTATAATCCCAGCTACTAGAAAGGCTGAGGCAGGAGAATCACTTGAACCCAGGAGGTGGAGGTTGCAATGAGCCAAGATCGTGCCACCGCACTCCAGCCTGGGTGACAAAGAGTCCGTCTCAAAAAAAAAAAGAATGCTTTGATGAAGCAGTAAAAATTATTAAATTTTGTAAATCTCAACCCTTCGAGAGAGATATATATGTGTACACACATACATATATTTTGACGGAGTATCACTCTGTCACCAGGCTGGAGTGCAGTGGCGTGATCCCAGCTCACTACAACCTCCACCTCCCGGGTTCAAGCAATTCTCCTGCCTCAGCCTCCTGAGTAGCTGGGACTACAGCGTGCATCACCATGCCCAGCTAATTTTTAAATTTTTAATAGAGATGGGTTTCACCATGTTGGCCAGGATGGTCTCGATCTCTTGACCTCATGATCTGTCCACCTTGGCCTCCTAAAGTGCTGGGATTACAGGTGTGAGTCACTGTGCCTGGATGTATACATCTTAATAACAATATTCCTTGTGATGGAATGGGAAATATACATAAGGCACTTCTACTGCATGCAAAAGTATGATGGCTGTCCTAAGAAAAAAACACTTTGCAACTGAGTTGTAAGCTGAACTGGCCCCTTCTTTCATGGAACACTATTTTTACTTGAAACAATATCAAAAAAACAAATTATTGCTCTATCAACTTGAGAGTTTGGCAGCTATTTCCTTGAAAGTGTACAAAGAGAGCCTGTCACTTCCAAAAAAGTAACTGACAGTATTGTTGTCACTTGAAAAAACAATGGGTTTTCAAGCAGAAGTTAGAATTTTTCAAAATTTGCATCTGCAACCATAAGCTTGATAGCTTCCCATACTTAACACTTTTCTAATGACATCACAGGTGACAAAGAGTATGGTTTCTGACTAGTGTAATGAAATGTATCAATTTAGAAAATCTGCATAACTCAAATAACTAATATTTCCAATTACCAATGGATGATGTTAAAAAAATGGATAAAAAGATCCATTCTGAGTACAAGAAAGACCAATGGATTTCAATACATGAATAGCAAAGACCAGAAATGATTAACATGGTTTCAGATTCTACATTGTAATGCTTAAGAAATAACTATTTGTTAAGTTTTTGTGTAATATCAAGGAAGAATATCCACAGCTACATTAACAGCTATTAAAATATTCATTTTTTTCCAATTACACATTTGTGCAAGGTCAGTGTTTTTCATATTCTTCAATCAAAGTAAATACAACAGATAAAATGAAGAAGCAGATATAAGAATCTAGCAATTTTGGATGAAAGTGGACAGTAGGGTTTTTTTGTTTTTGTTTTGTTTTTGTTTTGTTTTGTTTTTTTGAGATGGAGTTTAACTCTTGCTGCCCAGGCTGGAGTGCAATGGTGCCATCCTGGCTCACTGCAACCTCTGCTTCCTGAGTTCAAGTGATTCTCCTGCCTCAGCCTCCCAACTAGCTGGGATTACAGGTGCACGCCACCATGTCCGGCTAAGTTTAGTATTTTGAGTAGAGACGGGGTTTCACCAGTAAAGAGGTTTTTAACACTGTAAAACAATGCTGCTATTCTCATTAATTTTTTGTTTGGAAAATACAGTTATTTACATTAAAATCTTATTTATGTTAACATGCAATGAGTTTATTTTTATTATTTTTAAATAAGTTAGTAAGTAAATATTTTTAAAGTTCTAGTTTTAATTTCTAATATTGTGAATGTTCACAGGGGCTGTAAAGAAAACTCCCTAGAGCTGTCAGTAATTTTTAAACATGTAAAAGGGTCTTGTGACTAAAATATTTGAGAACTGTTGTGCTAGGAGGTGGAGAAGCACCCCTCCCATCCACTGTAGAAGGAAAAGGGTCAGACCCCAAACACGGCAGGACCCACTAGGCCTGTGACTAATTACCCAGACTTCCCACAACCTCTTTCCTCTTGATAAAGAACCAGTTCTGCAGCTTTTAAGAAGTCCTGGGTGATGTCTGACTCAGTTGTTTGTGGGTCTATTTAGAAGGTTGGATATTTGGAACCTTTGTTCAGTGTTAGTTGTCTTTTTCTGGAGCTAGGAACTTTCCCACTCATTACTGTAAAATAATCTTTAATGGTTTTGCAGTATTTTTTATTTCTTTGTGGGAGAGTAGTTATTCTGTCACAACATTGATTTGACCTTATTTTAAAATATTCATTACTGGCCGGGCGTGGTGGCTCACACCTGTAATCCCAGCACTTTGGGAGGCTGAGGCAGGCAGATCGCAAGGTCAGGAGATGGAGACCATCTTGGCTAACGTGGTGAAACCCCGTCTGTATTAAAAAATACAAAAAGTTAGCCAGGCATGGTGGCACTGTAGTTCTAGCTACTTGGGAGGCTGAGGCACGAGAATCGCTTGAACCTGGGAGGCAGAGGTTGCAGTGAGCCGAGATATGCCACTGCACTCCAGCCTGGGTGACAGAGCAAGACTCTATCTCAAAAAAAAAAAAAAATTCATTTTCACTTTGGTGTGACAATACAGAGAAGTCAGAAGATAATGTGGTGTTTTGAGGAGAGCATGGGCTTTAGGGTAGAATCCCAGTTTCACCATTTGCGGAGAAACTGTGGGCAAATTATACAACTTTTCTAACCTCATTTTCCTATCTGTAAAATAGGATGCAAACAACTGCCTTTCATGTTGCTCAGAGATAAGGTATATAATTCATCTCACACATGATAGCCAATAAAATGAACCATCATCATGATCATGATTATGACCATGATCATGATCATCATCATTATCTTAACGTGGGAGGTGGGAATTCCTGTTGGAATCCTCTGAGATGAGCAACCTAACCCCTTTTCGGTGCTCTTACTAAGTTTTTAGATTTCTCTCTGAATGCCAGGTAACAGCATATCCACTAGATAAGATGAATTTCTATTATCCTTTCCCCCATTCTGTCATGATAAAGAGGAAATATTTCCATCATGATTGAAGGGCCATTTTCCCTGAAAAGACTGTTTTTTCTTACCTCCAATTCTTCCAAGACAAACACCCTCCTTTGAACTTACCCCAACTGTAGACCGTGGTGTGGGCCAAAATGGACCCCAAATAAACCACCACTGGGTACTATGTTTGGCCAGTAGTGGAAAAAATAAACAGCTGGTTGAATTTTATAAAGTAAGATTGCTAAATAAAAAACGATGTGAAGCTGCAAAGACTGTTCTTGTGAGTATTTTTCTTTATTTTTTTAGATAAGAGCTCCAGGAGGCGATTTTTATGGAACCATGCATGAAAATGGTGTGTTTCCTCACGCTGCTAAAATCGAAGCCCTGGGTCCCTTTCATAGCAGAGGGAGGCAGATTAATGAGTTGGGGGGACTTGGCTGCTGCCTCTCAGCAGCTGGCTCAATTACCTCTCCTGTTCAAGCTGTGCTTTGGGTCTTGAAACACAAGCCTGGTGGAATTTTAACCTTGCTGGAGGACTTTGTTCCTTCACTGAGGCTGTCTACTTTTAGCTTGAATATATCCTTCACTTCTCATAGACGGGTTTGCTGGAACCATGGGTGTGAGGGAATTACCCAGTGAGTGCCCTTTTAAAAACAAGGAAAGTAAATGAGATCATGAGGATAATAAAAAATGAGAAGCTCTGGGAAGATAAATAAGACCCATTTGGGGAAAGGATATTAGTAATATGTACTTTTGTTCTAAAGAAACATTTTGGTGCGAGAGGCAGTTTGTCCAAAGAGCTTGGTCAGAAATCATCTGAGAGCAGGTAACAGAAACCCACTCAGATTCATTCAAGCAAAATGCGTATTTAATATGAGGCATTAGGTATACCTTATGATCCCAAATGCATACAGGACAGCTGAGAATTAAGAGGTTTCGATCTCTATGGCTAAGTGTAGGGTCCTAAACCCTGGTTGCCTGGCTTCAAATTCTGGATGTATCACTTATACTATATGATCTTGGACAAACTACTCATCACTCTGTGATCCATTTCTTCTCTCTGTAAAGCCGGGAAAATAAGAGAACTCACATCTTAGAATTGTTGTAAAGTGAGTATATATACGTAAAGTGTGCAAAATGTGCCTGAAACATATTAATCTCTTCATAAATGTCAGCTATCAAAACTTTCATAACAGCTATCTTACTTCAGACCAACTTTCCCACTAAGGACAAATAGAAAAGCTGTATGAAATTTTAAAAATTAATTTTAGGCCAGGCTCAGTGGCTCAAGCCTGTAATCCCAGCACTTTGGGAGGCCGAGGCAGATGGATCACTTGAGGTCAGTAGTTTGAGACCAGTCTGACCAAAATGGTGAAACCCCGTATCTACTATAAATATAAAAATTAGCTGGGTGTGGTGGTGCACACCTGTAATCCCAGCTACTAGGGAGGCTGAGGCAGGAGAATCACTTGAACTCGGGAGATGGAGTATGCAGTGAGCCAAGATCATGCCACTGCACTCCAACCTGGGTGACAGAGCAAGACTCCATCCCAAAAACAAAAAATAAAAAATAAAAATAATTTTAAAGACATTGGAGAACTGCCAAGGCTGGGAGGACTTAAGAGCCTAAGATCACAGAGAGAAGGGAAGAAAAGAGCTGTGAACCTGACGTTCTGTGTTGCTTTTCCCCACAAGGCATCTGCTAATTGACAAGGATTACCTTAGATACCCAGAATCTGGACAGAAAAGATTGAAAGGTGAAGAGTTGAGCATCTCTATTGGCACACTTATGGAGCTAAAGGAGACAAAAATTGGAGTTTAGGGTCAAGAAAAAGGAACCATGACATTTACTCAGTGTTTTCAGGTGGAACTTTCAAGGGTTATAATCTAGAAATATGGATTAACTAGAAATGCAACAACCCTCATAAAGACTAATGCGCAGTTTTGAATCTGTTCATTCATTGACTTAATTAAGGTGAGTCAATCTGCCTTTACCTAGTTACTTGCCAGAAGCAACAGTTAATAATCTTTGGAGGAAGATAACATAATCAACAGCCTGATGTATAATATCTCATATTAAATCTAAAATTACCAGATTCACCTGCAGATAAGACAAAATGTCCAACAACTATGAGGAAGAGAAAGCCAGACAGTATAAAGAAACCAATAGAAAATAAAGATACTGGAGTTAAAATAGACTTTAAAATAACTGTCATAAGTGTATTAAAGAAGTTAGATGGTGGTATGGTAATTTTCAGCATGGAATATAGAACTATTGAAAATGATCATATGAAAATTCCAGAACTGAAAAATACAATATCCAAAATAAAAAACTTGACATACGAAGTTGTCATTAGATTAGAAAGAGCTGAGATAGGATTAGTGAACTGAATAATTTGTCAGAAGAAAACATCTGGACTAAAGCATGGAGTGACAAAAGAATGGAAAATATGGACAAGAACCTAAGAAACATGTGGGACAGAGTGAAAGTTTGAACAAATAAGTAGTTAGAGCCCCAGAAGAACAAGAGGAATAGAATGGGGGAGAAACAATGTATGAAGAGATAGAGTCTGAAAATTTTCCCAAACTGATCTGTTTTTCCAAAACAGATCAATAGAATGGGGGAGAAATGATGTATGAAGAGATAGAGGCGGAAAAATTTCCAAAACTGATCTGCATTATAGATTCAAGAAGTTTTATGAACTCCGAAGAGAATTAATGAACAGAAATCACACATAGGTACATGGTAGTGAAACTACTCAAAAATCAAAGAAGAACATATCATCTTAAAGTCAACTGAAAACAATACATATTACCTTTAAAGAAGAAATACTAATTTGATATGATTCAAAAAAAATGGGGGTTTAACTATAGCTAGGCGGCCGTGTGGGGTTGCTTATGGCTGTAATCCCATCACTTTGGGAGGGCGAGGTGAGTGGATCATCTGATGCCAGGAGTTTGAGACCAGCCTGGTCAACATGGTGAAATCCTGTCTCTACTGAAAATACAAAGATTAGCCAGGTGTGGTGGCGGGTGCCTGTAATCCCAGCTACTCGGGAGGGTGAGGCAGGATAATCTCTTGAACCTGGGAGGCAGAGGTTGCAGCGAGCTAAGAGCGTGCCACTGCACTCCAGCCTGGATGATGGAACGGGACTCTGTCACACACGCACACAAAGAAAGGAAGAAGATAAGTGAGTGATATCTTTAAAGTGATGAAAGGTAGTAGTTATGACTCACACTTCTGTACCCACTGACAATAACCTTTAAAATAAAAGTAAAATGAAGACATTTACAGACAAGTAAAATATGAGAGAATTCATAATCAGCAGATGCTTCCTAAAAAAATACTAAAGGGAGTTCTTGAGGCTGAAAGTAAACGATACACTGTGAAAGCATGGAAATACAGGAAAGAACAAAGATTAATGGAAAGCATAAATATGTGGGTATATCCACATTAATATTGAATATTTATAAAACAGCTATATTAATATATATGTGGTTTAAAATATTTTTAGAATTAAAACATATGAGGGTATGATGTATTCATGTTCCTTGAATTGTCCAGGAATTGGCAAATTTTATTCACTGATATTAGGCTTGGCTGAGTCTATCTGTGCAGTTGTCTTCAGGGCAATCACTGAAAAGAATAGTAACAATAGGTAAAACCTTGTTCATGGTAGATGGAATTATTAAAATACATAATGAATCCAAAATAAGGCAAAAAATGTACAAAAGGGAACATAGAACAGATGAAATAAAGAGAAAACAATTAGCAAAATAACAAAATTAACCCAAATATGCAGATAATTCCATGATTTGCAAGAAGACTTAATACTCCAATTTAAAGTCAAAGATTGTCAAACTGGATAAAAAATGAAATAAAACCATATTCTTTTTACAACATACACTTTAAATACTAAGATACAGAAAATTGAAAGTAATAGGATAAAAGAAAGTATATCATGTAATGCCAACCAAAAGAAAGCTGTATAGTTATATTAACATCAGATAAAGCAGACTTTAAGGCAAGAAGAATTGTAAGAGATAAAGAGAAGTGTTTTAAGATGATTAAAAGGTCAATCCACAGGAAAGTGGAAATATTCTAAGTTTATATGAACCTATTAACAACACCTCAAAATATATGAAGCAATAAATACAGAGTTAAAAAGAGAAACAGACAAATCCAGAAGCATAGTTGGAGATTTTAACATATCTTTCTCAGCAACTGATAGAACAAGCAGGCAAAAAAGTCAGCATGATTATAAAACATGGCCTAGTTGATATATATAGAGCACTACACCTGACAACTGCAGAATACAGACTGTTTCCAAGTGCACATGGACATTTACCAAAATTGACCATGTACTGGGCCTTAAAGCAAATCTCAACACGTTTTAAGGGATTGCAATAAACATGTTTTCTGACCACAGTGGAATCGAGCTTGAAATAAATAACGATGGGCCACTACAATGTCTCTAAATATTTGGAAATTAAGCAATATACTTCCAAATAATCAACAATAAAATCACATTGGAAATCAGAAAGTTTTTAGAATGGAATGGTTATGAAAATATGACATATCAAAACCTGTGGTCACAGCTAAAGCAGTGCTTAAAGAATATGTATAGCTTAAAATGCATATGTTGGAAAAGAAGAAAGGCTGCAACTCAATTATTTAAGTATCTCTTAGGAAGTTAGAAAAATATCCAGCAAGTAAAACCTATAGAAGGTAGAAGGAAAAAGGTAATATATATAAAAGTAGAAATTAATAACATTGAAAACAAATGTACAATAAAGAAAATCAACAAAACCAAAAGTTATTTTTTGAAATGACTCATAACATCAATAAATCACTTGCAAAAGAAGAATAAAAACAGGAAAATAAAAAAAGACACAGATTTTAGAAATAAAAAGGAAATATTATTATAGGTCCTATGGGTATTAAGAATAAATTAGAGACTGTTAGAAACAACATAAGTCTATTTTTAAATTTGGAAATTTAAAGAAAATGAATAAATCCCTAGGAAATCAAATCTTAACAAAACTGACACATGAGAGAATGAGAAATCAGAAAAGCATTCTATCTATAAAAGAAAATTAAAAAGTCTTTCTATACAACCTCTTGGGAAAACTTTTTGCAGTACTGTAAAGCTGAATGTATTCACACACCCTAAAATCCTGCAGTCTCACTTCTAGGAATATATACTCAGCATAAAGGAAAGTATATGGACACCAAAAGACAGGTACAAGAATAAACATAGCAGCATCATTCTTAGTAGCAAATGAGAACAATCCAAACATATATCAGCAACCAAATAAGTAAATGAAAAATGGTAAATTGATTCAATAGAACACTATATAGCAACGAAAGTGAATGAACTATTTCTACATGCAATAAAATGGATAATCATAAACATAATATTGAGGGAAAGAAGCCAGATGCAAAAGAATATGTATGATGTGACTACATTTATGTAAAGTTCAAAAATAGGCAAAGTAATATGGGATACTGGTCACCTTTGAGAAGGATGGAGGGAGTGGTTATTGTAAGGGTGTGTAAGAGATGCTGGCAATGTTCTGTTTTGATCCAGTTGGCTGTTACATGGATGTATTTATTCTATGATTATGCATTTTAATATATGTATATTATACTTCAATAAGAGTTTTATTTTTAAAAAATTAGCTATTATTACTTTGGTTGTTATAAGAAACTATGAAGGAAAGCTGTCAGGAGCCAAAGCAACTTGGGTGGGTCCATACCATAATCCTACTTCCTTAGACTCTCTCGCAATTATTTGTGGAGCCTGGAACAAGTGTACAAACGGAGGCCCAAATACCATCTATAAAAATACTTTAAAGTTATCATTCAGGCTAAGAGACTGTTCAATAAAATATGTCTTTATCCACCTACTTAGACAAATATACTTTTATAATACCCTGGAAGGCCAGGTTTGAATTTAGAATTCTCAGTTTCAGAGCTGTAAAATGATGGCCTGGACAGAGGCAGTTCCCCAGCCCCAGCCCATGGCCCTCTCTTCCCAGTTCTGGCTCTTGCAATGGGCCTCACTTGCATTTCTGTGGATATGCCATCCTGCACGTGCAAGCTCCTTCACATCCCCAGCAAACTGCTGCCCTGTGGCCACCCCTTGGGTCCAGGGACACATAAACCAGCAGTGTGACCCAGCCTGGGGAAGAGACATCTGAAGCAGCAGCCTTCACAAGCTCCAGGAACAGATTCAGGGACATTTGGGCAGGGAGTACGGGGTCACGGATGACAAGAGCATGGTGTGAAAGGGTGGAGTGCAGGCCCCAAGTGGACATGTCCTTAGCCTCAAGGAGTCCTTGCTCTGGGTGGAAGGACACAGGAAACGGAGGGTCAGAGCAGACCAAGGGGCAGGGTCTTTTGCCCAATTTCAAAGGAAATTCTGTATTGTCTTTTAAAAAATCAACGATGCCCTTTCGGCCATTAGAAAAAGAGACAGAGGGAGACAAAGAGAGATTTTTAAGTAGAATGGGTGAATTCCACTCAGTGAACATATGTCCTGTACTAAGTGTGATATGAAAGCTAAAAACCTCCGTCAGAATATATCCTTATCATGAATGTGGGGTTTGTGTGTGTGTGTTTTTTCTCACAATGGTATCCCTAGAGCCTGGTGCCTTAAAAATCTCAATAAATATTTTACTAATAAATCACTCCCTCATAACTGTTCCCTCAGTTATCAGATGCCCCCTGCTTCTCACAGCATGTGCATCTTGCTGGTGCTGGTGTTCAAAGCACATGTATTTTGAACAATATTGAAAAAGGAATGAAGCCTGGCCCGCCCAATGGTCCTCTTTAGCACATTACAGAGATTGGCCTTTGGAGCTGAAAGCTGGACAGAATCTCAGTGATCCTGTAGGCCAGGGTGTCAGAGCATCCAAGCACCCCAGAAGCTGAATGCGAATGTCTGAATAAGGGCAAATGTTCATTTTTTTGAGGAGATGCACATAGCTTTCATGAAAATTTCAAAGGTGTCTATGACTCCCAAAATGTCAAGAGTTCTCAGTGAATCCTCTTATTTTATAGATGATGGGTCTATGGCACAGAGAGGTGAACTCAATTCACTCTGAGCTCTATTCAAATCTACTGTTGCCTGAAGCTTCCTTCCAGCACCTTATAGCAGAACTCATGCCCTCGGTTAGGGCGGGATGGGGGAGACTGTGAAGCTCTCCTTTGCAAGGGCTCTCAAATTTAGCCACGTGTTAGAGTCATCTGGATTTCTGGTATAGAAGGTGATTTTAATGTGTAGCCAGGGTCAAAACCCACTGGGTTAGAATATTTCACTAAAAAGTGTGTAATGGGGGTTGTGGGATGGAGTTTGAGTGCCAAACTCTGCTCTGAGTCTCCTAGCCCAGAATGCTGACTACAACAGTCTAGAGTTTACAAGGAAACAGATCTAAATGAAAAGCAAGTTCCACTTTGTTAGTGTATGGGCAGGTACTCAATGACCTCATCACCACTCATGACCTCATTCCTGGTACCCAGAGCTGGACCACTTGACTTCAGCTGGGAAACTAAAGTAGGGTTTCCTATTTCTTTCCCTCCAAAAAGATAGCATAGCTGGTAGTATGTAACCCACCTGGCTTACCTAGGCATGCACAGGTGAAGATGCTGGCACAAAGATGTGGGGAGAATGGCTGGGCCTGTGGGATAGAGCTGCCTCACCTCCATCACACACATGGCTACATGATCTCTTCCTTTACCAACTGTACAGGAGAGAAATAGAAGGAAAAGGAGGTTGCCTGAGTCACATCCCAGACCTTCTTTGATGGTAGGGGAAGGGTAGGAAAGTCCTGAGTTTCTACAGGAAGGATAGAGTGGTCTTGACCATGGCAACCTTACTCACTAATGAAATGTAGTCCAATCAATATCTCAAGTTCATTAGATTAGCAATTCATCTCCTATTAGATAAGAGATGAGGAGGAAGTAGAAATTAGAAAGGAAAGAGAGTGGCCTGGCATGAGAGTGAGAAGAACATGTCACTTCAACTGCAAAGAGACAATTACAATGCAGTGATGAGAGTTAAGGTCGGGGTTTCCTGGGGCCATAGTGGAAAGATCTACTAACCTCATGAGGCTAAGAGTTAGTGGACAGTTTTGTGGAGGAGGTGACACCTTCAGCTGAATCCTAAAGAGTGGAAGTTTTCCAGACGGATAGGGGAAGGAAAATTAATTTTCACACATATTATGGCATAGAGGTTCTAGTAGCATGGTATTTGAAAGAACTGTAAGAGTTGACTATGACTAGAATATAGATTGTGCAAAGAAGGTATATTTGTAATGGGTTATTAAAATATAAGAGGCATATCAACCATTCAGTGAGTATTGTTTAGGATGAATAAATTACTTAGCTGGCCCCCAAATTAAAGACATTCTTAATTTTCTTGATTTGGAAAAATTCTACTAATCTTGACCAGTTTCTCTTTATTCACTAGAATCTGGATATGTTTTAAGGATAGGATTGCATTGAATTTGACTCAGTAAGAGCCATAAATACAGCATCTGACTTCTTACCAATTCTGAATTCATGTATTAAATAAGCTTTCTGGGCTTGAACCTCCACAGGAGAATCTCAGAATGACTAAAAGTCAACAAATTGGCCCTGAATAGACACAGCATCAGAAGTGAAGGTGTCTTGTGCAGTTACAGACAAAGTGTTTTGGGATCAACTGTTGATTCAAACACTGGCCAAGGTCCCTTAGGGAGAAGTGTAAGGTGTTTAGAGCCAGGCAGGCCTGGGTTTCACTCTTAGCTCAACCATTATCAACCAAATGCATATAGGCAGGTCACATTGCCGCTCTAAGCCTTGATATCCATATTAATAATGTGGAAGTGATATCTATTTCAATGAATTGTTAAGAGGATAATCTGAAAAAATGTGAACAAACTGTCTTGGCCAAGGCTATTTTTATCGTAAGGAACAGGAAAGCACTTAAACTAATTCAACTGAAATCAAGGAATAAGAAATGAAATATAGCATCCTCAGGAGAGAAACCAGGAACCAAATTGTTGGAATCTAGGCACATGTGCCATCTCCCAGGAGCTACTGAATCTTTCTTACAACATCCTGTGTATTTCTCTGTGTACATTTTCCCTTCTCTACGCTGTGCGGACTGATCTCAGCTTTCTTCAGTTCCCTTCTACCTCTCACTATTTCCCACTCTGGACTTTTCTACACTCCAGCTTTCCATAGGAAGTCCACTGGGTTAGTTTTTCTGTGTCCTAGTGCCATGTTTCTGGGAGAAGAACTGGATCAACTGAGCTTAGATCCAGTGTTCACCCATGGTCCAGTGATTCGTGATCAGGATGTGAGACTGGACAAATGGCACAAACATGGCTCCAGGCCTACCCTTTCAGCCCTGTATGGGGATGATTCCTAGAGAGAGGGCCTGCAGGAGAGCAAACACCCCAAAACATATGAGCTACAAGCGCCTAGCACAAGTAGGAGCACAAAAAATATTAGCTTCCATCCCTCCCCACTCTCCTAATTCTAGCAGAGCAGGTTTCCATGAGGAGCCCATACACAAGCATGATTGTTCTATATTTTTACCTTTGCTTGGGCTATACCTCTTATTAAGAATATCCTAATTCCACCCAAGTACTAACCAGGCCTGACCCTGCTTAGCTTCCGAGATCAAACTTGATCGGGCACATTCAGGGTGGATGAAAATCCTTACTTTGAAAATAAAGTTCTCTCCAAAGAATTTCATCTGAATGAGAATGGTGATCTATCTTCAAATTCCACTGAAATCAAATGGAAATCTGGAAAGGATTTGATGAAATGTTCAAGTCAAATGCAGAAGAAAGACAGCAGAAAGAGGCAGCATGAAGAACCAGAGAGCTTCTTTACCTGGTTTTCATTCTGATGCAGGTGCTGATGAGTTAGGAGAGGTCATTGAAGATGACATTTGGCCAAAACCATTACCGTACTACTTGGTTCCTGATATGGACGACGAAGAAGAAGGAGCAGAAGATGGTGATGATGAAGAAGACGAGGAAGGATTAGAAGATATTGATGAAGAAGGGAGTGAGGATGAAGGTGAAGAAGATGATGATGAAGGAAAGGAAGGAGAGGGGGATGAAGGAGAAGATGACTAATAGAACACTGAGAGATTCTAACTTTCCTTTTTTAAAAATTTTCTCCAGTCCCTGGGAGCAAGTTGCAGTTTTGTTGTTGTTGTTGTTGTTGTTTTCTCTCTCAGTCACCCTGTTCTTGAGGTCTCTTTCCTCAACTTATTTTGGGGGAAATACCTTGAGCAGAATACAGTGGGAAGTCTCTACCCCTTTCTGCTCGAAATTCATTTTTATTGCTTACTATCTGAATAAAAACTGTATGGAATCAACACCACGAAGCTCTGCGGGAAGAAAGAAAACCCCGCCCCCTTCGCTCTGCTGGAAGCTGGAGGGTGCTGGGCCCCTGTGTGGTGGTGCGTAGAATTCTAGCTTGTTTCCTCCGTTCTCTGTTTGTTGGGCTCAGAGAATACACTGTGTCTCTATGTGAATATGGACAGTTAGCATTTACCAACATATATCTGTCTACTTTCTCTTGTTTAAAAAAAGAAAAAGAAATTTTAAAACATGGGGTTATAGAAGGTCAGCAAAGGGTGGGTTTGAGATGTTTGGGTGAGTTAAGTGGGCATTTTGACAACATGGCTTCTCCTTTGGCATGTTTAATTGTGATATTTGACAGACATCCTTGCAGTTTAAGATGACACTTTTAAAATAAATTATCTCCTGATGATGACTTGAGCCCTGCCACTCAGTGGGAGAATCAGCAGAACCTGTGGGATCTTATTTGGAATTGACATTCTCTATTGAAATGTTGTCCCTGTTTATTTTTAAATTTTCTTTTTGTTTCACTGGAAAGGAAAGATGATGCTCAGTTTTAAACGTTAAAAGTGTACAAGTTGCTTTGTTACAATAAAACTAAATGTGTACACAAAGGATTTGATGCTTTTCTCTCAGCATAGGTATGCTTACTATGACCTTCCAAGTTTGACTTGTATAACATCACTTTCAAACTCTGTCACTCTAACTTCCTATTTTTTGATACGCACTTTGGAGGATGACCTCAGGGTTATGTGAATTGAGTAACGGGATTTGAATCAATGTATTAATATCTCCATAGCTGGGAAACATGGGTAAAATTTGCCATTGGTTTCTGAAAGTATTCACATCATTTGAGATACCAGATTGCTGAATACTTTCTGAGTATATTCTGCCCTTGATTTTTATTTCCAAGTGTAAGTTTTTAAAATTGGCGTTTTACCTGGATATAAAATAATGGTGCCTGCCACCACCATCCAACAGACCTGGTGCTCTAATGCCAAGTTATACATGGGACGGTTGCTGGCATGTCTTCATTGGCTATATAGAATGTGGCCAAGAAGATAGGCTCTCAGAGTAAGAAGTCTGTGATGGTTAGCAGTAACCATCCCTGCTCTCTGGTATAAAGCTCTCAAATGTGACTATATGAATCTGGGTTGGATAATGGACTCAGCTCTGTCTGCTCAATGCCATTGTGCAGAGAAGCACCTTAGTGCATAAGCTTTTTAATGCTGTAAATATAGTAGCTGAAATTAAATGCCACTTTTTCAGAGGTGAATTAATGGACAGTCTGGTGAAATTCAAAAGCTTTTTGATGTATAAAACTTGATAAACGGAACTATTCCATCAATAGGCAAAAATGTAACAACCTATCTAGATAGATAGTATGTAATTTCTGCACAAGTCTCCGTTTAGTAAACACATCACTATATACTGATCAGGAATCTTGCTCTAGTAAAGAAACATAAAGATTTTGTTTTTTTGGAAAAAGAAAAAAGAATATCCTGTTATGGCCAGGTGCGGTGGCTCACGCTTGTAATCCCAGCACTTTGGGAGGCCAGGCAGGCAGATCACTTGAGCACAGGAGTCCAAGCACCAGCATGGACAACATGGAGAAACCCCATCTCTACTAAACATACAAAAATTAGCCAACATGGTGGCTACTCAGGAGGCTGAGATGGGAGAATTGCCTGAGCCCAGGAAACAGAGGTTGCAGTGAGCTGAGATGGTGCCACTGCACTCCAGACTGTGTGTCAGAGCAAGACCCTGTCTCAAAAAATATATATAAAATAAAATTAAAAAAGAACAAAAGAAAGAAAATAATATCCTATTTCCTATTCCATCCATCCATCCATCCATCCATCCATCCATCCTTTAATCTCTATCTTTTTCCTACCCTGGCAGGCCCTCTTCCTCCAGGAAATCTTCCTTATATCCTTAATATCTTCAGCTACCCTTCATCTTCCTTATTTCTGTCAATTTGTTGAGTCTATAACACACAATTTAGCACTAAGTTATCTAACTTTCTCTCAATCACTTTGAAGATGTTGTTGTTTCAACTGGATTATAGATTTATTCAGAACAGAGAGTGCCACAGTGCCACACACAAAGAGGAACAAAGGGTAAGTGTTCAACGAACAAAGAAAATTACAGAACAATAAGCATTTTATATCTAGAAAGGATCTCAAAAAATAATGAAGTTTCATCTCCTTGATTTCAGAAGAAGAACTGAGATCAATATAGAAGAAACACCCTTGGTTGATGAAATAGAAACAATAAAATGGAGATTCAATATCATAATATATTTACATGTAAAATATGTTTATATATTTATAAAAATTATATATTATTTGTGTAACAGAAGAATTCTCCCCCATCATACTGTGGAATGGTTGTTGGAGGATCATGATACGTTCAAGCTGGAAGGGAACTTAGAAGTGACATAAGACATGCAGTTTAAGTTTGCAGATGAGAAAACTTTCTCCCAGGAAAAAGAAAAGATTTATCCAAGATCACCCAAGATTTTAGTGGTAAAGCTGGGACTAGGATCCACACCTCCTTCTTCTCACTCCTGTGATTATTTTCTGCACTCCACTGTCACCAAATTCTTGCTTTAAGCTTCCATTCCTCCCTAGACCATGCACCTGACATTAGGGTTCATTTGTCCCTCACAGTTTTAGCTCTATATCATTTGTCCTTAATCATTCTGTGCACCATTTTCCTTTTCAGCTTCTTCTTTCTCCTGTCCATTTGTATTTACCTCTGCTCACTTTGTCCTTGCTCTGTAGACTATACAGTTGGCCCTATTTCCTTGGCTATCACCTTGATTCTACTCCTCATCTCTTGGTGTAAATGCCTTTCCCAGTTCAGCCTGGTCTCAGAACCGGGTATCGCCTACTCTTGACTAATTCATGCGTTGATTTAACACACATTTACTGTGCATGTCTTCTGTGAAAATTTCTGAATGAAGAACACTTAGTCTCTATTCAATATGCTCACAACCTAGTGGTGAGAGAGAGATTTTAAAACAATATGGTAAGCGTGTTCATCTCAGAGCTTTATTCCTATGGGAGACCAAAACTGAGTAAGGAATGGTGGAAAGGTGACAATCAGGGAAGACTTCCTGGATGTGTTCCCTGAAATGAGGCATTAGGACAGATCAGTGGATATGCATTAGCAGATGGGGCAGTGGAGTGGAGGTCAATGAGGATGCAGACAGAGAAAAAATAACATAAAGGCGTAAAAACATAAAATAGCAAGGGGTACAAAAGAATGACTAGCACCCTGATGTTTTTCAAGGATAAAAAAGGAAGGCCGCGGTATGGGCTAAGCCTGGAGAGGTGGGTGAACCACATTGGGAAGGTCTTGTCTTCAAGTTGGGAACTTGAACTGTTGGGATTTAGGGAGCTAATAAATTACACCCCGTTCCCTGCCTGAGTTCTTAATTGAGAGGAACCCCAAGGAGTCAGGAAGATGGAGGTTAAAATGTCAGCTTTACTACTGATAAAACAATAAGCATGGCTTAGATTTAGCCAAATTGCTTGCTAACACTTCCCAGTACTGAACTTAATTCCCAAAATGCAGGCCTCTCCTACAAGGGCTGATAGGTTTAGAGCTGATGATAATGCTTTACAAGCATCTGGCCCTGAGAGCGGGAAGCGGGGCAGGGTGGGGGAGAGAGACAGCTGAGCCAGCTCACCTCCTTATCTTAAATTTACCAAGCAGATAAATCACTCCTCCTCTGGGGAGAGAGGGCAGAAGTGTTACTCTAATGGTGGTCCTTCCACTTGGAACATGAAGCAAGAGGGGAAGGAAGTTTCTACCTAATACAAATCCACCACTTACTGAGCACCTACTGCACACTGCCATGCAGAAGGCCCTGGTTCCACAAACTGGAACCAGACAGAATCAGAATTAGGCTGGGAAGATTCTCTAACAGAGCAGGTAAAAAGACATGGGAGCCCTTTGTACCCAGTGCTTGCTGTTCACGAGAAAACGACAGAGCTCTTAACATGAAGAATTTTTAGAAACAGCATTGCGTATACCCAGAACTCCTCAGAGATAGTCTCACTTCTAATATCACCCAGACACTGTTCTTTCATCAGAAAGGCCTCTTTGACATAATGTTTATTCTGACTAAAACAATATGACCATCTGCCCCTCCTCACAATGGTTGTTATTGAGGTGAGAACACAAATACAACCCTGTCACAGCCCATAATGGCAGGGAACATACCTGCTGCTGGGGGAAGTTCTCTTAGGGAAAGAGGACGGGCAAGGTGGCACTATTAAGCAGGTATTGACATTAAGAACCTTTAAAAAGCACCTCTTCTTTCCCTACCTTCTATTTTAGCATTTCCTTGAAAATTTCTTGCCTCCTTTTGTAGAACCCTAGAAAGTTAGGACTGAAAGAAACTCATTGAATCTGCTTCTCCACCTGTGCTTGAGAATAGCTTCAGCACGTTCTCCCTGCAAAATGGCCATTGTCCTCTGCTTGGATGTGTCATTGACAAGAAACTCACTAGCCCTCATAGCACAGCACAGCACAGCAAATGGTTGTTGCTAATCTAGACAGGGCAGTGCTCTCTACAACCTGATGCTTATACTCTTTGTTTTTACTTTCCATTTTGCCGAAAATTTTGCAATTCTATGAGACTGTGGAACAAATAGACCTCTGCTTTAATACTTTACTTTTTTGCTTTCATGTTCTTTTGTCAGGTCTATGACATTTCCAATTTTTATGATTTTTTTTCCTTCTGGGATATCAGACATTATTTTGGAATATTGAGGGAAAAACACTCTCCCCGCAAATCTCCTGACATTGGGTTTATGTGGATCCACAATCACCCATTCTATCAACAAACTGTCCTGACTTTAGGAAAGCTCTTCCTGACTTTGAATATCAGTTGTCTCTTTGTAATTCTCACGATTGGTCTTAGTTACAGAGCTAGAGACATACATGGTAGGCTGGTTCTGACATTCTTCTCATCTCTCCAGCAGACCACACTGGTTTATGGCTTTGACATTCCTCAGATACTGAGAAATTCAACATAAGAGTGCATCTTCTGAGCCCAGCCCTTCTGTCCAAATACAACCCCCTGGAGATCCACATAGAAACCAGACTAGATATGGACTGTGCGGGCTCCTTAGTTAGGAAAGTGTTACAGCCAGAGCACTATGATACCACATTAGAAATCTTCCTCAAAAGAAGGACTGCATGCCCAATATCTTTCACACATGGCCATTTAGCCAGTTATACATTCATCTAATCCAGACCTTACATCTCTATCTAATATGTCATATTCAAGGAGACCCTGATAATCCATCCACACCATAATTACTGTAGAGATGGAAATCAAATAATCTGGGTTTGGATTCTAATACAACCACTTGTTTTCTGTTGTGACCTCACGTGAATGTCTTAGTGCCTTTCAGTCTCTGATTTCTCATTTGTGGATTGAAGATACAAATATTTCCTCCCTCTTAGGATTATTGTGAGCATTAAATGGAATACGTATATAATTCATGAGGTTAGCAGAATGTAGTGCTTACAATTACCCTTTGCAGAGACAGACTACTTGCGTTCAAATTCCAGTTCTACGGCTAACTTAATCTGTGACTATGGACAAGTCACTGAAGTTCTCAGAACAACAGTTGCCTCATCTAGAATATGGGAATAGTACTAATATCCACTTCACAGCACTGTTGTAAGCAGAAGCTTAAACAGTACTCACAGAGAGTTTAGCGGAGTGCCTGGAATAAACACTTGAAAAAAATGAGCTAAAAAATTCCTGATACATATATGTATCTATTATACACTACAGAAATATTAGTATTCTTCCTTCCTTCCCTTAGTCTTTCTAGCAAACCCTTCAAAAGAGGAAACGACATTAAGTTTAATCATAGTGAACCCACGCTGACAGGCTGTGAGCAGCACTTCCTTTTCTGGAATACTAGTTTTCAGTATAACAATCTTGGCATTTGCTCATAGTGACTCAATTGAGCTAGGGAAACGTAACTACCCAGATGAAACCATGGAAGAGCCATAAGTGCAATAGAAATTTGGAGACGAAGCCATCAGACTTCCTAAAAAGTGACATTTGAGTTAGTCCTTGAAGTGGATTTAGTTCAGGGGAGGGCCAGGAAGAATAACATAAATAAAAGTCCAGAGGAGAAAGTACATGGAACATCTGGGTGGCAGAAAGGGTGTTTGTAAGGTCTGGTGGAAAATAAATATAAAAAGAAAGGTTGAGGCCAATTTATGGAGGCACCCGAATGCCACAAACAGACACTTGGTCATAGGAACTAATTCACGGTTAAGTTCTTAAATAAGGGAATAACAAGGAGAAAACAATATTTAAGAAAATTAGTCTGCTGGGTGTGGTGGCTCACACCTGTAATCCCAGCACTTTGGGAGGCCAAGGTGGGTGGATCACCTGAGGTCAGGAGTTTGAGACCAGCCTGGCCAACATGGTGAAACCCCATCTCTACTAAAAATACAAAAATTAGCTGGATGTGGTGGCACATGCCTGTAATCCTAGCTACTTCGGAGGCTGAGACAGGAGAATCACTTGAACCTGGGAGACAGAAGTTGCAGTGAGCCGAGGTCATGCCATTGCACTCCCGCTTGTGCAACAAGAGCAAAACTCTGTCAAAAAGAAGAAGAGAGAGAGAGAGGGAGGGAGGGAGGGAGGGAGGGAGAGAGAGAAGGAAGGAAGGAAGGAAGGAAGGAAGGAAGGAAGGAAGGAAGGAGAGAGAAAGAAAGAAAGAAAGAAAGAAAGAAAGAAAGAAAGAAAGAAAGAGAAAGAAAGACAGAAAGACAGAAAGAAAGAGAGAGAAATTAAATTTTATTTGTTCAATATCTACACAGCTGCCAGTGGAAATAACTGGCATCTCACTTCATAAATTTCATGCAATTGTAAGAATAATATGAATTAATGTAAAATGTCCCTCACCCTCCACATGCATCTTATTTCCTACTATGGTGTCATAAGATGGGAGCACAGAACAGAATAGTATTTGAGTGGTGCATCTTGTACTAAATTGGAGCTTCCCTTTCCCTTGTTCCATTGTGGGTATGTCCAAGCAACTCTACTACACAGTGTTTCCCAAAGCTTTCTCCTCTCCACTTCCCAGCCATTGGCATAGGTCTGACTTTCATCATTTCTCACTTGGGCTTTTGCTTTTGTCTCTTAAATGTGGCCCCTGCCTATGTTCTCTGCATCCTCTAATTCATCCTTCAAGTAGCCACCAAAGTCCTGCTCACATACCAAAGACCTCCAATGTCTCCCCACTGCCTACAAGACAAGGCCAAATTCTTAGCATGTAGTTACAGCTCCTTCAAGGACCTTCCCCATTATATCTAGTTTCTCAGTCTCTTCCTTAGACGCTACTCCTACCTTCCTCGTAACCTGAAACTCAGTCACAGAAACTTACTCTAGGTGTCTCTAATTTAACCATACTTCCAAGATTTTGCATAAGCCCCTCTTTCTTTCTCAAATAATGCCTTTTATCTCCCTTCTCTGCCTACCAAACTCTACAGTAGCAGAGATGGCTAGCTGGCCAACAAAAGCAGTATAACCCTTCCATATTGCAGAGTTGCTGCTCAATCAGGGATCACACTTCCCAGCATCCATTGCATGTCGGTGGGACCATGTGACCAGCACCTACTAATAGAATGTGAGCAGAATTGGCACGTGACACTTGCAGGTAATGTCGTTCAGTTTGGGGTTCACAATCCTCCTCACACAGTCTCTCTTCACTGAATGGCCAGCTGGATTTAGAGTATCTGGAGAGGACTCCGAGGCCCCCAGGTGACAGTGGAGCCCCTAGTTGAAGAGCCTGCATCCCTCGAGTCACCAGTTAGTGTAGAGGTAGCCAAGAGAGCCTCCTGATAATTTGTGTCTGCATTCAACTTTGTATGAGTATAAAATACAATTTTACTGTTAGTCCTCTGAGATTTGGAGATTTACTTGTTACCACAGTAAAGCACCACCTATCCTAACTAACATACTCACTCACTTTTCAAGGCCCAGGCCAAAGGTGAAGCTTCCCCTTACTTGCCTGTATAGACAGAGTCAGATGCCACTCCCTGGAGTGTGCTCCAGTTTCTCTGTGAACCTACCTCTAATACCCTATTTATCATATTTATATTGTAATCATTTGTTTTTATTTATTTTCCCCATTAGCCTGAGAGCTCCTTTGACGCAAGAACCATCTCTTATTATTTGTCACATCACACCACTTAACTTAGTACCTGACAATGTGCTGAATAAATAAATGAATAAACAATGTAACTAATTCTTATTTGTCTGTAACTAAAAGTTTGATAGGATATAAAAGGTGAGGTCCTTTGGGGCTTAGGTGGACCTAGCTGCCAAGTGGAAGATAGGAATACAGTGAACACTGCAAGTTTTCTACTTAACATTTATTTTCTGTCTCCTTTCTAAAGAAGCCTGGTTTTCTTTAGGGGGGCAATGTACCCAGAAAAAAACAGTCACTTCCCTACACTTCCTGTGGCTATATTTGGACATTGGACGGGCAAGCTTTTATTGGGAAAGTTTTTATTTTTCTGATATAGGTACCACTTCTTCCTGCTTCCTTCTTCTTTGCCCTGGCTAGAATGTAGAAGTGATGCCTTGAGGTGCAGCAGCCATGGTATGACCATGAGGATGAAAGCCACAATGCATGGATGACACAGAAGACAGACAGGAGGATCTGGGATCCTTGATGGCATTGCAGAGTCTGAACGGAATTATGGAGCAATTCAGGCCTGAACTGCCTTTCTCCTATATTTGATTATGTGAGAAAAATAAATCCCTATGTGCTTATGCTACTGCAATTTGGAGTTTGCATCAGTGTATGCTGATACAAACTGATTGGTATCAGGGTATTGGAGGGTTCAGAAGCCTTCTTAACCTCACCTTTTACTTGACTAAGTTTAAGTTAATGACAACCCCTTAAAAGTAATGGATGGCGAATTAGATCTAAATTATTTGGTTCTTTAAGGGAATTTGGTAAGTCTGAGTAAAATAGGGATAAATTGAGTCCTTGGATAGCTGGGTGACTTTGGGAAATTCCCTGATTTTTCTGCAGGACATATTATCTACATTTAGTACTGTTATTCTATAAGAACCTAGAAAATGCTAGGCTCAATGCTGAACATGTTTAAATAGGTTATTTAAATTGTACAACAACCTGATATAGATACTTTTAACCTCTATTTGAAGATATGAAGATATGAGGATATTAGGGCTCAGCCAGTTTACTTGCCCAGTGTCACAGAGAGATGAAGTCAGGATTTGAACCCAAAGTTCTGACTCCTAAGCTACCCCCTTAACTACTATTAGACTGTCTTGAAACAGTAGACAGGTAGATATTTGTTGAGTGATCACATGAGTAAGTGAATAAAACTATCCCTTTCTGTCCTAATATCCCATACTGCTATAGATACGGCATTGTGACTTAATCCGTATTGGTCAGGAATTTTTCCCTTTGAGAAACAGAAACCCAAATCAAACTAGTATAAGAAAAAAAAAATTAAAAGATGTTGAGAGTGGAGTGACATAGAATTTTTAGCCCTGCATAATCAAGGAGATAGATGGGCTGGCCTCTAAAACTTCTGCCACAGGAGGTCTCAAATGCTGTTATGACTCCCTGTCTCTTGTTCTGCTATTTCTCTGTGTGAGCTCTATTCTCCCTCTGGCAGGGTAGCTGATACCTGCAACCCCTGGGCGGTCCAACTTTGCGCCCAGAAAGAAAGAAGAGCTGAATGGTGATTGGTTCAGCTGAGGTCACATGCCTATCATTGAACCAATCAATAAGATCAGAGAATTTGGCCCTCTTATTGGTCCATCTTGTGTGACAGTGGCAACCCAGAGACCAGAGGATAGAACAGGACCTGTAGCTTCCACCAAGGAGTGGCTCCCTAAGAGATGGCAGGAACAGTTATTATTTGAAGGAGAGAGCTATGGAGACCCAAATATCCCCGTGAGATGCCAGCTACAGAACCCGGCCTCCAGTGTCTAAATGTCTGTACTCTCAAGCATTTCTTACGATTCTGAGAGCTTCATCCTGTCACAGAGGCAATGGTTCAGAAAAGAAAAATCTGGTGGATGGCTCATTCTTTGCAGGAACAGAAGTTGGCACAATGTATGTTAATTCAGACTCAGAGAATATGTGCTTGGTCTTGTAAATAAAAATGGTATTCTAAGCTCCCCAACTATCTGAACGGACCCCTCCTCTCACCCAAGGCCATTCCAAAGTTAACCTGAAAAACTAGTCCGGGCCGTGATGGGAAGGGGGCGTCAGACATGCGTCATTATACCCTTCTCCCTTTTGGAATTCAGGACCAGCTGTGCAGCATTAACACTAAAACAGATCTTAAGAATGACAAAGCAGACTCTTTGCAGCAATAAGACACCAAATTCCAACCTCACTCTAGGATAGCATCACCCAACAGACAGCAGCCCCTGAAGGAAATCAAAGTATTTTACCCCAAATTATGCTTCTTTGCCATATCTTGACATGGTCCTGCAAGTCTGTCTCCTGGGGGAAAATCTACATTGTGAAGAGAATTCCCCTCCTGCTATAGGCCTTTCTCCTGATCCAGGAGAAAATCAACTCGATAAGAAATGTTTACAATCTATTCTCTCTGAAGTCTGCTACCCAAAGGCTTCCTTTGCACAATGGGAACCTTGGTTTCCACAACCTCTATATTAACCCAGACATTCCTTTCTATTGTTTCTAGGTCTTTAGACAATAACTTAACTCTTAAACCAATTGCCAATCAGAAAATCTTTTTTTTGAGACAGAGTCTCACTCTGTCACCCAGGGTGGAGGGCAGTGGCGTGATCTCGGCTCACTGCAACCTCTGCCTCCTGGGTTCAAGTGATTCTCCTGGCTCAGCCTCCCGAGTAGCTGGGATTACAGGCATGTGCCATCACACCCGGCTAAGTTTTGTATTTTTAGTAGAGACAGGGTTTTGCCACGCTGGGCAGGCTGATGTCGAAACCCTGACCTCAAGTGAGCCACCCACCTCAGCCTCCCAACGTGCTAGGATTACAGATGTGAGTCACCACACCTGGCCAGGAAAGAAAATCTTTGAATCTACCTATGACCTGGAAGCCTGAGTTCTCAATTTGCTCAGAACTCAGAATGGAGAGAAGCTACTCATTAGGCTTCTTTAGAGACTCCAACAGACACCATCAAGAGCCCAGATACCTTCAATTTGCCTGCTGTGCCTGGGAGATGTGTCCCCTTAGCATCGCAAGATGGCTGCCACAGCAGCAAATATCACATTGTCACATGACACATCCAAGCTGGAAGGACCGGAAGGCAAAGGTGCTTTTCTCTTTTATCAAGGAGGGAAATATTCCCCAGAAGCCACTTAGCAGAATGCTCCCCCCACCTGGCACCACCATTACTGTCTAATTGGCCAGGCTGGGTCACACGTCCATCCAGATCAATGGCTAGCAAAGAGAAGCAGCAGTATCATGACTGCTTAGTCCAAGTCAACTAAATCGTGATGAATCATTTGGTACTGGAGATATGATCTCACAAATCAAATCAGGGTTCTGTTAGCAAAAGAAAGAAGTGGGAGTGATGGTGTTTGGCAGTTTGCAGTGTTTACTGCAGTACTATTCACAATTTGTGGTTGAGTATTTGTTGGTTTGATGATTCATTAAGATCTGACTCTCCTTTCCAATATAACTCCCATGAGGCAGGATGTGTGGCTGTGTTGTTCCATGCTGTGCCCTCAACACCTACCAAAGAGTCTTCCTCTTTGAAAGGGGAGCTCAGAATTGCTGAGTACTGTACTAAATACCAGAAGGAATGTCAGACACACTCCTTGTTTTCAAAGAGGTTGTGGTGCAAATGAGGCAAGACTAATACATTTAAATCATTTTCTGTTAATATAAGACAAGGCATCTCCCTTCCTTCTTCCAAATAATGTTTCTCAAATGTCTACAATGTGCAGACACTATGGGAGGTGCTGGGGATGCAACAGTAAACAATGAATAAGACCTGGACCCTGTCCTTCATGGTCAAGGGCAAGTGAGGGAGATCAATTGAGAAAACTACCATGATAATGATTAGTCAGGAAGTCTGGGGAGCCTAGGAGGGAAGGTTCTGTGTTTACTCTTTACCCCCAACCCCACAGGATCCAGCCCAGGTCCTGGGACCTTGCAAACACTCAGAAAATAGTCGCCCATGTTCATGCCTGTAATCTCAGCAGTTTGGGAGGCTGAGGAGTTTGAGGCCAGGAGTTGGAGACCAGCCTGGCCAAGAAGGCGAGACCACCCCGCCTCCTCCAATCACTACAAAAATATTTTTAAAAATGAGCCAAGCATGCTGGTGTATGCCTAAAGTCCCAGCTACTGGGGAAGTTAAGGCAGGAGCCCTTGAGCCCAAGAGTTTGAGGTTACGGTGAGATGACTGGGCCACTGTCACCAAACTGGGTGACAAAGTGACACTCTGTTGCAAAAAAAAAAAAAAAAAAAAGAAAAATAGTGGCTATTGTGTATTGTGTCAGGGGAAGAAACAAACAAACAAAAAAAACCCTATCAAAGATGTAGAGCAGGCATTGTTGGCTCTACTTTGCAACTGAGGAAACTGAGACCCAGAGAATTTAAATGACCTTCTGCAAATAATGAGGAACAGAGCCGGAACAAGAACCAGCGATGCTGACGACCTGCTGCCGGTTTCCACTCCTCACTGCTTTTCTGATGAGGTGGCTCGCTGACATCAGATTCTCAGTGTTACAAGTTGTTCTGTGTCTGGCATCCTCACTTGACCCATGGATATCTAAATCCATCTTCTCACACATCGTGTGGAAACCAGCATTCATTTCCTGCCTGTCCTTCAGCCGGCAACCCCAGCCTAAGGGAAAGCAAACAGCCTGTGCTGGGAGACTGAGATCTAAATACATAAGATGAATTTTTCTCCTTTTCTTTTAATGACAGCAGCTCTTTTATATTGAAGCACTAATTATAATTAGTCACTTCCTATAAAGTGTGCAAACATCACAGCACAGTTGGGAACCCACATAATTTAAACATTATTGATAATTCAATTTAACAATCTGGGATTACGTGGGCTTTGTAAGAGAGTACTCAAAACCTGGAAGACAGGGGAAAGGTCTTTGTTTTATTACCGGGGCACCTCTCCCCTGGTGCACTGTGCAGGCCTTTATATGGATTTATAAGGTTTCCTATGAAAATGTGAACAAATGTCCCCAAAACATTTAAATACTATTATAAGTTCTCAAAAGGCCTTAGTTTTCTGATTCCCAGCTATAATGTTTATAGTTTAATAGGTGTTGATGACTATCCTGTAACTCAGGTGTATATTTAGGAAATAACATTCTTTTATTTCTCTCTTTCTTTCTTTTCCTTCCTCCCTCCCTCCCTCTCTTTCTTTTATTTTTTTTGACAGAGTTTAACTCTGTCACCCAGGCTGGAATGCAGTGGTGGGATCTCCGCTCACTGCAACCTCCACCTCCCGGGCTCAAACAATTCTCGCACCTCAGCCTCCCTAATATCTGGGATTACAGGCATCTGCCACCACGCTGGGCTAATTGTTGTATTTTTAGTAGGGACAGGGTTTCACCATGTTGGCCAGGCTGGTCTCAAACTCCTGACCTCAAGTGATCCGCTTGCTTTGGCCTCCCAAAGTGCTGGGATTACAGGCGTGAGCCACTGTACCTGGCCTCATTCCTTTCTTTAAATCAACTTAATTATGACACTGTACCCTTATGCCACTGGGATGTGGGAAATTTAATCTCAAACCATACTGGGGACTCCTTCACGTCCCAGGGGCTTAACAGGATCTGGGAGGCTTAAGTGGTTGGGTGTTCTCACTGTATAAGCCCAATGGGTCCCTCGATGTCTGCAGGTCTCTGCTTCTGGGCCATTCATAGGGTTTGGGAACTTTTCCAGATGGGCTCAGGGTCTCCCTTGCCTCAGGCACACCCACCAGCTGTCCTTGTTGAAGATTCCTCACTGCCTTTCTTATGAGGCATTTTCCCAGAAGGGCACAGAGTAGTGTGTGTGTGTCTGAGTAATTTTGTTCCGCTGACACAATAGTCACTTTCCTTTTCTTTTTTGGTGACAAAATGTTGCTCTGTCACCCAGTTTGATGACAGTGTCCCAGTCATTTCACTGTAACCTCAAACTCGGGCTCAAGGTATCCTGTCTTAGTCTCCCCAGTAGCTGGGACTTTAGGTATGCACCAGCATGCTCGGCTCATTTAAAAAAATATTTTTGTAGAGATGGGATCTTGCTTTCTTTGCCAGGCTGGTCTCAAACTCCTGGCCTCAAGGTATCCTTCCACCTCAGCCTCTCAAAGTTCTGAAGAAGGGCACAGAGCAGTGTGTGTGTGTGTCTGCTGCATGACAAATCCATGGTCAGCTCCCCCCTTCCTAGCTGGGCTAGTCTTCCTCTCTCAATAGTGTCTCTACCTTCTCTTTCAGGGAGACCAACATTCTCTCTGCATCTACTGAGACCTGAACAAAACATCAGAGGAGCTCTTGGCCCAAGGTTGCTTCTGCTCTCCTGCCCTGTGAGCAGGCACACAGACTCCACCTGGCTTCCTGCTTGAAACAGGAGGGAATTAATCTCGTAATATAATTAATATACAAAGTGCAATTTAAACATACAATTAATCTCTTAATACATTATACTGTCACATTAGTTAATCCTTACCAACCAGTGGTTGGGTTTTTTTTTTTTCAACCCAGAGAGATTAATTTTCTTAGGATATCCTATATGTTTATTCAAATATTTATTTCACAGCTGTGATATACAATGTAGTGTGCTGGCTAATGGAGATATAGCCATTTAATACCTTGTATTATTGCTTAAAATCATTCACTCCTATCTACATCTGTGTCCTATGTTGTAGGACTTTGCAGTTGCTCCTACAAGAGGCAGAGTATATTGTCCCAGGCCACTGAGGTTGGGCTTGGCCATGCGGCTCACTTTAGCCTACAGAGTGTGGGCAGGTGTGACTGTATGCCAGTTCCTAGACTAGGCTGTAAAAGACTGCTTTCATTGCCTCTTGCACTTCTGTCATTGCCATAAGAAAAACATGACAGCAGATCTCTGAAGGATAAGAACACTGTTAGCTTGGAGTTAGGTTCGGTGGAAACAAGCCTAGATCAGTGAAATTCCAGCGAACCTGTGGATATGCAAGTGAGAATACATAATTGTTACGTTACTGAGTTTAGGGATTGTTTATCATGCAACATCGACTGACCAATTCAAGTAGTGGTGAGTGACAAAGACATGATCTTTGCCCTCATGGAGTTTATAGCCTGAGGGGGTTAGGCAGATATTAAATCAATAATTATATAGACAATTTTCAAAAATGTAATTGTGATCAGTAGTCATGAAGGAAGTCTATACGAATCTAGAGTGCTGGCAGAGTGTGGAACAGAAGCACCCAGCCAAGTTTATCTTTAATTTATCTATAATTATCTGCAGCTAATTGTACTCCCAAATTCTCTCACATAGTTAATGCCGTTGCATTAGTATGGACCTTGTAAGCCACCTTAACTCTAAGAAACTAATCAACCAAAATGTATTAATAGGTATTTATGATGTACACAGGTCCATGGTGGGGCTATGGAACATTCTGGAAGCCTGAGACTCAACACGTTCTCAAGCTACTGGGGGTGGGGGAAGCAATATACAAACACAATACAAGCTAATCAACGATATGAAGTGGCACACTGTCAGTCAGAGTGGCCTTGATGAGCAAGTGAGGTGTACATCACTGTGGCCTGCTTCTGTTCTCCTCCTCTACCAGAAGAAGGTAATGTGTACCTCTTTAGGAAAGGTCAAAGATTGAGAGCATCTTTAGGCAAAGTCCTATGGAGATTATGCCAGTAAAACACTCCCTTAAAGCAAGTGTTCTTCTGGGAGTGGGCACATCATGTTTATTCATGCCGGAAGTGTACAATGGGAGATGCCAAAGGGACCAAGTGGAGCAGTGGGAAAAGGTGGATGTCAGTGCCAGACGAGCTTAGGTTTTAGGCCCAGTTCTTCACTTAGTGATATGTGACCTTAGACAATGAAATTCATTTCCTTATGTGGGAAATGGGAATGACCACTATGGCAGAGGTTACTAGAGCTCACCAATATCTTGTTCCCCTGTTCTTCCTGGCCCTGGCATACAGCCTGACTATATTTGCAGTTAAGTATGGCCACATGATAAAGTTCTGGTCCACATGATGTGGGCAGAAGTGATGTGAGCCCCTTCCAGGTGTGATCAATAAAAGTCTCCCTTATGCAATCCTTGTTTTCTTTCCCCATCTGCCACCTGGAGAGAGAGACTCCTGAGATCCTATAGGAAGCTCTTGCCATAAGGCAAAAGGATCCTGAGTCCCTGAATGGCTGCATGGAGCAGAGCTCTCCCTCCTAACACAAATCATGTGGGACTGCGTCCAGTTGCTGAAATTTTGGGGTGGTCTTGTTATAGGCATTAACTTATACTGGTTAATGCAATTATCTACTTTGCAGTATCATGAGAATTCAACACACTTGGGGAAATGCCTAGCTTAGGTACTCAATATATGGTCACTGTTACATAAAAAATATAAGTAAGTCCTATAGGAATGGTGCTAAAAAAATGATCTGGGGCTTCAGGGGTGGGGGAGCAGACTGTTTCCTGTGCAACTCCCAGTTCCTTGAGTCTGGGCCCTGCCAGCCACTGAGATCACATGGAGTTGGAGTTGGAGAGGATCAGAGACCTGAACTTGGTGTTCTCTGATACCTGCTGTGATGGTTAATATTGAGTGTCAACTTAATTGGATTGAAGGATGCAAAGTGTTGTTTCTGGGTGTGTCTGTGAGGGTGTTGCCAAAGGAGATTAACATTTGAGTCAGTGGACTGGGAGAGGCAGACCCACCCTCAAGCTGGGTGGGCACCATCCAATCAGCAGCCAGCATGGCCAGAATAAAGCAGGCAGAAGAAGGTGGAGAGAGCAGACTTGCTGAGTCTTCTGGCCTTCATCTGTCCCCCATGCTGGATGCTTCCTGCCCTCAAACATCAGATTCCAAGTTCTTCAGCTTTTGGGCTCTTGGACTTACACCAGTGGTTTGCCAGGTGCTCTCGGGTTTTTGGCCACAGACTGAAGGCTGCACTAGCGGCTTCCCTACTTTTGAGGTTTTTGGGACTTGAACTGGCTTTCTTGCTCCTCAGCTTGCAGACAGCCTATTGTGGGACTTCACCTTGTGATCATGTGAGTCAATATTCCTTAATAAACTCCCCTTCATATATTCATCTGTCCTATTCATTCTGTCCCTGTAGAGAACCCTAATACACCTGCCAAGAGGCCCACAAAGTGGTTGCTCAGTGCGGAAGACAGGGAAAATGAGAGCAGTCTCAGAAATAGATGCAGTTGGAAGAAAGCAGTGCAGTTGTCTCCGGAATACAGACAGCAGAGAGTTCCAGTTCCCAGAAAGCTCTTCTCTGTTCTCCCTGATGATGACTGATGTTGGAAATGAGAAGCCAAGACATGGCAAAGCCACAAAGTGGCTTCTGAATCAACCATGGAGCCAGTATTAACTGCATTACAGGATGCTCTGATTCTCTGAGAGTCAACCATCTTTGCCTGGTTATATTTTATCTGATAAGTCAATTAAGTAGCATTTAAACAGAATGCAGCATTCTCTAGCCCAGTACTTGCAAATTGGCAGCCCAATTGTTAAAAATTGAGCTAGTTGCCAACTTTTAAAAACAGAACAATTTCACATAATATTCAGATTTCTTGCATCTCTAATAATCAAATGACCTGGTAATGTTGGACCCACATCTCCAAATGGTGACAATTGGCTGGTACTAAGTAGCTGCTGCTCCTGTTGTATGTGGCAGGGACTATAACATTAGCCACAGGACCTACTCAGCTATTTTACCATTTATATTACTTGCCTGGCCCCTGTCATCATCTGGGTTGACAACCCTTAGATTAACTGGTATGATAAACATGACTTTACCATATGGCAAAATAGTTTAGGATTATGACTTATAGCAACCATCTTTCTGCCAATAATTTGAAGTATATTTGTTTATTGTTCAGGAAATGGTAATTGGATAACTGCTATGTGCATTGTACTGTGCTAAGTATTGTGGTGATACAAAGATGAATCCTGGCCAGGTGCTGCGACTCACACCTTTAATCTCAGCACTTTGGGAGGCCGAGGTGGGTGGATCACCTGAGTTCAGGAGTTTGAGACCAGCCTGGGCAACATGACGAAACCCCATCTCTACAAAAAATACAAAAATTAGCTGGGCATGGTGGCATGTACCTGTAGTCCCAGCTACTCAGGACACTGAGGCAGGAGAATCACTTGAACCCAGGAGGCAGGGGTTGCAGTAAACCAAGATTGTGCCATTGCACTCCAGCCTGGGCGACAGAGCAAGACCCTGTCTCAAAAAAACCAACCAACCAACCAAGGAACCAGCCAACTAAACAACAACCAAAAAAAAAAAAAAACAAAAAAAATAAAACACACACACACAAAAAAGATGAATCCTGCTCTAAGAAGTCCTCTTACTAACCAGGGTGCATACTCAACACACAACTCTGCACAAGTTTTTATATCTCTTCTCTGTGCCACACTTTCCATAGCTGCTTTTATTTCCTTTTCACTTTGATTCCCTGTTCTCTGTACATGAAGATGTCGATGATCGTAACTTGAAGATGCAAAGACAGAATTTAACATTTACAAAGTGTTTTCTCCTTTAACTCCTCTAATAACCTCACTGGGTAGGTATGGTCATTAAATGCATCTTATGGATAAAGAAGCTAAGATTCAGAGAAGTAAAATACCTTGCTCAAGTGTTGACCAGGAATAAACAGCAGAGCAGTCCCCATGACTCCAGGGCTCATGCTAGAAGGAGCTAAAGCATCCAAACAGTCCACCTGAACTCTTTGATTTTTAAGTTTCAGGGGTTTAGATATAAGCGGTTTGAGGTTGAGGCATGAAGTGGTTATCCATCGCCACTACAGTGCTATGTAATAACCAACCACAAAACTTCAATGGCATATAACAATAAACATTCAACTAGCTCACAAGTCTGCATGGTTCAGCTGTTCTGGGCGTGGCTGGGCTCACTCATGTGCCTGCAGTCAGTTGCATCTCGGCTAGTCAGCTCTGCTGACCTGGCCAGGCTCACTCTGGTGTGAGAGCTGGCTGGTCACCTATTTATCTAATGAGATGACTAGGTCCCAGCTCTAGTCCATGTCTTTCTTCTTCCATCTAGGCTGGATGTTTGATGGTGCTGGCAGAACAAATAGAAACGTGCAAGTGCTTGTTCAATCTTTGCTTTCATCACATTTGCCTACAGTCCTTTGGCCAAAGTGAGTCACACATCACGCCTAGATTCTAGGTGAATCTTTACTGGCAGGAATTGGAAAGTCACATGGCAAATGGATATAGACAGGGTGAAGACTGGGAGCTATTAATGCAATCAGCCTACCTCAAGGTGAATGTCCAAATCAAAACCTTCTTATTTCTATCCATTTTCTACTCCACTGAAGTACAGTTAGACAGCAATGCTTTTGAAGTTCAGTGGCTTCCTATGGCAACCAGAGTAAAACACTTGTTCCTTACTGTCACTACAAAGCTGGCCATTAGCGGGTCCCTGATGACTTCTCCAAACTCAATTCTGGCCATTCTCTCCATTTCTCCCTGTGCTCCAGCCACACTGGCTACACTTTCCCAGGTCAGGGCTTGGCACATGTTCCCTTTACCTGCAAAGCATCCCAACCCCACCCTCACCCTTCATCTGGCTGCCTTCCTCTCATCCCTTTGGGTGAGGCTTAAATGTCACCTTCTTGTACCACCTGACCCGAAGTGGCAGCCTCTACCTCAGCTTCCTGTTTGCATTCTTATTTAACTCTTATCACCATTTGCAGTAGTAGTTTTTACTTGTTTTTCTATCTTTTGGTCTGTCTTCCCTGCTGGGGTGCAGGTCCAGTAGGATAGGAACATCATCGGTCATGTCCATCATTGTGTGCCTGTGCCCAGCATAGCACTTAACGGGAGAGTAGGCACTCAATACACATATGAGTAAATAAATGAGTGAGTGAATGAGTGAGTGAAGATCTGGGATAGAGTGTTTTCTTCCAGATAAACTTTTTTTTTTGAGACACAGTCTCACACTGTTGCCTGGGCTGGAGTGTGATGGCACGATCGCAGCTCACTGCAACCTCTGCCTCCTGGGTTCACACAATTCTCCTGCCTCAGCCTCCCACATAGCTAGGATTATGGGCACACACCACCACACCCGGCTAATTTTTTGTATTTTTAGTAAAGATGGGGTTTCACTATGTTGGCCAGATTGGTCTTGAACTCCTGACCTCGTGATCCACACACATCAGCCTCCCAAAGTGCTGGGATTACAGGCATGAGCCACCACACCCAGCCTCAGATAAACTCTTAAAGATAGAGATCAACCTCTCTGGACTTGGGATTCAATGTCCTGCATCCTCGGAGAAACTCCTATGACCTTAGAATTTGTAGACAAAATTTGGCTTATCAGTGAGAGCAATTTCACCAAAGCAAAATTACATGGTGTCTTTCTTCTTGTTTGATGGGAAGGTGAGAAGCAGGACCAGAGAAGCCATCCCAAAGCCTTCACCATGAGCAGGTAGAAGAGCCACGGAATCTATGACGGGGGGAGAGGCAAGTGCCACAGAGCGCTAGAGATGGGTTCAGGAAATTGGAGCCCCAGCCCTGTCCTGCCATGTGTCCTTGGGCAAGCCCCTTGGAATTTCTGTGCCTCAGTTTCCTCATCTGTAAAATGAAGGTCATAATCCCCAGCCTAGGATAGATGTGAGGGTGAAATGCACACGGCTCAGTGCGTCTCTCATAGGATCAAGTGCAGGGGCAGTTTTATAAAGGCTGGAATTCCATTCTCTCCTCTTTCCCAAATAGTTTACAGGTGTTTCTCTTCCTCCTCGCACCTCCTCTGAAGTGTTCATTGCCCTGAGCCTACTCTTAGCAGCACAGGTTTGCCAGACATTCTTGTTTCAGACCAGGGGTCTGCATCGGCTGCAGAGGATTTAAATAATTTCTGAACAAGTGTAGGATGTTACTCAGCATCATGCCTAAGCCAAGTGTTGGACTAAGAAATGATGTGGACACTGACAAACAAGGCCTTCAAAGCTTCCCAACTCTTCATTCCACGTTCAACAACATGGTATGGGGAAGAGAATTAAATGTATTGAGCACCCACAGGGGGCCCCACCCTCTGTTCGGCAGTTTCACGAACATTTCCTAGTGGAAGTCTCGCAATAGTCATGTTATCAAACCCCATGTTACAGATCAAGAAACTGAGGCTCAGGGAGATAAAGTGTCTTTAGTCAGTGCCTGATTTTTATATAAATGAGCTACTCAAAGTGTCTGTGTGTCAAATGTCATAAGAGACTAAGGAAGGGAGACTGCTTCCCAGCTACAAAAACGCTGTGGAATTCCTATTTATGTATCATCTTCAATGACATGCCTCGTATGTTTTATACATGATCTTTCATTTTGTTCTTTTCCTTCTTGAATGACTATGGGTTGTTCAGCTTACATCAGTGAGGATCAAATTGAAGCTAACAATTCACCAATTTCATCTGCTCAATGTACTTTCTCTTGTTTCTTAATAGTGTTACATTTCTGAGACCTGCATTTCTTAGTGCTCATATCAACATTGTCAGTTTTCTATTTTCCATTCATTTTTATAGAACAGTGAGAGCAAAATGGAATAAAATAGCTAATATTCATTAAACACCTTACTGCCTTGTGCAATACCCATAAAAAATCTGTAGTGTGTTCACAATAGCAGATACTGCATTATTAAGTATTGGCCTGAAAAAAGGGAAACTATTTTGATTGGGCATGGATGAGAACCCAATCCTCCCTTTAGAGTTTTACATGTCTGATGATTAAAGGAATTTGCCACAGTTGGAGTTCTGCCTTCCCATATTTCAAGCCTTCTTTCTCCTCTTCCTCCCTCCCCCCAGTGCCAGCCATTGTAGGACACTGTCATAGCACCTTGGGATCTCTACCCTGCACCTTCATGGTTAGAGAGAGTGTGTGGGTGTCACAGCGGGTGGTACGAACATCCTGGAAGCCACTCCCACACTAGGGCAGCAAGCAGTAGCCTAACGATACACACAACTGACTGTGATCCCACAAACATCTCACTAGACCTCAACTAGATGCTTCTCCAGACTCAAATTTCTCTTCCACCACATCCTCCAAAATACCCTTGACCATTTCAGTGCCACCAACATGAGAACAAGAAGGAGGAGAGGAGATATTGTTAAAATACCTTCCCTATGCAAATTTTAAAAATTATATATATATATATATAAAATAAAACCATGCAATCCCATTGTTGGGGACCCACCCAGGGCCTTAGCAGGAGCTTGTTCAAGTGAGCCTGTAGAGCTAAAGCTTCAATAGCTTCATGGTAGGTAATCAGCCTCTGCCGTCACACTGAACTAGAGTCATCCGGACTCTGTTTCACTGGGAATGGGCACAGCAGTAGCAGGTGTGGTAGAATCCATGGAGTACTAATAGGAGAAGCAAGTGTGTGGTGACATAGCACAGGGGTCATCAAACAGTGGCCCACAGGCCAAGTCAGTCCCACTGCCTCAGGAAAACTCACCCCTCAAGAAAGCTCTTGCCCCAACAGGTGGCCCTTGAGCAAGTCCATCTCAGCCCGAATTCACGCAGACATGGCTTCCCTCTAAATAGGAGCCTTCCCTGATCCCAGGGCCAGCACCATGTCTGCGGTAGAGGAGAAGAAAATAGCTCCATTATTGCTGTCCCAGTCTCAATATTCTTGATGAACCTGTTCTGCCATGATACCAATAATTGCTTGGTTCCAGGTCTCATTCTCAGCCAATCTCCTGAGCTTGGGGCGGGACTGCTTTTGTTTTTTATTTCAGTTGGGGTGTGAGTCTTGGTGTCCTGTGTCTGTCCTCATTTGGTTAATTGCATGTTGCCTATTTAAAATCTCCCCCCACTGTTTCAATTAGATGAAGTGTTCTTCATGTTCTGCTTGGCAAATCAGGTTGCAAAGCACTTGGGGTCCTCCTGATTTGGAGGGGAGGCAGGTATTGTTAATTATACAAGAGCTGTGCGGGGCTCAATAAATCACTCTGGTAACACCGTCGCACTCTTTCCCAGGATTTGGAAACCAAGGAAATATTTTATGTGACATAAGCCTAGATTATTACAGTAGCCTCCTAACTGGCCTCCCTACTTTCACCTTTGTCTCCTCCTGTTTTCTATTCTCTACCCAACATCCAGAGTGATCCTGTTAAGATGCAATTCAGATCATGTCAGTACGCTCAAATCCTTCCAACACCTAACCAATTACTCCCAGTAAAACCCAAAGTCCTTACACTTATCTACAAGGCCCCGCATCAGGGGTCTCCCAACCATGCTCCAAATCTGGCTGCCTGCTGTCCATTTAAAAAATAAAGTCTTTTTAAATGGAACACAGCCATGCCCATTTGTTTATTTACTGTCTAGGGCTGCTTTCTTGCCACAGCTGCAGAGTTGAGCCATTACAGCAGAGACCATTGCATCCTGCAAAGCCTAAAGTATTTGCTATTAGCCCTTTACATCATGCCCCATCTCCACTCCCTACTGTCGCCTCTCAGACCCTACCTCATCCTTGCTTACTTTGCTGCATCCACACTAGGCTCTCTGCTATTCTTCTAAAAGCAACTTGTCCAACCCAGGACGCACAGGCCACATGTGGTCCAGGATAGCTTCAAATGTGGCCCAACACAAATATGTAAACGTAAACTTTCTTAAAACATTATGAGATTTTTCTTTTTCTTTTTTTTTTGCTCATCAGCTATCATAAGTGTTAGTGTATTTTATGTATGACCCAAAACAAGTCTTCTTTTTCCAACGTGGCCTAGGGAAGCCAAAAATTGGACACCCCTTCCCTAAAGCATCATACACCCTTCCATCTTGGCCTTGGGCTTGGCTAGTCCTTCTGCTGGGAATGTTTTTCCCCAGGTATCCTCATGACTTGCTCCTTTCCTTCCCTTGGGGCTTCATTTGATACTTGCCTTCTCCCCAAGGACTTCCCTGGTCACTCTATTTAAATTATAACCCATCCTTGACAGCCTTTATCCTGCTTCCATGATTTGTGTTTTGCTGAGGGATTTTTCACTAACATAATGTATGTTTTAGTTACTTATCTTGTCTCTACTCCTCCACCCCAAAGTAAGCATCTTGAATACATGTATCTTTGTCTGTTTTGCTCTTTGCTATATCCCCAAGGTCTCGATTAGTGCCTTGCCTATAGTAGGTGCTCAATAAATGTATGTCCGATGAATGAATTTAACACTATAGGTTTAGAATTTTGCTGCACAACAGAAAACTCAAACAACAGGGGCCTGTTCAGGCCAGTAGGGTGGCTGCACAAGGCCATCAGGGGGCCTGGCTGTCCAGCTTTCCTCTCTGCCATCTTTGGTAGGTGGCTTTCTTTCTCCCCATGGTGTTCTCATGAGTATGGGGATGTTCGCCTCACCTCTGGGCTCCCCTTCATGCTCCAGGTTATAAAGAAGGAAGTGACTGGGAGGAAGAGGTTCCACCTACATCAGGAAAGCAAAACTTTCTAGAAATGCATAGCACATTTCTACATGTATCTCTTTAGCCAGAAATGAGTCACCCCAAGCTATGGGGGAGAATAGGAATTATAGTCTCATAGAAGGATGCATTAACACTCTAAAGGAAATCAAGATTCTGGTAGTAAGGTGAAAGGGGAAATAGATATCAAATAAGTGACTCATACCATCAGCCACATCTGGCCTTTGATTTTGTTCTCAACTGGGATAAGTACTTAGAGGGTAGAACTTGGAGAACTCCTAGGACTCCAGAAAAGCACAAAAAGCAGAAATGCTAATTTTCCAAGGTCAGCCCAAACTTCCTCTGCAGTGTAGTCTCATAACTGCTCATGACCTTCCTTTGTCATCGGGCTTACCATTGATTCTCATGTTTACCATTGATTCTCAGTCCTTAGTAGTGCATGTAGCCTGTAGTAGATGCTCAGGAACTATTCTTATAATAAATAAGTGAAAATTTCATTCTGGGGAGTATGTACATACACACATAGGTACTTATATATGAGTGTCTAAATGCCTATGTTCCATTTATTGCATGCTTCCTTTATGCTAGTCATATAACGTCTATTCAGTTCTGCCAATAACCCTGTGAAGCCAAGAGTGGCACCCCATTTTGTGGTGAGAATTATAAAAGTCTCCGTTTCAAGGCTCAGTAACCTTAAGGAAGCTTTGCAGGAACTAATAAGTGGTAGAGATAAGACTCAAAGCCCTAGGCCACTGACTCTAAAGCCTATGTACCCGTGATCACAATCATTCATTTAGTTATTTAACAAATGTATACTTGGTGCTTACTGTGTGCCAGGCACTGTCATTTAGAAAATATTTCTCAAATCAAAATACTTAAATTTTAAGACAAAGAAATTAAAATATAAATGTCCAATATGTTTTTATCTGTATGTTTTCTTCTGAAAGTTTCCAGGTAAAGAACACACCCATGTACCTTCATTGTCACATGCTTATTTTAAATTTCTCAACTAGCATCATTTATGTGCATTTTAATTTGTTTAATGAGATTGTAAATTACTTGAGATTAGAGAATATGTCTTATCCATTGTTGAGTTCCAATCCTAAACTTGCCTGCATTGCCTGCAGTTAAGACAGTAATGGACACACTGAGCTCAATAGATTCCTGTTGGATGAAACAGAATTGGTATGAGACTGGGTTCTTGGCTGCAAGCAACAGAAACCTGTCCTGAGTGATTTAAGCAGGCAAGGGATTATTAGAGTGACATAGCCTGCAGAATCAGTTTTATAATGTTGACAGGAACTAAAAGAGGTTACATGGCAAGAATACAACCAAAGTCATGGCTGGTTAAGCTGCCACCACTGACACTACCCCAACTAGACACTCAGGCTGTCATTGCTGGATATTGAATGCTGATGTTCACTGCTGGACTACTGTATCAGCTAGGTTATGCTGCAGTAACAAACAGCCCTATGTTAATGTCTTAAATGACAAAAGTTAAGTTTTTACTTCCATTATCTGTCTCCCACGGTGGGAAGGATGACTCTGATCATCAGAGTTGTTCGAGATCCCCGGCTGATAGAAACTCCAGCTCAACTCAGGTGTTTGTGATCCCAGAGGCTGGAAAAATGAAGAGCATGAGGCCATTTGTACATCAGCTCTTGAAGCTTCTTTCTGATGTACCACATGCTACCTCCCTCTCACATTTCATTAATGAAGGCAAGGCATATAGCCATGCCTAATTTCATAAGGGGTGAGAAAGTACAAATCTATTAAGTATCCCCAAGGAGAATTTTTATATTTGTGATCAGCTTTGATGACTTCACAAACTCCAATACTACCTCCACCATGAATGTTTGCTTACTAGCTCTGCAATTTGTGTTACTCATTTAAAATTTAAAATTCTGGCAAGAGTGTCTCACTGGCACATTGCCCCATCAAAAAGACACATGAGAGAAGCCACATGCTGGTCAGCCCTAACACCACAAATATGACTGATTTTTTCCTCTTCTTTGTTAGTTGGAATTTGCACTGCTGGTCAGTTAAGCCTGTTTCTACCAGGGTAATGCATTCTAAAAAGGATCTCTAGATGTGGGCTAACCTTTGCATTCTTTGAAGAGATAGTGCTAGGTATTCAAATCATTTTTGGTTTCTGAAAAGGAATACGTTAATAAAGGAATATGTCTTATTTATTCTTATGCCCTAGGACTCAGCATTCAATACGTATTAGTCCTACATGTTTCTGAAGTATTTTTCTAGATTAAAAGCTATTGAGAAAAAGTTGGGGGTCAAATAATTGTGGAAAATGCTGGATTCATTTAGTCATTCTTTGTGATAGGCAACCTCTAAGCTGGTCAATGATCTGCATCTCCTGTTATTCATACTCTTGTCTCATACTCTCTCCCTGAGTGTGGGCTGAGTTTATTGACTCACTTCTAACAAATACACTACAATAGAAGGGAAGGGATGTCAATTCTGAGATTAGATTATAGAAAGAGTATGGCTTCCATCTTGGGTTGTCTCTCTTGCTCTTTTGCTTTGGGGGAAGTCAGCTGTCCTGCTGAGAGCTGCCTATATGACAAAGAAGTGCAGCCTCCAACCAAGAGCCAGGAAGGACCAGAGGCCCATGAACAGTCATGTGAGTGATCTTGTAGGTGGATCCTCCCCAAATGAGGCTTGAGATGATGGCAGCCAGGATGACACCTTAATCTCAGCCTATGTGATTCTGAAGCACAGAATCCAGTTAAGCTGTGCTTGGATTCTTGACCCATGGAGTCTATGAAATAATGTTTTAAAATGTTGTTTTAAAGTGCCAAGCTTCAGAATAATTCTTTACACAGCAATACATAACTAGTATATTCTTTCATTCATTCGATAAATATCAAAGTGCATGATGCAAGTCTCTCGGGACGTTTTAGTGATCACAATAGAACTGAGTTCGGCCCTTATGGAGTTAATTAATTTAAACCTGTTTCTATCCTACAGGAATAAATAGAGGCTTTAATATGTAAATATTAATCATGAATCTCTAAAAGGGGTAGAAAGTGTTTGGTGGATCCCAAACTTTTAAACATTTTTTTTTTTTTGGCTTGGCATTTTATAGGGCTAATGTTTTGTGGAACACAAATTAGAAAATTTTCTATTAGCTAAATGAGTTAATGAATTAAACTTGTAATTTTAAAGGCTTAAACTCCCCTGCAAAAATTTCAGAGTATGCCCCCCTTTGTTCATTATGAGCTTAATAGGGATTCTTCTTTTCCTGGACCACAGGCACACTTGCACTAATTTATTTAGCAAACATTGACTGATTATTTGCTATGTTGCAAGCACGGCAAGCACTGGATTGTTGCTTGGGCAATGGTGCTGCTGTGTTTCTCCCTAAGTCTATTTGGAAATTAGCTAATTGTTTCATTTTGGGAGTAACGGTTTCAGTCACAATATTTGGGCAAAGAGCAAAGGAGAGAAAGAATGGAATTGGCTGATGTTAAAATCAAAGCCTCACTGAAAACAGTAATGTGTATTAAAGCAGAGAATTGTCCTCAAGGAGAGAAGACATAATCCGTATTGAAATAGTGCCTGAAACACTTTATTGTACTGTATTTAAAGTGTTTAAAGAATGCTTGGAACAAATAAAGCCCTGAAAAGGTCTTTCAAATTGAAATGAATTCTTGGCGTGCTTTTCCCTCAACGACTAAAGTCTTCCCCACAATAGCCAGCATCAGAGAAGCAGTAGGCGGAAGCCAGGCTTTTGTCTTGATGTCTAATGTGTATCAAGTGTTTCATATTTGGGGTAGAAAGCGGGGAGAAAGGGACACCTCGTTTATGAAACAGACTGAAATGGCAATCTTATTTTGTCTTTGGTGCACTGCTCCTGAGGAATTCACGTGACATTCCCAGATTTAATGAGGTAGTAAATGTGCTGGGATCAACCTATCAGCTAACGATATCCCATTTTTATCCCTGGAAGGCATCTGACATCTGGATTTATAGAAATAAGGCAGTGCTGGTGTTGGTAAAGAAGAAGCAGGATGGACTGACAATTCAAAAGTAAAATGTACAGATATAAAATAAGATAAAATATAAGATAATCTTTATCCCTTTAAAATAGGGCAGACATTTTTAACTTATGAACCTTAAAGAGAAGAATGGACAAATTTAACCATGAGAAAATTAAAATCTTCTGAAAGCAAAGTAAATAAATAAATTTAAGGGGGAAGATGACAAGCCATGGAGAATTACCTGCAATATATATGACAGAGAAAGACTTAGTATTTTAATTCTATAAGTAGTTCATATAAACCAATAAGAAAAAGACATCTCAGGGCCAACGGGGTGCTGCTTCCTACTTGTATGGTCTTGGGCAAGCTGTTAAATCTCTGAACCTCTGTTTCCTCATCTGTAAAATGAGCATTATAGGGTTGTTGTAAGGGTTAGGCAAGCCAATACATTTCATGCACTTGGAATAGTACTTGACATATTGGGAATGGTATATAAGTGTTAGTTATTATTTCTCTTAAAGTGATACATAGAAAAAAATGATCATGGCAAGTGGTGGTGATGTAGTAGAGACACAGGCTGCATGCTGCTAGAGGGATATAAATTAGTCCAGTCTTCTTGGAGGGCAATTTAGCATCACGCATCAAACTCTTAGAATGCCCTGGACCAAACTCCAATACAAGAATCTTTCCCAAGAAAATAAGAAGTCAAACATATGAAGAAATAGCTGTAAGTGGTTTCTTTTCAGAACTGTGTATATTTATGCAATACTGGAAAGGACACAAATGCCCAATAATAACAGATTCAGTAAGCAAATTATTGAACATCCATTCAGTAGACTATATCACCATTACAGATGATGTAAGCAAAACCACTATAAAAGGCATTTTGGGGAGAATTCGAATATGAAGCATATATTATTAGATAATACTATTATGTCAATGCTGTTTCTTGGTGTGATAATGATCTTATATTTCCTTGCAGGGGAATATAGGATAATACTGAAGTGTTATGTCTGCAGCATACTTTCAAGTGGTTCGGGGAAAAAACATATATATATATATATATATATATATGTTATTCCTGATATACATAAAATATCAGAGAATGAGAGAAAGCAAATGTTAGTAATGGTGAATCTGGGTGAAGGATGGATGGGGTGTTTATCAACTTTTCTGCTTAAAATTTTTCAAACTAAAAACCTGGAAAAATATAAGCAAACATTTGAAGACCCAGAAAAAAATGATATATTTCAATGAAATAAAGGTCTATAAATCAGTATATATAAATCAGTATGATCCCACTTTTTGTTAAAAGATTAGGGTTAGATAACAGTAGCTGGTATTTTTGTGGGAGCCTTTCTATGTGCCATATACTATGCAAAGCACTTACAGGCATTGTCTCATGTCATTATAACCCCCCATTAGGTTTAGGAGGCATTACAATTTTTCCCACGTAAACAAACAGCAGATGAAAATTCAGAGGTTAAAATCTTATCTAAAAACCACATATCCAGCCACTGGTACTTAAACATGGGTCTTTATGACCTTAAGCCCACACTCTTAACTATTAATACTACTCTTTTGCACAAAGAGCAGGAGGCTGCCGCAGCTGCTGAAATTATATTGATTGCACTTCATAATTATTGATAAGGGTGGTAATGGAGGTACATGTTCAATGCTTTAAAGAAGCATAGCAAAGGGAGGGACCAGTTCTGTAGGGCAAGGCAGGAGTAGTGCGGTAGTTTTTACCAAAGTGGTAACATTTGAGCTGGGCTTTGAAGGATGCATAGGAGTACAACAGGGAAAAAAAAAAAAAAGTAACAGTATTCAATACAGAGGAAACAGCAGAACAGCATGAGTAAAGACACACACTGTATTTAAGAAACTATAAGGACTATCATTTGTTTTTAAAGAGCGTGGGGGTTGGTTATCAGAGCAGGGTGGTAGCTAATGAGGTTGGACAGAGACCAGCACTACTACCTTCTGATGGAATGGGAGCTAGTGTAGAAGAATGATCCAGGCAGCAGAGTAGAGGTAAGTTTGCATGGACAGTAAGTCTGGCCCTGGGGACATCAAGTGAGGGCCTCTTGGTAACAATTCCAACAGAAGGTGATGAGTGATTTTACCGGGATAAGGGCAGCGGGAAGGCATTACGTGGATACCCTCCCTAATACATACCTGTCTTGCAATATGATAAACTACCTACATGTGTGTCTTATCTCCTTGATGGGTCCTTTGCTTGTCTGTACTCATAACCATGCCCGGCATTCTCCTGCCCTGCCTTGCCTTGCCAACTTTGTATCATGGGGAACTCCCCTTCCCAGACTCTCTCGCCCTCCAGCGGCTTGGTAGGTTTAGCCAGCGGGTGGCCCTGGCAGAAGATGGGAGGTAGGTGGAGAGGAGATCCCTGGGCTTTTGTGTCCCTGTCTGTCTGCTTCAGGTTGTGTTCCTGGCAGCAGCTGTGTCTTACCTTTGAGTCCAGATCCTGCCAGGCAGCCCCTCCCAACACAGGCCTCTTCCTGCTCAGTCTCTACTGTGGTTCTAGCTCTTGTCGGTTGGCTTGGCTTCTGGTAATATAATTTCTTTCCTTGTCCCTTTAGCCTTAGGGGTGGCTGAGGTGGCCTGCTGGTGGAAATTTCCCAGCTGCCTCCTCCCTGTTCTTTTTTTTTTTTTTTTTTTTTAAACAGAGTCTCACTCTGTCACCCAGGCTACAGTGCAGTGGCATAATCTGGCTCACTGCAATCTCTGCCTCCCAGGTTCAAGCGATTCTCCTGCCTCAACCTCCTGAGTAGCTGGGATTACAGGCGCCTACCACCACACCTGGCTAATTTTTGTATTTTTAGTAGAGATGGGGTTTCACCATTTTGGCCAGGCTGGTCTTGAACTCCTGACCTCAAGTGATCCACCCACCTCGGCCTCCCAAAGAGCTGGGATTACAGGCGTGAGCCACTGCACCCAGCCCTCCCTGTCCTTTTAACTCCTCAGCTCTCCCATGCCTGCTGTAAATTATTCTTTGTATTAGATTCTTTCAGATTAAAACACCTAGAGTGGCTTCTATTCCCTGGCTGGACTCTGACACATTCCCTGCCTACAGCAGAAGTTCCTAATGGACAGAGACTCTCTCTATTTTTAGAATTCCACAGGAGGAACATAGTGGTTACTCAAGAATTATCTGTTTGATTTCCTGGTCTCAGATCCCATTGGTGGTTCTCATCGGCTCTCCTGTGTGGGGTCTGCAAAGAGAAGATATGAGGGAAAGAGGAAGGAGTTCTTAATTCTCCTTCCAGGGGCTTTGCTTGGGTTGTGGAGTAGTTTCCTTTCATTCATTCATTCATTCCTTCAATCAACAAACATGTATTGAGTGTCCAGTAAATGCTGGGGATATAGAATGAGCCTTTCCTTGTGGAGCTCACCTATTACTAGGGAACTTTGGTGCACCGAAAAGGCATTGGGGAGATGAGTCTGGTCCACTTTTCCCAGAGTCACTGACTGGAGAGGATCTGCTTAGGAAACAGAGACTTTTTGGGTAAAAACAACAATAGTAGTATCATTTTGGAGGCAGATTCTGTGCTGACACACCTATCCATTCACTCCAATTAGCATTTCTTGAGTACCTAGTATGTGCTAGTTGATGGGGTTTACAGTAGTGAATGAGACAAATAGGTCAACATCTTCATGCCTCATACAGTCTAGTTGAGGTGACAGATATTAAGCAAATAATGAGATAAATCTATAATAAAAATCAGAACACGTACACTGAAAGAGAAGTAAATATCCTATGAGAGTTGATAGTAGGAGAACATGACCTAGCTTGGGTTTTCAATGGTCGGGTCAAGTCTCCCCAAGGAAGTAAGACCCAAGAAATGCCTGTCCTATTTTCTTACTGCTGAGTTCTTGTCACCAACATTCTCAGATTTTAACAGACCAGATTGCCTGAAGATAATGAACTTGGAAAGGTTAGCATTTCCTCCAGAGTCTGTCAGTTCAACTGACCTCCTATAGAATAACATTCCTGGTGGAGCACAACACTGCATTTGTGGTAGCTGTAATGATTGTCCACAAACATTGCAGTTCCCTTTACAGGTGGGTGTTAAGATTGTAGTTTCCTGCTCCTTTGGGGTTAGATGTGGCCATGTGCCTGGCTTTAGCAGATGAAAAACAAACAGAAGCGATGTGGGTGTGTAATTTCCAGGTGAAAACCTTGAAATGTCAGTGTTATTCTTATGGCTTCCACCCCTTTTTCCGCCTCATCAGTTTTAGAAGCGTGTGTTGAGGGTGCTTCCAGGGAGAGAGATGATGGCTTTACCACTATGACAAAGGGAGCCTGATGCCCAAGACATAAAGGATCACTGCTAGGAGGGCCATGCTCACATTGGGATATGTTCGGACAACCCCCAAAGTTAACAGGTACAACTATACTCCTTGTTTTAAAAGTTGCCCTTTTAAAGCTCTTTGAGGGCAGACATGGTGGTTCACGCCTCTAATCCCAGCACTTCGGGAGGCCAAGGCGGGTGGATCACTGGAGGTCAGGAGTTGGAGACCAGCCTGGCCAACACAGTGAAACCCCATCTCTACTAAAAATACAAAAATTAGCCAGGCATGGTGGCAGGCACCTGGAATCCCAACTATTCGTGAGGCTGAAGCAGGAGAATCGCTTCAATCCAGGAGGCAGAGGTTGCAGTGAGCTGAGCCTGGGTCACTACACTCAAGTCTGGGAGACAGAGCGAGACTCCACCTCAAAAAAATAAAATAAGTAAAGCTCTTTGAGTTATGTGACCTATCTGCTCTGCAAATGAGCGAGCCATTATGTCAGCTTTGCAATTCTGTTTCAGGAGAGAGTTCAGAAGTGGAAAAATACATCTCTTTCTGATTTGAAGCAGACTGAAATTGGGTGGGTTCACTTATAATCATCTACCCAGTAGGAGAGTCTTCCATTCACAACACAAACATTAGCCTTAGCACAAGGATCATTGCGGAGATTTACACATACTGTCTATGTGTAAATCTACACATTTAGGAAACAGCTGATATTTGCATGGGGTGTGCTCAGAAATGATGCAGTGAAACATATAGAAGTTGATCATTCATGTGTGTAATTCTCAAACTTCCCCTTTTCTGAAATTCATTGCACTTGCCGCTCTTATTAAAGTCCTTTTATCAACTAAAAGCTCAGCAAAGGCAGGCTTCAGAAGGGAAGCTGAGTCTCCTTAGCCTCCTACAACCAGTACTTACCTGACCTATAATAAAAGTAACCAGTACTATCAAGCATTTACAGTGCTAGCCAGACACTCTTCTAGTTATCTCATTTAAACCTCACAGCTTAGCCTCTGAGGAATGCAGTATTATCCCTGACTGAAGATGAAGAGCAGAGGCCATTACTTTTGATTGCAAAACCATAATTTTGTGCCAACTTAATAGTTAAGTAGTAGAGACAGGCTTCAATCCAAGTGGTGTTTCTTGGTACAATCATACACGGTAGATGCTCAGAAAACACCAACATGTATGAGTTCAGAACTCAATATGTGGTGAGGCTAGTTTGTATTATGGTGTTGGATTAGTTGTTGTGCTTACTCTTTGGTTTCTAAAATGCTGAAAGGCAAAGTATTATATTAGTACTCTGATTGACAGGAAGGATTCAAAATAGTGGGTGAAAATAACTTTGTTGTCTTTTAAAATAACTTTGTGGCTCTGATAAAAATAATATCTGTTTATTATAAAATGTTCAGAAGTTAAAAAAAAAAGAAAAAGAAGAAAACATCAGAATAAAACTAGAATAAACAAAATTCAATTAGCCGGGCATGGTGGCATGCACCTATAGTCCCAGCTACTCGGGAGGCTGAAGCAAGAGGATCCCTTGAGCTCAGGAGTTGGAGGCTACAGTGAGCACTCCTGCCACTGCACTCCAGCCTGGACAACAGAGTGAGACCCCATTTATTAAAAATCACCAGAAATCCAACAAACTAATTATAGCTATTGTTTCTATCCTTTCAGGCAAATTGACACACTTATACACATATTTAGCTCTACATAAGGCGTGGTACATAAACAGGATCATAGTACATGTACTCTTTCAAACCTATTTTTAAAAGCATTTCTTCATGCACCAGTATGTTGTAGAAATACAGATCACCATGATTATTCTTTGCAACTGCTTTAGATTGTTTCTCAAAGTCCTATGTGACAACATGACCAAGGGCTTCCTTTGTATTTTAAAAAAATGTATAAAGATCACCTTGGATAATATCAGAAGACATGATTTCTGGGAAGTCACAAGGAATACCCATTGACATTTTGATATATATCAGTAAACTACCCTCCCCAAATGTATGCCCTGTCGTGACATACATTCATCATCACTGGTTTGATAAAGCTTTGCCAATCTGGTAGGCAAAATAATCCTAGTAATTTAATTTTTAATATATTTTTAAACTTTAGTAAATGTTTATTATCTAGTAGCGTTTCTTAGAGGATAACATATATTACTGGTAGTTTTGAATAGTTACTGTATTAGTCTGTTCTCACTCTGCCAATAAAGACATAACTGAGACTGGGTAATTTACAAGGGAAAGAGGTTTAATGGACTCACGGTTTCGTATGGCTAGGGAGGCTTCACAATCATGGTGGATGGCACATGAGGAGCAAACTCACGTCTTACATGGCAGCAGGCAGGAGGACTTGTACCGGGGAACTCCCCTTTATAAAACCGTCAGATCTCGTGAGACTTATTTGCTTACCATGAGAACAGTATGGGAGAAACTGCCCCCATGATTCAATTATCTCCACCTGGCCCTGCCCTTGACATGTGGGGATTATTACAATTCAAGGTGAGAGTTGGGTGGAGACACAGCTGAATCATATCAGTTATTTAGGTACAACAAGTTTCCTCCCAGCATCACTTACACCAGTTAGTAAGCAGGAAGAACCAAAGGGGGAATCTGAACACCAATGAAAGTATAAACATACAACGGAAGAATATCTTGTACACACACACACACACACACAGAGAGAGAGAGAGAGAGAGAGAGAGAGAGAGAATATTTTGGATGAATATTTGATGGCATGGGGAAATTATTATACTGTAAAGTTTGAGAAAATTTTTGAGGAAAAATCACAATGTGAAATAATTTGCAGATAATCCCAACTGTGTTAAAATATATGTGTTTAAACAAAAAGGATGGGGAAAAAATTAAAAAGGCTAGAAGGAAATACTGCAAGAAGTTGTTAATATTGGTTACCTCCATGGGATGGGATTTCGGGTGACTTAAAGATTCTTAATTTTTTGTGCTTGCAGACACTGAATTTTCAAATAGTATGGGGCTAATATTTACCATTTGATTGACTTGTGTATTGTTATCAGTGTGTGGGGTCACTCACTTGCAGTTGCTTAACAGTATCATGAATGATTTACTTTCGTCAACCAAATGGACGTGTGCTTTGGTTTATTCATGATTCTAAGGATCACATTCATTCGTACTAGCACTATGTTGTGGGCAAGATCCCTGCATTTAAGAACTGTGCCATCTGAAAGGGGAGAGAAGACATTTATAGCATAAGAAGAGGAAAGAGCATGTCTGCTGAGAAATGGCAAAGTCTCCTAGAGGAGGTGGCATTTCAGCCCAGCCTTGAAGGATAAGTTGAATTTTTAATGAAACATTTGTTTTATTTTTCTTCTGACTCTATAAGAAATAAGTGCTTATTACAGAAAACAGAAAAATGTGGGAGCTATTAACAGACGTTTATAGGGTTATTATTAAGGTGGAACACTGTGCCAAATCCTACAGAGTGTATTTTAAAAATCTCATTTAATCCCCCTTCCCTGCTTCCAGAAACTCTATAAAGTGAATGCGATTACTTTGTTCATTTCAAAGGCAAGGAGATAGATGTGCAAAGGGATTGAATGAGCAACTTCAGGATACGTGATTGGAAAAGCAGCAGAGATAGTACTGGAACCCAAGTCAACCTGGTGCTGTAGAAGAAAGAGTCAACATACAGTCCATTGCTCCACTGCTTTCAGTCTCCTTTTTCCTCTCCATGAGGCTTTTCCCTCATGGAGAAAACGAGGATTCTCTTGTTCCCTGCATTCTACTGAGTGTTCATCACTTTAGATAGATGATGGTAACTGAAGGCATGGGGTAGGTGAGATCACCAGGGAAACATGCAGAGAAGAGAGAAAGGCCTTGGGAACAAGCCCTAAGCTCAGAAATGGGACACCTTCCCATATCAGGGCTGGAGGAGAGGAGGCAGCATCAGGGAAAACACAGTGGAGCTAAGCTTGGATCTGAACATTACTGGTTGAGAAGAAAGGATGGAGAAGTGGAGGTGGGAGAAGAGTGCCACAAGCAAAGGGAATAGCATTTGCAAAGACATAGCAGATGCAAGAGACAACATGTTACCTTGGAAAATCAGCAAGCGATTTCAGGATGGCTACAGCATAGGATGCATGCATATATGAGTATGCCTGCCTATGAGTGCATGCATGTTTCTGTGTATCTGTGTGAAGGTGTGTGAATGTATCTGTGTATATCATGTGTCTATATGACATACATTAATCATCACTGGTTTTATAAACCTTTGCCAATCTGGTAGGCAAAATAATCCTAGTAATTTAATTTCTGTTTTTTAATATATTTTTAATCTTTAGTATATGTTTATTATCTAGTAGCATTTCTTAGAGGATAACATATATTACTGGTAGTTTTGAATAGTTACTGTATTAGTCTGTTCATGTGTCTACATGAGTGTGAGTGTGTGTACAGAAGGCTAGGGTGATGAGACCCTAGAGAGGAAGTACAAATATCTCTTCAAGAGAGAGATTTTATTTCATTTAGAAATATACTCAGAAGTGGCATTACTGGATCATAGGGTAGTTCCATTTTTTATTCTTTTTATTTGAGTGAGGGGAACTTCCATACTGCTTTCTGCAATGTCTGTACCAATTTACATTCTTACCATCCATCAATGTACAAGGGTTCCCTTTTCTCCACATCCTTGCCATCCATCCCTTATAAAAGATTTATGATATTATGGAAAGAGTCTGGAAACACCGTGAGATCTGGAAACAGATCCCTGAAATCCAGTTAATCAGTAGAAACTTTAGCTGGAAGGTAATGGAGAACCTTTGCATTTCTTTTCTGATAATTACAAAAAATGATAAAATGAAAACCAGGCTTTCAGAAGATTCTTGGACTGGATGGTTTGAAGAAGGTAGGGGCAGGAGAATAGGAGACCAGTTGGTAGGATACTATAATAGTGAAAGTGGGAGGTGATCAGCGTGTATATTAGGATGGCAGCTATAGGGCGATAGCGGATTTGAGGCTCACCGGTATGAGAAACATGAGACAATTCATGAGGTTACCTGAGAAAGTCTATTGACTCCCACCCCCTCCCAGCTTTACTGAGGTATGATTGAAAAATAAAAATTATCTATATTTAGGGTAGACAATGTGATGTTCTGACATACATGTACATTGTGAGTGATGACCACAATCAAGCTAATTAACAGATCCTTCACCTCATATAGTTACCTTCTGTGTATGATGAGAGCACATGAGATCTACTCTTTTAACAAATTTCAAGTATATAATACATTATTATTAACTATATCAGCAAGCGATATAGTTTGCTGATATATGCTATACATTAGTTATCCAGAACATATTTCTCTTACTGAAAGTTTGTGGCCTTTGACCAATATTGTCCCCTTTTTGCCCACTCTCCAGCCCCTGGTAGCCACCATTCTACTTTCTGCTGTTGTAAGTTAAACTTTTTTTTTTTTTTTAGGAGTCCACATATAAATGAGATCATGCTGTACTTGTCTTTCTGTGTCTGGTTTATTTCACTTAGGATATTCTCCAAGTTCATGATGTTATTGCAAATGACAGGATTTCCTTCTTTTTTAGAGCCGAATAATATTCCATTGCAGATATATACAGACCATATTTTCTTTACCCATTTATCTGTGGATGGACACTTAGGTATGTTTCCACATCTTGGCTATTGTGAATAAACTGCAATGAACATGGAAGTGCATTTCTCCCTTCAAGAGAAAGATGTTCTTTTCCTTTTCTTTTTCTTTCCTTTTTTGAGACAGAGTCTCACCCTGTCACCCGGGCAGAGGTGCAGTGGCGCAATCTTGGCTCACTGCAACCTCCACCTCCTGGGTTCAAGCAATTCTTGTGCCTCAGCCTTCCGAGTAGCTGGGATTACAGGTGTGCACCACCATGCCCAGCTAATTTTTGTATTTTTAGTAGAGACGGGGTTTCACCATGTTGGCCAGGCTGGTCTCCAACTCCTGACCTCAAGTGATCTGCCTGTCTTGGCCTCCCAAAGTGCTGGCATTACAGGTGTGAGCCACCGCTCTCAGTAGAGATTTTATTTTCTTTGGGTGTATACTCAGAAGTGGGATTGCTGAATCACATGGTAGTTCTATTTTTATTTTTGGGAACCTCCATGCTGTTTTCCATAATGGCTGTACTCATTTACACCCCACCACCAGTGTACAAAGGTTCCTTTTTTTCCACATCCGTGCCAACATTTGTTGTCTTTTGACTTTTTAATAATAGCCATCCTTACAGGTCTGAAGTGATATCTCATTGTGGTTTTGATTTTCATCTCACTAATGATTAGTGATGTTGAGCATATTTGCATATACCTGTTGGCCATTGTCGAACATTCAAAGCAACAGTTTAAAAGCATATCCTTAGGTCCTTCATCAATTTACAACAAGTATTTACTGAGCACCTCTACTGTGCCAGGACTCTGCAAGGGAAGCCCTGGCCCAGCGTGGAATCCAGACAAGTAACCAGACTTTTGCAACCTAGTGTTGCAAGGGCACAGAAATCAGCAACCACAGAAGGGGACGGAGGCAGTGGAAGTACGGAAGCCAGTCCTGAAAGATCTGGGCCGGCTTCCTATAGGAAGGGATTCGAAGCTGAGAGACACAGTGTGCGGAGCTAGGAATCCCCATGTGTGTAAGATATGGCTTCTGCCCGGGTGGGTGGGGACAGACAAGTAGACTACACGATGCTATTTGACACAGGAATGCAGCTAAGTCATGCATATATATATATATATTTTATATATATATATATATATATATATATATATATATATATAATATCTTTAGTCAGAAAAGAAGATTCTTCTTTGAGCAAATTCACTCCTTTTGAAAAGGCCGAGCTATTTGGAACGATGCCCACCAGGATGGCAAAGTGGTGCGTGAGCCCTCCCTGCAGCACACGCCCAGGACTTTGAAGCGGGGAGCAGGGTCCTCCTGGCTGCTGAAAGGAATCGAGTTAATGAGCCCTACTGGCAGGTGGCGAATGGCCGGAGATCCGGCCTCCCAGTGGAGTCCACCGCCCCGGGCTTCCGCTCGCCAGGCTTATTTCTCTCCATGCTGGAGCAAACCCGGGCTGAAAAAGGGACCCACTAATTGGTTTGCGTACCCGAAGTGGGAATAGAGGGAGGAAAACCGTGTTTCAGGCGTTACAGTGGGGAAAAAAGTGAAATCCCAAACGCAGGGGAGACAGCGACTGTCAGGCAGACACCTTGTGAACCGCGGTGGAGAGCACACCTAGGTGGGGAGGTCACCGGTCCAACCCACCACCCTCCGGGAGACTGAGGGCAGGGACAGCAGCAGGGGGCGGCATCCACGTCTCTACGCTTGCAAGGGTTCCCCAAGTTCCTGGCCACTGCTCCCCACTTCCTGCAGCCTCGGTCTCCTCCGGGGGCGTGTGTGAGGGGCGGGGCCGCATGGAGAGGAGGGATTTAAAAAAAAAAAAAAGCGAGGTAATTAGCATTCTCCGATTCCACTGGCTCTCCGCCGGCCCTGCTTTGCATACGCCCGTCCCACTAGCTGCCCGGGGTTTGCTGGGGTTCGGCAAGGTTTGCAGCCGCCACGGCCGCTGCTGCGCTCCGGTGCAGGGCAGGCTGGCGCCGAGCGAACCAGGGCCAGGAGCCGGGAGCCGGGAGCCGGGAGCTGGGAGCCAGCTGCCCGCAGAGCTGCGGCGGCGGCGGCATTTGGGGTGGTCTCAGTTCCACGAACACCGTGGCCGGCGCCCTGTGGCTTCTGCGCCCAGCGGGGCTCAGGGAGGAACGGTCTAGACACTTTTTATTTTGGAAGAAAGGGGCAAGCCCCGGGGAGAGCTTCCTTCCCGGCCTGGCTCGCTCCCCAGTGCGCCCAGCTCCGGCCCGGACTCTGGAAGATGACTCCAGGGTCTGCTCTGTATATTCCAGCGGTGGCGGTTCCGGGAGGCAGCCGAAAGTAGTAACAGTTGGTAGCAGCGGCTGGTGGAAAAGTGAGCCGAGGCGGCGCGGACTCCGCTCTCCCCGCGCCCCGCGACACTCGCTGCTCCTCGCCGCTCCTTTTCCTTGGCTCCCAGGCGGCTGCAGCATGAAGTGGCGCAGCGATGGCCAGGAGAGGTAAGAAGCCCGTGGTGAGAACGCTGGAGGATCTGACGCTGGACTCGGGTTATGGTGGCGCGGCGGACTCGGTGCGCTCCTCCAACTTGTCTTTGTGCTGTTCCGACTCGCACCCGGCGTCCCCGTATGGCGGGAGCTGCTGGCCGCCTCTAGCTGACTCCATGCACAGCCGGCACAACAGCTTTGACACCGTCAACACTGCCCTGGTGGAAGACTCCGAGGGGCTGGACTGCGCCGGCCAGCACTGCTCGCGGCTGCTGCCGGACCTAGACGAGGTCCCCTGGACTCTCCAGGAGCTGGAGGCGCTGCTGCTGCGTTCGCGGGATCCCCGGGCAGGCCCGGCGGTCCCCGGCGGCCTGCCCAAGGACGCGCTGGCCAAGCTGTCGACGCTGGTGAGCCGGGCGCTGGTGCGCATCGCCAAAGAGGCGCAGCGCCTGAGTCTGCGCTTCGCCAAGTGCACCAAGTACGAGATCCAGAGCGCCATGGAGATCGTGCTGTCCTGGGGCCTGGCCGCACACTGCACGGCGGCTGCGCTGGCCGCACTGTCCCTCTACAACATGAGCAGCGCCGGCGGCGACCGCCTGGGCCGCGGCAAGTCGGCACGCTGCGGCCTCACCTTCTCCGTGGGCCGCGTGTATCGCTGGATGGTGGACAGCCGCGTGGCGCTGCGCATCCACGAGCACGCCGCCATCTACCTGACAGCCTGCATGGAGAGCCTCTTCCGGGACATCTACTCGCGGGTCGTGGCCTCCGGTGTGCCCCGGAGCTGCAGTGGCCCTGGGTCAGGCTCTGGCTCCGGCCCAGGCCCGAGCTCGGGCCCCGGTGCGGCCCCTGCGGCGGATAAAGAGCGGGAGGCGCCCGGGGGAGGAGCGGCGAGCGGCGGCGCCTGCAGCGCAGCCAGCAGCGCCAGCGGGGGCAGCAGCTGTTGCGCCCCGCCGGCCGCCGCAGTCCCGCCGGCAGCCGCCGCCAACCACCACCATCACCACCACCATGCGCTCCACGAGGCGCCCAAGTTCACCGTGGAGACCCTGGAGCACACGGTCAACAACGACTCGGAGATCTGGGGTCTCCTGCAGCCCTACCAGCACCTCATCTGCGGGAAGAACGCCAGCGGTAAGTGGCTGCGCGGGTGCCACTCCCTCCCACCCAACCTGGCCAACTCTTGGCGCAAGTTTGCCTCAAGTCCCCCTCCCGCGTCTTCCCAGCCACGCGCTGCTGTCCCAAGCCGCTGAGGAGGCGGCCGGGCTGGAGGTAGCCAGAACAGGAGGTTGCCTGTTCCCTCCTGCACTCGGGTGCGCGTATTTTACGCCGCTGGTGCTGTCCCAGGTCCGCTAGCGCTAGGTTCCGCCCCCGGTGCGGGGCCGGGCGACAGCTGCCTCCAGCAAGCAGTGAGCGAAACCCAGCACCATTTTTTGGAGCAGGGTTGAGATCATTTGCGCTTAGTACATATACTCCACCCCAGCACTGTTTGTTTTGACCTTGAAGATGCCACTTCCCTGGGCGCATGAATTTGGCTCCCTAGGACTTGGGAGGAGGCGCGTTCCGCTCTCAGCAACCCAATGCTCCCACTTCCCCCACGCCCTCGGGGGGCACTCAGTACACAGGGGAAGGAGGGGCCTGACGGTTGTACCGGCTGAATGGTTGAGAGCTTGCTCGGCCTAGACAGTCGTAGAGGTGTGTGTGGTGAGACTGGGGTGCGGGAAGACTTTCGGTGCCAAGTTTTTCCAGAGCAGTTTTTGAGGGCTAGAGCACACAGCTGGTGGGGGCTGCGGGATGGACAAAGCCCCCAATTCCAGCCTCCCAGCTCTTGGCCTCTCCATTCCCTCTGGCAGGGATGCAGCTCTCACCACTTGGCTGAAGGAGCGCCTCTGGGGATCTGGGCAGGATGGAGCTGGCGGGGGCAGTTCTAGAGGGGGTTGTCAGTTTAGGGCGTCGTTTCCAGTAGGTTCTATCATCCTCTCTTCACGCCCCACTGTTTTGAAGGCCTGTCCTGGGTGGGTTTGAACCCGCAGTTCTGTCCTTGAAGGGGGTGGGGCCGGGGCGCTTGTTTTCGAGAGCTCGCGCTGGCGGTGCTGCCCGTCTGCGAAAGCCGGAGCTAGACACTTCAAAGCTTCATTTTTCCACAGGAAATGGTAGAAGCGTAACTGGAGACTCTAAAGGCGAAATAAAACTTTGTTACATATTCGGCGGTTTGGCCAGAGGTTGCGTGGTTGGAGCTGAAATGCAGTCTTTCTGGGCAGATTTCATTCATGTTGCTGCCTGTCTGTTTCCCGGGGGCTGGAGGAGCACTGCGGTGGGCGGTGCCAAGGGTGTGCATGTGCGTGTGAGAGTCTGAGTGCGCGCGCGTCTGTGCGTGTGTAAGTGCTTGTGAGTGTGCGCAGGAACGAGCGGGCGCGCTGGGCGCCCGGCTCCAGCGGAAGCCTTTGGAAACCGACCCTGCAGCCCTCGGTCCCTTCACCTGGATTTGATCATCAGTGGGGGAGGGGAAGGAAGGAGCAAAGCGGGTGTGTGTTTGTGTGTGTTGGGGAGGGGAATCCGCGCTGATCTCTGAGACTCTTCGGGATCTCTTTGCCAGAGCCCTTCCCCGTCTTCTGCCAGCCAGGGCACAACCCTCAAAGAGAGGATATCTTCGAGGCCACACACACACACACATACACACACACATACACACACACACCTTGAAATCTCGACGAAGATGGAAACATCTGGGGAGAAGCCATTGGGCTTTGTATGTGCTTCTTGAGAATGCGGGGATTCACCTGCAAAACCTGGGAGCTTTGGACTGGATTGCTCTTTGTTTGAAACCCTACCCCCACCAAAATGCACAGAGGGGCTTAATTTCCTTCCTAGTGGCTCCCATGACAATCATCTTACTCTTTGCTGCCCCGGACTCCCAACTCCTTACCCACCTTCTGGGCCTGGAACCTCTTCTTTTTTCTCCCTCATTATTTCCTTTGGGAGGCTCTAGTGTGGAAATCTGGGCACCCTGCCCTACCTCTGTCTTTGCCATTATCCTGAAGTTGTGAGTTTGGGCAAGTCACTTTACATCTTTGGGCCTCAGTTGCCTCCTCTGTAAAATAGGGGGCTAGATATGTAATACACCCCCAGGTCCTCTTGTAGCTCTGTGTTAGTAGCTTCTATATTTTTTCAAATCGGTTTTACTTTTATGAACCTTAACAACTTTTAAAAACAGTTTTTGTGTTTACCCTTTTTGGAGGAAGTATAATTTAAGGAAGGAGAAGACCACAGAGTTGGTTTTGGGCAGGGTGAGTGAATGACGGTTGGGGTTTGCTGCCATCACAACCTCTCCCACACCACAGCGCTTAACTCTTGGGTTTCAGGGCCCCTTCAGCCTCCTCTGGGTATGAGATACACTGTAAGTTCATTGTGATCTCTTCATGTCTTTTCTTTGGGCTTGTTTAAAATGGCAGGTCATTTATGCAGAAGAGTTAAAGAATGAGTGATTAATTCCTTAGGTATCGGAATCATACATTAAATATCAAACCTATTTCTTAAACTATTTTGTACGGAGTCTTTCTGATCTGCAAGCCTTATTAAAGACAACATACTTTACATAATAGATTTTCCCTCCTTTAATTTGGCAGTATCATTTATTTATTCATTTGTGAATTCATTTGTTCGTCGGTACTTACTGCAGTTGCTAAATGCTAGGGTCTGAGCAAGCGCCGGGTGAGAGGTAGTAACAGCTAACATGTATCCAGCAGGGCTCCTTATATTGACCCATTTGATCCTCAGTACCTCTTGAAAAGGTACGCCATTATCCCCATTATTTACAGGAAGAAACTGAGGCACAGGGAATTTAAGTATCTTGCTTATTTAAATGCAGATAGCCTGGCTCCAGAGTCCGTACTCATAATCCCTGTCTATATGACTCTTTAGTGACAGATGAGTTCCCTGCCTTCAGACATCCCACCTGCCCTTTATTACCTACACAGGTGAACAGAGACCCTTCCTGTCATACAATTCCTGAATTGTATACTTTTTGTTCCTCTCAAATGGAACTGGGCAGAACTGGATTTTGCATGTTTTTATATCTCCTGCTAAGCCTAAGAGAGGCCCTAGTAGGCCGGGTATGGTGGCTCACTCCTGTAATCCCAGCACTTTGGGAGGCCGAGGCGGGCGGATTGCGAGGTCAGGAGATTGAGACCATCCTGGTTAACACGGTGAAACCCCGTCTCTACTAAAAATACAAAAAATTAGCTGGGCGTGGTGGCGGGTGCCTGTAGTCCCAGCTACTCAGGAGGCTGAGGCAGGAAAATGGCGTGAACCAGGAAGGCAGAGCTTGCAGTGAGCCGAGATCATGCCATTGCACTCCAACCTGGGCGATAGAGCAAGACTCTGTTTCAAAAAAAAAAAAAAAAAAAAAAAAAAAAAGAGGCCCTAGTCCACAGTTGGAGCTTATTAGATACCTGTTTGAGTTGAGCAAGCTATTGTACTGCATTATACAATGATGTCCTGAAAAAACTATTGCTTTTTGAGTTTCTTGAATCATCTTTGCAAGTTTTTCTACTTTGTTGTTATTGTTGTTCTAAAGAAGGGGTCTCGCTATGTTGCCCAGGCTGTCTTTGAACTCCTGAGCTCAAGCAATCCTTCCACCTCAGCCGAGTAGCCAGGACTACAGACTGGCACTGGCTCCAAGTTCTTCTTCCTTGGTTGCCCCTTCTTACTGCTGTTTCTGTACCTGTCCACCTTTCTAATTTGCTGCTGCTAAACTGCCCAGGCTAAGGAATTGTGAAACTAGTCATGTGGGACTGGATTCAGAAAACAAAATATAGTTGGCTCTAAAGTGAAAGAAGGCCTAGGGGCTCTCAAAAATCACATCCATGGGCTTGCTGTGGGCATGAACTTTGCAGTTATGTAAAAACTTTTCAGAACTGGAGTTTTGTGTTGATTTTCAGCTGTTTTGAAGAGCCGGGGCAACAGCTAAGGGACCCCACTGTGGAGTTTTAAAAATTTGACTTGATTGAGCTAAATAAGGAGTGGGCAGAAGTACTTCACTGTGCCTTTGTATGTGCTAGTCATTGTGCCTTAAACTCCTTTAGAGCTGGCCAGTTCCTCCTCATCCTTGAAGACTTGGCTTCAAGAATGAGTTGGTCTTCCCGGCCTCCTTGTGAGGGCTTCCTTGACACAACCTCTTCTCCGTTCTTATTCATCTCTGTGTCTCCTTCCGTATCACTCAGCACAGTGCCTGGCACTTTGTATAATAGATGCTCTCTACTGCTTGTTAAATGAATATAACCAGCTGATTCAATTTTACGCATTTAAAATTTGCCTCTCAGCTGTAAAGGCAGTTGTTAAGAGAATGGCCTCTGGTGTTGGACCTCTAGGATTTGAATTTCAAGGCTGCCATTTTCTAGTTGTTTGTTCTTAGGTATGTGACTCAACCTCTCTGTCCTCCAGTTTCCTCAGCTGTAAAATAGAGGTAATAATTACAAGGATTAAATGAGATTATGTGTCTAAGGCTATTATAATCTGGTGCTGACACATGGTAGGTGCTAAAATGATGATGATAGTTGTGATAATCTAGGCAAAATGGTATCTCATCTCTATCACATCCAGATTAATTCATTCCCACATGTTCAGGGTGGATGGAACCAACAAGGCACAGAATTTTAACTGGATCCCCCTTTTTAATATAACACCAAGTAACTCAGTACACCTGCCTCAAGATTGATGCCATGGGCACAGCCCCGTGGCCAGGGTCACAAACGGATTGTTTTGGTCAAAGGAAAGTAGCTTATTTTGGGGAGGCTGAGGCAGGAAGATTGCTTGAGGCCAGGAGTTTGAGACCAGCTGAAGCAACATAGTGAGATCTCATCTCTACAGGAAAAAAAAAAAAAAATATATATATATATATATATATATAAATAAATTAAAGTAAAATAAAATAACATTAAGGTAGCTTATTTTATTTGCTGTATTTTAAACTTAAATGATGTCTATCTTTAGTGAAGAGGCACCAGGAAACTTTCTGGAAATAGTTCCTTATGTTGATTGGAATGTGGGTTCAGAGGTATATGCATTTGTCAAACGGGTTTTCACCATGCCGGCCAGGCTGGTATCTAACGGTAAACCTAGTATTTGAGCATTTTACTGTATTGTGAAATATGCTTCAGTTAAAAAAAAAAAAAAAAAGACACACCAAAAAAAAAAAAAAGCCATAGGTATTCTTGAATTAGAGTTTGTTTTAAATGTACAATTTGAAGGGCAGACTGGAAGAGGTGGTATGGAATGGTGTGAAAAGGAAGGGAGAAAGACCTTACACTTAGATCTAACCCTAAATTTTCACTCTACCGTTCTCTAGCAAGTGACTTAATTTTGCTAAACTTAGTTTTCTCATCTGTACAGTGAGGATTAGAAAACAAAAGAAGGTGTATTTTAAAAAGGAAGAAAACCCAAACCAAACACAAAGGGCAATTACAAGGATTAATTCAGATATAGTTTATAAAAGCACCTGCCACATAGTAGGCACTCGATAATAATGGCTTCCTTAAAAAACAGATTATTCAGGCTGGAGAAAATAATAATACTTGGGGGATTTTGAATAGTCTCTTTCATTTCAGGGATCCCCAGTCATTTGATAAACATTAATTAACACGAGCCCTCACCTGTCAGCACGGGCTTTGGGGGTAGGTTGGTTTTCAGGTCTTTTGCTTTTCTATTGCCTCTGCACAAAATGCTTGCTCAGCTGTTTTCTTGTCCCTAAACTGGTCATCCTGTTCTGTGGAAAAGTGTTGCTGTGTTGGACCAAAAATGTCACAGAAGAAACCCAAGTTCTTAAGAGGAAGAGCAAACGCTATCTCAAGAGCCAGCTGTAGCAGTGCCTGTGCTCACAGAGCACCTTTTCAATTAACTGGCTTGATGTAAATTAAAACTTGGAATTTGGGTCAGTAAAGGGTGATTGGGTTTTCTGTGCAGACCTGCTAGTTCAGTGCTGGGGCATTTGCAAGTTGGGTGTTTCTTGAAACATAAAATAAAACTAACAAAACAATGAAGGACTAACCTGAAGACCTGGGGTCGGGGCAGAGTTGATGAACTTTGTCTAGAAGGAAGTCCTCTAATTCTGAGTCTGTTAGTATTTGTGACCTTGAGCCAGGCACCAAACTCATTATTACCAAACTTATTATCCACTGAAAGGTAAATACAAAATAGTAATTGACTCTGGACTCAGGCACACCTGTAAGCTGCAGTTTCCCTATCTGTAAAATGGATATTGTAATAAACAGCTCTACTTGTATAGCTTATGATATGCCAGGCACTATTTTAAGAGCTTTATGTATTATAATCATTATAGTTACATCAGCTATGATTATTATTATTATTATTATTATTGAGATGGAGTTTTGCTCTTGTTGCCCAGGCTGGAGTGCAATGGTGCAATCTCAGCTCACCACAACCTCTGCCTCCCAGGTTCAAGCGATTCTCCTGCCTCTGCCTCCTGAGTAACTGGGATTACAGGCATGCGCCATCACGCCTGGCTAATTTCGTATTTTTAGTAGAGACAAGGTTTCACCATGCTGACCAGGCTGGTTTCAAACTTCTGACCTCAGGTGACCCACTCATCTCCACCTCCCAAAGTGCTGGGATTATAGGTATGAGCCACCATGCCTGGCCTTATCAGTTATTATTAAAGACAGTTCAGAAATCTCAGTAGCTTAACACAATAGAAATTCATTTCTTATACACTTAAACTCTGATTGAGAGAGGAGTGGGGTTGGAGGAGGCAGGAGGGTCATTTAGGTACCAAGCTTGACTAATGGAGAGTTCGCCTTTTTTATTTTCTACATGCGGCCTTCAGTGCCTTCCTTGGACATTCATCCAGCCAGTAGGTAGAGGGAGACAGTGAGTGTGGAGGAGCTTAAGAAAGGTGGTATAGGCTAAGCCTGGAGGGACTTACATTACTTGTGTCCACATATCATTGACCAGATGTATCATTGGCTCTCTGACCACCAATATGTGTGTGCCTCCTTCTTCCTATGCTCAAAACACATTCTCTTTTCCCTAAGGGAGGAACCCACATTTTATCTGATCCCTGCTTCCAACTTCAAGTTCAGAGTCATTGGATGTTGCTCAGTCCTATCCATGAAGCTGAGTGTGGCACCTCACCATGGTCCAGGGACTCATGAGGCAAAACAAACTTTATTATCTGCCACTCTGCATTCATATCCCACATCTGAGCAGGGTGGGATAACCATCACAAAACTCCCATTTGGAAAGGATAATCATGGACGGTATGTACACAGCGGTCACTGGTCCTCAGTAGTGATGAAATCTTGCCAAGCAAGCATTGTGGGATTATATCCTAGCAGTGGGTGAAGTTCCTGGATTAGGTCCTGACTCTTCTCCTGATAGGAATTTACTGGTTCATTGTTCTCCACACTCTCAGCTGTGCTGGTGGGAGGATTTTCTTTGTTATTTTCCACGACCACACCTGAAGTTGGTCGTGGGCAGTATGGCCTTCTTGGGGGCTCTAAATCTTTTGTGACCTAGTTCTTTCCCTTGAACCTCTGGGGGCCCAAGGATTGTTTTAATGCTATAACAGTAAAAGACTATTAAAGTCAAGGTTTATAGATTTTGCAATGCAATTCCCTCAACAACTTAGTAAGACTTTGATCTATGATGTCTAATATGCCAGTAGCCACACCCAAAGTTATTTCCTAGACTTAATTCTGAAGCCCGGATTATTACTTCCTTTTCCCCATACCTCTCTTTCTCTCTAAATTTAATGGCAGCTACCTTGAGGCCATCAGGCTTAGGTGGGAAGCTTATATTCTTCACATGATACTTATTTCACTTAAATGTCTTCTCACTCTTTTATTGTTTGGGGTTTAGACATAGTTGTCTGTTTTTACCTCTCCACTATTCCTTTCTAAAATTACTTTCAAACTAGTTAATTTATGCCTGAGTTCTTCTCTTTACCTAGTACCTTACTTAGCCAGGAACTGTTAGCAAACTCTATTACCATTATTTTTTATGCTCTTTCTATAGAGCATACAGGTTTAGTAGGCGTGAGCTCTGACTGCCAAGTTATCATAGATGACAGTTTAATGAGACATTTTTCTTCTGTATCACATGGGTCTCCAGTTTTCCAGGCTCTAGTGTAACCTGCTACGTGACTTCTAAGCCAATGTCACATGTTTTAAGCAGTCCACTTCTGGAACTAAGTTCTGTATTAGTCAGGGTAATGCTAGCCGATGCATCAGATAAATCCTAACATCTTAGTGGCTGAACATAATGAAAGCTGCTTTCTCATTCATGTAGAGTCCACCTGATGGCAGGGGAGAGAGGTGCTCTGTCTGTGGAAGTTGATGGAAGCTCTACCATCTTGAACACATAACTCCCAGAGACGTCTCTGATTGAGGATGATAGAGAATGTGGAGGATTGTAATACAGTCCTGGATGTGGGTGTGTCAATTCCTTCCACATTCCAATGACCGGCACTCGGTCGCATGGCCTCCACTAGATGTAAGGGGGCTGGAAATTATGGTCTCTGGCAGGGCAGCCACCCACAGCCACAAGTCTACAGTATCAGAGGGGCATAAGTATTTAATAGAGAGCTAGCCATCTCAACAACCTTATGAAGCAGGCGCTATTATTATCCCCATTTTACAGATTAAGAAGTTGAGGAACAGAAGGTTTAATGAATTTGCTTAAGGTGACATGGCTTGCAAGTGGCCAGCCAGATTTGAATTAGGCAGTTGGCAGTCTGCCTTATAGAATGCTTGTGAGGATTAAAATGATATAATGAATGTGAAACGTTGATCGTAGCATCTCATATGTACTTAATAACTGTTATCTTTATTATTATCGATAGTATCATTCTATACTGAAAGTGGAGTGGATTAACAGTGAATGGATGTGAAGGTAAAATGTCAATCTGAACGAGTGGGTGCTCCAGGAAAATTGTATCACGTGTCTGTCTTTTCCCCTTTGCCATCTCCTGCGTTTTATCCACAGGGAGAACTACCAGTTGCTGAACCAGGGACTATTCCAGAATTTCCACACACAAGACTTTATTTAATCTCCACACTCTTCTTGCGAAATGACTGTTTCTTATCCTCAATGTGCTGAGGAAGAAACTGAGGCTCAGAAAAGTTCAGCAACTAGTTCAGGATGCCACGGCTACACAGTGGTTGAGTTGGGATTTGGGCTCAAGAGCCTGTGCTCTGAACTGCCACAGCCCGGTGGTGAAATCCGGATCACAGGGGCCTCCAGGAGGATCCCAGAAGGACTCCAGTGCAGCCTGAGGGGCCTGTGGGGTAGAGGGCGGGGCTTGCCTAGTGGTGGTGGTGGTTACGGTTGATGATTGTCCTTGTGCATAATATGTGGTCGCAGCTCTTTTTTTAGTCCCCGCCGGCTTCCCCTCTCCCTGGCTGCCCCATGAGTCACTTCCCAGCTGTCCATCAGATCACAGCATAGCCTCCTCAGCTGAGGCCCTGGGGAAATAGCTGGCTTTATCATCTCCAGGGACAGCTCCCTCCATACCCTGCCTAGCTGGGTGGGCTCAGTGCCATAAGAAGCACAGGCCCTCTCACAGGTAGAACTGAATTCAGAAAACTGTGGCATAGGGGAGAATTGATTCCATTTTTACTGCAGAGGAGACTGAGCCTCGTCCTCCCTGAGAATCACAGAGCTGGGTTTTTGCTAGACTCTGGAGTTAGGTGGACCAGGGTTCAAATTCTGGCTCTATTGCCTACAAGCCAGGTGATCTTGGGCAAGTCAGTTCATCTTTCCCAGCCTCAATTTTCTCGTCTGCTTCATAACGATAATGGTAGCACTCCCTCATAAAGAAAATGTCATCGAGAGGATAAAATGAGTTAATTCATATAAAAGTCCTTAGAATAATATTGGACACATCGTAAGTACTCAATATCTGTTAACAATCATCGTCGTTATTATTAAGTGCTTAAGCAGGTGCCAGCCTCCTTGCTTAAAGAACTGCCCCCGGTCGCTGCCTCATTTACTGAGTGACTGAAAAGCTTTCTATAGTTTGTCAGTAACCAGACTTCTGGACTTTGACCACTTATTAGCTGTGTGATGTCAGGCAAGTTACCTAACCTCTCTGTGACTCACTTTTTCCCTTTGTTACATGAGAGTAATAGTGAAACCTAATTCTGAAGGCTGTTGGGAAGTGCCTGACATGCAGAAATTGCTTCATACATGTTGGCCATTGTGGGGTTTCATTATATTCATTATGACTTTCTACAGGCACTGTGTTAAATGTTGAGCAACATTTAACTGTGCTCATGGAGCTTGTGGGCCTGTGCTGGGTTTAATTTATTCATCAAAGAATTTGCAGATGTAAATTTACAACTGGTGACATGTGCAACAAAGGAGAGACATACAGGCTATTAGAGTCTTTACTACGGCTCTTGATGTGGCTGGGAGTAAGGCTTCACTAAGGAAATGGGGAAGTGAGGCTTGAGTGAGGCTGGAATGAGGCTGAAGCATGGCCAAGTTGATGGAAAAGGTAGGAAGAATACTTGGTGAATGCGAACTGCATGTGCAAAGGGCCTGTGGCAGAGGAGAGCATGGGGGGAAGGTAGAATGGCCAGTGCAGCTGGAATGGGAGCGGGTAGGGAGGGGAGTCTGGTAGAGGTTAGACTAAGCATCTGCCAGATTAAGCAGGCTTTTACAGAGGGCACTGGAGAGCCCTTGAAAGCTTTTAAGGAGGGAGATACAGTGATCAGATTTGTGTTCTAAAAAGATCATGTTGGCAATAGTTCAGAGAGCACACTGGAAGGGTGAATGTGGAAAGGCTGGTTAGGTATTGTCATCGTCCCCATCTTACCCAAGAAGAATCTGAGACTGTGATACATAAAGTCACTTGCCCAAAGTTACTAAGACAATAAGTAAAGAACTCAATTTAAAAACATAGAATTTAAGTCTGAGGGACTTCAAATTCGACCTTCCTCTCACCATACCATGCCTCATTCCAAGGGAGCATCTGGTTTAACTCTCACATTTTACAGATGTGGAAACTGAGGCGCAGAGTGGGATACTGTCTTGTCCAAGATCACACAGCAGAGCTGGAACCGGTATACCAGGTTTCTGGATTTTCAGAGCCCATCTCCCATCCGCAGTGATGTATCATCTCCTGTAAACCAGATCACCTGTGGGAAGCACAGTGGGATGAGAGCCTGCATCATCGATAGCAGTTTGGAGATTAATTTACGATCCGGCTGTAATATCTCACAGTAAAATAAATGCTAGTCTAGAAGCATGTGGAGGTCCCCATTAGATCGTGGCTGAACCAATGAAAGCAATGACTGTGAAGATCAGGTGTGCTAAATGCAGAATCAAATTAACAGTTCCCCTGTGCATTCATATCTAAAAGCAAATCAGAGAGGCAGCTTTGAGGAGGGGTAAGTGAAATCTTACAGTGCCTGCCTCTGAGGTTGAGGCTGCATGGATTAACTGATTTTCTTTGGGTGGTATGTGTCATTGTTCCTTCCTAATCCCAGCTCAGGGTACCACCCAGGGAGTCATGATGTGCCCAAGAAGCATGCCAGACTTAAATTACCTCTTTTCTTTCTCTGGATGCTTCTGAGCATTTCAAGTACTGGGGAGGTGGCACAGCCTTTTTCTCTCTCCGCCTCCTTCCTCAGCCCCTTTCAGTCTTCTCTATACTGACTTTGACGCTTAGGGGCTGGGCTCACTCGCGTGAGCAAAGCCATAGGTGCTTCCTGCCCTCATGGAGCTTGCGGGCTTGAGGCGGGTTTAGTTTATTCACAGATAGTCACACAGATGTCAAACTGCACCCATGACAGTTGCTCAGCGGGAGAGATTCACAGGGCCAGGAGTATTTGATGGGGACAAAGCCTCCTTAGACTGCAGGGTGAGGTCCAGGGCAGTGCCTGCGAGGGGAGCTGCCCCTCCCTTGTGCTTCCGGGGGGGGGACCGGGGACACCAGGCATTCAGAGGTGGAAGGCTCCTTGTCAGCCTCCTCCACCTGGTGCTGGTGGTGACACAGGCGGTGGGGAAGCCTGCAGGGATGGGGTGGTAAGGGTGTGATCTGTGCACAGGTGATTGGAGCTCCTCCTTCCCACCCGGAAGTCTGCACCACCAGGGCAGGCAGAGGGCAGAGAGCAGGGAATCTCATCCCCATGTCAGCGCCTCTGATTCTGCTCAATCTCCTTCCCTTTGGAAGCCCTCCCCACCCTCCTCCTGGTCCTGCCATTCTGCAGCTGCTACTGTTGGGGCCGGATGATAGGCCTCTTGTTCAGCTTGCTGCGGCAGCCATGGTGGATGGAGGGCAGGGGCCTCCCCTCCTCTCCCCCGTCCCCGCCCCCTTCCCCACCTCTCCCCACCCCCTTCCCCCCTCTCCCCACCTGGATCCGCTGGCTGCTCTTGCTGATTCGGCTGCTGCTCTAAGTTTTCTCTCTCCAAGCATTAGAGCTATGGATCAAGGAAACAGACCAAGAGTGAGCTGGCACCTTCACAGCCTCTGATGGCCCCATAATGTGGAGCCTCGAGGGGCAGCCGGGAGCCTGTGCTGGGGTAGGAATTTGCCTGAGACCCGCAGTGCATGGGAAGGCCTCGCTTGGCTCAGGCCCAGGAGGGTGGGCTTGTGCTGTGTGACCTCACGCTCCTGACCTCTCTGAGCCTCATTGCCCTCACATGGGGGTTGGAAATAATGATCACACCAGGTTCTGGTGTTGATAGAGTTGGAAGTGTCTAATGAGGCGATACTTTGGAAAACCGGGAAGCCCAGCTCATCATCTTGGTAAAAGCTGACACGTTCTGAGCATTTGCCACACTCCTTGCACCATTTTAAGTAATGGAGAGCATTAGCTGCTCTATGAGACAGGCATGGTTATCATCTCTGTTTTACAGATGAGGACACCTGGGAGAGATGGAGAGACTTGCTTAAAGTCCTACAGTTAGTAAGATGCAGAGTGGGGACTCCGTCCCTAGTTCTCGGTCCCTATTCCTAACCACCATGCCTTGAGGAGGAAATATGGGATGTGAGAGAGATCTGACTCAGAAATCATGGAAGATGACTGAGGAGAAATTACCCAGACATCTGGGGTGAGTAATATCACCCTGTCAGGGGCAGAGAAGTGAGGCAGCCGGCTTGAGACTGCGTGGAGAGTAGCAGCAGAGTTCGGGGTTGAACCTAGGCCATCCTGCCTCGAGGCCTGAGCACACGTGATGGGAGGAGGGGAAAAGGTGTGAGTCTCCCCAGGCCATGCCATACAATGTTGTGACCCGTGGCAAGGCCCTGTTCTCCTACTGGCCTTGCTAGGGTTGGGCTACAGATTTGCCACTGCTGAGCTTCCCAGAAGCCTGTGCAAAAGGAGCAATCATGAGCCGACTCACAATTCTTTGTATGGCGGATGAGACGGCAGTAAACCAGTTGCTATAGCTGTGCCTGTTGCTTAGGCCAGAAAGAAATTTCTCAGTAGGAGATTAGAAGCCATTATTAAGTTGCATTTAGCGACCTCACATTTCAGCCCATGGTTGTTAAGGAAGAACAAGGGGAGCTGCTTCCTGATCTGCGAAGGGTCTCTCCCACCCATCCCTGCTGCCTTCACCCCCTTGCTCATTCCTTATGGTATGTCCACTTGTTTCCTTTGTGTATAAACAGAAGGCAGGGGTTGGGGCAGCATATGACTCTTCCTCCTATGTTCTGGAGGAGGATCTTAGGGTCAGAAGGTGCCCTGGAAGTGTACGTCTAAGTCAGATGGTCTGTAGAGAAGCAGAGTGAGTTCATATGCTCCTCTGAGACAAAATAAGCAGACCACACATTGCACCTGCAAATATAGAGTCATCAGCAAGCTGGGGTGCAAGTTTAGGGAGGCAGGAGAGAGCTGGATGAGACCTGGGCTTTGGAGAGATTTCATCGGTATGGTCAGATGAGACAGCGCTTGAGGGTTTAGTGCCAGAAGAGGACATGAGGCCCGCTCTAGATAAGCTGTGTTGATCTCAGGCAAGTGACTTAACCTCTTTGGACTTGTTTCCTCATCAGAAAAATGGAGATAAGAAATATACCAGGTTCCCAGAATTGTTTTGAGGATCAAAGGAGTCCTCAGATATAAAAGTGCTCTGTAAACTGTAAAATAACCATTCATTCAATCATTTATTCAATAGATAATTATCGAGAGGCTACCATATACCAGGTATGGCTCTAGATACTTAGGATCCATCAGTCCATAGAAAAAAGTCATTGCCTTTACAGAACTTACATTCTAGTTGGGGAGACCCTACTAGATAATAAACACACTGTATAAGTAAAAGTGTTAGAAGGTGACACCTGCCATGGAAAAATTAAATCAGAGTAGGGGGAATCGGGAGAGTAGGGGATGGTTGCAATGATAGCATGGTCAGGGTGGCCTCACTCCAAAGATGACATTGGTGTAGAAAGATGAAGGAGGTGAGGGAATTGATCATGTTGGTATCTGGGAGAAAACTGTTTCAGGCAGAGGGAACAGCCAGTGTAAAGGCACTGAGGCAGGAATAGCTAAGAACCCATTGTGGTGGAGAAGCATGAGTGAGCCAAGAGGAATGAGAGGTGAAAGCACAGGGTCATCATATGCCAGGTTAGGTAGGGCCACATAGGTCATCACAGACTTTGACTTTTATTCTTAGTGAACTGGGAAGCCATGGCAGGGTTTTGAATAAGGATTGGCAGATCTGGTTGAAGATGGACTCCAGAGGAACAAGAGTGCAGGCAGGGGAGACGAGTGTGTGGAGGCTCTTCCGATAACCCGGGCAGGAGAGGACGGTGGCCTAGCCAGGGTGGTAGCAGTGGAGGTGGGCTAGGAAGAAGCTTCTGGCTGTAACCAAAAGGTGGAGTTAACAAGCTCATGTTGATACATTGGGTGTGGGGTGTGAGGGAACGAGGGGGATCCAGGAAGACTCTGAAGGGTTTTTGGTTTGAACAATGAGGAGGACGGAGTTGCCTTAAACTGAGATGGGAAAGACTGGAAAGAGCAGGTTTGGAGATGGCAGGAAGATCAGGACCCCAGCTTGGGACATGCAAAGTTCGAGTTGTCTTTTAGGTGTCCAGGAGGAGATGTTAACCAGGCCATTGGATACTCACTCAGGAGTATCTCGAATTCAGGAGAGAGGATGGTTTGGAGATATACATTTGGGAGTTGAGAGCATGTGGATGGTATTTCAAACCATGAGGTGGGCAAGGTCACAGAGGGAGTGAGTATAGAAAGGACAAGACGACCAAAGACAGAGCCCTTCCTTGGGCCAGACAGAAGAGGAGGAACCAGCAGAGGAGGCTGAGAAGGAGCAGCCAAGTGAGGAGGAGAACTGGGAATGTCCTAGAACAGAAGATAGTGTGCCCCCAAGGAGGAAGTGGTCCCCTGAATCAGGTGGTATTTGAGGTAGTTACTCCCACTGTACCCCCAAACTCTGTATTTCTGTCTGCAACCCTTGGGGATTGTTTCAGGCCCCATGAAGAAGCAGCATTGAGACCAGGTGCAGTGACCTATGCTTCTCATCCCAGTGCTTTGGGGGCCAAGGTGGGAGGATTGCTTGAGGCCAGGAGTTCGAGACAACCTGGACAATATAGCAAGACCCCATCTCTATACAAAATGTAAAGAGTCAGCTGAGAGTGGTGGCATGCACCTGTAGCCCCACCTACTCGGGAGGTGGGAGGATCACTGAAACCCGGGAGTTTGAGGCTGCAGTGAGCTATGATCATGCCACTACACTCCAGCCTGGGTGACAGAGCAAGACCTTGTTGAGAGAAAGAGAGAGAGAGAGAGAGAGAGAAGAGAGAGAAAGAAAAAAGCAGCAGCACAGATGTACTTATTGGGAACCACACTAACCATAATGATTCTGAGGATATTTGTGATGTTTTCCTAAGGGGATAGAGGGGAAATGCCCTCAGTATATCATCTATAAACCATCAACCAGGGGGATTAGGCCAAATCAGTGATTTTGATCTGGGTTCTCATGGAGTAAGGCAGGGAGGCTTCTCACTTCCACCCTGTACACACACATTAGCAGTTGTTCCTCTTGTATCTGTTTTATATATACTGGGATTTTGAATAAGATGTAGAGTTTGAAGAGCACTAGCCAGGGTAATGAGCAAGTCCTTCCTGCTCTGGCTTCCCAGGAGGCTCTGACTACCCATGGAACTGGGAATCCCACAGTGGATGTGTGCTTTGGCTTTGGCCAATGAGACAAGCTTAGAAATTGTGTCCTGCTGAGGCTCAGAGAAGCAGCTGAATGAGGCTAGGCGAGTGAGGTAGGGCCAAGAGGAGAGGGAAAGAGGAGTACTGCGCTTGGAATCTTTGCAGCTCCAGAACCCAATAGGGATGGAAGAGAGGAAGACAGGGCATGAGGAGAACCAATATTGGAAATAAACTGAACTGGCAGAATTCAGGGTCCAACAATTGGATGCTTCACAGTTGAAGATGACTCCCTTCCTCCTCACGCCCCCGACAATTATTTGCAATTCTGCTCCTACCCCCCAGCCCCGCCCAATGCAAAGCTCTTTTGTGTTCCTCCTTCATTGCTGCATCCTCACCTCCCAGGTGGCATTGCTGATTGGCGGGAGCAGAGGTAGAAGTCATCAAAGCCATCTCTGAACCAAAAATAGCCTATCCAACCAGACACTTCCCAACTTCCCATGCCAAAGTGCTTGTTCTCATTTGTCAAAGTTGGCATATCCACCTGACGGCTGTCAAAGGTCTGAGGTTGAAAACAGAAAGGATCAGTCCTGCATTCCCAAACCCTGATGTGAGCAAATGATGACTTTGGGATATTGTGACTTGTACAGTGTAAGTTTCTTACCCACTAAATCTTCTAATCTGGTTGATTTTAAGAGGAGGGATCACATGGTAGTTACATCAAGGGTCCGAAGACAGTCTGGCTGCAAATCCCAGTGTCATCCCTTACTAGCTGAGCCACCTTGGTCCAGTTCTCTCTGAGCCTCGGTTTGCTCCCTTGTAAGCATGCTCACCTCATAGGAGTGTTTGGGGATGAAACAGAATGACGTGATGTCTATAAGCACTTAATGTGTGGCAGTGAGTGCTTGATACATGTTGGCTGTTATTGTTGGGACTGTCATTCCCTAGTCATAGAAAACCTCTATTGTAACACTCATCAGATTGTACTGAATGGCCCACTAACCTATCAGTCTTTACAGATCATCTTGTGTCTCTAGCACAGCATCTGGCACATAGTAGGCACTTCAACATACTTGTTCAATGAACAGATGACACCATAGAATGTAAACTTCATGCGAGCACAGATATTTGTCTCTTTTATTCATTGCTATCCCCCCAATACCTAGAAGACTTCCAGAGTATAGTACATCCTGAATAAATATTTGCAGCCTGTGAAGTGAACTGTGAATTAATGGAGCTTCACTAACAGGCAAATCCAGAGCTTGTTGCTAACCATTGGTTAACTGACTGGGAGTCTTCCTGCATATTTCTGAATTCTCAGCCTTGAACAACGCTCCTTTTCAAAGCTTGCTTCTCTTTGAAGAACAGAAAGGAAATGATTGCCCATTATCCCTTTGTACCCAGTTTCTGCCCATGAGATGGCACCTCGTTCTAATCCAAAGTTGAAAGCTGTGTCTGCGTAGACTTTTGGATCTTATTGCTGAGAGAAGCTTCACAATTCTCCGGGCGCAGCCCCGCTGTCTTCAGTCTGGATATCAGATGGATTTTGCAAGCTAGACACCTGAGAACCAGGGGGATTAATAGACTTGTATGGGGTTGCACAGCTGCCGGCAGGCGAGTGAGTCTAGTGGGTGATAGAAGTCCTGTTTTAAAGGTGGAAAGTCCTTCCTTCTCAGCTGGATCGGGATCTCAGCCCTCTGAATTCCCAGGTTGGTGCCTCCACGATGCCATGCTGCCCCAGGGAAAAGGAAACAAGGCTTTGTTCTCTTTTTTTAGTTGTGATTCACACCACTTCCCACTTATTAATGTGGCTGGTTCCCATGTACCAGATTCTGCTGAACACGTTCACAATAGTATCTCATTCAATTGCTCCATCACCACCGATGATGTCGGTGTTACTAGTTCTACCACACAACTGAGGAACTGACTCAGAGAGGCTAAGAGATACTCAAGGCCATGCAGTAGGGATATAGGGGCTGAGGTTCCCACCCAGCCACCTGGCTCATCATCACCAGACCCTCCTATTGACTGTGTTAGCCACATATGGTGGGCACAGTGTGACACATTGAAAGTTCCTTCAATGCTCTGATGACACCAAAACTGTGACTAGATGGTGGTAAGGTAGCTGGTCAATTCCATGGGGGCAAAAACCATTAGATGAATAATTGTTGATTTAATCAAATTGGCAATATAAAATTGTAAAGATAAAGCAACCACTTGTCTATCCTCTTATGAGTCGCTGTTTGTGGTCTTGCTGTTCTCTCTCCTCTCTTTTAATTCTTCATTCAGGAAATAATTCAGTGCCTAGGAGTGACAGGCACTGGTGTAATGGGAAAGGGATGTGCCACTGTCAGTTTCTAACCTGGTTTTGTTATTGGAAAGACCAGAACCATTTTTTTTTCCCAGACAGTGTGATACTAATTAATTCAAATACTTTATCTGAGCCAGTTTAACCTAATGTTCCTCTTGACTAACTCAAATCTTTATCTTCTTCCCACTTCCCCAGGGACCAAACTTACCTGCCAGTTGAATGTAACTGAAAACAGGCAACAGGAAGATGGGAGGATATGTTTAATATTGATCAGGCTATACTGACTGTAATTTTGAGCCCAACAACACCTTATTATTTTTAATTCTTTAGACTTCCATAATTTACAGAGTCCTGTTAGTTATTTCTATTAAAATTCACAACAGCCCTATGTTGTGGAGTGGGTAGGTGTTTGTATCCTAATTCACACAAGAGGAAGCTGAGGGTGTGGGAGGTGAAGTGTCTTGCCCTAGGTTACCAAATAAGCGGCAGTCTGGGCAAATATTTGATTCCACCCAGTGCTCTTTCTGGGCACATGGTTAGTGCTCAAATGCCTTGAGGACCTGGATTGAATATTCCAGGGTTGGGGATCTCATCTGAAGACTAATGAGGACATGGAGGTTGACTCAGCCTTGGACATAATCCAACCAACCCAAGGAATATGTTATGTTGGGGGACATAATCCCCCAACTCTTGGACATATGAAGTTGTTCTGTCCCCTGTAGCCTCTAAGGCCATTATGAAGCCTTGTGGCTGACCCTGGCCCCTACCCTCCTATCAGCAGTCATCAGAGGGGGTGAGGCTCCTCAAGAGCCACCCAGAGCATTTTAATTAATTAACTAATTAATTTTTAAGAGACAGAGTCTCTCTTTATTGTCCAGACTGGAGTGCAGTGGCTATTCACGGGTATAATCATAGTGCTCTATAGCCTTGGACTCCTGGGCTCAAGCCCTCCTCTTGCCTCAGCCTCCAGGGTAGCTGGGACTACAGGGGCATGCCACTGCACTCAGCTTATCAGAGCCTTTTGATTTGGACCTCAGATGCTGCTACTTGAAGTTTAGGAAGTTCATGGAATGTCCACTCAAAAGGAGAGGAGGACGTAACTTCTGGATTATCTGCACTCTTGCCAGTTCTGCAGGTCAGATAACCCCTTGGTCAATATCCCACAGGCCCAGAAAGAATGGGCCAAGGTCCTAGGCTCCTTGCACCTTCCCCACAGTGGGCCTTTCTGGAGGAACCTGTGGCCCAGCCCAATCAAGCTCTTTCTGAAGGAAAACACAGTTGCAGAGGCTGAAGCCCCACATGCCTCTGCTCAGCTGTCAATCTGTTCTGCTCCCACCCAAAAGAGGTCATTCTGTGTTGTGCCAGGTTCTTGAAAAGATGAGGCCTGCCCGGTGAGAGACATACCTCTAGACAGATTTCCTTCCTTTTGTGTTTTACTCTGCTAAAAGATTTCCACTGAAAGGATTGTGGAATCAAACTCTTTATGTATTCTGCTCACAGGGCCTCTGTTATGGATCTTAATCAGTCATCATGTTTTCCTTAAAATGAGTTTTCTATGAAAGGAGAAGTGGGAGGTTATTGATTGTACATCGTATATCAAAGGAAGCTTCAGTATGTTTTCATTTGGGTTAAGCGATGGGAAGTGTTTGTTGCAGTAGTGCCCGAGAAACAGGGAGCTTGTGTGCATGCACGTGTGTGTGTGTATGTTGCATGTGCACGTGCCTATATCAACTCAGCAGAATTATCAGAAATTGGATGCTTGCCATAGCTTCTGAGTTTGGGTTGAGTTTTGATAGCTAATATTTGCAGACTGTCATGTATCTAATTCTAACATCTTCATAGACTCCAGCCTTCTTATCTATGGAGGCCCTATCCCATGTCACCCTCAAACACAAACCACTACCTTTATATTCCTGGCTAGAAAAAATTTGTAATGATTTTGCTTTTGTGAAATGGTTTTTGCTGTGTTGATATCATACTTATTTTATGAGGGCTCTGATTTCTCTGCTATTATCTTATATCCTCAGGAATTCTTGCAAAATGAGAAACGTGTAACCAGTCTTTTTTTTGTCCCCCAACGAAATCGTTGTGAATATTGAAGTCAACAGTTAATGATGTTGACTTCACATTAAGCATGTTAGCCACTTAATTACATAGTTATTAATCATGGCTTTGCAGTTTTCTTTTCATGTGTTGGAGTTGATAATTTTTAAAGTGTTGGATATTTTCTTGGGCTCAAGAAGGCCCAAGAACTGAGTTGCTTAGTGGAGAAAAATGGTCTTGTGCTTTTGACATAAAGAAACCCAGCTGAGACTGGCCTCAGAAAGGTCACTCTGAGAGCTTCATTCTCTGATTGAGGCATCTCACACATACTCGAATCCGTACACACTCACACTGTGCAGGGCTATGCAGTTGTTAACAATAAATAGAATCTAGTGCAAAATTTAAACAAAACTAAACGGTAAGCCCTCTCCCGCCTCTTCCCCCTTCCCTGTGGATGGTGCTGTGTGTTGTCTATAAATCTGAACAGGAAGAAGTTTGGGTTCAGAATCTGAGGTGGGGGAGGGAGAAACAGTTGGTACCTGTGATGTGACTCCTCATTTTTTTCAGTTCACTGGTCCCTTTTCCTACAGCTACATGAAGCATTGATGCAACCCTTCGGGAGTTGATTAAGTGGCCAACCATCCCATTTTAGAGAGAAGAAAAAAACAAGCTCCAGGCAGGAACAAACAAACAAACACACAAATAAACAAACAAACCCTCCTGGGAAAATCACCAGAGATCTCCCAGGGTGGAGCCCTTTTCTAGCTAAGCACTTTACCATCTGCATATCCCCAGGTATGTTTTCCAAAATTTGCCAAATGCTTACAAAAATTAGGAATTTGTTGAAGAGAAACAGAAGGGCGGTGCTGAGTGCCCATTCTTGTTCAGGCTGGTGCTGGAGAGACAAAGATGAATACAATGCAGTTGGTGCCCTTGAGAAGCGCACACCATTACTCAAATCTAGGATGATGTGAACTATAATGCAGGCTGCGGACAGTGGGCCGTGGGAAGGGCTGGGCACAGACTCCAAGCCCTGTCACAGGTTGCTGGGAGCTCTATGAGCAGAAAAGCCAAGGATGCACCGTTAGCACACCCCTGAGTGCCGTCACCTGCAGTAGCTGGGCTACGCCAAGCTGCAGGCGCAGACTGGGATTGAGTAATCATGGCTTTGCTCCTGACACGCTGTGCTGCCTCCATCCCTGTTCTTCCATAGCACTGTAGCAGGGACTTGGGAAGCACCTACCTTGTGGCAGGCTTTGTCCCAGGAGCTGAGGGTCAACCTGGAGTCAGGGAGTCTAGCAGTGAATGAGAATGCCACTGCCCCAGCCCTGTGAGGCTGCCCAGGAAATGTAGACATTGACCATGTCAGCACAAGATGGAAGGGGGTAAGAAGAAAGGGAGTGCAGGGTTCCATGGGCCTCGGTTTCTTCAGCTGTTAAGTGAGGGAGGAGTTGGGCTTTCAGTGGTTATCAGACTTAATAGTGACCCCTTTGTTTGGTGTGCAATCTTTCTGGGAACCTCAATATATGAAACATTGAAAAGCAGAATTGTTTGGGTATAATCAGCATCAGTGGACGCCACTGCCCAGTGGAACCCAGTTTGAAAACCAGTGGGTGAAATGATCCCTGAGGAGCTGATATAGTTTGAACATTTGTCCCTGCCCAAATCTCATGTTGAACTATAATCTTCAGTGTTGGAGGTGGGCCTGGTGGGAGGTGTTTGGATCTCTGTTGGTTTGGCACTGTCTTCACCACAGTGAGTTCTCATGAGATCTGGCCTTTTAAAAGGGTGTGGCACCTCCCTCCTCCCTCCCCCATCTTGCTTGCTTCTGCTTTGCCATGTGACATGCCTGATCCCCCTTCACCTTCTGCTATGATTGGAAGCTTCCTGAGGCCTCCCAAGAAGTCAAGAAATGCCAGCATCACGCTTCCTCTACATCCTGCAGAACCATGAGCCAATTAAACCTCTTTTCTTTATAAATTGGCCAGTCTCAGGTATTTATTAATAGCAGTGCAAGAACAGCCTAACACGGGAGACCTCCAGGAGATGAAGCTGTCCTAGAATTTTGTGACTTCTTGGTGACAGGTCCCTTCCTTTCTAAGTCACTATGATCCTGTGTCTGGAATCCTGAGTCTCAGTTGGGTCCAGGGCTACCATCCTTCTTTGCAGATGGATGCCAGATTCATATTCCTCATATTCCTCATTTTTTTTGGTGGGGGGAGGTGCATGAATGCTGAAGCTTCCATCCAAGCAGCTCCCTAGAGGATGGGAAGAAAGAAAGAGAGAAGAGAGCTGAGGTATAGTTGGCTTGCTCTATCCCTCTGTCTGTCCAGTGTAGCTCCTAGCTGGAAGGACCATGGTGGTGCTCTTGTCACTGTTATCTCATCTCCCACACTGGCCAGAGCTGCCCTGCTTCATCCCCACTCAGAACATCTCAGGAACCTAGGGACCATGGTCAACCTTCTTCCTGGAGCCTTGCCTGATTCTCATCCAAGTTCATCCCTCCTGAACACCCCAGATCAGCCCTGCTCTGATATTATTATTGCCCTATTGACTGCAGGATCAAGTCCGAGCTCCTCACTCTGGCACCTCCTAATTCTGCCTCGGTGGAACCTCTGCTCCTCCTAGGCAAAGCATCCATTCTCCCCATGAACCCTGTCATTCCTAATCCCAAGCTTCTGCTCAAGTCATTTGCCCACCTGGAATAACTCCTCTGTTCCCCTGCTGTCGGCTTCACTGCTGCAAATCAAGCCCTACATCTTTTTTGGGGTTGTTCCCATCCAAGCAAATTTTTCTTCCTTTGAACCCCTGTAGGCTTTGCTTGCTGTGTGTAATACAGCTTGGGCAATGGGTCATGTATGTCCTTTTGCTGTTGGAAGTGTTTTGCTATAGCTATGACCTGCCCCTCCATTGGACTGTAAGCTCTTCTAGGGCAGGGCTTGAATCTTCCAGTTTAAAAATGTTTATTTTTAGAGACAGGGTCTCACTCTGTCACCCAGGCTGGAGTGCAGGGGTATGATCACAGCTCACTGCAGCCTCGACCCCCTAGGCCTAAGGGATCCGCCCATCTCAGCTTCCCAAGTAACTGGGACCACAAGTGCACACCACCACACCTGGCTGGCTTTTTAAATTTTTATAGAAATAGGGTCTCCCTATGTTGCCCAGGCCAGTCTCGAACTCCTGGGCTCAAGCAATCCTCCTGTCTTGGCCTCCCAAAGTGTTGGGATTACAGACATGAGCCACCACACCCGACCTCTTCCAGTTCTTTTGTATCTCTTTCCTGCTCTCTACTCAGTGAAGATGACTCTTGGTCAATACTCCCTCAGTTAGAGCACAAACACATGTATTCACTTAGAGTGTTCTGATTGCTAAAGGTGGCTGGAGGTGAATGTGCCATATTTGACCAATAATAACATTTGATTTGAAAGTATTGGCCAATGTGATGCCACAATGTGTTTGGCTGCTAGTGTCACAGACCAAACTAACAGTGGTTTAAACAAGGTAGTGAGTTGGTTTTCTCTTTTACAACAGTCCAAGGCAGGTAGGCAGTCCAAAGCTGGGATGGTTATTATATTAGTTCATTTTCACACTGCTATAAAGAAATGCCTGAGACTGAGTCACTTATAGAGGAAAGAGATTTAATTGACTTCTAGTTCTGCATGGCTTGGGAGGCCTTAGGAACTTGTAGTCATGGCGGAAGACAGAGGGGAAGCAGGCACCGTCTTCACAGGCAGCAGGAAGGAGAGAGAAGTGTGAGCGCAGGAAAAACTGCCACTTTTAAAACCATCAGATCTTGTGAGAATTCACTCACTATCATGAGAATAGCATGGGGGAAACCACAATCCAATCACCTCCCACCGGGTCCCTCCCTTGACTCCTGGGCATTACAATTTGGATTACAATTCAAGAGAGATTTGGGTGGGGACAGAGAACCAAACCTTATCTGTAGTTCTGCATGAACTCAGGCTCCTTCTGTCTTTCTGCCCTGCCAGCCTTAGCACATGGTTTCCAGTCTCAAGGTAGCCTCATGGTCCCAAGATGGCTGCTACAGTGTCAATCATCACATGTGCATTTTAAGCAGAATGAAGAGTGACAAAGAGTGGGAAAAGGGGTACCTACCAGTGGAGTCAGTCTTTCTTTTAAGCAGTGTCATGATGTCCACCTAATAATTCTTTTTCTATCTCTTTGGCCAGCGCTTAGTCCCCCAGCATCCATATCCCCAAGGGAGGCTAAGAAGTTTAGTTCTTTAGCCAGATACAGTGTTCCCACCACTACCACCCAATCACATTAGTGAAAAAGAGGGAGAGAAGGGAAATTGGTTGGGTTGCCAATCAATAGTGCTTATTGTAGCTGGTTAATTGACCTATTGTGTTTCAGGCAGAGTAAGTGACTGTCAGAGAAGGCAATGGATATTTCCAGCCCCAGCTTTGCAGTTTTCTGCCAGTGAATCCCAGGACATCGGAGGTCAGGTTTCTCCAAGACCTCATCCCCAGACAAGTGTTTGTTGAATGATTCACCTTGAGCCCCTCAAATCACTGAACTACAATTGACCTCATGGAAGGATGATGGCTGACACCTTTGTCATGGCCAGCTCATCTCCTCCTACTGAGGAATGTTCTCGGCATTTTCCATATCACGTTAAAGATTTGTTAAAGCAGAGGTAGAGCCAGAACAGCCTCTGTATTAAATTCATTGTCCCTAGTGCATGGTAATAAACATAATCTTGAGTCCATGCAACTTTGAGCTTTAACACAGACTTAATTTAATATTTCTGTAGATTTTAATATAGCACCTTGATTAATAAGAGTGAATTCTGATTTTTAAAAATGATTGATTTGCTTTTAAAATCACCCTGGTGGGTAAAAGGGCTCTAAAAGAAATTAGCCTTGGATTAGAAAGCACTCAGCCTCATAACTTTATGGCCAGACCTTGTTTATTTCCAGTGCAAGATAACCATTTTCCAGCCTGGTCCTTCAACCAGGCCTGTGAGATACGGAGCTGGACACCACCCTTGCTTTTCCTGTTGCTCAGGAGGTTCTTTCTACCTGGAAGGAGAGTCCCTTTTCACCCACCTGAAAGTTCTCTTTTCAGGGTATTCAGTGCATAGAGATAAACATGAAGTATGAGATCATGGACTACCTCTGGGTTGAATAGATGGGCAAAATAAAGAGTGATAAAGGCAGAAGACTCTTTACAAATAAGTAGACACCTTGATGGGCCTGAAAAATGAATCTCCAAGGCTATTCATGAGGCAAGTGGATGATCCTTTCTCTGGCTTTGGAGCTCTCTATGAAGGGAGAGTTTTATAGGATTTGCCCAGCAAAGAGAATTGGAAGGAGGTTTGTTTTGTCTTTGGACAAAATGGTTGTGGTATCTTTGGATTCTTTTCAGTTGCAAGTGATTAAAAAAAAAAAAAATCCAACCCAAACTCACTTAAGCAGAAGGGGGGATTATTGGTTCAGGTACAAGAGAAGCCCAGGGGCAGGGTTGGCATCAGGGGCTGCCCACACTGACTGGCTTGGGCCAGATGGGACCCCCACAACCCTGGAGCTGGGGCTGGATCAGCTGCTCCCAGACCACATTAGAGTGGAGGAGGGGCTGAGTTCCCCAAAGGAAAACAAGTAAACCTAGGGAGGGGGAAAAAAAAAAAGAAGCCCATTGCAGTTGTATTTTTTCCCCCAAATTTGAACTGAGTGTGGGCAGGTGTTGGCAGCAGGGCTTGGTGGGTGGGGAGGTGGGACAAAGCCTAAGGAGCTTAAGAGGAAACAGTGGATAGAAGGAAATGCATGACAAGCTAGAGAAGCTACTTGGACGTAAAGAGATGACTGCTCTTTTCATTCAATAGTTACTGGATTCCAAACGTTTTATAAGACATCTTAATTAATCTTCATGATGATCTCATGAGGTATGAACTCCTTTTGGCCTTGGTGCACCAATGAGCAAGCGGACCCAGGAAGGTCCATGGATTTGTCCAAGGTCTCTTTGTCATTAAATGGCACAATCAGGGCTCACACCTGGGGCGGCTGAGAGCGGAGCTTGTGCTCATTCCCATCCAGCTGCCCTGCATACCGCAAGGAGTCTGGTAGTGAAAACCCCATGCTCCTGATGAGAGAGATTCAACTGGGGGCTGCTGAAATAGATGGTCCTCAAGTTCCTTTTGCTTCTGAGTTTATGATGTGGGGGAAGATGGAAAGTCTAGACTAGGATGGGGGCTAAACTGAGAATACTTTCTGGAAGCACCCCCATTGAGGGAAGTTAGGGGGTGTCTAGGAGGAGAAGCATCCAGGGCCAGGAAATGGCCCTCTGTGATGGTCCAAAGAAGGCATCCTCTAGCTAGATCTCTTCATTACAAGAAATATCATCACATAACAGGAAGCACTTCAGATTGATTCTGCTTTTAATTTTTTTTTTAATTTTTTTATTTTATTTTATTTTTTTGAGATGGAGTCTTTCTCTGTTACCCAGGCTGGAGTGCAGTGGTGTGATCTCGGCTCACTGCAATCTGTGCCTCCTGGATTCAAGCAGTTCTCCTGCCTCAGCCTCCCAAGTAGCTGGGACTACAGGTGTGTGGTACCATGCCTGGCTAACTTTTTGTATTTTTAGTAGAGATGGGTTTTCACTGTGTTAGCCAGGATGATCTTGATCTCCTGACCTTGTGATCCGCCCATCTCAACCTCCCAAAGTGCCGCGATTACAGGCATGAGCCACCATGCCCGGCTAGTCTGCTCTTAATTTTTTGCCGGTAAAAAGTATAATTTTTACTCGAGACAGAGACCTTGGCTTGCCAGACTCAGTCTCTGAATGCTTGGGGGTAAATAAACTTTGGAGGCCAAAGTATCACATCTCCATTCTGGTCCTGCAGGGAATGAAGAAACAGGGCAGGGCTTCCTAGTACTAGGCACAAAACTGGGGTATTTTTATGTGATGTTTTTACAGTGAACCAATAGTATTCTTAAAACTTACTGGAGGTAATCATAGTTTTATTTCATCCCTGTAAAAGTCTTCCATTTGGAGCAGCATATATTATTCTGCAAATCTCCATATAAATGCTAGTCATTCATTTTTCACATGGGCCAGGGAGTAGCTTTAGTTGATTACATTTTGACTTTATTTACTGAAGCAGTCCTCCTAACTTGGGCAATATTTAATTCAGTGCAAACCAACTCCATTCAGCCAAATTTTATTGAGCCAACTATGAGCCTCACACTGTTCTAGGCTAGGAGATACAAAGTTAAATATGATAGGGCGAGTTCCTGCCTTCAAGGATCTTTCAGTTAACTATTGCTGCATAACAACTACCCCAAAATGTATTGGCTTCAAGAAACCATTTAATTTTGTGCATCAGGAACCCAGGAAGGGCTCAGCCAGGCAGTTCATCTGTGATGCATGTGGCTCCCAAGATGGCTTCTTACTCATACACTCGTTGCCTTGATGCGTTTCGACCCCTCTCTTTCTACATCTTGTCTTCTAAGGCCTCTCCACAGGGCCTGGGCTTCTTACAGCATGGAGGTATTAGGGTAATGGCTGTTTTTATATGATGGCTAGCTTCCAAGAGTCAGGAGTTATAAACTCCCAGGTCAGTTAAGGGCTACGTTCAAAACTGACAGTGTCACTTTCACCATTGGCCAAGGCAGTCACAGGGCTGCCCACTTTTAAAAAAGTGGGAAGAATCCCACCCCTTGATGGGAGAGTAACAAGGTCACCCTGCCAAAAAGCATGTGCAAAGGGATTAATTGTTTACTTCTTTGGAAAATGCAGTTGGCCACAAAGGATATCCAGATGTGCAGTTTGGTAAAGTATAATGCAGGGTGGTAACCACAACAATGAAGCACCAGTGAGCTGAAAGAGGAGCCCAGAGATGGAGGAACAGGCTTGCCAGTGGGCTAGGTTGGGGAGAAGGTACAGAAGGCTTCAAAAGAAAGAGCAACCAGACTTTGAAAGATTGGTTTTGAAAGATGAATAGTTTGTGCACTTTAGGGAGAGAGAACTACAGTTGGGAAAGCATGGTGGTGGGGTCCTCATGAAGGCTTTACTGAGGATGTCTCTGAATACTTCCCTACTTTTATTTATATGTACTAATGTGTGCATGTGTGTGTGTATATATGGATGTGGGTATCTATGCATGTGTATGTATTTACATATGTATATAGAAATAGATATATAACACACATACATATATGTATATACATATCTACACACACACACACACACACACACACACGTATTTTAACAGAGATTCCCATTCAGTCTTTCATTCAGTAAATGTGTCCTGACCACCTAAAGTATATGCCAGACAGTATTCTAGGTGCTGAGGATATGGTGGTGAAGAAAACAGAAGCAGTCAGAAGAGGCCTGTTCATGCCTGGTGCAGTGGCTCATGCCTCCAATCCCAGGCCGAGGCAGAGGAGTGCTTGAGCCCAGGAGTTTGAGACCAGACTGGGCAACATAGTGAGATCCTGTCTCTACAAAGAAAATTAAAAAATTATGCCAGTGTGATGGTGTGCCCCTGTAGTCCAGGCTACTTGAGAGGCTGAGGTGGGAAGATTGCTTGAGACTGGGAGGCTGAGATTGCAGTGAGCCTTGATTGTGCCACTGCACTCCAGCCTGGGTGACAGAATGAGACCCTGTCTCATAAAAAAGAGAGACCTATTCATGGTCCTATGTTCTGTGATGGAGAACAGCAATAAACATTGAAATATGGAATGCGATTTCAGAATACTAAGCGATAAGGTAGGGTTTAGTTATTTTAGCTATTTTAGACAGGGCACCTGGGAAGGCCTCCCTTGGGAGGTGACACTTGAGTAGCAGTGTCCTAGGGGACCCTAGGCAGAGTTCCAGGCAAAGGGAACAGCTTGTGAGAAGACCCTGGGCGTGAGCATATTTGAACTGTCTTGGCACTTAGCTTCCATCTTGCACTGTGGTTCTCTCTGTACTTGTAAACCTGCCTTGTCACCCTGAAGGCTTTCTGAGGTCACACAGCTAGAGTTCAGTGCCTTCTACTCACTCGTAGCCACAGAAGAGGGCAGCTGCAGGTGGTGACTGGTCAGCCTCCATGCCTTGAGCTCTGGGGAGGTGGCTTCTCAGGGTGAGCAGCCTGTTCTGTCCTGACGCCTCAGCCCCTTCTGTTCCTGGCACTGGGAGATTTGTTTTCACTTAGGGAGAGCCTGGCCTCATCTACAACATCATTGTTCTCTGGAAGCTGGCCTTTTCCCAAGAGGAGGAATGTGGGGCGGCATCATCACAGTGAGCAATTTCACTAATAAGGAAGTGTGCTGGGATTCCAGACGGGGAATGATGACTCAGAGTAAGGTGCATAACAGGTTCTCCGGCTGCTCATCTTCTGAATTGGTTCATTCACTTATTCATTCATTCCCCAAACATTAAGCATGCAGATGGAAAGGCAGAGGTTCAAATTCAGCTCTGCCATGTACTAACTGTGTAATCTCAGCAGGTTATTTAACCTCTCTGAGTCTTTGTTTCTTTTGCTGTAAAATGGGTATAATCTCTATTTTTCAGAGTTGTGAGGATCTGGTGAGAAGTCATGGAGATAGGATTGCCAGATTTAGCAAATAAAGATGGGACAGCAATTAAATTTGAATGTCAGATAAATGAGGAATTTTTGTTTTTAGTATGTCCCAAGTATTGCATGTTTATCTGATATTCAACTTTAACTGTGCATCCTATATTTTAACTGCAACTCTACCCAGGGATAAGGATTGATTTAAAAAAATGCCTTTCTTGGAGGAGCACAGGCTAATCATACATTGAAGGGCAATTTGACTGATGGCAGAGGCACAGACAGAGTGCTGTGGAAATATGGACATCTCCATTTGAGCTCATAAGAATCCAGACCCATGCTTGCTGATTTCTAGCAGGCTTGTCAAATACCCCGGTAACTACGGGATTGACGCTGTGAGAGCACAAAATGCTAGCACATTAAGTAATACAGATGGTTCAAGTTTGCTTTTCCACTGAGTAATCTGGGAGGATGAACTCTGTTTCCTTCCCTCTCAAGGCAAAGGATGACCTTTGCTGTACAGGAAACAGACAATTCATTTCTAATTTTCTGTAAGCTATTTAAAAATAAAGTGAAACTAATTGAGGGGGAAAATCATATTGTTCCCTGACTTTGTGGAATGTGCATTTCTCAGATAAAATGGTAAGAATTCATTATTCTGACCGGGCGCGGCGGCTCACGCCTGTAATCCCAGTACTTTGGAAGGCTGAGGCCAGCGGATCACGAGGTCAGGAGATCACGACCATCCTGGCTAACATGGTGAAACCCCGTCTCTACTAAAAATACAAAAAGAAATTAGCCGGGTGTGGTGGTGGGCGCCTGTAGTCCCAGCTACTGGGGAGGCTGAGGCAGGAGAATGGCATGAACCCAGGAAGCAGAGCTTGCAGTGAGCTCAGATCGTGCCACTGCACTCCAGCCTGGATGACAGAGTGAGAGTCTGTCTCAAAAAAAAAAAAAAAAAAAAATCATTATTCTGCTTCCTCAGGGGCCTAGGGGTAAATTTACCATGTGCTACCTAGGGATCTAATAGGAGGCACACAATTGGCATCTCTGGCTTCACACTAAAAAATTCCCAAAGCATCTCTTTGGGTAAAGCTCCAAGCATCAAAATGCTGGAGCAGATTGGGGACATTTTTAAAAAGGTGATATCTGCTGGACACATTCTTGACTTCTCTTGTAAATGAGTGGCCTGGTATTGAACATGGTCTATCAGCATTACTGAATGTTCTCTCTTCTTTCCCAGAGAGGGCAAGGGAATATTTTAGATGGAGAGGGTTGTTTTAAAAAGCCCGAAAGCCTAAAGTCTGTCCTGGAGTCCTCTTGGTTGCTTTTAGCCACTTCGAGAAACCAACTCCCCAGTGAGTTTGAGTTTTCCATTGTGCCACAGTGATGGATGGGAAGGAGTCAGCACTAAGGCCTGTGCTAATAAGATTGGAAAAGGGGAAAAAACCGAGCCTGGGGCTGAAAGGGAGGACGAAAGGTGTCCTACAAGGTTATTAAAGGCATTTATCCAATTAACAGGATTTGCCGCAAATTTTAATTGATTAGTTAGTGCCAGGCACTCTGCCAAGGGGCTTTTCATACCTTTTCAGGGTGTTTTGATCCTCATTCCTATCTCATGCAATAGGTATCTGGGTGGCCATTTTACATATTGTAGACCCAGAGGGTTTGAGTTATTTGCTGAGGCCACATGGCTTATGAGTAGCCCCAGGTCTTCTGATTGCAAAGCGCATTGTGTTCCACCACACTTTGCCATCAGACTTTCTCCTGAGGGAGTGTCCCCATTAGCTACAAGAATTTCTGCTCCTTCTGCCTGCTGTGGTGGTTGGAGGAATGGCCTGGCTTCCAATGCCCTACTATGGTTTGAATGCATCTCCCAAAGTTCATGTATTGGAAACTTAGTCCCCAGGGCACCAGTGTTGAGAGGTGAGACCTTTAAGAGATGATTAGCACGCAAGGACTCTGCTCTCACGAATCTGTTATCTTGGGAGTGGGTTCCTGACAAAAGGATGAGTTTGGTCCCTTCTCTCTCTTGCAGTGTCTCTCCCGATGTTATGATGCAGCAAGAGGGCCCTCACCAGATGCAGCCCCTTGATCTTGGACTTCCCAGCCTCAAGAACAATGAGCCAAATAAATTCCTGTTCATTATAAATGAAACAGTCTTAGATATTCTGTTATAGCAACACAAAACAGACTAAGACACTCCCTCTCCCAATTCATATCTGTTTGTGTGTGACCTGAAGCAAATCATGGGACTTCTTTAAGGCATCATTCTCCTCAGTAAAATGATGAGTCAGGCTGAGGTAGCAGGAGTCTTTAACTGATATGGAATCCTATGTGTCTACCAATGGCATGCCATTCTGTTTCATTCACTCACTTCTTTACTTACTAATTAATTAATTCACTTAATAAACACCTATGTTGTGTCAAGTATGTGCTCCAGATATTGGTGACTAAGCAGACAGTTCCTGCCCTTTCAGAGCTTGGAGTCTAGGGGAGAGATACTCAAGTCAACAGGCTGTTATGACACTGGGTGAAGAGGGCTGTTAGGAGGCAGGTTCAGGGTACTGTGGGTACCTTGTCTAGGACTTTGTGGGGTCAGGTGAGGCTCTGGTGAAGGGAGGGACATCCAAGGTAAGAGCCAAATGATGTTCAGGAGTTGTCCAGACTTAGAGGGAACAGTTTGTGCAAAGGGAGGGCATACACAGAACACTTGGGGAATTTAGCGCTGTGCCAACTGTCTGGATGGAGGCTAGAGTGCAGTGGGGAGGGAATAGTCTGGAGGGAAAAGAAGATGTAGAAATAAACAGGAACCACATTGTGCAAGACCTCAGAGACCCCTGGAAGGAAACTGATGTTTGTTCTCAGGGCAGTGGGCAGGCATCAAAGGGCAGGGCTGTGCTAGCTGTTACCCAGATTGTGTCTTGCACAAGAGTGTCCAACTAAGGGGGCCCTTCCGTATACCAAGCCATGGGCCCCAGTGCAGGGCCTGGGGCTACCTGGGAGAGGGTGCCTTTTTCTAATTCTTACCAGGGAGGCTTAAGAGCTGGTGCTATCCTTGATATCAGGAGGATGATGTGATCGTATCTGTGTTTTTCAGCCTGTTCTCTGGCTGCTGGGTTTGTTGAAGGAAGGAGTAGGAGGGGATGTAGAGTCAGGGCTGTGGGCAGAGAAGAGATGGGGGGACCTGGGGAGGCAGTGGGGTTGGAGAGAATGAGTGGGTTTGAGTGCTGAGGATGCCACTGGCCTGTATGAACCACCTGGATCTCATTACTTCCTGTGAGTGGGTGAGGTGAGAAAGTTCTTTTGAAAGCAGAAATCTTAAGTGGAGAAAGAACACAGTGGAGAGGGTAAGTGTTTTGTCCCTGGGCTACCAAGAGAGCCAGAGTTAGGTTTGATTGCCAGCTCTCCAACTCTCACTCAGACTCTTGATCCAACTGTAGGAGACCCATCAGATGATGGTCATGTGGCTTAGTGGCCACACTCAAGGCCAAGAGTCAGGAGACCCTGGCTTGTCTTGTCAGCTCATGGTAGACAGCTCTTTGGAGTTTCTGAGCAGCATTCTCCCTGCCTGTCTTTCATGATACCCTGATGCTCAAACATGTAGCGAGTACCCACTAAGTGCCTGGCTCTGAGCCCAGCAGGTTCAGGGGAGATATAGAAGCATACGACACCATCTGGGCCCTAAAGGAACTCACTAGTGGGGTGGTAATAAGTGGACGGTTAATGATCAAAGACTGAGAGATGCTTAAGGAATGTTTCAGATTATCAGCTGTGTAGGGAGACAGAGCACAGTGGATATTGACATGGCATCTGGGGTTAGACAGACCTGGGTTCAAATTCTGGCTTTGAAAACATTTCCTAGCTGTGAGCCCATGCAAATCACTTAACATCTCTGAACCTCAGTTTGCCCTCCTATGAAATGGGGATGGTTATACTTAAATCGTTTGCTTAAAGGATTATGTAATTCAAGGCATATAAAGTGCTTAGTATGATGTTTACTCTAGTAGAGGGGTCCCCAACCCCTGGGCTGTGGACCAGTAGGGGTCCACGGCCTGTCCGAACTGAGCCACACAGCAGGAGGTGAGCAGTGTACAAGCGAGCATCACCGCCTGAGCTCTGCCTCCTATCGGATCAGCGGCAGCATTGGATTCTCACAGGAGGGTAAGCCCTACTGTGAACTGTGCATGCGAGGGATCTAGGTTGTGCATTCCCTATGAGAATCTAATGCCTGATGATCTGAGGTGGAGCAGTTTCATCCTGAAACCATTCCCTCCCCTCATCCATGGAAAATTGTCTTCCACAAAACCGGTCCCTGGTGCCAAAAAGTTGGAGATCACTGCTCTAGTAGACCAGTAGAAGGTAGCCATTTTTAATATTGTTAGGATATTAATATTGTTTAATTTTGTTAGGATAGGCCAGTTTTTGGTGTGTTTTTTTTTTGTATCTTTGTTGTACAGTTCCAAGTTTTGACAAGTAATAGAGCCATGAAACCAACACCACAAATATGATACAGAATACAGAATAGTTCCACAACCTTCCCCCAATTCTCTTGTCTCCTGCCTCTTTGAGAGCTAAACCCTCTTACATTCTTTTCTTCCTTGTGATAATTTGTTATCTCTTAGTTTTGTAATAGCTTTCTTGAGATATAATTCAAATACCATACAATCCACCTATTTAAGGTGTGCAAATCAATGGTTTTCGGTATATTCAGAGAGTTGTACAACCATCACCACACTCCATCTTAAGACACTTTGCCCTAAAAAGAAACCCCTATAATCTTTAGCAGTCATACTCCCCCAATTCCTTTTGTCTATCTTCTTCTCCCCTGCCCTACCCCTGGCAACCACAAATGTATTTTTTGTCTCTATGTATTTATCTATTCTGGACATTTCATAGAAATGGAATCATATAATAGCTGGTCTTTTGTGTCTGGCTTCTTTCACGGATCATAATGTTTTCAAGATTCATCCATTTCTAGCAGATATAGGTACCTTATTCCTTTTTTATTGCTAAGTAATGTTCAACTGCATGGATATACCACATTTTGTTTATCCATCAATTGCTGGACATTTGGGTTGTTTCTGCTTTTTGGCTATTATGAAGTGGTTGCACCTTTTACAGTCCTCTGAGCAGCATACGAGAGTTCCAGCTTCTCCACATGCTTGCTGAACACTTGTTATTATTTGTATTTTTGATTATAGCCATGCTAGTGGGTGTGAAGTGGTGTCTCAGTGTAGTCTCCCTGTACATACCCTTAACCCCTGGCAGTTCACTAGTTTATTCTCTGGCCCTGTAGATTTGCTTGTGATGAATATGATGGCTGTAATCATATATTATGTGGCTTTTTGACTCTGTTTCCTCTCTATAGCATTGTGTCTTTGAGATTCATCCATGTGATTACATTCTTTTTTGTTGTTGAGTTGCATTCCATTGCATGCATGTGCTACCCCGGGAGTGCCTGCTTTTATAGCCAGTAAAGTTTGAAGGTTCCCTCGCCCAAATGAATCAGAGACGAAGTTCTCTCCCCTGGCCAGGGGCTTTTTATAGTTTGAGAGATCTTTCCCATGTCTCCCTAGGTCGCCAGCATCACAGGAGACTCCTGTTCCTCTTGTAGGTCCCTCTGAGCTGCAGAGCTGGGCTCACCGTCTATGAGCTGGAGCCTTCCTGGGGTGGAGACCCACCTGGGATTAGAATTTCTCTGTGCCGTGGCTCTGACATGCCATTCTTGGGAAGCGGTGTGTGTGGGCCCCAGCCCAGTAAGGCAGGTGGGGACTGGACCACGTGGAACAGCTGGTGTCTGGGAGCCCTGAGCCTTCAGTGTCCAGCTGTCTCCTGTCTCATCAGGGAGCCCCAGAAACTCCTTGGACGGACAAATAAAGCCATTTTCTTGTTCCCTTATCTCTTTTCATCTTTTCATGGCAGGCTTGCAGCTTGGGGCTTTGAGCACTGCCACCCACATCCCCCACTGTCCCTTCTTTGAATGCTCCAATTTTCCAACTTTCTATTACAGGCTCAGGGAGAATATGATGTAAAGATATAAAATAATAATGAAATTGTACCTACCAGGTTTATCATATACATCAGAACCCATGAAATAGACATAATAACTTATGCAAGAAGAAATCAAGGTCACAGGTGGTTAAATAATTTGTTTAGTTGTACTGCTGGTATGCAGCAGCCCTGTTGAACTACATTGCTGTTGAGTAAACAAATTATTTAACCAAGTGTAACTTTGAACCCGCCGTCTGTACTTTCTTCTACTACCAGTGCGTCCTAAACCTGTTATTTGTGTAACACCTTCATAAGTTGCTTCTACTCTTGTGCAATTATTTAGCTAATTTTTTAATTAAAATCATCTTTAATATTTCTTGTTCAGCAAAAACATGTCCCATTTTAAAAAGCCTGTAACACAGAGGGTTTGATGTGCTAGTTTTATTTTTTTGTAATACACATTCAAATAAATAAACACATAACTCACAATAAAAATGTTCATCCATATACCACCTAAGACCAACTTTGCCCAACGATAGGTGGTCCACACTTAGGGGTAGGAAATGGCTTGATATATGGGGATTTGCTTATGGGTTCGTCATAGGTGGGCTCTGTCTGTGTTTTATTCATCTTAGCATCCTTACACCAGGTACCATAGAGATCCATTATGGGCACTGGTAAATGATGAATGAATGGATGACAGAATGAATGGAGTTATCAAGGGGAAGATGAAGAATGAGTGGCACTTCCCCTTCCTTATGGAGAAGATCAGAAGGAATCCTCTTTGATAAGATGAGGAGGCTGGCTGGGAGCTGGGGCCCGGCACTGCGGGAGCAGAGTACTTAGGAGCTATGATGCTGTGACCACTGTCGAGAGGTTGGGAGCCTGCCATTCTCCATGTGAAGCCCTTCCAGGTGTCTCAAGCACTTGATTTGTAGGACTGTGAACGTCGTCATCTTAATACAGCCTTTCCCATCATTTTGATCCCTGATGGAAAAATTAACCCTCACTCATCAGGCTGTTTCTTTAGCTAAAAGGGATACATCCTGAGTGCCACTTGCTGTTTTCCTTCTTCTCCAGCTTTCTCATAAATCCCGGCAATACTCTAGACAAATTCTGCACTATCTCCTTTAGAAGCAAATGCAGCAGCAAAGACTGAGCAACAGTCAACACCACAGAGCTGTGGTTAGTATTTGTCTGAGTCGGAAGATCTGTCAGTGATCCCACCAGCCAAAGTTTACTGAGAACCTACTACATGCCAAGCCCTGGGCTCATGCCACTGAATTCTCTTGTCCTTCAGAATCAGACCATCTGGGCATAGCCACTGAAGCTGGAACTTAACTTCTGAGTTTAAAAAGGAAAAAAAAATATCAGCTCAACACCTACTGATTGAAGGCTAGCTGTAATACAAAGATAAGTTTCTGCCCTCAAGGAGCTTAGAGGACCCTGAGGAATCTTGTGAATTACAGCTTGAGAAGTTGCTTGTGCATTGGGTAATGTCTTGAAATGTCACTATACTTGTTCTCTTAGACAGCCAGCATATTATGGAGATATTCAGCAGGCAAATGCCACTTATCTGTTTGCCCAGCATTTATGGGGCATATTTTGCAAGAGTGGCAAGTGTATAGCACACCTGTGCTCCCACCTCCACCAACTGCTCCATTGTGGGCATCCCAGAGATGGCCTCGGCATCCTTCTCCACCAATGCCCCAGGCTTTCAGAGCTGGTATTTAAAATGAAATCTGTAATCTCAGAGACTGAGGAAGCCAAGACAGGAGGATGGCTTGAGGCCATCCTGAGCAACATAGGGAGATCCCTATTTCTACAAAACATTTAAAAAATTAGCTGCTTGTGGTAGCATGCACCTGTAGTCTCAGCTACTCTGGAGGCTGGGGTGGGAGGATTGCTTGAGCTTCAGAGTTTGAGGCTGCTGTGAGCTATGATCATACCGCTGTATGATCATAGAGATCATAGAGATCAAGAGACAGAGCAAGATTCTATCTCTAAAAAAATAAAAATTAAAAAATTAAAACAAGTGAAATCTGCTTACTGACCCTTCTCTGTCACTCTGTTATATTTTACTGGGGCTAAAATATCCTTTCTTTCATGAAATGATGGTGCTCAGAGCGTGCATGGCACCACGTGGGCTGCATAGCACCCAACTCCAGGGGTACCGTTCACTCAGACTACATGTGCTCAGCAGCCTCTGGTCTGCCCTGTGAGGCCCTAATAGGATGAGAGATGGCAGTTGGTATTTCTGGGCTTTTAAAGTCCTTATTTGGCAAAATAACACAGTTGGCACCCATGTTGTTGATCCCTTACAACTATTTTAAAAATTACATGTCTGCGAAATTCCTTCTTTCCTTCCTTCCTTCCTCCTACTTTCTCTCCCTCCTTCCCTTTCCTTTCTCCTTCTGTTCTTCTCTCTCTTTCTCCTGCAAATATTAAATTGCCTACAATGAACCAGACAGTATTCTGGGGTCCAGCAGTAAACAGCACGGAGAAAATCTTCTGCCCTCAATGGAATCCACATTCTAGTGGTGGAGGGGGAGAGACACAAATAAATGCGATCTGTAATATAAAATACATAGCCTGTTAGGTGGGGATAAGTGCTACAGAGAAAAATAAACTGGGGAACGAGGATATATGTGTTGGGAGAGTGTGATTTTTGCCAGGGTGGCAGGAGAAAGTGGCGTGTTAGTAGACCTTCAAAGTAGTGAGGGAATGAGCTCTACAGATACCTGGAGAAGGACTTTCTAAGCAGCAGGGACAGCATGTGCAAAGGCACTGAAGTAGGAATGTGTCTGGTGTGTTTGGAGAAGAGCGAGGAGGCCTGCTGGAGTGCATTGCGGAGGGGAAAGTGGAGGATATAAGTTCAGGCAGGTAATAGGGTGGGGTTTAAAATCCTGTCTCAAATAATGATTCTCAAACTGTGGTCCCTAAACCACCCCAAACCCAGTGAATCAGAAACTCTGGGGTGGAGTCCACCATCTATTTTTTGTTTTGTTTTGTTTTTCAAGACAGAGTTTTACTCTGTCGCCCAGGCTGGAGTGCAGTGGCACCATCTTAGCTCACCACAACCTCTGCCTCCCAGGTTCAAGTGATTCTCCTGCCTCAGCCTCCCGAATAGCTGGGATTACAGGTGCGTGCCACCACACCCAGCTAAGTTTTGTATTTTTAATAGAGATGGAGTTTCACCATGTTGACTGGGCTGGTCTTGATCCACCCTCGGGTGATTCACCCTCCTCGCCTTCCCAATGTGTTGGAATAACAGGCATGAGCCACTGCACTCGGCCTCCACCATCTATTTTAAGGAGGTCTCCTAGGATTCTGAAACCCACTAAAATGTGGGAGTCCTCTCTCTGTAGCATCCAGGCCAGGCGTGACTCCCCCCGAAGAGTCTGTTGTCCCGTCCTGTGTTCCTGGCAGGTCGCGGCAGCAGCAGGTGTGGCATGAGACAGAAGGGGTGTCACTGTTGACCTGACCTCCTAATCCTGAGAAATGCCATCATCTCAGCATCTGGAAGTTGACATTCATACTAATTAAAAACAAGTCAGAGTTGGTGCCTGTGCTCAAATTGAGGGCTGGGCAACTGTGAGGACAAAAGGTAGGAGGCAGGGAAGTGGGGCTGATGCCCAAGAGATGGGATCATTGACTGTCGGGGTGGAGAGACCCTTAGGACATCTGGTCCAGGCCTCTTATCTCACAGATGAGAAGACTGAGGCCTAGAAAGGAGAACTGACTGCTAATTAGATACAGATGAGATTGCCGTGCGTCCTCTGGGCTTCTAGGCACCTACTCCCTTTCCAGCCTTGCTCCAGGCTCAGGGTTCCAGGTGCTCCAACAACACTGCTGCTGGGTAAATTCAGGGGATGCCGGTGGTGTGCTGGCTCCAAAGGGAGCAGAAACTGGATAGCAGAGATTACAGCCGCCTCGGACATGATGTCATTTTAAAATGAAAGGTTTAGGGAGATGAGCACTGCAGCCTGTCACCAGGCAGCCCCGAGTGTTATTTAGGACTTTGTTTTTGTCTTGATGGACTGTACTCAGTGCAGCCATGAGTCACCAAATGATAGCTCTCAGGTTTTGACCCCATCCCATGTGCTGGGCACTGTGCAGACCTCATTTCTAAACTTTGTCTGTAAAATTCCCATTTTACAGACAAAACAAGCCTCAGAAACTTTAAGTAACTTGCCCAAGACTGGGGTTTGATCCCCTCTCAGTCTGAACCAAAGCTGAGGACCTTTCCACTTGCCTCTGCTCCTTTCATCGTCAGCTGCCAGCCTATGGTTTGGGCACCAGTTTGGCACCAGGTTTTTGCCAATTTTATCTCTTCCCTTCCTTTCCTATTTTCCCTCCCTCTCTCCTTCTCTCTCTTCCTGTCATCATCCCTTTCTTCTTTTCTTCCTACCTCAAAACTTTATCAGGTGCCTACCACATGCCAGACTTATGCTGGGTTATAAAGTCCAGTGATAAGAGATAGTTACTGCTCTCAGAGAACCCCCAGGCTGGTAAGAATAAGTCACATAACTAAATAGTTGTCACATTTTATGTTCACTGATATAATCAGTGTCTGAACAACATGCAATGGGAATGAAGGTAATGAAAGGCTTCCCAGGGGAGGTGATAGCTGAGCTGGGCTTTGCAGGATGAATAGGAGTCCATCAGAAAGAGATGGGAAGTGGTTGGAGAAGGGTGTGGAGAAGAAACAGCTCATCAGGGGCTTTGAGGGATTAGGGTATGCAACATTTGGGGAACAGCAAGAGTTTTGCTGGACTGGAGCCCAGCCAGTGGGGTAAGATGTAAGATGTTGAGCAGTTGGGACTTTCACCTGTAGGCAGTGAAGACCCCAAAATCCCAGGCTCCCATTTCCTGAATGTTGTCTCTAGGCTATTCTAAGCTCCTTGCTTTGGTCACCACCTCAGCCAGCAATGACTGTTCCACAAGTGCCCCAAGCTCCAACACAACCCTACCCTGACTTGTTTCAGAGCAGAGTCTGAGCTACCAGCCTCTTAACTGGCAAAGTCAGGGAAGATGCACAGTGCTATTTACCTAATGGCTTTGTTTCCAAAGGGGACCCAGGCCCATTGGAAGGCAAAAAGCAGAGGTTGTGCTCACCAAAGGAGTTCTCTCCATTAGTCACTGGGCACATGGCTTTTTGTATTTTTCTGAAACAAGGTCTCACTCTGTTGCCCAGGCTAGAATGCAGTGGCATGATCCTGGCTCACTATAGCTTCCACCTCCCAGGTTCAAGCAATCCTCCCTCCTCAGCCTCCTGAGTAACTGGGACTATAGACATGCACCACCATGCCCAGCTATTTAAATTTTTTTTTTTTTTTTTGTAGAAACAGGATTTCACTGTGTTGCTCAGGCTGGCGTCAAACCCCTGGGCTCAAAAGATCCTCTTGCCTTGGCCTCCCAAAGCAGCACTTTAGCAGTAACACCTGGGATTACAGGTGTGAGCCACTGTACCTGGCCTCACCTGGCTTTTTGAAAAATAAAAAATACCTTCTTTTCATATTTCTGACTACATGTACATCAGAGAAAATTAGAGCATTCACATAAGCGATGAAAGGAAGATGTAACTGACCCATCCTCCCACCATCTAGAGCTAAACACTACCAACAACTTGATGTATTATAGCCTTTCCCAATGTTCTCATGCATTTACGTTTTTTCCTTACAAAATAGAATCATATTGTACCTAACGGTCTGTGCCTGCTTTTTTCATTTGTCAGATTATGAATGTCCTTACATGTCATGGCACACTCTTTGACAGCATCATTTAAAATGGTTGCATGATGTTTTGTGGTCAATTCTGTAATACCGGACATTTAGTTGTTTCTCATTGTTCAGTTCTATAAACAGTCTAGGGTAACTTATTCTGCAACGTAACTTTTTGTATACGATTCATGATATCCTGAGGATAAATTCCTAAATGTGGAATTGCTGGATTTGATCAGCCAGTTCATAAAAGACTTTGATTGTCCTCCAGAAAGGTTGCAGTGACAACCATTGAGGTTTGAGAGGACCTGATAAATAATACCTCCTTTTTCTATACTAGTTCTGATATAGCTGATGTAGACAGGGGGCAGCTCAGGGAGTTAGAGATGGAAATGTTGCTTTTATTACTAATACAGGCTGCTTTGTAGAACATGGCTGCTGTCGATCGAAGGTTTGTGTCCCACCCCACCACCTCAACTCGTATGTTGAATTTCCCCCCATGTGAGAGTATCAGGAGGTGTGGCCTTTGGGAGGTGATTAGGTCATGAGGGTGGCATCCTCATGAATGGGATTAGTGCCCTTATAAAGAAAGAGACCGCAGAGAGCTCACTTGCCCCTTCCAACATGTTAGGACATAATGAGAATACCACCGTCTGTGAATCAGAAAAGCAGCCCTCATTAGACATTGACTGTGCTGGCACCTTGATCTTGGACGATCCCAGCCTCCAGAACTGTGAAAAAGAAATGTTTGTCGTTTGAGCTACTCAGTCTATCGTATTTTGTTACAGCAACCCAAACAGACTAAGAGTGACTTAGTGGTGTAGCCACAGTTGGTTTCCTGATACTGAACCCTGCAATGAAGCAGGTGTAAGTACCTACTCATGGGCTGTGCTAGGAAACAGTAGACCTCAACCTGGAACTATGGTCATACTGGAGTTCAGCAGAATGCTTGCTTCCTGCTGGTAGCTGGCTCCCAAGGAGGATGAGTGGATGAGCTCAGCTATGCCTGCCAGCTTCTCTTCCCAAACTCATTAACCAGATGAGGCCTTCCACCTCCCCAGGGAAGACATAAGGGGGTAATGCCAGGAATATCATACAAATGGATGTCCCTTCACGTGGCAGGAAACATCAGGAGAGGGGAATACTGTTCTCTAATAATAACAACAAAAATGATAGACCCGGTGTAGTGGCTCACACCTGTAATCCCAGCACTTTGGAAGGCCAAGGTCAGGGGACTGCTTGAGGCCAGGAGTTTGAGACTAGCCTGGGCAACACAGTGAGACCCAGTCTTTAAAAAATATTTAAAAATTAGTCTGGCATGTTGGCACATGCCTGTAGTCACAGCTACTTGGGAGTCTGAGGTGGGAGGATTGTTGGAGCCCAGGAGTTTGAGGCTACAGTGAACTGTGATCATGCCACTGCTCTCTAGCCTGGGTAACAGAACAAACCCTGTCTAAAAAAAAAAAAAAGCTAATTTGTACTAAGCACTATGCTAGTCATTTTTCATGCATCTTTTCTTTTGATTCTTCTAACAATGAGATGGATATTCTGTCCATTTCCATTTTGTAGATGAGGAAACTGAGGGTTAGAGAATTAAGGATCCTGTCCTAATTCACCTCACTAGTATGTGGGGGACCTGGGATTTGAATCCAGGCAGCCTGACTCCAGAGATCACTCAGCCATTATAAAGCTGCCCCCCCGCATCAGCATCACCACACTTTTGAAAGGGTGATAACCCTTAAACTCAGAGGAAGATCCAGCTAAAAGGCCAGACTGCCAGCTTGTCATTGTCCCCAGGTTGAAATGGCATGCCCCTCACCGCGTTAAAGGCCTTCTGCCCAGCCTTGTTCCCATGAAATTCATCAATTGCTTTTGAAAGAACCACTTCACCATGTGTTCTAAATTACCATGAGCAGCAATTATGATGGACTGCACACAACAGAGAGGACTTTGACAAGTGTCCTTGCTTCTTAGAGAACTAAGAGAGACACACTTGAGTTCACAAAGTGAGGTTTCTGATGATTCCATTTTGACTTAAGGATTGCAGTGCCTCATTAAGGATCAAATTTAATTTAGGGAGAAAACAATGAATCTGTTAAAGAAATAATTTTTGATTAGAAAGAAAACATATAATTTGGGAGGGGAGGATGAGAACACTAATTAAACTTTTAATTGTGTCTGTTGCCCTTTAGCGTGTAAACTAAGAAATTGAGTAAAGAAAGAGAAACTGAGTTTTTCTTTAAGCATTTTTCCATTGTTCTAGGCAATTCCCCAAAGAGCAGCCACCTCTGTTGTAACCCATTTTTAGTTTTAATTGCCATATAAGCTGAAACTAGGCTGTTTTTTTCCTTTTTTGTTTAAAGCAAGAAATTTTGGTATTTTAAAAATTACATGTTGTGATAATTTTCTTATTATTTAAAAACTGGCTAAGGTATACTAAGAAATTGGTAGATCTACATATTTATGCATTAGTATATCTGATTGGTAAAAAGGTGGGTGAGGAAATATAGAATACTGATTAAGTTTGTGGATTCTGGAGTCCTAACTCTTGAGACTCACAGTTGACTGTACCCTCTAGCTATATGATCTTAGGCAAATTACCCAACTCTTCTTTGCTCTAGTTTCTTTTCTGCGAAGTGGGGATAACAACAGCACATCCAGCATAGAGTTATTGTGAGGATTTTGTCAGGATAAGCTGGGTTATGCTGCAGTAATAGACAAATCCCAAATCTCAGAGGTTTAATGCAACTAATGTGTATTTGTCACTCATGCAGGTTCCTTTGAAGGACTAGTAACCCCAGAGCAGTTACCCTCCATGTATTGACTTGACATACTCCCTGCTGCATCAATTTAACAGCCCCTTCATATCAACATGCTTCCATTCTTGCTGCAAAAGGGAAGATAGATTATGGAGAATTATTTACTGGCTCTCAGAGACTTTTTTTTTTTTTTTTTTTTTTTAATGAGATGGTGTCTCACTCTGTTGCCCAGGCTAGAGTGCAGTGGTGTGATCTCAGCTCACTGCAACCTCTGCCTCCCTTGTTCAAGCGATTCTCTTGCCTCAGCCTCCTGAGTAGCTAGGACTACAGGGCACATGCCACCACGCCTGGCTAATTTTTATGTTTTTAGTAGAAACGGAGTTTTACCATATTGGTCAGGTTGGTCTTGGACTCCTGACTTCAGGTGATCCACCCGCCTCAGCCTCCCAAAGTGCTGGGATTACAGGTGTGGGCCACCACTCCTGGCCTTGGCTCTCAAAGACTTCTGAAGACAGTGATACAAATCACAAACCACAAATCACTGTTTGTACTTCATTGGCCAAAGCAGGTTGCGGTGCATGAATTTGTGTTGATGGAAAGGGCCCAGAAGCAGAGGGATACTAGGACTATTGGTGAGCAGCAGTATGTCTGTCACCATATGTCTAGTGCTTATTTGAAAGACTGCATAGCATGCAGTACGTGTAAGTGTAAGCTATTGTTGCCGAATGCTGGCACTGCCAAAATATTATTTTAAATTTTATTAAAGCTGGTTATTCTTCCTTTGAAGATTTGATCTAAGGAATAACTTCCACACAAGCAAAGAGGCCAAATGGGGTCCCCTGGGAGGTAGTAGGTGTTGCACTCTGTCACAGGGGTTGCTCCAGTACTCTGTACATAGTACATAGCACACATTTGGGAGGTAGCATTGGCAGTGTTTGAGAATATGGACTTAAGAGTCAGACAGCCTTGAGTTTGAATTCCAGAGCTAACACCTACTGAATGTATAGCCTTGACCAGGTTATTCAACCTTTCTTAGACTCAGTGACTTCACAGTTAAAGTGGTTGTAGCAGTGCCCACATCACAGGGTTGCTGTGATAATTAAATAAGATAATAGATAGAGAGTGTTTGCAGAACCTGATACAAAGTTGAGTGTTCATGGATAGTAACTGTTATTTACGTTATGATGATGATGATGAGCAAACTTTTCTGAACCCTCAACTTGATCATCTGTAAAATGAATAATAGTTACTTTTTAGAGTTTTGGGGGGTATGAGGGAAATCACATATATGGACACAATACACACAGTAGACACAAAAAAATAGGTGTTTTCCTTTTTTCTCTACCAACTTCAAAATGATATCAGATTTTAATCCCAACCCAGCTGTACTAGGTTATTTGGGTACCTTCTTCAGCTCCTCCCTGCCTCCCAAGTTGTGGAGGGTTGAATGAGCTGAGACAAGCACCTACCAATGTGGGTATGTAGGGGCTGTGCAGTAAATGTCATTTGCTATGACCCCCAACCTGTCCCACCATGTTCTTTCCCCCCTAAAGTGCCATTTTCATGATGGGATGGAATTTTAGGGGCCAGGGAGATGTACTGTGACATCGGGTAGGTCCAGCTTGGCACTGCACAGATCCTAACAGACAACTGCAATGCAGTGAATGACCCCACCTGCTGCAGTGAGTGATGCCACCTGAGGCAACTGACCCACCAGAAAGTGAAAAGTTAGACTTTATTCACAGCTGGATAGCATTCATGGAATTTGACAGCCCCTAAAGGAATGCTGGTTGCCAGAAACCACCTCACACTGGGATCCACCAACAGTTGGCTTTGATGGGGGGCACCCACTGGGAGCTGATGAAGCCCAGATAAGGGATAACATATCCTGAGAACACACTACACATCCCTGATAGCATCACTGCCATGAGCACCTTTCAGGCCACAGTCACTGTTCTAGAAAACTGCTGAGAATGTGCCACCTTCTCTTGGTGCCCCACCCTGCCACACCCTGCCTTCCCAGCTGGTTGGCCCCTTTTTGTTTTGTGCCTCTTTGAACCTTTTATCAGTGTCTTTCAGTGCTTGGCACCCTAAGCACCAGCACACAGTAGGCAGTTCACAGATGACTGTTGATTGAGTAATTAAGAGATGAAGTCAGGGACCTTGAAAACAACTATTTTCCAGAGAAAGCATCATACATAAGGTCTCTGGATATAATTATTCTCCTGAGAATAGAAGAGTGAACATTTTCCTCCTCTTCTAAAGCCTTTAAAAGGAAAAAAAAAAGGGGGGGGGGAAGAAGAGAGTAAAAAAGAAAAAAACCTAACACCAGGAAACAACTCTGGAGAATACCATTTGAGGCTGCAGGAAAAGTTCAGACTTAGGAGAAAAGATTGATTAGTTATGTCTGCTGGGGAGTGGGCTAGGAGGAGGGCAGCATGTAGGCTTGAGAGCTGCCATCTCTCTTCAACCCTTGACTAGCGACCAAATTAGTGAAAATCCAGCTTTAAGAGTGAAGCATGGTTTTTCTTCAGCCTCTAATTGGGATATTTAGCAAATATGGTTTACTATTAAAATGAAAATGGGGTGGAAAATATACAATTTTATAATCCACATTGAGTTTATATTGGTACCCTATCAACAGAAAATATATATTTTTTAATGCATGAGAAGGAAAGTGACTCCTTTCATCTGAATTACTGATTATTCTTTCTGGAAGGGATCCCACGGTATCCTGGGGACAGGAAGGAAGGACATTGCAAACTCAGGCTGCCAGAAGCACTCCACTGAGAGCCTTGCATCACTTCCTGCAGGTGAGGCTCAAGCAGAACTTGTAGGGTTCCCCACTTGGCCGTGCCGGTTGACCATTTGTTCTCTGCTGAGATCCTGTCAGGCAGCTGGAGCACAGCCCCCAACCATTCGCCAAATAGTTGGGACACAGGTGATTTGCTTAGATTTTGTCGCAGTTGGTACAGCCCGGTTCTTGTCTCTCCAGACTGCTTGCAGCTTTGTCCTTTGTTGGACGGTGCCTTCCCTCAGATCACAGTGAAGTGGAAGATTGGCAGTAGCTTCTGTGAATGGTATGCACCTGTACCTCATACCAAGGGGGTGGTAACCATAGAGGCTGTGAAGTGAAAACCCATCCAAGTTGATTAAAATTTGGTGAGGAAAAGGAAACTCTGTGCTTGTAGACGACTGATTGGCATGGAGAGTTTAAAACGTATACTGAAGTCAACCAAGAAAATGATTTACACCTTTTCTTCTTTCCTTTTTGTTTTGGATCTTGGATACAATAGAGAGTTGAATTATCCATACTCAGAAGTTCACAGACATTTTATCATCATGCAAGGGCTCTCTCTCTCTCATTTTATTAATATTTTATATTTATTTATTTATTTATTTATTTATTTATTTATTTATTTAAGACAGAGTCTCACTCTGTAGCCCAAGCTGGAGTGCAGTGGTGCAATCTCGGCTCCCTGCAACCTCTGCCTCCTCCCGGCTCAAACAATTCTCGTGCCTCAGCCTCTGAGTAGCTGGGACTACAAACAAGCACCACCACGCTCGGCCAATTTTTTGTATTTTAGTAGAGACAGGATTTTACCATGTTGCCAGGGTGGTCTCGAACTCCTGAGCTCAGGCAATCTGCCTGCCTTGGCCTTCCAAAGTGCTGGGATTACAGGGGTAAGCCACCACTCCCGGCCTCTCTCTCTCATTTGAGATCTTCACTTTTTTCTCTTTGTCTGTATCTCCACTCCCTTGTAGGTACTCATCCAAGGTGTTTAATATATGCTCTTGGACAGGTACATGTCTTTGTAAAACATGTAAAATTGCTTTGTGTGTGTGTGTGTGTGTGTGTGTGTTATTGATTTATAGAAATCATATTGCACGAAGGAGCTTGTTCGGATCTTTCCATTTTCACCTATGTTCTCAAGATCTATCCATGTTGGTTGTACATCTAGCTTATTGTTTCTAATAGCTGCACAGTTGGTTCAATCAAGATAGGTTGAGTTATGCAGCAGTAATAGCATGAAAATCTTAGCAGCTTAAAATTACGCAGGTTTACTGCTTAGCCATATTACATATCCATCCCGTTAATAAGAGTTTTGCTTTGGAGACTTAGGCTGATGGAGCCTCTGCCATTCAACATGGCAGAGAGAAGAGCAAGTGGCAAATCACACACTGGCTCTTAAAGGTTCTGTCCAGAAGGTGACAAATAGCACACTGATTTTTAAAGCCTGCCCAGAAGTGGCTAAAACAAGTCACATGGCTATTCTCCACTTTAAAAGTGGTGGGAACTGCAAGCCTACTATGAATCTAAGAGGCGGAAACACTGGAAATATTTGGCGAACTGTATAATGACTATCACATAGTAGGCACCCATCATATTTTGTGTTTATCCATTCTTTAGTGATGGGCAACTAGTTGCTTCCAATTTCCTACTACCCTGAACAATAATGTCATGAATCTCCTTTCACTTGTTCCCATATGGACCCCGTGCAAGTATCTATACTCAGGAGTGGGTTGATTGGGTCACAAGGTTCATACGAACTTGGTTTCGATAATCAGTACCACGTGAGTCTCTGGAACTACTATGCCAGTCTAGACTCCCACCAGCGGTGCGGAGGGGTTCGCATTTACCCATATCCTGTTTAACAATCAATATTACTCAACACTGTAATTTTGCAAATCCGTTGAGTATAATGTGGAATCTCATTGCTTTCATTTTCATTTATCGTATTACTAATGACTTTGAGCATCTTTTCATCTGCCTGTTGACTATTCTGGTTTCCACTTCTGTGATCTGCCTATTCATATCTACAGACCATTTTTCCATTGCATTTCCTTTCTTTTCCCATTGATTTATAGGGGTTCCATATGTAGTTAGATGTTAATTCTTTGTTGTATTTAGACATTGTAAATATCACTTTCCACTCTGCCACCTCTCTGTTAACTTTCTCCGCAGTATCTTTTGTTGAACAGAAGCCCTAATTTTGATGTAATCAAATCTACCAACTTTTTTTTCCTTTTTGCTTTTTGGTTTGTGCCTTGAGGATTTTATTTAAGAGGACCTTCCATGCCCTAAGTTCACAAAGGTATTGTTTCACTTTCTTCTGTTAGCTTTGTAACTTTCCTTTCACATTTAGGTTTTTCATCCACTTAGAGTCTACTTTTATATATTGTGTTTGAGAGGGATCCAAATTCATTTAGTGAGCCAGTTTTTCGACATTGTAGAACCATTCCTTTCCCCATTGAGATGAGATGCAACCTTTATTATAAATCAGGTTCAAACATGTTTTGTTTTTTTTTTTTCTTTTTTTTCTTTTTGAGACAGAGTCTTGCTCTTGTCACCCAGGCTGGAGTGAATAGCGTGATCTCAGCTCACTGCAACTTCCACCCCCCGGGTTCAAGTGATTCTTCTGCCCCAGCCTCCCAGGTAGCTGGGATTACAGGCACCCGCCACCACACCCAGCTACTTTTTTGTATTTTTAATAGAGATGGGGTTTCACCATATTGGTCAGGCTGGTCTCGAACTCCTGACCCCAGGCGATCCACCCGCCTTGGCCTCCCGAAGTGCTGGGATTATAGGCATGATAGGCATGAGCCACCGTACCCACCCCAAACATGGTTTGTTTTTTCCGCCCCCAACCCCCACCCCTGAGCTTTTATTCTCTTCTGAGCTCTCTGCACCTTATTGTTCAAGAAATAAAACAGAATGAGTTTTGTTTGGCAGAATTTGTCTGGTGTGTTCTGAGTAGGGGAGCCTTGATGATTTCCTGTAATGCTGGGAGGTGGTGAGGCATAATGAAACTAACGTGAAACTTGGGGTCAGAGGAACCCAGGCTTGGTCCTGGCTCCACCACTTATAGCCACGTGAACTTGAATGACTTCCTCAACCTCCCTGAGCCTCCGTTTCTACATCTATTCAACAGGGATGATGATATGTATCTCCTAGGAATTCTGTGAGAGTTAAATGCTAGAATATATGTAAAAGCATAGCTTTCAGTAAACGTTATTTTCCCTTTGATCATTGTCACCAGACAATAATAACTCTAACAGTAAGTGGTTTTCCCCAGGCCTTACCAAGATAGGTATAAATTGGGAGCACATTATTCCTGATCCCCCAAATGTCACTGCCTCTTGTTCTCACCTGCTAATGGATGACTTCTCCTCAGTTCTTTCTGTGTATCCCCATGGTGGCCCATGTGGGCTCATGGAAGCTTCCCATTGGCCTTCCCAGCAATGGGCACACTTTCATTGGCACTGCAGAGGTCTCCAGGGACACACACTTTCTCCTCTTCCAAAGTCAGCCAATCAGCCCCACAAGCTTGGAGACAAAGGTATATGTAGATGCTTAGCCAGGAATGTTGGGCAAGTCCTCAGAGTGCAGCTCTTGCCTGGGCATTTCTTCACATGGGCTTTAGGAACACAGTATTTCTGCCTGGCTCCCCTACCTCTCTCAGCCCTTTCCCCTGAAAAAACAGAGATAAAATCAAGACAAAGCATGGTCTCTGGGTCACAGGCTTGAGGGAAGCATGGGAAGTGTTGCAGCCGTGCTCTGGGCTGGGTGGCCTGGGGGAGGTGCTGAGCGTGTGCTGCTGGAAATAGTTTGGTTGAAAGGCCATGCAAAGCCAGCTCTGTGAAGGTGCTTCTTTGGCTGCCTTTCAAAAAAGGGATTTTTTTTTTTTTTTACACTTTTGTGACTTAAGCTTTTGATCCCTTGGTTGTGGCTCTGTGCTGATACCTTTGCTGAGCCTTGAAGGGCTGTCAGGCTAGGCAGGAGGATCCAAAAGTTCTTTTCGACCCAGCACACTGGCCAAGAAAGGCTATCACCTTCCAAGAAGGGTGACCACCTCCTCCTATATGGCAGCCCTCAGAGGGCATTTATCTCAGCGGGCATTGGCCTGACCCACCCCACTTCTCCTCCTCCCTTTGGATTGTGTTTTGAACTACTGCTGGCATAGCCGATCAGAACACTCTTCCCTTCCCCCCAACCTTATAATATTAATAAAGCGATTTCATTCCTCTCTGGATCCTGGAACCTGTGTGTAGGCTCTGGCTTGATTCCAGCTTGAGTGGCAAGCAGGGAGATCACTCTGCAACTGTGCTGTGTCAGAATGAGACTAAATCCCATCTCTATGTTGCTTCTGCCAGGCTGACGGATTGGAGAGAAAGGAGATTTAGGAAATCTGCCCCAAACCTGTTGCTAAACAGCCTCACACTGTCTGTCTAGTCCCTGGAATGGAAGGATTTGACTGGCAAATCTCATTCTAGGATGAGACTAAGCTGCTGTCCTGCCAAGCTCCTACAAAGCTTTAGGGGAGAAGTATGGAGATGGGTTGGGGAGGTGCTCTCAGTCCAGATGCCCAGAGCTGGGCCCCGTTTCAGAGCCAGTTGCCCTCCAATTTTAAGCAGTAAAGTCTGGCCTAGTCTTTTGTAGTTATTCCTTTACTAGCAGAGGATACCTTGCTTTTCTCTCTCATTTCTTAAATACTCCTGGAGTTAAGGAGGTAAATAAATGTACGCTCAAGATAGATTATGAAATTGAGTTTTTTACTCCTCCTCCATTTCCATCTTAATAGTGCAGTATACTTGCTATATTTTTGTGTTAAACGTTAAGAGGAAGGCCATAATTTACTCTTCAAGCTCCATTTCCACTTATTTGATCTCCATTTCAGCTTGGATGGCAAAAATACTTGGTACTTCTGCCACTGGGGTTCTGTGATCATGGCAGACATAAGTAATTGAGCACAGCACTTTTTCTGACTGAGCTCAGATGGGACTTCAGGATCCTTCTCAACACAGTTCTAGACAGCTGCTACTCATGAGAATCAGCATGTGAGATGTAGGCTGTTTGCTCTCCTGCCCTGTAGGTACTCATCCGGTCTTCTTCATAGTTCTTTATTCATTCTATTTGGTACTTTGTACCTTATATGACAAAGTATCTTCACTTTGTAATATAAGATATAGTGAAGACCTATATATGAAAAAGTGAAGATATATTTTCTGTAAGTTGCTTCAGAGAAGAATCTGTGTTTGATTTACTTTTGCATCATCCCAATTCTGCCCTGTTGTCATCTTTAATACCTATTTGTTGGATCAATGAATGAATATATCTTCTCATTAAGGCTAAGAGGACAGTGTTGAAATTGTATGCAGAACCATCGTTAGGTCTTGCACCTCCTTCCCCAGAGACACATGAAGGAAAGCCAAGCAACAATTACAGAATACAAGAACATAAGCTGACAGTACATTTAAGCCCATTTCCTGCCCCAAACCAGAGCAAAGCGGGGATAGTTCATCTCATGTAAATTTCATAATACAGGAAACTGCCTCCCCTGAGCCAAAATTCAATTCAACTTGGCGTCTTTCTCAGCTTAGTTCCAGCAAGTGTGTGGCACTGAGAGGTAGGATAGAGCCTGCATCCTCAAGGAGTGTATTACCAAGAGGGCCATAGGTGTCCACATGACTAAATCAGCATAATAACCCCCTGACATCCTCTACAACCATTTGCCTCAGTGTTCACTGAGCTTAGCCGCGTGGACTTCCTGCCACACTTGAGGATACACACACCCCAGGGCCTCTGTCTATCATGCCTGGCAGCCACAGCTTCACCCCCTTGCTTCCCTCCGGGCTCTTCTCAAATGTCCCCTATGTCCCTGATGACCCCATCATTCTCTTTCCTCCTTTTCTTACTTTATTTTTTGTAGCACTTTAACCAGTGGACCTGTAGACATTGACTTATTATAGTCTTTGTTCATCATCTGTCTCCTATCCTGGGATGTGAGCTGCAGGGACATTGCCTCTTTGGCACATTGCTGTCTCCCCAGTGCCAGGAGCAGGGTTTATCAACCTCAGCACCATTGGCATTTTGGCCCAGACAATTCTTTGTTGTGAGGGGCTGTCCTGTGCATGGTAAGATGTTAAGCACCATCCCTGGCCTCTACCCAGTAGTAGCCGGTAACACCCCCTCTTCTCAAAAAGAATGCCTCCAGACATTGCTAAATGTCCCCTGGGGGAGAGGCAAAATCGCCTCTGGTTGAGAACCACTGGCCTAGAACAACATTGGCACCTAGCAAACACAGATGTGTGTTGGGAGAATGAATGAACTCCGCATTGGTTGATGGTGCTCCTACTGTGTGCTGAGCACAGGTTTTCTCCCACTTACTGTTGCATCCGTGTGCACAGATGGAGCAATTCCCATCTACACTTCCTCAAAGGCTGTTCCTAAATGTTTCAGCTGGGTAGTGCCTGTAGGAAAATATATGAGAAGATTCAGGGCCCATAAGCAGAGAAGCCATTAGCTTGAACCCGTCTTCCTCTGCCTTGGCCCAGAAAGCAGACACTCCCTTGGGGTTCACTTTATGTATATAAAGCATCACTTTCCTTTGAGGAAGTGGGGTGATTGTGAGAACATAATAAATCCATAGAGATAATATCCATAAAGCATCTAAAACAGTTTCAGACACACAGTAGTAGATGCTTAATAAATGGCAGCTGTGATACTATGCAGAGGCCTTAACCTGACCCCTGCTTGCCTTTCCAGTGTGCTCATCCCATATTCCCATCTCCAAGCTCCTCTATCTTATAGATAAAGCAACTGAAATTGAGTCAGCTGGAGGAATGTGCCCAATGTCACACAGTCAGGAAGTGATGGAGCCGGACCCTGGAGCCCAGGTGTCTGGGCTGTGGGACCCTGCACTTTCTCTTCCCTGGAGAGAGGGATGGCCCTGTAACTCAGCATCCTGCACTTTCCCCAGCCTGGCACCTTCCATTCATGCTTAGTAAATATTTGTAGGGGAACTGAATGCAGAGCCCAGCAAATAAAAGTCAGACAGGATCAGTGCTGGAGTGGATTCCGTGCAGACAGTTCAGGACACGTGGGAGGTGGAGAGGACTTTCCAGCGGAATTGTTAGCGTGTCTCCTGGGCAGAGGCCTGGGTGAGCCCTCCCAGGGTGAGCCCACCAAGTCTCCATGGTGGGAGGGCTCTGGAATCTTCAGTTCTGTACCTGCAGAGGGAGTGGGCAGGGAAGGGGGCTGGGGGTAGCTGCAGCCTCCCCTCTGTCTGCCTTGGTGCCCTGTACCCTCCTCCTGCCTGGTCAGAGCACTTCTTTGTTCTCCCCTCTGCTCTGTTTTCCAAATCGGAGGCTTTGAGGTCTGCTGGGTCCTTTCCTTTTTCTACTTCCTACATCTTACAGCCCCTACCTGACTTCGCAACAGACACAGTTCCGGCTTCAGAACTGCCCTAGTTGTCTAACCTACATTTCCCATTTCCTGCTGGGCAGGATCTCTCACCTGCCCTTCGAGGCTGGGTTTGAGGCCGGCTCACTCCTGTCTCCCCGTGTCCCCCTCCCAGGCTGGGACCCTCCCACACCAAGTTCAAAGTTGGCTTTTCAAATCTTTGCACTTTGGGGCCAGGGGAGGCCCTTTTCCTGAGTGCTTTCATCCTTCCTGGCCTTTTCAAAGTGAGCTCCGTAGCGCCACCCAACCCGCTGGGACCAGGATTCGTGGCTGCCCTGCTGAAAGTCATGCTTTATATACATAAAGTGAATCCCAGGGGAGCGTTTGCTTTCTGGGCTCAGGCAGAGGAAGATGGCTTCAAGCTAGTGGCTTCTCTGCTTATGGGCCCTGAATCTTCTCATATTTTTTCCTACAGGCACCACCCAGCTGAAACATTTAGGAACAGCCTTTGAGGAAGCCTGTGTTGGTAGCAACATCTGAGAGTGTTGATGAATGCCAACGGCTCTGATGGAAAAAAGCTAATCAAAAAACCATTTAGGAGTAGCTTTCCTCTACAGTGAATAATTTTATCTTTCCTCATGCTCTGGTACCCAAACTCACCTGAGATCTTTGACTGTTTTCTCTCTTGGGCCCTGAATGAATGCTTTGGGATGGAGGAAGTAGCTGGCTTTGGAGAAAGGTTAAGTCTTTTTGGCTTCCTCTGGTCACGTGACACACAGAGAACCCATTTAACAAGCAGATTCCTGGACTGAGGAACCTCCCTGAAATGGGAACATTAAGCCGTTAAGTGTTAGGGGTTCCCTTTAAAATAACAGTAGTGGCTGGGTGCTGTGGCTCACGTCTGTAATCCCAGCACTTTGGGAGGCTGAGGTAGGAGGATCACTTGAGCCCGTAAGTTTGAGACCAGCCTGGGCAACATGGTGAGACCTTGTCTCTACTAAAAATACAAAAAATTAGCTGAGTGTGGTGACATGTGCCTGTGATCCTGGCTACCCAGGAGGCTGAGGTGACAGAGGTGACAACATGCTAGCAGCCCTCACTATGGACACCTCCTTGGCCTCGGCCTCCACTCCGGCAGCGCTTTGAGGAGCCCTGCAGCCTGCCATGGCACTTTGGGAGCCCCTCTCTGGGCTGTCCGAGGCCGAAGCCGCTCCCTCTGCTTGCCGGGAGGTGTGGAAGGAGAGAAGCGAGCGGGAACTGGGGCTACGTGCGGCACTCACAGTCCAGCGCGAGTTCCGGCGGGTGCGGATGCAGGCTCGCCGGGCCTGGCACTCAGAGCAGCTGGCAGGCGCCACCAGCCCAGGGCAGTGAAGGGCTTAGCACCCGGGCCAGCAGCTGCAGTGGGTGCACCAGGTCCCTGAGCAGCGCCCGCCTGCTGGCGCTGTGCTCGAGTTCTGGCCGGGCCTCAGCTGCCTCACCGCGGGGCAGGGCTCAGGACCTGCAGCCCCCCATGCCTAAAACTCTGCCGTGGTGGGCTCCCGTGCGGCTGGAGCCTCCCCCACGAGCACCGCCCTCTGCTCAGCTGCGCTCTGTCCCATCAACCCACCGAGGGCTGAGGAGTGCGCGTGCACCGCATGGGACTGGCAAGCAGCTCGGCCCGCAGCCCTAGTGCGGGATCCACTAGGTGAAGCCAGCTGGGCTCCTGAGTCTAGTGGGGACTTGGAGAATGTTTGTGTCTAGCTGAGGGATTGTAAATACACCAATCAGCACTCTGTGTCTAGCTCAGGATTTGTAAATACACCAGTCAATACTCTGTATCTAGCTAACCTAGTGGGGACTTGGAGAAATTTTATGTCTAGCTAGAGGATTGTAAATGCACCAATCAGCACCCTGTCAAAATGGTCCAATCAGCTCTCTGTAAATTGGACCAATCAGCTCTCTGTAAAATGGACCAATCAGCAGGATGTGGGTTGGGCCAGATAAGGGAATAAAAGGGGAACCTGCTCGGGTGGCCTTTAACACTGGTAGAAGTCTTGTGTTTTTGCTGTTTGCAATAAATCTTAGTGCTGCTCACTGTTTGGGTCCACGCAGCGTTTATGAGCTGTAACACTCACCATGAAGGTCTGCAACTTCGTTCCTGAAGCCTGCCAGACCACAACACCCCCGACCGGGAGGAACAAATAATTCCAGATGGGCCACCTTTAAGAGCTGTAACACTCAGTGCGAAGATCTCCCCCTTCACTCCCATTGGCGAGACCACAAACTGACCAGAAGGAAGCAGCTCCGGACACATCTGAATGTCTGAAGGAACAAACTCCTGACACACCATCTTTAAGAACTCTAATGCTCACCGCTCACCGCAAGGATCTGCGGCTTCATTCTTGAAGTCAGTGAGACCAAGAACCCATCAATTCTGGATTCAGCCTTGGCTGAGGCTCTGTACCATCCTGCCTGGGCTGGGCTGCTTTTCCAGCCCACTTACCCGTGCCCCATCTCTTGTTTGTCACTCTCCAGGCCCAGGGACCTTTTTGCTATCCCTTGGATAAGACCAGCAACTCTCAGCTTCAGCCTTTGCCCTTGCGGTTCCTTCTACCGGGATGGTGTCCCCCAGACAGCCCCATGGCCCCCATCCTCACTTCTGTCTGGTGTTTGCTCATCTCCTGGAAGACGTCCTCCTCTCCCTCCCTCACCACCCTGCGACCCAGCCATCCCCCTTCTGTCCTCTCTTCTGGCCATATTTTCCTTCACAGAGTGTGTTACATATTTGGTTCTTTTGTTTCACTCAACTCCAGGAGGGCCAGGCTCTCTCTATTTTGTCACCACTGCATCTCTGGTCCCCAGAACTGTTCCCAGCACATAATTGTAGGCCTTGAGTATATATTTGATGAATGGATGAATAAATGAATTTGCATTTATGCTGCAAACTCCTTACTCCATGACTCTGAAACAGGTTGATTTCTCTGGACTCAAGTTTCTTAACTGAACAATGGGCTTATATTCACTCTAACACCTCACAGTGTTGTGTCTGGCTGCAGTTTAGAAGGAAAGCAGACCTGCAGCCATCTATCCACCTTCCAGCAGAACAGATTCTCAGGCCCCTTGCAGCCCTGGCATTGCATGATGCTATGATTCATCTGTGACCCTTGAAAGACCTGCCCTTAACTCCCGGAGTGCAGTACAGCAGTATAGGTTCTCAGCAGTGAGAAACAAATACTACTGCTGTGGCCCAGAGCAAACAGTTTTCTCCTTCATTCTGAGTTATGTAATGATGATCAGAGCTGCCTTTTATTGAGTGATTACTATATGCCAGGTTCACTTGTCGTTTTATTCAACCCTACAACCCTTGTGTTGAATGTGGAAGGTGCTCTCAGCAGCCCTGTTGTTCAGGTCAGGGGCCCAGAGATATAAGGGGCAGATTCTCCGTTTGAGCCAGGCCCGTCTGAGTCCAGAGCCTGACATCTCACCACTGCTGTGTGTTTTTCTGCTCTTCAACGAAGAAAAAGAGTCAGTGGCTACTACCTGGACTGTCTTGGATATGGAGATGCACTGCTCAGATACCCCTTCAGGACTGAAGGGCCTCCCCCCACAGCTGAGGGGAGTGCTGCTGGTACAGCTGTCAGCTTTCAGTCCCCTTTGGAAGTTGACCTTGTTTGAGAGAGCTTCTGGGCCAAAGCCTCACCCCTCTCCCTAGGCAGCCCCTGTCCAGGGACTGATTAAAGCATCATCCTAGCTTGCTAACAACCACTAGAATGGGCTGAGGCCTCTGTTGAGACTGCATCACAGTCTAACTTCTCCCTCTGTCCAGTTTTGCTTCTCACCCTTCCCTGCCACTGGGGTTGATCCCAAGAACACTTCCTTGAGAGAGAGAGTGCTCATTTATGTCTCCTCATTTGCTTCTTGGGGAACCCAGCTTGCCTCAGGGATGTCTCCCCTGGATACCTGTGGACTTGTCTTAGGACTTAGAGGACCCCATGTGCTGGAGGTGACCATGTGCTTGGAGGTGACTGTCAATCTAGCTCCTCATTGTGGTTCTGAGTTGTGATGTTTTCTGGTTAGACAAATAACTCTTTGCTGAGCTACTGTAAACACACACCATGGTCATTTTTGGCAAATGCCTGTTGAAGACGGATGCTTTGGGAATGAGAAAGGCAGAAATGGGATTACCATTGCACACAGGCCACACAGCCAAGAGGAAGACCTTGTTTTGGGAAGGCAGTGGGATGTGGCCAAATGTAATAAAGGCAGTAGGATGTGGCCAAATCGTGTTTAAATCAATGACAGCTCCATTCCAGACTTGTTTTAATCCCCTTGTAGTTTCCAGAAGAACCACAACACACACTTGATGCTCAAGAAGTGTGGGAAGAAGATAAATGAATCAGCAGGTAGGGAAGTAAAAGGGAACCAAGCAAAGGGAAAAAGTGGGAAACATAATCTCATCATAGACTTCAGGAGACCAAGCCATGTGTAAATTTCACAAACACCAGTGGAGTGCTCCCTTTGTGCAAAGCCAATGCCAAGGGCTGGGATATTAGATGATTCAGCCATGGTCCCTGTCCAGAAAACACTTGTGACTCAACCTTGGGCATGTCCCTTAACCACTTTCTTTGGCTTGGCTATAGACAGACATGGTCTCTTAACCTCAAGTCACTTAAATATTGGGGGATGATGGGTTTGCTTCCTCTTGGCATCTTCCTGCTCATCCCCTTACTTTGCACATCATTTGGCAATGACTGCACCACTGCCACCACAAATTGCTATTAATTGTTGAGCACTCACCATATGCCAGGACCTGCACTTAAAGCAATTTGTGTATGTGCACACTATGGTATTTCATCCTTATAACAACTCTATAAGGCAGATACTGTCCTATTTTATAGATGAGGATCTGAGGCTCTGGGAGCATAGATAATTTGTCCAAAGTCTTGTAGCAAGTAAGTAGGGGAGCTAGGGCTGTCCAACAATGCGCCCCCTCCTCTTAGTCCCCCTCCACCTGGAGAAGCCCACCTGTTCCCACCTTGTTCCCTTACAGGCCCTCGTTTCCCTTGAGCTGTCTGGTTCTGCCTTTACACACTGGCTTGCCTTCCCTTTTTCCCTTATCACAGCCCGTCCTGACTGTTCATACCCAAACCTACAACTGTGCTGGCTCCCTCTGTCTTTGGGAATAAGAATGGATCTCCTGTCACTTGTGAAAACATCCCCTGATGGGTCTTTGGCTGCATGCCATGCCCTGCGGCCAAGCATTGGGGTTCCCCAGGAGGCTGTAAAATAGGAGTCACTGGGATTCTGCCTGCATCTGATGTGAGAGCTGCTCCTGCTTTTGTAGCACAGAGTAGTAGATGATGCCAGAAGGAATTTAAGAAGCTTGATTTTTGGTCACAGCAGCAGGCAGTGTGGGGTAGTGGTTAAGCACCAGAGCCATCAAAGTTGACATCCTGGACTTACCATGTACCTGCTGAATGACCTTACGCGATTTACTGAACCTCTCTGAGCCTCCCTTTGCCCTTCTATATAATTGGGATAATAGTGAACTCCCATAGAGTTGCTGGAAAAGTAGGTGAGACATTGCATTTAAAGCCCTCATTGCTCCACCTGGTGCAGAGTAAGGGCTCCATAAATGGTCATGGTTGTTGGCATTGCTCTTGGTGTTAGACCAGTTGATATGGTTTGTCTGTGTCCCCACCCAAATCTCATCTTGAATTGTAGCTCCCATAATCCCCACATGTCATGGGAGGGAACTCGTGGGAGGTAATTGAATCATGGGGGTGGGTTTTTCTTGTGCTGTTCTTGTGATAGAGAAGAAGTCTCATGAGATCTGAATGGTTTTATAAAGGGCAGTTCCCCTGCACACACTCTCTTGTCTGCCATCATGTAAGACATGCCTTGCTCCTCCTACACCTTCTGCCATGATTGTGAGGCCTCCCTAGCCATGTGGAACTGTGAATCCATTAAACCTCCTTTTCTTTATAAATTACGTAGTCTCGGGTATTTCTTCATAGCAGTATGAAAATGGACCAATACACCAGCCACAAATTGAATATCCACCACATCCTATCCTTTCTCATTCCTTTTCTTCCTTCCTCAATTTTAATCATTACCCACTACCAGCAAAGCCTAGTGCTGGGACAGTTGGAAACAGAGAGATGACAAAGACTGACTCAGCCCTGAGGAGCTTACAGAGCCCTGCAGAAGAACAAGGGTCAGTCGGACAAGCTGCCAGGAAGCCTTCGCTTTCAATCTCGGCTCCACTCCTTGCTCCGTGTCTCTGAAACAGGTTGATTTATCTGGGCTCAAGTTCCTTAACTGAACAATGAGCTTATATTCACCCTAACTCCTCACAGTGTTGTGTCTGGCTGCAGTTCAGAAGGAAAGCAGACTGGCAGCCATCTATCCACCTTCCAGCAGAACAGATTCCCAGGCCCCTTGCAGCCCTGGCATTGCACGATGCTGTGATTCATCTGTGACCCTTGAAAGACCTGTCCTTAACTCCCAGGGTGCGGTACAGCAGTATAGGTTCTCAGCACCAGCAAATGTGTTCTGAACTGAGCGCTGGTAAACAGACCCAGTATTTATGAATGGGTGTCACTGGCCTGCTGCTTTGCGTTTTATCACCAAAGATTATGGAAGATTGGGAGTTCTTATTTCAGAGCATGCTTTATGGTTTTCATTACTCTCCTGAATCTCTGCATAATTGCTGGGATTAGGGATGGAGTGCCTTTGTTTCTTTGTTTGCATTGTTTTCCTTCCATGTAAACCAGTAAAAATCAATAAAAAGCCAGCAGATGAAAGCCCTGCCCACGCCAGAACTTGGCTGTGTGTCCCAACATGACTGAGTTGGCCCCTTCTTGGTCAGGGAACAGGCTGAGTGAACCTGAACCTAGGTTTTTATTTCTGTGTGGTCTCAAGGAGGACCACACCCTGTATTTACAGGTGGGGAAACTGACACCAAGAATTAGGAAATGACCTGTCTAAGGCTGATTTACCTAGCATCTACTGAACCCCATGCCGAGTCATTTGATAAATTATTTTGGGGTGCCTGCTGAGTGTAATTAGCAAGGATCAGGGAGTGGCTTTGTTTCTTTGCCTGCATTTTTCTTTTTAACCCTAAGCTGAGCTGCCATTCTGTCACAATAGTCTCCAAAACAGGGTACATGCATGAATGTGCACGAAAGGGCAAGAAGAATGTTCTAGAACATTTTTTCTTATCCTTTTAGTATGTATATACTTTGTGTATATTTTATAATAAGCTATATGATATAGTAGTACAGCAGTATATTATATATGCTATGTACGTGTCTCCAATATTATACTATATATTCAGTTATAGGTTTGGTATAATCTATAATTAAATATATAGTCACATATCAGGGAGGTATACATAAGAATGATAGGGATGTGTGATCAAAACTGTTTGGAGACCACTGGTTTAATGAATGTATAGCTGTTCCTGACCATTCTGTCTACACTACCCACCCCTCTTCATTATTCTCTTTTCCTCTATTCTGCCTGTGTCTTAATCATTCTCCCTGATATTTCATTGCATTTTTGTTTATGGTCTGTTTCCTCTACTAGAAAGGTAGCTCTGCATAGGTGGAGACTTGGATTCGCCTACTGTTGTCTCCCCAGCACCTAGAAGTGTAGGCTGGACACTCAGGGGCATGTGCTAAGTACTTGCTGAAACAAATGAATGGGTGTGCAGTCTCTGCAGACAGGTGAACACACATGCCCCACAAGAGTGGGCTGTGTACAGGCTTAGGGAAAGTACAGAGTAATCTGGGGATGCCAAGCAGGCATCTGATTCAGCCTAAGGTATGCAAAGGGGCTTCCTAATAAAGGGCTGCCTACACTGGCACCCAAGGAGTTGGCCAAGAAAGAGGAGAGCTCCAGGTGGGAACAGCAAGGGCAGATGGCAAGAGACTAGAGAGGGCAGCGTCTTCCTCAGGGCTGGGCAGTGTCAGGGAATTAATGGCAACGGATGAGGCTAGAAAGGAGATTAGATCTGTTCATCAAACGCTTCCACATTGTCTTCAGGAGTTGGGGCTGTATCCTAAGGGCAGGGGGAACCATTCCGACTGCAGCGTGGTGTGGTGTGTGGAGCATGGAGTAAGAGCCAGACCTCTGGATTTGCATCCTGGTCCTGTCATTTGTCAGCTCTGTGATTTGCAGTTATTTAACCTCTCCTGCCTCAGCTCCCTCAGCTGTAAAATGGGGATGATAATAGAATCAGCCTCAGCAGGGCATTGGGAGGATTAAATGAGCTAATTTATGTAAATCGCAGAGATAGCTCTTGGCATGTAATAACTACTCTATATGTGCAATTTATTATAATTCATTCCACAAATGTTTATTGAGCCCCCTATGGTCTCCAGGCTGGAGATGCAGTCGTGACCAAATCACACCTAAACCGTGGAGCTTGCATTCTAATTAGGGCAGAAAAAAACAATAAATGAAGAAATAAGTTAACAAGAACAAATCAGCCAGCATAAGACCAAGAAGAGAATTACAGTGGAGATGTCTAAAGGTGATGGGACTCCCTCAGGTTGGGCATTCCATAAGGACCCCCTGGAGGAGGTGACTTACTTGGAATGAGTTTGGTTGCTTTTGAAGGCCTGCAAGAATGAGTGTGTTTGCCATATAGTGGGCCCAGGGGAGGGAGGCTTTAGGAGAGATGGGCGGGGACCTGGCCACACAGGGCTTGTCTGTCAAGGGAAGGAGTTTGGATGCAAAGCCACTCGAGGTTTCTATGTGTGGTGGGATTTGACTACTTTTTAAAAGATCCTCTCTGTAGTAATTGTGAATGGGAGTTCACTCTTGATTTGCCTCTCTGTTTGTCTATTATTGGTGTATAGGAATGCTTGTGATTTTTGCACATTGATTTTGTATCCTGAAACTTTGCTGAACTTGCTTATCAGCTTGAGGAGATTTTGGGCTGAGATGATGGAGTTCAGCTATAAAAAAGGATGAGTTCATGTTCTTTGCAGGGACATGGATGAAGCTGGAAACCATCATTCCCAGCAAAGTAACAAAAGAACAGAAAACCAAACACTGCATGTCCTCACTCATAAGTGGGAGTTGAACAATGAGAACACATAGACACAGGGAGAGGAACATCACACACCGGGGCCTGTTGGGGGGTAGGGGGGGCTAGGGGAGGGATAGCATTAGGAGAAATACCTAATGTAGGTGATGGGTTGATGGGTGCAGCAAACCAGCATGGCACGTGTATACCTATGTAACAAACCTGCATGTTCTGTACATGTATCCCAGCACTTAAAGTATAGTAATAATTAAAAAAATAATCCTCGTAACTGCTGCCTGGACTCATTGCAGGGTAGGAGGGTCCTTGACATGAAGAAGAAAATGGGCTTGCCAGTGCCCCTGCTGTGTCCCCTCACCTCCTCAATGTCACCTTTGCCCTTCATTGCTTCCAGTTCGCTTATGTTCTCCCTGACCCCACGTCAAGGCCCACTCTGAGGATCATTCCAGCTAAGAGCCAAATGACTGCAGCGGTTTACTTTGCAGCTCTTCGTTTGGGTGCCAGATTGGCCAGCCAGTGAGTGCCACACTTAGGGTGCAGACCCATTCCAGAAGGCAGGCCTATAGGCCCTCCACATTTGCCCTGCATGTACAGCTGGCCAGAGACCACTTGGTGCCTTCCACCCACAGCCTTGACTTTAGCATTTGCCTCTGTTGCCTGTGTGTGTGCCACATTTTGAGAGGCAACCTGGTGTAGAGGTGAAGCCAGAAGGCCCCAGAGACAGGCTGCCTGGGGTGGAATCCTGCTTCCACTCCTTGCCAGCCAAGTGACCTTGGGTAAATTCCTTAACCTCTCTAGATTCTGGTTTTCTCTTCTGTAAAATGAGGATAACCACAGCAACTACCTTACAGAGTTCTGAGTGAGAGCCCAGCACCTAGTAAGTGGTCAATAAGTGTTTGCAGTTATCAGTGTTGCTTTCCTGCCTATTCAAGGGGACAGGCACCTGTTCTCTGCCTACCTTTCAGAGATGGCTGCAGGATTAATGAGATAATGATTGTCGACTGTTTGGAGCTTTGCAGAACAAAGGCACTGCATGAATACAGGTGATTATTATTGTCATCTTTATGCTTTGCCTGGGTGAGCCTAGTGTGGTTGACTGATTTATGGAAATGGTGTGTCCCCAGGTGAACTGAATTAGTGATAAGGAAATTTCAGACAGTTCAGATAATCACAGGGTCTTCCATCTGCTCAGGGCCTTTCATTGTGAAAGCTTCCAGGGGGCTGTGTAAGATAGAACAGCAAGAGAGCACCCATCCAAGCATGGCTCCAAGTGTCCAGGTGTGCAGGCATCCACCTATCCATCCACCCAGTAATGAGCGTCAGAGCCAGGTGTGCTGAGCATGCTGCGCTCCAGACCCACACAGCTGCAGTCTCTATGGGAGTGAGGAAACAAGTGTGCTCCTGACAAAAATGGCAGTAGCTGAGAGCTCACTTTTCTGGGACATTTGCTGAGCACCAAGTCATGTTCCAAAGATTTTCCTATGTATTGATATGTGTGATTCTCAACATCCAGGGAGGTAGAAACCGATTTTACAAATAAGGAAGCAGAAAAGACCTGCTTAGGGCCATGTAGCTAGGAGGGGTGTGGCTGGGGTTTCGACTCAAGCAGGCTGGCTCCACAGCCAACAATTTCCTTAACGAGCATGTGACCATTTCTAATGAGGAAAAGAAGCCTCCCCAAATGTCAGCAGAAGGAAAAATAGGTTAGCTGAGAGAGCCAGTGGCACTGGCCCAGGATGGAGACCCTGGTTGGGTGTCTTTGTTCCCTAAGTGCCTCTTGGCAGGTGTCTTAGGTTGAGTTTCCTGGAAAAGAGACTCTTAAGAGGTGCCGGAAGGAAACTTATTGGGGATTGCCCCTGGGGTTAACTCAGGGATGCAGAACTGGTCAGAGAGAGAAATTGAGCTGTGATAGACTCACAACATAGGCCTCAGTCCGTCCCCTGGGAATAGCTCTCCAGAGTTGTTCCCAGTCCAGACAAGGGGGCCAGGTCTTTGTGCCCCCACACCAACTAGTCATTGGATACAGCTGCCCCAGGAGCGGGTGTGACCTTGAGATAGGCCTTCCTTAGGCCGAGCAGTTCCTGGGAAGAGACTCAGCAGGACGGCCCTGAACCTGCCAGCAGAGCTTGCAAGGAAAACCTACAGCCTCCACTGCAGGAGGCATTGCTCACGGAGCAATTTTATAAAAATCACCCTGGAATCAGGGGTTATAACCAGAAACCAAGGTGGTAGCTTGGACTTTCTGGCATTCTCAGCCCCTCCACACTGTGTCATGTAGCTTTTTCTTCTGTGTATCTGTTGATCGCTTGCACTTCTGCCCGTCCTCATACTAGGGCTTAGTTCAGTACTTCTCCCTGGACTGGATTTAGACTCTGATGCCTACTCACTGAGCAGTGAAAATAAGCCTGATCTAGCTTCTTCTTTCCTCAAAGGCAGCCATTCATTCATTCTTTTTATTGTCTCCTCATCCCACATTTAGGTATTGAGTAAGTGACAGGTGCTGGGGATGCAGCAGTGAGAAGACGGACATGAACAGGCTCTGTCCTCATGGAGTTTGCCTTCTTGTGGGCTGGACATAGACAAGTCAACTCATGGAATACTTTCCAGCAGTGGTAAATGCTGTGATGAAAATAAAGCAAGGTATTGGGAACTGCTCTAAGCAGGCAATGCAAAGGTGTGTGAGTCAACACACCTAAGGGTGACAGACTGTTGACTTACACACCTTTGCATTGCCTGCTGAGAGCAGTGCCTGGTGTGGTCTCCCATTACATGACAAATATTAGTTATTTGATTATAATTGATGACAGGCTGAATTAACTGGCATCATCAGGTTTGGGGGCGGCCTGTCCTTCCTTCCTGCCGGCTGGGGTGAGGTTCCGAGAAGCCTTCCCGAGGTGTGGTGCTTGCTGACTCAGCAGTGCTCTGCCTGGCAGGGCTGAGATGTTCCTTGGAAAAGCTCCCACCTAGGTCCTTGCCCAGGCCCCCCGGAGCTGCCAATCACAGCTGCTCTGCCAGTATGATGGCTCATGGGGCCCAACAGCTACGTGCACCCTCCCCAAGCCCTGACTCAACTTGGGTAATCTTGTGAGAATGGGCGTTCTCTGGCATTTCCTGCTCCTCGCTGGCCTGGAAGACCTTGTGAGAACAGCCCTGCCCCCACCCTCCTGCCATCCTTACCGACATGCCCAGCCTGGCCTGAGCCAGGACCACAGCAGGCCTGGGAAAGGGGACCCTGGAACTTTGAGGATTCTGTGGAGTTTCACAAAACCAGGGTTTGAGTGAGAAGTCTGAGTTCTGGTCCAGCTCCTGTTGTGTGACCTTGACCCAGTGTTCTCTGGGTTTTAGTTCCTCATCTGTAAAAATGAGGCCTTACTAGACTTACCTTATTTCCATCTCTCACAGCTGTTCTCTCCTGCCTCAGGGCCTTTGCACTGGCACTTACCTCTGCTGGAATACTCTTCCCACCTCTCTACCTTTTATCTAGTAGACTCCATTCCTCCTTCAGGCCTCAATCAATCGTCCTACCTGCCTAACAAGGCTAGTTCACAGTTATCCACTCTGATAGGACTACAGAAGACTATATTCCTCTCCCTTGTCATGAATCAGTTGTCAGTTGATATTTGCTTGTAGGATTCTTGACCAGTAACCATCCTTACATGCCCCATGAGGGCAGGCATCTTGCTGTCTTGTCTGTAGCTGTATCCCCAGTGCATAGCACAGAGCTTGGCGTGTAGTATATGCTCAATAAATGTTTGTTATGGAATGACTCTTCAAATGAGATTATATAGATAAAGGCCCCTTATAAATGTAAAGCAGTTAGCAGAAGGGAGGTGTTCTATTATCAGTGGGATAATGACGTTGGCCTGGGGGAAGCATCTCAGGATCTGCAGGGATTTTGGGTGACATTTCTAAAGCTAAAAGAGCATCTGCCCCCCATTCTGTCCTGAGTCAGCCTGTGCCTAGTGAACCCACAGCCCTGACTGATCATTCCCTTGTCCTTTGTTATAGACCAGACCAGGGTGGGTGTCCCTGAGTGGCCGGCTGCTTGGTCTTGCTCAGCCTTTCTGTGTTACATCCTTTTCCCGCAGCTGCCACACACAACTTTCTAATTATGTCATGTCGTGGTGATGTCCTTGATATGTCACAGCACCCTGGGCTTCCCTGGGTGGGAGGCCGAGAAGTTGAAGGAAATGGAAAGAGTGTGTGTGTGTGTGTGTGTGTGTGTACACACTTGCAAGAAGATGGTGTGGATCAGACAGCTGCATTTTTTTTTTTTTTTTTTTTTTTTGAGACAGAGTTTCGCTCTCGTTGCCCAGGCTGGAGTGCAGTGGTGTGATCTCGGCTCACTGCAACCTCCACCTCCTGGGTTCAAGTGATTCTCCTGCCTCAGCCTCTTGAGTAGCTGGGATTACAGGTGCATGCCACCACACCCAGCTAATTTTTGTATTTTTAGTAGAGACGGGGTTTCACCATGTTGCCCACGCTGTTCTCAAACTCCTGACCTCAGGTGATCTGCCCACCTCAGCCTCTCAAAGTGCTGGGATTACAGGCATGAGCCACTGTGCCTGGCCAAGTCAGCTGCATTCTAAATCCACTTTAAACCTTCTCCCCCACCTTGAGCCTGCTCCTGTGGGTAAGTCTCCTTTGCCCCTCTTGGTAGTAGGCAGTCTGTGTTCTTGATCAGCCTATACCTAAGTTAGTGAATTTTTGTTGAGGGACTACTATGTGTCAAGTACTGGGCTAGGTGGTGAGGGCTCAGCAGTGGCAATCCAGGCAAAGTCTTTGCCAGCTTGTAGATGACTGTTCAGTGGGGAAGACAGATGTTAAACAAATCACCAGCTGTAATATTGATATGGTAACAAGTGTTCCAGGTACTTCAAAGAAGAGGGGCAGAGTAGGTGTCTCATTTTTGAGTTTATTCATTCATTTGTTGAACAGTATCTTAAAGCAACTGCTCTGTGCCAGGCAGCATGCTAGGTTAAGTACGTCTTGTCCCTGGGACCTTCCTAGACCACCAGGCCATAGCAGTGACTCCTTCCTCAGAACAGTCAGGACACCTGCCCCTGCCATCTGGGACTTGATAGTTTTTGACTTGTGCAATTAATTCAAATTTAGCACCAATATAAATGCACGTCTCACACAGGAGCCTTGTTGACTTTTTCATGGGATTGGTCCTTATTCCCCTAAATAGTTAAGACTCCTCCTCCCTCATCTTCCTCCTTCCCCTCCTCCTACTCCTCTCCTTCTCTTCCTTGCCTTTTCTCTTCTTCTCTCCTCCTCCTCCTCCTCTTCCTCCTCCTCCTCCTCCTCCTCCTCCTCCTCCTCCTTCTTCTTCTTCTTCTTCTCCTCCTTCGTCTCCTTCTCCTTCTCCTTCTTTCTTCTTTCTTCTTCCTTTTTCTTTTTTTTTCTTTTTTGAGACAGAGTCTCATTTTGTTGCCCAGGCTGGAGTGCAGCGGTGTGATCTTGGCTTACTGCAACCTCTGCCTCTCAGGTTCAAGTGATTCTCCTGCCTCAGCCTCTCGAGTAGCTGGGATCATAGGCTCCCACTACCACGCCTGCTAATTTTTGTATTTTTAGTAGAGACAAGGTTTCAACATGTTGCCCAGGCTGGCCTCGAACTCCTGACCTCAGGTGATCTGCCCACCTCGGCCTCCCAAAGTGCTGGGATTACAGGCGTGAGCCACTGCACCTGGCCCTTCTTCTTTCTTTCTCCCTTCTCTGCCTTCTCTTTCTCCTCCTTCCTTCTCCTCTTTTTCTTTTTCCTCCTCCTCCTCCTAATTCTTCCTCCTACTTTTTATTATGTGCCTCCTCCTTCTTTTTCTCTCCTCTCTTTCTCCCCTCTTCCTTCTCTTTCTCTTTCTACCATTTTCTCCTCCTCTTCCCCTCCTTTTCCTCCCATTCTCCTCATCTCCTTTTCCCCTCTTCCTCCTCCTTCTTTCCTTCCTCCTCTTCATCTTCTTTTCCTCCTCATTCCCCTCCTACTCCCACCCTTTCTTCTTCCCTCTTCCCTCTTCCTGTCTCCTCTCCCCTCTTCCCCTCCTGCTGGAGGCCTGGGCCAGCCATCCTGGAGCCCTTGAAGGCCCATGCAGGGGCCTGGCAAGTGGCATCTGCACAGCACCAGCAAGTCTCTGTTGGATATTCCTTGCTTCCCTGCCCTTTGTATTCTGAATTGACCTAGGGTTCTACTAATAGATGTAAAGGGTTTGCACAGTGCCTGGCACATAGGAAATGCTCAAAGATAAATAATGAACGTTGTTAAGTTGGTAATGATGGTGATGGTTATCAGGAGCCAGGGTTTTTTCTTCAGCTCTTCCATGGATACATTAACAAAGATCAAGTGAGTTTGCTCAGATTTTGTGTTCTTTGTTCCTCAGAGGAAAAGCATCAAGTTTACATTTTTCCTCTTGGAGTGAATGAACATTAAAAATCAGAGTTCAACTTTTTAATTTCCTTTTTCAAAGAAACAGATATGAGCTGCAGGTGGGTGTTAACCTGTGGTAATTGGGACTGCACCTCTGTACTTCAAAGATCACAAGCTTATTTTGAATACTTGAGGTTGGAAAATGGAACCAGAGGCTATGGGATTCACCTCAACAAATTTGCAACAATGTTTGAGAAATTTTAGAAATTTAAACAAAAACTGTTTAAAGAAGCAATGTGACTCAAGCTGTAACTACCTACTTCCTCTAGTCTCTCCCCCATAATAGCTAAACATTTTTAATGCTTATGTACTAGGCATATTGCATACTTTATCTCATTTAAGCTCACTATCATCTTAGTTTACAGGTAGGAAAACTGAGGTATAAGCAGGAATACTCCCCAAGGATCATAAACGATAGAGCTTATAAATGATAGAACCAGACAGTCTGACATCTGAGCCTACATGTTTCCCCACAGTGACATTCTGCCCCCTAATAAGAATCTGTTTAGATTGCAGGTTCTGAAACTGGCATGGCAACTCAACTTTCTGGATTTGGCCTCTTCCAACACTCCTGTCCAGAGTGACTATATTGGTTATTAATTTCTGTTAAACAAACCAACCCAAACATAGTAACTTAAAACAACAACCATCTTATCCCACAAATTCCAAGTGTTGACTGAGCTCAGCTGGGTGGTTCTTCTGCTACAACAATGTCAGCGGGGGCTGCAGATAGCTGGGGGGCTCTACTGGACTGGGACATCTAGGATGACTCCCTGACGTGTCTGGTGCCTTTGTGGAAGATGGTTGCAAGTGTGAGGTCAGGTGGGATGCTGGGGCATGTGTGTGTGTGTGTGTGTGTGTGTGTGTGTGTCCCTGATAGAGAACCACTTCCTCTTCCCAAAGCCTTTCTATGATGTCTTTCCATGTGTTCTCTCTGCATGATCTTTCAGCACAATAATTGGATTTCTTACATGGTATTCAGGGCCTCCAAAAGCTCAAAAGCAGAAGCTGCCATGCCTGATTCTCTGGTCAAAGTGCTGTCTAGATTTCAGTGTGGGAGGAGACTAAACAAGGGCATGGCACTGAGAGGGGTGGTCCATTTGGGACCCCCTTTGGAGATCAGCTACCACAGTGAGACATCTCCTTTATGGAGAAGTCACACAGCTCATGGGCAATGAACCTATGTGACTTTAAAAAGTACCTACTGTGTGGTTTACCTATAGAGTATCTTATTGTATTTAATGCTCCCACCTATCCTAGGAGGTGGATATTATTATCTTCTTTTTATGGATGAGAGAATAGCCTTAGATGCTTAATAACTTGCCCAAGGCTAGGTGGCAAGCCTTGAGTGAGGGAGCCTGGATTCTGACAGATTAGCCTGATTCCAAAGCCTATGCTGTTTCCTCTATGACATCCTCTCTTCTGGGAAGGTGGTACACATTTGTGTCTGCTTGCCACTTTCAATCAAATCTTATTAAACAAGCCAACAAATATTCACTGAATTATTAGGATGTACCAGGTTCTAAGAAGTGGTGGGAGGCAGTGTCAGTACTGGTTTCTGCCCTCAGAGAACTTGATTGCAGGGACAAGATAGGTAAACAGGAAAAGATAAAACCAACAATACTGGTTAGTGCTGACATGGTACTACCAAGGGTGGAGGGAGAGGACACAGACTGATGATCTTGGAGGCTGTTCCTCAGAGAAAGTGGAATTTTAAAAAATGATTGGAAAAAAATAGATTGGAATTTGGAAAAAGGTCTGAGGAGTGGTAATAGTTTAACTTAATAACACATACCATGGGCTTCACAGGGCTACAAGCACTTTCCACGAATTAATTTATTGAACTTGGCCAGGCACAGTGGCTCACACCTGTAATCTCAGCACTTTGGGAGGCCAAAGTGGGGGGATCACCTGAGGTCAGGAGTTTGAGACCAGCCTGGCCAACATGGCTAAACCCCATCTCTATTAAAAAGGCAAAAATTAGTTGGGTGTGGTGGCATGTGCCTGTAATCCCAGCTACTCGGGAGGCTGAGGCAGGAGAATCACTTGAACCTGGGAGATGAAGGTTGCAGTGAGCCAAGATCGCACTGCTGCACTCTAACCTGGGCAACAGAGTGAGACTCCGTCTCAAAAATAAAAATAAAATGAAATAATTTATTGAACCCTCAGGCAATCCAGTGAATTGGGTGCCATCATTATTGCTGCTTTATAGATGAGGAAGCTGGGGCACAGAGGGGTTAGGTCAGTTGTCTGAGTTCACACAGTGTGTAAAGTGGTGGAGCTGGATTTGAATTCCAATTATGTGCATTCTGGCACCACAATCGGGATCCTAATTATCAGGCTGGACCACCTTTTATAAGGGAGGCTGATTTAGAAGGGGGTCTTTTTGGGGAGAGAGTGGGTAAACCAGCTTGGCCAAAACACAGAGCACTTGTAGAGGGAATGAGCATAACAGTGACTAACACTTAAACACATTTGATCCTTCCACCTCCCCACTCCCCTGTAAGGGAATGATCATCTGAATTCTACAGGTGGAGACCTCAAGACTTAGAGAGACAAAATGAATTCCCTAAGAGCACACATGTGGACCCCAGACTTTAACCTAGGTCTTCTCTATTTAAGCCATTGTCTTCCTTTCATATAATGAGAAAATAACCTTTGACGGTTTCTTTTTTTTTTTGGAGACGGAGTCTCACTCTGTCGCCCAGGCTGGAATGCAGTGGCTGGACTTCAGCTCACTGCAAGCTCCGCCTCCTGGTTTTACACCATTCTCCTGCCTCAGCCTCCCGAGTGGCTGGGACTACAGGCGCCTGCCACCTCACCCAGCTAGTTTTTTGTATTTTTTTAGTAGAGATGGGGTTTCACCGTGTTAGCCAGGATGATCTCGATCTCCTGACCTCGTGATCCACCTGTCTCGGCCTCCCAAAGTGCTGGGATTACAGGCTTGAGCCACCGTGCCCGGCCCCTTTGACGGTTTCAACTGCAGAGGTCCTGAGTGTTAGTCTCGTGAATCCCAGTGTGCATGTTGGTAGTGGCTCCTTAGCCAGGCATTCTTAGCCCAAGGTTAAGGGCTCTGCTTCACAGAGGCCTCTGAGGCTCCTGCACCTGTGTGTGATGGGTGTGTGCGTGTGTGCACACACGCGCGCATGTGCATTTTCTAGGGAGAAGGTGCATAGCATTCAATAGTTTCTCAGGAACACTTGGGACCAACAAACGGTGCTCAGTTTCTGGAACTGGATCTTCTAACTTCAGATCTGGGTTCTGCTGCTTGTTAGCTGTGCGATCAAAGGCAAGTTACTGTCTCTGAGCTCCAGTTTTCTCACCTGTAAACAGACTGGCAATACCAACCCTGTGGGCTATTCATGAGTGAATGGATGCTGTCCAGCCCTGTGAAGAGCACACAGTAAGTGCTTAACAAATGCCCACCATGACAAGGAGAAGACCCCTCTCTCTGGGCACCCCTTCCTTCCTGGGCGTCGTGGCAGGCCGGGGTCCTTCCCATGAGCTAGCTTCTTTGGGCTTCCTTGCTTTCCCAGCCTGTCAAGCTGTTTTCCTGGAAGTAGAGCCCAGTGCTTTTGTGTTTTTATCTCCTTCCTTCACAGGGACCCTCTCCTAACTGTTCCTGGGGATCTGACCCAGGCTTCTTAGAGGGAGGTAGCTAGAACCCAGCCTCCTTGCCATGGCCCACTAGACACTGTGTGATCCAGCCCTGCCTCTCCCTCCCTGCCTCTCCTTCCCTGCCTCTGCTTCTCATTCACCTTCTCCAGCCATGCAGGTCATTCTGTTCTGTGTCTGGGCCCAGATTGTTCTCATCACCGAGCTTTTGTTCGTTCTCGTCTTTCAGAGTGGGACCCTCTCTTTGCCAGCCTAGCCTTAACTAATCTCTCAGTGTCAGCCTCACTCCCTCAGAAGAGCTGTCTTTGACCAAATTCCATCTCTGTTCTTCCCTTCTATAGGACTCCATGTTTCCGTAGCAATCAGTTAATTTGCAGTGAAAGCCCATCTCGTGTACACAACTGTAGGCTCTGTGAGGTGGGAAATATCATTCATTGCTGAACTAAGCCTGGTGTTGTGTACACAGTTGGCACTTAATACATGTTTACTAAAATGAAGTAAAACAGTAGGCTGCATTAATCTTTTCTGGGGATTTTGTAAAGAGTTTCTCTGACCTGGGGGAGCTCTCCCGCCCTGTGGAAGCTCCCCTTGCAGACTCACAGTGGGCACATGCTGAAGGCTGCGGAAGGTGAAGGATGGGAAGGTGTGAGGCAGGCTGGCTCCTTCAGGGTGAGTCTTGGAGCAGAACCACCGCTGGTGAGGTGGAGGGAGGAGGCAGGTGTGCAGGCCATGCCTGGTGCAGGGCCTCTATCAGTGCTTCTGTAGCCACCGCTGAACAAGCCAGTGATTTATACGTAGGTGCCTCAGGAAACGCTTCCTTGAGGGGCCTTGGGGGTGATCGGTCAGAGACGGGAACTCTGCTCTGCAAACTACAATCATCACCTTGTGTCTTAAAAATAAATCTTTTGTAGTTTTCTAATGAGGTCACGGGAAGAATCGCTCTGTGCTTTCTAGTAGGAAGGCTGAGCTGGGCAGGAAGGTGATCTCTGGATCTGGTTTCATGTATCAAGCAGAGGCACTTTGGGGTGGGGGTGGGGTGTGCCAGGGAGAGCCAGGGAAATGAAAATCCATAGGAATGCAAAGCCTCCCTTCAACTACTGCACTGCACAGCAACCAGGAGACAAAGAGCTCCTGGTAACTGATGGGCACTGAGTTCTAGAACTTATACCAGCTGCCCAGTGGCACTGACCATGGTCAGGCACTGTGTGATGGCCTCCTCGGGGATGATGTCACTCAATCCTCACCACAGTCCACCCCACTTTACAGAAGCACACCTGTCATGGTGCCTGTGTCACAGTCGGCTCTCAGTAAATGTTTGTAGAATGAATGATAAAAACAAGGCGCAGAGAGGTGAATTGACTTCCTTAAGATGGCACAGCCAGCAGTGCCTGGATTCCCACCCATGACCACTAACTCCAAAGCCAGGGTCCTTAACCGACTGCTCCATCAAACCCTCCTGCAAAGAATTTCAACATGGATGTTCCCTGAAGCCCCACCAATCATCGCCCAAACAGGTTTCCCCAGGTAACGTGCACACATCATCTTGCATGATTCTTCCAGTTGTTCTTGGAGATTGCCCTTGTTGGCCCATTTGACAGAGGGGAAAACAGGCTTCGAGAAGATAATCAGCTTACCCAGTGTCACAGAGTAATAGATGAGAGAGAGTTCCTGAGTCAAACTAAGACCTATGAAGACATGGCTTTTTCATTAGGAAGGTTTTATTCCCTTTAGCAAACCTTCCTAGTGAAAGGTACTTTCATTAGTACTTCCTCCTGGCACCAAAATCTCTGTCCATTCTGATCTTGGCCTCTCTGGTAACAGTGGGTATGGCATCCCTGCTTTAAGACCACTTGAGGCTCAAATGGGAAATGAATGCAGATGGACTTTTGTAAACATTAAAGTGCTGTTCAAATGTGAGCTGTTTTTACAACCTGACTCTTAGGAGTGTGGGTTTTAGAGCCAAATGACAGGGGTTCATATCCCAGCTCTAACAGTTACTAGCTGTGTTACTTAACCTCTTTGTGCCTCAGTTTCTTCCTCTGCAAGATAATAATATTTTCCTCATAAGGTTGTTGTGCTATTTAAATAAGTAGATGCTATAAAGCATTTAGAACAACGTCTAGCACAGAGCAAGCTCTCAGTAAATGATAGTTGTTTTCTTCCTCATCATCATCATGATCATCATCACCAAAAAACATTATTCTCTCTGCAAATAGAAGCAGGCCACGGGCTTCCCTTAGGGTGGCCTGTGACTACCAGCAGAGCCAGCGGCAGCCCTGCAGTGGCTGCATCGTACAGAGGTCTTGGGTTTCCCCAGGGTCCTTGTTCTCGCTGGTATTTTTCTCCCTCTCTTCTGGTCTCTCCATGGAGCCCTGAGCATGGCCCACCTGCAGACCTGGCCTAGTCCTGTCTCTGACCAAGGCAGCCTGCAGAGGTCAGAGCAGAACTCTTAGAGTAGAGCTCCCATCTCTGACTGATCACCCCCAAGGCCCCTCAAGGAAGCGTTTCCTGAGTCCCCTACGTATAAATCACCGGCTTCTTCAGCGGTGGCTACAGAAGCACTGATAGAGGCCCTGGTCTGCCTTAGAGTCCTGCCGGAGTCCTGTCTCTGATGAGGGTGACCTCATCAGCAAGTGGCCTCAGGATGTGCTCCTTTTGTCCTCACCTGATTGAAGCCCCAGACACCCACCTGCGTGTATACTGAGCTTTATTCTCTGCCCCACTGCCATTGAGTTGACCTGTTTCTCACACTGGTGTTTCTGCCTCGGTTTCCTGGTTTGGTTTTTAGGTCCTCTGCTAACATTGTCAAAGGGTCTAGGCTAGGCACTTTCATTAGTACTTCCTCCTGGCACCAAAATCTCTATCCATGCTGATCTTGGCCTCCCTGGTAACAGTGGGTGCGGCCTCACTGCTTTAAGACCACCTGAGGCTCAGAGGAGGAAATGAATGCAGATGAATTGCCTATGGCCCTGACACACAACTTATTGCCCCCATGAGTCCCCCTGGGTACTCCCCTGTGCTGTGTGCACCCCCAGCCAGTAGCTTCACACTAGTTTTGTTAAACGTGTTTATTGAACATCTTTTCTATGCAGGGTTTGAGGTGCACCATCTGTTCCAACCGTGTCCAAGCATTTTCCCAATCACATGCACCCCCTGCCCACCCACCCAGTGAGAGGGTCTTTCTGTGGTGTCCGTGGCCTCCCAAGTGGCCATGCTCCCCAGGTGCTGTAAGAGTGCCATCCACCCCCAGTGGGGCCAGCTCTGGTCACTTCCCTCCATCTAGTCTTGTGCATTCTCAGCTGCCTCGCTTTTCCCACACTCTGTCCCTAAAGTTCCCATTTTTGCACAGGAGGGAGCCGAGGCACAGAGAAAATGAATAATTGGCAGAAGGCAACACAGCAACCCTGTATGGGGCAAAGAGGTGGTGACCAGAGATGCTCAGAGTATAGTGTGATGAGCACAGGAGGCTGGATGGGAGCCCTGTGTGGCCTTGCCCACAGCAGGGAGGGAGCGCTGAAGGTACAGACCGCGCTGAGCCAAGTACACATTTCCTGTTAGTCTTGACTCCAGCAGGACTGCCTCCTGGCCCCCTCCTGGCCTAAGCCTGGGAAGTCCTTTGGCCAAGTGCAGGACCCACAGGAAATAGAGAATGTGCCTTGCCCAGCCCTTGTATTTCAAAACCTTTAGAACCCAGCCTAGCCTTCCTCTCCCTCTCCACATTGTCCTCTGTCCATTAATAATACTTTCCTCACATGGTGGTTGTACTGTAAGTGAATGCATACGAAACCTTGAGAACAATGCCTGCCACTCACAGCTTCTGCCCCCACCTTCTTCCCTGCCTGCGCTGAACTTTCCCTATCCATGTCTGTAGAGTTAGGCGCAAGTTCAAGATCTGCTAGCCTTGAAAGCTCTGGCAACTGGTTTAATCTTGCCCGGCCACAGTTTTCTCAACTGTACAATGGAGACACTTCTTGGAGTTGTGAAGACTGAATGAGGCAATGCATTAAAAAGATCCATTCATCCAGCAGCCTGTGCTGATCTCTGGATGTGTGGCAAAAGACAAGGTAAACCCAATCCCTGCCCTCAGGGAAGGTGGGTCCAAAAGAAATAGTGACAAAGATGATTTTTTTTTTTTTTTTGCATGGTGAATTTTAATTTTATTTGCTTTGGGACTCATGCCCTTTTCAATAATTAAAAATGCAGAGAATATAAAACCATCCACCTGAATTAACAGAGGTTGATAATTTCTCATATTTGCACGATTCTCTCACATAAAAGAAGTAAAACATTTTAGCTGCAGCCAAAATCCCTCTTGGTAGCCACTCACCGTGGACCTTCCTCCTTCCCTCCAGGCAGCCTTGATCTTGAATTTGGGTCGTAGTCTTCCAGTCTGTCTTTATGTTGTGCTGTCACTGTGTGTTCATAAATCATAGATGATTTTTTGTGTGTTTCATTTACCTATAAAACAGCAAACTATAGGTGATATTCTGCAACTCACCCAAAATTGTTTTTCAAATCCATCCATGTGAAAGCATTGAGTTGGTTCATTCATTTTCATCACTATGTGCTCTTGTATCACCCCCAACCTTTGCTCTCACAGGCAACATGTGGGGATCCATCTTCTGTGCCTCCCTTGGGGCCCCAGTGGGAGGTATTCCTAGAAGTAGAATTGCTGAATCACAGGGCGTGAACGTTTGCAGCTTGACTGGCTAGCGTTGGCCTGTTTTCCAAAGTGTTTGCACGGATTTATATTAGCAACATCTGAGAGTTCTTGCTTCTCCACATTCCCACCAGCGCTTTGTATTATTAGATGTTTTAGTTTTTGCCAAACAGATGGGTGTGGAATGGAGCTCAAACCTGTCTTTGTGTATCTCTGATCAGGAAGGCGTTGAACATTACACCATGTTTTCTGAATATTTGGGTCTCCTATTCAGCAAAAGACCTGTTAAAATTTTTTACCCGTTATTTTTTCTATTAGATTGCTTGTCTGTGTGTGTCTGTGTGTCTTTCTCTCTGTGTGTGAGCGTGTGTGTGTTCCTGATACATTTTTGGACCAATTCTTTACCTGTTATATAAGTTGCAAATGGGTGTATTGCTTATCATGGGGTATTGTTTCTTGGGCATTTTGTTGTACAGTTTAAAATTTTGTTATGGTCAAACTGATCTTTTCTTTTATGATTACGATTGTCTTGCCTTGATTAGGACCTGACAATGTAAAGATACTCTCCTCTCTTTTCTTCAAATAATGTTGAAGTTTGTGTTTCAGTTTCATGTTTAGATCATTCATCCATTTGGAACTTATTTTTGTGTGTAGTGTGAGATGGGGGTCTAATCTAATTTTTTTCTTCTCTAAGGAAAGTCATTGGTGCCAATGGTTTGAATAGCCCATCGTTTCCACGGTGTTGTGTAATGACACCTCTGTTCTGTGCTGCATTGACATATGGTATTTATGTGGGTCTTTTCCAAGCTGTTTTCTTCTCTTTACCTGGATAGGAATAATTCCTTAATCATAATTGTGGGAAATGCCATAAAAGAAAAGCCCAGGCTGCTATGAGAGCACACAGCCAGGGGATTTAGAAGGCCCTTCATTCCTTTGCTCTGTTTTGTTTCTTTCTTAGCTTTTGTGTGAATTACAGACCTTCCCGTTACACAGCCTGGCCACCTTGCACAGCTCTGGCATTGGGTTGGGGCTGGGGTGGGCTCCCACTGGGAAAAGAAAGCCTGATGCATCGAGCGGGGACAGATGCCACACCACTCAGAGGCAGCAAGCACGTGAGGCCCACGTTTGTTTCCTGAAGCCTAGTGTTTATGCATGCCTGTCCTCACTGCGATGGAGTCATTTTTCAGAGCAATTTAACCATGGCCGTGGGCCTGTCCCCACAGAGATTAGATAACACAGACACACAACAGTGCAAGTTGGTTCCCAGAAAGATTTAAAGTCTCCGAGCTCATTGGCAGAGCAGGCGTCTTTCAGCTGAAAGAGGAGGCTAGAGGTAACAGGCATGCCGGTTGCTGGGGCCACTTTGAGAAGCAGCATTTTCACATTGCTATATCCCTGGAGCAGCATTTGTGTGTGCTCTAGGGCATTCGGATATGTCTCTTTATTTCCTGTTGTGGCTCTTAAATTCCAGGGCACTGCATGGGCACTTGGCTCTCATACTGTTGACCTCACTTTAAAATCCAGCACATGAAGCAGCAATTTAGGAGCCTGCAAAATTGGGGCTGGGGACAGAAGACTGTTACATCTTATACAGGAGTCCAAACTCACACCACACAGGACTTATTTAACAGGAAGGTTATGGAGTAAATTGCTGTGTGCCATTTACAAAACATGGTTTGACTTAGCAATACCTTCTAAGAATCAGAACAATCAGTCAACCAATAAGAGTACTGGACTCTGGAGACCACAGACCCAGGGTTGAGTTCTGTATGATCCCAGACAAGCTATACTGACATCCTATCTTGCGTGGGGTTGGGGTAGGGGGAGTTGAGTCTCACACCAGTGCATTGAGAGTGAAAACTACCCTAGAAAAATCCCTCACATATACTTCATATGCCTATGAAGTATAATGTACAGACATACATTCTCAAAGCAGGTCCACCACAGCTGGTTATTCCTCCATCGCTGGAGCGGACCACCATGTCTTTGAGCACCAGATGAAGTAGGTGGCTTGTGTGTTTAAGGGATGCATTTGAAAACCGGTTTTCTTTAAACAGAAGCCCAGCTGGCTGGAGAAGAGGAATGCAGCGGTACCCACTGAGCACATTCTCCAAGAGTGATTCTTTTTTGAAGATATTTAAGTAACACAGTGCCACGATGGTTGCTAGGATCATGAACAAAGGATGTCAGGGAACAGTGTGGAAACAGGATCTCCAGAAGCTCCCCGAGCAGGGGCAGAACACCCCACCCCCAAAACCTGTTCCCTCCATTGTTTGAACCTGGCTCTGCCTCTGTCTTTGAACACCAGACTCATACTCAGGGCTGGGAGTGGAGAACACTTGGTAACAAGGGGACCCAAGGAAGCAGAAGAGTCCAGGCACCCGTCTCCCCCTCATTTTGGGCGTGAGCTCATTGACTGGAAGAATGAGTGGAATCACCTGCCAGAAAATGATGATAACAATTATTACTACCTTGATAGCAGATACAATTCTGTGTCAAGTACTGACCCATATGCTTTACATATTTTTTAAAATTTTATTTTATTTTACTTTAAGTTCTGGCTACATGTGCAGAATGTGCAAGTTTGCTGCACCTATCATCCTGTCATCTAGGTTTAAGCCCCACATGCATTAGGTATTTGTCCTAATGCTCTCCCTCCCCTTGCCCCCAACACCCCGACAGGCCCCGGTGTGTGATGTTTCCCTCCCTGTGTCCAGGTGATCTCATTGTTCAACTCCCACTTACGAGTGAGAACGTGCGGTGTTTGGTTTTCTGTTCCTGTGTTAGTTTGCCGATGATGATGGTTCCCAGCTTCATCCATGTCCGTGCAAAGGATATGAACTCATTCTTTTTTATGGCTGTATAGTATTCTATGGTGTATATGTGCCAGATTTTCTTTATCCAATCTATCACTGATGGACATTTAGGTTGGTTCCAAGTCTTTGCTATTGTAAATAGTGCTGCAATAAATATACAAGTGCATGTGTCTTTATAGTAGAATGATTTATAATCCTTTGGGTATATACCGAGTAATGGGATTGCTGGGTCAAATGGTATTTCTGCTTTACATATTTTAACTTACTCGATGATGTGTATGTGATCAACACTCAAATGGGCCGATGATGAGATGCTTGGGGGGTATTCATGACCAACCCAGGTTGCCAGGCCCTTCCACTGGGATTTCTGACTGAGTAGCTCTAAGTGGGGACCCAGGAATCTGTGTTTTTCACAAGTACTCAGGTAACCCTTATATACAGGTGGGTCTGAGAAACACTGAGTCCTGATTTCTCTGTTCTTGTTTATGTTTGCTGAGCAGGTACAGTGACATTTGTGTCTGTTTGCATGCGTGGGGCCATTAGCTTGAATTTTGCCTTTTCTACTCTGAGTCTCCTTACCTGTAAAATGGGAATTGTTATAGGATCCACTTCCTGCCATGTGTGAACATTCAGTGAGATGAAGTACTCAGAGTGTGGTGTCTGGGCTGTGGTAAGTGGTCAGTGTTACCATTGTTATTGGTTGTGACTGTTATTTAGGGACATGCAAAACACACAGAGAGAGACTCACACACCCCTGCAAGAGTGCTACTTGAGTGAAGTGACCTTTCCCCAGTTCACTGCTGAGCTATGCTCAAGCTAATCTCCCTTCGCTGGTTTGTACAAGTAGATCCGGTGCCCAGAGGAAAATGGACTGGCGGAGAATTGATTACTTCCTGCCTCCCTACGCAACCTGGTTTCGAAAGGCCCTGGTCAAATTAAAATGCATTAACTGAGTTCGTCAAGGAGCGACCAGCCATCTGGGAAGGGCCGGTCCCTGCCTCCTACCCACATGTGCCAGGCTGATGACCATGTCCACATTCACATGCAGGACCACGTAGTGCCAAGACTTGTCTCCTGGCCGCATCCCAGCTCTCATGGAAACCTGGGGTTTGGTTCTGAGCCTGGAGACAAATGAGGTGGCTGGCTGTACCATGTTCCCCAATGGGTTCCTTTTCATGTGCAATATTTTCTCTGCCTATTGTACAGGCTCAGCCTCAGAAAGCAAAAGCACAAAAAGGCCAAACCAAGAACTAGACCAACCCAAAGGGAGCCAAGGGGAGGTGATTACGTAACCCCAGCAGCCAGGCTGTCTGCAAGCCATATGACTTATTTAGCTGTCTGTCTTTTTGGATGTCAGACTCCATCCTTTCCAGCTGGCTCTCCGCTTTGGTGATTATATTAACACTCAGTAATTATAGGAAATGGACACCTCTCCAGTCACCAGCATTCCCAAGTGGCAGGATGGGGGATATTCAATACCAGGAACGCCCCATCACAGGGGGTCAGTCACTGCCCAAGGTTTCAGTAGTCTGGCAAAAAGAGACAGAAATAACGGCACAGTAGTGAGTGCTCCCATGATGCAAAATGTATTAAATTTAAAGGCTGGTGCTTGATCTTGAGTGGATGCCCTGGGGTTAAAATGTCCTTTAAAAAATCCAAGATGATTATCAGTGGTTGCCTCTGTCGTTTTGACATAACACAAATTTGGCCTCTAATGTTAATCTCTGTGTGGGGGAGAAATTCCTGATTGATGAAATCTTAGAGTCTGAGCATCACTGTTTTATACATAAGAAAACAACATAATAAGCAAAATAATAAGAAATAAAAGGAATCTTTTTCATTTTAAAATCTCATGTATGTAGCATTTTTTACCCTCAGCCTCTTCTCTTTATATAGTGGGTAACAACCACTTAGCGTTTTTCTTTTCTTGCTGCCTTCTCCTGTCTTGCTTCCCTACCCTCTGCCCTCCTCAGAAGCCTCCCTGCCTGTTAGCCCGGTTCTATCTCGACTCCTAAGCTGGTCTTGATGGAGGTGGTGGGTGTAAAAAAGTAATTATGATAACAGCAACCATTTGCTGCTTTGCTTCATCTTTGCTATGTGCTAGTTACCTTATTCAATAAAGTGAACAAAGTATAGCAACAATGGAAAGTGGACTCTATTAGTAGTAGTACCATCCCTATTTTACAGATGGGAAAACTGAGGCTCAGAGAGGTTAAATCACTTACTCAAAGCCATACAATTTTGAGTGGCAGAGCTGGAATGAGAATCCAGGCAGCCTGACCCTGCAGCTTATATGCTTAACGATACCACTTCTCATGTGGGCAAAGGATGGCCCAGAAGAAAGGCGGACCCAGATTCCAAATCTGGCTTGACTGCCTAAGAGGCTGAGTCTTAACCTCTCTGAGCCTCTGCTGTCTCATCTGTAAAGTGGTCCTCCTGACAGCTGCCTCCTAGGATTGTTCTGAAGATAAAGTGAAGTAATGGAGGGCTCTTGGGATTTGGTACCCCATCTCCTTCCTCACCTGCATGGAAAGCCATGTTCCAGCCACGGCTACTGGCCTGCAAATGGCTTCCTAGGGCTTTTTGCTGTCATTTGGTCTTGCACCTCGCTCCCCCTAGTGCCAAAACCAAGCTGCAGCTCCCCTTGCTCCCTAAACATTGCTTCATTACCTCTCTCAAGCCATTGCCTCTGCCCCCAGGATTCTGACTTGTGGGAGGTAGCGGGCCTGCCAGCTCTCCTCACCCCACACCAGGCCTTGCAGACAGAATTCCTAACTAATGACATCCTTGCCCCTTCTGCTACTTCCTAAATTCATCCTCTTTCTAGATTTGCATCTCTATGGCTGGCCCAGTCAATTGGATACCTGTGAACCAACTATTTCCAGGATAGTGACAGTGGCTTTTGAGTCTGTCCTGCTGCTGGCTTGCCCCCCCCGACCCACCCCCAGGCTGTGCTATTGGGAGGTGGGACAGGGGCAGAGTAGACACCAGCCACAACATGTCTTAGACATGGATCTTGCTCCTTCTTCTCCTCCATCTGCTCCAGGTTGTGGTGAAGGCTCCCACAGGCCTCGGACCCAAGTCATGTATTCCGATTGTGTGAATACCCTTTAACGAGGGACCTGTAATATCCAGGCATGGTCTAGATAGAGATCACGCATATCAGTGAATCCTCCTGGCTGCCTGTGAGGTGGGCCCTATTTACTTGCATTTAACAGATGAACAAACCAAGGCTTGGTAAGGGCAGAGAAATGTGCATATCGCCCATGGCCCATTAGTGGCAGACCTGAACTTGCATAAGGCCTTCTTCATTCTAATATCCCTATGCCTGGAATGACACAGACTGAAAATGTAGTGGGTTGTTTCACTGGGCTCTATTTCCAGAATCCACAGGAAGCTTGGCAGATGGGTGCTACAGCTTCCTACCAGCGACTACACCTCCCTATCAGCTACCTCAGCCCAGGGAGTGCCTTCACCACTCCTGTGAGCCTCAGTTTACTCTTCCCACAATGGGCCTACAGATGCGTAGTGATACTTCCTAGGGCTGTAGGGAGAATAAAATGAGATCATGTCTGTAAACTGTGCGTCGACAGTACACTTCATAAATGTTATTCACCTTATCCTTGACAAAAGCTTCCACCAATACACTATTTTTGTTTTTAGAAACTTACAGCTGTCTGGGAGCACAGACCAAATAGTCAGGGAGCAGTCTGCAGTCAGGCTTGGCTGAAAGTCGCAGATCCCAGAGGGCAGAGGAATACTTCAGGCAATGAAGTTTGGAGGGTCCACCTCTCCAAAGGGCCACATACTTCCTAGGGAACTCTAAAAATGCCAGGAAGAGACCCTCCTTTCCTGGCCCCCTACCCAAATCAGAAGTAAATGGCACATGGCCGGGCGCGGTGGCTCACGCCTGTAATCCCAGCACTTTGGGAGGCAGAGGCGGGTGGATCACCTGAAGTCAGGAGCTCGAGAACAGCCTGGTCAACATGGTGAAACCCCATCTCTACTAAAAATACAAAAATTAGCTGGACGTGGTGGCAGGCACCTGTAACTCCAGCTACTTGGGAGGCTGAGGCAGGAGAATCGCTTGAACTCGGGAGGCAGAGGTTGTAGTGAGCTGAGATCACGCCACTGCACTCTAGCCTGGGTAACACAGCGAGACTCCAACTAAAAAAAAAAAAAAAAAAAGAAAAAGAAGAAGATGAAGTAAATGACACAAACAAAGGAGACTCAGTGAAATGCCTGGCAGTCTTTAGAACTTATGAAGAAGCCAGAATTGATAGCAACCAGATTTTATTCTAATGATCCATGTCCCATCTGAAAGAACTTGCTTCCACAGCAAAATCTCTGCATATTCTCTTGAGCAAGGGGAGAGGGGCCAGAAAAACTTGTAGTTTGGGGAACTGGCCCCACAAAGACTCGATCTCTCCTCAAGAGAGTGTGGTGGCTGGGCCATCTCTGCATTACCTCTTGGGAGCCCCTCCTTGGCACTGCAGCCTGTCTCTAAAATGCATACTAGAGATGGGTGTGTCCAAGACTGCCTTTGACAGCAACTCTGAAAAATGTAGCACCCCAAAATGGAGTATCTGCGAATGACTTGCTGGATTTGGCTCTCCTGGGACTTCCTCTGGCTTCCAGGAATGATGCATACCCGGGTTTTCTACCGGTTTGGGGAGCAATGATTAATGGTGCTCTGCTGCTTGTTCGAGGCAGGTGCTTTTTCACTGTCACAGCCTGCCCTGATGGATGGCACAGCCTCTTCCCTGGCTGAAGCAGCCCCAGTCAGGGCTCTCTCTCCCCACTCCAGGCCTTACTCATCATAGTAGGTACTATGTCCCAAATGCCAGCTGTGTTGAGACACTTCATGTATATTGGCTTGTGGAAACCTCATAGCCTGCTACAGGGAAGGCACTATTAATGTTGTCTGTTTTGCAGATGAACATAGTGAGACGAAGTTTAAAGACTCCCCAGAGGCCTCACATCAGTATGAGGTAGCAGATCCAGGATACAAACCCAGGTTGGTGCAGACCCAAGGCCCTGCTGTCTTTTTGCAACACTCCGCTTTGGTGAGCAGATCTTAGGGTAAAGTAGACAAGGCATGGTTTGATTCACCAGCCTTGGGAGGCACCCCTGTCTGGACCATGGCATACAGTAGGCCAGGTTGTACACTGCTTAACTCTAGAGGGCACTAGTCATTGTGAAGTCTATGTGAATGGCGCCCTCTAGAAGTAAGCAGTGCATAAACTGCACAACCAAAATGGTGGCCGGGCCACTGTGAGTGCTGTTAATGGTTATGATTATCACTTAGAGCAGTGTTACCTTGGCTTTTCAATTGAGTTCCCACATCCGTTAAATAGGGATAATGGTAACAGCAACCTATCAGGGTCATGGTAAGGATCCAAGAATCCGTCATTAAATGGTCAAATGGTCACTGTTTTTATTGACTTATATTTTACTTTAGATCAATACCCATTTCTCCTTTCTGTAGCTTCATCCTTACTGAAGGCACCACCCTCCGAGTGGTGGGGCAGGCAAGGGATCAGTGCTGGCACAGCTGTCTGGGGTTGTCCTGCCTGCCAAGCATCGAATGGAAGACACTTGGAAATCCTCAAGTCTGGGCTGGAGCCCTGGCAGCAGGCATCTGATCTGCCAGCTTACGCTGGGAAGGGAAGCCAGTCCCTGGGGGGGCTGTGCTGAAAACAGACACATGGCCTGGCACGGCCACCAGCCAAGGAAGCCTTCCCACCCAGGATTGGTGCAATTGGCCTCTTCTCTTTCCTGTCCCCCCAGGGCCCTTCGTCTGCATGAAAGAGGGATTGAGTCAGGCGATTGCAGACCTGAGTGTAGGTCCCCACTCTGCTCCTCACCAGCTCCATCTTGGGTATCATGCTTCTACTCTGTGTCCTCAGTTTTCCCATCTGTAAATGAAGACATTGTACCAGATTACCTTGGAAAGTCTGTACTTTCTCCCCTCTAGTTTGTTTGAGGGGTAGTGTAGGGTTGTGGTGACGTGGAGCTGAGTCATACCCCTGAGTTCTAATTCTGGCTTTGCCACTTCTCTTAGCTGGGGCATAAGTCACTTAACTTGTCTGGGTATCACTTTCCTCATCTGTAAAACAGGTTGGGCCCAGGGTTATGATAGTACCTGTCCCATGGGGTTGTTGCAAAGATTATGACTTCATATACAAAGTGCTTAGAACAGTGCCTGGCTCCAGAAGCACCCCATAAATGGAGCTGGCTACTTACTAGGCTGCTCCTTAAAGATGTCCCAGTCAGCCAGGTATGACAGCATGTGCCTGTGGTCCCACCTACTTGGGAGGCTGAGATGGGAGGATCGCTTGAGCCTAGGAGTTTGAGACTGTAGTGGGCTATGATCACACCACTATACTCCAGCCTGTGCCACAGAGTGAAACCCTCTCTCTCTTAAAACAAATAAATAACAAAACAAGGAAAAACCAATGATGCTCTACTTTTTCTACTTAAAGAGTTAATCTCACCGTCCCGGGTCTCGGAGTCTGGTTGCTGTTGAGCCCAGGAACCTCACCACGCACGCTCCTCAAGTGAGCTCAGAGCATGAGATGGTGTCAACCAACCCACAGCCAATATTCACGGAGCATTTCTTCATTCACTCTTCTACTTAATGAGCACCTGCTCAGGTACTGTTGTAGGCTCTGGGGATAAGGCAGTGACCAAAACAGGCAGAAATCCCTGTCTTTATGGAGCTTACAATCTAGCAGGGAGAAGCCAGACATTAAATAAATAAAATGGAAAATATAAACATGGATCTCCAGATGTTGCTTTGAAAAAAAAACAAAGGAGATTTTCTGATTCTTACCATCCTTATCGCTAGTTGTGACTCACTGGTGTATAAAGTCTAAACTCCCCCAGCCTCAGCTCCTACTGTTCCTCTAGGTGTCCCCTGAGCTTGGGCTCTGGAGCCAGAGAAGCCTGGGCTTTGAAACCCGACTCTACCCCTGCAACCTGGCTGCTTTTGACCTTGGAGAAGCCACTTAATCTTTCCCTTCCTATTTCCTCATCTTTAAAAATACCATTGCCCCCATCCCAGGGCTGTCATGAGCATTCAGTGAGTTAATACATGTAAAGCACTTACAACAGTGCTTGCCCCTGTATGACCTCGGGCAAGTCACTCTGAGCCTCAGTTTGCTTATCTGTAAAATGGGCATAAAATAGTCCCCAACTCACCACGTTTGGCAGGCTTCAATGTGATAATGCATATAAAATACCTGGCACAGTGCTTAGCACGCAGTGGATGCTGCTTCTCCTCTCCTGTATTCTGGCTGCATGACAGATCACTCTGAAACTCAGTGGCTAAAAGCACTATTTATAATTGCTTACATATCTGTGGGTCAGGTGAGGCAGCTGAAATATTCTAGGCTCAGCTGGGCCACTGTGTTTCAAGCTACAGATCCAACAAGGCTTGGCCCCTTGCTGAGGTTTGGGCTCAGATCTGCTCCACATGTGTCCAGCAGCTACCAGGGGACACGCTGCTCATGGTGCTGCAGAAGTGTGAGATGGTGAACACGCAGGGGCTCGTCAGGCTTGAGCTGGGGCAGGTGCCATCATTTCTGCCTCATTCTGCTGGTAATCAGAAAAGCAATCACATGGTCAAACTCAAAGTCAAAGGGTAGAGAAATAGTTCCCCTTTAGTGGAAAGACTGCAAAGTCACATGGCAAGAGACGTGAGTGAAGGCAGGGCTGAAGAGTTCGGGACACTAATAGGATCTACTGGGCCTCCTGAGAACCCCCAGAAGATCATTGTAAGCAGCTGGTGATGGCGGTGATTCAGGGAGGTCCTCTGTATTTTCAGCTCTACCAGCTCTCCTAGGATTGCTGTTCCAGATTTCTCCCTTCTATGCCTGGTGATATAGTATGGGATTTTGCTCCCAGGAATGTTGTACAATGATGGAGGATGGGTGCAGGAAGGCTGGGCTGCGAAGTCCTGGAATGCTTCCCCCCAAACCCCGATCTCCATGTCAAACCTGTCCTTGCAACAAAATAAATAAAACTGACAGCTGGAAAAATGAGGGGCAAGCCAACCAAATATGATAAACGGTCTCTTGCCGTGTATTGTATTCTCTACAATAAAACCCCAAGCGGATGCTAAAAATGTGTGCAGCTTTGTGAGGAGACAGGCATGCTCTGTGTGGCCGAGATTTTCTGAGAAAGGTAATTTAACTGCAATGCACATAAAGAAGAGAAAGGCGAAGAGAAGTAATTTGGAAAATGTACATCAGGTGCTTTTTAAAAAATTGATATTGTTGGTTATTTTTCTTTTATTAAAATCCACAGCCCTGTGGGCTGCTGTCCCATCCTTATCGGGCTCATTCAAGATGAACGTTGACATTTCCAATTTGCAAATTTAAAGATTGTCAGGAAATGGTTTAAACACTCAGTGTGATTGGGGAGCTTTTTGACTGTGGGTGTCAAGAGTTGGCTCACCTCTGGGAAGACAGTAGGGGCAGGGAAGGGGAGCTGGGCTAGATTTAGGGAGAGTTAGGAATAGCTAACATTTACTAAGCGCTTACTATCAGATACTCTTCTAAGTGTTTTACACATATATTTTCTTTTGTCTTACATAAATCTGTGATTTCCATTGTACAGATAAGTGTAATGAGGGTCCGGAGGCTCCTAAGCAGCAAAGCCAGCCTTGGAACCTGGCACTGGACTTTGGTGTCTTGAGACCGCCCCTGGCTTCCCTGCCTTGGGGAAAGAGCATGAGGCTCAGAGTCAGGCGGTCTGGGGTTCAAGTCCTATTTACTCCGGACTCAGTGACTTTTTATTCATCCATCTATTCAGCAAGTGTTAACTGAGATTGAATCCTGCACCAGATGCTGTGCTGGGTGCCAGGGGCACAGTGGTGAGCAAGACCCAGGGTTCTTCCTCATGGGCTTTGTAGTCCACCCCCTGAAAAAGTACAGAGCTGCTAGAAAGGAACATAATGCCCTAAGGGCATATGGCTAGGGAAACTGTGGGTCCTGGGAAGGCTTCCCCCAGCAAGGGACTTCTGAGTGTATCTCTAAAGAAGAGTCAGCTAAGCTATATTTCTCTCTCTCCTTCCCTCTCTTCTGTCTCTCTGTCTCTCTGCTTCTCTCCCTCTCTCTTTCTGGAAGCTCTTGCACCTGGAGCCCAGCTGTCACGCTGTGAGAGAGTGCAGGCCCCGTGGAAGGCCATGTGTAGGTGTTGTGGCCAACAGCCTCAGTCAGGACCAGCTATGTAGTTTGCAGGCTCCAGTGCACAATGAAAATATAGGGCCTCTCCGGTGGAGAAATAGGAACGCTTTTACACTGTTGGTGGGAATGTGAATTAGTTCAACCATTGTGGAAGACAGTGTGGCTATTTCTCAAAGATCTAGAACGAGAAATACCATTTGACCCAGCAGCCCCATTACTGGGTATATACCCAAAGGAATAGAAAGATACACGCACATGTATGTGCATTGCAGCACTGTTCACACTAGCGAATAGTGAATATATACGCCATGGAATACTATGCAACCACAAAAAGGAATGAGATCATGTCCTTTGCGGGGACATGGATGGAGCTGGAAGCCATTATCCTCAGCAAACTAACACAGGAACAGAAAACCAAACACCATATGTTCTCACTTATAAGTGGAGCTGAACAATGAGAACACATGGACACAGGGAGGGGAACAACACACACTGGGGCTTGTCAGGGGTCTGTGGGGAGGGAGAGCATCAGGATAAAGAGCTGATGCATTCAGGACTTAATACCTAGGTGATGGGTTGATGGGTGCAGCAAAGCACCATGGCGCATGTTTACCTACGTAACAAACCTGCACATTCTATACATGTATCCTAGAACTTAAAATAAAATAAAATTTTTAAAAAAGAAAGCACACTATATCCAAAAGAAAAGAAAAGAAAAGAAAATATAGGGCCTCTTGTTTAAAAATAATTATTAAGATTCTCAAAATGGTGACAACAGAGCATTAAATCAACCATAGAGCCTTTCTAAACGTAGTGCCTTCAGCAACTGAACACGTTGCATACCCATGCAGCCCTGGCCCAGCTGAGGTTGCAGCATCACCTGCCAGCAGTAAGAGTGAGGATGCCTTCCAGAGGACATCGGCCCAGCCACTATGTGATTGCAACTGTATGAGAGATCCTGAATGAGAGCCACTCAGGGCACCTGCAGACACGTCCAGCACGCAAACTTTGTAAGCAAGTAAATAAATGACCAGAGTTGTTAAAAAAAAAAAAATCAGCTATGCTAAAGAAGGGGAGCAGAGTGGGTTCTAGGCAGAGGAAAAAGTACAACCTGCTGGGTCAGATGGCTGTGTGGTGTGTTTAGGAGCTGAAGTGGGTTGCGGTAGGAGGGAGCAGAGTTAAGGGGACAGTGGGTGGAGAGGGAGAGAAGAATCCAAGCATTCCAGTCTTGTCCTGAGAGCAGAGGATGCTGGGGGATATAGGAAGGGAAGGACTCACCGTGGTTTGCATTTGTAAAAACCTTAGGCTGCAGGATTCTGACTTGGTGAAGGAAATAGAGTTTCTGCAGTGAAATGTGTAGGCGAGTTAAGAGGCTGTATAAGGGGAGGGAATAGCCGTGGACTGGACCAAGGCAGTGGCAGTGGAGATGGGGAGGACTTGGACAGATTTTGAGGACTGAATTCAATAAGACGTAGTGAAGGACTGGAAGGAGAAAGAGAAGGGACAAGGGTTACTGAGGCACTGGGTGAATGGAAGTGCCCTTGCTGGGAAAGGGGGAGAGTGGAGGAGAATGGGGTTTAAGGAAGCATGTCATGGGTTTCATACTAGGCTAGCTGAATTTAAGGTGCTTTTGCTAAAAGAGATGCTAATCAAATAGTTGGATAAATCAAGCTGCAGGTGGAATTTGGGGAGCTCTCAAGTTATAGACGGAGAATGAAGCTCTGAGCATGGATGAAATTACCTGCAGACAACATCTAGAGCTGTGCTATCCAGTACAACAGCCACTAGCCACATGTAGTTACCAATATTTACATTAATTGAGGTCAGGCTTGGTAGCTTCTGCCTGTAATCCCAACACTTTGGGAGCCTAAGGTGGGCAGATCACTTGAGGTCAGGAGTTTGAGACCACCCTGGCCAACATGGCAAAACCCCATCGCTACTAAAAATACAAAAAGTATCTGGGCGTGGTGGCATGTGCCTGTAATTCCAGCTACTTGAGAGGCTGAGGCACAAGAATCACTTGAACCCGGGAGGCAGAGGTTGCAGTGAGCTGAAATTACGCCATTGCACCCCAGCCTGGCGACAGAGCGAGACTCCGTCTCCCCACTCCAAAAAAAAAAAAATTAATTAATTAATTAATTGAAATGAAATACAACTTACAATTCAATTCCTTGGCTGCTTGCTCAAGCATTGATTGTCTCCTATGTGTAGACATTCATATTTACCTTGTTTGGGTATTATGTGAATCAAATGCTGTAATTTATGTAAGGCACCTATAAGTGCGGTGTCTGGCACTCAAACATTGCCAGAATGAATGTGGGATATTCTGTAGTTCTCAATAAATATTAGTGTCCCCCTCTTTTTTCCTTTATCATCTTCAACTGGCAGGGTGTGGCACCTTGGCGAGGTCCCTCACTATTTCTCTGACTCTCCGTTCCCTCATAGCAGGAGGACTGTGAACCCTCTGTGCTGCCATGTCTGATTTTGTGGCCTGCGAGCCCAAGGGCCTCATGAGCTATACAGGTTTATGCCAAGTGGCTTCTCCTCACCATTTCCCTTGCCTTGCAGGACTGAATACCTGTGCCCAGTGGGGTAAGTTTTACTTTGAGCTCTCCGTCTATGCCCTGGGAGCTCTCCAAATTCCAGCTGCGGCTTGATCTCTCTCTCTGATTAGTGGATGTCATGGTTTATGATTTGCTGAGCCACATCTAGCCATACTCAGACTGGTGGTTCTGGGGACTGAGAGCAAGTCCTTTTGTGGCCTTTGGCACCAGAGCCATAGAACAGTGACTCATTTTGAGCCAAGAATGTTTATTCCTGCTTCAAGGATGCCAGGGCCCCCAGCAAACCCTGACTCACCCTGAAGGATGAGCAACTGCAGTGTTGTTTAGGAATTGTGGATCTTATTACAGCAATTGACAGTGTTTATAGGGTGGCCCTCTATTACTCTACTTTAATGCTGCTATCAACAACAGACATTTATTGAGCTCTTAACGAGTACCAGAGACTGTGCTAGTACTGTATATACAACCCTTCATTTTATTCCTGCAACAGCCCATGTGGTGAACATAATACAATTCTTCTCATCTTGCAGATGAGGATTCTCAAGTTTGGCAAGTTCAAGTAGCTTGCCCAAGGCCCCACAGCTCACAGCCTGAGCCAAGCTCAGACGCCTGTGCCTTCACGCTTACTGTTGGATATTATTCATCCAAGCAGGACACGTTAGTCCTGCAAGATTGAAAGAGGCAGTGAAGGGGAGCCATTTCTGCATAATGTCCACCAAATGGCAATGCTGTTCATGAAATTGTACTAATGGAGGAACACAGAAACATAAGAGGTTTGAGTGTGGGCCTTAGAGATCATTTTCTTATTTCACAGATCAGAACACTGGGGCCCCAGGAGATAAGGGCTGTGCCAGGTGACACAAAGATCAATGAAGACATGCCCTTCCCTGACCACCCAGTCAACTCGAAGCCTAGTGCCTGCCTAGTGTACCCTGCCTAATTAGGGTGCTCTTGCTGTGGGCAGTGGGGTGAGGTGGCAGGAAGGTAAGAAACCACTGAATTAAAGGAACTTTGAATTGAAAGATCTCACTTCCAATTGGTTGCCCCTTACCTTCCACCCTACCCATCTAGTGTCTGGATTACCTCATTTGATAGTCCCCAAACTCACAGGATCATCAGAATCATGGGAAGGACCTGCTAAAACTTCTGATTTCCCAGGCCACAACCCTGGAGCTCCAGATGCAGCATGTCTGGGGTTGCAACTGGGAAATGGCACTTCCTTAAAATCCCCAACTGATTTTAATATGCACTGAAATTTGGGGACTGCCACCTTAGTCCATGAGGGCTAAGATGCAGATGAGGAAGCTGAAGTTTGGCAAGTTAAGTAGCTTGCCCAAGGCCACACAGCTCACCGCCTGAGCTAAGTTCAGACGCCTGCACCTTTGCGCTTACTGGTGGATATTATTCATTCAAGCAGGACACTCTAGTCCTGCAAGATTGAAAGAGGCAGCAAAGGGGAGCATTTGTGTGTAACATTCACCAAATGGCAATGCTGTTTATGAAAAAAGTGATGAACGTTGTTCCGTAGAACCCCAGCTGAGTTCCATGAGGGCATGAGGAGGTGTTATGTAAAAAAAAAAGAAAAAAAAAACTGTTTGGAACATTTTTAACAGAGATTGTTGAAGGTTGTTTTATAAGTTTAGGAATGTTGAGTTAAAGGAGTGATTCCCATGGTGGCTTCACATTAGCATCACCTGAGAAGCTTTGACAACTCCTGCCCAGGCAATGCTGAGTCCCTCTTAGGGGCAGGACTCAGGAATAAGTCGTTTGTAAAACTCCCCAGGTAATTCTAATGTGTGGCGATGTTGAAAGGCACTAGGTTAGACAAAGCTAAACTGGCTTTTTAAATTGCAGAACTTCTCAGGGCTTTCAATACACAATGAAATGTACATGGTGGATTCCTAAAAGGCGAAATAGTTTATTTTCTCAGCCTGGGCATCTGGGGCACACAAGAGAAAAGAAGGCATAGCTAGGAAAGGAAGGTCATACGAAATATGGAGAGAGTATGTTTCAGTAAGACGAGGTGAGGACAGGCGATGTGAAATTTAGAGACTCATCTAATTTTTTACTGCAAACGAACATGAATTTATTTTTAGACTGATTAGAATCTCAGGGATAATTTGCTAATTGGTAATGGTTCCAATACTTTTTTGGTCACACAGCATTTCTGTATGCAATAAAAACAGCGTCAATTGTATTATCCTAGGAGGAGCTCCTAATACACTGTGTGGATCATATGGACTGGGGATGTTAGTGCCATTCTACAAAAAGTGATGCTTTAAAAATATCAGTCAGCTCCTGTCATTCCCCTACTTAAAACTGTCTGAAGGCTTCACCTCCCATTCCTCACTTTCTTACAAAGCCCTGCATTACTGATGTCTAAACTTTTACCCCTACCCAGAAAACCTGAGCACCCTCATGATAAGCATAATCATTTGGAAATTAAAGACATATTACTGAAAATAACATAGTAACATTAATTGAGTTTAATTTCCTTCTTAAACATTCAGAGTCAGAAATAAAGGTGGTGAGACATTTGGATATTTATTTCCTGCATGCAGTCGATCATCATTTGCACCCCAGTTTGAGGCCACACTGCTGCATCCGGTCTCTGCCTTTCTCCAGCATCATCTTTTTTTCGCCATCCCCCGCCCTACCTTTTTATTTTTTGAGACAGAGTCTCACTCTATCACCCAGTCTGGAGTGCAGTGGCACAATCTCAGCTCACTGCAACCTCGACCTCCTGGGTTAAAGCGATTCTCATGCCTCAGCCTCCCAAGTAGCTGGGATTACAGGCGCAAACCACCATGCCTGGCTAATTTTTGTGTTTTTAGTAGACGCGAGTTTTTGCCATGTTGGCCAGGCTGATCTCAAACTCCTGACCTCAAGTGATGCACCTGCCTTGGCTTCCCAAAGTGCTGGGATTATAGGCGTGAGCCACCGTGCAGGACCTGATCACCACCTTATCCCACGGAGACTACACTCCCACCTCACAGCTTCCATCTTAACTTCCAAGTGCAGCCCAGACTTTGGGACACGCACAAGCTGTTTCCTCCACTTAGAATGCTGCTCATCCTGTTTTTGCATTGCTGGCTTCTCCTGGTCACGCTGGTCTTATTTTCACTGTTGCCTCTTCAGAAGGACCTTCCATGGCCACTCCACGTAAAGCTGAGATCAGACATCGCCACTGACTCACACCCACTGACTCAGACATCACCCATTTTAATTATCTGAGTAGCGCTTACCGCTGTCTGGTATTTTTCTTGTTGATTTGTTCATGCTCTGTCTCCTCCAGCAGAGAAGAACAGTGCCCACTATAGAGGAAGAGCTGTGTTAACTATTTTTTGGATAAAAACACAAACTGGGTTGGGCGCGGTGGCTCACGCCTGTAGTCCCAGCACTTTGGGAGGCCGAGGTGGGCAGATCACGATGTCAGGAGATTGAGACCATCCTGGCTAACACGGTGAAACCCCATCTCTACTTAAAAAAAAAAAAAAATTAGCCGGGCGTGGTGGCGGGTGCCTGTAGTCCCAGCTACTCAGGAGGCTGAGGCAGGAGAATGGCGTGAACCCAGGAGGCAGAGTTTGCAGTGAGCCAAGATGGCCACTGCACTCCAGCCTGGGTGACAGAGCGAGACTCTGTCTCAACCCCCGCAAAAAACCCCAAAAACCAAAAGCACATACTGAGATTCAGAGGGATGAGAACACTTGTCTAGGCCTGGCTGTCAGTTAGTGGTAAAGCTAGAATTTGATCCCCCCCACCTATATGACTCTGAGTTCAAGGTTCTTTGCGTCATGCCATGCCGCCTCATTCTTCAGGGGCTGGTGAGAGTGGTTTGAGCCCACACTCTGACAATTTGAGTCTGAAATCTGTTACGTTGTCAGATGACTATGGAATTTGAAAGAAAAAAAAAGTGACTGGCATTTTACGCTCTGTTTCACAGCCAGCCAGTAATGGGAGGTTGGGAAAATTCTGGAGTCTGAAATAATTCAGGCAGGCGCAGCTGCAAATGAGAGAAGTCTGTGGTCAGGAACCTCAGAAGGTGAACGCAGCCTGGAGAAATGCTTGCCCACATGTCATGATGGAGCCCAGAATCTGAGGAAAGGTGCCAGATGTGTTTGTTGAAGGAGAAAGGAGGCTCTTCCATATAAGCATCACAACCTGGCACCTAGATAGAGAGGTATTGAACACGTACAGTCTTCGTTCCTATTATTGAGCACCTGCCAGGAACTGAACTCAAATTATTTCTGTTAGCAGTTTCTGGAAATCCAGCTAGCTGGTCCTTCCTCTGCCCAGAAGGTCCTGCACCCACTCCTTTACTCTGAGGGGGTGGGGAGAAAGCAGAAAGGAGAATGAACCCTTGAAGCCCTGTGACCTTTGAAGAATAAATGGTTCAACTATTTGGATGCCTAGTTAGGTATGTTTGTTAAGAACCCCCATCACCTCCCTGTCTTATTTCTTCTCTTTCCAGGAGTAACCCACTTACAGTTGAACTAGAAAGCAGTTGGTTGCCTGGCCCTGGCGGTTTTCCATCCTATTTTCACACCATGTCCTCTGTGTTTTGTTTTGTTTTGTTTTTAAGAGACAGGCTGTCACCCAGGCTAGAGTGCAGTGGCACAATCAAGTGGTTCTACTGCCTTAGCCTCCCAAATAGCTGTGACTACAGATAATTTTTAAAAAATGTTTTGTAGACATAGGGTCTCACTATATTGTCCAGACTGGTCTCAAACTCCTGGCCTCAAGTAATCCTTCTACTTCGGCCTCCCAAAGCAATAGGATTATAGGCCTGAGCCACCCCATGTCCTCTTAATGCAAGGTGGGGAGTTGCTCCCTTCTTCCCTTTCTGTTGAGCACAGCATCCCTAGTGACAAATAAACAGGCAAAATAAAGAGGATCACATTTGACAACTGAAGGCAAGGAAATTAGCAATTGAATTTTCCCTGCCTGGATCTTCCTCTTTCATATCCTGTTATTGAAACAATATTGATGGTGTTGTGTTGAAACGAGGTTTCCTCATTCATTCATCCAAGCATAGGTCCACTCATTCATTGGTTAAAAGTACAACCTTTGGAGTCAAACAGAACCAAGTCTGCCACCAGCTGGCCTTGGGACCTGTGTTAGTATCCTAGAGCTGCCATAACAAAATACCACAAACTGGGTGGCTCAGCATAGCAGAAACTTCTCTGAAGGCTGTGGATCTTTCCTCACCTCTTCCAGCTTGACGTATGGCCTCATCACCCCAGTCTCTGTCTCTGTTTCTTATCTGCCTTCTCCTCTTCTGTCTCTTAGAAGGACACTTGTCATTGGACAGTATCCTTATAATTCCCCTGAGTAATCCAGGGTGATCTCATCTCAAGATCCTTGACTACATCTCCCAAGTCCCTTAAATGGGACTTTGGCCACCATTTAGCCCACCAAACAACCTTAGGCAAGGTATTCAACCTCTCTGTGCTTTGGTGGTTTTTGCTGTAAAATGGAGATGCTTCTACTATGTATCCCGTAGGGAGAATAAGTAGAAGACTCTTTCAGTGTCCGTGCGTAGTGTGTGCACCCTCAACAGCAGATAGTCTCATTTACTCAGTGTCCGCCCTGTGCTTAGACATCATGCTCAGCTCACACTGCATCCCCTGATGAGCTAAGTCCCACGCCCCTTCTGATATAGTCTGCAGAACCTGTTTAATTCCTGTGTACATCTGAGGTCTACTCAGTGATGGGAGTGCCCAGCAACTCTGCAAAGCCCAATTTTCCTACAGATAGAGAATGACCCATGGCCCCACCAGTAGGGAAGAGTTTGGAGGCAATTTTAGAAAGTTTCTCAGCTTGTTCCAAGATATCTTCCTGGCAATTTTGGGGACAGAGGAAACTGACAGCTGTGTGATGGTTAATACCGAATATCAACTTGATTGGATTGAAGGATGCAAAGTAATGATCCTGGGTGTGTCTGTGAGGGTGTTGCCAAGGATTAACATTTGAGTCAGTGGGCTGGGAAAGGCAGACCCACTCTTAATCTGGGTGGGCACCATCTAATCAGCTGCCAGTGTGGCCAGAATATAAAGCCGGCAGAAACCCTGAAAAGGTTAGACTGGCTTAGCCTCCCAGCCTATATCTTTCTCCCGTGCTGGATGCTTCCTGCCCTTGAATATTGGAATCTAAGTTCTTCAGCTTTAGGACTCCGACTGGCTTCCTTGCCCCACAGCTTGCAGATGGCTTATTGTGGGACCCTGTGATTGTGTGAGTTGATACTACTTAATAAACTCCCCTTTATATATACATCTATCCTATTAGTTCTGTTCCTCTAGAGAACCCTGACTAATATAAACTGGCTCTTAGAAGTCAAGCTAGACCTGCATCCTGTCCTCACCCCAGCCCCAGCCCACCCAGCCTAGCCACTGTGGTCTTTTCTCAGCATTTGGAATTGACAAGGACACTTCTTATCCACCACACAGTAGGTGTTCCACAGACGGCAGGGCTGTGAGCATTGTGAGAACAGCAGCATGTTGCAGCCCAGAAACTGGGCATCCGAGAAGAGAGCTGGTCTGACAGAGAGCTGGCAGGAGTGCCTGTCCCTTCTTTGCAGTTCTCTTAGGTGACCTTGAGCAAGACCCTACAGTTCTCTAAGACTCAGATATTCAGTTACAGTTTGATGGGGTTGATTTAGAGCAGTTTTCCAACTTAAAAAACAAAACAGTAAGACTTGCTTTAAAATCTTTCCCCAAATCCCATCTTGTGTAACTCAAAATCTGCTGAGGGCTCCCTGTCCTCAGTCCTACCCCCATGAAAGTCCAGTAGCTTCCCTAGGATTTTTTTCAAGTATCCCTGCTTGCCCAGGTAGCAGATGGCCTGATAATTTAATGCAATTCAAAGGAGCAGGTTGCTGGAATTTAATTAAGAAACAAACACTTTGAGAATGCTTGCTCTCAGAAATAGACTTGAGATCTGGTGATCAGGGTCATGAGGTTGCATACCCCCAGGAGAGTTTATTAAGTAGTATCAACTCACACGATCACACGCTGGGCCAGGGGGCCCATTCACAGCAGAGCCCAGGGGAGCCAGCTGGGTGGAATGAGGCCCACATGGCTGTGCGCAGTGCCTATGGCCTATGAGGGAGACACGTTTGTTCTGTGACCTTCCCCTCTTGCATCCTACCCCTCCAGGCATTGATCTGCTTGGTCTATGCAAGTGGAAACACTTAGAATAAGTCCAGATTCCTTTTCATGGCCTGAGAAGCCTTCCATGATCTGGCATCTACGTGCCTCTCCGGACCCTCCCAGGACCAGTCAATTGATTCCGGTCTCTGGATGTTTGCAGTTGCTGTTTGATCTGCTTGGATCGTTCTCTCCAACCCCTAATATTCCCATGACCACTTCACTTTCCTCATTCAGGTCTTCAGGGTAAATGCTACCTCCTCTGAGACAACTGATTGGAACACTTTATCTACGATCGCTCTCTGTCTCCTGTTACCCCCAGCTGCTTAACCCCTCTGTGCCTTGGCTTCTCACCTATAAAATAATGGCACCGTACCACATAGGATGGTTATTAGGATGGAATGAGTTAATACAGGAAGAATACTTAGACCTGGCTCTAGCACATAGGAAGTATTCAATGAATGTTAGTTATTTACATGATAGCCCTCATCATTAATTTCAGCCCAGACTTGCTAACCTTGATTCGAAGCTTCAGACAGCTTTCTTACACACATGCCACAAGAACCAGAGTTAGGTGAAGAGCATGCCTAGCAGAGGGAGCAGCATGAACCAATGCCAGACACAGCATTGTGACCTGGGAAAGCCCAGGTGAGTGATATGGATCAAGTGTGATGTTTGAGGAATGAAAAAGGAAATGGTGGTGGAAGAGTCACTAGAAGACCTTGTAGGCCAAGTTGAGAGGTTGGCAGTGGGGAACCAATGGAGGGTTTTCAGCAGATGTGCGCATTGGAAAGATGGCCCGGCACCTTTTTCCCCAACATGAGAGTCAAACCCAAGGTGAGGGTCCTCATTCCTCCACTGAAACTGCTCTCTCAGGGACCTCAGTTTGTACATCCAGTGGGGGGATTTCTGATGATGTCCTTCTTGATCTTTCTGATCCACTTGAGAGTTGACCACACCATCTCTCCTAAACCTTTCTGCATTCTTGGTGTATTAGTCCATTTTCATACTGCTATGAAGAAATACCTGAGACTGTGTAATTTATAAAGAAAATGAGGTTTAATGGACTCACAGTTCCACATGGCTGGGGAGGCCTCACAATCATGGCGGAAAGCGAAGGAAGAGCAAAGGTACAACTTACACGGCAGCAGGCAAGAGAGCATGTGCAGGAGAACTGCCCTTTATAAAACCATCAGATCACACGAGACTTATTCACTATCATGCATGGGTAAAACCCACCCCCCATGATTCAGTTACCTCCCACTAGATCCCTCCCATGACATGTAGGGATTATGGGAGCTACAATTCAAGATGAGATTTGGGTGGGGACACAGCCAAACCATATCATTTGGCTTCTTTGATATGTTACTAGATCTCCTGGGAGGCAGCACATTGTGCTGGAAAGAACCCTGACTTCAGGCCTGGATTAGAATCACAGCTCATCACTGCCTTAGTTGTGGGACTCAGGCAGGTTACCCGACTCTCACTTTCAGAAGCTTTTCTACATCCTGGGGATTAAAAAACCCAGCTGAGTATTGACTTTAAGTTTGTAGAGGACACTTCCCCATCCCACTGCTTCCTTCTGTCTCCTGCTTTCTGTTTTGCTTCCTGCCCCTAAATGTAGATATTTTCCAAGGGAGCTGCCTGAATCATTACTATTCAGCTGACACAAGCCTTGGTTCCAAGTTTTCCTATCTCTTCTACCAACTTTCTAAGCTGTTGTAAAAGAGTAGAGAGGTTTCAGAGAGAGGAAGTCTACTGAAGGATTATTGTCTAAGGCTTTTCTTTTTCCATGTACATTTCTCAATGTGCTGAGTCTATAGAGAAAAATTTTGTCTCCAAGAGAAGGTGCAAGAATAGGCAAAAAACACAGTCCTACTGAGAGGCTTTTTAATTAGCCTCATACATGGATTGTATTTTCTCCTCCTGTTTAAACTTAACATCTCTGTAGTTTTAGAGCGAGTTGCCACTTTCTCCAAATTGCATGAGGTAAAGAAAAAGGAGAGATCTGTTACTAAGTGAAGTAGACAGAAGGGATTTCCTTTAAATACCCACAGCACCTGGACTTCTCTGCCGGGACCTTCCACAGCTGAGAGGGATGGCACATACTGACCAGATAATATATTGGTACCAGAAGGGAGCACCCACTTTGTGCCTCTTTAATGATGAGAAAGAGAATCTGCTTAGACTTTCTTAGAATTTAAGGCAAAAAGAAAAAGCCTGCAAAGCTCTTCTGCTAAGAGAAAATATAAAAAGTGCTGAAATGCTTCACAGAAAAGGAAATCATGCATTTCTAGGCCTACCACTGAATTATTCGGAAAACGATATAAGCCACCTTTGACAAGGATCCACTTTATTTCTTCTCTGGAACCCTACTATACAGAAATAAAAGTTGAGCTGCTCAGTCAAAGCAGGGAAGTAGGCTCCAAGTACCCCCTGTACCTTCCACTTCAGCCTAGAGGGGAGCTGATCTTTGAAGACCATGGATCTCATCCAATCTCTTCATTGTGCAGATAGAGAAACTGATGGACCAGAGAGGCCTCCATTTGCCCAAGGCCATTAATTACATAGTTAGCATTTACTCAGGCTCTCGACAAATACTTACTGAGCACCTATGATGTGCCAGGCACTCTTCCGGACACTGAGCTACAGCAGTGAACAAGAGACAGAGTCCTTGGCCTTATGGAACTTATACTCTAGTGGGGAAGACAAAGTACAAAGAAAAAATATATATAATGTAATATCAGGTAATAGAGAGTGCTACAGAGAAAAGTAAGGCTGGGAGGTAGATAGGTTTGAAGAGGTGCTTTCAATGTGATAGTCAAGGAGGGGCCTCAAGGAGATAAAATTTGAACAAAGAGAGGGATCCAGGAAGATACTGGGGGAAGAAGACTCTACATGGAGGAAGGAACAAGTGCAAAGTTCCTAACGTGAGAATGGACATGATATAAGCAAGGCCAGCATGGCCAGGGCTGAGTGAGCAAGGACAAAAGTGATGGAAGGTGGGTCAGAGAGGGAGCTGGGCCAGATCTGCGAGGCCTCACAGGCCATGATGGGCCCCTACAGGTTGCGGAAAGTGTTTGGGTTTTATCCAAAGTGGAATGGGAGCCCACTTTGATTGAATGGTTCCAAGCAGAAGAGTGACACGGTCTGAATTAGGTGTTAAAGGAATAATTCTGCCAGCCTGCTAAGTGGAGAATAGGCTGTAGAAAGATAAGAGGGAAACAGTGAGACCAAGCAGGAGACTTTCACAGTTGTTTAGGTGAGAGATCCTGGTGGCTTGGACTTTGATGGCAGCAGTGGAGGTGATGAGAAGTTGGCAGGATTTGGGATCTATTTTGCAGGCAGATACACTAATCTGATCCACTATCAGATTTGCTAATAGATTGAGTGAGGAGATAACTTCTTATGCCTCTTTGGTGCAAAGCACTGTACTAGGTTGTATTAATTAGGACTCTTGCCTGTAAGAGCAGAAACCCAACTCACACTGGCTCCTGTAACAGAACAGTCAAGCCATAGATGGGTTTCAGGCATAATTGGTTCCAGGATTGCAAATTATATCTTCAGAATTTAGCCTTCTCTCTTATCTTGGTTCCATTTCTCACATGTAGCCCCCAGCAGCTCTAAGCTGACACAAAGCTTATGGACAGCGATTGCCATGGGGAAAGAATATTTCTTCCTGTATAGTTTCAACAGAATTGATGGTTCATCTACCTTATGTCACCTGCCCTTTTCTGACACAATCCCTCTGTCCAAGAAAATAGAATACACAGCATGACCAAGCCTTGTTGTGTGCCCAATTTGGAATCGGGACTGGTAGCAGAGAAGTATCCCTTCCCCCCCTAAAGTTGTGCATTACTAGGAGGGGGAAAAACGAATACTATGTAGGCAAAAATAATCGATTTATACTACCTGAGGATAATAAGAATTTTTTCAATAAGTGAGAATTCTGCCTTCTCATTTTTCTTGTGTCACGAAGTCTGCTTTCATGGAGACATAAAATGTAATTGTAGCAAAGAGAACTACAATATGCTTGACACCAGTTTTCAGAGTGCTTCGCCACACATTATCCGGCTGCAGAACACCATATCTCCATGCCAAGTAAAGGAACTGGAACCTGAAAAGCTGACAGTCACATGTTCTCTAACCACCCGATGAGCACAGAGAGAGCAGAAAGCCGTACAGTATTTCTCCCATTCGGACAGGAGAGCACACTGTATCCAGCTATTGTGTAAGGAGAATGGAGAAGTGGGACATTGATGGTGCGGGCTGGTGTGGTGTGTGGGGCTGGGAGGAGAGAGGTTGGTGAAGATAAAAAGCAGGGGATATCGCACAGAGGTCCCAATTTGGAGCCCGTGATGCCGAATGACCCTGGACATCAGGCTTTCTGCTAAAAAGGATAGCAGAGTCACATTGAATAATTCAGACCAAAGTTCAGCAACAACCTGATACCACTCCAGGCCTGTCCCTCAGCAGTGAGGGCTGTTAGGCCTTGAGAATGCAAGCCGGACTCATTTAAAGAAGCACTGAGAAGACACTGCTTTTGCTTCATTCAAATAACAGTTCCTCCATTGCTCCTCTTGCTTTCAGTGACATCTGCTCACTTCCCTGAGTTGTTTTCTTTGGGTAGTTTTGTACTCGGCCTGAGTTTTGTTTGCCTCTGGGCCTGATTTATTCTTACCAGTTAAGAAGGTTCCAAAAGCCTCAAATTTGCCCATAAAATTGTTAATTTGCATCTTCCTACCCACCACGGCACCATAAGCTGGGCCACGTGATGTGGGAGGACTCAGCTAATGCCATTACCTTGAGATGCCAGAGCAGGCACTTAAGTGGTGTTAAAAAAAAAAAAAAAAAAAAAAAACAGTTCAGATTCTCCACCTTGGGGTCATCTCCCTGGTTACCTTATCAGTGGCGGCTTCATACCGGAGACCCTGGGGTCTAATTCAGGTTCAGTGCTTCTCCAGTGCATCCTTGGAAATTCGAAGTGTTTACTGGGAAAACAGTGTCTCCTGCCTTTTTCTCCTTTCTCTACCCCTTACCCACTGCAGGTAAATATCAAGATGGCAGAATTACTGCTCTGTGGTCCATTCAGGCCCATATTCCTTTTCCCTTGGAGATGCTGAGTGGATTTAGGATTGAGAGTAGAAAGGAAGATGCAGTGAGAGAATTTAAAAGGCTGCTTGGTTTAATGAAAAGCCCTGAGGCATTGGAATCAGTCAAGGATGGGTTTGAGCCCTGGCTCTGCTACTTATTAGTGGTGTGACTGAGAGTGTGGCTTCATCTCTCTGAGTTTCCATTTTCCCAGCTGTCGAATGGGAATAACATACACTTTTTGAGGCACTGTAAGGAATAAAGGAAGCAAGATTCGAAACTCTTTTCAGCCCAGACTCCTGTCCTGACCCAGACCTGTATACCACCCAGTTGTTGCCAGAAGGGTCCACCTAGATGACCCTCAGAACCCTAAAACCTAGCAGTCCCACAGCAGAACGCTGCATCTCCCCGCATTGCCACACACCAAGCCAGCTCCTCCCAGCTCCTCACCTGCACTCCTGCATATCTGCCACTTTCACATGCAGGGTGAATGGCCAAGCTGTTAGGTTTGCCTGATTAACGTATTTATGGCCAGTCTCCCTCTGTGTTCCTCAGCTCCTGCCTTGGCCCTGTCCCTCCCAGTAGCTGCCTAACTGGTCTCCCCGCTCCAGTGGTCCATGCTGCGGATACAACATGTTTTCTAAAATCCAGACCCGGCCATCTCACACCCTCGATTGCCTGCCATGGCTCCCATTACCTAAGCATAATGCCCCAAACCCGTTAGCAGGCCAGACCCTGTCTGCCTTCCCGGCTTTATCTCTCGACCCTCCACGACCCTGCCATGCTGACCTCATGGTTCATGCTTCCATGAGTTTGCCAATGCCACCCCCACCACCGGAGTGCCATTTTCCCTTTGTCTCCTGGATTGCACATGTAATACTTCCTCATTTTTCAAAATTAGCTGAAGAATCACCTCCTGTATTATCTAAACATTAAAAGGAATGAAGTCCTGATACCTAGCATGTGGATGAATTAAGCAATGACTTAATTGGAACATATTTCCTTGTGGGGTGAGGAAAATGTTTTGGAATTAGATAAGGTGATGATTGCACAAAACTGTGAATGTACTAAATGCCACTGGACTACTCACCTTAAAAGGGTTAATTTTGTACTATATGAATTTTGCCTCGAATAAACAAACTCAAAGAATTTCTCCTTTTGTAAAGACTTTCATGGACCTCCTGGGTGAAAACAGACCCCTTTTTTAATGGTGGCACCCCATGCCTACCATATTTCATCTAGATCTTATCAGACCACTCCCAGAACTTCACTACACTCATTTATTTCCATGCCTGTAACCCCAGCAGCCTATGAACTCCTTAAGCCCCATCTTCTGCCGCTAGCACAGGGCCAGGCACGTGGTGATGCTCAGCTGGTGCCAATCCTCCCCTACCTTTGTCTTTCTGGGAGGTTGTAACCTTTCAAGTCCTCACATTCTGGAGAAGGGGGAAACCCTCTGCCCAGTTGGGTTCGACCATCCATCACAGCCTTCTGAGTCGTTTGGAGTTCAGCCTTCTGCAGATCTGGATCTGTTCAGCGGCTGCAGAAGGCATTTGCATTTCTAGCACGGGCTTCCCGGCCTCCCTCCCTCACACCCCCAGCAAGGGGGATTCACAGAGCTCTGGCCTAGTTGCATAAATGCTGGCATCTCCTTTTCGACTCCTCTCCTGGGTGTTTCCTTTTTATTTACTATTCTTTCCAATTTTGTGCCATCAGCACTTCACAGCAGTGCCATGTCCCTCCTTTTGGAACAGTTTAGAATGATTAAGGACAAGTAGTGGCCTGCTGGCCCCATTGTGTGTAGGCAGGCCCAAGGTAGATCGATGGGGACAAGGAGAGGAGGGGTGGACCGCAAGCCTGCAACAGTGGCTGTGAGCCTGCTGTGAGTCAGTGCAGAGCCCAGCCCATTGGGCTGACCTCTGCATCCCTGATGGGACACAGCCCAGGTATCTGTGCATGGATAGTTCTAGCCTGGGACCTGGAGTGGGCTCCCAGCCTGCTGTGGCAGGGTCACAATCAAGGGTGCTGTTGGCCTCTCTTCCTGCCCACTCAACCCGACTCCCCTCCCCTTCCTTTCTGGAGTCACCCCAGCAACATCCAGATGTCGTCCTCTGCAGCGCCCCACCTGGGTCTCTTGCACATCTTGACCAGGTTGGGTTTACTGATTGGCTCATTGGCATGCACTGGCCTTGCTGAGAGTCAGGCTGTGAAGAAAGGCAGCCTTTATGGAGGGTGAAGGTCAGCACTGCCTTGGCACCAGCCAGCAAAGGTCCTGCACTTCAGTCTGGCCTTCTCCCCTCTGCTGCTATCTGCCCAGCCACCCAAGCTGTATCTCTGCCTCTCCCTTCCCCTCTCCTCCTCTCCCACCTCTGCCAAGTCCTGGGGGTTCTGTCCTCTTAAGTCCTCTCTATTTCATCCACCTTCCCCATGCCCACTGCTGTTGCCTTCCCTTGAGTCACCATCACCTGTGACCTGGCAGTAGCCCCCTTATCCTCCTCTTTTTTCAGTTTTATCCATTTTCACCTCCACTGCCCTCAGAGCCATTGTATTAGTTGTCCTGTTGCTGCTGTAGCAAATTACCACAAACTTTGTGGCTCAAAGCAACACAGATGTCTCCTCCTACGGTCATGGAGGTCAGAAGACCGAAATGAGGCTTCTGGGGCTAAAGTCAAAGCGGCAGCAGAGCTGGCTCCTTTTGGAGGCTCCAGGGGAGACCCTTCCTTGCCTCTTCCAGCTTCTAGAGGTTGCTGGTGTTCCTTGGCTTGTGGGTGCACCACTCCATTCTCTTCTTCCATCATCACGTTGCCGTCTCTCTGACTTCTGACACTCCTGTGTCCTTAGTTTTTATTTTTATTTTTATTTTTTAGAAACAGGATCTTGCTCTGTTGCTCAGGCTGGAGTGTAGTGGTATGATCATGGCTCACTGCAGTCCTGAATTCCTGGGCACAAACCACCCTCCCACCTCAAGCTCCCGAGTAGTTGGGACAACAGATGTGTGCAACATACCTGGCTAATTTTTTTATTTTTTGTAGATATGGGGTCTTGCTATGTTGCCCAGGCTGTTCTGAAGCGATTCTCCCACCTCCCAAAGTACTGAGATCATAGGCATGAGCCACGGTGCCTGACCCCGTGTCCCTCTTACAAGGACGCTTGTGATTACCTTGGGCCTACTCAGATAATACAGGATAATCTCCCCATCTCAAGGTCCTGAATTGATCACATCTGCAGAGTCTCTTCTGCCATGTAAGGTGACACGAGTTCTGGAGATTAGTACATCCTTGGGGTGCCATTACTCAGCCTGTCACAGCCATTTTCCAAAATACTCGCTACTTCTCTCATTAGAAATCTATGATGGCTCTCAGTGGCTTATAGATCAAAGTCTAACGCTGACAGTCAAAATGGATTGAGCGTTTGCCACGTGCGTCTGTGACCATGGGTCCCAGTGGTATTAGCTCGTGTGTTCCCTGGATGCTGACCATGTCAAAATCTGGGATCTATTTCAGGGCTCAGCCCGGCATATTCCCGGCGTGTTAGCACCTTTGCACACAAGTCAGAATTCCCCAGAACAGCCTTAAACCCCTTGCCCTCCTTGTTTCCACCTCATCTCTTCATGCGTCCCAGGTCCAGCCCTGCCAAGCCACTAGCCGCCTCCCAAAACCGAGGTCCTTGCTCTTCGACTCTCGCAGCATCTCCTGCAGTGTCTGGCACACCAAGCCACCAAGCCACCACTCTAAGCATCTAGGGCAGGTAGAGGAGGAAAGTCCAGGGGAAAGAAAGGGAGAGAGGAAAGGAAGCATCCTTAAATTAGGAGGACTTGTTCTGTGAGGTGAGTGTGAAGATTGGGGCTTCTCTGGCTTAACGCACAGAAAGTGCTGGGCTTGTTAGCAGCAGCTGGCAGGCATCCACTCTCTCCTTGTCTGCTCTGCTTCTGAGTTGAGTCAGTTCTGTTCCAGCCTGGGCAGAGCCTGAGAAATGGGCAGGACCAACTGCCAAGCTGACCCTTGGCTAGACCTGTCCCAGGGCTTGCATATGGATAGCCCACTATATCTTTTGCCTCTGGGCTTGAAATGAAAAGCCACATTGCCATCAGCCTGGACAACTGGTCGACCACATTTCTCCACCCATGTCAGTTTTAAATTTTCATTTTCTTTCCTGCTCAGCTCTCTTCACTGGGATGTAGGGAAATCGAGTGTGCAGTGAGTCACAGCTGTCACATTTGCTCACCTGAGCCAAATGGTTCCTCCTACTATGGGCTGGGCTCTCAGGGCGTTTGTCCTCACCTGCCAGGTTGGAATTGCAACATCAGCTGCCCAGAAGCTGCTGATTTCTTGAAACTCCACTAGCTGCCAGTGGGTGAATGGTGGGTTAGGAGAGGTTTGACTCAATGGATTCGTTTTCTCCAGGGCTCTCCACACGAGATAGTCTCCTTTATGAATGTGTAGCTCGGGTTTTAATTCACCAATATGCATGGTCCAAATCAGCCATAATACAGAAAAAACAATGTTAACCTGTCAGTGGTCTGTGGATAGGCTTTGCAATGTCTGACATTGGTATCCATTGCAGATGTGACCTTTTGAGATACAAGAGTGGCTGTAACAAGCATAGCAGGCAGCACTTTAGACAGACTTGGCAGCCTTACCTCTTGTAAACATTGCATCAACTTATTTTTAAATAGCATGTTTTAGGTTCTAATTATTTACTAATAAGCATGAAGAACAGATACCACGAACACCAAGATAATCACCTTTTGCATTTGTGTGGGAGCATTTCTGGTCTGTTTTCTATGCTTAAAGCTATAATTTACAAACTCCTATTATGCTGTGCATACTATATGTATTGTTCTTTTTTCAGTTGATAGTATATCATGACCTCTTGCAATAAGTATTGTTCACCTAAAATATGATTTTAAAATACTGCTTTATATTCTGTCTCTCTCCTAGAGAAATCATAGTGTATTTACCCAGTCCCCTTCATTGGACACTTAGACTGTTACCACTTTTGTGCTTTTATAAATAGCATAATGTTGAATATTTTTGCACATGACATTTATCCAAGCATCTCAGATTACTTTCTGAAGACATTTCTAGGTGTGCAACTGCTGGATTAAAATGTGTGAAAAACACTTTTGCTTTTGGGGTTTGTTGTTTCAGTCTTACTCTTGAAAATTCTGTACAATTTATACCCTAATAATCAGTGTTTAAGAATACTCATTTTCCCACACTCTTGGCTTTCAAGGTTGACTATCACCACACCTACATATAATCATGATTTTTGGACCCTTCTTTCTAATAGTTGTCTTTCATTTATCCGCCCATCCATCCATCCATCCATCCATCCGTCTGTCCCTCCGTCTGTCCGTCCGTTCATTCCTTTCTCAATGTATTGGCTGTACCTTCCAGAATAATATTAAAAAATAATGGTAATAGGTCACTTTTTCTTGTGCCTGACCTCAGTGGAAATATCTCTAGTGTTTCACCATTAAGTATGATGTTGATTATTAGAGAGATGTTTCGCATAATATGAATGTGTTGTGCTCTTCATTTTTCAAATATTAAAGCAGATTATGAAATACCTTCTGTCATATTCAAAGATAATTTCTCATCTCCTTTGATCAGTATGATTGAACTATAGTATTAATTTCCTAATATTAACCACTTTTTATTATTAGAACAAACTCTTCTTAGTCAACACTTAACAATTTTTAAAACACACCACTGCATATGATTTAAAGATTATGTTTACTTTATAAAATAAATGGAAATCTTCCTGGCTCTCCATTCACAGAAATACTCATCAGAAACATGTGAACAGGCACATGGTTGTGCTTTTTCCAAGTATTTCGAGTAAATGCATCAGGGTCTTATGTGACCTAGATGAATCGAAGGTGAAGCCTGTTAGATCCAGGTGGGGGTTGTGATTCGTGCTGAAAAAAGGTCTCATTCAATTTGATTTCTGCTCCTGTTAAATGCTTACCAGTCAGTGGCAAAATACAAACAAAAACACTCATTCCATTCCACGAGCAGGCTTGGCCTAGCCACCTCTGCACTCCCAGGAGGTCTGGTACATAGTAGGTACTTTAAAAAAGTCAATCCAGGCCGGGCGCGTTGCCTCACACTTGTAATCCCAGCACTGGGAGGCTGAGGCGGGAAGATCATGAGGTCAGGAGTTCAAGACCAGCCTGGCCAACATGGTGAAACCCTGTCTCTACCAAAAATACAAAAATTAGCCGGGCGTGGTGGCGCATGTCTGTAATCCCAGCTACTTGGGAGACTGAGGCAGGAGAATTGCTTAAACCTGGGAGGCGGAGGTTGCAGTGAACTGAGATCGCACCATTTCACTCCAGCCTGGGCAACAAGAGCAAGACTCTGTCCCCACTACCCCCTGCCCCCTGCCAAAAAAAAAAAAAAAAAAAGAAGTTAATCCAAAGAACTGCAAACTGTGAATTCTGTGGGGTGGGGGCAGCATGTATGTAAGTCAGGTCCATGCGGCCAAACACATCCCTAGCATAAGGTAAATGTACCTGATAGCAGTAACTTTAACATACCCTGAGGACGACACTGTATGGCAGACGCACCTGAATGTGTGTTCCCAGCTAGGGAATCTGGCATTGGCCAACTCAGAGATTTCTTCCTCGTCTATAAGGAACATCTGAGTCCCCGGCCTGGTCCATGGAACATGAGCGGTCCAGGGAATTGAGGCCCTGAGTTTGGGGGTTAAATGAAGTTTGCAGGTGGAGGTCATTAAGGGGAGGGTGTTAAGTGAAAATGCTATATTTACTGCATGCTGTTTGCAAGAGGTTGCAGTTTTCCTGCCCAGTCAACTGCTGTTTGGCTATGTGGTTATGTTGTCCAGCCCACCACCACGGGGCCATTTCTGTGTATAAGGAGGTTTTCCTGTCCAACCCTATTGAGGTTAATAGGGGTTCGGCACAACACAGAGCACGTATGACCTGCCTCCACCCACTTCTTCCTTCCTAGTGTAGCCAGGTGATACTGAGGGTAGAAAGCCCCAAAGGTCGAAGATTACTCTGAGGCCTGAGGGCACTGATGGAATTGGGAGAGAAGGAAAGAGGGAAATGGGTTATGAGCTGATTCTGTGTAAAGACACTCTGGTACGTTTTTACCTCTCCAAGTCACCATAAAGTTATTGAGTCCTCAGTGAGACAGGCCTGTCAGCTCCTTCGAAGAAATCAACCTCCTTTCTTTACCTTAGGGATGCCCTGGTTTGCCTGAAGTCTTCTTTGAGGACCTTGTGTTTAGAGCTGGTTCCAAGTGTGCTGAAGGTAGCAGATATGGGCCATTTTCTCATTTGGCAAATATCTATGGTGGTGCCAGTGCCTAGCTTCATGGCTTGGGACAGAGGAGGTGTCTAATAAGAGATGTTGAAAGGATGAGTGGATGGGAGTTTACTCTGCTTCAGGCAGTGGGCCAGTGAACAACAGTGCAGGTCAAGAAGAACAAGAGGAATGTGTTTCTCTAAGTGTGTACTATGGGGAAGTTGCTAAAAGTGCAAATTCCTGGGCTCCATACAGACTTCCAGTGTCAGAATCTCTATAGGAGAGACCCAGTTATAGGCATTTTATAACAAGCTCCCCCCGAGGTTCTAAGGCACATTTCAATTTGAGACCTATGCTCTGGGTGATCATTCTTAATGAGACTGTATTGTGAAAAGCTTCCTTCTCCACAGCCCACTCATTAACAAGCACACACCTATTTGCCTGCCTCTTCTTCGTGGCAGAGCAGGGTTAACACATTCAAGACAAGAAGCGCAGAGGGAGGAGGCAAGGGGATTTGTCGGAGGTGGCTTTATTCAAACCATAAAGATGAGTTATAATTTGGAATTGTAATTACCCAAGCAGCTATTGGGGAAAGAGTAAAGCATGACATGGGCAATCCAGAGCTTGCAGAGCTTGACAAGCAAGATGACCCTGGGAACAGAAGAACCACTGAGGAAGGAGCAGCCCCTATAGGAAGGTAAGTGGATTTGCTGAGTGCCACTGTGCGTGTGTCATGTATGTATGTTCTCCTCTCTGCATCCTCACAACAACCTTCAGAAGGGTAGGCCACTGTCTTAGGTTAGTTTTGCCCCAGAAGCAGACCCTAAGCAAAGACGTCAGCTCTAGAATTATGTGGGAGGTGATAGTAGAGGAGTGGGGAAGTGAATCAAGAAAACTAAGATAGCCAATAAAGGGGTGCTAGCAAGCCAGCTCTCTTAGTCTGTTCTGGCCACTATAACAAAGTACCATAGACTTGGTGGCTTATAAACAACAGAAATCTATATTACACAGTCATGGAGGCTGGAAGTCCAAGATCAGGGACTGGTCGGGTTCTAGCCAGGGCCCTCTTCTAGGTTTCCGCCTGCCAACTTCTTGTCCTGTTCTCACATGGTGGAAGAGCTAAAGAGCTCTTTGGGGTCTTTTAAGAGTACACTCATAAAAGTGTGAGTACACTCATCTCATTCATGAGGGCTCCATCCTCATGACCTAGTCACCTCCCAAAGGCTCCATCTCCTCACACCACCACATTGGGGGTTTGAATTTCAACATGTGGAATTTGCAGGACACAAGCATTTGGTCCTTAACATCACTGACCACCATGGGATCTTATTCTCATGAGAGAAACTGGTAGCCAGTGTAGAACACATGTCTCAGAGTTATCCCACCTGTAGGGCAAGACAGTTGGGATATGTATACACCAGCTTCCATCAGTCTGTGGTTGGGAGCTGCCCCCAGCAGGCACTTCCAACCTGCCACACAAAGTGGGCTCTGGTGGCCAAAGAAGGCTGGTAGGTAAAGAAATGCAGGTGCTGGCAGTGGGAGGTCAGCTGGCATGCACTGAAGTGGTAAGTCAAGGACATGTGGGTGAGACACCCACAGCATCTGCTACAGCCTTTTTCTGTGAGCTCTTGAGGGAGGACTTTTGTCTTGTTCTTTGCATTCATAGCACTCATCGCATACTCAGATGCTCCACTGAAATAGTGAAAGCAAATCCAGGAGCTAGAGGCTAACTATAATCCAATGTCCAAGAACTATATCTGCATTAAGAATAAAGGCTGGGCTGGGCGCAGCGCAGTGGCTCACAGCCTGTAATCCCAGCACTTTGGGAGGCTGAGGCAGGAGGATTGCTTGAGTCCAAGACTTTGAGACCAGCCTGGGCAATGAAGTGAGACCCCATCTCTACAAAAAAATTTTTAAAAATTAGCAGGTCATGGTGGTGTTCACCTGTGGCCTCAGGTACTTGAGAGGCTGAGGTGGGAGGATCACTTGAACTCAGGAAGTGGAGGTTGCAGTGAGCCAAGATCGCACCACTGTACTTCAGCCTGGGTGACAGAGCAAGACCCTGTCTCAAAAAAAAAAAAAAAAAAAAAAAAGATTAAAGGTCGATAGGCACATGGAGGAGACAATAATTAATTCTTCCAAGGGAGGGTAGCGTAGGAGGTGGCCAGTTGCCTCGTGGGTATGGATGGACAGCACCATCCCTAGGCAGTCATCTTGTCCCTCATGCACTCATTGTCCTGGCTTTAATTTTGGAGCAGTTTATGCTTAGCTGAGGTTTCTTTTTTGAAACTGAACTGCATCAGTGCTACAAAAACAAACCAAAACCAGCCTTGCAGAACATTAATTAAACATACGTGCCTCTGAGTTCTCCTCCAATTGTTGCTGCTCCGTGGGCACATGTGTTTATGGAAATAGAATCAGTGCGCACCCACCATTTCTCTTGCAGCTTACACTGACACTGAGTACGCACATTCCCAGCCCTGACTTTAATCCACACGCTGTAGGAGGAGCCCTTCAGAGGCATTCAGAGGGCTAGGGAAGCAGGGCACTGAGAACACCTTGTACACAGCACTCTCTCCCCGCCTGTCACTCTCTGTGGCTTCAAGGTTTTTGTTGCTTTGCCCATACTTAACATATTTTGAAATGATCTTTATTCATTCACCTACCTGTTGATAATCTTGCTTCTCTGCTCTGGAATGAAGGTACTGTAAGGACAGAGGACTTCTCTGCCTTGTTTGGCATCTGCCTCATACAGTTGGTGCAGGGCCTGGCACATAGTAGGTGCTAGGTAACTATCTGTTGAATGAATGAATGAATGAGTACACATATAAGATATAAGAGGGTCGTTATTTTTTCCCTGAGCTGATATCCCTTGCTTAGCTAGTCTCCTATGCAGAAGCATTTGGCATGTTTCCAACTTTCCTTGCTCAAATGGTGCTCTCTGTACAGGATATTTTGTTCTTCCTTATTACTTCCTTGGGATGTAATTCCTGAAGTGGAATTACAGGGCCAGAGGGCCTATCTCTGTTTTATCCAGTAGAACTTTCTGCACTGATGGAAATGTTCTTATCTGTGCTGTCCAGCACAGCAGCTACTAGCCACATGTAGCTATTAAGTACTTGAAATGGGGCAAGTGTGCCTGATAAATTGAATTTTTAATTTTTTAAAATTTTGGATAATTTAAGTAGCCACACCTGATCAGTGGGCGTCATATTGCACACTGCAGCTATACACCATTTTAAACCCTTGCTCTGCATTTCCAGGGCACCCTCCTCAAAAATAGAACCCACTAGCTGTGCCACCAGCACAGCCCACGTGTACCCAGTTCCCTACATCTGCCAACAAGGAGTTTTTATGATTCTTCCTAAGCCATGACAGAAGGGATGGGGACATTGTCACATTCCTGCATTCTGGAGGCACCTACTGAAGACTCTCCAAGGGTCTCCAAGGGTCAGGTGTGCTAGGAGGGAGAATTCAGGAATGATCCTCCATCCCGGTTGCATGCAGCTTATTGATTGGTATGTGTTCCTTCTGGGAATCAGGCGACAGATGCCTAAGAGGCCTAATCAGCCCATGCTGAGAGTGACAAGCTGGGCTTAGGGATCTGTGTGTGAGCGCAATGAACTCTGGGGCTGTGTTTTCCACACCACTAATGTAGTCATGTGGTCAAAGGAGGATTTGGAGCCACTTCTGCGGGAGGCAGGCAGTCAGGGGTATGGTTGCCATTTTGGAATTTCTGGAACGTTCTAAGGATGTGAGGATTTCACATGGCAACATATGCAAGCCTGTGAGTGACTCAGCATCCAGAATGGTTATCCTGCCTGCTATACCCTGCCAGATCCAACACATTCAGGGCTTAAAGGAATGTGGCCCTCATGGGCACAGTATCCAGAGGCTGAGCGAGTTTCTCTGTGTATATTTTCCCAGCGTGTAGTGGGACTTCTGCCAGCTCTGCTTCAACCTCTCGAGGTTCACACCTTTGTGCCACACAACCGAGCACCTACCGTGTCATAGATACTTTATAAATCTTTGTGGAACACATACCCCCAAAGTATGTGCAACTATTATAGATCAGTAAGAAAAAAAATGTGGAGAAGGTCTATGGTGTTTGATATTTTGTGGGGGTCCTGGTCTCATTTGAGAGCCTGATGAAAGCTATGGACACTTTCTCCCCCACCCTTCACCCCTGCCCCTCCAAAATGCTTGAGTGCCCAGTCACGCAGAATTTTGCCTCAGATTTCAGGAGTAGAAGAGTCATCCTTGAACTCCTAGGGGCCCATGGGTTCTTCTTGAGAAAGCCTGGGCTGTGGGTGGGTCTCTTCCAGCTTTGCCTCTTCCAGCTTCTGGGGCCACTGGCATTGGTCCACTTTCTGCCTCCACGGTCACACTGCCTCCTCTCTTGTCTCTCAAATCTCCCTCTGCTTTTCTTTTTCTTTCTTTTCTTTTTTGTTTTGAGATGGAGTCTCACTCTGTTGCCTAGGCTGGAGTGCAGTGGCGTGATCTCGGCTCACTGCAACCTCCGCCTCCTGAGTTCAAGAGATTATCCTACTTCAGCCTCCCTAGTAGCTGGGATTACAGGTGTGCGCCACCACACCTAGCTAATTTTTGTATTTGTTTTTTAGTAAAGATGGGGTTTCACCATGTTGGCCAGACTGGTCTCGAACTCTTGACCTCAGGTGCTCCACCTGCCTCAGCCTCCCAAAGTGCCGGAATCACAGGTGTGAGCCACCACACCTGGGTGGAGCCATCATGCCCAGTCTGCTTTTCTTTTACAAAGATACTTGCCATTGGATTTGAGCCCCACCTGGGTAATCTCAAAATCTTTAATTTAATTAATTATATGCACAAAGACCCTCTCCCAGAATAAGGTCACATTCACACGTTCTGGGGATTAGGATGTGGACATATCTTTTTGCAAGGCCACCCTTCAACCTATAGGTATTGGGGGCGGGGGTTGTTTGCTATTTCTTGACCTTGAGTCACCTTCAAACAGCTCTTGATCAAAGCTGCTAAGTCTCAACAAGAGAGACTGATTTGCATTTTGCCTGTTTTTCTCTGGTCTCAGTCGGTCTCTCCTGAAGATATTCTCTAACGGGGAGACCATTTGAAGGTGACCCAGAGACCCTGAGCTGGGCCCAGATCAGCTCTAAGATGATACAACCAGGGCCCGAGGCATCGAGTCACCCCTGTATCTCTGATCCTGCCCTGGGTTACAGTCACTGGGAACACTCTATGTGATGTTCTTTTTCAGGAAACGAGAAGGACTGAGTGGGGAGGGGGTTTCACACTGCACCCTTTTTTCATGCATTGACAGATAGTGGGAGAGATCACCTATAAGCCATTCTACTGAGAATGGATAGTTTGCAAGTCATGCCTTTTCGGGCCCCAGAAACAAGTTTGCCTTTCAAAAATGGTCTTCCATCCCCTTGCAGAAGCTTGCAGGATGGATTCTTTCAGGTGGCGTGTGGTGTTTAACTCCGGTGGAGCTGTGTGTGAGTACAACTGGTTACCTGGTTTGCTGCTGTCTGAGCCTACCAGAAACCTGTGTGCTGCAGCCTTGAGAGGCGTTAGAATATTCTTTACATGTTCGATACCTTATCCTCAGGAAATGCAAATATCTGTGCTTTCTGGAAACACATCTTCTGGCAGATAAAAGGCATCAGCTGTCTGAAAACTTCTCCCTTTCTCTTCTTAACCAATAAATTGCTGTTCTTGCCCTCACTACCCCCCCTCGAGTTCTTGGAGCCATTCAATTTAACATCCCCAAAGTTTGCACTGAAGATGTGATGCAAGGACGCATTAGCACCAGATCCTTCTTAGCAATTATGCTGATTGAAAAATAAATTCTCGTTTCAGAAGGCTACAGCTGCTTGTCTCCTGGGGGGCAGTTGCTCCAGGTGCAATAAATTTGAATGCCAAGCAATTACACGACCATTCAAAAAATTATTATTTAATATCTCTTTAGCTGAAGAAAACACTCCGCTTGTGCCAATATTAGGCAATTAGCAAATGGTAACGTGTTCTGCAAACGTAAGACTTCACCCCTTTTATTTTATTATTGTGGTTGTTAACAGCCATGGAAGTGTGGCTACCATTTGTCTCTTGAAGAACAAACAGTTTGTTTGTTGTTTGAGCATAAAGACAGTCACCCACACACATGAAGTGCTAATAATCACGCGTCTTTAATAGTGCTGTAATTTGTAGATAACAGCACTTCGGTTGTCTGTTTTTTTTTCTTCTTCTGGAATTTAACCTTAGCCAGACATGCCTGGCTTAATGATAAGGTTGGCCGTTCGGTTTGACGGGAGCTGGGTCTGAACTTTAGCTGTGGGAGTGTTTGGAATAGGAAGGAAGCACTCAGACCAATCAATTAGCCCCTCACTTCTTGACTCAGGCCTCTTGCTCCAGGGCAGGCATCTACAGGTCAGGAATCTTACCTCTACCTGGCTTGGTTGCTGCCTAGAATTCGCAGGCCACCCATTTCCTTACAGTGAGCCCATGTGGATACCCAGCCCATCTGTAGGGCAGGGCTCCAGTGCATCTTGGGAACCACATAGGTAGGGCTGAGGCTCCACCTAATGACCCCACCTCTCCTTCCCCACTGCCCTCCCCAGCTTCCCTCTTTTCTCCCGGCCCAGCACAGAGACCTCCTTCCTGTCTCCCCTTTCACTCTGACCTCTATGGCTCATCTGCACACAGTAACCAGAACAGGCTTTTTCTTTTAGTGATTGACATATGAAAAACTGCATGTATTTAACATATATATCTCAATGAGTTTGGGGATAAGAATGTACCTGTGAAATCATTACCACCATCAAGGCTACAAACATATCCATCCCCTCTCAAATTTTCTTCCCACTTCCTTTATTATTATTTCTATTGGGTTTTGTTTTGTTTTGTTGCATACTTAAAATTTGCTAACAGAGTGAGCTTTTAAAATGTCAACCTGCTGGTATTAATTCCCTGCTGCTTTACTCATCAGTGGCTTCCCGTTGTGCCTAGAATAAAATATAAATGTCTTCATGTGACTTGTTGGATGGCCTGATATTTAGCTGGTATTCATTAGCAAGGCTACACTGGTTATTAGAAGTCTTGTCTGGTTTATCACCTGGGAATACCTCCCCCCACCGCTCCTTACAATCCAGCAGCGAAGGGTTCACCACTGACACACATGGGCCTGAAGCCCACTTCATCACTGCAGTCAGCATCCACCCTGAGCCTGTGTGGGTCCATGACATAGACTGCCTGGCTTGTAAGGCTTACAAGGTTCTGTGGGTTCGGTGTTATCTGCTTCCCTCTCCAGGTTCACACCTTTGTGCCCTCCTTACAGCCACAGGGACCTTCTTTCAGTTCCCCAGACACCCCAAGCTCGCACCAACTTCTCAGGGCATCTGACCATGCTGCTGCTTCTGTCTGGAAGGTTCTAACCTCCAAGCTCTTCTCAGGGCTGACTCTTCTTGTCCTTCCCACTTCAGAAGGGCGCCTACCTCCTCAAAGAAGCCTTACCCTGCCTCTTCGCTAGGGCCCCTCCCTTATTCTCTCTCTCGGCTCCTTCTTTATTTCCTTCAAAGAAGTTAGCCCAGCCTTGGACCAGTACCAGGAACCTATGTGTCATATGGTAATTATTCTGGGATGGAAGAAGGAAAGAAGGGAGGCAGGGAAAGGAAAGAGAAGAAGAAAAAGTGAAAGTGAGTGGAAGGGGTGAGGCCCCACCATGTGACAAAAAAGATAACAGCTGCATGAATGACTGCCTGAGCCAAGGGCATGAAATATATAATCTTTACATTCTCACAATAAGCTTAGCGTTTCTCCCATTTTACAGATGAGGAATATGAGGCTCCAGTTGGAAGTGACTTGCTCAGATCACACAGGTAGGCAGAGTTGAGGCTAGGGTTCAGTCCTCAACGTAGCCGACTAGTTGAAATGCCTGAGCCCGGTGCTGGAGGAGGCAGACCCAGCCTCAGCTTCGGTGGGGATGGTAGGCTAGTGATTCTTGAAATCTTAGAGTGCCTGAGAATTACCTGGGGATCACATGGCCACACGCACACGGATATTCATTGCAGCGCTATTCACGATAGCAAAGACATGGAATCAACCCAAATGCCCATCAATGATTGACTGGATAAAGAAAATGTGGTACATATACACCATGGAATACTATGCAGCCACAAAAAGGAATGAGATCATGTCCTTTGCAGGGACATGGAAGGAGCTGGAAGCCATTATCCTTAGCAAACTAACACAGGAACAGAAAACCAAACACTGCATATCCTCACTTATAAGTGGAAGCTGAAGAATGAGAACACATGGACACAAGGAGGGGATCAACACACACTGAGGCCTATTGGGGAATGTGGTGTGGGGAGGAGAGCATCAGGAAAAATAGCTGATGCATGATGGGCTTAATACCTAGGTGATGGGTTGATAGGTGTAGCAAACCACCATGCCACACGTTTACCTATGGAACAAACCTGCACATCCTGCATATGTACCCCAGATCTTAAAATAAAAATTAAAACTTAAAAAAAAGAGAGTTACGTGGGGGGTCCAGACACAGTGACTCACACCTAAAATCCTAGCACTTTGGGAGACCAAGGTAGAAGGATCACTTGAGCCCAGCAGTTCAAGAGCAGCCTGGGCAATATAGGGAGAATTTGTCTCTACAAAAAAAAAAAAAAAAAAATTGCAGGGTGTGGGGGTACACATCTATAGTCTCAGCTACTTGGGAGGCTGAAGTGGGAGGATTGCTTGAGCCCGGGAGGTTGAGGCTGCAGTGAGCCATGATTACACCACTATACTCCAGCCTAAGAGACAGAGTTAGACCCTGTCTCAGAGAAAAAAAAAAAAAAAAAAGTGTCATCTGGGATCTGGGGTATGTGCTTAGAATGCAGAATTCTGATTTCATCCCCAGAGATGTGATTTTAGTAAGTCTGGCATGCAGCCCTGGAATCAATGTTTTTTAAACACCCTAGGTCTACACTGTGAGAAACACTTTCCTTTTCTTATTCTCGAGGGCAGTGACGAGTCTCTGCATTTCTGGGGCCTAGCACAGGGTGCGTAGCTGGTACTCAGTAAACATGAGCTAAATGCATAGATGAGTGAGTGAGTGGATGAATGTTTTTACTTTGAATCTTTTTTTCAATTAAGCAAGAAGTTTTCAGAGTAATTCGGGTCCTGTTAGAATTTTTAATAGAGTATAGGCTCAAATAACTTTCCTCCTTTCAAGGATGTAACCTAATTTGTGTCTGAAAAGTAGAGAAGATTGTAGATTTCATTTCCTTTTTTTGCCTGTTGGAAGCTGAACATTTTTTCGTTTGTTTAATTGTGTACTGCAAAATGTGGAAGATTGATGTCTCTGGATAACATTTATTTGACTGAATATCTTGACATCGGATGGCTTTTCCTCACCAGGCTCCAAAATGTTAGGAAACAGAGATGTAAATAAAGAGGCTTGTGGGACTTTTTTCTTTCCTCCATTTTCCCTTTCTTTCTTTCCCTTCCAGTTATAATGGTTCCAGGATTAGCAGTAAGGGACTCCTGAAAAGCTTAAAGCATGAAAATCCTGTTAGATAATTGTGCTTCCTGGAGGCCCAGGAGGACTCTTGAATAAGGAGCTTTGAGGAGGAAAGGGGCATGTGGGGAGACTTGGCCTGCTTGCCCTCCTAGAATCTTCTTTCCTAGACTTGTCCTGCTCCATTCCCAGGGCAGCTGTCTTAGTCCACTCAGACTGCTGTAACAAAATAGCGTAAACTGGGTGGCTTAGAAACAATGTTTATGTCTCATAATTCTGACGTCCAGGATCAAGGCACCAGCAGATTCAGTGTCTGGTGAGGGCCGGCTTCCTGGTCCACAGAGGGCACCGTTTTGCTGTGCCTCCTATGGTGGAAAGGGCAAGGGGTCTCTTTCAGTCCTATTTTATAACAGCACTAATCCCATTCACGAGGGCTCCATCCTCATGACCTAATCACCTCCCAAAGGGCCCCATCTCCTAACACCATCATTTTGGGGTTAGGATTTCAACATAGGAATCTGGGGGTGGGGGCGGGACACGACATTTATAGGCTAGCAGCAGCCACGTTCTATTAAAAATCTGTAAGGGAGCGGGATGCATTTGCTCAGAAGGAATTGCAGATAATGAAATGGCATGGCCTGTTTTTCTAGCTTTTTTAAGAGCAAAGGGGCCAGGAGTGGTGGCTCACGCCTGTAATCCCAGCACTTTGGGGCGGTCCCTGAGGGAGGCTGACAGCTGAGGCAGCACAGCCAGCTGCTGGATAAGTACCTCCATTGTTTTGAAGGCAACCTTGGTAGCACATGACCTTGTCCACCAGACCTAAAAGGGCAGGAGAGCAAGCCAGGTGGACTTCTGAAGGAAGAATATTCTAAGCAGAGAGAACAGCAGTGCAAAGGTCCTGAGGTAGGCATGTGGCAGTAGTTTAAAGAACAGCAGGGACAGCAGTATGGCAGAGCAAATGTGGGGAGGGGAGTAGGAGATACAGTCAGAGAAGTATTAAAGTCTGGATTGCAAAGAGTCTGTAGTGCCTTGAAAAAACTTTGGCTTTTCTCTCTGAGCATTGTGTTTGGAATAGATGCTCAGCATCTAAGGCCCACGTTCATAATCCAAGCTATAGTCTGTGCCAATAGGTCTGAGAGGAGGTGGTGGAGACCCCAACAGGGCAGAGAGCACAGCGTGGGGAGCCTGGTGGGGACCCTGGATGGCTGGATCCAGTCTCCTGCTCTTGGAAAAGACTGACTCTTCATGTCCCTGTGAAATGTAGGTGCTCCACTAGGTGCTGAGACAGACTCAAGACCAAAGGCCCTGTGAACCCTTGCCTCACAGACAGGGCCACCCAGATGGGGATGGGGATCAGGTAGAAACACAGAGATGAACAGAGCCTCAGCCTTGAGTCTCCAGACCTGGAAAGGAACGGAAGCTCCCCCACCATGCAGTTCTGGTCACTAGAGAGTGGGTGGAATGGCCAGCCACAGCCTGATTGGCTCAGGAAACCTAGGAGTTGGGATAAGAAAGCTGGCGAAGGTCAGGGTCCTGCAGAGAGAAGCTGGAACAGTAGAGCATAGCGATGAGGTGTGCTGCCAGTCCCCTACCCAGGGTTTATCTTCACTTTCTACAGCATAGCCGAGGCGCGTAGCTTTCTAAGCTGTACATTGGGATATAAATTAGAACCCAGGCTACACAGAGAAGGGACAGTGAAAAAAGCCACAGTCCATTGACCACCCACTGTATGGCAGGCCTGGCTAGGCTTATTAGGGACTCTGACCTGTTTAACCCTATGACCAGCACCTAACTGTGCCCAGTGGCCAGCCCAGTGGCTATTAGCATAGACTAGATGCTGAAAAAAGATTGTTGAATTTATGAATAAATAATAAATAAATAAACAAATGAACAGAATGCTCTCCAAGGTAGACCTGTTATTAGTCCTGTTTTATGTCTGAGTAAACTGAGATCAAGGGAAGCTGGTAACTTGCTGTAGAAACCACACATGAGTAGTCATAAGGGAGGTGGAGTCCCAAACCCAGGTCTGCTCGAGATGAAATTAACCATGTCTTCAACATCCATACTCACTGATGTGCCCCAAATGTTTATTCATTTGAATAAACTTCAGAAATACGCACTCAACCTTTTGGGGAAAAGGAAGATTTTTATCGCTAGTGTGGAAATGGGATTTGTTTCTAATGGAGCAGTTAAGGTCGGGCCCCCTGTGAGGCCTAGGGAGGTGCTACTAGTGGGAATGAGTGGGAGCAAAGCCCCCTCAGAGGCTGGGAGGGGAGGAGTACCACAGAGTGCTCCAGAGAAAAGGAAGACGGACAGGCCTGTGATGTGTGGGGCCGGTCAGGAGAGCTCCACACGGAGCTGGCTGAGGCAGGGCTGCAGCCCTAGAAATCAGCATTGCTGACCGCTATGCCTCTGATCACAGCTCTCCCCTCAGCCTGGAACCCCATCTTCCTTAAATTAGCTCTGCTGCTGCTGCTAATTCCACGGCTGAAGCTCAGGTCTCTACGCAGATCTTTCAGTGGACAGGCGCTGATTGTCATCATGTGTTAAGTCTAGTCCTACTCACTCCGGCCATCAACCCGCAAGCAGTTAGCAAAACCTCCATCCCAAGGCACTGAGCTAGGCCCTGAGAATTCAAGGATAAATAAGACAGTTCCTTGGCCTCACGCAGTTTACAGTCTAAATTCATTCACTTAATAGGCATTTTTTGCACACCTACCGTATGCCACGCATACTGCATGAGCCATTAAAGATATGAAAATGAGTAATGCAGAAATAGCGCCAGCAAGAAACTCATACATTAGCATTTAGTCACTGATTTATTCACTTATTAAACAGCTATTGAGCACCTCCTGTGAGCCATGCCAAGGAGTGGGTGCCCAGAGACACCTCTAATGTATTAATACAAGCAGCACTGACAGAAGAAGGAGAGCTCAGGGCATCTCAGAGAAGAGAACACTGAAAGTTTCAGCAAAGAGAGATGGATGGTTTATAGGCTTTCTGTTGCTGCTGTAACAATTATCACAAGTTTATTATTTTACAGTTCTAGAGGTCAGAAGCCCTAAAATCAAGGTGTCAGTAGAAAGTCAGCTGCACTTCTTCTGGAGGCTTAGAGGAGAATCCACTTCCTTGTCTTTTCAGAGGCCACTTAGATTCCTTGGCTTATGGCCTCTTCCTCCATCTTTAAGGCCAGGAGCAAACATCTCCAAATCTCCCTCTCCCTCTCCCTCTTCCCCTCCCCTATCCCCTCCCCCTGTCTTCCCATCTCCTCTGTCTCTGACCCTCTTGTCTCCCTTTTATAGGGACCCTTGTAATTACATTGGCCCATCTAGATGATCCAGAATCATCTCCGCATCTCAATGTTCTCAACCTAGTCACATCTGCAACCCCCCTTTGCCCTGTAAGGTCACACATTCACAGGTTCTGGGAATTTGAGTGTAGCATCTTTGGGGGGCCCTTACTCTGTCTACCACAGTGGGAAGGCACTCAGGCAGGGGAAACTGCTTCAGCGAAGGCATAGTAAACACGGCACTGAGTGCACGGGAAACAGCTGGAGCCTTCCGGATCTCCTAGACGATGTGGGCAGCTTCTAGAAAGGAGGGGCTGGGAGCTAGTCTGGGTAGAACAAGGCCAGCGGCTTATTCCAAAGCTACCATGTCAGTTAACAGTCATGCTGTCTTTACTCATGTGGCATGTTTATCTGTGGTGGCTTGTTGAAGGGGGTGATGGTTTAGAGACTGGGAGGGCCTAACTCCATGCAGATGGAAAGGGGGACCAGGCACATTTTGGGTCAGGTTTTATAAATTACAGAGATTGAAAATTCAGTGTGCCCTGCAGTGTTGGGAAGTGAAACACCAACACACTTAAGGACCAGGGTCACTTTCTCCCCTGTGTCCCTCCTGTGGGGCAAGGAAGCGAGCCCTAGGTGACCAAAAGGAACTCGGAGCAGCTCTTGGATATGTCCTGGGGTCAGTAGAGCTTCACCCCAGGGTCTAGCTGCCTCTGCATCCATCCCCAGAGTGACTCCTGCCAGCAAAGTCCTTAATCCCAGAGAAAAGAATCATCACAGTGGAGTATGTGGTAGACACAGGTGGACACGAAGAGGAGGGACTCAAATTCTGAAGATTTTCAGATCCCAGCTGTCTTGCTGGCATGCTGTGTGGCAAGTGCCTGTGGCATGCTTGTGGCAAGTGACTCTGGGCGAGTCACTTAACCTCTCCGAGCTTCAGTTTTCTCATCTGGAAAGTGTGAAGAATAATTTCTATTCTAGGGGGCTAGTGGAAAGATTGAATGATGCTTTCCAAGTAAGAATGTTATCATTTTAAAAGGGTGGGATTTTAAGAAGGATATTCTCATTCTTTGAAAACTGGTCACCCACTTAGGATCTCATAGCCCCTCTCAGTTAACCAGGACACTTTTCCAGAGCAGTTGGTTCCAGAACACTGTGGGGGACCAGAGGGTGCAGTTCCAGGCATCTGCTTGCTGGTGAAATAGAACAGGCAGAGGCTATGAGGTTGACTTTTTTTTTTTTTTTTTAGATGGAGTTTTCACTCTTGTTGCCCAGGCTGGAGTGCAATGGAGCAATCTCGGCTCAATACAACCTCCGCCTCCTGGGATCAAGCAATTTTCCTGCCTCAGCCTCCCAAGTAGCTGGGATTATAGGCATGCACCACCATGCCAGGCTAATTTTTTGTATTTAGTAGAGACGGGGTTTCACCATGTTGGTCAGGCTAGTCTCGAACTCCTGACCTCAGGTGATCCACACACCTCAACCTCCCAAAGTGCTGGGATTACAGGCTTGAGCTACTGCGCCCAGCCAATTGACTTTTTAAACCTCCTGTCCCCCTCCCAGCCCTGCCTGGTTTTTCATGTTGGTGGTTACCTGAGAATCCAGATCCGCCAAACCCACACCCCAAGCTGGTGGTTGGGAGGTGCGGGCAGTGAGAAAGTGAAACATGTTCTTGCCTGCAACTGGGATGTTTCAAGCAGCTTTGCCATATTTGAAATTCAAATAGCTGCAGTGCTTCCCGGCGCTGTATTAGTTTTTGCAATTACCAGGTAGAACAACCTACAACAGAACGCACAGGTCAACCCATGTAATAGTTTTCTCCACATGAATTATGGAGCCCACCCTCCCCTACTTTGCTAAGAGAGAAATCAGAGGTGCCAAGAACAGCCTCTTCATGAAGACCTCCTGCAAGCTAAATATATACTTTTGAAATCGCTAAGAAAGAACTTGAGCTTCAACCTCTGAGCCCCCTCTGGGGAGGCCCTGCAGTATTGGACCTGGGAGGTCCCAGGAGCCCTTGCGACTCAGGGTGTTTTACTCTCCTTCCAAATATTTACGAAGGAGTTGCATGGGCCAAGATGCTAAGCTGGGCTAAGCATGGGCTAAAGACTTTTCCATAATTGTCTTAAGTGAATGTCAGAGCAACCTTGTGAAAGTAAGTTCTGTAATCCCCATTTTAGAGATTAGAAGAATGAGGCCCAGATGGAAATGGGAATTAGACTGATCTGAGTTGATCAGATGATCAGTTGATCATCTCCCAAACTAGGCTCCATCATTTAAGACAGGATTGCACAAAATACTGTTCCTCTCAGCTTTGGTTTATTCACCTGCAAAAAATGAGGATCTTTCAAGGACTTTAAAGGATGCTAGGAGGAGTAAGTTAAGGTGTGTAATTATGGTGCGCACTCCCAGAGCGGCAGCTGTGTTGAGCTGTGTTGCTTGAGTTGCCTGAGTCTTCGCTTCCAGGGTTGGAAGCCTTTGTCTTTGACCACTAATTCCATGCTCTGCCCACAGGGGGGCCCCACTCAGAGCCTGAGCTCTAACACTGACCCCTGTCCCTGAAAATGAAGTCCAGGAAGAACGGAAGGCAGTTCCCAAATAAATAAGAAGAGACAAGAATAAAAATAATTTAAACTTAAAATAAAACTCTAAATCAAGCCCAAGGCATGGTGTGCAAAGCACCCAGCATCAGCTACATTCAGGAAGAGCATTTAAGCCGGGGCAGAACCTGCATTTTATTTTCTTTCCCTTTCCTTTCCTTTCCTTTCCTTTCCTTTCCTTTCCTTTTTCCTTTCCTTTTTCCTTTCCTTTTTCCTTTCCTTTTTCCTTTCCTTTTTCCTTTCCTTTTTCCTTTCCTTTCCTTTCCTTTCCTTTCCTTTCTTCTTTCCAGGTGGAGTCTCACTCTGTCACCCAGGCTGGAGTGCAGTGGCACAATCTCAGCTCACTGCAAACTCCACCTCCCAGGTTCAAGCAATTCTCCTGCCTCAGCCTCCCAAGTAGCTGGGACTACAGGCACCCACCATGCCTGGCCTCAGGTGGTCTGCCCGCCTTGGCCTCCCAAAGTGCTGGGATTATAGGTGTGAGTCACCACGCCCAGCCCCAGAGCCTCTGTTTGTTCATTGTGGGGCTCAGGACCGCACAGAGTAGTGCTTGGTGATGAGTTCTGGAATGAATGAATGAATGAACGAACCCAAGCAGCATCTGGAAAAGCATGAGGGAGGCCATCATGAATGCAGGCGCAGTGCTGACAAGTAAGGGGCAGGAGGAAGCATAAAAGAAAGGCTTGGCTGGAACCACGTGACCTGGGGCCACTCTTATGTGGCCACTTGTTAATCATGTGGTCTTAGGTGAGGCAGCCATGTATCTGGGCCCTTCGGTTTCCCGCTTGTAAAACTGCAGCACTAGGGCAGGATACACTACAGAGCCTAGACCCAGCTGGGCTCCAGGAAGCCCAGGTAGCATCAGAGGCTGCTATTGGGACTTCTCCTCTCTGCAGATAGGATCGCTGTTCTTCATGCTGGTCTATTTCATATGTGTGTGAACAGGCTGGGCATGCTCTGATGAAGCAGACCTCCCAGCATCTAAACTGGCTATATCAACATCATGTCCTCAGATAGCACATGGGACAAGTGACAATGGATGCCCCAAAATTTAGAATTCTAAGACTCTTGCTTCTCCGTTTACTCCCTAAATTTTTCTTCCTGACTCGGGAGGCTCTGAGCTTCAGGAGGAAGTTTTCCCCGCCCCCATCTTCAGCTGTTTTGGAATCCCTCCAAGTATCATACTGTGTTGACCACCGAGCATAATAGCATCAACAATTACAGACTGTCTGTGTACCCTTAGCCACATCGCTTAAGTTTTCAGACCTCTGTTCTTGCATTTAGAAATGGGTAATGAAATACCCACTTTTTTTTTTAAGAGATGGGGTCTCACTCTTTGGTTCAGGCTGAAGTGCAGTGGTGTGATCATAGCTTACTGTAACCTTGAATTCCTGGGCTCAAACCTCCCACCTCAGCCTCCCAAGTAGCTTGGACCACAGGAGTACACCACTACACTAGCTAATTTTTTTTTCATAGAGAAGGAGTCTCAATTTGTTTCATCGCTCATCTGGAACTCCTGGCTTCAAGCAATCCTCCTGCCTCAGCCTCCCAAATTGCTGGGATTACAGGCATGAGCCATTGTGCCTGGCTGATGTACCCACTTCTGATGGAAGGACATGAGGTAAACTGAGATAATGAGTTTAGCACAGTGCCTGGTATGCAGCAGGTGCTCAAGGAATGCCAATGCTCTTCCTTTAATAAATCTTTGCTGTCCCAATGATTAATGTGTGGTAGCTGGAACTCCGAGTCATGAACAGCTCACAGAGACTGGTTGGAAATGATTGGAGGCATTTCTTGGTGGTTACTTGTCTTGTTCTTCCTTATGACTTTTTTCTCCCTTTTTTTCAAAAAAGAAAAAAAATAATAATCATTTTCTTCTCTTCCCTTAACAGGATGAAGGGAAATTCTAACTATGCCTCTGGGTTGATATTGTAGGGACAACGGAAAGCTTCCCCTTCACCCTTGGAAGGTCCACTAAAAGATCAGCTCACAAAAGGCAAACTAACTGGAGAAAAGATGTACAAATATATTTGATCATAGTTTTAGATGACATGGGAGCCTTCAGAATGAAGACTCAATCCCTCGATGGAGTACAGAAGCTTGTATACCATCTTGGGGTTGCAGAAAGAATGGGGGCTTGGGTCCTGGCAACACAGGTTATGGGAGCAGGGAGAAGAGAAATTTGATTCAGGGCAATACATGATTATTAGGGAGGATTCAGTGGACTTGAAGGACATTCAGTGGTCTAGAACAAGGTCTGTCTGTTGTCCACGTTTGTCGACAGACTCTAGTCCTCCTTCCTGTGATATGCTTTCAGTTCATGAAAGCCCAGGGAGGGAACTAGAGGTCATTGGTTTCTCTGGTTGGTCTGGACATTAGGCAAATAAGGCAACTTCAGCCCCTGCTTTGGGAGAGGTGGAGGACTGAGAGGGGGTGGGGAGGAAAAACAATTGTTCTCCTTTGCAGGTCTCTCTGGTCTTTGTGTAGTTAGGGGGAAAGTCTCTTCTGGCATATGTTGACCTCTAAGGGCCTTTAATTAAACATACTCATTATAGCAGGGAGCCATATTTTGGGATGAAGTTCTCTGTGCTCCTTCAATATGTATTTAAAAAGAAATGCATGTGAAGTATTTCTAAAGATTCTCAAGTCAAGGAATTCAGCATTAGAAATGGTGCCCTTTTGCAGCACATACAGATTCTGTACGGCGGCCCCTGTGATATTATGCAACCGCCATGTACAGCACGTTTGGCTTTGATTGGTTTGAAAGAAGTGACATTAAAGAGCAAAGAATATGGCACCATAGAGGATGGATTTTCTTCCTCTCACTCATGACTTAATCTGAGATGAGACTGGTTCACTTTGATAGCTCTTTTCACCCTCTTCTTTGCAAAAGGCAAGGTGGAAACCTCATTTCTCTCTTGGCTAGATGCTGCAACTCCAAAGGTGAATCTGTATGGAGAATGTTGAAGGTAGGGTTGTCTGAGCCACCCCGCCACACTCTGCTGCGTTACGCAGTACTGAGCCCTCCAGAGGGCTGCATGTAATGGATGGATGTGCTCCCTGGAGTGAATAAATAACTCTGTTCGCCTGGTCCCCTCTAATTCATCCTGTGCACAAGTGCCAGAACACGCCATCAAAAACAGACTATGTCTCACTTAAAATTCTCTGGAGGTTTCCCACTGACCTCATGGTAAAGTCTGAGCTCCTTAGCATTGCAGGCAAGGCCATTGGAATCTTACCCCTGCCTGGTTCCCCACCTGTGTCCCTCACGGCTCTCTCCACCCCCACCTTTCCTTCCCCCAGTTCTCCTGAACGGACAGCTGAACACATAGGCTCTTCCCTACCTCCCTGTTTTACACAGTCCCTCTGCTAGGATGCTTCTCCCCTTTCTGTTTAACTCCCCTTTGCCCTTCAAGACACATTGGAGAATATAACCATAATAATACTATAACAATAGCTAACAGGTGTTGAGTATTGTTTACTGCCAACCAGTGAGCTAAGCCCATTATGTACACTCACACCTGTGCGATAGTCACAGCCAAGCTGAGAGGGAAGCACTGTTATTATTAATCCCATCCTTCATTCCCCATTCTGCTAAAGATGTGCCTCTTTTGAGCTTCTGGAGCATGTATAGACTGGACCATAATTGTTGATTTACTTCTCTGCCTCTTGCACTAAACTGTGAGCTCGTTCATTCATTCATTTGGTCAGCAATTACTGAGCACTGACTATGTGCCAGACACTATGTTTAATGCTAGGGATAAGAGTGACCCAGACAGATGAAAAGATCTCTGCCCACATGAAACTTACAGTGTCTAGGGGGTAAGCCACGGAGGGGAGAGTCTTAAAAATTTAGAAAACCAGGCCGGACCCAGTGGCTCACACCTGTAACCCCAGGTCAAGGTGGGTGGATCACCTGAGGCCAGGAGTTGGTGATCAGTCTGGCCAACAAGATGAAACCCTGCCGCTACTGAAAATACAAAAACATTAGTCGGCGTGGTGATGGGCACCTGTAATCCCAGCTACTCAGGAGGCTGAGGCAGGAGAATCTCTCGAACCCGGGAGGTAGAGGTTGCAGTGAGCCAAGATCGCGCCACTGTACTCCAGCCTGGGCAACAAGAGTGAAACTCCGTCTCAAAAACAAAAACAAAAACAACAACAACAACAACAATTTAGAAAACCACATCAGTAAAACAATTACAAGTTGTAACAAGTGATGGGCAAAACCAAAACAAGATATAGAGAATAATGGGGTGCGGCTGAGACACCTTTTGACAGGGTGGTCAGGGAAGGCCTCTCTGAAGTTGTAGCATTTCTGGTAAGGACCAAAGGTAGAGAAAGGGTCAGCTATGGAACAGCAGAGAGAAAGGTCTAGGGAATCGCATGTGTGAGGACCCTCAGGCCGGAATGAACTTGCTGTACTTAAGGAACAAAGAGAAGGCCAGGCTGGCTGGATAATCAGGAGTTGGGGGAGAGCAGTGTAAGGTGAGGCCAGGGACCAGTCCTGAGGTTGGAAGCCAAGGTGAGGAGCTGGGGTTTTATCCTAAGAGCAACAGGAGATGATGGGAGGGTGCTACAGATTGAATGTTTGTCTTCCCCAACCCCTAAATTCGAATGTTGAAATTCTAACCCCCAAGGTGATGGTATTAAAAGGTGGGGCCTTTGGGGGCCTTTTGGGGGTGATGAAGTCATGAGGGTGGAGACCTCATGACTGGGATTCGTTCCCCTATAAAAGAGACCCCAGAGACCCAGCTAGCCCCTTCTACCATGTGAGAACACAGAAAGAAAGTGCCATCTATGGGCCAGGAAATGGGCCCTCGCCAGACACCAAATCCGCTGGTGCGTTGGTTTTGAACTTGCCAGCCTCCAGAACGGTGAGAAATAAATGTCTGCTGTTTATAAGCCACCCAGTCTATAGTATTTTGTCATATGAGCCTGAATGGACTAAGAGGGCTTTAAACAAGGGAGTAATATGATCACATTTTCATTTTAATTCCTCTGCTAAACCAGAAAATGGGATAAGGCAAGAATGGATGTGGGAAGAGCAGTGAAGAGGTTGTTGCAGCCCCCAGACAAGAAGGGATGGTGGCCTGGAAGGGCAAGGGTACCAATGAGAAGATGAGAAAAATGCACAGATTGGGGCGAAATTTTGACAGTAAAACCGTGGGAATTTGGTACTATTCTGCAGATAGGGGTGAGGAGGGGGAGGAATTGGATGACTCCTTGGTTTCCTGCTAGAGATTGGGAGGATGGGGCACTGTTTACTGAGGGGTGGAAATCCAGGAGTGAGAAGGAGAGGACTGGTTTAAGGGGAAATCAAGAATGCAGTTAGGGTCTGCAAACGTCTGAAGGTAGAGATCTTGTCTTATTCATTACATATACTCCCAGCACTTACCCTGTGCCTGGCACACAGTAGGTGCTCAATAAGTGCTTGTTGAATGAGTACATACCCACATCTACCTGATCAATGGGGATGCAGTGTTAGTCCCTGCTAATGCAGATCTTATCTGGGGATGCCCAGAAGATCCACACTTGAATAGACCCCAAGGAGGTGTCCATTATTCACAGGGCCCAGTGCAAAATTTGAAGGTGAGGCCCCTTGTTAAAAATCATTAAGGAATGTAAAGTGGTGACAGCAAATCATTAAACCAACCACGGGTGCTCTACACTGCACAGCTTGCACGACCATGAAGCTGGTTTTTCTCCTAAGTAGGAAGCTGACCTATTAAGGGTTAGCAGGGGTTCATCCAGGGTTTCTGAGATAAAGGCTGATGCAGAACTTTCCATAGAGTAGCAGAAGGGGACCAGATGTTCCAGGAGCCCAGCAGGGACAGGCTGCGTGCAGCTTGTGTGTCTTGGGGAGCAATTCAGCTGTGCATCTCTCCTTGATGTTGCATCCTTTCCACCTCTTTGGGCACACCCAGGTGCAGTGGGCATTGGCCAGATTGGAGGTGGGAAGGCAGGCCCTTGAGTGGGTGGGGTCCTTCCTGGGCAGCAGCAGGAGGTCCCTGCTCTAAACTGCAGACCCCAGGGCTGCATGCTGGGGGAGCTGCATGGTGCATTCCATTCCTTTCCTTTACTCCCTCTTTTCCCCTCATATTTGTACCTCTGTTAAATCAGGTTACTTTAAATTATAGAAAATAATAATAACAAATGGTGCTAATTACTCAGCCTTTGGTATGTGTCAAGGACTGTGCTGAATACCTTATTATCACAGTCATATTTAACCTTCACAACAACCCTTGAGGTTAAGCAGTATTCTCCATTCCCATTTAAGAGAGAAGAAAACTGAGGCTTAGCAAGATCAATCAAGTCACTTGTCCAAAGAGAAGAGACGTTGCTATTATGGATTTAGCAGCTGCTACACATTATCTCAAATTCTAGATTAGTACTTTCAGTTTATGGAAGAGGACAGTGGGGTCAGAGAGCCCAAGAATGTGGCCTGAGGTCACACAGCTAATGAGAGGCAGAGGATTTGAATCCCTGTCTCTTTGATTCTAGAGCTGTGGCATGGTGCCACATTGGTGGGGATAAATCTGCACCACTTAACTGTATGATCTTAGGCAAGTTTTCTAAAGAAATACTTTAACATCTGCATTTGTCTCCAAGCCCAAAGAGGGTTCAGGTCCATGGTTCTTTCATACCTCTGTGCTGTCGCCCATGCTGGTCTTTCTGCCTGGTGTGCCCTTTCTGCCTCTCAGTGGGGGATCCTACAAGATCCGGTTGTGATAGAATTTTTTTTTTGGTGTTGTTTCCCCTACAGGTAGTAAGCTCCTGAAGTATGTGAGCAGTGTCTCATTCACCACTGTTTCCTCCATGCCTATTCCAGTTCTCAGTAGAGAGTAGGTCCTGTGTCAGTTAGCTATTGCTGTGTAACAAACCACCCCAAAACTCAAAATGACTTAGACAATAAGCATTTATTAGTAGAATTCACAAGTCCAGGGGATAGCTCTATGGTTCTTCTGGTCTCAGCTGGGGCTTTTGCATGTATCTCCTAGGTCAGCTGTAGGTTGGGGAGTCAGCTCTATTTTCTGGGCTGGGCTGTCTCACAGGTTTAGGGTTAACTGGCTGCAGGCTGGTCTAGGATGGCCTCTGATGGTACAGATGGGCTTTCCTCCATTGTCTCTATAGCAGGCTAGCCCAGGCCTATTCACGTGGCCATGCTAGGGCACCCAGAGAGGGAGCAGAATTGAACAAGGTTTCTTTAGGTCTGGGCATAGCATTCAATCTGGTAGCACCATCACATCCACTGCACTTTCTTGGCCAAAGGAAGTCACAAAGTCCAGCTCAGAGTCAATGTGCAAGGGCACTTGGAAAGACTGTGGACAACAGAGGCATGAGAAATGGAATACAAATGCATCATAAATGTTTATTAATTAAATAAATGTGCATTTAACATGTGCCCATAACTACTATAAGCTTTTTCCATATTAACACATTTGATCCTGACAGCTACCCGCTGAAGGAGTTACTGTTTTATCCCATTTCACAGATGAGGAAACAGAAGCACAGAAAGGTTATGTAACTCAGGGGTCCCCAACCCCTGGGCCATGGACTTGTACTGGTCCGTGGCCTGTTAGGAACTGGGCCACATAGCAGGAAGTGAGTGGCAAGCAAGCAAGCAAAGCTTCATCTGTATTTATAGTCATTCCCCATTGCTTGCATTACCACCTAAGCTCTGTCTAAGCGGCAGCATTAGATTCTCATAGTGACACGAACCCTATTGTGAACTGTGCATGTGATGGATCTATGTCTTGTGCTCCTTATGAAAATCTAATGCCTGATGATCTGTCACTGTCTCCCATCACCCCCAGATGGGACCATCGAGTTGCAGGGAAACAAACTCTGGGCTCCCACTGATTCTACATTATGATGAGTTGTATAATTATTTCATTATATATTATAATGTAATAATAATAGAAATAAAATACACAATAAATGTAATGCACTTGAATTATTCCAAAACCATCCCCCTACCCCCAGGTCCATGGAAGAATTATCTTTCATGAAACCTGTCCCTGGTACCAAAAAGATCAGGGACCACTGATGTAACTTGCTCGAGGTCACACAGCTAGGAGGTGATAGAACCTGGATTTGAAGTTGGACAGTTTGACTCTAGTGACGGTGCATGTGGCCACTACAGTAGTCTTTCTTTTCTTTCTTTTTTTTTTTCTTTTTGAGATGGAGTTTTACTCATTGCCCAGGCTGGAGTGCAATGGCATGATCTCAGCTCACTGTAACCTCCACCTCCTTGGTTCAAGCGATTCTCCTGCCTCAGCCTCCCAAGTAGTTGGGACTACAGCCATCCACCACCACGCCCAACTAATTTTTGTATTTTTTTAGTAGAGAGAGACGGGGTTTCACCATGTTGGTCAGGCTGGTCTTGAACTCCTGATCTCAGGTGATCCGTCCGCCTTGGCCTCCCAAAATGCTGGGATTACAGGCATAAGCCACCACACTCAGCCCTACAGTAGTCTTTCTTTCCCTTGATAATCCTGGGCAAACCTGAACATTGTTCAAAGCTGCCTGTGTTAGCCTGGAATAATGGTCTGACAAGTTTGTCTTTGATGGTAATGGTTGTTTTTAATCCAAGGGTGTGGAACTTTTGAGATATGGCACCCACGGCTCATTTAAATACAAACTGCTTCAAAGGCTATCCCAAATTTTATTGCCTGGCAGCAGAGCTGGCTTGCCGAAAGATAGACTCCAAAGTTTTATTAACTGTCACCATGGCAATTTCGAAGACATTGGTTATGCCGAAAGATTTCCTGACACTTCTTATTCATAATGGTGCTGGCGGGTCCCAGGCAGGCTGATCTACGGCTTTTAATCAACTAATGGATGGGGTCTCTAGGTACAGATTTACAGCGTTCAATCTTGTTAGAGCAGAAAAAAATGCTGCAAGCTCAGAGCTGTCCCAATTCCCAATCCAGGGACACAGTCCTTCTGGGCAGACAGCAATAACATGGCTGTCCTCAGCTCGATAAAAAGAAGCACTGTCACCCAGGGCCCTGGAGGCATGGCCTTGGCTGCCTGTTGCATGCCAAGGCTTATGTCCTGTTCTTCCATCTGTACCTTCCCACTTGGCAGAACGGGCAAAGAGAGCCAGCGGCGCAAATGTTCACACTGTAGGAGGCAATCAGGACATTACAGCAAGAGTGGAGACTTTGGCAACAGAAAGAAATGGGTTCAAGTCCCTGCTTTGTCCCTTAGTAGCTGTGTGACCTCGGCTAGCTTGCTTGACCTTTGACCTTGCTGAGCCTCAGTTTCTTCCTCTGTAAAATAGGAATAATGACATTGTGAAGATTTAAATTAAATCTTAAATAGGTGATTCATTTAACTTTACACAAGGTTGGGTGGGAGTACCCAGTAAATGTTCACCGCTGCTATCTTTGTTCTTTCTCCTCATCCTCATCATCATTGCTGAGACTGTGTCAAGCCCTGTCTAATGTCCCCCTTCTTCCCAGCCTGATGCAAAGGGAAATTGTTTGTACTGAGTGCCTACTGTGTGCCAGGTATCTTAAATGGGCTTTGTTATTTCATTGTCCCCACTCCCGGGGGAATAAAGCAGTTTTATTGTGATTTGACAGGTGGACAGAATGGGGTCAGAGAAGTTAAGTGACTTGCATAAGGTCACTCAGCAAGCAAAGGCAGACCTGGGATTGGAGCCCAGTCAGGACCAATGCCAAGGTCCACACCTCTGGGCAGTTGCCAAGAGGACTGGAGCCAGAACAGCAGCCCTATCAATCCTTGTTACATGGGACAAGACAGAATCTAGGGGGATAGGCCTCCTTTTGAAAGTCTTCAAGGTGGAGACTTGGCATGGTGGGGCCAGTGGGGACCACCAAGGACCCTAAAGTATTACACCTGGAAGGGGGGTCCACCCCCTCACATTACTGATGGGAAAACGAGATCCAGAATGGCCAAGTGTCTTGCTGGGAGATACACATCCAGGTAGAGGAGAGCCAGGACTTGAACTCTAGAAGCCTGGGGAGTCCCTGTGGGCAGAAGGGCCTCACAGGGCAAGGGAAATCCAACAGGCTGAGCTCCTCTAGATGCCCTGTCCCCAGCTCTCCTCACCACCAACTTACCTGCTGCTTCCCACGGATGAAGCCATGAAACACTGAAGCTTCCTGTGTCAGGGACTCTGGAGAATGAGGCCCTTCTCCTTTATTCATCTGCCACCCGCTGCGGGTCCCCTCTATGCCAGGCATGGGAATAGGTGTTGGGAGCTTGGCAGATGCCTTGAAACTCTAAGGCCTTTGAGAACAGGGGGCCTGCCTCCTTCACCTACTCCCCTGCAGAACTTCGCAGTGTTCTCTATTAGTCTATTCTCATGCTGCAAATAATAAAAAAAAAATCCAATAATAATAGCTGACATAGACATGCAGGGTTGGCAGTGTATCCGGCACCACAGACTCATCTCAGTTGATCCCCACAACCCTATGGAGTAGGCACTGTTATTATGCCCATTTTCCAGATGAGGAAACTGAGGCCCAGGGACATTACATAATTTGCTCAAAGCCACATGCTAGGCAGTGAGGGATTAGAATCCATCCCAGGAAATCTGAATTCAGAGCCTTCTCACATTGCCACACTGAACCCCATGGTAAATCCATTCATTTGTGATTAATTCAACAAATATTTACTGAGTGCCAGCTATTATGGTAGACACTAGGGATCCAACAGTGGCAAAACAGAGAAAACTCCCTGCTCTTGCTGACCTTAGCATCTACAGAGACAGGCCATAAACAAAATTCAAACCTATAGGAGGTTAGATGGAAAAAAATGGAGCAGGGAGTGCTGCAGACACAGTTTTAAGAAGGCTGATCAGAAATGGCCTCGAAGAGGAGGTGATTTTGAGTAGAGCCCTGATGCAAGTGAGGAAGTGCCTAGTGCCCTTCTCGGGGAAGAATATTCCGGGCAGAGGGAGCAGCAGATGCAACAACCCAGTGGGGGTGCAGGCAAAGAGGCCAGTTATCAGACTCTAGCTCCTCAGCCATTTATTAAGTGACCTGCATTGTGGCTGCATTTCTTCTGAGTGAAGCCAGGGCTTGCCGGGTGGCACACACAGCCATGCACAGGCCCTCTGTGGGGCAGCCCTGTATGCTGTGGGTCGCAGGGGCCGTGGCCCGGCCCTCCAGAGTGTCCCCTACAGCCTGGCCCTCCTGCCCTGCAGACAGAACCCCTAGCATTCATCTCTCAGTAACTCTAAAGCAGCCAGGGGGGCCGGGGTGAGGGTGGGGGGCGGTAAGAAAAGGAGCCTGCAGCAGGAACCTGGGAAAACAGGCTGGCTCCCTGTACCCTCCTGGTGCCCTGCTACATCAGTGCTGTGGGGGTGGCTGTTTTCTCAAGGGGCAACTTCTCCCCAAACCCTTAACAGGGTACCAAGCCACCTGTTTTCTGTTACAAACTTACCAGTGTTCTTTCCCTGGAAAGAAAAGACAGAAAGAGAAACAGCCTTGGTCTTGGGGGAAAAGGCCTGGATTCTAGACCAGCTCTGCATTCAGCAGCTGTGTGGCTTTAGGCAAGTGGCCTAACCTCTCTGAGCTGTTTACTCACTGGAAGATGGGAAAGCTCACTCTCCATCTGTGGCCATTGTGAGATTATACCGAGATTCTGGCCGGGAAAATGGTTTGAAAACTCTAGATCTGGCTGGGCGTGGTGGCTCATGCCTGTAATCCCAGCACTTTGGGAGGCCAAGGCAGCTGGATCACCTGAGCACAGGAGTTCGAGACCACCCTGGGCAACATGATGAAGCCACGTCTCTACTAAAATACAAAAAAAAAAAAAAAAAAAAAAAAAAGAGCTGGGTGTGGTGGCACGCCCCTGTAGTCCGAGCTTCTCGGGAGGCTGAGACACGATAATCACTTGAGCCCCAGAGGTGGAAGTGGCAGTGAGCTGAGATCCCACCACTGCATTCCAGCTTGGGCTACAGAGTGAGACTCCATCTGAAGAAAAAAAAAAAGAGAGAAAAAAGAAAAAGGAAAACTCTAGCTGTCCCTCAGAGGGGCCGCGGTGTTGCTCCTCTTGCTGACTCAACAACTCTCTTTTCCATCCCACATCAGGGGACTGGGGGCTGTGTGATGTAAGGCACTCAGAGAGGGTCCCAGTGGGGAAACATATTAAATAATTTTTTAAAATCCCTGCCCCTGTACTGGGTAGAATAGCATATCCCCCTGGAACCTCGGAATATGATTTTATTTGGAAGTAGGGGCTGTGCCGATGTAATTAGTTAAAATAAGGTTGTTTTAGTCTGTTCTCATGCTGCTAATAAAGACATACCCAAGACTGGGTAATTTATAAAGGAAAGAGATGTAATGGGCTCACAGTTCCTCAGGACTGGGGAGGCCTCACAATCATGGCAGAAGGCAAAGGAGAAGCAAAATCACGTCCTACATGGCAGCAGGCAAGAGAGCTTATGCAGGGGAACTCACATTTAGGTAACCATCAGATCTTGTGAGACTTGTTCACTACCACGAGAACAGTATGGGGGAATCCGCCCCTATGATTCAATTACCTCCACCTGGCCCTGCCCTTGACACATGGGGATTATTACAATTCGAGGTTAGATTTGGGTGGGGACACAGCTAAACCATACATGCTGGATTAGGGTGGACCCTAAATCCAGTATGACTGGCCTCCTTAAGAGAAGAGAGGACACACAGAGACACAGACACAGATGGAAGAAGTCCACGTGATGACAGAGGCAGAGATTAGAGGGAGACAGCTACAAGCCAAGGAATGCCAAGGTTTCTGGGAGCCTCCAGAAGCCAGGAGAGGGGCACAGGTTGTCCCTCAGAGCCTCCGGAAGGAACTGGCCTTGCTGGCACCTTGATTTTGGACTTCTAGCCTCCAAACTATATTTGTGCTGTTTCAAGCCAGGCTGTTTGTGGGAATTTGTTACAGCAGCCCCAGGAAATGAATCTACCTGCAACCCCTTGTTTTATAAATCCTTGGCTCTTGTGGTTTCTGAATAATCAACTTTCTGCTTAAGCGTTGTATTGCAGATTTGCCTTGAAAAATAAAGTTTTGAGGATGGGGAAGCTGGGGAGGTAAAGGATGTGAATAAGCCTCGAGTCAGAAAGCCAAACCTCAGAGATTCACGTCAGTCCCAAAGCCTCCAGAGAAAGAAAATAAGCCAGGCCTGGGGCTGGGGATCTTGAGCCTGGCACTCGGCATAATCAAATGCTCCCCTGCTGGCATGGTTCCAGAGACAGCTGGAATTCAAATATGCTGATGAATAGATAAGGAGGGAGCCAGGGTTTCTCTGGAGAGTTCCATCTGATTTTGCATTGTGGGTTGGGGCAAAGAAGAGGGTGGCCCAGGAGGAGGTGGTCTGCAGTGGGAGAAGGTCTGAGCCCTTCCTGATGGGTTGTTTTTCTTTGGGGTCCCTGGGGAGAATTTTGAGACTTCAATCAGCCTCAGTTTAGAAGTTTGTTAGTAGAAAAGGAAGTGGGGTTTTGCAGATCCTGGAAATCCTCCTCGTTTTTGTACTGTTTTATTTGCAGAAAATGTAAAGTCTTTTCATTAATGCCTTTAAAAAGGGATGGGATTTTAATATTAGTTTAATACTCAATGAATGAAACTATCTTGAGTATAGTTTTTGGCTTTCCTGTAATTTCTCTTGTATTCAGAACAGTTTCTGAGAGCAGAGAAGTCCTCTAACCCAGTGTCTGGGGGGAAGTAAAAGCTTCTCTGGAAACCAAGGACTGGGGATTTGAAAGTCAGTAAGTAGATTTGTGGAACCCTTCTGTGGGCCACATTGTGCTAGACTTCATAGTAAGTTTGCAATGGGAATGGTGATGGTGATGATGGTGGTAATAATGGTAGTGAAGTGATGATGGCAGTGATAGTGATGATGGTAATAGTGATGGTGATGATGGTGGTGGTGATGATGTAGTGATAGTGAGACAATGATGGCGATAGTGATTGTGGTGGTAGTGACAGTTATGATGATGGTGATGATGGTGATGATGATGGTGGTGATGTTAATGGTAGTGACAGTGATGATGATGATGGCGATAGTTATAATGGTGGTAGTGATGGTGATGATGATGTAGTCACAGTGATGATGATGGTGGTGATAATGTAGTGATAGTGATGATGGTGGTGGTGGTGATGATAATGGTAGTGACAGTGATGATGATGGTGGTGATAGTAACAATGGTGGTAGTGATGGTGATGATGGTGGTGATGATGTGATAGTGACAGTGATGATAATAGTGGCAATGGTGATGGTGATGATGATATAGTGATAGTGATAATGGTAGTGATGGTGATGATGGTGGTAATGATGGTGATGATGGTGGTAGTGATGGTGATGATGGTGATAATGATGATATAGTGATAATGGTAGTGATAGTGATGATGGTGGTAGTGATGGTGATTATGGTGATAGTGATGATGGTGGAAGTGATGGTGATGGTGGTAGTGATGGTGATGATGGTGGTAATGATAGTGGTGATGATGATGATGGTGGTGATAGTGATGATGATGTAAGTGATGGTGATGATGGTGATGGTGATGATGTAGTGACTGATGATGATGATGGTGGTAGTGATGATGGTGGTAGTGATGGTGATGATGGTGGTAGTGATGGTGATGATGGTGATAATGATGATGTAGTGATAATGGTAGTGATAGTGATGATGGTGGTAGTGATGGTGATGATGGTGGTAGTGACGGTGATGATGGTGATGATGATGGTGGTAATGATAATGGTAGTGATGATGATGGTGGTGATGATGATGGTGGAAGTGATGGTGATGATGGTGATGATGGTGATGGTGATGATATAGTGACTGATGATGATGGTGGTAGTGATGATGGTGGTAGTGATGATGATGATGGTGGTAGTGATAGTGATGATGGTGATGGTGATGGTGGTAATGATAATGGTAGTGATGATGGTGGTGATAGTGATGATGGTGGAAGTGATGGTGATGATGGTGGTAGTGATGGTGATGATGGTGATGATGATGGTGGTAATGATAATGGTAGTGATGATGGTGGTGATAGTGATGACGGTGGAAGTGATGGTGATGATGGTGATGGTGATGATGTAGTGACAATGATGGTGATGGTGGTGGTAGTGATGATGGTGGTAGTGAGGGTGATGGTGGTTGATGATGATGACGGTGGTGATGATGACAATGATGATGGTATTGATGATGATGCCAGTAGTGACCTGATGAACACTGACAATGTACCTGGCCAACTGGATTAGCACTTTATACACATTATCTCATTTCACCCTTACAAACTCCCTATCAGGTAGGTTCTATGATTACTCCCATTTTACACATAAGATAACCAAGGCACAGTGGGGTTAAGTAACTTGACCGGAGTCCCACAGCCTGTAAACAACAGAGCTGGGCTTTGAACTAAGATAGTCAGACTCCAAAGTTTGTCCCTACGCCACATAAACTCAGTATGAGACAAGCGCTTGCAATAATGATAAACATCAGCAATAGCAAACACTAACTATGCATCTCTTTTGCACCAGGCATGTGCTGGGTGCTCATTTAATCTCCTCAGCACCCTCACAGGGGACTTCTACCCTCATTCTGCAGATAAACAACTTTGCCTAATGCTGTATTAGGAAGCCTCAACCAGCCTCCCTTTCAATCTTCGCTTTTAGAGAACATCATTCCTGCCTGGGATCAGAAAAGATGGTTCGTACACTGCCACCAGCTCTCTGTGGGACTGTGGGGGAATCTGCCCTCATTTCTGGGCCTCTGTCATTTCATCCAAAACCAACAGGGAGATACAGATGCTCTCCAAGGCTCAGCCTGGTCAGCCCAGGGAGGAGCGGGAGGCACAGTCCAGATGAGCCAGGTTTAGGGGCAGATGCAACCTGGCACTTGTCTTGCCTTGATTGGGTCCACTGCCTTCTAAATCAGGCCACTTTTGACTCCAGTCAGATGTGGATTGGCTACAGGGTGGGTTGAGAAAGGGAGTTTATGAGACATGAAACATGAGAATTGTGTGTGTGTGTGTGTGTGTGTGTGTGTGTGTATTTATACAGTGGTCAGAGAAGGCCTCTGTGAGGAGGTGGTGACTGTTTTTGTTTTTGTTTTGAGGCAGGGTTTCACTCTGTCACCCGGGCTGGAGTATAGTGGTACAATCATAGCTCACTGCAGCTGCAAACTCCTGGGCTCAAGTGATCCTCCTGCCTCAACCTCCCAACTAGCTAGGGCTACAAGCACATGCCACCATGTCTAGCTAGTGTTTTAAAGTTTTGTAAAGCTGAGGTCTCACTATGTTGCCCAGGCTGGTCTCAAACTCCTGGCCTCAAGCAATTCTTCTGCCTTGGCCTCCAAAAGTGTTGGGATTACAGGTGTCAGCCACTGGGACTGGCCAATGATGACATTTGACCAGAGACCTGAAAATAGTGAGGGACTGAGCCATCTGGTTAACCAGAGAAAGAGCACTCAGGTAGAGGGAGCAGCAGGTGCTAAGACCCTGAGGTCTAAGTAAGCTTATGCATTTGAGCAAGGAGATGGGTGTGTATGGAGCAGTGGTTCTCTATCAGAGGCAGTTTTACACCCTCTCCCTTACACCCAGGGGATGTTGGGCAATGTCTGCAAACATTTCTGGATGGCATAGCTGGGGAGGGAGGTGATGTTACCAGCATCTAGTGAGTGGAGGCCAAGGGTGCTGCTAAACATCCTACAGCCCACAGGACAGCCTCCTACCTTACACACACACACACACACACACACACACACACACACACACACGCACCAAGGAATTATCTTGGATCCCACATGCCAACCATGCTTAGGTTGAGAAACGCTGGTCTATGGGGAGAGTGTTAAGAATTGAGGTCAGAGAAGGGCTAGACCATGGAGGGCCTTGGGTGCCATGGCAGGGTCTGCCATAGCATTTGTCACAGCGTAATAATAATTACCATTATCATTAGTAGGAGTAGTATATCAAACTCAGGCAGAGCATGCTGTCTGCCCTCCCGTGCCCCGAGGACTTGGTGCATATTAACTTGTTTACAGCCCACAACAACACAGCAAGGAAGGTACCGAGGTCAAACAACTTTCCTCAACACGTTAAGGTGGTGTTGCCCAGTGCCTTCCTAGGCAGACCAGCTCCAGGGTGCAAGCTCATGGCCCCTAGCTCTGCTATCTATGTTAGGATCATCTGCTTACAACTGTGTTCCTCCCCTACGCTGTGAGCCCCTTCCTACCTTTATATCCCCAGCACCTAACATAGGGTTTGGCACACGGTAGGGACTCAATGATGGTTTATTGGATGCAAGCAGGCATTTTCAATGTAACAGCAGATGCAGTCCCATCATTTGAACAGTGTGTGCATCCTGCTCGGGGGCAGGGGTTGCTGGAGGCAGACCTCCCCTCTGATGCTCTGTCCTCATTTACATACCAGGAAGGTCAAGTTCACAGCTGCTGCCCTTCAGCGCTAGGCTGCTCGGTTGTCTCCAGCCTCAGGCCTCCAGGCTTGCCCACCTGACCTCAGGGGCCTGGCTCATCTTGTCTCTTTCTCCCTTTACACATTTCCAGGCCTAACATCCCTGACTTCCCTCCCGGAAAACACACATCCACACACACAGTCGCACGCTCTCTCTCCTGTTACGTCTTTCATGCACTTGTAGAAAATAAACCTCTGCGCTTCATACTGCCTCTTGGGAGTAGTCTTCATTTATCATGCATGCATTCATTTTGAAATCACTTACCAAAGCCCTACTATGCATCCAGCATCGTGCTAGAGGCTGAGGACAGTGAGCAGAGCAAAAGAGACAAACAGCGCGAGCAAGACAGGCAGGTAAACAACTGTCATAAGCCAAACTGTTTTTATCATTTTAGCTGCTGCCTTCAGTATCCCCGGGGGTGGATGCTGCTTGCTTTGGGCGAAAGTCTTAGTGAGCTGCTTGTGGTGGTATTTGGGAGCCTTAGGCTTAGGGCATGGGTGAGAAGGTGTCAGGAGGGACCCAAGCAAGGGAAGGAGCGGGTCAGTTTCCTCTGCAAGGAGGAAACAGCTGTTGGGTTTACCTAAGAGGACGGAGCAGAGGCTAGAAGAGGGCAGAGGGAAGAGAGGGGAAAAGCAAGGGCCAGTGAGAAGGTGGGGGGCTTGGGACACCATGGGGTAGGGGACCAGGCTGTCCAGAAGAGGACATTTAAGAACAGGACCACCTTCACTGTGAGATGGGTTGTGTAACTCTAGGGTCAATATCCCTGCTGTGCCACCCTCCCCAACCACACATGTCCGGCAGAGGCAGGTGTTCTCACATGTGCGTTGTCAGGTGGCTTCTCAGTGGGTGTCAAAAGGGGCCTGGTTATCATGTGAAAGAAATAGCTTGGAGGAAGAGGAGCCTGCAGGCACAGGGACTGCAAATGAGACCTGCCCTGGGGGTCTGCAGACTTCGGCAGGGTGGGGAATTTGGACTTCTGCAAGGGGTAGATGCTGGGCTAGTTCAGATCCCAAAGAGCATGCAGGGCCTCTGGCATCTGGTTAAGGCTTAGCTGAAGGTGTTTCTGGAGAGTTTAATTAGGAACTGTGCTGCTTTGAGCAGGGCCAAGGAGGACACAGCCATTCATTATGGGCTGATGAGGGTCGGCAAATGCCTTGCCGAGGAAGAAGCATTTGAGTGGCCTTTGAAGGATGGATAGGAGTTGGCTGGACAGTGAGAGAAGTTGGGGGCATTCAAGGCAGTAGGAACAGAATTTGCAAAAGCCAAGAGGAGCAAAAGACCAGGTGTGTTCCCAAGCTGGATGGTTGGCTCCTAGGGTAGGAATTGGAGTGCAAGCAAAGCGACAGGCCTGGGAGGGATGTTGGGAGCAGAACCTGCAAGCCCTTGCCTCTGTGAAGGTAGCCCTTCAGAAGTTCCCACATAAACGTAAGCGAGGTGCGCGGTGCATGGGGGCTGAGCAGCCAGGTGCAGAGCCCGTCTGCCTGTGTGTGAAGCTTAGATCTCCCACTGACCAGCTTCATGTCTGTTTCACTCTCTACTCTGCAAAACAGGGCTTTATGCTCCTTTATCTGCAATTCCAAAACCAATTCCAAGGATCTGGAAACCGGAAGGGTTTTTTTGTTGTTGTTGTTTTTGTTTTCAAATAAGCTTGGCAAAAATACATTTGGCAGCTAAACCTGGCCCACAGGACCCGAGGCTGGCTCTCTATGGTCTTGTTATTCCAAACACAGATAGCCCTCTATGTGGCTGCAGAAGTGTCCAGGTGCTTGATTACCACTGCCCTCCCAGATTCTCCACAAGTGTTATGTAATATACAGCACGTTCACCATATCATCTTTCTGAAAGTCAAAGAATTCTGAATCTGAAACACCTCTGGCCCCAAGGGCATTGGAAATGTGATTGTCTGTTGTAGTATCTAACTCACAGTGTTGAGGAGGATAAAAATCAGGGTATTCAAGTGAAGGACTCAGAACTGTCCAGCCAACACGTGGTGAAACCTCAGTAAATGGGAGCTGTCCATGTTGTTGCTATAATGAGCTCTCAAACTCTGAAACCCCTTGGTGTGAAAGGGTGGGCTCAAGTTTGCTGTCTGCAGAGTTGAGGTGCCCTGACCACCTAGCTGAGCTGGGCAAGCCATTCGCACAGCGGTCTGTTTTCGGCTTAGCTGGGGCCTGCAAGAAAATGGGCCTTTGTATTTTGTTATTGTAGAGTGTGCTATTCCAACAAGCAGCAGCCGTGCCTACCTCTGGCCAGTGCTCCCAGCAGGCATCCCTTGTCCCCCACAAGCCTGGTGTGGCCTGGCGTGGTATAGATAGCCTGTAAACTCCTAACAGCCTGGGCCGCCTTGGCACCTTCTTGTCCTCAGCACCAGCTGGAGTGCTTGGTAATTGTTCTGAGTTGAATCTCACCTATTGACTCTAGGCAGAAGACACTTCGAGACCTGCTTTGGAAACACCTAGATTCTGCGTTACTCCCCAGCCACTAACACATGTATGTGCAGGCACTCATACACACACATACACACACACACATACACACACACACATACATTCACACACACACATTCACACACACACATATTCACATACACATTCACACACACATTCACACACACACACTTACACACACACATTCACACACACGTTCACACACAAACACTTACACACACATTCACATACACATTCACACATACACACAGGCACTCACACACACACTCACACACATTCACACACACATTCACACACACACACACACACATTCACACACACGTTCACACACACAAACACACACACACATTCACATACACATTCACACATACACACAGGCACTCACACACACACACACATTCACATACACATTCACACACATTCACACACACATTCACACACACACATTCACATACACATTCACACACACATTCACACACACATTCACACACACACTTACACACACATTCACACACACGTTCACACACACAAACACTTACACACACACATTCACATACACATTCACACAGACACTCACACACACACTCACACACATTCACATACACATTCACACACATATTCACACACACACAGACATTCACACACACACACTCTCACACACATTCACATACACATTCACACACATATTCACACACACAGACATTCACACACACACAGACATTCACACACACACATTCACACACATATACCAACACATCAAGACCCAGCTATATCATGATGCACTCAGGGATCCAGAGAAACCAGCTTCTTGAAGCAAAGTTCATTTTTTCCTGCCTTTCTCTGTCAGAGACAGGGACTTTTGGGCAAAGATCAGGAGAAAATGCTTCTGTTTACATCAAAGGTCGCTCCTTTTGTTTACTAAGGACTGTTTCCCTGACCGCTATTAAACAAACAGCAGAGGCTTGGCTGGCTTCAGAGGGCTCAAGATGTGGCCACCAACTGATGCCGCCAGATGTGACCCGCCTCCACCCGGAGACCAGAAGAGGCCCCCCTCTCCCTATGTGCAGGAAGAAGAAAAGCAGGGGCCTGCAGAGACCCCTCATCATTGCCTTGGCTTGAAAGATTCTTAGACTTTGCTGAAACTCATCCACGGTTTTCACAACCGAGAAACGCCACAGTCATCCACTGCTCCCTGATTTTAGCTCATGAGCCCTTCCTAAGCTGAGGTCAGCTGAATCAAGAGCAAAATGTGCCTCCCAGAAGGCTGGGCAGCAGGGAACTGGTGTTGTATTAATCAAGCAAAAAAGGGGAAAATCTGAAGACCAAGCACTGCCTGGCAAGGTGAGCTGGAGCCAGCCGGCTGGGGTGTTTATTTTCCGCTTCTGTGGGCCTGGCAGGAGGTAGGCACTCTTTTCCCTCTTATGCTGGGAGAGAGGGAAGCTGGCCAGTCAGTGGCCTTGTAAGTATGAAGAGTTTAAAGGGGCTCCAGCTTCTAGCAGGGGACCACCAGGACCACAGGAAGTTGCAGATAGCCAGAGACCTGCGTGTGAGTAGCTTGCTGCTGGGAGCTGCCAGCTGGGCATGGGAGACTTTGAGGATGACCTTGAAAACCAACAATGCTGCTTCAGAGATCCACTGTGGATGAGGCTGGGTAAGAGAGAACCATCTATAAAGATGGACTGCGCATTATGAGCTGAGAGGCATTCCGTACTCAGTGGAAGGGAGCGCCCGTTTCTTGATAGTCCACAAGTATTTATTGAGCACCTACTATGTGTTAGGCAGTGTTTTCGGCAAAGGAGATATAAAGACGAACAAGATAGGAAAAAATAAGTGAATAAAGACATAAATACTATAACTTCTGATGATGTTGAGTGCTATGAAAAAAAGTGGAGCAGGATATAGGGGCAGAAATGCAACCCATTTTCTGGGAATCTTAACCTGTGATGTGTTGCAGCAGACACCAGCCGGGCTGTGTGACCTTGAAGGCTCACGTCCGGGTCACACACCCATTCTGTGCCTTAGCTTTCTCACCTGTGAAAGGGGGCTGATCACTGCAGGGATTTCAGAGGTTCGATAAATAATACCTGTCTTCCCATACCTGCAAAAGCAGGCAGGCAGACGAAGATTAACAACATCCCCTTGTTGATGGGTGAGGGCTGGGTTGAGGGATGTGGCTACCTGTGGGGCCTGAAGCAAGTTTCCGAACACAGACCCCGGCATGAGACACCGCAACTTACCCCACCCCGGCCACTGGCAGCTCTGGACGGCCACAGGCCTCCCCTGCAGACAACTGCTTCTGATGGGACCCCAGAAGCAGAATGTGTGTTTTCTGTTGGTGGTTGGCTCCCAAAACCAGAAAATAGAGGCAGAAGGACGGGGCTGAATTGAGCTTCCTCTCACCCTTCTTGGTCTGCCAACTCACCAATAGAGGCGTGAATGCAGCACCAGGCAGCCCGGGGTTCAAATCTTGATCTGGCTTTGCCCTCTGCTAGGTGCAAGACCTTGAACAAACTGTCCAGCCTTTCTGAGACTTGATTTTCTCATCCCTAAAATGGGAACAGCACTGACACCCATCTGATGGGATTCCCGTAAGGAGTAAGTTAGGTGATGCATCTTGGTTACTCAGGGCAGTGCCTGGCACGTACGGGGGCGGAGAGGGTGAGGCATCAGACTGGCTCGTTCTTAAAGAAGCCCTCAGCTCTAAAGCACAAAGCCATGGAGTTGAGGTCCCCCCAGCAGCAGGCAGCGCCCACCTTATAGGGTGGTTGTGAAGATTCGACTGGTTAACATAAGAATAGTGCCTGGCACACACGAGCACTTATTAGGTAATAATAGCTTGAATCATTTGAAGAAGTGTCAATATTCCATTATTCTTTATCTACAAAAATGGCAACTTCAAATGGTAAACATAACCCTTCCCTCCCCTCCCCTCCCCTCCCCTCCCCTCCCCTCCTCTTCCCTTCCTGACACAGAGTCTTGCTCTGTAACCCAGGCTGGAGTGCAGTGGCATAATCTTGGCTCACTGCAACCTCCACCTCCCGGGCTCAAGCGATTCTCATGCCTCAGCCTCCCGAGTAGCTGGGATTACAGGTGCGCACAACCATACTTGGCTAATTTTTGTACTTTTAGTAGAGACAGGGTTTCAGCACATTGGCCAGGCTGGTCTCAAACTCCTGACCACAAGTGATCCACCTGCCTTGCCCTCTCAAAGTACCGGGGTTATAGGCATGAGCCACTGCACCTGGTGGATCCTTGTTATTTCTTAGCAAGGTACTTATGGTAGGGGCTCAATAAATATTTAGTTCCTTCCTCTCAAATGATCTGGTTGGGATGAGCCAGTCTGGGGTCCCAGGGAACACTGAAAGCCTACCCTCCCCACCCTCACTCAGGCCCAGTGTCCTTTGCCCCGAGGAGGGCCTGGCTGGCCAAGCCACCCCCACCCCCAGTGCCGCGGTGTGGGCAGTGCAGCCACAGGAAGCAGCATGGACCCTTCATAGACCGGGATGCTCCCAACTTGTCACTCGGAGCAGAGCACACTGCCATCTGCAGGGTCACCACTGGGCCTCGTCCCTTATCATGACTGCTAATTAAAGACAAAATTAACCGACCCTGGCCTGGTGGCACCTCTCCCAACGCCTGGCTCTGGCTGGCTGGGCCTCAGTGGGGAAGGGCTGCCCCGATACTTGGGATGGTGGCCAGAGCGAAGGGGGTGGAATCCCACCCATAACGGAGAAGGTGCCAAGCCATCTGGAAAGCTGGGGCCAGCCCGACACCTCACTGGCCAGCTGGGAGAAATGAGATCTTGGGCCAATCTGGGGGTGACAGGAAAGGGAGGGTGAGATGCAGACGTCTTACTCCCAACTGTATTCCCAGCCCCTTAGAACAGTTGTCGCTGTCAGAGAGAACAGATGTAATGTACTGAGCATGCCAGGCACGAAGGGGGCATTTGATAAATAATAAATTGCTGCGTGGCTTGATGGATGGGGCTGCAAGTGCATAGTCAGTGCTCAACATTTTCCTCATACATTTTCAGAATAACAAACCCCTCTATCGTGCTTTGAGTCAGGTGTTATTCTTAGTATTTAAATATATTCATTCAATGGTTCTCACCAGGACTCTATAAAACATGTTATTTCCCCAATTTACAGATGAGGAAACCAAGGCACAAAGAAGTGAAGTAACCGTCACAACACCACACAACTAGCAAGTGGTGGAGATAAGAGAGGTCACAAGATTTAGGAATATAAGGGATTACGTGGGTGAACCTAATCTTCCAGAATTGGTTTTTCGTCTTCCTGGAATTTTAGGATTGAGTACAGAAGTAGAGGCTCCCGTTGCAGGTCAAGAAGAAAAAAAGAGAGAGGAGAAGAGAGGAGGTAGCTGCAGTAAAAATAACAGCTTGTAGATATTGAGCCCTTACTGTGTGCTGGGTTCTGTACCCAGCCCTTTCTCTGTTTCATTCTATTTCATCCTTAGAGTAGCCGTACTTTGAGGTTGGCATGAGCTTTGCCTGCAATCTGTAACTTTTACAAATGAGGCACATTGCAAAATGACCCTGGCATCCCTGGCAGGAGACACAGCAGCAGCTTCCCCTCCACAACCCCCCAGGTCAGGCTTTAAGGTGGAACACTGGGACTCCCTGGGCTGCCCATGCTGATGCCCACAGCAGGGTGAGCTCTCTGTGCCTCAGTGTCCTCTCTATGAAACAGGAGGAAGAACGCCCCTCACAGAGCCATGGTGAGGCTCAGGGGCAGAGGGGGCGTTAACTGTGCCCCAATGCCTAGAGTTCAGATTATGGGCTCCCTTGCTCTGAAGCTTTCTACATGACTGCAAATTGACCCCAGACCGTGAGGCTCCCTGCTTCCCCCTCGGATCTGGTTAGAACCGCCATCAAGAGGCATAATCTCCTTACTTTTCAGATGCAGAAAGTGAAACCCAAGGAAGGGGTGACTGGAACCTAGGGCCCCAGCCCAATGCAGTCTCTGGGGCTCCTGATACCTCTTAAACCTAAAAAAGGAAAGAGCTGGCTACCATCAGGGAGGATACTGGGGACAAAACACCGAGGGGCTCTTGCACATGTCTGGGGTGACAGAGCCCAGAACAGAGCCTCTCCATCCATCCCCATTATTTCTGCAGCAGAGGCAGGTTCAGGCTGGAGAAGTTCCAGAGCAAGGCAGTCACAGTGATGAAGAGCTCGGAGCAGCTGGCATGTATGTGTACACATGAACCTTAAAGGCCTCTTGGATCTAGGAAGATAAGGGCCAAAGGGAGCTATCATGGGAGCTTATAAAGTGACAAACAGAACCAGGGAAGGGACAGAGCAAACACAGGACCAAGGCACCCTGGCCTCTCCAGGAGCCAGGAAAAGTCAAAGCCCAACAAGCTATAGGGAGCCCCAAAAACATGGACTCTGGGGCCAGACTCCCTTGGTTTGAAGCCCTGCTGTGCCATTGATTAGCTGTGTGACCTTAGGCAATTCGGTTGGTCTCTCTATTCTTCAGTTTACATCTGTGAAATGGAGCTAGGAAACAGAACTTCCCTCACAGGGATGCTCTGATGAGTAAATGAAATACTACCTGAGAAAGGCTTAGAAGAGTGCCTTGTACAAACATAGTGAGTGATGTACGAGCGTCGGCTGCTACTGTTATCAGTACCGCACCAAGTGGGAATGTCCGCCATTCAGTTCCCCAGATGTGTATTATCTGATGGAGGCCTCATGGTGGAAAGATGAATGGTCACTGGAGGAGCTCACAGGCTGGTGGGGACAAGACATAATGACAGATTTCAGCATTGAGGGTACCGTAAGGTTTAGCCGACTCCAGGGATGTTCAGTGGGATCATTAGAGGAAGTCAGAGATATCTAGAGTGTGACCTTGGCCTTTTGACCTCCCTTAGCACTGTCATCAGAGACAGCCCCACCAGGCGACAGAAGCTGTACCATTCCAGTGTCCTTGCTTTATAGAGGAAGGACAACATGAAGGCCCCAGGCGGTCCAGGGAACAGGCGAGGCCACAGTAGGCAAGGGGCCGAGTGAGGACAGAGAGGTCCCGTGTGGCAGCTTTGTGGGTCCTTTGCACCTTTTTCTCTTTACATTTGTGAACTTCTCTGGGGCAAGATTATTTTTTTAATTGAGTGTAATATACATACAGAAAGTGCACACCTCAAATGTGTACAGCTCAGTGCCTTTGTAACGCCTGAACACACATCTGTGAACCAGGCCTCGGATTAAGAATTCGAGCATGGCCAATCCCCCATCCTCCCTCCAGTCACTACCACTTCCCACGTGCAATGCTGTCCTGACTCCCACAGCACGAATTCATTTCACCTACTTTTTTTTTTTTTTTTTTTTGAGACCAGTCTTGCTCTGTTGCTCAGGCTGGAGTACAGTGGCTGGAGTAGCTGTGACTACAGGCATCTGCCACCTTGCCCAGCTAGTTTTTGTATTTTTAATAGAGACAGGGTTTCACCATGTGGGCCAGGCTGGTCTCGAACTCCCGACCTCAGGTGATCTGCCCACCTCGGCCTCCCAAATAGTTTCACCAGCTTTTGAACTTCCCCTAAATGGACTGATACAGTATGCTGTCTTCTGTGTCTGGCTTCTTTTGCTCAACGTATTTGTTTGATTCATCCATGTTATGTGGTGGCTATATTTTATTGTATTTGGTGAAGAAACCATACATTCTACAAGTGGCCATTTCTTTTTTTTTTTTTTTTTTTTTTTTTTTTTTGAGACGGAGTCTTGCTCCGTTGCTCAGGCTGGAGTGCAGTGGCATGATCTCAGCTCACTGCAACCTCCGTCTCCCAGATTGATTCTCCTGCCTCACTACAGGTGTGCACCACCATGCTTGGCTAATTTTTTGTATTTTTAGTAGAGATAGGGTTTTACCATGTTGGCCAGACTGGTCTCAAACTCCTGACCTCAGGTAAGCTACCCACCTCGGCCTCTCAAAGTGCTGGGATTACAGGCGTGAGCCACCGCACACAGCCAAGGCCATTTCTAGTTTGGGGCTGCTATGTACCGTGCTGCTGTGGACATCCTAGGGCATGTTTTTCGTGACTGCACCCAGTCCTGGGGGCTGTATATCTGGGAGCGGAATGGCTGAGTCCTCTGTACTTGACATCCAGCATGGGGCTGGAGAGGAGCCACCAGCCCACATTCATTGAGCATAGATTCCCAGCCAGACCCTGCGCAGGGCTCCCAGCTGTCTGCCACCGCCGAGAGCCACCTCGGCTCACTGTTTCTCTAATGAGGGTGTGACCCTGAGTCAGGCCCCTGGGACAGAGCAGCATGAAAGATTTATAACACGATATCAACACATTTAAGGGAGTACTGCTCCAAACAGCAGGCTGTTTCCGAATGATTAAAAGCCATGGGAAGCAGGGATGCTTGAGCAAAGATTAAGAAATCAAAACCTGTGCTCTTCTGAATGGGCTCAACTCTGGGGAAAGCAGGCTGGACCATGGATGCTGGGAAGGGGAGTGGTTGGCCACAAAGGGAAGGGCCGGCATTGGAGGGAAATCCAGAAAGACTGGAGATGAGAATGCCCCTGGAAGGACAGGTAGGGAGGAAGTGGCCAAACATACATGGAATGAAAGAGAACAACAGAAAGAGCCTTCACTTGTTATTACATTTTACCAACCTTTAGCACAGTGCTTGGTTCTAGCTTCTTAAGGCAGCAGATGCCCTGCGGAGTGAGTTTAACACAGACAACTGGTCTACCCCCTCCCACTGAGTCATATTCTCCAGGTTGGGGCTTGAGAAGCAGATAGTGCAAGCCCCAGCAGTGATTCTGATTTCCAGCCAAGTCTAGAAAACAACTGTTTTAAGGGACCAGGGCCGTCAGCCCACCCTAGGTCCCATCAAAAAGGGACTGAGCTCTCCTGACTCCCAGGCCCCTGACTCTCCTCCTGGTTTCTTTGGCTCTCCCAGCACTGAGTCTGCCCTTCACTCTCAGGGTGATTTTTTAACCATGTATCCTGTCTGGCTGCAGCATTAACTCAACTCAGCAGTGAACCTCCATCCTGTCCCAGCTGCCTCTGGCTGCTTTTAAATAACCCCACTTCACTTTGACCTCCCTCTGGTATGTTTTAAGGGACAGTATCTCCTTGGACCCGAGGTAAGGAAGCAGTCTGTGTGTGCTCATGGGTTCGTAGTGGAGATCTGACTTGACTTTGACCTTTCTCAGCCTTAGGTGCTGCATCTGTGGGATGCAGCGGGAATAATGACACCTAGGTCATCGAGTTCTCAGGATTACCAAAGATGTAGCAGGCATGAGATGCTGCACACAGCTCACCTGACCAGTCAGCTATCCAGAGTAGCCAGAAACAGTATCCAAGGGGGAGTATAAACCATTTCCATCACCTGGGGCATGTCACAGCAGCCTCCTGCCTGGTGGCCCTGCCTCCAGTCTTGTCCCCTCAAGTCCTTTTCCACACAGCTCACAGAGGGGCCCTTGTAGAACTCAGATCTGACCCAGACCCTTCGTGCACTGGAACCCCAGGAGCACAGGAGCTAGGTGTGAATCCACAGCTTCTCTGGGCTCAACCAAAAGGTCGGGACTTTACATGGGTTATTTTGTTTCCTGGTTACAACAAACTTATGCAGATGGTATTGTTCTTTTCTTTTCTTTTTTTTTTTAATGAGGAAACTGAGGCACTAAGAGCTCAAGAATAAAGTTGGACCTTATACCCAAGGCTGACACGAAAGCCCTTATCTGTTCTCTGGCCCTCTCCTATGTGCCCCTGGCCACTGTGGATGCATTTTTGACAACAGAGCATGTCCTGCCAGCTGAAGGTTGAACAGTGCTTCAGGTTAGAACCTCCTGGCCTGGCCAGAGAACATTTTCACATCTCTTGAGGCTTCTGGAGCCCATCATGTTGCATCTGAAATACTGGGGTTGTTGGTACTGGGATTAAAGCTGCGGGTCACAATGCAGCAAGATACAAACATCCGCCCCCTGGCAGCTGGGGCCCTGATTTGCTTATTTTGCAGCTTGAAACCACCACTTCCTTTGGTAGGCTGGGGAGAGGTTTGAGGGAGGGCAATGTGGGGCTGGCTAGCCTGGCCCCCGGCTGTCTAGGCTGTTCAGCCCCTTGCCTGCCCCTCCTGCTGAGGCTTCCTGGGGCACAGTGAAATGTCAGATGAGCTGGGAGCTACCAAGCTGGGTCTCTACCACCCTAGCACCTCCTTCTAAATTGTGATCTGGAGACTTTGGTTTCCTGAAAAACCACAGAACTTAAAGTTGTCAAAGCCAAAGGTGAGCATCTCAGAGGCATTTAATCATCTAATCCTCACCTTCACCTGGATTTAGTTCCACCTCCTTGTTTGCCTGGAGGTGAAACCTGGATGTATCACACAGTCTCCAAGGGTCTCAGTTTTGCCATCTCCAAAAATAGAGATAATAAGACAGAAATGTAGTAAGTGCAATTTGAGTGTCAGGTATATCCATAATATCAGTTCTGTCACTAGACCTGTGGGACACCTGACCCTGCAGGGAAGGGGAGGGTCAGGAAGTGAAGATGATTAAGATAGGCTTTCAAAAGAGGCAATGCTGGGGCTACATTCTGGAGTCTCCATGGAAATTAGTGGACCACAGAGAGCCAGGATTGCAGGCAAGTGTCTGCTCTCACTCCCATCCCCAAGCGGACCATGAGCTCCTTGAAGGCAGGGAATGTGTGTGTCTGAGGGAATGCATGAAGTGTGTGTGTATGTGTGTGTGTGTGGATTTACTTGTATGCCACCTCATGTGTACATAGACACACATATATGCTCCTTATTCATTTCATATCTATATGCATGTAGCCGGTATGATATTCATATAGTAGGTGCTCAATAAATATTTGTTGAATTGTGCTGAAGAAAAGCAACTCTGTTTTCTAGCTGGTGGAAGGGGGTCCAGCTTTTGGAAGAAATCTACATCAGGTATGTCCGCAGGACTACTGGTGCTCTGTGCTGGCTCCTCAGGGACATTAAAATAGGTCTGTGCCCCATGTCTGAAAATACTGGGCCTCTGCACTTAAAATCAAGGCATTGGTGTGCATGCAGTGGAGGATCACAGAAGGCCAGTTCCACCTCTCACGTCTGACCCTGTGACTGAAGTAAGGTCAAAGGGGTCTGTGGCCCCCCTCCTGCTGTTGCCTGTAGCATGTGTCTGTGATACAGAGTTCAATGGGCAGGTCAAGAGACATCACTATGAAAAACAAGCAAACAAAAGGCAGACTACCTCCTTGTTAGTGTGAAAATGACAAAGAAAGCTGTATTTCTCAGGGTGGGAGGCCATGTGGGTTCGCAGGCACTGACACTAAAACTTGCCCCTGCCAGATACATCTTTTGAGATGGGAATTTTAATCTATCAGTACCGATGGGCCTTTGGAAAGAAGGTGCTAGGGTGTTGCCATGAAGTTCATCCTTGTGTGTGCTTTAGAGTGAATGCTATGGGTATGTCATCCTGCTATATAGGTAGACCTGGAATTTTTCAAAAATTTAAGCTCAAAACCATTGTTTTATTTTATGCTAGTTTATTCTATTGTATTGATTTGATTCCATTCTATTTTATGCACCAATATGCACAAAATAGTTCTAAAAAGGATTAAAGTTTACTTATGCAAGATAAACTAAATGTGAACTCAATGACAGAGATAAAAGAAAAATGAGAATGAAGACACAAAAATAAGCCAGAAACAAGGTGCATCTTTAAATAAATGATATACCATTCTATACAGATGCTTACTCTGGTGAACTATAAACAAGACTCTGAGCTTCCGGGAAGGCATTAGGATAAGGAAAACCTAGTCAGTTGTACTGTTCCAGTTATCATCAAACCAACCTATTGATCAGGACAAGCAAACCATGGCTGATACTGAGACCTGAGGGGAATTTCCTCTAAGCCCTTTGGGAAGAAGACCCCGTGTGGTAAAGAACAAGCTCCCTAGAAAAATCCTTACAGAAAGTCCAACATTGCATCAAATGGTTCTGTCCACTGAACAAGTATTCAGCATGGGCCTTCCTCAACACACAATTCAGAGAGACAGGTTATGGCTCAGATGCCCGGATCTATCACTCCTACAATTGTGTCAGTCCGTTTAGCACAGGGATTTTTGTGTCAGGGCTGAAACTACATGCAGTTATTTTAAAACTGGTGTTCAATTATGTCATACATGTCTCACACTTTAAATTTTTAAGGAGACGGTCTTATTTGAGTTTTGAAAGCTCTGACTGTTGGATGGAGATGGAATGGAAAGGGCTCAAGCTAGGTGAGATGGTCAGGCCCATAAAGTGGAGAGCTACATGGGTCTAGTGTACTGCGATGCCTCCCACGCCTAGTCTTGCATCTGGCACACAGTAGGTGCTCATGGTAGTTGTTTGTTGAATGAAGGGCTAGGGATATGGATTGAATAGTAGTTTGATAAACAAATTAATAACTAATTAAAGAAAACAATTAATTAATCCAAATGCATTAAGATAGTCATAGTGGACACCTGCTGAACTTTTTCCATCTTATGAAGAGTTTAAATGATGAGGCAATGTCTTGCATTCAGAAAGGACTGGATCTTAGGTAATCGTCCAGTTTATCCTCCGCCACCCTCATTTTAATATGCAACTAGTATATTTGGCATGCAGGGAGCTTGAAATCCCTCTCATCTCACCCCTTGGAGAGAGGACCCTGGTCTCATCATTATCTAGAATCCAAGAGTTGCTTCCTTGCCCTGACTGAGGATTCTCACCATCTCAGCCACTGACCCCTCAAAATGGCCCTCAGGCCCCACTAGATTCTAGATTTGTCCCAACACACACCGAATCAGGAGCAACCTTTGATCTGCCTGAACCTTCAGAACTGTGGAACTAATGGGGGAAATAGGACTTGCTTGAGGTTCTTCCCAGAGATGTCCTAACCCTGCCCTCCCACCTCCTTTTCCCTCCTTCCCATAAGGTATTTCACAATGCTTTGAGAAGGAACAGGTTTTGAAAATTGTGCTGCATGCATTTACTTTGCCCAGGGAATGACACATCTGGGCTCCAGATGTTTTTCAGTCCTGCAGAGTGGTAGCGAATTTCAGGTGGTTGTAGGCAGAGCTCAGACTAAACACAAGGGTGCACACAGCCATGCATAAAGGCACCTTTCAGATTCCTCTGGCTTTTGCCACTGTCTTTTTTCCACCTGGGATGCCCCTTGAGCTACTTGGTATCTCTGTTCTAAGAGACATCACTAACACACCCCCTGCTAGGGCACGAGGGTCTTTGGTACAGTGAAGAGGCGCCCAGGGACTGAATCCTAGCTCAGCTCTGTGCTCTCAGGTGAATTATCTGCCCTCTCTGCATCTCAGTGTCCACATCTGTAAAAGAAAGCGAATGGTCTCCACTTTATAGGGCTGTTGTGAAGGATTACAGAGCTAATGCTTATAAAATGTTTAGGACGGGGTCTGGCAGATACTAAGCACCAAGTAGGTGTTTGCTGGTATTATTCGTAGTTTCCTTCTTCTCTGGAGATTGCTATGGAATTAGAAGTTGGTCCCTGTCCCTTAATTGGTCATTATTATTTCACCTTAGCCCTATGTGACCATTTTTATCATAATGTCTCCCCAGAGCCTAATAATGATGGTGATGATCACGCTGAAATGTATTGAGCCCCTTCTCTGTGCCAGACACTGTGAAAACCACTTGACATTATAGCCTGTAGGAGAGCCTATAGCTTGGCTCAATTTCTGACTCAGAGTTTAGTGCATACAATGATTCTTTGATGTAGGCACTATGATTAGCCCCACTTTCAGCTAAGGAAAAGAAAACTTGGGAGGAACTGAGAAAGCAAATGGTATCTAGGACTTGATCCAGGATAGCCAGCCTCAGATCCCATGCTCTCAACCACTACTTAGAGATTGAGAAATAGCACAGCTAAATAAAAAACTCCTGGTATGGCATACAGACGGAACAGACAGAACATATAGTGGCACATGCTATAGGGTTTGCGTTACAGACTACTGAAGGAGGTGGACTTTGAGCCAGGCCTTAAAAAGTATGGAGAGTAGGATGGGGAAAGGCATTCCAGGTTGAAGGAATGGCATGAACAAAGATATAAAAGCTAAAACCCCAGAGAATGTTTAAGCACAGAAGTAGTTAGCATTAGCTAAAGTATAGGTAGGTGGAAGGCTAACATAGCACCTGAGTGTAGAGGGCATTGCACGACCAAAACAAAAACAAAAACAAAAACAAAAGTTATCCTATAGGAAACAGGGAGCTGTAGAATGCCTTTGAGCAGAGAAGAGCATGCCCACAGCTGTGATCTAGAAAGATTAGCCTGGCAGAGGAATATCAGGTGGAGAGATGGGACATTAGGAGATCACTGGATTTGGTGATGCCTAAACTAATGAGATATTCCCAGTGTTCCAGAAGCAAGACTTGGTGAGGAAGATGATGTGTCTGAAGTCACACAGCTAGTGAAAAGTAGAGCCCAAACTCTAGTTAGATCTTCTGACTTTAAATTCTGTATTCTTTCTGCTATACCAAGCAAAGATATAGCTGATCCTGTTAGAAGATCTGAAAGAATTCAGTCTCATGAACTCTAAAGGGTCATGGCTCTAGTTACAAGGGGTCTGAAGACTCATCAACATTATATGCAGAACGGGGTGTGTGTGTGTGTGTGTGTGTGTGTGTGTGTCCTGTGAGCATGTGCAGAGATGGGATCGGTCATGGGAGATGGCACATGCATCCACGTTTTAGTGTCCGCAAACACAGTGACACACCACTGTGAAACCTCAGGAGTCACACCAAAATGTGAAGCCCAGAATTCTTTAGGAACTCTGCCTGCATTACAAAACCAACAGTAAAAGAAGAAAAGAGACAGATTGATTGATTTCAGTGGGAAGAAGGAAGGGTAGAAGTTAAATGAACACTTGAGGCTTAAGAACCAAGTGTCTTCTGGGCAGTCAGCCTTCTTTAAAGCAGTGGTTCTCGATGACTAGTGATTTTGCTCCCCAGGGGACAAGTGGCAATGTCTAGAGACATTTCTGTTGTCACAACTGGGGACAGGAATGGTGCTATTGACAATAAATAATTATCGGACTCATAATATCCATAGTAACAAGGTGGAGAAACCCTGCTTTGGAGGAAGAAGAAGTCTTGACTTCTAGCACAGAGCTGAACAAAACCACTGGCCTTGTATCTTCAGTGCTCAGCTTCCAGAAGAGGCTGAGGGCTAATTAGCCTCCTATGGAGTAACAGGCCTATGTATGGTGAGCAGAAGTCTTTATGATTTTCATTAACCCTCAGGAATGGATATAGGCCTGACCCCGGAGGCCCTGCCCAGGGGCTCATTTGACCTGGTTCCCTCTGAACACCAGGTTGCATCTCCCCCTACTTATCTGGAATTCAGGACTCAGGTCACTGGTTGTGGTCCACTGTACAAACCAATGGCACAGAGCTGGAGGGAACTGAGAGGCCATCTTGTCCCCTCCCTACCTATATCTCACCCCCATATTTAGAGAAGAAGGCATGGAAGCCCAGGGAGGTGAAATGACTTGCCCATGACTGTGACTGTGTATCCATGAGGACTCTTCCAGCAAGTGGCAGAAAATCCTACTCCAACTAGATTAAGCCAACTGTTTTCACTCAGTAACTAAAACACCCAGGTTCCACCTTTGACACAGCTGGATCCAGGGTCTCGGTTGATGTCATTGGGTCTTTGGCCACTTCTTGGCTCCGTTCTCTCCCTGGGACATTCTGAGCTGTCTTGGAAGCGAGATGATGGTTGGACTGTCAGGTTTCAACTTCACAGCTTTAATCAAGGGAGAAATCAAGAGTCTGTCTCTCTCTCTCTCTCTCTCTCTCTCTCTCTCTCTGTCTCTGTCTCTGTCTCTGTCTCTCTCTCTCTCTCTCTCTCTCTTTCTCTCTCTCAGTGGTCCCCGTGAATGCACCTATGGGCTGTGAGTTAGGGAATATATCCATCCCTGATCCAGCCCCTGTTGTTCTGAGGAAGTGATGCCCTGAATGACCAGCCCAAAGCAGAAAGGAGGGTCCACAATGCCTGTTCAGGGAGTGGAGAGGGGTGGTCCTTCAGAGAAAATTGGGGATGCTGTTACCAGAAGAAGGGGGAGTAGACACTGGATGGGCCAAAATAACACATCACCCCTCCAGCCGATGAGTGGCTGGGCTCAGCACAGGTGTCCTGATATCTAGGCTGTTCCTTCAGCTCCGACACAGGCCCCCTAAGGCGGAACAGCTAACTCCAAAGGACCTACCCATGGTTTTGACTCTTGGCCTGGAGAACAAGAGGTGAAGGAGATGGGGAGAGGATAGTGCAGGGCTAAGACCCAAGACTTGGGAACCAGCCACCCCAGTGAAGTTCAAGATCTCACTTTGCTCTCTTCATGGCCGGGATTTGGGGCACTGGCTTGGAGTGCAGGAAGGGAGTAGGAGCAGGTGACTTGGATTTGGACAGTGACTCAGGGGAGAGAGGACAAGAAGAGCCCTGATCTAGGAGCTGGGAAATGACTTAAAAGCCATTTATTGCCTTCTTTCTACCCGTCCTGTCTTTTTGCCTTCCTTCTAGTAAATATGCATGAAGTGCCCACTCTAGTCTGTCCATGATCCCCTTCCTGCAGCACTGGCAGCCTCTCCTGACATGCCACCTCCTCACTGTCCACTCCAAGCCAAGGGGCAGGTGTAGGATCTCTCCTCTTCCTGGCTCCATTCAGAGCTTACTTTGATGTTTGCTTTCTTTCCCTCCCTCCCCCGTTCCCGCCCTCTCTTCTTTCTTTCTTTCTCTCTCTCTCTCTCTCTCTCTCTCTCTCTCTCTCTCTCTCTCTCTCTCTTTCTCTCTCTTTCTTTCTTCTTTCTTTCTTCCTAAAGACCCAATCTCACTCTGTCACCAGGCTGGAGTGCAGTGATGTGATCATGGCTTAGCTCACTGCACCCTTAACCTCCTGGGCTTGTGTGATCCTCCCATCTCAGTCTCTGGAGCAGCTGGGACTATAGGCATGCACCATCACTCCCAACTAATTTTGGAGGGGATGCTGGGAGGAGGTTTTGGAGAGATGGGGTTTTGCCATGTTGCCCAGTCTGGTCTCAAACTCTGGACTCAAGCGATCTGCCTTCCTCAGCCTCCCAAAGTGCTGGGATTGCCAGGCACGAGCCACCGTGCCCAGCGCTTTGATGCTTATTTTTATCCTATTTTTCCTGTGGGGAATGTTGAGGGAGTGGGTCCCACCAGCATGATTTCCTTGGCCCTGCTCTTCCCTGGGGACTGATGGGTACTTAAACCCTCTGGCATTGCAGATGCTCCCTGCCCATGGCAAAGCACCCTGCCAGATGCCAGTCCCTCAGCCTTTCTCCCTTCAGTCCCCTCCCCTTCCCCACCAGGTCATGTGCAGCTCCCTGAGTGGTATCAGCTAGAGGGAGAATTAACTTGGTTGATCTGATTCCCAAATGCTTGCCTGAAGCACTTTCCAGATGTAGAGGAGATGACATTAGCTAGGTTGTCCATGCTGTTTATCTACTTATTTTTCTAGAGACAGTTCTCACTCTGTCACCCAGGCTGGAGTGCAGTAGCACAATCATAGCTCACTACAGCCTCAAACTCCTGGGCTCAAGCAGTCCTTCCACCTTAGCCTCCCATGTAGCTGGGACCACAAGCATGTGCCAGTATGCTTGGCTAATTTAAAAAAAAAAAATTGCAGAGATGGGATCTCACTATGTTGCCCACACTGATCGTGAACTCTTGGCCTCAAGCATTCCTCCCACCTTGGCCTCACAAAGTGCTGAGATTACAGGCAGGAGCCATCATGCCCAGCCAGGCTGTTTATTTTTAATCCATTCCAAACCACGAATCAAATGTGCCTGTACCTCATAAAGAAGTGTCTGTAAGTCCTTCGGTGGCTGTCAGTTGAGTGCCATTCTAGATGCTGGGGATGGAGAAGGAAACACAGGGACAAACATCCCTGTCTTTGTAGAGCTGACCATGAACATACATTAAGTCGAGTAGATAGTCTACCAGCTGGGGAAAGCTAGGTGGAGAAAAGCAAAGCAGGTCTGGGTATTGGGAGAACCAGGGGCCAAAGCTGCAGCTTCAAACAGGGTGTCCCAAAGCCTCTGAAAAGGTGGCATTTGCACACACTGAAGGAGGCAAGTGAGTGAGCCTGTGGTGTCTGGAGAGATGGCTCCAGGCAGAAGGATGAGTAAGTGTAACTGCCCAAGGGCAAGTTAAAGTAGGAGTTCAAAGAACAAGTTCAAAGAATAATAAAGTGACCGGGATGCCTCATGCAGAGTAAGCCAGGAGGAAAAGAGAAAGTGAGTCCCAGGGGTGAATGGGTCCCTTGCAGGCATTTTAAGGACTTTATACTTTATTCCTAGTGGGATGGGGGCATTGGAGGGTTTTGAGCAGAGGAGGGATCTGATCCGACTTTTTTTTTTTTTTTTTTTTTAATAGAATCACTCTGGTTGTTGCAGTGAGAATAGACCCTGGTGAGGGTGGGGCAAGGACCAGAGCAGGGAAACCACTCAAGACTGTGTCAGTAATCTCAGTCAGCAATGAAGGTAGCAGATGAAGTTGTCAGGACCAGGTGCTACCTCTGTGGGTATTGAGAAGCATTTGGGCTCTGCGCTTATTCTGGAGAAAGAGGCAACAGGATTTGCTGATAGATTAGATGTGGGATGTAAAGGCTGACTCCAAGGTTTTTGGCCTGAGCCCTGGAAGGAAGAAGGTGTTATTTACTGAGATAGGGAAGATGCTAAAGGAACAGGTTTGGGGACAGGGCAGAGACCAGCAGGTCAGTGTGGGATGTGCTATGTCTACAATGCCCATTGGACAGTAAGTGATGATGTCCAGTAGATGTCCACTGAGATGGAGAAGACTATGGAAGGAAAGAGACCTTCACATATGTTCTATCCTTCCATGTGTATAAGAACCATAAGCTGATAGATTACATTATCTACCCATTTTAGAGATGAGGAAACTGAGCATCTTAGGGGTAAATAATGGGCCAAAGCTCACGGGATGTATATGTGACAAAACAGAACTCAAACCCCAACCCCTATGATTCCAAATTCATTGCTTCTTTCCTCTCCATCTTGCTGCTTCCTCAGTTTTTCAGGTGATTAAAAATACTAATGAAAAAATTGTTAACCAGTGAATGTCATCATTGTCCTCCTGAGCTAAGAAAATAGAACCCCTGCCCGCACCTCAAGACCCCCACCCTTCCCTTGTTCGTGCTGTGTCCTAGGCAGTTTGGGTTGTAAGTGACAATCACATGGGTACTACCTCATGCAGGTGTTCTTACTTTAATTCCTCCTTCTTCTGGCTCTTGGCCCTTTGCTTCTTGAGATGGAAGCTTTTTTTGTGACTCTGGGTCTGTCTGTGTGTGTCTCTGTGTGTTTTTACACATTGAAGGCTTAAGCAATGAAAATAGTGGAAGTCTTGACCTTCTGAAATGAATAACCCCAACCTTGTAAATAAATCAACCACTCTACCAGACCGAAAAAGATAATACCTGTAGGGCAATAAATGGGATCATTGTTTTTTGATTTCTTCTTTTTTATATTCTCCTGACACGCAACCTAACTTTCTCTTTTGAAAGCAATGTTCTAAGATTGCAACAAACTATAGTTGAAATTATTTTAGTGAAAGAAAATAATGTCTTAGGGTCATCTAAAGAAATGACTTCATATATCTATTTTACTCTCTTAAATGTTTCTCCAAGTCATGCTGAAGTGGCAAAGATTTTTCTGATTCCAAGTTCCTGCTCACAAAATACATTAACTGTAGAGAGCAGAGATATCTGAGCCTAGTGCACGCAAAAGAAACTGGTTAGGAGAGCTGTACAGATAAAGATAAACAAGATTCTTGGATTCCCAATAATGTGCTTGACCTTATTATTTGGTGCTATGGTTTGGATGGTGAAAACTCATGGTGAAATTTGGTCCCCAGTGTGACAGTGTTGGGAGCTGAGGACTAGTGGGAAGTGTTGGGGTCATGGGGGCAGATCCCTCATGAATAAACTAATGCTCTTCTGCAGGGGTAAGGGAGTTCTTACCGTCTTGGGATTAGATTAGTTTCTTTGAGAGTGGGTTGTTAAAAAGAATCTGGTTCCCTTAGTTTCTTTCTCTTGCTGCCTCTCTAGCTGTATGATCTCTTTGCACATCTCTGCTCCCCTTCCACTTTCCACCATGAGTTGAAGAAGCTCGAGTCCTTCACCAGAGGCAGCTGCCCAATCTTGAATTTTCCAGCCACCAGAATCATAAGCCAAATAAACCTCTTTTCTTTATAAACTACCCAGTCTCAGGTATTCTGTCATAGCAACACAAAATGGATTAAGACATTTAGTATCCATTACCTCACTAAATTCTCATAACAGTTCATTTTACAGGTAAGGAACTGAGGCAGAGAGAGTAGCTCCAGATAACTCATTTAGTAAATGACAAGAGCTGACTCCAAAGCACATGTTTTCCCCACTACAGATGTTTAGAAATCCCATCCAGGCTCTGTGGATGACATTTGAAAATTCTTTTTTTTTTTTTTTTTTCGGAGACAGAGTCTCACACTGTCACCCAGGCTGGAGTGCAATGGTGCAATCTTGGCTCGCTGCAACCTCCGCCTCCCGGGTTCACGTGATTCTCCTGCCTTAGCCTCCTAAATAGCTAGGATTACAGGCACACACCACCATACCTGGCTAATTTTTTGTATTTTTAGTAGAGACAAGGTTTCACTATGTTAGCCAGACTGGTCTCAAACTCCTGACCTCGTGATCTGCCTACCTCAGCCTCCCAAAGTGCTGGGATTACAGGTGTGAGCCACCATGCCTGGCCGACATTTGAAAATTCTACCAAGCTCTGGGGGCAGGGGACAGTAAGTGGTCATGATGCTGGCAGACATGGCCTTTATGTCATCCAAAGCCATTACTTTTTAAAACTCCATAGCTCTCAGGACTGACAGGAAGGGAAGACATTGGGATGTTATGTTCTCTCTCTCTCTCTCTCTCTCTCTCTCTCTCTCTCACTCTCACTGGACACTAACTTCCCCTCTAGTTGATGTTTACAACTCTGCTATAGAAAAGAGACCTGACTGAGGATCAGTTCTGCAAGAAGCCCCATTAATCTTGAGAAACATGTTCAGACCTTGTTCTGTGGTAAACCTATATTTGTGTCCCCTTAACCTTCTAACTCACAGGTTGGCAATCATTAGCCTGAGTGCCTTTTTTGTAAATAAAGTTTTGTTGGAACACAGCCACACCTATTCACCAGCAGAATTGAGTAGTTGCTACAAAGAGTATATGACCCACAAGACTGAAAATAATTATTATCTGGCCCTTTCTAGAAAAAGTTTGGTAACTGTTGTTGTTCACACATACCACAGACACACAGATTCTATCTGGCAAACTCCTAGGCAGCTACAAGGCCTAACTAGAGTACTCTTTCTCCCACCCAAGTATTAACCAGGCCCGACCCTGCTTAGCTTCCGAAATCAGACAATATCGGGCATGTTCAGGGCAATGTGACTGTACATTAGAGTATTCTTTCTCCTGAGAGACCTTCTAGTAGCTACCCAAGCCCAAGGCAAAGCTAACCACATCCTCCTCTGGACGTCCAAGCGGCTTTTAATAGCAAAAAAAATCACTGATGTTCATAGAATACTGTGTTCTAGACACTGTTTTTTAAGCATGTCATAGAGATTAGCTAATTTAACCATCATAGCAACCCTAAGTGGTAGGTACTTTTATCATTACCATTTTACACATGAGGAGATCAAGGCAGAGAGATTATGTAACTCTTACGGTCACACAACTGGTAAATAAGTGAGCTGGGGTTTGAACCCAGGTAGTCTGGCAGTCCTTTCACCATTTGGCTGCCACAGTCGCTGTCATTATCCCCATTATACAGATGGGAAACAGACCACACAGCATGTATTCTATTGTATTCTAAGACAATCCATGTCTGTCTCAGTTTTTCCTGGAGAACAGAGGTACCCTTCCTCTCCCCACACCCTAGTGCCCAATGCATAGAGATGCTCAGGTACACAGAGAGGGGTTCACCTTCTTGACCATGAGCTTTTAGAGACCAGAGAGGTCATCCGTTCATCACTGGGTCCCCAGTGCCCAGCCCTGTTCCTGCCTCAAAGAAGTTGGGCTGAGCAAGTGGGTCAAGAAGGGAGGAAGTTTTCTGAAAATAGGAAGCCCTCCATTTTCGGCTTGCCTGTGCCCTTCCTTCTTTCTAAGCTTATGGGGTTGGAGCTCTAGTTCCTTTCTACATTGTATTGGCTGCTGAGACACAAGGTCTCTGTCTGCTGGGCTCTCATTAGGAAAAGGTCAGCCAAACCTCAGTGCCAGAGTCTGTTTACTTTGGCTGGGAGGTGTTTCTTGGGGAAGGAAAGGACGTTACCTGCTACGCTCACTGGTGTTTAATGTGACTTGGCTGCCTTTTTAAAAGCTTCCATGATTCCCCTTAAGGAGTAAATCAGCACAAATTCTGCCAGCACCAGGAAATATTTCAGCACATGAAATTTTACCCCCTTCTACTCCGGTGGGGTTGATCTTCAAGGAAACTTATTTATCGACAAAGACCCCAACTACATTTTTGCAGACACAAACAGGGACCACTAAGAATCATTACCAGAAAGACCGTTGGGAGTCAACTGGTCCATTAGAAAGAAAGGACATTGGAAAAAAGCTAGCAAAATACAAATGGCATTTGATCACCATCAACTGAGTATTTGAGCAGCATCCAAGGGGTGACATTGGCAACAAGGGGGACGTGATAGTCTTCAAAGGAAAGGGGGCCCGCTTTCAGGTTGACTGGGTCGGGGCAGAAAGACTTTTGGGGGAAATAAGACGAAAGCTATGGGGGAGGGGTGGGCTCTCAGCGTGGGAAACAGTGTTTACAAAGGTACACAGGTGGGAGGGTGGAAAGTGTGGTTCAGGTACAAGGGTACCTTCAAGGTAGGATGCCTGAGATGGTACAGCTAGAAAGTGGGTAGGAGATTCAGCGGGGATGGAGCAGTCAAGAGTCAGGGTCCTGGCCGGGCGCGGTGGCTCAAGCCTGTAATCCCAGCACTTTGGGAGGCCGAGGCGGGCGGATCACAAGGTCAGGAGATCGAGACCACAGTGAAACCCCGTCTCTACTAAAAATACAAAAAATTAGCCGGGCGCGGTGGCGGGCGCCTGTAGTCCCAGCCACTCAGGAGGCTGAGGCAGGAGAATGGCGGGAACCCGGGAGGCGGAGCTTGCAGTGAGCCGAGATCGCGCCACTGCACTCCAGCCTGGGCAACAGCGTGAGACTCCGTCTCAAAAAAAAAAAAAAAAAAAAAAAAAGAGTCTGGGTCCCAGAGTCAGACCTGGGCTCAGTTTTCAACCATCCACTTTGCTAGCTCTATACCGTTAGCTGGCAACCTAAATCTCTTCGTGCCTGGTGGGTGGTGAAAATGTTCTGTGACTTGGTTGGGGTCATAGTTACAAAGGTTGTTCATTTGTCAAAACTCCTCAAGCAGTATACTTTAAATGGATGTTTTATTTTATGTGAATTATATCTCAGTAAAGTTACTTTCAAAAGAAAAAAAAAATGTGTGCCCAGATTTCTTCATCTGAATGGCAGAAGAATAATATCTACCTCATTGGAAAGGTGTGAGGAGTGATCAAGAAATGTTTATAAAGTGCTTAACCCAATACTTGGCTCATTATAAGTTATGATTATATTGTTGTGTTATGTTGCGTAGAACCTCATAAGCCATCGCTAAACACTTTGAACTTTTGTCTAATAGGCACAGGGAGCCATTGAAAATTTCTGAGCAAGGAAGCAATCAAAACTTTGTTTTAATTGCAATTATATATGTATATAAAATAAATATTATATATTATAAAATTTACCATTCTAACAATTTTTAAGTACAGTTTAGTGGCATTTGGTGCATAATATTGTTGTGCAACCATCGCCACCATCTAAAACTTTGTTCTTAAGAGAGGAATTGGGCAGGATAACCAAGAGGAGAGAAAAGCTCAAAAAAGACTGTTGGAACGCTATTTAGAACAGTGTGTGCAGATGTTGAAGGCCTGAATTAGGATGAATTTACAGGAATTGAAGAAATATACAAGAGAACTTAGGAAAGAAGCAACCATCAGCGTTGGCAATTGATTGAAATTTAATTATGAGTAAGAAAGAAAGAAGTCACGAAGATGACTAAAAAGAAGTGCAAAGGCATCTCAAGCTCTCTTTTTAATATTAATAATTTTCTTCACATGTTATTTGGCTTAAGATTCTGGCAGTCCTGTAAAACAAAAACATTCATATTGATAATAGTGCTGACGAAGGTGTGGTGAGATTGGCACTTATGTATGTTACTGTGGACACAACCTTTAGAAAACTAATATAGCAATATGTGTCAAAGGCCATTTAAAAAATGAATCTTGGCCGGGCATGGTGGCTCACACCTGTAATCTCAGGACTTTGGGAAGCCAAGGCAGGTGGATCACTTGAGGTCAGGAGTTTGAAACCAGCCTGACCAACATCGTGAAACCCCATCTCTACTAAAAATACAAAGCCAGCCGGGCATGGTGGTGCATGCCTGTAATCCCAGATACTTGGGAGACCAAGGCAGGACAATCACTCGAACCTGGGAGGCAGAGGTTACAGTGAGCCAGGATCGCACCATTGCTCTCCAGCCTGGGTGACAAGAGCAAAACTCCGTCTCACAAAAACAAACAAAAAGCAAACAAACAAAAAAACGATTCTTACTCTGATCCCGTGCTTCAATTTTCAAGGATCTGGTATCAGAATAAAACAGAATTCACAGAAGCCATGTATGTGTTGATATCCCTGAACCTCAGGTATTTTTATAATAGCCCCAAAGTGGAAGCAACCTAAATGTCCCCAGTGAATGAAATAGTTTGATAAAAACGTGACATTTCTACTAAATGAACCTTTAAACATTGTCTTTTTTATCTTTTTAGAGACGGGGTCTTGCTCTGTCACCCAGGCTGAAGTGCAGTGGTACCATTATGGCTGACTGCAGCCTCGAACTCCTGGGCTCAAGCAATCCTCAGCCTCCCAAGTGGTTGGGATTACAGGCATGAGCCACCGTGCATGGCCCAACAAACAAACAACCAAAAAAAATGTAAAGATGTGTTACAAGACTCCTTTACATAGGGAGGTGCCCTGAGGGATTTAAAATATAGTTAGAAAAAATATATATTTTTATGCAACAATTAGGGAATAATAGGCCCATTACAAAAGTGAGCTCCACTCATAGGTGGATCTCTGTCCGCAGACTAATTATATCCTGTTCCAGGTGCCTTGACATGACTAAGAGAGCAACCCCCAGTTCAAAGGAATGTGCGCTGGCTGTGCTTTAGTTCCGCTCCACCGCCCGGGTTCCTGAAGGCGAGGCTGCTTGAGGAGGCTGTGGGTTTGCACTTGCACATAGTCCTGGTCCCTACAGTCCGTAGGGCACATATCATGGGCAAGGAGCGGATGGTAACAATCCAGTCCTGGTCAACAGCTCGACTGCTATCATTGTGACTGGAAATAGCCCCTGCAAGGGATTGGAGAGGGCATCTTCTATGCACTTTAATACGAATATTATTGCACCTGGACTGGGGGAGTTGAAACAGGTGGTGGCATAGTACTGCCTCTGGACTTCTTAGGCTGTAGGATCAGAAATGATAGTGGTGGGGAGAGAGGGATGTGGATGTTTACCAGGTGAGAGCCAACCCAGGAAGCTGTCTCTAATGCCCCTAGGAATCTGATTGGAACAAATGTTTATAGGAGTTAACTGCAAAATAAAAACAACCCTGTCTCCTGGTGCATTTAAATGTATAAAGCATTTTTATTTTCTTCATCTCATTACCGCAGTCCTGTGACAGGCCAGGCATGTAGTGTTGGTCTTGCTTCACAGAAGGAGAAACCAAGTCATAGTGGGACAGAGCAATTTGCTTCCCCATCTACAACAGAGGATCACAGGAGAAAGGGTGCTGGATGTGTTAGCCACATGCAGTGCTTCCAGGCCTGGCTCGGAGCTTCTAAATGATTGCCTCACTTAATTCAGTCTTCACAACCATCCTAAGCCATTGAGAGCCCCTTCTGTAGATGAGAAAAGAGGCTCAGAGAGGTTGAATTGTTAGCCAGGACCACACAGCTTGTGAGGGGCAGAGCTGGACTGGAACTCACATCTGCCAGACTCCAAAGCCATGTGGGGGCCACGCCTTCCCAGGAGTGATGGTGTGCATAATAATGACCATATATCCGAGTAGGTGGGCCTCTGTGGCTGAGGAATCAGCCTGTCTCCAAGACCAAGGATAAAGAGACCAGCTCTCCAAGATCTATTCATTCATCTCTTCATTTGTTCTTCCATCAGCCAAGTGAATGGCTCCTTCGCCCTGAGCCCTGGCACCTCAGTTGTCCTGTTGATGTGATGGCAGCCCCCAAACCCCCAGCCTTCATACCCTGTTCCCCAGGCCTGCTCACACCATCAGTAGATAAGAGGGAACATGGTACCATAAGTGTGTCATTTCCTTTTAAATGCATTCATTCTTCCACTGGGAAGTCATTCATTTATTTATTCAACAGACATAGCCAGCCCTTCCCTTCATTCCAGGTCTTGTGCTAAAAACTGGGGCTGCAAGGGAAGGAAATGCAGAGCTAGCCCTGGCAGAAAGCAGTCCAGTGTGAAGGAAGGAGGGGTGAACAACCATGAGCCATTTTCATTCAAGAACTGGATGGCTCATGCCTGTAATCCAAGCACTTTGGGGGTCTGAGACAGGCAGATCACTGGAGGCCAGGAATTTGAGACCGGCCTGGCCAACATGGTGAAACCCTGTCTCTACTAAAAACACAAACATTAACTGGACGTTTTGGCATGCGCCTATAGTCCCAGCTACTCAGGAGGTTGAGGCACAAAATTTGCTTGAACTTGGTAGGCAGAGGTTGCAGTGAGCCCAGATCACACCACTGCACTCCAGCCTGGGCAACAGAGTGAGACTCTGTCTCAAAAAACAACCCGATTGAGCCCAGGGTCAGCCTGTTGGGATCCAGGAACTTTGAAGAGAAGACTATAAAAGGGAGTGATTCTCTGGGACTTTGTTTTCCGTAGAGAAAGAGGTTTAGTCATAGGGCTGCTGAGCGAGGAGAGGAGAGGAAACCTCTAGTCCATCTCCCCGAGGAGAGGGCTGAGGCTTTTAAGGGTTTTGGAGTTGGCCGAAGTGTGGAGATCATGTTGATTGGCTGAAGAGTGCAGGGTGAAGTCATGGGAGAGGGACATGAAGAAACTGCATCCTCGCGCTGCTTCGTTTCCTCTGAGGAGACTTTATAGAATGATGTTTCTGAAGTCCGGTGGCCTCGAATGAGAACTTAGATGAGAGTGGAAGGAATCCCCGCCCACCTGGCTCTAAGCCTGTCAGGCTTTGTGTTCACCTCCACTGACTGGAACCCCCTAATAATGATCATGTCTTGACCATGCACCATTTTCACATCTGAAATATTGGGGGTGATGCTGTTCACCAGGGGTTTGCCACACTCCTCTGTGCGAGACAGTGTTCCTCTCTCCATCTTGCAGATGGATCAGAGAGACCTGCGTTCTTGCCCAAGACCCCTCGGGAAGGCAGAGAAGATGGCAGGATGTGCACTTGGCATTTCTGGGCTCCAAAGCTAGCACCTTTCCTGTCATACTCACGGGCTTCTCATAATGCCAGTGGCAAAGGCACCTTTTCCCACAATCCTAAAGTCACTCTGACCACACCCCCAGTCCCTCCCACTTCTGCTTCTGTGTCCCCTTCACCTCATTGTCATCTCTGCAGCCTCCTTCATAGACACTTCTGTCTCCCCTGCAGAATGAGTTAACAGCCGCTGTGGGAGGTCTGCCCTGTCCTTCCAGAGGAGGCCAAATCAACCACATTTAACCCAACCAAAGAAAACAGTGTCTCAGTGAAAGCCGGCATGTTTTGGGGACAGCCGCAGGGAAAAACCTAGTGCCGACTTTTCTGCCTGTTTGAGCTTTGTGCCCTTGGGCAGCCACTCACCTTCCCAGCAATAAACTGACTTGCCCTGCAGCTGCTGGTGCCGGATGAGCTGAGGGCAGGGAAGAACTTTGTACTAGCAGTGCCACCAGCCTCAGTGTTTAGTAGGTATTGGTGCTGCTGTTAGGACCAGAATGACACTAGGAAAACAGGAAGCATATTAACCTCCGGTGCAGAAGAGCAGAGCGAAGCTTCCCCAGGGCCAAGCCACAGAGAGAGAGAGAGAAAAAAAAAGTCTCTTCCTTGATAGAAAATAGAGGGGAGAAGACAAATGAAAGCCCAAAGGCATCACCTGGGGACCGAGGGAGCACTTGGGGGCCTCCCCACTGAGGGTCCTTGCAAGGAAGCATGGGCAAGAAAAGCCAAGAGTAGGTAAGCTTCTTTCTGCCAAGCAAGCTCTGCCCCTGTCCTTTCACTGCCATGGGCCAGAGGAGCAGCAGAGGACCGCTTTGATGTGCAATGTGGAGGTGCAGGACATCCCTTCTGCGAAAGTCAGGCCCAAGCATGAAGACAGACCCTCTGATAGCACTTGCAGGCAATGTTTTCCCAGCAAGCAGAGCTTGCATCCGTCCACAAAGCAGCCCCATGTGCTAGAACCTTCTCTCAGCCTCTGAGGCCAACTCCTCTTTCATGGGAAAGAAAGGGGCCTGGCATTTATGGAGGATTCATTTTGTACTTGGTATCTTTATGTAGGTGCTATTGTTTGAATTGTGTACCTGCCAAAATTCATATGGTGAGGTCCTAACCCCCAGTACCTGAGAAAGTGACCTTGTTTGGAGCTAGGTTCATAGTGGATACAACTAGTGAAGAAGAGGTCATCTCGGATAGTGTGGGCCCCTAATCCAACCGGACTGATGTCCTCATGGAAAAGGTAAAATCTGGACACCGAAACACACTCAAGAATACCATGAACATGAAGGCGGAGATGGGGAGGATCCTTCTACAATACAACCAGGGAATGCCAAGCATTGCCAGCAGACCCCTAGGAACTGGCAGAGAAGCCTGGAGCAGATTCCTTCTCACAGTCCCTAGGAGGAGCCAACTCTGCAACACCTTGAGTGTGGTGTCTGGCTTCCAGAACTAGGAGACAAGAAACGTCTCTTGTTTAAGCCAGTAAGTGTGGAACTTTGTTATGACAGTGCTTGGAAGCTAATGCAGCATATTACCTTCTTAGACCTAACAGCACTACACAGGGAGGTATTAGGATCCTCACTTTACAAAAATAGGAATTGAGCTCAGAGATGGCAAGTGAGAAAAGAACATGGGGAAGAGCCCAGCTTTGTTCAGCTCTCCAGGCTCATGGAGAGTGAAGAAATCATATGAGCATTGGATCCTGAGTCTTGGTTTGAAGTCAAGGAGATCTGAGAAGCACTGTGGTGCTCCCAGGTTAGCAGTTGGCAAGCTGGGATTTGGGCCTATGAAATGAGCCTGCCGAGACCCTCACCCCTCCCATGGTAAAATGGGCTCCGACAGAAGAGCTGGGACCTTCCCAGATGATCCTGGGCTGAGTCTGCTGGTCAGGGATCTGGAAAGGCAGGAACAAGGAGGTAGGAGCTGGTCAGGAATCAAAGGGACTCCCTTCATGAGCTGACCAAAGACCAGGGCTGTTTTGCATATGGCCCAGGGTAGAAGGCCTCTCCCAGCCTGGACCGGGTATGGCCAGGGAGCCAAGTGGCCCACCGATAAGACTCAGCCTCACAGGTGCCAGGAGCCAAAAGGTCACTGGAGTTTCTATAAAAGCCGAGCAATCCTGCCTCTGGCTCTCTTTAATGTTCTTCTTCAGGAAACTTTCGGAGCCTGGGCATCTCCTCCACTGCTCTGGAATACCAGATTATTCCCAACAGACCTTCTATAGCCCTCACCACCTCCCTTGGGCTTCAGCAGTTTCCCCAGGCGACACCTCCCTTTCCTACTGAGGGCTCTGCCCTGCAGCCACCTGTTCTCCCTCCCCTGTTTCCACACTGTTAGGGGAGCTCATCCTCTTACCACAGGGCCCCGAGGATCATTCTTAATCAAAGCACAGCAAGATGGCATTGCAGTTCCCCTGGAGCCTGCAAAACAGGCTTTTAAGCTCTATTTCCTACCATGGGACTGCAGGGGACGCAGGGGAGCTGTCGCTAACAGAACCAGGGAAATGCAGGGATAGGGAGAAGTGGCTGTTGCTTCTTAGGAACCAGGGGAAGGTAGGGGGTGGCCAGGACACCCAGCGCTCAAGGAGTCCTCTCCGGTGCTTGCAGACTGAGGCTCATCCGCCCCCACAGTATCCTCAGGAACGCCATGCCCTCTCCCTTGGTCGTGGGGAATGGGGAGTGGAAAGAAGACATGACATGCAGTTGGAGTCGTTACATTTGGCCTTAGGCATTGCCTCCTGCCAGGCCACTTAGCCAGTGTCCAGCCTGTTGGGGGAAGCCAGGCCTACCTGCATGGGCTCAGCCACGCTCTGGTGTTCCCGCGTTCGTGTGCTCTGCAGGCAGAACAGACTTGAGGCAGGCAGCAGTAGGGCTCGAGCCAGATTGTCCCCCATACTCCAGTGGGGGATGGCCCGGCAGGCCAGTCCCAGCTGGAGGGAGGCCTGCAGAGGGGGCTCCTAGCTGCCACTGTGTGCTGTTCATAGGCCCTGGATTGGGTATGATTAGAACCAGTGTAGCCATCTTCAGACTCCATCTCTGACAGGGGCCAGAGGGGCATAAGAGAGGTTAGGACTAGCTGCCGCTTCCATGCCCACCTCCAAGTCACAGCCAAACCCTACAACCACCTCTCAGGGCCTGCCCTCTATGAATACCCCCTGAACTTCAGGGAAACCTGTATCTACAGCTGGTATAGCCTCTTGGGGTATGGTGAGGTCCACCTCGTTCCTGGCAGCTTCTCATTGTGCCTTACACAAGCACCCAGGCCCTGGGTCTCAGTGCAATCATGCTGGAAGGTGAAGGCCTTCACATGGCAGCAAGAGCGGGCAGGGGGATAGCCATACACTTTTTCTTTTTTTTCTTTTTTTCTTTTTTTTTTTTTTGAGATAGAATCCTACTCTGTCGCCCAGGCTGGAGTGCAGTGGCATGATCTTGCTCACTACAACCTCCATCTCCAGGTTCAAGCGATTCTCCTGCCTCAGCCTCCCAAGTAGCTGGGACTACAGGCACGCACCACCATGCTCAGCTAATTTTTATATTTTTAATAGAGACAGCATTTCGCTATGTTGGCAGGCTGGTCTCGAACTCCTGTCCTCAAGTGATCTACCTGCCTTGTCCTCCCAAAGTGCTAGGATTACAGACATGGACCACTGTGCCAGGCTGCCAAACACTTTTAAACCATCGGATTTCATGAGAGCCCACTCACTATCATGAGAACAGCATGGGGGAAACAGCCATGAGGGAAATCACTTCCCACCAGGTCCCTCCCCTGACATGCGGCGATTACAACTTGAGATGAGATTTGTTGGGGACACGGAGCCAAACCATATCACCTTGGTAGGACAAGGGCTATTTATTTGTTGTGGATCCTGCTGCTGCTGAGGCCTGGCTCCTCTGCTGAGAGTGACCACCGGTGAGGGAGGAGCCTGCTCCCACTCCCCAGGACTGGGGTGGCAGACACCCTGCTGCCCTCTCCCTGGCCCCTCATGACCTCTTCGTTCTCTGGATTGTGCTTCCCCATGCACACCCCCAGGTTGCCCTCATCCGCTTTCAACCATCTAGTCTCCAGGGTGCTTCCAGGCAACCAAGATAGGCTGCTGTCCTTTGGTTCTCTCCTGAGCAGTCTCTCCATTAGCCTGACTGCTGCTCATTATTAACTCTGTGCCTCACTTGGGTTACAAAGTCTGTTCAAGCCCTAGCTGACACATGTATCAGCAGTGTGACCTTGGACAAGTCACTAACGGCTCTGAGCCAGTTACCCCCCACTCTGCACCCCTACCTTATACCAGAGTTGCCTCCCTGCCCTGCTCAGGCCACAGCTGTGTAAACCAGGGGTCCTCCATCTCATGGCTGCACATGAGAATCCACCTTTTTTTAAAAACAAGCACCCAAGAATGATTCTACTGCAGACAACAAGCAGACCCCACTCCGAGAAGCTGTGCTCCCACCCGGCCCGGCTACCGTCTTTTGCCACACAGAGAACTCCAGCCCAGCCTTGTTCAGTCTCTGCCCAGATTATTTCTCTTGCCTCTGTTAGAGCCTTTAAGTGGCTCTTCATTAATCTTAGAATAAAATCTAGACTTTTTAACACGTTTTATGAGCCCTTTCCTGCCTTGGTCCCCGCCTTTCTCTGCAGCACAATTCTGAAGCCAGACTAGGTTCTAGTCCCAGCTCTACCTATTGCCAGTGACCTCAGGAGAGTAACCTAACCTCTCTGTGCCTCAGTTTCATCATCTGTAAAATGATAATAATAATAATAATAACAGCAACTGCAGAGGGATGTTGTAAGGATTACAATACTCAGTGCATGTAAAGCATTAACATTGAATAGCACTTGGCTCATAGTAAATGCCATATAAACTCTTAACTCTGGTTTTTCATCAGTATTATTATTATCTTGCTGCAACCCTGGATGGATGTGGACATTCCGTAAGACAACCTGCTATGGGAGAAGAGGTAGGGATCCCAGCCATTTGGGGCAGCTTGTCGGAGGAAGTGACATTCAAGTTGTACCTTGAAGAACAGGTAGAGATGCTCCCAGTAAAAAACAAAAACAAAAACAAAAACAAAAAACAAAACCAAAAAAAAAAAACACAAGGGAGGATGGCTGGGCGCGGTGACTCACGTTTATAATCCCAGCACTTTGGGAGGCCAAGGCGAGTGGATTGCTTGAGGCAGGAGTTCAAAACCTGCCTGGCTAACATAGTGAAACTCCATCTCTACAAAAAAATAGAAAAATTAGCCCAGTGTGGTGATGTGCGCCTGTAGTCCCAGCTACTTGGGAGGCTGAAGTGGGAGAATCACTTGAACCTGGGAGGTGGAGATTTCAGTGAGCTGAGATCACACCACTGCACTCCAGCCTGGGTGACAGAGTGAGACTCCATCTCAAAAATGAAAAAAAGGAAGACAACCTGTTCAAGTGTGAGTTTGCCTGTTCTGGGGGAAAAAAAAAATGTCCAGGCACATGTCTGGGCTCAAATGAGATGGAGCATCCTTAAGTGGGGAAACACCACGGAGCCCTGAATCATTTGGTTTTTATCTTGTGGTTTTTCTGGTCTGTAATGCGAATGTGGTGGGTTGGGGCCAGGCTTGCTGAGGGGCAGCGATGGGGCAGAAACTGTGATTTGAGTCAACTCAGAGCTGCTCAACCTGGATGTACACTGGAATTACCGTGGAGATCACTGAAAAAATGCCACTGCCTAGGTGATGTCCCCAGAGATTCTCATTTAATTGGTCTGCGGTGGGACTGGGCATTGGTTCTTTCTTTCTTTCTTTCTTTCTTTCTTTCTTTCTTTCTTTCTTTCTTTCTTTCTTTCTTTCCTTCTTTCCTTCTTTCCTTCTTTCCTTCTTTCCTTCTTTCCTTCTTTCCTTCTTTCCTTCTTTCCTTCTTTCCTTCTTTCCTTCTTTCCTTCTTTCCTTCTTTCCTTCTTTCCTTCTTTCTTTCTTTCTTTCTTTCTTTCTTTCTTTCTTTCTTTCTTTCTTTCTTTCTTTCTTTCTTTCGAGATGGAGTCTTGCTCTGTCACCCAGGCTGGAGTGCAGTGGCACGATCTCAGCTTACTGCAACCTTCGCCTCCTGGGTTCAAGTGATTCTTGTGCCTCAGACTCCAGAACAGCTGGGATTACAGGTGCGTGCCACCATGCCTGGCTAATTTTTGTATATTTTTTTAGTAGAGATGGGTTTTCATCATGCTAGCCAGGCTGGTCTCAAACTCCTGACCTAAAGTGATCTGCCTACCTCAGCCTCCCAAAGTGCTAGGATTAAAGGTGTGAGCCACCATGCCCTGCAGCATTGGTACTTTTTAAAACTCCCCGCGTTATTCTCTTGCATCCTTAATGGGATGTGAGGCAATATAGCACCACCAGTGTGAAAGTTGGTTCTTAAGACCCCCATAAAATGTGGGTGTTAGAATGATTTGTGACCCTCAAAAGGGCCACAGTGCATAAACATATATACAGTGTATTTATAATATTAAAATGTCATGAAGTGGAATGTTTTAAATCAGGGGTCCCCAGACCCCAGCCCATGGACTGGTACAGTTCTGTGGCCTGTTAGGAACTGAGCCACATAGGAGAAGGTGAGCGTTACCACCTGGGCTCTGCCTCCTGTCTGATCAGCGGCATCATTAGATTCTCATAGGAGCACAAACCTACTGTGAAGTGTGCACGCAAGGGATCTAGCTTGCACGATCCTTATGAGAATCTAATGCCTGATGATTTGAGGTGAAACAGTTTCATCCCAAAACCAGCCCTGGCCCACAACCCACCAGTCAGTAGAAAAACTGTCTTCCACAAAACCGGTCCCTGGTTCTAAAAAGGTTGGGAACCGCTGTTTTAAATTATAGTGTCTTGATAGAAAATTTGAAGTGCAGTGAGGCCAATGGATCAGGAGACAATTACTATTGAAAAGAGAGTTTGTTACTTACAGTTCCCAAGAGGAGGGGACATGCCAGGCCTTATAGGGTCACATAGGGAAGCACCAGGGTTGGTCAGGGGGCAGAAGGAAACCCTGGGCAAGAGCCTTTATCATCATTTCCAAGGGAAGGAATGGCTGAGGCAGAGAATCCAGGTTTAGGATTAGCTGATTAGAATAATTTCAGCAGGCTCTGAGGCATAGGGACTGCCCCTAGTTACCTGATGCCTGGCCCTGGAGAGATCAGAGCAGTTGGATAGTGGCCTAGAGTATGACAGGCCCATAGATGTGGTGGCTGGGGTGTGGGCTTTAGATGGATTGGTTTGCATTTGAAAAGTGTGCTTGCTGGCAGGTTGTTTACTGTCCCTAGGAATTGGCTAACCTTCAGTGGGGCCAACCCTGGGTACTGCCTTCTAGGGTCAGCAAAGCCCCAGATATCAAAGCATCAGAATAAAAGGCATGGATAAGGCCAGGCAAGGTGGCTAACACCTGTAATCCCAGCATTTTGGGAGGCCAAGGTAGGAGGATCCAGGAGTTTGAGAACAGCCTGGACAACATGATGAGACCTCGTCTATACAAAAAATCAAACATTAGCCAGGTGTGGTGGTTCACGCCTGCAGTCCCAGCTACTCAGGAGGCTGAGGTGGGAGGCTCACTTGAGCCCAGGAAGTTGAGGCTGCAGTGAGCTGTGATTACACCACGGCACTCAAGCCTGGGTGACAGAGCAAGACCCTATCTCAAAGAAGAAGAAGAAGAAGAAGAGGAAAAAGAGGAAGAGGAAGAAGAAGAAGAAGGAGAAGGAGGAGAAAAAGAGACCTGGCTAATACAGTGGGGTGGCAGTGGAGGGGTAGGGAAGAAAATGTCCAAAAAGGCTTCTTGGGGTGGAAGGGGTGATAATAAAAAGTTGAGAAACATTGAGTTATATCTGGGCTGCTTTCATGTAGTTTTTGATGCAACTCCCAGAACTAGGCTAGGAGAAAGCCTCTCCCCAGAAGCATCCTTATCTTTATCCTTGGCTGGATAGGTCTCGCTTCCCCAGCAAGTGCTGCGTGCTCCCTTCCCCAAGGGCTCCTGGCCTGGGGAAAATGCAGTACCTTTTAACAGCAATGACAAACGAGAATTTAGAGTCCTCCTGTGGTTTATTTTGCTCTGTAATCAGCTCCTGAATTTGGCCTAATGGGATTCTAATGTTTTTAAAAGCCAATTTAGTAATCTTTGTATTTTCGATGGATTGTGAAAGGCCTATTAGTTCTTTATATCAGCGTGCACATGCATGGCTGCAAATGGCAGATTTATGCTTTTATGTGCCATTAACATCTACACTATGTTAACAGCAGCATTTAGTCAGCTCTCAAAACCTTGGCCTAATCTCTTCTGTGCCCGTACACACACACACACACACACACACACACACACACACACACCCCCACACCCACACCCCTCTCTGTCATTGCGTATGGTCAGCCACAGGGTGTTTCCACTTATTAAACATTCCAGGGAATAGTTCCTCACTATATCATATCAAATAAATAAGAAGTCTATAGTCACCAGGCTGTTTAATTAAAGATAATCAGTCTTTGAAGACCTAGAATACAATTAAATATACTTAACACGAAGGCTTAGTTGAACATGATTTAATCTTTCCTTTCTTGGGTGACTCAGAATCTTCCAGGCCCTAGGGACTTTCATTATGAATATAAATGATCCTGGTACTCTGCAGAAGTTCCATTGGAAAGGGATTTTCAGTTGGAAGCATGCCAGGTACACCAGCTTCCACTATAGAGGGTATCCTTGCTATTACCTGGAAATGGTTTCGAGACATCCCTGGGACAAGACAAATGTGAATGTTTGTCCTTGGCGTAAAATGCTTCTGACAGCTGGTGTGACATCTCTCCATTTCTTTCAGCCCCCTTTGATTTCTATAACAGGGAGAAATCCTCAGTGGGGTACTCACTTGGTATTAACACCTTTCTTTAACACTTAGTTATCTTTATTTTTTACCAAGAACTCTACCCAGGACTCATTCATTAACTCAACTTGTGTTTATTAAACAAATGTCAGTGAGACACAGAAGTGGAGAGTTAGTAACAGGAAGAGGTACAGCTAAATTTATTTCAGGGAACATAATGCATACTCAAATAGAAAATCCAAAAGTTTTCTTAAATGGATGTATACCTCCATTCACCCCTAACTGCCCATCACCTTCCTCTTCCCTTTCTAATGTGACTACCTTCACCATTTGAACCATAGTCAGATATTTAATGGATCAGAATTAAAATTAATCTGGGAAATAAATAGCTAAAACATAGCCTCAAAATATCTTTCAAAAAGAAGACGTAATGAATCAGGACCAGCTCTACCTAATTTTAAAGCATTTATGAAACTACAATAATTAAGCAATGTGGTTCTGACACTGAGAAAAACTAGATCAGTGGGATGAAATAGGAAATATTGAGTGTTCTTCATAACATCTGGAGATAAAGCACATGATGAAGTGGAATTATTTTAAATCAGTGAGGAAAAGGTGGATTGTTCAGCAAATATTGGCTCTGTTGGTTAGTTACTTGGGGAAAACAAAAACAAAAACTAGATTCCTACCTCATGCTAGACAGATCAAAGGTTTTTTTTTTTTTTTTTTAATTGGTGGTTTATAGTACAGATGATTTCATCACCCAGGTATTAAGCCTAGCATTCATTAGTTCTTCTTCCTGATCCTCTCCTTCCTCCCACTGTCTACTCTCCAGTAGGCCCCAATGTGTGTCGTTGCCCTCTATGTGTCCATGTGTTCTCATTACTTAGCTCCCACTTATAAAGTGAGAAAATGTAATATTTAATTTTCTGTTTCTGTGTTAGTTAAGGAGAATGGCCTCCAGCTCCATCCATGTTCCTGCAAAGGACATGATCTCATTCCTTTTTATGGCTGCATAGTATTCCATGGTGCATATATAGCACATTTCTTTATCTGCTCTACCACTGATGGGCATTTAGGTTGATTCCATGTGTTTGCTATTGTGAATAGTGTTGCAGTGGACATATGCATGCATGTGTCTTTATAATAGAATGATTTCTATTCCTTGGGTATACACAGTAGTGGGATTGCTGGGTTGAATGGTATTTCTATTTTTAGGTCTTTGAGAAATCGCCACACTGTCTTCCACAATGATTGAACTAATTTACATTCCCACCAATAGTGTATATGCATTCTGCAACCCAAAGTTTTAATAGTAAAAGTGTAACTAAAATTACCAGAAGAAACCATGGTTAAGTTTTTAATAATCTTGAATAGGTGAAGGGCTTTCTGAATGTAAACCCAAGCTAAGAACCCATAAAGAGAAAGACCAATAACTTTGCCTGCATTGAATGAAAATACTTCTACTTAGAAAAATACCATAAGCACACTCAAAAGGAAGATGAAAAACTGGGAAAATATGTGGGCAAGACACACGTCAGGCAAAGGGATTATTTCCTTAATATAAAAAGAACTTCTACAAACTGATAAGAAGAATTTGATATTTCTATAGAAAACTAGGCAAATGATATACAAAAGCCATTCACAAAGGAAAACAGATGTTAATAACCATGAAAAAAAAAAAAGGTCTTTCTTACAGTTACATGAAATCAAATTAAATTAGATACCATTTTCCAACTTTGACATTGGTTGGGGAATGGTGTATGTACAGGTGCTTTTCTCAAGGCAGTTTACACAGCTGTGTTTGTACATTTCTTTGTGGGATTATTTGATGTGTGTTTGTCCTCCAAGCTCTACTTTAAGCTCTGTGAGGCTAGGGCTTGTATGGTGTTTTTCTCGTACCTTTATCCCCTGTAGAACGTGCACATTGTTTGGACTTAATAAATATTTGTTGAGTGAATGAATGAATTGATGCATGAGAATACAGAGAAAGTTCTGGAATCTTACACAAGAAACTAATAATAGGGGTTACCTCTGGAGAGTAGGATTAAGTCCAAGGAGAGGAAAAGAGGTTGCTTTCAGTTTATTGTTTTATCCCTTTCTTATTATTGAAGTTTTAAAAATAGGCATAGATAACTTTGTGATTCATATTTTGAAACTAGCTTACATTTTTTAAACGAATGTTCAAGATGGTAGTGAAGGAGGGTGTAAAGAGGCCAACTTCTGATGTACCACATTATCTCAACATGTTGATAGGGAAGCAGAGGGTCAGTCTGGAATGGAAGCTCTTAGGAGAGTGCTGAGGGGAGAGGAGGATACACCAAGTGTCCTGCTCAGCCACCCCTAAGGGGCTGGTTGAGCTCTAGAGGCACAGGGAGAGATAAGGAAGAAACAAGTGGGTGTTGAGAGTCCAGGGAAGCAGGAGAAGTCAGGTTTGAGATGTCTGCCAAGCCAGAAAAGATCCACAAGCACCATTCTGAGTCCAGGAGATCTGAGAGGCCAGGAATGATATGGGGAGATGCGCTGGTCTGGGTCTGCTGGCAACCTGAGCAGAAAGTGCCGTTCTCTGCCTCTGTCATCCCTCCCATTGACTCCCTCCCTCTGATGGTTATTCTGGCCAGAATACCAGCAATGAATCCTGACCTCACAGAGGTACCAGAATTGGTTCCCAAGGGATTCAGCTGCCTCCTCCCAATGATATACAGTCCCCTCAGCAAAGCACTTGAGCCCCTCGATGCTCCCCTCCATGATCTGGTCCCTGCCCACCTCATGGGAATTCCCTTTAACTCAGTGTGCCAGCCATGGCCAACTTCTTACAATCTCCACAATGCACTATGAGTTTTCTTGCCTCTGTGCCTTGGCTTTTGCTGCTCCCTCCAATTTGGACTTCCCTATGCCCTCCTCTTCCCCACCCCCTAGCCAGGTCACCTAATGACCATCCGCTCATCTTTCAATCATCCTAGGTCAGCTCATCAATGAAGGCTTTCCTGACATGCCACCCAGGCAGAATATCCAATTTCTGTTTATGCCCTCAGTGTAGCATGGATGGACTTCTCTAAGAGTACCTGTAACACTCATGAACATGTGTACGTATTCCACTATATTGAGAGTTTCTCAAGGGCAAGATCTATGTCTTAATTTTCATTGTAGTCCTAATCTGGCACATTATATTGAGTAGATTGACGGAAGGGTAGAAAGATGAATGGATGGATGGATGGATGGATGAGTAGATGTATAGATGAATAGATAGATGAATGGAAGTTAAGCTCCAAGAGAGAAGCTCCTTTGTTTTCTCCTGTATCTCCTATTGCTTAGCACAATGAGCAGCACATAGGAGATGCTTTAAAAATTGTTTAGTTAATTGAAGGATGATCAGACATATGGACAGAAGTTTGGATGGATGGATGGATGGATGGATGGATGGATGGGTGGATGGATGGGTGGATGAATTTTGACTGCAAGTATGCATGGCCACCTTGATGAAGAGCAAGGTAGACATTGTCCAAAAAGCTGCCTCCTCATTATTTTACCCTGGTCCATTGCCACGATGTTAATTAAAATCTCAAAGATCTTTTTTTTTTTTTTTCTTTTGAGACAGAGTCTCGCTCTGTCACCCAGGCTGGAGTGCAATGGCACAATCTCAGCTCACTGCAACCTCCATCTCTGGGGTTCAAGCAATTCTTCTGCTTCAGCCTCCCGAGTAGCTGAGACTACAGGCATGTGCCACCACGCCTGGCTAATTTTTTGTATTTTTAGTAGATACAGAGTTTCACCACGTTAGCCAGGATGGTCTTGATCTCCTGACCTTTTGATCCATCAGCCTCCCAAAGTGCTGGGATTACAGGTGTGAGCCATCACACCCAGCCAAGATCATTTCTTTTTTTTTTTTTTTTTTTTTTGAGACAGAGTCTCGCTCTGTAGCCCAGGCTGGAGTGCAGTGGCGCGATCTTGACCTCGGCTCACTGCAAGCTCCACCTCCCGGGTTCACGCCATTCTCCTGCCTCAGCCTCCTGAGTAGCTGGGACTACAGGCGCCCGCCACTGCGCCCGGCTAATTTTTTTTTTTTTTTTTTTTGTATTTTTAGTAGAGACGGAGTTTCACCGTGGTCTCGATCTCCTGACCTCGTGATCCGCCCTCCTCGGCCTCCCAAAGTGCTGGGATTACAAGCGTGAGCCACCGCGCCCCGCCTATCATTTCTTTACTCAGACAACTCCAGCACACAATTTCCCTGTCAGTTACGCTCCAGAGCTGAGTTTTATCACACCACATGACGTTATGCCCATGAGTGTCACTACTGTGTAGGGGACAAGGGAAAGGCTTTTCAGAGAACTTTCAAAGGCCGCAGTTCATGCTCCTGGGGGCCAGTTGATCTCCAAAATCTGACTGACCTGTGACATTTCCATAGCTACCCAAGACTTAGCTGGAGGTCTAAAATACCATTCCATGCCTGGAAGTTCTGAAATGGAGCCCTAGATCTTTTAGGAGGAGTTGGGGACTGAAGCAGGTATTCCCAAGTCCTGCCAGGCCCCAGGAGCTCTTGATACAGAGATGAGGAAACAGGGAGAATGAGTCTGTTTCCTCTTAAGCCCCTATGAGGTGGATGTCACCCAGGACTCTTGGGAAAGTTGCAATGATAATGCAAGAAAGGCTGACCTCTGGGAGGGAAGGAGGGATGGCAAAGGAGGTAACTAACAATCTTGTTTGGATTACGTTGAAAGGGAAGGTTCTTAGGCAGTCTGAAGCCAAACCACCAAAAGAAATAAGATGTAGAAAACAAAGATGGAGAATTTTCAGAATTGAGTTCAAGAACGGAGCTTAAAGTACACATGGAGAATAAGGTGGTGACCTTCTGAAAAGAACATGAAGATATTTGTGATTTGTGGATCATTTATTAATTCAACCATGAACACTGACTACCACAAAGACAACAGGATGTGTTCCTGCCCTCACAGGCTTCAGGTTGGCTGGGGAGACAGACCCCCTACCCACTAGTATACTGTGAGAAAAACAGCAGCTCATAGCAGGAATGGGGTCCCACTGTGCAGCACAGCAGGGTGACCCCAAGTCAGCCTGGGAGCTTCGGGACACTTCCCAAAGGAGCTCATCACTGGGGCCGGGACCTGCAGATGCAGATGCTTTTCCGAATTGGAGTGGGGCATGCCTCTCGCAAAGCAATGGTTTCAACAAACCAAGCCTGAATCTGTTTCCCACTGCCAAGTCTCTTAGAAGGGGTTTCCAGGCTAGTGTACAAACATTTTTTCTTAATCTGATAATTTCCTGTCTTGTTTCCTAATAAATTTAACAGTAAAAGAAAGCCTTCTGGCATTGTCTGTGTTATTGGATTCCTAAATCTTTAGTTTCAGAGACCTTCACTTAGATTATTAGCAAACATTTATCGACCCCCTTCTCTGTGCCAGATTGTCTCTGTCTATTATCCCATTACAGCCTCCCAGCCATGCTAGAGGGTAGATAGTATCAAACACTTTATAGAGGGAGAAATACGCTCAGAGAAGCCAAGTCAAGAGCCCTGGCCACACAGCTGGAAGCCGGTAAGGTGGGAATCTGAACCTGGCCAGGTCCGTCTGATGCCCATTCAAGGGCTGGCACGCTGCTGCACCCCAGCTGCTTTCTTCCCCTTTGTTAAAGCTGAGACCTGGCGCCAGCACACTCCCCTTTACATTCTGGGGGTCATTTAACAGAAGACCAAACCTAGCTTGTCAGGCAGGACTTAGCAGAGTCAGCTCTCCTCCTGCAGCCAGAGACAGACAAGGCAGCACCCAAGCCTGTGTCCAGAGTACCAAGGCTTACACAGTCAGCCCCTCCCCAGCACAGCCTTATACAATTATCTCGGGCTTGTAGCTCCTTCCCCAATGCTACACCATAACCCTCCCCACACTGGGAAGTAAACCTTTGGTTGCTCACACTCTAATGCTGGAGACAGACAACACATTAACTGATAATATATAATATAGTATAACACAGTAGTAGGTGCTATAAAGAAGAAATAAAACAGAGTGAGGGGATGGGAGAGTGATGCAGGGTGTTATTTTTTAGTAAAGTACTCAGAAAGATTTCTCTGATGGCTGGGCACAGTGGCTCACACCTGTGAAAGGACGTAATCCCAGCACTTTGGGAGGCTGATGAGGGCGGATCACTAGAGCTCAGGAGTTTGAGACCAGCCTGGCTAGCATGGCAAAACCCCCTCTCTACAAAAAATACAAAAATTAGCTGGACGTGGTGGTGTGCACCTGTAGTCCCAGCTACTTGAGAGGCTGACGTGGGAAGATGGCTTGAGCCTGGGAGGTGGAGGTTGCAGTGAGCCGACATCAGGCCACTGCACGCCAACCTGGGCAATACAGCCAAATGTTGTCTCCAAACAAAGAAAAAGAAAAAGAACAGCCTTTTTGAGGAGGTGACATTTGAGCAAATAGAGCCCTAATGAGTAAGGGAGTAGGCTGTGCATCTACCCGAGAAAAGAGAGTTCGAGAAGAGAGCAGAGCAAATGAAAGGGCCCTGAGATGAAAATGTATTTGCTATGCCTGAAACCCCCAAGAGAGTCATTTTATCATCTGTGCCATCCCTGCCTTCCTATGCACTAGGAAGATTCTTCCAAAGGCCAGGCCCAAAAGAAATTGGCAGTTGGGAATTGCCTAGAACAAATAGATTCTACACAGCGACATGGGGAAAAGTGAAAAGCATTTTACGACAGTAAGTTAACCAACTCTCAGTTTCATAACTGATAAGTACCAGTTAGATATTGTGCATATGCAGCATAACAAACTACCTCTAAATTCAGTGGCTTAAAACGTCAACCATTTTCTATTGCTCAGTTCTCTGTGGGTCAGCAGGGTGGTTCTGTGATCTTGGCCAGGCTCACTTATGAGTCTGGTCAGTTACAGGTTGAACAGGCAGCTCTGCTAATCTTGGCCAGACTCTCTTGCATTTTTAGGATTTGGCTGACTGTCCATTAGTCTAGGAGAGCCTTGGCTCTTCTCCATGTGTCCTTCTTATCCTCCAGCATGCTAGCCAGGCTTCTTCTCTTGGTGGTGGCAGGGTTCTAAGAGAGAAGAAGCAGGCAAGACCGTTTGAAGCCTACACTTGGAACTGGCACCCTAATATTCCCATCACATTCTGGTGGCCAAAGCAAGTCACAGGCTGTCCAAGATTTAACGGATGGGCAAATAGACCCTTGATGGAAGGAACTTCAAAATCATCATGCATGCATATGGACAGGGGTGAAAAATGGAGACCATTTTTGCAGTCAGTCTACCCGAACAGATAAGGAATCAGAGACTGGAAAGCGTAACACTGCTTAATTCTGGAGCAAGGAACTATAACTTCTGGCCCCCAGGTTTTAGTGGGGAGTCTGGAATATTTTACCTATTCTGATGGAAGCCCCATCAACAAAGCTTTTTTAAGCTCTGGTCAGCCTCGGGGTTTTAAGGATGTCCATTAAGTTCAAGAGGACTTTGAGGGCCCTGAAGACCAGAAATTACCCTGCGTCAAGCCCAGAGGTTTTCACTTAATAACTACTGGTAAAGAAAAATTAACTCCATACTTAATAAATCTACATGGTTCTGTTCATCCACCAGCCTTGATCCCCTAAGTCTCCCCAGAAATGACTACAAAATATATGGAAACCCCAGGAAGCAAAAGAAACAGAGCTAATGAGTTATTTCACTGTTTGTGCTTAATTTGTTATTTCCAACAGATTTTGAGGCAGCTTGTAAAAATATGTACAACATTGTACCACAGACAACAAAAGGCAAAAATATTAAAAATGCATTTCCTTATGTACACACGGGCTGCAAATTTGGCTGTGAGCTTCCTAGTAGGAACTGAAAGTAGGAAACACATCTACGCTATGTATCTCTAGACTTTGTCTTTTGTCCCATGGGGACAAATTGTAAAGGTTTTCCATTTGAAGTTAATGGTATTTCAGCACCCACGAAGTCTGTATACTTGCCTGTCAGTTCCTGGGTAATAATGCCAGGGAAAACATCTCACATATGGTTATACTGTAAGCTCCAGGAGGGCAGGGATCCAGCTGTCTGTGTACGACCATGTTCCCTAGTTGTGCCTGCCAGAGAGTAGGGGTTGAGTACAAGAAGCAGTATGCTGAGTGGCTGACAGATTGAGCTCTGGAATCAGAAGACTTGGTATTCAATTCCTAGCCCCATTTTTAGGATCTATGTGACCTTAAGCAAATTACCAAACGTCTCTAAGTTCTATTGCATTCCCTATAAAGTAGAGATAATAATGGCAAATATTTTATAACACTTCCTCCATGCCAGGTACTTTTCTAAATGTTTTATACATATTAACTTTTTAAAATCTTCCTACAACCCTGTGAGGTAGTCACTATTAATATTACCATTTTACAGATAGGAAAATCAAGGCACAGAATGATTATACTTACTTGCCTAAAGCTACACAAGTGGTAAGTAAAGCAATCAGGGTTCAAACCCAGGCAATGTGAACCCAGAGTCTTTGCTCTTAACAGTTACCTTATACTGTCTCCTAATAAATGTTGGATTTCCTACCATATAGTGTGGCTGAGAGGATTAAAATAAATCTGAATTTAAACAGATAAAATGCTAAGCAGAGTGCTTGGCCCATAGTTTGTACTCCATAAAAGTTGGCTGTTCTCCTCCTTCTCCTCCTTCATCACCACCACCATCATTATCATTGAAGGTTGGATGGATCAATGCTGATGGTTCTCTTACTTGGTTTTCTCTTTGTAGATAAGTAGCATCTGATATGGTTTGGCTCTGTGTCCCCACCCAAATCTCACCTTGAATTGTAATCCCCATAATCCTCTCATGTCAAGGGCGGAAGCGGGTGGAGATAATTGGATCATGGGGGCAGTTTCCCCCATGCTGTTCTCCTGAAAGTAAGTGAGTCCTCACGAGATCTGATAGTTTTGTAAATGCCTGGCATTTCCCCTGCTTGCAGTCACTCCTTCCTGCCACTCTGTGAAGAAGGTGCCTGCTTCTCCTTTGCCTTCTGCCATGATTGTAAGTTTCCTGAGGCCTCCCCAGCAACGTGGAACTGTGAGACAATTAAACCTCTTTCCTTTCTAAATTACCCAGTCTCAGCTATTTCTTCATAGCAGTGTGAGAATGGACTAATATAGCATCCCTGTCCCCTGCGTTCAATTAAAAAAAAAAAACATAGACACAGAGAAAAGCCCAGAGGAGAGTGAAAGGATGTCAGGGCATCATATTTGCCAAGGGGCCATCCTATGCATCTAGAAAGGTAGGCACATTGGGAGGCAGCAGTGCACCCTGATGGCCTCTATCAGAGACACAGTGCCAGACATGGTTGGCCCAGGGTTTTGCCCAGAGCAGCAGCTCTCATATTTTTTGTTCAAAATGACCTCACCAAATGGTTGTCTGTCTCCAGTTGCACAAGATTGTGAGAAGATGATCTGCAAGGCCATTTGAATCCAGACATTAACTAAATGGAACAGCACATCTGGAACAGGGTATTTATCAGGCACTTTCTATAGGCCAGAGGCTTTAAGCATATTATCTTGTTTAATCACTGCAATAAACCTATGAAATAGATAGTTTAACCCCTCTTCACTGATGCAGAAGCTGGCTGGAGAGCAGGAAGTTCTTTGTCCCAGTTGCACAGAGGGCAGCTGCAGGATGGTATCAAGCTCTGGCAGTGCTGGTATCTTGTTTCCCTTGCTCTACCCCACCTTGCTACCAGGCCACTCCCAGAGAAGAGAAACCTTGAATAAATGGGAATGTGGACAATCAAAGGCATTGGTTTGCCCTCTTTTAGGACCCATAAACTCTTTGGAGAACTTGGATGAACTCTCCCCTTAGACAAATGCACAACACACTCAAAGTAACAGAATTTCAGGGAGCCCGTGACCCCTCCAGCCCACTGTGGATCCTGGCTTATGTTCACTTGCTCTCCAGGGAAATTATTTCCTTTAGGTCCACTCAAACTCATATTTGAACCTCAGTTCTCTCTGTTTCTAAACTTGGGTCTTCATCACCAGGCCATGGCTGTCCTGGAAATAGACAAGTAGTCCAAAACTCAGGCCTGCATCTGACACTAAAACATGATGCTCGCACCTTCTCCCTGACCAAGCAGATTTTTACACAAAAAATAAATAATAACTTCAGTTTATGTGTATACCCCACATAGAGTCTCCAACGAGGAAAAAGAAAATTAAACCCTGGTATATAATCTTTGTGTAATAGATCAATTATAGATTTCTCTAATCTCTATAATCTAACTCTCGAAGCTTCTTTGAATAATTTTCTTTCCATATTTAAATTTCATAACCCCTAAAAGAAGGAGAAATAATTCCAAGGGAAATTGTTGATTCTTATGATAAAGGACAAAGTAGTCTAAAGCTGGGTTAGTGCACATTAACTGACTTTGCTCTCAGTTAACATACGTTGAGAACCTATTGTTTGCTTAGCACATGCAGAATACTTTGATACACATGATCTCATTTCGCTCTTACACCTCACTCCCATCCCCAGAAGTCCAATGCGGAAAACAAGGTCATTACTATCACCCTCATTTCACAGAAGAGGAAACTGAGGTCCAGAGAGGTTCTGTGACCCACCCAAAGTCAAACAGTGAGATGTGGCAGAGCTAAGACTGAAGCTCTGGGTTCCAGTCTCCAAGTCCCATTTGCTCAGGCCTCAACCAATATGTGAGGCAACATTTTAAAACACAGATCTGGGTTGTTGACTTGCCGCAAATAATGCAAATACCAAGAAAGCAATCCCGTTGAGAACATGTGAGTCATCTGTACTGTTAATTAGGCAACCTTCTCCCCAACATTCAGGACCCAGGTCTCGAGTCTCCTTTGCTGTGGAGTCCCCTCTGACCATCATCCCCTTTTCCTAAGCAAAGGGTCTCATTACCCTGAAAACTGGGTCACATGTTGGAGTGGGTCATGATTATCTGGTACTTTTTGCAGTGAACTCTTTAAGGGGTAGTAAGTTCCTGAATTAGAGTCAGAGACACCAGGAGCATCAGATGAGGAATTGGCCCAAGATTCATTGCCGTGGCAACAGCTACTTGACTTAGCCTCTGACTTAATGTCTTGGCAGGTGGGCAAACCAGAGGGAGCAAGGATGACTCAGTGTGTTCCTGCCTGGGCTGAACAGGAGAATGATATGGCTGTCAAGGGAGAGGCAGGAGGCTGGGCTTGGATGGCGAGCATTTCTGGGAATGTCTTGTCTTCCCTGAAAGCTGAGGATTTCTGAAGTATAGCACTAGGTAGTGCCCAGGAAATGGTGAATCTGTGTCACAGCCCACAGTGTTTTCAAACTGCCCATGTCGACCCATTAGTGGATCATGATGTCACTTTTGTTGCTTCAGTTTCAGCATTTTTTATTACTAAGATGGAAGAGAAGTGAAAAGGAAAACAAATGAGAGGGCCTCACATGTAGTAAGGGTCACTGTTATTTTCCATTAATTTTTTAATGGAAATCATGAAGAGTGTGTGTGTGGGTGTGTGTGTGTGCGCACACCAAGCTGTGATATAAAATATATTCTTACTCTGAGTCACAGTCAAAAATATTTGAAAAAAACAAGATTGGATTAGAATCTTAGAAAAATTTCCCTTGACTAATTTCCTGATTATAGAAACATTAAACTCTAATGGTCATCTGTATCATTCATCCATTATTCATTATTTTTTATTTTTTTGGAGACACAGTCTCACTCTGTCACCCAGGCTGGAGTGCAGTGGCATGATCTCAGCTCGCTGCAACCTCCACCTCCTGAGTTTCTCCTGCCTCAGCCTCCCAAGTAGCTGGGATTACAGGCATCTGCCACCACAGCCGGCTAATTTTTTGTATTGTTAGTAGAGGCAGGGTTCCACCATGTTATCCAGGCTGGTCTTGAACTCCTGACCTCAAGTGATCCCCCCACCTCGACCTCCCAAAGTGCTGGGATTACAGGCATGAGACACCACCCCGGCCCCGTTATTCGTTATTCACTATTTATTTATCCAAAAAGTCATCTACTAGAGTTCCCTACCCTGTTGTCTCACCCCCTGTTAGATGTGAAGGTAAAACATTTAGGAGAAAGTGAGTAGCTCCGTGTGTCTGGAGCCACCAATCAGGCAGTGAGGACGAGAGCAGGAGTGTGACAGGCCCACCGTATGAAGGTGCCCATCTTCAAAGGAGGCACCTTTGCTGAGACTATGTGGTTCAGGCAGGGTGAGGAGTGGACTTTAACTACCGGCTTTGGCATTCTGTCTCCCGTCACCTGCTAGTTGGTTTAAATTATTTAGCACTTGTCTATTGGCACTATTTTATTTCCAGATTATTTTGTCCATGCCAGTATCATCTCTTCAGTTTTAAATGATTTGAATGTGTCCTCTTCTTTTGCATCTCCAAAATGCCGAGCAGGGTTGGAAACACAGCAGGTATTCAGTAAGTGCTTCCACTGTATTGACAGATACTTGTTCTTTAGGTCTCTGATAAGACATCCCTTCATTCCTAACCTTCTCCTACCATAGAGCATTTAAGAAATGGTTTTGCAGCTATGTGTGTAACAACCTGTCTTCTTCACTTACACTGGGAGTTCACTGAGCATGGGATTATGTGTGTTCTCTCCATCACTATATCCTCAACCCCAAACACAGCACAATGTCTGCCTTGTTCCTTGTATCCTCAGTAGGATACTTGGTAGGTGTATCTGTTAGTTTTCACCACAATAATGGTGAGTAACTAACATCCCCACTATCTCAGTGGCATACCAAATAAGCATATGTCTTTGCAGGCAGCCGGGGCAGCTCTAAGCTGCAGGCCAGTTCTGGATCTGCTCTGTGTGTCTCTCATGCCAGGCTAGCCAGAGCATGTTTTTCTTCTCTTTTCCCACCTTCAGATCTGCAGTTTTGCAGACAATGCATGTTTTTCTTTTTTCTTTTTCTTTCTTTCTTTCTTCCTTTTTTTTTTTTTTTGACAGTCTTGCTCTGTTGCCTAGGCTGGAGTGCAGTGGCATGATCTCGGTTCATCACAGCCTCCACCTCCGGGTTCAAGCAATTCTCCTGCCTCAGCCTCCCTAGTAGCTGGGACTACAGACACATGCCACCCACACCCAGCTAATTTTTATAGTTTTAATAGAGACGGGATTTTACCATGTTGGCCAGGCTGGTCTCGAACTCCTGACCTCAGGTGATCTGCCTTCCTTGGCCTCCCAAATTGCTGGGATTATGGGCGTGAGCCACCATGCCAGGCCTAGGGCATGTTTTTCTTATGACCAAGGCAGAGGCGCAAGAGAGCAAGTTCGATTTTACAAGTAGTCTTCAGGCTTTTGACTCCGTTGTGTTTGTTAACAGCTTTGACCGAAGTAAATCAAGTAGTCAAGCCCAAAGTCAAGAGGAAAGGAAATGCACTCGACTTAGGGAGTTTGGGGTGGCAAAGGAAAGAGTGAATATTTCCGAATCATCCACCCAAGTAAGTTCCCAGCTTCTCACTGAATGTTTATGGAATGGAAAGGAAGGGAAGAGAATAATTGGATTGCAGGGATTTCCCGTGGGTATTGACCATACAAGTTACAAAAGCCCATGGGGACTCTTCTACCTCCTGACATACAGCTCTACAGAGAAAGCCAGAAGCCTTGTCAAACAGGTAACAGCCCGACCATCCAGAGCTAGAGTTGTTGAGCAAACAAAGTGAGCCCTCAGAAGCAATTTTAGGCAGAGACTATTCCCCCAGGGCACTGAGGGACCACAACTGCCTTTGTGGGGAGAACAAGGGGAGCAACCACCAGAGTCACAAGAAGTCGCATCTAGGAGTGGATAGCAACCCTTCCAGGCATGAGGAGAGGATTCTGTTTTGTGTCCTTTGGAAATGCGTGTGTCCAGATGAATGCCCACATGCTTGCTAAAATCAGTAATCGGGACTTCTAAGAGACCTTTACAAATAGCTGGGCATCCATTTCTAAAAGGAGTCCAGAGCACTGGTTCCTACACTGGCTTTCTTTGCAGTACCAGCTCTGGTGTGGTTTGAGATTATGCGAAATGTTGCACCCCTGCCTCGGTTAACTGAAAAATAACAATATGTTTTCCTTTCATTCTCTGTCTCCCTTCTGACTGCAGGGGTGCTGTGCCTACCAGACAGCCTGAATCTTCACAGAGACCCACAGCGGTCAAACAAGCCGGGAGAACTGCCCATGTTCAGCCAGTCGGAGCTGAGGACCATCGAGCAGTCCTTGCTGGCCACGCGCGTAGGCAGCATTGCAGAACTGAGTAAGTAGATGTTGGTTCTCCAGCTCTCATGCCTCAAGACATATCCTGTCTGTGCCCGAAGTGACACAGTGTCCTCATGCCAATCCCTCAGGGCACTACTTTGTAATCAGTGGGGTGACACCTTTTATTGAGTGCCTGCTGTGTACACTAAACAATGCCAGTAGCGTGGGGAAGGTAAGAGCTCTGAAGCTGGTACATTTCCTGGTTCCACCATAAATCGGGTCAGGTTCCTAAGCTTTTCTGAACCTCAGTTTCCTTTTCTATAAAATAGAGAAAATACCAATGCCTACCCAGAGTGTAGCTGCAGTGATTCAATGAGCTCACATCCATAAAGGTGTCAACCTAAATAACAAACAGAGAAGGAGATTCTCTAAAAGAAAATCATGTTTATCTGGGAATAGGCCTTGCAATGAGAATGTGCATGCCAGAGTATATTCTCAGAGAAATACTACGTGTGTATTTGGGGGCTAAAGGAAGACAATGGTCTTTAATGGAAAAATGAGGAGGAGGATTACAAAATTGTTTTTGAGATAATTATCCTTGGCTACAAGGATCAATAAATAACAAGGGTGGCACCAGTCTGAGATTGGACTGGCAGTTGCTAGTCACATGTCTTCATATAAGTAGAGTGTGTGTGTGTGTGTGTGTGTATAAGGATACCATGGCCTTTGTGCAAGGCTGTGATTTTTGCAGAGGTTTTCTGTGATAGTTCTTGTTATCAGGCATTTGTGCATGAGAATCTTCCCTTCATGGCCTTCCCTGACTCTCTTCATCAGGGATTTTAACACAAATGATTCCATTTTAATTCTGACAGCTTTCACAAGAGGGTTTGCCAAGGTGCCTGGCACATGGTAAATACTCTATAAATGGCTGGCTACTGTTGATTTCCACAGTGAGATCCACTTAAATCATATATCAGGTCACATCTTTCCTCTGTTCAGAGTCCTCCACTGGCTCTGGTTCAGTGGTTCCCCATCTGACCCACAGGAAAAGCCAAAGCCCCAGAATTACTTCCAGCTCCCCCCATCCCCTACCCTCCCCAGACACTCTCCTCCATCTTCCCTCTGTCCCCTACTTGTTCCTTGAACACAGCAGGCATACCACAGGACCTTTGCACTTACTCTTCCCTCTGCCTGAACTGCTCTTCCTCCAGGTATCCCCATGGCTCACTCCCTGACTACCTTCACATTTCACCCAAATATTACCTTCTCAATGAAGCTTTCCATGACCATTGTATTTAAAATCATAATACTCTGAGGACCCTTGTCTTAGTCAACTTGGGTCTCTATAATGAAATACCACAGACAGTGTGACTTAAAACACAGACATTTATTCCTCATGGTTCTGGGGGCTGGGAAGTCCAAGATAGAGGTGCAAGACAATTCAGTTCCTGGTGAGGTCTCACTTGCTAGCTTGCAGATGGGTACCTTCTCCCTGTGTTCTCATAGGGTGGTGGGGTGGGGGAAGGTATTCCTCTTCTTATAAGTCCTCCAACCCTATCATGAGGTTCCACCCTCATGGACTCACCTAACCCTAATCATTTGCCAAAGGCTCTATCTCCAAATACTATCACATTGAAGGGCAGGGCTTCAACATATGGATTTGGGGTGATGAACTTTCAGACTATGGCAACTCTTCTCCCCTTCATTGCTTTACTTTTATCCCCAGAAGTTACCATCCTAAGATATACTCTATATTTTTGTTTTTTAATAATAGGTTTATTGAGATATAGTTTGTATACAATTTACCTTTGTAGAGCATACAGTTCAGCAGTTTTTAGTATATTTACCAGGATATGCAACCATGACTATAATCAATTTTAGAACATTTGTATTACCACAACAAGAAGCCCAGTACCCATCATCAACTACTCCCCTCTCCTCCCACCCACATTCTGTTTTTTTTTTTCAAATTATTTCTCTATCCCCCTAGTATATAGAACATAGTAGAAACATTTTATTTGCTCACTGATGTAACCCTAGCACCAGGAATACTGCTTGGCATATAGTAGGCCCTCAAGAAACATGAAGGAAGGAAGAGAAAGAGAGAGTGGTTGGGAAATGGGAAAAGGAGGGAAAGAAGGGAAGGGAAGGGAAAGGGAAGGGAAGGGAAGGGAAAGGAAGGAGGGAGGGAGGGAAAAGAGGTAGAAAGATGCAAAGAAGGAAGGGATAATCAAGGTTGAGGTATCCCAAGTTTAAGTAATAATTTACCATGCTTATATACCCCCAAATTCAGGACTGTGCTCTCTGAGTCTGACCAACCACAGGAAAATAATCCTGTATTTACTTATGATCCAACTGATTATCAAAAAATTTAGCTGAGTATTAGTTACTGATGGAATTGAAGCATTGATCACAGAAATGCTAGAATGTGTTAAAGTGGGAGTTGGTATTGAAATTCCAGCAAATCCTAAACTATGAAGGGATTTAAGACCCAAAATGCAACTTCCACTTCTTCCCAGAGGAATTCCCTGGACACCCAGATAGGCACCCTCCATTAAGCTTACGGCCTGCACCTCTGGAAAGGGAGTCAGTAGCTGATCGAAGCTATAGGGGGTGCTTATGGCCACTAGAGAGCTACTTTCCTGGCATCTGAATTTGGAAATTGGGCTTCCCATTCCCTTCAAACCTCTGAAGTTACAAAACACCTCCTGTCACATGGCCTCCTAGCTACTGGTCAGTCCTGTGATTCTTCTGAGACTTTTGGGTGCCACAACACCTTTGGCAATCTGGTGAAACCTGTGGACCCTGTCTCAGAATAATATTTTTAAATGCATAATGTGCAAATGATTACAAAGGAAACTGATTACATTAAAATTCAACCATCATAATATTTTTAATCTCAATTGTGGTATAGTAGTTCTCTGTTTTTTTTTTTTTAATTAGCATGTGACATAACAAGATCTAGCAGCAGGTCAGATGTCCCCATGATTTGGGGGTAATATGTGTGAATGCTGTTTTGAGATGTCTGCTACAAGTGGAATGGGGTAAGGAAATATCTGCATTTTAATACGTACTCAGGGCATTCAGAGGCAGAAGGTCCAAGCAGCATTCTTGGAGAAACATTGCTCTAAGAAGAAGTGCTACACATTTGGGACTTCAGTATTTTCCAGGACATGCTCATGACCCTAGAAATGTAGGATCTGGCTACCGAGTTGGGACATAGCTTTGTGGGACAACCCCAGAAGAGGCCCTCATACCATGTGGCTCACATGCACTGTCCCTAGGGTCTCAAAGCTTTGTCCTGGGATGTCTCAAAGTCCTCCCGTGGCCTCCAGCACCTGGATTGGGCTATGCATAATTCCAGCGCTCTCTTCCAAGAAAGGATTTGCTAAACAAATCTGCTCTTTGCCTAACAGGCAGCCTGCAGGAGCTGCTTGCCGCATAAATTGTTTTTAAGGACAATTTGCTCTGTAAATTAAATGCTGTCCTCATTGAATGTTGACTTTTGCATATGAGTTGTTGGCACACAAATGGGTGTTGCTAATTGTGAATGGGTTTTGTACATTAACTAAGTCAGCCCCGTAGAATGTGCACACAAGGAAACACTTTGATAAGTCACGTCGGCGGCTGAAAGGAATAAAATTGCCTTTTTTTCTGATCTGACTGTCATTTAGACTGGCTTGCTCTGTGGTCTGAATCAATACAGCCTTGCTCTCTGTGTACATAGAGAGCTGTTCTTCATATTCAAAGGTTGCTCTGCCAATGTGGACGGTAGAAACCACTGTTTTTGCAGCAGAGGTGAGATGGAGAGTTTGTTCTCAGTCATCCCTGCTCTTGTTGAAACAGGGACACGTCTGGCTAGGGTCAAGAGGGGAGCCCTATTTTAATAGCTAATAACAATAATAATGGCAGCAGCTGATGTTTAATGAGCCAGGGAACTATGCTAAATGTTTACAGGAAGTACTTCCAACATGTTATTATTGTCCTCATTCGATGATATGGGAATGGAAGCAAGAGGAGGTTAAACAATTTGTCCAAGATCAACCACACCTGTGAATTGAATGGCTCAAAATTGAATCCAGGCTTCTCAAGGTAAAGCTTTTATACTTAACCACAAAACTACACTCCCTCCAGGGAAGTCCAGAAGATATTTCCACTCAGACCTGAGATTCCCCACCTCTGTACCATCAGGGTGGCAGTTGGGTCTGCGTTCCCTGCAAATCACTCTGAAGATTTGCAATTTGCTCTGTAGGGTGCACTGTGGATACTCTCCTGTAAACTAAACTGGAGGTGCGAACATTCACAAAGCTTACAATACCTCCCCAAATACAGCAGGCGCTACGTGATGACATTTCAGTCAATGACAGACTACATATATGATGGTGGTCCCATAAGATCATAATACGGGCCAGGTGCAGTGACTCACACCTGTAATCCCAGCACTTTGGGAGGCTGATGTGAGGGGATTGCTTGAGCCCAGGAGTTTGAGACCATCTTGGGCAACATAGTGAGACTTTGTCTCTACAAAAAATAGAACAAAATTAGCCAGGTATGGTGGCACGCACCTGTAGTCCCAGCTACTCGGAAGGCTGAAGTGGGAGGATTCCTTGAGCACTGGAGGTCAAGACTGCAGTGAGTCATGATCACGCCTCTGCACTCCAGCCTGGGTGACAGAGCAAGATCCTGTCTCAAGAAAAGAAAGAAAGAAAGAGAGAGAGGGGGGAGAGAGAGAGAGAGAAAGAAAAGAAAAAAGATTGCTGCATTTTTTACTGTACCTTTTTTATGTTTAGGTATGTTTAGATACACAAGTACTTCCCGTTGTGTTACAATTGCCCACAGTATCAGGACAGACACATACTGTACAGGTGTGTAGCCTGAGAGTGATAGGCTACACGCTACAGCCTAGGTGTGCAGTAGGCTGTAACCCTAGGTTTGTGTAAGTGCAGTCTACAGTGTTCATCCAACAATGAAATCGTCTAAGGACATATTTCTCAGAACCCGTCCCTGTTGTGAATCAGTGCTGGGCTGTATTTAGACAGGGGAGCACCTCTGCAGACTGGGACTCCTCCTGGTAACCCTTGCCTGTTTCCTTGGGGCCTCATATTAAAATCTAGAACTGTCTTGATCACCCGAAATGTCCAAAGCACTTATCTTTGTCCAGCCTGTTATGGCTTGAGGTAGAAACACATCCCCTCTTTCTGGAGCACCTACTGTGTACCAGCTGCTTTGAATACCTTTAAGGTATTATTCTTCTCCTTTCGCAGATAAGCAAACTGAGACTTAGGAAGGATAAATGTCTTGCCCAAGGCCACTCATCTAGTAAGTGGCAGTCATAATTAAAACCATTTTTTCTTTTTCCCTCTGCTGTGCTGTGTGCAAATCAGCTTTGTATTGTGAGCACCTAACACCATCACCCACAGCTCAGGAAATGTCCCTTGAATGTCGAATGAATAAATGAATGACCTAAAGTGAACTTGTCTGAGAAACAAAAACAGAAGAAAATGCTGCGAGTGGGACTGTTAATGAAACCCAGTCAGATAATAAATTTTCTATTGAGCTGAATTTTGAACTCAGGGACGTAGAGCTGAACCTATGCAGGTTCTAAAATATTTGGTTAGCTAAATCAAGAGGCCACAAAAATCACCAAACTGACACCAGCTGGCAAGTCTTTGATCCTGAGCCCTGGGAAATTTGCCGGGCAATGGACATCACAGTTGACTTAGAGTCCGGTGGGCGGTCCAGGTCTTCTTCCCCGAACCAGTGAGTAGGGCTGGGGAGGTAGGTCCACCCAATCCCCACAGGGCTGTGGGGAAGCAGAGGCCCTGGCTTCTCTCCCTTTAGGACCAGTTTGCTTTTGGTCCCATCTAAGTCCATATTTGTGTCCTCTGAGACCTTGTCTTGGCTCTTCTGCCTGTCACTCAGCCTTGCCCCCAAGCTCCCAGTTAAACCCCCAGCTGACAGTCGTTAATTATAGTGTTTGCTTTCTGTTAAAAGAAAAAAAAAATGAGGACTTCTTCATAAAATGTCTCTTCCTGTTGTCTTTTCACACTAGACTGTGAAGTTGCTGTCCCCAGGCAATTAGGCAATCAAAACAGGGCAATTACTTTCCACCGCATAAAAAGCTTTTCTGGGCTGTCTCTCCTCAGTGTCACCAGAAGAAAAAGCAACCCCACAAAAAAAGCGCTTTTTGCTTGGACAAAGTTGTCTTTCCCCTTGTTTGAAACGTAAGTGGGCTCTTTTCTGAGAGTCCCCTGCCTCCAGCCCCTAGGGTATACCTGTAATCTTCTCATGTGGCAAAGTGGCCACTGGCCTACTGATATTTCTTGAATATTCCACCCATGCCCCTACCACAAGGCCTTTGCACCTGCTGCTCCTTGTGCCTGAAATCTCTTCCCCTAATATTCTCAAAGCTCCCTCACTTCATTCAAGCCTCTTCTAAAATGTCACCTCCTCAGAGATGCCCTCCATGACTGCCCCACCCACTGACCCCTCCCCACATCACTCCCTATTCCCTCTTCTGCCTTAATTTTCTTCTTGCACTTGTTACCACCTGACATGGTATATATTTGTTTCTTTTCTGTCTCCCCCACCAAGACTGTAAATCCCATAAGAGCTGAGACTGTTTTTTTGAGACGGAGTCTCACTGTTGTCTCCCAGGCTGGAGGGCAATGACGCTATCTCAGCTCACTGCAGCCTCCGCCTCCTGGATTCAAGCAATTCTTGTGCCTCAGCCTCCCGAGTAGCTGGGATTACAGGCATGCACTACCTCGCCCGGCTAATTTTTGTATTTTTAGTAGAGACAGGGTTTCACCATGTTGGCCAGGCTGATCTCGAACTCTTGAGCTCAAGCCATCTGCCTGCCTCAGCCTCCCAAAGTGCTGAGATTACAGGTGTGAGCCACTGCATGTGGCCGAGACGTTTTTTTTCTTTTTTTTTTAAATATCACTGCATCCCCAATGCCTAAAACAATGTTCAGCACACAGTAGGACACAATAATATTTGCTGAATGAGTTAATGAATGGCAAGCTTCCAGCTGAATCCAGAGGTCAGCCTTCTCTTGCTGCATCTCTGTTCCTTCATCTCTCCTTCTCCATAAGAATAAATCTTTCATTACTCTGTACCTAATGACCTGGATTATATGTGGGTTTTTTTCTTTTCTTGTTTCTTTATTTTTTTCTCAAGGAGAAGGGTTTCAGTCAGACGAGTTAAACAGCAGTTTATGATACTGCGGAGTGACTTGGTTTCCTCATCTGTGCTGTGTGACTTAGGGCAAGTGACTTGATCACTCTGATTTCCGGTTTTATTGTCTGTGAGAAAAGGGTGACAATACCTCCTCTCCCAGGGTTGTCAGAGGTTTGGGAAATGTACTAGAGTAAGTGGTAGCTGGCATGGACAGAAGGAAGAGTAGGGAAGGCAGTGAAGGTACTGTAGCAGCATGGGTTTGGGCAGAAGGAGCCCACCATTGGAATCTGTGACTCTTTGTCCTAGAATGGTCACACCTGGCATGCAGGAACAATGGTTTCTTGGGGGCTCCACAGATGATCCTGAGTCAGGTAGGTTAGAGTAGCATTTCCCCAAGGGTGGCACTGGAAATGATAGTAGGTGATGCACAAAACACCTTCTAATTTAAATTGCAATATATTTTTATGAGTACTAGGACAATATTAGTTTTCCATTTATGGCACTGATATGAAATTTTCTCTTAAAATGAATTTATATGTGTGAAATAATTAGCCAATTTAAAGAAAACTATTAAGTAAATAAATTGTATCAGCAGCACACAGATATGAGACACATCATGATGGTGATTCCCAAATGGCTGATATTTGGGAAACATAGTTATTAGTGGACTGATTCTCAGGTAGGCTTCTAAAATCAAACTCCAACTATCCAAACTCAGTTCAGTTAGTGACTATTGGATTTGTTGTTTTGCGATCATGACACTGACAAGTAAAGCAGCAGATAGCATATATTATAGAGCAGGGTTTGAAAGGAAGCTAGTGACTTCAGGGATCCCTGTGCCAACTCCATCTCCCATGGCCAGCCCTCCTCAGAGAAATCTTTGGGACCTCTGACCTTGGGACTAGGCTGCTGCTGTTGCTACTGCTGCTGCTGATGGTGATGATGGCAGCAGTGATGGTGACAATGATGGAGATGATGACGGTGGTCATGGTGATGATGATGGTGATAGTGATGGTGATGATTATGGTAATAGTGATGATGATGGAGATGATGATGGTAGTGATGGTGATGATAGAGATGACTTTGGTGATGATGATGGTGATGTCTGAGATGATGGTGGTGATAATGATGTAATGGAGATGGTGGTGATGGTGATGATGATGGTGATGATGATGATGGAGATGATGATGGTGATAGTGATGTATTGGAGATGGTGGTGATGGTGATGATGATGGTGATGGTGATGATGATGGTGATGACGATGATGATGATGGAGATGATGGTGATGATGATAATGATGGTGATGATGATGGTGACGATGATGGAGATGATGGTGATGACAATAATAATGGAGATGATGATGGTGGTGATGATGGTGATGGTGATGATGTGACAGTGATGGTAATGATGACAGAGATGATAATCATGATGATGTACATGATGGTAATGATGATGGTGGTGGGGATGGTGATGAAGGTGAAGATGAAGATGATGATGGTAGTGATACAAAGAATAATAGTACTGAACACTTATTAAGTGCTTACAATGTACCAGACTCTGTTCCAAGTGCTTTAAATGCTTTATATGCATTTCTTCATTTAATACTATGAGGTAGGTACTATTATTGCCCTAATTTTGCAGATGAAATGAAGGTTAGGTAGTTTATGTATATTGTTTGTTTAATTCACAAAACAAATTCATTAGGTCATAATCATTCTCACTTACAGAGACATTAAATAACTCACCTAAGGTCGCTCAGCTATTTAGTAGCAGGTGGGAGGCTCTCAGTCTGAGTATCAAGAGCATGTTCCTAACCACATGCCACACTGCCTCCCCTTCCCGGAACAGGACAATGGATGAGGCATGATCTCTGCTTTTGAGACTCAGTAGGGAAAGCAGATGTGTGGATAATTAACTGTGAAATGCAACAGAATTAAACACGTAATGTGTTAGACTTTATAAGCAGGATTTGCAGGTATATAGAGAAAAGAGGGACTTGATTCTGATCAGGGACATCCTGGGGGGCTTCATGGAAGAAGTCGTATTTGGTCATAGCCTTGAAGGTCTTCAATTGTTAGGAGAATGCAGGAAAGGGCAATTAAAGGTGGGAAAACAAGAACAGAAGAAGGGAGCCTGAAAATGCAGGGCAAACTGAAAGGTGCTCTGAGGAGATGGTGAGACGGTTAGCTCAACCAAGGCAAAAGGCACCTGACCATCAGGCTTCCCAGTGCCTTGGGGAAGTGAATGAGTGGAGTAGGGGCTGAAAATGATTCTCTTCTCTTCTCCACTTCCTTTTGAATCTTCTTGTTTTGAGCTTTTTTAATGGAAGTTTTTGAGAGAGACAGAGGGAAAGATAAGTGTCTTCCACCCTCAACCGAGATGGAAGGTGCAAGAAAGTAAATGCCACCTCAGTAAGCTTATTATTCTGGTAATACAAGTAGCACATGCCATAATTCAAAGTTCAGAAACTACAGAAAAATTGGACAGAATGTCACTGATAATCCCACTAGGGAGAAAAGTCCTTGGTCAACACTTTGGGGTTTTTTCTCCCTGGTGTTTACTTAGTACATAGTTTTTAATAACATAATCCTGATTATACTGTATGCAATTTTGAATTTTGCTCTTTTCTACTTCACATTTTAATATGAGGATTCTTTTTTTGGTATTGCAGTTCTATAAAATCATTTCTAATGGCTGCATAAGTTTACTATTTTATCATGTGGATGTACTAGAGTTTATTTAATCATGTTTTTTATTTTTAAACACTTGTTTGTCAAATTTTGGATCCCATAAGTAAGATTTGGGTGCAAATCCTTGTGCATGAAGATTTTGCTACATTTTGAATTCAAATATTGGGACAGATTCCCAGAAATGGAATTACTGAGTCAGGAGTTATGAGTAGTTGTTAGTACCTTTGCCACATAATGCTAAATTGCTTCAAGATGGACCGAGAGCTGGCCAAGGCTTCATTGGGCTGCCTTTGAAAGAGGGACTCTGATTACTTGGAGTGAAGAGCACAGACCTTAGAGTCAGACAGACCTAGGTTGAAATCTTGTCTGCCTCTTATTAACCTTGTAACCTTGGGCCTCTTTTCTTGTCTGCAAAACATTGTTCCTTAACTTTGGCACTGTTGTCATTTTGGACTAAATTATTTGTTGTGAGAACTGTCCTGTGCATTGTAGTATGTTTAGCAGTATCTCTAACCTCTAGATGCCAGTAGCAAACCCCTGGATGTGACAATCGAAATGTCTCCAGACACTGCCAAATGTTCCCTGGGAGGCAAAAGCAACCCAGTTGAGGATTACTACTGTGAAATTGAGATGATATTAATACATACCTTATGGAGCACTGTTAGAATTAAAAACAATGTATATTAAATACTTTTCACAACACGTGATACAGCTTTTACTATTGTTACTAGTAATCGTGGTAATAATAGTTTCTCACTGCTGGATGCTACAGAAAGGACTCTGGAGAGGACAGACTGGATTAGCTCAAAGGCCAGTCCCAACTCCAGGAGCCTCTGGTTCTTTGATTCTTTGGCCAATCATCCAGCGATGTCTCCGTTCCTCTCAATCCAGAGGTCAGAGAGTGGCCTGCTATTTAGAACACCTGCAATGCTAGTTACAGGAAAACCCCTCAGCCCTCACAGGACCCAAGCCTAGCATAGGGAGATGCCTAGAGTCCAGGAAACTGCATTATTCTGGAGAGGAGATTCACTCTTGGATAGTCCCTCCCTGCTCCCCACTCCTGCAAAACCAAGCCGCTGCAGCATAGCACCAGTTTGAGAGTAGTCATTACTAGACTACATCCTGCCCTGGAACCCAGTAGCCCCTGCATTTCCATACTCTCGGGACTCAGCTAACATCTCCCACATCCACTCAGAAGTCTGCAGCATCGCAACACCAGCTGGACCCAGCAGTGCAGCCACATCCTCAGCACCTAAGCCCAGTCAGTGCCCTATGCCATGGGGAACAGGTGGTCTTGCACATCAGGGAGGCTGCCTCCAGGACATAGGAAGCCAAAGCACACACTCCCCAGTACTTGAGAGCTTCCTGCCCCAGGGCCACCACCAATAGCAAATTTGCCCCCTCCAGTGGTCCCACACATCACTCAGGGACCTAAAGACAAGACTACCAGCATCAGTACCCAAACACAGCACCCAAGAGTCTGAGGATCAGCTCACCCAGGGTCTGCCATCACCAGTACCCGTGTGTGCCATTCAAGGGCCCCAGGACAGGCCCAACCAGGGCCCACTGCCACTGCTGTCCAGTGAACCTGCCTCTTCAGTGGTGGGACCACCATGCACCTTTGTGCGCTATCTAGGAGCCCAAGGTCTGGCCCATCCAGCATCCTTGTCCCCAGCAAAACCATACCACATCCATCACGAACAACTACAGTCTAAGCTAGTGAGGAACATGCAGACACTGCTGACATTGACTACAGCGGAAGAAATCATACAAAGGCTACACTGCTGGACCCACCCAGAATCAAAGCCAAAGAATCCTACCCAACTAACACTATATATACATCTACAGCAAAAAGTCTTTCCTTGCAAAAGCTACTCCATAAAATTAGAAAAAGCAACTGCATAGGAAGCCTATTTAATAAAATAATAGCTGAAAACTTCAAAAGTCTTGTGAGTGATATAGGTGACATTCAGATAAGGTAGCTCAAAGATCTCCAAATAGATTAAACCCAAAAAGATCCCCTCTGGGGAACATTATAGTCAAACTGTCAAATGTCAAAGACACAGAAAAAATTTAAAAGAGCAAGAGAAAAGCATCCAGCTACATATAAGGGAATTCCCATCAAACTAGCAACAGATTTCTCAGCAGAAACCTTACAGGCCAGGAAAGAATGGGATGATATATTCAAAGTGCTAAAAGGAAAAAAAAAACATCCTGTCAGCCAAGAAGACTATATCCAGCAACGCTATCTTTTAGAAATGAAGGAGAAATAGTCTTCCCAGGACAACAACAAACTGAGGGAATTTACCACCTCTATGCCTGCCCTACAAGAAATGCTCAAGGGAGCCCTACATCTGAAAGTAAAAGGACAATATCTACCCTCATAAAAATACGTGAATGTATAAAACTCACTGATAAGGCAAATACACAAATGAGAAACAGAAAAGGATCAAATATTACTACTACAGAAAACCACCAAACTGCAAAGTTAAGCAATAAGAGAGGAAGAAATATACACAATATAATATACAATATAAAAAACAATCTGAAAACAATTAACAAAATGACAGGAGTAAGTTTTCACCTATCATTAACAACCTTGAACGTAAATAGTTTACATTCTCCAATTAAAAGGTATAGACTGGCTGAAAGAATAAAAAAGCAAGACCCAGCTGTGTGCTGCCCACAGGAAACTCACTTCACCTGTAGAGATACACATAGACTGAAAGTGAAGGGATGGAAAAAGATGTTCTACACAAACAGAAACCAAAAGCTTACAACAGTAGCTGTATTTATTTCAGACAAAAATAGACTTTAAGTCAAAAAAAAAAAAACATAAAAAGAGACAAAGAAGGTCATTATACAATGATAAAGGAATCCTTTCAGCAAGAGAATATAACAGTTTTAAATATATATGTACCCAACACCAGAGCACCCAGATATATAAAACAAACATTATTAGCTAAAGGGAGAGATTTACTGCAACACAATAATAGTAGAGGACTTCAACACCCCACTTTCAGTAATGGACAGATCATCCAGACAGAAAAATCAACAAAGAAACATCAGAGTTAAACTGCACTTTAAGCCAAATGGATTTAACAGACATTATACAACTTTTTACCCAACAGCCATAGAATACACATTTTTCTCAACAACACATGGAATATTCTCCAGTTTAGACCATATGTTAGGTCACAAAACAAGTCTTGACAAATTTTTAAAAACTGAAATCATATCAAGTATCTTTTCAGACCACAAAGGAATAACACTAGAATAACAAAGAAATAACGAGGAACTTTGGAGATACATGGACATTAAACAACATGCTTCTAAATGACCAATGGGTCAATGAAAAAATTTAAAAAGAAATTAAAGAGCCACCCACAGTGACATGCATCTGTAGCTCCAGCTACTCCGGAGGCTGAGGCAGGAGGATCACCAGAGCCAAGGGGCTTGAGGCTATAGTGTTCTATGGTCACAACTGTGAATAGCCACTTCATTCCAGCCTGGGCAACATAGCAATACCCTGTCTCTCAAAAAAAAAAAAAAAATTAAGAAATTCCTTGACACAAATAAAAATGGAAACACAACATACCAAGATCTATAGTATACACAAAATCAGTGCCAAGAGAAAAGTTTATAGCAATAAACACCTACATCAAAATAAGTAGAAAGATTTTTAATAAACTGCCTAACAATGCACTTTAAGGAACTAGAAAAGCAAGAAGAAAGCAAACCCAAAATTAGTGGAAGGAAAAAAAATAATAAAGATCAGAGCAGAAATAAATGAAATAGAGACTAAAAAACAATACAAAAGATCAACAAAATTAAAAGTTTTTTGAAAAGATAAACAAAATTGACAAACCTTTAGCTAGACTAAGAAATAAACAGAGAAGTCCCAAATAAATAAAATTAGGGACAAAAAGGAGGCATTACAACTGATATGACAGAAATACAAAGGATCATTAGAGACAATTATAAACAACTATACACCAACAGATTGGAAAGCTTAGAGGAAATGGATAAATTCCTGGACACGTACCACCTACCAAGATTGGACCATGAATAAATAGAAAACCTGAACATAACAATAACAAGTAATGAGATTGACTCAGTAATAAACATTCTCCTAACAAAGAAAAGCCCAGGACTGGATGGCTTTACTGCTGAATTCTACCAAACTTTTAAAGAAGAATTAACACTAATTTTTCTCGAACTATTCCAAAAAAACTTGAAGAGAAGTGAATTCTTCCTAACTCATTCTACAATGCCAATATTATCCTAATACTAAAACCAGACAAAATCACAACAAAAAAGAAAATTATAGATCAATATCCTCAGTGAACATAAATGCAAAAATCCCAACAAAATACTAGCAAAGCAAATTCAGCAGCACATTGGCAAAATAATACATCATAATCTAGTTGGATGAATCCTAGAAATACAAGGATAGTTCAGCATATGCAAATCAATAAACACACACATCACATCAGCAGAATAAAGAACAAAAGCCATGTGAGTATCTCAATAGAGGCAGAAAATGCATGTGACAAAATTCAACATCCCTAAACTGTCAACAAAGTAGGCATAGAAGGAACAAACCTCAACACAGTGAAGGCCATATATGACACACCCACAAATAACATTATATTTAATGGGGAAAAATCTGAAAGGCTTTGCCCTAAGAAATGGAACAAGGATGCCCACTTTCACCACTCTTATTCGAATTGTACTGGAAGCCCTAACAAGCAATTAGGCAAGAGAAAGAAATGGCATCCACATCAAAAAACAGGAAGTAAAATGGCCCTTCTTTGCAAATGGCATGATCTTATATTTAGAAAAATCTAAAGACTCCACCAGAAAACTGTTAGAACTGAGTAACAAATTCAGTAAAGTTGCAGGATACAAAATCAACATACAAAAATCAGTAGTGTTTCTATATGCCAGTAACAAACTAGTTGAAAAACAAACCAAGTAAGCAATCCCATTTACAATAGCTACAAAAAAAAATACCTAGGGATAAATTTAACCAAGGAGGTGAAAGATCTCTACAATAAAAACTACAAAACACTGATGAAAGAATTGAACACGGAAAATGGAAAGATATTCCATGCTTATGGTTTGGAATAATTAATATTGGAAAATTACCATCCTACCCAAAGAAATCTACAGTCAGTGCAATCCTTATCAAAACACCAATGACATTATTCAAAGAAATAGAAAAAAGACACCTTAAGGTTTATATGGAAACACAAAAAAACCTAAACAGCCAAAGCAATCCTAAGCAAAAAGAGGAGGCATCATACTACTTGACTTCAAAGTATACTAAGCAATAGTAACCAAAACAGCATGGTGTTGGTATAAAAACAGACACATAGACCAATGGAACAGAATAGAGAACCCAGAAATAAATCCATATTTCCAGCCAACTGATTTTTCAACAAAGGGACCAAGAACGTATATTAGGGAAAGGACACTCTTTTCAATAAATGGTGCTGGGGAAACTGGATATCCATATCCAGAAGAATGAAACCAGATCCCTATCTCTCACCATATACGAAAATCAACTCAAAATGGATAAAGACTTAAATGCAAGGCCTGAAATGTAAAACTCCTAGAAGAAAACACAGGGGAAATGCTTCAGGACATTGGTCTAGGCAAACATTTTAGAGGTAAGACTTCAAAAGTACAGGCAACAGAACCAAAAATAGATAAATGAGCCTATATCAAATGAAAAAGCTTCTGTGCATCAAAGGAAACAATTAACAAATTGAAGAGCCAGCCTTTTGAGTGGGAGAAAATAGTTGCAAACTATTCACCTGACACAGGACTAATGTCCAGAATAGACAAGGAACTGAACCGCAAAAAAAAAAAAAAAAAAAAAAATATGATTTTAAAATGTGCAAAAGATCTAAATAGACATTTCTCAAAAGAAGACATACAAACAGCCAACAAGTATATTTTTAAATGCTTAACATCAATAATCATCAAGGAAATGCAAATCAAAACCACACCGAGATATCTCACCCCAGTTAGAATGGCTGTTATCAAAAAGAAAAAATAACGAATACTGGCAAGGATGTAGAGCAAAGGGAATCCTCACACACTATTAGTGGGAATGTAAATTAGTACAGCCATTATGGAGAACAGTGTGGAGGAGCCTCAAAAAACTAAAAATAGAACTGCCATATGATCCAACAATTCCACTACTGGGCATTTATCCAAAGGAACAAAAATTAGTATATCCAAGATATGTCTGCACCCTCATGTTTATTGTAACACTATTTATAAAACCAAGATATGGAGCAACCTATGATGAGTTCATCAACAGATGAATGGATAAAGAAAATGTGTATATATACATACTGGAATACCACTCAACCATTAAAAATGAAATCCTGTCCTTCATGGTGACGTGGATGAAACTGGAGAACGATATATTAAATAAAATAAGTCAGGCACAGAAAGATAAATGCCACATGATCTTCTTCGTATATGGAATCATAAAAAAATTGAGCCTATAGAAGTAGAGACTAACATTATAGTTATTAGAAGCCGGGAAGAGTAGCTGGGATAAGAGGATAGGAAGAGGTTGGTTATAGATACAAAATTACAGCTAGATCAAGAACCAAGTTCTAATGTTCTATGCCACTGTAGGGTGAATATAGTTAACAATAATGTATTGTATATGTTCAGAAAACTAGAAGAGAGGATTTTGAATGTTCCAAGCACAAAGACATGATAAATGTTTGAGGTGATGGATATGGTAATTACCCTGATTTGATCATCATACATTATGTATATGTATCAAAATATCACTGTGTACTCCATAAATATGTGCAATTCTTATGTGTCAACTAAAAAGGATGAAAAAGAAATAGAATTGCTTCTCACATCTTCCTGATGGCAGCCTTCCCCCTTGGCTTTCCCTCCGCCCTCCCTTGCTCACTCCAGGCTGTCTGCAGCACAGCCTTCCTCCCAGAGAACAGTGAGTGTCAACATGGCTCAGCTACCAGGCAGCCCACACCCTTCAAACTGCTTCTCTCTGGGGGCAGTGGAGGCCAGGTCTACCTCAGATCTGGCCAGCCTCAGAGCTTCTCAGACTCTGCCCTCTAAATGCAGATTCACAGGAATTCCAGCCTCTGCGCCCCGCAGTTTTTCAGAGTCCCCAGGTGGCATCTGATATGTAACCACCACTTCTTCCTGCCAGGCTGTGGCCCAGCTTGGGGCTGCCCACAGCCTGCAGCCTTGGCCTCCTGTGAACCTGCATGAGCCTATGGCTGGGGCTGCCTTGGAGGACCCTGACCTCCCAGCCAAGGGCAGGACTGGGAAGTCTCCAGGCCTCTCCAAAGCTACTGGCATCAACCCTGCCTCCATGGTCTGTGCAGCTCTTCCCCACTCTATGCCCACCAAGAATGCCACCACCAACAGACACCAGTGGAAGGGATGCTGAGCTGTTCTGCCAAAAACCCTGGGGATGCAGAAGCAGCTTGGGATCTCCGGAGGCCTCACTGTGTCAGCGCTGCCCCCAGGGCATGAAGACCTCTGCCTTCACAGGGCAGTGTGGTGTAGGGGAGAGCCAGATGGCAGCAGCTTCCAGGCCAGTTCTTGGACTCAGTGGCAGTGTACTTTTATTAGTTCTCTGTGCCTCACTCTCCTCATTTGTGAGATGAATATGCTAGCAGGACCTGCCCCATTGGATCATGTGGCACTTAAATCGGTATAACAGTTATACAGTGCTGAGAATTATCCTGCACACAGGAAGCACTAGCTGCTGGTTTGCTGTCATCCACCTTAGCCTCCTCAGGTGACCCCAGAGCTCAGCTGCCTGAGCTCCTCCTCCTTTTCACAGCTTTCAGGGAGCAGCTCTTTCAGCTCTGCCAGAGGCCAGGCAGGAAGTCTGATCAGAGAAGCCAGGCTTCTGTTGATTTCGGTACCAGCTTCCTTCCGGGCCTCCCTCATTGTTGAGTTGCTTCTTCCACCCCTCCAGGCTCTTCCTGCTCGGTGATTTCTCACAGCCTCCTTGGTCACTTATGCAGGTTGACCCATCTGCCACCCCGCTGTCCTCCAGACAGACACCAATGGGACAGACTCTGAGAACCCCAAGCTGGAAGCTCTGCTCCATCAGCAGAGGCCGACCAATCTCCGGAGCCCCCACTCCACCAAGTGGGCCCCACTCTGGAGTGTGTGATGGCACCGACTTTGGGAGAAGTTTGGGATTTAAGCCTCAGACTCTTCATCAGAATTTTTAAGGGCCCCACCCAAAAGTGGGTTCTAGATTTGTGGCTTTTTGGAGGCACTGTGTTGTAGTGACAACACAAGCCAACATTGTATGTGCAACTCCAGGTTGGAGTCACAGTCTGCCACTTGCTGAGTGACGCCTGGGCTAGTTGCCTCCCCCCTCAATTTTCCCATCTCTGAAATTGATATAATAATTCCCCCCTCGTGTGGCTCTTATATAAATCAAATCAGAAAACGTGTATAAATGCCCGGAGATGTGGTGGGTGCTCAGCCTATTGGGGCTTCTACCTCTGCTGTCTCCTTTTCCTCTACTCTAGGTCACTGTCCTCATCGGAAAATCAAAAACATTGTCACAGTGCCTGATCCTACCCCAGGCCTCTGTCTTTGAGTTTTCTTCTAGATCCCTTCCCAACTTTCACTGATTGGCAGCTCTTATTCTGACCAGTGGTTGGAGCTTCCCCTTACTAGGCTACAGTGATGTGAATGCCTGGAGGCAGGCACCCAGCTTAACTTCCTTTTTTTTCTTCCTCCCAAGGAGTGCAATCTCTAAAAGATGAGAATGGAGAGAAAAAGGAAGCAGTAGCAGCTAGGGATCTCAGTGCCCAAAGGGACCCCAGGGGTGAGCAGCTTTGCAGTGTAGAGTCCTAAAAAGTCAACCCCAGCATGAAGCAGCATATCAGGTGCTCAGGATTCAGGGTGCTGGCAGGACTATCCCTCTCTGTCCCATGTACCCAGCATCCTGGTCTCACCACTCAGAAAGGAGGAAGAGCAGGCAGGCCATGAGCCCAGGAGAACTGCTTATTCAATGCCAAGTGTGCCAGGCATTTGCACATTTTGCACTTAACCCTCATAACCACCTGAGAGGTGAAGATTATTCCTCACCTGAGAGGTTAAGTGACTCACCTGTGTTTACACAGGCTAGAGCTGAGATTTGAACTCTTTCCTCTGACCCCTACCTAACTTTCAGCAGTAGTTCCCCACGTTTTCCATCTGCAGCTGCCCTTGTGTCTTCCCTGTGATCTGCCTCTAAAAAAGAATGTCCTTCCTTGATGCTTTTAAATTTTTTCTTGGATGAATTTTCCAGCTGTGGGAAATGGAGAGTGGAGAGGCAGGCTCAGGCCTGGGTATGTGAAGATGCAGACAGATGTAAGGATGTAACCCCCTGCGTTAGTCTATTCGTGCTGCTCAAAACTTCTGAGACTGGAAGATTTATAAAGAACAGAAATGTATTTTCTCATAGTTCTGGAGGCTGGGAAGTTCAAGATCAAGATGCCAGCCAGGTCAAGGTCAAGTGGTCTGGCTCTCTTTGCCTCCAAGATGGTGGCTTGTTGCCATGTCCTCATATGGCAGGAGGTGGAAGGGCAAGAGAAGAGTGTTCCAGCTCCAGGAGAGAGAGAGAGAGGAAAAAAAATTTACCTTTCCTGTGCCTTTTTGTTCTATCCAGGTCTTGGTCACTTGGATGGTGCCTGCCCACATTGGGTGAGGCCAGGTCTTCCTCACTCAGCCCACTGATTCAAATGCCAGTTTCTTCTGAAAACACTCTCACAGACACACCCAGAAATAATGTATTACCAGCTATCTAGGTATCCCTTAATCCAGTCAAGTTGACTCCTAAAATTAACCATCATACCCTCTGCTGCCATCTGCTCAAGGCCCTGATCTGTTGGCCAGGCACTGAGCTCAGTGGATTATAGTCTAGTTAGGCTGTCCTAACAAAGCCTTAGGACTTAGATAACATAGAGCTTTCCATTGTTTTGACAACTCCTATTAGAAACAGGGGCTGCTTGTGGCTCACTCCTATAATCCCAGTACTTTGGGAGGCTGAGGCAGGAGGATCACTTGAGGCCAGAAGTTCAAGACTAGGCTGGGTACAAAAGCAAGACTCCATCTCCACTACAAAAAATTAAAAATTAAAAATTAAAAAATAGCCAGACATGGTGGCTTGTGACTGTAGTTCCAGCTACTTGGGAGGCTTCGGTGGGAGGATCACTTGAGCTCAGGCTGCAGTGAGCTATGGTCACCCTGCTGTACTCCAGCCTGGGTGACAGATTGTCTCTTTAAAAAAAAGAGAAAAAAACAGTAGCTGCTTGGAATCTTGTCTTGAGAAGGACTTTAAGGCTGCATCTGTAGTCAGTCAATCAAGAGCTCTGTGAACCTCATTCCCATAGTCAACCCCCCTAAAGCTGGTGAACAGTCCTCTTGTCAGTCATCTTTTGAAGTAGTGGCCCCTCCCTCAGGCAGGAAACAGGAAGCCAGGAGATGAGTCCTAAGCCTTTGGAAGAGCAACTCCTGCCTCTCACTTTGCCTCACTTACTCGAGTTTGGATGTTAGGTAAATGTGTCACGTTGAAATGTACAGCAGGATGGTGGAGAAGGGGTGAGATAAAAAGGCCTGGTTTCAGCTGAACAATGAGAGGGGATGGGGAAGACACATCCCCCCAACAGGGGCTAGCATCATGTCAGATATTGTATTAGTCAGCATTCTCCAGAGAAACAGAACCAACAGGATTTCTCTCTCTCTCTCTTTCTCTGTAGAGAGAAAGACTGAGAAAGTCATTTATTTTAAGGAATTGGCTTATGTGATTATGGGAGCTGGCAAGTCCAAAATTTTGCAGTGCAGGTCAGCAGGCTGGAGATTCTAGTAGAAGATGTTGCAGTCTGGAGGCAGAATGCTTTCCCCTTCGGGGAACTTCAGTCTTTTCTCTTAAGGCCTTCAATTAATTGGATGAGGCCCACCCACATTGTGGAAGGTAATCTGCTTTTCTCAAAGTCTATTGATTCAAATGTTAACCACATCTAAAAAATACCTTCATAAGGGAACAATAGACTCTAGGGACTACCTGAGGGTAGGGGATGAGGGGGCATGAAAATTGAAAAACTACCTGTCTGGTACTATGCTGTTTACCTGGTGACAAAATAATCTGCACACCCCTGTGACATGCAGTTTACTCATGTTACAAACCTACGTGTGTACCCCCGAACCTAAAATAAAAGTTGGAAAGGAAAAAAAAAAGCTTCTTTAGAGCAACATCTAGACTAGTGTTTGATCAAAGAACTGGGTACCATGACCTGGCCAAGTTGACACATAAAATTTACCATCACCGGCCAGGCGCTGGTGGCTCACGCCTGTAATGCCAGTACTTTGGGAGGCCAAGGCAGGTGGATCACCTGAGGTCTGGAGTTCGAGGCCAGCCTGGCCAACATGGTGAAACCTCATCTCTACTAAAAATACAAAAAAATTAGCCGGGAGTGGTGGTGCATGCCTGTAATTCCAGCTACTCAGGAGACTGAGGCAGGAGAATCGCTTGAACTCAGGAGGCAGGGGTTGCAGTGAGCCGAGATCGCGCCACTGCACCCCAGTCTGGGCAACAGAGTGAGACTCTGTCTCAAAAAAAAAAAAATTAAGCATCACAGATATCTTAGTCAACTGTCTCCTAAGGTATGCAACAGATTCTGATGTGCATGAGAGGATCATAAGTGGGACAGGGCCAGTGCATTAAATAATATTGATTATAGAGTGATTATTTTAAATTCATTTGAATATTAATTACTTTAAAAAGAAAGGCTCCATTTGATATGAGCCCTTAACACTTCTCTAACACCTGTTATTTATAAAAAGGAAAACAGGGCCAGAATTCAGCTAGAAATTAATTAAATTTGATCCTTGAACAATGTGGGACTTAAGGGCACTGAACCCCCATGAAGTCAAAACTCTCTGTGTGACTTTTGACTCCCCAAAAACTTACTACTAATATCCCACTGTTGACCAGAAGCCTTACTGATAACATAAACAGCCCACTAACATATATTTTATGTTATATTCTTATATATGATATTCTTACAATATGTAAGCTTGAGAAAAGAAAAAATTATTAAGGAAACCGTAAGGAAGAGAAAATATATTTGCTATTAATGAAGTGGAAGTGGCATCATAAAGGTCATCATCCTTGTCGTCTTCATGTTGAGTAGGCCCAGGAGGAGAAGGAAGAGGAGGGGTTGGTCTTGTTGTATCATGGGTGGCCGAGGTGGAAGAAAATCCATATATAAGTGGATCCACGGAGTTCCAGCCTGCGTTGTTCAAGGGTGAACTGTACACTGTTTTGTTGTCATCAAATTTACTTTTATAGGGCCAAGCATGGTGGCTCATGCCTGTAATCCCAGCACTTTGGGAGGCAGAGGCGGGCAGATCACCTGAGGTTAAGAGTTCGAGAGCAGCCTGGCCAACATGGTGAAACACCATCTCTACTAAAATTACGAAAATGAACCGGTTGTGGTGGCAGGCACCTGTAGTCCCAGCTACTCAAGAGGCTGTGGCAGGAGAATCGATTGAACCCAGGAGGCAGAAGTTACAGTGAGTGGAGATCATGCCACTGCACTCCAGCCTGGGCAACAGAGACTCCATCTCAAAAAAAAAAAAAAAAAGGAAAAAAAAGAAAAATACAGTGTGATAACCAAGTCAAGGCAGGGGTGACTCCAGAGGGGGTTTCCTAGAGGAATTAATTTAAAAGCAGATACCTGGATGATCAGTAGGAGTTAGCCTGGAGAAGAAGAGGGAGAGAATGTTCTGGGCAGAGGGAATAGCATATGCACAAGGCTCAGGGGCAAGAGAGAGCATAGCCCATTCTTATGACTACCGTTAAAGCAGTGTTGGCCACAACATAGAGGGTGTGTCACAAGGCGAGGGAGGCAGTACTCAGGAATGGGACTCAAAGAGCTTCCTGCGCCTTGTTAGAAACATTGGGTTCCAGAAAGGCAGGGTTAAAATGATCTTAGCAGCTCTCTGTGCTTGAAACAGCACCCCAGATTCAGTAAACCCTCCTATGCCAAATAAATGAATCCATTCCTCTCTGCTTGGTATGTAACTTCAAGGTCTCATGGACTATTTCATTTAAGTAAGGGACTGCAAGGACCAGAGTCTCTACAGAGATCTTCAGGTACAGTTTCTCTGCCAGTGTTGGCTGCCTGGAGGATCTGAAATCTTCCTTCTGTCCACAGGTGACCTGGTGTCCCGTGCAATGCATCACCTGCAGCCCCTCAATGCCAAGCACCACGGCAATGGCACCCCCCTGCACCACAAGCAGGGGGCGCTGTACTGGGAGCCGGAGGCCCTGTACACCCTTTGCTATTTCATGCACTGCCCGCAAATGGAATGGGAAAACCCCAATGTGGAGCCTTCCAAAGTCAACCTCCAGGTGGAAAGGTAAGAAATGCCTTGCCTTGTGGTGGGTGGGTACTGCCTCCAGGGTGGGGCAAGTGTCCAAATGGGGAGGATGATGGGGGTAGAAAGGACTCACTTCCTAAAACTTGCCAGAGTGGTCCGGTGGGAACTTTGCACTCTGAGTGGGTATCTTAGACCTGTGTGGGGGTCCTTGAAATGGGTTTTTACAGGGCTGGTTCTGTTTAGGATAAAACTGGCCTGTCAGATAAGTGGGTCTGCAAATTCCAGAGGGGTAAGGGCCTCTGCAGTGAAAGTGGCTTCCTCATGAAGGCAGTCTTGGAGGACGCCACCGCCTCGCGTGGGAGTTATCTTCATCTTCTTTCATCCTGGCTGCCCTGGGACCCGGGAGAACCAGAAGCACCTGTTCAGCCAGAAGTGGGCCTCTCGGGTGTGCAAGGGGCTTGATTGCCCAGGGGGAGGCAGTGTGACGGTTCTTTGAAGCTGAATCCTCATGGGGAAGGAAGGAACTGGGAGAGGACCCGGAGACCGCCTGGAGGCCTCCTCTCTGCCTCACCACTTCCTTTAGCAACGGGTTCATAGATCCTCTCCCCACAGTGCCTGATGAATCAGGCCCCTCCTCCATATAGACCCATTTACTCTAAGTACTGTAGGTGTGACCCATTTATCAGAAAGAGTGGTTAAGAGAGCAGGCTCTGTGATCCCGACTGCCTAGGTTCAAATCTAGGCTCTTCTAATTAAAAGCTGGGGATCCTTGGGAAAGGCATCTGCAAAATAGGGATACAAAGAGTAAATCCTACATAGGGTTGTTTGAAAATTAAAAAAATTGAACAGTGCCCAGTACATAGTAGGTGCTCAATAAATGTTAAATTTTATTATTGTTGTTGTAGATATGCTCTGCATGTAGCTGAACAACTCCCAACTTGGGCTCCTACAGTTTTCCTTTCTGTTACTTGGTGCCAAGTGGTTTTGAAAAGCTCGTTGGATGCTCTGTTTCTGCCAGATGCACTGGGGCTGAATTGGGCTCTCTTACAAAACCATGTCTCTTGGCTTTCAGTTAAGGGAAAAGGATGGAACATAGGCTACATGGAGATTGCTGTTTCTTTTTTTCTTTTCTTTTTTTTTTTTCTGAGACAGAGTCTCACTCTGTCACCCAGGCTAGATAGAGTGCAGTGGCATGATCTCTGCTCACTGCAACCTCTGCCTCCCGGCTCAAGTGATTCTCATTCCTCAGCCCCCCAAGTAGCTGGGACTACAGTCACGCCCCATCACACTCAGCTAATATTTGCATTTTTTTTGTAGAGACAGGGTTTCACCATGTTGCCCAGGCTGGTTCCAAACCCTGGGCTCTAGTAATCCTCCTGCCTCAGCCTCCCAAAGTGCTGGGATAGGAGTGAGCAACCATGCCAGGCTACTTCTTCTTTTTCTTTAAGAACCCCAATTTAACACCAATATTTCAATCCAGTCTGGAGTTAACTTAATCAGGAAATTAACTCCTTAAATTACTCAGGTCTCCCGCCATCCACAACAAATCAGTCAGTACCTTGTGCATATTTTCACGTGCAAACATGCCCAAAATGGAGAAGTGGTAAGATGCCCATAGCCAAAAAATAATCGTTCAGACACACTGAAACTTTGCTGTCTCTGGGTATAAATGCTAAGAGTTGAGAGAATGGAAACCATTGGCCTCAGCTATGGGGTGTCTAGCTCTTCACCCCCAGCCCCGACAGCCTGTCCAGTAGTGCAGCTGTCCAGCAGCTCAGCTCTCTCATGTCATCTCCTGCTCCCACCTCCATGCAGATGAGCCCCTCTCCCTGCTGCGGCTAGACACTGCCTCCTCTGAGCTCCAGAACCTTCTCATCCCACTCGGCCGACTTCCAGTTTCCACTGTCAGGTCTCATACTTGCAGGCTGATTCTTCTTCTCCTAGCACCTTATTCTTTTCTGCCTCACACTTACTGTAATTTGTAACTACGTGTGTATTTCTGTGTTTATTTATTGCCTGTAAAGCTTCATGAAGGCAGAGAACACATCTGTTTTGGCCATCACTCCTCAATTGATGCCAAACTCAACATCTGGAGCAGAATGGGAAGTCCACAAATATTTGTAGAATCAAAGAATGAGCAAACCTATTGATCTAAGTGCCCATGGGACATTTCCATCTGGAGAGCTCAGACTACTTCAAAACTACAGCCATCATCTGTCCCCCAAAACCCACTATTCCTCCTTTCTCCCCAGGCTCTAAGAATGGTACCACCATTGGCCTCATCACCCTGGTCAGAAAACTGAGACTTGACTGGCGCTCCTTCCTCTCCCTCACCATCTCCAGCTGGTCAGCAGGTCTTATTGAGGCTGCATCAGTGAGATTTCTTTATTCCTTCCCCGCTAGACCACTGCCACTGTATGCTCAGGACCCCATCTTTTCTACTTCAGTTTCTACTTTTGATGTCTACATGGTCTCCCTGTGTGTAAGCTTTAATAGTCCTCTGACCTTGGGAGGCTGAGGTGGGTGGATCACCTGAGGTCAGGAGTTTGAGACCAGCCTGGCCAACTTGGTGAAACCCCGTCTCTACTAAAAATACAAAAAATTAGCTGGGCATGGTGGCACACACTTGTAGTCTTAGCTACTTAGGATGCTGAGGCAGGAGAATCACTTGAACCCAGGAGGTGGAGGTAGCAGTGAGCCAAGATCATGCTACTGCACTCCAGCCTGGGTGACAGAGTGAGATTCCATCCAAAATAAATTTAAATTAAATTTAAAAATCCTCTGACCAAGACTGGGCACAGTGGCTCACACTTGTAACCCCAGCGCTTTGGTAGGCCGAGGCATGTGGATGACTTGAGATCAGGAGTTCCAGACCGACCAGCCTGGGCAACATAGCAAGACCCTATCTCTATGAAAAATACAAAAATTAGCTGGGTGTGGTAGTGCTTGTCTGTAGTCCCAGCTACTTAAGGGGCTGAAGCAGGAGGATTGCTTGAGCCTGGGAGGTCGAAGCTGCAGTGAGCTGAGATTGCACCACTGTACTCCACCGTGGGTCACAAAGTAAGACCTTGTCTCGAAGAAGAATAAGAAGGAGAAGGAGAGGAAGGGGGAGGGGGGAAGGGGAGGGGAGGGGGGAAGGGGAGGGGGAGGGGGAAGAGGAAGAGGAAGAAGAAGAAGAAGAAGAAGAAAAAGAAGAGCAACAAGAAGAAGAACAGCAACGAGAAGAACAGCAAGAAGAAGGAGGAGGAGGAGGAGGAGAAGGAGGAGAAAGAGAAGAGCAACAACAACCACCACCACAAGGAGGAGGAGGAGGAGAAGAAAGAGAAGAAGAGCAACAACAACAACCACCACCACCACCCTCTGACGAGCTCCATCTTCCTCACAGCGAAACTTCTAAAATGGAAGTCTCACGATGTGACATCCTCCCACTCCTGCTCAGCACAGTTGCCCAGCTCCCATTATACTTTCTATTACACAGTGTCCATTTTCCCTCTTGAATCTCCTTCTGGACTCAGAGTGTAGTTGGAGTGGCTGGAAGTCAAAAAGGACCCTCTAACGCTTCCAAACCTTCTGGGACAAGCTTTAAAGAGGCATGAGCAGGGAAGGAGAGCAATGAGAACATGTCCCAGAATTTGTTAGAGCCATTTATCTCATTCTTTCCATGCCTCTTTGGTTGAATTTTCAGGAGTCAGCACAAAAGACAAAGTGGAACTTAGCATTTTCCATGTTCTGTTCAGTGTGATCCTCTGGGAAGCATGTGGATTGGAAGTCATATAGTCCTTTAAATTTGGATCCCAGCTCGGCTTCTTGTAGCTCTGTTATTTCACCTCTTTGAAACTCCATTTGTCCTTCGTAAAGTGAGAACACAACCATCCTCATGAGACTGATGTAAGCAATGAATTAGACATTGTAGCTAAGACATCCGGTGCCATGCCTGGCATGAGGGGAACCCCCTTCCTCCCTAAAACAGTCACTTATATTATATTTTGGGGGCTCTAAAATGCTGTTTTCATTGTCCTTAAAGAAAACCTGCCTGTGATTCTTTCCAGAGGGATCGTTATTTCTTCCTGCTCCCTGATGGAATAGGTTTTAGTGTTTAGCACCGGAAAACACAAGCGGAAGAACTTCAGAGGCGAGGGGCCGTCTGTTTTCAGTCAAGTGTTTATTTACACCAGCTCTGTACCAAAGCCTCCAAATGAGAATTTCCAGTAGAAGTTAGGACTCTAATTTGGAGTTATTTCTTTCTCTCCTCTCTCTCTCTCTTTCTCTGTGTGTGCGTCCTTTTTATTCTGCAAATCTATCAAACAGTATCATCTCCTTGACTATCTTTATTCTGACAAAGTCAGGTAGGGCCATGATGCTTATATGGTTTTCCTCTAGACTATAAGCTCTTCAAGAACAGGGGCTGAATATTATTTGTTTTCATCTGTGCCCAACAGACAGCCTGGGAAATATTGGCGAAATATGGATTATTTTATGCCTCAAACCATCCTTTCTTGTGAGAACAGCCTTTCTTGGCTGAAGTATTTGGAAGTAGGCCTGCATGCGCCATTTTGCCATTTCATGTGGGCACAGCTTTGGAGTTGCTCCATTTGTTTTGGATAGTTTCGCTTTTCATTGTGGAATTTTGAAGAAGCTCAGTGCCAGTGTGAGATTTCTGTAGTCTAAGTTTTTCCAGAACTTTGGCTCCTATTTCTTGAGCTTCTAAAATCATTCAGATACCTCAGATATTTTTATTTTAAAAAACTCAGACAAATTTTGTAATATTTACAATTAGGTGCTATTTATTTTCCAAATAGTAATGATAAGTGAAAACACCTTAATTTTGATAGGAGGAGCCATGTGAGGGTACTGTTTTCAAAAAGAATCGTCCTCAATCTAGACTAAGGTTTCCCTCACCTGTATCATTACTGGAAATATCAGTGATTCCTAGATGTCTTTGGCCATGGATGATTTTAGTAATTTATTACCACAAGATAAAAAAAAAAAATAGTAGGATAAATGAGAGTATTTTGTTGCCTCAGGTAGCTATCTGGTAATGCCTGGGGTAACTGTGCACAGCTTCACTTGGAAGACTAGACAATTAAGTAGTTCTGCCTTCTTCCAGTCTCACTGAAAACAAACCAGAATTTATTTCTAGGTAGTGGTAGCTCTTGTTCCTTTTGCAAACAGAATGTACAGACATTTATATCAGGGAAATGTCTGCCAGGGGATTTTCAACTACAAACATGAGTATACAATCACCAATCACCAACTGTTTGAGGAAAACTAATAATGTGAAACAAAATAATCTTAGCAAATGGAAGAATTTACACTTGAAGAAACAGAGTTAATAAAGCAGACATAGCAGACATTAGCAGTGAATGACAACCAAATACATGTTCCATGATACTCATGCTACCAAAAGCTCACCCCAACACATTGCATCTTAACATTTTTAATCTCTGTGATGTATGTGACAAGTGAGATTCAAACTTCAACTTACTCCTATGGACATACCTGCAGTTACGCAATAAGTCCAGCGTGTTAGTTATAGCTCTACTCTGTTCTTTTCCACTAAGGAATGTAAATCAGAATGCAAGTGAGTAGAGGTATCCTTGATGCAAACAGCACTACCAGTCAGGATACTTAGTTGCAAAAGCTAAACCTCTCATGACACCTAAAGCAGGAAGAAAACCTCTGGGAGGCCCAGTATGGGTAGAAGATTAACAAATCTTTTCCCCTTCTGCATGAAAATTTGACCTTGAATTAACTCTCTAGCTCTGTTCCCCTGGAGGAAACCTTATAAAAATTGCAGTGTTAACTATGTTTCTGGGAAACATTGCTTATGGTCAGAAAGATCCAAGATTGACAAATTACATCTGGCCTGGAGGTACCAGAAATACTTGATAAAGACCCAGAGCTTTGGACTTCCCTTAATTTATTGACTCTTGTAACTAGCTGTGTCCTTTGAAGAGACCTTGGAAGCTATTGCTATGGAGTTGTTACAAGAGATATTGGGGTTTACAAACCAGGGCAGGGCAGCTCCCACAATCACCCATGTGGATCTCAGCTCCTTGCACCTGCATGTCACCTGGACAGGAGATAAGCTCCTGATGACTGGGCAAAGTGCTGCAAGGACTCCCACTGAAAGAATATCTGATACTGTCCTGCTGGGCCCAGGGTGGCCTATAATAGTCCCATGAATCTAAATGTTTACTGGATCTTAATAAGACTTCTGGTGGGCATTGAAGCCAGAGATCCAGGCTTTGAGGCTATATAACCAGGCTACATAACCTGGGATTGTACCCCAGGACTGCTCTAGCAGAGATCTCACAGCCACTGGTACTAGGCACAGACACTGGACCTTACACTACTGATGCTGGCCATTGAACACTCCAACAGGACCTCTGTTATTGTTGCCTCTAAAGGCTGAGTGTCTCTGTCATCACCCACATCAGCTCCACGTACCCTACATGTCACAGGACCTGCCTAGACCCTAACAAGGGAGTCTGGGAAGGTGAATTTCTACCTGGTAGAACCATGGACTCATAATACGGAAAATTCTCCAAACACCAAGTAACATCATCAGTGGTTCTGGAAAGCTAAAAGAAAAAAAAAGAAAAGAAAAACAACAACAACAAAAACTGACAAAGTCCACTATATTCTTCTAATTTTCTTTTTTTTTTTTTTTTTTTTTTTTTTTTTTTGAGACAGAGTCTCACTCTGTCACCCAGGCTGGAGTGCAGTGGTGCAATTTTGGCTCACTGCAACCTCCACCTTCCAGGTTCAAGCGATTCTCCCGCCTCAGCTTCCCAAAGAGCTGGGACTACAGGTGTGTGCTATCACACCCAACTAATATTTTTTGTATTTTTAGAAGAGACAGGGTTTCACCATTTTGGCTGGACTGGTCTCAAACTCCTGACCTCAACTGATCCGCCTGCCTCGGCCTCCCAAAGTGCTGGGATTACAGATGTGAGCCACTGTGCCCAGTCTCTGCTAATTTACTTTTAAAAAAATAGATAACACACAAGTGAATCATTTGCACAGGCCAGCACTTATTACCATTATTAGCCACACAAGTCACAACTGACTGGCTTACACATCACAGTTGAGAACCAAAATACCACCCCAATATAAGGACTCCTTGGTCTAACACCCTGGAAGCCTCAATAGCAAGAAGGAGGAGAGGAGAGCCATTCCTGGTATCCTGAGCAGGGATTCAGAAGGTCTATTCTCAGAGGAAGAATGCTACTTCCTCATCTTCCTGAGGGAGCAATCATGTCTGGCTCATTTTACAGTCCCCTACAATGCCCAGCCCAGGGCTAATGGCTCTGGAGAAATTCAGAGTTGCTGGATGAATGGGGACATGCTAGAGCGAGAACATGAGATATTAGATCTGTTTTCTGTAGACCTGGAATCTCAACCACCATATAAATGATTCTTAAGGAGAAAAAAAAAATACATGTTGAATTCTAAATTATTGACTCAAAAAGCAAAGTTTTGAAACATGATCCATTTGTAACTTGAGCATTGTGGCAATTTATTTCCTCTATCCATGGTAAAAACTGCTGTAGTTCCACTATGTTTCAAACTGCAGGTTACAGCCCATGAGTGGGCCATTACATCAATGTGCTAGAGGTTAGCTAACAACACCCTGCTGGTAAATCTGGCCCGCTGTCTGTTTTTACAAATAAAGTTTTATTGGAATACAGCCACACTCATTTGTTTACATATTATTTGTGGCTGCTTTTGCACTATGACAGAGTTGCTTAGTTATGACAGAGACTTTAGGGTCCAGAAAGCAGAAAATACTATTTGACCGTTCCCAGAAGAAGTTTGCTGACCTCTAATATGGGTTGTAATCTTCTTTTTTTTCTGTTTTTTTTTTTTTTTTTTTTTTTTTGAGACGGAGTTTCGCTCTTATTGCCCAGGCTGGAGTGCAATGGCACAATCTCTGCTCACTGTGACCTCCGCCTCCCAGGTTCAAGCGATTCTCATGCCTCAGCCTCCCGAGTAGCTGGGATTACAGGCATGCACCACCATGCCTGGCTAATGTTGTATTTTTAGTAGAGATATGGTTTCGCCATGTTAGTCAGCCTGGTCTCAAACTCCTGACATCAGGTGATCCGCCCACCTCATTTTCCCAAAGTGCTAGGATTATAGGCGTGAGCCACCATGCCCGGCCATAATCTTCATTTTCAGAAAAATCAGAGAGAATTAAATTTTTAAAATCAGAGTAGTTTTTACCCCGGTTTTATTAACCTAACTGAAGTTGATTTATTGCCCAAGGTCACATCTGAAGTTGGAGAAGGAATACTTGAACCTTTGGAGTTAAGCCCTGGTCTGGGTTCTTACCCGTTAGTCTGTTTTGCTTCCATGGGCAGTGGTTTTAAAGAAACAAAGTTTGAAAGTCTCATCCAGTCCCTAGAATTTTTTTTCATAATCTTCATTAGTATTTTCAGGGTATAAAATGAATACACTTATTAAATAAAATGTGACAAAGTCCAAAAAATATAAAGAAGGAACTTTGAATGACTCCTAGTCTCTGTATCCAGGGATAAGCACTGTGACTCTATAAGGCATTTCCTTCTAGTCTAGTTTTCTGTGTACATACAAAAGTTTTTGTTTGTTTCACAATATAGGATCCAGATACTACACCTACTTTTATTGATTTGTTCCATTGGATAGCCTTTGAAAGCATGACTTTTCATTGGGCTGTTCTGTCATTGGACATGAAATTTAGTCAAAGGAGATCTTAGAACAGAGAAAGTTCGCTTCTTTCATGTTGAAGTTAATGAAACTGAAGCCCAGAGTGATGAGGGACTTGGCTGGAGTCACGAGCACATTTCCAGAGGCTTTGCAAGGCAGTGCCTCCATGCCTTTACTTATATTTTGCCCTCTTGAAATGCTTCCTCCCCTCTGTGTCATCCTCTAGCTACCTCAAGTTCATCCTTCAGGATCCAATTTAGGCATCACCTCCTCCAGAAACCCTTCCCTACCACTTCAGATTGTACTAAATGATCAGTGCATAGCATATAGTAAGTGCTCAATAAATGCTTGCAGAACTGAACAGAGCTGTGCCTGAAACCTAGGTATTCCTGCTTCCAGCCCAGAGAGCCATGTTGCCGAATCAACTCAGGCAGTCCTCAGTTTGGTACTGGTTCTTGCATTCAAGTGCTGTCTGACCTCAAGGCTTCAGTTTCTTCAGCTGTGAACAAGAAATAATAATTTCTACTTCATGGGGCTGTTTCAGTGACAAATGAACTAACTTACATAAGTGTCATGCATGATCATTGACACCATGGCGGGTGATCCATAAATGGTGGGGATTATTCTCTACTCCCTTAATCCAGATTGATCTCTTCTTTGATATCGCAAGAGATTTTGACGAACACTTACAAATGTGGCAGGCCCTGCTCTAAATACTTTATGTGTATTAACTCATTCAGTCCTCCCAATACTCCTTGAGTCAGGAGCAGATAGCCTTACGTCTTTCCATTTTACAGATGAGGAAACTGAGATGCAACACGGTTGTGTAACTTGCCCAAAGTCATGCACATTGGGGAAAGTCTGAAAGTATCACAAATGTCAAATGAGTGCTGGGTCACTATAGGGACAGGAGCTACATGCTAAGGGAACAGAATATGCACCATCAGGGGAGGAAGGTGAGTGGACAGAGAGTGAGACCTTGTCCAGAAGAGGCTTTGGATGCAGCCCCAGACCAAGCTGGAAGGAAGTTTGAGAAACTGGATAAGGCGGCAGGATGTTCTCCTCTAGGCAGTGCAGAATGCAGAAGAGACTCGGTGTGGTGGCTCAAACCTGTAATCCCAGCACTGTGGGAGGCCAAAGCAGGGAGATCACCTGAGGGCAGGAATGCGAGACCATCCTGGCCAACATGGCAAAACCCCATCTCTACTAAAAATACAAAAAATTAACTAGGCATGGTGGCACATGCCTGTAGTCCCAGCTACTCGGGAGGCTGAGGCACAAGAATCACTTGAACCCGGGAGGTGGAGGTAGCGGTGAGCCAAGATTGTGCCACTGCAGTCCAACCTGGGTGACAGAGCAGGGCTCTGTCTTGAGAGAGTGAAACAGAAAGAGAGAGAGAGAGAGAAGAGGAATTCAGAAGAGCTCAGAAAGGGATGCTGAGCAGGGAGGTAAGAGATCAGGACTGTGTCTGAAACCCCAATAGAAGCATAAGGGATGGTAATGGAGAGTACTGAACATTTGGTGAGCGTCTACTATGTGTCATGTACTGTGTGAGACACTTTACATACAGAGTTTAATTTAACCCCCACATCAACCTTGTGAAGTAGGTTATGCCTCACCTGCAGATGATAAAATTAAGTCTTTGATCCTAAATTACTGCTTCGTAGGAAAATGTTATTTAAAACCTAAGGATCTTCATAGAACATTTTTTATTTTTAATTAATAAATAATATTTGATATGCTTATGGGGTACAGTGTGATATTTCAATACACGTGTACATCATTTAGGAAGAATAGTTCTAGATTTTTTTTGTAATTCTAGAGCCAGAACACCTAGGTGAATATCAGAGCTCTAATACTTATGAGCTGTGTGGCCTTAAATAAGTTACTTAGCCACTCTGAGCCTCAGTTTCCTTATCTGTAAAATGGAAGATAATCATAGAATCTACTTCAGAGGGCTGTTATTAAGCAATGTTGTGTTAATATATTTTAAGCACTTAAAACTCAGCACACATTAGCCTTTTTATAGATAATGGTCATTATTATTCTCACCATCATGGTGTTTACGGCTTGGATATATATTCCAGCAGAGTCTTTCAAACATTCATGATTTGAATCACCTAGGATCTTCTTAAAATGGAGATCCTATTCATTAGGACTGGGGTGGGGCCTGAGAGTCTCCATTTCTAACAAACTCCCAGGTGAGGCTATTGCTGCTGGCTCAGGGACAACACTGTGAATAACAAGGTATAGTCGTTTTTTGTGCGTGTGTCTTATCTCTGTTCCTTACCCGAAACCAACCTCCATTTACAAGTTACCTAAAGGCAAGAAATCAGCTTTTGTAGTGACTTTTGTCTCCCTGGTAGAGCTTAGCCTGTCATAGGTGCTAATAAATATTCCTCAGACTTTGGGGACTGGAGTGAGCCTTGCAGGGCCTCGACTCCCCTTCCCTCGTGCGAGGCTGGATCCCTCTGCAGTTTGCTGACATGAATGGGTCCCCAAGGTCAGACATGGCCAGCCTGCAGAACTCTCAGGCTTTGGAGCAGTAGCTGCCAAGTGATAGCTTCTAGCATCCCAATTTAATGGTCATCCTCAGCCTAACAAGGCAGCCAGCTCCTCTAACGTGGCTCAGGAATGGCAAATGAGTGACAAGCTTTACCAGGGAAAGGCGAGGCAGGATTTGACAGATGTCCTCCCTGGGGACAGCATCAGGGAAAATCCTAAACTTCACCCGCTTCAGGCCTGTTAAACACCTCCAGCCTTCAGGGCTTGTCAAACAGCTTCTACTCGGTTCCCCAGGAGTTCGCAGCCGAGGGGGAGAAATTGTTTCTGACCATAGGTGACAAGCTGCGAGGTTCAAGTTTAAGAAACAGCTCTCTCTGGGAACATGCATGTTTAGTCTGATCAGATGGATAGGCTGCACTTGTTCATTTCAATGTCCAGGTCTTTTTGGAATCCCACTAAACTGGGTGCTACATTAATCTAGTCTAATACCAGCTTCTCTTTATTTCATGGGAAAAGGGAAAAAAAAATCTGACTTCTATGACACAAATACTAAGGAACCAGAGCTGCACTGGCCAGCATGGTCACCACTAACCATGTGTGGCTATTTACATTTAAATGGATTCAAATTAAATAAAATACCATGTGCCTCATTTCAGATGCTTGACAGCTACATGTGGCTCAGTGGCTCCCATATTGCACAGCATAGGACATTCCCATCATCACAGAAACATCTATGGGACAGCCCTGAACTAGAGACTTAATGCAGGCAGTATCCCCCTTCTAGAAAAACAGACTGAAAATCCCACTCTCAGAGCAACAGAGAAGGATTCATTGTAGAGACCAGGGACCAATTCACCTACTGAAACATATGCCACATGACTGTGTTTTGATCCTCTTAGAGCTGAGTTTCTTAAAGCAGCCATCATCATCATCACCATCTCATTTTGCCAGGTGTTTATGGTGTGTCGGGCTGTCTTCTAAGTGCATGAGCTCATTGATTTCTCACAAGACTCTTATGAGCCTGTCAGCATCAAATTTTTTTTTTTTTTTTTTTTTTTTTTGAGCCAGAGTTTCGCGCTTGTTGCCAGGCTGGAGTGCAATGGTGCGATCTCGACTCACCGCATCCTCCACCTCCCAGGTTCAAGCAATTCTCCTACCTTAGTCTCCTGAGTAGCTGGGATTATAGGCATGCACCACCACACCCAGCTAATTTTTTATATTTTTAGTAGAGACGGGGTTTTTCCATGTTGGTCAGGCTGGACTCGAACTCTCGACCTCAGGTGATCCACCCACCTCGGCCTCCCAAAGTGCTGGGATTACAGGCATGAGCCACCACACTATTGCCCTATCTGTCTTGATGATGAGGAACTTCAGGCTCAGAGAGGTTACGTAGCTTACCCAGGTCATACAGCTATCACCAGGCAGAACTGGGATGCAAAGGCAGGAGGCTTGAGTGCAGAGTTCACCCTCGCAACTGCATCCCACTGTGGGATGAGATGAGAAGGATGCAGGGTATAGAAAGAGGGCAGAGGAGTCCACGTGAAGGTGAAATGCCTGAAAATCTAAGGCCAAGAACATTCTTGCCTTAATATACATCGCCCTCCGTCTTCCCTTTTTCCTTTTAGTTTTGTCCCTGGCTTAGGCACAACAAATATTGCTAATAAAAGTGGAATAATGGGCCGGGCATGGTGGTTCACGCCTGTAATCTCAGCACTTTGGGAGTCCAAGGCAGGTGGATCACCTGAGGTCAGGAGTTCGAGACCAGTCTGACCAAGATGGTGAAACCCCCATCTCTACTAAAAATACAATAATTAGCTGGGCATGGTGACACGTGCCTGTAAACCCAGGTACTTGGGAGGCTGAGGCAGAAGAATCACTTGAACTCGGGAGTTTGAGGTTGCAGTGAGCCGAGATTGTGCCATTGCACTTCAGTCTGGGCAACAGAGCAAAACTCTGTTTCAAAGAAACAAACAAACAAAAAGTGGTATAATGATAATCAAATCACTCCATTTGATTGGACAGCCTTTGAGAAACATGTGAATCTTCTGACACAAATTGCTGTATACAGTGATATGTTGCTTAACAATAAGGATACACTCTGAGAAATGTATCATTAGGTGATTTTGTCATTGTGGGAACATTGCAGAGTGTACTTACATGAACCCAGCTAGTGTAGCCTCACCTCCACACCTAAGCTACACGGTAGAGCCTATGGCTCCCAGGCTACAAACCTGTATAGCATGTTACTCTACTGAATACTGTAGGAAATTGTAACATAGTGGCATTTGTGCATCTAAACGTATCTAAACCTAGAAAAGCTTCAGTAAAAATACTGTATTATAATCTTATGGGACCACGATCATATATGAGGTTTGTTACTGACCAGAATGTCATTAGCATGCAGTACGTGATTGTATATAAATAAACTCAGAAGCTGCCTCTTAAATCTTTACTTCAATATTACTTGAGCTTTCATTTTTCATTTTATTTTAATGTTTTTCATTGTTGATTCTATATATTATTAAGCTTTTATCAGTCAGTCATTTAGTCGATCCATAAACATGCATTAAGTGCCAGCTATAAGCACAATAATAGTAAGAGATAATATTCATCAAATTCTTTATGTGCCGGGCACCATTCTAAGTACTTTACGTGAATTAACTCATTTATCCCCCATTATAACTCCATGAGGTAGGTATTATTATTGTCATCCCCGTTTTACAGATGGACAAAGTGAGGCTGAGGATAGCTAATTTGCCCAAGATCACTGGGCCTGGAAGTGGTAGCACAGGGATTCAGGCCCAGCAGGCTGGCTCCAGAACTCGCTCCCTTTACCACCATACCTTTGCTGCTGTGTGTCCAGCCCTTTGCTAGGGAGTGGGGACTCCGGGAGGCCTCACGTGGCTCATGTCCAGCACAGCCAGAATGGAGAAAGAGTGTAGTGTCAGAAGGGAACTACTGGAAGGGACAGATCAGGCAAGGCGGTATTTGAGTCGGACTTTGAAAGATGAAAAAAACCAGCCATTTGATGATTGGAAGTGGGGAAGGTGTTCTAGGCGAGAGGAGCAGCTGTCAAAAGCTCCAGGCTGGAAATCCGGAGATAGTGGGGGACGCATAGACCAACTGAGACAGACTAGCACAGGGGCTCTACTGCCCATCAGCTGGTTTGCAGAGGTGCAGCTGTTTAACCAGTTATTAAAATGCTGAAATGCTTCTCTCTATGGGTTGGCAAAAAGCCACTGCCCCAAGTGCTCCCAACCCCACGATGTCCCTGCCATCCAGCAACAACAGCTTGGCATCTGGCCCTGCAGGTGCTCCAGGAGGCCCTGCTGCACTGAGGCTGTAGGAGTTGATCGGTGCCTGAGCCTTCACAGTAGTTAAATATTTAGAATATCATCCTGAGTTGAAAGTGTCGGGGAGAGGGTTTTGTCCTGCAGGTGTCATGGGTGGCTTTGTTCCTTTGACAGCAGGGGTAGGGTTGAAGGTTTGGATCAGGGGAGAAACATAAGCAAAATCCAAATGCCTCTGCTCATCCTTCAGGACTCAGCTGCATCCCCACCTCTCCCGTGAAAGCTTTGCTGACCTGTGCCCTTGGCAGAAGGCCTTCTCTGTTCACAACCCCTTCGGTGAATAATTTTAACAGTCCTTGAGTGCCAGCTCATGCCAGGCCGTGTGATGAGAGCTTTTCCAGAGCATTCCACTTAAATTTCACAGTCACCCTCTCAGCTACTGTTATTTTGCCTATTTAACAGATGAGAAGAGTGAGCAGACGTTCTGGGGCTTGTCCAAGGTCACACAGCTAAGTTAGGATGTGGCGGGGCTGGAGGTTGGGCCCCAGCACTGTGGTTCCAGAGCGTGCATCCTCTTGCCCACCCACCATGGGTCCCCATGACTGCTCTGGCATTATTTGCTTCCATGTCTGTCTCCACTGCCAGGCTTTGAGCTCTGCACAAGCAGGGACGGGGCTTTGATCATTTGTCTCACTTTCTGACAGCCAGACAAGGACTGGCACAGAGTGGGTGGGGAAGAGAAGGATCAGTTAGGACCTGGCCCCAGGGGACTGGAGCAGAGAGAGATGTAGGGACCAGCTGGATGCTTCCTGCAAGAGCCCCAAAGAGAGATGACAAGTCCGTAGCTGAGTGAGTGCCCTCCTCAGTGTCTCCCAGAGAGAGATCACCAGTTGGCCTCCTCCTTTCTCCTGAGTGGTCCCAAGGCAAGCCACATTGGCCTCCCCAGGTTGCTCTCATTTGCCTGGAACTGACAGCCCCATGCATGCTGTGTGTCTGGGGCCAACACTCAGGGGGAAAAAACAACATTAGCGAATATCAGCCCTTGAAACTGCCCAGTGCAAACTGAGGGCTGGCCCAGCATGGCAGGAACCAATGGAAGCCTGGAGCCCAAATGCCTGGGAGCAGAGGGGCCTGCAGAGAGAAAGTGCTCTCTGAGCTCATCCCACTTTTGAACCATCTGCCCCTGCTCCAAGTTTCCACTCTTTTTTTATCCTTTCAGAAATAGTGATATTGACAGCTGCTAGCACACAACTGGTTTTCACATGTTATGGGAAGTAGCCCTGGCAGTAAATTTGGTCATTTGCCCAGTAGACATGGCATCTGAGTTGAATGTGCATTCTTCAAAGTCTGACTTCATAAACAAATCCTCTACAGGTATACAGTTCCCTGGATTTTTATTGATTTAATTACATTTTCCCCATCCCTCCATTTTGCTCTCCTCACAGACTACATCTTTTTATACCTACAATAAAAGGTGCTATAAATTCAATTATTATTATTATTTCTTACTGAAAAGGTATATGTGCTTGTTTTTTAAATTTTGGAAACTACAGGAAAATATAAGGAAGAAAATTAAAATTATTTATAATTCTGCTACCCTGAGGTAGCCAAAATTATTATTTAGTTTATTGTCTTGTCTTTTTTTAACACAAATAGGGAGGGTTTTGAACATAGTTACACTGTGTATATATAATTTTATGTCTTATTTTTATTTCACTTAATAGCATACCATAAGCATATTCCTTGTTGTACTATAGAACATGCATAAACATTCTTAATGACTGCAGAATATTCCATCGTGTGACTGTACCGTAATTTGCCTAATGGCTCTAGGGTTCGTGGCCATTTGAATTGTTTCCAGTGTGCGAATTGCTGTTCTTTTAAAACTACCCACAGTGGTGTGACTAAAACATCAATGGAGAGGAAATGGTTATGAAAAGAGTAGTCAGCTTGGAGTAGAGCAACTGAGGGGTTAATTCACGGGACCTCTAGTGGCCTGTAGGAGGAAGAAACTGCAAAAGGAGAATCCTGGGAGGGAGCCTCACCCGGCCCAATCCCAGCTGTTGCTTTTCTTCCAGGAAGCAAGGCCTTATGGGAAGTGTAGGGAACAATGGCGTCTGCCTGGCCTGCGAGCTTTCTAGAGCAACAGTAATGATCAGAATCTCTTGGAGTGAGCACTTCCACACTCAGGATCTCCCTCTATTCTCACAACAAAACTGGGAGCTGGGAAGATCGCTTTTCACATCTCCAGAGACTGACTATAAAAAAGTCATGAGATTTGCCCCAAGTTATGCAGTGAGTGGCCAAACCGAAACCAGAGGGCTGCTCTGGGGATCCCTGGGACTCTCCTCCTGCTCTTTCTGGATTGCTTCTAGAATGGAAAGAAGCATGGCAGCCTCATCAGAAAGCAAGTTTTGAGCTTGTTCTGTGGACAAAGTTCATAGAACGCACACTTGGTCAAGTCTATAGTTGAGGAGGATGCCACAGTTCCAGGAGGTTTATGTTTGTTTGGTGGCTGTGTTTGTTTGTGTCTAATTCTGGATTTTAAAACGTGGCTCTATCTTATGTTTTCTGTGTGTATAAGAAGCATCACCTGTGATGGCTTTCTCAGTTCTTTCAAACTAGAGTGAGGAATTCGGTCAAGAGTTAGCCAGTCAAGTTCAGACCTGCTCAGGAATTTAAGCCAAGTGTGCTGGCAGAAGAAGGTGGATGTGTTCCCAGGCTTCCATTCTCTTCTCACTGGTAGGTTCAAACTCCCCTCCTGGAGCAAGCTCTTTTTGCAGTCTTTTGTCCCATTGCTCTGTATTAGTCCCTTACATAGAATCCCACCCTCTCCTTGCACAGCCACACCCCAGACCCTGGGGCAGCAAGATGGGGAAAGCATATTTTTGTGATTAGGAAAGGAAACTAGTAAAAGGAAACTAAGGACTAACTTGTTGAAAACACTGAGCATCCACTGCCTCTAAAATCCTTCCCTGGAAGTACTGTCCCTCTTCAGACTCCAGAGCACTTTACAGCAACATCCCACAAGGCACTTCTCATGGTCTGCCTTGCATGAGAGTTATCTGCTTTTCTTTCCTTGATAGCCACTTAATGCCCCAGTCCACCAATCAAAAGTCCTGATCTAACAGATACACAAGTATAATTAAGGAGTATAATTATAATTTTAAAAGTCAAACAGACTTTATGCAATTGGGACTGCCCTGGAAAGTCAGGGATGTATAGTCACAGTAAACCTCCTTGCTACATTGAACAACAGAGACCAGGTTTTAAATCCTTGTGTCCTCCATAAAACTCAGCACAGACCCTTGCTCCGAGGAGGCAGTCAATAAATCGGGAACCAGTTAAGTGCTCAGTCTGCTCCATAAACTGCTCTTCCCGTTCATGTATTTATTAATTTATCAGGTTCATCTTACTTCTTCACCCACTTACTCCTTCAGCTACTCCAATTCATACAGAATCCCCTGAAACTGCCCTACATCTTTTCACCTCATTCCCTCTGCCTGGATTCTTTTCCCAAACACTTCTGCCTCCCTGGTCCAGGCTCCGGGCGACATTTCCCAGCACACTCACTCCCTTCAACTGTGGCTGATTTAGATGCTCCTATTTCCTTCTCTCATTAGACTTTGTGCATTCCTTTATCATGAAGCTTTTTGGAAGGTGGCATAACAGCTTCTTTTCTCATGCTTTTCACATTAGACCTTGAGTTCATTGAGTACTGGGACCTCTGCAGTATCACCAGGTGTAGAACCAGGTACACAGAAGGTACTTACTTATTCTTTCATCCATTCAACATATATTTATAGAGCATTTACCATACAGCAGGCAAAATGTCTGCCTTTGTGGAGCTTCCATTCTACCAAAGGAAAAAGAAAAGGAACAAATGCATAAATAATACAAACATCAGGCACAGAGAAGTGGCATAGAGAGAAATCAAACTGGGTACTTAAACCAAGGACAACTTCCAAAAAGTGCTATTTTAGGTAGAGTGGTCAGAGAAGTTTTATCTAAGGAGATAGCATTGGAGCAGAGAGCTAAAGAAAGTGAAGCAGCAAGCCACTAAGGAAAGATCTTGCCAGGCAGAGAGAACAGTAAGTGCAAAGGCCCTGGGGCAGAAACATTCTTGGCATGTGCCAGGACCAGCAAGGAGGCCGGAACAGAGTGTGTGAATGGGGAGTGTAATCAGAGACGAGTCCAAGGCGGGCAGGGTCAGATCCTACAGGGCCTCTTGGGCCTGCAAAGGGATCTGATTTCTATTCCATATGTGACGAGAAGCTCAGTAAATTTTTGTCAGATTGAATTATTTGAGATGAGTTGAACTAAAACAAATTGGGCATTGTCGTAGTATAGGCTCTAAACCATTGTTTGAACCCCGCAGTATCCTAAGTCTGCTCTCCTTGCCTACAAACACAAAAGCATTAGGAACAGTACCATTTAGCAATTCGAAAACCTATTCTTGTGTGAGTTTGCCTGTTCTGGAATTAGCACAGCCTTGTGATTGTTCCCAAAGCCTTTTGGCCAGTGACACTTTTGCCAGCCTTTCCTATGTGGACCAGTTTCATTGTGTTGGCAGATCTGGACCAGGGAACATCTGAACACAAGAGGAGTATGGTCCTAACGCCAGTCTGACATTTCTGTTTCATTTCTGGCTTTCCCAGACTCTGAAGTCTTTGAGGGTCACTGGGATTTATTCTGGGCCCTTGGCAGGATCCTGGGCCCGCTCTTAATATAGTTTTTATCCAAACCTGGTTCTCATTAAATCTTAATTATGTGAAATTCCTACCCTTAATGCAACTGAAAATAAGGCACACTTTGCTATTTTTATCTTTTTTCTTAGTCTTTATAAACCATTCCAGTGAACCATTCCCTGGAGTAAAGTGGGAAAACCACCAGAATTTAAGCTAAGCAAATTCACAGAACTCAATTTTACATTCATTAATTCATTTAACAATCATTTATTCACTCAAAGAAAGGTGATTGAGGACCTACAAAGTACCAGCACTGTTCGAAGTTCTGGGGAGGTAGCAGAACACATGGTAAGCTCCTGCTCTCAGGAAGCGGAGAGTCTAGCAGAGGAGACTGAACAAACCAGGAAACTCATCTAAAATGTCATCTTGAGCAGTGATAAGTGCTACTATGTACAAGTTTGGAGGATACAAAGATGAACAATTCATGCCCCTACACTGTGGTTGGGGTGGCAGTGAAGACATAAGTTATAACAAAAGTATAATATGTGTTATTGGGCATTGTGCACAGAGTGCTGTGGAGGAAGAGAGAAACAAATTACTACTGTGGTTATGGGGGGCCCTTGGAGAACACTTGAAGAGGTGACATTGGATCAGCATCTTGAAAAATAAGTAGGACTGTACTGGATGGAAAGGGTAGAAAGAGAAAGGAAACAAGAGCAGGGGCCAAGACAGGGAGAGATGAACAAACACAGTGTATTCCCAAAATGCCTGGTCATTTGCTGTGACCACAGCACATTGGTGCTAGATAGGCATGGAATGGGAGCATGACAGGTGCGAATGTAGGTTGAGGCCAATTAATAAATGGCCAGGCTGAAAAATCTGTGCTATAATTGAACGACCAGATTTCCATGTTAGTGCGTTCATCCTGGCAGCAATGTGAAAGATTGAAGAGAGAAACTAGAATCAGGAAATTATTATGAAAATAACACAATGGTCTGATCTTAAAATGAGTCTCTCTCTCTCTCTCTCTCTCTCTCTCACTGTGTGTGTGTGTGTGTGTGTGTGTGTGTGTGTGTGTGTGTGTGTGTCTGTGTTTGGCTAATCAGTTAAATTGAGAGTGTTAGACTCTTAGGGTTGGGAGGGGCTCTGAAAGTTATCTAGTCCTGCCACCCATTGTATGTTCGACTCTCCTTTCCAACAGCCTTCCCAAAGGATCACCCAACCAAGACACCAGTCTTTGAGACTTCCCATCCCAGCTTCAGAGAGCCAAGACTCACTCATGTGGAACAGAAATGTGCTCCCTGGAGCTACCACCAGTACTACTTTTGCTCCTTGAGGCTTAAAAACCCAGTCTAATCCCTAATTCAGTGCAGCTTTGCATTATTTAAAAGTAGCTGAAATTTCCTGAGCATCTCTGTGCACCAGGCATGCCTGCAGGGCACGTATCACCCCATTTCCAGATTGGAACCTTGGGCTCATTGGCCATGTGACTTGCTGAAATTTGGTCATTGACCCAATTATTTGGCAGCAATAGGATTAAAACCCAAAGCTCTCTAGCTCCAGAGCCTGCACTCTTGGAAGCAACTATCAATTTAACTCAACAAATGTTTATTTAGCGCTGACTGATGTGAAATATCCTGTCCTGGGTATCAAAGAACAGGGTGGAGCCAGTGAGGAGCAAGCATGGTTACCGTATTCCAGGGATCCCCACTCTGGAGATTTGGACAGTGGAGTTCACACTCAAGCATTATAATAATGTCTGTTTGGCTTTGCTTGCGGCCTGCGCTATTCCGGAAGACGAAAGTGATTTCTGTTTAGCCTATTGCACAGGCCTGGTTTCCTACTTGTTACACTGGGGCAAGCCCAATGCAGAAGCCATCTCCACAGAGTCCATACCCAGGAAAAATGATCTGTATGCTAGAAGGATACAGGAGGGAGATGTACCTGGAAAGGTGCAAAGCATGTGACTGGTGTATATAACCAGATTTGAGCAAAGCAAAGCTTCAACCTGGACCCATCCCAGTGATGAGCAAAGAGGAATATATAGCAAGACCGAGAGAGGCTGGGAAGCTGGAAACAGGAGAACAGGTGTAAAGAACTGATGGGAAAGCCTTCAGAACCAAGCCTGTGCACTGAACACGTATGCAGGAGCTCCCCCATTAGGCACTTTGTGGTATTGCTATGCTACAGTTATGGCTGGAGGACTTGAAGGAAATGGGTCCAACCCTGACATTGTTGGCATCTTTGTTCTCTGACTTTTTATTTTTTCCCTGAATCTAATGTTGTGTTTGTCTTCATCTAATGTTTAAATTTGTGACAATTCCGACTATATGTGCTGCATACTGGATGCAGATGAAGATGCCTGAATGTAAATCTTCCATATAATTGCACTTCCACCCCTATTTCATTTCCCCTCTGTTATTCTCACTCTTTAGGGGAGAGAAGCACCAAAGGGTTAGGAGACATCTGTGCCTCCTCCACGCACCTTGCACCAGTTCCTATTCAGAGCCAGCTGCCATACCCCAGCCAAATCCAAACACTCCCCCGCTTTCCAGCCTGCACCCCTCCATCTCCTGACCTCACAGGGCCTCCATCTCTTGGTGAGATCTGCTTTGGTTCTTCCTCGGTTGTGGGCTTTACACTCACCTCCTGGTTGGTAGTTGCTCTGCCACCTTACAGCTGGCCCCAGAAATCAACCCCTTTCCTTGGAGGGAGGGACTTCAGGATTCTCCTGAGAAGGAATTAGACAGGTAGGCAGGCAGGGGCACATGTGGTCCCCTTTCCATCTCACCAGATACTCAGCCCTGAATATTTTGCCAGTGTCCATGGAATGAGAGGCCCTGAAGTCCTGACCTGTTCAGAGTCCTTCCCTATATAGCACCAATGTCCAGCTTAATAAGTAGCCCTTTTGATTTTCCTTTTATTAAAATCACAAGCTTCCTTCCTGGTTTCTATCATCCCTTACCTCCAGATTCAGCAAAATGTAAAATAGGTAACATTTAGACTGGGAAGTAAATTGCATGTATATTTTCTTCTTGCACACATAGAGATCCCATAAATCTGCTAAATGGCCAAATAGTGGTTTTGTGCAGGCACCAAAAATTACCTCTTTTCCTGCTCTTATCTTTTCCTTGATTTTTAATTCTTCTAGAGATTTCTCTTTTCTTTCCTTCCTTTCTCTGTGTTCCTTTTTTATTTTTCTTTTTACCAGAAAATTCTATCCCATTCCCATCCCCTACCTCCTCGAAGGAACCGTCTCTTTCTACATGGTGTCATTCTAATTTCTTATTCTTATTATCCCAGTTATTCTTGGGGCTTTGGTGCAACCTGAGACAAATGATGTTTATTTATTCATCATTTATAACCAATTTAACTCTGAAAGGGACTTGAGCCAGATTCACAGTATGAGTTGGTTATAACAGAATTACTAAACAAAGATAGCAATGTAAAAAACATGTCACTAAGAGTAAGGAAGATTGCTGTAGCAGAAAATCTCTCCAAAGGTTTGTTACTGCAATTTAACACAAAATTTAGCATTGAGTTTCTTAGCCACCAAGGCAAAACAGGAAACAGGTATGATGTAGCTTTCATCATCTAATTTAAACACACACACACACACACACACACACACACACATACATACACACACACACACACACACACACACACACCCCATCTTTACCAAAACATACTTCATGAAAGATCTTCTCTGACTGCAGCAGGTTCAATCCAGGGCTGATACTCTTAGGCCTTTTCTGGAGATCTGAATCACCTCAGAAGCTTTTAAAAATATTCTATAGGCCAGGGGCAGTGACTCACACCTGTAATTCTAGCACATCTGTAATTCCAACACTGTGTGGGGCCAAGGCAGGAGGATCACTTGAGCCCGGGAGTTTGAGACCAGCCTGGGTAACAGAGGGAGACTGCTCTCATCTCTACAAAGGTTTGAAAAATTAGCTTGGCATGGTGGCAACTGCCTGTGGTCCCAGCTACTCAGGAAGCTGAGGTGGGAGGATCATCTGAGCTCAGGAGTTCAAGGCTGCAGTGAGCTGAGATATTGCACCACTGCACTGCAGCCTGAGTGACAGACCAAGACCCTGACTCAATCAATCAATTAAATCCATGATCAAGTCAAGGGGAAGGGAAATCATTGGCCTGTGCTCAGAGTAGTCAGGGTCTTTCTGAGTAACATGGTGACAACTGTAAACCACAGCATTCATTATGCAAAAGTGTCGCCCTTGTGGGTATAGGAATCATGACCTTTCTACAAGTGGAACTTAGATTCATATGGCCCAGTCTCCTCACTTCACAGATGAAGAACTGAAGTACAGTCCTGTGCCATAGGACAATGTTTCGGTCAACAATGGACCACATACATAAGGGTGGTCCCATGAGATTATGGTACCGTATTTTTACTGTGCCTTTTCCACATTTAAATATGTTTAGTTACACAAATACTTCCCATTGTGTTACAGCTGCCTATGGTATTCAGTACAGTCACATGCTATTCAGGCTTGCAGTCTAGGAGCAACAGCCTATCCTTTAGAGTCTAGGTGTGTAGTAGGCTACACCTGGGATCCCCAACCCCAGGCCCACAGACCAGTACCATTCCATGGCCTATTAGGAACCAGGCCGCACAGCAGGAGGTGAGCAGCAGGCAAATGAATATTATTCTGCCTTCTGTCAGATCACAGGCCGCATTTGATTCTCATAGGAGCACAGACCCTATTGTGAACTACACATGCAAAGAATTTAGGTTGCACTCCTTATGAGAATCTAATGCCTGATGATCTGAGGTGCAACAGTTTCATCCCAAAACCATTCCCCCCTTCCTCCAGTCCGTGGAAAAACTACCTTCCATGAAACCAGTCCCTGGTGCCAAAAAGACTGGGGACCATTGGGCTATATCATCTTGGTTTGTGTAAGTGGACTCTTGATGTATATTCTTGATGAATTGATGTGCCAATGCTCACACAATGATGAAATCACCTAACAGAGGATTTTTCAGAATGTATCCTGGTCGCTAGGTGACACATGACTATATCTTAGTGCTCAGTGACTCAATGTCACACTGGTCTTTGGAGAAGCAATAAAATAATGACTAAACATAGGGACTTTGGATTCTAGCAGACTTGAGGTCAAACCCTAGCTCTCCCCCAACAACTGTGATATTCTGTGCAGGTTACTGAATCTTGCCAAGCCTTGTAACAGTTTGTTCATCATTGTAAGATAGGAATATTATATATATTTAAGCATTCTGCACAGGGCCTGGAATATTATAGGCACTTAAGAAATGGTGGGGGCTATAAAATCATGGTAAAAGTGATGGCAACGTGTGTAGATCATGATAATGGAAAGACAAAGTCAAAAATCCAGGTTGCCTAATATCTACCGTAGCCCCCTTTCCACTACCCTACTTGGCTGGGATTCTGGTCTGAAATTGTACTGACCCAAAAGACATCTCTTAGAGCTGCATTGTCCAGGAGGATAGCCACTGACACATGTGGCTATTTAAAGTTAAATTAGTTAAAATTTTAGTTTTTCAATCACACTAGTCACATTTCAAGTCTTGAGCAGCCACTGAGGTTTGTAGCTACCAAAATGGACAGCACAGATATAGAACATTTTTCATCAGAGCAGAAAATTTTATTGGACAGAAAGTTCTATTGGAAGCTACCCTCACAGGCTTTTTCCCCTAGCTTCCTTATATTAATATTTGTGTTATTTCTTTCTCTCAAAATATGGTACTATCATTTTAAGCTAGAAGAGAAGGTTCTGTGGTCTCCTAACTCCACCTGTGAAGACACTGAAGCCCAGGGGATGGAACAGATAGATACACAAGTCACACAGCTAGTTAATACCAGAGCTGGTCCAAACGTGCTTCTGACTCAGTGCACGAATTATTCTGTAGTGACACAGGAGACCCAGGGAATCAGCTAAGCCTGTGTTTTCCTAAGTAGGGTTCTGATTGATTAGGGCTTAAGCACACATTTAACCCATTCTGTCATACTGCCACATGCAGGGTGATGTGAGTCCAAGCAGTTTATTACAAGGGAACTAGAATATCATCTTCTCAAAGCCACCACCCAGTGGCAAGGACACCAAAGATGACATGGGGGAAGATCTGGACTGCTCAGCCTCTCCCTTACATTCCTTTCTGGTTTGGGTTGTGGAAGAAGGAGATTCTGCTTGGTGTTTAGAATTGATCTGTTAATTTTAAATTTAAAATGTTCACTAGCAAGACAATGTTTGCAAGGATAAAGACTTTGAGATGTGTTTCTGACTCTTAGATTGTCTATATTGTTATTTTTCTTGATTGGGTTAACATGATAAGTTCAAAGCCATGGTTGGTAAATTTTCACAAGGTTGAACAAATTCAGCTTCCTGTGACATAGCTCACACCTTTAAATGAACAAAAACAATTCATTGCAACAAATATTTTCACAACTGTGGTTTCTGAGAACAAACATAGAGTCTCAAGTTTACAACAAGTTCATAGTGTTTAGACGATATCTGTTAAAAGGAAAGGTCTTTGTCCTTTTTTTTAAACAGAAAGAAACATGAATCCATGTTGACACAATAGGAGAAACAGAGATATAACTTCAGTGTTATAGGAATTGATACAAGTGTCACTTAGATTCAGCCACCAGTGTCAGAAAACGCAAATAGCTGGTGTTTAAACAAGATAGAAGTTTATCATACAAACAAAGCCTGGAGGTAAAAAATCCAGGGCAGGTATGGCCACTTAAGCAATGGTCAGAAGTCCAGGCGCTGCTTCTATCTTGTTGCTCTGCCTTTATCAATAAGTGGCTTCCACCGCATGGTCCAGTTTGGCTGCTTGTGCACCAGCCATCATGTCCACAGTCTTGCTTATAGAAGGAAGACTAGAGAAGGTTGGGCCTCTTCCCTTTAGGGCCCTTCCTGGAAGTCTCACAAGGAACCACTGCTTAGACGTCATTGTAAGAACTTGTCTCCTAGGTGCAAAGGAGGCTAAAAAATATAATCTTCATGCTGGATGGTCATAAGCCCAACTAAAGATTCTGAGTTTCATTATTAAGGAAGAGGAGGAGAACACGTATAGAGGGAAAACCAGCAGCCTCTGCCCCAGTATAAATATATTCGTTGTTACCTTTCTTGTGTTTTTTTCTTTTCAGGACAGTCTCACTCTGTTGCCCAGGCTGGAGTGCAGTGGCGTGATCTCGGCTCACTGCAACCTCCACCTCCCGGGTTCAAGTGATTCTCGTGCCTCAGCCTCCCAAGTACTGGGACTGCAGGCACGCGCCACCACACCCAGCTAATTTTTTGTATTTTTAGTAGAGTCGGGGTTTCCCCATGTTGGCTAGGCTGGTCTCAAACTCCTAACCTCAGGTGACCCACCCACCTCGGCCTCCCAAAGTGCTGGGATTTCAGGGATGTGCCACCATGCCCGGCCCTTCTTTTTAACTTTCTATATAAAGGGTTATGCCTAATCTATAGTTTTACCTTCTTAGAGGGGTTTTTGTCAGTCCATTCTTTTTTTTTTTTTTCTTGTTTCCAGTGGGATTGGATGTCAATCCATTCTTGATGGGTTTTTTTTCAAATACATTTCTGATTTTGTATTTTTCAACTGCAATCCTATCTGAGGAAGAATAAAAATATTAGGAACGTACAGTTTTATTCCAGAAGTTGCAGGCCCTACCTGTGTGCCCCTCCCCCTGCCTCTCTCTCCAACATTGCCTCCCACCAGTCCCTCTCCTTCCGTTGCTCTCTGTGTCTCAGCCCCAGTCACAACAAGCTGAGGCCCACAGCACCAGGCTCCAGGCTGCCTCTGGGCCTTTGTACACATGCTGTTCGCCTCTGCCTGGAAATGATATAATGCATGGGTAATAGGCCTGGCTCTGAGCCCAGCTGCCTGTGGTATATCCTGGCACTGCTGCTTATAACTGTGTGTCCTTAGGTAAGTTAGGTAATCTCTCTGTGCCTCTACTTTATTATCTAATAATAGCACTTACTTTAGGGCTCTTGTCATTATCAAATGAGCTAACATCAGAAAAATGCTCAGAGCCTTGCTTCACATACAACAAGCCCTCAATAGTAGCTAAGTTTGTTGAGCATTTACTATGTGCTAAGCACCTTACTGACATTCTCTCCCTTAATCTTCACAATAATGCTGAGGTATGGCCTTACAGTTCCCCTGTTTCACATATGAGGAAACTGAGGCACAGAGATGGTGAGTAGTTTGCCCAAGGTCCCACAGCTAGCAAATGATGAAGCCTGGCACAAACATCGTCAGAGTACATACCTTTTCTGCCACATCAGCACCAGATGTGAAAGTGTAGTGGGTTTCCTCTGTAATCTGTAAGGCTGTGTGCTGCCTTTTGCTAATTTTTATGGTTTTTTTTTTTTTTTTGGAGGCAGAAGCAGGCCCACATGGCCCCTAGGAGCCCACCCTGGCTTTTGCCTCTTGGCCCTGACCAGGCCAGGCCCTGCCCTTTTAGGCTTCTAGAGCCACCTCTCTCAGGATATGAAGCTGTACAGCCTCTGCTGCCTCCTGGATGTTTATTTTTTGTGCCCAAGCCTGCAAGGAGTGTTCTGCGGCAGCCTCACACGGAGCCTGTGGCTTCTCCACTTCTGAGGCTGTGGCTCCCCTCCCAGGGCCATTTATATCCTGGACCCCATCATCATCCCACCCTATTTGAGATCAGGTTCCTCCACAGAGGCCTCTGCCTTCCTAAACCAGGCCGGTCTGTGGCACAGGCAGCAGCTAGCAGAGAGAGGCACAGTCTGGCTGGCTGGTCCCCACGTGGTATGTGATGGACACTGAGCTTGCTGAGCATCCTGCAGTTCACAGCTAGCACTCTCTAGACCTGAGGGTCTCAGCCTTTGGTCAGCATCAGAAAATACCTACAGAGAATAAGAGATAAGATGCAGATGCCAAGTGCAGCAGGGTAAATCACAAATAGCTCCAAAATGATCAAGTCCTAATGCACAGAACTTGAAAATGCTACTTTATAAAGAAACACAGTCTTTACCAATGTGATTCTGTTAATGTTGACATGAGATTCTCCTAGATTATCTGAGTGGGCCCTACATCTCATCACAAGTATCCTTATAAGAGAGAGGGATGCTTGACACAAAGAAGGAGAAAGTAATGTAAGACACAGATAGAGACTGGAGTGACTAGCCACAAGCCAAGGAATGCTAGCTACCACCAAAAGCTGAGAGGGGCAAGGAATAGACCCTCTCCTAGATCTCCACGAGGGAGGGGAGGCCCTGCAAACACCTTGATTTTGGACTTCTGGCCTCCAGAGCTGTGAGAGGCCAGAAGTCCAACATATGGCCACCAGATTGTTGTTTCAAGCCACCAAGTTTGTGGTATTTTGCTACAGCGGTCATAGGAAACTAACACACCAAGCAAAAGGTACAGACCCAGGAATATCCATTTTCACCAACTCCCCAGGTGATCTGGAGACTCCCTGAAGATGGAGAACTAGATGGAGCATCCAGGCTAATGCTCCAGGAGGACCGTGAATTCTTACAGTTTTGCTCACATCCTATTTAAATTGTGAGAGCCTGGAGCATGTTGAATGCCTAAATACCGATGGGAAACATACAGAGAGGAGATGGAGGTTGAAGTCATGGGACTGCAGGGAGATAAGTGATTGAGCCAAGTCCCCAGGGAAGCAGAAGCAGGGAAGAGAAAAGGAATCCTTCTCTGGGATGGGAAGGGAAATGAAGCCTAGGGGATGTGTAGCTGTTTGCAGGGGGGGTGGAGGTTGTTGTTATTCATGTATCATTTTTGCTCGCTCTGCCTAGACCTGCCTGTCCTCAGCGCTGTTTGCAGCCCTCAGCCCTCTAAATCACCTTTCTTAGGATGTGCAGCTGGAAAGCCAGAGATGCTTCCTTGGTCAGTCACATGTGTCTGGGCAGCATCCGTAGAAATCACCTCCTCACCTGTGCCCTTTGCCCACTTGCCCCATTTCAGGCAATTTATGTAATCACTCATAAGTGGCACTGACCTTCACACTGCAGAAGACTTGTACTTTGGTACAAAATGGCTTACTTTTCCCTAAAAGCACTGACTCTCTCCACGAGGCCTCTGTTTCATGGTTCCCAAGTGGTGTATTGTGCATAGTCAGGATGTGGGGAAGTCGTCCTCCATGGGATCTAGCACACTGAGCTTCCTCCCTGCCTCAGCCAATTGTGTATGATGGTGAGGAAGGCAGAATCAGCAGTAGAAAGAGAAGGCTATGTCCCTGCATGCAACTAAATCCCATTGCAGGAGTGTGTCAGTCAGGTTTCTCCAGAGGAACAGAACCCACAGGATGTGTGTACATGTTGGTGGAAAGGAGATTGGATGGATGGATGGTTGGATGTATGGGTGGATGTATAGGTGGATGAATGAATGGATGGGTGGCTGGTTGGATAAATTGATGGCTGGGTGGCTGGGTGGATGAATGGATGGATGTGTGGATGGAATGGATGAGTGGGTGGGTGGATGGATGGATGGATGGATGGATGGATGGATGGATGGATGGATAGATGGATGGAAGGAATAGATGGTGAGTGGACAGATAGAGAGACAGATTGATCAACACACACATATCCTACTGGTTTTGTTTCTCTGGAGAGCCTTGGCTAATATGCTTTATATATACACACAGATTTAAGGAATTGGCTCACAAGATTGTGGATACTGGCAAGTTCAAAATCTGCAGGGTAGATCAGCAGGCTGGAGACCCAGAAAAGAGTTGAGGTTGCAGCTCAAGTCGACTGGCAGAATTCCCTCTTTGGGGAAAAATCAGTCTTTTTTTTCTCTTAATGCCTCCAACTGTTTGGATGAGGCCCATCCACATTATGGAAGATAATCTGCTTTACTCAAAGCCTACTGATTTAAATGTTAATCTCATCTAAAAATTCAGAGTAATGTCCAGACTAGTGTTTGACTAAATATCTGGATACTGTGACCTAGCCAAGTAGATACATAAAATTAACATCACAAGGTGTCTTTCTCAAGTGCTTATATTCCCAGGATGATACTAAATACTGCTATGAATACAAAATCGTCTGCAGACAATGCTTGGTTCAGAACAAACTCCCCAAGACTGAAGTGCTTCATAGGGTTGTTGGAAGACTAAATGAGAATCCAGGTGGAGACAGAATCCACCTTTATGATAAAAACTGAAGCCACCAGGCACTAACTTTTCCCAACCTCACTTGCAGCTTGACAAAGGCTCATGAACCAGGCTCTGTCAATCTGATGCACCAGCTCAACTCCTTCTATTCCATTGTCTCCTGGACCTGTGACCCCTTTTTCTCCCCCACTTAATAACAGAATTCACCTTCCCTGGTTTCTGGCTTGAGTCATGATTCCCTGTGGGTCATGGTTACTCAAAATATGTTCCATAGACCAGCAGCTGCATCATTACCTCGAGTTCATTAGAAATGCAGAGTCTCAGCTGGGTGCGGTGGCTCATGCCTCTGATCCCAGCACTTTGGGAGGCCAAGGTAGGTGGATCACCTGAGGTCAGGAGTTCAAGACCAGCCTGGCCAACATAGTGAAACCCTGTCTCTACTAAAAATACAAAATTAGCTGGGCGTGGTGGTGCATGCCTGTGATCCCAACTACTTAGGAGGCTGAGGCAGGAGAATTGCTTGAACCCAGGAGGCAGAGGTTGCAGTGAGCTGAGATCACTGCGCGACACAGCAGGACTCCATCTAAAAAAAAAAAAAGAGAGAGAGAAAGAAATGAAAGAAATGCAGAATCTCAGGCTCTGCCCCAGACCCTCTGAATCGGAATCTGCATTTTAACAAGATCCCAGGTGACTCAAAGGCACAGAAACATTTAAGAAGCACTGACCTAGAACACTACCTTGGCTTCCCCCACTCCAGGACATCTGCAGAAACCACCCTCGTGGGCAGTTGGACCGTGCCTCGCACAGTAGGGCTATCACTATAGTAACCAGCCGTGGCCACCTCTTACCTCTACCATCTTCCTGACTTTGGTGCCCACAGATGCAGTGATGTTACAATGAGTATTGCTATAGAAACCAGCACCGGATATGGTCTACTATCAATGTAGCTGCTTTTCCTTCACTCTCTGTGTCTCTGGAATTATGAGCTTCCTAAACCACAAATATCTAAATTCCTCTCCAGTCTAAGAAACACTCAACAAATAACAAAGATGAAAAGTCAGGGCCGCATAGTTTACAAAGGGAAGGCTATAGCAACTGCAGAGGTTTGCATCTATTTGTAAAGAAAAGGCAGGAACATCCCTCTATGTCGCTCTGTGTAGCAAGGCCTTTTCCTGCACCTGACAGGGAGAAGGTGAGTGATGCTAAAAACAATGTTGGTGGTGATGATAATAACAGCCCCCATTTATTGAGCACTTTCTCGGTACTGGGCGCCACGCTACATACATCATCCCATTCAATTCTTCCAATAACCCTGTTTATTTGTTCCCTGTGACTGCTGTAAAAAATTACCACACACATGGATGCTTAAAACCACACAAAATTCTTCTCTTAACAGTTCTGGCAGCTAGAAGTCTAAAATCACCCTCACTGGGCTAAAGTCAAGGTGTAGGAAGGGTTGGTTCCTCCTGGAGGCTCTGGGAGAGAATCTATTTCCTTGCCTTCTCCAACTTCTAGAGGCCGCCTGCATTACCTGGCTCGTGGCTCCTCCTCTCATTACTCTAACCTCTTCCACTGCTTCTTTTCCTTTCTCCTTTGACCTTCTTGCCTGCCTTTGATAAAGACCCTTGTCACTGCATTTAGGGCCCACTTGGAGGATCCTGAACTTAATCACACGTGCAAAGTCCATTTAGCCAGATAAGGCAGCTTTCACAGGTTATAGGGATTAGGATGTGGACATCTTGGGTTAGGGGTGGGGACATTCTTCAGCCAACCATACCCTCTGAAGTGGGTGCTGTTATTATCCCCATTTTCCCAGTGAGAGAACTGAGGCATGACAATTGAAATATCTTGTTCAAGGTTCCCACCGCTAGAAGGTAGAGCTGGAATCCCGTTCCAATCAGTCTTTCTCCGGAGCCCGTGCCCCTAACCACAGCACTGTACAATCCTCAAATGCTTTGACCCCATCCCCTACTGCACTAGGTCAAAGGAAACAAACCAAACACCATCAGCTTTCTAAGGAGTTTGAGCTTCCAGTTGAAGCCCCTCTACTGCAGACTGAAACCTCAAAATAGGATTTCTTGGTTTGGGGACCCTTTGCTCAAGTTTTCTTCAAAATGTCCAACCTCAAGTATATTGGTTTGCTGGGGCTGCCATAACAAAATGCCATGGACCAGGCGGCTTAAACAACAGAAATTGATTTCTTCCCCACTCTGGAGGGGCTGGAAGCCCCAGATCAAGCTGCTGGCAGGGTTGTCTTCCTCTGAGGCCGCTCTCCATGGCCACCCTCTTGCCCCACTGTGCACACACAACCCTGGTGTCTCTCGTGTCCTAATCTCCTCTTCTTCTAAGGACACCAGTCAGACCAGATTAGGGCCACTCTATTGGCCTCATTTTAACTTTATTACCTCTTCAAAGGCTCTCTCTCCAAATACAGGCACATTCTGAGTACTGGGGGCTAGGGCTGTAACATAGGAATTTGGGGGAACACAGTTCAGCCCATAATAATAGGTATTTTCTCTGAACCCCAGAACAAGGCAGTTTAGCGTGTGCGATGAATTCCAGACCCCATGGATGTTCTCACTCCTGGGTTACATGTCTACTCCGCATTCTTTACCACGTCTCCAACCTCACCCTCAGCAACCCTTTCAATACCTTTTAATATACTACCTCTGGATATGCCTGTGGCTCAATATTCCCCATATCCAACCATGACCTCTTTGTGGGAGGGTCCTATGTTCTGATCTCCCCAAAACTTTCTGTCTATCATTAGGACTTCCATGGTTTTCTCTCCATCTTCCCTAGTCCACACACTAGGTACTTCCTAAAGCCCCAGCAACTGGTTTTTCCAATAGAATCAAAGAATATTAGCATTGGAAAGAAGTGAACAGGCTAATGGTAGCCACCTCTGACCTACCATCTGCATTTGTAAGTAAAGTTTTATTGGAACACAGCCAAGCTCCTTCATTTGTGTATCATCTGTGGCTGTTCTCACTGCAATGGCAGAGTTGAGTAGTAACAACAGAGACTGACCATATGGCCTATAAAGCCTAACATACTTACTAGCTAGCTTTTTACAGAAAAGGTTTGCTGAGCCCTGAAATAGACCATCTGATCCAAACTCACCCCATTTTATAGGTGAAGACACTGAAAGCCAAAACGTTGATGGGCCAGAGGAGCCCTCCAGTGAGTTCCTGCCAGATCCAGGGCTGGGATTCAGTTCTGCGGAATCCCAAACCAGGCCTTCCCCACATCCTGTAACATTCTTTCTAGTACCCAGACTCCCCAGCCAAACTCCTTTTCCATCCTGGATGGTCAGCCTCATCACCAGCTCTCTCTTCACCATTTCAGAGAAAGGCTGTGTCCGTGTATGTTCTCCATCTCCTACTTGAATCTGGGCTCAACAACCATCCTGAGCTGACATGCTGGCTTGACCCTGCAAGGAAGCCCATCACGGCTTTCTCTTTCCTTCCAGAGCCTCCAGTTGCACCCTACATACCTCTCCTAACACCACAGTGAAGATGTAGATGGCCACTGTCCTGTTTGGGTGGACCATCTCCCTCCTCTGCTCATCTCAGGCCACCCGGTCAGGGATTAACAAACCTGCCTTGCTCCAGAATTTCCAGGGGAGCTTATTTAGAATGCAGATGCCCAGGCCCTACCCCAAGACCTATCGGAGCCAAACTCTGGATTTAAAATCATGGCCGTTGCCATTTTAACAAGCTCTTCGTGTGATTCTGATGTTCAACGAAGTCTAAGAACCACTTCACCAAACCATGAGCTCCTCAAGCTTCTTTTGGGTTTTAGTCACTGCAAACAACTTCAGAATAAAGGAGACAACCAGTGGAACATTGTTCTCTTAAAAAAAATGTATAAAGAGAATGCAAGATTTTTTCTTCAGCATTCTCCACCCTCTCCTCAACTCAGGGCCCTCGAATTCTTTCCCATCTCCAATTACTCCAAAGAAAACATCACAAATAATGCTATTTTTCCCCTCTGAGTAGACAAGATAAGAAGATTTTTAAATGAGTTACTGGCAAAGAATTCATGAGCTTATAAACTATTAAGGTCAGAGTGACAAAAAGAAGGCAATGTTGAAAGGAGAGAATAGGTACATAGAAAATTCCAGGAGAGGTTGGAATCCTGCGGTTCAAGGTGTCTTATTCTGGGGCTTGCCAGCTGTCTTGGTAAAGGTGTTATTTTGAAGGCAGCAGAGCCTTTTTTTTTTTTTTTCTATTCTTTGGCATTCACCAGGCGTTGGCTGTGTGCCCTGGGCCTCGCTTGGCATCTAACATGAAAGGCAGCAGCCCAAGGGCAGTTCTGTGATGGAGATACAGTCCCCCAGGGACTCAGGGTTGTGGGCTGTGCTTTGGGGCCACTGAGCAAAAGAATGATGGTGGGAGGTGCCTCTGAAACCTAATCCAGAGAGGAGTTCTCTGAGCACTTGGGGCTGGTTTCCAACAGTGATGGAAACACTGTGACAAAAATAAGTTCTGCTCACCTGAGACAGTAGAATCCAATTCAATTTCAAGTCAATGTGTGTTTATTGAGTGCCTGATTCAGTTTAGGTGATGGAGAGAATGGGAGAATGAGGGAGACAGCCTAAGAAGCAGGCTGATTCAGGCAGAAAATCCTTGGGACTCTGCCCCACAGAGAGGTCCACAGGTCCAGAAACGCAATTTTATTGGTTTCACCGAGTAAGAAATTGGTAAATCTTAGTCTGTGACATGAGCAAATATTTATTAAATGCCTACAGTGTGCCGGGCAGCGTCCTGGGGCTGCAGCAGGAGTGGTGATCCAAGAAGTCCCCATTCCCTGCCCTGGTGGAGTTTACATTCTAATGGGGCATTTGCAGAAGCAGCGGGTAAGGCCAGAGGAGTCCTCTGGGGTGAGGCCCACAATGCGAGGGATTCAAGTGGGATAAAGTCAGGAGGAACATCTAGGGAGAAATGGGATTTAGCCTGTGGTTTGAAGGTTACATGTGATGTGGATTTTTAAAGGGCTTCAAGCCTTACAGACAGGAGGCTGAGCTGCATGAACAGGAATTAGCCCATTGCATACCAGCAAGAGTCCATGACCTGATCAGATCCCCTGGGGTGACAGGTGCATGCTGAGTAACAGAGTGCATGCTACCAAGTTGGACAACAGAATGTCGATATCACATGGGGTTTCTGCACACAGGATATGCAGTCAAATAACTTGGGTCTGACTCCCAGCTCTTGCTAGTCTTGTGGTCCAGGGCATGATACTTAACCTGAATCAACATCATGCTCCTGATCAATGAAATGGGCATAATCATAACTAGCACAGAGGTTGGTCCTAGGCATTCAGATGAGACCATGAATGACTGTAAATGGCTGAGCTGCTGAATATTATTAACATCGGATAAATAGATCTGACGTTAGGAAAACTGGCATCTGCCACCAAAAACTTTCTGGGAAGCTCATGACATCTGCATTTCTCAAGGGGGCTGGCTGACTTGTAACCCCATCTACCTGTCATCCTCTTCTCAATGCCATGGTGGTCATGCTGGACTGAATGGCAGCCCCAGGGTGGGGGGCGGCAAGAAACATGCCCAGAATATATTTGCACAACCTGGCCTCCTTCAGTTTTGCACCTGGGGAACCCCACTGGCTTCATGCTCGTCTGACCCTTGCTGAATGGCAGGAAACCTTTTGGATCTACATAGTGCGTTTCTCAAAGTGTGGTCCTTGGGCCACCTAAATCAGAATCGCAGGGGCTGCCTGTTAAAATTAAGTTCTTGGACTCTAACACAATCACCATCACTGGATATAGAGCCAGATGATTCCCAGGCCCTCTCACGATGACTTTAGAGCAGGGGTTCTTTGAGAATGTGGTCCTCAGACCAGCAGTATCCGTATCAGGAACCAGTTAGGAATGCATTTCCTGGGTACCTCTCCTGATCTATCGAATCAGAAACTCTGGGAATGAGACCCAGCAGTCTGTATTTTAACAAACTCTCCAGATAATTCTGATGCACATTAAATTCACATGGGGAGGTTTTAAAAACTACCTGTGTCCATCTGCACCCTATACCAATTAAATCAGAATGCCTGGGACAGGACTCAAGTGTCATTATTTTTTTCAAAATCTTCTCCAGTAATCCTAATGTGAGGACAGAGTTTATCATCACTGGAAGAGATAGGAAGATGGCACGAATGCATTGCACTTAGAAAGTTGTCCTTCAGTGGTAGGCATTGTCTCAGTTAATGCTTGCAACAAGCTTGCAACAGCCTACCATGATCCAATTAGCAGGCAGGGAACTTGAGGCTCTCAGAGTTTCAGGGGTGTGACCAAGGTCCAAGGGGCCTCAAATTGTGGGCGCCACTGGGCGGCTGCCCAGCCTGGCTGGGTCTGGGGGAAGGCTGCCTGTTAACCTGGCTCTCTTTAGAGAGCCTTTTCCAGGTGCTAAAGCCTTTTGGCAGCATGTTGCCTGGGCAGAGCTGAAGCCTGAAAGAGCTCCAGAAAGACAACAGGGACCAGGCTGCAGATGGGAAGGAAGCGCTAGCGGACACCTTAGGCTTGGGCCCACAATCAGGGAGCCCCAAATAGAAATAACACCGGGCGCTGATTGGTTTTCCGCCGCTCCAGACCCTGCGCTTGGTGCTTCAAGTGACTCATCCTTATGTTCACATGATCGCCGAAAGGGATAATATTCCCAGATCAGTTACCTCCTAGCCTTTCCTAGTCACATTATCCCCAGGTTACAGATGAGGAAACTGAGGCCCAAGGATTCCAGAGAGCCTGCCCCGGGGTCACCGGTGCGGTCCGGATGTCTCCAAAGGCTCTCCCACTACTCTGGAATTCAGAGGCAGGGTCTCCAGGGAAAGCGGGGAGTGGGCTGGGGAGTCGGGAGATGGGGGGGGAATCCCCCGAGCAGGGGGTGGGGCCGAGCCGGCAGCCCCTGCCTCCAGGGAGGCCCTAACGCGCATCTCTGGGTCCCTCCTCCCGCCGCAGGCCCTTCCTCGTGCTGCCGCCGCTGATGGAGTGGATCCGGGTGGCCGTGGCGCACGCCGGCCACCGCCGCAGCTTCTCCATGGACAGCGACGACGTCCGCCAGGCGGCCCGGCTGCTGCTGCCCGGTGTGGACTGCGAACCGCGCCAGCTCAGGTAGGCGCGGGGGCCGGCGTGGGGCGGCGGGGGAGGGAGGGCTCCGGGCTTGCAACCTCCACCTCTCCAATTAGAGCCCCGCACACCTCGGCGGCGCTGGGGTGGAGGCTCCCTGGTTGAAGTGGCAGGCGCGGGCTGAACAATAAGCAGGTCCCTGGAGTTGCAGGGATTAAAGAACGCGGCGAGGCCCGATTCTTAGATTACAGATGTCGGTGTGGCTTCTCTCTGGCTATTCTCTCTGCGCCTAGCTTCTCCCTCTCTCTCTCCTCTCCCGGTAAAATCCGGTCTTCCTGTAGTTTTCTAACCAAACCTTGCAGAGTGAAATTTCTGGCTGGGTCAGAGAGCGCCTCTGCGTTTTCACTTGCGTGAGGATGGAGTGGTCCTCTCTGCATTCCTCAGGCCTGTATCCAGGGCTCTCCTCCATCAAGGTGGGAATTACTCCTGGGTCACTCAGGGGCCCCTTGCGTGGGTGCTCATTTTGAGCCAAAGCAAGAGAAATAAAAGAACTCACTCAGGTGAGTCATAATCTGGCTTTAAATGCAAAAAGCACATAAATCCAGTGGGGCGTGTGTGTGTGTGTGCACGCTCACGCGCACGCACACGCACAAACCTAAGAGCATGCACTTTCCTTACTCCCCCCACTTCCAGCTGTTTGCTGTTTCCCAGGTGTCATTGTCATCATTTTCAAGTCCCCTCCTACCCACTGATGGGAGACTGCCTGTCCTCCACAGCTCATCCAACTGGGCCAAGGGCGGAGAGTTCTGCCCTTTCAGATCTGATTGGGGTTCTGCAAGGAAATAGTGGGTCTGCGGTATGAAACAGCCCGCTGAAGGCCCAGAGCTGTCCCTCAGCCCAAGAACATGCAGAGAGCTAGTCAAAGTCATCATTGCTAGCATTTATTGGATGTTTACCACATGCCGAGCACTGTTCTAAGTGCTTTACCCAGATGAATATTTCCCAAACGCTGTAAAGTAGGTACTGTGATTATGCTCACTTCAAAGGTAAGGAAACTGAGGCACAGATAGGTTAAATACCATGCTCAAAGTCACAGGAGTAGTAAATAATAGAGTCAGGATATGAATTCAGGCAACCCAGAGCCCTGGGATCATAGTTCTAACCACTGAGCTTTCATGCCTTCAGATTTTTGTCCAGGCATTTTCTGGTTGTGCCACCATGCCTTGTACCTTGCCACCTACAATAACAGCCCATCTCAGGGAGAGGTGAGGTCATTCACTGAGTACCTACTATGTGCTAGTTATCAATTGCAACAAAAGATTTATTTCCTTTAATCCCTGAAGGGGCATCATGAGGTTGGCATAATCTTCCCATTTTATAGATTAGGAACCATTGGTAGAGCAGCTTGTAGGTAGAGGTACCAAGGAAGAAATTCTTGTGGTCCTATTCTAAGTCCAGCCTCTGCCACCAGACTGTCCTGCCTCCTGTTTTCAGGGGTTGGGGGGACATTCTCACTCCCACCACTCCTGCCCATTGCCCTGATCTCCAACCTGGATGTCTTTGCAGCTCCTGCTTTCCTTTTGCAGGAAGCCTGGGACTGCTGGGTGACGGGAAAGGTTAGATGTTTTCTTAGTGCTAACTGACAAAGCGTTCCTTGTTTGTCATACCTTCAGGAGACCCCACAACTTACAAGTTAGGAGCCTGGGCTCCAGGATGCCATTGCCTGGGTCCAGATCTCACCACCAGAGTTAATCAACTGTGCAAACCTGGGCAAGCTCGTTAACCTCTCTGGACCTTAGTTTTCCCATGAGTAATGCGGAAATGTGAATAGCAGCTCTGCTTAGAGGTTGGTGTGAGCACGAAGTGGGATAATGAATGTGCACTATTCACTCAAACAATGCCTGAAAGGAAGTAAGTGCCTATAAAGCGGTCATTTTTAACTAAATTCCCCGAGCCTCTGCTACCACTGAAATAATGAGGCGGCTCCTACTTAGGTATTATTCTATAATTTTTGAAGACCTTTAATACTTTCTCATAAGAGCCTCAAAACAAACATTGGTATCCAGAAAAAAGCAGTGCTGCCCCATTTTGCAGAGGAGGGAATCAAGGCTTAGTGACATTAGGTAACTCTGCCAACATCACACAGATGGTAAGTGACAGAGTTGGGAGCCACATATCACACCCAGAGACCCACTGATACAACCATGTGTCATTTTTCTGCTCCCTCACCCTAGACCTAGACAAGCCCTCTCGGAGGATGCTATCTTCTGGATGGCTCTGTCCCTTTTCACGATTTTGCAGACTGAACATGAGCCTCAGGGGCCACTGTCCATCTCTGCACCCCTCCCCCAGCACAGAGTTCTTTCTGCATGGTCCAGCAACCAATTGTGTGTCATTCTGACAGTCACACCAAGGATTTCAATTTCGGCATCTGTCCAGTTTGAAGCCTCAGCCCTGGCTTTCAGGATGTGAATGTGATGTGCACACAGGCCAGAATGCACAGAGGAACAGAGGAAGTTGGTTCCTCTGAGTCCCTGGGCTCTTTTTAATCATTTATGTCTTCATTCTTGACTCATTTGTCTCCTGAATGATGATTTGTGTACAGAAAATATACTGATTGATTGTTCGAGCTAAATTTTCATTTGATTTGGAAATCATCTTCAAAGAGAAAACTAAAATATTGAGTTAGCTTACCTAAATAGTAAGTGAAGGACTTACAAGTTCTATTAGCTACAAAAAATTCAGGACATGAAAGGATAAACCATTTCTTTCAAAAAGAACACACATTTTTCAGACTAATCAACATACAGATATATCTACACGTATATTTTCTAATCTCATTTAATGTGACATGAAGTAGGAATTACTGTCTCCATTTTGCAGGTAACAGGATCAAAGAAGTTTTGTTCTTTCAAGACACCCAACAGATAGATACCAGGGACCCACCCTGTTTCTTACACTTACAGTCCATGTGGCGTGTCCATAGCTGTCCCCAACAACTGTGCAAGACAGCCTTTATTATCCCATTTTACAGATGAGAAGGCTGAGGCCCACTGAGGTTATGGGACTTGTCCAAGGTCACACAGCTGCTCTGAGGCAGAGCAGGGCTAGAATGGAGGACTTGGCAAATAATGTAAAACTACAGTCTCCTTGCCTCTCTCCCCTCCCAGACATTCATTTTAGAAGTTGCCGGGTGGGCTCCTAGTTCTGAGTCAGTCAGAGCTGAGCTCCTTCTTTCTAAATAAACAGCCCTAGAAAGGGGAAGGCAGTTTGGTGTTCTAACAATGCGGGAACTTGGGACGTGGTGTTGGCGGCTGGAGTGTCAGTGACTATTAGCACATATAATTACCTACCAGCTGGCCGAGGTTCCCTGGTGGGAGGCAGCCTGGATACCAGCCGGGACAGAGAGACCAGAGTCAAGGATTCCCAGGTCTGATGCTGGCACTGCCATTGATTTGCAGAGTGACCTTGATCAAAAGCTGCCAGAGCTCTGCTTTTGTCTTTATGCAGCTAAGGGAAAGTCTCACCATGGTGATCAGGTTTATTCAAAACGGAATTCCATTCCATGAGGCTGCGTTTCTAAGCTCACAGTGGTGTCCCATTTATTCTTCCTTAATTAAAGTATCAGATAATACAAACCTGCGAATTCTTCCCGCCACCCCCCCCCCGCCTTTTTTCTTGTTCTTTGGAAGGTGAAGGAGTGGGGAGGGCAGTGGAAGGGAAGAAAAGAGCAATTAATACATTTGACAGGGTTTCTTATGTTTTCTTAATTACTGGTTTTGAAATATACAGAGTAAATACTGTCATTTTCCTCATGTAAGAGGCCATTTTTCTGCTCTGGAGTGAAGGCCGTGTTAAAATAAAGGTAGTCAGCGGTGTTCTTAAGTCCTCTCTTAGCTGATAAATGGTACCTATCAACAGGATTTGGGGGCTGTTTGAACCACGAGTTTATTTCAGAAAATGGTTACTCATTTTGCGAGTGTTTCTGCCATGTAAACCAGATTTTGAGCTGTTCCAGAATGGGAAAGTTTAGGGGTGGTAAGCTGCAAAGAGTATTAGAATGGGACCCAGGAAACCTGAGTCATTACATTCTTGCCTTTGCTCTATTTATTGAGCACCTACTAAGTGCCAATCCCCACACAGATGCTCTCATCTAGGTCTGCTGCTTTCCAGCAGGTGACCTTGGGCAAGTCCCCTCCCCCATCTCACAGGACTTGGTTCATCCTCTGTAAAGCTGGTAGTAACAGCTGCCTTGTGAGCTGGGGAAACTTGGCGGGGGTCAGGGATGAATTTAACGAATTGCACCACTCTATGACCTGCTACTTTCAACCCTTCCCAGGTCCCCTGGGCACCTTTTGAGGCTGACAGGTTTTGTTATTTGTCTGGTGTGGGCCAGATTGGATTATAAGGTGAAGGCTGGGCCTCAACAGCACTTTTCCTAAGATACGACTCTATAATGACAGCTGGAAGTTCAGGTTCATTTACCAAAGATGAATGGGGTGCTGAGGCCTGCCCAGCCCACACAGGACAACCTCTGTGGCCCTTTGAGAAGAAGATCATCCAGATAAGGGGAATTCCAACCGTTGGTGTCAAAAGTTACCATCCATTCCCTCCTGAGATCTGTATGGTACCTGATCTTTTTCTGGGGTCAGGAGACATGGAGTCCCCAGGACTTAAATGTCACTGGGGTGATACGGATGGTAAACAATAGCGAACCAATGAGCAAGATTATTTCATAGAGCCTGAGTGCCACAAAGAAAGCGAAACAGGGTGAGGGGTAGAGAGGAAGTGAGGAGGGAGGGACACATCCATCAGGGGTTCGGACAGCTCCTCAGGACCTTGCAGGGGCAGGGGCAGGGTCATGCTCCTGCTTTAAAGAAAGGCTTGGTATCTTATGGGGCAAGGGGCTTATGGCTTTCCAAAAGCCATCTAGAGCTGCATCCGCACCAGCCATTTCCCCCAGTCGTGTCCACACGTTGACCCCTGAATTCAGACCTCGGACCTCCCCAATCTTTCCCTCCACGGGTCACCTGCAGAGGCTGAGCACCTGGGCCCAGCGCGTGGCTCTATGAGGCCTTGGAAAACTCCCCAGCCTCTCACAGAGTCAGAAACTTCTCTCTCCTCTCTCCTTGAATGCCCTGTCCTTAGCTGGCCCTGAACAAATCCTGCAACTCCCCACAGACTCTCCGGCTGGGCTGCCAACCCCTTCTTCACCTCCAGCAGACATCACACTCCACGCCACGGCCCCGTAGTGACCCATTTGGAGCCACTGCCTCCCCCGAACTGATGTCAATGCATTAGCGCCTCCCAGAAAGCAGAAAAACTGCCCTCTGCCTGATCCCTGGGGAGTTGCTTTGGGGTTCAGCTGTCCTCGCTTCACAGAGTCAGGGACAGGCCTTGGAGCCTGCCTGAGGAGCCAGGCTAGTACCTTGCACTCAGCAAACATGTGTGGAGCACCTGCGGTGTGCTGGCCTGCTCTGTGCTTGGCTGGGTGGGAGGTGGGCAGAGAGGCCCACACGTAATTACAGAAGAATGTGGTGACTGCTCTAGGGAGGTCAGTAGAGATCTAGGTTTGAGGGAGCAAGAAATGACCTCCCTGCTGAGGTGCCATGTGATTGAAATCCTGAAGAATAAAGAAATGTATCAGGTGGAGAAGGTGAAAACGGGGAAGAAGAGGAGAAGGCATTAGAGAAATAAGTCCACACAGAGGGAACCACATATGCAAAGGCCTCAAGGTGGGAAACTGTTGGAAGAAACACAAGGAATTCAGACAGAGAGAGCATAGGGCTCAACAAACAGGGAGCACCCACTGTGGGATGGGCCCTGCACCAGGCATTGGTTACAGAGCTGAAGGCAGGACCAAACTCACCATGGAAGGTCTTTTATGCTACGCAAAAGAACTGTGGCAGTATCTGCAAGGGGTAGGAGCTGTCGCAGATTTGTAAACAAGGAAATGACAACAGATCTATATTTTAGAAAGACGGGCTGTTGGCATTGTAGACAGTGGGCTGAGGCGGGCAGAGGCAGGGGAGTCTGGAGTCAGTGATCCACGTGAGAGGCTGACAGCCGGAGGAAGGCAGGAGCAGTGAGGATGGAGAAACAGGGAAGGATGCAACAGAAACAGAGAAGACAGAAGCAGCAGGACTTGGTGATGAATGTCAAGAAGAGGGAGTGATAAATATTCTAAGTGGCCCTGGTGGCAGGGGGAGCAGGAATGGGGGAGTGAGTGTTTAATGCGTTCAGAGTTTCAGATGGAGATAGATGGTTGCAAAACAATGTGAATATACTTAATGCACAGATCTGTACACTTAAAGATGGTTAAAGCGATAAATTTGATGTTATGTCTATTTTATCACAATTTAAAAAATGGTCCTGGAGTGTTCTCAAATAAAAAATAATCTATACATAGCAGGGTATACAGTGTCAGCACTGGCCTTGTGTGAAATACACACACGTGTATTTGCTGTACATGCTTAGGCTGCCTCTGGAAGGATGGATAAGAAACGGATAACCAGAGATGTCTCCAAAGAGGGGAATTGGGAAGCTGGGAGTATCAGTTTCCTAGGGCTGCAGTTACAAAGTACCACACACTGGCTGGCTTCAAACAACAGACATTTATTGTCTCACCTTTCTAGAGGCTAAAAATCCAAAACCAATGTGCTGCCGGGCCATACTCCTTCAAAAGCCTCCCTCTAAAGTCAAGGATCCTTCCTTGACTTTTTCAGCCTCTGGTGGCTGCAAGCGTTCCTTGGCTTGTGGCAGCATCACTCCAATCTCTGCTTCCATCTTCACATGGCCCTCTTCCCTCTGTGTCTGTGTCCAAATTTCCATCTTGTTGTAAGGACAGTAGTCAAAATAGATTAAGGCCCACTGTAATAGCCTCATCTTAACTTGATTATATCTGCAAAGACCCTATTTCCAAATAAGGTCATACCCACATGGAAAAGGAGTCAGGACTTAATGTATCTTTTGGGGGAACACAGGTCAACCCGTAACACTGGGAGGCAGTGGTAGAAGGGAAACAGACTTGGAATCTTGGGTTTTGTGGCATGTGCCTGTGTTGCCTAGTAGGTCCCTCACCAAATGTTTACATTAAAAGTTGACTCTGAAGTTTCTGGCATGGGAGAGTGTGTAGCTAGGGATGGTTTTAACAAATGCGGCACAGGACAATGTGGGAGAAGTACTAATGGGTTCCATTTTGTGTGTGTGTGGTGTTTGTTTGTTTGTTTGAGACGGACTCTTGTTCTATCCCCCAAGCTGGAGTGCAGTGGCATGATCTCAGCTAACCTCAACCTCCGCCTCCCGGGTTCAAGTCATTCTCTAGCCTCAGCCTTCTGAGTAGGTGGGATTACAGGCATGTGCCACCATGCCCGGCTAATTTTTGTATTTTTAGTAGAGACAGGATTTTGCCATGTTAGCCAGGCTGGTCTGGAACTCCTGACTTTGGGTGATCCACACGCCTCAGCCTCCCAAAGTGCTGGGATTACAGGCGTGAGCCACCCCACCCAGCCGGGTTCCATTTTTTAAATGTTGGTTGTCCATCCAAGTGAGAGAGTCCTTATCAGGCCTCTTTATTGGAGCAAGTTTACCAGGGAATTAGGTCCACACTCCAGCATCTGCTCAGAAAGAAAGCAGAGCACTGTGGTTAGAACCACAGGACTTGCAGCCTGACTGCCTGGGTTCAAATCCTGGCTGCACCACTTACTCTGTGTGACCTTAGGCAAGTTACTCACCTCTCTGGGCCTCAATTTCTGTATTTGTAAAATGAGGACAATAATTATACCCACCTCATAAGGTTGTGAGAGGATTAGATGAAATAATGTATACAAACCATTTAGCACAATACTTGTGTCGTAGTAAATGCACATGAAATATTAGCTTATTTTCTCCCCTCTCGACCAAGAAGGTCAGTTCTTTCTGGTTGTGAAAAACAATAGCCTCATTGCCCTCTGAAAAGAAGGGGAAATAAATGCCTTGAAGAGATGTGGCAGTATATCATTTGGGATATGGTTGGTAACTCTCACTGAGGTCTGGTGTGTCTTGGACCTTCTGCCACTGCTGGAAGAAAATCAGCTGGGACTGTCTGGCTTGGGAGTCACTGTCCCCACCTGTGACTCCAATGTTCCTCTGTGTGACTCAGGTTTTCTGTTGCCTCTGAAATATGAGATTTGGAAAGCCATCACTGGCTGACATCCAAAACCATAATCAAAGCAGTTGAACATCCATCATTTGTATCTAGCATTTGTAATCAGAGAGGGGCTCACTAATGGGAAAAGATAGCAGAAGGGAAGGAGGATCTGTGCAGATGGGAAACATGGCCCCTGGTTGGCTGGGCCTTGTCCCAAGTGAGCAGAATGAGCAGAGACTAGGAGAGACACAAGGGGGCATAGACTATTACAGAAGAAAGGTTCACAGCCTGGACTTGTATTCACAGCTGGCCTCCTCCTCTCTTTAGGGCTGGGGCAGAAATAAGTTGCCTTGATTGTGGGGCCTGGCACATAGTTGGGGCCCAATCAATAATTGTTGAATGAATGAAGGATGCAGAGCTGATAGGAAGTGTGTTCGTGGTACTATAAGTGAGAAGACCGAGACTTTTCCTGGACTAATTTTTTTTTCTTTTTGAGATGGAGTCTCATTCTATCACCCAGGCTGAAGTACAGTGGCCTGATCTCAGCTCACTGCAACCTCCACCTCCTGGGTTCAAGCGATTCTCCTGCCTCAGCCTCCCAAGTAGCTGGGATTATGGGCGCCCACCACCATGCCTGGCTAATTTTTGTATTTTTTTTTTTTTTTTTTTTTAAGTAGAGACAGGGTTTCGCCATGTTGGCCAGACTGGTCAGGAACTTCTGACCTCAAGTGATCCGCCTGCCTCAGCCTCACAGAGTGCTGGGATTACAGGCATGAGCCACTGCGCCCAGCCTCCTTTATTAATTTAGATGCAAAAAGGCTTCTACATAAACACACTAACAGACAGGTGAGAACTCGGTGTAGAACTCAGAAGAGAGGCCTTAACTAAGGAAGCCTTTGCGGGCACTTGGCAAACAGGTGAATGTTGAAGCTGTGGGTATGGAGGATGTTGCCTCTGGAAGCAACTGATGAAGAGGAGTCACTGAGACAAGGAAGAGTGGTGCAGTCATAGAAGAGCCTAGAGAGAATGAAGTAGCAGGGACCAGGGAAACTAAGATGGAAAGAGGTCACCAGAATCCAAGGTTGCAACATCAGCAGAGAAGGGAGGCCACTGGCTGGCAGTGAGGAATTCATTAGTGCCCTTTACAACAGCAGTTCCAACAGGCTGGTGTGGGTGGAAACCAGACTGCAGGCAGCAGACAGTTTGCCAACACTTGGAATTAGTTCTGAGCTTCCAAAGTGTTAAAAGCAAAACAGAAACACATTTGGTACTTATAGCAACACAGGGAACTACATCTTAAATGGCATTTGAGGCTTGCTTCCAAAGTAAGCCTTCAGATTCCGGCTGGCAGTATTGAGGGTATGTAGTTAGCCATGTGGGATTTGGCTTCTTGGGAAACAGGGATTTATTGATTATATATTTATTTATTTTTGGCCTACTCTTGAGTCTATTAAATTTCTAACCAAGATGCTTATTTCCTCAGGCCAGCAAAGCTCCCAAACTCTAGTTTAAAATATTAATTACATGAGGACATTACCTTTCCTTAGCAATTAGTCAGGCCAGCAGTACTTACTACAAAGTCACGTGCTTAGTACAAAGTGCTTAGCACAAAACCAGGACAAAAGTATTTTTGGTAACAAGGAACCAGTCCCATACTTTAAAAAGCTTGTAGACATCACAACGTTCAGTGCATACATGCCATTTCATTAAATCACCCTGCAAAAGGTTAAGAACTACCAGATTGAATGATCTCCAAAGTGCTTTCTAGCTCTGAAAATTATTCAGTTTTGTGGTCAGATGTTAGATATGCAAAATGGCATGGAAATAGTCTGTTCTCACATTGCTATAAAGAACTATTAATACCTGAGACTGGGTAATTTATGAAGAAAAGAGGTTTAATTGACTCAGTGTTCCACAGTCTGTACAGGAAGCATGGCTGGGGAAGCCTCAGGAAACTTACAATCATGGTAGAAGGGGAAGTAGGCCAGTCTTACATGGCTGAAGCAGGAGGAAAAGGGCAAACAGGAAGGAGCTAAACACTTTTAAACAACCAGATCTTATGAGAACTCACTCACTATCATGAGAACAGCAAGGGGGAAGTCCACCCCCGTATCCAATCACCTCTCACCAGGCCCCTCCTCCAACACAGGGAATTAAAATTTGGGCAGGGACACATATCCAGACCACATCATGCAGGGACACTGTTACCTGTGGGGGAAACTGAGGCATGTCACGGGCAAAGGAAATAAGAATAACTGCAGCTCATGCCCTCTCTTATATCTCCACAAGATGGCAGGAACAATCAAGAGCCTGCATGGACCAGACCCAGTTCTGGGCATTTCTCATGCCCACCTCCATTCAGTTTCCTTCAGCCCTACAAGGGGCTTTCTTTTCTTCTCCACACCTGAGGAACTTGGAACTCCAAGGGGTTAAGAAACCTGCCCATGGTTATATGGAGAATGTGACCCATATGGAATTTGAGTCAGGTCTGTCTTATTCCAAAGGCTACGTTCTCTCTACTAGAAAGGCAGCCCTAATCAAAGAATAAATGGGAAATGTGAAAGTCACTTTTGCACCAGGCCTTTGGGTCCATCTTGAAAGGCTCAGCCTCCAGCCTCAGTTCCTCTTAGGAAGTCAGATGCACTACATCAATCTAGCGTCATCAGCATTTCCAATGCCAGAACTCACTGTGAAGCCTTAGCATTGAAATACTCTATCAAAGAGCCAAGAAATATATGAAAAGCCCCCAACCTCACTAGTAATCCTGGAAATGCAATTCAAGCTCACACTCAGGTATGTATTTCATACCAGTTAGATTGGCCAAAGTACATAAATAAATAAAATCGGACAATAACAAATTCAGGCAAAGGTGTAGAATAGTGAAAACTCTTAAACACCACTGGAGGGGACTCTGGATCTACTTTAAAGTAAACTTGAAAAGATACAATTCTACTCTAGGTCTATACCCTAGAGAAAGGCTTCCCATATAGAAATAAGGAGACATGTACATGGATATTCATAAATGCATTTTGTAATAGCAAAAGAGAGGAAAAAACAAGCTGCCTAGAGAGAATGGATAAATAAATTATATTGTGTTGTGTTCATTCGATGGAAAACCAAGTAATGATGAAAAGAAATGAACTAGATCAGCCTGTTATTACATGGCCAACTCTCAAATATTACACAAAAAAAGCAAGTTGAAGAAGGATTTATGCAGTATGCTAACACTTCTATAAAGTTCACCAACATGCAAAACATCCTGTATATTTTTAGGAAATTATATATGTAGTAAAAAGAATAAAGCATGCATAGGAATGACAAATGTCAAATTCAGGAGAGAGGGTACTCAGAAAGGTAGACAAGATGATGGAGTCAAGAGGCGGGGTGCAGGGGCCTTTGTGCTTGTAAGGCTTTATTATTTCAATTGTGTTGGATGGTCAGCATGTAGGTGGTCATTATATTACTCTATATTTTATGTGTGCTGAAAATAATTCATTAACAATGAAAGTTATCTACCTAGCCAGTATTTGCAATAACACATTGAGAAAGCAAGTTCTGGGATATGAATATGCATTATAAAGAAGGGTTAAGTGATTCAATAAATTCGAGGAACACTAGCTTAAAATTAAATGAGCTTTAAAAAAAATTCTCAGTGCTTTAACATCCTATGTTTCCCATAACCCTCAAAGAGAAGGTTATTCTGTGTAAATATTTTACCATAGAGCAGGGGTGAGCAAACTATAGCTGCTTGCTACCTATTTTTATAAGTGAAGTTGTGTGGGAAAACAGCCCCTCCCACTTGTTTAGTATTCTGCAGCTGCTTTCCCACTACAGTGGCAGAGTTGAGTAGTTATGATTGAGAACACGTGGTCCTCAAAGCCTAACATACTATCTGGCCCTTTGCAGAAAAAAATTGTGGACCCATCATAGGGCATCTTGTGGGACTGGTGTTACTAGGAGTGCATTTGGGGATTGGAACACTAGAAATTTGCCCTAACACTTCAGGAATTTGGTTTGTTTATTGGTGAAAACGGTTATGAAGAAGGCAGTCAGTTCTTTCTAGAATTCCTTGGAGGGTGGATGGTGTGTGTGCTTTCATCTTGAATCTCCAGCACCGAGCCCACTAGCTAGCATATACTTAGCACTTCCCTGAAGTACTTCACTGAATTGATCTAAACTTGAAAACCATTTGTGGAATGGATTAATTAGGATATAGATTCATTAGTTATAATGGACATTCAAAATACCTGTGGCTTGGATAAGATAGGAGTTTTTAAATCTCCGTCATATAACAGTCCAGACATAAGCAACCCTGGGCAACTCCACAAGGTTGGGGACCTAGCCACTTTCCCTCTTGTTGCTCTGCCATCCCTTGGGTGATACCTTCCTCTGCATGGCCCCACCCAGCAGGACTACATCTACCCAGTGGGAAAAGAGAAAATAGAAGGGCAGGGCATGCCCCTAGAGATTGCACATGTCACTTCCCCTCACTTTCTATTGGCCAGCACTTGGTCATATGCCCATATATAGCGGCAAGAGACTCTGGGAAATGTAGTCTTTATTTGAGCAGCCATGTGTCCAGCTAAAAATTCAAGACCTGCAGCAATACATAAAAAAGGTAAGGTCTGAAAGACAGCAAACAATCTCTGCCAAAGAAGATGCATTAAGGGCTTGCATCCTTAATTAGAGGTGACACCTTCTCTGGAGGTGGCCCTCATTTTTGACTCTTTGAACATAAGCCATGATGCTGAAGCAAGATAATGCTGCCTCATCATTTTCTACTCAAAATCACATTACAACGCATTCAGACATGTGCACCATAGTTTCATTCTCCTGGGTGTTTGCAGCCCTTGCTTTTGAAATAAATATTTTTTAACATATTCAGACAGACCCAGAATTTCTGTCTTTTGGTATCTCTCCCAAGTCAGAAACAATTGGCAGGGAGGAGGACTTGGAATCACTTGCTTTACCTTATCTAAGGCAGGTTTAATGAGCTGGTTATTTTCTGTACTTTAGTAGCAGCATTAAACAGCAAGTGGGCATGATTTTTGGACAAAGATTCCTCCTAGGAACTTTTGCAAGCATTACATGTTCCATTTGCTGAGATAATATAATTTTTTTCTTTCTTTCTTAGAAAGGTGCTTAGAGATCTTGGTGTGACTTACCTCAGCACAAAGCACTCTCAATTTGTTCATCTTTTTGCTACCCAAAAGAAAAGGGAAAAAATCATCAACCAGGAGACTGGAAGCCTATGATAGGGAGTTTGACTACAGCATTCTTGGGAAAGTGTGTTGAGGAGGGGGCCAGTATCTGAGTCAGACATGTAGTCCTCTGATTTGCCATTTCACGACTCATTTCTGAAGGCACCATTTTATTGTCACATTTACAAAATCCTGTAATGGGAACTGCTTGATATATAAAAGATGATGCAAAAAAAATGTATTACCCAACACCAGGGTCTTTTAACCTCAGCACTACGACATTTGGGCTGGATAATTCTTTGTTGCTGGGGGCTATTGTTGGTGGGGGGCACTCTGTGTATTGCGGGATGTTTAAGAGCACCCTCAACTCTACCTACTAGATACCAGCAGCACCTCTTGTGTGACAGTCAAAAATGTCTCCAAATGTCCCCTGGGTGACAACAATCGACCCTGGTTGAGAATCACTAACCTATGCAAACCTAATGTGTTCATGGAGAGACTTGCTGAATGACTTTGGAAAAAAGATGGATTTTTTTCCTACATATGACTGTGACTCAGACAAAGTAGTCAACCCTTCCGGTGCTCCCAGTTTCCTGATCGTAAGAAGGTGAGGAGTTGGGCTGTGCAATCTCTTTCAGCACTGACATTCTGGAACCCGGCAAGTCAGAAGCTGGTATATGGGATCTGTTTCTAGAATATGATTTGAAGGAAAGCAAGCCACAGGGGAGCAGATTTGACCTGAGGAGCACCCCATGCATACAGGCAAGAAAGCAGTAGGGAAATGTGTGTTCAGAGTGGGAAGCAGGCCTTGTTGGCTGCAATGGGAGGGAAAAGAAATGCTTGAGAGGTGGGGAACTTCTCAGAGGAGTAATGGCAACACAACCTTAAACTTGAAGCCTATGATTGGGAATATATATTTCTTTGGCACCTCACCCAGTACCTGGCATCTAGTAGTTAGCTGCCCAGACAGCAGCATTGGAAGAGAATCTAAGCGAATGTGGAAGGCCTTTGATAGCACAGAGGGGCAGTGGAATTGGGCGGGAAGAATAGGCTCCAGCAATAGCCTGCCTGGTTTCAAATCTCAGTTCTACCACTGACTAGCTGTGTGACCTTGGGAAAGTTTCTTAGCCTCTCTGTGCTGTCATTTTCTCTTCCGAAAAATTAAGATGAATTTTGTGGGATTCAAGTAAGGATTAGATAAGATGATATATGTGAATGAGCATATATGTATGCATGTTTATTTATACACATATATATGCATTCACATATATTATTTCACATATTTATATTCACATATAGATAGGTTATATATATATAAGCATATGTGTATATATACATATATTCACTTATATATTTATAAATATTGTGTGTGTATATATAATTAGAATAGTTCCTGGCACATAATAAATGCTATGTGTTTACTATAAGTATTATTTGAGAATCGTAAAATATTAGGTATGAAAGCACTCAAGAATGCCTAGCACACTGTTTGACATTTAACAGGTGACAAGAATGAATTAATGAAGATGTCTTAAAATATTAGTTCCTTAATATTCATCTGTAATACTAGAACATATCACATTGCACCCTATTCCAGTCAAGGATCCAATTGCAAATGCCACCAGGGCCAGGCAGGAAACACACGGGTGGATCCAGTTGAATGTGGGGCAACGGGGGGAACTGAGCAAGTGTGTGTCCCATATAAAAGTTTTCAAATTTGGCCTGGTGCGGTGGCTCACGCCTGTAATCCCAGCACTTTGGGAGTTCCAGGTGGGTGAATCACTTGAGGTCAGGAGTTCAAGACCAGCCGGGCCAACATGGTGAAATCCCGTTTCTTCTAAAAATACAAAAATTAGCCAGGCATAGTGGTGGATGACTGTAATCCCAGCTGTAATCAGGAGGCTGAGGCAGGAGAATGACTTGAACTTGGCAGGTGGAGGTTTCAGTGAGCTGAGATCACACTACTGTACTCTAGCCTGGGTGACAGAGCAAGACTCCATCTCAAACAACAACCACAAAATAGTCTTCAAACACAGTATTGGCACACAGCATGAGTCTTAGGATTGCACTGGCCACAAGCCCTAGAGTTTTCCCCCTCTGCATCCAGGCCAAGAGCCTCTCCCTCCTTCCCTCCCTACTCGCCTTACCCCTCCACCTTCCTTCCCCCTTAAGTTCTGTTCCACTCACACCTCCCTGCCTCACAATAAGAACAGAATGTGGCTTTCCTTGTGGCTCTTTGAGAATCACTGGGGTTGCTTTTAAATAAAAGCATAAAACAGCAAATCTTGCTCTTGTCCCATCTCAGGCTGACTTTATTCAGGTGTCCAGTAAACTTAGAAACTAGAGCTGGACACAGCAGACACCTGCAACCCTGGTGCATCCTTTAGAGTCCTACCAGACAGCCTCGAGTGTAACCACAGACAAACTCAACGGCACATTGTTGTGCTTTTTTAATGCCCTGTGGGCCATAAATGCATCACCAGACTCTCATAAATGAAACCCCTACTCTCCTAGATATTCTGAGTCTGCAGACTCCAACATTCTTATCTTGAGCTCCAGAAATTAGGAAATTGGAGAAAGCAGCCAGATCTGGCCCAGTAAATTCCAGGAAAGACATGTTTCCATTCTGACCTATTAAGACAGTAGCCATAATGGGCATTGTCTTAGTCCATTTTCTGTTGCTATAACAGAATACCACAGAATGGGCATTTATAAAGAAAGGAGCTTTATTTGGCTCACAGTTCTAGAGTCTGGAAAGTCCAAGAGTGTGGCACCAGCATCTGGTGAGAGTCATCCCATGGCAGAAGGGCAAGTGAGCATGCACGATACAGAGAGAATGGCAGCTGACCTCACCTCTGCAATAACTAGCCCACTCCCATGATAATAGCACTAACCCATTCTTGAGGGCAGAGCTCTCATCACCCAATCACCTTCCAAAGATCCCACCTCAAAACACTACCACAATAGCAATTACATTTCAATTAGTTTTGGTGGGGACATTCAAACCATAGCAGGCAGGTATTTTCTGAGTTCATGTATTAGATAGATGGCCAGCTTCCATAACAGAGTGATTCCAGAGTACAGTGGCTTGACTAAGAGAGATGGTATTTCTCTGTCATGTAATATATCAGCCATTGCAGGTTGGTGGGGTGACTTCTCCACAAGATATTTAGAGGACCCAAGTTCCTTTCATCTTGTTGCTTTGCAGTTCCTTGAAAGCAGGAGTCAGCAAACTATGGCCCCTGGGTCAGCCTTCTGTTTAAATAAAGTTTTATTGGAACACAGCCACACCTATTTGTTTACTGTTTTCAAGCTCTAACAGCAGAATTGACTAATTACAACAGAGACCATATGGCCTACAAGCCTAAATTATTGACTGTGTTGCCTTTTAAGAAGAAGTCGGCCCTGGAGCATTAGGCTCACCTGCATAGTCAAAGCTAGGACATTGGCAAGTCTGCTTATCAGCTGGGGAAAGGGACAAAGGGAAAGTCAGAGCTAGGAGCTTCCTTTTAATCAAATGACATTGTGTCATGCTGGTAAATGTTTAACAATCATCTGTCCCAGGAGGGTGGTGAGAGCCATGATTTGCAGTGTTTGCCAATTTCCATGGTGTAAATACCCCCAGTATGGCTGATTTCAAGTTAGCAATGAGATGTTACTGAACACAGGATGGGGAAGATGCACACAGTTGGCTTTCACAAGCCAGCAAGATCTGGCTTCAGCTCACCACTGGACACAAATGTTACCCATGCCACTTCTACTCACGTTTTGTTGGTGAGAACTTAATCACATGCTGTAGCAGCCACGGAGTCTGGAAAATGTATTCCCTAACTAAGTGACCCTGCACCCAGCCAAAACTCAGTGACACAGGTGATTCTATATTACTATGAAGAAGAAGTGGAGAACAATGGTGGGGATGGTTAAAACTCATTGCCACACATTTCTTTCCCAGGTGATCTTCTTGGCCACAGGAATAAATGTTTGCATGAGATAAGACCAAAAACAGAGAAGCTAATATGCTGGGATAGAGTAAAGGAGAAAAGCTATTACACAGTAAAGAATGGTTCATGAGTACCAGAAGACATGTAATAAACTCAGGGAATGTCCATGCTGGGAGGTACCCAAGAGCTTGATTAGCCTAACATCCCCATTTTACAGACAAGGAAACTAAAGTTGTTAGAAGAAATGTGATTTGTCCAAAGTCACACAGCTAATGGGTGATACAGTCATGATATAACCACATTCATCTGGGCCCTTATGGTGTCTCTGCTCCTGCATTACCCGTTGCTTTCAGAACTTTTCTCAAGGGCTTGGGTGTTCCTCCTTCCTGGCTAAGTCTGGACACGGCTTCAGAATCCCCCTTGACACCATCCTCCAGTCAACCATAGCAGTGAATCAGAGTTGATGCACAAGTTGAACCCTGTCTGCCATCCTTGGTTTAGGTGTTGTTTCAAGGCCACCATGAGATTCCCCAGAGATCCTGAACAGGTGTTGGAGTGTTGACTGCCTGGAGTGTTTCTGCTGCATTTCAGGTGGCTGCCTAGGTCCAGGTCATCTAGATGTTTCTAGTCTATATGAGTATTACACATCCCACTTTTCTCGGTGCCTGTCCATAAACAGCGCCCCAGCCTAACAAAAACAGATTCGTGTGTATGATCTCACTTCATCCTCACCAAAATCTTAACACATATGGACTGTTCTCCCCATTTAATAGATAAGAAAGTGGAAGCATAGCCACAGATGGCATAGTTTGCTGAAGGTAACACAGCAAGGACATGTGCTGTGTCCGCATGCATTTCAACTCCAGCAGTTCCCTGCCGCCCTTCAATGATGTCCTGAGTATCCAGACAAGTGAAATCAGCATTATTGTCTACTGGATACCATCCATCTCTGTTATGCCCACAGAGGAATATGAAAGGCTGGCGACTTGGTCCTTAATCACTATTTTGAGTTAGTGTTGTACTCTCATTTCCCCTGCCCCCACCAGCTACCTTCATTTTCACTTATGTCGTTACCTGTGTACCGAACAGCTCACTTAACTTCCTTTTCCATGACAGCCTTGTGAGGCTGGAGCTGCTTCTGACTCATCTGCTGCTGCATCACCTAATCCAGTGCCTGGTCCGTACTGGAGCCCAATAAATATGCATGTGTGAATTATTATGTGCCAATTAAAAATAATTATAAAGGCCAAAAAAAAAGTCTGTGTGAATGAATGAGTGATGGTATTTCCCTGAGACTCCGAGGTTCTCCAGAGCAGAAATCACATCCTATTGGCCTCTGCGGATCCCCAGTGTGTGGCACACAGTAGGTATTCAGTAATGTTGAATTTTGTGGAGTGGGCTGGGATGGAGTATGGGCATTCACCCACAAACACAGGTCTTACTTGAGCCTGGACTTTGGAATGAGACAGATCTGGGTTGAAATTGAAGTCTAAGAAGCTGAGTGACTTTAGGGCCAGATATGTAACTCCTCTGAGTCTCTGTTTCCTCATCTGTAAAATGGGGACATGAAAGCTTACCTTTTGGGGTTCCTGAGGGTTTAAGCAAGATGCAGTTGTGGGCTGAGGAGTCAGGAGGCCTGGGTTGAGTGCCAGCTCCATCAGCTACAAGCTGTGCGACCTTGAGCAACCAATATGCAACCTCGATGCCACAATTTTTCTTCTGTAAGACGAGCAGAGCAGTCCACGGTTTATGAGGTCATTTTGAAGATTTAAGTGAGCTATTATATGTGAAATACTTAACAAATGAAAAGCTGTCTATAAATGCCAGTCATCATTATGATATTAACTAGAGTGTGTTAGGAAAGCTGTTTGTAAATGTTTACTGTGCCTTTCGTTATTGTTACTATCTTTGCTCTCTTTCAAGACAACTAATCTGACTGCTGGATGGAGCCATAGTGTAACCCAAACCACAATTCCCAGGGTCCCAAGCAGCAGAACGGGGCTGCATCCTCTCATATTTATCCCCACAACAGCCAAACACCTCAGCCTGCACCGTCCAGTGGTGGGCTTCAGGAATCTTCCATGTGAGCAAGGAAAAAGTGACTTTTCCTCTCACGCAGCTCCCCAGGCAGATGGCTGCTGCCTTGGAGAGGAGCCTTGGAAGTTGCTCTGTTGCAGATTGCCAACTGCTGGTGAGACCCAGATGAATGAGAACAGAAACACACGGACAGGGAAGCGAGAAGCCACCGGAGACACGGCAGAGCTCTCACGAGGCCCTGCACGTGACAGGCCACAAGGAGGGCTGGGCTCAGAGGGTCCAGGCCCTAGAACAATTGGAAAAGGCCTTGGCAGCCGGGAAAGACCTGCCCTGGGATTGGAGGACTGTGTGGCTGAAGGATGGTGGTGGGGAGTGTCCAGATGGCCTGATTAAATCCCTGGAGAGAGGACCTGCAATTATAAAATCATAGCAATGAATTACCCATTCCATGTATTAGGCAATTATTATCATCACACACCGTGCTAAGTGGTTCAAAAGTATTATCTCTTTTAAACCTCATTGCAGATGTAGACAGTGAGGACCGTTACCATCGTCCCTGTTTTGCAGAGGGGGAGACTGAGGCTTAGAGAGTTTTTTTCACCTGCCCAAGATGCCTTAGCAAGTAAGTACTAGGATGTGAATTTTGGTCTTAGGCCCCAGCCTCTCCTGCCTCTGTGAGGGCAAAGCTTTGGATTCAGACACCAGACCTTCGCCTCAGTTTCCTTGCTGATAGAATGTGAATAATGATGATGATCTCCTCCCAAGAGAGGATCCACTGAAGTGGTGAAAATTGGCTGTTTAGCACACTGTGTGAAACACAATAAGCATGTAATAAAGGGTGGTGTTTGTATGAGTGATCATGGTTATTGGGGCTGCTTGGGCCTTTCGCGTTACAGGATCTCAGAGTCATAGTATAAGGAATCCCTTTGGAAGCCTGCGCTTCCAAGCCACAGCAGCCCAGTGCTGCGCAGCATCTCACTTAGAACTGGGCCACGCAGAGTGATCAGCAGGTTGGACTATGGAACCAGACTGCTGGGTTCAAATCCTGACTCCTACTCAGCTGTGTGACAATGAGCAGGTTGATTAACCCCTCTGTGCCCATTTTCCTTATCTGTGAAATAAATTTAAAATAATAGTGCCTTCATCATAGGGTTATTATGAGGATTAAACAAGTTCGTATTTATAAAAAGTTTATACTATGCCTGGCAAATAGTAAGTGTTGTGTAAGTATTTGTTAATAAAGCATGTTAAGTAAGATTAGTGTTCCCATTTTACATATGAGAAAACAAAATGAAATTAAAGCCGTGCCAGGTTGCCTGGTGAGTGAGGGTACAGCCAAGGGATGAACCGGGGCAACCTGGCCTCCGAGCCCAGATCCTCGGGGGTGGCCTTAACGGAGTTACACTGGAGTAAAACTCTCAGGGAAGGAGCAGCTGGTTACCTTCTAGCGACAGTGAGGCCAGGATTGGTCCCTGGAATCGGAGAGAAAAAGGAGGGCCACGAGCCTGGTAGGGTAGGCCCACAGCACCCTAAGGGGCTCTGAACTATTCCAGAAACTGCGTTCATCTAGCACTGACTCCCTCCCCACGCTCTACTATCACTTACAAAACCATGCGGGACAGGGTTGGCAGCCTTCCCCGGGGCCAGGGTTTCCCCACTGTGTAAGGTCTACTGTGATTCTGGTGGTGTTTGTTAGACATGATATCTAATTTGAGACCTTAAAAAACACTTGGACTGTAGTCTCTGTGTCTCTGTATTTGTTTCTTCCAAATACAGTATATTCTTTCCAAAGTCTGCACTTTGCTTTGTAATTTATTTAATGATTATCATAGGAGATCTCTGACACTTAATGAGAGCTGTGTACTAAGCGTGGTACTCTGCTAAGCATTATACACAAATTGTCTTATTTCATTCATATCCAAAATCCTGTAAAGAAGGTATGACTAAGTACACTGTACAGGTGAGAAAAGTGAGCAACAAAGTGGTTATGTAACTGGCCCTGAGATCACACAACTGCCAAGTAGCAGATTTTGGATTTGAGATACCAGAGTTTATGCTCATAATTGCTATACTAGCTTTAAAACCTAATAAATGCATAAAGATGTTCAGGACCTCATCAGCTTGCATTTGGCACTCAGAAAGCATCCAGAGATCAGCAGAATGCATTAACTCCCCGCCTCGGTGCCGCTTCCTTCCCAAGAGAGAGAAAGCAACACCATCACTTGCTGTCCTCAGGCCTGCAAGCCTCCTGGAAAACATCTTTCTAAAGTTATGTCCCTGAAGTGGTGGAAGATATTGAGCCTATCTCTTGGGGCTGGGGCACTTGAAAATCAGAGAAATTGACCACCTCGGTAGTTGCCCTCTCACTTAAATTGATCAGGTTTTATACTGCATCATTGAAAGCCTCTTGAAGGGAAAACCATAAAGCTGGTTGCCTTCTAGTGATGCCCCAGGTGACCAGCTGAATAGATTTCTGCATAAATAAGTCAGGCACTCAGGAGGGCACACTTACTTGTCCAGGCCGCGGAGGGACATGTTGGTTTACAGTGGTGGAGATCCTTCAGGAACTTTCTGGAAAGACTGTATGGGGCTCTCAGCCACATTTACAGACATGCTACAGGAACTTTTTTTTTTCTTTTTTGCAGAGTTAAACATTTCCAACAAATCGGGTTGAACAGAAAGTCACAGTTGTCATAGATTTTTATGGAAAATGTTTCTTACCTGCTCTAGTTCACTTGCCTGACTTACCTGGTAAAATTCAGTAACCACAACCATTATTTATTATTTATTTTGGATGACCAAGGGATTATTAATAAACAGATGCCTTCTGGGGCCTCCTTTCAAGAATGAAGACCACACAATGTCAAAGGACACTCTCTTCAGTAAAAGGTTCTGGGGACACTGGATATCCACATGCAGAAGAATGAAATTGAACCCTTATGTCATCCATATACACAAATCAGCTCAAAATGTAAGACCTGAAACTGTAAAACCACTAGAAAATACAGGTGGAAATTTCCATAACATTGGCCTGGGCAATTATTTTTTTGGTGATGACTCCAAAAGCACAGGCAACAACAGCAAAAATAGACAAATGGGATTGCGTCACATTAAAGAGCTTCTGCACAGCAAAGGAAACAATCAACAGGGTGAAGAGACAACTTATGGAATGGGAGAAAATACTTGCAAATCATACATCTGATATGGGGTTAATATCCAAAATACATCAGGAACTCAAACAACTCAATAGCAAGGAAATTATCCAATTAAAAACATGAGTGAGGGCCAGGTGCGGTTGCTCACGTCTGTAATCCCAGCGCTTTGGGAGGCTGAGGCAGGAGGATCATGAGGTCAGGAGATCGAGACCATCCTGGCTAACACAGTGAAACCCCATCTCTACTAAAAATACAAAAAATTAGCCAGGTGTGGTGGCAGGCGCCTGTAGTCCCAGCTACTTGGGAGGCTGAGGCAGGAGAATGGCGTGAACCAGGAAGGCGGAGCTTGCAGTGAGCCGAGATCACGCCACTGCACTCCAGCCTGGGTGATAGAGTGAGACTCTGTCTCAAAAAAAATGAGTGAAGGCCGGGCACAGTGACTCACGCTTGTAATCCTAGCACTTTGGGAGGCCAAAGCAGGCAGATCACTTGAGCTCGAGTTCGAGATCAGCCTGGCCAACATAGAGAAACTCTGTCTCTACTAAAAATATAAAAATTAGCTGGGCTTGCTGGTGTATGCCTGTAATCCCAGCTACTCAGGTGGCTGAGGCATGAGAGTCACTTGAACCCAGGAAGCAGAGGCTGCAGTGAGCTGAGACTGCACTACTGCACTCCAACCTGGACAACAGAGAGAATAAAAATAATGAGCAGAGGTCCTAAACATGTCATTTCTCAAAAGAAGACATACAAATGGCCAACAGGTATATGAAAAAATGCTCAATATTGCTAATCATCAAGGAATGCAAATTAAAACTACAATGAGATATCGCTTCACACCTGTTAGAATGGCGGTTACCCAAAAGATGAAATATAAAAGTGTTGGCAAGGGTGTCAAGAAAAGGAACCCTTGTACACTGTTGGTGGGAATGTAAATTATTACAGCCATTATGGAAAATGGCGTGGAAGTTCCTCAAAAAATTAAAAATAGAACTACTATATGATCCAGGAATCCCATCACTGGCTGTATATCCAAAGGAAATGAAATCAGTACATCAGAGAGATCTCCGCACTCCTATGTTTATTGCAGCACTGTTCACAATTGCCAAAATATGGAATCAACCTGCCTATCAACAGATGAATGGATAAAGAAAATGTTGTATATATGCACAGTGGAATTACTATTCAGTCTTAAAAAAGAAAAAAGAAGGAAATCCTGTCATTTGTGACAAAGTCGATAAACCTGGAGAACGTTATGTTCAATGAAATAAGCCAGGCACAAAAGGACAAACACCACATGATCTCGCCATAAATAAATATGTGAAGTAAGTAATGCATTTGGTAATTAGCCTGATTTGGCCATACCACAGTGTATTCATGTGGTGCATCATAAATACATACCGTGCTTAATGGTTAATTAAAACGTAATTGATTTTTTTAAGAATGAATGGTAGATCATGCATGTCTCACCTATCCATTGGTGCAGTGTGTGTCAGGCACTGATGAGTATACAATAGACAACAAGGTAGATGTGGTCCCGCCCCCTGGAGACTGGCATGCTATTGGAAAAAACAAATATTTTTAAAGTAAATAAAATAGTCACAAACTGTGAAAAATGCTAACAAGGAGACAAACAAAATTGGCCTGGAGAGCCCTGGCTTGGATGGACGTGTCAGAAATGTCCTGCAGAGAGCCAGGGGAAGGACCTTCCAGGGAGAGGGAACCGCAGGAGCTGAGTCCTCTAGGCAGGAAGGCCACTGCCTGCTGAAGGGTCAGAAGAAAGAGGAGAGTCGCTGTTGCAGAGTGAAGGAGGGAGACAAGCCGGGAAGGGGGTGGGGCCCAGAGCCTGTAGAGCTCAGCAGGCCCTGCCCGGAGAGCTGGACTTTATCCTCAGTACACTGGAAGGCAGTGGAAGGTTTTAAGCAGGGGCATAGCATGGTTCTACTGATGTTTTAAGCTCACTCTGACCTTGTGTAAGAGACTGGTTTGGATGGGGAGAATGAAAGCAGGAAGACCAGCTAGGAGGCTGTGGCAGTAACTGGATACCTCAGAGATGGATGCTGTTCTTTGAGACCCAGGTGGGGCAGCCGAGGTGGAGAGAAGTGGATGGATTTGGGATTTCATTAGCAAAACCAACAGCTAATGGAATGGATATGGGCATGAGAAAAGGTTCTGGCCTTACTACCTGGGTGGACAGTGGTGCTGTTTACTGAGATGGGATGACTGAGGGACAAGTTTGGAGGAAGGGGATAGGAGAGTTAATGAAAAGTTCCATTTGGGACCTGCTAAATTTAAGGGTCTGAGAGCCACCCAGAGCTGAGCTCAAGGAGACAGCTATATGTGTGGAGTCATAGGCATGGTGGAGGGAGAGGGCCAGGTCCCACTGAAGAGGGCAGGATGAGGGGTCAGGTCAAAATCTGGCCCACCACTTACCAGCTCTGTGACTTTGACAGTTTTCTTAAAGTTTCCTCATCTGTGGAGTGGGGCTTCCGGCAGCTCCTACCTACATCAGGATTTGTTGTGATGGTTTGAGTTCGTACACAGAAAGAGCTTACATTTCAATAGTGAGAATTCAGTAAATGTCAGCTTCCTGTAATAACAATTATCATCATCTTAGCTACAGTAATTTTCTTGCCATTTGTCTCTTTCTAATTAGAATCAAGTACCTTGATAGCTGGTAAACACTTCTCCTGATGTTCTTGGAATTATTCATTTACGAGTCTGTGAGCTCTGAGAACACAGGGTCTGTGTCTCCCACCTTTGTAGTCCCGTAGTGTGGGGCCCAGCACACTGTAGGTGCCCAGTAATGTTTATCCAGTCATATGGAATGAAGAATGTATATTTTTCATGCAAAAATGCATATTTGATTGAATCCATCAAGCATGAAGAATATCAGAAGGAACTTAGACAAAAAAGAAGAAACTCCAATGGGTGTCTTTCTGTGACAATAATTTACAGCATCTTTGCTCCCAAGAATGGAGCTCTTGCTTTCAGAAAGGAGCCTCTTCCAGAATTGGATGGTGGTCTGTGAGAAAGGTTTTCTCTATAGTGAGTCAAATCTGATACCTCCCTGGGATTTGCACACACACAACCCCAATTGAGGGTCCAGAATTTTCAGTACGGCACATCCAGGCCTGTGCGCACCTCTCCCGGAAGCCTCTATGATGTGTGCTCTGGGACCTTTCTCTCTTACTCTGGCCTGCCTCCCTCTGTCATGTTCATTTTGTCTGAAGCTCCTTCCTTACCCATTTTTCAGGGATTGTTGGTCCCTTGGATGAAGCCCACAGTCGCAGCAAGGGTCCCCCCTCCTCCCCTGGAGATAGATGCTGTGTTTACATTCTGGAAGGATCCATGGTTTCTCCTTGTGTTCTTTCTGGGCCCCTAGTCTCTGCCCTCTCCCAGATAAAAGTCAAGACACCCAGTTATATTTCAGTTTCAGATAAACAATGAATAATGTTTTTAGTATAAGTGTGTCCCATGAAATATTTCTCAAGTATTTTTATTTGCTAAATCTGGTAACCCTAGCTGTAAGAGAGCCACGTTCAAGGCCCCCATGAGCTGGGCCAAGAAGTTCTATGGCTCAGCCACGTTCTGTGCCCTAGAAGCTCAGGTCTCAGATGCTGATGCCATAGACTGAAGCCAGGCCCCGGCCCTCCAGCCAGTCCTCCACCACTACCAGGGTAACCCTCTGTCTTCCCTGGATAGCCTTTCAACAGCGTTTGGGTGTTCTTGACTTTCCCACCTGCCATGAAAAGCCCTTAATCCTGGAGTCCAGATTCTGATCAACTCTGGGCCACTAAGTACCTTTCATTGTCCCTCCCAGGACTCTCCTACAAATAGGCCCTTGGAGGCCTGGCCTGACGCTTAGGTCCTGAGACAGGTGTGCAGAGCAGATCCCCCAGCTCAACACCAGGCTTCTGGCTCCGGTCCTTGGAGTCCATCTGCATCCCAGCAGGTCCCCCTGGTGGCCAGAAGCAAACGCTTCATGTCTAGCATCTAGAGCCAAAGCATCTCCTACCCCTGGGTTCCCATTCTGGGATAGTTTTCAGACCAAGGCTCCTCCGCAGAGATGAGTGATGTGTCAGGAACCCAGGGACAGGCCAGGGCCACACACATCACATTCACTTATTGGGACTCTTTTGGTCATTCACTCCTCAGGTGCTCAGGAGTCTCAGCGCCATAAACCTGGGACAATGGCCCCCTCTCATTCCTCACAAACTTCGCCCTTACTTCCACCACAAAGTGGGTTCATTAGAGGCAGGAACAGAACCAGGAATCTCAAACACCAGGCTCCTCCCCTTAGTTCCCACCCCCTGAGTCAGCAAGCAGGGGGAGCGTGAGGGGGTCTGGGACAGCTCTGACTCCAGCTGACACACCTGCCTCTGGGTAGGGGCGGTGCATATCTGAGAAGCGGGCAGGCACACATGGAGAAGACAGAGTCCACGCCCTCTGCTCCATCCCAGAAGCCACTATGTCAACTCAGCCCCTCATCACTTCACACTTTGGCAGTGGCTTCTGTCCACTCAGCTGGTTCAGTTGGCTCTAGCACGTCTCCCGGCCTCTAGAGTTGGCTCAGGCCCACCCTCCATCCTCTCCTAGGGTTGGCCATCCAACCCTATCACTCCCCTCATGGCTTTTAAGGATAAAGTCTGAAGCCTTAAGGACTACGTCACATGTCCTCTGTGGTCTAGGCCCTGCTTACCTCAGCTTCTGCCTAGAAGTTTATGCCCCAGAAACACTGAAACCTCCGTGGTTACCCTCACACAGCCTGCATGTCTCGACACCATACTTTTGCTCATACTGGTCCTGCTCACAGCTTTTCTGCTCTCTCTTCTCCTATCTCCTGAGTTAAGATACAAGCCAGATGCAGTTGCTCATGCTTGTAATTCCAGCACTTTGAAAGGCCAAGGCAGGAGAATTGCTTGAGGCCAGGAGTTCGAGAGCAGCCTGGGCAACATAACAAGACCCTGTCTTTACAAAAACAAATTTTTGATGAGCTGGGTGTGGTGGTGCATCCCCATAGTCTCAGCTACCGGAGTAACTAAGACGGGAAGATCACTTGAGCCCAGAGGTCTGAGGCTGCAGTGAGCTATGATCGCACCACTGCATTCTAGCCTGGGCGACAGAGCAAGACCCTGCCTCAAAAATTAAAATAAAAAATAAATAAAATAAAAAGACACAGATAGCCCAATGGTCATCTCCCTCAGGAAGCCTTGCTGGATCCCCTAGTCTCTGCCTGGCCACTTCCTTGCACTCCCGCAGCACATGTGTTCTGTAACAGTGCATGCCTCTTACCCCTCAATTCTTGCATTTGCCACATTGAATTATAACAACCCATTCCTGTGTCCTCTCCTTTTCCAGGCAGTGGGGCCCCAAGGGCAGGGATGGTGACATGTTTACCTTTGTGTTTTCAGCACCTAGAACAGAGCTTAGCACAAACAGGTATTCAATAAATGCTTAGTGATTTGATTTAATAATTAATTGATTGATCAGTTCATTGTGAGAAGGAAGTAACATCCTTTATAAGCAGAATTTGTAGCACCTTCTTGATTCCATTGATTCTCCTCCCCACCCTTCCCTAACCTCTTTCTCAATGCTCCGGGCTGGCTGGATGACAACTTCCCATGCACCTTGCCATTTATATTCCCGTTTGATCTTGCCAGTTCTCTGTCTTGCGACTGTTTTGAATGCAGAGAATCCACCCAGTATGTGTTCATTCAGCTCCCATTAACCTCTGTGTCCTTTGCCCTCTCGGGCCCTGGGATGGAGAGGCTCACCAGACAAGGCCCTTGATCTCAGAAGTCCCCAGCCTAGAGCAGGCAGTCAGACAAATAAACAGGCAAATAGTTAGGTCCTGTGATTGCAGGACAGGGGGACGGTAGATGAACAGGCCAGCTCTCCACACAGACCACCTGGGTTCAAATCCTAGCTCCACTGCTTTCACACTGTGTAGCCTTGGACAGGGCCCTTATCTGCGTCTGTTTCCCCATGGGTAAAAGAGAGGTCACAGGATTTACCTCTTGGGCTATGTGGGGATTCAATGAATTAATTCATGCAAAGAGCTTAGCAAGAGTGCCTAGTCCATAGTAAATATTCAATACGTATTAGTCGTTATGTGACTTAGCTCAGTATGCTATGGGAGCACACAAGAGACTAGACAGATTCACAGCAGTCATAAAGGACAAAGGATCAAGAGACATCCGGAGACAATCATTTTAATTGGAGTCTAGGAACAGGCAATTTACATGAAACACAAATGCAGTGTTCCAGGGTACTTCCTGCAGAGTTTGTCCCTGTGCCCCTCTGGGAAGCCGCTGCACCCGCATGATGTCTCTTCCCTTCCTTAGGGCTGACGACTGCTTTTGTGCATCTCGGAAGCTGGATGCAGTGGCCATCGAAGCCAAGTTTAAGCAGGACCTGGGTTTCCGGATGCTGAACTGTGGACGAACAGACTTGGTGAAGCAGGCGGTGTCTCTGCTGGGGCCTGATGGGATCAATACCATGAGTGAACAGGTACAGGGGCCAAGGGTCTGAACGCTCCCCACCTCCTCCATGTGCACCAGCCCTGGCAAGACAGAGACAGCTGGTGAATCCCCACCGCGGGCGTTGGGCAGAGGCTCCCCCTGCTGACGGCTTAGATTGCTTGCCTGCTTGTGTTTTTCTTCAGTTTTTAAAATATCTTAGAAAAATCCTGTGGTTCATCTTTATAGAAGTAGCACATGATCATTGCAGCTGAAATGGAAAAGGGAGGAAAAATAGGCCCATTCCAGAAAGGAAATAATGCCATCACCATGTAACCATCATTTATATTTAGTATCTGTCCTTCAACTCCTTCTTCCAGGGTGGTTAAAATTAGTTCTCTGCTTGTCTGTCTGTTCCTGCACAGGACAAGCCCAGACAGATTTCATCAAAATTTTAGAGTATGTTTAAGATGCACAAAAGTCATTCTGGGGACCCTAGGAGGTGCCTCAGAGATAGGCAGCTATCCCCCCTAACTCCTGAAACTGAGGTACAGTGAGAGATACGTGGGCCCACCAGTCAGGGAGATACCTTGTGTGGTGAACTGTCATGGACAGAGAAAACAAACAGCAGTTATAAATGCAAGTCTCACATGGAAAGTCACAAGAGACAGATGGGGCCGCTTCTCACATGGCAGCTCATGCAGTGAGTTCTAGAGAGGGAATGACAGGGACTATTTATTTAACTACAGCTATAGTAATTTTATGGAGCAACACCAAGGAGCTCTAATACACACAAACACAAACGCAGACATACATGTATATTTATATTCTTTTTAAAACCCCAGTGATTTATTACATCTTGCCTTTTTCAATATTTTATATTAAAGTTCCTTTGCAATATTGTTGAATATTCTTTTTTTTTTTTAAGAGATGAGATCCCACTATGTTGTCCAGGCTGGCCTTGAACTCTTAGGCTCAAGAGATCCTCCTGCCTCAGCCTCCTGAGGAGCTGGGACTACAGGTGTGCACCACCACATCCGGCTTATTTTTATATTTTTTATAGACACAGGGTCTCGCTACACTGCCCAGGCTGGTCTCGAACTCTTGGCCTCAAGGGATCCTCCCACCTTGGCCTCCCAAAATGCTGGGATTACAGGCATGAGCCACTGGGCTCAGTGTCTTTTTTTGTTAATCACTTTTAATGGCTACACAAAATGGTCATTATTATTTATTCATTGACCAGGCCTCAATTGTTGGAAATTTAGGTCGTTTCCAATTATTTTTATTAATAATGCTAAGCTAAATATATTTACACGAGTCTTTGTTCAAATCTGTGATTATTTCATTAGGGAAATTTTTTAAATGCAAATAGTGACTCAAACGCACCCGCTTTTCTTAAGGTTCTCAATCTTAAATTACTTTCCCAGAACTTTTGTTTCCTTTTACACACCCTCCAGCTATATGTGTGTTCACTATTACTGTTCTGCTTATCTTTTGCCTGTTTTTCATTAGAGCTTTACTGTTTTTCTTCTTTATTCAGGAGTGCTGTTTACGTATTAGGGACATAATCCTTTGTTATAATGTGATAAATATGCCTCAATTCTTTGTTTACCTTTTGATTTTGCTTATAATGTTTTCAATTACACATCCTCAATGCTGTAATGATTTTTGTTTGTGATTTCTTCCATTCCTTTTATGCCTAGAAAGAGATCCACAAACCAGTTAGATATCTTTTATGGTTTTAATTTTTGCTGTATATCTCTAATCAAACTAGAAATGATTTTGATGTGTGGCGTGAGAAAAGTCTCTAATTTGGATGTTTTCCCAAATAACCGACTTCGTGACACTGTTGAAAATCCATCCTTTCCTTCTGTTGGTTGTGATGCTTCGTTTACAGAAACAAGGGTCATTGGTGAATCTGGTATTCCTGAAGGCCATTCCTCATTCACTTGCCTTTTGCTTACAAATGACCATGTCAAACCAGATGTCAGTGATGGGCAATGCCACATGCTCAGAGGCACTCAATTTCCCTTGATGCTGACCAGCAGCTTTTATAGAGCAAAGATGATACTTGTTATATTGTGAAAGAGAAAATATCAGATAAACAGTGTTTACCAATGAGGTAGCTTAGGGCTGATATTGCAGAATCAATCTAGAAAGTTCCTAAGAGCTTTAGGTGTTTAGCAAACACCCTTAGGTCTGTTGCACCCTGAGACAGGCAAACGAACGAAAATCCTCCAAGGCAAGGAAAGATAAATGCTGAAAAGGCCGTGGAGGCTACCTCATCGCCTCTATTTTGGTTTCCACATGTGGAGGGTTGTGACCTTACGAGTCGCAGCGCTGCACGTTTATTTTTGTCATGCCAGAGCACAAGCATGGTCTCCGAAACACAAGTAAGAATTTTCATTTGTTATCGTCGACTGACCACGGCCACCTTGTAAACGTTCTCTGTTCTCTGGTTTTTAACTCACCGCAGGGCATGACTCCCCTGATGTATGCCTGCGTCCGTGGGGACGAGGCGATGGTTCAGATGCTGCTGGATGCCGGAGCTGACCTGAATGTGGAGGTGAGGGTGCAGAGGCCTGCAGGGCCCCTCGGCCGGCAGTCCCCAGGGGAAGGCGAGCAAGAAAGGGAGGCTATTTCTCCCAAGAGCTGCCGCTGAGGGTGTACAGTGCAACACATAGATCCTTCCTGTGTCCTTTTAGTTGCTGTGGCCCTGGTGAGACCACCATCCTGAGGCCCCAGCTCAACCAAACCCCAAGGAGCTGCCTGCATGTATGTTATGTTTAAAAACAACCAACATAACTGCAAGGAGCGCTGGCTTTTCCTTGACTCGGCCGTCCCGATTTCCAGAGTTCCCGATTCCCACGGCTGATCCATTTCTTCTAGGATGGGGCAGAAAGAGCACTCCTGAGCCATCAGCCCTCTCTTTCCACTGAACACACAGCAGAGGAGGCACTGACTCAATCCCTACACTGAAGTCTCCCTCCTACAGATCCTCCATGCTCCCCCTCCAAACCCTGTTTGGCTCACCTTGTTGGCTGAGTTGACAGATCTTAAAGCTAATCTCAGAGCTTCCCTGAGACAATGTGGTCTGGTGGAAAGCATGTCCCCCCAAAAACCCTGCCCTCCCTTCCCCCCTGCAACACTGGCCTTAGAATCTGACAGATTTGGGTTCAAGTTCGGATGCCACCACTGCCATGGCGACTTGCTTTTGTGCTTGGGCAAGTACCTTAACCTTTTTTCTCCCAATCTGCAGAATGGGAGAATAATCGCACCCATCTCATATAGTTGTCAGAAGGGATATAGAGAGTAAGTTTGGAACTCAGTTAATATTGGTCCCTCCACCCACACCCCAACCTTGTCATAGGTGAAATACCACCTTTTTACCATGTTCTGTGCTGCCTGAAGACCTGCTCTCCCTGGCGGCAAGATATTGGCAGTATCAGACAGCAAAGAGATTGATGGGCTGAAATCATCATTCAGCAACCCTGGGAAACCTTTTCAGTTCAAAATTAGATGCCCTTGCAGTCTCAGTACTGAGTGTGTGTGTTTTTTTAAATGTGAGTTTTATATTTATCTGAGAAAAGCAGACAATAGACATAGTTTTGGATCCAGAATCATTTTGGATCCTATAACTTTGGAATCTGTGGGGATTTTCCCTCCTGCTGTGAATCCTTAAGCACCATGCAGACCCGCGCAAGGGGTCCTCAGCATTGGGTTCTAGGGCATTCTCGGGTCCTCTCTAGCCCATCCCACGGATCTCAGCTCAGGCCTTCCTCCGGTGGATGCTTAGTGAACCATACTGCTCTGAGTGAAGCAGGCATTGAGGTTACATGACCCCAGGAGTGTTTGGGAGAAAAGCTCCATGTGGGTGCTGCTCTTGCAAGAGCCTAGCCTTCAGCTGCCCTGTCTCTTCTCTCTTGGCCTGCAGTGTTTTGAGGCCCCCATCCTGAAAGCCCAGTCTCAGATTGTTCATTCGTGATGTGTCCTAGAAAAGCTTCATGCCCATATTGCGGTAGCACCAGAGGGTCCTTGTCAACCAGGAAGCCAGCAGAAGAGTGAAATGAGAACAGGGTAGGGCCAGTTGTGATCAGACGGTGAAGTTCCTCCATCAGACGAGTGATGGACTTCCCTGGCTTGAAAGCTGAAAGCAGACCGTCCCTTGCCTGGGGTTTGCCACCACTGAGAATCTCTCTTAAAAGTATGGATGGCATGGTAGTGGCATCTCATGCTCTCTGACATCCTGTAGCTCCCAGAACCACCACCCTCTGTTAGGTAGAAAGAGGAAGGAGACAGGCCAGAAAGCTGGCTCATTGTAATGGCCATTACAGCTTCTCCAAAGCACCTTAGAGGCAATCAGAATCATCCATTATTTCCTTTCAGAGAAGCAAAGGAGTCCTTCTTATGCACAGAGGACGTAAAGTCACTGAGACATTTTCTCACTGCCTTCAAGGGTAAAATCTCCAAAACACGGACTTCCAGTGTCCTGGCTTTGGGGAATTGCTTTGGTCTTTGTTCTTACAAACACAAACAGGACAGATCCACGGCTTTGGTGAGAGGTGTTTGGAGCATCCAGCAGTGGAAAATCCCTGCCCTGTATTGCCAGCTCTGCCCAAGGCATCCTCCAGGATGTCTTTTTGTCCATCTCTAGCCCATATGCCCAGCCACAGATAGGTCAAATTTGCTAGCCTAAGTATTGTGAAGGTCACATTTTGAAAATAACTTCAATTTGTTTATAGGTTGTCAGTACTCCTCATAAATATCCATCCGTCCACCCCGAGACCCGCCATTGGACGGCTCTGACTTTTGCTGTGTTGCATGGACATATTCCTGTAGTTCAGGTATTAACGTATTTCCCTATCCACATCTGACCTTTGATTTTACCTCTTCCATAACACACATCTATACCTCTCCCAGCATGCATATTCTCTAAGACATTCATATTGGTTAACTGCAATTCAATGTAGCATATTCATATCATGTGAATAAAAATATTATATGTAGTGATCTATATGGCCAGGCTTTAACCAATATGAAATGATCACGTATCCACACACAGCCTCACACACAGAGTGACAGACCCATGAAGTTCTTCCTGGTTGCTCTGGGGTGGGGCTTCAGCTGTTTTCATGGATTTGTTCATTTTGCTTGTTGCAACATGAACATGGTTGCTACTGATACCTTAGAACCTTCCCTTAGGTGTGACCCCTGGTGTTTGTGTAGAATCCAGTGGTTTCCAGCCAGTGGGAGGAAGCATCCAAGACACCAAGGGAGTGTTTCCAAAAGACACTTGCTTGGATCCCACTTCTTGAGAATCAGATCCAGGAGGTCTAGAGTAGGGCCTTGGCTATGTGTCTTCTGAAACAGCTCCAAGCACAGTGACGTGTCCTCATTGGAGGTCCTTTGGGCATATAAATGTGTATTGCTTGCACTTTTTCTGGCTGTTGTAGTTGCTGTTCAGTGAACAGCCATACAGTACATTCTAAATCATAAGCTTGATCTTTACTTCATCAGAAAAGAGAGATCAGCATCCGAGTTCATGACCACACCTGGTCCCGTAGTGAGCGCTGAGCTTTGGGCACATCAGGAACTCACCTCCTTTTGTGTGGTCTATGCCTCTTGATTCCATGCAGAGCAGGGACAGCTCTGCAATGCTGGAATTTTGTGGGAATCCTTTGTTGTTTCCTGGGTCATGAGAATCCTTAGAACAGATCCCAAGTCATGTTTCAGGAGGCTGAGAGTGTGACGTGTCACACTGAGAGCTGGCTTCTGCCTATAGAACAGTATGCCCAGTCCACTCCTGGTAGAGGAAACTAAGAAAGAAGGGGTCGGATGGTGGTCTGGTGGACACAGATGTCATTCTTTAACATGCAAGGACATTCTCAACCTTTAAATCAGGAATGGGAACAGTGAGCAGCCAAGCAAAGTCACACAGAAGTCAGGCCACCTCCCTGCCACAGGGCCAGCGATCATGGAGTGCCAAGTAGGTGGCTCCCCCATGGCCGTGCCCTCAGGGAGCCCTAAGTAGGCAGTAAAGATAGCAGATTTTTCCCCCATTTTCCATCAGCAGTGCTGACAGCACATTCACTGTGAATGAGATCCAGCATGAACAGAATCCCTGCCTCTTTAGGAAGCCCAGCTATCTCAGGGAATGCACAGAATGAAGCCATATGAAGCAAAACTTCTGGAAGCTCACTCTGCCACTTTATTAACTGATCTTGCTGGCCAGAAACCTTAGCATTTGCTAAACTGTCCTCAGGGCCATCCAGGTGGGGCCCTGGGGGCCCCCCAAAGTCCTTCAGAACTCTTGAGAGTCTGTGGTTCTACGAGGCTACCCTAGTGCCCTCTGAGGCTTTGTGTAACCAGCCCAAGAGGGGAACCTTCCAGCATTCCTGTGCCAAGGACCTTTAGCCCAGTGCTTCCAGAAATGTTAATGTATGTACACATCCCCTGGAGATCTTGTTAAAATGCAGACTCTCATTCAGTAGACCTGGGTGGGGCCTGAGAGTCAGCATTTCCCACAAGCTCCCAGGTGGTGCCGATGCTGTTGTGCATGGAACACACTCTGAGTAGTCTGGGGTTCTAGCAGCAGTGAGAGGCTCTCAATTCATCCTCCGAGGTACAGTTGCCCTTCAGCCTGTGCACGCGGTCACCGACCCAGAGGGAGGGAAGGAGCGCTGGCATCTCACCGATCCCAGCAGTCTTTCCTGACGCCTGTGCACAGTGTATCTCCTCTCACCGTCTCGATGGCCGCTCTTCCTCCGCAGCTCCTTCTGGATGCTGGGGCCAAGGTGGAAGGCTCGGTGGAGCACGGCGAGGAGAACTACTCGGAAACGCCCCTCCAGCTGGCAGCTGCTGTAGGTAAGAGCTGCCAGTTCTCACCCTGGCCAGGGAGCTCTAGCGCACCCTGGCCCTTGAAGTGCCTGTGACTATATTTTTGCTTTATTCTCTTATAAAACCCCCTTCTCTGGGCTTGCAGGAAATTTTGAGCTGGTTAGTTTGCTGTTGGAGCGTGGTGCCGATCCCCTGATAGGAACCATGTACAGGAATGGAATTTCTACAACCCCCCAGGGTGATATGAACTCTTTCAGCCAGGCTGCAGCCCACGGACACAGGTAGGCTAGGATGGGCCAGAGCCAGAGATCCCGAGTGGTGCTTGTTAAAAATGCAGATTCCCAGGCCTACCCCAGACCCATTGTCTCTCTGGATGTGGGGCCCAGAGGCAGTGTGAGGTGGTCCAGGCCCCGGGCCTGGCCAGAGCGACCCTGCCTGCCAGCTGACAGCCAGCTCCATGCAGTGCACATCCACTCAGAATGCCTTATTTTACCCGCCCCTGGCCAGCTTTAAACTCACGGAGAGACGTCACTGTTGGTTGGTTTTGCTCAGAGCACGTCATGTCAGCTGCTGTGAAGTATAAGAATCCATTTTAAAAATAATAAAACCTTTTGTGTTTGGTGACTTCCCTTCTACATCTCCTTCAGAATTTCCCCCCTGATCATCAGCTTTCATTACACATAACCCCGAGCAAAGCACATTCACTGTGGAGGGAGGGCAGGCTGACGGTGACAAGTGCAGAGTTCTAGAGCCTTCTAGATTTTTGAGGAAATCACTTAGCTCCAAGTTGCCCCAAGGAAACAAGGCCAGTCATGCCCCATCATCTCCTCCATCCTCAAAACGTGACACCCACTGTTAGGCCTCTGAAAGTGCCACCCGTTGTTCTCGTCATCCTCCCACCCAAGTTAGTGGCCCCCTGCTTCCCCAGCCTGCCCTTGCCCTGCCCCGGCAAAGCCACTTCCATCTCTGAGTGTCATCCTCTCTGGGTTTATGATTGACAGGAATGTGTTCCGCAAACTGCTCGCCCAGCCAGAGAAGGAGAAGAGTGATATCCTGTCCCTGGAGGAGATTCTGGCTGAGGGGACTGACCTGGCAGAGACAGCCCCGTCCCCCCTGTGCGCCAGCCGCAACAGCAAGGCCAAACTGAGGGCCCTGAGGGAGGCCATGTATCACAGCGCTGAGCATGGCTACGTGGATGTCACAATTGATATCAGGAGCATAGGTCAGTCTGGGCACCCTCCACCACGGGCACCATGGTGCCGCCAGCTTTAGGTCCACACGCACATGAGCATGCATGCACGCACACACACACATGCAAAACACGCACATGCACACACACACAAGGGGGCCCAGGGAGCCTCCCATTTACCAGTTGAAACACTTCCAGGCCAAGATACCCACACCGTCCCCATAGATAGCAGCGTCCTGCCTGCCCCAAAGACCCGTCCTCAGACCATCTTTCCATGATTCCCAAACACTGGACCCCGGGGCAGGAATTCAAATCACCTGGGGAACTGGTCTGAATACCGATTGCCAGGCCCTACACCCAGAGGCTCTGCTGTCGAGGGTCTGGATGGATAAAGGCTGGAAATCTTTATATTTAACAATCATCCCAGGTGGTTCCCACTGGTTGAGGAATCACTGCCTTTAGAGCAGCCAAGTCCACGAAGCAGCACTGGGCAGTTGTTAGGGTGAGGGCGCCCCTTTCTTACTACAACTCCTCTTGAGCTTCTGAGGGCAAATCCACTCTCAGGAAGGTTGAGCTGGCTCTTCCTTGGGTGAGCTAGCCCAGAGCCATCTCCTCCGTGTGTCTGGGGAACAAGGCTAGCCTAGCCTTCACCAGCCTAGTGGCTTTCGCTCTGGCTTGGAAACAGCCGGACCTAGCCATGGGTCCCTAAACACAAGGTGTGGCAGATTAAGGCAGGCTGAGGGCTGAGGAAAGACTCCTAATGCTGTTCTGGAAACGACCTCTCTCTCCAGGGAAGGTGGGGAGGGGTTAGTATGTGAAACATTTGTGCTATTGCCCTGGGAGCCCATTTTGCATGATTGTGAAGCTCGAGATTCTGAATGGGCTACTTGTTATAAACAGTAGCGAGACTCCTCGTCCGTCTGTGCCTCTGCATGAGAGGGGAGAGGCAAATTACAGCAATCAGCTGCTGGAGAGGCCCCTGTTAAAGGAGGAAGACCTGATGAAGTGCCTGCAGATGGAAATCTTGTTTTGCACAGAGGAGCGGCAGGAATATCCTCCCATGTCTTCTTATTCGGGTGTGAATATCTGTCTTAGCCGGAGCTGTAAATGGTGAAGTCCACCAACGGGTTTCACCAGCTCTAAGCTCTCATCCGAGCATGGATGTGTTCCAGATCCTTGGGCACATCCACTCTTTAATCCTGGGCAAGACTCTTCTCCCCACTGAGCTTCTTTCCCCAGTAAGTAGAGGGGACAGAGCCTATGCGCTCAGAATCCAGAAGTATGGAATATGCATAAGTAGCATGCATAATAATTCCAATATACTACGCGATGATTATATCTTGTGAAATGCAGCCCCTAATAATATGAGTAGCATGCAGAGATGGACACCCATAGTTGAAGGATTATGACCTTTAATTTCAACTTTTGCAGGTCTTTGGGAAAAAGTCTACACTTGTTCTATTCGTTGAAAGTCAATCCCTTGGTCTCGTCATTTAGTAATGTCCTGGGGAAAAGCCAACTTCCAGATAAAAACTCGCCTACTCCTCTGGTTGTTTTCTGCCTTTCCCCTCTCTCTCCCCCTCCCCTGCCACCTTCCCTGGCTCCTCTTTCTGCTCCAGGCGTCCCGTGGACTCTACACACCTGGCTGGAGTCTTTGCGGATCGCCTTCCAGCAGCACCGCAGGCCTCTCATCCAGTGCTTGTTAAAGGAGTTTAAGACCATTCAGGAGGAAGAATACACGGAGGAGCTCGTGACCCAAGGCCTGCCCCTGATGTTTGAGATCCTGAAAGCCAGCAAGGTATGTGGGGTTTGAGGCTGTTGTGGTCATCGGCAGAGAACAAAGCCAGAGGTTCCCAGATCTGAACGGTATTTTAGCCTGGTGTTCCCCTTTGAGTGGGATCACTACGGTCATAGCACCCAGTGGCGAATGTACCCCAGCAGACGAAAGCTACCTGTGCACTCATTTGTGGGGCGGCTGTCTTGCTGAGCATCTGCATGAGCTGAGGCACTTGGGCACATGGGCACATGGACAGCTTAGATACCTTCTAACTCGAGGAACTTGCAGAAGAGCTAGAAAGATGATACCAACATGTGTGCCCCAACAGCATTATGAGACAGTTGATAAGACAGTATTAAATGTGGGGGTGCAGGCTAGGACAGGTGTGGGAGTTCAGGAGGGAGTAATGGGAGGGTGGGCCCCCCTGAGGTGCTGAGACTAGACCATGTCAGGATGGACGATAGAAATCGGTAGGATGAGGGAAATGGGTGCAGCTTTCTGGATAAATAGAACACAGACCCTGCTGAGGTTTCTGGAAAGCCAGGCCCTGGGAGAAGGCTTTTCAGGTTGAGAGGGTCAAATGAACCTAGCTCTGACCTCTTGGGATTTACCCCTGCTGACGCCTATATCCCCAGCAACAGGGAAATGCAGCCTCTTCGTAACAGCAGTCCAGCCTTTCAACTATTACAACATTAATTCTTAAAAATCTCTTTGGGGTTGTTTGGTGATGCTCTCTAGACACTCCAGTCCCCACAGGACCCCAGCACCAGCCCTCTCACCTCTTTGCCCCAGAACAGCCTTTGTGGAACTCTGGGGTCTACCACGGAGCCTGGGAAGTCTCAGTGGAAATTGGCCTCTGAACCAAAGGGCAGTGTGGGTCCCCCTGCCAAACTGGGCTGCGTGACTCTCCATGGGGCGTTAGAGGGGACATAGGGCTGCTTCCTCCACACAGCAGGGACAGCCCTTCCATAAGGAGGCAGCAACACAGCATCTCTGCTTTCGGAGCTCTGGGCCTTGGGTGGAAAGCAAGTCCCATTAGGTGTTCTCATTAGCGCCTGTCCTTAGCCTGGTGTCCCGGGGCCATCTGCAGGCTGGATTTGTGCTTAAGGTCAAGACCCACCAGGACCCCAAATGGGAGCAGGTGCATCAGGCCTAGGATAACAAGCTTCAGCGAGTCCATGAGGAGTAAAACCTGCTGGAAGCATTTCAAAACCAAACTCCCTGCCCGACTTAAAAATAAGTAAATGAATAAAGAGGCTTTCACCTGAAATCACCTAAGAAACTGTCTTAATGAGAAACATGGCTGGGTCTGTTCCCAGCGTCTGGTGTTCAATCATTTTTGAGGTTTTCTTTGTCTGTTTGTTGTTTTCAACTTCTCTTCAGGCTATACTGGGAATTCCAGAATGTATTGAGACATTCTGTTTATTAAGTAAACCTAAACTGTGAGTTCTAAAACTTTACTTTGAAATATGGCATATGTACAGAAAAGTAACCAGCTCATAACTACAAAGCCAAATGAATTTTCATAAGATAGACAAACTGTTCAATCCGCATCCAGACCAAGAAATGGAACATGACTAGCACCCGAGTGGTCCCCTCACGCCCTGCTCTGCTGCTATCCCCCAAAGGGCTGCCACTCTCCCGATGTCTAACACCACACTTTGTTTTGCCTGGAGCCACAGTGTGTTTGACTTGGACAGTTCATTAGATAGGAAATAGTTCTCAGAACCTGAACCCATGATTATAAGAATCTACAGGCTGCAGCGTACAAACTACCCTCTATTCACAGAAGTGGTGGGTGCTCCCATCGTTTAATAGTCAGTCATTTGAAAATCAGGTTGACTGGGTACGGGGGCTCATGCCCATAATCCCAGCACTTTGGCAGGTCGAGGTGGGAGGATCGCTTGAGCCCAGGAGTTCGAGATTAGCCTGGACAACATGATGAAACTCCATCTCTACAAAAAATACAAAAATTAACTGGGCATCATGGTGTCTCAAGAGGAGGGAGGCAGTGAAGGGTGTTTTGCTTTTACAGGGGGTTCAATGGCATCCCCTACTGGTGAAATGTGGCTTTACACATCACATGAACTGACCACGGGCCCGGGGGGAGGTTAAAGAGGAAATCAGTTTCCCCAAGCCTGCACGGTGAAGTCTCACCCATTCCCCAAGCACAGCGGACATTCTTATGGTCAAAAGAAAAACTGGAGAGAGATGATGGCAGAGAAATTCCAAGTTGAGAAGACAGTCTCCTGTTGGACGATAGGGCGGCCATCCATCACATAGCCAGCCAGCATTGTTCCTTTTCCCTGCACTCTAGGATTCCTGTTCAAATGTTTGTCCAAACAAATATCCTTTTTTTTTTTTTTTAAGACAAAATCTCGCTCTGTCGCCCAGACTGGAGTGCAGCAGTATGATCTTGGTTCACTACAACCTCCGCCTCACAGGTTCAAGCCATTCTCGTGTCTCAGCCTCCCAAGTGGCTGGGATTACAGGCATGCACCACCATTCCTGGCTAATTTTTGTATTCTTAGTAGAAACAGGGTTTCACCATGTTGGTCAGGGTGATCTCGAACTCCTGATCTCAAGCAATCCTCCCATCTCAGCCTCCCCAAGTGCTGGGATTACAGGTGTGAGCCACTGCTTCTGGCCAAACATCTTGTTTTATCAGAGTAGTGAATAGATTATTGCCAATAAATCCACTTTATGGTCAATTTATAGAAACAGCTGTCCTGTAAAGTGAGGCATATTCCTGCCACCATTCTTGGTTTGTGCTCACTCAAACCATACTTGAAATCTGACCGCACATCTGCTTCTATGTTCTTGCTTCTAAATTTGAACTTCAAATGAATTCAGCGTCTCCAGACTTCCCCAGGAGCAGAACAATATATGCATTTTTTAAAATACATCTGTTTGAAAAGAGTTCCCAACTTCTTTTTCTTTTTTTTTTTTTTTTTAAGATGGAGTCTTGCTCTGTTGCCCAGGCTGGAGTGCGGTGGTACAATCTCAGCTCACTGCAACCTCTGCCTCCTGGGTTCAGGCAATTCTCCTGCCTCAGCCTCCCAAGTATGCTGGAAACTACAGGCGCGCGCCACCACTCCCAGCTAATTTTTGTATTTTTAGTAGAGACGGGGTTTTACCACATTGGCCGGGATGGCCTCAATGTCTTGACCTCCTGATCTGCCTACCTTGGCCTCCCAAAGTGCTGGGATTTCAGGTGTGAGCCACTGTGTCCGGCCTTTTTTTTTTTTTTTTTTTTTTTTTTTTTGAGACAAAGTCTCACTCTGTTGCCCAGGCTGGAGTGTAGTGGTATGATCTCAGCTCACTGCAACCTTGCAACCTCTGCCTCTCAGGTTCAAGCTATTCTTGTGTCTCAGCCTCCTAAGTAGCTGGGATTACAGGCACCCACCACCATGCCTGGCTACTTTTTGTATTTTTGGTAGAGACAGAGTTTCACCATTTTGACCAGGCTGGTCTCGAACTCCTGACCTCAGGTGACCTACCTGCCTCGGCCTACCAAAGTGCTGGGATTACAGGCATGAGCCACCACATCTGGCCTCTAGCTTGTTTTTCTAACACAAAATTCCTCTAGGCATAATCAAGAGATAATCAGGAGTGCCCACTTGGTTCCAGGCACTACTGTGGTGATGGGACAGACATGTTCTTTATCCTCCTGGAGCTTACTGATAGGGAGCAAGAAAATAAATCAACAAAACAGAGTCAGAGCATGATCAGTGTTTACAAAATGAAATTGGACCATTATGGTCTCTGGGGGTGGGGCTGGTGAGGTCTAACTTAGACAAAATGGTCAGGAAGTTTTCCCTGAGAAAGTGGCATTTGAACTACCACCTAAGTGAGGAAAAGCTTCCAGCCGTGCAGAGATCTGGGGCAAAAGCATAAGAGAACTGCAGGTGATTAGGCTCCTAGTAGGAACATGTTTGTGTGCTCAAAGGAAAAAGTGTAGGAGAGAAAAATCAGATTGCACTGGGCCAGGGAAAGTTTGGGTTTTCTTCTATGTGTAATGAATGGGACACGACAAGAGAGGTCTTAGATTGGGGCAAAGTGTGATCTGTGGGGGTTTTTTAAAATTTTTTTTAAGTTTTTAAGATTTTCATTTTGTGATGAAAAACTCAAAACTTAAAGTGTTTCTGTTTTTAAACTTGTTATTTTAAGATAATTATAGATTCATGCAGTTGTAAAAAGTGATACAGAGAGATTCCTGTGTACCATTTACACAGGGGGATCTGAGTTTCTCCCAACAGCAATATAAACTATGGTAAAATATCACAACCAACATAGTGACATGATTGTCAACAAGCAGAAAATTCCCATCACCACAAGGATTCCTCATGTTGCCCTTTTAGAACCACACCCACTTCCATCCTGCCTCCACCCGTCAGCCCCTACCTAGCCTCCATTTCTCTAATTTTGTCCTTTAAAGAATGTGATTTAAATGGAATCATACAGTATGTAATTTTGGAGATTGGACTTTTGGCACTTATCATAATTCTCTGAAGATCATCCAGGATGTTGCATGTATCCACAGCTTGTTCCTTTTCATTGCTACGTAGTATTCCATGGAATAGATGTACCCCAGTTTGCTTAAGCACGCAACTGTTGAAGGACATCTGAGTTGTTTCCAGTTTTAGGCTATCACAAGTAAAGCTGTTACAAACATTTATGCACAGGTTTTTGTGTGAATCTATCTTCATTTCTCTGGTATAAATGCCTAGGAGTACAACTGCTTGGTTTTACGGTAGTTGCATGTTTGGTTTTTAAATAAACTGCCAAACTGTTTTCAAAGTGACTGTACCCTTTTACATTCCCACTGGAAAAGACTGAGTAATTCAGTTTCTCCATATCCTCACTGTTTGGTGTTGTCACTATTTTTCATTTTAGCCATTCCAATAGGTATGTAGTGATATCTCATTGTAGTTTTAATTTGCATTTCCCTAAATGTCTAATGATGTTGAATATATTTTCATGTGCTTGTCCACCATCTGTATATTCTCTTCAAGTGAAATGTCTCTTTGTGTCTTAAGCTTAAGCTTGTATTCTAAATGTTTGCATTTCTACTGTTGAATTTTGATTGTTCTTTATGTATAGTAGATACTAGTCCTTTGTCAGATATGCGGTTTGCAAATATTTTCTCCAACTCTGTAGCTTGTCTTTTCATCCTGCTATCTTGATGCTGGCATTGATTTGTTTTTATTCATTCACTTGGAGATCTTCTTGGTCCATGGTATTATGAGTGGTCTTTGATTGAAATCTGGATGTTTTCTGAGGTTCTTGATCTTATTTAGACCTTCTGCTTTAGTTGACCTTCTCTGACACTGTTCTGACAGGGGAAGAGTGGTTGTCACCTCATTATTGCCAGGTGCATGCAGAAATCCAGGTTCCCCTACTTGGCCTCTGTTGGTACCCAAGTTAGGGGCTAGTTATTCGGGGTAGGTGGGAGCAGGTAAGTGTTCTGGCCCCCACGTGGTCTTCTCTGACATGTGGTGGGGGTGGCCCCATGACTACTGGGCAGTGGTGAGAGTCTGACTCTCCAGTGGTGTCCTGTGACACCACCCCAGCAGGGAGTGGGAGAGATGCCTCATTACTGCTGGGTGAGAGGGGAACACAGGCTCCCTGAGTCTCCACTGACACCTGGGTGTCAGGGGGTTGGGCCAAAGCTCTTTACTGGCTGGTGGGGATAAAGGTCCTGGCTCCCTGCTTGACCTTCAATGACACCATCTCGGTGGAGTTTCAGGGGTGCTCTGTTGCAGCCTGGCAAGGGTAGAAGTCTAGGCTTCCCACTTGACTTTTGCTGGCAAGGTGAGTCCACAGGTTTTCTGTGCTGTTTGGCTGGAGTAGAGCAGCTATTGTCTAAAAGTTTTCTGCCTTCTAGGCTATCCCTTTAGTGGTCCTTTGGCTACAGAGAACAGGCTTTTGTTGTGGTTTTTTCCCCGTCTATGCCATCAGTTGCAGCTTCTTCAATGTCAAGTATGGGATGATAAGGCAAAAAGGAAGTCCAGTGAAACCACCACTGTGCTGCTCCTCCAGTCCTAAGCTCCCTAGGTTGTCTGCCATCTTCTCTCTACCTTTTAAAGTCTTCTTATGTTTCTTTTATATATAATGTCCAGGGTTTTTAGTTGCACTTTGCAAAAGGATTAGGGAAAAGTAGGTCTATTACATCTTCCTGAAGCAGAAGTAATCATGTGTTTTTAAAAGATCAATCTGACCGCTGTGTACTATTGTCATCATCTTTTTTTTTTTTTTTTTTTTTTTTGAGACGGAGTCTCCCTCTGTCGCCCAGGCTAGAGTGCAGTGGCATGATCTCGGCTCACTGCAAGCTCTGCCTCCCAAGTTCACACCATTCTCCTGCCTCAGCCTCCTGAGTAGCAGGGACTACAGGTCCCCACCACCATGCCCGGCTGATTTTTTGTTGTATTTTTAGTAGAGATGGGGTTTCACTGTGTTAGCCAGGATGGTCTTGATCTCCTGATCTTGTGATCTGCCTGCCTCGGCCTCCCAAAGTGCTAGGTTTTATTGTCATCTTCTTAACCCATCTGGGATCTCAGGCACCCTCAAAGAAGTGAGTCTGTTTGCATAGCCCCCAGTTGGACAGTGACTGTCCATGTCACCAAAAGCAAAAACATCCATGTAAGCAGAAAAAATAATAGTAAAGGGGATCCATAAAGCCTCTAAGGAATGGTCCAATCTCTTTGTGCCTCTACCTCTCTAATAATTAACCATGAACAAAATGACAACTACCAAATAGACATAGGATCAGATCCCAAAAGTATCAAACAGCTCAAGAAGTCATCTGATTTGGGAGGCCAAGACAGGTGGATCACTTGAGTCCAGGAGTTTGAGAAGAGCCTGGGCAACATCACAAGACCCCATCTCAAAAAAAAAAAAAAAAAAAAAAAAAAAAAAAAGGCCAGGCACAGTGGCTCACTCCTGTAATCCCAGCACTTGGGAGGCAGAGGCAGGTGGATCACGAGGTCAGGAGATCAAGACCATCCTGGCTAACATGGTGAAACCCCATCTCTACTAAAAAATACAAAAAAAAAAAAAAGCCAGGCGTGGTGGTGGGCACCTGTAGTCCCAGCTACTTGGGAGGCTGAGGCAGGAGAATGGTGTGAACCCAGGAGGTGGAACTTGCAGTGAGCCAAGATCGCGCCACTGCACTCCAGCCTGGGTGACACAGCGAGACTCCGTCTCAAAAACAAACAAACAAACAAAAATTAATTATAAAAAAGAAAGTCAACTGAGACATTCCCAGTTCTACACAAAACTACAGTCCAACCGTCTAAGAGAGGAAAGTCACAGTGTGTACTCAAAACCTTTTAAAATAAGATTTAGTAAAACAGTTTGCTAAAAATTCTTAATTTGTTGACCCCAGGGACAAGTTTGTGTTTAGCAACTGATTGGGCCTGTCTTTCTCACCTCCTTGTTTCATTTCTTCACTCCCTCCCCTCTCCTCACTCAGTTCTTCACCATCCCTCTGGCCTCCCTTTTCTTTATGGTCAGGACCTGTGCTTAGGAAGTGGCCAGCCCCAGGCACTCAAGCCTGGACACGGATCTAATGGAATTGATCACTGTACCAGGTGCCATTCTAGGCACTTTCTACTCATCAGCTCCTGGGAAGCAGATAGTTGTATTTTCATTCCTATGTTAGTGATGATGGCCCAAGAGTGGGTCATCCTGCAGAGCCAGGATCCTGACCCAGACACAAAACCCATGCTTTTAACTGTGAGGTCACCCTATCACTCGGCTCCCTTTCAGGGTTTTCCCTGCAGTGCACATCTCACTGTGGAATGACAGCTTCATCCCCTTTAAGGGCAGAAGCAGACATGGCCTGCAGCCATGGTGACTTCTTTTGGTGGGAAGATGGTCCCAAGTCAGGTGCAGTCATGGGCCCCTAGCATCTGCATTGGGAGGAACCTTGGAAATCATCTAGCCCAGTGATTTTCCCAGCCCAGTCATCTGAATCCTGCTGTCAGAATCTTTTCCAGACCTGGAAAAAGTACTACTTAAAGAAAGCATGAAGCATGCATACCATCGATGCAATTTATTATTTACTTGATCTTTTTCTTAAATGTGTTTGAAACATATTACTACCGTAAGTAGATACTCTACATCACTTGCCATGAGTGGAAGGGACATATCAAAGTAGATGTGTGACTGCACAATAGCAGTAAGATGAGTGCTGCACTCAGGGCCTGAGGATCTTGCTGGGATCCTTCTGGGGCTGGTAGCCCACCCTCCACCTGCCTCCACCTTTCCAGGTGTGCTCACCCCTCACAATGCAGCCTAGCCTGCTCCACAAGGGAGCTATCTGTAGAGGTAGGTCTTTTTTTTGGGGGGGGAGGGGTGGGGGGAGGCAGAGTTTTGCTCTTGTCACTCAGGCTGGAGTGCAGTGGGGCAATCTCGACTCACTACAACCTCTGCCTTCCAGGTTCAAGAGATTCTCATGTCTCAGCCTCCCGAGTAGCTGAGATTAACAGGCGCCTGCCATAATGCCTGGATAATTTTTTGTATTTTTAGTAGAGACGGGGTCTCACCATGTTGGTCAGGCTGGTCTTGAACTCCTGACCTCAGGTGATCCACCCGCCTCAGCCTCCTCAAGTGCTGAGATTATAGGTGCAAGCCACCGCACCCAGCCAAAGTGAGTTCCTTGATGTGGATTGAGACAGAGAGCTTGCTGTCAGTGTCCCCAAAAGTAACAGTAATTCTTCTTTCTCTTGATTCTGAGACACAGCTTTTTTCACAATTGAGCATTTCTCCATTTGAAACGGGTCTTAAGATGGATGGCCGAGCGCAGTGGCTCATGCCTGTAATCCCAGCACTTTGGGAGGCCGAGGTGGGCGGATCATGAGGTCAGGAGATCGAGACCATCCTGGCTAACACAGTGAAACCCCGTCTCTACTAAAAATGCAAAAAATTAGCTGGGCATGGCGGTGGGCGCCTGTAGTCCCAGCTACTCGGGAGGCTGAGGCAGGAGAATGGCGTGAACCCGGGAGGTGGAGCTTGCAGTGAGCCGAGATCGCGCCACTGCACTCCAGCCTGGGTGACTGAGCCAGACTCCGTCTCAAAAAAAAAAAAAAAAGATGGATGTGTACGTTTAATAAGGAGGGCTTTTTTTTTTCTTTTCTTAAAATCTGCCATGAATTTTATGACATCTTAAAAAAAGGAATGAGGTTCAACTATGGTAAATTGCTGTTTAGGGATTAAAAACGATCAAATAGCGGCACTTTATTTTGGTTCAACCTAACAGCATATGGTGATACGTTATCTTTTAGCCCTCATAGCAACCTCATCAAGCAAGTATTTTTAATCCTCTTTGGAAAAGAACACCAAGGCCCAGAGAAGCTGAGTAACTTTCCCAAGGTCACAGAGCTAGTGAGTGAAGGGTCAGGACTGGGACCCACGCCATCTCATCCCATTGTTTATATTTTTACCAACACATAGAATTCCAGCCTGAGCCACCTATAAAGGACCTTTGGGATTAATCTTAGTGCTCCTTTCCGAAGAAAAGAAAGTGTTTCCACATCTTTTTAGGAGAAGAATGGAGTCAAAGGAGAAGAGGAAAGATGTCACCCCCCAAATCCACAGGACTCCATCTCAGGAGAGTTTCCTGGCAACTATGCTATTAGGAATTTTGCAAGGTCGGTCATGGTGGCTCATGTCTGTAATCCCAGCACTTTGAGAGACTGAGGCAGGAGGATCTCTTGAGCCCAGGAGTTCAAGACCAGCCTGGGCAACATACTGAGACCTCGTCTACACACACACACTAACACACGCACAATTAGCTGGGCATAGTGGCGCACACTTGTAGTCTCAGCTCCCTGGGAGGCTGAAGTGGGAAGATCACTTGAGTCCAGGAGGTCAAGGTTGCAATGAGCTGCGGTTGCACCACTGCACTCCAGCCTGGACAACAGGGAGAGACCCTGTCTCAAAAAAAAAAAAAAAAAGAAAAAGAATTTTGCTTCACTCTCCTTTAGTTCTTTTATATGGCCACACAGTTCTGAGTCCAGAGGACCTGAATTTACTCCATCTGCACATCTAGAATTTCCCGTGAGAGACTTGAATGGCAGGTATACCCAGCGGCATGCCAATAACATGCACTAACCAGGGACTGTGTCCTCAGGCCTGGCCTCACCCCCACCCACCCATCCTCCCGGACTCGTCCCGGCCTCCCAGGTCAGACTCGGCACGTGAAGACCAACTGGCCTACTGCCCTGAGACTGCAGCCAGTCATCCCTTTGGCCTAAAGCACTGTGCTTAAATGTGCTGCTCAGAGAATGCAGGCATCTGTCCCAGCACAACCACCACCCATTCCCACCTCCAGAATGGAATGAGCCTCAAGTTTGGTTGCTTCCATTCTGTTGTCTTTGGGTTTTGGTCCAGGACTTACCAAACCCATCGGATAACCCAGCTTTTCATCCCAGTCTGACCCCCCTGACCCATGGATCTCATCCCCTGACAGCAGTCACCTGATAGGAATGACGCCACCCCTTACCCTCAGAGGGCTGTCCTGGAGTTCACAATCGTTTTGGGTCCCAGGTAATCAGGACAAATGACACTGGTGCTCCACTGCCTGGAGGAGGAGCACTGGGAAGGGCACAGGGCAGACACCTCCACAAACATGAACAGATTCAAGGATGCAGCAGGGAGTTTTCTCTTAGGATTCTGTTCCTTGAAAAAGAAGTGGCTAGAAAGCAGTGAGAAAGCCTCGCAAAAGGCAGCATCTTTGGTGCCAACACTTGGCATAGCCCCCTAATCCTCTGCACAATGTCCAACTCCTGGGGACCAGCCAGTGCTTGGTATTTAGTAGACGCTCAATAAATATTTGGAGAATGAATGAATGAATGAATGAATGAATGAATGAATGAATGAATGAATATATAGCTTAGTGCATGGGGAAACATTCCCTAAACCTCTGGGGAATGACTGGATAAAGTATAGGGAGCCCCCTGATGTCCAGTTTAAGCTTCCACTCTCCCTCTTTCCTTTGCTCTCCTGAACTTCTAGTGCTTTCATTATAATCATATTTCCATGGTGGGAAGTTTTTTTTAATTTATTTTTAGAGGTGGGGTTTTGCCATGTTGCCTAGGCTGGCCTCAAACTCCTGGTCTCAAGCCATCCTCCCACCTCAACCTCCCGAATAGCTGGGACCACAGTTATGCACCACCAGGCCCAGCCAATTTTTTAAAAAAATAATTTAAAGACAGGGTCTCGCAATGTTGCCTAGGCTGGCCTGGAGCTCCTGGGCTCAAGCAATCCTTGGCCTCCCAAGCAGCTGGGACTATAGGCATGCACCACCACACAAGGTTTTTAAAATAGATTTTATTGTTTTAGGCCCAGTTTTAGATCTACAGAAAAATTGAGAAGATAGTACAGAGAGTTCCCATATACCCCTTCACTCACTTTTCCCTATGATTAATAGGCTATATTACTAGATACCTTTGTTATAAATAATGAACCAATATTGATACATTATCATGAGCTAAAATCCATACCTTATTCAGAGTTCCTTAGGTTTTTTTGTTTTAGATTCACGGGGTTTATGTATGGGTTTGTTACATGGATATACCACATGATGCTGAGGTTTGGGCTTCAATTGAATCCGTCACCCAAATAGTGAACATAGGGCCCAATGGGTAGCTTTTCAGCCCTTGCCTCCTTCCCTCTCTCTCTCCCCACTTTTTTGGAGTCCCCAGTGTCTCTTGTTCCCAACTTTATATCCATGTGTACACAGTTATTAGCTCCCACTTACACGTGAGAACATGGGGTATTTGGTTTTCTGTTTCTACTTTCATTCACTTAGGATAATAGCCTCCAGCTGCATCCATGTTACAGCAAAGGACATGATTTCATTCATTTTCATGGCTGCATAGTAGTCCATGGTGTATATGTAGCACGTTTTCTTTATCCAGTGCACCACTGATGGGCACCTTTGTTGATTCCATGTCTTTGCTATTGTGAATAGTGCTGCAATGAACATGTGAGTGCAGGTGTCTTTTGGGTAGAATGATTTATTTTCCTTTGGGTATATGCCCAGTAATGGGATTACTGGGTCGAATGGTAACTCTATTTGTAGTTCTTTGAGAAATAGCCAGAGTTCCTTAGTTTGTACCTGGTGTCTTATTCTGCTACTGGATCCCATCCAGAATACCACATTACACTTCATCGTCATTTCTCTTAGGCTCCACTTGATGGAGGCGGTTCCTCGGACTTTCCTTGTTTGGGGTGACCTTGAAAGTTTTGAGGAGTACTGGTCAAACATTGTGTAGGCTGCCCCTCTAGTGGAATATGCCTGACGTTTTTCTCATGATTAGACTGGGGTTATGGATTTTTCAGAGGGAAACCCCAGAGAGAAAGACATCTTATCAAGGGCACATTCCATCAAGGTGAGTTATCACTATTGTTGTTGACCTGGGCCACCTGGCTGAGGCAGTGTTTGTCAAGTTTCTCTACTGTAATCTTCCTCTCTTCCCCTCTTTCCATACTGTCCTCTTTGGAATGCAGTGAGCATGCAATGCCCTCAACTAAAAAGTGGGGAGTTGCACCTCCCCCTGACCATTGTTACGTATTTGAAGATTGTCCATTCGGAACAAGTATGGTCAGCCCTTATATTTCCGTTCTCAGGTGATACAGTACACATTAAAGTTAGAAAGAGAGGTCAACTGTGAGTTCCAGCGGAGGAGGGGTCTTGCCTTGCCTGCTTCTGCGGCCCCAAAAGAGTGCCTTTCACACTGCAGGACACCTCTTCCATGTTTAATCAATACCTCCTGAATCGAATCAAACCACCACCACTGTCTGCCAAAAAAGAAAAACGTGCAGAAGAGTCTACAGACTGTACAGGCCTCTCTGAAGGGCACAAGAGTCCAGGAAACAGGTTTTATTACTTCACTCAGAGTTAATTAGATGGGAGCTGATTCACCAGCAAGATGCATGAGACACACCCTGGTGTAGACGAGTGAGACTTATCCCTAACATTCATAATACAGTCTGTACAAAGCATTTTTGCAGATAACAAGTCTTATCTTTTTTATGATCAGCCAGTACTTATCAAATGTCCACCATGTGTCTGGCACTCTGGGTTACAGAGGTGATGAAATATAGTTCAATAGATGTAAACTTTAGATGAGATGTGTTAGTTTTCTATTGCTGCAGTAACAAATGACCATAATTTAGAGGTGTAAGGCAACACCTATTTATTATCTCATAGTTTCTCTGGGTTGGAAATCTGGGTGCAGTGTGACCCAGCTCAGTTCTCTGCCTAGGATCTCAAGGGCAAAATCAAGGAGTCAGCAGAATTGTGTTCCTTTCTGGGGGCTTTGGGGAAGAATTGCTTCCAAGCTCATTCAGATGTTTTGGGTGGAATTCAGTTCCTTGTGGCTGTAGGACTGAGATCCCACTTCCTTGCTGACTGTTGGTGTCACACTTAACTCCTAGTGTGGTTACCTAAGTCCCCTCACAAGCTTGCCATGTGGCCCCTCCATCTTCAAGCCAGCAACAGAGCATCAAGTCCTTCTCAGACTGGGATCTCTGTCATCTTGTTCTCCCCTCTCCCTTCTGAAGTCCTTCTCTGCCTCTACTTTTAAGGGCTCATGTGATTACTTTGAGCTCACCCAGATAATCCAGGATAATCTATTTGAAGGTTGACTCATGAGGAACTGCTATGCTCTTGAATGTTTGTCCCCCCAGAATTTAAATGTTGAAGTCCTAACCCCCAAGGTGATGATATTAGGAAGTGGTGTATTTGGGAGGTGAGTAGGTCCACAAAAGAGACCCCGGAGGGGCCTCAGCACTCCTTCTACCATGTGAGGACATAGCTAGAAGGCACCATCTATGAGAAAGTGGGCCCTCACCAAACACCGAGTCTTCTGGCACCTTGATCTTAGACTTCCCAGCCTCCAGAACTGTGAGAAATAAATTTCTGCACTTTATAAGCCACCCAGTTTAGAGTATTTTGTTAGCAGCCCTAATGGACTAAAGCACTAACCTTGATTACTCCTGCAAAGTTGCTTTTGCCATGTAAAGTAATGTGTTCACAATCCCAGTCCCAGGGGTTATTAGGGCATGCAGTCTTCTAGAAAGCCATAATTCTTCTTACCACACAGTGCTTCTCAAGCATGAATGTGCATGGGAGTCAGCTGCAGAGTGTGTTAAAAATGCAGATTCTGATTCAGTGGGCCTGAATGAGAGTGTCTATTTCCTACAGGATCCCAGAGGATGCTGCTGCTCGTGGTCTATGGAGTACGTTTTGGGTGGCAGGGCTTTAGGCCAGAGGAAACAAATTTATAGCCCACAGCCCAGGTCAGACCCATGAGAGAATTTCAGTGCATGGAACCTGTGGTTCTCAAACTTAAGGGAATGTCAGTATCACCAGAAAATGTGTTAATATGCAGATTCCTGGACCTCACTCCCAGGGTTTTTAAGTCAGAAGGTCTGGGGCAAGGCCCAAGAATTTGCATTTCTAATAAGCTCCCAGGTGATGCTGGTCCAGGGACCACACTTCGAGAAGAACTGCATTAAGCCCATTGGTAGCCAGTTATTTTTAGGAGTATTAAGTGAGGGGAGCACTGAATGCCCTCTGGTTATAAAGCCTCATCTTTGAAAGTTGAGTCTCTTTGTCCTTCAAGTATGATTATGCCCCTGTAAATCACATCTGAGGTGACACTGTTCCTTCTGTGATCTACCTACTTTAATTGAAGGGTTTGGATTATCTTTTATATGCCAAGCTGTATGCTTCTGCCTTGGGAACACAATGAAGTGGGTAGATTTAAGAACAGCTTGAACCACTCACATCACTAGTGGCCCCAAACCCATCTTTTAAAATTCAAAAGAATATTTATTGTTTTTATTACAAAAGCAATGCTTGTTTGTTGTAGAAAATATAAGTAAAAGAAAAAACATCCTCATCTCACCCAAAGGTAACTACTCTATTTTTTTTAGATCTTTTTCTATACATATCTGTCAATCCAAATATATTTGTAGAGGGTTTTATTTCCAAAAGACCTGGTACAAACTGTGTTGTAACCTACTTTTCTTCCTTAATCTATTGTAAATATTTTTCAATGTGACCCCTTTGAGCCCCTAGTTTCAACACCCTTTCTCCAATAAATAGAAACAAAATGCTGTGTTTCATTTTTCCTCCTATACACCTGCAGCTGGAGGGAGATTAATGAAAGGAAATGGCTGCAAAGTGGGAAGAGATCAATGCACGATGAGGGTCAAGGAGAAGCAGGCTCCCATGTCCCCAGCAGTGAAGGGCAGCTGTAGTTTGGGGTTGCGGAACCAGCTCCTTCCCACCTTTTGTTTGGAGCCAATGATTCAGCTGAGCACTTCTGGGTCCGGAAATGCCTCAGCACCAGAATCAAGTTCACACGAAAGCTGAATCAGGAGAATTTGTCTCGTTAATGGAGAGCACAGCCACAGGATCAAAAGGGCTAATTTCAGGATAATTCTCCTGAAATCCTGCTAATTTCAGGAGAATTCATTGCTTCCAGAATTTTAGAGTACTGGTAAAGGTGGCTTTGGGGTAAAACCTTACTTTCCTTTCTCTATGAACTACAAAAACCTGCTTTCCAGTGGGTAGCGAATCATGAGGGCCAGAGAAAAGAATTTAATTGCAAATTTCTTAAGCTTCACCAGTGAACCCACTAGAAATAGACAGTGGACAAAACAGAGCAAGTAAATCCAGGACTCGTGAGTGCAAACGGCTTGTGTGCTACCCCAGAGGATTTCTCCTGTGGCGTGCAGTAAATGTGTGAGCTCTAATCACCTGGAGGGATGCATTCCTGGGGCACAGCTTGGCTGAGGCTGGCCACAGCCCCCAGTATCATGACCTCCTGTTTCTTTTCTGCAGAACGAAGTGATCAGCCAGCAGCTGTGCGTCATCTTCACACACTGCTACGGGCCCTACCCCATCCCCAAGCTCACGGAGATCAAACGGAAACAGACCTCACGCTTGGGTGAGTGGTTCCCCCGGGCCTGTGTTGGCTGCTGCTTTGTGATTTAAGGATAGGGAGCCAAAGAATGCCATAAAAAAGGAGGGAGGGGGTTCAAGGGCAAACAAGGTCGGTTCAGGATTCAGGCCAGGGGAAATCAGAATTTCTCCTTTATTGTGTGATGACACTGGAGAACATACCTTGGGAATGTGGACAAGGAGATTTGCCAACTAAAGGGACTTTCTCCCCTAGACACAGACAGTGGGGGCTGCGGAAGACCTCCTGATTCCATACACATCCGCTGCACAGGTGGCTCCTGAAAGAAGGCCACACTGCACATGGCAGCTCTGTCCCCCAAACTCCCCCCTCTAAAAGTCCTTCTTCCTCACTAAGAAGGAATGAGCGGGAGACAGTGAGGAGCCAGGGCTGTTCCTCTAGTGGAGATCCTTCTACAGGGAAATAAGAGAAAAGGAGAACAAAGCCCCACAACACACACACACCCCCATAAAAATATGAGGGGACATACCTGAGCTGCAGAGGCTGGATGCTCAGAAGTCCCATGACAGTATCAATAACCTCTTCTTCTGGGAGGCGTTCACTGTGCCGGCTCCAGCCACGCACTTGACCTACCCTATCTCAAGTCATCTTCAGGCCACCCCAAGAGGCAGGCACTGTGACTCATCCTACATTATGGCTGCAATATCAGTACGGGGTGAAGCTGGAACTTGAACCCAGGTGTGCCCAGAAGCCGTAATTTTGTCATTCTGCAGTCCCAGCTTCTGAGATTTTTCAGAAGAAACCTTTCCATCAGGCACGAGGTTCTTTCAGAGGATCCTGGGGCTGTTGCAACCGGGTTGATCAGCCTACAGAAAGGAGAAGGAATATCAGGCTGCTTTGAGGCCTGAAACATGAGCCTTCTGATGGAAGAGACTGTCTGCCTGCTGCCTGGAGAGTTATAAAATATTAAAGATAAAGGATTCCTTTTCCTTAGATAGGTTGGGGACCTTTCCTACTTCCTGTTTCCCTTTCCTAATAAAGTTGAAGGGCATCTGAGTAATAGAAGACTGAAATTTCTACTCTTTAGCAAAATTTGAAAGGGATGAGCTAGTTTAGATTAATTAAAAGGCTGAATTCATGGGACTATTTTAAAGTTATTTTTGTTCCCATCTTGAATAACTTGTTAATTTAAATGAGACACAACTTTTTGCTGAAATGGAAAATTTTAGCAGCTGAGTCAAAGGCTGTCTATCTTTCTGACCACGTGTAGGGAAAACTGGGATGTGCCCAAGTCACAAGTACTTCTCCCTTATAGGAAATAGGTATTAATTAAAATGTTATCAGGGCAATACGTTATGAAGACCAGTCAAGTTAGCAAACGTTAGAGAGTGAGGGGTACATTCCCAGGACACAGCAACAATCTCTGATGTCTCGGTGCCTCATAAGACACCATCCTTAGAGCAAACTTTTGCCAGGTCAGTTTCAGTGGCATAAAATCTGCTTTCCCTTAGCTACAGGTTGGGAGGGAACATTTTCTCCTCCTGAATTTGCTGAAGTTTCTTTCACTAGCAGTTAAAAGTTTCTGATTTTGGGCCGGACATGGTGGCTCATGCCTGTAATCCCAGTACTTTGGGAGGCCGAGGCAGGCAGATCAAATACCATCAACATCCATTGAGCATCTACTATAATGGTCACGTTTATTGAGGGATACTCATGTGTCAGCCATTTTGCTAAGTGCGCTCCATAAATTCATTCATTTATTCCTCACTACTCTTAAGGTCAGGAGTTCAAGACCAGCCTTGCCAACATGGTGAAACCATGTCTCTACTAAAAATACAAAAAATTACCGGGGCGCAGTGGCACATGCCTATAGTCCCAGCTACTCAGGGGGCTGAGGCAGGAGAATCACTTGAACCTGGGAGGTGGAAGTTGCAGTGAGCCAAGATTATGCCACTGCACTCCAGCCTGGGCAACAGAGTGAGACTCCATCTCAAAAAAATTTTTTTTAAAAATTTAAGTTCCTGGTTTTCAGCCCAAGCATTAGAATTCCAAGGGTTAGCACCAAAAAGAAAAGAAAAGGCAGACCTGAGAGGCTCAAAGCTCATGATATGAAAGAAAAAGCATCATGTAATTATTAATGGATGGAATATAGAGCAGGTACATTTTGTGTCTTCAGTCCAGCAGCTCAAGCTAGCATAACTAAAGGTTGCCAAATAGTGGTTCTTTAGGGACCGCTTTAAAGAAAAGACAAGAATGATTAGTGACAAGGATCTCAAACCAGCATCTCTGTGGGACTAGGCACGTGATATAAATGAGTGAAATGGGTTCAGCGCTAGACAGTAGGGAGTGGTGAGGACTGTGGCAAATCGGAGAGCACTGGTGTGTTTGTGTGTGTGTGTGTTATGGTGTCCTCTTGCCCTCCCAGTGAATTCTGGGAGAGAGTGTTAAAAGTGAAAGTAGAGGATATTAATAGTCTGGGAAGCAGGAATGGGGAACTGGCTGGAGATGAACAGTGGGTGTGATAGGTGAGCAGAGGGAGGCAGGTTACTGAGCAGAGAGAAAGTCAAGTGAAGAAATGAGTTTTCATCAACTCTCAGGCCTTCCCTTGCAGCCTCTTTTCCCTTTATCTGGATCATTTCAGAAGTTCTGGGGGGAGTTTTTTAATTAAAATGTTTAAAGAAAGTGGGATTACACAGGTGATTTTTACTGTTTATGCTTTTCTGATATTTTTAAAGTAAGAGCCTTTAAAAAAAAAAATGAGAAGAAGTGAGGCAGCTCTGTACCGACAGAGAAAGGTGAGTGGAGGACCACCAGGATCACCGTCTGGAGCAGCACAGGGTTCAGGGTCTGAGTGAAGAGAATCAGTCTGGAAGGCAAATTCTGGGTCCAAGTTACAGCAGTCTGGGGAAAATGCAGCCAGGCCAGGGCCCCAAGGTACAGACAGACAGGGTGAGTCCAACAGCTGAGTGTTCACATCCCCCAGGAAGACAGGAGCTTGGTCCTGCCCTCAATAGTTTAGGACAACCCATAAATCCAGCCAGAGGACGCAGTGGGGTTTCATTTCAGCACAGCCCCTGGACCCCTGGGGAAGGGCCCATCAACAACAAAGGGGCCTACAGGCTAAGAAGGGCCCCCGGGTCCTCGGCAGCCTCCTAGAGCAAGTTTCTGCAACAGGAGTCAAGGCATTATTTCATTCACTCAAAAAACATCCACTGAACCGCTACAAATAGCATTATGGTCATGTCTATTGAGGGATACTCATTTGTCAGCCACTTTGCTAAGTGCTCTCCATAAATTCACTCATTCGTTTATTCCTCACTATTCTGTGATGGAGTATAATGGGTACTGCAATTTCCATTTTACAGAAGGAGAAACTGAGGCATGGGTTGGATAAATAACTTGCCAAGGTTACACAGCTGAGATTTCTAGCCTCAGAATCCATACTGTTATTACACTTCACCACCTTTCTGTACTAGACACAGATGAAAGGGTTTGAAATGGACAGACATGGATACATCATAGCATGATGAGGCTACAGCAGGGGTGCATATGCTGTGGGAACTCAGCTGGGGCTACTGGGTCTGGGGAAAGTGGGGGAATCTGGCAAGGCTTACTGACCAAGGGCATCTGATCAGTATGTCTGAAACTTGAAGACCACCTAGGGATGATCCAGGTTTGGAAGGGGCTGGAAGGGTGTTTTAGGTAAAGGAACAATGAGTGCAGAGCCCCAGAGGGGAGAGAGCACATAGCACCCATGGGGAACTGAGAGCCACCCATAGCTCAAGCACACACACAGTTTGACAGGGAGAAGCCAGAGAAGGCAGTGAAACCCAGTCACAAGTAACCTCATTAAGACGTTTAGACTCTATCCTGGGAGCACTTGGGAGTTATTGAATGATCTGTAGCAGAGGAGGGGAGTGGCATGATCAGAGCTAGCTTTAGGAAGGATGGCGCCTGCAGTGAGGTGGGCCGTCAGACTGAGGGGGCCAAGAGTGGAGGCAGAGAGACCAACAGAGGCTCCTGTGAGTTCCCAGGAAGAGAGGATGTGGCCCAAACTAGGGTAATATCAAAGGGAATGGAGGGAAATGGAAGATTCAAGAAACGTAGGACAGGGGGTGTTGATGGATATTCTCAACAAGACAGAAGTGCTGAGCTGAGTACAGACTGGTACCTTCAGGAGCCTCGGGTCTCAAGGGCTGAAATGACAGGCAAATTGGAGGATCCTAGTGTTTAACCAAGCAGGCCATCCAATCAGAATGTCTGAGTTCGAATCATAGCTTCTCCACCAGTCACTAGCTTGAACAAGTCACTGTAAATTCTGTGTGCCTCAGTTTCTTCAACTGCACAGTGGGGATAATGTACAACCAGGTTGCATATCATAAGTGCTCAGTAAGTAGAAGCTAAATCTTTATTCTAGAAAATGAGGGCAGGGGACTGGCTCATTTGTCACTGACCCCGGGAGAGAAAGGCTTGGACTTAAATCACCTGGAATGCAGTGGCCAGGGGACAGCTCTTCTAAACCACTTCCTTTGGGCAGGGAGGGCGCTGAGCCCTGAGAGAGAGCAGCAGAGGTTTTCCCTTGCATAGTTTTCAGTCATGACACCGTAGACAAACCAGATCAATATTGTACCAATGTTAGATTCTTAGTTTTGACAAAGGTACCATGGCTGTGTAAGCTGTTATGATGAGCGGCATTCTTAGAGACAAGGTAGGTGGGTGATTACCTTTCACACCTGAAAAGTTCACTCTAGCTATAGGTGAATCTTCTCTGGGGAAATGCTACTTTTAATCACAAATAAGCTATAAGGATTTCCTATGAAAAACTACATTTCAGTGGCTTGACTGTTCCTCTAATTAGTCCTGTCTGCTGTTTGGTTGCTGTCTTGTCAATGAGTATTTTATCACCAAGATTTCCTTGCTCACTCTTATTTGTACCTTCTACAAGATAAATCTAAACTTCATCTTTTTTTCCACTAAAGCTACCTTTTTTTCCCTTTCCAATTCCAGATCCTCATTTTCTTAACAATAAAGAAATGTCTGATGTTACCTTTCTGGTAGAAGGAAGACCATTTTATGCTCACAAAGTGCTGTTATTTACAGCCTCTCCAAGGTATGTATCATCGATTTTGAAAGCAGCTGCATTATGACTTTGGCTGTTGCTATCACTATTTTTTGAAGTCATTTTTGGTGGTCTCTTTACCAAACCGGCAGATCATCTTAACAAAATCAAGAATTCAAGAGTACAGGGAAGCTGCTAGCATAAACAGCCTAGAACAAGGCGCCTTCTCCTCTGGGCAAATAAAGGAGGCAGGGGGAGCCGAGTTTGGGAGCAGAGCATGGATTTAGATTTTGGCTCCCTCGGCTAGGCGGCCTTGAGCAGTGAACAACCTGAGACCCCACACACAGGAGCCTTGAGGCTGCCACTCTCCAAATGTCAGGGAACAGACTTTGGCATAAGTCACTGAAATACACAGGTCCTGACTTTACTTTTCCCTAACTGTGGAGTTAACAGACAGTAGTATCATGTAGTAATAGGAAGAACTGCTCACCCTTTCTGCTAGCTCTGCAACTGCCTTTCTTCTCCTTTTGAGTAGAGATTGGGTTGACAGTTTAGAACCATGTTGTCCAGAGACCTGAACAGGGAGGAGTGAGGCTGGGGCAGAGGAGAGATTGATGCTGAAATGAGGAGGCAGCAGGAGAGAATGATGCCGAAATGAAGAATAGCAAGAGTCCCAGCTGGGTGGTGAGCAGGGGGTACCTGCGTTGGGTAAGGACACTGGGAACCCGGAAACAGAACTCCCCTCCAGGAAATTTGCTAAGAGAATGTGTGTGACTAGCACTCCCTGCATTTCTAAAAGCATCCAGGAATCTCCAGTCCGCCCACCAAAACCAAACACAAACCCCAGATGTCTGCTTTGCCACCACAAGAAAAATATGTTTTCCCTTACATAGTTTTCAGTCATGACACCGTAGACAAACCAGATCAATATTGTACCAATGTTAGATTCTTAGTTTTGACAAAGGTACCATGGCTGTGTAAGCTGTTAACATTAGGGAAAGCTGGGTGAGGGGTAAACAGGGACTCTCTATATTATCTTTGCAACTCTTCTGTAAATCTATAATTTCAAAAATGAGTTTAAAAAAACAGATACGTATCAGCTTATTCTTAAACATATTATCTGTGTGTTCCATTGATAAGATCTCTACCCACAAAGAGCTTTTAGTTTAGTTGATGGGCAGGAAAGTGCATTGAAAATCCAAGACAGAAAATCACGCATAAGGGAGATGAGTAGGTAGTCAACAAACATTGATTAAATATCTATGATGTGTCAGGTTCATACTGGGACAGGATGTGGAGATATAGCAGAGACAGAAACCACTGAAGTCCCTGCCCTCGTGGAGCAAAGCGTGTTCCATGGGCACCAGAGGGGAGGGAGTGAAGCCGTAGCCCTAGGCTTAGGAGAGATGCCATGAAGGTGGCGGCCACATGACAGGCCCTGAAAGATGGTCGGGGTTTAACAAGCACTCATTCTTTTCCAATCACCAGTTGGAGAATGAATGTAATTGTTCGAAACAGCGTTTTTTAACTTTAGAGTTTTAACTTCAAATTAGACTACGGTATAATAGGAGGGTTTAAATTAAGAAATGTAAGGATATACCACTGCTATATTTCAGAGTTGCAGGGGAAGAAACAAAGTCTTTCTACTGTCAGGAGAGCTGAGTTTTCTGTTTGTTTGTTTTTTGGGTTTTTTTTATTTTTGTTTTTTATTTTTGCGAGCCATGGATTTGTGTGTGAGTCCTTTTTATCTCTTTTTTATGTCCTTGTTCAGGTTCAAAGCACTCCTCTCCAGCAAGCCAACAAATGACAGCACCTGCATAGAGATCGGTTATGTGAAATACTCCATCTTTCAGGTGAGCCCTGCTGCGGCCTGGACTCTGTGCTGGTGGGCATGGGGCACAGGTGGTTGCCTCAGATCCTCAGCCTGAAGATTGGCCACTTGGAGAAGTCCTTAGAATGAGCTGTCAGTCTCCTGAACTCCTGGCCCCTGCTCACAGTGCCCCTTCCGTTTCCATCCATTCATCCCTGCAGCATTAACTGAGTGCCTGCTATGCCTGACACTGTGCGAAGGGCTGGGGACACAAGGATAAAGGATGTCCTCTCCTGGGGACTCAGACTCTGGGGAGGGAGGGCAGTGACTGAGTAATTCGTCAATTACAGTATACAGTAGGGTACTCTAGAGGAGTGAGACAATGTGCTGCAGCAACTCAGACCAAGGGAAATAAAGACAACCTCCTGGATGAGGTCTTATGAGTCAAAACATCCAAGGCTGAGAAGTTGGTGAGCCACAGGAAGGATAGGGCTCAAGAAAGCTGGTTAGAACATTCCAGGCAAAGAGAACAGCATGTGCGAAGTCCCAAAACTTTGGTTGAGCCCAGCGTCATCAGGAGCTGCTGTGCTTTTAGGGAATTTGTATCATTTTAGCATCAGTCTAAATCTACCCCAATTAGGAAAGGAAGGCTTCTTCGTCCAAGGCCAGAGGACATGACCATGTCTCCTTCTGTCTGGGGGGAGTTCGTGCCATGAACAATGAGTTTTGGTTTATGTGGTTTTTCTGAGGGGCACCGCAGCTTTTTCCTCTTTTCCACCTTCCTTCAGTTATGCCTGATTCATAAATTCTGCCCTGCAACAATGTTCTTGCAGCTAAGAGAAATTCACTCACTCCGCAGCCAGCTTTGCAGCTGTATTTCTACAGCTCCAAGACCCTCCAGGCACATGAAGGCTGTGTAGGCCCCTGGGTCCCACCAGGCTGTCTTCCCACCTTCCAGGGTTTGTAAGACAATGTGGGTGACCTGGGGATAGAGTTTATAGAATGCTGACAGGCAGTTGTTTCTCCTCCAGTTCAATTCAGGAAGGACAGCCCTGGAAAGAGTACCAAGTGGGTAAGACTCAGGCTGGCCATTGAGTTCTAAGAGGGTCGATGAGACAATTCATGCCATTCATTATCACCTCCATGTCCCAGGTTCTTGCAGAGACCAAGTAGGACAACATGAGAAAACCTTCAACTTCACATCTGCTGCATCATGGCAATTTTTAAGTGGGTCATTGTAGTTCTAAGCCATAACCGATAAACCACTTCCCCACTAAGCATAAGACTCTATAGAATAGGTTCCTTTGGACTAGGAGTTGGAGAAAGGATGAAAGAAATTTCCAGGCCAGGTGCGGTGGCTCATGCCTGTAATCCAAGCATTTTGGGAAGCCAGTGTGGGCTGAGGTGGGAGGATCACTTAAGCCCAGGAGTTCAAGACCAGCCTGATCAACATGGCAAAACCCTGTCTATTAAAAATACAAAAATTAGCTGGGGGTGGTCACATACACACCTGTATTCCCAGTTACTCAGGAGGCTGAGGCTGGAGAATCACTTGAGCCTGAGAGGTCAAGGCACAGAGAGCCATAATCGTGCCACTGCACTCCAGCCTGAGCAACAGAACAAGACCCTATCTTAAAAAAAAAAAAAAAAAAAAGTTTCCAAAGATAAGATAAGCCTGGGTGAGCTGTCCTCCTGAGGTCAGGAGAGTAGTGAGGAGGCTGGAGCCCCAAGGTGGGCCTGAGGAGTTGGCATACTCCAGACATCCAAGTTCCCATGTCCCCTCACCCTGGGCCCTCCGCACCATTTTCTACTGAGAGCAAAGTGGTCACAGCCCTTTCCTGAATGGCAGCTGTTGGGTTGGAAAGCTGGGTTCCATGCAGCCGTGGCTTTGCTTTGGAGGGTGATGAGGAAATGTTTGTGGAACCATGAGTAGTGAAGCATTGATCTGTGCTTACACGTGTTATCTGGAATGTTATTCCCTTTTTTTTTTTTTTCTTTTTTTGAGAGGGAGAGAGAGGGTCTGGCTCTGTGGCCCAGGCTGGTGTGTAGTGGTACAATCTTGGCTCACAGCAACCTCCACCTCCTGGGTTCAAGCCATCCTCCCACCTCAGCCTCCTGAGTAACTGGGACTACAGAAGTATTTCATCACACCCAGCTAATTTTTATACTTTTTATAGAGATGAGGTTTTGCCATGTTGCCCAGGCTGGTCTCGAACTCCTGAGCTCAACCAATTCACCCACCTTGGTTGGCCTCCCAAAGTGCTAGGATTACAAGCATGAGCTACTGTGTGTGGCATTATTCCCATTTTTATAGATGAAGAAACTGAGGCCCAGAGAAGCTAAATGATGTGCCCAGAGTCTTAGTTCTAGTTAAGAGATAGAGCCAGAATTTGAACCCAGCCTGCCTGGTAGCAAAGCATGGGGACATTGTTCTAGAATACCCTTTCTAAATGGGAATGTGCTGAGGGTAAGAACAGTTCTCAGGTCTTGAGCACTGTGTGTAAGGCTCGAAGCCAGTGGTTCTGAACCTCAGAGGCACACTAGAATCACCTGGGAGCTTTGACAATTCCCAATGCCCAGGCCATACATCAGACCAATTAAATCAGAATCTAGGGGTGGGGCCCAGGCATCAGCATTTTGAGGTCTCCCCCACCTCCTCCCATTATCCCAAAGTGCAACCAAGTTGGAGAACCTGTGCTCTCAGTTACAGCATTTCTTACACATTAGCAGCTCTCAGAATACCTGGAGAAGGGTGGCGTGCTTGTTAAAACACAGACAATGTCTTAAAATGCAGATTCCTGGACCCTACCCCAAACAAAGTTTCTGATTCTGCAGGTGTGAAAATTCACATTTTAACCTTTAGTTTCAGGGGCACATGCGCAAGTTCGTTAGATAAATTGTGTGTCATGGGGGTTTGGTGTTCCGATCATTTTGTCACCCAGGTAATAAGTATAGCACCCTCCTCCTACCCTCTACCTTTGAGCAGGCCCTGGTGGCTATTGTTCCCTTCTTTGTGTCCATGTGTACTCAATGTTTGGCACCCACTTATAAGTGAGAACATAGATGCAGTACATGGATGAAGCTGGATTACAGGCATGAGATGGATAAGTTCAGGTCTCCAGCTCCATCCATGTTGTCACCAAGGACATGATCTCATTCTTTATGGCTGCATAATATTCCATGGTGCATATGCACCACGTCAGGATTCACTTTTTTTTTTTTTTTTTTTTTTGAGAAGAGTTTTGCTCTTATTGCCCAGGCTGGAGTGCAATGGCGTGATCTCAGCTCACTGCAACCTCCGCCTCCCGGGTTCAGGCGATTCTCCTGCCTCAGCCTCCTGAGTAGCTAGGATAACAAGCGCCTGCCACCATGCCTGACTAATTCTTTTTTGTATTTTTAGGAAAGATGGGGTTTCTCCATGTTGGCCAGGCTGGTCTCGAACTCCTGACCTCAGGTGATCCGCCCGCCTCGGCCTCCCAAAGTGCTGGGATTACAGGCGTGAGCCACTGCGCCCAGCCCAGAATTCACATTTCTAACACGAACCCAGGTGCTTCTGCTGCTACTCTGGGACCTGTCTCTGAGAACCACTGCTGCCCCTCATTCATTTCATCCTTCCAACTGCCCTGCGAGGTAGCCATAATCCCCACCTTACAGATGAGGGCACGCACTCAGAGAGGCGGAGTAAGCGGCCCAGGTTCCCACTGCTGCTTCTAGCAGAGCTGAGGTTCAAACCCAGGCCTGGCTGACTCCCAGACCTAGCTGAGGTTCAAACCCAGGCCTGGCTGACTCCCAGACCTGTTCTCTTAACTTCCTCCCTTCTATGGGCACCTGGGGCCCCCGCTAAACTCACCCAGCCCTGAGGAAAGAATCTTCCAGCCCATTCATCTGGAGCATGAGCTGGAAGCTGGAAAATGTGTGCTCCCCCAGTGCTCATGAAGGGGGAGCTTACACTGTGAAGCCTGGGACTAACTAGGGAGGTTCCTGTAATAAGAATTTGGCTCATAGTAGGCACTCAATAAATGTTTGCCAAGCAGCCTCACCGAACGAGACCTCCATGGGAAAAGGCAGTCCCTGGAGGAATCCCGGGGCCTGTAATTGCTTTTGACTGGGGAAGGTTTCCTGGCCACATTAGACTCACGTTACTGTAATGGGAAGGGAAGATTTAACAGGCCCTGGGGACTTTTCCATGTTCCCGCCCTTTCCCCATAAAAGAAGAAAAGCCTCATTTGTGGCTTGAAATAGGCCAAGGAGGGCTGAATACGACCCAGCAGGAGGCTCCCAGGGGGCCGGCTCACTTCAGTCCATGCTGACAGAAGAATTTGAGTAAATGAGCCTGCTTTGGGTCTCCTCCCCCAAGTCTGTTTAACATCACACGCCGGCGGCAGGGGCCGGACGCAGCTGAGGCTGCACCTGGAAGTGGGGGCCTCCGCGAGGCTGTGGGTGCCATTTGAATCCCTGCTTCCTGCAGGTTGGCAACTGCCAAGAAAAACAACTCCACGAACAGGCCCGCCGGCCTAATAAGCCTTCGTTTCACCCCCTTGCAGAAAGGCTTGTGCCGGCAGAGTTTGAAGGAGCCCGGGCCAGCCCAATTTAAATGGCATTGGCCCCGGGATCTCCGTCCACTAAGGAGCAGTATTTCAAGTCAGCAGCCCCACCTGGACTACCTGAGACCGCGTGCTAGAGAAATGCTCTGTAAATGTTCAGGGCGGTCACTATTATGGCTCTTATTGTTACTCGTTTAGCCTTTATAAATGGAAACTGCTAGGTGAATAAATTGATTTTAATAAGGCCCAATTTCAACATTTGCTGACTTGGTATTTTAAATGCTTATGACCCATCAGGGTGGGAGAGGGGAGAGTAAACAATGCTGTGTTATTTCACAAATCCTCAGGTGCCACCACCATCTCTGCGACAAGCAGATGGTCCCAAGAGCCCAAAGTCGGTAGGTGGGAGAGTCAAACACAGAGAGGCGAGGATTCGTGTTTATGGGCAGGGTGTGCACACTGCAGGCTGTTTGCTTGCTGTGTGCCAGGCCCTAGGATACAGCGATGGGCAAGACCTGGTTGTGCCCTCAGACTCTAGTGAGAAACAACACTGCAATCGATGCATGATTGCCTGATGTGACCTGCGGTGGGGTGGAGATCTGAGGAGCCGCTCCACTGCAGATGACCACTGACTAGATCCAGAAGGAGCAGGCAGAGCTCAGTAGGCAGAAGAAGGGGAGGGCATCCTAGCAGAGGGAACAGTGTGGGCAAAAGCACGGGACTAGAAGAGAGGGTGGGAGGTTCTGATGCAGGCAAGCGGTTGAGTGGTCTGAGCATAAAAGGCAACTTTTGGCCAGGCATGGTGACTCACACATGTAATCCCAGTGCTTTGGAAGGCCCAAGGCAGGTTGATCACTTGAGCTCAAGAGTTCAAGACCAGCCTGGGCAACATAGCAAAATCCCGTCTCTACAAAAAATACAAAAATTAGCCATGTGTGATGGTGCACACCTGTAGTCCCAGCTACTCAGGAGGCTGAAGTGGAAGGATCGCTTAAGCCTGGGAGGCAGAGGTTGCAGTGAGCTATGATCGCACCACTGCACTCCAGCCTGGGTGACAGAGTGAGACCCTGTCTCAAAATAAAAATAAATAAATTAAAATATTAGCCAGGCACAGTGGTGCGTGCCTGTCATCCTAGCTACTTGGGAGGCCGAGGTGGGGGGATTGCTTGAGCGCAGAAGTTTGAGCTTACAGTGAGCTGTGACCACACCTCTGCACTCCAGCCTGAGTAACAGAATGAGACTCTGTCTAAAATAATGATAAATAAGAATTTCAATAAAGCTGTAAACAGTATTTTAAAAATAACTTAAACACACATGCAAAAAGCAGTCTGAGGCCAGTCACAAAGGCTTTCAGATGGCCTGGGTGAGAACAAGGCAGCATGTAGCAGAAGCAAAGGACAAGATGTTTCAGTCTCAGAGAAGATTAAAGAGCTGACATTTGCAGAGGGCTTGCTGTGTGCCAGGCCCCTGCTAGGCCTGTACTGTGCAGTGACTCGTTTAGTCTTCATCACAATTCCATGAGGAAGGTAACATTATCCCCACTCCACAGATAGGAAACTGAGACACACAGAGCCTAACTTAATTCAGGTCCCGCAGCTTTTAAGTGGCAGAGCCAGATCAGAAACTGAGGCAGCCCAACTCCAGGCTCATTGCACTTAGTCGGTGTCCTATATTGGTCACAGACTGTCAGCCTGAAGGGACCATCGAGGACAGCCCAGTCTAGGCTCATTTTACAAGTACCCCAAAAAGGGAGGAAACCAGTCTAGATTTCACCCACACAGCTGCCTGAGAGCCAGGGAGGTAAAGTGAGTTTGTCAAGCATGCAGGTAGAAGACAATAGGGGCCAGGCGTGGTGGCTCACACCTGTAATTCTAGCACTTTGGGAGGCCGAGGTGGGTGGATTGCCTGAGCTCAGTAGTTCAAGACCAGCCTGGGCAACAGAGTGAAACCCGGTCTCTACTAAAATACAAAAAACTAGCCGGGCGTGGTGGCGTGCGCCTGTAGTCCTAGCTACTTGGGAGGCTGAGGCAGGAGAATTGCTTGAACCCAGGAGTTGGAGGTTGCAGTGAGCCAAGATTGCGCCACTGCACTCCAGCCTGGGCAACAGAACAAGACTCCATCTCCCCCCACCCCCAACATACACACGCAAAGACAATAGGAAGTGAAGGAGACTGGGACTGGGACAAACCACCTAAAAAATTAACACCCAGTTGTCGTAGGAGATAAGATAGCAAAGTCAGATACATCCATGGGCCCCATTCCATTCAAGGGACACTAGTTTGCAAAGCTCTGGAAACTTTGCCTGCTGTTTGGGCATCGTGAGTCACATGAATAAAGAACATCCGGGCTAGGGCCATTGACATCGTCAGTGATACACAGAAACCCTGGACCCCTCATGGCTTCGCCTTGGGGCTCAGCACATTGTAATAAGAAGCAGATGGCCCTGTGGCATCCCAGAGTCACCTTCTGGGACTTCAACAGGTGGCTTTGAGTCAAACTGGGCCATGTTAGCAGGGAACAACCCTCTGGTGCAGGCTCTTCAAGCCACACCGCGTGTGCAGCAGTTCCGCGCAGCATAACTGGGGTGGGAGATGGGAGAGGAACCCGTGATTATCAGGCATACATGGAAAAGCTGTCATGAGGAGCAGTAGCTTAGGGTTGTTTAGTTTGGTCTTGGGGGTGGGCATGGAACTGGGGGTGGGAAACCATATGGAGGCAAGTTTCAACATGGTATCAAACTATCTGACTGATGAAACTGTTCAAAACGGACAGTCTTCTCCCCCTTAAAGTAGTGAGCTCTTGGTCACTGGTGACATGGAAATGGGCAACCATTTGGAATGGATGTCCTAGAGGTCTCAGGAACTAAGCCTGAGCTGGGACATCCACCGAATGGCTTTAAGATGATGTGTCTTTGCCATTGACACTGTTCTCTGTGCTTTCTTCCAGCTGGTTATGCAGTATCTCTACTACGGTGGCCCAGAGTCACTGCTCATTAAGAACAATGAGATCATGGAGGTAAGGGATCCATCCTGGTGGTGGCTGTCACAAGTCCCTTGGGTGAGTGGCACCACCAGAGGTCGCCAGCGTGCAAGGAAGTGTCTGGAAGGACCCGTGTTGGGTTTTCATTTGGATGAAGACTTGGGGCTCTTGTTCCATCCTGACTCCTCAGTCCTTCCAGACAGGAAGGGCTTCTCATCAGAGACCTTCCCTGGCAGGCTGGGGTGCTAGTACACTTGCTTGCCCGACTGCTTTCAGTAGCCACTGAGTGAAACCCAATTTTAACTGGCATTGGTGGTAGCGGGGCAGGGAAGGGAAGGAATTTGACTGAAAAGTCTGAGGCTACAGCTGAGGCTCTAATAGTGATATCATCAGGAAATATCCTAGATGACGTCTTCTCCCTTGTCAGTTATAAAAATATTATATCCCCTAAAAACATCCCTCATCACAACACTGTCTGTTCTTCCAAGATGCAGAAGTGGAGGGCAGATTACAGTCTCCTCCGGGCTTTCCTCAGACTGAGCATCCCACAGTCAGGCAGCTCACACCTGCTTCCTTCACTCTCCCCCGCCCCCTGTCCACCTCTTGTAATTCCACTAGCTCTAGCCCCGCCTATCCAGGAGCCTTGTTTCTGCCTGATTTTGTCCAAAGCCAAGATTTTCTCCTGTTCCTTGCCAAAAGTGGAAATCTTGTTCATTTTCCTAATCGAAACTGGGAACTTTGAACCAGAAGCCAAAAATCACCCCCAATTAATCCTCAGCAAAAAGAGCCAGGATCACGGTCAGTTGTCTGACGTCCAGGGTGCCTGGCTGACATCCAGGTGCCTGGCTGACGAGAGATGTCAGGACACAATCAACTGTTCAAGAGCAGACCTCACACAGTGGTTACAACACGGATGCTGTGCCAGACTTGTCTAAATCCAGGCTTTAGAGCTTCTGAGCTGTGTGACTGTGGACAAGTTATTTAACCTCAAATCCTCAGCTTCCTCGCCTGTAAAATGGGGATAACTATCTACCTCATTGGGTTTTTCAGAGGATCTTAAAAAACTGTTAAGGTGCTTAGAACAATGCCTGGCACATAGTGATTGTGATTAGGACTATGTATTCACTGCAGGCCCACTTGTTCTTTCTTCTTACTCTGTGAAACCTCCCGTGGTAACCCTCTCCCCACCCAAACACGCACAAATGCAGACACACATGGACACACAGTGACTCTCTTGTCTCCCTGGACTACTCCTCTGATGGTTTTAGTCTCAAGGATGTGGGCTCGTTTGTAAACAAAAGTGCGGTGGTGTTTACAACTAATTTTTTTTTTTTTTTTAAACAGAGTCTCACTCTGCCCCCAGGCTGGAGTGCAGTGGTGCAATTTTGGCTCACTGCAACATCCGCCTCCTGGGTTCACGCCATTCTCCTGCCTCAGCCTCCCGAGTAGCTGGGATTACAGGCACCTGCCACCATGCCCAGATAATTTTTTGTGTTTTTAGTAGAGACGGGGTTTTACCATGTTGGCCAGATGGTCTCGAACTCCTGACCTCAGCCTCCCAAAGTGTTGGGATTACAGGCGTGAGCCACTGCACCCGGCTGTCTACAACAAATTGATCACAACCAGTTATGAATTTCTGTGTTCCTTCTCCACTCCCACTGCTTCATTTGCCTAGCCTTAACAAAAATAAAAATAAATAAAAATAATTTTAACTAAAAATAAGGAATATACATTTAAATCATTTCAATCATACAGAAGGGTTTTGAATACAAAGCAGCTGCCCGGGCCCACCCTGCCCTCCCTCCAGTCCCCGTTCCCAAAACCAGTCCTTTGAACTCTTGCTCTTAGCTCTTCCATCCCCTCCCCAAAGCCTGTCGTTCTCTCAACACACATCTGTTGAGCATCTCCCAGGCCGGCACTGTACTCTGGGCCAGGTTACAGCAGTGATGAAAACTGACACGGATCCCTGCCCTCCTGGACTCTAGTGAGGGAGGCAGCCATGACGTCACACCTGGTGTGCTGTGACTGTGAGGAGTGAGACAGGGCAAGGAGGAAAGGAGGATAGATGGGGTAGAGGGAGGCTCCTCTGAGGAGGCGACATCTGAGTGGAGACCCGGCCAACAGAGGGAGTGAGCCACCTCGGTATCCAGCTTGCTGATAATACCCTGATTTTCACCCTTGTTTCTGGACATAACAATTTTGGGCATTTTGGGTTGACCTCCTGCTGTGGTGGGTATGAATTGAGTTTGTTTAGTCCTACCCTCCTCCCCCATCTTCCCCCACGACGGAATCCTATCTTTGTCCTCTTCCTCTAATGTTACCTTTGTGCATCATTTTCTGTCCCCCACCCTTGACGCTGCTGTGGAAGATGAGGATAAGACTGTCTTACCATTGTGGTTCCTTACTGTTACCTCCTTTCCATCCACCTCCCAGCCTCTAACAGACTCTTTTTGTTGTTTTTAGCTTCTGTCTGCTGCTAAGTTTTTCCAGCTGGAGGCTTTGCAGCGACACTGTGAGATCATCTGTGCGAAAAGCATCAATACCGACAACTGTGTGGATATTTACAACCATGCCAAGGTAATCAATCTCATTATTGCGCAGTGCGCACACAGGAGCACTGAAGCCGTGGAGGCTTTTCCTTGGCAAACACAGAGGCAGGGCAGAGAGCGGGTGCTGGGCCAGTTCTCTGAAGGCTAAGCCAAGATCTGCTTCCTGCTCTAGAAAAGATGCCTTCCACCTCCCCACCCAGAACAAGGAAGGGAGGAGCCCAGAAGTTTCAAAGGCAGAGTTCTCAAACAGTGCTTCGCAAACTCTCGCGTGCATATGACTCATGTCACAGACTCCGGTTCCATAGACTGGGATGGGCCTGTTCAGCTTTTCTGACAAGCTCCCAGGTGATGTCTCTGCTGATGATCTAAGGGACACCTTCTAAGGTTCCAGAACAGAGGTTCTCCAATCCAGCAGCGCCAGGGAACTTGTCAGAAAGGTACACTTTCAGGCCGTACCCCAGACCTACTGAATCAGAAACTTGAGGGGGACCCAGCCACCTGTGGCTTTGCATGCCCTCCAGCTGATTCTAATGCGTGCTCAGGGGTGAGAACCGCCCTTCCAGAATTTTTCTCAATGCCAGCTGCACGTTAGAATCACCTGGGGACTACTTAAACTTCCTATGCCTGGGACCCATCACAGACTAATCAGTCAGCCTCTGGGAGTGGAACCTGGAGAAAGGCAGCTTTCAAAGCTTCCCAGGTGATGCTCAGATGTGGCCAAGATTGAGAACAGGCTGTAAGCACTGCTGAAGTCTTTGGCGTCTGCTTAATCAGGTGGACCCAACACCTGGCTACGAATTAGAATCACCTGGGGGAGCTTTCGGAATGCCAGTGTAGTCCCCCATCCCCGACGACCTCAGCAGTATCCTCTCAGGGAGCCCAGAAATCTCTATTTTTAACAAGCTGCTAGAGTGACATCAGCCCTCAAACCAGTCTTCACTCCAGTTTTCAGGAACCACTGATTTCATCCAATTCACTTCATCAGTGGGGAGACTGGGCCCAAGAGAAGTAAAATACTTTGTCCAGGTACCACTGCATTTTGTTCCACGTGCTGAGCACAGGGGGCATTAACAGTTCCAGCAAGAAACAATAAAACCCGTTAAGATGAGGAGTTAGGTTGATTGATTGATTGATTGATTGATGAGATGGAATTTCACTCTTGTTGCCCAGGCTGAAGTGCAATGGTGCAATCTAGGCTCACTGCAGCCTCCTCCTGGGTTCAAGCAATTCTCCTGCCTCAGCCTCCCAAATAGCTGGGATTACAGGCATTAGCCACCGCACCCAGGCATGAAGAGTTATTTTAGGACTTTACAACAAAATTTTCCTGTTTTATATAACTGGAGCCCAGTACACATGACTCCCATATCACACACAGCTCTGGACAGTAACAGTGCACGTGAATGACGCTCCTATTGCTTGTTGCGAAAAATCAGATTGCATGTGAGATGCTACTTGCTTAAGACAGCATTCAGTGAGCCCTTTTAATGTGCAGGCACCTGTGCTAAGAGCCTTGTTGCATCTTGTTTTTTAATCTTCACTACAACCCTTTTAGGTAAATGCTACACTAGTCCCATGTCATCATAAGGAGACTGAAGCACAGAGAGGTGAAGTAGCTTGCTTAAGGTCACACAGCTAGTAATGAGATTTCTGTATTATGGTAAAATGTACATAACATAGAATTTGCCACTTTAACCATTTTTAAGTATACAGTTCAGTGGTATTAGGTACATTTGATTGTTGTGCAACCATCACTACCATTCATCTATAGAATTTTTTCATCTTTCCAAACTGATACTCTACCCTTTCAACACCAATTCCTCATTCCTCCCCTCCCCCAGGCCCTGGTATTCATCATTCTACTTCCTGTCTCTATGAATTTGACTACTCAAGGGATGTCACATAAGTGGAATCATACAATATGTGTCTTTTTGTGACTGATTTATTTCACTTAGCATAATGTCCTCAAGGTTCATCCATATTGTAGCATGCGTCAGAATTTCTTCTTTAAGGATGAATAATATTTCACTGTATGTACATGCCATATTTTGTTTATTCATCTATCAATAGACACTGTGGTTGCTTCCACTTTTTGGTTATTGTGAACAATATTGTGTTGCTGTGAACAGGGGTGTACAAATATCTGTTCAAATCCCTGCCTTTTTTTTTTTTTTTTTTTTTTGACACAGAGTCTCGCTCTGTCACTCAGGCTGGAGTACAGTGACATGATCTCGGCTCACTGTAACCTTTGCCACCCAGGTTCAAGCGATTCTCCTGCCTCAGCCTCCTGAGTAGCTGGGACCACGAGCATGCGCCACCATGCCTGGCTAATTTTTGTATTTTTATTAGAGACAGATGCTTGCCATGTTAGCCACGCTGGTCTTGAACTCCTGACCTCAGGTGATCCACCAGCCTCAGCCTCCCAAAGTGCTGGGATTACAGACGTGAGCCACCGCGCTTGGCCTCAAATTTGTGCTTTCAGTTATTTGGGGTATATCCCCAGAAGTGTAGTACTGAGACTTTTGAACCCAGATTTGTCTCACTCCAAAGCGTAGGTTCTTAACCCTGTGTTTACTGTCTGGCTTAATAAATGTTGGAAATATTTTCAGTGATCCTTGATACTCAAGATTTTCTGATTGGCTATCAGTAAATCAAAAAGTACAGTCAGTCTACATTGTACACACACACACACACACACACACACACTTGGGTTCTAGTTAAATGAGGATTATACCAAAATCTGGTTTCTCAGGACACAAGCTTTTTTTTTTCAATCTTAAACTGATTACTTTGCAGAAGGGAGGTCTCTTTCTCTGCACCAAGGCAGAGAGACTGATTAGCCTTGTGCTCCCCTGCGCTCCTCTGCCCTCCTCCTCGACCACGGTCACTCAAATTGCCCCATGAACTTGACATCCACGGTGGCTTTTCTGTGGCCTACCACCTCGGCAGCGAGGCCTGTTTCACAATCCCATTTTAATCTTTTCAAGTTTGTTGGCAGGCAGCTTCTGTAGCATATCTTGTGATTTAATAATGTCGCCTGATGCAATGTGAGCCCCGGCTGGGAATACAGGCTTAGAACACCTATGGCAGAGAAACTGCCTCTTTCATACATACATATATACATATATATATACCTACAGACATGCTTTGCAGACAGGGCTTTGGCTTTTATGGACACCAGCTCTGCCTCAGACATCCAGGCCACTACCTGGAGTGTTTCCAAGAGAAATATCTGCCCTCCGTGATAGTCACCTGGAGGGCAGTGCAATGCCAGCAGCCCCCTGCCCTTTCTGTGCACTGCTTCCCCTGTGCTGTGGATGCTGCAGTCTGCTAACGGCCACACACCATGTGGATTCGATGACTGGCAGATTGTGCTGCAAATAGAGGCTAGTTTAGGAAAAAGAGTGGTAAAGAGAGAAACCAACACTTAGCATTTGTAACTCCAGGCAATACAGGCGTTTAGATGCTAAGAGCCACGTTCCAAATGTCGACCACGACCTCCACAACGTTACCTCTGTATTACATCTAACCGCTTGAGACAGCTGCAGAATTTTATACAGAGGAGAAACCCATTCCACAAATGCATGGCTTAGCCATCTGTTTTTTCCTAGTAAACCTGTACCAAACTATTCAGTTATGAAAAGAGGCCCTGGAGCTTCTTGTGGCCCTTTCAGCGTGTCTCTTGAGAAGAACAAGCTGGTTCATCAGACTGAATTTCAGCTGTTGTGGTTAAGCTCAACAGTGCATCATGATGGAAAGAACACAGGTTTGGAAACCAAAGGATTTTTTCGCTAGTGTTTATTGAGTAGCCAGTATTTCCTAGGAGCTGTATTCATCAGAATATAATACAATATTCTGAATATAATATAATATTCAGAATATAATATGAAATTAGAGGAGCCGGGCGCAGTGGCTCACACCTGTAATCCCAGCACTTTGGAAGGCTGAGGTGGGAGGATCACTTAAGGCCAGGAGTTTGAGACCAGCCTGAGCAACATAGTGAAACCCCATCTCTATAAAAAGAAATACAAAAAAAAAAAATTGCTGGGCATGCTGGCGCGCACCTCTAGTCCCAGCTACTCAGAAGGCAGGAGGATCACCTGAGCCCTGGAGGTCAAGGCTGCAGTAAGCAGAGATCACGCCACCATACTCCAGCCTGAGCCACAGGGTGAGGCTCTGTCTGAAAAATAATAATAAAAAAAAAAAAATTAGACATGGTCTCTGCCCTTGAAAAAATGACAGTCTAGGACAAGGGCCAGATAATATTTTCAACTTTCCAGACCACACAGTTGGCTTTGTACCTACTCAATTTTGCAAAAAGCAGCCAAAGAATATGTAAATGAATGGTATGGTATGGCTGTGTTCCAATAAAACTTTATTTATAAAAACAGGTGGTGGGCCATATTTGGCCTTCAGGCCTATAGTTTGCCAACCACTGGTCTTGGGAATGAGAGCTCCAATCCCAGTTCTGTTAGTAATTAGTTGTGTGGAGATAGGCCAGAGGTTGATATACAGTCACCATTCAATAAATACTATCAAATATTATCAATATAGGTATATATTATGCTTTTATTTTCCACTAACATGTGCTGAATGACACTAATCTACAAAGCAAGTGCCAGGTGTGCTGGTGGGGGGTGCTCACTGTGTCCTCAGAATCAGATTGGCAACTCTGAGCCTCAGTTCCCTCACCTGTACCAGGAAGCCTTGTACTCTGTGATTCTAAGAGCAGGATTCATGTTGAAAGAATGAAAAGATTTCTAAGCCAGGTGCAGTGGCTCACACCTGTAATCCCAACACTTTGGGAGGCCCACCTTGGAGGCTGAGGCAGAAGAATCACTTGAACCCTGGAGGTGGAGGTTGCAGTGAGCCAAGATCATGCCACTGTGCTCCAGCCTGGGCAACAGAGTAAAACTCTGTCTCAAAAAAATAAGAATGAAAGGATTGCTAAGATCTCTCTCAGTTCCAGAGTTCCAGGATTTGTGCATCTATATGGACATTTGTGGGATAACTAGTCCACTCACTGATAAACTTCATCAAGCTTTATAAGCCTCTTGGAGACCACAGAATTACTACATGCATCCCTGTCCTAAATGGCACAGCAGAGCACAATACCCCTGTAGTCCACCCCTTGCTTTTGTAACTTGGAAAACTGAGGCCCAGAGAAGTGATTTGACTGGCACGAGGCCAAGGAATGGAGAAATGGACTCCAGCCCTTTGACAGGATGAGCTGCAAAGTCACACCCCATGGGTGTGTGCTGGGGAATCAGAGACATTCTGCAGCCAGTCTTCCTTAGCAGGTGTGCGCCATTATTAGCTCTGAAGGCATAATCTGAAAGGTGCTTTTCAGAAGCATAACCATCTCCCATTTCCTCTCCATTCTCCACAGTTTCTTGGTGTCACGGAGCTCTCAGCATATTGCGAAGGCTACTTTCTCAAAAACATGATGGTCCTCATTGAAAACGAAGCATTCAAGCAGCTCCTGTATGACAAAAATGGTGAAGGGACCGGCCAGGATGTGCTCCAGGACTTACAGAGGACGTTGGCCATCAGAATTCAGTCCATTCACTTGTCATCTTCCAAAGGTTCCGTGGTTTGAAATGCCCAGTGCAGCGAATGCTTCCCGGGAACCTTCCAGTTCTCCTGCCGCATTGGCTTTACACAAACACAGACAAATTCCACCTGGCACCTGTTTTTGGCTGGGCCAAGGAGCTGCCTCTACTGCTCCCACGTGTTCCTGTTGAAAAACAAAGGACTTTCCACCGGTCTGCAGATCAGATCACCTGGGTCCAGAGCTTAATGGGCAACTGGACAACCAAGTTAACCCCAACCAAAAGCAACCCTAGGACCTTTGAACACCCACTGCCGGGGACCACTGTCCAATGAATGGATTGAGGCCTTTCAAAGGTCACTCAGGTTCCAGGTTGACAGTTGGTGGACTTCACCGTACCGATCCTGAAGAGATTGTATTACACATTGAGGACCTTGGTAGCTGTGCTTCAGCAAACGTCAACCATGGTAGCAAATTGGTGAGGCTGTGACCCGTAATGAGGAAATAATTTGGCAAATTTTTAGGGGTGGGAACTTTTTAAAATGTTCATTTAAAAAAAACAAAAACAAAAACAGGGCAGTCTTGTAGTTTAAAATATATTTCTAAAAGCTTAACAGTTCGTTTTCAACTAAATTGTGTTTAGGGATCTGTGTTTTGAGATTTTTCTTTCTTTTTTTTTTTTAAATAGTAAGTCACAGGTCCACACTGTGTAAACATGCATCTGATAAGATACTGCTGATATTCTAAACAAGTCGAAATAATCTTGCCTTAGTGATCATGATTACACAAAAGAGGTGCACTGCCAATAAGTATCTCTAATTCAATAGTTGAAAACAACCTGCATGCTAATCGTGGTTTCGGGGTGAGAATAAAACACCCCCACATAACATGCATTTGCATGGGTCCGAACCTGTGAAATGTTACGTTTGTGCTTCATTTTTGCCAACGTAAAAATGTTCCATCATTTCTAGCTAAAACTCCATTTGGTGAAACTAACATATCCATTTCTTTTCCTAGTTATGGATGATTTGGGGATGCTTTTGCAGAAATGTGTTCATAGATGATGCTGAATGGGGGGGAGGGGGGCAGCACGTCAGAGAATTTACTATTAATCCCAGAGTTTTCTCTGTATTCTCAGAAGATGTTAATAGTTTGTTACTAGCCAGAGAGTATGACTATGTTAGATTATTTTTAAAGATGAAACATGTATGATAGGATGGATTCTTTCTGTATTCTGAGAGTGTACAGTATAGATTATAATGAAAGTTTATATCAACAGGGTTTCGTTGGCTCTGCCATATATTATAAGCAAAAGAGATTGGTAAAGTGCCACAGTATTCCAGATAACTTTTCAGTTGCGGCCTTTCTTCTCGTTCTTTAATTTGAAACCTAGATACATGCAGTAAAAACTAGGAGAATGACTTTTACCCTTGGGGACGGCCAAGTTTTGTTGATAAACCTATTTCCTAGCATGCCTTCAGGAAGTTGCGCCAGACCCTAGATTGTGAAGGAGCCACTGTTCTTCTGTTGTACGAGCTCCCTGAACCATTGTTCAGAGGACCAACGTAACATCGCTTCATGGGCATGGCCCATGGAGCATCTGGGTGACATCTGTCTACAGTATTGGCTCTTCTGCGAGGCTAATACACAAGGCCTCTCTTCCACATGGTCATTTGCAAACCTCCCCCAGCCCCTACCATCCAATGTGGAAGGAAAACAAGAACTGCCTGAAGAAGAGTCCAAGCTACAGATACACAGCGTGTGCATCGCGGCTGTCACCTTCCTCCTCCCTCTTCTGTATCCTCAGAGATGCTGCGTGGATGTTTCCTTAACCTCAGCTGACTTCCCTGTGAATGTCTTAATGCTAGTTCAGGGCCTCTGGGCATTGATTTGTACAGTGGCAACTCCCAATGGGGCTTCTGTTATCGTTTGTGTGCTTTCTCTGTCATTAAAAGAAATGATTTTCCCAGGCTGTGCACCATGTGTGTGGTTTGAGTGAGCTCTTTATCCCAACAGTTCAAGCCTCAGAACGTCACTCGGTGAAGAGATTGGACAATGTGGTCCCGCAGAAAAAGTCAAGGGAAATGAAGACGCTAGATAAAAGACAAATGTTCCTGTTGCTGGCGGTGTGGCAGCCAAGCCCTAGTGATCTTTTTCACATCAGGCAGAGAAGCTACAGGTGCCACCACCTGGGCCACCGCCATAGCACTGCCTAAGGCAGAGAACTCGCCTGCAGAGGGTGGAGTTCTGGCTGTCACTCGTGTGCCTGGATGACACTTTTTGAGGCTAGGGGGATGAGAAAGACAAGTTATCTCCACATGGTGGGTCCCCACCAAGGGCCAGCGTGAGCTGATGCTAGGGGATGGTGGCAGCATTATGGGATGGGGGTGGGGGTCATGGAGGGACAGGCAGCTCTCTTCCTGGGTGTCATCATTGCTGAGGTCAAACCAAGTCCCCAGGGGCTCTGCTGTGGCTCCTGACCCAGCCTGGGCCCAACCCAGGCATGTGGGCAGATGAATCGCCCTGGCCAATCCACAAAAGCCTACAAGCAGGTCTGGGGAGAGGCCCAGCCAGCCCTGGGAGACCTGGGCCAGTGAGGCCGGGTAGAGAGCTCACATCGCCCCACCTCCCGGAAATGACTGCTCAAGCCCGCTTAGCAATCCAGGTCTGTACCTTCTATAGGAAGCAACCCAGTGCCAGGGCCAGAACTGTGAGTCAGGCCAGGAAAGCAGAAGGTCGGTTTATTTTTGACTGTGTGTCGCCCTCGGTGTGGCTTCAGGGTGAGTAGGCATTTTTGACTTATTGCTTTTAGGATGCTAAAGTGCATGCTACCCCATTCGCCTTGTACTTGTCTGACAGGTGGCTTTGACATTCAGGCCTCAGCAAAGCCCATGCAGGGGCCCATTAGCATCTTAGGGTGTGGAAGAAAGCGTGGGGCGGGGCGGGGCGGGGCGGGGGGTGGGGGGCGCTGCCTGCCACAGGTTCCCTCCGCCCCTTCCATTTGCAATGGGGCACTGGAAGGAGTGTGTACGTGCAGGCGCCCCCAAGAAACACAAGGACCCGACTTAGTTTCTGTGCCCACCCCCATGGCCATTGGTCTTAACATATACCATACCTGGATATCATTCATTCTCCTCAAAAGAAGGAGAATCCACTGAAAATGAAGATCAGGATGTGAGCTCCCATCACGGAGATGCCCAGGCAGAAACCGGAAGATGATGCAGTCAGGCATGGGGGCGGGGTTGGAGGAGGAGCTCTAGGACCTCCCCCACCCTGAGATTCTGTGATTCTGCTTTTGTTCTGTGTTCCCCGTTCTGCGATTCTGCTTTTGGATCTCACATTGTTTCTTCCTGTAAAGCCCCAGGCAAAAAGTGCTATTCGACTGCATGTTGTCATACCAAGACTTTTATTACACAGTGTTTTGCTAGCATCGGGCTGTGTGGATAAAGGGTTCTTTGAGAAAATCTATTTCACCAGTCTTGAGTCCTCTGGCTTCAGAATTCAGCGTCCACCTCCCTCCACCCCCACCTTGCGTCAGAGGTGAATGAATAGTCGCAGAAGGGCTCGCATTCTCCCACTTATAGTTCTTTCTGCCTGGCCCCTACACAGCCTCCATGGCCAGCAGTTTCCTGGGTTTCTCCACTCAGGGAGACATCTATTGAGCACCTTCTGTTGGCAGCACTGATTGCTGAGCCCTGGACTCCAGCACAGACCTGAAAACCCTGTTCCGACTGGATTCAACCCCTGACTAGCTTTGAGACTTTGGACAAGTTACTTACTCTATCTAGTATTCACCTTCCTCTTTCGAAAAAAAAAAAAGAGGGTTTAACTATAACTAGTGGCCGGCCGCTGTGGCTCACGCCTGTAATCTCAACACTTTGGGAGGCCAAGGTGGGCAGATCACTTGAGATCAGGAGTTCAAGACCAGCCTGGCCAACATGGCACAACCCCATCTCTACTAAAAATACAAAAATTAATGGGGCGTGGTGGCAGGCCCCTGCAATCCCAGCTACTCGGGGAGGCTGAGGCAGGAGAATCGCTTGAACCTGGGAGGCAGAGGTTGCAGTGAACCAAGATTGTGCCACTGCACTCCAGCCTGGGCAACAGAGCGAGACTCCGTCTCAAAAAGAAAAAAATAAAACCACTATAACTAGTGAATAGTGTTGTTGGGAGGATTAAAGGAGATAGTTTGTATGAGTCTCACACTGTTAGTAGCAGGCAAAAGGCTTTTCTAAACTTCTAAGACTGAGCAGAAGGAAGGGGAAATTGATGATTCATACAAGGAAAGAAAGGCTAATGACTTTGCCTTCATTTCTAGAACTTTCTACAGCAGCGGTTCCCATGGTGATTTGTGATTCTCTAGGGTTTTGCTACTTATTCTGAGGAGTATAGGAGAATTCCCCCACAACTGAGCTCTTTTGTGATTCTAGTTCCTAGCACAGTGCTTCACACAAAGTAATCAAGAAATGTTTGCAAATAGAAGCCAAGTACACCTGGATTTCCTTTCATATAAACATGGTATTTTCAAAAGATTTGAGTTGCAGGGATTCACTCTTCCAAATTCCTTGGAAGAGAATACACAGGAATGTGAGATTCACATGTGTGACTTGGATGACACAAGACTCCCATGGTGTGTGTCTAAGGTCAAAGACCCCACAAATGGCTGAGCAGGGCCCAGGCCCACCAGAGCCAACTCTCAGTCCAGGGTTTGAGGACCACGACTCTGTCGAGAGGGAGAGGGTAGCCACAAACCCCCAAATGAAACAAACTGCTAGATATCCCTCCAGAAAAATCTGGGACTGCTGTCCTCATCAAGTTAGCAGGCAAGCCCATATGCCCTGTGCTGCCGCTTGAGTGGACACTCATCCCCGCCCCCACTCCACCAAGAAACCTCCCTGGTGGAACTTCACGTCACCTCCGTTCCTTCCAGCCTGGCCAATGCCTTGAATAAAGCAGCACGTGCCTTTGGCTGGGGCCACTGCAGAAGCTGCTATGATGCCTATTTTTTCCACCCTCTTTAAAAATAACTCAACAGATTTTGAACTTCCTGCTTGGCAGAAAAAAAATAGAACTCATACTCAGCAATCACATCGTGCTTTAGTTCCCATCACTGATGAGGCAGGCAGATAACGAGTGCCCTGTGAAAGGACACATCTCCAAGTTTAGCCCTGAATCTGAAAAGACAATCTGTCTGTGTGAATAGGCAATTAGAAGAGATGCCCTGATGTCACTGATGCGTTCTCTGGATGTTGCTTTTCAGAGTTAACCTTCAGATGAGTTCTGAATTTTAATGCTGTGGAAAACCTCTGGGATGAAGAGCTACAAAGGGAAGAGGCTGATTGGTACAATGGAGGGGCTCTGTGCTGGGCACCACATCTCACCCCTGACCCTGAATCTGTCATCTGCTACGTGGGTGACCTGGTTCAGGCCTCTTCTCCATCTGGACCTGTTTCCTCAACTCCTTCTAACTTGATGTCCTGTGAGCCTAGACCGGAACCTGTCACACTCTCCTTACCATGCTCCTATATTAGAGCCTTGTGAGAACATCATTTTGTGTAATAGAACATTCTAGATTGCAACCAGGAGGATTTAGCAAAAGGGACCTTTTTCATCATTTCACAATGATGCCTTCAGCAAAACAGGCTCCCAGCAGGAAACCAGATAAAGCATTAGAATGAGGCTTCAGCTATCTTATCATGAAGATGGCATCTCTCTAGATCATTGCTACATGACCACCATCTCCTTTTTGGTTTTGGGTTTTTTTTTTTTTTCACTTTTTATTTTGAAACAATTACAGATTCACAGGAAGTTGCAAAGATAATATAGAGTAACCAAATGGTGACATCTTAGATAAATCTTGTACAATATCCAAACCAGGAAGTTGACATCGCTACAATGTGTGTGTATCATTCTGTGACATCTTGTCACGTGTGGATTCATGTAACCACCACCAAGATCACTCTTCCCTCACTACAAAGATCTCCCTCATGCTACCCCTTTGGAATCACTCTGGCCCTTCCTCCACCAACTTCATCCCAAACCCCTGACAACCACTAATCTGTTTTCCATCTCTATAGTTTTGTTATTTCAAGAATGTTATGTCAATGAGACCATATAGTAAGTGGCCTTTGGAGATTGGTGTTTTTATTATTATTATTATTGACACAGGGTCTCGTTCTGTCACGCAGGCTGGAGTGCAGTGGTGCGATTTCAGCTCACTGCAACCTCTGCCTCCCAGGCTCAAGAATCCTCCTGACTCAGTCTCCCAAGTAACTGGAACCACAGACATGAGCCACCATGCCCAGCCAATTTTTATTTATTTATTTATTTAGGTAGAGATGGGGATTTTACCATGTTGCCCAGGCTGGTGTCGAATTTCTGGGCTCAAGCAATCCTCCCACCTCAGTATCCTGAGTAGCAGGACCACAGGCATGCACACCACTACCAGATCAGTTTTTCAAAAATTTTCTAGTAGAGACAGGGTCTCGCCACGTTGCCAGGACTGCTCTCAAACTCCTGAGCTCAAGCAATCTGTCTGCCTCAGCCTCCTAAAGTTCTGGGATTACAGGTGTTAGCACCTCAAACGGTGAGGCTGGCTTTTTGCACTCAGCAGAATGCCTCAGAGACCCATCCAAGGAGGCTGCACATATGGAATGTTTGTTCCTTTTCATTGCTGAGTAGCATTCCCCAGCATCCCATCACCTTTTAACCAGAGAAAGAGACAGGGGCTTTCTCTGTCACCCAGGCTGGAGTACAGTGGCTTGGTCACGGCTCACTGCAGCCTCAGCCTCCCGAGGCTCAAGCAATCCTCCAACCTCAGCCTCCAGAGTAGCCACGGGTGGGAGTCTCCACGCCTGGCTAATTTTTTCATTTTTTTGTAGAGATGAGGTTATACTATGTTGTCCAGGCTGCTCCCAAACTAGGTCTTTCTGTAATTGACGACTTCTAGACATCTCACTAATGGTGTAGGGCAGTGCTTCCCAAATTTGTTAAAGTGACTCTATGGGGTTGGGGTGGGGCTTGAAATTCATTGTTTCTAACAAGCATCCCAGCACTGCTGCTGCTGCTGCTGGTGGTCCAGGAGCCTCACTTTGAGTAGCAAAGGTGTGGAGTCTGGAAGTCAGAGATTCATCTCAAGCCCTTTCTGCTGCCAGACCAACCTGTGACACCTGTTCTGTCACCTGGCCTTTCTGGAGTCTCAACCTTGAGAGTTATTACGAGCCTTTCTTTCTGACCCAGGGGAGATATTTTCACAATACATCCGAAAAAAATCATTGAAATTCTGTCTTCCAAAACCAACCACCACATGTTCTCACTCATAAGTGAGAGCTGAACAATGAGAATACATGGACACAGCGAAGGGAACATCACACATCAGGGCCTGTCAGGGGGTGGGGGCAAGGGGACGGAAAGCATTAGGATAAATATCTAATGCGTTCGGGGCTTAAAACCTAGATGACAGGTTGATGGGTGCAGCAAACCACCATGGCACATGTATACCTATGTAACAAACCTGCACATTCTGCACATATACCCTAGAACTTAAAGTATAATTATAAAGATAAATAAATGTAATTCTGTCTTCCTAGGTGGAGGGCTCTAACATTCTGAATTAAGCGAAGGAATTACTCATAACCTCACTCTGCCTTACTTTTCCCTGGTCTGTTGTTGATCTAAATCAAGTTTATTTATTTCACGGGTATTTACTGATGCCCTAATATAAGAGACCCACCTCTGTGCAATGGCATTAAGCAAAGGTAACCAAAGGTGACCTCACCCCTTTTCTTTGTCCTGTTTCCTTCAGGGTTGGCGGCAGAAGGAAAAGAAAAGATTCTTGTTTATTTTCAGACTATGTTTTGAGGCTTCTCTCTGCACTCACAGAGCCCCCCTGGGGTGGCAGGGACACCCAGGAGAATCAACAAGGGAAGAATCAAAGATGCTGCCCCTCCCTGTCCACTTCACAACACTTTGATAGTGGAGAGGGACGCTGGAGTATCTGGTTCAAAATGGCTGCTGGGTGACCCTGATATTTCTCAGTTGTATGCTATAGGGAATGAGTGGGTGGGGAAGAAGAAAAACTGGTAGAATCTTATCCATAATTACTCATTATTTTCTTTACTTGTGAAAGGAACGACTGCATTTTCGGCACTTCAAGGGACTCGCTGTCATGCATTAAATATTTTGTTTGGGGAAGGAAAAAACTCAGATAGTGTTTTCTGTTGAATAAGTAATGAGAAAGTAAATGAAGTCTGTTTCTTCTAGAAATTCCTTGAGCCAAGGAATGATTCCTTGCCCCTAAAATGTGAGGGTTTCAGTGGACCAGTGAGTTTAATGTAAGTCAGCTGTGTAATGTGGCTGCTTAGAAGAGTTCATTTAGCTATGGGCTACATTAATAGAAGCAAGATTGCTAGAATGATGGCGGTGATGGTGCTCCACTGTGCACTGGAGGGCTTTCTGCTGGAATTATGCACTCAGATCATATCCTGCATGAGTCAAGGTTTCTAGCAGCAAGCAACTCTGGTTCATTTAACAAGAACGAGGGTTTATTCAAAACTATTAGAAGATGTACACAGTTGTCGGGAAGGCTGGAGAAACCATTAAAGGCAGAACCTTTTGTAATAACTTATAAACCATGACACTGAACTGGCCTGATGAGCTCATTGCTGCCACTGCTTCCACCAAATGATATGGAAGCAGAAATCACTAACGGTATTTCTGTAGTTCCCAGAAACCTGGCTTCAGTCACTGCTCTTTCCACAAGCACCAATGTCGTTCCTACATCAGGAATTCGTCCTACCCCAAAAAGCTCAGTGCTTCTGCCTCCACTTGCACTACGTAATGGAAGCTCCCATCTCCTCGTGTTGGCCCTTTAGTATCAAAATTTCACTGGGTACATCCACATCTGACAGGCAGAACCTAGGTCACATGCCTGCACCTTAGTTGCCGGGGAGGCTGGCAGTTTCAGTTCTCGCCGCTACGTTAGGGAGACAGGAAATGTACTCTGTGATTTCTACAAATATAGAAAGATGATGGGTAGCCATGAACATGACAAATGTCCCCTGTGCTTGATGAAAGTCACAGAGAAATTGCAGCCTCATCAGAAGGAAGTAACCAAAGGTGAAAGAACAGCCAAAGAGGCCGAACGTGGTGGCTCATGCCTGTAATCCCAGCACTTTGGGAGGCCGGGGTGGGTGGATCACTTGAGGCCAGGAGTTCGAGACCAGCCTGGCCAACATGATGAAACCCCATCTCTACTAATACAAAAATACAAAATACTAATACAAAAATTAGCCAGGTGTGGTGGCAGGCACCCAGAATCCCAGCTACTTGGAGGCTGAGGCATGAGAATCGTTTGAACCCAGGAGGCAGAGGTCGCAGTGAGCCAAGATCATGCTGCTGCACTCCAGCCTGAGTAACAGAGCAAGACTCAAAAAGAAAAAAAAAAAAAAAAAAAGAACAGCCAAAGGAACTGGGATATTTGGCCTGTAGGAGAAAAGACTTGGGTGACCATCTTAATTTTAGTTGTCTTCAAATGGCAGAAGAGGCCTCACAGATAAGAGGAATCAGGCTGAGTGTGGTGGCTCCTGCCCATAATACCAACACTTTGGGAGGCTGAGGCAGGAAGTTTGCTTGTTTCTAGGAGTTCAAGACTAGCCTGGACAACATAGTATGACCCCATCTCTACAAAAAATTTTAAAAACATTAGCCAGGTGCAGCGGTTCATCCTGTAGCCCCAGCTACTCTGGAGGCTGAGGTGGGAGGATCACTTGAGCCTGGGAGGTAGAGGCTGCAGTCAGCAGTAGTCATGCCACTGCACCCCAGCCTGGGCAATAGAGCGAGATCCCCATCGAAAAGAAAAGAAAAGAAAAAGGAACTACCTTGTTGAGTATGATAACAAAGATAAGAGCTGTCCCAGTGATAGACCCTTGAAGGATTTAGATTTCACCTAAGTATAAATAAGAACTTTTAACAGTCAGAGCAATGCCTTCCAAAGATGGAATGAAGAGGTAGTAGTGAGTTCTCCATGACAGGAGCCATTCCAGAAAATGCTAGCCAACCCCTCGAGAGAGATTCAAGCAATAAAGGGAGGGTAGAATTTACAGGTTCCTTACAACTCAGGGGCGTTGTCATTATTAGTTCCCTCCTTCTGATACACATCATCTATTTGGCCTCAGAAAATGGATATCAATCTTGATATAGCTTACGTAGAATTTGTAATGACCTCCCAGTCTTCATTTGTTGGCCACTGCTGCATTTTATTACAGCACGCCACCCTATTTATCTTCATCGGGTTGTGAGGCAACAGATCAATTCATTATTCTTACTTATCTAATACAGAAGCAAGAAAAATTGTCCACAAAACCTTACCAGCTGGGAAGAGAAAAAGTAGCTAGAAGCAATTTGGTCACTGAAAAGTAGGACTTCTTTTTATAAAGAAAAAAATGCATTTCAGTAAAATGGTCAAGCTGGGGAAAGGCCATTTTTGAGAGTAGGATGAAATCCAGGTATGTGAATTTGCACACGTCCACCATGTCTGATATGCATTTTTTTAAACCACACTCAACAAAGAAAACCCATGAGTCATGCATCAGTTTGGCACAAGTGGCTGGTGAGTGAGGTCTCCTGTCAGCCTCAGTCTCCCCTCCTGCAGAATGGGAATGTCATTGCATTAACACGACAGGTGACAGAGAGACACTTGTGCAGCAATGGTGGAAGGGAGAACTCTGTCAAAATGAAGGGAGAAGCAAGAGGCAAGAGAGGGATTTTCTGTGCCCTGGACATGGCCGCCTCCAATTTTATCATGGATTGGTTAATTCCACCTCCCCAGCAGCCTCAGGTCCCCAAAGACCAGCAGTGGCTCTGTAAGCCATCAGCCTGAGGCAGCCTACTGGCTGCACTCTTACTCCACTGTGGAGTATGAGGATTCATCCACCAGGCTCCAGTTTGATTCGCGGCACTCTCTTGACAGCCTCATTCCCCAGAGTCCCCTAGGACCCCAGCATTTTGTTCATCTCCTGCTCTGAGCTCTTCGGGAGGGAATGTGACTATGTGACTGTCAGCCAGTTGTCACATTTCATCCCAGAGGCAATGGAAACGATGCCTGAACACCGTGCGTCTGTGTGCTACGTCGGAAACGCCTCTACGTGGCTGAAACATCATGGGCGATTTTCAGTACATGGGGGGCTGCTCTTTTCCATTCCTTTATATTTTGTGCTCCTCTTTATGCCTTTATCTTACTTCTCATAATAAATCCTATATGGTAAGAATTTTGATTCCCATTTTTACAGATAGGGAAACTGAGGTGCAGGCAACAAGGCTAAAAAGTGGCCGAGAGGGAATGTGGACCTAGGCTGACCTGACCTCTAAGCCCAACTCTTTGTGGTGCCTCTTCAGTTACAATGCCTGCTCTAAAGAGAGAGGGGAGTGAATAAGATGCGCCTCCCCTCTCCACTGCTTTGAAAAATATGATCAAGGCGGGCACAGTACTCACATCTGTAATCCCAGCACTTTGGGAAGCCAAGGCAGGCAGATTGCTCGAGCCCAGAGCTTGAGACCAACCTAGGCAATAAAGTGACACCCCGTCTCTACCAAAAAATAAAAAAAAAAATTGGCCGGGCATGGTGGCAGGTACCTATAGGCCCAGCTACTCAGGAGGCTTGAGCCCAGGAGGTAGAGGTTGCAGTGAGCCAAGATCACTCCAGGGTGAGTGACAGAATGAGACCCTGTCTCAAAAAACAATAATAATAAAAAATATGATCAGCTGGGTGTGGGGGCATGTGCCTGTAGTCCAACATACTGGGAGGCTGAAGCAAGAGACTCACTTCAGCCCAGGAGTTCGAGGCCAGCCTGGGCAACATAGTGAGACCCTGTCTTTAAGAAAAAAAAGAAAAAAGGAGAAGGAGGAAGAAAGAGCTTTCTGGGCTAAGACAAACGTTAGTCATGTGTATCTGTGATGAACTGTAATGACCGGTCTACTTGTTCTGGATGTCATTTTTTTGGTGATTATTGTTTGGGGGAGAAAGAGATAGTAGGTGGCATGAGGATTCAATGTGGATACATCAATGTTTAATGGGACTGAGGACACAGAGGGGACACAGAGGTGTGGAAGACGGGGTCCCTCGAGCTGCTCCTTGACACACAGACACAGCCTAGGGGGCTTAGTTGCTGCCAAGCCAACTCTTTTGATGTGAAGTGAGGGGGCAGGAGTGGGGACAGACGGCCACTGAGGACCCACCACCCCAGGATGGCCAGGCACCTCTGGCAGGTGGGTCCACGGTTACTGATTGTCATGGTCAAGCTCAGCTGGGCACTGGGTTCAACAGGAGATGTGACTGACCCATTTTGCTTCTTTTATCTGAGTCTGCACCTTTCCTAACTCAGATTTTTAAAATACTTTTTTCTTCATACTTACTTTGTTTCTCTCTGTACTAATACACTAACTCGGACTTTTGGCTTTCATTGGGCCAAGGTCCCACCAATCTGGGTGCTCAGCCTCATTTGGTAAAGCAAGAAAAGTATCTGAGAAATGTTCCCTAAAGGCTGATTTCACCCCAAACAGTCACTCAGTGAGGTACCTCACTTGCCAGGGACACACCCCCAAAAGGCCGTCTGCTGGCCTCCGGGTCTCACTCTGTTCCCGCAGGGTGTGGTGGAGCAGGTGTGGTTGGGTGACCACCAAGCTGGATTTCAGTCTCTTTCCAGGCCCGGGGAACAATCTGAATTCGAGAGACTTGGCTTTTAGCCTCCTGTTAGTCAAGAAAGACTTCAAAGACTCAATGGCTTCTAAGGCTTTTTATATCAGCAAAGTCCTGCAAAGCCTGCAAATGAAGGCTGCCTTGACGCTCTTCATTCTAAGGACAGAGAAGGCAAATTCTCTGGCCACTTTCTGCAGAGCAGCAACTGGGCTCCTTCTTTTTACTTCCGTGGGGAGGACAAGACATTCCTTTGCTTTCTATTGCTGAGAATGCCACCAAAACAAATTTTACTTTTAGCTGCAACCTTTCAAAAGCGTCTTAAGAATAAAGCACCAAAAAATCCCCAAGCTAATGTAGGCATTCTAGTTTTTTTTGTGGTTGGTGGATTTTTTCTAATTGTGCCAGTTTCAGCTGAAACATGCTTCCATTGTTTCCATTTCCCACTGTTCATACAGCACTGGATTCTTGGGGAGCAAAAGTGCGAGGGCAGATTGGGAAACCCCAGTTCATCAGAAGTTTGTTGTTGTGGTGGTGGTTGTTTCAGTAAAGAGAGGAAATCGGTAAATAGCTCTGATGTCGAGGCAGCAGGAGGTCAGGACATTGAGCAACTTGCAGCTGGGGTTGTGGACTCAGGGCTGAGCGGCAGGGTGGGCTCCTCCCAGTGCAAGCCTTCAGGAATGCCAGCCTTGAGTTGGATGGTTCTGGCTCATTGTGTGGAGTTATTTCACTCCTAAGTGGTCACGCAATTGCCTTTAAAGAAGGGTAATGGCTCCTTAGGTAGTTTTGGGTAGGATGCAGCTTGAAGTGGGGTGTAAAATCCTTTCATTGTCCGATGGGGAGGTTACCTTGCAGCAGCTACTCCTTGTACTTGGAATGAGGGAAACAGCATCAACTAGACTTGAACACGGGCTCAGGAACCAGGAGCGCCAGCCGCAGATCTCGCTCACTCTCACTGTTGTTTGCAACTTTGGGCAAGGTAAGTAACTTCTCTGCTGGGTCACTGCTTCTCCAACCCTGTGAGCATTTGTGGCTTTTCCCCAAATAAGTACTCGACTTCCTCGCTTTCCAAAGTGGAGCCGGACAGTCGCTTCCGCATCACTGCGAGTTTGTTGGGAATGCAGAATCTCAGCCTCGATTCCAGACCTACTACCACGGAATCTGCATTTTAACTAGAGGCCCAGTGCTGAGCACACTGAGGTCTGAGGAGGACTGCTCTGTTCTCCCAGGTCACTGCGACGGTATCGGGTTCTTCTGCTCCTCTCTCTCAGAGGATACTTGAAAGAATACCTAAAAAAAAAAAAAAAAAAAAGAACATCTAGGACAGGCGTGGTGCCTCATGCTTGTAATCCTAGCACTTTGAGAGACCAAGGCAGGCGGATTGCTTGAACCCAGGAGTTTGGGACAAGCCTGGATAACATAGTAAGACCCCATCTCTACAAAAGAATAAAAAATTAGCTGGGTGTGGTGCACACCTGTAGTCCCAGCTACTTGGGAAGCTGAAGTGGGAGAAGTGGGGGGATTGCTTAGGCCTGGGAGGTTGAGGCTGCAGTGAGCCGTGATCATACCACTGCACTCCAGCCTGGATGACACAGCGAGACTCTCAAAAAAAAAAAAAAAAAAAAAAAAAAAGAGATCATCTATAGATATGGTCAGGACTCAGGTAAGATCCTTAAGATGTTTTTGTATTTATCTGTAATAAGTCATTTTAAGAACTCCATGTTCTCTGAGGCATTTTCTGAAAGTCATTTGTGCACCCATCTATTGCCAATGATTTCCCCTCTGACTAGAGGTGTGAGATGTTTTTCAAGCCCACTATGAATGTCTGTTAAATTACCTTACCCATTAGATGTTTTTTTCCCCTGCTGTCTCTCACCAGGGGAACGCTGTGAAAAAGCTTTAGAGCACTGTGCAAGCAATCACCCTTTCCAGCCACCTGCTTCTGCTGACAACTTTATGAATAGCTTCTTTACCAATCATTAGACAAAAACCATTCCATTCTGGAGAATGATGACACAGAAGGTTAAGGGCTTTTTCTAAAAGCACATACACATGTGTGAGGTTTGCCAAAACCAGCTTGTGCCCAAAGTAGGACAGATGGGCCATGAAGGGGAAAGAGCAGAGAAAGGGATTAAAGAGAAGGAAGTTTTTGTATGGCTTATGCTATAGACTGTCTGTGTCCCCCCAAAATTCATAATCATCAATGTGATGGTATTAGGAGATGGGGTGTTTGGGAGATGCTTAGGTCATGAGAGTGGAGTCCACATGAATGAGATTAGTGCCCCTATAAAAGAGACCCCAGAGAACTCCCTTGCCCCTTCTGCCATGGAAGGACACAGTGAGAAGACAGCAGTCTATGAACCAGGAAGCAGGCTCTCCCCAGATACTTCATCTGCTGGTGCCTTGATGTTGGACTTCCCAGCTCCAGAACCGTGACAAATAAATTGTTGTTTAAGCCACTCAGTCTATGGCATTTTTGTGAGAGCAGCCCAGATGGATGAAGACAGCTTAAAGGGGGACTTCTGAATGGTATATCTACGGGGCAAAAGTCACAATTTGAAATGTCTTCCTTAGAAATGTCCTCTGAGAATGTAAAAGTAATAATAAGAAATGGATTTTTACAGAATGCCCCAAACTCCTAAGATTTCAGCCTTTAGGTTATGTCCCTGTCATCCTATTAATGAAACATGACTTTTTCTGTAGTACCAAAAAAGTGTTTCTTTTCATCCAAAGGAGACCGTGGTCCTGTCTACAACATGGCATGAAGAAGGACTGATCAATTATCCAGATAATAAAAGGCCAACCTCTCCCCTGCCCCCGACACCACTACCACTATATACAACATCATCACGGCTTTCGCTAAAGTATCAGACCAGGGGAGACTAGTCACATTACTTGGAAAAAGTTTAGCAAACCACCTGCCTCGTGAGTCTTTCTATTTCTTCTGGGGCAGTGGCTCTGTACTGGGGAAGATTTGGCAATGTCTAGAGATGTGTTCGGTTGTCACAGCTGGCAATGGGGTGCTACTAGTGGGCAGAGGCCAGGGATGCTGCTGAACATCCTACACGGTGCAGGACAGTCCCCTACAACCCAGAATTCTCCAGTCCCAATGTCAGTAGTGCTGAGGTTAAGAAGCTCTGTTCTGGGAGATGGGGTTGAGCCTCCATTCACTGCAAAGCACAGGAATATTCACAGTAATATTGAAGGAATAGGGGCCAGCACTTCCTCCATGGTTTCTCCAACCACAGGAAAAGCAACATCAACAGCCTCTGGGATGAGCTAGATTGTGCTGCATTCCAGAGCCAAGTCCAGTCCCATTCGGTTGTGTCACCCCAGGGCGCTTTATGACATCAGAGCTCAGGTATTGACACTTCAGCCCTTTAGAGGGATTTCTAGGGTTTTTAGCTTCTCTAATCCTGGTCCTTCGACCTAGATTACGGCTTCTGGGAGGTCAAGAGAAACCCAGGTCACATACATTTTGGAGGCTCCTATTATTATTATTATTATTATTATTGCTTAAACAACAGAAATTTATTTTCTCTCAGTTCTGGAGGCAGGCTGGAAGTCTGAGAGCAGAGTGCCAGCATGGTTGGTTTGGTTGCTGGTGAGGGTTCTCTTCCTGGCTTGTAGACAGCCCCTTCTCATTGTGTCCTCCATATGGTGGAAATACAGTACAAGTGTCTTTTCCTTTTTTTTTTTTTTTTTTTTTGCAGCCTTTTAAAAAACTTTTAAGTTCAGGGCTACAAGTGCGGGTTGGTTACATAAACTTGTGGTCATGAATATTTGTTGTACAGATTATTTCGTCACCCAGGTATTCAGCCTAGTACCTATTAGCCATTTTTTCTGATCCTCTCCCTCCTCCTACCTTCCACCCTCCCATAGGCCTCAGTGTGTGTTGCTCTCCTCTATATGTCCATGTATTCTCATCACTTAGCTCCTACTTATAAGTGAGAATATGCGATATTTGTTTTTCTGTTCCTGCATTATCTTGAGAAGGATAATGGCCTCCAACTCCATCCATGTTCCCGAAAAAGACATGATCTCATTGTTTGTTATGACTGTATAGTATTCCATGGTGTATATGCACCACATTTTCTTCATCCAGTCTATTTTTTTTATATACTTTAAGTTCTAGGGTATATGTGCACAATATGCAAGTTTGTTACATATGTATACATGTGCCACGTTGGTGTGCTGCACCCATTAACTCGTCATTTACATTAGGTATATCTCCTAATGTTATCCCTCCCCCCTCCCCCTACCCCATGACAGGCCCTGGTGTGTGATGTTCCCCACCCTGTGTCCAAGTGTTCTCATTGTTCAATTCCCACCTATGAGTGAGAACATGCGGTGTTTGGTTTTTTGTCCTTGAGATAGTTTGCTGAGAATGATGGTTTCTAGCTTCATCCATGACCCTACAAAGGACATGAACTCATCCTTTTATATGGCTGCATAGTATTCCATGGTGTATATGTGCCACATTTTCTTAATCCAGTCTATCACTGATGGACATTGGGTTGGTTCCAAGTCTTTGCTATTGTGAATAGTACCACAATAAACATACGTGTGCATGTGTTTTTATAGCAGCATGATTTATAATCCTTTGAGTATATACCCAGTAATGGGATGGCTGGGTCAAATGGTATTTCCAATTCTAGATCCTTGAGGAATTGCCACACTGTCTTCCACAATGGTCAAACTAGTTTCCAGTCCCACCAACAGTGTAAAAGTGTTCCTGTTTCTCCACATCCTCTCCAGCATCTGTTGTTTCCTGACTTTTTAATGATTGCCATTCTAACTGGTGTGAGATGGTATCTCATTGTGGTTTCGATTTGCATTTCTCTGATGGCCAGTGATGATGAGCACTTTTTTCATGTGTCTGTTGGCTGCATAAATGTCTTCTTTTGAGAAGTGTCTGTTCATATCCTTCACCCACTTTTTGATGGGGTTGTTTTTTTTTCTCATAAATTTGTTTGAATTCTTTGTAGATTCTGAATATTAGCCCTTTGTCAGATGAGTAGATTGCAAAAATTTTCTCCCATTCTGTAGGTTGCTTGTTCACTGTGATGGTAGTTTCTTTTGCTGTGCAGAAGCTCTTTAATTTAATTAGATCCCATTTCTCAATTTTGGCTTTTGTTGCCATTGCTTTTGGTGTTTTAGACATGAAGTCCTTGCCTATGCCTATGTCCTGAATGGTATTGCCTAGGTTTTCTTCTAGGGATTTTGTGGTTTTAGGTCTAACATTTAAGTCTTTAATCCATATTGAGTTAATTTTTGTATAAGGTGTAAGGAAGGGATCCAGTTTCAGCTTTCTACGTATGGCTAGCCAGTTTTCCCAGCACCATTTATTAAATAGGGAATCCTTTCCCCATTTCTTGTTTTTGTCAGGTTTGTCAAAGATCAGATGTTTGTAAATGTGTGGTATCATTTCTGAGGGCTCTGTTCTGTTCCATTGGCCTATATCTCTGTTTTGGTACCAGTACCATGCTGTTTTGATTACTGTAACCTTGTAGTATAGTTTGAAGTCAGGTAGCATGATGCCTCCAGCTTTGTTCTTTTGGCTTAGGATTGTCTTGGCAATGCGGGCTCTTTTTTGGTTCCATATGAACTTTAAAGTAGTTTTTTCCAATTCTGTGAAGAAAGTCATTGGTAGCTTGATGGGGATGGTATTGAATCTATAAATTACCTTGGGCAGCGTGGCCATTTTCACAATATTGATTCTTCCTATCCATGAGCATGGAATGTTCTTCCATGTGTTTGTGTCCTCTTTTATTTCATTGAGCAGTGATTTGTAGTTCTCCTTGAAGAGGTCCTTTACATCCCTTGTAAGCTGGATTCCTAGGTACTTTATTCTCTTTGAAGCAATTGTGAATGGGAGTTCACTCATGATTTGGCTCTCTGTTTGTCTGTTATTGGTTTATAAGAATGCTTGTGATTTTTGCACATTGATTTTGTATCCTGAGACTTTGCTGAAGTTGCTTATCAGCTTAAGGAGATTTTGGGCTGAGATGATGGGGTTTTCTAAATATACAATCAAGTCATCTGCAAACAGGGACAATTTTACTTCCTCTTTTCCTAATTGAATATCCTTTATTTCTTTCTCCTGCCTGATTGCCCTGGCCAGAACTTTCAACACTATGTTGAATAGGAGTGGTGAGAGAGGGCATCCCTGTCTTGTGCCAGTTTTCAAAGGGAATGCTTCCAGTTTTTGCCCATCCAGTATGATATTGGCTGTGGGTTTGTGATAAATAGCTCTTATTATTTTGAGATATGTCCCATCAATACCTAATTTATTGAGAGTTTTTAGCATGAAGGGCTGTTGAATTTTGTCAAAGGCCTTTTCTGCATCTATTGAGATAATCATGTGGTTTTTGTCTTTGATTCTGTTTATATGCTAGATTACATTTATTGATTTGTGTATGTTGAGCCAGCCTTGCATCCCAGGGATGAAGCCTACTTGATCATGTGGATAAGCTTTTTGATGTGCTGCTGGATTCGGTTTGCCAGTATTTTATTGAGGATTTTTGCATTGATGTTCATCAGGGATATTGGTCTAAAATTCTCTTTTTTTGTTGTGTCTCTGCCAGGCTTTGGTATCAGGATGATGCTGGCCTCATAAAATGAGTTAGGGAGGATTCCCTCTTTTTCTATTGATTGGAATAGTTTCAGAAGAAATGGTACCAGCTCCTCCTTGTACCTCTGGTAGAATTCAGCTGTGAATCGGTCTGGTCCTGGACTTTTTTGGCTGGTAGGCTATTAATTATTGCCTCAATTTCAGAGCCTGTTATTGGTCTATTCAGGAATTCAACTTCTTCCTGGTTTAGTCTGGGGAGGATGTATGTGTCCAGGAATTTATCCGTTTCTTCTAGATTTTCTAGTTTATTTGCGTAGAGGTGTTTATAGTATTCTCTGATGGTAGTTCGTATTTCTGTGGGATCAGTGGTGATATCCCCTTTATCATTTTTTATTGTGTCTATTTGATTCTTCTCTCTTTTCTTCTTTATTAGTCTTGCTAGTGGTCTATCAATTTTGTTGATCTTTTCAAAAAACCAGTTCCTGGATTCATTGATTTTTTGAAGGGTTCTTTGTGTCTCTGTCTCCTTCAGTTATGCTCTGATCTTAGTTATTTCTTGCCTTCTGCTAGCTTTTGAATGTGTTGCTCTTGCTTCTCTAGTTCTTTTAATTGTGATGTTAGGGTGTCCGTTTTAGATCTTTCCTGCTTTCTCTTGTGGGCATTTAGTGCTACAAATTTCCCTCTACACGCTGCTTTAAATGTGTCTCAGAGATTCTGGTATGTTGTGTCTTTGTTCTCATTGGTTTCAAAGAATATCTTTATTTCTGCCTTCATTTTGTTATGTACTCAGTAGCCATTCAGGAGCAGGTTGTTCAGTTTCCATGTAGTTGAGCAGTTTTGAGTGAGTTTCTTAATCCTGAGTTCTAGTTTGATTGCACTGTGGTCTGAGAGACAGTTTGTTATAATTTCTGTTCTTTTACATTTGCTGAGGAGTGTTTTACTTCCAACTATGTGGTCATTTTTGGAATAAGTGTGATATGGTGCTGAGAAGAATGTATATTCTGTTGATTTGGGGTGGAGCATTCTGTAGATGTCTATTAGGTCCACTTGGTGCAGAGCTAAGTTCAATTCCTGGATATCCTTTTTAACTTTCTGTCTCATTGATCTGTCTAATGTTGACAGTGGGGTGTTAAAGTCTCCCATTATTGTGTGGGAGTCTAAGTCTCTTTTTAGGTCTCTAAGGACTTGCTTTATGAATCAGGGTGCTCCTGTATTGGGTGCATATCTATTTAGGATAGTTAGCTCTTCTTGTTGAATTGATCCCTTTACCATTATGTAATGGCCTTCTTTGTCTCTTTTGATCTTTGTTGGTTTAAAGTCTGTTTTATCAGAGACTAGGGTTGCAACCCCTGCCTTTTTTTGTTTTCCATTTGCTTGGTAGATCTTCCTCTATCCCTTTATTTCGAGCCTATGTGTGTCTCTGCACGTGATATGGGTCTCCTGAATACAGCACACTGATGGGTCTTGACTCTTTATCCAATTTGCCTGTCTGTGTCTTTTAATTGGAGCACTTAGCCCATTTACATTTAAGGTTAGTATTGTTATGTGTGAATTTGGTCCTGTCATTATGACGTTAGCTGGTTATTTTGCTCGTTAGTTGATGCAGTTTCTTCCTAGCATTGATGGTCTTTACAATTTGGTATGTTTTTGCAGTGGCTGGTACCAGTTGTTCCTTTCCATGTTTAGTGCTTCCTTCAGAAGCTCTTGTAGGGCAGGCCTGGTGGTGACAAAATCTCTCAGCATTTGCTTGTCTGTAAAGGATTTTATTTCTTCTTCACTTATGAAGCTTAGTTTGGCTGGATATGAAATTCTGGGTTGAAAATTCTTTTCTTTAAGAATGTTGAATATTGGCCCCCACTCTCTTCCGGCTTGTAGAGTTTCTGCCTAGAGATCTGCTGTTAGCCTGATGGGCTTCCCTTTATGGGTAACCCAACCTTTCTCTCTGGCTGCCCTTAACATTTTTTCCTTCATTTCAACTTTGGTGAATCTGACAATTATGTGTCTTGGAGTTGCTCTTCTCAAGGAGTATCTTTGTGGTGGTCTCTGTATTTCCTGAATTTGAATGTTGACCTGCCTTGCTAGGTTGGGGAAGTTCTCCTCAATAATATCCTGCAGAGTGTTTTCCAACTTGGTTCCATTCTCCCTGTCACTTTCAGTTACACCAATCAGACGTAGATTTGGTCTTTTCACATAGTCCCATATTTCTTGGAGGCTTTGTTCATTTCTTTTTACTCTTTTTTCTGTAAACTTCTCTTCTTGCTTCATTTCATTCATTTGATCTTCAGTCACTGATACCCTTTCTTCCAGTTGATTGAATCGGCTAGTGAAGCTTTTGCATTCGTCACGTAGTTCTCGTTCCATGGTTTTCAGCTCCATCAGGTCATTTAAGGACTTCTCTGCACTGGTTATTCTAGTTAGCCATTCATCTAATCTTTTTTCAAGGATTTTAGCTTCTCTGCAATGGGCTCAAACTTCCTCCTTTAGCTCAGAGAAGTTTGATTGTCTGAAGCCTCTTCTCTCAACTCGTCAAAGTCATTCTCTGTCCAGCTTTGTTCTGTTGCTGGCAAGGAGCTGCGTTCCGTTTGGAGGGGGAGAGGCACTCTGATTTTTAGAATTTTCAGCTTTTCTGCTCTGTTTTTCCCCATCTTTGTGGTTTTATCTACCTTTGGTCTTTGATGATGGTGACATACAGATGGGGTTTTGGTGTGGATGTCCTTTCTGTTTGTTAGTTTTCCTTCTAACAGTCAGGACCCTCAGCTGCAGGTCTGTTGGAGATTGCTTGAGGTCCACTCCAGACCCTGTTTGCCTGGGTATCAGCAGCGGAGGCTGCAGAACAGCAAATATTGTTGAACAGCAAGGGTTGCTGCCAGATCATTCCTCTGGAAGCTTTGTCTCAGAGGGGTACCTGGCCGTGTGGGGTGTCAGTCTGCCCCTACTGGGAGGTGCCTCCCAGTTAGGCTACTTGGGGGCCAGGGACCCACTTGAGGAGGCAGTCTGTCTGTTCTCAGACCTCAAACTCCATGCTGGAACCCCTACCCTCTTCAAAGCTGTCAGACAGGGACATTTAAGTCTGCAGAGGTTTCTTCTGCCTTTTGTTTGGCTACACTCTGCCCCCAGAGGTGGAGTCTACAGAGGTAGGCAGGCCTCCTTGAGCTGCTGGGGGCTCCCTCCAGTTCAAGCTTCCCAGCAGCTTTGTTTACCTACTCAAGCCTCAGCAATGGCGGGCACCCCTCCCCCAGTCTCGCTGCCACCTTGCAGTTCGATCTCAGACTGCTGTGCTAGCAAATGAGCAAGGCTCCGTGGGTGTGGGACCCTCCAAGCCAGGCATGTGATATAATCTCCTGGTGTGCCGTTTGCTAAGACTGTTGAAAAAGCACAGTATTAGGGTGGGAGCAACCCGATTTTCCAGGTGCTGTCTGTCACAGATTCCCTTGGCTAGGAAAGGGAATTCCCTGACCCCTTGTGCTTCCCAATGCCTCACCCTGCTTCAGCTCATGCTCAGTGGGCTGCACCCACTGTCCTGTACCCACTGTCCTATAAGCCCCAGTGAGATGAACCCGGTACCTCAGTTGGAAATGCAGAAATCACCCATCTTCTGTGTTGCTCACGCTGGGAGCTGTAGACTGGAGCTGTTCCTATTTGGCCATCTTGGAACTGCCTTGGAGGCTCAAATTGTAAAAGCAAAAAGAGGTTGGGTGTGGTGGCCCACACCTGTAATCCTGGCACTCTGGGAGGCCGAGGCAGGAGGATTACTTGAGGTCAGGAGTTCACGACCAGCCTGGCCAAAATGGTGAAACCGGAATCTACTCAAAAAAAAGTACAAAAGTACAAAAAGAGGCCAAAATAAAATTATAAAAATTTCTATTTATTTTAAATATTTGCACATAAGAAATATAAATATTTGCATGTAAGAAATTACCCCATTACCCCCCACTAATGGAATGCAATGTACTTGTACTATTCACAATATAATTGCAATATTTATACAAGTTATATATTAACTCACAGTGCCCTAGAGACAGGATTGCCTTACAGTAGGGTACAACCTGAAGGAAGCTTTCTTTTCCTCAGTCCTGTCAGTGTGTCTCTGTAACTATAAATATACTTACTTAGAAATATATTAAAGATCAAAATTTACAGCTCTTTGAGGCTTTATCATAAGGAGCAACAAAAGTTCAGAGGCAGAAAATAATAGTTAAAACATACAAGTACTTACATGTTTGTATACATATATGTATAACTATGTATAGTTAAAACATAAAAACTGGATATGTTGGGTAGCATTCTAAGTGATATGTGTGTGTACAAACTTTTATTTTTTATTTATTCATTTATTTATTTTTTGAGATGGAGTCTCACTCTGTCACCCAGTCTGGAGTACAGTGGTGCAATCTCAGCTCACTGCAACCCCTGCCTCCTGGGTTCAAGAGATTCTCCTGCTTCAGCCTCCCAAGTAGCTGGAATTACAGGTGCCTGTCATCCCGTCCAGCTAATTTTTATATTTTTAGTAGAGACAGGGTTTCACCATGTTGGCCAGGCTGGTCTCATACTCCCAACCTCAGGTGACTCACCCACCTCAGCCTCCCAGAGTGCTGGGATTACAGGTGTGTGCCATATGTAAACTTTTATGGCAACATTTTGTTGTCATCTTCCTATTTTACAGATGGGGAAACCGAAACGGAGAGTGACTGAGTGACCTGCCCAAGGTCACGCACCTCAGGAGTAGGTATGTAAGTTGAATCAGGATTCAAACTGAGAAAGTTCTGCTCCAGAGGCCACCACCCTTAGCCATTTTCATATACATCCTCTCATAAGGAGAGAGGCAGACTCAAGAAGATGTGTAGAATCATAGAAAGGCTTCAGAATGTCTATAAAGAGTGGTTCAGGCATTGGAGTCAAGCAGATCCAAGTTCAACTCCAGGCTTTGACCCTTATTAGCTGTGAGGCCTTGGGCTCCTTACTTTAACCTAAAGCCTAATCATCCCCACCAGTCAAGCGAGGCTGCATTGGAATCTGAGAACTAGCCCCGGGGGCACAAGGTAAGGGCTCAGTCATCACAGCTGTGTCTGATCTCAGCCTCTGCCTTGCTAGATAATAAAAATGAGGCTGAGAGAGAGAAAGTGGGTTGCCCAGGGCCACACAGCAAACTAGTGACAGTCCTCAGCACACCTGGTCCACTGTCCTGTGCATAGCATCGGCAGCTCTAAGCCAACTCATCTAGTCCACTCTGCCCCCTACAACTTCTTGCCCATTTCAGGGCTCCAGATAGGCTTCTGCCCACCTGCAGGGCCACAGTGCCATGCTCGGTAGTCTGTGCCAAAGTGGGTAAAGCAGGAACAACTGGGGAAGACACAGAACAAAACAAGTGGGAAAAAAATGTTCAAGGTCCAGGCATGGGCTAGGTGTGGCGGCTCATGCCTGTAATCCCAGCACTTTGGAAGGCAGAGGCAGGAGATTTTCTTGAGCTCAGGAGTTCAAGATTAGCCTGGGCAACATGTTAGAAATCCGTCTCTACAAAATATACAAAAATTAGTCAGGTATGGTGGTGCGCACCTGTAGTCCCAGCTACTGGGAAGGCTGAGGTGGGAGGAGCCCTTGAGCCCAGGAGGCAGGGGTTGCAGTGAGCACAGATCACACTACTGCACTCCAGCCTGGATGACAGAGCGAGACCCTGTCTTAAAAAAATAAATAAATAAAAGGCTGGGCATGGTGGCTCAAGCCTGTAATCCCAGCACTTTGGGAGGCCGAGGCGGGCAGATCACCTGAAGTCAGGAGTTCAAGACCAGCCTGACCAACATGGAGAAATCCTGTCTCTACTAAAAATACAAAATTAGCCAGGTGTGGTGGCGCATGGCTGTAATCCCAGCTACTCGGGAGGCTGAGGCAGGAGAATCGCTTGAACCCGGGAGGCAGACGTTGCAGTGAGCTGAGATCCCACCATTGCACTCCAGCCTGGGCAACAAGAGCTAAACTCCTCTCAAAAGAAAGAAAGGAAAAAAAAAAAAGTCCAGGCATAATCCTGGAGTGTCCACTAGGTGGAGCCACACTTCTGCATTCTTGGGTTCCCAAGAATTTAATTATTTTTTTTTTTCTATTGAAGAGCGTGAATGTGGCTCATACTTGAGGGATTAAGTTCCACTCATCCATTCATTCATTCAATATTTACTCAGCACCCACTCTGTGCCAGGTATGGGAATCCAACACTAAATGCAGTACTTAGGAGCTGTAATTATCTTCCAGCAACAAATTATTTGCTTCTGTGATGAATCTCACAGCCATGCAACAAGTACACCATCCTATCCTTAACAAGGTCTGAGAAGTCACTTTCCACTTATTCCTTGAGTATTTATTTGGCGTGTACTCTCTCCCAGTCCCTGGGCATGCTAAGATGGATAAGATCATCTAGTGGAGAAGACAAACATATGACCGGTGTCCACTCAGCCTGACCTACATGGTGACTGACACCTGCCAAAGCCTGGCTGGAGGGGCCCAGTAACCATGCTCAGATCCTCTTTTCTCCTCTGGCATCACGAAGGGAGAGATCAAAACGTTTGCCCAGCCCATCCTTCCTCTGCTTCTCATGAACAGTCTGGTCCATTTCCCTGTCCTCTCAGAAATCTCTGTGAGTGCCACATAAGTGGGGTATCATGCTGCTGATAAAGACATACCCAAGACTGGGTAATTTATAAAGAAAAAGAGGTTTAATGGACTCACAATTCCACGTGGCTGGGGAGACCTCACAATCATGGCGGAAGGTGAAAGGCATGTTTTACAGGGCAGCAGGCAAGGGCAAAAATGAGAATGAAGACAAAGGGGTTTCCCCTTATAAAATCATCAGCTCTCATGAGACTTATTCACTATGATGAGAACACTATGGGGGAAACCACCCCCATGATTCAATTATCTCCCACCGGGTCCCTCCCACAGCACATGGGAATCATGGGAGCTACAATTCAAGGTGAGATTTGGGTGGGGACACAGCCACACCATATCAGGTGGGGTTTGAGATGACAAGGATGTGATTGATTTCATTATATCCAGGGCTTTGGTGGAGGCTTTCACTTTTCCCTGGGCACACATTTCTGTCTTTCCTTCCAAAAGAGGTGGCATGGGTATGGAAGGAATCACACAGGACTAAAGTCGGAAAACCCAGGCTCTGTCCCCCATCTTGACACTTAGATGATGTGTGGTCTTAGGTCAGTCACCTCCTTCTTCTCGTTAGTCTTCCCAGCTGTGGTAGATTAAATGTAGCCACAAATTCTTGACAGACTTTCCCATCAGGAGATGGCATCTTTCTCTACTCCCCTCGATCCCACAGCCAGGCAACACTTGTCCAAGTCATCGGAATCTGCCCCTTGATTACTGCAATGACCTCCTCATAGTTCTCCCCACATTCACTCTGCCCACCCCACCACCCCCACCCCTGCATTCCACATGCGGGAGCTGGAATGACCTGAAACCTAAGTCAAATGGTGTCATTCATCATCCTACGCCCCGACCCACAGCCCTGTGTCTCCCTATCCACCCACAGCAAGACCGCATCATCTGGCTCCCTGTCACCCCTCTTCTCTGTCTCCTTGTTCACACTGCTCCAGCCTCACCTCTGGGATTGTGACCCTGGTACCACACAGCTGGTCATCTGGAGACAGACTGGAGCAGAAAACCAAGGTAGAACTTGAGTTGGAAAGCGTATAGGGTTGAAGTTTCACTTTAACATTGAGTTGTTACACAGAAGCTAGAGGCGGCAGAAAACTACTCAAGTCCATGGAAAGGAGTTTTTCTGACAGGTGGTGATGGTGGTGGCATCAAGGGAGAGGGGACTGAGGGAATGCAGTTTCTGGTAAAGGGTAGATGGTCAGAAACCTCAGCTGCCACCCAGCAACTGGATGGTGAACAGAATGAAGTAGTCACCAATCAGACTGTCACAACTACATTTGCTTGCACGTCTTATTTAATTTTCCCTCGACCATAAACCTCTGATCCTACATTGGAGTACAAAGTCCTTGGAGGGAAAGGCTGTGTCATGTTCATTTTTGTAGCTCCCTGTCTCCCAAACTGTCCTGCATAAAGATGGCAAAGAAAACAATTGTTGCATGGCATGGGTGACAGTTCTTCTTGCCTCCTCGCAGCAGCACCCCAGGTTTCCTCCAGAGAATTCTTGCTGCCACAGTCTGTGTTCCCTGTACACCTAATTCTGTCTCTGGCTCCAGGGCTGGGCATGAGGCTCAGGCTTTGCTAAGCAGAACATTACCTTCTCCTGACCACAGTGACTAGTGATCATTCCAGAACCAAAGAGGCAAATGAGAAAGAGAGAAGTAGAGAGAAATGCAAGTGCTTTTTCTGCTGAGGTTGCAAGTAGTAAAGATGCAGCAAGCCCGAAGCCTGCTGATGGCTTAAAGTTAAGTGAACAGATTGGAAGACAGAGACAAAATATGGGAGAGAGGTCCAATCCTGATGACAGTGGCTTCAGCCCCAGATCCAGCTATGTCGGAAACTATTTACGTCAGTAGGTTCTTGAGCTACCAAGCATGTAAATTCTCTTTCTTGCCCAAGGCAATTGGAGTTGGTTAGCTGTCAATTGCATTCAAGAGAGTCCTGACAGACCAAGGAATGAATGAATGAATTGATGAGCAACTCTACTAGAAAACGTGTGTCACATGACAGGATCCTATCTCAGGAGTCGGGGTAGTATCTTGCGATTACTAACTCTGTGACACTGGGCAAATTTCCTGAAAAAAAATTTTTTTTTTTTGAGACAGAGTCTTGCTCTGTCACCCAGACTGGAGTACAGTGACACGATCGATCTCTGCTCACTGCAACCTCTGCCTTCCAGGTTCAAGTGATTCTCCTGCCTCAGCTTCCCAAGTAGCTGGGACTACAAGCGTGTGCCACCATGCCCAGCTAATTTTGTTATTTTTAGTAGAGACGAAGTTTCATTGGCCAGGCTGGTCTCGAACTCAGGTGATCTACCTACCTCGACTTCCCAAAGTGCTGGGGTTATAGGATTGAGCCACCACGCCTAGCCTTCCTAATGTATTTGAACTTCAGTTTAGAACTCTAATATTATTCATTTATTCAACGAATATTTACTGAAATTTGCTGTGCCAGGCACTCTGCCAGGTTTTGGCAATACTGTTGGTAACAAGACCCTCATGGCGTTCGTCCTTGTGAAAATGCCAATTAACTTCAGTTCTAGAAAAATCAAGTTTCATTTTTGTACACCTGATTTTGTCACCGTCAAATCTATTTGTGGTCTAAGTCTCTAGCACTTGGTAACTGGTAGCTATCATTCCTCCCACTCCTTATCAGCTAATATTGTAGGGTCAGCCAGAGGAGGAGCAAGAAACAGAATACACAAAATGTACAATGGGGGAGGAGGGTACCACAGCCTTCTTTTCCTTCCCAGCACTCAATGCCATTTAGAAAAAAATGTTTATGAGCCAAAGTACAGATGACACTGAACTAGAGGGTGTAACAAGAGCCTGGCACGGCCCAGGGTTCGATCCTCTAGGACCCTTAACTAAGAATAGCCAGCGTGCCACCAACGACATTTTTTCTGGCCTCTGGCAAAGAGACTTTTCCAAGTTAAATATGTTCATCAGTTCCCAATAATAAGGCTCAGAAACAGAGCTACTTAAGCTCAATCTCTTTCAGTTCTCATTATAAGGAACTAATCATACCTGGTGCCATGGGATTTTCATTTTTAAAAGGAATTCACAGCTTGGGCTGAAGTGGCAGAATGTCAGAAATAAGTCCTGTAAAAGAAGCTGAGTTGAGCAGGCCCAAAATAACTGGAGTCCTAGCTTACCTTCTATTATTTAACTTATTCACTCACTTAACAACTGTTAATATTTATCAAGAGCCCACCCTGCACCAGGCACTGTGCTGGGTGTGACAGCAAAGCTGACAGGGACTGGGCCATCATGGAGCAGAAGCTGGCTCATGAGAGGGCAATCCACGGGGGCAAAAGACCTAGAGTCAAATACTCAAGCCTAAGCCCAGTCCCGTATACCAGGTGAGCCCATGTAAGCCTAGCCAGGGGTTAATACATCAGCCTCTGCTAAGAAATCAGTTCATGCGCTTTATTCTAAATACAGCACAGTTCTCACCTGCTTTATTATGGCTGCATTAAAAGATGACCTCAAAACTTAGTGATTTAGTATTTACTACCACTAAACTACTCTTAAAAATGGTTAAGTTCGAGGCTGCAATGAGTTATGATCATGCCACTGCACTCCAGCTTGGATGACAGAGTTGTAACCAACCACCCCCATTTTTTAAGAGAATGAGTTATTTTTTAAATTTCATTATTCTTTTTTCTTTTCTCCTTTTCCCCTGTTCCCCACTTCCCACTTAGCTCTTTAGAAATGCAATTATAACCTTTTACCTTCCCTTCACCAGACACTCTACAGGGCAAGCTTATCTAACTATGTGCTTAAAAGCTCCAGAGTGGAAATTTCTCCCACCAGGAGATTGCCTCGAGAGACAACAGTCAATTTACAACTACGGGGTGTCTCCTACAAAACACTCCCTCACCTGCAGAGTATCTGGAGACAAGGGCCATTTTTACAACTTAATTCTGCCCATGAAGGCACCAGCTCAACCATCTGGTAGATAAGGCACTGAAGCAAGTCACATAGGCCCCTATTTGCCTGCCCTTTCCCATGCATGCCATTCATGCCACATCCTCCTTTAAAAGCCCTAGCTTTCTGCCCCAGAAGTGAAGCTTATACTTCCTACCCTTAAGGCAGGAAGCCTATACTTCTTCCCTTAAGCTAGCTTTGGAATTAAAAGTCACTTTTTTTTTTTTTTTTTGAGACAGAGTCTCGCTTCTTCACCCAGGCTGGAGTGCAATGGTGCCATCTTGGCTTGCTGCAACCTCCGCCTCTCTGGTTCAAGCAATTCTCCTGCCTCAGCCTCCCAAAGTAGCTGGGATTACAGACATGTGCCAGCACACCTGACTAATATTTGTATATTTAGTAGAGACAGGGTTTCACCATGTTGACCAGGCTGCTCTCAAACTCCTGACTTCAGGTGATCCACCGGCCTTGGCCTCCCAAAGTGCTGGGATTACAGACGTTAGCCACCGTGCCTGGCCAAGTCACTTTTTTTAATACCAGACTTCATTCTTGTTATTGGACTCTGCAAGAAGGGAGCACCAAACCTGCAACTCAGGGTTTGTTTTTGTTTTTTGTTTTTTTCCTTTTTATTTTTTAGTTTTTGAGACAGGATCTCACTCTGTCACCCAGGCAGTGGGTGCAATCATGGCTTACGGCAGCCTCAACCTCCTGGTCTCAAGCAATCCTCCCACCTCAGCCTCCCGAATAGCTGGTGTTATGGGATCTTTGAGGTGTCGATTTTCTGGCCAGAAACCTCTGTGGCAGGTGGCACCTTTGCCTGAGTTCTTACCCTGACTCCAGGAAGAATGGGGAACACAGACCAGTGACGGGTGAACATGCTGAAGATGAGCTTTATTCAGTGTTAAAACAGCTCAGAGAAGACCCACAGTGGGCAGCTCCTCTCTGTAGGCAGGTCGGCCAGTCGAGCGTTCAGCTCTCAGCAGAGAGGAGGCCCAGGAGAGGGTGGCTCCTCTCTGCCGGCAAGTCGTATTGTCATCTCCAGCTATCAGTAGAGGAGAGCTGCTCTCTGCAGCTGGTCCTCCCATAGTCTGCGTCCTCTGCCCTGCTCTGGCCATCCTCTCTCATGCGCTGGCTGAGCCCGGGCTTTTATGGACCTCAGAGGGGAGGAAGTACATGCCCATTGGTCCATGGGTGGCCCCTGGTGGCCCAGAAGAGGCACCATGAGTCCCCACTCCTGGCGTCGGAACTGGGAGCTGGCCCCCAGCCTTCAGGCTCTCCCTGGCCTGAAGATCAGGCCTTACTGGGGAACCGCAGCCCAGGAATCTGTCTGCCTCCTGATGCCATTCATGGCCCTGGGGCTCATGCCTAAGCCTGCTCCAAGATCTGAGCAGGTTCCAAGAGAGGAGAGAAGTCAGGCAGTAGAAGCAGACAGCCCTGAGTGACAGGGTTGGGGGCCCTTCCCGGGCCCCTGAGACCACCGGCTATATAGATGGCCTGGTCCTGCGCCCAGGAGGGCAGCCACGGCTGCACCCTGTAAGCTCCCACCCTGTCAACTCGGGAGGGGCAGGGATCCCACCTGTCCCCAGCTCCTGCCTACTCTATGGAGCAGGAGGCCCAGGTCTGCAGTCACTGGTCAGGCAGCTGCAGCTGCACCTGGGAGAGCAGATCCTGCCTGCTCCCGCCACCCCCACCAAGAGCACAGGGAGGCTCAGATCCACAGCTGCAGTTTGGGTGGCTGCTGCCTGCTCCATAAAGCAGGAGGCCTGGGTCTGCAGCTGCAGTTTGGGTGACTGCAGCAGTACCCGGGGAGCTCCCGCCCCAACTCAGAAGGGGCAGGGCTCCCACCGGCTCCATGGAGCATGCAGTCCCAGCTGTGCCTCCTTGCTGTAGCCGGCATGATGCCAGCAGCTGCTGCCATCACTGGGACCACAAGTGCACACCTCCATGCCCAGCTAATTTTTTTATTTGTAGAGACAAGGTTTTGCTATGTTTCTCAGACCGGTCTCAAACTCTTGGGCTCAAGTCATCCTCCTGCCTTGGCCTCCCAAAGTGCTGGCCTCTCAAAGGAGGGCCAAGTAGATTTAGGCCGAGCCACTGAGCCCATCCTAAATCTGTCTTTTTTTAAAAATGGCAAATTTTGCGTTATGTATATTTTACCAGAATAAAAAAGAAATTATGGAAGGATTTTTTTTTTTTTTAAGTTAGTGGTTAGAAACAATCTTTTACTAAACTCACAGATTCTGGGGGTCAGAACTTTGGGCAGGGGTCAGTGGGGATGGCTTGTCTCTGTTCCATGATGGCTGAGTCTCAGCTGAGCAAACTCAAAGGCTGGGAGTGAATCAATGTCTGGTAGCTGGATTCATCTAAAGGCACTCTCATTTACAGGTCTGGGTTAACTCAAAAACCAGAACTGTCTACTGGAGTACCACATGTGGTCTGTCCATGTGGTTTGGTTTCCTCACAGCATAGTGGGCTCAGGGTAGCTGATATAATTTGGCTCTGTGTCCCCATCCAAATCTCACCTTGAATTGTAATAATCCCCACGTGTGGTAGGAGGGACCCAGTGGGAGGCAACTGAATCATGGGGGTGGGGTTTTCCTGTGCTTTTCTCATGATAATGAGTCTCATGAGATCTGATGGTTTTATTAACTATTTATTTATATTTAGTATTTTTTTTTTTGAGACAGAGTCTTGCTCTGTTGCCTGGGCTGGAGTGCAGTGGTGTGATCTTGGCTCACCTCAACCTCCGCCTCCTGGGTTCAAGCGATTCTCCTGCCTCAGCCTCTCAAGTAGCTGGGACTACAGGCATGCACCACCATGCCTGGCTAATTTTTGTATTTTTAGTAGAGACGGGGTTTCACTATATTGGACAGGCTGGTCTTGAACTCCTGACCTTGTGATCCACCTGCCTCGGCCTCCCAAAGTGCTGGGATTACAGGTGTGAGCCACTGCACCCAGCCGAGATCTGATGGTTTTATAAAGGGGAGTTCCCCTGCACATGCTCTCTTCTTGCCTGCTGCCATGTAAGACATGCCTTTCTTCTCTTTTGCCTTCTGTAATGGTTGTGAGGCTTCCCCAGCCAACTGAAACTGTGAGTCCATTAAACCTCTTTTTCTTTATAAATTACCAAGTCTTGGGTATGTCTTTATTAGCAGTGTGAGAACAGACTAATACAGTAGCCAAACTTTATATGGTGGCTCAGGGCTCCAAACATTAGTGTTCTACCAGTGGGCAGTGGTGGGGAAGGGGAGTGTAGAGGTGGAGAAGTGGGTGTGGAGGTGCAGAAGCAAAACCTGCATCCCATTTATGACTTAACCTTGGAAGTGTCATTTCTGTCATACTTTATTGGGCAAAACAGACCTACAACTACCCAGATTCAAGTTGGGGACGGGGGTGTGCTTTGATGCAGGAATATCAAGATCACATTGCAGGTAAACATGTGTGAAGGACTATATTGTTGCAGCCATCCTTGAAAAATATTATCTGCCATATGATCTTTCTAAAATGGATTAAAAGCAAAGAAACTACAGAAGAATCATCTTACAGAAACAGAGCAGGGGGAGAAGCCTTAATGAACAAATCTGCCTACACAAACAATGAGCAATTTACTCCTGGGAGGGTCTCTCCTTAGGCTGGGAGATTGCCAAGGACACTAGGCTGAGTAGAGCTGGTGACAGAACTCGTAGTTGTATCAGCTCCTGAGTGTGTGATCTGAGTAGGAAAGTATTTGACTACTGGGGATTGTAACTTCATCTTTAAAACAAAGTGTTGTGAGAACCAAGTAAAATATTGTATATAAAGATAAATGTGTTGCAAAAAGGTCCCCGAATAGAGCCCACAGGTGGACACCTCCCGTTTGACAATGCGACTGGGGAAGATCATGTGTACTGCCAGTTTATCCTTGCCACTGTTTCCCCATAGCAGCCACCTTCCTGTGTCTTTTGCTTGCCTCTCTCAGAGGTAGATGCATTGAGGGTAAATGACCAGTACAGAGACACATAGCCAAGAAAAAGAGATCAAAACCCAGCTTTTTCTGGGATGCTAGTTTGAGATTTTCCATTCTACAGTCGTCCAGCCACTCACAAGTTCTAACTGATGACTGATCTTAGCTGAGAAGCGTGACATAAATACAAGGGAGTCACACTGCCTGGGTTCATATCCCAGCTGCACCACTTACTAGCAGTGTGACCTTGGGAAGGATCGCTGTTTTCCCTGTTTTCCCAGGTGTAAAAGGGAAATAGGACCTCCCACAAAGGGGTAAGTAATCACGTGAATATACCGCACTCAAAAGAGCGACTTCAACATAAGCAAGCACTTTGTGTTTGCCAATACTAAATCACTACCGCATACTTAGTATATAATTGGTGCTCAATGTTTTAAAGTGAGAAAGTAACATTTAGGAATGTAATGGTGGGATCTCCATGAAACGACAAATTCATTTTGGAGAAAGCTTTAAAAAACGCAAACCACAAACCTCTGCCATTTGTCAGCTTGAAGTCTACGGAACTGCAAGCAAAATAAAGACTGGTGGAACTTAGCTTCTGACTGACCCCTACAGTCCCAAATATTTTCTTGGCCGTTACAAAGCCCGCAGGCATCGTCACATGCAGTACTGAAAAGCCTTTTCTCGATACTCAACACAGCCCAGCCCAGCCCAGCCCAGCCCAGCCCACGTGGATTCCTCGCCCGGCTGCTTCCGCTTCCATTCTGTCCCCTCCCATTTCCCATTCGGCGCCTCAAAATGACGTCAAAACGAGCGCCAACGCTGCCCGAGAAGGAGCCCGCGCATGCGCTCTGCCCTGGCAGCGACCCTGTGCGGAGACAAGAGCGTGTGGCCGCAGCGAGGCTGTGGTCCCGCCCGCTGCGGCCGGGTTTCTAGCCTGACACGCCCTTGACCTAAGGATCATGAACCGCAGCCGCCAGGTGACGTGCGTGGCCTGGGTCCGCTGCGGCGTGGCCAAAGAGACACCAGACAAGGTGAGGCCTGGTCGCTGGGAGACAAGGGGAGCAGCGTCTTTACTGCACTGCGGGTCTGCCCGGCTAGGGGAACGTGGACCCAGAACTTGGGGAGTTGGCTGGTGCGACTGGCTGGGGTGAGGGCGGCTTTGCCCCGATTGTCGCGATTAGAGCTGCGGTTCAGAGAGTCTGGTTCGCCTGAGCCTGGGGAGTCAGGGGCCGCGCCTCCTCACTGTTCCCACCCTCAAGCCCAGCCCCATCCCCATCCCCAAATTCGCAAGCACGTGGACGTAGCGGGCCGGAAAGGCGTAAGCTGCTGTTTTGGTAATACCCCCCAAAGGCTTTTTGACCACACCGCAGCTTCACTAGCACCCAAATGCATTTTCAAGCGTAAGTGGGAAGAGAGCATGAAAACTCCACTTTCCACTCCTGTGCTCCGTGTCTGAAGGAGTGAGGATGAGTGTGGTGTAGAAAAACAGGTGTGGAGACTAAGATGTCGTGAGGCTGGGGGATGAATTGGGAATTTCTTGCAGTAATCCAGGTGAGATGTTGATGGTGGCAGTGAGGATGAGAGGTAAATGTAACACTGAAAAACCTACAGGAGTTGAAGACTAAGACTGTAGCAGAGGTGAAGATTACTTAATTCACTCATTGGATACTAAGAGCTTTCTGTAGGCCAGGCATTGTTCAGGGTCCTGGGATAGGCATAAACAAAACAGAAAAAGTCCCTGCGTTTATGGAGTCGACATGTGCACATATAGTATGTCAGTGGGAGTAAGTGCAACCAAACAGTAAAAGGGCTTGATTTGAATGTAATTGACCAAGATAATAATGATGGTGATAGGAATGTGATTGGCTTGGACATGGAGTTAACAGGAATGAGGGATGGGAGTAGTCCCAGTAGTTGTAAATTCCACCTGGGCACAGACTGTGTTTTATTTACCACGGTTTCTCCAGGGTTTGGTTGATGGTAGGCACTCGGTGTATATTTATAGAATAGGGACGGAAAATTATCTCACAAAAAATTGTTGGAGGAAACAGTTATTAAAAAGAGACATAGCCTTTCAAATACTTGAAGACAGTGATTTCCAAGAGAGTCTACGCATTGAAAATCTCACACTTGGGGAGGTTAAAAAAATACTGATGTTTATGTCCCACTCCCAAGTATTGTGTTGTAATTAGCCTGGAGTGTAGCCTAAATTATTTAAGATTCCCTAGGTGATTCTAATGTACAGACAAGTCTGGGAACCAATATTTGAGGAGTTTATAGGAAAAAGAGGTTGAATTTATTTTATGAAATCCCAGAACGGAAAACTTGGACCAAATAAGAGAAATTGGAGAAGCCAGTTGCGGTGTCTCGTGCCCGTAATCCCAGTCATTCAGGAAGCTGAGGTGGGAGGATCGCATGAGCCCAGGAGTTCACAGCTGCAGAGAGCTGTGACTGTGCCACATCTCTTAAAAATTAAAATTAAAGCCAGGCGTGGTGGCTCACGCCTGTAATCCCAGCACTTTGGGAGGCTGAGGCAGGTGGATCACCTGAGGTCAGGAGTTCCAGACCAGCCTGGCCAACATGGTGAAACCCGTCTCTACTAAAATACAAAAATTAGCCGGGCATGGTAGTGCGCGCCTGTAATCCCAGCTACTGGGGAGACTGAGGTGGGAGGTTCACTTGAACCCGGGAGGCGGAGGCTGCAGTGAGCCGAGATCACACCACTGCACTCCAGCCTGGGCTACAAAGCAAGACTCCCTCTCAAAAAAAAAAAAAAAAAAAAATTAAAAATAAAAATAAATAAACCGGACAAATAAGCATCTTTTAATCAAGTAACTAATTTCCGGAGCTATCCCACAATGGAATTCTCAAGAGGATTTCCATATTACTAGAGGCATTGTAGTGGAAACTAGGTGATTGATTTATTCATCAGTCATTAAGCGTCACCACCGTTGGCCAGGCACTGAACTACGTGCTGAGGTATACAATGGCAAGCCAGTTTCTGTCTTCAGAGAGCTTACAGTTTAGTTGTAATAGGGGTGTTTTTGTTTCTGTTTGATACAGTCTTGCTCTATAACCCAGGCTGGAGTGCAGTGGTGCATTCATGGCTCACTGCAGCCTCAACCTCCTGGGTTCCAAGTAATCCGACCACCTCAGTCTCTTGAAGTGACTACAGGTGTGTACCACCATGCCTGACTAATTTTTTAATTTTCTATAGAGATGGGGATCTCCCAGTGTTCCCCAGGCTGGTCTCAAACTCCTGGGCTCAGGGAATCCTCCCACCTCAGCCTTCCAAAGTGCTGGGATTACAGGCGTGAGCCACTGCACTCAGCCGTGATAGGGGTGTTTTTAAAAGGTACTGAAACATTGATTAGGTGAGGGAATGTCAGTTGTGAAGTAGAGAGATTGAATTCAGCTTTGAACCTGGTAATATTAGGCTAAAGGATATTCAGGTGGGAAGTCTTGTAGGCAGTTGGAGAAATGGAAAATGGAATACAAGATTAGAGAGAAGAAAGTTTGGAGTAATCAGTTCAGAGGTGGTGGTTTCAGTCTTGAGAATGAATGAGCTTTGCAAGGACGTGAGCCTGATGAGTGACGGTGTGGCAGTGATAATAGGGAAAAGAACAGAGGACTAGGCCAGGCGCAGTGGGTCACGCCTATAATCCCAGCACTTTGGAAGGCCGAGGCAGGTGGATCACGAGGTGAGGGGTTCGAGACCAGCCTGACCAACATGGTGAGACCCCTGTCTCTACTAAAAATACAAAAATTATCCAGGCATGGTGGCACATGCCTGTAATCCCAGCTACTCAGGAGGCTGAGGCAGGAGAATCGCTTGAACCCAGGAGGCGGAGGTTGCAGTGAGCCGAGATAGCGCCATTGCACTCCAGCCTGGGTGACACAGTGACACTCTGTCTCAAAAAAAACCCAAAAAAAACAGAAAACAGAGGACTAATTTAAGGGTGGTTTGTTAAGGAATGCCCCCAGGGAAGAGAGGGAGGTGCCCTAGATAGGGTCAGAGATAGTTGGAAGAAAACCAGAGGAGTACCACAGAGCCACTTTACCAAAACCAGTCTTTGGGGTTTTAAGACTGAGAGGTAGAGTAGAATGAGCATGAATTTTTGAAGTTTCAGGTGGGGAGGGATCTTAATTATAAGGATCTATGAAATCTATATTTTTTTTTTTTTTTTTTTGAGACGGAGTCTCACTCTGTCGCCCAGGCTGGAGTGCAGTGGCGCGATCTCGGCTCACTGCAAGCTCCGCCTCCCGGGTTCACGCCATTCTCCTGCCTCAGCCTCCCGAGTAGCTGGGACTACAGGCGCCCACAACCGCGCCCGGCTAATTTTTTGTATTTTTAGTAGAGACGGGGTTTCACCGTGGTCTCGATCTCCTGACCTTGTGATCCGCCCGCCTCGGCCTCCCAAAGTGCTGGGATTACAGGCGTGAGCCACCGCGCCCGGCGAAATCTATATTTTTTTAATGTAGAGTCTAGATGTTTGATTCTTATCTTGATGACATTGCTTGGCATTACATTTTACATTTGTTTGCAAACTACTTTTTAATTCAAAGAATTCTGATGATTTCCTTACACATATTGTAATGAAATCTTTGCTCTCTTACAGGTAGAGCTGAGTAAAGAAGAAGTAAAACGTCTCATTGCTGAGGCAAAGGAGAAATTGCAGTTAAGTTTAGGACCAGATGAAATCTGCATCTTAAATGATGACCAGGTGTGGTCTTGTTATTGGAAGGTGCCATTTGGGTGATTCTCTTTTTCTTTCTCTGCTCATAGAGAAGGTGGTGGTGGCAGTGATGAAGAGGAGATAGGCAGTCCTTCAGAAGATGGCATGCAGAGTGCACGCACCCAGGCACGCCCAAGAGAGCCCCTGGAGGATGGTGACCCAGAGGATGACAGGACGCTCGATGAGGATGAGCTGGCTGAGTACGACTTAGATAAATATGATGAGGAAGATGACCCAGGTTAGAGCGTATCCACTTCTACTGGTTTGTAATTATAAGCTTAATATGTTGGATCATGTTTGTGGTGTTCCAAAGCTTTACTCTTAGATTTTATTGTTCTTGATATCAGTAAGATAATCTGGTTGAAGACTTGGGCAGACAGCATGATTCCTAAACTAGTTTAGAAGATAAACTTTAACTCACTAATGTAAGATACAAATCTAGGATCTAAAAAAAAAAAGTACGGTGTATTTTATTGCATATATCAGGTTTAATCATTTGTAACCCACTTGTGAGTTTTTGTATGTAGTTACAATGCTATGGTGTGCTTGAACTTATATCCACGTACCTTTTCCTCAACTGCAGTCGGTTTTCTCAGAATACAGTAGTGCCCCCTTATCCACGGTTTTGCTTTCTTTGGTTTCAGTTAGCCACAGTCAACTACAGTCTGAAAATAGGTGAGTAAAGTACAGTTTTTTGAGAGAGATGACTTTCATATAACTTTTATTACAGTATATTATTATAATTATTTGATTCCTAGGTACATATAGGAAAAACAATGTATATAAGGTTTGTGTACTATCTGCGGTTTTAGACCACCACTAAGCGTCTTGGAATGTATCCCCTGTGGATAAGGGGGGACTACTGTGTGCATTTTGAGATGCTGTTGTTGGAGATAATTAGAAAAGGAGACCAGGTGCGGTGACTCACCCCTGTAATCTCGGCACTTTGGGAGGCCAAGACGGGTGGATCACTTGAGGTCAGGAGTTCAAGACCAGCCTGGCCAACGTGGCGAAACCCCGTCTCTACTAAAAATACAAAAATTAGCCAGGCATGGTGGCAGGCCCCTGTAATCCCAGCTACTCAGGAGGCTGAGGCAGGAGAATTGCTTGAACCTGGGAGGTGGAGGCTGCAGTGAGCCAAGATCGTACCACTGCGCTCCAGCCTGGGTAACACAGTGAGACTGCATCTCAAAAAGCAAAAGAAAATCATGGGTGGGAAGAGAAAAAGGAAATAGAGCAGAAGACAGATTAGAATTAGAAGTTTGTATAGAAAGCCTTGCGGGGGAATAAAGTGAGCTGAGATGACAACTATGTATATTGCTTTTCTGAGGGAAGTAAGTATAAAGATGAAAACGGTCTGACAAAAGCTGGGTAAGCTCGCTTTGTTTCTTTTGGAATGTGCTACCCTAAGTGGTTTGAGAAATAGGCATTTGGCACACTGAGCAGGTTAAATAAGTTATTTATTTAACTTGTAAATCTCAGTCTGCATATTTGGGAGCTGAAGGGACTCCTGGAATCCTGATAGCTAGAATCAGCTACTTCCAAGTTATAAAATCAAAATATAGATGATCTGAAACAAAAATTAACTCTTAATACAAATGTTATCTGTGACAAAGTAAAATCACAACTACCTGTTAAATCGCAGCTACCTGTTAAATTGGTGGTTAAAATACTACATAAGAAAGTCACAGCAGAGCTGAGCATGGTGGCTCATGTCTGTAATCCCAGCTACTTGGGAGGCTAAGGCAGCAGGATCGCTCAAGCCCAGGAGTTCAAGGCTGCAGTGAACTAAGATCACACTGCACTCCATCCTGGACGACAGTGAGACACCATGTCTAAATAATTTTAAAAGTTTTAAAGAGTCTTACAGCAATTATAATCAGACAATTAAAAATATCCGTGTTAGAGTATCATTGAAATGCTGAGTAAAATAATATACCTTTTGTGTGTATGAGACAGAATCTTGCTCTGTTGCCCAGGCTAGAGTGCTGTGGCGTGATCTCGGCTCACTGCAGCCTCCCAATCCCTAGTTCAAGCGATTCTCCTGCCTCAGCCTCCTGAGTGCTGAGATTACAGGCACACGCCACCACACCCAACTAATTTTTGTATTTTTAGTAGAGACGGGTTTCACCATGTTGGCCAGGATGGTCTCGATCTCCTGACCTCACGATCTGCCCGCCTTGGCCTGAAAAACTCCAGAGATGGGGAGAGGAAGGGTCAAAAATGACATTGAGGAAATAGTGTTAATTGTTAAAGCAAGGTAATACAAGGTTCATGATGCCCTCTCTACTAATGTTCATTTTTCAAAATTTCTATAATAGAACGTTTTAAAAAAATCAGACACATACGGGTTGATGGTGAGCACTTCCAGATACCCAATCTGTGGGGTATCTGGAAGAGCAGTGTGGTTGGAGTGTGTGCAGAATAGGACATGAGACATGGTCTGTGTTGGGCACAGGAAGAGCAGTAAACAACGGACATGCAATGAGAAATGAGGAAGTAGGTTCTGGATGGAGATGGGATTGACCAAAGTCAATTAGCTGTCTTGGCCTGAATGCCTCAGGCGGGGCATGTTTGAGCCCTGTAGATAACATTGTGGAGGTAGAACTGAGCCAAGTAAGAGGAAAATTTAGTGGAATGTGACAAACTATAGGAAGCCTTTAGTGCCAGAGCAGTGTTGAGCTTGACCTGATGTGTGTGATGGTAACAGCCTGGAAAAAGACCCAAAGAAGGGGAAATGCTTGGCAGGTTGATCTGCATGAGTGAAGCACAGAGAAGGTGGACGGGGAGTTGCTGGGAAGTCTGGGAAAAAGACTTACTGGGTCCCAGTAAACTTAGGATACCAGGCTTAGCAGTCTGTGTGTTCTCAGTGCGGGAGGAAATCATTAAAGGTTTTTGAGCATGGAACACATGATAATTGAACATGCACTTTAGGAAGTTAACTCTGGCAGCAGTGGAGAACAGGTTGGGAGATAGGGTGAATCTCTTAGAGGAGCAGAAACTTAAGACAAATTAGGCCAGAAGCAATGAGGGCCTGGCTTGGGGCACTAGGAATGAGGAGGAGAGGACATGGAAGAAAGGGATTGCAGAGGTAGCTGGGAGTTTTGCAGCATCCTTCCAGAATTGATATCTCTAGTTTCTGTCTTATTATTGGTGGTGTACCTCTTTTCCTTCAGACAAGAAGTAACCCTGATTTCTTCACTCCATCTGAATTGAATTGAATTGTCATTTATCCATTTTTCCATCTAGATGTTCATTCCTCCTTTTTCCTTGTTCCCTTGGCTAGCTGTCCTATGGATTACTATTAACTTCATTTTTCATTATCCACAGTACTTAGAAAGGAATCATTACCTCCATTTACCGGTGGCACACAGCTGGTTAAAGATGGTGCTGAGTTTTGACCACTCTCTGGCTCTAAAGCCTTCATTCTTTTCACTGCATCTTTTCTGTAGATACAGTCCAGTAGACGATAGTTTTTTCCACTGGACTCTGGGTTATGGGCTCCAACCTTGTTAGGGACAGAGTGCCATAGATATACAGAGAAACAAAGAGCTAACCCAGCCTGGAGAGATGGCATTCAGAATCATCTCTTTCTCATGTAGCAGAAATTGCTTTCTCTGTTGCTTATCAGATGTTTAAGACCTATCAGTCCTGCCTCCTCAAAGTGGCTTCCTCTAACAATTCAGTGTATCTTCCTTTCCTGAGTTATCCTTTGTTACTATTGTAGATGTGCCATAAAAGAACAATTTCATTTTCAAGTAAGTTTAGTGGAAAAAGCATACAGTATTTCATTTTTCATATGCTTATAAGGCATATTAGCATATCAGAACATGTGCAGTAGAGTAACCTGGTTAATTTTTTGAAACTAGTCATTTCTCAATTTTATTTGACCAGGCAACCCTTATTTATTGTGTTGATTTCAGTGTTTTAGGGTCATTTTATTTGCAGGTCCTCAAGGCTGCCTCTCTGTAGCACCTTCAGTCATGAATGCAGGGAGCTAGTAGAGAATCTCAAGAGAGTTCTCATATTTTCTAAAAGGGTCTAATTCCCTAATACAATTCTTTCATTGGAAGATCCTGAATTCCAAGACTGTCTGAAATCCATTCCAAAGGTCAAATACAAATGGCTTTTAAATTCCTGCTGCTTCTTATGTAGTTTCCGTTCCCAACTCTAGATGATCCAGAGTTAGTTATAAAATAGATGGTTGCATGTAAGTCCAAGAATGGATGTCATAGAAAAAATGTTTTTGTCAAGATGACGATTTTATTATTTTAGTTTGTCAATTTTTCTTACAGATGCTGAGACTCTTGGTGAATCTCTCTTGGGTCTTACGGTCTACGGGAGTAATGATCAAGATCCTTACGTTACTCTGAAAGATACAGTAAATATTTACATCGTTTTTCTAACTATGCTGTTAAGTGTTTGAAAAACCTTACTGGCTCTGTGCTTCTAGCCAATGACATGTTTTTCCTTTTACTTAGGAACAATATGAACGTGAAGATTTCTTGATTAAGCCCAGTGATAATCTCATAGTTTGTGGCCGAGCTGAACAGGACCAGTGCAATTTAGAGGTGCATGGTAAGTGACAAATTCCTAACTAAAAGATTTTCTAAGTGATGGTAAAATAATAAGTGAATTAGTTACCATTTCATTTTTAGGTGCCAAATCCTACTGTATCTTGCTTAAGTTGGTTACATAGTTAACTTTTACACAGGTGGCCAATTTCTTGGTTATTGTTCTGGACATGTGTAGTCCAGTACATCACTTTGGTATCTGAATTTTCTGTGGAAATAAGTCCCCTGGAAATTTTTCATAGGGGTGTCTTTTTTTGATTTTATATATAAATAGGGTCTCACTGTGTTGCCCAGGCTGTCCTGAACTGGGCTCAAGCAATCCTGCTTTGACCTCCCAAAGTGCTAGGTGCTGTATTACAGGTGTGAGCCACCACACCTGGCCTCATAGAGGTTTTTAATCTTTTATTCAAATAGGATTGCCTGTTTTTCACTGCCTGTTTCACTGCCTGGAAGTAAAACTGTATATGAAAATAGAAGGCTGGGTGCGGTGCCTCACACTTGTAATCCCAGCACTTTGGCAGGCTAAGGCAGGAGGATCGCTTGAGCCCATGAGTTCTAGGCTACAGTGAGCTATGATTCTGTGTTTGCGCCACTGTACTCCAGCCTGGGTGACAAAGAAAGACCCCATCTCTTAGGGAGATAAAAATGCATAATCCTATTCCCCTGAGTTAATAACTTGACACCTTGGATTTTTACTCCTAATTTATTTTCTGGCTATTTTTTCTTTATGTGGATTATACTGGATAGACAGGTTTTTCTCATGTTTTTTAAATAGTTATTTCAGATATTTCCCCTTTGCAAAACATTTTATTTTCTTCATAATAATTCAACACAAAGGGCCACATTTCTTTTTTGGAACCAAAACATCTTGATCACCTTTCCCACTTCAAGGAATATTTGTACCAAAGCCAGAAGCCAAAGCTTTGCAGTAATCAGAAGTAGGCATGAAAATAGGAATTTTTAAATTATATTTTTAAATGTTGCTGTTTTTGATTTAATATTAATTGAATGGCTTGCCTCACTGGTATTTTTAATGTAAAATCTGTTTTTTATATGCTAAAAGTAGACTTCCACAATGTCTGGAGCACTCTGACTACAGATTCTCCCTTTTGTTTTTCATGCCCCTTCCACTGTGCTCATTCATATCTTCAGACAAGTCCATCCTTGCCTGATACTGTCCTCCCCCAGCAGTCTTCAGATCGTCTTGAAACTTTGAAGATTCAAAGAGATTATGAGGCTGATAAGTCCTTTTGTTACAGGAAACACAGTTGCACAGCTTGAAAAAATAAAACCCTTAGGCTTAATGTTTATCGGCATCTTCTAGGTTGCTTCATCACAGCGCCCATTGTTTAGCTTGGATTTCTATAACTCTTCAGAATCTTTAAGGCTGTCCGTGGGAAGCCTGTAGATTAGGCCCATTTTATCCCATGGCTCATTGTGATCTATTTATGCATAGCAGGCAATTTAATGTGAAGTTATTCTTTCTAACTCTTGATATCTTTGAACTTTTACATATTTCAAATGAAAACCATTTGTTTACTTTGCTTTTAAGACCAATTCTAATTTCAAAAAATTGAGACCCTATTACAGTTTTTTTGGTCATCATTGATTTTTTTATGCATTCCTGAGAACTTATAGTCATTCCTTTGAACTCAGGATCAAAGAGGAGCTGAGAAAGAAGTTAAAGCTGTTGTATTTCCATTTCCTTCTAAGTTAGGTTATTATAGATATATTTTATTATTTGGGTTTGGAAGGAATTTCCAAATTCCCAGTATGTCTGTATAAGAATAACTTCAAATTTATATTCTAAAACTGATCCGAATATTGATCTCACGTGGTTAAGAGTATGTTTTAAAGTATTATTACCAATTTTATGTAAAATGTAAGCTGAGTATATCAAACATGGTTGAGGTTTTTGTAGGACCACAGTCTAATGATTTTGAACGTGAATTCTCATCATAGGGATATGATAGAACATTACACAAATCTGCTAATCCCAGGATCAATTCCAGAAGCAGCGATCTGAGGAATTAAAAATAAAATCCTTAACTTATTATATATTTACCTCTTTCTTAATAAAAGCATATGGGGAGGGGTTCTGATTAGTGGATTCTGTTTTATCAGTGTTTCAAATTTTAAAAAGACTTCTTAGTCGTTGATTTTACAGTGTTTTTGCTGCTTAACATTACAGCTGTGAATGTTAAGGAGCTGTTAGTTGCCATATTCCAAAAGGATGTTCTCGGGAGCTTTGTTTCTATTGTTCATCTTCATAAACCTTTTTTAAAAATATTAAGAATAATTTTTGATAAACATTTACATTTCCAAATATGAGTTATTTCTCTCCCGTCCTATTTTTTGTTTGTTCTTTTTGGCTTATAAGCAGCTAGACCATTAAAAGATAAAATAAGTACTTCTTGTGGAGACCTTATGAACATTTGTTTTCTGTGAATGACCTAGAAGACAGGACCATTTATCTGACAAGGATGCAGGTGGAGTATCAGATGTCAGTGTTCATTTTCTCCTGTGGGCTATGCCACAAGATGGGATTGTATTAGACAAGCAGAATTTTTGCCTAGTCATGATATTGGAATCTTTTTTTTTTTTTTTTTGAGATGGAGTCTCTCTCTCTCTGTTGCCCAGGCTGGAGTGCAGTGGTGCGATCTCAGCTCACTGCAACCTCCACCTCCTGGGTTCAAGCTATTCTCCTGCCTCAGCCTCCCTAGTAGCTGGGACTACAGGTGTGCACCACCATACCCAGCTAATTTTTGTATTTTCAGTAGACTTAAATTTTTGCTAATTTTGCTAATTTTTGCTAATTTTGTATTTTAAGTAGAGACGGGGTTTCATCATGTTGGCCAGGCTGGTCTTGAACTCCTGACCTCAAGTGATCTGCCCACCTTGGCCTCCCAAAGTATTGGGATTACAGGCGTGAGCCACCGTGCCCAGCCTGGAATCTCTTTATAATATCAGATGTCTCACTTTAAAGCACATGGCTCACATACATTTAATAGAATTTGGGTTTTTGAGTGGGATGTGATTTTTGATGACTTGTTCTGATGCATTAAAGTCTCTTTTCCCCATCTTTTCAGTTTATAATCAAGAAGAAGACTCTTTTTATGTACACCATGATATACTCTTGTCTGCATATCCTCTGAGTGTGGAATGGCTGAATTTTGATCCTAGCCCAGATGATTCTACCGGTAATTAGAAAACTTAAGGTTGTTCAGTGATTTCCAGTCTTATGTATTTTCTCCTAGCTCCATAAATTATGTATTCTCTTGAATGTTTTCAGAATTGTTGCTGATATTTTCTGAAGTTACTGTTGTTTTATGAAGTTAGAGTTCTTAACACACCATCACTTTATTGTTTGGGGTCCATAAATCCCCAGACTTTAGACAGGTAAGGAGGTAGCTGCTCTACTACAGGCTGAAGGACGGGGCCTGAAGCCTTTTGGACTGTAGAACTGTAAAGGTCCCATACAGACTCTGTATAAATGGCCTGATGTGTGAGATGTTACCAGCTAGATTTCAGTGGCATAACCTGTTTTAGAAAACATAAGGTAAAACCGAAATGAAGAGGCTTGTCACAAGTAATTAGGTTCTCATGTTAGTCTTTGTAACCACATCTGCACACTCTTAGTTGCCCCTGTCCGTACTTTTTAATAAAGGTAAACACTGATTATACTGTCAGTGCTTAATAAACACTGATTATACTCTTACATCTTGTTTGCAAACCTTGTTCACGATTCATGATCTGATCTGATCTGATCTTCATCCCCGCAGCACCCCATGAAGGAGGAAGGGAGGAGGGTTATTCTCATTATGTAAGTGAAAACACTGGGGCCAAGAGATTGAGCCTTTCTTACTCAAATTGTGGCCCAAAGACCAGCAGCAGCACAGCATGGTTATCACCTGTGAACTAGTTAGAACTGCCCACCCAGAACCACCTGAAATACAATCTGCATTTGTAATATTCAGATGCCGCATATGCATATAAGTTTGAGAAGCACTGCTCTAAAGCATTTTTCAGTTGATCTACAGTGTAATGTATTTGATTAGAAGTTCTGTATGTCTTTTTTTGTGTAATCATACATGCATTGTTTCCTCCCATAGGAAATTACATTGCTGTAGGAAACATGACCCCTGTTATTGAAGTGTGGGACCTTGATATAGTGGACTCTTTAGAGCCAGTCTTCACACTCGGAAGTAAACTTTCAAAAAAGAAGAAAAAGAAAGGAAAGAAGGTAAAGAAGTTAATAAATACTTAAACTCTAATGTCAGAGATAAGTTTACTCGGGAGTAGGGGTGAAGGGTAAGAACATACACTTTTTCAATCAGGTATTCTTGGTGAGATGGGATAGGTAGTTATGAAATTATTGTAATTTTTAGTTTTGAAAAGCCCATCCAAAGAAAACTTATTTCTGATTGCATAAAACCTCCATTGTCATGTTGTTCTTTCTTACAGAAAACTAGTTCAAAGCTAGTATATTAATACGAATAGCTACCATAGATGAAGGACTCTCGGATTATGAGCCTCCTTCAAATACAGTAGCTATTTATACAGATATACTAATCTTTTAAAAAAAATTCTGTTATTGTGTTGAATTCTAATTATCCATGTATTAACTCCTGCAACTTTTAAAACTGTTAGGTTTTATGAGGGTTGGGAGCCATAATGATATTTGTATAATTACAGTACCTAGATTAAGAACTGCTAGGCTGGGCCATGCACATGGCTCACACCTGTAATCCCAGCACTTTAGGAGGCTGAGGTGGGTGGATCACCTGAGGTCAGGAGTTTGAGACCAGCCTGGCCAACATGGTGAAACTGTCTCTACTAAAAATACAAAAATTAGCTGGGTGTGGTGGTGTGTGCCTGTAATCCCAGCTACTGGGGAGGCTGAGGCAGGAGAATCACTTGAACCTGGGAGGCAGAGGTTGCAGTGAGCTTAGTTCGCACCACTGCACTCCAGCCTGGGTGACAGAGCGAGACTGTCTCAAGGAAAACAAAGAACTGCTAGGCCAGTCATAGTAGCTCATGCCTATAGTCCTAGCACTTTGGGAGGCCTAGGTGGGAGGAGTGCTTGAGCCCAGGAGGTCGAGGCTGCAGTGAGCCATGATCGTGTGCCACTGCACTCCAACCTGGGTGACAAAGCGATATTTTGTCTCTTAAAAAAATAGATTACTATAGTTTCTTCCTTGTTCCCTGTAAAGAAATTTTCTTTCTTTTTTTTTTTTTTTTTTAAGAGGTAAGGTCTTGCTCTGTCTCCCAAGACTGGAGTGCAGTGGCACGATTATAATTCACTGCAGCCTCAAACTCATGGGCTCAAGAGATCCTCCTATTCTCCTACCTCAGCTTCCCAAGTAGCTGAGACTATAGGCTCATGCTGCCATGACTGGCTAAGTTTTGACTTTTTTGTAAAGGCAGAGTTTTGCTATGTTGGCTGGGCTGGTCTCGAACTCCTGGCCTTAAGTGATGTTCCCACATTAGCTTCCCAAGGTCCTGGGATTACAGTGTGGGCTGCCACGCCAAGCCCCTGTAATGAAATTTATCATGCGTCTCTAACAGGGAGACAAGGTTTTATTTCTTTTAGTCTTCAAAAGTTTATATAATATCAAAACAATAGGTCGGGTGCAGTAGCTCACACTCCCAACACTTTGGGAGGCCGAGAATGGATCATGAGGTCAGGAGTTCCAGACCACCCTGGCCAATGTGGCAAAACCCCATCTCCACAAAAAATATAAAAATTAGCTGGGCATAGGGGCGTATGCATGTAATCCCAGCTACTTAAGAGGCTAAGGCAGGAGAATTGCTTGAACCCAGGAGGTGGAGGTTGCAGTGAGCTGAGATCATGTAACTGCACTCTAGCCAGGACAACAGAGCGAGACTCTATCTCAAAACAAAACAATCTTAAGGTTTAAAGAATCTTGCAAATTAATATATTCAGTTTTATTATGGGGAGACTTTAATACAAAAAATAATTAAAACAATTATTACAGAGTTCCTCAGCAGAAGGGCATACCGATGCTGTCCTTGACCTTTCATGGAATAAGCTAATCAGGTAAAAAGAAATAACATTTGAATGACTGTAAAAGACTGTAGCCATTGTGATCTTACCTCATGCCTACACTCATCTCTTTATTTGTGCCATGGACTTTTGTGTCTATCTTCCTTTCTTGTAGGATGCTCTGCTTGCAGGCAGGAGCTCTGCCATCTGTTTCTTTGCATCCTCCAGGTCACCTGCCAGCTCATCACTGTGGGTGCTCATTACATGTTTGGTGACCCAAGTGCCCTCTCTCCACTACCACTGGGAAAAAACAGGGTGTTTGGCAGTGCCCATGGTGCAACAGGATTTTGTTTCTTCCTAGGAGACATTTTTCTCTATTTTCACATCTTATCATATACTCTTATTTTTTCTTTAAGTTATGGCAAAATACAAAAGTTAACACTTGTATTAATCTTTTCATGCTGCTAATATAGACATACTCGAGGCTGGGTAATTTGTAAAGGAAAGAGGTTTAACTGACTCAGTTCCATATGGCTGGGGAGGCCTCACAGTCATGGCGGAAAGCAAATGAGGAGCAAAGTCATGTCTTACGTAGTGGCAGGCAGGAGAAAGGGCATGTGCAGAGGAACTCCTTTATAAAACCGTCAGATCTCAGGAGACCCATTCACTATCACAAGAACATCACAGGAAAGACCTGTCCCCATGATTCAATTACCTTCCACCTGGTCCCTCCCACAACACGTGGGAATTATGGGAGCTACAACTCAAGATGAGATTTGGGTGGGGACATAGCCAAATCATATCACCACTTTTACCATTTTTAAGTGTGCAGTTCAGTGGCTTTCAGTACATTCACAGAGTTGTGCAACCATCACCACAATGCATCTCCAGAACATTTTCATCTTTCCACACTGTAGCTCTGCTGTTTAAACACTGACTCCCCATTTCCCCAACCCCCAGCCTCGGCAACCACCACTCCACTTTCTGTCTCCATTAATTTGACTAAGCACCTCATATGAATGGAATCATACAGACTTACTTCTTTGCAACTGGCTTATTTGACTTAATGTCTTCAGGTTCAGTCATATTCTAATAAGTGTCAGAGTTTCCTTCCTTTTTAAGGCTAAATAACATTCCATTGTATGTAAGGTATAGTACCCGTTCATTTATGTGTGGTCACCTGGATTGTTGCTTCTGCCTTTTGGATACTGTGAATAATGCTCCTATGAATGTGGGTGTACAAATATTCAAGTCCTTGCTTTCAATTATTTTGGGTATGTACCCAGAAGTGTTATTACTGGATCTTACGGTGATTCTATTTTTAATTTTCTGAGGAGCTACCATACTATTTTCCATAGTAGCTGCACCATTTTACATTTTCACCAACAGTGCACACAAGGGCTCTAGCATCTCCAACATTTGTTATCTTCTGTTTTTCGTAATAGCCATCCTAATGGGTATGAAGTGGTATCTCACTGCGGTTTTAATTTGCATTCCCCCCCTTTTTTTAAAGTAAGATGGGGGTCTAACTACGTTGCTAAGGCTGGTCTCAAACTCTTGGGCTCAAGCAATACCCCCGCCTCATCCTCCCAAGTCACTGGGAGTACAGGGGCTGCCACCACACCTGGCTTAATCTGCATTTCTTAACGATTAGTGATGTTGAGCATCTTTGTTTTGCGCTTATTGGCCATTTGTGTATCTTCTTTGGGAGAAATGTTTTTCCAAGTCGTTTGCTTACTTTTTTTGAGACAGGGGTCTCACTCTGTTACCCAGGCTGGAGTGCAGTGGCACAGTCATTGCTCACAGTAGTCTTGACTTCCTGGGGCTTCTTTTCTGTGGGTTGTTTTTTCACTTTCTTGGTGATATCATTTGCAGCACGGGTTTTTCATGTGATGGTGTGTATTTCTTTTGTTGTTCATGCTTTTGATGTTGTGTCTAAGAAACCATTGCCTAAATCAGGGTCATGAAGGTTTACATGTATGTTTCCTTCTGAGAGTTTTATAGTATTAGCTTTTACATTGAAGTCCATGATCCATTTTGAGTTTTTTTTGTGTGTATGGTGTGAGGTAGGGGTCCAACTTCATTCTTTTTCGTGAAGATGATTCATTTGTCCCTGAACCATTTGTTTTTGTTTTGTTTTGTTTTGTTTGAGACAGTGTCTTACTCTGTCACCCAGGCTGGAGTGCAGTGGTGTGATCTCAGCCCACTGCACCCCCCCGACCTCCAGGGTTCAAGTGATTCTGCCTCAGCCTTCTGAGTAGCTGGGATTACACGTGCATGCCACCATGCCTGTCTATTTTTTGTATTTTTATAGAGACAGGGTTTCACCACGTAGGCCAGGCTTGTCTCAAACTCCGGACCTCAAGTGATCTGCCTGCCTCTGCCTCTCAAAGTGCTGGGATTATAGGCATGAGCCACCGTGCCCAGCCCCATTTGTTGATAAGACTTTTTTCCCCATTGAACATATAATTACCTCAGTACCCTTGTCAAAAACCAGTGACTATAAATGTTTATTTCTGGACTGTTAGTTTTAGTCCATTAATCTGTATGTCCTTATGCCAGTAGCACATTGTGATTGCTGTAGATTTTCAGTAAGTTTTGATGCCAGAAAGTATGAGCTTGCCAACTTTGTTCTTTTTTTCAGTACTATTTTAGCTATTCTAGGTTCCTTGCATTTTAGGAATCAGCTTGTCACTTTTGTTTTATTATTATTAGGCTAATACTAATAGTAGTACATCTTGTTTTGTTTTGAGACAGAGTCTCACTCTGTCGCTCAGGCTGGAGTCCAGTGACATGATCTCGTTTCACTGCGACCTCTGCTTTTTGGGTTCAAGCTATTCTCCTACCTCAGACTCCTGAGTAACTGGGATTGCAGGTGTGCGCCACCATGCCTCGCTAATTTTTTGTATTTTTAGAGAAGGGGTTTCACCATGTTGGCCAGGCTGGTCTTGAACTCCTGACCTCAAGTGATCCACATGCCTCAGCCTCCCAAAGTGCTGGGATTACAGGTGTGAGCCACTGTGCCTGGCTGTGAATCAGCTTGTCACTTTCTGCAAAAAGAAAGAAAAAAGTCATCAGGGATTTTGAAAGAGATTGGTTGAATCTGTAGATCAGTTTATAGCTCCATCTGTAGATGTAGTATTTCCATAGTAACACTATTAAGTCTTCTAATACATGAACATGGGGTGTCTTTCCACTTCTTTAGATACTCTTGTTTCTTTTCATAATCTTCAGGAGTTTTCATTATGTAAGTCTTTTGTTAAATTTATTCCTAAGTATTTTATCTTTCTGATGCTATTGTAAATGCAATCTTTTTCTCATATTTAATGCTCCTGACTTTTAAAAGATTACCTGATTGGATTCTTCCCTTTCTCAGAAATGTTTTAGCAAGTGCATCAGCGGACAACACTGTAATTCTGTGGGATATGTCCTTGGGGAAACCAGCAGCTAGCCTCGCTGTACACACAGACAAGGTATGGTGATTTAGTTGATCAGCGGTTCTTAAAAATCGGACACAAATATTGGCTAAAAATAATCTCAAACGTTTATATATGGCTTTGAAAATAATTTTATCTGGCTTGTAGCATGCTTTCACCTGTTATCTCTTAGGATTTTCACAAAGCCCTGTGTGGTAGGTATAATGCCCATCTTAGAGATGAAAAATTGGGTACAGAAAGGTACAGTTACTAGGAACATTAGTGCCCTGTAACATATTTATAGAGGCTCCTAAAAAAGGATGAGGGCTGTCAGTCACAATGATATTAAAGAATTAACACCCATTACTGCATTATTCCCCAGGGATCTAATGCACATTGTTTTGGGACTTCTGGAGCATGGGGAATTCACCAGATGGGTTTGACTACTTCCCTTTTTCTTCTGAGTATCTTCTAACATTTGAGGGACCTAAGTATTCTGCCAAACAGTTTGGGGAAACTACATTTTCTTTAAGTGCCCAGTCTTTATTTGGGAGCATGGTTTGCCCTTTGATTATGCAGTACATTTATGTTTTTTTTGTTTATTTCAAAGGGAAGCATTTATAGAAATACTGTCAAATAGATTCTTACCACATGTTAGGTAATTTTACAAAAAGCAAACAAACAGAGATCTCTGCATTTATGTTTCCTCCCTTTAGGTCCAGACGCTGCAGTTTCATCCATTTGAAGCACAGACTCTGATTTCTGGCTCATATGATAAGTAAGAAAGCACAGCAGGAATGATTGCTGCTCTGTTTTTATCCTCTAGAAGTCATTTTAAAAGTATCACTTGATACCCAGGCAGAATGTATCCCTGAGGCCACCTTTGTGTTTAAATTATTTGCACAACTTATTTTTCCTTTTAACCCTCGTCCTTTCAGGCTACAAGGGAACATGGTTCTGTCATAATAATATAACTGTAGGAACTAGGAACTTCTTTGGCTTTTAGAGGCTGTACTTTGCCTTTATGGGAAGAATTCCCATGTCACATGACAGAGGCCATGGATATACAGAGATGTGAAGAATTGGGGCCACTGGTCAACCATGGGGTTTCTACCTCATATCAGTGCTCCTTTTTACAGATTGGGTCTATGGGTGGGAGAAACAGATAGCAGAAGCCAAAACCAGCTTTGCAGTCTTTATTTTCATTTCTTACCCTTTTGAAGCGTGGTATGTTTACATTTCTTATGATTCATGCAGAATTACAAAAGTGCATCACTTGCTTCCCCCAACACAATAACCTGCTTGTGGAGAGTAAGTGTGCCTAAGACATAAGTAACCCGGCTCTGAGCTCAACCAGAGAAGGGGAAATTAGAAATCGTCCTGGGCTTTTGGACATAGAGAGGATTCTTCTTGCGAGTGGAAGATTTGACCTGGAGAAGGTCAAAACCACTGTAACATTAAAGCCATCAGTGCCTTCAAGTGTTGAGATCAGAATCCATCAATTACTGAAACTCAGCTCATTTTTTTCTACCTTTATTTAGAACCTTAAAACAGGCTTTAAATGAATCTTGATTTCACAGTGCTATTTTATTACTATTTCATTACAAATAAAACATATAGGAGAATTGAACTCTTAAAACCCTAACTTTGCCTGAATGTGTCTAGGTCAGTGGCTTTGTATGACTGCCGAAGTCCAGATGAAAGCCATCGAATGTGGCGATTCAGTGGGCAGATAGAGAGAGTGACTTGGAATCACTTTTCACCTTGTCATTTTTTGGTAAGAGTACGCATGTTATTGTTTTGCTTTTCTAGGTTACTAATGACTTTTTAAATTCCATAGTAGAGAGAATTATCTGAAAAGCCTTTTCTGTTTTAACAGAATGAAGTATTTGGGTTTAGGGTTGAAAGCATAAGGTTTTTGTTTTGTTTTTTTAATAAGAGAATGGCTCTTATTTTAAAAGTAGTGAACATGTAAATGATTTTGCTGGTTGCCGGCCATTCCAAAGTGTGCCACATTTTATTCAATGATTTTGATCATTTTATTGTAGTGTTGTTTGAAATACTAAGCATAGTTAGTATTTTTTGTTTTTTATAATGGCTAAATCAGTCCAAAAAGATATTCTTTTATTTAAATCCTCATGCTTAAATGGAGCTCTAGTGATGAGAATGCTAACCTGTTTAATTTATAGCACTATCTCCCAAATAGGGAAAAAAGTATAAGACCTCTCTCTAAATACCCTTATTATCTAGGGAGGACGATGATTTTCCACATAGCATCCAAAGATTCCACTGACATTTCAGTACATGTAAAAAGAAGAGCCCAGCATTCATCCAGAGGGAAGATTAGTTAAATCTGTTGCCCAGTTTTCCTAAAGTAAATATGTAGTGTGTTGCAAAGGTGGGAAAAAGTTTTTTAAAAACAGCTTTCTCAAAAGATGTGGACAGTTTTAATAAGGTTCCTGAAGTAATGATTCTGAGATACTTAATCTCAATTCTGCACCATTAGTAGAGGTGCATGCTGTTCCTAGCCAGGCAGCCTGAAGCCAGACTCATTTTACAATGATCAGGAATGAAGTTCCAGTTGTACTTGAATGTTGTATTGTACTTCGGCTCTCACTCTTCAGGCACAGAAACTTAGAGATTATTTGCTAACAAATGGTCATAGATACTAAAATCCCAAATATTTAGGGAAGTGGGAGGTTAAAGTAGATGAAATGGTTCACCTGCTTCCCTCTTATCTCAAATAAGAGCCAAGCCTTCTCTTCCCTGGCCCAGCCTTCAGACTGCCTCAGCCATCCTTTATCCTTTTTTCTTGTACTGGCTGTTGCCCTTGACCTGTATACAGGCTCAGGTTTCTGTCTCCCATTTTTGACTCTGTGTCTGTCTCTTAATTCCTTTATTTCTTCTTCCTTTCTTGACAGTGTAACAACCCACTCTAATCTGCCTTTCAGTCCTAAGTTCCTTATCTGATTGAATTTCTCTGCTGCCACACTGGTCGATTAGACTGTTGGTCACACCTTGGTTCCTTGACACTCTTCCCTGTCCCTTCTTCCCTCTCTGACCCACTTCTGTGGATGTCTCCTCAGCCTACAACTTGAGTAGCCATGCTCACCAGTTCTCTGTTCACGTGGACGTAACTATGGCCTCTTTGCTTTTGCCTCTCTAGCCCCATTCCAGACCACTCACCACAGCTTCATACTCATATCCAGTAGACATGTCAACTGAATTAGCCCATGTGAGTGCAAACTCAGGTCGTCCAAAAGTAAATGACTTCTGTCCATGTTAATTTTTCATAAGCTCCACCAGTAAGTCATATAGCTGATTTTCACTATGACTTAGACTTTTTACCCATTGTTAAATTTTGTGACATAGCATGACCTTGCCCATCTTTTACTCTTTCTAGGCCAGTACAGATGACGGCTTTGTGTATAATTTGGATGCACGTTCAGATAAGCCAATTTTTACACTTAATGCACACAATGATGAAATCTCTGGTGAGCAAGAGTAATGCTTTCATTTTTATTAACTTATGATGAAGTAAATCTGTATTTCAAAGTGAGAGTTTCTGAACTAATCTTCCCTTAGGTCTTGATCTTAGCAGTCAAATCAAGGGCTGTCTCGTGACTGCTTCAGCTGACAAATACGTGAAGATCTGGGACATCTTAGGAGATAGGCCAAGTCTAGTTCATTCTAGGGACATGAAAATGGTAAGAATCTCCCTGGGTATCTGTTTATTTATTCTGTTTCTGACCTTGTCTTTCTTTGGAACTTGTGTTGCATGTTTTTCTGTTGGAACCATTGCATTAACTAATATGGATGTGTTGGGGAAATGAATTTTGAGTTTAGTCAAATTTGGTGGGATTTTATGACTTAGAACACTTTGTGGGGAATTCAGTGACTGGTTCTTTTCCAACTCACATGATTAACAGTTGCTTGGTAAGACCAAGGACTCTGGGGAGAGGCTTTTCTAGGACACAAGTGAAATGGCTGCTTTTTTTTCACCCTGAAATCAAAACCATCCCAAGAAATTCCCAAGAAATCTTGAACCTCAGGGCACTGTAGCTATTAGGGTCAGTTTATGTATCTTTATCTCTTTGCATAACTAGTTTTGACTACACTGAAATGAATTACTGTATAGTAGGAAAAATTTAGAAATAACCAGATTCACTCAAGAAACACTGAGCATCTACTGTATGCCAACCACTGAGTTATATAAGTTAGACTGCAGACATAATAACGCTGCACAGCTGTTCAAAATTGTGTATGAATAAATATATGTAAATATAATGGAAAAACAGGTTACAGAAGCAATTTTTGTAGTACTATATCATGCTTAATTTTAAATGCATAATTGCCTAAATGCTTCCATTTAACTCTAGTAGAGTATATCCCAGAACATAAACTGGTTATCGCCCCGAGAGATTTTCATATATTTTTCTTGTTCATATTTTCTGTAACAAATATATATTACCTATTAATAAAAATGTAAAAAAGAAAACATTAAAGTTTAAAAATGATTTAAACTGGCATCATTGTCATTGTTTAAAAGGAGAGCTAAAGTTTCTGGAAATACATGACACGTTAGGTTTATTAGGAAATCCCTAAGAGACAGAGTGATAATGAAGATGAGCAGCCTGGGTGGTCAGAACATGCACCTACCATCGTGGAAGAACCAGCGTGCTGTGCTTGTCTGGCTTCATATTGTAATAGCCTTCTGACTTGACTCTGAGCTACCTGTGCAGTAGGCTTGAAAGTGATACTCCTAAGTTGGTTTTGAGTAACCATAGGTTCTTAGAGACAAGAGTGAAGATCTAGATATTAGGGCTCTCTGAAGAGATTAAAATCACCATCTTCCTGTTCTCTCTCTAGGGAGTTCTCTTCTGTTCTTCATGTTGCCCTGATTTGCCATTTATTTATGCCTTTGGAGGTCAAAAAGAAGGGCTTCGGGTCTGGGATATAAGCACAGTCTCTTCAGGTAAGGATTTTTAGTTCTCTGCACACCTCCCCCTGCCCCTTTAAAAAAAAAAAAAAAAGGACAGGGTCTCACTATGTTGCCCAGGCTGGTCTCAAACTCCTGACCTCAAGCAATCCTTGGTCCTCAGCCTTCTGTGTAGCTGGGATTACAGGTGTGAGCCATCATGCTGGCCTCTCCTTTTTCTGAATGAGTTCTGTAAGGACTGACACAGAATGTGTGACTCGAATTGTTTCTCAGCATTTTGGCTAAGACCAAGTGCAGAATATGTGACCTGACTACATCAGGAAGATAGCAAAAGTAGTGTAGTCTTCTTAGGAAAGAGACAAGATCAGATGTAATTGGTAATGTTCATGTTCACAAATAAGTTTGTCTTCACACTTTAAGTGTACATCATTTAACAAATACATATCTTAAAATTGAAAGATACTTGGGGAAAGCTGGAAAGAAATATAGCATGGTCTCAACAAATAGCCCTCTTCCCCACAGTTACCAATGTCAATTAATCCACCCTTTGCTCAACTATAAAATTCTACAAAATCCAATTTCCCAGAAGAGGCCACTCTTCTCCCTTCAGGGGATCCTGGCTGCTTATTTATTACTTTGAGGTAGTCTGGTGCATTCTGTAAACACAGAGATAATATATATATATATCCCCACTATGTGATTCCTGCATCCTCCCTCCCATGCAAAACAAGGATCCTGAGATTTTTCTCTGGGTTACTCTGATGTGAGTCCTAAGTCCAAAAAGTTTTGTCCTGGTTATGATCAGAGAAAAGTGAAAGAAAAAGTAGGAAGCAATCAGAAGTAGAATAAGGCTAGGAGAGAGTCACTTACAAGGAATGGGACATCTGTTACCAAGGCGGATCAGATAAATCCAGGACATGGCAAAGAAAGTAAAGTACAAAAATAAATTGGACCATTTAAAAAAATAATTCACTTCATTCAGAACATTAACTTGGACTTCTGAGTTGGTTACTCACTTTACCATTTATAAAGTACTAAGTATATTTTCATAAAATTTCTGCCCCAGAATAGAGAACCTCATTGCTCAAGTCTGCATTTTAGTGTCTTTTTATATTCTGACTTAATTTCCTGATCTGTTAGTTTAACTGTTTGTTTGTATTTTAGTAAATGAAGCATTTGGAAGACGAGAGAGGCTTGTTCTTGGGAGTGCAAGAAATTCATCTATTAGTGGCCCTTTTGGCAGCAGGAGCTCAGACACACCCATGGAGTCTTAATGAAGATCATCTAATTTCCTCTTTACCTTAACTGGAAATTTTGAAAAGTTGGCCTAAAAATGTTCCATGTGTGGCAGCAACCATGCAGAGTGACTGAGACACAATTCATTTCTGATTGCCTGACATTCCTTTCTGCAACTGTGGTGGCACCACAAACAGAGCCGGTCTTTGTGCTTGCTCTTCAAATGGATGGTTTGTAAGGCTCTTGTTGCATTTCTTAAAAAAGAGTAATAAAAAGGATTTTTAAAAAGTAATTCCTTAAACATACCGTAATCTGTCACAGTTAATCTAGGTTTGTAAACAAATAGTAATTTATAGAATTTTTAAAGCGTAAAATCCTGTAATATTAAGGTAAACCTAGGCCTGGAAAGGTTGTTATTTGGCTAAGATTGCACAGGAGGCCACAGACAGAGGCAAGTGCCCCACAGACTCCACTTTCCTTCCTAACTGTTCTCAAATTAATGCTCGTGATTGAGAAATATGCTCAATGCAACTTGTAGAGTTTGGTAAGTAAAAGTTACATGCCCCTGTTTTCCTAGCATGATATTCACTGTTATCAAAGACGAAAGTCAGACCATTCATTCATTCTCAAAACACTGAATGCCATTCTGTGCCTAGTGCTATACAAGGCATGGGAGATTCAGTGTGAATAAGTCTTTGCTCTCCACCTAACAAGGGCCAATTTTAATTGTAGATTGTCTTAAGCATGAATTTTAGTAGGCATTAAAAATTAGTTTGATAATATGAGACCCAACCCTAACTTGCCAGAAGAATAATCAGTTCATGAACCTTTGATATTTCCTGTATAATTCATGAATGTGACTTCAATCATTCTAGTGTTAATACTGTGGAATGTCATTGGTGTAACAACTTGGGGTTCACCAAAACACCTCTTTATACAAAGGACAGATGTGTGAATTAAAGAGATTAAAGGATAGAGTATTCTGTTTGTTTCTTTTGATTTGGCTTTTAAGTATCAAAATAAGGCCCAGATCACTAAAAATTAGTAACAGAGGGAGTCCTCTAATAGATTTAAACTCAATTAATTCTCTCTCAAATTTGATGTTTTCTTCTATAAATAATAACTCTAAAATAGGCATCTTCCCAGGACTTTCAGTTCTCAGGAAAAGACCCGGTTATATATAAAAAATAACTTCCACTGCTTTATGTAGTCATATAGATCTGCCTAAAATAAGAATTTGTATTTAATAAATACCAGATTTTCAAATGGTAAATGAGGTTGACACCGTTTCCAACTTGAAAGTGCTAGTGTGATGAATGCTATGCATGGGGTGTTTTCTGAGCCAAAAGAATGTGCCTCTGAAGCAGCTGGTTGGAGCAGATCTGAGCACCTGGGACCAGAAGAGTGCTGGCCGGGACCTGCAGTTACCGCTAAAAGCCAGTGCAGGCAGTGGGTAAGACATCTGAGTAGACAAGCAATAGGGGTAGTCAAGCTGTGGGAACTGGGTAACGTGGGGATTAAAATCCAAGCCCAGATTACAAATGTAAAAGGAGGCTCCATTGTGTCATACTGACTGAAGAAACAGTAACCACATCACTTCCTACCGTGGGTACATTTTGCACCTAAGTGTGGGTAGATCTGAGCCCAAAGATATGTGGCTTAGAAGTCCTGCCTGGCATAGAAAGTGGGGGAACAACATGTAACATTTTCACCACTGGTAGTTTGTTGGTGACTGGTGTTTTCATTACATAGCACGTGGAAATGCCATGGAGCCAATCATATTTGTCAAAGTGAAAACCCAATACTATTAAACAATTTTACCCAGATGGCTGGGCATGCCTGTAATCCCAGGTGGCTCATGCCTGTAATCCCAGCACTCTGGGAGGCCATGGTGGGCAGGTCACCCAAGGTCAGGAGTCCAAGACCATCCTGGCCAACATGGTGAAACCCCGTCTCTACTAAAAATACAAAAATTAGCTGGGAGTGGTGGTGGGTGCCTATTAATCCCAGCTACTTGGGAGGCTGAGGCAGGAGGATCACTTGAACCTGGGAGGCGGAGATTGCAGTGAGCTGAGACTATGTCATTGCACTCCAGCCTGGGCAACAGGAGCAAAACTCCGTCTCAAAAAAAAAAAAAAAAAAATTATCCAGATGTAGGCAGGTGCCAGCTAATTATATCTGGGAGTTCAAATTCTGCAAAACCAATTGTTTTCTAAAGTAGAAATACCAACTTCTATGATACTATATTGTATGAGCATTATGCAGGTAGAACTTAAAGGCCTCAATTTTTCAGGACAACCCAAACTACATCTTATAAAGCTCTTTTCAGTAAAGGTGGTGTATGAAATGTATACTATACTCTTAATACTCTTTTAGGTGGAGGGAGGTTTTTTTGTTTCTTTGTTTTAAGATGGAGTGTTGCTCGGTTACCCAGGCTGGAGTGCAGTAGCGTGGTCTTGGCTCACTGCAACCTCCGCCTCCCAGGTTTGAACAATTCTCTTGCCTCAGCCTCCTGAGTAGCTGGGATTACAGGCATTTGCCACCATGCCCAGCTAATTTTTGTATTTTTAGTGGAGATGGGGTTTCACCATGTTGGCCAGACTGGTCTCAAACTCCTGACCTCAGATGATCTGCCTGCCTTGCCTCCCAGAGTGCTGGGATTACAGGTATGAGCCACCATGCCCGGCCAAGGGAGGTCTTTTCAAAATAAGTACTTTTAAAACATCCTATCAGAACAAATAGCCAGATTTTGTTTCAAAAACAACTTGTTTCATACTTCCATTTCTAGATGTGACAGTATAGCTTCCACGAAACAAAAGCTGAACGAGAGGCATGCAACATCTATTTGAAGGCACTGAAGTGCTTCTAAGGCAGCCAGGACTTGAGGGCAAAGATCCTGGGAGAAGGGATGTACAGATAATTAACCTCATGTGCCTATGCTGACTTCCTTAAGCATTTACCAATTTTTATGTTGTACAAGGTAAGAAAACTGAAAAAAGGAGCAGAGCAAAGACAAAAATTGAACTTGATTTCAAAAAGGAAGTTCTCTAAAAACACTCCAAGCTCTCTCATTGTGACCCCTCAAAGGCTATACCCCAAAGGTTGAGATAAACCAGTAGAGCTAACTTTAGGAATCTGAAGCCCAGCCTTGAGTAAGCTCAGCTTTTGACTGGATTGAGGTGTCCCTGCTCTAGTTTGACAGAGGACAGGGTGAATCCTCCCTGGAAGAGGATAATTTCGTCCACAGCTTCTAGAGTTTTTCATACACAATCTCTGGCATTCCAGCAAAAATTTCTAAGCATACTAAGAAATAGCACCACGAGAAAAATAGACCTATAATAAATTCACACATTGGACTTATGTTGGACATGAACTTTGAAATAGGCAGGATTGGTAAATGTAAGAAAAAACAAGATTGAATATATCATCAAGGAATTGGAATCTATAAAGAATTAAATGAGAACTCTAGAACTTAAGAGAATTTTATATATGAGCCTAACAACATTAGAGTTGAAGAAGGATTCGTGAGTGTGAGGATAGGTCAATGGGAAATATCCACACTAAAATACAAAGAGTAAAAAGTATAAAAAAGTATAAGATGCATGTCAGGCATGGTACAAAAGTCTAACATACATGTAACTGGAATCAGAATAGGATGAGGGAGAACAATATCCAAAAAGATTATGGCAAGAGTTAAACACAAGTTTATGAACCTGAAACTACTCCTTGGTATATATCCAAGAGAAACAAAACATGTCCTTACAGAGACTTATATGCAGACGTTCAGCAGCAGTGTCATTCTTAACAGCCCCAAAGTGGAAACAATCCAAATGTTCATCAGTGGGTGAATGAATAAATTGTGGGATAGCCATAAAGTGGACTTCTGTTCTGTGATAAAAAGCATAGATGAACCTTTAAGACATGCTAAACGAGAGAAGTTGGACATGAGGCCATATATTATATAATTCCATTTATATGAAATTTCAGAGGAAAAGGCAAATCCATACAGACAGTACCTTGTCATTTCCTGGGATTGGGAGTGAGAATAGGGTGTGACTGCAAATGAACAAAAATGATCTTTTTGGGTGGTGGAAGTGATTTAAAATAGGATTGTGGTGATGGTTGCACTATTTTGAATATCCTAAAAACCAATGGATTGTACACTTTAAATGGGTGAATTTTATGGTAAGTAAAATACTTTCTTTAAAAAGATGAAGACACTTTGGCTGAGCATGATGGCTCACACCTATAATTCCAGCATTTTGGGAGGCCAAAGTAAGCAGATTATTTGAGCCTGGGAGTTCCAGACCAGCCTGGACAAAACCCCATCTCTATAAAAAATCTCTATAAAAAATCCAAAAATTACCTGGGTGCAGTGGCGCTCACCTGTAGTCCCAGTTACTTCAGAAGCTGAGGTGGGAGGACTGCTTGAGCATGGGAAGTGGAGGTTGCAGTGAGCCAAGATCACACCATTGCACTCCAGCCTGGGCAACAGAGTAAGACCCTGTCTCAAACAACAATAATAGTAAAGTTACGCTAAACTTAGGCACGACGAAAACGATCCCAGATGGGAATACAGAAATGCAAGAAGGAATAATGGTCAACATGGGTAAATTTAAGTGAATATTACCACAGAAAACAGTAATAATAATGTTGTATAGGGCTTAAAATACCTGGAAGATTAAAATGCCTGACAAAAGGCTAGAAGGAGATAAATAGAGTTAAGGTATTCTAAGATCTCAGCATTGTTTTGGAAGGGATACAAGTATCACTATTACACTCTAATAAATCAAGGATGCATGTTGTAATCTCTAGGTAAACTACAAGAGTACTGAAAAAAGCCAAAAGGGGAGAAAGCGAACAATACTTGATTAATTCAAAAGAAGCAAGGAGGCCAGGCACAATGGCTCATGCTTGTAATCCCAGCACTTTGGGAGGCTGAGGTGAGTCAATCACCTGAGGTCAGGAGTTCAAGACCAGCCTGGCCAACATAGTGAAACCCCATTTCTACCAAAAACACAAATATGAGCTCAGCATGGTAGCATGTGCCTGTAGTCCTAGCTACTCGGGAGGCTGAGGCAGGAGAACTGCTTTAACCCAGGAGGCAGAGGTTGCAGTGAGCCAAGATCATACCACTGCACTCCAGCCTGGGTGACAAAGGGAGACCCTGTCCCCGCTCCCCTCCAAAAAGAAAATTTAGAAAAAGACTGGCAATTTAAACCCAAAAATGTGGATAGAAGGAAATAACAGTAGAAATGTGATACACAACAAATACAATATAGAAAATTATCAAAGAAAAAATGGATTTACAATACTAAGAAAGTTGATAAACCTATAGCAATAGTGAACATAACACAAATTATTAACTTCAGACTTGAAAAGGAAGACATCACTACAAACACTACAGACACTAAACAGTAAGAAGATATGAACAATTTTTGTGATTAAATTTGAAGATGTATATTAAATAGACAAATTCCTAGAAAAACATAACTTATGAAAACCGGTACTAGAAGAAACAGAAAATTTGAATATTGAAGCATGCTTCTTATTCATATACAACAGACATGTTTAGCTAGGTCAAAGAAGCAGTGACTGCCCTGAAATAATTTCTTCTCTCTGTAGCCAGAGTTATACAGTGAAAAACCAGTAAAGAGTCTGATCCTGCAGGTTACTGATATACAAGGTAAGTTGAATTCACTGCTTCAGCAGGTTTCTTAAATAACAATTAGATTATTTTGGAAGAAAGAATGCAAGCCCAAAAAGTAGAATGGTGATATCTGAGAACATTACAATGACCAAGTACCCAAAACCCCAAAGATGTGCCAACAAAAGTAGCTCCTGCCCTATCTAATGAGAATGGTTCTGATTTTCTTGAATTATCTTGTATTCAAGATACAAGATCCAAGACGACACCTCAGGTAGTTATCTTCTAAAATAGTCCCCATTATCTACATATACCACTCCTACCACCTCTTATTGTTTCTGACCTACGACAAGGTGAAGCCCTCAAATTCTCTATAATTCCGAAGTCAAACCTTGGAAAAGAAAGTTTACATATTAACAGAATTGCAAGAATTTCCTAATGTATTGGCAAAATCTTAAGGAATATGTGTCAGCAAGATTCTGAAGATTCTAGACCAGGGAAGGAGAAACACAGTTTAAACTGTGTTTATTGATACGGATACATTTAATTGCAGGTGATCATGGGTGATAATCTAACCCATGTCCCACCCATGCATGCCAGGTACAATTCTGTCTCCCCTCCTCTAACAGTAACTGGATCTTTACTGCCTTGAAACCAGCCAGGTCAGATAAGTAGTTCAAGATGTCATTTCCTTAAGGATCTGTTATCTGCAATATTTTCAGACAACTCCTCTAGTTTAAACAAAAATAATTTACTGAGCAATATAGATCACTCTTGGAATCACTCACTGAAAAGGCTGACAAAATGGAATCTAAGCTGAGTTCTAGGAATGACTCCTAATCCCATACCACAGACATGAACTCACAAGGTGCATCTGCTGCTTCTATGGTCAAGAAGCCACCCACCACGTCAGAAAGCCTCCATCCACCATCACCACCAGCTCTAAAACCACACCTCACTGGTAATATCCAAGCCTGCACAGTAGATACCTCAGGCCCTGCTTCTCTCCCTGCCTAATTCAGTTCTGAATCTAAGTCTCACATGAGTGCATCTAATTAAAACTTTACCAGTTTTCTTAGACTTCTCTTCTTAGGAGTGACTTTTCGCTCCTGCCCCTAGATCTTAAGAAATTCTGTTCCTTTATTATAAGGCTGACCACAGTCTGGCTTGCATTAGGTATAGATATCTGCCATCTATACCTTGCATGGTTCCCAGCATAAGACTCCTGTGGACTGCTTCACAATCACCTAGGGAGCCTTGGAAGCTCAACAGTAGGGCTGGGGCTCACCTGGACACTTAAACGTCTCTTATTTCCTTAGATAATCCTGATGTGAGGACAGGTCTTAGAGCTACTGCAAAACTTTGAGTATCCAAAGGCAGGAGCAGAGCCCTAGTCATTTTTCTGTTCCCCCTACAATGCCTTAAAGTGTGCCAGCACTTAATGGGTTTTTGAAAAGAACGCTCTCCTTGTCTGAGGACTACACAGGCCTGAGTGCCTAATGATCCTCAACAGTGCATATGCAAGAAAAACTAAGGAGCAAAAAAGCTGTTAAGGAGTGATTTCATCCCTTTCAGTAGTAGGGAAATCTGCTGGCGGCAATATACACCGCTAGAAATGGTGACTGCCTTTATATTGCTCATGCTCATCTGTAAAGCTGCGGTTAAACTGAAGTCACTATACTGGAAGCTGCTCCTCTTTAAGCAATCATTATCAAGAGCATATATTTGATTAGACTGTTTAGTGTGCCAGGGCTGCCACAACAAATTTACACGGACTGGGTCGACTAAACAAATTTATTGTCTCACAGTTCTAGAGGCTGGAAGTCTGAGATCTGAGCAAGGACAGGGTTGTTCAGAGGGCTGAGAAGGACCTGTTCCAAGCCTCTTTCCTTGGGCTTGTAGATGTCTTCTCCCTCTGTTTTCACATCATCTTCCCTCTGTATAAGGCTTTGTCCAAATTTTCTTTTTCTAAGAACACCAGTCATATTGGGTTAGGTCCTAACTTAAGGACTTCATTTTAACTTAATGCCTTCTTTAAAGACCGTATCTCCAACTACAGTCACATTTTGAGATTACTGGAGGTCACGACTTCACCATATGAACCTGGTGGTGGGCGGTGTGTTCAGCCCATAACAGACCATAATCACTTATGTATATGGAGATATGTCGTTCCTTAGTGTGTGCCTCCAAGGTGCAGTTTGGTGATTAGATCAAGTTTACATACTTGATGAGGGGCTGACAGCTTCTGGCATGTTTATGCTTCTCGGGACACAGGTAAAGGAGTCTTTACTAGAAAGCAGGGACACAGGTCAAGCGTGAAAAGGCTGACAAAGACTCTAGTTCCTGTTACCTCTTTGCCCTCTGAGAATCTCAGCACAACAAAAATGCCAGGATTATGAGCAACTCACCTTTTTGAGAAGGAAATGCCAAGCATACAGTGAGCCACAAGAATACTCTGAACTAGTTTATAGGCTTTGGCCTTGAAAACTCAAAAATTATTCCAGTCTTATTTATATTACTAAAATCTAGGGCTTCTTGGGTATTCTACACCTCAATTTTTTTAGTGTAGAAACCTATGTTAAAATGAAAAATGTAGACTAATGGGAAACTAAAGAATATCAGCTACTGTTTACTCTACATTGAACACTGCGGGAGCCACTGACATGTATGAACTTAACATCTAAACAGTATAATGAAGAGGCGCTCTTAATACTCTCCATTTACAGTTAAGGGAAGAGGCATAGAGAGCTTACATAATTTGGCTAAGGTTACAAACCTTCATCACACAGCAAAGCCCACACTAGAGAACATTCTGCAGGGCTCTAGAGCCTACATACATATCCTGCCTCTCACTGTGACCATTTACTAAACGGCAGCAATAAGGCCACCCAAAATGGGCAGAAAAAGCTGAATACATTCATGTCAAAGGGCGCTTACTCATTTATTCATCTTATGAAAATGACTTAGAATTTAAAACTAAGAGGTAAAAAAATGGACAGTTGTAAATACTAAGCACTAACAGCTACATTTTCACTAAAAAGGTTTCCAAGCTTCCTCAGCTGTTTGTGTTTCTGTGACACTAGGCATAACGATCTTGGGCATCATTTCAGTCTTGGGAATGAAGGAAATTAACCCAGTGTGTGCTACTGAGATAAAGGAAGAAAGAGAGCTTAGATTTCCAGTACCAGTGGTTTCCTGAGAACGGGGGAACCTGCCAGCTGGATGCCTTCGGCAAAAGGCTGAGTATAAAGCTGCCCTGAGGGAGGCGTCACGACCCAGTGTCAGCAGCCACCCCTAACCATCTACAACACATCCCCCAACTCTCCACTGCAGACCTGTCACATTACTACAAGGAGGTAACAGAGTAAAGGCATACCTTAGGCAGGAAGAGGGCAGAAGAGGGCTGGAAGCACAAGAAGCAGTTTAAGTACTAATAGCAGAAACAATAAGAATATGAACTCAAAAGCTGTAATACTCTAAAAATGCTCTCTCCTTCTAACCTCAGAAAGATTCAGATTGTACTTGACTTTCCCTAGAAGACTCACTCATCTCCTTCCTCCATAAAACGAGACTACCAGAGGAATCCTGTAGTTTAAAAAAGTTTAATTTTAATCCTTCCTAGAGGAATACAGATCTGAATGAAATACATTCATTCCATAAATACATTAGCAGCAAATCCTTCCCACCAGAGTCCTCTACTCCAACCCAGAGGTTGTGCCTTGAGCAGGAGAGCATGTTCCATCAACCCTGTCAACTTAAGGATGGGTCTGCTTCTGAAAAACGCTGGATATGCATGGGAGACACAATGACCAGGGGCACAGGTGACTTAACTAAGCTGGGACCCTGAAAACAGGCCCATGTGGTGACCATTCAGCCTTCTTTACCTTCCAAAAATCCTTTGGCATCTTCCATGCTTCTCTGATGAGGTTCCTCAGCACCAAGACAACTGGAAAGACCTAACTTTGCACATGCATTAAATGTTATTTTGAGTTGGCAAAGTTTTAAAACTTTTCATAAGGTAAATGAAACATAAAAGATTATTCCCTTCCTTCCCTTCCTCAGTTGAGTCCACATGTACTCGTCAGGAGACAATCCAGCAGGCATTATTTGGGCTCTCTGTATCTCTAGGCCCCCTTTGAATGGCTGGAAGCTTACCGGAGACAGAGTCATGTCTAAATCTACAAAGACCTCCATGTCACAATAACCAGGTGACTCACGCAGGCTTCCATCAAAGCTAATTTCTTTGGCAGAGGCCAGGCATCTCTCCTCTTGTTCTCTCCATCATTCACTACTGACTGACTGACTGCTGCTTTTTTACTTGCCCTCCAAGCACCCGCTGAAACTTTGGAAAGCAAGATCTACCCTAAACTCCCAAGTAGCCAGGAGCAGTTATGGCAGGTGCTGCTTTAAACTTACTAGCTGCCAAGTAGCACACTTATGCCGCTGTGTCCCAATCCATTCTGTGGTGAGTATAAGTCACAGGAGTTTGCATAAAACACAATCAGCAATCAGGATGGCTACGGGGCAAGGACCAAGTTTACAATGTTACCAAGTCACAGGACCAGCAGGAAAATTGAATAATGGAAGAATGTGAAATAAATCTGGTTTGAGCAAAAGGCAGCTTTGATTCAGGCATAAATGCATCTCCCAGATTATCAAGTAAATAAAGAACGGACCTCAGAAGTCGACACTTCCCTCCCAGTCCATCACTTAAAATAGGACACATGCTCAATTTTCCCAATTTGTTTTAAAGTATTTTCATTAGGATATTCTTCTGTAAGTGCTTTATTCATTCCCAGTCTGTTGTGATTATTGGCTGAAAATAAATCAGGAACCATTTTATATAAAAACCATTATAGTAGATAACTCGTTATGCATGTTTTTCCATTTGCATTTTCATCCAAAATAGCTTGTTTCTTTTCCTTTTATTTATGTGCAGAGAGAGACTCATCCGCTGAATATACAGCACTGTTAATCCTACAGTCTTCTGTCCCCACAGAGTCTGCTAGATCTTCCTCCTCTGAGTCATCCTCTTCTTCCTCCTCTGGTGCTGATGAACTGGAGGTGGGCCCTTTGCAGGTTTTCAGGTGGCGGGTGAGATGGTATTTGGTTAGATAAGCCTTTGTACATTTTTCACAGACATAATCCCGTTTTCCTTCATGAGAATTGAGATGCTTCTTTAAGTGATTTGTTCTCAAGAACAGCTTATCACACTTGGGACACTTGATCTGGCGTTCTCTAAGAGGAACACAAGAAAAAACATTTGATTTGGGGTTACAAATAACAACTGAGGCAACACTTATTCTTCATAACTGCAGGCCTTTTGTCAGAGCAGCTCTATCCTTCCAAATCAGGCTTTTGCATAGGCGATATATAGAAGACTCATAAAACGAGTGTAGTTGAAAACAGTGTAGGCTGATTTTGCCTGTTTTAGAATACTATGTAAATTCTCGAATTCTATGTAAATTCTATATGTATTTCTTTTGTCTTGCTGCATTCTCTCAATATGACACTTATAAAATTCATTCAAGTTGCTGTATCAGTTGTTTGTTCCCTTCCACTGCTGTATACTATTTACAAATATACCACAACTTATCTATGGTACTGGATTTGTCTCTAGCTAATGAATATTTTGGTGGTTTCCAGTTTTTTATCATCACAAGCAAGAGTGCTATGTTTTTAAATTTTTAAAAATTATTATTATTATTTTTTAGAGACAGGGTCCCGCTATGTTGCCCAGGCTGGAGTGCAATGGCTATTCACTGGTGTGATCATCGTGCACTACAGCCTTGAACTCCTGGGCTCAAGTGATCTGTCCACTTCAGCTTCTCAAGTATCTGGCTCTACACGTGCATGCCACTGCACCTGGCATTTGAACATTTTTATACTTGTACGGTGCTCTGCAATACATATGTTTCTCTAGGGTATACACCCAAGAGCTACATAGCTAAATCAAAGAATATGCACATCTTCAACTTTACAAGATAATGACAAACGGTTTTCCAACGCAATTGTTTCAATACACACTTCCATCATTGACGGTTCTGGTTGTCCCATATTCTCAACAACTGGAAGACTCAAATTTGAAAATGTCTGCCAATTAGCCAGTACATAATGGTCTCTCATTACGCTGTTATTTGTATTCCCTGAATGCCACTTTTATGGAATTGCCATTTTTCTGTCCTTTTCTTAGACTAGTGGTTCTCAAGTAGGGGCAACTGCTTCTATAGGGGCATTTGGCAACGTCTGGAGGCCTTTCTGACTGTTATACTGGGGAGGGGCGGTACAATTAGCACCTAGTCGGAAAAGGCCAAGAATGCTGCTAACCATTCTACAATGCACAGGGCAGCCCCACAACAAAAAATTAACTGGGTCAAAATGTCAATGTCGTCAAGGTTTGAGCAACCCTGGCCTAAACACTTCAGGGCTGAAAAGAACCTCAGAGATCACACAGACCAGGAATTTTTTAACTTTTTTTTTTTTTTTTTTTTGAGTAGCTGAACCCCATGTCTTTATGAAAGCCCAATATGAAACAGTTAAAGCAAGTGATTAATGAAATCCTGGAAGGACTGAGAGGGTGCAGTCAGGCGTTCTGAAGCCTGGCTTCCTTAGTATTTCTCCCATCCTCTTCTAGCAACAGATGGCACTGAAGAATCCTTGGAATTCCCCGGAGCAGTTTTACAACCACCAATCTAATCTAGCCTCTTAATTCTGCAGATGGGGAACATTATGTGCATAAAAACTGCTAAGGAACTTGCCCAAGGCCACAACAAAACCCCAATCAAAAGTCTGACTTTTAATCTTCTAGTCTTATGGTTTTTAGAGGTTTATTCAACACATATTTACTGTGTCTAATATATGCCAGGCACTGCTCTAGATGCTAGGGCTATAGGATGTAGGTAAGCTAAGTCCCTGCCTTCCTGAAGCTTACGTTCTAGTGGACAGATTATACCATCAACAAATGTGTAACATATCAGATAGCAATAAAGACTGTGAAAACATATGAAGCCAGGTAAAAGTGAAGGGGTCCTATTTTAGATAAGATAGTCAAGGAAGGCCCTCCTGAGGAGATAACATTTGAGCAGAAACCCGAATGGAGGGAAGAAGACATGCAGGTATCTGGAGGGAGAAGTTTCTAAGGCAGAGGCCCTGAGAATGGATGTGCGTAGTATGCTCAAGGAGTAGCAAGGGGAGGGTCAGAGTGGCCAAAGCAGAATATGAAAAGTAATAAAGGTGAATGGGAGAGGTAGCCAAGTACTATTACCATAACATAAAGGGCCTTCTGACTATGGTAAAAAGCTTTTAACACAAATACGATGGAAAGCCACCAGAGACTTATGAGAGGAGACAGGCACAATCTGACTTATATTTGAAATGGATTGCTCTGGCACTGTGGACAGAAAACTGTGTGTGTGTGTTCATCTGTGTTGCGGAGTAGATGAGGAGAAACAGAAGTAGTAGCAGAGAGATCAACTGGGAGGCTATTGAAGCCATCCATAGAAGAGAAGCTGGTGGTCTGGACAAGGTGATAATTGAAGGAAGGAAAAACTGAGTTGAGAATTACTTCAAGGTGTTTGGCTTGACCAGTGAAGTGAAGAATGGTGGTGCCATTCAATGAGCTGCTCAGTACTGGAGGAAATCAAGCTCGTGGGGTAATATTGGGTTGAGTTTGGGACACATTAGATTTAAGTTGCCTAGTGAACATCCAGCATCAGAGCTGCTGAGTTACAGTGAGGTGTACAAGGGTGGAGACATAAATCATAAGATGGTATCTAAAGCCACGAGACAAGATGACCTGGGGAGTAAACATCACTGCTCTTCCTCTCACTTCCTCTTTCTTACAGGATGAGCAAAGCCAGGTTCTGTCACAACCCTTCCAACTCTCAGGGGAACACCGGGGCAGAACTCCTCCTGCATTTGGCATTAGGGTTCTTTTTAAGTAGATAAATAAAAAGACGCCAATACTACTATATCCACTTTGAAATGTCCCAAAGTAAAAATATAAGCATCTGAAAATTTTACCAATGATCTCCATAGGAAGCCTAAAGCCTTATTCAAAAACAGTTTGAGGGAACAGTGCTTCTTATATGAATGACTTATACCAGTTTTAAGTTTTGACTGTCCAAAACCTTCTTTCTATCCCATGAAAGTTTGGAAACGAGGCTTACCATATTTTCTCATCCTGATAAACAGTCCAGATCCACATTTGTTAAGCAAATGTAAAATGAAAGGATAGAGGCTGATATCAGCTTGATTCAAGCAAAACTTTTCCTCAAATTATAACTGTGTGATATTTAAGAAACAATACATCCACTTGCCAGAGACACTGTGGAAATCAGTCTTGCACATGGATGAAGTCAGTAGTCCTTAACCCTGGCTGGGCATGAGAATCACTCGGGGGGCTTTTTAAAATACCAAGGCCAGGGCTCTAACTCTGAACAATTAAATTAGAATTCCTGGGTGGGGTCCTAGCACCAAATGTTGTTTTTCACATTTTCCAAGGAAATTATAATGGGCAGTCTTCTGGACAAATATTTGTCCCCCTCACCTCAAATTCACATGTTGAGGCCCTAACACCCAGTGTGAAGTGGAGCCTTTGGAAGGCAGTTAGGGTTAGATGAGGTCATGAGGGTGGGGCCTCCATGATGTGGCATTAGTGTCCTTATGAGAAGAGATCAGAGCTCTCATATTCTTTCTCTTTCATTCTCTCAACAGAAATGTATTTTCTCACAGTCCTGGAGGCTGGAAGTCAGAGATCCGGGTGCCAGTCAAGGGGCCCTCTTCCAGGATTGCTCATGACTGCCTTCTCTCACTGTGTCTCTCCCCTATTGTTTGAGTCACAAAATCTGTAGTATTTTATTACCGCAACCTGAGCTGCCTAGACAGGCTGTTAGACTAGATGATCCAGGGATCTCTTTTGGCTCCAATATTGCACAATTTGATGTAATATTTGATAATTTCTGTCTCATTTTACAAAATTTCACACCAGCAATGAAACTAAAGAAGTCTTTGTTTTAGAATGTCCTTCTGAGAGTTATGAATGTAGATCCAGGCTCCTTGGCTGTTTAGCATCTCAGGCTGCATTGTGATGAGGAAGCAGACAGAAGAACTGATATCAAAGCCAAGTCTATCCAAATTCTACATTAAGAATATAACGTTTTCAGTGAAGATAGATTTCTAAAGAGAATCTCCATAATATAAGCTGAGAATGTTTTCCTCCTCTTCTAATACTTGTTAAAAGCTAAGGACAACAAAATCCATTCCTTCTTTCTATGACCACTGTGACTAATGCAGTCTAGACATTTAATTACACTTGGATTCATGCAATAAATTCCTAATTGGTTTTCCAATATTTAGGCTTCTCCACCCTCAATCATCCTCTGTTCAGCTGCCTGAGTAATCTTTGTATTAACAGAATGGGTATGTCACTATGACACTCCTTTCCTTAAAATCCTATAATGTTTGCACAACAATGTGAATATAACTAACACTATTGAACTGGGCATTAAGATAATTTTTTTTTTTACTGCAATTCAGACACACACACACACAGAATAGTTCTGAAATGGCAGGGACTAGCAGATCCTTCAGTGTCGCCATTTTCTAAAATGAAATAGAATTTTCTTAATAGGACCAAAGGCTCTTCATGGTGTGGCTGCTGACTCTTACTCTTTTCACTCCATCACTCTCTTACGTGCACACTATTGTACAACTATAAGCAACCACTTGTAGTCAATAGTCCTTTTCGCCTCTATGTTTTTGTAGGTGTGAAAAAAGAGTACATGTGAAAAATAAGAAAAAGAAGCCAAGAACTGAAATCTTCCAGGATAACACCAAAAACAATGTTCCAACCTTAGCTTGGCTACATGGAACACAGAAGGCTTCTACCATGGTACCAAGGCAGGAAACAGATGATGAGCCAGGACTCCCCAGCCCTTCAATCAGCAGGCAGGCTGCAGCCACACAAAGGCTCCCCACCTGAGGAACAACATCTTGGCTGCAGGATAACTTACTGAGTGTGGATGAGCACATGCTGCTTGAGGTCCTGCCTCCGCATAAACAACTTGTCACAGTAATCACACTTAAGATTCTTCTCCCCAGTGTGGATAACCATGTGGGACTCCAGGTGAGCCTTCTGGGTGAAAGACTTGTCACACAAAGTACACCTGTAGTTCTTCTGACCTGCAAATCAGCCCAAAGTATCACACTGTGAAGAAAACAACTGCTGGCATCCCCAAGACAAACAGGCACACATATGGGCATGCAGCAGAGGTAGCAATGAAACAGAGTTGACTGGTAAGCGGCACTTGACTTTCTAGGGTCATCTATGCAGGACCACTCAGAGCCCCCGAGTTTATATTCTGCAACTAAAGCTAGTAAATTAATCTGATCTCCTTTAGGACCTCTGATCTAAATATGTATTGTTAAAAATGTACAGGTGATACATAAAACTTGAAAAAAATGAGTTATAATCCTAATGCCCTGCCTAACACAAACATTAAGCAAAAAAAAAAACAAAAACAAAAACAAAAGAAAAAAACAACCTCATGAATTCTAGGACTTGCCTATAGGGAAACATATTTTTACAAGCTAGACTTCATAGTTTTCTATCTTTTTAAAACATGTAATATTGCCTTATAAACCAGGGATGAAACAAAATCCTTCCAAGAGTGCAAAAATAAGATTCCTCTAAGTCAGGGGTCAGTAAAACTTCTCTTAAAGGCTAGATAGAATTTTAGGCTTTGTGGGCCATAAGATCTCTGTTGCAAAAGGATGAGGAAGAAACTTTTGAAGATTTGGAGAAAAGATGACCCAAACAAGAAAGCTAAAACCATCAGTTATTTTGTAGTATGTACTAAAAAAAGTTAGTGGCCAGGCACAGTGGCTCAGGCCTATAATCCCAGCATTTTGGGAGGCTGAGGTAGGCAGATTGCTTGAGTCCAGGAGTTCAAGACCAGCCTTGGCAACATGGCAAAACCCCATCTATATTAAAAATACAAAAATTAGTCAGGTGTGCTGGCGCTCATCTGCAGTCCATGCTACTCAGGAGGCTGAGGTGGGAGGATCACCTGAGCCCTGGAGACAGAAGTTATAGTGAACCAAGATGGTGTCACTGTACTCCAGCCTGGGCAACAGAGTGAGGCCCTATCTCAAAAAAAACTTTTTTCTTAAAAAGTACTAAAGGAAAGGTGTTGGTTTGAATGGAATTTAGAAAATGGAAGCTCAAAAAATAAATTGTGGCAATATTTATTGAGCAATAATATTAAAGGAGAGAAACTAGCTCTGGCTGGTGACTGAGGTGAGCTCTAATGAGAGGCTCAGACTCAGAAGCTTCTATTTAAGTCCAAACACATTGATCGACTTCCTGATTATTAAGTGCATTTTCCCAGGTGCCTTCCAACTATGGTGGGGAGACCTGGAAAGCAGAACATCCTAATAACTGGAAGTGACAGCCTCCAAGGAATCTCAGTTAAACCACAAAGGTTTCCACCCTGAATTCTTTCTCTGACATCAAATCTCAACTCCGCCTACTGTCCCTCTACAAAGCCTTTACTATCACATTTTCTAATTGTTGCAAAAATTCCATTCCGATGGGCCAACACAACTTACCTGTATGTATCTTGAGGTGGGTCCGCAGATTGCTGGGATCACTAAAAGCCTTGCTACAGAAATCACACTTGTGGGGCTTCATACCCATGTGACCCATAAAGTGGACATGAAGTTTGGAAGGAGAGATAAAAGCTTGCGGGCACATTGAGCACTTCCACTTCCTTTCTTTGCTGTGACTTGGCCCATGGCTGCCGCTATGGCCCTGGGTAGGAAGATGGTTATGGATGTGGCTGGTCAGATGGGCTTTGAACTCTGTGTAAGAATTGCACTCCTTGCCACAGTTACAGAGGTGCACATCTGGGTGTTCAGGAACACCTTTTAAAATAAAAAATTACTCATTATCTCCTGATACTTGAATCTTAAAACTTGTTCTTGACATTAACAATGATCACTTGCAGTTCTCCTTTCTCCCCAAATTTCCAATTTGCCCACTTCCTATAAAACTCAAATGTCTTATTCAGTGCTCTATCCCCAGCATCTAAAATAATGTACTTAGGGCCAGGCACAGTGGCTCATACCTACAATCTTAGTGCTTTGAGAGCCAAAAGTGGGAGGATCACTTGAGGCCAGGAGTTAAAGACCAGCCTGGGCAACACAGCAAGACCCCATAAAAAAAAAACTTAAAAATCATTGGCTGGGCATGGTGGTGCACACCCATAATCCTAGTTAATCAGGAGGCTGAAGCAGGAAGACTGCTTGAGCCCAGGAGTTCAAGGTTATAGTTGGCTATGATTGCACCACTACACTCCAGCCTGGCAGAGTGAGACCTTATCTCTAAATACACACATACATACATAAAATAAAATAGTGTACCAGGCACCAAGAAAGCACTTGGTAAATACTGGATTATAAGGTCTCTTTTATAAGCAAAATATTTAGATTTTGTAGCATACACAAACTCTTAAACACCCCTTGTCATCATGAAACAGCACAGCAAAGAGAAAGCCTATGCAGGTTAAATCAAACCGAGGGGCTTTGCTGTCCTTCATGAGTTTACATCTCAATGGTGCTAGCTCGAAAAGTAGCCTTAGGAACTTCAATGCCCCAAACCAAAGTCCTACCATGAAAGACCATGTCATATGAATTATTGCTTGGTCAATAACATTCGGCTTGTGAAGAACCTCACAGATTTTAACACCTCAAATACAGAAGTAATAGTTTGCTTTTATACAAACAAAGGTATATGATTTGCTTCGGCTAACATGTATATCACTACCAAAACTTCAATCCTGGTCTTTGGTATTTTTACTATGCTAGATTCATGATAAACATATATTAACTTACCAATCTGCTGAGCATAATCTCGGCTATAATAAAAAAGCAGTTCATTTTCAGGAGGGATATCTTGTGAGGTGCAGAAAAAGATTTTTCCATCATGAGGATAAGCCACCAAATTCTGCTCTTCCCGGTTCCTGAGTTATCACATTTAATAGATGAAGCACATTAATTGTGAAATGCATACTAAGCACAACATTCCCCCCATTGCAAAATCCTATATGAAAGCTCAGGCAGAACTATTTCCTCTGGAATGTTTTTGTAATTTCCCATCCTATCTATGAGGAAGCAGCTATAGAGAAACGGAATTCTTACTTCAGCATATTAGCTGATGACCTTTTGTAGTCAAAAATACTAGAGTCTCTTATTGGAAGCAAACAAAGTAAATAAAATGAAATCCTTAAAAAACATTATGACAAAGACATAGAGATAGCTAGCTAAACAAGGATTAACTCCAGTAACTCAGGGGTGGACTAACAGCCAATATAAAGAAAAGGCACCCACTTGCAAATTCAGTGCAGCTAACATGTATATCAGAACTATATTGTTCTTTAGTAAGTTTTTTTTTTTTTTTTGAGACAGGATCTCACTTTGTCACCCAGACTGGAATGCAACAGCACCACCATAGTATGATCACAGCTCGAACTCTTCAGCTCAAGTGATCCTCCCAATAGCTGGGACTACACATGTATACCACAACACCCAGCTAATATGAAAAAAATTGTTTTAGAGATGAGGGTCTTGCTATGTTGCCCAGGCTGGTCTCGAACTCCTGGCCCAAAGCAATTCTCCCACCTCAGCCAACCCAAGTGCTGGGATTAAAGGTGTGAGCCACCATGCCAGGCTGCCTTGGGCTTTAAGTATGTCCAGGTATTGGTGTAATTTGGATTATAACTCTTTTCTCTTTTATGCAAAGTTTCCTATTGAAAAACATCTAAATTGTAACTATTTTTCTCATCTGAGACTACTCATACCTGGCTTTGCGTACAAACATCATCCAATTACATTCATTTTCGTCAGTTGTAATGATGCAGAATTCTAGGACACCATTGTGGTATATCTGCCAACAGAAAGCAAGCACACATGTCAAATGCACTGACATGCAATAAAGTACTACATTACACTTAGGCCAGCAATCATCTCATTTACTCATTTGCAGTAGGTCCCAGCTTTCTTGGTGTCAAAATATATTCCTACCTTCTCCAACATGCTATCATTTCAACATTCTCCCTATTTCCAGCAATACAGTAAAGACCATGAGAGACCTACAGTTAGTGCTCAGTGAAGAGACTTTGTTTTTGATTATTCAAACTTTGCCTGGAAAAGACAAAAAACCAGTCTACCTGTTCACCTGTCTTCATCACCTATCACACAGTAGGCACTGAATGACAGAATGTCCATTAAGGGCAGAGGATCATCCCTTCTCATGATTTTCCCACATGGGCCTAGCATTCCAAATTTAAAGTTCCCAATGACAGTGGTACCTTACCTTTCCAATGATCACAAGACCCATTTTCCCCTTACTTCAAATTTGCAAGCATCATTCCCAATAGATATCCATGTGAAAACCTTGCATTTTTAACCCCTTTCATTAGAAAACTAGAAAAATAGGCCAGGTGCAGTGGCTCACGCCTGTAATCCCAGCACTTTGGGAGATTGAGAAGGGTGGATCACTTGAGGTCAGGAGTTCAAGACCAGTCTGGCCAACATGGGGAAACCCCATCTCTACAAAAATACAAAAATTAGCTGGGCATGATGGCAGGTGCCTGTAAACTCAGCTACTTGGGAGGCTGAGGTGGGAGAGTCGCTTGAGCCCAGGAGGCAGAGGTGGCAGTGAGCCAAGACGGCACCATTGCATTCCAGCCTGGGCAACAGAGCAAGACTGCCTCAAGAAAAAAAAAAAAACTAGAAAAATAATCTTAGCTTCTTATTCCAGAATTATTTCCTAAGGTAAGTATTTGAGGAATGTTTTAGTTAATTATAAAATGAGACTTTTATCATATAAACAAAGTCCATGGTCTCAGCTGTCACAAGTAATTCAAATGCATTAAATGGTTAAAATAATTGGATTAACTCACAAAATGGAGACAAAAACAGTTTGTCCTCTCTTTCTAGTAGCTGGTGTTTTGCTGTATATTATAACTTGGCTACCAAGAATGATGAATGCACTTTGGGAGGCCGAGGTGGACAGATCACAAGGTCAGGAGATCGAGACCAACCTGGCTAACACGGTGAAACCCTCTCTCTAGTAAAAATACAAAAAATTAGCCAGGTGTGGTGGCAGGTGCCTGTAGTCCCAGCTACTCAGGAGGCTGAGGCAGGAGAATGGCGTGAGCCCGGGATGCAGAGCTTGCAGTGAGCCCAGATTGCACCACTGTACTCCAGCCTGGGCGACGAGCAAGACTCTGTCTCAAAAAAAAAAAAAAAAAAAAAGTACATTAAATAAATGATGACCAGTGAATGGCACTGTATCAGTTCTGGCTGATTTTGACTTTATCATAACTTTTTAACTACCTCTTACTAAGAAAAACAGCCAGAAGCCACAGAAAAGTTTCATCAGGACTGACCTTCCAGATATGGTTAACTGCCTTGTCTGTCCATTCTGCTACTTCCATGGAGTGACTCTGCTGGCCAATTAGAGGCCCAAAGCAAGTTCGCACAGGAATGGTTTCTCCAGTCCATACACCTATCAGTGGAAGGACACCAACTACACAATCAAGGATTTAAATAGCAGGATATAGAAGACAGAGGTGCTTCACCCATGCAATGAATCTTATTTTCAGTGAACTTAAGAACCAATATGTAGGCTGGGCATGGTGGTTCACGCCTGTAATCCCAGCACTTTGGGAGGCCGAGGTGGGTGGATCACCTGAGGTCAGGAGTTCGAGATCAGCTTTGCCAACAGGGTGAAACCCCGTCTCTACTAAAAATACAAAAATTAGCTAGGCGTGGTGGCGCACGCCTGTAGTCCCAGCTACTTGGGAGGCTGAGGCTGGAGAATTGCTTGAACCCGGGAGGCAGAGGCTGCAGTGAGTGGAGATCGGGCCAATGCACTCTAACCTGGGCAACAAAGCAAGACTCCATCTCAAAAAAAAAAAAAAAAAAACCAATATGCTAGCACTCCTCAGAAGTGGCTAAGCCTTGTGGGTCCCAGCCTGTAAGTATATAAAATGTAATGAACAGATAACACAGGGCTCACAATAAATGCTGAGTAAGAAGCAGTATCAGAAATTCCTGAACCTAGTTTTATCCACAGGGAATCTTACCATGTCTCTCCAAATACATTATTTTGGAGTTAAATATAAAAAAGTTTGGGCATGGTAGCTCATATGTATAATGAGCCAACACTCTGGGAGGCCAAGGCAGGACTGCTTGAGGCCAGGAGTTCGAAACCAGCCTCGGCAACATAGTGAGATGCTGTCTCTATAAAAAAATTTTTTTTTAATTAGCTGGGCGTGACTGCACATGCCTGTAGTCCCAGCTACTTGGAAGGCTGAGGCAGGAAGATTGCTTGAGCCCAGGAGGTCCAGGCTGCACTCAAGTTACTGCACTCCAGATGTCAGGCCAACACACTCCAGCCTGGGCAACAGAGTGAGACCCCGTCTCTTAAAAATAAATTAATTAAAAATAACAGAAAACATTATTCTATTGTAAAAATATAAAGCAATTACTATAGAAATAAATCAAACTTCTAAAATCTTTTGTGCTTAAAGCACTACTGTATTTTACCTAAGCTGTCTGATGCTTTCAAATGACTCACACCCAAACTGCAGCTAAAAGAATAATGAACCTAATTTTATATTTCCAAAGAAATGTCACAGTACTCAGAAGCCATGCTAAATTCAAATATTGGTAAAGTCTGCCAATCTACATTCTTTATTCCTTTTTTCTAAGGAGCATTATACAATTTACAAACATTTGATCTAAATCTGTGTCAAGGTTATCAGTGGTGAATTTTCCATGTTTCTATAAAAGAAACTAAGTTTTAAGAAATGGGTTGTTAGAATTATTATTAGTGGATGGGACAGCTGAGAATAAAAATCTTCAAAGACTCAGTCTAGGACTTTTTGCTTTACTCAATACTGATTCTAACAAAGGAGAGGTTTCCCAATAAAGTTTTTGACTTGATTTATTGCTATCATCAGTGGACAAGACTAATATTCCATAAAAGCATAAACCTTAAGCCATAAATTGACTTCTGGTCCAAATAATTACTAAATTATACACATCCACTTTTACAACTGTACCCTACAAAGGAAGAAGAGATGTAATAGTGTTTTACAGTTCCAAGGTTCTTACCAACTTCTGCTCCCACAATTGACTGACGGAGAACAAGCTGCTTTGGGAGAGAAAGCCTTGCTCTGCTCTCTATTGGAGTGTCAGGAACAAAAGTCACTGGTCCATGTTCGGGACAGTCTGAGGGATAGGCGCGGTCACAGAGAGTGCACCCTGTAGATGGCAAATTTGAGCAATACAAATGGGTTTAGTTCAAGGAGGCTAAATTACCACCAGGCTTTTTTTGTTTCTTGTTTTTTGTTTTTTTGAGACGGAGTCTTGCTCTGTCACCCAGGCTGGAGGGCAATGGCGCGATCTTGGCTCACTGCAACCTCTGCCTCCCAGGTTCAGGTGATTCTCCTGTCTGAGCCTCCCATGTAGCTGTGACTACAGGTGTGTGCTACCACACCTGGCTAATTTTTCTATTTTTAATAGAGACGGGTTTTCCTCATGTTGGCCAGGCTCGTCTGGAACTCCAGACCTCAGATGATCCACCCGCCTCAGCCTCCCAAAATGCTGGGATTACAGGTGTAAGCCACCGTGCCCAGCCCCAGGTTTTAATGTAAATGCTAATTACTAAAATGTATCCAGTAAGAAGCATGGTTCTAACAGAGATATGCTGATCAAAGACTCACTTCCTTACACTAACATATATATCCACTCTTACACCACTCTTCAGACTTTTTTCTTTTGATCCAACAGGACAAGTTTCCTATACAGTGCATAAGAGAAACATTGATCAAAAAATTGGCTGGGTATGGTGGTTCATGCCAGTAAACCCAGCAGTTTGGGAGGCTGAGGCGGAAGGATCACTTGAGCCCAGGAGTTCAAGACCAGTCTGGGGTAACACAGTGAAATCCCGTCTGTTTAAAAAGTTAAAAATAATAATAATAAAAGAAAAATAGCACTATATTACTTCAACAATCAAGTACATTATCCCTTACATTAAGTAGATAATACATTTAGGTATGATGCCCTAAAGTCCAAAAGATTCCAATTCTGAACTGTAAGAGGAAACTGAGTTGAAATGCTGTTATGCAGAGCCAAAATATGGCCACAGTGGTACAGCTGGCTCTGACCTCAGTGCCTATGCTCTGACTGTGCTATGAACATAGGCCACTGGGGTCAGAGCAGCTGCACCACTGCACTCTTTTGCTTCACTATAAATAAGATGGTCAACCAAGTTTTGATGACACACTCTTAAGACAAAAACAATCTGCAGCCTGCTCTTTCAAAGGGCAGACAGAATTGTATTCTTGCAGACATTATTTGCTTAAAATTCTTAGTTTCTTATTTTTCATATGGTCTTTCTTTCTGCATTGGCAGAGAGTATGCTGCCTTTATATATTGTTCTCTATTCTAACTACAACTTCATTTTCACAAGTTTATGAGTGTCCTCCTCCATTTTTGCTCTATTCTTTACACTTTCCACTCTGCTGAAGAACAGTATTTACGATACTATTATTCAAGCATTACGTTCAAACTCCAAAACCACTCACAAAATAGCTGGAATACATAAACCTTAGAACCACAGTCATCTATCTTATTTTCTCTTTTTTTTTTTCTAAGATGGGGTCCCGATCTGTCACCCAGGATGGAGTGCAGCGGCGTTCCTGCTTCAGCCTCCTGAGTAGCTGGGACCACAGGCATGCACCACCACGTCTGGCTGATTTTTTAATACTTTTGGTAGAGACAGGGTTTCGCCATGTTGCCTAGGCTGGTCTCGAATGCATGAGACCAGATAGCAACATGGCAAATTATCTCTACCAAAAATACAAAAAATCAGCCGGGCATGGTGGCGAGCACTTGTAGTCCCAGCTACTGGGGAGGCTGAGGTGGAAGGATGGCTTGAGCCTGGGAGGTGGAGGTGGCAGTGAGCTGAAATTGCGCTACTGCACACCAGCCTGGGTGACAGAGCCAGACTCTGTCTCAAAAAAAAAAAAAAAATTAATTAATTAACTGTTGGCAAAAATGTAGAGAAATTAGAACCCTCATCCACTGCTGCTAAGATGATAACAAGGCACAGCCACTTTGGAAAACGGTCTGGCAGTCCCTCAAAAAGTTAAACACACAGCAATTTCACTCCTAAATATCCAAGAACATATGTTCATACAAAAACTTGAGAATAGGCGGAAGGAGGGAATGGGAAGTGACTAATGGTTATGAAGTTTCTTTATAGGTTGACCAAAATGTTTTGGAAGGAGACAGTGGTGGTGGTTGCACAGCCTTGTAAATATACCAAAAAACCACTAAATTGCACATTTAAAATGTATACATAAATTATATCTCATTGTAACACACAAACACTTAGAAGCGGTTCCATTTGCCCCCTTAGGAAAAATATCAGTAAGCTTATTTAGGCCACCTCTTACCTTCTGCTAAATTAATGAGCCTTACATTCATTACATTCTTTGATTAAAACATTTTAAAATTCTAAATTTGAGACTTTAAAAGGTTAAAACTAGTCTCCCCATCGCCTGGATTTTGTGGCACTGAATGGTTCTGGGCTTCCTATTTTTGGCGCTCCCGTTGAGTCTATTTGGAAGCTCCTCTTCTGCTGCTGTATCTTGATATCCCTAGCCCTCTTCTCATTCCACACGCTTACTAGATAATTCCGTTCCACTTCTACAGACACAAATAACATCTTAATGTTGATAATTCTTAAATATTTCCAGACAGATCTCTCTCAGCTCCACACACAACTTTTCATTAGACATCTCTACTGGGTGTCTTACAGACACTGAAATCAACATGTCTAAAACTTGACTAATCGTCACTCCTCCCAAAATAATAAAAATCAAAATCGAATTCTCCTCTGCCTTTTACTACTACCCTACCTACTTAGTTTCTGTTTGTTTGTTTTTCCAGAGACAGGGTCTTACTATGTTGCCCAGGCTGATCTTGAACTCCTGGTCTCAAATGATCTTTCTGCCTCAGCCTCCCAAGTGATGGGATTATAGGTGTGAGCCAACTCATGGCCTTCTCTACTTACCCAGTTTCCGAAGCCAAAAACCAGGGTTTTCTCCTTAATCCTTCCCTCCTCCAACTTTATCCAATCAATAAGCTCAACTGGGCTCTCTGAAAATGTCCTCTACTCTTCTGTATCCTAATTACCTCTACTCTAGATTGGACAATCATCACCTTTCCCATAAATTACAGTATCTTCCACACCTCCTTGCCTCTCAACAAATTTATTCTCACATTGCAGCAAAAGCCCTACCCCAACCCTTACTCCCTAAAACTCTTGACCTGGTCTTAAAAGAGCCTTTGTGTTCTGGCTCCTACTTCTCTCTCACCACATGACCCCTCTCTTCACCCTCATTGTATGCTTCAGCAATTCTGAAACACTCATGATTCTTTTGGTTCTAGGCACTTACAGGTGCCAACTCCTATCTTCCTGACTCTCAACTGCCCACACCTTTCTTGTCCTTAAGGTCTGTGCTAACATGTATGTTACTTCCCTTGGTTAAGTCTTCCCTGACCCTTCCATGGCCTGGCTAGTTGCTCCCCTTCAGGCTACTTTAGTACCATGCACTTAATCCCATCTTCACACTTATTATTACACTGTATTGTAACAGTCTCCTATGCTTCCTACCAGACTGTAAGCTCCTTAAAGGTATGTACACACACCGTCTCTTGGTAGATCGTTCTATCCCTAGCATCTAGCAGAGGCTGCCACATAGTAAGCACTAAAGAGCCCGGCATGATGGCTCACATCTCTAATCCTAGCACTCTGGGAAGCTGAGGCAGGAGGAATACTTGAGTCAAGTTCAAGACCAGCCAAGGCAACACAGTAAGACCCCCATCTCTACAAAAAATTTAAAAAGTAGCCAGGTGTGGTGGTACACACTTGCAGTCCCAGTTACTCAAGAGGCTAAAGTGGGAGGATTGCTTGAGCCCAGGAGGTTGAGGCTGCAGTGAGACGTGATCACACCACTGCACCCTAGCCTGGGCAACAGAGAAACCCTATCAATAAAATAAAATAAGCACTCAACATGTTTCCTGCGTGAATGAAACGTAGTGACACCAGTAAATCAACTGTTTTTATATTGCTTTTTGTTGTTGCCCAATAAGAAAAACTTTTACATGCCCAGGAATAATAATTTATATGCACCCTGAGCAAAGAAAAAAATGCATTTACATTCACCTACATTTTTCCATAGGGTTATAAAAGTGACCTAATAATTTTCACAAGGCATGTCACAAACAACTTTACTAGAATTTACCCCTATAACTCTCTATTTGTGAAATCTTGGGAAATACCTTAACTATTACTGGGCTAAACTGACCTTTTAAAAAAAAATACTGTATTATCATTATGATTGTTTTTCAGAGACAGGGTCTCACTTTGTTGCCCAGGATGGAGTGCAGTACTATTCACAGGTGTGATCATAGCCCACTATAGCCTGAAACTCCTGGGCTCAAGCAACCTTCCTGCCCCTGCCTCCAGAATAGCTGGGACTATTCACAGGTGTGATCGTAGCACACTATAGCCTGAAACTCCTGGGCTCAAGCAACCCTCCTGCCCCTGCCTCCAGAATAGCTGGGACTACAGGCACACACTACCGCACGTGCTAAGCTTATCTGCAAAATACAAAAATGACTACTTCACATTTAATTTCTTCAGGAGGATGCTGTAAGAACCAACTAAATGTATGTATATCATTTGGCTTACTTGAAGAAAAAGCACCACATTAATATAAAGGACAATACCAAGGCAAAGAAAAGTTCCAAGGTCTAGTTACTTTCTGTACTCCCTTAATGCCAAACTTTGTGACTTAACTGGTTAGGGATGGTGGTCCTTTTTACAAATATTTCCAAAAAAGAAAGGCTAAGCACACTCACAAATTGTAAACAAGGTTGCCATGTTTTCCTTGTTTGAATTGGAGTCTTCCATTTGCAGTGAAGGTGGTACAAAAGAAAGACTGTCTGAAGATACATCTACATGACCTGTCCCCATAGCAACCTCCTGGGTGATGGAGGAGACAGCCACAGGTTCTAGGCTGAGGCCAACTTCATGGAGGGAAACAGACTCTAGGGAGGCAAGGTTGTGTGAGGTAGAGAGTGCCACGCTTACAGAGTTGGTGCTCATGGCCACAGTGTGGATGGAGTCACTGAGGGCACTGTCAGACATGCCATTGACCCGACTTGCAATGTGGTCTGTCTCCATGACCACAGGGAGCTCCAGGCCATTCCCATGCATGGGTATCACACCACCATGTCCTACAGCGTCTGCTGCAAGGTTGTTGCTCACAGAATCCACAGACAAAGGTTCATGACTTCTGGAGCCATTTGGGATTTGGGAATGGTCGCCTGCAACACCGTCCATTGTAAGCTCCTCTGCCATTCCATCTGTCGAAATTGGGCTGGTAACCCTAGAAACGTTCTCCATAGTGATTGCCGTGTCCAAGGCCACCTCATGGCCATCACTGGGATGAAGACTTTGGGCACCATGTGTGTTCACAGAGCGAGAATCTATTGAAACAATGCCTGGTTCTAATCCAACATTTCCATTGGACTGATAGGGATCTAGTGCTGAAGGGTTATTGGTGATAGATAATGCTGTATTACCATCAACATTTATAGAGTTGGGGTGGATGTACTGAGGAGGTGGTCTGTCAGCTAAATAAGATAAAATGCCTGAGAAAAGGAAAAGATAAGATATCAGAGACTTTTAGTACATTATTGAAGAATTCCAAGCACTAGAAGCTATTTCCTTACAAATATTACTAAGTTCAAATAATCTCCTGCTTCTTTAATTTAATCGATACACATTATTTTACAAATAGCAACATACATATACCATAATTGAGTTTTTTCTGTAAAACTCAAAAATCCTTAAAAAGTTAACTATGTTCCTTTGAAGCTAACTGGGAATCACTAACGAAAACACTACCTTTAATATACATATGGCTGCAATTCCTGAGTCCTAAGGCGTAAAATTTGCTCTACTAATTATTAAAAGGTAAAATGATTTAAGAACAGATCTTCTACGTGAAAAATAAAACTTAATTAAATACAATTTAATATAATTAAACTATCATAACACAAACTATTTAATACAAGTCACAATTGTACCTGTTTTATTAAAACAAAACAAATTAACACTTGTGCTTGGGAGGATGTGGTGAAATGACACTAAACTGCCAGTGGGAATGTAAACTGCTAAAACTTCTTTGTGAAGTATATATATTAAGAACCTCAAAAATGTTAATACCCTCTTGTACAAGAAATTCCACTTATGGTAATCTTCTCTAAATCCATTTTGTAAATATTATACATAAAGACATTCATAAGAGCGTTACAATGGTAATAAAAGCTGGAAAAACCAAACTGTCCAACAATAAAGATAATAAATCATCAAATACCCATTCAGTAGAAAGTAATGCATCATTAAAAAGGATAATTATGAAAACCACGTAGCAGCAAAGGAAAATACCCACGTAACAGCAGAGAAAAAGATAAAGTGAAAAAAGTAAAGATAAACAATTGCACAGAAAGTATGGTCTTGGGCCAGGCACAGTGGCTCATGCCTGTAATCCCAGCACTTTGGGATGCTGGAGTGGGCATATGGCTTCAGTGCAGGAGTTCGAGACCAGCCTGGGCAACATGCCAAAACCCCATCTCTTTTTTTAAAAAAAGTTACTTATAAAAAAGAAAGACAGTATGGTATGGTCTCAAGGCAGGCATGTGCCTGTAGTCCCAGCTACTCAAGAGTCTGAGGTGAGAGGATCACTTGAGCCCAGGAGTTCCAGTCCAGCCTGGGCAACATAGTGAGACCCCATCTCCGAGAGAAAGAGAGAAAGAGAGACAGAGAGACAGAGAGAGAGAGAGAGAGAGAGAGAGAGAGAGAGAGAGTGACTCTCTCTGTACTGCTTGACTGGAATTATAGCTGCAGAATTATAAAGACTGAATGAAAGAGATACTGGAAGAAAAAGAAGAAAAATTATGTGCAATTAAGAAATTCAGCTTAGTCAAACTGTATTAATAATGTGTTATACGCACACTTTAAGAGGAAAAGTACATAAATATAAACAAAGATATTTTTCCTGCCTAGAGATTAATATCTAATAGTGACAAACAGAAAAAAGTGTTATTCAGATCTTCAGGAACTAAGCTTAAAAGCTGGCGCCATTCTTTTTTTCTAACATCCCAAATAACTCTAACACTTACCAGGTAGAATGGTTCTGAAATAACTGCTCTCCAGGTGAGGGTAAGGTGGTGGAGGTAGGGTGTAGTTTCTTTCAGGTAACCCACACATCACCCCGCGATCTCCAATACCCATTGGGAGCATTAGAGACAGAGCAGAAGGCAGAGAGCTCAGGGAGGGACCCAGGTTTGGAATTGCCACTGGGAGGCCTAGAAAACAAAATTTTTTTTCTCAGTTAAAAGAAAATAGGTAACTAAAAGTTCTCACGACAACCACTGGCTAAATTCTTAGAAAGGTTTTTACATATGGGCAAAAATCTCACCTAGTACCCCTTTTCATCCTTAGATAGACGATGTGCAAATATCCACAAATAGTCCTAAACAAAGTAGTCGTAGTCCCAAAGATAGTTTTTAAGTTAGTTCTAAACTGGCAAGTTAATACTCCAATTGTCTGTATTGTGCTTAAATACCAAAATATTTAATTAATTAATTATCGATTGATTTGAGACGGAGTCTTGCTTTGTTGCCAAGGCTGGAGTGCAGTGGTGTGATCTCGGCTCACTGCAATCTCCGCCTTGAGGTAGGGTTCAAGTGATTCTCCTACCTCAACCTCCTGAGTAGCTGGGATTACAGGCACACATCACCACACTCGGCTAATTTTTGTATTTTTGCTAGAGACAGGGTTTCACCATGTTGGCCAGGCTGTCTCGAACTTCTGGCCTCGAGTGATCCACCCACCTCAGCCCCCCAGAGTGCTGGGACTGCCACCGTGCCCAGCGAAAATATTTAATTTAGAATTAAAAACCAAGTTTAAACACAAGAAAACAAATTATACACAGAAAAAAATGGAAACATAAAATATTCACAGGAGTGGTCCCTAGGTAGCGATAGTATGAAATTGTTTTGGTATTTTTAAAACTTTATTATATTTACCATTTTATATGGTGAGAATATTTCATTTCTACTCGGAAAATAACGTAATTTAGTTAGATGTAAAACTGTACATGTACATTTTCATACAATCTTTTGTATATATGCTATACTTTGTGATTAAAAAAAACTTTAAATGTGAGATTGTATCTACTTTGAGTTATATGTACTTCCAAAGTGAAGTGACTTTTACTGTGCTTAAGTATCATAATAAATACCCATCAACTAGGTCAGGGCTGATTGGCATATTTTTGCTAGGGGCAATTTTTTTTTTTTTTTTTTTTGAGACAAGGTTTTGCTATGTTGCCCAGGCTGGAGCACAGCAGCATTATCATGGGTCACGCAGCCTCAGCTTTCCAGGCTCAAGTGGCCCTCCCATTTCAGCCTCCTACATAGCTCCTACATAGCTGGGACTACAGGCATGTGCTACCATGCCCAGCTAATTTTTATTTTTTTCTTTGCAGGGATGGGGTCTCCTTATGTTACCCAGGCTGATCTTGAACTCCTGGGCTCAAGTGATCCTCCTGTCTTGGCTTCTCGAAGTGCAGGGATTACAGGCGTGAGCCACTGTGCCTGGTTGGCAATATTTTTTAATAAGTTTTCCTCCTTAACAAGAGTGCCCACTAAAAGGAATGCCTACAAAACAATCAAATGAGTTAACCACTAATAATTTTTAAAAATTTCTTTTGTGGACACTTAAATGTGAAGAGACCCTAGTTTCGATGAATCTTATTTAACTGCTGCATTTTATTAATTAAGCAAGTAATTCTCTTTAGAGAACTATTTAAACAAGATATAGATTTATTTACACTAACTCCTACTTTGACAAAGAAAGTCCAATACATTACAATGTCATTGATCCTAAAGAACTGACAGCTTATCATTGTAATAATCAATAGAATATTTATTCCATTTATATTCCATTTCAATGGAATAAGAAAATGAAGCTAGGTAGAAAAAAGGTTTTAAAAGTACAGTGATGGCTGGCATGGTAGCTCACGCCTGTAATCCCAGCACTCTGGGAGGCCAAGGAGGGCAGATTGCCTGAGGTCAGGAGTTTAAGACCAGCCTGGCTAATATGGTGAAACCCTGTTTCTACTAAAAATACAAAAAATTAGTCGAGCGTGGTGGCACGTGCCTATAGTCCCAGCTACTCGGGATGCTGAGGCAGGAGAATTGCTTCAACCCGGGAGGTGGAGGTTGCAGTGAGGCGAGATCGCACCACTGCACTCCAGCTTGGGCAATAAGAGCGAAACTCCATCTCAAAAAAAAAAGAAAGAAAGAAAGAAAGAAAATTAGCCAGGTGTAGTGGCATGTGCCTATAATCCCAGCTACTCCGGAGGCCAAAGCAGGAGAATCATTTGAACCTGGGAAGCAAAGGTTGCCGTCAGCTGAGATCGTGCCCCTGCACTCCAGCCTGGATGACAGAGCGACATTCTGTTTTAAAAAAGAAAAAAAAAAAGTACAGTGATAGGAAGAGTGAATTTTTCCTATACTATTTTGCTGTGTATGGAGGCTCATGAGGCGTTCCATGTAAAAGCCCCATGTAAAAGTACCATACTGCTTTCCACATAATTTTAGACCTGGTGCATCGGCAGTTATTGCCATTTAATTTCAAACCCAGTGGAATATAAAGCCCAATTCCCCATGCTCTCTGGGAAGAGTTATTAGAGTAACTTTAACTGATTCTCTTCTATTAACCCAGGGACAGAGTACTAAAGTGTGAACCAGATGAATGGGCAACCCTAAATAAAATGCCAAGTTAATTACAGCTCTAGACAAAAAGCTACCAACTTAGAAGAGGACTATCAGAAAAAAACTGCTACTACTATCCACTAGAACTCTAATATTCTACCTCTACAAAAACCTTCTTTTCCATTACCTATCACATGTCGAACCACCATTCAGGCCTGCTTACCTTCTCCTTTCTACCCTTAAAGGGGCTCTGATCTCTTCTAGACTCCATTTAGAATTGATAACACAGTTAAGTGTTGAAAGCAGTAGGTCTCCCTTACCACTCACCTGGGGCAGGGATGGCACTGTGAGTGGGTGAGGCAGCCAATCCCAGGTGACTTCCTGAGACTGGCAAGGCATTGCTCACAGAGGATGAAGTCAGCTGCTCCATCCCCACTGGGCTCAGGTTCATTTCATTCATTCTAGAAAAGAACATACACAACTAGTTATGCAAAAATTTACTCTGATGACTCTGTATTAAGATACTGAAGAAACTGAAACAGTGGGGATGGGGAAATGGGACTTGGCCAACTATTCACTTTTACACTCAACAATTCTCTTAGACAGCTAGTGCCATATTCTTTCTACTGATAAGAAAACTTGAGATTGAGACATTAAAAAACTCAATTCAATGTCACATAGCAGAAATAGGATTTGAATTCTGCCTTGCTCGAAACTCTAGGCACACCATCTAAAGCAAGGTTTGCAATCCTTAGAGCACATGGCAATGACAGTTTGTTTTTTTTACATCACTCAAGCTTCGTCTTTTACAATATTTATTTTTCTCCAAATGGCTTATTTCAAACCAGTAGTTTTTTAGGCAGTGCATTTTAACTTACTCAAATAAATTTTACTAATCACTTCCAATAGGAGTTAAAGATCCAAATTATCAATGATGTGAAAAGCACCATATTTTCCCCATTCAGCAACAGTTTACTAAGATTCTGTATCAGTTTTTAATGTCCTAATATTAATGTCCTCCATATATTGAGGGTCACTATGCAAGCTTTGCTACTACTTCATTTAAAATGACTTCAAATCCTCACACCAATGCTGCAACGTAAGATAGATGAGGGAATTACGGCTCAAAGAGGCCATGTCATATGCCCCAAATCACATAGCTGTTAAGTGAAAGAACACAGATTAAACTGCAAAACACTGCCAAAAAGTTTTTCATTGCACCAAACTTTTTTTTAACTACAGACTATTGTTGGCAAGGTGAAGAATCTAGGAATCACCTTTTCTATGCAATCCATCTTGCACTGCCATTACAAATGTCTTTCGAATAAGAGTAATACTGATTTCAATAAAACAGCACTGAAGGCTATTATCAAAAAGTATTAGTTCTTTTATCAGAATTCAGAGACTGCCATATTACAAACATTATAGAACCACTAGGCTAGCCAACAGGTTATCCAAAAGGGGCTCTCTAATGACCTCCAGTCCTTACACTGAGCATCATAATAATGAATTATTCTCTGCGTATGGGAGGGCTGAAGCAGAGAAGCAGAGAAGAGGAATCAAATGAGGTTACATATTCCTCAGCAGTGAAATCAAATCTAAATAGGTTTTTAATTCTGAAAAACGGCAACGCCATTTTATCAATCAACCTGAAAATAATAATAGCTAAAATTTATGGCTCCCTTACCATGTGCTACGTATTGGGCTAAGTGATTTACATGTAACTATCTCTCTTAATCCTTTTGTTTTCGTTTTCGTTTTTGAGACAGGGTCTTGCTCAGTCGCTGCAAGCTGGAATGCAGTGACATGATCACAGCTGACTGCAGTCTCTACCTTCTAGGCTCATGAGATCCTCCCACTTCAGCCCCCCAAGTAGCTGGAACCACAGGCATGTGCCACCATGCCTGGCTAATTTGTTTTTATTTTGAAGAGATGGGGTCTCCCTATGTTGCCGAGGCTGGAGGTCGGTATTATTCTTAATCCCACTTTAAAGATGAGGAAACTTAAAATTCAGTGATGCTAAGAAACTTAACCCAGAATCACATAACCAGTAAGGAGAGTTGGGATTTAAATTCAGATCTAATTTAAGAAACCAAAGCTCTTAACTATAGTAAGAAAAAGACATTACAATAAAGGAACTATATTGCCTTTTACACAGTTGCAATACATTAGGGCCTATCTACTTATATTGTGGCGTATATTTAAAGTTCCACATAGACCTGTTTCCTGCATTATGATACACCCATAAGTTTCACCCTTATCCCTGGCCATGTATCCCATAAAACTAAGCTCTAAGACATCAATAAAATGTAAAAGGCCAACGTAGTACCTTGTATAGAACAGACATTCTGAATTTTTTTTTCTAATTGGATGGAGCAATGCTAACTCATCATCCTTATCAGAAAGACAGCTAGAAGCACCTGGCAAATGAGGTACACCTTATGAAGAACAGCATGCTAATAACAGTTTTTATTAGACTATAAAGCAGGCCAGGCATGTTGATTTACACCTGTAATCCCAGCACTTCGGGAGGCCAAGACAGAAGGATCACTTGAGCCCAGGAGTTGGAGACCTCCCTAGGCAACACAGTGAGACCCCTGTCTCTACTAAACATTTTTTTTTAAACTTAGCCAGGCATGGTGGTTCGTGCTTGTGGTTCCAGCTACAGGGGAGACTGAAGTGGGGAGGTCGGGGCTGCAGTGAGTTCTGCTTGCACCTCTACACTCCAACCGGGGTGACAGAGTGAGACTGTGTCTTAAAAACAAAACAAAAAAAAAAGCAAACAATCCCTGTAGCCTAAAGAAAACATATCTCCTTAATTTTGAAAGCTGCTGGGCTTGAGTTGATTTAAAACAGACTTTTCCCATAACTCTTTATAGCTACAACCATAATTAAAACACTACAATCACTACAGCCATAACAGCCTACTTAACAAATTGGTTACAATATTTTTTAAAAGTACAACTACAGGTCTGCACCTTCAACTCTCATTCGAAAATTCCTGAATATTTATTTAATCTCAAGATAAAAATCAGCATGGTGTTTCTAGGTTGAGTCCTAGGCCTTCTCAAACCAGAGTTTAATGCGAGAGGCTCAGCAGATTTCTGCTTTGTTGTGAGTCACTAAAACGTGATGACCTCAGCAGCCATAAACCAAAGGTAATGAGTATCCCACAGAGAGAAGGCAGATGAAGGGAATGTACAATATGATCCTCATAAGACTTTCTCATTCTAAAATGCAATTCTATTCTCATTTTCTTTCTCCTATGAGATTCTAAGAAGCAATCCCGGAAGATGGCAAGAATCAAGATACTAAGCTCTATCTTACCTACTCATTTAGGGTAAAATAATTTCCTACACAGTTCTGCACTTTATGTGTGTGTTTCTAATTGACCTATGCAACCATCTGCCAGGTGCTGATTTTACACCTCTTCGCATAAAATATAAGAAACTAACTGAAATGCAGCCACTTTGCAAAGTGGGGCTTCAATAATTTCAATGAATTTGTGCCTTATCTTCCTCATTCTAAACATACGGCCTTTGAAAGGGTCTTGAAAAAACAGCCAAATACAACAATTTCTTTGGCCTGTTTCTGTACTTAAAAGTACTTTAAACATCAGCACGAAGCTTGCAGAATTAAGAACTTAATTTCCTCACTCTATCGTCCCTGCCATACCAGCAAAACTCAAGGTGAAGCATAATGAGACAATAATACACTTTGGAATCCAGAAAAATATATTAAACGCTCAAATAACTGAAAGACACAGGAAAAAGGTGTCAACAAGCCAACAATAAACGTGTGACTATTGGGAACAACTTTTCACATGTGGAGTAAATTAGGATGCACGAGATTACATTCCATCCAATACTTGTTTCTGGATTTCTTGTCCCCTTTGCAAATCACACCTGTAACCTTCTTAATGGCACCAAAAACAACGGCACTGACCCTGGACACTCACTTGCTAGATAGTTTCCAAAGATGTCACCAGTACTGAAGGCCCACCTCCCTACTCACCTGTGATGCATCAGCTTGGGGCCAAATGTCAGAGAAAGGAGCGCTCGGGTGGTGGGGAACAGGCATCAGGGTTTGCGTTCCACGGTCACGTGCTACCGCATCTTGCTCACAACCGCTGCACCGACGCGGCCACTCGTCCCCGGGGTCGCCCGGGGCCGCCCAACTTCTCCCGACGGCCGGTGGCCGTGCACCCCGTCACGGGTTGGGGCATGTCGGGGAACACCCGGGGCCTTCCGTCCAGAAGCTTCGGGAGGGGGGCTGCCCAACCTGGGGGAGTGGGACAAGAGCGGTCACCAAAACCACAACGAGGTCGCAGCTCCCATCTTCTAGCCACCTGAGAGCCCCAGGCGCTGCCGACACTGCCTCCCAAGGCCTGCGGATTAGCCCGCCGGCCGGGGGCCCGCAGGCCGGGCCGCCTCTCCCCGCCCCGCTCCGGCTGGGCCCGCGCGCAGCCCACCTGACAGCTGCGCTGGGGGCGCGCGCGCCTGCCCCACTGCTTTGTTCCTCATCCGGGCAGAGTTCGCCTCGGGGCCCTGCCCGTTCCCTCGGCCCCCTCACCCCGGGGGCCGTTGCCCTAACGTTTCCCGCCCGGCCCGGCCCGGCCCTTCCCGGCCCGCTGCTTCTTCCTCAGGGCCGCACCCTCCGCGGCGCGTTTCCGGCTCCTCAGCCACTCTCCGCACCCGCCGCTCCGCCCCCCGTGCGTGCGCCCTCCCCGCCGCGGCCCGCAAGCGGCGCCCGCGCACCGCCTCGCCCCTCTCCCAGCCCAGGCCTCTCCGCGCGTGCGCGCCGCAGATGCGCTGGCCGCGAGAGGCTCCGCCGCGAGCTCTGCGTCTCCATCCGGCCGGCTAGAATCGAGCGCCGAGCGATCGACCTATAGTTGCTAGGCGACCAGGGTTGCTATACCTGCAGGGAGTGAGTTTTGAATCCCCTGAATCCCGCAGACTCAAGATTTCAGTCTTCATGACATTCCCCTACTAGAGAAGCATGGGTCCACACAAAGTCCCCAAAATTCGAAGTACGGGATTTGGCCCCAAGAGTTGCCTCTGCTGCCCAGGAGGAATTGAGATTCTATCCTGAATATTTTTCGCCGTCTGCTACGCCTGAAGGCTGTCCAGTTTGCCTGCTTCCCGTCGTAAATGCTGGGGTTTGGGATTTTAAACAAATTTCCTTCCCCTTTTCTCTGCCCTTAGTTCTCTACTGCGCGCCAGGCACTGTGCCTAACGCTCGGAGTACCGAGATGGCTTTAAAGGAAAATGGTCCCAAGCTCCTGAGCAGTAGACGTTGAAACTACACCACACTGCCTGGTGGCTCTTACACCAGCAAAACAGCAGATCCAGGGATTCTTCCTCTCATTCACAAAGCGTTTGTTAAATTAGATCTCAAACCTAGGGATACACAGCAAGGCACAAGCCCTGAACTTCACCTGCCTGCAGTCTAGTGGGGACTGATGAATTTTGAAAATTCAATCTAATATGAAAAGGTAGAGGCACATGCAACGTTTTGGACGAGAATTGGGTGGGATGTCAACCCCCAAAATGTTTCCCTTCCTTTACTTCTCATGGGGAGAAAGCACATTCCAGATGAGGAAACCTCACTGAACATTGACAGGCAGGTCACATTGGTTTTGCTCTCTGTTGACAACAAATAGAAGTCTAAATCAAGAAGGTCATCATCCCAACTGAGAGTCAGTATTCTTTGAAATGCGACTTCAAATCTGGAGCCTAGAGAATGATGATGTATCTTATTACAGCCAAATACTTTCACTAGGTTTGGGTTTGGATGTCTATTCTTTTGGAACAATTTTATTAAGTTGAGAGGTGAACATAAAAATCAGGTCACATAATGTAAGAACTAAAACCATAATACTTAAGAAAATAGAGACAAAAATCTTTGTGACCTTGATAGGACACAAAAATCACAAACTATTAAAAAATTGGACCACGTGCAGTGGCTCTCGCCTCAGCACTTTAGGAAGCTGAGGTAGGAGGATCGATTGAGCCCAGGTGTTTGAGACAATCCTGGGCAACAAAGTGAGACCCTGTCTCTACAAAAAATAAAAAAATTAGCTGAGCATGGTGGTATGCACATGTAGCCCCAGCTACTGTGCCCAGGAGTGTGAGGTTGCAATGAGCTAAGATTTTGCCACTGCACTCCAGCTCAGGTGACAGAGAGAGACCCTATCTCAAAAAAAAAAAAAAAAAAAAAAAAAAAAAAAGGCAAATTGAACTTCATCAAAATTAAAATGGTTGATCTTGAAAAGATACCGTCAACAAAATGAGTCAAGCGAGAGACTGGGAGAAAATATTTTCAAAACAAATATCTGAAAAATGATTTGTATCTTGAATTATAAAGAGCCCTTTAAATACAATAATAAGAAGACAAATTTTAAAACTTAGGCAAAAATCTCAACAGCCATTTCACCAAAGAAGATATATAGATGGCGATTAAGCACAAAAAATATGTGCAGCATCATTAGGTATCAAAGAAATGCAAATCAAAGCACAATGAAGTCATATTGCACACTTACTAGAATGGCTAAAATTAAAAAGACCAACTATAACAAGTGTTGGTGCAAATATGGAGCAACTGGTACCCTCACATTTTGTTGGTGGGAATGCAAAAAAATGTCACAGCCATTTTAGAATGGCAATTTCTTTTCTCTCTGTCTCTCTCTTTTTTTTTTTTTTTTTAGAGAGAGTCTCACTGTCACTCAGGCTGGAGTGCTGTGCTGTGGTCTTGGCTCACTGCAGTCTCTGCCTCCTGGGTTCAAGTGATTCTCCTGCCTCAGCTTCCCCAGTAGCTGGAATTACAGGTGCTCACCAGCATGCCTGGTGAATTTTTGTATTTTTAGTAAAGATGGGGTTTCACCATGTTGGCCAAGCCGGTTGCAAACTCCTGACCTCAAGTGATCTACCTGCCTTAGCCTCCCAAAGTGCTGGGATTACAGGCATGAGCCACCATGCCTGGCCGGCAATTTCTTATACTTCTTATACCATACAATTCTCCATACTCCTTAGGTATTTACCAAAGAAAAATAAAAACATATGTACAAAGACTTGAACACCAATGTCCATAACTGCTTTATCATAATAGGCCAGAACAGGAAATGACCCAAATGTCCATCAACTGGTAAATGAATAATGACAGTGTACAGTATCTATACAGTGGAATTCTGCTCAGAAATAAAAAGGAACAAGCTGTTGATACATGGATGGATCTCAAAGCCATATTATGCTAAGTGAAAGAAATCAGACACAATAGACTACATATTATGAGTCCAGGTATATGAAATTTTAGAAAAGGCAAAATTGTAGTAATAGAAAGCAGAGAAGTGATTGTCAGAAGTTGGGAATGGGTTGGGGGATGAGATTGCCTACAGTGGGGGCATAAAAGAACTTTTTTAGAAGTGACGAAAATGGTCTTGATTGTGGTAGAGGTTATACAACTGTATACATCTGTCCAAATTAATCGAATAGTAAGCTTGACATTGGTGAATTTTATTGTATGTAAAAATACCTTAAAAAGTCAATTCAAAAATTATGTCAAAAATTGAAGTGTTCTGACTCTACTCCCCAGACTAAGCCCACTGTATGCTCTCTCATACTACCGATGTTTATTGTAATTAATTGTTTAATTTTCTATTTTGCCAAATAGATTTTAAATTTTGCGGAGAAGATTCATGTCTATCTTATTTAATGCTATACAACATAGCACTATACCTGGCATATATTAGATATTCAATAAATTTCTGATGCATGAGGGAAAGTCGAACTGGCATAATTTGAAGCCACACATATTGACTCACATATCTATTTACTTGGAGATGTACAGCAAATGGTTGCTCAAAGATTGCCTTAACTGCTGATTTGGGGTGACTTACCCCTTTAAGGAGACTCCACGGTGTTGTTAAGACAATAAAAACAATGGAAAGGCCAGACACAGTGGCTCATACCTGTAATCCTAGCACTTTGGGCAGCCAAGGCTGGTGGATTGCTTGAGTCCAGGAGTTCAGGATCAGCTGAGCAACATGGTGAAACTCTGTCTTTACAAAAATTACAAAAATTAGCCCGGTGTGATGGTACATGCCTGTGGTCCCAGCTACTTGGGAGGCTGAGGTAGGAGGATCCTTTGAGCCTGGGAGGTTGACAGTGCAGTAAGCTGTGATCAGGCCACAGCCACTGCACTCTGGCCTGGGCAACAGGGCAAGACACTGCCTCAAACAACAACAAAAATGGGAGAAACTGGCCAATCACACAAGTAGAAATGAAGAGCTTTGGCGTGGCAGAGCAAGGAGGATACGTTCTGAGGAATGCATCCTTAGGCAATTTTGTGGTTGTGCAAACATCATAGAGTGCACTTACACATACCTAGATGGTCTAACCTACTACACCCCTAGGCTAGATGGTATGGCCTATGGCTCCTAGGTTACAAACCTGCATAGCATGTTACTGTACGGAATACTCCAGACAATTGTAACATCATGGTGTTTGTGTATCTAAACATATCTAAGCATAGAAAAAGTACAGTAAAAATATGGACAAAAGATGAAAAAATGGTATGCCTGTCTGGGGCAGTTTCATTATAATCTTATGGGACCACTCTTGTATATCCAGTCTGTCGTTGACCAAAACATCATTGTGTGGCACAGGACTGCATTAGCATGATTGTGAAATAATGATGGAGAGTAAAATCAAGGGTAGACCTTAGAGATAATATCAATGAAGACAACCAGATAACAACCACTAGGATTTTTCCTGGACATCAGAGAGAGACACAGAGGGCAAATTACCTTTAAACATTATCTCCTAGCACTAAAGACAAGGACAGTAATGGGTAAATTTGGCCCCAGATTTAGCTGATCAGGATATCTTACTTTTAACAGACCCTAATTAAGGTTTAAAATCTTGCTTCCTATTCCTTATGGTAAGGAGGATCTACAAATAAAGACCTTTTATGTGGGTAAACCTGTTCTTTGGCATTCTTGGGATTCCTACCATAAGTTTGATACAATTATAATGTATAATGTAAGGACTGACCTCCTTATTTATTTAATATTTGCAGAGAGGCATAGAGTTTATTCTACAAATGTTTGTTGAGTGTCTACTATGTGCCAGGCATTGCTCTAGGAACTGGGGGTATGTAGTAAACAAAACAGGCAAAAAATACCAGTTCCTCTGGAGCTTACATTATAATGGAAGAAGATAGGTAATAAAGAAATAAATAATTAAAATACACAATATTCCAGATAGCAATAAATAACATAAAAAAAAGAATGACTGAGAAAATGGACAGAAAATGCCTGGGGATGGACCTGCGATTTTAATAGGGTAGACAGAGAAGTCATCACTCAAAAGGTGACATTTAAACCAAAGGGGAGGAGAGAGTGATCCATGCAGACATCTAGAGGGAGAATGTCTCAGTCAGAAAGAAGGTCAAGAGCAAACGCTCTGAGGCAGGAGACTGCCCGGTGGATTTGAGAAATTGCAAGGACACCAGTGACTCTAGAACTGTACTGCCTAGCATGATAGCTGCTACCCACCTGTGGCTATGGAGCCCCTGACATGCGCCTAGTTTACACTGTGCAATTATTTTAGAGTGGGGAGTAAAATAGAGAGATTTTTGTCAATAGCCCCAATTCTTTACTCCTCTCGGTAACCAACCTTTTTTCTCTCGGCTAAAAATGGAGTCTATTTTTCTGCCCCTTGATTCTGAGTTTGCCATGTGGGACATATGCTTGAACTGAGCTGAGGTCAGGCCAAATCACTGATCCTCAGGCTCAAGAGCTAAATATGTGCTTAGTGTTTTATTGACAGCATTCTGAGGAGGCTGTCCCCCTTATCTTGGCTACCACTGAGTCTCTGCTCTGATCTTAGGAAACTGACACATGGGTATAGAGGATTAAGCACTAGTACTTAGAACAATATTTCTCTTAGATTAATGTCCTCAGTACTTGTTCAACTCCTCTAAAAGCTATAGAATTACTTGTTTTCTAAACGCAGTATATGTGGCAGTAGAACTGGGGTAATCTTGTGTGTTCTGTTAACTCTTAGGAATTTTTTTTTCTTTCTCTTTTTTTTTTTTTTTTTTTTTTTGAGACAGAGTCTTGCTCTGTCACCTAGGCTGGAGTACAGATCGCATGATCTCGGCTCACTGCAACCTCTGTCTCCTGGGCTCAAGCAATCTTCCCACCTCAGCCTCCCGAGCAGCAGGGATTACAGGCATGCACTACCATACCCAGCTAATTTTTGTATGTTTTGTAGAGACGGGGTTTTACCATGTTGCCCAGGCTGGTCTTGAGTGATACTTCTGCCTTGGCCTCCCAAAGTGCTGGTATTACAGGCATGAACAGCCATACCCGGCCAAGTCTTAGGACTTTAAAGGCTGAACACATATGGTTTCAAACTAATTCAGTTTCTCAGATCTGAAGGAACTGTACTAATTTCTGTGAGGGTCATGCATGATGAATGAATCCAGACTCTACTCAGTCTTTCAAACAACACCCCTCTAACTAGATTGAGCAGAATAAGGAATCAAAGAGTGAGCAAACAAAACAAAACAAAACAAAACAAAAAACACATCATCATCAACACCACGACACAGAGGGCTTCTGTGACCAAATGTGGGGTGGTTTTCCCCACACACCAAGCAAGCAGTCAATTCTGCAACGCACACCAACTGGGTGCCCTCCAATTTAATTCCAACATTATCTACCTGGAGATAGTGTCAGATCCCACAGGTTGAGGGCTCAGTCCCATCAGACTTCCCCCTGACCCTTCCTCATCAGACACCAGTCACAAGTCCGGGCCTCTGGAACTTCTGACCAACCGACTTCAAATTGGGGATTCCATGACTCCCTCTTTGGGTCCCATTAATTTGATAGAGTGGCTTACATAACTCGAGAAGACACTTAACTTAGGTTTACTGGTTTATTACAAAGGATATTACAAAGGATACAGATGAAGAGATGCACAGAGCATGGCACAGGGAGGGGGTGCAGAGCTTCCATGCCCTCCCTGGGCGTGCCACCCTCCGGGAACCCCCAGGGGTTCAGCTATCCAGAAGCTCTCCAAACCCTGTCCTCTTGGGCCTTTAATGGAGACATTATTGGATAGACATGACTGACTACCATGCAAAAATGTAACTGGACAAAAAGGGTGTGATCCAATACTAGTAGACTGAGTAGGGAAACCCAGCAAGGCCTGTCTGTTCACATTCTTCCTAGTCTCATCCGTGCAGCGTTCCTTCCTCCAGGGGATGGGGCAGGACTCCTGAATTGAGGGTCTCATGACCTGCGATTATAAAGGTGGTAGAAGATAAGAGTTCTGCTGTGGGCTGGTGAAAGAAGGGCAGGGCAAGTTCAGAGAGAGATTCTCTTTTCTGAGGCCTGCTTCTGAGTGCCCTAACATTATAACAAAAGACTATAACAAGAGCTTAGGGAGTTATAAGCCAGGAACTGTGGACAAAACCCAATATATCATAATATCACAGAGGGGAAATGATTTTAGGAGTTTAGCCAAAGAAATTTTAATGTTGATATCTCTGAATTTTAACCTAAAAGGATAAGGTTTATTTAAGCTTTGGGTTTTAATTTATGCCTAGCAATTTGATAATGAGGATTTTTTTTTTTAAATTTGGAGGATTATTCTGTGGGTAATTTATTTGACTGCATAACCTCTGGCCAGCTATACTGGAATGGCCTTCATTAGAAATAGCAAATAAAATCAGGAATGAGTTTTTGACCTGGGGTCCACCATATTTTGGGGTTAATTTAACTGATGTACTGTTCTAATTCATTTTAGAAGTTTAAAGGGCAAAAACTGAACTGCCTGTCCGTGAATCTAAGATGATAAACAAAGGAGCAGTAGTTGCCATTGAAGGAAGCTGGAAATTCAAGAGAGAAAGACAAGATCACTGTCTTTGTTAATGGCCTCCTAAAATTCCAACAGCAATGATAAAGTAAATGAAAAAGTAACTGAAAATTTACCTCCAAAGAAGGTCCATAGCCGGGCACAGTGGCTCATGCTTGTTATCCCAACACTTGGGAGGCTGTGGCAGGTGGATCACCTGAGCTCAGGAGTTCGAGACTAGCCTGAGCAACATGTTGAAACCATATCTCCACACAAAAATATAAAAATTAGTTGGGTGTGATGGCACATTGCGGTGGTCCCAGCTACTCGGGAGGCTGGTCGATTGAGCTCAGGAGGTTGGGGCTTCGGTGAGCCAGGATCGTGCCACTGCACCCCAGCCTGGGCGACAGAGCAAGACTCTGTCTCAAAACAAAAAAAAACAAAAAACAAAACAAAACAAAAAAACATGTGTTTTTTGTTTTAGCAACTCTCCAAGGAACAGATAATTTTCATATTTTACAAATGGTTCCAACACCTAGAAACAGATGGAAAGCCACTCAACTTATTTTTAAGAGTTTAAAATAATGCTGATACCAAAAAAGGAGAGCACAAGAAAATGAAACTATGAGCCAATATAACTTGGGACTATAAGAAAAAAATTTCTAAATAAGATATTAACAAATTGAATCCAGCAGTGTATAAAAGAATTATGCCTTCATAGGATTTTATTCTAAGAATGTAAGATGGCTCAATGTTGGAAAATCTATCATAGCAATTCACTACAATAACAAATAAAAAAAGAAAATACATGATTATAGACGTTAAAAAGCATTTGATAAAATTTAATAGCCATTCCTGATAATAACAAACAAATTTCCTCAACTAGGTAAAGAATATCTACTAGATAGTGAAACATCAGAAGCTTTCTTATTGAAATACCAGGATGGGCTGGGCGTGATGGCTCACACCTGTAATCCCAGCACTTTGGGCCACCCACTCAGGAGGCCCAGGTGGGTGAATCATGAGGTCAAGAGATTGAGACCTTCCTGGCCAACATGCTAAAACCCTGTCTCTACTAAAAATACAAAAATTAGCTGGGCATGGTGGTGCATGCCTGTAGTCCCAGCTACTCGGGAGGCTGAGATGGGAGGATGGCTTGAGCCTGGGAGGCAGAGGGTGCAGTGAGCCGAGATTGTGCCGGTCCATTCCAGCCTGGGTGACAGAGTGAGACCCCATCTCTCAAAAAAAAAAAAAAAAAAAAAAACCATCTTGAGTGGGTGTTATTTCACAAGTGTATAAATTTATTCAAAGCTCATTAAATTGTATATTTAACATCCATGCATTTAATTGTATGTAGATCTTATCATGATTAAAAACCATTAGAACTAATAAGAGAGTTTAGTGAAATGACTGTATTAAAGATTAATATGAAGTAATCAGTAACTTTGAATAACAGAAAAAAAAACTTATTCGCTATAGCAACAAAACGTATAAAACATCTTGAAATAAGCATAATAAAATATGTTCAAGACCTACATGTAAAAACCTTTGAAATTAATTAATTAATTTATTTTTATTTTTTGAGATGGAATCTTGCTCTGTGGCCAGTCTGGAGTGCAGCGGCGCAATCATGGCTCACTGCAACGTTTGCCTCCTGGGTTGAAGCGATTCTCCTGCCTCAGCCTCCCGAGTAGCTGGGACTACAGGCACGTGCCACTACACCCACCTAATTTTTGTATTTTTAGTAGAGACGGGCTTTCACCATGTTGGCCAGGATGGTCTCGATCTCTTGACCTCGTGATCTGCCCGCCTTCGCCTCCCAAAGTGCTGGGATTACAGGCGTGAGCCACTGCACCTGGCCAAAATTTACTAATGAGCAAAAAAGAAGACCTGAATAAATGAGTTCTATTATGTGCATGTATGGAGAAATGCAACTTTCTAAACAAAAGGTGATTCTCTCCAAATTAATCTTTTTAATGGAGATAGGGTCTTGCTCTGTTGCCCAGGTTGCAGTGCTGTGGCATAATTACAGCTCACTGCAGCCTCGATCTCCTGGGCTCAATCAATCCACCCACCTTAGCCTCCTGAGTAGCTGCGACCTCAGGCGCATGCCACCGTGCCTGACTACTTTCTGCATTTTTTTGCATTGATGGGGTCTCCCCATGTCGCCCTGGCTGGCCTCAAACTCCCGGGCTCAAGTGATGTGCCTGTGTAAGCTTCCCAAAGTGTTGGAATTGCAGGTGTGAGCCACTGCACCTGACCCAATTTAATCTTTCTATTTAACACAGCCTCAATTAGAATCGCAAGTGGTGGTTTTTTCCTCATCAATATTAAAAGTGCACGTTGTGTTTTTTTGGTCTTCTTTTCCGAATTTGGGCAATCCTTGCCCAAAAGTTCTTCCAGATGAATTTTAGAGTCAGCCATTCATTCTCCAAGGCTTGAGTTTGGTGCCTCTTCATAATTCACACCAGGGTGTTATATAGACAAGAGGAGGCCTTGTAAAATTTGCGGTAGGAGAAGGTAGCCTTAAACAAGGAAGAACAGACAAAAGCTAGAAGGAAAGGATTAAGATATATTTGCCCATCTGCCCCCTTTCATGAGCAGACCTAAATAAGACTACACAAACCCAGCCTCAGTTGCTCTTGGCAGGTTAGCATATGTGTTACTTGATCTAGCCAGCCTTAGGACAGCTTTAGGTTGGAGAGAGTGTTTATCTGGGTCAAAACTGACTGGAGAGTAATCAGGAGTCAAAACTTCTTCTTTTGATCTCTTACGTAAAGAAGGTAGCCCCCACCCCCATACCCTGCACATCATGTGAGTAAAACAGTCCTGTTGCTACTGGAAAAGTCACTTATTTTCAATGCTTTTGTCCTTTAGGAAAGAATGCTCTGTCAGCATTCTTTGTGACCATGCAGTTAGGTCATTATATTACTTGGATCCTATAAAAAGACCACTGTAGGATCAGGATTTGACCAGTTTTTTTAGATGGAGTTTCACTCTTGTTGCCCAGGCTGGAGTGCAATGGCGCTATCTCAGCTCACCACAACCTCCGCCTCCTGGATTCAAGTGATTTTCCTGCCTCAGCCTCCCGAGTAGCTGGGATTACAGGCATGCGCACCACACCTAGCTAATTTTATATTTTTAGTAGAAATGGGGTTTCTCCATGTTGGTCAGGCTGGTCTCGAACTACTGACCTCAGGCGATCTGCCTGCCAAAGTGCTGGGATTAAGACATGAGCCACCACGCCTGGCCTTGACCAATTTTGATTGTGGTATTAGGAGACAGAGAGAGAGAGAGAAAAAGTCTTGTAGCTACTTCTTCCTTAGAGACAGAATTTATAAGGAGCCAGAAACCCTGATCCAAGAATTCTAATTTCTAATGATAAATCTGTTGGTTTGGGCCAGATCAGGGTGTGTTGTTTGAACTTTCTACACATTTTCTCTTATTAAGTTTCACTGAGTTATAAAAATAAGTAATAGTGCTGTTATTAACAAGTTAAACAGTAGAAAGATTTATAAAGAAAAATGAACATTCCCCCTTACTCCCCAATGCCACCCTTTCTTTTTAGGCAACCAATGCAAAAAACTATTTAGTGTATGTCTTTCTATTTCATTCTCTATGCTCACAGAAACACATATAAAGGACATACACATCATGTAGAATTGTTTTTATGTTCCCGCTGCATATGTTACTCTGCAATTTGCTTTTTTCACTTAACACATTGTGGATATGTCTGCAAGTTCTTACATATAGATTTTACTCATTATTTTTAATAATAGCATAATATTCTAAGATTTTTAACTCTTTTCCTATTGATGGACATTCAGGCTGTTCAGGCTGTTCCCCTTTTCTCCTCCTCCTCCTCCTCCTCCTCTTCCTTCTTCTTCTTCTGACAGTCTTGCTTTGTCGCTCAGCCTATCTCAGCTCACTTCAACCTCCACCTGCCGAGTTCAAGCAATTCTCTTGCCTCGGCCTCCTGCGTAGCTGGGACTACAGGCACATGCCACCTTCCTGGCTAATTTTTAGGATTTTTAGTAGAGATGGGGTTTCACCCTGGGGGTGAGGCTGGTCTTGAACTCCTGACCTCAAGTGATCCACCCATTTTGGCCTCCCAAAGTGCTGGGATTATAGGCATGAGCCACCTCACCTGGACTCTTCTTTTTTTAAAATCACTACAAATGTTACAATAAAGATTATTGTACACATAAATAGGTATTGCTACATTTATTTTGGTAGGACAAAACAGGACAGATATCTGAATCAAAGGATGTGATGTGCACTATTAATTTTAACAGTTTCTTCAGCTGGGATGTGGAGTCACAAGCCTGTAGTCCCAGCTACTCAGGAGGTTGAGGGAGGAGGATCCCTTGAGCCTGGGAGGCGGAGGTTGCAGTGAGCAGAGATTGCATCACTGCCCTCCAGCCTGGGTGACAGAGTGAGACCTGTCTCAAAATAATAATAATTTTAATAGTTTCTTGAAGCAATTTATGCTCCCACCCTTTCCTCTAATCCTTGCCTGCCCTGAATGTTAGCAATCTTTTAAAGTTTTGCCAATCTAAGAAGGAGAAATGGCACCTCAACTGTTCTTCCTTTTGCTCTCTTCCAGTCTAGTCCCCAATCTGCAGATATAGTTATCTTTTTTGAAACACAGATCTTCAAATGTCACCTCCCTGCTTAAAATATTTCATTATCTTCCTGTCACTCTCAAAGGTTAAAATATTTGACATGGCCAAAAAGCACCTTGTGGGATGACAGCCTACCTGCCTGTGTGGTGGACTTTTCTCCTAATAGAAAGGGCTTTCTCAATTCTACTGAGAAATTGTGATGATATATTAGGCTGTTTGCCAGTATAAACCTCATTGGGAGCTACAACTGTTAATTTTTCTTTCTTCTTTTTAAAAGATGGGGGTCTTGCTACATTGGCCAGGTTGGTCTTGAACTCTTGGCCTCAAGCAATCCTCCTGCCTTGGCCTCCCAAAGTGCTGGGATTACAAACTTGAGCCACTGCACCCAGCCAAGCTACACCTTTTAAAATGTGACTGACTTATACCTGAAAGGAATAATTATTTCTATTTTATTTGCCTTGTTTTTTGAGTTGCTTCAGGCAGATCATTTAGAACAAACAGGGAAGCACAGGACTTGCCGAACTAAAAAGAAAAACATGTTAGGGCAGCACCTTGTCTGCTGAGGTAGGCAGAAGGTCTCATCATTAATGTAGGGGGTTTTTGCTTCTCTTGTTTTTAAGTCGGACTTTTAAAGTAGAAGGCGCCTTTAATGTACTGGTTTGCAGAAGAGGAAATCTGATTTTCAGTGTGATAACATATTCTTTGACATTAACCAGTACAGTTGGATTTTTAATGACACTTTCATCTTCAAAGGATTTACCAACACGGATGGATTAATTATTCATTTTTGGGGGGCTGTGTGTTAAAAAGACAAGTCTTCAAAGATGTCATCCTTTCTCCTTGGAACTGGGGGTCTCCACCTTTCAAATGTTGCTTTCCTGCCCCCAAGCGAGAAAATAAATGGCATTTTTTAAAAGAAGAAGAATCCAATGGAAAAATACTCTTTGCACTATGGAAAGATGATGTCCTTACATCCTGGGTGAGATGAGAAGAGGAGGTTGGGAAGCAGTATTTAAGATGTGTTTACAGTAAGCACTGTGAGAAATTACCGGCTAAGCGCGTTTGTTATTGTTCAGTCTTTTGATGTGCTCTTAAACAGTCGCATATATCCGTAAAACACCCTGAGTCAAACATAAGTTGGAACATAATATGCAGACCCTTATATTCTTTGCTACAGTCTGTATTTTTCCTGTACCCTTCAAACATGCCTCATTGGGTTTTTAAAAGATTCCGCTTGGAAGGAGAAAAACCTCAAGCCTCGCCCCGGGTCTTCCTTGACTTGACACATTTGATAACCGCAAGAGAGCAGTTTTTCCTTTGATGAGGCTAAGACCCCAGAAATGAAAGAGCAAGTGTAAGTTTGCAAACACTTTAAAAGCTCCTTCCATTAGACCTGGTCGCGGGAAACCACAAAGGACAGTCAAGTGATTTTCAAGGAGAAAGCCTCTGGTCCCCTTTCCCTCCGCCGCCAGGAGGTCTGCAGGTTCCTGGGAGGAGCTCTTCTCAAATCCTGAAGATTGCTAGGCTCTTGGCGAACGACTCATCTCTTGAAGACCTAGAGTGGTGGATTATAGGCATTGAAAAGCTTTTGGTGGCTTTGGAAGATGACTCTGGTGTGAGCTCACCTTACCAGGCTGGGGGACCAGGCAGAGAAACCCCCTTTGTTATCTTTTGAAAGAAGATCAGCGGGGAAGACGGGGTTTGAAGTGTGGATTAGGAGGTCCCACGTCTTTGCCTACCACCTCTGCTAAATCTTCATAAAAAGATCGAGGAGTGCAATGAACTTCAGAAATCATGCACCGCTTCCTTGAAGCCTGTCCAGGAACCTAACTTCTGGATCCAGAAACTTCTCCAAAGACAGACCCGCTGAGCCAGGCAGTCTGCACCAGCACCTCTGCTTCTAAGATTCTGTTTCGTCTTCTTTTATTGAGAGATTGACCTCTTGGGTGATTTGTGTGCTTTCCGGCAAATGATGGAGACGCGTAAACCGGCGGGACTGCTGGCCTTGCCATACTCGCTGCGCGCCGCGCCCCTGGGTGTGCCGGGGACCCTGGCCGGACTCCCGCGGAGGGAACCCCTAAGGGTCGCCCTGCGTCTGGACGCCGCGTGCTGGGAGTGGGCGCGCAGCGGCTGCTCACGGAAACGGCAGTTCCTGCCCCTGCCGCTGGACGGCGCCTTCGAGCCCGCCTGCCTCCGCAAGCGCAACGAGCGCGAGCGGCAGCGGGTGCGCTGCGTGAACGAGGGCTATGCGCGCCTCCGAGACCACCTGCCCCGGGAGCTGGCTGACAAGCGCCTCAGCAAAGTGGAGACGCTCCGCGCCGCCATCGGCTACATCAAGCACCTGCAGGAGCTGCTGGAGCGCCAGACCCGGGGTCCCGAGGGCGCTACCGGCGCCGTCCCCCAGCGCAGGGCGGAATGCAACAGCGACGGGGAGTCCAAGGCCTCTTCGGCGCCTTCGCCCAGCAGCGAGCCTGAGGAGGGGGGCAGCTAGCGAGCGCCCGGGCCGGCCAGGACCCCTGCGCCCGCCGCATAGCGCGCAGCCGGGCGCTCAGCCTAAGGTCCTCTTCGAAGGTGGTTTGCATTCTTAATCTGGTATCTTCTCCAGGCCTAAATCTTAGGAAAAAGAAATGGGTACTGGGGTTTGGGGGATGGGGGAAGTGTTTTTACCTTTGGGAATTTCTCCCCTGCCCTTATTGGTTACGTGCCTGCAACTTATAGGTGCTTATTAAGGAGACACTTTTCCTATACTTCTAAAATGCAAACTGTTCCAGATTCTGAGCGCCTCCTTGTAAATATGATTGTTCTAAAAACTCAAAGGGCGAGAACAACTGGAATTTCCCACCTTCCGTGGTGTGGGTAAATTGTATACATAAATATTAAACCTTAACCAAAGAAGAACTTTACTGCCACCAAAACAGAAACAACCCCAAACAGCCAAAAACAGCCCTTAAAAATGAGAGGAACATTTTCTTGCATTCTTTCCTTTGGAAATTGTATTCGAAATGTAATTGAAAACAATTGTTGACCTCCTGCTTTGGGTGAAGAAGCCTGTAAGCTGCTACTTGAGAACGAATTTGCCAGCATGTGCTGTTGACTGTGTGAATGATGGTGCCAGGGAAGCCATGGCTTGGTACACACTGTTTCATCCAGCGGCCACGTGGAAGCTTCGTAGCATTGAGCAGATAGTAAAATGTCTTAGAATTAATGATCTCTTTGGAAGAGAGCCCAGATTTGTATGAAAACTTGCTTTTCCTCTCAATTGTTTTGTTCACTGTTTTCTTCATTTTCCTTTTCTCTGCATTCTGCACCGCCCCCCCGCCCGCCGACCTATAGCCCCCCATCTTAGTTTTGCACAAACTAAAGTGGCACTGTGACTTTAAAGATAAAAAAGAGATCTACTTGGAAGTCCTTTTTGAGGGTTGAGCCGGGTGGGGGAAAGATGTGGGACAAAAGGGATGGATTGAAGTTGGTACATTCTCAAATATTTTTATCACCATGGGAGCTTCCATGTACGGTATATGGAAATGATGCAGTGACTTTGGCCATGTTAAAAACCTTTTTAAAATATTTAATTTGGGTCTTTTTTTTTCTGAGAAACAATTTTGAGTTTGGTAGATAAGTTAAATGCTTGCTGATGTGTGAAAAGATCCCTAAGGTTGTTTTCTAATATGCCGAATTGTCCTTTCCATGGAGGCAGCTTTGGTTTGTGGGGGAAGAGGAAGGGGAGATGGAAATGGACAAAGAGAACTAACAGTGGCCGTGCATCCTCCAGGTGGATTTTACTTAGATTTTATTACCCCCTTTTACAGGTGTAGCAACTAAGGCAGGCTATATATTCAATGGACATCTTTTATGTGCTAGGAATTTTGTTGTGACTTTTTACATTTTGTCCTATTTAGCTTCATAAATTTGTGGGGTGGGTATGACAAATATTTTGTGATTTAAAAAAAATATGAGGTTACATACCTTGACCAGTTTAGTGTTGCTAGGATTCCTTGAGCTGAGATCAAGTCCTGAGCCTGAACCCAAAGCCGAGGATTTCTTTCTCCCTTACTGTGCTGTCTCTTGCTCTGTCATTTGCTAGCAGAGCAAATGTTGCTGCAGCTCAGTTTTCTTACCTGTACAGAAATGTTTACGGAAGTGTATGTGAACGACCTTGGTAATCTGCAAGGCACTAACCAATGATAAATTGGTAGTTTTATTATTTGGGGGGAAATACTATTTCTCAGTTTATGGAGAGTAAAGCCTGATTAAGAGTAAAATCTCGGCCGGGCGCGGTGGCTCAAGCCTGTAATCCCAGCACTTTGGGAGGCCGAGGCGGGTGGATCACGAGGTCAGGAGATCGAGACTATCCTGGCTAACATGGTGAAACCCCGTCTCTACTAAAAATACAAAAAACTAGCCGGGCGTGGTGGCGGGCGCCTGTAGTCTCAGCTACTTGGGAGGCTGAGGCGGGAGAATGGCGTGAACCCGGGAGGCGGAGCTTGCAGTGAGCCGAGATCACGCCACTGCACTCCAGCCTGGGAGACACAGCGAGACTCCGTCTCAAAAAAAAAAAAAAAAAAAAAAAAAAAGAATAAAATCTCCAGGTGGAGTTGGTGTGATTTCTTCAGTGTTTCAAAAGAGGGACAGAGTTACCTCCTTTGGTAAGGTTCTGAGATACATGCTTTGAACGCTAAATCCATGTTAAAACATATCATTGGCTGGGTGCAGTGGTTCACCCTGTAATCCCAGCACATTGGGAGGCAAATGTAGACGGATCACTTGAGCTCAGGAGTTTGAGACCAACCCTGGTACTGGAAACCTTAATGTGGTTTTATTTGAAGCCCTGTTGAGAATAAGGCAATGATTTTGAGAAACCTTTTGGAAAAATAAAAATAAAACCCTCTGTCAGCTGGGTGTGCTGGCTCAGGCCTATAGCCCTGGCACTTTGGGAGGCCAAGGCAGGAAGATCACTTGAGGCCCGCAGCATGAGACCAGCCCTTGGCAACATATAGAAACCTTGTCACTACAAAAATTAAAAAAACTTATCTAGGGTTGGCAGCGTGCCTCTATAGTCCCAACTACTCAGGAGGCCGAGGTTGGAGGTTTGCTTGCACTCAGGTGTTCCAGGCCACAGTGAGCCATGACCGTGTGTCTGCCCACGCTCCAGCCTGGGCCACAGAGTAAGACTCCTATTTAAAATAATAATAATAATTAAACGAAAGCCTTTTGCAATCATGTAACTTTTTAAAAGAAAAAATCATGCAGTTTTTCTGGGACCTTTCTTGTGACTTACAGGAGGAGCACCAATCCGGGAATGAAGCCTTTAAAAAGGTTTGACCTCTTTTTCTGTGAGTGATCGTTTCATTAACCCTAGAACAATTTGACTTTCAAAAAGAACACAATAAATTTCCAGTGAATTTTGTGGAAGCAAGAGTGGAGGGGAGTTTTATGGCAATGAAGCTTTCATAAAAGGAGAAAGATTTTCATGTCCTTCAACATCTTCCTTTTTTTAATTTTTCCAACTCAGCCCAGACATATCCCTTGATTGCACTTGATTGCACTGGGACACCCCACCCTGCCCTACCCGGACATGCGAAGTGGGAGGGGCTGTGTTGGGATGTGGCAGAGCGTGCCCTGGCTCTGAGACTGGATCCAGCTCTTGTCACTCATTGACTTGGTGACTTTGAGCAAGTCCCTAACTGTTGTGTTCTCAGTTTCCTATGCTAGGACACATGAAGAGTGGATCACATTATCTTTTAGACTCTTCCAGCTGGAAAACATCATGCATCCAACCTGTGCAAAGTCCCAGCTGGGGGAAGCGAATGTAATAAGCCATGCCCACTTCCTGCCACACAGCATGGTGCTTTCTGTTCCTATATTTCCCTCTTCCCAGTAGAAAGATCCAGCCCTGAGGCTGCGGCCTACTTTTTTTTTTTTTGGACTCCTAGTTGCTGTTACCATTCCCAATTAAAACAAAACAACACAAAACAATCACCGAAAGCTTTATAATTTTTTTTATGGAATGGAACTTGAAGACTCTTTGCAAGCTGGTGGGGAAATAGACCCATTTTACCTCAATATGAGGAAAAAGGTATACATGGTATAACTGATATCCAAAATGGAAGATATGCTACGAGGAGCCAAAGAAAAGAGGGATTTGGTCCAGCCTCAGGTGAGTAGGGAACAAGAAGGAAAGGCTTTGGTGGATGCAGCGTTTAGTGGGTAAGAATGGAACGAGAACTCCAGGTAGAGGGAACAAGAGGAACAAAGTTGCTGAAAAGACAGGAACTGTTTGGAGAGCCCAGAGAGGCTGAGTAATAGGAGACTACACACGGTGGCTGAGGCAAGACTCTAGGGACATTGACAGCCAAGCTAAAACAGCTTGGAGGTGTTTTTTTAACCAATGGGGAACTATCGAAAAAAAAATTGAGGGACGGTTTTGGAGAAGGTATGTGCTTGAGGATCATGGTACCCCATTGGTAGGAAGCAGCGGACCAATAGGGTATTGCCATAATTAAGGGAGAGGAAATGAAGTGGGGGCCTGAACTCTGGCAGTGTCATTGGGAATGGGAAGGGAGGGATGGATTGGCAAGTGGAACTGATAGGTCTTGGCAACTCAGAGGAGGGGGATGGGATGAGGAAGAGGGCGAAGTTAAAGACAACTGTGGTTGAAATTGAGAGCACAGAAAGAGAAGTGGATTTAAAATCTAAGAGTCTTGTTTTGGAGATGCTGAATGTAAAATACTGGTAGGCTACTCCTGCCCACAAGCAACTGAAAATGCTGATGTTGAGGTCAAGAGAAAAGTCAAGCATAGCTGTTTCTTTAAGAGCCACACACTTATGGGGAGTAGTAGAAGTAGGTGTGATCTCCACAGGGGAATGTTGATGAGAAAAGGAGAAGAGTTGGGCATGGTGGCTCACACTGGGAATCCCAGCACTTTGGGAGGCCGAGGTAGGAGGATCGCTTGAGCCAGGAGTTCAAGACCAGCCTGTGAAACACAGGGCGACTCCCCCATGTCTACAGAAAAAATTAAAAATTAGCCAGGCGTGGTGGTGCATGCCTGTGGTCCTAGCTACTCGGGAGGCTGAGGTGGGAGGATCACCTGAGCCCAGGAGGTTGAGGCTGCAATAGCCGTGATAGCACCACTACATTCCAGCCTCGGCAACAGAGTGGCACTGTGTCTCAAAAAATATATATAAACAAATAAATAAAGAGAAGAAAGCAGGGAGAGGCCTGCATTGAAGGTGTGTCAGAAGAAGAAATGTCTTTGAAGAGAGCTGAGAAATAGAAGCCAGAGAAGTTGGAAAGAGAATCAAGCTGGTATGAAATTGTGGCAATTAAATGAGTATATAATTATATAAGAAAGAGGGAGTGGGTGACAGCATCCTATGAATCAGAGGGGTCAGGTGGTTTAAGTACGAGGGGAACTCACTGGGTTGAGCCCTTCACTCTGGCCCCAGTTTCTCTGCAATGTGCCGCGTGAGGCAGGGCCTAGATTGCTGTCCTGACTTCAGCACTCTCTATTGCTAGAGACCTCTAGCAATAAGAGCAGAAATAGCACAGTGGATTGACGAAATGAGAAGTAGAAGTCAACTTGAAGACTGCCCTTTCTAGATACTTCACAGTAAAGGGAGAAAGAGAGCTGGGCTGGTGTGACCCAAGTGGAGGAAAGGATGGGATACCAAAGATAGTTCTGAGCCTGAGGTCTTACAGGTAAACAGGTCTAGCTGATTCAGAGGCTCAGAGGTGACAAGGCTTTAAGGAGTCTGAAATCAGGTGGAGGTGAAGGTCCTAGGAATTGGAGAGATTAAATAACTGGGAGGGCAGAGGGTTGGAAGGTAATGCACTAAAACTAAGGTAGGTTTTTAAGTCATTGAAGAAGATGGAGCTGGTTCTGCCATTTGCAGACAGTGGAGATGAAAATGAGATGAGGGTTGTATGAAAAGTATACCTGCATGGGTTTAATATTGTTCCTTGGTGGTAACTAGTTTCAAAAGCATTGAGTTATCAGTTTTTAATGACTTGGTTAAAAAAAATGACACAGATCTTCTCTGTAATGGCATTTTAAATGATATTCATATTTATTTAATAGTATAAGGTTTTGTAACCATAAATATCTCCAGAAAGTTCTGCAGTGTTTATTTATTTATTCATTTATTTATTTTCGAGACGGAGTCTCACTCTGTCACCCAGGCTAGAGTGCAGTGGCGCGATCTCGGCTCACTGCAACCTCTACCTCCTGGATTCCAGCAATTCTCCCACTTCAGCCTCCTGAGTAGCTGGGACTACAGGCGCCCCCCACTACACCGAGCTAATTTTTGTATTTTGATAGAGATGGGGGTTTCGCTTTGTTAGCCAGGCTGGTCTCCAACTCCTGATCTCTAGTGATCCGCCTGCTTCGGCCTTCCAAAGTGCTGGGATTACAGGTATGAGCCACTGCGCCTGGCCTAGTGTTTATTATATGAGACAATGATAATTCATGCCACATACATTGTGCAAGAATCTGGCAGCAAATAATAAGTGCTCAATAATTCATTCATTTCCTTTTGTCTGTGGCTTCTGGGGTAAAAAAATACACTGCTTATGTACAAAAACATCAACAAAGAAGCCAATACAGAGTAATGCAATAGAGTAAGGGCTAGAGAGAAATAAATAGTACCTTACTTTCTTTTGTGGAATTTCTGGGAACAGGGGAAGAAGAATAAAAACCTTTCAAAGAAGAACAGGGTTTGGAGGAGAGTCGAATTGAGATGCCCTTCAGTCATCTAGATCTGAAGATATGGGGTCTGTGCCTTTCACAGAGCAATTTTGGATCTGTGGACAACAGAACTTCAATCTTGGACCTTGGGACTTAATTCCTGTCCTCCTGACTCCAGGTGCTATAAGCCTGCAATGGACTGTATGTTTGTCCCCCTCCACTGCAAATTCATATGTTGAAATCCTGACCCCCAATGTGATGGGGCCTTTGGGAGGCGATTGGGTCATGAGGTCATGGGGCTGGAGCCCTCATGAGTAGGATTAGTGCCCTTAAAAGGGACCCCTAGAGAGTTCTCTCATCCTCTTTGTGACATCTAAGGATACAACAAAATGTCAGCAGTCTGCAACCCAGAGGAGGCCCCTCACCAGAATCCAGCCATCATCTTGGCATCCTAATCTTAGACTTCCAGCCTCCAGAACCGTGAGAAATAAATGATTGTTTAAGCTGCCCAGTCTATAGTACTTGCTATAGCGTCCAAAGGGACTGTCACAAAGCCTTAAACTGAACTTGAGGGCCAAGTTGAATCAGGCTGGGGAAAACATCTCTAGGCTGTGTCAGCATTCTCCAGCTATAACCAGTCAAGAGGTTTCAGATGGGTGTGCATGCCAGAAGCTTTCTGAGCTGTTTCTGTCTAGACAAAGGTTTTCTTCAAAGCTTTCAAAGTTATCGTCATCATCTCCAAAAATGGTTAACAATCCAATTTTTCACCCTAGGAAAGAAACTTTTGATAGCAATGTTGACCCGCAGAATCCTTCTCACAGTGATCACTATAAAGGCAGACTGTTCCCCTAGGCGAGCTCTTTTGACCCTTCTGTCAACCATTGCCAGCTCTTTCATCTCCACCTCAAGACAGACAGGCTGCTGGGAGAGGGCAGACGGACTGAAGGGGCTTTATATTTTCTTTATTGGACCATGAAACCATAGCACTGTCTCCAGCTCTTTGATTATTGTTGCTAAGTTGTGTATGTGTGTTTTACTCACAGGCTCTCTGGGTGGTGAGATTGTTTTTTTTTAATCCTTTCCTAGCTTTTTAGCTGCGTCCTTTGGTGAAGAACTGTCAGGGGCCTTTTCATGTTGGGTTACTCACTGTCATGAACCGTGGCCGAAATGAAACCTCAGATGCTGCAGAGGGAAGTGTGTCCGGATGAGAAAACTCTCCAAACCGGTTTCTGCCCGCAGAGCGGGCCTTGAGGGGGCCATTCCTGAAGTTGTTTCTCATTTCCCTGACCATGAGAAAAAGTCTCTGAAGGAGGAATCCTATCTCAGAGTCGTAGGACTAGAGCGGGCCTTGGGAAATGGCCTCATCTGATCCTGGGAATTTTAGAGACATAAGGGTTAAACTGTGCAGGACGGAAGCATATCTGTTCTTTCTTAAAAGACCACCAAACACAGATTCTCCCATTAAAATATTAAGTATTAAATATTAAATATTCTCTCCCAGGTAACATTTCCTGAGGGCCTATTATAAGGCAGGCTAGTCCTTTATTTTTTTAATTACTATTTTGTTTTTATTTTTGAGACAGGGTCTTGTTCTGTTGCTCAGGTTGGAGTTCAGTGCTACAATCATGCTCACTGCAGCTTTAATTTCCCAGGCTCAAGCACTTCTCCCACCTCAGCCTCCCAAGTAGCTGGGACTACAGGTGCATGCCACCATGCCTGGTGAATTTTTTAAAATTTTTTTGTAGGGTCTTGTTATGTTGCCCAGGCTGGTCTCAAACTCCTGGGCCTGAACTCCTGGGCTCAAGTGATCTTCCCATCATGGCTTCCCAAAGTGTTGGGATTACAGGTGTGAGCCACTGTGCCCCATTCCCCCGACGTTTTGTTTGAAACAGGGTCTCTCACTCTGTTACTCAGGCTGTAGTGCAGGTGGCACGGTCACAGCTCACTGCAGCCTCTACCTCCTGGGCTTAAGTGATCCTCCACCTCAGCTTCCTAAGTAGCTGGGACCACAGGCATGCACCACCATGTCCGGCTAATTTTTAAGATTTCTTTTTTTTTTTTTTTGTAGAGACAAGGTCTCACTGTGTTGTCTAGGCTGGTCTCGAGTTCCCAAGCTCAAGTGATCCTCCCACCTCGGGTTTTCAAAGTGCTAGGATTATGGGCATGAGCCCCTGCACCAAGCCTAGTCCTTGTAAATACTATTCCCATCTGATCTTCACACCATCCTACAGGCCATGTATTATATTTCACTTCCATTTTAAAGTTGAGGAAACTGAGGCTTAGAGAGGTTGAGAAGCATCACACAGGTAAATGGTAGTAAACCACATCTTGTTGCAAAACTTGTGCTCTAAGCCTCTATTATGTCATTCATTTGGGCTTCCTCCATCTGTCTGTCCATTCATTTATCAGCAAATAGTTACTGATTGCTTATAGGAAGCTTAAGGATAATGGCTAAAAAGAAAAATAGAGAATTTTTGTTGTTCAATGACTTTTAATTACTTTTCACCCCAACATCTGTTTCCTGTCTCTGCTCTGAGGCTCAGTGCTGACCACACTCAAATGACTAGACAACCTTCAGTCATAATCAAGCATATTTTAAGACTGACATGAAGTCTCCCCGTGAGCTCTTCTTGTTTGAGACCTATAGTTGTTATACAGCTCAGTATCCACACAATAAAATGAGGAACAGGTGGAATAAAGTGCATTTGGGGTCCTGGTTGATTGGGGAATTCTCATTCACCCCCATTCATATTCACAGCAACCGAGGTTGATTCAGAACATTTCCTGATATATTTCTGGTTTGACATCTGAAGGGAGGGCAAAGTGTTCTCTCCAGAAAGCTCATGACTATAGATAAACCTTGACAAAGTAGAAAGGACCTGGGTTCCAGTCCTGATATTACCCCCTTAAGGGCTGTGTTTCCTTGGCAAGTGACATGACCTCTCTGAACCTATTTCCTCATTTGTCAAGTTAAGTAGAACACCCATTCTGTCTCATAGGGTTGTGGTAAAAGTGAAATTAGGTTACATAAATAGAAGAGCTCTATAAAGAGCTGTTATCACTATGAACCCATGTGCAAACAAATTCTCTAATGGAAGTTTGAGATAGCTTTGCAGAGAAAATACAACTATAGTCCAGGTATGTAGAAAAATTCGAAGCAATATATTTAATATGTTGATTAAATCTTTAATTATAGTAACATAGAAGATTATTTAATGTTGTGTAACAACCTACCCCAAAATTTACAACAATGATTTATGATTCCTCCCAAGTCTGTGTGTTAACTAGTGGTCCATTGGCTTGTGTCCCCCGGGCTCATGTCTCCAGTGACAGAATACAGCTGGAATGGCTGCATGGTCCAAGATGGTCTATCTTACATGGCTCACGGTTGGCCCTCTCTCTATATGTGGTCGTTCCTCCTCAAGGAGGTCTGGACTTCTTTCCACAATGATCTTAGAGTAGCAGGAGGGCAAGAAGGAAGGCTGCAAGGCCTTTAAAGACCAAGGCTTGGCCGGGCGTGGTGGCTCACGCCTGTAATCCCAGCACTTTGGGAGGCTGAGGTGGGTGGATCATGAGGTCAGGAGATCGAGACCATCCTGGCTAACATGGTGAAACCCCATCTCTACTAAAATACAAAAAATTAGCTGGGCATGGTGGCGGGTGCCTATAGTCTCAACTACTTGGGAGACTGAGGCAGGAGAATGGCATGAACCCTGGAGGTGGAGCTTGCAGTGAGCCAATATCACGTCACTGCACTCCAGCCTGGGCGACAGTGTGAGACTCCATCTCAAAAAAAAAAAACAAAAAACAACAAAAAAAGACCAAGGCTCAGGAGTCACATAATGTCTGCCTTCTTTTGGTCAAAGCAAGTGACAAAGCTACCTAAATTCAAAAGGCAGGACAATAGGCTCTTCCTCTTTATGAGAAAGGCCACAAAGTAACATTGCAAAGAAGCATCCAAAATGGGAGAAATTGTGGCCCCATTGGCAAATGATCTACTGTAAGTCCTTTGTGTGTGAGGTGTCATTCTTCGTTTCAAAATCATATATTTTTAAATAATTTCAAACTTATACTAAAGTTGCCAGAACAGTACAGAGAACTATCTCGCGTTTACCCACATTCCCTAATTGTTCATTTTACTTCTTTTCTCCTTTGCCCTCTCTCTGTAAATAAGTACTAATTATCATAAATTGCTTGGGAATTTTTATCTTTTTTTAAAATTATAATTAAATATTAGAGACAGGGAGTCTCACTATATTGCCCAGACTACTCTCAAACTCCTGGCCTCCCAAAGTGCTGGGATTATAGGCGTGAGCCACCACCCTTGGCCTGTTTCTGAATTTTTATTTATTTACTTTTATTTTTTGAGATACAGTCTCACTCTGTTGTCCAGGGAGCAGTCCAGTGGTGTGATCTCAGGTCACTGCAGCCTCCATCTCCCAGGTTCAAGCAATTTTTGTGTCTCAGCCTCCCGATAGCTGGGATTATAGGTGAGCACCACCATGCCTTGCTAATTTTTGTATTTTTAATAGAGACGGGCTTTAACCATGTTGCCCAGACTGGTCTTGAACTCCTGGCCTCAAGTGATCCTCCCGCCTCGTCCTCCCAAAGTGCTGGGATTACATGTGTGAGCCACTGGGCCCAGCCTGTCATGTCTTTTCAAACTTCTTCAATCTGAAACAGTTTGTCATCACCCTTTCCCTGTATTTCATTTCCTTGACGGTTTTAAGCATGCGGGCCTTACATTCTGTAGGCCAACTCTCAACTCAGGTCCATCTGATGTTCGCTTATTCATGGCAGGAACATCACAGAGATGGCACTGTGCTCCTCTCAGTGCTTCACATCAGGAATGGGCTTGTTCTACCATTGGTGATGTTGACCTTAATCATCTAGTCATGTTGGTGACTGTTGGGTTTATCTACCTTAATTTCACCTTTGTAATTGATTAGTATTGGTGGTCAGGAGAGGTATTCCAATATTATGCCAATATCCTGTTCTTTGTCACACTTCCACCAACTAGCTTAGTATTCATCGACAGTTCCCACATGAATCAGTCACCTCCATAGTGGTTGTCCAATGTTGATTCTCTATTTCTGTGAGTTCCTCCATATTTATTGATTGGCATTCTCTTGTAAGGAAGAACTTTTCCTACCCTCTCATTGATTCATTTATTCACACCAGCATGAACTCATTTAGTGAATTGTACTTGATTAATATTTATTTTTTGAGATAGGGTCTTACTCTGTTACCCAGGTTGGAGTTCAGTGGCCCTATCCTAGCTCATGGCTGTAGCCTTGAACTCCCAGGCTCAAGTGATCCTCCTATCTCAGCCTCTCAAGGGACTATACGTATGTGCCACTGTTTCTGGCTAATTTTTAAAGTTTTTGTATAGATGGATACTCACTATGTTGCCCACACAGGTCTTGAACTCCTGGCCTCAAGTGATCCTCCTGCTTTGGCATTGGTTGATTGATTGATTGATTGGCTGAGACAGGATCCTGCTCTGCTGCCCAGCCTGGAGTGCAGTAGCACAGTCTCAGCTCACTGAAGCCTCGACCTCCTGGGCTCAAGTGATCTGCACCACAGCCTCCTGAGTAGCTGGTACCATAGACGTGTCAAACACAACTGGCTAATTTTTAAATTTTTTGTAGAGACGGGGTTTTGCCATGTTGGCCAGGCTGGTCTTGAACTCCTGCCCTCAAGTTATCCTCCTGCCTTGGCCTCCAAAAGTGCTAGGATTACAGGCATGAGTCACCATACCTAGCCCTCAGCCACTATTTATTTTTGATGTTCAAATTGTTCCTCTTTTGACCATGGGAGTCCCTTCAAGCTGGTTCCTTTTGACAAGTCTTCATCATTCATTGAACACTTCCTTATTTTCTGCCAAGGAAATAATGTTTCAGCCACCCCGACCTCCATCTCTAACAGACACACACACACACACACACACACACACACACACACACACACTCACACTGACTTAACAAGGATGATTCAATGAACCCCATGTATTATACGCAAACTTTTGTGTGCATTTTTCTGGGAAAGAGTCTAGCCTAGGTATGAACAGATTCTTAGGGAAAATCCCTGACCTCACAACACTTAAGGACCATTGATTAACATCTCAAGGGACTCCTGGACATTCTTTCAGAGCTCTTATTTATCAGGTTAATTATTGGGTAGCCTGGAGGGGCTTTAGCCTTCTTAGTATCTTAATTACCTCCAACGTAAAACAACCTCTAGCTTACAGGAAATGCTCAGTATATGTTAGTTATTAAGATTATTAGGGAAGATTCTCCTTCTCTGTTGCTAGATGCCTCAGGGTCTGAGTCCAGAATATCCTAGTGGAATTTCCAGTTCAGCCGGCTATATAACTAATAAAAATTTTTCAAAAAGGAGAAAAAGGCTAATTCTTTTTGGATCATGTGAGAAGGCAGGTGTTAATTCCTGCAGTGCCCCAGGTGGAAGTTTATTGAGTCTTATGAATTAAGCAGCTCTGGGTTGGGAGATGTCCAACAGCCACCTGGATGGCCTCAGCTGCCTTGCTCCCTCTCTACCACCCACATAGTTGACAGTGGTTAGTTTCTTTCAGGAAAGATGGGAAAATATATGCTGTTCCCAGAACCCTCACACCTGAAGTGATCTTGTCCTCTCCTGAAACCATAGCATGCATTGTTTCATCTTCAGTGAGTGATGAATTGCCTTGTGGAGTTCATTTCACTTCATTGAATATTTCTAAATGCCTTCTCAGGGCAGAACTAGGGCTTGCTTTTTATTTTGTCAATTGTAAGACACAGTCACCCAGCTTCTCAGCAATGTGCTGAGTGAGGCTGGCAAGTTCCTTGGTGTCACTGGACTTCATTTCCTTGTGGGTCCTGGGAAGCTGGATTATGGGCCATCTAGCTTCCTTCAAGCTCAACATTAGGTAACTCTATCATTGTTAGCTCCTGTGTTACCTGACTTTTCATATGTAAATAATAAAGGATTTTTGCTCCTTATTTCAGCTAAATCCGAGTTCCTGTGTCACGACCAGGAAAAATTAAGCATATGGACACATTGAAGGGTGAGGACAGCAGAATTTACTGGGTGAAAAGGAAAACAAAAACCCTCAGCAAAGCGAAAAGGGGTCCCGCCAATAGGCTCCCATCTCACAGACTGAATATCAGGCCATCACACACAAGGTGAAGAGGCCGGGCTGCTCCCCGCTGCACAAGGCACGAATTTCCCCTGGCTCCACCCCGTTCTCCCAGGCAGATCCCCAGTCCATTGCAGGCATGTGCAGACAAGACCCTGGGCAGGTTCTCTCATCTGCACAAAAGCATTTGATGTAAACACTTGTTGGGCAGGTTGGAGATTTTCCAGCGACCTTCCCTCATCTGCCTCCTGCATCTATCATTCCCCCCTCTAACAAAGTCCATCTAACTGCCATTATTATAAGGATAAGGATAAGGACAAAGACTGATCTTAACTGCTTCCTCCTGACAGGGGGCGCTGATTTGGGAAAACAGCAGCCAGATCTCCCTCAGAGGCCTAGCTAAGGCTTGCTGACAAAACAGGCCATCATCTGAGGCTCCGGTTGCATGACTATATGGAGTTTGATTGCCTGAACGCGAGAAGAGACAAACCGGGTTATTAGAAAGCATGTGTCAAAATGAACGGGGTGGTAAGGACAGCTCAAAAATCCCCAAGGCGTTTTACTGATTTGCACAGGGAGAGGGAGGTCAAAAGTCTGACTGGTAAAAAAAAAAATTTTACCCTTTTGCTGACATATCAGGCCTCTGGGTTCCCTTCCCCCAAGCCCAATCCTAAGCCAATTTAAGTTTTGGGAAATTAACTTTTTCTAGTTTGGAGGATGGATCCGAGGAGAGTGTCCCGTAATACAGAGACTGATCAGTGAAGAGAGGACAGAGGAGGAGAAAGGAAAAAAGAAGATTTTTTTTTCCAAAGCAGTCCCAGGGATTCAGGATGCATTCGAGAGGGCTACAGACTGAAGATGAATGTCTACTCATCTAGAAAGAGGGGAGTGAGGCATCCAGGTTCCCTTCTCTTCCTAGTGAATACCTGAGGTACATGAGGGAGAGAAAGTGAGGCACCGCTCTCTTTCTTCCGGTCTCATATCCCCAAGTCCCGGCGACTGCAACAGGGTGCTTGCTGCTCGTGGGTGTCAAAGCAGCTTTCACCCACGTTAACGTAGGGGGTTGGGGTCGGGAATATCCACTCTTATCCAGATATGCACTATTTTCCCTGCTGTTAGGAGCCTTTGACTTCCCTAGACTTCATGTATACCATGGATACTAGCATGACTTTGATCCATGAAATAAGAAGGTTGGTTTAATTGGCAGGAATTAGTCATGCTCACCTGTGCTGTGTCTTTTAACTTATGTTATTATCTGCCTCTGGATCCTTCAGATCCAGTTTTCTTTTCTAGGGCTTTGACACAAAGCTTGGAATTGAGTTTGGGACAAAAATGTGTCTCAGGTGGGGGGTTGTATGGACTCCTTACCTTAAGCCGAATGCTAAAGTGAAGCTGTGGAGTTGAGTCCTCCTTCAACAAGGGAGAGAAAAGGATGGCTTGTTACATGCCCAGATAACTGGTGGCTATAGTTACGCTTGCTAAGATTTTGGTGCATGGGGCTTGGCTTTGGTTAGCTCCCTTGGTCTTACTTTCCCAAAAAGGAAACCTCTGGGTGATGAGAACCCTATTTATTCACATCACCCGGGCAGGATTTGCAGGATAATTGCTCAGAACTAGAATATTTATCCAGATTTTTATGTCACCCATCCCTTTTGTTCCTTCTGAGCTGCAGTTGGAGATTGCTGGTTGGTTCACAGGAATAAGCAGGGTTAGTCTAAAATGTAGGCAAAAACTTAAAAACAATGAATGAGTCTGGAATTTAATGACAAATGTATGTTAAGTTTTGAAATGTAATTTCTCTAGCTCCAGTCCCCATTTTTGTTAAAAACAAATCAGGATAGGACTGAATTGTTTGCAAAATAGATTTTAGTCTTATACTCGGCCTGATTATTTGTATAAAGTACACCAACAATAATTATTTTTATATAGGCCTTAGATTGGTTTTGATGAAACTCAGTTCCACAAGGAATATCAGATAGGACTTTCAAAGCTGGGCCCAGTCGTGGGTTTGTATCCTCAAATACCTGTGAGTTGGGTAAAATCTTTTCTTCTTGAGGTCCCAAGAGCACAGGGTTCCTGCGCCTGTTAGAAAGTGACATTCTTGACTGGGCATAGGTGGCTCATGTCTGTAATCCCAGCACTTTGGGAGTCGGAGGTGGGTGGATCACCTGAGGTCAGGAGTTCAAGACCAGCCTGGCCAACATGGCAAAACCCTGTCTCTATTAAAAATTACAAAAATTAGCCAGGCATGGTGGTGTGTGCCTGTAATCCCAGCTACTCAGGAGGCTGAGGCAGGAGAATCACTTGAACCTGGGAGGTGGAGGTTGCAGTGAGCTGAGATCATGCCACTGCACTCCAGCATGGGTGACAGAGTGAGACTCCATCTCAAAAAAAAAAAAAAGAGAAAGAGAGGAAAGAAAGGAAAAGGAAAGAGAAAGAAAGAAAGAAAGAAAGAAAGAAAGAAAGAAAGGAAGGGAAGGGAAGGGAAGGGAAGGGAAGGGAAGGGAAGGGAAGGGAAGGGAAGGGAAGGGAAGGGAAGGGAAGGGAAGGGAAGGGAAGGGAAAGGAAAGAAAAGAAAAGAAAAGAAAAGAAAAGGAAGGGAAGGGAAGGGAAGGGAGGGGAAAGGAAAGGAAAGGAAAGGAAAGGAAAGGAAAGGAAAGGAAAGGAAAGGAAAGGAAAGGAAAGGAAAGAGGGAGGAAGGAAGGAAGGAAGGAAAGGGAGAGAAAAGAGAAACAAACAAACATTCTTTACTTACCACAGGCCAGGAACCCTGTATGGGGACTGTGTAGACAAGGAATGAGGTCAATTTTCCCAAGGGGTTTTATTGGCTCTGCAAGTCGAACTTGACTCCTTAAAGGGAAGCATAGCCTTCCAGTCAAAGCCTTGGTAAAACAACTCATTTGTCTGTTGCAAAAGAAACTGGATTCTTATTGCACAGATGCAAACAACTATATTGCCATAAGTTAGGAATACTCACAACTAGTTTCTAAAATCTGGAGAAGCCAGGCAGAGAGAGAAAGACAAACATGCTCAAAATTTTGTTCTCAGGAATATACCTTACTCAATTATTAAAGGCCATAAATAGCTCAAAATAAGTTTCCTTGACTCTGAAAAACAAAACAAAGATCAGCAATGTTCCAAGCAAAAGTCAAAAAGATTACTTCAGTTTTCTACTAGTTCAGTCCATTCAGTTAACTCTTATTTTGCTTGATATTTGTGAGCATTTCAGCTCTTCATGAGTCCTCTATATTTTTCCTTTATTCCAATGTCATAATCTCCAAAGTTATCAGAAACCTGCATTTGAGAGCACCTGTCAAAGTTCTATAGCTGATTATAAACCATCTTTTGAAGAGAATCAAAACAAGACAATTGTCTGTGAATAACAAAATATCCAGGGTAGTTACAGTCATAAACTTGACTGACAGAGTAATTTGGTTATCTCCGTGGTTTACAATAACTTAACATAGCATCCTTAATTATGCCTGATAGCATATACTCAGACACTAGAATTTAAGAAATCCCATACAATTTTTGGAACAAATATTTATATTATTCCCTAAAATATAACCTGAAGAAGATTAAACATAATTTTGGTAATCCTATGTACCTAAACATGTCAGGTGATCCTGTTTACCTCTCTTCTGGATGCTCCAGGGGCCTGCTGGAGCATTCAATATCCAGGTGTCAGGAAAAATGATTTTGAAACTGAAGCTTGATTTTAGGAAGCCTGTTAAAAATGTTAGAAGTTTAAAACACTTGATGTTATAAAACAGAATTCTAGATTACCGTTATTTATTTTGCCAGAATGATGACTCAGAAATTTTAAAACAGCAAAAACCTTTTATAATGTTTTACGAATTTTTCTAAAGAGCAGATAAGTGCCTTAAGAGTACCTTATTGTGCTTTTATTTCAATGCTCAATTTACAGAAAAATTATATAATACCCTTTTGAATTAATAAATTTGTTCACACATAGGATTTATTTTCTTTCTTTCTTTTCTTTTTTTTTTTTTTTTTTTTTTTTTGAGACAGAGTCTTGCTGTGTTGTCCAGGCTGGAGTGCAATGGTGTGATCTTGGCTCACTGCAACCTCCACTTCCTGGGTTCAAGGGATTCTCATGCGTCAGCCTCTTGAGTAGCTGGGATTACAGGCATGTGCTATCATGCCTGACTAAGTTTTGTATTTGTAGTAGAGACAGGGTTTTGCCATGTTGGCCAGGCTGGTCTCCAACTCCTGAACTCAAGTGATCCGCCCACCTTGGCCTCCCAAAGTGCTGGGATTCCAGGGGTGAGCCACTGTGCCTGGCCCCATACATGGAATTTATTTTGCAAGATTAATTTTTACAATCCTTCCACAACTTGTTTGAACTTTTAGCTTTATCTTATCTAATTCAAAACAATCCTTTAACCCTAGGTAAAAATTTACATTTTTGTTTCAAGTGTCTCACTCTGTCACCCAGGCTGGAGTGCAGTGTACAGTCTTGGCTCTCTACAACCTCTGCCTCCCCAGTTCAAGCAATTCTCATGCCTCAGCCTCCCAAGTAGCTGGGACTACAGGCATGCACCACCATGCCCAACTAATTTTTTATATTTTTAGCAGAGATGGGTTTCACCGTGTTGCCCAGGCTGGTCTCGAACTCCTGAGCTCAGGCAATCCACCCGCCTCAGCCTCCCAAAGTGCTAGGATTACAGGTGTGAACCACCATGCCCAGTCAAAAATTTACATTTTACCAATAATCTTTAAGGCGTTGTTGTTGTTGTTGTTGTTGTTGAGATGGAGTTTCACTCTTGTCACCCAGGCTGGAGTGCAATGGTGTGATCTTGGCTCAGTGCAACCTCTGCAGGGAGGAAAAATGAACATCCCCCTCTTCCTTTTTCTTTTTTCTTTTCTTTTTCTTTCTTTTCTTTTCTTTTCTTTTTTTTTTTTTTTTTTTTTTTTTTTTTTTTTGATGGGACACAAAAATCACTGCTAACAAATGCAAATACAAACACATGGGGACTACACAAAATTTTAGAGCTTCTGCATGGGGAAGAGAAACAATGAGCCATAAAAGAAGGCATCCTATAGATTGAAAGAAAGTTTGACAAAATCATATCTGTGAAAGGGGTTGTTATCTAATATGTACAAGAATATACTACCATATAGTAGAATGTACTAGTATAACTGGGAAAGTGAACAAAACCTAATACCCAGTCTAACACTGGGCAAAGAACCAGAAAAGTTGTATCTGAAAAGAAAACTTGAAATTGACTAACAAGTCAAAGACAAGTTTCTCAACTTCACTAATCCTCACACAAATGTGTAAGTGCAAACCACACGCAGACACCTCTCATTCTACTTAGAAAGGCACTTATCAAAAACAACAATAAAACCCATATGTTCACAGGCAATGGCCAATGTAGGTTTGGAGAAAAATAAACTTTTTTTTTTTTTTCCGAGATGGAGTCTCGCTCTGTCTCCCAGGCTGGAGTGCAGTGGCACGATCTTGGCTCACTGCAACCTCTGCCTCTGGGTTCAAGTGATTCTCCTGCCTCAGTCTCCTGAGTAGCTGGGACTACAGGCATGTGCCAGCATGCCTGGCTAATTTTTGTATTTTTAGTAGAGATGGGGTTTCACCATGTTGGCCAGGCTGGTCTTGAACTCCTGACCTTAGGTGATCCGCCCACCTTGGCTTCCCAAAGTGCTGGGATTACAGGCATGAGCCACCGCACCCTGCCAAAAGAAACTTTTATACATTATTGATGGGAATGTACATCACTATACACATGATGCAAAGCAGTTGAAGTTACCTCAAAAATTTTAAATTACAACTACCCTTTCATCTAGCAATCTCAACTCTGGTTATGCACTGAAAGCACATGAAATCTGTTATGTTGAAGAGATATTGGCCTTCCTATGGTGACTGAAGCACTATTCACAATAGCAAAGATATGGAATCAACCTACCTGTTCATCCACAGATGAAGCAATACAGAAACCGCAGTACACAATGGAATTCTTGTCAGCCATAGAAATTCCTGAAATCACGTCATCTGCATCAATGTGCAGAAACCTGGGGGACATGACATTAAATGAAATGAGCCAGGTAAAGAAAGAGAAACACTGCATGACCTCATGCATGCGAGAATGAGATCAACTTCATCTCTAAACAACATTATCTCTTAGAAATAGAAAGTTCAACAATGGCCGGGCACAGTGGCTCACACTTGTAATCCCAAAACTTTGGGAGGCTGAGGTGGGCAGATCACTTGAGGTCAGGAGTTCCAGACCAGCCTGGCCAACATAATAAAACCGTGTCTCTACTCAAAATACAAAAATTAGCTGGGCATGGTGGTTGGTGCCTGCAGTTTCAGCTACTCGGGAGGCTGAGGCAGGAGAATTGCTTGAACCCAGGAAGCGGAGGTTGCAGTGAGCCAAGATGGTGCCACTGCACTCCAGCCTGGGTGACAGAGCGAGACTCCATTTCAAAAACCGCCCCCCAACCAAAAAAAAAAAAACTTGGTAAATGTAACTAATCACACATACACACAAAATCAAAACCACCACTCATATTCCATCTCACCCTAGATGGACTGGATACTACAAAAAAGTTGAAAAATATTAAAAGACAAAACAATGATGGTGTGGATTTTCCACAAAGGGGGAACTTGTCTCAACAGTTCGTGGAAACATAAACTAGTATACACGTTAAAAAAAACCACTTGGAGGTTTCTCCAAACCTTAAAACAACAACTACCATTTCATTCAGCAATTCTGCTACTAGGTATATATACACAGCACATGAAATCAAGACACAGAAGAGCTTATCTGTGTTCCCAGGTGGAATCCGGCACTATGCAGAATAGCCAAGATAAGAAATCAGCCTACCTGTCCATCTGCAGATGAAGGGATAGAGAAGCTGTCCCACATGCAGACACTGGAATACTCTTCAGCCAGAAAAACACAATGAAATCCCATCATGGGAACCACATGGTTGCACCTGGAGGACATGATGGTAAATGAAATGAGCCAGGCAGAAAGACAAACTGTGCATCCTCTCACTCATGCAGAAGCTGAGAAACTGTATCTCAAAGACCTGGAAAGCACAGCAGTGGTTACCAAAGGTTGGAGAGAAGAGGGGGAATGAAAAGGGTACAAAGTTACACACAGATGAGAGGAAAGAAATCCTGTTCTGTTCAACAGCAGGGTAACCAGGGTTAAGAGTATGGTTACATCTTCAAAACAGTTTGAAAGGAGGATACTGAAGCTTCTTGCCACAAAAGAATAAACAATGGTACAAAATAACAGAGACACTAAATACCCTGATTTCATCATTCTGCAATGTAAGGAAAGACCAAAACATCCCACTCTACCCTCTCATTGCATTCCTTTACTATTCGGCAAATTTGTTTAAAGAAATTTAAATATATGATGCTAAAATTCACATGGAACCATGAAACACCCTGAATTTCTTCCAAAGCAATCCTGAGACATCCAGACTATGTCAGATGCATCTCACCCACTGATTTCAAATTTTATAGAAAAGTTAGGGACCTGACTCCACACAGAGCAGTGGAACACGAGAGAGGACCAAGAAGTAAACTAACACACAAAAACCCATCTGATCCTTGACAGAATCCACAACAATAAGCAAGGGGGAAAGGACGCCCTGTTCAATTAGTGGTGGTGGGATAAGCGGCTAGCCATGGGTGGAAGAGAAACACTGGGTCCCTGCCTCTCACCAGACACAAAAAGGAACTCCAGATGGAGAAAAGATCTAAATAGAAGATCTCAAACTATTAAAATCCTGCAAGAAAACGTACAAAATACCTTTCTTCACATAGGCTTTGGTGAAGAATATACGTGGCTACATCCCCAAAAGCAATGGCAACAAAAATGGACAAGTCAGACCTAATACTGTAAAGAGCTTCCACATAGCAAAAGAAATTAGCAACAGAGTAAACAGACAGCCTAAAGAGGGGGAGAACATGTTCCCAAACTGCATCTGACCAAGGTCTAATTCCAGAATCTTCAAGGACCTTTGCAAATCATTCAGCAAAAACAACAAAAAACCCCATTAATAAATGGGCAAGGGACGTGAACACACACTTCTCAAAAGACAATGTGCAAGCAACCAACAAAGAGGAAAACATGTTGAAACTCACTCATTAAGAGAGAAATGCTAGTCAAAAGCGGGTTGAGATACCATCCTACACCACTCAGAATGGCAATGACTATGCAGACAAAGAACATACCCTGGCAAGGCAGCCAAGGAAAAGAAACACTGATGTGGTCTTGTTGGGGATGCAAACTAGTACAGACACTGTGGAAAGCAGTTTGGAGATTTCTCAAAGAACTTAGAACTACCATGCGACCCAGCAATCCCACTCCTAGGGATGTACCCAAAGGAAAATGCATCCTTCTATCCAAAAGACACAGGCACTTGTATGTTCACAGCAGTGTCATTCACAAGGCCAAATAAATGGAATCAACCTAGGCGCCCATCAACAGTGGATAAGATAAAGATGTGATATGTATACACCATAAAACACTAAACAGCTACAAAAAAAGACAACCACATCTTTGGCAGCTGCAGGCCATTATCCTAAGTGAACTACAGCCAGAACAGACATCCAAATGCCACACGTTCTCACTTGTAAGTGGGAACTAAACTATGAATGTACCTGAACATAAAGAGCTTGCAGCGAATGGAGATCGCCCCACTGCACTCCAGCCTGGACAACAGTGCTAGACTCTATCTCGGAAAAAAAAAAAAAAAAAAAAGAACTTTGACAAAAATGATATCCATAAGCATAAGACAGATATAGGATGTTTATTTCACACAATGAAAGAAAATCCACTCCCCAAAATTAAAGGCCAAAACAAAAGACCATAAACCATAAAACATTTTTAACTAAAACACAGGTTGAGCCACATGAATCTCTGCTCACCTTTGCAAAGAGTAAGAGAAACAAGCAAAAAACACCTTGGAAGAAAAATCTCTTTGACAACTGAATACTTTTCCTTCCACTGACATATACTTTATTTTATGGGTGACCAAAATCACATGCATCAAGCACTAAAAAGAAACGTGTGGGCTGCATCAAACTTAAAATTTTCTGCACAGCAAAGAAAACTACCTTTCAAATAAAAAAGCATCCTAGATATTAGGTGAAAATTTCAGGCAATAATATAATTTATGAGGGGTTGTGAAATGTGTACATACAGAAAACACTTCAAAGTGCAAAAAAATCCAATCTAATATTTGGCAATAAACCTGAATAGACAATTCTGCAAGGAAGACATAAAATTCAACAACAGGTAAGAGAAAAGGTCCTCAAGGCCCAGAGCGGTGGCTCACACCAGTAATCCTGGCACTTTGGGAGGCCGAGGCAGGTGAATCACCTGAGATCAGGAGTTTCGAGATCAGCTGGCCAATATGGTAAAACTCTGTCTCTGCTAAAAATACAAAAATTAGCTGGGCATGATGGCGCATGCCTGTAATCTCAGCTACTCAGGGGGCTGAAGCAGGAGAAAGGTTTGAACCCGGGAGGCTGAGATTGCAGTGAGTCAGATCGCGCCACTGCACTCCAGCCTGGGCAACAAGAGTGAGACTCCGTCTCAAAAAGAAAGGGGCTGAGGACCCAGCCTTGCCAGGGGCAGCTTCTGGTTGCAAGGCATTGGCTGAACCTCTGTCCAGTCCCAGGGGTGGACAAAAGGCCATGGGTCTCCCATCCTGCCGGGTTCTAGGGCCCTAGAGGTTGCAGAGCGCTCCCCGTGACCCGACCCCTGAGGTCGGCTCCTTTTCCCTGGGTAGCCCCCAGGACATGCCCCGCCCTCCTCTGAACCTCAGCTTCACCATCCGCAAAAGGAAGCGGCCTGGCTGCAGCTGGGTGGGGGGTCCCTCAAGCTCTGTCCCTCCAGGGTAGGCTGTCTTGGCCCCACTGCAGAGGGGACCCAGAGAACCACGGAAAGCTGGGGGCTGGAGGGGCAGTCCCACAATGGCAGCAGGGCTTCCCTGACCTCGCAGTCGGCATCCGTCCTGTGAGAGCTTAAGGGCCTTGCTGGGGGCTCAGACACACGCGGTGCCTACCAGGGCTGCCTTGGTCACTGGGATCCCCAGAAGGCAGGCAGGGGCCCCGGGGATCACTGCTACCCCCACTCCATCCCCACCCCTTCCGCGAGGGGCCCTGCGGACTGAACCCAAACCCACCCCTTCCTGGGGAGAGGGACCCTCATCCGCCTGTGTGACACCCGCGGGAGGGGCTGTGCTGGCCTCTCCCAGGGATCCCTCACCCACAGCTGAGTGTCAACTCCCCCTTTCCCACCCCCAATCTGAGTCGCCGCCCTCATCCCTGCACCTTCCAGGATCAGGCCCTTGACTTACCCCTCACCATCTGCCCAGAGCAGCCCTGAGGGCCAGAAAGGCCCAGATCTCCCTTCTCTCCCTGTCCCATGGAGGCCCAATCAGTCCAATGAGACCCAGGTGCCCCTAGAGAAGGGAGCAGGTGGTCAGGGGGACACAGAGAAGAGTCAGGTAGGTGGGGGAGAAGGGCCAAGACACAGAGAGGGACCAGGCACAGGATCTGTGAATGGCCCTCCCTGAGTAGGGATCCCAAGGCCTGGCTGCTGGAGGCCTGGAGCGGAGCAGGGGCCCTCCGCGTCCCACAGGTTTCAGGGCTGAGGCTGATTGGAGCGACACCTGGCTGTGTGTCTGTCATTCACCTTCACTGCTTCATCCCTCCACACGCCCATGGGAAGGTCCTTTGGAGTGCCTGTTGTGTGCTGGGCTCAGTGCTACATACCATGGATGCAAAAATGAATGGGAGAAGCCCCCTCTGCTCACCAAGTTCCATGTGAGTATTCTTAACAGTGAGACCCCGAGAATTATGGACAAATTCATACATGAGTGTAAGGAATAGCTTTATTCTGGGAGAAAACCTGGTAGCTTTCATCACTTTTTTTTTTTTTTTTTTTCTGAGGAGTTTCGTTCTTGTCACCCAGGCTGGAGTGCCGTGGTGCCATCTCGGCTCACTGCAACCTTCACCTCCTGGGTTCAAGTGATTCTCCCGCCTCAGCCTCCCGAGTAGCTGGGATTACAGGCATCCATCAGCACGCCCAGCTAATTTTTGTATTTTTAGTAGAGACGGGATTTCACCATGTTGGACAGGCTGGTCTTGAACTCCTGACCTCAGGATATCCACCTGCCTCGGCCTCCCAAAGTGCTGGGATTACAGGCATGAGCCACCACACCTGGCCTCATCACATTTTCAAAAATGTCCATGGCCCATGAAAGGCTTAGCAACCTTAGACCTAGAGGGCTCTACACCCAGCTGTGTGAGCCTGGGCAGGCTACTGCAACTATTGTGTTCCTGTATGTGAACCACAAGCCCACTCCATGGAGTTATTATAAAGATGACATGGCCTGTAGTGCAGGCCTCACAGGGTGGAAATGAGGCTCAAGGGAAGAAAGGAATTAGAGGGTGCTCCTGCCTGGCTCTTCCTCAGAGGGATGATGGTGAGAACAATGGTGATAGCTACAGAAATCTGAGTCCTCAGGATGATCTATGAGGTAGGTGTGGTTTCCATCGCATTTTACAGATGAGAAAACAGTCTCGGGGGCCCAGGCTGCATGCCGGGTGACACACCTAGTGAGTGTGGAACTGAGCCTGAATCTAAAATCAGAGCTGTCTGGGGGCAGTGGGAGCACTGTGCCAGCTGGCTCAAGCCAGTCCCCTGTGGTACAAGGGCAAGGTGGCTGAGGCGTAACTGGGGGAGGAGAGGAGAATCTCACTGTCTTTGTCCCTGACCTGGCAGGTGGGGATCTTTAAGGTGGCCACCCAGGAATGAAACTTCCAGAGAGCCCAGATGAGGGTGCAGAGGCACAAGGCGAGTGAGCCTGTGGCATGGAGGGGCTGCTGGGGTTCAAAGGACAGGGATCCTCCCTCCCAGCTGGAGGCCTCCACACCAACACAGCAGGGGCTTCCTCCCCAGTCCTGCCCTCCTGTGGCCAAAGGCCCTGAAACACCTCCATTCGAGAGACCAGAGCAAGGGCCTGGGAGAGCTGGGCTCAGTGTGGATGTGGTGGATGTGGGAAAGGGTGGGCTGGGGGTCACATTACCTTGTGACTTGTTAAAATCCCACCATAGAGGTAACTAGGGGGTGCTTGGTGGCCCTGGAGGGATTCTGAGATTCTCATGTCCCACAGCTGAGTTTGTCTTTCCCCACCTTGTGAAGCTTGATCTCTCCTTTGTCCCCCTAGGAAGGAAGCCAAGAGCTCACCCTGATGCTCAGTCCCTCAAGCACACCTGAGTAGAGCACACAGAAACCAGGACTAGTCGAAGTAACGGGAGACTGAGTTTTCACATGAACATGGCATTTCCTATTCCTAGCAACATTATCTGAAGATAAATGTTAGATGTCATCAGGGACAGTTGGAGTGATATCCCCCAACTCTGCCTGCAGGCTTCTCCTTCTCAGTTTCCTACCAGACCTGGGTGTTGCATGTGGCCGTGCCAGGGTCTAAGTGCAAAGGAATGAGCCCTGCTCCACTCCCACCGTGTGTGCGTCCATTGAGTCAGTGGCTGGTCATGCTCACACCAGCCCCCGGCAGTGGGACTCTGTGCTGGGGTTCAGCACCTGGTGAGTGCTGAGCCTCACTACCCTCGCTGTGTGGGAGATCTCCAGCTAGGGTGACCGGCGCCAGGCTAACAACAAGGTTGTGTCTGAGTTCTGATGTGGCGGTGGACCTTGTCCATCTGCTATGGATTGGAGCATTTCTTTGGCTTGAGGTGGTCATGTTATTAAATACAATACAGTATCTTCCTGATTCTTCCCTGCTTTGACCAAGTGCTGAAGAATGACCCCAGCACTCGCAGATGTTGACCTACACTGTTCTATGTGGTGCCATACACTTCTCAGAATCTGTGAGCTGACCAGAAGCCTGTGGGCTTTCTACGTGTATTTCACAGTAATGACCATGCCGGTGTCTGTTCCCTGTACCTTTTGCTACCCTGGGTTATGTGACCACTGGGCCCACTTTATGATGATGGGCAATGCTCGGCACGTTTTTAGGCTGTCACAGTTCCAGGTGTACTCACAGATGCTAGAACTCCCTGGTGTGGGAACACCTTATCCCATGCCTGAGTGATGATACCGTTGAGTAACAGAGCATCAACACTGGAACCCATGTCTGGGTTCCTGTTTTCCTCCTCTATTCAGGTGTCAAAATCTGGGTTTATTCTTTTATGCACCATCTCCATCTAAGGAGTAGGAATATTAAACTGACCTTCAGGTACAGCTGTGGTGAGGGAGGAAAGAGGTGATTTATGTGAAGTATATGGCGGTGTTGGTTTTTTTTTTTTTTTAATTCGAAAAGTGACATGATTGAGGTTTAAGGGTCACTATAGGACAGGAATTCAAGAAAAGTGACACTTGTACTGTGCTGTGCATGTGGGTTCACATTTCCTGGGGGAAACACACACACTGACAAACACATTCACAGTCACTACACATCAACTCACCCCTAGTTGCTTCCCAACCCTCCTGCACACAAACCCACACCATCTAAATGATAGGCTGTTTCCAGGGACTCTAGTGGATGGTCATAGTTCTTTACTGGGACTTCTGTTTCTCACACCACACCTCAGAGCCTCACTCCTATCAGGAAGCTGAAGCCAGGAAGGGTCTCTAGACAAAAGCAGGAGAGAGAGTCCCTGCTTTCTCATCACTTAGATTTGTTGTCAGCAAGGGGGCGCTCTTAGAATATGTCCAGTGTTTTTTTGGCTGTGAACTCCACCTGCAATGGGAGAAAGGAGAACACCCTGTGGATCGGATCATGGCTGTGTCCTGTTTGCACAGGTCTTTTATTCACTTGGTGACATTAGAGAACCAGATGGCAAAAAGTGGCCGAGGTGCTGGCCCCATCGTAAAGCACAGAGGATGCTTGTGGAAAAGGCAATGGGTTTTCATGGAATGTTTTGCAAGTCCCTGTTGACTGGAAAATACAAAATGTTTTCTCAAGAAGAAAAAGTTGCTGCTGAGAAATGTGCTCATTACCAGACAGGTTGTAAGTGATGCTGTCATTTTCGACTCCGTCATCCATCAGTCCTCAGTTGGTCATGGACTCTAACTAAAGGTCACTAAAGGTCACTAGAGTCCATGACCAACTGTGGCCTGATGAACGATGAATATCAAGTGCAAATGATATTCACTTGATATTCCCCCTCACCAAGAAAATTGTATTTGTCATCTATAATGTACACGGTCAGATTTTTTTATTTTACTTTTTTATTTTTATTTTAGACGGGGTCTCGCTGTATCACCCAGACTGGCATGCAGTGATGTAATCTTGGCTCACTGCAACCTCCACCTCCCGGGTTCAAGGGATTTGCCTGCCTCCGCCTCCCAAGTAGCTTGGACTACAGGCATGCACCATCACGCCCAGCTAATTTTTGTATTTTTAGTAGAGATGGAGTTTCACTATACTGGCCAGTCTGGTCTCAAATTCCTGACCTCAAATGATCTGCCCACCTTGGCCTGTACTGGGATTACAGGCGTGAGCCACTGTGCTCAGCCATGATCAGATTTTCCTATCTTCATTTCATTAATACAGAAAGAAGCCCCTGAAAAAACATTTCTTTTCCAGACAAGGAAATGCAACTTACCGTGATAGGTGGCACCTCCTCCTCTGGATTTATCACCTGCACACTCCTCCTGTAGGTCTAGGAGAACATAGAGTGACAGTTGGTGCATTGGTGCTGTTGAGGAATCCCACAAAAGGAACCTTGGGGGATATGGACCAGGGCCGGAGTATATGGAGGTCGGTTGTTGACAAGCATGGACTGAGCTGCTGCTGGGCCATTCTCCTTGGTGGTGAAGGAAGGAAAATGAGAGCGTCAGAAAGAAATGAAGACAGAACCATGGCTTTCTAGTGAGGGCGACTTCATCAGCATGAAATAGTCACCTGAAGAACTGGTCTGTAATCTCAGCATTTTGAGAGACTGAGGCAGGTGGATCACTTGAGGTCAGGAGTTCGAGACCAGCCTGGCCAACATGATGAAACCCCGTCTCTACTAAAAATACAAAAATTAGCTGGGCATGTTGGTGTGCACCTTTAGTCCCAGCTATTCAGGAGGCTGAGGCAGGAGAATGGTGTGAACCTGGGAGGCGGAGGTTGCAGTGAGCCGAGATCGCGCCACTACACTCCAGCCTGGTGACAGAGTAGTACTCCATCTCAAAAAAAAAAAAAAAAGAAATTGAATAATAATTAACTTTTCAAAACAAAAACAAAAAACACTACGTCCTGATGGTTTCACTGGTAAATTCTACCAAATTCTTAGCAAGAAAAATTGAGTCTTACTATGCAAGCAAGTAATCATAAAATCCTAAGTATTCCTTAGTTTTGTATTTTAAAAATTATGTTTACAAAAATGATACAGGAAGGTTTATAATATCTGTATTCATACTTGCCCAAACTGAATGCAAATATCTAAACATTTAAGATGTCCTTTACTATTAAAAGTGAACCAGCCAGGCGCGGTGGCTCATGTCTATAATCCCAGCACTTTGGGAGGTCGAAGCGGGTGATCACGAGGTCAGGAGATCAAGACCGTCCTAACTAACACGGTGAAACCCCGTCTATACTAAAAATGCAAAAAAATTAGCCGAGATCGTGCCACTGCACTCCAGCCTGGGTGACAGAACTAGACTCCGTCTCAAAACAAAAAAAACAACAACAACAAAAAACAGTGAACCAAGCCTGGGCAACATGGTGAAACCCCATCTCTACCCCCCACCCAAAAATAAGAAAAATTAAGTGAGCATGATGGCACATGCCTTAGTCCCAGCTACTCTCGACACTGAGATGGGAGGATCACCTGCCTCAGGGAGCTCAAGGCTGCAGTGAGCCATGATTGCACCACTGCACTCCGGGGTGACTGAGTCCCTGCTTCCAAAAAAGTGAACCAAACTTTAAGTCGTCAATATATTTTTACTTGTGTAGTTGTACCACTATTAATTGACTTAATACATTTAAATTGGCACACATAAAATAAATGAAGAACATGGTATAGCATTTATTGAGTTATGTCTCTAATATGGGGCACTGAATAAATAAACTGAAATAATTTACCCAAATGAACTTAATGATTGAATTTTCACACCACCTTCATGTTCACCAGGGAGAATTTTTTTCCCAGAGGCAGATTTTTTCACCCACTACTTGAGGTGGCAACTGATCTTTGAAGCCAATGTGGACAACTTCTTGCATCTTCATTTCAAGATGCTAGGAAATGTCTTACAATAAAGACAGCGCTTGACATCTTGCTGGCAGAGGACCACAGAGAAATTAGTAAAAACTTATTCACAGATCAAACTTTTGATCCCGTTTTTCACTGTCTGCTTTTCAATGCCACCTGAAACAGAGTTGGACTCTAGGAAGATCTTACAAGGTTGGTTGCACTTAGAGCCAGACTGACTGTGCAGGCAGATACATTTATTTAGATGAGACAATATAGAAAGGCAGCAGATCTAAGTCACCAAGAATGGCCTGGGTTCAAATCCTACTTAGAATCTGCACGTATCTGGGAGAGTGATACGAACCCATCTGTGCCTCAGTTTCCTATTCTGAAATGTGGAAATATTAGTATGGTCTATGCTATGGCGTACGGCTAAAATGGATGAAATACAGATAAAGCCTTAAGAAGACTCATACTTTGTAAATGTCCAAGAGTGTTCAATCATTCAATGTCTGGAAGAATAATCCAGATACTCAGTAGTGGCTGAATACAGAGAGGGAGCTTGCATGGCTCCTGGGCAGGGGAGGATGGAAAATGACTTCACCCTTTGTGTGGGCATGATGCTTTCCAGCTCATGGAAGAGATCGGTGATTTCTTGTGATCCCTGCATCAGCCCCGAGGGATGCGTAGAGCAGGGGCTACAACTTACATTTTCCAAATCAGCGAGTTAAAATGTAGACATTTTGAGTGACTTTCCCAGAGTTACCATGGTGAGGAGTAATAGATCTGGGAAAAGAATGTAGTTGCTTCCCTGGGTACAGAGACCCCTGAACACCTGAGTCCTCTAGATCATGCCCTGGACTCTGAACTGAGAGCTATTCTCACAAGATTTGTCAAATCCTGCTGCTCCAATATTTCTTTGGGATGGCTGATGCCCTGGAAGAGGTGGCAGGTGGCTTACTGCACTTTACCGACCTGCTCTATTGTCCCTGTGCTGTCACTTTTATTAGTTTTATGGCCCATACGACAAACATTTAAAGTCTCTTAGTTATGATGCATGGTCTGAGATTTTATCTAAATCCACTATTTCCACCCATCAGGTGATTCTCATCTGCTGGCCTGGAGCTGGCATGCCATACAAGAGGACACACAGCATATAATGGAGCTGCTTACATGCTCCAGTCCTGCGCACACTCATGCATTGCTTCTGCTTTCCCAGCTCTGACAATCCCAATTCTGGCTTCCAAACCAATTCTGTACTTCCCTCTTAGTTCTCAGACTTGCCTGAACTGTTTTACATTTTAATCAATATTTTAGTGACCGCGACTGAGCTGTGACATTTCATATGCCACGGTATATTTTTATCCCTTTAAATATTTCTTAATAGCATTGAACTTTATTTTTCTGACTTTTGGGAACATTTCTGGGCTAGGTGTGCTGGCTCATAGGTATAATCCTAACATTTTTGGAGGGCGAAGCAGGAGGATTGCTTGAGGTCAGAAATTTGAGACTAGCCTGGGCAACATAGTGAGACCTCATCTCTACAAAAAAAGTTTTAATTAGCCAGGTGGGATGATGTGCTCTTCTAGCCCTAGCTACTTGGAAAGCTGAGGTGGGAGGGTCACTTGAGCCTAGGTGTTTGAGGGTGCAGTGAGCTCTGATCATGCCACTGCACTCCGGCCTGAACCTGTCTCTTAAAAATAAAAAGCATTACTGGGTTACAAGTATCTCCATTTTATTTCTTGTTAATCCTGAGGCTTAATTACTGTAATATACTAAAGGAAAGTTCAAAAAAGGTAGTATGCAAAGAAGCCCATATGCACCGTTTTATAAATTCTAGTTTTATATGCCATATAGCTAGAATTTACCTTGATCTACTGAGTCTTATTTTTTCAAACCTTGAAAAACTCAATATATGCTTCTTAGAACCAGCCTTCTGTTATATAACTCAAGTATCAGTCCTATATTACAGCTAACTCAAAATTTTGTGATGATCAAATAAAATGCAAGAGTAGTCTATATACTACATAATGCTCAATACATTACAAAGGGTTGGGGGGGTGGTGGTCGGTGCCCCTAACCCTTGCATTGTTCAAGGGTCAACTGCACAGTATCTGGGGCCATGACAGCATTGCTGGGTGCCCCTCCCCTCCACACTTCCAGAGCACACATGCAACGTCTCTTATAGACCATGTCAGTGAGCCCCACTGCAGGTCCCAGAAACCCGATTCGAATGGTCTCAGACAAGGGGAGAAGTATTACCTTGAATAACATGGAATCCAGGCGTGGGGTGCTCAGGGCCACCTGAAGCCAGAGGCCCGGTCCCTTTTCTCTTTGCCCTATCTTTGACCTCACATTGACTGGCTTCCCTCATGGAGGCAGACAGCTCCGGCAGAGCAGGGCCTCGCTCTGGCACTCAATGCCATCCAATGAAGGAGGAGGCTGAGACTGGGATCCCAGGGGACATAGAGAGGTCTTCTCTGCGGACCACACAGAGGCCCATTCCTGATGACCAGGACCAGGACCCAGGCCTAACTGCCTTCCTTGGGGCACTACCAGACGATGGGTGGTGCAGGCCTCAGGCCTAGGACGGCAGCTGACACCATCCCCTCACCCATCCCCTAACCCCCAGACCAGGGACAGTGAAGATTCCTGAGTGAGTACCACCCAAGAACCAAACAAAAATTCCAGCAAGGAGAACATATTCAGCAGAACTCTGGGGAGATGTGGCAGGAAGCAAGTCCAAGGCCTCTGGTGTAAGGGCTTACAGAAACCCAGAGGTCTCCCCATCCACCCTAAGGCCACCTGGGCTGCTCGTTAGGACCAATTGACTGAGGAAGAAGAGATCTGAGCCTGTTTACAGCTGTGTCTGCATGACGTGCTGATGACACCTGAAGGTGGCCAGCTGCAGCACTGCTGCCCCACTCAGGGTGCCCTGAACGACAACAGGGAAGGTCGGCTTTCCTGGGGTAGAAAACTGAGGGGGATATTTCACTGATCTAACTTGGTCTGGGTTGAGAGACTGCAAGAAATACAGACCACAGTGACTCATGAGGAGTTGCTGGAGGTTTGGCTGGATAATCAGGGACTCAGAAAGATCAACGATCAGATTTGAAAATTAAAGGAGCCAGGTACAGTGGCTCATGCCTGTAATCCCAGCAGTTTGGGAGGCCGAGACGGGCGGATCACTTGAGACCAGGAGTTCAAGATCAGCCTGGTTAACATGGTGAAACCCTGTCTCTACTACAAATAACAAAAATTAGCTGGGCTTGGTGGTGCATACCTATAATCCCAGCTACTCGGGAGGCTGAGGCAGGAGAATTGCTTGAACCTGGGAGGTGGAGACTGCAGTGAGCTGAGGTCACGCCATTGCACTCCAGCCTCCAGCCTGAGTGACAGAGCAAGACTCTATCTCGGAAAAAAAAAAAAAATGAGTAAAAGAAAAAGAAAAAGAAAATGACAAGAACGAGTGGGAAGAGGCATAGGGCTGGGCCTCTCAGAATGGACATTATGAGCAGACACTGACATTCCATATGAACGCTCACCACATGGCACGAGAACACTCTCTGCAGAGGAGGTTTCAATAATCAGGTGGACAAAATGACACATTCCATAGATGTCAGTCAACCTTGTGCCCCAGTCATCACTGTGTTTGCCCAATGGACTCAGGGACAGAGGGCCAGTCATGGTGCCATGCATAGAGGCTGTGCATGAGCTCATCAGCATGGCTGCCATGGCTTAGATGTGGTTTGTCCCCTCCAAAAATCATGCTGAAATCCAATCCCCAATGTGACAGTGTTGGGAGGTGAGGCCTGGTGGGAGGCATTTGGGTCATGGGGCCAGATCCCTTGGGAATAGATTAATGTCCTCCTTTGGATTGAGTTCTTGCTCTCACGGGAATGGATTTGTTCCCTCAAGAGCAGGTAGTTACAGAAAAAGAGTCTGGCTTCCTCAGTTTTTCTCTCTTGCCTCCTCTCTCTCTCACCATGTTGTCACTTTGCCTGCTCCCCTTCCGTCTTCTGTCATGAGCTTAAGCAGCCTGGGCCGCTGACCAGATGCAGCTACCCACTCTTGAACATTCCAGCCACCAGAACTGGGGACCAAATAAACATCTTTTCCTTATAAGTTACTCAGCCTTGGGTATTTTGTTATAACAACAATAAATAAACTAAGACAGAAAATCTCCCTCTTTCCAAGGCTGACTTGGCCACCACTGACACCAAGTACCCAGTCTGCCAGGAGTAGAGACCAACATGGAGTCCCCTATATAGCACTAATGCTGGGACCAGCCAGACTCCTGCTGGCAGATTGATTCCATTGGCCTCTTCTACCATGGAAGGGGCATGAATGCTGGATGTGGATTTTCCATCCCTGCTTGTAGTGCTTCTTCCAGCATCACCATGTCTAAGTTCCTGTGATCCTTAGCCACCACGGTGGCATTTCCCACAGCATTGTGTCTAATCGGGGAACTCATTCCACTGTAAAAGAAGTGCAGCATGAAATTAACTGGTCTCACCATGTACCCATTGCCTGGAAGTGGCTGGCTTAAGTAAAAGTGGAGTGACTTGCTGAAGACTCAGTTATGGCATGAATTGAGAGACAGCACCCTGACATATGGGAGTTCTGTCTTAAGGATGCGGTCTGTGTTTTGAATCAAGACCACGATGTGACACAGTGTTTTAAGGGTGCCTGGGATTTGTTTTTAAACAGGTATGGCAAGACAGGCAGACACAGAAATGACTGGTATAAAGAAAAAAGCTTGTTATACTCACAGATTTCAAGAAAAGGGGACATACTGTGCCACACAGGGCCATACAGGGAGGCACCAGGGTGGTCAGGAGGCAGAAGGCAAGAGTCTCTATTGTGGTTTCCCTTGGGAAGGAACAGGGGAAGCAAAGCAAGCAGGTTTAGGCATGGCTAGTTTGAATAATTTTGGTGGGCTCTGGGGCACAGGGACAGACAACTAGATACCTAGTTGTCTGGTACCTGGAGTTGGAATGATGAGGGCAGGTGGATAGTGGCCCAGAGTGTGAGAGCCCAGTAAAGTAAGTGCTTCAGGCTATGAGCTCTGGATTGGTTGGTTTGCACATGAAAGGCACACTCTTTGCCATCTCTAGGAATTTGCTAACCCTGGGAGGGGTAGTGCCTATAGGGGTGCCCTGCAGTTCTCCCTTCCTGTGGTGGCTGAGGCGGATATGGCTTGGCTTCTGGGGTTAGAATAAGCAGTGACCTCATAGAGCAGTAATTCCCACTGCCCGGCTATAGACCACTGGTCTGCTCCCTGGTTGAAAATTGCCAGAAAGGTCCCCCAACCAAAAGCAGTCACCACCTCACTCCTAGAACAAGAGTTACTCAGCTAGCTTGACCATAGGCACTTGTTCACCATGAGTGCTTCCTCCTGGGTCCTGGAATTTGGCCCTACATCTCAGGGCCTTTCTTTGGTCAACTTCCCTCTCATTCTATGTGTGAGCCTTGTGTCTCAAATCTCAGCAGCCTAAATATCACAACCTATGGTAGAATAGGTGGGAAATGAGGGTGGCCCCTGCAAGAGCAAAGCCATTACAGTTAGCCCAATTGTTAGAAATGCTCGTTCCCTGGTGCCACAAAGAAATAGCACTGGAACATAAATTTAGTTTTCTCAGGAAGGCAATTTTTACTTCTATTGAAGGGTGCGACTCATGAATAGAGTAATGGCAAGAGCACACCTGGACAGGGAAGGGAAAGGAGTTCTTATTCCTGACGCAGGTAGCCCCTACTGGTGTATATTTCCCCTATTGGCTAGAGTTGGACCACACAGTCTAAGCTAATTCTGATTGGCTATTTTAAAGAGAGCAGGGGTATGAGCCAGAGTGGCAAGGTGAGTAGTTTGGCAGAAAGGACAGTTAGGAACAGGTAACTCAAAGTGACTTAGGTCAGAGCAGGTGACCAGGGGTGACTCAGGTCAAAGCAGGTGACTGGGATGAGTCAGGATGGAGCAGGTGACCAGGGGAACAGATGTGAACTACTGATTGGGACTGGCAGGAAGGTTGTTTACTGAAACTAGAAGCAAGGGGGAGAAGAGAACTAAGAAGTTAAACTTTAAAATGGAGAATCAAAGAATAAAAGAGTTGAACATACAGACATACTGACATACTGATTCTTGGAAGAGAAACTTGGGGTCCACTATATTTAACACTTGGTTGCCAAAACCCCCTTATCACAGCAATAGGCTGCTGACTACCAAACATTCATCTCCTTTTCCATGATATATTCTTTTTTCTTTTTCTTTTGTCTTTTCTGTTTGTTTGTTTGTTGTGAGACAGGGTCTTGCTGTATCACACAGGCTGGACTGCAGAGGTACATTCATAGCTCACTGCAATCTCAAACTCCTGGGCTCGGTGATCCTTCTACCTCAGCCTCCCAAGTAACTGGGACTGCAGGTAGGCAGCACTATGCCCAGCTAATTAATATTCATGTAGAAATGGGGCCTCACTCTGTTGCCTAGGCCAGTGTCAAACTCCTGGCCTCCTCCAGCATTTACCTCCCAAAGCACTTGGATTATAGGCATGAGCCACCATTTCTGGCCTACGTTGTATACTGCCAAAGAAGGCATCTGTTTAGCCTAGGACTCAATTTTCCAGATCCCTAAAAGGGAAATGGGGGAAAGATGATCAATTCAGACTTAAATTCCCTGGCTGACACTTCTACAGATGAGCTCCTGCTGCATCTTCAGGCAACTGCCTCCCCACCCTGGAGCTGATCCTACGGAACTGCTCCAGCCCACCTACCTGCCCCTGGGCAATGACAGACCCTTCTGTGGACCAGCGCCTGCTCACACACTCTGGCAAGCATCTTGGCCACCTGCAGGCTGGAGGTCACAGCAAAGCCGAGGTCTTTTGGAAAAGTCTGAATTTCGGTCTTGCCTGGAGTCTCATTCCCAAGCTCTTAGTTCCTTCGCTGACCAGCTTCCCTCAGCATGAGTAAGTAGCTGCTTTCTGAATCTGCTACTTGTGAATGGCTTAACAGTTTTTTTTTTTTAATCCTTTTCACAAGTTAACTACTCTTTATGGTTTAACAGCTCTGAAATGTTTCCTGCTTAAATTACTGGTGTGGTTCATCTCCTGACACCACCCTGATTGACAAATACCTCAGCATCAAAAGATGGTGTGGGAAAAGGGGTCGTCTCTAAACTGTTGCTATAATTGACCTAAAACCCAAACCCAAATGAAAATATCTTCTTCCAAAGATAAGTGGAAGATGGGGAATGGGAGGTACCATCAGGGTGGTTGTTCAGGGTGTGTAGATGCCCTCACTCACCTGTGGCCCTGTGTACACAGATAAAACCTAAAGAGAACTAGGGGTAGAGAGATCACTAATTCAAACATAAATTCCCAGGTATAGATAGAAATCAATTATCACCAGCTAAAGAGAGAAGTCCTCAGCTAAGCTTCCCACTTCTCCACAGTAAATAAGGCTCATAGTTTTGGAGTGATCTTTATCAAGATTTCTTGAGAAAACTGCCTTCTGGTAGGACACAGTCTAGTGTTTTGCATCTGGCTCTCTTGAGGCTTTTGGGCTCAGCCTTTCCACTCCATTCCACGTCGTCTGGGTTCGAATGGATGAAGCCTCCAGGCATTGCATCTTGCAGAATGCAGACAGCCAGCTGCCACAGGGAACAACAGAGGGCCAGCGCTGTGACCAAACCCCAAATGTGGGTCAGCTTCACCCTAATTGGGTTAAAATGGGGATAGATATCAGCCAGTGAGAACACAGGCAGCTGTCTTTGGAATGGCCATTTCAGGGAGGGGCAAAGAGTGGCTGCAGATGGTCTCTCCTCTCCAGTGAGCAACGTAGACTACAAGGTCCGCAAGGATTCGTGAGATTTGATCTGAGGATAACTACCTTAGAGAAGCCTGCCCAGCAGGGTATAAAAGAAATCAAGAATTTCTGGTGGACCCAGAAGGTGCGACAGCTTGGGGCCAAATGAAAGTACTCTTGCAAATGCCTCAGGCCTAACTCTAGTTAAAAGTGATCAGACATTGGGAGGCCGAGACGGGCGGATCACGAGGTCAGGAGATGGAGACCATCCTGGCTAACACGGTGAAACCCCATCTCTACTAAAAAATACAAAAAACGAGAATTGTATTTCCTGAGATTTGACAAGATATGTCTTTAGAAACTGCTCTTAGTTAATACATGTTGAATTCAGTGAAAGAAAACAGCATGTCATGCATTATTTGTGTGTCATATCTTGCTTTTAGCATTTAGGGCTCTATATGCATATCTTCCTGAAAGTGCTACTGGGCTTTCAAGTACTATTTTTGAGATTTTACAAAACGTATTTTTAAAACATGATCAACGTCAAAGCATGTTGAGTACAGTGAAAAACAGCACCTCAAGTAGTTTTTAACACAAAGCTTGCATATACCTACCAGGGCTAGGTATTTGCATTTTCTGTGTGAGCCTACATTGCTCACAGTTATTTCTTCTCATATTTGAAAAGATATATGTTTGAAAACTGCTCTTAGTCAATACACATTAAATGCAGTGAATAAAACAGCACATCATACATTATTTGTGGGCCATATCTTGCTTTTAGCATTCAGGGCTGTAGAAGCCTATCTCCCTGGAAGCACTAACTGGGCTGTGAATTTTTTAAAAATTATTTTTAGCTCATGCTAAACGTCTTTTTAAAAAGTGATCAATGTCAAAACATGTTGGATTCAATGAAAGAAAACCACATGATCTAGGTTTTTGGCACAAAGCTTGGATTGATTTATTAGGACTACATACTCACATGTTGTGTGTGAACCTACTCTGCTCAGAATTGTGTTGTCTGAGATTTAACAAGATGTTTCTTTAGAAACTGCTCTTCATTAACACATGTTGAATTTAGTGAAAGAAAAGAGCACGTCATAAATTATTTGTGTGCCATAAATTGCTTTTAGAATTTAGGGCTGTATATGCACATTTTTATGGAAGCACTAACTGGACTCAGAAATGTTTTTTCTGGGCTTGTACAAAATGTGTTTTTGAAAAGTGATCAATGTCAAAACATGCTGAATTCAGTGAAAGAAAACAGCACATCATCTTTGCTTTTGCACAAACCTTGAGTTTACTTTTCAGCTCTGGAAGGTGCATGTTCTGCGTCAGCCTACTGTGGTCAGAATTGAGTTTTCTGAGATTTGACAAGATGTGTCTTTGAAAACTGCTCTTGGTTAGTACATATTGAACTCAGTAAAAAGCACATCTTACGTTATTTGTGCGCCATATCTTGCCTTTAACATTTAGGGATACATGTATATATCTTCCTGGAAGCACTAACTGGGCATTGATATGTTTTACTTTGAGATTCTACAAAAACTGTTTTTGAAAAGTTATCAACGACAAAACATGTTGAGTTCAGTGAAAAAAACCAGCACATCATCTAGTTTTCTAACATAAATCTTGTGTTCACCTTTTAGGGCTAGATATTCACATTTTCTGTATAAGCCTACTATGGTCATAATTGTGTTTTCTGAGATTTGACAAGATGTCCCTTTAAAAACTGCTCTTAGTTAATAGATGTTGAATTCAGTGAAAAAACAAAGCACATCATACATTATTTGTATGTCATATCTTGCTTTTAGCATTTAGTGGAGTATATGCATGTCTTCCTGGAAGTGCTAACTGGGCTCCAAAATGTTACTTTCTGAGCTTGTAGAAAATGTGTTATTTAAAAGTGATCAATTTCAAAATACCTTGAATTCAGTGAAAGAAAACAACACATCATCTAAGTTTTTGGGAGAAAGTTTGCATTTAACTTTTAGGGATAAATACTCTCATGTTCTTTGTGAGTGTACTGTGCTCAGAATTGTGTTTTCTGAGATTTGCCAAGATGTGTCTTCAAAAACTGCTCTTAGTTAATATACTTTGAATTCAGTGAAAGAAAATAGCACGTCATACATTATTTGTGTGCCATATCTTGCTTTTAGCATTTGTGGCTCTATATGCATATCTTCCTGGAAGCACGAACTGGGCTCTGAATATTGTGTTCCTCAGCTTGTACAAAACATATTCTTGAGAAGTGATCAATTGAAAAACATGCTGAGTTTAGTGAAAGAAAACAGCACACCATTTTGTTTTTTAACAAAAAGCTTGTGTTTACCTTGTAGGGCTACATATTGACATATTTCTGTGTGAGCCTACGATGTTCAGAATTGTGTTTTCTGAGATTTGACAAGATGTGTCTTTGAAAACTGCTCTTAGTTAATGCATGTTGAGTTCAGTGAAAGAAAACAGCACATCATACATTATTTGTGTGCCATATCTTGCTTTTAGCATTTAGGATTGTATATATATATCTTTCTGGAAGCACTAACTGGGCTTTAAAATGTTTTTTTGCCAGGGAGCTTGCACAGAACGTGTTTTTGGAAGGTGATCAATGTCAAAACATGGTGAGTTCAACGAGAAAAACACAGCACATCATCTACATTTTTGGCGCAAAGCTTCATTTACCTTTCAGTGCTAGATACTCACATTTTCTGTGTGGGCCTACTATGCTCAAAATTGTTTTTTCTGAGATTTAAGAAGAGGTGTCTTTGAAAACTGCTATCAGTTTATGCATGTTTAATTTAGTGAAAAAAGACAGCACATCATACATAATTTGTGTGCCATAAATTGCTTTAAGTATCTAGGGCTGTCTACGCATATCTTCCTGGAAGCTCTAACTGGGCTCCCAAATGTTATTTTCTGAGTGTGTACAAAATGTATTTTTAAAAAGTGATCAATGTCAAAACATGTTAAATTCAGTGAAAGAAAACTGCATATCATCTAGGTTTTTGGCACAAAGCTTGCATGTATTTTTTATGCCTAGATACTCGCATGTTTTGTGTGGGTAAACTGTGCTCATAACTGTGTTTTCTGAGATTTGACAAGTTGTGCCTTTTAAAATTGCTCTTAGTTAATACTTGTTGAGTTCGGAGAAAGAAAACAGCACATCATACATTATCTGTGTGCCATATCTTGCTATTAGCATTTATGGCTGTATATGCATATCTTCCTGGAAGTGCTAACTGGGCTTTAAAATTTGTGTGTGTGTGTGTGTGTGTGTGCTTGTACAAACCATATTTTTGAAAAGTGATCAACGTCAAAACATGTATCGTTCAGGAAAGAAAACAAGGCAACATCTAGGTTTTTGACACAAAGCTTGCATTTACCTTTTAGGGCTAGACACTCGCATGTTCTGTGTGGGCCTGTTAGGCTCACAATTGACTTTTCTGAGATTAAAGAAGATGTGTCTTTCAAAACTGCTCTTAGTTAATACACGTTGAATTCAATAAAAGAAAATATTATGAGGTCAAGAGATTGAGACCATCCTGGCCAACATGGTGAAACCATGTTGTGTGCCATATCTTGCTTTTAGCATTTAGGGCTCTATATGCATATCTTCCTGGAAGCGCAAACTGGGCTCCAAATTTTTTTTTTTCTTCTGAGCTTCTACAAAACACTTTTTTTTTTCCAAAAGGGATTAGTGTGAAAACACGTTTACTTCAGTGAAAGAAAACAGCACATCATCTCGGTTTTGGGCCAAACAGTGTGTTTACTTTTTAGGACAAGATACATTAACTGTGTGTGGTTACTATGCTCACAATTGTTTCTTCTGAGATTTGACAGGATGTGTCTTTGAAAACTGCTCTTAGTTAATGCATGTTGAATTCAGTGAAAGAAAACAACACATCATACATTATTTGTATGCCATATCTTGCTTTAAGTATTTAGAGCTGTATGTGTATATCTTCCTGGAAGCACTACCTGGGCTCCAAAATGCTGTTTTTTGACTGTGTACAAAATGTGTTTTTGAAAAATGATCAATGTCAAAACTTGTTGAATTCAGTGAAAGAAAACAGCACATCATCCAGGTTTTTGGCACAAAGCTTAAAATCTCTTGTGTTTATGAAGAAAACTGATGATAATTGTGTTACATATGCATTGCATGTCTTATTCCATGATGTACACTTTGAATCTAGTGTGGACCTAGATAGACTTGCCTCATTTTCCCATGGGAACATTGAGTTTCTTTTTCTTTTGTTTTTGGACAGAGTCTCACTCTGTCACCAGGCGGGAGTGCAGTGGCATGATCTTGGCTCACTGCAAACTCTGCCTCTTGGGTTCAAGTGATTCTCCTGCCTCAGCCTCCCTAGTACCTGTGCGCCACCACACCCAGCTAAGTTTTGTATTTTTAGTAGAGACGAGGTTTCACCATGTTGGCCAGGATGGTTTCAATCTCTTGACCTCGTGATCCGCCTGCCTCGTCCTCCCAAAGTGCTGGGATTACAGGCGTGAGCCACTGCGTGTGGCCACAATTGAGTTGCTTAACACTATTATCTTTTATAAAAATCTCTGATGTTCATTCAAGGATTCCCAGGTGAATCCAGAATGGAGTGGTGCATTGAGAAAAGAACATCTTTTATTAACTAAAGTGGTTTTCAATTTAAAGTGTATTCATTAAAAGCCTTTCTTATAGCCTAGGTCTCTTGATCACATACACACATTACTGTCATGAATATTTAAACTTAATGTGTTTGCACACAGATTTAGTTAATAAAACAAGTTCATACTGGTGAAGGATCCTAGTGATTAATAAGCAAATCTTTTATGAGAAACAGAGCATGGCACTGAGATTCCTGAATGATTAAAAACATGTAATACTAAACCACGAAAACTTAGCAGAGAAAATAAGACATTATCATTAATTCAGCTCATTCTAGTGAATCACAATTATAAGACTTAGTATGTCTCTGAGGGGAGGTGGATGTGGGACTTCTTTTATGAAAAATAATCTTACAAAAGATATTTTAAATGTTATTATTATTTAAATCGTAAGAGATGAAACATTTATTTTCAGTTATTTCAAGTTGGGATTCTACTAGTTTACCTGTAGAAGTGGTGAGAACAATCTATAAACAGCATGTACAAGAAGAAGAATGAAGACCACTGCTGTGGAGGTAACTTTCTGTAAAGGAAGAGGGATTGTGAAAGTTGGCAGGAAAGGAAAAAGTTACCTAGGTGACTTAGAAATTAAAGACAAGGAATCTTGATGAAACTTACTTCAGATGGCTTTAGTATACTTCCAAATAAAAATACCACATAAAAATCAAGTAGGGTTTGCCTAAAGGGAGTCCATTAATGCTGCACCTGCTTCAATTTCTTACACCTTTCCACCTCTGTTAACAACCCTACCATCTACCCAGACCACTGGGTAGGAAGCCTGGGGGTCATTTCATATTCTCTCCTATTCCTCACTCACATCAAATCACTCCCTATGTTGTATGTCTGTGAGTCCTCTCCATGCCCATATCTTTCAGGCCTTTTATCACCTCCATCCATGTGGCCATAATGTCCTAAGTGCTTCTCTGGTCCCAGTCTTCCCACATTCACCTGGGCAATGACGATTCTAAGCACAGGGGTGGTCATATGACTTCTCTGCCCCATACATCTCTATAGGCCCCACCCCTTGACCTGCGCAGGTGTATCTTTCCTGCTTCATCTCCTGCTGCTCCAATGACACCGAGCTGTTAGTTTCCTAAACACAGCCAACTGTCTCATGCTTTTAAGTCCCGATCAGATACATCTCAGAATGCACTGCATCTGATTTATCTTTCTGTAAGTCAGTTGTTAGCACAGAGCCAGGAATGTAGTAGCCATTTAATATTTTCAAGAAATAAAAAATAAAATGGATGCATTTCAGAAAAATATGTTTCCTAATCTCTGAAATGGGTGAGTGGATTGTGATGACATTTGAGATGAGTTCTAGATATCCTTGAGTTACATTAATGACTTTCATCGTGTTCCCCTTCTAGACAAGGAAGAGCTACACAAGGTGGGAAGTGAAACTCTATTTTTTTAGAGAGAGAGTTTCATTCTTGTTGCCCAGGTGGGAGTGCAGTGGCTAGATCTCGGCTCACTGCAATGTCTGCTTCCCGGGGTCAAGCAATTCTCCTGCCTCAGCCTCCAGAGTAGCTGGGATTACAAGTACTTGCCACCATGCCTGGCTAATTTTTGTATTTTTAGTAGAGACAGGGATTCGCCATGTTGGCCAGGCTGGTCTTGAACTCCTGACCTCAAGTGATTCATCTGCCTTGGCCTCCCAAAGTACTGGGATTATGGGTGTGAGCCAACGCACCCGGACGGGAAGTGAAACTCTTTATGATGGTGCCCTGTGTGACACAGCTACAGCTCAACTTCCCCAAGCTGTTGGTAACCCAGACCTCTCTGGTGGGGGGCTGGTGGTGCGGGGAGGAACCAGGGGGAGGACCCATGTTCTTGGTTCCTTGAACTCCTGTGACTCACAAACTTTTGATCTCCCTGAGTGGTCCCACAGGAGCTTTGGAGGGATATGTCCTCCTCCATCCTACCATCTTGGGAAGGGCTTTTATGGAAGGACGTTTTCTCCTTTATCTTCCTTTTACTTGAGGTTTTATTCTTGAGGTGGGAGACTCTCTAGCCACAGTCCTGTTTATTTTGTGTCTTCTATACTCTGCAAGGCTGAGATGATCCTGGACCTTCATAAGTCTCAGTAACTGGGTTTCTGCATCATTGCAGCTCCTGTAAGCACAGTTGTGTGGCCCTCTGGTGTTATGGCTGTGGCTGCTGCCTGGGTCAGGACCAGTAGGTGCCCTGACTAAGGGAGTGAGTGTGTTACTACATGCACAGTATATGAATGAGATAGCTAGAATTGTTTCCCAATCGTCATGAGCACAACAGGTGGCCCCATTATCGACCATGGGAAGGCTCCCCATCCTGAACTGACCTTGGTCTCCTTCTCCATGCAGCTCCGTGTCCACTGGGCTTTTCTTGTCCTCTGTCACCAACATGGGTATGTTTATTGTGTCACAAGCTGGCTGATGCTGTGTACCTCTGTTAGCCTCTAAGGAGGTATATCAGGTCATCCCAGTAGGCAAACAGATCTTCTCTTGCATTTCTGAGGGTAGGGACACAGCTGCAGGTAATAAGAGCATCCAGCAGTGACTTCAAAAGCAGCCAATGTTATAGGTATAAATGGACAACCTTACCAGTTTCAAAGGAAGCATCTAGGTCATCCCCAGACCTCTGTAGACTTGTAGCCAATGTTGTTTCCATCATGTCTTGTCCTCTCTGCCAGCAGCCTGACATCAGCTATTGCTAGCCCATCGTCGCCATTTGCACACTGTTGTGCACATCGATCACTTCTTCTCTTTTCTGATCTAGATAAAGTACCTCCCAAACATTGGTGTGTCCTTGCATGTACTGTAGTCCCCACAGTCAGCTACCGCCATGTGGTACCCTTACAGATGTTGAATATGTCCCTTGCATGGCTGCTATGAGCCATGGAATATGATAATGTCAAGTCCCTTGGACTCCTTGAACTCCTCCATTCTGTCTTCCTGACTCCTCACAAGGCATCCAGTCCTCCGGCCATGAGGTGGCTGTTCATGCTAGCAGTATCCAACAGAGAGAAAGCCCATTAAGGAGAGGAGGAATGGGTTGAACACTAATCACTCTAGCTCAGCTGTATGAGGGAGCTGTAACAGTGGGACGGACATTAGGCTAAAAACCAAGCGACATGTTCAAGTTCTGTCTCATTTCCCAGGGTGTGTAGCTTGCAGGAGCTCAGAATTTCCAGAGCTCATGGTTATGGTGTTGTCAAATGCACAAAACGATCTCCATAATTCTTATCTGCTTTGGGACACTTGCTGATGAGTGATCCAGAATTAGCAGAGGTTGACCAGGTTGTCTTACATGGTGCCTTTCGTGCTGTGAATGTGGAAGCAGACTAGAAGCACATGGACTTTCCATGTGCTCTTCACACTAATGAAGATGCCAAAGTCTGCATAACAATGCACCTACAACTACTTTGGTTTATGGTAGCACTGAGGCCACCTCATCATGCTAAACAGTATTTTGGACCTCTGTAGGCTCGGGCACTTCTAGCCAGGTACTCTAGAAGCTGGAGCTTCCTGTGCAGTGACTAATGATTCCATTGCTGAGGGATAAGCACAGTTCAGTAGGCCAGAGCATCAGCACTGAGGCCATACACCAGGTTTATATTTTGGCTTTTTCACGTAGGAACCTGTGACTGGGACACATTGATCTCTGCACCACAATCTCTTTATCTGTGGAGTGGGGATATTGGGCAAACCTCCAGGTATGACTGAGATGAGTGTTGAAAGAATGAATGTATGTTAAATGGGCAGTGGTGATAGGTGTTTATTGTTTGTACGAAGTTGACACTGACAATTGTGCTGTGTAAGTGAGACATGTATGAGCAAACACACACACTCATCTCCACACGTGCACATATTCAGTTACTCTACTTAGACTCACATGCAGACGTCCCCTGACACTCAAGCACATAATCCCACACTGCCTGACGGGAACCCAGCTGCTTCCAGGGATGGCAGAACATGGCCATTTTTTTGTATCCAGAATGTGAGTTTCTTTCACTGCCCCTCAAATCCTCTTTCTCACCAAGAAGCTGGAATCAGGCTAGCTCTCCAGACTAAAGCCAGAAAAAAGGCTTGACTTTTCTCATTATCTAGATTTTTTTTTTCCTTAGCAGTTGAGCGATGCTAGAATACAGATCATTGACTGCTTTTGAGGCCACTGGCAATAACAGAAAACTTGTATCACATTCACTGTATCTGTGGCAGAAGGAAATGACTTTGGAAGGACACTCTGTGTAGAATATTATCTCAAGAGCAATCAGCTGTGGAGTAGGAGAATTGGAGGATTGCAGCACCGTGGAAGGCCAGAAGAGAGATGGAAGGAGGCAGGTACCAGTCATGTCAAATGTTATTGCAGGTAAAAGTAAAATAAAATGTGTACAGATCCTACAGCATTGTTGATCTATTGTGTTGAAAAGTACACATTAGGAAAATTGTGTGTTAGTGATCATAGTACACTGTGTTTTCTTTTTCTTTCTGCCTGTCTTTTTTTTTTTTTTTTTTTTTTGAAGGAGTTTCACTCTGTCACCCAGGCTGGAGTGCAATGGCATGATTTCGGCTCATTGCAACATCCACCTTCCAGGTTCAAGTGATTCTCCTGCTTCAGCCTCCCAAGTAGCTGGTATTACAGTTGCTTGCCACCAAGCCCAGCTAATTTTTGTATTTTTAGTAGAGACGGGGTTTTGCCATGTTAGCCAGGCTGGTCCTGAATTCCTGACCTCAAGTGATCCACCTGCCTCAGCCTCCCAAAGTGAGAGAGAGAGAGAGAGAGAGAGAGAGAGAGAGAGAGAGAGAGAGAATATAAGGAAATTTCCTCAATCTGATAAAGAGTATCCACTAAGATTCTTCTGCTACAATTAAGCTTAATTCTGAACGACTGAATGATTTCCCCACTAAGATCCGGAACAACACAAGGACACCCGGTCTTATTCAACATCATATCATCAACTTAGCCAGTGGAATAAAGTGAGAAGCAGAAAAGAAAAGGTATAGATTGGAAAGAAAGAAATAAAACCACCTTTAAATTCAGATGACATGACTAAAAATTCTGTAAAATCAATTTTAAAGCTATTAGAATGAATAAGTGAGTTTAACAAGGTTGTAGGAAACAAGGTCAGTATTTTAAAAATTAGTTATATGTCTACACACTGGCAATGAACAGCTGAAAACTGAAATTTGAAAAACATTACTATTTATAGTAGCTCAAAAACATCCCCAGTGCATGGCACAGAGAGGGACAACAGAGAATGCCTGATAAATATTTATTGACTTACTGACTGAGACTAGAGAGGGTCGTAAGGGCCGTGTTGAAGTTCTTGTAGATGATTATAACAAGTTTAGGCTTTTCTCTGAAAGCAATGGGAAGTCAATAACTGTTTTTAAATTGCCGAGTAAAATTGCATCACTTGCTATGATATTGAACATTGTTCTAAGTCCTACAAGCAAGGGCAACTGGGATAACTGTGAGAAGGGTGTTTCAGAATGATTTTATTTAACATAGATTACTATGTACTTGACTTTGTTCTAAGATTTTTATAAATGTTAAACTCGTGTACCATTCAGAACAACTCTAGAGGTAGATTCTGTTATTATCTGCACTTTGAAGAAGAGGAGACTGAGGGTGAGAGAGGACACATTTTGCAGGTCATGCAGCAGGAAGATATGAGGCTGAAAGGAGGAAGTGGCTGGATAGCATCAGCAAGACAGCATAGATCCAATGACCATCTCAGACTTTTCACCAAATTACTAGAGAGAAATCCTGAGGAGTCTGACCACCTGCTTTAAGTGGTTGGAGGAATGTCACATAAAGGCAGAGAGAAGGGTATCTGGCACATAGCTGGTATAGAATTAAAGGAAAAGTGAATATATAATTACCATAGTATACCATAGTATCACTATATTTACAGAAGGGACCAATTAACTCTTTTGCTTTATGGCTTCATAGGCACATATTGTGTGCATTAAATTCACCAATTTTCAGTGTTTTGAATTCTTTGAACTTTAGTAAATATATATAGTCATAAAATCCTCATGGCAAGCAGGTTTTAGAGACAAATATCCAAATTTTCTTTGCAGTCAATCCCCACCCCAACTCCAACCACAGGCCATCTGTCATTACAGTTGAGGCTTTCCTAGAATTTCGTGTGAATGAAATTATGAAGCCTGGAGTTTTCTTTCTGTCTGGCAAATTTTATGTAGCATGATGCTGGACATTTCATTCATGTTGCTGCAGGTATCAACAATTCAGTCGTTTTTACTGCCAAGTAGTATTCTATTACATGTACATATTACATTTTATTTTTCCATTTATAAGTTATTGGAAATTTAGATGATTCCCACTTTTAGGGCATTTTGAGTAACATGGTTATGGAAATTCATGGACAAAACTTCATGTATAAATATTTCACTTAAGTAGATAACTAGGAGTGGAATTGTTGGGTCATATGTAAGTGTATATTTAACTTTATAAGTAATGGTCAAACTCTTTTCGAAACTGGATGAGGATGAACTACGATCCTTCAGGATGAAATGAAGAAACACTGGATAGTAACTTGAAGCCATATGTAGAAATGAAGAACTCAGGTAAATGTAACTACATGAGGAAATACGAAGCCAGTATTACTGCATGTTCTAATCTGTAATACTTTCTTTTTTTAACTATCTGATTGAAAAGACAAATTCATAGAACAATAATTATAAGACTATGTTAATGGGCACACAATAATAAAGATGCATTTTGTGACAATAACAACATACAGTGGGGACAGAGCTGTATAGGAGCAGGGTTTTTATATGCTATTGAAGGTAAGATGGTTTCAATTCAAACTAACATGTTATAAATTTGGGATGTTAATATGGTAGCCAATAAGAAAACAATTAAAAATATATAGAAAATAAAGTTAGGGGAAAAGATTTACACTAAAAAAGTTAATCAAACACAAAAAAAATCAAAATTAGAGGCAATAAGGAATAAAAATAAAAATAAGACATAAAAAACCAAGTAGTACAATGCCAGATATAAGTCCTTACTTATAAGCAATAGCTTTAAATGTAAATGGATTAAAGTGACCAATTAGAGTACAGAGACTGACAGAATGGTTTAAAATATTATCTAACTATATGCTGTCTACAAGTCTACAAGTCTCACTTTAGATTGAAAGACATGAAAGCATTGAGAGTGAAAGGACAGAAAAAGATATTCCATGCAAATGGTAGCCAAAAGACAGCTGGAGTGGCTATACCAATGCTAGACAAAATGGACTTTATTTTTCTTCCCCCTGCCCCAACTTTCTTAAGGTATAATTTACAAATAAAAATTGTATATAGGTGTGGCTGGAAAGATGGCTGGGTAGAAACAGCTCCAGTCTGCAGCTCCCAGCAAGATCAAGGCAGAAGGCAGGTGATTTCTGCATTTCCAACTTAGGTACCTGGCTAATCTCATTGGGACTGGTTAAACAGTGCATGCAGCCCATAGAGGGCCAGCTGAAGCAGGGTGAGGCATGACCTTAACTGGGAAGTGCAAGGGGTCAGGGAACTCCCTCCCCTAGTGAAGGCAAGCCGTGAGGGACTGTGCCTTGAGAAATGGTGCACTCTGGTTCAGATACTATGCTTTTTCCACGGTCTTCACAACTTGCAGACCAGGAGATTCCCTTGGGTGCCAACACCACCAGGGCCCTGGGTTTCAAGCACAAAACTGGGCGGCTGTTTGGGCAGACACTGAGCAAGATGCAGGCGTTTTTTTTTGTTTTTTTTGTTTTTTTTTTTCGTGCCCCAGTGGTGCCTGGAATACTAGTGAGACAGAATCGTTCACTCTCCTGGAAAGGGGGCTGAAACCAGGGAGTCAAGTGGTCTAGCTCAGTGGATCCCACCTGCACAGAGCCAAGCAAGCTAAGATCTATTGGTTTGAAATTCTCACTGTCAGCACAGCAGTCTGAAGTCGACCTGGGATGCTTGAGCTTGGTGGGGGGGAGTAGGCAGTTTTCCCCTCACAGTGTAAACAAAGCCACCAGAAAGTTCAAACTGGGTGGAGCCCACTGCAGCTTGGCAGAGCTGCTGTAGCCAGACTTCGTCTCTAGATTTCTCCTCTCTGGGCACAGCATCTCTGAAAGACAGTCAGAAGCCCCAGTCAGGGCCTTATAGATAAAAGTTCCATCTCCCTGGGACAGAGCACCTGGGGGAAAGGAAAAGGGCGGATGTGGGCACAGCTTCAATAGACTTAAACTTTCCTGCCTGCTGGCTCTGAAGAGAGCAGCAGACCTCTTAGCACAGCGCTCTGCTAAGGGACAGATACCTCCCAGCAGGGGTCAATAGACACCACATACAGGAAAGCTCCAGGTGGCATCTGGCAGGTGCCCCTCTGGGATGAAGCTTCCAGAGGAAGGAACAGGCAGCAATCTTTGCTGTTCTGCAGCCACTGCTGGTGGTATCCAGGCAAACAGGGTCTGGAATGGACCTCCAGCAAACTCCAGCAGACCTGCAGCAGAGGGGCCTGACTGTTAGAAGGAAAACTAACAAACAGAAAGGAATGACATCAACATCAACAAAAAGGACATCCACACAAAAACCCCATCCAAAGGTCACCAACATCAAAGACAAAAGGTAGATAAATCCACAAAGGTGAGGAAGAGCTATCACAAAAAGGCTAAAAATTCCAAAAACCAGAGCACCTCTTCTCCTTCAAAGGATCACAACTCCTTGCCAGCAAGGGAACAAAACTGGACGGAGAATGAGTTTGATGAATTGACAGAAGTAGGCTTCAGAAGGTGGGTAATAAGAAACTACTCTGAGCTAAAGGAGCATGTTCTAACCCAATGCAAGGAAGCTAAGAACCTTGAAAAAGAGTTGCTAACTAGAATAACGAGTTTAGAGAAGAACATAAATAACCTGATGGAAAAACACAGCAAGAGAACTTTGTGAAGAATACACAAGTATCAACAGCTGAACTGATCAAGAGGAAGAAAGGATATCAGAGATTGAAGATCAACTTAATGAAATAAAGCATGAAGACAAGATTAGAGAAAAAAGAATGAAAAGGAATGAACGAAGCCTCCAAGAAATAGGGGACTATGTGGAAAGACAAAAACTGTGCTTGATTGGTGTACCTGAAAGTGACAGGGAGAATGGAACCAAGTTGGAAAACACTCTTCAAGATATTATCCAGGAGAACGTCCCCAACCTAGCAAGACAGGCCAACATTCAAATTCAGGAAATACAGAGAAAACCACAAAGATAGTCCTGGAGAAGAGCAACCCCAAGACAAATAATTGTCAGATTCACCAAGGTTGAAATGAAAGAAAAAATGTTGAGGGTAGCCAGAGAGAAAGGTCAGGTTACTCACAAACGGAAGCCCATCAGACTAACAGCAGATCTCTCTGCAGAAACCCTACAAGCCAGAAGAGAGTGGGGGCCAATATTCAACATTCTTAAAGAAAAGAATTTTCAACCCAGAATTTCGTATCCGGCCAAACTAAGCTTCATAAGCGAAGGAGAAATAAAATCCTTTACAGACAAGCAAACGCTGAGAGGTTTTGTCACCACCAACCCTGCCTTACAGTGCTTCCTGAAGGAAGCACTAAATATGGAATGGAAAAACCGGTACTAGCCACTGCAAAAACATACCAAATTGTAAAGTCCATCGACACTATGAAGAAACTGCAACAATTAACGGGCAAAATAACCAGCTAGTATCATAATAACAGGATCAAATTCACATATAACAATATTAACCTTAAATGTAAATGGGCTAAATGCCCCAATTAAAAAACACAGACTGGCAAATTGGATAAAGAGTCAAGACCCATCAGTGTGCTGTATTCAGGAGACCCATCTCATGTGCAAAGACACACATAGGTTCAAAATAAAGGGATGGAAGAATATTTACCAAGCAAATGGAAAGCAAAAAATGATAGGAGTTGCAATCCTAGTCTCTGATAAAACAGCCTTTAAGTCAACAGAGATCAAAAAAGACAAAGGAGGGCATTACATAATGGTAAAGGGATCAATGCAACAAGAAGAGCTAACTATCCTAAATATATATGCACCCAATACAGGAGCAACCACATTCACAAAGCAAATTCTTAGAGACCTACAAAGAGACTTGGACTCTCACGCAATAATAGTGGGAGACTTTAACACCACACTGCCAATATTAGACCACTGAGACAGAAAATTATCAAGGATATTTAGGGATTGAACTCAGCTCTGGAACAAGCAGACCTAATACACATCTACAGAACTCTCCACCCGAAATCAACAGAACATACATTCTTCTCAGCACTACGTCACACTTATTCTAAAACTGATCACATAATTGGAAGTAAAACACTCCTCAGCAAATGCAAAAGAATAAAAATCATAAAAAACAGTCTCTCAGACTGCAGTGCAATCAAATTAGAGCTCAGGATTAAGAAATTCACTCAAAACTGCACAAAACTGAAGAACCTGCTCCTGAATGACTACTGGGTAAATAACAAAATTAAAGTAGAAATAAATAAGTTTTTTGAAACCAATGAGAACAAAGACACATTGTACCAGAATCTCTGGGACATAGCTAAAGCAGTGTTTACAGGGAAATTTATAGCACTAAATGCCCACAGGAGAAAGCAGGAAGTATATAAAATCAACACCCTAACATCACAATTAAAGGAACTAGAGAAGCAAGAGCAAACAAATTCAAAAGCTAGCAGAAGACAAGAAATAACTAAGATCAGAGCAGAACTGAAGGAGAAAGAGACATGAAAAAATTCTTCAAAAAATTAGTGAATCCAGGAGCTGGTTTTTGAAAAGATTAACAAAATATACCACTAGCCAGACTAATAAAAAAGAGAGAAGAATCAAATAGACACAACGAAAATGAAAAGCAGAGATCACCACTGATCCCACAGAAATACAAACTACCATCAGAGAATACTATAGACACCTCTATGCAAATAGACTAGAAAATCTAGAAGAAGTGGATAAATTCCTGGACACATACACCCTCCTAAGACTAAATCAGGAAGAAGTCAAATCCCTGAATAGACCAGTAATAAGTTCTGAAATTGAGGCAGTAATTAATAGCCTACCAATCAAAAAAGCCCAGGACCAGACAGATTCAAGGCTGAATTCTACTAGAGGTACAAAGAGGAGCTGGTACCATTCCTTCTGAAACTATTCCAAACAATAGAAAAAGAAGGACTCCTCCCTAACTCATTTTATGAGGCCAACATCATCCTGATACCAAAACCTCGCAGAGACACAACAAAAAAAGAAAATCTCAGGCCAACATCCCTGCTGAACATCGATGTGAAAATACTCAATAAAATACTGGAAAACCAAATCCAGCGGCACATCAAAAAGCTTATCCACCATGATCAAGTCGGCTTCATCCCTGGGATTCAAGGCTGGTTCAATATAAGCAAATCGATAAACATAATACATCACATAAACAGAACTGATGACAAAAACCACATGATTATCTCAATAGGTGCAGAAAAGGCCTTTGATAAAATTCAACACCCCATTCATGCTCAAACTCTCAATAAACTAGGTATTGATGGAACATATCTCAAAATAATAAGAGCTATTTATGACAAACCCATAAACAATATCATACTGAAGGGCAAAAGTTGGAAGCATTCCCTTTAAAACCTTGCATAAGACAAGGATGCCCTCTATTAAGCATAGTATTGGAAGTTCTGGCCAGGGCAATCAGGCAAGAGAAAGTAATAAAGGGTATTCAAATAGGAAGAGAGGAAATCAAATTGTCTCTATTTGCAGAGGACATGTTTCCTTATTTAGAAAACCCCATTGTCTCAGGCCAAAATCTCCTCAAGCTGATAAGCAATTTCAGCAAAGGCTCAGAATACAAAATTAATGTGCAAAAATCACAAGCATTCCTGTACGCCAATAATAGACAAACAGAGAGCCAAATCATGAGTGAACTCCCATTTACAATTGCTACAAAGAGAATAAAATTCCTGGGAATCCAACTTACAAGGGATGTGAAGGACCTCTTCGAGGAGAACTACAAACCACTGCTCCACTGCTCAAGGAAATAAGAAAGGACACAAACAAATGGAAAAAACATTCCATGCTTAAGGATAGGAAGAATCAATATTGTGGAAATGGCCATACCAAAGTAATTTATAGATTCAATGCTGTCCCCATTGAGCTACTATTGACTTTCTTCACAGAATTAGAAACAACTACTTTAAATTTCATATGGAACCAGAAAAGAGTCTGCATAGCCAAGACAATCCTAAGCAAAAAGAACAAAGCTGGAGGCATCATGCTATCCAACTTCAAACTATACTACAAGGCTACAGTAACCAAAAAAGCATGGTACTGGTACCAAAACAGAGATATAGACGAATGGAACAGAACAGAGGCCTCAGAAATAACACCACACAACTACAACCATCTGATCTTTGACAAACCTGACAAAAACAAGCAACGGGGAAAGGATTCCCTATTTAATAAATGGTGTTGGAAAAACTGGCTAGCCATACGCAGAAAACTGAAATGGGACCCCTTCCTCATACCTTACACAAAATTTAACTCAAGATGGGTTAATGGCTTAAACATAAGACCTAAAACCATAAAAACCCTAGAAGAAAACCTAGGCAGTACCATTCAGGACATAGGCAAAGGCAAACACTTCATGACTAAAACACCAAAAGCAATGGCAACAAAAGCCAAAATTGACAAACGGGATCTAATTAAACTAAAGAGCTTCTGCATAGCAAAAGAGACTATCATCAGAGTGAACAGAAAACCTACAGAATGGGAGAACGTTTTTGCAATCTATCCATCTGACAAAGGGCTAATACCGATAATCTACAAAGAACTTAAAGAAATGTACAAGAAAAAAACAACCCCATCAAAAAGTGGGTGAAGGATATGAACAGACACTTCTCAAAAGAAGACATTTATGCAGCCAATAAACATGTGAAAAAAAGCTCATCATCACTGCTCATTAGAGAAATGCAAATTAAAACCACAATGAGATACCATGCCAGTTAGAATGGCAATCATTAAAAAGTCAAAAAATAACAGATGCTGGAGAGGATGTGGAGAAATATGAATGCTTTTACACTATTGGTGGGAGCATAAATTCATTCAACCATTGTGGAAGACAGTGTGGTGATTCCTCAAGGATCTAGAACCAGAAATACCATTTGACCCAGCAATCCCATTACTGGGTATATACCCAAAGGATTATAAATCATTCTACTATAAAGACACATGCATACGTATTCCAACACTGTTCACAATAGCTTGGAACCCACCCACACAATAGCTTGGAACCCACAAAAGACTTGGAACCCACCCAAATGCCCATCAGTGATAGACTGGATAAAGAAAATGTGGCACATATACACCATGGAGTACTATGCAACCATAAAAATGGCTGAGTTCATCCATAAAAAATGGATGAGTTCATGTCCTTTGCAGGGACATGGATGAAGCTGAAAACCATCATTCTCAGCAAACTAACACAGGAACAGAAAACCAAATATCACATGTTCTCACTCATAAGTGAGAGTTGAACAATGAGAACATATGGACACAGGGAGGGGAACATCACACACCAGGGCCTGTTGGGAGGTGGGGGGACAGGGTAGGGATAGCATTAGGAGAAATACCTAATATAGATGATGGGTTGATGGGTGCAACAAACCACCATGGCACTGTATACCTATGTAACAAACCTGTACATTCTGCACATGTATCCCAGAACTTAAAGTAAAATTTAAAAAAATTATATATACATATTAATAGTATATGGCATACTGTTTTGATATATGAATTATAAATACATTAAATATATACATTACATATATGTGTGTGTATATATACACACACATATATAACTCATCCACATATATATACACACACACACACACACACACACCCCCCCACACACCCCTTGTGAAATTATTAAATCAAGCAGGTTGGCATATCCATCACCTTACATACATATCATTATTTTGGTGTGGTGAGAACATTTAAAATCTATTCTCTTAGCAATTTTCAAGTATATAATACATTATTATTAGCAACAGTATAACCTTGCTGTACAATAGATTTCCGGAACTTATTCATCTTGTCTAACTGAAGCTTTGTACCCTTTGACCAACATCTCCCCTTCTCTCCCCTGCCTGCCCCCTGACCCTCACAACCACCGTTCTACTCTCTGCTTCTGTAAGTTCAGTTATTTTAGTGAATATTAAGCCCCAGGACATTACTGCACACGACTGTAGACTTTACAAACACTATACACTTAGGCTGGCTACACTAAATTTATCAGAAGCTTTTTTTCAATTACAAACTTAGCTTACTGTAACTTTTTTATTGTGTGAACTTTTAATTTTTAATTTTTTTAACTTTTGATTCTTTTGTAATAATACTTAGCTTAAAACACAAGCACATTGTATAGCTGTACAAAAATATTTTCTTTTTTATATCCTTATTCTGTAAGCTTTTTTCCATTTAAATTTTATTTTTAACTTTCAAATTTTTTTCGTTGAAAACTAAGACTCAAACACACACACATTAGCCTAGGCTTAGAGAGGGTCAGGGTAATCAATATCACTGTCTCCCAGCTCTACATCTTGTGCCACTGGAAGGTCTTCAAGGGCAATAACATGCATGGAGCTGTCATCTCCTGTGATGATGATGCTTGCTTCTGGAATACCTCCTGAAGGACCTGCCTGAGGATTTTTTACAATTAATTTTAAAACATAAGTAGAAGTAAACCCCAAATAACAATAAATAGTATAGTAAATACATAAACCAGTAATGCAGTAATTTATTATTGAGCATTATGTACAGTACATAATTGCATGAGCTAGACTTTTGCTATGATGGACAGAATAGTACGTTTGTTAACATCAGCATCACCAGAAACATGTGAGTAATGCATTGCACTACAATATTAAGACAGCTATGATGTCACTAGGTGATACAAAATTTTCAGCTCCACTAAAATCTTGTGCATCCGCTGTCATACATAACAGTCCGTCATTGGGCAAAATGTCATAATGTGTCAAATGACTGTGCATCACATTGTCTGTATTCATTCATCCATTAGTGGACACTTTGGTTGATTCTATCTCTCAGCTAGTGTGAATAATGTTGTATTGAACATGGGCATTCAGATATCTCTTTGAAATACTGATTTTATCTTCTTTGGCTATATGCCCAGTAATGGGATTGCTGGATCATGTGATGGTTTTATTTTCAATTTTTTGGGGAAACTTCACATTATTTTCCATAATGGCTGTATTAATTTACATTCCCACCAACAGTGTGCATGGGTTCCCTTTTGCCCACATCCTCGCCAACACTATGTTTCATCTTTTTGATAATGGTCATTTTAATGAGTGTGAGATGATACTGTTGTTTAATTTGCATTTCCCTAGTGACTTGTGATGTTGGGCATTTTTCCATATACCTGTTGATCATTTGTATTAGACAAAACATACTTTAAAGCAAAACTCTTACAATAGAAATAAAGGACATTATATATTAATAAAAGGGCCAATTCATCAATGAGATATAACAATTATAAATATATACACACCAAATAAAGGAGTCCCAAAACATGAGGCAAACAGTGAACAAACTGAAGTAAGAAATTGACAGTTCTACAATAACAGTTGCTGATTTCAATATTCTACCTTCAGTAATGGGTAGAACAGCCAGACAGAAGGTCAATAAGGAAATAGAGGACTCGAACAACATTAAAAACCAGCTAGACCTAACAGACCTCTCTAGAACGTGCCACCCAACAACTTCAGAATACACATTTTTTCCAGTGCACATGGAATATTTTCCAGAATGAGGCATGTTAGGCTACAAAAGAAGTTTCAACAAATTAATAAAGATCAAAATTATATGAATTATATTCTCCAAACACAATGAAAGGAGGTAGAAATCGATACCAGAAGCAAAACTGGTTAATTAAAAAAGCATGCAGACAGTAAACAACACACTCTTAAACCAACGATGGGTCAAAGAAAGAAATTACAGGGGAATAAGTCATTCTGGGAACGAATGAAAACGAAAACATAAAATACCAAAAGATATGGAAAGCTTATGGAACGACTGTGAGTATGCTCCACAGAGGGAGTATAGGTGTCATGAGCATGCAGGATGGGAGAGAAAGTGTGTATGCATTTCCATAGACGCTGTGCGTGACTCCACATTTCTCTGTTGAGAGAATGCACTAGAATACATGTGTCTCAGTAGGTGGGGAAAAGGGCCAAGAGAAGGGCGTCCGCAGGCTCATTTGTGATAAAAGAGTGTGTGTATGTTGGCCGCGGGGCAGAGCATGGATGAGAGAGACTGAGATGAGGTATGAGAGTGTGTGTGAGAGAGACTGGAGGAGAGACTGTAAAAGTGTATACAAGAGCCTGTGACAAAGGGTGTGTGTGTGTGTGTGTGTGTGTGTGAAAAAGAGTGGGTGTGTCTCTTTAAGGGAGAAAAGGCTAGAGACAAAGGAAATGTGTTTTTGAGAAAGTGAATTCCTTTATTTAATAGTTGTGTGTGTCACAGAGAAAGAGGTCTCCCATGGGAAGGGTCCCAGCCATGTCCCATCAAATCTAAACTGCTCTTGCCCTGTCCCCAAACCTCAGCCCCCAGGGCTCCATCTGGCCCCATCCACATATCTGGCTGTACCACAGACCTCAAAGTTAGGAAAAGGTCTTTTCAGCTTCCTTCAATCCCTAGCTCCCTAGAGCTATGCTGCACCATTTGGTAAGAACTAGTGGCATGTAGTTTCTTAAATTAAAATGAATTAGGATTACAAATTCAGTTCTTAATTATGCTAAGAGAACTAGGACAGATGCAGAAAGAAAAAAAATATTGCATGATCTCACATGTGAAATCTAAACCTACAAAAGTCAGTTATACAGAAATAGAGAATAAAACAGTGCTGACAGGGCAGGAGGTGGGGAGAGGGAATGGGGAGATGTAGGTCAGAGGATACAAAGCAGCAGCTATGGATGATGAACAAGTCTAGAGATCTAATGCACAGCAAGAGCACTACAGGGAATACAAGACCAACAAGTCTAGAGATCTAACGCACAACAGGAGTACTAGAGGGAATATGGCTGCACTGCATTTGAGATGCCTGCTAAATCTTAGCTGCTCTTGCCACAACACCCCACCCCACCAATGAAAAGGTGGTAACTGTAAGATGACAGATACTTTAACTTGATTCACTATAGTAACTATTTCACTATATGTATCCCATAACATAATTTAAATACACACGATAGCATTTATTTAAAAAACTTCAGCTCCTCCTCTGCACTATCCACATTTCAAGTGCTGAACCGAGATGTGTAACTAGTTACAACAATTTGTGTGGCACAGAGAATGTGTTTCCATATTTCTCAACATTAGATTGGATACCATGTCAGAGACCTTTACTTCTCTGTAAAAAAAAAAAAAAAAAAAAAAATTAAAATTAAAATCCCTGACGCTCTCCACCCCACCCCATATATACTCCACTTCAGCAGAAGAGCTCCAGAGACCTTCAGCATCAGAGCCAGGGCTGGAATACTGTTGGCTGGGGGGATTTTCTGACTTTAGCTCCTCTGGACAAAGATGCTCAATTCATAAACACACACACACACACACACACGCATGCACCCCTCCCGTCCATTCCAGACATGGTCCAGAGCTGTCCACGCAGAGTCTGATGACGCAAAGCTCAGGAGATGTTTTCTATTAAAACAGCGAATGAAAGAAAGAATGGAAAAAATAGGGTAATTACACGTACGAATGCATTCACCTTGAAATCATCATCCATTTGTGGTGGGGTGATTGATTGCCAGTGAGGTAGGCATCTTGGGGCCCCATCTTTTAACGTGTAATAGGGAAAACATGCCATTACTTGCCAGATCCTATTGAGAGCAACTGTGGTCAGAACCCTCCAGAAAGAGGAAGAGGAGATGCAGGGTCCTTGGTGCAGTAACATGCTTCTTAGGTACTAAGAGAAAAGAAAGAAGCAGCTGAGGAAATGGTACGGTTTCTAGGCCCTTACTGACGTGGTGACTGTTCTCTGGCTACTTACCTTGTCTCTTTCTGTTTCAATCACCTCTTAAAGGCCCCACCTCTCAACACTGCCACACTGGAGATCGAGGCCAGCACGTGAAATGTGGGGGACACATCCATACAATCAGGACACAGTGTTCATTTCAGCGACAAGTATGCAAAATAAACATAGTAATTTCAGTTTTTGTTTGAAAGATAAAGAATGATCTCTTTTTCTTCCTTTTGCTTTCGCAGAGGAAGGCATTGCAACAAAAAAGAAGCCTTAAAAGAAAATCCATGGCTGGGTGTAGTAGCTCACGCCTGTAATCCTGCTGTAAAGCAGATCACGAGATCAGGAGATCAAGACCATCCTGGCCAACATGGTGAAACCCCGTCTCTACTAAAAATACAAAAATTAGCTGGTTGTGGTGGCACGTGCCTGTAGTCCTAGCTGCTTGAGAGGCTAAGGCAGAAGAAGTGCTTGAACCCGGGAGGCGGAGGCTGCAGTGAGCTGAGATCGCGCCACTGCACTCCAGCCTGGGCGACAGAGCGAGACTCTGTCTCAAGAAAAAAAAAAAAAAAATCCATTACAAAGGGAGGAATAAAACTAAAGTGTCACCTACACTTAAAGCAGTGAGAAAACTGCTGCATGAAACAAGACAAAACAACAAAAAACCTTAACAAAATTAGAGTAAAATCTTCAAGATGCAAGATGCTTTCATGTCCTGGGCCATGGGGTCTTCCCACATGGCCTTAAGTACTTTTGGAAGAGTGATCTCTAAAAACTGAATAAAAACAAGAAGAAGTGGTCATTAGGAAACAAAGGCAGCAGTGCAGTTTCTCAGTAGGGGGCACCTTGGAAACCCACGGGGAGTGTGTGCTTGTCACAGGGATTGGGGCCACTGTTGGCATTGAGATGCTGTAGGTGGCAGGCACAAGAAGTCCTGAAAAGTGTGAGGAGTTCCAGGGATCAGCAAATTTCTTCTTCTTCTTCTTCTTTTTATTTTCTTTTTTTAAAATTTGAGACAGGGTCTCACTCTTTTGCCCAGGCCAGAGTGCAGTGGTGCAAACACAGCTCACTGTAGCCTCAACTGCCAGGGCTCCAGTGATCCTCCCGAGTAGCTGGGACCACAGACGCCTGGCTACTTTCAAAAATTTTTTGTAGTGACAAGGTTTTGTCATGTTGCCCAGGCTGGCCTCAAACTCCTGGGCTCAAGTGATCCTCCCACCTCGGTCTCCCAAAGTGCTGGGATTCCAGGCGTGAGCCCCCAGACAGTAAATATTTTATGCTTGTGGACGGTATTGTAAGTTCTCTGTCACAACCATCTTAATGTTGTCACTGTGGCGTAGGACAGCCCTAAGAAACACACCAACAAAACTTCATTTACCAAAACGGGCAGCCTATCAATGAGTCGTATTTGCAGACCCCTGAGTTCGGGCATTCTGTGATGCTCTGAGTCGGCTCCGCTTCAGCGTGGTAAGAGGCACGCGACAAAAACTGGCACGAAAGGAGCTGTTGGAACCAAGGGGCAGGAAACGACTGCCCTAGAGGATCAGCTAGAAGATGGACGGGCATTCTGGGAAGAGAGCAGACAAATTCTGGAGGAAATAAAGGATTTTCGTTTTAAGGGGATGAGAGGCAAGGGAAGAAGCTGAGAGGGTCTGTGGGTCTGAAATGTGGTCTCTAGGTGGGAAAATGTGTGAGATAAAATGCAAGACTGAAAGCAGGAGGCGAGGGTCCGCTGCACCAATGTGCACAGTTGCACAGGCCGCGGGGGCATCTGTGGCTGTGGGTGGAGAGAAAATGCTGGCGCACACATCTGAGAGGGGAGGTATGGGTGGGAGTGGGAGGGTATGTAAGACAGCGTGGGTGGCAGGTGAGGTGCTCATATGTGCAACTGTGCGTTCTGCGAGTGAGAAGGTCTCGGACAGAGGAACTGCGTTCAGTGCTCAGGGGCGAGAGTCCCCACGCAAGAGCCTGGGGTGCCAACCAGAAACACCCACACCCAGGCAGGGCCCTGCGACCTCTGGCGCCATCTGCTGGTTGACAGACGCCACTACCTGAGAAAGGTCCCTTCAGTCCCCTCATTGATCAGCTGTAGACCCTAAACGGAGCCACTACCCAGGAGCCCCTCCCGCCAACCCACGTCAGCAGAAAAGCCCTGTGGGCGGGCGTGTATCCACTTCTGCTCCTCTGGACAAAGATGCCCAGGTCGGAAACACACACCTGACCCTCCCACCATTCCGATACAGCCCCACCTGCACAGCTCAGAGCACCACCATTGACCCTCTCTGCGGCCCTCGGGACATATTTGCTATTGAAAAGAACAAAATAAAGTATATTTATCAGGATTAAATAAGCAAGTAATTAATGAAGGAATTCATTCATTTAACATTCAGTTATGGAGGGCTCACTGCAAACCAGGTTCTCAGTATTTTGAGGGCCTAGGAGGAGGAAACTCTCTTTAAATGTCAGCTTTTACTGAGAAATATTGCGGATAGAATATGTTGGAAAAAAAAGAAATGTAGAGATTCTGGGTTTGGTGTTACTGTGTTTATCTGATACTGTAAAGAAAGAAAGATGCAGAAGAAATAGAGTTTTATTTCAGACCCTACGCATGTGGTGTGCTGCTGTTCTAGGTGGTTTACTTAGATTGTCTCCATTTTGATGAATGAGGAAATTGAGGAGAGAACTAACACCCTCTGTTTTTTTTTGTTGTTGTTTGTTTTTTGTTTTTGTTTTTTGGATGGAGTCTCGCTCTATCGCCCAGGCTGGAGTGCAGTGGCACAATGTTGGCTCACTGCAGTCCCCACCTCCCAGGTTCAAGCAATTCTCCTGTCTCAGCCTCCTAAGTAGTTGGGACTACAGGTGTGCGCCGCCATGCCTGGCTAATTTTTTGGTTTTTTTAGTAGAGATGCCTGTAATCCCAGCTTCTTGGGAGGCTGAGGCATGAGAATTGCTTGAACTGGGAGACAGAGGTTACAGTGAGCTGAGATGGTGCCACTGCACTCCAGCATCTGGGTGATACAGCGAGACTTTGTTTTAAAAAAAAAAAAAAAGTTATTTAAAAGTTGAAAATGAAGCTGTGCTTCTAAAAATTAAGTGGGCATTAATCACTTAAATTAAAATTAACCTAGTAGCCTCTTCCATGATATCTGTAGATTCATTATTCCTTTTGCTCAAGATCTCAGTCTCTCCGAGTCATCTGATCCCCGAGGAATCATATTTAAAGAGGACCAGAACTAGGCCTCCCTTTAAAAAAGTATGTAGAAAGAGAAAAGTTATTTAATCCATGATAAAATGTGAGATGGGAAAAATAGCAAGATGACATTAGAACAATTTGAATTTTGAAAGAAAACTACAAATATCTCAGTAGGGGATTTTTATACATAGAAGGGGATTAAAAGGAAAAGACTCAAGGCTGGTTCAAGGGAAAGAAAGGTACCATTTACTTCAATGTGAATGATTCTACTTGAAAACATAAGCAGCAGAGAAAACGTTCCCTGTTCTTCGACTCTGGCTTGTATCCTAACACTATGAAGTGCCTAATACCCAGATTTCAATGGTAATTTTTCACAATTTAAATTATTCCTGTGATTTATCAAACATTTTTAGAATAAAATTTGAACAAATGGAAGTAAATAAAAACTCCCTAAAATAGTCTGATGTATATGAATTTATAGAACTTTGTAAAATTGCAAATGCAATCACACTGATAATCTATTTTAGGATTCTAAGCAAAGCTTGATGTGTATAATATATATCGGCAAAACCATTGCTACTAACAAACGCTGGAAAAATCCCTAAAATAGGCTTGTGATATTAGTAGGTTGGGTCTAACCTAAAGTGACGGCAATTTAATCTTATCTTCTTTTTCAAGGTAAATATTATCAGGATGAAGGGTTTTACTAAGAATATTGTGGACTGCAGATTTATCACCAATAAAAACCTCATTCCCTGCTATAATTAAATAAACACCTGATTAGGTTAAAGGGGGTGGCAGGGTGTGACCATGGAGGATTAGAGGGAGTGTCAGGGTGTCATCATGGAGGGTGGGGCAATCTTGCCAATAAAAGGCCCTCCTATGCCGCTTCCCCACCATACCTGAGCTCCTGGTGGAAGACGATGGAGTACAAAGGAGCTTTCAGCAGAAGAGGTGAGTCCACACCTGTGTGCTTTGTTTTTCCTTCTCAGATGTCTAGAATTGGGGTTATAACATAGGGGGATGAATGAAAGAAGTTAGTAATTAATGCATTCAACAAAGGCTGTCTGAGTGCTGCCTCGGAGTTGAAATCAGTCACCCTGGATCCCCTCACTCTAGAAGTGGTGGCAGTCAGTTTGGTATTCAGTCCCAAGGCTGCAGGAAGGATGCAGTTCTTATTCTCATTAATGAATCTCTTGCTTGGGCTCCCCTCGGAGGAGACGAAATGACCCAAGCTCGCTGCTCCTCACATGGGTGCTGCTGGCACAGCCTCAACTGCTGCAGGCTCATCTGCTGGCACAGCTGCTGGGTCACCAGGAGAATCGACTCTTCCTCCACCTCAGCTCAGAGCACAGGGACGATTTGGGACGTGTCTTTCCCAATAGAACTTCAAATCTCTGAAGACAAGGGCATGTGCTGGAGTGTTGGTACTCACGGCCTTGATCTAGGGACTACAAAGCTGGAACACAGTAACTCTATGCATGGAAAGTTGTCACTTGTTACACACTAAGAGGCTGTCAATTCATGAAAATTCACTTCCATGTGTATTTTTGTTTTCCCTGACAGTGACCACGGATGAACTCTTAAAAGAAGCAACCAGATGTCCCATCTGCACAGCTTACTTAGAAAAGCCAATGTCCTTGGAGTGTGAATGCGTCTTCTGCCTCAGCTGCACCAATTCACTGCAGAAAGAGCCCCAAGGGGAAGGTGTCTTGTGTCCCTTCTGCCTGGTGGCTTCTCAGAAAAACAACATCAGGCTCAATCGGCAGCTGGGGAGTCTGGTTTCCCACATTAAGGAACTGGAGCCCAAGCTGAAAAAGATTCTGAAGATGAACCCAAGAATGCGGAAGTGCCAAGGTAAGGAGTCTGTATTCCCTGCCCCTTCCCACTACCAAAAGAGGAAAAAGTACTGTTGCAATTGGCTCTCCGTACCGTATGGGAATTAGCTGATGTCTGGCACCTGAAACTGAAATGTTCCTCTGGCATCAGTGATTCTCAGCCCTGACAACACGTAGAAACACCTGGTTTTATTTTTTGCTCTCCAACAAAAAATACCCGTGTCTATGTCATGGCTTAGACAAGGGATTCTCAAAACTTAAAAGAAATGTGTACACATTTATGAGATACACGTGCAATTTGGTTACATTTCCACTGATACTGTAAGAGATCCCTTTTCTTCACATCCTCACTGGCATTTGTTTTATTTTGTGCTTTTGATAATAGCCACTTTAACCAGGTGAAATGATATCTTATTGTGGTTTTTATTTGCATTTATCTGAGTGTTGTTGAGAATTTTTTAATACTCCTATTGGACATTCATATGCCTTCTCTCAAGAGATGTCTTGAAATTCTTTGCCCGCTTTTTTTTTGTTTTTGTTTTTGTTTTTGAGACGGAGTCTCGCTCTGTCGCCCAGGCTGGAGTGCAGGGGCCGGATCTCAGCTCACTGCAAGCTCCGCCTCCCGGGTTTACGCCATTCTCCTGCCTCAGCCTCCGGAGTAGCTGGGACTACAGGCGCCCGCCACCTCGCCCGGCTAGTTTTTTGTATTTTGTAGTAGAGACCGGGTTTCACCGTGTTAGCCAGGCTGGTCTGGATCTCCTGACCTCGTGATCCGCCCGTCTCGGCCTCCCAAAGTGCTGGGATTACAGGCTTGAGCCACCGCGCCCGGCCCTCTTTGCCCGCTTTTTTATGAGAATGTTTGATTTTCTGCTGCTGTTTGAGTCTGTTGTATATTATTCATATTAATTTTGTCAGATGAATAGTTTACAAATCTTTCGTCTCATTCTACAGGTCTTTTGAAATAACCCCATTTGACCAAAAAAAAAAAAAAAAAAAAAAAAAAAAGAATATTTTAAAAAACCCAGAAAGCCTATGTGACTACATATTCAAATTTTGGGAGTTCCAGGGACAGGCAAAGGCATAGAAACCTATTTAACAAAATAATAGCTGATACCTTATTTTAATGTACAAAATCTACATTGGTGGTCACATCTGTCTTTAGGCTTGAAGGATAACAGGTTCTGTAGATTTACTTTTTCCAGAATGGTCTAGACAATAAATTTTCCTAGACCAGATCCCACCCCTTCCTTTCTTCCTCTTCCATTAAAGTTGGTGACTTCACTTTTCAACTACGTACGCAATGCTGTAAAGTGCTCATTCTAATAACTTTTAAATACCTTTATCTCATCTCTTAAATTTAAGCCCATTAACACTGTCTTGCTTAAGGCCCCAACTCCCCCATAGGATGAAAAGCATCCTTGCGTCTAGGTCCTTATCTTCCTTTTGGCCTTAGATTCTCCTAACATCCAGGCATGGGACCTCTGTCATCCATTATCAGCTGCAGAGATATCCCATCTCCTGTCAAAACCGTGAACAAAAGTCACTGGTTACAAATATGGAGAACAAAAGCCTGGATTCATGCCCTAGACACTATTTAAATTGGACTAATAAAATGTGAAAAAAGAAACATATCATTTAATATAGCAAACTTGCATTGTCTTTATTATCACTCATTTTTCACTCATCAGTATAGTAGAAAGAGGGTTGTGGTGTCTGTCTTGAGGTCTCCAAGCAGAAGAAATACATGACATAAACACACACACAGCGTAATGTAGAATAAGAACTTCTACTATAAGTAAGAGCCAGGTATTACAACGAGTATATCTGTGAGAATTTCAACTACTCAGGGAAGTTGCCTCGAGAAAAGTTCTGACTTCAGGAAAAAAAGCAGAATGGCAGAAGCCAAAGTCGATGAGATATTTGGGACTTGGCAGTAGAGGAGTGAAATGGGCTTGGCTTCTGTGCATTTGCTCAGCTGCTTGTTTTTCTTTTCACAGTGGAGGTGACCTTGGATGTTGACACAGCTCACAACCTCCTCCTCATTTCTGAAGACCTCAGGAGCGTCCGATGTGGGAGGATCCATCAGAATCGGCCAAACAGTGCTGAGAGATTCAACTTGGCGGGTGCTGTCCTGGGCTCCCCTGGTTTCACCTCTGGCCGCCACTACTGGGAGGTGGACCTAGGAACAAGCACAGAATGGAATCTGGGAGTCTGCAGAGAATCTGCCAGCCGCAAAGGGAACATCCAAATGACCACAGAGCATGGATTCTGGATTGTGAGTTTGAGGGCTGAGGGCTTCCACTTTGCTAACACAAGCCCTCCAACACCCCTCTGGGTGAACCCCAATTTACAGCGAATGGGGATTTTTATGGATAGAGGCATGGGAGACATCTCCTTTTACCACCTTGGAGATGGATCCCACATCTATACATTCACGAAAGTTTTTCCTGAGGAGCCACTGCGCCCATATTTTGCTCCTTCCACCCTCCCAGATCAGGGTGTCCTGAGTGTCTGTCCTGTGATAAACCCAGGCACTGCCCATCCTCTAGTCCATCCTGGGGAGGGCAAATAAACCCCCACTGCATAGAAACAGGTTCGGGAAATTAAATTATTTGGTGGGTAGACCTAGGAAGTTTCTGTTGGGTATATATATTTTACAAAATCATGGCACAAAAATATAGACCATTCCATGATGTAGTTAACTTCATAGATTCATTAGGATAAAAGCTGAGTTTTAAATATTGATTATTGTCACCATCAAACGTGTGAGTTTTGTGTTTATATTTTGTTTCCTAATGATATGTATTGTATTCTTAAATTCCAAATGCTTTACCTTTTATTTCTGTAAGTTCAGCTTGATGTATTACGGAGTTTATAAGTTAAATAAATATTTGGCTGTAACCAAATGGATTATGTGAGTTTCTAAATAATAAGGGTGCAATACTTTTTATTCCTAGAGCAATGTGTGTGGGGGTGGGGTGGGGGGGTGGGTAGGGGTGTGTGTGTGTGTGTGTGTGTGTGTGTATTTGAACAAGACAAATGTGGATAAATACCTGTGTCCTATCCAGCACTGAATGACTTTCCACCGCCACAGCTCCGTGGAGCTAACATTGTCTTGGACGTGAGCTTGTCTACATTAACAATGGTGAATTCCCCCACTGTAGAATGTACTGTTTTGTCTCCAGTGCACTCCTGGTAATACCTGACTCTCTCAGCCGATCCTTCCTCCTTCCATTTCCCCTGTGGGGTCCTCCGTGCTGTGCTCCTCTGGCTGGCACAGCTCTGGTCACTGTGGAGATGCGTGCTGGGGGCCAGGCAGTCATGCTCTTATCACAAGTCAGTTCCCTGCAGGAGGGATCTACTGAAACTAGTGCTGGTTTTTTCAAGTGTTCTTTGCATATTAAATCATTGGCAACTTTTACATACTTTTAAATTTTTTTTTAAGAGCCTTATTCTGTCACCCAGGCTGGAGTGCAGTGGTGTGATCTCAGCTAACTGCAGCCTTGACCTCCCCAGGTGCAGGCGATCCTCCTACCTCAGCCTCCCTGTAGCCCCAGCTGGCACTACAGGTGTGCACCACCATGCCCGGCTAATTTCTCCTCCCCCTTTTTTTTTTAAAAATAGAAACGGGGTTTCACCGTGTTCCCCACACTGGTCTCAAACTCCTGGGTTCAAGCAATCTGCCCACCTTGGCCTCCCCAAATGTTGGGATTACAGATGTGAGCCACTGCTCCCGGCCTTGTATCCCATTTTTAAGAATCGTTGAAGACGGTCAAGGGTCTGGCTTGTCAGCGTTGTGAGCTGATTCAGAAAAGGCCCTGCCTCCCCGCCACGTGAATGTGCTGGGGATATATGCAATATACCTTGATTGAAAAGTACACTTGCAGCAAAGTCAGGAAGATTCCAGGATACATATACCTATCCTGACCGGCATAGGTAAGTTTCCCAGACTCTGAATTCATGTGGTTTCAGAGAAACTAGTGGAGGAAAAGGTAGGAGCAGGAGGAAAAGGAAGAAGCCAAGAAAAAGTGAAATTTTAGGTAAAAACCCAAGTTTTTAAAATAAAATAAATAAATAAATAAATAAATAAATTAATTAATTTTTAGAGACAGGGTCTCACTATGTTGCCCAGGCTGGGCTGGAACTCCTAGTGTCAAGCTATTCTCCCACCTCAGCCTCCCCAGTAGTTGGGGTTAAAAGTGCCAGCTACCACATCCTGCCTCAAATATTCTTTAATTTCTTTTGAGACTTCTTTGACCCATGTGTCACTAAATCTCTAAACATTTTCAGAGAAGAGTGTCGTTTAATATTTTTGAAATTTTCTGTCTTTCTGCTATAGACGGCTATTCTGATCTATTGTGAACGGAAAGCATCCTTTGTATGATTTATATTCTTTTCTTGTGTTTTATGGCCCAGAATATGGTCTATATTGAATATTCCTTGAGGGCAGACCAGGCACCGGGCCTCAATCTCGGGTGCCATCTGCTGGTTGTTAGAAAAAACTGCCCGAGAAAGGCTCCCTCAAATCCCCTCATTGCTGGGTCCCCCACATGGTAAACTGAATGAACACCAAGGAGCTCCTCTTGCTCCATGCACTCCAGCAGAAAAGCCCTGCGGGTGGGCATTTGTCAGCTTCTCCTCTGGACAAAGATGCCCAGGTCAGAAACACATCCCTGAGACCCTCCCAGCATCTAGATAGCAGCCCAGGCTGTGACATCTCACCCTCAGGCCAGATCCAAGCAGTGAAATATATAATCTAATCTCTTCCCCAACCCACCCCCTTGAGTCCCGATTTTCCTTCTCCCTTTCTCAACTCTTCCACCCCTGAATGATCTAAAACCATAAGGAAATCTTTTTTGAATATATATATATATATAAAAATAAAGAGGGCCATCTCATTTCATGTAGGTTGTAATATAAGGAAAATAGTAAGATTGTAAAAATATATTTTACTTTTGATATGGTTATTAACAAAGAGAAATGAAAAAGTAACGCCAGGAACTTGAATAGCCCACTGATTATCTGGGAACATTATTTCTGTTTGTTTTTAAATCAAACTTCTAAACACAGATCTTAATCCCAGCACTTTGGGAGGCCAAGGCGGGTGGATCACAAGGTCAGGAGTTCAAGACCAGCCTGGCCAAAATGGTGAAACCCCGTCTCTACTAAAAATACAAAAATTAGCCAGGTGTGGTGCCGGGTGCCTGTAGTCCCAGCTACTTAGGAGGCTGAGGGAGGAGAATCGCTTGAACCTGGGAGGTGGAGGTTTCAGTGAGCCAAGATCGCGCCATTGCACTCCAGCCTGGGTGACAGAGTGAGACTCCGTCTCAAAAAAAAAAAAAAAAAAAAAAAAAAAAAAAGCATGAAGAAAAAGCCCATTTGAAGAAATCATTATGGTCTAATGAGGGTGATTTTAGGAAAGACTTATGATTAGGTTGAATTAATTTCCTTGATCTAAAATAAATATGAAGGCTGGGCATGGTGGCTCATGCCTGTAATCCCAGTACTTTGGGAGGTCCAGGTGAGAGGATCACTTGAGGTCAGGAGTTGGAGACCAGTTTGGGCAGTATAGTGAGACCTCTGTCTCTAATTAACTAATTAATTAATTAATTAATTAATTATGAGGTGGTTTTACTTTGTGAGTAAAAAGTACTGAAAACTAGCTCCATTCATTGCATAAGGACTAATAGTGGTGCCAAATATTTGGCTTTGAAAGTTTTCTGGTCGAATTCTAAATTTTGTCATATGCAAACATGATATTCAAAAGCTAATCCAGAAGAAGGGGTATGTCTATATTAATCAAAATACAACCACTTGCAGGATAAATTGCTGTCCTTTGCACGTGGTGCTTCTCTATATCTCCATATCTTCAGTAAAAAACTCATTGATTCCAGATTTAAATCAATATCTGACTGAGTGGGTAAAGTGGGAGAGAGGACTTTCTATGTAAAAGCCCCGTATAGGTGGGTCCCATTCCATATCTCAGCTCCCTTCAGAAGCAGCTGGAGCAAGAGAAGCATCTTGTGGAAGTGAGTTCAATGTTATTCCTTTCTCACTTCTCAGCTTTCTACAAAAGGCAAATATAAGACAGCAACATCCAGGGAATGAAGTAATTAATGCTGCAAGTATGGTCTGAGGCCAACTCCATGCCAGCACAGTGGGAACACTTAGGGACACGGGATCCCCTGCCCAGTAGCTGAAGGCAGGACTAGATTCTCAATACACAGGCTGGGGTGTCTGACAGATTATTTCAATCAAATCATAGCTTGGGCTACTCTAGGAGATGATAACTTGAGCTTCCCTCATTGACTTAACCCTTCAGCTGCTGCTGTGGGTCTGTGCCCAGCCTGGTGGGATCAGATGAAGAGTTGGAGGGGCTCTGAGTCTAGGCTAGGGATGTCTCAGACAAAATAATGTAATTCATATATGTAGCTATGTATTTCCTGATAGCCAAGTTAAAAAATGTAAAAAGAAACAAGATAAATTAATTTTAATATCCAAAGGATTATCATTTTAACATGTAAATCAATTTTCACCTTATTAATGAGACATTTTTCTGATCATGTCTTCAAAATCTGGGGCATATTTCACACTCAAAGCATGTCTCACTGTAGATAAGCCTCATTGCAGGTGACAAGAGCCACATGTGGTTGTCAGCTCCTGTATTAGTCCAGTTCCATTCCCTTTCACAATCTCAACTCCAAGCCAAGTGACAGATCACACCCTTTATTTCAACTAGAATTTCAAATTCAGAAGACCAGGGCCATTCACATATATTCGTATACATACGAGAGAGAGAGTCCTTAGCCCTTGCCTTGTGCTAGGGATGGTATATAATATCTCTATGAATGCGAAGATGAAATAGCCCCAGTTCTTTCATCTCCTGGATCTCCATTACTATTATGTATGTTTCACTCCGGCAGCAGCAGCAAAGGCTGCACACTTTCAAGAAGCAAGCAGATGTCCTATCCGTCTTGTAATGTGGCTACATCTTCTGCCTCCGTTGCTTCAACTTACTGAAGACAGAATCTCAAAAGGAGAGTTTATTGTGCACTTTCTGCTAGTTTCTCAAAAGAATTAGATCAAGACAAATCAACACCTGGCGAAGCTGATTTCCAAGATCAAGGAACTGGAACCCAGCTGAAAGCTATTCTATGCCTGACCTCAAGGATGCCGAAGTTCCAAGGTTAGGTAACTGGAGCCCGCCCCACGAAGGCCCCAGAAAAGCCAACAGTGAAAAATGCTCTCCATTAAATATAGGAGTCAGCTGAATTTTGGCACCTAATGTTCTTACGCTCTTTAAGCAACACTAGTTCTCTTTCCTGAGTAAGGATTAGAACCACCTGGATTTTTCGAAGAAAGTTTAATGTTTAAGTGATGCCCTGTACCTGTGCTGTCCAACATGATAGCCACTGTAACCACTAACAACTTGAAATGTGGCTAGAGCCACATATGGAAAGAGAATATTTTTGATCAAGTTAAATACAAAAATTATTAAAATTATTCACCTGTTTCTTTTTATGTTTGATAATGTGGCTACTAGAAACTTTAATATTATACACGTGGTTGGCATTATGTTTCTATTGGGAACACTATGCTGGATCATGGCTTTTCAAACTTTTATGCATCAGATTCCTGGGGGACTTGTTAAAATGCTAATTCTGATTCTGCAGCTCTAGGCTGGCCCGCAAATCTACATTTCTCTCCCAGGTGCCCAGATGATGCTGTTGCAGCTGGTTCCCAGCCACACACTGAATAGCAAGGGCCTGGTATCAGCTGCATCTGAGCTTCTTTCTGGCTGTGAGGCTCATTACCCTGCAATGTTTAGAAGCACTCTGGTGATTTTTAATAACCCACAATGAGTCTTGGCAACCATTATGATGAATGAATTTATTCCAGGGCTAATGCCCCCAAGCAAACAGTGATAAAAGTGCATGTGGTTATTGATCCTATAGATGTAGATTTGGTTGTTCTGGCCCCGAGCACTACATCATGTGCTAACCACATGTAGCAGGCACTAAAGGAAATAATGCCCGATTCAATATCACAACTTAACTCTGAGTAATTTTTGTGACCCAATATGGTGGAATGTATATATTTAAAGTGAATTATCAGAACTCAGCTGCCTGTGTAATGTGCTAAAGTCAGCATGCCAGCCTATACCTACCAGATTCCTGCACACAGACTCATTCGAATGTGCAAAGTCTTCAGGCATCTCTCTCTGTTCCTAGTGTCTATTACAATGTGTCATAGAATTAATGGTGGCTGCTTTGGGTTTGAATGCAATAGATGCACTGCCCACTTGCTGAGAGGTTGATTTTTTTCTTCCACAGTAGATATGACCTTGGATGTTGACACAGCTGATGAGATCCTTGTCATTTCTGATGACCTGCAGAGTGTCCAACGTGAGCATATGGAACAGAAGCTGAAAGAGCATGCTGAGATTGACCTTCAGAGTTTGGGCTCCTCTCAGTTCACTTCCAGTTGCCATTATTAGGAGGAAGATTTGGGAACAAGCACAGAATCAGACCTAAGAGCTTGCAAAGAATCTCTTCACCAGCGACGAGAGATCAAACTGTCTACAGAACTTGAATTTTGGACACTGAGTTTGAGAAAGGCAAGGTGCTTCTCAGCCAGCACTCTGCTTCTGACTGCACCGTGGGTGGATCCCTGGTTACACAAAGAAGGGATTTTGCTGGATACTGGCGTTGCAAACAGTATTTGTTGTTACCTTAGTGATGGATCCCGTATCTTTTTTTTGAGACAGAGTCTGGTGCTGTTGCCCAGGCTGGAGTGCAATGGTGTGATCTCAGCTCACTGCAACCTCTGCCTCCCAAGTTCAAGCGATTCTCCTGCCTCAGCCTCCCAAGTAGCTGGGACTACAGGCATGTGCTACCACACCTGGCTAGTTTTTTTTTTTTTTTTTTTAGTAGAGATGGGGTCTTGATCTCCCAACCTCGTGATCCACCCGCCTCGGCCTCCCAAAGTGCTGGGGTTGCAGGTGTGAGCCACTGTGCCTGGCAATGGATCTCATATCTTTACATCAACCACTGTCTCTGCTTCCCAGCCACTGTGCCCATTCTTTTCTTCTCCAAATCCAAATAATGGTGAGCAACGCTCCTTGAGTATCTTATCCTGTTTGTGAATCTGAGCATCTCACTCCACCAGCATAACCCAGGATAGACCAATAAAACCAGGCAAACAAATAGCTTTCATCGAAAAGTACCTTGTACTCATATCTACAACCTTTTCTCTTAGCATGCATGTTCTACAAAGTAATCACAGATAAATTACAGGCCATTTTATTAATCATGAGCAGAAATAAATTAATTAGAAAATAAGTGACATTAAATATATCATAGTCATCCTCTTTTGGTCTTACGTTTCTATTTCTGTTTCTACAACTGTGTCCTAAACTCCCAGATCAATTTCTAAATGTTTTATTTCTGTAAGATCAACTTAGTGTGTTATGGAAGTTATGAATTAAATAAATATTTGGATGTGACAGAATGGATTTTGTGATTTTCTACATTGCAGAGAAACAATACCTCTTACTTACAGTGAAAGTGCCTGAGTGTTTAAACATAGAGAAAATTGATAAATACTAGCATATCCCAAATTGAAAAGATAACTTTTCACTACCACGGCATAGGATATCTAACATTTTCTTGCACATGTGCTCATCTAGGTGAATGATACTTCGCTTTCCACAGTGAAAGTCCCTGACAACTACTATTCTACTTTGTCTCTGTGAATTTGACCACTCTAGGTACCTCACAGGAGTGAAATACAGTAGTTTTCCTTTTGTGACTGACTTATTTTACTTAGCATAATGTCTTAAAGGTTCATCCATGTTATAGCATATGACAGAATTTATTTCCTTATTGAGGCTGATTAATATTACATTGTATGTATATGTCACATTTTATTGTCTATTCATAGCTGATGGACAATTGGTTAGCTTTCCTTTTTTTTTTTTTTTTTTGGCTGTTGTGAATAATACTGCTATGAATGTGAGTGTACAAATAAATACCTATTTGAGTCCTTGTTTTCAATTCTTTTGGAGATATATCCAGACGTAGAATTGCTGAATCATATGATAATTCCATTTTTAATTTTTTGAGGACCCACTATACTGCTTTAAACAGAAGCTTAACGAATTTACATTTCCACCAGCAATACACAGGGTTCCAATTTCTCCACACCCCCCCAACATTTGCTAATTTTTTCTTTCTTTTTTTTAAAGTAGCTATCTTAATGGGTATGAAGTGATATCTTAATGGGTATGAAGTGATACCTCGGTGTGATTTTCACTTGTATTTCTCTAATTAGTGATGTTGAGCACTAATCTAGTTAGTTGAGCATTCATCTAGGTGAATGAGATTTAAGGATGAATTTCAGGATGGATTTTTCTATTTCCTCAAAAATTATCATTGAAATTAAAATAGAGATTGCATTGAATCTATAGATCATTTTGGGTACTACCTACGTCTTAACAATATGAAAGCTTCCACTCCACTAACATAGCTGTCTTTCCATTTACTTGTATTGTCTTTAATTTCTTTCAGCAACATTTTGTAGTTATTAGCATACAAGTCTATTGCCTCATTAGTCAAGTTTATTCCTAAGTATTTTATTCTTTTTGATACTGTTGTCAATGGAAATGTGTTTTTAATTTCCTTTTTAGATTTTTCATTGTTGGGAAATAAAAATACAGTGGACTTTTATGTGTTGATTTTGTATATAGCAATTTTACTGAATTCATTTATTAGTTCTAACAGGGTTTTTTGGTCTATGGATTCTTTAGAGTTTTCTACACCTAAGATTGTGATACCTACAAACAAATAATTTTACTTTTTCCTTTCCAGTTTGGATGGCTTTTATATCTTTTACTTGCCTAATTGACCTCACTAGGACTTCCAGTACTATGTTAAATAGAAGTGGTGAAAGCTGGCATCTTGTCTTGTTCCTGATCTTAGAGGAAACACTTTTAGTCTTTCACTATTAAGTATGATGCGGGCTGTGGATTTTTAAATATAAATCTTTTATCACTTTTCAGCCTTTTGGCTAAGATCAAGTGAATATATGGCTTTTATTGCATTAATTCATATGATAACTTTTTCCTTCTTTCTGTTAATGTGGTGTATTATAATGATTGATCTAAATATGTTGAACCATTTTTGCATTCCAGGAATAAACCCCAATTGGTCTTAGAGTATGATCTTGTTAACATGCGACAGGATATTCTGTTTACTAGTGTTTTGTTAATAATCTCTTCATCAATATTCTTAAGAGATATTGGTGTATAGTTTCCTCTTCTTGTAGGGTCTCTGTCTGGTTTTCATAGCAGGGTAATGATGGCTTTATAAAATGAGTTAGGAAGTGTTCCCTTCTCTTCAACTATTTTTGGAAGAGTTTAAGGGTTGGCATCAATTCTTAAATGTTTGGTAAAATTCATCACTCTACCTTTCTGGTCCAGGACTTTTTTTATTGGGAGATTTTTTAAAAAAATTTGTTCAATATTCTTACTAGTTATAAGTATATTCAGATTTTCTGTTTCTTTCTTTCTTTTTTTTTTTTGACGGGGTCTTGCTCTGTAGCCTAGGCTGGAGTGCAGTGGCATGATCTTGGCTCACTGCAACATCCACCTCCTGGGTTCATGCCATTCTCCTGCCTCAGCCTCCCGAGTAGCTGGGACTACAGGCGCCTGTCACCACGCCCGGCTAATTTTTTGTATTTTTAGTAGAGATGGAGTTTCACTGTGCTAGCCAGGATGGTCTTGATCTCCTGACCTTGGGATCTGCCCACCTCAGCCTCCCAAAGTGCTGGATTACAGGCGTGAGCCACCGCACCCAGCCCAGATTTTCTGTTTTTTGATGATTACGTCTTACTGAGTTTTGTATTTCTAGAAATTTTTCCATTTCATCTAATTTATCCAATTTCTTGGCATACAGTTGTTCATGGTCTCTCCTATAATCCTTTTTCATTTCTGTAAAATCAGCAGTAACGTCCCCAATTTCATTTCTGACTTTAGTAATTTGAGCTTTCTCTCTTTTTTTTATCAGTCATTCTAGCAAAAAGCTTGTCAATTTTGTCAATTTTTCAAATAACCAACTCTTGGTTTTGTTGATTTTATTTTCTTTCTTTCTTTCTTTCTTTCTTTCTTTCTTTCTTTCTTTCTTTCTTTCTTTCTTTCTTTCTTTCTTCTTTCTTTTTCTTTCTTTTCTTTTCTTTTCTTTTCCAGGGTCTCACTCTGTCACACAGGCTGGAGTGCAGTGCTGTGATCTCAGCTCACTGCAGCCTTGACCTTCCAGGCTCAAGAAACCCTTCCACCTCAGTCTCCTGAGTAGCTGGGACTACAGATGTGTGCCACCATGTCTGGCTAATTTTTGTATTTTTTTTTTTTCTGTAGAGAATGAGTTTCACCATGTTGCCCAGGCTGGGCTCGAACTCCTTGACTCAAGCAGTCCACCCACCTCAGCCTTCCAAAGTTCCGCGATTATAGGTATGAGCCATTGTGCCCAACCAGATTTCTCTAATACTTTTCTATTCTCTATTTTATCTCTGTTTTAAATTTTAATGTTTTGTTCCCTCTGCTAGCTCTGGTTTTAGTTTGTTAATTTTTTAGTTCCTTAACGTATACAGTTGGGTTATTGATTGGAAATCTTTTTTATTTTATAATGTAAGCATTTATAGCTATAAACTTCTTTCTTAGCACTGCTTTTGCTGGATTCCATACATCTGGTATGTTGTGATTTTGTTTTCATTTGTCTCAAGAGATTTTCTAATTTTTTCCCTTCCTCCTCCCCCTTCCCTTCCCTTCCCTTCCCTTCCCTTCCCTTCCCTCCCCTCCCCTCCCCTCCCCTCCCCTCCCCTTCTTTCTTTCTTTCTCTCTCTCTCTCTCTTTCTTTCTTTCTTTCTTTCTTTCTTTCTTTCTTTCTTTCTCTCTTTCTTTCTCTCTTTCTTACTCTCTCTCAATGGAGTCTTACTCTGTCACCAGGCTGTAGTGCAGTGGCACGATCTTGGCTCACTGCAACCTCCGCCTCCTGGGTTCAAGCGATTCTCCTTCCTCAGCCTCTTGAGTAGCTGGGACTACAGGCGTGCACCACCACACCTGGCTACTTTTTGTATTTTTAGTAGAGATGGGGTTTCACCATGCTGACCAGGATGGTCTTGATGTCTTGACCTCGTGATCCGCCCTCCTCAGCCTCCCAAAGTGCTGGGATTAAAGGTCTGAGCCACTGTATCCAGCCTAATTTTTCTTATAATTTCTTTTTTGGTCCATTAGTCACTTTAGAATGTGTTAATTTCCATGTATCTGTGAATTTTCCATTTTTCCTTCTGCTGTTGATTTCTGGTTTTATTCCATTGGATGTATAATACAGGGCCCATGTTTGCCTAATTTATATAATACCCTGTTTATATCTAGTCTCATATATTTTCTCTTTATCCACAGTAAAGTCGAGAATTTGATATTCTTGTCTCTGGTTTGGCCTTCCCTGGAGCATTCAAAGCCTTTTTTTCACTGTCTGGAAAGGAAAAGCTGGACAGACCCATGGCTTAATTCTCATTCATCCATAAAGTTATTTAGACCAAGAGTTTTCCCAGTGAGCTCTGTTTTGGCCCCGTGAGTGAACCATATGCTAAAAGTTGCACATGGAGCAGAGGCAACGGGAATAAAAGCCCAGTTCTGGGCTCAGTAATTATTGGCTATATAAAAATAACATGGTTTGACAGAAGAACTAAGACCTAGTATTAGATAGATCAATAGGGTGACTATAGTTTGCTATAATCTATTGTACATTTCAAAATAGCTGGAAGAGAGAATTCAAATGGTTCTAGTAAAAAGAAAGGACAAATATTTAAGGTGATGGATATCCCAAGTATACTGATTTGATGTTTACAAATTATATGAATGTGTGAAATTATCAAGTGTACCCTGAAACTATGTACATCTATTATGCATTAGTAAAAACAAAACAAAACAAAACCCTGTATGTCATTCATTAATTGAGTTCACCTTTACTAGGAGATTCTGCATATTGAAAGAACACAGAGAATATTGATTCAAATCAGGTCCACGGGACACTGAGGGCTGTCTGCTGCTCTCCGCTGAGGCTGTTGTTTTCAGCAGGGAGTGTCTATAAATGTCCTATAGGCATTCACCTGACTAGTGAAACAGATGCGGAGGAAAGGGGAGGTCTCTAGGCCTCCAGGATGTAAAGGCAGAGTCCCATGCACCTGGATTCTGAGAGGAACAGGAGGTCTGATGACACAGGGGTGGCAGAGGTGACCTTGCCTCCCCACCCCAACCCTCAGTAGGTTCAACAGCAGGTCTGCCCATTATAAATGGACAGTTACCTGGAGCTCTTTTCTTTTTCCCCTAATACTAATTATTCCATGTAACACCACCACCGAACTTTGCCTATGTCTTTAACAAAAAAAACTACTATACTGTAGTGATAAAACCATAAATCTTATAGTTTTAGTATATGCCAATGGAAAAAGATTATAGAAGACACAGTGCTATAGACTGAATATTTGTATCCCCCCCAAATTTATATGTTGAAAGCCTCACCTCCCATGTGATGGTTTTAGGAGGTGGGACCTTTGGTAGGTGATTGGATCACAAGTCTGGGGACCTTATGAATGGGATTAGTGCCCTTATAAAAAAGACCCCAGACAGCTCTCTCACCCCTTTCCCTATGTGAGGACATAAAGAGAAGCCACCATACCTAATAAGCTTCTTGGTTCATAGATGTCCTCACCGGACACTAAATCTGCCAGTGCCTTGATCTGGGACTTCCCAGCCTCCAGAACTATGAGAAATACGGTTTTGTTGTTTATAAGTCACCAAGTATATGGTCTCTTGTTATAGCAGCGTGAATAAGCTAAGACAATCAGATTGTTCTTTGTGTTGCCTCCAGACTCTCAGAATCTGTATGCTTCCCCAAAGCATCTGGACTTTCTATGTGCTTTTTACACATCTCCAAGCATGGCTAAAATTTAAAAGTCCGAAAATACCAATTGATGGAGAGGCTGGGGAACAACCAATCTCTCTTCCATGGCTGGCGTGAGCATCAGATGGGCATTCCATTTGGAAAACTCTTGGTCAGTATCCACTAAAGGTGGACAAAACCATCCCTGCCCCCTTGTGAATCCTCTGATGGAGGAACAGCCAAAAGAAATGCATGCATAGATTAATGACAAATGACCAATGGGAGGCAGCATCTGCTAGGGCTATGCACACAGGCTCTGAAGAGAGTCAGACAACTAGATGTTGATTCAGGCTCTTACACTTGCTGTATGGATGACTTTGCACCAAGCACAGCCCCAATTTCCTCATCTGCTGAATAGGGAGAATAATTGTATCTCTTTCAGAGGGTCATGGTAAGGATGACACAATAGTGTTGCTGTAACAGCACAGTACTTGGGCCACAAAAAAGCATTCCGTTCTGAGTAGATATTGTAATTATTTCCATAACCCATCTTATGATTATTATTAGCCTCTACAAAAGTATATTAAAACGAACAAAAGGGAGGAAATAACTAGCCGATCTTGGGGAAAAAGGCAATGCTTGAGGGAGGAGGTGATATTCTAACGTGATTTTCAAATAAATCATACAACTAACGTAAACTATTTGCAGAAAATCACAGAGATCAATGTGAAGATCAAGTATCAGTTTGGATCATCCAGAAGACATAAACTACAAGGTGTTTTAAACAGGGCATGCATAATATAAAGAATGATTAAGCTATGATAGGAGCGTAACCACAAGATATAAAGAGAACTGCAGGGAGAGTACCCAAGGAAAGAAACACTCTTGGAGGGCTCTCTCCCCAACGATGGGCTTCAGACTTCACAGGAGAGGGTGTGGTTGGAGCCCACTGGATGGGAAGAAGCTTTACGGGTTTCCAGGGCCAGATCTGGTCCACACTCACTGGGCTGCAGGAAACAACCTTCCAGGGTGCAGGTGAGATGCAGCCAGTAGGCAGACACACAGGAGTAGTCAACACACCACTATGAACAGGAAGTCTGGAGTGTGCAGTGTCCTTATTGGGAGGGCTGGAGAAGCTGGCCACCAGCCCAGGCAGGGGCTATGAGGTTGTCCAGGGACCATGAATTATCTGCAGGTGGCTTGGGCAGAGCACAGTCAGGAGGATGTCCCAGCATGCAGATGTGGCCTCCCTGAGTTGTGAGCTGTCTGCATGTAGGGCCCATTTCCATGCATGGCTTCTTGAACCCTTGCCTTGACCGCCCTGCAGTGCCTCCATCTGATTTTGTCTAAACATGTGGAACCTGCCCTCGCTACCAGGACTGTGGAATCAAATGCAGACTCCTTTCTGGTCTACAGGGTCCTGGCTCACTCAAATGGCAGTTCTCCCCTTTCCAGCATGTTCCTTCACACGTTCTATCCTTTTCTTTGCTCTGCAAGTTGGATTCCTTTGTTCAGCTCCTTCCCATACCACCCTCCTTCCAAGCCCACAGTTTAGCTGCTAGTCAGCATTGATTTGCTCAAGTCTTTACTTAGTGCCTAGATTCCCACTCACGGTAGATTCCAAGGAGGGAAATGTGGGTCTCATTCACTGCTGGGTCCTTAGTTCTGAAACTAGCACTGCCACATTAACAGATGCTCACAAAATTATTTTTTTTCTTTTCTTTTTAATAAGCTTTTCATCTTCAAATGATCTTTTTAATTTTAATTTTTAAATTTTTAGTTTCTATGGATACATAGTAGATGTATATATTATTGGGTACATGAAATATTTTGATGCAGGCATGCAATGCATAAGAATCACATCAGAGTAAATGAGGTATCCATCACCTCAAGCATTTATCCTTTCTTTGTGTTACTAGAATTCCAATTATACTCTTTTAGTTATTTTACAATTTACCGTAAATTATTGTTGACCATAGTCACTCTATTGTCCTATCAAATACTAGATTTTATTCATTTTAACTATATTTTTGTGCCAGTCAACCATCCCCACTTCCTCCTCCCTGTGACTAGCCTTCCCAGTCTCTGGTAACCATCAATCTAGTCTATCTCCATAATTTCAATTGTTTCAATTTTCAGCTCCCACAAATGAATGAGAACGTGCAACGTTTGTCTTTCTGTGCCCGGTTTATTTCCCTTAAGATAATGTCCTCCAGGGCCGTTGATGTTGTTGCAGTTCAGCCGGATAGCTGAATTATGTTAATGGATAACTTCTCCATTAACAGGAAAATGAAAAAAATCATTTTATTTATAAGGTTGATGGAAATACCCAGAGAAAATTAAAGAAAATGTAGTAATATTTGCTCAGGTGTTTTAAGTGTGCTTTACTTGGGGTTACTACCCTATAAACATCTTGTCCTATCGATATTTTTTCCTCCTAACACTCAACACATTTCTTGTATGGCTTATGAAGTACATTTTCTAGGTGTGACTATGAGAAGCATGCCTTTATATTCTCCTTGAAAGGTTGAGGACTGTTAATTGACTGTGGGGTGGAAATTATATTCTGAGAAGGATTTTAGCAAACATTTTGATTTCACTTATGAAACAAGTCCTTGCATCATATAAGTAGACCTTATTTTTACTGGTTGTTGTTTTGTTTGTTTATTTGCTTGTTTTTTGAGATGCAATCTCGCTCTGTCACCAGGCACTGGTGCAATCTTGCCTCACTACAACCTCCGCCTCCTGAGTTCAAGTGATTCTCCTGCCTCAGCCTCCCGAGTAGCTGGGACTACAGTCACGTGACACCACGCCCAGCTAATTTTTGTATTTTTAGTAGAGACAGGGTTTCACCATGTTGGCCAGGATGGTCTCAATCTCTTGACCTCGTGATCCACTGGCTTTGGCCTCCCAAAGTGCTGGGATTACAGGCATAAGCCACCGTGCCTGGCCACCGGTTGTTCTTAGTTAAGATGTTCACCTGACATGTAATGAAACTGTTAATCTATCTGATTTTCTTAGATGAGCCTGTGAGTTACTATGGGTATCGCTACTTAGTTTTTAAATTTTCTTTCTCCTAAACTGAAAAGCAGGGGTATATTTTCTGCTGATGAGATATTAATTATGATCATTGCTAGACAGTCAAGACTTAATTCTTTTTCTTTTTTTGAGACAGGGTCTCTCTCTGTCACCCAGGCTGGAGTGCGGTGGCACAATCACAGCTCACTGCAGCTTCCAACTCATGGGCACAAGGGACTTTCCCACCTCAGCCTCCTGAGTAGCTGGGACTACAGGTTCTTGCCACCATGCCTGGCTAGTTAATTTTTTTTTTTTTTTTTTTTTTTTTTTTTGGTAGAGATAGGATCTCCCTACATTGCCCACACTGGTCTTGATCTCCTGAGCTCAAGCAATCCTCACACCTTGGCCTCTCAAAGTTCTGGGATTATAGGCATGAGCCACACCACATTAGATCGCGACTTAATTCTTAATCCTATTTTGTTACCTTCAATACCACCTGAAATTGAAACAAACACTCAGGCACAGACATACAAACAAAAAAGCCTGGCTTTTGTTTTGTTTTGTTTTTTAGTGGCAGGGTCTCAGTCTGTCACCCAGGCTGGAATACAGTGGCGTTATCAGAGCTCACGGCAACCTTGAACTCCTGGGCTCAAGCAATCTTCTTGTCTTGTCCTCACAAAATGCTGAGATTACAGGCATGGGCCACCATGCCCAGCTTTTTTTAAAAAATGCCTTTTTTGGGTAAAAGCCAAATAAGACAGCCAAAGTCATGTATCACTACTGTGCTATGAAAATGAGTCTCAGTATTGCTTTAATATAAACATTCCTATGCAGAATTAAGTAATGCAAAGGGCCCTGTTCCAAAGCCAAAAGGAATCTGACTTTTGCATTATTTTTTAAAAATAATTAAGATTGGAGTTATTTTTAAATTCTTATTCTAAAAATAGAGAAGAGAAATTGCCTAAAAAATACAGCAGTGGATAAAAGAAGAGAGATTGAAATTTGAAATGGATTTTGGAAGTTAAGTGTGCATTAAAGGAGAGAGATCAGTTTGTAAGGGATTATCCCTGGGCCTAATTGTCTGAGGACATGCAGCCTTGTAGGAAATGGGTAGGACAGAGAGGCTGTGTTAGAATGCCTGTGCAGGAGGAGAGTGGAAGGTTCTGGAAGACAAGGGAGGTTGCTTGTGTTTCTTTTGAATCCCCACTAAATGTAATTTTTCTTGTGGAGACATTGGTATATGGACACAGTGCTCAGCAGAGTGCTGACGTCTGGGGGAAATGGTCAAAAACTGAAAACTTACCTTGGCAGTCTGAGGACAAAGCCACAAAACCATAAATTGTTTGGGGGCTTTCTTCAGCTTCACATCTACCAGAGCTTCTTACCTTTAGAGTTTTCTTATCTACCAAAGGACAAGGTTGCAGTGGTTATCATTGCCGTGAAAGCTCCCCAAATCTAATTTGCTCTTATTCTTCCCCCAGTCTTTCTCCTACAATTAAAAATGATGAGCTGTTTCTGGATTCCGAGTCAGGAAGTTTTCATTTCTGTATAATTCTGCCACTGATGTATTTTGCAGTTTTCTCTGGGTATATGCCATTAAAGGAAATTTGGACTGCAATTTGGCTGCTTCTTAGGAGAGCAGACAGAGTATCATACCATTTTGTTTTTTCTAGTTGCAGCTTTTCATTTATGAAAGCAAAGCTTTGAGTTTGTGCAGTTCTGACATAATTCTTGCTCTTCTGCAGACACATGAGGTGAGCAGTACTGTAGAGCAAGTTTTGGAATATATTTGGAATATATTTGGTCTAGCAGTGAAAAATGACCAGTGCTATGATGACATCTGGGTTTCTCGTGTGACCTGGGATAGTTCCTTTTGTGCTGTCAATCCCAGATTTGTTGCCATAATCACACAAGTGAGTGTGGGAGGAGTGTTCCTTGTGCTTCCTCTGCACTAGATAAGAAATTTGACCTTCCATTCTGTTAGACACCTTCTGGTAATCTCTCTATTTTTTTTCAAAATTGATTGACTTTAGAGATTGACCACTCACCAAGTATTGTTGGATTGATGGGGCCATTAAATTCTGATGTAGGTAAGGTTGAGTTCCACATGACTTGCTAAACTCATTCGTTTTTCTCTAGCAGGAAATCATTAGACAATGATGACATCTGTTCTGGGTGTGCCCTCTATGGAAGAAAAAGATTACCATAATGATGTTGTGAGCACAGGTAGGCAGAGGAATTGTACAATTTAATCCAGAATCATCCATTTTTCATAAAAGAGGAATGCAGTTTTAAAACAGTTCCGTTTGTGCTCCAAAGTAAAGTTGTAAAAACAATTATATTTTTAATTGGGTGGAAATTTGTGAGATAATGTTCTCTTTCTTATGAAGTCATGAAGGTTGAGACTTCTTGTTCTTTTCCAATAGCAAATGAGATGACAGCACAAGAAAGTATTTCAAAACAAATACAGATTTCAAGTCTGAACACAGGATTCAGCATAGGATTTACTAAACAGTATTAACAAGTGGCAGAAATAAATGGTCTTTACTGAAAGTGGTTCTGTGGGTTCTTCAACCTCAGTGGGCTTCCAAGCCTTCCTCCTTCCTTCCTTTATCCTCCCAGAGAGCCTGCTCCAAGGTGGGAGATTAGATAGGAATTCTGAGCATTTGCTGACCAATCATGAATACTGCAGATCAAAATCTGCACTTATTTTATTAGCAAATTCTGGAATTGCGAGTAATGAAGAAAAAAAAAAAAGCTATGAAGAGGGCTTAGAAACAGTTGTTTTTCTAGTTAGCTGATGTGATTTGGATTAGTGTCCCTGTCTAAATCTCATGTCGAATTGTGATCCCCAGTGTTGGAGGAGAGACCTGGTGGGAGGAGATTGGATGGTGGGGTGGATTTCCCCCTTGCTGTTCTTGCGATAGTGAGTTCTCACGAGATCTGGTTGTTTAAAAGTGTGTAGCACCTCCCCCTTCTCTCTCTTTCTCCTGCTCCTGCCATGTGGGACAACCCTGCTTCCCTTTTACCTTCCACCATATTGTAAGTTTCCTGAGGCCTCCCCAGCCATGCTTCCTGTACAGCCTGTAGAATCATGAGCCTATTAAACCTCTTTTCTTTATAAATTACCCAGTCTGGGGTAGCTCCTTATAGCAATGTCAGAATAGACTGATACATTAGCTTTTAGGAGAAATATGAGTTTGGCGAGTCCTGAGCTCCCATGACAAGGACTCAGTGCTGGTGAGGATGCAGATGTTAAGTTGCACGACAGCTGTTTCCACTCTGCTTAAAAACACTCAGCTCCCTCCTGAACCTGAGCTCCATATATTAAGGGTACATCTCATCATCATGGACCATGTGATTCTGAGAGTGTTTACAGTGAAGTGAATTTCTGTTCAAGGATTGTTTCCCATTGAATTTTTTTTCTTTTAATTCTCCTTTTATTTTGGAAAATCTTGACCATACAAAAGTGGAAATAGTATAATGAGCCCCCACGTACCATTAATCAGCTTCAACACTATCAAGTCCAGTGTTTCCTTTCTCTGCCACTTCCAATTCAATTACTCTGAAGTAAATCCCACACATATCACTTCATTCATAATTAAGTTATGTACCCCTAGAAGGCAAATTCTTTCCTTTTATTTATCAATTTGAAAATAATTAATCTGTTTCCAAGTATCCTACAAAGATGATTACTGAGTTTTTTAAAGAATTATTTTGAACCCATTAGACATATCTGATGCAGTTAGTGTCCTTGTGGATGTGCAAACTGTCCATCTTTTGCCAACAGGAGCCTTTTCATGTTGCTTGAGTTCTTCTGACATGGCCCTAGTAATCCTGGTGAGCTTCCTTAATCTTTGATAAGACCATGTTGATGTGACCATGTTCCCACATTATTTGAACATTTCCTGACCCAGTTCTGGAATCAACCACCTCTCCAAAGAGCCTGAAGTTCCTTTTAGAGAGAAATGGTATGTAGACACAATCAACATGATCTTCCTCCCATGCCCAACACCTCAGTTCTCAGTAACACCAACATAATTACTCATTTGCTTTATCCACCAATACACACACAACCATCTCCAAATAACAGCAACAGTCTAGTAATAACATGTTTATTGAAAACCCTAACACTGTTACGTTCTTTTCATTCTCAGGGTATATTCCACTAGAGATTTACTGCCCTATGTTTTGAAGTCACCTAGAAGAGTTCTTAGTGTGGTCATATGACTACATCAAGAGTTTTTCACTTTTGATGGTTAGGGACTGCTTCTTAAAACTTATTTTACAACTGATTTTACTATCTTAAAATACAGAGTTCCGAAGTCACATTTACACAAACAAGGCATATTTGAAGTCCAGTTTTCATCCTTGATCCTCCTACTCTAGGCTCCTCCTTCTCCTAAAGGAAAGCATTTTCATTCCTTACCCTTTTCAACATATGGGTATGAACACACGTGTGGCCCCTTCCAGAAGTCCTCAGTGATGTCACATGTTCCCATGACACCTGTATTGTACTCTCATCAGTCATCACATGGAATTTATCTTCTCTAAGTATTATTTGGGCTCCTCCACGAGACTGTGAGCATCTGACCACTGGAGGGTCGCTTCCCATTATATCCCTATTATCAAGCACAAGGTCAGGCATAGAGTAAGACTCAAACACGTTTTGGAATATATGACCGGTATGAACTAGAAACCAGTAAGCTGACGTTTTCATTTTGAGTCTATAAATCTAATTTTGTAGTGGTTTTGTGTATGGTTCAAGGCTCAAATTGTAAAACTTAACATTATGTGACCAAAGCAAGATATACCCAGAACCTCAATTTCCTCACCTTCAAAATGGGGCAGAGTTTCTGACTTACTGGTCTACTCTCAGGATTTTAATGAGCTCATGCATAAACAGTCCTTTATATAAGGTAAGTGCTGGATAAATGTTGGCTACTGTAATAAAATAAGCCTCTAAGATACTTGGTCAGCACAGGCACTACCCAAGAGTACGCACTGTAGAGAAACTGACAAAATTGTGTATCTAAAACTGGCCAGATGAAAGAGACACTACTAAGGGGCCCTTCTGCCTGACACGGTGCTAGGCACTCACACTATCCCGACCTGAGAAACTGATCTGGGACCCAGAGGAACTTACCAAGCCTCCAGCATCTTGTGTAGCCCTATTCGTGGGACCACTTGGATACCCCACCCCCTTGTCTTTATAGGGAGCAGAACACACATGATATATGTTAGCAAACAAAGTCCAGGAAGTATATTTTTGCCTGAGGCAATATCTGAAAATTGTAGGCTCCAGCCTCCAAAGTGAGTCTTCCTCTCAGTACCTCTCTTCTAGACACATGGAGACCTTTCTTCCCAGCATGAAGTTGAACCACTTAATGAATGAAGTCCTGGACCTGCTTAACCACGCTCCCTATAATCTCTGAATAATCTCCCTTTTCCACAACCTCAGGCATAATCTCATCTTCTGTTTCTATTACAATTTCAAATTCTGGAAAAAGGAAGTTGTGGTCTGGAGTTGTAAAGTTCAGATGATCTGGTTGTGCATAAGCCTGCTTATGTCCCAATCTCCGGTCTAGGGTCTGATGCGCCTTGCCGCAGTAATACGCTTTGTGGCATCTAGAGCAAGTTTTGGGGCCTAAACAGCCACAAAACCTGCAGAGATGAGCACCAGACTTAAGTTGGAGATACACCGATTCTCCTGTTTCTGGGGGAGGATTCTCAGAAGGTGGCTCATATGAATAAAAATCATTTTTCCTGGGTAGCTGATTCCTAGAAACTCGTAGGCTGGCATAGCACGGCGGCTTGCGGCAGCAGAAGCGGAAGATGCCGCAGTGGAAGGAGTAGGCGTGGCCTGCCGGGGGCTCATACACCTGCCGCAGGAAGGAGAGTGGACGGCAGCACAGCGCGCAGGCCAGCTGGGCGGCGCCCAGTCACGCCGGCCGCCCGCCCGCCCCCCTGCTGGGGAACTGCTCGCTGCGCGGCAGCCAAGCCGGCGCCGACTCAGCAAAGGCCAGCTCCACAGATCCCGCCCGGGCGGCAGCCATGTGGGGTGTGGGCTGGCGTGGGGAGCAGCCCATAGGTAGGTCTCCCATTGAATTTTGATGTGTTTTTCTTTGGAAAACTTTCAACTCTGTTGTATTTTTCTCTCCAAGATACTCCAAGTATATTTTCACCTGTGAGGCAATATCTGAAAATTGTAGGCTACAGCCTCCAAAGTGAGTCTTCCTCTCAGTACCTCTCTTTTAGTCATTGAGCCCTTTCTTTAAACTCTGATTTTTACTTTCTTGACTGAGTTGTTACAACATGACACAATAAAACCATCTTGTTACAGAAATTGGGAAAAGGATGTTTTGGGGAACAGGTTTGATACGTTTCCCATGCACCTTCTTATTGGCAATGTTGATGATCAAAATGCAAGAAACTTTTAATTAATTTGAATTTTATTTTCCACTCGGATTCTTTAATACTTCTGCTGAAGGAATTGCTAAGAGGCCAATTAGTACAGTAGACTATTATAAGTGAACTTGATGATTTTGGAGTAGGCTTTGAACTTAATGACAATAGCATTCCATTATTTTTTAGTTAATTCATTCAATGAGAGCAAAGGACATTTAGAAACTTGGTATTTTCATGTTGAGCTTTATGGTGAACAGCTAAGACAGCCACAGCTTGTCAATCAAGATCAGACACTAGAACGCCATTATCTGTTTTGGAGTTAAGTTTTTATTCCCCTGTTAATAGACTGAAGGATAAATTTAAGGCACTTTTTTCTTAAAAGAAATGGAGCAATTTAGTTAAAACAATCAAAATAAACTTTTGAATGGCTAATCTTCATCTGAGATCAGACAGTTCCCTTCAACTTCCAAATTCACAAAGGCTCTGTGAGTGTGTCTTTGCATTTGCAAAAAGCCATGGGAAACTTTGAGTTTCACTTTTACCATCTAACGGAGACCTGTGTGCAGTTCTTATCTAACTGGATCTTATTATTTGGTTTATATTTCTATTAAGCGACTGCCACTTCATGTACATGTATACATATGTACATATATATTTAATTGCCTTTCAGAATTAGTATAGACTATATTACTTTACAAATTATTATGTGTACCTGAAGTGTTGCTTTTTGGAGGAGTCTCAAGGATTTTTCTCAGACTATCATACTGTTTGTGTGGCTTTGCTCATTAAATATTTATTTGTTTTGGAGGAAGTGACATTGGTGTAAACTAAGACCTGTGACAACCATTAGAAATAAGGTTACTGCTTGGGGTTATTTTTTTTACTGTGGCAAAATTTGGTGGAATTGTAACACTTGTGAATTAGACTAGAATCTGGCTTATCTTCTGTACCCAAGACCTGTTGTTAATTACTTGGGTGATGTCAGGCAAATTACCAGAGATCTTTATGCCTGTCCAACACTTGTGAATGCGCACTTTACAGGCTGAGTATGAACTTTTTACCCTTATTTTAGTTAAAATATCATGAATTTTATCTTCCTTTTCCTGCAAACAGCCCTCCATTCTGAATCTTTGCTGCATGAGGAGACACTGCCCCCTACAGGAACTAGATAGTATAATATCTGCCCCTGGTGTGTCCGGAATTGGTTCCTTCTGGTGGGCTCTTGGTCTTGCTGACTTCAAGAATAAAGCTGTGGACCCTGGCTGTGAGTGTTACACTTCTAAAAGACAATGTGTCCAGAGTTTGTTCCTTCAGATGTTCAGATGTGTCTGGAGTTTCTTCCTTTGGGTGGGTTCGTGGTCTTGCTGACTTCAGGAGTGAAGCCGCAGACCTTTGCAGTGAGTGTTACAGCTCTTAAAGGTAGTGTGGACCCCAAGAGTGAGCAGCAGCAAGATTTATTGTGAAGAGTGAAAGAACAAAGCTTCCATAGCGTGGAAGGTAACCCGAGCAGATTGCCATTGCTGGCTCCCAGGTGGCCAGCTTTTATTCCCTTATTTGGCTGCACACATGTCCTGCTGATTGGTCCATTTTACAGGGTGCCAATTGGTCCATTTTACAGAGTGCTGATTGGTTCATTTTACAGAGTGCTGATTGGTGCGTTTACAAACGTTTAGCTAGACACAGAGCGCTGATTGGTGCATTTTTACAGAGTGCTGATTGGTGCGTTTACAAACCTTTAGCAAGACACAGAGCGCTGATTGGTGTGTTTTTACAGAGTGCTGATTGGTGAGTTTATAAATCTTTAGCTAGACACAGTGCTAATTGGTGCATTTTTACAGAGTGCTGATTGGTGTGTTTACAAACCTTTAGCTAGACACAGAGTGCTGATTGGTGCATTTACAATCCTCTAGTTAGAAAAGTTCTCCACGTTCCCCACTCCACCCAGAAAATCCAGCTGGCTTCACCTCTCACTGGGATCAGGAGGTGCTGGCTGCCTGGGGTCAGGGATAGGAAGCTTGGGCTGAGCCTGAGGGGTCCTGGAGGCTGAGACTAACTCTTTATTTTCTAAAAGAAATGGCAAATACAACCATTATTTGTTGTTTTTCTCCTTTATTATGTAAGCATTGAATGTTCATAGTAGAAAGTGTGGAAATTGCAGATGCACTAAATGAACTAAATGGAACCATTCCATAAAAATAATCCCCAAACCCAGGGGCCCTGACCGTTTGTATGTGAGTAGGCCTCCTTCATGTCTTATGTCTACATGAGCTCCCTCCTCATTATCCCATAGGAAAGAGAGAATGAGTCCTTAAAAAGTTGTTCACGGGGTAAGGGTTTCTCTCAACTTCATTTTGAATTGCAAAGGGGAGTTTAGAGAAGACGCTTGGGCCTTAAAGGACCTCCATTAACATGAATATTGGGACCTAAAGAGGTGTCCCAGGAAACCAGGAAAACAAGTGGTAAAGAAATCGGACTCAGACTTCGCAATTATTCCTTGGAAGATGGCCTCACACTTACAAGCATGGATGGGGATGTATACAGTGTTTTTACAGTTACTTAAAAGAAGAATCTCACATTGACATTGTGGAGGTTTCACAGTTAAAGGATTAATTTAAAAATGTCCTAATGCCACATGAATCCCTCGCCATGGTCAAGAGTTTCCTGATTCAAGGCTTCTGTTTCTCCCTCCGCTTAGACGAAAGAAAAGATGTGAAGCCCTGGAAAACTGGCTTTGAAGATGCCAAACTCGCTTTAGAGAAGAGAAAGGCATTGCTGTCGGAGATGCTTGTGAAGAATTTGAGTTAAAAAATTGTTTTCTAACCGAATACCGCATGTTCTCACTTATAAGTGGGAGCTAAACATGGAGCATCCGTGGACATAAACATGGGAACAATGGATACTGCAGACTACTAGAGTGCGGAGGGAGGGAGGGAAGGAGGGGGATGGGGATTGAAAAAGCACCAGTTGGGTACTAGGCTCACTACCTGGGTGCCATGTACCCATGTCACAATCTGCACATATGCCCCCTGTATCTAAAATAAAAGTTGAAATTAAAAATAAATAAATAAATACAAGATTGGCTGTCTCTGTAAAAAAACTAAATTGTTTTCCGGCTGGGTGCGGTGGCTCACGCCTGTAATCCCAGCACTTTGGGAGGCCGAGGCAGGTGGATCATCTGAGGTCAGGAGTTCGAGACCAGCCTGGCCAACATGATGAAACCCCATCTCTACTAAAAATACAAAAATTGGCTGGTGTGGTGGCATGTGCCTGTAATCCCAGCTACTTGGGAAGCTGAGGCAGGAGAATTGCTTGACCCCAGGAGGTGGAGGTTGCAGTGAGCTGAGGTCACTACACTGCACTCCAGCCTGAGCAAGAGAGTGAAACTCTGCCTCAAAAAAAAAAAAAAAAAAAAAAAAAAGGTTTCTAATGTGAAAGGAACCAGCAATACTCATAAAATATATCATATAGATAGATAGTTGCATCTAAACTGATATTATAAGTACATATTTGTTTTTCCCTAAAAGCTTTTATAATCATGACAACCCCAGCATTTCTGTTCACTCACTGGGACATTTTTTTTTTTTTTTGCATTGGGAAAATTGACTTGGGCATTAGTAGTATGTATATTCCAATGTAATTCCCATTGACTTGGACATTAGTGGTATGTATATTCATATTTTTTAAAACCTGGAGTATTTTATACATGCTCTTTGATAATCTATTTTTAAACAATGTGTTTTAGATATGTTAGTATACTTTTATGATGATCCATTTCCACTTAATGAATAGTAAATATATTTTTTCTTCCTTATGATTTTAACGTTTTCTTTTTTCTAGCTTACTTTATTGTAAGAATACAGTATGTAATACATATAACATACAAAATATGTGTTAATCCATTATTTATATTATCAATAGGCTTCCAGTCAATAGTAGGCTATTAGCTGTTATGTTTCCAAAAATGTAGTCAAAAGTTATATGAGGATTTTCAGCTGCACGGGGTGTCGGTGCTCCAGCCCCTGCACTGTGCTAGGTCAATCTTATATCTGTGTCATAGCTTCTATGATCTATACAGTATAAGAATATCTCGTATTGTGGTTTTGTTTTTGCTTTTGTTTTAAGAGACAGGGTGTTGCTCTGTCACACAATCTGAAGTGTGGTGGCACCATCATAGCTCACTGAAACCCCAAACTCCTGGGCTGAAGTGATCTTCCCACTTCAGCCTCCTGAGTAGCTAGAACTACGAGGGTGTGCCACCATGCCTGAATAATTAAAAAAATTTTTTTTTTTTTGTAGAGACAGGGTCTTGCCGTGTTGCCCAGGCTGTTCTCAGACTCCTGGCCTCAAGTAATCTTCCTACCTCGGCCTCCCAAAGCACTGGGATTACAGGTGTGAACCATCCATGCCTGGCCCAATAATTGTATATTCAAAATTATTGAATGCTTTTCTTATTTCTTTTATCTCCTCTGTGTGTGTGTGTGTGTGTGTGTGTGTGTGTGTGTGTGTGTGTTTGTAAGCCACATGTTATGAAAAGCTTCAGCATAGTCTACTGGGCCTAGAGTTCTAGCCCTGGCTTGGCTCTGCAGCTTCACATGTCATGGGCTGCCCCCACCTCCTCACTGGCTGGTGTCTTTCCACTCCATATGCTTTTCTGTCACTCTGCCCTTTTCTGTCACTCCTCCTGTCCCTGCTTCCCCTCTAGGCCAAGAGCCCCCAGGGGTATCACTTATGCATCACTGTATCCCCAGTGCCTGCTGCAGGCCTGGCATCTGGGAGGTGCTTATTCAATGGTTTTTGAATGAATACATGTGAATGATGAGGCCTGAGAAAGAAAATCAGCCCCGACATCCAGAAATGGCTCTGATGACCAAAAATAGGCCATTATCGTTGTCGCTTTATTGGAGATAAATAACCTCACAGAACATCAACATCAGACAAGGTACTCTGAGACTGTGGTAAAGTGTGAAATAAAAACAAGGTTCCTGTGCAGATTCCAAAATTCCAACATCTTTGTTCCTTGTGGAGGGCTGAGTGGCTGCGGCTTCTTTACCAATTAGACCTTTATTCTCACTCGAGGGAACCTCCCCTTAGGGACAATGTGCTGGGACACTTGATTGTATAATTGTCCCCACCTTCTGACAGCATCCAATCACTATGGAGCCACTGCTTACTGACACCTAGCCCCAAATGACCAACCTAAAACTGACACCCCACAGTTCCCCCATGGTGCGTGCTTTCCCTCCCTGCAAGGAGTAATAAATCCAACTTGCTCTACTGCACGTGTGTTCCTGAAGGGTATTGACTGGGCTCTTGAGGGGCTGCCTGAGCTCTGCCTCTCTCATCATGTAAAGATGACGGTGATCAACAACACAGGTCTTTCTGTGTACCGGGCCCTGTTTTGAGTTCTTCGCATATACTCATTTGCATTTTATCCTCACAAAAGCTCTGAGGAGCTGGCACGGTTCTTATCTCTGTTTTGCAGATGGAGGAGCTGAGACACTCAAAGGATTAACCCCCTGGCCCAGGTCACCGGCTAGTAAGTTGCTGAAGTGGGATTTGATGTGGTCTGGCTCCATAGTCCATGCACTGAGCTAGGGCCTAACCAGGCTTCGAGCCTAGGCAAAACACAGGTCCTGACCTGCCTTCATCCTGTGCAGGTCATAGAGCTCATTGGAATGTGATGGGAAGGAGGAGAAGAAGGAGAAGGTGATGGAGAGTCCCCTGGAGGCAGCCGAATTTGTGCCATGGCCGAGAGGACCTGGGGTGGACCCTTGACCCACACTGGGCCCACTCTTGCCTCTCTCCCAGGAACTAAGATTTAGGATTTATGAATACTGTTCTGTCTATGCAGGAACGGTGCATAAGGGTGTGTAAGCTAGGGAACTGAGAGGTGACATCTGCCCTGGACACTGGGAGGACATTTGGGAAAGATGGAGCAACAAGTAGAGAGAGAAGCAGAGATTGGGAAGCAATTCAAGGGGAGAGTGAGAAGGGAGAGAAGCAAGAGGGAGAGGAGAGGAAGACAGAGAGGGAGGCAGAAGGACAGGGTCAGGGACAGGGATAGGAAGGAATGGAGAGAGAGAGAGGATGGAGGAAAGTGGGGAGAAAAACAGACATATGTATATATACACAGAGGCAGACACACACACACACACACACACACACACACACACACACACACACACACACGATCCATGTCTCCTCTGTCTGCACGTTAGTCCCAGCGGTTCTCTGCTCCTGCCTGGGAGAACCCGCCGTCCCTTGCACCAGGGGTGGCACAGACATGGGATGGTTGGGACCTCTGGCTGGATCCTTCAGCAACCCAGATCCTGGCAACACCTGTTGCTGTGGGGGATGAAGGGAATCCCAGCAATTGTTGCTCTCAGGCCCCAAAAGAAGTTGTCCAGTGGGGTCAGGAGGTTTACAGTATGACTGGGAATACATTTCCTTCAATCTTGTCTTACTTTTGCCAACAATTTCCCCGGCAAGTAGTGATTTTTTGTTTGTTTGTTTGCTTTGTGTTTTTAAGAGAGGGAGGCAGCATGGTGATTTGTGAAGGGCTGAACTCAGACAGACCTAGGTTTAAGTTCTGGTCCTCTCACTTGCTGTGTGACCCTGGACAAGTCACTTCACTTCTCTGAGCCTCTCTCCAACAGCAGGACTAATAATCCTTGCCTTAGAAAGTTGTGGTGATGATGAAAAAGAGGCTGGGAATGGTAGCTCTTGGAAATAGTAGACAGTCAATAAATGTCAGTTGTCTGCTCTTGAGTCCTTTAAAGTTACTGTACAGCAGGTCCTTGAATAATGCTAAAATGCTGTTTCATTATAATGTTGGTGAGAAAAAGAAAAATCAATTCCCAGCCAGGGCCATCATTTGGGTGCAGCCTGTACGTTTTCCCCATGTGTTTCTGGGTTTTCTCTGGCTCTCTGATTTCCTCTCATATCCCCAGGATGTGCACATCAGGTGAATTGGCATATCTAAATGGGCCCAGTCTGGGCTGGGTGCGGTGCCTCACACCTGTAATCCCAGCAGTTTTGGAAACCAAGGAGGGAGGATCACTTGAGCCCAAGGGTTCAAGACCACCCTGGGCAACATGGTGAAACCCTATCTCTCCAAAGAATACAAAAATTATCGGGGGGTGGTGGCACACCCCTGTAGTCCCAGCTACTTGGGAGGCTGAGGTGGGAGGATCACCTGAGCCTGGGAGGTCAAGACTGCAGTGAACTGTGATCATGCCACTGCTCACCAGCCTGGGTGACAGAGAAGGACTCTATCTCAAAAATATATAAAAATAAAATAAAATGGCCCCATCTGAGTGAGTGTGGGTGTGGGTGTGGGTGTGCTCTGTGAGGGGATGGCGGTCCTGTCCAGTGGGGTTTATTGCCTTGTGCCCTGAGCTGCCAGGATAGGCTGTGGCCACCTGCAACCCTGAACTGGAATTATGGGGTTAGTGATTATCTTACTTGTTTTTATTAATCTTTCTTAAGTGTATGTATAGCTCACATTCATTTCAATGTTTAATATTCGAAATGTTTTGGTCTTCATTTAGAAGTTTGGTGATGTTTTTGTGGCCAGAAATATGCTGTAGAAACTTAGCTCTAGTTTATATCCATTGGCTTACGGTAAAGTTGGTGTTGTAGTACAGTGTTTCACTTAAAGTTGCAGTTTCCAAGAGTCTGTTAATGACATTAGGTGAGGACTTACCCTATTAGTAAAATTTACACTTGATAAGATTTTAAAAAATATTTTCACTGACAAATAGAATTGTATTTACCTGTCTGTATTTCAATAAATTCGTAGGAATGAAACTAACATCTGGCTCCAATATTTTAACTTTTTAATGTTCTTAATACGGACTATAAATGATAAATATAACAAGGAAATTTTTATCAACATATAAATGCTTTTCTCAGACATAGTGGGCTCTTTTCTCCTCTGGTTGATTGTGCTGATGAAGATGGCAGTAATGGCTCCATTTCTTGAGCACTCACTGTGTGCCTGTCCTGTTGGTGATGATGAAGATGGTAGCACTGGCTTTGATTATCTTGAGCACTGCTGTGTGCCCATGCTGATGGTGATGATGAAGATGGTAGTAGCGGCTTCCATTTCTTGAGCACTCACTACTGTGTGCCTGTCCTGATGGTGATGATGAAGATGATATAATGGCTCCATTTCTTGAGCAGTCACTACCATGTGCCTGTCCTGATGGTGATGATGCAGATGGTAATAGTGGCTTCCATTTCTTGAGCACTCACTGCCGTGTGCCTGTCCTGATGGTGATGATGAAGATGATAGTAATGGCTTCCATTATCTTGAGCACTGCTGTGTACCTGTCCTAATGGTGATAATGAAGATGCAGTAATGGCTTCCACTTCTTGAGCACTCACTACCGTGTGCCTGTCCTGATGGTGGTGATGCAGATGGTAGTAATGGCTCCATTTCCTGAGCACTCACTATCGTGTGCCTGTCCTGATGGTGATGATACAGATGGTAGTAGTGGCTCCATTTCCTGAGCACTCACTACCGTGTGCCTGTCCTGATGGTGGTGATGCAGATGGTAACAGTGGCTTCCATTTCCTGGGCACTGCTGTGCACCTGCTTTGCACTTTACTTGAGTTCTCCCATTTATTTACCCTTCATAACTCTGAGAGGGGTTCCTATTGGGATTTCCTCTGCAGAAGAAGATGGAGAGAAAAGGAGGATGGAGAAAGGGGAAGGGATAGCATGGTGCCCCTCCTTGCTGATCCAGGTGATTGGAATGGATGCTCAGAGAAAAAATGGGCAGAGCCAGAAATCCCAAGACCTGATGTTAGTGGGATATGGGGCCCAGCTGCCAACCTGTGGCCCAGAGCAGTGGAGGACACCCTGGCTGTGCCCTGGCACACAGCTCTCTACTGCCCTGGCATCTGAGCACTGGGGACTGTGGCAGTGGGGTCAGTGCCCTCAGCTGGACACAGAGCAGAATTTGAGAAATATGAGCCCCTGAGCCTACAGGACCCAGAAGCCCAGCACCCAGGGAGGCCTGGGAGAAGAAAAGGGACGCCCTCAGCTAGCACATGGGGACTTGAGGTCCTGTTGACTTCTAAGGGACCTCATCTGATCTCCCCACTGCACATGCAGGCTTCCTTCCCAGCTCCTCTGTCAACCTTTGTCCCAGGCTTCAAACTTTCTCTTCCCAATGCCATTGTGATACTTCATCAGTTCCCCTTCTAGTCCACTAGATGCTGCTCTGCACCCACCTAAGCACCACCATTTCTAATTCCTTAGATCCTAGTTTGGTAGAAACAGGTGAGCTGGTCAGCCCTTCAGATTTCCCAGGAGGCAGACTGGAGACCAGAGTGCTTACCAGGGCTCTTTGCCATGTGGTAATGATTTAAACTTCAATCACTGTAACTTGTGGAGCTCTTTTCATGGATTAGCTCCAGTAACCCCCACAGGCCCCCATGATGTATGTTCCCATCCTACATATGAGGAAATAGTATCTCAGGGAGATGATGTGAGTTGCTCAGGGTTACCCAGCAAATACCTGGACAGAGTGTGATTTGATAAAGCTTTTTGTCCAAGTTCAAATGCCAGAGACATAATATTGTGATAATGATAGTAGAAGTTGCTATTTATTAAGCTCCTACTTCTGGGCAAAGCTTGCAGAATACAGAGATGAATATGACAGACCTATTCCATGAGAACTTCAAGGGCAGCACCCACGTGTCCCCAGCACTGAGCATAGAGCACACCATAGAGGAGGGTCTCAGCTAATGTTGGCTGAATCAGTAAATGAACTGCTGCAGGCTATACGATAAGCCCTTTGGTCTTGTGATATTTTTTCCTTTATAAAGGGAAGGTGGAGGACAGATTCCCCCACCTGTCTTATCAAGGGTCCCCTTTTTGGGTGCGTTGGCTCAATCACACAGGCCCATCCCTAAGGTCCCTTTTGGTTCTGCAGTGCTGCCACTTATCATTGGTGGTTTAGAACTATCTTTTCCAGGAGTACTTGCTTCTTTATTTACCACCAATGTATGCCCCAGAGCCCTCTACTGCCCTGGCATCTGAGCACTGGGGGACTGGGGAGCAGGGGCAGTGACCTTAGCTGGACACGGACAGATGGACAGATGGAGTAGAACTCGATATTTCTTTGGAGCCTTAAACATGGTAGAGAATATGATGAACTCTATAGATACTTCCCCCAGAAAAACACATTCATGCCTACATTTTACATACAATTTCAGGGCTTCCTAGAGCCTAAGTTAGCATCTCTACTCTAGAGGATTCTTGAAGACGGTAAGATATCAAGAAGGAAAGAATCATATCTCAACTGGTAGCATTATCTGTTCAATCAACACATTCTTATTGAATTGCTGCTAAGTGCCATATATAACTTTAGCATCCAGATCAGTCAGGAGGGAGCTCTTGGGCAGCAGGGGTTTCAGACAATGGACTCTCAGCTCTCAGACCACACCTGCTGATGGAGCTCTGGATGGTTTTCATAGCTTCTTACCTCCGCGGTGCACTTGCAACTTTTTCTTCCTCCTGGTCCCTCTCTTCAGAGCCCTTTAGAGCAGGCTTATACAAGATGAGTGTGGAGAATCCTGAATTATCCCCGACTGGCAGCCGTGTTCTTTAGTGCTCATGGGCCAGAGTTTATCCCAAAGGTTAGCAAAATCAGCCGCTCTCAGGGTTATAAGTTCAAAGCCATTCTCATCGCAACTTCCTCAACAAAATGTCAGAAATATCTTCCTCTCCATTTTTGTTAATAATAATTTTTTAAAAGCCTTGGCTGTTCATTGGGCACATATGTATTGAGTACTTTGGGGGCACCTGAGACTATGGGCTGAAGGAGATTATATCTTCGGATGAGGCACGGTGGATGGGGGCAGGATGAGCTGATGTCTGGCTGTAAGTGTCAATCCATGTTTTATAGGGTTCAAAACTGCCACCGTTTTGTGGACTGCTTTAAGAAAAAAAAATTGTAAAATTTCACTTCAAAAGTGAATGGTTATTTAGAATTAGAGAAGAAACTGTGAAAGCCATCAATTTAAGAAAACTGAGAAATGTGACAGACATCACAAAATTCGGAAAAAAATAACATTTAAAATAATTGTCTGTAATGCTTTATTCCTGATTTATTTATTTTCTGCCTTCATAGTGTTTGATTACTCCTACATATAACACTAATTTTATAATATTTGGTATAGAAAGAGTAAAAATATATTGCAGTTTTTCTTCCATCATGGAGGATAGAAATCTGTTCTGTATTAATCAGAATTTAGAAAAAAATATTGGTATCACATGTAATTATTTGTAATGTCATGTTAATTTTAAGGATTGTTGTCAAATTTGGGCAAGCCCCATATCAAGATTCTTACATATGTGAATTGTCAGATTTCTGCGGATTTTGAGTCATGTTTGTGTGTGTGTGTGTGTGTGTGAGAGAGACAGAGAGAGAGAGAGCACGCGTGATAACTAGTTAAACTCAGATACTCCTGGAGGTAATGACACTCATTAATCAATCTGTCATTAATATAAATACGTAAAGAATTTTGTGTTATGTTCATTTTATGTTAAATCAGTTAGAACTTTATGTAATCCTGTAATATGTTGATAAACTTTATTCTTCTTCATTAATTTGGTTATTGAACAATCTAAGTGCCTAATCTTTGATTCTATTTGAAATGTATCTCTTCCTCTTTATGAATTTCTGCTTTTGGTATGATAGGAAAGGTTTTGTTATAACTCTCATTGTTTGGCACATTTATAATTACATACACTGCACTATCAAGTATATTCCAGTAGAGAGAACTTCTATTTTGATTCACCATGGATCAGATTAAAGTCTGCTTCTTGTGATTTTATATATCTTAGCATGAGAACAAAAAATGGAGCCTCTGGTGCCACTGATTTCAAAATTCATTTCTCCTTCACTTCCCACATGGTTCTGGTGCAAGCACTACAGGATATGTTCCCATCGTGGGATTATATCTGGCTCTGCACCTTTGTGTTAGTACGTAGAGAGTTGAACTGAAGCAGTATCCCTGGAAGTTACTCCTACTCCAGGATGGTGAGCAATAACTTACCTACGTACTGAAGCGGCTGCTTAGCACATCAGTATAACTCACAGAACCTCAACAAAGAACATCCCTAACTCAGCTGTCTTGTACCCACACAACACGGGGAGAATTAACCAATGGCAAAAATCAGGATGCAAAGAAAAAGATGATTGCTTGGTAGCCTATTAATTCCTACCTGCCTCAATTTCAGAACTTGTTATTGGTCTATTCAGGGATTTGACTTCAGATGGATTCACAGCCGAATTCTACCAGAGGTACAAAGAGGAGCTGGTACCATTCCTTCTGAAACTATTCCAAACAACTGAAAAGGAGGGACTCCTCCCTAATGCATTTTGTGAAGCCAGCATCATTCTGATACTAAAACCTGGCACAGACACAACAAAGAGAGAAAACTTCAGGCCAATATCCCTGATGAACCTCGACGCAAAAATCCTCAATAAAATACTGGCAAACTGAAACCAGCAGCACATCAAAATACGTATTCTCCATGATCATGTCAGCTTCATCCCTAGGATGCAAGGCTGGTTCAACATATGCAAATCAATAAACTTAATCCATAACATAAACAGAACCAAAGACAAAACCCACAAGATTATCTCAATAGATTCTGAAAAGGCCTTCAGTAAAATTCAACATTGCTTCACGTTAAAAATTCTCAACAAACTAGGTATTGATGGAACATATCTCAAAATAATAAGAGCTATTTATGACAAACCCACAGCCAATATCATGTTGAATGGACAAAAGCTGGAAGCATACCCTTTGAAAACCGGTATGAGAAAAGAATACCCTCCCTCACCACTCCTATTCAACATAGTATTGGGAGTCCTGGCCAGGGCGATCAGGCAAGAGAAGGAAATAAAGGGTATTCAAATAGGAAGAGAGGAAGTCAAATTGTCTTTGTTTGCAGATGACATGATTCTATTTTAGAAAACCCCATCATCTCAGCCCCAAAACTCCTTAAGCTGATAAGCAACTTCAGCAAAGTCAGGATACAAAACCAATGTGCAAGAATCACAAGCATTCCTTTACACCAACAATAGACAAGCAGAGAGTCAAATCATGAATGAACTCCCATTCACAATTACTACAAAGAGAATAAAATACCTAGGAATACAGCTAACAAGGGATGTAAAGGACCTCTTCCAAGAGTACTACAAAGCACTGCTGAAGGAAATAAGAGAGGACACAAACAAATGGAAAAACATTCCATCCTCATGGATAGGAGAATCAATATCATGATAATGGCCATACTGCCCAAAGAAATTTATAGATTCAATGCTATTTGCATTAAAATACCATTGACATTCTTCACAGAATTGGAAAAAACTACTTTAAATTTCATATGGAATCAAAGAAGACCCCATATAGCCAAGACAATCCTAAGTAAAAAGAACAAAGCTGGAGGCATCATGCTACCTGACTTCAAACTATACTACAAGGCTACAGTAACAAAAACAGCATGGTACTGGGACCAAAACAGATATATAGACCAATGGAACAGAACAGGGACCTCAGAAATAACACCACGCATCTACAACCATCTGATCTTTGACAAACCTGACAAAAACAAGCAATGAGGAAAGGATCTTCTAATCAATAAATGGTGCTGGGAAGACTGGCTAGCCATATGCAGAAAATTGAAACTGGACCCCATCCTTATACCTTGTATAAAAGTTAACTCAAGATGGATTAAAGACTTAAATGTAAAACCCAAAACCATAACAACCCTAGAAGAAAACCTAGGTAATACCATTCAAGACATAGGCATGGGCAAAGATTTCATGATGAAAATGCCAAAAGCAATTGCAACAAAAGCCAAAATGGACAAATGGAATCTAATTAAACTAAAGAGCTTCGGCACAGCAAAAGAAACGATCATTAGAGTGAACAGGCAATCTACAGAATGGGAGAAAATTTTCCCAATCTACCCATCTGAAAAAGGTCTAATATCCAGAATTTACAAGAAACTTAAACAAATTTACAATAAAAAAGGAAAAGACACTATCAAAAAGTGAGCAAGGGATATGAACAGCCACTTCTCAAAATAAGACATTTATGTGGCCAACAAACATGAAAAAAAGCTCGGGCTGGGCGTGGTGGCTCATGCCTGTGATCCCAGCACTTTGGGATGCCGAAGCAGGCGAATCACGAGGTCAGGAGTTCAAGACCAGCCTGGCCAATATAGTGAACCCCGTCTCTACTAAAAATACAAAAATTAGCTGGGTGTGGTGGTGTGTGCCTCTAGTCCCAGCTACTCGGGAGACTGAGGCAGGAGAATCGCTTGAACACAGGAGGTGGAGGTTGTGGTGAGCTGAGCTCAACACCACTGATAACTAGAAAAATGCAAATCAAAACCACAAGGAGATACTATCTCATGCCAATCAGAATGCTGATTATTAAAAAGTCAAGAAACAATAGATGTTAGCGAGACTGTGGAGAAATAGGAATGCTTTTATGCTGTTGGTGGGAATGTAAATTAGTTCAACCATGTGGAAGACAGTGTAGCAATTCCTCAAGGATCTAGAACAAGAAATACCATTTGACCCAGCAATCCCATTACTGGGCATATACTCCAAAGAATATAAATCATTCTACTATAAAGACACATGCACATGTATGTTTATTGCAGCACTATTTACAATAGCAAAGACATGGAACCAACCCAAATGCCCATCAATGATAGACTGGTATAGAAAATGTGGCACATGTACACCATGGATTACCATGCAGCCATGAAAAGAACGAGATCATGTCCTTTGCAGGGACATAGATGAAGCTGGAAGCCATCATACTCAGCAAACTAACACAGGAACAGAAAACCAAATACAGCATGTTCTTACTCATAAGTGGGAGCTGAACATTGAGAAAACATGGACACAGGGAGGGAACATCACACATTGGGGCCTGTTGGGGGGTGGTGGGTGAGGGGAGGGAACTTAGAGGACAGGTCAGTAGGTGCAGCAAACCACCATGGCACATGTATACCTATGTAACAAACCTGCATGTTCTGCACATGTATCCCGGAAATTAAAGTAAAATTATTAAAAAACATAATTGCAACTGAAATATTAAAATATATTGTTTCTATATACTGAATACATATATTTCACATATATTTTGTATTTTAATATATATTGAAATATAGTACTCATGGAAATAAAAATAAAAACAAAAACAAATTTGGCCATGCTTTTCAAGAAATGATTCTCAGCCTCACAGTTACGTCCAAAAATCAGTTCAAGATTTACTGTGGATCTAACTATGCAAGATAGAACAATAAACTTTCAGAATAAAATAAAGGAGAATTTTTCATGACTTTAGGGGTAGGCAAAGATTATATAACTGGGTCAAAGGTGCTAACCATGGAGGAAAAATAATAAACTCCTTTAAAACAAAGACTCTTCATCAATAGACACCATTAGGAATGTGAAAAGAGAAGCCACAGAGTGGAAAATGCTTCCCATAATACACATAGCCAACAAATATCTTGTATCTAGAAAAAAAAAAACAAGAGAAAATGGGCAAAAGACGTGAATAGGCACTTTGCAAAAGAGGGTATCCACACTGCTAAAAAAAAAAAAAAAGGAAAGAAAGAAATGAAAACGTACATAGCTTCATTAGTTTGCAGTAAAATACAACTGAAAACCCAACAGGATACTAACACATTTTCACTGGAAAGACTAAAAAGAAAATTCTCAATACCTAGTGTCACTGAGGACATGGGGGAGCTGAAAATCCATTCATTGCTGATGTTTGGGTAAGTAGATACAAAACTCTGAAAAATTATATACTAAAATCTCCTAAAACTGAATACATCCACACCCTTAGACTTTATAGTGACCCCTCTGTATTGTCCCAACACCGATATGTACTTGTGTCCATAAATACACATGATTTGGAATGTTCATAGCATCACCATTCATAACAGCTGAAGGCCTGAAACTATTCAAGTGCCCATCAGCAATAGAATAAAGTGTGGTATAGTCGTTCTCTCTCAGTTTTGCTTTCTGAGATTTCACTTACCTATGGTCAACCTTGGTCTGAAAATAAGTGAGTATATCACAATAAGGTATTTTGAGAAAAAGAGAAACCACATTCACATAACTTTTATGACAGTATACTATTATACTTGTTCTGTTTTATTATTGGTTCTTGTTGCTAACCTCCTACTGTGCCTAATTTCTAAATTAATGTTATTTTCGTTTTATATGTATAGAAAAAATAATATACATACAGTTTGGTGCTATATTGGTTTCAGGGATCCCTTGGGGGCCTTGGGATGTATTCTCTCATGGAAAAGGGAGGACTACCGTATATTTACGTGGTGAAATATTACACCACTTTGAGAACGAGCAAATGATAACTGCATGAAAGAATGCGGACTAATCTCACATGGAGGGAAAGAAACCAGACACAAAAGAGTGCCTAGTATTTGTCAGATAATGTGATAAGCAAATCACACACATTACCCAATTCATTCCTTACCATGACACCCTTAGTTACTATATTTATTCCATTTTACAGATGAGGAGGCTGAGGCCCAGAGAAGTTAGGTCTCTTGTCTATGTCCGTAGCTAATAAGCTTGAGTAGTTCTGAGACTTGGAGTTGCACCAAGAGATGGAACACAATGTCCTGCCCCTACCCACTGAGATCCTCATCCCAGGGCTGGGAGGCATTTCCGAACTCCAGGGGGTCCCCACTTCCCTGCCTCTAAAGTGGGAAGAGAGACTTCACTGTCCCAGGGTTCAGAGGATAAATGGGGTTACCCACATGAAAGGGTACATTTGTTTATGGCTAAAGAACGGTGCTGTTTCCAACAGCCAGGAGAGAAAATTCTGTTCTCCAAGTATCATTCTTTTTCTGGTTTCTCTTTGCTTTCTAGTATTCTGGAAGGAAATCCAGACTTGAGCATGGAGTGATTTAATGTCTGATGGAAGGGACCTTTTCATTCAGGATGGGTGGGTGCAATCGCAATGCATAATTTTTCATCAATGAGCTGTGGGTACTGAAGACTTGTGTGGTTCCAGAGGAGTGTTTCGAGGGTGGTAGCCCTTCTCCCTAATTCATTGATTGTTCATCTTTTGGCCTCCAGACCTCTAATCCAGCACTGTTCCATAGACAATTAACATAACCCACAAATGGAAAGCACATATGTAATTCTAAAATTTTTAATAACCATATTAAAAAACAGACAACACTAATTTTAATAATTTTAATTTTATTTTACCTGGTATACTCAAAATGTTATTATTTTGATATGGAATCAATATATAAACATATTAGCAAGGAGGTATTTTATATTCTCTTTTTCTTAAGAAATCTTTACAGAGTGTTTTACAGTATATAGCACATCTCAATTGAGACTTTCAAGTGGTCAATAACTGCATACAGTAGGGGCTACTGAACAGCGAAGCTCTAGTGTAATCAATTTCATACAATTCCCTAGATAAGGTCCCTTAATCTACACCTAGAGGTAACATTTATGGAACATCCGGTGCATGCCAGGCAGGATGCCCATGCCTTCTCTCATCATAACTTTAAGAAGTAGATGTTATTATTCTTTCTATTTTACACACGAGGAAACTGAGACACAGACAGGCCAAGACAAGTGCAAGGTCTTGGAGGTTGTAAATGCCAGAGCCATAATTTAAACCCAGGCAGTCTGGCATTGCAGCTCAAGCACTACTTGCCAAGTACATTTTCATTGTAATATTAATTTGGTCCAAATACTTTTTTGCACCAGATGGTGCCTCTCTTCCCACTTTAGAGGCAAGGAAGTGGGGGCCCCCTGGAGTTCAGAAATGCCTCCCAGCCCTAGGATGAGGATCTCAGTGGGTAGGGGCAGGACATTGTGTTCCATCTCTTGGTGCAACTCCAAGTCTCAGAACTACTCAAGCTTATTAGCTACGGACATAGACAAGAGACCTAACTTCTCTGGTACAAAAATATTGTACTGGCAAAAACCTGCAAATACTTTTGCACCAACCTAATAGAGTAACATGTAGGATTCCTTTATAATAATTATATAAATATTATTCAAAATTTTTTACTATTTCAAGAATCCATTTCCTGGGTTATTGACTAGCATTTTGGCAACAAGGCGTCTTTCTCCTGAGACCACTTGTCCCAGTCACTACAAGGAGAATATATTTTAATGCATACTGCAGGACACAATCAAGGCAAAATTCTCAAGTTCAGACCCCGAGGGTCACCTGGCACATTCTAATGAAATGCTAAATGGAGCAAGGTACAGATATACCCTGACTGATACAGCAGACCTGGTACTGAAATTAGGGTGACCAACCCTCCAGTTTTCCCAGGATGGCGTTTTCCCTGGCATGGGACTTTCAGTGGTAAAGGTCCCAGACAAACTGGGACAACAAGTGGCGTTCCCTACTTGAAATGGTGCAGGTGGGTGAGGCCCTTGCAAAAGGCATCGCACTTGTTCACCAGCTCACCAGAGCACTACACTTGAGAACTGATTCTTTTCCATTCTGCTTGGCAGGACCCTGAACACCCTGGCTTTCAGTTCAAATATTGGCCTTTGTCCATGTGACTGACGGTCAGATCGGTACCATCCAGTGGACTCCTAATCCGTCTCCTCTCACTGACTGTAGCCCCTCTGACTTCCTCTCTCTCACTGCAGCAAGGGAATCTTTTTTTTTTTTTAAGGGTATAGCTTCTTTTTTTCATTTTTATACTTTAAATATTAACCTTAAATGTAAAGGGAATCTTTAAAAATGCAAGCACATTTGATCAATGGACCTCCTCAAGTGCCTGGGGCTGAAAACCTTTCAGTGGTTCCCCAGTGTTCCCGAGATAAACAGCAAGTCCCTGAATGAGTCCCACAGGACAAGGCCTAGCTCCTGTCTGCTGCTTGAACTTCGTCTTATGCTGTGTCCCCTCTGCTTGCTCTGCTCCAGCCCCACTGGCTTTTGCCCTGGCCTCAGACGTGTTCGTCTCCCTTCAGCCATGGGAACTTTGCTCATGCTCTTCCTAATGCCTAGAAGATTCTTCCTGCCTCTGTCCTACTAACTGATGCCTATTTATCCTTCAGATCTCAGCTCACAAGTGACTTTCTTGGGGAAAGCTTCCCTGACCTCCCAGTCCACATAACAGCCATCTCACAGCATGCCCTCCACCTCCCCTTCATACTCACAAGTTCACGTGTGTGTGTGTGTGTGTGTGTGTGTGTGTATTTGATCCATTCTCATCTTCGCCAGTAGAGTGTAAACTCATTGAGGGAGTAGCTCTGCCTCTTTTGCTTGACCTTGTATTTCTAGCACCTAGCACCAGGCTTTGCACAAAGTAGATGTTCAATAAGCATTTGTTATTGGAGTAAATGATGCATAGTTAAGTGTTCAATGTATGTTTGGATTTTTTTTTTTTTTGAGTAGGGCAAAAACATTGCTAAGAATAGAAAGTTACCAACCTAATTCTTGTTGGATTAGAGTGAATTTCCTCTAAGCTCAGCACTATATCTTGATCATCAGGAGAAATGCTCTAGATCTTGGATTTTGAGGGCTTAGAGGGTGGGAGGAAAGACAGAGGATGGCAATTTTAAAACGTTGCTGTTATTGTTGTTATTATTATTATTATTACTTGAGACAGGTCTTACTCTGTTACCCAGGCTGGAGTACAGTGGCACTGTCACAGCTCACTGCCACCTCAACCTTCTGGGCTGAAGTGATTCTCCTTCCTCAGCTTCCCGAAGAACTGGGACTACAGGCACCTGCCACTATGCCAGGTTATTATTATTTTTTTATTTTTAGTAGACAAGGTCTTGCTGTGTTGCTCAGGCTGGTCTTAAACTCCTGAGCTCAAGTGACCCTCCCACTTTGGCCTCCCAAAGTGCTGGGATTTTAGGTGTGAGCCACCATGTCTGGCTCTTTTTAAAAATTATTGGCTGGGCGCGGTGGCTCATGCCTGTAATCCCAGCACTTTGGGAGGCTGAGGCAGGTGGACCACCTGAGGTCGGGAGTTTGAGACCAGCCTGACCAACATGGAGAAACCCCGTTTCTACTAAAAATACAAAAAAATCAGCCAGGCATGGTGGCGCATGCCTGTAATCCCAGCTACTTGGGAGGCTGAGGCAGGAGAATCACTTAAACCCAGGAGGCGGAGTTGTGGTGAACCGCGATCGTGCCATTGCACTCTAGCCAGGGCAACAAGAGTGAAACTCCGTCTCAAAAAACACACACACAAAAATATTATTAAGGGCTAGAAACAACCACAACAAACACATCCACTGTCTCCATCATGTAATAAAAGAAATGCCATTTAAATTCCAAAGAGTAGGAAGGATATAACTTCAGAAAACAAACAAACAAAAACGAAAACAAAATTATCCCTGGGCAGACAGAGATAGTTGGTATCTTTGCACTTTTGCAGTGACAATTTCTGACACTAGTTTATGGATTCGAATCTTGTCTCCATTACTTCCTAGCTTGTGACCTTGGATAATCAACTTCCCCTCCCAGCAACTCTCTGCCTCCGAATTGGGGGTGTCGTTAGAACGAAATGATTGAATGTATATGAAGCACTATCTGACTCCACAAATCGCAATGGTTAATACACATAGCAATAGCACCATCGTTTCTAACTGGAGACAACAGCGCCACTTAGTGGTTTGTTTGCCCCAGCTACAGACAAGCTGAGCCCGCAGAGCAATAATGTGGCATCTACAGGCGGTGAATGGGAATCTTGTATCGTGGCCAAAACTGAGACCAGAGCAGAGAGAAAAGCCATAAATATTCATGGAAACATTCAAGGTTCAGGCACGTCCGTCTCCCTGAGAATAAAGTTTGTTTCTGGGAAGCTACTGTCCAAGCTGTCAGTCCCATAAGAGGGAGAAAAAATAAAATCTCTCTCCCTGGGCCTCCCCGCAACTGAGGAGCAGCTTTACTGGGGTGGGGGAACGCTGTCTTTTCACAGTGGCTGGCAGGACAGTGGGGCTTTGGCGCCGTCCCCGTGGGGGTGGGTGCTGAGAAGGGGGTCGCTGTCAGCCACAGCCCTCCCTGCCTCCTGCTTTCCTTGGAGGTCTGAAGAATAAAAAAGGATAAACAAACGGAATGTGTTTTGTGCTGGTCACAAAACAGCAACAAGTGTAAGCTCTGTGCAATCCCTGATAAGGGTTTTGCACCGATGGAGCCATTAACCCTAAGAAATAACACTGTCCTTGGAAAAGCAGTTGCAGGAGAGTCTATGAGACCTGCAAGTAGACGTGAGCGCTGTTTTAACCTTCCTTCCCCAGTGTGAGAGATGGACAGGGATTTTTTGTTTCCTGCCTCTGCTTGCAGGCTTTTTCGCCTGTGATAGGGAAGGAACCTCAGTGAAGGGCAGAGAAGATTGGCTCTGGAGGTAGGTAGGCTGATATTCAGATTCCAGTTCTGTCACGTGCTGTGTGACCTTAAGCAAGTCACATCTCCCTGACTCTATTTCTGTATCTGCTGGGGATGATCATAGTGTATCCCTCAGTTTGATTTGATGAGATGATTTGATGTTGAATGGCCTAACCTATTCTACAACCTCAGATGCCTGTAGGGACCAGGCAGACGTCATGAATGAGAGAAGTGGGTCAGATGCAGGGCAGTAGGGAGTGGTGGGGACTGCAGTAAACCAGGGAGCACAAGCCCCATGTAACGGGTGCAGCTGGTCAGCATGATCTGACCCAGGCACTCTGGCATTTGATCCAGGGCGTTACAGATATCCTTAAAATCTTGGAATCTGTTTCTTTGTTCAAGAGTTTCTTGGTGGGCTTTGGCATTGTTGGGCTCAGCTGAGCTAAGAGACTAGATTTGGTTAGCAGTGAGTGTGGTAGAAGGAAATGTGAGCTCAGTGCTGGAGGGTTTTTAAATGCTCAAGAGAAGCAGGAAATCAGTTCCATTTTAAAATGCTGCCACTTCAGCAACTTTTTTTTTTTTTTTTTTTTTTTTTAAAGAGACAGACAGGGTCTTGCTCTGTCACCTAGGCTGGAGTTCAGTGGTGTGATCATAGCTCACTGCAGCCTGGAACTCCTGGGCTGAAGCGATCCTCCCACCTCAGCCTCCCGAGTAGCTGGGACTATAGGCACTCATCACCACCCCTGGCTAATATTTTAAAGTTTTTGTAGAGATGGGGGTCTTGCTATGTTGCCCAGGCTGGTCTTGCATTCCTGGCCTCAAGCAATCTTCCTGCCTTGGCTTCTCAAAGTGCTGGGGTTACAGGATAAGCCACCGCACCCAGCTCAACATTTAAAAATTAATCCACCATAGTCCAGACAAAAACCCTGTTCCAGCTGTGTAACCTTGGGCAAGCCCCTTAACATCTCTGAGTTTCTGATTCTTCATGGGTAATGGGGACAAGAATACATCTAGCTCCTGATCTTAGCAATTTATATTTAACTTTTACCTTTTTGTGATGAAGTAGTTTTACAATTACCTCTCATTTCACAGATGAGAAAACAGAGGCACAGGAAAGCTAAGGATTTACTTGCACAGGACCCTACAGCTAGTAAGTGACAGGGCTATCGTGAGGGTTTAGAAGGAGATAATGCATGCAAAGTGGTCAGTGAATATTAGCTATTGCTGTGTTGTCATCAAGTCATTATTACTGTTATTAATAACAAAAATGGTTCAAGGCTAGTTCTCTCACTTAATTCAATGGTCGAAGGAAGCTACAGAACTTCGATATGTGAGACAAAGATGAAGGTTTAAAATTATGTGATATGTACTTTTGCAGGTAGCTCTTGGCCATTTTAATAGTTTCTTTCCACATAGGCATTGGACGGCCTTGCCAATAGGTTTCCTGGGACAATAATTAGATTTAGGCCTCTGGTCCAGTCAATGGATTCTCATCTCGGGATGACCAAGCTGATCATGACCAGTAATTGACAGCTCGAGTTGTTCTGAAATCAATATGAATTTGCTTTTCATCGAGAGGGCTGTAAAACATGGGCGACAGGCAGCCCCCAAAAGCAGTTGACATGGGAGTGGAGAGCTAACAGAGCCTGGAGAGAGGCCAGACAATTTAGAGGGAGATAAAGCAGAGGGTAGAGGAGGCTGACCTCTGTCCAGTGGGCCGTGGTCACAGCCGGCCAGAGTTCCCAGTGGGACCTGCTCAGGATAGTCTTGGTGTGAAAGCAGATTTGATTGACAGTGAGGTGTGGTAGAAAGGGAATAAGTTTTGAAGTCAGATAAAACTGGATTTATATTTCAGCTGTACAGATTTCTACTCTAGGGAGTTGGGCTCAATTCTTCAAGACGATTTTTCTAATCTGCAAGATGAGCAGATAACTGAACCTGTTGCACAGACGAAGGTGAAATGAAGCTATGTTTGCAAGGTGCTTATTTTACTGCATGTGAGGCTGTCAAATGCACTTGTTAAGAGGAAAGGACTGCAGAGTTGGGTGGACCTGGGGGCAAATCCTGCCTATTTTACATACTAGCTGAGTAAACCTTGGGTAAGTCACTCCACCATTTTGAGCTTCAGTTTCCTTATATTGGAATAGTAATAGGAATGTCTGTCCAGGGTGGTGGTTACAATTAAATTAGATTACATGATGCACATAAAGTTATATTAGCACACTGCATGTAACATGATGCGAATTCAGCAAGAAGAGGGCATCATTTTTGTCAATCTGATTCTCATCTATCCCAAACAGGGCACAGAGGAAGCTTTCTGTTAACGTAGGCTCAATTGCATGATAAATTAATGTTTTTAACACCCTTAAATTGGGTAATTTGAGGAGAGTTTAATACAAAAATTAATGACAGCAAGACATATTTAAATAATGAAACAACCATTAAAATTATACTTGCATGGTCTATTTACAAATATGTGGATGGAGCTCCGGAAAAACAAGATGCATGCTGAATGCCAGGAATACACCAGTGGGGAGCCATTGCCGCTGTGAAGCCAATAAGAGGATTGTTCTAGCACTTTCTTTCTGAGCCATTGCAATGCCTCCCAGTAGAATAGGAAGAATGAACCTCCCCATCCCATTTGTTGTGAGCTTGACCATATGACTTGCCTGGGTCAATAGAATATAAAGTAGGAAGTGATTGGAGCAGAGGCTAGAAATAGGCTTGCATGACTTGGCTCGCCCTCCTGTGCTTCTGTCATTTGCCATGAGAAGAACATGCTCCTGGTATCTGATGGCCTTGGATTGAGGAGCAGATCTGAGCCCAGCTGGCAGCCTGACCAAGATCAGCTGAACCCAATAGCACCAAAGACCTCCTATGAATCCTTGAGCAAAGAAATGAATGCTTGCTCCTGTAGCTACTGAGATTTTGAGGTTGTAATGCAGTAAAAACTAACACCTGCCCCCAGATGATAATGGGTGCAGGGAGGTGAAGTTACTGGATTGGGTTGCCTGAGAGAAGCTGTGGCCTTCAAGAGGGGAAGTCAACAGCTCCCCTACACTCCTTTCCCTCCCTTCTATCTCCTCCTGGTGCTTCCCATTGGCTGAACTCAACTAGAAGTAGAGAATAAGGCAGTCAATGAGAGAACCGCTGAAGACCAGCTCCCTGGGGCACAGCATGTGGTAGAGAAGGATGGAGAGTGGATGTGGAAGGGCAAATGGGAATTATCTTGTATTAGTCCATTCTTGCATTGCTCTAAAGAAATACCTGATACTGGGTAATTTATTAAAAAATTATTATCATTTAATTGGCTCACGGTTCCATAGGCTGTACAGGAATCATGGTGGCATCTGCTTCTGTGGTGGCTCCAGGAAATAATCATAGCAGAAGGTGAAGGGGAAGCAGGCGAGAGGGAGAGCGGGGAGGTGCCACACACTTTTAAGCAACCAGATCTCGTGAGAACTCCCTCACTCATGATCATGAGAACAGCATTGAGCAGATGGTGCTAACTCATTCATGAGAACTCTGCCCTCATGATACAGTCACCTCTCCCTAGGTCCCACCTCCAACACTGGGGATTACAATTTGATATGAGATTTGGGCAGGGACACATATGCAAACCATATCATATCCAGTGCAATTAAGGGAGAAGGAGGGTATGTGGGACTCACATATTAACAAATAACTGTGCTAAGACCTTTGCCCAGGGGCTCCATCTATGGCCCTTTGGGCATCTTCTTCCCAACTCTTTCTTGGCCTCCTAGATTTCCCTTGTTCTGCTTGGTCACCAGGAACATTCTTTGGGAAGTGAAGCTCAGTGAAGTTAGCCAAGAGGGCTCCCTTGAAGAACCCAATTATTTCAGAATTTTTGCCCTTCTTAATCCATCAGCCACACAGGAAGTGTTTCCAAAATTGTCATGGCTGAGACATTCGGGGAATATTTTCTTCTGTCTGTTGCCGTTATTTTTTCCTCCTGTTGGCTCCCAACATCTTTAGCAAAACCATATGTTCTAGGGTATCATTCACAGGAGTCCCAGCTCCATCCTGTGCACTCCAGTTTTTTTGCTAGTCAAAAAAAAAATTGACTTTGACAGGAGCACTTTAGCACAAAAGTGCAGAGAAAGAGTTTTGAAATCAGATCTAAGTTGTAGAGGCCAACTTATCTTCTTAGCAGCTGTGTGACCTTGAACAGAGGAACCTGACCTTATTCCCGAGCCAGCAGAGATCATTTCAGCACCAGATCCTAGAGTCACTTATGAGAATTAAATGGGATATCCATGAATGCCATTAGCACTGTACTTTGTTAATGCTTAATAAATTAGTTACTATACACTTCCTAAGTGAGGTCAGGGGTAAGACTGACTCTAGAATGGAGTGGCACCGAATGCTCTAGCTGATGCCACAGCACTCAGCCACCCACTCCTGGTATTGGGCAGGCTATGCACAGTTCTTCTGTCAGTGGAATTCCATTAGCTCTTGGAAAAACAAAATTCTTCTTTCCAGGCAGGTAGAAGCTGAGGCATCTCTCAGTCTTCCAGGGCTCCTGGCTGTACTGGGAAGGGGATTTCTCTGAGGATCACCCTGCTGGTGGTCCCTCTTCTGATGCCATCCACCAATTAAGCAGCATTCATTTCACTCAATTCTGGAGAAACAAGTATTTGCCGAACCCTATAATATCCTGGGATTTGTGAATTATTAAATATAAACATAGATTTATGTGTATCAATTCAATGGTGAATTTGGGTCAGCCTGACTCTTGTAGATAAGTGATATGTATAATACACGATGATTGCAGAAGAAAAGTAGAGATGATTCTAGGAAGCTATTCAAATGCGAGAGAAGCTATTATCTGTTTCCACTGTCACCTACCTCACGACCAACCCTATCCATCACCAATCTAGCTGCTCATTCATCCTTCCCCCCACCACTTTCCTCATTTTTCACCTACTACACAGACCATCCTCCATCCATCCATTCCTCCATCTACCCGATTCCCCTTCAAGCCCATATGCCCACCTAGCCACCCACACATCAACTATGAAACCTTTGTTCCATTGACTCCTCTCTGTTCCATCTGCCACCTTCCCATTCACTACCCACCACCCAGTCTCACAGCCACCCATGCATCCATTGCACATACATCTATCCATTCCCTCACTATGCACCCACCCAATCTATCACCCTGTGTCATCCATCTTTCCACTAACCACCCATCCTATCCCCAATCCCATCCATTCACTATCCACCAACCTTTTCCTACACAGGCACCCACCCTATCCATCCATCTGTCCAAACATTCACCACCCACCCAGTTCATCCATCCACTTAGCAAATATTTATTAATTACCCATTATGTGCCAGGGATTATGCTATGGACCTGGTACACACATGCCTAAGAAATGACTTTTTTTCCCCAAGAACTTCTATACCCAGTGTGAATGATATACTCTGAAATAAAAAAGACAAAATAAAATGCAGCTAAGTTTTAATAAGACATGACAAACATGAGGCAGCATCTTGTAGTGATTATGTGCGTATGCTTTGAAGCCAGACCTATTTGACTTTGATTTGGGCTTTGCCATTTGATAGATGGATTTCCTCATATCAATCACAGCACTTCGTTAAACCTGTTTCCCCACCTGCTAAACAGGAATAATAATTGCATTTACTTCAGAAGATCATGGTGAACGCTAAACAAGTTAGTGTTAAGTAAGTTAATGCATTATGAGAAGGGGCCATTCTCAAGGAACAGTGGACGTCCTCTACCAACCTAGAGTGGCCCAGCTGACAACTGACAAGACAATGGGAACCTCAGTCTTAATCTGCAGGCACTGAATTCTGCCAGCAAACACGTGGCTTTGGAAGGGGACCCTGGGCTCAGAAAAGAGATTGCTAACACTTCAATTGCAGTGTTGTGGGACCTTGAGAAGAAGACCCAGCAAAACCACACCTAGACTTCTGACTCATGGAAACTGTGAGATAATAATTGTGTGTTGTTTTAAGCCACTTAGTTTGAAGTAACTTGTTATGTGGCAATAGATAACTAAGACATGGAGTTACTCACCCAAGGCTGCATAACTCCTCAGTGATAGAACCTGGATTCAGAACAAGAGTGAACCACCATATCTCCTGAAAGATAACCAGCCAGAGGGGCTAAAAAGCCAAAGATTTTCTGATTAGCCCTCAGCTGACCAGAAAATTAATTAATCAGAATCTCTAATTCCTTTGACCTTATGATTAATCAGGGATTTTCGGCATTTGAAATCAAGTTTTCCATGGCAATTGCACCAAATACCATGGCTGCCCTGATGCTGCTGTACAAGTGCAGCAACTGTAGCGTTGGGGGAAGAAAGTTCCACTTTGGATATGATCCAAAGGTCTGATTCAGAACACCTAAGTGTTTCCATTTTGAAAATGTGATGAGCGTTGCTTCCTGAGAAGTAGCCATCTGGTTTCATGCCTCCGCTGCATTCCTCCCCATTGGGCCACATGGGCTGAAGAAATTAGATCTGTGGACATAAGACTTACTCCTTTTTAAATATAGAGAATGATTCCATGGGGGCAGTGGTCTACCAATCAGACAGCCACGACCACCACTACTACCAAAATGACAATAGCAGCTCCCAGTCATTCAGAGCTTTCCTGAGCCTGATGCGGAGCCCAGCTGTGAGACCAATGGGTTACCCAGGCAGGCTCATAATTAGGCACTCTTTATATAATTCTGTTTTAATATTTATTCATCATCTATGTATTGCGTGTCAGGAAAACTCAGTTTCTGTTAATGAAATTGCCTGCTTTTTTCTAACTCCAAATGTGGGTCAGATGTTTCACTCAGAGTAGGAATGGAGAAAAAGTCACGTGTACTCATTCACACCCCGGGGCCAGCATGGAATAAATGAACTGAAAACATTGGACAACATGTTTCTCCCTTGTCTATCTCACCTTTTCTCACTTCAGTTTTCCTTTTAGCTTCTTAGGAGACATATTAAAGTGATCAACATTTAGATCATGAAATAAATCTCCTTTCTAGCAAAGAGCTCTGTGGGCTGCACAAGTGCAGTGCTAAATTCTCAACAGACCAGAGTTTATGCCAGTGACCAGACTTTTAAAGTTTTTTCACTTGTTCATGCTGTCTGCTCCAGAGCGAGGGCTCTGGTTTGCATTTGGCCAGTTATGAGTATGTGTAGCCCTGCATTGACTGGGCCCACATTCTAGATCCAATCCAAGGGTGCTTTGGCACACACTGCATGACTGGTTTGTCCCTCAACCTCATCAGTCTCTGCTGAACACGTTGAAGAAATCATCTCGTCTTTTCTTCCCTATCACGTTGTGGGGCAAGTACTATAATTGGCCCCCTTTTCCTGATGAAAAAATGGAAGCTTAGAGAGGTCAAGAAGCTTTCCCGAGCTTAGACAGCCATTAAATGGCAGAACTGGGATTCAACTCCAAGACAGGCTGCCCCCAGAGTTTTTATTCATTATATTTGATGCTCAAATCCAGCACTTTGCAGGTGCACATTTGTTTTTACGGAGAAGTGACTGTATCAAGGATAAGTCCCATTGTAGCCAGCACGAGCTGCTTTGTTGGGGGAAACAATGCAAGGGAAAGGCGTGTGGAGGTGCACACTCACCTGAGCCTCTAGCACAGGTGTCAGAAGTACTGTGAGGTTGAAGACTCTCAGCTGTAGCACACCTCAGATTTGGTCAGTATTCATTTTATTCATACATGCAATTCAATTCAATTCAATTATTCATTCATTCATTTGAGATTGATTGAGAACTCACAATGACAAACAGTGTTTCATGAACTAGCCGGTGAATTAGACAATGTCCCTGCACTTATGGCTTGCATTCTAATATGGAGGTAAAAGAAATAAGAAAACCAAGAAATAAAATACTTTTAGAAAATAATAAGCAACATGAAGGAAACAAGGGGGATCAGACAGAGCAGCGGTGGGATCTGCGTAGAGAAAACAGTCAGGGAAGACCTGTCTGAGGAGGTGACAGCAGAGCTGAGATATGAATGGTGAGAAGGAGGCAGTGAGGAGAGGACCTGGAGGAGGAGCATTCCAGGCACATGGAAGAGCAGATACAGTGACCCTGGGCTGGGAGTGAGCATTGCTTAGATGAAGGAGAGAAAGGATGCAGTTGAGGCAAAAGCACAATGCATGTGGTAATACACAGGGAAGCCTGGTGCGGCTTGAGGCCGGAGAGGTGGGTAGGGGTCCCTAGGGCATTTTAGGACCCCCCCCCCCAAAAAAAAAAAGAACTTAGACTTTGGCCTGGTGTCGGCAGGGAGCCATAAAAATGAACAGCAGGACCCCGGTAATACTTTTTTCAATGATTTCTCTGAATGTCATGGGAAACATGGAAACAGAGGTCCAAGAGTGATAATAAGAACAAGTGGGAGACTACTGCAGAAGTCCTACTCCGTATAGAAGGCACATCTGAGGGATTTCATGTTTCACTTACTCCAACCAGACTGGAACCTTTGCCAGTTCCTTTAACTCACCAAGCTCTTTCATACCTCAGGGTTTCTCCCTCCTTTCAGCCCCTTTGTTTAGCTAAGTCCAGTTCTTTTTTAGGCCTAAAAAAGGCCCTCTTATCCAATGTCTTTTCATCTATGAAGCCTTCTCTGACCCCAAGTGCAGGTGAGCGTTCCTTGTTTCTTATTCCCATGGCAACCAGCTCTTCCTCTTAATGGCACCCATCTGCCTTGCAATTACTTAAGCAAGTCCACCTTCCCCTGCTTTCCCCTTTATGAGCCCCATGAAGGCAATAATTACATCACTGCAGCCACAAATAGAATGCACAAAGAAGGCTCTCGGCAAATATTTATTTCACGAAGTAATATTTTCTTGAGGTTCGTGGCAACTTGAGATTTATGCTACTGATCCTAAATGAGTTTTTTTTTGTTTTTGTTTTTGTTTTTGAGACAGAGTCTCACTCTGTTGCCCAGGCTGGAGTGCAGTGGCCGGATCTCAGCTCACTGCAATCTCCACCTCCCGGGTTTACGCCATTCTCCTGCCTCAGCCTCCCGAGTAGCTGGGACTACGGGCGCCCGCCACCTCACCCGGCTAGTTTTTTGTATTTTTTAGTAGAGACGGGGTTTCACCGTGTTAGCCAGGATGGTCTCGATCTCCTGACCTCGTGATCCGCCTGTCTCGGCCTCCCAAAGTGCTGGGATTACAGGCTTGAGCCACCGCGCCCGGCCGATCCTAAATGATTTTTAAACAATTAAGTAGGGCTTGTCTTTCAAACAATTTTTGTGTGTGTGTGTGTGTGATGGAGTCTTGCTCTGTTGCCAGGCTGGAGTGCAGTGGTGCGATCCCAGCTCACTGCAACCTCTGCCTCCCAGGTTCAAGGGATTCTTCCGCCTCAGCCTCGTGAGTAGCTAGGACTACCGGTGTGTGCCACTATGCCCAGTTAATTTTTTTGTATTTTTAGTAGAGACGGGGTTTCACCCCGTTGGCCAGGATGGTCTCAATCTCTTGACCTCCTGATCTGCCCTCCTTGGCCTCCCAAAGTGCTGGGATTACAGGCTGAACCACTGCACCCAGCCCTCAAATTTTTTTAGAGCAATAACTATGATTGGCTACATGCCTTGCACGTGCCGGAAACAATATTAAGCACATTACGCTCACTTACTCATTTAATCATCTCAATAGCCATATAGTACAGGAACATTCACCACTGCTTTTCAGATGGGAAGCTGAAGATAAGCATAATTACTTAAGTAACTTACCCAAGAAGACATTCTGATTATATGATAGAGAAAACAATTCGAATTCATGTCCATTTAGATGCAAAGCCCATGCTTTTTAAACTAATCATTCCTGAAGACAGGCCCAATCATTCCCTCAGCATGTATTTACTGAGTGTCAGCTTCAGTGCAGAGGAAGATATGATGTTGAATTAGCCAGAGTTCCTGCTTTCTAGGAGATTAGCATCTGGTAAGAGAGCTGAGGCCTGGAATGAAGAATCTATGTAATGTTCGTAATGTGGGAATCCATATGGCCCAGTTGGGATCAAGAGAATTCAGTCTAAAAATCTTGACTACAATTTCGAAGTAACCCACATTCACTTATTGTAATTCTCTAACAGTATGAAGAGGACTCATAGTCTATAGAAATATTTCCTAAATCTTTTCCCTTTACCACAGCTTCCCTCACATACTACAGCTTTTCCCAAGCCCCTCAATCCCAGCCTCACCCCAAATATCTTTCTCCAGTTAACTGATGCACCTCTTTCCCTTATTCCTACTGTTTTTTTAATCTCCTTAAGATTCTGTGTCATTGAATCTCAAAACAGTTGACAAAACCCAAGCTAGCCCTTTTGCCAATCCTGTGAAAACCATGGAGTTTCTTCTAGAGAAATACTCAAGTGTATATACATGCAGACCGCCCCCTCCTGCCCCACACACAGACATACACTGATTTTACTGGTTCGTCTGTAATTTCAAGGGTTCCACAGACCTTCTAAATCTTACCCACAGTTTCTGGATGATAAACCTTGGCATTGGTAATCTGAAAAGCCATTAGCTACTTAGCATTTGCCAAAGCAGGATAGCTCTTCCTCTTTCCATGTGCATGAGAGGACTTCAGAAATTTGTATAAAAATAGATGCCACCCCAACCAACCAAACCCCATGCCTGCTGCTTCAGATGCATGTCTTTCTTCACAGTTTCCAGCTGTAGTGACTTTATCTTGCAGGGAGAAGGAAACTCTGTAATTAAGATAGCCAGACAACAAAGGACTTAGCAGCTCTCTAGCTGCTGACATTCTAGTTAAAAGAGCTGGACCCAACTCTCTCCTTTTTAAGTCTGGGTTCAGGCTAAAACCTGAACCCTGATACCATGTGGTTTTAATTAGCCCATAGTATGGTTCTGAAAACCAACTGTTCTTAGCCACTGCATTATGTCACTAGTGGATGGCCATCAGTTATCAGAAATGTTGGAAAATAATTGGAACTATTGGTTAAATCCTAGAGTTGGAACATTATTTGCTTAAAAAATAAATTTGTGGAGACTTCTGGTTCCAAAATGGCAGTGTAGAAGCAAGCTGGCTTCACTACCCCACACAGAAAACCAAAAACATATTTACAGTCCTGAGATTATTACCAGCAAGATCCCAGAACTCAAATATGAGAATGAGACATCTCCCAGGGCCACAAAGAAGTGAAAAAATTCTGAGCAGATGGTTAGAGAATTGGATTTCTATATCTGCAATGTCCCTACACCCAATCTGCCTGGCATGAAGTACATGGAAAATTTCCCCCCAACTCATGATTTCTACATTGAAAAAAGTGAGACCAAGGGGACAACTAACTTCCCCACTATCTTACATTCCCTGGCAGGACACCTGTCCCTGCCTCAACCTACAGGAAGCATCAGGAGTGCCTGAGGAAGAAATATTTCTGAGGACAGACAGAGACAAAGCAGGGAGGCAGGAGTACTATCCGCAGTTCTGAAAGCTCTACTCTATAACTTAGCCAAAGGAGATGCTAAATCAGAGTGGCTGTTCAGCTGCACCATGCAGAAGGAGGTTTGTTCCACAGGTCTCCTAGCCAGACCTTTTCACACCCCTAGCCAGCCTTTTCACACCACTAGAATATTCCCTTTGAAACCTCATTCCCTTTGAGACAAGCAGCACTCTGATTGTTTACCAGAGCTTGGCGTGGACACCATCTAGTGCTGAAATGGAGGCAGCAACTTAGCAGAAAAAAAATAAACAAATAAATTCCAAAGACTTTCTAAGCAAACATACCCAGTAAAAATGAAAACAGACCACACAGAGAAGACTGCATAAATAACTAATCATTCAATGCAAACACACACACACATCCACAAAAACAATAAGAAACAAGGACCAATGATCTCCCCAAACAAACCAAGGAAACAGTGATGAACCCTAATGAGACAGTGATATGTGAGCTCTCTAACCAATAACTGAAAACAGCAGTTTTAAGGAAACTCAGTAATCTGCAGATAACAGAGAAAAGCAATTCAGAAAATTATTGAAGGAATTTAACGAAGAGATTGAAATAATAAACAAATCTTGGAACTGAGAAATACATTTACGGAACTGAAAAAATTATTGGAAGGTCTCAACAGTAAAGTGATCAAGCAGAGGAATCAGTGAGCTCAAAGACAGATATCTGAAAATACACAGAGGAGAAGAAAGAAAAAAGAATGAAAAGGAACAAAGATCACTTACAAGATACAGAAAATTACTACAAAAGTCCACATCTAAGACTTATTGGTGTTCAAGAAGGAGTTGAGCAAGAGAAAGGGGTAGAAAGCTTATTCAAAGAAATAATAACAGAAAAATTTCCAAAACTTGAGAAAGATACAAATATCCAAGTACAGGAAGGTCAGAGAACACCAAACAGATTTGATCCAAATAAGACTACCCCCAGGCATATAATAATCAAACTCTCAAATGTCAAGGACAAAGAAAGAATCCTAAAAGCAGCAAGAGAAAAGAAACACATAGCATGTAAAGGAACTATAATTCATCTGGCAACAGACTTCTCAGTGGAAACGATACAGGCCAGGAAGAGTGGGACAACACTTTCAAACGGCTAAAAGAAAAGACCTGCTGTTTAAGAATACTGTATCCAGCAAGGCTATACTTCAAACATAAAGGAAAGGTAAAGTCTTTCTCAGATGAAGAAAAGCTGAGAGAATTCACCACCACCAGGCCCATATTATGAGAAATACTAAAGGGATTTCTTTAATCTGAAAGAAAAAAGAAAATATTAATGTCCAAAAAGAAAACATGTGAAGATACAAAACCTATTGGTAAAATTAACTATATGGACAGACCTAGGATACTCTAATACTGTCATTGTAGTATGCAATATGATAATAACTCTAGTATGAAGCCCAAAAGACAAATCTATCAAAAAGCAATAATAGTTACAGCAACCTGTTAAAAGATAGACAATACAAAAATATGTAAATTCAGGCAACAAAAAATTTAAAATTTGAGAGGGATAGAGTTAAAATGTTAGAGAGTTTTTTCATTTTTTCTTTGTTTTTATTATTTTCTTTGTGTCCTAAGTTGTCATCTCTTTAAAATATCTTGTTGTATCTATAAGATACAGATCTTTTTGTAAGCCTCATAGTAACAGCAATGCAAAAATTTTGTAATTGAATCACTAAAAATAAAAACCAATGAACTAAAACATACTATTAATAATAGATAAAATCACTTGACTACAAAGGAAGGCCATAAGAAAGGGAGAGAGGAGCTACAAAATGATCAGAAAACAAGCAACAGAATGACAGTGGTAAGTTATTGCTTACCAATAACACTGAATGTAAACTGACTCAATTCTCCAATTAAAAGGCATACAGTGACTGAAGAGATAAGAAACAAGACCCAAATATATGCTGCCTACAAGAAACCCACTTCACCTATAAAGAGACAGATAGACTGAAAATATAGGAGGTGGAAAAATACATTCCATGCAACTGGAAACCAAAAGAAAGCAGGAATAGCTATTCTTGTATCAGATAAAATAGACTATAAATTAAAGACTTTAGAAAAAGACAAAGAAGGTCAGTATATAACAATAAAGGGGTCAATTCAGCAAGAGTATATAGCAATTACAAATATCTATGCACCCAGCACCAGAGCTCCCAAGTATATATAGCAAACATAAATTGATCTAAAGGGATAGATACACTGCAATACAATAATAGCAGGGGATTTCAACACCCAACTTTCAGTAATGAATAGATCATCCAGACAGAAAATATACAAAGGAACATAGGAGTTAAACTATATACTAGTTAAAATAAGCCTACCTGACATTTACTGAACATTTCACTCAACTGATGCAGAATACAGATTATTTTCATCATCATATGGAACATTGTTCAGAGTAGACCATTATTAGACCACAAAATAAATTTCAACAAATCCAAATAGTATAAATCAAATCAAGTATTTTTTCTGACCACAGTGGAATAAAACTAGAAATGCATAAAAAGAGGAACAAACTAGAAATGAATAAAAAGAGGAACCTCAGAAACAACACAAACACATGGAAATTAAAAAATATGCTCCTGAACAACCAATAGGTCAATGAAGAAATTAAGAAAGAAATAAAAAAAATTAGAAACAAATGAAAATGGAAATACAACATACCAAAATCTATGAGATACAGTGAAAACAGCATGTAGAGGGAGGTTTATAGTAATAAACTCACAGGGCAAAAAGTAGAAAGACTTCAAATTAACAGTCTAAGGATATACCTCAAGGAACTAGAAAAAGCAAGAACAAACTAAACCCCAAATTCAAAGAACAAAAGAAATAATTAAGATCAGATAAAAATTAAGTGAAATTGAGATTTTTTTAAAAAAATGCAAGATACAGAAGATCAACTAAACAAAAAGCTGGGTTTTTGAAAAGATAAAATCAACCAACCATTAACTAACTAAGAAAAAAGAAAGAAGACTCAAATAACTAAAATGAGGAATGAAAAAAGAGACATGACAACAGAGAACACAGAAATAAAAAGAACCATTAAAGACTATTATGAACAACTGTACATCAACAAATTGGGAGACTAAAAAGAAATTGATAAATTTCTGAATTAATATCCTTGGTAGATATTAATCTACCAAAATTGAATCATGAGGAAATAGAAAATCTCAACAAACCAGTAATGAGTAACAAGACTGAAGCTGTAATAAAATGTCTTCCATCAAAGAAAAGTTTAAGACCTGATGGTTTCACCACAAAATGTTGCCAAACCTTTGAAGAAGAACTCATATCAATTCTACTCAAATTCTTAAAAAAAAAGTGAATAGGAAGGATCACATCTGAACTAATTCTATGAGGCCAGCATTACTCTGATATCCAAACCAGGTAAGAACACAATGAAAAAAGAAAACTATAGACCAATATTACTGATGAGCATAGATGCAAAAATTGTCAACAAAATACTAGCAAATTGAACTTAATAACACGTTAAAAAGAACGTTCACCATGATCAAGTGGGATTCATCACAGGAATGCAAGGATGGTTCAATGTATGCAAGTCAATAATATGATACATCATATTAACAGAACCAAAAATAAAAGCAATATAATTACTTCAATAAATGCTGAAAAAATATTTGATAAAATTCAACATCCCTTTATGATAAAATCTTCAACAAACTGGGTGTAGAGAAACATACCTAAAAATAAGAAAAGACATATGAAAACCCATAGCTAACATTGTATTAAATTGGGAACAATTGAAAGTCTTTCCTGTAAGACCTGGAACAAGACAAGGATGCCCACTTTCAACATAATACTGGAAGTGCTGGGCAGAGCACTTAAGCAAGAGAAAGAAATAAAATCCATTCAAACTGGAAAGAGGAAAAACCCAAATGCTCCATCAAGAATTTCTTAGAACTGATAAATGAATTCAGGAAAGTTACAGGATACAAAATTAGCATACAAAAATCAGTAGCATTTATATATACCAACAGCGAGCAGTCTGAAGAAGAAATAAAGAAAGCAATCCCATTTACAATAGCGACAAATAATACAAAATACCTGGGCATCAATTTAACCAAAAAAGATAAAGATCTACACAAGAGAAACTATCCAACACTGAGGAAAGAATTTGGAGAGAACAAACGAAAAATGAAATTGTCATTTTAACAATATTAATTCTTCCAATCCATGAACATATATCTCATGCTCATAGATTGGAAGAATTAATATTGTTAAAATGACAATACTACCCAAAGCAATTTACAGATTCAATGCAGTACTACAGAAATATCAATGACATTCTTCACAGAAATAGAAAAAGCAGTCCTAAAATGTATGTGGAATCACAAAAGACTCTAACTAGGCAAAGCAATCCTGAGAAAAAGAATAAAGCTGGTGACAGTATACTACCTTACTTTAAAATATGCTACAAAGCTATAGTAACCAAATAAGCATGATACTGGCATAATAGACACGTAGAACAATGGAACAGAATGGAGAACCCATATGTAAATCCACACATTTATAGTCACCTCATTTTTGACAAAGTCTCCAATAACGTACAATGGGGGAAAGACTGTCTTTTTAATAAGTGATGCTGCAAAACAAGATACCCCATTTCAGAAGAATGAAACTTGATGCTTTTCTCTCATAGTATAAAAAATCAAATCACAATGGATTAAAGACTTAAACTTAAGACCTAAAACTATGAAACCAATAGGAGAAAACATTGGGGAAATGCTCCAGGATGTTGCTCTGGGCAAAGATCTTTTGTGTAAGACCTCAAAAGCATAGGCAACCAAAGCAAAAATGGACAAATGGGATTATATCAAGCTGAAAAGTTCCTGCACAGCCAAGAAAACATTCAATAAAGTGAAGAGATGACTCACAGAATGTAAGAAAATATTTGCAAACTATTTATCTGACAAAGGATTAATAATCAGAATTTATAAGGAGCTCAAGCAAATCAATATCAAAAAACCAGCAATCTTGATTGAAAAAACAAATAACCTGATTAAAAAATGGGCAAGAGATCTGAGTAAACATTTCTCAAAAGAAGATATGCAAATGGCCAATAAGTATACGAAAAAAATGTCAACACTGCTAATCGTCAGAGAAATGCAAATCAAAACCACAATGTGATATTATCTCATCCCAATTAAAATGGCTTTTATCAAAAAGACAAGCAATAACAGATGCTGGTGAGGATGTGGAGAAAGGAGAATCCTCAAACACTGTTGTTGGGAAGGTAAATTAGTATAGCCACTATGGAAAACAGTATGGAGATTTCTCAAAAAATTAAAAATACAACTCTCATATGATCCATCAATACCACTATTGGGTATATATCCAGAAGAAAGGAAATCAATATATTAAAGAATATCTCAATTCCCATGTTTATTGGAGCACTATTCAAAAGAGCCAAGATATGAAATCAAGCTAAGTGCTTATCAGTGGATGAATGAATAGAGAAAATGTGGTATATATACACAATGGAATACTATTCAACCATAATAAGAATGAAATCTTTCTTTTGCAGCAATATGGATGGAACTGGAGGCCATTATGTTAAGTGAAACAAGCCAAGCACAGACAGACAAATATCACATGTTCTTACTCATATGTGGTAACTAAAAAAGTGGATCTCATGAAGATAGAGAGTGGATTAGTGGTTAGCAGAGGCTGGGAAGGGTAGGGAGTCGGGGGGATGAATAGGTACAAATAAATGGTTTGATAGAAGAAATAAGACCTAGTGTTTGATAATCAGTAGGGTGAATATAGTTTGCAATAATCTACTGTACATTTCAAAATACCTAGAAGAGAATAGTTGGAATGTTTCTAGCATAAAGAAAAGACAAACATTTAAGGTGATGGGTATCTCATCTTCACAAATTTTATGAATGTGTAAAATTATTACACATTTGCCAAAAATTGTCCATTATGTATCAATTAAAAGTATTTTAAAAAATACGTTTGAGAACATTAAAGTTTATCTTTGTAATGATACTGCTTTCAATGCCTTGTTGTCAGATGTGCTTTCCTGTAGGTGCGGGATGGGAGGGAATGGGCGGTGGGGGCCATCTGGGGAATTCTGAATAACCCTGGGATTCCTGCGTGACTCAATCTTGCCCTTCGCGGTTTCTGATTTTAAAAATGTTAACAAAGGCCTTTGGTAACCCCCCAGTTTTTACGTTAACGTTTTTCTCCTCCCAGAATGGTGCTTACCAAACCCTAGTTATTTTAACGTTATCTTCAAGATTTTTGTTGTATCTTGACTTATGCCTCTTTAATTTTCAATTTAAGATTTGTTCTAATAGTCAATCCTCTTTAGTCATATCCTAAGCAATAATAATCATGAAATCATGGGATTGAAGTGTTTGTTATTTCCACACGTTAAAATAAGTACATAATTTTAAAAATAAAAATCATGGTTCATGTACCAACAAAAATAATTCCCTTCACCCCCAGTGGTGTGGTTACCACACTTTGAAGACACACTGTTCCAGTAAGTGCTCTCATGAGTTGAAAACCTTGTCTTTGATCCACTTATTCATTTGTAAATTCCATTTTTTCTTTTAAAATCATCTATTAGGTGCTTGCTGTGTGCCAGGCGCTGGTCTAGGCATATGCGTTGCTTATTATTTTATTTAATTATTTGAACAAAACTTCGAGATTGTTACTGCTATTCCCATTTTGCAAATGGAGAAAAGGAGGCTCAGAGATGTGTCTGCGGGTCTTGCCTAAGCTCACACAGCCTGCGCTTTTTCCAGGAGGACAGAATCAGGTATCTACCTTGTGAGAAGCTATTAGCAGTGATGGGGAGGCTTGTTGACCTCCTCAAGAACGCAGGCACTGCGTTTCTAAGACGGCCTCAGCTCCTCTAAACAGTCAAATCGCAGAGGGGACATTTGTTTGTGAAATATGTCGCAGTGTTCCAGCAGCCTAGGTTCTTTCCAAGAGTTTCTCAAAATCCAGCAGAATAAATATCAGATTTTTTATTGCCTACCACATAATAGGAATATAACTTATTACCGTTGGAGTGCCAGGCTTTCGGCAGCCTCCATAAATCTGGCGCTCCAATTGACTCCATATGCATTTAAGCAAAACTCAGCCCACGTAGGGGAGCAGTGGATGTAATTGGAATATGGAATGGGGCTTTTGGATTAATCACATTCTGAATATTAACTGTGTATTATGCTGATTTCCTTGCGAATATATTCAGAAGTCCCAGCATGTGTACCTGACTCAGGCTTATACAATCAGAATAGCAAATGTCCTGATTGTGAGGTTGGAAACAGTTCCAACTGCAGTGTATGAGGCCGAATTTCATTTCCCCTAAGAAAAAGAATATTTCAACACTCTCCGGGAGGCCTCGAAGCACAATGTATGGTTTTTCGACACCAGGGAAAGAAGCAGTGTTTGTTTTCAACTGCCTAGTTCAGAATGGATTTTGCCAAGGAACAAGACCACGTTTTGTCGTGAATTCTTAGAGGATTTTTCTGACCCAGTAACTATTTTATTTTTAAAGGAATAAGCACTCTATGATTGTCTTTACTGGGTGGAGGAGGCAGTGGGGTCAGAAAGTGGTAGAGGAGGGAACAGGAAGAGGCACAGTGTGACCAAGGATTAAAGTTTAGAGGGGGAAAATTCTGAATGACTCCCTGCTCTGCCAAGGGCATTGCTGGGACGACCTTGCTGTATGACTACAGAAAACATCCTATGTTCGTTACACAATTCATCATTCACAAAGCAAGGCTATACCTGCAGAATCTCATCTAGCGCTCACAGCAATTCTGAGAGGTAGGTGGTATGATTCCCATTTCACAGATGTAGACACTGAGGCTTGGACAGTTTCTGCCTTGAACAAATGTGAATTAATGAGTCATGGGAGAGGTGTTGTCTGCCCACAGGTCCTACAATGAAAACCTTCACCAACTGCAAAGAATCTGAGGCCCAGAGAGGTTAAGTGACTTGTCTGTAGTCACACAGCTAGTAAATGGCAGAGATGGGGTTTAAACTGAAAACAGTCACCTCCAAAGCCTGTGCATTTAACTGTTATGTTACATTGTGTTCTAGTTGATCCATCCATCCATCCATCCATGTATCCATCCATGCATCCATCTATTTTTAAATTCATTGAACACCTCACTGTGTGTGTCCAAAATGTGATTTTTCCTTGACTGCCAAGAGCTAGCTCTCTTCTATCATTCTCCTTCCATCCACCCATCCATCCATTTATCCATCCATCCTCACACTTACTGAGTTCTCTACCAGGTTGCAGGCACTGTGCTAGGCTTTGAGGGTATAATGATAAGCATCACAGGCATGACCTGCCCCGAAGGGTCAACAGTCTATAGGGGAAGACAACAAACAAGGCAACAAATGATCACAAGCCATGATAACCCACAAAGGAATGAATTTGAGGATAAGAATCTCTCTGATCCTCAAATTATGGAACATTCATTTAAATGAAGAACAGGTAGGAGTTAGCAGAGCAACACAGTAGGAAGAGGGTTCCAGGTAGGGAAAGCATGTTCCCAGCCTTGAGGTGGGAAAGACCATGGAGGCCAGTGTGGCTGGAGCAGAGTGGCTGTAGGAGAGAGTGTCCAGGGATGACATCAGAGAAATATGCAGGACCAGATGTGCAGGGCCTGGTGACTACAGTACGTGTGATAGAAAGCCAGGAAACGTTTTATCCAGGCAGAATGACATGAATGGACTTGAAGGCTACTGTACCACTCTCATCCCACCTGTACCTGGTTTCACTTGGGTGTTGGACACATTTCAATTGCCTTCGGGGATGGTGCTGGAAAAAAATATTAGCTGTCATTTATTAAGTGCTTACTGCATGTTTTATGTGTTTTTCCTGTATTATTACATTTATCCTTACAACATCCTATGGAGTAGGTACCATTATTATTTCCTTTTACAGGGAGAAACTGAGGCTCAGAGAAGTTTAGACATGTGCTCAAGGTCAGCTTGAGGGGGATTAGAATAAAGGCTCATGTTTGTTTGACTTCCTTAGGGGTATACATGAACTTGCATCCATGTCTCGGTCCCAAGCCACATGGCTAGAATCAAATCATTCAGAGAAGCCAGGGCTGGTATGAGAAGGAATGTATCTCAAGCAGCTGAAATTTGGCATTAGAGGAGACCAAGCTTATTCAGCTTGGAATCCAGCATTAGAACACCTTGACCCTGTGTCTTCTGGGTGCCTCATCACTCACTGGGAGTGTGAGAAGGGAACAATTGCACCAAGGGGAGTTGCTTCAGCTGTTGTTAGAAGGCCTGATGTTTCTGACCTCTTCCTACCTCTTCCTATGCCTCAACCCTTAGTGGTTCCTCCAGATGCTATGAAATCCACAATTCATCTCATCCTCGGCCAAGAACAGCAGCCAGAGTGGAAAGCCCCATGGGACCAGAGCGCCAACGATACGAAAGTGATATGCTTTGTCATAGCGAGAGCTCTTGCTCTGTGCCTGGCTGGCCCTCGAGGCAAATTACTCTGATCTGAGCAGCTGGGCCTGGTTCTGGGAGGTCTGAATTCAGACAAATCTGAAATAGAGTGCAGTGAAAAAGGAGAGACTCAAAAGTCAGATATAGCTGGAACCCAACCTCACCTTGGCCAAGTACCAAACCTTCTAACTTTGTGACCTTGGATAACTTACATAATTTCTCTGAAGTTAAAGTCTTTACAACATCTAGATCAGTTTCCCAAAGCCAAAATCAGTACAGTGAGCTGTAAGCAGAATACTCATAACTAATAATAACTGAGCACTTGTTATATGCCCAGGACTGTGCCAAACGAGATGTGTATATATTTGAGTATATATGTAATGAGTGTGTATGCATATGCATATATATGTACATATTCTAATTTAATAATCTTGAAAACTCTATTCACTGCACATACTGTACTTATTTTATAGATGAGGAACTGAGGCTCAGAGAGGTTGAGTAATTCATCACAGTTTAGTAAGTGGCAAAGCCGAGATTTGAACCAGGGCAGCTTAACTCTTCATCACCCCCTTTCATTGCCTTAAATATCCTCCCTTTTCTAAGTTATTAGCACTTCAAGTACAAACTCCAAAGCCTTCGGAGACAGCAAAGGCCTTATTTATAGGCATCTGGAAGTCATAATTAGAAAGTGGAAGTCATCTTTACTAAATTCCACATCGTAGTCAGTTGAGTGTGAAAACTACACAATTCCAATGGTTTGAATGTCTTCTTTATCCCAGTCGGTGCCTGTCCTAAATTAAAATGCCCTGAAGGTATTGCTCTCTTAATTAACTGTTTGCCTTGTTAGGATTGTAAACATTTTCCTTGTTGTGGAGTGGGTCACACCAATTAAAGGCAGAGTCCATGTTGAGCATGAGGGCAGTGCGTCCAAGCCTGCTGGGAAGCGGAGTCTTCTCTCGCCTGCTGCGGTCCTTGCGTTTCTGCTGGGAGGTCACAGAGACATAGAACCCTGGCCACTTCTCTCATACAGCAAGCAGCTACTGCATGTTATGGGCTACGTACAGAGGTTGGAAACATGGGTTTGGAGCCGCTGAGACCTGGGTGTGAGTTCTGGGATCTTCCTGTGCTTCAGTTTTCTTAGCAGTGTCATGGAATGGGACGGTATTTGCCTCATGGGTGGAGATGTGGCTTGAATGAAGAGATATGTGCACTTAGTATAGGGATGATGCTTAACAATGAAAGCTTTTCTACCCTCCTCCTTCCATCTGCTCCAGTTCACATTTCTTATGCTTTTTGACCAGCCAGCAACACTATAATGTTCTCCCTATGTGTAGGTATTTCCCCTTGTTAAGAGTCCTACCTTCCCAAGGAAAAAAGCCAGAAACTCACTTTGCCATCTCTTTTTCAATCTTGTGACCCAACCCTACGACCCAATTCAGATGACCTGAATTTTTTTTTAAAAGTCTTATTAAAGAATAATAGATATGCAGAAAATCACACAAAGCATTAATATATTGCTTGTTAAATATTTATAAAGTGATTATATTTTGGTAACCAGTGTCTAAAACAAAAAAAGAGAACACTACCAGCTTCCCGGAAGACCTCGTTGAGCCCCTTTCCAGTCCTTATTCCATGTAAATATCTACTATCTCGACTTTTGAAGCATAGGCTAATTGTACTAATTTTTTTTTCATTTTTTTCTAAAACAAAAACAAAAATGGGAAACATGTGTAGAATGTGCAGGTTTGTTACATAGGCATACATGTGCCATGGTGGTTTGCTGCACCTAATGACCCATCCTCTAAGTTCCCTCCTCCACTCCCCACCCACCAACAGGCCCCAGTGTGTGTTGTCCCCTCTCTGTGTCCATGTGTTCTCGTTGTTAAGCTCCCACTTACGAGCGAGAACATGCAGTATTTGGTTTTCTGTTCCTGTGTTAGTTTGCTGAGGACGATGGCTTCCAGCTTCTTCCATGTTCCTGCAAAGGACATGATCTCATTCCTTTTTATGGCTGCATAGTATTCCGTGGTGTATAAGTACCAAATTTTTGAACTTTATATAGATGGGATTAAACAGCATGTGTTAGTATGTATCATTTTGCATCTGGCTTTTTCAATAACCGTTTTTGTTGTTGTTGGAATTTTTGTTTGTTTGTTTGTTTTTGAGACGAGGTCTCATTCTGTTGCCCAGGCTGGAGTACAATGGCACAATCTTGGCTCACTGCAGCCTTGAGCTCCTGGGCTCAAGTGATCCTCACACCTCAGCCTCCAGAGTAGCTTGGACTACAGGCATGTGCCACCATGCCCAGCTAATTTTTGTATTTTCTGTAGAGACAGTGTTTTGCCATGTTGCCCAGGCTAGTTTCAAACTCCTCGCTCAAGTGATCCTCCTATCTCAGCCTCCCAAGTGCTGGGATTGTAAGTGTGAGCCACCACGCTGGGCCTCACTCAACACTCTGTAAGATTTATCCGTATTGTTGCATGTGTTTTATTCATCCTCATTGTAGTGTAGTACATATTCCACCATGTGAATATACCTGTTTATTCTTCTATTCAACTGTTAATGGACATTTGGGTTATTTCTAGTTTTTAGTTAATACAAGTAGGGCTGGTATGAATGTTGTTACACATGTTTATTGGTGAACACATAAGCATTTCTTTGGGGCATATAATATATATGAATAGAATTGTTGAGTCATAGGTTATGTATGTGATGGCTTTAGCAGATACTGTGAAACCATTTTATAAGTATTTATAGCAATTTATACTGCCACCAATAATATATGAGAATTCCAATTGCTCCACCACTCGCTGTTAACTGTCTTTTTAACTTTAGCCTATTATGGTAGTGATAGGTATTGCATTGTGGTTTTAATTTGCATTTCCCTGATATCCAAAGACCTTCTCATGTATTTATTGGCCAGTTGGATACTGACTTTTATGAACTTCCTATTTATGTCTTTTGCCCACTTTTTCTCTTGGGTTGTCTGGCTCTTTCTTATTCATTTGTAGGGGTTCTTTTTATACTTTGGATAAAAGTCCTTTTTGATTTTGCAAAACATTCATCTTCATTCTACTTGTTGTCTTTTCATCGCTAGTAGATTATAGCTTTTGATTAATATTAAGAGTTGTAGTTGCAGTCCAATGTGATATTTCCCCTTAGTTAGAACTTTTGTGATCTATTTAAGAAACATTTGCCAACGTCAAGGTCATGAGGATATTCTCGCATGTTTTTGCCTAAAAGCTTTATTGTTTTACCTGTCACATTTATGCATAATCCATCTGGCATTGATCTTTGTGTATGCTGTGAGGTAGGGTTCAGGATGAGTCTTTTCCTCATATGAATGTCCAATTAACTTAGCACCAGTATTTGAAAATAACACCCTCTCTCTTCTGCTTGCGGTGATACTTTTGTTATAAGTCAGATGATTATGTATGTGTGAGTCTGCTTCTGGACTCTATATTTTGTTCCATTGGTCTCTATATCTAACCTTCAGGAAACTTTCACTTGGAAGAGAGATTTGTGAAGAAGGAGGTGCCCCGAGGAACCCATTTTTTTGATGATGATTGTGGGAGAAGCATAGAGAAATGTATTCAGCTTCTAGAGGTAGCTGTGGCACAGTCCTAAAGCCTTAGTAATTTGAGTTACAGTGCGTAGGGCCTCTGTGGCACTGACTATAGTGTCTCCTTGGAGCAGTCCATGGGTATAATGTGGGCATTGCCCTTGGCTGTGTAGGCTTTAAGCTTAGTTCTTGGTTCCTTCCATTAAGGATGAATACAAAAAATTTGAAACCTCTGTGCTTGCCTTCCCCTGAAACCAATTTGCCACTGCATGCTCCTTTCCCAGTAAGCTGTGAAATACAAGGTCTCCTTGTAATACTTTTATACACTGCTTGCTGCAGTTTAATATATGAGACAATGCATCATAGTCTGGAGGTTCAAAATTACCTCGAAGTAATCATTTCCTAGAGGGCTGGTAGTAAACATTCTGTCACATAGCTATAGATTGTTGCCTGTCGCCATCAATCAGCCCCCCAGGGAGATATTAGGGAGAATGATACAGGAGCGAACTGAGAACTGGTGAGTGTCTGACGTGGCTGCCAGGTCTCTGCAAAGGGAGACAGGCTTGGTGGTCTGTGGCAAACTGGCTTTGTCAGGGGCAGCTCCTTCAGCACTAAGGAGCTGGAGGTGTGGGTCTGGGCCCTGAGTGGCCTGTTGGTCTAACTCAGCTTCAGGGTCGTGGGATCCTTTATCCCTTGGCTCTCTGATATCTTCCCTAGTGATTTGGACCAAACCCATCACCTGTGTTTGCAAAGTAATAATGGTTGCCATTAATGAGCACTCACTCTGCCCCAAGAAATCTTCTAATCTTTTTCATGCATCATCTCAATCTTCAAAGTAACCCAAGGATAGAGTTACAATATTAGCCCTATTTTAAATCTGAGGAGACCAAGGCTTGGAGATCTTGTCTAACTTGCAAGATCATGGCAAAGTCAGGATTTGAACCTGGGGTGTTCTGCTTCCAGAGGCCGGGTGCTGAGTCACTGCGTACTCACTCTCTTACACATCCAGCTCTGTGCTGGGCCCATTAGCCTGTGATCTCACTAAATATTTAAGGATGCTGCTTTTGTCCTCATTGTATAGATAAAGAAACCGAGGCCATCAGAAGTGCAGCTGCTCATCCAAGTTCAGTGGGTAGATGGCATTACTGAGATTCCACTCCAGGGCTCTCAGGCTATACATCTAAAACTCGCTTCTTGGGTAGGCAGATAAAACATCTCTGTCTGCAGAGGGAAGAATGCTTGCAGGTTCATCTCATGGACCTAATGTCTTGGTGAACTTAGGCCTATGTCCCCAAAAGGGGCAGATCAGGTTTTGGCAAACTGACATGTAAACAACTTAAATGACCCTCTTAAAACACAAAATTATTAATAAAACTTAGGTATGGACGTATATATTTATTTAGTAGGTGCATTCAAGTAAGGGGCCCTGAAACTTATACTTTATAAACGTCATGGTAAATCCACCCTAGTCTTCAGTCTTCTGTGGACTCCCACCTTGGAGCAAATCTCCAAAACTCAGAAGACTCTTCCTGCCTCTGTTGGACTTTTAGAAATCTGAGCACGGAAAGAAGCACAATGTGGATCATTTGGAAGTGTTCAGCATCTCAGTGTAATCTGTGGTCCCAAACCAGGACTGGAGTTGCAAGGGGTGAGGACTCTGATTGACTCTAAGCTAATGTCACTCAAAGTGTGGTCTCTGAGCTGTGGGTCTATGAGATGTTTGTTACCAGTCCAGGACAAGATCAGTTAGACACCAAAAACTGCCATTTGGGGACTTTTATAGCAATTCAGTAGTGCAGACAGTCCAAGTGTCCTGTTAAACAGGGTGTAGACAAGTTTGCACCTGACTTTTTAAAATACTGATGAGTTGCTTGTGGTGCCAGCTGGTACTAGTCATGCACAGTAGAACCATGTATCAGGCCATAACATATTGGGAGAAAACCAAAGGTGGTCCTTTACCATAGACAGTTTGAGAAGCACTGGTCTAAACCTTATTGGGGATGTCATTGTTTTGAATACACCCAGTCATCAATCAACATTTCATTTCACAAACAAGTAAACCTCAAACCAGACCACACCAAGGCAATGATAACAGCAACAACAAAACCCCAAATCTGACCCATTCATAATTTGTTTGTGGTCTGGTTTAGTTTTGATCTGGGTAATCTCATTGGCCTCCATTTTTGTGCAGGCTTAGAAGAAAGTAGTTCCAGTCTCTTTCAAAGTGTAGCCCAAGGACAACTGCCTTTATCCAAATTGCCTAAGAAGCTGTGTTAGTTCCTATTGTTTTGTAAGAAATCACCATGTACTTAGCTTAAAACAACACAAATTCATCTTGCCATTTCAATGGGGACAGAAGTCTGAGTCCTATGCTCGGGATCTCATCAGGCTAAGGTCAACATATTGGCCAGAGATGGGGCTTGAGGTCCTTTTCCAAGCTCACTAGTAGGTAGCAGAACTCAGTTCCTTGAGGTTGTAGGACTGAGGTCCTCAATCCCTAGTGGCTGCCCACTGTTCTCGGCCATGTGGTCATCTTCATAGTATGAAAGTTTGCTTCTTCAAGGTCAGTAAGAGTGTCTCTGTTACTTTGACCTCCCCAATGTCTTCCATCTCTGACTTCTACATCCTCTTCTAAAGGACTCACCTGATTAGGTCAGGCCTGCCAAGGATAATCTCCCTTTTGATTTCCTTGTTAACTGGTTAGGGGTCTTAATTACATCTACAAATCCCTTCACCTTGGCCACATAATGTAAGCTCATCAGAAGAGTGACAACCATCATATTGACAGATCTCAGCGACACTCAAGGTGAGGGAATTATACAGGGACAGAAAGGGGCAGCGATCTTGGGGGCCATTTCAGAATTCTGCCTATACAGAAGTTGATTTAAAAAGTAGGTTCTTGGTTCTAAACCCAAGAGAATTGATTTTGTAGGCATTGTGGGGCTCCAGAATGCACATTTTAGCAAACTTCCCAGCTACTCTGAGACTCTACGTTACACAAATCTGGGCTTGAGTGTCAGATTTGCCACTTATTAGCTGGGAGGCCTCTAGATAATCACTCCCTGTCTATGACATTCAGTTTCTTCACCTGCAAGGTGGAGTGGGCAAGCCCTACCTCGCAGGACTGTAGAGGGGATTAAATGTGATGCGGATTGGTGTGATGCAGATTGGTGTGATGTGGATTGGTGGATTTTTCATCCCGAATGCACATTAGAATTACTGGGAAGTTGCCATGAGTCATCTCAGACCAACTTAGTCAGAATCTCTAGGATGGGGTCTAGGCGTCAACATTTTTTAAAGCTCCCCAAATTATTATTATTATTATTATTATTATTATTATTATTATGATTTGGAACAGGGTCTCCCTCTGTTACCCAGGCTGGAGTGCAGTGGTACAATCACAACTCACTGCACCCTCGATCTCCTGGACTCAAGCAATCCTCTCGCCTCAGCCTCTTGAGTAGCTGAGACTATAGCACAACCACACCTGGTTAATTTCTTTTTAAGTTTTAGTACAAATAAGGTCTTACTATGTTGCCCAGCTGGTCTCAAACTTCTAAGATCAAGCAATCCTCCTGCCTCAGCCTCCCGCAATGCTAGGATTATAGGCATGAGCCACCACACATCCGGCCTCCCAAGTGATTCTGATACGCAGTTGATATATTGGTCAGCTACTGCTACAATAATGTTATGAAATGAATAACTCTGAAATCTCAGTGGCTTACAATAACAAACATTTTTCTTACTCTTTTATCCGCAGATGGGCTAGGGTTTGTTTAGTCGGGCTTTGCTCCAGGCAGTGTGTGTCTGCTCTGTTTCTCATCCTGAGACCAGGAGCTCTGTGGGACATGCCCTTATTATGGTGTTGATGGCAGGAGTGTTAGAGATTGGAAACATGTGCCACCTCTCAAAGCTCAGCTTACAACTGTCCTCTGATCACTTCCTCTTACATTACATTGGCCAAGGCAAGTCACATGACTAAATTCAGCAACAGCAGGGCAAGGAAGTAGACTCTACCCACAATGGGAAACACTGCCAAGTCACTTGGTAAAGAACTCAGATGGATGAGTCTGTTGAGAGTTGAGAACAGTAACCCAATTTACTGCCACTGATAACCATGGATGCTAGGAGAATCACTTCCCAAGGTACCTGGCCAGTACCTGCTCAATAAACCTCATGTACTCCCCTAGAGCATACACTCCCACAGCTTCCTCTAAGTCTCTTAGATGGGAGTGATTCTCCTTCTGTGACTGGTTCCAGGGATGAGGCGCTTTCCCTCACTGGTGTGAAGTCCATCTCCAAGAAGAGAGGAGCTCGCCATAATGCACCAAGTGCTTTGAGTTCCTGGGAAGAAAGATCCCTCTTGGAGGCTGCAAGAACTATGATTATCTACTTAAATATCCATTTTCCCATCCACCACTCACAAAGTGCTCTATTTATTTGCACACTCTCCGTAATATAGCAGCGGAGGGAGAATTCATTAAGGCAAATTGTGAGGATAGCTTTCAAAAAAAATTTCATTGCTCTGTTTTATGCAGTACATAGTTCCCTGTTTAATGAGAACTCGGCAACTCCATTTTCCTTAAGGGTTTAATAAAAGTATAATTTAAAAAATTAAGACAGACGGGGAAAGTGCCGAGAGAAGCTATTTTCCCCATTAACTTGCAGAGTAGACCTTCTTGATACTGCAAGATGGGTGGGGAGAAGAAAAACTCCAGGAGCTATCAAGAGTTCTTTAAGGTTACATAAAACTCCGGCCGGGGTTTATGTCGCCTAGGGATTCTTGCTGAACAGATAGGAATTAGATTTATTGGTTGAGTAATGAGGCTGTTACTAGCTGGCAGTTTAATTAATGCTGATATAGGAGCTTTGCTTTCTCTTAGAATTTGAACTACAGAGCACTGGAGGAGGAGACATTTACATTTCTAAAATTTTCTGAATATTCTTGATTGCCTTTGGATGAAAGAGGGAGGGATATTCTTGGGATGGCAATGGCCAATGTCCAGGTGATTCTCAGCTCTCTGCATGTAGCATGTCAGGGGAAAATTGTTAACCACAATTTGGTTTCCTTCCATCCTGCTGCTGATATTGGCTTCTTGAAGTGGGGAAGAACCTGAGAGAGAGTCATTTTAATAATAATGTTATTAAAGAAGCTAAGACTTAGTATTGCTCACATTTTTGAGTGCTTATTTTATTAATTTTCACTGGGAAGCTAGTGTTATCATCATCAGGAAACCAAGGCTCAGTCACACAGACAAAAAATACAGAGCTGGGATTTGAACACTGTGTCCACATCTCAAATTCTGTGCTGCCCCATCCTATATGACAAATGGTCCAACCAAGGCTCAAAGAAGTGGGGTAAAATTCTCAAGGCTGAATAGCGAGTGAATGCAGAATGGGAACTAGATTTCTACCTAGCAGCTTTCCCTGGTACAGCTCTTAAATTTAATATGGGGATTCTGACTCACTGTGATATTAGTCTGCATGACTCTCATTGAGAAATATAAATATGCTCTCCTTCCTCATCTAGAACACATTAAGCAGAACTCATATTGATGGAGGGCTTACTATGTTGCAGGCACTCTGCTGAGTGCTTTATGTTCATTATTACATTTAAATCTCACATTAAAGGGTAGGAGGAAGGTATGTTACTACCTCCACCTTAGAGATGAGGAATTTGAGGCTCTGAGAGGTGAAATGACTTGCCCAAGGTCACAAATCAGGAAACGGACCAGAAAGATTCTGACCCAGATCTGTCTGACACTTCCCAGTCTTTGCACTGGCCCCCAAGAAAACATTGCTTGGGTTTTCCACTACTTCATTTTACCAGTGTTTCAGGCTGGCTTCATCCACGATCACTGGGAGTTGACTAAGGCAATTCAGACTGGCACTTTTGGGAATTAGTTTCAGCAACTTCCCATGCAAATCCTTCTTCTCAAAAGATAAGAAGGGGTCTGCTTTCCTTCCCTGCATTCCCTTGTTGGCATGTGGTTTTATGGCCTCCTTGATGAGCTATGTTGTAAATCAGGAGGCTCTTGGACCTTGAAGAGATGAATGGTTCCTTGAGTATGGAGTAAGTGGGTCAGCAGTTTGGGAAACACGTTCTTCTCTGTCTCTCTTGGGCTGCCATTTATTACATAATCCTTAAGAAAACCACATTCCTTTCCAACCAAGAAAATGTGTATGGTTTTCCTTTATGTTTGATTCAAAAGTTGTTAAATTTTTTTTCTTAACCATGTTGTTAAAGACATTTGGGTTGATGACTAAAGGTCAAGAAGTAGATAATATCCAGAGAATGGAGAGAATGATTCCTAAATTTATGTTCACATTATCAGGGTTGGTAACTGGCTCTAAGTATGTTAAGTTGCTTTTTACATTGACCAAATAAAGTTTTGATTTTGCAGGGTTGTTTGGCTTTCCCATTTAGGACCAGCAGAAGTGACTTTTACACCACACAGACCCCTACTCTCCATGTCCTCATCCATGCCAGACATCACTAATAGATCATGGCACTATTGCCTGCTCAGACCAGCTGTGATATTAAAATCCTTCCCAGTAGAGGGCTTCAGGCAGCCACTGCCACTGATCAAAATTGGATTATTGGTCAAGTTTGACTGGATGTTATTTTATGTCCTTTTTGAGTTTTCCTGCCAGACAGCCTCAGCTACAGGCCAAACTGGATTGAATTAAGATGCTAATCAAGGCATCATATGGGAAATTAAATGATGCTCCAATTCTTAAATGATTATAAATGAAGGCTTAGAAAAGTGACTTATTGACGATCACATAGCCAATAAGCCAGAGAAGAAGTTTAGTAGAGTTGGGAGTCAGATAGACCCAGGTTCAGGTCCTGTCTATACATGACTTCCTAATTTAGTGATGTTGGGAAAATCACTTCAACTCCCTGAGCCTCAGTTTTCTCATCTGTAAAATGGGAGTATAATCTACTGACCTTGTTGAGCTATGGTGAGAATTAAACAAGATAATGCATATGAAATGCCTAGGGGAGGACACAGTAGACAGAAGAGGTACCTAATAAATATCAGAAGTTACTTTACCAGTGTTCCTAAAAGTATCTTGTGAACAAAAAGCTTAATACACATTATTACAAGATCTGAAAACTTTGTGAAGTGGATACAACTATCCTCATTTACAGATCATGAAATGGAGACTCAGGGAAATAAGATGGCTTTCCCAACATTATACAGAAAGTAAAATAGCAAAACAAGAATTCAAATCCCAGATCCGGCAAGGCACAAGTTTTTATCTGCTTAGCCTTATTTAGGTATCCTCATTTCCATGAAACTTACTCTGACCATCCTTTATAAATTTCTTTCCTCTTCCTTTCTTTCTTTTCCTTCTCTCTCTCTCTCTTTTTTTTTTTTTTTTTTTTTTTTTTAGATAGAGTCTTGCTCTGTCACACAGGCTGGAGTGCAGTGGTGCAATTTTGGCTCACTGCAACCTCTGCCTCTTGGGTTGAAGCCATCCTGTCACCTCAGCCTCTCAAGTAGCTGGAAATACAGGTTCAAACCATTATGCCTAGCTAATCTTTGTATTTTTGGTAGAGACGGGGTTTCATGATGTTGCCCGGGCTGGTCTCAAACTCTTGAGCTCAAGCAAACTGCCCGCCCCGAACTCCCAAAGTGCTGGAATTACAAGCATGGACCACCGTGCCTGGCCATCCTTTATAAATTTCAACACCTCTCTCTGCATGACTATTTTCCCTTACTCTTCTTTTTTTTTCTCTGCAAAGCACTTTTTAACTGTCCAACCTACTATCTTACTAAATAATTTACTTATTTGTTATGCATGTATTTTACTCTCTGTCTGTCTCCTGCTTGATTATAAACCCCACAGGGTAGGGAATTTTATTTTGTTAACTGCTATATTTACTGCTCCTAGTACAGAGCCCAACACACAGTAATAAATATTTGTTGAATAAATGGATGAAGTATACCTGGCTCAAAAGCTTCCATTGTACCACACCATGTCCTAAATAATTTATAATCAAAACTATCATTAGTTGAATGCCTGCCATATTCTAGGCATCATGGAGGCATCAAAAATATATTGTTGCAAAGTTTGACCATAACCTTTAGTGGAAGAGATGATTTTCTAGGCTTTGCAGTTGAGGAAACTGACATTCAGCATGGTTACGTGATTTGGTTTCATCAGATAGCTATTAAACAGTGAGTGAGGAGCCAGGTCTAGGTCAGCTGGTCAGCAAGACCTGGTCTCCTTCCCTGGCTCACATACTATAGGAGACTTGCTTCACTCACAGGGAAAAGGAAGGTGCCTCAACACCTGTAAGTGTATGTAAGTATGAATAAATTATATGCAGGTACCACTCTACTAAAGTAATATGGGTTGTACTAGTTTTCTAGGGTGGCAGTGACAAAGTGCCACAAACTGAGTGGTTTAAAAGCAGAAATCTAGGCCAGACACTGCCTCATGCCTGTAATACCAACACTTTGGGAGGCTGAGGCAGGAGGGCTGTGTGAGCTCAGGAGTTTGAGACCAGCCTGGGCAACATAGGGAAACTTTGTCTACTACTAAATTAACAAAGCAAAACCAGAAATTTATTGTCTCACAATATTGGAGGTTAGAAATCCAAAATCAAGGTGTTAGCAGGGCTAGTTTCTTCCAAGGTCTGTGAGGGAAGGGTCTGCTCCAGGACCTTTTCCTTGACTTGCAGATAGCCATCTTCTCTCTATGTCTTGTCCCACTGTCTTCTCTGTATGCCTGTTTGCTTTCAAGTTTTCTTTCTTTTTATAAAGACACTGGTCATATTGGATATGGGGCCCACTCTACACCAGTATAACCTCATCTTAACTAATTATATCTGCAATGACCCTATTTCTAAATAAGATCATATTTTAAGGTACTGGGAGTAAGGACTTCAACATATAAATTTTGGGGAAGGCATAATTCAACCCATAACACAGATTTTTATATATAAAATTATGTAGAGAATATATATATAAAATTTAAAAATGATAAGACACATAGAAAGATTCTAGTATTTTTTTCCTGGTGAATTAAAAAGTTAGCTTTATTGAGACATCATTCCCATACTACACAATTCACCTATTTAAAGTGTACATTTCAATGATTTTTAGTTTATTTACACAGTTGTGCTACCATTATAGGAATCAATTTTAGAACATTCTTATCACCCCATAAAGAAATCCCATGCTGTTAACAGTCACTCCCCAACTTCTTCCATCCCCTGGCAACCACTAATCTACTTTCTGTCTCTATAGATTTGCCTGTTCTGAATATTTTGTGTAAATGGGATCTTATAATATGCAGTCTTTTGTCTGTTTTCTTTCACTTAGCATAATATTTTCAAGGTTCATCCATATTATAGCATATATTGGTTCTTCATTCCTTTTGATGACTGAATAATATTCCATTGCATGGACATACCACATTTTATTTATCTGTTAATCAGTTAATAAGTATTTGGATTGTTCCCACTTTTTGATATTTGAATGGTGCTGTTATGATTGTTTGTGCACAGATTTTTATGTGGATATATATTTTATTTCACTTGGTAAAATAACTGTAAGTGTAGTTGTTAAGTGATACAGTCATTCTACATTTAACCTTTGGAAGCAAAGTACCTTCCGGACTAGCTGCCCCGTTTTACATTCCTACCAACAATGTATAAGGGTTTTAATATATCCATGTCCTACCCAAGACATATTATTATCTGCCTTTTAAATTAAAGCCACTCGTGTGTGTAAATTTGTCCTAGTATGGTTTTAATTTGCATTTCCCTGATGACTAACATTGTTGAGCATAATTTCATTTGCTTATTTCATATCTTCTTTGGAGAAATGTCTATTCAGATGCTTTGCCCATTTTTAATTGGCTTATTTATCTTTTCATTATTGAATTCTAAGAGTTCTTTACATATTTTGGAAGTAAGTCCCTTATCAGATACAAGATTTGCAAATATTTTCTCCTGTTCTGTGATTTGTCTTTTCAGTTTCTTGATGGCATTCTTTAAAGCAAAAATATTTTAATTTTGATAAAGTCCAATTAATTTACATTTTTTATAACTTCTGCTTTGGGTAATGTATTTAAGACATCAAATCTGAGGTTGTGAAGATTGTTTTCTTCTTCTAAGAATTGTGTAGTTTTAGTCCTTACATCTAAATCTGTAAAACATTGTGAGTTAGCTTTTGTGTTTAGTATAGTGTAGGGGACCAACCTCATTCTTTTATATGTGAACATCCATTTGTCTCAGCACTATCTGTAGAAAATATTATTGTTTTTTCATTGAATGGCCTTGGCACTCATGTCAAAAATCAATCAGCCATTTTCAAGTATACAATACATTAACTATAGTCACCATTATGATGCAGGACAAATGAGCCCCAAAATTGGGGCTTAGCCCAGGAAGCTTTCTGGCTTTGCCCAAGCAAGAATTCAAGGGTGAGCTGGTGGTGTTGGGTGGCAACTTTTATTAAAGCAGCAGTGCACAGCAGCAGCAGAGGGACTGCTCCTTGTGTAGGAGGGTTACCCCACAGGCAGTGTGCCCAGAGCAGCAGCTCAGAGGCAGGTCTGCAGTCACATTTACACCCATTTTAATTATATGCAATTTAAGGGGTGGATTATGCAGAAATTTCTAGAAAAAGAGTGGTATCTTCCTGACTGTTGGGTTGTTGCCATGGACAGGGGTGATAACTTCCAGCTGCTGCCCTGGCAATGGTAAACTGACACGGCAATGGTGGGCATGTCTTATGGAGAGTTTTTTTTGTTTTTTTTTTTTTGTTTTTGTTTTTTTTTTTGAGACAGGGTCTCATTCTGTTGCCCAGGCTGGAGTGCAATGGTGTGAACTCGGCTCACTTGAGCCTCCACTTCCCAGGTTCAAGCAATCCTCCCATCTCAGCCTCCTGAGTAGCTGGGACTACAGGTATGCACCACCACACGTGGCTAATTTTTGTATTTTTTTGTAGAGATGGGTTTTTGCTATGTTGCCCCGGCTGGTCTCAAACTCCTGGGCTCAAGTAATCTGCCTGCCTTGCCCTCCCAAAGTGCTGGGATTACAGATGTGAGCCACCATGCCCAGCCTGGAGAAGTACTTTCACTTCCCTGTTTCAGCCAGTCTTCAATCTGGTCCAGAGTCCAAACTCCACCTCCAGAGTCAGTTGGGTCCCGCCTCCTAACTCAATTATGTACAATAAATCTCTTGAACTTATTCCAATCAATTAGACCCTCAATAAACAATCACTTGGCCAAAATATAAGAGTTTATTCCTGGATTCTCAATTTTATTCCATTGATCTATATGTCTATCTTCTACTACTACGCTGTCTCAGTTTCTGTAGCTTTGTAGTAAGTTTTGATTGAAACTTGTGAGTCCTCCAATATTGTTCTTTTTAAAGATCATTCTCCCTATTCTGATTTCCTTGCATTTCCATATGAAATTTAGTATCAGCCTGCCAATTTCTGCAAGGAAAAAAAGCCAGCTGAGATTTTGATAGGTATTGCATTGAATCTGTAAATCAATTTGAGGATTATTGCCATCTTAAAAATCATAAATCAACATGAGAGATCTTTCCATATATTTAGGTTCTCTTTAGTTTCTTTCAACAATATCTTACAGTTAATGAACTGTCTTTTGCATCCTGGGGTAGAGGCTACCTGCTTTGATCATCTCTGGTTCAGGGATTTAGGCACATTCATAAGGCTAATTCTATTACTTGCTGTACAATATTTTCTTTCGCCACCCTTTACTTGACAGCAACTAAGATGGCTCTCAGTGTGACTCTTGGCAGGTAGGAGGATGAGCTGGGCCCTCTGCTGAGTGTGCTATATTTCTTATCTATCACTACTGATGATGATGATGATGAGATGAGTACTTTGCTAAGTGTTCTTTTTTTTTTTTTTTAATCCATGATCTCATTTTATCTTCAAACCATCCCAGTGAGGTAGGAATGATTACCTCTGTTTTGCAGATGGAAAAGTTGAACTTCAGGGAAGCACACATCTGAAAAGGAGCAGAGCACATAGTTGAACCAGGTGTCTTGACATCCAACTTTGGCCACTTCCAGACCACCCCACTACGCCATCTCCCAGATGGGTGTCAAATTTTGCCAATGAACTGTCTTTCCATTCCCTTTCGCTTCTACTGAAGACATAATAGTTACGGAGTACAGTGCGTATAATGTGGCCCTGACTTGCTAGAGTCTCCTCTTCAAATTACCAAAACAGAAGCTGGTTTTATTCTCAGCAGCTGCTTCTGATTTCCATTCTTCGACCAAAATTTTTGTTCAAGAACCAGAAACTTGTTCAACTCATAAAACTCATCAGACCTCATGGGAGGATTGGACTATATGTATGTTTCAGGATGGAGCCCACCAGAATTACTAAAACAGAATCCCTGGGGTGAGCAGGAGTTAAAGGGGGTCTAGGATTTTGAATTTTAATAAGAACGTCAGGTAATTTATGATCCAGCTAATCTGGAAAACATGAGTAATGGAATCCACCCACCCATCCATCATTTTATTCCTTCATCCATCCATCCATCTCCTCATCTTTAAGATTGGGGTAGTATTAGTACCCAGCTTATATGGTACATAAGTTAAATGAAGATATATGTGGGACATGCTTAAGAATGCCTGGTATGTTGTGAGAGCTGATTAAGACTTACAGGGGGCATTTCCTATGGTCCTGGCTTTTTTCTGGTTATTAAAGATACATTAGAAACAGGCAAGGCCTTGTCCTCCTGGTGATGACCATCTAGCTGGAATGAGGACAAATTTGGGCATCAGATCAAACTGGGTTCAACTCTTGCCTCTGCCGCCCACACTGAACATGGACACACTACTGTACTTCCCTGGATCCATTTTCTCAAATGTAAAGTGAGAATAATGATAGAGTTATTATTCAATAATAATCAGAATTAAATAAGATAATATATATAAACTGCTTCACTACATATTAAGGATACTTTATTTATTTTTCCTTCTTCACTGCTAAATTTGACAGTAATAGTAATAATGATGTCTGCCATGGATTGAATGCTTACTATGTGCCAAGTGCTTTACATTCATTCTCAATTTATAAGAATAAGAAAGCAAGTACTTATATGGAGCTTATCACATACCAGGCATTGTTCTAAGCACCTTATGATATTAATTAACTCATTGCATGCTCACAACTACCTTATGAAGTAGGTATAATTATTATCCCTATTTTATAATAAAGGAGGCTGAGGCTCAGAGAGGCAAAGCAACTTGCCTAAGATCACACAGCTAGTAAGTGGCAGAGCTGGGATTTAAATCCCTATCTCTTTTTAATCTGTGGATGTTAATGTTTAACTGCCATGTTATGTGGCTTCCCACAGAAGGGTGGCTAAATACCCACAGGAAATTTGTGGAAAGGATTCCAAACTAACTGAGGGCTTCAATCACCACATCTGCAAATTGAAGCACGTTCCACGGAGCCCCTGTGGAAATTCTCTTGTGACAAAAAGATATGTCCAGAGGTACCTAATTTCCCCTCAACTTTGCACGGAGCCAGCTTTGCCAAGTTATCCTGCCACGCAGGAATCTAGAGAGCCCCTTGAAGAGATTCGATTTCCCTAATCTCGCCAAGCACAAGGAGAGTGTGGGAGACATGAAAGGCAGCAGTTATTTATTTCATGAATAGATAACGGCAAGCCATTTAGAGGGAGCAGTGGCAGGAAGATGAAAAAGCTATTAATGCAGTCAGAAGCTCATTTCTTTCAGAGTGGTCAGCAGCAGTGGAGAGGACAAAAACGAGAAAATATTGCAATGGCTGCTCAAGACAACACAAATTATTCAGGAGATATTAAAGTGCATTGTTTACCATCGTAAACATTTTTTAAATGTTTATAAGCTCTGTTCAAAGGCATCTTGATGGATGAAACCCAATAACCTTTATGGGGGGTGTGCATGTATGAGTGTGTGTGTGTGTGTGTACTTGCATTTCTTTTGTTCTAGTATCGTAGTATTCTTTGTAAATCCTTTCTTTGAGCTGATCCACTCAGCAGTGGATAGAATGGGTCTACATAATGCAAAGAAGTCCATGCTCCCTAGTTCCCTGAGCAATTGTCCTGTTCTTAGTGTCTGCTGTGTTACAGATGACGCTCTGGGAAGCTGGGAGCTGATTTGATGCAGACTAATAGAAGAAAAAAAAAATTGCTCTGGTTCCGGGAGGAGGGAAAAGAGGCAGAGTGTAGAGATGAGATGTAGCAGTATTTCCTTGCATGTGTTGGGAATTGTGTGTTCCTATCCAAAGAGGGGCCTACCAGGACAGGATTTGGGGAATCCTTGCACCACTGAGCCCTGTGAGAGATTCACAGCGTATGGGATCTTGTTTGAGGCTGTGTGATTCTTGAAGAAAAATGATCCCTTTAACAAAGCTTAGTCCACTTTTTCCAATCATTGACCATAGCGCGGCACCGTAAAACTAATTCCATAGAGAATTCTTTCCGAAACACTACAACTTTTTTAAGTAAAAAAATTGAGCAAAGCTGCTAAGCATGGCAATTAAGCCATGCTATCATTGCCATACACAATTATCAGCTGAATTATTTTGAATAAAATGACTTGTCAATTTAGGTTAAGTAACTGACCAAATTAGACAACTTACTGATTTGATAGCTTTTTCCCCACTACTTGAATTAGTTTACTTTTGATTTGGGACTCATGCACATAACCAACTGAATTGTTAAGTTGGATTAATTTTTGAATCCATTAACCAGTTTTGTAGACTGGTTGAAAACACCACTGTGGGAGTCCAATGCACCAAGGTTAAGTCCTGGCACTTTCACTTTCTAGAGGTGTGACTTTGGGAAAGTTACTAAACCTCTCTATTGAAGCTTCAGTTTCCTCATCTGAAAAATAAACAATAATAATTAGGCTTGTTTGATTGGATTGTGGGGTCTCATGGAAGTAATTCAGATTAAAAGCTTAGCATGGGGTTGGCACATAATGAGTTTTCAGTAAGTATTGGTTATCATTATAATTATTTATTGTCATATAATTAGAAGGAAGGGGCTGAGGATAGCAGGTGAACTGTAAGTTTTTCTTTCAGTCTCAGGAATGCTTGAGGAAAGTTGGACTCTTGGTGGTATCAATAAAAGGAATGTGACCATTAGAGATAAATGATGGTCTTGCTGGGATGGCTATCTGCTAATCAGTGACCCAGAGATGTCCTGAGCACACTTTGTTGTTGGGTTCTTATTTGTTGGTTGTAATTACAGGTGATGTAATTATGGGCTGCAGGTGCACTGAAAAATGGGAGTGTGACATGCACCCTTCCCATTTTCTATAGAATATCCTAGGTTCTATGTCACTAGCAAGATATTCAAGCTGAGGGACCTGAGATCCTGCAGCTTCCCTGCACTGAAGTGACCCACAGTCACACCAGTGCCCATCCCTAAAGACCAAAATGGTGACTGGGACGTTGGACATTGGGTCTAGTTGTCCATGTCCTTCATGATACTGTTAGGCTAACATGCTACACTGCTTCTTATTCCATATTCCTTTTTTCTTTTTCTTTCTTTCTTTCTTTTTTTTTTTTTTTTTTTTTTGAGACAGGATGTTGTTCTATAGACCACACCAGAGTGCAGTGGCATGATCATGGCTCACTCTAGCCTCAACCTCCTGAACTGAAGTGATCCTCCTGTCACAGCTTCCATAGTAAGTGGGACTACAGGTGCGCACCACTATATCCAGCTTATTTTTTTAAAGTTTTTATAGAGATGGGGTCTCACTTTGTTGCCTAGGCTGGTCTCAAACTCCTGGACTTTTAAAATGAAGGAAAACTCATGACTGGTAAGCCTATCGTATCTTGTGAGTTTCAGTGACAATCCAAATCTGAAACTTGCTCCAGTGGCCTTGAAAGTATTATGTGATTTGCAGTTAAAATATCTGGACTTGAATTAGCATTGTCATTTATTCACTGCATAACTTTAAGCAAGTTACTTAATCTCCCTAAACCTCAGGTTCTTCTTCTGTAAAATGGGAATACAAATACACACATTATAGAGCTGCGACTAATTAAATGAGATAATATATGGCAATGCCCAGAACAATGTCTGGCTCAAAAACTGAACAATGATTATATAAAATGCCCACTATAATGCTCTGAGCTGAGTCTGGCCAAGGGGGATTTTCTGCAGGCTTCTGTTCTGCTCATCAGGGACCATCCTAAGCCAGGCATCACATCTCTGGTGAGTTATAAAGTTGCCCCCTGCCTGGCATTTAGCCTTCTGTGGACATTGACTAGGGGTGTTTTAATCTACAAACAGAGCATGAGTTCTGTGAGGCCAGAACATCTAATCCATGTCTAGTTCCCTCCCCTAGCCTTTGGCAAAATACTGTAGATACCTATATTATTTTATGGCTGAAATGTAAGACATATGTTAGAGGGTTGAGGACATTAAACCTGGACTGACTTGATGATGTCATGTAGTAAAGGCCAAGCTAAGGAGTTTGAACTCTATCCTGTAGGCAGTGGGGTGCCATGGAAGGCTTTTGAGCAGGCGAGTGCTAGGATAAGATTCATACAATATTAATAATAACGATGATGTTAATAATGACAGTGGTGCTGATGATGAGAAAATTTGAGCTCCTCCTTTGTACCAAGAACTGTGCTAAATGTTTTACGTGTATCATGGCACTTAGTCCTGACAATGACCCTATGAGCTTAGAATATTGGATATTTTGGCTGTGTGCTGGACAGATTGAGGGCAGAATGACTGGAGTCTTTTGAGACTTGATATAGGCTTCCACTAAGGAGGGACAGTGAAAATGGAATTGACAAGCCCTCAAACACATAACACACATTTGTCAATTTTCCTGGTCAGCCAAATATTCCCTTAGTTCAGTAAAATGTTCAACCAAATCAATTTAATCCTTTATGTCAGAACAGCCAAAGTAGTCATGGCTTGTATAGAAGGAACCTTGTTAGGTTTAAAGGGATGTTGTGACTCATTTGTAGCTAGGTCATAATGTCCCCCAAGAGGATATTCTAGGGAATGTCTGTGGCAGAGGTTTTCATGGTCTAATGCATGAAGTCGCTGATTTGGGGCAATTTTCTTTTAGCTAGAGGCTGTGCTCTCCTGACATGAGACTTCCCTATCTCTTTAGTGAAAAGCTCTTCTGGGACTATTCTGAGAATTCTGATTGGCCACTGGTTATATTGTTTGTCTTTCACAATTCCATTCTGCATGTCGCCACTATTCCCTCACTTACTTAAGTCAGAAACTAGTGGCATCCTAGCAGCCCTCTCTGTCCAGTCTTGTTAATCACCAAGCTTACCAAAATGAATTCCCCAAGAACTCTTACATCCATTTCCATCTCCCCATTCCCTTTGCCACCTTCATCCAGGGCACCATTATTACTCATCCCAGGACTGAAACAGCCTCCTAACTGGTCTTCCTGCCCCCAGTCTTGTCCCTCCAACCTGTTCTTCACATTGCAGCTGGAATGCTATTTCCAATATTCAAATCTGATATGCCATTCTCTTGCTTCAGAACCCAAACCCCATGTTCTGTCATTCCAGGCTAGTAAAAACCTGGCCCATTCCCAGCTGACCCCTTCCCAGCTTCCTGTTCTCAAGCGACAATTCTATGTATGCCCCAGCCCTGCCACACCTTCATGCAGGTCCCCGAAACACCAGGCACTCTCAAACTCTTCCAGGGAACCTAGTTCTTAATCTGACACTGAGAAGCCACAGTAGGTGACCCCATTTCCCCTGCCACTCACTCCCTTTTTCACGCCCCTATCAGCATGGGGGTGGGGGAGCTGGTAAACGAGTGCTGTATTTCCCTGGGAGGTTCCTCTAGGGCTGTATCTGCAGTTTCAGTGGAGATTGATGAACTTTCAAATGATGAGATTTCTGGGGGCATTTATTGACATATAAATCAAAATCCAATTTTTGTGAAGGAAAATCCCAGCTGGTTTACATGGCAGGATTATGAAACCGTTTTTGCTTTGTGCACAGCCCCCTATATGATGTAAAATGATTTTATCTTCCACAAAAGAAGCCTGGCTTTTTAACTTCTGGCATTTTCCTGGGGTAATCCTGGCACTGGGTTCAGTTTGAATATTTCCCATATGATTGGCATCCTGAGATTGCCAACTTATGAGGAGAGGAAGATAAGTGAAATTTATCGAGTACCTACTATGTACCAGGCATGTCCCTACAATATGCTATTTTAACCTTTACAGCAATTAGTGGGGCCTTACTGTCAATCGTGTGACCATCTTTCCATCTTCTTCCTAAGAAAGTGTGTTAATTACCTATCATTACATGTCAAATTGACACATACTTAGCTGCTTCCAACAAACTCACACTTACTTCCTCACAGTTTCTGTGATCAAGAGTCTGAATGGAGTTTAAGTAGGTTTACTGCTCAGGGATTTCCAAGTTTTCAATCCAAGTCTTGGCCAAGGCTGTGGTCTCATCTGAGCCTCAACTGGGGGAAGGATCTGCTTCCAAGCTCCCATGGCTGTTTTTAGTGGTCCATTCCTAATAGGCTGTAGAACTGAGGACCTCAGTTTCTTGATGCTTCTTGGCCAGAAACCCTCAGTTCCTTGACACATGGCCCTTCCCAACACAGTCATCTACTTCTTCTGATCCAGTGGGAGAGAGAGAGTCTTCAAGCAAGATCGATGTTACAATCTTATGTAACATTATCCCAGAAATGACATCGTTCCACAATCTTTGTCAAATTTCTCGGTTGGAAGCCAGACACAGGTCTCACCCACACTCAAGGGGAGGGGATCACATGCAGCATGAGTACGATGAGGTGGGAATCATGGGGGCCACCCTAGAGTCTGTCTGCCACATAAAGGTTAGGACATAAAGTAGGACTCAGCTACTAAGACTCATGTTGTACCACTATGCTGTCCTGTCAACTGATTCCACAGACTGTGAAAGCCGAAGTCAAGCACTGCCTGGGGGCTTTACCCTGAATACTGATGCCAGTCATTTATTCATCCCTGGAGCTGCTGTGTTGATTTTAAACCTGAATCATTAAAACAGTGAGGGGAAGTGAAGCAATTCTTCAAAAGACAACTGGGGTATTGTTACCCCAAATGGAGAAGGGATCCTGAGTGTGTCCACTCGTGCTGGAAACAGGCCTGTAAAGGCAAAGATTCTGTGATGATGCCCAAGTGACCACGATGCACTGTGGCCTTTGGAGAAAGCACACAGGGGTCTTGTGTGCTTTCAAACCCCTGAGAAAGCTCAGGGGTAAATGCCAAACACAGACTCTTTCCTTCTGGTCACACTTCACAACAGAGGTCCATGCCATCTGGCTTATTTAACTAAGTCTTGCTGCTCTGTTTTTATTTTCCCACCAACACTCACAGCCACCAGTTGATGTTTGGAGTTCTTCCAACTCTTGAATTCTGACCAAGACTTGTAAATCCTACATAGCTGTCATATGTAGTTGTATGGGTTGTGCACTGCATAAGAGATGCCTGAATGAGAGGGTGAATCATATGGAAAACCAGCATATTGAGATCTTGTTTCCAACAGCAATGAACATGCACATCATCATTTCCCCTTCTTTTTGTGATAACACCCCAGTATTGTTTTGTTTTGTTTAAGATGCCTTCTCCCTCCATTCTCCAGATTTTGTACTACTCATTAAGCCAGGGAATGCTTTCTGCCTGAGGGAAGAGTCACCTTTTTCCAATTCACATACACAGACCCATCTAGGCTTGCAGCAACCTTGATGACTATTTTCAGGATAGTGAGCCTTCTGCTGGAGTAGTAGGTAGTGACATAATCTGCCTAAGCTGACTTTGAGAGCAAGTGACTCACAGTTTCTAAAACCAACTGATAGCTACCCAATCATGGTGGAAATTCTGCTTTCAACACACTGCACCTAAATTCCTAAGTCCATATGTAGAATCAATTAAGCCGAAGAACGTGCAGCTCCAGCTGTCATGTGCCTTTAAATAAGCCTTAAAATCGACAGCCAAGATTGGACTCAATGCTGATTTTCAGACATAAAGGCTGCGCTAGGGGTGTGAGTATTGAAAAGCCACATTAAAAAATATGCAATCAACACCAGCTGTGGTCCAATTAAATTCAACCGATGACAGGTGTTTATAGAGATTACACACATACATTTTACCCAACAAATCACTTCCTTCGAAATGTGAAGTTTGGTAAACACAGCAGTGGTTCTCATAGTGAGGTCCATGGATCATTCACACCAGAATTAAGTCCTTAATAAAAATGCAGATTTTTGGTCCCCAACTCAGACCTACTGAGTCCAAATATTTTAGGAAAGGGAGGTTCAAGAATATGATTTCTAACAAGCACTATGCAAAACGAGGCACTATTTTAAGGCTTCCAGGAATACTGAGATACATTGCTCTTAACTCTCAAGCCAGAATAAACTGTTTTAATTGGATTAAGGTTTTGGTCTCCAGGAAAAACCTCTGGAGATGCCCTTAGCCGAGTAAATCTCCTCCATTTTGGGCCTTTGAAACTTTATAAGAACGTATTCCTCTAAGCCTCTGCTCCTGTCAGTTCGCCCAATTCCCTGACATCTCCAAATGACTGCATCAGGAACTTTAACATTCACCAAATATCAGCACCTGGAGGGAACATTTAAAAGTGACACCTATCTGGGCCCCAGATTTGCAATCAGTTGATGCATCCATCTGGATATATTTGGCCTGAAGTAATAGAAAGCCTAACAGTGGTGGAAGCTGTAAGCACATTTACCTCCATTAAGAAGAGATCTGGCTGGGCGTGGTGGCTCACACCTGTAATCCCAGCACTTTGGAAGGCCAGGAGGTCAGGAGTTTGAGAACCAGCCTGGCCAACATGGTGAAACGCTGTCTCTACTAAAAATATAAAAATTAGCCAGACATGGTGGTACACGCCTGTAATCCTGGCTACTTGGGAGGCTGAGGCAGGAGAATTGCTTGAACCCAAGAGGCAGAGGTTTCGGTGAGCCGAGATCATGCCACTGCACTCCAGCTTGGGTGACAGAGCAAGACTTCATTTCAGGAAAAAAAAAGAGATCTGTAGCAATCCCATTACTAGGGTGTACACTCAAAGGAAAACAGATCATTATACTAAAAAGACACATGAACTCATTCATCACCATGCTATTCACAATAGCAAAGACATGGAATCAACCTAGGTGCCCATCAGTGATGGACTGGATAAAGAAAATGTGATATATGTATACCACGGAATACTACATAATCATAAAAGAAGAATGAAATCATGTCCTTTCCTGCAACATGGATGGAGCTGGAGGCCATAATTCTAAGTGAATTAATGCAAGAACACAAAACCAAATACTGCATGTTCTCACTTATAAGTGGGAGCTAAATATTGAGCACTCACAAACATAAATGTGGGAATACTAGACACTGTAAACTACTAGAGGTGGGCAGAAGGGAAGAGGTCATGGGTCAAAAAACTACCTATTGGGTACTATGTTCACTACCTGAGTGCAATATACCCATGTAACAAGCCTGCACATGTACCCCCTGTAACTAGAATAAAGGTTGAGAAAAATAAGTGGGGAGGTTCCAGGATTCACTTGGGACTTTGGGCTTCAAGATGGCTCTGTAATTCTTCTGCCATTCCCCAGCCCCCTACCACATGGTCGTGAGCTGACTGCAATGGCACCAAACCTCATGGCCTCACACAACTGCTTTCAAAAGGTAGAAAGTAGGGGCTGAAGAAGCAACAGGGAGTTGGAAGCCATGGTGGTAAGACAGCTCTCCTGAAATCCTCTGTCTTTTGACCATGGAGCATCTAGAAACCTTCACTCTATGTCTCACTGGCAGAACTGTGTCACATGACTCCCCTAGCTGCAAGGGAGTCCGAGAGAGTGAGGATCTATTGAAGAGAAATGTTTGGCCTACCAAACATGCTTTATCTCCTAGGGCATATACAAACAAAATTGGGATTCTGCTAACATGCTTTATCTCTTAGGGCATATCCAAACAAAATTGGGATTCGCTAGTAATAAAGAAGAGGGAATTCTCCAGATGAAATGGAGCAGGCCAAGCTCTCTAGGTGAGTCTAATAACACACTAGAGAAGGCAGAGGAATGCAGCATTAAATGCCATTCATTATTCACGGCCAAGGTCAGATTATCATCTCTTCCGTGAAGTCTCTACTAGATCATTTAAGCTCGAAGTAACCTTTCTCTTTGCCATTCCCCTACCACAGTTGGTCACAATTCTGACTGCATATTAGATTCACTTTTTAAAAAACCATCAATGCTTCGGCCTTACCCAAGACTAGTTGAATTGGAGTCTTTAGGGATGAGGTCTGGAGCATTTGTTCTTGGAAATATCCTCAAGAGATTGGAATGTAAAGCAAGAATTGAGAGCCACTGTCCTAAAATATTCTATCTTATCTCTTTAAAAAAATGGATACACTAGTTGGTAAAATTAGGTTTTGCTGCAACAAGAAATATCTCCTAAATTCAGTGACTTAATACTCAGATATTTATTTCTTGCTCGTGCTACTTGGGAACATGGGTTGGCTGGTATCCGGTGCTCTGCTGATCACTCAGTACCTCAGCTGCCAGAATAGTTATTGCCATGTATGCTTCTCCAACTACCTCAGCCACGGGAAGGGAAGGTTGATGTTGAGCACTGGTCATTAAGTTATTTCACTTGGAAGTGATGGATCACCTCTGTCACCATTTCATCGGCCAAAGCAAGTCTTACGGCCACCTCTAACTAACTTCAAGGAGATAGGGAAATGCAACTTTACCAGGAAGCTGGAAGGTAGAAAGCTGGAAGTTTTCATGATCAGCACTAAGGACTATCAAAATAAAGTTCATGGGGCTGCGTGTGGTGGCTCACCCCTCTAATCCCAGTAGTTTTGGAGGCTGAGGTGGGAGGATCACTGAGCCCAGGAGTTCGAGACCAGCCAGGGCAACATGGTGAAGCCTTGTCTCTACAAAAAATACAAAGATTAGCCAGCTGTGATGGTGTGCACCTGTAATCCCAGCTACTTGGTAAGCTGAGGCAAGAGGATTACCTGAGCCCTGGAGGTTGAGGACACAGTGAGCTGTGATGGGGCCACTACACTGCAGCCTGAGCTACAGAGAGACCCTGTCTCAATAAATAAAGTTCATGAAGTATAAATAGGTATTTTATGGTTCTTTCACAAGAATGTGCTAATATATAGTAAATACAAAATCTAAAGAAAAACAAGTAATATGGACTGATTATGGAAATTCAGTTGTGCAGAAATGTGGAAAGTAAAAAATGTATTTTCTATTTTCTGCTGTTGTCCCCATCTTCTGATTCTCCTTTTCTCGATGATTATGACTTCTTCCAGTGTTTGGTATGTGTCCAAACATGCCATTTCAGAGATTTTCTATGCATTATAAACACACACACACACACACAAACACACAGAGAGAGTTTTCTCTTTTCCCCAAATATGGGATTTTCTATGACTGCTGCATAGTGTTTTTTGTTTGTTTGTTTGTTTTTTGGAGGCAGAATCTCACTCTTTTGCCCAGGCTGGAGTGCAGTGGCGAGATCTCGGCTCACTGCAAGCTCCGCCTCCCGGGTTCACGCCATTCTCCTGCCTCAGCCTCCCGAGTAGCTGGGACTACAGGCACCCGCCACCATGCCCGGCTAATTTTTTGTATTTTTAGTAGAGATGGGGTTTCACCGTGGTAGCCAGGATGGTCTCGATCTCCTGACCTCGTGATCCACCTGCCTCGGCCTCCCAAAGCGCTGGGATTACAGACGTGAGCCACCGCGCCCGGCCGACTGCTCCATAGTTTTTTTTAACAATGTCCAGGTGATTCTAATGTGGAATCCTATGAGATTCATAATGAACATGGAGATGAACCCCAGTTTGTTCCTGCCACAAACGTTCTAGCAAGTGAGCTTCTCTAGACACATGTAATTGAGTTTGTAGTAAAATGAAACAGCTCTTGTAGCTGGCTAAGCATTGGAAGTACTTAATGAGCAGGAGCTACTGGGCACCTTCTCAAAGGGTTGTTTTAAGAACTGAAATTAATAAACATGAAGTAACTGGCAACCAGTAAGAGCGTATAGAGACATATACAACTAACTGGGATAAAACAATCCAAATGTCAAGGCCATTAATAGTATGTGTATCTTACGTGGATAGTAACACGTGGTAAGTGCCTCAAATATATGTATGGAAGAAAGGAAGGAAGGAAAGGAGGAGGGAAAGAAGGAGGGAAGGAAAGAAGGAGGGAAGGAAAGAAGGAGGGAAGGAAAGAAGGTGGGAAGGAAAGGATAGGGAAAGAAAAAGAAAGAAAGAATTACTCCAGAGAGCAGGATAAATGTAAATGCTGACTGGTGTGAGTTGAAAGATTTTAAGATTTCCTACAATGGGAATGTGTGACAAGACAAAGGGAGGTGGGTCATGAACTGAATGAAGGAGAGGAGAGGGGTGGATGCCAGGAATGACTCCAGGTAACTGGGTAGATGGTGGATGGAACACTTTTGTATGGTAGAGATGTTTGTTACCTGGCTCTTCTTGACTTGAGTGACATATTTAGATGGGGGTGGCTTTCAGGCAAGGGAAACTATATGTATGAGGGCGCAGGAGATGGTGGAATTTCTAGGATTGCAGAAAAAGTAGCTAGTTTTTAGTGGAGGCTGGTTAACATGAGGGAAAATGGGAAAACAACATTAATCTTATATGTAGAAACAAGTAGAGAAGGATTGTACTAATTAGCCATATTAAACGCATATAAAATGTTCACTTCATTCTTACGAGCCTGGTGGCAGAAAACAGAATGTGTGTGTTTTGGCAAGAAATGTGCACTGCAGATCATAATCTCAGAAAGAAAGATAAAACTTTGTTTATTGATTGGGATTCTGTTTACTCTTGTATTGACCAGGCTAATCATTTAAATATGATGCTTTATCTTGATCTGAACCCATAAGTAAACAAAATATGTTTAAATTGTGTAATTGTATCACATATGCCATATTCTACATTTTGTAGCGGGGGATCAGGTAAGGACTATGTAACCTGCACTCAAGCAAAATAATTTTACTTAACCAAACTCACTGGCTGAATGACCTTGAATGAGTTACTTGACCTCTCTGTACTTCTGCATTCTCATCTGAAAGGGAGGATAGTGATAGAAGCTACTTTATTGGGTGGCTAAGATAAAAAAGTGAGCTAAGTGTAAAGCCCTTAGTGCAGTACCTGGAACAGAGTTAAGTGTTTAATAAACACTGGTGCTTATTGATTCTCAGCAAATTTCACCATTCACAACCGAAGTCTATTGAGAATGACCAATTCATGAATTTGTTCCATGTCTGTGCCTGATGCAGATATTAGTTACTGTTCACTTCTAATACACTTCCAAGAAAATCCTGTAACTGGAAATAGTTACTTCATTACCTAACCTGGAAATGGGAACTGGTTCTTCCAGCTCTCTCTCTGATTCATTATCAGGAGGTGCTGCTCAAAGTCTCTTGGTTAGTTTGCCTCATTCATTCCTTCAACCACTTACCCTAAGTCAGAGTCTGTAACACACACAGAGATGAAAGAAATAGCCCCTGCCTCCCAGAGCTCATTGTCTAGTGGTGGAGGGAGGGAAGGGAAAAACAGTGACACCTCTGAGATCAGGGAAATGGGCAGGAAGCTGAGATCAGGGAAGGAAACTATGCCATCTAAGGGAAGACCTAAAAAGAAAAGAAATAGCCAAGCAGTAGAATAGGGAGTGGAGAGACTGCCTCAGCTCAAGAATGTCCCAAGCCTGGGAACTGCAAATAGTTCAGTATTGCAGGAAAGGTGTGTTAAAAGAAAAACCTTAGCTGAATTAAATTTAACAGATTATAATTGAGCAAAGAATGATTTATGAATGGGGTAGCCTCTTGAGCCAGAGGAGGCTCAGAGAGACTCTGGTGCAGCCACGTAGTGGAAGATTTACAGACAGAAAAAGGAAACTGATGTAAAGAAAATGGAAGTGAGGTACAGAAGCAGCCAGATTGATTAAAGCTTGGCGTCTGCCTAATATGAACACGATTTGAACAGTTGACCACCTTTTATTGGCCAAAACCTCAGTGATTGACACAAGAGTAGGCTACAGTCTGTTTACAACTCCATTTAGGTTATAGTTTGCAATGTATAGAGAAACCTTTAGGATAAACTTAAAATATGTAAGGAGGCAGCTTTAGGCTAAACTTGATCTAACAGGTGTATTTTGGTGAAAACATACAGGGAGAGGTGAAGTAGGAAAGCCAGCAGGGGGCACACACAGACCAAGAAAACCTGTCAAGCAGCCTGGTCCCAAGGGCAATGGGGAGCCACTGAAGACTAGCAAGGGAGGGGTGATCAGACTCATTCTTTGGAAAGATGACACTGGCTGCTCTGGGGAGAATAAATTGGAGGTTATGAGATTACATTCAATTCTAAAGTAGGGCAGTGGCATGAAGTGAATAGAATGAGATATATTTAAGGAGCATAAGCAACAGGACATGGGGACTGAGTGAGGGAGAGGAGCAGCATGGTTGCTAAGAATGACCCTGGGGTAACTGAGTAGACAAAGGATGGAGCATTTTTGTAGCGTAATGGAGTATGTGTGGTAGAGATGTTTGTAACTATTAGCTGGCTCTTCTCCACCAGGCCATACATCTCTTTAAGTCAAATTTAAGAAATGCTATTGATCTTGCCAGTAATTCTTACTGAAACTTGAACCAGGGTGATAATTACCTGAAGAAGTAAGTTGGGCAAATTCCCCTGAAAGTATACTCCTGAAAGATAAGAAGTAAGTCCACTGCCATTACCTACTTTTAGAGCTCTGTTTTATGATTACTTTTATATCTGGTAACAATTAGGAGCAGATGAGTCCTTGGAGTATACATTCAGAAGATGTTCAACTTTCTGCATAATCTTGACACTCAATACAACAAGATGTATTCATCCCCTGCTCTGTATCACCTGCTTCTCTCAGTGGGTTGAACCAGGTAAATATGGCTCTTGCCCTCATGAAACTTACATTCTAACATAGAGTTCTGGTATCTTCTCATTGAAGTATAAATCCTCCTTTCCTATAGGGGTGCCTGAACAAGAATAAGAGTGTGTCATTTAGATATCACTGTATAACAAAATGTCCTCAAAATCTAGTGGCTTAAATTAACAACCATTTCATTGGCTTAAAATTTTGCCATTGACAATTTAAGCTGGGCTCAGCTGGGTGGTTCTTCTGATCTTGGCTGGGCATGTTCTTGCATCTATGTTCAGCTATGTTGGGTAGGCCACTTTACTGATCCTGACTAGGATGTCACACGTTTGAGGGCCTCAGCTGGGATAGCTGTTCTGAATGGACTCTGGTCCACATGTGTCTCATCCTCCCATAGGCTAGCCCAGGCTCTTCATGTGGCAGCCGGGAAGGTATCCCAGAGAGAATGAAAGTATACACAGTTTCTTGAGGTCTAGGCTTGAAACTGACATGATATCAATTCTGCCATTTTCTGCTGGCCAAAGCTAGTCACAAGGCCCAGTCCAGATTCAGGTAGTGAAGAAATAGGCTTCATTACTTGATGGGAGCACTAGCAGAGTCTCATTGCAAGGGCCATGGGCAAAGGGAAAGGAAGAATTGGGGTAATTTTGGCAATATACTCCAAGGACTCATCTGCTCCTAATTCTTACCAGATGCAAAAGTAATCACAAAAGAGAGCTCTAAGAGTAGGTGATAGCAATGGACCTGTTTCTTATCTTTTAAGACAAACAGGAGACTTATTAAGACCTGCTCTTTCCCTTGAAGGAATTTTCAGTGTCCCTTTTGGCTGCTGGGTCAGTCAACTTTTTCTATTTTAGTTTTCTGACTGTAGCCATCCTCTCCTTTCAATCCCCAGGACAACAGCCTATGGTTCTCAGCACAGCTGTCAAAGAAATGAAATGTCAGCAGTGTTCACTGTGACCCTGGAGGCCATTGCCCTCCCCCTCACTCTCCCATCTCCTCACAATTGCCTTCAGCAGGGCTGGTCTGCACTATTAATAAACCTTCCCCCTCAGCACTTTCTCTCAAGGGGACAGTATCAGAAAGGCTCCATCTATCTTCCAGCTTGACTCCTGCCAGGCTGGTGAGAAGGTCTTCTGACAAGGAGATAAGAAATCCCAGACATCACCGCCATGTAGGGGAAGCTTGGGAGTTCCATTTTCCTTATGAAAGGTCAAATCACTTCTTTTGCAGTGTTTGGAAAGAAAAGAGCTAACACAATGTGCTTTCTAAATGCCAATGATCTTGACATTCCTGATAAAGAGAAGTCAATGAAGGAAGAGAGTGGCTCAGTAGGAGAGCTGACTTCTAAGTGCCAGTGGGAGAAGTAAAACGTTTTTAATAACTCACGTTAAAGGCTGTGGTTAATTCGATCCTGGGTTGTGGTAATGCAATTATTGCTACTTAAAAAAAATTCCTGCATGTTTGCAGTGAATATATTGTATTTTATTGCAACAGTAATAGTTCTCCCTCAAGAGGCTGAGGAGGCAGGCAGGCCAGTCACAAACTGGTCCTATCAACTTTTCATTCCTTCTTTCCTTCATCACTAATCTGTTGAGTGGGCACTGTGTGCCCGGAACTGAGCTGAGATGTAAAAGAGGTAACCAGCACAGCATTCGGCTCTTAAGGAACTCACAGTCTAATTGGAGAGCATGACAAGTCAACAGACAATCCTATAGAAAGTGATGCATGCTACCCCAGGAAGTGCAAGATGTTATGGCAGCATCCCCATTGGAGAGTACGGGGAATTATCTCCTGCAGTTCCTTCCTCAAGCAGTAGAGGCTCCATGAAGTTGCGAACTAGGTCCGGCACATTTGTTACTGGTATCCCTGGTGCCTGGCACTTAGTGGGAGCTCATTCCTGTTTGCTGGTCGATTTGCTGGTGTGGATCCTATATTCTCCTTCCATAGGGCCATCACCCTTCTGCAAACATTCCAAGCAGTTTTACACATGTGACTTGGAAAATGTGCCTTAGAAAATACTGCTGTTTCTGTCTGAAACGTCTTTTTCACCATTTAGCACCTGGAAAACTCTTATGCACCCTTCAAGACTTAGACCAAATGCCCTCTCTTCTGCAAAATATTTTCAGATTTACTGAGCAGAATTTATCCTCTCTTCATAATGGCTCTAAGAATCTTGTTTATATATCAGGTTTGCTTCTTGGCTATTGTGAATAATGAAGCAGTAAACATGGGAGTGCAGACATTTCTTTGACATACCGATTTCCTTTCCTTTTGATATATACCCAGTAGTGGGATTGCTGGATCTTATGGTAGTTCTACTTTTAGTTTTTTGAGGAATCTCCATATTTTTGTTTTCTGTAATGGCTATACTAATTAATACCAACAATGTGTAAGAACTCACCTTTCTCTGCTTCCTCCTCAGCATTTGTCATTCTTTGTCTTTTTGATAATAGCTATTCTAACTGGGGTAAGATGATATCTCATTGTGGTTTTGATTTGCATTTCCTTGATGAAAAGTGATGTTGGTATTTAATATACTCGGTGGCCATTTGTAAGTCTTCCTTTGAGAGATGTTTATTTAGATCATTTGTCCATTTCTAAATCTATTTTGAGCTCATTTTTTGTATGGTAGGAGATAGGGGTCTTGTTTAATTTTTCTGCATATGGATATCCAGTTTTTCCAACACCGTTTATTGAAGAGACTATTTCTTCCCCAGTGAATATTCTTGGCACCTTTGTTGAAAATCAGTTGGCTGTAAATATGTGGATTTATTTCTGGGTTCTTGATTCTGTTCCACTGGACTGTGTGTCTGTTTTAATGCCAGTATTGTGCTGTTGTGATTACTATAGCTTAGTGGTATATTTTGAACTCTGGTTGAGTGATTCCTCCAGCTCTGTTCTTTTTGCTAAGGATTGCTTTGGCTACTTGGGGTCTTTTGTGGTTCCATATAAATTTTAGGATTTAAAAAAAATTTCTATGAAGAATGTCATTGTTATTTTGATAGGGATTGCATTGAATCTGTAGAATGCTTTTAGGAGTATGGTTATTTTCACTACATTAAACTTCCAATTCATGAATATGGAATGTCTTTCCATTTTTATGTGTCTTCTTCAATTTCTAAAAAATCAGTGTCTTATAGTCTGTCTAGAAGAGATTTTTAACCACCTTGGTTAAATTTATTTCTAGGTATTTTATTGTATTTTGTAGCTATTGTAAATGACATTGCTTTCTTGATTTCTTTTTCTGCTAGTTTGTTGGTGATGTATAGAAATACTACTAAATTTGTATGTTGATTTTGTATCCTACAACTTTGTTGAATTTGTTTATCAGTTCTAAGAGATTTTTGGTGGAGCTTTTAGGGTTTGCTAAATATATAAGATCATCTTGTCTGCAAACAGAAACAATTTGACTTCCTCCTTTCCAATTTGTTTGCTCCTTATTTCTTTCTCTTGCTTAATTGCTCTAGCTAGGGCTTCCATTACTATGTTGAATAAACATGATGAAAGTGGGCATCCTTGTCTTCTTCTAAGTCTTAGAGGGAAAGCATTCAAGTTTTCCCCCATTCAATATGATGCTGATTGTGGATTTGTCATATATGCCCTTTATTGTGTTGAGATAAGTTTCTTCTATACCTAACTTGTTGAAAATTTTTATCTTAAAGAGATGTTGAATTTTATCAAATGATTTTTCTGCACCTGTTGAGATGATCGTATGGTTTTTGTCTTTCATTCCGTTGATATTATGTATCACATTTATTGATTTGCAAACATTGTATGATTCTTGCACTCCTAGAATGAATTCCGCTTGATCATGGTGAATGTGCTGCTGGATTCAGTTTTCTAGTTTTGTTTGTTTATTTGTTTTTTTTTTGTTTTAAGGATTTTTGTGTGTACGTTAATCAGAGATATTGGTCTTTAGTTTTCTTTTTTTGTTGTTGTGTCCTAGTCTGGTTTGATATCAGGGTAGAATGAGTTTGAAAGCATTCCTTCATCTTCAATTTTCTGGAAGAGTTAGAGAAAAATTGGCAATAGTTCTTCAAATGTTTGGCAGAATTCCTCAGTGAAGCCATGGGGTCCTGGGCTTTTCTTTGATGGGAGACTTTAATTACAAGTTTAATCCTGTTACTTGTAATTGGTCTTTCAGGGTTTCCTTATCTTCTTAGTTCAATCTTTGTAGGTTGTATGAACTAGAAATGTATCCATTTATGCTAGGGTCTCTAATTTGTTGGCATACAGTTTTTTTGTAATAGTCTCTAGTGACCTTTATATTTCTGTGATATCAGTTGTAATACATCCTTTTTTATTTCTAATTTTATTCTTTGGATGTTTTCTATTTTTTTCTTGGTTAGTCTAGCTAATGGTGTGTTGACATTTTTTATCTTTTCAAAAAGTCAACTTTTCATTTTGTTGATCTTATTATTGTTTCATTTAGTCTCAATTTTGTTTATTTCTGCTCTGATCTTTATTATGTCTTTCTATCTACTTATTTTGGAATTGTTCTTGCTTTTTTAATTCCTTGAGATACATCATTAGGTTGTTTATTTGAAATCTTTTTACTTTTTTGGTATAGGCATTTATTGCTATAAATTTCCCTCTTAGTATTGCTTGTGCTCTATTTTGTAGGTTTTGGTATGTTTTGTCTCTATTTTCACTTATTTCAATAAAATTTTTAAGTTTTTCCTTAATTTATTGACTTTTTGGTCATTCAGGAACATGTTTAATTTCCATGTGTTTGTACAGTTCCAAACTTCCTCTCATTATTGATATCTAGTTTTATTCCATTGTGGTTGGAAACGATCCTTGGTATGATGTCTACTTCTATAAATGTGTTGAGACTTATTTTGTGGTCTAACATATAGTCTATTCTGGACAATGCTCCATGTGCTGATGGGAAGATTGTATATTCTGCAGCAGTTGGATGGCATGTTATATAAATGTATATTAAGTCAATTTCGTCTAAAATTCAGCTTAAATCGAATATTTCTCTGTTGATTTTCTGTCTAAATGACATTTCCGAAGCTGACAATGGGGTGTTGAAGTCCCTAACTATTATTGTATTGGAGTATATCTACCTCTTTAGATCTAATACTATTTGCTTTATATATCTGAGTGCTACAGTATTGAGTGCATATATACTCACAATTGTTATATCTTGCTGAATTGACCACTTTATCATTATATAATGATGCTTTGTGCCTGTTTTTACAGTTTTTGACTTAAAGTCTGTTTTTATCTGATATGAGTATAGTTATTCCTTCTCACTTTTGGGTTCTGTTTGAGTGGAATATCTTTTTCCTTGCTTTACTTTCAGAATATATGTGTCTTTAAAGGTGAAGTGAGTTTGTTGTAAGTAGTATATAGTTGGGTCTTGCTTTTGTTTTTGTTTTTAACCCATTCAGCCAGTCCATATCTTTTCAGTGAGGAATGTAATCTGTTTACATTTAAGGTTATTAATAATATGTAAGCACTTATTTCTATCATTTTATTAATTATATTCTGGTTATTTTTAAAATAATTTCTTCCTTTCTTCTCCTAATGTTTATCATTGCTGTCTGTGGTTTTCAGTAGTGATGAGGTTTGATTCTTCTCTCTTTCTCCTTTGTGTATTTGTTGTACCAGTGAGTTTTATACTTTTGCATGTTTTCATAATAGTCATTATCATCTTTTTGCTTCCAGATGTAGGATTCCCTTGAGCATTTTTTGTAAGTCCAGTCTAGTGGTGATGAGTTTCCTCAGTTTTACCTTGTCTGGGAAAGACTTTATTTTTCTCTCATTTCTAAAGAATAGCCTTACTGACTATAATATTCTTCACTTGCTTATTTTTTTCTTTTAGTGCTTTGAATATATCATACCATTCTCTCTTTGCCTGTAAGGTTTGCAGAGAAAATCTGTTGTTAGTCTAATGGAAATTCTCTTATATGTGACAATGCTTTTCTTTGCTGTTTTTGTCTTTGATTTTTGACATTTTGACTATAGTGTTCCTTGAGGAACTTTTGGACTTTTGGTTGATTCTGTTTGGGGATTTTTGGGCTTCTTGGATCTAGATGTCCATATCTCTCCCCAGACTTGGGAAGTTTTCAGCTATTATTTCATTAAATGGATTTTTCCCTTCTCTTATTTTTCCAGAATTTTTGCAATACAAAAATTTGTTTGCTTAATGGTGTCTCATAAGTCTTGCAGGCTTTCTTCACTTAAAAAAAAATCATTCTTCTGTCTTTTTTTTCTCTGACTGGGCAATTTTAAATTACCTATCTTCAGGTTCAGAAGTTCTTTCTTCTGCTTGATCAAGTCTGCTGTTGAACCTCCCCATTGTATTTTTTATTTCATTCATTGAATTCTTCAGCTGTAGGATTTCTGTTTGATTCTTTTATTTATTATTTCTATCTAGTTTTTGTATTTCTTATTCATATCGTGAATTGTTTTCCTGGTTTTCTTAAATTGTCTATCTGTATTTTTCTCATTGAGTTTCCTTAAGATCATTATTTTGATTTTTTTTTTTTTTTTTTTGGCAAATCGTTGATTACTTTTTCATTGGGTTCTGTTACTAGAGAATTATTATGTTCTTTTACTGGTGTCATATTTCCTTTTTATTTCATGTTTCTTGTGTTCCTGCACTAATGTCTATGCATCCGGTAAAACAATTGCCTCTTGTAGACTTTCTAGAGTGTTTCCGGTAAAACAATTGCCTCTTGTTGACTTTCCATAGAGAAAGTCTTTCCCTTGCAGTTGGGTTTTAGTGTGTTAGTTGGGAAGGGTGTGGTGAGTCTGTTTCCAGATAGGTGCAGTGGTGTGTAACTTCTTCACCTGTGTTCAATGTCAGCAATAACTGTGGGTGTCTCAGCAGGAGACTAAAATGAGGGAATCCCTCTTGGTGTCAGATCTGATACAATCTACAAACCACTACAGAAGGACTGGGTTCTGGGTGCAGGTGTTTGGAGCAGCTGTCGGCGGCGGGGGCTAGTCGGGGGAGCGGGGTTAGGCTCAGGGTCTCATGAATCTATTGTGGCACCTAGGTCTTGGGGTTCAAGGTGGCATCCCTGGTGGCAGGGTTGGATGTAGTTTGCCTACAGAGCCAGGATCTGTGACTCTGAGGCATCTCCTAACATTTTGGGCCCAGGGAACTTAGTTGTAGCTGTGGTTATACCTCTGGGAAGAAGAGCTCAGCACTTGCCTGGCACCAGTGAAGGAGGGGTGCTCTGGAGCTTTGGGCTCAAGGAGCAGAGCATGGTTGCACTTTAGGAACTGGAGGCAATAGAGCTTAGTGGCAACTCAAGTCCCAGGAGATGAAGCACCACATAGTAGTAACTTTATACCCTTAGATAGCAAAGCTGGAAAGTATCCCAGACTCTTTGAGGCCAGGTATAGTGGCAACAAGTACCCCTGAATGGTGGAAACAGCTGTTTGTATCCTAGTAGGGACAGGGAACTACACAGTGATTCCTCTACTCCTCAGCTGAGTCAGTAGCTCCAACTTTAGGAAGAAAGTCCAGCTCCAGGAAAGCAGGGTATTAGAGCTGCTTGGCCTAGTGGCTGGAGTGTCTCAGATCAGCCACTATTCTGTTTCCCTGGGATGCAGGGTACTACATCAGCTAAGCCCTGGGATGTACAGTTTCTCAGCTCAGCCAGGGCACCAATTCCCCCAAGGGGGTGCTATCCCACTTCAGCTGAGGTCTCAGGCACCATTTCCTTGAGATTCATGGCACTGCTTCAACTTAGGTACTGGGGTGCATAACCACTGTGGGTTGCCAAGGCAGCATTTCCTCACATAAAAGGTGCTGCTTCAACTTAGGCACCAAGGAGGCATGACTACTCTGAATGACCAGGGTACTGTTTTCTCAGGAGGCAGGGTGCTCCTTCATCTCTGGCTCAAGGGAGTTAAAGAAAGAGTAGGTGGGGTGGCTCTACCTCCTTTTGGCCCCCTGAGGAAGAGTGTAGCAGCTGCTTGCAGCTTGGCTTGGAGATATGCCACTGGGCTGTGGTGTTTTGGCAATGGCTTGGCCTCAAGGATGATGGGAACCATGGCTATTCACCCCTAGAACAAGACACACTCTAGCCATGGTTACAACTCCAAGATGGTGTAGTGCAGTAGCCACATGGGCTACAGGGAGGGGGGCACATTGCTGACTCCTTTTCTAGGGGAATCCCAACCATGCAGACTTCAGATACTTTCCTCAGCCAGTCTTAGTGCCTGTGAGGACCACAGGGAACCTCAGTGGTGAGGTCTGTAGTGTCAAAGGTCTTGATAGGAGTGACTGGGATCCTCTTGCTTACCTCCTCACTGCAGGGAGAAGTTCTCTCTGGTTCCCAGGTAATTCTGGTTGGGGAATGGGGTGGTGGAGGCCCAGAATTTGTCTCTTTTTTATGTGGCCATCTCAAGTTTTTGTACTCACCAGGGTTTCTGTTACTCCTCTGATGCCCTGTAGCAATCTCCCTCAGTTATTTTCATTAAAATATAGTTGTTTATCTATTTTTCTGGCTGTGTCTTTGTGACAGGAATGAGTACTAGGGACTTCTAGTTGTCCATCTTGCTGACGTCACTTTCCTATAATTATTTGTTTTTGATAAGTTTCTGTCTCCTTCACCAGACCATGAACAGCTTTGGGGAAGGGTCTGTATGTAAGGAATCTGTGTATTATCTGTGCCTGGTCCACATAGTAGCTCAATAAATGTTTATTATATGAATAAAAGATTGCATGCAATAATTGGGAACACAGATCAGTGGATGCCATAAAAATGGTCATATTTTCTTACTCATGGGGACAGTAGGATAAAATATGGTACCTAGTGAGGAGTACTAGGAGAAGGACCATCAGGTTATTTTACTATCTGCTGCTGTAGGGATGGCATCTATTATCTTTTCTAATCTTAGGGGTAGAGTGGAGGTCAAGGCTCATGTCTTAGTGCCATAGCCCATGTCCAAGAGGAGATGAAACATTTCCCTCAGCAGAGACTGTGGGGGATCCTTGATCGAACACACCAGACCTCCACCCCTTAGCCAAGCACAGTGGTAGGTGTGTGCTTTATGTGCGCAGTTCTCACAGTGCACGTTAGAAAAACCTACAAGCCCTACCTTCAAAATATTAGGCTGATGCAAAAGTAATTGAAATTTTTGCCATCGAAAGCAATATTTCCAGAATCTCAGAACTTCTCATCATCTCCACTGATACTGCCCTGATCCAAGCCACCATCATGTCTTGTTTGAATGATTATAATAGCCTCAACTGATCTCTTTGCTTCTGTCCATATTCCAACCTCCACCTCACCCCCTTTCAGTCTTATCTAACCCCAGCAGCCAGAATGATCTTGTGAAAATAACATCCTTTCTCTGCTCAAAAACCTCCCATGCTTTCCGTCTCACTCAGAGGAAAAATCAAAGTCCTTATGGTGCCCCTCGAGGTCCTACAGGATCAGCTCTTCACCTCGCATCCTGATCACATCTCTGATCATGCCCTTCTTCTTTCACTTTGGTCCAGCCACATGGACCTTTGCACTGTTCCTCTATTATGCCAAACGTGCCCCTGCCCCAGGGCATTTGCCCTTGCTACTCCCTCTGCAAAGATTATCCTCCCCTAGATGTCCACATGGCTCATTTCCTCATCTCCTTCAGGTCTTCGCTCAAATGCTATCTTATCAGAAAAGCCTCTCCCAAGCACCCTATAGGAAATAACACACATCACATTCCCAGAAATTATCAATTCTGCCTGATTTTTCTTCTTAACACTTATATGTATTCGTGTGGTCTTTTCTGTCTCCTCCTGCTAGGTGTAAAGTTTATGAAAGCAGCAGCTTGGGCCATGCCTAGCCACGATTGTATCTTTGGTGTCTGGCATGCAGTAGGTACTCAGTATTTGATAAATGAATAAAGGCATGAAGGAATGAGCTCATTAAACCCACGAACCAGCTCTGTTCTGTGAAGGAGATATCAGGAGTGTGATCCCCTTTCTTAGATGCAGTGGTGGAAGCTCTAAGTGGGGAGGGTCTTGTGGAAGCTGCTCTTTTACTCAACACAATATTTGCCTGCAGGACTGTAGAGAACAATTCCTTTGGACTGGCTGAAATAAACAGCAAGATTTTACAGAGAGGTACTGCATTCCTCATAGAGCTTCCAGAAGGACTGGAAGTGTGGATCTCCTGTCTCTGTAAACAATGTGCATCAGCCTAAAGCAGCATGTTGGCACCATTCTGTGGACCAATTGCACCCAGTGCCATTAAGGAAATACCACACTGGGGCTAGCAGAGACTATCAGCTTACTAGGCCACAGGACCCAGAGCAACTTTAATCTTTGGAGAATCTGGTTGACACAGTACATAGAGAAAAGAGTCAGAGAGAATCATGCGGGGTAGGAGCAGAGACTGGAGTTCATACACTTGGTCTGAGTTTGGGGTACCCTGCCTGGATGGCACTGACAGATCCAGCACATTTCAGGCTCTAGAGACAGGATTTAGAAAGTTTCCAGAAGGAGAAGAAGTATCTCCAAAGTGTTAATTCTGCTGATAGGTGGGGCCTGGGAAGGGGTCCTGCTATCCCAGGTCTAAGGGAAACCTCTCTGTTTGTCTAGCAATAACTCTGTCACATGTTCCCTGGGTCCCAACTCTGTTCTTTATTTTCTTCTTTTCTCTCTCAACCTGTCTGAAAACTGGTCTGAGGAAGGCACTCTCTTTTTCTCCCTAGCTACCCTGCTTATACCATTACCAACAGATAGCACTGACTGACCAGCACCTCTCAATCCTAATTCCAAATTTCTGGGAAAGGTGGTTTGATTGACCCACAGACTAATCAGCACCTCTCAGTCTTAATCCCAAATTTCTGAGAAAGATAGTTTGATTGGCCATTAGGCATAAGTGCCTGGCCCAATCACCAGTGGCAGAGGGGAGGGCTCTGATGCAGGACAATAGCATAACACAAATGCAGCTCTCAGAGGAGGGGACGATGGTTAAGGGGAAATGCCCTCAAAGTAGTCACTGTAGCTCCAGCTGATTGGGAGGGAGGGGAAAGCAAGGATTAATCCTGGGTGTTCCAACATTCAAAATCTATATCTAGAACAACAATAGTGCACCTGAACACTCCCTTCTTAGACCCAATTGAGGAGCTGACAGGGCCACAGAATTCTGGTGACAGCTGCAAGATTTTAAGAAGGATGAACTACACACTGGATTGCAAATCTCCATTTATTTCTGCAAGATGAGATGTGGGGGCCAAAGAAAGTGGGAGCATTCTGCTTGGAGACATGCTGACGTGAACAGCAGGCTACCCTCTGGATACCTGGGTGCTGAGTGCATGCACACGCACATTCATAAAAACTGGCACATTACACTGGGGTGAACGCAGGTTAATTGGGTTGCTTGATCCCCTGGGACTACTCAAGGCACTTATTGCAGACTCTAACTGAGAAGGGCTTGGAACTGCTTAGAACTGAATATGCAGATGCTAGCATTAGCCAAGACTTCCAGCTCAGCAATTTTACCTCCATCTCTATAGGCCACCTGATGCTCAGTTGGGATGTGCTGAGGCAGTGCTAGGAGAAAACAAACAAACAAACAAACACTGGGCTCAGTGATTATTTAGGACCATGGACAGCAACATGTGTTTGCACCTCCTGTAGAAACTCAGGTTAGGCTATATCCAGGTTGTCAGGGGGTATATTTAAGCAGAAGTTGTGTGGCCACCTACCATAGTTCAGGCACTTGGATTCCTATTTATTCATGTATTACATCCATTTGTTCATGTATTCATTCCTTCTGTCGCACATCTACAGAGAGAGAGAGAGAGGGAAGGCTAGAGAACATAGTCTTCTGATGACTTCTGATGAGATCCACCTCTATCCACCAGTCAGCTCCTTTTGCTTGGGTTAATATAATAAAATGTTCATTTATTGCAACCAAATGACTTCTTATAAAGACAGCATTATTTGGTGCTAGGATAAGAGCGCCCACCTCATCCAAAAAATGACCAGTGTTATCTCTACCCCATAGGGCTTTGAGTATAGCAGGTTCTATGATCCAAACACCGATATCATGGGTGAAGGACAGAGCTTGGGACTGACCCTCATGAGACAAGTGTTCTAGTCACAGCCAGAAATGGGCTCACTCTCTGTGCCCACGTGGGCAGAGGCAGTCCCCATCACTTTGGGGAAGCAGATGTCAAGCAGCAGCAATAAATTAAATCCCAGTGGTGCTTGCTGTACTGAAGCACTCAATTTAATGAGTCTTTCTTTGACACACAAAATTCTACTTACTACTTCAGCAAATGTGACCTGTTTGGTGTGAATAATTCAGTGTTTTGCAGGAAGCCTGACTTCCACTGAGAATGCAGCACTGTCAAAGATTGTTAACTAATCCTATGGAGCAGAACTGAGCTCTGGTCCACTCTGAGCCAGAAAACACTTGGGAAAACAGTCTAAAAAGAGAATAAAAATGAAAAATACTTCCCCCAACTAACAACAGAAACCACCCTCCCCCAAACTCTCCCAACACATACACATCAGTGTGCGGCTCTTCTCTCCTTAAAGCTCCAAACCTCGCCTGGGGAGGTTTTGGTCCAAAAGAAACTTCTGAAGATGCATTTATATGCTAAATAAAGAATTTTAAATGGAAAAGTTCAGCTCTGGATGAATATGCTGGTTGTCTCTGCCCAGAGAAAGTGAGGGATCTGGGAAAATGAGAAAGACCTGACCACTCGCATTTCAAAGAAGGGATTCTTTTCTTTTTGTTTCATCTATCTAATTTTGGGCAAGTCACTTCCCTTCTCTGGGCTCTTTTTTTTTTTTTTTTTTTGAGACAGAGTCTCTCTGTGTTGCTCAGGCAGGGTGGAGTGCAATGGTGTGATCTCGGCTCACTGAAACCACTGTCTCCCAGGTTCAAGTGATTCTCCTTCCTCAGCCTCCGGAGTAGCTGAGATTACAGGTGTGTGCTACCACACCTGGCTAATTTTTGTATTTTTAGTAGAGATGAGGTTTCACTATGTTGGCCAGGCTGGTCTTGAACTCCTGACCTCAAAAGATCCGCTGCCTCAGCTTCCCAAAGTGCTGGGATTACAGATGTGAGGCACCACGCCCGGCCCTCTGGGCTCATTTTTAAAACCAGAGTCTTGGATTAGATTCTTAACCCAGAACTCTGGGGCTGGTCCATGTGTGGTCAAAGAAATCTCTCCATTATTGGGCAAAATTATGTTAATATGTGCACTTGGGGAAGAAGAGAGGCCATGTAGCTTCTGTCAGAGTCTCAAAAGTGTCCCTGGGCTCCAGAATTGTAAGAATCCTGGGCTGAGATGATTGCTCAGTCTCAGTTTGGCCCCAAATCGGGATGTGATCATGATGTCTTCTGTGAATCTGAACATTTGTGTTCTGCACTTGGACTCCTTATGATGGGGGCTGAGGGACCCTGTGAGAACTTCCACCTTTCAAGCTTGAAACCAAATTAGGGAGCCCAACTGCTAGATGCAGCAAGTATGTGGCTTGGGTGGGCTTCTATCAGGAGAGAACATATTCATTCATTTGTTTAGTCATTTATTCATTCTGTAAATTGTCATTTATGTATGCCAGCTGCTACCCACTGCCCACCTGGAATTCATAGTCTAAGACGCAGGCAATGGAAAAACAATCACAAATGACTGTGATCACAAAGCATGACAAGGGCTCTGAAGGGTCACTAAGCATTGTAGTAAGAGATTGTAAGAGGGATCTCTTTCTCCTTCACCTCCACATCCCATACATCCAATGAGTGGGTGACACATTGGTCTGCCTCTTCAATCACCACGGCCAATACACTATTCCAAGTCCCCATCACCTTGCACCTGAATGTTACCAGAAAGGGCTCCCAATCCAGACCCTAAGAAGGGGTTCTTGGATCTCATGCAAGAAAGAATTTGAGGTGAATCCATAAAGTGAAAACAAGTTTATTATAGAAGCAAAGGAATAAAGAATGGCTACTCCATAGGCAGAGCAACCCCAAGGACTACTGGTTGCCCATTTTGATGGTTATTTCTTGATGATATGCTAAACAATGGATGGATTACTCATCCTTCCCCTTTATAGACCATGCCTGATGTCGCCATGGCATTTGTACACTCTCATGGCGCTAGTGGGAGTGTAGCAGTGAGGACAACCAGAGGTCATTCTCATTACTATCTTGGTTCTGATGGATTTTGGCTGGCTTCTTTACTGCAAACTGTTTTATCAGCAAGTTCTTTATGACGTGTATCTTGTGCTTATCTCCTATCTCATCGTGTGACTAAGAACGCCTTAACCTCCTGGGAATGCAGCCCAGCAGATCTGTCTTATTTTACCCAGTCCCTATTCAAGATGGAGTTGCTCTGGTTCAAATGCCTCTGACACCTGCAACTCTCTTTTTGGTTGCATTCTTGCCCATTGACTGAAATGGGGAGATCCTGCAGGGGAGAGCGGGAGTGAGTAGGATCCAATCACATGCTATGGGTAAGAATACAAAGTCAAACCAGCACAGTCCCTGCCCTAGAAGAACCCTCAGAAGCTCAGGAAAGGGACTGAGAAGAGGGGTGCTGCAGGGGTGCTCTGGCTACTCAAAGCAGAGGTGGGTGGGGGTGCAGGGAAAGTACCTTCTCAAGATGAGAACTTTGAAGGACAATGTTCACTTGGATATGTAATTTATGGTATTGCAAAAAAAAAATCATACATTTGGCATCACACTTGGTATTGCACAGAACAGAACATAATATAGCCAGTGCCTACACACTTATAGCTGATGCTGTTGATTCTCAGCCCACAACAGGATCCAAAACAGTCTAAATAAAGCAAGCAAGCAACTCCAAGCCCACAAACCAGGCAAATTAGGAGGTGATTACATCCATTTGTGTTTCAGAAGCGCTCCTTGATTTACAAAGGACTGTCTTTAAATAGCATCCCTGGAGTGTTTACAGATCTGTAACTGCTTGCTTGAAGGGCTGCAGGTAGAGAGGAAAACTAAAAACAGGAGTTGTAGAATCCCTTGCGAGTTGAAGCCATCCTGAGGAGTGTATAGCCTGATTCAAACCTATAAACATAGAGGGATCTATCCCTGCTGTAAAGAGAAGACCTGCAACCATCAACCCTGGTGAGCAGGCTGGGGTCTGAGTTCTTATCTGAGAAAATGCACATGAAATATTTGTATGCACATAGCGCATAGTAAGTGCACAGTAAACATCAGTTGTCATCATCATTCCCTATGTTCCAGCACCAGCTGGGTGTCCTACAGTTCAATTCAATTCTGACACTAACTACCTGGAGTTAGCACAGGTCCCATAGGTTAAGATACTCAGTCTCACAAGACTATCCTCACTTCAGGCAGTAACAGGAAATCCCAGGTGTCCCCAGGCTGCCTACACTTCTGCTCAGTCAGTCACCAATTTGGGGGTTCCTATGACCCCCTTTCAGTTTCAGTAATTCACAAGAATGACTCACAGAACTCACTAAAGGGATTATATTTAACAATAGCAATTTCATTAAAGAAGGCAACTCAGAAATACCCACATGGAAGAGATGTATGGGTCAAGATCTGGGAGTCAATGCAGGGGGAAGGAGCACAGAGATCCCATACCGTCTCCCATGGAACCAGGGTGTGGCACTCTTCCAGCACATCAATGTGTTCATCCACCTAGAAGTGCCCCCAAGCCTTGGTGTCCAAGACTTGTTATGGAGGTTTCATTATGTAGGCACGATTGATTAAATCGTTAACTATGTGATTGAATTAAATTCCCATCCCATCCCCTCTCTCCTCTCCAGAGATGGGGTGTGGGGCTGAAAAGTTCAATCCTCTAATTATGTGCTTGGTTCCTCCAGCAACCAGCCCCTATCCTGAGCTACCTAGATCCCCACCCCTCCCATAAGTCGTCTCATTAGCCTAAATTCTGGTATGGTCAAAAGGTGCCCATTATGAATAACAAAAGATACTTCTATCACTCAGGAAATTCCAGGGTATTTTGAAATACTATGCCAGGAACTGAGAATAAAGCAGATATATATTTTTACTATATCACATTCCCTTAGCCATGCTATATCCTGCAAAATAAGGCTGAAGGAAGGTCTTAAGAGGTCAAACAATTCACCTCTCTGCCTTCAGGTGAGCCTGTATTTTAATTGTTGAAGACAGTTGATTATCATTTTTAATACACACAATCTAATAGAATCTTGCAGGCCAGAAAGCTTCCCAGTCAGTTCACTGTGGCCATACATTTCCAGATTTCCGGGGAAGCCTCACAGTGGAAACCTTTCCATTGGGACTGGCCATCTCCTTTCTCCATCTCTTCCCATATACTTTTATTAAACCTCTCAGTTCTCCTCCATATTCAGAAAGAGGACTGGCCACCAAAGCGTTAACTCTGGCCTGATCCCAGACAGGAGAAAAGGCAGGTCCCATGTTCCACCACGTTAGGATGCACTTCCCCATTGTACATGATTTTGGCTGTTCCTAAAATACTTCACACACGTGAAGGTCTGTGTCTAGATGAATTTTCAGATTTATTACTTCTGCTGAAGGTGTCTTCCCATGCTTAAAAATGCACTTCATGCTCTTTCCCTGCAATGACTCTGAAGTTACACAGTCAGTAGTGCATGTCATCACAGGTACTATGACCCGCAGTCTCCTCCTGACATTCTCCAAGGGCTTACTCATTAGGACCTCACAAAGATGACACTATCCTCTCTCATTGGGCATGTTTCTTCACCAAGAATTTTCTCATGTTGTCTTCATTCACTCAATCCATCAATTATTATTATTATTATTTTTTGAGACAAGGTCTTGCTGTTACCCAGGCTGGAGTGCAGTGGTACAATTGTGGCAGGCCTGGTCTCACTAACGCAGGTCTCTATAACAACTATTTTAGCACTGACTGAGTGGTGAAGTTAAATATTAAAAGCTGAAAGAGCCAGTGTCCTTATATAAAGGCTGGAATGTAACGCAAGTCCACCAAGAGTTTTGCCCAGGCCTTTCCTGGGCCTTGAAGCATGGCAAGATAAGGAAGGAATTCTTAACAGGACCCATTTAGGATTAAACAAGTTTTATTGGGTGTCTGAAGAAACTCCCTAAGCCTCCACAAACAAGTTTATTGGGGGTCTGAAGGAACTTCCCAAACCTCCATGATTTAGCAGGAGATAAGATAAGGGTAATCATCCCAGCACCTGGACCCATTTAGATTAAGTACATTTACTGAGGTTCTGGAGGAAGGTCTTCAGGACTTAGATCCTAGTTAGAGATTAAAAGAAGTGAATCACTTATGTCTTTAGGTAAATGCACACTTACACGTAGACATATAGCTCAGAAGGTATATAAGTTCTGAAAAACTTTGTAACTTTGAGTTGGTTTGGTGATATTTTTCAGGCCTTCTCCCTGTAGAGAGGTTACAGAAATAAAAACTCTCTTCTTCCTCAGTTCATCTGCATCTTGTTATTGGTCCACAAGAAATATCAGCCTGACCCTCAGTTTGGTCCAGGAACACAATCACTGCAGCCTCAAGCTCGTAGGCTCAGGCAATCCTCCCACCTCAGCCTCCTGAGCAGCTAGGTGTGAGCCACCATACCTGGCCTTTTTGGTTTTTTTTTTTTTTTTTTGTACAGATGAGGTCTCACTATGTTGCCCAGGCTGGTCTCAAACTCTGGACTCAAGTCATCCTCCTGCCTAAGCCTCCTAAAGTGCTGGGGCAATTCATCAATTCTTTATTCATTCATTCTGCCTTTCTCTTGATTGCTCTCTCCACATTGTCTAACTGGTAAACTTCTCAGCATTCACAATCCAGCTTAGATGTCACCTCCTCTGAGAAGCCTTCCCCGGTTGCCTTCAAGCCATATATGTAATGCAGACATTGATCTGTGCACCAGAATATATAATGTAGATATTGATCTGTGCACCTATCATAATCACTTACAATGTTATTTTCTGCATCATATAATGGTCTAAAAATTTCCATATCTTTTTCTATGAAAGACAATTTTCATTTTTCAACTGGGCCGTTGGTGCCTTTCCATCAATGACATAATGCATTATCACTCAAAGATAATCCTGTTTGTAACATTTGTTTCCAGCATTATATTCATTTCTCATAATTGAATTGCTGCAATTAAGTATTAAACCATAGTATTTCCTATATTTATAAAAATGGAATTGTCTTGCTCATGCAGTTCCATAGCCTGCTTTTTTTAACTTACAATGTCATGGGCATCCTTCCATGCCATTAAGCATTCTTTTACGGCATCCACTTTAATGCCTGCCTAGAATCCCAACATCTGGATGTATCTTCATTTATTTGACAAATTCCCTGCTGCTGGATGTTTGGAGGTTTCCAATTTTTTAGCACTGAAAAAAATGTCCTTGTAGCGAATCTTTCCCTCTATCTATTGCTTTTTCTTTAGAATAAATCCCTAAAAGTGGGCCTCTCCAAAGTGTATACTTAAGGCTTCCTCTATATTGGTAACTTGCCTTTTCTAGAAAGATTGTACCAGCCTACATACATTTAAGAGTGTTCTCTTCTCACTCCTGTTCACCACATTCTTAAAACCGGTAGGCAGAAACTGAACAGGTGACAATCTAACGTTCAACACATAAATCTCCTTTGGGCAGGCTTTGTAGGTTTTATGATTAATTCTCAATAGCCACAGTTGACTCTATTTTATTTCTTTTATTTTACTGAATACATACTCAAACTCAAAGAGATTTTTAAGTAGATTGCATGCATGTTTCCCATGGTTTTAATTGCTTCATTAGTTGCATCTTTTGACTTTCATGCGGGGCTGGGGGGCTTGATTTCTTCATGTGTTCTATAATTTTTAACTGTGAGCTCATCTTTAGTGGAATTTTTTTCTTTGGGATTCCCAGGGGCTCAAGATTGGGGAAGCTCATGGTACAGCCTTGATGTTTCCATTTCTGTCAGGGGATCTTTTACCAACTTCAGTCTGAGGTGATCAACCCACTTGTATGCCTTGAGCCTAAGCCAGTAGGTAGAGCTTTCTAGTGCCACTTTCATGGATGGAAAGCCCTTTATGGTTCCTGCTTTGATCTTTACAGATCCCTTCATATGGATGTGACTCTGCTCTCCAGGCATTGGTATTATGACTCTCTAGGGGTATAAAGTTCTGATATCTCATGGACCATTTGGCTCATTTAGTTTTCTCTTCCTTTATGACAACTGGGCTTCTCTTTTCTTTTATTTTTGATCCAAGCTATGTATTTGAAGCTTTTGATGCTACATTTTATCCAGTATTCCTATGTGTTCAGAGTATGAAAGGGCTCCTCATGTCAGATCAGCTACTATATTGGCTGGAAGTCTCTGAGCTCTTCCTATACCCTTAGGGGTGACTTGACACTCTTTGATGATGGCCAGAGGCAGAAGAGCAGTTGAAGCAACAATCATAGCAATTGCTAACAATTCAACATAGGTAGGACACTTGCGACTACATGAATTAATGTACTCATGGCTTCCTTGCAAGAGTCACAGCCATGTTATTGGGCGAAGAAAAGAAGAATGTCCCATGTCAAGAATTCATGCCTGAGCTCCTGGTTCAGTATATACCTTTAGAACCACAACCTAGAATCAAAAACAACAATTAATTTAACTATTCATTGCTGAGCACCAAGCACTGCTGTAAGTACATTGCATAGATTAACCTATTTATTCATCACACAAAATCTGCGAGATAACAATTGTTGTTATTCCCATTTCACAAATGAAGACACTAGTTCAGAGAGGTTGAGCAATATGACTGAGGTCACAAATGAAATGACAGAGAAGGGGTTTGAACTCAGAAAGTCCAAGTCCAGATCTCAGAGTCCTGACCACGGTGATACTTGGTATGAATTTTTCCTTGTCTTTTGCAAAACATCCTTCCAAACTCCACTCTGCAACCTCCTTTCTTTTGAGATGTCCTTAGTGCTCAGTGTCTGCTTCTTTATCATTAGACTCTTTCATCTAATTCTACTGACCCAATACACTTTGTTGCTACCAACAAGAGAAAACATAGACAATCACCTCTCTCCTCTCTTCTTCTCTCCTCCTTTCTCTCTGACTCTCCCTCTCTCTTTTGCACAAAACTACTTATGAGGTACATGTACGATGCATTCATTCTATTACTGCATTTTCTTTTTTGTGTCATGTTAATTATCCTTCCTGAGCAGTATCACCATCACCTCTCTGCAGCAACTGGGTGAACCTCAAAAGGCTAAATTATCAAGCAAACTTTCCAGGTGTATTACTTCCTTGCTACTCTTGCCACACAGTCTATATGAAATAGAGACACCTGCTTCTCCTCCATGTCTATATAGCACAATCACAAGGGGAGGTTTTTAAAAAATATGAATTAATTGCTCCCATCCCCAGAGCTTTTGTTTCATTGGTCTGGCATGTGGCCTGGACATTAGGAGTTTGAAAAGCTCTCCAGGTAATTCTAATGTGCAGCCAGGGCTGCGAAACGCTAAGAAGAAATTAGTTATGCCCCAGGATTCTGTCCTGATTGCCTTCTAGTTGGATTTCAGCAGACATCCCACCCTTTTTCCCCTTATAACCTTAGAACTTGAGCATGTGTAGAAATGTCTGGAGGGCTTGTTGAAACACAGATTCCTGGGCCCCACTCCCAGAGTTTCCGATTTAGTAAGTCTGGGATTGTTGCTGAGAGCTTGCATTTCTAACAAGTTCCAGGTGATGCTGATGCTACTGATCCAGGGACTATCCTTTGGAGACCATTGTCTTAGAACTATTCTTGCTCTTTCAATGCCCCTTCTAGGCACTGTTCACTGCCATCGTTCAGAACGCCATGCCTCCTGTTCCTGTTTTCCTGACTTATTTTTCAAGATCATGTTCAAGTCCTTCCTCTTTCAGGTCTTCCAGGACTAGCCTAGCTGGATGGCATCTCTTCCCTTCTCTATACTACTGAGGTTTCTTCTCTTCTCTACCACTAATTGTGGTTGTTGACTAAAGGTTATAGATTTTAGAGCTAGCAAGTTTCTCAGAGTCCAGCAATTCAAGACTTTGCCTTTAAACTGAAGGGTTCTTTTTCTTACAAATGAGATCTTCTTGCAAGTGGCAATACTTAAAATACTTGGATGGGGTGAGGCTAGGAGACTATGGACATTACTATTTGTATCTCTTTCTGTCTGTGGGGTCTTAAGGTGCTTTGAGAGGCCACTTGGTTCCTGGGGCATATAATTTGGAAACCACCCATAGCCTGAGTCTTCACTTTACGGATGAGAAAACTGAGACTTAGAGAAGGGGAGTAATTTCCCCATGCATCCACGTAATATTGTTGATCACTGACTCTGTGCCAAGCCCCCTGCCAGGCCCTTGGGGGCTGGTGAACAGGATGGGCAAGCCTCTACCCTTATGAGCTTATATTCTAGCTGGGGAGACAGACAATGTGTAAGTAAACACATAGATAAAATGATCACAGATTGTAATAATTGCTTAGAGGGAACCCAACATTTGCTAGAGTCACGTGAGTTCAAAGAGGGTTTTTATGAAGCAGTCTTCATTCTGAGTCTTGAAGGATGAGAAGAAACCAGCTAGGTGAAGAGCTGAGTGGGGTGGAGGAGGCTTCTGCTAAGCCTTGCTTGTAGGCCACAGTGAAAATTCTGGGTTTTATTCTCAGTAGGATAGAAAGCCAGTGAAAATTTTTAAACAGGAAATGACAAGAGCTGACTTTGTTCCTCCTAATATTTGTCTCTTTGAAGACTTGGATGGATATTTATCTTTTCAGTTTTTTCACAGCACCCCATGAAGAGTAGGTACTGAAAATCTGTGTTGATCACCGATTGCTTCCTTGAAGTCAACAAATATTTATAAGATGCAGTTTCTCATCTTCTATTTGGGTTTAAAACCCCTTCAAGTGTGTGTTCAGAGCTGTGGACCATTCCTTAGAAAACATTCCCATGTACATGTGCACACTATGTTTTGCATAAATAATTGGTGAATGCCCTGAAGGCCAGCTCGGGACTTTGTACCCTGAGATACCTTGCTGTAGAATCTGCTGTCTTGATACTTTTCCTCTGAAGATCCCTGGTTTGGATAGAGATCATTACTGTCTTGGATTTAGGGTCAGGTTATCTTAGTATTTTTAAGTCTTAGCTGTCTTGCCTGTAAAATGGGCAAATAAATGTATATGTCACAGGGGGAATTTAAGAATTAAATATGATAATGTGGAAAGGTATCCAGTACCTAGACATACAGTAGATATTAATTACTTCCCCTCGCTTTTTGGAGAGAAAGTATTTCTTTGTGAGGCAGAATCATGCAATTGTTAAGAACCTAACTGTGGTGATGAATAAATGAGAATTAAATTCTAGTTCTGTTTCTTACTCAATTTTCTCATCTGTAGAATGGGGACACAGATGTAAAGACACTTAGGGTAGTGCTTGGCACCTGCAAGAATTTTTGATAATTAATTTCTGATAATTTTGATAAGAATGATGACGCTAACATTGTTCATTCTATGTCACGCTATGTCTGCTTGGGTAAGGAATAGGAAGACTTCTAAGACGAATTGAAAACACAGACCTGATTCTAAGGAGGTTGGACTTTTGGCAGTGTGGCTAGCCTGTGGAAAATGCTTCCAGAGTGTTTCCCTGTGGGAACCACCTCAGCTAAAGATGAGCTGATGCTCGTGAAATCTGCATCCTTTACATGGCTCTGCCAGCTTTCTGGCAGAGCTTTCTGGTTCAGCTTTCTGAACCCAAGCAAATCAGGGTGGAGAATAAAATTCCTCAGGTATCAGAAACGAGTCTGCTTTCCCCTGGGAACACTTGGTAATGTGGAAAAGATGCAACACCAAGAGAAGGCATAAAACCAGCAAAATGAGGCCAATGCACATGCAAGAGCCTGCTTCCTCCCCAATTTAATTCTATCTTGTTAAGTAATGATGGAATAAAAATTCCGATGGTGGAAGATGAGATTTGCAGCCCTATTTGATCAAATGCCTATCACTGTTGCTTCAAGCGAAATGGGTCACTTCATAAACAGCTAAATAAATCAGACCTCAAAGGGAAATGAAAAGTCACGGCCGAGAATGAAATGAGATAGAAATCATTCCCAGCTCTGATGTTTGTTTGGGGCATCGCTGATGGGGAAGTCATATCTAGGCTGCAGTAGGAATCCCAAAGTGCCCCGTGGAGGATTATTATGGACTGGGGATTCAACCTGATGAGTAAACCCTTATTAGGGAGCCCCACCTACCTAAGCCAAGCTTGTCCCAGGGAATTGCGAAAGGCCAGCAATTGATCTTCCACTATTAGGGCTCCATTTGTGAAATTAACTAGGCGGTGTGGGTAATAATTTATGGGGAATCATTAACCTAATGATATTGCTTCTCTATAAACTGCTTAGCCTGTCTCAGGGAAAATGGATTTCATAAATCTAGGTGGAAAATTCCAAGTGACTCATGGAAGGCTTATCAGCAGGGTGGGGATGGGTCACCAGACAGTGGAACTCTGCACTTTTGGCTTGGTTGAAGGGCCGTGAAGGTGGCTCCTTCACTTTCTTTTCTCTGGTAGCCCAGGTAGACACTTAAATTAAGACAGGAAGTTTCCAGGGTTGAAAAGCACATGATGGAAAAAGGTGTGTTGATTTTCCTTGTCTTGAGTTTTAAATCCTGCAACAGACCTGCTCTGGGGATTTTGGCAAAGGGGAGAAAGTGACATCCTCAGTGCAGGAAGTTTCTGAGCTGCAGAAATCATATCTTTCCTCATCTGGAAAAGAATCAACCTCAAAGCTTTAAACAAGTCAGCTTCTGTATCTGCCATGTGCCAGGTAGGGAGTTCTACCACCTTGGATGGGGATGGTGCGGAAGCTTTGAGAAGGTGGCTTAAGGCACTAAATGATGAGGTGGAGCCAGCATGCCAGGGTGGGAGGGAGGGGCACTTAGGATGGATAGCAAGGAAAACTCAAAGTCCCTGAGGTCAGAGCAAGTTTTGAGATCAGAGAATTTATTACCGTAATAAGGTAATATTTATCCCCACTTGTGAGATGGGAAAACTGAGGCCCAAGGAGATTAGGTAGATAAACCTCATCCTACACTAAAAGATGGGCAAACTGGGATTTTGTCGACAACCACCTGGCTAGTTGTCAGCAAACTAGGGCTCCTGGGTCAAGGCAGGACTTCCTCTGTTTTTGTAATAAAGTTTCATCAGAACACAACCATTTATTTACATATTGTTTACAGCTGCTTCATTGCTAGAGGCAGAGTGGAGCCGGCATAACTAGCCTGGCAAGCCTAAAGTATGTTCTGTCCAGCCTTTTACAGATCAAGTTTGTCCACCCCTTCACTGGACAGTGATGCCTTTGCCTTTTGTGGAAGCAAGTGACAATCGTATGGTCCCTGGGAATATGTATCATTCAGTTCATTGTGTGGGTCCAAGAAGGAAAAGGAAGAAAAGGACAAGAAGGAGAAGAAAACGAACACATTTTTCAGAAGGGAGAAAACAGAGTTGTTTGAGAGAAGAAACATCCCTTCCAAGTGGGCAGAAGATACTGATATCCAGAAAGAAGCATTTGATTCTGAGGCCCCTGGGGTTACCTGTGATGCAAACAATATAGGGACGGCCACTATAAAGTATACCAGATGAGAAGCAGTGCTTGGATTGAGAATACCAGCGGGTGTCTCCGTTGGCAGCAGCTAGGCCTGTGTGTCTCATTAGCATGAGGGACACATACGGAATCTTGGCATTTCCCCAAATACTGTTAGGGGTTGGTGCACATGACAGAACCAGCCCAGGATGATAGGGAAGCTGTGATGGTTGTCTCCAAATGCATGGATTCAGAACTGAGTGGAAGGTATCTTCCCTACAGTGAAGCCTTGTTTAAAAAGGATTCTCCTTCCCGCCTTCTGCTGGCATTACAGCATTGCATAGGGAAGGACAACTCCTAGCTTTAGGATTAAACCTTCCTGCATTTGAATCCTTGATCTAACTGCCTTGTTAGATCATCTAACTGATTTGAGTAAGCAACTTATCTCCTCTGAGTCTGTTCCTTCATCCGAATGTGCAGATAATAATAGTACTTGCCTCATTGGGTGTTGTTAAGGTTAAGTAAGAAAAATAAAAACATCTGGCAGTTGGTCGTTTAAATTATTGTTCTTGGTGGCAAAGGCTGCTAATATCATCTTATTTTCCATGCTCCATTATGCATGTCTTCTTAGTTAGGGTGGGGAGTTTAGGGATAGGGTTAAGAATAGGGCTCTAGCCTGGTCTTCTGTAATAAGAGAATCTCTGATTTTGAAATTGCTACTAAAGACTACATTTCCCAGTCTCCTTGGAGTTGGATGTGGCCATATAAGTAAGTTACGGCCAATGACAGAAGGACAGGGAGCAAAATAATTTGAGGTCATTTCTATCTCCATGCACTCCCGAATACCTAGAGCTATGAGGTCCTGTCCACCATGGATAAATACTGCCATAATCTGTTTGCCGATTTGCAAATCAGTCGAAATTTTGCTGTGTTTATTCCATTTTCAGGAGTAAATGCTCTTGTCAGGATTCGTGTATATAATATACAAACGTTTTAATGATAATCTTATAAAAATAATGTTACATATCATCAAGGCCTTACAAATTTATACTCTTCTGTTCTTTAAATATGAGATGATGTATTACCAAAAAGAAGAGCCATTTGTATCTAATACTTCCAGGATGCATCTTCCTTTTCTTCTTTCCTGTGGGCTGGAAGGTGAGCATGATGGCTGGAGTTGGAGCACCCATTTTGAGCCATGAGGAGGAAGCCTCATGTTGAGGCACTAGAGTAACATGCTAAAAGGAGCCTGGGTCCCTGAACTTCTTAACTCCAGCTTTTGATTCCATGAGAGAGAAATAAACTACTGTCTTGTTTAAGCGATCCCTAAATTTTGCATTTTCTCCTAGAGCAGAGTTAATCCTGGTATACTAGTTGTGTGGGCATGGGTAAATTTTCTTAAATTCTCTGAGCCTCAATAACCTTATCAACAAAATCGGTGTAAAAAGCCCTATGCCCTCAGAAGTGTGTTGAAGATTCAAGGACACAATGTGGTGGTCTTCTGCTGCCTCAGTAACATTTTATAATGCTCTTGAAATACAGACCTTCAGACCCCACATCTAATACCAGGTCTTGTGATGGGGCCAAAGAATGTCCATTTTTGTCAAGTCCCCTGGGTGGTGTGACACCAAACCATGTTCAGGAAGCTTGGAGTTGAGAGATTCTTCCTTTCTTTCTTGCTTTCAAAGTTGGAGTGATCATTAAGAGATGCAGCCTGCACATATCCCATAAGGAACTCAGCCTCTCTAAGGGGGCCTTACAATGTCTCCTGCCTACTCCAAAATACCCTGCAACAAACACCCCTCAGCCCTTGCTTTCCTCCTCCTTACTGCACGTGTGCCCCCAGCAACCACCAACTGCTTCATCCCGTCTGAACGACTTACTCTGAAATTCTGTTTAAAATGCAGCAGCGTCAGTGGATTATGGCTTGCTGGTTTACATACTCGTGATGAATCTTTTAATCTAATTAAGGAAGGCAAGATTTTCCCTGGATGCTTTCAGCTGCACAGAGCTCTGGTTTTGAAGCATAGTATACTGGCTGAAAGCATTTTTTTTAGGGCCAGGAAAACCTGAGCCATAATGCTTGCTGTGTAGCCCTGAGCAAATCACTTAACCTCTCTAAAGAGTCAGTTTCCTCCTCTAGGAGCTAGGCTTTGCGCCAAGTACTTTGCATACATGGAAAAATCCTCCAACAACCCGATGAGGCAGGCATCTTCATTATCCCCATTTTGCAGATGAGGAAACGGAGGCTCAAAGAGGTTAATTACATTGCTCAGCTCACATAACAAGTAAGTGGCGTAAATTTAACGGAACAATAATATCTGACGGGTGGTCTATTCTAAGGACAAACTAGTTGAGGTCCGCTAGAGTTTAGCATGGCTGTTCCCCAGGGAGTACACCACTTACTGTTGTAACAATAACTGCTGTTACTGTCATTATTACATGGTTGACCTCAATGGAGGAGGCAGGAGATCTCAGGAGTATGAGGCCAGGCCATGGAAAGCAGCATTCCTGTTGCAGGTGGAGGAGCCCAGGAGGCAGAACAAGACCAATTGGTGCATTCTCTAGGCCCACAGACTCATCTGATCTGAATATGGGCTGATGTTCCAGGGGATGGACGTCTCGTCAGAAACGGTCTCTTGGTTCTGAAAGTCTGGGTGGTGAAGACCCTGGTTTTTTGGTGATTGCCTCAGTCACCTTCATTCTAGCCACATTCGGTTCCCTAAGGACCTGAAGCCAGACATGTGCACTCTCTCCTTGTTGTTTCTCTGTGAATCAGGATTCTCAGAGGAGGAGAAGAGAAACACTGGGGTGGCCAGGGAGGTGAGGGAAACTGAAGAGATAGAGTAAAAATTGCAGAAGGCGTAGTTACAGGGTTTTTTTTTATTATCTGATATTTGATTAGGAAAATGTTTAAAGTTAAAAGAACATCCCGATGATCAGCCGATCATAAACCTAAAATCTACTGCTAACATTTTACTGTGCTTACTTTATTACGTCTCTTCATCCATGATGCATTTCCAAGAAAATTTCAGATGTCTGTAATAAACATTTCAGCATTAAAAAAAAAAAAAAAAAAAAAACCTTCAGAATCTGTTGTGCTGGTGAAACCTGCCTTGGCAGCCCAGTGTGTGTGGTTCAGATGGACTTGGAATCCCTTTGGTGGAAACGGAGGTGGGAATCTGAGCCCTTGAATTCCAGATCCACTTTCTCATCTGAACAGAGCCTCAAGACACTGAGACTCTGAAGAGTACAGTCTGAAAGTCATTAATGTGGTCCAAGTTACTCATTTTAAGGAAGAGGAAACTGAGGCTTGGTTGGGTATGGGGAGGCTTATCTCAAGTCATTTATTAATTCAACAAGGATCTGTTAGAAACTGACTCCAGAATTCTTACACAACCCCTTTGATAATTTGATAAATGTGGTGAAACTTTCTGCAGAAAAGTGCACATAAAGAGGATGGGTGGGAGTCGCAGACCTCTGAATCCATTCATGTTTATGATCTCTGAATCATTAAGGTGCATTTGTGGACACTTCAGCCACATGATCTCCACAAGATGCTGGGGGCAGAGGTTGTCCCTCATCTGGAGGCCTCTCAGACTATTAGGCCACCTTGTACAACCTTGCTGAAGAGAGTGTGAGAGGAGAGAGATGGAAAGATGACTGGGAACAGTTAGAGAGAGAGAGAGAGAGAGAGAGAGAGAATGAACAGAGAGTAGAGAAACACATGGAGAGAGAGCAAGAGAAACCTCCATTGCTAGGAGACTCAAGGCTGGCAAAGAGAAGAAAGACTCACTTGGAAAGCAGCTGCCTGTTGGCCCTGCCCTCCAGCAGCCTTCTAAACTGCTCCCATCCTGCCAGCTTTCTGCCAATGCCAAAGCAAATATTCCCAGATAAACTCTTGGAACCTAGAAGGTGGGAAGGGATTGCCATCTCCAGCAGCAGCCTAGCCATCACTGGCTCTCAAAAGCATAATCAATTTCACTACCGCTCCTTCATCCACTGCCTCTGAATCTAGAGTTTCCCATGCGGAGCAGGCTCTGTGGGAGAGGCACTGGCCCAACACTTGGGGACTATGCTTCACAGGACAGGAGCTGGGAAAGAAGGGGTTTCTAAGCAGCCCTGAGTGGACTCTTGGGGTGAGGGTGTTAGGGTAGAGTGGCCCATGATTCCAGAGAGTGTGGCCAGATCCCAAAACCCAGAAGAGCAAGTGAGGGCAGGGGCAGAGAACGAGTCTCTGGTCTGAGCTCATCTGCTTAGTCAACTTTCAGAGCACAGGGAGGGTGGTAGAAGGGGTTAGATTCAATAAACAATGAGAAAGCAAGAAAACAAGGAAGCATTATGGTGGTCAGGGAGGTGGCTAAGAACTTGGTCTTGGAGTCTCTCCCTCCTTCCAACTATCCGTCCATCTGCCCATGATCCACTCACTCATCCATCATTCCATCCATTCTCCAACCCATGTATTCATTCCTTCTCTCATCGTTCATCATCCACTCATCCATCCATCCATCCATCTATCTGTCATCCATGCATGCAGCCATCCATCCATCCATCCTTCCATCATCCACTCATTTATCCATCATCTACTCATTCATCCAATATCTACCCTTCAGTCATGCACCCATCCATCCATCCATCCGCGCAGAATCCGCTCACTCATCCATCAGTTCATCCATTTTCCCATTCACTTATCCATTCTTTCTTCCATCATCCATCATCCACTCATCCATCCATTCATCCATCATCCATGCATGCATCCAATTATCCATCCATCCAACCACCCATCTGCCATTCACTCATCTACCCATCATCCATCCATCCATCCATCCATCCATCCATCCATCTGCCCATCATCCACTCACTCATCCATTTCCCATCTGCTTACCCATTCTTTCTTTAATTCATCCATCATCTACCCATCCATCATTCACCTATTATCCATGCATCAAACCATGTATTTGTCCCTCCATCCATCCATCCATCCATCATCCATCCATCCATCCATCCATCCACCCACCCATCCATCCATCCATCCATTATCCATTCATTCATCTATCCATCCATTTGTAATTTTTTTTTTATTTTTTGAGATGGAGTCTCACTCTGTCACCAGGCTAGAGTGCAGTGGCATGATCTCGGTTCACTGCAACCTCCGCCTCCTGATTCAAGCGATTCTTCTGTTTCAGCCTCCCGAGTAGCTGGAACTACAGGCATGTGCCACCATGCCAAGTTGGGGTTTCACCATGTTGGCCAGGGAGGTCTTGACCTCTTGACCTTGTGATCCACCCGCCTCAGCCTCCCAAAGTGCTGAGATTACAGGTGTGAGCCATTGCACCTGGTCTGTAATTTTTATTTTCATTAAGATAATTCATGAACATAGTTTAAAACTTAAAATAGCATACAAAGGCTTATAATGAAATTCAGAAACTCCCAGCTCCTTTCACTCTTCCTACATCTCTCAAGGAGTGGGGAAAAGCTTTCAATCTAGAGAAGATGGTCAGGAAAGATCTCTCTGAAAATGGGACATTTCAACACAGATTTGAACAAAGTGATGAGGCAAACCAGGCAAATATCTGAGGGAAAGGTGGGCTAAGCAGAGGGAACAGCAAGGGCAAAGATTCCAATGGTCTGAGTGAACCTGCAGAAGGGACACAAGGCTGGTGTGGCTGAATCCCAGGGGGTGACAGCAATGATGGTGGGGCATGAGGAGGGGTGGCAGGGGCCAGAGCACAGAGGTTCATGTAAGCCATGAGAAAGACTGGACTTTTCATTGTGATTTGCAACCTAATTCAAGGCTAAGTGGGAAAGGAATGCACTTTTATTTGTGTTTTTATTTCTGTCCAATGAGACGGGACTGGAGGATAAGGCAAAGGCGTGAAAGCCAGTTACCCTGGTAAGAGATAATGATGGCTTGGACTAGCATGTTAGAAATGGACATGGAGAGAAGTGGATAGATTCATAATATGTCTTGGAATTATTGCTGATAGAATTTAGTGCCCAATTAGATCTAGGATTGAGAGAACCAGAGGAATAAGGATAAATCTCAAGTTTTAGCTTGAACCATTGAATAGAAGGTGAAGCTGTTACTGAGATGGAAGACTCTTGAATGACTAGGTTCTTAGAGAAATTGTCAGACAGACCTGGGTTCAAGTCTGAGCTCCACCTCTTTCTAGCTGTTTTTTCTTGGGTAGGTCGCTGCATCTCTCTAAGCCTCAGCTTCTCTACCTGTTAAACGGGTATAGTAAGCATACCTACTCCACAGAGGTTTTGGGAAGACCAAATAAGTTTTGGATGGAAAGTGCTCATCCTCGTGCCTGTCACATAATAATTAGCCAATACATAATATCTGTCTTTATTAAAAAATGAGAGGGGCTTGGGGAGATGATAGGGATAGATATTAGATAGATAGATAGATAGATAGATAGATAGATAGATAGATAGATAGATGATAGGTAGATAGAGTATATGTTTTGTTTTGCCCTCATGTTCAAAAGCCAGGCAACCCTATCAAATCTACTCATATTACCAGCTTTTAATGGTTTCTGGTATTTTCTTTTAGTGGCTTCCTTTAGGTTTCCAGCTTTTAGTGGTAACTGGCATTTTTTCTGCTACACTTACCCTTGATGAGAAGGTGGGAAGAATGGGTAGACAGAGCCTCTCCTTCTACCTGGATGGCATCACCTATGATGCTTAGAGAAAACCCACTGAGACATGTCCTACCACACATACATTGATGGGAAAATGCTGCCAAGACCAAGCCTTGGGTCTACAGATCTTGCTCCAACTCATCAAAACAATTTTACATGTTATGTTATTTGATTCTCACGACGACCTGTGAAGTAGGAATTATCAGCCCCATTTGACAGATAAAATGGAGACTCATGGAACTTAAATAGATTTCATAAAGTTACATTCTTAGAAAATATTGGGATTGAGTCCTTTGGGCCTTGGCTTTTATATGGGTTACATACCTGAACTGTGGCCCCTGTGATTAATCCTAAGGAAATCATCTTGAATGTGTACAGAGATTTAGTTACAAGGATGTTCACCACAGTGTTGTGTCTAAGACCAATAAATGGGAGGAAAAACCCTAAATATCCACCAATAGAAAATTGGTCAAATAAATAGAGGCAAGGGGAATGTAGGCATGATACTGTTATCTATCTGTCTGTCTATCCACCCATTTATCTTGAAAGCAATACAGATCTTTACTAAATAAAGCCTCTCAAGGGACATCAAATGCAACTCTGTAATCCTTAGCAAACATTTAAAAAATCATCTTTCCCCATTCCTGTTTTCTCACATCTTTGTCTTTTTAGCAAACAGGATCTCACTTTGCTTCCCAGGCTGGAGTACAGTGGTGCAATCACAGCTCACTGCAGCCTTGAACTCCTGGGCTCAAGCAATCCTCTTAGCCTCAGCTTCCTGAGTAGCTGGGACTACAGGCACATGCCACCACCCCTGGCTAATTTTTCTATTTTTTGTAGAAACAGGGTCTTGCCATGCTGCCTAGGCTCATCTCAAACACCCAGGTTCAAGTAATCCTCCCACCTCAGTCTTCTGAATACCTGGGATTACAGGTGCATGCCACCATGACTAGCTAATTTTTATATTTTGTGTAAAAATGGGGTTTCACCATGTTGCCCAAACTCATCTCGAATTCTTGGGCTCAAGTAATCTGTCCGCCTTGGCCTCCCAAAGTGCTGGAATTACAGTCGTGAGCCACGGCACCGGGGCATCTTTGTCATTTTCTTGATACTTCTCTCTGAATGACTCTACTTTTTCTGACACCCAACTGTCTTGGTATCGTGCCTTTGCTTCCCCTTCCCATTTCCTTTCACCTGTATTCTTTTTCATCTTATAAAAATGAGAATTCCCTGTCCTCTGTTACCTAGTTATTTCTATACCAAATGTTGCATCATAAAAACTCAGGAACCCAGAAGGTTAAGAATTCTCCCTGTTGGGAGAAGAAGGGGAAATGTTAAAGGGGCAACCATCAAACTGTCTTTAGCAGGTGGAGGACAGTAAGAAGATGTTAACAGTCAAATGTTAAGATTTTTTTTCCCTCTATCACACTTACATCGTAAAAGCTTTGCTATTTTTGGGCAAAGTCCCTTCCAGAAAATACATGCCACTGGCAGCCCCATAAGTGTGTATGAGAGCATCAGGAATCCTCTCTGACTGTGAAAATCTTCAAGATGATGTTTCTGAACTAGGGAAATAATTCTGAAAATATTCAAAGTCAGTTGTCCCACCATGGTCACTGGCTCTCAGAGAGGCAGAAAGAGCTATGCCCCAGGCAGCTGCTCTGAGCTCTGAGAATTGGATCTGAAGCAATTTCCTGGTTCTGGCCTCTAGATGAATGAAAATAAATCATGTTCCTTTGGCACCTGCTTCAGGAGGGAGATGTTCCACAATCTTGTCTCTATTCAGAATCAATTTAACAAGGTATTGACATTCCTGGATGGAGGGAAGTAGCCAAAGACAGATTGACTGGGCAAGCTCTAGGAAAATGTGGAGTTTATATTTCAAGTGACTACTGGAAAGGGGCATTTAGTGGGCTCACCCACACCTGTCTGGGGAAGGTCTTCAGTGTGGAGATTTGAGATGTGTTCCTGCTGGAAACTTCCCAGCCCTCTTCTCCTGGAGTGCAAACCCCTCTTCCCTGGGGTGAGCCCATTTTAAGCGGCTTGGCTTCCTCCTGCCAGCCACAAATGTGGGCATGAAGCCACGTGTAGTTAATCAGAATATCTCCTTCTTCGGGCTACAATGATTGGGTCAATGGTGCAATCATGAACCAAGCCAGCAATCAGAGCTCTCTCCAGGATTTTTCCATAGAAGCTCTTAGGAAAGATGATTTTCCTACTGATGCATCTTTTCAGGACCATGTGACTCCAGGGTTGCCAATGGCTATGTTTTCCATCACATCATGCGAGCCAAACACAGAAGAGAGGTCAAGAGGCAGAGTTCCTTGACACAGTCTAACTTGAACTCCTGGATCCAGCTGTATCTGAATCCCAAACTTACTTTGAGATTTCCTGTTTCATGAACCAGTATATTACAATTTTAGTTGAAGCTAGTTTGTGTTGGGTCTCTATCATTTGCAACTCAAAAGAATTCTAATACAGGTCCAATATGCAAGGGGTTAAAGCATTTTGTATGGTCTCTCTGACCCATAATCTCAGTCTCCACCTACCTAGTGGCCAGAGTTCAATTCAGTTTAATTTAATTTCGTTCCATTCAATTCCATTTGATTCCATTGACTCTAGTCAATTAGATTTAGTTCAACTCAATTCATCTAATTTGTTTTGAGCACCTACTGTATACTAGGAATGCAGAGATGAAAAAGTATCCATCTTTACTCTTCAGGAGTTTAAACTGATTTATAAATAGTTGCTGACCAATGTGATAAATGTTCTTATGTGCCAAGTGCAGTAGGACCAGAGAGAAAAAATGAACTTACACAATTCTGATTTTTTAAAATGTATTTTATTATTATTATTATTATTATTATTATTATTACTATTACTCTAATAGGAGCCAGTGTGGTTTTGTACTCAAGAGCAAGGGAATTGGGACTGTGTAGATTCACCTTCTACTGTTTTTAGCTGGGTGACTTTCAGTGAAGAGGCTTCACCTATCTGAACCTTACTTTCCTCATTTGCAAAATGGGATGGTAATAGAATCTATGCAGTCTTGTGAAAAGTCAGTGGAAGAACGAACAAGCCAAATGCCTGGCACATAGCAAGTGTTCAATAAATGATCATCACCTCCACTCGCTCCTCTGCCCATCGGGAGTGGTGGTGGCAGATAGCAGTGGGGGTTAGTGACAGAACTCTCTCTATACTGCCTTTGACACATAGCCCTAAGGCCTTGCATAATTCTTAGCACATAAAAGGTGCTTAAAACAAATTTAATAAACATGTATTGAATGAAAAGTCTTGAGTTGTGGGTGGACTGGAAGAATTGGAAGCAGACAGAGGTCCAAGCCCTCAGGAGGGGCATGAGTGTTAATGTTAGTGAATTTCTCCCAGTGGGGGCGGTTAGGGGTGCAGTTAGCCTGGAACCATTTGCTGGAGGAATTGGCTTGGAGAGGCACAGTGGGCAAAGCCCTTGACCTAACATTCAGAAAATGTGAATTTACATCAACAAATGCAGGCAGGTGATGGGGATTTTAGGAAGGGTGTCTAAATCCACTGAGGAGGTTCACTCTGTCCTTCCTCAGAGCTCAGAGAGCCTCTAGTTACTCAGCCTCCTCCTTGGGAGAAGTGACAAGGAGCAGAGGTCAATAACTTAGCACAGCAGCCTCACTTTACAGAAGGGGAAAGTGAGACATGGAGGAACTCATCCATGGTGATCCCTCAGGTTAATGACAAAGCCAGGCAGGGACCCATTTGTCCTGCTACTCTGCTGGGTGCGTTCCACCCCACCCTTACCCCAGAGATTTTCATGAGAGCTCATTTTATTTGCACTCGACCTGGAGGGTTACAGAGGCAGAGGTGGGTTGGGGCAGTGGGACAGCTTGAGTGAGGCCTATATTCTCTGACAGGTTTTTCTTCTCCCCACCAGAATTTCCTTACCTTTTAAACAAGCTTTTCTTCATGTTTCTTGGCCACACAAATGTCTTCTTTTGAGAAGTGTCTGGTCATATACTTTGCCCACTTTTTGATGGGGTTGTTTGTTTTTTTCTTGTAAATGTCTTTAAGTTCTTGTAGATTCTGAATATTAGACCTTTGTCAAATGAGTAGATTGCAAATATTTACCCCCATTCTATAGGTTGCCTGTTCACTGTGATGATAGTTTTTTATTTATGTATTTATTTATTTATTTATTGCCGTGCAGAAGCTTTTTAGTTTGATTAGATCCCATTTGTCAATTTTGGCTTGTGTTGTAATTGCTTTTGGTATTTTAGTCATGAAGTCTTTGCCCATGCCTATGTTTGGAATAGTGTTGCCTAGATTTTCTTCTAGGGTTTTTATGGTTTTGGGTTTGACATTTAAGTCTTTAATCCATCTTGAGTTAATTTTTGTATAAGGTGTAAGGAAGGGGTCCAGTTTCTGTTTTCTGCATATGGCTAGCCAGTTTTCCCAGTACCGTTTATTGAATAGGGAATCCTTTCCCCATTGCTTGTTTTTGTCACGTTTATTGAAGATCAGTTGGTTGTAGATATCCAGCACTTATTGTAACCGGTCTTGCCTTCTCCAATTCAGCTCCTATACTAAGGGACAAACATTCAAGTTTGTACAGGGGCCATTCCTATAAAAAATGAGAGAGCCAGACACAATAGTAGGGAATGGTGGGGATTGTGTCTAAGTGGAGAGTTCCTGCCTGTTTAAAAGGAAGAGCTGCTACTCAGTTAATATCGATGCACCTACATGAGAAAAGGTGGGCTTGGTGTAGCCAGATCTTGCAATTTTCAAGTGCAGCCAGAGATGGAGATTTTTGTATACAATTTACTGTTTAGAAAAATGACACATCTGCTGGGGGAATTAGCCCATGGCCCTCAGTTTACAACTCTTAGTGGTGTCTCCTATCCATTGTTGACCGAGGCCTCAGAGTGTGCAGAGAAGCCCTGTGGATAGAATGGGAAACATGGAGCCAGCCAGAGGCCTTGGCATAAAGTCAGGAGCTGAGAGGAGGGGGCCTCCACAAAGTTGCTGAGTTTCTGAAATCCCAGGCACTCCATGGTGCAATTTTTTTCTGCTGCCCGTACCAGCCCTCCACCAGGCTCCTGGAAGCTGACAGCCCTAGATGTGGAATTTACTTTGAAATGTTAATCGTGGGGAAAAAGTGATATTGATGTTGCTCACTAATTAAGGGCTGGCCTATTTTAAATTTTGGAGGGCTCCTGCCTGTCTCCGGCCTTGGCAGGAGCCAGGGAGGATGCTATTTTTATTAAATCAGAGAGATGAATCAAATAGCCTAAGTGGACAGGGAAGGCAGAGGGTGGAATCACAGTGGCGTGGAGACCTATGAGTTCTTCACAACTCATTTACAGAGACAGCGGGGACACGGGTCTCACAACATTAGCACCGGCGCCATCTCCCTTCCAGGGTGGCTAATCGTAGTGAGGGGACAGCATAATGGGTCAGGCAACAGGCCCTGGCTTTATTGGAACTGAAAGCGGCACAAGCAGACTGATTAGAGTGGTCAACTGTGATTTACCAGAGGCCTTATTTGCAGATTCTCTCTGCAGGGTCTGAGTTACACTTGGAGACTGTTCAGAATTAGTAGCTGCCAAGACGGCTGCGTTCACGGCCTCTGAAGACTGGCACCCTGTTAGGAAGGAAAACAGGGGCTCAGGGCTGTCTCCCCACTTCCCTGTGCAGAATTTACTGGTCTCTGGATCCGTACGGACCGTGAATGCTTACTGCAGGCTGGGCAGATGGTGCTCTGTTTGTTTCTACTTTACAGATAAGGAAACTGAGACCTAGAAAGGATCACATGGCAGATGAGCAAAGCTGAACTTTAGACACAGTCTGACTTAAGGTTTTAAGGTCTTAGCCCCTTGTTGCTATAGTTTCTTGGTCTCCGCCCAGTGCCTGGCACAAAGGAGACAGATGCTGGATATGTTTATTCATTCACTCCCTCATTTACTCTCTTACTCACTGATGCCTTCATTCACTCACCAACCTTTATTAAATGCTTCCATATGTTCTCTTATTAGATCCCACAAAAACCCAGCCAGGAAGCATGATTCCCATGTTACAGATGATGGCATGGAGATGGAAGCATGTTAACTGACCCTGCTGAAGGCCACAGGGCTGTAAGCATTGACGGCAGGAGTCCCATCTAATCTTCTGGCCTTGAGTCTATCATTTCTACTACTCTAGAGTTTTGCACTAAAATTTAAGTACCTTAAAGGCAGGAGAGGGATGTCATATTAATTTTTCATGCCCCAGGTTGCCTAGTGCCAAGCTGAGCATGCCCACTCACTCATTTGTTCAATAGACATGGATATGAAATGCTTTGGTGGCTGTGTCATTATCTGTAACATGGGAATCTTGCTTCTTGGCTGGGTTCTTGTGGGATAAGGATAGAGCTGTTAGCTGGTGGACATGGTCCTACCCTTTGGAGCCTGCGTCCTGGCAGATTCACAGACAGACAAACAGACAGTGATAGAAGCAAGGGATGGAGATGGGAAAGGGCTATGATATCTCAGAGAAGGAGCTTTTAATCTGTGTTTATGTCTCTCACACCCAGTGCAATAGTGAGTGAGAGGATGGAATCAGGTCAGTTGGAACCTGGGAAGGAGAGGTAGGGTCTGAAGGTCACAGAAGTCCCCTTTGTATATTACAGTGCTTACAGGTATAGCCTTTGGATCCAGACAGGTTTGAGTTAGAATCCTGTCTCTTTGATTTAGCAACCCTGTGTCCTCAGGACAGCCACATCACCTCTCTGAACCGGTTTGCTCTTCTGTAGAATGGGCGTCCTAATACCTACCTCCCAGGACTAAATGAGAAATAGTATATGACATGCTGAGGACAGTAACTTTCATGTCAGTTGAACTATAGCTATTGCTACTGTTGTTGCCATCACTGGACTACTATGACCAACTCCTCTCTCAACTCTGAAGGCCACCAGTCACATTTGTAGGCCTCCGCCCCTCTTGTTTTATTCTTCCAGCTCTTTCCCTCCTTGGCTGACACTGATTGACACTTGCTCTGTGTCTGATGCTGGGTTGGCCTCAGAGAGGCCAGACAAAGAATAAGCTGAGAGCCTAAGTCTTGACAAACTTCTATTAGATCGTGACTGAATGACTTCTTGGTTCAGCCAGAAGTGGGTCTGAGCTGATGTGTGATTAAAGGAATGTATAAAATAAATGAAATACATTTCTCAAAACACTGCAAAAGAGGTCTCTGACCCTGTGGTAAAATGAGCAGTTCAGACTCTAGAACACAGTGGATGTCTGGATATTAGCAGTTCCCAGTGAACCAGGCCTGCCAATACTTATACCCTTGTGCTGTCCCCTCCCCTTGAATCTGGTCCGGCCCTGGGACTTGCTTTAACCAACAGCATATAGCAGAAAAGATGCTGTGCCATTTCCAGGCATAAGCCTAGCAGAGGGTCGGCAACTTCCATTTTTGTGTTTTTGGGAGCCCTGAGCTGCAGCATCAGATGTCTGGCTGTCCTGCTGGAGAGGCCACATGGAAAGGAATAAACCCTGGAAGTACACAGAGAGAGACCTGTTGCCCCAGCATGCCAGCTGGGCTCACTCTCCCAACTGTCCTTGCCAATGCACCAAAGATGTGTGTGTACCATCTTGGATATTTCAGCCCAGTCAAATCCCGGATGACAGCAGCCCTGGCTGACCTTGTGAGCCAGGTCAGCTCACAAAATTGTGAGAGACAACAGATTGCTTGTTTTAAGCCCCTACATTGTGAGGTGGTTTGTCAGGCATGCAGCCAGGTAATGGACAAAATGCTGTAGGCCTTCAGAGAAAAGAGAAGGACCCAGGATGTGAAGGAGAAGAGTTGGGGGTGGGAGGGCATTCTAGAAGAGGGGAGGAGGTGAAGAGGTGTGAGTCTGACCAAGAGAGAGGGCCTTTGCTGGGGAATATAGGAAGTTCTGAAGGCTGAGTAAGCCAAGGTCAGATCAAAGGGGTGTTGAGACCCAGGCAGCTCTAAGGACAATGGAGATGATAGTGAGTGAGCTAAATCTTCAACTTTCAGGGCAAAGGGTCAGTAGATAATTCTAAAGCTGATAAATTAAGAAACTGAGGTATAATCCTGTTGTTTAGGGGTGGGAAGGTAATGACTGCAAGAATTAAAAGCCTTTGGGAATAGGATTAGAGGTGAGGGAGGAAATGACAGTGTCTTATCATAAGTTTTTCTGCACTACTTTGTTTACCTTGTATGTGCATTACTCTAATAAAACTTTGAACAAGTTGAACATGCACACATAATTTATTCATTATTATTACTTTTTATTTTTGAGACAGGGTCTCGCTCTGTCTCCCAGGCTGGAGTGCAGTGCACGATCACAGCTCACTACAGCCTCCACCCGCAGGCTCAAGCCATCCTCCTGTCTCAGCTTCCTGAGTAGCCGGGACTACAGTTGCGCACCACCACACCCAGCTAATTTTTTTATTTTTAGTTTTGTAGAGACGGGGTCTTGCTATGCTGCCATGGCTGGTCTTGAATTCCCGGCCTTAAGTGATCCTCCTGTCTCAGCCTCCAAAAATACCGGGATTACAGGAGTGAGCCACCAGGTCTGGTCCCATAATAGACTTCTCTTCACATTTCCTGGGAATTTTCTCTCACCAGCTGCCTGTTACTCTTTCATTTTTCTCATTAACCCACTCCCTGAGGGCAGGGACCACATACACTCTCATTACATCCTCATGCCTGGCATCATTCTTGGCACACACAGAACGCTCCATATATTTTTGCAGAAAGACAAAAGTAAGGGGATGGAGCATGTCGACCATATGGGTTCAGGTCTTTAAAATGAGGGACTGGCCTAGGTCAGAGTCTTTTAATGATTTTACAATTTTTGCCATATCCATGCATCACCTGAACCTTTACTAGTCAGCACTTTTTCTGAGGTGATTCACCTTTTGAATACTTAAATACAATTATTTAAAAAGAAAACGACATCATCAATACCTTCAGTGGAAAACCTGCATCCCTTGCTGTGAATGGAAGGTTGCCATAGAAACGAACAAGAGGAAAACAAAAGAGTTAGTGAATTCTGGCTAGAGACTGTTGCCTGCCCAAGGATCTTCCCTGGGGCCTGATGCTTTTGGTTAAATCAGGACAGATTAGCAAGTGTGAGGGATTAAAGACCTAATCAGAAGGATTAAAGGAAATTGAAAAGGGAATGATTTTCTTAATACTATTTAAGATCCCATAGGGGGTGGCTTTCTTGAAATGTTATTTCATGCCCTGCCCCCACCCCCAGCCAGCTAGAGATGACCACTGCCCTTTGAAAAATACTGGCTCAGGCAACTGACCCATGGTTTCCTGTAAATTCTGTCTAATCATGGAGTCTTGCATTCTACTGGGAGTGGTTCCCTTGGATGTCCCTGATTCCCAGGGCTCTAGGAAGGACACTGTTTGCCCATTGTCTGAGTTCTCCATCTGGAATTCCATGCCTTCCCCCTGGACTTCTGGTCAGTTGGCAGAAAATAGCATTTATGGCTCAGCAACCAGATGGAGCTGGAGTGTCCTGTATCTGAATATAGTGGTGAATGAAAAGCCAATGGATCTTAGGCCGGAATTCGTCTAGTGTGGTTGAATTGCAGTTTTTGCTCTTGTCCCAGATGGGATATCCATTTTGTGCCAGTCACATCAGTTTCCTCTTAATGCACTCACCAGCTCCTGTAGGTAGGAAAATAATTGATTGCATAGAAGGGGGTGTGCTCGTGACATTTTCAAACCAGGGACTTAACTCAACCAACCACAGTCACTTGCAAAGGATGTGGGCACTTTGGTTTGTGTGCCTTCCTCCTTCCTTACTCCCAATTCCTGACAATTTTCTGTTGAAATTACATACAGGATATTAATAACAATGCTGATTACTCCCCTGTCTTTCTGCTGCTTGGGCCAGGGACCTTTTTAGCTCTCAGCAGTTAGAAAGATGTTAACTTTAGATGGAAATTTAATCACAAGGCATCGAAAGGTCAGCTTTTCAGGGCCATTGGGGATATGCTAGGAGTTTGACTGGACAAAAGTGTTTCTCATTTGGGGTCAAATTCCTTGACATCTCTTCACCTTGGTCATGCTTTGAATTGACTTGACTTATTTTCCTATAAACAAAATTATTTCATGTTGACGTGGACTTTAATTTGATTGACAAGCAGGGATCTCTGCTTGAGCCTAGTATATGACCCCTGCTGTCATTCAGGAAGTCTCAGCAGGAGCCTTCAGGGAGTGAATTCACCCTGAGGGAAGAGATGGCTTAGCATGATGAGACTATTCTGACAGCAGAGCCTGAGTTGTGGGAGAGTGAGGATCCTGAATATGTCATGGTGACTGTTGCCCAGATCTAGCCCCAAGCCAGGTCAGCCCAAGAGGAGCAGCTTCTTGAAGCTCTGTAGTGCCTTGATGCCCAAGCAGCAGCACCGAGACCCCTCCAATATGGGTGTCATACACAGGGGAGAAATCCATTCATATCCCCCTCTTCAATCTTGGCCAATGGACAATATCAGCACAAAGAAAGTTCAGGATATTGGAATGGCTCCTAGTGTTTCACTGGGAGAGATGATTGTGCCTGTGGAATATGAAATAATGCCTGGTAGTTGCTGTGCCCAGTGGAGCCATCTGGGGGAGGCACCATGCCTGGGGGAGATTTTGGATTACACTGATATTTCCCCAGTAAGAATTGGTAAGAGGGCCGTGTAATGGCCCAATGACCTGTATATCTGCACTAAGCTCAGGAGAGAAGAAAACTAAAGAAGAAAGATGAAGAAGCTCCTTGAAGAAAGTGAATGGGCTTGCAGATCAGGAAACTGATGGGTTTCTCAAAGTCATGGCACTATAGGGGTAACCAGAGAGAGGCACATAAAAGGGCTTGAGAGAAGTCAAAGCTTCCTGCAGAGAACAACCAATTAAGAAGGATAATTTTTTTAAGCCAGAAAGTTGATGTCCAGTGAACAATCAATGTCATATCTTGAGGTTTTCTCAGAGCACAAGCCAGAGAGAAAGAGAACCAGATCAAAGGGGTCCTTGGACAATAGACTTGCGGTATGAAAGGTCATGCAGTCATATGGCAGGAGCAGTGACTGTTACCTGGTCCTCAGGTGACCACACCTGGTGAGCAGCCCAGAGAGGGCATTGCTTTCCCAGGAATGAGGGCTCCTTAAAAGAGGGACTTCCCATTCAGATGTTGAGGGGCAAAGTAGAGGTATAGCATCAAAGGAGGAACTTAGCTTATATCTGGAGATGACAGCCCCAAGGTTTGCAGTGAAAAATGAGACAACACACTAATAATTGGGAGCTCTGATCTAATCTGTGTCAGGGAAATGATTTCTGCCTTATAAATAGCCACATCAGCACAAGGCACACAGAAGACAGGAGGAGGAAGAAATCCCATGAGGAAGATGTGGAATATTAGATCATTGTTCACCAAATATCCAGTTTGTCCCCCATCACCAGGGGAGAAGTGTACTTCCCACCTCTTGACTTGGGCTTGGCCGTGTGATTTGCTTTGGCCAATAGGAAGTTACAGGACATGATGCAAATGGAAGCTTGATGTGTGTTTGTGCAGTTGGGCTTGCCATCTCTTGCACCTGCCTTTGGCATGAGTAGAACATGCCTCTCAAGGATCAGGTTGCTGGTCTAAGGAGGATGAGAGACCTGTGGAGCAGATGTAGATCCAGCCTGTCCTGAACCCAACCCAGCTGAGCTCAGCCTAGATCAGCCAAACCCCAACCAAACTAAAGATGTGGGTGGTAGAAGGACAACTTTACCTGCTTCCACATGCAAATGCTTGGAACCCTTGTAAAACTCACATCTGCTGCTAAGCATGAAATGTGTCCCACAGACAGCCACACTGGACTTCAATAGACAGTTCTGGGGCCTCTTTTCACATCACCCTCCTTTCCCTGGGGTTTAAGAGTCAATGCTTCCTGGCTTCATATCGTCATTCCAACTCTTTCTAGATTTGTGACTTTAAGACTCAGTTTCCTCATCTGCAAAATGAGAGTTATGATGACCAACTTCAAAGGGCTGTGAAATTTAGATGGGATAATACCTATAAAGCATTTTGAACATTACCTGGCACATAGTAAATACATTTTCAACAAATAAATAATAGCTGATAATTATTATTATTATTATTATTTTTTTTTTGGTGGGTGGCACTCATTACTCAATTGCACCCATTACTTTTGGATTTTACTCATGGTTCATTCAGACTTGGGGATTTGAATACCTCAACTCATATCTCCTTGCTGGTGAGCCTGACCTAGCTTCCCAAGTGCTGTTTCTGGATAGAAGGAGGGCACAGTTCTGAAATGCCCATACACTTTGAATTCCCACTAGAAAAGCCTCAGTTTCTGTGAGGTAGATATCAAATGTTGAGAAATAAGACATGGCTTACCAGGGAGGTTCAAATCCAGGTTCTAGGCAGTTGCCAAGGATTACAGAGAGTGGAGTCAGGTTCTGAGTGTCTTGTAAAGCCAGATATTTTTTCTCACTTCTGTGAGTCTGAACCCTGTAGGATGAATATCAAAAGCACAGTCAGCCAGCCAGGTACATAAACACACACGCTGGGTGGCTGGAGGATTACAGCAACCTGGGCCAGAAGAGAAGGTACATCCATTCCATTTTGCCTGCTTCAGCCTCAGTAAGGGAAAGGCCACCATTTTACCTTGCCCAGGAGACCTTGGCTCTCTCTAAAGTGAGAAGGTTATGGGGGTTTTGTTTGGATCTGTGCTCTGTGGATGGAGCGGTGTGTGGGAAGGGCTGCTCATCAGAGGCACAGAATTGTCCCAGTGAGAGTGTGATTGAGAAAGAGAAAGACAGAGATATCTCTATAGTGCAGTTATCGATGCTAAGATGCATATTTTCCGCCACATTTTAACAGCTTTGAAATCAGGATGTTTCTTGCCATAAACTGACATGAAAGTGTTATGTCAGAATAATTGATATCATTTTCTTTTTATCAGTGGTTCATCCAATAACAGTGTGTCTTACAACCTATGGCATCTTAGATTTGGAAAGTATGGTCTTTTTTAACAGCTCATATTTCTATAGATTTGCTCTGTGCTAAATGGGGCAAAGCTAGTGGAATGACTGAAAGGTAACCTCCTAAACTGAAATTTGGTAAGGCTGGACACAAACCGCAGCCGGCATGTGCCAACATCACCCAAATCCCATATTGGAATCTTCTTGATAGCTAGAGTGAGGCACATTCATTTCACAGAATCTAACACCCCCCTGGATATCCCCTACTCTTGAAACAGCTCCACAGGGAAAGAATAGCTTGAACACATCCGCTGACAAAGTGAAATGTATTGAACTGATCTCAACCCTCACACTGTTAAAAAAAAATCCTACTGCATTAGGAAACACTAAGAAATTAAATCAGACTGATTTGCAAAGGCCAAATGAAGTTCCTTCATCCTCCACAAAACATGGTTAGAATGCATCCATCTGGAGAGATGAAGGCTGAGCAAAGGGATGACCAGAAGCTGTAAAACCAAGGAATATGGGCATCAGAAATATAATCCAAATCATTCATTGTCACTCCTGAATATCAGGAAAGTGCTACTTCTCTGTGTCAATATGCCTTGGGATAGGTGAGTTCTCTGGCCCACAGGTTACATTGCCCCTACCCAGTCTGCACTCCACAGCCCCCTATACATACCTGACTGTAGCACTGGTCACATCCTGCTATTGTTTCCTTGCCCCCATGTCCTGTGATCTCCTAGAAGGCAGAGCCTGTGGTGGCCATCCCACTGGACATCGAAGGTGCTCCATCAACCTTTTTTGACCACACACATGCTTGATGAAGAAGAGGGCACAGGTGAGACTTAGATCTTGCTCCTAGAAGATGACATTCCAGGACCAGCGAAGGGAATTATTGCATCATGGTTGTTGAACAGGAGAAACTTGTTACCCTACGATATATGACAATGAGGTTAGATAAACAACTAGATTCAAGGAGGGGCTGGGGATATCTGAGGATCACAGAGCCCTGGGCACTGTGAGAAAGGCTTCCACTTTGGAGACTGAGGCACAGTGAAGCCTGTGTCTCTAACAGATGGTCTGCTGAGAGCAGCACCCTGGCCTGGTGGTGGGGTTTGACCAGAAGATATAGCAATGAACATTCATTGTGAAGAGTGAAAAATACATATATAAAGTACATATATAAAAATCATATATATATATAATTTCATATATAGATATATCTATATAGGAAATTGAAAAAACACAAAATCATCTAGTTGTATCCCCTGTGCTTAGCACAGTTCTCAATGCACAGCAGGTGCTCAACAAATATTTGTGGATTGAATTGTCAAATGTATAACACAGGTAGAGATGGGGAAGAGGTCTTTCCAAAATGCTTCTTTCACAAGATCTCTTCTTGCCCAGAGATTAACTTACAGCCACCACCACTGACATTTTTGAGCTCTTCCTCTGTAGCTGCTATGGAGTGTCAGAGTCCTCTAAGCTGAGAAAGAAGGCAGAGAACTAGCCTGCATAAAGCCCCTCTCTCTGCTGCTCCTCATAACTCAATTAGTTGGATCCTATTATTATCATTATTTTATAGATGAGGAAAATGAGGTGAACTAACATCTCAACATCACACAGCTTTTAAATGTGTGATAGACATACAAACCCAAGTGTGCCTCCACAACCCACCACACTTTGCTACTTCCATCCCAGAGGATGGGAGGAAACCCCCTTCTCGCCAAACCAAGACCCATGATAACGACATTGCAACAGTAACACCCTACATTCCCCAGCATGTTCCACTGTCATACCTCAGGAACATGATGGGGTTCACATTCTCTTTGAACACCTGTTTTATGATACACTATAGGAAGAAAGTGTGTAAATGGGGATATTTCCCCACACTTCAGCCCCTGACAGCCTCTTTCACACCAAGGAAGGAGTTGCTAATCTGATTAGTCAATGCCTGGGATACTGACTAGGCTGCATGTTACTGGGGGGTGTGATTACTGGTTCTTAAAGACAAGACCTCAGACCCCACCTTTCTCTTTGTCCTCATACTTGAGTCCATCTCCCTTTAGTCTATGCTCTCTGAATATTCAGCTTGTCAATAAGTTAGATGAGGACTTACTTTGAAGATCTATCTATCTATCTATCTATCTATCTATCTATCTATCTATCTATCATCTGATCTATCTAATCTATTTATCCATCTAATCATGTTCTCATCTATCCATCTAATCTATCTTTTCTTTTTTTTTTGAGATGGAGTCTTGTTCTGTTGCCCAGACTGGAGTGCAATGGCTCGATCTCAGCCTGCTGCAACCTCCACATCCTGGGTTCAAGCGATCCTTCTACCTCAGTCTTCCAAGTATCCAGTATTACAAGTGTGTGCCTCTGTGCCTGGCTAATTTTTGTATTTTTAGTAGAGGTGAGGTTTCACCACATGGGCCAGGCTGGTCTCGAACTCCTGACCTCAAGTGATCTGCCCACCTCAGCCTCACAAAGTGCTGGGATTACAGGTGTGAGCCATTGCACCCGGCCAATCTATCTTATCTATCCATCCATGTAATCTATCTTATCTATCTATCCATCTGTCTATCATCTGCCTATCTATCTCCATCTCTCTCTCCCTCCCTGTCTCTCTCTTCCTTCCTCTCACTCTCCTTCCATCCTTGCTTCCTTCGTCTTTTCTTGTCTCTCCTACTCTCCTTTCTCTCCTCCTTCCTTTCCCTTCTCCCTTCCCTTGTCTTTCCTCAGCTCCTTTTTCCTCCCACAAATGCATGTAGGCCTCAGGAGTTCTTGAGTACCTGGTCCCCAAATCCGTCTCTTAACCTATAACACTCCTGATAAATTGATGCATTTTCTCATTCAAAACACATTTATTGGGAATCTACCCTTATCAAGGCCCTAGGAAAAAATTATTCTGTGTGAGTTTAATGAAAAAAAAAATCCTGACCTCATGAAGTTTACAATCTTATATAATGTACAATTTTTCTTTGTTCTAGGTCAATTAAAACCCATTTAAAACACACTAGGAAAACCTATCATCAAGAAGTGAATTGCACCATTCTGTTTTCATGATATAACAGATACTCACAAAAGGTATAAAACACTCACTCACTTGGGCTAGCAGAGGCTGAAAAACTCCCATTTTATAACTGGAAGCAGATTTCTGCCTGGCAAGAGGTTGGGATTTAAACACCCTTTGGGGCCAACTGTTCCTTTGTTCTGGAAAAACCACCTGAACAGGTCCTTTAGCTATACTAAGTACAAAGCAAGTGGGTGTCCAGTGTTTCAAGGAAACCTGTGAATTATCAGCTATCTTAAATGCAGATGGTTAAGCCAAGCTCCTCCTCATTCTCTGGAGACTTTACTTTGTTTGGGGTGAATGGAGGTATATTTCTTTTTTTCCAGTATGGATTTGGGTGGCACCGTGCAGGAGGCCTGGATCCCACTGCTTGTCTTCAAGGCTTGCTGCATGCTGGTGGCAGAGCATAGCTGATGGGGAGCTGGATCTGAAGCCCCAGTGGCTGCAGGAAAGATGGGAAAGTCCAGCTTAAAAAGTATGTGGTCCAGGTTGAGGGATCCCAAAATGTGGACTCTGCAGTTGAGGTCATAGATACGGTATAGTAAAAAATACACGCATACCACATAAGCTGAAAAAATAAAAATAAAAATACAAAACTGAGTCTATTAAGTTGTCAAGCAAAAGAATGCCAGTGAAAAATTTCACTGAGCAGGTCATGCACAGAGGGGATGAAGTCAGGAGTTTTAAGTGCTCAAAAGGGATTTTCATGGTACTATCGTAATGAGGCGTTGAAAGCTAGTCCCGTGGACAGGATGAATGAGTTCATCAGTCTGCGCACAGATCCACTGGTCAGAAAAGCATCTTCAGTTACTTCCAGTGAGTGCTGGCATGCAGGGTCACCAAGAGCTTGTGGTCCTTTATCAGCTTCAGTTAGTTACAACAATTTGTGAGGAAACACAATAGTCAGTTTGGATATCTCTAAGCAAGCACTGATATAAGTGGAAATTTTTCTTTTGACAGTGCTATTGAAGACTAAATAAGTCAGGCTTCAGGAAAGGTGCTGATGCTGGCAGATTTTATTGTTATGTGCCAACTGCACCCCATTGGTATTGATGAAGCTTCTCATAAAGGAAGTTGACCAATCTGAGACTGAACATACAAATGGACAGTGGCCAGATCATGTATAAAAATAGAACTCTGACCTACAACTTCTGCAGCAAGCAACCCAGGAAGCCAAACCACAACCTCTGCAGCAATTAGCCCCAAACAGCAAGGACTTGATCAATAACTGCCAGGTTCCCTAATTTTCACCCCCACTTCCAATTTAGGACCAACCAGGAAAGGAAAATAAGCTCTGCTAACCAATCCCATAGTGTCTTATTCCATTTTTTGTTGCTACAAAGGAACACTCAAGGCTGGGTAATTTATAAAGAAAAGAGGTTTGTTTGACTCACAGTTCTGCAGTTTGTACAAGAAGCATGGTGCCAGCATCTGCATCTGGTGAGGGCCTCACTCAGCTTCCACTTACTGTGAAAGGTAAAGGGGAGCCAGAATCATGTGGCAAGGGAGGAAGGAAGAGAGAGAGGAGTGGAAGTGCCAGGCTGTTTTCAACAATTACATATGGTGGGAACTAACAGTGAGAACTCACTCATTACCATGAGGACAGCACCAAGTCCCATGATCCAAACACATCCCTTGGGCCTCACCTCCAACCTTGAGGATGAAATTTCAACATGATATTTGGAAGGGACAATATCTAAACTATATTCCATAGGATGCCTACTTTTAGTTAGCTCACCTACAGCTTCCCCATGCCAACAGCCTCCAATGAGGGCACACCTGCTACTTTTCATTTTTTCCCCTATAAAGCTTTCCCACTCCTTTGCCAAATGCATGTAGTGGTGGTTGACTCTCTTGCTATAGCAAGCTATGATAAACAGCTTTACTTTTCTCCTTTGGGTGTCTTTTGTTTGTTTCTACAATTCCCACTGTTAAATTAGGGATAAGGAGGACAGTGAAGGTGGCATTTTAGACAGGGGGTTCTGGACCCCAGGAGTGCAGGTGTGCTCCAGGGCATCCCTGATGGGGCGGGGTCAGCTGCCTCTGGCTCTTGGAGGCAGGACAGAAGTCAGGCAACAGATAGCCAGTAAAGGCCTCTAGGGTAGGCTTGGAGCCTGGAGTTCTGAGACAAGCCACCTCTAACAGCAGAAATAAATTGCACCCTTGATTGCAAATCCTTCCTGGATGTCCAGCAACTTCTTGACAAACTTGATGGTCAGGTCTTGCCTGACCAGGGAAGATTTAAAATAGGGATTCATTTCCAGATGGGAACAGACCAATAAAGGGCAAGGGCAAGGTCAGGGTAGGCCTTGAACAAGACAAGAATGCTAGAAGGTATCGAGCTTCCACATCTATCATGTTAAAGAACCTGGGTACGTCCTATGGTCTCTAGTGATGAGATGTTTCCCTCGATGTCAGAGGTAGAATTCTTTCTTCCATGACAAAGATTAAATATGGTGTGATCACCCTTGAGGAACGTCAGAAATATCTGGAGGAATAGAAAGTCTATGAAGAGACTATCAGTCTGGCCAGTAATATGATTTATAATAATAAGGGCAGAGGGCAGGCAACTAGCCAACAAGAGGAGATGGTTAAAGCCATCCAATGAACCATTACACACTCATTAAAAATAATGGGAATTTATTTGCAAGGCATGAGATGATTCTCACAATACATCAAGCAGAAAAAAAATGACACGAAAGTTTGAACAAGATCATGCCATTTTTATAATGAAAAATGACTACAGGTATAGAAAAAAAAAAGAAGATCATGAGGTTATTTACCGAAATGTCGAGTTACAATCTCTGTGTGGGGGCCTGGGTGACTTTTACTTACTTCTATTTGTTTACTGGCTTTCTCTGAAATTGCCATAATAAGTAGAAATTATAGATTGACACCAGAAAAAGCAAATGTTATTTCAAGTGCTGTTTTAACAATGGAGCTGCTTTGCGTCTTTGAGAGTGGGACTTGACCTTACCCTTAACACTCCCGTGTGCATCTCTCTGGGCTCTGCCTGTCTGGCCAAAATGCCAGGAAATAAACACAAACTGCAGTTTGAGGAGATCTGTTCAGGAAAAAGCAGGGAGGAGAGCCAAATTCTTCATCCAATCCCTCAGCCAACTGTGTCCTTGTAATAATAAAAATGCAAAGCTTTGAGAAAAGAAGGATTGAGGCTCTGGGGAGAGAAAAGGAAACAAAGAGACCGTTTTGGGGGTCGGGGCTTGCTGACACAGGCTGGGGTGGTGTGGGTTTTATTCTCCCTGCAATGATCTCAAAGGCACACCTCAAGTTATATTATTCATTGACATAAGTGATGGATATTTTCTCTATCTTATGTAGGTCAGATGTGGATAAAAAGACAATTTGGCTATAGCAATTGAGATAAGATCAATGTACCTGAAGCCCCCAACTACTGAAATCATGCAGCTTTCACTGCTGAGTTTGCACGGAGAGGCAGTGGAGCGGCAGTGGAGCAGCTGACAATGGCAGGCCTAATAAATTTCAGGAATGTGACCTGTCCCCTTTCACATTGATACAGACACTGTGAGCACCCTGCCTCTGGCCAGCGATGGTGCAAGTCCCTCCTGTCACTCACAGAGAACACAGCCAGACTCTCAGCATGGCCAAGGCTCTGGGCTGTGCGGAAACGGTGGGGCTGTATCACCCAAGCACTGATGCCTGTCTCCTCTTCCCTGGGTCAGGATGTCTCAGAGTGTGCTCTTTCCAAGCCCCCGGTGGGCTGTCTTTGGCGCTGTATGAGGAGAGCAGAGCTTTGGCCTTTATTATTACATTCTGTTGTGCAGTTTGATCTTGGCCAAATCTATGTTCCTCTTAGGAAAATTTTCATTTTAGATATTCTTCCCCCAGCAGCCTCCCAAATTTCATTTTGTGCATTTGCTATTTCCAGGAGGAAAAAGCAAACATCCCTTTGGAAGCCGCCGGATGGGTTGGCACCAGGATTAGATCCATATGACAGTCAGGCAGAGCCTCCCAGAGCCACCAAGGACAGTAAAAGCCCCAAGAGACAATCAGCAGCTGAGGCAAGTTGAGGTGAAGAATCCACATTTGGACTTAAAAAATTGTTCAGGCAGCAGTTTTGACAACGAGTTAAAGATGTGCAGTGGAGAGAGAAACACAATTGGCTTTAGTTTATGTCTTTTTATAATTTTTATGTCTGCATTGGAATTAGCTCCTTTTCCCCCTCTGCCTTACCTGAAAAGAACTAACCTCTGATAATTAAACTTAAAGTGTGCTGTATGTATCCACCATGTCACATACATACATTTCCAGTCCTTGGCTCTCTTATTTTTAAGTGGTACAATTATTTATTATATATGGTAATGCATTTCTTTGTTTTCTGGCACCTTCTAGACCCTAAAGCTGAAAAATGCTTTAATAAAAAATTGAATAGTGTATTATTGAAGCCGGGAGGCTGTATTATTATAGATTGTAGAATGGTTGAGCTTTGGGATGTTTTGATGAATCCTTGCCTAATATTTCTCTTCTTGTGACACATATATGATTATTAAATGTTGTCTGCTCACTGGCTAACTTTGTTTATTTCCTAATTAAGTTTAGGATCAGCTGTCTTGTGGTTAGAAATAATTGTTTGATTAATGTGTGAGAATTTACATTTTCATTATACTTCTGAGTAAGTTCTGTCCTAATTAGCCACAATGCCCCATGCTGATTTGGGGCACCAGAATTGCAATTTTCACCCATTAAGTAATAACTGTTAAATTGATTGGTGATAATTGGGTGTAGATAGTAAATACACATTAGCAGAATTTAAATTATATAGCAACTACTTCTTTCAATTTGCTTTCAGAGTAGCAAAGTTCTAGAGATGGGCACTCATGACTTGGATAGAGTGGGGTCTCACATACTTGCTGACACTCTTTTTGATAAGTAAATTCCACAAAGTTTCAAGAGGAGCTCTAGAAATCAGCCAATCTGCTGAAATTTGATGTCTGGGTTGGTGAGTGAGTGTCTCCCCAAGTTTCTCCCTAGGCATCTCTCTTACTTTAGCCTAGTGCCTGTCTGCTACTTTGTTAAGAACCCTCAATGGCCCCTGCAGGGCCTGCACTTAGAGGCTTAAAATATGCCGGCTGATGCCCAAGAATCTTCAAAATAGGGTTCCTCCTTCATAGCCATTCATTGTGTTAGGCTTTCTGCTGTGAGACCCACTCAAGGTATCTCAGGAAGAAAAGCAGGCTACATTGTAAGAACGTGTGGAGTGGAGGTAGATCCAGGGAGTCCATGAAGGTGTAACTCAGGATATCTCTACCTGTCTCCATTTCTGTCTCACTGCCTTTCCCTTTGTCTCTGTCTCTCCATCTCTACCTTTGTTTCCACGGCTTTTCTCTTCCTCTCTCTCCTCTTTCATGCACACTTTTTCAAGTCTCCTATCTCACCAGCAACCAGTTATCCTAGCTTCTTTGTTGTTTCCTTTCCTTTGCAGCCACTCATGGCTTTGGTTTGCTGCGGTTCCAACTCAACCCCTTCACCTTCAGCCCTCACCAGCTACCCAGCCTCTCATTTCCCTGAAGGAAGAATGTAGACCTTGAGACTTTGTCGTGTGTTAGTCATTCACCTGCCATTGTTTGCCGAAGACATCTACCAGCTGGGCTAAAAATTTACTTAATACGTTTTCAAAAAACCAATTTTTTATACATCTTAATATTATGTATCATAAAGGGAACTTTATATCAGTATCACAAATGGAAAACCAGGATTTTCCTGGTATACATTATAATGAAAGCATAACAACCTTTTTTTTTTTTTTTTTTTTTTTTAGTCATGTGTTCTCACTAAAATAGTTTCACGTCAGGTACCACCAGCTGGGTGCCTCCCGCCTTTCGGGAAGCAGTCCTAGCCCAACCTTTCCAAGCTGCCACGGGTACTGTTTGTCACCAGCCTCAGGATTGGTTGATCTTCAGTCATGTGACTATGCTGGTTTAATCAGCTGTGACTGGAGTTAGAGGCTGTGGTCACATGATGTACAACAGAGCTGCGTGGGTACTGGGCTTCCCTGAGAGAGCGAGTAAGATGCTTCCAGCAGCCAGGTTTCAAGCTACATGCTGTGCGTACACGATCACAATTCGTCCTCATAGCCACTCCATGAGGAGGGCGTTAGTAGCCCAGTTTCTCTGCCCTTTAAAGCCTAAGAGAGTGGGATAACTTCCTGAGGGTCAAAGGAACCCTCCACATGAAGCCCTGGGAAGACGCTGCTCCATTTGGGACCATTCTCAAGCGGTTCTGTAAGAGCTGTATCTCTTTACCTAAAATCTAAGGTCAGCCACAATGGCCTCCAAAAACGGAACTCCTCTCCTCCAAATTCCGGAAAGGCAGAACTTGGAGCGAGGGAAAGGCCCGGGAGGCTTTTTGCTGAGCTGAGAGGAAAAGCGTTTGGGGAGTGCTGAGAACGCTCAGCGCACTGTCTCGTACAGAGACTGCTGCCTGTGCTCCATCCTGATTGCTGATGACCACGCCGTCAGGATCCGGCCCCCAGGGGAGGACGGCTCTGGCTGCGGAACTTGCTGTGTTTCCTGCATTTGTGGCTGGACTGACCCCAAAACAGCTCTCTGTTCTCTGCTTTTAATTTACTCTGACTTTGAGGGTTCTGTTGAGGATGTTTCCTGCCTGTATCTTGTTTCTCCTCCCTCAGCACTGCCTCCAAATTAAAAAACGAAATAAAACATTGATCTTTTGTGAAGGGAGCTGAAAATACGCTAACCACCGTGTAGACTGTCGACTCTGGAGGGAAAAAGTGCAGCTATATATTTGACTGTGGTGACACAGTGCCTGACACAGCACTTGACCCGCGGTAGGCTCTCAGTTATGATTTGTGAATGGATGGTTGAGACAGAATGGTAGGTGGGGCCTCTGGAATAAATAGCCAAGGAGGGAGAGAAAATTCTTTTTAGTAAGTATGTGACCAAAATAGAAGAAATCCAAAATAGAACAGAAAACCACAGAGTATTTTTTCTGATGACATCAAAAATATCTACTTCCCTTGAAGGAAACCAGAATCATCTTTAGTTCCGGCAGAAATTCTTTCTTGGAGGCTCAGCCAGGAAACATTGCATAATGTAGTTATGTAATGCCTTCTTTCCAAAGTGTATCTCTCAGTGGTCTCCATACTTTCCAAGGGACCCAGTATGGAGTACAGGTTGACAGGGCAGGTTCTGAAGTCAGATTGCTTGACCTGGAAAGCCAGCATTAGCTGGCTGTGTGACCCTGAACTACCAGACTTAACCTTTGTGATACTCAGATTCCCCCAACTGTAAAATGGGGATTATAATAGTAATTACTTTATAGGAATATTGTAAAGAATAAAGGAGGTAATTCATGTGAGTCATCTAGCCCAATGCCCAGGGCTCAATAATTGTTCATGGTAAATTCCTACATCTCCCTTTGAGACAGTCTGAGTTTCTGGATTTGATATACCCTTTTCCTCCAAGGGTGGAAGGATGTTATATTGTAACCTTGCATTTCAAGGTCACTGGCTTAAATTAGGGAGGGTGTTGGGCATGGAGCTGTGGAAGGATAGGAAAGAATGTTCTATCCTGACTTGAGACTGTCTGAGTTCAGCTCTAGTCCTGTGCAGACGATGCTGGTGATATGAGTCATGAGTGAAACACATAGCTGAATATACCATCCCTGCCCTCTAAGAGCACACAGTCTTCTAGAAGCCAAGATTCAAGATGGTGGCCTTTGGATGGTTCCAGCATGTTGGGCCACCCTGTAATTTATGGTTAGAGTGCTGTACAATATGTAGTAACTATCCACTTCCTCCAGCATTAGAATAAGTCTTTGGAATAATGTGGAGGGTAACCTTCTAGGAGAAATAACAGCATTCCTTGTCCTCTTCAGGGAAGAGCAACTTGCTTTTGTTTTCCAGAGACAGGGCGCTGCCTGGCATGTTGTAGCTTGCTAAACCTGTGGCTTCCCTTTCAACATTCTCTTTCTGATGTGCCATTAAATATTATAGCATGAAGGAATTTTTATTATGAACTTAAAGTAGGACAAGACAGCACCCAGAGCCAGGGGAGAGGGCAAGAGTGGGAGGCTGGGGACTTGAAAACTTGTGCTCTAATCCTGAGAGGGCTACTGTAGTGGTCAGTGGGAGACAGAGAACCAGGCCAGTGGCTGTGAGGGGCATCATATGAGCCCAGCCTTGTGGGGACCAGCCCAGTGTCCTGGGGATGGCTCACCCAGCCTGAATGTCCAGCATGGACAGGAAACCAGCTCCTGCCTAGGTCTCCAGACCTTCCCAGCTTACTGTCCTGCCACTGGGTAAATGACATCAAGGCCCTCCCTGTGTTTTGTGCCATCCTATTCATCCCCTTTTAGGAATGCTGCCCTAAGGACACTCATTGACAAAATCAAAGAATGTATGGGCTTAATATAACCAAAAATCCTAGAGGTAGAGTATAGGCCCAGCAACTTGGCATTGTCACCAGGGGTCTTATTTCCCCCCACTTCTCTCTGCTTTTCATGTATTGGCTTAATCTGAAGATTGCCTTCCCTTGCGGTCAAAAGAGAGCTGGAGAACCTTTCCTGGGTACACAGGTTTTCTTATTTATATCCCACAAGGGAGGGAGAGGAGACTTTTGGAGGAATCCATGTACATCTCGGGGTCTTGGGTCTTACTCGCTCTCATTTCTCGATAGACCAAATTCAGTCTGTTTTGTTTATTTGTTTGTTTGTTTGTTTTTGAGGCAGGGTCTGAAGTGCAGTGGTGTAATCATGGCTCACTGCAGGCTTGACCTCCCAGGCTCAAGCAGTCCTCTCACCGTAGCCTCTTGAATAGCTAGGACTATAGGCATGCACCATCATGCCTAGCTAAGATGCATCCGTTTTCTAACAAATAACTATAGCTGAGGGAGGTGGGCATTGATTGGCTCAATCTTCCCTTGGGCTGGGGTAGAATCAGTGCCAATCACACCATGTGGTTGCCACATAATGGAAAGGTGGTAAATCCCCACACCCAAGGGAAATCAGGAGGAAGGAAAGGGAAGGTGTGTTTGGGAGGCATCCTAGGTGGGTTCCCCAAAAAGCCAATCCTGAAATAAGGATTCCGGTGCAAGTGGTTTGTTCAGAAGGTGATTTCAAGGAAATAGAGGAAGGAGATTGGGGAACAGGTAGGGAAGAGAGGACAGTCAATACAGGGAGGGCAGCTGGAGCTTCATCCCAGGGAGAGTTACTGGGAAATGGTATAAAACACACACCAATGAAGGACAAGTGAGCTAGGGTATCTATACGTCCACTCCCCTCACTTATTGGTTGAAGGCTGCTCCTTCAAGGATGAATTCCCCAGCACTTCCTGCAGAGCAGCCTTCTGAGGTTTGTGGAGGGGGAAGGGGGAAGCTGCAGATAGTGGTGTAGAAAGTTATCTGAAGCACACTGGAGTGCTTGGGTGTGAGTAATGTAGGTGAGGAAATGAGTATCCGTTACAAGTGGTAGCCTGGAGGTGTCTAGAGTCCCCTGCTGGACGTGGTTCAGCTGCAGAATATGAACTTCATCTTTGTGGTAACAGGGAGCCATTGAGGATGTTTTAAGCAGGTGGATGGGAGTCAGATCTGGATTTCAAGACTACGTCTCAAGAGCCCCAGTCAAATCCCAAAGAGTTTGTCAGCCTCAATTAGTGCAGAAATCATACCTGCTCCTGGCTGTGTGGTTCAGTTATAGAGAGAGCTGAGAGCAACGAGCCAGAAGGAAGGGATTTGGTAGGCAGTAGGGGCATCAAATCGTTGCAGCCCAAGGCTCTCGGTGCCAGCTGGAGCAATAGCTAATTGCAGAGTTGTTTCAAAAGGCGCTGAAGTTCCACAGCTGTCCCAGACTCCCAGAGCCCAAGCAAGGATCTGTGTAGGCTGCTGTCTCCAGGAACATACTTACTGGGCACATGGCCTGGTTCCTAGCAGGAGGCACAACTAGGACACCCTTCTACATGGGTCAGGTACATCATCAACGCCTGGGTTCCCTGGAGCCTCGAGGCTAAGGCAATCAAGGCAACATGACTACCACTGGGGACAGCCCTCTTATGTTCCATGAAATATTGGGTGAGAAAAAAAAATGGCTATTTTCCTGTTTGGTCTAAATTCATTTTTTTTCCCAGTGTGAAAGTATGTTTGAAAGGAAAAAAAGTCTTCAGCCAGCTCCTCTTTCGCTAAGGAAGAAAGGGCATAGGATTCGGGCACAAGAAAACTAGGACGTGGTCCTTTATCTGCTGTCAAAAGTGATGTGACTCTAGGCCAGTCGCTATGCCATTCTGGTGGACAATTTTCTTACCTGTTAAAAATGATAGAATTAGAGCCAAGCACAGTGGCTCACACCTGTAATCCCAGCACTCTGGGAGGCTGAGGTGGGAGGATTGCTTGAGCCCAGGAGTTTGAGGCTGCAGTGAGATAGGACTGCATGACTGCACTTCAGCCTGAGTGACAGAGCAAGGCTCCATCTCTTAAAAATAATTTTTATTAAAAAAAAAAGATGAGATTAGAATGAGTGGCTGAGCTCAAGAGCTGTGTCATCCAACAGAAACATTTACAAGCCACAAATGTGAGCCACTTTAAGATGTGTAATTTAAGATGTATAATCTTAAATTTTCTGGTAGTCACATTAACAAAAGCAGCAAAAGAACAGGTGAAATCATTTTTAATAATATATTTTATGTAAGCCAATACAGCAAAAATATTTTAATTTCAGCATGCAATAAACTTAAAATATCATTAGTGTGATATTTACATTCTTCTTTTCCTACTGCATCTTGAATTTAGATTGTGGAATTCTAACACGAACTGTGCTTTTGCTGCAACAAGGGAGTATAGGTTAAATACAGGAGAGAGCTTCTTGTGAGAGTAGATATTAAAAATGCAGACACTGGTCTTGAAGGAGGCTGTGGAAGCTCCTCTACAAAGGAGTCAGACAGAGCTGGGTTCCAATAAAACCATACCCTACTACTTACTGAGGGTCCCTGGGCAAGTCACTCTGTCTTTCTAATGTTGAATTTTCTTATGTGTCAAATGGTTGGGATGATATCCTATGGTAGTAATACAGGTTAAATAAGATAATATATGTAAAACACTTAGCTCAGGGACTGGCATATTTTAAGCACTTGATTATGATAGATATTGCAATTATTCCATTGAGGCAAAATTAAAGCCAGAATTACATGCATTGGGGAAAACAATATATGTTGTAGGCCTCAGAACAAGGATAAAAAACTGTAGCTCCAGACCCTCATCATCCCCATCATATGTCCTGCAAAATGTCACTCATCCGTCACAGTTTCTCTCTATCTGAGCCCTGAGGAAACCTCAGAAACCTCAATACAGGTAACTACTGTCCATCAGTCTGAACTGGCAAGTGGATCAAATTTATGTGCCATCCCTGCATTAGCATTGCATGATAGAAGGAAAATGTCAGAATCCCAGGAGGCAATGCTAAACAATGACAGAAAATGTGGGGAGGAGGAGAGATTGACAGAGGGAGAGAGGGAGAAAGGGAGAGAGGGAGAGAGGGGGGGAGGGAGAGAGAGAGAGAGAGAGAGAGAGAGAGAGAGAGAGAGAGAACGAACAAGAGCAGAAGAGTTTTCAGCAGGGAGCTGGATGTTTCTTTCATTTTGGGGTCAGCATGATTGAGCCTGCACAGGACTGCCTGTGAATCCTGCACTGACTGGAGCGTGGGTACCGGAATCTCTCTGCAATGCCTTCCAGGGCCATGCATTTTGGCTGGGGTTGAACCCTGGCTATTCCACCCAGGGAAGCACTTTCATTTAGAATTTCAAGGACCCAATTTATCTGTGCCACACTGCCGGCTCCTCCAAGGCTGGTAACAAATGGCTGATCATTTCCCCCAGCACCCTGCTTCCCAATCATCGCGCCTGCTCAGCCCCTCAGTCATGGAGGGTCTCACATGGGAGAATCACAGAGCCAGCCTATCCATCTCCTGCCAATGGAGGGGAAATCTCCTTACAGAGCCTCAGGGCTTTTTCACAAAGATGAGAGAAGGAGAGTCAAGTTGACACTCCTTTCCCTCTGAGATGATGTGGCAGAAACAGGAGGAGGCTTACAACAAATTTAAGGGAAACACATCCATCTGTCTTTTCTTTGTTTCTTTATTCATTCGACCAATATTTTTTGGGAGCCCAGGGCAGTGTCTTAGGACCAGGAAGGATGGCATTGCAAAGATGAGCAGGCTTGGTGTCTGCCCTCAGAATTTACAGAACACCAATGACTAGAATCCAGCTCCAAGCTTGGAGTAAACAGATGAAGAAGCAGAAGAGAGCCCTGGGGTGGCTATGGGGGACATCTGTGGGTTTTATTTCACCCTGAGAGGCTTGTTGAGTGCTTTACTTGCCATTTGTTACCAGGAAGGACGAGGTTGCAAGAATGGATCAGGCTTGGTGTCTGCTCTCAGAATTTACAGGACACAGGAGCCAAGTGGAATAACGATCACAATCTCCTAAAGAAGGTCCTATTGCCTTCTGTAGGTCTCTGAATACAATTCAATCTCCTGACCTTGGTTTTAAAGCATAATCCACTGGGCCTCACTTACCTTTTGATCCTGTCACCCGCTTCACTCCAGCTGCAATGGCCAAGAGGTTCCCAGTCTCTCTTCAGTTCCCGCCTCAGGGCATTTGCACTGCCATTCCTCCTGCTTGGGGTGCCCTTCCCTGACCTCCCTTTTCTTGTTCATTCCTTCTTTTCATTCATATCTCAGCCCAACAGCCTCTCCCTATAGCAGTCCTATGTGACCCCCAGCTGACAGTGGCTACTCCTCAGCTTTGATCACACTGTCCTATATCATTCTCTGTAAAGCACTTCTCCCTGGCTGGTGTTTCTTTTTTGTTTGTTTGTTTAGTGTCTGTCTGTCTCACCTCCAGAATGGAAGCTCCAAGGACTCAGGGACTTTGTAGTTCTTGACTCTCCCCTAAGCCTGACACCTAGTAGGATATCTGTAAATACTGGCTTATTTAATGAATGAATAAACCAATAGTGAACGTTTTTGAGCACCTATCAGACATTAGGAAGAACATTTCACATGAATTAATCTCATTGTCCTCCTAACGTAGTTGACCCACTGGCCTGAGTGCCCAGCTGTTGGGTGGTAGAATCAAGATTCCAAGCCAGGTCTTGGGAGCCCAAGCTCTTAACTCCTAGTCTGCACTCTCTCTTCATGTAGACATGCCATGTATCTCAGTCCTTCATCTTTGTCATGTCACTTGCTCAGGAGGCTTCTATATACCTGTGGCCTCCTCTAACTGGAGACCTGGTTTACGTCTTGAGTCCTGGCTGTGACATATGAGCTGCTGCTTAACCCTCCCAAAGCCTCACCCTCCCCAAACTGATGAGAAAGTAGTTAGATGAGATTGAGGATTCTGCCATGGAGGTTGTCAACCTAAGAAGCTCTGTTATCAGCTTCCACATGACCAACAACAGAAACTACTAAGTAGGCCAGCCTCCCAGGTTTCCTTTACCTTTCACATGCTAGCATCCTCTTCATTCTATTCTGCATCAAAACATGTGAGTACAATCACGGCAGCAAACTATGCTTTAAAGTTTAAGCAATTTGGTGGGGAAGGGGTGGTTGCTGACTTTGTCTCAGTTGATTCTCACATGAAGATAGAGAGCATGTTTAAAATTATTTTTATTCCTTAGTATGTGTATTAGTCCATTCTCACACTGCTATGAAGAAGTACCCAAGTCTGGGTAATTTAAAAAGGAAAGAGGTTTAATTGATTCACAGTTTTGCATTGCTGGGGAGGCCTCAGGAAACTTACAATCACAATGGAAAGCAGAGGAGAAGTAGGCACCTTCTTCACAAGGCAGCAGGATGGAGTGCAAGCAGGGAAATGCCAGATACTTATAAAACCATCAGATCTCATGAGACTCACTCATTATCACGAGAACAGTATGGGGAAAACCGCCCCCGTGATCAAATTACCTCCACCTGGTCTTGCCCTTGACACGTGAGGATTATGGGAAGTATGGGGATTACAATTCGAGAAGGGATTTTGAATGGAGACACAGCCAAACCATATCATTATGGTTCAATCAAAAATAATATTTTAGAACATTTAGAGAATGAATCAAGATGGAGGACTTATCACAAAAACTTCCTTTCCTCCTGACCCAAGTTCCATAAAAATAAGAGAAAAAAAAATAATATTAAGCCCAATCTATCTACAACTTTGTTATGGGGGGGTGGGGAAGTGGGTGTTTACCACGGACCTGTCATTTTGAAGAACTTCTGAAAGATTTAATTCAGATGCTATCTGGTCTATAGAGAAGGGACTCCGGAGAAAGCCACAGCCTAGAATCCTGCTCCAAGCTTGGAGTAAATTGATGAAGAAGCAGAAGAGAGCTCTGGGGTGGCTGTGGCGGGCCATTTGTGGGCTTTGTTTCACCTAGTGAGGCTGGTAGAGTGCTTTACCCTCTTCACTTAGGGTCAGTAGAAGTGTGGACATCAGGACTCAAGTGAAGGCAATGCCCCAGGCTGCTCTGAACCCCAGGAGGATGGGACCTCCCACATGGAGAAACAAGCAGCTGATACTCCCCACCCACCCTGCAGCGTCTCACCCCCACATACCTCAGAGGCAGTCATCAGGAAATAGAAACCCTGCTCATAGGCATGCAGACTGTACCACAAATACAAAGACGAGCATAAACCCAGGATCTCTAAGTATTTGAAAAAGAAACCACATCTGAAAGAGAAAAACGAATGCCCAAGTAAGCAGAGATCACAGAGCAAACAGAAGATGAAAATCAAAGGTGAGGGATTATAAGGCAAGTTAGAGTATGTCAGATTTAAAACATGTTTTTTTCTCATTGCTAAAGGACATATACTAATTGTAGGAAGTGTGGAAAATACAAAATACACGTAGAAGAAAACGAAAATCATTTGTGTTCACACAACATTGAGAGGAAATAAGAAAATGTATTTTACTGTCTTTCTTTTCAATCTTCAAATACATATATGTAGGTATATATAAATATATGTATGCATATCATTTTTCAAATAATTTTTATACAAAAGATATCACATGTGTTGGTAACCTGCTTTAGAAGAACTCTCAAACTTAATTATATATATATGCTGAGCATTTTCCCATGTATTAACCATTTGTCTACATGTGATTTTTAACACATACTTGCTATTACACTGTATGGATTTATCATAATTTATTATGCCAATCCTCTATCTTTAGACATCCAGATTACTTCCAGCTTTTCAGTTATGAATAAACAAAGATGGAATAAACACCCTTGAGCATGAACCTTTGAGATGGTAGTCCTTAATTTTTTCTTTTTTTTTTTTTTTTTTTTTTTTTTGAGATAGGGTCTTACTCTGTCTCTCAGGCTGGAGTGCAGTGGTGCAATCTTGGCTCACTGCAACCTCTGCCTCCTGGGCTCAAGCAGTTCTCCCACCTCAGCCTCCTGAGTAGGGACCACATGTGGGCGTCACCATGCCCAGCTAATTTTTTATTTATTTATTTTTGGCATTTTTTTTGTAGAGACAGGGTTTCACCATGTTGCCCAGGCTTGTCTCAAACTACTGAGCTTAAGCAATCCACCAGCCGCAGCCTCCCAAGGTGCTGGGATTACAGGCATGAGCCACCACACCCAGCCTGAGATGGTAGTCTTAAAAGCCTATTTGAAGTATGAGATCATCATCATAACAGTAACAGCTAACATTTTTAAAGCGTGTCACATATGGGCAAGTGACTCCAAACTAGTTTTTGTGTCTCCAGATTCCATGTTTCTGCCTTTGCTCATTAGTGCTGCCTTTATATACTATTTGGAATCTGAATTGCTGGCTTTGCCACTTGCTAGGGACAAGTGTAACCTTAGGCAAGTCACCACAGCTCTCTGAGCCTCAGTTGTATCATCTGTAAAATGGGGATGATCATACTATTGAACTCACAGGCCTACTGTAAGGATGTCATGAGAGAGTAAAATAATGAGCACAAGACTTGGCATACGGAAAGAACTCAATAAATGTTAGCCGCTTCTCTTAGTCTGTCCATGGAGCTAATCAGGAATTAACATTACTCTTTCATTCACACAGTGGGGAGTGCTTAACTAGCCTGTCTTGAGAGTCTCTTTGCCAATCGCCTTGCAACTGGGATTTTTCCTCTTTTGGCCTTCAAACGCATCTAAAGAAGAGGGAGTTGGGGGGCTGGGGGCGGGGGTGAGAAAGGTCCCAGCATTCCCACCAGCCTCCTGCTGGCTGCAAAAATCCTATAGGAATCTGCTTCTGGAGGGCTGGCTTCCCATCTGGCTGTAATCACCCGCCTGCTACCCGAAGCACAAGTGCCTCACAAATTAGGGAAATCAGAGGCTGCCTCTTCAGACCATGCACAGGCAGCAGGATGCCGAGTGGCTGCAGAACCACTTGCTGAAGCTAAAATTAACAAGCTTCTTGGGTTGAAGGTTTTAATTAAAAAAGGCTAGAGAATTATTTCCTTAATTCAGATACTTCTTCTTAGTAATCACTTTCCCCTTTGCTGCCCTGAGATTTTTATCTACAGCAGCCTGAGCTATACAGTACCCGGTGGTGCAGTTTGGGGACTTGAGTGTTAGATGGAGTGGGTGCTCTTCAGGGATTCATTTTGGGGTCCCAGACCTCTTCATGCTGTGCATTTCCTCTTGGCCATTGCACGCTCTCCCATGATTTTAGATATTAGCCATGTACTGTTGGCTTCATACTTTGGAGCTCTCCATGAGTCTCTAAACCCATATGTCTAGCAGGGACCACCATGGGCAGGGCGATGGGTCTAAAATATTCTCCTTTTTTCCTCTTTTCCCCAATTCAGTACCTGAAGTACTGAATACTCAAGCCAGGTTGCTGGGACACCCAAGATTCCTGGGGCAGAAACTGTACCTTTCCCATATCTCTCATTCTTACCACTTCAGGATGCACCAGACAGATATTCAACCACCAGTTCCTGCATTTTGTGGCCTGAGGGTGTCTCTTGTCACTACAGCCCACTCTGCCACCTATATGGTGGCTCAGATGCTCTGGAGAATATGTGCCCACTTCCCAGAAGTAGCCCTCAGCTAACACTGGCAGGAGCTGTGTATACTCACCCCAGCTCCCTTGCTGTTCAAGTGGGATTACTCTGGGGTGATGTTCCACACTGTCCCTCACAGCTCCCTGGCAGGATTAAGCACCACTTTCACACAGTGGTAGCTGACCAGAAAACATTTCCTTTATTTGTTGCTTTCTCTTTTTTTCTTTTTCCCCTACTCCTCCACCTTCACCTTCTAAATGTAATTCTCCCTCTTGAATCCCTATCTCAGGGTATATGACTGGGGACCAAATTAAGGATTCTCCTGTCTCCCTTTGAGCTACTACGTCCATCCATCCTCACTGCCTGTCTCCTTCAATATCTCACCAAACTGACCTCTTCTCTTTCTTCCTGTTGCTGCTTAGTCTAAGTTCTCAGTATCTCTGATCTGGACCGCTGCCCAGCTTCTCAGTCTGTCCCACAGCTTGTCCCCCATCTCACCCCTGAAATCCATCATATAGATGCACTCAAGGCTATGTTTGTAAAATGAAACCTGGTCATGCCATGCCTCTGCTTTATCCCTGCAAGGGCTCCCCGTTGCCTCTGGGAAACGGTCTAGATTCCCTAGTTTGACTCACAAGATCATCTGTGACATATTCTGAAGCCTTCCACATGGTGTTCCTGGAGCCTAGGGTGTTCAGCTTCCCCTGGCCACCCCCTTTGTCAGGCTCCCCTACTGATGCTCAGTAACCACCCCTTAACGGAAGCCTTCTCTGACACATCCTCCACCCCAAACTGAATTAGGTCACTGTATTTGTTTGCCAGGACGGCCATAGCAGAATGCCACAGACTGGGTGACTTCAACAGACAATTTTTTTTCACCGTTCTGGAGACTAGAAGTCTGAGGTCAAGGTGTCAGCAGATTGAGATTCTCTCGTTGGGTTGCAGATGGCTACCTTCTTACTGCATCCTCACACGGTCACTTCTCCGTCTGTGTGTTGTCTGTGTCCTAATCTCCCCTTCTTACAAGGACACCAGTTGTATTGGATGAGGACCCACCCGTGTGACCTCATTTCAGCTTAATGATCTCTTTAAAGACCCTGTCTTCAAATACAGCAATGTTCCGAGGTCCTGGGGGTCAGGACTTCAACACGTGAATGGGTTGTGGTGCAAGTGGAACAATTTAGCCTGTTACAGACCCTTCTCTTTGTCCCCACAGCCCTCACTCCACATGTTCCTCTAACTCAGAAACCCTTTATCGTAATGTCCTATACACATATCTTTCTCCCTAACTAGACTACACCTGTGAAGGCAAGGACCCTCTCCACTGCTGCATCCCCACAGTGACTAGAACACTGCCTGGCACACGGTAAGTACTCAACATATATCTGTAAAGCACATGCATATAGTTGCCATCCTGGTTATCCTTAGAATCAACTGAGGGGCAAAAGAAGGAGGTCCTGTAGACTCAGCTTGAGGCTGACTGTAGCTGGAAGACAGAGGCGAGATAATGTTGCACAGCCACACCACCATGCCCAGTTTCCCCTTTGGGACATTATCCCATGGGTTTTTCTTTCTTGAGCTGCTCTCCCTATCCTCCTCATTCTGATATCTCACCCAACTAGACCAGTGTGGTGAATAGATCCAGCAGCACCCAACAGCCCTGCAAACCAACAGGCTTTCTTTGACCATAACCATCTCAGACAGATCAGTGTGAGTCCCTTCCCTAGCAGTTGCAAGGAAAGAGCAGTTAATCTTGCCCATGGTGGGTCTCCCTGCTTTAAAGGCATGAGTGGAGGTAGAGGTGCCTATATTGTTTCATGTCTAACTTTGGCAAATCAAGGGATTTTTTTTTTTTTTTTTTTTTGAGACAGAGTCTCTCTCTGTCACCCAGGCCGGAGTGTAGTGGCATGATCTTGGCTCACTGCAAGCTCCGCCTCCTGGGTTCATGCCATTCTCCTGCTTCAGTCTCCTGAGTAGCTGGGATTACAGATGCTCACCACCACAACCAGCTAATTTTTTTTTTTTTTTTTTTTGTATTTTTAGTAGAGATGGGGTTTCACCATGTTAGCCAGGATGGTCTCGATCTCCTAACCTCATGATCTGCCAGCCTCAGCCTCCCAAAGTGCTGGATTACAAATATGAGCCACCGCGCCCAGCCTCAAGTGATATTTTCTTAATGACTTAGTGTGAATGTTTCAGAGATGACTTCTTTTTTCTCATTGATCCGTTCACCAGCTGCCATCATCCCTTAATTATAAGTCTCCACTTCCTTCCAGCCTCTCTGACAAATAGATAATAATGATCTGTAAACAAACATGTACGTGCATCAGGGGAGCAACTCTTGAAAATAATTCTGCATAGCAGGAGGCAGGCAGGCAAGCAAAGCATGAAGTCACTCAGACTTCAGTTAGGATCACGGTTTTGCCAGGCCGTCTGATAGAGCGTTCTGTGCAGATGGAGATGTAGTATACCTGTACTGTACAATATGGTAGCCAGTAGCGACATGTGGCTGTTCAACACTTGACGTGTGGTTAGTGTGATTGAAGAACTGGATGTTAATTTAATTTAATTTTAATTAATTTAAATTTAAGTAGCTACATGTGGGTAAAGTGGCCACTTTGCTGAAAAGCGCAGCTTAAAGACCTGTCATGTCACATCTCTGAGCCTCTTCTTTCTCCCCTGTAAAATGAAGGTTAAAATCTCCATTGCATTAGGACAATACTAGCTGCTATTACAAACAGGCTATGTGGCATTAGTGGCTGCAACAAGTCGGAAATTTATTTCTTGTCCATGTAACAGTCTAGGGCATGTCCCCTCCAAGGAATATTCAGGGATTCAGGCCGATAGGGTTTGCTATCTTCAACACATAGACATTTTAGTTATTCCAATCTAGTCACCAGGAAAGAGAAAATAGCAGAATTCCAAAACTAGGGATTTTTTCTTAAGCAATTGAGGTAGAATTTATAATGTCATTTCCGCTCTGCCAATTCTTGGCAAGAAAACACTCATATTACCACACATAACAGCAAGGGGAGCTAAGAAATTTAGTCCTTAGCTGGGTACCAGTGTTCTAACTAGAATTATCTTAGTATAGAATAAGGAAAGGACATATTTTGGAAGACAGATAACTGTATCTATTACACCTACTTTGAAAGACTGCTGTATGGGTTAAATATGTTACGTATGTGACACAGTACTTGTGTAATAGTCAGCTTTTGCTGTTAATAAGAAAAGAACCCTGCCATTTTGTGTCTTAAGACAACAATGCTGAGTGAGAGTTAGCAATTTGGGCTGGGTTCATGTAAGCAGTTCCAGACTCAGCTGATCTCAGTGTGGCTTCCATCAGTGCTGCTTCCATCAGTTGCTGGGTCAGCTGGGGCTGGCTAATCTAGGATGGCCTGACTGGACCATCTTTCCTTGCTCTATTTAATTTTTATCCTCCAGCTGGCAAGTGATGGGGTCCAAGACAGTGAGGGAACACTCACAGGGCCTTTTGAAGTTTAGGATTGGAATTGACACCCAATCACTGCTGTCACATCCTACCAACTAAAACAAGCTACAAAGCCAGTCAAGAATCAGGGGCAGGAAAACAGACTCCATCTTTTAATGGGAGGGGATGCAAAGTCAAATTGCAAAGGATTGTAGTTACAGGGAGGGGAATAATTAGAGCCATTTTTGAAACAGTCTACTATAATTTGGTATAAAATTTATTCAGTAAATGGTGCCTAATGTTATTTTGTTAATTCATTTGTTAGTTCTATATGGTCCCCTCATTCAAAAATTTATTGAATGTTTACTGTGCATCAGGTTTCAGGCCAAAGATGGTGACTGCGTTTGGATGTGTTAGGCATTGAACTCTATAAGAAGAAGTCAAGTTAACTTTTGTGTCATAAAAAGAGGACAAATAAACATCAGAATAGATGCAGTTTTTCATTCTTTAGTCCTTGTGATGCCCAGTGTCTTCTTGTCATTTCCTGGGTACCGCTGATGAAAAGGTACCTTGTTAACAATGACCCCTGTTGTTTTGACTATGGTGTGGCCATCTCTCTGGGCCTGGGTGAATTACCAGTAAGGTTTGCCGCTTGTGGCCTTGTCTGCTGGAGGAAAGTACTTTAGGATGAACCTGGACAGATTCAGCATGAGCTGACAGAAGCCTTTGGAGAGAGAGAATAAACAGCCCACTGATTCAGAGGGCTATTAAAGGAATCTTTCTTGCTTCAGCGTAAAACGACTTGTCTTGCCTGCAAGATGAATCAGAAGCACAAAGGGTGATGAATGGAAGTGATTTCCAAAGCACTGGGAAATATCGTGGGCCCCACAGTGAAGTCACATCTGGTGGCTTCAAGATACATCTTGCGCCCAGTGGCATTCATCTCTGTCTACTTCCCCAGGTACCTATGGCTGGCCTACTCCCACTTTCTTATCAAAACCAGTATTCTCAGTTGTGAGCTTTATTGGGGACATGTTCTTCAGACCTGACAGCTCCCAAACAAAAGGAAAATGCAAAGAGAAGACTAAAGTGCTCAAGATAGGGAATCCTAGAAAGATAAGTGCTTCCAGCCCTCAACTTACTCTGCCTCACCTTTGTCTTGCTTTGCATTGCTTTGGGCATCAAATTGACTTATCAAAGGAGCAGGCAGGGACCACTGCATCAAATGAGAATCACTTGGGAAGTCCACCCAACATTTTGTTATGAAAAGTTTCAGACCTTCTCCTGCCTCAGCCTCCTGAGTAGCTGGGACTACAGGCGCCCGCCACCACGCCTGGCTAGTTTTTTGTATTTTTTAGTAGAGACGGGGTTTCACCGGGTTAGCCAGGATGGTCTCGAACCCGGGAGGCGGAGCTTGCAGTGAGCTGAGATCCGGCTACTGCACTCCAGCCTGGGCGACAGAGCGAGACTCTGTCTCAAAAAAAAAAAAAGAAAAAGAAAAAAAAAGTTTCAGACCTATAGCAAAGTTGAATTTTACCCACCCCCATTTTCTTTTTCATGCTTTATCGCTATCTATCAATTTGCCTCTCCTTTTTTGATACATTTCAAAGTAAATGGCACTCATCAGTGCACTTTGGTGGGGGATTTTAAAAAATCGTTTATGTCAGTAATCCATATTCAGGTCCCTGAATCACTAGCCAAAGGATCTGCATTTTAAATAATTATTAACCCCACTTTGCAAGTGAGAAAAGAGGCCCAGAGAGGTGACAGAACCTGCACTACAAAAACTGCCTAGGAGTTGAACTCCTCTCAGTCTCTTGGCCCAGAACTGCCTGGGTAGGAGGAGTTTAGGGCATCTCAGCTTAGTGACTATGTCTTGGAACTACCCCAGCTCTCTTGCTTAGAGTATGGGACTTTGGCCAGACTAAGGCCACTGATCCATCTTCCTGGCCTAAACATTCCTTGAGGAGAAGGGCTGTAAGACTTTGCTTGTAGCCCTTGAACCAAGAGTTATTGAACCTCTTGAAATCTGTAATGTGGAGATAACAATGATTTTCAACTCATGGGTTTAATGAGGTCATTCATAGAAATGTACAAGTGCTAAAAAGAAGTAGCTTTGTTATGATATTCATTAATAAGTACAGCCTTCGTAAATCTCAGTCTATAAACTCAGACAGGCACGAAAAGGTAACTGCATTTTTTTCCCTATAACTAAACTCAGTTTTATTTTGAGCACCTGCTTTACGTTAGAACCCTCAAAAAACACCCTGAGATGAAGATTCATGTACAAATGACTTATAAGGAAGTGGCCCCAGGAAAATTTGATCAAGGAATAGGTGAGTGAGAGCCCAAGGGAAGGAGGCAAGCAAGAGCTCATGGAGGATAAGCTTTGCTCAGTCCTTTAGGGAGCTGGGGACAGTGATGGTCACCCTCAGAGTCTTTCAGATCAGGGGGCATGGAAGCTGGAATATTTGCATCTCCCTCCCGCATACTATCAGGCGTTAGTTTAGGGTTGTCCTGCGGGAGTGAATACGTGGGCACTCTAGGTTCTCTAGGCAATTAAGCCTAAGGGGTTCTAGTAGCCTGAGGGTGGTCCTCCCACCAAGAGATTTAGGTGCTGGCCACACAAAGTTAAAGCACCCAGGAAGACTGCGTGCATGAAAATTATAAGGTGTCTGAGGGATGTAAGTGGAACACTAGTAACATCTGCTGCAGAGTCCATTCTGCCACAGCAGAAATCTAGTCCACTTGGGTTCCCTGGAAAGCATAGCTTGTACCAAATCATGACAGTGAGATAGAGATCGAGTCCTTCCTTTCTAGTCTGTTTCTTCTGGCAACAGCTGCAACATCCTTGACCTGCCTGGCCTTTGTATGTCTACCCATCTAGGTCATTGCTGAATTAGTCTGCATTTCAGACCCAAATGTCATCTCAGGCCCCCAGCCTGGACTGTAAGAGCCCTTCTACTGCTATCACACCATTCTGAGATTTAGGAAACACCATTTACAGGACCCACCTGGACACCTGGATTATTCTTCTGCTCCCACACCATGCTACAGCACTGGAGTCTCAGAAGGATGGGGTTCTGGTCCACGCTTTTACAAGGTACACCCAGGGAAGGGCTAGGGCAATGCCTGCTGCTCTCAGATGTCCCAGCCTAACTGGGGGTGCTGCATCACCACCAAAATCGGCCTGAGAGTGGGATGGCTGAGGAGTAGAGTTCTTTCTCAGGCTCCTAATACTATCTGAGCACTTTGAGTCTCTTGTTACTCTCTTCCTCCTTAACGTCAAGGGAGTGTTTCTAAATATAGGACATCTTGTCCTTACTAAATATTTTTCCACATAGGTTTTATAAGAAACACAAGACTGCTTCTCAAACTAGTGTATGTAAGAATTACCTGGGGAATTTAATAAACCATGGCTTTACATAGGTCAGATCTCCAAAGATTCTTATTCTGGGAAAGACTTGAAGACTCATGAGCCAGGGACTTGACTACTTTATTATATCTACTCTTCTGTGTCAACTCTTTCTTCGGCAGAGATGCCTTGCCAGTCAGTTACTGTCTCAATGAGGGGAAAGATGAGCTATAAGCAAATGCTGTGGGTAAAACAACTTCAGTTAATATTCTAGAACACTGTGCTACTTCACAAAGCTTTATCCTAATTTGTGAAGCCCTTTTTAAAAATTATTATAAACTCTTTGATTATTTAGCCTCCAAGTGCTTTCCTTACTTCTGTTCACATGTCCTCATTATACAGATGCCCCATTGTGATTTCTGTAATTTGAGGTGGCTTTCTCTTCCCTTCTTACAGCAGCCTCTTTGCCAATTCCTACCCACTGGATCTTTGTGATAGAGGTGGGGGTACACAAAAATCCACAGGGCCTTGAATTCTTCTTAAAATTCATACTGAAAAGTTGCTGTGTGTAAAAGAGACCACTTGCTTTGGGGGAAAGGAGGTGGCAGAGCACCATGATCAAGCATGTGGATTCCTGTCTCTGCTACTTCTTAGCTGTGTGATATCTCAGCCAAGTTAATTTCTTTGAGTCTTGGTTTCTTCACCTGGAAAATTGGAGTAATACCATCATCTACCACAGAGGGGGACTATGAGGACTCAAATGAGCAAAAGTATGGACTGCTTTGCACAGAAAAAGTGTGCAGCTGTTACAAGTGACCATAAAGGTGTTTAAAGCTGGGTTCTCAGCCTAGGGTTTATCCTGGCTGTTGTCAAAGTACCATTTCATTTGGTTGCCATCACTGTTCCATTTGGGTATCCTTCATTCCCATGTGGCTGTAAATGGGGGAAGGACAGACGGAGTGGGTTTGAGAAACAGTGGGAATTGGAAAGTAGTCGTGGCTGGGAGGCCAGTGAGAGTGAAGCTTCTTAGCTATTCTAGAGAATGTCCACTTTCCATTAGACTAGAAATAACTTTTGGGATCCCGTTGGCTCTGATCTGGCTTTGTTGGAAATGACACTTACAATGAGCAATGCATAGGCAGATAGTGAAGAGTAGGCTTAGGTAATTTCTAGGTTTACGTTTTAGAGAAATCCCAGTTTGGGGTCGGGAGAAGAGGGAAGGGGAGTACAGAAATCAACCTTGCGGTGGGTACCATTTATCAAGGACTACTATATGCTAAGTATTCTTCTAAGAACTTAACACATACACACATACTATCTCATTTTATCCCTGCAACAGCAACCCTTTAGACTAAGTATCATCTTGACCGCCATCTTAGAGATGAGGAAACGGCTTCGGATGGCAACCTACTCACGTAAGTTTATATCTCTATTTGGCAACAAAGCCAGGATTTGAACCAGTTCTGGATCAAGATCCCACGTGCTCTTCACTGCTTTATGTGATGCCTTTCATCAAAGGGGAACCCCTGTTCTCTCTTCAAACAATCCTTTAAAGCAGTGGTCTGAATTTTTCTGAGGATCTGATGAAAGTCATGGATCCTCTCCTCTGAAAGCACATAAAATGCCCTGAGCCACTGATGCTGTGCCTGTTAGGAATGCCCAACTTAATGCCAGCTTTCTGCAGCTCAGATATCTCTCTTGGGGTGTCACCCGCACCTTATAACCCCTGGGGGATTTGGGGCAAAGAATCAGCTATGAACTAAATATAAATCACAACAGAATCATTCATCTATTCATTGGGGTTACGTTGTTATGACCTTGTCCCCGTCATTTTACCCTGCTAAGCCTCAAATTCCTCATCTATAAAATAAGATGGTAACAGTATCTATGTCTTGGGTTTTGTGAAGATTTAATAAGATATAGTACATAAAGCTTTTAGAATGCAGTACATATCTCATAAGCTTTTGGAATGCAGCCTGGCACATCATGAGTTTTTCATTAAGTATTTGCTATGATATTAATATTAGTAGTCCAGAAATAATAGCCTTTACTGCTTTCTCTCTTCTGTTGTTCATCGCATTTTTCTTGAGTATGTATGTTGCCTCTTCAACAAGGCAATGAGTTCTTGAGTGCAGCCAGGCTGCTTCGGATTGAATCCCAGAGTTATCCTTCTCAAACGTGTAGCCTTGGGAAAGTCTCTTCACTTTTCTGAGCCTCAGTTTCCTCTCCTGTCAAATGGAAGTTATAATACCATCTATCCTAACAACATGCTACAGCAGTACCTGAAACATAGAAAGGGCTAACTACATGTTAGTTATTATTATTGTTGTTGTAGTTACTGGTATTATTATCAGTAGTACTATCCCACTGAGAGCTGAGCACACAGATGGAGCTCAGTAAGTGCTGGTTGGTTGACAAATGATCCCTTTCAGGCCAGATAATTAGTTGCACTCCAATCAGTAGATTTCCTCTTACCGGGAAGGAGCATGGGCCTGCTGTAATACATAAAGCAGGGAATCCTATATCCACCCTAGCCCATTCAGGAACAAGAATCTGGGGTGGAAATAGACACTGAAATATGATGCTCCCGACCCAACAAAAGTGTCAGATGGGCTGCTCTGAGCAAGTGCCTGATGAAGCGAATCTAACTGCAGCTGCAGGTTACTCCTCAGCACCATTGACGAGTTGGGAATCGATTGACTCAGCTAGAAGCAGAGGTGGTGTGGGGAGGTGAGGGTGTCCAGGCAGGCCTCCACCAGCAGAAAGAAATTAATTATGTCTCCAGGGCTGCCTGGCAGGAGGGCCATATATCATGGTGATAATCGATGTTTGGTGGGGGTGGACAACCCTGAGATGGTCGTGGGGGTCCCAAAGAGGCAAAAGGACCTGCAGGGACTTACTGCAAAAAGTCAGACAGCCCAAACCCAGCTCTGCTCTTTCTAGCTGTGTGACCTTGGGAGAGTCACTTAACCTCGCAGGCATCATTTCCTCATCTACAAAATGCAGCTGTTGATACCTTGTGGGGCTACTGGGAACACTGAGAATCTGATCATCTGCTACTGCCCTTTTCATAATGGCAGCCTCCTGTGTTTAGTGTGCAGTTGAAGCGCAGCAGGTCTAAATTAAGATGTGCTGTAAGTGTGAAAGTCCCAATTCCAGCAATGTAGCATGAATGAAAGGAAGGTGAAAGAACTCATCAATACTTTTTCACATGAATTGCATATTGAAATTATACTTGGGACATATTGGGTTAAGTAAAACATATGAACAGAATTAATTTTGCCTGTTTAGTTTTATCTTTTGAAATGTGGCTACTATAAAAAAGAACAAGATTGTGTCCTTTGCAGAGACATGGATGGAGCTGGAGGCCATTATCTTTACCAAACTAACACAGGAACAGAAAACCAAATACTACATGTTTTCACGTATAAGTGGGAGCTAAATGATGAGAACATAGGGACACAAAGAGAGGAACAACACACACTGGGGCCTATCAGAGGGTGGAGAGCAGGAGAAGGGAGAGGATCAGGGAAAATGAATAAAGGGTACTAGGCTTAATACCTGGGAGATGAAATAATCTGTACAACAAACCCCCGTGATGCAAATTTACCTCTGTAACAAAGCCTGCACATAAAATTAAAAGTTTAGAAAACGTCTTGAAAAGATGGAGAAAAAGTGTGGCTACTAGGAAATAATGAATGCAAACTACTGAAATTTAAGTTTTCATAGTGGTCATATGCTGAAATGATACTATCTGGGATGTATCAGATTAAATAAAATATGTTATTAAAATTGATTTCACCTATTCTTTTTTTAAAAAAATATGGCTATAAGGAAATCTAAAATCACTCACCACTCTAATTATATTTCAATTGAGTGATGCTGGTCTAGTCTTTTTCTTTCTATATGCTTTTTCTTTGTGAATTTTGATGAACCGCTGTGCTGTCCCGGACAAGCTAATGTTTTCTTTCCTGAGTTTCAGTTTCCTCACCTGTCAGGAAGAGACAATAATCATAGTTTACATTTATGGAGCCTTTATTACATGCCAGGTACTGTTCTGAGCATGTTGCATGCATTAGTTCATTTATTCCTCAGAACATCACTAAAAGTAGACATTAACCCATTTCACAGATGAGAAAACTAAGGTCTGAATGGTTAAGCCCTTACCAAAGCTGTGTAACTGGGAAAAAGCAAACCAGCCCAGATCTGAACCTAGCTCTACCTCATTCCAAGCCTATATTCGTCACTGCTACTCTATGCTTGTTCTTTTTCATTGGCTTAATTTAAGGATCTCGAGCATGTCAGGACACTTGGGCAGGTAGGGTATTTGCAAGCTCAGGTAAAATTCTTCCTTCAGTCAGTGAGATTTAAGTACCACATGATAGTGTCTTCCAAGGGCCAAAGTCCCACTGGGTGACATCACTTCCTCTCTGATGTAGCCACTGTGACAGCCAAACACCAAGGAGCATGTAGTCTGAGTAACCACCACCCTGGGGCTATTTTGCCCAGGGTTAGAGTGGAGTGCCTGTTTTAATCTGAAAGCCAGCCCCCAAACTCTTCCCACTCACCCTCTTTGTGACATTTTCATAGGTCTCTGAAACTGTTACCCTTATTCCTAAAAGTCATATTTCCAGATAAATATACTGCTTTATTTGCCTTTTTCTCACTGAGGAAGCATGCATGTGTTTGTGGTTGTATGTAGAATAATTGCATTGTGATGTCAGTTTGTATGTACGAGAACAGCAGGTGTGGGTAGTAAAGGGGTGGGATGAAATGAGCATCTGTGTGTGTGTTTGTGTGCACATGTGCATGTGTGCACACACATGCACACACATGCCTAGTATCTTCTCTCTCCTTATTCTAGATTACCCCTGCCCCCTTTTATTAAAGACTCAAGAGGATCTTGTTCTGTTGCCCAGGCTGAAAGGCTGGAGTGCAGTGGTATGATCATAGCTCACCGCAGCCTCAAGCTCCTGGGCTCAAGCGGTTCACCCACTTCAGCCTCCTGAGTAGCTAGGACTACAGGTGTGCACCACCACACCTGGCTTTTTTTTTTTTTTTTTTTTTTTTTTAGAGGGAATCTCACTCTCTCTCCCAGGCTGGAGTGCAGTGGCCTGATCTTGGCTCACTGCAACCTCCACCTCCTGGGGTCAAGCAATTCTTCTGCCTCAGCCTCCCGAGTAGCTGGGACTACAGGCATATGCCAGCACGCCCTGCTAATTTTTGTATTTTTAGTAGAGACAGGGTTTCACCGTATTGGCCAGGCTGGTCTTGAACTCCTGACCTCGTGATTCGCCCACCTTGGCCTGCCAAAGTGCTGGAATTACAGTCATGAGCCACTGCACCTGGCCCACATCTGGCTATCTTAAAACTTTTTTTTTTTTTTTTGGTAGAGACAGGATCTTACTGTTGCCTAGGCTGGTCTCAGAGTGATCCTCTTGCTTCAAGTGATCCTCCTGCCTTGGCATCCAAAAGCACTAGGATCACAGGCATGAGCCACCACACCCAGCCTAGATTGCATTTTTTAGGGAACTTTCCCTTCACCTCTTTATGCCATGCCAGACACACATCCCTAGCCCTCTTCTGACTGCTGGGGTAGCCATGTAACCCAAGCTAGGTCCTCAGTCTCTTCCTTGAAAATTTGAATCTTGGGTAGATACAAGAATAGTTGATTTATTTGTCCTTCGGACAGCCCACCATCCTGCTGCTGAAGACCTGTCACTGCTTGGTCACTAGCCTTCCTGAGTCCTGTGGCTTAGCTCATGTTTCAATTCTGGGAGCTTCCCAGTAACTTTCCAGTTTCCTTTCTCCTTGCTTTTTCAGTTAGACTCTATCTGTGCATTTTTGTTTCTAATAGAAAGGATCCAAAATGATGCAGAGCTGGCCACCAACCAAGAGCAAGGACCCCAAGTCTCTGGAATGTCTGCTTTAAAGAAGGATTTTGGTGGGGGGCAATGGGAAGAAGTCTTCACATAATGCTAGCTCAGCAGTGGCCTGAGCATTTTAGAGCCCTCCTCCAGATTTCTGTCAGTTCTCTGAAGAAGCCGTGTTTCCATGGTTCTTGCTTCCCCACTTTGTAGCTCCACATCAGTCCAGACACGAAACCCAGCTTCTTGCTTGAATCTTATTGTTTTAAAAAATAGAAAGACATCCAATTACATGACTCCTTTTTGAGGGCAGGAGAATTTTCTGCAGATTTCAGGAGTGGTGGTAGAAGACAGAGGAGGGGTTAACATTGCTTTAATGCAGACAATTTCCAGATGGAACGTTAGGTATCACGGCTTTTCAAATGTCCCCCGATCGACACTCTTTAGGGTGGGTGGTAGTCAGGGGGTGACTCAAACTCGCTTTCCCTCACCAGCTCCAGCTCTTGCCATCTTGCTAGATTTTCTCTTCCTCTCCTCTCTCTTTTCTTTTTAATCTCCCTTCCCGACTCCACACCCTGGAAGAAAACATAAATTATTCTTTTTGTCTAATACAGAACTAATTCTGACTTTTCTCTAAAACCTTTGGAGATTTGGCATCCAGGTCTTTGTAACTTTCCTTCTATTCAGTAGCCAGCTGTTGGCATAAAAATACTTTATCTACCTAGTTGCAATGATTATTTTTAGATGTGATCACAGGTAAGTACAGTAAGCCTTGTTGTAGCCTCTCCCTATGACTTTCCTCACAGCTTTCCAAGGATGTCATCCCAGGAACTAGGGATCTGTCTGCAATTCCAGGCATCTGCTGAGAACATTCGAATTGGTGAGGTTCAATGTCAAAATGTGGGTTGTGGGAGGAAACAAAAATAAAGAAGAATGGCTTCCGTTTAATTGAGCCCCCATCCAAGCACTTTGCCTACTTTACCTTATTCAGTCTTCGTGAGGGCCCAAGAGGTGGGGTACAAAAATGACCCCCTGCCCCAGATACAGAAATTGCAGTTTGGTGGAGCCAGGTATATCTGGGCCCCCGAGTCCCATGACCTCATCTGTTCTCTGCTGCCTCTGGCTTCAGATGGAATAGGACTCTTTCTGTCCTGCAGTTCAGGTCCCCACCTCTACCCTCCTATGTGTTGGACTGCATTTTTTAAATCCATTTTTGGATCATTTTTGCCCTCCAAATGGCTTGGTAACAGCAAGAGCCTAGAGTCCTGCTCTTCACGCTCCAAACTGAATTACATTCATCAGCCCCGGCGCCAGCAGTATTGTTCCCAGGGCTTACCCAGCTTTAATTAGAATATTTTTATTTTCCCTAGGAGAGAGAGGACAGCCGATCTCAGCTTCAATAACCTTGCCGTGGGCTACAACCTGGAACTGCAGGGCTCATGGGCTATCAGATGGAGCGGCCAGCAGGGGAGGGCATGGGAGGCTGTGATGCTGTGTTTGCGTGGGGGACCCTCTGCCTTTTCCCACTGTCTGTATGTCATGATGTTAAAAATGGTGAAGAGAAAACCTGGCAGGAAATGCCTTTGAAGGGGACACAGGAGCATGCACCCCCCACACAAACACACTAAGGCGTGAGGGACGAAGCAGTTAACTCATCAACACATAAACTGAAGTTCAAATGCAGCGACTTTGAAAGACCCCATGTGGACAGGCTGGGAGGCCAATGTATGGTTCACCCCACAGAAGGAGAAAAGCAGCACAGTGTAGGGTGGCACTGCCCAGCAGAAATAGAATGCCCACCTCACCTGCAACGTACAATTTTCTGGCAGCCACATTGTTTTTGAAAGTTTAAAATTTATTTCAAATTTATTTACATTGAATTGATCAAATAAGTCTTTTGTGATTCTTTTATTTCTTCAGTTCCTGTAATTATTTACCACATACTAATTTTGTATTCTGTTTTTATGAGCTTTCCAATTCTTTTCTTTTTTTCTCTTTTTAAGCTTTTATTTTGTGTTCAGGGGTACATGCGAAGGTTTGTTACATAGGTGAACTCATGCCATGGGGTTTTATTGTACAGAGTATTTCATCACCCAGGCATTAAGCTTGGTACCCAATAGTTATCTTTTCTGCTCCTCTCCCTCCTTCCACCCTCCACCCTCAAGTAGATCCCAGTGTCTGTTGTTCTCTTTGTGTTCATGAGTTCTCATCCTTTAGCTCCCACTTGTACATGAGAACATGTGATATTTGGTTTTCTGTTCCTGCGTTAGTCTGCTAAGGATAATGGCCTCCAGCTCCATCCATGTTCCTGCAAAAGACACTATCTCGTTCTTTTTATGGCTACATAGTATTCCATGGTGTATATGTACCACATTTTCTTTCTCCAGTCTGTCATTGATGGGCATCTAGGTTGATTCCATGTCTTTGCTATTGTGAATAGTGCTACAATGAACATTCATGTGCATGTGTCTTTCTGATAGAACAATTTACATTCCCCTGGATATATACCCAGCCACATTTTTTAAAAAGTAAAAAGAAACCAGTGAAATTAATTTTAATCACATCTTGCCTTTGACCCAGTACATCCAAATATTATCATGTTCACATGTAGTAAAAAATGTTCAATATGTAATAAAAAATATGAATGAGATCTCTCAACGTCTTCAAAATCGGGTATGTATTTCATACTCACAACACATCTCAATTTGGACCCTTGTTGTTTCAGCGCTCAGTAGCCACGTGTAGTGAACGGCTGCCATATGGAAGGGGGCAGGGTTGGGGCATGCACTCCAGAGCTTGATTCTCTGGGCTGCAACCTTTCACTGGTGTTGATTAACAGCATTATCTTAGACATTTGTCTTCTCTTACTTCCTTTGTGGGATATGCAATAATAATGTCCCCTAACACACAGGCTGTGAGGATCAAAGAGGTAATTCATGCAAACTCTTAGCAGAGTGCCTGTGCACAGTAGGTCCTCGTGTGTTAGCAGTTAGATGATCAGCTAGACTTAGAATAATGACAGCTAATATATATGATGGCATAATACTAATCATGCCTTTTGCTGGTTGCTTGATGCTCTTCATCCACTTTAAGCCCCATTAACACTCCCCTGAGACAGAAAATATTAATGTCTATATTTACAGGTGAGGAAACTGAAGCTCACAGAACAGCTAACTCCTTTCGTCCACAGGATGAAACTGTAAAAAGGCTGATTAGGGCCTTCACAACCTGGCCCCCTCCACCTCGTTAGCTGAACAGAAGGACTGCAAGAGTGGATTCTCGACCCAGCTGACCTGGGTTAAAATCTTCTCTGCCACTCACCGGCTATGTGACCTGGCAGCTATGTGACTTCTCTCTGAATCTCAATTTCATCATCTGTTAAATGGAGACAATCTACTGCAAAGGGCCCTTGGGAAGATTTAATGAGTTGATATATGAACAGCGGGTAGGCACAGAGTAAGTTGTGCATAAGTGAAAGCCACTTTCATTAACGATCACTTTCTATCTCTACTCTAAGCTCCAGGAGGACTGCATTACTGACAGTCCCCTTCCCATACAGACCACATTTTCTCTTTCCATAGTATGGGTCTCTGCCCAACCTGAAGCAACCTAATCCCTACATCATGTTTCTTCCTCCCCTATTTCTTTGCAACTTGCTCCCTCTTCCTCCAGGAGATCTGGACTCAGTCCCCTCCAAGGAGCATCGACTGTCCCTGCTCCTACTTCCCCATGTGGCCCTGGGATGAATGCTTGTCCCTGTCCCAGGACAAATGCTTCATCAGGACAGGACTGTGTCCATCTTTACCCCAACCCTAAGCACAGGACCTGGCCCAAGGAGAACACTCAGAAACACCTTTGACCCGGACAGAGTCTTCCCAATCCTTTAAAAAGAGGCAGTGGCCATACTTACTGGCCATTGGACAATGGCGTAGCTCAGTCATTTTCCACCTGTAACAGGGTGAGTCTTTTTCCTCCAGCACTCAAGGCATAATTTTCACACAACAAAATGCACAAATCTTAAGTCTACAGCTCAATTAATTTTGCCAAATAAACACCCCTGGAAGTATCACCAGATCAACTTATATAAACCATCTCCAGAAGCTTCCCTTGTACACCTTCTCATCCAGTAACCGTTCCCCTGCAGGGCAGCTGTTCTAATTTCTATCACCTTCTAGTCACTTTGCCTGTTCTTGAACTTTGAATGGATGGAATCCTAGAGTATGTGCTCTTCTGTGTCTAGCTTCTTCCTTGGAGTATAATTTCCCTGAGATTCTGCCATGCTCTTGCCAAGGTCAGTGTTCATTCCTTTTTACTGATAAGTGGTGTTTCACTGTGTGGAGACATATTTTTTACCCATTCTCTTGTTAATGGACATTGGTGGTGTTGGCTGTACAAATCTTTTTTGCACATGTATGTTTTTGTTTCTTTTAGATAAATACCTCGGAGTAGAATGGTTAGGTTGTATGGTAAGAGTATGTATTAATTTATTATAAACTGCCAAACAGAGTTCCAAACAGGTTGCACTATTTCACTTTTGGCTTTAAGCCTTTGTTTTCTCTGCTGTAAAATGGGGATGATGTATGACCCTCTGTGAAGCAGGCATGTAAGGAGATACTAGTGTTGTCAGATACTTGCATGTCAACTGGATTAGCTATGATAGCTATCATTTGCATTTCCTCTCCTAGGGAGTAATTCGCACCAGTGGTTAGGGGGCAAAGAAAGGGGAAGGCCCTAGTCCCATGGGCACTTGCAGGAAGCTCTCAGGGCATCATGGGACCCTCATCTCAACACTGAACAGGGGGAGTTTCACCTTGGAGGTGACCTTCCTCACCCACTCATTGGCAGGATTTTGTTTTCTCCTTGCAATTCAAATAACCGTGATTATTTGCACATCCTCACATGAGAGAGGGCAGAGGACAAATGACCCGTACAGCACACCGCTGCCACCACCTTGGAGAGGGACATCCAGGTGTCCTTCTGGAGCTGGTGTAAACCTCCTCCCTGCCTGGTTTACCTTGGGGAGGAAGGGACTTTCTAAAAGGAATTCATAGCCTGCTCCCCATATCCTGTAAGTGCAGCATATTCTTTAGGCTATTGTAATTAAGGCTCTGTCACAGCTTCAACAGAAACAAGTGTTTCCTGGGAATCTGGATTCAGTTGTCAAAATGACTTTGCTGTGAAACCCTGCATATGATTTTCAAGCCCTGAAGCCTGTGAGTTTGTAGGTGTGTCTCCGCGTGTTCATGGAATTTCTCCTCTGTATCTTTTATGTGGATTTCATTTTTTTCCATTTAAAAAATTTGTTGTGGTCAGAACACCCAACATGAGTTGAGTGTGTTGAGTGTACAGTTTGAAGTGTACAATACATTATTGTTGAGTATAGGCATAATGTCGTGCAGTAGATCTTTAGTGCTTGTTCATTTTACATAACTGATACTTCGTGCCTGTTTATCAATAACTTCCTATTTTCCCCAGCCCTCAGCCCCTGGTAGCCACCATTCTAGTCTTCGATTTCATGAATTTGACTATTTTATTTATTTATTATCTTTGACTGTCAATATGTCCTTTTTATTTTTATTTAAAATTTTTTATTTCCATTGGTTTTTGGGAAACAGGTGGACACTGCTGGTGGGAGTGTAAACTAATACAACCACTGTGGAAAACAGTGTGGAGATTCACAATTTGTAATTGCAAAAATGTGGAACCAGCCCAAATGCCCATCAATCATCAATCAACGAGTGGATAAATAAACTGTGATATATATATATATATATATATTTTTCGTGTGTGTGTGTATGTATGTGTGTGTGTGTGTGTGTGTGTGTGTGTGTGTGTATATATATATATATATATATAAGTTACAGATACCTCAAGAATGGAAAACCAAACATTGTATGCTCTCATTCATAAGTGGGAGCTAAGCTATGAGGATGCAAAGGCATAAGAATGACACAATGGATTTTGGGGACTCAAGGGGAAAGAGTGGGAAATGGGTGAGGGATCAATGACTACAAATTGGGTTCAGTGTATACTGCTCAGGTGATGGGTGCACCAAAATCTCACAAATTACCACAAAAGAACTTTTTATATAGCTTTCAAAAGACCCAGTGGCTCAGGGCCAAAGAAACATTGGTTCAACTCCTGGCTGTGCCATGTACCATCATACTATCTTCCATGTACCATCATACCATCACCATCATCATATGGTACCATACCATCTGCCATGTGCCATCATACCGTCATCATATGTTACCATGTACCATCATGGTCACCTGTGACAAGTCACTTCCCCTCTTAGAGCCTCAGGTTCCTCATCTGAAAAGCAGGATTATTGTTAATAGTAGTGGCACTGTGGCCAAGACCATAGTCATCCTCCTTGCATCCAATAGCCATTCTTCTCATTTTTTCCCCTTACTTTTAACTTTTTAATTCCACGTTCACCTGGAGTAAAAACTTCATTTTCTAACACTCCCTCCTATTAGAAGTAGGCATTGTGACTACATTCTGGTGGAGAGATATAAGCGAAAGTATCATGTGCAGATGCCTAGAAGGATCCTAAAAGAGAAAAGGGAGCCTTTATTTTATTTTATTTTTATTTTTTTGAGACGGAGTCTCGCTCTGTTGCCCAGACTGGAGTGCAGTGACAAGAGAAGGGAGCTTTTCTTTGTCCCTTCCTCCTTCCTGCTGGTTGGAATGTGGTTGTGATGCAAGAGCTCAAGCAGCTGTTGGGCCACAAGGAGAAAGCTGCATGCTGAGGATGGCAGAACCTCAAGAAAGAAGGAGCTGCAGTCATTGACATATGTCCTGGGCCAACTGTCCTAAACTTGTTTAACATTGTGGAGAAATAAACTCCTTTCTTCCTTAAGCCACTGTTATGTTGTTTCCTGTCCTTATGACCCATCCCGATCCTAATTAAGACCTGCTGTTGGGAAAGAGGACACGGCCAAATTCCCATAAAGACTTTAGCACAGTGTCTGGTACCTAGTAATCACTCTGTATATTATGGATATTTGTGTTACCTCAAAGGCAAGAGCAAAAGAGATGGTGAATTGTGGATGGGCAATCTGGTGTTTCATTTCAGATTTGATTTGGGTGAGAGAAATTAATTTCGAATGGAGCTTATTAAGTGGTGTGTGTGTGTGTGTGTGTGTGTGTGTGTGTGTGTGTGTGTAATATCCAGGACCTGTACTTCTACCAGAAACTCATAGGTGCATATGTAGGGTCTGTGTATTCTCAGGACTTTTGTATCCATAGAGCTGGCCCCCTCTCCTCAGGCAGCTTCTTCTTTTTCTACATCTGGAATCCCATTTCTGCATCTTTAATCACCTGGTTTGGGGCCATGGTCTGGAAGCCCTGGGCTGTGCTGTTACTCCTCATCTTTTCCCAGCACACAGAGCACTGCACTGATGAAACTGGCCCTAATGATTCTTTACTGCCTTTTAAAACTAGCAATCAGATTCCTCTAGTACAGTTCCAGAGGAGGCTGGGGAAGAACAAGGAACCTGTTGCCCCAGCTCTGATTTCCTAAAAGAGGAAACCTGAAAACAAAGGCCCTGCAGTACCCAGTGCAGTCCTCCCTCCGTATCTTTGCCCTTGCTGTTCCCACCAGCTAAGGTGCTTCTCCCACCCCCATCCATGATAGCAATATTATTACATATGGACCCCTGCTCAGTGCTAGGCATAGGCTAACCTTCATGGCTAGTACTGTGCCCATCTTGCAGTGAGGAATCAGAGGCTCAGTGAGATCAAATAACTTGCCCAGGATCACACGCTACTCCGTGGGCTCTGCTGGTAACCATTCCTTCCCCAAATTGCCTTTTTCTTCTGAGCCCTCTGCCATGAACCACGTATAGAGTAGGCACTCAAGACTTACTCATGGGTTCTCTGAGAATACACATACTGTTGTTGCCATGGGAGACGGGATTCTCAGACATAACTGGCCTCAGAATCCCTCTGCTCATTCTTATTAAACAAACGTTTTCCTTCCAAACAGAAAAAGCTTTATTGTTCCTTTTTGATTATAAAAGTAATCTGTGCTCTTTTTAAAAATGCAGATAGTACACGAAGGCACAGAGAAAAGGCACTTCACCATCCGGAGATTAATTTGTGTGAATATGTTGAGCTTTCCTGTGGGTCAGCCCCGAATGGGTGCACAGCAGCAGACAAGGCTGGCCAGCACAGATGCACCCCTGCTCCCAGGGGCCTCCTGCTAAAACCTAGACACAGATCCTTCCAGCCTCTTTTCTATATGAAAAGTCACTCAACACACTTGTTTTTAAAATAACGAGGCCATCCTACAGAATTGTCATAATTTTTCTCTTACTAGCAACTAATGATGCCTTTCCATTTGCTCCCAGAAAATAGACTGTGGAATGTCTATTCTGGAAAATCTGAAAACAAATTCGTTTGGGTTCTGACAACCTGGATGAGGACTACTCTCCTCCAGCCTCAACTCTCCGTTCCATTTCCCTGATTTGCGAAACAAATGCTAATTTCTTCCTAATGTTCTGTTGAATAGTAAATGAGATGACACAGAGAAAGTCCCTAGCAACAGTGTCTGATACACAGTAGGTGTTTTTAAAATGCTGGATTCCTTATGCTATGACTTAATTTTACTCACAAGCCTAGCTGAGTGATTTTGTCTTTGTGTTTCTTTACTTTTTCAGATCTGGAATGCTGAGGCTTGAGGCACTCATACTCCTTGGCTTATGCCACATTCACATTATTGTCTGCAAGCATCTCCCGTGTGCCATTCATCCATTCATTTATTCCCATTGATCTTCATGCCTCATTCTCCCCTTCTCCCTTCTCCTCTCATACACGCCCCACAGGCAGCCAACCTAATCTGTTTGATGTATATCTTTTTATTTGTATTTGTTTCTGGGAAAGGTTTCGGGTGCATGAGTTTTTCATTTACCTAAATGATACTGTGCTGTGGATTTCATCCTGTCTATTATTTTCTTCATGGCACTGTGGTTTTAAGATCCACTCATGCTGTCATTCATACATCTAGGACTGCCGCATGGTACTCCCTGGTGTGTGTTCCCCATATTTTAATCATCCAAGTATTTAGGGACAGAAACCTGGAGGGCTTCAGCTTGCTACCACTGCAGACTGCATGATGGTAGTGTACATCTTCATGTACGCTCCGGTGTGGGTCTGAGTGGGAACTTCTCCAAGGTGGATTGTCATGGACCACATCACCTAAACCCTCCAGCATGGCTGCCCTGGGCTGCCCTTGCAATCAATAACTTCATGTGATGTAAATGTCAGCAAGTATCTTCTGGTCAACCCCATCTGGATCCCTTTGCATCAGGGCCCTCCCCATCCTCTGCTTAGGATCATTTCTGAAAAGGCAAAGGTTCGATGTTTAGGTGTAATTGTGTAAAGCTTCTAACAGTTGTTTGGCATCTCTTTCCCACCTCAGAACGACTACTTTTCAGAGGCTTATCTTCCTCACTTATACAATGAGTGGAGTGGATGAGATCACCTAGAAAACCAGAGCGGGAAAAGTTGGAAGACCTTGGATTCAAATCCTAGCTCTGCCACTTCCCAACTATGTGCCACTGGGCAAGTGTCTTCACTGCATTAAGCCTCAGCTTCCTCCTCTCTAAAGTGGGTACCTAATAGTAGCTATCTCATAGGGGTGTTGCAAGAACAAAATGAGACAATGCACGAGAACCTCTTAGCACCTTGCCAGGCAATACATATCAGCCACTCTTAGGCTGTTGATGTGAAGGTTGATGATAATTACCATAACAACAGGCCAACAACAACAACATATCTCCATGTTCTGATAATCCATGAGCCTATGAGAATTGTAGTGGCATGATTGATTGACTGATTGCCTTTCATGTCTTCCCTGCATTTTGCTGGACCACCTTGAGGAGATACTAATGTATCATGGACCGGCGGTCTGAGCGATGAACATACAATAGATGCATCAAAAACCTTCTGCTTAACCTCTTTCTATGGGTTTCAAAGCATGGGTCTCACTATTAGATCTCTTTTCTGTGCTCCCCAACTTCCACCCCATGCCAACTTGTTAAGAAGGCTGATGAGCAGTTGCCAGTCTTCTATGAAAACTGCCACTGTCCACTAGTGTATCATTTGTATTTTAATGCAGATGCCCAGGTTTCAATGCTTGTTCTACCTCTGGGCCCTACTCTAATGGGACAATATGTCTTACTTTTATAGAATTCAGTAGCTATATGCCTGGCTGTGGGTTGGCTTTTCTCTAAACCATTCTCTGGAACTGAATTCCATTTTTTTAGTATATCTGCATATTAGTATAGTCAACAAACATTTATTGAGCACCTACTAGGGGGCTGACAATGTGTTTGGCTAGAATAAAGCATTGTTCTCATGAAACTTTCAGGCCATAGAAGGAGGATTTTGAACAACTAATTACATAAATAATAAGTGAAATTAAATTGTCATAAATCATTAATTATTAATACAAAGTGCTATATGATAGCATATTACAAAAGGAACTATGATTATATTATATAACACAAACATACACACACACAGACACAAATAAGTATGGAAGGAGACCTACCAAATTGTGAATGTTGATTTTATTTGGGTGATAGATGTATTGAACCAGATTCTTTCAGTTGCAGGAGTCAGAAACTCAATTGCAACTTACTTAAGTAGGAAAGGAAATTTGTTTTCTCGTGTATTGAGTTAAACCATATTAAATCACCACTTTCAAAATTGTCAAATACTGGCAATTGTACATAATTCAATTTACTACCTGAAAAGTCTAAGTGCACTGGCTTCAGGTATAATTGGATCCAGACACTCAGACAATATCAAAATTCTACTACTACACATGCCTCAACTGCTCTGTGGAACTGGCTTTATTCTCAGGTAAGCTTTCCACAGACTAGGTCAAGAATGGCCACTATCTGCTCCCATCCTCTTTGCAGTTAGGAAGAGGAAAAAAAAATATTTCCAAATGAGTCCATTGAAAGATTTGGGCAGAGCCCTTATTGGCTAGAATTGGTAGCATACCCTGCCATGAGCCAATCATTGTGGCCAGGGCTGTGATGCTCTGATTGGCCATTTCTGGGTCACATGCTCTTCTACCCCATTAAGGTACCGGCATGGAATAAGCCCTACCTTAATGAGTTGGGTGGAGAGTGGGGGATATATGGTTTCTCAGGGCAAAATTGCAAAATTTGAGTACTATTACTAGATGCAACAGGAAAAGATGACTACTTCAGGGAGATTTCAGGTGATTGTTTTCTTTCTTTTATTCTTTTATTTTCTTCTGCCTCTCTGCATTTTCTAAACTCCTACAATGAACATGAATTGTTCCCCAAAAATGTTTTTTAAGTTATTTAAAAAAAAACCCAAAAGTATTGAGAATGGAATTTGGACATGAACGTCATCTGGCTTTGTTCCAGGCTGATAATGACTTTCTGTGTTATCCCTTCCAGGTATGATTTGCATTTTAACCAGAGTCAAAAAGCTGTGACTCCAAGTAGAGTGTAGTGAAGGAATTTAGGGCACTGTGCAAGCCTGCGAGGGCCTCAGTCTATTGTCTGCCTTTGCCAGGGTCATATAGACAAGAAATCCAATCGCCCTCAAAGAGCTTTCCTGATTCCAATGACCTTGGAAGTGGCATTTAGCTCTAAATCTCGGTTTCCCCACCTTCGAGGCATTAGTAATAACAGTATAGTTCCTCCCTTACAGAATTGCTGTGGGATGAAGGAGATAACAGGACTTACAAGATTTAATCCTTAAACAATGTTCACCCCATTTTTTTCCTACCATAGGCCCTCTTCCGGCCAGGTCATGTAGGGAAATGGTGACAGCATGGGATTTGGGACTGAGCAAAACTGAATTCAAAGCTAGTCTGCCACCTACTAGCTGTGTGTCCCCAAGCAGGACATGTGTAGCCTCATCGCACATCAGTTCCTCCACCTGAAAAACGGGGATGGTGATGCCCTCTGCACAGAGTTGAGAGAGGATCTGACAGGGTAGCATTTAACTAAACAACTGGACTCTTGGTGGATACTCAGTAAATGCTTGCTCTCAATCCTTTCCCAGTGGCCTTTGACCTAATTCTATTCCAGAGGCATCAATAGAAATTGCATCCATGTATTTAGAGACTGTCTTTATAAATATGTTTACATGCATGCTTGTGATTGTTGCATAATGCAAGTGAAGATGACAAATTCATGCAACCAGCAAATTCTTAGCCTATGATTTTTAAAATGTTGGTTTACTTGTTCTGTTTTAAAAACATTACATACCTACCTATTCCAAAATGGTAATTTACCAAAGGTACTCATTTATAGCATTTCTTAACCATGATTTGGAGCTGATATTTCACACTATGATTTGTCCATCTGTCAATCCATCCATCTCTGTCTGTCTCTCTATCTATCCATCCATCCATCCATCCATCCATCCATCCACCTACCTACCCACATATCCATCCATCTACTTAACATATAATGACTTCTTTGTACCAGGCCCATGTTTCAGACACTGGGCACACAGCGATACCTAAGATAGGCATGTTTCCTGACCTCATGGAACCTACTCCAGATCTTGGGAAGTGGGATATGACTGGAAAGCTGAGGCTAAGCACTGCAATTTGGTATGTGGCAGTGGAGCACTCCTCTCCTGACATCCAGGAAATGGTTTATTCAAAGTCCAGTCCAGACCTGCAATGCTGCTGACCAGGCCACATCACAGCCGTCTTCACCGCAGCCCAAAAGTTAGCCAAGCACAGCAGTGGTCTTGCTTGGACTCCATCCTTTGCTGTCTTCTGGGGAAATCTGCTGCCTGTGAACATTCTGCCCTGGGACCCACAAACTGTTCAGAAGTGTTGACCAGCACCAAGTGAGTGTGCAAGTGGGATTTTAGGAGGAACATGTTGAACTTCCTGCATGTGGGGGTCTGGAGTGAGTGACTGAAAATTTATACATGATGTGACTTATTTTGCACCCTAAGACTGGGTTTGTGCCCTTTCTGAGCAAATCCTCACCCTGCTTTTTTCTGCTTTAATTAGTCTGAGTGGGTTTCTGTTATAGCCAAAATGTCCTCAACCTCAGCCCATGAGGATTATTTGCTTAATCCTTGAAGCAATCCTATGAGGCTGGATCTATTACTGACACCATTTGAGAGATGAGGAAATAAATGATCATATAGATGAAATGACTTGTCCTGAGTCAGTTAGACAACCTCAGAGCTGAGATTTGTACCTACAGTTCTAAAGGGTTTTAAAGACAAAAGTAAGAGAGGACATTCCCTGAAGTGTAAATGCACACTCAAGAGCTCATAGGGGGAAGAAGTTCTGCAGTTGTGCTTGAAGAGAAGTAGGAGATGAGGTGGGTACAGAGGTCTGATTCCTGCATTTCTCTAATACATTGGGCCCTTATGTGCTAGAGAACACAGTCAAAGGAAAGTTGCTTTTCACAGCTCAGAATAGAACTATCATGAACACTCCCTATCCCTGGTTGTGCCTCCATCAGAGGTGACTGCTCTAGTGACAGCCTGGACTGGGGCCTTTTTCTACAAACAGATTACATCATTACCACAAGAGAGGCTTGAGTTGTGAGGATGACAGTTTTATGGCCCATAGACCCCCCACAACTGGAGCCATCTGGACTTTTAAAAGCTTGATAATGTAACATCATAAACAACCCTCTGCATGAGATGCACAGTGTGCTGAGATTTAGAATCAGGAGTTTGCCACGGGGGAGGCAGTGAGTTCCAACAGAGGACTCGGGTGATAAGGTTTTAGGAAGGGTGATTGCTGTATGACCTCATGTGGATGTCTCCCCTTCTCTGTGCCTCACTTTTCCTCCTTAATCAGCCTGGTTTCCCCAGCACATAAGGAGACTTGGAACTAAGCATTATAGAGACATTCTTTGTTAAACACCACCCAAGTCGGTTCTCTCAAGATCTAAGGACTTCCCATTATCCTGCCACCCCTGCATTATGGAGACATTGGCTCACAAATGGCTGGGAAATGGGATGGGTCCCCAGAGTGACAAGGGTGCTTATAGCAGAGGTCTGCCTTGGAGGTTCTAAGTGATCCATGCCAAGCAGAGACAGAGACAGTTGCGGAAATGCTGATGCACACCAGGGGTATGAATAAAATATTCATTCTTAAGAACCAGGTCATCTCTCTACCACAACATAGGCCTCCTCCCCTGCAGCCCAGGTTTTCAAAACCTGACCTGAGAAAGATAAAGAAAATGTCGCTTTTAGAGTGAGCTTATAAGCCATCTGCTCTCAAGTTGACACTGGGAAAAGAGTGCAGGGACATTTCTAGGTGTGGTGCATGGAGGATTTCAGAGGTTTTCATTTGAGCCACTGAGCTCAATGAAGGGGAAAAGACAAAATAAAATGGTGACAGACTAGTTTATATCATTTGGCTTATGAGCTTCCATGGCATCATTTCACAGAGCAAGCAGATTAAAAAGAATGATAATATATAATTAGGCAATTGTGGACACATGGCCACTCTCATGCCTTTGAATGTAAATTGGTCCAGGTAGGAAAATTTTGCAGTATATATTAAAAACTTTGAAATATATGCACTTCAATCAAACAATTTTCCTCCCAGAAATTTATCCTAAAATAAAATTGGACAAAGTCTAAATACATGTATTCATCATAGGGTCACTTCTAATCATGAAAACTTGAAAACAATCCACTTGACTAACCAATGAGAGCTGTTGAATAAATTGCATGATAGGCCCACACTGGAATATATGTGGCTATTTTAGTATGAGCATAAAATACTTTTTTATGTTAGAAAAAATTATGTATATTTCTATTTCAAAAAGTGAAATACAATGATTTCAGAAAACTAGCCTCATATTCATAGAGTTGTTTCTCATTTTACTCACTCCCCATGCTTTTGCCCTCAGAGTAGGTCCTTCCTAGGCAGTTTCCTGGAGTTCATTTTGCATAGAGTTCACAAATCTTCCCTGGGGCTCCCAGCCCAGCTGGAAGTAAACGTTCTGTTTTCTCAACTGCTTTCTTCTGTTGTTTTTTAATGTCTGCCTGGTACTAAGATGATATGTGCCTATGATTTACATCCCTTCCTGGATATGGAGATTTCTGAGGGCTAGATCCACATCTGATTCACCTCTGATTCCCAGGCATGGGTGATGGTATGGGAGTGAATGAAGTGATGCTTGGTAAATGCTCTAGCGTGAGAAAGGTGTTTAGGGATGTACTGCAGCCAATTTTTATACCAAACACGTTAGCTCCACTCTGATGTCCTAGGTGATGTTGCCTTTTACTCACTCTCTGTCCTCATCAAGGTTGGCACCACTTTTTGCTCACTCAGAACAGAAAACCTTTGAGTACCAGGTCTTATGCTGGAGGAAATTGTCACCATGATGCTCTCTAGTCCAATGAGCCAGGGTGAGAGACTTAGAGGTGTTTGTGGTAAGTGGGAGAAACCCCTTTCTGTCTGCCTCTGTGAAATTCTTAAGTCTAGGTTGAAGAGTCCACTCTCATCCACACTCCTGCTTCCAAAGTCCCACCAAACACGAGAGAAAGCCACAGATAAAATTCAGAGAAGCAAGCGTGGTATCTCAGGATTGGAAAGGGTTTGTGCCTTGATCCCCAGCTGCAAGGGAAGGCAGAGGTGCAAGGCACTCCCTATAGGTTGGAGGCAGTATTCTTGGGAAGTGGTAATTTATCTCTCTAGATATCATGATTGATTCTTACTGAAGATAGTTTTAACATCCATTTCTACATTATTTACTGTTGTTCTCACTTTTTCCCTTATGATTACAAAAGCAATATAAATTTTGACTGTAGAAACTTAAGAAAACACAGATAAGTAAAAAAAGAGAAAAATTTTAAAAGTCTAACTACCTTTTATTATTTTCATGAGGCTACCATGACACTGATAATGAAGAAATTGATGCTAAAATAAAATTAAAGTGAGCCATCCCTTATTAAATTAGGCAGAAAAATCATTAATCAAGTATTAAATCATATTCAGCTGTGTGTGTTTTGGGGGCACATATATGAAGGATATTACATGACTGATATGGTTTGGATCTGTGTCCCTGCCCCATTTCACGTTGAAATATAATCCTCAGTATTGGAGGTGGGACATGGTGGGAGGTGTTTGGATCGTGGGAGTGGATTTCTCATGAATGGCTTAGCACCATCCCCTTGGTGATGAGTGAGTTCACATGAGACCAGGTTGTTTAAAAGTTTTTGGCACCTCCCACTCTCTCTTTTGCTCCTGCTCTGACCACATGAGATACCTGCTCCTGCTTCACCTCCCACAATGAGGAAAATATCCCTGAGGCCTCCTCAGAAGCCAAGCAGATGCCAGCACCATGCTTCCTGTACAGCCTGCAGAACCATGAGCCAATTAATTCTCTTTTCTTTATAAACTACCCGGCCTCAGGTATTTCTTTATAGCAATGCAAGAACAACCTAATACAATGACTAATGGGAACTTCCTTAGAAATAAAAAATAAAGGCTGGGCTCAGTGGCTCACGCCTGTATTCCCAGCACTTTGGGAAACTGAGGCGGGCAGATCACAAGGTCAGGAGATCGAGACCCATCCTGGCTAACATGGTGAAACCTCTTCTCTACTAAAAATACAAAAGAAATTAGCTGGGCATGGTGGCGGGCGCCTGTAGTCCCAGCTACTCAGGAGGCTGAGGCAGGAGAATGGCGTGAACCTGGGAGGCAGAGCTTGTAGTGAGCCGAGGTTGCACCACTGCACTCCAGCCTGGGTGACAGACAGAGCAAGACTCTGTCTCAAGAAAAAAAAAAATAATAAATAAATAAATAAATAAAATTGTAACTCATGATATTATCAGATTAACGGGAAAAAACCATAAAATTTTAAGAAAAGCATTGAACAAAACAATTTTCATATGCAATATTTAGAAAAACTCTCAGAAAACTAGGAGGAGAATGTACTTTCCTCAATCTGAAAAGGGACATCAATAAAATATCTTAGGTAATGCCATACTTAATAATTGAATATTGAATGTTCTCCCCTTACTAGCAAAACAAGGACAAGCTGGACCACTTCTATTTAACATTTTACTGGGGACCATAATCATCTAAGAAGGCAAAAAGAAAAAATATTAATAAAAAGCATGCTGATGAAAAGGAATGAGTTAAGTAAAATCTATTTGTAAATGATGTGATTATTTCCCTGCATAGTATTTATAAAATCTACAAATAATCATAGGAAATACAAAGTGAATATAGAATTCCATGTTAATATGCAAAATATACAAAAATAAATTGTATATACTTGCTACAAACTATTAGAAACTGAAATTAATTAATTCTATTTACACTGGTGTTAATGAGCACAGAAAAGTTAGGAATGAACTTAACCAAAGACTTCCAATAATGTTAAAGTAAAAATAAAATCATAGTATTGCTGAAAGAGCTTAATAAAGAATTAAAGAAATGAAGTGGTGTGCCATATTTATAGATCGAAAAATCAAGGTGCTAATTTTCCACAAGTTGATTTCTTAAAATTTTATTTTACTTTAGATTCAGGGGGTACATGTGCATATTTGTTACATGAGTATAAGGAAAAGAGGCAATTTTAAAAATATTTTTAATCCCATTACCCAGAGACAACATTCTATTTCATGTTTTCTGTACGTTTATATATACAGAAGTATTTACATTTTATGTGACCAAAATATTCCCATAATGTATATACAGTCTTTAGTTGCTTTTTACTCATGTAAAATATATTATGAATATTTTTTCATATTAAGTATTTATCAACACATTGTTTTTAATGGCTGGTTGGTGTTTTTCTGCAGCCAAGAGGAACCCCCAAAGTTCTGTATGTTCCAGATAAATACCCTGTCCTCTGCTTTAGTCAGCACTGGCGGGGTGAGGAGTGTGCCTCAGGAGACCTGTATGCTCCTCATAAAACTCTCACCCCTTCCTCCTTCTCTGTCTCATCAAATGCTCACAACCTCACTACAACTCTCTGCCAGGAGATGCTCGGAAATAATTTTGTCCTTTATACTTTTCACATTAGCCACCAGAAGTAGCTCAGGACACCTTGAGTTTCTCTAATCCCCAAAGGACTCCATGGGCAGTGAGGTAAATCACCCTGCCAACCACAGAGGCATTGCCTAATGACCTTCCCTGATTTATTTTCTTCCTACTCCTACCATCATCAGAATATGTATGTGTGTGTGTGCACATATACATGCATGTATGCATTTATGTGTGCCTGTCTTTAATTACTAGGATACAAGTTATATGAGGTATATTGGATTTTTGAAGGCAGGAATTTTTGTCTTTTCTTGTTGAGTTATAATCTCCAGTGCCTAAAATAGTGAACAGCACATGGTAAGCACACACTAAATATTTATTGAATTGATGGATAATTTCATGATAATAAAAAAATACTGCCATAGACATCCTCATACCAAATCATTGTACTCATTCAGAATGATTTACTTTTGGTAAACTTTTAGATGTGGAATTTGCTGGATTAAAAATAAAAAATAGGCACCCCTTTTCCTTTTTTAAAAAAAGATATTTAGGCCATGAATGAGCAAACTGCAACATGTAGCATAACAGAGGCCTATTTCTTCATAATCTCAGTGATACTATTTAATAAATATTAGCACTTGAAAACATCATCACCCATTCTGGGAAAGACAAAACTCAAGAGAGAGTAAAATGAGCAGTTGATGCTAGGGATTTAGAGAGAGGGTATAGGGATGAGTAGGTGGAGCAAATGGATTTTTAAGAAAGTAATGAAATTCTGCATCATACTGTAATGGTGAACGCAAGACATTAAGCATTTATCAAAACCTGTAGAACTTTCAAGCACAAAGAGTGAACCTTAATGAATGCAATTTTAAAAAATCATTTAAGGAGCTGGGATCCCAGGAGGTAATGCAGACTATGACAAAGAATCTAACTGTATTGCAAATGCCTGAAACAACCACATTGAAGAGAGTGTGAGGGGAGGTGCTGACATAACTTTGGAAATAAATGGAGTCTGGAAGACAAAAGGGAGAAGGAACTGTACATAAAGACTGTACTCTAGTTGATGAAGTTGTTTCCCACAGAAATACAGGTTAACAATTCTGATACTGCTATACATGCATACTAGAGTTGAAGAATTAAGTAAATGGATATAAGTTGGTGAAAGTCATGTTTCTCACTGTTGGAGTGGGAGTTTACAGATAAGCCAGGGCAGGAAGCTAGATGATCCATGTGGCAATGAATCAGAGCTGGGGACATCAGTATGAACTCAACATTTAGCTTAGTATGGATACAGATGGTTACATAGAGAAATATTTATAGATATGTGTATTTACACAGGTTAGTGTATTCACAGATCATAAGAAAATATGCCAGCCTAGAGGGCCTAGAAGCATTCCTATAGCAACAAAAACACCTAATGCCCAGATCTTGGTTACTAATACCATTCTCCAATAAAAGGAACCAGAGCTACTTGGAGAAATAGCTGTTTCAATGACTGGGGCAGTAAAAGCACAAGATGAGCCTGGAGCATTTTATAGTGCCAGATTGCAAGGATGTGCTAAAACAAATGATGAGTGTATATCAAAGAAGCTCAGAAGCCAACTGAAAGAGCTTCCAATGGCCAAAGCTGAAATAATTGGAAAAAGATAAATAAACAAAGAATTGAGTTATAACTCAAGGTATAAATCATATATCTCTGAGTGTATACTGATACAAATAAGTGACTGAATAGCTTAATGAATGGGGGAGAAGAGAATAATCTCTCATGCAACCTAATTTCAAACAATTTACCTAGATGCTCTGCCCTCAAAGAGGGAGAGCATAACTCCCCACTCTTTTGGTGTGGGTTGGAGATACCTGACAAAGACTACCTTAGCCAGGTTATCAAGGACAATACCAAAAGTCATAAGTCATGCTGTTAGTATGTACCCTTGATATAATGTGATGAAAATTCCAGTTACCTCTCTGGTCTTACTCCTACAGGCCCATAACCTGAGTCAATCCATTAAAAAAAATCAGATAAATCCTAATGGAGGGACATTCTACAAAATACCTGACCAGTGCTCCTCAAAACTCTCAAGGTAATTAAAAACAAGGAAAGTACATAACTATCATAGTCAAGAGGAATATAAGGAGACATGATGACTATATGTAAATGCTACCTGGATGGGATTCTAGGCTCAAAACAAAGGACATTAGGTAAAACCTGAGGATATTTGAATAAAACATAGACTTTAGTTAATAATTTTCTATCAATATTGGTTCATTAGCTGAAACAAATATATCACATTAAGATAAGATGCTACTAATAGGTAAGACTGGGAACTCCAAACTATCTTATAAAATTTTCTGTCAATCTAAAACTGTTCTAAAACGTAAAGTCTGTATTTTAAAACATTGCCAATTAGACATAAGTGAAAACTAACATCTTGTTTTTTCTTTATTTGCCTTTCTTTGTTTACTAGTGTGATGAAGACTTTTTATGTGTGCATGCATTGGCTGCTTATATTTCTTCTTTGAGTTGCCAATTTTCATGTGTCCCTAAGGTTTTATGGTTATTTATTACATGGCATCGTAGTAGTTGTATCTCTGATACAATCTCATAGAATTATCATACCATACTATGAAGTATTATTTACCTGTTTTCCATAACTATATAAATATCCATTTTACAGGTGAAGATATGGAGGCTGAGAGGGACTGAATAATTTACCCAGTTCATAGAGTAACACCTAGGCTTTGAGCTCACATCGATCTGACTCCAGAATCCCCTAGACACCATGCAATACTGTGAAGTACCAAGTGATGATGTTGGCAGAGGAAGGGGAGGGAATCTTGGCAGATAGCTTGGGGTCCAGTGACAACCTTTGAATCTGAGCTTTAGAATAACGACAACAACACCCCAGAGAGGGGTACCACATAGTCAAACTATATAGGAAGTCTCTGAGTGGCTGATGTGAGAAATGGCTCGTGAGGGCACCAAATTTCCTGCAGGTCTCTCCAGACTCTGCCGAGAACAACAAAATGGGTTCTCTGGAGTTGTGCCTGGAAGAAATGTAATTGTCAGGGGCTAGAAGGCAGCAGAATCCCATGCCATATATCATCATAATTTAATGTTGAGCCTCTTAAAACTGAAGCCAGGAAGGAGAACCTTCCTTCCCCAGAGTGCGCTAACAGCATCCAGGCTGCAGGGCCCTCCACTCGCCAGTACTTGCCTTTGCAGGGCTTGACCTCTAGGACCTGGGATGTAAAGAGCCAAAGATGTGGAGGTTCATAGCCACTAGTACTGATAGATCTCCGATGAGTGGAGGAACACCAGGATTCTCCGTCTCGCCCTGAATTGGATAAAACGACAGGGACGCATGTAGACTGGTTTTAAGGAGCAAAAAGTTTAACAGGCAAGAAAGAAGGAAGGAAGAAGAAAACAGCTCCCCCAGCGGGAGGGGGGAACTCCAACAAAGGGAAAACCCCGTGTGTGGCACAAAAGTGGCTGCTGATAGGAGGAGGTTGGAGGAGGTGGTGTCTTATTTGCATAGGGCTCAGGGGATTGGTTTGACCAGGCATGTCACTCATGTAGCCCACGAAAAAACTGGCCTTCCCACCCTAGCCTTTTAATATGCACATCCAGGACGCCATGATGTTCTACACACATGGGGATATGTGCGGGCAGCCATGTTGCCAGGCACATGTGAGGGCAAGGGCAGGAAGAAGGCAGTGGGAATCGCCATATTTGGGTGGACCCAGTTTCTAATTGCCTGTATTTGCATATCAAAGGTGGCCCCCGCTTCTCCCCCACCAAGAGCTGGGACTTTCCTGCTAGACAAGAAACTTTTCTGAGGCTGCTTTAAAACAAACGAAAACTTCCTAAGGACCCCTTTTCCTATCTGGCTAAAATAATTTCTTAATAACTCCTATAACAGTACCTGCCAGCTTAATGCTTGACCTCAAAGAATTGGGGTGATATCCAAAGAGTCTGGGCTCAAGGAACTAAACTTGACCTCTGACTTGGCTGCTTGGTCTTGTGCAACCTTGGGCAAGTCAACTCACCTTTCTGGTCCTTGGTTTGTTCATAACAAAATGAGGACCATAGTCTTGCTCTACTGACCTCACAGAATGTTCCAGTGGATAAATAATAGTACTGATGGCTAAGAACAACTTCATGCTCTCTCTAAACCAGCACCTTGCATGCATCATCTTGTTAAATATTCACAGAAATCTTTTTAGGCATGTGTTCGTCTGATCCTCATTTTGTGGACAGGAAAACTTGTCCAGAGAGATGATGTCGCTTGTCTGAGGTCACCTGGCTTGCAAAGATTAAATTTAAACTTAGAGCTCATCCCAGTCGCCAGAGACTTACGTTACTAATCAAATTCCAACATGATGCTAGACAGAAAAAATGCTGCAAGGAACAGACTTCTGGGAAGAAATTACGGGCTGGCTGGGGAAGCTGGACATGTGGGGTGTGGCCAATAGCTGGGACTTGGTATTGATTGCAGGGTGGGTGTGCATGCGGGGGGAGTTTAGAGGAACAAGGTGGATGAGGACAAGGGGTGGAGAGAGAAACAAGCATGACTGAAGAAGACTGGCAGAGAGGAGAAGGGAGAGGCGTGGCAACTTCCAGAAGAAATGGAAATCCAGGGAAGGCAGAGACACCAGAAGGGGATCTTCAGGGAGCTTTGCTCATGGATATGCTTTGTAATCGCCATCCTCTGGGCCCCATTAAACCATCAGTAAAATCCAGAGTTTTTTGAAGTTTGCTTTGGGGATTCAACAGCTTGAGACTGATCATGGGGTGGGCAGAGCCCAAAAAGCAGCTCAACGCTAAGGTCCACTCCCACTCTCCTTCCCCAGGCTCCTCAGCATGTGCCTGCCTTGGGGCCCAGAGCTGTCCCAGAGAGCTCCAAGGCTGCAGCTTCCATGTGCCTCACTTTGGGGCCACAGAGGAAACAGCTTTTTACAGGAGGTAACCATGCAAGGTGTAGGAGTCTAGATCCTGGCAGAAATAACTTCTCGAATATATGTTAGTGCTTTAAATTGAGGCAGAATCATCCTTTTCTCTCCTTCCCCTCCTTTCTACCTCATTTTCTCTTTCTCTTTTTCTCATTTCTCCCCTTTCTCTCTCTCTCCTTCCATCTTCCCTTGTTGCTCATCCAGCCCTCCCTCTATGTTCCAGGGCTGCAATTTCAACCTCTATGTGCAAGTTACTGTGCTCTGCCCAGGATGCAGGGACGAGCGGCATCAATGTCCTGTCTTCTCTCACACATTTTTTATCTACCCTAGCTGGGCAACAGGGTTAGGAGCTGGAGATTTTACATATATCTCTCACAGCCCCTGGTCCCTGGTCCCCAAGTACCCAAATCCAGTGGGGAGACAGGCATGTGAGCCAGTCCCCAAAATACTCACTCCTCCAGATTCAACTCCCCAGGGCAACCAGATCCTTACGAAGTTTCTTTTGTTTTCTCATTTAGTAAAATGCAGTTTTCACCTTTCACTGCCAGACTTAGTTTGTACACATCTTTTCCATGTTGCTACACAACCTCCATCCTCATTACTTTAATGGCCACATCATATGACACTAAGTAGCCTAATTTACATAACTGGCCTCCTATTGTTGGACATTAGGTAGTTTCTAGTCTTTTTTTCATCTTTATAGGTTTAAAAGTATTAACTTTTTAGAGGCTGCCCTGTCTGGAGGATCATGCGTCCAATTTTAAATGAGAGAATGGAGGCATGAGTAGAAGGTTTGTGTCTTCCTGCCCTTTTCCCGACCCTAGTGCCACCGTGACTATATAGCATGACTTGGTGAATGCTGCTGGAGAGAACCTGCTGGCGCCTATTCTAGGACCCATCACATTGCCTTAGAACTCTCCATGAAAGTGTCGTCTCCATCATCTGTGACCTTTTTTCTTCTTTTCTTTTATTAGAGACAGGGTCTCGCTATGTTGCCCAGGCTGATCTCTAACTCCTGGGCTCAAGAGATCCTCCCGCCTCAACCTCCGGTGTAGCTGGCAGTACAGGTGCACATCACCATGCCTGGCAAAACGGTGTCTTTTCAATGGCCTTTTCATCTCTATGTCCCCAGTGCCTGACACAGGGAAGCCCCCTCAGAAATGAAGGGAAGGAAACAAAGAAAGGAAGAATAAAGCCAGAGAATGGTTGCCTTTCTCATTCTGGCCACCCCTCATTAATAGGGCCTGGGACAGCTGAAGGGCATTAGTGACTGAACATGTTGACATTGTGTAATTTATTACCCTGAACTGTACAAATTATGCCTTCCCCCCAGGACTTGCCCACAATGAAAGCAGAGTTTATCCCGGGGCCCCGAATAAATACTCAGAGAAACAGAAACCTCATGAATTTTTTAAAGAGCTTATTGGAATCAGGGAAAAACCTGGCGTTCTGAGTCAGAAGTATCCACTAGATCAGCATTCGTTTCTCTTTACCCTCTTTAATCTTTTTTAATCCCCTTGCTTTCCAGTATTAATCTGTGCTTCCCCCTCCCGCCCCGAATTCCCCCCCAATTTTGGATCATCAGGAGAAAAATATCCCACCCACAAGACTCCCACCTCCATCTCCCATCATACTGGCAGGACTGGGGAACGTTGCCCAGCCCCTGACAAAGGACAGGTCTTGGAACTCCAGAGGTGCCAAGACCCTGTCCCCTACCTGCACCTGTTTGGGGGTGAGATTAGAGGTGTTGGGATCGTAATGCTGAGGCTCTCGTGTCCTCTTGGAAAAAAAAGCTTCCTGGTTATGAGTGACACCTGAGCTTATCAACTTCCAAATGTCAGCCTTGCCAAAAGTTAAGCGATTTACAAGGTCTTGCTGAGAAATTCCGTGTACTAGAAGCTAATAGAAGGTCAGCATTTTCCATTTCGATTTTTTTTTTCCTTCCCACTGCCTAGGGTCTCAGTAATGTTCCCTTTCTCTGACATTTTGACACAGCTCCTATAAATTCTAGCAAGGTAGCTAAACACTTTTATGCTCCCCACAAGCCTGGGAAATACGGGTTGTTGTTTTTTCCATTTAATAAACGAGGAAACTGAAGCTTAAACAGAGAGGGGTCTTTTGCCCAAAGTCATACACAGCAGCTGATCGAAGTGGCTTCAGGACTCATGTCTGTCTGAATCCAGAGCTCATGCGTCAGTGCGCTATGATTTCTTCATTTCTTCTTCTGCTTGGCAAGCCAAGAATGACCTCTCCCCTGCCGCAGGTTACCCCTTGCAGTGACTTTTAGAATTGATGTAAACAGCCCGAGTTCTACCTTCTTCTACAGGATGCTCACACAGCCTGTGAGCAAACCACGGTCTAAATTTGGCCCACTGCCAGTTTATGTAAATAAAGTTTTATTGGAACACAGTCATGCTCATTCATTTGCGTATTTTCTGTGCCTGCTTTCATGGTACAACGGCACGGTTGAGTAGCACAACAGATACCACATGGACCACAAAACCTGCAATACTTACACTCTGGCTCTTAAAGACAAATTTTCTGACCCCTGGAATCTAGGATAATCATTGCCCATTATCCCAGAATCAAAGGTAATGGATGATAACAACAACAGTAGTAAGAATATATCACATTTCTTGAGGGATATGTGATCTGTAAGAATAGGTTACATTTCTTGAGTGCTAGTTGCTTATCTTACGGAATCCTCAACAATAGTGTCTGGCGGTGCTCAGAGAGGTGAGCTATTTCCCCACAGTCACAGAGCTAGAAAGAAGGGAATCTGGGACTTAAACCTGGAGCTCACTAACAAATAAATTCCAAATTGCTCTATACTACTAAGGGCATAATGTTCACATACATTTTCTACCCAGTATCTGGCATTTGTGCTACCTGTTGTGCTGGGAAGTGATACAAAATGAGTAAAGAAACATCTCTGTTTGTGGGAAACCGTGGGCTTGTGGGAAAGTCAGGCCTCCATGTAGACCAGCATTGAGATGGCTGTCACAGACAACAAAGAGCCCAGAGAAGGGGACTGGGAAAGAGGGCTCCAAGGTGGCCCATCACACTTTAACGCTGAACAGAAATGTCATAATTGAGATGGAACAGAGAAGTGCATCCCAGGCCACAGGAACAAGTTAAGCAAAAGCTTGGAGCAAAGCAATTTTCATATGGCTGAGTTTAGAGTGAACGGAGGGGTAGGAGAGGATGAAGTGTTGACATAAGTAACAATAGTGGTTTGTTTGGAGTCAGGTGAAAACAGTCTCGGATGTGAGGCTGAGAACTTTGAAATGTATTTCCTTCCCTTATCTACAAATGACCTCGGGTTTCTCAAGGCATCCCATTTATTTCTGGTAAGCAGTAGGTGCTCAATAAATGCCTTTAAGAACAGAATGGCATCCCCCAGTAGGAGGGAGTGAGTCCCCTTTTGGCTTCTTCTACAGGATGCTCACATAGCAGCAGCAGCAGATACTGAGACCTGTCCAGGTGACGACGACCCATCTGCCTGGGACCACTTCTAGACCTTCTGTAGAGTTACAAATTTGGGGTCAGCTCAATGGGTCTCTGGAGAGGGGCTTTCCAGAAGAGGCTTCTATTTTTCTGTCTATACCCAGATGGCAGAGTAGTGGTCTTGTGCCCTTAAGGAACTACACTTCTGTTCTTTCTTTTTTTGAGATGGGGTCTCACTCCAACCCAGGTTGGAGTGCAGTGGAGTGATCTTGGCTCACTACAACCTCTGCCTCCCAGGCTTAAGTGATCCTCCCACCTCAGCCTCCTGAGAAACTGGGACCACAGGCATGTGCCACCATGCCTGACTAGTTTTTTGTATTTTTTGGTAGAGACAGGGTTTCATCATATTCCCCAGGCTGGTCTCAAACTCCTGTGCTCAGGCAATCCACCTGCCTTGGCCTCCCAAAGTGCTGGGATGACAGGCATGAGCCACTGTGCTCAGCTGACACTTGTATTCTTGATCATTCACTTGAATGGAGCAAAAGAGAGCAGGAAAATCCAGCCTTTGGGGCCATTTAAATCCCAGCTCTGCAGATTTTGGATTGTGTGACTTTGGACAAGTCCCCTAATTTCACAGAGCCTCAGTTTTCTCATCTATAAAATGGGGATGATGATTCCTGTCTCATGACAAAGCCAACTTTATTTATTTATTTAATAGTCCTGTGGATCATCTGGGGATGGCTCTGCAGGTTAGGAAAGACCCTGCTCCCTTTGTCTTTCATTCTGGAGCCAGTGGCCTCGCAGGACATGCCCTTCTAAAGGAAGGGAACAGAAATCTCAAGAGAGCACATGAAAACACAGGCAAAACTGTGTAAGGCTTAAGCTCAGAAGTGGCCCAAAGTTACTTCAGCATTTCTAAACATTTACTATTGGCTAACACAAGTTGTATGGTCCAGCCCAGTATCAATGGGATAGGAATGTACACTCCACCCACAGTGAAATGTACTGAGAGTGGAGAAGGAAAAAAATTGTGAGCAAATTGTACCCCTACCACAATTGCCAAAACTCACAGCATGACTGTGGGCCATATGATCCCATTTCTACCCAACATTGCCTTCTGTGTTTCTCAAGGTTTATCATGTCATCCAAACCCCACCTTATACGTGGATAAACTGAAATTTGAGCACCTTCCCATGGTTTGTCTCCAACCACAGAGGGTTGCCAAAACTAGGTTGGCTATTTACTCTGGACAACCATGTCTGTTATTAACCATACTCATAGTAGTGGGGATGCTGTATCTTTCCTTTCAGTTCAGTTCTAACTGGTAGCCTTCAGCATGAATTCCCAGAGGGAGACTAATTTCCTGGTGGAATGTGAAGACAGCCACTGTAGTCTCCCACTGTGGCTCCAACATGAGGCAAAATAACCAAACAGCCCCTATCTTGGATAGAGACCACCAAAATTCCAGTTAGAGGTGGTCAACCCTGCCCATTTTATTTCCTCTGGCAGAAATGTTTTATTGTCCCACTGCCAAAACTAGGTTGGCTATTTATTCTGAACAACCATGTCTGTCATTAACCATACTCCTAAAAAGAGCTTCCAAAATTATCTCAATACCAGGGACAACTCATTTAGAACACTAGCAGCAACACCACCACTGACGAAATCAGTAAGTGGGCCATGTGGTGTCCACCCTCACCCAAGAGAGTCTGTTGACAAGTTGATGAGTATTTTTGGACATAGACAACTTGGGCTTGGCCCAGATTCACTCATCTCTTCAGTAGAGCTTTCCAGAGAGTTCAAATTATTTCCTAATTTGTTCCAGATCCACCATCTTTTGTGGCTTCATTTGGGCATTGAGGTCATCCAGAGATAATTGAGTTGGGCAATGGAGAAAGCAATGAGAGGAAAGAAATTCTTCATTTATTCATTCACTCACTCATACCCTCACTCACTAGTTGCTGAGTGTTTCCAGTGTCCTAGATCCAAAGTTGAAAAAAAAGCAGAAGTGCCACCGGGCTGGCCATTTAGCACAGCAAATCCTTCTTAAATGCATTGTTTCAAAATAAATAGTTGGCTTCTCATCAGACATTGCACTGCAGATGATTGGTTCCAGCTAATCACAGCAATACTATTCCCCTTGCCAATGATTGGTTTAAGGGTTAGCATGTGACCCAGGTCTGTCCAATTAGAGGTGAGAGAAAATTTGTTAATGGTGTTTCGGAAACTTTCTATTACTAAGAAGGGGGCATCAGAAGGGAGGGATACTCTTTACTGCTTGTAGCTATGTATTAATAAATGTGACACCTGCAATTCAGACAGCCATCTTACTATATGCCAGAAAAGGAAGCTAACTCTGAAGATGGCAGTGTTGAAAGATGAGGGAGCTACATCTTCCTTGACATCCTTGCCCTGCTAAATCTATACCCCAAAGGGGACTCTGCCTGGCGGACCTCCTGTTATGTGAGATGATAGATTCTGTCAATGTTTTGGCCAGTGTGTGTTGGGGTTTTTACCTGCATCCCAAAGCATCCTAATGGGTACAGCGCAATTACTGTAGAACCCTGCTTTATCTTTGAAGGAGCAGATGGACAGAGCAGTCGATTAATTTGTTTACAATCACACAGCTGGGAAATGTCTGATGAGGCTGTGAGCCCAGGACTGTCTGCCTTCAGTCCACCTCCCTCCCCATAGGTGACTTACAGCTAGCCTCTAAGAATGAACAGCCAGAAAATAACAGCTGCTAAGTGCTATCTAGTTTTTGGGCAGTGCTGGGTACTGAGTGGTCGGGAGCTGATGCATAAAGAAAGACGGTGAAGATCTTGATGGAGGCCGGGCGCGGTGGCTCACGCCTGTAATCCCAGCACTTTGGAAGGCCGAGGCGGGCGGATCACAAGGTCAGCAGATCGAGACCATGGTGAAACCCCGTCTCTACTAAAAATAGAAAAAAAAAAATTAGCCGGGCGCAGTGGCGGGCGCCTGTAGTCCCAGCTACTCGGGAGGCTGAGGCCGGAGAATGGCGTGAACCCGGGAGGCGGAGCTTGCAGTGATCCGAGATTGCGCCACTGCACTCCAGCCTGGGTGACAGAACGAGACTCCGTCTCAAAAAAAAAAAAATAATAATAATAATAAAGATCTTGATGGAACACAACATGGCAGGTGGGATTGAGGGATCATGCATGGGGGCTCTGGGCTAAAGTTCCTGCCCCATCTGCCTACATTCTTCATAACCCACAGCTGCTTTACCTGGGGTAATTCTGTACAGTGGAGGACACTGCTGGTTTGGATTCAGGTAGAGCTGGTCCAAATCCTGTCTTGGTTACTTCCTAGGTGTACAGGGTTGGGCATGTCCTGTCACTCTTCTAGGCTTTGGTCACCTCATGCTGGGTCACTGTGAGGAGTGGACATGAAGCACGACATTGCTGGACACCTAGAAGGTGCTGAATGAAGGATGCCTGTGGGCACGATCATGACAGTTACGACTATCCAGAACCCTGAGAGTCATATAGCAGGAGTGCTAATCTTAGTCCCTGCTCTGCTATGATGGGTTGTATGACCTCAAGCAATTCCTGCCTTCTCTGGGCCATTCACTTATGCCCCTGATACTCTGAAATTGAGGGATTGGGCTTGATAGCCGTTTTCAAACTCTGTTCCATGGAGATCTAGAGATTCTTTGGCTGTATAATGAGGATAGGGGCAAGGAGGAGAGACTGAAACCATCCCCTCCACACCCAACCTCATCTTCAACCGTAGCAGCTCTATGCTGTTTCTTTCATGAGACTAGGACTTTCTGTGAGATGTTATTTGGAGAGAGATTCTGCTGATTTTATATATGTAAAATATTTATATATTTTATTTATTATATATCTATTTTATTTATTATTTTATTTATATATTTATTTTATTTAAATATATAAATTCTATTTATTATATAATTTAATATATTATATATTAAATTATATATTTATATATACATACTGTATATGTATGTATGTATATGTATATATTAAAAACCACTTGAAAACCCTCTAGATAGATCTCTACATTCCTTCCAGTTATTTAGTAGTTAATAGCATAAGCTTTGGTGCTCATTGTATACAGATTTGAATGATGACTCTGCTGTTTATTATGTGTTAACTTGGGCAAGCCGATGACTTCCTGGATCACAGTCTCCACATCTACCAGCCATTCAGGAGAATGTCCTTTGCCCTCATCTCCACCAGCAGGAGGTGTTATAACTCTTTTTAATTTTTGCCAGTTCAATGGGTATAGAATAATATTTCATTGTTACTTTAATTTGCATTTGCCTAATTTCCAGAGAATTGAAGTATCTTTTCCTCTGATTCTTGGCCATTTGCATTTCTTCCATAAATTCCTATTCTTTGCCAGTTTCTGTGGGGCCATTTGTCATTTTGCTGGTCAGTTTATGAGAACTCTTTGACATCATATTGACATTATCCTAATATAGTATGGATTTTATCTTTCACCTGCATTACAGATTTTTAAAGATCCATCTTTTGTTCCTTCTGAAATGTTGCTATAATGGTATTACTGCACGCTCACGTGAGGATTAAATAGCCTAATGTATATAAGCACATAGCAAAAATCCTGGTAATTTCAATACAGCATTTCTATTATTTACAGGCTTTGAGTGTGGGTACATGGTTCTGGAGTTATCTGAATGTGTATTGCTGATGGAGTTCGTTAAAATGATAGTGCCAGGCAAGGAAGTACTTGTGATCTACAATGTAAACACCTAGGAGAAGTGAAAAAAGAATGTTACTGTCTCGTGTCTGCTCATTTGGGAGAGTGAGCAGAAGAGCTTGTCAGCAGAGGTGAGTCTAATGTGCATATGACTGATGAACTGTGGAATTGACAGGGCTCCATTATTTACTCTGTGATAGGAAAAAGTATACTCATGCTTGAGAGTTCATGAGCAATGGAGATACCAAATAAATCAGAACAGTAACTGAGGGGTGACACCCATGAGTCAGCTCCACCAGCAAGTCCTGCCCAGAACATCTCTTTTGCCAGAATCAGACTCCACCAAACATAGGTCAGTGTTAAGGGCTCCTCTTCTGTGCAGTCAGCATGAACAGGTCCAAACTTGTATCAATTATTTACGGCTACCAAATGCTGCATAACAAACAATCTAGTGACATTAAACAATAAACACTTATTGGTCATTGATCATTAGTGACTACTGGGTGGTCAGCAAAGCAGCTCTGCTGACCTTGGCTGGGTGCACTCACATGTCTGGGGTCAGCCAGCTGTCAACCTGTCCTTCCATGCAAGATGTTGTCAGTGGCTTATGCATCAGAATTACCTATGGAGAAGAATATTAAAATATAGATTCCAGGGCCTCATTCCTAAAGAGTCCATTTTAAAAGTTCTGAGGGGAAGCTCAGGAAATGTGTTTTAACTAATTGTAGATCCATGCTATTTCTATTTTAGACAGGGACTTCTTGGCTGGTGCTAATTTTGGGTGACAGTGGTGGATAAAGAAACATCGTCAATGATGATGACTGGACTCTCCTCCACATGTATCTCATCCTCCAACAGGCAGCCTGGGTGTGGTCTTATGGGAGAGGTATAGGCACAACCACTTTTTAAGCCTCATCTTGGGTCTTGCTTGCTAAAATCTCATTGACCAAAGCAAGTCACTTGGTGGAGTCAACTTGTGAGAGGAGGAGCATTACAGTCACACAGGCAAGGACATAGGCACAGGGACAGAGGAAGAATTGGGGCCACCACTGCAATCTACCACAATGATTCAGCATGGGGGTTAAGATTACAGGATATAGAAACAGTTGGACCTGGACTTTGGTGCTCTTGCTGCTGGAATTTTCATACTTCCCCCCATTTCTCCCCTAGGTGCCTACACCAAAGCCTTTTCCCAAAAGGCTTTGCTCTCAGCTAGCTGCCACAGTCAAAGATTTTCTTCAATGTCGCCTCCCAACTGCCAATATCCTCTCTCTCTTTCAAGGATATTTGCATTAAAAGAGTCTTACTGCTTTTTCTGATTACAAGGGAATACGTGCTTTTTGCACAATGTTCAAGCAATACAGATAATCATGACCTAGCTCCGTCACCCCTCTCTGAGTAGGAACTTTCCACTGTCAGTATGTTCTTTTTCATACAGACTTTTTCCTTACCTATTTGAGATCTCTTTGTCAAATACGGGGTCAAGCTTTAGACAACTTGCTTTATTCACTTAATAACAACAACAACAGCAACACTGTGTGAGTGTCTTTCCATGCAGGATATTGTCAGTGGCTTTTACATCAGAATTACCTACAGAGGAGAACATTAAAATACAGATTCCAGGGCCTCATTCCTAAAGAGTCTGTTTTGAAAGGTCTGAGGGGAAGCTCAGGAAACTGTGTTTTAACGAATTGGAGCTCCACACTATTTGTATTTTAACGGGGTCTCCTTGCCTGGTGCTAATTTTTGGTGACAGTGATGGAAAAAGAAACACCCAATGAAGGGAGTGATTAGTGGAGGGGCTCCAAGCCCTGTGCTAGCCACTAGGGGAGACACTTGTGATTGAATCACATCACCTCAGGAGGCCCTTTCTTCCCCCCCCCCCCCCCCCAGAGAAAGGAGCCCGTATTGACTTGCACCTTCAGTTTCTTTGGAACCTGTCCGGGTATGGCCTCGTAAGTAACCAAATAACTACTAGCTAGGTTCAGGAACTTCCCAGCAAGTGACTTCACCTCTCTGGGCCTCAGCCAGTTCATCATAACATGGGAATCATCATATCCACCTGGCTCAGCTGTTGAGAGAAGCAATGAGTTCACACCTAGAAAACGCCCGCCCATTTGGGCTCATAATAGGTCTTCCATAAACAGCAGCTTCCCTTCCCCCATGCGATGTGGCGAGCAGGGACTTACTGGTCAGTCTGGGAAAAGCCAGGGAGCCCCCGTGCACAGCAGCAGCCATTCCATGTGCCTTGATGAGTTAATTATTGAAAATTAGGGCAAGTCAGGTTTCTGCCTTTAGGAATCTCCTATCAAGGTCTGGATGATAGTGCGGGATTTTAATCATTCTCCAGGGGCTGGTGACAAGGAAGGTTCTTCCTGCTGGGACTGATAAGTAGGGGAACCAATCATAATGTACAAATACAGCCAAGGAAGCGACTCGGGGAGGGCTTTGGAGTGGGCCACAGCCTTTTTTGGATGTTTGCTGGCTGGGGACTCTGATCAGACAAATTCTGAGTGGGGCATTCTGGGTCTCCTGACATCAGAGTTATGTGTGGTAGATGCAGAAATGGTGGCAATTTGCTGCCCTTCTCTGTATTTACTCTTTTTCCAATGTGCTGTTGCAGCTCCTCTCATTGAAAAGTGGAGTCTGGTTCCCGAAAAATCCTTGAATCTAGGCTGGCCTTATCACTTGTATTGAGTGATACAGAGTACAGTGGAAGTGACTCAGAGAGTTCCTAGGGGTTCTCAGGGGTCAAGAGACTAGAACACTTCTACTTTCTCTTTTGAAATCTTGCCTAGCCACCATGGGGACAACCCCAGGATATCTGCTAGCAGATGAGAACTTGTGGAGGGGAACTCCTTGTCTGTCATTTCAGACAAGGTCATTCTATATCAGCCTATGGCCAGTTGACCCTCAAATACTGAAAGGCCCCACCAAGACAATGAAGCCACCTGCCTGACCTCCAGCTGTACTCAGACACTTCAGTGAGTTAAGCTGAGGCCAGAAAAATCACCAGCACACCCACAGACAATGAGCAAAACAATTAAAGCAATGAGTTTGGGAATGGTTTGTTAGGTAGCAATGGCGAACCAATACAGTGTATGTGTGATGATAATGGTATAAAAATAATAAAACTCTAGTAACAATAAGGGCTACATTTACCCCATTCCAGAGACTTTGCTAAGGATTTTATGCCCATTAGCTTATTTAATTCTCTTCAAGCCCTGCAAAGTGGTGTTATCATCTTCATTTTATAGAGGGGGAAATGGAAACGCCGGAAGTTTTATGTGCATTGTCTAATTGCAGTTGCTTTCACGTGGGGGAAGGCAGGACTGGAACTCAGGTCTGCACTGCCTCCTAAGAGACCTCACCTGATCTGTACAGAAGCCATTCTCAGGTAAGGCCAGAATCCTCAGCCTGGTATATAGCAGACGTCCATGACCTGGCTCCTTGTGATTCTCTCCCTCTACCTTAGTTGACCTTCTCTCCTTCTTCACCTGGAAAACTCTTACTCATCCTTCAAAACCCAGCTCTGGTTTCCCCTATATTAGCTCTTAGAAGCAACTAATATAGATCCTTTCTTCAAATTGGCAGAACCAGTAAGAACGTTTAATGTTTCACATGAATGGAACTTCAGAAGTCAAGAGGGGATGAGAGTCCTGGTTTGGTCAAGGCAGCAGTTCAATGGTGTTCTCAAGCATCCCTGTCCCTTTCACGTATGTACTCTGGAAGTGTTATGCCAGGCAGGTTTCAATGTGGATATAGCAGACCTGACATCATAACCAGACCCAGAACATCCAGAGAAACCAGAATTTTTTTCTTATGCCTTGCTTTTGGAACCAAGGAAACTTTCCCAGAAGCCTCCTAACAGACTGTCCTTCATGTGTCCTTGGCCAGGATTGGTCTCATGTCCTTCCCTGAGCCAATCACTGGCAGGAAGGAGAATTGCATCACCATCATTGGCTTTGACACATCCAATCACTTTTGATGGAGTGGATCTGCGAGAATCAACCACTATGGTGTGATATATCTCCCCTAGGAAGCCACCTCAGACTTTCCAGCCTGGATCAGGTGGCCCCACTGGGTTCTCTCAGCTTCCCACACTTGTCTCCAATCACAACACTGGCCACCACGTGTTATAAGGGTGGCTTTCTTGGTAAGACTTCCCCTGCAACTTGGCTCTTTCTCTCATTCTCATTCATTGTTTCCTGTGCCACCCCAACTCTCCCTACACTCAGAATTACTTGCCCTAAATCCCTCTTCCCTCATAGAACTTGAAGTTCATAACAGCAAGTGTTATTTCTGCCTCCCTTACTGCTGTGTTCCCAGCCCCTAGAAGAGTACCAGGCCCATCAAGAAGCATAATAAATATTTGTTTTGGATGACTTACTTGCTAGGACTAGGACTGTGAATCAGGGACGGGAGATGCTGGAGAAGGAACTATAAGAGAAATATTGAGATGTCACATTCAATGGAACCTTATGCAAATTTCCACCAGGAGTGGTCCGAAGCTCAGAAAATGCCCACTGAGCTGAGCCACTGGGCATCACATGCATTAATGGCTCCGAATAATACCCAACAACTGTGGAGTGTTCATGGCTCACAAACGACCTGCCCCCATGTTAGACCTTCTGCTTCTCTAGGCAGCCCCATGTGGGAGGCTCATTTTATAGATGCCACCTGGGGAGGTGAAAGGACAGGCTGAGAGGCTCAGTTGTCAATTCATAGTGCCAAGGCTTGAATCCTGAGTCTGCCTTGACTGCAAACTTGTGCTCTCTCCTCTTCATACAAATACCAATGGGTTTCTAGCCTCCAACTCTATCACCATCTAGGTGACTCTCCTTGGGATAATGTGTAACTGTCAACCATCCCCTGTATTAGGTTTTGTGGGAGAAACTTATTTTTTCTCCCTTATAAAGAAGTTTATTAAACATATGGTATTTTGTACTATTACCTATCAAATATTCACTCTCTCCTTCCTGGTCAGTGGGCAGAGTATATTTCCTCACCCTGCTGATGTTGGGCTTAGCCCTGTAGCTTTATTTGGCCACTGGAATGTGGGCAAAAGTGATGACATGGCATTTCCAGGCAGTAGCCTCCATTAGGCATGACAAATTTCTGCCAATTCTTGCTTTCTCCTAAGAGAATAGCATGTCTACATATTGCAGGAGGGCCAGGTGCAGTGGTTCACTCCTGTAGTCTCAGTACATTTGAGGACAAGGTGAGAGGATTGCTTGAGGCCAGGAGTTTGAGACCAGCCTGGGCAACACAGTGATCTACCAAAAAATTTAGAACAAAATCCTATAGCCTTGATTGCTAAATGACAGGGCACATGGAGCAGACCCAAATCTGATCCACAGCCAACCTTCAGACATAAGCAAGAAATAACTATTGGCTGAGGACCACTGAGATTTTGGGGGTGTTTGTCACATAGCTTTATCATCACAAAAGCTGACTGATACAACCACTCTGTGCCTGATTGTGCAGAGTATTTTGCATACATTCATTCACTCAATTCCCACAATAACCTCTGAGGTACTAGGAAGTCCTCTGCTGATCTCTAAGTCCTTTTGTCCATTCTTGCATCACCAGAGCCCAGCATACTCCTTGGCATATAATATGTGCACAAGAAATATTTTTAGATGAATTAGTAAAGTAGGAACCAAATGGCATTGACCTGATTAGTGAACAATGTCTGAGTAATAGTAATGCCCTACTATGTGCCAGGTACTGTTAGGTGCTCATTTAATTAAGACATTATTTCGACAAATGTTTTGTGAACACCTGCTTCATTCTGGGAATACTGCAGTAAACAAAACGGGCAAAACCTCTGCCCTCTTGGAGCTCATATTCTTACCAGGGAGAGAGAGAGACAACATATAAAGCCATAATGTAGTGTGTTTAGTAGTAAATGTTATGAAAAATAAAACAGAGCAGGGAACGGGAATGACAAGTGCTGGGTTGGAGTCACAGTTTCTAACAAGGCAGAGCTGAAAGAATGCATGGAGGAAGTGGCATCTGAGCAGACTAGGGAAATGTAAGTATGGGGAAAGATTTTCCAAGGCAAATGGAACAACAATTCTTACATCCACCTTATGAATGAATAAAGGGGCCCACAGGCATAGAAACATAAGTACTGCATGATCTCACTTCTACGTAGAAGCTAAAAAAGTAGAATTCATAGAAGTAGAGAGTGGGATGGTGGTTACCAGAGTCTGGGGTAGGGTGGGTTGGGATGGGGAGATGTTCAAAGGGTGCAAAGTTTCCGTTTTACTGAAGGAATAGGCTTTAGAGGTTTATTGTACAGCATGGTGGCTATAGTTAATAATAATGTCTACTTCAAAATTACTAAAACAGTAGATTTTATTTATTTATTTTTTTAGACAGGGTCTTTTTCTGCCACCCAGGCTGGAGTGCAGTTGCATAATCCTAGCTTACCACAACCTTGAATTCTTGGCCCAAGTGATCCTTCCATCTTAGCCTCCCAAATAGCTGGGACTACAGGCACATACCACCAAGCCCAGCTAACTTTTTAAACTTTTTACAGTGACGAGATCTTGCTGTGTTGCCCAGGCTGGTCTCAAACTCTTGGCTTCAAGTGATCTTCCCCCCTCAGCTTCCCAAAGTGTTGCAATTACAGGTGCGAGCCACCATGCCTGGCCCTAAAAGAGTAGATTTTAAATGTTGCCATCAGAAAAAAAATAAATAAATAAGTATGTGAGATTCTGAATATGTTAATCAGTTTGATTTAATCATCTCACAATGTAAGCCTTGTACTCCATAAATATACACAATTATTATATGTTAACTAAAAATTTTTAAAATTGAAAAATGAAAGGCTCAGAGGAATTAGATTGCTTTCCTGTTGTCAGATGGCAAGTGGCAGAGCTGGGATGTGGATTCAGGAAGCCCAGTCCCACTGCTCTGCCCTTAAGCACTTTGCAGACAGTCTTAACGGGGCTGCCCTGACTTAGCAGTTGTCCTGGGAATCTACCCACTGATCCTGGAGCCTCTACCCTGAGCCTTGAGCTGTATAGTCATCCAGATTTAAGCTAATGACAATGGGAAACCACTTTGGTCCCTAATGGATTCAGCACTCTCCAAACGCTCCATCATATTAGCCATGGAAATGGGCTCTGTCTCATCCAGGGAATTGCTTGATGAAACCAGCAGACACTCAACCTCCCTAAGCCAAAGGTGATTTAAGATATTGCAGGAGGGCTGGGCACAGTGGCTCACATCTGTAATCCCAGCACTTTGGGAGGCCAAGGCGGAAGGATTGCTTGAGACCAAGAGTTTGAGAACAACCCAGACAACATAGTGAGACCCCACCTCTACAAAACAAAAATTTTAATTACCTGGGTGTGGTAGTTGCATACCTGTACTGCCAGCTACTTGAGAAGCTGAGGCAGGAAGATCCTTTGGGCCCAGGTGTTTGAGGCTGTAGCAAGCTGGGATGGCACCACTGCACTCCAGACTGGGCAACAGACCAAGACCTTGTCTCTAAAAAATAAAATAAAAACTGAAAACATTGCAAGAGCCAGCCTTGGATGAGGCTTATGCAAACAGTATCTTTGATTTCGTGGGGGTGGCGATGGTGGTCCTCCCAAGTGACCGTGTGTTCCAGCTGTGGGCAGCAAGTGGGGAGTAAGCTCCCCAGGCTGGGCAGTCAGTGTCCACCACTTCTGAGACCCCGGGCTGGGCTTGTCTTTGACCTCTGGTGGAACCAGGTTGACCTGGAGAGACAGGGTGCGAACACTCTCCAGCAGCTACCATTAGAGAGGCAGACAACAAGGTTCCAGCCCTTTTTTGGAGATGTTAGTTCTGTGTCCTGCTCGTATGCTCTGAAAGATTCCCTTCCTACTTTCCTTTCTTTCCTGTTTCTCCTTGTCTTTTTTTTCCCTTCCCAATCTGACCTGCGAGTGGAAAGGTTTTCGTCTAACACCGTGTTGTTCCATATAGCAGCCATGAGCCACTTGTGGCTACAGAGGACAACATGTGGCAAGTCCAAACTGAGATGATCTGTGAGGGTCACATAAACACGGGATTTTGCAGACCCAGTACAAAAAAATAAAGGTATATAATAGCTCATTCATATTTTATATTGATGTCTTGTTGAAATGATCATATCTTCGATATGTTGGGTTACATAAAATATTTAAAATATTGTAATATTATTTCACCTGTTTTATTTTCCTTTCTTAATGCGGTCACTGGAAAGTTTAAAATTACATGCATGTGTTCTCACTTATAAGTGGGAACTAAATATTGGGTACACAGGAACACAAGGATGGAAACAATAAACACTGGGGATTCCAAGACAGGAGAGGGAGGGTGTGGGGTAAGGGCTGAGAAACAACCTACTGGGTTTTATATTCACCACTGGGTGACAGGATCCTTAGAAACACAAACCTCGACATTACACAATCTACCCATGTCACAAACCTGCCCTTGTACCCCCGAATCTAAACTTTACAAAATTCAATAAGAAAAACATCAAGGTGTGCACTTTAAATATATATATGTATGTGTATATATATATAAAATTTTTTATGTTAGTGATAGCTCAATAAAGCTCTTACAATAAAAATGCAAAAATAAAAATAATAAATAAATATTGTGACTCCTATCATATTTCTATTGGAGAGCATAGGCCTAGAACCTGTTTCTCATCACCCCACATTTTTTTTTGAGGCAGAGTCTCACTACATCACCCAGGTTGGAGTGCAGTGGCGCGATCTCGGCTCATTGCAACCTCCGCCTCCTGGGTTCATGCCATTCTCCTGCCTCAGCCTCTTGAGTAGCTGGGATTACAGGCATGTGCCACCACGCCGGGTTAATTTTTTGTTGTTGTTGTTGTATTTTTAGTAGAGACAGCGTTTCACTGTGTTGGCCAGGGTGATCTCGATCTTGTGATCTCATGATCCATCTGCCTCGGCCACCCAAAGTGCTTGGATTACAGGCATGAGCCACCACACCCAGCCCACATTTTTAAATTAATATATTTTTCTTACAACACATCACCCAGGATAACTGTATCAGGTTAAATTCCGGGTGACTATAAAAAAAGAAAATAGGTCAGGTGTGATGGCTCACATGTGTAATCCCAGCCCTTTGGGAGGCAGAGGTGGGCACATTGCTTGAGTCCAGGAATTTGAGACCAGCCTGGTCAACATGGCAAAACCCCCATCTCTACTAAAAATATAAAAATTAGCTGGGTGTGCGGGCACAGGTCTGTAATCCCAGCTACTCGGGAGGCTGAGGCAGGAGAATCACTTGAACCTGGGAGGCGGAATTTGCAGTGAGCTGAAATTGAGCCACTGCACTACTGCCTGGGGACGGAACAAGACTCTATCTAAATGAAAATAAAATAAAAGAAAATGAAAGAAAATAGAAAGGAACTAACATTTTGAGGGTAGCTACTCTATATCCACTTCAGTGCTATATGATTTACTTAGGTCAGGGTTTCTCAAAAGCAGCACTATTAATATTTTTTTCCAATTTTTAAAATTGTGGTAAAGATACAGCAGATAAAATTTACCATTTTGGCCATTTTTAAGTGTACAGCTCAATGGCATTAAGTACATTTGTAATGTGCAACCATCATCACCATCTGTCTTTAGAACTCCTTTCATCTGGGATGAAAGAGGTGAGACTCTTTACCCATTAAACAATAATTCCTCACTCCCTTTTTCCCCCAGCCCCTGGCAACCATCATTCTGCTTTCTGTTTCTATAAATTTGACTATTCTAGGTACCCCATATAAGTGGAATCATACAGTCTTTGTCTTTTCAAAAAGACAAAGTCAGTCTCAAGACTGACTTATTTCACTTGGCATGACGTCCTCAAGGTTCATCCATGTTGTAGCATGTGTCAGAATTTCCTTTCTTTTTAAGGCTGAATAATATTCTGTACTATGAATACACCACATTTTGTTTGTCCATTCATCTGTCAATGGAGACTTCCGTGGCTTCACCTTCTGGCTAATGTGACTCATGCTGCTGTGAACATATGTATGCAAATATCTCTTCCAGGCCCTGCTTTTAATTCCTTTGGGTATTTGTCCATAAGTGGAATTGCTGGATTATATGGACACTATTGACATTTTGTACCAGATAATTTTTTGTTGCTGGGGCAGAAGGATGGATGTCCTGTGCATTGTAGGATGTTGAGTAGCATCTCTGACTTCTATCCACCAGTGTCGGTACCATTGCCCCAGTTGTGACAACCAAAAATGCCTCCAAACATTGTCCAATGTTCCCTGGGAACAAAATCAGCCCCATTTGAGAAGTGTTGATATAATGTATTCCTCAAATCCTCACATCTCTGTGAGGTGCTATTATTATCCCCATGTTGCAAATGGGGACACTGAAGCACAGAGAGGTAACGTCCCCTGCACAAAGGTCACACAGCTGCTAAAGTGGTGAAGCTGGGATTAGAACCCTTGTCTTTCTGATTCCAAAGGCTGTATGGCCACATGCAGGGAAACCCAGAAATTCTGTTCCACTTTTGGGAATATTGACCTTTAATATACTCACTTTAGAGGTCAGAGTGAAAGTCATGGCTGAAAACCAAACAGGGTGAGCAGGAGGTAGGTGGGCTTTGGCTGGGAAGGACACCTCCTTTGGGGAGGATGTGGGTCTGGATGGTGAGATAAGATCATTTTATATCCCTTTAAATGTTTCCACCATGGCCACCATGTTGTACAACTCCAGGCACCACCACTCTCCGGAGCTTGTGCTATAGGAGGTGTTGTTTCTAGTCTTTTTTTTTCTTTTCTTTTTTTTTTTTTTTTTTTTGAGACGGACTCTCGCTCTGTCGCCCAGGCTGGAGTGCAGTGGTGTAATCTGGGCTCACTGCAACCTCTGCCTCCTGGGTTAAAGTGATTCTCCTGCCTCAGCCTCCTGAGTAGCTGGGATTACAGGTGTGCGCCACCACACCCAGCTAATTTTTGTATTTTTAGTAGAGACGGAGTTTCACCACGTTAGTCAGGCTGATCTCGAACTCCTGACCTCGTGATCCACCCACCTCAGCCTCCCAAAGTGCTGGGAATACAGGCATAAGCCACTGCGCCTGGCCTGTTTCTAACCTTAATATGAATAGTGGCCTGAAGATGGCCAGCATACTCACCCTGTCTCAGGACAGCTTTGTCGGCAGAGAAGGACAAAGACTGGGGACTCCATAGGGAATGAGACCTGGAAGTTCATTACCAGTGAGATTGTCTTGAGCTCGAGGATGGTGCATAAGTCACCAAAATCACATGGGAAAGAAAAGTGGGCCACTGGACATGAAACCTGGCAGCCAACCAATAACTCATCCACTCACTGACTCCACTCATTCATTCACTCACTCATTAGTTCATTCGGTCATTCAAACATTCAACTATAGGTTCTTTCTGCCTATTTCATGGGAAGGAGTTTCCATAGTGGTTCTGCAACTCCTGAACTTCAGAATCAGATCTGGGTTCAAATCTTAGTTCTGCTGTTCTGTGACCTTGGACACGTTATTCAACATCTCCTAGCCTTCCTGGCCTCAGCCTTGAAATGGGGACAGTGGAATCAGCACCCTATTACAGTTGTCAGAAGAGATGAAAATAGAATGTATACAAATTGCTCAGTACAGTCCCAGAGACACAGTAAGTGCTGATAAGTGGATTGACCACCTAATGTGTGTATGATCCCATGCTGAGAATGTGTGCGTGCGTGCGTGTGTGTGTGTGTGTGTGTGTGTGTGTGTGTGTGTTCAGAGCTGGGCTGTCCTCTAGGGCAACGTGGCCTTCCTCACTAGGTCATAGACTCCATTTTCAGGGAATATGAGTTCCCACAGTTACTCATGAGCATGGCTAGTGTGAACTGGTGGGATCTCTGGGGTATACACTTGAGGCCCCTAGGAGGCCTGACTCCTCTACCACAGGTCCCTTATGGCCATGCCTTCCTTGACCCCCATGAGCCACGGTGGGTGAGACAACAGAAGCCAGTGTGTTACACTGCTGCCTTAGACATTACCATTAAAACTCTCACCTTCTCCCCTCAGCCCACCAGCTGAGCAGGCAGAACCAAGCTTCAAGAGGAACTTAAAGCAGTAGGTCTCTACCCTGATAGCACATTGGAATCACGTAGGGAGATTTCAAACCCGCCAATGTCCAGGCCATACCTGTAATAGATTTATCAAGTCAGGATTTCTAGTGCGGGGGTATAGACATCAGAATCTTCTCCACCTTCTCCAGGGCCAGGTGCAGTGGCTCACACCTGTAATCCCAGCACTTTGGGAGGCCGAGGTGGGCAGATCACTTGAGGTCAGGAGTTCAAGACTAGCCTGGCCAAGATGGTGAAACCCTGTCTCTACTAAAAATACAAAAATTAGCTGGATGTGGTGGCACACACCTGTAGTCCCAGCTACTCGGGAGGATGAGGCAGGAGAATCACTTGGACTTGAGAGGCAGAGGTTGCAGTGAGCCAAGGTCATGCCACTGCACTCCAGCTTGGGGGACAGAACGAGACTGTCTCAAAAAAAAATTCTCCATCAGGAAGACCTCTTGAACCCCTGCTGGGTTGACTCCCTCTGCTAAATGCTCCCTGCTCCCTCACCACCAGGTCCCCAGAGCCCTGCACAGTGTCTGACACACAGTCACACCCAGCATAGATTTCAGCACGTGGACTTCTGCTCGGCCCAAGCTCCTGGACTGCAAATGATTTCCAAAGTCTCTGGAGCCAAACATAAGCAGGAAGGAAAGTAGCCGCAGCGGAAAGAAACCCATACCAGGGATCCCAAGGGCACAGGCTGAAGATTTAGGGGCTGGTCACGGGTCTGCTTGCCCACTCCACCTGTCACCTTCATGAGCCCTGACAAAGAAGAGCCTGGCCCCTCAAGGTGAGAGGCTTCCCCACTCTTCCCAATCAGCAGCCTCAGAGAGTGTTTCAGTTTGAGCATCTCTAGAAGAAGCAGACACTGAGACAAGGAGCAAATCCTTAGAAACGTCAGTAGGGAGGAAGGGAAGTGAAACAGGGAAGAGAAGAAAGCCAACACAGGTGTGTTGATGAGCAGGTGAGTGGTGTGACTGTGGGAGGCAGCCTAAGACGTGCTCACATGCTTGGAGTTTTCCCACCCCAGGGACAAGGGCCTGGGGTGCTTATTCACCAATTCCCATTGTCCTTGTTTTAAGGATCTTCCTGGGGGATCCACTCCCTAGCACTTCTGGATGGCCTGGCTCAGGGAAATCATCAGGAAAGAGACCAGGCTTGCACTATGAAGCTGCTGCCCTGAGTGCGTATATAAGCCAGGCACTGACAGCGTCTTCCCCAATGGGTGTAAGTGCCGGCTCCCTGCAACATGAATGCAGTCCTAATGGAAAGCAGCTCCAGGCTCCAGAAATACCCTAGACATAGGTGGTTCCCCCAACATAGCAAGACGGTGTTCTCTGCAACACACAAATCAGATTTGAGCTCCTGCTCTTGGGGCTCACAGTCTAATTTCTCTTCTGCCATGGAGGGTTTAAACCGAGCAAAGGGAGATCTCAGCAAAGGCTGCGGCCCCAGTGGTGGGTGTGGAGGCCGCCTGGTTATTCTTAGGAGTGAGCAAGGGGAGGCAGCAGTGCCAGGCCAGCATCGCAATTTCCAGCAGGAGCAGCCAGGCCACAGTCTTTCCTGGCTTGCCAAGTTTGGTTGGAAATTCTTTCCAGCCTGAGGCAGTAGGGAATGTGGGGAATGCAGGGTGGGCCTTCAGAGCCCCTTAACAAGAATTTCTCCATCCTGCTGTCAGAGGGGTGGTCAGAAGTAACAGGGGTTGTTCAGACTGCCAGGCCTGGCAAGCAGGACCCCTGAGGCTGGGCTCCTGGCCCGGCTGTAGTTTTCCTTCTGCTCGAATGCTTTGATTCATACCAGGACTGGCCCAGGGAGGGTGAGAGAAGCTGAAAAGGTACATGGCTTCAAAACCCAGGCAGAAGGCAGGACACTGTCCCAGCCTTGCTGAAGCTCTGAGTTTGGAAGGCTCTAACAGAACTGAATGCAATTGAGACTTGGTCTTTTGGTTCTAACTTTTGTTGCCATCTGGGAGGTAAACAAAGGATGTTCCTTAGAGTGGCCATATGGAGGACAGCATGACTCCTGGGACCAGAGTCCTGGGTTCAAATCCTGGCTCTGCCTCTAACAACAAGCCATGTGGCACTGAGTAGGTCAATTCACATTGCTGTGCCTCAGTTTCCTCAATTATCATAATCTCTACATGATGAGGCTGCTGTGAGGGTTGAATGAATAAACACAGTTCTTAGAACAAAGCCTGGCATAGAGAAAACAATGAATAGTAACCCATGAATCTTGCATACAGAAGTACTTAGAAAATAGGGACCACAGTGGGTACTGACTGCTCTTCTTTCCCTCTGTCCAGTTGTAGAGCATTTCAGAACATCAGATGCAAAGTTAGATGGATCTGGCCTGGAATCTGACTTACTATTTGTTCCCCATGTGGCAGATGACTCAGGTTCCTCATCTGTAAAACGGCAATAAACTTAGTAGCCACATCATAAAGTTGTAATGAGCATTAAATGAGTAAGTGAATAAAAACTACATAGCACAGTGTCTGGCCCACAATACACATGACTGTTTATTTCTGCTGGAATTAGTCCTTGATCCACTCACTCAATCATCAAACATTTATTGTGCTTCAGGCATGAGGTCTCAGAGAGAAATCAAGTGTGTGCTGTTACTCTCAACAGGCTAGTTCTAAGTACCTGTGGGTCCCCTCAGGAAAGGGGGATTTGTTTCCAGAAGAAAGTGGAGAGAAATGTTGGAAGGTTGTGACCATATCCAACTCCAACTCCTACATCTGTGGGTATAGTTGGAGAGGAGTGTGAGTTGGTGTTTAAAATGGAAATGCTTAGAGTGCCAGGAAGCAGGGTTCATGTTCCTGTCTTTCTGACTTTGAATCTTTAACATACTGCTTGGGAAGCCCAGGGCAGTGTGGTGGATTGAAAATGATGTACATTCTATTGAGAAGCAGAGGCTATTTCACCTCCTGTGAATCTGGGCAGACCCTAGTAAGTTGCTTAATCTATAGAATGTGGCAGAAGTGACATCCTGGAGCACCTAAGGCTGGGTCATAGAAACCTTGCTGCACGTTGAGTGTGGTAATGTACACCTGCAGTCCCAGACTTGAGACTTGGGAGGCTGAGGCAGGAGGATCACTTGAGCCCAGAAGTTCAAGGCTGCAGTGAGCTATGATTGCACCTGTGAATAGCCACTGCATTCCAACCTGGGCAACATAGTAAGACTCTAAAGAAAGAAAGGAAGAAAGAAGAAAGAAAGGAAGGAAGGAAGGAGAAAGAAAGAAAGAAAGAAAAGAGAAAGAGAGAGAGAAAGAAAGAAAGAGAGGGAAAGAAAGAGAAAGAAAGGGAGAAAGAAAGAGAGAGAGAAAGAGAGAGAAAGGGAGGAAGGGAGGAAGGAGAGAGAGAGAAAGACAGAGTGAGAAAGAGAGAGAAAGAGAGAAAGGGAGAAAGGGAGGAAGGGAGGAAGGAGAGAGAGAGAAAGACAAAGAGAGAGAGAGAAAGAGAGAGGAAGGAAGGAAGGAAGGAAGGAAGGAAGGAAGGAAGGAAGGAAGGAAGGAAGGAAGGAAGGAAGGGAGGGAGGGAGGGAGGGAGGGAGGGAGGGAGGGAGGGAGGGAGCCCATCTGTCTGCAATCCTACCATTGTATCCAGAACAAGCAGTGCCTCCCAAGTGGGCTGTGAGCCATGTTTTATGAGATCACTCAGAGAAATAGGTGCATCTTAATTCAATAAACTTTGGAAATGACCTGCCTCCCGGCTTCACACCAAAGAGAGTTCTCCATACATGTTAGCATTTAAAGGTCCTGAGAAGTACTGCATTAAGGAATCCTTTCAATTCTGTTTAACCTAGAGTCACCTTGTAACACCTACCAACGTGTTCTTCTGTAATTTACCAACACTTCAGGAAATGCTAACCTAGACCCACGCATTAAAGACCTTTGGGTCAGACAAGTTTTACAGCTTGGAGAAAAAGCCTTTTTCTCTCCCACCTTCACGCCCCCTCCCTCTTTTACACTTCCCTCCCTCTGTCATGAGTGGGCAGGGCCAAGAATTGTTCACCAGCTTCTGCATCTGGTTCAGCTAAGTAGAATAAACTGGCAACACTCAAGCAGAAAAGTGGCTCTGCAGGCATTTTCACATCACCTAGTCTCTCTGGAGAAACCAACTGGGGGTGAGGCCCAGAAACTGGGGAAATGTAATGCATAATAATAACCATTAAAAAAACGGAGGAAAATGATTTGTAGGATTATTGAGTGCCAGAACCCCAAAGCTATAAACAGGATGTTTGAAACGATTTCAAGCGTAAAGGTCACAATCTGCAATTTAAATGTGGGTAGTTTGTTGCTTTTTTTTCTTGGTTATGGTTGGGTGCCACCAATTAGTTCAAGGCTGTGTGTGTGAGTGTGTGTGTGTGTGTGTGTGTGTGTGTGTGTGTGTATAAAGGTTTTTCAGAGTACACTGGGCTTCTCAATCAGACTGAGTTAGCTGGCAACCTGGAAACCTACCCAGGAGTGGGCAAATCCTTTACAGCATGAAAGCACGGAGGACGCTTCTGCTACACAGTGAAAGCCTTCTTCCTCTTTCTGCAAAAATGAAAATATAACACATCACAAACTCCTCACTCCCTTCAGCAGTCTGCAGTGATTTTATCTTGAAAAAAAGAAATGAATCATTGAGAAATTGTTCCTGGGGTGGGATTGCCACCAAACCTCAACCTAGTCTGGTGGTCTTATTAATGCCAATCCTGTATCCTGACTTGGCAAATGCCTTGGGAGGGGATTTATTGGGGTGAACATTGGGGTTGTTCCTTGAAGCCTTTGCTCATGGACAAACACCTTTGGAGTTTATTTTGTGGTTGGGGGAAGAGTCAGTAAGCTGATGGCCATACACATCTGTATGTCTCTCTTGAGATTGGAACCATCTCTCCTGGACACAGGAAGGTGGGTTGTGACAGTGAGACAGAGGGGCTAAACTAGGAGTGGCTGTCAGGACGGGGTCTCTCAAACTTTAATGTACACATGAATCACTGGGAATCTTGTTGAAATGCAGATTCTGGCTGTGTAGGTCTGGGTTGGAGCTTGAGATTCTGGATTTCCAACAAGCTCCCAGGTGAAGCCGGTGCTGCTAGTCTTAGAATCTAACACTTTGGCTAGTGAAGCCCTAGACCAGGCTGTCTGATAGAGTGATTTGCTCTGAAGGCAGCATTCTATACTTGTTCTATACAGTGTGGTAGCCACTAGTCACATGTTCCTACTGAGTGCTTGAAATGTGGTGAGAGTAAATAACTGAATTTATTTGGAGAAATGCTTTATTTATTTATTTATTTATTTATTTTTGTTTTTATTTATTTATTTTTGTTTGAGACAGAGTCTCACTCTGTTGCCCAGGCTGGAGTGCAGTGGCACGATCTCGGCTCACTGCAAGCTCCGCCTCCCGGGTTCATGCCATTCTCCTGCCTCAGCCTCCTGAGTAGCTGGGACTATAGGCACCCGCCACACCACCACGCCCGGCTAATTTTTTGGATTTGTATAGAGTCAGGGTTTCACCATGTTAGCCAGGATGGTCTTGATCTCCTGACCTCGTGATCCGCCCGCCTCGGCCTCCCAAAGTGCTGGGATTACAGGCGTGAAATGCTTTATTTTTAAATACTTAAAAAGACAAACTTCTTGCAGGAAGTTTCCAGAGTATGTAACATCTGTGTTATGATGACATTCTGTTTCTGGAATCTCATGCTTAGAAATTGGCATCAGAAGGCTTACCAAACCTTTGAAATATGTGTGTGTGTTTGAAATGTGTATGTGCTTGTGTGTATGCATATTTATATTTTCATATACATATGTACACACATGTATGTACACATATACATTCTAGAATTCTATAAGGTCTTCAACGTCAACTATCAAGTAGCTGTCAGCAATAAACTAAATTTCCTCCTTGAAAAAGCAGGTTAAGAATCAGAAGAGGACAAAGAAAAGACACTCAGATTTTTTTTTTGACTAATGTGTTCTTCTTTCTCCCGCTTTATTGAGGTATAATTGGCAAATAAAAATTGCATATATTTAAGGTGTACAATATGATGTTTTGATACACATATATGTATACATTGTGAAGTGATAACCGCCATCAAGCTAATTAACATACCCATCACTTCACATCTTTATTATTTTTAATTTTTTGTGGTGATGTTAAGGAACCAAACGGGGTCCGTTTGCTGATGGGTAATGCCAAGTCACACACTGAAACGCTGGGTTTTTGCAGTGATAAAGGTTTACTGTGAGTTGACCGGCAAGGAGACAGGAGGAAACACTCAAAACTTGTCTCCACAAGCTGGGAGTTGGGGCAGGCTTTATAGTCAGAGGGTAATGAGGTGTGATCTGATTGGATCTTGCCATGGGGTGATACCAGGAGGCATGCTCTGACTGGACCATACGATGGGGTGATGCCAGGGCTCAATCTGATTGGAGCCCGGACCCTGCCATATGGTGTCCATTTCTTAATTCAGTATCCACTCCTCCAAACAAGCACTTAGGTTCCACCCCTGGTTACATGCTTGGTTCATCTGGGCATGCTTAGGTTATGTAACCTTCAACCTGGGAGTCCATGGCAGCTGAAAATTCACAACTTTCTTACAGAAAAGTTGAACCAGATTAGTCTTGTGAAGTTACAATAAGAACATTTAAGATCTACTCTTTTGGCAAATTTCAAGTGTACTATAGAGTATTATTAACAATAGTCATCATGTTATATATTTTACATACTAGATTTCCAGAAGTTATTTATCCTGCATAACTGAAACTTTCTACCTTTTACCAATATCTCCTCATTTCCCCTCCCACTCTTCAGCCTCTGGCAACCACCTTTCTACTCTCTGCTTCTATGAGTTTGACCTTTTTTAGATTCTACCTGTAAGTGAGATTGTGCCGCATTTGTCTTTATGTGCCTGGGTTGTTTCACTTAGCATAATGTCCTCTAGGTTCATCCGTGTTGTTACAAACAACAGGATTTCCATCTTTTTACAAGCTGAATAATGTTTCAGTGTGTGTGTGTGTATCACATTTTCTTCACCCATTCATCCATCAGTGGACATTTAGGTTAATTTCATATCTTGGCTCTTGTGAATAGTGCTGCAATGAACATGAGAGTGCAGATGTCTCTAAAATATACTGACTTCATTTTCTTTAGATATATATCCAGAAGTGGGATTGCTGGATCATACAGGAGTTCTATTTTTAATGTTTTTAGGAATCTCCATACTGTTTTCCACGACGGCTGTACCAATTTACATTCCCACCAACACTGGAGAAGGGTTCCCTTTCTCCACACCCTTGCCAACCCGTGTGATCTCTCATCTTTTTGATCATAATCATCCTAACAGGTATGAGGTGGCAGTTCATTGGGATTTTGATTTGCATTTCCCTGATGATTAGTGATGTTGAACACATTTTCACATACCTGATGACCATTTGTGTTTCTTCTTTTAAGCAATGTCTATTCAGATCCATTGCCTGTTTTTGAATCAGGTTGTTTGTTTTCTTACTCTGAATTTGTAATTTAACTTAACTTTAATTATTTTAAATGTAAGTAGCCACTGTGGCTAGTGGCTAGTGGCTACTGCATTGCACTATGTAGTTCCAGCCTGTCAGCTCTGCGTGGCAGGCACCATATCTTTAGCCCACTGTTGTGTCCCATCACTTAGCTGAGTGCCTGGTCCACATCCGTTTCTTAGTAAATATTTATTGATGACATTATAGCATAGTAAAACTGGAGAAGGAGTTTCAAACCATTCACATGTCAGAACCCTATGACTGTAAGTCACCAAAACCCATCTTAAATTTGAACCTACCAAAGGCCTACCAATTAGCTCTTTTGACCCAAATTGCAGAAAGATCGGGGTGTAGCTGGTCTTGGGGTGGGAAGGTTAGATCCAGGAATGCATTCATCGACATATTATTTCTCTCGCGTTTTGTCTGCATTCATTCTTTCAGGACAGTTGTCCACACTGGGCTCAAACCAACATCACAGGTAGCTCTGCCCCTCCCAACTCAGAGCCTCTTGACCACATCAAATAGAGCTGTTTTCCATTGTAGTGAATTCTGACAAATTTATGTTGCCTCAGCATCTGCTTGGAACACAAGCTTAACTTTCTCAAACCAGAAGCAGCGCTCAGTGACTCCTGACAGTTTCCAGTTTTACACCACTCCCAAATGGCTAGAGTCAGTGGCTGAAGATAAGAACTCGAGGCCTCTGTCCTGCCTAGCAACTGGATTCCCCACTTTCCTGTTGAATCATTTAAAGGAGCCATTCAGGCATTTCCTTGCAAACTGAAAGTGACCCACACCCTGTTCCCTTATATGTACTTCACACCATGTCCTTCTCTCTCTCTCTCTCTCTCTCTCTCTCTCTCTCTCTCTGCCTGACTCTTCATTTCTGCCTTGCATGACCTGGAGACAGAGGACTGTCCTCCCAACTCATTATGTCCTCCTTGCCTTGGATCTTCTAGTAGAAAATTTTGAACTTATTTCCTCTTGTGATGGTGTATTGAACTTGCGTCTTGCATCTGAAGAACTAGGGGCTGCCCCAGGCTGGGTTTGCCCCAGGGACACCAGGTAAAACAGAAGGTCAGGATCCCAGTGCCAATGAAATGGTCAGACAAGGATAAACTGGCTACAGATGAGAGCCACAGGGTGTCTGCCAATATAAACAAGTTTCCCATGTGAGTTTTCCTAGGCATTAGGTCATCTGCCAGGTAAAATAAGTATCTCATGAAAGGCACTGTGTAGACACCCATGTCCAGCTCCCCTTCATTTCCCATGAGGGCAGGGCCACTAGGCACTCTGCTACTAGAACCCCAGTTGAGCTAGGGGCTCTCAAAACACCCACCAAGACCAACTAGAACAATTATCAGGGAAGGTTTCTGATTGGCTGGGCTTGAGTCATCATGTGCCAATTGCTGGACCAATCACTGTGGCCAGGGCAATGGAGTTCTAAGACTGGCCCAGCCAGGCTCAAGGGCATCCCATCTACATCTACATTCAGGGATGACTTCCTCCAGACACAGAGGTTGCGGTTGGGAGCAGCAGTTCCTACAAAGATGAGGTATGCTTTGCTGGGAAAATGAAATAACAAATGCATGACAGGAGAGGAAGGGTTTCAAGCTCATGAAAATGGTCGTTGTGATGTATTTCTTAGCAATAGACCGTGGATACAAGGTTGTTGTGATGTATTTCTTTGTGCCAGACCATGGATACAAAACTGCCTTCTTTGATCATGTCAAAAGGTATAATGAGGGTAGTAAGAGTCAACTGGCCACACCAGTTTCCGTCTATTCTCCCTGGTCCTGCTATATTAGTGAGGCCCTGGGGTTCTAGAAACTAAGACATCCCAAAGGAAGGCAACATGTGAAACACAAGGCTGAGCAGGAGTTTGTTGGATGGAACAATGGAAGGGAGGAAAGGGCAGTCCAAGGAGAGAAAACCACTCAAAGGTAAGGCAGTAAAGGAGTAGGGCATGGCGGGGGAGGCATGGAGAATCTGCCCTGGAGAGTGGAGGGGAGTTGTGGAAATGCAGCAGGAAGTGGATCTGAGGCCAGATGTCAAAAGGCCTTAGCACTGAGTGGAGGAGTTTGGGCTTTTAGCTGTGTGTGCTAGGAAGCCGCTTGGAGGTCTTAAGCAGGAGCTGGGTGTAGCCAGAACTGTGTCTGTCCTAAAAGATTGTTGTGGCTGGGTTTGGGGGATGGACAAGATGGTGAGAGGAGGCAGGGTGCCAAGGACAACGATGTCCCCATATGTCTTTAAAGAGCTCCTGCTTCAGAGGTGGGCGGTGGAACAGCAAGCTCCATTCTGGCTGCCTGAGTGTTGACTCCCTGTCTCTTGCTCAGACCCTGGCTGGGTGAGGTCCAGATCTCAGTTGCACCAATTCCCAGCACTGTGACACTGGGCAGGTGATCTAACTTTTCCCTGAGCCTCCGTCTTCCCATCTGGGGAATACCTGCCTTTCATGGCAGTAGTAAGATTGCAAGGCCAAAATGGATGTGAGGGCTCCGGATCAGTGGACCCTGGACTTACGCAGACTAGGAGCTCAGTAAATGTTGCTGTTGTTATGAACGGGCTGTGGCTCGTAAGTGTATTCACATGGAAAAGGTTTGAACTGTGAATTCCTGGGGGGAAAATGACATTCAAAAGACTGAAGCTTCTTGGAGCAGTTCTGTAACCAGGTCAGGCTGATTCCTGCAAACCGCAAGGTAAAAATCATCCAGCCCATGAGCCCATTACTCTCAGAGTTCCCAGGAGGCTTGTGTGTCTAAACTGGAACGTGCCAGAAGAGGCTGCTTTCCAAGATCATTTCTCTGGAGGCCAGGCTGGAGTCCCCTGAGAGAATGAGGGCATCGTGCTACATTTTAGACTGCATCTGGGACTGACCCATTTGCCAGCCTTGACAGCCACGTGTCCCAGTGGAAAATCCCCAGGGTGGAGCCAGAATAACCTAGGCCTGAAACCTGCAAGTTCTGTGAGTTTGGGAAAGTCACTTCATCTCTTGGACCTCAGGTTCTCAATTTGCAGGATGGGAACAACACTTGCCATGGGGGTCTGTTGCAAGGATTAAATCAACAAATGCATGTGGCATGTGGCTTTGGCTCCAGCTGGGGGTCAGAAACTTGCATGTATTGAGTCCTTACAATGTGTAAGGCCATTGCTAAGTGCTAGCGATACACAGACAAATTAGATATGGATCCTGCATTTAAGGGCAGGCTTGTGGTACAGCTAACTGAACAGATAACAAATGATGATAAAAGATAATCTCTGCTCAGTACTGTTCCTTTCAACAAGAGATGTGCCAATGTGTGCTGAATATGATTTGTCCATGGAAGTAAAAATATACTTCAAGATAATATTCATGTCTTGGAGACTGTGGCCCTACAGTTTATGGAATCATGGAAATACTGAAAGTAACCATCTATATATGATAAGTCTATTCATTTTAATAATAATGACAAAAATATTATTGTAGCATTTGACCTTCAAAACAACTCTACAGGTAGAGATTATTGTCTCCATTATACAGATAAGTAAACTGAAGCTCAAAGAGGTGAGATGGCCTGCCTAAGGTCACACAGTTAGGAAGAGCTGAGTCTAAGACTTGAACCCAGATCCAACATCTAATCCCTCACCTATATCATTAAAATACACTGCATGGAACATCTTCAGGAAGTGTGTGGCAATCAACAGACACAGAGGAACTGGTCAGAAGAGTCTGTAAGTCCACGGATATTCATGGAGTATCCACTCTGCCAGGTTGCTCTCTGAACAGGATGATTCCTGCCCTTGTGGAGTTTATAGTCCGGAGGGAAGACAGCCACGCAATAAATAATTACTGTGGATGCTCTTAAGAGACAATCTGCTCCCCACTCCATAACCAATTCACTGAATAAACTAATGCTCATGTTTGCCTTCTGTAGAACATTTGGAGTGAACCTATGGTCCACTGAAGACAAGCAGGCAGGGACATCCATGCCTAACCTGAGAATCCAAACCCACCAAAGAGCAGTCTTCTCCAGATTCTTGCTGGGCTGGCCGAGACTTTCTCAGGACTGTGCTACAGTCCAAGGCTCTTTCTGTGTAGCCTTCCTTCCTTCCTCCTCTCCGTTCCCAGGGGTCAGGCCTGCATCACACAGTCTGAAGGCACTGTCTGCTGTCTCTCCAACCTCCCTCTCTCTCTAACTTCCCTCTCTCTCTAGCCTCCACCTCCAATGAAAGTTTCCTCCAGTAAATCTTTTGTGCTTCTAATTGCACCTTGGTACCTGCTTTGCAGAGGACAGAGTGGATTGAGTGTCCTGCAGAAGTGAGGTTCATACCGAGGCCTGATGCCTCAGTAGCTGGGGCAAGTCATGGGGAGCAGTGCTCCTGGAGGAAGGAAGGGTGGGAGAGGGTGTGGCTGAGGAGAGAATCAGTTCAAAAATAAATAGTTTAATAAATGATTTCACTCCTTTCTGGTGTTCACATTTGGGTGACTCATTGGAGCCTCAGTTTCCTCCGTTGCAAAAATAATAATAAAAAAGTAGTGCTATTGCCTCCCTCTTAGGCTGTTGGATTAAATGAGGATTAAATAAAATAATCCATGCTCAATGGCTCAGAGCCATGTGTATTCTGGCAAGGGTGTGGGAGGAACCACAGAGCACGATGGCAGGAGGTGGGGGCCTACCAGGAGCCCCTTGGGCGTCCCAGGCTGCCTTACCTTTCCGTGGCCTCTGCAGTCTCTCAAAGAGCTTCTTGCAGAAACCAGACCTGAGGGAGGCATCTGTTCTCTCTGCCCACAGATATGGTCCCAGCGAAAGGGTCCACCTCGCAGATATTTTGGCTGCAATGTGTGGTGTCACTATGGCAGTTTGACCATTATCTGGGTCATTTGAGCTCGGGAATCTGCCAAATCAGATAATTTTGGTGGTTTGCCTGTCTCTCTGGATCACATGTCCTAAGTAATGGCCCTCGTCTCCACCTGGCCTGGTTCTATGTAGACAATCCTCTTTTCAGAGAGCCTGAAATGAAAGCTGGCTCTGGCTAGTATGTTCAAGGTCAAGGTTTAGGAGGGGACGCTAATTTAGAGTCTTACATTTACCGCCCCCCCTTATTATGTGACTCCATCCAGGATGGTGCTTAGGCATTGGTAACTGATAAAGGTTAAAATACTGAAATTTACAAATTTTTACATTTAAAAAACACTTTTAACTGAAGTCTAACATATGTACATAAGTGTACAAATAAGGGTTCAGCTTGATGCAGTTTTACAAATAACACATTCATGTAACCAGCACCCAGATCAATATTTCAGCCCCCAGAAATCCTCCCTGGCCCACTAGCCCCCTTCCAGTAACAACTTCCCATCCAAGTGTAACCATTCTTCTAGCAGCTTGGTTAGTTTTGCAATTTCTGAACTTACATAAATGGCAGCAGACCATGTGTGCTCCCCCAGGTCTGGCTTCCTTTGTTTAACATTCAGTTTGTGACATTCATCCATGTGATTGTATGGTAGCCATACTTCATTCATTTTTACTGCTGTCTAGTATTCCATGGAATATTATATTCCAATGGAAGTTTCCTCCAGTACACCTTCTGCACTTCTAATTCCACCTTGGTGCCTGCTTTGCAGAGGACTGAACAGATTGGGCATGAATGAATTCGGCATTATTTACCCATTCTTCCACTGACAGATATTTGGCTCCAGTTTGGGGTTATTATAAATATTATAAATACACATTCTAGGATGTGTATTTTTGTGAAAATATATGCCCATTTGTGTTAAGCACCAAATTTTAAAAATCTTTTTAGAGATACGATCTGGCTGTGTTGCCTAAGCTGGAGTGCAGTGGCATGACCTTGGCTTGATGCAGCCTCAACCTCCTAGGCTCAAGTGATTTTACCTGAGCCTTCTGAGTACCTGGAACCACAGGCATGAACCACTATGCTCAGCTAATTTTTGTATTTTTTTTTTTTTTTATATAGAGACAGGGTCTCACTTTGTTGCCCAAGCTGAGTCAAATTTTTTGTTATTTAAAATTTTAATTAGAAAAGTATGGCCTTATAGGACTATCATTCTTAATCTCTTTCAAGATGATATAAATACATTTTGGATTGGGAGAAGGGGTGAAACCATGTTAGGACTCCTGAAGCTGCACTTGTCCCCTGCCTCTGGGATCTGTGTCCTAGCTTTCACAGTCTGCTATCTGACTGTCATTTGTCCCCTGGAATGAAGTAAAGGTTTCTAGAGATTTTGTAGGAAGTACATTAAAGTGGAAATCCCATACAGTACCTCACCCAGGAGGACCCTCCATGCACATGGAGAATTTCATACAACCTCGGGCAACTTAATCTTGTTAGTCTCAAGGATTTCACCTGTAAAGAAAGGTTAGCAATGGATGATCTTCTGAGATGCTTCCAGCCCTCAAATAATTTGAGACTGACTTGTTGTTGACGAGTCATAATTATGACAATAGTTATCTGTTGAGTGTTCATATTGCTTTAAACAATTTCTGTAGCTTATCTTATTTAATTCTTCAAGGAAATCACATTGGAAGAATCATGTTTAGGAAACTGAAGCTCAGAGAGGTTAAATCCCTTGCTCAAGGCACATAGCCAACAAATTTTAGAATGGGGTAGAAATGAGGCCAATTCCACTCTGGTCTTGACTTTTAGCTGTGGCATCATCCTTTTTTCTTTAATCAAATATTTCAGGCATACAAAAAAGTGTAAAGAATAATAGAACAAACTTCTGTGAAACAGAACATGAAAAACACACTTAAAGCTCTTTGCAAACCCTCCCAAAGCACTTTCTTCCCAGCTGTGTTAACCTCTCTCCTGAATTTGGTGCTCATCATTCCATCATGTTTTTATGATTTTACTACATATATGTATGCATAAAAACATATTGAATTGCTTTTCGGGTTTTTGCATGTTATTAAATAGTAAAATTCTATATGCGTCCTATGGCAACTTGCTTTTTTCCCCCCACTCAACACTATAGTATTTTAGATTTATCTGTGATGATACATAGAGTTTCAGCTCATTAATTTTCACTGCTGCATGGTACTCTCCTTTAAGAATATACTGGAATTGATCCATCCATTCTTTTGTTGATGGGCATTTAGATTCCTTCCATTTTTCCACCATTAAAAAGTGCTGAAATATATATTCTTCTACATTTGTATACTGAACTTTTGATGGATGACCTCTCCTGATCATACCAGGGGCTCTGGTCTGAATATGTGTGTCCTTCCAAAATGCATATGTTGAACCAAGCCTCCAAGGTGATGATGTTAGGAGCTGGGGACTTTGGGGGGGTGATCAGAGTAGGAGGGTGGAGCCATCATGATTGAGATGAGTGCCCATATAAAGGAGTCTCCAAAGAGCTAGGTAGCCATTTCTACCATGTGAGGGCACAGTGAGAAGGTATCATCTATAAACCAGCAAAAAGCAGGCCCTCAGCAAACACCAAATCTGCTAGTGCCATGACCTTGGACTTCCCAGCCTCCAGAACTATGAGAAATAAACTTCTATTGTTTGTAAACCATCCAGTTTACCATGTTTTGTGACAGCAGCCCAAACAGACTAAGATACCAGGTTTTCTTCTAATTTCTATATATTTATGATAATACTGGACAGTTTTCTTCATTCATCAACTTTTTCCTGAGCACCTACTATGTGCCAAGCCCTATGTCAGGTGCTAGGAACAGAGAAGTGGTTACAAGACACAGCTCTTGATCTCCAGGAGTTTGCTTGGGAGACCAAGCATCAACCTCCATCAGATGGGCTAGGAGGATGCTGAGAGCTCACAGTAGGGCTCTAAATGGAGTGGCCAAGGAGCGGAGAGATTCCATGGACGATGGAGAAACACAGGACTGTGGAGGTTATGACCAACCTATCGTGGACACTGCACCCAAGTTCCTTGAATTCAAAGACCTCCTTCAGTGTATATCTGCCCCTAGGACAAAGTCACAGTGACCCCTTGCAACTCCCTCTTCCCAACCTCATTCTCCCTGTCACATATTAATAGTAATGTGAGTCAGTTGTTTTTTACCTGAAAAAAAAAATATGCGACACTTACACATACTTGAATTCCAAGACTAGAATTCTCTCCAGTGCCCTAAATAAATGACATCCACACTTTGCCTTGGATATATACTGTCCATCTGGAATCATTATAATAACAGGTCATGGCTCGCGTGCATAATACATGCATGGTCAACACTGTGGTAAACTGTCTGTATGAGCCTATCAGTTAATCTGCACAAAATGCTTATAAAGTTAGAAATACTATTCTTTCAATTTTGTAAAAGATAAGGCCCAGAGAGGTTAATTAACTTACCCAAGGCCACACAGCTAGGAGGTGGCAGAGCTGGGGTTCCATTCCAGGTCTGGCTGACTCCAGAGTCCTTCATCTCAACCCTTTGAGCTCTGTCAGGATATGCCTGACATTTCTGAAGGCGAGTCCCCTTCTTTCCACAATAGAGCAATACCATCTAAGGGAAGTTACTTACCGCCTGACACAGCCCACTCACTACTCACACATTCTCTCCACTTGCTCCAGCTACTGAGGAAATTAGAGCAAATCCTATTTTTAGACACTGTGGTTCAAATGACAGTGATGTACGGGGTAGTGACTCGTTTTATGAACGTAGTTCGGAGGCGTCGGCCGATCTTAATGCTCGGAAACTCTCTTACATCACCCTGTTTTGCTCTTTATAATTTATTTCAAAGATTGCTTTGTTTCTTCTCCCTCCTCTGTGAGTCCTGTAACAGACTTCAGCCAGAAACAATAAAATTCTGAGCTGAAATAAAACGCAACGAGAGACGATGAGGCTCCGCTCAGAAACCTGAAACACAAATCATGTCAGGGATACACAGGGGTGGAGCACAAGCCCTTAGCAAAAATTAGAGTGTGCTCAATGGTTAGGTCTAGAAAAAAGAGACTTCATCCCTTCTTAGCAAAATTGATTGCGTGTGTGTTTTAGACGAAAATTCTAAAACTTTACTGCTTATTCTTTTATAGCTAATCGTAATCTGCTAGTTTTGAAGGCCAGCAAGAGGGCTAAACAATGCTTGTGCAGAGGCCTGGCGACCTCAAGACAGGTAGGGAAAAAGAGGAAGAACAGAAGAGGAGGGATGTGATTGACAGGAAGCGTATGGAACAAATGTGGAGGGCTTACTATGTGCCGCTAGGAACACCCACTCACTTTAATCAATTTCATTCTCTTGTCAACATTAGAAGAAATCTTTAGTCCCATTTTACAGATTGGGCAACCAAGGCCAGAGAGGTTAAGTCATTTACCCCAGGACACACAGCTGATAATTATGGGGTTAGGATTGCAAGATGCAGCAAAATAAAATGAAGGACATCCAATTATATTTGGATTCCAAGTAAACAATGTAAAAAAATAGTGAAAGTATATCCCATGTAAAACTTCAGACTTATACTAAAAATTTAACTGGGCATCCTGTATTCTACCTGGCAACTGTTGCAGAGATTCAAATTCAGTTCTCTTTGTTATTTCCCAGACACCCCTTTACTATGGGACACATATAATACTGTAGAATATGTGATCAGTACCAGCAGATACTGGTTGAGTTCAGGCCTCAAGCTTCACATCTGCCATTTTGCTTGAAACCCTTTAATCCTTATATCACCTATCAAGTAGGTACTATCATTGTTCCCACTTTATAGACGAGGAAACTGAGGCTCCTCAAGATGAAATAACTTGATCACAGTGACACAACCAGAAAGTAATAGAGCCCATGCTTGAACCCAGATCTGTTTTGCTCAAGGATCGTCACTCAAAAAAGAAAATGGTTAAGATTTAACCCATGCACAGAAAAGCACTTGATATGTAAATGTACAGTTCAACGACATGTCACAAACACCTGTGGAGCCACCAACCAGATCAAGAAAGAAAAGATGTCCAGCTCCCATTAGGTGTCCTGCTCCGTCATGAGAAGGGCTCCTCTGCCAGAGCTTCTCTGGGAACTCTTTGACTGCGGGCATTACTGTTCCCATTTTACAGATGTGGACACAGAGGTTCAGAGAGGTGCTGTGACTTGCCCAAGGTCACAGAGCTTGGAAAGCAACAGACTCAGAGAGGGCAAGTGATCATGATCACCCAGAGGTCACACCGCTAAAACTTATCACCTGATAAAACTGCAAACTAAATACCAAAAACCAAAACTGCGCTTTATTGGGTGTTTACTATTTGCAAGGCACCGTGCTAAGCTACTTGGTCGACAACAGTAGCAGTTGCAGCAGCAGCAAGCACTCTGCCACTTGAGGTGCACACTCCCCATGTCAGGCAGCTTGGTACTTTGCGAAATCCGCTCAGTGAATTTTTCCAGCGACCCTATGGCTTGGGCTTGGGTCTCGAACCCATTTTACAGAAGAGGACACTGAGGCTGGAAGGCTGAGGCCCCTGCTGGATATGCTTAGCCGGCCTGGCACCGGGTATGCCCGGCTCCCCGGGAGGCTGCAGGAGGGCCAGGTGGCATTCAAGGAGTTAAGCGGTAGGCAGTGCTGTGGCTCCGTGCGAGGAGCGCGCCGGGCTGAGGCGCGCTGCTGGCGGCGGCGGCAGCGGCGCAGGGAGCTAGGGCTGGAGACGTGAAGTCCGGGGGAGCGAGCGAGGCAGCCGAGGAGGCAGGGGCGAGGCAGCCAGCGAGAGCCAGACGGCTGGAGCCTCGCGCCGAGCCGCAGCCAGTGTCCTGCGCGCACCGGGCCCAGGCATCTCCATCCCCTGGGCGGGTGCCCGCGCGGGGCCTCGTCGCGGTTCGGGGCATCGCAGTGCCGCCCGCCCGAGCGCCAGGCTCGTAGGAGCCCGGCTTTCACTTCCTCTCGCTTCCGCCCGCCTCCCTGGCTTGCCGGCTGGCGTCGCCACCGCCTCCTCGTCCCTGGCCACCGCTGTCGCCGCTGCTGCAATTCAAGGCGCACACTCTCCCACTTTCCCACTGGAGGTGCAGAGGATGCCCCTTGAGCCAGACCTGGAGAAATAGCCCCAGGGCCCGGCAGGAGGAGCCTTGGTAGCGAGAAAAGAAATCCAGGCTCCGCTTTCCTTGAAGGCACTGCAGCAGCTGGGAAGGCGCCCACAGAGCGGGCGCGCCAAGCGGGACGCGGGAGTCGCAGAGAGGGACCCCGGGTGCCTGCTGAGCTCCGCTGGCAGAGTTTACAAGTGACGGAGACCCTTCAGGTAAGGACTCAGGTGCCTGGCCCTGGGAAGAGGGTTCCAGGAGGGAGCGGGGCGCGGAGCTGGTGCGAAATGTGTTCTGTCCCCAGATCTGGGCTTCGCTTTCTAGACGCTTCCCCGCAGGTCGGGGGCTCGTTGTCCAGAGCCCGGCGAGTGAAGAACCCAGAGTGGTGACAGCCCAGCTCTGCGTAGATGACAAACTTTCTCTCTTCTGGCAGAGGGTGGGACATTCCGGCTCATCCAGGCATCTTTCCTCTGGGCATTCCTGTGCCCCCTACACGCATGCATTCAAGGGCTTCTCCCGCGGAGGTGGGCCAGCGGGGAGGCAGTGGGCCCCGTAAATTTGATTTATGAATCACCCTCTTTCTGGCCAGTGCAGAGTAACAAGGGAGAGGGAGCTAGTCATATTTCCAAGTTGGCTGTAGAAGATGTTTCTTGGGGGTGATACTCTGGTGAATGAGGCTGCCTGTCATCTGATGCCAACAGCCAGAGCTGCCCAGGCAATGGGCTTTGTGTAGGGTGCCTTGCAGATTTGCTTATGTCCATTCTGAGGTGTGCGTGTGCGTGTGCGTGTGTGTGTGTGTGTGTGTGTGTGTGTCTAAAGAGAGAGAGGGAACTAGAGACTAGGGGACCAACTCAGCCAAATCGCCTTCTTGCAAGCCCTTCCAGCAGCCCCAGGTATCTTCGAAAGAGCCAACTCACCTCCTTGGCAGAACCACTAGGAAGGGTGGAGGTCACTTCCTAATTCTTACAGCTTCAAAGGGGCTACTCCTTAGGTGAGCAAAAAAATAGGGGAAGTTTCCTGGGCTGCTCAATGAGACCATTCCTATTGGAGCCTGGGGAGGTGCAAACTTTTTGCAGAAAAGGGGCTGGAAGGGCCACATGGAGAGGGGCTCCTGGCATTCTCATCCTCACACTCCAGGCCCCTAGAGGCTCTGCTGAGCCCCGCACACAGCTCGTGAGTTTGGTTAGATGGTTTTTTTCTATTAGTAAAAAGCATGCTCCAAGGAGGTCACCTGGTCTCTGAGGATCATTTTGGAGCTGCCCCTGTGGTCATAGCCCCATAGATGGCATGGTGCTACCTACTTGGGCTTGGCATCTGCCTCTGAGGAGTAGCATTACTGTGTTTAAAAAAAAAACAGTTCTTGGGGTGTGACGTGGGATTCTGATCTCAGGCCAAGTTAGGAGCTGCACCCCTAGGCTGCCAAAACCCAAGAATTCCTCCAGGGCGTCAGAATCTGACGTTGATGTCCTGGAAAAAGCCCTGGGTCTGGGTCAGGAGGTTGAGCTTCAAGCTGGCTCTCATTTGCTGTGTGACTTTGGGCAAATCACTAGACCTCTCTGGGCTTCAGTTGCGGCTTCTCAAAAATGAAGAGATTTCATGTATCATCAGAGGTCCCAGTTCAGTTCAGACACTCTATGGCCCTGAGTGATTGTCACTGATGAGATTTTCATAATCCCAGGAGGGGATCTTAATTTAGAATTTAAGAAACCTAGGTCTCAGATCAGATCTGAGTTTGACCAGTCACTTCCCTCTCCACACTTCGGCTCCTCCACTGTAGGATGGGGAGCTCCCAGTTCCTACTTTAGAGAGCTGTTGAGAGGGCTAACTGAGATGGTGCCTGGAGGGTGCTGAGTGTAGAGTTTAGCAAAGAGTGAAGCTCCACGGTGCCAAGGCTACCTGCTTTCGGGTCTTGTGTGTGGGCATCTATCTGGATGCTGTTTTCCCCAGGGAGGCTGGCCCTGTCCCACCGAACACCAGGTGATCCTTGACTGCATGGCAGGGCCCTTGTTCTCTCCAGTCACCTGACACTGCAGTCCCCGCCCTCTCTCTGCTTTCTCATAAAATCTCTGCTGGACCAGCCACTCCTAGTGGGGAGCCCACGGTGGTCTGGGAGCTCTGGGTGCATCCAGCTGCTGCATCGCCAGGACATCAGGAGGTGGAGGTAGGCAGTCTCCATGGCTTCAACTTTGCAGCTCTCTAGGGACCAGGGCAGAGAAGTTCAGGATGTCTGCGTGTAGGGCACTCAGTCAGCTGATGCTTGAGAACTACCCCATGCTGGGCAGACAAGGCTACTGTTCTTGGCAGGACAAGTCACGCTGGGGAAAGAAGTGTCTTACAGCAGTGTGTGTGTACGTGTGTGTGTGTGTGCATGCGTATGCTCGCATGGGAGGATGCTGAAATTGTCAGGGAATTCAGTGGACTGGTCAGTGAGATTATTTTCTGCGTGGTTCTGAGGCTTGTGGGTTGCCCCAGGTGTATGCTGAAACCATCAGTGGGGAAGGCAGACCCCATCCCAGTGACATGGATTGAATTCATGGGGGACAGGAGCAATTCCACTGTGTGCTTGCTTAGTCTGTAGACTTGACTTTTAAGACTCTGAGAAAAACGAAAAATTTGCTTTCATGGTAGAGTAAGGTGTGTGTGTGGACACCTGTGTGAATGTGTGCATATGTGTGCATTCTCATGCAGGAGTGTGCTCATGTGCTTGTGTGATCATAACTTACATGAGAATCATAAGTGTGAATAGTGTCAATGTGAGTGTGTACTTGGTGTCTGATGGATTTATGAGCTTGAGTGTGCATGTCTATGGATTTATGAGTGTGTGTGTGCATGCCTGCAAGAGAATGGGTGCACGTTTAAATCGGTGCAAGGGTGGGTATGTATATACGCTTGTGAATGTTAAGCAGTTGTATATATGTGAGTCATGTGTGTCTGGGCTAAGCAGGTGCATGCCTGCACAGATGCGCATGTGTGCTCTAGGGGGTCTGTGCAGAAATACCCGTGTTTATGAAGCTGTACTGTCTGCCTGGTGCATGTTTTCATAGCTGTGTGTGTTATTTGCATGTCTGTGTGGGCGTTTCTCAGTGCCGGCATATATGTGATTGTACACATGTGCATACAGCCATGTGAGTGTGAGCTGGTGCTGTGCACTTACAGGCATTATGTATCTGCATGTTTTTTAATGTACCTTTGTGTGTGCCTCTATGTGCATATGTATGTGTAGCATTGCACACCTGATTGTCTCTGTATGTGTGTGTCTGTTTGTTGTGGTGTAATCGCTATGAATGTCTCTGTGTATATGTGAGTTTCTGAACATGTGTATCTGTGAATGTTAGAGTGTGCATTTGATTGTGTCTGCGTATACATGTGTGTTTCTATAGGTGTGTGCCTGTGTGTGTTACAGTGTGAACTTTTTGTGGATCTCTCGACATATATACAGGTGTTTCTGAGTATATGTGCCTCTGTGTAGCATTGCACACTTGAGCGTATCTCTGTGTGTATGTGTGTGTTTGTGAGTGTCAGTATCTGGGTGTGTCAGTTGCAGTGTACACTTGAGTGTGTCTGTGTGCATGCGAGTGTCTCTGAAGGTGTATTTCTGTGTGTTCCAGTGTAACTTTTGTGCATGTCTCATGTATGAGCGAATTTCTGAGTGGTGTTGTACTGTATCTTTTTGCATGTCTATGGGCATGCATGTGTATTTTTCTGAGCGTGTTTGCCTGTTTGTGCAGCAGTGTAACTTTCGTGCATGTCTGTGTGTATGTGTGTACTTCTAAGCATGCACATCTCCGAGGGTGTGTCTGAGTGTCTCTAGGGGTATAAACAAGTGTGTGGGTAGAGGGGTGTGAACATACCTGAGAGCTTCCAAGCAAAAACTGTCTCTGAACCTTTACGATCACTCTTCTCCCTGCTCCACAGGACTGAACTGTGCTTGTGCCGTGCACCTTCCGAGTGTTGATTCAGCAATTGGTGCCAGCTCTGAGCACAGTGTTGGATGTTGCGTGCTCATTTTTCCAAGTGCCTTTGCCTTGCAGTGCTCCAAAGCCTGGTGTATCCCCCTGCCCCCGCCTCCCTCACCTTCTGTAACAGCCCAAATCTATCTCGCCAGAAGCCTCCACTTAGGACGGCTGCTGAACAAACTCGCAGATGTTAAAAGCACAGGTATAATTTTAGGCAGAAGGTCTGAAAATAGGCAGCCTAGGATGTGCTGAACATCTCGACAGCAGTGTTTCTAATTAGGAGCAACTTGTTTTCCTTAAATAAACAAATCAAGTGAGGAAAGAAATTGCCCGAGATTAATGGCTCCCTGGAGCAGGTCCAGATGTTGGGAAGATAGGGACTGTGGTGGGGTATGGGTGGGTCTCTGGTTCCCCATGGACCACAAGTATTGCTGCTAACGGGCCTTCCAGATTTTGCTCAAGAGCTCATGAGGCAGAACCTTGAGGTGAGAAGCTGGTGAGGAGGGCAGGGCTGGGCCACTGTGGGGCCCCTTTTCAAGGTCCGCCAGTGCCTGGTTATTGGGGTGGAAGCATCACTGTTCCCATTTCATCCCTCCTCCCTGTATCCATGCCCTTAGCCATAAGACGTCACTGCTCTTCTCATTCAAGGAGGAGGCAAAGCTTATGCCCCTGCTCCCTCCCTTTGGGGTTCAGCCATGTGACCAGCTTTGGCCATTAGAGTGAAGTAGAAGAGATAGTGTACCCATTCCAAGCTTAGGCCTTAGGGGACTTTGTGTGTTTCTGCCATGGCTAGGTGAAGAGCTGCCCTCTCAGCCTGGCCCTAGAATGGGCACATGTTAAGCCCCGACCTTGGTGAGGGGATGAGTTCAGCCAAGTTCCAGCTGGTCACAAGCGGATCAGTAAAATAAATGCCTCTCATAGATATCTCACTAGGGTTTTCTGGTTGTTTGTTACACACCATTGTCATGGTCATAGCTAACTGATGCAGTTACCAGTAAGTCGTCTATATTTCTTTCTCCTGTTTGACCCTGGTACTGATTCAGAGGTGCATAATGAGCACCTGTACTTCTCACTGTTGGTGCCCCATTCCTACCTTGCTTTCTGTCCATCCTAACATCAACACTAATAATAATAAGTAACATGTACAAAGTGTTTACCAGGTGCACACACTGTGCCAGGAGCCTTGTGTATCATCTAGTCTTCTGTCAGAGAGATGAATGACTTGCCCAGGTGACACAGCTCATAAGCCAGGCTTTCTGGGATTTGCACACAGATCACCTGATGTCAGAGACTGTGTTTTTAACCATGATGTCATATTGCCTCCCAGTGTCAGCAGGCATGTTTTATGTAACTGATGTCATAATATACATTTGACATTTGCCCCCTTAACTCACCTGGAGGTTTGGTTGGCAGAAATAAATCATGTCACAGAAGTGGGAAGTGTCTATTTGAATGTGGTGAGACTTCATCCATCCATCCGTCCGACTGTCCGTCCGTCCATCCATCCATCCATCCATGCATCCATTCAGGTATTCATTCAGCATTAGTATTTGCTGATATTCAGTGTTTGCTCAGAATCTTCTCAGCATCATACTCTGTGCTGGGCACTGAAGATGCAGAAATGAGAGATCCCAGCTCTGTCTTCAGTGAGCTTACAGTCTAAGGAAGCAGTAGGAGAACTTGGGTTCTGGAGGCAGATGAAGCTGGGTTCCAGTCCAGACTTTACCCTTTACCAGAAGCAACTTCAGCCCCACCTCACTGGATTGTTATAAGGATCAAACAAAGTAATGTTGGCAAAGTCCTTCACACAGTGCCTTGCCTGCTGGAAGCCACAATAAACAATAACTCTTCTTCCTCCTATTCTTTCTCCTCCTCCTCCTTATGGCAGAGACAGTTGAATGTCACTGCCAGAGCAATGCAGAGATGAGAGAAAGCAGGGGCCTCCAGATCCCAGACAGGGTGACCAATCATCCTGACTGCCTGACTGTCTGAAACTGAGACGTTTCTTTAGGATACAGGACTTTCAGTGCTAAAACTGAAAGAGTCCCACACAAACCAGGACAAGCTGGTTACTCTAATCCCAGAGGAAATATCGGACTCAGCTTGGAATGGTCTAGAATAGAGGTCAACAAACTATGGCCCACAAGCCAAATCTGGCCCACTGCCTGTTTTTGTAAATAAAGTTTTATTGCAACACAGCTAAGCCCATTCATTGACCTGTTGTCTATGGCTGCTGTCAAGCTACAACAGCAATGTTGAGTATTTGTGACAGAGATCACATCGCCTGCAAAACCTCAAATACTTACTATCCCGCCCTTTACAGTAAAAACTTGCTGACCCATGAGCTAAAATCCCAGCTAGGGTCCTGGGCTTTGAACTAGGATGACCAAGGCAAGAATTCGATGAATTTGGCTGAATTATTGTGAGTCAGGTGACATATGGGGTTTGCATTCATCCACAGGTCAGGCATCTGGAGGGTCAGAAGAGGTGCAGCAACTCCAGAGACTGTGAGCTGGATAATTCTTAGATGGAGAGATGGAGACCCAGAAAGGGAGAGAGACAACCCAAGGCCACACAGACAGTAGGAGGCAGGTGACGATGGTCCTGGGAAAAGAGTTTCCGAGTGGGAAGTCAAGAGGTCTGAATCCCAGCTCTTCACCAACTGACTTAGTGGCCTTTAGCAAGTCCCTTCCCCTCTTTGGGCCTCAGTTTTCCCATCTATAGAATGGGAGAGAAGTTACATATCATCATAAAAGACTTCTCCAGTGCAGCTTTTTATGGTTCCATTTTCTTTTCTAATTGGAGTAGCACTAAAGCCTTAATATATGTTGGCCTGTGCTCCAAGGTGGCCCTGCGGGACCCTGACCTACGGACATTCCTGATCACCACGGCTTCTGTATGCAGGGTGTTTACAGTGCCTGGCATTGTAATCAGAGCTTCACTTCCATTCTCTCACTGAATCCTTGTGACAGTCCTGTGAGTTAAGGGGTTCCAGTCTCCACTTGACCCATGTGGACACTGAGGCTCAGAGAGATTCATTCACTTATCTAAAGTCACAGAGCCAGTGCATGGTAGAGCCCAGGTCTCTCTGATCTCAAAGCCCATGTTCTCAGCTACTCCTCCCCAGGCCTCCCCGCTGTGTCTTTCCCAGGTAGGGGTGATGCACGGTTTCAGGAACTCCTCGGAGGAAGCTTTCCCTTTTCTCTCCCTCTCCTTTGTTAACCTGGAAAGGCATGCGCCAGGCCAGGGTCCATCCCCACAGGCCTGAGGATGTGGGTTTATCAGTGAGGCTGAGGCTGGGCAGGTGTGGGTGACTGAATGGCTGGAGGGTCTCCTGCTAGGACAGTGAAAGGCAGACTACTCACCAGGACTGGGGACTGAGCACACTGGGCTCTGGATTCGCAGGTTCATGGAAAGTCCCTAAGCCTCCAGAGACAGTGGATTACCCACGTTTCTTCCCCACTTGGCTAAGATGGCCCTGATTTCTCCCCCTAGAATATCCGTTTACACTCCAGTGTCCTGGGCTCTTTGCATTTTGAAAGCCTCCCTGGTGGGACAGGTAGAAAAGCTAGAATCTCTGGAACAATTACATTAGTTTTAATTTTCACATAGCTCTTAGGTGTATCACCATTACAACTGCATGCCATTTACCCTGGAAACTCAACTTTCTATAAAACACATTAAGAAAGTAGTCTGATTTAATTTCTACAGTGCCCATGTCAGAAAGGAGCCAGCATTCCCTCACTCAGGGCCTGTTTACTCTTTCTCTGCACACCATTGTGATGAGCTCGGTGACCTGATTTCCCAGGCCTCTAGCACGTAGAAGAAGCAAATGATGAGAGTGTAGAATGGTAGAGAGGACACAGTGACAGCAGGCAGAAGCAACAGCTGACAGCCTGGAAACAAGGGTAAAGATGAAGAGATTGCAAAAATAAAAAGCATAGAAATAAAAGAATGACAGCTTGGGGGAATTTAGTGTAGTGGTCCAACAACCTCATCTCATAACTTCTGTCCAGCTGAATGTTATAGGACACTGAAATGGCCAGCCTCTTTGCTGGCCCCAAGAAATAGTTAAATCCTATTTAGTAGGCAGGAGCAAGGGTAAGGAATAATTCATTGAATAAAGTATTTGATCCCATGGCTAAACTAATAAATGTTTCTGTGTAGGTAGCCTCTCGTGTGTGAAAAATTCACTTACAAAGAATTCTTCATTTTTCACAATGTTGGATTAGTGACATCTAACTGTACCTAGACAGTGTCTGGTATGTGATAGATGCTCAAGAAATGAACAGTCTTTGAAATCAGGCAAATCTAGTTCAGATCTTAGCCACTTAACAGCAGCCAACGGGTCCCTCTCAGCCTCAGTGTCATCCGCTATACACCGAGGACAGCTGTACATGAGCTACAACTGCTGCAGAACCCAAAGCACCTTCTTGCCTGTGCGTGGCAGAAGGAACAGCACCACAGCCTGTCTCATGACACTTGCTTTCACCTTCTATATCTCCTGTGGGAGGTGGGCACATGCAGAAATCAGGCTGGAGAGGACTCTGAGAAGTGAGGTTCTGTCATTCGATGACCAGCATGTGGAAGACCCACCACTGCGACAGGATATTGGATGGAGATGGGTGAGCCAGCCTGCCATAGATGCCCCGGCCTCGAAAAAATATGATGGCATCTTCATACATGTCCAGTAGCTGGGCAAAAAATGCCCCATTTAACTCTGTTGTGCCTTAGGAGTGAGGGCTAAGAACTTGGGCTTTGGGGTTGAACAGGTTCACTTCCGATCCCAGCTTGCTAGCTTATAGGCTGTGTGATCTTGAGCAGATTGCACGGGCTCATGGTGCCTCCATGTCCTCATCTGTAAAATGGCAATAATAATACCTACCTCATAGGGTTGTTACAGGGATTCAATGAGATCATGCTCAGTGTAGAGTAAGTACTCAACAATGGTCATCTTAGCCAGAAGATAAGTCATTTCTCCAGTGGGCATAACTAGGATTCTTCCTAGCACTAAAGTGTCTGTGGCTGTGGGCATCTGTTCAGGGCTTGTGATGAATCAGTCAGTTTCTGCCTCTTCACACCATCTGGGGCATCTCCAGTAAGTTTTCTCTTTGAACTTCAGCTTCCTCTCCCATGAACGTTATTTAGTGATTTGCTTGATTCATAAACATGTTTGTGCATCCATTCATTTGTTTAACACTCCTTTATTAGGCACCTATTTCATTTCAGAGCTTCCAGGTCCTGCGCTGGGCCCTGGGAGATGAGCCCAACTTGATGGGCTTGGGTAGTGATGCCCCCTGAGAGGACAGAGGAGACACATGGATAATTGTCCTGGGAGGGCAGCGTGCTTCATGTTCACAGCTGTGCCTGTGCACCAAGGTGGGACTGGCGCATAGTAGGTGCTCAATGTTTGTTGAAAGAATGAATGAATGAGTGTCCTGTACTTAGCACCATCAGATGGGTGGATCCTATTGCTCTCTGAACCCCAGAATTCTTAGGTCCCAGACTGAGAAGAGCAGCTTCAGCTTACCACCTTAGGAAAGAAAATACGAAAGGTGTGAGTTCCTGGATCATTCCTTAGGCATTGGAGGTCTGTCTCCAAATAAAATTTGATAGTTGTATGGGGTGGAATTAATTGGGGGAAACATACTTTCAAACGAGAGAGAATTTATGGCTGAATGACTTGTAGTGATTCTAGGAGGTGTTCTTCTTCTTGTTTCCATTTTTATGGAAGACTCCCTCACCAGCCCAGTGAACTGGGAACTTGGAACAGACCCAGCACCTGCACGTAGGAAGAATTTTCTCAGCTCATTTTCAGATGGGGAAGAGATTAGGGTCCAGAGTGGCACGTGCTCCAAAGTGAGCGAATTTGAAGCTGTGGAGTGTTGGAGTTACCAGCATGGGCTTTAGACTGAAACTGCTTGGCTTCACAGCCCAGAGCAGCCACTCGCTCACTCTCTAACTTTTGACAAGTGTCTTAACCCCCGTGCCTCAGTTTTCTTATCTGTAAAATGGGGATAACAATAACACCCTCTCCACGGGTTGCTATGAGTGTTTTTTAAGTAAATTCATGTAGAATCCAAGCACAATGCCTAGCACATAGTAAATGCTCAGAACAATATTCATCATTATTAGTAGGGAGAGAACAAGCCCATATGAGGCTCTGAAATGTCAGAATGGGACACGGTAGGTTTTAAGTAACAGCAACTCTCTCAGACTGGCCAAAGTCAGCGGCGAGTGGGCAGGAACCTAGCTCAGCAGTGAAAAGCTGGGAAGAGGCATCAGGCTCGAGAGACCATCAACTGACCACACAACCTTGGGCCACTGGCGTCACCTTTCTGTGCCTCGGTTTCCTCACCTGCAAAAGAGGGAGGGTGAGCTGAGCTGATGTGTCTAGGATGCTGTGAAGATGACGTGACCTTGTGCATGGGGAGTTCTCAGCCCAGGGCAAGAACTCAGAAGGCACACGGGGTAGGATGATGGAGTCATTCTGAGTCATGCCCAGGGTCAGCCTGCCTGGGTTTCAGTCCTGGTTCTGCTGCTTCTCAGCTGAGTGGCCTTGGACTGTGAGTTAACCTCTCTTTGCCTCTGTTTCCTCATTTGTAAAACTGAGATACAAAACTGGAAGGGCTGAGTGAAGATTCAGTGACCTAAAATGGTGCCTAGCATATGGTACAGGTTACATAAGTGCCAGTTAGTAACGTAATGATTGTGATTGGGTGGCTTTTATTTCAGGTCTTGTCAGAGGTGAGTTCGGTCATAGAGTGGCGAGGCACCTGCTAACTGTCTATGAGCAGAGTGAAGAGGCGTGGGGATTCTCTGGGCATCAGGGCCTCTCCCCATAATCCATCCTGGCGTACCTTTTATGGCAACCTGCTGCTCTGTCTGTCCGCTTGATTTTGAGCACAGGCTGATCATGAGAGGTAAACCTGTGTGTCATTCAAAAAGAACCAATGGTAGTAGCTGGGGGCCCACACAGCTTGTTCCTCAAGTGCTGGGGATTGAGGTGTCAGTGTCTTCTCCCCTGGACCTCCCAGATCTTCTGCCCTCACCCCTCATGACCCCCCAGCCAGGGGCCTTTGCTGGCCCCCTGACCTCCTGCCAGCCCCTGTTACAGTCATGAAGCCTTGGGCTGCTGTGATCACTGCCCCCATGAGTGTGAACTTCAGCAGAGCAAGGCTGCCAGCTCTGGAAGGGGTTCCAGGGAGCAGCCGGCCAGCCTTCCCCACCTCCTGGGCATCGTGGCAGAGCTGGGACTAGAACATGGGCCTTTCACATCCTGATCCATGACAGGTCCTGTGGCCCCTTCACTCCCATGCTGCTTTTCGGCGTGAGCAGATGAGTACCCTATGGCTATGGGAAACAATGTCCACAAAAGTAGGGCTTGAACAATACAATCTTTAAATTATTTTCTTTTCTTTCTTTCTTTATTTACTTGTTTATTTATTTTTTAGAGATGGAGTCTCTATCACCCAGGCTGGAATGCAAGTGTCATGATCACAGCTCACTGCAGCCTAGAATTCCTGGGCTCAGCTGATCCTCCCACCTTAGTCTCCCGAGTAGCTGAGACTTATAGGCAAGGCCACCACACCCAGTTAATTTTTTAAAACTTTTTGTTCTTTTTTATTTGTTTGTTTGTTTTTGTGAATTTTTAAAATTTTTTGAAGAGATAGAGTCTCACTATATTGCCCAGGCTGGTTTCGAACTCCTGGACTCAAGCGACGCTCCTGCCTTGGCCCCCTGAGTAGCTGGGACTACAGATGGACACCACCATGCCCAGCTCTAAACAATACAAATTTACTATCTTCCAGTTCTGGAGGTTAGAAGTCTAAAACGGGTCAGCAGGGCTAGGTTCCTTCTGGAGGTTCTAGGGGGAGAATCCACTTTCTTACCTTTTCCAACATTGGAGGGCCACCCATATTCTTTGGTTCATAGCCCCAAGCCACTCTGATGTCCGCTTCCATCGTCATGTCTTTGTCTCTGGCTGTGACTCTCCCATCAGGACCCTTGTGATGCCACTGGGCCTGAGTAATCCAGGATAATCTCTCCACCTCAAAATCCTTAACTTAGTCACATCTGCAAAGTTTCTTGTACTAGGTAAAGGTCGCATATTCATAGGTTCCTGCTTTTGGGGTTGGGGGAGCTGATATATGATGAAACTGGAGTGTGTTCAGGGCCTTGTGAGCCCCTCCCAGCAGTGGGAAACCTTGTGAAGAGTTTAAGTAAAGGAGAATTGAATGATTCTGTCAAACCCTGGCCAGAACAAGAAGAAAGGCCTCCCAGCTATCCTCCCTCAACTTGAGGTGGGAGCCTATTGAAATCCCTGCAAAGAACAGAGAGAACAGGGTGATTTCAGCTTCATTATGCCAAACACACAGCCTTCCAAGGGAGAGGTGCGCTTTGGAGAAAAGAGTCAACAAATTAGTTTCTTAATCTGCTTTAAGTTGCTAAAATGCCCCTGTCTTCCTTCCTTTGTCACTTGATGGGCCTGTGGGCTATTTTAACTTTTATTAGAACATTTTTTTTTTAATCGAAGGAGCTTTTTCCTTTTTGAAAAACTAATCCCAGCTGTGTTTTGATAAGGTAGAATTAAAAATGGCACTGGGGAAATGCCACAGAAAGCTTTGATTTTTCTTCTTATGGCATCTGAAGTGATTTAAATAATAATTATATATTTCGTTTTTATGCAGCCTCCTCTCCTCCCTCCCTGGCCTCCTCAAAACACCACAGGTACCAGCAGCTCTGAACACATGCTATTTCTAAAATCTCCAACCCTCAGCTCCTGGAGGCAGAGGGACAGCCCTATAAGAGACCAAGATTTCTAACCTAGCAGCTTCAGGTGTAAAGCAGATCTTGCTCAAATACAAGTGCTCCAATTCACAGCTGTGTGGCCTTGAATAATTTACATCAATCTCCTTGGCCTCCGATTCCTCATATAAATAAAATCTCATATAAAATAGAAATAATGATAGTGTTTGCATTCATCAGGATCCTATTGGTTGTAGGTGACAGAAAACTCAACTTAAACATCCTTACACTCTTTTATTCTCAGGCATAAAATGAAATGTATTGGCTTATATAACTAGCAACTAGCTTCAGGCTTGGCTGGATCCAGGAGCTTGGCATCTTACAGGTCTCGCTCTCTTTCTTTCTGGTCACCTCTCTCTTTTCCTTCTTTTCTCCTTCCTTCACTCTCTCTCTATATATATGTATTTATTTCTCTTTAGAGACAAGGTCTTGCTCTGTCACCCAGGCTGGAGTGCAGAGGTGCTGTCATAGCTCCCTGCAGCCTCAACCTCCTGGGCTCAAGAGATACTCCTGCCTCAGCATCCTTAGTAGCTGAGATGTGGGTGGGTGCCACTGTGCCTGGCTAATTTTTAAAAAATTTTTTGTAGAGATGGAGTCTTGCTTTGTTACACAGGTTGGTCTCACACTCCTCGCCTCAAGTGATCCTCCCACCTTGGCCTTTCAAAGTGACGGGATTATAGGTGTGAATCACCACATCTAGGCTCTCCGTCATGCTTCACCAATCTTTTGGCTCCCATTTTCTCTGCGTGGGCTTCATTTTAGACTAGCTGTCTTCTTCTGAACACCCATCAGTCTCTCCCTACTTATATTGTGGCATCTGAAAGCCCAGTTTCAGCAATTCTGAAATCGAGACCTACAGTCTCCTGGCACCTGTCACAGCGACCAGGGAAATGATCTCTGCTGTTCGATCAGGTCAGGGTCATGTGATCAACCTTGACACCTCTTTGGGGGAGAGAGATGAATTACTGTATGTGGCTTCCTGAGCCACAAAGGTAGCTGGGGAGGAGGTGAGCCCCCAGTGGAAAATCAGAACTTAGTTAACCAAGGAAAGGGAAGAGATAACTGGTCAGACTAAAATGACTGGTCAACAAGCCATCTAGTCCCCATCTCAGAGCCTTGCTGTGAGAATGATATGAGATCAGGCATGCAAGGTACTTAGCATTGCCCCTAGCATACAATGTGCCTGGTAAATCCTGCCTAATACGACTGATGTTACAATTGTGATTATTATCAGCATGGTGATAATACAGGCCAGGCAGGGGCCCGACAAGTATCCAGGGCAATGGGAGGCACTCCACATCCTGAAGACTCAACCTGAGCATCCCACTAACCCCTGTGTAGCCTTGGATCAGTCACTTCCCTCCCATTTGGTTGACAAAAGTGGCCCTTCCCTAACAAACCCCCACCTCCTGCATCAGTTTAGCAGCGGAAAGCTGGGATGGCGCCAGGGATGCAGGGGGACAGTCACAAATCCAGATCCCTCCAGGACAGGTGGGTCCCATAGGCATGAGACAAGAGGAGGACTATGGTGAGCCAGAGACCAAGGGCCCCATCCACAGGGCACAGCCTCTCCCAGCCTCAGCCTATTGTTGTCACACAAGAATGCCTGCCCAGGATGGTCACATATCTTGATTTTTTTTTCCAAGTAAATTCCACCAATTTGGGCAATTTTAAAGACAGGGCAGGCTAGATGAGCGTGTCTGTGAGCTCGCTTGGACCACTTCTTGTAAAGCCAAGTCTCCTCAGCATGTGGGACCCAGAGCCCGTACTGTCTGTACATTGAGAGCTCGTGTTGTGGTTGACCTCAAAAGACACACCGGCCCATTGTTCTACAAACCTGGGTCATACGCGTTATGCATTCAGCATCCTTTTTCATGGCCATGGGAGCACCTGTCTTCCTCTGAGCTGTGCCATTTGTAACAGGCTTTGTGGATGGAATTCAGCGAGAATGGCTGCTTCGAAGCAGTTCATTTTGCTGCCTGAGATTATTAATGCTCTCTCTGATTTCCTGCTTCACACTATTGATTTCCTGGGATAAAACTTTCTCTGCAGAGGCTGAGAAGGTAATTCAGCTGCTGTCCTTATGTGTGAGGGAAGATTCTATCCTAGCTCTCTCCCAGTTTGTAGCTGTGTGATGGAGAGCAACTCACTTCCCCTCTCTGAGTCTCAGTGTTTTCATCCGTAGCGTGCAGACCCTTGGAGCTCCTGCCTTCTAGGAGGCGTCAGGAACATGGTAGGTACACAACAAAGCTTAGCTCCTCCTGTAAAACTGCAGCCCCGGCAGCCTGGGGAAAGGGGGTGAGATAGTGATACCCCTTATCATGAGTGAGCACTCACTCCATACTAGGCCCTTTCCCAGCACAGCCTCCTTTACTCCCCCAGCAGCCCTGAGCTTGGTGGCTTTCCCCTTACTGTCCTCTTTTTTACAGATGAGGAAACTCTGAGAGGCAAAGGGGCCTGCCTAAGCTCACACAACTTGGACATGGCAGAGCAGAGATTTGAACTCTGGCATCCCTGAATCCAGGCCCTGCCTCTTGTGACAGGGCCTTGCATTTCAAGGGAACCGGTTTACATTCACACTGGCTGCACCCATGGGCACAAAGGATCCCCAAGCAGTGGAATCCAGACCCAGCTCTGCTACTCACTTACTATGTCATCTCAGGAGACTTTATTGACCTCTCTGGGCCTTTGTGTCCCCCAGCTCCTTAAACACACCTTGCTGCTTCCCACCTCAGGACCTTTGCACATACTGTGCCCTTGCCCAGCATGCTTTGCCACTCAACCTCCACCCCTCTTCACCTGATTAATTGCAACTCCTCCTTCAGGTCTTGGGTGAAGCATCACTTCTGGAAGTTCCTCTGGGGCTCCCCTTGGTGTGCTCTCCAAGCTCCACAGCATTCCTTAAGGTTTTGTGATTACAGCACTGTGTGTTGATCTAACCAACCTGCATCCCCTCTACCTGTTTTTGGGGGTCAGGGAACCAGCTGGGTCTTGTTCAGTAGGCTTCCCAGGCTAACACTCCAAGCCTGCCACATATATACAATAAAGCTGTGGAGTTAATAGATGGAGTTCAAAGAGGCCTTAGGACCCTCATACACTGCTGGTGGGACTGTGAATTGGTACAACTGCTTTGCAAAACTGTTCAGCAGTATTTATTAAGGCAGCACAATACATGCCCTGTGACTCTGCTGTTTTATGTCAAGATACACACTCAACAGAAATCGGTATACACATTCTTTTATTGTTCTGTAATACTCATAACTGTGAAAAACAAGAACTGCTGAAATGTCCATTATGGTGGAATAGATAAGTAAAACTAGGTTAAGATATACCAAGGAATAGTACACAGCAGTGACAATGAACAACCTACAGCTATAAGCCATGAAAGGAGGCACTGTGCAAAAATAATGGTGAATGAAAAAACCAGCTACAAAAGGGCATGTACTGCAGGATTATTGTTATAAAATGCTCAAAAGACAAGCTAAACTACGTTATAGTGTTTAGGGAGGCATGCTTTGGTGGAAACATAAAAACAAGGAAGAAATTACCACCATCAACCTGAAATGAAGGTAGTTGCCTCGATTGGGGAAGAGGGGGGCATGTTATTCGAAGGGGTCTCAAGGAGTTGGCAGGGTTGTTTCTTGCCCTGGATGGAGTTACGTGGGGTGTGTGTTCATTGTGCAAACTGCACATCATTGTACATGATGCAAATTGTACATCTTTGTTTTACGTTGTCTTCTGTATTGTGGTCATGAAAAAAGTCCCTTCCATCCCCCAAGATAATTATCTTTGGGGGTCCCCATCCACCAGGACTATCAGCGGTTGGGCTTTATGCACAGAGAACATCCTCTGAAATCCTGTTTTAAGCCAAGTTACTCTCTAGTTGAGTGTGGGCGTGCCCCACTCTGTCCCGTCATTCCCCCAGGGGTCCAGATTTACATGTGTGAAAGGAACCAGAGCAGCTTTTGTCCTGGCACAGAGGCCACCTGCCTAGAGGATACAATTAGCCCCTTTTCTCAGAACATGATAAGGATGGAGGATTGATTTCACCAGAAAGTATTTTTAAAAGAAAATATGAAAGAAAAAGAAAACTAAAACCTGGGGAGAAGCATTTTCAGATACCTGCTTTTGCAGTCCAGGGAGATAAATTGTCCCAGATGGAGCTCAGATGACAGGGCTGGGCAGGGATTTGAATCAGGACACGGGGCTCCAAGGTGGGGCAGCTGAGGCCCAGGCCTACGGTGGGCTGGCGTCCAGGTTCAGGAGAACTAGGTCTTTGGACTCAAATGCTCCAAGTGTTCTCCAATGGCCTTGACCTCCCTTTCTGCACAGACTGACGGGTTGGCCTGGGCCCTGGCTGGAGACCAGAGATGCTGTGATTTTTATAGGTCCTTCAAGCTCAAGTCAGGATGGATCAGGGTTAGGGTCTTCCAGGGGTTCCCAAAAGTCCGGCTAGTCCTTTTGGATTATTAACTCATTAACAATGAACTTCATCCATCTATATGAAACACTTATACATCTCTTGCAATTTATTAAACAGATATTAATTGAGCTTAGCTGGGCCTAGACTCTTCTAAACATCAAGTATATAATGAGAGTGACCAACTGGTTGTGGTTTGCCTAGGATTTTTCCGCTTTTAGTACTGAATGTCTAACCGGCCTGGGAAACTGGATCCCAGGCAAACCTGGGCGGTGGGTCACCCTGGAATGGTGAGCAAGAAGCTCTGATGCCCACCCGCACAGAGCTCAGTGGAGGAGACAGGACATCACAGACCAGCATGCTCAGTGAGCTCTTTGCTTGAGGAAGCTTCCTGGAGGAGGTGGCATCTGACCTGAGCCACTCAAGAGAAGCAGGGTCAGGCAGGGGTAGAGAGTGGGAAGGGAAAGAAGATTGGGGAGCCTACAGGGCTCATGTCATGGTAGGCCTTTGGGTCAGGGTGGGTGCCAACAGCCATTGGAAGCCCTGGGGCTTAGAGGTTAGAGAAGAGAATCGAGGTGTAAAATTTCTATTGAAAGATTCTCCTGGGCTGCTATGTAGGGAACAGGGGAGGGATTGGCAGGGGAAGGGAGGGTTACGAGTGGATATCAAGGGATGCTTGGATTGGGCTGCCTTACTCACTTATTCTTCTAGACGCTCAGGTCAGAAATGTCAGGGACAGCGGGTATGGTGGCTCATGCCTGTAATTCCAGCACTTTGGGAGGCCAAGGCAGTCTAATTGCTTGAGCTCAAGAGTTTGAGACTAGCCTGGGCAATGTGGCAAAACTCTGCCTCTACAAAAAAAATACAGAAATTAGCTGGGTGTGGTGCTGAACATTCTGAGCTGAGATGGGTCAAGGACTATAGTAAGCTATGATCACACCACTGCATCCCAGCCTGGGAGACAAAGTGAGACCCTGTCTCAAAAAAAGAAAAGAAAAAGAAAAAGAAAGAAAAGAAAAGAAAAGAAAATGACCATGCTTCTTCTCTCCTACCCCACATAAGATCTTTGGTAAATCCAATCACCAACATTTTCACCCCTCCGTCCCTATTCCTGGCCTCTCCCACCACAGCTCTGTCTTTTCTTCATAGCTCTTATCACCTTCGAATCTACCCTGTGAATGACTTATTTATTTTGTTTACTGCCTGTGTCTTCCCTCTAGAACAGAGTTTTGCCACGTTGGCATTACTGACATTTTGAGCTCGGTCATTCTTTGTGTGGCGTGGGGGCCAACCTGTGCATTGTAGGATGTTGAGCAGCATCCCTGGCCCCTACTAAGTAGATGCCGGTAGCATGATTTCTGTGACAACCGAAAGTCATCTCCAGACATTTGCTGAATGCCCCCTCAGGTGGGGAAGGGGTGGCAAAACCACTCCCAGTTGAAAACCGCTACACACAAAGGCTGGGATGTTCGCCTGTGTATTCGCCAATGTAGCCCCGGTACCTAGAAGGGGGCCTGGCTTTTGTGGTGCTCACTACGTGTTTGTTGAATGAATAAGTGAGTGTGGTGTGAGATGGTGGGGCCTGGGCTGGGGCAATGGCAGTGGGGGTAGTGTGGGAGGTAAGGGTTTTGGAAACAGTTCAGTGATAGAATCAATTAACAAATGGAACTACCATTATACTTATGATGGTGATCATTCTCATCCACTTCATTATCTTCTCCAGGGCTTGAATTCCTCTCATCATATAATGGAGGAAGATCAGAGAGGTTAGGGGTAACATGATGTGAGTAAAAACCACTCAGAAATGAGTGGTAGAACCAGGCTGGAACCTAGGTCTTAGGAAGCCAAGCCTAGGGTCTTTGCAAGTGTTGGATGATGTTATACAATAACAATGACTGCTGTTTATTGAGTTCTTACTAAGTGCCAGAAACCAAGCTAAACATTGTGGATGGATCACTTCAGTGAAGCCCCTGACAATATCCTGTGATTACTGTTATCATCCCATTTTTACAAATGAGGCCTCTGAGGATCAGAGAGGGGGAGTGAGTTGCCCACAGTCACACAGCAGGTGTGGAGCTGGGCATGTCTGACTCAGAGTCTGAGGCTGACTTCAAGGTGGGGGCTCAAGGAGGCACAACCCACCTTCAGGTAATAGGCATCACCCCAGTGTCCCTTTCCTTTCTGTTTAGTCAGCAGAGGAGACATGATCAAAGGATTCTCACTGGCATGCTAATTTTGGAAGGCTTCACTTTAGAGTAATTTGCAGGAAACCCTGTAAAATTCACAAAGACCCCTGGCCATGTGAAACCTCTTGGTCCTTAACCTTGATCTCCCTGGCCCAGTGGGATGGGCAGGGACTGGGCAGAGAATGGAACTGAGGGATTGCAACAGATTTTCAGTCAAGCTATACATTGGGAAACCTCTGAGCAAATGGAGGGTCTTTTATTTCTTTTCACCCAAAGACAACAGAGACTCGATGTCAACTTAATTAAATGCTGGAATGGAAGCCAATCACAACACTGGCTTTGCAGTTTAAACCAACAACCAAACAAACAAAAACTCCCTGTATGTTACCACTCTCTCTTTTTGGAAATCTCCCCCGTAGGCCTGTCAGAAGCTTTCAGTGTGCACCAACATTGGCCTCCACCACCCAGGCCCCCATTCCTGTGATGAAAGTCCTGTTGAGGGCCCACTTGACAGAAGCGGAAGCTGAGGCTGAGCCTCAGAGTGGCAGGGGGATGCTCTCTGGAGGCCAGAGTATCTTATATACCACTACATATAGCCCCAACCAGATGGTGATGGTGTGGCCATGATGCGCGCCCTACCCCGCCACACACACACAATTAGGCTGTGTGCTACTTATGTGGAAACGTGGTGAACAAGTATTTATTGAGCACCTACTGTAGATACGGCCGTGAACAAGACGGACCCAGTTCCTATCCCCTGGCTCTTACAACATGATTGTAACAAACCCTTATGTTCCATCTACCATGCCCCAGGCACTGTTCTCAGGACATCACATACACTGGCTCATGTGATGTTCTCAATAACCCTAAGAGGTAAGAACTATTATTGTTCCCATTTCACAGACAAGGAAATGGAGGTCCAGTGAGGTCAGGCAATTTGACTTTGGATGCGTGGCCCAAGAGTTCATGCTCTTAACCACCATGCTAATTATGGTAATAATAATAATTATAATCATGATGATGGATTATTATGTGCTGGGCATGTTGCAAGGAGGATCTCATTTAATCCTAACAACAGCCCTATGAGCGTGGTGTTATTATTACCCTCATTTTATAGATGGGAAACCGAGGCTCTGAGAGGTGAGGGGGTTTGCTCAACGTCATGCAGTTGGTGGCAGAGCCAGGGTTTGAACCTGCCTTTGACTGATGCCAAAGGCTGTACGCTTAACCATTCTTCTGTCTTTCCCTCTGGGCAGAGGAGGGAGTATAGAATTCACCCTCTGTAACTGTAAACAAAGTTCGTTAAAGGAAGTGTTGTGAGCTTTCCAAAGGGAGAGGCTAGAGTGTTACGGGAACATGGAGGAGGGAGACTTGGTTTATTTCGGGGGATTGAAAGGGTCTCTCCCAGGAAGAGATGTGGAGTCTGGGATGGGAAGGATGAGCAGGACTCGACCAAGCAAAGGGGTGTGTGTGGTGGGGATATTCAAGGGTGAGGGATGGATTTACGGAAAGTCCCCTACAGAGGGTGGAGTTGGAGTATGGTAGGAACATAGCATGCCTGGCCGGAGCACAGAAGCAGAAGTAAAGAGGATGCAGTGACACAGGAGAGAGGCAGGCAGGACCCCAATATGCAGTAGGTGCTCAGTGTATGCTTGGGAATGGATCCACTTTGACCTTCCCTTTGACACTCTCTCTGCCCACCCTGCCCAGAAGTGACTGCCCCCGCACACAAGTCCAGGTGCCAAGCCCAGTGGGGTTGCCGATGTGGCTGAACGTTGCTGGACCCAGCAGGCACTTGGGCAGACCTCTGCGAGAAGCTCTGGAAAAAAGACCCCTTGTTGGAGCCTCCAGGAGCCAGCCTCCTAGTGCAGCCTGGCTTCGGTCCCTACCTCACAACCCTTCCTCTGACCTGAGTTTCTTCTTGGATCTGGCCTCCTGCCGCCTGAGCATGAGCCCACACCCTGGCCCCTTGGTGCCCCGGTGCTCAGCTTCTGCTTGGCTGAGTCCAGTGTGGTCAGCACTCGAGCTTCCCTCACTGTCCCTCACTCCTTCCCTGTGCCCTCTCCCAGAGAGTTCACTCCCATGAGGTCCCGCAGATTCATCTACTGGTCAAACTGCTGACCTACCATCTACTGCAGGCTTTCTCATCCTCAGCCCTGTTGACATTTGTGGTGAGATAATTTCTTTTTGCGGGCATTGGGGAGTGCCCTGTGCATTGCAGTGTGTTGAGCAGCATCCCTGGCCTCTGCCACTAGATGCCCATAGCACCTCCTCTGCAATCACGACAATAAAAATGTCTCCAGCCATTGACAAATATCCACTTGATGCAGGTGGAGAGGGGGAAAAATTGCCCCCAGTTAAGAACCACTGGTTTGGGGCAATCATAACACATTCCCTGGGAATTGGCAAACGACCTCCTTCCCAGGGATGGGGGTTCTGTTAGCCAGGAAGAGGGAAGAGATGGAGTATAGAATTTACTGAATCAAGATCAGAGGTGGACTCAACTCTTATTATATATTTGGGGAAATTGATGTTCAGAGGGAAAGGGACTCGCCCAAGGTACACAGCCATTTAGAATGAAGGTCAAGATTAGAATCTAGGCCTGACTCTGCCGTGCCTCCTGATCCATGCAGCCCTCCTGGGAATCTCCCGGAATGCCATGAATATTGATTAACCACACACTCACTGGAGACTCCCTTGAGGCCACCCTCTGAGACCTGATCTAGTTCCCTCTCTCTCAGACGAGGGTTTTTAGAGATGAAAACCTACTCCATGGGCTAATGACGAATTAATTGTTCTCTTTGGACAGATAACACTTCTCATCTTTTTCTAGAATTGTGTTTGCCTCCCCTGAGGTCAAGCCAATTCTTTCCAACATTCTCTTAACTCCCTCCCAGCCCTCCTCCTGCACACACTGGCCCAGATGGGAGAATGGCTCTGTGACAGGAGGGCCATCGATCTCCTTCCACGGGCGTCACTGCTCTCCTGGATCCAGCTCCAGGCATCGGGGACGCTGCAGTTGCTCTCACAATGAGGGCATTTAGCTGCACTCTGCTCCCCTGGGGGAACGCTCAGAGGAAACCTGAGGAAGGGCCAAGAGAAAAAGAAGAGAAGCAAAACCCAGCAAAACTGCCCATTCTGAGTGTGCTGCACTTGAAGAAGGAGGCCCAGCCAGCTCCAATTTCAGAGATTTTTAGAAAGTGCCTCTGCTTGGCTTGGTTTCTCCATTGGTGGGCTGTGACCAAGGAAGGATAAAGTGAGAGCCCCATTCAGGCCAAGGCAAGGGTTCAACCTGAGCAGGGCAGGGTGGGAGGCCAGGAGAACAAGGGCTCTGTGTGCTCCTGGGCACAGGACATATGCGCTGGGCTCCCACAGGCTCCAGCCAGGCGCTGGACACAATCAGAAATCCATGATGTGGCCAGAGAAATACAGGGTTGGGCAGGTACTGATGCTGTGTAATTCAGCCCTGAATAGTGCATTTTCAGGGTGAGCCACATTAGGGATGATGAAGAACTTCCCCTCTTGGTGGCAGAGCCTGCTCTGGGATAAAGATGAGTCCCAGGAATTAACCAGGGCCATCCCAGAAGCCCGATGGGCCTTTGGGGGCCAGGTGGGTGGTATAAGAAGGGCCTGTTGCAGACCATGGTGGAGCGGGGAGCCCATGCCACATCTGGAGGCTCAGCTTACCAGAACCAATCAATGTGCTAGGTTCAGATCCCTAAACTCAGGCAAGTGGTTTAACCTTTGTGCCTTTGCTTCCCCATTTAAAACTGAGTTTGCCCGGGCATGATGGCTCATGCCTGTAATCCCAGCACTTTGGGAGAGAGGCCAAGGTGGGCAGACCACTCGAGGTCGGGAGTTCAAGGCCAGTCTGGCCAACATGGTGAAACCCCATCTCTACTAGAAATACAAAACTTAGCCAGGTGTGGTAGTGCACACCTGTAACCCCAGCTACTTGAGAGGCTGAGGCATGAGAATCGCTTAAACCTGGAGGTAGAGGTTGCAGTGAGCTGAGATCACATCACTGCACTCCAGCCTGGGTGACAGACGCTGTCTCAAACAAACAAACAAACAACAAAAACTGATATAGCATGACTACTTATCTTGTAGAGTTGTGAGGATTAAAGAAGTTAACACAGAAAGCACTTAGAACAGTGCGGCTCATTTTATCTTTCAAGAGCCCTAGAGACTGGGTTTGTATTTAAAAGCTGCCACTGGCTCAGTGTTAGTGATGAATTCAAGTCAAGAAAATAATTAAATAAAACCTGTGCTCTGTGGCTCTCTGTAGCCCACACTCCATGAGCCATCCTGGCAACCTCTGGCGGAGGGTTTTAGACGGACTCAGCCTCCACCACTGTCTCTACCCCTTATTGGTTCCTGACCTTGGAAGTGATGGCACTTGTCTGTGCTGCGTCTGCATATTCTGCAGTATCAGTGGGGATGCTGGTAAGAGTGAGGGCTTATTACCATAGGGGCAGGATGTGGGAAAATCACAAGGGATGGTGCAGCTTCCCAGAGTTAGCGGTAGTGGGGAGCTGTTATCACCCCCAAGCCTGAAAAGACGAAGTGCAGAAGCCTAGAAAAATTAGCTCTATGGAGAGGGTCACCTGCAGTGCCATGTTCTTTGGTAGAGGGGCTCAGCCAACCCTGGTGGCTCCACCGAGGGAGAGGTGATGGGGAAAGAAATGTATGCCCTGAACATCCTTGACCCAGCTTCCAGTATCCTGCCAGGGCATCCCGTTTGCCAAACTCTAGTGGAAGTCAGGGAAGCAGAAAGTTCATTGATGTGGTTCCCCCAGGCCACCTCCAGGTAGACAGCAGGGCAAATGAAGGGGGAGAGAGTGTCTGGAGGGGCAAATGGAAGACAGCAGACAGATCTGAGAAATGGAGGTGGTGGTGGTTCTGCTTGCCTTAATGCTGCTGGAAGGTTTTTCTTAGTCTAGATGAAGTGTGATGCTCAACACATGGTTGTAAAGCATTAAGCTGAAGGTATTCCTGTTGTTACTGGATTAGAGAAAGCAGAGGCACCAGGAGGGAAGTTCAGGGCCCCCTGAGCATCCTCAGAGTGGGTAGATGGTGTCCTGGAGTTGCGAAGGGGGTATTAGTTTCCAATAGCTGCTGTAACAAATTACCACAAACCCGATGGCTTAAAACAGCAAGCATTTATTCTACTACAGTTCTGAAGGTCAGGAGTACAACATGGGTTCACCAGGCTGACATCCAGATACTGGCAGTACTGAGTTCCTTCTGGAGGCTCCAGAGGAAAATTGGTTCCTTGCCTTTCCCAGCTTCTAGATGTTACCCACATCCCTTGGCTCATGACCCCTTTCGTCCTCAAAGCCAGCAATTGTACCCCTCTGGGCTGTGTTTCTGTTATCATGTCTCCTCCGACTCTGACCCTCCTGCTACCCTCATAAGGACCCTTGGGATGATGTTGTATCCATGAGATAATCCAGGATAATCTCCCCTCTCAAGATTCCTAGCTTAATCACATCTGCAAAGTCCCTTTTGCTTGCATGACAGGTGACATGTTCACAGGATATGGGGATTAGGACGTGGATATCTTTGGGGTAGCATTCTAGTTGCCACAAGAGGGTTCCAGGAAGCTTCTCAGAGGAAAGGCATCTCCCCACTGTCGTGCACAAGAGTCCAGAATCACCTCCATTAACATTTCTTTTTCAGACTGATAATGTCCACAAACTCCAGCATTTATTAGTCTATCTTCAATAACTTTCCCAGAGCTGCATGTTTTTCATGAATCCAGATGAACTCATTATTTATTATTGCTTCATTCTAAGCAATAATACATACGCAATCAAGGTGTGATGGGCACTTATGATTTTTGTAACTATTCCCATTAAAATAATTACATAACTATTGACATTTTAAGAAGAGTTTATCTGTGTGCCACCTAGAAATACCACGTGAGACATGGTGAGAATGCCCCAGATCCCAGCCTGCAGCTGCAGGGTAATGTTGTGGAAAGAATTCTGAAAGAGGAGTGAGGAGACCTGGGTTTTGGTTTTGGATCTGCTCTGTGACCTCAGCCAAGTCACATTCTTTTGTGGGACCCTCAGTTTCCTCATCTATATAATGGGGACAATTCGTAAGATTCACTCCAGCTTAGATATGATAAGGTTTTGCTATTAGCATATTAGTATGTTGGAAGTGGAAGAATGGGACACAGTAAGTTTTGATATGGATGGAGGAGAGTTGGTGTATGGGAGTACTGTTAAGGGTGTGATGGCGGACCCTGTAACCCAGGACCAGAATTACTGTTCTTCGTGATGCACAGCTAGTACCATATGCATACACCAATCATGGCTCTCAGTGGGGAGACAAAATTTTATTCAGCCGTGTGTGTCTTATCAAGCCTAGAATAAGGACCCGATACATTTTCTGGTTGTTGAATGACTGAATGACTGACAGAAGAAATGGCAGTATGATTCTTATGATAGTCCCAAGAGGTCAACACTGACTGAAAGGCCCTGCTTACGACTGGAAGACCCCAGGAATCTCGGTGGTGAGTATGTGATCTCTGTGAGTCAGAGAGACCTAGGTTCAAATCCCAGCCCTACCACTTGTGAGTTTTGTGACCTTGGGCAGTTTATATCACTTTTCTGAGCCTCAGTGTTCTTATCGAGATGATGGGGATAAGAATAGTACCTCCTCTGTAGGTCTGTGGTGAGATTTAAATGAGATAATCTATGCAAAGAGCACAGCCCAGTGCCTGGCACATAGCTCCATAAATATTAAGAATGTCAAATACTATTGTTATCATTCTGCCTCCCATATCGTCTGGGAAGATGAAGATGATCTGAAAAGACTCCCAACCTCTCCCAGGCTATTCAAAAGATGTAGGGAACTATTGGAGACCCCACATAGGAAGTGGCATGTTGAGCTCTTTGAAATATACATCGACACTGCCCAGGCTGTGCCCCCCACACACATACCAACAAGCCATCTGCTGCAGTTCAAATATTGTTCAAATGTAATATTTTGAAAGTGTTTGTCAGATGCTTCCTAAATGCTTGCCAAAACTCTAAAAATCTCACGTGAGCAAAAAATATAATTTTTATTTGGCTTTGCGTTGTGTGAATAGATTGTCAGATGGTGAGAAGATGAAAGCAGTAGATTTGGTTCTTCACAAACAGGAGCAGGAGGAACACATGCTCTGAAACCAGGCAGGCCCAGGTCCATGTCCTGGCCCCACCACTTAGCACCAGGCAACCTCAACCCACCATTTAGTACCTCTGAGCTGTTTCCTCCTCTGTACAATGGGTTAACTCACAGGTTAACAAGTCAGGCTAGCTCAGCACATAGTAAGCACCCAATCAATAGTAGCAGTTATAACTGTTTAGAATAATACCCATGTACTGGCTGGTGCATAGTAGGGTCTTCATAAGTGTTCATTTCCCTATAAGCGGGACCCAGTAGTAGAGGGATGACCTTGGGTTGTTGAGCAGAGCCTTTCTAAGAATGGGTTGAAATCCTACCTCATCTATATATTTAAGGAGCCAACACATTAAAAAATCTGATTTGACAGATTGTTGAATTCCGCTAAGGTGGACAGGTGTGGGTTGTGCGTATCAAGAAATCTATTTAAGCCCACAAATGCAGGTGTACCAGAAATGTCAACTTTCTTGAATCTTTTTAAATTAAGTCAAATTCGACTTGGAGTCTCTACTGAGTTGTAGAAAAACTCTAATTTCAGTCATTACTGAGGCTCCTCCGCTCCCAGGATGGCTGAATATCTCCCTGGTCACCACCAAACCCCAACTAGCCATCCAGCATGTTTCCTCCAAGTCTAGAAACTCTGCTATTCTGAGCCAAGCTTGGAGCAACAGGCGAAGCTCTGCCACATTGGTATTTCTGGCACTACGTGTCTAGATGCTTCCCTCAGGCACTGCCAGGACTTGTCTGGAACCTCTGACCTGTTCCCTGTCCCAGATAAATCACCTTCTCACTTCCACTCTCCTCCCCAGGACTCCGCCCCATAAGCTCATCAATGAGCTTTCAACAGAATTTGCAAACAGGCAGTTGTAAAATTGAATGAGGGCCCCAGATGTTTCTCTGTGGCTTCTTGGTTGTTTGTTTGTTTGCTTTTTGTTTGTCATAATAGACTTTATTTTGGAGGGCAATGTTCAGTTTACAGAAAAATTGAGTAGCAAAGTACAGAGAGTTCCTCCATATACTCTTTCCACTCTGTCCCTCACTCCACTATTATACGACATCTGGTCTTAGTGAGGGTCATTTGGCACCACTGATGAACCAATATTGATATATTATTATTACCTAAAGTTCACGGCCTACATTGGAGTTCACTCCATGTTGCACAGTCTTTGGGTTTTGACAAGTGTGTAATGACATGTGTCCACCATTACAGTGTCATATCGAAGAGTTTCATGGCCCCCAAATCCTCTGGGCCCCACCTATTTCTCTCCTACCCCCGGAGCTGCCGGCCATGACTGATCTTTTTACCCTCCCCACAGTTTTCCCTTTTTTGTATCTTTTTAAATTAATTACTTTAGCTTCCAAGATTTAAAAAGTTGAATATTTTCTATGAAAACCCAGATGTCCAAATTCTCTTAAAAACTTAGGATATTCCAAGCAACCATGGGCTGGAGCTGAGTGCCAGCTGCTGTCTCCCCCAAGTCCCCAACCCAGAGTCGGGTGAGCTCCTCCATTTGTTCTTCCTCATCTTGTTGCGAGCGGCCTCCTCTCCCTTCCTTGGCCCTGGTAGACATTTGTGTTTGTGACTCTAGACTGGCTTCCTGAAAACACTGTCTCCTGCCCTGCAAATATATTCTTGGGACTGAGGGTCACAACAAAATTGTCCACCTGCTTGAAATGAGAAAGAGAGAAAAATTTAGGGAAATCAAATACAGATGAATTCCTTTGGAAAATATCTCGTAACTTGTGGGAGGCTCCTTTGAGGCCACGCAAACACCCAGGCACTACAGGCTGTCTGAGGCTGATACCACGTCAGCCAACATCCTACACTCGGCAGATTCCTTCTGCGTTCTCTGCACAGCCTGTACTTACGGAATGTCTGAGTGTGGGCTACACATAAAGTCCTTCAGTGGCCATATACCTCTGGGTCAATAATTTATGCTAATGCTGCAATTCACCCTACTGACCTCGTTTCTGGAGCATGTCAGAGAACTGGACACTCAGAGATTAAGTTGCCCCTGGCGAGGCGTGGATGATAGCAGCCACAAAGGGAGAGAGTAGGAGAGGTTCGAGTTCAGAGCACACCGCTGAGACACAGCCAGCAATGAAGGCCACCCTTTAACTTGGCTGCAAGGTTTCACTCTGGAGAAGAGCCTGAGGCTCTCAGCAGTGAAATACAACCTGGTGTTAGGCTGAGCGTGTTCCCATCCTTTCCCCTATGACAAGTCCCTGGGGGGTTCCTTATACACAGGGCCACTGGGCCAGGTAAGGAGTGGCCAAAACAGCCCTAGATGCAAGGCCCAATATGTGCCCCTTCTGTGCTGTGTGATCTCAGGTAAGTTGCTTTGTCTCTCTGAGTCTCCATTTTCATCTCTGGAAGATAAAGGAGGCGATGATGCTTCTCTCACAGCAGAATAAACAGGGATGTTATATCCCAGGGGACTCCCGGGTCTCCTGTCCCAGCCCTTCATCCCTCCCTGACATCCTGCCGACTGCCCAAGTCATCATACTCAAGTCCTCCCTCTCCCTCACCCTCCATGCCTACTCAAGCCACAAGTATTACCTGAGCACCCCATTTGTGCCAGGCACTGGCAGTACAATGGTGAACAAAACAGATCACTCCCCGTCCTCGTGGAACCAACATTACCCTCTTTGTGTCTTTAATGCTTGTACCTTCACCTCTGGCTATTCTGATCCAAGCCATCTGTCTTTTGCCTGGATTCTGTAACATCTTGCACACTACAGCCAGAGTTCTTCCTGGAAACACACATCTGATGGTTAAAGACTTTCTGTGGCCCCTAGAATAAAATCAAAGCTCACTGTGCTCCAGCCATCGTAGCCTCTTCTGTGTCTCTGAAAGGGACACAGCCCTGTCCCACCTCTGGAGATTGCCCTGGCCGTTCTCCATCTGGTTTCCTTCTCTTAATATGGCATCATCTTCTCAGGTGTCACTCTTGACACCTCCTTCTCCAGCTGGCTCTCCTTAGTCCTTGCTGCTTCCCCATCACAGCCCTGGTGATGATGCTGGTGCTGATAGCCAGTGTGCCTGTCATGCTTTCAGTACACCAGACTCTGTCCTAAGCCTCTTTTGTTATAGTGACACATTTAGTTCTCACAACAGCTCTGTGAGAGAAACTACTCACAGTATGCCCATTCCACAGATGAGAGAACCAAGGCAGAGAGGAAAGTGGCTAAGTTAGGGCTCCACAGTACTACAGTGTTATGCCTCTGGCCTCTCAGTCTTGACTCCCATGGAGGGTGAGACTCTGTCTTGTTCATCTCTGCATCCCCAGCACACAGAGCCTGGCACATCAATAGATGCTCAATGAACTCTCATAGATTGATGAATGGCCGTCTTGCTGAAACAAATGAGCTAGTGATGTTCTGAAATCCCCACTGCAACTTCTTGGATTCACCTGAGCATGAGGAATTCTTATTCTTGCTCTTCGACTATGAGTTGGCTCTGCCCAGGGGAGGAATCTCTCTCCTTGCCCCGGAAAGCCCCTGCAGCATCTCTTGCTGGGGAATGCAGGCGTGGGAGGATGGTCCTTGCCATCATTTGTTTTTCTCAGCGTTGGCTTTTCTCCTATACAATCTGCCCCTGGCAGCCAACAGTACTGTTCAGTACTGTTGAGGGTATTTCTGGCTGTGAGGGCTCCTGAGGTTTCCCCATGTGCTGAGACAAAGGGAATTTGCCCAACCAGGGCTCTGCCAGGGGCCTCCATGGAGATATTAGACACGGTATGATAACATGAGAGCCCTGTTACATCATTACAGCTTCATAGTTAATTTAGGAGCTTGTCAGGATGAGGAGTGTGACTGCTTGGCCTTTAGAGGCTGCCAAGGGTGGCTTCTGAAGGTGAGCTGCTTTCAAGACTCAACGTGAAAATGAACCGTTGCTGTGAGTTCTGCAGGAATTTGGTTGGTGGGATGGGCTGATTCTAAGAGCCTGCAGTCTGAGGTGGACAGAGCTTACTTTAAATCCCACCCTAGTTACTTTGTAGCTACAGGATAGGATATGACAAGATAGTATGTTGTATTGGTCTGTTCTTGTATTGCTGTAAAGAAATACTTGAGACTGGGTAATTTATAAAGAAAAGAGGTTTAATTGGCTGACAGTTAGGCAGGCTGTAGAGGAATCATGATGCTGGCATTTGCTTGGCTTCTGGGGAGGCCTCAGGAAACTTACAATCATAGCAGAATGCAAAGGGGAAGCAGGATCATCTTACATGGCCAAAGCAGGAGCAAGAGAGGCCGGCGGGGGAGGTGCCACACACTCAAACAACAACCAGAGCTCATGAGAACTCACTCACTATCAGGAGAACAGCACCAAGAGAGAAATCGCCCCCGTGATCCAATCACCTCTCATCAGGCCCCACCTCCAACACTGGGGATTACAATTGACTATGAGATTTGGGTGGGGACATAGATCCAAACCATGTCAGATACCATATATAATGTGATAAATAATACAACACAATATACTGTATTACATTATGCTATACTGTGTTGTGCAGCACACCCAGGATTTCTCAATAGGAGAGGGGTGACATTGTCAAGAGCACAAACTCAGGAGCCAGGTGCCTGCATTCAAATCCCAGCTCTGCCACTGACGAGCTTTGCAACCGTTGGCCTTGTCCCATCACCTCCCTGAGCTTCAGTTTCCTCACCTGTAAAGTGGTAATAATAACAGAAGTCACCTAACTGTGTTATTGGGATGACGGATGAAAGCATGTGTTTGGAGGCTGGCAGGTGTGTGGTAGAGAGAATGAAATTTGGAAAGGTGCAACCTGATGTTTAAATCTTGGTGTTGCCACCACACACATTGTATATGTGGCTTTAGGGGAGTTTTTCAGCTCTCTGAACCTCACTTTCCTCATCTGTAAAGTAGAAATATTGATTCCAATCTACCTTGCAGAGCTGTTATAAGAAAATATCATAAAGCATATGGGGTCCATAAAGGGTTGAATTGTATTCCTCCCTCCAAATTCTTATGTCTAAGTTCTAACCCCCAGGACTTCAGAATGTGACTTGATTTGGATACAGGGTCATTGCAGATGGCATTAGTTAAATTAGGATGAAGTCACAGTGGAGTAGAGTGGGCCCCTAATCCAATGTGACTGGTGTTCTTAGAAAAAGGGAAAATTTGCACACAGACTTGAACACAGGAGAAAGGACATGGGAACAGGAAGGCAGAGATCAGGGTGGTATTTAATCCAATGTGACTGGTGTTCTTAGAAAAAGGGAAAATTTGCACACAGACTTGAACACAGGAGAAAGGACATGGGAACAGGAAGGCAGAGATCAGGGTGGTATTTCGATGAGCCAAGGAATGCCAGAGATTGCTGGCAAATCACCAGGAGCTTCAAGAGAGGCCTGGAACAGATTCTCTCACAGCCCCCAGAGGGAACTAATCCTGCCAACACCTTGACCTCTGACTGCCAGCCTCCAGAACCAGGAGAGAATAAATTTCTGTTGTTTAAGCCACTTGGTTTGTGGTACTCTGTTGGCAGCCCGGCTTAGCACAGAGCCCAGCAGAAAGCGAGTGCTCACTGCTTAGTTCTTGTTTTGCCATTCCTATGACCAGCATGTTCAGTCCTGTGATGCCTGGGAAGCTTGTGGTGGGTCCAGAATGGGTCAGAACCCAGCACACAGCTGGGCTGTGTGATGTGGGTGAGTTGCTTTCCCACTCTGGGCCCTCAGTGCCCTTATCTGTAAAACAAAAGCTCCACCTGATCAGAATAATGAATGAGACCCCTCGCATGCAGGTTTTACCATGGCTTTACTGTGCATTGTCATCTCAAGCCCTCGCCATGGCCAATGGATCACCATCCTCCCCACTTTACGGATGGGGACAATGAGGCTCACGGAGGGAAGAAGTCGCTTGCCCAACGTTGCACAGAAGCCAAGTGGCAGAGATGGGGTAAGATGGTAGACAGTCCAGCTAAGGCCTGCCCTTGGCCACAGAATACTGGTGAGGGTGGAAAGGAAGGACAGCAGAGGGACCGGTGACCTCAGATTCTCTTCCAAGCCTGAAGACATTGGCCACATTCTTCTCATTTCCTCCTCTGGGCTTCTTCAGAATCTTCCTTGCAGGCTCACATCTCTCCAGAAGCTCTTGGAATCCTGCCTGTTCAGAGGGAGGGGTCACCAAGCCCCCTTCAGACTCACGGGTGGAATAATCAAACACATATGCCTTGGAAAATGGGCTGGGGGATCCCCAGCCCCCCAACCCGTTTCACACTCAGATGCAAGCAACACCCTCAGTCCCCAGGGCTCCCAGAGCTTTCTCATTCCATTTGTATCAACGTGCCCCACACATGTATGAGCCAAGTTCTACTTTTGGGGGAAAGAAAAAAATCTCTTTCTTTCTGCATCTTGGCATCTGTTTTTCCCAAAGTGCCAAGGAAATTCCATCTCTGATAAATGACAGGCAGCCACCAGAAAAGCTCGGATGTTTATTCCCTGCTGGGGAGAGGAACGGGGCTCGGACCCTCTTCTCAGCACCCTGGAGAATGCATTTCCTCCATTTTCTGGAGGGGCTGGGAGTAAGGCCTTCTCTTTTCTCTCTCCAAACAACCTCTGCTCAGACCTGGAGGCCCTTCCAGAACAGTTTCTGATGGATTCTGGAGTCCGACAGACCTGGGTAGCGAAGTACCCTGGACTTGGTAAATGGCTGTTTCCATCAATATCATTCATTCTTAAGATATCACTGCATGCACAGGCTGTGTGCTGAGCCTGTACCTCGTGCCGGTCTCTCTAACTGCCTTAAACATCACTTCACTTACTTCCGCAAAAAACCCAGAGGAAGTAGAGTGATACCTCATTGTATAGGCAGGAAAACTGGGGCTTCAAGAGAGGCTGAATCGTGTTCCTATGGACATGAAGCTAATAAGTGGTAGGTCATCAGCTAAGCGATACCGCTAATAAGCAGTATTTGAATCCAGATGGGTCTGATCTGATTCCCAAGTCTGAGCTCATAAAAAGTCTAGACCATCCTCCTGGCTAACACAGTGAAACTCCATCTCTACTAAAAGTACAAAAAATTAGCCAGTGTGGTGGCAGGCCCCTGTGGTCCCAGCTACTCTGGAGGTGGAGGCAGGAGAATGGCACGAACCTGGGAAGCGGAGCTTGCAGTCAGCCGAGATCGCGTCACTGCACTCCAGCCTGGGCAGCAGAGCAAGACTTCGTCTCAAAAAAAAAGAAAAAGTCTATACCATCCCTTCTTTCTAAGTGTGGTGGGTTGAATAATCCTCCTCTGCCCTACCAAAGCTGTCCTCGTTCAAATGCCTGGAACCTGCAAATATGGTACATTAAGCATAGTAAGAGGTACTTGGCAGATGTGAGTGAGTTAAGGATCTTGAGATGGGATATTATCCTGGATTCTCCAAATGGGCCCACTGTCATCACAAGGATCTTCATGAAAGGGAGGCAGGGAGGGCCTGAGTCAGTAGCAGGAGATGTGATGATAGAAGAAGAGGTTGGAGTGATGGAATGCAGGCAGGAAAGGGAGGGGCCAGGAGCCAAGGCACGCGAGCAGCTTCTAGAAGCTGAAAAAGCAAGGAAGCAGATTCTCCCTGAAGCCTCCAGCAGGAGCCAGCCCTGCAGACTTCTTGATTTTACACTTCTGATTTTCAGAACTGAATAGAATGAACTTACTTTTTTTGTAAGCTAGTAAGTTTGTGGTCATATGTTACTGCAGTCGTAGGAAACTAATATACTAAGCATGGACAAAAAAAAAAAAAAAAAGGAAAGATACTAAAAGAATAAGTGAATGCCTGGAAAGGTGAATGAATCAGTGACACATAGTGGCATCAATGATTGCTTGCCTTTGACATCCCAGTGGGTCACTGTCTTCTCTACAGCCCAGGACCCATGACAGAGTGGTTGGCATTACCACTAGACCTGTAGCCCTTCACTTATTTATACTGTTGTTTAATCTTAAATCTTTTTTTTTTTTTTTTTTTTTTGCAGAGATGGGGACGTTTGTAAACTCCCTACGATGGTATACCTTACATACTGTCAAGTACAAAATCAATAAATTTTTACAAATGTACAGAGCCATGGAACCATTGCCAAGGTCAAGATGCAGACCATTCTTATCACTCCAGAAAGTTTCTTTGCATTGCTTCCTAATTGATACCCCTGTCACCAGAGATTAATTTGCCTGTCCTTGAACTTCATATGAATGGGATCTTGCTCTGTCTTTTCTTTTGTGCCTGGCTTCCTTTGCTCGATGTTATATCCGTGAGATTTATTCACGTTGTCGCATATATCAGCAGTTTCTTTCTTGTTCATTCAATTTTAATCCTTTCTCCTTTTGAAGGACACATGGCTGATTTTCTCCAGTTTGGGATCCTAATGAACAGAGGTGCTAGCGACATTCTAGTACAAATCTTGTGGGAGATTTAAGCACTCATTTCTTGTAGGTGTCTACCCAGGAGTGGAATTGCAGGGTCCTACGTAGGTAAATGTTTCGCTTCAGTGGACAACACCAGTCCTCCAGCCTGAATCTAACTTGAGGAATGCCATCCTTGCCCGCAACAGCTTTCTCTCCAACAGATCTGCCCGCATCTCCACACTGTGTGGGTCACAATGCTTAGGAGACAAGGATGCCCAATAACTCCTCACATCCCAGTCCAGGAACACCTCATCTGACCTGGTGGGTTTAAGAGATGTGATGTAGGAGAAGGTAGGGACAAAGGGGGTACCCAGTCTTCTTTTCATGTGGGCTCATTTGCTAACCAGCAAATGGACTTGTCGTCCAATGCACATAAAAGCCAACAACTATGGCACTGGTTTTTGAGAAAAGAAATACTTTATTGTAAACCTGGCTGGCAAGGAGACAGAAGTCAGGCTCCCCAGTTTGGGATCTGGAGCAAATTTTAAGGGATTAGAGGGCAAGGGAAAAGATTTAGGAGTGGTGGGTTGGCAGGGTCTGATTAAAGGGCTTTGAATTTGACCATTTACAGTAAAGTATGTTGAGGCAGATTTTAACCCTGGATCTTCTGGGGCAGTAGACCCCTCACTTCTGAAAGAGTTCCAGAGTTCAGGTCCTGGCCATGTCCCAGTCTTCTTGGTTCCGAGGGGAGGAATCATGGTTCCAGGTGCTGTTAAAGGTCAAAGATTTTTCTATTGTGCATACCCAGGCTCTGTTACCCCAAAGAGGAGTCTACTTTTTATTTTTTTGGTACAGACAGGATCTTGCTATGTTTCCCAGGCTGGTCTTGAACTTCTGGCTCAAGTGACCTTCTCATCTTGGCTTCCCAAAGAGCTGGGATGATAGGCGTGAGCCACTGCACCCGCCCTACTCAGCATTTTGTCTTCAACAGAGCAAGCCTAGTTTGGGCTGGTGCCAAGGTTACATGTTTTTTCTATGTGGGACCCTCCCATTTGCTGAGTTGATGAGGCAGAAGTTTGGAGTTTAGATGAGTGTGAGGTGGAGACATCTCCCAAACTTAAATCATCAGCACACCACCCTTGCAATTTTTCCCACATTTGCCATTTTTGTTGGAATTGATTTCCTTTTTTACTAAAAATTGTTTATTTAGGAATTAACTTACCTGCAAATATGAAATCAATATGACTTTCCCTAAATAGAGGTTAATCACTACAAACACTCCAGACCAAGACAAGGTAGATCAATTCTAGCCAGGCACCATTACCTGCCTGGGATTTTACACCTGCAGCCTCTCTCTGTTATAAAGGCAGATTAGCAAGCATTTGAGAGGTGTTGAAGCTCTATTAGCACCAAACTGAGATTTTTTATTGATGTCATCAGAGATATTGAAAGAAAATTAAAAGTGAATACTTTTCTCACTTTATGATAGAATGGTATTTAACACTGGAACTTCCCTTATGCTGAGATGGCGTCTACACTTTGAGAAACACTGATGTATTGAAAAGCCTCCTGGTTGGGAGTCAGATCTTTGTCTGAATGCTCTGCTAGCTCGGTAATATTGGATCAGTGACTTCAACTCTCTGAGCCTTAACTCCTTCATTTGTGCAGTGGGATGATCATAGCACCTGCCTCAGAGGCCTGTGAGTGTGAATGTAGAACTCAGTAAATGACTCTGCTCTTGGTATTTTCGTGATGGGGTCATCTAATGAATCTTATGTCTAAAGATTGATGCCAGCAGTGGGAATGGACATCCCAGACATTTCTACATTGAGATTCTTAGGGTGTCTGCTGCTAAGCAAAATCCTCCGTTGGCTTCAGCAAAGTTCTTTGCCATTTTGGGGGAATGTTTATTGCACTTGGGATTCTGCCAAGGTTAAATGGAGAACATGGTCCTGGTGAAATTCACACACTTTGTCATTGGCTCACAGGCACAGATACTAAATCTGATCCACCAGAGAGTAAGCAGGATCTCTCCCATGCATCTGTTCTTACGGAGGTGGTGATGTGTTGGGGCAGGAGATTCCCTGTCAGACCTACCTATGTCCCAGCCCAGTTTCACTGTCTATTTGCTGCGGTTTTTTGTTTTTTGTTTTTTTTTCTTTTTTCTTTTCTTTTTCTTTTTCTTTTTCTTTTCCTTTTTTTTTTTTTTTTTTTTTTTAAAGACAGAGTCTCGCTCTGTTGCCCAGGCTGGAGTGCAGTTGCGTGATCTTGGCTCACTGCAAGCTCCGCCTCCTGGGTCCAAGTGATTCTCCTGCCTCAGCCTCCACAGTAGCTGGGACTACAGGTGCCCACCACCACGCCCAGCTAATTTTTGTATTTTTAGTAGAGGCTGGGTTTCACCATGTTGGCCAGGCTTGTCTCAAACTCCTGACCTCAAATGATCCACCCACCTCGGCCTCCCAAAGTGCTGGGATTATAGGCATGAGCCACTGCGGCCGGCCTCTTTGCTGTGTGCTTTAGGGGATATCACTTCTCCTCTCTGGGTTTCAGTTTGCTCCTCTTGTAAATGGGAATATTTGAACCTTACATAGTGATATGAATGGTAAGATGAGATGAAGCGCAAAATACAATAACCAAGTATTTAATAGACAAAAGTCATTACTGTAATTGTTCTTTCTTGAGGAAGCCATAGGCTGCATTTAAATGTTCTGCAGAGCTGACTCTGCCTGTTGGACTCATGATCATTCTAAATCTTTGTTTCAGAAAGATCCTCCCCCGCCCCACTCCAGCCCCTTAATTTTCATTCTATTCCAGATGTTCGCTTGTGTGTTCTCCACTGCCCAAAACCAGGTGGTCATTCTGCAACAGCTATAACTTGAGGAAGACATTTTTTTGTGCTTAAAATGACCAAAACACAACTCAAGTGGACTTTCTAAAAAGAGAATAATTTATTTTGGCTCACAGACATCAAAATTTGCAAGGGATTGCTTCAGGTATGGCTTGATCCAGGCTCAAACAAAGCTCATGAGATCTTAGTTTCTCTACATCTCTACCTTCCCCTATGCTTCAGCTGCCCTGATGGTAGCAAGATAGTGCCAGGAGGCCAAGCTCACTTCTCCCAGATGCTCAAATCCACAAGAATCTAGAATCCTTCTCTCCCAGCCAAAGGCTTATTGTTTCTGATTAGAATACCTGCTTGTTTCTGAACCAATCACTGTGGTAGGAGAGGGATATGGGCCATGTTGATTGGCTTAGGCTAGGCAGGACCTATTTTTGGAGGTGAGTCTAGGATCAACCCCATGCAAACCCCACTGTTGGATGAAATGTGGATTCTGGAGAGCATCAATGCTAGAAGAGGGTGAGGGGTAAAATGATCCTGGGGCTGCAATCAACTGATGTCCCATCAGTTTTTTCAAATAAATAACAAATTTTCCATTAGAAACTCAGCAATGCAGCAGGATTGAAGGAGGCTTGCTCTCTCTGTCTCTCTCTCTGTCTCTCTCTCTCTCTCTGTCTCAACTCATTCTCAGTGCCCTGTTGCCTGAAAATAACAAGGTTGAAGTCAGAGTGATGAATGGGGGCAACATTGACTCGGCACTAATTTTGCCTGGAAGCCGTAGCTATTTTGGGCTCCTGCTGAGCCCTGGTTTAGCTTAGCTGGTTAGACAGCAGGGCTCACGAGGTCAAGGGTATGAAGAAGTAGCAGAAACATGGGATTGGAGGCAGAAGTCCTGGATCCTGATCATGCTCTGCCACTTTTCAGCCAGAAACCTTGAGCAAGTCACATATCTTCCCTGGATCACCATCTCCATATCTCCCTCAAATGCCCTTTTATCCTGCCCCATCTCCTCCATTAGGTACCCCTGCACATCTCTTATCCCAAGACTGACTTCCCATCCCAAGACTGTGTGGGATGCCCCTCCGTGTGCCTATACAGCCTTAGACTTCTGAGTTCAAATCCTAGTTATCCCACTTATTTACTGAATGACTTTGGACAAGTTTATCAATCTCATTGTGTCTCAGTTTCCTTGTCTGTCAAATGGGGATCTCATGGGCAGTGGGCCAGTGAACAAAATATCATCTGTATTTACAGCTGCTCCTCATTGCTCACATTACTGCCTGAACTCTGCCTCCTGTCAGATCAGTGGTGGCATTAGATTCTCATAGGAGCACAAACCCCACTGTGAACTGTAAATGCAAGACATCTAGGTTGCACATGCCTTATGAGAATCTAATGCCTGATGATCTGTCACTGTCTTCCATCACCTCCAGATGGGACCGTATCGTTGCAGGAAAACAAGTTTGGGGCTCCCACTGATTCTGCATTGTGGTGAATTGTATGATTATTTCATTATATGTAACAATGTAATAATAATAGAAATAAGGTGCACAATACACGTAATGCACGTGAATCATCCAGAAACCATCCCCACCCCGCCACCCCCTGGTCTGTGGAAAAGTAGTCTTCAGTGAAACCAGTCCCTGGTGCCAGAAAGGTTGGGGACCACTGTTCTAGGGTGTTCCCCTAGCTCTGCTGAGAGCACAGATTTGCAAAATTTGGCTGTCCATGGGCCTCGACAGAAACATCAAGTTTGAAAGGTCAGTGTGAGCTAGTAGGAGGCTTCATCTGTGACTGATTTGAGTGGTGCCAAAGTCACTCCCCTTCTTGAAATCCCATTCTTGGCTCTCTCTGCTTCCCGCCCACCCAGAGCTTGGAGTTTAGGAAGATTCTGACATGCAAACATCTGCATAAAAACCCACAGTCACCGGCTTTAACGATCTCATTAGACTGGTAGCATGTAGGGGAACAGGGCACAGGACAATTTTCCAGGGTCATGGATGGAGGAATGAAGAAGTCAGAAAGAGGCTACCTCCCTGGGTGAGAGGAAAGGTAGCCAAAGAGCACACTGTTGGTTTTGCCCAGAGCTTGACTGGCAGTGACTCTGTAAATTTGGTTGGCAGTGTTGATCTAACACCCCAAACAAGGTCTTCGCTATTTGAGCAGCACATTAAAGACCCAAGGGAGGTTATTTTACTTGGCAGCTTCCCCACAGGGTGGCTGAAGGCAGAGGCTGTGCTCCCAAAGCCTTCTTGTACTGGAAAGGGGAGAATAAGCCCCGCAGAACCTGTGGCAGGTAGCTTGCTTTTCTCTCCCCAAAGGCATTCTCAAAGCTGTATGCTGGCAGTATTCTCTAGCCAAAGAAAATGTCCTGGATGTATGTGTGTGAGCTTGTATGTGTGTCTTCCAAACAAGAACCACCTTTCAGCCTTACCTTTATTTTTTTTTCTGTTATGGGTTAGTTTTAGCAAAATTTACTGCTTAGCTAAGTTAGGAAAGTCACTTAATGCAGGTCCAGCACTATGCTGTGTACTCCCTACACACACAGAGAGAAACAGGAATATAAGTGATCATGATGACGTTGATGATGGTGATGACAAAGACAGTGACAAGACAACAATGATGATGATGGTGATGATGTAAATATTCATGCTGATGATGATGGCACGGATGATGATATTGACAATAATGATGACGATGATGATAATGAGAACAAAAATCTATTGCCTGGTACTCTTCTAAGTGCTTTAATTTAATTTACTAATTTATCTAAGTCCCACAATCACCCTCTGAGAAAGGGTCTATGATCATTGAATCCATCACTTGCTAGTTGTGTGCTGCTGGGCAAGTTATTTCCGCTCTCAGAGACTCAGTGACCCTATCTATACAATGGAAATAAAAACAGCAGATCTGGGTAACACGCTTAGTCAATGTCTGACATGATGCCAGTGTTCAAGAGATAAAAGTGATTCTTATGGAGCCCCACTTGATCCTCCTGTCAACTCTGTGAAAGAGGAAGTATTCTTCTGACCCTGATTTTACAGAATGGTAGCAAGTTCTCCCAGCTAGGAATGGCTGAGCTGGGACTCAAAGCAAGTCATGGGATTTCGGTCCTGTGGGCTTTTGCAGAAGCTGTTTTAGGCATCTCTGCAGGGTTAGTTCTGATCCACAGAGGTCCCTGGGCTAAGGCTGGGCTCAAAGGTCCACATGAGACCAGGCTGGCTTCAGAGCAAACAAAGCCCTCAGCCAGGGTAAGGTTGTGCTAAGGTGGGAGAGGCTGGGGCTTTTGTGCCCATGAAATGAATCACTGGGTACCTGGGCTAGTCTGGGTGACAGAGACATAAGTCACTCAAATCTCTTACCTCCCGCCCAGGAAGGTCGGTGGTGCGTCTTCATTTGGAGCCAAAACAACCTAGTCTTCCAGCTCTGCAAATGCACAGACATCCATATCGCTAGAACTACACCATTTATTATGGTGGTCACTGGCCACATATGGCTATTGAAATATGGCGAGACTGCAGTAAGGTGTGCTGGACATGGAAATATACATCAGATTTTTAAATCTTTATACGAAAAGAAGAAGTGAAATATCTCATTAATAATGCTTCACACTTAGTTGAAATGACATTTTAGATCTAATAGATTAAATATATTATCAAAATTAATTTCACCTGTTCCTTCTTCATTTTTTCCGCATAACTTCTAGAAGATTTTAGGTTATATATATGGCTCATATTGTACTTCTCTGCTCTATAGTTTCTGGTCTACTGAGGTGATTAAACAGCTGGATTAAGAGTTTCCATCCTGGAGTCAAACAGACTGAATTCAAATCCCCATTTCACCTCTAACCAGCTGTGTGAACTTAGGCAAGTTACTTCCCTTCCCTGAGCTTCAGTGTACCTGCTTGTAAAATAAAGGTAAATATTTGGGAAGAATTTTGTCAAACTGTATGATTTTAAATAAGAATTCTTTTTATTCTTAAACAAAAAAGAAATACTATCAGAAACACTGACAAATATTATTGACGAGGAATTCTACTTGTCTTGAGAAAGAATAGGCTTTGCATTCAGTCAGTTCAAATCCAGCCAAAAGCACAGAGCTGTACCATTGTTGAGAGTTAATATATCATTTCTAGGGTTTTTGGAAATCCTAAGGGCTCCCTTGGACCCTAGAGGGCTGTCAGAGACCTCTAAGAAGCTGGGACTATGGGAGAGGAAGGAAGACCATGATCTCTTTCAATATTCACACTTTACAGACAGGGGAATGGATGACCAGAGAGGTTAGGTAACTTGTTCAAGGTCACACAGCAAGTAGGTGGCAGACTAGGTCCTGCCAGGGTCTGTGCTCATGATCACTTGCTATACTTTGTCATCACACCCAATTATCACAAAAGTCCTATTTTTAGCCCTATTTAAAGATGAAGAAACAGGATCAGAGAAGTTAAGCCACTTGTCTGTGGTCACACAGCAGCAGGTGGCATTCAATGCCAGATATACTGGACTAAAGAGTGTCCCCCAAAATTCCATGTCCATCTGGAACCTCAGAATTGGATCTTATTTGTAAATAGAGTCTTTGCAGCTGTAACTAGTTAAGTTGAGGACATACTGGATTCAAATGGGCCCTAAATTCAGTGACTAGTGTCCTTATTAAAGAAAACAGAGACATGCAGACACACAGAGAGAATGCCACATGAAGACAGAGAAAAAGATTGGGGTTACACCTCTACAAGCCAGCAAATGCCAAAGATCGCCAGCAACTGCTAGAAGCTGGAAGAGGGCACGGAACAGATTTTTCCTCAGAGCCTCCCGAGAGGACCAACCGTGCCACCATCTTGATTTTGGACTTCTGTCCCACAGAGCTGTGAGAGAATAAACGTTTGAGGCCTTAAGCCACCCAGTTTGCAGTAATTTGTTACAGCAGCGTTAGGAAGCTAACACACCAGGTGCTACGGTGTGAAAGTTTGTGTCCCCCCAGATTCACAAGCTAATGTCGTAATCTTCAATGGGAAGTGTTTTAGAGATCTTGCAAGAAGAGACAGGAGATAGCTAGCTTCTCTCTGTCTCTCTGTCTCTCTCTCTCTCTCTGTCTCTCTCTCTCTCTCGCTTTCTCTCTCTCTCGCTGCCATGGAAAGACACAGTGAGAAGACCAGGAATCGGGTCCTCCACAGACACTGGATCTGCTGGCGCCTTGATCTTGGACTTCCCAGACTCCAGAACTATGAAAAATAAATGTGTGTTGTTTAAGCCCCCAGCCTAGAGGGCTAAGACACAAGACATGGCACCCTTGCTGCTGCTTCACTGTCAAAGCCCCAGCTCATCCCAGGGCGCTGTTGAGATGTCCCCCTCCCATCCTCAGCCCAGACCCTCCCACCAGCCACCAGCCTGAGCAGCTGCGGAGCCTCAGAGTGGCCCCACTGGCTCTGGGCTGTGAGAAAGGCCTTCTGCTCCAGGCATGGCGAGTTCTTGCAAATTACTGTTTTCAGTTGAAAAGAGGTTCCAGAGGGCTCTTCAGTTGCTCAGCAGGAGACGTGAAGACTCTTGAATTAACTCAGAGAATCAGAAGCTTCTATGGCTGATGGCCAGGAGGCCCCCTACCCTCCCTTGCCTTCATCCTATCTCTTGGTCAGGACTGGGAGAAGTGGTGCTTCTCAGGGGTTCCCACAAGACCAGCCTTGGTGGAGGCCAGATCCAAGTCACCTGTGAACTGATTGCCAGGTGAATGCTGGGGTCAGGGGATGCTGAATGAGGCTCTGCTGTTTCCAGGGGGTCAGCATCCTTCTTACTCCTATGGTGAAGGGGCCTGAGTGTGCTTCCTGTCCAGCCAGGAGTCCTGTCACTGGTCTGCACACACAATGGGCCTTTATTTGATCCAATCAGAAGTCAGGAAGCCATTGAGGAAGAGCTGATTCCTGGCTCAGTCTGTGTGTGTGTGTGTGTGTGTGTGTGTGTGTGTGTGTGTGTGTCAGGGACTATCGGGAGTTTGAACACCCTTGCCCTACCAGGTGATCTGGCATAAACTCACCTCTATCTCCACCTTAGTTTGGGCCATTCTCCCCAAAGCCTGCTGTGCATTCATCCAACCACCAACCAAGGAACAACCATCTTGCTCCTTGAATGTGGGGTGTTTGCCAGGCCGCATTATGCACTTGACAGCGTTATCTCACTTGATCTTTACAAATCCCTGTGCTGAATTATGATCACTGTCCCCACTTGACAGATGACAAAACCGAGGCCCAGTCATTTGCCCAAGTTCCCAGAGCTGACAAGTGGCTGAGCAGGATTTGGATGTTAGTCTTTCTTGCATCAAAGTCCACAGTCCTTCCCGTAGTAATCTGGGCAGCTTCTCCACTTTCCACCCACATTCCCTCCCAACGTGTGTAGGCATCTTGCCCTTAAAAAATATTCAAGGCTGAAGCTGCCTTACATAGAGTGTTATAATTAAGAGACTGGGCTCTGGTGTCAGACATTTCCAGGCTTAAATCCCAGCTCTACCACCTGCCAGCAGAGTGCCTCAGTTTCCTCACCTGTAAAATAGAGACAATCATGGATTTTGATTCGGGGGCTCCCGTGGGGATTTGGTGAGGGAATATGGGAACAGCCTGGCACTTAGTACATGAGTCCCCACATGGTGGCCAGAGTCTGATGTGATTGCTGGACAGTGTCCTCAAAACCAAGGAAACTAATGAACATTGGGTCATTCCTATTGCCAGTGTTTGCTCATCCCACAAAATGTCTTTGAACTCCTAATTTTTAATTTTTTTTTTCATTTTTTAGAGATAGGGTCTTGCTCTGTTGCCCAGGCTCGAGTGCAGTGGCACAAGCATAGCTCACTGCAGCCTTCCACCTCAAAGGATCCCTCTGCCTCAGTCTTATGAGTAGCTAGGACTACAGGTGCATGCCACTGCACCTGAGTAACTTTAAAACATGTGGGGTTTTTTTGCAGAGATGGGGTCTTGCTTTGTTGCCCAGGTTTGGCCTAGAACTCTGGGCTTCAAGCAATCCTCCTGACTCGGCCTCCCAAAAGGCTCGGATTATAGGTGTGAACCACCATGCCCCGCCTCCTTGAGCTTCTAAAATGAAATGTGTCGGTCACTGTGGTAGGAGCCAGGGACACAGAGGTGAGAGAGACAGACTGGCCCCTCTCTTCAGAGTGCTGATGGTGGTCTTGGAAGGGAGGGGGACCCTGAGCTGAGCAGGCATCAGCTTTCTTTTTATAAGCAGGTGATTCTTCACAGGGGACAATTCCTCCCCTGCCCAAAGAGACATTTGGCAATGTCTAGAGACAGGTTTGCTTGTCACGACTGGTGGGTGTTACCAGCACGCAGGGGGCAGGAATGCTAAACATCCTGCAATGCACAGCACAGGACGGTTCCCCTCATCAAAGAAGCATCTGGCCCAAAATGTCAGTGGTGCAGAGGCTGAGAAATGCTGGGACATGCACACGTGAGCCCCATGAGCACTTCCGTGACCTCTGCACAGAGACCCCAGGATTCCACAGACTGAAAGAGAGGAAGCATGTGCCCGCACCACCCTCTTCCAACCTGCTTTCTCCGTCAGCTGCTTCCAGCCAGATAATCAGGCCTCCCCTCGGTGTAATAGGATCCAGGCCGCTGAGGCAAATGTAAAAACAAAACCCTGTGCAAATGTGTTTTTATGTAAACACAGCAGGGGGTGGTGGTTGCCTGCAGAGAAAAAACCCTGTGGCTGGTACTTCTCAGAGCAAAAATAACCCCAATGTTACTGCTCTGGGAGCAAAGCAGGCAATGGCATGAGGGTTGTGTGGGAACCCAGGTGTTCCTGGGAGCCATCCCTGCCCCCACTGAGCCGTCCCCTGCCTCCAGGTGAATCTTTCAGGCGCCTAGGATAAGTGAGCAGGTGTTAATCCTCTTGGAAGCATCCCCTTCCTTCAGGGAAGCAGCCAGCATAGGAGGAAAAAAGCACAGTGGGTTATTGTTACATTTTCTTTTTCTTTTCTTTCTTTTTTTTTTTTGTTTTTTTTGTTTTTTGAGATGGAGTCTTGCTGTGTCGCCCAGGCTAGAGTGCAGTGGCATGATCTCAGCTCACTGCAAGCTCCACCTCCCGGGTTCACGCCATTCTCCTGCCTCAGCCTCCCGAGTAGCTGGGACTACAGGCGCCCGCCACCATGCTTGGCTAATATTTTGTGTTTTTTGTAGAGACGGAGTTTCACCATGTTAGCTAGTATGGTCTCGATCTCCTGACCTCGTGATCTGCCCACCTCAGCCTCCCAAAGTGCTGGGATTACAGACATGAGCCACTGCCCCCGGCCTATTGTTAAATTTTCTTTAACGTTTTGTATTATCGTTTACCTACAGTAAAATGCACCCATTTTAGTGTACAGTTTAGCAAGTTTTCACAAATGTGTACAACCATGTAACCTCTACTGCAATCAAGATGAACAAACGTTCCATCACCCTCAACAATTGCTCTTTGCCCCTCTGTGGTCAATCCCTCTCTCATCTCTCACCCCTGGCAACCACTGATCTGTTTTGTGTTGTCTTTTTTTTCTGCCATTACTAGAGTGTCATATAAATTAAATCATAATAGGCTTTGAGTCTGGCTTCTTTCACTCGGCATAATGCATAATGTCTTTGAGGTTTATCAGTGCTGCTGTGTCATCAGTAGCTGATTTCTTTTCATGGCTGAGTAGTACTCTGTTGTATGGAGGCACCACAGTTTGTTCATTCACCATTTGGTTGCTTTCATTTTTGGCAATTACGAATAAAGTTGCTATAAATATTTGCATACAGGTTTTTGCCCGAGCGTGGGTTTTCATTTCTCTTGGGGAAATACCTAGGAATGGACATTTAACTTTTTAAGGAATGGTCAAGCTGTTTTCCAAAGTGGCAGTATATCTTTTTGCATTCCCACCATGGATGGGTGGGAGTTCCAGTTGCTCCACATCCTCTCCAGCACTTGGCATTAGTTTTTGGTTTTTGTTTTTTTATCTGAGCCATTCCAGTACAATGTGTGTGTACTGGAGTTTAAAAACCTCCTGTCTAGACAATTAGAACAGCCCAAGTGAAAGTGATTAGAGGGGACTGGAAAAAATCAGGTGTGTGGTGGCATCTCATTGTGATTTTAATTAAAGCACGGGTTGTTGAGATCTGTGGTCCTGGTGCTGCTCTTAGCAGCAGCTGGCAGGAGGCAGCTGATGTCAGTCATAAGCACGAGTTCTGCAAGCCATCCCAGCTCTGCCACTTGCTGAGTCTATCACCTTGCATCCCTTATTCAGTGCTCTGAGCCTCAGTTTACTCTTCTGTTAAATGGGGCTTGTATTAGTATTTCTCACTGGTAATATTATGAGGTATAGAAAATTTAGTATGTGTATATATGTAATATATATTATGTGTATTATTTTATATAGATATATTTTTAAAATACTAAATAGGACTGGTGTGAGAGTTAGATGAAGTAATGTGGAGAGAGCTGGCATGGTGCCTGGCCCAGAGTTAGAGCTACTGCTTGTTAGAAGTTGCCATGATTATAGTTACTGGGCACTTGCTGTGTATTTAAAAGCAGTAACTATAGTGAGTGCAGCCAGATTTACCCAGTCAAATCCTGGCTCTGCCTACTACACCCTAGCTGTGTGACCTTGGGCAAGTTACTGAAGCTCTCTGGGCTTCTGATTCTACACCTGTAAAATGAAGATAATTATAGTGCCTGTCATGGCACAAATGAGTTTAAATGTAAGGGGCCAGCTTCCTTTGTTCAACATTGTTCAGCCATTTATGAGGCTCAATGGCTGGGCGTGGTAGCTCACACCTGTAATCCCAGCATTTTGGGAGGCTAGGATGGGAGGATCACACTTGAGCTCAGGAGTTCAAGACTAGCCTGGGCAAATAGTGAGACCCCGTTTCTAAAATAATAATAAGAGCCTCAAGAATGTACAAAGCTAACCTATGGTGATAGAAGTTAGAAAAGTGATGGCCCCTGGGGAGGGTGATTTGCTGAGAGGGGACAGCAGAGAGCCTCTAGGAGCCAGGGGAATGTTCAGAGTCTTGATCTGGGTGGGTCACTTCCTGTGCACTTGCTTTTACCATGCCACATATAAATTCTCTCTCATTAAAAAAAAAAGAAAAGAAAAAGGAAGTGTTGAGGTCCTGTGCAGAGCACTGGTGTATCAGTTTTCCAGGGTTGCTGTAACAAAACACCACATGCTGAGTAGCTTTAACAACCAAAATTTATTATCTCACAGTTCTGGAAGCTGGAAGTCCAAAATTAAGGTGTCAGCAGGGTTGGTTCCTCTGAGGTCTTTGTGGAAAGGATTTGCTTCCCACCCCTCTCCTTGGCATAGATGGCTGTCTTCTGTGTGTCTTCATAGCGTCTTCTCTCTGGATGTATCTGTCCCGATTTCCTCCTTTTGTAAGGACACTTATGAAAGGGCATGGTGGTGACTAGCATCCATGGTGACCAGATCTGAAAAGCACAACCCCTAATAAAAAGTATCAGTCACTCATTCATCGACCTACCAGCCCCATCGAATCTCTCTGCATGGTGAAACGTTGGCTTGCTTCTAGGCATTTGCCTGACCCTTCAAATCATGACAGGACTGTTCCTTGCTATGCACTATACATCAGATACTTTACCACCTTCTCCTTAGTCACACACATCTGTCAAGATGTAAACTATGGCTGAATCATTTGACATTTACATGCTGACGGGGCCTCAATATTCTTTGTCTGCTTATTTTTACATGTAAGCCAAGGCCTATACTATGGATCCTACAACTTCTTAGAAACTTTAAACAGTGGTATTATTCTTCTATTCACAGTAATAGCAACAATACTCATAGGCTACCTGTCATGTTAGATTAAAGCACACCCCAGAGACCTAATTTTAACTGGATTACCCCTGTGAAGAGACTGTCTCCAAAGAAGGTCACACTCTGGGGTACTGGCAGTTAGGATGTCCACGTATGGATTTGGGAAGACAAAAATTCAACTCACAACCACCTATGTAGAAAGCACCCTCTGAGTCGGAGTTTGTGGTAGTTATGATAAGACATTCATTCTCATTGAATTCTCACAACCTCTGAAGGAGATACTGTCCACTTAACATGTGCAATCTGAGGCCCGGAAAGATCCTGGGACACACCTGGTGTCTCATGGGCACTAGTAGTAGGCTGGCCTTTAAGTCAAGGTCCACCTGTCCCCTCACCGAGGATCAAATTCTGAGTTTTTTTGTTTTTGTTTTTGTTTTTTTTTCCAGCCTCCTCTAATCACTTTCACATGGGCTGTTCTAATTGTCTGGACAGAAGGTTTTTACACTCTAGTCCCTGGACCAGCAGCATCAACCTCAACTGGAAGCCTGTTAGAAACGCACATTTTCAGGCCGCACCGGAGTCCTGCTGTGTCAGGAACTTTCTGTGGGGGATGAAGGGCAGGGGGTGCAGAGCCTGTATTTTAACAAGCCCCCTAAAGGATTTCCAAGCTCGCTCCAGTTTGAGAACTCCTGCTCTATGCAGCCCCTGAACATCACACTGTAGCAATGAGTTGCCCGACTGGATCAAACCAAAAGGCCAAACCAGATTCCATATGGGACATAAAACTGCAGCAACTACGTGGCTAATGGCCAGTAGCTTTCTCTGGCTTGGAGGGTCTTCTCTCTGATTCAGGAGACTTTAAAGACCAACTTGCTGTGTGAGGCCTCCCTTCTGTCTGGTGGGATTGGCAATTGTACTTGAGATTCCTTCAGGAATGGCTTGATCCAGACGATCATCCAGGACTTGGCAATGAGCTAGCCATAAAGGAGAGGGGAAGACCTGGCTCCAAGGAGTACATGTTTCCTTTGGGGAGGTAAACTTCGGTACCAGAAACAGTGGTGTCACTAAAATCCCTCTGGAGCCACACAGCCCTAGGCTGAAATTCCAGCTCTACCACTTATGACCTGTGTCACCTTGGGCAAGTCACTGGACCTATCTGAGCCTCAGTTTCTCATTTGAATAATGGGGAGAATAGCACTCACCTTATAGAGTCATGGTGAACATTAGAAATGATGCATTTCAAATACAAAAAATTAGCGGGGCGTGGTGGCGGATGCCTGTAATCCCAGCTACTCAGGAGGTTGAGGCAGGAGAATCTCTTGAACCTGGGAAGCAGAGGTGGCAGCGAGCCGAGGTCACACCATTGCACTCCAGCCTGGGTGACAGAGAAAAACTCCATCTCAAAAAAAAAAAATTTAAAAAAAGAAAAGAAATTGTATATTTCAAGGTTCTGGAAGCCCAACAAGTAAAATTGGGATTGATTGTGCTTGAAATTAAGACAGACCCCAAGATTTTATGAGCTAAAATATAAGATTGTCATTTTCCTGATGGCAGGGGCCATGTCATCGTGGATGTATTCACAGCACCTGACATACAATAGGTACTCAATACATGTTTCTTAACTGAAGATATAAAAACATGCTGCCCCCACAGTGGAGAATATTTCGCTCCCACTGATTAGCATAGAGGTCTTTTCAGCCAAGGAGGGCGAAATTTTCCTCAGAGGTGATGCATTTGTGCGGTCTGTGCAGGATACTCTCACTGTAGATAGATCCCTTGGCTCAGGTCACGCCCGTGGGACAAACCTTGGCTTGCCAAGTGGCTGTCACTCAATGAATGTTTGTTGAATGAATGGATGAGCTGTAGTTTGAATGTCGAGGGAGGGAGCAGTAAGTAGGAACCAGAAGAAATTTTAAGGTAGTTTTTATTTTTGTGTTTTACTAAGCAGGAGCCAAAGGAAGAGAAAGCTCAGTCCAATTGCTCCAGGCTACACATCATTAGAATGAGGTTAAAAGGTGGGGACAGGAAAAAGGGATGTTTGAGACCACAGCATGAGCCTCCTCCAACTTTCACAATCACCCAGCACCCACTACATAATTTGCAGGGTGCAGGGCAAAATGAAAATGTGGGGCTCCTTTTTCAAAAATTATTAAGAATTTCAAGACAGCGACAGCAGAGCTTTAAATTGAGCACAGCAGGCCTTCTGAGTGTGGGTCCTGTGGGACCACACAGTGCAGGTTGTGAGCCTATGAAAATGGCCCTGCAACCGCTTCCTCTACAGATGGGGAAACCCAGCTCAGAGAGGCTGCAAATGTCACTCAGGACGCCCAGCCTGTCCTGCAGGGGAGTCCGGACTCAAGCCCATGAACCTTAGTGGTCATCTGGTTGACCTCTTCATGGGACTAGCCTGTCTAGACTCCCTGCGCACTGCCAGGGGCAGAGGGTGTCCTGTGCTACTTATGAGGACTGAAAGGAGCTTCCCTGTCCCCTCAGGAACCTGACATGCTGCAGCCGTCAGCGTCCTATTCCAACCCTCGTGCCTCGCTCTTCCTCCCTGGGATGCAACCAGACAGACCTTCCTCCCTCCCACCCGGGCGGATTTATTCCTGGGGCTGTGTGGGCGGATGCGTGTTTGTGTGTGGGGTGTTCATCTAAATTTAAAGACATCATGACAGCAAAGACCTATTAATGTTGGGGCTGGTGAGGACTCTCTTTTAAAAGAATCCCAAATAAATTAAGAGATACAAGACTGCCCCAGTTCTAACTTCTGTGCCTGTTCCACCTTACTCTGTGCCTGTCAGCCCTCTGGCCTGGGATAAGAAGAGTAAGGGATACCGACGGGGACTAGATGACTAGATGCCTGTCAGGGACCCTGAGAGGTGGCATGATGGCACCCATTTACAAGTCGGGAAAATGGAGGCTCAGAGAGGTGACATGCGATTGTTCAGGGTTTTTTGTTTATTTGTTTTTAGAGACAGGGTCTCACTCTGTTCCCCAGGCTAGAGTGCGATGGCATGATCATAGCTCACTGCAACCTCAGATTCCTGGGCTTAAGCCTTGCCAAGGTCTTGAGTTACAAAGTAACAGAGCTGGAGGAGGACTCTTACGCATTCCAGAACTCACCTTTCACCAAGCCATAGCTGCCCCTGTTGATACAAAAGTGCAAATAACAATAACTGTGGTTGTGCTGAGGCCTGGGAATCACCTGGCCCCATGGTAAGCATTTTAAACAATTACTGCAGCTAACTCTGTCATACCCAGATGCTTTGCCTGTCATAGTCTCATCCCATTTTATGGGCAAGGAACTAAGGCTCAGAGAGATTAGGTGGTTTCCTCAGCTTCTCACTGCTGTTAAGTGACGAGCCAAGATTCCAACCCAAGTCTAACTGATATCAAAACTCACGCTCTATCTCTTTCTTTAAATCACAGTTAATTATGGAAAACAAAAATACAGATCTGCAAAATGAAAAAATAAATCACTCCTAAACCTACCTCCAAGAGGTAACATCTTTCTGTAAATCGATATGTTTCCATCCATCTGTCTTTCTCCGCCGAAGGGGAGGTTCTGCTCCCGGCACCTGACCTTGCTGTTCTGTAATTGCCAGGCAATTTAGAGATGACTTGAAATATATAATTCATGGGCGCGTCTTTCATCCTGGTCACTGGAAGGCAGCGAGGCATGACTGTCTCCTGGAGAGAATTTCAACCTTGACATGGGAGGAGATGATATCTTAGGAGCTCAGAACAAAATTTCAGAATTGGAGAGCCCACCAACATTGAAACTGTAAAGCAAAAACTATCTGAGACAGGTCTCAATCAGTTTAAAAGTTCATTTTGCCAGGGTTAAGGATATACCCAGAAGAGAGGTCTGTGCGTTTCCCCAGAGATGACTTTGAGGGCTTCAGTATTTAAAGGAGAAAAGCAAGCTGGAGGGGAAAGAGGGTATGGTCACATTACTAAAGCCCCAGGTTGCAAGAGAAAAGAAGCAGGCAGAGGAATAAATTACATTATTTGTCTCCAACTCAGTAAATCAGCGCTTTACATAAGATAAGGTAAACATCAAGTAGCTACCTGTGGAGATATTTTACCTTTTATCTGTAGCTATCTGCTTAAGCAACAAAAGGAGAGGCAGTTTCTTGCCTGACTCAGCTTCCAGCATAACTTTTTCCTCCTTTTGGTATAGTTTTTCTTTTCCTTGCACAGAACGGACCCTAATATCCCAGCATAGAGTGCTAGAAGTTGGGGACCCTAGCGTGGAACCTCACAATAGAATCTTATGGTGGAGAGCTAGGATAAAAATCTTAGAAAGGAGCTCTAGAATCTGGTACCAAAACTTTGTAAGCCTGGACTCAGATGGGTCCACGGGCAGTGTTCCGGTTCTCTCCTCTGTTAGGTGCAGGCCAGGGATATTGCCAACCACCCTACAATGCACAGAACAGCTCCCTCCAACAAATTACCCAGTCCAAAGTGTCAGTGTCACTGATGATGAGGAACTCTGGTCGTGACTTTTCAAGACATGTGCTGCTTTATTCTTTTGACAATCCCAGGGGATGAAGAAACCACCTTTGGTCAGAATGAGACGATCCAGTTTCTAGTTTTAGCTCCAAGACTAACCATGTTTCTCACGCAGGTCCCATGGTGTCTGCTGTTTCTCACTCATGAAGTGGAAATAAGGATTCCCACCATGTGTTATAAACAAATATGGACCAATAGGGCTGGTTAACTCTGTGTGTGTGCTGGGGGTGAGGGGGATGACAGGCATGGGGCTGTGCACACTTCCAGCATGCGTGAGTCTCTGCACACGTGTGTGGACTCCTGCCATCTTCTCTGTGGTACAATGGTGTCCAGGTGATGTCTTCATGAATGGAAGGGTCAGTCAGTTTCTGGCACTCGTTGCTTGCATGTGAGGGGACATCTCTCTGTTGGATGCCAACAGAACTCCCTGGGCCACTGAAGGCTTGGGAACCCCCGCGCCTTCTGTGCCGGCTCTGAGCATTCAGAGGAGAGAGGCTCTCTTGTACAGAAGGCCTCTGAATCACCCCACTTGCCCCACAGACAGGAGGCCCCGAGGTCAGAGGTCAGAGGGTGGCACTTCCACAGAAGACAGTGCCACGTAGAGGTTAGGATGAAGGGTCTGGAGTCAGACAGGCCTGGGTTGAGTCTTGTTCTGCCACTCACCAGCTCTGCCCTTCGGGAAGGTGACTGACCTCTCCAGGCCTTGCTTGTCTCATCTGTAAAGTGAGATTAAACCCAACCTACCAAGCAGAGACCCTGGGGAGAGGCAATGGCACAGGGTACATGGAAGGGCCTGGCGCATAGTAGGCGTGCAACAAAAGGTGTTTATCCATTTTTCTTCCATCCCAGGAGGGTGCCAAGGCTGAAGGCTGGGATGCAGGAAAACTGGGTCTGGATAGAGTCACCCTCCAACTCCACTTTAGACCTCAGTTACCCCACATGTCAGTGAGGAAGCTGACCTGGAGGTCATGAAGAGTCCTCCCTCCTGCTTTGAAGGCTGTGAGCCCACCTCTCAGTCCTGCTCAGAGCCGGCGGTAGGTGCTGGCAACCCCTCCAAGGGCAAAAGGTTCTCCTGGGGGGAAGAGAATTTGAACCTGTAGAGGTGGGCTGGGGATCACAGAGACCACCTCACCACCACCCCCGCAGACACACACACACACACACTGGCTTGGACAGAAAGATTGGACTTGGGTGATTTGGGGGTGGGGACGCCAGTTGTTTTTCACTCTTGGTGGAAAGTTCCTCTCTGGAGAGGGGTTGCTAATGGGTGCTGTCACCATTCCTAAATTAGAGTTCAATCCACCGTGGTCAGTGTGGAACCAGCAAACGGCAATTTGCTTGTGTTTGCGGCTGGGAGCGATGAGGGCTGCCAGGGAGCAGCGTGTGCTCTGGGAAGAAACTTGCAGGGCAGGAACCAGCTCAGCCCTGGCCTGGCTGTGACTCTGGGCCACTCCTCCAGCCTCTGTGAACCCCCGGGTTCCTCATATGTAAAACATCAGACCTGAACTAGTTGGTGTCTAAGGGCCTTTTGAACTCTAGGATTCTATGCTATCATAATCATAATCTTGATAACAGCTAAAAAGTATTGAGCACTTACTTGGGTCCAGGACTATGCGAGACATTTTATATGGACAGAGGTTATTTCATTCAAGTTTCTCCGAGCCTCAGTTTCCCCTTATGTAAAGGAAGGCTGTTTCACTAGGTATTGGATCTCCAGGCTTCTTGTAGCTCTGTCACTTGCTGTAAGGAAGAAGCTGAGTGACCGGAGAGTGGCCTTTGAGCTCTGAAGAGGACAGGGTGAACTGAACTGCTTCAGTGGTCCTAAGCCCCTTCCCCCAAAAACTCTGTATCAGCTTCCATTGCTGATGAAAATTAAGGGCCAGCAAATACTTTCTGTAAAAGGCCAGAAGGTAAATATTTTAGGCTTTGAGGGCCACATTCCCCTGAGCCCCAGCCAGAAAGAAATTCTAGTTCCTCCCACAAGCCCTGCCAAGCACCTAGACCTTGGCCTTTTCTAAGCTCCAGCAATCAACAAGCATTTTTCAGCTCAGCCTCTGAGAAGTGATCACATCCCACTGGGACAGGAATGTCCTCACTGTATTATTAAGGAGACGGGCTCTGGTCACACTCAGTTCAAGAACAGTCCTGAGCAGAAACCATAAGTCCTGGTGGGATGGACCCCCACTGACCCTTTTCCACCTCCCAGTCTCTGCATGGTGTCTCCCGCTGCCTGGGACATTATTGCCCTGGATCCTCCCATGACTGTCTCCTTGTCATTTTGCAGATCTCAGCTCAAATCCCTTCTGAGAGGGGCCTTTGGGAACCACTCTACCACACACAGCTTCCTCCTATTCTCCATTGCCAGGACTTTCCAATTATTTCAGTGACCCCACAGTGAGAAATGCATTTGACATTGTGAGGCACACACACAACCGAAGCAAAGGTTCACAAAATAACATTTCTCCTTACTGCATGTCAGTCAATGATAGCTTACTCCCCGCCATTCCCTTTCATCCTATCCCAGTCCACCCTATCTCCTCCCTCCTGCCTTCCTCCCTGTTCTCTGCCATTCCCTGTAGGTCTGCCCCGTGGGTAAACACTCTGCCCAGAACCAGCAGAGTCATCCATTATCTCCCCCAGACAATTAGCAGCCTATTAAGGAACTCGATGCAAATGTGCACTAATTGACCCAAGACACAGCAGCTTCTGGAGGAGAAGGATCACTCCAGATGGCTTAATGATAGGGATTTAGAAGTCCCTTCAGAAGTCCCTCTTGGGGAAGAAAGTGATCTGCGCTTGGAGAAGGGCTGCCAGCTGCCTCATGGGTTGGCCAGTGGACTGGGTGACCTGCGCCTTGGGGCCCCTTCACCAAACCACTGGACAAGGGAGACTGTCAGTTCACCCCTTCATCCCTCTCCAACCCCTGACCCTTCCTACAACATGGCCTCTTCTCCGGAGCCCACAGTTTGGATATTTCATTGACATATACCTCAGTGGGTCTCTGCATTTTTTTTTTTTTTTTTTTTTTTTTTGAGACGGAGTCTTGCTCTGTCGCCCAGGCTGGAGTGCAGTGGCCGGATCTCAGCTCACTGCAAGCTCCGCCTCCCGGGTTCAGGCCTTTCTCCTGCCTCAGCCTCCCGAGTAGCTGGGACTACAGGCGCCCACCACCTCGCCCGGCTAGTTTTTTTGTATTTTTTAGTAGAGACAGGGTTTCACCGTGTTAGCCAGGATGGTCTCAATCTCCTGACCTCATGATCCGCCCGTCTCGGCCTCCCAAAGTGCTGGGATTACAGGCTTGAGCCACCGCACCCGGCCTGCATTTTCAAATATATGATTGTCCCCCCTTTTTAAATAGACTTTTAAAAAGCCATTTTAGGTTCATAGCAAAATTGAGCGGCAAGTACAGAAAGTTCCCATATAACCCCAGACCTTCCTCCAACAGCCTGCCCCTCCATCAACATCCCACACCAGAGTGGTCCATTTGTTACAGTGAATGAACCTACACTGACACATCATTATCACCCAAGTCCCCAGTGTCCATTAGTGCTCACTCTTGGTGTTATACTTTCTGTGGGTTTGGACAAATGTATAATGACATGTGTCCACCACTATAGTATCATACAGAGCAGTTTCACTGTCCTAAAAATCCTATACTCTACCTACTCACCCTCCCTCTAGCCCTCAGCAACCACTGATCTTTTTATTGTCTCCATAGTTTTGCCTTTTCCAGAATATCATATCTTTGGAATCGTACAGTGTGTAGCTTTTTCAGATTGGCTTCTTTCACTTGGTAATATGCATTTAAGTTTCCTCCATGTCAGTTAGCCCTGAATAATACTCCACTGTCTGGATGTACATATTCCTTTGGGTAGATTCCCATGAGCACGATTGCTGGATCGTATGGTAAGAGTAAGTTTTGTTTTATGAGTTGCCCTTTGAAGACTAACTGTAGCTTATTGAGCCCTTTTGGTGTATGTACCTAGCACCATAGTAAGAAAAGACAAATGAAAAGTTTTCTCATTCAGTGCTGTCTATAACCCTGGAAGGCTTGGTCCTACAAGATCAAGGACCCAAGGCTTTCTCAGGTCCTTTGTCTCTTTTTGTCTCGGTTCAGTGTCTCTTCTCTGCTCAGCTACTTTCTTCTCCTTCTTCTCTTTGCAGACTTAACTTTTGCTCTTTCTTTGGGCATCTGGTGACAGCTCCTGAGGCTACAGGTCCCTAGTCTAAGTGATCAGCAAAGATGTGAATGTCTCAAATCCCAACTCCATATTTCTGAGGCCAAGAATGGATTGACCCGTTTTAGATCTGAGCCTACCTATTATCCACCAGCAATGCCAGTGGGAAGGATAATATGCTGCAAACACAGCGCCTGGGGTCTGCCTCTGTAAGCAAGGGGTGGGTGTCACACACTAGACAGACTCCCCAAAATGTATCCTCCACACCTACCTTAGGTAGTCATCAATCATGCACCAACTCATTGAATCTTTATCTTTTTCTGAAGTCTGGGCAAAGGGTGTTGTCATGAGAAGAGGTAAATGTTTTGTTTAGTTGGCCAAAGTTGTGGCAGAGAATAATTATCTACCAAGAAACTGTCATGACAGGTTTAGCATACGGTTAAGAGTGCAGGCCCCAGAGCCAGACTCCCTGGGCTGGAAGCCTGTTCCACCACTTCCTAGCTGTGTGACGCGGCACAGATGACTTAACTGCTCTGATTTCCTCATCTGTAAAACGGAGCAAACAAGTGGAACCTTTCTTATAGGGCTGTTGTAAGGATTACAAGTTACTCTCTAGACAGTGTCTGTCACATAGTTGGTGCTCAATAAATACTAGCCCATATTGTTATTACGATGCTATGTGTTTTAAAAACAGTAGCCCATTTAACCCTCCTGCCTTCCCAGTGAGGCAGGTGGATTGGCCCTATTTTGCAGGTGAGAAAACTAAGTAGCAGAGAGGCCCCTTGCTGAAGATCACACAGCCACCATGACCCTGAGGATGCAGGAGTGTGTGACTCTGGCCCTGAACCCTTTCCACGTTTCCTCTCCGTGGCCATTCCTGTCCACAGTGGCCCAGCCTGACTCCCTGCAACAAGCGAAGATGGCTGTAAAGATTGCCCATGGAGCAAGAGGCACTAGAGTCATTACCCAGAAAAACAAAATTTTAATATTTATTTATAATGGATACCATATGCTCCCTCTGATTTTTTTATTTAATTACATCATGGCAGATGGCTGGGTGTTAAAGGCCATTAAGCTAATGGCACTTTGCCTTCTCATTTATTTTCTTGAGTTTTGGGGAAGATAAATGAAAATGGACATGGTTGGCAGGCTGTGAGCACAGGGTAATGCTGAGTGAGTTTCCTTCCTGGGGACAGAGGGAAGTGTAGGGACCCAGGGGATTCTTTCTGGAGGTGGGGTGAGCGAGTGCAGAGGGCAACATACGGGTGTGCCTAGGAACTGGTGACGCTTTCCTGGTGTGTACATGCTTCCTGATCAAAAAAGTGGGAATGTTGTATCAAAGATTCTGCAGAATTGTTGCATCAAAGATATGCAGAACCACGATGTGTCCATCACAAGCACGATGGAATCACTAGACTACAGCACACCCACGAATGGAAGGGTGTGTCCCAGAGGGGGTCTACCACTGTACGGGGTGCAAAAGCCTTCCCTAGGGTTAGTTGGGTTAGTAAAATTCTGGATTTCTAAGACAATGAGTGAAAGGATTTGGCATTTATAATGGCATTTCTTCTCAGGCCGTTTCATTAAGTCTTTCACTTGCCAAATGACTGGTCCTCCAGCAAGAAGGGTGAGAAAGAACTTTGATTAAAGGAATTGGGGGTTATCTACCTGGAGAAGTGTTTAAGGCATGGCCGTCCATATCTTCAGGCTCAGAAAGGTTCCTTTCATCAAGGCTTGGATTCAACTGAGGGATCAGTGGTTAAGAGAGGGAATAGCTGCCTTTCTGGTCTGCATAGTGTCCGCCATGGCATCATGACACTGAGGCTCAGTTTTGCACTTGAATTCATGCTCCACTTTTTGTGTGCCTGGGAAAGTTACCTAATCTCTGTGAACCTTAGCTTCCTCATCTGTAAAGTGGATATAATATGCCAATGTCTCATCATTGTTAAAAGGTCCTATATTGCCTTCCAGGGATCTGTATAAAGATTTACATACAGGATGTTTATCATAGCATTACTTATTTAAAAGAGAGGGAAGACTGGAAATATTTTACATGTCTAATGATAAGGAAAAGGTTGAAAAACCATTGATATGATACCATTGATATGCTATGAATAAACCACATTGATTCCTATTCTAAGGAATCAACTATTCCAAGAAATAAATACCACTGATAAGTAGTTCATTTAGGAAATGAAGAGCACACTTACTCCTGTCCTTCCCTGAGTGGGGGAGTTAGACAGGGAAGGGAAGAAATCAATAAAGGGTGTGTTATTGAGTCATCTATTCCAGAGGGTGGTTGAGGTTAAGTCCCACTGGAGAAATATACACTTCAGAGTTATTCCAGCTGAGGAGCAAGGAAGCTGGGGCATTTATACACCAACTCCCATCAGTCATTTGTTGCAGCTGCTTCCAAATGTTAATATTCTCACATGCCTTCCCTGCACAAAATCATTCAAGGTGCTGGAGAAACCTCTCAGACAACCAGATAAGCATTCAGAATTTAACTGAATGTGGTGGGTGGGTGGGGCACGTACAGCATCTGTTACAGATCTACCAAACCAACCAAAAAGAAAAGGGCTGACAACATTAAGTGTTGGTGTGGATTTGGAGCAACAGGAATGCTCAAACTGTACTGGAGAAGTTATGACTACAGCAACCTTGGAAAAAAAAACTGGCATCTTTTAGGATAATCATAAGATGCTCATACAAAACAAACAAACAAACTAGTGCTTTCACTCCTAGGTATATATGCATCCTACATTAATTTTTATATACATGCATCAGGAGAGAGGTATGGGAATGTCTGCAGCAACTGGCAAGAGGAATCCATTCCACCCAAGCCACATGAGCTGAGAATTAATGAGGGAGAAATTCCATGAAAGAAAATGGAGTCCTTGTATCAGAACGAAGGGGCACTGAACAGGCAAAACCACATGTATTCTCCAGAAATTATTATAAGATGTAGCATTTTCACCTAATATATATAGATATGATATGATACATTTGTATATATTGACTTATTTAGTTCTTACACTAACCGTAGGAGATAAATTATATTACATCATCACTCTATTGATGGGGAAACTGATGCTCAAAGAAGTTAATGACCACCTCAAAGAATGATAGTGGGGATTAAAAGGCATAATGGGAATAAGATGACTGGCACATAGTAAGTGCTCAACAAACACCAGTGACTTCTGATATTTTTATTATTAGAACAAGACTGAAATTTTACCTGGGCTCCCCACTTTCTTGGAAACTTCCCAGATGAGTCTCCTACCCAGAACTCTTAAGAAATCAAACCTTCGTGAACCTGGTGTATCAGTAACTATTTCTTGGTGAAGCTTGGGTGGTCTGGGGTCAGTTGGCCGCTGGGTCTGCCCAGTCCCTCCAAACTACCTCTGCCCCCCAGATCAGGTGCTGGGGGTTGTAGAGAGGGAGTCAGCCCCCTACCCAGCCTCACAGGCTTCCATTCTGACCGACTCTAGCCTCTAGAACCTGGAAGGGGGAGGCACCCTTTTACTCCCAGGGGAGGTAAGGAACCACAGGGCAGGCTATGCCTCTGTTTTTCTTTCCCCTGCAGGGCAGCTCTCTCCCGCCCATCTACAAGTTGCAGCTCAACACCACAGCCTCATTCTGGTGCTAAAAATAGGCTGTGTTTAGACACTTTGAGGCTCCTGCTGGAAACATGAACTGCAGTAACCGAACGCTGCCACTCCCAAAAAGGGGGCCTCTCAGCCTCCTCCCTGTGGAAACTCATGCCAGCCCTGGGAGGGAGGCAGAGTAGAGGTTGTCCACCACATTTAACAGATGGGGAAACTGAGGCTCACAGATGTGTCATGTAAAATAAAAGGGGATGAAGTCGTGATAGCCAGCCCTGGGGATTGTCTCATCGAATCCTCCCCACACCTCTGGGAGGGACGTTCTATGGTTTACTTAACTTTATAGAGAGAAGATGGCAGCTCAGACAGATGAAGGGCCCTGTCTGGACCTCACACCTGTAAGTGAGTGACAGGAGGGGATGTTAATACAATTATGATCCTCAACGTGCTATGAACAAATGGAGACAGAGAGAAGTGACTTGCTGAAGGCCAACAGCCCCCATCTCATCTCACCCAGGGTTGTAGACACATCATCTGTGGATTGGGAAGAAACATCACACCTGCCTTGCAGCTATCCCAGAGGGAGGATATGGGAGAACGTAATATAAAACCTTCAAACACAGTGTCCAGCATATAGTAGGTATTCAACAAATTAGTTAGTTTCATTTCCCCATTCCCTTTGAGGCAGAATTTCTGTCTGGAGAGAGATAGCAGAAAGAGACACAATGACAGATAGACTAGAGACTTGGAGAGATAGAGACGGAGAGAGCAGCAGGAGGGAGAGAATGACAGATGGATGTGGGAGGCAGGGGAGTCTGGGATACCTTTGAGGACATGGGGCTATGGCTCAGCTGAATCTCAGAACCCCTGAACCCCAGAACCACCCAGTGCTGAGTAACACAAGATGCTGCCTCCACAGAGCCCTGGATTTACAGTTCTCCAAGGCTGTCACCTGAGTGTTTTGGCCAGTGTGTGAAGCCATGGTTGTACGTTTGAGCCCTGGGAGGATAAACCTGACTCTTTTTACTTATTTTTCTCTACCAGTGTTTCTTGGGACCCTCCTATGTACCAAATAGCCTTATCACCTCCATGGGGCTCAGATTCCAGGGGGCTCTTCCTCCGGGTAAGCCCCCGCCTCCTGCTAGCACCGGCAAGATGCTGTGGGGTGGCTCAGTTCAGCACCTTCCCTCCCCAGGAGGAAAGGGAGCTCTGAAAGTGGGGTGTGGGCACAACCCCCCTCCACATCCCTCCAGCAGATCTCCTTCACTTTCCACATCACCCATGCCTCAGTCTCTTTCTGTTCCCTGCCAGCCCCTAATGAGCTCATTATCCTCTTAAAGCCCATTTGGCACCCACTTAGAGAAGAGATGTGTTGGAATATGAAAGAATGAAGAGGGAACAATGAAAAAGGACTAGACCCAGAAATATCCTCAGAGAGGCAGAAAGCCACAGGGAACACTACAGCTGAAAACTTTGCTGTCTCCACGACAGCAAATGTGCTGAGGTGGCAAATGGCTTTCAAGTGTCTCACATGTGCCCCTGAGGGGGCGAGGGTGGCACTTATCTTGAGCATCTCCTGTGCATCAGGTATTCCTCCTACAATGTTTAATCCAGTCCTTCCAGCAATATACTTTTTAGGGGAGAAGTCAAGATCCTTTAGGCCACTTTACACGTGAGGAAACTGAGTCTTGCTGAGAAGAGATGTCTTGCCCCAGTCACTCACCTGGGGGAATGGAAGAGGCAGGATTTGAACCCAGGTCTGTTTGCCTGTGGAATCCACCTCTGTTCTTGCCTGAGTGCCTCTGGAAGGGCTGGTGTCCCCTTGCCCATCCCACGAGGACTGCTGGCTTTTTCTCATCCCAGCCCAGCGGCAGAAACATCTGGCACATGTGTTGGCACGACCATGAAACGTCAGTGGATTCTCATGTGCGTTGTTAAGACATAGTCCCGACTCCTGAGCTTGGCATCCAAGGCTTCCCATGGTCTGGCTCCTGCCCACCGCTTGGCTATATTCCCAGCCCACAGTCCCCCAGGCTCCTTTGTTTCTTCCCCCTCAGTGATGTACCCTTATGTGGGCTGTTCCTCTTCCCTGGGCTAACCTTCTGTTGCTCCTTCACCCAGAGAATTTTGACTCCTTTTGCAAGACCTGCTGGCTTAAAGACTCCTGCCTGGGGAAGCCCTCTATGGTCCCCCCAGGCAGTTGCAGATAAAATATATAAATATAATATCTAAAATATATTTATATGTATATATATATGTACAGTTGTTTGTTTGTTTTTTCTAAGATGGCGTCTAGCCCAATCACCCAGGCTGGAGTGCAGTGGTGCTATCTTGGCTCACTGAAAGCTCCGCCTCTTGGGTTCACACCATTCTCCTGCCTCAGCCTCCCGAGTAGCTGGGACTACAGCCGCCCACCACTATGCCTGGCTAATTTTTTTTGTATTTTTAGTAGGGACGGGGTTTCACCGTGTTAGCCAGGATGGTCTCGGTCTCCTGACCTCGTGATCCGCCCATCTCGGCCTCCCAAAGTGCTAGGATTACAGGCATGAGCCACCGCGCCCGGCCCCCCCACCCTAATATTTCAAGCCAAATTCTGGGAGCTTATGTGCAAGGGCTTTTTTTTTTCTGGGCATATATCTATAGTTGTCGTGAGATCCTCAAAGAGTTACAAGATCAGAATAGACATATGGTTAGGAATATAGGCTTTGAAATCAGGTGGCATTGGGTTTACCACCCTGCTGCCACTTACTAGCTCTGTGACCCTGAACAAGTTACCTAATCTCTCTGATACTCATTCCCCTCTTGTGTAAAAATAGATACACGTCTCCCTCATAGAACTGTTTAAATGAGAGTATTTATATGTGTAGAAGAATGTCTGGCATGTATTAAGTGTTCAATAAACATTAACTATAATATTGACTGCTGTATATTATACACACATCTACTATGGGATTTATCATTGTCTGTCTAGCACAGTAATTGTTTACATTTCTTTCTCCCTCAGTTGACTCTGAATTCTCTGAAAGCAGGGACTGTGAATTATTTATTCCTGCATCTCAAGCACACACATAGTAGGCAATCAGCATATGTTTTTAAATAAATGAAAGAATGAGTGGATGACTGGATGGGTAGAGAGTTGGATGGATGGATGGGCTGCTTTAGTTCAGATAAATAGATGAATGAATGTATAGTTGGACAGATTAATGAATAGATGAATAGTAGGTGGATGGATGGCTCAATGAATAGATGGATAGGTGAACTGCTGGAAGACAAATGGATGGATGGATGGATGGATGGGTGGGTGGATGGATGGATGCATGGCTTAATGAATGGGTGAGTAGGTGGACTGATGGATGACAGACAGATGGATAGATGGATGGCTTAATGAATGGGTGGGTAGGTAGACTGCTGGATGACAGACAGATGGATGGGTAGATGGATGGATGGATAGATGGATTAATGAATGGATGGGTGGGTGGATGCTGAATGATAGACAGATGAATGGTGGATGGATGCATGGATAGGTGGTTGGCTTAATGACTGGATGGGTAGGTGGACTGCTGGATGACAGACGGATGGATAGTTTGACTTTACAAAGGCATGAATTTTTGTCTGTTTTGTTCACTTATTTATTCCAAGTGCCTACGAGGGTGATTGGTGCATAGTATGTGCTCAGTACTTAGTTCTTGAACAAATGAGTTGGCGGACTACCTTAAACCACAGTTAAATGCTGACACTACTATCTGGATTAGGAGAGTATGTTACAATTTGTATCTTCCATTGACTGACTATGGAATCTCAGGCGTTGGCTAAGATGGTCATGGAGCCCCCTGCTGGTGGTAATATGAAAAAGCATTGCCTAAATGGAGTTTCCTGTTTTCTCATTTACATTCTATTTTTCCTCTTGACTGATGATCCTGAACATTTACTCATAAAGCTGTGGTTCTCAACCCTCCATGCTCATAACCATTATCTGAGAGCACCTGGTTACAGCTGTGGGTTGGAAAGGTCAGGAATAGATATTCACCAGGCTCTCAGGTGATTCTGAATCAGTTGTTTCTCAGACCCACATCTGGGAGACCCTGACAAAGGGTGAGGGTCTCACCCTTTGGTAACTGGGAGGTAACTGGGAGGCTGTTGGTAACTGGGAGGCTGTGAGGATCGGCTACTGTTTGGGGAGCTGTCTCTGAATTCTCAAGTGATGTCCAGACTATGTGGGAAAGAGGCAGAGTCAAAGAGGCACTGGTTAAGAGCTGTGATTTGCAATTTGGACTGTCCTGGGTTCAGATCCCAGCTCCATCACTCACCGGCTGTGTGAACTCCTTTTCCTCATCTGTAAGGTAGGGAAATAGTTACCTCCCATAGGAATGTTGGGAGGAATAAAGGAGACAGCAAGTGTAGATGGCTGGGCACAAAGCTGATCACATGGTAGACACTCAATAAACACTGAGTGGACAAATATGCTGCTAAATAACCCTATTTTCCTTCTTTTTCCTTTTCTTCCTTGGATAGAGGAGAGGGGCTATGGATTTTATTTTTCCCACTAGAATGTGAGCTCTGTGAAAGAGGGGATTTTGCCTCTCCTGCTCACAGCTTAATTTCCAGCACCTAGGACAGTGCCTCACACAAAGTAGGTCTCACTATTTGTTGGGGAAAAAAAAAATGAATGAACCTGGTTTGGTTCAGAATTGCCCAGGTTCAGCAGGTAGTCCAGCAAGGACCTTGAAAGTGCTTTTCGGACTTAAGGTAATCCTTGGATCAGTGTATATTTGACAAATATATAGTAAGTATGGAGCAAAGCAAACCACTGGCCCATGAGAACCTGTGCTTGTCCAAGATGAAGTTTGTCCCCAAATCAGGGCCCACTAGGATCCAGGCCCCCAAATTCCCAGTTTGGTGTCAAGAAAAAGGCAGTGTTCTGGAAGACTCAGGGATGCTCTTTATCCGACACTGCTCTTAAGCCTTTTCATGCCATTGGTGGTTTCCTCCCTCTCCAGGCCTCTGCATTTCCCTCTAGGATGCTCAAGAACCCTGTGGGTTCTGTGCTTTGGTGAAGGGGCTTCTCATGCCTGTGTCTCCGCTGTTTTGCAGGTGGCATCCCTGAATCCTGACTGGATGGAAGCCCACCAGCTTCTGTTCCCATGAGGTAGAAAGGCCAAGCTTGGTCTTCAGCTGGGGAAGAGGCCAGAAACAAGGCCCCTGGCGAAATAACCCAGATCCATTGGCCTGAGGAGCAGAGAAAGGGTGAGAAGTGAACTGCAGCTGCTGGTAACCCTCAGAAACCTTCTCTGATTGCTATTCTCACAGTTCTTTGGGAAGACTCTGAAGTGAAGAACAATATGTAGGAAAATGGGACCAACTCATGTGTGTTCTGAGCCTCAAAACCCCTTTCTTGGCGCAAAGAAGCTCACCTTGAGTTTGGGAGGGCTGGTAAGCTCCATCCTTTCTCATGACCTCAGCCAAGCATTGAACTTGCCCTCCCCTTCTGGCCTTGGTGATCACTTTTTCGGGAAAAGTGAGACTGAGGACCCCCAGGTGTTCCATCCCTAAGAAAAGCTTGGGAAACCAAGCCCCTTCCATCCCCTCCCAAGCACCCCAGCCAAGCCCCAGAGAGCCAGTCCGGAATGATCCCGCTATGGCCAAGCTCTGGTTCAAATTCCAGCGGTACTTCCGCCGGAAACCTGTGCGCTTCTTTACTTTCCTGGCACTCTACCTGACTGCCGGGAGCCTTGTCTTCCTTCACTCTGGCTTTGTGGGCCAGCCCGCTGTCTCGGGGAACCAGGCGAACCCTGCGGCCGCAGGAGGCCCGGCTGAGGGTGCTGAGCTGCCCTTCTTAGGCGACATGCATCTGGGCAGAGGTTTCCGGGACACCGGTGAAGCCTCGAGCATCGCTCGCAGGTACGGACCCTGGTTCAAGGGCAAGGATGGGAATGAGAGAGCCAAGCTTGGCGACTACGGTGGAGCCTGGAGCCGAGCCCTCAAGGGGAGAGTTGTCCGGGAGAAGGAGGAAGAGCGAGGTAAGAGCGAGGAACATCTGGACACTGAGGGGTTGGGGAGAAGGGAGGAGATACTAACAATATAATAACAGCTGTCAGTTTTCAGTGTTTAATAGGAACCAGCTGTCATATAGTTGTAGCTATAAATAAATAGTGCCTTCCATTATCATCCCCATTGCACAGAGGAGAAAATTGAAGCTCAGAGGGATGAAGCAGCTTGCCCAAGGTCACACAGCTTGTCAACAGGCAAGTTTGGATTTAAATTCCACATCTATCAGAGGTCAAAGTCTGACTCTCCCCTGCAGCCTTTCACAGTCCTTGTTAAATATACATGAAAATAAAAACAGTCAGCATTTATTGGGTACTTACTAGGCACCAGTACTGTTTCCAAGCACTTTACATATGTAGAAACATCACAACTCTAGGTGATATATTTTATTTATTCCCATTTTAAAGATGAGGAAAGTGAGGTACCAAGAGCACAAGATTACACAGATAAGTGGCAGAGCTTCTGCTCCACCAGACTGTCTCTCAGTCCGTCTTGCTGGGTCCCTTGGTGATGGATCCCAGGGGACACCATTGCCCTCGATAGACTTCATTGCATTTTCTCGGCCATTTATAATCTAAAAAGGCTTTTCTTCATGAGTGCACCACCTTATTTGATTTTCACTGCACTTCATGGGCTTAAACAAGGCCCCTATGATCCTGTGCCCAGTTAACAGATGTGGAAACCAAGGCTTGAAGAAGGGAAGATACTTGCTCAAAGCTGCGCAGCTGGTCAGCAGCAGGAATGGAGTTTAAATCTGGCCTGAACACTCAGTTTTCTAAGGCTGTCTCCTAGAGTCCACTGGCATCTACCCATCCAATCAGCATGCTAGGGAGGAACCCACAACCCCTACAATTCATGAGATTAACACAAATGGACATTTCAGAAATCTGGGCCAGATGGTTTGGGAGAATAAACTACCAATCAAGGCAGATGGAAAACTTCACTAGCCTTTGTGTTCTACTGTGATTCAACTCATAAAAAACCCTTCTCCTACTGTGGAAGGGAGCAGGATTAATGCAACACATTCTCCTGCCCCAGTCTCCCCCTCCCCCTGGCCTTGGAACCATCTAGAAGACTCTATCTTTCTGCCCTTAGGAATTTCCTAGACTTCTGCCTCTTCAAGAACCAATGTTCACAGGGAGGCAAAGGAGATGTTGGAGGTGGCAGAATGGATCAGGGGATGTGGATTCATATTCCAGCTCCACCCCCACCAGCCATGTGGCCCAGGCAAATGGTTTTACCTTTTCAGGACTCAGTTTTGAAATCTGTAAAATGGGGATTTTACTGGATGCTCCTGAGAGTTCAACGAAACAAGAGTCATGAAAGCCTAGCACTGAGTAGGTGCTTAGAGGTACTCAGGAAGTGCTCCTGGGATCTCCCTGGGGATCATCTTATAGATGTAGGTGAGATGTGAGGTGCTGCACCCCAGCCACTCCAGACTCCATTCTGGACTTTGAAAGCCCCAAAGTCCTTGCCAGCTTACACCTTGGGATATGCTCCCCATAATGCTTAGGACAAATTCCAGACCCCTCCCATAGTCCAACTCTCCAACCTCATCTTATAACCCCACTCCCCTCATCATGCTCTGCCCCACTGTCCCTGCAGTTCATTGAACACACCAAGCCTGTTTCTACCTTAAGATCTCTGTATATGCAGTGCCTTCTATCTTTGGATGCCATCTCCCCAGATGTTTGCACAGCTTCCTTCTTCCTTTCCTTCAAGTCTTCAATCAAACCTCACTTTCCCATAGAGACTGTCCCAGAGCATCCTAACTCAAATAACCCCACTTCCTACCCAGTCACAACCACATTCCCCGACTCTATTTTCATCATAACACTGAACACCATCTGAAAGCATCTCATTTACGTGTTTGCCTCTTTGTTTAAGATCAGCCTGTTCTACTGGACTGTCACCTCCAGGAGGGCAGGGCTATTGCCTGTCTGTATTCTATCAGCACCCAGGACAGCACCTGGCTCAGTGCTGTTGCTGAATACCTATTTGTTGAATGGGTGAATGACTGGATGAATAAACGAATGAATGCCTATCCCTCTGCCTGGAGTACCTTTACAGGGTTAGCTCTACTCTTCCTCCAAGTCTCAGCTTTGCTAATCTTCAAGAAATTTTCCCTGATCCCCTTACAGACTTGATCAAATGTTCCTCCTCTATGCTCCCTGACATGGCACTTATATTAATGGCAATTGTGTATGTTTGTCCACGTCCCCTGATAGAATATGAATTCCTTGTGGCGTAGATGATACAGAAATGACGTTGTCTCTTATTTGTTGTAACAATGAAATACTGTCATCAATACCGCTAATAATAATTAACATTTCTTGAGTACCTACTTTGCACCAACCACTTGTCTATTTGCTTTTCATGTATTATTTGAATGAAATGATATATGTAACATGCTTATAATATCCTCTGGCTTATAATAATAGGTCACTTAATAGTTGCTGTCCTTGTTATTTGTAGTAATATTAGCTGATATCTAGTGAATGATCATTACAGGCTAGACCACGTTATGTGTTTCATTGACTCATTCAATTACTACAACTCAGTAAGTTAGGGATTGTTATTCCATTTCAGAGATGGCAAAACTGAGATCCAGAAAGAAATCACTTACCCTAGTTTACATAGGTCAATAGTGGAAGAACCAAGGTTTAAAGCAAGGTCTGTTTAATTCCAAAGCTTGTGGGCATTCTTCTATACCATGCCAATTGCACCCCCACCATGCCTTATCCAGCAATCTTATATATTTTATGAAGTGCAGAGAGAAGGAAGAGAAAATAAGAACATAGCCCCGAGGCCAGGGCTCTCAGCAGACAGCCTTTGGAATCAGGCAGTGTTATTAAGAAAACACAAATCCAGCCTGTCCTTGATTAACTTATTCAGAGTTCAGCGAGGAAAGACAACATATTAGATTAACGCTAATAAAAATGAGACATTTCTCCGACCTGACGCTAAACTCATTTGGTTTTCTCCAAAGCTGGCGAGGGCTCTGCTTGATGCAGTGATGCAGGACTCAAGCTGTAGAGGATTCAGAGCCCATCATGGCCCAGGAGTGGGAGGCGAGGAGCTGCACCCAGGCTGGGCTAAGGCTGGGCAGGAGTCTGAGTTCCTTGGTGTGACTGACACCTACCATACGCCAGTCATTTACCTAGGACTGTCTAGGTTCACATGACCCTGTGAGAGCCTGTACTTTGAGTAGCCAAATCAGGGTTCAAATCCCAGTCCTGCAACTTGCTGGCTGTGCAGCCTTGGGCAGGTCGCTCCACCTTTCTGACACGCCATTTCCTCTTTGGGATAAAAAGTACTTAACATCAGATGACATTGTGATGATTACATAAGGTAAATTCAGCGTGTGCTCTCTAAGTGCCAGTGCTATTCAAAGCATTTACATCTATTACATCACATAATCCTCATAGTAATGAAGGAAGATAGACACTGTTATTAACTCCATCTTACAGGAGGGAAACTCAGGCACAGAGAAGTTAAGTAACTTGCCCAAGATTACCCACCTGGGGGAGGTAGCAAACCAGTATGTGAACCCAGGTGTTGTGAGTCTCACACCTGAACCTCAACCACTACATCACGTCACTTCTTAGTGTACAGAAAGTACATGCCAGCTATTATTATTATAATAAGCTGGCATGCCACCTTAATACATGCCAGTTATTATTATATGTACTGTAATTTTGCAGGAGAAAATGGGGGAATAGAGGTAACGTGACTTTCCTAAAGTCACACAGCTAATCTGGGGCAGAGCCAGGAGCCAAACCCACTTTGACTTCAAAGGCTGTGCTGCTTCTATTTCCATGAGATTATAGAGAGGCTTGGGCTGGGTGTGAAGGTGGTCATGGGAAGATTTAGTCTGCATTTTTTTGGAAGGATAGCAGGAGCACCCACTTCCCATCTCCTCCAGCTGAAGATACAATGGCTGCAGGTTACTAAAGTGCTCTGTGTCAGGGACTGTTTGTCCATATTCTCCTTTCAACTTCATATCAGGTAAAAATATTGAGTGCCATTTCATGGATGAAGAAACAGAGACTCAGAGAGGTTCAATTATTTGCCCAATATCATACAGCTGCCAAGAGGCAGAGCTGACCCCAGCCCAATTTGATCAGAGTCCAAAGCCCTTATTCTTAACCACTGGACTTATACTACCTCTTTCTTAAAATATATGATCTCTAACTCCATTCATTCATTTATTCATTCATTCATTCCATATTTATCAAACACCTACTACATGCCCAGATCTTTGCTGGGAGGTGGAGATACAGGAATGATTCAAGCACAGGTTGTGAATATTCCTCAGAGGAAAAAGCTGTGCTTTTCCCCATTGTAGCACCTTTTCATTTCATTACAAATTCTTCTACAATAATCCAAAATTATTTCTAATTTGAAAAAAATAATAGACAATACCAACAAAATTTAGAAGAGTTTTGGGGGACTCAAAAGGAGGGACCCCATTCAGTCATGGGGTATCATAGCTGGCTTTCTGGGAGAGGAGATGGGTAAGCTTAGTATGTAGGATCCTTAGGCCTTGACCAAAGTGAGTGGTGCATCCCTTCTGCCCTGGGAAAGCCTAGATATGAGCAGGAAATTCCATCACCGGTACAAAGAAACCCGGGCAGCACTGGGTGTTCTTCTGGAGGGACCACCTTCCAGGGTTTCAGAGAATTCCCAGAAGGAGAAAAATTGTTTCTTGTGTCTTCCTTCTGTGTCAGACCCTGTGATAGCTCAATGCATCAAATTAATGTTACTTAGGCCACTCTTAACAATATCTTTGTATTAGCTTTCTCAGGCTGCTATAACAAAGTATCACACACTGGGCGGCTTGAATAACAGATATCTATTCTCTCACAGTTCTGGAGGCCAGAAATCTGAAGTCAGGGTGTTGGTAGGGCCATGCGCTCTCAAAGGCTCAAAGGGAGACCCTGTTCCATGCCTTTCTCCTGGTTTCCAGTGTTCTCGGCCATCCTCAGCAACCCCTGGCTTGCAGCCACATTACTCCAGTCTCTGCTTCCGTTTTCACATGACCATCTCCTTTGTGTCTGTGTCTTCATATAGCCTTCATCCACCTCTGTGTCTTCATATAGCCATCTCGTTATAAGGACACCAATCATATTGGATTGGGACCCAACCTACTCTTTAGCCTCATAACAAAATTCCATCTGCAATGACCCTATTTCCAAATAAGGCCACATTCTAAGGAACTGGGAGTCAAGACTTCAACATGTCATTTGGGGGGTGGGGGGCCACAGGGCACACAATTCAGCGTAACAACCCTAGTTGAATTTTTGCTCCCACTTTTCAGGTGGAGAACTGCACCTCCAAGAGCTTGAGTAATATTTGAGGCTATTGCAGCATCATGTGTGAGATTTGAACCCAGATCTGGTTGACTCCAGTACAGCGTGAGGCCTCCTGTTTGTGAATCTGTTCACAAATTATAAATCAGAGGCATACAAATTAGTTCATGTTTAGCTACCCTTTTAACAAATCACCTTCATCGAAGAGAGCAAAATTTCATGAAAAGATTAATTGAAGCAAAAGAAAAAAGTAAAGGGGAAAAAAAACTACCACCAGGAGAGTTCTTTTCAGATGCTGGTTTCTGTACTGGAGATAAATAGCCCAACTGGAGTGACTTTGCCATTTCAGCAGTCTTCGGACCGCTGTGGAGATGAGCTGATAGATTGTGTGAACTCGGCCATTAATCCACCCTCAAGTGGCCTGTGATTTTGTCACTGTTTTACATATCTGACCTCCTGTCTCTGAGAGATTCTGCTACCACAGCAGGATTTGAAGGTGGAGCCCTGAGGAATGGCTGAAGAGGACTTTAGCGGGCTGGCAGTAACCATGCTAATGAGCTCAGCAGGGTGATACAACTCTGAGGACAGGAACCATGGTTGTATTGGTCGCAGCCTGCACCAAAGGTCTGTGGGAAAGGGGTCACCAGATCTTTCCCAGGACAGGAGGGACACTGGCTCAATATTGATATCCTGATCCATGGAGCTCAGCCCATTAATCAGGCCATGATGCATAACATGCCTGCGTTTTCCAAAAGCATTAATAAAGGACTATGTATCTTCCTCTCCCTCCTGTTGACAGATAAGGAAACAGAGGGTCATTCATTCATTCAACAAGTCTTTGAGCACCTGTTGTGTGGGACATCTCAGCCTGATGCCTGGTCTGGTGCGAGGGTGAGGAAGGGGATAGAACACCATTTAAAAGCCCAGGCTTATAAAAAAGAATAAGATCATGTTTCTTGCAGGAACATGGATGGATCTGAAGGCCATTATTCTTAGCAAACTAATGCAGGAACAGAAAACCAAATACCGCATGTTTCCACTTTTAAGTGGGAGCTAAATGATGAGAACACATGGACACAAAGAGGGGAACAACAGACACTGGAGACTACTTGAAGGTGCAGGGCGGGAGGAGGGAGAAGAGGAGAAAATATAACTATTGGGTACTACGCTTAATACCTGGGTAACAAAGTAATTTGTACAACAAACCTCGTGACACGAGTTTACCTATATAACAAACCTGCACATGTACCCTGCACTTAAAATAAAGCTTAAAAATAAATAACTAAAAGCCCAGGCTTTCGGGAAGATGGACCTATGGTAAAAACCCCAGATCTTCTCCCAAGAAACCACCCCACTTCCCAGCTCCATCCTCCTCCTGGGCAGGTCTCTCTGGGGAGACACCTCCTCCCAATCGTGGACTCAGTGTGGCATATAGGAAGGGGCAACTTTGAATAGATAGACCTGGGCATGGATTTGGTCTGAGACCCTCACTGTGGGGTGGACTCAGGCAAGTTGCTAAGCTTGAGTATCAGTGTAGTAGTTACTGTTCCCCCACATCCTGGTGCCAAGGGACAAAAATCCACCTTGAACCAGCTTAAGCTAAAGATGAAAATGCATTGTGTCATGTCATCAAACTACAGCAGTGGCTCTGCTGGACTGGATTTTTTAAATGAATAATTGGTGGCCTTCTTCCTGTCACTCTCATCTCTGCTCTTCTATGCCTTGGCTTGTTTGTTCTCCTACACAGACTGGCCTTGGTGCCAGGGATTGGGCTGGTGGTAGCTCTGGGGTTATAGCACCTGGGAGAGGCAGATTTCTTTCTCCCAGCTTTACTCTCTCAGAATGCAACAAATGGGTCATGTGTCCTTCCTTGAAGCAATCACTGGCTGCTGGGATGGGCAATATGTTTGACCCTGCCAAGGTCATCACGTCTCCTGTGGTCAGGGAAAGTAAGGTCTGCTGATGGAAAAACCTATCTAGAGCAGATGCTTTGAAGGCACAAACAGTCCACTACAGTCCACCCCTTCACTCCATGGTGGACATGCAATGGACATACCCACATACATCTTTACTCCCATTAATTTGCTTACAAAAATCTTATCTAACATGACCACTGTTCCATAGGTAGCCAAATGTGCCTATCCTCACCTTAAGGTGAAGTCACCCAAAGTCCTATGACATCCAACTTCAAGCCCAGCATTTCTGCAGCATGAGCATTCCTCCTCTTCAGGTGTTGGGGTGACCAAAGAGAAATGAAACTTCCTCAAGTGTAAGATGGTTGGAGGACAGACCTGGGCTTTAATTTGAAGTCAAATGCTACAAGCTGTAGGTACGTGGGCAGATGACATAGGTTCCCATTGCATTTTGAAAAGAGGAAAAGCAGATGTAACATGAGTAGTTACCAGTCAGAACACACACCATATTCCCAAACTAAGACGTGCTTCTAAGGTAAACAGAAGAGTCACTATGATCAGTTCCCTCATCTCTAAAATGGGTTCATAAGAAGTTTGTGAAGATTGAATTTTTAAAACATGAGACATGGCCCACAGTAAATGAGATAGCACGTAGTAGGTGTTCAATACATGAGTTTTGTCTCCTCTGTTTCTGTCTTTGTCTCTCTCTGTCATACACACACACACCACACACACACACACACACACACACACATACACACAATCTGCTGATCTGATGACAAAGACCTCAGGCCACCAAAATAAACCAAACTTTACCTCCTCTCTTCCCTTCCTTCTCTTCCCTCCCTACTCCATCATCCCTCCTTCCTTCCTTTTCTTCCTTCTCGTTCTCCCTCCAGCACCCTCTATTTTTCCCTCCCGCCTATCCTACAGTGCATCTTTAGACACTCAGTCCTCTAGGGAATGGCTGAATTGAAGTTAGTGTGCAGCCCTTGACCACATGGCCACAGAGTGCTCTCTCCCAGCTCAGGTATGAACAGCATTCGTGCTCCAAGTCAAGGGCTGTGACTCCCATCTGTGGTGGGAGGGGCACGCGCTGTTGAACAAGCACAGAGACAAGACCTGGGCTTCTCCAGGGCTGTCACTGTCTGGTGTGCCTGCTCCAGGGAGGCAATGTTTCTTTTAAAGATGGACTCTTCTTAGTTGAGCAAATCACCTCTGTCTTATGAAGGAAATTCAAGGTGATCAGGTCAAGACACATCTCCAGCGGGGCTGAAAAAATAGTGCACTTAGCAGAGCTGTGTCCAGGGGAGTGATTGCTCAGTAATGAGCCTGCATTCTCTGCTAGATCCTGCTCTCCACCACAAGGAAGCGGGGAAAGAAGTTCACAGTTTAAACTAGACAGTGGTCTAGCCAAGGAAGCGATTCAGTGGCATTTAGTATTTTCTTCAATCATTCCATATAAGGGACATTTAATTCCAAGTGCTGGCTGGATCTTCGGTCTAACCTCCAGTTACTGATTTGGGGGTCTCGCAGACCTGGATTTAAACCTTTATTCTATGCACAATTAGCTGTGGGTCATAGGGAGGCCACTTCACCTTTCTGGGTCACTGTTAAATCATCTAAGATAAGAGCATGACAATGTCAATGTTCTCCACTTCACATGGGGGCATTACAAAGATCCCCCCACTCAAAAAGCAAGCAGTTCAGAACACAGGCTCTGAAGCCAGATTGCTTTGCTTCAATTCCGAATACACATGTATGAGCTGTGTTACTCTGAGCAAGTGACTTCTCCGGGCCCTTTTCTCTTCTGTATAAAATGGTAATAATATTCTCATAGGATCACTGTAAGGATGCAAGGAGACAATGTATGTAAAGCACTTACCAAAGTGAATGTCCAAATAATAATAATAATAATAATTTTAAAAACATATGGGAAAAGACATTATAAACTGTGAAGTGCTATTTTCATGTATGGGGGTTACTATTTACCATAAAGTACAGGGAAAATGTTTACTACTTGAAGAAAACTAAGTTATGATATATAATTGGATGGCTATTTCACTTTATTTAAAATTTTCCTTTGAATGGAAACATTCACTTTGACCCACAGTAGAGACAAACTGTAAAGTACTTTCCACAGCACTGTGAATGGCCAGTTTCTTATTCTATTCACCTTAGTTTGATGCCTATCATATGCAAGACACTATGGTAGAAACTTTTACATAAATCATTCTATTTTAACCTCATTGGATTGTTATTTTTGTTCCTGATTCAAATAAAGCTAGGTCTCTGAAAGGTTAACTGACTTAAACTTACTAGGCTTATGCTAGGAAGTAAACAAAGTGAAATGAGGACCTAGACCTTGAGATAGCTAAGTCCAGGGCACTTTCCAAGGAAAACTAAATGTCTTAAGGCAGCTTGTAGACACAGTAACATGTTATCAAATGTTAAGCCTCTTAGAGCTGTCTTAATGCAAGAAATAGGAAGCTGTGTTTGGTGCTTAGGGAGTGGCCTTGGCTTAGGTTCCTGGATGCCCAGCTGTCACTGGGTGACCTCAACGGCTTGGCTGCAGCCCACAGAAGGCTTCCCTCCTCTCTGTTGGTTTCCACTGCCCTGATTAGACCAGGTTCTGCCAAGACAAATGACTTTCACTCTCTCATGTCTGCCCAAAGGAAGGACTTGACATTAAAAGGTCAACAAGGTCACATAACCAGAGACACACTGGTGAGGCTTCCCCCTGTAACCCTTGCAGCTTTGTTCCCAGCCACCTCTGACTTTTTCCTTTCCCCAAAGCCAAGTACATCGGCTGCTACCTGGATGACACCCAGAGTCGGGCCCTTCGAGGAGTGTCCTTTTTTGACTACAAAAAGATGACCATCTTCCGTTGCCAGGACAACTGTGCTGAACGGTAGGGCCCCAGCATCCAAGACTTGTCCATTTCAGGCCCTTCCTTCTAAGATTCCTGCCTGTGGCATTCTTTGCCCTGCTATGGGAGGGTGTGTTGAAGGGTGAGCACGTGACCACAGGAAAGGTTGATGCAAAGGTGTGTATGCATTGTGTGTATGTGCATGAGCATACACACAATTGTGTGTATGAGCATACACACAATTGTGGACTGTTCAAGAGTTGGTCTATGGGAGTTTGTGGTTGTGCTACTGTGTCACACTGTGGCTAGGAACAATTTTGTAGCAAACAGAGTACAGGGTCAGCTAGCTGTGTTTGTGAGCCTAATGCCAATATGCAATGATCTTTAAATAATAGTGACCGTGTATGCAGGAGTCTTTGTGAATATGTGTGCAAGGGCCCAGGATTGTGCTTGTGTGTGTAGGTGTCTGATTGCATTTGTTGAATGTGCAACACTGTGTTGAGAGCATGCAAGGTTGTGAAGAATTGCACACAACTTAGAAATGCACCATTAGGTGTGCGCGTGCATGCAGATGAGGGCTGTGAGCATAAGGCTTGCAAGATGTCCACACAAAGGGTAAGGTGAAGGTATCTAATAGTTTCTCAATATATAAACTCCTTGTTTTTCTCCAACGGAGAAACACTTACCTGTTCAGACAGTGTTTTCCAATCTAAGAAGACAACGATGGTTTTTATTAGACATGCACTGGGAGTAGGGTGGAGAGAGTTGACGTTTTGAGAGTGGACAAGTCCCCAGAGATCTGGTGAACAGGGACAGGACCCCTGGGGGTACCATGGGGCTGAGCTGAGCTTCTCTCCTTGTTTCTTGGGCCCCTTGACCTTGTAGTGGCTCATGAAGAAGCTCTAATATGCTCACCTCCAGGCTCCAGCTGGCTGTCTCCGACAGTCACAAGCTCTGCCAACCTCAGCTGCATGCCTGGTGTGGAAATGGGCAAGTGGGTGACCACTGAGAGACTCTTCCTGCGGTTCTTTATTTTTCATTTTTTATTTTTTTGAGACGGAGTCTTGCTCTGTTACCCAGGCTGGAGTGCAGTGGCATAATCTCGGCTCACTGCAACCTCTGCCTCCCAGGTTCAAGCGATTCTCCTGCCTCATCCTCCTGAGTAGCTGGGACTACAGGCACATGCCACCATGCCTGGCTAATTTTTTTTTTTTTTTTTTTTTTAGTATTTTTAGTAGAGATGGGGTTTCACCATGTTGGTCAGGATGGTCTCGATCTCCTGACCTCGTGATCCGCCCACCTCGGCCTCCCAAAGTGCTGGGATTACAGGTGTGAGCCACCACACCCGACCCCTGCTGTTCTTGATTAGGAAACACTGCCCTCTTTGTAATCAGCTGCCTAGGGAGCCCACTATTAAAATCCTGAGCCCAGGACCCTCTCCAACTTGAAAAGGATTCCAAGTCCTTGATAACATGAAGTCACTAACTTATCTGTCAAACTTGTGTGCAGGGGGGCGGGGGAAACAGAGGTGAAGTCCATACAGCCCCTGGCCTTAAAGAGCCTGCAAGGGGAGACAAACATGTAAACAGAGAGGGATAACATAGTCAGATAAGGGTTGAGATGGAATAATCGCAGACAGTTAGACATGCAGACAAGGTCTAAGCTGCCTGGGGTGAAAGGAAATACTTCTCAGAGAAGGTGACAGCCAAGATGAGTCAGAGCTACTCATGTAATTCAATTTGGTTCAGCAAACATTTGTTGACTGCCCATGGGTGCTGGACCTGATTCCGGGTGCTGGACCTGATTCCGGGTGCTGGAGATGAAGAGATGAGCCATCCACAGCCCTGTCCTCAGCGGGGCTTCCCATCTGGTTGGGGAGATAGAGGCATGAACAATAGGCTTGGGCCACAGAATAACAACAGCTTACAATAGTTAAAAAGCACTTGTTCTGTGCCAGGCACTGTCTGAGCATTTTGCAAATATTAACTCTTTAACTTCACAAGACCCCCGTGAGGCAGGAATGTTATGAACCACATTCCACAGATGAGGAAACCAGGGTACAGAGACATCAAGTATAACGGGTGCTGGGGTGGATGTGCTTTGCAAGGTGCAGGAAAGTCAAGAAGATGGAAAGGATGGAAGGCTCCATGTGGAGGGTTTAGGAAGCATTATCATGGTGAGACCATAAGCTCGGTTTTGAAGGATGAGTAGGAGTTTTCTAGGTAGGGCAGAAATAACAGCATACTCAAAGGACAGGACTCCTGAAATACACTGAAACACGCAGGGTGCTCGGTAGGCAGCATGGGAGTGCACAGAAGGTACAAAGGGAGTGTCAGGAGAGGAAGCCACAGAGGTGCCCAAAGCCCAGTGAAATGGGGCCTTGAAAGCCAACTAAAGCATCCAGATTTGACCAGGAGGGTAATGGGGAGCCACTGCAGGGTGTCTATCAGGGAAGTGGTCTACATTCATTCCATGAATGTGTATTAATCATCTCTCATATGCCAGGCATTGTCCTGGGATAGGTGGGCAAGACCCACAGGGTCACTGCCCTTCTGGATATTATATTCTAGAGAACAAGACAGGCAATTTACAAACTACATTAAAAATCACTAAGATCATTTCAAAAGTGATGACAACCATAAGAAAACAAAACGGAGCAATGGGATAGTGCCCAGCATGAGGAGTAACATTCAGTGTGGTAGTCAATGAAGGATTCTCTAGGAAGATGACTGAGCCCAGACCTGGAAGGTAAAAAGAAACCATGCAAACAGCAGAGTAAGAGTGTTCCAGGCAGAAAAATGGCAAGGACAAAAGACTTGAGGCGGGACGGAACTCAGTGTGTTTAAAGATCAGAGAGCCCATGACTGCAGCAGAATTGGCCAAGGGAAGGATGGTGGGCATCTTATAGTCTTTTTGGGATGCTAGAACAAAATATCTTAGACTGGGTAATTTCTATGAACAGAAATGTATTGCTTACAGTCCTGGAGGCTGGGAAGTCCAATATCAAGGTGCCAATAGATTTGGTATCTGGTAAGTGCCCACTCTCTGCTTCAAAGATGGTGCCTTGTTGCTGTGTCCTCCCATAGCAGAAGAGCAAAAGTGCTCCATCAAGCCTCTTTTATGGGTTTCCCTGAACCTCAGTTTTTCTCCATCTTGACTTTGTCCTTCCTACTCCCGGAGCCACAGCAAGCAATGCTCTTTTCATTTGTTTACAGAGTGGGGTAGCCACTAAGAGTCCTTTCTAGGAAAGGATTCCATCACTATGAAAATTTTCAAAAAAACTTGAAAACCTTGCAGTGCCTGGATTTTTATTTTTAGGAATTTTTCCTTGGTGAATGTGTGAGCTCATTTTTGTCCTCTCCCAGAGGGATGCGAGAGTCCCTGCCTCCCTCATGAGCTCCCTGTGCCTCCTCCCTTCACCCTAGCTCCTCTCAAGGGACAAGGAGGCACCGTTCCTGGGTGATGTTTCCAAGAATAAAGGAGCTGGACTCTGGAGAGATGAACGTATCAGGTTTCCAGAAAGGGAAGAGCAAGAAAGAGAGTGGGGTAGGGGAGACCACAGGATCTGGGGTGTGTGTGTGTTGACAGGTGTACCATGTGCAGGTGTGTACAGGTGAGTGTGAATATGGACATGGTGTGTCTATGTGGGTAGGTGTGGAAGGGTGAAGACGAAGGCAGGTGGATGGTCCCTGGGTGTTCCTGTCCCCTCCTTGGGTCTCTCTGTCCTCTAGGGGCCTCCCTGTATTCCTCCTTGGCTTTCCTGCCTCCACACTGCCCCCTGCAAGGCTAACTCTGTAGCCTCCCTGACTCCTCTTGGGGTCTCGTTATCCCAGACCCAGATCCTCCTGCCCCATGGAGCATGCCTGTCTCACAGATCTCCTGGAGTCTCCCTGCCCACCTCGGGGTCTCCCCTGCCCTCTTTCCAGGGTCTTTCTGTGTGCTACCTTCCTAATCTCATTTCTTAGGGGTCCCCCTGTCTCCCGAATGCCCCCCATCTCCCAGGTCTCCACAATGGGTGGGTCTCCTGTCCCCTGAGGTCTCTCCTGTCCTCTGGGGCCTCTCAGTTGCCCCAACCTCCCATCAGCAGTCTCCCCATTTCCCCTGGGATCTCCTGGTCCCCAGAGCCCTCCCATCCCCCAGGTCTCCACATTGAGTCTCCCTGCCTTGGGGTCTCCATGGTGGCAGCTACCCTGCTTGACAGCAGCCTCCCCCAGGGGTTACCTGTATGCCGGGCTGGAGTTCGGCGCCGAGTGCTACTGCGGCCACAAGATCCAGGCGACGAACGTGAGCGAGGCAGAGTGCGACATGGAGTGCAAGGGCGAGCGAGGCAGCGTGTGCGGCGGCGCCAACCGCCTGTCTGTCTACCGGCTGCAGCTGGCCCAGGAGTCGGCCCGCAGGTGTACGTGAGTCTGCCCTGCCCCTCTCTGCTACTCCTTCCTTGGCTGCAGCCCTTGCCCACCAGAGTAAAGAGTCCCACATGTCTGCCCTGTACCCTCCCTGGCTACCCATCACTCCAAGGCCACCACCGTCCTGCCCCAGCCTCGCCTCTCCCAGTCCCTCACAGAGCCCTTTGCCCCAGCTCCTTTGAATGGTCCTGCATGCGCTTCTCTCTCCCTCCCACTCTGAGCTGCCTCTGGTTCCAGCTGCATCCCTCATTCTCACCAGTCTTCCTCCCTCTGAAACTGAGTTGGAACCTGAGCCTTGCCTTCCCATCCTGATTTTCTCAGAGCAGATTGTCTCTAATGATGATGATGGTGGTAATGACAATAGCAAACACTTTGTCCTTTTCTCCATGCCTCATGTAGAATAGCACATCTAATCTTCACAATGACCATTGACATAGGTACTATTATTTACTTATTCCCATTTTACAGATGAGGAAACTGAGTCTCAATGTCACAAAGCTTGTAAGCAGCGGAGAATTTAAACCCACTCTGGAGCCCTTGATGCTTTCAAAGAGAGAATCCATCCTGGGTTGTTCAAGCTTCTGGTTTGAGTCTTGTTGGAAAATCTCTCCGATGTCCAAACCAACAGGAGGGAGTGAATAAGAGGACAGGAGCTGGCTCCTTGTCTGAGGGCACTGTCCCATCATTGTCCCCTCCTGGGGACTGGGGAGGAATGTTTAATAGCAGCTAATAACTAGTTATCAATAATCTGCTGTATGTCAGGCACTGTCCTAAGCCAATTACATGCCTGATTTCATTTACCTTCCCTACAGCCTTTTCAGGTAATTACTGTTGTTAATTATCCCCAACCAGTCCAAGGTCACATAGCATAATTCCAGATGACCTTAAGACTTATGAGAAGAGTTAATGTGTTTGATAAAAGATGGGGGGGTGCTGACCTTTCTGGGGGTTACCCCTCCCACGCAGTCCAAAGACAGAAGCAGAAATCCACAGCTGCTTCTCTAGCCCTCTGGCCAGTGCTTCCGAGATTTGCATGTGTCTGAGAGTTCCCCTGGGAGATCTTTTTAAAATGCAGATTCCAATTCAGCAGGTCCAGCAAGATGCTGCATTTCTAAAGAGCTCCCAGGTGATGCCAGGATGCTGGTCCACAAACCACATTTTGAGCCTCTGTGGATCTCGTCCAGAATGTAGCCCTGCCCACCCGGGTGGCTTTAGCAGAAAGTTAACAGCTAATCTGTTTGCAGAGAAGGGCCTCTTCCATGTGAATTTCATTGTTTATAGAAACTCATTGTTTGTTTGCTTGAAAATGTGTTCAGTGTTTCAAATCCCAAATATATATGTACATATATATTTTGTTTGTTTGTTTGTTTTTGAGACGGAGTCTCACACTGTCGCCCAGGCTGGAGTGCAGTGGTGTGATCTTGGCTCACTGCAGCCCCTGCATCCCAGGTTCAAGCAATTCTCCTGCCTCAGCCTCCCAAGTAGCTGGGATTACAGTTTCCCACCACCACGCCTGGCTAATTTTTTTTTCTTTTCTTTTTTTTTTTTTTTTTGTATTTTTAGTAGAGACAGGGTTTCACTATGTTGGCCAGGCTGGTCTCGAACTCCTGACTTTACGATCCACCCATCTCAGGCTCCCAAAGTGCTGGAATTACAGGCATAAGCCACCATGCTCAGCCTCAAATCCCTTATTTTTGAAGCTCCATTCAAGCTTTGCTGTGCAATAGGGTCGAGTATGCGGTCAATTTGCAAACTGGCTGTTTTTTCCAAATGAACTACAACTTCCACCTCCCCATAGTCATCTCAGTTCAGGTATGAAGGCCTAGGAGGGCAGAGGGCAGAGGACCGAGGTAGCACATGAAATCCAGGCCAGAGAATGTTCATAGAGTGGCTTTCTGGTTTGGCTGCTAATATTACGAGTTTTTAACTTAGTGGCAGATTTATCACCTCTACAGCTGATCGCCTTTATGTCAATATTTATGTTATTTTGATAGCAACATTTGGACCATCTGAAGAGATGACCTTAAAGTCAGGGATATTTAGAGGGAAAGCTGCTGCCAGTAACACATCCTAGTGGATGAAGCTGAGATAGATAACAAGAACTGGATTGTGTATGTCATTAGCCAGACACTAGCCAGACCTCCTTTTGGTTAATGTTCAGGTTGGCTGAATAACCTGGACACACTCTCAATATCTCTTTCTCTCTTTCTCTGTCCCCTCTCTCCTTCTCCCCACCTCTCTCTTCCTCTTTCTCTCCCTCACCTTCCTCCCTCTCTCGTCCTCCCTCTCTCCACCCCCGTTTCTTTCTCTCTCTCTCTCTCTCTGTCTCTCACACACACACACACACACACATTCAGATACACACACACACACACATACTGCTGTGATCACCTTGTATTACATAATAACACTTTCACTGACCATGGGTCAGCTGGGGGGCTGCTGGCAGGAATGCTTCTGCACCCCTCACTTGCCCCTTCTGTGTGGCACAATTATTTGGGTGGTGCTTTGTACCATCTGAGAATAGCATTTTTGTATTATGTCCAAGAGGAAGAAACACACTTATTTCTACTGAGAGTGGAGTCCTGGATTCTCTAAAGTTCATCACTGTTGTTCTGAATCATCACCTTATAAGGTTTGAAGCTTGAGCACCTTCAGCTGGAGACCCTAAAAGAAAATCTAAGCCTTATTAATCCCGAGGCTACCAAGACTGAGACTTAGAAGGAAGGCAGCTTGGACAAGGAGAGAGATGGTTGACAATGTTTCAAATCCAGTTGGCAACATGGTATACAAAGAGAGTGCAGGAACCATTCATTGAACCAAAACACTTGATGAGCTCTTCTGTGGATGAGATATGGAGAAGCTCAGTGGTCAGTAAAGCACAATGCCTGACCTCAAGGAGCTTTCCATCTCATAGGGCAACAGACCTGATACTAATAAAATTGGTTCAACCGTGAGTTAGAAGGATAATTTTGTGCAGATCCAATACAAGTAGGATTGGTTGAACCAGAGACCCAGGGGGCTGCAGGGGCTCTCTCTTCAAGAGCCAAGGGAGCAATTTTTGAGCTGAATCGCATTCTAAGAGGATTCCAGGTGAAGGGGACAGCCATGGGTTCTAATTCATGATCAAAAGTCCAGAGTCAGCAAAGGTCACGTGTTGAATGCTATGTTGGAAGCACCTTTCTCACTGATGTCTGCATTTTACATTGGAGAAACTATGGCTCAGAGAATAGGAATGGCTAAATTGAACAGCACTGGGGGAGGCTCCATAAAGGAGGGGGCAGCTCGATAAAGGAGGGGACATTTGATGAGAGGCTTGAAAGGTTGTTTCCTGGCGGAGAAGAGGAGGATACCCAGACTCAAGACAAATCACCAAGCAGTGGGAGAGGAATTAGGCAAATAAAAGAGAGCACAAAAGCCTGGTGCCTATTGCAGGAAATGACTGGCAGGCATGGGTTTTCTAAGGCTACTGTGCCTCTTAGGGACTGAGCATAGGCTGGAACCCAGGTCCATGAATCCCAGTTAGGGTACCCACTTGCCACAGTGTTGCAGACACCCTGACCCTGGAATTTGGTTCAGAACACCATCTTCTCTCTTTTCGGGGAACTCCTTGGCTCCAGCTCATCTCCTCCCTTCCCTGACCCCTGATCCCTCCTTTCACCTTGTTTCCAGACTCTAGGCAATGTGAAATCTGCAATGTCTTTGCTCTGACTCAGTGGCATCTTCGATTTCCTAGGATTATGCCTAGGATTTGCTTTGTACACAAATAAGTCAGAAAGGGATGCCTTCCAAGTCACTGGCACACAACTCTGGCATGTATTACATCAGGCAAGAGAAATGAGTGAGTGCTCCAGCAAACAGCTATGGCAGAAACCAGATTTCATTTGTAGAGTCATTAGTTGGTATTAACACTGTGTCCTAATTGTGTTTTCCTAAGCAGTGGCACAGAACTCTTAATGACTGCAGAGATCTAAAGGAAGCTTATTATCTCCCAAACACCATTCTGGTGGGGCATCTGCCTCACACAGGATGCCAGCCTAGGTGTTTCTGAGGTGAGGTGATGGAATGCTCCCATAATAGTGAGAGCATTAAAAGGTTAGCAGAGCAAATGTCTGCAGGCACCCTGCTATTCTGCCTTGACACTGACTCTCGGGCACGTGGACTCTTTGCCCTTGTTACAAAAGAACCGAGAAATGGACTTCTTTCTTGGTGAGATTACATTTTTCACAGCAGTTTGCTAAATGTGTCAGCAAGTGTAGCTCTCCTCCCAGGGGTAGAGACCTGCTGGTGATTTGAGAACATTATGGCTTTATGGGATGTTGCAAGAAATTTCATTTGCCTGAAAGAGTCTTGCAAGATTTGGGTTGCAAAGTTCATCAGAACGAGGCTCCTGAGTCCCAAGGATGGCTGTCCATGGTGCTGACCACCCTTTAGCACTGCCTAAAACCCCAATGATGGCAAACCAGCCTCTCCCAGGGATCTGCACTTTTTTCCTTTTGTTTTTTCCTTCCTAGTTTAGTGGAGACATTATGAAGCTTACACTATCACTGAAAAAATAGGTACCTTATTTATGGTTCACAATTTACATGGTGGATTTTGTGTACTGTTCTTAATTCTGGCAATTTTTTGTCTCCCAGAGTTAGAAGGAGAATTTTGTGCACTGCTTTGCTTTATTTTCACTGATCCTCCATTCCAACTACTTCTGCTGAGAGGAACCCTCAGATGATTAGGGAACAGTCACATTTGCTGGAATGGACCACGTCTAACTCCTTCTTTGCTAGGCCTGGAGGCTTCTTCTACTTCCCTTTGCTGTAGGTCTGGGAGCCCAGAATTTCATAATTCATATGGGACCCCATGAACTCTTCTCTGTAGGGCCAAGGGAATAAGAGAAAATATTTCTTCTTCTGCATCATGATGGGAGATAATTGGTTTGCTCTTCTCCCCTAAGCAAAATCTAGGTCATTGGACAGGAAAATATTGGGAGCAATGCAGGTTTTGGAATCAGGCATAGTGTTTCTATCCCAATTCTCTCATTTGATGGCTGTATTGACTTTGGTCAAGCCACTCGTTCTTTCTAGGTGTCAGGTGCTTCATCTATAAAATGAAGACAATACCAATCTTTCACAATTTCTGTGGCCACCAAGTGAGGAAAAGACTAGAAAGCACCTAGCACAGTGCCTGTTACAGAGTAGCTTCTTCCTAATGGAAACTCCCCAGTTCACTCCGAGAAGCACCCAATTCAAGCGATTTGAATTTCCAGCAGCCCACAGGAGCCTTTGGTAACGTCTAAAAATAGCTGGCTTGAATTCTCTTTGGACAGTTAGGCTCTTTGTGTAATTCAATCTCTCTCTGATTATAGGTAGCTAGGTAGCCATTAACAGCTTCCAGCTCACTGCCTTTCCTCCTCACCACATCTTTAATGCAGTGGAGCTTGGCCTAATTACCCAGGGGGTGGTGGCTTCTTTCAAACCAAGGAGAACTCTTCCACAGCTGCCTCCAAGCTGATGCCAGGTGACATTTATCTCATTTTTGTGAAGCTCCAGAACAAAGAGATGATAGGACTTCAGAGACACTTGCAGCTGGTTCCGGGCTGTTCTTCGTCTGCCCCCAGCAAAGGGAGTTGTTGAACAGTTGCTCTGCTTGCTTCTTGCTAGTAAAAAGCCCAAGCTGCTGAGGTCATGTACCATCCCAGCTAGCCTGGCAATGCAGAGCTGACATTGTCAGAATGTGGGGCATGGGCTTTTGCAATCCTTGGACTCCCACTGTGGGGCCTGAGAGGATTTCTGGAAAATTCAGGTAGCTGGCATGGGGGTCTCTGGAGCGCAACTTGTTAAAATTGGGCATACCTTCTTCAGGATAGTAAAGAGATGGGAAACTAGGATGTGATGTCAAACAAGATTGGGGTCAAATCCCAGCTCTGCTCCCTACCAGCTGTGTGACCTGGAAAAGTAATTGAATCTCTGCCTATAAAACAGGATAATAATATTTTTCACCTCATAGGTTGTTGTGAGGATTAACTGAGTTATAATGTACACAACATACCTAGCACTAATGACATAGAGTAAACAGCTGTTGTTATTATTGCCATCATTGGCAATTATTTAGAAAGGTTGATTATTAGGAAGATGCCATCCAGGGCTACTGCTGTTGTCATTCATGACTCCAGGGAGTACCATTCACAGAGACTATGAGCTGTGAAAAGCAATGGCCCTGAAATCTGTGGATTTTCCTTGTGATTGAAAGTGCTCAAAGATCCAAGATGTTTTAAGTTGGGTTCTCCCAAAACAGGGATGTGAACCTTGGCTACCTGGAAAGTGTTGCCAAGATGCACCCATAGGGGACTAGAAAGGTAAGATGGAGAAGAAAGCTAATACAGGGTCCCTGACAAAGCAGGTCTCTAGTGAGGACAACGGAAGCTTAACCCCACTGGAGAGCTCTGGGGGATGGTATTGAACAAACTTCAGACATGTTTCACCTGAGGAACAGAAAGCTGCTGTATTTATTTTTCTCCAACTCTCATCCACCATTGGCTGAGGGTGGCTCCTGGGGAGATTAACTCCCTGGCAGGCCCAGCCTGTCCCTCACAGGCCCTAAGGCAGAGTCATGGTCACTATCAGCCTATAATGGAATGGCAAATGCCAACAGCAGGCATGTTAATGGACCACTGACAGCAAACAGTGCATGGGTTCTAGCCACCCTCCACATATTATGGGCAAGCGATGGAGAAAGGAATAAGAAATGGCATGGTTTGAGTACTTACGTCTCAGACACTGTTGTAAATGCCATCGCATAGACTTTCACCCCAACTGTGCAGGGTGGATACTACAATCCTCATATACAGATGAGAAAAACTGAGGCTCAGCAAAGTGAAGACACCTGCCCAATGGCACACAGCTCAATAAGCAGCTGACCCAGGTCTGTCTGACTTAGAGCCAAGGCCCTTACCTCGGGACACCAGAGCCTTTTGCAAACAAGAAAGCATCTTTTCACTGCTATGGAAATCCAGAATTCTTTATACCACAGGAGAGTGTCAGGGAAGCCAAGGGATTCCCTTGCCACTTCCCTTTCATTTTCAGACATAAGAGATGAAAGAGTCTCTCACCCACTGAAGGGGAGGGCCAGGTGACCCATATTACAGATGGAGGAAATGAGGGAAGTGGGGAGAGTAAATGTCTTGGCAACCATGTGTATTCTGTGTCCAGATCACCAAGACTGGAGAGCCACCTGCAGAGGGAGATGGCCTCCAGAGAGCTCCCCAGGTCCCAGGTGTCAAGCTAAACTAATCCCTTCCTGACTTGGAAAGCTCTCCAGACCTTCTGCTGGACATCAGGAAGCCCTCTGTGACTTCACGCAGTTTCCTCACAAAGTAAAATAGGCCAGACTTCAGGAATGCCTTCCACCCAGGAGATTAACTGCTCCTGGAACTGACTTCCCAAACTGTTATCCCCTCACCGCACCCCCAGAACACATCTTGCCCAAAGAGGTGCGCAGTAGTAGTTTCTAATCCATCTCGGGCCCTTTAAGTCCTCTAAAAATTTCACCTTATTTGGTATTCAGAGCATTCAGTTTAGCCCTCCTCTCTAAGCTGGGAGAGTCAGGGACTCATTAGCAGGTGTTTAAATGTCAAAGGGAGGCCAGTCTCTGCAGAGCTGGATCTACAAAGACTTCCTTCCTCTTCCTATTCTGGCCTCCTAATATCTAGGCAGGCTGGAAGAAATCACATGGAGAAATGCCAGCCTAGGGATTCCACATGGCTCTCCCCCTCTTCTCAGTCAAAGGACAGCAGGTAAGGAGACAGACCTTTGACTGCCCCCTCTCTAGTACCTGTAGCTCACAAAGTTTATCCATGTCCATCTCTGAATGATTCACCCAATATTTATGCACCCATTTTAGAGATGAGAACATTGAGGCTCTGAAATGAGAGGAAACTTGCCCATGGTCAAAGACAAGGAAGGGCAGAGGTGCCATGTGAAGGAGAGTTCCCCGTTTTACAGCTGAAGATGCTGAGTTCCAGAGAGGAGAAACAGAGTCAGGATGAGAATTCATGTTTCCTAATCACTAAGTCTTCTGCTCCTCAGCCAGGATGGCTCACCCTGAGCCTGTCAGTCCAGGGAAATGCTATGGCTCTCTGGTGTGGTGCCAGGATGGAAGGCCTCTCCTGGGGCTCTGGGTCAGGGTGGGTCCCCTGAAGCTCATCTGGAGATGCATGTTAATATGACCCATCAGCGGACTGAGCCCAAAAGATGGGTGCCCAACTTAGGGACAGGGGAGAGGGCAGTGCGCTTGGCCAAGGAAGCCTAGAGGAAGATGCATGTGTGCCACCCACAGGCCCTGAGTGATGCTCCAGTGCCTTTGATTATTTGGGGTCATGCTCTTAGAGGATACAAGGGTGACTCCTGAGGGCGAAGGACCCCAAAGACCACCCTGGGCTTGCTTCAGCTTTCACATGCCCACAGTCAGACATGCATACTCCCATATAGAGATGACTTGTATATGAGATCCACTGTGATGCAAACAACTGGGACAGACACCAGCAGTGTCCCTGGCTGTGGGCACCAGGTGCAAGGGTCCCCAGTGCTCTTGGCATCCTGGGAAAAGACTCTATCTGGGCTGCACTCCATCAGAGGAATCTACCCATCCAGTTACTCTCTCTTCTTAAGGTGCATTTCCCCTTGCACTGGGAAATAAGTATTTTCATCTGAACCTAGGTGCCAGCCGTTGGGATGATTGGGAAATGTCAAACCCCTGGTGGCATTGAACCGGGCTCATGAGGGACTGGCTGAAGCCCAGCCTCATCCTCTACTAGGAGAAGAGGAGCCCTCTTCTCAGCCAGCTGGTTGCCAGGCAACCCAGAGAGAGCCCCTGGGGTTGTTGTCTCCACGTGCACAAACACCTTATGGTAAGACTCGCCCTCCTAGAGGTTGATTTGATGCACAACCACACAAGTTATCTACAGAAGCGCACAGTCAAATGCACAGGGCCAGAGACTCCTATGTTCCCCCATAGACCCACGATGTGCAGATGAGCATGGTCTACAGGGTCACATTTGCATTCTCAGAGGTCAGCATCCACATGCCCAGACAGGTGGATCTGCACTCACACTGGCATGAGCATAGTCACACATACACATGGGATGCACACATCATCACTCACACCCTTTCATACACAGATGAGCACTGTGTGCACAGCAACAGACACACATTCAGTGTCACATCCCACTGCTCAAACAATCTCAGTGCAGCCAGACCCACAAGTGCCCTCACACAGTCTCTCCTGCCCCCATTAATGCACAGACACACACACACATGCACACACATGTGCAAACACCACTCACTTCTTCAGACACGACTGTGTCTTCCCAACACACTGCTTTGGGGGCCTCAGACCCCACCAGGGTAGTGGAACAGGACTCAAGAAAGGACCCACATTAGAGGATAAGAGTTGGTGGGCTTGGGATCCCTACAAGGGTACCCAGGACTGCCCCAGCCCTAAAGGGGCCTCTGTTGGCTCCAACCCCCAAAATACTGTCTTTAGCAACTCTCCAAGCTCTAGCTTACGACCTGGGAGGTCCCTCAAATAGGATTCTGGTGGGGAAGAGGGAGGTTAACAATTTGAAGTTGGTTCTAGAGACCCGGGGTCAAGCGACCTCAGAGTGACAGCCCTGACTTTCTGAATGATTTGTGGTGAAAAGCAGAGTGGACATGAAGGGTGGGAGAGAGAAAATCAATGTCCCACTGTTGTGAAATGCTAAAGCCAGGGGTGGCTTTTTAAAAAGGGACAGCCCAGGAGAGTACAGACTTGAAGTTCAGACATTCCCAGGTTGAAATCCAGACACTGCCACTTGTCAGCTGTATGGCCTTGGGCAAGTCACTTCCCCTCTGCACCTGTTTTCTCTTCTTTATAATGGAGAGAATGAGATCTTCCTGCTAAGGTTTAGGAAGGTTCCACCGGATAAGATATATCAAGCATTTACACAATGCCTGGCACTTGATAAATATCAAAGATGTAAGTCTGACTCTTACAAGCTGGGTGACTCACATCAAGCAGTTTCAGTCCTCTGAGCCTTGAGTTTCCTCATCTGTGAAAATGGGGAGCCCCAAATGACCAGAGTGAATGGGAGAGTTCAATGAGACACATGTGTGAACAACTCAGCCTACTTCCCATCACATACCATACAATCAGTACATGGTAGCAATAACAATCACAAAAATATTATGATTTTCTTAAAGACAAGGTCCCACTCTGTCAACCAGGCTGGAGTGCAGTGGCATGATCATGGCTCATTGCAGCCTCAACTGCCTGGGCTCAAGCAATTCTTCCATATCAGCCTCCTGAGTAGCTGGGACTACAGGCATGCACCACCACCCATAGCTAATTAAAAAAAAAAAATTATTTGTAGAGATAGGGTCTTGCTATGTTGCTCAGGCTGATCTCAAATTCCTGGGCTCAGGGGATCCTCCTGTCTTTGCCTCCTAAAGTGTTGGGATTACAGGTATGAGTCACTGCACTGGGCTAATATTATATTAATATAAGCATCTATTCATAATAGTATTATTATTATTGGAAGAAGCACAGGCTTTGGAGACAGGGAAACCTGGCTTTGATCTCACCCTGTTGTTTGCCAGCTCTGTAACACTGGAAGCCAGCGAGCCTGCCCCAGCTTCCTCAGTTTTATCATCTGTGAGATGGAGGTACTCATAGCATCTATCACCTATGGGTGCTGTGCAGACTGAGTGGACCCAGAGTTCCCAGCATGGAGCCTGGCATTAGCAGGAACTCAGTAGATTCAAGTGGAGTGGAAAGAGAGGGAAAGTTAGCATCTTGTTGCCCAGTGACCTGACTTAGCATCCGGTTGAGTTTTCTGGTTAAGTGAGAGCTAATCCACAGTGCTTGGGACTTCCCACCTCATTGCCGTAAATCTTTAGCTCAAATGCCCACTTCCCCGGTGGGTGTGGCAGCTCACACCTATAATCCCAGCACTTTGGGAGGCTGAGACAAGCAGATCACTTGAGGTCAGGAGTTCCAGACCAGCCTGGTCAACATGGTGAAACCCCATCTCTACTAAAAATACAAAAATTGAGCTGGGTGTGGTGGCACACATCTGTAATCCCAGCTACTCAGGAGAATGAGGCAGGAAAATCACTTGAACCTGGGAGGCGCAGGTTGCAGTGAGCCGAGATCTGCACTCCAACCTGAGCAATAGAGGAAAACTCAGACACACACACAATGTGTATGGCACATGCTATGGACATCATGCTCTAGGTGACCTTACAGGGCATCCCACTCAGCAACTCAGGCCACAAAATGGATGACTGTCCAGTGTTTCTCTACAGGGCACTAGTGGCATTTGGGATGTGGCACGTGCTCATTTAGGAGGTGAAGGGCTGTCCTGTGCAGAACAGGCATGCACATTTCCAGCCCCAGCCCTTCAAGTGCCAGTGGCCTCAAACCACTGGAGCCATCAAAGGTGTTCCCACACTTCTTTGAATGTTCCCAGGGTAGTAGGCATGAGAGTCACTGCACAGTTTAACTCCCAGTCTTCATTTATATGTGGGGAAACTGAGGCCTGGAGGGACCACGGAGCAGATGAGCAGCATCCTGACATTATCACCACTACCACTGCCACTTGTCTCACCGGGATAAAGCCAGAGACCCAGAAAGCTAAGACAGCAGGAGTCTGAGGGATGCCCTGGAAATTAGTCATTTAACCAAATTCCTAATGTCCTCTTAGTTTTCTTGGCTTGTCACTGCAGTGAGCAACTTCAGCCTATCAGGTGCCATGTGGTAGAAAGAATCACTAGGGTGTCTTTGATGGCTAAAATATAAAATTATCATTCATAAACACCCTCCCCCCACCCTTCTGCTCAGGGAGTTATTCCATATCCTCTTCTCTGCACATAAATGTAAATATATATGTGTATGCTAAAAAACGCTTTTACACTCTCGATAGACCCAGACACCGCTACAGAGAGAGACATATGGTTTTTGCAACTTGCTTTGCTTTTTTCCAAGGGCTGACACTTTGCTTCTGAGCCTTAGTTAGTTTTTGCAAACGATGGGTCCTTAGATTTGTCTTGCAACCTCTTCTCTCAAAGCCCTGTTTCTCTTATCTGTAAAATGAGAGTTTACAATGAACCTTGCAGGATTTTCAAGAAGGTGACATGAGCTGACGTTTCTGAAGTGCTCAGCAGAGGAGATGACATATAATAGGGACTCAATAAATGGGGTCTGTTCTTGTGCTGATGGTTTTCATCACACCATGTTAACAATGCCCTTTGTTTTATGTGGATGGCTATGCTTCCCGAAGGGTATATACAACTCAGAATTTGAGAAATAACCCAATTGTAAATGTATATCACCAGCCTTTCAAAAGATTTAACAGCGGCCACTTAAATTTTGTTTTAATAGAGATGGAGGGCTCACTATGTTGGCCAGGTTGGTCTTCAGTGCCTGGCCTCAGGCAATCCTCCTGCCTTGGCTTCACTTGTTTTGCCTTTATTACATAAAAATACATATTCATTGTAGAAAAAAAGTTAGAAAAGAGTTTTACAAAGAGATGGAAATAAAAATTACCTATATTCCTACTGGATTGGTCAGAGTTCTCTAGGGAAACAGAACCAACAGGATTAGAACCAATACGATATGTGGATAGATATATTAAGAGATTTATTTTAAGGAAGTTGGCTCACGCGATTGTGGGAGCTGGCAAGTCCGAAATTCATATGACAGGCCAGCACATGGGAAACTCAGGCAGCAGTGAATGCTGCCATCTTGAGATGGAATTCCTTCTTCTCCAGGAAGCCTTAGGATTGCTTTTAAGGCCCTCAACTGATTGGATGAGGCTCACCCACATTATCAAGTATCATTTCCTCTACTTAAGGTCAACTAATGGTAGATGTCAATCACATACAGAAAATACCTTCATAGCAACATCTAGACCAATGTTTCGCCAAACAGCTGGGCACCATGGCCTAGCTAAGTTGACACATAAAATTTATCCTTCACACCTACTGTCCAGGGACATCACGGTTATTAACACATTGGTATATGTCTCTCTAGAGATTAATTTTTTATAAAATTGATATTTTATAACATGTAGGATTTTACATTCTCAGTTTTTATTTAACTTTGTATCTTAAACACATCTTCGTCTGGCTAAAATAACTTTTAATACCATTTATTTCAATGGAATTCCACCTTCAATAGAATTCCATTGTGTGTTGTCATTCCAGACATTATTGGCCCAATTATCTCATGCTGGACACCTAGGTTCTACCCCTTCACTTGTTAATTTTTAAATGCTGCAGTGAACAACCTTACTGATAAATCTTTGCACACATCTGTAGTGGATGCTATAGGCGCCCACCCAAGTCCCCTTTCCTGTGGTGACTGTTGGTGGCAATCAGTGGCTCACGACTGCCCCGTTCTCTGAAAAATAGCCTTGGGCCTATCAGAAGCAAGCAGCCCCTCGCAGGAAGTTATGCCCAACCCTGGGGCACAGCCCACAGCCAAAAACTGATACTGGAGACCAGGATGGACAAGGCCAAGGCAAGCCAGCCCCCTTTCCTTAAGGTGGGGCCAATTCTATAGTGCAATTTCTCATCCAGAGCCTCCTCCTGATCCCTGCCGTGAGACCAGGATGGAGATGGGACCCAGCTGAGATCACATCCTTACTTAGCTCTGTCTGGTCCTGCCTCCCGCTTTCTTTCTCTGAGAGCACACCTTCAATGAAACATTTGTCTCAGGCTCTGCTTCAGTAGCCCCAACCTAAGACAACATTTCTGAATATTTTCTTAAGGGATGACTTCTATTGAAGATTTGACAATGGACTCCAAATTTTTTATTGTGTAGCTGCACTATTTCTGGGTTAAATTTTCTTAAAGGGATTCCCTCTGACACGTCAGTCCCTTGCAGCTTGTTGGTGCCCAGTACTGGGTAGGTAGGAACTTCTGAGGCCCAGGACTTTTCCCCTAAAGCCCAGGGCAACAAAAGGGAGAGGAGAACCCTAGTAGTAGTGAGTAAGGACAGGACAGCTGCAGACCCCTTGCTTCCCTCAGTCCTCAAACACTCAGCCCTGATGAAATCACACAAATCCTCTGTGCACTTGATAATTTCCCCGAATGGGGCACTGCCATGGTTGGGAGTGAGGAAGTGAGGCATGGGAATCTGACAAAGAAAGTGGGATAGCATGGCCCAGGACGAATGTCATCTCAGCGACCTGGGTTGTTGACAAAGGGGTCAGGGTTGAGGAGAACGTTCTTTGATGTATCGAGCTCATTGACTATGAACAGACATGTTCAAGAACAGAAAACATAGCCGCTCTTTCCATCTCTGCTTTGGCTTGCTCTGTGACCTTGGGCAAGACTCTTGCCTTCTCTGGGCTTTCTTCAGAAGGTGGTTTTCCCAACCAGATCTGACTCCTTGTATATCTGACTGGTCCTCTTCTCTCTGGTTCTTCAGATGGAAGTGCAGTGTTCCGGGGCTGCTTCCGCAGGCCTGACAACCTTTCTCTGGCCTTACCCGTGACAGCTGCCATGCTGAACATGTCCGTGGACAAGTGCGTGGACTTCTGCACTGAGAAGGTGAGCACAGGGTGGGGCCCACGGAACTCCAGGTGAGGGGGACAGTGCAGCACAGCTGAAGGAACCACATGCTTGGCTGGAGAAGCAACAGCTCAGTCAGGATAGATGCAGTCGCTGACTGGGATCTATGACATGGGAGAGGGATGTGACCGTTTCACGTGGATCTAACGGACTGGAGCTACACAGAATAGATTTTCCTGCCTTTGAGGAAGTGAGTTTTAATACTGAGGAATAGTTAGGAATGAGGGTTATTAGTCCATTTTTATACTGCTATGAAGAAATAACTCAGATTGGGTAGTTCATTTTAAAAAAAGGGGGGGTTTAATAGACTCACAGTTTCACGTTGCAAGGAGGCCTCTCAATCATGGTGGAAGGCAAAGGAAAAGCAAAGGCATGTCTTACATGGCAGCAGGCAAGAGAGCATGTGTAGGGGAACTGCCCTTTTTAAAGACATCAGATCTCATGAGACTTATTCACTATCATGAGAACAACATGGGAAAAACCCACCCCCATGATTCAGTTCCCTCCCACCAGGTCCCTCCCGTGACACATGGGGATTATGGGAGCTACAATTAAGATGAGATTTGGGTGGGGACACAGCCAAACCATATCAGGGGGTGATGTTTGAACTTGGCTTAGAAGCATGAAAAAATTACCAAGTAAAGGTAAGGACAGTCCCACCTTAGGGCAGAGGAAGTTCCCCATTGGAGGAGGGGTGCGAGCAGAGGCCAGGCAGCAGTGTCATCCAGAGCTTTGGGCACTGGATAGCACCTGGGTTGGATGTTCTTTTTTTGGCCTAAGGTGCTAGATGTTTGACTGTTTATACTTCCTCCCTAGCCAGGCTGTGAACTCCTGGAGGGTAGGGGCTATGCCTTGTACATTTTGTGCCCCCCTTCAATATCCCCAGCACAGAACTGGGCACATAACTGGCACTCAGCAATGTCCAAGGAGCTCCACTGTTTTCTCAAAATGAGCTAATTACTCAAGTGTCCAGAGGAGAACCATACCTCCTCCACCACCAAAAGATGGTTGGGCATTTCATTCATTCTAGAGAGTAGTTGAGGGTAGAGAGGTATAAATGCTCAAACACCAAGAAGAAGCTTTCTTCTGCAGGACTTGAAAGAGAACTGAAAAAAGAAATCCCTTTCTCACGGTCATGCAATACACTGCAGTAAATGCCCCCTTAGTGTGATGGTGATATGGGACCCATGCTTTGGGAAAAGCTGTCTGAGTGTTCTCAGACTCAGTGGATCCAGCCACACAGGCGTGACCCTGGTTTGCTACCAGATTAGTCCGGGACTAGCTACCAGGGAGAACTAGGGGTGGTGGGTGAAGTTTAGAAGCAAATTGGGCAAAAGACAGACCCTTGCCCACCAGATCTCAGGTCCATCCTGCCCCCACTTAGCTGTTCAATAGAACAAATAAAGCAATCAGAAGCACATCTCCCAACAAAGACTCTGAGTACACAGAGGTATCAGTATCTCCTTTGGCTTAAAAGAACAAATTCAGAAAGCTTTTCCCAAAGCATGGGTCCTATATCACCATCACGCCAAATCTTCAAATATTTAATAAGACCCTACTGTATATCAGTAGTCCTGCTTAGTGCTGGGGATGCAAAGTAACAAGATACAATCTCTATCCTCAAGGATGCAGGCATTCGCTTTATCTACATTGTGGCACCTCCTGGGTGCTCAGACCACACCCTGAGTCCTGGATGCCCCCATCTGCTCTGAGTCATCCTGCTTGGCTATTTCTCTCATTGGGCTTCTAATGCATGAAGCATTTCTCTGGAAGTCTAAAAGGCTGCAGCATCACAGCAGTGGCTGCTTGCTGAGAACATCCTCCATGCAGCCCTCTGCACCGTGGATCATACGGTTTACTTCTCAGGCCAAGCCTATGAGTTGGACATTTTCAGTCCCATTTCACAAATGAGAAAACCAGGATTCAGACAGGTGAAGTCATTTGCCTAAGCTCTCAGCAGAAGCGAGTGGCAGAGCTGGAGTTCACACTGGGGACTGACTCCAAATTCAAGCTCTTAAACTTCTGAGCCACCTTGGTGACCCCACCAGAGAGGCTTCCCACAGCCATTCAAGAGGGACCAGCCTACCTCAAATAACCAAGCATTTCTTAAGGACTTGCTGTACTCCTAACAGGCATTCTAGAAGATGGGAAGTGACATTTGTGAGATTAAAGGAGGCTTGGCTGTCATTTGGTCCAGCTCTCCCCTTAGCAGGAATCCCTCCACCCACATGGCATTCCCTCACTTCCAGAGGGCCCTGGGGAAACCTACAGATCCCCTGGCGTTGGGGGGACAAACAGCCACATGACAGTGAAATCATGGGGCAAACTAGCGTAGCAAAGTGTCAAACTGTACACAGGACTGGAGAGAAGTGAGGGTGTGTATGTGGGAACAAGAAGTCTCCCTGCAAACCTCCCTCTTCCTGTTTTCTCTGATCTCCTTACGGGGCAAAGGAAAGAAACTAAGGTGATCAAGTGGACAGGGATACAGAACTGCTTGTGTCGTGATAGAGGGTCTGAGGTTTAGGGTGTCAGAGGAGGCTCAAGGATTCTCATTATTTAGAAAATGTCATCAGTCATGGCCCAAGCTGACCCTCCGGTATATCAGCACTTCTGCTCTTCAGCTAGGTGCCGCAGTTCCTATTTAATATCTTCTAGGAAAGAAACTAAAGCTACTGTGGCAAAGCTGGCTGGATCCAGCCACACAGGTGTGACCCTGGTTTGCTACCAGATTGATTATTCCTGGGCTGGCTACCAGAAAGAACTAGGGGTGGTGGGTCCAGTTTATAAGTAAATGGGGCAAAAGACAAACCCGTGCCCACCAGATCTCAGGTCCATCTTGCCCCCACTTCGCTGCTCAATAGAACAAATAAAGCAATCAGAAGCAGCTCTCCCAGCAAAGACTCTGGGTACACAGGGGTATCAGTATCTCCTTTGGCTTAAAAGAGCAGACTCAGACAGCTTTTCCCAAAGCATGGGTCTCATCTCACCATCTCACCAAGGGGGCATTTACTGTGGTGTATTGCATGACCATGAGAAAGGGATTTCTTTTTCAGTTCTCTTTCCAGGAGAAAGCTTTGTCTCAGTGTTTAAGCGTCAACACCTCTCCCCCTTAACTACTCTCTATGCAGGAAAAATGGAGCCAATCCCAGGCTCACAGTCTTGGTTGGCCAGAGTGCCTAGGTAGAATTTAATCACTTGTTTTGTTTCTGTATTACGTGCATTTACAGTATGGAGATGTATGGAAGTGCTACTTGCCCACAAGTACTATTAGTGGTAGCAATACAAAGTATCCTTTGAAATTTAAGTTTCAAAAAGTGAATCGACTTAAAGGAAACTAATAAGTAAACAATAGTATAGTAGGTGCACAGATAGGGCAAAATCATAAAAGCACGGTTTGTGGATGGAATTTGGGGACCCTCAAGTTGAGGGAGACTGACAGAGAAGGCAGTAGTTGGAATGCAAATCCTGTTCTCCATTTGGAGTCTGAAGTTGTCCAGGGATTTAGCAACTCTCTTCCTCTTCTTCTCCCACTCCATCCCCAGGAGTACCCGCTGGCAGCTCTTGCAGGCACCGCCTGCCACTGTGGATTTCCCACCACCCGATTCCCACTCCATGACAGAGAGGATGAGCAGCTCTGTGCCCAGAAGTGCAGCGCGGAGGAGTTTGAGAGCTGTGGAACTCCTAGTTACTTCATTGTGTACCAGACACAAGTCCAAGGTGAGCTAGGCCCTTCCCCAGTGGACCCCAGATACACTCCCAATGGCTTCCCTCCCAGACGTGTCCCTGCCAGTCCGTCCCACACAGCCTGCAGCAAGGAGAAAACCATGCAAGCCAGAGGGCAGCGATGATGAACTCCACCAGGCTTAGAGTTCCTGGATGGGCAACAGAAGGAATTCCCAGGGTAGGGGGCGTTCTGATGACCCATCTCTATCCCTCATCACTGAGGACCCTTGGTGGCTCCTGTAGTGACAGCGAATGAGAAGAAAGACTGAGTCTCCCACAGGCTGCAATACAGATTCACTGCTTTATCCGAGACAAGTCATTTCCCCTTTCTGGGCTGCAGTTTTTCCATCTGTAAAATGAAACTGTAGACTGTTAGCCTCCAATGTTCCTTCCAATTCTAAGATTTTGTCAATTTATATATAAATTCTTCCTTCTTCTCTCTCCCTGTCTCACTCATCCTTTCCACTTGCAGTCTTCTTCCTTTGCTAGTGGAATCCACACTTACTGTTATCTCCTCTTCTGTCTCTTGGGGCTACCAGACATGATGATCATGATGGTGGTGATGATGATGATGATGGTGATGGTGATGATTATGATGATGGTGATGGTGATGATGATAATGATGGTGATGATTATGATGATGATGATGGTGATGATGATAATGATGGTGATGATTATGATGATGATGATGGTGATGATAATGATGGTGATGATTATGATGATGATGATGATGATACTGATGGTGATAATTATGATGATGGTGATGTGATGATGATGATGGTGATTATGATGATGGTGATGGTGATGATGATAATGATGGTGATGATTATGATGATGATGATGATGATGCTGATGGTGATAATTATGATGATGGTGATGGTGATGATTATGATGATGGTGATGGTGATGATGATGATGATGGTGGTGATGATTATGATGATGATGATGATGATAATGATGGTGATGATTATGATGATGGTGATGATTATGATGATGGTGATGGTGGTGATGATGATGATGATGATACTGATGGCGATAATTATGATGATGGTGATGGTGATGATGATGATGGTGATGATGATGATGATAATGATTGTGATGATTATGATGATGATTATACTGATGGTGATTATGATGATGGTGATGGTGATGATTATGATGATGATGATGGTGGTGATGATAATGATGATGGTGGTGATGATTATGATGATTGTGATGGTGATGATAATGATGATGGTGGTGATGACTATGATGATGGTGATGATGATGATGGTGGTGATTATGATGATGATGATACTGATGGTGATGATTATGATGATAGTGATGGTGATGATTATGATGATGGTGACAGTGATGATGATAATGATGGTGATGATTATGATGATGATAATTATGATGGTGGTGATGATTATGATGATGGTGATGGTGATGATAATTATAATGATAGTGATGGTGATGATTATGATGACGGTGATGGTGATGATTATGACGATGATGATGATACTGATGGTGATGGTGATGATGATAATGATGGTGATGATTATGATGGTGATGGTGATGATACTGATGGTGATGATTATGATGATGGTGATGGTGATGATGATGATGGTGATGGTGATGATAATGATGATGGTGGTGATGATTATGATGATGGTGATGATGATAATGGTGATGATAGTGAAAAGAGTGATGCTGATAGTGCTGATGATGGTGATGATGAAAGTGATGATGATGATGATGGTGATGAGAAGGAGCAAGAGGAGGAGGCAGCAACACTTGTAGTTTCTTGAGGTCTTCCTCTGTGCCAGACTCAGTATTGCATCCTTCATATGCATGTTTTCATTGAATCCCCTCAACTCTCTATGAGTTGGGAACAGTCATTATGCCCTCTTTACTATGGGGCGGGGGAGGGGATTGAGACTCAGAACAGTTGAGGAACTTACCTTAAGTCATACTGTTTATAAACTTTCCCAATAAAACCCATTTCTCCTGACCAAGGTATCATGAAGGGTGGGTGGCACTTGGGTGGGGATTGGGGGTCATCCCTCGCCAGGACACACAGCCCAAAGGAAGCCCCTGAAGGATCACCTCAATGTCTGAATATATTGACCATCTACTATGTACTGGTCCTTATGCCAAGCCTCATCTCATTTAGTGATGTGAAGTCCACAGTAAACCTATGATCAGGGCAGTATCATCCCCACTTTACAGATGACAGAACTAAAATTCAGAGAGATTGGGAACTGGCCACAATTATACATCTACAAAAGCAATTTGTTTCCAGGTGTCTGACTCCAAAGCCCCTGCTGGAAACCTTTGCCCATGCTCCAGTGACACTCCCCACAGTCTGGAGAGCCAAGAAAACACCACTGGACTAGACCTCTTCCTTCTCATTTCCCAGTCACCAAGCTGCCATATGTGGTTGAGCAGGTTGAGCATTGCACTGGCACAGCCAACAGAAAAAGTGGTGTCTGAAAGCCAGCCACATGTTGTGTGCCCTGGATGGCAGAACATCTGTCCAGAGGAAGGAGTGGGCACCTTTTTCTGATTTGCACAAAAGTGCTGTACGAGCTAGTGGCAGCCCCACCAATAGCCTGTCCCTGTTTGACTGATGGGGTAACAGTGGTGATCAGCTGTGGCGGTTTCTATGGTAGCTAAAGTCCTTCTGAGAGCCTAGTGAGCATGTGGCTCTTGGCCCTATTTACAGTCTGAAGGGGAAGGATGAGTCTTTGTTAGCTTTCGGGGAAATGTTGGTTAGTCTTTGCAGAGCTGTGCTGCCTTAGCCTGCAGGGGAAAGTCATACACAGATTAATTACCCTGTGATCATGAACGGCTTTGAGGTGGCCAGAACAGACACTGGCGCCTTTTCAATAGCAGATAACGATTCCTTAATTGATGAGTTTGCTCATTCCCAGTGCCCTACCCCCAGGCCATTACTAGGGCTTCCATTTTTCCACATCACTCTTGCAGTTTCTACACACTGAGGAGGTTTGACAGTTATGTGGCTCATCAGCCTGCCAAGAGCCTGGCCCACCAGGGCTGCCATTTATTGAGCACCTACTGTGTGCTAAGCCCTGATGCCCCCTATGGGAACTAAATAATTATTGAACACTTGCTCTGTGCCAGGCTCTGTCAAATCTTTTACCTGCCTTAAATCATCTAATCATCCAAACGGTCCAGTTGCATAAGCACTGTTATTCACCATTTTACAAATGAGGCAACTTGGCACAGGGAGGCTGAGTAACTTGGCCAAAGTCAAACAATTCAGACATGGCAGTGTAGGGATTCAAACCCAGGAAATCTAGGTCCCAAGACTGCACTCTCAACCCTAGCTTCTCAAAATACATTGTGAAAAATTCACAGTCATTATCCCACATAATTGTGTAAGGTTTATTAGCCCTGTTTCATAGGTGAGGAAACTGAGGCTTAGTGAGTGGAAAGCCTTGTTCAGTGCCACACAGGTAGGCCATGACAGTTCTGAATGGAAACCCAGGTTGGTCTGATTCCAGAACTGCATATAATATTGCCTCTAATAGCTGCTTAATTTATAGGGCTTAGGAACCAAATCAGCTTTCTTTATAGCACTGAAAACCACAGCTTTTACCTTGGGGTTGGCCTTGGCCTCCCAGGAAGTATTTGAATAGAGAATTCTGTTTTGGGGGGAAATTAAGGAGCCTGGTCTGCCCCACCCGACCTATCAACCCAACATTTTATTCTGAAAAACAAAAAAGTCAAACCTCCAGAAAAGTTGCAAGGCTTATGCAGTGAACACCTATATACTTATTCCATAGAATTTTGTGATGTATGTTAACTTTTGCTATATTTACTTTATTGTCCATCTCTCCATTTCTCCATCCCTCAATCCTTCCTAATTTTTGGTGCATTTCAAAGTAAGTTGCAAGCATCATTGTACTTCAGGATGTTGTCATTGGTTATAATTCAATATTAGCTTTTCTGAAGTAACATTTCCATAGAGCGGAATGCACATATTTTAAGTGTACTGGTTAATGTCAACTGGGTAATCCACTCCCCTATAAAAATGTAAAACATAACCATATTCTAGAAAGTTCCTGTGTCTGGGCTCCTTTTTGCAGTATATTCCAATGAAAACCATTCCCTGAAGCTTACCTGGCTTTGCCACAGACGTCCCTTGGTTTATTTTCTCCTAAATCTATTAGTCTCAGAACAAAAATTAAACAGGCAGGAGAAGAGAGCTGAACCTCCAGCTAGCAGCAACAATACCAGGAACCACAATCTATTCTATCGGCACTTCCAGCACGTTTGTCTTACTTTAACACTGCATTCATTCATGAATTTCATTCTCCTAAACAACCTCAGGCTGTCATCACTGCTTAATAGTCCCATTTTATAGGTGAGCAAGCTGAGGCTCAGATAGATCATCTTTTTCCTATGGAAGAACTGGAATTTAAATCTAGGACTTCACACCTCTCCTTCAAAGGGCTTTTGTGTGAAATCAATGAGGCTCATAGTAAGACTTCAACAAATAGCAGCTAATGCAGAACAGGAAAGACCCCAGTAAAATCTTGGGAAGGAATTACCTATAGGAGGGCAGAGTGATCTGCCCTTGTGCCTGAGTAATCACGTGAGGTGAGCTTGTCTGTTGAATTGAGCATGAGGCAGTCACTGAAGACCTTGCCCATAACTGGTTCGGGGCAGTGAACAGGGAAGAGGCCAAGTGCAAGGGCCAAGGAGTAGATGGAAGGGAGGAAACATGAAGGAATATGGACAACTCTGCTGACAATATGGCAGTGATGGGGTGAAGGGGAGCTGGTGGTCGCTGGAAGGGGCTCTTTCTAAATGATGGAGCTATTTGTTCCTGTTTGAGTGCTAATGTGATTGAGAGAGAAAAAATATTGGGGTTGGAAGGAGCAAGGAGCTTGAAGAAGGAGGGAATGGAGTCCACACACATGAGCAGGGGATGAGTGACTTCCCCAGAACAGGGAGAGATGGAGGTGAGGCGCTATGGGAGGTGAGGGAGGTTTGCCTGCCTTCCCTTGGATGGTAAACAAGGGTGGAGTTCATCTGTCCTGGGCTGAAGAAGGCAGCACTGAGACCTGGGGCCTCCAGGCCTGGATCTGGGATTCTCTCATCTTCCTTTCTGCTCCAGCGCCCCCTGCTCTGAGCCTTCCCTCAGATGCCTTTGCAACTGAGGGAACCAAAAGAAAAGCTTGTGCTTTCTTAGCTCCCTCTGGGGTTGCAGTGGGAGGTGCTGGGACTTGCATTTTCTTTTAACTCTGATGGTAATGGCATTCTGCAGGCTCTGAAAAGCCAGAGAATCAGAAATAGCCAAATGGTACTCAACACCTCCCAACCCATTTTACAGATGAGGAACCTGAGGGCGAGAGAAAAATAATACCTATGCCTTTTGAGCACTTTAGAGTATTAACATATTACATGCTTTGTTTCATTCAATCCTTACAAGAGCCCTACAAAATAGATATTAATAGATATTATTGTTATCCACCCGGTCATCATTCTACCCATTCATCCATCCAATCAAGAAGCAGTTATTAAGTACCTGCTGTATACCAGATATTGTGGAAACTTTTGATGAATCAGAAAAACACAATACGGGCAGGGTTTCTGACCACATGACTAATTGCATGAATAATTATCTGAATTGCAATTGTGATCAACAATATGAAGGAGATGGATGTAGTAATGCACTAATGATAGCCCAGGGAGTCAGGAAAAGAGGGGAGAGAGGAAGGAAGGAAGGAAAGAGGAAAGGAAGAAGGAAGGAAAGACAGACGGATAGACAAAGGAACCCATTCAACTGAGAGCTGAAGAACAAAAAGCAAAGGCAGGTAGGAGGCAATGGAGAGGGAACAGCATGCACGAAGGCGCTATGTCAGGACGGAGCAAGACACAGGAGAGGAAGGACGGAGAGACCAGGTGACTGGCATGTGGTGGAGTGGATTAGAATGAGCCTGTGAGTTTGCAAAGGCCAACCATGTGGGCTTAGAGGCCAAGATAAGAACTCTGGACTGCATCCTATGTTCAAAAGGCATATGTATTAGTTTTCTCTAGCCCTCAGTTTCCTGATCTGTAAAATGGGTTGGGAGGTGGTGAGTACCATTTGAATATTCCTGATTCTCTGGCTTTTCAGAGTCCGCAAAATACAAGAATAACAGAAAATACATAATGGATGCTATTGACGGTTTCAATCTGGAGGAAAGGGTACGGGTGAATGGGAAAGACTTGCTCTGCTGGGGGTAAACTGGGGCTGGAGAGAAGATTCACCCTCCCAGCTGACTTCTATTGGATCACTACTATGGGCTAACCACTGTGCTTATCCCTTCCCATTATTATCCCATTTAACACTCACCTCAACCCTACGAGGGAGGAACCATCTCCCTCATTTTACAGATGGGAAAACTGAGGCCCAGCGAAGCTTTCCCATGACCTACGCAAGTGTCCTGTGCCCTTGATCACCTGGCTGAGAAGTGGCAGGGGTGGGGCTCATACCCTGGTCCCTTTCAGACAGGCTCCATCTGCCCCTGGTTTTGACCTCTGTCCATGCTCCGCCCTTTTCAGACAACCGTTGCATGGACAGAAGGTTCCTGCCGGGCAAGTCCAAGCAACTCATTGCTTTGGCCAGCTTTCCAGGTGCCGGCAACACATGGGCTCGCCACCTCATTGAGCTGGCCACGGGCTTCTACACTGGCAGCTACTACTTCGATGGCTCCCTCTACAACAAAGGTGAGGAGACGGCAGGGAGGGCAGGGCAGGAGGTTCCCTGGGCTTGGGAAGGTCCCCCCTTGGAAGATATGGGAATACTCCTCCTTGAGTACCTACTGCATGCCACTCAACTCTCCCAGGCACACTTATTGAGACTCACTGCATGCTTGGTACTCCCTACTTCCTTTACGCCCCACAGACATTTCTTCAGTCACGTCCTGGATACTCCACTAGCATCCATTCAATAACTGACATTTATCAAGTACCTATCCTATGCCTGCTACCTTTCCTCCATTTAGGTTACCACAAACATTTCTCAAACACCTACTGTGCCCTGGTACCTCATTACAGATATTTCCTGCAGCAACTCTTTGATGTAATAGAGGTACAAGAACTAAGTTCACTTTGGGGACATTTATTGAGCACCTACTATTCACCAGGTGTCCTCTCCAGATTTAAGTCGACAATATTCACTATGCAGGGTGCTCTATTTTCATTCCATTCACAGATGTTTACTGAGCACTGGAATGTTCTGGATGCACTTCCTAAGTTAGGTGTCCCAGCATGCATTTGTGGAGCACCAACTGTGTGTGAGGCGCCTCATGTAGGTTCAGATTGCCAAAGATGTTCTCCTGGCACCTAGTAGGTGGCCAGGTGCCATATTCTTATTTAACCCTGCATAGAAACCTTGTGAGGTAGGAGGATGATGTTCTTTCCCAGAAATGAAAACTGAGGCTTGGAGAGGAGAAATAATTTGCCCAAAGTCACACAATGTTTTTGTTTTTGTTTTTTCAATAAGCTGATTGGGGATTGCATTCTAGTATTTCCCAGTTTCAAAGCCCACATCTTTATTACTCTATCATACAGGTGAGAAATTCCTGGGTTTCTTACTGAGGAACAAGAAATCATGGATGAAATGCCCCTTGGGCATGAAGCCCTCTCCTGGGCATGGTGGGAGACATCAGGGAAGCAAGGCCTCCTCTTGTGGGAGGCTTTGCATCTACATGTGGAGCAGCCCTTGGCCATGGTCTTTGTGTCTGCAAACCAGCTGAAGACCATTTCCTGGCTTTGTGACTTTAGGCAATTTACTGTACCTCTCTGATCCTGTGTCCTCATGCACAAATTAGAGATAAGAGTACATATTTCATGAGGTTGTTTCAAAGCAGAGGTGTCCCATTTTTTGTCTTCCCTGGGCCACACTGGAAGAAGAAAAATTGTCTTGGATCACACATAAAATACACTGACACTAATGATAGCTGATGAGCTAAAAGTAAGATAAAAATAACAAAAAAAAAATCTAATAATGTTTTAAGAAAGCTTACGAATTTGTGTTGGGCCACATTCAATGTCGTCAATAAAAGTTGGCTCTGGGTACTCTTGTCTGGGTGCCAGCCACTAGCCAGGCACAGCTTGGTGCCAATAAAGAGTCATCCCCAAACCCTAGCTCAGGGAGAGCCAGGGGGCATGTCTTTCTCAGGGCGAGACACAGGAGGGAGGCAGAGACTGGGCAAGAAAAGGCAAAAAGGGTGAAGAGGGACAGGCTGATGGTTGGAGTTGGCAGCGGGTCAGGCAGGGGAATCTGCTTAAGAATCCCAGCTTTTTACATATTTATTAATTTCCAGTTTGGGCCTGAGTGATTGTTTATTAAGCACCTATTACATATGAAGCTCCATGCTGAGGGTATTGCATGCTTATATCAGGATTTGAACCCAGGGCTGGCTGTCAGCCATCCCTATGATCTTAACCCCTGTGCTGTGCTGCCTTTGTGGGAGCTGCTGGGAAGAGCACTGGGATATTCCAGAATCTCTCTGGCTTGTCCTGGAGCAGTGGCTGTGGAATGCAGGTTCAGAAAGGATGCCATGGCTAGCCAACATTCTCATGCTCCTGGCTGTGGCAGCAACCCTGCTCATGCAATCCTAGAATGTCACAAACAGAAGGGGTCCCTCAGGATGATTTAGTTCAGGGACCAAAATTGGTTTCATCTAGTGTTGATTCCAATGAATTTTTGCTTAAGGATGATGTGTTAAGAAAGGTTCTATTCTCTCTCTGAAACAAAGTGCCTTAATCTATTAGTGATGCCTGTTGAAAGTGGAGAATGGGGAATGGTGGCCTATACACCAAGTCTTTGCCATCTGATCTAAGTCAACCTCCTAACTTCAGAGAAGAAGAAGAAATGGAATCTTAAGATAGAGTCAGGAGATCTGATTTTCAGTCTGAAAGTTCATTCTGATACTTATCAGCTGTGAGAACTTGTGCAAAACTCTTCACTTCTCTGAGCTTTCATTTCCTAATCTGTAATAGGGGGATGTCAGTACTGAACTCAGAGATTTTCCAAAAAATATAACAAGATAATGTTTGTGAAATAATATGTGTGAGCCTGTGGTGTAAAACAGACATTTTTTAAATGCTATGTAACTAGGACAGTCATTTACTTACTCAAAGGCAAAGGGAGTTAGTCTCTGACTACACGTTATCATTGCCCAGGGAGCTTTTAAAGTCTTGACACCCAGGCTGCATCTCAGACCATTTCCATCAGACTCTCAGGAGTGGGCCCAGGCATGGGTGTTTTCTATAAGCTCCCAGGGGATTCCACTGCAAAACCAGAGCCAAGACCCCTGGCCCTAGACGAAGAACCCAGCATTCTTACTTCCAGACCCAAAACATTCCAAAAATTCATTTGTCTCCCTGTGTTTGCTAATGCTTTAGTGTGGGCAATATTAATGGGTCATTAATGGAGTGAGACACCTACTAAAAGTTTACCTTGATTTAAAAAAAAAGAAGAAGAAGAAAACATAACCCCCCGGTGGCAATTCCCTGCCTCAAGCTGTGTCTAGTTACTGGATGTTTCCTTCATTCGTACTGAGACAGGCAGGGGGTTGTGGGCTGGTCACAGACAGCTGAGGCTTTGAATGTAGTTGCCTTTTCATTAGGAGCTTTAAAATCCTTCCTGCAGCCTGAGCCCTTGCAGTTAACACTGAACTCTCCCTAGGAGCTTGGAGTTGACAGTGGGGTGCAGACAAAATGAAGAGCTGCTTGCCCCCCAACAGCATCAGTCAATCTAGCTAACCCTGCCCAGTCTCTCCCCACATCACCTTGCAGCTGAAAGATGCTTAACTTCATGAAATCCTTTGCTGCGTTTGCCACACTGGGGCAAAGTTCTGCAGCCCCTTTCAGACCCCAGGTATAATGAGCTCTTTGTAGTTCGAGAATGCACTGGCGACTTGCACGTGCTATCTCTGGGACGTCAATCCCCACCGCCCCCACCCTTATTTCTTGCTTATTTGGCCTGGAAACCATCTCCTGAGGCTGCAGGTCAAATTCCCCATTGCTGTGTCTCTGGCAGACTTAACAGGTCGTCCTTTACCCTTCTTGTACCCCAGACATTCATTCATCATAGCCCTATTATTATGAATATATTCACATCGCTGTTAATAATTCTAATCATCGTGGGCCCTTATTTAATATCTACAATAGGCCCAGCACTGTGACGGGCACTTTATATTTTTTCTAACTCAGTCTTGAGGTATGCGTGCAGAAGATGGATAGGAGTTACTCAGAAGGAGGGAAAAGAGGGTGTCCCAGGCAGAGGCCATGGCATGCTCAGAGACAAGGAGGAGAGTGGCACAATGTGATGGGTGAATAAAAATAGTTCCATGCTGTTAGATGGTGAAAAGGGAGGTAGTGGGGCTGGGGTGTAAGGTAGAAGGAACATCCAGAATAGGATTTGGCAAAGCACCTAGAATGCCCTTCTGAGAGCTGTGACCATTGTCATGAGGGCTATGGGAATGGGAATGGGGTGGGATATTGGGTTTTCAGCAGAGACGTGATGTGCTGAGACTGGTGTGTTGGAAATAGTCTTCTGGCCACAGGTTTGGACTGGGAGGTATTTATCAGGCTGCAGGGTTATCCAGGGAGTGACAGTGCTGAGGCAAAGGGGAAGTGGGTGGGACATTTAGGAGGTCACTGATTAGAAGAGAAGACAGTAACTTGGTGGGTCTGGAAGGGTAGCATCTGTGCAATGAGCTGATCCCCCAGCAACTCTTGCTGATTTATCTAAGTCCTTTAGAGTTTCTTTTCTTCTGCTATCAACTTGCTGAATGGCTGGATGCACGTTTCCCTGTCCCTCAAGACCTCAGTTTCCTCCTCTGTAAGAAGCATGTGTCAGACGGGTGCTCTCCCAGGACCCTCCTAGGCCTGCTGGGCTGCCCAACATTTTCTCTCTTTCCTGTACTTTTCTGCAACCTGCTCTTCCCTCAGTCTGGCAAAGGTTCCACTTCACCAATGAGCTGGTGAGGGAGGGAGGGAGGGAATGAATGAGTGAATGAGTGAAGAAATGTAGGGACCTTTCCCTCCCAGAATCCAAGTGTCTGTCCCACTTAGGTCTTTCTTCCCTTTCCCTCACTGGGTGCAACTGCCATTTGCAAAGCATGGTTTTCTCTGTCTCTGTGTCCATCTGCCATCTGGTGCGCGCTCTCTCTCTCTCTCTCTCTCTCTCTCGTCCTTTCTCTGCATGTCTACCTCTGCCCAGTATGTGCCTCTGCCTCTCTGTCCTTCTCTCTTCGTGTCTCTCTCTCTGTTGTTCTCTCTCTAGGTGTCCATCTCCCCTTATCTGTTCCTGTCTCATTTTATTTCTGTGTCTGTTTATCTCCCCCAACTCCTGCCTTCTCCCTCACTTTGTCTTAGTCCCTCCCTCTCTCCAGGTAACTGTGTCTTTCTCTCTTACTGTTCCCCTTTCCCTAGGCTTCATCCCCCCCTCTCCCTACCTCTCCCCATATCAGAGACCTCATTGCCTTAATGCAGGCTCAAGCTCTGTGGTATGTGAGGAGCCAGAGCCCTGACTTCTGAAGGAGGGAAGACATAAGAGGGAAGGGCAGGATCAGACTGGTACATCAACCCACAGAGTTGGCAGCCTCTCAGCCCAGCTGATGCAGGACAACAATTTCTGAGGATTTCCTTGTCCTCAAAGCAAATACCACTGTCCTGGAGAACCACCAGCCTTCAGGGATGTCCATGCCTGGAGCCAAGATGAGACTTTCCAGTCCCAGTAAACTCTAGGGCATGCAGAGATGTGCAGTCTCTGCCACTTCCCTTCTCTGTATCTTAGCTCCCCTAACTGAAAAATGCACAAGCAACGATAGTAACAGAGGTTTGGAAGACAGACGGGAAAAACATGTCTTGTTCTCTCTGTGGCCCTAAACAAGGTTGTTTCTCCAAATCCTGGGACAGTTGGGCACCTCCTTAGAGTTTGAGGGTCACATGGGTGCCCAAAATAAGCTGATATTTTGGTGACTCTTAAAAGATAGGATTTAAATATATCATGTTTATGTCATGGAGATGCTGGATCCTGGATGTCAAGGAGAGTGCAGAGGGAGACACCCTTGTGGTGGAGTTCAGCAATTCCGCTCTGGCTCAAAGCTTGCATCCATTATTCCCTTGCAGTTACCTAGACAGGCCCTCTTTAGAAGACAATTGAGCAACTATCTGTTGTTCTTCAGGCAAACCTATTCTATGTGCCTTCTCAAAAGTTCCTTTCCAGACATAGTACTCTTCCCTCTCTGGGAGATATTCTGCTAAATGGAATTTTCTCTACATTTGCAATACTCCTATAGATAAACTCCTCAGGCAACCAGAATCTGGAATATGAAACAGATCTTTCCCAATCTTTATAGCTTTTCTAGGTTTTTTGTTTTTGTTTTTAATCTTGATAAATACTGTGCTAAGTTGACCCCATCATGAACAAATAGAAATGTTGTAACTTGGGTATCCCAATGCATGGAGCTGATTGAAAATAGTTTGACCATCCTTTCATGTTTCTGGCAATTTATTTTTCCTCGTTGAGAATCTGTGTGAGTTCCGGTATACCCCCACCTGTGTTTTCCATTGCTGTGCTCGTAGTGAAATAGACTTTCGTAAAGATAAAATGAAACCATGGATGGAAAGCCCTTTGTCCATGTCATGTAGAGCTCTACCAGAACACATGACATGAAATTATATCCAGCGTTGCCTTGCATAAATGTTTATGTCCAAAGCTCTCTCTCTCAAGCCCCTACATCCTATTCCTCATTCTCCTCTGGAGGAGATTTTTTCCATGACACTGTGCTTCCCATCGACCTCAAAGGCTGTGGGTTAATATTTTCTCATGGGCACAGGCCAGTGCTAATTTGCAAGGCTAGGCTTATCCCAGGCAACTTAACTTAGCAAGTCCCAGAATGGAACCTGATTGAAAAAATCACATTCCATTCTTGGCTCTTCTGCTTAGTGGCCACGTGTGAGAGGCTGCACCTCTCTGGACTCTGGTCTCCAGGAACAGGAGCAGATATCAAGCCAGTCTTCACCTCCATCCATCTTAAAAGCCAGAGCACAACAGGGAGGGAAGAAACGATACTCCAATGTTTGATGATACGAGGCGACTTCTCAGTCCATGATTTCACCCTAAGTCTTATTCTGCATTAGCTGCCATGTATTGAAGTGTTACTGTGGGCCTCATCAATTTCTCACAATGGCCCTGTGAGGGAGAAAGTGCATGGACCCATTTTACAGATGAGGAAAACTGAGGCCCGGAGAGGTGATATGATATTCAGAATGACTCATTGGGTTGCAAACACAGCCAGTATCTTGAAGGTCTAGTACAATAACATTTCTACCTGGCCTTAATATCGTATCCAAATGCCTTAGCTTGCATGAGCTAAGGGGCACTTAGAGGGTGAAGGACACATGTGTGCCGGGAGCCTGGATGGCCCAGGTTTATATCTTGGTTCCGCCTCTTCCATAGCTCTGTAACTTGGGCGAGTTATTGGACATCTCTGCCTCAGTTACCTCATCTGTAAAATTCCTTGTAGAATTGTTGAGAGGATTGAATTGCTTAGTACATGTAAAGGGCTTAGACTAGTCTCCAGCTGCACAGAACTTCTCTCAGCTCCTCAGCTTTTGAAAGGAAAACCTGATCATGCCCCTCCTTTTTGCTTAAATCCTCTTAAGGGTTCCCCAGTCTTTCTGGTCTAGTGCTGGCCTCTTCATCACAGACCCCATAACCCTCTCCAGCCCCATGCTCCCCTCTTGCTACCTGCATTCCCTCTGCAGTCACTCGTATGTGACAGATTTCTTCCCAACCACCACAGGCCCTTTGCACCTGCTTTTCCCAGCCCCTGGCCCTCCCTTCCCAGCTCTCTTGAGCTGGTAAGTTTCTCCTCATTTTTCAGTTCTATACTTACGCATCTCTTCCCCCAGGAAACCTTTTTGTATGCCGCTTGACTAGGTCAATGATTTTGGTTGAGCTAACTGGGCTGCCCATCCCCAGGGGGCAGGTTGGGACCATGTCTATTCTATGTATCTGTCATCATCTGGGACCAATCCCCCACCCCTCACCCCCAGGGCATGTCCTTTCATGGTGATAGCAGAGCTGCCTCATGGAAAGTAAGCAGAAACATATGATGTATCTTGAGACTGTGCTGAAAAAACCTACTTTCACCCTCATTCTATGGGCCACAGGAAGTCATACGGCCATGCCCATCATCAGTGGGGTAGGGACGCTGACTCCCCACAAAGAGGAATCACCCAGTACATCACTGTCTGGCCCCTCTCACAGCACCCAAGCTTTTTCTCTTCTTCTTTTTTTTGTCAAGAGACAGGGTCTCACTCTGTCATCCAGGCTGGAGTGCAGTGGCACGATCATCGCTCACTGCAGCCTCAACCTTCTAGTTCGAGCAGTCCTCCCGCCTCAGTCCCCCAAGTGGCTTGGACTACAGGTGCACGCCACCATGCCTGGCTAATTTCTTTTTTTTTAATTTTTATTGTAGAGAATGGCGTCTCACTATGTTGCCCAGGCTGGTTTCGAACTCCTGGGAGCATACTATCCTCCCACCTTGGCCTCCCAAAGTGCTGGGATTACAGGCATGAGTCACTGTGCCTAGCCAGCACCCAAGCATTAATACTCCCCTTTTGTAACACTCACCAGGGCAGTGGTTTTACACTTATTTGTGGAACAATCTAACTCTCAAAAACAGGAAGACTCGTGAATATTTTTGAAGACCCGTGAATGTTTTTGTAAATCATTTTAATCCCGGGGTCCTAGCACAGTGCCTGGCACATAGTAGGTGCTCGATAAATATGCGAACGACTGAGTGAACAAATGCATGAGGATTCCTGAAGTGGCCCAGAAGGGAGTAGGGTGGGTTTCTTGCTTCCCCGGCTCACCGGTCCTGTTCCTTACCTCTGGCTGCGGGAAGGGTTTAAAGGTGAGCGGGACCACTGGCGCAGCGGACGGACCATTTGCATCAAGACGCACGAAAGCGGCCAGAAAGAGATCGAGGCTTTCGACGCCGCCATCCTGCTCATCCGCAACCCCTACAAGGCCCTCATGGCTGAGTTCAACCGCAAGTACGGCGGCCACATAGGCTTTGCTGCGCATGCCCACTGGAAGGGCAAAGGTACCGTTCGGGAGGGGAGGGGAGGGGAGGGGAGGGGAGGGGAGGGGGAGGGGGGAGGGGAGGGGAGGGGGGGGGGAGGGGCCCCGGGCTGCAGGGGGCAGTGGGAAGGTCCCGCGCTCCGGACCAGCATGGCCAGCAGGAGAGGATGCCTCATGCGAGAAACCCCGGAGGGCATCCTGGAGGGCACGTGTGATGCTCCAGTCCCTGCTTCCAGTAGAGTAGGTGCCTCCCACAACACCCTACCACCCACAAGCATCACCTTCTGTGAGCCGGGATGCTGCATCGCACAGGGGATTAAAATCATGGGCTCAGGAGAAAGACTTTGGGTTCAGATCTCAGCTCTACCACCTCCCAGAAGGGCTCATTAACCTCCCTGAACTTAGATGGCCCCATCTATAAAGTGAAGATTATAAAACAGTGAGGCTTTAATAATTTTACAAACACTCAGTAGGTGTGACTTTCATGGTGTTGGAGATGCTCATGAAATTGATGTGGGATTGATGGAAACAGGTTAAAGAGCCCCACCCTGGAAGTCAGGAGACCTGAATCCAGCCCCAGGTCAGTGGCTGTATTGCCACGAGGTCCTAGGAGCACAGGTACAGGGAATCATTTCAATGAACACTCCCAACTCTGGGTGGCGAGACTCAGAGAGGTTAAGTGACTTGCCCCACATCACACAGCTGGGAAATGACAGTGTTGAGCCCCAAGCATGGAACTTACTAAGATGACCCGGGTTTGAGACTCAGTTCTGGCACTTACTAGGTGACAGAGGGCTGTGTGGATCAACATTTCAATGCAGAGCAGCCACCCAGGGCAGTAGCCAGAGCTTTGAAGTCAGACCCAACTTCTGCCATCTTGAGTATTCTTAACCCTTCTCAGCCTCAAAGTCCCATATCCATTATAGGATGATGTCCACCACCATAACGAAAGTCACATCTACTGAGGGTTTTGGAAAAGGCTAACTTCTTAAATCCCCGCCATAATTGTCCCCATTTTATAGATGTGATAACCTAGGTTCAGGGAGGTTAAGGAGCTTTTCCAGAGTAAGGGGGATATAGGAGGTTGTTGTTCAATGAGTATGAAGTTACAGTTATACAAGATGTAAGTTCCACCGTTCTGCTATACAACATAGTGCCTTTAGTTAACAAGAAGGTATTCTTTACTTAAGATTTTGGTAAGAGGGTAGATCTCTTGTTAAGTGTTTTTTACTATACACAAAAATGAACAAAGAAAATAGACTAAAGGAAACTTCCAGAAGTGATGGAAATATATATTAGACGGATTATGGTGATGGTAACTTGAGTGTATCCACATAACCAAAGTTGCTAAATTGTATATATTATGTGCAGTATTATGTACATTAATTAGACCTTAATAAAGCTGGGGTTGGGAGGAGTTTTTCCATAAAGTGGTAGAGCTGGGATTTGAACCCAGGGAATCTTGCTCCAGAGCCCATGTTCTTCAGCACTGCACTGTGATAATGGATTAGATGAACCATTGGTGGCTATGAATCACCCAGTCCAGAGCCCCCGACACACAGCAGGCGCTCTGCAAACGTGAGTTGTCCCCAGCTCATCCAGCCTCCAGGAACCAGGCTGCTCCAGTACTCCAGCCCCTCCCCAGAGAGGAACAGAGCAGGGCAGGATGATGTAACTCAGCAATCCACCGGTAACACCCTCAACACTGACTTTGCTCATTAAAACCCTTGGGACTGCCCCTTGGGTCCCAATTCACTCAAGGCGGTTTGTCTGTTCCTCCCTCTGCCTCACTCCTCTTCTCAGTGAGGGGGTGGAAGCTTGGATAGGTGGTGACATTTGTCCAGTCATTCCCAGGGGTAGAGAGGCCTCTGAATCATTTGTTGGTAGAACAATCAATCAAAAGCAAACACTGGTCGCCAGGCTGAGATATCCATATGTGCAAATGGTAGTAGCACAGACTCTGCTTGTCAAAGCTGGAAAAGACCTGGGACATCAGTGAGCTCAGTGGGCCTCTGTGCTGGTTGCTCCTTAGAGTCCCTGGAGGAGAGCGGGAAAACCCCAGTGCCTAGGCTGCACCCTGGACTATTACTGGTTGGAGCCTGGACGTCAATATATTTTTTTCAACTTTTATTTTAGGTTCTGAGTTACGTTTGCAGGATGTACAGTTTAGTCACATAGCTAGATATTAGGCCCAGCATGCATTCGCTATTCTTCCTGATGCTCTCCCTCCCCACCACTGACAGGCCCCAATGTGTGTTGTCCCCACCCCACTCCCGCATTGTGTGAATATTTTTAAAGTTCCCCAGCTGCTTCTAATGTGCATGGAGGGCTGAGAACCACTGATTCCTATTGAGTAGTGGGGAAACTGAGGCCAGAGAGAAGCAGAGACCACCAAGGTTGGTCTAGCCCTAGGACCTAGTTCTCCCACCTCCCAGGCACCCTGCTGTCCCAAGTGAACAGAAAAGGGGCTTACCTGGGAAGCTCTTGTGGGCACTTGACATTTGATATCCCATCTAAGCTCTCTAGGGACCACAGGGGGTAAGAAAGGCAGTGACCATCAGTACACCCCACTTTACAAGTGAGAGAGCCATCCCAGGAAGGGAGAAGTCTCTTGGCTAAGACCGTAGGTACTGACTAAGCTGAGATTCAAACCAAGACATTAACCACCAGGCTCTACTGCCTACAACGTTGCTGACCCTTTGGTACATTCAGATATTCTGGAAGAGGAACCTCAACCCTATCTTAGGTTCAGACAAGTCTCCTAATTCCCAAGAGCCATCCATCTCTTATCTTTTTCCTTATTCAAGACAGCTGGGAGCTCTAAACCAACACTAAGGAAGGAGTCGGAACAGGCTGAATGGAGAGGCTGCAGGGAGTATGGGATAGTGGGATCCACCACCCTCATCTCATATTGGGAGCCCAGGGTCCTACATGAGTCTGAGATGGGAGAAGGGATCTTCTCCAAGTGCCCCCTCCGAGGCCTGACCCAGGTATGCAAGGGCTGTGGCAGAGAGCCTTCCTTAAAGAACAGAACCCCCAGTCTCCACTCAGCCCATTCTTCCCCTTTGCATTCACCATCTGGCCTCTGGAGACACTTGAGTTTGAGACCCTTGCTTTAAGGTCCTAAATCAGTAGCATCAGCCTCCCTTGGGAGCTTGTTGGAAATGCTCATTTTTAGGCCCCATCCTAAAACCCGCTGAATCAGAAATTCTGGGAGTGGGGCTCCAGCAATATCTCTGTGTGTGTGTGTGTGTGTGTCTGTGTGTGTGTGTGTGTGTGTGTGTGTGTTTTGAGACAGAGTCTTGCTCTGTCATCCAGGCTGGAGTGCAGTGGTGCGATCTGTTCACTGCAAGCTCCGCCTCCCGGGTTCACGCCATTCTCCTGCCTCAGCCTCCCAAGTAGCTGGTACTACAGGCGCCCGCCACCATGCCCAGCTAATTTTTTGTATTTTTAGTAGAGACAGGGTTTTACCGTGTTAGGCAGGATGGTCTCCATCTCCTGACCTCGTGATCCACCCACCTCGGCCTCCCAAAATGCTGGGATTACAGGCATGAGCCACCGTGCCCGGCTGCAATCTATGTTTTAACAAACCCTCCAGGTGATACCGATGAGCACCCTAGTTTAAGAACCATTGCTGGCCGGGCGCGGTGGCTCAAGCCTGTAATCCCAGCACTTTGGGAGGCCGAGACGGGCGGATCATGAGGTCAGGAGATCGAGACCATCCTGGCTAACATGGTGAAACCCCGTCTCTACTAAAAAATACAAAAAACTAGCTGGGCGAGGTGGCGGGCGCCTGTAGTCCCAGCTACTCGGGAGGCTGAGGCAGGAGAATGGTGTAAACCCGGGAGGCGGAGCTTGCAGTGAGCCGAGATCGCGCCACTGCACTCCAGCCTGGGTGACAGAGCCAGACTCCGTCTCAAAAAAAAAAAAAAAAAAAAAAAAGAACCATTGCTATAAGCCTCTGCTGCTCAAAATGTGGCCTGTGGACCAGTGACATGGACATCATCTGGGAGATTTTTAGGCAAGCAAATGTCAGGCCCTATCCCAGTCTTCCTGGATCAGAATCTGCATTTTAACAAGACTTCTCCAGACACTTCATGTGCACTTTAAGGTTTGAGAACTGTTGCTTTTGGATGCTCTTAGTGACAAAGTATGTGAAGGTCACCCTGTAAGAGCCAAGGTCACCTAGCTCTTGAGTGTGTTCACCCCACCATGCCCTTGCCCCCCTCGCAATTACCGCTCAGTCCAGACTCCTAGAACCACCAACCCCGCTCTGCTTTGGGTTCTGTAGAGTTAATTTTACAATCTCCCTAGAGTGAGTTCAGAGCAAAATTTTATGTGATATGATTATACAAGGTGAATTGTCCTGGATCTGTTTAATGAAACAGATACTGTGTTTAATTATTCCATGGGGAATTAAGTACAGTTAAGCTATTAATCAGGCCCCAGTTCTTTCCATCAACAAGAAGGTGGAGGGGAGGCTGGCCAGCCCGTGCCCTGCCAGGCACACCTGTATGACAGTTCCGGTGGAACCAGCACTCATTACCAATGTTCCATGGCTTTATTGCCCAATTTGCAGACAGCAATCAATGATCAGGAATCCTGAGTTAAATGAGGACTTTGGTTTTTAATTTTTCTTCTTCTTCTTTCCAACAAAGTAAATTGAGTTTCAAGAGAGGAAGCATTGCCATAGGAGGTGGCCAGGTGGACAAACATCTGCTGCTGAAATAGCTTGGATATCTATTGTGCTTTTGGAGGGATGTTTGGACTAAATGATGGAGCATGTAGGGAGTCAGGAGATACAGGAGGATGAATAGCATCGTGATAATCATAACACTAACCAATATTTATTGAGCACCTTGCTTGTCCCAGGCGCTGTACCAGGATCTTTGCAAATCTTTTTTTTTTTTTTTTTTTTTTTTGAGATGGAGTCTCGCTCTGTTGCCCAGGCTGTAGTGTGCCCCGGCTGGAGTGCAGTGGCGCGATCTTGGCTCACTGCAAGCTCCGCCTCCCAGGTTCACGCCATTCTCCTGCCTCAGCCTCCCCAGTAGCTGGGACTACAGGCCCCTGCCACCACGCCCAGCTAATTTTTTTGTATTTTTAGTAGAGACGAGGTTTCACTGTGTTAGTCAGGATGGTCTCGATCTCCTGACCTTGTGATCCACCCGTCTCGGCCTCCCAAAGTGCTGGGATTACAGGCATGAGCCACCGCGCCCAGCGATCTTTGCAAATCTTATTTCGCTCGATTTGTACAGCATCTGTAGGACGTGGGTCTTATCCAGATCACCGCTTGGCAGATGGGTACACTGAGGCTGAAGATGGAGTAACGTCTCCAAAGTCACATAGCTCATGTGGGGAGGAGCTGGGTTCTAAACCCTGGCAGTCTGACTGCAGAGTCATCTATGAACAGACCCCAGGTCTCAGACAACAGTCTGAAGGTGAAGTGAGCAGTAGGCAGCCTAGAAGTCATGCTTCCCAGGTCCTGGAGTGAAAAGAGGGCAGGAGCTGATCAGACCAGGTGCTCTATTTTTCTTTTTAAAATTTTATTTATTTTTATATGTTTAGGATGTACAAGTGCAGGTTTCTTAATATATGTAAATGTATAAAATAAACATTTTATATACGTATGCACGTGCATGTATATGTACCACATTTTCTTTATCCAGTCCTCCACTGATGGACACTGAGGTCGATTCCATACCTTTGCTGTTATGAATAATGCTGCACTAAACATGTGTGCAGGTGTCTTTTTATGTAATGATTTCTTTCTCTTTGGGTAGAGACCCAGTAGTGGGATTGCTGAATTGAATGGTACGTCTATTTTTTGTTCTTTGAGTAATCTCCATACTGTTTTCCATTAGGCTCAGTCTGGGATAGGTGTAGGTTGGAACTCTGCCTTCAATGCCCACTGTGTGGACTTGGGCAAGTTACTTCCTGCTTCTGAGACTCCTCTTCTCTGTGTCTAAAATGGAGCCAGTATTAAGAATTCCTACTCTCTAGGCTACTTCAGAGCACGGAATGAGATCATGCATGCAGAGTGCCCCACATAGCTCCCGACGCCAACAGATGCTCAGGCAACATACATTCCCTTCCTGCCCCTCAGACAGAGGCGGCTGGTGTCCCACAGAGGCTTGCAGTCAACAAGGACACTCTGTCATCTCCATCCCACCTGCATCCATGACTAGGACACCTGGAGCTACCTGAGAAACTCCTTCCTTTTTCTTGAGCCATCCTGCAGCCCTCTTTCAGCAACCACTTGAAATGGTGAGAGGTGGCCAAGCCTAGAAGTTTGGATCTGTGTTGTTGCTGGGTGCTGGGTGACGAGCACCGTCTCTATCACCTGGGTGTCTCCCCTGAGAGTAGCAGCTATTCCGAATCACCAGGAATGCTGTGAGGTGATGGGGGAGTGGGGAAATTCTGAACAAGGAAAATAGAGCATACAACATGCTAGATTTTTCCTAATCACTCAGATACATCTGGTCTTAGCTCATTATAACAGTACGGGCCCAATTAGCCAGATACATTGTAAATAATCTATTTTAAGGATAAAAAATATGCTTGTCAGCAGCATAAATATCTCCCAAGCAGCCATGATGTTCCGGGGGACTTGGTGGGGAAGGACTCTTGCCACAGATTCTGATGTGTTCTGCAAAGAAAGGGAGGCCTTCGCCACACTGCAATTTGGCAGTTGCGAGTTTCAATTTAGTTCAACAACCGTTCACTGAGCACCTGCTGAGTACAGGCAGTGGGAAGAAGTGGGGTTGAGGCTGCTGGTGCCTGGGAAAGATCCCTCCTGGAACCAGGCAGGCCTGATCTGGATGGTGCTTCCTATCTGTGTGACCATGAACAAGTCACGTCACCTCTCTGAGCCTCAGTTTCCTCCCTGGTGAGGAGCGGACAGTAGTCCTTTTCCTTTCAGGGTAGTCAGCAGGATTAAATAAGATAATGGGTATCCATCACCCAGCAAGGGATTAGGACTTAATTTTTAAGAGCCAGCTGGGCTCCCCAGTGCAGCCTGGGGGACTCACCACCCTCGTTCAATAAACAGAATTCTCCTGTTGCCTGCTCTGGCGGGCACCGGGTAGTGTTTCGCCTTGTGAGAAGCAGCAGGTCTCTGTTCATGGTTTTGGAGCTCCTGCCCTCTGATTCTCCAGCTGGGGCTCAGAAGTGAGGCTGTGATTCCTTTTCTCTGTTCCCAACACCCTCCAGGTCCCCTTTCTGCACTTTCCTCAGCTCCTCCTTCGTGGGAGTTTCAGCAGCTCCAGGAGCTGACTGCCTCTCCCCATGAAATTCCCAGGTTCTCTGTAACCTGTCTTTCAAGTCAGAAATGCCCCCTCCCAGTTTGCATGACAATCCATCCTCTCATTTCACCACGACACTTCCCTGAAGAATAAAGAAAGGTAGGACAGAAATGTGTGAAGATGATGATAAAAATAGTCCCACTTAAACCCTGCCCTCAGATAGCTTACCGTCTGGTGGGGAGACAGACTACAGAAGTGGGGGGTTTCTGCACAGCATAATGAGAGCTGTGGGGGGCTGCGGGGAATGGAGAGGGGAACTGCGGAACCCAGAGGAAGCACCCGCCTGAGCTCAGGGAGTCTGAGAAGATGACCTGAAAACAGAACAGTATCAGTAATAACAATAGCCAACATTTATTGATCACCTGCTGAACCCAACGCACCATGCTAGAAACTTTATATGTTTTTTTCTACTTTGTACAACAACCCTATTATTATCCTGTGAGGAGATACCACTACTACACAGAAAAACTTGGTACTTAAAAGCCAAGAGTTTGAAGCCAGACTGCTTGGGTTCAAATCCTGGCTCTGCCAGTTATTAGCTATATGACCTTGAGCAAATTACTTAACCTCTCTGTGCCTCAGTTTTCTCTTCTGTTAAATGGAGCTAATGATGATACCTCATAAAGTTGTTGTGAAGATTAAGTGGAATTAAGAGCTATATTAATATATTTATTAATATACAAGTATGTCATCTAAAATATACAATTAATATGTATTAACATAAATAATATATAACATAATAATATGCTGTATGTTATATTATAGTAACACATACTTATATATAGGGTTTGCCTGGCATATAGTAATCACCAAACAAGTAACATTGTTATCCCCAAAGAGAAGGTGGTGGCCAAGAATATTCCAGAGAGAAACAGCATTGAGGTGAGAAGCATCGGGGTGTGTTTAGAGCTCTAAAAGGAGTGAATTGAGCTAAGTTGTTATTCTTTTTGTTTTTTAGAGGCAGGGTCTTGCTCTGTCACCCAGGCTGAAGTGCCGTGGCATCATCATAGCTCACTGCAGCCTCGACCTCCTGGGCTCAAACAATCCTCCCACCTCAGCCTCCTGAGTAACAAGGACTACAGGCATGCACCACCATGCCCAGCTATTTTATTTTATTTTTTTTGTAGACACAGGGTCTTGCTATGTTGCCCAGACTGGTCTTTAACTCCTGGCCTCAAGCCATCTTCCAGCCTTGGCCTCCCAAAGTGCTGGGATTATAGGTGTGAGCCATCTCACCCAGCCTGTGTTATTACACTTAATTGTTAATTGTGTTACTGTGTTGTGCTGTGAAAAACAGTAACCACTGCCAGCACCATCTGACTGGATCTTTTGAACTCCTCCTCCCTCTGACTGTGTCCTCTCTCCTCTCTCTGCAGAGTGGCCAGAGTTCGTGAGGAACTATGCCCCATGGTGGGCCACTCACACACTGGACTGGCTCAAGTTCGGCAAGAAAGTGCTGGTGGTTCACTTTGAGGACCTGAAGCAGGACCTCTTCATCCAGCTGGGCCGGATGGTCAACCTGCTGGGCGTGGCTGTCAGGGAGGACCGGTTGCTCTGTGTGGAGAGCCAGAAGGATGGTAACTTCAAGCGCTCGGGGCTCCGGAAGCTCGAGTATGACCCGTATACTGCAGACATGCAGAAGACCATCTCTGCCTATATCAAGATGGTGGACGCGGCCCTCAAAGGGCGGAACCTCACGGGTGTCCCCGATGACTACTACCCAAGATGATGCGTCCACACAGGGGGAGGGTAGACTGGGAGTCCTGACCATGTAGGCCCTGAGGACTCAAGACCCCTGGTGACCCCCACTCATCTGTCCTCTCTTTGGTCTGGGGACAATCTCCTTGGCTGCTCTTTGCCTTCAATGAGTTTCCTGCATGACAGAGGAGGCTCAAGGGAAGAGATTGTCCAGGCACTACCACTCTGCTCACGTATTCCCCCCTTGGCAATGTGGAGCATCTTGTTTTGGGGGTTCTAGTTACATGGACTCTTTTCTGTCTCCTGTGTCCCTGCCCCCACCACTCTGAGTTCTGCTTGTGGGAGGGAGGGCTCATCCATATCACGGAGACTTGCTGGATGCCCTGTGGCAATTGTCGAGGCTCTTGATGCAAGAGCCCAGGGGGCTATTGTAAAAATGTGGCCCCAGATGCTTGTCCCTTCTGGGCTGAGCTTGCACAGCCCCCTTCTCATCTCCACCCAAGAAGCGCTGGCACTGATGTTTAACTCAGGCCACCTTCTGTTCTAAAGAAAGATTGCTGGGAAGTTTCTCCGTGGCCTTAGGTTTCTGACATCCTGGGTAGGGTGGGGAGGCATTGGTGCTCACGGTAGGTTAACTGGAGACACCATGTGGGGCCATTGGTGTCATGAGACCCCCCCCCCAGGCCACACTGCTTCTCAGAAACAAGCTGCTTGCCTTTCCACCTCCAGGGCATGAACCCTGCCCCTTTCTATCCATGCTGTGTCCAGGAGGTGACCTTGAAATCCTGATACCACCTTCAGGGAATCTCAGGCACCAACAATGAGCCCACAAGGATGGCCACATGCCACGTGCAGAATTTGAGTTAAGAGAGAGCCCCAGTGAAACATCTCTCCACGGTGGGCTCCAGTCGGTCTTACACTGCCCTTCTGACCCCTACAAATGGGTACTTTGCTATCCAGGTGAGACAGCAAGAGTGCTCTTAATCAGATGGAACCACACCCAAAATGGACTCCCCACTACCTTCCCAGACCATCTGTCTCCCCTTGATCATAGTCCAACAGGGCCAGCTTCCCTTGAGGACCCTTTAAGGAATGGGGTGAATGAAATTGTGTCATTTCTATACAAACACTGCTCTCTTGATGCTGAGATGCCAAACCAAAGGATTTCTGAGGACCTGAATCACAGAGCATCAATCTTACAAAGTGTTGGTCCAGAGTCATCTCTTCCCCAACCCTGGACACTAGTGGCTTCCCACCTGGTCCAAACCTGCACCATCCATCATTGTGTAGATGAAAAAGCCATAGGTCGCAGCCTCTTTGCTATTCTGTTGGAGCAGCCTCCCTAAGCGGTCCCTCTGAAGCCTTGGGGTGCAGGTAAATGCTCATTCCCAAGTAGCAAAGAGACCACGGAGAAGATGCGTGTAAAGAGATATATTTTTGTAAGAGGAATATGATTAATACATTCCGCCCATTGGAACCAGGCCATGCAAAGGAAGGACACAGGGATTAGACCTGTGGCACCCTTCCCTGATTCCCTCATCTGTAGGACTTGGGCTGCCCCAGGCCCACCCACGGGGCTCTGAATGTATTTTGTACCGTGTTTCTTTCCCCCAGGCGAATTTCTAGTCTTCTTTCATGAAGCAGTGGAGGGGTTGGCCTCCTTTCCACTGGGAGGTTGACACTCTCTGCAAGACTCTTGGTCCAAGACCTGGGTCAGTTCTTTGCTGGTGGTCCCCTCTGACCACAAGCTTCTGTCTGAAGATTCCTCAGGTCAACACCATCATTAAATGCGAGTTTTGTTGATGATTCTACCATGTGGTAGAGTGTTGTGTAAGACAGGTTCACAAATGGGATGTTTTCCTGGGGGGGGGGTGTGTGTGTGCGTGTGTGTATGTGAGAGAGAGAGAGAGACAGAGACAGTGAGAGACAGAGAGGCATAGAGAGACAGAGAGAGAGAGACAAGAAACAGAGATAGAGACAGAAAATGTTCAGGGTGGCAGGTGGGTTGGTGTATAACTACTTTTGTGCCTGTGTGACTGGCATAGCTGCTCAGGAAGAATTACATGCCTCTGTGTATAAAATTGCCTTTGTGTTCTCCTGCCTCTCTGTGTTTTGAAACTGTATCCCACAAGTTGCCATTATGACCATCCATTTATAATGGGTCTGTGCAGGTCCTTGTATATGGAATTGCACCCGTGTAAAGGAGAAAATGGTCAGTGTGCATGAAACCCATGTGTGAGAAGCTGCCTGTCTATTTGGGGAGGGCATGCCTTCCACATATGCCTTTTGTCCTTGGCTGCTGTGACAGGGAGGAATTGTGGGGAGAAGCGGTGGGTGGGATGAGGTCACTGGAGTGTCGTGGAAGTATTCCTGCCTGAGTATGTGCACAGGTATGGAAGAGGTTATCTATGAGAGGCAACCCTTCTGTGTATGTTTGTAAGAGAGAGAGTGTGTGTATGTAAGAAAGAGAGAGAGCGCGACAGAGACACAGAGACAGACCCTGAGCGTAATGCTTTGCACAGGCATATGCAGCAGGGAAGTCAGGGAGAGTCCAGGAGTACAGAGAAGTCCACTCTGTTCCCTGGTGGGTGGGGATGAGTGTTTCTAAACCTCCATATACCGCTGAAGGAAGACCCTGTGTTCTTCCTCCTCATGCATCAGAGGGGCTTCTGTGAGGAGGTGCTAATGTCCAGGGGCTGTTTTCCAGCCAGAGGGAGAGGCAAAGTGTTATATACTGCCACATGGACAGTAAGCAGGGGATGAGCTGGGCCAGGCAGAGGAAAGAGAGAGGGGCTTCTCCTCCCCCAGGCAGGGAGAGCTCAGGAGGACTGAGAGTGCTGGGGTGACTGTGGTGGGGAGGGGAGAGGAAAATCTCTGAAACGGTGTGAGTTTGTTCCAGAATCCAGAAGAACATGGCCTTTCAGCCTTTCTCTAAGGGTTCATCTTGGCTCACAAAAGTCATTATATGATGACTGATTGAGCTCTGATCTGGGGCCCAGGCTACACTCTGTCCCCAGTATTAAACCAAGGCTGACCTGGTCACAGACTGAGCCCAATCCTAGAGCCTTGAACCTGATCACAGACTGAGCCCTAATCCTGTGCACATACTGATCCACAAACCCTCATTCCAGCCCCACACTGACTGAGTCACATTGGACTGAGTCCCAAACTACTTATACTGAGCCTTGACCCTACTCATCGACTACCCTCCAACCTGGGTCACAGACTGAGCCCTGACCTGCCTCAGAACTAATGCTGATAGTGTCTCCTGACTGAGTCCTAATCTCTGTCATGCACTGAGCTCTGATTCTGGTCACAGGTGGAGCCCCAGTCCTGGCCCTGCATAAGTCATGATCTTGGTCACTCCAAGCCCTGGGTCTGGTCCTGCCCCTGATCTCAGATCAAGAGGTCACAGGCTGAGCCGTGAACCAATGTTCCAGTTTTCTTTCACTTTTCTAAATATTATTCACGCAACCAAATCCTCCCAACTGGAAGTGCAGAAAGCCATGCAGCGTCTACCCCAAGCTCTCACGGATCCTTCTCAGAATTCTCAGATTATGTGCCTTATGCAACTCCCTGCTTTCCACCTGCCTACTGTGCTTTCAAACCACAGATCACTGTCAGGTGGGAGGGGGTGGTGCGAAAGCCCTTTAGGCTGAAGGTGGGGCTGGACAGTTTACCAGGCTCTTCTTCGGCGAATTTCTGCCCTTCCTATCACACTTCATCAGCCATCTGGAATAAAATCTTTGTATTTCAGACCCCGAAAAAACCAAGGTATCATTCATTCATTCATTCATTCAGCACATATTTACTGAGCATCTACCATGTGCCAGGCACTGCTCTCAATTCTAGGAACTATAAAAGTAATAAGACAGACAAAAATCTATGCTACAGCAATGTATGTTTTACCGGTACTGAGCAGATATCTCAAAGTAATCAGAAAGCTTTCAGGGAGAAGATGGTGACACAAAGAAGGAAAAGGACTCAAGTGGCTCCTGACCAACCCCATGAGGTTGTTAAAACAGAGATCATTAACTCCATTTTGTAGGGAGACATTGTTGCTCAGAGGCAGGCAGTGGCTGGTCCAAGCCACACAGAAACTAATAGTGTTACACACACAACCTATGGGTGCAATTGTTTGGCAGGTGACCACAACCAAGGAGGATTTAACAGGGGGATTTTATTACTTATCACAAGTAAGTAGGACACTAGGGGAGGTTCCCAAAGCAGTGCCTCCATGAACAACGGTGAACACAGGGCTTGTATTGAGCTAGTGAGCCGAGCCATTGTATGCAGAGATGGGGTCAAGGCCACACAGGTGCAGTCGAGAATCATCCTTCCACATATATTGCATGCATAGAAAATGGCCAATAAATTCCTCCCTGGGATTGGACAGGGTGTGGGGTTAGTATGGTAATGAGGAGAGTTCGCCAAAGTTCATCTCCAACTCAGGCATCTGTGGATCCAACTGGGTTTTGATATTCCAGAGCTGAGCTTCTTCCTGGAACTTTTTCGAAACAGCAGGAACTCAAGGTGCAACAGTCACAAGTGGATACTTGTTCACAGTGCATTCCCCAAAACCCAGAAAGCCTAGGTTGCTATAGCAGAGCTGGGGCCACTGCTGTCTTCTCCAAGGGCCTAAAAGTCCTTTCCACATACAGAGAGTGACAAGGCCCTTGCACCCAAAGAAGAAGGAAAGCTTTGGATCCAAGCATTTCCCAGTGTAGGATCCATGCCTGGCCTGGAAACCAGGACACCTGGACTCTTGTCCTGCTGCTGCCTGGGGCTCACTATGACTCCAGGACTCAGGAGAAAGACCAGGGCTCGGAATCTGCTGATTTTGGGGATACCTTCTGGATTCTCCTGTAACCCCAGAGGAGGCTGTAGACACATCCCAGTGGAAAATGTGGGAGTAGGCAGAGGGGGAGGCAAAAAGGATCCTGGGAGTAGATCCTCAGGGACCCAACCTCCTCCCAGAGGCCCAGCCCCCCTTTCTTCCCCTTTCTCTCCTTCATTGTTTTCTCGCCACATCCCTCCCCCTTTTCTCTGTTTTTCTTTGCCCAGCCTCCTGTTCTCAATTCCCCTCTTTGTGGTCTCTGATTTCCTCCAGCTGCTCATTAAATCTCTTTTCTTTCCTGCCTTTCTGCCCCTCCTTCTCTTCTCTCTTCTCCTCTTCCTTCCTCCCCCCCTTTCTCTCCCTCCCTTTCTCCTTTTCTCTCTTCCTTGATTTTTGTTTCTGCCTGTGCAAACTCTCTCCATCTCTACCTCTTGATCTCTGAGCTCTCTGCCTCTCTCTACACCTCCTGCCCCCCACCCCTGTTGTCCTCTCCCATCTCCTCATCCTCTTCCTGAAGAGTGGGGGCGACTCAGCAGGATCCAGACATAGTGAGACAAACGCTACCCAGGCTGGTAACCAAGGAGGTGGTTTCCTTAGCAACAGAATCTGCAGGCACACGCTCCACTGCCCCAGCCCTTAGCTATTACAGTAAGAGAGAGAGAGAGAGAGAGAGAGAGAGAGAGAGAATGGGGTGTGGGGTTGCAAGCCTTAAAACAGTAAAGAAACTACTATGTGCTCCTCATGAGAGGGGACAGTGCTCAGAGACCAGCTCAGTGCCTGGCACTTTGGGGGCACTCAACAATGTGAGAAGTGTGGGGTTTTGGGGTCAGAGAGAGGCACAGAGTATGGAGAGAGCTGGGGAAGAATCTGCAGGACACGGTAACACACTGGATGTGGGGATGGGGAGATGACAGGACAAAGAGGACCCCAAGGTTCTGGCCTGAGCAGCTCCAGGGAGGGAACAGAGGAGCCAAGCAGAAAGGGAGAAAAGACGTTGATTTGGCACGGCTCCCTGTCCCCAAGAGTTCGCCACCTAAGTTGGGGGTGGGAGGAGGGAAGGTAAGAGACGACAGAAATATCTCATTCAATTCTCTCTTATAAATAGGCAACGAGGAACATGGGAGAGGGAACATGTACAGTTTTAAATTACTGAACTTTGATAAGTTAAATGATTTGCTCAGGGGACACAAAAGTTGGTGGCAGCACTTGGATTTGAACCTGGGGATGATCCAAGGCCCATCCAGAGGGTGGAGGGGACAGAAGAGGGCAGAATATGCAGAGAGAGAGAGAGAGAGAGAGAGAGAGAGAGGCAGAGAAAGGACAGAGAGAGAAAAAGGACAGGGAGAGAGAAGCAGAGAAAGAGAGATTTACATCATTGATCTGGCATTTCTTCCCACTGGGAAAACAAAAATATGTTCACTTTTAGAGAAATGAGAGGAGACAAAGGCGCCCCACTGTATGATAGCTTTGGCGGTTATAAATAACTGTCCCCAAAGAAAACACCTGTCAAGACACATTCACTTCCAGGGAGACAAATTGTATCCCCAGTCCATGTTGATATTTAAATGACTCAGTGGATGTCAGGGGGCAGAGGGCAGAAAGCTGATCAATGTAACACGGAAACCTAGCTCAGCTTTCCCAAAAAGCAATAAAACGGGTAGGTGCAGAGAGCTGTAAATCTGGATGATAATAATATCTGTCCTCGCAAAAGCAACATGTTTATTTATCATGTTTGCAGGTTTACTGTTGCCCCTCAGATTTACAGTCAGCAATCTGCCGGTGAGCACAGGGAGGAACACGAGAATGAGAACAAACTGGTAGAGCACTGAGAAGGAAGAAATGATAAAATATTTATCCCCTCCCCCCACCCTCTCTGCCCCGGCTGCCTTAAATCCAATTTCAAACAAAGGTGGTGATTTATCCGAGCGAGGCTGGGCAGCTCTATTTCAGGCCTCTGACAGCTAATTGAAATGAGCAGTCATTATGGAATGGAATGTGTTGCAGCAAAATGATTTTTGTGTATTCTGGAGTCATTGCTAAACAATTATGGAGAAATGAACAGCCAGCCAGGGGTGAGAGAGAGGGTATAGCACTTGATGGCGACAGACTTTTCCGTGTCCTTTCAAAGTGAGGGACAAAAGGGAGGAAGATAAATTCTTTTCTGAGACATAAGTTAGGTGCCTAACCTGTTACCATAATTACCTTGGCTTCCAGAACTTGCAATGCCTAGTTGTTATCCCAGACCTCCTGAATCAGATTTTCTAAAATATGAGGACCAGAAGTCCTCTTGTATTTCCCAAAGCTTCCCAGGTATAGGGACCACTGCAATAAGAGACGGTGCACCAGGAGGGTGGGTTACAATGATCCTGTAGACTTGCTGTGAGGCAAAGGTGTGTTTACAATGGACCTATTGATAACTACTGGCCCCAATGTAGGCACTGCTATGACAGCAGAGCACAAAGCATTGCTGATATTATCCGTGCATCCATGGCTCTTCATGCATTTTGATCTATGTATTCCTATAGTTAGCATACTACCTGGCACATAGTAAGTGCTGTGGAGATGTCTGTTGATTTTCTGAATAAGTGAATCAAGGAATATTAAAGGATATTGAAATAAAAGCCACAAGTCGCTTGCCAGACCAGGCCTGAGCCAGTCCTTTAGCTGCCCTGAATATTACCTCTAGTAATACAGAATTGTTTCTTATTGTCCAAACCCCATCTTGGACCCCCAAAGCCAATGGTGTGGTGCAGTCCACCACCCCAGCTCTCAACAGCCAACATACCTCTTCCCAAATTCACATTCAGTGGCATTCCATGGGTAGCTTAAAATTGGCCATGGTGGGAATATACACCGTGGAAACTGGCAAATGCTACAAATCAGGTTTTTCTTTTCATTTCTTCCTTCCTTCCTTCCTACCTTCCCTCCTTCCTTCCTTCCTTCCTTCCTTTCTCTTCTCTTTTTTCCTCTTCTTCTCCTTCCCATTCCCCCTGACCACCTCCTTCTTCTTCTTCTTCTTCTTCTTCTTCTTCTTCTTCTTCTTCTTCTTCTTCTTCTTCTTCTTCTTCTTTTTGGAGAAAAACTTAAGTACCAGCACATCACTGCCCAAAGCACAAAGGCACATACTATGCTATTTCTTTTCTTTTCCATATCTTCATTCATACTGTCTCCTCCACTTGAAAGCCTTTATCTGGCTGATGTCTTGGCCTCCTTATAACTTCTCTGAGCCTCCTCCTTTTCCAGGCAGTTTCCCCTGACTACAGAGTCCAGATTTGATTCCTCCTGTAACCTCCCTTATCACAGCTCTGGACTTGGCCATTTAGTTTAGTAATTGTGTGTGTGTGTGTGTGTGTGTGTGTGTGTGTGTGTGCGCGTGTGTGTCTCACAAAGAGATGGGCTTCATTATGATGAAACAAAATCTTCATTTCTGGATTCGCATTGTGCCTCTTGGTACAGACTAGATGATGTGCAAGTGTTCAGCTGATAAAGAATGAATACATCAATTATATTTAACACCATCTACCAACCTGTTGGCCTCACAAATCTTTGAGTCAGTAGGTAGAAAGATCTGCCTGCCCAGAGACTGGCCAAGGAGAAAGGGAAAGAAGAAACTACAGTGATGATAATAGCAAATATTTATTGAATAATAATTCTGTGCTGAGCACTATGCTGGGAGCTTCATATATGTAACATCAATGAAGCATCCATGGGGGGCAGAGACTCCTATTGCCCCTATTTTTCAGCTGGGGAAATCAAAGCTCAAAAAGATGAAGTTATTTTCCCAAGGTCACACAGCTTGGAAATAATGGACTTTGAACCCAGGGAGTCTAGTTTCAGAGTCCATATATTTAACCACTATTCTGCATCGTAGGGGGGCACATGTGTCCTGAGTCAAGAAGACAGGGTGGGTCTTGCAAGGCAGCAGTGAGGGTTGTCGGTGGTAGCATCCAACAAGAAGGAGACTGCTGCAACACAAGAGATGAGGGAAGAAAACAGAGCCAGCAAAGTGCTGGCCTTTCTGGGGCTGAGGACCCATGGGGTAATGTGAGATGAAGATCAGGCCACCACAAGGGAAGCAGGCTGGGAGCTGGTGATACAGACACCTTTGGGTTCTTAGCTGCACAGTTGACTTATAGGTTCCCATGGCAACTGCCAAGCAATAATCTCTTATTCCACAGCTCAGTGGTTCCCTAGAAATTCTTTCCTCCTTGCTTCTACCACTACACCCCCCAGCCCATGGAGGCAGGGTGGCAGTTTCTTCTCCAGGAATGACTACACTGGAGAAGAAACCATAGCCCAAGACCCTTTTGTTGCAACAGTGGAGGAGGGAAATTTGAGTGGAGGCAGAAAAAAAGAGAAAAGGGACTTAAAACCTCAAAAGTCATATCATCCAACTGGAAAGGGTCTGGGAGAGGAAGAGGAATTCTCAGAACCCCTTAAAAATTTAATGAAAACCATGAATTGATTCTCCAGAAAAATAAGTGCAAGCACATATACACATGCTCGCAAAGTTTTATGTATAGTTTTAAGGAACATTTGGACCCCTTGGGACTGAAATTAGGAAATAAAAATCAATGAATCCAGTGGTTTCCAAATTAGGGCAGTGGAATTCTGTCTTTAATCAAAACTAAGTGCAAAATCCTAATCTCTAATAGTGGTTCTCAAGCAGAAATGATTTTGCACCCCAGGGGATATTCAGCAATGTCTGGAGATATTTTTGGTTTTCATAACTAGGGGAAGGGGGAGTTGCTAATGTCATCTACCGGGTAGGAATGATGCTGTTCAATGTACTCCAATGCACCCACCACAACAAAGTGTGATCTGACACAAAATGTCAACAGTGTTGATGCTGACAAGCCCTGGTGTAATATAATAAATAAAGGTGGGGAGTGGGGGATAGAACACCTCCAGTGTCAGACAAACCTGATTTACATTTAGACTCAGCTGTGTGACCTAGGACCAGCTGTCAAATGTCAGAGAGCCTTAGTTCTCTCATCTCTAAAATGGAGGTCATCGTGGAGTTTAACTCATGAGAGTGTTGTATTAGTCACCGTGCTATATACACAGGAAAAAAAAAAAGAGCGACAGTATTATTATCTTTATTATCATCACTATTATTGTTAATATTGTCATGGAAGATTTTACAAATGAAGAAATCAGCTTGTAATAACTCAGAGAAGTGTTTGCCATTGGCTAACTTGAGGGATCAAGGACATGATTAAGCCATGAAGTGCTTTGTCAGCTGAAAACCTGGCACAACAGTGTGGTCATGAGGCTTATTTTCTCTCTGTAGCTCATAAACTAGCCCTAACGGGTATGAACTTCCCTCAGTAACATCAAGTAGGGAAACCTGTCATAGGGACTACCTTGAAGTAGCCAGAAAAACCCATGTGGATATGTCCAGTGTGGTGGATTAGTCCAAAGCCTCACTATAATTGTACGAATATGTTTCCCACTTTCACCTATTCAAACCTCGATATTCATCCTTGGAAAAAATCTTGATTCAAGAAATCTAAGTGTGTTGACTGTCTTTGCTTGGGGTCCTTTGAAAGCAGATCTTGAGGCAAGGATTTGTGTATAGGTTGTTTAATTGAGAGATGACCCTAGGGAGCAGGAGAAGTGAGACAAGAAAGAAAAAGACCAATGTACACCGCATTATCAAGTCATGACTTTGGGTCATGGGGGTGAGATTCCACTAGGACCTCCCAAGAAGTATATAGAGTGCCTCTCAGGGCCAACTGCCAGAAGGAGTTGGGAGTATCTATTCATCAGCTCTCCACTTTTACTAGTTGAGGGTTGTCCCTGGGGCTAATAACTCCCCTTGCATAGGCCCAAGCAAGATACACCTGAAGTTAACGACACTAGAGAAGCCAAGGGCCAAAAGTAGGGTGTGTGGCATATGCTTGAGGCAAAATACAAAAGAGGGAGTGAATGGGAAGCCTCACAAAATTGTCTATGCCAGCCACAACTGAAATCAGAAGTGGGCTGACAGGTGCAAGTTAGAGCACCAGATGAAATATTACAGCACATAGTATGGACACAAACTTTCTGAAGTTCTTGCTGGGTTTAAGTCTCACCTCCACCAAATATGAAACTCTCTAAGTCTCAATTTTCTCTTCTGTAAAGTAGAAGTAATGGTTCCCATCTCACAGAGCTGTTAGGAGAATGGAATAAGCTTGTGCTTATGAAGTGCCTGAAATACAGTAGGTGCTCTGTAAAGAGGAGCTACCCTTATGCCTGAGGAGCAGGCCTGGCCTCAAAGCAGTTTTTATTGGGTACGGAATCTACTCCACTTTCACTAACCTGTTTGACATGATTTATGTCAGACACAGAGTAAATTCCCAGAAAATTAAATTTGGTGACTCTGGGGAACTCTGTGGCCAAAGGTCAAAGGAAGAACAGATTGGCAAGGGATAAAGGCAGAAACATCAACAGCAGGCTCTTTGGAAATGAATGCTGCAATAATTACCTTCCACTAGAAGACCTCATCAGAGTCATCCCCAAGTTCTTATTAGCAGTCAATATCCAGAGCAGGTTTCAACTGACATTGTCTCGACAGAACAGAAAAAACTTTTACTTACTCTTCCAAGTAAAGAAACTACCAGACCAATCGGTAGAGGGTCTCAAATTCACATGCCCAGAGGAGCCAGATGTGTACCACAAGTGAGTTAAGTATGAACTAATTTCACATACTGAACACAAAAGAATACTTCTCATTTTCACGAAGAAATATATTCTACCCCTGTAATATTCAGGAAACATGGGGTTCTCATAGCCTTTGTTCAATTCTCATTTTTGATAGAGACATACAGAGACATGTACTTCTCTACTACAAGAAAAATATGCCAGCACAGAACTAAATGGCAGCTAACTCTGTGTCAAAGAACCAATAGGGAGTGGTGGGAACTGGAGATTATCTGTCTCAGTGACACAGAAAAACATGAAGTAGGGAATTAAAAGAATCAGTCTCTCCACTAAAACAACCATAAGCTGGTGAAGACTGAAATAATACACTTTTTGGAACTTGGGAATTTAATCCAAAACTTACAACAACCAAGGGAATGCTTAATGAAGAAAAGAGAAGCTGAATTTCAGCATTTAAGAAAATCTTTATTGGGTCACTGTCTAACCATTGAGATAGTGGAACAGAGACTTCACTGACCACACATTACAAGGAATACAGACTTTGCAAAAATAATTTGGAAAAGTTACTGAACAAATGAACAGTTGCAGCCTCCAACAATCAACAATAGTAAATCCTGGGAGCAGAGAGAATGTGATATCCAGAGTTACCATTCTATAATACTGAACACAACCAGCTCTCACAAGGCATGCAAAGGAATGGGAAAGTATGACTTAATCAAAGGGAAAAATAAATAAATTAACAGAAGTCATCTCTGAGAAAGCCCAGACATTGGAGTAACTTGACAATAACCTTAAATAAATGGTTCTAAATATATCTGAGCAATTAAAGGAAACCATGAACAAATAACTAAAGTAAATCAGGAAAATGATGTATGAATAAAATGAGAATATCAGAAACAACATTGAAACTATAAAAAGAAACCAAATAGAAATTCTAGACCTGTAAGGTAAAATAACTGAAATCAAAATTCACTAAAGGGGTTCAGCAGCTGATTTGAGCAGGCAGAAACAAAGAATCAGTGAGCCAGAAAATGGAAAAATTAGAATGATCTGTTCTGAGGAACAGAATGGAAAAAGAATAAAGAAAAGTGAAGAGAACCTAAGGAACATAGGATACTATCAAGCATAACGACATATGCATATAGGAGTTCCTGAAGGAGGAGAGAAAAATAAATGGATATAAAGAATAGTTGAAAAAATAACAGCCCAAAACTTCACAAATTTGATTAAATACATGAATCTATACATCCAAAAGCTCAATAAACTCTTAGTAGAATAAACTCAAGGACATTCACATTGAGACATATTATAATTAAATGGTCAAAAGACAAAAACAAAGAGAACCTTAAAAACAGTAAAAGAGAAGTGATTTGTCCCATACAAGGGATCCTCAATAAGATTAACAGCCAATTTCTCATCAGAAACCATGAAAGCCAGAGGGCAGTGGGATATTAAAAGTCCTGAGAGAAAAATAAAACTATCAACAAAGAATTCTATGTCCTGCAAAACTATCCTTCAAAAATAAAGGAGAAATGAAAGACATCCCTAGATAAACACAAGCTGAGAGAGCTCCTTGCTAGTAGACCTGCCCTACAACAAATGCTAAAGGGATACATTCAGGCTGAAATGAAAAAACAGTAGACAGTAACACAAGGCCATGAAGGATAAAGGTAAACACATAAGTAAATAGAAAATCCAGTATTGTTGTGTTTTTAATATAATTTGTGAACCTACAACACAAAAGTGAGGAAGGGAGATGGTGGAGCTGTGTAGGAGAATTTACGTCCCATGAAGGAGATGGTTACAACTTAGCTTTAGTCAATTATTCTACATAAGCTACAGTTTTCAGAGCTTCAAATTTTTTCAAGAGACTTTTAAGTAAAATCTCCTACCTATTTATCATTTAAAACACAATGCTGGTCAAACAAAACGTATTTATAGATTACATGTGGCCCCATGATCAGCTGGCTTGTGAACATTATACTGGAGAAGCCCAAAACCAATGACATTTTACTCTCTACGATCTGTACATAGCTTCAATCTTCCTTCTGCCCCCTAATAAGTTTATGAGGCCCAAGCTCTGCAGTTGGCAACAAGTGGATGCCCTGGGGTGGATAGTGCCTGGTCTCTCAGAAAGAAAGGCAGGGCTTTGACGAGGGAGGATAAAGGTTCTGCCCCAGAGGTAGAACCCTCCAGATCACTCTGAACAGGGCTTTCTTGATCTTTAATCTAGAAGACAGGTCCTCAGTATATGGTGGTACAGATTGTGCACGGCAAACTCTGGTTGGCGTTGGACTGCTGGGAGATAGTGTGTGGCCTGGGGTCTAATTCCCTTTCCCCAAGCAGTTGAGTATGTAAATTAGTCCCAGAGCTAGAGAACCAGTGCCAGTAGGGAGCTTGGAGACCACTGGCTTCAAGCCCTTTATTTATCACAGTGAGATTGGGACCCTGATAATGGGAAGAACTTGCTTGAAGCAAAATCAGTAGCTATGATAAGTAAAGTGTTTAGCCACTTTGCTAAACACTTTACAAAGATGAACTCAATTAACTTTCACAATTCTATGGCATTTAGCAGAAGGGGAAATTGAAACTCATGGAGGTTAAGTCACTTGCCCAAAAGTCACACAGAGGAATAAATAGAGATTCATACCCAGGCTGTCAGCACCTCTAGAGCCTGTGCCCTTTATTGGTTTATGAATGTGTAGTCTGCACAAGAACAGCTCATCCCTGTTCCACTGGGCATTGGCTGGCAACTAGAATCTTCTGACTGCTCAACTCTCATATGTCAAGGAGTTGGAACGCCTGGGCATCTCTCCCTATCCCCATGTGGTCTCTCCAGCATGGCAGGTTCACGGAAGCATTTCTTATTGGTGGTCAGGGATCCCAAAGCATGTGTCCTGAGAGAGAGGGGACAGGCAAGTGTATTGACTTTATAGATCTAGCCTCAGAAGCCAGAGAGCATCGTTTCCTCATTGTCACAAGCCCACCCAGATTCAAAGGGAGGGGACACAGACCCTATCTTTGATGGGGGAGACAACATTCCACTGTAAAAACAGTACATGGGATGTGAGATCATGGTGTAGCATCTTTGAATAGTATCAGCTGTCGTGTTGGTTGAGGAAGAGTAGAGACATTTTGGGGAGAACTGACTCACTCCAACTGGGGCACAGTTCTGGGCTCACCCTTGGTTTGACTTATGATTTGCTTCAAGGTGCCTCAAAAGCGTATGCATGGGGAACAGAAGAAGAGAATTGGGAGTGGCTAGAAAATTTCTGGAAGGCACTGGATGATGTCTGTATGCCCCTCTGAATCCACTCCCCTGCCTCTCCTCCTTACCCACTTCTCAAGAGGCTGACCTGTGTGGGCTGTGTCAGAAGAGAACTGGCAGGAGATCGGGGGTGGGAGCAGCGGGAGGTAGGAAATTTATTCTTTCCTTCTCCCTGCAGGGCAGCTGTAGGCTGGATCTGCCTTGGATCACAGCCCTGCTTTTTCTTTTTCTTTTTTCTTTTTTTTTTTTTTTTTTTTTTTTTTTTTGAGACAGAGTCTCACTCTTTCACCCAGGCTGGAGTGCAGTGGCATGATCTCGGCTCCTGCTCCCAGGTTCATAGCATTCTCCTGCCTCAGCCTCCCAAGTAGCTGGGACTACAGGCACCTGCCACCGTGCCCAGCTAATTTTTTGTATTTTTAGTAGAGACTGGGTTTCACTGTGGTCTCCATCTCCTGACCTCGTGATGCTCCCACCTCGGCCTCCCAAAGTGCTGGGATTATAGGCGTGAACCACTGCGCCCGGCCTGCTTTTGCTTCTTTGCACATTCTCTCCTTCCAGGTTTCAGGAACTGCCCCTTTCCTTCCTCCTTTTGAGTCTGGAGTGGAAACAGTTTCCTAGGTCACCACAATCTTCTGAGGGTCCCCCACACTGATGACACCTTCATAAACATCCATCTGTAATAAAATCTTCCTTGGATTATCCTAATCTCCTCCTGGGATTCTGACTGAAACATACTGAGACTGACATCTAGTTGCCTCTCTGATATCATTCATTCATCGATTCATTTATTCATCCATCATTCATTTGTTTGCATGTTCACTCACTCCTCGGCAATTCCTTGGCTCACACATTCACTCGGCACTGTGCCCTCCCTCCACTTATCCAACACACCCCACAAAAGCATACAGACCCCTGCCTCCAGATCCAGGCTGCTCCATGAGGACTGAACCATAGTGTGGCTTTTCCAGCAACTCTTTCTTCAGCTAAAATCTGTATATTCCCCTCTCTAATCATGGAACTGGATTTTGTTCAGAAATACTATGCCAAAAAAGCCCTGCCTTCTCCAGGTCTCAGTCCTCCCCACTGTAACCCCAGGGTGCTGGGCTGAGTGATCCCCTAAGGATTCAGTGTGTGTGTGTCCTTGAAATGGGAAGTCTAGGGGCGTATGTAGGACTTGGAATCACATGAACCAACTCACTGAGAGAAACAAGGTCCAAGAGGCGAAGAGCCGTGCCCAAGGTCACATAATATTTCACACCTACTTTCCCTGTTGTCAAAACTCTGATTGAGATGGGGCAGCAAGATTGTTTACCTTCTCTCTGCATGTTGATGGGCTGAGTGAACCAAGGTCACAGGGCCCCAAACTGAGACTGGCAGGAGCCTGACCTAGGAAAAACCGCACCCAATTCCTCGCCTTTGTCGGCTTTCCTAGAAAGCCAGCCATCCACCCTTCCCTTGCCTCCCAGTGCTGCGCAAAGGGTTTAATTAATAAACATGCCTTTAAAGCAAGCTGGTGTTACAGAGAGATGGTTAAGTGCTAATTATTGTTATCATAGGCCGCTTTCCACCTCATTAAATACATGGATTTGGTAATTGTTAGCTAATTCCAAAGAGAAGCCAGGGGCCCCTCAAGTCTTAGGATTACATCTTTCCCCAGCAATTGACCTAATTCTCAAGCCGCAGGATGGCAGGCTGGTTGGTCTCAGGGCCTGAATGGGGTCCTGTGGAAAGCAGATGGGCTCCGAGCTCACCTTCCTGGGTTCAAGTCTTGACTCTGCCACTTTCCAGTGGTGTGGCCCCTAGGAATGTCGTTTCATGTTCTTGACCTTCAGTTTCCTAACCTAGAAAATGAGACAAGTGTATGTGGAGTGCCTGGCCTATCAAAGCCATTTAATCAGTATTGTCAATATTAGTACATCCTGTACCACGGGCTTAGTGTTTTCTTTTGTCATGTTCTTTGGTCAGCTCTGTTAAAGTATATTTCACATACAACAAGATTTACCGATTTCAAGTATGTGATTTGACAAGTTTTGACAGTCACGTATACAGTCACGTAATCACCATCACTATCATGCTATACAACATTACCATTTTCCCAAAAAGTTCTTTCCTGACATTTACAGTTGATTCCTTTCCTCTGCCTCATGACCCCCTGGCCACCACCAATCTGGTTTCTAGCATTATAGTTTTGCTTTTTCTAGAAATTCATATGAATGGAATTACACGAGTCTTGTTTCTTTCAGTTAACTTGCTGCTGTTGTGACTTATCCATGTTGTTGCATGTGTGAGCAGTTCATTCCTTTTCATTGCTACACAGTGCCCTATTACATGGACATACCACAGTTTTTTTGATCTTTCACCAATTGTTGGCAATTTGAGTGATTTCCAGTTTAGAATAGCTGCTATAAACCTTCACATATAGGTCTTTGTATGGACATATGCTTTCATTCTCTTGAGTAAATACCTATGAGTGAAATTGCTGGGTCAAAAATTAACTGTAGGTTTAACTTTGTTTTTTTAAAGAAGAAACCACCAAACTGTTTCCCAAAGAGGCTATACCATTTTGTACTCCCACCAGCTATGTATGAAAGTTCAGTTGCTTCACATTCTCACCAACACTTGTTATTGTCTGTTGGTTTTTCGTTTGTTTTGTTTCTGAGACAGGGTCTCACTCTGTTGCCCAGACTGGAGTATAGTGGTGTAGTCATAGCTTGCTGCAGCCTTGAACTCCTGAACTCAAGTGATCCTCCCACCTCAGCCTCCCAAGTATCTGAGACTATAAGGTTTATGCCACCATGCTTGGCTAATTTTTTATTTTTACTTTTTGTGTAGAGACAGGGTCTTGCTATATTGCCTAGGCTAGTCTTGAACTCCTGGCCTCACATGATTCTCCTACCTAGTAGCTAGGATTACTGGCATGAGCCACCATGCCCAGCCATGGAATTGTCAGTCTTTCTACTTTCAGACTTCCTAGTGGGTTTGAGTGACATTTCATTGTGGTTTGTATTTGCATCTCTCTGATAATGAATGATACAGCACATCTTTAAACGTGTTTACTTATTATCTCTATATTTTCTTTAGTGCAGTGTCTGTTCAGATATTCTGCCTGTTTTTTAGTTGGTTGTTTGTCTTATTAATGAGTTGCAAGCATTATTTACATATTCTGATAACAAGCTTTACTGAATATACATATTTACATCAAGTCGATGGTTTCCCTTTTTTTCTTAACAGCATTTTTTGAAGAGCAAAAAATGTTCATTTTAACAAAGTCCAACTTCTCAATTTTTCTGTTTTAGTTTGTGCTTTTTCTGGTCTATTTAAGAGATCTTTGTTTAAATGTCACATGCTCTTGTGAACCCAGGCATATCAAGGTCTCCTAATTGCTAGTGCCTTCCAAAGAACATAACTGTCCATTTCTCCCATCCTCTCCCATTCTCTCAGTTCCCTTCTCCTTGGCATGGCTTCATGCTTTGTGTTTTCTGTGTCTCTACCCTACCTCATTCTTACCATCAAAACACATCTGCCTTCTGCCTCATTCCCTCTCCCAGTTGGTGGACAGCTTGCTAATCTGTTTTAAACAGGGATAACTACTCATGTGCCTCTATTCTTAGTAACTTAGCTACCTTTTCAAGGAGACCTGCAGGTGGTAACTCCTTACCCCAAGAGAACAGTGTTCATGGAAACAGTTTTTCTCAGTCATTACAGCAGATTGCTGGGAACCACTCGGTTCTTCTCCTGATGCTAAAAGTATACCACACCTGTGGATGTCTCTGGGTGAGGCCAGAGGCTATACTTGGGAATTGGCAGCAAATCAGTAGAAGGTGTATTGTTGACAAACTGGATTAAAGCTAGTAGCTTGTTGATTTCAGCTAATGGCTATTGCCCTCTATGGTGCTGGTTGTGTCTCTCAACTTGATTTCATAATCTGAGTGTTGTTTCTAACTCATTGGATGTGCTAGGAACACCCGACCACATTGGCTTTATTGTTGACCAACTTATAGTTTCCAAAACTGTTTTAGGTTCACTCCTCCTTTGAATATTTCAAACATACTCAGAAGAGGTATTCCTGTTTTCATTCTGTACATGAGGAAACTGAATATCAGTGTGGGTTAAATAACTTGGCTGGGGTTGGACAGCCAGACCTTGGTCATGCACCACTGACATTTCCATCTGCTCCCGATAATGATGTCCCTGAAAGTCAAAATTTATGATGCATTTACTTTTTGCAGGCACTGTTTTAAGTGCTGTCCATGCTTTATCTTATTTGTATTGGGCAGCTATTGTCTTGATAAATCTGCATTGCAAACCACCCCAGGTCAGTGATTCAAAATAGCAGTCATTTATTTTGCAGGTTTAAGTGTGTGCTACAACATGGTAGGGCCAGGCTGGACTCCAGGTCTTATGCTCCAGACTAACGGTTGAGCTCAAATTTTTCCATGTAGGTTGGTTCTGGGGTTCAAGCTGAAGAAGCAGTAACTACCTGGGGGAAGCTTTGCTCATGACAATGACAAAAGCACAGGAGAGAATTTCTAAGCACATTTGTAGCCTCTGCTGATAACACCTTTGCTAATATCCTATTAGCTAAACAAGTCATATGGCAAACCCAAAATCAAGAAATGGAGACATATACCCTGACTCCAGTAGAATGAACTGCCAAGTCACATGGCATGAAAACAAATAAGGATGAAGAATTAGAGCCAGTAATTCAACCTACCATGCCACTTAATCCTGACAACTCTAGGAGTTAGACACTTTTCTTATTCCTACTTTACTGAAGAGGAAACAGAGGCTGTGTCAAGCAGGTAGTAGTGACAGGGAGTGGAGTGACAGTGAGCTAACCCCAGACTCCAGCTCTCAACCACTTATCCATTTCCTGATGAAATAGTGCTCTACACAGAGGAAAATTAAGCAACAGATTGGTCCTCCACAGGCTGTGTGATAGGCATACCGTGTCTACTGTGTCAAGGGCTCTATCCGTGGTCCTGAAACATCGTTTATGCCTAGTCACCATTGTTTCCTTAAAGATGCTAATAACTTCAATCCATTCCTTCTGGAAATTCTAATTCAGGTGAAGAAAGAGAAAGAAAGACATGAACAAAAGTAAGACACAGAAATGCATACAGGCTGATGGTTTTCTGAAAAGAAAAACTGACTAGGTGAAGATAGGCTTTTGTTTAGACAAACTCAAGTGGTAGCAGCTCCCAGGAAAGAAATTGCATGTGAGCATGACTAGAAAATCAAATAACTGAAGAAGAGTGGAAACCATGTGTATTGAGAGGCACAGAGCTGTGTGGGTGGCCACACAAATAAACAAATCCTTGAGCACAGGAGGGTGAACCAAGCACCAATATGCCGCAAACGTGGTGTGCCAACCTCAGTTAGTTACATAAGTATGTTCAGTGCTTTTCTTTTAATCTTGATGAAATTTATGGGTCATGGAACAAGTGGAACTTTAACTTACATTCCACTGTTCATATGACTGATTTCATAAGTCTTTGACAATCCCCTCATGTTTCTGAGCTACAAATCACCCCCTCCCCATTCAGGGACACTTGGGTGGGAACCACAGGCTCCTTGGTTCTCCTAGTGTAATTCTTAAATGCATGGATATAGCTGTAATCCACTGAATCCCCACTATAGGTATCCATATTTGTCATCACAAATGACAACATCAGCTATCTGATCAACATCTAGCTGATCTGAAGGTCTTAAAGCCCAGGTGTTTTGTAGCATATGCCCTAAGAACTAACCTGCTAAACCATGGTCTAATCATTAAAATGGAAAAAGCTACTTCCTTAAAATGGGGTTTCTGTGAACCTTTCAAGGTCATACATTTAAAATCAGGAGGATCCTCAGATACCACATGTGTTACATTGTAAAAATGGTCCTAGTTTCTCACCCCCCCTTACACTCTTCATCATGTGACTTTGCAGTACTTTCCCACTCCATCTGTGGGTTTGGCCATGTGGCCTGCTTTGATCACTGGGCTGTTAGCAAATATGATATAATCAGAGGCTAGAAAAGTGCTTGCCTAATTAGGCTTGACTGCTGTCCTTCATGTCTATCACCTCTGCTGAAAGGTGAGACTTAGAGAGGAAAGCTTAGTGACCCAATTGCCAAACTGATGCCATTCTAGATCAGCCAACAATCAGCTGTGTATCAGACATATGAGTGACCCCAGCCAAGATTGGCAGAGTTCTCTAGTTAACCAGCCCAGATGGTGAGCAACAAGTTCTTATTGCTGTATGCACTGAAATTTTGTGATTATTACACAGCATCATTGCAGTAATAGGTAACTGATACACCACCATCCTCAATTTGAAAACAGGATTCCCCAGAGCTCCAGAGATGTGCAGAGGTGCCCAGAGGGAGGTGAGTATAGGAGGGAAGGTCTAAGCTTCCAGCTTTGCTTTAACTACAACAGCTCTGATTTCATCTTCACGTATAATGTTCCACGCAGGATTTCATAAGGCCAAACAATCCCTATTAGTTTGAAATGCTGTGGACAATAAGTAATAGAATATCTGACTCATAGTACTTTATACAATATCTCACTTAACAAGAAGACTGGAGATGAATGGTTCCAGGCCTAATTCAGTGATTCGACAATAATACGAAGAGTCTAGACCCTTCCTCTTTTATTTTCTTCTTTTTACTTTTCTTTTCCTTATCTGTTTTCTATTTATTTATTTAATTTTCATTCTGCCATCCTAATGTGTTGATCTTTTGAGGTCATGTTTCCTCATGGCCTCAATACAGCTTCTGCAGCCCCAGGCATCAACGACTACATTTGGAAGAAATGTAGGAAGGAAGAAAGTGGAAAGAGGTTGTCAGTCAGATTGTCCTTTCAAACCTGTCATTTTTCATCAGAAAGCAAAGTATCTTTCTCAGGACCACTATTTCTACAGGTTATCTCCTCCATCCCTGCAGACTTCTCCTTATAATTTATTGACCAGAATTGGTTCCATGATCACTGCTAGCTCTAAGGGAGACTGAAAAGGCAAAAGATGGTAAAGGGGAAAGGGAGAAAGATGAAAGGCTTTAACAAATCAGGGAGTCAGGATTTAACCCTTAGGGCTGGTCACCAAGCAAATCAGAGTTCTGTCAGCAATGAACAGGCTGGGAGTGGCTGTAGGGCTGGGTGGGGCACTCTAGAATGCACTGCTCCTTTCCGTGAAGGCCTTGGGCTCAACTGTCAGTTACTTCAGGGATTGCCTCAGCTTTCAAGGTCATGCCCTTCCTGGGGCAGCCCTTATCAAAGGACTAATTGATGTAAGGTAAAAGGTCTGAACACACAGCATAACTTAAGACAACTCCCAAAGAGCCATTCTATCTCTCTGAGGATTCAGCTGAAACTGTCATTGAACCTGCATCACAGCTCAACTTCTCTCTCTGGCGGGTTCCACTTCCTTCCCCATCCTTCCACAGCTGTTGATCCAAGGGCACGCCCTGAAGAAAAAAAAAAAAAAGTGTCCTGGACAACAAATTCCATCTCAGAGTCTATTTATCTGAAAAATCCAACATGCAACAGGTAGGCAACCGAAAGTGTGCCCTATACGAGCTAATAAAAGTTTGCAATTCACTGGACTAGCCCAGTGAACATCTAATATTTTTATGTAACAGGTACGATAGCAAATATTTTAGGCTTGTGGCCATAAAGCCTGTCATGACTAATCACCTCTGTCTCTATAACACAAAAGCAGCCATAGACAATATGTAAATGAAGGAGCACGGCCGTGTGCCATTAAAACTGTAACGACAAAAACAGGCTGCAGTCCACAGGACATAGTTTGTCAACCCCTGGACTAACTCAACTTTTCCATTTTACAGCTGAGTACATTGGGCCCCCAGAGAGCAAGAAATTAACAATTGCTCTTAACCGCCTTTGACAGGGTGCTAGTACAAGCCCCATTTGACAGATGAGAAAACTGTGGCTGAGAGGTGCATGTCTTCAGGATCACACAGCTGTGAAAAAGCAAGACCAGCCCTGGAACCCAGGCCTGACTGTCTCTGCAGACCAGACTCCACCCTATTGCCCTGCTCTGATGCAATTGGAGGCATGATGTCAGGATTTTTACTTCCTTCCCGAGATAAGAATTTGTGTGTAAACAAAAGCCCACCACACCTCAGGACACATGCCATAGTAGTCAGGCCATGGTGGAGTCCAGGTCAGATAGTTCCATCCCCAAAAGCATCTGTGAATTGCTGCCCAGGCCAGTGATCACATAGGACCAGCACTCCCTGGAGGGACCATGTGGGACCATGTGGGAAGGCACAGTTTGGGACATGAATTTTACTGGAATATAGAAGAAAAAATATATTCAGAGAGGGGAGTGTTATTTTTACATAAGAACAGGCTCAAATATAGCACATTGTCAAATGCAAAACAGCCATGGAAGTGTAAGACAAAATAAGGAAATGTTGATATAATTTCCCACCCAGGCTACAAGCTTCCAAGACCCAACTGCCCTGCTAGATGCCTGAGGATACCTGTGCCCCATCTTCCTGCTGGTCTCTTCAGGAGGCAGAGCAGAGTTGAAAAGGCCAGCTTTGCGGGCAAGCTTGCTGGCCTCAAGTCTTGGCTTCATCAACTCGCTAAGTTCTAACTCAAGATGTGGCCCTCGGACCAGCCCAGTCAGCATCACCTGGGAGCCGGTTAGAAGTGCAGAATTTCAGGCCCTGCCTCAGCTCCTTGGAGTCAGAAACTGCATTTTAGCAAGATTCCTAGGGGACTTGCACACATATTAGTTTGGGAAGTGCAGCTCTAGCCAGCTCCTATTCGTTCTTTAAATCCCACCTCCTCTGGGAAGCCATCCTGGCCCCTTTGACTGGGTTAGGTGAGTCTTCGTTCAGTACATATTACACGTCTAGGTGGCGGTCTCTACTTAGCTGGGACCCCAGAAGGATTTTGGTTCCCATGGGAGCAGGGGCCGTGACTGCTCCAGCTGGCTCATGTTATTAGTGGCTGCCATTTTGGTGAACCTATTAAGTGGCGGGCAACTTACCAGCATGTAATGCTCATGTCAAACCTACAGGGCAGAAACCAGCACCATCCCTTTCCACCGTGGAGAAAACTGAGGTTCAGAGGATTAAATAAATTGCTCAAGATAAGCAGGAAAGTGACAGGGTCAGGGCTTGGGCCTTTGATCTCAGACCAAAGCCAGTGGGTAGAACCACTTGTCAAACTGTACATAGCAGGTGAGGAGGGAGAGTGCGGGAAAGACACCACCATGTCATGTGCGTCTGTGTAAAACATGGACATGAATACAATAGCGCACAATTTATTCAGCAGGAAGCCAACGCCTTGTGCAGAATGCCCCAGGGTCAGGGGAAGGGGGTGGATGGGGACGGTACAAAGAAGCAGAAAATCTGAAATCTCCAAGAGCCCTTTATTTCCAGCCCCTCTGTGGTTTATGGTCACCAAACCAAGCCTCCCTTAATCCAATTAAAATGGACTTGTTTATGCTTATCAGCTCTTTATTTGGTTTGTTTAAAACGTGCAAATTACCCAGAGGCCTCTGCATTGCCTGAACCAAAAGGCATCCATAAGACTATTAAGTTAAATCCAATTACTTGCAGCTGGAACTTGAGTCTGGCAGAGCAGAACAGAAGTGGGGGAGGGGGAGGCAGGATTTGCTGGAGAGAAAGGAGGTCCTTCGACCCGCTCACTGAGCCTGGCTCCTCTCAAGCATTTTCTGAATGTGGGTGGGAGAAGGCAAAGAGAGCCCATTTGCCATAAGCCGGACAGTGCAACCTGCACTATGTCATCTAATTATCTCAGTAGCTCCACAAGGTGGGCACTATTGGACCCATTTTGCAGATGAAAGAACTGAGGCTCAGAGAAGTGAAGCAACTGTTCCAGAATGTCACACAGCTAGAAAGTGGGAGAGGCAGGATTGGCCCCTCTGCCTGGAATCTTGGAATGTCAGAGATCAAAGAGTCCCGAGAGGCTGTCTGACCAAGAGGATGGCTCTGGCAACACACCAAGTTGAGTCTCCACATCTGTAAAACATGCACAACTGTGGCCACCTCCCAAGTTTTGGGGAGGAGTCAATGAAGTAATGTGAGTCTCAAGAGGAGGACTCGGTGAATAGTAAATGCTTGTTATATGCTGACTTCCAATAACTTCACTGGTGTCAAAACTCATCTTCTTCCCTTTCCCTTTCCATATTTTTCAGAAGGGAAGGCTGAGATCCAGATAGGAGAAATGACCTCCCCAAGATTGCACAAAGACCCTGGGCCAGAGTTAAGTCCCAGGACTTAAGCACACAAGTCCTTGCCTCCTGGTCTGGCATCCCATTTCAGACCCTGTGCTGCCTCTTCATTTTGAAGATGAGGAAACTGAGGTGCACAGTGTAGAAACCAATTGCCCAGCGTCACTGGGTTCAGTGTTGAGCACAGTAGCTTGGTAGCCACAGTGTCCTGGGCATGGTTGTCCCTTAGCTGTGTTGCTTGGGCACACAGCCTGACCTCTGTGAGCACCCGGTCCTCCTCTTTAAAAATGAAGCCCATCACTCCTGTCCCAGTGAACCTGTAGAGTGGGATGAGGTCAGGCAGATAAAGCCCTATGTAAGCCAGAAAGTACCATTCAGAGACCCACTACGAAGAGCATCACATACAGGACATTTGGGGAACAGCTTGAGCATCTATTTTCTTAGTCTCCAAAGGCTAAGATGGGTTATTAATTCCTGGCAATCCTCAGACACAAGGGGCACACAGAGCACAGGAGAGGAGGACAGATGCCCAGGGTTCCAGGCAACACTAATCCTACTACAAATGCATTAAGAACCTTAGGGAATTGCACCCAGCACACCCTTTCCAGGGATATTTTCCAATTCTGTCCCTGGCCGGTCCCCAGGTTCTCAGAAGTCTAGTAAGCAACTCCGCATAAGTGAGCAGAAAAATTGTGTGCAACTGAACAGGAACCTGAGTACAGCAATACCAGGCTGTCTATGGATGAGATTCTTTGTGTTGCAATGATCAACATCTGGAAGTCAGACGAAGCTGTGTTCAATGCTCTCCTTCGTGTTATCTCACCAGCTGGGCCACTTTGAGCAAGTGATGTCACCTCTCTGAGCCTCCATTTCCTCCTCTGTGAAAGGTGGAATAATTGTTCATAATGATTGAAGAATTTTTGATAATTATCTTAATAATGATCATTTGGCTTTTTATTCTAGCATTTAAGATCCAAAGCCTGTTGGGAATAGCAGAAAGAATTTTAAAAAATTGTATCTGATGACTCTTCTGGAAATTATGAAGGAAGTCGTATAGTTTCAAGTGCATGATCTTGTCCAACCGGCCCCCAGAGTTCATGCGTATGGGAGGAAAATAAGATGTGTTATATAAGAGAAAGAATGATGTGATATTCTGTTTCTGACATGCAAAATAGAACTGTGCAGCAAGGCTATCAACTGAAGCCATGCTATTGCCTTGAGGGAGGATTTTCCAGCTTTTATTCTCTTCCTTTGACACATGACAGCTGAGCCAGAAAAGCTTGGCTTCTAGATTCTGCCAGAGTGAGGAACTGACTGCCTTCCATCTATAACTTTGGAACTTACCATTAGATGGTAGGAGAACGTTACAAAGGGAGATGCAGAGAAAAGCTGACCCTTTTCCAGAACCCAGGGTAGTGAAAGAATAAGAGGAAGGGGATTCAGGAGCAGAAGAGCAGATTGGCCAGCTGTGCTTGCTTGGTTTTCCCTTTCTCTTTGTTCCAGGTGCACAGAGGGCAGGAGAGGCTCTCTGGATCACATCCCCACTTCCCTGGCTTTCTTGGGCCCCCTCAGTTTTCACATGACATGGATGTGGGGTTGACAGTCAGCAGGGCAGCCATGGGACAGGGATGGGTGACCTTCAAGCAACCATGCCCACCCTCCTGGGATGCATCATCTCAATCAAAGCTGGATGGAGGGTGCTATGGCTTCAGTGTGTCCCCCAAAAGTGTATATGTGGGAAACTTAATCCAACAGTGTTGGGGGATGGGATCTAATAAAAGATGATTGGGACATGAGAGTAGAGCTTTCAAGAATGGATTCATGCCTTTATTGATGGAGCAGATAAGTTATAGAGGCAGTGTTATTATAAAGCCAGTTCAGCCCCTGGTGCCTCTCTGTCTTTTGTGTTCACTTCTTCCTTCTGCCCTTCCACCATGGGATGACCCATGCCAGATGCCAATGCCATGCTCTTCAACTTCCCAGCCTCCAGAATCATGAGCTAAATAAATTTTTGTTCATTATAAATTGTCCAGTCTTGGGTATTCCGTTATAGCAACAGAAAAAGGACTAAGACAAACGACAAGGCAGGGGAGCCTTGAATGACAGGGTTTACACATAGGGGAGCCCAATGGAAGCTTGTTGGCCAAGCCCAGAGTAAGCTCCCTCCATCCATTGTGTTCTACCACCCGTGGCATGGCAAGCAGCACAGGGGAGAACAGAGGACCCTAGGTGCTCCTCACTCCTCCATACTCTCCTAGGACCATCAAACCATGCCTACCTTCCATATGCCCAAAGCCTCCTCAGGAGAAAATTGAGGAGGGCAAAGTTTCAGAGATGAGTCATATGTTTATCCATAGGAGATTTGCCTCAGGAACTTGTAAAACTATCATTAGGACAAGTATTTTAAAACTGGTTTGTATCAGTTTGCTAGGGCTGCTATACCAAAGTGCCACAAACTGGGTGGCTTAAACAATGGAAGTTTATTGTTACAGTTCTGCAGGCTGCAAGTCTGAGATCAAGCTGTTGTTAGCAGGACTGGTTCCTTCTGAGGACTATAAGAGATTTGTCCCAGACCTCTCTCCTTGGGTTGTAAGTGGCCATCTTCTCTCTGTGTCTTGTCATGCCATCTTCTCTCTGTACGTGACTGTGCCCAAAATATCCTCTTCTTATAAAACCATCGGTCATAGTGGAATCAGGGCTCACCTCCATGGCCTCATTTTAAGTTGATTCCTTCTGTAAAGACCCTATCTCCAAAGAAAGTCACACTGTGATGTATTGAGAGTTAGGCTATTAACATATAAACTGGGAGACAGGGGATACAATTCAACTCATAACAGGGGTATAGCTTAATTTTTAAAACTTTCTTTTTTTTTTTTTTTTTTTTTTTTGCCAGTGTAGAGTGTGTGTCAGAGAGGGAAGAGAAGACCAGATCAGCTACAGACAAATAAAATACATTTTCTTCACACAACCAAATTGAAGCAAGCATTAAACATGCAACCCAAATACATAATTTAGGCAGATTTGTGCAGTCTCCTGAATCAATGGCCTGGATTAGATATGGCCCCCCAGAGATAACAAAGCAAATGCAATCCTGTAGCTTCAGTTTTTGAAAAAAAAAAAAAAAAAGGAATAAAACATTACAACAGCAAGAGCTAGCAATTTCTTTCTTTTTTTTTTTTTTTTTTTTTCTTTTTTTGTGGAGACAAGGTATTGCTATATTGCCCAGGCTGGTCTGAAACTCCTGGGCTTAAGTGATCCTCCCACCTTGGCCTCCCATAGAGTTAGCAACTTTTTAATCATATAGTTTTCCCGACCGCATGATAGACTCTATAAATGGATTATTTTGCAGAATCCTCATGCAACCCCACGAAATGTTTGTATTACACTCCCAATCTTACAAATGGGAAAACTGAGGTTCAAAGAGGGAGAATTATTTACCCAATTATAGTAGCTTGATTCCAGAGCCTGTGCATGTGATCACTGCCTGCCTACCATCCTCTCTTTTCCAAGCTGGCTGACCTCTTCTTAAAGGTTCCAGAGAGCTCTTCCCTCTGCTCTAAGAGGGAGGGAGGGACCCAGAGGCTGGGCTAGTGTGCAGAAAGCCTGGGTTAGTTAAATGTGCTGGCTTCCCAGGGCTGAAGCATGGGGCCTCAGAAACTCAGCTGTACTGGAGCAAGAATCCATCAAGGAATTACAACAACAAAAACAATCAAAAGGAACTAACCTAAGTGTCTATCAATAGGGGATTGGCCAGATAAATTGCAAAACTCCTACTATGTCTATTAGGCAATCACTTGAATAACCAAACCTGCATAGAGGAACATTTAGTGAATTGATTTTTTCAAATGAATAAAAATGTTATAAAACAGAGTATCTTTTTTACTAGACAGATAGATATTAAAAGATATAGACATATAAACTAGACTTTAGATTATAAACTAAAATGATAATAGCACTTATTCCTGGGTTCATAGTTAGTTTTCCTTTAATCTTTCTTTCTCTCTTTCTTTCTTTCTTTCTTTCACATTCTCTTTCTTTCTTACCCTTTTATCTCTTTCTCTTTCTTTTCCTTCCTTCGTTCCTTCCTTTTCTCTCTCCCTCCCTTCCTCCCTTCTTTCTCTTCTTTCTTTCTTTCTCTTTCTTTCTTTCTTTCTTCTCTTTCTCTCTTTGTTTCTCTTTTTGCTGGTTTATATATACTAAATTTTTTGCCAAATATGATGAGCTAATATAAAGAAAAGAGAAAAATTATTACTCTCAGGGGGTAAGGCATTCTGATTTTCTGAGAAATAAGTTCTTACTTTTTAGGAGAGCCCACCCCACCAAATACCATAATTTTGCTCAGATCCAATAATTTATGTTTTCTCCTAACAAAAATGTGAATCCCTGGCCTGAACAGGTTGGTCATTATTTTTTTAAGTGTCTCCTGTCTCCTCTGTAGGAGACACCACTCAGTGCCTATCCCTAACCCGTTCCCCTTCTTCCACGTAAATGAACCCCTGATCTTGTCTGAAAGTCCACTTCTTTCTCATGTGTCCCCTGGGGGGGATCCTGATTGGTCTAAGCCAATCTTCTTTCCTTATCAGCAATTGGTTTGCCAGTAACCATGTGACCCAGTTCTGGCCAAAGAGGTGTGAGGGGAGTTCTGCTAGGGGGGTGGGCGGGGGGGCAGGTTTCCTTGCAACATTCTGAAATAATGGCTCTTCTGCTTGATGCCATTGGCAGCTGCAATATCTGATACTGTGAATGCCATCTTTTGACCAGGAGATATGTCATTTTGGGGACAAAGCCAATCCTCTGAAGACAGAGCAAACAGAAGGAAACACTCTGGGTTCATGCCAATATTCAGCTGCTAAGTTCTCAACCTCCAGGCATTCTTAGTATGCAAATGAATGCACTTTTCCTATAGATTCTACCATGTTGAATGAGGTCCCTCTTACTTGCAGTCCAATGCGTTCTAACTGAGATAATCTTATTTCTTCCAAATTTTTCTTGGTTTATGTCAAACTGTGATTCCTAAGATAAATGTTAACTAGCATAGGGTATCAAGAGTTTTATTTGTGTAATGTATATTCCTAGCCTTTAAAGATATACTAATTTTCTGTTTCTCTGCTTCTCAAGTTTACAGAGATTAATGTGTCTAAACCAAAATGTAAGAAGATGACTGAGCAGTTGAATGAAATGGAGAATCACATCGTGGAGTGGGAAACAGGGGCATGGCCACATCCAAGTTTTTGCCATGTCTCACCACTAATGTATTGTAAGACTAATTTTTCATCAGAGATCCTGGGATGGGCTTGACAATACTGATTATAGGGCTTTTTATCTCTGACATGTTAAGATTGAACCAGCTGTTTCCATAGATCTATCTACATCTGTGAGGATTCTGTGGCCAGGAGACCGAGATGAGGTTTATGAAAGGATGGTATGCCCAAGGAATTCAGGAATCAGAAAGTGGTGACATTTCAGATTCTAATAAACTGCAAAGCCAATCATCCCTATGGGGAGAATGGAAGAAGCTAGGGAGCCTCCACCCATTCTCTGTTTCTTTATCCTTTAACCTGCCTCGGTTCCTGCAATTTCACCTTTGGCATGCCATTCACTTGGGTTAAGCAGCATCATCTTTTGCTGCTTTTTCAAAGGAGGGAAAAGCTATTGGATTAGATCACTTTTCTGTTTTGAGAATTCAGGGATGGGGGAGCAATTACTGACAGGTGCATCATAAAACCCAGAATCAATCTCGACTCAGCAATCCCTAGCCAAAATGTGAGTCTTCTCTAACTCCTGACAGATTCAAGACTTTATAACACAAAGTCTTTCTCTTTGTTCTGTCCTAATTCCTCTGTATCTAATTTATTTAACTCAGCAAGGTTATGTAGTAAAAGAGTATAAACCACACAGTTATACAGCCATGGGTTCAAATCCCAGCTCTGCTGCATGCCAATACATTATAAGATTCATGAAGGTCAGGATGGCATCTGCAGCTGTATCCCCAGAGCCTAGCATATTGCCTGCCGTATAGTAAATGCTCGATACAAATCAATGTGTAGATTCTGTGTGGTTCTGGGAAGCTTACTTGTTCCCACTGAACTTCACTTCTTCTCTTCTTCGTTTCTTTCTTTTTTTTTTTTAAAACTTTTATGCAAAATCTTTATTTGGAATATGTGTGTTACTGAGCAGACCAGCCGCCATCCTGAAATAGCAAGGGTATTTACATTGTGCAGATAAATATAAGAGCTCCTTGAAGACATTCATCTGTGCTTGGCCGGTATTTTATCTGGCACTTTGCTCTGCTTCTTTCTTCCCTGTGCCTATTATTCTTCATGCACCCTCACCTCTTATCACCTTAAGACATCCTGTACCACCTGATCTGCAGGCACCCTGCCTTGGGTATTAATGGTGCCTAAAGAAAGAATAAACAGATGAAAGTTTCTGTGGTTAGCTAGCCATGGTGGTGCACATGTGTAGTCCCAGCTACTTAGGAGTTTGAGGTGGGGAGAGCACTTGAGCCCAGGAGCTCTAGGCTGTAGTGAGCCATGATTACACCACTGCACTCCAGCCTGGGCTCAAGAGCAAGACCCTGTTTCAAGGGGGAAAAAAGTTTCTTTGGCATTGCCAAGCCCTGTCTTCACCAAATTTTAGACTTTTTTTTTTTTTTATTTAGTATTTCATTTTATTCTTCTACATATAAAATCAAATGGTCACTGGATTAGTAAACTTGAAAACCTTCTGTGTGTATTGACCATAATCTTAACTACTGTATCCTTGAAATATGGTATAAATTTTTTATTAAAAGTAATTCACTCTGATTTTTATTAAATCTACTTGTCAACTGGGCGCGGTGGCCCAAGCCTGTAATCCCAGCCCTTTGGGAGGCCGAGGTGGGTGGATCATGAGGTCAAGCATTCCAGACAAGCCTGGCCAACGTAGTGAAACCCTGTCTCTACTAAAAATATGAAAAATTAGCCAGGCATGGTGGTGGGAGCCTGTAATACCAGCTACTCGGGAGGCTGAGGCAGGAGAATTGCTTGAACCTGGGAGGCAGAGGTTGCAGTGAGCGAAGATCGTGCCACTGCACTCCAGCCCAGACGATAGTGCGAGACTCCACCTCAAAAAAAAAAAAAAACTACTTGTCAGGAGCTCATTGCTTTTCTAGTGTCCACTGATCAGCCGGAGATAGTGATGAATGGCCTGTTTGCATTTCTTGAAAGAAGATTTCCATTCTGCTGCTCAACACAAGTTTTCTGCCTTCTTTAGAGACTGAGGTCCATCCTATGGTTTTCCTGATTCTGGAGAATGGCCTGCAGCCTCCCACTTAGGGCTTGACTGTGTTCATCTAGTCCATCCCAGGGCTGGAAGGGATGTCCCTCGTGGTCCACAAAGGTGACCCAGCAGTGCCTAAACTTCCAGAGGTCATGATGGAGATTTGGGTCCCAGCCCTCTGCAGCATGCACAGCCCCTCATATCCTGGGAGGTAATTATAGATGCAGGCAACGAAGATGTGCAGGCTCACACATCTGTTCTCCCAATGAAATGTAGTCACTTGCTGGGCACAGCTGAAGCAGGTACTCCAGGAGATAAACCAGGTGACCCTGTAGCACTGAGCCCGGTCCAGCTTCCAAAAGGAAATCAGGTACAGGAAGTACTGCTCTGCATGGAAATCTTAATAGCAACTGAGATTATTCAAAGCCTGGTTAGGTAGGATGCCCTTGTGCTGGTCCAGAGGGACCCAGGTGTCATTGTCATGGCACTCCACCTTGTAGCACAGGTAGGTCTGATGCTGCCCAGAGACTGAAGGGTCATTGGTAAAGTTGTAAGTGAATGTGCCAGGATCCATCAGGTGTCTGGGAATCTCCCCCAGCATACTGTGCAGTAATGCATAATTTGTATTCAGTTGCTTCCAAGGATCAAATAGCATCCTTTGGTTGTACACAAATTTGTCCCAACAGTGTTGAAATTCATCATAGTTCATGATCGTCATGCTGGCATGTGGACTGTTTTTTCTGACACCATCTGTGAAGCTCCTCTTGGTAATCTGGTTCCCAGAAGTAGTAGAGGTGGGCAACAAAGATGGTCAGGGTGACTTTGCCATTCTTGACCAGGAACTCTGCCACTTTCTCTGCATACTCTGGGCAGGGACTCCGAGAGACGTATCAGATGACCAGGTAGTCCTGATCACGATGCAGCCTTCAGTTGCAGAACCAATCTAGGAATCTCATCTCTGGGTGGTGTTAAGTTTGATAGACCTGGCCTCCAAAGATCCTTGTGTCCTTCTTGGTTTTCACTTTGTGGCACAGCCAGGTGGTGTTCCAACCTGAGAGGACGGATCTGTTTTCAAAGTTGTAGTAGAATGTGCCTGGGCACATCCACTCCATCGGGTTTCTGATCTGAGGCTTCACGCGCAGTCTTCTTGGCAGGGTTGTCCTGACCGTGATCTTTGTCTGAAGTTTGTACCCCGCCCCCACCTCAGAGATGTTTCTGCTTAGCTTCTCTGACAGTGAGGCCTCGAATTTCAGCTGACCCAGCATTTCTTCGTTTCTGAAGACAAGGTGGTTTTACCATTCAAGCTTCTGATGAGGGTGAAATAGGTTGACCACTGTGGAGTTCCCTCTGGCTGCCTGTCACCATCCCTAAAATCCCATCACAAGTCAATCCTTCCCAGTCAGGCTCTGGTGCCCAGGCAGTGGGCTGGGCATTGTAAACTGCCTGCCATCAACCAGGCCATCATCTGCCACCAGACAAGGCTGAGAGCCTCCATTCCACCTCCCTCTGTGTGCTCTGGCTCCACAACCAGTCCCAACATCTGGAGGCAAACTGGAGACTTGTTCAGTCATCCGCATATTGCTCTGAAGGTGGCAAACATCTGCAAAAGTGGAAACCAGGCAAAGATATCCTGGATCTGCCTCTTTCTGTGTTAGGCGTCTGGGTCCCACGGGGGCCCCAGGGATTTGGCCGTGCATTGGTGTCTTAGCGTCATCCAGTGCCCAGCACAGACCTTAACACCCAGTTGATTACTCTATGATTTCTAAGTGAAGGGATAAACACAGGAAGTTTGTGGTCACAGTGGTACCAGCCAAACCCTTAACAGAACCCTGGTCCGGAAAAGAACTACAAAACAATATGAGGAGGAGGGAGGCATCTGGTTCCTTATTTTCGGACTGTAATAATTCAGACAACAGGGAAAAGAAAAGGCCAAGGGAGGTGGAAGCACTTAATGGAAACCTCCTTAGTCCGTGATTACTCTTTTTTTCTATATATATATATATATATATATGGTTTTTTTTTTTTTCTTTTTTGAGACATGATCTCACTCTGCTGCCCAGGCTGGAGTACAGTAATGCAATCTTGGCTCACTATAACCTATGCCTCCCAAGTTCAAGTGATTCTTGTGTCTCAGCCTCCTGAGTAGCTGGGATTACAGGCATGTGCCACCATGCTCCGCTAAATTTTTTTGTATTTTTAATAGAGACAGGGTTTCTCCATGTTGCCCAGGTTGCTCTCGAACTCCTGGCCTCAGACGATCTGCCAGTCTCAGCCTCCCAAAGTACTGGGATTGCAGGCGTGAGCCACCGCGACCAGCCTGTGATTACTCTTAATAGCACAAGTAAAGAACTGTGGCTCCTCCACTTCTGAACTAAGTAACCTGTGACCTCAGTTTCCACGTTGGTGAAATGAGGAAAAATCCCACTCTCCCCAAGTTTCATTGAGACAGGAAAAAAATGTGAAAATACTTTGGAAATGGTGTGTTATAAAAGTGATTGTCGTGAAACTCAGTGATGATGATGATGGCAAAAATAATGTCAGCTTATGGTTATATCTTCATTCATTCAACCAGAAGTTATGAGCAGCTTTTCTGGGCTAAGCACTGCTGGGGATACAATAAGATAGCCAAAGTCATTGCCATCTTGCTGTATCCGAGTAGGGGCCAGACTTAAGGCCACTAAATACACACATGATGACATGATTTCAGATGGCAGTAACTAATATAAAGAAAACACTAATACAAAAAAAGGGATCTGATAGGCAGCAAGCGGGGATGGAGGCTACCTTAGCATGGCTTGTCTAAGGAGATGGCATCTGGACTGAGACCAGAAGGAGGCAGACAAATCAGTTATGCAAAAGGAAGAGGCAAGTGGGTCCAGGAGCAGCAGGAACAGCAAGTGCAAGGGCCTGAGGTGGGACCAATCTTGGTGTGTTGTTGCTGTTGATCTGTTTGTTTTGTTTTGCTTGTGAGAGGCGGAAAGGATCACCTAGCTGGAAAGCAGCATGAGATGAACTGAGAGAAGGAGGCGGTAGCCGATCCCATAGGGGTTTTGATGCCATAGTAAGGGCTCTGGATGACTGTATTCTGTGATAAAAGCTCACTCTGGCTGCTTCCTACAGTGTGGGTTGAGGGAGCAAAGACAGAAGTGGGGAGGCCAGAGAGGAGGCCAGTGCATGTTCAGATGAAAGAGCCTGGCACCTGCTAAACGCTAAAGTGCGGCAGTCTCATTGAATCCTCACAGCAACCCTGAGAGCTGCAAACCTTTCATGCCCTTTATCATACAGAGGAGAAAACTGAGGCTTCAGAGGCATTGAATAGCTTGCCCAAGGTCACAGAGCCTAACTCTAACCCTGCCTTTAGCTGACGTAGATAGTAGAGCTTGGATTCAAACCCTTGCAGTCTGATTCCTGAGCCTACCTGACCCCGTGTCATAATCATCAAAGGCCCTTTGAGTCAGGTGGTGAGGCCGGGGAGGCCCCCAGGAGGGCTTAGTCCTTCCTGAAACTCTGCCACTTTGGATGGACGCTGCAGGAGCCACTGCCCTCTAAAACGCTCTCTTGAATCAGGGACAAACCCTCAGACCTGGTTCTGTCCTGCCACTACCTGTACCAGTGGAGGTGGGAACTCATTTCTGCAGACATCATGAATTATTTTATTTTTAAAAAGACTTTTGCTGAGGCATAACTTACTACAGTAAAATGCATTTATCTTCAATGTACAGATAATTGGGTTTTTACAGATGAACCCCCACTCCCCACCTCTTACCCTGTGTAACCACTATCTAGGTCAAGATGGGGAGCATCCCTCACTCATATTCAGCACAATCTTTAAAAGTAACATTTATGCCCCCAAACAAAGCATGTCTGCCCTGCAGCAGTTTTTGCCAAGATCTCCCGCCTCCCCTTCAGCCAGGATTCTGCTGGAAACTCCTCAGGGGAGCCCAGATCCTGGGCAGAAATCTTTTACAGCAGATTAGCACCAAAGCCCTTGTCAATAAACTAAGAAGTGAAGCAGGGTGGCTTGGTGAATGCTCTGGTCTCTGGGGTGATGGTGTTTTAAGAGTGACTCAGATGAGCATTTTCACACACCTCTCATCTCCCGGCAGTCAGTGAGGCAGGTGGTCTCCATCGTATTTGCAAACAGGTCTCAGTTTCACCATCTGTGAAATGGAGGAATGGGAAGGGACAAACTTGAGGAAGTAGAGTCTTTTCCAAACTCAAAAACCCTAAGAGTCTCAGGGTTGTGAGAAAGTGACAAGCCCATTCAAATGCAATTTCCTCCTCTCAAGGTAAAAGCAATTCCTCAGACTCCCCCACTCCCACATCCTCAAAATTTGACATGGGAGAGAGAATATGTGCTTGTCCTCCTCCTCTCTCCAGGGAAGGGTCTCTACAGAGGACATTTTGCATTTGCACTTTTCTGGGGAAAACAGCAGGAGCTTTCGAGATAAACATACTGGGATTCCAATCCCAGCTCTGTCACTTACCAGCTGTGTGGCATCGGGCAAAGTCACTTCACCTCTCTGAACCTCAATCTCTTCACTTGTGTATGGTGATAGCAATAGCCCCTACCATGGAATCCTTGTTTCAAGGATTCAATGAGATAATGAAACTGGAGAGCTTGCCCAAAACTTAGACAAGGCTCAGTTAATATTTGCTATTATTACTGCTGTTGCTGTTTCTTCATCTTTGAGCACAAGAGAAGTGTTGTATAGACTTGTGCTTCTTCCTCCCTTACCAACTGTCATCTTGCCCCCACCTGTCTATTGTCTAGATATCTAGAGCAGTAGCTGCCTGACTTGTCTGGGGGTATCCGCATATCCCAGGGGGAGAGACTTCTGGAAGATTCCCCAGGACAGAACTCAGGTGACCTCCAAGATTCAACCTCAAGTCCAAGTGCTTGGCATCTCATCTGTATAAAGTCCCCACAGCACAACCTGCAATTGCAGCTTAATACGCCTCTGTTCCTTTTAGGTTAATATATGTATTATTTATAGGGCTTTATTATGTGCTCAGAGGGCTCCCCTGAGAAATGTAATTGTGCATTGGGAGGTACATTTGAATAATATTTACAATTAATTTCTGACAATAAAGCAATGTGCAGAGGCCTCTGTGCAGCAGAAATGGGCCCTGGGTTGGTTTCCCACTAACCACTCCCCTGAGAAAACTTGGGTAGCTTTTAAATATCTTTCCAATAGTCCGTTTCTCTCCACCATCACCTCTGGTTACTCAGTCCAGATTCCACCATGGCTCATCTGAGGCTTCAGCAGCCTCCAGGCTTCCCCCGCTGCCCCTCTCCAACCTGTCCTCACCAGAGCAGCTAGGGGCATTGTTCCAGCATGCAGATCTGAGGTCAAGGCTAAAGTGAGCTGCGATCATGCCATAGCACTCCAGCCTGGGCAACAGAGTGAGACTCTCTCTCTCTAATGTGTGTGTGTGTGCGCGCGTGTGTGTGTGTGCGTGTAACATTTACTGGGGTTGTTTTCCATTGGGGGAAGTGTATAACTTTGATCATTGGCTGTCTGTTCCATAAGTCAATGAATGAGCTCAGGAGGACAGGAACTGTGTATGTCTTGATCATCTGTCTATATTCAGTGCCTACCACAGAATTAGGCAAAAAGGAGGTGTTAAATGTATTTTAATGGAATGGATGAATGGGTGGATAGATGGTTATGTAAGTGAATGGGTGAGTGGATGGATGGCTAGGTGGATGTTGAGATGAATGGCTGGGTGAGTGGATGTCGGAGTCAGTGGGTAAGTGGGTGGATGAGTGGACGTTGGGGTGGATGGGTGAGCTGATCTTGGGATAATGGGTGGGTGGATGTGTGAGTGGATATTGGGGTGAATGAGTGGGTGAATGGGTGGGTGGATGTGTGGCAGATATTAAAGTGAATGGATGGTAGATGTGTGAGTGGATATTGGGATGAATGGGTGGGTGGATGGGTGGTGGATATTAAAGTGAATGGATGGTAGATGTGTGAGTGGATATTGGGATGAATGGGTGGGTGGATGGGTGGTGGATATTAAAGTGAATGGATGGTAGATGTGTGAGTGGATATTGGGATGAATGGGTGAGTGGATGGGTTGGTGGATCTTGGGGTGAATGGGTGGATGGGTAGATGAATGGGTGGATAGGTGAATGGAGTGAATGGGTGGGTGGACAGGTGGGTGGATGTTAGGGTGAATGGGTTGGTGAAAAGATGAATGGATGAATGTATCACAGGAGCATCTGTCCTTGGGTCACTTGATGCAGTGCCAAAGAGTCTAGACCTGGCCATGAGGAGGCCTGGTTTGTGTCCCTTATCTGCTATGGTTTGCTATATTATCTTGGGTGAGTAACTACCACTTTCACATCCTCAGTTGCTAGAAAAGTAAAATAAGTGAAAATAACTTTTTTCGAAATGCAAATTTCTTGGAGCTCAAAGGTTTGGGAATGGCAGGTGGGGGACTTCAGGGCTTCTCCTGCTGCCCACAACATAGCTCTGTGACTTTGCACTGGCCACGTCACCTCTCTGAGCCTCAGCTGCTGCTCTGTGAAGTAAGTGGGGAAGGCAATAGGGAAGTGAAGGCAGGACCCTCCAGAACTGAGTCACACACTCTTGCTTCAGTCTCTTTATTCGAGAGAAACTGTGTCCTCAAAGGGAGGAAGTAAGCAGACCCCATGCTGAATTATTTCACAGTAGAAATAGTAGATTCCTCTGTGGTCCTAGATACCAAACCCAGCAGCAATTTTCCAAACCCAGGATTTGGTAACCATGGGCCTGGGGCATCCCAGCCCCAGCAAGAGCATAACATGTTAAGGAGGAACAAGAGATCGTGGCAGGGCAGGAGTTGAGGAATCACCAACCACTTCCATCCAAACCAAACACCACCTCGTTTTGCAGAGTCCTCAAGGGAAGCTCTCAAAACCTCAGTTCCCTCATCTGTGAAATGGGAGATATCTGGGCAAGATGAGTTTGAAGGTCCCTTACGGGTCTCACGATTGGATTCTATCTTCTCCCACCCATCCAGGCTCCCAATCCCACCAGAGCTGACTCGGGGTTCCAATTTGAGCCAATCCCTTCCCTTTGTCAGTGCCCACTTTCCTCACCCCTTCTGAACCTCGCTGCCAGAATATCTGTGCCTCTTTTCTGGAGGGGGACCCCAAGAACCTGCAGGGCTCTGTGTGACCTGGGAATTATCTAAGGCTGGCAAAGGCATCCTGGTGCCTCAGGCCCTTCGTGTTCTTGCTCTTCCCTGCTCCCTGTCCTTGCTGGCTCAAGGGTCAGCTGGAGATGGTTCTGAAATCCAATTCCTCCCTCTCTTTTGACTTCCATTCCTCTCCTCTTCTCTCTTTCTTTCTTCCTCCTCCTCCTTTTCCTTCTTCTTCCCCCCAACCTCTCCTTTCAAGGGCTGAAGAAGTTGGGCATGCAGGCAGCTGACCTGATTCAAAGCCCAGCTCCATACCTCACTAACTGTGCAACTCTGAACTACTGAAATCTGCTCTTGAAACAGAAACTCACTTTCTGCACCCCCGCCCCCACCTTGCTATGATGTCCCCATCTGCCAGGGCCAATTTGAGGTTTCGATGTTTGTGCCTGAACTATCAGAAGTACTTCATGAATGCCAGATCCCTTTCCTTCATCATCATGCTCCGGTACATTTCTGTCCCCTCTTCTGTCCCTCCCCTAACCTCAAACACTGTCTTCTTTTCTTTTCCCTCTACCTCTTGTCCTCAAAATCCCTCAGCCCACCCACCCCACTCAGGAGGCAGGGCTAAGTAAGGCCCCATGGCTGAGTCCTGGGCCCAGAGAGAAGGCACTAAGTGTGTTGGTTGCCTGTGCAGCAATGCAAGTGAGCACACTTTGCACACTGCAGGGATGATATATGCATGACCCATGGAGATGCTCACGTGAAGCTGTGGGGACAAGACTGTATGGGACGTTAAGGCTGCATTTAAGTACTTGACAGGAACCTAAGTCAGAACAGGAAGACCAGCAGAGCAGCCAGAAAGAGGGAGGCCAGACTCTAAGGAGGAAAACAGCTGGTATGAATTGTGCTTCTGTTTATCAGCTTTTCCAATGACAACATGAATTCCTGGCTCCCCCAGCCTGGCCTGAACTGCCAGAAGCCCAGGAAAAGCAGCATCCTAGGAGCCAGGAGGCCCAAGTCACTGATGACTGCTGCTGTGACCTGGGACAGAGCCCGTCCCATCTCGTGCCTCAGTAAATGTGGAAAGGGGGGAAATGGGGGCCACTGAGCAATATTTAAAGCTCCCTTTTTGCTCTCAAACCATCTATGTTCAAACTCTTGAAAGCATTCAGAGACTCCAGCTTGGGGTCAATTCAGAGCTTCCTTGTCATAGGCATTAAGGCACAATAAGAGAAGGAACAGTTTGTCTCTTAATGAAGTGTGATTCCAAACAGCCTGCGGCCTCGGGAACTCGCCCAGCGCGGGGTAGACATTGCATCTGTTCTTTGCATCTTGTTGGAGAATCAACTTAACAATGAAGGGACTTGGAAGAGAACAGAATGTGGACACTTAGGAGCCAAAGGGCCTCGGGCCCACAAGAGACTGCCTCCTGCCAGCCTTCCCTCCCCATTGCCTTGCTCTCCGGAGACACAGGAGGTGGGAGCCATGGTAGGAGGCTGTTAATTGCCATTGAAGGAGCTGGAAGCCAAGTGCATTTTCTCTGCCATGTTGCATCATTTTTGAAAACTATTTGCAAAGTTTCTTAAAGGCCATTAAGATGTTCATATTCATCTGCAGAAGAATCAATATTTATGGTAAAAATCTCCAAACTTTTTAGGTCCTTCCCAACTCTGCAGCTTCATTTGAGTCAGGCAAACTGAAGTTCAAATCCCAGCTCTGGCAGAGACTAGCTGGGTACCTTTGGGCAAGTTACTTAACCTCTCTTAGCCTCAGATTCCTCCTATGTAAAAGGGAAGTTATAACCGTACCTAACTTAGGGTTGCTGTAATGATTAAATGAGAAAACATACATAAAGTGCATAATATGAAAAGTGCTAAATAAATGTAGGTTATCAATATACTAGAATAATCTCCACAGATAAATTCCAACTCGAAGAACAGTTTCTGGAGCCAGACAGAGCCAGGTTCAGATCTTAACTCTGCCACTGATTAGCTGTGTGATGTTGGGCAAGTTACTTTCCCCCTCTGGGCCTCAGCTATGTCATTTGTAAATGGGGCAATGACACTCTGTTTCACAGGGACGTGTCAGTATTAGATGAGAAAAGCCATGCCAGGCACCCGTATCCAGGAGGTATTTGGTGTCTGCAGCTCGGAAACACAGTTCAAGGAGTCCAGCTCCAGACTCTGTTTCAAGTGACTAAGTCCTCGGAAATACTCTTCTTCCCAGGGGACTCTCCGGAGTTGCTTCCCAAACTGCATTTTGGACCCGTCTCCAAAGGCATTGAGGAAATTAACCAGAATAAGAAGCCCCACCACCAGTGTTTTATTCTAAGCACCTCCAGCCAGAGCTGAGTGGATTAGGAAAGGCAGAAAAAATCCATGTGATGGGGTGAGAGCAGCTGGTGAAGATGCCTGCCACAACCCCACCCCCAGGTAAGGGGGGCAAGGCGAGATCAGGGGCTGGCACCACCCTGACCCCCCAAATAGCTCCAGCCTAAAGCACCATCAGCCTGCGATGTTCTAGGGTGAGCTGCTCCATGCCTGCATCCTTTGAAGGTTCTTTTCTCCTTTCTCACTCCTTTGCCAAATCTCAAGTCCTCATTGCATCCCTCACTTGTCTTGCCCTTGCAGAGAGCCCACATGACCTCTCAGAACGGGTTATCTGTCTTCCTAGCTGATCCGAAAGCTAAATTCATGGCCTATGGAGTTCATGGGCTGATATGTCACCTTCCTCTCCCAGGTCACCTATGCATTTCCACACACTTTAACACAGGGCAGTGACTTGAAGGTAGGGTTTTCTGGCCAGCTACTGATAATAGGTATACAAGGGCCAGGTGTGATCTGCATCACACCGGGTTTGCTCTGACCTCCCCACTGCTCACACCAGGAATGGACCTTGGAGAGTGTCATTTCTGGGGTGTGCACAGTAGGCAGCTTAATCCCACTGCCCTATGCCAATCCCAGTTCATGGCAGTGCTTTTGAGAGTTCTTCCTTTTTTGCTTTGAGTCAGTCAAGGCTGGTCTCCCAAGAAGCATAAATTGCTAGTCCAAGGCTGTGTGGAACACAGCATGTTCTGTCCACTAAGAGAAAGGGGTTCCAGGCCCTCGAGTCCCAGCATAAAACACTGTTCATCCCCATGCAAAATGCAGTGGGAATTGGCGGATGCTAAAGAGGTTCTTGCCTTGATCTTCAGAAGACATATCCTTGGGTGTCCCTGGGTTGAGAGGGCCCATTGAGGGGTTCCCCGGTGAGGCTCAAAGCATGCTGGTCTCCCTCTCATTCATCGAAGTCCTCTCATTCATTGATGACATCTTGGTAAAGCTTCTATGGCTGGGGTAGGAAGAGTGGCCTGTGTCTTCACTTAGAGCATTGACCAGGCGGGAGAAGAGGGCCACCTTGAACTTCTTGAAGTCCTGACCCATGAAAACATACAGAATGGGGTTCATGCAGCTATTGGCAATGGCGAGGGCAGTGGCCAGCGGCAAACCCAGGCTGAAGACGGAGCCAGGCATGGCAGTGTGGTGGAGCTCTAGGAGGTTGAGTGTGTGGTAGGGGCACCAGCAGAAGAAGAAGGTAATGATGATGGTCACGATAATCTTGAAGGGCTTCTTGGTCTTGGCCAGGCGGTTGCGCTGCAGTTTGCAGACGATGGTGAGGTAGCAAGCTGTGATGATAAGGACTGGGACCAGGAAGCCACAGAGGAAGCGGGTGACAGTCACCACCATGTGCCGGCTATACGCCACAGGGTCCATTTGGGAGTGAGCGGGCCACGAGGAAGACCCAGGTGTGGACAGGCTGAAGTTGTTGAAGCAGGATATTTTCCCATGCAGGTTGGCTGTGTCCCGGAAGACGAGAGATGGGGAACTCAAGAAGAAAGCCAGGACCCAGATGACCATGCAAGCCATGTAAGCCAGGCGAACGCTGCGGTGATTCTGGGACCAGACAGGGAGGAGCACAGAGATGCAGCGGTCGAAGCTGATGACAGTCAGCAGGAAGACACTGGTGAACATGTTGTGGATAAGAAGGAAGTTGCTGATCTTGCACATGGCGGTCCCAAACACCCAGTGGTAGTCCATGGCAGCATAGGTGATATGGATTGGGAGGAAGACATTGAACAGGAAATCTGCCACTGCCAGGTTGAGGAACCAGACTGTGTTCACTGTCTTCTTCATCTTGAAGGTGGCAATGATGATCACCAGACCATTGCCCAGAATCCCGAGGAAGCAGACAATGCTGTAGACCACCACCAGGAAGATCCTGGTCACCCTGGCTTCCAAGGGGGATAACTCCTCCAAAACCACAATGGAGTCTAAATAATCAGGGTATTCATCACCATAACTGATGGAAGTGTTGTAATCTTCATCCTCCATTCTCTGCAAGAGAAGACAGGGACCATGAGAGGAACCCTAGAGCTGGCTTTAAGAGGTTGACCAACACCAGCAAGAACAACAATGTTCTCCCTGACTCTGAGCAAGTCCAGTTTTGTGATTTAACCATTTCCTTCTTTGCTATTTTATTTGTTGAACAAATGCCTCTCCGGTACCTCCTACATGCCAGGCACTATTCTAAGGGCATTGCATCCTATACTCTCTTAATCTTCACAACAACTCAGTGAGGTAAGTAGGTTATGAGCCTCATCTTACAAGTGAGGAAACTGAGGCACAGAGAGCTTATGTCACTTGCCTGAAGTCCTACAGCTAGGAAAAGGCAGACCTGTGACTCGAATCCAAGCTTCAGAGTCTATCCTTTTGACAACCATGTTTTCTGCCTGCCTGGGGCCCTCTCTTCCTCTAGAGCTTAGTGGGGGAGACAATTTTTCACCAAAAAGTCCCTCAAATAATGGAAACATTGCAATAATGCTAAGTGCAATGAAGAAGAGGTACGTGGTGCTGTGAACTTGATTCCAACATGCTTCTAAAACCGAGTGGACAGCCTCGTTGTGATCCCTCTGTGCACCCAACCTGTCAGTGATCACTGGTCCCCTTTGGAGTTCAGACCACAAGGTTTCCTCACCATTCACTGTTGTGTTGTCTGCAGCTCTCCAATGTGAGTCATCAGCCAATCAGTCCCAGTACACAGCTAGAAACACCTGCAGGGAAGAAAACACAAAAAAAGCAGCAATTGGATCCGGGTCTAAGAACCAGAGGGTTGAGTGGACCCAGCCAGAAATAAGATCTGTTTATTCTTATTCCCATTTTACAGAGAAGGAAGCAGAAGTTCAGAAAGGCTGTTACTCAGCCAAGGTTATGCAGCGAGAAAGGGATGGAGCCCCTTGAACCTAGGTCAACTGACTACCCAGGTCAAGTGCTGGACCCTTCATTCTAACCACTCCCCTCCCCCAGCACATCCCTAGCTGACAGCTGGAGTCAGGCATGAGTAAAGGAAGACACAGAGGAAGAGCATGGATGGCTCAATCCACTACCAGGTTGGGACCCAAATCCACTACCAGGGCAGGACCCAAAAAATACTGTTTCAGGCAGTGTGAGCACAGAGAAAAGAGAAGATCCGCACAGAGTACCTCCTATGTGCCAAGAACTTTTATTCCTTCTTGTTATTTAGTCTTCCTGGGGACTTTTCCAGGCAGGTGTTATGACTTTTGTGTTAAGAATTAGGGAGACTGAGGCTCAGAGAAAGAAGCATCATTCTTGCTGGACTTTCTCTGGGCCCGATGGGAACCATGAATGAGATGCAGGCTCTGAGGCCACAGCAGTCTGGTGTGAAGACAGACACAAATATATCCACCAAGCCTCCGCTGCACAGACAACTTAAGTGGCACTTCAAGCAAGCCCCATAACAATCTTGCTGAGTATTTTTCCAATCTACAGAAGAACAAACATATTCTGAGGAGTTTGCAAGTTTGCAAGATCTTAGAGGCAGGGATTGCATGCAGGGTTCATACCTAACCCCAGACCCTTACGAGCTGTGTGGCTTTGCGCAAGTGATTTCTCTTCCCTGAATCTCAGTTTTCTTGTCAGTAAATGGGAATTCTCACTTCACAGAGTGGATATAAGAACTAGAAGCATCAGGAATGTGGAGCGTTTAGCTTGGTATTGGCACATAGTAAGCCCTCAATAAATACTAGTGACTGCATTATTGCCTAGAGGTGCACAACTGATGAGAAGGATTTAAAATCAGGGCTCTGATACCCCAGAGCCCATGCACTTTTTTCTGCCGCTCAAGATCTCCCCATCTTGTCAAATGGGCTCCAAACCAGATATTTCAGCTTGGCGAGACTGCCAATCGATGCTTCATTATAAATAACTCCACCCTTCCTGCACACAAATTCATTACTGATCCTTCCGGGCTTAAGGTTATATTTTATTACATAAAAGTCATCTTTTACTTTTATTAAATAAAAGCCACTTGGAAAATTCCATTGAGGGCTTTGCACTCAAAGGGCTCACAATCAAAGCTTGGGTGTCATCCCACTCTATGCTGGGACAATATTTCAGTAGTGCCCACCACGGGGTCCCCAAGGGTTTCCTGTGGCACTGGAGTGCAGAGAGAAGATGGGGACACTGGAGCTGGCCTCCCATGACTGGAGGAAACCTGACAGGTGTGTATGACCGTAGTGGGGAACGCATATTGAGCTCTTGTGTATGCCAGGGACCATGCTGAGCCCTCAGTCCAGATGGTCTCACTTTAACCCCATGAGGGGCTACAGCAGGGCTCAGAGAGATCAGGACCCATGCCCAAGCATGCAGGCAGGGGCTAGAAGAGCTGGGATATGAACCACATCTGCAAAGTCTGGGCTCTTAACCGTCACTCCACACTGCCCCTGAGACCATGATCTGCTCAGATTGATGACCATCACCAACCTTCCTTTTGGAAGAAATGACGAAGTTGACATTCCCTGTGCCAGACTGTGCAGGCACCAGGGATGAGGACATGGCCTTACTAGGGTCCCTTCCCAAAAGGAGCTCACAGGTACAAGCAAAGAGACAGTGTTGAGGCTGGGGCAAGACTAGAATGCCCCCCCAGAAGCCCAGAGGAGGGGCTGTTACCCAGCCTGGGAGTCTGAAGCTTCCTGGGGCCAATGGCATCTGAGCTGAGTTTTAAGGACAAGTATGAGTTAAGAAGGTGGAAGGCACAGAAAGGAGGAAGGGCATGCCAGGCATCTCCCCGTCTCTGACCTTCCCCTCCCTCATTGACAGTGGGCTGGGTGTGTGAGTCTCGAGAGGAGGTCGAGGAGGGTCTGAGACTCAGGACTGAGTGCTTTGCACAGCATCTGCAGAGATATAGCCTGAAGCAGATGACATCATGTCGGGCTCTCTGGCTGGGCTGGGAGCAGCTTGGGGTCAGAGGCCATGTTTTTTCATCTTAGACCTGGGGCCAGGCTGGGCTGGCACAGAATGGCGCTGACATCCTCCGGGCATGTCTGTCCTTCCACCCCTGACTCCTCATCCTTCCAGGAATTGAGTGGATTCGTGTCCCCTGTTGGTGCACTCCCCTCCACCCGAAGACCCCCCTCTGTCTCTGGAAGTGTAAGGAAGGCACAAGTCACGGGTTTGCTTTGAGCCTCTGCTCTGTCCTAACACACATCCCTCCTGTCCTGAGCACATTTCTGCTCCCAAACCAAGCGGAATAGCAGACTCTGGGGCCCAGTCAGACTGCCTGCATCCACATCCTGGATCTGTAGGAACTCCCCTGTGACCTTGGACAAGTCAGTTACCTTCTTTGCAGCTCAGTTGTCTTATCTATAAAATGGGCTTGATAATAATAGCTCCTATCTCATAAGAAGATGGTTGTGAGGATTAAGTGCTTGGAACAGGTCCCCTTATGGGGTAAGCACTATATCGTTGTTATCGTCATTGTTATTATTTCTCAGGCTTCCACTTTTAACTCCCTTCTAAAATGGTCTTTGCCTGGGATGCTGGGACGAGGCTAGGAAGCCAGAGGACCAGTGAGTTCCTGCCCACTTGTCTCTCCAGTTGTGGGATCAAGGGCAGGTCAGAAAGGGACATAGAGGCCGGGCACGGTGGCTCATGCCTGTAATCCCAGCACTTTGGGTGGCTCAGGCGGGAGGATCACTTGAGGCCAGGAGTTTGAGACCAGCCTGGGCAACATGGTGAAACCTCGTCTCTACTAAAAACACAAAAATTAGCCGGGCATGGTGACATGTTCCTGTAATCCCAGCTATTCAGGAGGCTGAGGCAAGTGAATTGCTTGAACACAGGAGTGGAGGTTGTGGTGAGCCAAGATCACACCATTGCACTCCAGCCTGGGCGACAGAGTGAGACTGAGACTGTCTCAAAAAAAAATAATAATAAAAAAATAAAAAGAGGGACACAGGTAAAGATTTTGCTTCTCTAAACTCTAATGTCTCAAGGGGGGGTAAGAACACCTCCCTCATGCTGTTGGGAGAATCGTGTGAAGACAATGAAGCCTTTGCCAATTGTGAATTGTAAAGAGCTGTCAAATTCTAGTTACCCAAATTCCTTAAATTCTTCACAACCAGGAAGCTTATGAAAAAAGTATGTGTCACTATATATACCGCTGACCCTTGAACAAAACAGGTTTGAACTGCATGGATCCACTTATATGTGAATTTTCTTCTGCCTCTGCCACCCCTGAGACAGCAAAACCAATCTCTCCTCTTCCTGTTCCTCAGCCTACTCAATGTGAAAACAATGAGGATGAAGACCTTTGTGGTGACCCACTTCCACTCAATAAATAATAAATATATTCTCTCTTCCTCATGATTTTCTTAATCACATTTTCTTTTTCTCTAGCTTACTTGATGGTATGAGTATGGTATGTAGTACATATGACATAAAAATATGTGTCAATTGGTTGTGTATGTTAGTAACAATACTTCTGGTTAACAGGAGGTTATCAGTAGTTAAGTTTTGGGAGAGTCAAAAATTATATGTGGATTATTGACTGTAAAGTGAGTTGGCTCCCCTAGCCCCTGACTTGTTCAAGGGTCCAGTGTACATAATATGTACATACATACAGTTAACATATGCTTGCTCTCTCACTGTATGTGCTTTGCAAGACTCCATAATAGCCCTGTAAAAATAACTCCTATTTGCAGATAAGAAAACTGAGGTTCAGAGAGGTGAATACACTTGCCTGGGGCCACACAGCAGGGAGCTCCGACTCCAGAATCTGACTTCCAAGGATCCCAAGTGAAAAGGCTCTTAGGCTCCTCCTGTTTCCCTGAGGGATTATCAGCTCTCACCCCAACCACTCTGACCTCTGTAACCCTCAACCTTCAATCCTGATAGCCCAAACCTTTGTCACACTCCTGATCCTGCCACAGAGCTGCCTTCTCTGAGCCACCTTCACAGATTTCCCTTCATCTCCTCCTCAAGGCCTCTGCAGTCAGTTACCACATGAAATCACACCTGCAGTGCTGTGTAATTCCTAGTCAATGATGTTGCTCACTGACTCCCTTGGGGTACCCTTTATGAAGCTCTCTGCCCAGTGAGAAATATGAGAAATACTCCGGAGGATTCAGGGTAAGGAACAGTGTTGCTTCTCTTGAGGAACTGGGTTGCTTTCTCGCTCTTGATCATCCATGGTCTACAGCTGATCACATTTCCCTTTTCAATGTGACCACAAGGAAGCTCAGATCATGTTTGTTGGCCAAAGGCACAGAAACCTCTAGGCTGCAGGTTTCTGCACTGGTTTTGGTTGGTCCTTATGTCTACATCCCATTATACTTTATATTGGTTTTACTTCCTTGTAATAAGTAATAATTGACTGGGTGTACATAAGAGCCCAAACACTGTATCAAGCACTTGCACTGCATCAGCTCATGCATCTCCAACAACCTCCAGGAGTGGTACTGCTATCACTCCCATTGTAAAGGGAGGAAGTGATGCTAGTGTCACAGACTTCAGCCAGTGACAGACCCACATCTGGGTTCACTCTGACTATGAGCCTTGCTCTTCACCACACTGCTTACTGGAAAGGAGAACACATTTACCGATGTCTGTTCACACCTTTCCTGATGCACCAGGCCCTCCAGCTCCACCCTACAGGGACACCCTCCTTCTTGCTCCACTTTTCCTAGCCCCTCAGGGAATTCACCCTCCCAGTTTTCAGGATAATCTAGCTGAGGTCTGGGGTGCACACACACACACACACACACACACACACACGGGGGTTACTCCCCAGAGACCACATCATTCATCACAGCCCAGGCAGGCAGGCTGGCCTGACAGCAGTTAGTCTGCCTCCCTTTCCACCCTCAGCTGCCCAGAGAACCCAGGGGAAGCCCATTCTCCAGGCCCAGCACCAAGATTCTGTCTGAGACCCTGAACTCATACTGGATTTGGCCCCAGGGCAAAAGCCACCCCGCCCTTAGCCTCCTGAGTTAGGACTCCCTAAGCCAGTCGTACTGGTCCATTCCCTGGGACAGTCCCAGGAGGGATCCAGAAGGGAATGCCAGGGAGAAGGTGGCAGCACAAGGCCCACGTGTGGGCGGCAGGAGACTTGCTGTGTCACCTGAGCAAGTTGCTTCTCCTCTCAGGGCCTCAGATGTGCAATCTGCAAAATGGGGATGATAACAATACCCACCCCACCTGCTGTGCGGGACTAGAATGAGCTAAGGTGACAGGAATTTGTTTTTGGAGTCAGGACTGGGCAGCAGACGATCTCGAGAACACTTTCAGATCTGGGATGCCCTGCATATGCCTGCACCAGGTGCTCCTCCCAGCTCATCAGTCTTGCCAAGAATGTCAGAGAAAGACCCGGGAAGGTCAAGGCCCCAGAGGTCTGAGAGCTGTGCTTTGTGGGAGAGGCATGAACTGGAACAACTGAAACTTTTCTTGACCAACACATTTACTAGGTGGCAGTCTCTAAAAATCAAAATCACTTTTTTTTTTCAGTGTAGGAGTTTCCACTCGCTTTTAAATTCCTTCTCTAAGCTCAGCCTCATCCCTAGCAACCAGGTTCAGGAATCCTCTCTAGGAAGCATCCCCTCTCCCTCCTGTAGTAAGTGGAAGGATGCACTCTGCACTCCCCACCCCTGCAAAATGGTGCATCCACTAGAAGTTGTCAGTGCGACTTTGTTTGGGAAAAGGGTCTTTGCAGCTGAGATTAAGGTAAGGATCTCATGAAGAGGTCATTTGGGGTTACAGTGGGCCCCAAATGACAGTCACCGTATAAGAGGAAAAGCAGGGGGAAGATTTCACATGGACAGAGAACAGAAGGCCATGTGGAGACGGAGGCAGAGATGGGAGGGATGCTGCCCCAAGCCAAAGAACATCTGGAGCCACTAGAAGCTGGAAGAGGCGAGGAAGGATCCTCCCCTGGAGCCTTCAGAGGGAGCATGGCCCTTGATTTCAGAGTTCTGGCCTCCAGAACCATGAGAGAATAAATTCCTGTTGTTTTAAGCCACTCAGTTTGTGACTGTTTGGTATGACCATGCTGGAAAACAAATACACGCCCCATTCTGGCTCCTACAGGGTCCCGCTCACCCAGGTGGGGCACATGGCATTTATGTGATTATTGCTGGCTTATGCATCTGATTAGATAACAAGTTATCTGAGGACAAGACCTGGGTCTTATTCAGCTCCATTTCCTCAGACTGGAGCAGAATCCAGGCACCAGACAGTTCCTCTGGATACTGGGCTTTGTTCGGTTTCGTTTTGTTTCTCTGACACTACGGACCAGGGTGCCATGTGGCTTGAGCTTACTCACAGCATGGCAGCTTCAGGGGAGTGGGCTTGTTGCCTGGCAGCCCTGAGCTCCAGGAGCAAGTGTGCCAGGGAACATGGCCTTTTATAACCTATCCTTGGGTGTCAGTGCTTGGAAATCACATAGGGGTCACTTCGTTCATACTCCTTTTATAACTATTTTGAAATAATTACAGACTCACAAGCAATTGCAAAAGTAGTACAGAGAAGTTCCATGTACCTATCACCTAATTTCCCCGATAGTAATATCTTATGTAACTCTAGTGCATTACCCAGAATATTGTTTGATGAATGAATGAACGAATGAATGAATGCTTTTTTTTTCTATCTCACTAGGTCTGTCTGGATATTACAAATAATAACAGTGACATTGTTGATGCCATAGAACATAAAACAACACAACAAAGGGATTAAGGGCCCAGAATACGGCTTCCCATCCATCAGGGCTGGACTCTTGCTCCATGACCTGTGAGCTGTGCGACCCTAGGCACATTACTTAGCCCTCTCTAAAGCCTCCATTTCAATATTGGTGCAATGGGGATAATCCAAGGACCCACCTCCTATGGCTATTGTGAGAATTGAAGAAGTGGTATTGGTGAAGCATTTGCAGCACTGCCTAGCATAAGGAAGTTCAACATTAATCATTAATAAAGTACTTCCTTTGTGCTGGACAATGAGCCAAGGAGTTTATCCCATCTCACCCAAGCCTCATGACCACCCTACAGGGTTAGGACACAATTGTATGCATTTTCAGACAGGGAGGGACACAGAGGCTCAGGGGGGTGAAATAAGCCCCGTGAAGCACGTTGCACCGTAGAGCAGAAAGTCAGTGTTGTTATTTTTGTTATCAGCGGTGGCTCTGACCACAATCAGCGTCCACCCAAGTCTTTTTTTTTTTTTTTTTTTTTTTTTTTTTTTTTTTTTTTTTGAGACGAAGTCTCGCTTTGTCACCCAGGCTGGAATGCAATGGCGCAACCTCGGCTCACTGCAACCTCTGGGGTTCAAGTGATTCTCCTGCCTCAGCCTCCCAAGTAGCTGGGACTACAGGTGCAAACCACCACACCCAGCTAAATTTTTGTATTTTTACTAGAGATGGAGTTTCACCATGTTAGCCAGGATGGTCTCGATCTCCTGAACTCGTAGATCCGCCCACTTTGGCCTCCCAAAGTGCTGGGATAAGCCACCGCGCCCATCCATGTCCACCCGAGTTTTCTATCAGCACCTGGTTCTGACTCTCACTCTGTCCAGTTCCCCAGGCCTCTCCCTCTGCTGCAGACCATGTCTTACCTGACAATGCCACCCAGGCCACCCACACAAAAAAAGCCCTACTATGTAACATGTGCTCATCCTCCACCAGCCCCCAGCTCAGTGCCTGGCACATAGTAGGCACATAATAAGCACATGCTTTACTATTGCTGGCATCATAATTTATTAAACACCTACTATGTGGCAGGAGCCAAGCCCATTAGAAATGTTGTCACAGAATGTTCCCAAACAACCTTGCAAAGGGGACAGTATTCTTCCCCATTTTACAGATGAGGAGACTGAGGTTTTGGAAACATATACAGCTTAATGCCCATGTTGTTGCTGTTGTTGTTGTTGTTAGTGTTACTATTTGTGGCTCCACTCGATTGCTCATCTTGTGTTTGCGAATCCGAACTCCACCTCTCTGCCCTGAAGCTTAGCCCACGCAGGGGCCCAGATCCCACCCTTATAATGGGCTACACACACATACACAGGCATGCGTGCTCACACAGACACACACACTTCAAATGCACACACACACACACACTTCCTGCCTCCAATGTAGGAAGATATTTACAATCTCCAAACCCAAAAAGGATTGCTATCTAGCATACTCAAGGGGCCCCTTCATGCAAATCCAAAAAACAGCGACCCTAACAGGACAATGGGCAAACGATAGGAACAGGCAATTGACAGGAGGGAAATCCCCAAACCCAGGCATATGACAAATTGAAGATCAAAGAAATGCACATGAAAACCACAACCAGATGACATTCTACACCTTCTAGACTGTGGCAAGAACTAGAAAGCTGCACGCTTCCCAGGTTGGCCAGGTGGGAGCACAGGCACCTCATGCCATGCTGCAGGTACCTGCCAACCCCCTGTGATGTCCTGAGTGAATACCCAGGCAATGCCCCACCTCCCTGCAAGGAAGTACCCAGGGAGGTGTCCATGTGCATTGTTTTCAGATATGTCTTCTTTCCCTAGAAGCAAATTCTCAACTGACGATTCTGGCAAAAGTGATTTATTAAGGAAGCATTTCAGGAAAAACTGGTGAGGGAGTGAGGAAGTAGGAGGAGGCCAGGCAGGGGTGCAGCATCCCACAGAGTCCTACAGAGGGTGGCCTTGGCTCACGCCCATCGAGGACCCTGGGAACAGTGCAGGTCACATTCCAAGAGTATTTGCATGCCTCCACCCTGTCCTGGAGTGCGCACTCCCAGCCGCTCCCAGCCTCTGAGGTCAGTTCGCCAACAAAGAGCCACAGGTGCTGGCTTTTGAGACCCTAATAGTGCTGCCCTACATTGAGAATGTGTCTGCAAAGCAGCAACACATGTTTTGCAAGAATCCAGCCAAATAGCAAGATGCACATTGAACACATTAGAATGGCTCCATGGGAGAGAGGGTGGGAGGGGTCACGGGACTAGGAAATAGGGCTACTGGGAAATGAGCGCTGTGAAGAAAGAAAATACAAGTGCAGAGGCTTCTGGGGGCCCCTGATGGAGAAGCGGAGGGATGGAGGGGTATAATTATGTCAACCCTCCCTCCTCTCCTGAGGTCCAGAAAACCCCAAAACAATCAAACAAACACTCCAATCCCTGCCTAGGGCTCATGCTTGGGTGGTGCCCAACTCAGAGTCTTGGTTACTGAATCCCTGACCAAGCCACAGTGGCCAGGCAGGGGGCCAAACACTCAACCCTCAGAACCCCACCCATGTTCCCCGTTAGGCGGGAATGAACTTGGACCAGCCAACGGAAGTAACGTCAGCCCAGCCAGGAGCGGCTGTGCAGAGTCCTGAGCCCCAGTCCTTCCTTGCCAAGCCCAGCCCCTGCAGAGGGTGGGATGGTCACCAGGCAGATGATCGTGTCCTGCCCACACCCCTGCTGCTGGACCCTTGCTGGGAAAGGGACAGGGCCTCAAGGTCGCATCTGGCTCCTCCTGCCATGCAGAACAAAAGCCTCGAATGGACATTATTGGCTTAAGTTTTATTAAACAAATACATATACAGTCCTCTGTATGGTTCAACCACTATTCTAAACACAGCTACTAATGAGAAAACAGGCATAGAGAAGGTAACTAACGTGCCCAAGGTCACATAGAGGGCTCAGGTAAGTAAGGTAGGTCCAATTAACCATGCTGAAAGAATGCTCAGAGACAGGCTTCAAACCCAAAGCCTGCTGAATTGACAAGCTCACTCTGTCCACTGCCTCGCCTCCTTGGAACATTCCAGAAAACTCTAGCTTTTGCCCCAGTGGAATCTCCCAAGGGCCCCCAAAACATCAATCTGGCAAGATTCGGGGTGTGCATTTTACAGACGGAGCAAGGCAAGGCTCCGGGTCCTCTGCGATTTTCTCCCCCAGGTCCCTCTGCCTCTGGTAAATAGCCTGAATGCGAAATGCCTCCAATCTCGGTTACAGGAGAAGCCCTTTGGAGGCGGGAGTCATTCATTTATTCATCCATCCTCCAAGGATATGTGGAGCCTTCTGCGCCCCAGTGCTGGCATGGCTGCTGGGATGCAGCACACCATGGGTGAGAGCACACCTTTTCTCTCTGCAGCCTCCCCCTAACCCTGCAAGGTCTTGGCATCAGTCCCACTTTACCAACGGGGATGTCTGAAGCCGAGGCAGGGGAGCGAGTAGCTTGCCTCACACCTGCCTGGTTGGTTGATCGATAACAGTGTCAAGCAGGGATTGCAGGGCTGGAGGAGAGCAAGGCTGGGTGTTTACCCTCCAGCTCCTTCCCTGTAGGGTCTCCATGGGTCGACTTGGCCACAGCTATACTCTCCAGGCGCCAAGAACCACTGCTCCCTCTTGCCCCTCCGCCTAGGGGCAGTGAGTTCTCCTTGCCATTACCAGGACTGGGATTCAAAAACCGAGTTCATATGGATCCAGGGCCCCACCTCCTCTGGCTGTTCCCTTGCCGGTGTGTGTCCTAGGGGCTCAGTGTACAGCAGGGCCGGGGGCCATCTGGGCAGCAGATATTTGCCTTCTGCTTCCTTGATTAAACCCCTTTGCCCAGTGGGTTCCTTACGTCGCAAAGCACTGGCTGCTTTTCTGCCCTGGTCTGTCTGTCCTTTGTCTCTTTCCCTACTTCCACCTCTGTCCTGTTCTTACTCTCTTCTGTCTCATATCTGACTTGTTCTTTCTGCCTCTCTCTCTCCCCTGGTCTCTGTGTTTGCCTCTCTTTGTTCCTGGCCCTCTCCATCTATTCCATCTCTCTGCAGTCTCCCTGTCTTCCCCGTCTCCACCTCCTCCTCTTTCTCTTCCCATGTTGCCTCCATCTCCTGCAGGCCGGTCATCGGTCAGCCCTCCCCCTCTGACAGGCTCAGCTGCCCCTCACCTGCAACATTCCTCACCTGTGCTCCCAGCCAGCCCAAGCTTCCAGCAGCCGCTCTGTCAATCTGCTGTCTCTTTCATCGCAGCCTACCACTAACCTCTTCCTGAAAGCAGGCCACAGGCCAAATGCGGGGGCTTTATCAGGGCCTGTGGGCGTAAGAGCCCATCAGGGAAACTGGAAACATTCCTCGCTCTGCAAATGACCATGTTTGGCCTGGCTCCTGTCCCCATCTTCTCCCCACATGCCCCACCCTGACCGTCCAGCCAGATGGCTCAGACACCTCTCCTCCAGTTCTGTCAGCCTCCAAAAGTTGCTGGGAGGCCCCTCAGAGGACATCTCTTGCAGAAGAGAAACCAAGACCCAGAGAGTGCATGACCCTCTCTAAATCATAGACAGGAGGGACTTGGTCTCTTGCTTATGTTGTATCCCCAGAGCCCAGAACTGTGCCTGGCACTTCCGTAACTTGTGCCTCAGTGTGGTGCACATAGACTGTTGCATAGATTTGCAAATAGGGAATCAGAGAGGTGAAGTGACTAGTCCAGATTCACACAGCCTTTAAGCATCAGCTCAGGATTTGAACCAAGGACTTTTTGACCCCAAAGCATAAGATCACAGCCTTAGCCAGCAGCTGAAATATAATGAGGCCTGCCAGTCACCACTCTTGCCCTCAAACATGTCTCTTCTGAGCAGCATACCAGCCTCCCCCAGGCCTGGACGACTGTAGGTGCTGATGTCTTCGCCTGCTGCCAGAGTTTCTGGGCTCATCCCGTTCACCAGATCTCCTACCCTCCAGGGCAGAGAGAAGGGGCAACTCATCTCCCAAGGATGGCTCCAGAGACACCTCCACATCCCTGTATCTGCAGGCTCTGAGTGACTCGGGAACCTGGAAACCACACAGTGCCTGCAGATGTTCCAACCACAGGCCTGGCTGCCAGCCCCAGGACAGAATTAGCTCCGTGTCAGGACAGAATTTCCTGCCTGGTCCCACGCCCACATGCGGGAGCTCGCACTGAGTCACCACAGCAGAGCACAGTGGCACGGGCTGCCTAACAGACTATCCCATTTTCTTTAGGATTTGGAAGGGGCCACGACGGAGCTTAGGACTCCATAAGAATGGGCAAAAACAAGGAGCTTATGCCCCTGAACCCAGACAGCCCACCTGCTTAGAGGCCAGGAAGAGCAGCTGATGAGCACACGGACACAGGAAGACCCCCCAAAATATTCACGCCACTGCCTGGCATCCTCCCATTAGAACACTACTCCTTGAGCCTTAAAAGCATTTCCTTCCTCCCCGGGGATCTCTGTCTCCAGATCCCTGTCTGTTCTGTGCCCTACAGGCTGACCTGCTTGAAAGCTCAATAGGCTGTTTGCTCTCTGACCTCTGGTTTGATCTACAACTGCAGGCGTGGAACGTGAGGTTGGTGCAAACCCTCCAGCTCCCTCCTTGTCAGGGGTGTGCGGCCACAGTCACGCTCCTTGGGTGCCATAACTACTTCCTGCTCTAGGGCCTCGGTCTAGGGGCAGTGAGTTCTCGCCTTCACTGGACCCGGAGCGTGGTAGGGATCCCTTGTACTGTCTACCCTTTTGTCAGTCCTCCCCTGACTAAGTTCTCATTAATCGCCTCATTTGAGTGGGTCGTCTGTCTCCTGCCAACACTCTGACTCAGAAACCAGACTCTCCACGCCTCCCCCTCCCTACCTACCCCCACATCTATCAACAAGTTCTTCCCATTTTGACTCCCCAACAACTCACAAATCTGAGCATCACCTCTGCTTACCTATGTGGCTACCTGGGACTCCTAACTGGCTAGAAACCTATCTACCTAGTACATAGACAATTTTATTCCCAGTAGACAAATCTTTTCAAGAAGCAAACCACATCATGTCACTCCTTGCTGAAAACCTCTTAGCACCTCCTTGTTCTTAGAATCAAGACCAATGCCTTACTATGGCTGGAGCAATCTAGACCCTGCCTACCTGAGGACTGCGCTGAGGCTCAACCCCAGACCCAGACTGAACTCCGACCAAGTTCCATGAGAACACGCCGTTGCAAACTCAGCCTCATTATCTTATTGGACACCTAGCTGCCCTTTTACCATCTCCCCAGCAGCCATTCCTAGCCACAGAAGGTCCCCAACAAGAGCATTTGATGGACATCTGTCCTTCCAGGCCGGGAAGCCCCTGTAGCCCCCAGTAATGGGTCCTGTGCACAAGCCCTAAGTATCTTCCCAGCCACCCAGCTTGTGCCTCTCCCCATAAACACTGCCCCAGCCCCTGAAGCTGCCCTATAAACAAATTTTCTCCCCTGCGCATATCCCACTGGACTGGGAGGCCCAGCACCATATTTTGTTAATCCCCTGACGTCAGCCTTGGGTCCACTCATGCAAATAATCCCCAAGCTATGAGCACATTGTAGCTACAGGGCAGCTGGTGCTGGGGCTGCTCACGGCTTGCTCAGGATGTGGTCGAGAAGGCAGCTGGGGTGAGTGACTTCTGCCCATGCTGGGAGCCAGCCTGCGGTGCGCACTTGGTGTGCTGTTCTGAGTGTGGGCTTGGAGTCTCAACTCTGGGAGGTGGCGGAGGCCCCCCATGCCTTACAACCAGGTCAGCACAGCTCACCCTCTGCCCCTGCTTCTCTTCTCTGGCACCCTGAGATACCTAGAAAGTGGCAACTCAAGCAACTTCCCCAGCCACAGGGTCCCAATCTGCCAGGGGGCAGGGAGAAGGGCGCGGAGGTGGAGAACCCAGACTCATCTGCTCGGCAGCCCTTGTGTTTAAGTCCCATGCCTCTCTCCTTCCTTCTCTGTTGCTCTGGCAGATGAATGAGAAGAACATTGCACCAGGCCCCCCAGACTCACACAAGAGCCCTGGCCAGGTATACTAGATGCAGCAGGCCATCCTGTGAGGGAGCACTAGACCCTAGCGTGTCTGCGTTAAATAACATCAATCATAACCACCGTAGTAACTACATTCTAGTGAACACCTACTATGTGTGCTAGGACATTGAGAAGCCCTTTTTGAGCATCATCTCACCCAACCCCATGAGACAGTGACCCTTATAATGTCCATTTTAGAGCTGAGAAACTGAGCCCCAGGGAGGTTAAGAGTCTTGCCTCACGAGGTCAGGAGATCGAGACCATCCTGGCTAACACAGTGAAACCCCATCTCTATTAAAAATACACAAACAAAATTAGCCAGGCGTGGTGGCGGGCACCTGTAATCCCAGCTACTCAGGAGGCTGAGGTGGGAGAATGGTGTGAACCTGGGAGGCGGAACTTGCAGTGAGCTGAGATCCCACCACTGCACCAGCCTCGGCGACAGAGCAAGACTCCATCTCAAAAAAAAATAAATGTCTTACCAAGGTTATGTGGCTGGTGAAGGGCAGCGGTGGAATTTGAACCCAGATGAAGAATCTCATGCTCTTTCTTTTGTAACACACAGGCTCTACTTAGCAAATGTCCTTAAATATATCCCTGACTCTTTGGTCCCTCAATTTCCCCATCTACGAAACAAGGAGGGTTGGAGTTATCTCAAAGTTCCCTCTCAGCTTTCAAAAGACACCATAACTGAATGAACCAAGTGTCTATTTCCAGCCATGGGGCCAATATAAAAACACAGCACGACTCTGCTCCATGCTGTGTTATCCTGGGCAAGTTGCTTTACCTCTCTGAGCTGCACTGGAGTCACCTACGAAATGGCAATAATAAAATCTTCCTTTCAGGAAATCGGGTCAGCGGGAGGGTCTGGATAAAGGGATTTCTGGGATCCTGACAGCTCTAAGATCTCTGGGCCAGAGGTTCAAGATTGATTTACGTTCCATCTGTCCCACCACTCCAAGAGCAAGACTGGGGTCCTGGCTGCCTGCAACAAGGTTGTGTGATGCATCTCTCATTCCAAGCTGCACGGCAGCTAAGAGCCCACTCTTGAGAGTCAGCTAGACCAGGTTCAAAGACCTTTCCTAGCTCAGTGACAGTGGACAAATTGCTTCTCCTCCCTGAGCCCCATCTGTAAAATGGTCTATTAGTACTTCCTTCCTGGGGTGAGCATGAGCGTGTCGTGACACAGTGATGTGGACATGGCACCTGGTACACAGCAGGAGCTCAGCAAATGTCTGCATAGAAAAACCAGCTTGTGATGTTCCGTGAGCCCCTGTCCCACAATAGAGAGGACAAGGCTGAGTCCAGCTGGCTGGTTCTGCCCAAAGGAAAGGGCTTTGTTTCCAGAAATTAACAGAGCTCAGAGAGTAGCCTGGATAATGTCTAGAAGCCTCGGGAGGAGAGCCAAGCCGCAGGACAGAGATGCCTCTCAGCCTCCTCCCAGGCCCCTTCTGCCCCTGGCTGGATGAGGAAGCCATGGCTTCTGCCATTCCCATCCTCAGCTCGGCCTCCCACCTCCCCGGCATCCCTACATCCTCTGCAAGAGGCTCTGCAAAGCATGTTTCACTTTACTCAAGTCCCTCAGTTGAAACCAAGCTATTGTCTGGCCTCAGTTGGGACAGGGCATTAACACCTAACAAGGAGGTGGCCATGGCTGGGTGACCTAGACCCGCTCTCCACACCTCCAAGTCTCTCTTTCCACTTCTGGGGCATGTGGACCACCCAACATACCACGATGGTGAAGGAAAATAACCTCTGTGGCACACCTAGAAAAACAGCCAGCCCTTCGTCAGGTCACACACAATGGCACTTTCCCGTCATTCTCATTTCACAGATGACAAAACTGAGATTCAGAGTCACTGAAGTGAGCAAGTGAGCACGTGGGTAGAACCCGGAGCCCCAGGCTGGGCTTCCAGCTTCTCCTCCCTTGGTTTTCCATGGAGTCATGTTACATATCGTCTGGAACTAGGTTTCGGATCTAGCTCCAGCACTTCCTGGCTGTGTGACGTCATATAGGTTACTTACCTCTCTCAGCCTCAGGAGCCTCCTGGGTAGCATCTGTCTCAAGGAGTTGTGAGGATTCAATGAAACAAGGCTGGTGAAGTGCTTGTCACCACCACAGCCACTGCGTTAATAGGGAAAGGCAATTTCTTTCACAGGGTGAAACTGAGATGTGTTTCTACCGCTCCCACAGTGAAGCCCACTGTTTTAGGGTCCCAGGAGAATTTGGCAGGGCACAAGCCCCTTCCCAGCTCTCTCCTCTGCTCATTCCCTGAGCACATCTGGTCCAGCGTAGCCCCGCCCGGACCTCTCGCTGGCCGCTCAACAGCCTGTTCCCTCAACAGCAGGCCACCTTGTTCTGGAGACTTCCTGCCCCGTCTTGACTGTTCCCCTCCAGGGCTCCTGTCACTGTAGGAAGTGTGCTCAGCATGGGCCCAGGGAGCTGGGAATGAGGTTTGGCACCTCTTCTTGGGAGAGGTCAGAAAATAGAGGTTCTACTGGAGGGTGAGGACGGGTAGGGCAGGGGCCCCTCCAGACAGGCTGACTCAAATCCCTCAGGAGGCTGAGAAGCTTCCGACAAGACAATCTTGACGTTGGGCTCAGCTCTGAAGGCCAAAGATTCTTCCTTCCAGTCCTCTAATCCTCCTGTTTCCCTTCCTCCATCCTTCCAAGAAATAGTCATTAAATTCCTATTATGAGCCAGGCCTGGATCTGAGTACTGGGGTTGCAGCAGGGAACAAACCAGACACATCCCTGACCTTGGAGTTGGGGTGGGGGGGTTGTCAGGGGTGACAGATGCTAAACAGTCAAGTAAACAATCACATAATAAGGAAAGCAAACACATCTGGAGCCAGACTGCCTGAGTTTGAATCCCAGTTCTGCTGTGTGACCATGGGCAAGTCACTACACCTCTCTGTGCCTCAGTTTCCTCATCTGGAAAATAGAAGTCATCATTGCTCCTCCCTCACAGAGTTGTTACAAGGATTAAATGTTGGTAATGGGTTTATGTTGGTAATGTTTTAGAAGCATGCTTGGTTCATCTGAAGCTCTATGTAAATGCCGAAAAAATAAAATGAATATAATAGCAGGCAGTGATTTGTGCTGTGAATAAAATATGAAGAGGGTCATCTTTTCAGAGAGGCTTCTTGGAGTGCTCTCTCTAAAATAGAATTCCCCTCTGCCAGCATTTATGCCCTGTTCCACCTCTGAATGGAGACCTGAATACACAGAGAGGGAGACATGGGCTGGTGATGCGGAAGAGCATGGTAGCCAGTGGGAAGAGCAGATGCAAAGGCAGGAGGATCGCTTGAGCCCAGCAGCTCAGGGCTGCAGTGAGCTATGATTGCACCACTATACTCCAGCCTGGGTGACAGGGTGAGACCTCCATCTCCAAAAAAAAGCCAGTAGTGGGCAACATCTAAGGGTCACACTCCTTGCCAGATGCTGTGGGAGTAAGATGGCCCAGCCACTACCTTCATGTAGAGAAAGTGGGTGCAGGAACAGATCATGGCACAGTCAGTATTCTGAGACGTCACCTAAATGCCAGGCTTCCAGCAAACTGGCCATGCTGGGCTTGCATTACAGAACAGTGTTATCCACAGTCCCCACCCCTCCCTATTTTCCCCTGGGGTAATAAGCCAGTTGCAATTTGCCATTGAGTTTGTCCAGGGCCTCTGCTGTGGCAGAAATAAGTGCAATCCAGTGAGAGAAAGAAGAACCAAGACATTCTCACTTTCAGCTTTCATAGGAGAGCACATATTTCTTTGTGGACATGAAAAATGTTCATAAATGGGTCATTTGGGTCTCCTGCCTGGCCCTGTTGGTCACTGAGTGTGTGGCCCTGGCTCTGCACAAAGTAAAGGGAAAGGGCTGGGGGAATCAGGGGATGCTTCCTGGAGGAGGTGGCATTTGAGCTGAGCCTTGGAGAGGATAAAGCCTTTGCCAGATGGAGCAGCCGAGGGAAATGATATACATACCTGCAGAGACACAGAGGCTTGATAAAATGTGGATAGGGGCTGTGTGTGTGTGCGTGTGTGTGTGTTTGTCTTAGGGGAGGGGAGAAGGCAGGAGATGTGGCTAAGGAAAGAAGAGAGTTTCAGATTGTGAGATCCCTGCAAGCCATCAACTTCATCCTATGGGCAATAGGGAGCCATGGATGGTTTTAAGCAGAGGGTGCCATCTTTCTAAAAAGATTCCAGCTTCTAACCTGGGTGGCTGATGTGAGGGCTATATTGAAGAGGAGAAGCTGGAGGCAGGAGAATAGCAAGAGGCCTGGTGAACTGAGGGCCCTTCTGCCAGTTCCAGGCTGACCCAGAAAGTGCAGTTTTTGGAGGCTCCAGGCGTCAGGATATCCCATCAGAGAGCCGGGAAGCCCAGCAATCTCTATTTTTCTTGAGGATTTTTCCTCAGCCCACAAGGACTGGTTTGTTTCCAGAGCCATTTCCATGGCAACCACCAATGCTCCAAGAAAGGTCTTGAGTGAGCGGAGGAGTGAGGACCAGAGATACTCAGATGGGTCTTCACGGGAGAAGCCAGGTCACAGAGAGGGGCCCATACTATCCAGTCCTGGGGGCTGAGAGCCATCTTCCCCTGGAGTCTGTGATGCCACAGATAAGCTATGATTGCCATGGTAACACTGAGTCCCCCATCCCTGGGCCTCATGGACCCAGGGCCTTTCAGCAGGGGAGTAGGCAGAGATAGGAGGGAGGCAGTGCTGAGGGGCAGCCAGAACCTGTAGCTTACCAGGCACATCCCAGGACATGTGTGTGAGGCAGGTAAGTTTGAAGACCGCCTCCCCACCCCCCGCCCAGGAGATAAGCAGGGTGCAGATGAAGGAGCAGTCTCTGGGGTCTGGTGTTGGGGTTCTGGAAAGGCAACCCCCACTGCAAATTGATGCCAGATACACGCTGCTGCTATGCCTTCAATTCCACCATCAGGGTCCTGCTTTCAACTCTCCCCCAGTGAACTGAAGTCAATGTCGTGATGACGGTGGAGAAGCAGAGGCCCACACACAAAGAGGAAGGAGCTTTTGGACACAGTTATACAGCAGAATGCAGCAGGACTGGGACTCAGATGCCAAAACCATTCCAAATATGTCACATCCAGTTAGTGGTTGACGTGAATGTGTGTATGTGTGCGTGTGAGATATTAACGCTTAAAAGTGCTAGGGAGACTGGGCAGGGTGGCTCATGCCTGTAATCCCAGCACTTTGGGAGGCTGAGGCAAGAGGGTCACTTGTAGCTAGGAGTTCAACACCAGCTTGGGCATTACAAAGAGACCATGTCTGTAGGAAAAAAATAATAATAATTTTAAAAATTAGCCAGGTGTGGTGACACACACCTTGTAGTCCCAGCTACTCAGGAGGCTAAGGTGGGAGGATTGCTTGAGCACAGGAAGTCGAGGCTACAGTGAGCTATGATTGCACCACTGTACTCCAGCTTGGGTAACAGAGCAAGACCCTGCCTCCTAAAAAGAAATAAAGTGCCAGGGAAAGGATGTTAAGGGGAAAAGGCAGCACAGAGAGGGAGAGCTGGTGGAGACAAGAGGCAACAGGAGGAAGCGTGGGCCACTGAGCATGGGCATTAGCCTCCCTTCCCCTTGGACAGCCCAAATGAGGTTAGTAACCCAAGGCCCAGGACAGGGCTGCAGGACTCATGGGAAGTCCCAGGCTAGGGGCAGGGAGGGACTGCTGGGGGGACCTCCGAGGCCAAGTCCTTCCAAACCAACCTACTTCCTGTGCTCAAGGAGCCCAGTACCCCTGAGCATGGTTCAAAGTACCTGGGCCTCTGCTCTTGCAGGTCCCTCTGCCTGGGGTGTGCTTTTCACAAGCATCCCCTTGCTCCTCCCAGCCTCACGTGCACAAATCCAGGCAGAGCAGGCAGCAAGGTGACAGGAGGAAAGAGAGCCATCCTGCTACGTGCCAGGCACCTAGCTGTGAATTTGACTTCCCCTCATCTCCTTGTGTCCTGACAACCCATCTTCCCCCTGGCCTGAGGAGCGGAAGAACATTACCCCATTCCACAGATGTTGAAACTGAGGCTCTGAAAGGAACGAGATCAGGATCACCACCCAGTGCCTGGTGGAGCCAGGACTTGAACTCAGACCTGTGGGAACCCAAGGCATCTATACCCTTATCACAGCACTTCCAAGCATCATGGATGGGCTGACGGGCCCCTTTCGCTACAAAGCACTCCTTCCTCCCTAGGACTTCCCTTACATCCCGCCAGCACAGCTTCTCCACGGGGAACAGCCCTCACCCGCTGACTGTCACGGGGTCCTCGGGTGCAGCTCTGGGGTGAGAGGAACCAAAACTGAGAGTCTGGGGCTGATGGAATCCACCCCCTGCTTATGAGGCACCGATGGCATACTCAGTGCCTTCACTCACAACAAACCTTCAAGGTAGATATTTTCATTCCCATTTTTCAGATGTGGAAATTGAGGCATAGAGAAGCAAGGGCACTGGCCCAAGATCCCACAGTAGGAAGGGGCAGAGGGGAGGTTTGAATCTGCGCTGTCCTGACTCCGGAGTCCACGTCTTCAGTGACGGTCACTGTCCTTCATGTTCTGTGGCTTGCCTGCTGCACGTGGGGCCCTGCGATCTTGTATCAGCTGTCCCCACCTGTGCATCTGTCCCCACCTTGCACATTCACAACCCTACCTCATTGACTTGGGGTACTCAGAGACTCCAAATCACTCCCCCTCTGCACAGTCTCCACAGGCTGGCCAGACTCCCAAGGCAGGGGGTGCTGCAGAGGCCTGTCCAGCCACATGGAGCTTTGAAACATCCCAGAGCCCTGAGCTGCCCCAGAGTCCTCCTGCCTAGGCTGCTAGCCCCGAGCACAGAGGCCTTGGAGCGCTCAGGCAGGCTCTGGCCCCTTGGAATTCCCTGGCTCCAGCCCAGGCAGCTGACAAATGGACTGGCACCACTGCCAGCAATCAGGACGGTGGAGTATGAGATCCCACCCTGTTCCCAGGCACAGGGAAGGAGGGGCAGGCTGCCCTTCCTTTTGACCCCGTCACCAGGCTGTCACTTCTCCCAAGGCAAAGCCCAAGCCTTGACCTAGGAGGGGTCTTGCTGGAAACATTGCCCCCCACCCTACCCCACCCCACCTCCATGGAAAACAAAAAGCTGCTTGAAGACCAGAGGAAATTCCAGAATCCTAAAAGTCATTGCTGGAGAGGCTTTAGGATCAAGGGGTCTTATACCCTCATCTTACAGGAAAAGGGAAGTGGGTCAGTGCAGCTGAGAGCTTAAGCCTCACTCAGTTACAGCAAATCCACACATGAATCCCAGCTCGGCCCTTCCCATGCTATGTAATCTTGGGTTACCAAATCACAGACTCCTCGTCTGTAAGGGGGGTCAATGTAAAGATTTCATGAGATCATGTATGTAGGGTGCATAGGGTGACCGACCAGTTGTCTTTGTTTGCCAGAAACCAAGGGGTGTCCTGGGATGCAGACTGTAAAGTGCTCAAACTGGAATGTCCCAGCAAATCAGGGCCCGCCGGTCACTCTATGAACATGAAGACACTGGCTCCAACAAACCTGCCCTTTGGCTATTATGTTTAAAGAGAGCTATGTCTGGAGTCAGCTATCAGTGAGTTTGAAACCCCCACCAGAAGAACTTCTAGAAAGACTTGTCAAGTCTTTAGAAAGCTCTTCCTTTTTTTCGCTAAACTGACCTTGAGCAACCTGCCACATTCATGTCAGTGTTGGTTTAGGCCCCTGGAGTCACACAGGACGAGCCAGCCACCTCCCTCCCCAGGCAGCAGCCACTTCCTCCCTTTAATCTTGGCCAGCACTTCCTCTGCATCATTCTTAACCCCTTGCCAGCCGACCCCCACCAGGCCATCCAAGCTGCTCTCCTGGGTTGGGGAGGGGTGCCACAATACGTTTTTGCTTGCAGGTTTGTTGATTTTTTATTTTTGTTCACTTATATATTGGCGTGATGCAGCTGTGGATGGTGGGAGGTTCAAAACAGGCTCACTTATACAGGGAACATAAAGTAAAGTAAAAGAAGGAAGGGAAACATGGGTAGAGACAGAAAATGGAGCCACGGCTAAGGGTGAAATGCAGGGGACAAAAAATGTCCTAAACGCTGACAGTGGCTGGACCACACGCTGGACCCCCAGCTTCCTGAAAGGTGGACCCAGTTACATGAGTCACACGCTCCTTGTGAAAAAGCAAACCCACTCAGGGGGAATGGCAAGGCCTCCTGATGCTAGGAGCAGGACGACTGTCTCCAGAAGCCTGTGGAGAGAAGACATGGGGGATCTGATCACGGAACGGGGCCTCCAGTTCCTGAATGTTTTAAGGGAGGCACCAAACACTCACTGACGGACAGCACTGCCCCAAACTGCAATTCAGTAAAAGCCGCTTTTCCTAGATGTGACTGTGAGTTTCAGTCTACACAACCAAAGAATCCAAATTCTTTGGATTACATGCATTGCTGGTGTAATCCAAAGAATTTTCTAGAATATCTGAGAAGGGGCCTGAACCGTGGCCTTTAAGTCATTCTCCCTGACGTTGTTTTCTCAGAACTGAAGCCTTGTTAGCAGTAGCAGTGGTAAGCGGGACACTACTCTTTCTTTTTCTCCCCCTCCCCTTTTTAAATTTTATTTTATTTTAATTTTTGGAGATAAGGTTTTGCTATATTGCCTAAGCTGGTCTTGAACTCCTGGCCTCAAGTTATCCTCTCGCTTTGCTTCCCAAAGTGCTAGGCTCACCAGCATGATCCATCATGCCCAGCCCAAGGGACATCATTCTCTATGGCCCAGGCTTGAACACAATCTTTTTTTTTTGAGACGGAGTTTTGCTCTTTTTGCCCAGGCTAGAGTGCAATGACACAATCTCGGCTCACCGCAACGTCCATGTCCCAGGTTCAATTGATTCTCCTGCCTCAGCCTCCCAAATAGCTGAGATTACAGGCATGCTTCACCACATCCGGCTAATTTTATATTTTTAGTAGAGATGGGGTTTCTCCATGTTGGTCAGGCTGGTCTCAGGTGATCCACCTGCCTCAGCCTCCCAAAGTGCTGGGATGACAGACATGAGCCTCTGCACCCAACCCAAACACAGTCTTTCTCCACACCAGCTGGGGGTGGGCCTGGGGCATCCTTACGCTCACTTATCTGTGAACAGGTTTTATGAAACAGACAATCCTGACAAGGACACACTTGACACACAGGTGGAGTGACCCTCCATCCTGGCTTGCCCACGACAATCCCTGTTTATGCTTTTTGTCAAGCTCCTTTCATTCTCAAAGTGTCCCAGTCTGGACAATAAATCCTAGTTTCCCTACTCATAGATCACTCCCTCCTCTGGCCCAGAAGCTCCTGTGTCCTGGCCTTGCCCACCTACTTGTGCCAGGCCCTAAGCTAAGCACACGTCCTGTGTCATTAAATTTCCATAAGGGTCCGGTGAGGCAGGTACCACCATGATCCCCATTTAACAGATGAGAAAATGGAGGCTCAGAAAGGCTGCAGCTGCTGTCTCAGGAGGTAGCCATGTGCCAGGAACGTTCCAGGATTTAAACACCAGTTGTTTCTGCACAGGCGGCTACTTTCACTACCTCTATTTTTCAGATGCAAAGACTGAGCCTTAGTTCACCAGTAAAAGGGTGAACTAAGGCCCTTACCAAAGCCCCTATGGTTTCAGCCAGGAAAGGACCACAGAATGTCCAAATTTCAGAGTCAGCTTCCTTCAATCCAGGCTCATGAGCTGTGGGTCCTTGGGCAAGTGACATGGCCTCTCTGAGCCTTGATTTATCTCATCGGTAAAATGAGGATGAATTTTGCAACTCACTATTGGGTGAATGAGGAGTAAACGCAGGACCGGCACCTGGACCCTGCGCCTCAGCCCAGCTCTTACAGCTCTACCAGGAGGGGACGTGTTCCCCCAGGAAGCTCACAGTCCTCAGCGGAACCAGTGCATACTTCATGGAGTCACTGCAAAATGAAAGGCAGCCCCTTATTCAAAAATTACTGAGAATTCAGGACGGCAGCAGCCAAGTGTTAAACCAAGCGCAGGCCTTCTGAGCCCTGTGTGGCTGCACTGGTCACCAGCCCGAGATGCTGGCCCTGCCCCTCAGCTCTGGGGAATTGGAGGGAAGAGCCCTCTTCACTTCAGGCCCCAACAGGGCAGGGACTTGGCAGGGTGGGTGATCTTAGGAGGGAGGAAGGAGCAGCACAGCCAAGAAAGAGCAGAGAGAACAGAGGATAACATCTCCTCAACGTAGACAGAAAGAGATGGGGAGGAGGGGCAGGGAGAGGAAAGCCAGCAGGAAGAGGAGAGATGCAGGACTGGAAAGAGGAAGACAGAGCGGCCAGGGCAAAGCTGCAAAGTGGCAGAAGAAAGACGAAGGCAGAGTGAAGAAAGTCCCCAGGAAGAGAGACCCAGAGGGAAGAGGAAAGGGCAAGGCTAAAAGGAGTCTTCTGCCAACTTCTGAGAAGGTTTAACAAGACCCCATGGAGCCACCTAGTGTGGGCAGGGAGGGCCCCAGGAACAGCTGTCCTCCTGGGGTGGGGGTCATTTGCTGTTGCATTTGCATACATTTAAAAGCACAGGAAAGGCAGTGCTGGGGATTTCCAAAATTCCCAAAGATCAGGGAGCTATGGGCAAGGTGTCAACCCCATAGCAGAAATGGGTGGGGCTTTTGCTTTGGGATGGAAAGCCAGAGCCCCCTGGCAATGGGTTAGACCATGCACTGGTTGGAATTGCCAATGGGAGCTCAATCACAACTTACTGCAGCCTCAATCTCCCTGGGCTCAAGTGATCCTCCCACTTCAGCCTCCTGAGTAGCTAGGACTACTATAGGCGTACACCACCACACCCCACTAATTTTTTTTGTATTTTATAGAGATGGGGTTTTGCCATGTTGACCAGACCAGTCTCCAACTCCTGGACTCAAGTGATCCCCCCACCTCGGCCTCCCAAAGGGCTGGGATTATAGGCATAAGCCACTGCACCCAGCCTCAATGTCACGGGTTGATTTTAACAGGAAAAGGTGTGATTTAACACACAGCCTGTTTGGTGGTGGGCTAGAGGCAGTGTTTGGGAAGGTCTGGCAGACACAAGATGAGCTAAAAGCTATTCCAGGCAGTTTTCTTCATTGAGCATGGGTTTCAGTCATTGTCTGCTCTAGAGGTTCTCTTCATCCATGGATATTAGCGTCAAGGACAGCCCACAAGAACACATTGTTTTCCCTACAAACATTTCACCAAGAGCTCAAGGGTATTCTTGGAATGAGATGGCAGGTCCACTATGAGACATAGGTATTGACTGACTACCCATGGCCTCAGGAGGCCACCAGGAATGCATCACAGTCACAGGGATGATGTGGACACTGGAGGGAGAGGTGGGCTCTGTGTATACCCCACAGGACTCTCTCAGCTGGTTCAAAGTGGGCCAAAGGTGGGCTCTGTGTACACCCCACAGGACTCTCTCAGCTGGTTCAAAGTGGGCCAAAGGTGGCCTCATTCTGACATCAAGGAAAGACGTAGTCAGCTGGACAATAAATCCAGCTAGTTTGAAAACCCCAAATGTGGTTATGTCACAGTCAAGGAGAAAATAGGAATGAAAACCATGGGCCTTAGAGTTTACAACACATATGCTATTCACATAATAACACTCTTAGCCTAATGGCCATCCATCCACAATTTTAATAGGCTTTTTGAATTTAAATTGCTGACCAGGCATCACAACTCCATCTAACTGGTGATGTTCAAACCATGTAAAACTATAGAAAGATTATAATGAAAAATCTTGCTCCTACCTGCCACCATTGATCCAGTTTCCACTGTACGCACCTTCCTATGTTAGCTCCTTATGTCTCCTTCCAGAGTTTCTTTGGGGAAATACATTCCCTTTTCATTTCATTTCTCTCATTTTGCATAAAAGGTAGTATACTGAACACACTATTTTGCAACTGGCCTTTCTTACCTAACAATATATCTTGGTGATGATTTCTTATTTGTATATTCATATGTACAAAAAATCTTATCCTTTTCGATAGTTGCATAGTATTATATTGGTAGATTTGCCAGCATTTAATTAACTAGTCCCAGGGATGGGCACTTGAGTTGTTTCCAGTTTCTTGTTGTTACAATGTTATAATAAATCATTGTGTGTGTTACAATGTTACAATTAACTACAAATGTATATCATTTCCCACATATTCTTAATAGAGTCTGGAGTTCTCAAGCCCTGGTCTTTCATAATGAGCAAATGGGCTTTGAGCACTCCCTTTGCATTGATTGTGCTGTGTTTTGATCCATCAAGAATATCCTTCAGAGCCACTTAGACCTTCAGTCCCCATAGAACCTGGGCCATGTCTTTAGCACAAAGTCTGTCTCATGGGAAGTCAGAGAACCTTGGTTCTTATTTCAGCGGTACTGGCTGTTCCAACTCCCTGTCCTCAGTTTCCGCATTTATCAAAGGGAAATGACAATTGTTTGCAGGGTCACCATGGGGAGCAGGGATCAGGAGAGAATTCTGTGGATATATGACAGTATCCACAGTGAGAGGGAGATTTCTGCCTGAGGCCTCCTTGTTACCCCAGAGGGCAGATCTGTACTCTGTGGGTTCCCAGAGAAGATGCAGTCAGGCTGCAGGAGGGAGTCTCTGCAGAAAACACAGCAGCCACCCGCCAGTGGCGAGTTTCCAGTGTGATCCCTGATCCCATAGCAGCCAGAGCCTGAGCCCACAAGGAGCCGTGTTCTGGAGGTGGCTTCGGTGGCCCCAAGCAGCCCTGAGAACTGCCAGGTTGAAGCTGCTTTTATTCTGTTTTAAAATAAAACAGTGATCACATTCCCAGGGTGTGGAGACACCCCTCCCCTCCATGAATTAGTCTCAGCTTTCCCAGCCACTCAGGAAAGGATCCAAAGGAATTTTCCACCCATGGCTTATGCAGAGCAAATCCTGGCAGGCAACAGGGTGCCTGCCCCACTTCCAGGCAGGAGTCCTCACCTCCTGCTTTGCAGCACTCACATCTTCCCAACTTGCCTCCCCTGGGACCCCAAGGTGCTGACAGAGGAGCCTTTGTCTCCCTCTTCCTGGCCTCCATGCCCTTTGCCAAGAACCCTGGCCATGATGTCTCTGCTGATGCGGGTTTCCAAGGCTCATTTTGTAACCACGAGCAGAGATCTTTGAAACCGCCACCTCGCTGAGCCATGAGAACCATCACTGCCAACCCTCAGGGTCCTCTCCAACCCTTACTTTGCCCCAGCCTCCCAACAACGCTGAGGACCACCCCTACCTCACAGGTAAGTAAACAGAAACTCAGAGAGGTCAAGCAACTTGCCCAAGATCACACAGCTAGAAAATGAAGGAGCTAGGACTTGAACCCAAAAGCCATGTTCAGTGTGTGATGGTTAAGGGTATAGATTCTGAAGCCAGACCACCTGAGTTCAAAAGCCAGTTCTGTCATTTACCACCTGTAAGACCTCTTTGCTGCTTAAATTCTTTCCTCAGTTTCCCAATCTGTAAAATGGGGCAATACATACCACACAAAGTACATACCTCATAAATAGTATATACCTTCTAAAGTTGGTGTTAGGATATAAGAGAAGGAATATAAACAACTAGAACAATAATACCTGGCCCATGGTAAGTTCTCAGTATATTATCCATTGTTATTATTGTTGCTGTTGTTGAGTATAATTATGAATCTTACCATTATACGACATGGCCTCAGACATAAATGTGGCATGATTATAAGGGAGTACGATTTAAAAACAAATCAAAACAAAAACCTCCTCTCAGAATTTCTTTCACACTGAGGTATAAATATCTGATGACCTATTACGTATTTCTCATTCTTACATTCAATAAACTTTATTGAGCACAAATTACCTGCCAGGTGTCAGGCTGGGAGAGACAATACAAAGATACAGCTCCCACTCCCAAGAAACCCAAAGCCAGGTAAGGGTGACAGACAATGAGTGAATCATGACAGAGTAAGCCCAGGGCTAGGGGGACCTGTCGGCATAGTATCAACTCCAGCTGCCAAGTCAGGGAAGGCTGCCTGGACAAAGTGAAACTTGAAGGACAAGCAGGAGTTGGCCAGTGGGCAACCCAGGCTGAAGTAACTTCAGAAGCACAAAAGCATTGCACTTTCACGTGATATAGCTGGAGAAGAAGGTTGTGAACTGAGTTGGGATTTAAAGCTGTGATGGTGGAAGGAAACTCAGGCACCGTGTGGAGTAGAAGTAGAGTTTCAGCCAGAACATATGGCCCCTGGTGTCTCTAAAATCCCAAAGGGATGGCATGAATAGGGGACGAAGCCCCAAGCTTCCCTCCCCAAGCCCTGGGAGGTATGCGTCAGGTAAGGGGTGCTTTCTCCTGAGCTCCAGCAGGAGTTCCAACCCGCTCCAGGGATCCGGGACTCAGAATTAACATCCCAGCCCTCAGACTGTGAATACTTCTCCCCCACATTTAGAAAGAGCCAAAGTGCCAGCCCACCTCCCAAGCCCTTCATATAACATATGCCTGATTTCCCAAAAGCAAAGATTTCTCCTTCCTTCCCTGCTTCTTCCATCTTCCCCTCAGCCTCTTCCTCCTCCATGTCCCCTTCCATGGGCAGACTCACAGACACCTGTTCCACTTTGGCCTTCCTTTCCCCAGCTCCCACCCTCCAGGAACCTGAGCCAGCAGCTTAGGACAAACCAGCTCATCAGGTCACACACACATCCACACTGGCTCCACCCACCCTCCTGCTCATTCATTCGTCCTACAAGAGGATTAGAAACTGGACCCCAGAAACTCCAGCACAGCCATATTTGAAAAAACACAGTCCAGCAGCCAAAAGTCCCTGTAGACCTTTGAAATGTTTACTGCCACCTCTCAAAGAACAATAGAAGGGTATTGTAGTGGATGTTTTTCGCACCCAGTCGGGGTCCTTTTCACTAGCAGGGTCCCCCATCATCTGCCAGCTGCAGGGAATGTTAGATGCTAACAGCTCACGGCTGCCCTCTCCTCCTAAGAATTGCCCTCAGCAGAGCAGGAGCTGCCTCTGCCTGGCTGCCACAGGGCACAATGCTCACTCCAGGGCTCCCCGGGGCATCAGACTGAAGCTAGTCTCAGCTGAGGCCATATCCTCAATAACCCCTTCCCTCATTCCCCTTCTCCTGAGAGCAGAGTGAGGCACCTGCCTTGAGTGCAAACTTAGGGAGGAGGGTTGCCAAAAACCTCACTCATCCAAAAAATAATAATGTAATGTAACATTTTTTCAAAATCAAAGTGACAGCTATTCAGGAGGCTAAGGCGGGCAGATCAATTGAGCCCAGGAGGTCAAGGCTGCAGTGAGCTATGATCATGCCACTGTACTCCAGCCTAGATGACGGTGAGACCCTGTCTCCAAAAAATAATAATAATAATAAATAAATAAATAATCGAAATTAATGTAAAAAATCGCATGATGAGCAAAACATCAAAATAAAAATGGGATTCCATCCTGCAGTTTCGTGCGCCTGTGTCACTCACCACCCCCTAATCCTGACTCTGCCGGAGAGCACACTCTAACACAGAATGTGCACCCAAATCCCTATCTCAGGCTCTGCTTCAGGGAAACCTGATCTGAGACCGGGATCCAGATCAGAACCCACTGCAGGGGTTCTTAGAACATACTCTGACTCATTCCTCTCCTCTGTATTTCCACATCTAAGAGACCCTGATGTCCTTCCCTAGCTCCTCCCCACACAGCCCCATTCCAGCCAAGGCTCTGTCTCTGCTCACTGCCCTGACTGAACTGGGAATTGAGCACACATGGTGATACAGTTTGAATATCTGTCCCCTCCAAATCTCATGTTGAAATCTGATCTCCAGTGTTGGAGGTAGGGCCTAAGGGCAGTGTCTGGGTCATAGGGGTGGATCCCTCCTGACTGTCTTGGTGCTATCCTCCAAGTAATGAGTGAGTTGTCTATTAGTTCCCACAATAACTGATTGTTTAAAAGGAAGAGGTCGAGGGGAAGGTGGAAGAAGGAGGGAGGGGAGAAAGGAGAAATCTTTGCTTTTGGGAAATCAGGCATATGTTACATGAGGGGCTTGGGAGGTGGGCTGGCACTTTGGCTCTTTCTAAATGTGGGGGAGAAGTGTTCACAGTCTGAGGGCTGGGATGTTAATTCTGAGTCCCGGATCCCTGGAGCGGGTTGGGATTCCTGCTGGAGCTCAGGAGAAAGCACCCCTTACCTGGCGCATACCTCCCAGGGCTTGGGGAGGGAAGCTGGGGGTTTTGTCCCCTATTCATGCCACCCCTTTGGGATTTTAGGGAGACACCGGGCTCCAGATGTTCCGGCTGAAACTCTAACTCTGCTCCACACAGTGCCTGAGTTTCCACCATCACAGCTTTAAATCCCAACTCAGTTCACAGCTTTCTTCTCCAGTTGTATCACGTGACAGTGCAATGCTTTTGTGCCTCTGAAGTTACTCCAGCCTGGGTTGCCCAGTGGCCAACTCCTGCTTGTCCTTCAAGTTTCACTTTGTCCAGACAGCCTTCCCTGACTTCACAACCGGAGTTGATACTATGCCAACGGGTCCCCCTAGCACCTTGGGCTTACTCTATTAGTTCCCACAAGAACTGATTGTTTAAAAGAGCCTGGCACCTTCCTTTGCTCTCTCCCTCCTTCTTTCCTCATGTGATGCTGGCTCTCCTTCCCCTTCCACCATGAATGGATGCTCCCTGAAGCCATCACCAGAAGCAGATGCTGGTTCTATGCTATTTGTGCAGCCTGCAGAACCATGAGCGAAATAAACCTCTTTTCTTTGTAAATTACCCAGCCTTGGGTATTCTTTTATAGCAACACAAAATGAACTAAGACACATGGTAATCGTTTCATCCAATTGCCACATCTGGGCACCTACTGTGTGCCAGGTGCATTCTCCCCCTGCAATCTAGCCTTGGATCTGGCAGCAGATACCTTTCCCTCCATACCTCATTCTCTCAGATCCCCCCTTCAGCCAGACAGTGCCCACCTGAATCCCCCACTCAGCTCAAAGAAGCCCAAGAGACCAGCTTAGCTCAGTCAACATCACGCATTGGGATTTCATGAACTGGTTACATTTCCCAGAAATTTTTGAGACTGTCACAGAGTTGCCACCTATCTACATTTGCCAAGTAAGGACACTGCAAAACTAAAACCATCCCTTACCATCACCACCACTTCAGAAAAGAAACATACCCAGGAAAATAGGTGAGACATAGACTCATCTTTTTCTGTTGAAAATATTTCACTTTATGAAAAGCTTACTCTGCTGTCATTTTTCCTTTTTATTTTATTTACTACTATTATTATTATTTATTTTTTTATTTTATTATTATTATTATTTTTTTTTTTTTTTTTTTTTTTTTTTTTGCTTATCTGCAGACTGGTAAAAATGTGGACACAGATAGGCTCTGGTGGGCTGGGGTTTTCTTTTTTTTTTTTTTTTTTGACGGAGTCTCGCTCTGTCACCCAGGCTGGAGTACAATGGCCGGATCTCAGCTCACTGCAAGCTCCGCCTCCCGGGTTTACACCATTCTCCTGCCTCAGCCTCCTGAGTAGCTGGGACTACAGGCGCCTGCCACCACGCCCGGCTAATTTTTTGTATTTTTAGTAGAGACGGGGTTTCACCGTGTTAGCCCGGATGGTCTTGATCTCCTGACCTCGTGATCCGCCCGTCTCGGCCTCCCAAAGTGCTGGGATTACAGGCTTGAGCCACCGCGCCCGGCCGGGCTGGGGTTTTCAACCCTTCTGTTTGACATTCAGGGAAACGAAGACCAAAGGACAGCTTGTCTTCCCCATTCAAACGCTAGTCCTTGAATGTTTCCCTGAGGAAAACTGAGGAATGAACAAGGTGCAGTGGAGACAGGAAACCTGGGTTTCAGTCCTGACTCTGCTTCAGATTTTCTGTGAACCTGCACAAGTTTCTGCCCCTCTCTGAACCACAAGGCTGCAAATCTTTCAGATGACACTGAGCTGGAAGTTGCCATCTGGTCCAACATGTAGGACTTGGGGTGCAGTCCCTGCCTGAGCTCACAAACAAGCTTGGCTGGAGAAAAAGGACTGGATGCCAGTCCTCTTTCTCTGATATCCAAGCTAGCGCCTCAGTTTCCTCTTCTGGAAATGAGTTCTTTGATCATTGCCAACTCCAGATTGCCACACAGACAGTGGCATAGGGGCCAAGGGGAGAGAATTGGCAACAGCTAAGCCACCTGGAGGAAGAGGCTGGCCCCACAGCCAAGGGCCTCTGATACACAGGACTTCTTCCAGCTCCAGAGAGACCAGGGGTCTACAGTCCAGGCCTGGCAGGTCCCCTCCCTGTCAGAGACCCAGCCCAGGCCAGAGGTCTAGGGCTCCAGCTGGGAACCCCCAGAGTTTACATCTCTGGGCAAAGCCAGGCAGTTACCTGTCCCCAGTGGAAAGGTGCTTGGGGTGCCTGGTGCCAACTGGGTTCTTGGTGGTCTCTTTTTTCTGGGAGTTGGATGTGATCACACTTGTTGTAGAAGGAAGCACATCTCAGCTGTCCAGGAAACGTGTCCTGGCTGCCCAGACACAGATGTAGGAGGGCAGATGGGAACAGGGCTCACCAAAGGGGCATCTTTTTAAGTGCTGTACTGAGGCTGCCTGGGTTCAAGCCCTGGCTCTGCCGCTTACCAGCTGTGTGACCTTGGGCAAGTCACTTAACCTCTCTGTGTCCCTATTCCCTCCAATATACAATGGAGAGGTGAGGGGAAGAGGATCCCATCATGTGTGAGCACTCCCCTCAGACCTGACAATCCATGAGTTCTCTACTCCAAGTTTCTCCAAACAAGTCACCCAGACAGGAAGCCAGAGCACAGACGAGGCGCCTCTCCATGAAGCCGACCCAAAGACTTCCAAGGGGCTCCATTTTCATCTTTAAATGCATGGGCCTATTATGGCGCTGAATGCAAAGTTCCCAAGCTATTTTCTTAAAGCAAGTGCCCTCAAAATAATTGTATGCAGTTTAAAAATAAAACACATGGCCTTGAAATAATTTTAGTGAGGGTTTGGTTTTCCCTAAGGGCTGAGGGTGTACCCTTCTGCTGTTGGGGCTCATGTGTTCATTTCCTTGCAAGTGTTTACTGAGCACCCACCAATGTGCTGGGTGCAGGGGTGGTGGGTGGCCTGAGCACGCTTCCTCCCACAGCCTCCAGTCTGACCACAGCCAGTTCCCAGAGGGAAGAAACCAACAAGAACCCTGTCAACACCCAGGGCCTCACGAACCCTCCCACTGGGAATAGGTGAGTGCTTGGTTTTGCCCAAAGTTGCTGCACCCAACCTCTGGAAGACCACAGCTGGTTCAGAGCACTTGCTACAGAAGAAAGAGGGCGAGAGGAAAAGAAGGAGAGAGAGGGAGACGGGGCAGCGGAGACAAGGCAGTGGAGTAGGGGCAGTGGGAGGTGCACTGGGAGGACAGGGATCAGGCAGCCTGGAGATGCCCCCAGCATTTCCAGAGGGCTCCCAGGCACCACCACCCTTCAGGGAGCCGGAAGACACCCAGACAAGCCTTATGGGTCGTTCTGAAAATTTGTCCCGGGGGCCTGCCTTGGACTGTGGCTTCTTTCATTTCACCCCTGTCTGCTCTCAATCACCTGAGAGGATGAAGATCAGAACCACAGAGCTTCTTACTAAATCCACATCATGACTGGGGATTGTCCACATTGTGGGTGCTCCTGGCAGGTGCAAGGCAACTTGCACCCCCTACTGTTATCAGCCCAATTCCAATTTCCCCAATGGGTAAATAGCTGGCTGTGGCAAATACCACAAATATTTAAATAGCTGGCTATTGCAAATACCAAAAACAAGTAAAGAAATAAAACATACCCTCCCACAGATCCATCTCCCCCTGCCCCACCCAGACAACCCTATGAGGCAACATCATCCTTACACCCATTTCACAGATGAGGAAACTGAGGCAATCAAGCAAGGAAGTCAAGAAATTTGAAGCCAAGCCACCAAATTCCAGAAGCTTTGACCATCTTGCCATCCTGCCTCTCTAAACACACCTGGATAAAATGCACTTCTACCCACACCAACCCAGCCACCAACACCATATCCTATCCCAGTTCCTGCTTCCACTCCCTGCACAAGGAGGGAAGGAAAGTCAGTTGAAAGACAGTTTTACCAGTTCCACAGAGTGTCAAGGACCCCAGGCTCCTCATCCAGGGCACGGGACATGTTGGGGTAACCACTCCTACCCCCAGGCTCTGTCAGAAATGCTGGAGGGTGGGCGAGCAGTGTAGACGAGTGTGCTAAGATTGGGACACTCACCTTTGTGACCTCCCAGGCCTGCCCTATTTCTCTGAACTCTGCTAATGTGGAGCTCTGTCATTTTTTTTTTTTTTTTTTTTTTTTTTTTGAGACAGAGTCTCGCTCTGTCGCCCAGGCTGGAGTGCAGTGGCCGGATCTCAGCTCACTGCAAGCTCCGCCTCCCGGGTTCAGGCCATTCTCCTGCCTCAGCCTCCCGAGTAGCTGGGACTACAGGCGTCCGCCACCTCGCCCGGCTAGTGTTTTTTGTATTTTTTAGTAGAGACGGGGTTTCACCGTGTTAGCCAGGATGGTCTCGATCTCCTGACCTCGTGATTCGCCCGTCTCGGCCTCCCAAAGTGCTGGGATTACAGGCTTGAGCCACCGCACCCGGCCTCTGTCATTTTTTTTAAGGCAACCCAATTCTGGCCATTCTGTCTACAAGAAAAGGGAGGAACAAAGAGGCCCCAGTAGAGGTGCGAGGAAGTTGGAACTACAAATTTCTCCTATGAAACTGACTCAGTAGTTTTCTGTCCTCAGGTCCTTGCAGCAGAGGAGGCTGTGGTTTGCTTGTCTCTGGGAAGATCCCCAACCAAAAGCTGCCCCTTCCCTGTGCTTATGTCCACAGCTTCTGAATGTCCCCCATCCTGAGCACTCTCTGCTGGCTTAAGGCATCCTATTTGCAAACCTTCCACTCCGGCAAGCTATCATCAGTTGCAAACACCTCAGTGTGAGTGAGTTTATCCCTTTAGTTTCCAACTGGCCGTCTGGATGAGAACAGGCTTCTGAGGCAATGGGCCATGACACTGATGAGTCAAGCCATGGAAGACGAAGAGACAGTCCCATCATAAAGTCTATAATCAGTATAGAAGGGGTCTGCAGCACAGGAAAGGGGGAAAGGCCTGGAAATCACAGGGGAGAAGAATTCATGGACTCTGGAGAAGGGGGCTGGGAGAACAGGGGCAGCCTGGGCAATGTGGCCTTGGGCACTCAGCTGCTGTCTTTGAGCCTCAGTCTCTGAGCCTCATCAAGGACAGGGAAAGCTGGCTGCTAAGGGACTGGGGGCTAGAGCAGAGGAGGTGATTGCAGAATTCAATCGCATTTCAGAAAGTATTTCCCAATGACCTCGCATGCACCGTGCCTTATTTTAAGTGCAAGGAAGTCTTCAGCATGCTTCTTTTACAAGGGCTCTACTAAGCATTGGTCCCACTGCTATGTGTTTTTTCATGGATTCGCTGATTTAATCCTCACCACACAACTCATGGCAGATCCTGTCATCAACTCTAATTTACAAGTGAAAAAACTGAGGCTGAGAGAGAGAGAGAGACAGAGAGAAACTGATCCAAGATCACCCAGCTGGTAATCAAGGGACTCAGGATTTGAACTCAGGTCTAACTCCTAACGTGGAACTGTAACACGATAGAACTCATCAAAGAGCAAAGAGCTACAGCTGCTAGAGGGTGGGTGCCTTTCAAAGACAGAGAGGGGGATTGGCTAATCAAGATGACCTGAGGCCGGGCACGGTGGCTCATGCCTTAACTCCTTCACTTTTGGAGGCCAAGGCAGGAGGATCCGTTGAAGCCAGGAGTTTGAGACCAGCCTGGGCAACATGGTGAGACCCTATCTCTATAAAACATTTTTAAAATTAGCTGGGCATGGTGGCACATGCCTGTAGTCCTAGCTAACTTGGGAGGCTGAAGCAGGAGGATGGCTTGAGCCCGGGAGTTCAAGGCTACAGTAAGCTATGATTGCACCACTGCACTCCAGCCTGAGCAACAGAGTGAGACCCTGTCTCTTAAAAGAGAGAGAGATGTTGTGAATTAGAGAACGAAGGAGTGAGTGAACACATATCATCTCTCTAGGTCTCCGTTTCCTGGCTATAAAACAGGACTGTTTTTCCCACCGCCCACACATCTGATGAGTGTCTGTGAAGCCAGCGGGTGGGTGCTTGGCTTATAAACAGCCTGTTGTGATCAGCCAAGAGGTAGGACTGGTCCCAGAGGACAATCTCGGAGGAGGGAAGCAGGACTGGGCAGCAGCCCAGCCTGAACTCCACGGATGAAGGCTACCTGTCCCTTCAGGCGGTGGAACCAACACAAAAGGCTCTTGGAAGGAAGAATGAGGAGGTGCAGTGGGCTTCCTGGGTCCCAGGAAAATGTGAAACACCGGACGGGGTGGGACGGGGCTGAGAAAGTGTGGATCAGAGGCCAGCCTTCCAGGACGTGGAGGTCAGAAACCCTGTGATGGGGAGGGGAGGGTGTCTCCCCACCAGCTGGCCTCACAGGCTGCTCACAGCAGTTCTCTCCTCTCCCCCGAGTCATGTTTCTAATTTCCTGATTTCCTTCACATCTGAGACTTTTCATGGGAGGAGAGGGAAAAACAGTAAAAGAAAGGCCTGTTTAGGCCAGACAGGGCCAGCTGCCCCCAGGAGAAGTGAGGCCAGCAAGTCAAGGTCTCCACCCAGTCCATACCGTGTCTTTTAGCCAAGGCAGGCAGTCCAAAGGGAAAAGCTTGGAATGAAACTAGGACTTTGGCATTGCCTACAACGAGCATTTCTTAGCCTTTCATGGTTCAAGAGTGCTGGTCTCCTTCGTCCCTTCCCCACCAGGCCAGCCCCCTGACACTGAGACCCCAACTCTGGGCCACACGTGATCTCGTGTGAGCCCCACAACACCCCAGTGAGGAAAGCCCTTTTATGATCCTCTTCGTAAAGTTGAGGAAACTGAGGCTCAGAGCAGTTAAGCAACGCTTCTGAGGCCTCCCAGCCAGCACGCGGCTGAAATGGGTTTCAAAAGAGGTCTGTGAGAAAAGCAGAGCAGCTGCCTCTATCCACCCGGTGGCCATCCCGTCTGACTCAAGGGAAACCCTTTTTCTTCATGACCTAAATCCCTGACAGTTGAAGAGGCCCCCTGTGAGTTGAGTCTGTCATAAAAGAGACTGCAAATTGCCTGCACTCCCTGAAGACCTGTTCTTGACGTCAGTCAGCCGTACCTCCCCACGGCTAGGAGGCCAGGGGACCCTTTAGTGCCCAGCCTGGATTGGTCTGGCTGCCGCAGCTGGTGGCCAAGTCTGCCTTTCTCCAGTAAAGACGTCACCAAATTGCCTTGGGCAACCCAAAGTTGCCATCTTAAATCAACTCTCCTTTAGCGTTAAACCTGAAGGAAACACCTTGTTTCCTCCCAGCCTCTATGCCTAGGTCCCTCAGCAAGTCCTGGGAGTGGTGGGAGGGGCATCCACCATTCAATCAAGGAAGTCACCAGTGGAGAGAAAGATTCTCTTCTCCAAGCTGGTTGATGGGCCAGACAACCCATGAGATAAAGCCACAAACCAGCATGCCCACTGGAATTTCAAACTTAATTAGCTTTGGGTTGTCTGGAATCTTCCATTGCCCAAATGTTCAAATTTAATCAACTGAGTTTGGAGAAGGCAAGGGTTGGAGGCAGCAGGATGCTGTTCCCATGAAATGAAGCACAATGTGGACCACCTGGAAAATTGGGTAGGGCCTTCAAGGCCATGAGTAGCATTCCGATCTCCTCCTGCCGTCCCTGCTTCCTGCCCACTGTGCCAGACTCCCTGCAGTCATCAAGTCTCTGGATCTGTGTTCATGCAGCTCTCCCTGCCTAAAATCTCTCTCATGTCTAGCCAACTGCTCCTATAGGCAACTCAAGGCCAACTCACCCTTTGAACCCAGCTCGAATACATGCTTCCTTCTTGAAGCACTATTTCCTGGCTTCTCCAGTGAAAGCTACCTCCACTCCACTCCTGCAGTACTTTGCACACTAAATGTATCGAGCAGGCATAAATGGGAAGGTATTTAACAATAAGCACTCAGTAAAAATGGCCCAGTAGTCACTTATCGTTCTGAATGGATGATGAATTGAATCATCATGGGTGACTGCAACCTGAAATTTGCCCCAAGCACCGACATTAAAGTCAACCTTCTGGCTAGATGGGCCTCCACTCTGTTTACTCACCTGTCTCCCACTCAAAGGGGAGCTCCCTGTATCCCATGCCCCTAGCACACAGTTGGTGCTCAGTAAATGCTTGTGAAGTGAACGGAGGCTCCTTTAGACAAATCCTTTCTGAGTTTCAGTTTCCCCATCTGAAAAATGGGAGTGTAGACTAACTTAGGGTGACAAATGATTATCTCCAGAGGGCCCCTGTCATTCGTTGTTTTAAGATGAAGATGGTAGATTGTCTTTAAAGATAGACTGTAACATCCCACCCTGCCCCAATACTCACATGTCACTCCTCCCATCAAGAAGTGGACTCTATTTCTCCTCCCCTTGAATCTGCACTGGCATGGTGAGTTGCTGTGACCAACAGAAAGTGGTAGAAGTGATGCTGTGCTAGTCCCAGCCTAGATCTCTCGATGCCAGCAGCTTCTGCTATCACTGTTGCAGAGCCCTGAGCCTCCTGGTAGAAAAATCCAAGCAGTTCTGCTAGAGAGATGGGCTACAGAGAGAGAGAGAGAGAGAGAGAGAGAGCGCACAAGTTCTGGGATGTGAGATCATCTTATATATCCCAGCCTCGGTCAAGCTCCCAGCTGAATGCAGCCCACGAGTAATGCAGCCAACACTATATGGAGCAGAGATGCACTGTCCCTGCAGAACTCTACTAAGTTGCATAATTATAAATGAATAAGTCAGTTCAAGCCACTAAATTTGGGGATGGTTTGATCCACAAAGATAAACAACAAAGACATCTGGGCTCAACTAGAGGAAAAGTCATGACTGATGTGTGATGTCTGCCACAGCACATGGTGAGGCGTGTGGACTTCCATCCCTGGACTAGGTCATGTCAAGGTCAATGCCAATTCAATTCAGTGTCAATTCATTATTCTTCTGGGGCCTTCTAGAAATTCAAGTTCCAGATTCAGAGGGAATTCATCCACCATCAGAGAGAACCCCAGCAGGGATCCAGTGGGGACCCTGGAAGGATTAAATGAACCCATGAGGTAGTCCCTCTTGGGGCATATAAACAGTAACTTGGAAAGAAAGTAGAGCAGTTGGTAGCAGGACTGGAAGCAGAAAGAAGTAGAAATGGGAGACACTGAGCCCCACTGATAGTAGAACAGCTGACTGGGGGCTGCAGGCTCTTGCAGTCTAGGGGACAAAGATAATCCATCCCTCAAGCCAATTCATATCCCAAGAACCTTCCAGATCAAACACAAGCCTGGCTGGGCAGCTGGCACCTTCTCCCCTCCTAGTTAACATCCACATCCTCAAAAACGAACCTTCCTTCTTATGGGGGGAAGAGAAGGAGCCCTCGTGCTCCTTGAAGCCCATGAGCCAGACAAGCATGTCTCTCTAGCATGGGGCAGAGACAGAAAGGTTCTCATAACTAGAAATCACCAGTACCTGGGATGGAGAGACTCTAGCTGGGAAGTTAAACTGCTGGGGGATCATTCATTCATGTTGAGCCTCCTACCAGCTGCCAGGCACTTAACTTTTGCTATCTCCTTCCATCTTAACAACTACCCTATGTACTACATGCTGCCATCCCCATTTCACAGAGTCAGTAGGTTCATAAGTGCAGGGACTTGAACGCAGTCTAAATGATGCCAAAGCCTGGTTCCTGGGTTGGTCCTGATAATCACTGAATACTCCCGGGTAAAGCCTCACTGGTTGCTAACACTTGCATCCATTCTAATTTGTCAATACTCTGCTGAACCAATTGTCAATAGATGGCCACCTGAACTCCCAATATCCAAATTCCAAATTCAAGAAACAATCAGATGCAGACCAATGTCACTGGTAGACAGAATAACAGATCCCTAAAGATGTCCACATCCTAACCCCAGAACTGTATATATGTTATCCTACATGGCAAAAGACACTTTGACACTTTGCAGATGTCATTAAGAATCTTGAGATGGGGGGATTATGCTGGATTACCCAGGTGAGCCCGGGGTCTTTAAAAATGAGACAGGGAGGCAGGGGGGCCAAAGTGATTTGATGTGACAAGGATTCAACCTGCAGTTGCTGGCTTTGAAGGCTGGGGAAGGGCACCATGAGTCAAGGAATGTGGCAGCCTCTAGAAGCTGGAAAAGGAGGGCAAACAGATTCTCCCCTATGGGCTCCAGAAGAGATGCAATCCTTGATTTTAGCCCAGTGAAACCCCTTTGGGACTTCTGACCTCCAGAATAATGAGATAACAGGTTTGTGTTGTTTTAAGCCACTCGGTTTATGGTTATTGTTACAGCAGTAACAGGAAACGTATACACTTGCTACCTGAACTCTTACTTCATCTAACACTCAGGAATTCATAGATTCTGATAACTGTTCAAACCAATTCAGGTAACAAAGGATGGGCATTTGAGTGTCCCCTGCCTTTATTCCCCACCCCAAGTCATTTATTGAGCACTTACTCCAGGCCAAAGAACATAGCAGATGCTTTCTCAACAACCCTGGACAGGAGGAAACTGAGGCCTAAAGAGGTTACATGTATGTGACTTGCACGTGCTCACAAAAACAACAGGTGGCCAGGTGAGGTGGCTCACATCTGCAATCCTAGCACTTTGGGAGGCCAAGGCAGGTGAATCACTTGAGTCCAGGAGTTCGATACCAGCTTGGGCAACATGGTGAGACCCTTTGTGATGGTTAATACTGAGTGTCAACTTGATTGGATTAAAAGATAATAAGTATTAATCCTGCGTGTGTCCATGTGGGTGTTGCCAAAAGAGATTAACATTTGAGTCAGTGGGCCGGGGAAGGCAGATCCACCCTTAATCCAGTGGGCACAGTCTAATTAGCTTCCAGAGAATATAAAGCAGATAGAAAAACCTGAAAAGAGACAGGCCTAGCCTCCCAGCCTGCGTCTTTCTCCCATGCTGGATGCTTCTTGCCCTTGAACATCAGATTCCAAGTTCTCCAGTTCTGGGACTCAGACTGACTCTCCTTGCAGATGGCCTATTGTGGGACCTTGTGATCACGTAAATTAATACTTGATAAACTCCCCTTTATATATGTAGAGAGAGAACCCTAAGAGAACCCTCTAAGAGAACCCAACTAATACATCCGATCTCTACAAAAAATACAAAAATCAGCCAGGCATGGTAAGGCATGCCTATAGTCCCACCTACTCAGGAAGTGGAAGGATTACTTAAGCCCAGGAGGTCAAGGCTGCAGTGAGCTGTGATCATGTCACTACACTCCAGCCTGGGTGACAGAAAGAGATTTTGTCTCAAAAAATAAAAAATAAAAATTAAATCAATAGGTATCAAACCCAGGATTAGAACTCACATCTGCCTGACCACAGGCCCTGCCCTCTTCTCACTACACCACACTCTCTCCCCATTGACTTCCTGTTTCTCTGACCCCTGATTTCCAGGAGGAAAAACCAAGTGTGCTCACTGTTGTTTTTTGTACCCATCTCCCGACCCACCCACCTGCTTGCACAAGAGCTACCCTCAGCAGGAACCCAGGGCTGGAATCTGAAGACCCAAGTCCTATACCCCAAGAAAGCAGAACCGATTCCGACATTCTGCCTGGATAGCAGCTGACCTCCCTGCTGAGTCAGCTGCTGGTACTTCCAACAATGGCAGAGACTGTCTATGGTGGAGATAGCGAGACCCAAGGCTCTCTCTACCAGCAGAGCCCAAGACTTCTCTTTGGGGACAGACATGGAGAGAAGAGACTGGCCCAAATGACATTTCCAGTCTGGGAACCCAAGATCACAAAGCACCAGACACCCAGATGTGCAAAGACCAATTTCAAAGCTCACTGTCCCAAAAATAAAAATAGAAATGCCTTCATTGAACTGACCACGTGCTGTACTCAGTGCTTGGTGGATATGGACTCATTTAATCTCACCATAACCCTGCCAGGCATGCATTCATAGCATGCCCCCCTTATGAGTGAGGAAGCTGAGGGGCTCAGGAGGTTAAAGTTCAGAGCTGGGATCTCAACCCTGGAGCACTTGGATCTGGGATCTATCATCACTACAGTGTGCTGCCAGCCAACACCACCCAAACATCAACATTTCTTTCTTTGATAGCACCATGTAGAATTACTGCGTCTTGATTCCATCTGACAGTGCAAGGATTTCTACTTTTTTTCAATCATACCTGTGTCCATTGCTGCAAAAATCTAGAGGTTCTAAAGAGAAATAACTGGTTTCCTGCTATTGTCTGAAACCAGCATGTCCTGAGTCCAGCAGCAGCACAGAGTGGCTGCCAATAACAAGGGCTCTTCACTGCGTGTCAGTCCTGGCCTGGGGCCACCTCTTCAGCAGGGGGTATGGAAAAAGTCCTGGGCTGGAAACCGGGTGTTTCAAGTCCTAATCTGGCCAAATGATCTTGGGAATGTCATGTAACCAATCAGGGTCTCACTTTCCTCATCTCTCAAATGGGTTCCACAAGGATAGGAATCCTGTCTTTCCATTGTTCTTGCCCTGTGGAGAGCCAGACACGTAGTAGATGCTAATAAATGTTTGTTGAGTGAATGAACAAAAGTATATGTTACAAGTTTGTTTCTCCTCCCCTGAGGGCCTCAAAGACAGGAAGCAGGTCTGATTCATCTCATTTTCTCACAGTGCTGCAGCTGTTACTCCCACATGAATTTATTCACACAGGAAATTGCTCCCAAGTACCCACTATGTGGCCAGCCCAGTTGAAGCCTCAGTGTCTTCCATGGACCACACAATACCCTCATGCACTGTCCCTTCTCTTTTACACAGCCAGTGACTGTAATACTTGGTCACACTGTACTTCTGCACCCCAAGACCTAGGACAACCACCCAGCTGCCTTACAGTCAGCAGCCTTGGCCCATTCTGGGGAGTTTGAACATGATTCCTGAGTTTTCACTTCCCTCATGCCCAGCCCAAGGAAAATCCCGACTCTAACCACACCACGTACACATACATGCACACCAACATTCAAATGTGCAGTGGGGCCCTAGGACAGGAATAAGGTGTTTTTAGTTCAAATACCATTCTCTTGCTATGAGCTGTGTGACCTTAGGCAAGTCCCTTTACCTCTCTGAGCCTCATTGTATTCACCTATAAAAAGGGGATGATAGTCCTGAGGCCTTTCCATGTAGGCTTGTAGGGAGATTCAAGTAGATAATGGATATATATACCTTTGGCTTAATAACCCACAGCATGCTCTTATCAAATCATTTTTCTTATTTCCTTTTTCCAGGAGGGAAAGAGAATGGCAGTTGCCTATGTTTCAGAAAAATCCATGTTTAGGGGCCTGGAGTCTGGAAATTTACTTAGTATATTTGATGGGAATTACCTTGAGGACAGGTGATGTTGTGAGTCCAACATCACCATGTTAACTAAGATTGACTAATGACAATGTAGACTTAGAATGGAAGAATGAAAGCAACCCAAGAGGTCACCATATTTGTGACAGAGACAGGTAGCTGTCCACAAAAATTCATTCTCTCTGTCCACAATACACGACTGTGGCTGGGAAAGAGCTGCTCTTTGCCAAGAACCTCATATCCTTGTAACTCCATGTCCTGGCCTCCTTTGCAACTAGATTGGCCACATGATAGTTCTCATGTGTGAGTGGAAGTGATGTCTGCTGCTTCCAGGCCAAATATGCCACCTCCATACTTTCTTTTGTCTTCTGCACCTGACTGCAGACAATGAGGATATCCGAGGAGAGAGTGGGACCACCAGATGAGTCACTGAAGTACCATGAAGAAGAGGACCACCCTCCATTCAGAAATACCTGCCTTATAATAAAGCTGTTTTGCTTTAGCCCTTATGCCTTTGGGGGCCTATTTGTTACTGCAGCTACTACCCTAGCTGATACTCCATTCAACCTCCTTATTTACAAATGAAATTATTGTGGCTAGAGAGTGAGAGTGCCTTGCCAAGGTCACACAGTAAGCTCAACAGATGTCTAGAACTTTGGTCTCTTAACTCCTTGGAGCAGAGGAGTTGCAGTTTCCTGCCTGCCCCATGGAGCTACAAAGATTCTTAGAGGCCCTTCAGCAACAAGAGTGAGATTTAGTGGCAGCCTGGAGTCTTCCACTTCTGTTTCAACGAGAATAACACCGCTTTTATCTGTTTTCAAATTGCACTTCCCCATAAGACTTTCATTTGTGGAAAGGATTCTGCAACTGAAAATAATTTCAAAGCCCCCATGCTGGGGGATTGCTAACACAATCTGACTTTCTGTGGTACTATAAGACAAAGTTTCGCTTCTTCTCTGCCAAACCTTCTGGCCTCAGCTGCTGACACAGAACATGTGGATTCACAGACGTACATGAATATTTGCTTAGAAAGGAAAAAAGAAACCTCATTGTGCAGCAAAGAACCCAAGACCTCAGTGTGAACAAAGGGCAAAAAGCAAAGACTTTTAAGCACTCAAGTTTGATGGTTCTCAAGTTTTGGGGTACATCTGAATGACTTGGAGTGCTGGTTCAACATGCAGACACTGAAGTCTCATCCACAGAGATTCTGATTTCCTAACTGAAGCTTTAAGAGACACTTGCAATTGGCCGGGCGTGGTGGCTCATGCCTGTAATCCCAGCACTCTGGGAGGCCGAGGAGGGCGGATCATGAGGTCAGGAGATGGAGACCATCCTGGCTAACACGGTGAAACCCCATCTCTACTAAAAATACAAAAAATTAGCCGGGTATGGTGGTGGAGCCCTGTAGTCCTAGCTACTTGGGAGGCTGAAGCAGGAGAATGGTGAGAACCCAGGAGGTGGAGCTTGCAGTGAGCTGAGATTGCACCACTGTTCTCCAGCCTGGGCGGCGGAGCGAGACTCCATCTTGGAAAAAAAAGAAAGAAAGAAAGAAAAAGAAACACTCGCAATTATTCTAATGCAGGTGATCTAGAGATTGCACTTTGAAAAGCTCTGAGTCTACTTCATAGCCTCGCAACTGGTGGTAATGACTGCACCTGTGTGGTGTAGATCAAAGAGAATGAAATAGGCTTTTGGTTTTCTTGTACATCAGTGGGAATAACAGCATTAATAATCCACTAAAGAAATTAGTAATAATTTCCATTTGGCTCAGATGAGTGTCACAGGTATAGACAGGCAGAGTGGAATAGAAATGATCATCAGAACAATAGCTAATGTTTATAGAGACCTTATTTTACAACAAATCCTCTGCTTCCTGCTTTACATGTATGATCTCATTTACTCTTTAGAATAATCTTATGAGGCAGTTACTGATCATATTCCCGTTTTATAGATGAGGAAACTCAGACACAAAGATAAGGAATAACTGATTCCATGTCACTCAGTTGGCCAGTGGCAGACCGATTCAAGCCCACCCCCGGAATGATAACAATATCAAATAATATCATCCTTATTTACAGATGATATTATTGTGGCCAGAGAGTGGGAGTACCTTGCCTAAGACCAAGCTGCCCCTTCTTGCACAATGTTCTGTTCCCTCTTGTGAGGAGGTCTAGCATCAGAACTCTTCAGGCTTCAGTTTCCTAATCTGTAAAATGAGCATGTTAATAGTACCTTCATCATATGGCCATGGTGAGGATTTGATAAAATCATCTCAAGAAAGTGGTTTGCAAACTGAGAGGAGTTATTAGGTAAACATCTAAGAGATGGGACTTCAGCCCAGCTTTGCCCACCCCATTTTATAGACGGTGAAACTGAGACCTGGTTACTTTATTTATTCAATGAACACTATTCAATGACCCTAATATATGCTAGCTCTTGTGCAGGGGACTGAGGATGCAGAAAGAAAAAGTAATATCCCAGATCTGGCCTCTAGGAGCCTCCCAGAGAGACAGACCAGATGACTGGTCATTAGAACACAGTGTGGTAGGAGCCGTGATAAGGGAGAGACAGGCCCTGGGAGAGCCTAGCAGACAAGCCCTGACCCAGTGTGGGTAGGGGACTTCTCAGAACAAGTCAAGCCAGAGAAGGGCATGACTTGCCCAAAGTTAAGGTTATATATTCCCTGAAGTTTTGGGGGAGTCCAAAGAAGGCCCCTGTGCATCAAGAGATAACTCTCTTGTGGACTTCCCAAGTGTCTGACAATCATCATTTGAGGGTCACTGGTTTAGGTTAAAGAAAAGGCCAAGCTGCCTCCTCCTGCACCTGAATTACCCAGTCACACTCACCTCAGCAGCCAAGGCATTTAGAGGAATCTTTCCTTCAAACCAGTTTGGAAGAGGCAGGAGAGACGGCAGGAACCACAGAGAAGACTGATCTTGAGAAGGAGGTAGGGATGCAAAAGGGAAGTTGAGGGCTTTCCCTAATAGAAAAAGAAAGACTCAGAACCTAGATGTTCAGGTGTATGACCTCAGACCAGTGATCTGGCATCTCTGAACCGCACAGGTCTGAGTGATTGGGTTTATACCAAGTAGTAGTTCCCTGATATTGCAGTGTGTTGTTTATTTATAATTTTGCCAAAGTTGTCTTGCCCATTTAAAATGAGCTATTCTGAAAACAGAGTAGGGAGTGGAATATTTTCAACAGAGAGTGCCGGCAAAGGGTTTGTGTCCTTCATATACAAAGAACTCTTAGAGATCAATAAGAAAAAGATAAACATGTCCCCAGAGGAGAAAAAAAAATGGGAACAGACTTGAGCAGGAGAGTCACACTAGAAATGTGGAAAATAAGTTTATAAAAGAGAATCAACACTAATAAATAAATGAAATACCTATTGAAGCATCTGGATAGTATTCTCAACTTCACATCAGGGAAGTTTTAAGGGATGGGTAGCAACAAGGTGGGTTTAGGACATGAGAATACTGTGCCCTGGTATAACATCATAGAGAGGTCAAGCTGTCACAGCCTTCCAAGATACAGTGTGACCAAAAGCTTAAAAAAGTCTCAAAAATAGGCAAACCTTAAATCTAGCAGTTTCTAAAAGGTATTCATAAGACACACACACAAAGATGTCATACTAAATAAAGTGTTCATTGCAGCACTGTTCTAATAGAAAAAAAAAAAAAAAGGAGAAGCAAGTCGATTATGGAAAAGTCAAATAATCTTAAGATACCCTTTCTATGCAGCCATGAAAAATGTATATTGGAAGAATATAGGTGATATGGAAGAAAGTTCACAATCTGCGGTTAAGCAGGTTACCAAACTAGATGTGGAAATGCACGTTCATATATTTACATGTGTGTCCTTGCTATTTCTTTAAACAGTGAGCATGCATTACTTTTGACATCTGAAGATAATAACAAAACTCTTCCTTTTGACAAATACGAAATTATAAAAGGAAACAAACTTTTCTCTCTGTTAGTATTCATTCCCCTTCCCTGGCCCCTCTCAGAAGACACCCAAGGCAAGTGTGTGAAGATACCTTTCCTCTGGTCTCTGCCCGGAAGGTCTTCCTGAGGGTTCCCTGTGACTGCAGGCCACTGGAGGCTGTTGGGGAGACTTGCACACCCTGGCTTCTTTCTCCAAATCACAGGTTCCTCTGGCTGTGGCTGTTTGCCCAGAAAGCAGTTCATTCATTTGTTCACTCAAGATCCCCCTCCGAACCCCCAGAGCGCTGCGGCTGGAGCACCCCTATCACCCGGGGGCTTCCCAGGGAGCCCGCTCTGTGCTGAGCTCCCTCCTGGCCGCCGGGCTGCTTCCCTGAATGGGACTGGGACAGAACTCAGCCAGAGAAACAGCTGGAGGGAGGAGAGCAAGAGGGAGGGGCAGGAAACTGGGCTGACCGAGGGCGGGGGCGGCTAGCTGCGTGGAGAAGGGGCTGCGAGGGGAGGGTGCCCTTACCAGCCGGGGACTGGGCTCGTGGGTGGCGGCGGGGGCCCGCTGGGGACGACCCGCCCCTCAGGCAGCCTCTTGCAGCTGGGAAGCTGAGCCTACTGAGCGCAAACCGGAGCACATGCGACCCCCGGCTGCTGGGGGAAATGCAAGCGCCTCTGCTCCCGGTGAGGGGCTCAAGCTCCACGCTGACCGACAGACTGGCTGCCTCTCACCCTGGGCCTTTGCAACGCTGTTCCTCCCACCTGGATGCTATTCCTGCCCTAATTCGTGGCCCGATGGTCTCCTACTGCCTCTTCAGGTCTCAGATTGACGATCACCTCCCAGGGAAGCCTTCCCCAACCCTCAGGGGCTGCTCTGCCCCTCAGGGTCACCCCATCACCTCATTGATGCAGTGCTGTCCTTGCCTGTTAAGGTGTCTCTCTCCTTGCACCAAGAACTCCTTACACCAGGAACTCTGTAGGGAAATAACTGTATTTGTTCCCTGCCCTAGCCAGGCACTAAGTGCTGGTTCATCAACTGTGTGGTCACCATCGTTAGTGGAATAATCAAAACAACTGAGAGCCAGGCAGCCTGCTAGGCAATGCGTACTTACACTTCACAGCAACCCTGGATAGCAGGAATTATTACTACCCCAGTCTTACCAATAAGGAAACTGGGGCACAGAGAGATTAAGTCACTTGCCCAAGACCACACCACCAGCAGTTGACAGAGCTGGGATTCCAACTATGCTGTCTGGCTCCAAGGCCCACCCTTGGCCCCAGACAGAAGAAATAACAGAAGTGCCCACTGTGGGCCCCTGTGCCAAGTGCTTCCGTGGAGTAAGCCATGTGAACCACCACCAACATCAGGGAGGCATCACTTGCCCATCCTACACGTGAGGATGCTGGAGCCACAGAGCAGAAGTCGTTTTGTCCAAGGCACCCAGCTCATGCTGACGGAGCCATGGCTGGATCTGAGTCTGTCTGATTCCAAAGCCAAGACTGCCTACGACTGCCTAAAATAATATTTTTAGAAAGGAAAAGAAAAGGGCAGGGCAGGGGAGGGGAAGAGAGGGGAAGGGAGGAGAAGAAAGAAAGGAAGAAAAGGGAGGGCAGGGAGGAAGGTAATGGGGAGGAGGGGAAGGTGAAGGGAGAGGGAGATGGGTAGGGAGGGAGAGAAGGAGAGAAACCTGTGTTTTGGGCTTCAAAGTCTTGGGCAGGTGGAGAATATGTCCTCATCGTCTGATTAGCCTTAGAACCCCACTGATCTCTCCCCACCATCCTCAATCCTTTAATTCAGTGAGCTTTACACTTAGAAACCATCTAATTTCATTCTTCCATTGTACAGATAACTTGAAGCCCAGAGAGATTGAGTCTCTTGCCCAAGGTCATACAGATCTCTACAGTCAGAAGTCTAGCCCAGTCTACCCAACTCTCTTCTTTCCTCTCTTCTTCTTTGGGCTTACCTAGGGTACAAAACATCTTATCAGAACACTTACTGTACAGATGAGAACGCTGAACCCGGAGGAGGCAAGGGACTCACCCAAGGTCACCAGAAGTTAGTAATTGTATTAGTCCATTCTCACACTACTGTGAAGAAATACCCAAGACTGGGTAATTTATAAAGAAAAAAGGTTTAATTGACTCACAGTTTTACATGGCGGGGGAGGCCTCAGGAAACTTACAATCATGGTGGAAGGTACCTCTTCACAGGGTGGCAGGAGAGACAATGAGTGCCAAGCAAAGGGGGAAGCCCCTTAGAAAACCATCAGATTTCATGAGAATTCACTCACTGTCATGAGAACAGGATGGGGAGAAAACCACCCCCATGTTCAATTCCCTCCCACCTGGTCCCTCCCATGACTCATGGGGATTATGGAATTCCAATTCAAGATGAGATTTGGGTCAGGACACAGAGCCAAATCACGTCATTCCCCAAGTTCTCCTGGTAAAAGGAGAGGATATTTCCATAACGTGGCAGGGATCCTGTATATCACCATCTAATAGAGACCAGAGATTCCTAAAGCCTAATTTCCAGACCAGCCCCAGCAGCCTCACCCGGAAGTTTGTTAGAAACACAAACCCTTGGCCGGGCGCGGTGGCTCAAGCCTGTAATCCCAGCACTTTGGGAGGCCGAGACAGGCGGATCACGAGGTCAGGAGATGGAGACCATCCTGGCTAACACGGTGAAACCCCGTCTCTACTAAAAAATACAAAAAACTAGCCAGGCGAGGTGGCGGGCACCTGTAGTCCCAGCTACTCGGGAGGCTGAGGCAGGAGAATGGCGTAAACCCAGGAGGCGGAGCTTGCAGTGAGCTAAGATCCGGCCACTGCACTCCAGCCTGGGGGACAGAGCGAGACTCCGTCTCAAAAAAAAAAAAAAAAGAAAAAAGAAACACAAACCCTTGGGCCTCACTGCAGACCTAGGCAATCAGAGACTCCAGGAAGCCATCTGGGTTTTAAGAAGCCCTCCAGGGGATTCTGATGCTTGCTAAAGTTTGAGATCCACTGATATAGGCATTTCAATTAGGAATCCATTGAAATGGATTCCTGGAACAAGTCACCTTGCCAATGCACAGAATAGTGGCTAAGAACAGAGGCTTTGATAGCAGACAGACCTGGTTTGAATTCCTATCTCTGTCACTGTAAGCTGTGTGACTTGGGCAAGGCCTTTCACCTCTGGAGTCTCAGTTTCCTCATATGCTGTGGACCATGGAAGAGGAGGAGGAGGAAGAGGGAAGGAGAGGAGGGAGAGGAAAAGAGGAGGAGGGAAAAAGGAGAGGAGGAGGAGGAGGAGGAAAAAGAAGGGCCAAGTGGAAGAGAAGGGAGAGGGGGGAGGATAAAAAGAGAAGGGGTAAGAAGGAGAAGGAAAAAGGAGGAGGGATATGAAAAGAGGAGGACAAGGGGAGAGGAGAGGAGGAGGAGGGAAGAGAAAGAAAGGGGAGGAGGAGAGGGCAGAGGGAGGAGGAGATGAGGAGGAGGGAGTAAGGAAGAAGAAGGAAAGGGAGGAAGGAGATGAAAAGAGGAGGAGGAAGGAGGAAGAGAGGAGGAGAAGGAGGAGGAGGGAAGAGGAGGGGCCAAGAGAAGGAGAGGGGAGAGGGAGGAGGAGAAGAGGGGGAGGGGTTAAGGAGAAGAAGAGAAAGGGAGGAGGGAGATGAAAAGAGGAAGAAGAGGGAAGAGGAGAGGAGGAGGGAAGAGGAAGGAGGAGGAGGAAAAGAGAAGAAGGGGAGGAAAGGGAGATAAAGGAGAGGGGAAGAGAAGGAATTGGGGAGAGGAGGGAGAGCGGGAGAGAGAAGGAGGCCAGAAGGCAGCCTTCCAGGAAGATCAAGCACATGGGAGCTATGGAAGAGGAACTGGGTAAATCCAGCCCGGGATGGACTCCTGGACATGCCTCTTCCTCCCTGGAGGTGGCTGTGGCTATGGCAGGCCTCCCTCTGCCTCTGGCCTCCCAGCCAACCCTAGGCTCGGGTCTCATCAGCTAGGAGCCACAACTGGCAGAGCAAGGACACTGGTCCCCCAACCAGCTGGGCCCCTTGGCAGTTGGCAGAGGAGGTGGGAACCCACAGCCCCACTGGGCCAGTGAAGAAGGCGTGGGGCTGCCTGGCTCATGACTCTCCACCTGGTGGCTGTGGGACAATCTGAAGCCACAGGCCTTTGGTCACCCTTTTGAACAGGGCTAGACAGTTTGGCTTTTCTTTCTTGGAGCAAAAAGTGGTTGTTGTTGGTTGTGGGGGGTTTTATGCTTTTGTTTGAAATAGGATTTTGAAATCTAAGGGCTGAGCTGGGGATACTGGGACTTGAGAGAGAAGCAGTCTCCTCCAGAACCCTCAAAGAAATCTGTGTACACCCCTGGCAGCTCCACATATAATCAAGATGGAGGGTCAAGCTTCTTTTTGGGGTCCAGCTCAGGTTGACTGGTTCTTGATTCCTGGAGCTCTGTGTTAAAGGGAATCTGAGGCCATGTCCTGGCCTGGCTGGAGGGAGCACAGTGATCTGTGAACAATGCCTGCCCTGGACCTGGGGTTGGGAGGAGGGTTGCCTTTCTCATCCCATGCTGTCCTCCAACTAAAGTCCGTCCCATTGGCGCAGGGTGGACTGGTTCAGCAGGGACTGGTTCCACCCCTACCACTCCCTCTCCTGGTACTGGCTGTGCCTGGCGTAATGGAGCTTATGTCTCATTCCCAAGCCACTGGGTAGCTCCTTCCAACAGATCTTTAGTGTTCACAGATTCCTAATACTCTACTTAAAGCTGAACGGTTTCCCCAGCCTCCCTGATCACCAGTGGTTAAATCAGGTTCACCAGAGAGGCTCCCAACCAAAGGAAGCCTTCAAAGATGCTTCCTGCCACATGAAGGATCCTCTCTGAAGTTCAAACTCTGCCGACTTTTGACTTTCTTTAAGGCATAGACAGGCCACATGGGAATGAGAGCTCCTCTATTTCAGCCAAAGATAGGCCATGTGGCCTTGGGCAAGTCATGTACCTTCTCTGGTTCATTCAGTGGTCAGTAGATAGTCACCGGACCCCACCGCTGTGGCAGGCACAGGCTGGTGAACAAGACAGCCATACCCCATGCTCAGAAAGCTGGCCTGCTGGAGAATTCATTTTATTTATTTATTTACTTTTTTAAAGAATTCTTTTGAGACAGAATCCCCCTCACTCTGTTGCCCAGGCTGTAGCAAGATCTTGCAGTAGCAAGATCTGGGATCACTGCAAGCTCAGCCTCCTGGGTTCAAGTGATTCTCTCACCTCAGCCTCCCAAGTGACTGGGACTATAGGTGTGCACCATCATACCTGGTAAGTTTTGTATTTTTAGTACAGACGGGGCTTCGCCATGTTGGCCAGGCTGGTCTCGAACTCCTGACCTCAAGCGATCCTTGGCCTTGGCCTCCCAAAGTGCTGGGACACAGGGGTGAGCCACCATGCCCAGTGAAACTCCCCATTTTAAATGAGATATGATGATTTCTAAGAACCCCTTAATTACCAGGAAAGATTCTCAGGCAGGCTAGGCATGGTGCTCATGCTTATAATCCCAGCATTTTGGGAGGCCAAGGCAGGACAATTGCTTGAGACTAGGAGTTCAAGACCAGCCTGGCCAACATGGTGAAACCCTATCTCTACTAAAAAAAATAATTAGCAGGGCATGGCAGCACATGCCTGTAATCCCAGCTTCTTGGGAGTCTGGGGCACAAGAATTGCTTGAACCCAGGCGGTGGAGGTTGCAGGGAGACAAGATGGCACCATTGCACTCCAGCCTGGGCCACCACGCAAGACTCTGTCTTAAAAAATAATAATAAAAATAAAAATAAAAGACTCTCAGGCAATTAACATGTCCTGAAGATGGAAGCAGCCTTTAGAGGAGCAGAGGGCAAAATAGGCTGGAAGTCTGTGACAGGCAGAATAATGATCCGCCAAGATACCCACATCCCAATCCCCAGAACCTGAGAATATGTTACCTATGTTACCTTAGGTGGTAAAAGGGAAGGGATTTTGCAATGTGATTAAATTACAGATCTTGAGATGGGGAGATTAGCCTGGATCATCCAGGCAAGCCCAGTATCCTAACGCGAGTCCTAATAAGAGTAAGGCAGGAGATCAGAGCAGGGAGAAGGCAGTGGGGTAATGAAGGAAGCAGAGATTTAGTGATGTGGCCACAAGCCAAGGAGTGTGGGCAGCCCGCAGACGCCAGAAGAGGCAAAGAACAGATTCTCCCCTGCAGCCTCCAAGAGGAACCAGCCCCACGAAAACTTTGATTTTAGCCCATGAGTCTCATTTTGGACTTCTGAGCTCCAGAACTGTAAGGATACAGATCTGTATTATTTTAAGCCACTAAGTTTGTGGTGATTTATTATAGCAGCATTTAGAAATCTAATACAAGAGCTATTTCAAAGAAGACCAGAACATTGGGCTTGGGGGCAGACAGATCTGGGTTTGAGTCTCTGCTCCACTTGCTAGCTGTGTGACTTTGTGCAATTTCCTAACCTCTCTGAATCTCAGCAAATGGGAGTAATAGAGTCTCTACCTCAGGAGGTTGTTGGGAAAATTAGAGTTGATACACATAACCTGCTTAGAAAAGAGTCTAGCACAACTGTCATGTAGTAAATATTGGATTTCCATCCCCTTCTATTGAGCATTAAAAAGGCCACATACCTTGTGCAGGAGGTGGGTTTTATGAGGGGGAAAAAGGCCACATTTCCAAATGCAGGCCCTCAATTGTGTCTTGGGACACTGCAAAACTGGCCATCCTGACATTCCATTTTGTTCTGTGTCACTCCACTGCTCAACAACATTCCATGGCTCCCTATTACAGTGTCTTGATTCTGGTCTATCAAAATCCCCCATAACCTGGCTCATGCCAACCTCATCTCCCAAGATGGAGAAAAACTAAAGGGATGGCACAGCTGGAAAGAAACCTAAGGGGATCAGGACCTTCAGAGGTCAGCTGAAATGTCACTTTCTCCCAACCTCTCATGGCACCCTGACCTGTACTGCAGCACCATCCTCAACCGTAATGCCATGATGATGTGTGCAATGTATATTTTCTCAATCCACACCTAAAGCTCCAGGGGGACAGGGACTGGGACCAGTGACAAAGAAGCTGCTCAATACACGTGTATGTTAAATGAATGAATAAATGAATGGCCAAAGTCAGCAACCAGTTCAGGCCAGCTAGGCCAAGGACCCAGGGAAGCCTTCCTGAAGGCTGAATTCTAGTTCTTAACCACGGAGAGGACTGCAGAGTTACCAAGACAGGAAAGTGGAGCATTGAGCTGTCACCAGACATGTGCTATGCCCCCAGACAAACATTTTATTGGAAACAGGATTCATGTCCGAGAAGTGTGTGTTTGAGGAACTATGAGAGTTACTTCTGTCCTGCAGACCAGGCTCAGAGAAGGAGGGGGAAGGAGGGGGAGTTTCTTGAGGACTTGAGACTGAAGTGGAAAGATGGACAATTGTGAAGTTGAGGTTTTGGAACTGAGAAAGAGAAACAGAAGGAAAAAACTGGCAGCCTAGTCTATTCTGTCCATTAGATGAGCATCCAGGCCCCCGGACTTTTGTCCAAGCTGGAAAGGGTTAATAGCACTGAAGGGTTAACAGTCTCCAGTGGGGATGGGGAGTCAGGAGGCCCCAACTCTAAGGCCAGCAGAGGGATTTTTCTGATGGAGGTGGGCAAGGCCCACTGCTCCCTGGTGAGCCCTGGGGACCCCACCTACCCAGCCCCTTCTGAAAAAGGCAGTTTCCCACTCTGGGGGTGGTGGGACCACCCTGGACGCCTGGGAGGGGTGGGAGGGCTGGGCAAGATTGTTCTAGAGCATTTTTCCTGGACCCCAGATAGGGATGGGAGGAGGTCAGAGCTGGTGAGACCCCCCAACACTCAGCTGATGTCCAACTGCACGTAGCTTCGTTCTGGGAAAGCTTCCATTTTTGAGGGGCGAGAGAGAGACAGTGGGGAGAGACATGGGGAATGGAGGCCCAGAGAAGGTTAGTGACTGCCCAAAGTCACACAGCAAGTCCTGAGCAGCTGATCTAATCTCCCAATTCCCAGAGAACTCCACCAGCCCCCATTTCACACACACACAGATCCCGGGGCTTCTGGTGGCCTCGCCCCTGGCCATCCCACCAGTTGCATGGCCTACCTCTTCCCCTCCTACTCTGAACCTATCATGCAATTTAAAGACTCCACATCTTTGTTAGAACTGCCCCTTTGGCCAGAAATACCCTCTCACTACCATGTGCCCAGCCACCCAGTAACCTCCTGGTCATCTTTCAAAATCTAGCTCAGATGTCCTCTCCACCAGGCAGCCTTCCAGGATTGTCCCTTCTCTTCCCATCTTCCTGGGAACATTGATCATCCCTTCTGCTAAGCAGATCTGTACTTGACCAACACATTCATGCTTTCTCAAATCATACTGCTTTTTCATTTCACCATGTGCACATCTGTCTCTGCCCCCTGGACTGCCATCACCCTGGCCCTGACACGGGACCTAACAGTCATACCAGAAGTGTTTGATGACTTGAGCCATCCCTACTCTCTTGCCTCCCTCCCCAGAGCCAGCTGTTAATATGAGCTACTGGAAACGGACAAGAAGCACCAAAGCCACTGCATTTTAGGGAAGTCAGCCTAGTGGACAAGAACACAACCTTTTGAGGTCAGAAAGATCTGAGTTCAAACCTAAGCCCTGCAACTTTCTTGCTGTGTGACCTTGGGCAAGTCACTTCCCCTCTCTGGGCTTCCCTTGCCTCTTTTGCAAAATGGAGATGGTAATCCTGACCTCAGAGGACCAGAGGACTGGTTGGGAAGATTCTCTGGAATGATGCATGTGGCATGTACCGCACAGAGCGCAGAGTAAGCACTTAGTACAGAGTGTTGCCATATATCTGTGGGTTGTTTCTGGAAGACCATCTCCCACACCCCTATTCCCCACCTCTCCCTCTGAGCCTGGTCTTGCAGCATTCACCAAAGTGCCTGTTCTTGCCTTGTTTTTATCAGGGAGGAAGTAAAGCCATGTCTACTCACTGGCTGTGTAACCTTGGGAAAGTGACTTCACCTCTCTGAGCCTCAGTTTCATCCTCTGTAACATGGAGATAGTAATAATTCCTGCTGGGCAGGGTACTGTGAAAAGGAAAGGTCTTAGTACTTGTAAAGTCCTTTGAGCAGTGCCTGACACCTACTGAGTGCTGGCAGGCAAGGGAGCAGTCAGAAGGTTGGACTCACCACCTCAGCCCCTTCTTTGTCCTCCCTCTTTCTCCTCCCATCCCCAGCCCCACCCACCAATCTATAATCATTCACTTGGTTTCTTTTCTTGCCTCTGTTAGGCAAACCCACAGCCTCCGAGATGGCTAGACTCAGACTCTTCAGGTCTGTACTAGTCCATTCTCACACTGCCATAAAGAACTACCTGAGACTGGGCAATTGATGAAGAAAAGAGGTGTAATTGACTCACAGTTCCATGGGCTGTACAGGAATCATGACTGGGAGGCCTCAGGAAACTTACAATCATGGCGGAAGGAGAAGGGGAATAAGCACCTTTTTCACATGGTGGTGCAGGAGAGAGAGCGAGCGTGACGGGGGACATGCCATACACTTTGAAACCATCAGATCTTGTGAGGACTCACTCACTACCATGAGAACAGCATGGGGGAAGTTTTCCCCTGTGATCCAATCACCGCCCACCAGGTCTCTCCCCCAACATTGGGAATTGCAATTCGACATGGGATTTGGGTGGGGACACAGAGCCAAACCATATCAAAATCCTTCGACCCAAGCCCTGGGGCACCGCTGCAGCCAGCAGGCTCTGGCTTTCTTTCTAAAGGACCCCTTTTTCCCCGAAGAATCCACATGGAGCTCCAAATACAAGGCATACAGAAATGGACCTGCTTAGTTAAGAAAGACGGGGACCGTGGAACCACCTCTTTCGACGTGCTGGGTCCCCTGGAGTCCTCCCACGCTTCATCTGAGCGCAACTCAAAGTCTCCCAATTAATCCGACACCCCCTATTCCCACCCCTACCTGGGGTGTGGGGGAGGACTTTCCATTTTTACTAATTTCAAACTTACAAAAAAGTGGCAAGAATAGTACAAGAAACTCCATTATAGGGAGTTTATATTTATTAAAATATATTTATTGAAGTATTTAAAATAATATTTTATTTATTAAAGTATTTTAAATACATATTTTATGTATTAGAATATTTTAAATATTTTATTTAATAAGCTATTTTAAATTTATATTTATTAAACTATTTTAAATTTATATTTATTTATTAAAATATAAATAATTGGCAACTCAGGATAAATATAAACTTAAGAAGTTCTTAAGTTTATATTTACCAATTTACCAAATTATTTATATTTTGTAAATATAAATATATATAAATATAAATATATTTTGTAAAGATAAATAACTTGGTGAGTTTATATTTATCTATAAATATAAATAATTTGCCAATTATTTGTATTTTATCCCATCGATTTCACCATTATATCCTCTTTCTCCTTCCTCTTTCTCCCTCTCTATCTCCAACTTTCTACATATTTTATCCTGAAACACTCCCATTTTGCATATGGGTAAACTGAGGCCCCAGGAGTTGCTTGGTGCTCCTGACCCTGGCCCTGCCCCCGTGGCCCCACACTCAGGGCCCAGAACCTGGAGCCCACCAGCTTGTTAAGGGCCTGAAGAGATATTTGAAACCTGTAATAGTAAGTGAGTTGGCCCTAGAACACCAAAAGGAAACTGTGACATTAAAATTAATAAACGTCTGGTTCGACGTCTGCAATTAATTGATTCACATGAGTGAATCAGCTGCACCTCCACGGTCCTCCTGTCGTTGGAAATAGAAGAGCACAAGTCACGAGAACACGATGAATAATTTATTTTTCATAAAATCCCAGATTGTATGAACTATTTTAAAACCTTTCCAGATATTTTTATAAGAAACACACATTTTGAGGTTCACCATGATGTGGGGTGGGGCCCCCAAATGTCAGAGATCCCAGAGCCTTCAAAGGCTTTAAAACAAGCTCTCCTTGCCTCACATCTCCTTGATCCTCACTTGAATCAGGCATAAGATGGAGGTTTTTCCATGTATTTTTACAACGAGGCTGTATGTACCTTTTTATGTGGGTCATAAAAAAAAATAAAAAAATTTCAAAAACACGGAGCAACACGAGGAATTCGTCATAGCAACGGGGCTGCCTTTCCTATTTTTGAAAAGTAAGCCTCCCCCTCCCCCTCTTAGTACAGAAAGTTTATTTTCCTGTGGGAGCCTCTGACTCAGGACTCAGGCTGCCGCCTCTGCAGAGAGATGGGAGGAGTGGGGGCGCTGGCCCTGGGCCTGGGTGGGTGAGGCTCAGGGACTGAGTTTATTTGCTCAGGGGTCCCAGGCCTCAGATCCCTCACTGGCATCTGCACTAGGAACCTGACGCCCAGGGAATTCTGGTCACCACCTGGGCCTCCTGCTCTGCTCATCCACGCACCCCACCACCCAGGCTGGCCTCCTTAGAAAGCCCTCACCTTATAGCAGCACAGCTAGGAGAGTTGTACCAGTTCTGTAAATATTAAAATATTTCCTGATCAGTTGGTTAAACAGAATCGTCTCCTAGGACCAACCCATGATCCAGGAAATAAAGGGGTATCACTTGTTAGCTGGGAGCCCAGGATCCTCATGTAGGGCTACATTGTTATTGGTCAAGGCCCAAGCCCTATCAGATGATAAATGGGATATTATTGTAACCTGTGTGGGTTTCAAAATAGCAACTGGGGGAGGTAGAGGGCACAGTGTAGGTTTGAATCCTGCCTTTATACTTGCCAGCTGTGTGACCTAAGGCAAGTGACTTAACCTCTCTGTGCCTCAGTTCCCTGATGGGTAATAAGAGTAATAGCAGGTTGTGGTGGGGATGATTTGTGTTAATCAGTATGCCTTCACCCATTTGGGCTGCTATAACAAAATATCATAACTGAGTTGCTTATAAACAACAAACATTTATTGCTCACAGTTCTAGAGGTTGGGAAGTCCAAGGTCAAGGCACTGGTGAGGGCCCTTCCTCATAGCCATCTTTTCACTGTAACTTCAGGTCAGAGTGGGGGAGGTCCTCTCTGGGGTCTCTTGTGAGGGCACTAATCCTAATCAAGACAACACAATTACCTCCCAAAAGTCCTCACCTCCTAATACGCTCACCTTGGGGGTAAGGATTTGAACACATGAATTTTTGGAGGGACACACAACATTCAGACACTAGCACTGTAGGAGGCACATAGCATAGTTCTCAGCACACAGAAGACTCTCGAGAAATGTTCTTATGTATTATTAGTTGATACTTATATTAATTTAATAACAATATCATTATGTCTCTAACCTCCCATCCTTCATAATACTTTTTGTAACCATTTCTCAGGAAAAAAGCAATGAAATCAGAATCTCTGCTCCATCAATTACTAGCGGCGTGTCTTGGGCAAGTTTTGAAACCTCTCTGAAACTGATTCCTCGTCTGTGAAATGGGGATAATACCGTAAACACATAGCTCAGCTCCTGGCTCATGGTGAGTGTTCATTCCTAAAAACTATTATAATATTATCAGGGGTAGGAAAACTATAGCCCAAGAGCCAGATTTGGCCCACTGCCTATTCTTGTAAGGGAAGTTTTATTGGAACCCACAACCATGCCCATTCATTTATGCAATGTCTGTGGCCATTTCCACACTGCAACGGTGGGCTGAGAAGTTGCAACAACAGACTGTATGGTTCACAAAAACCTCAAATATTTACCCTCTGCTCCTTTAAGAAAAAGTTTGCCAACACTTCATTTTGATTATTACAAGCTTCTTCAATAAAGCAATAATTGCAATACACACCACATTTCAGCTCCTTCAGTGGATTACACAAAGCAAGGTTTGCTTTCTAGGGACTACCAGTGACCCATGATTGTCCCGCAATGATTCAAACCTCTCCTCAAATTGTTTACCATAGTATATGGGGAAAGAGTCCAGAGCTTTTCAAAGGAGCCTGTGACCAATGAGAAGCCCATAATCACAGGAACATAAGCATCTGAGGAGCTGGCCCATGCTAAAATCAACACCTGCCTCCATTTTCCCAGGCTTACCTGTCCTCAGACAGTCCACTCCAAGACACCCACAGTCCATAAATAAGGTTTTGTTTTGTGCTGCTTTAGTGCCTGCTCTGCAGCAGCTGGCTGCCTCCTGGTCCATACATTTCCACATTCCTTTTGTGTGATGTTGAGGAGAAAGGAAATGGGAGCCCCAAGAAGTTACCTAGCATTCAGCAAAATAAACCTGTGAATCACTCACCCCAGAAATCACCCCAGAAAGGTTCCTACATCTGCTCAGATGCACTCCTTCAGGACACAGGTGAGAGCATCTGCTCTTTCTCCTTGGTTTAATGGGATTTTGGTTGTGTGATGTAGCAAACACCACAAAATATCATCATAGACCTTACAGATGTTGAAGGTATTTGTGGCCACACTCGCTGGCTTTGTTCCATGCCCACAGATGTCCCCCCTTGGTTTCCACCAGTCGAGGTGTATTTGCTCCTAAACCCTTAATTGGGCCCTGATGTCATCTAAAAACCAGGCTGAACTCAGTAACCTGCAACACCCGTCTTCACTGGAGGTTCCCAAGGCTGGTGTGATCCAGGCATGCTGACACCACGGGGCCCCCACTGCCTGCATGCCTCTCTTGTGCTCATCTCATCCTTGATTCTTCCTGGCCCACTGTTTTTGTTTTTTATTTCTTTGTTTTTATTTATTTTATTTATTTATTTTTGATTTTTTAAAAAATCAAATTCATTTTTTTTTAGAGATGGGGTCTAGCCATGTTGCCCAGGCTGGTCTCAAACTCCAGGTCTCAAGCGATCTTTCCGTTTCAGCCTCCCAAAGCACTGGGATGACATGCATGCACCACTGTGCCCAGCCCTGGCACACCGTTGGTGAAAGCTAGAGCTCAGATGATCTCGTGAGATCCATCAACTATTTCTGAGACAGCCTAGGTCAGGTGTGAACAGGAGTCCATCCCCAGATTGCAGACTTCATGAGGGCAGGGAGCATGCCTATAGAGCGGCCTGCTGAAGCCGCAGCACCCCAAATATCCCATGCATACAGCCTAGGCACCCATGTTCAAATACCAAAGTCCACAAATCCTGCAGTAGGAGGAAGAAAATCTTTGATTAGAAATCAAACTTCAAGGTATTGTATAATAATAATGACACAAATAAGACACCATATTTTTTGTCCATTTATTGGAATATAACAATGACTCTGAACCTGGAAATCTTTGGATGACCTTCAAGAAGACTCCCTAAGAAATCTATTGATCATCTTCAAGGAGGCCGTAAACACATAAAATCATGCACATATATCTGTGTGGGCACAAGATTTTCTGGGGAGGAGGTCCAAAATTTTCATCAGATTCTCAAAAGGATCCCACAACCTTAGGTGGTTATAAGCATAAAACCACAAGTCTGATTCATATTCGTGCACCTAATGCCTGGCACTATGGCTGGCACATGATAGGTGCTCACAGAATGTTTGCTGAATGAATGAATGAATCAATCAACTGATGACAGCTGAAAGCAGCGAACAGCCTGATAGGAGATTTCCTGGATGGTCAAACTCCACTAATCTGGAATTTTAGGGTCACTTGAATGAACTCTTGTCAGAATATCTTTGGTCACTAAGGTAAAAAAGAAGTAAATTAATGGTGCAAACAAGAATGAGTGGTGACTGATGCTGAAGGGTGCCTACTTGTCAGCAAGCGAGTGTTTGCAGAATTGCCATTTAGTGCCCTGTTTGTTGAAGCAGGCTCCCCAAGGAACTTTATAAAGTTTGGAGAGAACGTGATGAAATCAGAATCCTCGTACTCTGCTAGAGGGAATGTAAAATTGTGCAGCCACCTTGGAAAACAGTATGGTAGTTCCTTAGAAAAACCAAAGAGTTACCTTATGACCCAGCAATTCCATTCCTGGGGAAAATGAAACTATATATCCACACAAAACCTTGTACATCAATGTTTATAGCAGCATCCTTCATAATAGGCAAAAAGTAGAAACGACCCAAATGTCTATCAACTAATGAAAGGTTAAACAAAATGTGCTATATGCACACAATGGAATTTATTCCAACAGAATAGGACTGAAGTACTGATCCTTGCTACAACATGGATGAACCTTGAAAATATTACATTAAATGAAGAAAGCCAGACACAAAGGCCACATGTTGCATGATTCCATTTATATGAAATGTCAGGAACAGGCAAGTTTATAGAGCCAGAAAGTAGATTAGTGGTTGCCTTGGACTGTGGGAGGGAGATTGGAGAGAAATGGGGAGTGGCTGCAATGCATACAGGGTTTTTTCTTCTTCTTCTTGTTTAGAGACAGGGTCTTGCTCTATCACCCAGGCTGGAGTGCAGTGGTGCTATCTTGGCTCACGGCAACCTCTACCTCCTGGATTCAAGTGATTCTCCTGTCTCAGCCTCCTGGGTAGCTGGGATTACAGGCATGCACCAACACGCCCAGCTAATTTTTTATGGATTTTTAGTAGAGCTGGAGTTTCACCATGTGGGCCAGGTTGGTCTCAAACTCCTGACCTCAAGTGATTCACCCACCTTGGTCTCTGAAAGTGCTGGGATTACAGGTGTGAGCTACCGTGTCCAGTTGCATATAGGGTTTCATTTGGAAGTTTTTTGAGGCAAAGAAATGTTCTAAAGTTGATTGTGGTAGTGGTTGCACAATTGTGTGAACATACTAAAAACCATTGAAATGTACACTTTAAATGGATGAATTGTATAGCATGTGAACTGTATATAAATAAAACTATTATGTATTATCATTTAGTATAATTTAATATGTTATATAGAAGTATATGTATGTTAAAAATATAACTATATAATATATGTTAAACCTATATTACATTGTATATTTACATCGTACATATTAAGTACATGGTGCCTGGTGATTGTGTCAGTCCATTTTGTGTTGCTATAAAGGAATACCTGAGGTTGGGTAATGTATAAAGAAAAGAGGTTTATTTGGCTCATGGTTCTGCAGGCTACACAGGAAGCAAGGTGCAGCATCTGCCCAGCTTCTGGTAAGGCCTCAGGAAGCTTTTAGTCATGGCAGAAAGGAAGGGGAGCTAGTATGTCACATAGCAAGAGAAGAAGTGAGAGAGAAGGGAGAGATGCCACACTTTTAAACAACCAGCTCTCACAAGAACTAATAGTGAGAATTCACTCTTTACCCCAAGGACAGCATCAAGCCATTCATGAGGGATCTGCTTCCATGACCCAAACACCTCCCACTAGGTCTCACCTCAACACTGGAAGTCACATTTCAACTTGAGATTTGGAGGGGACCAACATCCAAACCATATCAGTTAGAGAGAGAGAAATACTCCTCCCACCTACCTACCAAATGAATGAATGTATAGCTCTGCAGGTCTCTGGTGAAGCCCAAGATACTAATGCATTTTTCAGTGAAGCCTCATAATTTCTTTTACAAAATTTGGGCACATTTTTCCTTCTATTTCAAAATGTGGCCACGTTAATTTTAATATGAAAATAATTTTTTCTCCAAATTCATGAATAAAATTTGTGCTCTAGGAAAAAAAGAAAAATAAAATGCATAAAGCTTGCGTGTGTGTGTGTGTGTATGTGTGTCTGTGTGTGTCTGTGTGTGTGTGTGTCTGTGTGTGTGTGTGTAGAGAAAAATGACTGGAAGGCAATGTGCCAAGATATTAGCAGTGGTTATCTCTATCTGGGTAGTGGGATTACAATTGGTTTTTTCTTCTTCTTCTTGATACTTTTTTCCTTTGCCATAGTCTTAATGAATGTTTCATAATATTAAAGAATAAACATTGTTTGGTTCAACAGTTGAGGTCCCAGAGGGAAACATCAGGCAATGTTCTTCTGGAGACCACTTGGTACAGCCCGCACTGTGACGCACACACCCTGACCTCATGCCCCAGGCATCACAACTGAGCCCTATGCGGGACATGTGTGCGCACAGGGAAGCTTCCAGCATTCCCTGCTTTCTGCAGGTGCTGATAGAGAAAGTGGATTTATTCCCAGAGAGGAATAAAGCCAGAGCCTTTGCAATATTCTGAAGAAGAAAAAAAAAAAAAGCAGATGATCATTATATGACAACAACTAGAGGAGGCACTTAAGGGCTGGGCATGACATGGGGGACAGAGCTCTGGACTGGACATTAAAAGACATGGGTTCAAGCCTCTGATTTGCTTCCAACCAGCTGATGACCGTAGTCAAGTCACTTCCTCTCTCCATGCCTCAGATTTCCCCTCTATTAAACAAGGGAATTGGGTCCTTCTGATGGTTTACGATTCTGTGGATTTACATCTGCTGTCCTCGTTTCCACCATTCATGTAAAAAAGAGGAGGGAGCCCCTCATATTGACTGCCCAGCACAGCCCTTGTCCCCCAGGAATCTCAAGAACCATTCTGCCCCAAAAGGCAGTCTCTAAATTGACACATGCCTCTTTTCCACCCACCTAATTGGAGAAGACATTCTTAAGAAGGCAGCATTAGCAGACATTATTCCCCACCCTCTGTACCCCCAAACTGCCTCAAATGTGATGATATGTATTGAGCGCGGACCAAGTGCCAGGCCCTAGTGCTGTGCAGCGAATCAGACAGACACTGCCCTGCTCGCTCAGAGCTCACAGGATCCACAGTGACCACCAATTAAGGACCACCTGCCATGTGAGAGGGGATTCACATGCAACAATTTCTTACAGGCCTTACATCAACCCCGTGAGGCTGATACTACCATTCACATTTTGCAGCATAGAAAATGTAGCCTTAAAGAAGTGAAGTGCTTTGTGCCAGATCAGGGAGCAAATGTGGTAAGGCCAGGGTTCTGACCCTGATCAGTTACACTTCAAAGGCACCTGTGATTTGTCGGTGGTTCTTAACTTCACAGTCCAGGCAGAACAAAGGACTTCAAAATAGGGTGGGTCTGGAAGTCTCCATCTGATCTCCAACCTTTTGATCTGGCTATAAAAAATAACTGGGGAAAAGCAAAATAAATTGCCATAAACTTGATGCCAAAACATAAAACTTGCTATTGATTTTATAAGAGCAAGCTATGAGTTCAGACAAATCAATTTGTATTATAAAACTATAGCCTATAACATAGACAAGACACTAAATAAATACTGAATCACAACATGAGAAACTTGCTTTTTCAATTCTTATTCCATCCTTCTAATTATACCAGGGAAGGTCTCAATTTGATGCTACCGGGTTTTTAACACCTTCTTCAACAGTAGCCAATCTCCCTTTTTAACAAAGAAAGAGCAGGCCTCAGGCTCAAAGCCTTGGGCAGGCAACAGTATCAACCAAACATTAATAACCGTGTTTTATTTTCATTGTTTATGTAGCGGTGGTATTTTATGGTCACTTTCTATTTGAGGAAATTGATATTGGTTTTCTATTTACTGTGGTCATATAAATTTCCCTTTTGAGCTACATTTACTGATATTTTTAATGAATACATTCACTGGCATTTTTAATGAGTAGATTTAAAGGACAATATTACATTCATGACACCATAGAAATGGTATACAAGCAGGGCAAAAATAAAAAAGGTGGCATTGGGATGGCTGAAGCTTGAGAAATGCTGTCCCATGAAATTAAAACTAACCCAGCCATGTAATTATATTGTCCTGAAGGTAGATTGCAAGTTACCTAAATAGCACAAATCCGCTATAGCCCATCACTATTAAAGCAAATTTTTGAAGGCTTACATAGCAGTTACTTTAGCAACAGAGGTATAAAAGAATCATATTCGAACCACAAGACATATGTGCCTGAAAGTCTAATTATTGGAAAATTATAGACCTAAGAAATACAGCTATGCCTCACTGCACACTGCAGGGCTGGCTGAATAGCTCATGGTAATTGGATAAACCACATCTACATAGAGGTTGTGTGGAAAGGAAGAACCCTTCCCCCAACACCCTCAAAAACTTCAATGATTCATTCCTTCACTCACTCATTCAGTCATTCATTGCAATTTTTACTAGGTCCCTGCTAGATACGCTGGAATACCATGAAGGGCCACACAGGCCTGACAACTGCCCCTAGCAAGTTTCTAGTCCAGGGTAGGGTCCCCGACTTCAACCCCAGCCTCCCATGCATGAGTGTCTAACTGCCAACTAGGCTCTGAAAACAGCCCCATTCTCTGAACACGTTTAACAAAGGAACCTGCCACCCAGGGGTGGGTGGTCAGGGGAGGCTTCCTGGAGGAAGTGAGCATCAGGCTGAGATCTGAAGAAAGAATAGGAATGAATGAAGGAAAGTGGGAGAGTTGAGGGATGTGAAAAGGCAGGTGCTTCCGTGTGTGGGTGTGGCGTCGCATCCCATGAGCAGCCCACAAGGTGAGCATCTTGCCCTGGGAGTGTGACTCTTGGATTCCAAGATATGCATTTCATTTGTCTTGACCCCTAAATGCAATCCAATAATGTTATCTGTTCCTCAGTAAGAAAACAGCTATCTGATCCCAACACTGAGGAAAAACGTTGGGATGCTGAGTGGGTTTCCTCATCGCCCCCACCCCCATGGGATTTTAAAGAAGGATTGTGACCGCTCAGAACTTTCATCAGATGCACCAACATTTTAAAAATATATACAAACAGTTGTTCTTGACCCTGGCTGCACTTTTGACTCCCTAGGGAGCTTTCAAAATCTCCAAGCCCAGGTCACACCCAAACCAAGTTAGTTAGAATCTCTTGGGGGTGGAGCCCAGGGGTCAGTAATGTATAAAGCTCCCCAGAGAATCCAATGTGCAGCCAAGGCTGAGAACCACATAAGGAACCTGACCTCTGTGGTGGATACAAATCTACAATGACACACTGAGCACTTACTGTGTGCCAGGCACTGGGCTGGGGGTGAAGAGGAGATTTGTGAGAATCGGATCCCACTATGGTTTAACAACAGTGTGGAAGACTGCACCCACTTTCAAAGTATGCACTAGAACCAAGATAAAGATGAAAATTGCTCTGGTCACACCAATTGCCTGGGGAGCCTCAGTGCAGATTCTGTGTCAGTAGGTCTGGGTTGGAGCTCAAGAGTCTGCATTCCTAGCAAGCTTCCCCAGATACCTGAGATACCGCTGGACTGAGAACCACACCTGGGTGGCAACTGATTCTAAAGGAAATCTCTCAGATCCAGGCTACTTTTCCCCACCACATCTCTACCACTCTGACAAGGCTGAGCATTGTCTGGAGATGATTTTTTTCTTAAGTTTAGGGAAAGAAGGAAATGCACCCTCGCAGCCTGCCAGGTGTGGGATTGTATCCCCATGACAGCTCCCAGCACACACCTTCAGAACATGGGGCATAGCTCAAGAAGAAAGAGAAGGGCTGGGGAGGGGGATGCTGGGTCGGGGGTTTTCAAAAATAGCAAACCGTCTGTGCCCAGCAGCCCCCACTGCCTAACAAGTTCCCCATCTGGGGCCAGAACAAAGGCAAGGAAATTCAAGAAGCATAGAGATCAAAACGGCCTCTGAGGCTCTCCCACAGCGAGTCTTCGTTTCTAATTAATCATCCCATTCTTTGCAAATCAATTGTGCGTGTTTTAAAATCCGTACACCAAGGGCAAGCGATGGGGTGGGAGTTAAAAGCAAAAGGGCTTTGGAGCTGAGCTCAGGGCCATGAATTCTTGCGAGAGTAGCTGAACAGCAGGAGGAAACAGTGGAGTCAGCCCTGACCCATTCAGCAGAACCAGAAAAGAATAGATCGGGGACACAAACGCGTGCAGAGACCAGGCAGGTCATGGGAACTGGTGGACTGGACGGGGGTTCGTTGAAGGAGCAATGGGAGCAATGGTAGTCCAGTCAGGGACTGGTCCACCTGACCCCAGAGGGTGGCTACTCAGTGCCAGTCCCTCCTTGCCAGCAGAAATGCAGGCCTGGCTTTGCTGGATCTCCCTTTTTGTTTCTGAAAATATCTGAAAGTAAGATTCTTTTAAATATGAAATATCCTGATTTATAGAAGTTGTCTCAAATGGTTTGGAAACACCATGCCATCCATCAGAATATATTAGAGAACCACATATGGAGTGCATGCCGCCAGTGTGTAACCTCTGAAATAGAGACTGGAGGAATTACCTGGAAAATGAAAAGTTATTTCCAATTAATTTAAGCCCGAACCCATCAGATTCTCTGGGAGTCCTCAGATGAAAGGATGAAAGAGAATGCATATTCACATCATGCCTACTGGCAGCAGACCCTGCATCCACCTCTCCAGTTGCTTATCCATTCAAACAAGACTAACTGAGCAGCTACTATTTTTCAGGCCCTTTGCTATATGTGCTGTCATCAGGTCGTCAATGGGAGCAATGAACATGGAAGTCCACAAGATCATTTCAGAGAGTGGTAAGTACTAAAAGGTGCGTAAAACAGAGGGTCGTTGGCCAGGTACAGTGGCTCATGCCTGTAATCCCAGCACTTTGGGAAGCTGAGGCAGAAGGATCACTTGAGGTCAGGAGTTCAAGACCAACTCTGGCCAACATGGTGAAACCCCAAGCCTGGCCAACATAGTGAAACCCCAACTTTACTAAAAATACAAAAATTAGCCAGGCGTGGTGGTGCACACCTGTAGTCTCAGCTACTCATGAGGCCGAGGTGGGAGGATTGCTTGAGCCCCAGAGGTGGAGGCTGCAGTGAGCCATGATCACGCCACTGCACTCCAGGCTGGGCAACAAGCAAGACTCCATCTTAAAAAAAAAAAAACAGGAGGGTGTGATGATGGCACTCAGGAAGCAGTTGTGTGAGCAGGCAGGGTGGGCTCCCTGAATCTGAAGGGTGCAATTATCAGCCATCAAAATCTCAGGATGGACTGTACCAACCAGAGGAAATTACCAAGACAGACACCCTGAGGTGAATTTGAGCTTGAATTCTTTTCATTCATCATCAAGATAAATGTATGAGGCATTGTTGTGCCCATTGATCAGATGAGGACACTGAGGCCAGGCTTGCTCCCAACATCACATGGCTAGTGAGCAGTAGAAAGCCAATTACTGATCCCCTGTCTTGGACCAGTAAAGTAACTAAAATTAGTGACTAACATGGGGGTCATTTCCCACCTTTGCGTTGCTAAGGATTCTTCCCTAAATCAAAGGAGCCAGCAGATGAGGCTGCAGTCTGTTATGGCAGAACATTCTCTATGGGGTTCCTCATGGTCCCCAGGTCATCAGCTGTCCCTGTATTTGGAGCATTCAGGGCACTCATCTTTCTTATCAACATCCACACATACAACGCCACATTAGGACTTCAAGACCTCCTCCCTGGGGACTGTGGGAAGCCCCTGAGGTTTTGGTGGAAGCATCTGCTGAGATCAGGGCATCCGACCAGCACCTGGCCTTGACCCAGATGTGTAGGAGAAATGAATCATCACAGTGGCCCATTATGCTTTCCAATACCTTTCAAACTTTTCCTCCCAGTTTTATGCTTCTCAGCCTGGAGCTCACTTCCCTGGAATCCCCCAGTGGCTTGTTAATGAAAACGCCCTTGTGGAACCTCTTCCTTCAGTGTCTATTTGACTCAGGAATTAGGGAGTGGAAACACATCATTTTTCCCCAAAACAAGCACAGGTACATTTTGTGTCCAGATTTTGCCACCTAATGCTGTCTAGCAAAGCACCTGAGATTCTGTGGCTTAAAACCATAATACTTCATTCTCACTCACATATTTGTGAGCTGGGGAGTGATCAGCTAACCTGGATGGGCTTGGTCAAGCTTGGCTATTAGCCATTGATTGGATCCCAATCTGCTCCAGGTGCCACTCACTCTCCCTGGTCAAGTCGGCTAGCCAGGGCATGTACTTTTCAAGGTGATGGCAGAAATTCAAGAGGGGTGAGAGTCAGCCCATGAAGACTTTCAAAGCTCAGGTGAGGAACTGGCACATCGTCACTTCTGCCCACATTCCATTGGCCAAGCAAGTCACAAGGCCACACCTCATAGATGTGTAGAAGAAAGTGAATAATCAGTGGTCCCTTATATCTTCCAATACTTTTCAAACCCTTCCTCCAAGCTTAATGCTTCCCATAAAACGGACCCCCTGTCTTGACCCAGTAATGTCACTAAAGTGAATGACTCACTTGGCATCATCGTCCTATCCTTGCCCGGCCAAGGTTTCTTCCCTAGATCGGGGGAGCCGGCAGGTGAGGCTGCAGTCTGTTACCCCACATATTCTCTATAGAGTTCCTCACAGCCCCCAGGCCCAACGCCAATGGGGTGGAGTAGACTTGCCCCCAGTGAAGGCATTGCAAAGACACATGACAAAGGAATCAACACCTGCTTGGGGACAGGAAGGATGCTGCATTGGCAAAGGGAGAAATCCAGCTGGGACATAGCCTCAGTGGAGACTTCTGTTAACCCCACAGAGAATGCTGGAGCTGAGATGATCCTACAGAGCCAAGTGGAGTGGGGACAAGATATAAGATCTTACTACTCCTGCACTGTAATCAATGTGGGCTATTCCCTGAAGGGACATGGCTTTGAGCAAGTTAAGCAAGAGTGATTTCTACATCAGAGGGGACCTCTGCAGAGGCTGATAGTTGCAGCATCCCCAGCTGCTGGGACAACAGGTTTTCAGTCCCACATCCATTTCACAAGTCCACCCTGACATTTGTGGGTCCGGGGGCAAGAGGGCAAATGGAGGTCCACATAGCATATGTCTAAATGCTTAAAATTATCAATCAAGTTTGCTAACGTTAAACAGAAAACGTTCTATCCTCCTACTTTGACAAATGGACATTTCCCAACAACTTGAAAGCCCAGAATCTAATGAGGAACTCAGACTTCCCAGTGCTTCATGCTGGAAGACAGCAGAGAGAAAGCTGGTCACCCACCTATTTCCCACTCCTCTTAATTTCCCACCCCACCTTCCTCACACACTAAGAGGGGCCTTGCACCCACAGATGAACACACACACTCCAACCCTCAGACCCAAAATCTGTCACTCTTTAGCCATCTTTGGCCTGAGTGCACTGCTCTTGGGAGAAAAGATCCAGGGAAGAAGGCCTGCAAGCCCCTTGGGCAGGGAATTCTCCACTCCCAGGTATTCAGGACATGCACTAGAAGGAGAAGGAAGTGAGCTCTGGATAACAACTTTCCTGGGGAAGGGCATGGCCAGAGGAGCATCAGAGCAGGCCTCTGTCTTCCACTGCCCAGGGAAGCCCCTCTTGCCCCAGACCAACTGTAAGGCTGGTCTAGAATACAAGCAAGTTTTCCTCTTAGGATGATCAAGCTCACTGGAAAGGCAGCAGAGCAAGGTGGTTAAGAACACAACTCCTGTGGAACCAGACAGCCTGAGTTTCATCCAGGCTCCATCCCTTACTAGCTGTGTGATCTTGGCCTTTGTATCCACATCTGTAAAATGGGAGTCACAAAGCTCATAGGGCTGTCATGGGGATTAAGAGACATCACACATCTAAAGGCCTTAGACCTGTTGCCTAGTAAGCATTACGTAAATGTTTGATGAATAAAACCACCTCCCAAAGCATAACTTTAACGTGATATTCTAGTAAAAGAGCGCTCTTTCTCATAAGGGGTGGGGAAGAGGAAGAGTGAGATGGTGAAAGTGACAGAGAATCCCATCTTGCCACACGAGTAAATTGCTTAACTTCCCCACACCCTAGACATCCAGCAAAATCCATACCCTTCAAGGATGGGCCATGGATGGCCGTGGCACCATGTAGCCGCCCCCAACATGGGCAGAACAGCCCACTCCCTGCAGTTCATGGGGCCTGGTCTGACAAGAGCCACAAAAGTAAAACGTGGTTCAAACTGATTTGGAGAAACTGTGGAAGAGAAGACCTGACACGGTCAAGCTTGTTCCAGAGAAGGAGCTGGGAGAGTGTGTGTCTGCATCTATGTGTGCGTGTGGTGTGCGTGTGTGGAGTGTGGGGGGGCATGTGTGTGGTGTGTGTGTAGTGTGTGTGGCATGTGTGTGTGTGGCATGTGTGTGGTGTGTATGCACAGTGTGTGAGGTGTGTTGTGCATGTGTGTGGTGTGGTGTGTGTGTGGTGTGTGCAGTGTGGTATGTGTGTGATATGTGTGGTGTGTATGATGTGTGGGGGGCTGTGGTGTGTGTGTATGCGTGTGTGGTGTATCTGTGGTGTGTGTGGTATGGTGTGTGTGTCGTGTGTGTGGTGTGTTTGTATGTGGTGTGTGAGTGTGATTTTGTGTGGGGGGGTGTGGGTGTTGTGTTCGTGTGTATGTGTGTTATGGTGTGTGATTGTGTGTGGTACGTGTGTGGTGTGGTATATGTGTGTGGTGCATGTGGTGTGGGTGTGTGTATGTGCATGTGTGTGGTGTGTGGTGTGGTGTGTGTCGTGTGTATGGTGTGTGGTGTGTATGTGAGTACATGTGTGGTGTGTGTTTGTGAGTGTGGGGGGTGTGGTGTGTGTGTATGTACATGTGTGGTGCATATCTGGTGTGTGTGCGAGTGTGTGTGGTGTGTGTGTTTGTGTGTACTTGTGTGGTGTGTGTGTGATGTTGTGTGGGGTGTGTGTGTGGTGTGGTGTGCGTGTGTGTGTGTGTGTGTGTATATATATATTATTATTTTTTTTTTTTTTTTTGAGATGGAGTCTGACTCTGTCGCCCAGGCTGGAGTGCAGTGTCACGATCTTGGCTCACTGCAAGCTCTGCCTCCGGGGTTCACACCATTCTCCTGCCTCAGCCTTCCTAGTAGCTGGGACTACAGGCACCCACCACCACGACCGGCTAATTTTTTGTATTTTTAGTAGAGATGGGGTTTCACCATGTTAGCCAAGATGGTCTTGATCTCCTGACCTCCTGATCTGCCCGACTCAGCCTCCCAAAGTGCTGGGATTACAGGTGTGAGCCACCGTGCCCGGCGTGTGTGTATGTTAAAGAAAGAGAGAACACAATCCTGGAGAGATGCTCAGAAGGTAACACCAGGAAAATGGAGTTCATGGCAGAGACCCCCCTAAACAGAACAGTTGGAATCAGAAGCTCATGGAGTCACTTTCATGAAAAATCTGGGGACACTCGGTTCAAGCAGTTCTTCTCTGGGGCCCAGCTGACCGAGGCAAGCCTGAGTGGGAAGGAAGTCCCTCCACCCCATGCCAGTATGGGCTATGGAAAGCAGACAGGAGTGGAGTTACCCAGGGCCCAGGAGGGAAGCAATGTCCTTCGAGAAGACCCTGGCACCTGGGTCCTTCTGGAGAGGCCTCCCCACGTGGCCTGTGGCCAGGGACTTCCTCTGGGGGCTCGAAGCAGAACGTGGATGGACAACCTCTCGGAACACAAGGAGGTGCCCCTGGAGACCCACTGAAATCACTGGGGGAGATGTTGAGGAAAAATTGAGGTCTCACAAGTAGCAACTGAAAGCGATGTCATTTGGACACTTCTGTTCCTGCAGCCCCATTTGTATAAGGCCAGGGACATTTGCTGCAGTTACATTTTCATAGCTACAATACTTACTGAGCACATACTATGTGCTGACACTGTGCCAAGGGCTTTATTTATATTAACCTATTTAATTCTCACAACAACCCTATAAGATAGGCACTGCTGGTATCCACTTTGCAGATGAGGAAACAGACCCAGTTAAGTGACTTACCCAAGGTCACACAGCTAGTATGTGATTGAACCGGGATTCAGACGTGGACAGTCTGGTTCTAGAATGCAATCTCTTCACTGTACACAGTCCTGCCTCTCTTAACTCCCAGTTTCTTACATGGAGCTTAGCCCATAGAGGTGCTCAAGGAATGTCTGTTACATTGAAGCAAAGTCTCCATGAATTGAATCTGTCGGAATCGGGTGCTGTTGTTCCCATTGATTTTGTGTTCTTGTTTTGGGCCATGGTTTCTGCTAAGGCAGGGCCTTTGTCCAGTTAATGTCCTCATCACTGTGTTTAGTAAGTGCTAAGTCACCCAGGCACCATCTGCAAACAAGGAGCCTGGTCCTCCCCTCCACTTCTTCCCCTGTCTCTGCAGTCTCTTGCTTCTTATACATCTCGCTGCCTTCCTCCAGCTCATGGGCTCATGGCTTCCTCCTGAACTACAACTAAACCTTCTGGGTCTATTTCAGATGCATCCCTACGAACCTCTCTTAGCATTAGAGCCTTCAGAGTAACTTCTCTCACTGCAGAGTTCACCTGAATGGGGAGGAGGTGGTTGTCTGGCCAAAGCTAAGCATTGGGGGTGCTGTTTAAATCTTTTTCCTTTTCTTGGGGCTTTTAAAGCCCTTACAAGAAAATTCCCACTGCCTGAGATGCCGAGCTTCCACCCATGGGAATCCTGATCCCCCATCCACTGTTAATTTCCATGTGAGAAATACACAAAACAGGCATGAGCTGGGCAGCAGTGAGTCTGCCACTCCTGAAATTGGCCACTGAGCCCCAAAGGAAGCCTTTACATCACACAATTCTAGTTTCTGATCTGCTGATAAACATTCATTCATTCAGAAAATATTTATGGCATCTGTGATGCTGTAAGCACTGAGGTAGGTGCCAGAGAGGCAGCACAAAACCAAACACACCTCGTGAAATTTACAGCCAGGAGGTCAAGTGCCCTCTCTGAACCTCAGGGGTTTTGATCTGTAAAGTGGGGGTACTCATAAAGATGTAAGGTCCCCTTTTTTTTTTGAGACGGAGTCTCGCTCAGTCGCCAGGCTGGAGTGCAGTGAGTGGCACGATCTCGGCTCACTGCAACCTCCACCTTCCAGGTTCAAGCGATTCTCATGCCTCAGCCTCTTGAGTAGCTGGGACTACAGGCACGCACCACCACACCCAGCTAATTTTTGTGTATTTAGTAGAGACTGGGTTTCAGCATGCTGGCCAGGATGCTCTTGATCTCCTGACCTCGTGATCTGCCTGCCTTGGCCTCCCAAAGTGCTAGGATTATAAGCGTGAGCCACCATGCCCTGCCAAAAGTGTTTTCCTTACACTGTGCAACTAATCCCCAACTCCAGGAAAAAAGGAGCAATGGAGGGAGAGCTAGGATGCAGCCTCTGGTTGAATTCCCCCTGATTAGGTCATTTCAAACTCCAGGCCTGTTTCTTCATCAGTAAAATGAGAGGCTGGACTGCATGGTTTCAGAGAACTCATCTTACGGCCTGTGACTCTTCAATTCCAACATTCTGATTCTAGCATGAGAACACCCTCTGAGTCCAGGAACAGACATCCCGTCATTCTGAAAGCAAGTCTCCTCCACACGGGATGCTCACATCATCACCTTCTCAAAAAGCAGCAGAAAGGGAATTGCTTCTCAGCGGCTTGAGCATGAAGGTGTGTGGAGACCCTCCCAGGAGCTGCTCTCTGCAGATCTCCCCAAGTCACTAAATTTATCTTCCCCATCATGCTCTTAATCTCTGAAAATTAATGGCATGACCATCAGCTGCCTGAAGAACACAGCTGACCCATCACCAATAAATCAAAAACTCTCAGCGATGCTTCTGAATAAATGATAGCCACTTGGATCATCAGGCAGGTTGGCTGGAGATGTTTAATGTACCCTGGGAGACACCTAAACCCACACTGTGCTTGGGTGGGGAGGTAGGGAACTTGGTAAAGAAAGCAAGACGTGAGAATAGCTGAGAAGGCAAGGGGCTTGGTAAGGAGAGCAAGAGTCCCCAGAGTCATCCCTGGGTATTTGCACAGATTCAAACCCAACAGAGCTCTCCCAGTCAGGCATGGTTCTGCCTTGCCCAAAAGGAAAATATTTCCCAGAGGGAGAGGAAAAGATGTCCCAGACATCATTTAATGATGTCTTAAAAGATCTTGAAAACCTGTAAAGGGGCTGGGCATGGATCCCAGCACTTTGGGAGGCTAAGGCTGGAGGATCACTTGAGCTCAGGACTTCGAGTACAGCCTGGACAACCTAAAAAGACCCCTGTCTCTACAAAAAAAAAATAATAATTAATTAATTAATTAATTAATTAATTACCTGGGCATGGTTGCCGGTGCGTGTAGTCCTAGATTCTCCAGAGGCTAAGGCAGGAGGATCACTTGAACCCAGGAGTTTGAGGTTGCAGTGAGCTATGATTTCACCACTACATTCCAGCTGGGCAACAAACTGAGACCCTGTCTCTAAAAAATAAATAAATAAAAATCTATAAAGGGTTAAGGAAAGAGATGCCAACTCAGAAACCTCAATGACAATCCTAACTTTTCTAAAAATTTTGTTTGGCCAGTTTCTCCATCTACAAAGAGGGGACTCCACTTAACAGAGATGCGTCCTTCCCTTGGCCTTGCACGGTTCGGTGATAAGCACCAACTAGCCCTATTTTATACAAATATAATAGGAAACAGACACTCAGGAATGTGAAGCAACTTGTCTAAGGTCTTTCAGCAAAGGCAAGGCATGAGTCCAGTGCTGTGCCTTGTCTCCTGCAGAGAGAAGTAGTGGGAACCCTGCGTCATATTTGGCCGCTTTTTTACTATTGGGGACTAGAGCCCACAAGGAAGTCCCAGGCCATGCACCCCACCCAGGGCCTCTAAGGGTTGGGTTGCAACAGATTGATATGACTCACACGGTCTTCCTACGCATACCCCCAGCTCTGTGTTTCCTCCCATGTAGCAACTCTGAGAAACTGGCAGATGGTCAGCTCCAGCTGTGGCCAGAAGTTCCTATGGAGTCAATTCCAATGGATGCCATGTGCAAGGACATCCCATGCCCTGCCAGGAGCTGTTTGGAGTTCCAACCAACCTTGGATCATGGGAAGCAAACTCTGCTTGGAAATGGGTAAGGAAATGCTGTCAGGGCTACTTATGCTCAGCCCCTCACCAACATGCGGGCCTCTCTGGGAGCAACTTAGCACATCAGGCATCCAACAGTTCTGCCTCAGAACTCAGTGGTCCTACATCCCAGGGAGATATGTGGATGTTCGCCTCTGTGCTGAGAAGGTGACCCAACGTGATGGTTTTTAAACTTCAGACATCAAAGCCTTTCTTTAAACAAAATCTTACTCAAAATCCCAACAAGCAAAACACATGAAAGGGAGAAAGGGGAAATGAGAATCCCAGTCCCATCTACCTGGCTTCCTCTTTCCTTCCAAAGCAGCCCCAGGGCCCTTCCACAGAACCCTAGTGCCCCAAGGAACCCAGTTTGCAAACCACTACTCTAGTCAGATGGAGAAACAGGCCCAGAAGGGAAAATGTCTGGCAAGGAGAAGATGCAAAGGTGAGGCCCCTTCCCAGGTGGCGGTGCTGAAAACCTGAGCAGAAGAGAGGCAGCCTTTCACCTGGGCCAAGTCAGAGTCTGGTTGTGAGTATTTGCCTAACACCAGCACACTTTGTTTGATTTGTTGGTTAGTTACTTTGTGGGTTAGTTGGATAATGTATTAGTTGCTCACTGAATGGTTGAATAGTTGATTGGCTGGTCCATCGGTTCATTGATTATTTGGCTGGTTGATTGGTTAGTTGGTTGATGGTTAGTTGGTTATTCAGTTAGTTGGCTGAATGGTCAGTTTTCTAAGTTAGATGGTCAGTCCATTGATTGGCTGGCTAGCTGGTTGGTTAGATGTTTAGTTAGTTCATTGGCTGGCTCTTTAACTGGCTGGCTGGACAAATGAGTGAGTTAGTGATTGCATATGTAGTGTGTTGGAGAAGGCTTCCAGACATAAAGTGCACATAGGAAGAAAGGGGCATCAAGCAAATGGCCTGAGACAAGGAGGGAGAAGTGGGGTTCACTCAGGGATTTCAGTAAAAGTGAAAGTTTAAAAAAAGTATTAGTTGCTATTGCCAGAGCCTGTTTGTCAACATCTTGAAGAGGGAAGTGAACAAATAAACCAATGAATATGAGTGTCCTATATAAACTGTAAAATCCAGTACGCACATCAAGAGTCTACCCCTCTCCCTCCAAGCTTCCAGTCCCTCCTGTTTTCTCTTCTTCCACTGCTCCCCCAAACAACCTGTTCTTCAATCCTTTACCCATCTAGGAATGTCAGTGATGGATCACAGCTCTCTCTTACCTCTCCAACTCTCTTTCTCTCTCTCCCTGCCACCCCTCACATCGCCCCCCCAACACACACACACACAGAGATATAGCATTAATGGGAGTATTTTAGCCATCCTAGAGCAGATGGAGCTATTTGAAGAAAAGAGTTCTTCTAAGACCCAATAATTAAATCCTGTGAGCAGCACCTCTGACCTAAAGAAAATGGCATAGTTTTATATTAAAACTTAAGCATTCTTCTGCACAAAGTATTGGTATAATCTCCATGTCAAAGATGAGAAACCTGAGACTCAAAGAGGGACAATGATCAAAATTCAAACACAGAGAGTTTGGGGTGGGGGGCTGTGTTCAGACTTGAAACCCAATCCATGATTGTCTCCCAATCCAGGCAGCACACTCTCTCATAACCCTGGAATCACTAAAATGTTTGAAACACACTGGGTCCTCCCCAGCTTGCTGTTCTCCAACCCCATGGTCCCTTCTAGCTTCCCTTGGGTTCTGCCACTAGCTCCAGTGCCAGTGCTAGTGGGAAGCTCCAAGCATCACCCACCAACAGACCAGAGCCAGAGTGGGCTGCCACATGCCACACATACTACACAGCAACTTCACAGCAAAATGAGCCCAGTGGGTCTACTGCTTACAGCCCTGCCTAATGGGCTCTGAACTCAGTTCTGATGCCACAATCAATTAATATGAAAACTCCTAGCTGTGGTCACTCCATGCATTTGTTTGCAAGATTAATGGCAAATACAAAATTGCTTGTTCACCTTGGGATAGTCAGGGAAATCTGGAGAACACCCATGCAACAGCCCCATAAATATTCCCTGAGGCCACTCCTGCTTTTTGCCACATCCTTTGTTATCAGAATGTAGGATCCCAGTGTTCTTCTGCTCATGCTTTGCAAGGCCAAGGGACATGCTGGGGACTGGGCACGATTGTATAATTGAGAGTAATTTCAGGGCCCCTTCTCCCTCCTGGGAGCAAAGGGCAAATGGATAGGGCCTCAATTTGCCCTTCCCAGGTGTATGGGAAGAGAAGATGCTTCAGGGAGGACAACAGATTGCTCCCTCTCCCTCTCCTGTATTTTTTTTCTTCAGAAACCAGCTTTAAAGATTGAACAGAGGCCAGGTGCAGTGGCTCATGTCTTTTGTCCCAGTGCTTTGGGAGGCCGAGGCAGGAGGAATACTTGAACCCATGAAGTTTGAGACCAGACTAGGCAATATAGTGAGCCCTCATCTCTATTTTAATAAAAAAGTAAAAATAAAAATAAAAAAGTTGACTATAATAATAATAATAATGGTACATTAACTTCCCCATATTCTGAGCTCGCTAGAAGCCAGGGACTTTACATCGTCTCACTTCATCTTGGCCACAGCCCTATCTACGAGCATGAAACAGTTATTATCTCCATTTCGCAGATGAAAAAGACCAAGGAAAAAGGTCATACAATGATTTAGTTGGGGAGCCTGGACTTGAGCCAGGGCCTTCTGACACCAGAGTACTAGAGCCTGAGCCCTTCACCACAGTCCATGTAATTCAGGCTCCACATATCTTGCTCATCTTTCCCTGAGGGTCTTCACAAGGTGGGGTCCCCTGGTCAAGACTAAATGAGGAAAGTCAGCTCCTGGGGACTTCCGGGCTGGACTCTGAAACATCACCTGCATTTAATCCCCCCCCTCTGTTGGAGCCCCCATCTCTGCTGCCCAGTACTTGAGAGCTCAAGTCCTAGGGTCAGACAGGAAGTTCCAGTCTCAGCCCCTCTACTTTCCAGCACTGTGGCTTTGGACTTTTCCTGAGTCTGTTTCTCCTCTATTAAAAAGGGTTTGTTGTAAGGTGTGTTTTGTTCTTGTGTTTTGCTAGGTAATAAATGGATTTTTAAAAATTTCAAATAAGGCTGGGCACAGTAGCTCATGCCTGTAATCCCGGCAGTTTGGGAGTTCAAGGCAGGCAGATCACCTGAGGCCAGGAGCTGGAGACCAGCCTGAGCAACATGGTGAAACCCTGTCTCTACTAAAAATACAAAAATTATCTGGGTGTGGTGGTGCACACCTGTATTCCCAGCTACTCAGGAGGCTGAGGCATGAGAATCACTTGAACCTGGGAGGCAGAGGTTACAGTGAGCCAAGAGTGCCAAGAGTGTGCCACTGCACTCGAGCCTGGGCCAAAGAGCGAGACTCTGTCTCAAAAAAAGAAAAAACATTCCACATGAACAAAAGAGGAAAATCTTTCTTCTACCCTTGTCTCCACGTCCCCTCTACCTCCCAAGATCTCCCCAGTTGAGACCATCACTACCCATTTCTTACACATTCTTCAACAGCAGCCCTGCCAGGCAGCAATGATGGAGACATTCCATATCTGCATTCTCCAAAACACCATCTGTAGAGTACTTGAAATGTGGCTAATGTGATTATGAACTGAATTCTTAATTGTATTGAATTTTAACGAATTTACATTTAAAGAGCCACCTGTGGCTAGTGGCTACGATATTGAAAGGGCGGGGCAGGTATAGTAACCCTAATGATAGCTAACATCTATGGAGCCATAGATGTGCCACTATGTGGCAGGCCCTGCTCCAAGCATTTCTCACATGTTAACTCCTAGGTCTCATAAGAAGCCTATGACATAGATATTATTTCCACTGTTTTCTCTCTGGAGAAAATGAAGGGTGGCGAGGTTAAGTTCTTGTGAGTTCACACTACCAGGATGTGGAGGAGCTTTGATCTGAGCCCAGGCTGCCTGATACAGAGCCTGGGATCTTAGCTACTGTAATGCAGGGGCTGTTCTAAGATGAATAAGCAGGTGAAATGAGAATATGGATGGTAAGCTTGGTACCGTGCCTGGCACAGAACAGGTCCTCGGTAGCTTACCCTCCACCCACCCCTTTAATCAGTTCTGTCTCCTTCCTGTTCCGTTTAAGTTCCTACTTCTTCCCACCCCTGTAAGCTGTGCTCCCTTTCCAGAGTATCACTCTCAATATTTCCACTGAGTCAAATCCTCCCCATCCATCAGGCACCAAGGATGGGATAAAGTGCTTGAAGCATGAGTCGGTCTGGGCAAGGAATGAAGGAGCAGGGGGTATGAGGGAACTGGTTGCCAGAACTCAGAACTGTGCAACAGAATCTGTGGCCTTCTGGAGGGGGATGCAGCCAAGCCACAGCCCAGCAGGGCAGTGAAAAGACAGACATTGGTAGGGTGTGGACTGCATAATGGGGAACAGTGGGAAAGGAGGTAGGTAGGAGAAGCTAGATGGATCATGGGGGCCTTGACCACCAAGTATTAGTGTAGTGTAGATCTGATTTAATAAGTGGTAGGGGGCTGGTGTTGATTTATTCATCCATTTAGCTAATATTTACTAGGCACCTGCTGTGTGTACCTGGCCCTGTGCTAGGTACTTGGGATACAATGATAAACCAAAATCAAAGGTCCTATACTTAGAGGGTAATTATATTACAGTTATATAGGAGTCATGACGGGCATGCTATGATGGGGCAGAGAGAGGTAGGAAGATGTATAACCTCCACTGTGGAGGGAAGATCATGCCCAAGATGATCTCTGAGGATGAGTAGGAGGTAATAAAGTTGGTGGGAATGTGAAAATAGTGCAAAGGGGGAGTATTCCAGAGAGAGGAAATAGAATATACAAAAAACCCAAAGATAGTCGAGAAATAAGCATATTTCGAGAATTTAATATAGCACAGTGTTGCTAGAGAGTGGGATGTGGTTGGTGAGGTTGAAGATGTAAGCCTGGGCCAGACCTCACAGGACCTGGTGAAGAGCTGGGACTATACTGAGGGCAATGGGGAGCTATTGAGAGTTCTAAAGCAGGAGCAACATGGTTAGATTTGTGTTCTAGAATATCTCTCTGGCTTTCATGGTGGAAATGGATTGTAGAGGGGCAACAGGAAGCAAATCAGTTAGGAGGTTATTGCTGCAGTCCAGGAGACATAATGATGGCCTGGCATAAGGCAATAGCTATGAGAATGGAGAGGAAAGCAATAGAGATTCCAGAAAAGTTAAAATTGACAGAACTTGAGGACCCTATGGGGGATGAACAAAAGGATGGAGGTGCTGGAAGCAAAGTCGCCATCATCTTTCAAGTTTGCTTAGGACTAAGAGGCTGAGAATTTGCACCTGCATTTCCATTCCTGAGCCCCAGGAGGCACTATTGGGTAGTACAGATACTGACTGGCTCCTCTCCCCCAATGCCCACTACCTAGATTCTGGGAGCCTTCAATTTACTCATCCTGCCTTTCAACAAAACTCCTGCCTGCTTCTCATTTTCTAGAATGTTTTCAGCAAATATTCATTGAGTTACCATCCTAAGCCAAACCCTAAGTTAGGAATTACAGTTATAGAAGTAACGAAGTGACCAGACAGAGCCTCTGCCCCCCAGGACATTTCTAATTATTTCTCTCTCAATCAAATTAATGCTTTTATTCCCCCTCCTCAGAATAACACATCACATAGCTATAAATGCATGGATTGGGACATGCAAAGTTCTAAAGGAAGGACATTCCTGGTAGAGGGAACAGCAAGTGCAAAGAACCAGGGCTTGGAATGTTTGGTGTGTCTGAGAAATAGCAAGAAGACCAGAGTGGCTAGAGCAAAGTGAGTAAAATGTTGAGTACTAGGAAGTGAGATCAGAGAGGAAATGGGCCAGATCATGTAAGATTTTGTGTGCTGTATTGATTATCTGCTGCTGCATAACAAATTACTACCAATTACAAATTAGTAGTAACTACAGATTAGTAGCTTAAAAAACATATATTTTATTCACACAGTTTCTATGGGCCAGGAATCCAGGCATGCTTTAGCAGGTCCTCGTGCTTCAGGGTCTCTCCCAAGGCTGCAATCAACGAGGTCTCATCTGAAAGCTCAGCTAGGGAAGGACTGCTTCCAAGCTGGCTCTGGTTGTTGGCAGAATTCAGTTCCTCAAGGGCTGTCAGATTGAGGTCCTCAGTTCCCTGCTGGTTGTTGATCAGAGGTTGCCCTTAATTCCCTGACATGTGGACCTCACCAACACAGCCCTTCATCCAAGCATGCAAACTGAGAAAGCAATAGAGAGAGTCTACTAGAAAGACAGCCCTTAGAATTGTATGTAGTATAATCATGGAAGTATTATCCCACCATCTTGGTTAGAAGTGAGTCACAGTTCCTGCCCATACCAAATGGAAGAGGATTACACAAGATGTGATGCAGAAAGTGGGGATCAGGGGGACCACTTTGGAGTTTGTCCACCACATGACTATGCCAAAGACAAATTGGGCTTTCTGGCATACCTCCTCGCAATATTACCCCTTCTGAGTAAGAGAATGTGTAGGGGCAACAGTTAGGTTGTTTACCTACATCCTATTAACAAGACTCCACAGATACTTCCTTTGTACATAAATCTATCCAATACCCTGTGAAGAAAGTAAAACTAGTACCATGATCCCATTTTACAGATGGCAAGGCAGAGGCTGAGGCTGAGGTTTAGATGATTTGCCCAAGGCCACATTGCCTGTTAGTGGATGAGCATGTGAGCTCAAGTCTGGATTTCTTTCTTCTGTGTCTAGCTATTCCCATTCAGGACACTGAAGTCCATAAATTCCATCTGCCACAGCAGGTCTTGCCAGCAGAGGCATCCAGGAGTCCCTGGCATTGGCTCAAAGGACTGTCTTCCTGCTGTGGAAGCAGGGAATCCTTTGGCTTGGCATTCCTCCTGCAATTTTCCACCTGGTGGGTTTTAATCTTTCAGATGACAGATCCCACCACCATGGGGAAAGCAAAAGCATCCCACCACCCTGGGGAAAGCAAAAGCTCAAAGTAACTAGGGAAGGAGAAGGGGACTCAAGAAAATGCCCTGTGTCTGAGCACAAAGGGACAGTCATCATGGTCAGCCATCCAAGTGACTAAGAAACAGAGCATCCTACACAGAACCTTGGAGGAGAAAAAAAAGACAGAGACTGCCCCTAGATCCAGCCTGGCAGCCAAGTCTTGGGTACCCACTGGGGAGGGAGGGTGGCTCATCTAGGCACCTGAGAAGGACTCCCTGCCAACTTGCTTCCCACTGGGTCTGCGCCTGTTTGTCTTCATATCCACACCTCACCCTTCCCTGGCCCAGCTCTGTATTTCAGGGGGCCTGACCCTGTGGGCTGAATTTCCCAGGCTCCTTGGTCAACTGGGTTCTCTCTGGGTTCCACCAGTGGGAGGCCCAGACAGGAGATATGAGGGTGGAGAAAAGGCAGAGCCAGAATAGTTTTCCCTTTCCTTCTCTGATTTGGGTAGTGCATTAGTCTATTTTGTGCTGTTGTAACAGAATAGCACTTAGTCTATTCGTGCTGTTATAACAAAATACTATTTTCTGCTATTACACCAGAATACAACAGAATTTTGTGCTGTTATACAGACTCGATCATGTATAATAAAGACAAATTTACTTCTCACAGTTCTGGAGCCTGAGAAGTCCAAGACCAAGGTGTTGGCATCTGGTGAGGACCTATTTGCCATGTCATAACATGGTGAAGGGAAAAGGGAGTGGAAGGGGGGGCACTGAAGCTGCCTGTTTATAATGAACCAACTCCAATGATGACAGCATTAATCAGTTCATGAGGTTGGAGCCCTCATGGACTCATCACCTCTTAAGGTCCCACCTCTTAATATTGTTATGATTACAATTAAGTTTCAACACAAGTTTGGAAGAAGAAAAATGTTCAAACCATAACAGGCAGTGTGTCTGACAGTGTTGGATTCCTCGTTGGCATCAATTTCCCCTGGACAAGCCCACCATAATTACAACCTCTGCCAGGTGACCCCAGCCCCAAGACAGCAGTAACACCACCCCTCCTTACATTCTTCTAGCCCTAAGGGATGTAGGAGCTTCATGCTCTTGCCAATCTCTGGAGTGTCTCCTATCTTAGATTGGGTTACCCTCAAAGCAGATCCTGAAATAGACAAGAATGCATTGAATTTATTCGGAAGGTAATCCTGGGAGACACAAATGACGGGGAGGGGAAGTGAGATAGGGAAAGGATAACAGCTGATAAAGGATGCGTTAAGGATGGGTTACTACTGTGGACAACTGGGACTAAATCCCACAGGGGCCCTTCTAAGAATTACTGTGAAACACGCCCCAGAATCAACCCACTGGAGGAAGAGGCAGCTGCATTGTTTATCTACTAAATTCCATTCCCATGACTGAGGATGGTCCCTGGGGTGTTAACTCCTTCACACCCCCAGGTTGGCCAGTAAGTACATGAAAAAATGCTTACCAGTATTAGTCATATTAATAACAAACCACAATAAGATAACACTTCATACCTTTAGAATGGCTAAAATTAAGAAGACTGATAATGCCAAGTGTTGACAAAGATGGAGGACAAGTGAAACTCATACATCCTTGGTGGCAATATAATCATTTTGCAATCACTTTGGGAAAATATCTAGCTGTTTCTTGTAAAACTAAATAAGCACTGGCTCTAAGATGCAACTATCTCCCTCCTGAGCGTTTACGCAAGACAAATAAAAACACATATTATCACATATACTTGTACACAAATGTTCATAACAGCTTTACTCATCATAGACAAAGATGAGTTAACTGGAACAAGACAAGGATGCCCATTCTCACCACTCCTGTTCAATAAAGTACGGGAAGTCCTTAACCAAGCAATCAGGCAAGAGAAGAAATAAAACACATCCAAATAGGAAAAAGAAGTCAAACTATTTCTCTTTGTGGATGACATGACTATATACATAGAAAAGCCTAAAGACTTTGCCAAAAGACTCCTAGAACTGATAGGCAACTTCAGCAAAATATCAGATGCAAAATCAATTTACAAAAATAAGTAGCATTTCTATACAACTATAACATTCAAGCTGAGAGCCAAATCAAGAATGCAATGCCATTTACAATAGACACACACACACACAAAAAAAAAATACCTAGGAGTATACCTAACCAAAGAGGTGAAAGGTCTCTACAAGGAAAACTACAAAACACTGCTGAAAGAAATCAGAGATGATACAAACAAATGGAAAAATATTCCTTCCATGCTTATGGATTGGAAGAATCAATACAGTTAAAATGGCCATACTGCCCAAAGCAACCTAAAAATTCAATACTATTCCTAGAAAGCTACCAATATCATTTTTTACAGAACTAGAAAAAAGCTATTCTAAAATTCATATGGAACTGAAAAAAAGAACCCAAATAGCCAAAGCAATCCTAAGCAAAAAGAACAAAGCTGGAGGCATCACATTACTCAACTTCAAACTATACTGTAAGTTATACAGTAACCAAAAACCACAGGGTACTGATACAAAAACAGACAGTGCAATGGAACTGAATAGCGAACCCAGAAACAAAGTCACACATCTATAGTCATCTGATCTTAGATAAATCAACAAAAATAAGCAATGGGGAAAATGGTGCTGGGATAGCTGGCTTGACATATGCAGAAGAATAAAACTGGACCCCTATCTTTCACCATGTACAAAAATTAACTCAAGATGGATTAAAGATTTAAATGTAAGTCCTCAAACTATAAGAACCCTAAGAGAAAACCAAGAAAGCACCATTTTGGACGTTGGCCTTGGCAAATAATTTAAGACTAAGATCTCAAAAGCAATTGCAACAAAAACAAAAAATGACAAGTGGGACCTAATTAAACTAAAAAACTTCTGCACAGTAAAATAAATTATCAACACAGTAAACAGACAACCTACAAAATGGGGGAAACTATTTACAAACTATGCATCCAACAAGGGTCTAATATCCAGAATCTATAAGAAACTTAAATCAACAAGCAAAAAACAAAGAACCCCATTTTTTAAATGGGCAAAAGACATGAACAGACATTTCTCAAAAGAAGACATGCAAGTGGCCAACAAGCATATGAAAAAAATATTCAACATCACTAATCATCAGAGAAATGCAAATCAAGACCACAATGAGATACCTTCTCACATCAGCCAGAATGGCTGTTATTAAAAAATCAAAAAACAACAGGTGCTGGCAAGGCTACAGAGAAAAGAGAATGCTTACACACTGCTGGTGGGAACGTAAATTAGTTCAGCCACCGTGGAAAGCAGTTTGGAGATTTCTCAAAGAGCTTGGAACTACCATTCAACCCAACAATCCCATTACGGGGTATATACCCAGAGGAAAATAAATCATTCTACCAAAAAGACACACGCATGCCTATGTTTATTGCAGCACTAATCACAATAGGAAAGACATGGAATCAACCTAGGTGCCCAACCACAGTGGGTTGAATAAAGAAAATGTGGTGCATATACTCTATGGAATACTACACAGCCATTAAAGAGAACAAAATTATGTTCTTTGCAGCAATGTCGATGCAGCTGGAGGCCATTATCTTAAGCAAATTAATGAAGGAACAGAAAACCATATTATCACTCAAGTAGGAGCTAAATGACGGGTACTCACGGATGTAAAGATGGCAACAATAGACACTGGGGACTACCAGTGGTGGGAGTGAGGAAAGGGAGCAAGAGATGAAAAACAAACTATTGAGTACTATGCTCAGTATCTGGGTGACAGGATCGACTGTACCCAAACCTCAGCATCACACAATATACCTAGCTAATAAACCTGCACATGTACTCCCTGAATCTAAAATAAAAGTGGAAACTATTTTTTAAAAGAAATTATCACCTATTCCTATAACAGAATGCTAGTCAACAATAAAAACGAAAAATTACTGATACATGCAACAACATGGATGAATCTTAAAAAAAAAAAAAAAAAAAAGCCAGTGAAAGAAGCCAAACACAAACTATATGATTCCATTTACATAAAATTTCAAAGGCCAGGTGTGGTGGTTCATGCCTGTAAGTCTAACACTTTGAAAGGCTGAGGCAGGAGGATCACTTGAGGCCAGGAGTTCAAGACCAGCCTGGGCAACATAGTGAAACCTCAACTCTACAAAAAAAAAAAAAAAACAACACTAAAAATTAGCTGGGTATGGTGGTGTGCTAGCTATTAGGGAAGCAGAGGTGGGAGGATCACTTGAGCCCAGGAATGTGAAGTTATAGTGAAATATTATTGCACTAGAGCAATCTGGGCATTACAGTCTGGGTGACAGAGTAAGATCTTATCTCTAAAAAATATAAATAAAAAGTAAAAAGTAAAACTCCAGGCCAGGCACGGTGGCTCACGCCTGTAATCCCAGCACTTTGGGATGCCAAGGCTAGTGGATCACCTGAGGTCAGGAGTTCAAGACCAGCCTGGCCAACATGGTGAAACCCCGTCTCTACCAAAAAATACCAAAAATTAGCTGGGCGTGGTGGCACATACCTGCAGTCCCAGCTACTTGGGAGGCTGAGGCAGAAGAACTACTTGAACCCGGGAGGCGGAGGTTACAGTGAGCCAAGATCCCACCACTGCACTCCAGCCTCGGTAAAGAGTGAGACTCCATCTCAAAAAAATAATAAATAAAATAAAATAAAACTCCAGAGTAGAAAAAAACTAATCTATGATGATAGAGGTCAGGGTAGGTGTTGTCTAGGAGTAAAAATGGTAATGGCTAAACTGTGACATAAGGCTACCTTCTAAGGATACCTTCTAGAGGGATACGAATATTTTGGATCTTTATCTGAGTGGTAGTTACACTACATTCCCAAATTCACCAAGCAGTACATTTAAATGTTATGCCTTTTATGTAAATTACACCTTAATTTTCTAAAAGCAAAAACATGAAGTCAAATGAATGAACAGCTCTATTCTTAAAAGTCCTACTACAAGCCCTCAACCAGTTGCCAAGGATGACTCTACAGTTGGTACCTCCAGCCTCATTAGGGCAGAAGGCAAGAGAGAGCTGGGACTAGGCCAAGCCTCTGGAGCTGCCAGTGTAGAGAAAACACTTGCTCCCACCAGTGAGTTATGATTAAGAATTTTCTTTCTGGCCTCCAAGTGTTTTACTGGCTCATCCATCAATCTGTCAGGGCAGCCGTCAAGACGAGAACAGCAGAAAACTAACAGCTCACACCCAAACAGCCTGAATAATTCAACACCCACCACAGCCTCCGGACATCAGGATCATGAAGCTAATTTTTTATTTATTTATCAGGCTCTGCAGTTTATTTCCATGGCCCTTGAGGCTCAGAGAGTAGGTGTAGCACATCCATAGGCCAAGAGGGGACAGACTAAATTTTTAAAGGCTAGGGTATCCCATCCTGATATTTGAGGCAGAGCAAGGGAGAATGGACACCCAAACCAGTGGATCCTCTGAACAGGGAGGAGAAAGAACAGATATAAAAGTCACAAGACACCAGTGTAAGACCCTGTGGTCAGCTGCTCCTTGTTTATATGGTCTTGAGTAAGTCTTTTGCTTCTCTTAGCCTCAGTTTCCCTGTTCCAAGATGTGCATGGTGACATGATACTTACCTAGTGCTTACTATGTGCCAGCTTCCATTTAAATAACTTACATACATTAACTCATGTAATACTCAAATGACACTGCGTGGTAGTTATGACATCATTCCCATTGTACAGATGAAGCAACTGAAGCCAAGAGCTCACCCAACTGAACAAAAGCATCTATCTCATGGGGTGAGAATTCAGGAGTTAGAATTTACAAATCTCCAGACACCATGCTTGGTACACAGCAGATGCTCAATAAAACATAGCCAATGCTGTTGTCATTGTTAAAATATCTTTCAGGGTCATTGTTGCATTCAAGTATAACAACAAATACATGTGGTTGGTGAGCGTTGTATAACCGTAGGATGGGTAAACTGAGGCAGAGAAAAGTGAAATGGCTTGCCTAAGGCCATACATATACACTGAAGACTTTGCTCTTTTCTAAGATCCACCTTGGCTCCTTTATGGAGTTTTTGAGACCAAGCCCCAAGTTTGGTAGACCAGACCCCGGCACACAGGCTTTGATTCTGAAAGACCTGGATCCAAACCCTACCTCTACCACTCCCCAGTTGTGTGAGTAGAATAGGGTCCTTTTTATCATCCTCCCTGCCTGAGAAATAGAATGAAACAATTGGGCACACAAGAATCATGAGCAGAACTGGATGAGAGGGAGCATGAGACCAGGGTTTGCCCTCAGCCCTGCCACTTACTCCCTGCAGGACCTTGGACAAGCTGACTTCTGCTTAGTTTTCTCATCTGCAAATGGGGATTACAATTCCATAAGATAATGTTAGAAATCTTGGGTTTGCCCAAAACCAAACCCAAGAATGGGGGATCTGAAAATGTGTATTTCTAACAAATTCCCAAGCAATGTTGATGCCGCTGGTTTGGGGACCACACTTGGAGAATAATAAATCTATAGGAAAGACAGGGGGGATGGAGTTCAGATCAAAGCTCTGCCATTTCTTTGCTGTGTGACCTTGGGAAAGCTACTTGGCCTCTCTGAGACTCAATTTTTCTATCTTAAAATGCGGCAAATGATGTCTACTTCACAGAGTTGTTAAAATCAGAGGTAATAGAAAAAGTACCTGATACTTAACAGGCTGTCGATAGAGGGCAACTCTAGGTGACAGTTCTCTCGAGGTGCTTGAAAATAAGGTTTTCAATGAAGACCACCACCAACAGAATAGCCTCCTTGAATTTGTTTTCCTGACAGGTAGAGAAGAGAGAGAAGTTTCACAAAACATAGTTCCATGAAGTCAGCAGCAAAAGACTGGGGCTGGGAAGCTCAGAGGAAATGCTCAGTGACACATTAGGCAGAATGGATGCCCAGATTTGTCTGTGCACACAAAACAGCGCTAACCTAAAGAATCAATTAGCTCCCTGCCAGACAAGCTGTCTCACCCCAGGCACCCAGAGAGGGCCTGCCTGCCCCAGCCACCCTGAGCACTACGGGAACAAATCTTCAAAGTCATTTTCTTTCTAGTTCCGATGTGATTAAGAAACAAGCTGCCTCAACTGGGGGACAACTCCATTAACAACCCTCAGATGGCAAAATGTCATTGGCCAAGATGTCCTGGGAGGGACATTGTTCACGGGGGGAGGGAGACAAATGCACTTGCAGGTACAATGTGACCGTTGGCAAATCTGGGCTCTGGGCCTCGGTGTCCTCTTCATACAAAAGAGAGGAATTAGATTAGCTGACTTCTAAGAACCCTCCAGCTTCAATGTTGTATGATTCTATATACAACAGTCTTGAGTGGGGTCAGAAACAGGGATCTAAATGGTATTAAGAAAGTCATGTATACATATGTAACAAACCTGCACGTTGTGCACATGTACCCTAGAACTTAAAGTATAATAATAAAAAAAAAAGAAGTGAAGCTTTCACAGTTACATACAATGTTAAGTATAGTATTATTTTTAGATGCCCTTAATAATGGTTGAGAAGTTTCCTTATATTTATAGCTTTCTTAGTGTTTTTGTTGTGAAGTAATTTTGACATATAATAAGCACTAATTTTTATAATCAAAAAAGAAAGGAGGGGCTTGGAGTGTGGTCTGCTTCAGCACCACAGACAGCTCCGAGCCTCTGGGCATCCCAAGAAAAATGCCTGAATCTGTGTGAAGGCAGATGTATGTATGAGTGATGCTGACATTATAGTTTCAGTCAAGGGTCCTCAATCACAGCACTGTTGGCATTTGGGGCCAGATAACTCTGGAATTTTTCCCATGTATTGCAGAACGTTTGGAAGCACACACCCCACACCACCCTCAAGTCATGACAATCAAAATCATCTCCCAGACACTGCCAGACATCCCCAATGAGTGGGAACAAAAACACCTACACTTGAGAACCAGCAATCTAAGTAAACAGCTTTCCCTGTAGTGCACAGGGGGAATCACCCTCATTGCCCCAGTCCTGAGTCTGTTCTTCTAGACTTAAAGAATCCAGGAACCTAAATCTCTATTCTTGTCTCTTCTGGTGAGCAGCAGTAAGCAGGTTAAAAAGAAAAGGTAAACAAGTTTTTAAAAGAATTACAGACTGCAGTAAGTGCTGTAGAAAAGATCAACAGTATATGATTAAAAAGATAATATGAGAACACGTGTCACCTCAAATAAGGTGGTTGAGAAGGGTCTCCCTGAGGAGGTGACAATTGAACTGACACCTGAAGGTTGAGAAGGGACTACTTGTAGGAAAATGTGGGGACATTCATTTCAGGCAGAAGAGACAAAAAGTTCCAAAGCTCTGATGTTGGAGAGAGTTGATTATGTTTGAGGAAAAGCAAGGAGGTCAACGTGGCCTCCTGTAGAGTGAGAGAGGGAAGAACAGTTGAGATGAGGCAGGAGAAGAGCAAACAGGTTGTGTTTTAAACTAAATCCTTGGGGAACACTTCAGGTGCTAGTGAAAGCCTCCCCTCCTGGGCCCTCAAGACCCACAGCAAAAGCCTTAGGCTTCCTTCACTGTAAGAAGCCACCAAGGCTGCAGACCAAGCCCAAACTTGCAGCTAAAGCTGAGGTCAGTGTCTTACAGGCTGCTCAGAAAACTAAATTTTTCTACAGCTTATGAAAGTTCCCCCTATTTCTAACCGAAGGTCAAGATCAAGAAAATGCAGCACATTTTGCAGCATCCAGGGAACAGGGTCTGCCCTTCCTTAAACACATGTCTTGCCCTAGATCACATGGTGTTATTAAGCTTTTGAGAGCATCTTGTGACTTAGTAAGATGTCACGGTGTGGGGGAGAAGAGAGAAAATAGCAATTTTCTGGGGATTTATGACCATATAATTTAGTTTTCCTGCCTGAATCGTTGTCTCTTGTCCCTTCCTCCAAGCATCCTTCAAAAGTCAATGACTTCAACCCTTTGCAAACCTGTCCTGGTCCTACCCTCCCAACGGGAAGCTCAGAGCACCTCTGTCATTCCTGTTTACTGAATGGGGCATTAGGGGACAGTGAGGTCTTGTGAGAAGTTCCCAAAGCCCCCCTACTAAACAGCAATTCTAGGTACTTGGCTGTTTCTAAATGTACATATTTATTCATCTCTACCTTAAAAAACATATCTATAGAGGAAAGTCAACAGCTTGATTCTCAGAAAATTTCAATGAAGAAATGGACACCACTTCAGACCTTGACAAGGACAGTGGAAATTGAATTCCAGGAAAGGGAATTATAATAGCAGCACCTACACATAAGAATTCTACAATCAAACAGAACTGAGTTCAGACACCAGACCTTCTACTTACTATCTGGCAGGCCCTAGGAAATTGATTTTACCTTTCTGAGCTCAAGCTCCCTCATTTGTAAAATCAAAATAATAACAACGCTAATTTCATAGGGTTCTGGAGGAGAAGGGAATTACATGAGATTCTGATAGAAGGTAAGCTTCATGAGAGCAGGTCCTGAGATTATGCTATCCTTGTAAGCACATGTCTTCCTTCTATAAATATTGGTTGAGTTCATAATCTTATGAGCGAGTGCATGTGTGAATAAATAATGAACCAGAGGAAAGGGGATGTTTGTTATGTAGTGGCAGAGAGTTTAGCCATACTGTCACCTGTAATAAAATGGAAATTAAGTAATATGTCTAGTCTACTCAGTTATCTAAACAAGGGGATTTCCAGGCAGAATGTTGAAGATGACACCTGGTTCTTCTTGCTGCTTAGAGTAAAATGCAAGAGGAAAGAGATAACCTAAAGGAATGACTGATAAACAAAAAGAAGCCAGGACTTGCTGGTTTTGAAAATTGCTTGTGTCTCTAGATGGCAAGTGATGCAAAAATTAAGAAATATCTTTGGGCAAAGGTTGAATCCAGGACACTGTCAGGAAATACAGTATAAAGTTGAGGGTGTGACTGTAAAATTCATTATTAATGCCTCATAAAGACCTAAGGTAACCAAATCAGTCAAACCATGCAACTTTTAATAAGCAAGGGTATTGTGCCTCCACTGCATTGGGATTCTCAGCAGAAGTTTGAGGTAGAGAAAAGTTTATGCCAATGAGATTCATGAGTGTGGCTTTTTTTCCTAATGAAATGAGCCCCCAATGAGATTCACAAAAGACTCACAAAATTTTTAAGAGAAATGTATTGGCAGAAACACAGCCCATTTGTATTGAAAGAAGCATAAACTGCACAAATTAAAAAGAGAACTTTAGACCCACCCCCGCCACATCTACAGAAAAAAAGTAAGCTAAAAATACATCTCATCTTCATGCATGCTACCTTCATGGAGAAGAAATGATGACTGGGTAATCAAACCAAGAGTTCAAAGGGTGAAGCCAAGAGCCATGGAGATTTAGTCTTAGGCCTTGAGTCTTATTGAGTAATAAACAGCTAGATTATCTGCACATAAGCAGACAAATTTTTCCTAGACATGACTACTTAGCTCAAAAATTTTAAATCAATAAAACTCATCTTTTAAAGTGAGTTCCTTGAATTAGAAAAGAAAGTTATTGAAGCCATGGAGGGAACATTTGTGGCAAAGCGTTAACCATCCTGAACTCCTCCCTCCTCACTGTTAATCCATTAGGTGTTAAGATCATGCATGGCTAAAGGAGTCCCAGTGAACAGACCTGGCCAGTCTGAGTCCTGCATTCCTCTGGTCAGGGTGTTGGTCAGGGGTGGGGACACATGGCTTCATCTGTCAATGAGATGGCAAGAGGTTTTACAGAGACTTCTGGGACAAAGTCAACTTCTCCTTCCCACTGGCCTCAGTACTGAAAAGGCACAGGAGTAGGAGCCACCGTTAAGATTACTCAAGCACAGAGGAGGAACAGGAGGGGGAAAAGGCTTCACAGTGGAGGTTACATGAGCTGGGTGTTGATGATTAATTTAGTAGGCAAACAAAGTAGAGGAGAAGAGAACTCCATGAAGAGGGAAGAGTGTGAACAAGGGCTAGGAGGATTCAGACAGTATAAAGTGTTTCATGGAAATAGAACATCCTGGCTGAAGGGAAGGGAGCACGTGGAGGTAGGATGAGAGATGAGACTAGAGCAGGCTGCAAGCCTAGTTATGAAGAGCCTTGTAAGCCATGTAGGTGACTTTGGAATTGAGGGCTCTGGGAAGGGCATAGTCAGGTTTTATTTTTTGGTTTTGTTTTTTGTGGTTTTTTGTTGTTGTTTTGTTTTGTTTCGTTTTAGAAAGATCACTCGGGCTACTCCCTGGTGGAATGACTAGGGGACTCTGGCATAGTCTTGATTCATCTTAAATAGCCTTCAAGACCACAGACTATGAGGGCCAGAATTTTGTGGGTGGGGCCTCGAGGACAGGTCCTTGAGGCCGGAAAATCTGGGAATGCAACTTGTTTGAATTGAAGTCTTCAGTGGCCCCATCACATACAGCCTCTTGGCATCTGACTTAGTTTAGGTTCTCCAAGAAGCAGACCCTGAGACCAATTTGGGCACAGTTATTTATGTGGGAAGTGATGCTAAGAAGCACTGGTAGGAAAGTGGGAAAATGGGATAGGTAAGGATAGAAGCCAATAGATAGGGCATTGATAAGCAGGGCATGGGTGACTGGGGCTAATCCCACTGGGCGCTTCTGGGAGACAGTGTAGCATACGCTCAGAGTGGTCTCACTTGGAAGGTGAGGGAGCTAGGATATTTATCCACCAACTAACCACCCTTGCTTAGTTTGAAAGGCTGTGTCTCCCCAGCATTTCTGGCCAGCCCCATTGCAGACTGAGTATGCATATGGCTGAAGAATGCCTTCAGAAAAGAAGCCTCAGGTGCTGGCCACAGAAGTCTGTGAGCATGTTCAGGGTCCATGAATGCTGGAGGGCTGCAGGTGGGACACCAACAGCATTTGCTACAGGATGCATGAATAATTCTTGACAAGGAAGGAAGGAAAAGAGAAGAGAGGGAGGGAGAGCAAACGAGGTAGAACAGAAGAATGTAAACAGGAAAGGAAAGAGAAAGGAAGGAAAAAGGACTATTTACTGAGCACTTACTATTTACCAGGCACTATAACAAAAGTCTTCATTTATCTTATTTAAATTTCACTGTGCTGTGAGGAGAAACTGATTGTCCTGTTTTCCAGATAAGATATAAAGGCCTGGATAGGCTGAAATAAACGACAAACAGATCTGGAGTTAAAACTCGTGACCCCAAATTCTGGGGAAAAAAAAATCATTATCCTTCTCACTCTTTGGTGTGATGTGGAGTTGACACATCTGGAAATGCAGGCCCCAGGCTGCAATTCCCTGGTCACATGACACTCGGCTGGTGGTAGCGGGTGTGCTCTGTCAGACCCATTGACCCTGCAGGAATAATTTATGCCTGAGGTTTTTGCTTATTTGGAAATAACTGGCTGATGGATGGTGCTAAATGAAGACCATGTGCAGATATGAATTATTTAAAGGCAGGAACATTATTCGGGTACAGGGAAACTCACTGGGGCCCAAGCGAAGGGCCTGGATCCACTCTCCTGTGACCCATCACATCCCAATCAGAGAGTAGAAATACTCTTGGGGTAATAGATTTGAAATCTCCCAGCAGGAGCCCTGCCCCATCCCTACTTCCCACCACAGTCCCCCAGCTTCTCCATCATGATTACTCACAGATGACCTGGATGAAATCAACTCATAAGGGAGTTCCTGGGGAGAGAAGTGATGCCACTGACAAGATATGTGAGCTTGGGCAGGGGCAGGTCACATTACCTCTTCAAGCCTCAGTTTCCTCACCTGTAAAATAGGGATGATATGGTTTGGATCTGTGTTCCTACCCAAATCTCAAGTTGAATTGTAATTCCCAGTGTTGGAGGTGGGGCCTGGTAGGAGGTGGTTGGATCATGGGGGTAGAGTTCTCATGAATGATTTAGCACCATCCCCCTAGTGCTGTTCTCAAGATAGAGTTCTCAGGAGATCTGATTGTTGAAAAGTGCATAGCACCTCCCCACTCTTGCTCTTCCTCCTGCTCCCACCACATAAGATGCCTGCTCCCACTCTGCCTTCTGCCATGATTGGAAGCCCCCTGAGGCCTCTCCAGAAGCAGATGCTGCCATGCTTCCTGTGCATCCTATGGAACTGTGAGCCAATTAAACCTTTTTTCTTTATAAATTACCCAATCTCAGGTATTTCTTCATAGCAATGCAAGAATGGACCAATACAAGGGATTATATTAGGGTTCTCCAGAGAAGCAGAACTAATTGTGGAGAGAGATGGAGAGATAGAGAGACAGAAAGAGAGAGAGACAGACAGACAGAGAGAGACAGAGAGAGAGAGAGAGAATGGAGGCTTAGCAGTCCTACAGTCTGCCATCTGCAAGTTGGAAACCCAGAACGTTTGGCGATGTAGTTCAGCCTGAGTCCAAAGTCCTCAAAACCAGAAGCACCAGTGGTGTAAGTCTCAGTCTGAGGGCAGGAAGAAACTGATGTCCCAGCTCAAGCAGTCAGGCAGAGAGCAAATTCAACCTTCCTTGGCTTTTGTGTTCTAGTCAGGCCTTCAATGGGTTGACTCATGCCCACCCACCTAGGGGAGGGCGATCTGCTTTATTCAGTTCACCTATTTAAAAACAATCTCTTCCAGAAACATCCTCACAGGCACACCCAGAAATAATGTTTAAACAGATTATCAGCATCTTTTGGTCCAGCCAAGTTGACACATAAAATGTGTCAGGGATCATTAGGACTTAACTGAAAAATCCATAAGTCAACACATGAGTTACAGACCCTCTGGTGCCCACACATATCCCCTTGCCCTCATCACTTCAGGGCACACTGCCCCAATTCTCTGTTGTCAGCACCTAAGGGCTTTCTCAGGTCCAAGGTTGGCCTGAAATGCTGGGGTATTGGTGCCTCCTGGCAACATCCCCAATGACCAAATACTGAAGCCCCCCAACTCCTCAGGTAGGATAAGTCAGAGGCATGTTTTCCATACAGTCTCCTAGAGCCTCCCAGTGGGATTGGACTCCAGCCACCCGCAGTGATGACTGGTTTAATAATGGATGTGTTTTAGGCTCCTTCCCTTCTTTGTCTCACTTCCCTGTTCCCCTTCTGTTTCCTTCATTTCCCATATAAACTTATTGCACTCAAATCCTTGTCTCCAGCTTTGCTTCCAGGGGAACCCAAGCTAAGATAACATTTCAGTTTCTGTTGTTGTTTTATGAGGTTTAGAATCCTGAGGAATAGACAACACCCATATTCTGTGTGGGTCCAGAAGTCAGAGCCAGCATTAACCTGGAGGAGCTTCAGGGAGGCAGATTCAGCCTCTACAGAAGAAAAGCCCCTCTTCACTCCCCCTAGGCAAGATCACACTGAGGAATAGCTGTTGCAAGCGATGCCCATGTGGTGCTGATGCTGTTACACAACTAAGACCCCTGCAGGGCTCAGGGTGTGAGACCCCTGGGCTCACCTGCCTCCATGATCTACCATGATCACTGAGCCTGCACTGGCAGCTCTCACTAGAGCTGCCCTGGCTCCATTGTCAGCCATCACCCTACATGGGGCCCAGCCTGGCTGTAGATGGTGCTGGCCCCTCATTAAAGTACCTGATGGGGAGGGAGGAAGAAGAGCAGGTAATGGAAAGATAGCTGCTAGCTAGAAGGAGGACATTACAGTGAAACCTCGGGTAACTAAGGGACACTAGTCACTAGCTTGGAGGGCAGCCCAGAAGAATGCTGGTTGGGCATGGAAATTTGTGCCAAGACTGGTCAAGCACTCCCTAATCTTCCTTTTCCACCACCATCATCACCGCCACCATCATCACAATCATTATCATTATCACTACCACCACCATCACCATCACCATTATCACCACTACCAACACTATCATTATTATCACTATCACCATCATCATCCCCATTATCATTATCATTACAGCCATCACCACCATCATTGGCACTATGCCCACTGTCACCATCAACGTCAGCATCCCTATTATCACCACCACCATTATCACAACAATCGTCATTATCACCACCAGCATTACCACCATTACCACCACCATCATTATCACTACCACCATCATCACATTACCATCATCCCTGTAATCATTATCATTACAACTATCACCACCATCATCACCACTATCCCCACTATTACAGTCATCATATCACTATTATCACCACCAGCATTATCACCATTACCACCACCATCATTATCACTACCACCATCATCACCATCACCATTATTATCATCCCCATAATCATTATCATTACAACTATCACCACCATCATCACCACTATCCCCACTATTACAGTCATCATCATCATCATCACTATTATCACCACCACCATTATCACAACCATCATCATTATCATCACCACCACTATCACCATTACTACCACTATCATCACCATCATAATCACCACAATGACCACCATCATCACCATCATCCTCATCATCACCACCACCATCATCATCATGGCAGTACTACTCATTTTTATGAGCTTGACACTGTAAATGAAGCATCTCTACCCCTATCACAACCCTGCCTGTAAGGACTGTTAGTTACTCTCATTTTACTGAGGAGGAAACTGAGGATCGACAGGTGAATGATCATTCCCAAATTCATCACAACCACAAAATACAACCAAAATACCTGGTTTGAGGTGGGTTCAAACCAGACCCAGCTGGTTTCAAAACCCATGATCTTTCAAACACCCTCCATATTCATCCATTCATTCAAAAAAACACATCAATCTGTTGAGCACCTACTATGTGTTGGTCACTCTATTGTATTATGCCCAATCCTCTGAATATTCCTGAAAAGTTATCCAGAAGATTGAGGCTCAGAGGGGTGAAGAGACTTATCCAAAGCCACACAGCTGGTGAGTGCCAGAAATAGATTCAAACCCAGGTCTGTATGGCTTTAAAGCCTGAACTTTTGCAACTTCATGGTCTTTCATTCACTCATTCATCCTTCATTAATGAATGAATTAATTAGGCAAATATGCATTTTTACAATGCCCACTTTCTGTTAGATGCCTGGACACACCTTCTGGGGGCCTCCTTTGTGGTAGGGTTTTGGGGCAATAAGCAAGTGCATACGGAGCTCAAACAGAAGTTTGGGGAGGCATATGCTCAAAAAGACCAGAGAAAGTGCTCTGTGAATTGAAAGATCACTTCTGACTGGGGAAATCAAGGCAGGCTTCCTGGAGGAGGAGGGTATCTAGGCCTGGGCCCTGAAGAGTGAAGAGGCATTTCCCACAATGAAATAAGAGAGAAAAGCATTCTAGGCAAAAGGACCAGCACAAGAAAAAACATGGGGCTGGGAAGTTGGTGGGGGATGGTACAAAGAAGGAGTGGATTGGTTAGGATGGAGGGTGGGGCAAACATAAGAGTAAAAATGAAAGCTGGACAAGGGGTTGGGACAGTTCATGGGGGCTGGGGACCGATTGTGCAGGGTGTTCGATGTCAGCTCAAAGGAGCCTGGGACTTCATTTCACTGGCGGAAAGCAGCCATTGAGGGCTGTTAAGATTAGGAACATGAGAGCAGTTGGATTTTCTGATTCCCCACAGTGCATAGAGGGCAGACTCCAGCAGGAAGACCTATTATAGAAATCTTTGTAGGAGGCTGGTACAATAGTCCACGTGAGACTCCGGGCTCGGACTGGGACAATAAGTTGGGAAAGGGCAGCTATAACTGGAGAAGCTTCCTAAGCTGCAATGTGCCTGCACCAAGAAGGGGCTGATGACCTCCACCACCAGGTTGCATGGCCTCCCAGCTTGATATACACAGAGGAGAGGAGGTGGGGCTGGTTCTGTGAGTTCCTAAAACTAGAAGATCCTTGCACTGGTGCATTCCACTTTTGTGAGCCTCCATTTCCTCAACTATAAAATAAGAATGGTAACATCCACCTTAGCTTTCCACTTTTATCATCATCATCATCATCATCATCATCATCATCACCATCATCAGTATTATCAGGAACCATTGGTATCATACAATCTGAAACACTCACTTTTTAGATTATGTTACAAACATTTATTGAGCACCTACTGTGTGCCAGAAACTGAGGATGTAATGAGTAAATAAGCATCAGTTCTTGACCTTCCAAAGTTAAACGTCTAGAAGAAAGGACAGAGCATTGGACAAATGACGTGTGATCCAGTGAGGGCCTCCCTGGGGACATCGGGAAAGACTCTCAAAAATGAATTGACTTGAACCAAGGAAAGAGGGAGATGGTGTTCCTGGCAAAGGGAAGAGCATGTGCAAAAGCCTGGAAGTGCCAGTGGTGACAAAGCTTAGTCAAGAAAGTGAAAGACATTCCTTTTACCTAAATTATAAGGTGAAAGGCACTGAGGCAGAGATGGAGGGAGGGCAAGAACTAAGCTTGGAGAGGTCAGGAGGGGCCAGATCACAAAGGGCCTTGTAGATCTTTATCAGAGGTCTGGGATTTATCCATGGCAATAGGGAGCCATAGAGGGCTATAAACAGAAGAGAGACAGATTGCTCTTTGGGAAGATCAGCCTGGCTGCAGGGTAGAGCACAGGTTGCTGTGGGGTAATAGTGGAAACAGAATGATGAGTAGAAGGTGATGAGCTGGAAGTGGCAAAGGCTTGCAGGGTTTGAGAATGTTTTGGAGGATATCTTCTTCAACAGCCAGTTGGGGGAAAGTAATCAAACTCATGGCCATCATTGTTTTTATAAACTAAAGCACAAGCAATGGGAAGGCCAGTATTGGGCACTTTGACCATATGTCCATTTTATTGTACCCCACCCTATGGCTCTGTCTGGAGTAGACAGAGAAGACAGGCTGGCCCGGGTCACCCAACTCCCTCCAACCACATGGCCAGGAAATAATTGCATTTCTTAGCTCCCAAAGGCAGCCAACCCAGACGAAGGGGACCCAGAGTCAGCGGCGGTGCCTGGAGGTGCTCCTGAGTTAATTGGGAGCATGCAGGATGTGCCATTTCTCTGTTTTCATCTTGATGGATCTAATTAGCCTAGCAGTGACCATACTAAATGGACTGACCCCAGCAGACTCAGGCCACGGTCAGATGTCCCAGGACCCAGGCGCAGAGCAGTCCCTGCAGAGATAATTGTCTTTCTAAAAAGAGAGTGGCGGGGGAGGGGGAGAACGGCAGCTGGGGCTTACTGGACACATGTAACCTGGAGAAGTCAGAGTTCTACGGTCACAACAATGGAGTCATGTCAGGGTTCACCAAGACGCATTAGGTATTTCTGGAGCTTCCACTTACTATGTAAGTGGATGTGCTGGGTGCTGGGACACAGCTGTGGATGAGACAGACTTGGCCCTACCCTCCAAGAGATGACAGTCTGGCAGAGAGACAGGTATAGTCAAATGGTCACACTTCAGAGGAAATAACAATCGTGGCACAGCAGCAAAGGAAAGGACCCAGGGCTGCAAGAAGGAGTCTGTATTAGTCTGTGTTCACATGGCTATAAACAACACCTAACACTGGGTAATTTATGAAAGAAGAGGTTTAATTGACAGTTCAACGTGGCTGGGGAGGCCTCAGGAAACTTAATAATCATGGCAGAAGGCGAAGGGGAAGCAAAGCACGTCTTACGTGGCAGTAGGAGGAGAAGGCAAAGGAAGTCGCACACTTTTAAACCATCAGATCTCATGAGATCTCCCTCACTATCATGAGAACAGCATGCGGGAACCACCTCCATGATCCAATCACCTCCCAACAGGTCCCTTCCTCGACATGTGGGGATGACACTTTGAAATGAGATTTGGGTGGGGACACAGAGCCAAATCATATCAGAATCCTAAGAACTGTCGCTGACCGAGCTCTTAGCCCACATGTGTATTAACATGCAATTGTTCATTACCGCAACCCCACGAGGCAGGTTTTATTATTGTCAGCACCATTTTGCAGAGGAGGAAGCCGATGTCCAGAGAGGGGAAGTAACTTTTCCAAGGCTGCCCAGCCGGGAAGTGGCAGCGCTGGGATTTGAAGCGGGTGTTCCAGCTCCACAATCAAGGGGCCAAACAAGAAGGAGAGGGCTACGCAAAGGCCCTGTGAAGGGAAGGGGCCTGAATAGGGAAGAAACCACCAGCAGGCAGGAGAGCAAGAGGGCAGAGTCGGAGGGGCTGGGGTGCAGGCAGGGCCAGCCCACACAGTCACATCTGGGACACAGGTCTTTATTTTGAGAGCAGTGTAGAGCCACAAAAGGATTTTAAGCAGGGGAGGGATGTCATCAGCTTTGATTCTTAAACCCCTTTACCCCAACCCTGGCCCCCAAGCAGAGGCAGCAGGTCAGGAACAGGACATACATTTGACAGATGAGGAGCTTGAGGCCAAAGAAATGGGGTGCCTCAACATCCAGCCGAGTCAGGCAGATATAGGGCATGATAGCAGCTCTCCCTCTGGCATCCCCCACCCTGGGATTCTCCAGAGAGAAGAGGCTAGGGAGACTTGAGGAGGTCTGCTAGCTGGGTGACCTTGGGCAAGCTTGTTGACCTCTCTGTGCTCCCACTTCCCTTTCTGTAAAATTGGTACATAGGGTGATCATCAAAGACTGTTCTAGCTCCGACCTGCCAAGATCACATGGCTTCTTTCTTTCCCTTTCTGTTCTTCCTTCCATCTAATTCTACATAAAGCGCCTACTGAGTGCCAGGCACTGTGCCTGTACAAACCCCACTGTGGGAAGATCATGGACCATGTTGGGGTTATTTCACGTCCCTACATGGTGCCCCTGACAAAGGAGGTACCCAGCACCTGCCAAGTTCACCCAGGACTCCCGCCTCACACCACCCTCATGCCACCCGCTCCAACAGCTGTGGCCGCAGCAGGCTTTCCATCTCCACACACAATCATTTTCCCTCTGATGAAAACAGATGGAGAAACTTGGAAGGAAACACAGCCCAGGTCCTGCCCCGGAGCTCACGGCTCTGGGATGGGAAGAGGGCCAGAGCTCATTCCAATACCAGCTGCCTCAAGCAGCTCCAGCCTCTGAGGCCAGCTTCCCTGGAGACTTCAAATGCCTTCTCTGCAGACCTTGGGGAGCTCAGATTGCAATTCCTTGAGCTCCAGTCTCTCCAAGCCTGGCTTCTCCTTCTGCTCACATAGCCCCAACTCCCTTGGCAGGCGCCTGGTGCAGCCTCCATGCATCTCTCTCTCCAAGGACTTCAAGGCCCCCTGGTCCACCCCCACAGACCTCCACCCACCCCTAGATGTAGGAGCACGAGAACGTCCACTTCCATAGCAGCCCCAGCTTAGAACAAACACCGCTCACAGGGCGATATGGGGTGGAAATTTATAAACAATTATAAAAAGTTTAAAAATGAACAGACTTTTCAATCCAACATTTTTTTTCTAGAAATTTATCTTACAGAAATATTTGCCCAAGTACGTAGTCATGTACTTATCTATAATTTAAAAATCCAAGAAGCTCTGAAAATTGAATGTGTTTCCATCCTAAGTTTGGAGCCAACATTTACTTGGCACAAAACCTTCCCTGAACAAACGTGAGGCTATTTATAGTCTTTATTTATGCCACTTGGTGGGAATATTTATGTGTTGCACTGAAGAATTTATCCATGTGTTTGATTATAGGACGCTGCTCTGAGCCCCCTCCAATCTCTGGTTTTATTACATAGTATACGATATATATACCTTAAAGCCCACCTAAAATCTATAAACACTGAATCCCAAAACACAGGTGGTTCCAGGTGGTTGGATAAGGGATTGTGGACCTGTACTAGCAAACAGTGGAGATTACTTAGAAGTCCACCCATCAGGAACTAGTTAACAAACTAGGACCCACCCAGGACCCACCCATACAATGGGGTTGCATTATCAATACCAAAGGGTCACTGCCAACCTCTGAGGCAGATTCTGTCATCATGCCGATTGTACAGATGAGAACACTGAAGCTGAGAAATCACCTTCCCAAGAAAGATTATACTAATATAGAAAGAATAAGGGAGTGCTGATCTGAAAAGAATTAGAAGAAACACCCAAAATCAAAATGCGTTGTTGATTTTTTTTAAAAAAGGCAAGTCATAAAAACAATAGGTAGGATGTAAATCCATTGCATAGATCCAATCCTCGTGTTTGTGTGTGCACAGGAAAATGACAGAAGGCTCCACTCTGAATGGTTAATAGTGACGCACCCCTGGCAAGGGAAATTAGGGATGGATGGAAGTGTTTTGACTTTATAATTTTTCTCCTCTTAGGAGCTATTTGGGTTATTTGGGTTTTTACCAGAACTATAACAATGACCTCAGCCATTTTTAAATTTGCTAAGGTGAAAAAGCTCCTGGAATGAAGACCCCAGTGGCTTACCTGATGCACCCTTAGGATTCATATGAAAGCCTAAAGGACTGAGCAGACTATTCCTGACAGCAAGGAGGGCGTGGTCTGGTAGGAACAAGGACAGGGGGCCCTGAAGGGAAGGAGGAAGGAGATGAGCAGAGGAGGAGAAAAAGCATGGCACTTGAGTATCTGGGGTGTGTGTGTGTGTGTGTGTGTGTGTGTCCATTTCCTTTAAAAATCAATGAAAATGTTCAGAATGATGAATAGTGGAAATGGGGACTTTCTGTGCATCATCCCATTTGATCCCCATAATCCGTGGGTTGGGCATGCTTAGCCCATTTTAGAGATGAGAAAACCAAGGACCACAGAGGCCAACGAACCTGTACAACGGCACCCAGTCAGTGGGTAGAAGATGCAGGATTCAACCTGGGGTCAGAGTAAGCAGTCTCTTCACTCTATTTGAAATTTGTCTCCCAAGGGGAAGGGAGAGGAACTTACATTCTAAAAAGGTAGTGAATAATTAAATAGAATGTAAGAAGTGATAAGGGCAGAAGTGGGTAAAAGGATCAGAGCTGTGACATTTAAATGGGCTAGTCGATGGAGTTCACTGAGAAGGTAGCAGTGGCACAAGACTGGAAGGAAGGGAAGGAATTGGATGAATGGCCATCTAGGGGAAGAGCACACCAGGTGGAGGGAACAACCAGTGCAAAGGCCAGGAGTTGGGAGTGATCTGACATTTGTAAGGAATAAGAAGGAGACAGTGAGGCTGGAGCATCATGGGGGAGAGGCAGAAGGAGTGAAGCAGGAATCAGAGTGACCAAGAACAACAGCTGGGTGGCTACAGCTGGCTCTTGTGAGCCACTGTCATTGGGTTACTCTTCGTTATAAAGGACCATCGCCGAGCTTTAGAAAAGTATTAAAGATATAGTCACACCAGCTGACCCTTTCTCCATTAGCAACCAGAGAAAAAATAAATAGCATTCTCACACGCCTCACTGTCATTTGATTTCTCATTGCTGTGTGTGATGGTCAGTTGTATGCCTCACTTGGCTAGGCTATAGAACATGTCAATCAATCAAACACTCATTTAGAGCGTGCTATAAAGGTAGTTGTTTTGTTTTTCACCGTTCTCTATCTCTATTCACATACAAAATAAAAACTCTTTGGAGGTAATTTCTTTCTTCATTTATTAATAAACTCTTTTTTGTTTGTTTGTTGCTCTGAATTAAATCCTAGTGGAGCCTTGGGTTGGCCTTTGCTTTGAGAAATGACTTTCTTTCTCACTCCAAGTAGTTTGGGGAGCCTGTCAGTTGAGACACTCTCCCCTTCCTTGGTTACAGGGTGGCAGTTGTCCCAAACTAGGCTGGTCACGCTAAAGGTATTCTGTAGATGTCACTGATGTTCATAATCAGTTGACATTAAGTAAAGGAGATTACCCTACATAATCTGGGTGGGATTCAAAGGCCTTAAGAGGAGAACTAAAGTTTCCAGGAAGAAGAAATTCCGCCTGTAAACTGCAGATCCAGGTCCTCCTCGAGAGTGACAGCCTACCCTCCTGATGGCTGCATGATGGATTTCAGATTTGCCCAGCCAGCCCCATACTCAGGTAAGCCTTAAAATAAATACATCTCTTCATATACACCCCCCACTTGCTCTGTTCCTCTAGTTGAAACCTGACTGGTATTCTATGTAACCTAACATTTTCTTCTGTATCCTCCACTCCACCAGCTGTGGGATGTATTTTGCCCTGTGGGAAATGCCGAGAGGGGTGGGTGGCCATCCTGAAGTTATATGTGACTGCCTTTGAGTGGGCACTCTGTGCTGGACCCTGTGCCAAGGACTATCTCACACAGTCCTGACAATCACCCTGTATGGTGGATGCCATGATTAGTCCCATGTGACAATAGAGAAGCTGAGCCTCAGAGAAGTTAAGCAACTTTCCCAAGGACGCACAGACATGTATGACTCCATTATGCCTGACTCCAACACACGGGCTTCTAACCACCATTCCATCAGAAATATCTCCCTGAGACAGAACAAGGAGGACAACGAAAGGGGGCTTGACTGTCCCTCCAACCAAGTGGTCTGGGGACAAGTTGAGAACAAGGCAGTTGACCAGGACTTGTATTTCAAAGCAGGGACAACAGCCACCTTCATCAGCTAGTGTTGTCTCCTGCCTGTCCTATCCCTCTGTCTCCAAAGAGGACCAGCTGGTGGCCATGTGTCCAGACTCCTGAAGCTGACCCCTCTCCCTACACAGTCAGCAGCAAAACAACTGAATTGGCAACGCACCAGCCTCCAGATGGATTAACCAAGGGCCAGGAGTCCCTGTATGGGAGAGAGAATGCTGAATGAGGACTCAGGACACCTGGCGTCTAGCCTGATTCCACCATGAGAGAGCCACATGACCTTGGGCACATGACTGAACCCCTCAGAGGCCAAGACTTGAGGGAAGCAAGAGTCAAGCACTTACACACTAAGTCCTAAGCTTCTCCCACCTCTATTTCATAGAACTGGGCTGGGAGGTCACATGGCTTGCTCTCATCACACAGCCAGTTAATTGGCAAAGTTGAAATGAAAACCTAAATCCACCTGACTCCAGAGCCCAAGGTTCCAGGAAGGCCCCTTTGCAACTCCATGGGCCCCCAGAGGAGTTTCCAAGCAGTGGGAATTCTGGGCATATGGGAGCCAGCCTGGTTCATTGCCCTCTGAGTGAAGGATTTATCGATCTCATTGCGACTACAGAACGGCCCACAGTTGGGGCATTCCTAAACAAGAAAGCACAGCAGCCTCTGATTGATGAGATGCATGGCACCATGCCAGGCAAGCCAATCAACTGACTGAAATTTGCACATTAATGAAACCTCATAAATAATGCAGAGGATGACAAACAGAGTTGAGGCTTGCCACCAGGGAGCAAGCACCAGCCCTCTAAACAGAGGGTCTCAAACCTAAGTGAGCATCAGAGTCTCCTGCAGGGATTGTTATAACACAGATGGCTGGGCTCCACCCCCAGCGTGTCCATTTAGGAGGTCTGGGGTGATGTCCAAGAAGTAGCCTTTCCAACCAGTTCCCAGGTGGTATTAACGCTGATGCCAGCCGAGGGACCACATTTTAAGCACTGCTGTTCTAACTCACTGCTGCCTGCTCCTCCCTCCCTCCCCACGGGGAAGGGCATTGACCACCAGGGGTGCCAGGTGGAATCCTGGGTTTGCTGCCCACTAGCTGAGTGACTCCCAGCAAGTTCCCTAAGCTATTTGATCCTTAGTCTTTTTGTCGTAAAATGGGGCAAGATCTCCTATCTCAAGGGGTTACTTGAGGATCAAATGAGAGGATGCTCCAAAAGCTCTGGCCCGGTGCCTGGAGTGTAATAAGAATCCAGGAAAATGACCGTTTTTACAAAGGAAATGTCCAGCCACTATGGAGAATCTAAGTCCTTTTTAACGAGCATAGTATTGTTTTAAGATTTTTTTCTGAGATAATTTCAGACTTAACAAAACAATTGCAAAAAGAGTACATAGAACTTCCATAAGACCCAGATTCCCCAAATGTTAATATTTTCCCACATTAGCTTAATCATGCAGTCTCTCTCTAAACATATTTAGAGAGCTTTATTTATGTATTCATATACTGTATTTAGAAATGCATAACTACATGCATGTATACATAACTATATGCATAGGTAGAGTATTCATTTCCTGTTGCTGCTGTAAACACATTACCACAAATTTAGTGGCTTAAAATAACATAAATGTATTGCTGGCACCTGCACGTCAGCCCAGTGAAACTGATTTTGGACTTCTGGCTTCCAAAACTGCAAGAGAATAAATGTGTGGGGGGTTTTTTGCTTTTGTTTTCATTTTCATTTTTCTTTTGTAGAGACAACGTCTCGCTCTGTTGACCAGGCTGGTTTCAAACTCCTGGCCTCAAGCGAGCCTCCCTCCTTAGCCTCCCAAAGTACTGGGAATGTAGGCATGAGCCACTGCACCCAGCCAAATGTGTATTGTTTCAGGCAAATTTGTGATAATTTGTTATAGCAGCCATGTGACACCAATGGAGTAATTGATAAGTATTTGGTTTTGAAATATTTTGATTCTATCCTCTCTTGTTCCTCATTGAAATTTCACCCTATTTACTATTATATTTATTGTCGTTATTATTGTTATTCTTGCTAACACATATTGAGCAATTCTTATGTTCCAGGAGCTAAGTACTAAATGTACATTATCTAATTTCATGATCACCATAATCCTACGGGGATGATACTCTGTATCCATTTCATAGATTAAGAAACTGATGCTCAGCAAGGGAGAATCCTATCCAGTGTCATGCTGCTCATAAAGGGGTGAGCTGGGATTTGAACCTAGGTAGTCTGGTTGCAGAATGCACTCTCTGAACCCCTTCACATACTCTCTCTCATCCTCAGGAGTGATCTTATCCCCTCACTACAGAGATGAGGAAACTGTCCCCTGGGAGGAGGAGTGACACTCTTCAGTCTTCCCAGCCATGTCTCTTGCCTCCATCCCCAGCTTCCTCTCTACCACAACTGAATAAGCTCAGTTCTATTGTCCTCCCCTGGTACCTGGCATCCAAGTGGGAAAACCCAGGTCTCTCTCCTTGCAAACTATATAATTATCCATGTCATTTCACTGGAGAGAAGTGGAATTTGTCACAAAATACAGTGATGACAAGTTGCCAAGGACCTGAAGTTCCTGCAGACTAAATCTCAGGGTCAAGCAAAACAAGGCATGTGGGAGTCTGGGGGTGCTGCCAGGGGATGCTTTCATTTCTCTGCCGTTCTTGTGCGTGGGCTGTCTTGTCACAGCGTTGTCAGCTCAGCCAGGGCAGCAACAGCTTCCGTACATCTACCACAGCCCCAAGGACATAGTAAATACTTGCTGAGGTCAGTGCCATGATGCTGGTATTTACTGGGCCAGTGCTGTCCTGGGTTCTGGAGGTACAACTGTGACTAGCACAGACATTGCATCTGTCCCCTCGAAGCACACAGGCTAAAAGGGACATTCATCAGTTGACAACCTCGCCTTGATCACTCCATTTAGACAGTGCTTGCACCTGTGATTGGCATGTTGGAGGGTGCAGTATGTCACTGTTTCATGAGATTTAAAGCTCCTTTTATGGTGGAACACAACACAACACTGACAGATGAAAGGCAGAACTCCATGTTACTTACATCTGCAAACAAGAGAAAAGGCTGCCATGCAGGGCCACACATGGGCTGCTCAGACTAACCAGAGTAACAGAGTGACAGCCAGCTGAGGTTGGAAGGGGTAGCCTGTATATGACATGAGGGATTGGGGTGCAGCTAATCTGTCAATCAGCTAATTTGAAGAATTCGCAGTTTAGAAGCATAGGAGCTGTTTCTAGTTGTCCAGTATGTGGCCCTGATGTAGCCAAGCACATAGTGTACTTCACACATGGTGTGAGAGCTTGACAAGAGAAGTAGCTGGGGTGTAAACTTCATCCACTGCTTAAGAAGAGGAACTGACCGGCCTCCAGCCAGGGCCTCAAAACTAGGTCAAGACGGCATTAAAAAAAAAAAAAAAACAACAACCCTGCATTACAGTCATGTCCTCTCTGAGCCTCATCTGTAAAATGGGACAATAACATCTACCAAACAGGATTGAGTGAGGATTAGAGAAAGGCAAGCAAAGTGCCTGCACACAGTGAGTTCATGAGGGGAGTCATCCCTTATGCCAGCACTTAGGCAAAAAAGAAAAAAATCATGGCTCAAAAGTAGCTCTTGGAAATGCCTGAGAAAGGTGCATATCCATTCCCACGAAACCACACAGCCAGTTTTCCTCCAGTGTTGAGACAGGCTGATATTTACCTCAGGGAGCAGCAGAGGTAGGGGTTGACTTGCATTCATGCTACATTCTGGAAGAAAGGTGAGATGCTCAGCATGAGAAGAACATAGAGCCTGAAGGAACGGCCATGTTTAATGTCTGTCTCTTGCTCCATGGAGTATTTACTCTGTGGGTGGATCTCTGTCTCTCCTCCTCTCCTCTCTTTTCATCTTCTCTCCCTTTCCCTCCCCTCCTCCCCTCCCCTCCCCTCTCTCCCTTTCTCTCTCGCTCTCTCTCCACCATCCCCTGGCCTTTTTTCCTTCTTCTGTTCTTCCTCTGTCCTCTCCCTAATCCACAACATAATGGACATTTGTCATCCAGACATCTAAGCATCATTCCAGTTTGAAGAAATATCAAGATCCATGGGAGACAAAGCCATTCCTCCCACTACAAAACTTAAAGACAGGCCAGGCACAGTGGCTCACGTCTGTAATCCCTGCACTTTGGGAGGCTGAGGCAGGTGGATCATATGAGGTCAGGAGTTCGACACCAGCCTGGCCAACATGGTGAAACATCATCTCTACTAAAAATACAAAAATTAGCCAGGCGTGGTGATGTGCGCCTGTAATCCCAGCTACTCGGGAGGCTGAAGCACAGAAATCGCTTGAGATCATACCACTGCACTCCAGCCTGGGCAACAGAGCAAGACTGTCTCAAAACAGAAACAAAAAAACAAAAAAACTTAAAGACGGTTTCCCTCCGCCCTGCATACACCCAGAGCATGGTCCATCATTTGGCCCTACCCTGGCCTTGAATCTTGGGAGAGTGGTACAACTATTCCAAGAGAGATTATTCTTGCTTTAAGATTGTGTCCCTCAGTAACCTCAGGGCAAATGCTCTTCCACTCTTTGTGTGTCCAACAACTCCCTCCCTTCCACCCCAGTGCTATCCTTGGTGTTTGATCTGGTGTCCAATGTGTCCTGGAGCTCTCTAGGGTGAGGATCATTTCAGCTTTCTCCAGCTGCTCCTGACTCTTTCCCCAGCTGCCAAAATACCATTCAGGTGCCTGTTTCCTACCCCCTGAGATGTCATTTGATCTAAAAAATCCCTGGAAGTGTATTTGTCTGCCAACATCCACAATCAGTTCTGACCCTTACCCAAACATCCACATCTTTTTTCAAGCTCTAGTTCATTCAATTTACAATGAATGGGACAAGGACTGAGATTAAACAACTGGTTCTACCCATTAATAGCTGTTGTGCCCTGGAATAAGGCATTTTTCTTCTCTTGGCCTGGGGTTGGAGCAGATATTCTCTAAACTTATTCCCAGCCAGCCTCACATCCATCTTCTCCATAGATGCTACTGAAATATCAATCCAGATGACCTGTAAATAGAGTTCTGTTGAACATAGAAACTTAGAATCAGGCTGGAGAAAGGAGATAACATATCTTCTGACATATATTTCCTACCTTTTAAGCATTCCTTTGACTGATGGATTGGCCTAGTACATAGGATACTGGAAACAATAAACTCTCTTTAGAGTTGACAATTAGGATGTGGAAATCAAAGGAAGGAGATGATCATTTAGAATACAAAAGTCTTCTTGACTTGGATGGCAACAGTCATGTTAGAATTCCTTGAAATGATGAAAATCTGATTTAATTTTCAAGTTCAATTAATGCTTAATGTTTAATTTATATGGTGAGAAAGTCACTTGCATCAACTGAAAAACAAAGTAGATCTCCTACTCAAGGTTTTCAAGCTGTTTCAATCCTGAGGCTTTCAGGATTGATAACATCTCATGCCAGATTTTGTGACTCAGAAAGTTTAAATCCCAGTGATCAAGGACCATGGCAAAGATTGACAAAAGAATGAGGTCAGTCCAGTTCCAACTTAACTGGTAATCTCTTTCTCAGTGCATGATCAAGGGCAGCAACTCATAGCTTTCTCATTGCATATTTGATCTCTTGATTACCACCACACTTCCAAGTAGGATGAACCTCATCTGTTTCCAGGGAGGGGAGAGACTAAAATATTGGGGTTTAGCTCCAGACTCCTGATAGGCTAGAATCTCATCTCCCCTTATTCTGTGGCATTGGACATTTTAAGAGCCCTTCTTAAGCTTCAATTTCCTCACCTGTAAAATGAGCATAAGAGATGTGTCTTCCTCTTTGGGTGGTTTAGTGCAGGGTTTCTCAACTGCACATGAATCACTTTGGGTTCTTGTTAAAATTATTCTGATTCAGTAACTTGGGGTTCTATTTCTGATATGGCAGAGTAAGACCCTAACAGACTAATAATCCCGCATGTAACAACTATAAACTCTCGACAGAATACAAAAAGAAATTACCTTAAGTGTCAGGGGAGTGGAGGGAATAAAAGCAGGTAGATTTTGGAGAGGAGTCAAATTTTGGAGGAAGGGACCAGCACAGGATGAGTTTTTTGTACTCTGATCTGAGGGCAGGTTACAGCTGTGGCATAGTACAGAGAAGATAAAACTCTCATAGAAGCCTTCCAACTTTCTGGCCTGGGAAACTGAGAAAGGAGGCCAGGGTAACCTTAGCCACAGGGACAGTCCTAGAGGGGAGAGAGAAGAGAGAAAGAACCCCAAATGCTGGGTATACATTTAGTCTACATTTCTGGCCCACTACTTGATCATGCATACACAGAAGAGACTAAAAGTAAATTATAGGTAAGACTCCAAGAATTCAACTAAGATTTTTGACTACTGCCCACATAGGTGACACGGAGTTTGCAATCAACAAGCTTAATTGACTGCTAAAACAAAAACATCAATACTCTTCAGAGCAATATAACAGAATCCATAATCACAACAAAAGATTCAGAACATCCAGCATAAAATCCAAAATTACTTAGCATGCAGAGAATCAGGAAGATGTGACTGATTGTCAAGGAAAATACAATCAACAGAAGCCAACCCTGAGATGACCCGATGTTGGAATTATCAGACAAGGATTTAAATCAACTATTGTAACTATGTCCAGTTGCATAAAGAAAAATGTACTCAGCTGGGCGCGGTGGCTCACACCTGTAATCTCAGCACTTTGGGAGGCCGAGGCAGGTGGATCACGAGGTCAGGAGATCGAGACCATCCTGGCTAACACGGTGAAACCCCATCTCTACTAAAAATACAAAAAAAAATAGCCAGGCGTGGTGGCAGGTGCCTGTAGTCCCAGCTACTCAGGAGGCTGAGGCAGGAGAATGGTGTGAACCTGGGAGGCAGAGCTTGCAGTGAGCCGAGATCACGTCACTGCACTCCAGCCTGGGTGACAGAGCGAGACTCCATCTCAAAAAAAAAAAAAAAAAAAAGTGCTCATAGTGAATAAAAAGATCGGAAATCTTAGGAGAGAAACATAAAATATAAAAAACAAACCAAATGGAAATTTTAGAACTGGATAATACAAAAAAATCAGCAATCTTGGAGATAGATCAATAGAAACTATCTATTCTATCTATTCTGGCTGGGTATGGTGGCTCATGCCTGTAATCCCAGCCCTTTGGAAAGTCAAGGCAGGAGGATCACCTGAGGCCAGGAGTTTAAGACAAGACAAGCCTGGACAACTTAGTGAGACTCCATCTCTAAAAAAAAAAAAAAAAAAAAAAAAAAAAAAAAAATTTAACCATTCTTGAGTGAAAAGAAAAAAAAGATTGAGAAACAAATTAACAGAGTCTTATTTGAGTCCTGGAAGGAAAAGAGAGGACAGAGGGAAAGAGAGAAAGAGAGCAAGAATGAAGCAGGACAAAAAAAAAAAGGATTTGAAGAAATAATAAAATAATATCCATAAACTTTTCAAATTGGTGATTTAGCAGATCCAAAGAAAGGGCTGAGATTCTGCCTTTCCAGCAAGCTCATAGGTGGCATGGATTGACCATCCTTTGAGTGTATAGGGTCTAGACCAGCACTGCCCAGTAGAACTTTCTGCAATGAGAGAATATTATTCTACATCTTCACTGTCCCATATGGTAGCCACTAGCCAATGTGACTATTGAAAACTTGAAATGTGGGTAATGTAATTATAATACCTAATTTTGCTTTTAGGTAATGTAAACCTAAATTGAAAAACCACATGTGGCTAGAGGCTTCCATATTGAATGGTGCCGTTCTAGAGGATTTAATGAGATGGTACTTGTAAAGAACTTGCAGGATGCCCAGCATAAAATAGCTCTCAATATGAACCAACAATTATCACCAACATCATCATCATCAAGATCCACCTACTTCATCCTTTTGCTCAGGATCACCTGCTTTTCCCCCAACAGACTGGGACAAGGCCCTGTCCCTCATAACTTCTAGCTCCTTCCACCACCTAATTGTTATTGACGAAGTTCTTGCAGCCTCTTCCATTGTTCCGTATAGGATGGGAAGATGACTTTTGTCTCACCCCAACTCCTTTAATTTCCCTGTGAGTCAAACAATGTTAGTCCTCTCTGGATGAGTCTGGGGTTCCTTGTACTTTAAAGGCCCTTCAGCCCTTCCACTGAAATGGCGTGAAGTTTTTATTCTTTGCTTAAAGAAAGAGTTATGAAAGCATGACACCACACAGGTACAGGGGAGCCCTCCTGTTCCATCTCTGCTGTGCTCTTGACAAGCCTCATATCAGCCCATGCACTCGTAAGAATCAAGCCTGGATCAGAATAGATATTAACTTTGTGAGGAGGAGAGGATATCACCACAATTAAGGTGCTTCTGTACAACAGTATTAAGCAGCAGCCACTGGGAGCATCTGCAATTGGCATGCTCCTACTCTAGCTGGAAACAGCATAGAAAGAGGGAAGGATTGCAAAGTGGCTGTGTCCCACTTCCCCGAGAGTGGGAATAGGGAATTGCTGGGGGGTTACTTCCTGGTTTTAACTAAACTAAAAGTCAAGGAGTTATGTACTAAAACTTTGAAACAGGCTTCAAAAGATTCTGTATGGGCTGTGTGACTTTAGACAAGTTTCTTAGCCTCTCTCAGTCCCAGTTTCTTTATATGGTAAGTGGAGGCAATAATGATACCTATAAGGTAGACTATTTTGAGGTGTGGCAATGGATGTTGTCCCAAAGAGAAGCCAATATGAGCATCCCAGCAATCCTACAAAATGATTTTTGAAGTCCCTTTGATCAGAAATATCTCCCTATCACAGTGCTTGGAATTTCATTATAAATATCTTGGTTTAAAGCAATAGTGGAGAAAGATACTCAACTGAGAGGGATCCTAGGCTCAGAATATTCTAGTCCAAGCCTTCTCAAACTTTAAAGTGCATGCAGGTTACCTGGGAGTCATGTTAAAATGCAGATTGGGATTCACTGGCCTGGGCTGGGGCCTGAGAATCTGAATTTCTAACAAGTTCCCGGCTAATCCAGATGCTTCTGTAGCACAGGCCACACGTCAGATAATGAGGCCCTAGGGATCTTGCTGCATCTCATAAAACCAGTTCCCCTCATGGGGTTATCTTGCTCACAGTGATACATCAAATGTCATAAAAAATGAAAATACCAGATAATAATAATTCTATTATCAACCTTATTTTATAGATGGAAAAGCTAGATCTCAGAGAAGTTAAGACATTTGCCCCAAGGCACACAGCTAGTGAGAGAAAGATCTGGGATTTGAACCCATGGCTATCTAGGTCTATGTGCTTCACCACTACAAAGTACTTGCAAAGGCCCACAATAAGGCTACTGTCTCAGAATCTTCATTTCTTTTCACGGAAGGGAGGCTCGGTAGCCTAAAATACTAGCCCATAACCTGTCAGTGTTATGCCTTTTTGCATCTTAGAATCACCTGGGGGAGACATTTAAACTATTAATGCCCAAAGCGCACCATGCAACAATTAAATCACAATCTCAGCCAGGTGCAGTGGCTCACACCTGTAATCCCAGCACTTTGGGAGGCCAAGGCGGGCAGGTCATTTGAGCCCAGGAGTTTGAGACCAGCCTGGGCAACATGGTGAAACCCCATTTCTACAAAAAATACAAAAATTAGCCAGGCATGGTGGCTCATGCCTATAGTCCCAGCTACTGTGGAACCTGAGGTGGGAGGAATGCTTGAGCTCGGGAGGCTGAGGTTGCAGTGAGCTGTGATCACACCACTGTACTACTCCAGCCTCAGTGACAAAGCGAGACCCTGTCTACAAAAAAAAAAAAAAATCTGGGATGGGACTCTTGTCTTGGTAGTTTAAGGTGTTTCCAATTTGCAGCCAAGGAAGAGGAATATTGGCTTCAAGCCTGGTCTCTGACCACCAAGGAGAACAATGCAATTGAAAAAGCCAGAGGGCTCAACCGAGAGGTGGCCAACACGACTGATGTAGCCAAGAAAGCAGTTCCTACCTTAGCCTTGTGCCAGCAGCCACTCCCCTCTTTTCATCAGCATTAACAGTTACAATCCCAATGTCTCTCCATTATCCATGCATAATGAAGCCTGATGAGGATTAAGATGGATACACAATGATGGGGGAAGAGAATAGCTGTGGGTATGTAATTAAACCCACTAATCGTCCAATGTTAAAGATGCTTTTCCTGCATCTCATCGAGATGTTTAGTAAACAAAGGGGAGGGTGGGGAGAGCTCAGTGACAGCTACAGCTGCATTTCCCAGGGCTTCATCCAGCAGAAGTCTAAAAAACCCAGCATTCCTTGGTTGGGCGCTGATATATGCTGAAAGACCCAGAGGGCCTTACATGGCAAGAGTGGGTGGTGGGACAGAGAGGGATTTAGAATCGATGTACTCTAATGCAATCCTTCTACAGATGGGGAGAACCAACGACCCTTATCCCAACTCCTAAAAGAGCTGCCAAGACCTGTGGCATCCGTCCCTCCTTAAGAAGTCCTCTAAATGGACCACTGCTGAGTTTTGCCTGCCTGACATCCCTTTCTGTTCATTTGCTACCAACAACTTCAGTTTTATTTGGAAACTTGTTCCTACCTACTCACTCCCATTGAATGCATTTCTTTGGGGCTGTCCATCAAAATGCTCCTTCTTCCCTTGATTCAATCTGAACCACTCAGCTCTCTCCTAGGAGTGAAATCTTAAGCAGAGCAAAGACAGACTAGAAATAGGTGGAGTTGACCCATAATTGTCACCAACCCCCAAAACCATTGGTTTCCACAGCCATCTGGTTCCCCAGGGTGCCAAAGTCCTTTTATTCCTAGGGACTGTCATTCAGCTACATTTGGTCCCATGAGATATTCCTACCAATTCACTTTTGTTCAAATTAACCAACAGCTTGATGATACTGTGTCCCATGTTTCATAAGCAGAAGGCTGGAAATAAAGTGGAGGAGTACACAAAAAACCCTTGCTTCCAATATCACAGCACTTTGAGTTCACAGAATATTAGAATGAGAGTGGACTTAACTGACCAACTCCCTGCCAAGTCATTGTCCAGCCTCCCAGTGGGAAGTCTTCTGCCTCCCAGTGAATCTTCTTCAATGGGTTTTGCAGCTCTGCCACTCGCTAGCTGTGGAGCAAAGGACAAATCACTTTGCTGCTCTGAAGCTCAGTTTGTATATGTTGTTGCATTGTGTGTTCTGAATGAGATAATGTCTGTGAAATGCTTTGCATATATATAGTATACAGTAAGTACTCAACTAAAGGCAGTTACCATATCTTGCATGGAAACAAAATCTGCCTAGTCCCAGAGCAACCCCCACCGCCTCCCACTTACCTCATAGAACCAAAGGTCTTTGACAAAGAAAATGTTTCTAGGTCTTTGTGTTACCAAAATAACAGACCCAGAGAGCCTCAAGAGGTAATCCAGCCTCACGTAGCCTCAAGAGGTAACCCAGACTCACGTAGCAAGCAACTGTGGTGTGGGACTTGAGTCCCATAATCTCTTGCTGGCTGGCTGGTCTTTGAGCCACACCTTCAATGTCGTCTCCAAGGTCCAAAAGGAGACCCGAAACCACCAAGATGGACAACAGGGAAGAAAATTGTTTCTTGTGGAAAGAGAAAGAGAAAAGGAAATTATTTGGTCCAGTGCTCCCAGATTCCATCTTGAATATGTCCATCACCCATCACCTCGCTGGGTAATTGCCCACACAGTTACTGCATTACAGCTCCAATTAGATACTGTGGCCTACATTCGGGAAACAAAATAATTCACTCTGCTAAATTTGGTGCTGGGATTCTGCATTTATAAATCCAGCCCAGTGTGAGATCCAGGACAAATAAAACTCCATTCCCTGGACAGGTTAAGATGAGGCATCCATTCTTATTACAAACTCAATTAAAGCTTCCTAGAATCATAAGATGTGTAAAGGGTTGGTGAGGCAGGCCAGAGATCTCAAACCCAAATACCTGCAGAGGCTAGGCCAGTAATGTCAATGAATGAAGACGGACAGGTGGGTGTTATCGTGACCTGAAGGGTACATGCTCTGTCTAAGGAAGGAAGCCACCACTCAGCGTCAGCTAATCATCGCCACGTGGGAGTGTGGGCCCAGGGTTGCCACTCCCAGCTCCATCATTCACCAGCTGTGTGACCTGGGGCAAGTCACTTAACTTCTCTTGTTGCTCAATTTTCTCATCCACAAAATGAAGATAATAATAATGGCTACCTCTTAGGGTGGTTCTGAGAATTAAATGCACCATACATTGAAGTACCTAGAACATTGCCTATCCCCTAGGAAGGACTCAGTAACTGTTAGCTTGTTGGTTGTTAAGTCAATGGTTTTGAAACAACGGATTCTTGGAGCCCATTATGGGGGCAAGGGTATTCAAGCTATTCTCAATATAGAGAGGCTAACTACTGGGGATAAGACCAGGTTGACTAAAGAATGTTTTATTTTGGCTGGTATTCTGGCATTCTAGAAGACTCTAGAAGAGTTACATTAGGACTTTTGTGATCAGAACCTTATTTGACTCTTGATTATCTTTAACTTATTAAAATTTGGGCAACTAATTAATTCTTATTTTATGCAGTGAATTTAGTGAGCAAGATATTTTCAATTAAGGAGTCTTGGGGATAAAATAACAGGGTTCTTGGTGAGTGAAAATTTGCACACTGTTGTTCTATAACTAGAATATAGAAGATCTGGGTTTGGAATCGAAATGCTTAAATCCTTGACTTCATTATGATAATCGAAAGGAAACTCACTGATTATGGAGGGAGGATACTAGTGAACAAACTATTGTGAAAACTAGTAAATAAAGGGAAAGGAGCAAGCATTTATTCTGCCTCTCCTCTAAGAACTGTACCTCAAGCTACCCAAATACTTGATAATACATTATAGATGTATTATAGGCAATAAATAAATATGGAATTATGGAAAGAGTATCACCCTTTTACAAACCCTACAGAATTAATAGATTTAGGCATTAAGCATCAATAGCTGCTAATATCACAAAAAGTGCACTACCTACTATGTCTTACAAAAAGAAAGAAACATAAGTCTGATAAACCCTGTAGATCCAACTACCAATTTTCAAGGAAAACCAAGAAAAGAACACCTTAAAGAAACTGTGAGACTATAGCAAAATATAGACTGGAGGAATCTTCTAGAGAAAATAACTCAGTTCTTCCACATAAATTGCAAAGACAAAAAGGGTTATAAAGGAAGGGGACAGGTACAGACTCATTCCTGTAAACCCAGTGCTTTGGGAGGCTGAGGTGGAAAGATGGCTTGAGGCCAGGAGTTCAAGACCAACCTGGGCAACATAGCGAGACCCCCCATCTCTACAACAAATAAAAATGCCAGACATGGTGGTGTGAGCCTGTATTCCCAGCAACTCAGGAGGCTGAGGTGGAAGGATTGCTTGGGCCCAGGAGTTCAAGGCTGCAGTGAGCTATGATCATGCCACCGCACTCCAGCCTGGGTAACAGAGTGTGAGACTCTGTCTCTGAAAAAAGCAAGAGAGAGAGAGAGTGAGTTAGAAAGGAAGAGGATCTACAGATTTAAAAAGACTTAGGCATATTAACCAAGTGAAATATATGAACTTCATTTGGATACTGTGGTGGGCAGAATAATGGCCTGCAAAGATGTCCATCTCCTCATCCCTGGAACCTGTGAATACGTTACCTTATGGCAAAAGAGACTTCACACATGAGGTTAAGGTTAGGGATCCTGAGATGGGAAGATTACTCCAAATTTTTCAGGAAGGGTCAGTCTAATTTAATGAGTCTATAAAAGTGGAGAATCCTTTCTGGCTGTAATCAGAAAGCAATGTGACTATAAAAGAAGGATCAGAGAGGAGCAATGTGATTGGTTTAGACGGGGGAGGAAGTGAGCCACAAGCCAGAGGATGTGAACAACCTCTAAGAAGGTGGAAAATGCAAAGAGGCAGAGTCTCCTGCACAGCCTCCAGAAAGGCACATGGCTCTAATGACACCTTGACTTCTGCTCAGAGATATCCGTGTTCAACTTCCAGAACTATAAGATCATAAAGTTGTATTGCTTAAGCCACCCAGTTTATGGTGATTTGTTACAGCAGCAATGGAAAACTAATATGGATCCAAACAAGCAAACCATAGTTTTGGGATGATCTGTGCAGCAAAACACCATGGCACATGTTTACCTATTTAACAAACCTGCATATCCTGCACATGTACCCCTGAACTTAAAATAAGAGTCATAAATAAAATAAATACATTTCAAAATTTTTTTAATAAAATTAAATCATTGGAAAATTTTAACACTAGGTATTTGATGATTTTAAGAAATTAGTGAGCTAAGAAATTACTTGATAGTATTAAAGAATTAATTAATCATGATATTTCAAACTTTTGGTAATCCCCAGATTTTGGTGGCTTTGGTGCTTCTGCAAGTGATGTTTTGAGTGAATACTCACAGGAGGAAGGAGATAATGGGGGCAAAGCAAGGAAGAGGGTAAAATCTAAGCAAGGGTATGGCCAGCTAGAGAATAGCATTTGCCTGACCCCAGAAGGATCTCTGGAACATAAATTACATCATAGAGATGATACCACCTAGAGGCCAGGGATCTGGATTTTATTCCTCTGTGTCAGTCTGTTACTGGCTCTGTGCTGCACCCAAGTAATAGAGGGTGCCTGTTGGCTAAAGTTGACTCACCAGAGAATGAGGCGAGGTATCCATGAGCCATGCAGTCAGCACTCACAGCACCTGGAAGACGGGTCCACCAGCCCATTAAAGGGATCTGCGAGGGACACTAACAGCATCTATTACAGTCTGCCCCTTAAACTGCTCTGATCCATCGCTTCTCACATTAAGTTCATTCCATGCAGCTGTAGCTTCTTTCTAGGACTCTAGTTTGTCACCATTTGGGGGAAATTTTAACAAGGGGAAGATTAGTGGGATGAACTAGAGCTCCCACGGCTGCAGGTGGTCTTGAGGCTATCACTAATATTCATCATCTCCCTCCTCCACCACTCATTCTAGATCACCCTCTCCATCAGTTAGCACTTCTGCTGGACTAAAAGGCTGGTCATCCTGGAGGGTCTGAGCCCCTGGTTACAATGCCCTTATCAGGCAGTGGTTGCTAACTGCCTATTTTCAGTGACAATTAGGCATGGAGGTACCAAGTAATGCCCCAGTGAAGCACCTAAGCACCAAGAATATCTCTCCCTGTTCTCATTGTGTAGTTGCAGCCCAGTCTCATCATGATAAGCAGGGTCAATGCCCTCTGCCAGGATGGTGACTATTTTCTTTGCCCTGTGGTCTACCCAAAGTGCCCAGATGGCATGCATAGATTTATGTTTACTTTTATTGTGTTCTCTGGTGGAAATTGCCCCCTCTGGAAATTACAAACTCAAGGTTCACAGAGCCTGATGACACCACACAAATCCTCCAAACTCATCACTAGGAGGTATGGAGAGTAAGTCAATGCCAATTTCCACTTCTTGGCTCTCAGACCCGATATTCTACCTCTTAATGACACATCAAGATATAATGGCCATTGATTTACAGAATGTTCTGCATCCTTAAGGATAGTGTGCCAAACTTGCAGGGTATCATCTCCAAGCTAACGGATCATCTATGTGTTCAGTGGGCCATTCCACTGCTCTAACAGAGGTGCCCGCCTCTGGATAATGCAGAATACGGTAGGACCAGTGGATTTCATGGTCATGTGCCCACTGCTGCATCACTTGGCCCAAAGTAGGATTCCACAGTATCACATGATGGCACATATATATGAATCTTTAAACAGCAGTGTTGGCTGAGGCCATGAGAGCGGGAATGGTAAACACACACCTGGAATACACGTCAATCCCAATCAAGATATCCACAGTGTAAAAATCTAATACAGTCAGTTTTTCACTCTATCATGTCCACATCAGGTGTGGGTGGTTTCCTCCATGGATTATACCATGTGGGAGACAGCACGGTCTCTAATGTGAGAAGATTAGTGATTGGGCAGCAGCAGTACCTGGATCAGCCTTGGTAAGATGAATCATGCTGTTTGGCCCATGCATCATCTCCATCTCTGCCGCCATGGCTACTCTATGATGCAAACCCTGAGTTGGCCACACAGAAAGGATAGCTGACACCTACTGGCTAAGTCATCCTGTCCATGTGATTTTTTAGTGCTTTTTTCATAATAGATGTCTTCTAGTTGGCATCAAAATGTGAAATAAGGGCAAGGCACAGTGGCTCATGCCTGTAATCCCACCACTTTGGAAGGCTGAGGTGGGCAGATCACCTGAGATCAGGAGCTCAAGAACAGCCTGACCAACATGGCAAAACCCCATCTCTACTAAAAATACAAAAATTAGCCGGGCATGGTGGCAGGTTACTCAGGAGGCTGAGGCAGGAGAATTGCTTGAACCTGGGAAACAGAGGTTGCGGTGACCCGAGATCGTGCCACTGTACTCCATCCTGGGCAACAGAGTGAAACTCCATCTCAAAAAAAGAAAAAAAGATACAAAATAAGGAACTTATACTTTGTAGCCGGTCTGATATCTCTATCTGCATACCTTGTCCCCAAACTCTTTACCTCATCTTCCAATATTTCTCCAGGCCCTTGAGCAATCAGCCAAATCATTCACCACTTTCCAGAAGTTCATGTCTGTATCAGGCTATTCTTGCATTGCTATAAAGAAATACCTGGCCGGGTGTGGTGGCTCACACCTGTAATCCCAACACTTTGAGGGGCCAAGGCTGGCCCTTTGGTCAGGAGTTCCAGACCAGCCTGGCCAACATGGTGAAACCTCATCTCTACTAAAAATACAAAAATTAATCAGTCTCGGTGGCACACACCTGTAATCCCAGCTACTCGGGAGGCTGACGCAGGAGAATCACTTAAACCCAGGAGGCAGAGGTTGCAGTGAGCCAAGATCACACCATTGCACTCCAGTCTGGACAACAAGAGCAAAACTCCATCAAGAAAGCAAGAAAGCAAGAGAGCGAGAGAGCGAGAGAGTGAGAGTGAGAGCAAGAGAAAGAAAGAAAGAAAAGAAAGAAAGAAAGAAAGAAAGAAAGAAAGAAAGAAAGAAAGAAAGAAAGAAAGAAAGAAAGAAAGAAAGAAAGAAAGAAAGAAAGAGAAAGAAAGAGAAAGAAAGAAGGAAAGAAAGAAAGGAGGGAGGGAGGGAAGAAAGAAAGAAAGAAAGAAAGAAGGAAGGAAGGAAGGAAGGAAGGAAGGAAGGAAGGAAGGAAGGAAGGAAGAAAGGAAGGAAAGAGAGAGAGAGAAAGAAAGAAAGAGAAAGAGAGAGAGAGAAGAGAAGAGAAGAGAAGAGAAGAGAAGAGAAGAGAAGGGAAAAGAGAAGAGAAGGGAAGAAGAAATACCTGAGACTGGGTAATTTATTAAGAAAAGATTTTTCACTGACTCACAGTTCCACAGGCTTTAAAGAAAGCATGGCACCAGCATCTGCTCAGCTTCTAGTGAACCCTCAAGGAGCTTTCCCTCATGGTGCAATGTGAAGCAGGAGCAGGCATATCACATGGAAAAAGCAGGAGCTGGAGGCAGGGAGGTGCCACACTCTTACACAAGCAGGTCTCATATGAACTCAGAGTGAGAGCTCACTTACCATTAAGGGGATGGCACAAGTCATTAATGAGGAATCCACTCCATGACCCAAACACCTCCCACTAGGCCCCACCTCCAATATTGGAGATTATATTTCTTTCTTTCTTTCTTTTTTTTTTTTTTTGAAACAGGGTCTCATTATGTCACCCAGGATGGAGTACAGTGACACAATCATGGCTCACTGCAGCCTTGACCTCCCAGCCTCAATTTATCCTGCCTCCTGAGTAGCTGAGACTATAGGTGTGTGCCATCATGCCCTGCTAATTTTTGAATTTTTTGTAGAGATGAAGTTTCATCATGTTTCCCAGGCTGATCTTGAACTCCTAGGCTAAAGCAATCCACCCACCTCGACCTCGCAAAGTGCTGGGATTATAAGTGTGAGCCAACATGCCCAGCCAGGAGATTACATTTCAGCATGAGATTTGGGCGGGGACAAATATCCAAACTGTGTCAATGTTTATCCTTAACTTGGGCCATTTCTCTCTCTACACAAAGGGAATGGCTTGGAAGGTGCTCAGAGATTGGGAGGATCTCCCTCACCAGTCCTTCAGGGCCAACTCCAAGTGTGCCTGTAGTGCTGCCACAGTCCATTTTTGGCTTACAGCCACAGACTGGGTCAAGCAAGCTTATTCATCTTCCATCAGCTGGAAACCCCTACATGTGTCATAAGTGAGAGTCAAGAGAGTGGCCCTGGGTGCTTGTGTTCCCTGGACCTGCTTGAGCCCAGTCCAATAGATACCACCTCCAATTTACAACGAACTGCTGCTGGGCCCACCTGACCTTATGCCCTTATAGGCCTCACAGTGCCCAGCTCTTGATGAGACTAGCAGCTTCCGACTACATGGTCACTTGACATCACACAGTCAGACACTCAGTTGTCACCAGAGCCCAGTAGCAAGCCCAGAGCTGCTTTTCAGATGGTATACCATTGGGTGCTTTAGACGGTGTGTTTGTTTCCCAGAGCTGCCATAACAAATTATCACCAACTAAATGGCTTAAAACAACAGAAAATTTATTCCTCACAGTTCTGGAGGCCAGAAGTCCAAAGTCAAGGTGTTCACAGGGTTGGTTCCTTCTAGAGGCTCTGAGGGAGAAACCATCCCATGCCTCTCTCCCAGCTTCTGGTGTTGCTGGCAATTCTTGGTGTTTCTTGGCTTCTAGACGCATTGCTCCAGTCTCTGCCTCTGTCTTCACATGGCGTTCTCTCCCTGTGAGTATGTATGCCTCCAGATGTCCCTCTCCTTATAAGGACACAAGTCATCCTATTTAGGGTGCACCCTAATACAGGATGACCTTATTTTAACTTGATTACATCTGCAAAGACATTATTTCCAAATAAGGTCACATTCATAGGTACCAGGAGTTAGGACTTCAACACATCTTTTTGAGACACAGTTCCACCAACTATAGATAGCATGGCCATATGCCAAAATCCCAGCATCCTTCTCTACCAAAAATGCCCCTAGTTCCATGATATTTGCTAAGTCATATGGTCAAGCAATAGGACTGCTTGTACAGCAGCTTGGATCTGCTCCAGAGCCCTTTTTTGCTCTTGGCTGAACTCAAAAACTAGCAGCCTTCCCTGTCATTCGATAAATGTGTTGGAGAAGTATTTTCAAGTGCAAAGTATTCTGTCTTCAAAACCCAAAAAGGCCCACCAAGCATCGTGCTTCCTTTTATTTGGTGGAAAGTGCAAATGCAATAACTTGTCCTTACCTTAAGAGGGGATGTGCTGGCAGATCACTGGACCCTTGAAAACTTCACTAATGTGGCAAGCTTCTGATTCTTAATAGGTTTTCTCTCCTATCTTCTGGACCAAATTTGACTTACCAAGGCATTCAGGGTACTTCCCACTCCTTTTTTGTATTTTCATCGTTTTAAATTTGATTTTCTTAATTGGCCCACAATAATTATATATACCTATGAGGTATATAGTGATGTTGTGATACATATAAAGCATAGTGGGCCAGGCACTGTGGCTCATGCCTGTAATCTCAGCACTTTGGGAGGCTGAGGCAAGAGGACTGCTTATGTTCAGGAGTTCAAGACAAGCCTGAGCAACATAGCAAGACTTTGTCTCTACTTTTTTAAATGGTCATGCATGGTGACATGCACTTGTAGTCCCAGCTACTTGAGAGGCTGAGGTGGGAGGATCGCTTGAGCCTGGGAAATCGAAGCTGCAGTAAGCTGTGATCACGCTACTGCACTCCAGCCGTGGTCACTCCAGGGCACGCCAGCTTAGGCAACGAAGTAAGACCCTGTCTCAAAAAAATAAAAATATACTGATTAGTCTTAAAATATATATATATACTGATTAAATCAGGATACTTAGAAATATCCATCACCTCAAACATTTATCATTTCTTTGTGTTGGAATATTCAGTATCCTTCTAGCTATTTGAAACTATGTACTTATTATTATTATTACTATTAGGGACGGGTCTTTCTCTGTCACCCAGGCTAGAGAAGTGGCATGATCATAGCTCACTGTAACCTTGTACTGCTGGGTTCAAGTGATCCTTCCACCTCAGGCTACCAAGTAGTTGGGACTACGGGCATGCACCACCACACTAAGCTAATTTAATTTTTTTGTAGAGACAGAGTCTTGCTATGTTGCTCAGGCTGGTCTCAAACTCCTGGCCTTAAGAGATCACCCTGCCTCAGCCTCCCGAAGCACTGGGATTATAGTCATGAGCCACCACACCTGGCCCTGAAACTATGGTGTAATCCCAGCTACTTGGGAGGCTGAGGCAGGAGGATCACTTCAGCCTAGGGATTTGAGACCAGCATGTGCAACATAGCAAGACCTGATCTTAAAAAAAAAAAAAAAAAAAAAAAGTATAATGAGCTTCACAAAAATAAAATTAATGGAGTTAGAATAGGCATTATTATGACACAAAACAGCATGGATGAATCTCAAAATAATTACGATTGGTAAAAGCAGGCAAACCAAAAAACACATACTGTATCATTCCCTTTACATAAAATTCTATAGAATGAAAACTAGTCAATAGTGGCAAAAAGCAAATCCGTGGTTCCTTGGGAGGCGGTGGGACAGAGGGGTGCAGGAGAGATGACAGACGGCTCAAGGACACCTCTTCAATGATAGATGGGCTCACTATTCTGAGTGTGCTGGTGGCTTCAGAGGTACACACATGTGTCAAAATTCGTGAATCATATACTTCAAATACGGGCAATAAAACGTATGTCAATTATGTCCCAATAAAGCTGGAAAAGGGGTTTAAAGAAAGAAAGAGCACTTTGTGCGAGGACTGCCTTATTTGAGACTTGGGAAAAAAAAAAAAAAAAGTTGCAAAAGAGCCAGAGCAGGCACCACAACTGTACATATAGATAGGGAAATTGAGGCTCAGATTATGTAATTGACCTCAGGTTACACAGCTGGGAAAAGGCACGGCCAGCACTCTAATCCAGGCCCCTTGGCTCCGAGTTCACCAGATGCCAGAATTAGCCAACATGCTTAGCTGGGACCCTACCTCCTCCTGGTCATGGCCAGTGGTTGCAAATAACAAAATCAGCATAAGTCAAAGAGGAATTGACTGGCTCAAGTGAACCTATTGTAGCAAGGGCAGGGGTAGAGCTGGCTTCAGGGATATTCACCACCAGGGAGTTGCAACTGAGTATTGGTCAGCTGCTACTCCTCTCTCTCTCCACCTTTCATCTTTGATTCTGTCTGCACATTGGTTGCATTTTTTCAGACTGGCTTTCTCCATGAGGCTCACAGCATGGCCACTGGCAGCTCCTGAGTGCACATCCCCTCAACTCTGTGATAATAGAGGCCAGACTCTTCTAGGCCACTGTAGAGCCCCTAATTGCAAGGGAAGAGTTCTGATTAGCTAGCTTGAATCACATGCCCACTTCCAGCCAATCACTGGTGAGGATGGAAGAAGATGGCTGCCCTCTTGTCAACTCCATATTATTTGGTGGAGTCTGGGGTGCAGACACCACGTGCAAAGAACCATGCAAAGCTAACATACCCAAATAGGGCTGTATCCCACCTGGTCACAGAACCACTGAACTGTCTGCTTTAGTGATATCTCACTAGGTAGAGGGTACCAGGACATTGTGGAAGGTGGAAGAGAAAGCACTCACAATACAGGCACTGGAAGGCTCTAAGACAAGCTTGCTCAATGCTAAACCTTTGCCTGAATAGCCATCCTTCAGCACTAGGTCAGTTTGGGTCCTCTGAGAAGCACATGCCAAGAAAGGATTTGATGTACAATGATTGAAGGAAACATCCGTCAAGGGAAAGGGGAGAGGAGGCAGGTACAGGCAGGAGAGTCTTCGAACCAAACCAAACTCTGGGTCTAACATCTGTGAAAGCAGAGAGGGGAGCAAGGATTGGACTGGTAGAGAATTGGACTCAGAGAGTTCTGAGACAGTCTCAGCCAGAGAAAAATGGGGGAGTTCCCAAGCAAAGGTTGCCCATCGAAAGATGTGGTGGGCTGAGAAAGGTTCCCAAAAAATATCCACATCAAATACGTGGAACCGGGCCAGGCACAGTGGCTCATGCCTGTAATCCCAGTACTTTGGGAGTCCAAGGCAGGTGGATCACGAGGTCGAGAGATCGAGACCAGCCCGGCCAACATGGTGAAACCCTGTCTCTACTAAAAATACAAAAACATTAGCTGGGCATGGTGGTGGGCACCTGTAGTCCCAGCGACTCGGGAAGCTGGGGCAAGAGAATCACTTGAACCCGGGAAGTGCAGGTTGCAGTGAGCCAAGATTGCACCACTGCACTCCAGCCTGGCGAGAGAGCAAGACTCCATCTCAAAAAAAAAAAAAAAAAAATCCCTGGAACCTTGAATGTCACCTTATTTGGAAAAGGGGTCTTGGAAGATGGGATTAAGGATCTTGAGATGGGAAGATTATCTTGGATTATCTGGGTGACCCCTCAATCAATTCCAAATGTTCTTATAAGAGAAAGGTAGAGAGGGGTCAAGACAGACAGAAGAGAAGACACCAAGAGAAGAGGAGAAGGCAATGTGAAAACAGAGGCACAGACTGAAGTTATGCAGCCATAAGGAAGGCTGACAGCCATCAGAGGTGGAAAGAAGCAAGGAAGGCTTCTCCACCAGAGCCTCGGAGTGCAGCCAACACCTTGATTTTGAACTTCTGCCTTCCAAAATTGGTAGGAAATACATTTGTGTGTGTGTGTTAAGCCACCATTTTGTGGCAATTTGTTACAGCAACCACAGAAAACTAATATAGAGGGGTCCCATGTTGGGCAGGATTGGCCGAGTTCTATTACCCCAAAGTGCTCAGTCTTTGGCTGAGAGCATTTGGGAGAAGCACAGCTAGACCTGAACATTATTGTGGAGCCACAGATGCAGCAGCAAGAGGCAGTCAGTTGGCTGCCTCCGAGGGGGATCTGAACAGCACACCTTTGGGGCCACCAAGAACCCAGCACCTACTATGCATCGACTATGTCTAGCACATAGTAGAGACTCAGAAACTATTGTTAGATGTTGGCTGCAGAATGGATGAATGTTCTGTTTGGGTTCCCAAGGTAAAATCAGTGGATGAGAGGTACAGGGACATGGATTTCAACTTGGCATAATAATCATAGCCAACATTAGATAGAAACTACTGTGTGCTATGCACACGTACCAAGACACATGTATCTATGTATATGTTGATGTATATGTACACATACAAACACATGTAGGTATATATGCGCGCGCACACACACACACACACACACACAGAGTCAAATAGACTTTACTTAAACTTTACAACAACCCTTTGAGGTAAGTTTTATCAGCCCTTTGAGGAAACTGAGCATGTGCTAGGTGCTGGGTGCTTTGTTAAGACATTTCTCAGTACTCTCTCATTTAAATTACCTGATAAGTCTACAGGAAAGGTAGCATATTCTATTCTTTTCTTTTTAATTTTGAGACAGGGTCTTGCTCTGTTGCCCAGGCTGGAGTGCAGTGGCACGATCATGGCTCACTGCAGCCTCAAACTCCCAGGCTCAAGTGATCCTCCCACCTCAGCCTCCTGAGTAGCTGGGGCCACCGGTGCACACCACCACACCTGGCTAATTTTTAAAAATTTTGTAGAGACAGAATCTCAATAGGTTGCCCAGAGTGTCCCCCTGCGTTGGTCTCCCAAAGTGCTGGAATAAAAAGAGTGAGACTCAGCACCTGGTCATATTATTCTTATTTTATAAAGAAACAAAGAAATTATTTTATAAATAAATAAGACTCAAGGTCACACAGCTAGGTCAACCCAGTCCTGCCTCCAAAGCCCTGCTCCTAATCACGACTTTGTCCTGCCTTCCATGCACACATGATGATTCTGTTCCAGGATTCCACAGGCCATGAGCCCACAGATACACCAAAAGGCATTGTGATTTTTTTTTTCTTTTGCTGCCTGTGGTGTCTGAGATGGAAAATATGCCAGCCTCTGCTTGGGGCGACCACAGAAGCTCCAGAAGAACGTCCCCACCTTGCTCCTCTCAGGTTGTCTGTCTCAGATGTGGCGCCATCATTGACACCGTCTTCCCAAGCTAGTGTGTTCTGACAACTTGCTGCTAATGGGACGCCACCGGCAAATCATTAGCCTCCTCCATCCCCACTGCACGCAGCCAGGCTTGGCTTGTTGCTGCCGAATGCCCGACACATGTCAGCTCTGTTTGGAAATTGGATCCAATCTGGAAAGTCACTGGATCACAGTGGGGATCTGAAGGGAACAGCTGAAACTCCCCCCCGGATTCCTGCTGACTGTCCTTCCCTGGGGCTTTGAAGGGGTCCCAGGCACAGTGAGGTGGGTTTCAGGCTTGAGAGGCTTTGCCCTGGAGGGAGGGCTGAAGGTCACAGAAGGCAGAACTGAAGGAAGGAAGGTAGCTGGCATCCTGGGCCAGCCTCACCTGCCGTGTGACCTTGGGCAAGTCATTCGCCTGCCCTGGGCAATGTAGTGTGGACCAGATGCTCAGACTGGTGTCAGACAAACACAGGTGGGAATCCGAGCTTGAACACCACCAGATGGATGACCTTGGGCAAGTTCTTTAACCTTCATAAGTCTCAGGTTATTCATCCATGAAATGGATATAAATAACAGCCCTTACAGGGTGACTTTGAGCATCCTATGAGAAGGCATGCAATATGTGTGGCACAGTGCCCAGCACATAGGGATTGCTCCATCAGTACAGCTGTTCTTAGTCAGGTGAAGTGGCTCATGCCTGTAATCTCAGCTGAGGCAGGAGTATCGCTTGAGCCCAGGAGTTCAAGACCAGCCTGCCCAATACGGGGAGACCCTGTCTCAACAAAAAAAAATTAAAAATTAGCTGGGTGTGGTGATGTACATATGTAGTCCCAGCTACTCAGGAGGCCAAGGTGGGAGGATCTCTTGAGCCCTGGAGGCTGAGGCTGCAGTGAGCCATGACTGCATCATTGCACTAGACTGGGCAACAAAGCAGGACTGTCTCTAATAATAAATAAAAGTTAAAAAATACAACTATTCTTACCTGCATCACCACCACTAAATGGACTGGCATACATCTAATCCACCTGGCACACCCACTCCAGCGAATCACTCACATGGAGCACGAAATTTGGAACCAGGATCTAGTCAAGTGTGGCCTCAACCACAGTCTGATATGAAACAATTCATTTATTCATTCACCTCCACTTACTGAGTGAAGGCAATCAATTATCACGTATCTAGAATAATATGTGACACCACCACTTATTGAAGGCTTAATAAAGAGAAGACAAATAAAGATAACTGTGACCCATCAACTGCCCTTGAGGAGTTCTCAAATCTTAGTTTTCCCATCTGTGAAATGGGCACACAGATTCTGCATTGCCTTCAGGCGTGTTGTGTAGATCTAATAGGATAACTAGCATTCCACATGCATTACACACTTAATCCTTCTGGCAACCCCATAGGATAGGTACAACTTTCCTCCCCATTTTATATGTAAGAAAACTGAACATAAGAGAGGTAAAGTGGTTTTTCGAAGGTTGAACAGCTGGAAACAGGAGGTGGGGAGTCAAACCCAGGCATTCTGGCTCCAGAGCTCACGCTTTTGGATACTCTAAGCTGAAGTCAACCATAAACAGAAGCCAACATTTTCTTTTCTGGAATTTCTCAGCATCCTTCCAGCCTAGCCTGCCTAATTTGGTCAAGTCAGCAGACAAAAAGACTCTGGTGGGTCCTTGCTCCCAAAAGTCTCTGAATACAGTTCATGTTTCCTGATCCAAAAGAGATGGAATCCCAGACACACAGGCCTGGGCTTAGTTTGCCCACTGAATTGGACACAATTAAACATCTCTTGGGTCTTCAGAAGCCTTACCCAAGAGCTTCCACCCACCCCTTGCAGCCACAGAGCAGGACCTCGACATCCCTTTGCAGTTGGTGGTTCTCGCTTCTTCCTGATAGTTTTTTGTTTGTTTGTTTTGTTTTTAAGCAGAGTCTCTGTCATCAGGCTGGAGTGCAGTGGTGCGATCTTGGCTCACTGCAACCTCCGCCTCCCCGCTTCAAGCGATTCTTCTGCCTCAGCCTCCCAAGTAGCTGGGACTACAGCTGATAGAATTATTATTCCTACTCACTCCACCATCTCAATCCTTGCTTCCTTCCTGCTCCATGATTCCAGGGAGTGCAGAAGAGAGAGCTCTGTTTCAAGGGCCTAGTGCACAGATGTCTACTCCCCAGTCACAGGTGACTAGCTCAGCCCCTCAGCCCCCTGGACAATCCTGAGCTGGTCCAGGCCACTGCTAAATCCCCAGAACCAAGCACAGGGCTTGGCTCCTAGGAGGCACCAGCAAATAATTGTTAAATGCATACATAAACATCCAACTAGTAGAAGTATTGGTACCGCTAATTACATTGCATATGTATCTACCACGTGCTGGATGTTTTGCATACAATATGTCATCTAATGATTTTTCCTCTTACAGATGAGGAATTTGAGAAGCACAATTGTTCTTCATCCTTCCCCCGTGTACAGGATTGGAAGCAAGAGGAGGAATAAGTAACCGAGGAAATATTATTACAACATCAGCAGCACCTATCAATTCTCAGGCATCTCCTACATGCCAGGCCCTCCTCTCCTCATTTTAGGCCCATTATCTCCAATCCACACTATAACCCACAGACACATATTCTTATCCCCATTTTACAAATGAGGAAACTGAGAGTCATGGGATTTAAGTAACTTGCTTCCTTGTAGCAGGGTCAGGATTCAAACCTAGGTCAGCCCAAGTCCAAAGTCTGTGTGCTGAACCATGAGGCCAACAGGAATAGGAAGTGCAAAGGAACATTGCTATGATCAGCTTGTGCGGGGCACTTACTTAGGTCACTTTGAGGTGATCAGTTCCCAGCATCTCCAGAAAGAGAGCCCAGCTCCCGCCCTAAAGCTGTGCTGCATCTGCCCTTCCCTTGGTCCCTGACTCCCGTAGCCAAGCGTTTGGTGGTGAGTCTCTATCCTACAGGGACTTCAGGAATGGGTAGGCAGGAGCTATGTAAGCCAGGAGGAAGCTGATAATCCTCTCTGGAAACCTAAGTCTTACCTGAGGGAGAAAAATAAATAGTCTCTAACAAAGAAGTGGGAAAGAAAGACAAAGACACAATTGTCCTTGACAACCGGGTCAGAGAATGCATTGTTGCCAGGGCAACAGCAGAGGAGGTGGGGGTATCAGACAGCGGAAATCACTGTCTATATCACCTGTGTTGAGAACTGCTGCTCTATAGTGTAATGGTGTATTAGTTGGGGTTCTCTAGAGGGACAGAAGTAATTATATATATAATAGATATATTATATATATATGGGACTTTATTAAGTAGTATTAACTCACATGATCACAAGGTCCCACAATAGGCCATCTGCAAGCCGGGGAGCAAGGAGAGCCAGTCAGAGTCCCAAAGCTGAAGAACTTGGAGGCCGATGTTCAAGGGCAGGAAGCATCCAGCACGGGAGAGAGATGTAGGCTGGGAGGCTAAGCCAGTCTAGCCTCTTCACATTTTTCTGCTTGCTTTATATCCTGGCTGTGCTGGCAGTTGATTAGATGGTACCCCCTCAGATTAAGTGTGGGTCTGCCTTTCCCAGGCCACTGACTCAAATGTTAATCTCCTTTGGCAACACCCTCGCAGACACCCCCAGGATCAATACTTTGCATCCTTCATTCCAATTAAGTTGATACTCAATATTAACCATCACAAATTGATAGAAGCATGCACTTTGTGTATTTATCAAAATGGAAAGATGGTCACAATATTTTAAATGACTATCATAGATTGAAAAATGTTATAGATACTTTATTAGCACTCCTGGAGTAGTTTATGGGTTACCCTCCCAATACCATTCTGCCTCCTTTGATTTGACTCTGTTAAAAATATGTTCAACTCTGGAGGGTGAATTACAATTTGTCTAAACCAGTCATGGCACACCAATTTCCCTCTTCCAGTGACTGGTGTAGAAGTGGGCATGTAACCCTGATCTGACTGATGAGACTTAAGAGAAATCTGCTGAGAGGTTTTCAGAAGGTAATCTTCACACTCCCTTCAACGGAAGAGTGGTACATGCAGAGACAGTGCCTTTGGCTGTCTTCCCTTCCTGGATCTGGATGCTATCTTGTGAGGATGTGATTCTCAGAGCAGTGGCAGCCATCTTGTCACCACGAGAGGAATCATTGCCTACACACCAGGGAAGGCAGGACAAAAAGATAGTTAAGTACCTATGCCTTTGCTGACACGGAACCATCCTAGAACTACCTTCCAGAACTACCTTTCACCAGGCATCTTGGTAAATAAACAAATGTCTTTATGTTGTTTTTTTGTTTTCTTTTTTTTCCTGCCCCTTGCCACAAGACCCTTGGCTGCATGTAACAGAAACCCTTTCCATCTAGTTGAGTTGGAAAAGGGGGGTTTGCCATAAGGACACTTCGAGAACTCGAGGGTAAGATGTGACTAGGTTGTAGGAATCATCTCCAAAATTCTCTCTCATTGCCCTCCTTCTACTCCTTCACTGCAGACCAGTTATCTCAGCTCCTAAGCCTATTCTATAATGCAGTGTGGCCCATTCCAGACTCTTCGCCTGCTTCACTTCAGGCATCAACAAGACTGAGGCTGGAAGCTCTTGGTCTCTATCTCAAGTCCCTAGTTAAAGGACTGTGGAATCAGTGTGGACCGGGAGCCTGTGCCTTACTTAACCCTAGCCAGGACTGGGTGGTGGTGCCCACACATGGCTCCCAGGAGCCTGCCAGGGAGGCGTAGATGGAAACATGGCCAGTTCCTAAGGTGGGGAGAGGAGTGCTCGGTAGATGAAATGTATTCATAAATTCTGGAAGGATTACATACCAAAATTTGTAAATGCTTACCTATGTGTGGTTAGATTTCAATTTTCTTTTTCTTTATGCTTATCTGTGTTTTCTAACTTCCCTACCATGTACATGCAAAAAGAATCAGTAAGACCTGGGCCTTGTCAGTTACTAGCTGTGTGACTTCGCCTTTCTGAACCTCCATTTCCTCATCTCTAAAAATGAGCGTACCCATGAAGAACTCAAGGGGATAAAGCAGGGCACCGGCTTGATGCACTGTAAACTGGCAGGTATCATGGGAATCTATGTGGTTTTTCTTTTTTTTTTTTTTTTTTTTGAGACAGGGTCATACTCTGTCACCCAGACTGGAGTGCAGTGGCACGATCTCAGCTCACGGTAACATCCGCCTCCCAGGCTCAAGTGATTCTCCTGCCTCAGCCTCCCAAGTAGCTGGGATTACAGGCACACGCCACTACCACCCAGCTAATTTCTGTATTTTTAGTAGAGATGGGGTTTCACTATGTTGGTCAGGCTAGTCTCAAACTCCTGACCTCAAGTGATCCACCTGCCTCGGACTCCCAAAGTGCTGGGATTACAGGAGTGAACCACTGTGCCCAGCCACACTTTTTTCTTTCTTTTTCTTTTTTTTTTTTTTTTGAAGACGGAGTCTTGCTCTGTTGCCCAGGTTGGAGTGCAGTGGCACGATCTTGGCTCACTGCAAGCTCCGCCTCCCAGGTTCATGCCATTCTCCTGCCTCAACCTCCCGAGTAGCTGGGACTACAGGCGCCCGCCACCATGCCCAGCTAATTTTTTTGTATTTTTAGTAGAGACGGGGTTTCACCGTGTTAGCCAGGCTGGTCTCGATCTCCTGACCTCGTGATCCTCCCGCCTCGGCCTCCCAAAGTGCTGAGATTACAGGCGTGAGCCACCACACCTGGCCTCTTTTTTTTAAAGAAATGAGATCTCACTCTGTTGCCCAGGCTGGAGTGCAGTGGGGCAATCATAGCTCACTGTAGCCTCAAACTCCTGGGCTCAAGCAATCCTCCTGCCTCAGCCTCCCAAAGTCCTGGGATTACAGGCATGGGCCCCAAATCCCAGCCTGTGTGTTTAATTTTTATTTTAATAGTTTTGGGAATACAGGTGGTTTTTGGTTACATGGATAAGTTCTTTAGTGGTGACTTCTGAGATTTTAGTGCACCCGTCACCTGAGCACTGTATACTGTACCCAATCTCTAGTCTTTTTCTCCTCACTCCCCTCCCAACCTTTCTCCTAGAGTCCCCAAAGTCCATTATATCATTCTTATGCCTTTGCGTCCTCCCACTTATAAGTGAGAACATATGATACTGGGTTTTCCATTCCTGAGTTACTTCACTTAGAATAATGGCCTCCAGCTCCAACCAAGTTGCTGCAGAAGACATTAGTTTGTTCTTTTTTATGGTTGAGAAGTATTCCATGGTATATATATACCACAGTTTCTTTATCCACTCCTTATGTGATGGGAACTTAGGTTGTTTCCATATCTTTGCAATTGCAAATTGTCCGGCCTGTGTTTTTTTATCTCCTCTCTCAAATGTTAGCTCATAGCAGTTGGGCACCAATCTGGGTATCCCCCATAGTGCTTGTGCTGGGTTGAAGTGTCTCCACTAAATTCACATCCACCAAGAACCTATGAAAGTGACCTTATTTGGAAACAGGGTGTTTGCCAATGTTACCAAGTTAAGATGAGGTCATACTGGATTAGAGTAGGCCCTAAATCCAGTGGCAGGTGTTCCTATAAGGAAAGGGAGATTCAGAGACACAGACATACAGGGAAATGGCCATATGAAGACAGAGGCAGAAATTGGAGTTACGCTGCTGTAGGCCAAGGAACTCATTGGGCACCAGAAGTTGGAAGAGACAAGAAAGGATCCTTCTCTGGGTTTGTTCTTCCAGCCTCTAGAGCTGTAAGAGAAAAACTCTCTGCTGCTTTAAAGGTTTGTAGTCATTTGTTAAGACAGCCCTAGAAAACTAACACAGTGCTTAACATAGTACCTTGTACATGATCCATTCTCAACAAATGTTTGGTGAGTGAGTGAGTGAGTGAGTGAGTGAGTGAGTGAATAGGTGAATTGGGAACGGAGTATAACTGGGCTTAGCTAAATAGCTGTGCCAGTCTCTCTCAGCAACCACAGCTAATGTTCAGTAATCTCTCCTAATCATTCATTACCGTAATTCACTCATTCATTCATTCACTCGTAATTTCTCATTTATATTTGTTAAGTTCCTGTTTTGGGCCAGATACTAAACACTGGGTGGTAGTCCCATTTGAACTACAGCAAGAATTTGAGAACTGGTCTCTTTAGCCAGGCTCCAGCTCCCCATGCACCTGGGTTTTGATCGATGGCTCCCCAGAAGCCACCCAACCGTGCTCACACAATAAAAGAAGAGAAGAAAATTTAATAAGATTCCAAATTGCCTTCCCTTGAATTCAAATTGCTTCATATATTATGTTCATGATAACTACTGTAGTTCCTATTTTTTTCTCAAGCCCCTTCTTTGTTTCTAATACAAGACAAGTTCTTGTGTTAATGAATTCTAGATTTTCATTTAATAAATGTTGCGTGGGAAGCTTCATTATTTGCAACTTCATCAATCTACTGCAGACACACAAATGCCCCTTTCTAAGTACCTGGGAACAATAGAGCATGATTCTCACGTATGGGGGCCCTGCACTCTGCCACCAAGAAGAATTCAGTAATTGAAAAGACCTTATAAATCAATACAGCCAAATTGAAAACTCCAAGAGAACTTCGCATCATTCACAGAGGCGCTTGTTACGACTTCTCTTTACTTTTAGAGGGGAAAAAAACAACACTAGGAAAAAGGTTGAAGAGGAGAAGAAAGAAAACAGATATTTCTATTTAATCCTAATCACTCAGCAAAGATGGTGGAACTTCTCCTTAGCATGCAGATTCAATTTCACTTTGATTACTTGTCCTGATTAATTTTTTTTGTCTTTACCTTTATTCAAACACAAAATCTCTCCACAGCAGACCACCTCGTGATGGTTTCTAACTCTTTTCCAGGGAGGCATTGAGAGACAGAATTCCAACGCTCACCATTAAGAATGCCATATAACAGGGACTCAATAAACGCGGATTTTGATGGAATTGTATTGAACTAAATGGCTGTTATTCTAGAATCTTTGAGGAATAGGAATAAAGCACAGAACCCCTTCCTCTCTGTACCCCCTACATATTTTTGTTGCCTGACAATTCCCCGCCGTGGCTACGAGAGTTGAAGAAAATTTTTGTTGAGTTTCCGTGATGCCTTCTGGGTTTGTTTCCCCACTCCCACACCTTTATTTGCTTCCTGATTACAGTAATAAAATCAGCTTTAGAAATGTCACAGCCTGGGCAACATAGTGAGACCCCGTCTCTACAAAAACAGCCGTTGCAACATGCCCCCTCCCTCCATTCCTGCTGGCTCACTGCCCAGCAGCCACAGCAGCCTTCTTTCTGGTTCTCAGGCAGCTCCTGCCTCCCTCTGAGCCTTTACATGTGCTGTTCTCTCTGCCTGGAATGCTCTTCCTCCCACCCTTTGACTTACTGAGTCCGACTTATCCTTTGGGTCTCTGTCTCATTGTCTCCTCCTTTAAAAACCCTCCCCTGACCTCACAGAGCTACATTCAGTGAGTTTATTATATATTCCTGAAGATCCCTGTATATATTTTTTAAATTATAACACTTATCACAAGTATAATTAAGAAATTTTTGTGTAAATGCTTGTTTAATTTTTTCTGTCTAGCTAGACCGTAAGTACCATGAGGTAGGGCCCCTTCTCTCATGTCTAGCACCCAAAGAGTTTAAGACTCACAATAAATATGACCTAAAGACATAAATAAACTTGTTCTCGGCAAATTGAAAGAATGGTGATTATTTAAATATATTTGTCATATGCTGTGAAATGAAAAAGCAGTGTATGTGGATGCATAGATAAAGGCTGGAATACTATACAGTAAAAGGATAAAAAAAGACCTTATTTAGGACTATGAGTTGTATTAGTCAATGTTCACCAGAGAGACATTATATACATACATACATACATAAACACACACACACACACACACACACACACACACACACACACGGTGGGGGGGGGGGAGAGAGAAAGAGAGAGAGAGAGAGAGAGAGAGAGAGAATCAGGAACTAGCAATTATGAAAGCTGTGGACTCCCAAGACCTGCAATTGACAAGCTGGAGACCCAGAAGAGCTGACGGTGTAGTTCCAGTCTGAGTCCAAAGGCCTGAGAACCAGGAAAGCTGACAGTGTGGGTTCCAGTCTGAGGGCAAGAGAAGACAGATGTCCCAGTTCAAGTAGTCCAGAAGGAGAAGCTTCCTCTTACTCAGTTGCTGTGAACCGTTTAGGCCCCCAACTTACTGGGCTAGACCCACTCACATCAGGGAAGAAAATCAGCTTTACTCAGTCTGCAGATTCAAAAGTTAATCTTATCCAGAAACACTCTCACAGACACACCCAGAATAATGCTTGACCATATCTGGGCACCCCGTGACTCAGTCAAATTAACACACAAAATCAACCACGACATTGATCATTTTAATATTCTTTTGGTTGTTTCTGTTTTCTAACTTTCCAATAACGGACATGTATTACTTCTTTAATCATTTTGTTTCTTTAACAAGTTTTTCTCTTAATTTGTCTACCAGTGTGTGACAATGCTCGCTGGTAAGTGTTTTGTGCTTGTCTACAAGACTGAGATAAACATTCAACAGAAAAATATTGACCTTTAGGGTCTTCGGTTTATTCAATTGTGAGGGGGTCAAAATGACAGAGCTGCATATTGAAAGCCTGTGTTCAAGTCCTCGTTCCCCCACTTACCTTTCCTAAGCCTCAGTTTCCTCTGCAATAAGAATGAGGATAATAAATTTACCTTATAAACCAAAAATAAAATATTGAGCCCCCCAACTGGCTGAACAGACACCCCTCTTGGCCAAGAGGATCCCAGAGAAACCTAAGAAACTGAAGGCCTGGCCATGATAGGAAGAAAAATCAGACATGCCTCATTTGTTACACCCCTTCCCTTTCGGAGTTTAGGCACAACCGACCAGCACTAACATGAAAATAGAAATCATAATGTTGGAGGTGTTGGGACCAGAGCAACTCCATTTTGAATAAGGGCTGGGTAAAATAAGGCTGAGACCTACTGGGCTGCATTCCCAGATGGTTAAGGCATTCTTAGTCACAGGATGAGACAGGTGGTTGGCACAAGATACAGATCATAGAGACCTTGCTAATAAAACAGGTTGCTGTGAAGAAGCCAGCTATAACCCCACCAAAACCAAAATGGTAATGAGAGTGACTTCCAGTCATCCTCACTGCTACACTCCCACCAGAACCATGTCAGTTTACAAATGCCATGGCAACCTCAGAAAGTTACCCTATAGCATCTAAAAAGGGGAGGCATGAATAATCCACCCCTTGTTTAGCATATAACCAAGAAATAACCATAAAAATGGACAACCAGTAGCCCTCAGGGTTGCTCTGCCTAGGGAGTAGCCATTCCTTTATTTTTTTCTTAATAAACTTGCTTTCACTTCACTCTGTGGACTTGCCCAGAATTCTTCCTTGTGCGAGATCCAAGAACCCACTCTTGGGGTCTGGATCAGGACCCCTTTCCAATGAAAGGACACAAAGATAGATGTGTACCCGCCCCCCACCCGCTACACCCTTGTTCTGCTCTCTAATCTTTGCACATACCAGAGATTTCGTAAGTTCTGTGAGTACCTGGTTTTCTGCACGTACCAGAGATTTTGTTTTGCACATACCAGAGATTTTGTAAGTTCTGAGGCAAGGTCACAAGACGTGTTTAAGTAAGATAAACTCTTGCTGCCATAAACCTGCTCTCCCGCCTCAAAGTTTGAACCAAAATATCAGAAATGGCAGGAACCAATCATAGTTAGCCAAATCGCCTTGTTCAAACACTAGCCAATCATATATCTGATTTGTATAATAACTCTATGCCCACTTTTCTTAGACTATATAACATTGTTCGGAGCTGAGTGGGGGAGCTCTCCTGCCCGTCTCGTTTCACGAGCGAGGGAGAGTTCCAGGTTCGAACCTGTAATAAAGATCCTTGCTGCTTAGCTTTGACTCTGGACTCTGGTGGTCTTCTTCGGGGAATAAACGGTCTGGGCATAACACCAGTAACAAGAAGACTGACAAAACAGTCTTTGTGGCAATAAGATACCAAATTCCAACCTGAATGTGGTATAACATCACATGACAGACAACAAACCTTGAAGAAAATCAAAACATTTTACCCCAAAATACATTTCTTTGACATATTGTTTTGTTTTTAGATGGAGTCTCACTCTGTCACCCAGGCTGGAGAACAGTGGCACGATCTTGACTCACTGTAACCTCTGCCTCCCAGGTTCAAGCGATTCTTGTGCCTCAGCTTCCCAGGCAGCTGGGATTATAGGTGTGCACCACCATGCCCCGCTAATTTTTGTATTTTTAGTAGAGACAGGGTTTCGCCATGTTGGCCAGGCTGGTCTTGAACTCCTGACCTCAAATGATCCGCCCCCCTCAGCCTCCCAAAGTGCTGGGATTATAGGTGTGAGCCACCGCACCCAGCCCATTTCTTGACATATTTTAAAATGGCCCTGCAAAGCCATATCTTGTGGGGGGAAATTTGCATCTGTAGAGAATCTACAGATTCCTTTTTCCATCCTTTCCTGGATCTACCAGAGATTAACTAAGGGTCTGACACCTTTTAAAGTCCAAAAAAAGACGTTTACCACCTATTCTCTCTGAAGGCTAGTACCTTGAAGCTTCATCTGCATAACAAGAACCTTGGCTTCCACAACCCCCCTTAACTTAAGCATCCCTTTCTAGTGGCATCAAATCTTCAGACAAGGCTTAACTCTTTCAACCAATTGCGAGAAACAGAACATCTCAGAATCGGCTGTGGGTAGTGGCTCAGGCCTGTTCCCAATGCTTTGGGAGGCAGAGGTGGGTGGATCCCTGAGGTCAGGAGTTCAAGACCAGCCTGGCCAACACGGTGAAACCCTGTCTTTACTAAAAAAATACAAAATTAGGCATGGTGGTGGATGCCTGTAATCCCAGCTACTCAGGAGGCTGAGGCAGGAGAATTGCTTGAACCCGGGAGGTGGAGGTTGCAGTGAGTTGAGATCACACCATTGTACTCCAGCCTGGACGACAAGAGCGAAACTCCACCTCAAAAAAAAAAGAAAGAAAAAAGAAAATCCCAGAATTCTTAGAATCTATCTATGACCTGTAAGCCCCTACTTCATCCCATCTTTTCAGGCCAAACCACTGTATACCTTCCATGTATTGATTTCTGTCTTTGCCTTATCTCCTGCCTCCCTAAAATGTATGAAAGCACTGCAACCCAACCTCCTTGGGCACTTTCTCAGGACCTCTTGAGATGGTTTCCTGGGCTGTGATCGCTCATATTGGCTCAGAATAAACCTCTTTACATATTTCACAGAGTTTGGTTTTTCCAGTAACAATCTCACAGGTGGTTTATATGAAATCAAGTAATATACATCCAGATGCATCTTTAGGCTGTACAGGGCTAGTCCAACATTACCTTGCGGTGGGAGGCAGTATTTGCAATGTTTAAGAGGGAGCAAGACAGCAGGAGTTGGAGTCCTAGTCAGCCACCTACCTGCTGTGTGGTCTTAATCAAAGCAATTCAACTCTCTGAACCTTGTTTTCACTTTTATAAAGGGGGATAACACCAGAACCAACTTCACACGGTTGTTGTGGGGACTACATAAGGTCATACATTTCAGGTCTTTAGCCCTGTCCCTAGCACATGCGTATTTTGTATTTTAATTATTGATTCCACCATCTCCCCACTCACATACACCCTTAACCCCTAATCCTGACTTGCACATCTTTCTTTGACTTTAATTGCAAATCACCATCAATTGAAGATGTCCTTGGGGTCCCAAGAAGCCCTTCCTTGCCCTCAACACCCTTACCCCATTCTCTCTACCAAACCCACTGGCAGCCAGTACCCCAGGGAAATCTCAAACGTGAAAGACCCAGACCACCACCACCTCCTGAAAGTGATCAAAGCCACCTTCCTAATTTCCTTAAATGCAGTGTTGAGAGTAGTGAGTGGCTTAAAGCCAGGGATTCGGTTATGCTAATTACACCCTTGAAGAGCCCAGCCCTGAAGTCTCATAGCATGAAAAGAATTCTGGCAGCTGGGTTCACTTGGAAAAGAAAGGAAATGTGGAATCTAAGAGTGGCAGGAAGTGGGATGGTGGGCGGATTCAAGAAAAAGGAAGTTTTTGAAAGTTGAAAAAATAAAGGAAATTCATTCACATTAAAACAACAAAAGGATATCCTTTCACCAATCAGAAGAGCAAAAACAAAACACTGGATATTGCCCAGCCTTGACAAGGCAAAGAGTAACAGGAGCTTAAACTCACCAAAATGACAAGGCATAGCTTTTTCCAAGGCAATGGCAGATTCCATGAAACTTCAAAACTTGCATAAACTTCTACCCTCTCAACTCTATTTCTAGGACCCATCTTTCCTACAGACATACACGTGCACAAATATATATGGAGAAAGGTGTGCTTGAAACAGACACAAAATAGATGGAAACAATTAAATGCCCATTAACAAAGGAATGGATAATATGCTGTTGAAATATTAAATATATCTCTCTTTAAAAATGAAGATTTCCTTGTGTGCACAAGACCCATTTATAATATAAGTATTATTAAAAAGAAAGGAAATGGTCTTGGGGGAAAAAAATCAGAATCATAAATCCTGAATGTGAACTTTAGACCTTTAATACATTTTGTTAGACATGAGTTCTAAATTTCTTTTCAAAGAATCAGTATGTCGTATGTTCAATTCTTTGCCTTCTACTTTTAAACTTAACTTCCTCATAAAGCAACCTCTTCCGATTACCTGCTCCACCCTGACTCATTCCGATTACCTGCTACCTGCTCTGCCCTGACTCATTCTCCACCCTGCATAACCATTTTTCCTGCCAAACCACTCATGCCATCGCTCTCTTTAAATTAGCCAATCGGAATTAGTTTAGCCTGTGCCATCTAACCCTAGCCAACAGGGGAAAGACACAGCAGCAGGGGCCACATGTGTCAGCAATAAGAACCCTTTTCCCTCCCTTGTCCAAGTGCACACTCACCATTGCTCCATCTGTAAGGGCGCACCGTTCTATAGTAGTAACTTGCCTTGCTGAGAATTAAAAAGAAAATTTTATATTCGAGTGCTATTTCTTTTGTAGCATCGAAACTTTAATTATAACAATTTCAAGTGGCCCAGGCTTCCAAATGTGTTTCTAATGTAGTTGTTTCCTATACCTCAGGTATCCAGAGAGCAAAGACTATGGGAAATACTGATGTCGCTCAATACTCACCAAAGATGAAAATGAGTTCATTTCCTTAACTGCCTAGTTGAAATGGTCTTTAAACTAGGCCCTATTTACTTGCCAGGAACCTATGTTACAGCAGCACCCAGACGCAAAAGGAACACATATTAGCCATAATTCCCTCAAACATCATCAACCATGGTGATGTTACAGGGAAGGGGTCCTGATCCAGACACCAAGAAAGGGTTCTTGGATCTTGCATAACAAGGAATTCAGGGTGAGTCCATAAAGTGAAAGCAAGTTTATCAGGAAAGTAAAGGAACAAAAGAATGGCTAACCCATAAACACAGCAGCCCCGAGGGCTGCTGGTTGCCAGTTTTTATGGTTATTTCTTGATGATATGCTAAACAAGGGGTAGATTATTCATGCCTCCCCTTTTTAGACCACATAGGGTAACTTCCTGAGGTTGCCATGGCATTTGTAAACTGTCATGGCGCTAGTGGGAGTGTAGCAGTGAGGACGACCAGAGGTCACTCTCATCGCCATCTTGGTTTTGGTGGGTTTTGGCCGGCTTCTTTACTGCAAGCTGTTTTATCAGCCAAGTCTTTATGACCTGTATCTTGTGCTGACCTCCTGTCTCATCCTGTGACTGAGAATGCCTAACCATCTGGGAATGCGGCCCAACAGGTTTCAGCCTTATTTTACCCAGGTCCTATTTAAGATGGAGTTATTCTATTTCAAATGTCTCTGACAGTGAGAAGATCTCTGCCAGAGCTGGAACTAAAGAAGAGTGCCAGGAATTGTGTTACTGTCACACACGTCCATGTGGAGAGAGTCCACCAAACAGGCTTTGTATGAGCAACAAGGCTATTTATTTCACCTGGGTGCAGGTGGGCTGAGTCCGAAAAAGGAGTCAGCAAAGGTTGATGGGATTATCATTAGTTCTTACAGGTTTGGGATAGACATACAAAGTACATTCTCAAGGGCGGGGAGAATATTACAAAGCGCCTTCTTAAGGGTGGGGGAGAATATTACAAAGTACCTTATTAAGGGCGGGGGAGAATATCAGTTAGGGTGGGGCAGGAACAAATCACAGTGGTGGATTGTCATCAGTTAAGACTATTTTCACTTCTTTTGTGGATTTTCAGTTGCTTCAGGCCATCTGGATGCATACCTGCAGGTCACAGAGGATAGATGGCTTAGCTTGGGCTCAGAGGCCTGACATTACCACTTATGCAGCCCATAGCCTGGTGTTCACCAAAGGGGCCAGTCAAAAATTTCTAGCATACTTGAAGCTATTGAAAACCACATATGTGCACAGTATATGCAAGATAAGTATTTATAGTAAATGTATATACCTTCTATTCTGAATAATACACTGTATTTCAGTGATGGTCTATTAAGTATTTAGAAATGACACTGGATACATAAAATGGAAAGTATCCTGAAGAAACAATGGTTATCACAAGGTCTCCCACTCTGTTATCCAGAACAGCTTGTATTATTTTAGGAATGAAATTTTAAAGACATTGTTCTGTGAGTTCAAGAAATGGTCTTCTCCATACCAGGGTTATGAGCTATTCTGCTTATAAACTACTCTGGCTGTGTCCACTTCTCTTGAATCTTCAGAAACATCTCACAATTCAATGAAAGATAGTTTATACCCAAAATAAACACACTTGCTATGTTAAAAATAAAAAAAGAAAGTAAATGCAAAACTACACATAGGCAGATGTATATGTGTGCAAATGCATAGAAAAAACCTTCAAGAATACACTCCAAACTGTTAAAAAGCAGGCACCTCTGGAGAGAGAGGAAGTAGAACTTGAACTTCGTAGGCCATTTGCAGTGGTTTACGCCTGTAATCCCAGCACTTTGGGAGGCCGAGGCAGGCGGATCACCTGAGGTTGGGAGTCCAAGACCAGCCTGATCAACATGGAGAAACACCATCTCTACTAAAAAAAAAAAATACAAAAAATTAGCCGGGCGTAGTGGCGCATGCCTGTAATCCCAGTTACTTGGGAGGTTGAGGCAGAATCACTTGAATCTGGGAGGCGGCGGTTGCAGTGAGCTGAGATCGCACCATTGCACTCCAACCTGGGCAACAAGAGTGAAACTCTGTCTCAAAAAAAAAAACAACAACAATAACAACAGAACTTGAACTTCATATTCTATGCAAAAAAGGAAAAAAATCTAAGAGAGAAAAAAAAAATACATGAGGAATATGGTTTCTCAATTTAAAAACCTCCCCCTTCCAACACCATCTTCCATCCCTGTCATTCTTTTTTTTTTTTTTTTTTTTTTTTTGAGGCAGAGTCTGGCTCTGTCATCCAGGCTGGAGTACAATAACGCAATCTTGGCTCCCTGTAACCCCTGCCTCCCAGATTCAAGCCATTCTCCTGCCTCAGCCTCCCAAGTAGCTGAGATTACAGGCATGTGTCACAACACCCAGCTAATTTTTGTATTTTTAGTAGAAATGGGGTTTTGCCATGTTGACCAGGCTGGTCTTGAACTCCTGACTTCAAGTGATCCACCCGCCTCAGCCTCCCAAAGTGCTGGAATTACAGGTGTGAGCCACCGCACCCACCCTATCCCTGTCATTCTTAAGAAGAAGATAGGTCCTAATTTTAACTATTCAGAAAGCTTTTAGATGTATGCCTTGCTTAGGCTTCTCTGGCAACTCCCCAAGCCTGCATCAGCTTAGCATCCAATCCATTAAGGTCTCCCCATGGGGCTGAGGTCCCTGCCACAGGGTGTCCTAAATACAGAGAAAGTCTAGGCAAAATTTACACATGACACAGTTATGGTCTTACACAATCTTTCACCTTTGTCTTTTTGTAAACCTTGATTTATTTTGCTTCCCTTGGCACATTATCTCCCCTTCCAGATATTTTTGCAGCGGATATTGTATTCTTTAAGCCTTTCTTGATTGCGAGTGAGAGAAACTAAATTAGCAAAAGGTGGAATTCATTATAAGCATTCAATGAACGTTTGCTGTTGCTGCTGCCCGGCTGTTGTTAGTGAAGGCAGGATTTGCCTGGGTTTGGGGAACAGCCGGATCCAGGAATTTGTACATTCTCAAGAAATTTCTTAATCTCTATCTGCTGCTTGTCTCTGCTCCTGTTTCAGTGAAGTCCCTTTCACTTGTGAGACTCAAGTCAAACCGAGTTTAGCAAACAAAAGTGGGGAGGAAATACTGGCTCAGATAACTGAAAACCCCAGAGGCTAGCTTCAGAAACTACTTCATATTGACGCTACAACTATGTAAATTACATAATCACCCAGGAAGCGAGGGCGTGCAGCCAGATCTATCGAACGAAATGAACACACAGTGGGAAAAGACTCATCCCTGCAAAGGTAAATCTGGGTTTTGTCACCCATAAATGGCAGAAATAACACACACACCTCAGTCTTCTCTCTGTTCTCTTCTTTCTCTCTCCCACTCTCCCTCTCTCATTTTGCCCTCTCTTGCTTGGAAACTGGCTGCTTCTGGCATTCTGATCTTTATGATAGGAAATAATGTCTGCCAAGAGATCCCAAATCCCAAATTAGCCTGACTCTCTCCATTTCAAGCCCAAAAGACTCAATGAAGGGTCTGGTATCAGTTATCTACTGCTGCACAATGAATTACCCAGAAACGGAAAGGCTTACAACAAGACCATTTATTATCTCACTTCGTGTCTTGCAGGTCAGGAATCCAGGGGCAGCTTAGCTGGGTGAGTATGGCTCAGTGTCTCCCATGCCAGAAATCATCTTCTGAAAAAAAAAAAAAAAAATAGAATTATGCGACCCCAAACTCACTATGCCAAAGGGAAAGTTAAGCTTGGGAACTGAGCCACCACTACTGTCTTCCTTTTGTTCCCAAATGGACAGCTGTGATTTCACAACCCAAATCATGACCTCATTTCCTCTACTCCCTCTTTTCATGTTTATCTTATGTAAAATGTAGATTTACTGAGAGGGAGATAATACATAATTGACTTTTTCCTCTACTCCCTCTTTTCACATGTACAATGTTGATTGATTGATTGATTGATTGATTTTTTTGAGACAGAGTCTTGCTCTGTTGCCCAGGCTGTAGTGCAATGGTGCAATCTTGGCCCACTGCAACCTCCACCTCCAAGGTTCAAGCAATTCTCCTGCCTCCACCTCCTGAGTAGCTGGGATTACAGCTACACACCAGATAAGTTTTGTATTTTTAGTAGAGACGTGGTTTTGCCATGTTGGCCAGGCTGGTCTGGAACCCCTAGCGTCAAGTGATCCAACTGCCTCAGCCTCCCAAAGTGCTGGGATTACAGGCATGAGTCACTGTGCCCCGACTAAAGTTTAGATTTATTGAGACTAATCAGGGCCTCACAAGAATGTAACCATCTACCTCACTGCATATCTCCCTCGCTTCCTCCCGTCTCCCACTCCTTGCTCTTTCTCCTTTAAATACCAGAGTGCATACAAAGTCCCCTTTGGAGAAAAGCAGAGATCACAGATGCTCCTGCGATTTCTATTTTTCCTGGTTGCATCCTCAACCTTAGCTAAATAAACCTCTAATGGCCTCAGTCACTTTTTGGTTAACAATTAGAATGCTGTTAACTAGGGCTGGGGAATCCACTTCCAGAAGAAGTCACTTACGTGGCTGGAAAGCTCCTGCTAGTGAAGGCAGATCCTCTCCATGTGGGCCTCTCCACAGGAGGCTGGAGCCTCTGCACAACAAGGCAGTTGGCTTCACCTGAAGGGAGTGATCTGGGAGAGAGAACATTGCCTGAAACCGATTTGGATTGAAAAGAATAAATAAATCAATATTTAAATATTTTTTAAAAGACAGAAAACATCTGGCAGAAACTATCCCTTTTATGATCAGCCTCAGACATCACATACCATCATTCTATTAATTTAAAGCAAGCCCCTAAGTTCAGCCCACGTTTTATGAAAGGGAGAGCTTCACTTTTTGAAGGAAGGAGTATCAAAGAACCTGTGACTATGTTACAGGACCCCACCGCTTACCCAAAGTCAGTGGTTTGCTCACTATAGTCCCTTCTGTGGACGCCAGAAATATGTTACAGGAAAGCGGTCCCAGTACAGACCCCAAGAGAGGGTTCTTGGATCTCATGCAAGAAAGAATTCAGGGTGAGTCTGCAGTGCAAAGTAAAAGCAAAGAAAGTAAAGTGATGAAAGGACAGCTACTCCATAGACAGAGTAGGACGTTCCTGAAAGTAAGAGGAGGAACGCATCCCCGCTAGGTACAATGCTTGTATATATGGGGAGATGTGCTCTAAGGGTTTGTGATAGAGGATTAATTTTCTTAATAACTATATTTTGCAAGAATCTATATTACTATCTTTAAAGCAAAATTAGGAATGCCTATGTTCTCCAGATATCAGGATATCTGGACACTCCCAAGTCTGGGTCTGTTTAGTAAACATTATTAATTTGTTCCCTTAACCGTAAACATCTAGAGGCTCAGAATGCCAAACTTCCTGAGGATGCAGACCAGCAGGTTCCAGCCTCATTTTCCAGCCCTCACTCAAGATGGAGTCACTCTGATTCAAACGCCTCTCACAGATATATTTTCAAACCAACACAGGACTAATTAGTCTTGGTTGGGTCAAGTGTTTTCCTTTAAACCAATCAACTGTGACCAGAGGCAGGGTTATACTATAACAATGCCTACTCCCTCTACAATCTTGCAGATTTAAGTAGAAAAAAAGATTTCTAGAAAGGGGGATGCACAAACAGAGAAAAAGAACTCTTTTCCTCCAGCTCCAGAAAGAAAAATCCCAGAGGAGGATTCTGATGGGCTCAGCTTGCATCATATGCCTCTTCCAAGAGCCATCAATCACTGTGGTCAGGGGCAGGATGTAATGCTGAAATATGAGAATGCAGGGGGATTCCAGGTGGTCACTCATGATCGTCTCCACGGTGTACTTCAACCATGCTACTTAATCTTTTTATGTCTTAGTCTCAGCATCTGCTAAATAGAGATTAGAAAGCCTTGTACATAGAGTTGTTATGACTATTAAATTAGATGATATCTGTGAAGCACAATGTCTAGCTACAAAAAAGCCTATTAAGATTCTCAAGTACTTAAAATTCATCTGAAAATGACATTTTTTATTTTTATTTATTTATTTTTTTGTGTGATGTCTCGCACTGTCACCCACACTGGAGTACGGTGACACGATCTCGGCTCACTACAACCTCCACCTACCAGGTTCAAGCAATTCTCCTGCCTCAGGCTTCCTAGTAGCTAGGATTACAGGTGCCTGCCACCACACACAGCTAATTTTTGTGTGTGTGTATTTTTAGTAGAGATGGGGTTTCACCATATTGGCCAGGCTGATCTCGAACTCCTGACCTTGTGATCTGCCCACCTCAACTTCTCAAAGTGCTGGAATTACGGGTGTGAACCACTGCACCTGTCCTTTTTTTTTTTTTTATTTTTTTTTATTTTTTGCGAAGCGTCTCTCTCTGTCACCCAGGCTGGAGTGCAGTGGCGCAATCACAGCTCACTGCAACCTCTGCCTCCCAGGTTCAAGCCATTCTCCTGCATCAGTCTCCTGAGTAGCTGGGACTACAGATGCACATTACCACACCCGGCTAATTTTTGTAATTATTATAATTTATTTATTTATTTATTTTTTATTTTTTATTTTTTTGAGACAGAGTCTCGCTGTGTCACCCAGGCTGGAGTGCAGTGGCACGATTTCGGCTCACTGCAACCTCCGCCTCCCGAGTTCAAGCAATTCTCCTGCCTCAGCCTCCTGAGTAGCTGGGATTATAGGCAGGCACTACCATGCCTAATTTTTTATATTTTTAGTAGAGACAGGGTTTCACCATGTTGGCCAGGCTGGTCACGAACTCCTGACCTCAAGTGATTCGCCCGCCTCAGCCTCCTAAAGTGCTGGGATTACGGGTGTGAGCCACCGTGCCTGGTCACAAATTGGCATTTTTTAAAAAGCAATTTATAATTGGAAAGTCTCAGGGCTCACTCTTCATTTCTAATTCTCATAATCCTTACTTTCTCATTGTGGCTGACTTCATCCACAAACAGGCTTTCCTCAGGAGAACAAAATAGCTGCAGTAGCTCCAGGTCTCATGTTTGAAACCCATGCAATCTATGGACACAAATTGTCTTTCTCCCTACTCACAAACAGTCTTGACATTCACTCACATTGGCTGACTTCAGTCACCCGTCCACTTCTGAATCAATCACTCTGTCCAGGGGACGGGGGCTGGGGGCAGAGAAATGGAATGCTGATTGGCTTAAACCAATCACAATCCACCCCTGATGACTGAGGATGGAGTCAATCTCCCGGGAGCACAAGGGATACAAGAGAAGGATGATATGAAAATCAGGTCATATAAGGAAAGAGGGTAAAAGAGAGTGGGTGCTGTGGGCCAGAGTCAGCTGGCCTGCCAAACCCAGCCTGCTATTGTAAATAAAGTTTTATTGGAACACAGCCACAGTCATTCATCTATATGTTGTCTATAGCTGCTTTTGTGGTACAATAACAGAATTAAATAGTTGCAACAGAGACCACATGGCTGCAAAGCCAAAAATGTTTACTATCAGGGCCTTTACAGAAAAAAGGTTGCAGATCCCTGCATGTAGGCAAACATACAATTTCCACTGCAGTCGTATTCAAACCACACTTTCTTCCCTCCTCCCAGTCCTTCTCTGTTGAGAGACATCACGACAAACCAGCAGAGCAGGCATCTCTCAGCAGAAGAATCCTCCCAGGGTCCATCAACTCCTACCCCATTGCCAATGAGTAAACACACAGCCTGTGGAACAACATCAGGCAGAGGACTGGTTTGAGAAGAGATTTTGTGGCTGCTGGAGCGTACAGGCTCTGTCTCCATTACCCATCATGGAACTTCACCATTCAAAGATCAATGACGTGCAGCCTAGATGATGCTGGCAAGCCAGGGGCTGTGGATCCCGATTTTTCCTCTGTGATAAATGGGGAGCAATCTCCAGGAGCTCTAGCCTGGAAGACAGCCCTAGTTAAATTACTTTATCGCCCAGCTGAGAGATGGCCAGCTTGGAGGAGATGTACTCAAGCAGCATGCTAACTAGACTCAGCATCAGCACACAGACCCCTCCTCAGAGCAGCACACTCCTCCCTCCTCTTTCCCACCAAAGAGCAGAAGAATTCCACCCTGGCATTGGCTTATGGAAATTGCTCTCCCTGACACTTCCATAGTAAATAAGATCAGGGGTCTGTGTAGTTCCCACTCACTTCACATGCACATATCTGAGATCACTGCTTTCAAGCTTGCCAAGTGGCAGAGAACTTGTACATCATGGAGTCCTTGCAGAACTCAAAATGCTGGTATATCATGCTTAAAAGAAACCTCCAGTGCAAAGACTAAGTGCACAGGCATTAGAGATAGGCAGAACAGGATTTAGATCCCAGCTCTGCAACTTACCATGGGCAAGTATCTTGGTTCAGGATCCTTCAGAAACTTACTTTAAGACAAGGGTTTGAGTGTACATAGTTGATTTAGAAAGTGACCTCAGGAAGCACCACAAGGCAGTGGGGAAGAGGAGGAACCAATAAAGGGCATGTATCAAGGAAGCTATCACTGGAGCTGAATTCTGCTGGAGAACCAATGTTAAACACTGCCTTAATGCTAACTCATCCAAGCAGCAAGGGAGCTGGGGTATTAATACTCCAACTCCCATATGTTATTTGAGGGATGCTGCCAGAGGCATTAACCCCTAGGCACTTCTGGCCTACTATGTATGGGGGAATCTGGTGGCCAAAGAGAGTCCTTGGGCAAACAGCTGCCAATGCTAGGAGATGGAAGTCCTGCCCACGGACTCGGAAATGGTAAAACCCAAGGGGGTAGGAGTGGGGCTTGTAGGGGTACCAACAACATATGTTACAGCAAGCAACCTAATCTCTCTAAGACTCAAGTTTCCTCGTCTACAAAATGTAAATTACTTGTAGCAAATAATATCTAATATCATGGGGTTGCTTTGAAGGGTAAAGTCAATACTGCAAATTAAAATATTCAGCACAGTGTGTGGCACTAGTAAACATCTAATAAATAATAGCTATGTTTACAAAACATCACCTGCAAAATGAAATGTGTAATAAATGCCACGCTCATTTTTTAATCAACTCTGAGCCCCCAACTTATGGAGTTGGCAAGAAATCAATCTCCCTGTTTTGAGGTGGTCCTTCCACCTAAGGTCACATTAGAATCTGAGAGGTTTAACTTGGGGCCAGGAAATAAAGGATAAACTGTGGCCTTCACTTCCCCATGACCTTACTGTTTATCATCCAACTCTGCAGAATCCATTAAGTTTGGCCACAGGAATGTTTGTGGAGGCTGGAGGGCCCAGTACCCAGGGTCCAGCTTCTTTCAGCGTACTACAGCCATTCCACACCTCCCCATCCTGACCACCAGTAGGGGTCCAGCCACCTCCCCAGGATCCCATGAGAGAGTGGATTGAGGCATCTGCAGAGCTCCCACCCCTCTGGTGTTGAGGGATCTCCCTCCTTGCTCATTGTTTCTGCCTCTTTCCCACTCCTCAAAGCCACTCATCTCTCTAACTTTTGAGCCATAAGCCAAGGGCTGCAAGCTGAAGGGCAAACAGAATGGTTCAAGTTCCCTGAGATTACAGAGTGCCTTCTTGGAACTGGGCTCTATAGCTCCTGGCTGCCAGTATTATCTAGGATGTTTATCACTGATCTTTGAATGGTAACATTCTGTGATGGATAATGGAGTCAGAGCCTATGCACTCCTGCAGCAGCCCCGAAAGCTCTCATCTACCAGTCCTCTGTCTGATGTGAATCCACAGGCTTCATATTTAGGTCATTGGCTATGGAGTAGGTTTTGATGGACCCTGGGAGAATTCTTCTGCCTACAGACAACTACACTTCTAGTATGTTTCGATGTTCTAACAAGACAGAAGAGGAAAGAGTAAAAAAAACATTTATTGAGTACCACTTGGAGCAGACATTGCATGCCCACCTACCCAGCACTCTTCTTTCCCCTTCTTAACAGTATGCAGTAGAGGAGAATTTATAAAGAACTTCCATCCATTCTGAGTCTTTTCTTGTAACAAAACAAAACACAAATTAATGGTGTTGCAATGAATTATCCTGTCACATAAAAATTTGTGCTAAATCAACTATCATATCAAATTGTAATATAAGCTAGTAGCAAGAGCCAAAGATCTAATGAGAAAAGGATGGAAGAAAAAGCCAAAACTATAAATTCTATTCATTCAGGGTTTTGTTAGGGTATTTTTTCTGTGAATTACAAAGAAACATGTTAATTTCTGAAGAGTGTCTGGTATACAGTAAGCAGAGAAGATATTCCATTCTAAAGACACACTTGTGCTTTGAGAAACAGAGTTTATGTTATTTCTCTAGGAGTGGCCAGATGTCTGGCTTTTCAAAATGAACACAAATAGTTCCTTTTCCCAAGGGGATGAGACAGTGACCCAGGAAAATATAACCTTGCCTCATCTCCAGCAAAGGTATCAAATGCATGGAAATTTAACACAGATAATTTGCTGCTATTTGGGGCTTTCACATAGCCCCAAATTTTACCTCAGTTGTTACTATGCAAGACTGAAAGTTTCAGAAACTCAAATCAAACTGATTTAAGCCTAAAGGGGGATTTACTGGCTTGTATAACTTGAAAATTCAGGTGCAACTTGATCGAAGTGCTCAAAAGACAGAATCAATATTTGGTTCTTCTCTCTTTTTTGTCTCTGTGTTGGCTTCACTCTCAGGTAGGTGTTTCTGCCAGTGTAACAAAATAAATGACAGCAGTTCCTGGCTTACATCCCACCAGCTCAGCCCCTCAGCAGAAGAATGCATCTTTATCAGGATCTCTCTCACAAGTCCTGGAATTCACTCTGATTGGATCGGCTAGGGTCATGTGCCTTCCCTGAACCTTGTTGTGGCTTGGGATGCAATAAATCCTCTGACTGGCCAAAGCTAAAATTGTCAGAGGCGTGTGAACCAGAGCTACTCCATCTTAAATAGGACCTGGGTAAAATGAGGCTGAGATCTGCTGTGCTGCATTCCCAGGAGGTTAAGGCATTCTTAGTAACAGGATGAGACAGGAGGTCAGCACAAGATACGGGTCTTACAGACATTGCTGATAAAACAGATTGCTGTAAAGAAGCCGGCTATAACCCACCGAAACCAAGATGGCAAGAAGAGTGACCTCTGGTCGTCCTCACTGCTACCCTCCCACTGTGAAAGCCTCAAATAGCAGTTTACAAATGCCATGGCAATGTCAGGAAGTTACCCTTTATGATCCAAAAAGGGGAGACATGAATAATCCACCTCTTGTTTAGCATATCATCAAGAAACAACCAGAAAAATGGGCAACCAGCAGCCCTCAGGGCTGCTCTATGGAGCAGCCATTCTTTTACTCCTTTACTTTCCTAATAAACTTGCTTTCTCTTTAATCTGTGGACTCACCCTGAACTCTTTCTTTTTTTTTTTTTTTTTTTTTTTGAGACTGAGTCTGGCTCTGTCGCCCAGGCTGGAGTGCAGTGGCCGGATCTCAGCTCACTGCAAGCTCCACCTCCCGGGTTTACGCCATTCTCCTGCCTCAGCCTCCCGAGTAGCTGGGACCACAGGCGCCCGCCACTTCGCCCGGCTAGTTTTTTTGTATTTTTTAGTAGAGACGGGGTTTCACCGTGTTAGCCAGGATGGTCTCGATCTCCTGACCTCGTGATCCACCCGTCTCGGCCTCCCAAAGTGCTGGGATTACAGGCTTGAGCCACCGCGCCCGGCCTCCCTGAACTCTTTCTTATGCGAGATCCAAGAACCCTCTCTTGGGGTCTCAGTTGGGACCCCTTTCCTGTAACAAAATTGCCTACCCAGGGAGGCAGGAATGGGGCTAACCTACACCACATTAAGTCAGAGGTCGGGAAAGCTAGCTCAATACATCAGATAGATGTTATCAGAAGAAGGGCCACACAAAACTGATGCCCCTGCAGGGTTTCCAGCTATCATCTGATTTTCAAAATGACCCCCAATTATTTGGGCTTTTTACTCTTTTTTCATCTCAAAGTTATACACACCCATTGAAATAATTACCTCCGTTATATAGACTAAGAAACCGAGGCTCAGAAGAACCAAGTAACACTCAAGTTCTCCTAACCAAACAAGGAAGAGCTGGGACCGAAACTCTCCGTCTGTGTGACTCCAAAGTGAAGTCTGCCCAGGGTCTTTTCTTTAAATGTCCATGTACAGGCCAATGAGTCATTTTCAGTTGTTCAAAGTCTTCCACTGTATACACAAACCAAAGATACCAATCGCATTCCTGCCCCGTCACTCCCACATCCCAGGGCAAGCAAATTTCAGGAACCCGTTCGCAGCCCCTCTTGAAGAGGAATTGAAGACTGAGTTAGTAAATCTGTGCTGAGCTAATGCATTTTTCTGGTTGACAACTTCACCGCTGCCACCAACCTCAGTGCTTTGCTGATGTCAGGCAAGAAACGCAAAATATATTCTGCCTGTCATTCTAGTCACCTCTTCCTGTCCAACCCACATGCTAAAAACAGGCAAACAGTGTGGTTGAAGGGTCTTTCATGGCTCCATATCCAGAGTGGAGCCTGAGGTCCCCTCTCTAGAGAATGGAGTGATAGAAGATACCAATAGCATTATGCTTGGGTGTCCCCTTCACCAAGAAAACCCACTTCTGGGCATCTATCCTAAAAAAAAATACTCAGAGAGGTGAGCAGTCATGGATATACAGGTATCTTCTGAAATATATGCTCAGAGTGCCCACAACAGATTACCCTGGGCACTTGTTAACAAGGGGCATCAGGCTGTGGTTCACACCTGTAATCCCAGCACTTTGGGAGGCCAAGGCAAACAGATCACCTGAGGTTGGGAGTTCGAGACCAGCCTGGCCAACATGGTGAAACCCTGTCCCTACTAAAAATACAAAAATTAGCCAGTGTGGTGGCACACACATGTAATCCCAGCTACTCAGGAGGCTGAGGCAGGAGGATCACTTGAACCCAGGAGGTGGAGGTTGTGATGAGCCGAGATCCCACCACTGCACTCCAGCCTGGGCAATGGAGCGAGACTCTGTCTCAAAAAAAAAAAAAGGTTGGGGGACATTCACTGGGCAAAGGGTGGGGGTGGGGCAGGACCTCAGCATTCCACTCACATCTGCAAAATCAGAATCTCCTAAGCTGTGGCATCCAGCCTCAGTTAAAGGCTGTGAAAGGAGCTGGGCACATTCCTCAGCCCCGGGCTCAAAACTCCCTGAGCCTAGCACAAACACATCCCATCCTCCCATCCCACCACCATATATCTCTCAAACTCCCTGAGCCCAGTACAAACACCACCTGGAAAGTCTCCGATAAGGGGACAGCCGTTCAAGGTTACTGAAAGCGCAGGAGCCAAAAGAATTTCTTTGTTCCCCTGCAACTTTCGGGCTATAAAAAGCAAACGCTCGCATTGTTCGGGGCCCTCTTGTATACTGTGTAAAGGAGGGACCAGGTTCGAACTTGTAGTAAAGATCCTTGCCGCTTAGCTTTAACTCTGGACTCTGGTGGTCTTCTTTGGGGAACAAACAGTCTGGGCATAACAGCTGCAGTGAGCTATAATCATGCCACTGCACTCTAGCCTGGGTGACAGAGCAAGACATCATCTCTAAAAAGAGAAAAAGTAAAAATAATAATAATAATAAAGTAAGGGGAGGGCGGGATCCCTGCATTTCACTCACACCTGTGAAATCGGAATCTCCTAAGATGACCCCCAGTGATTCCTGCCTCCCGCTGTGTCCCTGGTATTCACACCCACCTTCTTACAGTCTCCTCCCACCTTGAACAGGCCTGGCCTCTGTAACTAATGCAATGGCATATTGCAGAAGTGACAGAGCGCCCTCTGAGGTTAAGTCATAAAAGACACTGCAGCCTTGTCTTGCTTTCTCTTGGGTCACTCTTTGTGGGGGAAACTCAGCCGCCATGTCATGAGGACATTCAAGCAATCCTATAGAGAATTCTGCAGGTCCAGGAGCTGGATTCTGCCAACAGCCAGCACAGACCTTGTGAGAGAGCCGCCTTCGAAACGGATCCTCCAGCCTCAGTTGAGTCTGAACCACATCTTGACTCCTGAGAGACCTCAAGCCAGAAGCAACCAGCTAGGACGCTCCCTAATTCCTGACTCTCAAAACCTCTGTGAGACAAACGAATAGTCATTGTTTAAAGCTGTTAGGCTTGGGGGTAATTTGTTATTGAGCAGTAGTTATTACACAGGGTGAGCCCAGGATCTACATGTTTACAAGCTCCTTGGGAAAGTCAGACCCACTGAAGCCACTGGAGGCCAAGGATGTCCCTGCAACATTGTTTAGATTTAGAAAGTAACATCGACGCCCCCTAGGGGATTAGAGAAGCAAATTATAGTCTACCTGCTGGATGGCCAACAAGGCACATAGGAGACAGCTAGTAGCTACCTTATCTTTTTTCAAAGGCTGCCAAGCATTTATGACATATTGAATAAAAAATCAGTTCACATGCACAATGCATAATATAATCCTATTTTTCTTTCATATAGAGCATTATTATATAATCCCTCATGTCCCAGGCCTTAGCCTGAGATGTGTGTGATTATGTAAGTCTTTTACTCCTTGAAGAAGTTCTTGTCATTCCTAAATTATCAAGGTGCAAGCCCACAGCAGCCTAATGGCTTGGAATTCGCCCCAGCTATTTCTGAGGGTTCCGCAGGAATCCTTTTACCTAAGCTCAGGAATGTGCCCACGGGTCCTGCTGGCGTTGGCATCCTGCTGTGCCACTGCTGTGGTCTGCTGGGGCGGCTCCCACCCCCGCCCAGGAGCAGGATGGCTCATATTCACCCACGTAGGGATACAGGCCCTTACGAATATCCAAGTGAGACCAGGATGTAGTTATTTGTTTTACACACATAATAAATAAAAACAATCCCAATGTAAAAGCTGGCTTTAAAGAAGGAGAAAATAGAGGCGATCAAGCGTAATAGTTCAAGGTCTGACTCCACCTTTTACTTAAATCAGGCACGTTAGCCTCATCTCTTTGCGGTCCCACTGCGCTGAACAATTCTGGGGCCACAATTCCTATTGTGTTCTTGTATAGAGCACCCCCTGGAGTCAAGTCATGCCTTTATTTCCTCATCTGTAACATGGGGGTTATAATCACAACTCATAGGGTCATTTATTAGCACTGAGCAAGTGAATTCACATAAAGCCCCTCAACAGTGTCTGGCCCAGAGTGGGCACTCAACAAATGTCACCTCTCATCTTAATTACCATCATTATTATTCACATATACTCCACACATATAATTCCACTGCCCTCCCTAGAGGTAGCTCCATTTATTAAGTGGGCACAATTGTAGAATTTTTCTGTGCATTTACATACATATATTGTGGCATTGATTTTTTTTCTTGTATGAATAGGATTGTTCTCTATTCTCAGCCATATGTGTCAGAGAAGTTTCGATGTCAGTGTGCATAGATCTGCCTCACTCTAGTGCAGATATGCCAAGGTTTATCTAACAGTCCCCACTTCTCCAGCACTTTGCTTATTTCCAGTTTTATGCTATTGCACACAATGTTGCAAAGAACATTGCTACATGCTTCTTTTTCTTAGTATTTCTTTAGATGAGATTCCTAGAAGTGGTAATTCTGGGGCAAAGGATATTTGCATTTAAAATGTTGATAGATCCTCAGCCTGTCGGTGCTACTACAGACAACAGAATAAGAGGAGAGATATAGTACCGTGAAGATTAATTTAAAATTATTGCTAAGAGTGGTTGCTAAGACTCAACATTCAAACGCTTTACTTGGAACTTCCTGCCTAAACACTCACCCTGCACGGAGGATGTTCTGGGAATATTGCCACACCTCCAAGTTCCCACCCAGCTCCTCTGAACCAAGAGAAATGGGGAATAAGGCTTCCTCTGTAGTAGACCAACAATACCCCCTGGAGAAACATGGAAACATCTCTCCTCCAAAGGACATCCCACCATCACCCCACAGTCCAAACACGACAACCACAGAGGCCAAGAGGCCAAGTCCAAGTCTGCTCATTGGATTTGGTACATTACTACCCGGAGGGAGACCAACCCTGGAGACCAGGGTACTCCTTACCAGACGTGGCACTTCTCTCTAGCCTCAGGTGAGAGCAAGAGCAAGCCTGCATATCCCTTCTGCCACCATCTGGTCCTCAATCCTCAACTCCAGCAAGCAAATGCTTGGATGAGAATGCGCACCCTGTCTCCCAAGAGCAAACAAGTGCGTTCAGGCCTGGGGCAGCCAAACTCTAAGTTTAGAAACAGATTTTGCTCCAACCCTGCAGGGGCACATTCTACCAACACACACAGTTTGCTTTAGGTTCCCTTTAGAATACTTAACTGCTCCATCTGCAGCTTCAGTATTTGAGCTTTCTGGGCATCCCCAAGAACCATGGAGAGTTATTTTGCTTATTTTCTTCTCACCAAGTGCTCACACCCAGAATCAAGGGATGGTCCTGCTCAAAGGTATACTCCAGTCCCCTTCCCAGAAAGCAGAAAATACATGTAACATTTTAAATGAGGGTTTTCCAAGCTTTGGGGAAAAAAATGTAGAAGCAGATTCTACTCCAGGAACCCTACTAAATATGCATTTATAATTTTGTATTCATTCAACAATATTTACCATCTATGCATTTATAATTTTGCATTCGTTCAATAATATTTACTAAATAAGCATTTATAATTTTGCATTCATTCAACAATATTTACATGCCAGACCTTCTTCTAGGTGCTGAGGACACAGGGGTAGGTAAAGTAAGTCAGGACACTACAGACAGTCCCCAACTTATGGTTTCATTTTTTCATTTTATGATGGTGAGAAAGCAATAGGCTTTCAGTACATTCCTTGACTCACAATGGGGTCACATCCATATTGTAAATCGAGGAGCATCTGTATAGGGATTAGATTCTAGTGTGAACATGCATAGAAAAGAAAGGCAAGAGAATATTTTTAAAGTGATAATGGCTATCCCTGAGGATTGCAATAATAGAGATATTTATTGTTTTTTATGTTTTGTGTTGTTTGCAATTTTTCCATTTGGAAAAAACTCACGGTATAGATGAATATTTATAGTTATGGGACTATACTCACAATATATTGCTAAGTGAAAAGAACTGGCTACAGAAGAATATGCAAAGTATACTTTTGTAAATATATATTTACACTGTGTGTGTATCTGCTGCGATGAGTCACTTTGGCTAGAGGGATTATGGAGGAATGTGTTGTTAAATTTTCCTTGTGTCTTTCTGCGTTTTGCAAGTGGTATGAATTGAACACATATCGCCTTTATAAAAAGGGGAAAAATAGGTCAGGCATGGTGGCTCACACCTGTAATCCCAGCACTTTGGGAGGCCAAAGTGGGGAGATCGCTTGAGCCCAGGAATTCAAGACCAGCCTGAGCAACATGGTGAGACCCTGTCTCTACAAAACAAAACAAAACAAAACAAAAATAGCCAGGCACAGTGGTATATGTGAGCCCAGGAATTCAAGACCAGCCTGAGCAACATGGTGAGACCCTGTCTCTACAAAACAAAACAAAACAAAACAAAACAAAACAAAAATAGCCAGGCATGGTGGTATACATGTGTGGTCCCAGCTACTTGGGAGGCTGAGGTGGGAGGATGACCCGAACCCAGGAGGTCAAGCCTACAGTGAGCTGTGATCACACCACTGCACTCTAGCCTGGGTGACAGAGTGAGACTCTGTCTCCAACAGAAAAGTGCGGGGGGAGGGGAGGGTGGGAAATGTTATTTAGCAATAGAACTTGGACCTAGTCCTAAATTATTCTATCCCTTCGTCTACCAAAATACCTGAAAATTCTCCATCAGAGTCAGTCATTTGGCTAAATGTTTCATTCCCAGAGGCTCCCGCTATACTACTTACGAGGAATAACACACTGGTCTCTGTCACCTGCAAAATGGAAACGTGAACAGGGAATCTGAAAACGAACCGTCACTTTAGAGAGCGAGGAGTCTGCCTGGCTCAGTAAGACACTGACAGACAGGGAAGGGGATGGGGAGTCCCAGTGGTGCATGAGGACTCTCTGCTCCGAAAGTGAGGCAGGAGGAGACTGAAGAAAAATCAGACGAGACACGGGATAAGACGGACCTCCATGCATGCCCCTCCACCTACCCCTATCCCAACACCCAGCACCCACTCTGCAGCCAAGGTCAGAGCTGTCGAAGAGTAATGAGCAACCTGTTTACTAAAAAGAAGGAAAAACCTACTTATAAGAGGTTTTCATCATAGTGAGCCGCTCTACCTGAGTCTTCAGAAATTCATCAAGGGTGACATCACTCTCCCCAGTCACAGCCCCGGGACTGAACATCCCAGCAACACTCAAAGGACTCACCCACCCACCTCCCTGTCACTGCAGCAGCAGAACTGTCAACCCTAAAAATGAGGATGGTTACGTGAGGAAATGTGACGATCACTCCTCTCCAAGCTGTCGGCTAGAATATGAGCCTGGACCTAGACTAGCTGCAGCAGGGACCATGTTTAACAAGGGGCACTGTTGACTGCTGGGACTGCTTTAATATTCCATCAAGACCTCTGATGATGAGTTATTCATTAATGACCAACTGCCTCAAGGCTCCTATTTTATTGAAAGCTTTACAAACCATCCAAGAAATGAGATATTGAGCTAAACATTTCATTCTTCCTCTTTTCATCATTCATCCAACATTTTTTGCAAATACTTACCAGGGGCCAGGGACTGGGGCTTAGTATAAGATTCTTTTGGCCGGGCGCGGTGGCTCAAGCCTGTAATCCCAGCACTTTGGGAGGCCGAGACGGGCGGATCACGAGGTCAGGAGATCGAGACCATCCTGGCTAACACAGTGAAACCTCGTCTCTACTAAAAAATACAAAAAACTAGCCGGGCGAGGTGGCGGGCGCCTGTGGTCCCAGCTACTCAGGAGGCTGAGGCAGGAGAATGGCGTAGACCCGGGAGGCGGAGCTTGCAGTGAGCTGAGATCCGGCCACTGCACTCCAGCCTGGGCGACAGAGCGAGACTCCGTCTCCAAAAAAAAAAAAAAAAAAAGATTCTTTTGGGCTTGAACATATCTGAGGACACCTTGAACTTTTATAAAAATGTGTATTAGATTTTCTTAATTATGGAAGTAACATGCATTGCAATATGCTAAATAACAAAGTAAAAAATCAATAATCTCCCCGACTCCATTCTAACTCCAACCCCTGTCGTTAGCAATGTTAATAGATTGTTGTAGAGTTCCCTTCCCTATGCCTTTTTTAAAAAATGCTTTTCTATTTATTTATTTATTTGGAGACTTATGAGACTGGCTAATTTTTGTATTTTTTGCAGAAACAGGGTTTCATCATGGTGCCCAAGCTAGTCTCGAACTCCTGGGCTCAAGTGATCCCACCTCAGCCTCCCAAAGTGCTGGGACTACAGGCATGAGCCACCACACCTGGCCCTCTTTTTTTAACTTACCAAAAAATTGTGTGTGTGTGTGTGTGTGTGTGTGTGTGTGTGTGTGTGTAGAGAGAGAGAGAGAGAGTGTACGATGTACATGATTCTACAACTCATCTTTTTCACCTGTGTATTAAGAATCTCCCTTCAGGGTGACACAGAGATTGAGCTTGTCCTTTTTCATAGCTGTGTGATATTCCACAGTATGGCTATAATGTAATTTATTCAACAAGTCTCAGACTGATAAACAGGATGTCTCCTAACATCCCATTTGGGGAGACTCATTAAACATCTTTGACATCACTGTACTTTCATGGATGTCTAAAGAAAAGACTCCCCAGGTGGGACAGCTGGGTATAGACATCTAACAGTGACCGACAGTCCCTTTCTACCCCAGCTCATGGGAAAATTCCCAGTGGCCCTGGTCAGTCCCTCACTGGTTAGGGAACAAGATTACCCCTTCTCTTCCTCTCCCCACAAGTATCCAAGCCCTTCACCTTCTCTTCATGGGGCTGGAGAGTTGGCAGGATGGTTGGATGGTGGTTTGTTCACAAATGACGGGTCAGAAGGCAGGTGCCCTCCAGGGCAGCTTACTGCTCAGTCCCTACCCTTCTCCTCTGCACTCATGATGGAAGCCCTCCCCAATCCCCTCCCACTTCGCAAAGGCCTCCACACCATCCTTTCCTGCTCAGAATGGTCTTCCAGATCAACCTCCTTTTTCCCCAGCCCCAGTCTCATCACTTCTCAGAGACCAGGGATCGGGAGTGGGCAGAATGCATCTGCGTGCTTTCATCCTTGGCTCTGTCAGTACCATCTGGTGAAGGAGAGAAGGGTCCTCAGAACCAAGGTGGGAGAAGAAAGGCAGGGGGAGAGCAGAAGAGGGGAAAGAAGGGGAGGGAAGGAAAGGGGAGGCAGGGGAGAGGAAGGGAAAGGAAGGGAAAGACAGAGGAAGGGAGGGGAGGGGAGGGGAAAGGAGGAGAGAGAGGGGAGGGGAAAGGAGGAGAGAGAGGGGAGGGGAAAGGAGGAGAGAGAGGGGAGGGGAAAGGAGGAGAGAGAGGGGAGGGGAATGATCAGCCAGCAAAGAGACACTTCCCAATACAACCCTACCACATGCACTTCTTTGTCACTGCTTTCTACTCTCTGGACATTTACGGTGCATTAAGTCCAGCTCTCCTCAGCCCCTCCCTCTGTGAAGACACTATGACCATGCACATTTCATAGTGAGGACACTGGAGCCAGGATGAGGGCCCGGGGAGTGGTGTGATTTAGCCAACACCACTCATCAAGTTGGTAGCAGAGAAGGGGCTACAACCCAGCTCTCTGACATCCCTTTATTGTGAGTTGAGGAAGGAGTGAGTCTCCATTGCAGTTCATTCCACCTGCCCTCCAGAATCCCAAGGAGCGATCCTATTAATCATCACAAGAAGGTTAATATGAAAATAGAATCAGGCCTAAATTGAGACAGACAAGTTCAAATCTGTCACCCTTAACCCAGTCCAATTCAATCTGTCAGCAAGTCCTATTGGCTCTTCCTTCAAACTCTATTGAGAATTCAGTTTTTCCTTTCTACTCCAGTCACCTCTGTCCAAGGCACCAGGTTTCCTGCAGCCACCTCCTCTCTGCCTTCGCAGCTCCCATCTTGCCCCTCCACAGGTCTTTGCATGTAGCAGCTGGAGCCTTCCTCTTAAAATATAAACTGAATCGTGTCTTCCTCCTCAGCTTGGAGCCTCTAGCAAATGACTTCTGGCTGCACTTAAAATAAAACCTCCATTTCTCACCCTGGTCGATGAGGCAGGACACCATCTCTTCACGCTTCCAACCTCATCTCCTGCAGCAACCCCTCTCCTTCACTTACCCTGTTCCTCTTTCTGTCCCTGTGAAACTTAAGACTCTGGGCTGGACACAGCTATGATCCCAGCATTTTGGGAGGCCAAGGTGGAAGAATCGCTTGAGGCCAGGAGTTCAAGAGCAGCCTCGGCAACATAACAAGACCCCATCTCTAAAAAAGCTTTTTTAAATGAGCCAGGTGTGGTGGCATGCATCTGGGGCCCAGCTACTCAGAAGTCTGAGGCAGGAGGATCACCTGAGCTCAGGAGTTCGAGGTTCCAGTGAGCTGATTGTGCCACTACACTCCAGTTTGGGTGACAGAGTGAGACCCTGTCCCAAAACAGCAACAACAAAAACACCAAAACTCCCAGGTGTCTCCTGCTTTCCACGGCCTTTGCAATTGCCATTCCCACCCGCTGTGGACACAGGCGCCAGGTGTCTGCACAGCCAGCTCCTTCTCCTCCTTACATCTCAACTCAGATGTCGCCTCTTTGGAGAGGCCTTACCACCATCGGGAAGCATCTTGCTCACCTTTCTGCTTATTTGTTGATTGACTATCTTCCCAGACTATGAGGCACACACCATCAGGGCAGAGGCCAGGTTTACTTTGTTCAAGCACTTGGAATATAGTAGGTGCTCAATGAGGCTCTGAGAAGAAAGGCAGGGAGGATGGGGTGGTGTGGAGGAAGGGAGATCAGTGTGTGCTTCTTAAGGTAACATCCATGCCCAGGCCCCAGACACCCAAGGAACAGTCAGCAGGCCCTGAGGCCAGTCTCACCCCTCCATCAACACCACCATAGCCAGCGTTGTCTGTAGCTCAGTGTGGGCCCCCATTGAGTCTGGCTATGGCATATTCAGAACAGCCAGGGCCTCTGACAAGGTGAGTGGGGACCTGGCATTCATTTTCTCTTTGCAGCTGTGACATCTTCATGAATGTTCCTCTTTGAGTCAGGTTTGTGTCTCTTACCTGATGCTTGCAGCCACAACTTCTGGAACTCTGTCTCCCAGGGTGTGACCGTGTACTAAAATATTTTACATGGCGTGTATCCATGATAGTCCCATGAGGGAACTACCATTGTTATCCCCATTTTAAAGATGGAGAAACTGAGGCTCAGAGAAATTCTGTAACGAGCTCAAAGTCATAGAGCCTCTTACCAGGTGAGCTGAGATTTAGACCCAGACAGGCTGAGTGCAGAGCTGATGCTCTTGACCATGACACTGGAGACCTCCTGGCATCAGGGACGCCATAGGATGTGTGAAGTCTCCAAGAAGTCTGCCAACTGGTTTCTGCTTTAAATCTCTTGACCCCAGGACCCAAGGCCCTGGGTGCAAGAGTAACCACAGCAGAGGCTCAGCAGTCCACACTGAACTGAGGAGTGGGGTCAGTCCCACCCTGTGTCAGAAATCCCTTTCTCTTGCTCTGCGAGGCCAAAAAGATCAAGTCAAACCAACCATGGCTGATTCCCTAAAAATCCCACTTTCCCTCTCAGTGAAGGAGAAAGTAATATTGATTCTGCAGGCTCCCTGAATGGTGAATTTGCCCTAGTCAGGCAGCTTCTGCTGATCTGAAGAAAAGAAACAAATCACTCCAGCACCTAAATCTAACAAGCTGGGAGAGATGGCAGTAAGGATTGCTGCCAGGAGGTGGGGCAGGAACCAGGAGATATTTATAGGGCACCAGAGAGAAGAAATGAGGGTGGTTGAGCCTATTCTGCTGCTGACCCCAGATTGATACACTACAGGCCTTGCTCATGGTCCCCATGGGACCCCCGGGTCCTTTCAGCATCTCCTCCTAGCCTTGGGGAGATGAATCACACATGCAGAGGAAGTGAGTGTTGCTGTATCTTCGTGGGTGAGCCTGTGTGTGCCTGGATGTGCGTGTGTGCACACGTTAGAATGTCTTTGTGTGTCTGCCTCAGTGTATCTGTGTATCTTTGTATATGCGTTTGTGTTTCTGCCTTTGGCTACAACTTTGAGATGGATGAGATCAGTTTCCCTTTCAAATCACCTTTTGGGAGTTTACTACAAGATCCGCTTCCCTCCCTCTACTGGACAGAGTGATGCCTCATCTTCCCTGCCTCTGAATGTCGAGGCACCTTCTCCCCTGCTGACAAAAAAGCAAATCTTGGAGGTGGTCTTTGATTCTACTCAGGGGTCAGTAAAAATCTGTAATTATGATATACTAACAAATGAGGTGGGTGGTTCCAAGCCCCTAGCTGGTAAATTCCCTCCTCTTTCCTTCTTGCAAGTCGATTCCTTGTTTGTTTTTTGGGTTTTTTAGATGGAGTCTTGCTCTCTTGCCCAGGCTGGAGTGCAATGGTACAATCTCAGTTCACTGCAACCTCTGCCTCCCAGCTTCAAGCAATTCTCCTGCCTCAGCCTCCTGAGTAGCTGGGATTATAGGCATGTGCCACCACACCCGGCTAATTTTTGTATTTTTAGTACAGTCGGGGTTTCACCATGTTGGCCAGGCTGGTCTCAAACTCCTGACCTCCAGTGACCACTTGCCTTGGCCTCCCAAAGCACTAGGATTACAGGCGTGAGCCACTGCCCATCGCACCCAGCCAAGTCAGTTCTTATTTAGAGCAAAGATTTTTTTTTTTTTTTTTTACTGATGCAAACTATTTACTCTAAGCTAGTTATTTTATGTAGTACTTATTCCCCTGCACAGACGTGTGATAGCCACATATTTAAAGTCTGTAAATAATACTATCAAAATGATCTTAATCTTCTAAATCTCACAAATGTTTATATTTTACAACACAATCAATAATGAAAGCTAAACAAGCCAATCACAGAGCAAAGATTGTTAACCTCTGCATCTGTGGTCATGCTTTGGGCAACATGTGCAGCCTGCCAGCCCTCTTCTGTGCCTTCATGACCTAGAAGCTACATGTGGGGTGGCAGCATCACAAAAATCAAAGTAGCCTGAGTCCCTGAGTAATTGCATGGGGGACCACCACCATAGAGGGTTGACCGACTCCCATCAGAGTTTATGTAAGAGAAACAAAGCTTGATTGTGTAAGATCACAGAGACTTCCGGGTTTGCTTGTTACTGCATTCATAAGCTTTTCCTAACTAATACAACATCTGGACCATCTTATGTATCCCTGGTGGTATACACAATAAAACTTTGGGATACATTGGACTTGACTATTTCTAAGATCCTATTTAGCTCTGAGACTCGATAATCCTAATCTCTTATGGTAGCATGACCCTAATTATTTAACCAGATCACACCTCTGGGGTCTCTGAAACATAAAATTGCAAACTGACATTGCCACCCAGCCCTCTGGTATATGAGGAGATAAGTCTAAAGATGCTACCAGGCCCTCCCAGAATGGCAAAGCGTGAAACTGAGGGACTTTTTTCTGTGACTGTGAAGCTTCTATATTTATCACCCAGCCAGCTGCATTTCACCCTGTGCTGGGCAACTGTTCCTAAATGAACCCAACCCAAAGCCCTTCTCCCCATGAGCCTTCCTACAATCCAAATCCTCCCAATTAAGGAAACAACTTTGAAATTAACCCTAAGTCTCAGAAGTGTCCTTGGGCTTCAAGCAAGCCGAAGAGGGACTCATTCTGGCTCTTGTTGGACTTGATACTCATGTCTACCGAAGTGTCAGGTGACTTGGGTTCCAATCGCAGCTCTGGCATTCATAGCAGTGTGAACTTTGACAAGTTACATGGCCTCTCTGAGTCGTATCTTCAACTGTAAAATGTGGATAATAATAGTACTTGCCTCCTAGGATTGTCCTGAGGATATATAGAGCATAAACTAGTGCCCCAATGTCAATGAAAAAAAGCAGCCCTTCGTGTAAGCAGAATGGGGGAGAGCATTCATAACCAAACTGTAATCTGACAAAGTGTCAGCTCTTGTAGCCATTGGAGTCACCAGTAAACTTGGCCTGGGAGAGTAACCCTTCAATTCACTATTGCTCTCTAGCTAAGACCGGCTTCTCAGCGGTGCCACTGTTATCAGGGATGGGAAGGAATAGGACAGGGGATGAGTACCTTTTGATAAGGAGGAGAGTCACTGCTTAGATACTGCTGGGGAAGTCCCAGTCAGGCAGTGAGAAGCTCCGGGCACTAAAAAGACAGCATGAAAGTGGCACACATATCAGTTCTTCATTTGAAGTCCCAGTTTCTTCCTGTATCAAATCCACAGGTTGTATTGAGGGTCTAAAGTGGCTGCCACAAATTTTAAAATGTGGAGACCCTGCGAGGTGTTATCATTGCTATTGCCAACATCATTACTGTGTGCCCTTCTCCCCATGAAAAGTCCTTACAGAAACTCCCCCGCCATCCCCATATTTTCTCCCTCAGAGTCTCATACTATGTGGATGGATAAATAAAAAGCCAATGCTTTTCAATTTCCAGGACCCTCCTGAGATCATTATTCATTCTCCAAGAGGGTAGTTTTTAATTCTGCTATAAATGAGAGGCTGGCCTTTAACTCCCCGCTCTCTGTTGTCATGGAAACTGGTGCACTAGCAATTTGGCGTGGAAACAAGAAGTGGGTATTCTTTTTCCACCAAGAAAAGGAAAGGCTGGGAGAACTTCAAGGTAGGAGGTGGAGACCTTGCACTCTATGTGATCTCCCTTTGAAAAGGAACCACCCAAAAGATGCCAATAAGGAAATTTTTTTGCAGAGCCCTAGAACTGACTTCAGGACCGTGGAGAGCTCCCTGTAAAGTTAAAGGTTGAGCCGGGAGCAGGAGAAAAAATGAAGTCAGTAGCTACACCATATCCTCAACTTCTACAGAAGACAAAGTATACAAGGCAGGGACTGTACTGCGGAGGGGAGAAGAGGGGAGGGGAGAGGAGGGGAAAGGAGTGGAGAGGAGGGAAGGGGAAGGGAAGGGAGGGGAGGGGAAGGGAAAGGAGGGGAGGGGAAGGGAGGGGAGGGGAGGGGATTCCTCTGGCATTAACCCTTCTTAGTCCCAATGCCAAATTCCCAGGATAGACTCTACATGGGGAAGTGCTTCCCCTTTAGCTAATTTCCTATGAATAGGGAAAGTGGGACCTCACTGGACACATGTGGTCAGTGGGTAGACATCCCAGGGACCCTGTGGATCAGAGACGTGTGAAGAGCAGTGTTCAAGAAGAAGGGAATGCATGTGAGTTGTGCGAGATCTCATAAACTCACCATGGCAATGATAGATCCTGAGCCCTAAAAATAGAAAGAATGCATTGTCTAAAAGCTGAGAAATTTGGTCAAGGAAGGAATTGGGGTCCTTCCTACATGGAAGCCAGTGATGGGGATGGGAGAGTTAAGCCGAACCCATGAACTTTAAAAAGCATCCAACTTCTCAGTAGTCATTGAAATGGCCTCCATAAAGCTCCAAGGCAAAATTATAGATCATCATTTTAATTGAGTGAAATTGGCTATACATTAATATTCATGATTATTAGAGCAGCTAATTTTCCTCTTTATAGAAAGTGAGTGGGGGATCATTTCAGCTGCTACTTACTTTTCCTCCCTTTGATTTCTGCGGAGGAGGTGAAAGAGAATAAAACACACAGCACTTGGAATCAGTCATCAATTTTGGAATGTTGGATAATTATCAAGGATTTTTTAAATTGCTTTGACCTCTTAAAGGGACTGCGTAGAAGCATTCTATGAATATTAAAAAAAAATGCACCTGTGAGCCTCCAGGACTGGTCCCTTCAGCCAAATAAGGGCAGGTGACCTAAATGACATAAGCGCCCCATCCACTCCACTGCCCCACCAACCCACCAAGGATGAAAATAACAACAACAACAACAACAATAACAGTCATCAGAGCCCATGCTGGGTGCAGCCAAGATGGGATGAGAGTGCGCAGGTAAGGTGACAAGGGTGTCCGTGCATGGCAGGGATGGCAGGTGAAACAGGAGAATCATTACATTGACCATTGAGTATAAATGGATTTCTCACTGTCAGAGAAGGGAGTCACAAATGTGGAAAGGAAGAGAACCAGAATGAGCTCTATGGTGATGGACTGAAGTCAGAGGTGTATCAACGTGACTTTCTGGTTTCCAATATAGAGAAAAAATCTAGAAATAAATATAGATGTAAACATGTTTGTATATGTGTATATCCACATACATATACACGTGTGCATACACACACCTACTCCCTAAATTTGCACACTAAGAGGACCTGGGAGCAGTGCTGCCCTAATAGCTATAAACATACTTTACACCAATATCTTTGTTTCCAGATATTCTCCACTAAATTGAATCAAGGCACTTTAGATAAATGGCTGATTCCAGGACTGGCTCTGGGAAAAAACAAGATAACTGGAACATCTTGTGCCAGACAGCAAGAAAACATTCAAAGTATCATAGGGGTCACATCAAGGGACACAGATGCCAGCTTGAAGTGGCTCTCACCAGCCAAAAATGAGGTGATTTGAGCATCAAAATAAATGAGAATACTAATGAATTATAGCCCACTCAATAAAAAGCATAGAATGAGTTCATACTGATATAAATAAATGAATAAATTAAATGTTTGATAGTGAATAGGATATTTACATAATTTCAAAGACCCTCCCCACAAAAAAGACTGCAAAGACAGAAAGAGTAATTTTAGAGTGGAGAGAAGTCCTCTGTGGGTAGGGCTCCCCCGTGAAGTGACCAGAGTGAATGCCAGCAGTAATCACATGCCATCCAACAGGGTTCCATGAGAAGGACACCACATCTTTCACATGCTATTCCTACCCAAGATGCATGACCTGAATCTATTCACCAGGGAGCATCAGACACACCCACACAGACTGACATTCCACAAAATGCTGGCTGTCCCCGCCAAAAGTGTCATGAGGGTCCAGGAGAGACTGAGAAATGCTCCAGACTGAAGGACATCCAAGAGACAGGACAGCTAAACACAACAGTAGATGCTGAACTGGATCCCTTCACTGCAAAGGACGTTATTGGCACAAATGGGAACCCGTGAATGGGGTCTGAGGATTACACAGGAGTAATGTTGCAGGGTTCATGTCCTGACCCTAATAGTTTTACCATGATCACTAAGACCATGTCCTTATTTTAAGGAAGTAGACTCTACTGTATTCAGGGGTGACAGGGCATCGATTTAACAACTTACTTTGAAATGGCTCCGGAGGAAAAAAAAGTGATCTGTATTGAACTTGCAACTTTACAATAATGATCATACTAACTGCTAATTTGAATGTCTACTATGCACAATGCACTTTTTAGAACTCTGTTTCTGCCTTATAATAACCTTACAAAATCATCCTAATATCCCATTTCATAGATGAGAAAACTGAGGTTCCAAGAAGTCAAGCATCACGCACAAGGTCATTACTTCTTTCATTCTACAAGTATGGACTGTGTCTCTGGGGACTGTGCCAGACACTGGGAATATAGTGAGGAATAAAATAAGCATGTCCTTCTCCTGGTGAGGAATAAAATAAGCAGGAATTTTAAATCCAGAATGTGCTCTGAGCAAGAACCAGGGAAACAAGGAAATCATTCCTAGCAGGATGAGAGCTGTGAACGTACAAACACAAGGCTGTGGAGAAAGATAATATTGGGGAGCAGAGGATGAACTCAGTATGTGAGCCTTTATAGGTCTTGGTAGAATTTGGATTTTATTCTAAATCAATGGGAAATCATGGTCATGATTTGTGCATGGAAATGACATGATCTGATTTGGGTTTTTTGGGAGTGACTTTGTTTTGAGATGAAGTTTTGCTCTGTCGCCCAGGCTGGAGTGCAGTGGTGTGATCTTGGCTCGCTGCAACCTCCACCTCCCAGGTTCAAGCGATTCTCCTTCCTCAGCCACTCAAGTAGCTGGGATTAATTGCAGAGGTGTGGTACCATGTCCAACTAATTTTTGTATTTTTAGTAGAAACAGGGTTTCACTATGTTGGCTAGGCTGGTCTTGAACTCCTGAACTCAAGTGATCTGTCCGCCTCAGCTTCCCAAAGTGCTGATATTACACATGTTAGCCATCATGCCTGGCCCTGATTTATATTTTAAAGGAACTTCTTAGCTTCACAGAAGGATTGTCAGGGCAAGAAGAGACAATATGGGGGCCAATGAGCTGCTAAGCGGCAGAGCCAGTTTTCCCCACCCCCAGGTCTCTCTGGCCTCACTCTTTTGCCACTCCAGCAGGTCCCCTGAGTGTCCTCCCCCTCTCTCTACATTTATCTCATCTGGTTGCCCTAAGCAGGTCAGCATCGCCTGGAATTAACGCAGCCTATGTCGCCAGGAAAGCATCCCTCCAGTGATGATTGTAGAAGTTGCTAGGTAAATACAAATTTAGCAAAATGAGCCACTCCATAGTAGCCTCTGGGATTCCATATTGCAGAGAGATTGGGGGGCGGTGGCTGTAGGATTAAATAAGATCCGGGTTCTAAGGCCCAGGTATGTCAGTTAGCGAGAGACAGAGGTGAGAAGCATATGGGCTCCTTAAACTAGAGCTGATAATAATTCTCCCCATTTTTCTTGTTTGAATGTCTTCCTTTTTAAATCCCCCCACCCTAGAGTCTACACCAGCTTGTCCTACAGAACTTACTGTGATTATGGAAATATTCTATATCTATACTGTTCAATGTGATAGCCACTAGCCACATGAGGCTATTGAGGACTTAAAATGCAGCTGGTGCAACTGAGACTGAATTTTTCATTTTATTTAATTGTAATTAATTTGAATGTAAATAGCCCCATGTGGCTAGTGGCTACCACATTGGACAGCACAGGTCGGCACACTGGGGACAGAATGCTAAGACACAATCCACTGGAATGGACACCTTCACCCAGCTTCTCAGCTCTAAAGAGAAAGGCAGCCAGTGAAAGTAGCAAACCACAAACCCAAGGGTGACCTGACCTTTGCCATATGACCTTTGCCCCCTGGCCCCCAGGATAATTGCAGGGTTTACCACCCCTTTGTCCTGTCTAAATGATGCTGTTTCCTTTCAAAGATGCACGATTGTTTCAATGAGAACATACAATGCTAAATTGCATTTCTCTTTCTTCTCTCCTGACACAATTCTCCTTCTAATAAGATTTTCCCTGGCTAACCCCTGTTCGCAGCAACTATTCTAAAAAACCATCGTCTGATTGAGCTATGACATACACAAGGCAGGGGAGAGAGCTCGAAACACAAAGCCGGAGGGATATAGGTCTATTTTCTTACCTCCTTGGGGAGAGCCAGATAATATAATCAAGCCAAAGACTATTTTCCTAACACCTGCTGTGAGACCAGCTGACCGACATTTGCCATGGTCAGTCATAATGGATAATGCTGCCAGCAGAAGGCACCTTGGCAACGGGAAAGGCAGGCCCAGGTCCCACTCTTCTCTTGCAGGAACTTCTTTAGCCCTCAAAAATGAAAGCAGAGACCCATTTCTTGAGCAAAGACAAGCAGAATTTATTATCTAATATCAGATTGCATGAGGAGCTTTCAGCCCAACTCGTGATCTGAAAGCTCTTCACGTGGTGAGTGACAGGGACCCTTAGCGTAGGTTTTTCATTCTCTTATTCCTTATATTATCAAGTCATGGCCTCTTTAGCTCCAAAATGTAATTGAATCCATTTCTTTCTCACCACCTCCATCACTACCACCCTTCCTTGCCCAAGCACCCAGAGTATTGGCATCAGGTGATTACTCTCAGTCTCTCACCCACAGGAATGAAATAACCTCCTCCAAGCTCTCCTTGCTTCCATTCTTGCCCTTAACACCCACCTTTCACACACCACCCAGAGTAACCACACCAGATAGGATAGGCCACATTATGCTGCAATAACAAATAATCCCCAAAAGTCAGTGACTTATAACAACCAGGGTTTACGTCTTGTTTATGCTCCATTCAGCTGGGACATCTGCTCCAAGTCCCTGCTTGCAAGATTCAGCCACCACCTGCAACATTGGTGGTTGCCATGGCCCATAACAGAGGGAAAGAATTCTGGAGCATCTTGCATCAGCAATGCAATGCTCCAGCCTGGAGGTGACATCTATTATTTCCACTTGCAACTCACCAGATAGGACTAGTCACATGACCCTGCCCTATAACAAGAAGGCAGTAAGTGCAACCCTCTCCCATCCCCTGAATACGGAGAGAATGTTGAACTGGAGGGGATCTAAGAGATCATCAAGTTCAACCTGCTTGTTCCAGAAGCAAGGAAACTGAGGCCCAGAGAGGAGAGGGATTTATCCGCAGTCACACAGCAGGGTAAAATAAAAAAGCTTCTCTGCTCCAAATGTATGTGCAGTCACAGAGCAGGGAAAAACACAGAGCTTCATTCCAAATCCAAGTGTTCTTTCACTCATCCATTAAATATTTATAAAGGACCTACTATGTGCCAAGCATGGTTGGGAAGACAGAAATGATCACCCGGCCCCTGCTCCCCAAGCTCACAGCCTGGCCAGAGAGGTGGATAACTAAACAGGCATTTTCAGTCCCCTGTGAAACATGCTGGGTACGCATGGTGTCATACCACCACACAGAATTGAGTGGTTCTTCAGTGAATTCTGTTTTTTGGTTTTTGTTTTTTTGAGGCGGAGTTTTGCTCTTGTTGCCCAGGCTGGAGTACCTGCGCAATGGCATGATCTTGGCTCACTAAAATCTCTGCCTCCTGGGTTCAAGCAATTCTCCTGCCTCAGCCTCCCGAGTAGCTGGGATTACATGTGTCCACCACCACGCCTGGCTATTTTTTTTTTTTTTTTTTTTTAGTAGAGATGGGGTTTCACTATGCTGGGCAGGCTGGTCTCGAACTCCTGACCTTAGGTGATCTGCCCACCTCAGCCTCCCAAAGTGCTGAGTTTACAGGTGAGAACCACCACACCCAGCTGAATTCTGTTTCTTATAATAAGGTTACCATTTTTGCCAACAGGGCAGGGCTGAGCCGGGTTTCCCTTGATTTATAAAAATGAAGGAATGATGTGTTGTGTACTCTAGCATCATGGGACAGATTTCTACTAATTTCCTGAGTATGGGTGAGTCCACTTTCCTCTTAGGGGTAGGTGTTAGGGTGTAGAGGCAGCCATGTTGCATCCACCAGCAACCGTTGGTTGCAGGCAATGGATTGGCAGGAAATGTAATAGGTGCACAGTAAGTACTGAATGGATAAAAAAAGAATGGCGGCCTGGCACAGTGGCTCACATCTGTAATCCCAGCACTTTGGGAGGCCAAGGCAGGTGGATCACTTGGGGTCAGGCATTCGAGACCAGCCTGGCCAGCATGTTGAAGCCCCATCTCTACTAAAAATAGAAAAATTAGCTCACCGTGGTAGCACATGCCTGTAATCCCAACTACTAGGGAGGCTGAGGCAGGAGAATTGTTTGAACCCAGGGGGCGGAGGTTTCAGTGAGCCGAGATTGTGCCACTGCACTCTAGCCTAGGGGACACAGCAAGACTCCATCAAAAAACAAAACAAACAAAAAAACACAGAATGGAAGGAAAAGCTGAAACACCAGGCTCCAGAAAGGCAGGGGCAGGGCAGCTCAGGGAAGAGGAAGAGAAAGGTGTATTAAGTGGCAGGAACCAATGGAATACATATGGGATGTTTGCCTTGGCATTAGTGAACTCCAATCATTTTAAGTGTTTGTGCTCATGATCCAAATTCCTGGGAGATAGCCCCTGATTGGTCCAGCCCAGAGCCAATGCCCTGGTTTGCAGCAGATGCTCTCTCAGACTCCCACAACCAGCCCCCTGCACATGGGGGCAGTCCCCACTTCCAGCTTCCACCATCTGTGCTTCCTTGCCTGAGGGTGCTCTTGCCCACATTCTCAACTGAAAGAGTTCTAAGGAATCAGCATCCCCAGGAGCAGCCTTCAATCAACAACTCAGAGGATGGGACATGGTATATGAATACCCCACTCCCCATCTCCAATGGGAGAACCCTGAGGGGCACATTCTACACTGTCACCCTGAGCTCCTCAGTGGCATTAAACTACACTTGCCCACAGTGGTGATGGGCTTGATGATGCACATTTGACCACCTTCCTGCCCTTCCCTGTGTCAATTCTCTCCCCAACCCTGGTATCTGATATTGCCTCCCAAATAAACGACTTGCACTCAAGTCCTTGTTTTAGGATCTGCTTCCTAGGAGAGAGGTGGCGGGATACCCAAACTAAGACACGGTCCCTCTGATGCCACCTGTATTAGGGGAAGTAGAAGTGTCCTAGGATAAAGCAGAGATTCTGGTACCAAAATAAGAGAAATCCTGGCTGTGCAGAATGACAGAGTCACATAAATACTTGTCACACAGGGTCATTGTGGGGATGAAGTAGCATCTACTGCAGAGCGAGCCCTAACAGTTCACTCTGCCTCTCTGTTCCCCGAAGCATGTGTGAGGATGGCAGGTGAGTACTGGTTTCTAAAAGAAAATGCTGGAGTCTGTCAGCATGCCCCTGCCCTGCAACAAGCTGCCCCCAGTCCCCAGAGTCCCTGCATGCAGCAGCCTGACACGGCCCATCTTTGACTTTTCCTCCGGGGCCAGGCTGTGACAAAGGTCAGGAGGCCACGAAATTTCTCAGGGGAACAAATTTCCATTTCTGTAAACTTCATTTAAGCAGCTCTGTCCAGAGAAAATAAAAACAAAGGGTCACACTCCTTCCCCGATTTGGCACACTGTCCATTTTAATGGGGAGTCCACACCAGGAATGACAAGATGGTGAGTCCTGAGCACTGGCTAATCTAACATTTTACTTTACAGTTATTAGAATTATGAAAAGGCAGCATTTGTTGGATAGGCTGCCCTGGTTTCTTTTTTTATGCAACAGGATCTGGCTATGTTGCTCAGGCTGGAGTGCAGTGGTGCAGTCTCAGCTCACTGCAGCCTCCAACTCCTGAACTCAAGCCATCCTCCGACCTTGGCCTCCCCAGTAGCTGAGATGACAGGCACACACCACCATGCCCAGTTAATTTTTAAATCTTTCTTAGAGATTGGTCTTCACATGTTGCCCAGTCTGGTTTTGAACTCCTGGCCTCAAGCAATCCTCCTGCCTCGGCCTCCCAAAGTGCTGGGATTACAGGCATGAGCCACCACATCAGGACTGATATTTTATTCTTGAAAGGAAGATTTCACACTAGTAGCAGTCACCTCATAAACAAGAGAATTTTTTTCTGGCCTGGCAAATGCCTATTTCACCTCCTTAGGGACAATTTTCCTAGCCAGAAAGAAAGAGATTTAAAAGGTGGATTTTTTTTCTAAGCATCTTGAACAGAAGCCAGAGACCTGGAGTTCTCTCTGCTCTTGTCACAAGGAGAGGAGAGCAGGGATGGGAAGCCACACTGAGAGGCCTGAGGTACCTGTGTGGTTGCCAATCCCAGTTGGGCCAATTACTGTGTGTAACTTCAATGGTCTTCAGCTTCCCCACTTGTAAAATGAGGATACAAATAAAGTTGTCTGAGGATTGAATGAGAGCGTGAAGGCAAAGTGCCTCACATGTGGTAGGCATTCATTATTATGCAGAGTTTTCACATTTGGGGGTTATTTTGGCTTCAGACATTAGCATCTTCCTTGTTTTCTCTACAAGCCAACCAACACACTTGCTTCAGGGCCACCTCCCCTGGGAAGCCCTCACTGACTTGATTTCCTCAGCCTGCAATCATCTTGGTCACCTGTGAATCTCTGCACACTGCTTAAGGCTCAACTATAAACTCTCGATAAGTCTCTAGATTAGTCTTAATATAGGAGTTAAAAAGAAATTACTTAGGCAGATAGTGAGGGTACAGAAGTCCTCGGTAAGGTTTTCCTTTTAATGAAAAGCAGCCCCAAATCATTTTCCTTTCTAACAAAGAGCAGCCTGTAAAATCGAGCCGCAGACATAGAGGCCGGCAGTTGTGCCAATCATGTTCAAGATGGCGGCTCCATCTCCCCTTCTCTTTGTCAGCCACGTATACAGTAAGGAGCAGACAAGATGGCGCCAGCCAAGGGGAAGGTTCATTTGCACAGTAAGATTAGAGTAGGGTGGCCAGCCTTCCCCAAATGCTATGTAAATGTCACACCTGATCCAGCCAATCTGTGGGTCCTACCTAAATCAGACACCGCCTCCTCAAGCCTGACCATAAAATCTGGCAAACTCCACCACCGGCCGGTCTTTCCTTTCGGAAGCCCCTCCCTCTCACTAGAGAGCTGTTCTCCTTTCTCTTTCTTTTGCGTATTAAACCTCTGCTTCTAAACTCCTTATGTGTGTCAGTGTCCTAAATTTTCTTGGCGCAAGACAGTGAACACCCCGGGTATTTACCCCAGACAACGAAGTCGCTTCAGTCTTACCTCCCCAGCTAGACCAGAAGTGTCTCCAGCAGGGCTATGATCACGCTGGAGGTTCTAGGCAAAAATCTCTGTGCCTCTTTCAGCTTCTGGTGGCTCTGAGTCCTGTGGCTTGTGACTGCATCACTCTAATCTCTGTCTCCATCTTCACACGGCCTTCCCTCTTGTCTCTTATGAGGACGTTTATTTTTCAGGGCCCACCTCAGTAATCCAGGGTGATCTCATTTCAAGATCCTTAATTACACCTAGAAAGGCCCTTTTTTCTAATAAGGTTGTTTTGACAAATCCTAGGGGTTAGGACGTGGACATCCCCTTTTTTTCGCAGGGAAACACCATTCAGCCCCTATGGCTTCTCATAGTATCTTAAACCTTTCCATCACTCCTGTAACCCCAGCTGGCAATTTTATATTTATTTGTGAAACTATTTAGCAATGCCTATATCCTCAGGAAGCTGCAGATAACAAGAGGGCAAATTCCACATCTGTACTGCTCACCACTCTACCCCCAGCACACGGTAGGTACCTAGAATGTGTCTGTGGAACAGACAGACAGCTGGGCCCGGAGCTTCTGGAGAATGCTTCTTGTCAAGGACACCACGCAGGCAGCTACGAGCAAGGCCTTCAGTAAGCGACGTGCTCAAGACTTTACAGCCTCATAAATCCCATGGCTGGTGGCATGATTAGAACTGAGTAAAAATGCGAGCAATTTAATTTCCCAGTGCACAGCCTACAGAGCCTTGTAAACTTATCCCCTAAACCAATAGCCATAAACGTTTGATAAAACACCATGTGGCTTCCTGTTTCCCAGAAATATTTCCTGGGCCCAAGGAAGAAGCGACATCCAGCCCCGACTTGAGGTTACTTGAGCACTGTAATTAATGTTTGATAGAGGGCTTCCTAATGGCCTGAGCTCTTGGTGGCCATATCAATAATGATGACGTTCACCCAGCCAACCTGCTGATGAGTCCAGTCCAGAGAGAAAAGGAAAGAGGAAAATCTTAGAAGCAGGCTTCAAACACATTACAGGGTAAAGTTACGTGGCAGTGGATTTGTGCAATGCTCTGAGTTTTTCATCCCATATCCGTATCTTTGATCTCACTTGATCCCTGCATTGGGTCTGAGGGAAGAACAAAGAAGGAACTGCTAACTCTATTAAAGGGAAGAGGAAAAGTATAATAGCATCTGCCACAAAAGTAGCCAAGAAAGGGACCTTTCCCAACTCATGCAGCTCATAAAAGCCTCGGCACCTGAACCAGGATCTTGGGACCTCTGACTCCTCTCGCACCATTAGTGGTAGTAGTGGGAAAGATAATACCATGGCAACTCTGCCTACACAGCAGCAGGAAGGAGGGAGGCCAAGTTCCAAGAGGGCCTTCCTGACCATGAACATTCTATGACACTCAATCATCTTACCTGGTAAGCTCATAGATTGCAAAATCCTCCTCTTCTGCAAGGTTTAGGAGAAGAGAACTTGTTTTAGGATTAACTGTAATCCTGGCCAGATGGAAGAGTCACCTGGAACTCTTTTGTCCATGGTAGAGACCAGCGCTTCTCAAATTTCAACATGCACACACTCAGCTGGGGACCTTTTTCACGTGAAGGTTCTATTTCAGTAGGTCTGGGGCAGGGCGTGAAATTCTGCCTTTCTCACCAGCTCCCAGGTGATCCTCATGCTCCTGGTCTCTAGACCATAAATGAGTGATGAGTGGTGGACAATCTGTACTAGGATGCTACAGACTTGGTAGCATCATGGTTGGGTAAAAGCCCTTCTTCTGTAGCACGGGTTTGAGCCACTCAGAGAAGAACTGTTGATACGGAAGTTGATACACTGTTGATACAGTGCCCTCCTCCCCTAGATGTTTCATACTCAGGGACTTTGGGCAAATGGCCCCCATCTTCTCAAGCTTCAATTTTCTCATCTGTAAAATGCAGAGTTGGGCAGAAGATGCATAAGATCTGAGCTTTTGTCTGGCCCTAACATCCCAGGACTGTAGAAATGAAAACCATAGAGAGCCCCTGAGCTACTTCATAAGATCCATCCATAAGATCCCAGCCTGGCCCTGAAGGCAGACATCCATTCTTCACATCTGCTCAGCGCCCACTCCCCATTCCTCTGGCTTTGGGGCCCCATTTCCTGTGCAGCGCCTCTGCCTCTCTTACTTGGTGATGTTTGGATGGGGCTAATCCTCCTCTCAACTCCAAGGTGAGCGCATGTCCCAAGAATAGTCAATCAGAGTGGTTCAGGGGTGAGCATGTGACTCAAGCTAAGTCAATGAAATTCAGCCATGAGACTTTTGCTAGAACATCTGCAGAGAAAGTGCTCCCTTTCTGCCAGCGTTGCTGAGATGGTAGGATAAACGTCTGATCCAACTGGTGGTCATCTTCACCATCATGTGGGGAGAGGCTGCCTGAGAGCACAGGTCAACCTAGAAGAAAGCAGAGATCAGAGACAAAGAGACTGAGTCACAATGCCATCTGTTGGACACCTGGATTCAGCCATGCCTGAAGCCAGCCCCCTAGATTTTTTCAGCCCCTTGAGCCAGAAAATTATCTTACTTCAGCCAATTTGAGCTGAGTTTCCAGGGCTTTCAGTCAAAATAATTCTGATTCACACACTCTGGATTCTGTCCCTAAAATGAAGACAGGAAATTAGAGGCAAATCTCCTTTTACGCTCAGACACACAAGGACATTATTGGCTTCAATAAATTCCAGAATGTCAGGGCTGGCAGAGGCACCTCATTGTACAGAGGAAGAAACAGTGGCCAAGAGAGTGACCTTCCCATGAATGCTCAACACAGGGGCCAAACCAGGACTTATAACCCACGTCAGATTTCTTTTCCTTACATGCAGGCAACAAACATATCCAGGTAGATGACCTGACTTAAGGGAAAATAGTACTCCCCAAACACCTACCAGACCAAAATGACCTCCCCACTTCTCATCACACTACCTGAAATGCCACCATTAGAGACCTATCCCACACTTTCTGCTGCCTCCAAGATGCGTCAAACAAACGTAGAAACCCAGGGAGGGAATTTACTGTTTAAGCTTATTTATAGAATTATACAGTAAGAGTTGCTGTGAGTTATCACTGGGTAACTTTACAGATGGGGAAACTGAGGCTAGGAAAGGAAATGTGACTGGTCTTTCCACTTTCACGGAGAGATCTGTCTACAGTGGTCTGAAAGCAAAGCTGCCATGCTGCTATGGTCTCAATGGTTATGTTCCCCCAAAATTCATATGTTGAAACTCTCACCCATGAGGTGATGACATTAGGAGGTAGGGTGTTTGGGAGGTGAGTAGGTCACGGAAGAGGAGCCCTCATGAATAGGATTATGCACCCTTATAAAACAGCACGGAGGCCATGCAGTGGCTCACGCCTGTAATCCCAGCATTTTGGGAGGCTGAGGTGGGCAGATCACTCAAGGTCAGGAGTTCAAGATCAGGCTGGCCAGCACGGTGAAATCCCGTCTCTACTAAAAATACAAAGATTAGCTGGTCTTGGTGGTGGGTGCCTGTAATCCCAGCTACTCAGAAGGTTGAGGCAGGAAAATTGCTTGAACCCAGGAGGCAGAGGTTGCAGTGAGCCAAGATTGCGCCACTGCACTCCAGCCTGCGCGACAAAGGGAGACTCCATCTCAAATAAAAAATAAATAAATAAATAAATAAATAAGCAAGCAAGCACTGAGAGATCCCTTGCCCCTTCCTCCATGTGAGGACACAACTAGAAGGCACCATCATCTATGAACCCTCACCAGAAAACAAGTCTGCCCATGCCATGATCGTGGACTTTTCAGCCCACAGAACTGTGAGAAATAACTTTCTGTTGTTTACAAGCCACCTAGTTTATGGTATTTTTTTCTAGCATCCTGGCTAAGATGTGTCTTTGGGAATGACATCCAAGGAGAAGAGGAAGGTGGGAAGAGCCCAGGGTCAAAGGATGCTGACTTTTTGTTTTTTTTTAAGTTTCACTCTTGTTGCCCAGACTGGAGTGCAATGGTGCGATCTTGGCTCACTGCAACCTGTCTCCCAGGTTCAAGTGATTCTCCTGCCTCAGCTTCCTGAGTAGCTGGGATTAGAGGCATGTGCCACCTCGCCTGGCTAATTTTATATTTTTTAGTAGAGATGGTGTTTCTCCATGTTGGTCAGTCTGGTCTTGAACTCCCGACCTCAAGTGATCCGCCTGCCTCAGCCTCCCAAAGTGCTGGGATTACAGGCGTGAGCCACTGCGCCTGGCTAGGATGCTGACTTCTCTAATTTACCTGGCCGATGGGCCAGCTGGGAGCACATGGATCTCAAATCTGACCAGGACACAGGCTCTAGAACAAACTCAGCTTCCTTTAAGAGTCTAGAGAACTGGCAAGCTCTGTTTACTCTTTCTCTGTGGTGAGAAGGGAGGAGAACCTCATATTTGCCCTGAAGATAACAGTTGTTGACATCTCTTTATATTATTAGAGAAAATGCCCAGCCAAGAAATAAACCATCAGTTTTATTTACAGTATATTTCCCAGAACTCAGAGAAACATTGTGCTTTTTTACGTAGGCCTAAAACCAAAGTGTAATTTATAACAATACATCAAACTTTACAGTACATAAAACTCTCCCTACCTTATAAAAACATACAAAGAATTGCTTACTCTTTACATAAATTACTTAAGAACATGGTGGGTTTGCACATGTTGAAAGAATTCCCATTAGGGGGAAGATCTGTTGCCACCAGTGGCAATCTTTGCAGTGGTTTAGGGAACAGTGAGAATGGGAAACACAGAAATTGTAACAAAGTACTCTATGGGAAAGAAACTCATCCCAGAACCCTTGGAGTAGAGCATGTTCTTCTAACCATGAAATTAGTCACTTCCTTATTGAACTTCAGCCTTTCAAGCTCTACAATAAAACCAAGGACAATATTTTAAACTAGGGCTCCTAACCACCAGGCCGTGGACTGGGACCAGTATCAGTCTGTGGCCTGTTAGGAACCAGGCTGCACAGCAGGAGGTAAGTGGTGGGTGAGCCAGCATTACTGCCTGGGTTCCACCACCTGTCAGACCAGCGGCGGCATTACATTCTCACAGGAGCGTGAACCCTATTGTGAACTGTGCATGCAAGGGATCTAGGTTGTGTATGCCTTCATCCTGAAACCATGCCCACCCACAACCCCACGCACCATCCGTGGAAAAATTGTCTCCCACAAAACCAGTCCCTGGTGCCAAAAAGGTTGGGGACCACTGTTGTACATACACAGCCTAAGGGCAAGAATCATATCTAGTTTCACTCACTGTTGTAGACACATAGTAAGTGTTCAATAAATACGGGTTGAAGAGAGAGGTGGGGAGGAGGGAGGAGGAAAGAGGGGGTGGCATACAGAATGCAAATGTATCAGTTATCTACCACCACAATAATACTGTGTAACAAACTACCTCCAAAGGCTCAACTTCAAACTATTCCTTTTATTACTGCTCACAAGTGGGCAGGCTGCCTGGCAGTTCTTCCAGCCCCAGCTGAGCTCACCCACATGTCTGGAGGTCAGCTGGTTGTTGGCTGATGGCCTCAGTTGGGTCAACCAGACTCTCTCCCATCTGTCTCTCTTCCACGCATGTCTTTCCTATTCCCCCAGCAAGCTAGTCTGGACACGTTTTCCAGCTAGCCTGGGCATGTTCTCATGGTGGCTGCAGAGATCCAAGCAAGCAAGTGGAAATACACAAGCACTTTCTCCAACCTCTGCTTGCATTATGTTTGCTAAATGCCATTGGCCAAAGCAAGTCACATGCTCAAGCCCAGAGCCAGAATAGGGGGCTAGGGGATTAAGAGTTATAAGACAAAGGGCATAGCTACAGGGAGAAATTAACTGGAGTTGTTAACACAACCAGCCTACCACAATAATGATACCCAATTCCCAACACCCCCCGCCCTCACCCCAAGCCCGACTCTACATTCGGTTATCTAAAGCCCATGCAAAAAGGATAGAAAACAAGATTCTACTGACTCCTTTCTCCATGTGGGAAAAGTGGGAGCTCAAAGTCAGGCTCTTCAATTAGAGTCATATTTATTTAAACCAGCAGTTGCAAATCTTAATACCTGCAGGGAATAGGCAGGTAATAAATTACTGAATCAGACCAGGCAAGGAACAGAGGGCACCAAGAAACACTTCCCCTCTCTCCCCAGGGGTGGTAGCTACACAGCTCAGACCAATAGACACCTCACAAGAACGCAGGCCCAAGCTGCCACCTCATCTAATTACTTCAAGAGAAGCTGAAAATAGGCATTTTTCAGTGAAATCATATTTAAAAGGTAGCCACTAATTAAAAAATAAATAAGCATAAGCCAAGTGTGGTAGTTCATGCCTGTAATCCCAGCACTTTGGGAGGCCAAGGCAGGTACATTGCTTAAGGCCGGGAATTTAAGACCAGCCTGGGCAACATGACAAAACTCTGTCTCTAAAAAAAATACAAAAATTAGCCAGGCGTGGTGGTACACACCTGTAGTCCCAGCTACTCGTGAGGCTGAGGTGGGAGGATGGCATCAGTCGAGAAAACAAAGGTTGCAGTGAGTCATGATCCCACCACTGCACTGCAGCCTGGGCAACAGAGTCAGTCCAGGTCCAAAAAAATATATCCATGAGGCAGAGCCAGTATTTAGGGCTGAGTGTACTAGCTCTGATTTTAAATACTGCATTTGGGATCTTGGACCCTGTCTTGAGCGTTATTGATTTTGCTTCACCATGGATGACAGAAAATGAAGGCAGGAACTGTGTCTGTCTTGTTTAGCACTCTGTTCCCAGCCTAGCACAGTGCCTGGCATATATTGGTTGGAAGAAAGGAAAAAAGAAGGGAGGAAGAGAGGGTACAGGGGTAGAAGGGGAGGGGAGAAATTAACATTTATGGAGTATCTATTTGCATTAGGAAGCATTTTGCACACATGCTTTTGATTGAATTGCGTTATCAGCAAAATTCTTCTGTTGAAGCCCTAACACCCAATGTGACTGCATTTGGAGATGGGGCCTTTAAGGAAGTAATTAAGGTTAAAAGAGATCATAAGAGTGAAGCCCTAATCTAATAGGACCAGTGTCCTTATAAGAAGAAAGAGAGATACCTGATGATATGGTTTGGCTGTGTCCCCACCCAAATCTCATCTTGAATTGTAACTCCCATAATTCTTATGTCTTGTGGTAGGGACCCGATGGGAGATAACTGAATCATGGGGGTGCTTTCCCCCCTACTGTTATTGTGATAGAGAATAAGTCTCATGAGATCTGATGATTTCATAAGGGGTTTCCCCTTTCACTTGGTTCTCATTCTCTCTTGCCTGCTGCCATGTAAGACATGCCTTTCACCTTCTGCCATGATTGTGAGGCCTCCCCAGCCACGTGGAACTGTGAATCTATTAAACCTCTTTCCTTTATAAATTACCCAGTCTTGGGTATGTCTTTATCAGCAGCTTGAGAACGGACTAATACACCAGAGATCGCTTCCCCTCCCCATGTGCACACAAAGGAAAGGTCGTGTGAGACATGGCGAGAAGACAGCCATCTGCAAAACCAAGGAGGCAAGCCTCATGGGAAACCTATCCTCTCAGCACCTTGATACTGGACGTCCCAGGCTCCAGACTGTGAGAAGACAAATTTCTGTTGTTTAAGCCACCTCCAGACTGTGAGAAGATAAATTTCTGTTGTTTATCCCTGACACATAGTAAGTGTTCAATAAATATGGATTGGAGAGAGAGGTGGGGAGGAGGGAGGAGGAAAGAGGGGGTGGCATACAGAATGCAAATGTATCAGTTATCTACCACCACGATAATACTGTGTAACAAGGTTACCTTTTCTGGATGTCCTACCATCAACCCCAGTGTGCATTTACCTTCAACAACCAGCTCCCAGAGTCTTCTTTGAAACACTGTCCTTGGCCACTGGTGGCTCTCCACTGGCACCTACAGAAGGCCAGAAGTGCCTGAGCATTTCTCCCAGGCAGCGCTTATCCAATGAGTGATGGGTGCACATGTAAGAAATCCAGCTCCCTTTGCTAAGCATGGGCTAACTCTGAGATGTAACTCACACCCCAAGGTGTCTCCTGTGGAATCAGGCTGAGGCTGCCTTTCATAGGATTTTGAGATTGCATGCTACTTGGTTTCCTCCTCTTTCCTGCCCTACTTCCACCACTCCCTGACCTATCTTCCATGGAACACATAAATCCTTGCCTCAGGGTCTTCTTCTGAGAAACCAACCCAAAACCAAGTTCCTTTGAAGACTTATGCCCCAAAACAAGGCTGGTTTTCTGCCCAGGGTCCTGGTACAATGGGAGGAAGGCAGAGCTCAGAGCCTAACAAAAGATCACAAACTCTGGGGAGGACCCAAAGGAAGCAGATCTCCTGTAACATCTGGGAGATTAGCGGGAATGGAGAACCTTGTGGCAATGGAGGAGGATAAGAGGATGAAGCCCTTTGGCCTTCTTTGGCATTATTATTGTTACACAATTTATATATGTTCAGTGTACAACAATCTCTCAAGGCAGATATTTTTAAAAAGATATCCCAAAGATAAAGTAAGCAGTCAACATATTGAAGAAAAGACTCCCTATTCAATAAATGCTGCTGGGATAACTGGCTATTACAGCAGAAGAATAAAACTGGACCCCTTCCTTTCACCATATACAAAAATTAACTAGAGATGGATCAAAGATTTAATGTAATACCTCAAACTATAAAAAAGAACTTTTAAGCTGGAGGCATCACATTACCTGACTTCAAATTATACTTTAAGGCTACAGTAACCAAAACAGCATGGTACTGATATAAAAATAGGCATACAAACCAATGGAACAGAATAGAGAACCCAGAAATAAAACTGCATACCCACAACCATCTGATCTTTGACAAAGTCAACAAAAATAAGCAATAAGGAAAGGACTCCCTATTCAATAAATGCTGCTGGGATAATTGGCTATTCATATGCAGAAGAACAAAACTGAACCCCTTCCTTTCACCACATACAAAACTTAACTAAAGATGGATCAAAGATTTTTTTTTCTTTTGAGACAGAGTCTCACTGTCACCCAGGCTGGGGTGCAGTGACATGATCTCCATTCACTGAAAGCTCCACCTCCCAGGTTCAAGTGATTCTTGTGCCTCAGCCTCCTGAGTAGCTGCAATTACAGATGTGCACCACCATGCCCAGCTAATTTTTGTATTTTTAGTATAATAAAAAAATTCTCAACAAACATAAAAAAATGCTCAACATCCCTAATCATCAGTGAAATGCAAATCAAAACCATCTCACACCAGTCAGAGTTGTTATTACTAAAAAGCCAAAGAGTAACAGATGTTGGTGGGGCTGTGGGGAAAAGGGAATGCTTACACACTGTTGGTAGGAATGTAAGTTAGTTCAACCACTGTGTAAAGTAGTTTGGAGATTTCTCAAAGAAGTTAAACAGAACCACCATTTGACCCATTCTTATTACCGGGTATAAAACCAAAGAAAAATAAATCATTCTGCCAAAGAGACACATGCACTTGTATGTTCATCACACCACTATTCATAATAGCAAAGACATGGAATCAACCTAGATGCTCATCTACGGTGGACTGGATAAAGAAAATGTGGGCCGGGCGCGGTGGCTCACGCCTGTAATCCCAGCACTTTGGGAGGCCGAGGCGGGCAGATCACGAGGTCAGGAGATCGAGACCATCCTGGCTAACACGGTGAAACCCTATCTCTACTAAAAATACAAAAAATTAGCCGAGTGTGGTGGCAGGCGCCTGTAGTTCTAGCTACTCGGGAGGCTGAGGCAGGAGAATGGCATGAACCCGGGTGGCGGAGCTTGCAGTGAGCCAAGATCATGCCACTGCACTTCAGCCTGGGAGACAGCAAGACTCCGTCTCAAAAAAAAAAAAAATGTGGCCAGGCACATCAGGCGCATTGGCTCAGCCTGGACCTGGCAACTCATGCCTGTAATCCCAGCACTTTGGGAGGCCAGAATGGGTGCATCACTTGAGCTGAGGAGTTCAAGACCAGTCTGGGTGACATGGTGAAACCCTGCTTCTACAAAAACTACAAAAATTAGCCAGGCATGGTGGCGCATGCCTGTAGTCCCAGCTACTCAGGTGGGTGAGGTGGGAGAATCACCTGAGCCTGGGAGGTCGAGGCTGCAGTGAAACAAGATCATGCCGCTGCACTCCAGCCTGGGCGACAGAACAAGACCCTGTCTCACGAGCAAGAAGAAAGAAAAGGAAAGAGAAGGAAGGAAGAGAAGGATGGAAAGAGAAGGGAAGGAGGGAAGGAGGGAGGAGGGAGGGAGGTAGAGAGAAGAAAAGAAAATGTGACACATATATACCATGGAATACTACACAACCATAAAAAAGAACAAAATCATGTCCTTTGCAGCAACATGGATGCAGCTGGAGGCCATTATCCTAAGCAAACTAATGCAGGAACAGACAAGTATTGTATGTTCTTACTTGCAAAGGGGAGCTAAACATTGGGTACACATCAACATAAAGATGGCGATAATAGACACTGGGGACTACCAGATGGAGGGAGGGAGGGAGGGAGGGAGAAGGGCAAAGATTGAAAAACTGTTAGGTACCATGCTCACTACCTAGGTGACGACATCAATCATACCCCAAACCTCAGCATCACGCAATATACCAATGTAACAAACCTGCACATGTACCACCTGAATCTAAAATAAAAGTTGAAATTAATTTTTAAAAAGAGCTTTTACAATTCATAACAAAAATTGCAGAAATCTAACAGAAGAAAAAAAGTCGAGGGAAAGACATTAATAGGCAATTTCAGAAGCATAAAAATGGCCTCTAAACTAGTCATCAAAAATCTACAAATTAAAACTGTGAAGTGCTTTTTCCCTCATTCATGTGTCAAAATTTAAAGGTTAATAATATTCAACATTGGGGAACTCGTGGAACGCAAATTCCTGCAGCAGCTTTGTAGGGCAATTTGGCAATCGCTATCAAACTAGTAAACGGGCAAACCCTTCAATTCAGCAATGACACTTCAGGGAATTTATTCTCCAGAATAATTTTCACAACCTAAAAAGTTTTAGGTACGCCGGGTGTGATGGCTCATGCCTGTAATCCCAGTACTTTGGGAGTCCAAGGCAGGTGGATCACCCGAGGTCAGGAGTTTGAGACCAGCCTGGCCGACATGGCGAAACCCCTTCTCAACTAAAAATACAAAAATTAGCCAGACATGATGGCGGGTGCCTGTAATCCCAGCTACTCGGGAGGCTGAGGCACGAGAATCGCTTGACCCTGAGAGGCAGAGGTTTCAGTGAGCAGAGGTCATGTCACTGTACTCCAGCCTGGGCAACACAGCAAGACTCCGTCTTAAAAAAAAAAAAAAAAAGTTTTAGGTACAAAGATGTGCATTGCATCACCATTCATAATCATGAAAATTGGAAACTGTTTCACTGAAAGCAGTGTCTTTCCTGTGGGTCATTGATTTAGGAACATGCTCTCAGGGAGCAGGAATGAGGGCATGAAGCGGGAAGAGGGAAGAGCCAACACAAGCATGAAATATCCAGTTGGCCACTACCACCTGTAATTGGGTGCCCCATCTATGGAATCTTTCAAAGAGTTTGTGAAATGCATGTCAGAACCATCCATCTGAGGGGAGCAGGGGAAATACAACTATCCATCACCTCCTGTCTCCTATTGGTCAGGACCACCCAAGGGGCAATGGCTCCCTCTAGCTTCAAGGTAGCAAGTGTAGAGGTTGCAATCAGATTCCCAATAGAATTCCACATTGTAGCATCTGAGAAGCACTATTGAGGGGGCAACTGAACTGAAGCCTGCTCAGAACTGTTCAGCACAGCCGTAGCTAGGGTAAGAATTATGACTTCATATCATGCACCAGAGTAACTTGGCCTTCCATGATGACTAACTTTGATGGAGGAACTGGCCATAGTCCATAGTTGTCCTTATCTCTCTGATGGCTTGTCAGTGAAGAAGCTACCTCCTATGAACAAAGGCCCTTGTCATGGAAGGATCTACTCAGCTGAAAAACACAATGCCTGCTGGTGGCTTCTCCTCTCCATAGAGGGGCAGAATCTTTCTCTCCTGCATTGAGGTCCAATGTGCTCCACTGTCTTAGGTGATTAGGATTATAACTATGCCGCTGTATCACTCCTTTTCTTTTCTCCAAATGGGCTTCTTTTATACCATCACCTCTTCCACTCAAGTTTCTCTCATTTCCTTGAACTACTGCAGAATGAGATGTAATCTTAGGTTTTTCCCCTTCCACTCACCCTAAAACAAGCATAAAAGTCTTCTCAATGCCTTTGTGCTTGCTAATACCCCTAGGAGGAACTGTAGTGGACACTGTGATCATGGTCTTCCCAGTAGGCTCTTTCCTTGGGAGTTGCCCTCTTTATTCTATGTGCTTCTAGTGGAGCTGTCAATCATAGCTTCTATAGCAACAGGTATGGTCTATTAGAGAACCCTACCCTCCAGGCCAGATTGGTTCAGAGGTAGGCATGTGACTCAAGCAGGACCAATCAGAGTTCTTCCCTAGTAATCCTCTGCTGGAGCCATGGAGAAGACTATATTTTGCCTCTGGGGTCATAATGTTGGAATTGGGGTCTGCCAGCCACATGTTTCTGCCACTCAAGAGACATCTTAAATAATAAAATCAACACATAAACAGAGCCAAGACATGGAGAAAGAGTCCCCAGTACATTGTTTGATCCGTGACTTCTGTTGTGCCTATCAATATCTTCATGCCTATCCTCTTAGATACACAAACCAATAAAAACACTTTAGGAGCTTTAGCTAGTTTGGCTGAATTTTGGTCATTTGCAACAAAAAAGTTAAACAAAAATAGATTGGGGAATTGGGGTAATGGAAAGAAGGTGAACAAGATTTCAGGACCTCTTCAAAGACCTAGACAATGTCTTTCTCTGATCTTCACAGACATATACATGGAGCTGGATCTGAAATCCTGCCTTATTCAGCTCAGCCCTTCGGTCAAGTCTTGAAAGGAAGTCCCCTTTCCATTTTCATCTGTGAAAGTAAAATTCATCATCTTACTTTTTCCTACTTTCTTGTAATGGAGAAGAAAAAAATATGAATACAATATCATGGTGGATTCCCTAAGGACTCAAGTGAAATGACTGATATCTTACATGAAGCTCTTTGTCTTCTAGCTTCATACCCTAATACTATCTTAGGGATTTCCCTAGAAATGTATCCATTAATTTTATGAGTACTGTACTGGCTTCAAGAATGGCGTTGATCAGATTTCATCAAAAATAGCAATTATTATAGCAGCTAATATTTATTGAACATTTACTATGTATCAGGAACTATGCTAAGCATTATCACACTTGTCATAGCAACATTCGTAGCAAGTACCATTATTATTCCAGCAGTAGCATTCTATGGGATTGCCTGCCGAGTGCTCCCTTCTTCTCCCCCAGTCTTATGTCTACAACAGGAGCAGCCATGTTACAATGTAATCCCACCCCGTGGCCACAGCTGGTTGGTTCAAAGATGATCACCCGATCCAAAACAGGCCAGTGATACCTTTCCCTGAGAATTTTGAATGTGGCACGATGTCAAGTCAGACTCTCTCTGAATGGCTGATGTTACTTTCATATAAAAACTTGAAGCCACAGCAGCTGCGTTTTCCATCCTGTACACTGAAGAGCAGAGAAAGTTTAGACTGCAGAGGAAAAAAAGGAATGACATCAATGCCAAGAAATAACCAGTGATAGGCAGTGGAGACATGCTCTACAGATCTCTAATCTCGTCTCCAGTTGGTAGGATCTAGTTGCTTCCTTGCCATTCCCCTAGCTTGACTTTGCAACTCTTCTTTGCAGTCATCAGCTTTCTAATAAATTACCTCTATTAATGTTGTTGTTTATTCTAATTAACTTGGGTTTCTGTCACTTAGAATGAAAACATTAACAAACACAATCCCATGCTCCAAAAGAGGAAACTAAGCTCAAAGAAGTTATATACATTTCCCAAGAATACATGGCTGGAATTGGATTTAGATCTGGATTTACACGACTCTGGAGCACCTACTCTTCACAATTTACTATAAGGAAAGTGGAGAAGTGACTTGGATTACAAGTGTTCATTCAGAGCGGATGCTCTAAATCCCAGAATCTGCTCTAAGCATTATAAACATAAGAATTCTGATCATCTTGAAGAGCTGCTCATGACCCTAGAGGATGTTAAGAGTGAGAACTATATCAACAAGAATTTAGTCCCCATGGTGAGACTCTCATCAAAGAAGAGGCTCTGGGGCCCTCAAGTATTTCACTGGCTGAGTTAAGGAGCAGGGAAAGCTTCTGAGAGAACCCTGGTGTGCTGACACTCCAGCCCTACATGTTGATTTGACTTGAAAACCATCCTGTCTAACAGTTGCTCATGGAAAAACAACCTCAGAGTCATCTCTGATTCCTCCCTCTCCTTTGCCACCACACCCATGCCCTGTTGGTTTTAGCTCCAAGGTAGACCTCACTCTATCTGCATTTCTCCATCTCCACCACTATGATTTGAGGCACCATCTTCTCTCACCTCTACTCTTGCAGGAGCTTTCATTGGCCCCTATGCTGAGCATTCTCCTTTTTGTGCTCAGATCCAATCCCTACCCTTCCCAGTCTTGCTCTACATCTCAAGGAACCATATTTCTCAGGCTCTTCTGACTTCCAGATAAATGCAACCATTGGGAGGCGCCAGTGGGAGACTAGAGGGAGGGATGAAGAGAGAAACCAGGGCATCTCTTACCCTCCACCTGTTTCCGGTGGAATCCCTGGTGGAATCCACATCTCCTCAGTGGTTTCACCTCCATGATCCCAGCTCCAGCAGGGCAGCCCCAACCATGGTTCTCCTTCCTGACAAATGGTTCCAGCTCCTGGGTTCTGATAACATCACCTCCCTACTTTGTCCATTTGGCCATAAGTAAAAAGAAGTCTCCTGATAGTAATCATTTCTGGGTCACCTCTTTTTCCCCTATTTGACTTATCAGCTGTTTTAACACTTGTGTAACCAGTTCCCGTGTTAAGTCCCCTCTGTTTGAAACACCTAGACCAGACCCTGACTGATGCACTTCCCTCTGATTCATCTTCTACCCAACAGCCAGAGTAATCTTTTTTATATATAAACTGAACCATATTACTCCTGCTTAAAACCATTCAGTGGCTTCCCATCCCTTCAAATAAAATCCAAATTCCTCACCACCAGGTCCCTCAAGACCTGTCCCCCGCTTGACTCTCCACCCCATCTCACACACCTCTCTCCCCATCACCCTGCCTGCTCGCCAGCCCCTCTGGCCTTCAACCAGTCCTCCCACATGCCAAGCCTTTTTCTCCTCCAAGCCTTTGCACATGCTATTCCATCTGCCTGGCAAGCTCTCTTCCATACTCTCAACCTGGCTCACTCACTTCTTTTTCTCCTGTAAGTGCAGCATAAATGTTCCCTCTTCATAGAATCCCTCCACCATGACCACCGCCACTTATTATTATTATACTTCTTATTGCCTGCTGGCCTCACTAGGTGACAAGTCTATAGGGCAGACCCGTATCGTGTTCATAGTTCTATATCCAGTATATCAGTCAGAGTTCTCCAGAGAAACAGAGCCTACAGATTTATGTAGCTATATAAGAGGAGATTTATTGTGGGATTTGGTTCATACGATGATGGAGACTGAGAAGTCCCAGGATCTGCCATGCTGCAAGCTTGAGAACCAGGAAAACCAGTGGTGTAATTCAGTCCAAGTTCAAAGGCCTAAGAACCAAGAGAGCTGATGGTGAAACTTCCAGTCCAAGGCCAAAGGCCTGAGAACTAAAGAAGAGTAGGGAAGAGGTAAGAGGTGAAACTGGTGTAAACCCCAGAGTCCAAAGGCCCAAGAACCAGGAGTGCCAATGTCTGAACACAGGAGAAGATGAATGTCCTAACTCAAGAAGGGAAAAAGAGAATTTGCCTTTCCTCCACCTTTTTGCTCTATTTGGGGCCCTACAGATTGGATGATGCCCACCTCCGCTGGGGAGGGCCATCTGCTTTACTCAGTGTATCAACTCAAACACTAATCTCTTCCAAAAACACTCTCACAAATACACCCAGAAATAATGTCTTACTAGCTATCTGGGCATCCCTTAACCCAATCAAGTTGACACATGAAATTAACATCACAGCCAGCCCTGGACCTGGTACATATTAGACACCAAAGATTTGCTGAATGAAAAACTCATCCAGTGAGATCAACTTGTTCAGTGGTCATCAACAGGGGCTTATACTGCCCCCTGGAGGCTGTCTCGGGCTGGGTGCTCTAGAAGTGGACTATGATAATAATTCGTGTAAAAGTCACTTATTAGGGTGTAGTCCAATGACAAGCCAGTAGGCAAAGCCCCACAGAGGGCAACCTTTGCTTAGAGTTGACCAGGTCAAAGGTGGGGGAGCTGGAGCACTCATCCCCCACCCCACCACTCCACACACCTGTCAGTCATTGGTTAAGAGCTTCCCATGGGGTGGAGAACGAACATAGATTCCCAGCAAAGCAAGTTCTGGCAATCTGAAGACAGTCCACCATGAAGAGACACGTGCTGGCATTTGAGGAGGGAGCGCACACTGGTGGATGATGCGTACAAACAGTGAAGGGATGCAGGGATGTGAGTAGGGCACTAGCTGGGTTTGCTACAGATGCATTTGGAAACATGTGGTGGTGCTTTTTGGTTTTCAGTAATTTGAGGTGTGGCTGACATACAACGCCCAAGAACCAGGCATGCTCAACCTCATACACTACCTTGCTCAGTCCCACCCAATAAAAAGCTGTCCCCACCCCAAATGTCAAAAGTGCCCCAACAGATGAACACTCATCTGCTTCCGATCTCTCACTTGACAGATGAGGATTTGAGGCCCAGAGATTGAAAGCGACTTGCTCAGGGCAACACAGCAAGCAAGTCACAAAGCTGGGGCTAGAATGCTGGTCTCTTCATAGCAGCCCTAGAGTCTTAATTCCTCTTGAAACCTAAAAGAGAACATTCTAAACCCCAAAGTGCAAAGTCCCTTCTGGAATTCTAGAAGGGGGAGCCAATTCCCTCTCTTCCCTGGGTGAAGTGGGAAGAAATCAAAGTTGAAGACATCAGAGGCTACAGCCGAAAGCAGATGTGCAAACAAAGCTAAGGGAGACAGAGTTTTCACCAGACAAATTCACACCCTGCTCAGTTTAGACATTAAAATGAACTAACTTAATTTCATGCCATATGCAAATCCTTACCAGCTGTCAGCTCTGTAATCACAGGAGACTTAATGTAATAACTAAACAAGAACAAAAACGCAGCAAATACAGGCTCTGGGCAAGTCCACTGACAGCGGGTTTTATGTTTCCGAGAACTCGGGAAGTGCAGAGCGTTTATGGCAGACATCTGGAAGGAGCTATGTGCCCAAACGCCTGCCATCTCCTTCACAAAAATGCCTGCAGCGATGATAAATAATGGCTAAGGACTGATCCGACCACTGCGTACCCTGATCTTCCATGTACTGTGAACATCTCCCTCTAGGCTCTACAGCTTTCCTGCAATTGTCAGGAGCCAGCTAGGTCTAGCCATCTGGACCGAGAGCTCAGAATAGCCAATAAATGTCTCAGGCTTCCTGAGTTCAGGTCCCCCACCCGGAACCTAAGGGGTGGGAAGATGGCTGCTGCCTTGTAGTGGGGGGCTCCTCTGGCCAGAGGACCCCACATTCTTCCAACTGTCCAAGTTAATAGTCCTAATTGCAAACATCAAATGCTACTTACGGTGGGCCAGGAACCAAGCACACCTCTTTCTGTGCATTATGTCCATGTTACCCAAAGTGTGGAGGATGATTTAAGGTCACTCATTCATTCAACGAACAGTTATTAAGCACTTACTATGTGTCAGGCACTATGCTGGGAATATAGCAGCAAACAAGAATCTCTGTCCTCAGGAAGCTTCATTTCTCGTGGAACATTTTTAAGTATAGTTACGATGTATGTTAGATAAAAACACTTTGCAGCCAGTCATGGTGGCTCACACCTGTAATCCTAGCACTTTGGGAGGCTGAGGTGGGTGGATCACTTGAGGCCAGGAGTTTGAGACTAGCCTGGCCAACATGGTGAAACCCTGCCTCTACTAAAAATACACAAAATTAGCCAGGTGTGGTGGCACGCACCTGTAGTCCCAGCTGCTCAGGAAGCTGAGGCAAGAGAATTGCTTAAAACCAGGAGGTGGAAGCTGCAGTGAGCCAAGATCATGCCACTGCACTCCAGCCTGGGTGACGGAGTGAGACCCTGATTCAAAAATAATAATAATAATCTCTGTACAAATGTTATTATTATCACCAGTATTAGTGTTCCTAGCTACTTCCCCAGGAGCCACATAACATATTAGGTATCATTACTAAGAGGCTCTCTCTGCAGTTTCTGAGGTTGCTTCGCTTCCCTTTGAATCAGAGTGCAAATTGTCATTTGCTCTCCCTTCAGGTTCCAACTGAGCCTCTCTGCTCCCCTCCCATTGAAAGTCAGAAGAGCCAGCACTTGAGATTTAACACTCTATGGCCTGCAATTAAATCTAGCCATATAAAGGGAAATGTCGAACAGCTCACTTTCTTGCAGCACATTGAGGTGCTGTGGCAAGAGCAGGCGGGAATCCAGCCATAAACCCTTGACTTGTCCTCGCCTGGGAGTTTCTCTCTTTTTCTCAATTGGCTTCCCAGGTTCAGTTGGAAGAACTCTGCAGAACACCCCAAGATGCATGCTAAAAACAGTAAGGGGTAGCCACAGAAAGGGCTTTTATAAATGGAAGTTGTAAGGTTCAATATGAAACTAATCAGTTCCCAAACAAGGTGAGCTTTTCATGCTTAAACAAGTGTTCCGGCCAGGCATGGTGGCTCACGCCTGTAATCCCAGCACTTTGGGAGGCTGAGGTGGGCGGATCACAAGGTCAGGAGATCGAGACCACCCTGGCTAACACAGTGAAACTCCATCTCTACTAAAAATACAAAAAAAAAAAAATTAGCTGGGCATGGTGCCAGTCACCTGTAGTCCCAGCTACTGGTGAGGCTGAGGCAGGAGATTGCTTGAGCCCAGGAGTTGGAGGCTGCAGTGAGCTATGATCACACCACTACACTCCAGCCTAGGTCATAAAGCGAGACTCTGTAATGAAAAAAAAGAAAGCTAGATGGTCCCAGATGTGCATGCAGTCCCCGGACTCTCTCATGCATTTTATTGCTATTGGACACCATCCTGCAGCACATCGTAGCTGCTCACAAGCTATTTCTTGAGGTAGACCGGACAATCCAGGCACCTATCTTTTGTTCCTCCAGAAGCAGAACGTGAAACCAGAGGGCAAATATTATTCTGGATAACAATAATAATGACGACTGCTGAGATTTACTTAGCACTTGATCAGAACTTTATTTATTTACATTAGATTTTTTTTTAATTTTTTTTTTTTTTTTTGAGACAGGATCTCACTCTCTCACCTAGGCGGGCATGCAGTGGTGCAACCAAAGTTCACTGCAGCCTTGACCTCCTGGACTCAAGCGACCCTCCCTCCCACCTCAGCCTCCCGAGTAGCTGGGACTACAGGTGCGCACCACCATACCCGGCTTATTTTTATTTTTATTTTTGTAGACACAAGGTTTTACTGTGTTGCCCAGGCTAGTGTTGAACTCCTAGCCTCAAGCAATCCTCCCACTTTGACCTTCAAAAGTGCTGGGATCACAGGCGTGAGCCACCATGCCTGGCCCCTTACGTCATTAATTCTTGTAATAGGAGGATAAAGCAGGTCTTGTTATTGTCTCCATTTAAGAGAAGAAACAACCGAGGCACAGAGCGGTGGTGACTCTTGTATGAGAACCCAGGGCAAGGAGGTTGCAGAGCTTCATCATTGCATCCCTTATGGTGGACCATGCCACTCCTCAGGCAACTGCCTTACTGACTCTGATGATGGCCAGATCCCTACATTGGGTCTTTGAGGCCCTAAGATCTAACCCTTCCAGGCCATCTTTCTGATCACATCTCCCACCTGCTCCCCATCCCTCGCCCTCTCCAGCCCCCTTTGTCATTCCATAAATACACCATGAGCTCCTGCCTCAGGGCTTTTGCATGTGCTATTCCCCCTGCCTGTAACACTCTTCCCTCCAGACATCCACATAACTCACCACCTCAATCGCAAACCACTCCTCACCCTCTTCCCCACTTTATTTTTTCCACAGGGCTTGTCAGCCTCGAATATACCATATCATTTACCTATTTTGTTTAGTGTCTCTCTCCTCCACCAGAAAGTAAGCTGTGTGAGGGCAGGAATTGAGTCTGTTTTGTTTACTGCGGTTTCCTGGGGCCCAGGACGGGGTCTCAAAATGGAAGCTTGTTAAGTGAGTGTATTCTGTTGCAGTGCTTGGTGCCATCGCAAAACGTTGTCTCTAGAGGGAACACTAAGGCACAGCTGGGGCACGAAGTTGGTTAAAGTTTGGCAAAGTTTTCTGGGCACCCAGGCGAGAAGCCAAAACTGGAGGGGACGAGGCGGGATGGGTTTTCAGGGGTTGTCAGGCCAAATTACCAAGATGGGGAGCCTGGGCTGCCAAGTGGGCTATTAGTTCTTTTTAGGGGGACACAGCCCCAAGGACAACACTGGGAAGAGAGTACCACCTTTTCTTCCAGCCACAGGGAAGACAACAACATCCTCACACTGCAGGCCAAAGAGATACCTCCCATTTTCTGAACTTCTCACCCAGGAAGTAACCCATGTTTTACTTAATCCTAGACCCAGATGTGCCAGAAATGATCAGATTTCCCAAACGTCAGAGCTCCCTCCAAAGCCACCCTTGCAGCATCTCAACCCTCTCCCAAAAATGGTTATCTGACCTGGAGCTGAGGACCCAGAGAGAGCTTGAGGGTCCCGCTCTTCCTCCTCTGGCAGAGCCCACCGCAGGGGTGAGCCGTGGCAGGGCAGGGTGGAGTGGTAGACTCAGAGGTCTTTGCTCTGGGATCTGCAGAAATTTAGGGAAGAATCAGCTGCTGCTCTGCCCTCAAATAAAGCCCAGGTGCTTCTTCAAGCCTCTCTGAACCAGCACTTCTCAAACTTCACATCAGCATTTCTTGAAGAGCTCCCAAGCCACAGATTCCTTGGAGTAGAAGAGAGGTGGAGGGAGAGACACTCATTCGGAACACCTTTTTGTATACCTCTGACTCCTAGAGCTATGGAAATATTTCACACACTCAGAAAATCAATCAATAAATAATTAAAATCAACAAAGATGTGGGGGCTTCCCAAAGCATGGTCTGTGGACCAGCAACTTCATTGGCCTCACCTGGGAGCTCGAACCCCTGGCCTTCATTTAAATTCATTAAATTTAGCCAGGCGTGGTGGTGCACACCTGTAGTCGTTGCTATTCAGGAGGCTGAGGCATGAGAATCACTGGAACCTGAGCGGCGGAGATTGCAGTGAGCTGTGATCGCACCACTGGGCGATCCAGCCAGGGCAACAGAGTGAGACTCTGTCTCAACAACAACAAAAAAAGCAAGAATTTTTTATTTTGAAAAATTTAGATTCAAAAATTGGATACCTAGAGTTTTTCTATGTCCCTTACCCAACGTTCCCTAACGTTGATATCTTGCATAACAATAGTACAACTATCTAAACCAAGAAATGAACATGGGTGTGATATGATTAATCTATGGACATTCAAATTTCGTCAGTTTTTCCATTAATGAACACTTAATTTAAAAACTAAGTTTTCTGGACCATTTTCTGGTCCAGGATCCAATCCCGGATTCCACATTGCATGTAACTCTCCTACAGGACCATAATACAACCATCAAAATCAAGCAATGCACACTGATCTATTACCATATTCTCCCCAGACCCCATTTAAGTTTCACTAATTGTCCTAATAAAGTTCTTTCTAGTAAAAGAATACAATTCAGAGTCAGCCAAATACTTAATTGTCATATTTCCTCAGTGTCCTCCAGTATGTCATAGTTTTGTCTTTTATGATCTTGATAACTTTTGAAAAGTACTGGCCTTTTAGTTTCCAGAATTTCATTCAACTTGAATTTGTCTGATGTTTTCTCATAATTAGATTGAGTCACTGCACACCCAACATCAGAGACCAGTAAGCCACCAGCTGCCATGTGTTGAGCTGTATGCGTCCCAAAATCAGTTGTTTGCTGCCAAACCTGTTTATGCCAGTTTCACTTGTAACTAGTTAAGTAGTATGTAGTAGGATAAAAATAGGAGGGAAAAATCAGGTGCAACGGCTCATGCCTGTAATCCCAGCACCTTGAGAGGCCAAGGTGGGAGGATTGCTTGAGCTCAGGAGTTTGAGACCAGCCTGGGCAACATGGCAAAACCCTGTCTCTACAAAAAAAAATGCAAAAATTAGGCAGCATGGTGGTTCATACCTGTGGTCCCAGGTAATCAGGAGGATGGCTGGAGCCCTGGAGGTCAAGGCTACAGTGAGCTGTGATTTTACCACTGCACTCCAGCCTGAGCAACAGAGTGAGACCCCGTATAAAAAAAAGGAGGGAAAAAGAAAAGTTGTTTCTATGAAAACTAAGTGTTTTGGATAGCCCTGAGAAAAGCAAGCTTCTAAATAGAAATTGGTGAAGAATTAGTTGTAAGATACAGATGGGAAGGGGAGGAAAATTATAAAAATCTGGAAGGGTTCTGTATGCTGCTTAGCCAGTGTCTTTAAATTCTCATTACATTTAAAATGAACCAAAAAAGGAAATCACCTCATTCATGCAGAGAAGACAATGTGAGACTTCACTCAATTAACTCATTTATTAATCATCCCTTAACCCGATATTAATATTAGTATTCACAGTACGAATCAGTACACAGAATACTAGTATGTGCAAGTTAAAAGATAAGATAAAATATTCATAATGTAAGGTTTTCTTTTTCTCTATTCTAACCAACTTTTTCAACTAAGCCTCGACACCTGTCAATGGTCAAATGATATTAAGCTGACCTCTCAGCTACACACAAGAACACATTAAAATGGAGCACTGACCAGGCACAATGGTTCACACCTGTAATCCCAGCACATTGGGAGGCCAAGGCAGGTGCATTGCTTGAGTTCAGGAGTTCGAGACCAGCCTGGGCAACATGGCAAAACATCATCTCTATTAAAAAATAATAATAATAATACAAAAATTAGCCAGGCATGGTGATGCGTGCCTGTGGTCCCAGCTACTCAGGAAGCTGAGGTGGGCGGATTGCTAGAGCCCGGGGGTGGAGGCTGCAGTGAGCCAAGATCACACCACTGTACTCCAGCCTGGGCAACAGAGTGAGACCCTGTCTCAAAAAAAAAAAAAAAGAAAGTGAGTACTAGAAATATTATTTAGCCTTTAAACGGAAGGAAATTCTGACATGCTACAATATGGAAGAACCTTGAGGACTTTATGTTAAGTGAAATAAGCCAGTCATAAGAGGACAAATATTGTATGACTATACTTAAATGAGGTACTTATGCTACCAAAATGCCAGGGGTTCAGTCTAGATTCTGCTGCTTGCTGCAGAAAGCCAATACTGAGACAATGAGTATTGTCAGGAAAGAAGGCTTTATTCAGGTGCAACAGCCCAAAAGATAGGAGACCAATCTCAAATCCATCTCCCTGACCAACTAAACTCAAGGGTTTATATAGCAGGGAGGAAATGTGGCTACATGCAGGAAAACAGGAATTAGGGAGGAATAAGGAAGAGGAGTTAGTCAATAGGAAGCAGGTGGTCAGTTAGGCAATCATGGCATCTCATTGTCCAGATATAGTGGCCTCGTGAGTTTCAGCTCCTTGATCCTATCTGGGAGAACTGATGGTTGGTTTCCTGAGAAAGGAACTCAGATAAGACAAATGTAACTTTTTCATGTTTTTAAGACCCAAAGGATCAATTTTTATGCTTATTCAAAGAAAATAAACATCAGTTCTATGGGACAATTTGGCCAGTTTCACTTAGTGTAGTTAAGATCACAGAAAAAGAATGTACAATGGTGGTGTTCAGGGACTGGGAGGAGTGGGGATGGGAAGTGGTTGTTTAATGAGTATGGAGTCTCAGTTTCACAAGATGAAAAGAGTTCTAGAGATGGATGGTGGGGATGGTTGCGAAACAATGTGAATGTATTTAATGCCACTGAACTGTACAATTAAAAATGGTTAAGATGCTACATTTTATGTTATGTGCATTTTACCACAATAAAAAATGGGGGGGGTGGTAAGGGAGTGCTAGAATATTTACATCCCATTTTATAGGGTGTTCTGGCAGAATTTCAAATAACACACGAACTTCACCGCCCTAATATTTCCATTGATGTGGGTTCTAGACCACCTGATGAGGTAAAAGAGACAGTTTCCCAAAGGTAGGTCTCTTATTTGGTTTTGTTTGGCAAATGAATTTTTGTTGTTGTTGTTGTTAAAGCGTCTGTCTCCATTTCCTTCTAATCCTTTGCCTGAGATTACCTGAGTAACTTCAAAAATATGGAAAAGCTACCATTTGCCCTGAAAAGAGACAATGCTACTTGCCAAACCCATACAGCCAGAGACCAGCATGTCTTATTTTGCCTGCACATAGTAGGATATCAACATATGTTTGCTGAATTAATTAATGAACAAATGAAGTTTCATTTCTTGGCTGCAAAAAAGAGAAGAAAAAGCCACAGGAAAAGTTGGGGAAAAAGAAAAGGGAAATCCAAAAAGTTACCCCAGTACATGTAGCAAAATCATCTATTTATGTGGTATTACTTGGGTTGGAAGTTGCCTGCAGAAGACAGAAATCATTTTAGCAGAATTTTCTTCATCAGATGCAGCCCCACGACCAACTCAACAGGTCTCAGGGCAGATGGTGAGGGATTCACAATCAAACCTCCATTCCCAACCCCAGCACATTGTCCCCTTATTTGGACCCAGTAGTGGTGATCCATCCCCTTGCTGGTGGGTTCTTGCTTCTTGGGAAGCTGGGAGCTGATGGGAACCCTGGTCAAGAGATCCCACCCTGGAATACAAATTAGTACAGCCACTTATGTATATTTTAAGCCTATTCGAAAAAAAGATAGGGGTCTTTCCTCTTAGAAGTCTCCTCTCTCTCAACAGAGAGAGCTGTTTTTCTTTCTTTTTCTTCTACCTATTAAACCTCTTCTCCTAAACTCCTCTTGTGTGTCAGTGTCCTAAATTTTCCTGGCCCAAAACAACGAACCCTGGGTATATACCCCAGACAAAGTAGCCACTTCATATTGGGGACCTCCTCTGGGATACCAAGGTACAACATTCACTGAAACACAACATCTGGTGGAGGCAAACCAGTGTTACAGACCATCGGAATAGCCGACAGCAATCAAATTCAAAATGGTGCTACAGACAGAACCATGCATGGACACGCCTTTCTTTCGAGGACCCTTAGATCGACCCCAGGAGGAGCCCTAGCTGCTCTTCCCCACACAATGCCACTTTTCAGCAGAAAGTAGCCAGAAAGAGTCATCATCCAACACCCCCTAATAGCAGTTAGGGTTACCACTCCAGAGTGGGGAATGATACAGGAGTTAAGAAGAAATTCCTTAGGCAGATAGTGATGGTATGGAAGTCCTCAGTAAGGTTTTCCTTTTAATGAAAAGCAGCCCCAAATCATTTTCCTTTCTAACAAAGAGCAGCCTGTAAAATCAAGAGGCAGACACAGATGCCAGCAGTTGAGCCAATCACGTTAAAGATGGCGGCTCTATCTCCCCTTCTCTTTGTCAGCCACGTGTATAGTAAAGACCAGACACGATGACCCCAGTCAACTGGAAAGCCTATTCACATAACAAGATTAGGGTGGGGTGGCCAGCCTTTCCTGTGCGCTACGTAAACGTCATACGTGATCGAGCCAATCTATGAGCCCCTTGTAAGTCAGACACCACCTCCTCAAGCCTGACTATAAAATCCAGTGCATTGGTTCCTGGGCAGTCTTTCCTCTCAGAAGTCCCAGAGAGAGAGGTGGTTTTCTTTGTCTTTCTCCTGCCTATTAATCCTCCACTCCTAAACTCAAAAAGAAAAAGAAAAAGAAAAAAAATGGTACAGCCACTATGGAGAACAGTATTGCAGTTCCTCAAAAAACTAAAAATAGATATGACAATATGATCTGACAATTTCACTCGTGGTTATATTTAAAAGAAAGGAAATAAATATATCAAAAAGACATCTGCATGCCCACGTTTGCTGCAGCACTATTCACAATAGCCAGAATATGAAATCAACCTCAGTGTCCATCAGTGAATGAATGAATGGAGAAAATGTGGTATATACACACAATGCAATATTATTCAGCCATAAAAAGAATGAGCTCCTGTCACTTGCAGCAACATGGATGGAACTGGAGGCCCTTCTGTTAAGTGAAATACGCCAGTGCAGCAACATGGATGGAACTGGAGGCCATTCTGTTAAGTGAAATACGCCAGTGCAGCAACATGGATGGAACTGGAGGCCATTCTGTTAAGTGAAATACGCCAGTGCAGCAACATGGATGGAACTGGAGGCCATTCTGTTAAGTGAAATACGCCAGTGCAGCAACATGGATGGAACCGGAGGCCATTCTGTTAAGTGAAATATGCCAGGCACAGAAAGACAAAGATCTCATATTCTCACTCATATGTGGGAGTTTAAAAGCTGTATCTCATGAAATTAGAGAGTAGACTGGTGGTTAACAGAGGCTGGGAAGGGGCAGGGGGGCATGATAATGAAGAGAAGTCGATTAATGGGTACACATATGCAGTTTGATATAAGAAATGAGACTCAGTGTTTCATACATCAGTGGGGTGACTATAGGTTACCATGATCTATTGTATATTTCAGAATAGCTAGAAGAGAAGAATTTGAATTTTTCTAGCAAGAAGAAAAGACAATATTTAAGGTGATGGGTATCCCAAGTACACTGATTTGATCCTAACAAATTACATGAATGTATTAAATTATCACATATACCCTGAAACTATGCACACATATTGTGCATCAATTTTTAAAAACAAAAACTTGATTGTCTGCAAAGACTGTTTCCCAATGAAGTCTGACTCACAGATCCTGGGGTTAGGACTTCAACATGTTTTGAGAGGCACAGTTCAACCCATAACACATATTTGCACATAATAGAGTGCTTAAGAGCTTCAGATCCCCCTTAATCAGATCAAATCCCAGCTCCACCACTTATAGGCTGATGGCGTGTGACACGTCACTTCACTTCTCTGGGCTTTGGTTTCCTCATCTGTAAAATGGGTCTCATAACTCTACCTACCTTGTGGGGCATCAAAAGGGCATCAAAGGATTCAATAAAATCATGTATTTGTTCAACCAACGTCGATGGCACTCCTGTGGCCTGCCAGCATCAGGCACTGGTGCTGCAGCTGTGAACAAAAGACAAATCCCTGCCCCCGCGGAGTTTATGAAGGACAAAGGGGCTGCAGAGACACTTTATATTTTAAAAAATAGGCCAGGTGCAGTGGCTCATGCCTGTAATCCCAAAGCTTTGGGAGGCTGAGGCAGGAGGATCGCTTGAGGGCAGGAGTTTGAGTACAGCCTGGACAACATGGTGAAACCCCATCTCTAACAAAAATACAAAAAGTTAGCTGGGTGTGGTGACACATGCCTGTAGTCCCAGCTACTAGGAAGGCTGAGGCAGGAGAACTGCGTGAGCCCAGGAGGCGGAGGTTGCACGAGCCAAGATTGCAGCACCGCACTCCAGCCTGGGCGACAGAGTGAGACCCCCTCTCATATAAATAAATAGATAAATAAATACATAAATAAACAAACAAACAAACAAGTAAAATATCTAGGCTAGCAGAGGGCAAAGACTGAGATTATTTCTATGTGCATCATTGACGGCTAAAAAATAGAAAAATGACGCAAGTGATAGTCTCAGCAAAACATTTGCATGAAGTAAAAGAGGTGGCTGTTAAGTGAATCCCTATAAAAAGAGAGGGGGGAAAAGGTCTGTAACAAGGAGATCGTCCTAACTCATGGCATGCTCGCAGCATGGTGCCTGGCACCTGGTGATCTTCTGCTGCTTGTGCTTATAACTCTCCCCAGAAAGGAAGTCGCAGGAACATGTCCACCATATGCCCATGTGAAGCCCAGCCAGCCATGCTCCCAAACGGCCACCTTTCCCATCACAGTCCCAAAGCAGCCAGGAAGGCTCAAGAAGGAACAAGGAAGGCCAGGTTGGTGACCTTGGAGGAGTCTGCTCCCTGCCATGCCTCCCCAGGCCGGTGGTTAATTCTGCAGCTGCACCCCCAGCCAGTGAATTGTTCTCAAAGTGCATGGAAACACTGCTGTTGGAAAAACTGTGAAGAACAGTAAGAGGGCAAGGAATAAAAATGCCGAAAGAAGCCAGACCCCAAAAGCCATCATATTATAGGATTCCATTTACAGGAAACATCCAGAGGAGAAAAATCTATACAGACAGAAAGTAGATTGCCAGGGGCTGAGGGAGAGGCTTGGGGAGAAACAGGAAATTGCTACTAAAGGGTCTTTGCTTTCTTTTGGGGGTGATGAAAATTGGGGTGATGGTTGCACAACCCTGTGAATATATTAAAAACCACAGAATTGTACACTTCAAATGGGAGAATTGTGTGGTATGTGAATTATATCTCAATAAAGCTGTCATTTAGGAAAAAAAAAAACAGTTGCCTCAGTTCTAAACTTATTTCTGTGTGAGAACGCCAAATCACTGCCATCTCTCTGATTAGGGCTGAATTCATTTCACAATAATTTTTAAAAGAGTATTTTCTCAACACCTGAAATAGGCCCTTTGATGTCTGTCCAAAGCCCTCCTGGGAATTCTTATCTATTTAAAAGAGGGAATGAGTATTACGAGCTTGGCTTTCTTGGCTAGCCAGACACCCATGTTAATTTCCACATCTCCACGTTACTATGGCAACAGAGAGCTTCCACTGAGAGCTTTTTGGGGGGCATCAAAATGGACTGCAATTTGGACTCAGGGGGGTCCACAGCCTCTCTGCCCAGCAGCCCCCAGACCCTGGCTACCTTGAATCAGGTGAAACAGAAATCAGAGAAGCGGGAGGATGTAGGCGCCACTGGGTCTTCACTCCATCCTGGCCCAAACTGAGTCACCGTCCCCATGCAGGAAGAGAAGTGTTAGTCACATCTTTCAGAGGCTGTGATCTAAAACAGCATATTGAGCACCTGAATCAGTCTCCATGTCAACATGACCATATTTTTAGGCAGGAGTAGGCAGCTTCTCGGGCCAATTCGAGTAGTACAGCTAAAAAGCAGGCAGTAAACAGCTGGGAGAAAGGCAGTCAGCCACTGGGAGTCCACTGTTCTCACAGAGGAGTCTCACAAATGCAGAAGCTCCCTGCCTTGAGGTGCCCAAAGAGTCCACCACACAAGGCCCAGGAGGCCTGAAGTCCATCCTATCAGGCAGAATCATTGGGACTGAGAAGGGAAGAGGCAGTGCATAAGACAGGCCCATAAGATGGGCCCCACTGATCCTCATCTCCTGGTGAGCCTTATGTAGCCCCCTCACACCTTGTACCAAGATGGATCTGTGTTGTGGCCAGTAGAGTAGAGCAAAGGTTACAGCGTGCCTTTTGAAGCTAGATCATAAAAGACATGACACTCTTGGGTCATTCATGCTGGAGGAAGCCAGCTGCCATGTTGAGAGGACACTCAAGCAGTCCTATGAGCCCACATGAGAGGAACTGAAGCCCCCAGCCACCAGCCATGTGAGCCACCCTGAAAATGGAGCCTTCAGCACCAGTCAAGCCTTCAGATTACTGCAGCCCCAAACAATGCCTTGACTTCAATCTTAAGAAAGTCTGCCAGCTAGAACCATCCAGCTAAACTGCTCCCAGATTATTGACCCACACAATATAATGTAAAGAAAAAAACGTTTGCTATTGTTTTAAGCTACTACGCACTGGGGTTATTTGTTACACAGCAATGGATAACAGACATAGGGTGGATGTCAGAAATTGTCTCAAGAAGATGACTTTATGAAGATTTCTCCTCCTTCTTCCTTCCCCTACCCTCAAAGCATTTTTACAGTAGAAGGTGACATGTTAATGGGTAGGGAATCTAGAGATTTGGATTTGTATTCTGGCTCTGTCCTTAGTTTTCCCACCTCCGAAGCTGAGGAGCTAACATGTAACCTGAGATCTCTGAAAGCCTAGGGTCTCATAATGGTCAAAACCTTAAGTTTTGAGTCAGGAAGACTGGTCATGAACCCTGGCTCTGCCACTTGCTTGCTGTGTGACCTCAGACTAATTACTCAATTTCTCTGAGCCTCATTTTCACCTTCTATAAAGTGGGTTTAATAATATCTGCTTCATGGCATTGTTACAAAAATTCCACCAAATACCCTACAAATTACTTAGCACACAGTAAGTGCTCAGTTGTTACCACTACCAAAAATGAGGTAGCATGGTGGGTACGATTATTTCCACTTGTAGCTAAGATACAGGAGGCTCAGAGGAGCAGTCAGAGGATTTCGTTGGTCTGGATTTTCCAATGCCCCCCCACCCAAATGATTCTTTGAGAAACTTTGTCCTAGAGAAACTTTCACACATGTGTCAAAAAATCATACAAGTACTTCACTGCAGTCTGTGATAGGGAAAGATTGGAAACAATCCAAATTCTCATCAACAGGTAAATGGGAAATAAATTGGAAATGGAACACTATACAGCACTGTAAAACTAATGAACCAGAACTATGCATATCAGCATGAGCATAAATCGCTAACACATAATTCTGAACCCCAAAATGTAGAAGGATCCACAGAGTATACATCATGTGTAAAAATCTGTAGAATATCATTATATATTATTTATAGATACATGCATATGGATAAAAGCAAAAAACCATGCATGGGGGCAGAAGCACCAAATTCAACATGATAGTGACCTCTGGGAGGGAGGGAAGGGCATGTGAAGGGGAGGCTTCAGTGTATTGGTGACATGGTATTTCTTAAACTGGATGGCAGGTACACAAGTGCCCATTGCACTGTTGATGTCTTTTGGATATCAGAAATATTTCATCATTTAAAAATAGATGTGGCCAGTTGTGGTGGCTGATACTTATAATCCCAGCACTTTCGGAGGCTGAGGTGGGAGGATTTCTTGAGCCCAGGGGTTAAAGACCAGACTGGGCAACATAGTGAAACCCCATCACTACAAAAAAAAAAAAAATTGTTTAAATTAGCCGGTCATGGTGGCATGCACCTGTAGTCCCAGCTACTTGGGAGACTGAGGCAGGAGGATCACTTAAGCCCAGGAGGTTGAGGCTGTAGTGAGCTGAGATCGTGCCACTGCACTCCAGCCTGGGTGACAGAGTGAGACCCTGTCTCCACACACACACACACAAAAATTTAATTAGTCGTAGTGGCACACACCTGTAGTCCCAGCTACTTGGGAGGCTGAGGCAGGAGGATCATTTAAGCCCAGGAGGTTGAGGCTGCAGCGAGCCGAGATTGTGTCACTGCACTCCAGCCTGGGTGACAGAGTGAGACCCTGTCTCAAAAATAAATAAATGTGCATGGAGAAATATGGAGTAGAATTGTGAATGTGTATTTTTTTCTTCTCGTTTTTTGTGGATTCTGTATCTGTAATGATCTCATGTTGTTTTTAAGAAATAAAATAGTTGTTTGACAGGTGAAAAGCAGTTATGTTTAATTTTTTCCAAGTAAGAAGTATCACTTCCCCAAATGATTTGCTCTGAAAACAACACTCATCGGCATACCTGAGTTTTGAAATACTGGTGATTTGAGACCATATGACACAAGAAACGTCCTGAGGCCAGAACACAAGCCTTTAGCCCAGTGACACTCACATGGGGTCCCCCAAGCCCTGTTTCTTGGGGATACCTCAGAAACTGGGTCTGACCCCACCAGGTATGTCTTGTTTGTCTGTTTGTTTGTTTGTTTTGAGACGGAGTCTCGCTCTGTCGCCCAGGCTGGAGTGTAGTGGCGAAATCTCGGCTCACTGCAAACTCCACCTCCCCGGGTTCACACCATTCACCTGCCTCAGCCTCCCAAGTAGCTGGGACTACAGGCGCCCGTCACCACGCCCGGCTAATATTTTGTATTTTTAGTAGAGACGGGGTTTCACCATGTTAGCCAGGATGGTCTCCATCTCCTGACCTCATGATCCGCCCGCCTCGGCCTCCCAAAATGCTGGGATTACAGGCGTGAGCCACTGTGCCCAGCCCCCACCAGGTATGTCTTAAAAGGAGGATTAATCAGTAGCAGGGAGAAGGGCTGCTGGGCTCTCTTTTTCAGCCACAGCATTAAGTTAAAAAGAGAAAAAAAACCAGGGGTAGAAGTGAAGCAGCAAGAACAGGTGTGGTGTATTTTCTTTTTAATGACGTCGAGTCATTCTGCAGCCAACTCAATGCCATGTAGCCTCAAGCCGGGGAGTTTTGTTTTTCCTAAGCAATAGAATCCGACTCTGCCAGCAAGAAGCGCTTGACTGCTGTTCCTTAAACATGCAGAAGGGTTTTTTGTCTTGTTTTGTTTTGCATAATGGACACATTTCCCATGCAGCGACTTTCTGGGTTCTTTGTCATATGTCAAGGTAAGCGTTTAGAAAACTCCTCCGTGGGCCACGGGGAGGCAATTTTCACCTAATACAGAATGCTTAAGATGGAGAAAGCCAACTTTTCAATATCGCTTCAGGGACCATATTTTGTGCATTCAACACAGCTGAATGCAGACAAAGTCAAGAGTTAAAATTGAGTGTAAACTCCTGACAAGGAGATTGAAAGGGGGAAGTGATGGCTGGTGAATTACTGCCCCCTGGTGGCCACACACAGTAATGGGCTCATTTTGCTGTAATAATCCTTTTGAGTCTTCCTGTTTTCCCCTGCCATCTTCCATTACCCTCTACAAAGGGCTTGCAATCTGGCGGCCCTGGAAAGCCAGCCGGCAGCCATGCCAATTGCCTTAAAATCTGGAGATACTGCGTAAAAAATCTAGGCCTCACATATCTTTTGAAAAATTGAAAACTCTGTCCACTTTTAGACTGCATCCCAGCTAATAAATATGGGTTCCAGCTGAGAAGCTGCTACCCACTTTAGACAAGGTATGTGCTCTCAGATCTGCCACACTCCCCACCTCTCCCTATTGTCTCATGGCCAGTAAGTTTTACTCATTAGCCATTCCTGCATAGCTTCTGGATTTACTACTCGTAGCCTAAGCTAATTAAAGAGCTAACAAAGAGAGGAGGGTGCCTTCAGAAGCAGACGATTACATTGCTTTACACCTGGGTGTGGACAGGAGTCGACCAGTCTCATAATACCCAGCTCAGTGAGGATAAGTGACTTGTTCAAGGTCACCCAGCTAGCAAGCGGCGGGCCTTGCATTTCAATGCACATCTGTCTGATCCCAGAGCTTCACTGTTTTCTAATATACCAACAGTCACCCATACCTACCAGGCCCTCCTCTGGGGAAGGTTTTTACAAAGACATACTTGGGCCATCAGGAAGTGCAATTCAGAGGACTCCAAAAGAAAAATGTTCATGACCTTTGTTGAAAAGATTAAAAATGAGAAGCCACCAAAATAATCACCACCCTGATTTTGTTCCTTAAAAACTATGGATCTTCTGGTCAGGCACGGTGGCTCAAGCCTGTAATTCCAGCACTTTGGGAGGCCAAGGCAGGCAGATCACTTGAGGTCAGGAGTTGAAGACCAGCCTGGCCAACATAACGAAACCACGTGTCTATTAAAATACAAAAAAATTAGCCGAGTGCAGTGGCACACGCCTGTAATCCCTGCTACTCAGGAGGCTGAGGCAGGAGAATCGCTTGAATCCAGAAGGTGGAGATTGCAGTGAGCCAAGATCACATCACACTCCAGCCTGGGTGACAGAGCAAGACTGTCTCAAAAAAAAAAAAAAAAAAAAAAATTAGCCTGTGTGTGCCTGTAGTCCCAGCTACCAGGGAGGCTGAGATGGGAGGATCACTTGAACCCAGGACATGGAGGTTGCAGTGAGCAAGATCACGCCACTGCACTCAAGCCTGGGCAACAGAGTGAGATCCTATTTCAAAAAAGATAGATATGTGATTGATAGATAGATAGATAGATAGATAGATAGATAGATAGATAGATAGATAGATACATACATACATACATACATATATACATACCTAGTTTGCTCTGTGCCAGATGTATAGAATCTCATTTCACCCTCACATAAAACCCTGTAAAGCGGTAATATCACATTGTGTGCAGTTTACAGAAAAGCCTAGACAGATGATCAACTAGATCAAGTCACTTGCTGAATGTGATTCAGTTTGCAAGTGGCAGAGCTGGGATTTGAACCCAGGGCTATGTGACTCCTAACAGTGACACCCACAACCACCACCTAGCCCTGCCTCCAAGAGCAGTACCTGTCACAGAGGAGGTCAGATCTTGAAGCATCAAGCCTTCTGCAAATCCTGAACTGGATGCCAAAAGCAAGGTAGGCCGTTTGTCCCCATTTTACAAGTGGGGAAAGTGAGGCTAGGAGTAACATGCCCACGGTGACACAGAGAGTAAATGGCAAAGTCTGAATTTGAGCTCAGGTCTCTCTGACTCCCCAGAATCTGAACTGCTGATTTCTAAATACTTAGTGTTTCTGGGGCACCTCCCTAGATGTTTAATTTCAGTATTTGTGGATTAAGATGGAGGTTTCCATTCTCTGCTTCAAGGAAAAAATTTCTCTATGGGAAGCCAAAAGAACTAGCCAGATCCTTCTGGAGAGGATACAAATTAAAAAGTCAGGGAGGACCGAGGGGGTGGCTCATGCCTGTAATCTTAGCGCTTTGGGAAGCCAAGGTGGAGGAAGAGCTTGAGGTCAAGAGTTTGAGACCAACCCTGGTGACATAGCCAGACCCTGTCTCTAAAGAAAATAAAAAATCAGAAATAGGTCGGGCGCGGTGCCTCACGCCTGTAATCCCAGCACTTTGGGAGGATGAGGCAGGCAAATCTTCTGAGGTCAGGAGTTCGAGACCAGCCTGGCCAACATGGTGAAACTCCGTCTCTACTAAAAATACAAAAATTAGCCGGGCGTGATGATGTGCGCCTGTAATCCCAGCTACTCGGGAGACTGAGGCAGGAGATCGCTTGAACCCCGGAGGCGGAGGTTGCAGTGGGCCGAGATCGCGCCACTTCCCTCCAGCCTGGGCAACAGAGTGACTCCGTCTCAAGAAAAAAAAAAAAGAAAAGAAAAGAAAAAGAAAACTCGCCGGGCGTGGTGGCACGCACTTGTAGTCCCAGCTACTTGGGAGGCTGAGGTGGGAGGATTGCTTGAGCCCAGGAGGTGGAGGCTGCAGTGAGCTGCAATTGCTCCACTGCACTCCAGCCTGGGCGACATAACGAGATCCTGTATTTTAAAAGAAAACAAAAGTTGTTTAAGTCAGGGAGGAAAAGACACAGAGAGGGAAAGAGAAAATTAGAAGGCGGCGGCAAATTCAGCAGCACGGGGTGGAGGCTAAGAACAGGGGCTGCGCAGTCAAGGAGGCTAACAGGGTGAAGGGGTGGAAAGCATCTGCTTCTTCATTTCACGCCAGGGAAAAATGAGGCACACGACAGCGGATCCGGGACGAGGAGACCCGAGGAAGGCACCGCCGTGGAACTTAGAATTTCCGGGCCAGCCACCTAGCGTGCCGCAAATCCCCACGCGCGTCGGGTTTCCAGCACCTGCTCCTCCCGTCTGTGGCCTAGGCTCCGCCCCTCCCGCTGCTTATTGGCTGCTACATGAACGGGACAAACGCAAGCGACAACCAATGGGAGTGGCCCACGGCGCGTCTTTCCCGGGGAAGCCGAGGCGGACGCGGGAACCCGGAAATGCGAGGGAAGGACAAGTGGAGAAAGCCAATCCGCCGAGACGAGGGCTGCGGGCGGTTCAATGGCGAGTCGCCGAGGGCGGGGCCAGAGGCCGGCGGAGAAGGAGGACCCGGGAGCCGGCGGCCTCGGAGCTGGGAGCGCGGGGAAGGCGGTTGGGGTTCTGACAGCCGCGCGCGGTGAGAAGGGGGCAAGCCCGAGGGGCTCGAGAGGACGGAGCCGGGAAGGGTGCGGCGGGGCCGCGAGCTCTGGGCGGGGTTCGGGAAGGGGAGGCTCTGCAGTCCTGGAGGGGACTTGGACCGGTCCCCTCTCCTCTCCCGGCCTCAGTTCTCCTTTTCTTGGGAAGTGTGGGGGAGAGATTCGCGCCTCCTGGAACGCATTCCTTCCCCGCACACACCCCTGGCACCGGCGAACTGCCCCTTGCCTGTACCGCCCCGTCCAGGAGCCTGTCCCCTCGGGAAGCCACCCCTGGACCCGCGCAGCACTCCAGGCGCACCCGTTAAAGCTCATCGCAAGCCATTTCTCATGTTCTGTGGCAAAGGGCCAGGCTCCACATAAGACTCCGAACCCCCGATCCATCAGTCATTCCCGGGTCAGTACCAGCCCAGAGCAGGTGCACAGGCCCTGCTTAGTAATAAGGTAGAAGTTGAGACCCGGGGACCGGGCTCAGAGGCCCTGGTGTTTCCTTCCGGATGCCTCTGTTTACCTCTTGTGGGCCTTCTGGAATTTAACTTATGCTCTCTGTGCCTTGGTTTCCCTTGTCTGTAAAATAGAGCTAGGGGTAGCTCTTCTTTCATAGGGTGGCATGAGGGTGAAATGAGGCAATGTGTGGCCAGTACACAGCTCAGCACCTAGCACACCATAGTTGCTTAATAAGTGCTTATTGTTAGCATAGTGTTTGCATACCTGGCCCCCCTCCACTTCCACTGCCAGCCCCAAGTACATACAAGCCCTGTTGTCACTGAGGCCAAGCACTGTGGCCCACAGCCTGAGTTCCTTTCGAGATGCTCGAACTGCTCCTCCTCCTGGTGGGGTCCCTTCTGGACAGGCCAGAAACGGAAGGCCAGAGAGGGGAAGGGCACTGTGGGAGCTGTGGCTGAATATCAAGGTGAGGGCAATAAATGAGGCCACCCAACAGTTGTGCTTATCAAAGATTGGGTGTCAGAAGTGCTGTGGCTGATCTGCATGTGTGCCTGTCAGTCATTTGTGTCCCAAATGTTTGACATATGTCCACAAATCCAGTGTCTGTAGTCAGAAGCCACAGGGATGTATGGAAAGGGGGAACACGTTAGAGCCGTGGGGTTCCTGAGTTCCAGGTCCTAAGGCTGTCACTTGCTCCCGGCGAGACTTTGGGCAAGGGACTTCACCTCTCTGAACCTCAGTTCCCTCACCTGGAGAGTGGGATGAAAACATCAGCTCAAGTTGAAGACTATGACCCATGGGAGGCCTTTGTTGCTTAGCACAGGGCCTGGATTACAGCAAGTGCTCAATAATTGTTGGACCACAGCAGTGTTATTTTCACAGTCACACTGCTCAGGAGGTGGCACCAGTCCTTCTAGGCTGGTCCCTCCTCTAGTGAGATCCACTCCTTGACTTGCCCCCACCCCGTCTCTCTAGTGAGCTAAAAGAGGAAGTCTCCAAACCCATCTTCCTGGCTGAAGTCACGCCGTGTCCTGAACGTGTCTATTTCTCCTGTGACTCTTGGCTCCTTGCAGATCCTGCTGTGTCTCAGCTGCCTGTGGACATGCGCAAAGGGCCCTCTCCTGAGTCCAGATGATGCTCATGCCGATGGCTTCAGTGATGGCGGTGACTGAACCGAAATGGGTCTCAGTCTGGGGCCGCTTCCTCTGGGTGACGCTGCTGAGCATGGTGCTGGGGTCCCTGCTGGCCCTGCTGCTGCCCCTGGGGGCTGTGGAAGAGCAGTGCTTGGCTGTGCTCAAAGGCTTCTACCTGCTCAGGAGCAAACTGGACAGGGCGCAGCATGCCGCCGCCAAGTGCAGCAGCCCATCCACGGAGCTCAGCATCACCTCCAGGGGCGTGACGCTGCTGGTGGCCAAGACCAAGGCCTCTCCAGGTAAGAGACTGGCTGTCTTCCTCAATGTTTGTTAACTAAGCAGACAGACATAGAATGTGTGCCATGTCCTGTGTGCAGGGCATCGGGGTATTGTGAACAAGTCAGCCCTGAGCTCCTAGTATAGACAAGGTGACGTGACTGAGACAGTGTCACAAGTGTGGTGATGGGGAAGCACAAAGGGCTGTAGGAGCATACCAGGAAGGCTCCCTAGAGGAAGTGACACCTGAGCTGGGACCCAGTTGTTAAGTAGGAGTCATCCAAGGAAAAGGACTCCAGGCAGAGACCAGAGGTTAGCTGTCATAACTGACATAACTGTCATAAGAGAGCCTGGGGGCATTCGAGGAACTAAAGGAAGTTGAATGTGTGGAGCTGATCCTCAGGTGGCCGAGAGGGGCCAGGACAGGAAGGCTATGGCTAGAGTAGGCTCCCCACCTCCACCAGTTCTCTGTAGTGGGGACTGAATGTGCATTGTCAGATGATGGTGGCATCCCTGGCCTCTCCCCATGAGATGCCTGTAGCACCCCTACCACCACCCCAATTATGACAACTAACCAGGTCTCCAGACATCACCAAATGTCCCCTGGGGCGCACAATCAAACCACTGGGTTAAAAGAGTGAAAGAACAGTCCTGCGATGGTAAAGCCCCCAGGGTCTAGGAAGAGTGGGGAGTTGTTAACACCTTTGGGCCCCTGCAGGCCCAAAGGTGTGTCACCAGCACAGGACGAGCTGGAGATGTAGGAGAGGGCCTACATTGGGAGCTGTGGCCAATGGGAAAGGTCCAGCACAGAGGGTCCAGGCAGAGTAAATGCCCAGAACTTTCTATGTCCAAAAGGCAGGAGGCTAGGAAGCCAAGGAGGTGCCTCCCTGAATACAGAGTGTGGCTCTGGGGACACACGGATAGTGACTGGCATACCACCACACGGCTGGGGGATCAGTGGTACTGGGCACGTAGAGTACACACGATGTGGCTGGAAGAAGCCCCCCAAGGCCAGGGACCCAGGCCGGTCATCATGGTTTTCCGTGGAGACCAGCACAGGTGACAGCCCCCCTCAATGTCCTCTGCCCCCTATTCTCCCTCACATCGCTTCTTTGGCTCTCTTCCAGCAGGTAAGTTGGAAGCCAGAGCCGCCCTGAACCAGGCCCTGGAGATGAAGCGCCAGGGCAAGCGGGAAAAAGCCCAAAAGCTCTTCATGCATGCCCTCAAGATGGATCCGGACTTCGTGGACGCACTCACCGAGTTTGGCATCTTCTCAGAAGAAGACAAGGACATCATCCAGGCGGACTATTTGTACACCAGAGCATTGACCATCTCGCCCTACCATGAGAAAGCGCTGGTCAGCCGTGATCGGACGCTCCCACTCGTGGAGGAGATCGATCAGAGGTATTTCAGCATCATCGACAGCAAAGTGAAGAAGATCATGTCCATCCCCAAGGGGAACTCGGCTCTGCGCAGGGTCATGGAGGAGACCTACTACCATCACATCTACCACACAGTGGCCATCGAGGGCAACACCCTCACCCTCTCAGAAATCAGGCACATCCTGGAGACCCGCTACGCCGTGCCCGGGAAGAGCCTGGAGGAGCAGAACGAGGTCATCGGCATGCACGCGGCCATGAAGTACATCAACACAACCCTGGTTTCGCGCATCGGCTCCGTCACCATCAGCGACGTGCTGGAGATCCACAGGCGGGTGCTGGGCTACGTGGACCCCGTGGAAGCTGGCAGGTTTCGGACGACACAGGTCCTGGTCGGACACCACATCCCTCCCCATCCGCAGGATGTGGAAAAGCAGATGCAGGAGTTTGTACAGTGGCTCAACTCTGAGGATGCCATGAACCTGCACCCGGTGGAGTTTGCAGCCTTAGCCCATTATAAACTCGTTTACATCCACCCTTTCATTGACGGCAACGGGAGGACCTCCCGCCTGCTCATGAACCTCATCCTCATGCAGGCGGGCTACCCGCCCATCACCATCCGCAAGGAGCAGCGGTCTGAGTACTACCACGTGCTGGAAGCTGCCAACGAGGGCGATGTGAGGCCTTTCATTCGCTTCATCGCCAAGTGTACTGAGACCACCCTGGACACCCTGCTTTTTGCCACAACTGAGTACTCGGTGGCACTGCCAGAAGCCCAGCCCAACCACTCTGGGTTCAAGGAGACGCTTCCTGTGAAGCCCTCACCCTAGAAATCCTTCCTCAGTGACAAAGGATGTCCTGAGGTTCGGGGAAAAAAAAAGAAACAGCATTTCTAGAAACCTAGTCACTTTCCAAAGCAAAAGGAGAAACATTCTTTACCTCCAAATGTTTAGTTTAAAAAAACAAGAAAACACTTAAGTTATGAAACCTTGTCTCTAAAATAACTTATAATTCAAGCAAGCTATTTATTTTCTTCTTTGGAGCAAGCTAGTCAGTGTTGTGTGGTGTCTGCTGTGTCTTGCTGGTGGCTGTACTTTAGGGGCAACAGTGCCACCATGTGATCAGAACACAGGTTCTGGAGCAGAATTTGCACTAAGGGGGAGGAGTGGCCAGATGTGGGACAGGGCCCAGAGCCACTGATATAACGCCTCCAAGTACTTCTCTGAAACGGGCTGAGAGGTTCTGTGACTGCAACTGGGAAGTCAGACCCAAGTCGCAGCTGAGAGAAATGGTTGAAAGCTCACTTTCTTGAGGTTTAGATTAGTGGTGACTAACTTCCAAGCAAACTTCATAGAAGAGAAAATGAATGCTGACATTCCTTACCTCCAGGAACTTTTTGAGCCATAGTTTGCAAACTTTAGTGCCAGCGGCTGTTTTTTTCCATGTTGAGACTATTTTTCTAATTAAGAATAGGGGGTAGCCATAAAGAGCTGTATGTTGGAGGGGGAAACATGGGGGGTGGGCAGTTTGGTTTTGTGTATTGGCGTTTCTCTCACACTTCATTTGTAGTAACTCAAGCCAGATGTTTTCGTCTAAAAGTTCTCTGGGCTTGTCATTCCACCTGTATCATGCTGCCAGCCAGGTGTTATGCTAGTAGGCATCTGCCCTCACCCTTCTGCCTGAGTTTTCTGTAGGTAGATGTTAACCTGAGAAAACAAGTGCCACATGGACATCAAATAAGCATTTTTGATAATGAATTAGAGCACCAGTTTCTACTGAATGGAGCAAAAACCTTCAGCCATGGCCAGGCTGCATCCCTCTGGTCCTGGAGTTTCATCTACTTACTGCCTGGACCCCCACCTTCCACGGCCTTTGCACTGTCCCATGTCCCGTCCCCCATGGGGAGGCAGAAGAGATTGCCTCAGAGTGGCCTTATTTTTTTCGCAACTTGTGAAATGATGCAGTGCTCTATGTAATATGGCCGAGTCTCCAAGCGCTCCAATGGAAGTAGAATCTTCTCTTTCAATCATATGGCACAGCTGCCAATATGACTGCTGCTATTTAGAGTCAGAGTGGTGGAAGTCACTGGGTCCCTTTCCTAGTGACGGAGCCCGTGATGTCTAACACTGTACTGCACTTTGTCAGCGTGTCAGTGATGGCGAATACGCAGTGTTGTCTGATTTGGGAATTCCATTCCTGACAGTAATGAGGCCACTGCTCTAATGTCGTTTATACAGTTATTCAGTTGTATAAATAGCACATTGAGTAGTTTTTGAAAGGTTAAGAAAAATAAGTGAAAAGATATATGAAATGGCTCCAAATAATAATTATTCAAACCTCTATAAAATATGTTTTCATACTCTTATGCTGCCAGAGGTACTTCTTAAACTCTTCTCATCTTGGTTTTATAAGCACACCAAGGAGGTCTGACAGATATGTTTGCTTCTACTATAGAGCAAGAGAATTTGCACTTTAGCTATATGTGAAGGATATTATTTTAACAAATTCCTGATTCTAATAAAGTTATTTTATTACATGAATGCCTGAGACTTTGCTGTCTTATTTGGGAGATGTTCCCATCTGTCATAAGGGCAATAGGGGTATTCTGACCTTCGGCCCTATTCATAATACTGTTCTGGGAGAGCAACAGATCCAAGATGGTGATTTCCATGGGCAAGCGAGCCAGAAGTTGGATAAACCGCCTACCTAGGTGGTTAGGACAAATTACTGATTTTTTTTTTTTACTAAGACTCAATTAACTGGAGTAGTTTTTCATGTTTCTATTTACCATCAGTTCTGGATTTTCTGCAGAAAACACAAACCCACTCATGTGCTCCTGGAAATCCATTTCTAGAACAGTCAACACCCCAAACCTAAATTGGGTTCTGCTCAAGCCCGAAAAGGTTTGCCCCTGTAACAAGCCTGGGTTGACATCTGCAAGTATGACATTAAGGTCAGAATACTGGCTGCAGGCAAGAAAGCCAAACCGTTAATGTGAAGCAGCGAAAAGTAAGGCCACACTCACCCATAGTGATGTTCACGGCTCTTCACGTGTCAGGTCCCCAACCATGAGGGCTCCCTCTGAGCTACCCAAATCATCTCACCAGCTGAACAGCCTTCCAAACAGCATCACAGAGAACACTGCAGGAAGAACACGTGGGACAGCAAAGGTTCTTGCTGCTGTCAACAGCCAGCGCTTGAATTTAATTCAGAAGTCTAGTAAAAAGTTTGTTTTGTGTAAAAAAGAGACGGAGGGGAACTTACATTTTAAAAGATGTAAGAGGCTTACGAACCAATAATTTACAGGGAGGAGAGCTGATATTTATAGGAAGGTGGAAATTTGAGTGGACAGTTGACATTAAGGGATTACCACTAATGTTTCTAGGAGTGAAGGCCTTTCAGTCCTGAGACACCTGCCACAACATTACTGGACGAGCACAATGACATCTGGAACATGCCTCAATATAACAGAAGGTGGAAGGGAGACAGACATAAAGGAAAAGGGGCTGGGAGTTGAGGAATGCTGGAAGCTGAATGGTAGGCACACAGGAGTTTATTTTACTGTTCTGTCTACTTTTTAATCGGTTATATTAAAAAATGTTAAGTTAAAAAAATATAGAAAAGCCCGACTGATGCACAAAAACTTACTTACACAACAGATAAATGAGGAGTTGATTCCTATGACATACACAAGGATTCCCTGACATCTTTCTCCAGAGTGTCTTAATAAAGTAAGCTTCCCCTACTGAACTGGCAATGCTGTTTTCAAAGCAATAAATATTTGATAAAGATGTGAGGTAAAAAAGCTCAAAAGCTCCAGTGTCAAACTGCTATAAACTGAATTGTATAAAAACTGAAGACACATCACAGCTGAAATAATTTAAATCAAAGTGACAATGGGATTTGACTTACAGAAGCTCTATTTACACATCTATTAGGTAAAGCAAGGTACACCCACTTCAAAACACATCTGTATGTGAATGCACATCTGAGTACCATTCAGCAAGAAGTTTTGAAGAGAACTTCAGTTTAATAAAGCTAAATGGGGAGAATTGAAGTTTGCATTTGACATGGTATTAAACAAAACCAAAGGGCTGAACTCATGTTTAGACAACACAGGTCACTAGTCACTAGGCAAAGAAAACAGTCCACAGCAGGTGGCACAAATAATTCCTATACAAAACAAATGTTGCAAATATTCTGCTTTTAGGAAACATGAAATAATGGCTGACATGTCATTTACAAATACATAATATAAAAATGCACAGCCCCCTTGAACAAAAATCCAGCAAATGTTTTATAGATGACTTCCCTCAGACCCACCCCCGTAATAGGCCATTCTGGTGAATTACTAGCATCTGCCATTTCATCTTTTAAAATTAAAAGAATGACGGGCACATGTGCTGTGCAGTGTAGAAGAGAAGTGTCATACAAAAAGGGGCCGGAGCTGGCCAGAAACATTTGGACAACTGCATCTCAAAAACCGTGTTCTCGTTTCGCTTCTGTGCCTCAGTCTTTAAGACACAAACGTATCTTGGGACACCACATCCTGGGCCCAGGGAGCCTGCAGAGTGGTCACTTTTCTGCCACTGCCCTCAATATGAGGGAGCACTGAAAGGCTCTTGACTTAGAACCCCTTCCCCCTTTCTGTCTAAAGCAGAGGAGCCATCTGTGGTTGCGAGCGGGCAGCACACCAGGCCTGTCCATCCCCAGTGCACCGCGGGGTGGTGGGAGGTCCGCCGGGCCAGAGTGAAGTAAGGCATTTCCTGTCTCCCAGAGTCCCGTTCACTTTCTCAGAAACAGCTTGGCAAAATCAGCATTGGACATCTTGGGTGCCTCGGTGGCCGCTGAGGCGGCAACTGCAGGAGCCGCGGCAGGGCCATTCTCGGCCTGAGGAGCTGCAGCACTTGGGCGCTGCAGGGCACGAGGCAGTAGAGACAGCTGCGTCCTTCCCTTCCCCCTCCTAGAAGAGCAAACACTGAATGGACCTTTTGAAGCAACAATTTGTGGCCCCTCATTTATTTGTAAAAATAAACCAAGATAGTTTTAAATATAACCAGAAGCTAAAAGGGGGAAAAGAAAAAAGGATGAGATAATCCCTGCCTCCTTAATTCTGGCTGTTAAGTAAAAACTGCTTCGACAGACTTGGCCTTGTTCAGTTTTGGCAAAGATCAACCCTGAGCACCAGTCGCACTCAGAGGGGATCAGTGTGACTATCACCTCTCAGACCTCCCCAGTCACCCGGCAATTCTGCTATCTCCTCCTCATCCCTAGCAGGCAAAAAGCACAGCTTATGTGGATCATATAGCTAGGGCTGTAGACTGGCACACACGTGGGTATAAGATTTCGTTTTAAACATAGCTCCAACTGGCAAAGGGGACTTGAAAATAATCACTGCCTTTAGTTTTGTCTGAAATAAATGACAAGTGTAAATTGGCCAGTACCAGGCAGAGGTCACTGCCTAGGCTTGCATCCTGCTCTGGACGCCTTGCTCCAGTGGAACCACAGTGATTACCACAAGGAACAGCACGTCTTGGCTTTTCTGTCCTAACAGGAAGCTAATTCATGCCGGGTTAATCCCCCCATGGTCCATGAACTGGTGCCAGCCAGGACGAAGTTTGCACTAGTCTACCATGCAAGCACTTACGCTCCGTATGTCTGCGGCAAAAGCATGGGGCCACCTGGTGCCTTCCTGGTCTCCGGCTTCTCTGGAACCTTCCTCTGAGGAGGGTTGCTGATTGCCACTTTGATGACGTTCTCTTTGATAGTCATGCCGTCCATCTTCATCACAGCCTGCGACGCCTGGGATTCATTTTCATACTCCACATAGGCCAGGCCCTGGAAGAGGCAAGATTCAGAACCAAGTCAGATCCCACAGACCAGGGACGTAACCTCCTCCCACAGGGCAGGCACTGGGCTTCCTCCCTGAGACCAGCAGACCAGGCCACAGCAAATGACCAACCAACAGGTTACCTTCCCCACCACTGCATCCTCTGTCTACAGGCTTATTTCCCCACCCTACTCTCCTTCCCAACTGCTGCTACGCACTGTAACTTCAGATAACCCTTCCAAGTTCAGTACACCTTGTATGTGCTGCAGAAGTAGAAAGAAAGAAGGAAACAGACAGATGGACCAGTATAAATCCAGCAAATAAACCAAGAGGTGGATGGGACACAGGGCCAGCAGCCCAGGTGCCCAGGTGAGCCCTTGTGTTTCTGTGCCTTCACCCACTCCCTCATTTCATCCTCTTTTTCTCTCCATTAACCTGGATAAAGGGGAGGGAGAGTGGGCGGTGGGTAGACAGTAACAAAACCACTTACTACACAAAATGGGGCACAAAAGGACTTAGGAGGAGACTGAGCGTGCAAGAAGGAAGGACAGTAGAAGAGGCACTGCAATGGAGGGACTCAAGGGGCCTGGCTGGAGGCCCCAGGGAAAGAGAGGCCTGGGACAGAGGGAAGAGGCTACAGGAGGGTGCCCACCCCAAAGCCCATGTGCTGCTGGTCACAGGGCTTCCCCCAAGCCCCACAGCCAGGGGCCATAGTGTGGTGAATTCATGATCATCTATTTCCAACTGCTTTATTCTTTTTAGCACAATTAACTACAAACAAGTTAATCTGACTCCAAATGTAAGTAGAGCTAAGTGTGCAGATCTTTCTGTGAAATTAACTTTTGTTTCTCAGCAGACAAACTAGGAATCCATTCTAGAGGCTAAATCATCTTTGAACAGAGACAGACAGGAAGCTTGCCCAAGCCTTGAAGACAAGGCACGATCTGCTCTGACTCTGACCTTTGGTTTGCCAGCCCGGTTGGTGACCAGCCTGAGGTCCTTCACGGTGCCATGAGCCTTACAGATTTCTTCTAGTTCTTCTTTAGTACAGGAGAAAGGCAGGCCTGAGATGAACAGCTTGTGTTTCTCTAGGGAAGTGCTGTACCTGAACACCTATAGGAAGAAGGAAGACAGAGAAAAACCATGATTCGAGGCATGACCCAGCTCACCTGACTCCTCTGACACCAGCCTTGTCCCCAGGAGCAGCCCAGCCAGGCAGACTAGAGCCAAGCCATGCTCTGAAACTTGTTAACGGGGCCACTGGGGTGAGTCACTTAACCTCTCCAGGCCTCCATGTCTTCCTCTGTAAAACGGCAAGAATAAAAGTGGCCATTCACAGAGTCTGATGAGGAGTCAATGAGGTGACACACATAAAGCATTCAGCACAGTCCCTTGTCATGACTAAGCACCCAGCAAGAAGGAGCCATGCCATGAGTCAGACCTCAGTCAGCCGGCTCAGGACGGACCTTGGCTCACAAGGAAGTTTACATCCAAACACAGCATAAAACTTCCATGTCTACCCTAAATATCACTGCTGCAGGAAGAAAGTGCCTGTCTAAAGCAACCATAGAGGAAAGGTATTCTTTTTTCCATAAACCTACCTTAAAATCGGGGTTTTTGCTCTTATCCACACAGGGGGAAACAAACATTGGCCTCCCTTCTACACTTTTCCGGTCCATCTCCAGTGCCTGAAGGGCTGATTTCTCCTCTTTAAACTCCACGTAGCAGTAGCCTCGGAAATCCCCGCGATTGCTGAAGATGGGTCTGATCTGAACCACCTCCCCACAGGCCTCGAAGAGTGGCCTGAGCTTCACGTCCGGCTCCTGCATGCTGTAGGGCAGGTTGCTGACAAAGACGGTGATGCTGTCCTTGCTGCTGTCGTGCAGCACCTTAGGCATGTCCCTCTTCAGGGAGGCTGCCTTCTCCTTCTGCTTCGAAGGGGGTTCCACGTCTACAGTGGCACATTTCCCAGCGGGCCCTGCTGCTACTTCTACGTTTTGTGTTTCTCCAGCTTCAGGGATGCTGTTCTCGACCCTTCTGCGTTTGGAAGGCTGCTCTACAGGTTTTCAAAACAAAAGTAGCCATGGTTAACTGTTACTTCTCTTCAGGGAGCCTGAACAGAGGTGTGAAGTCCAAGCGCTGTGACAGCTGCCTGTGACACTCTCCCTCGCCAGACTCGGTGGGGCAAGCATCACCCCTGAGAAGTCTTTTGTGACCCACCTGACCTGTCCCACAACTTTCTGTGCCCCAGTTACACTCCGGTAAGTGGGCTCAATCAAGTGGAAGTAACAACATAAATCCCCACTGTCCACTCTTAAATTATACAAAAGGCAAATTATACAAAAGGCCAGTGGGTATCAAAGTTCAGAAGGCAAATTCCAGGGCCCCTCTCCTACAAAGCCCAGGTCAACAGGGGTGGGATAGGACAGGAGAATCTGCACTGGAAAAGCACCCTAGTGACTGATGCCCGTGCCCCAGGGAGCACATTAGGAAAAGCACTACAAAGGGGCTATGGTTTCTAAAACACTTTCAATAAGGTCTTGTGTCCTTAAGAGAGCTTAACCACAATCTTCTACTGCAGTCTGTCCTCACCACTGCCTCCACAGGGCCAGGACTGAAGTTCAACAGACATCAGCCTCCGGCAAACAGACCTCCCCATCAGTTCACCCACTGACTTTACAATGCAATGTAAGCCCTGCACACTGCTACTGTATTCAAGAGTGTCCCTGGGCTGGGTCCAGCTGACTGGCCCACCTACCACTGCAGACTCCTCAACCACTGCCCCATCCCTCTCCCATGCATCCGGGTTCAAACCCAATTATCTGCTGCTCACAGAGAATGCCAGGCTGTGCTGTGCCTTCAGGCTGTGCTAACATTGGCTCCCTGTCTAGCTCAGCCCTTCCCTTCTTGCTGCCAGACAGTCACTCGGTCTTCCCCCTGGATGCCGCATCTCTTCCCCACAGTCTTCCTAGTATGAAGCTGACCCACTAGTGCCTTCTTTGGCCTCCACCAGTATTAACAACTCCATCTCCCACAGTCCTGATCGCATGCCATGCCCTGATCAAACGACACTGCAGTCACACATCACATTTGCCTTACTCTGCTAAACTGTGAGGCCAGAGGAGCAATGAGCCACCCTCAGTCATTTAGGGCAGCCCAAACAAGGTGTGCAAGCAAGGTCAACTCAACGATGGATGACTCCATTCCCAGTTCTCTCTGGCTCACACATCTGTACTAAGAAAGTGTACAGAGAGTCCTTTCATGTCCAGAGACAATTCTTTTTTTTTTTTTTTTTTGAGGCAGTGTCTTGCTCTGTCTCCCAGGCTGGAGTGCAACAGCATGATCTCAGCTCATTGCAACCTCCACCTCCCAGACTCAAGTGATTCTCGTACCTCGGCCTCCCGAGTAGCTGGGAAAACAGGCGCCCACCACCACGCTCAGCTAATTTTTGTATTTTTAGTAGAGGCAGGTTTTCACCATGTTGGCCAGGTTGGTCTTGAACCCCTGACCTCAGGTGATCTGCCCACCTCAGCCTCCCAAAGTACTGGGATTACAGGCGTGAGCTACCACGCCCAGCCACCAGAGACAATTCTTTACCTTGACTGACTCTCTGAAGTAAGTATGACCCAGAGCTGCCCGTCCCTGAAATTACAAGGGTGAAAGAAACACTGCTGGAAAATTCCACTAAGTCAGAACCATTAAAAGCAGGGCCAAGGCCGGGTGTAGTATCTCATGCCTGTAATACCAGCACTTTGGGAGGCCAAGGCGGGAGGATCACTTAAGGTCAAGAGTTCCAGACCAGCCTGGCTAACATGGTGAAACCCCATCTCTACTAAAATACAAAAATTAGCTGGGTGTGGTGGCGGGCGAACTGTAATCCCAGCTACTTGAGAGGCTGAGGGAGGAGAATCGCTTGAACCCAGGAGGCAGAGGTTGCAGTGAGCCGAGATCATGCAATTGCACTCCAGCCTCGACAGAGCAAGATCTTCTCCTGCACTCCAAGATCATGCAACTGCATTCCAGCCTCAACAGAGCGAGACTCCCTCTCAAAAAGAAGAAAAAAAAAAAAAAAGCAGGGCCAAGCTTGGCAGGTCTGTGCAGGGTAGGGGCTGCAGCAATGGTGCGGGATGCTAGAGCCTGAATGGAAGGAAGAAGACGAGCAGACATGGGGCAGTGGCAGGGACCCAGCCTAGATCTGGAAGCCTGAGTGAAGGAGGCAAGGGTGTCCATGCAGAGCCGTGCCTGACCCCAGGTGTGGGAGACCAAACAGGGTGGGGATGGCACCCGTGAGAAGGGGAGGCAGGGACAGGAATTTGATTACATACCTACAGGGGCTGGGTGGAATAAGTGAGGACGCTGAGGATAAAGGCAGCCAAGTTTCTCAAGGTTAGAAAAGGGCGTGACATGGCTGGGCGCGGTGGCTCACACCTGTAATCCCAGCACTTTGGGAGTCCAAGGCGGGTGGATCACTTGAGGCGACAAGTTCAAGACCAGCCTGGCCAACATGGCAAAACCCCATCTCTACTAAAAATACAAAAAATTAGCCAGGTGTGATGGTGTGTGCCTGTAATCCCAGCTACTTGGGAGGCTGAGGCACAAGAATCACTTGAACCCAGAAGGCGGAGGTTGAAGTGAGCCAAGATCACCCCATTGCACTCCAGCCTGGGCAACAAAGCGAGACTCTGTCTCAAAAATAAATGAATAAATAAATTTTAAAAAGAGAGAGAAAGGCGTTGCAAGTATGAAAGAGAACCCTGTGGTGTTAGACTGGAACTGGAGGTACTGGTGTGAAATCATGATTTTCAGCATACACAAATAGTTACAGAAGTAAATACGGACATAAATATGTCTGTGTACACATGCACGCACATGCGCGTGCACACACACACACTCTCCCTACCCTTGACCATTCAGGCCTAGGAACAATACCCAGTAGCAGTGAGCACAACCAGCACCTCCTAAATACCACTCATCACTCAAAGGAACCTTGGAGAAATGATGGATTCCAGGACTGAGTTATGGAAAGTACAAGATGACCCTTGGGTATTGTGCGCCAGAAGGTGAGGAAATGATCAAAGAACAAGGGGACAGGTCAAAGGGACACAGAAGCCTGTGTGATGGAACTCTTGCTAGCCAAACCTGGGATAAGTAGAGCATCAACATAAATAATTATCAAAAGGGTTGTCGCCAGCAGTGGAACAAAGCGAATCACAGTCCACCTGATGGGACTCAATGAGCAGGCCACAGGAGCGCTTGTGCACTATTCCTGCCCGAGATGCATGAGCGGAATCCAATCCCTAGAGAGCATCAGACACACCCAGGCTGAGGGACACAACACAGCAACTGGCCTGTCCCCTTCCAAGAGTGCAGGTCATCAGAGTAAAAAACAGCTGAGGAGTGCTCCAGACGGAAGGAGATCCAGGAGACAAGACAGCTAAACACAACAGTGCATCCTGAACCGGATCCTTTCACTACAAAGGACATTATCAGGACAAATGGGAGCCCATGGCTGGGGTCTGAGGATTAGATGGGAGTAGCGGTCACTGCTAACCCCGGCTCTGATGGCTGCATTCTAGTCATGGAGAAGAGGGCCCTTGTTTGTAAGACATACACCCTAACAGTGATCAAAGGGTGATGGGTATCAAGCTGGTAACGTATTCTCAAATGGTACAGGGAAGAAAGTTCTTCGTACTGTTTTCGCAACTTCTCTAACTTTGATACGTTTCAAAACACAATTTCTCAAGAGCTCCTTACCTTCTTCATCATCGCCCCACTCTTTCTCATCGTCCTCATCTGCTCCGCGCTTCTCTGGGCCTCTGGTCTTTTTCTTCTTTTTCAACGCTTTCTTCTCGGCCCGGGCTCTTTTCCGTTGTTCAGCCTTTTCTTCTTCTTGCTGCACGAGGGCTGCTTCCTTCTCTGCAGCCTAGAAAAGTGGGAAGATGATGCATCGCTGGATGTGGCAGTTACATTCACTGTACTGATTTGTCATGAAAGGGGAGAGGGAGTGGAAGTTCATTACTACATGAAAAGCAGAGGTCTGGAGAAAAATGTGGACAGGCTCACAGCTGTTCCACACCAGAGCTCATTCAGGTTCTTTGGAATTCTGGATCTGATGTCTCTGTTAATATTAGCAATTTCCTCACCCTAATCATTACTCATCAAAAGGAAGGGAAAAAAAATCCATAAAACTGGCTGGGGGCAGTGGCTCACACCTGTAATCCCAGCACTTTGGGAGGCCGAGGTGGGTGGATCACGAGGTCAGGAGATTGAGACCATCCTGGCTAACATGGTGAAACCCCGTCTCCACTAAAAAAATACAAAAAAAATCAGCCAGGTGTGGTGGCCGGAGCCTGTAGTCCCAGTTACTCAGGAGGCTGAGGCAGGAGAATGGCATGAACCCGGGAGGCGGAGCTTGCAGTGAGCCAAGATGTGCCACTGATCTCCAGCCTAGTGACAGAGCGAGACTCCGTATCAAAAAACAAAAAAAAAATCCATAAAACTAAAGCCCCAAATAAGTTGGGGGTGTTCATGTTCCACTCACTAGGCTAAGGGAGGCTCTTCTTTATTCTTTTTCATCAATTCTACTAAATTTTAGAGTCAAAATTCCCTCACTACATGAAACAAGTACTTAATATTGGGGCTGAAGTTTTAGAACAATCTGAAAAGACAGGTTTAAGCATTGATCTAAATATTTTATAATTAATACTGAGTAAAAGACACTTAGGAAAATGTAAAATGTCTTGACAAGAAACATCCATACCAAACCGAGCCAAAATAGCTACCAGAGGTGCCAAAGACTTCAAACAAACATTGTCATTACCTTCATTCTCTGCTCATTGACACGAGCTAATCGGGTTTCAGTTTTCTGAACAGCTGTATCCCAATCTTCTAAAGAACCTTGAAAGAAAGAGAAGCAAAACTTTCACTCTTTAGGATTCTGAAGGATACAATCACATAAATTTTTCTTAATTTCTCTATACCTCCAGAAGAGATCTCTCCCATCAAATAATAAGAAAATGTAATCCATGTAGCACTGAAGTTCAGAATTCAAATAGTCCTTCTAAGTGGGTTTAAAATGTCCCTTCCCTTTCAGGAGAGACTTGAAAACCAGAATATGATCTATTAAGGGCTCTAGAAGGCAAAGAATATGAAAACGTTCTAATGCAAAAAGTACATTTATATTAAGATGAAGAATTTTAAGAGCTACTCAAATGTTGAGGCATTTCTTTCTTTTTTTTTTTTTGAGACGGAGTCTCACGCTGTTGCCCAGGCTGGAGTGCAGTGGCGCGATCTCGGCTCACTGCAAGCTCCACCTCCCGGGTTCCCGCCATTCTCCTGCCTCAGCCTCCTGAGTAGCTGGGACTACAGGCACCCGCCACCGCGCCCGGCTAATTTTTTGTATTTTTAGTAGAGACGGGGTTTCACTGTGGTCTCGATCTCCTGACCTTATGATCCGCCCGCCTCGGCCTCCCAAAGTGCTGGGATTACAGGCTTGAGCCACCGCGCCTGGCCATTTATTTCTTATTTTTTGGTGGTCTCTGATTCCCAGTTCTGAGGGGTCCATACCCAAAATCCAGACCAATACCCACAGATAAGTTCATATTATTTTTCTATCTGAAGGCTCTGAAATTTAACAAGGGATGCAAAGAACACACTGAGCCATTTGCCTCTCCAAGGTCCTCTTGTTGGACAGACGTTGTACTAGAGCACAGTGGCTCTCAAAGGAGGGATCCTGCCCATCAAGAGACATTTGGCAATGTTAACAGACATTTCTGGTTGTCATGTTTGGTTGCAGTGAGGAAGTTGCTACTGGCATTTCAGGGCTAGAAGCCAGGGATGCTGCTAAACATCGAACACACAGTCCCCCCAACAAAGAATTAGAACTCTGTGCTACAGTGACATCACAGAGTCCTCCTGGTAGCTGCAGAATTTGAGAAGAGCTGCAGGAGGACTCATTTTCAGGACACTTGTGACAGTCTAATCATAGGGCACCACTTAAGGGGTGGCAGCGTAAACACAGTCTGTCGCCAGACTGTAACCAGATGCTCCTACTTGAGACCAAACAGCAAATGGGTTAGGCTCCAAGCCAGAAGAAAGCCGGGGGTCCCACCTTCTGTCCTCTCCATGGTGAGTAACACTTCACAGACGTGCTCTGGGTAGTCACTGGTGCACTGGACAGCCCGGTGCAGGGCCTTCCGGCAGTGCTGGGTGTCACCATGCGCTCTAAGGCAGAAAACAAAAAGTTGCTGCCACCAGGACACAAAGTGGAAGGCACTCAAAGGGAGAGGCCGTCTTCTCCCAGGTAGAAACTCACTCTTCAGTAACTCTAGCTTCTGAGAAGACCTTAGCTTTCAGATCTATCCACGATGCTTTCTCCTTCCACAGTCTCTACAGTCACCTACTAAGGATTTCCCTGAAGCACTCTCTCCCTCAGCCATGCAGGGGCTACTGGAAAGCGTACCCGAGAACGTGATCTGCAACCACCATTCTGCCTTTACAGCATTCACATGTGCGGCACATGGCGGGGGAGTCCAACAGCTCTCTGTAACCTGATACAGTCCCCAGGGAAATTTTACTATGGAGTCCTACTGAGGGGAGAGTCATGAATCCAGGGAAGTGTCAAATTTCATACCCAGAGTCAAATCTTTTTTTTTTTTTTTTTGAGACAGAGTCTCGCTCTTGTCACCCAGGTGGGAGTGCAATGGCACGATCTTGGCTCACTCCAATCTCTGCCTCCCAGGTTTGGGCAATTCTCCTGCTTCAGCCTCCCAAGTAGCTGGGATTACAGGTGCCCACCACTACACTCAGCTAATTTTTGTATTTTTAATAGAGACATGGTTTCACCAGGCTGGCCAGGCTGGTCGCCAACAGATCTTTTTTATACACTGCTAATCACAACAGCTACACAACAATTCTGTTAATCATAACTGTTATGAAATAGTGTATTCATATATGTTTTTAAAACATTTTAAATATACATAATTATATATACATATTATGATACTCAGAAAAAAGTTCAGAGCACTGGTTCTCAAAGTAGGATCCATGTACCCCTGAGGCTCTCCCAGAGCCTCTCAGGGGGCCTGCAAAGTCAAAACTCCTTTTATAAATAATAATACCAAGACATTACTGGACTTTTTCACTGTGTTGACATCTTCAAGACAGTGCACAAGTAATGGTGGCCCTTAGCACAAATCAAGGCAGCAGAAATCCTTTTAATGCACTGTGTGATGAAATACTAAATACACTTAAAGCCCTTCTCATACTGAAGTACAACGGTTATTGCAAAAAAAAAAAAACATATTACCGTTTGAGTTGCAAGCTGATCAAGTCACTTTTTTCAAGGACACCATTTTTACTTGAAAGAAAACTTGAGTGACAAACCACGGTCAGTTACTCAGACCTGGGTATTTGGCAGACATTTTTGAAAATTTACAAAGTGAGGCTGCCACTCTGGGGAAAACCACTGACAGTATTTGTTGTATGTGATAGAATTCAAGCTTTCAAGTGAAAATTAGAATTTTGGAAAACTTGTATCTGCCACCACAAGTCTGACAGCTTCCTACTTAAAATACTTTTCTACTAAGATCAGTACAGATATGAACAAATACGATTTTTTAATACTATAGAAGAAAATACGTCAACATTTGAAAGAGCTGCATGATTTAGTGAATTGGGATTTTTCCAAATAATGTCGTAGAATTATGGCATCGTGTAAAAGATAAAATAGATAAATGGGTATTACTCTAACAGAATCTGTCAATATGGTTTTAGATTCCACATGCAACACTGAAGTTTTGCTAGAATATGTATGAAAGAATACCCACAATTATCTGAAAATGCTTCTAAAATACCTTTCTTTTCTAACCTCTTATCACACTCTTCAATGAAAACAACAGATCACAACAGACAGAATCGGTAACAGACATGAGAATTTAGCTGTCTTCTACTAGGCCAGGCTAAATATATCTGCAAAAATAGAAAACAATGCCACTTTTCTCATTGTATTATTTTGGAATCTGAAAAACAGTCACTGTTCAAAAAAGTTATTAATGTTAAATAATTTGTTATATTTAAATGAATGAAAATGTTTTTTATATTTCTCAATTTATAAATTATAAATATCAATAGATATAACTCACATACATAAAAGTGTTTTGGGATCCTCCAATTTTAAGAGTGGAAAACGGATCCTGAGACCAAAAAAATTGTGAACTGCTGATCTAGGGGAATATTCAACAAGCTTTAACAGTGGTTTTCTCTGGGGTGGGATTATAAGAAACTGTCACTTTTAGCCAGATACGGTGGCTCACGCCTGTAATTCCTACACTTTGGGAGGCCGAGGTGGGAGGATCACTTGAGGTCAGCATGACCAACATCGTGAAACTGTCTCTTCTAAAAAAAAAAAAAAAAATACAAAAATTAGCCAGGTGTGGTGGTGCACACCTGTAATCCTAGCTACTCAAGAGGCTGAGGCAGAAGAACAGCTTAAACCCAGGAGGCGAGGTTGCAGCTGAGACTGAGCCACTGCACTTCAGCCTGGGTGAGAGTGTGACTCCCCACCTGCCCCCAAAAAAGAAAAGAAACGGCCGCTTTCTATCACATATTTTTGTAAACATTCTGACTAATATGGGCACACAGTGTTTTTTAAATAGGGAAAAAACATTCAAAAAAACCGCCAGCAATGTAGCAATGTTATGCAATGAACAATGTTCAAGACAGACTGAAAAGTTGGTCACATTCTTTATGTTTTCCCCATGTTACAAATATTGTTAGGCATAACTTATTTCATTCAAACAGTTTTAAAGGCTTGTAACACATGTATGCTTTAATTGCATTTTCATTACAAAAAAATTTAAACATAGAAAAGTCTCAAAGAATGGGTCATGGTTATGACTGGGTCAGTAATTTTGAGTTTTTTTTCTCTTAGCTTTTTAGTATTTTCTACTTTTCTATAAAAGCAAATATAAAAAATAAATAGCTCCAAAAGATCAAATAAAATATCATGCCCAAAAATCAAAACAAAAACAAATTAAAAGAAATGCACAGCTATAAGAGTTCCAGGCACAAAATACGATAAAAATTAAAAATGTACCCACTACTGAAAGAGACAGAATGAAAGAAGGCAGCCCAGTTCTAAGGAGCTAGTCCAAGCTGGTAGGAGTCAGCCAGGAGTGAAGACGGGTGCACAGCTGACAAGCACTGCCTCCCTCCCCACCCCGAGATCAGTTACCTTTCCAGGTTGTAATACTCTAGCCACATGTTGGCGTACTTGGCATTTCCTCTGGTCATGATGCTATCCCAGAGTTCCCGAGCTTTCTGCATGTTATTGCACAGTCGAGCCTAAAGTGCATCAGCAGGCTGTTAGGACACCTGAACCCTATGATGTCAACACCCATCATACAACATACTTCCAACAGACACACATAAAAAGCACCCCACAACTATTACTGTTACAGATGTCCCTGGGAATTCCCCAGGCCTCCCTCCAGTGGTAAACGGCCCAGCCCAAACACTTGAGCCTTTCTGCAGCCACAAGCTAATCTGCCTATGTTTCCTGAGAACTGAGAGAGACAGCACGCGGTACTTACGCGACAGTACTGGATAGTCATTTGTTTTTTATTTTTATCAAGCTTAACTACAAGTGTTTGAGAGACAATATTTTTTTTTAAAAAAAGGCTGCTCTAGTATTAAATGCACACTCTGCTACTAATGCTTACAAACTGTGACTTGGGCAACCTGTAATTCTCAGTTTTCTCATCTTTAAAATGGTTAAGAAATAAGTATCCCATATAGAAACTACCTGACAAATGTTAGTTTCTTCTATCTGACGCTCCCTCAGAGGAGAAAACATGATTAGAATTATTACAATCCTACCTGCTGATCAAGGCAGGTTCCGTGTCTTACTGACCTTGGAGCCCCTGACCCAGTAATGACATTCAAATGATCATATCCTCTAATTACTTGCCAAATAATCTGTCTTCTACATTATATAGAAGCCTTACTAGCTCAGGAATTCTTATTCCCACAGCACCTAGTACAGTGCTAACAAATAGTACACGCTCACTGTGCTCTCACAAATGAAGCAAAGAGGCAGAGACGGAAGTAAACGAGTGAATACCTAGCATTTAAACATTTACTGCACAACTTGTAGCTGGGAGCTAGTATTTTCACCAACATTATTTACAAATATGTGTCAAGCTAGGTAAATAACATGAATCCTTGTAGAGCCTAGACCATTACTTAGGTAAATAACACAAATCCTTATAGAGCTTAGCCCATTATTTGGGATTCTGACTCAATTTTAATTAAGGTTTAATAGGATGCTATTCAACAATGGTGGGTGAAAGTGGTAGATTTGTCAAAAACATTTACCTCAATCCTAGCCCAGTTCTGCATAATCACACAGCTTGGATCACCACTTTCATTGAAACCTTCAAACACAGAATTAGTAAAATTAGAAAGGAACTTGGAGACAAATAGCCTCTAGCTGGAAAGGTACATCAACCAGGAAATAGTACAGACCAGGAAATACAACTGGGCAAAACCACAGGCTGGGGCATACTTACGCTCTTCCACCTCCTGCTTCAGATACTCCAAGGCACGAGTAAAGGCGGCCCTCAACTCCTCCAGCTCTTTACTGGAGTCTAGTGGAAAGTACAAAAAAAGGCTTTAGGAAACCACATAGCCTGGCTTTGTTTGTTTTGTTTTTTATCCTATGCTGAAACTGCCCAGAGACCCATTATGTACCTGGCATCATGCAAGGGACACAGAAATAAAATTGCCAATTCCTGCCCTCATCACATAGTCAGGGAGAAAGAAATTAGAACACAGTAGAGTATGGACAGCATGGTGAAAAAGGTGAACACAGAGTGCTGTGTGGGGGGAGTCTCCCCCAGCTGGGGTGACACAGGCAAACAGAAGAATGGCTAAAGGCTACCTGTATGAGGTGACAGCTGACATGAGTGTGCAAGTACAAGTTAGGGGTTTTCTGGCTGTTTTGGGGGGGGACATGAAGGGGCAGAGGATCCCACAGAGGTACAAACATTTTTCTAAAACACAGCAGTCTTATTTCAAGAAGTATTTAGGATAAATAAAAAGACCAGAAAAGAGAAATGAGAGCTAAGACTAAAGAGGCTGGCAGAGCCAGTATAAACCATTACTCTCTTGCTTTACAATCCACAGCATGACTTGTTAAGATAGAAATCACTAGGATTTCTGGGGGAAAAAGTCACCAATGCCTAGTCTACATCATTTGCCCAATCACAATGTTATCTGGGGAACTGGGACATCTCGCCAAAAGTTGTGTTAAGAACATGTTCAGCTCTGAAGTGAAAAACATGCGCTTAAATACCTTGTTTGAAATCAACCCTTCTCCTCAGGTAATCAAGGTATGCCTGCCAAATCTCCACATAATCAGTGGCCTGGATGAAGCCAGCATTCAAAGCTTTCTCGAAGGTTACTGGAGTTGGAGAAAAAGTCAGGATTTGTTACCAATTCAAATGGAAGCTAATATAAAGTTACTGCATTCTACTGACTATAAAACACTACATGGGCCGGGCGCGGTGGCTCAAGCCTGTAATCCCAGCACTTTGGGAGGCCGAGACGGGCGGATCATGAGGTCAGGAGTTCGAGACCATCCTGGCTAACACGGTGAAACCCCGTCTCTACTAAAAAATACAAAAAACTAGCCGGGCGAGGTGGCGGGCGCCTGTAGTCCCGGCTACTTGGGAGGCTGAGGCAGGAGAATGGCGTAAAAACCCGGGAGGCAGAGCTTGCAGTGAGCTGAGATCCGGCCACTGCACTCCAGCCTGGGCGACACAGCGAGACTCCGTCTCAAAAAAAAAAAAAAAAAAAAAAAAAAAAAAACACTACATGACTTTAAAGACTAACAGATGCAACAGGATGAAATGAGCTAGACAGGAATGTTGAAGAGAGAGAAAAGACTACAACTTCTTAGAAAATGCAATGAATATTAGCATGTTAAAAAGCTCAAAGAAGCCACAAATATAACCAGTTCATCTCTCAGAGCCCTTTTTGTCACTACACTCCATATCCCAAACAAAACCCCAGGCAACACTGATGTAATGACTTTGTCACCGCTCTCTGTTTCTCACTTGGGACAAATAGCTTAGAAGTTCTCCCACAAAAACATCCGCACCAGAAATTACTTGATGATCAACTCCATGTCTCTCCATGGCCAAGAGGTACCGACTCCATAAGGCAACTGTCCAGGGGCAGTTTCTAACAGCGCGGTTATGTACAGATAAAACCAAATCCTTTACTTTCAGTTGCCGATCCTATGATAAAGAATTCCAGAATCAGGAAATTAAACTTTATTAAGAATTCACCATCAACAAGACATTGCCAGCACAACCAAGTGATGAAAGAAATATCCTTATAAACGTCTCTTGGGACCGGGTTTCCTCAAAAAAAAAAAAAAAAAAAAAAAAAAAAAAAAAAATTCACTAGGGGGAGTGGAGGAAAAGGACAGAAGCAACTTATAGGTTAAAAGAGCCTTAAGAGACGTCAGCCAACCCTACTGGATAGACCTCATTTGGATCCTTTTATACATATACACTGAAATATTTTATATACACATATTGAAATATTTACCAATGAAATATCATTTCTGGATTTGCTTCAAAGTAACACATAAGGGGCAAGTAGGTGAGACTACAGATCAAAGTAAACTAAAGCTATAATTGTTAATAATTATTGAAGCTGGGTGGGGGGTACAGGAAGTTTCATTTTACTTATCTACTTTTATATGTTTACATTTTTTCCATAATACAAAGTTAAAAGAAAAATATCAATTTGTTTTAAGTCCTCAACACAGACTATATGCTAATTTTACTTACAGTTAGTGACCATTTTAAAATAACCTGAAACACTAAAACTTCCTAAACAAGTTGGCAAAGAGGAGAAAAAGTGGATGGAGGAAAAGCAAGAGCAGGGCCATATGCAACAAACTCCTGGCACTCTAAGTAGATTATAAATTGGCAAAAATAAAATGAAATTAGAACAGTGATCTTACTAGGTACTGACTGTAACGGATCCATAAGTCTGGGACAAGGCAGTTCTCGACCAGGGCGCGCTCAAAGATCAACTGAATGCGAGCAGGATCGCCAATTTTCATCTCAAAATCGATATATGCTTGATATTCTGACAGCCTTGGTGCCTCTGCCTGCAACTAGAGTACAGGAAAATTGTATTAAAGTTGAATTGAGTTACTGGCAGGAAGCACAACACATCTGCAAATAAAATAAATTTTGGCAAAACTGGCTACAGTAACTAAGAATCGCCAAATCCTCACTCTCAGAACCACTCCACTATGGCCTCCACAACTTCTTGAGCAGAACAAGAGTCTTCTCATCTGGTCCAAAGTGCCAGTTCATGGCAGTCATAACAAAGGCTCCATAAACCCTTTTCTAAATCCATTCCTAGACCACAGGGAATTTAAGTGGCCCATCAATCGTGAACTGAGTGAAAGAGCAACACAACACCTTTGCCAGTGACCACTGTTAACCACCCTTCCAAACCAGAAGTCATGTTCTTGGGCTACTGAGTCGAGTTAATACAACCAAACTGGAAAATTGTGGTGCCTGATGCTATTCAAGTTTCTTATTCCAAATATCAGTTCCTGGAAGAATGTAGGTAAATGCAGAAAATGGAGGCAGCTGTGCTGAATGTTTAATGATCCAAAGACATACGATCAAATTCTTTTTAGAAAAAAATCTTATTCGACATGTTTTCTCTTCAGGCATATTTTGCTGATGGCCATGACATAATGGAATGATTGGAGTTTTGAGAAGAACAGGTACATGCAAATCATTTACACATGAAAAAGAAAGGAAGGAGTAGTGCAGAAGAGTAAGAAAACACGCAGGCTCCGTACTCAGAAAGGGGATGTTTCACAGCCTCCATTTCTAGTAACGAGAAAGAATTAGTTACCCAGACACACTGTACCATTCAAAACAACTAAAACTACTAAATTAAATATAGTATCTTCTTAAAATTCATCAACAAACTGGCAAAGAAACAAGAAATTCTAAGGACTAAGGACAAAATCTAAATGAGGGTGGCAAGCTAAGTAAATGTTAACCTTTTGCTGGCTTGACATACATTAAGAATTTGATCTTCACAATTCTATTGTTGGCAAAGAAAGATAGAAAAAACAGTCAAAAAGCCCAAAAAACCTCAAGCCAGTCCACACATGGACCTACTGCAATGAAATTAGAGGACAGTAAACCAAATCAATGAGATCTTAAAAGCAGTCAGAGAAAAAACAGTAACTACCTCTGAAGAAGCAAGATTTATACAAACCGCTGACTTCTGAACAGCAACAACAGACATCAGAAGACAGAAAGATACAATCAATTGCTGAGAACACACTGTCTGTCCAGAACTCTTTTGTTGTTGTTGTTGGTCTAGAATTCTATAGCCTAAGAAAATAATTTTCAAGAAGGGAAGTAAAGACCTTTCTGAACAGAGAAAATCTGTTACCAGCAAATCGCCCTCGCAGGGGACTCTAAAGGTCACGTGTTGAAGACACTGGACAAATTTATAATATTATTATAAAGCTTTACAGAAAGACAAGATGTAAGTAGCAGAAACCTATACTATGTTCATAGATTGGAACATGTAAATTCTTCCCAAATTCCCCAAACTGATCTCCAGGTTCAATGCTATTCCAATTAAAAAAAAAAAAAAAAGATTTTAAAAATATAACTACAAAAGCTGATTCTAAATCTGATGGAAGCATTGAAGGCTAAAAAAAAAAAGCCAAGATACTCTTGAAGAGGAACAAGGTGGATGGGACTCACCCTATCCAAGAGCAAAACATTATAACTCTCATCATTACAACAGTGTAACGTAAGCCAGTGGGACAGAATAGAAAATCCAGGAGAAAGACCCACACATACATGGACAGCTAATCTATGACAGATGTGGCACTGCACATCAGTGAGGGGAGGAAGGAATAATCAAACTCAGTACCAGAACAACTGGTTCTCCATATGGAAAAATGAAACCAGACCCAGTCTCATACCACTTAAAAATCAATTCCAGGTGGATGAGGCCCTAAATATGAAACAGAAAACTATAAAATTGTTATAAGAAATTAGAGTTAACTAGGGAATATTTTTCAAATAAGCACAACAAAAGCACAACCAAAAGGTAAAGAATTTTAATCTAATTGGATTTATCACTAAGAACTGTTCATCAAAAAACACCATTAAAAAAAAAAAAATGAAAAGGCCGTCACGGTGGCTCCCGCCTATAATCCCAGCACTTTGGGAGGCCGAGGCAGGTGGATCACCTGAGGTCAGGAGTATGAGACCAGCCTGGCCAACATGGCGAAACCCCATCTCTACTAAAAACACAAAAATTAGCCGGGCGTGGTGACGAGGGCCTATAATCCCAGCTACTAAGGAGGCTGAGGCAGGAGAATCGCTTGAAACAGGGCGTGGGGGGCGGGGGAGTTGCAGTGAGCCGAGATCACGCCACTTTACTCCAGCCTGGGTGAAAAAGCGAAAACTCCGTGGGTGGTGGGTGGGGTGGGGAGGTGAAAAGACAAACAACAAACTGGGGAGAAAATCTGCAACACATACAGCCTAAAATAAGACTTAAGACTCAGCATTCCCACAAATCAATTAGAAAAAAGATACATCAAAAGGGAAATGGGTCAAAGACTTTTTTTTTTTTTTTGAGACAGAGGCTCGCACTGTTGCTCAGGCTAGAGTGCAGTGGTGTGATCTCGGCTCACAGCAACATCCACCTCCCAGCTTCAAGCGATTCCCCTGCCTCAGCCTCCCAAATAGCTGGGATTACAGGCACCAGCCACCATGCCCAGCTAATTTTTTGTATTTTTAGTAGAGACGGGGTTTCACTATGTTGGCCAGGCTGGTCTCAAACTCCTGACCTCGTGATTCACCTGCCTCGGGCTCCCAAAGTCCTAGGATTACAGGCGTGAGCCACTGCGCCCGGCCCAAACACATTTTTTTAAAGAAACAGGGTTTTGCTTTGTCACTCAGGCAAGAATGCAGTGGCATGATTACAGCTCACTGCAGCCTTGACCTCCTGGGCTTCACCTCTGGAGTAGCTGGGACTACAGATACACAGACACGTGCCACCAAGCCCAACTAATTTTTTTTTTCTTCTGTAGAGACAGGGTCATGCTACGTTGCCCAGGCTGATCTCAAATTCCTGGGCTCCAGCAATCCTCCCGCCTTCGCCTCCCAAAGTGCTGGGATTATAGGCATAAGCCACTGTGCCCAGCCTGAAGACTTTAACACGCACAAAAACTTGAATGGCCAATCCACGTGAAAAGATGCTCAACTTCATTAGTAACCAGGGAAATACAAATTAAAACTACAATTTCAAATTCATCAAATTAAGTAGAATTTAAGTATGTCCAATATCCAAGACTGGCACAAGCAACAAGAACTCTCAGATAATGCTCACAGCAGTGCAAACTGATAACCTGGAAAACACTTTAACAACACACTATGATCCAGCAAAGTCATTCCTAAGTATTCTAGAGAAACTCTTTTTCATGTGTACAAGGAGACACACACAAGAATATTCAGAGTGGCACTGCTCCTCCTCCTAGCAAAAAATTGGAAATGACCCAACTATCCAGCAACATAGATAAATACATTGCAGTATACAGACAACTTTACAGCAGTGAAAACAAATGCACTGGAACTATACTTAGCAACATGAGTAAAACCCAAAAGCATGTTCAATGAAAATAAAATATACAGCATGATTCCAATATATAAAAGTTCAAAAGCAAGCAAAATTAAATATATTAATTAAGGATACTTTCATAGCTTGTAAAACTATAAAGAAAAGCAAGGGAATGATTATCACAAAAGTCAGGAAAGTGATTACCTCTCGGGAGAGGGAGGAGGAGGCAATCGGAGAGGGGCACATAGGAGACTTCTAAGGTACTGGCAATGTTCTATTTCTTAACCTGGGTGGTAGGTACATGGATGTTCACTTTATTATTAGTATGTAAACTGCATGTATACATTTATACACTCTATATATTTCACAATAAAACATTGTAAAGATACTGTTCAACTTGCAACTATCCATCAGGGAAAGGTTTGCAGAGAGACGTTTACTAAAGCCAACACTTACCAGTGCTTCTTCATAGGGTTTATATTTCTCCAGCTGCTGTAGTGCTTTGTTATAGTTCTGAATTACCGACTCTGGTACTGGGTCTTCTGACCATTCTTCATACTCTGCAAATGTGGCCTCCATATCTATTGAAAGATGGATTCAGCCCCGTGGGTGTTGCCATTGGGCTTTATCAACCCAAACACAGATTAAGCCATGAGACTCAGGTGCCACTAGCCCCTCCCACATCTGTGGCCATGGCAGCTCTTACTGATCAAATTTTGATTTCTGCTGAGCCCAAACCTGTCTGTAGAATCTGTCTCAAAACAATGTCCCAGGCAACCCTCCCAGCTAATTAATCAGTCAATGACACTAGTAGCAACAATTTAACAACACTTACCCAGTGTTGCCTATGTTCTAACACTTCACATCCATTAACTCATTCAGTCAACTCCACTCTACAAAGTAGTCTATTGTGATCCTCATTTTGCAGTTGAGGAAACTGAAGCAGAGGGTTCAGCTGCTTGTCTACAGTTAATGGTAGAGCAAGGCTGTGAACCCAGGCAGTCCGGCTCAAGTTCACACTCTAATCACTATGCTAGGCTGTTTCACGCTGGTAGGTGAAGTGAAATCTGCAAGCCAGCTCAGCTCTAGCCTTTGCTGCATGACACTCAATCATTTGATTAGACAACTACTTTATAACGTGTTAAATCCAATAAACCATGAAGAGAAATAACACCTGGGCTCCAGTAAAGTTGCCCAGAGGTTCTGAGTATGTACAACACATGCCCGTGTCTAGGGAACAAACACAACAGCCATGCCAAACTCTTCCCATACTCAGAAAAATCCTCCCAGCACACACACACTCACAGCTCCAAAGACTCAAAAGGCTTAGATTGCCAAAATGTATTTACCAAATAAGGAAACTCTTTACCAACCCCCAAGAAACTCACTTATGAGTACTTCCAATCAACTGCACTTCTGAACAAAATCCCTCCCACAGAGGAATGATCTAAACCCACGCAAAATTCCTGCTGTTACGGAAGAGGTTACTTATGAAGAGAAAATGATTATAATGGAACTCTTGTTCAATGACGTTTCCCCCAAAAATACCGGTGTCATTCACTATTCCTTTCAGAGACCCTATCTCTGCCTTTCCAGCTAGGTCTCAAAGGAGAAAAGAGCTCTCACCTAGGAGTCAGGGAGTCTGGCTTCCAGTCCTGCTTCTGACCCTCACAACCCTCTTAAGCACTAACATTCAAGATGTTTTTACCTAGGACCTCATCCCGAGAGACAATATCCAAGGACAGTAAGAACACAAGCTTTACCTGCCTCACAGGATGGTGGGAAAGGTCTAACTACATGTCATTCCTCCAAAGTATTTTAAAAACCATAGAGGGCTGGCTATTGACATGTCAGTTTCTCTTACCATAGAGTGGGATCGCCAACTGTCGCCGGAAAAGACTGTGGACTTTCTCAAGCTGTGAATCAAAGGTTTGTTCCCGGTCAAAAGGGGAAAGGAAGCCAGCTACGGGCTAAAGAAGCAAATTAGTAGTAAATAACAAACTGTGGTTCTTTCTTTGTTTTTTCTTTTGAGAAGGGTTCTCACTGTCACCCTGGCTGGAGTGCGGTGGTGTGATCACAGCTCACTACAGCCTCATGCTCCAGGCTCATGCAATCCTCCCACCTCAGAGTCCTGAGTAGCTAGGATCATAGGCATATGCCATCACGCCCAGCTAATGTTTTATGTTTTGTAGAGATGGGGTCTCACTATATTGCCCAGGCTGGTCTTGCACTCCTGAACTCAAGAGATCATCTGGCCTCAGCCTCCCAAACTGCTGGGATTACAAGCATGAGCCACCGTACTTGGCCAACTCTGGTTCTTTCTACTTCAAAAAATATCTCAACAAATTTTCAGTTCAAGCTAAAAAAATGTATACGACCTCTTCCATACATATTGAACCAAATGCTACAAGGGGTATAAAAAAGGTTATCTATCACCCAACCACTAAGGGATTGGCAAAGACCATTTTGTTAACTATATGAACTGCAAGATTCATCCTGGACATGTGTTTCAAAATAATCCTTCCAAGGAGACTTACAAAGACAGCCCCAGCCTGTTCAGAGACAACCACAGGTACTCACCCGAGCAGCTTCCACGATTGCACTTTCAAACTCTCGGTAAGCCTCCCAAAGGGCGAGTCCTTTGGTCATATGCAAACCAACAGACGAGAGAGCCCTTTCAAACACGGAGCGAACTTTCTCAAGGCCACCTTTCTGACCAATCCCACCAACTGAGTACTGGCCATACTCTAGCCAAATGTTAGGACCTAAAAATAAGAAGTGTTCAATTAGTTTGGGGTATAAAATACCCAAATATCAAAACTGATGCAAAACAAAAGAAATGTGCCTACCAAAAAAGTTCTCAGACAGCAGCACTAAATGACAGTGAAGGCCTAACAGCAGAGATGACCATAAAGGACCAAAAAACATTACAGTCTGGGGAAGACCATAGATCCTCAGAAAAAGATAACTGGTGCTATTAACAATGGCTGTGAGAGAGAAAGAAGTGGGTAACAGGATCATCAGAAATCATGGGAACACCATGCACTGCTAAAATTATCAGTGGTTCTAAAAGAAGACTCATGGGCCACAGAGCAGAGGTACAGATATAGTTTTTAAAAATACATTTGGCCAGGTGCAGTGGCTCACGCCTATAATCCCAGCATTTTGGGAGACTGAGGCGGGAAGATCACAAGGTCAGGAGTTCGAGACCAGCCTGGCCAATATGGTGAAACCCCGTCTCTACTAAAAATACAAAAATTAGCCGGGCGTTGTGGCAGGCACCTGTAGTCCCAGCTACTTGGGAGGCTGAGGCAGGAAAATCGCTTGAACTCAGGTGAGGGGGAGGTTGCAGCGAGCCGAGATCACACCACTGCCCTCCAGCCTGAGAGTGAGACTCTCAAAAAAGAAAAAAAAGATAACACACACACACACACACATACTATACTTGTATATTCATAAAACACCTCTTATTTTCATTATACAGATTATAAACCAAAAAATTGTGAATTCTTTTTGGCTTGCAAAGATACACAAAAAATTCTCTATCTCAGAACAGTCTATATGGTAAGCAGCAATGCTTCTCACAAGAGGGACTGCTCCCAGTGGGAAATCAACAAGGAAGAGGATATGAAATCTGAAAGGGGAAATTGTTTGTTTGATTTTTGAGACAGAGTCTCATTCTGTCACCCAGGCTAGAGTGCAGAGACATGATCGCAGCTCACTGCACCCTCCGCCTCCTGGGTTCAAGTGATTCTCCTGCCTCAGCCTCCCGAGTAGGTGGGACAACAGGTGTGTGCCACCACGCCTGGCTAGTTTTTTGTATTTTTAGTAGAGATGGGGTTTCACTGTGTTAGCCAGGATGGTCTCAAACTCCTGAACTCGAGATCCACCTGCCTCAGCCTCCCGAAGTTCTGGGATTACAGGCGTGAGCCACCACTCCCAGTCTGAAAGGGGAAATTTTTAGAATGCCTTTTTTTTTTTTTTCTTCTGAGACAGAGTCTCACTTTGTCACCCAGGCTGGAGTACAGTGGCATAATCTTGGTCCACTGCAACCTCTGCCTCCTGGGTTCAAGCAATTTTCATGCCTCAGCCACCTGAGTAGCTGGGATTACAGGCCTACATGCCACCACACCCAGCTAATTGTATTTTTAGTGGAGATGGGGTTTCCCCATGCTGGGCAGGCTGATTTCAAACTCCTGGGCTCAAGTGAGCTGCCTGCCTTGATCTCCCAAATTGCTGGGATTACAGGCATAAGCTACCAAGCCTGACCTTAAAATGCTTTCTTCTGAGACAGAATCTCACTCTGTTGCCCAGGCTGGAGTGTAGTAGCACAACCTCAGCTCACTGCAACCTCCACCTCCTCAGTTCAAGCAATTCTCCTGCCTCAGCCTCCTGAGTAGCTGAGATTACAAGCACGTGCCACCATGCCTGGCTAATTCTTGTATTTTTAGCAGAGATGGGGTTTTGCCATGTTGGCCAGGCTGGTCTTGAGCTCCCAATGTCAAGTGACCACCAGCCTCGGTCTCCCAAAGTTCTGGGATTACAGGTGTGAGCCACCACGCCCAGCCTTAAAACGCTTTTTAATAGCATTTTGTCCACAGCATTGTCTGATGTGGTCCCCAGTTCACATACAGAAAATATTTAAGACACTTATACTATATACAGGGGACAGTAAAGAGACTTAAAGGGAGGTGAGTCTTCTATACTCCACTTGCACCGGTAAGATGTCAATACCAGCAGGCAAGGGAGGTCTCTGTGGGGACAGAACGATTCTGTATCTGGACTGCAGCAGTGGTTAGATGAATCTACACATGTAATAAAATGTCTTTTTTTCCCATTGTTCCAAGGTCAATTTCCTGGTTGTTTTTTTTTTTTTTTTTTTTTTTTTTGAGACGGAGTCTCGCTCTGTCGCCCAGGCTGGAGTGCAGTGGCCGGATCTCAGCTCACTGCAAGCTCCGCCTCCCGGGTTTACGCCATTCTCCTGCCTCAGCCTCCGAGTAGCTGGGACTACAGGCGCCCGCCACCTCGCCCGGCTAGTTTTTTGTATTTTTAGTAGAGACGGGGTTTCACCATGTTAGCCAGGATGGTCTCGATCTCCTGACCTTGTGATCCGCCCGTCTCGGCCTCCCAAAGTGCTGGGATTACAGGCTTGAGCCACCGCGCCCGGCAATTTCCTGGTTTTGATTTTGTACTACAGAAACAAGATATTGGAGGAAACTGGGTAAAGTGAGTACACAAGACTTCTCTGTACTATTTCTGCAACTTCCTATACTCTATAATTACTTCAAAATAAAAAGGTTTTCTTTTAATGTTTTCATCTTTTTTTTTTAAAGCATCTTTGTCCAAAACCTCTAAAACCCTATTCAATGTATAAAAGATCACCAGGAAATGCCATGTAAGCTCTGTCAGTACATCCTGAGTGTGAGTGTACTCATTCCCTTACTGCAAGCGCTTCTTCCACTTTTATTTTAAAACTACACTTCCTCAATTAAAGAACAAAGACAATGACAAGACGATTGAACTTAAATCTTGCTAATTGTTAGACTAAAGTTCCCTTTTCTGGGTAGCAGCATCTCATAATACAGTCCTCAACAGCAGACTGATCTACATGACATTTTCAGATACCCTAAAAAAGTCCACGGGAACTTACAAATGTAATCCTTCACAGCTTTCTCAAAGAGGTCATACACATGCTCTCTGTCCAGGCCGTCCTGGGCCATGCTGATCTCGTCGTGCAGCCACTCCAGCCAGAGCTCTATGAGACAAGAGTACTTCCCGCATTAATACCAAAGGGGAGGCTGAGAGCAGGGACTTTACCAAGAAACATCAGCACGCAAATGCTTCATCCATCTTACACAACCTGGCATTGTTCCAGAAATTCACTTCTTAAAACCTGAACTAAGCACATAGGAGGTTTTGTGCTTCCAAATAAGATCAAATCACTAAAATCATAATATCCTCTACTTGTTAGGCATTTCATATTTGGCAAAGCACTTTTCTCATTCAGTCTTTATCATAATCCTGTAAGGTTGGTGATAGTAACACTAAAAATAATGACATCTATTTAAGGATTACAACATGCCAGGCATGTGTTAAGTGTTATAGGTAGAATAGCTCATCCTATTCTGTCATACATTACAAGGCAGAAACTACTGCTGCCATCATTTAACTGCTAGAAAAACTGAGTCTCAGAATGTTTACATAATCTGCTTAAGGTCACACAGATAGTAAACGATGTAGCCAGGAATGAATCTAGGTCATCTGACTCTAGCATCTACACTCAGCAGTTATGCTTTGCAGAAGGGAAAAGGGGCAGAGTGGGATCTAGGACCAAAGTGTCCTAAGCACTGCCCAAAAGATCACTTATGAATATTCATGAAGACTAAAGAGTTGTTCAGTGCAATTATGTTTCTAATACGCAAATAAGTAGAAATAACCTAAATGCCCAACTATTCTGGAACAATTAATGTATGAAACATTTACATAAAAAGCTGTCTGTAAAAGTTTAAATATATTTACAATTTTCTGGTTTCAAGAGAATGGATTAAATACATAAATACTGAAATGGGAAATAGAAATGGGATTCAAGTTTAATCACATTACAAATGTTTACCATAACGTTATAATTAAAAAATCAGAATTCAAAATCCGTGTTATATGATCATAACTACATTTTGCAAAAAACTACAAGATAATAAACTAAAAATAGCTAACTCTGATGGGTTTTCTTCTTTCTACTACACTGTCCAGGTTTTCTACAAGGAGCATGTCCCACTTTCAACATTGAAACAAATATACAAGCCTTGTTTCTGTTTCTAAAAGCAGCCTGACTGCTGAAGCTTACCTTCAGTCAAGGGAAAGATCTCACTCATCTTCTGGCGGGCCATCCTCACCTTGGTAAGCTCCCCTTCCAGCCGGAGCAGCCTGATCAAGTCCACGTGGCAGTTATAGTCATAGACGTTGATAGACAACTAACAGGAAAAGAAACAAGTTGAAATTTAAAATGCCATCATCAAGTAACTTAGCTTTTGTCACTACTGGTAACTACACACATACCTGCCACAAACAAAATAAATGTGCTATCTGAGAAAACCACTGAAACAGCAACCCAGCGTGTACCCACAGGCAGAAGACAAAACAATAAAAGAGGCTTTTGAAACAAACATAAAGCTCCCTCAAATCTGTTACAGTTCCTGCTAGAAGCCATCAGGGTTCTCTCGGAAATAAAGGAGGCATTCTAATGAAACAAATAAAAAGTATGTGACCTCAGGTAAGTTATTTACTTTCCTAAGCCTCTATTTCCTCATCTATAAAATGAGAACACTACTGTTTCTAGTTCATACCAGGTCTTCCAAAGATTTTTAAAAATTCTACTATTACACTGGTCTTTAAGAAAAACTAAAAACCAAAAAGGTAATTTTATAACATCCTTCAGTACATGTGAGGTACACTGTAAGACCTTTTTTATTTTACTAAATAAAAGAGATGGAGGCCAGTTACGGTGGCTCACGTCTGTGATCCCAGCACTTTGGGAGGCCAAGGCAGGTGGACTGCTTGAGCTCAGGCGTTCGAGACCAGCCTCAGCAACATAGTCAAACCCTATCTCTACCAAAAATACAAAAAATTAGCCGGACATTGTGGTATGCGCCTGTGGTCCCAGCTACTTCGGAGGCTGAAGTGGATCACTTGAGCCTGGGAGAGAGAGGTTGCAGCGAGCCGAGATCACGCCACTGCACTCTGGGCCTGGGTGACAGAGCAAGACCCTATCTCCAAAAAAAGAGATGGAAATCCATATTAGAGAAACAAGAGTGGCAGCAGGTTGGTATCTGTTGATGCTGAGTGACAGGTACATAAAGTTTTATTTGTACATTTGAAACTTTTCAAACTAAAATTATTTTAAGTTACCATATATCTGAGACAAAGAAAAACAAAAAGAATGTCACTAGCAGACCAACCCTTGAAGAATAGCTAAAGGAAGTTCTTCGAACAGAAAAGTTAAAAGAAGGAATCCTAGAGCATCAAAAAGGAAGAAAGAACAGAACAACAGTAAGAGCAGAAATACGGGAACTATGACAGATGAGTATCCTCCTCTCTTCATGAGCTTTCTAAATCGTATGTAATGAAACAAACATTGTAAGAACTTCTGATACCCAACACAGTATTATTTAAAAGTGGGGATGGAAAGAGAACTGAAATGGAAGATTTCCACACTTCGTTCAAGTGGTAAAACACTGATACCATGTAAGTCAACTCTGTATATTTTAACACCCAAAGCAACCACTGAGAAAACTATTCAAAGCAATTACACTAAAAATCACTTTAAATAAATCAAGATGGCCAGGCGTGGTGGCTCACACCTGTAATCCCAGCACTTTGGGAGGCTGAAGCGGGCAGATCACGAGGTCAGGAGTTCAAGACCAGCCTGGCCAACACGGTGAAACCCCATCTCTACCAAAAAATACAAAAAATTAGCTGGGTGTGGTGGCACATGCCTGTAGTCCCAGCTACTCGGGAGGCTGAGGCAGGAGAATCACTTGAACCTGGGAGGCAGAGGTTGCAGTGAGCTGAGATCACACCATTGCGCTCCAGCCTGGGCGACAGAGCGAGACTCCATCTCAAAAAATAATAATAATAAAAAATAAAAATTAAATTAAATTAAAAATCAGAAATGTATAAAGAGAACAATACATAATGACCAAATTGGGTCTATCCCAGGAATGCAAGGGTGTTTTCACACTACAAAATCATCCAGTATAATTTTTTCCACCATCAAATTTGACGAAAAAAAATATGATTATCTCAATGAAGAAAAAGCATGTGATTAAAACTCATGAGTCAAAATTAAGAACTGGCACACTAGGAATAGAAAGGCACTTCCTTAACCTGATTTTTAAAATCTACAATAAATATGACTCCTAATGATAATATATTAAAATTCCTTTTAAAAAACACAAAAAGCTACCCAGTATCACCCTCTATTTAACCCTGTACTGGAGGGGTTGGAACAATGAGACAAGGAAAAGAAACGTAAAGAGAGAAAAGAATGAGAACTGTAATTATAGTCAGATGATATCACTGTATAGTAAACTAAAACTCATCTACAAACAAATCATTTGGAAATAATAAACAAGATTAGTAAGGTGACAAGCAATAAGAGCAATGTATAAAAATCAATTACATACAAAGAGACAAATACTGTATGATTCCACTTATATGAAGTATCTAGTCAAATTCATAGACACAGAAAACTACAATGGTAGTTACCAGGGGATTGGGAAGGAAGGGGAAGGAGAGCTGTTTAATGGGTACAGAGTTGCATCTATGCAAATGAAAACTTTGGAGATCTGCTTCGCAACAATTTGACTATACTTAATACTACTGAACTGTACACTTAAGAATAACATAGCAAATTTTACGTTATGTGTTTTTTACAATAAAAAAATTACATTTCTATAAACCAGCAAGCTTTAAAATGTAATTTTAAATAGGATAGCATAAACATCGAACACCATAAAGTACCTAGAAATACATCTAACAAAAGATGTGTGACACCTGTATGGCAAAATGTTTTTAAACTTGATTGAAAGATATTAAAGACTTGGCTGGGTGCGGTGGCTCACGCCTGTAATCCCAGCACTCTGGGAGGCCAAGCTGGGCAGATCACTTGAGTCCAGGAGTTCGAGACCAGCTTGGGCAACACAGCAAAACTCTGTCTCTACAAAAATTATAAAAAATTAGCTGAGTGGTAGCACATGCCTGTGGTCCCAGCTACTCAAGAGGATGAGGTGAGAAGATCGCTTAAGTCCAGCAGGCAGAGGTTGCAGTGCACTGAGATCATGCCACTGCACTCCAGCCCGGGCAACAGAGCAAGACCACGTCTCAAAAATAGAAAGAATATTCAATACCTAGACAAATGGAGTTATATGCATATTCTGGGTTAGAATAATCATTATGGCAAAGACGTCAATTCTCCCCTAAATAATCCATAAATTCAATGCAATTCAAATAAAAAAACCAACAGGGTTTTTCATAGACCTTGACAAAATCATCCTAAAATTTATATGAAAGAGCCAAAACACCCTGCAGGGAAAGAAAAAAAAAAATCAGGTAGGAGGATTTGTCTTACCAGATAGCAAGCCTTAGCAATAAGTTAATCAGTGGAACTGGCACAGGATAGACAAACTGAAGAGAGAGCCCAAAACAGACCCATGCAGTTGAAAAACATTATGGCTCAGGTGGCAATGGCTGTTTCAGCTAAAATAAATTTATGATGTACAACTGTGACCCCCAGGTTGAAAAATAGTGACTTTGAGAAACTCTTTTTTTTTTTTTTTTTTTTGAGACAGGGTCTCACTCTTCCTCAGGCTGGAGTGCCGTGGCACAATCACGAATCACTGCAGCCTCGAATTCCTGGGCTCAAGTGATCCTCCCGCCTCAGCCTCTCCAGTAGCTGCTACTACACGCGCACGCCACCACACCCGGCTACATTTTTTTTTTTTTTTTTTTTTTTTTTTGAGACGGAGTCTGGCTCTGTTGCCCAGGCTGGAGTGCAGTGGCCGGATCTCAGCTCACTGCAAGCCCCGCCTCCCGGGTTCACGCCATTCTCCTGCCTCAGCCTCCGGAGTAGCTGGGAGTACAGGCGCCCGCCACCTCGCCCGGCTAATTTTTTTTGTATTTTAGTAGAGACGGGGTTTCACCGTGTTAGCCAGGATGGTCTCGATCTCCTGAACTCGTGATTCGCCCGTCTCGGCCTCCTAGAGTGCTGGGATTACAGGCTTGAGCCACCGCGCCCGGCCTACATTTTTTAAATTTATTTTTTGTAAAGGGGGGGTCTCACCATCTTGCCCAGTCTGGTCTCAAACTACTGGGCTCAAAGGATCATCCTGCCTCAGCCTCTCAAAGTGCTGGATTACAGGTGTGAGCCACTGCATCTGGTGAGAAACTCTTGTACATGATGTGAACTGCTTTGTATTTATCAAATTACATGCCAAAGATAATAATCAATTACAGATAAGAGCTCTCATTTTTAAATCTTAAGACTTTTAGCAGGCCAGGCGCGGTGGCTCAAGCCTGTAATCCCAGCACTTTGGGAGGCCGAGACGGGCGGATCACGAGGTCAGGAGATCAAGACCATCCTGGCTAACACAGTGAAACCCCGTCTCTACTAAAAAGTACAAAAAACTAGCCGGGCGAGGTGGCGGGCGCCTGTAGTCCCAGCTACTCGGGAGGCTGAGGCAGGAGAATGGCGGGAACCCGGGAGGCGGAGCTTGCAGTGAGCTGAGATCTGGCCACTGCACCCCAGCCTGGGCGACAGAGCGAGACTCCGTCTCAAAAAAAAAAAAAAAAAAAAAAAAAAAAAGACTTTTAGCAATGTTCTCCTGCTTATGACTCCTAAAAGCTGACAAACTGAACTCATCCGATGATCACGATAGGTGAAAAGCACTGGACCAGATCAGGACACAAGTGTTCTAATCCCCACTTGTTCTGTTTCCTCGTTTGTACCATGAAAGAGCTGGGCTAAAGCTCTGGTTCTTAAATGGGCTACCATGACACACTGATGTTTCAAAATCACGTATCAAGTGTGTCACACAAAGTAACCGCAGTTTGGGATATTTGAGAAATGAAGTTTGAGAAGGATATACTTTCTTCATTAAAGAACATTCAAGGCTCTCCGCGCCACATCACCACTCTGAACTCACTAGAGGTGCTTGTGGAGCACGAACAGGAGTGGGAGAGCACTTGCCAGTCAGTGTCACGAATATCTATGTATGCAAGCACCCCTCACATGAATACCATGTGTAGATCAGCAGAAGAAAAAGCTGTAAAAGTCGCTAAAGTCAAGAAGCTGCCTTTAAGGTGTGGCTTTTGGTGTAAACTTCTGATTTTCAGGGTAAAATGATGAAGTTGCCATATAAGGACAAATACTCTGAAAGTACATATATTAAATACATATTGAAATGCATTTAAAAGAGCTATTTCTACATAGTTCAACCTATACTGAGAAATGATAAATATGCTGGTCTATTCTGGTCTTAGAACATCATTAATGACTTTTTTTTTTTTTTTTTTTTTGAGATGGAGTCTTGCTCTGTCACCCAGGCTGGAGTGCAGTGGTGTGATCTCAGCTTACTGCAACCTCTGCCTCCCAGGTTCAAGTGATTCTCCTGCCTCAGCCTCCCCAGTAGCTGGGATTAATAACATAGATGCTTTAAAGGAAACTTAACCAATCACAAAATGATACGTTAACTGATTGAACTCCCTAGCAATGTGAAGAAAGTGTTACACCTACCTGTACTAGAAAGGGGGAGAAATAAGAGAGGTCTGATGGAAAGAAAACAACTGGTGCGATCAAGGGAAAGGCAGGGAAGGGAGAATGGAGCAGCAACTATCACATACCAAACCGTGCCAGGAGCTTTACCCACATTGTGCCTGTGAGTCACCCCACAACAGCCTTGTGAGGAAAGCACTATTACAACCTTCATTTTACTAACTGGGACACCCAAGGCTCTGCGAGCTGAAATAACTTGTTACAAGGCCTTTCCACTACTCAATGGAAGGCTGGGGATCACACAGGGTTGCAAAGCCATAGTCTCTGTACTGCTGCACTGACAAATCTGCTGAAGCGACCATGAAGTGCCACTTTTAGTTTCAGCACACAAACACAAATAATGGAAAATATTTGCTTTTGTTACACAGATACCATAGCAAACTGCCAGCTTCCATAAAATATAATCGTGGCCACGTGTGGTAGCTTGTGCCTGTGATCTGAGAACTTTGGGACACTGAGGCAGGAGGATGACTTGAGCTCAGGAATTCAACATCTACCTGGGCAACATAGTAAGAACCCATCTCTACAAAAATAAATTTTAATTAGCCAGGCGTGGGGGCTCATGCCTGTAGTCCGAGCTACTTTGAAGGATGAGCTGGGAGGATCACTTGAGCCTGGGAGGTCCCAGCTGCAGTGAGCCATGATCACGCCACTACTCCAGCCTGGGCAAGAGTGAGACGCTCTCTCAGAAACACTCAGGTATGAGAACCAGAACTTTCAAATATGGCGAGGCCAAGTTTCTCCCAGACCTATTTGGAAGCGATTCATCATGATGCTCTACCATAAGAGCAGCTACGGCAGGAAGCAGCAGCTGTGGGACCAGGTGAGGTGGGTGGGAGGCTTGGAGAAATTGGAAAAGTCCATTTCTAGACCCCAGGACAGAGAGCATAAGGCCAGAGGGTCTTCAATTCATCACTTGCCAGGTCCCATCCTGTGTGGTCACATTCTAAACTCCATTCCACCCTTGGTGATTTGTGGCAGGACAGGCAACTGCAGAGTACTAGTGGCCAGGAGACCTCTGCTCTCCCCTTTCTTGCTCCTTAGCAAGCTGTGTACCCTCATCAAGGACTTAACCTCTCTGGTCCCAAACCTCTCTTTCCCCCACGTCACAGAATAGGCTCATCGAAAGGCCCAGGACTAGCAGTCTGAAGAAATGATATCAACAAGGGCAGGGACACAGTCAATCTGGTACGCAGTGTCACGCTGTACTTGCTGAATAAGACTAAATTAGCTTCAGTACACTTATTTATAAAAAGTGGAAATGGTAACTACCTGCCAACCCCAACTGGTTCCTCTGTCAATCAAATGTAATGGGTGGGACAAGCTATACCAATGGATGACATCACTATCTCATAATGTAACAAAAATATCAGTGCCAGAGGGAGTATTATAAGGAAACTGACACTCAGCAACGTTTAATGAGTAACCTAGATTAGCAACTTCACATTCCCTGAGTGATTTCACATCCAGTGTGGCATCTAGTCCACATTTTCAGTGTAAATCCCACTATGAACGACTTAAAGCAAATCATTTCATCATTTGTTCTGAACCTCTGTTTCTTCATCTGTAAAAAGAGAATGTGGGCCGGGCGTAGTGGCTCAGGCCTGTAACCCCAGCACTATGGGAGGCCAAGGTGCGTGGATCCCCTGAGGTCAGGAATTCAAGAGAAGCCCGGCCAACATGGTGAAACTCCATCTCTACTAAAAATACAGAAATTAGCCGGGCGCAATGGGGCATGCCTGGATCCCAGCTACTGGGAAGGCTGAGGCAGAAGAATCGCTTCAACCAGGGAGGCAGAGTTTGCAGTGAGACGAGATGGTGCCACTGCACTCCAGCCTGGATGACGGGGCGAGACTCTTGTCTCAAAAAAAAAAAAGAGAATGTGCTCCATCTCTTCTGTTTGCCCCCTCCAAACACACCCTACCCTCTCCTCCCTGCCCTGTGTCCCCGAGTATAGACCCCATATACAGGTTTTCTGGCTCTTCAGCTTCCAGATGGGTCTGCCCAGCAGAAGGCACCAGCAGGGGAAGTTTGGTGGAAGGAAGAAAGGGAGGTCAAGGTATTTCTTCCCCCACCCCAATCCTTGACAGGAAACTGGGGCTGCATCCCTTGAACAAAGTTATCAGCAGGTCTCAGGTGCCCTCTCTACACAACTCAGATCATTCCCTTCACCCCTTCAGGCCCAAAGATGGACACCAGGTTCTGGAGTTACTAGCCATGGGATACTAAACCTTCACTCCTGATTTCCCTACCCACACCCTTACTTTCTCTCAGATCATCCTAATCTAAATGTGCCACCTATTTCCTGCTGAGATCCTGGATTATACAGTAGATATCACCACCTCGTAAGGTTACAAACGAAAGACCATGTTATGACTAGATGCTAGGCACTGGACTATAGATACTGTTACAACAATTATATTATGCAGACATTGTTGCTCCCAATCTGCAGATGAGGAAGCCGAGAGGATCAGAGAAATTAAGAAATTCTCACAAGGACATACAAGGGTGGAACAGCTAGAACTGAGGCCTTAACCTCCAGAACCAGCAAACCTTTCCATTTCTATTATCACCATCGCGGTCAATATTTTTCCTACCACAAGTTTCATCACCGCCGTCATTCCTACACAACAAAGTAACAGTCTCTTGTGAACGAGTGTATTTCTACTGTTGGACGTGTGGCTACGAGGGGGAGTTCTGGAATGGGATCAAAGTACGAGGCCTGACTTGCAGGAAGTATTATCTTGAGCAAGAGACTTTCCTCCACGAACCTCAGTTTCCTCCAATAAAATGGGGATAGATAACAGGGCTTCCTTCACAGGGTGGTGAGGAGGATTCAATGGGATAACATTTGCAAAGCACCGGGCACGCAGTAAGCACTCAAATGACAGGAGCTACGGTCATGAAAAAGGGGTTTGCAGCCTTGGCGGCTTTATGGCCGCCGAGGACTAGGGAGGCGGGCCAGGACACGGGGACCTGAGGACCTGAAAGACTGGAAGGTGCCCGCTGCCCACCCCCGGGCCCACCTGCTCCTCCAGTCTCTCAATCTCCAGCTGGTTCTTCTCCTCCTCTTCGTCATATTCCCACTCGTACTCCCCGGGGGAGCTCTCCGCGGAGGAAGCCATGGCGTACTCATCCCCATCGCTCTCGCTCACGCCTTCCTCCTGCTGATCCCACCCTGGCCCCACGGTCTTGTATGTCGCAGCGGCCACAGCCCGCGATAACACCTTCCTTCTTGTCCTCGCCGCCTTAACCTCATCCTCCTCTCCGTCAGCCTTGGGCCCAGCCTTGGACTCAGCCTCAGGTTCTGAAGCCGAGGTTGCGGCCGCAGTCGCCATCTTGCGCTTCTAATGACTCTCGGGTCTTCCCGCGGCCGCCAAAGACCCGCTGAGGCAGAAGCTGCCCGCGGCGCGCGCCTTATCAAAAGCCCGTTTTCTTGACACTGAAAGGGAAACTGGGAACCTTAGATAACGAGAAAATCTCCAAATACACTAAATTCATTTTATTTTATACCCCTGTAAAAACTCCCACCAGAGAAAAAACTCATTATCATGGCATACGTTCCGTCACAACTTCGGACAGAAGTTGGGTCTTTGGGCAGGAAGTGGAGGCCATAGAGGAAGTCATGGAGCGAGCGTGGTGTCTGTAGTAAAGAATTTGGCGCCATCTTGAGAAGGTCAAAGTGATTCTTAGAAAAAATACCTTACTTATCGCCTAGCGTGACCTGGCGCTTGGGTTTAGTCTCCCCAGCAACTGCACCTCAAACGCAAAGAAAACTGCAGGTCCTCGGGGAAGGATCGATTTCACCATTCAAGAGAAAAATCCATTTCCCAAAGAAATTCTTCCCCTTTATGTAAACATCTGGTACCTAGGAGGCGTTAAATACACTTGAGTTTTCCGGTTTTATAAGCTCACATACTGCAAACCAACAGTAAATACGCATTTCTTTAGAAATTCTTAATTGCTAGGCACCGACATATAAATTGAATTTGCTGTTGTTTTAGAGAGAAAAATAGACATATACTCATTTTTTTTCAATCAGGACATGGTGTTCGTTTCCTTCTTAAGCTTCCCATTGTTGAGGTAGGCAAGTACTGGAGTGTGTCTCTATCTCTACCTTGCTCCCTCATTAGCAAGCTTAATAGGCAGGAATTACGTCTGTTTTGCTTTCTGTTGGATCCCCGGGTCTAGTAGAGTGCCTTGACACATAGTAGGTACTCGACACAGATGCTGGCTTCATGATGAAGGAATTGTCCTCGAATTAATACAAAAGGGAAGATTCAGACTTAGCAAGCCGGTACCATTTGTCTAGGGACACACAGCCAGGAAGGAACCGAACCAGGATTCTAACCCAGGACTACCCAAGTTCGAATTCTAATTGAACCTAAGCCCTAAGCGACCTTGGACGGAGTGACCAAACTGCCCTGAATCTCAGCTTCCTTAGCTGCAAAATAGGGTTAGGAAAAGTGGACTCAGTGGTCCTCTGCGCCGCATTCCCACACTGCAGAAGCCTGAGATCCTCTCTCAACCAGAATCCAGCACCCAGGACAAGCCCTCTAGCGACTTCAGACCTTCCCGCTCCCGACCCCGCCCGCCCCCGAGAGGCGTGGTCAAGGCGGGGCCACAGGGCGGAGGCTTGCACGGAACGGTAAGGCGCAGGCGCAAAGCCTCGGTGACGCCAGAGAGGCGCGCTCCCAGCTCGGCGCCGACTCGCAGACGCGCCCCGCCCCTCGGCATCGCTCTGGACTGGCGCAGGCGCAAGCCGGCAAGATGGCGGCAGCTGGAGCTGGCCGTCTGAGGCGGGCAGCGTCGGCTCTGCTGCTCCGGAGCCCCCGCCTGCCCGCCCGGGAGCTATCGGCCCCGGCCCGACTCTATCACAAGAAGGTAGGGACAAACGAGGGGACACGCGGAATGCCGACTCGGGGGAGGCCTGGGCTGGAGCGGCGGCCGCGGGGTTCTACGCAGCCAGGACTAGCTGTCGCCTCCCACGTCTTTCCCCTGACTCACTTTCCCTTGCTACGCAGTGAGGCTCACTGCAACTGATAAACAACAGTTACCGCTTATCGGGCTGCGACTTCCAGGGGGCCCCGCCGCTGGCCGCGACTTCGTGCGTCCCAACTTTAAATTCGCCAACAGCCCAGGAGGCAGGGTCCTGTTGGGACTTGTCTTTTACAGTCCATTGACAGACACACCCCCGGAGCGGGCTCCGGCTTCAGCCACGCTGCTGCCCTGGCCAGATGACCTTGCGCTAGTCACTGCGCCTCTCTGAACTTGTTTCCCCAGGTGTAAATGAGGACTCTCAGCTGTCTCTTACAAAGGATACTGTGCATGGAGTCCTGTCATGGTTCCTGGCACATAGGCCCCAGCACGAGGAGACCGTTTTTGTTACTGCTTTAGGAGTGCATAGGGGAGTCAGACTTGTAACCAACATGCGTAGTGTTTTTGTTTTGTTTTGGGGGTTTTTTTGGCGGGGAAGGAGGGATAGATGCATAGTTTGCAGCCCCTTGCTGTCTGGTGACGCAAAGTCCCCCAGACGTGAGACTGCCACTCTAGAAACAGAATAAATCAACGTGGCACAAAAAGTCCCTCCGTTAGATACTATCCTATAGGGGCCTTTACTTGGAGTCAAAATCCTTAGATGGGGAGGAAAAGGGGACTGGAAGATCGGGGTGCTTACTACTAACCAGTAACCACATTAAGGCCTTCTGTGTGCCAGTTCGAATAGATGTTGATTCTGATCTGGCCTCTGCCCTTTCTCCAAGGGCTTCTTCACTCCTCCCCCTCCCGGCGGTGTGTTTCGTTGAGGGTACACCCCGAGGAAACTTGGACTAGCAGCCTTTCAGCAGCCAGGGTGCGCTGCTGCACCAGGGTGATGACAGGCTCTGAAATACGGTAATGGCACTGTTTTTATTTTGAAAGACACATAAACGTACACATTCCATAGCATTGTTCTCTGTGTAACAGTCACCTTAAGGCTTCTAAAAGTTTTCCCTTCCTGGGCCATAGTTATTTTTAGAATTTTTAAATAGTAATCATCCTTTGAGGATAGTTTTTATTTGAAAATAACAAAACTGCTGTTTGAGCCCAAGTCTGGTGATGTAGGTGGGTAAAAGTCAAGTATTTTTGTAAAAACCCTATGGAATTAAGACATGATTTCACTGATATTTTTTTCTTCTAGGTGTCGCTAATCTGTGAAGTAGTTGTAGAGGAGACACAAAAGGAATTGGGGGTCACAAATGGTTCTCACTGACATGAGTGTAGACCTTTCTACTCAGGTGAAATTTGGTGATTGCCTGCCAGGTTCAAGATGCTGACTTCCAGGAGCTTGCCACCATACCAGAGACCAGCACCAATAGAGAGTGAACACGATTTATCTTAACCCTCTCATTTTAGGTTGTTGATCATTATGAAAATCCTAGAAACGTGGGGTCCCTTGACAAGACATCTAAAAATGTTGGAACTGGACTGGTGGGGGCTCCAGCATGTGGTGACGTAATGAAATTACAGGTATGGCTAGTCTTTAATAGTGATAACAATAATCCCTTTAAGTTTACAAAGCACTTGCACATACAGCATTTCACTCGGTCTCCATCTTTATTCCTGTGAGATGGGATGAGTCCATGTTAGACATGATTGGAACAGGGCCTCAATCGTAGCTCTCCTGCTAGGCTAGTGTACTATGCCGACTTTTTCCGAAATAGAAAAGTAATCTCATTTTTGTACTCACTGTATAAGTTTAAATTCCAACTTCAGCCAACGAAAGAGTTTTGTAAATTTTACTGATCAAAGGAAAATCCCAGTGAGCTAGCAGTCCCCAATGAGATAAGAAACACAGTAAATTAAACCTGTCCCCAGATTGGGAGCAACATGAAGATAGTGTCTAGTGCTTTGGGTAAACTGTTGTTGTAGCGCCAATCTGCTGCTTCATGGTGAGTGGGCAGCTTGCCAGAGATCTTCATACCTATCTTGGAATACAGAAACAAAACAGGAGGAAACCACTAAGTATAATCTGCTGCCCAAGAAAAAAGTATTAACCAGAGACCTTTATTGTGTACTCTCTCAGTGTTTAAGAGGCAGATTGCCCCAGCAGCTGTGAGCAGACTGCCTCAAATAGAAGTTCATAGCCAAAATGCAAGCCAGAGTCGCAAAACAAAATAATATTGGGGTGGAGGAACATATTTTTCAGCTGATCTTTGTCAGTTGGGCCTGGATAGTTGTCCCTGCATTTCACTTTTCATCACTGAGCTCTCTGAAACAAGGCAAAATCAGTAATTAATACCATCACTTAGTATGGAAAGCAAGCCCAAAGCCCTTGGGGAAGGCCCCAATGAAACTTCGTGAGTGCCAAGTTCCAGAGGGTGGTCCTAGGACTCACCACTTAACTCTTGTCTCTTTTCTAGATTCAAGTGGATGAAAAGGGGAAAATTGTGGATGCTAGGTTTAAAACATTTGGCTGTGGTTCTGCAATTGCCTCCAGCTCATTAGCCACTGAATGGGTGAAAGGAAAGACGGTAAGGTTGCTCACAAATCTGACAGAATGAAATTGCATTCACCCCAAGCCTGTCTCTTGACGGGTCTAATGGGTCAAAAACAACCATAACTTTTTTTTAATATTCTGAATTTTTAAAGTTTCTGCTATACAGATGTTGATTATATTAATTCTTCAAATTGGGAATTATAGATCATTCTAGATGATGTTTGGGTTTTTTTCTTGTTGATCATTTTGTTTGTTTGTTTGGGTGTTAATTACATACAAAAAAGATCCTCACCTGTCCCTCTAACAAAATAGAATTTAGAAGAAATCTTTGGCTTTCTCTAAGGTTACCAATACTCTTATAATTTGTCAAGTCAGAGAGTTGTTATATGGTAGTTATTTTCTTGCTTATTTCCTCTCATGTTTCAGGAAGGGTTCTAGGTGGCTTACAAGGATTGGTGAAATAAACTAGCGTGTGTTAAAAGAGGGATTAAAGAATCAAAAACACAGCAAGGGTAGGGGCAAAGTGAACAACGAAATCAGAACAGTGATCCAGGTGGCTGATCACAAGCCCTCTAAAGGCAGAGATAATAAAGAGCTAGAACTTCTCTTTCATCCCTTTCTCTCCGAAGTGTCTTTCCCTGGTAGCTGCAGAGGTCAAAGGTCCCAAAAGCAGTGAAGAGCTGGACTTTCTAAAATCCAGTTGCTGTCAGAACCTCTCAGAAAAGCCAACCATCATGGCACTCATCTTTGCTGCCCCAAGGGACCAGGTGCAGGGAGCTGAGTCATGGAGGAGCATGCTTGGGAGCTGGCCAGCTCCACGGCAGAGCGGTTTGCCAGGCCACGTGCCACCTGCTTCCTGTGGCTCACGGCCTTCTGGCTGGCAAGCTCCTGTGGGCCAGGAAGCTCAGACCTAACCTGCTCTGGCAGGAGGTAGCCCTGAAGTGGTTTGTCAGGAACTGTCCTCAGGTGAAGGGAGAAATGAGACAAGGCACTTATGCTCCCAGAACCTGGCTCTTAGGGGACTGTGAATTGTGATCAGAAAATGGGAGAGAGAACATTTCTTTAACCTTTAAACTGAGATCGCCTATCTGAGTTTCAGGAGCAGAACCTGAATCAGCCAAGAAGGGTTAGCAGAATTGGGAAATTGAACGATAGTCAGACATAGCAAAGGAGCCCAGCTGTTGGGAAATCTGGTTTTCTGTAAGGCGGTGGGGCACTGTTCCACATGGGCGAGGATCTGTTTGCCTCACATTATCCCCCCCGGGCTGTCAACCAGAACCCAGGCGTCCTCCTCAGTTGATCTGGAGGAGCTGCTCCTATAGGCAAAGGGTGACACCAGAGAGAGCGTTCAGCCCGACCCGGCTGTGCCACTGCCACTGTGCCACTTACCTGACATCTTCCCAACCTCTCTGATGCCATGTGGCACTTCTAGTCAAAAGGATTTATTCTAACATTTCGTATGAGGACATCAGAGAAGCTGATATTCACAAAACCAGTATCGGAAATCACTACCTTTTAAGGAAAAGATTCCTGACACAGGCCACAAGCAGATCCCTAAGAGACTTCTCACCGGTTCCACTCCTGGCTTAGAGAAGTGTCTGGGCGGTCTTTGCTTACCCAAGCCAGGCAGTGCAGCTGTGTATACTTCATGCTTGAGAATCCCAGCTGCAGCTTTGATAGAGTGGGAGTCATCCTGAGAAGACCCTCAACCCTTTGAGTTATTAAACAGAAATTATCCCCACCAACCCCGAGGGCCTTTTTGGCCTCCCTTTTTTATTGTCTGGCCCTCACAAGATAAAGCGTTGCTAAAACTGCCCGTCTTTCCATTATGCCTCTCAGGTGGAGGAAGCCTTGACTATCAAAAACACAGATATCGCCAAGGAGCTCTGCCTGCCTCCCGTGAAACTGCACTGCTCCAGTAAGTCTCTGCTCTCCATACCAGTCAGCTGGGACATTTGGCAGTAATTTCAACTTGCATTTGCAACAGTCCTTTTAGGTCATGGAGCCCATGTTTATAACCCTCAGAATTAGAGCTCATGAGTCTGTCCTTACAACCTGCAGAGGGTTAGAGCCCCCGTGGTCTCACATTCATCCCTAAGAAAATCATGCCAGAAGGAGATATGCACCAGCCATCATACTGAGCACTTGATGGGCATCATTTCTAAACCTCACAGATATCCTTGAGTGCACAGTCGATGTCATTACTTTCCTCTTATGGATGAAGGAGCTGAGGCTTGGGTTGAGACACCCACGTCACATGGCTAATAAGTGGGAGAGCCAGAATTTAAGCTCCAATCTTTGATTTCAGAATCTGCTGTTTCTAGCAGAGGAGAAAACTCAGCTTTCTCCATAATCCCGTTTCCTGTGTATTTCTTCACTTCCTGTCTGGATGCTATAACTGTCAGGGTCTGCATCTGTATATATGGCACAACTAAGCCCAGTTGTACAATGTCCCCCTCTCTGCTATCCTAAAAAAAAGCTCACATGCCTTAAGACTTGTACTTGGCTTTCCAGTTTGGTCTCTGTATTAAATCTAATGCTTTTTCCATCATTTCTTAACCTTCTCAGGGAAAGAAGGAATGAGAAACATTAGCCTTAATGCATCGATGGAGGTTTACTAACCAAATTAGTTAAAAATCAGCAGAGAGTCAGGCCTCTTGCCAGGGTAATACTCACAAGGAGAAGAGCCAGGTGCCGGGGCAGACACACTAACTCATTCTTCAGGAAGCCTGGTCAGACCCAAGTTCTTTCCACTTGATCTGGAATTTTAAGTACCCATAAAGAAAGGTCATCACTTGTAAACATTTTCACATGGTTTCAGGAAATCCCTAGCCCTTTTATTAGGCATTTTTAGGTACTGAAACCTTTAGCTGATGTTCTCTGCTATTTGCTTGCTTTCTGCTGTCATTCCAGCTCTCTTGGTTTTTATTTTCCCCATAGCCTCACTTTGAATATTGACTCCTAAATAAAAGTGGTCAAACTCTCGATCACTAGAGGGTGATGTGGCAAATGCCATCCCATCAACAGATTGACATGATCTTTTTTCCAAAGGTCATGTCAACTTTTTATCATGATATGATTTTGTCCAAAGCCAGACTTTGATGGGAGCAGGCAAGAACTAACATTTGCTATGTCCCTACTATGTGTTAGACATCTTCCGTAAGTCCCCACACTATCCTGGCAAGAAAAGCATGATTATCCCAGTTCTATAGAGTAGAAAGTAGGTTCGAAGAGGCTAAGGAACTAGCCTGGGATCACAGATATTTAAACCCTAGTCTGTCTCCAGGATTACCCACAGGAGTAACTCAGCTCAGTAAGTAGCTGCTGACCTGCCCGGCAACTCCTCACCCCAGCTTTCTGTCTTGGTTACCCCGTTAGTCCCCACCAGCACCACTTCCTCTAAGCTCTTAAAGATTCTATTCCCAAAACCACTTCTTTCGCATCTAGAAACTTAGGCTTCTTTCCTTCCGTTACCTGTAGTGCTGGCTGAAGATGCAATCAAGGCCGCCCTGGCTGATTACAAATTGAAACAAGAACCCAAAAAAGGAGAAGCAGAGAAGAAATGAGCCCTCCCTGGGAGAAGCCTCCAGCAGGCCACACCCCTGTTTCCCACCTGCCGTGCAATCACCTTAGATGTTCAGAAGCCGCTCCCTCTCCACTGAAGAGCTATGAGATACGCACAATACTTGCTGTTCACATTATGACTCTCATGCAAGCAAAATACACAGTTTCATTGTTCTGAATCCCGTGGTTTCTTTCAGTCCACTTTTATCGCCTTAACCTAGTTAATGTGTATTTTGAATTGTGTGTATGACCTCAGAACTGAAATTGATAAGTTGCAAATGTTGATAGCCCATGAAGTACGTAAGTATCTAATTTTACCTGAATTGATTTGGAGGGAAATTACCAGTAGAATGCCTTTGTCTGAATATTTGATAGAACTAATTGTTGTACATAAAACAGATCTGCATATATATAAAAAAATAATAATAAAACAATGGAAGATAATGGTGTTCTCTAATAAGCCTTGTCTCTTGGGCCCATCATTCACTCCAAAGTGGTGCCCAAAGCCCCTTGGGGTTCCCAGATGTTGGACCGCAATGACATACACAGCTCTCCAAGCAAACAACAGTAAAGGTCATGTACAAGATTTTTTCCAAAGACAAATACACATAATATTTTTTTGGAACAAGGATGAAAGGAGATGATTATCGCTTTTCATTGTTCTTTGTGAGATAATAGTTGACAGCTCGAAGTGAGTCTTGAAGATTCTTTTTGTAATTTCACTGGTTGCTCAAATCTAAGAAGCATTGGCTTAGCACCCTAAAGATACGTGAAGAGCACCTCGGGAATGAGTTTAAAATGCAGATTTCTAGGCCCAAGTTTCTGACTTCTGTCTGGGCAGGTAATTCCAGAGCCCCTGACTTTTAAGAACCACTTTAAGAACCAAGGTCAGGCCGGGCACGGTGGCTCAAGCCTGTAATCCCAGCACTTTGGGAGGCCGAGACGGGCGGATCACGAGGTCAGGAGATCGAGACCATCCTGGCTAACACGGTGAAACCCCGTCTCTACTAAAAAATACAAAAAACTAGCCGGGTGAGGTGGCGGGCGCCTGTAGTCCCAGCTACTCGGGAGGCTGAGGCAGGAGAATGGCGTAAACCTGGGAGGCGGAGCTTGCAGTGAGCTGAGATCCGGCCACTGCACCCCAGCCTGGGCGGCAGAGCAAGACCCCGTCTCAAAAAAAAAAAAAAAAAAAAAAAAAAGAACCAAGGTCATAGATGAGCCGAACTTTAGGGAAGAAACTTCTGAATGCTCTGTTCTGCATCGGTGTAGTATGTAACTGGTTCATTCTGAACTCTCTGTACCTGCATAGTACACCTAAGGTTGTTTAAAAAACATTCATCCAGCCGGGCGCGGTGGCTTACACCTGTAATCCCAGCACTTTGGGAGGCCGAGGCGGGTGGATCACGAGGTCAGGAGTTCAAGACCAGCCTGGCCAACATAGTGAAACCCTGTCTCTACTAAGAATACAAAAATGAGCCAGGCGTGGCGGCATGTGCCTGTAATCCCACTACTCGGGAGGCTGAGGCAGGAGAATCGCTTGACCTGGGAGGCAGAGGTAGCAGTGAGCCAAGATTGCACCAGTGCACTCCAGCCTGCAAGACAGAGCAAGACTCTCTCAAAAAAAAACCAGACAAGCATTCATCCCTGGCGTGGGCATAAGTCTAAGCACGGTTCCTCCTACCCTGATGTCTCCCTATTCTTAGCTACCTGTAGTCATGCAAATCTCAATAAAGGATGCCCTATCTTCTAGTGAAAATGGGTGATTGAAATATTGACTCCCATAGTCTCAAATGTTCAACTTCAAAAGTAAGATGTGTTTGTTTTTTCTGGTGGTGGTTTTTTGTTCAGGCATAGGCTGGCTGCCTCTTAAATATGCCTCCCTTACTTTTTTTGTTTTTTTTTTTGTTTTAATGCTCTGGGTTCTGGTGGAGGGCGCAGAACTTCAAAGACTGTTCCCTGTGTAGTCTGTGACGGCAGCCACAGACCAGGGACTTTATAGGAATCTCAAATTAGAACCCTGGGTAGAACCATGTAAAATTGTCGTGTGTGGCATGTTCTGCAATTTAATTCACAGTCCCTCTAGACTGAGCTTGTCTCTCCCTTGTTTATTACATGTGGCACCACCACAATTCCCCACCACTTTTCTTTGTGATTTTTTTTAATTTAAATGAGACATTTCTGTCCCAGTTAACGTCCTCAGAGTTGACATCAGGAGGAGCTTATAAACAACCGAAGCAATATTCCCAGAAGAGCCCAAGTCTCCAAACGTGGTTGTGCTGCTAAAACGAATGGATATTTTTTAAACTCACATTAAAGACACCCTTTCCCAAGACAAATCTAGTTAGAGCCACACGAGGGCATCATGTGCCCTTCAGTGAGCTCAAGTCTAGGGGTTTTGCAGCCTCCAAATAGGTCTTAGCATCTCTAAATAAACCCCTCGATGGAAAACCTCCACAGGTAAGTTACAACCGTCTGTTAAGCATCCGTGCCCTGTGCCAGGCCCTTACATTTGTAATCCTGTTAATTCTCATGACAGCCCCCTGCGGTGGGCATTGTTTCAGACAAGAATACTGACTCAAGAGGCCAACTGACCCTCAAGCCAGCTGGCTTGAGTTGAGTGACCCAAAGCCCATTCTTCTGCCTTACCCCTCCTGGCAGAACACACCAGGGATTCAAACTGCATATCTGAGGTTCACCTGTGCCTTGAACATTGAATGAAATAGCTGAACCAACACAGGTTGAGCCTGATGCATCCACTTGGCCAACTGGCTGCCAAGCACCATGGCCCTCACGCCAACCCTGGCTCCTACCAGGAGCCTAATTAAATTCTGAAGCCAAGTTAAAGCCAGTGCTCTGGAGGTGGGGCCTGGGCACTGGCATCACCTGATGGGCTGGGTGAGTTTATGGGTGGATGGATGAATGGATGGATGGGGAAGCAGAGGCTCCGAGAGGTGAAATGACTTGCCTCAAGGCACACAGCTAGGAAGTGGTAGAATCAAGCTCTGGCTGAGCTCTTCTGCTCACCTCCCACCCTCTCCTGGGTGCCACACTACAGCTATGACCACATCTCAGATGTAACCTTTCCTCAGCGTGATTCCTGGACCAGGGCTACCCGGGACCACATCCAAATGCACAGTTCTAGAACTTACATTAAGCATTGTCCTGTAAAAACTACTTGGCCCTAGGGTGAGTTTTCTTAAAAAGACAAACAAATGAGGCGTACTTCTCAATACTTCAGGCCCTTTGAACTTGAGGCAGAGTGCAGACCTTGTGTCTATCCTCACGACAGAAGAGAAGACTTCTAGGTCCCGCCAAGTTTTGGTGGCGTTAGAGAACTCCTGCAGATGAGTTCCAGCCAATGGCTCTTTGTGGCCTGTCTGCTTGCTTTCCCCACCCTCCGAGATAATATCAGCCAACGCCTCAAAAGGCCACCTCCCCAGAGAAGATCATCTCCACCCAGGGAGGAAGCAGCAGGGCAGAGTGGGGTGAGCTTGGAGTGTTGAATCAAATGCTGGCTACTGTTGTGTAACCCTGAGCAAAAGGATCCACCTCCTCAAGCCTCAGTTTATTCATCTGCAAAATGGGAACAATAATAGTACCTACCTGATCAGGTAGACCTGACGATTAAATGAGATAATACATGGAAAGCACATGGCACATAGAGTTCATTATTAGGCCAGGTACAGTGGCTCATGCTTGTAATCCCAGCACTTTGGGAGGCCAAGGCAGGAGAATTGCTTGAGCCCAGGAGTTTGAGACCAGCCTGTGAGGCAGGATAGGTAGTCAAGGAAGTGACCGTGTCCTCAAGATGCAGCATCCGTGGTGACTATACAGTCAACACAACAAGCCTCAGCATTCGCATTGTAATTGAGCTCACTCAAGCAAAGTGATCTTCAGTAGGGACTTTCCTCTCTAGAAAGCATACGCACTTTGATTTTACTGTCCTCAAACTGACCCTTTGTGCATTAAAAGAGTAAAAAACACACCCCTAGGTGGAGATTTAAGATGCTAATGAGACATGCAACATATGAACAAGCACGTACAGCTACTGTGCATGGGCACTGAGAGGACCACCCAGAACATGCTTACTAGTAATGCCTCTCTCAACCCCTTATGAATAATCATGTAAAACCCCCTCAAAGGGAGTCTCCCAGCAACAATCAATGCTGTCTTATCCTTACAAGCAGTCTGCCCTGAATCCCGTCTCTCTCAGGGTGTCCTGTCCTTTCTGTACCTAACTTTCAAAATGTTCTTTTTCCTCTGCAATAAATTACTCTATGCTGCACCTCCCCTTTGCTATGTGTCTCTTGTCTATATTCTTTTAAACTAAGAAGGCAAGAACTAAGATCTCGCAACAGCTGTCAACACCCGGGCAAGATGGCAAGACCCCTTCTCTACAAAAGCACCACTGCCCTCCAACCTGGGTGAGAGAGTGAGACCCTGTCTCAAAACAAAAAAAAAAAAAGAAGAAGGAAGGAAGGAAGGAAGGAAGGAAGGAAGGAAGGAAGGAAAAGGAAAGAAAAGAAAAGAAGAAGGAGGAGGAGGAAGGAGAGAGAGGGAGAAAGAGAGAGAAGACAGAAAGAGAGAGAGAGAAAGAAAAAAAGAAAGAAAGAACGAAAGAAAGAGAAAGAAAGAAAGAAAAGAAAAGAAAAGAAAAGAAAGAAAAAGAAAGAAAGAAAGAGGAAAAAAATAGTTCATTGCTGTTGAGGTGGTTCTCATTATTATAGGTAACACTTCAGCCCTGACTACATCCTGGGCACTGTTGCTGGGTATTTTACAGAGGTCAGCTCATTTGCCTCACAAAAATCCTAAAATACTATCAATATCCCATTTTATAGGTAGAGAAACTAAAAGGTAAAGTGATGTGTCAGCAAATGGTAAGATCAAGATTCTAGCCCAGAGCTGTTTGATCCAGAGCACAAGCACCCTGCATGCTATGACTGTATTTTCTCTACTGCTATTTTCACTATTACTATTTGCATTGGTATTATTACAGGCACACCTCAGAGATGTTGCAGGTTCAGTTCCAGATCACTGCAATAAAGTAAATGCTTCAATAAAACGAGTCACACAAATTTTCCCAGTGCATATAAAAGTTATGTTTACACTAAACTGGAGTCTATTAAGTGTGCAATAGCATTATAGCTTAAAAAAAAAAAACCGATGTGCATACCTTAATATAAACATACTTTATTGCTAAAAAAAAAAAAAAATGCTGACAGTCATCAGAGCCTTCGGTAAGTCATTATCTTTTTGCTGGTGGAGGGTCTTGCCTCAATTTTGACAGCTGCTGACTGATCAGGCTGGGAGTTGCAGAAGGTCAAGGTGGTTGCAGCAATGTCTTTTTTTTTTTTTTTTGAGATGGAGTCTCGCTCTGTCCCCCAGGCTGGAGTGCAGGGCTGCGATCGATCTTGGCTCACTGCAAGCTCCACCTCCGGGGTTCAAGCAATTCTCCTGCCTCAGCCTCCTGAGTAGCTGGGATTATAGGCATGCGCCACCATGCCTGGCAAATTTTTTTTATTTTTAATAGAGATGGTGTTTCACCATGTTGGCTGGTCTTGAACTGCTGACCTCAGGTGATCCGCCCTCCTTGGCCTCCCAAAGTGCTGGGATTACAGGCGCGAGCCACTGCGCCCAGCCATAATTTCTTAAAATAAGACAACAGTGAAGTTCATTACTTTGATTGCCTTTTCCTTTCACAAAAGATTTCTCTATAGCCTGTGATGTTACTTGATAGCATTTTACCCATGGTAGAACTTCTTTCAAAATTGGAACTTATTTTCTCAAACCCTGCCACTGCTTCACCAAATTTCTTTCTTTCCTTCTTCCTTCCTTCCTTTCTTTTTTCTCTCTTCTTTCTTTCTCTTTCTTTCTTTCCTTTCTCTCCCTTCCTTCCTTCCTTCTTTCCTTCCTTCCTTCCTTCTCCCTTCCTTTCCTTCTTTCCTTTTTTTCTCTCCTTCCTTATTTTGAGTCAGAGTCTTGCTCTGTTGCCCAGGCTGGAGTGCAGTGGCACAACCTCAGCTCCCTGCAACCTCTGCCTCCTGGGTTCAAGTGGTTCTTGTGCCTCAGCCTCCCAAGTAGCTGGGACTACAGGCGTGCACCACCACGCCCAACTAATTTTTGTATTTTTAGTAGCAATGGGGTTTCTCCATGTTGACCAGGCTGGTTTCAAACTCCTGTCCTCAAGTGGTCCGCTGCCTCAGCCTCGTAAAGTTCTGGGATTACAGGCATGAGCCACCATGCCCAGCCCACCAACTATACTTATACAACGTTCTAAATAATTTACTGTTCTTTCAACAATGTTCACAGCATCTTCACTGGGAGTAGATTCCATTTCAAGAAACCTTTACTTTGCTTATCCATAAGAAACAACTCCTCATCTACAGACTCTAGTTCTTTTTTTTTTTTTTTTTTTTTTTTTTTCTGGAGACGGAGTCTCCCTCTGTCGCCCAGGCTGGAGTGTGGTGGCGCAATCTCCACTCACTGCAAGCTCCGCCTCCCGGATTCACGCCATTCTCCTGCCTCAGCCTCCCCTGTGGCTGGGACTACAGGCGCCCGCCACCTCGCCCGGCTAATTTTTGTATTTTTTAGTAGAGACGGGGTTTCACCGTGTTAGTCAGAATGGTCTCGATCTCCTGACCTCGTGATCCGCCCATCTCGGCCTCCCAAAGTGCTGGGATTACAGGCGTGAGCCACCGCGCCTGGCCCAGACTCTAGTTCTAATTCTAGTTCTCTTGCTATTTCCACCACATCTGTTGTGTGGAATCTCCCTCTGTCGCCAAGGCTGGGGTGCCGTGGTGCAATCTGGGCTCACTGCAACCTCCACCTCCCAGGTTCAAGCAATCCTCACGCCTCAGCCTCCTGATTAGCTAGGATTACAGGTGCGTGCCACCACACCTGTCTAATTTTTGTATTTTTAGTAGAGACGGGTTTTCACCATGTTGGCCAGGCTGTTCTCAAACTCCTGACCTCAAGTGATCTGTCTGCCTCGGCCTCCCAAAGTGTTGGGATTACAGGCATGAGGCACCATGCCCGGCCAAAATGTGTTGTTTAATTTTAATAGAGATGGGGTCTCATTATGTTACCCAAGCTGGTCTCAAACTCCTGGCCTTAAGCTATCCTCCTGCCTTGGCCTCCCAAAGTGCCAGGATTACAAGTGTGAGCCACCACACCCAGCTGCAAATCTGTTGTTTAGTGTAGCCATCTTCATCAGTGATCATAGCTAGGCCTTCTGGATAACTTGATGTGCCTCTCCATCAGCACTTGCCCCTTCCCCTTGCATTTTTATGTTATGGAGATGACTTCTTTAAACTTCATGAACCAACCTCTGCTGGCTTCCAGCTTGTCTTCTGCAGATTCCTCACCTCTGTCAGTCCCCACAGAATTGAAGAGAGTTAGGGCCTTGCTCTAGATTGGGCTTTGGCTTACAGGAGTGTTGTGGCTGGTTTGATCTTCTCTCTAGACCGCAGTGATGTGCTATCCACATCAGCAATAAGGCAATACGGCTGTTTTGCTTTTTTTTTTTTTTTTTTTTTTTTTTGAGATGGAGTCTTGCTCTGTTGCCCAGGCTAGAGTGCAGTGGCATGATCTTGGCTCACTGCAACCTCCGCCTCCTGAGCAGCTAGGATTCAAGCAATTCTCTGCCTCAGACTCCCGAGCAGCTGGAATTACAGGCGCATGCCACCATGTCCAGCTACTTTTTGTATTTTTAGTAGAGACGGGGTTTCACCATCTTGACCAGACTGGTCTTGAACTACTGACCTCGTGATCCACCCACCTTAGCCTCCCAAAGTGCTGGGATTACAGGCATGAGCCATCACGCCTGGCCAGCTGTTTCGCTTTCTTATCACTCATGTGTTCACTGGAGTAGCACTTTCAATTTCCTTCAAGTACTTTTCCTTTGAGTTCACAACTTGGCAAACAATTAAGTAAAAGAGGCCTTCCTTTCAGCCTGTCTCAGCTTTCAACATGCCTTCTTCACCAAGTGTAATGATTTCTAGCTTTTGATTTAAAGTGACAGACATGTAACTCTTCCTTGAACACTTAGGAAGCCGTTGTAGGGTTATTAATTGGCTAATTTCAATATGTTTGTGTTCCTCTAGGAATAGGGAGGTTACAGGAGAGTGAGAGAGGGGAACAGCTTATTGGTGGAGCAGTCAGAATACACACATTTATTGATTACGGACACTGTCTTATATGGGCACAGTTCGTGGTGCCCCAAAACAATTGCTGACGCGTGATGAAAAGGTTTCAAATATTATGAGAATTACCAAAGTATGACACAGAGACACAAAGTGAGTATACACTGCTGGAAACATAGTGCTGATAGACTTGCTCAAGATACGGTTGCCACAAGCCTTTAATGCATGCATAAAAAACACAGTATCTTGGAAGCACAATAAAATGAGGTGGGCCACAGATTACCATGACTAATACTAACTATTGGTCCTATTACTACTATTGTTGCTACTGCTACTATGAACTATTTTAAAAATATTATCGCCTCAAGGCTTCCAAGCTCTGGTGTCTTTGGCATAGAACCAACCCTCACAGTCCAGCCTCCATAATTCTGCAAAGCAGTGGCCTGTCTGCATCCATGCAGGAGACACCCTGACGTGATTTTTGTCACACATGGCTTGACAAGCAAGCTGACCCCACAGCGAGTGGCCGACCACAGGCCACAGCTATTCCCCAGACCCATTCTCTAATACCACCACCCCGCCCAGCTATCTTTGCAAATGTCACATAGACACTCCAGCCCATAGCCTCACCTCAAAGAAACCCAACTCCCAGAATAACTCCAAAAGGCACCCCAGGTGAGGATAACTTTATTATCCTGGAGCTGCTGGTGCAAAGGGACTTCCAGGAGCCTCCCATCCTGCCACCAGGACCTCAGTCCTATCCATCGAAGGAAGCCCCAGTGGGGAAATGGGGCTGGATTCCCTTCTGCCCCAAACCTCCTCAATAGACAGCCCTATGTCACTGGTCCCTTTGGGTAAGACCACAGGACGTTAGGTAACAACTTTGAGCAAGGTCTTGGGGGCTCAGGTTCAGATCCCAACTCTGCTGTGATCTCTCCATGTGACCTTACACAAGTACTTAAGCTCTCTGAGCCTTGGTTTCTCTTTCTAAAAAATCAGGAGACAACTAGCTCCCAAGTCACAGGATTATTGCGAGGATTAAATAAATTATCCCATGTAAAGTGAAAAAAGCACAGTGCCAGGCATGTAGTAGGTGCTCAGTAAATGTTGGTTACCACCACCATTACCATCATCACCATCCTCACCATCACCATCATCATCATCACCATAAAAATCATCAGCTCTGCTGTAGTTGTTATTGCTACCAGTTCCTGCTATGGACTAAGTCATATCACCTCAAAATTCTTATGTAGAAGCTTTAATCCCCAATGTGACTATATTTGAAGAGAGGGTCTTCAAGAGGTAATTAAGGTTACATGAGTTCATAAAAGTGGCATCGTAATCTGAAAGAACTGGTGGTCTTATAAGAAGAGGTCTGGCCCGGCATAGTGGCTCACACCTGTAATCCCAACACTTTGGGAGGCTGAGGTGGGAGGATCGCTTGAGGCCATGAGTTAAGGACCAGCCTGGGCAACGCAGCAAGACCCCATCTTTAAATATGAAAATAGCTGTGTGTGGTAGTACAAGCCGGTAGTCCTAGCTACTCAGGAGGCTGAAGCGGGAGTATTGTTTGAGTCCAGGAGGTCAGAGCTATAGTGAGCTATGATTATGCCACTGTACTCCAGCCTTGGTGACAGAGACCTTGTCTCAAAAATAACAAAACAAAACAAAAAGGAAGTCTATCAGTGTGCACTCACATGAAAGGCCATGTGACATGTGAGAAAAGTGACCATCTATATGCCTGAAAGAGGAGGACCCTTCACCAGAAACCAGACATGCCAGAACCTTGATTTTGGACTCTGTTGTGTAAGCTACTCAGTTTGTAGTATTTTGTTATGGCACCCTGAACACTAGTATAATCACCATCATCATTATCATCATCATCACAATCATCATCATCATTGTCATCATCATCATCATGAACATCCCCATCACCACCATCACCACCATCATCACCACCCTTATTATCACCATCACCATCACCACCCCCATTATCACCACCCCCATTATCACCATCACCATCACCACCACCACCACCATCACCATCACCACCCCCATTATCACCATCACCACCATCACCATCACCACCACCACCATTATCACCACCCCCATTATCACCATCACCACCATCACCATCACCACCACCACCATTATCACCACCCCCATTATCACCATCACCACCATCACCATCACCACCACCACCACCATCACCACCCCCATTATCACCACTCCCATTATCACCATCACCACCATCGCCACCGCCACCACCACCCCCATTATCACTACCCCCATTATCACCACCACCACCACCCCCACCCCCATTATCACCACCACTATTATCACCACCCCCATTATCATCATCACCACCATCACCATCACCACCCCCATTATCACCACCCCCATTATCACCATCACCATCACCACCATCACCATCACCACCCCCATTATCACCATCACCACCACCATCACCACCACCACCACCACCACCCCCATTATCACTACCCCCATTATCACCATCACCACCATCACCATCACCACCACCACCACCACCCCCATTATCACCACCCCCATTATCACCATCACCACGATCACCACCACCACCACCATCACCACCCCCATTATCACCATCACCACCACCACCATCACCATCACCACCCCCATTATCACCATCACCACCCCCATTATCACCACCCCCATTATCACCATCACCACCATCACCATCACCACCACCACCACCATCACCACCCCCATTATCACCATCACCACCACCACCACCACCATCACTACCCCCATTATCACCATCACCACCATCACCATCACCACCACCATCACCACCCCCATTATCACCATCACCACCCCATTATCACCACCCTGATTATCAACACTGCCACCATCACCATCACCATCACAATTGTTACAGGGTGGATTCCCCAGGAAATTGACCCTGAGATGGAGATTAGCAGGGAGGTGTTTATTTGGGAATGTTCCTGGGATCAGCACTTATGGAAGGGGGTTAAGAAACCAGCACTGGGCAGAGGAAGGAGACAGGACGCAGTGTAGTTCCAACAAAGGCTTCAGTCAACCCCATGGAGAGCTCTAACTCAGATGGCCCCTCCAAGTTGTCCTGCACTGGGGCCTCTATCACTTACAACCTATAAAGTTTATCACTCTATTGGGTTCAGGACATAATCTTCCCCCCTCTTTTTCCAAAGGAGATTTGCACTTTACAAGAAGAGGAGCTAAGGACAATGCTTACACCAACGAATAAGCCACTGGAATTCCAGGCATCTGTTGGGCTCACTGGGGGCAAAAGAGTTTGTGGGAGCTTCTCACACTGTTCCATTGGCCCTTCAGCCCCAGAATCTTGCTCACTTTCCCACAACAGCAGGGCCCCTGGGGACCATCTCCCATCAAGGGGGTGCTCATCCACTCCAACCCCCAATGACTCTGGACAGGGTAGCCCTGTTTCCTGGCAAAAACTGCTTGACCCAGGCTCTGAGTCTCCCCTTGTCTGTTCCCACCCTTTTTCTCCAAGGAGCTGACACAGAGGACAGTCTGCTGGTGTGGGCAAGTCCCTCTCTGGCTGAGCTAACTGAGCTGAAGGCCTCAAGAGAGAGGGCCTGGGTCAAGGATGCCTGCACTAAGTGCCTGCAGGCAAGCACAGGCCTCTCTCACTTGTCCTTCTTGCTTGGACAACCCGAGGGGTTGTTTGCACGACTAAAGGAGATCACATGGAGAAAGTGCCCAGCACAGCTATGCACACAGCAGGTGCTTATGATGCTCATTTGCCTGCAGGACAGGCTCTTACTGTGGTGCAAGGGAAGGAGTCGGGAGGGCGGCAGTCTCCTGCTCAGTGCTGAGCAACAGTTTTCCACGGAACCTCTCTCTTTGGCCTCCAAGACCTGACCTGACCGGACTCTGCCCACCTCTGTCCTCACTCAGCCCCCTCCTGTCTCAGCAGCCTCCCTGCTGTCCCTTAAATTCACCCAGCTCAATCCCGTCTCAGGGCCTTTGCACTTGCTGGTCCCACAGCCTGCAGCCGTGTTCCCCAGAGCTTCACAAGGCTGCCTCCTCTGTTCAGGTCTCACCTAAATGCCATCCCTCAGCTAGGCTCCCCCAACCATCTAGCTAAATAGCTAAATAGCGACACATGCCTAGTCACTATGCCATCACACTGTACATTTCATTCACAGCGTATATCACGCTGGATTTATCTGGCTCAGGGAGAGAGCACCTCTGAGAGGTCACTATTAAATTTCTGATGCCTGGGAGAGTAATTACATAAAATAACACAGGAGGTGCTCCTTATACAATAACTACACAGGAGACGCTCTTTATACAATAACACAGCATGTGCTCCTTATACAATAACTACACAGGAGGTGCTCCTTATACAACAACAACACAGGAGACACTCCTTATACAATAACAACATAGGAGGCCCTCCTTATACAATAACACAAGAGGTGCTCCTTATATAATAACAACACAGGAGGTGCTCCTTATACAATAACACAGGAGGCGCTCCTTATACAATAACAACACAGGAGGCGCTCCTTATACAATAACAACACAGGAGGCGCTCCTTATACAATAACACAGGAGGCGCTCCTTATACAATAACAACACAGGAGGCGCTCCTTATACAATAACACAGGAGGCGCTCCTTATACAATAACACAGGAGGCGCTCCTTATACAATAACAACACAGGAGGCGCTCCTTATACAATAACACAGGAGGCGCTCCTTATACAATAACAACACAGGAGGTGCTCCTTATACAATAACAACACAGGAGGCGCTCCTTATACAATAACAACACAGGAGGTGCTCCTTATACAGTAACACAGGAGCCACTCTTTATACAACAACAACACAGGAGACGCTCCTTATACAATAACAACACAGGAGGCGCTCCTTATACAATAACACAGGAGGCGCTCCTTATACAATAACAACACAGGAGGCGCTCCTTATACAGTAACACAGGAGCCACTCTTTAAACAACAACACAGGAGACACTCCTTATACAATAACAACACAGGAGACGCTCCTTATATAATAACAACACAGGAGGCGCTCCTTATACAATAACAACACAGGAGGTGCTTCTTATACAGTAACACAGGAGCCACTCTTTATACAACAACAACACAGGAGACGCTCCTTATACAATAACAACACAGGAGGTGCTCCTTATACAATAACAACACAGGAGGCACTCCTTATACAATAACAACACAGGAGGCGCTCCTTATACAATAACAACACAGGAGGCGCTCCTTATACAATACAGGACATGCTCCTTATAGAATGATAGGGAGTGCTCCTAATACAATAACAGCACATGGGGTGCTCCTTATACAATAGCAGCACAGGGTGATGCTCCTGAAACTCTCTTGTTTGCCCCAGGCCCTCAGCCATAGTCAGGGGCCTGGAGAAAGCTCAGAGGCAAGAGATCCATTTCTAATTCCCTGGGCAAATCTCTCTCCCTCTCTGTATATGCAGTTTTCTCTGCAAACCTAAGGGACTGCATGTGATGAACCATATTTCCTTCCAGCTCAAACAAAAAGATTCCACAGACTTGGATAACTTCTCCTTTTAGCCAATAACCAGCTCATGCCAGAATATGATTCATCTCTGCTGATTCTGCCTAGCAACCAGGCCTTCTCCCCACATCCCAAATCAACTCTTCCGCAAGAAAAATTCCTCGCCCACCACACACCCGCCCAGCCCCCAGCGTCCCGGAGAGGAATGCAAGGCTTCAAGATCCCCTCCTCGCCTGTCTGCCAGCAGCGTTTTAACTCAACCTCAGAATGTCTCCGGCTCTGTCTGGAACAACTGGGGGAAGCTGTGCCCCTCCTGGGATTAGCACAGGAAACAGCAGCAGAAGCGAGGCTGGCAAAAGCGCTGACCCAGCGTGCGGAGATCATTTCTATTCTGATGCCTCACCCTCCTTTTCTGCTCGGTTCCTCAGGCCTCTTACAGTGTCTGCATTTGAGGGAGGGAGGAAGAAATGGGGCAAGTGAAAGAGAGGAAGGGAGGTTCCATGCTTGAGACAAAACCAGCTTGTTCAGATTGCCTGAGGGTGTTTTTATCCAGTTTCCCACAGTGAGGAAAAAACTGTATCATCATTTTAGTAGGTCTGGATAAACATTTGATCAGCTTCAATACCCATTTGTGACAAAATTTTGGCAATCTAGGAAGAGAAAGGAATGTCCTTAACTTGATACAGGACATTGACAAGAAAACTACAGCAAACATCTTGCCCACTGGCAAACCTTTGGAAGCATTCCCATTAAGATCAGGAACAAGGAATGGTGCTCACAACTACCACCACCGTGACCACTATCATCACCTCCACTACCATCACCATCACCATGACTACCTACACCACCACCACCGTCACCATCACCACCATCACCACCACCACTACCACCATCACCTCCACCACCACCATCACCACCACCACTAGTACCACCACCACCACCACAACCACCTCCGTCACCACCACCATCACCACCAGCATCACAACCACCACCACCATCACCACCACCATCACCACCATTTCCACTACCATCATCACCACTACCACAACCACCATCACCACCACCATTTCCACTACCATCATCATCACCACCACCACAACCACCGCCACCATCACCACCACCAGCACCACCATCATCACCACCACCACCATCACCATCACCATCACCACCACGACCATCACCACCACCACCACCACCATCACCATCACCACCACGACCACTACCACCACCACCTCCTTCTCCATCTCCACCTCCACCACCTATTTCACCTTCATCATCACCACCATAACTTCTACCACCACCACCACCTCCACCATTACCAATTCTACCACCATTGTTACCACCACCTCCACAACCATCACCATCACCACTATGTCCACCAACGTTACAACCATTTCCACTGTCACCTCCTCCACTGCCACCATCACAACCACCTCCTTCCCCACCTCCACCATTGTCTCCACCACCACCACTTCTTTCACCATCATCTCACCACCACCTCTTCCTCCACCTTCACCATCACCTCTACCATCACCACCACCACCACCACCATTAACACCATTACCACAATGATCACCATGACCACCTCTTCCACCATTACCACCTACACCACCACTACTATCACAGCCACCATCTCCACCTCCACCTCTTCCTCCACCTCTACTACCAACACTTCTGCCATCACCATCACCACCACCTCCATCATCACCTCCACCATCACGACCTCCACAACCACCATCATTACTATCTGCACCTCCACTACCACTGTCTCCCTCGCCTTCATCATCACTACCTCCACCTCTACCACCACCACAACCAGCACTCTATTGAATTAGACGTTTTAGTGATTACAATAAGGCACATAAAAATATAAATAAAGTGAAGAGTATAGAAAGGAAGTGGTAAATCTTCCTTTCTGTGAATGCTTCGATCATCTACCTAGAGACCATTCTTGAATGAGCACTGGACAGGGTCAGGTGACCTGGACTAGAGACTGGCCTTGGCCGTGACCTTTCTGAGCAATTTGAGTCTCAGTTTCCCATCCATAGCTTGAGTGGAGGGACTAGAACAACTGTCTGCAAACTATGCTTCACTGAGCCTGAGGCCCCTATGGGGGTAAAGGGAAGTGAGCCTGGGTATCCCATCCCTTTCAAGGGTTTAGCTCTACTTTCATTTGACTTACATGTTAGGATTCATTTATTTGAACAAAGGGTTCTGTGCCTCAAAAAAGTTGAAAATCACTGGTACACAACCAATGCAAGTATAGACGACAGACAGAAACAGGTAATTCACTGGGGAGAAGCCAGAGAAGCCAGAGCTCCATAAGAGAAAGGCCCCTGGCCAGGTGTGGTGGTGGCTCACGCCCATAATCCCAGCACCTTGGGAGGCCAAGACAGGAGGATAACTTGAGCTCAGGAGTTTGAGACCAGTCTGAGTAACATAGCAAGACCCCATCTCTACTAAAAAGAAAAAGTATTAGCCAAGCATGATGGCATGCATCTGTGGTCCCAGCTACTCCGAGGGAGGCTGAGATGAGAGGATCACTTGGGCCTGGGAGATCGAGGTTGCAGTGAGCTATGATTGCACCACTGCACTCCAACCTGGGGTGACAGAGCAAGGCCCTATCTCAAACAAACAAACAAAAAGAGTCAAAGCCCTGAGCCTCTCACTGGACGAGATGACTGTTTCTTCAACCCCCCTACACTGATGGGCACATGGGTGCTTTGCTTTTTTTTTTTCACTTATTCTTTTTTTTTTTTTAAGATGGAGTCTTGCGCTGTTGCCCAGGTTGGAGGGCAGTGGTGTGATCTCAGTTCACTGCAGCCTCCACCTCCCAGGTTCAAGAGATTCTCCTCCCTCAGCCTCCCAAGTAGCCGGGATTACAGAGTCCTGCCACCACACCCTTCTAATTATTGTATTCTTAGTAGAAATGGGGTTTCACCATGTTGGCCAGGCTGGTCTTGAACTCCTGACCTCAAGTGATCCTCTCACCTTAGCCTCGCAGAGTGCTGGGATAGCAGGAGAGAGCCACTGCACCCAGCCTAGCCCTTTCTTTTCACTTATTCTGAACAACACTGGCATGAACATCCTTGTGTGCCCATCTTAGCATCCAAGCACAAGTATTTTTGCCGGCAAGTTCCAGAAAAGAATTTCTGGGTCAAAAGGCAGCACATTTACAATACTAGGTGGATGCAGCCATGTGACTCTCCAAGAAAGACATTTATCTCCATCCCAGTCTGCTCCAAACCAGACAGTACGAAGAATCAGATCTGAACAAGGACAAGATGTTCTTATCTTATGAGAGGTCATGGGAAGAATTCAAGAGTGTTTCTAACTGGCTCCTCAATAGCTGGCCCAGTCCTCCAGCCAGAGCTCTGCTGCAGGCCAGAATGTGGGGAAACCGGCCTTTGGCCCACCCTGCTTGACTTAGGCTGTATAGCAGAAAGAACTTCCGGAGAGTCAGGGGTTGTGAGATCATGGAGAAAGGACCAAAGGAACTAGGTTTCTCCTAGGAGTCTCTTAAAATAGTGGGTGGGCAGAGGAGCTGATCTCTCTGGGATGGATTAAAGTGAGGAAAGAGTCCAGTTTCTCCTGAGACTTGGTGCAAGAATTGAGTGATTTTTTTTTTTTTTTTTTTTTTTTTTTTAAGATAGGGTCCCACTCTGTTGTCAGGCTAGAGTGCAGTGGCACAATCACAGCTCACTGCAGCCTCAACTTCCCAGGCTCAAGTGATTCTCCCACCTCAGCCTCCTGACTAGCTGGGACTACAGGCATGCGCTACCATGCCCAGCTAATTTTTATATTTTTTTGTAGAGATGGGGTCTTGTCACGTTGCCCAGGGTGGGCTCGAACTCCTGGACTCAAGCAATCTGCCTACCTCAGCCTCTCAAAGTGCTGGGATTACAGGCCTGAGCCATCATGCCTGGCCCAATTCTTTTCATTTAGGGAAAAATGCCACCCTGTATCTCCTTTTCCTCCAGCGCTAACCATAATACTGCCCTGGAACACAGCGTCTGGGACTCATCAGCTCCCTGAAATCCAGCACAAGCCTCATTCTTCCCTTCCTCTGTCCAGCTGTGGTCCAGAAAGGGTAAGCAACCTGCCCCAGGTGGCACAGCCAGGGAGGGGGCAGGGCCAGACCTCCACCCTGGGGCTCCCAACTGAGGGCCAGGACCTGCCCAGGGACCCCGCCCACCCCCCACCTCCATGTGGGATTCCGGAGAGCCCCAGGGCTCCCGTCCTGGACTCCAGACTCCGTGGACACTCAGCACCTTCCGCATGCAGCGCCTGGAGCAGGAGTAAGAGTATGAGTCCAGCAGGCTTTGCGTGGTCATGTGCCAGCCACGAGCCCCCAGCCAGGCCACTTCAACTGCCGTGGGCTTCCGGCGCTGTAAGATAGGGATAAACAGCAGCCCATTGGGTCATCCTTCGCGGGGCTAGGATGCTAGGCGACCCACCAGCTTGGGTTCTCCTCCCGGGCTGGGTGCGCACATGTGCAGTTTGTGAACAGACAAGAAGGGCTCAGCCCAGCGGAGGCGTTTGTGGTCAAAGCCTCCGGGCGGACCACAAGGGACGCAGTCCCCGGCAGCTGTGAAGACATCTGCTGCTGCCGACTGAGCTGTGGGGCCACTCAGACGTCGGATACATTAGCCGTGGGCCCCATCCCCCATTCATTCATTCATGCATACATGCATGCATTCATTCATTCATGGGATTGCAGCCACGGTGGAGCAGTGGTTAGTGCTACAGGGTCCAACAACCCCAAAAGGTTCAAAGCTGGGCGCAGGCACTTTCTGGCTGTGTGACCTTGGGCATGCCACTTCACCTCTCTGAGCTTCCGCACCTTCCTCTGTAGAAGGTGGATAACAGCGGTGCTTCCCGCAGCTTTGTGAGGACCCAATGTATACAAAGTGCTTAGTGCCATGCCTGGTGCACAGAAGTGATAGAAGTGATAGAAATTCTAATGGTGAGATTTAAACGCTGAGGAAGGACAGAGGCAGGAGGTATGGGGGTCGAGGGGGTTTCCCTGAGCCCCTCATCACAGCCGCCCTCTGGAGGCAGGGGCAAAGGAGATATCCTACACCTTTGATGCCACGCATCTCCTGCATCCCCTCTGCTCCTCGTTTGAGAGCCCAGCCTTGAAGAGGGCATAGCATTCCCTTCTCAACATTTATTGAGCACCTACTGGGTACCTAGCTCCACACTGGACTCTAAGCAGCAGGGCTTGGAGGAGGAGCCACCCAGTCTCACCGATCAGAACTGCCCGAGGGAGGCAGCGTGCTCTTTGGAGCTTCCTCAGGGCAGCAGGATCATCAGAAACGCCCTTATTCCATCCTGGGCCCTGGGCCACACACCCCACCAGCATTTTCTCCTCGGGGCCCCCAACAGGGCAGGACCTCAGGACCAGGTGAAGTCCTGAGGCTCCAAGAGGAGGCCCAAGTTGCTCCACATCACAGCCTTGATGTGGAACTCAAAGGCTGGGATTTGAACCCAAGTCTCCTGGGAGGTGAGTCAGACACCTTGTGCTCTTCCCCCACTGGGCCTGGAGGACGTTGCTACCTAGGGTGCATGCTGACAAGTTTATATAGATGGGAACAAAACAAAGGGTAGGGGGAAGTTCCAGATCACCTGGTCATTAACCCAGCTGGATCCCCCTTCTCTTTCCACCCAGAAATAACCCTGGCGCCTGCCCCAGACCAGCCCTAGCCTCTGGGCTCCCCCACACTTGTCTCCTACTACATCTCCAGCTACACTGGCCCAGACAACATCTAAGCCGCACCCCAGAGGAAAACAGGGAACAGCTGAGGCGTGACCCCTCACCTCACTGGATGCACAGCCCCTGCAGAGGCATGCATGGATTGGAAGACTTTTTTGCCACCCAGAGGGTAGAGGGAACCTGTCCCTTCTCCGGCCACATTCTTCACCCCTCCCTGGGGTCTGCAGGTCTTCCCTGGCTCCTGGCCCTGCTCTGGCGTCTCCATCACTTCCACTGCCCTACCCCCTGTAAAAAGATGTTAAGACTGTAAAGTTTCAAGCATCTGAGAATACTGATCTTATGATTCTGAAGCTTCTAAACTAGACCTGGAAAGAAAAGGTGACTTTAGAACAGCCGGCTGTTTAGAAACAGAAGTTTCTCCCTTTGCCCTTCTGCGGGCACTGCACTTCACAGTTCACAGCTAACCACAGCTTACATTCCCACAGGGAGCCCATTCTAAGCACTTTAAGTAAATGAACTCAAATCTCACCTCATCTACACTCCAAGGTAGGTACCACCATTATTGCCATTTCACAGATCAGGAAATGCAGGCCCATAGGGATTAAGTGACTTCTCCAGGGGAGATGGTAGAACTAGGATTCCAGCCCAGGGCATCTGAAGCCCTGCACCCCTAACCACCATACACACTTCTGGGAACATTTGTAAAGTGCACCCATATTTCTTAGCCTCACTGTATTCTGCGGGGAGAGGAGAGGCAGGGCAGGGGCTGTGGCCCCAGTGCCCTTCTACCTCCCTCTGCCCTTTACTGTCTGTAATCTTTGACCTCTGTGATCCCCGGAGGGAGAAGAAGAAGAATGCAATTCCCATCCCTCCTCTTCCCCCTCCAGCTCTGCCGGTTGGGCCTGACTCCCCAAACTCTGAGGGAAAGGCTGCAGGTGGTCACCCCCAAGTCTGAACTCTCCAGCCTCCCAGGGCACCCCCAGGTGTCACTACAGGGCCCCAGTGGGTGGTAGACATCCCAGGGGCCTCTGGCATCAGTGTCCCTGACCAGAGTGGATTTAAGAGCAGGGCTGTTATTTGCTTTGCAGCTGCTGCCATAAACCCTGGACGCCCCTGGGGAGAGGGAGCAGCTGCCGGGAAACCTCCCGGGCCCTGGAGCCATCACCAAATCCCTGCTGCTATTTCTGAGCAGCCAAAGGAATTCTGAAATTAAAACCTCCTGAAAAAATGGCAATTCCTCGTCCCACTCCAGACAGATGAAGATACTTCTCCCAAAATAGATGAAGAACCAAGGAGGAAGCAGTGCAGAGCTGGACACAGCTCAAGACTTCCCACAAGCGACCTGATTCCTGCCCAACTCTGCCCCACCCGAGCCCCTGTCTGGTCCTCACATGCCCACCTATAAAATAAAGGGCTGGCATCTTCAACTTTAGTACATCAGAATCACCTGCAGACCTAAAACAGCACTCGGGGGTCCCAAGTGATGCTGACACCCTCTGAACCTTAGAAGTTTCCCTAAAGTCACTTTCAGCTCACACATCCCCACTCTTTAAGGTTCAACACTTCAACTACTGGCTGTGTGATGTTGGATGAGTCACCTGACCCCTCTGAGCCTCCACTGAGCCTCCATTCTTCTCATCTGTATAATGGAGAGAAAGAGTGATCAGCTCATCTTGAATGTTGTGAGGAAAAATATCAAATAACATTAGTAGTTCATAGCAACTTTCTTTGTAATATCCCCAAACTGGAAACCATCCGAATGTCCATTAGCAGGTGAATGGATAAAGAAATTGTGGTACATCCATACGACAGAATGCTACTCTGCAATGGAAAGGAGTGAGATATTGATACATACAAAAATATGAATACATCTGAAAACATTTATGCAGAGTGAAAGAAGCCAGGCAGAAAAGACAACATACATTGTATGTTTCCATTTGTAGAAAATTCCAGAAAAATTAAAACCATTCATAGTGACAGAAAGCAAATCAATAGTTGCCTGGTCATTAGGGGAGGGAGGAAGGATGAGAAGGAAGAGTAAGGAAGGATTATGAAGGGGTACCAAGGAACTTCTGGAGGTGATGGAATGTTCATTATTTTGATTGTGATGACGGTTCTAGTGTAAACACATGTCCAAAATCATCAAAATGTACACTTTTTGTTGTTGCTGTTGTTGTTGTTTGTTTTTGAGACGCAGTCTCACTCCGTCGCCAGGCTGGAGCTCAGTGGCGCGATCTCGGCTCACTGCAGCCTTCGCCTCCTGGGTTCAAGCGATTCTTCTGCCCCACCCTCTTGAGTAGCTGGGACTACAGGCATGCACTACCATGCACAGCTAATTTTTGTATTTTAGTAGAGACGGGGTTTCACCATGTTGGCCAGGATGGTCTCAATCTCCTGACCTCGTGATCCACCTGCCTCGGCCTCCCAAAGTGCTGGGATTACAGGCGTGAGCCTCCAGGCCCAGTTGGGGGTTTTTTTGTTTGTTTCTTTTTTGTTTTTGTTTTTTTGAGACAAGGTCTCGCTCTGTCATCCATGCTGGAGTGCAGTGGTGCAGTCACAGCTCACTGCAGCCTCAACCTCCTGGACTCAAGCGATCCTCCCATCTCAGCCTCCCAAGTAGTTGGGACTACACATGCACCACCATGCAAGCTAAAATTTTTTTTTTTTTTTTGTAGAGGCAGGGTTTCACCATGTTGCCCAGGCTAGTCTCAAACTCCAGGTCTCAAGGGATCCTCCCACCTCAGCCTCCCAAAGCACTGACATTACAGGCATAGCCATCAGCATCCGGCCCTGGCTAATTTAATTTTTTTTTTTTTTTTTGGTAGTGATAGGGTTGGAGGGGCGGTCTCACTACATTGCCAGGCTGGTCTTGAATGCCTGGCCTCAAGTGATCCTCCTGCTTTGACCTCCCAAGGTGCTGGGATTACGGGCATGAGCCACTGGGCCTGGCCAAATTGTACACTTTAAATATATGCATTTTATTCTGTGTCAGTTAACCCTCGGTAAAGCTGTAAAAAATATTATTGGCAAAGCACCAGCCATATGCATAATAGCCCTTTTACAAATGGCAGCTATTTCTGTTATTAATCACTGTAGCTGCGTCTAGATCATTCTTTGATTAATTTTCATCTGTTCCACTAGAATACAACTTCAGGTCTATTTTGCTAACACTGTGTTCCCAATACCTAGCACATAGTAGGTGCTGATGAAATAGTCATGGTTGGAAATCAAAGAAGCTATGAACCTGCTACTTTCTCCTGGGCCACCTCAGAACCCAGAGGGTTAATTAATCCCAACAGGAGTAGATTGGATGATTCTAGGCGTGTGTGAATGAGAACCAGGACAGGCGTGACCCACAGTCAACATCCCCGGGAGAAGGAGGACTGGGGAGGCCGAAAAAGGAATGCAGGACCAATGATGAAACATACACCCCACTGCACCGATAGTGGAGGGCTTGGCCTTCAGATCATAGATACATTCTAAAATGAGGCAGCTGAATAGCCTTGAGAAACTAGACAGACCTGGGTTCGAATCCCAGCTTTGCTGGGCTGTGTGATCTCAGGAAAGTCACTGCAACTCTCTGAGCCTCAATTTCTTCATCTGTGCAATATGGGTACTGATATTGCTCAGCTCTCTGTGGGGAATGCAGTGAGGGTTAAATATGGTTAGGGATGTATGGTACATTGATTCATATGACCTCCTACAGCCTTACACACTTGTACATATACACACACAGAACCCCTACTGTGTGCCAGGAACCATGCCAAGCGCAAGAGAGGCAGTGGTGGGCCAACTTCCAGGCCTCTCTCCTTGTGGACTTTGCATCTTGGCAGTAACAATTCCTCAGCTGTATCCTCAGAGACTCTGATGTCATTGGTCTAGGTGGGACCCGGGAGCTAGTATTTTAATTTTTTAATTTTTTAATTTTAATGGGGGTCTCACCATGTTACCCAGACTGGTCTCAAAATCCTGAGCCCAAGCAATCCTCCTGCCTCAACTTTCCAAAGTACTAGAATTACAGACATGAGCCAGCATATCCTGCCTAGATGTCAACTGTTTTTTGAGACAGGGTCTCTCTGTCACTGACGCTGGAGAGCAGTGGTGCGATTGTGACTCACTGCAGCCTCAACCTCCTGGGCTCAGTCAATCCTCCTAACTTAGCCTCCCAAATAGCTGGGATCAAAGGTGCCCACCACCACTCCTGGATATATATTATTATTACTATTTTAAAGACAGGGTCTCCGTATGTTGCCCAGGCTGGTCTCGAACTCCTGGTACAAGTGATCCTCCCGACTTGGCCTCCCAAAGTGCTGGGATTATAGGTGTGAGCCACCTAGCACCTGGCTAGGAGCCAGCATTTTGTTAAACTCCCAGGTCATCCCGATGTGTAGGTGGAGACCTCTGCTACCTGGGATAGGGTCATTCCCTCTTTACGCACATTAAAACGGAGGCCCAGAGAGGTGAGATGACTTGCCCAAGGCTCCACAGCTCAGAAAGAGTGGAGCTGGGACTGAACTCCGACAAGGTGACCATGGGACCAGAACCACCTTAAACATCACAAGAGGGTTAAAGACTATGTGCCCAGCACAGATGTGCCCACTGCCCGATCTTGCTCTCACCTTTGACTTGACCCCAGCCAGGGAACGCCCAGCCCTCCTGGGTTGATCAGAGCAGAGCAAGGGGCTGGGAAGGAGTCCCGCTTCCAACCAGTGGCCCTTTAGCACCCCCAGCACCCACACAGTTGACCAGAATCCCCCATCTCTACCCTGAGCTGGGGCTGAGGCCTTGGGGCAGTTTTGCTGCTCCTCCCCCTCCCCCTTCAGAATGACAGCAGGCCTGGCTCAGGGACAGACTCACAGGCTGGGGGCAGCTGTGCCGTTTTACAAGCCTGGAGACAGTGGGGGACTGTTCAGGCCCTGGCAGACTCCTCAGCCCCTGAGAACAGTGGAACCCTCTCCCCCAGCCTCAAACCCAAATCTCCCTCCCTGTTTACCCTCTGGCAACCACCTCTCTCAGTGTTCACTGGTGCCCAGTCAGATGTGTGCCCATAAAATGCCCCTTCTAGGTAACCCCATAGCAGATGTAAGAGCAGATGGGAGTGGCTTTAAGCAGGAGAGAAGCCCTGCTGTCCCCTTCCCAAGAGATTCATTCATTCATTCATTCATTCATTCATTCGTTCGTTCGTTCATTCTTCAAAGAAGCATTAGAGCCCAGGGGAGAATTCAGACGCTGGGATCAGATTGCTGGGCTGGAATCCTGGCTCTGGGACCTGGGCAGCCGACATCATCACCTCTCTGGGCCTCAGTTTCCACATCTGTGACATGAGAATAATAACAGTGCCCACCTCAGAGGGCTGCAAGTCTCAACGAGTTAATGATGCCAGGTACTGAGAGCAGGGCCTGGCACATAACAGGGGCTCATTAATTGGAAGCCATTATTATCATTGAGCCAAGGGACTGTGGAAGGAGGGCGGGGTGGAAGCTATGGGGAAGGCTCCCAGGAAGAAGGGATATCTAGGCCAGAAGCTAAAGGATAAGGGAGAGTTAGCAAGGCGGCAGGGAGTTGGGAGGGGTGGAACGGTGTTATAGGCAGAAGGAACAGCAGCTGTAAAAGCTCAGAGGTGAACTGCTGTGGTGCTTGGGACACCTCGTTCATCCACCCCCTACCAATCTTGGGGGTCACAGGCTATGGCTGAGGTCACGAACTCCATGTCCTCTAGAGGGTCCCGCTGAGCATTAGTGGAAGGCTGCAGACTGGACCCGCTGATCAGGGAGCTCACCCCCGCCTGCTCCCCCAGGGTCTCTAATGACTGCTTCTGTTTTACTAGATTTTTGTGTATTCAAGGGAAGCTTCATGCACTTCCCAGTTACAACACCTAAGACCCCACAGGAGCCTGGGAACAAGAAGAAATCACAGCCCGTGACACCCAGAGAAGTTGAACGATTTGGTCAGAGCCACGCAGCACACACAGGTATTCCTCTTCCACCCTCCTGCTGTTCTCCGCAGGCCTGGCTGGGCTGACGAAGGGAGGGCCCTTCCCCACTGAGTGAGACAGAGGCCATTGTATGTGATGAAACCCAAACCTTGGGGGCCCCCTCTGGGTGGAGGTGGGGTCGGTGGAGGGGAGGGGCTGCAGGGGATGGCCCACTGCCCCCCAACCCCAGGGACCCAGCACATGCTCCCAGCCCCAGCCACATCTGGATTCCAGCTGGCAGCTCCTGAGGCCCAGGGTGCGGGGAAGAAGTCGCTGCAGGAACTTGCCATCAAAGACCAAGAGGAGGTTGGTGGGTGGGGAGACAAAAGGCAGAGGCTGACTGCAGGGCCAGGGCTGCCTCCTACCCCCATTCCCAGCCAAGGGTGCGGTGAGGGGGGCATTGTCCATGAGACCTGTCCCAGTCCTCAAGCACCTGCAGGGCAAACAGAGAGGTGAGTGAGTCTCCCATGGCCACAGTAAGCGCAGAGCTGGGCCTGGAACCTGGGTCTGTGTGGCTACAAGTCCAGAGCCGGTGCTCCACCGCTGGGGACGTGAGTTCCAGCCCATTCCTCAGGAGCACTGGTCTTTCCTTTCTTTCCCACATCAATCTGTCCCTTCAGCCTCCAGGGCTGGGCTGATGTGTCTCCCCAGAAAGTTGTCCCCATCCCCATGCAAGAGCCTCTCCCCAGTAGGCTCATTCCCCCCAGTCCCCAAAAACCGGTGAGACTTCAGGCCAGAATAAAGGTTTATTGTGCTGCTGCATTATATCTCAGCACCTGGAGAGCTGTGCAGAGGTCGGGGGAGCCCCAGATGGAGGGATGAGGGAGAGGACCCCCACCAGAGCCTCCCTGAAGCAGGACGGAGCCCAGGCTCCCTGTCGAGGACTGACAAATATTGCGGACACAGGCTGCCAGACAATGTGTGAGCAACGGGGGGTGGCCAGGGCCCCCCTGCTCCAGGCTGGGCGTCAGAAACCCTCCCCCGGCCCCTCGGACTCCCCCAGGGTGGAGATCCATACAAACACAGGCCCCCAGCTTCTAGGCTGCTTTGGAGGCCAGATAGGAAGAGTTCCATTCATTCACCCCATCCCAGCAGCAGTAGCAGGATGAGCAGCTCACCCCCAGGGAGGGGGTGCTTGGGGAGCTCTTGAGAGGGTTTAAATGCCCTACACCCCACATCCCTAATCCTGGACCAACCAGAAACAGGGGGGCACCTTCAGGAAAATTAAGAGCTGTATTTTCCAGTGGGTGCTGCAGGATTTTACCCTGTAGCTGTTTTAAAAAGCAGTTTGGGCCAGGTGGCTCGTGCCTGTAATCCCAGCACTTTGGGAGGCCGAGGCAGGTGGATCACCTGAAGGTCAGGAGTTCCAGACCAGCCTGGCCAACATGGTGAAGCCCCATCTCTACTAAAAATACAAAAATTAGCCGGGCGTAGTGGTGGGCACCTGTAATCCCAGCTACTGAGGCAGGAGAATCGCTTGAACCTGGGAGGTGGAGGTTGCAGTGAGCCAAGATTGCACCACTGCACTCCAACCTGGGTGACAGAGCAAGACTCCGTCTCAAAAAAAAAAAAAAAATCTTGTTTCCGAAGAGTGCCTCAGGGAATCTAGTTTGGGAAATGCTCATTTAGGGACCTGTCATGATGTATGCGGGGGTCCTCTCACAGAAGTGTCCTAATTAACCACACCCACTTCTGCTGCTGGAGCTCTAAGCACAGGCAGAATAACACTAAAATATTCAGGATTGAAAGGACACAAGAGGGGGATCATTTGCAGTTCCAAAATATTGCTTCACGCCAGGCTGCATGTTGCCTTACAAACGCTGGGCATCTCAGCGTCTGTCATCCAAACTCTTCCAAAACTCCCACTTATTCTTTGCTCCCTTGATGGAAAAGCAGTGATGTTTGCCCCAGGAATGACCTGTGACATGATTCCCGGTTGATGTGGCTGATTTAGTGGACTGTTTTTTGTTTTTGTAGAGATGGGGGTCTCGCAATGTTGCCAGGGCTGGTTTTGAACTCCTGGTCTCAAGCGACGTCTGGACTTGGCCTCCCAAAATGCTGGGATTACAGGCATGAGCCTCCGCACCCAGCCTCGAGGGATGTTTTATCCTGGCTGTCACAGGGACACATGCCCTCCCTCACCTTGTCAGGGGAGCTGTGCTTTAGGATATAGCCCTTTGAGGCTGCAGAGGTGAAGGATGATGGCACTTGGTGAGATTCCTCCGGGGGACCAGCATTTCTGCCTGCTGTAGAATCAGCACATGCTGGGATTGGCACCACAAGGTGGCCAAGGAGGGAGTCTCAGGAAGCAGTCAGGGCTGAAGGTGTTTTCATGCCCAGGGAGGTGACCACTTGGGGCCCCGACAGTCAGGGCTGGCAGCCCAGGAGGACTATTAGACACTAGGGTGGACGCTGCTGCAAGCACAGGGACTTTCGGGGGGACCCACTGGTCCCTGGGCTTCCTGGGCTAACAAGAGAGACCCTTCCAGCTCCCCTTGGCCCTCACTGGCCACCTCAGGCACCCCGGAACACGGCTCCTCCTGCGCCTCTGGTGTCTCCACTGGGACCCCATGTCCCTGGACTTCCTGGTCCCCCTCCTGGCTGCCCTTCTCCTCTTCCTCCGCCTCCCTGCCCTCCACCATCCTGGCTCCCTCCCCACCGCCCAGTGCAGCCCTGGTGGGGGACTTGAGGTTCTGGGTGGCGGCCAAGATGTCGGCCTGGAGCTGCCGGGATGAATCCAGGGCTTCCTCGGGCCGGCTGTCGGGGGCTCTGTCGGGGACCTCACTGAAGGCCCGGGGGCCCCCGGCCCGGTCACTCTGGTCCACGTACTTCTTCTTGGGGAAGGACGACGGGTAATAGGCCGAGGCCTTGTGCTTCTGCCGGGTGATGACCGCGGCACAGACGATGAACATCAGCAGAAAGGCCAGGGAGCCCACCACAGCAATCAGCATCACGTACTGGCGGAAGAAGTCCACGATCCCATCCAGGAAGTTGGTAGGGGGTGACGGGCCCCCCAGGCGTGTGGGCTGGGGCCCCAACGATGTGGGGCTGAGGGCCGGGGTCCGGGGTGGTGGGAGGCTCGGGGAGGAGGCCGACGAGCCCTCGGCCTCCCCACTACCTGCCATGTCCTCCAGGAACGCAGCCTTCAGGGACACAGAGCGGGTGTCGGTAGCGGGCACAGACCCCAGGAGCAGCAACAGAGCGATGAGGAGGCTGGGGGCTGCCGCCGAAACCATGGTGCCCCCAGGACCTGTGAGACAGGAGGGAGGAGAGAAGTCATGGCGGGACTCGAGAGCGTCAGGATTCAGAAACAGGCTCACCAGCCCCCAGGAGGAACAGGGAGCACGAAACACCTTCCTGCAAGTCCCTTCCATTCCCGGGGCCTGAGCCCCGTTGGTTCAGGTGTAGGGTACAGATGTGCTCCCCCACTTCCCTGGAGGTCCCGGAGGGCAGAGGCTGAATCTTATTCATCTCGGCCTCCTCAGGGTTTGGCCCCATATCTGGTATACAGTAAGTGCTCAATAAACATACCTGGACTGACTTGGCTGAATTAATAATGATAACTTACACTTCCATGGCTTTATGTGTCAGCCACTATTTTAAGTTTCTTACATGGAATTTCTCAATGAATCCTGATCACTGCCCAGTGTGGGAGGTTCTATGATTAGGCCCATTTTGCAGATGAAAAAACTGAGGCTGAGAGGGACATGGTGACTTGCCAGGGAAGAGCTGGGTCTGGGCCCAAGCAGAAAAGGAGAAATGATGGCAGGGCGGAGTAAGTGAGAAACCGAGTGAGTGACTGAGGTCGCTGAGTGATACCTCACCCCCTACCCACAACCCTGGGACCCTTCCCTCCAGCCCCCAGCCCCTCTGTGGTCCTGTTCCCCTCAGGGTCTCGTCCCCACGCACTGGGCAGCCAAAGTGGCTCCACGCAGTCACATCCTGGTGGTTCAGGGGCTTTCTCAAACCTTCCCCCAGCCCAGCTCTACCTTATTCTGCAAAAGATTCCTAGCTGGGCGAGCACAGTGGCTCACACCTATATAATCCCAGAACTTTGGGAGGCCGAGGTGGGCAGATCACCTGAGGTCAGGAGTTCGAGACCAGCCTGGCCAACATGGTGAAACCCCATCTCTACTAAAAATACAAAAATCAGCCGGGCATGGCGTCATGCCCCTGTAATCCCACCTACTCAGGAGGTGAGGCAGGAAAATCACTTGAACCCTGGAGGCGGGTACAGTGAGCCGAGATTGCACTACTGCACACTCCAGCATGGGTGAAAGAGTGAGAACCTATCTCAAGAAAAAAAAAAAAGAAAAAACATTAGAGTTTGAAGCCTCCAGGTCTCTGTGCTAGGCAGTGGTCATGGATGCCAGGGGCATGCATGGACAGCCCCCCCCACCTCCGTGGCTGCCCTCACCCCCAGGCTCCAAGCAGGAGCCAGGATGGGCCCCAGGGTGGAGAAGTCCTGGTTCCCGAGACAAAGCTGAGCTGTGGATGCACCCCACCCCCACTAGATGGAAACCAGATGAGCCGGGGGCCTCCCTGCCCTGATGGAAGGCTGCTCCTGGGTGAACCCCAAGACCCCACCTGGCCCAGACAGCCCAGCTGATGAATTAATTCCTCATAGCCAGAGTTGACAGAGGAGCTGAGTTTCAAAACACTAACTCTCCGAGCCAGTGTGAGCTGGGGGCTCCCAGCTGCTCAGACAAACCCAGGGACAATTCACTGTGCTGTCCTCTGAGAGCCCCTGCCCGGCCCAGCAGAGGGCTCAGGTCCCGGAAGCTGGCTTGGGTCTAGAAGCTCCAACACAGAAGAGCCTTAGGATCGCCTGTCCTGAGGCCTGAGGGGACTGAGGTGGAGAGACAGAGGCCCAGAGAAGGCAAAGGGCAGGCCTAGGGTCACCCAGCAAGTTCCGGGCTGGAGGAGGAAGTCAGGTTCCCAAGGCCTTGGCTGTGGTCACATCTCTAGCACCTGGGCCTCAGAACCTGCTTGGTGAAGCAGAGGACGCTACCTTCCCCACAAGTACCATGAGGATTCTGAAGGTGAGGTAGGAACCAGGGTGGGCCATTTAGGGGTTTGTTCCAGGTCACCTGAGGCTTCTCCGTGACACAGCTTTCATTGAAATTAATTGCATCAGCTGGGTGTGGTGGCTCATGCCTGTAATCCCAGCACTTTGGGAGGCTAAGGTGGGAGGATCACCTGAACTCAGGAGTTCAAGGCCAGCCTGGTCAACATGGCAAAATTCTGTCTCTACTACTAAACACCAAAAATTAGCCAGGCATAGTGGCGCACACTTGTGGTCCCAGGTACCGAGGAGGCTGAGGCGGGAGAATCGCCTGAGCCCGGGAAGTTGAGGCTGCAGTGAGCGGAGTTGGCGCTGCACTCCAGCCTGAGTGACAGAGCAAGAACCTGTCTCAGAAAAAAAAAAAAAAAAAGAAAACAAAAAACAAAAAAAGAAATTAATTGTGCTGATGTAAATGTGAATAAACTGGCTTAGATGGCAAAAACAATTTAAAAATAATTCCAGGACATAAAAAGAGGCAAAATTGGCCAGGTGTGGCGGCTCGCACTTGTAATCCCAGCACTTTGGGAGGCCGAGGTCGGAGGATTGATTGAGGGCAGGAGTTTGGGCAACATAGTAAGACTCCATCTCTACAAAAAAAATTAAAAATGAGCCAGGCCTGGTGGTATCTGCCTATAGTCCCAGCTACTTGGGAGGATCACGTGAGCCCAGGAGTTCAAGACCAGCCTGGGCAACATAAGGAAACCTCCGTCTCTATGAAATACATTAAATTATTTCAATTTTTTATAAAAGAGACAACGCTTCTCAGGGACTCATTTTATTTTATTTTATTTATTTTTTATTTTTTTGAGGCGGAGTCTCGCTCTGTCGCCCAGGCTGGAGTGCAGTGCAGTGGCCAGATCTCAGCTCACTGCAAGCTCCACCTCCCGGGTTCACGCCATTCTCCTGCCTCAGCCTCCGGAGTAGCTGGGACTACAGGCGCCCGCCACCTCGCCCGGCTAGTTTTTTTTTTGTATTTTTTAGTGGAGACGGGGTTTCACCGTGTTAGCCAGGATGGTCTCGATCTCCTGACCTCGTGATCCGCCCGTCTCGGCCTCCCAAAGTGCTGGGATTACAGGCTTGAGCCACCGCGCCCAGCAGGGACTCATTTTAAATGAGCTGGTCGCTGAGCTGGTCGCCCATGCTTTCCTCACGGGTACTCATCTAAGCCCTCTTCATGCCTTTAATCCTACAGGAGCCCTGAGGCAGCGTCATCATTTCCATTTTACAGATGAGGAAACGGAGGTTCAGAGACAGACAGTTACTTCCCCAAAGACACACAGATGGTGAGTAGCTGAGCTGAGATCTGAACCTTCCTCTGTCTGATCCCAGGAGTTTACACTCACATTCACACACACCACACTCATACACAGCCATACACAGCCATACACACACATGCACACTCACCACACACACAACCATTCACACATGCCACACACTCACACACACACTCCCATACGCATCCCACACATAATCATGCACACGCATGCCACACACTCACATACACACCCATATACACACATGCACAGACTACACATACAATCATACACACACATGAACACACACCACACATAACCATGCACACACATGCCACACACTCACACCCATATACACACATGCACATACTACACATGCAATCATACACACATGCACACACACCCCACACACAACCATGCACACACACCCCACACACAACCATGCACACACACCACACATACCCATATACACCCCACACACCACGCACACACATGCCACACACATACACCCCTAAACACACATTCACATACTACACACAATCATACACACACGCACACACCACACACATGCATACACTCCACATACAACCATACACACCACACACACACCTACACAACCACACACACCTGCACACACCACACACTGTGAGCCAGGAGTGGCTCGTTCCCGCTGGTGGACGTCACCTGTCAGAGGCTAAATGAGGAAAGGCCCCCTGCCCTCTCTGGTACCTGTTAGCAAAGCCTCCTACAGACAACCTTGAGCTTTGGGGTCTGTGACCCGCCAGTCACCTCCCTGACTCCCACCCCCAGTCAAGCCCAGGAGACAGCTTTCAGGGCAACAACTACCACTTCTCACTGCAGAGGGCAGCTGGGACCAGTGGTGTCTGGAGACCCACTCCAGTTCTGGCTGGGTCAACGATCCCAGCATCATCGCGTCCAGCTCTGCGGTCACACACACACCCGGCTCCTGTGGGCCTCACTTTCCCCATCCGTAAGTTGGGAAAGGGTGACCACAGGTAGCACCTCTCAGAGCTGTTAGGGACACATGAGACAACTTTCAGGGAGTGCCTGGTGCGGAGGAGCTGAGCCCCGAGGAAAGATGGGGTCAGGGGTAGCTGAATTCCTTCCCTAGCCGAGCTCCAGGTTCAGCCAGCAATTTCCCACCCTGAGCCGACGAATGAGCACCGTTGCCGGATGGGAACATGCGCTCACTGTCTGCTCCGGCCACCGCCCAGGGAAAGACCGACCTTTTCACCCCGTTCAGTGAAACCTCCTCAGCTCTGGCCGCCGAGGAATGCGGAGCCAAACACACACATGCACACACATACACATACACGTGCACACATATACCTACACACACACACATGCAGCACACACACACACACGAAGTCGGAGGCAGAGGGCAAGAAAGGGGAACACGCAAACTGCCACTGGCTCTTTAAGGCTGAGACCCTGACTCTCAGAGTCCCTTGCACCCCACAACCCCTCCTGGCTTCCAGGGAAAGGTGGGGGCAATGTGTGGAGGACCCGGCCCCACCGGCAGCCAGCAGAGCCTCAAAAAAGATGGCTGTGTGGCCCTGGATGGCCCCTGCCCTCTCTGGGCCTCAGTTTCCCATCTGTGAAATGAAGCACTGTCCTGGACAACTCTGAAGTCATCATTCTGCCTGCCAGGTACCTCCTACCTCCCCACTGGACCCTAATTTTTTCAAGGACTCAGAATCTCGGCCGGGCGCGGTGGCTCAAGCCTGTAATCCCAGCACTTTGGGAGGCCGAGGCGGGCGGATCACGAGGTCAGGAGATCGAGACCATCCTGGCTAACACGGTGAAACCCCGTCTCTACTAAAAATACAAAAAGAAATTAGCCGGGCGTGGTGGCGGGCGCCTGTAGTCCCAGCTACTCCGGAGGCTGAGGCAGGAGAATGGCGTGAACCCGGGAGGCGGAGCTTGCAGTGAGCCGAGATCGCGCCACTGCACTCCAGTCTGGGCGACAGAGCGAGACTCCGTCTCAAAAAAAAAAAAAAAAAAAAAAGGACTCAGAATCTCACAGGCCATTAGGAGCTGGGGTCAGGCCCAATGCTTCTTGCTTCACCCTAGAGGCAACTCAGGTACAGAGACTGGAAACAGCCTGCCCAGGTCACAGCAAGTCAGGGGTGAGCCTGGCAGAGCCCTGGACAGAGAAGCCTGTCTTGGTATATCCCAGAGGAGGTCACTTCCCGGCTATGTGTCCTTGGGCTGAGCATGTCACCTCTCTGAGCCTCAGTTTCCATATCCATACGATGGGGATAAGAGCCACCTCCCTGGATTGCTGTTAGGACAAGATGCGGCCGTGCCTGGCGCATAGTGGGTGCCAATTAGCAGGTACCACGTGATTGCCCAGGACTCCCTGCCTGGAGACATGTCAGACAGGGCTGGCGGTGTGTAAGTGTGACAAATGCCCTAAGACGGTCCATGTGGAGGAGTGCAGATCCACCCCTGAGGCCTGGGGACCCCAAGACTTGAAGGTAGGGGGCCGGGGGCTGCCCCACCCCCACCAAGAGACTGGTGGCCTTTGGGGGAGGGGTGGCCCTTGGAAACCTGGCTTCAATTAGTGGCCTTGTGTGGGGGAGGAGGTTCTGGTTGGAGCACTGCACAAGCCCCTGACCCCAGGGCCAGCCGAGGACAGGGACCTGGACCCCTGGAGGTCTGGATGGGCACAGCTCCCCTACACACACACACACACACACACACACACAGCAGCAGCAGCATGGACACACAATATAAAGACACACAACACAGGCACACTGACTCACACAGCACCGAGACACCCGACAGCGCTCTCATGGCCCATGCACACTATACACAGAGAACACACACGGACACACAACACATACACATACACAACCCCCTGACACACAGCCGATCCCCGCACACAGGACAATACCATCCACATCACCCTCACACGGATCCTGGAAGCAACAGCCTGGCGTCCACTTGCAGAGAAGTGGAGCAACACACCCCCTACACCAAGGCCCCAGCTGCACACACACAGCACCCTGGCCCACCCCGGCCCACCGCAGCACCGCACATGGGACTCAGATTCCACCACACTCGTGCATACAACACCAAACACACACTCAAAGCCCACACACACTTAGAGAGGTCCCCCAGAGTGCCCCGACAGTCCCCAGTCCCTAAGCTCCAAGACAGCCCCAGGCTCTCAGGACAGAGGAGGGGACCCCAGGACTCACCAGTTCCTTGGTGCACAGGACTGGGTGCTCCTGCCGAATGGAGCGAGAGTGGGGGGCGCCTGGGCTGGGAGAGACAGTCCGTGCTGGTGCCCGGGGCTGCTCTGGGCTGGCGCCTGCCCGCCCTCCCTCCTCCCGTCCCTCCTCCCGTCCCTCCTCCTTCCTCCCTTCCCGGCTGGGCCGCAGGGCCAGCTTGATTTCATTAAGAGGGTTTGGGGTGGGGACAAGGGGAGGGGAGGGGCTACTCTCGGGCCACACGCAATCCCACCCTCGCTCACACTCCCGCTCTGGGGAAGACCAGATGCGGCACTTCCTCCCTGACCTCGGGTCCCCAGGGCAGGCTGAGACAGACAGACAGACAGACAGACAGACAGACAGACAAGGCTGTCCTGCAGCGCTCCCCCAGACAGCGAGCTGGGATTCTGCCCACCCTGCTCCCCAATACCCTCCAAAGGGGACAAGGTCAGGAAGATTCAGAGGCCTCTGCAAGTGGGAAGGAAAATTCCCCGTCCTTGTGTGGCTCAGGCTTCCAGGCTCAGGGTGCAGCGTGGAAGCTGGGATTAGTTTTAGAGAGAGGCCTGATGGTGGGTCTGAGCCTGAGACAGGGAGCCCAGCTCTGCCCTTCCCTCTCCAGACCTCAGTTTCCCATTTGTAGGGATGGGTGGGAAGCTTTCTGGGCTACCTCTGACTCTGATGTTCTGGGATCTGTGGCCTCACAATGTCCCCAAATGATAGTAGCCTGAATAGGAGTTGGAGCCCCATTTCACAGAGGGGGACAGTGAGGCAGGGTGAGTTCTAATGGTTCAAGCAGGGTCCTGAGATGACTTGGAACCAGGACGTCTGGCTGACCTGAGGAGTCCTGTGGATTAGCAGCCCCTTGCATTAATTAATTAATTCATTCATTCCTGCATTCATCCAGAAGTGCTCAAGGAACGCCTGTAGCAGGCCACACACTGTGCTAAACAGGTTCCAGAGGTGAATCAGGCACAGCCCAGCCTTGGGGAGCTCACAGACTCCCAGGGAGAAGGACACAGAGGTAAATTACTTTTTTAGCAAACAGAAAGGGGTCAGGTCAAGGGCTCAGAGAACCCCAAGACAGAGAGATCGATCACCCAAGGGAAAGAGGCAGGAAGCCATCCTGGAGGGTATGCCTGTGAATGAGTAGAAGCGGGCAAAGCAGGCCCTGGAAAGGCATTCTGCATGGAAGGACTGGCGTGGGTTAAGGTGTGGTGGCTGGGAATGCCACCACACACAAGCCACTGCAATTAGATTAGGCTGGAGCATGGACCAAAGAGAGGATCACATAGTAAGGGTCGGAGACATTGACAGGAGCTGGGCTAAAGTCTCGGAAGGTCATCCAGGAGGCAGCAGGGAGCCAGTGAGGGTCTGGAACAGGGGAGTGCATGAAGGATGACTGTGTGCACTGTGAGTAGGAACCAAACCTAGATTGTCATTGTTCCCTGCAATGGTCCCAGCAGCCCTCACTCACCCCCAGAAAACTGGGACAGTCATTTGCTTGGGAAATAAAATTAGAGACTTTCCCATCTTCTCTGGAATTCACCCCAAACCCTGCATCTTAGAGGGAACAGGGGACCATCCACCAATAAACGCGCACACACACACTCACGCACACACACGTACCCGGGGCAGGGAACAGGGGACCATCCACCAATAAACACACACACACATTCACGCACACACATGTCGCCAGGGCAAGTGGCCACCCACAGACATGTTGTAGTGGCCGCACCCACTTTAAGGTGGCCAGGGGTGTTCCAGGCCTACTTGACCTATCTTAGACCAGACATGGGGTGGGCAGGGGCAGCCAAACCTCCCCCAGGGCCCACCAGCAGGGGAAGAAGACCTTACCCAACATTTTGAGGGCTGCAGTCTGGGGACCCTGGGATGTCGAGGAGCAGGGACACAACCAACCCAAATACAGCCTGCTCCCTGCACAGGTGGCACCGGAGGCCCAGCCTGAGGGAGCCTCTCGTTGTCCCCTTCCCCTTATTCTGTGCTTCTCCCTCCTAGGCAGAGCATCCCCCTGAGGGAGGGGTGGTAAGGGTTGGAGACATTGGCAGGAGCTGGGCTAAAGTCTTGGAAGGTCACCTAGGAGGCAATAGAGAGTCAGTGAGGGTTTGGAGGGTTCATTCTGGGATCTGTGGCCTCACAATGCCCCCAATGATAGTAGCTTGAATAGGAGTTGGAGCCCCATTTCACAGAGGGGGAAAGTGAGGCAGGTGAGTTCTAATGGTTCAGGCAGGATTCTGAGGTGAGTCAGTGGCAGGCCCTGGAACCAGGATGCCTGGTTGACCTAAGGAGTCCCACGGATTAGCAGCCCCTTGCATGCATGCATTCATTCATTCATTCATCCATCCAGCAAGAGGCAGACAGACCCACTTCAAATCCTGCCTCCACCATGTCCTGCCCCACATGGAGCCTCTGTTTCCTCCTCTGTAAAAATGGAGATGGAGACTCCCTACTATTCGGAAGCTGGCGAGGGAAGGCAGAGGAGCTAGGGAGCATGCACATGCTTGGCGATGTCAAAGCACAGGCCAAGGCCAAGGGTATGAGTTCTCTGTTGCTGCTGTAACAAATGACCACAGATTAGAGGCCAGAAGCCACTCACATTCGTGGTCTTACAATTCTTATGGTCAAGAGTCCCAAACAGGCCTCGTGAAGCTAAAAATCAAAGTGTCAACAGGGCTCGCGTTCATTCTGGAGTCTTTGAGGGAGAATCTGTTTCTTTACCTTTTCAAGATTCTAGAAGCTGCTGGCATTCCTTGGGTCTTAGGCTTCTTCCTCCACCTTCCTGGCCAGTCTCTCTTCTGGTTCCCTTTCCCACGATGAAGGCCCCTAGTGATGACATTGGCCCCACCCTGATGATCCAGGATAATCTCCCTACGAGCCTTAATTTTGTGGGGAAAGGAAAGAAAGATCAGACTGTTACTGTGCCTATATAGAAAGAAGTAGACATAAGAGACTCCATTTTGTTCTGTATTTGAGATGCTGTTAATCTGTGACCCTACCCCCAACCTTGTCCTTGCAAGAGACATGTGCTGTGGTGACTCAAGGTTTAATGGATTTGGGGCTGTGCAGGATGTGCCTTTGTCAAACAAGTGCCTAAAGGCAGCTTGCTGGTTAAAAGTCATCACCATTCTCTTAATCTCAAGTACCCAGGGACACGTACACTGTCAAAGGTCGCAGGGACCTCTGCCTAGGAAAGCCAGGTATTGTCCAAGGTTTCTCCCCATGTGATAGTCTGAAATATGGCCTCATGGGAAGGGAAAGACCTGATCATCCCCCAGCCTGACACCCATGAAGGGTCTGTGCTGAGGAGGACTAGTACAAGAGGAAAGAAGGCCTTTTGGCGGTTGTTGGCAGTTGAGATAGAGAAAAGCATCTGTCTCCTGCCGGTCCCTGGTCCCTAGGCAATGGAACATCTCGGTGTAAAACCCGATTGTGTGCTCTGTTTACTGAGATAGGAGAAAACCGCCTTACGGCAAAAGGTGGGACTTGCTGGCGCAATGCTGCTAAAAGGTTATGGAGATGTTTGCATATGCATATCAAGGTACAGCATTTTCCTTTAAACTTATTCATGTCACAGAGATCTTTATTCATATGTCTTCCTGCTGATTTTCTCCCTACAATGATCCTATTATCCTGCCACGCCCTTATCTTTAAGATGGTAAAGATAATTATCAATAAATACTAGGGAACTCAGAGACCAGTGCCGGCATGGGTCCTCTGTATGCTGAGCGCCGGTCCACTGGGCCCACTTTTTCTTTCTCTATACTTTGTCTCTGTGTCTCATTTCTTTTCTCAAGTTTCTCATTCCACCTAACGAGAAACGCCCACAGGTGTGGAGGGGCAGGCCACCCCTTCAAATTTAACCACATCTGCAAATCCCTATTGCCAAATAAGGTGTGACACGCTCAGCTGGGTGCAGTGGCTCACACCTGTAACCCTAGCTACTCAGGAGGCTGAGTAGGAGACTTAGTTGAGGCTAGGAGTTCAAGACCAGCCTGGACAATCTAGTGAGACCCTGTCTCTAAAAATTTTTTTTACATTACCTGGGTGTGGCACATCCCTATGGTCCCAGCTACTCAGGAGGCTGAGGTGGGAGTATTGCTTGAGCCCAGCAGTTCAAGGCTGCAGTGTGAGCTATGATCGTGACACTGCACTCCAGCCTGGGTGACAGAGCACAACCTCAAATCCAAAAAAAAAAAGGTAACATACTCCCAGGTTCCAGGGATTAGGCTGTGGGCATCCTTATGGGGAGGGGCATTATTCTGACTGCCACCCCACGTTGAATATTATATTACTGGCTCCCTATACGGCTGGAATCATCCACCCGCAAAGCACTGGGTTTTCCCCCCCAGCACCGTGCCTCAAACACAGCAGGCCCTTTATGTCTTGTGGGGAACTGAATGAATGCAGGAAGCCCATTTGGTGAACACAGAAACTGAGGTTCGTGGTGGTGCGACCTGCCCAGAATCAGTTAGCGTGTTGGGAGGTCCGAGCCCTCTTCTTCTGCCCCAGCGCCCGTGTCAGAAAATCTGGAAATGGGACCACCCCCATCCCAAGGGGCCCGTTCCCCAAAATAGGGCCCCTACTCCCTCTGTCCTGTTGAAGTGCTTTACCACCATGTCAACACACCACACATCACACACCACACATCACACACCACACACACACACACACACACACACAGGCTGTCCTTAAACTGAGCATCCCTACCCACAATCTGAGGACAGAACAATGACAATGTCAGTCACTGATCAGAGGCAATAAAGGAGCCCGGAGTCCCAGCCCTAGCTCAGGCAAAAACTATGGGCAACGGAGCAAATCACTGCCTTTCTCTGGGCCGCAGCTAAATGTGGGGTTAGACTAGATGCTTGGCACAAGCCTGCCAGCACTAAGACTCCAATGCTCTAGTACACTGATTTCATTCATTCTACAAATATTTCTTTTTTTATGTCAATATATTTTAATATTTCTTTTTTTTTTTTTTTGAGACAAGGTCTCACTCTGCCACCCAGGCTGCAGTGCAGTGGTGCAATCACAGCTTACTGCGGCCTCAACCTCCTAGGCTCAGGCAATCTTCCCATCTCAGCTTCCCAAGTAGCTAGGATTACAGGCATGAGCCACTGCACCAGCCAATGTATTTTTAAATTTCTAAAAAAAATTATTTATGGACACATGGCCGGGCGTGGTGGCTCACGCCTGTAATCCCAACACTCTGGGAGGCCGAGCCGGACGGATCACGAGGTCAGGAGATCGAGACCATTGTGGCTAACACAGTGAAACCCCGTCTCTACTAAAAAAAAAATACAAAAAATTAGCCAGGTATGATGGTGGGCGCCTGTAGTCCCAGCTACTCAGGAGGCTGAGGCGGGAGAATGGCGTGAACCCGGGAGGCGGAGCTTGCAGTGAGCAGAGATCGCGCCACTGCACTCCAGCCTGGGTGACTGAGTGAGACTCCATCTCAAAAAAAAAAATTTAAAAATGTAAAAAAATTTGTGGACACATAATAGTTGTACACATGTATACAAATATTTATTTTGACCTTGATTGCACATAGGCCAAGGATAGGCCCTGGGAGGCAGCGATGGACAAACAGAGGCACCGAGTTTACAGAGTAGCAGAAAAACTTGCAATGAGCAAGTAAACAAACAAATGAATATCTAACTGCAAAGTGGGCTAAGAGTTGGAAGCGGTAGTTCAGGGCCCAAAAGAGCACTTGTCTGGGAGGCTAGTCTGGCCCTGAGCCTCATAGGGGCCTCCATGAAGAGGTAACAGTAGAGCTGCTCTTGAAGATGAGAAGGAGGCATTTAGAAAGGCAAGGATGCAAGAGGGTGCCCAGTCGCCATCAGCGCATGCAAAGGCCCTGAGGTGGGCGGCAGTGCAGCACCTTCCAGGCAGCTCTTGAAGACTACTGTCATTGCAAGAGTCCAGGAGCCAGGTCTTCAGGCACCAGTAGCTTGGCCTATTTTGTGAACTGCCATAACTTTGCATCCAGGACAGTGCCTGGAACACCGTGGATGCTCCATAAATGCTTGTTGACTGAGTGAATGACTGCTCTGACCTCCACGCTTGCATTTTCTTTTTTTTTTTTTTTTAATTATACTTTAAGTTCTAGGGGACATGTTCACAACATGCAGGTTTGTCACATATGTATACCAACACCCCATGTTCTCACTCATAGGTGGGAACTGAACAAAGAGAAGGAACACTTGGACACAGGATGGGGAACATCACACACGCTTGCATTTTCAGGTTTACACCAAATAGCGCTCTGAGGGTTCGCTCCAGCGGCTCCTCGTTCATCCCAAGAGACTCACATTCCACGTTCTCTAGTTCAGAGGGCCTGTTGTGGGGCCCGGCCAGGAGGCTCCTGTGGACTGCGCTACCACGGTTCCCAGAGGCGCAGGCAGGCCTGTGGCATGGAGCAGGCTGTGCCGCTCACTTGTAGCCTGTAATTTCAGAGGCCTAGAGTGGCACCTGGGCCCTCTGCCCAGCCGGGAAGGGATTCAGAGACCTCACCCTGTGCCCGCCGTGCAATTAGCCCCTGGGGTCCCCGCCCTGGTGGGCAGCCATGGCTAGGGAGGCAGGGAGGGTGAGGGGAACATCCACCCCACCTCGGTCTCTGCCAGGGTCCTCCCCATCTGCTCCTGAGGCGGCCGCCCTGCCCACCACAGCCCCCAGCTCCAGCCCCTCGTGGGTGCAGGACCTCTTCTAATTACACAGCCCCAGTGGCCACTGGAGCCTGTCCTCTGGGCAAAAATAGGCCAAGCCTTTCATGTGGCAAGAGAGGCCTGGGCTGTGGCCCCATTACAGCCCAGGCCTGGCCTTTGGAGGGACACCCGTGGAGTGGCCTCCCGCCTGGCACTCCAAGGAGGCAGAGTGGCCTTGTTTCTGAGGATGCTGGCAGAGTCCCGAGGTGGGGTGGGTTTTTCTCCCACCCTCTTTGCCTCCCTGGCCATGGCTGCCCAGCATGGTGGAGCTCTAGGTGTGTTGTGAAACCGCCTTGGGCCTCAGTTTCCCCCCCTGTAAACCAGACATTTTCACTTATTCCCCAACTTTGACTGAGCACCTGTGTGTGCCAGGAACTATGCTGGGCACAGAGAGACAGCAATGAAGGAGGCAGATGCTGCCACACCTTCACTTGGGCTGTTCCCCTTGCCTGAAGCATCGTCCTCCACTGCCCCTTTGCCTGACCACTCCTACGTACCCTGTATCTATGTCATCACCACCTCCAGGAAGCCCTCCCTGAATGCCAGCCTCTGGAGAGGGAGACCAGCCGCCTCCTCTACACTCCTTTACCCTCTGGGCTCCTAGCTTTGAGCCCTGAGCACACTGGGCTGTAATGCCCTGTATACATGCATCTCTACATTGGGAGCTTCTCAAGGCCAGAATCCAGGCCTTTACTGTCACCGTATCTGTGTCACCCACACCTGGAATATAGTAGATGATCAATAAATGCCCTCCCACTAGCCAGTGCAACCTGCTCATGCTATATAGACGGGGAAACTGAGGCTCAAGGAGGACACAGGATTCATTGGGGATACACTGATATTATTTTGCTTATTTGTGGGTTGATTTAACCAATATTTACTGGGCAACTGCTCCACACCAGCTCCTGCATGGACACTGCAGGGCAGACAAGAGCAAGACAGATCAGACTCCGGCCTCAGAGAGCTCCAGGTAAGGGAGGCAGACAAGAAACAAATCAACCTGCAAAGAGGGAAGGTAACCCGACGCTGTGAAGTGCTGTCAGGGAGTAGCTGGGAAGCAGGTGGGACGGGTAACTGGGCAACTATTTTAGCCATTGTGCTCAAGGATGGCCTCAAGAGAGAGGTGTTTGAATGGACACCTGCAGAATCAGGAGAACCAGGCATGCAAGAGCAGGAGGAAAAGCTTCCAGGCCAAGGGGATGACAAGTACAAGGGCCGTGAGGCGGGAAAGGGCTTGGCATGAAACCTCCTCTGGGGAAATAAGACTGAGCACTGCTGATCCATTCTTACCAGGGGGCAGTTAGAGCTAGGAAATTGGGAGACTGACATTAGCTCCTGGCTCTGCCCCTCCCACACTGTAACCTGAGCCTCGGTTTACCTTCCTATCCCAGGAAGGGTCAGAGGAGGCGTCTGTAAGCTCTGAGGTTCTGTGATTCTCGGTAAATTTTCCACTTGTTTCAACAACCATCCCTCCTCCCACCCCCAGCAAATAACTGGATGCTCACCCACTGCTGGTGGGAGAGAAAAATGGCCCAGCCACTTTGGAAAAAATGGTTTGGCAGTTTTTATATAGTTAACCATCCACTTCTCATCTGACCCAGCAATCTGACTCCTAGGCATTATCCAAGAGAAATGAAAACACACATCCACATAAAGACACAAACACAAAAGACAAAAGTGTCCATGGCAGCTTTACGCATAATAGCAAAAAACTGGAAGCCGCCCAAATGTCCATCAACAGGAGAATGGATGCACAGATGGTGCCATACTTGCATGATGGAATACTACTCACCAGTGAACAGGAACATGTGTGGACGAATGCCACAGACACGTGGAGCAAAAGAACTCAATCCAAAAGAACACACATGTCTTCATGAAGTTCTAGAACACAGGCAAAACTAATAGGCCAGGCAAGGTGGCTCATGCCTGTAATCCCAGCACTATGGGAGGCAGAGGCGGGGGAATTGCTTGAGTTCAGGAGTTTAAGACCAGCCTGAGCAACATAGTGAGACCTCTGTCACTACAAAAAAATTTAAAAGTAGCCAAGTGTGGTACTAATCACCTGTAGTCCCAGCTACTCAGGAGGCTGATGCAGGAGGATTGCTTGAGCCCAGGGGTCAAGGCTGCAGTGAGCTATGGTCACGCCACTGCACTCCAGCCTGGGCAACACAGCAAGAAAAGAAAACAAAACAAAACCAAGCTATGGAGTCAGAAATCAAAAGAGCAATTACCCTTGGGGAATACTGCCCAGGAGGGGCACAAGGATCCTTCTGTGGTGTACCTGTGTGAGATCTATACCTGGTTAGTGGTGGTTAGGTGGGTGGTTAGTGGTGGTTAGGTGGTTAGATGGGTGGTTAATGGTCATTAGGTGGGTGGTTAGGTGGTTAGGTGGGTGGTTAGTGGTCATTAGGTGGGTGGTCAGGTGGTTAAGATGGGTGTTTAGTGGTCATTAGGTGGGTGATTAAGTAGGTAGGTGGCTAGTGGTCATTAGTGGGTGGTTAGGTGGTTAGGTGGGTGGTTAGTAGTGGTCAGAGGTGGTTAGGTGGGCAGTTAGGTAGTTAGGTGGGTGGTTAGTGGTGGTTGGGTGGTTAGGTGACTAGGCAGGTGGCAGGGTGTTTAGGTGGGTGGTTAGTGGTGGTTAGGTGGACGGTTAGGTGGTTAGGTGGGCGGTTAGGTGGTTAGGTGGGCGGTTAGTGGTGGTTAGATGATTAGGTGGGTGATTAGTGGTGGTTAGTGTTGGTTAGGTGGGTGGTTAGTGGTAGTTAGGTGGGTGGTTAGTGGTGGTTAGGTGGGTGGTTAGTGGTAGTTAGGTGGGTGGTTAGTTGTGGTTAGATGGGTGGTTAGTGGTGGTTAGGTGAATACACACATGGAAAAATCAAGCTGTAGTCTTCAGATGTGTGCCCTTCATGTAGGTTATGACTCCCTTAAAAGGTTTTTTTTAAATAATAAAGCACCCTGCATCCCTTTCTTTCGGGGAGAGTGACCCCCCCGGCTGAAGGCCAGGGATCTCAGAGCTTCCGGTGGCTGCAGTGGCCTGGCCAGCTGCATACTCCATGTCAACATTTACATTCCCCAGGGCCTAGTGTAAGATGCAGCTTCATCAGCCCAGCATGGAAGCCAGATGGGCTCAGCAGGAATGTAAATGCTCACCGCACTGCAGACCTGGCCTTGGTGCCCTGCTCTGCCAACTGTTCACTGGTGCCCTTGGGCCAGTCACTACCAGAAGCCCCACTGGCCGGCAGGAGAAGGAACAGAGGGGGTGCTTCTGAAGACGCTTTTCGGCCATGGTGGAAATAGGGGCCCTGTGTGTCTTTGAGTCCTTGAGCCGGAGAGGGGCTGGTGGAGAGTCAGAAGCAGTGAAGGCTTGAAGCTGAAATTAAGGGGCCCTGAGCTACCCAAATTCTCAGGTAGGTCACCTCACATTTCTCCTGCTCTCCTCTACTTCCTTGCTTTACATAAAAACCATCTCTTCCCTCTTCCTCTCCCCTCTGCTCCCTCTTCCTCTTCCCTTCCTTTCTCTTCTCTCCCTTGCCCTCTTTCCCTTCTCTTCTCTTCCCTCCCTTCTCCTTCCTTCCCTCCTCCCATCCTCCCCCTCTTCCTCCCATCCTTCCCCTCCGTCCTCCCCTCCTCTTTCTCCCACTTCCTTTCCCTTCCTTTATTCCTCTCTCTTTCTCTCTCTCTCAGCAACTTATTAAGCACATACTATGCACCAGACACTTTCCAGGCAAAGAACAATACAGATTAAAAATCTCCATCCTAGCCGGGCACGGTGGCTCACGCCTGTAATCCTAGCACTTTGGGTGGCGGAGGTGGGCAGATCACCTGAGGTCAGGAGTTCGAGACCAGCATGAGCAACATGGCAAAAACCCATCTCTACAAAATATACAAAAATTAACTGACCATGGTGGTACGCACCTGTACTCCCAGCTACTCGGGAGGCAAAGGTGGGAGGATCTCTTGAGCCCAGGAGGTCGAGTCTGCAGTGAGCTTTGAGCATGGGTGACCTAGCAAGATCCTGTCTCAAAAAAAAAAAAAAAAAAAAAAAAGCCCTGTCCCAGCCAGGCACAGTGGCTCACACCTGTAATCCCAGCACTTTGTGAAACCAAGGCAGGAGGATCTCTTGAACCCAGGGGTCTGAGACCAGCCTGGACAACATGGCAAAACCCTGTGTCTACCAAGAAAAAAAAAAAAATTAGCCAGGTGTGGTGGTGAGCACCTGTAGTCCCAGCTACTTGTGTAGCTGAGGCTGAGTAGGGACGATCACTTGAGCCTGGGAGGCAGAGGTTACAGTGAGCTATGATTGCGCTACCCAGTAGAGCAAGACCTTGTCTCAAAGAGAAAACAAACAAATGAAAAATCCAGGTCCCTGCAGAGGGACCCCACAGAAGGGGGCTGAGCGTTGAAAAGCTTGCTTCGTGAGGCCCCGAGGTCTGGAGGAGGTGGGAGTCAGTATGGAGGTAAACAGCAGGGGTGGGCGGCCTCCACGCAAAGACCCTCAGGAGGGCGGGGAGATGCCCAGAGGAGGAGCCCCAGCGGCGGGAAGGGCAGTGCTAAGGTCCTCAGGTGGGGGCGCCTACGTGTTCTGGGAGTGGAAGAGAGCCTGGTGTGGCTGGAACAGAGTGAGTTAGGGGAGAGTGGGAGAATGTGGGGCCTCTGCGGGCATTGGCAGGGGTTTTGGCTTTTTACTATGAGTGAAGAAGATCAACCGTGGGTCCCCGAGTGTGCAAAGCTTCACCACTCCCTTCCTCTCCTTGCATCAAGCCCCCTCGTCCCCATCTTCACTGCCCCCACCCCCATTCACACACATACACCCTCTGGGGACCCTGATCAAGAGAGAGCGCAGAGCCCCATCTCTGGGGAATGGAAGGAGCTCTGCAATAAGACCCCACGAAGGTGACCAGCCTGGCCAGCAATGGTGAAACCCTGTCTCTACTAAAAATACAAAAGTTAGCTGGACGTGCTCGCTTGAACCCTGGAGGCGGAGGTTGCATTGAGCTGAGATTGGGCCACTGCACTCCAGTGTGGGTGACAGAGCAAGACTCTGTCTCAAAAAAAAAAAAAAAAAAAAGCCCATGCAGGCCATGCAGTACCCCAGGCCTCCCTCGGCTCCTTCCACACCTGACACCAGCTTCCAACCCAGCTGTGGCTAAAAGCTTGGCACCCAGGGGCTCCTGACCAGCCACCTCCTCCGGGCAGCTGCCACAAGTCAGCCTTCTGCCCCTGGGCCTAGGAACAGCCTCACAGAGAGGGTCTTCCACGACACCCAGACACACCCACCAGTGGGAAAGGGCCACATCGGGGGTGGCAGCATGGAGGTAAAACCATCAGGATGAGCCAAGACCACCTGCCCTTCAGGGACCTCTGAGTTCTGCTGCCTCTGAGCTGGATGACCTTGAGCTAAGTTACTCAGCCACTCTGACCCTCAGTTTCTTCATCTGTTAAAATGGAGGTAATAACACCCACTTCTCTGGGTGCTTGTGAGAATTCAGTGAGCCCTTGGCAACTGGCACTTGATAAATATGCTAATAATAATAATAATAATAGCAACAGTAGTGACACCTGGACGAAGAGTCTTTTTTTTTTTTGAGTTGGAGTCTCGCTCTGTCACCCAGGCTGGAGAGCAGTGGCGCCATCTGGGCTCACTGCAACCTCCACCTCCCAGGTTCAAGAGATTCTCCTGCTTCAGCCTCCTTAGTAGCTGGGATTATAGGCGCCTGCCACCATGCCTGGCTAATTTTTGAATTTTTAGTAGAGATGGGGTTTTGCCATGTTGGCCAGGCTGGTCTGGAACTCCCGGCCTCAAGTGATCCGCCCGCCTTGGCCTCCCAAAGTGCTGGGATTACAGGTGTGAGCCACCGCGCCTGGCTGACAGAGAGCCTTTATCACGCCATCTGGGCAGCAGCTAACACAGAAGCCTGGTATACAGCAGGCACTCCACAAGGCTGCAGGGTGGAAAGTGACAAAGCAATCAGTCACCCAGCCCCTATCCTCGGGGGAATGTGCGTGCAGACCCAGGGTTCGCCTCCCCACTTCAAACCCACAGCCCAGCTGGGGCTCAGGGGTGCATGAAGTCAACTGACCTCTCCAGGGCTGACTCCAGTCCTTGTGAATTGGACACACGTGGGTGCTGGCCAGGGGGGATGGGCCCCAACAGCTGGAAACATCTGCTTTGAATTGTCGGTTGGAAGCACTGGCCAGGCGGCCAAGGAATTTGTGAGCTAATTTTAGGCCACAAGACAGCTCTGCAGGGCGGGGTCTCACTCCCCAAACCACAGGCGCGGGGGCTGTGGGGGCTGTGGGGACACGGAGGCCTCCGTGGTACTCCTCGGATGGTCCACGCTGACCCGGCAGCCAGGAGCTCTCTCTCCCAGGATGAACGTTAACTGGCACTGACTGTGCCAGGCTGTCCACGCTCACTCCACGCTCCCAAATCCCTAGGAGTAGGAAAGATGCTTCTCCCCATTTCCTGGGTGAGGAAGGGAGGCTGCCAGAGGTTAGCAAGTTGCCCAAGGTCATGCAACTCCTAAGCAGTGGAGCCAGGATTCGAACCAGGGTCGCCTGACCCAAGCCTTAAACCTAAGGCCGCCCTGCTCTGCCCCTGCCGCTTAAATTTTGTCAGTCCCATTGCGTCACCTCAGCCCCCATGCCCTCCGCAAAGCCTCCCTTGCTAATCCCTTTATTCAGATGTTTCCTGATTCCCTGCCGTGTGCCAGGCGCCAGGCAGGGCCAGGGAGAGAGTGGACATGAGGGACAGAGGCCCCACCCGCAGCAGTGCACATCAATCTATCAACATCACTCTGACCGTCACCAGTGCCTTGAAAGGAAAAGGGGGTGTCCTAGTGAATATCTGGGAGCAGGGCTGCAGGGTGGGTCTCTCTGAGAAGGTGACATCCAAGCTGAGGCCCAGAGGATGAGAAGATGCCAGCCGTGCAGACATCCGGGAACAGGGCCCTGGGCAGAAGAAACGGCAAGTGCAAAGGGCCTGAGGCAGCACTACCTGAAAAAGAGCAAGACACCTCATGGAACCGGCGCAGAGTGGGCGGCGACAGGAGCTTTTCTCCACCCATCCAAGCAAGATGACTGTCAACAGATGAGATGGCATCTGAGCTGAGCAGGAGTCAGGGCCCAGAAGCTTCTGCTGGTGGGATCGGACAATTCTGCTAGCCCACGCATTTGTTTGTATCCAGAGATTTGCGGAGGCGCTGCTGAACCTCTCAGGAAAATCAGTTGAGGCCTGTCCCTCTTAGGGCCTTGGAGGTCAGGCAAAAAGCCAGATGACAGGAACTCCAGAAACAGCGACCTCAGGGGAGTAGTGGGCATCTCAGAACTGTTATGGCCACCGTTATGAGAACTCACGCTCACTCGGCCACCCTGGCAGGGTCCCTGTGCCTGTGAAAGGGGCTGTGCTTGTGCTGCTTTTGTGCTTAGCTCTCCCCGCCATGGGGCCCTTTCCTTTCTCGTTTTTTTCTCGGCAGGAGCAGCAATAAGGCTGTCCCGATGCACATCTCAGTGTGGCATTCTGGTTCTGCCAACCTTGGGTATAGGTGTGCCTGGTTCTGGGGGGCCTGTGCGTGTGCTAGAAAAGAGACAGCAATCACTGCAGCCTTCCAGCCACCAAGACATGTGCAATGACCATGTTCATGATGACACAGAAGTCCCTCTGGGTTTCCAGAAATCTTTGGGAAGGGGGTTCTGGGGATCCCACACTGCCGAAGAGGAAGCCGCAGAGCTGGGTTTCTCTACCACGGCACTTTCGGACTTCTGCGTTGTAGGGGGGCTGTCCTGTGCACTGTGGGACGTTGAGCAGCATCCCTGACCACCACCCACCAGATGCCCCCTGATTGTGACAACCAAACATGTCTCCAGACATTGCCAAATGTCCCCTAGGGGGCAAAATCATCCCCGGGTAAGAACCACTAGCTCAGAGCACTCCTGTTTGAGCATTAATAACTAGAGGATAATGCCCGGGGCCCCTAGATTTCCTAACACTTTGGGTTTCTTGCTGTCCATTTGGGAATATTAGAAAAACACAGAAAAGTTGAAAGAAGCAAATCAGGCCGGGTGCGGTGGCTCACGCCTGTAATCCCAGCACTTTGGGAGGCCGAGGCGGGCGGATCACAAGGTCAGGAGATCGAGACCACGGTGAAACCCCGTCTCTACTAAAAATACAAAAAATTAGCCGGGCGCGGTTGTGGGCGCCTGTAGTCCCAGCTACTCGGGAGGCTGAGGCAGGAGAATGGCGTGAACCCGGGAGGCGGAGCTTGCAGTGAGCCGAGATCGCGCCACTGCACTCCAGGCTGGGCGACAGAGCGAGACTCCGTCTCAAAAAAAAAAAAAAAAAAAAAAGAAGCAAATCAAGCTCACCCAAAATCCTACACTCAATGGCTAACTTCTCTTAATAATTTGGCATATTTCCTTCTGGTCATGTTTTCTTTATACTTGATAATCCTACTAGCCATGATTTATGGAGGACTTACCTTCTAGCCACGATTTATGGAGGACTTACCTTCTAGCCACGATTTATGGAGGACTTACCTTCTAGCCATGATTTATGGAGGACTTACCTTCTGCAAGGCATCCTGCTAAGTACTTTCCATGCTGGTCTCATTAAATCCCCCCAACACTCCTACAAGATGATACTATTGTTATCCCATTTCACAGATGAAAAAAACTAAGGCTCAGAGTTCATTTAACATCACATCATGGGCATTTTTCCACATTATCCTTCAAAAACATCATTTTCAATTGCTGAATAATGTTTGATCAATCAGACACCTGGGGCCGCCTTATTTTCTTTACTTCTTCCAAGTTGCTGGCATATTCCACAAACATTTCTGAGTCACCTACACTGGGCTAGGATCACAGTAGAGGCTGAGGGCAAAGATGAGTCACAATTCCTTCCCACAAGCACACACCATTTTATGCCCAGGGACTGTGTGGGCGAGTGCACGAGTGAGGGGTCGAGAGACCTTGTGCCCCTAGATGCTCAGCAATCAGGTCTCCGTCCACTTCTACCCCCAGGGGGCAGTGCAGCATGATTACTGCAAAAGTCCTCAAGGCTAACCATGTTTGGACCCAAATTCACACAACGCACGATGCCTCAAACACAGGTTTGATCTTTTGTCGATTGTCTCTAGGGGCAGTTGGGCTACATCGGTGAAAGACATTAGAAAGAGTTGTTCACCAGTGGCTCATGCCTGTAATCCCAGCACTTTGGGAGGCCGAAGTGGGCAGATCACTTGAGGCCAGGAATTCCAGACCAGGCTGGTCAACATGGCAAAACCCCATCTCTACTAAAAATACAAAACATTAGCTGGGTGTGGTGGCGCACACCTGTAATCCCAGCTATGCGGGAGGCTGGGGCAGGAGAATCGCTTGAACCCAGGAGGCGGAGGTTGCAGTGAGCTGAGATCATGCCACTACACGCCAGCCTGGGAGATAGAGTGCGACTCTGTCTCAAAAAAAAAAAAAAAAAGGTTGTTCACACAGGAGCTGTTTGTCATTATCTGGCTTCTCTCCCAGTGGATATAAAACATATCCCGTCACGTGGGGTGCGAGAACATCTTTGCCATTACCAAGAGGGGTCACATTGGAGAAGGCTCGTGTCCTTTTCTGAGGAGTGCCACCTCTCCCCACGGCTGCAGGTCCCGCCTCTGGGCAGATGTAATCACAGTCCTGCCTCCAGGTTTTCCCTCTCTCCCGAGCTGCAGCCTCTTGCTGCCTGGTGGGAGGCCTCTCTTGGGTCAGTACCCATTACATCAACAGGGTTCATTCACCTGCACTCTGCAGGCCAGGCTGGAGTGTGGTAGTGCAATCATAGCTCACTGCAGCCTTGACCTACCAGGCTCAAGCAATCCTCCCACCTCAGCTTCCTGAGTAGCTGGGACTGCAGGTGTGCGCCACCATGCCAGGCTAATTACTTTTTTGTAGAGATGGGGTCTCACTGTGTTGCCCAACCCAGGCTGGTCTCGAACTCCTGGCTCAAGTGATCCTCCTGCCTCAGCTTCCCAAAGTGTTGGAGTTACAGGTGTGAGCCACGGTAACATACAATCTGGCCAGGCTGTATGTTATATTGTGTAATTCCGATGATAAGTTCTGGAAAAGACCAGTGGTTACCCTTGGTGGGGAGGGAATGATTTGGAGGGGCTTGCAGGGACCCTCTAATATGATAGAAACTTGTCTTATTTGGGGGGAGCCATTGATAGTCTCTGAGCAGGGGAACAGCCACAGAAGGTAAGGACAGTCACAGGGGACTTCCAGGAGGTGTGGCTTCCTTGGGCTTCCCTATCACCCAGTCCCTGGGAGGGGCAAGGACAGCAGCTGTGGAAGCTCCAAGGACCATGCCCAAGGCCCTCTGCCCTCACACACGCCTTGGCAGACCTCGGGCTCACACAGCCTTGGGAATTCTCCCCACTTCTGCTTCTGGCTCCTTGAAGCTGTCCCTCCAGCATGGAACTAATACAGATAGCTCCCATCTCATAGAAGGAGAAATCGGGGCCTGAGAAGGCGGTGGCATGCCCGAGGCCTCATAGAGTGAGTCCAGGGGTGGTGGAAGGAGGCAGCCCTCTCTGCTCCCTCAGCAATCTTTGGCACCACCTCCTGCCCGGCACCCAGCTCTGTAGAGGCTTCGTGGATGGGCAGTGCCCAGCGACTGCCTCCCAGTGATCCCCTCTCCCAGCTGGGGATGCTGTGAGCACAGAGTGGCCTCCAGAGAGGAGCTCTGTGGCCGACGAGAAGTCATGCCAGGACCTGGCTTGGAGAATTGGAGATCTGGAGATTTGGGGACTTCTCCAACCCCTTCTCAAAGAGTCAGCCTTTGGTGACTGGTGGCCCCAGAAAGTCTTAGGAGTTTACTCCCCAGTCTGTGATTTTTCATGCTGTGTAGCCTTAGGCAAGTCACTGAACCTCTCTGGACCTCCTTTTGCTCATCCATAAAATGAGGTTAAAAATAAGACCTAACCTCACAGGGTAGCTCGACTTCTGCTATTGTCAAGGATAATTGTTTACAGTGCACCAGGCACTATGACCATCCCCTGTTACAGATGAGGACTGTGAAGCTCAGAGAGACAGATGGCAAAGACAGAAGCAGGCATCTGATTGACTTCTGTCTCCTTCCCAAGTCTTCTGGGAATGAAAAATCCCTGCCTCGTGTGACTCTTATCTGAGTGGGAAGGACAAATTAGCAGTGGCCGCTTGGTGGCATGAGCAGACACAGAGGTGCCCATTCTACACGTGGAAAGATTGAGGCCCCAGATGGAGGAGGAATGATGTGGAGTTACCTGTTGGCCAACGACGCTGGTCTCTGTGCCCAGGACTGGGGCAAAGATGGGGTGAAATACTGCCCCGCAGGAAGTAGGGCGATGGGGGATGAGCAAAGGAGGAACCCAGAGACATGGCTGGATCCAAATAGATCTCCAGGGCCTGGGGGAGCTGAGCCCCTAACAGTGGAGACAAAAGGCAGAGATGGCAGGAGGCGTGGGGCATGGGTGGGACGAGTGAGAGGGCCAGATTGCCCAGACAGGCAGATATATAGGTGAGTGGGCAGCAAGTGAGGAAGCTGGAAACTTCCCGTGGACTCAGGCAGTGGGGAGCCATTGATAGTCTCTGAGCAGTGGAACAGCCACAGAAGGTAAGGACATTCACAGGGGACCTCAGGAGATGTGGCTTCCTTGGGCCTTCCCGTCACTCAGTCCCTGGGAGGGGCAGGGACAGCAACTGTGGAGCTCCAAGGAGCATGCCCAAGGCCCTCCGCCCTCACACACGCCTTGGCAGACCTCTGGGCTCACACAGCCTCGTGAATTCACCTGCTTGCCTGCTTGCTTATTGGTTTGCTTGCTTCTTAGGGTGTATTTTACACACAGTAAAAAGCACCAATTGTAAAAATGCAGTTCAGTGAGTTTTGGCAAATGCAGACACCCGTATGACAACCAACCAGACCAAAATAAAACATGTTTCCATCATACCAGAGGTTCCTGCAAGCCCCTCCTAATCATTTCCCAGCCCCAAGAGCAACCACTGATCTCTTCCAGAACTTCTTATCATTAGAATCACACAACATACAGCCCAGCCGGATTGTATGTCACTGTGGCTCATGCCTGTAACCTCAACACTTTGGGCGGCCAAGGCAGGAGGATCAGTTGAGCCGGGAGTTTGAGACGAGCCTGGGTTGAGCAACATAGCAAGACTCCCATCTCTACAAAAAAAATAAGTAATTAGCCTGGCATGGTGGTGCACACCTGCAGTCTCAGCTACTCAGGAAGCTGAGGCAGGAGGATCGCTGGGGCTTGGTAGGTCAAGGCTGCAGTAAGCTATGATCACGCCACTGCTCTCCAGCCTGGGCAACAGAGTGGGACCCTGTCTCTAAAAAGAAAAAAAATACAGCCTTTTGTGTCTAGCTTCTTTCAGTCAGCATGGTGTCTTCGAGATTCATCCATGCTGGCGTGGGAATCAGTGCCTCACTCCTGTTTATTCAGAATAATATTTCCTTGCATGGATGGACCACAGTTTATTTATCCATTCACCAGCTGATGGATATTTGGATTGTTTTCAGTTCGGGGATCTTACGAACAAAGCTGCTGTACACATTTGTACCAGACTTTGTATGAACATCTGTTTTCATTCTCTTGGGGAAATATCTAGGAGTGGGATTTCTGGTTTGGATGGGGAGTACATGGTGAGTACATGTCTAACTTTATAAGAAACTGCCCAACTGGTTTCCAAAGTGGCTGTATCATTTTGCATTCCCACCAGCAACATGTGAGTGTTCTAGCTTCTCCACATCCTCACCAGCACTGGGTGTTGTCAGTCTTTCTAATTCTAGTCCTGCTGGAGGGTGTGAAGTGGCATCTAACTGTGGCTTTAATTTGCATTTCCCTGATGGCTAATAACCTCAAGCATCTATTACAACAGCTTTCCTGGAACCTCCACCTGGAGGTTGAGCAGACCCTGAGACTCAACTTGGCTGAACCCCAGCTCAGGATGCTCCTCCCACCACCAGCCCTGTAACCTCCTTCTATGGCTTTCCCAGCCACCCCGTTGCACCCCCATCAGGACAGCTGCCCAAGTCAGAAACCTGAGATTTCAACCTCCTTCTTTCTCACTTCCATCAGCAACTCCTACCCTTCCTTCTTCCCAATTATCTCTCAATTCCACAATTTCTTTGCACCCTGCTCTAGTCCAGGTTCTCCTCATCCTCACACAGCCTCTTCCTCCTCCTGGCTCCTTCCAGCTGCCCCCACCTTGTCCGTTCCCCTGGGACAAACTCCTGTGCCCATGATGTTGTTCCCACTGCCTGGAACTTTCTTCCCTCTATCCCTTCCCTCCCAAGTCAATAACTCTGTGTCCTTCAAGTTTCAACTATGATTTTCCTAACCCATGCTCCCTAGCTCTGGTCCCATTGCTCTCAGCATCTCTCCTCTGAGCTCAGGGCCCAGCCATAATCTGATCTTTTCCTGGGTGATTATTTAATCAATCTGTCCCCCTGTAGACCATGAGCCCCAAAGGGGTCTCAAACTCCTGGCCTCAAGTTATCTGCCCACCTTGGCCTTCCACAGTTCTGGGATGACAAGCCTGTCCTACTCACATGGCATCCCAGGGCCTCTCACAGTGCCTGGTACATTCCATAGTAATCGGTGGCTTGGCTGAGTGGCAAAGAGGGATGGGATCTGGGGAAAGAATTTGGGGAGCCCTTGCCAGATCTGCTGCTGGATGAAGCACCCCCAGGGTGGCAGCCCCAGCCTGTAAGAGACAAGGGATCTGGAACAAACCGAGCCCATCATCCCCCGCCCCCCATTTCCTGTCTACCCTCCTTCCTTCCCTGCTGGCAGAGCTGAGGTCAGCACAGCGTGGTTTCCTAACCGTGCAACCTGCCAGAGCAAGTGGTTCGGCTTTCTGAACCTCAGTTTCCCTGGCAAGAAAATGGAACAATCATTGCAACCACATTATGGGGTTGCGTCCTAAATGAGGTAATGCAGACAAACTGTTTGGCAAGGCACTAGGTATGCAGTAAGTGCTCAGTAAAGGCCAGCTACTTGCCCCCGGCCATCCCTCTTAGTCCTAGGCCCCAGCTCTGCTGTGTTGTGTTCTCTGCAATGAGAGGGCTGTGCCATACTCGGTTACCCTCCCAAGTAACAGCGCCTTCCCTCAGCAGCCAGGAGCCACAAAGGGTGACTAATGGGGGACTTCCAGGAGCCAGGGCAGGTCAGCAGGGCTGAGGCTTTGGGGCGTGGGATTCCCCCAGAACCCCGCTGTGATCTCGAGGACAGCATGACACAGTGGTAAGATCCTGGCTTTCAGGCCTGGGTTCCAATCTCAAATCCTCTTCATGACCTGGGGCAGGTGACTTCACCTAGCTCTCAGCCTCAGTTTCATCTTCTGTAAAATGGGGAGAATACTAGAACCTTCTGTGAGAGCTGTTTGAGGGGATTCACAGGGATATTGCAGCTGTGTGTGTGTTAAGGATGTGTTTGCTGAATGGATGAGTGGGGTGATTCAGGCTGGCAGTCCTCAAGGGCATGGGAGGCCCAGGCAGGAGGGGAGGGCACAGGGCTGTGCAGGAGCCAGACTACATCTGCTCGTGAGAGCTAATCAGCAAAATTTTCAGAATTTTGTGTCAGTTGTTTAATAAACTAAATTCTATTATATTAAAAGCCAAGGTCATCAATACTCAAAACTCACTAATTCCTAATAATTGTACTACATTATTCGATGATCGATGCTCTTGTTACTAACATTTATCGTATCATCAACTATATAATGGTTGGTAGCTCAAAATCGGCTGTGGGAGTATTTTCATGGAAGACATTGGCAAACGCTACACATCAGGCCTTTTTCCCATTGGAAGCCAGTTGTTAAACACTTACCAGCACGCCACTGGCTCTGGGGCTCCTTCCGGGCTGAATGATCGCCAAGTCTGGACCAAGGGAAACGCAGGCTTCCGCCTGCTCTAAGAGCTGGCGGCGGGCGCCCCCTGGTGGCCGCTTCAAGCACCCAGCTTCGCCCACCCTGAATGAAATCCCACACCTTGGAGAGAAAGAAAACTGTAAAGGGAAGGTAGCCCTCTTCCAATGCAAATGGAAAGCTGTGGTTACACAGCATCCTCAGGAGCTGTCAGGGAATAGGGGGAAGCTCCCAGGAAGATGAGGTGACAAGATCCCTGGGGAACAACTCAGAGGTCCCCATGTCCTTCAACCTGAGTCCACAACCCCCTGCTGTGGAGCCTTCAGCTCCTCTTCTCTGATTTTTCTGATCCCTCCCACAGGGGAGGTAGACTCAGTCTCTCCGGACCCGTCAGCCTGGCGACCCCGGGTGTTAACTGACCCAGCCCACGGCAGACACTCCCACCCTCTTCCATCAGCGCCCCCAGGACACTTTGAACACACCTGACTGAGTGTATCAGATTTGATCCTTCTAGTTCAGGGGAGGAGATAGAAACTGCATTTCCAACATGTGTGGGCCCTCTCCCCACTCCTCCCCAGTGCTGTCCCATGGCCCCTCCCCCTGATAGCTCTTTCCTGCCTTTCCCTTGTCTCTTCATCCAATCGCTCTCTCCCAAGCCGCAGTCAACCCCTGCCAGACTCAACCTTCTCTGTGAACTTCCCTTTTCCAGGCTAACCTTGGGGGCGAGGAAAGAAGTCCTTCACTTCCCAGGAATAGGCCATTGAAGGTATTTTTTTTCTTTTTTCTTTTTCCTTTTCCTTTTTCTTTTTCTTTTTTTTTTTTTTTTTTTGAGACAGCTTTTCACTGCTGTTGCTGCCAAGGCTGGAGTGCAATGGCATGATCTCGGCTCATGCAACCTCCACCTCCCAGGCTCAAGTGATTCTCCCATCTCAGCCTCCTGAGTAGCTGGGACTACAGGCGCACATCCCTGCACCTGGCTAATTTTTGTATTTTTTTTGTAGAGACAGGGTTTCACCATGCTGCCCAGGCTGGTCTCAAACTCCTGAGCTCAAGCCGTCCTCCTGCCTTGGCCTCCCAAAGTGCTGGGATTACGGGTGTGAACCACCACACCCGGCCGGAGGTATTTTTCAAGAAGAAAAATAAAGATTATCCCCTGAGATGACTTTTATTCCTGTCCTAGAAGGTAGAACAGAGTCTGTTTCAAGCAGTAGCTTCTTTCTGTATATATGGAAATGACCGGAAGGTATTTCTCTGGGAGCAGAAGACCAAGAACTCTCCAAATCCTAGTTTTCTAATCTGACTGAAACTGCCTTTGCAAAAATTATAACTGAGGAAATTATGACAGTGAAAGGACCAGACCTAACAGACTCCATCTTGCTTCTAACCGTTAAGCTGTCCTTGTTCATTCCTTCCCAAAGTTAGGCTGAACTAACTTTGGGAAAGAATTCAGTTCATGTTTTGACTCTGAAACAAAATTAATAATATCCTTTCCCCCTGAAAAGACCCCCTTCTTGCCTGGGGACCAGTCTGCCTTTGCAGGACTAACACATTAGCTACAAGATTAGAAATTATGGTTTAGGGGTCATGCAGCCTCTGGCTCCAAGAGTCTAAGCCTCCCCAAATTGCTCCTGGGGATAACATCAGTATTGTAAAACCTAAGATCACTGCTTGAGATATTTTGCAGACCCTGCACTGGATGGATCAGTTGACACCACCTAGACCGGTATTCTGGCTCAACCAGTTCCGCCGTCGCACCCAGGAACAGAAGACATTAAGAAAATCTCACTGCGACCCCTATGATTCTATCTTCAACCTGACCAATCAGCACACCCCACTTCCCAAGCCCTTGCCCACCAAATTGTCTTTAAAAACTCTGATCCCCGAATGCTTGGGTAGATTGATTTGAGTAATAAGAAAACTCCCGGGCCGGGCGCGGTGGCTCAAGCCTGTAATCCCAGCACTTTGGGAGGCCGAGACGGGCGGATCACGAGGTCAGGAGATCGAGACCATCCTGGCTGACACCGTGAAACCCCGTCTCTACTAAAAAATACAAAAAAAAACTAGCCGGGCGAGGTGGCGGGCGCCTGTAGTCCCAGCTACTCAGGAGGCTGAGGCAGGAGAATGGCGTAAATCCGGGAGGCGGAGCTTGCAGTGAGCCGAGATCCGGCCACTGCACTCCAGCCTGGGCGACAGAGCGAGACTCTGTCTCAAAAACAAAAACAAAAACAAAAACAAAAAAAAGAAAACTCCCTTCTCCTGTCCAGCCTGCTCTGCGTGAATTACTCTGTCTCCATTGCAATTCCCCTGTCTTGACAAATCGGCTCTGACTAGGCAGCAGGCAAGGTGAATCCCTGACCCTCACAAGGTAGTGTGTGTTTTAAATGGGGTAATGCAAGTGTTGCTTAAATAGCAGGGCCAACCTGGTTTACCGGGGCTGAGTTTCACAGAATGTAGGACTTTCAGTGCTAAAATCAAGAAATTCCCGGGCAAACTGGGACGACTGGTCACCCTATGCTTAAAATCAGATGTCGGCAAACTGACAGAGCCGAAATGAGCTTGCCGCCCATTTGTAAATAAAGCTTTATTAGAACACAACCATGCACATTCATTTATGGACATATTGTCAGTGGCTGCTTTTGTGCTATAAGGACAGAGTTGAGTTGTTGCAACAGAGGCTACGGTGTTGCAATAGCTAAAGCCTACAATATTCACCGTCTGGTCCTTTAAGAAAAAGTTTGTCAGCTTGAACTTTTCCATTTGACAGCAAGTCAGTGCTTCTGTGAGTTGTACAAAAGGTTGCAGGCTGCATCTAGGCTTACCAATAAGCTACTGGCTGTTAATGGGAGACAGGGCCTGAGTGAAAAGGAGAGGTCAGGGTGAGCTTCTGGAGAGTGGGAAGGATTCTGTGCTTGGCCAAGCTGTAATCAGTCAGGACCCCGAGTCCTCTCCTAAGCCCATCTGTGCACTTCCTTGTAAAATCCAGTTCTGGGCCAGGCGCAGTGGCTCACACCTGTAATCCCAGCACTTTGGGAGGCCGAGGCGGGTGGATCACCTGAGGTCAGGAGTTCGAGACCAGCCTGACTAACATGGAGAAACACCATCTCTACTAAAAATACAAAATTAGCTGGGCATGGTGGCGCATGCCTGTAATCCCAGCTACTCAGGAGGCTGAGGCAGGAGAATCGCTTGAACTCAGGAGGCGGAGGTTGCGGTGAGCCAGATTGCACCATTGCACTCCACCCTGGGCAACAAGAGCGAAACTCCATCTTAAAATAAATAAATAAGTGAATAAAATCCAGTTCTAGCAAGAACTCTGCTAAGTCAGCTTAGTAACAACCCTTCCCTCACCACTCCATATCTGATCACTTCCTATATCTGATCACGTTCCTCATCTGCCACCATCCCCCAGGTGATGGCTGAGCACCCTGGCCTGCCTCCAGTATGAATCCTGTTAGGTCAGTGTAGAAAATGACCGAGAACCCATCCCCAACAGTCAGTTTAGCCAGAATTCCCCTTCCCCTGATGTTTCCTCTGGGTAATTTTCCAACCGCAGATGTCCAACCCTGCTCCCGGCTATCAGTTCCCACTTGTACTCATAGTTGAGCCCAAATGCCCCCACTGCAAAATCCCATAGCTGCAGCCCCTGCAGTGATCGAGAGAGTCCCCCTCACCTTAAACAAAGTCTTCCTTACCATGCTTTAACAAATGTCATTGAATCTTTTTTTTTTTTTTTTTTTTTTTTTTTTTTGAGTCTTACTCTGTCACCCAGGCTGGAGTGCAGTAGCGTGATTTCAGCTCACTGCAACCTCTGCCTCCCGGGTTCAAGCAATTCTCCTGCCCCAGCCTCCCGAGTAGCTGGGACTACAGGCACGTGCCACCACACCCCACTTATCTTTGTATTTTTAGTAGAGACAGAGTTTCACCATGTTGGCCAGGCTGGTCTTGAACTCCTGACCTCGGGTGATGTACCCACCTTGGCCTCCCAAAGTGCTGGGATTACAGGCGTGAGCCCCTGCTCCCAGCCCCTTTTTTTTCTCTTTAACAGGAGGATAGATTGATGTTTAGATGGATATTGGTCTGAGGTTTGGCGGGGACCAAACTCTGTGGGCCAAAACTGGGTAATGGAGGAAGTGGAATAAAGTGGTCACTGGTGGGGAAAGGGCAGCCTCCCTTTGGCCCCCAACAGCCTGAACTTCTCCCGGCCACCCAAGGATGTACGAGACCCCCCGTCGTCCAAGAGGCAAAACTGAAGTCAACCTAACAGCCCATTAAAGAGGCTTCCTGGGGGGCCAGGGGCTGAGGGTGGACAGCTGAGGACCAGCCCCCACCCTGCACTGAGGGATAGAGAATTCCGGGAAGGCTGCCTGAAGGAGACAGCCTTGATACCTTGAAGGATTCAGCTATGGTTTGTCCGTCACACATTTATTGCCAGCACTGTGCCTGTAGTTGGGATACTGCAGTGAACAAGACAGAGCCCACCCTGGAAAGTGGCCAAAGGGGAAGGCAAGAGAGGACGGCTGGGGGGTTACTTGTCACTAGAGGGAAGCTTCTCGGTCCACACAGTCCCAAAGAAGGGTCTGCCCTTGGGCCCACAAAACCCATCCCAGCCCTCACAGGCTGAGCCTCACCCTGGGTTTTCCCAGAGAGGTGCCCCAGAAGACCCAAGCTGCCCCGAGTCAGAGGAGCAGCAGGAAACAGCCTCAGGAATCTGTCACTCTTCAGTACTCCTCCCTTAGAATGTCCACTTCCTGTTTGGTGACCATGGCAACCAGAAGACAACGGCGGTGCGTGTGGGGTGGGGGAACTCCGTCTTCCTTGGGTATGTGGGGAGGAGACTCCAGTGACCAGGAGAAGCGGGGAGAGCCATGGGAGACGTTAGAGGGACCCAGATAAGATGGGGGACAGGAAAAAGGAGAGAATCTCTCTCAAGTAAATGGCCTCCTTCCCTGGACCTCGGCTGAAATGTGGCTGGAATGTGACCAGGCTTCATTCGAGGAGGGAGGAAAGAGGTGGCTCCACTTGCCAGTCTGCTTGGCCCCAGGCTGCTTTTGTCCTGTTTGGGTGGCCACGGTTCCTTCCCTGAAGATCCCCATCCCCAGGGGTCTCCGAGGAAGCCCAGGGCTGTGGAATGCGGTCTGGGCACTCAGGGGAGGCCCAGGAGAGACCGTGGAGGCTGGGGTATTGCCAAAACAGATGGCAGAGGGAGCTAAGGGAGGAAGCTGTGCAGGGTGAGGTCATCCCCGTCACGGTCCTCCCCGGGCTCTGGCGTCAGGCCCTGGCTCTTGGCCTTGGGCAGGCCCCCATTGGCTAAGGCGGAGGGCCCCTCACCCCCATCAGGCAACAGGGACGAGATGCAGACCATCTCGGTGGGGGAGTAATTACGCACGGGGTACATGTGGCCCTTGCGGGAGAGGCGGACTGCCAGCACCACAGTGCACACGAGGAAGATAGTGGCCACCAGTGCCAAGATTAGGATGCCCAGCAGGCACTGCTTCACAGAGATGTGGTCTGGGGACCCCACTGGGTGGTTGATGGACAAATTGCTGGCTGCCATGGGAATGCCCTTGTGAGTAACAGAGGACACAGAAAAGGGTATGAACAGACCCTTTTTGGTAGTAGGTTCCATGGACAGGGCCTCTGTGGCATTGGGTTCTGTGGACAGGGCCTCCATGGCATTGGATTCTGTGGACAGGGCCTCTGTGGCTGCCAGTGGAGTGGTCTGTGCCTCTGTGGCTATGGGTTGAGTGGTCTGTGCCTCTGTGGTTGCCGGAGGAGTGGTCTGTGCCTCTGTGGAGGCTGGTGCAGTGGTCTGTGCCTCTGTGGCTATGGGTTGAGTGGTCTGTACCTCCGTGGCTGCTGGTGGAGTGGTCTGTGCCTCTGTGGCTGCCGGTGGAGCACTCTGTGTCTCCGTGGCTGCTGGTGGAGTGGTCTGTGCCTCTGTGGCTGCCAGTGGAGTGGTCTGTGCCTCTGTGGTCGCCAGTTGAGTTGTCTGTACCTCTGTGGCTGCCAGTGGAGTGGTCTGTGCCTCTGTGGCCACCAGTTGAGTTGTCAGTGCTTCTGTGGCTGCCAGTGGAGTGGTCTGTGCCTCCGTGGCCGCTGGTTGAGTGGTCTGTGCCTCCGTGGCCGCTGGTTGAGTGGTCTGTGCCTCCGTGGCTGCTGGGTGAGTGGTCTGTACCTCCATAGCTGCTGAATCCATGGACAGGGTCCCCATGTTGGCCAGCTCCATGGTCAGCTCTGTGACTGACCCTCCTGTATCCAGGCCAGTAGAATGCCTTGCAGCAGGCTCCACAGTGGTAGACTCAGGGTTTCCAGGCCCAGTCAGAGAAGTGGTGTTGGTGCTGTTGCTCAGTATTTCTGGAGGCTCCGTTTCTGGCAAGAAATCATAATCCAGGTACTCATATTCGGTGGCCTGTCTCCGGTTCCGGGCAAGCAGGGGACCCAAGGCTTTCTTGGCTTCATCTGCCCAGGTGTCCCATAGCTGCAAGCTGCTGCCAGGGCCCAGTAGGATCAGCAGCAGGAGGAGTTGCAGAGGCATGACACCTGGGGGGAGACAACGGGTGGTGGGACATCAAGACAGCTTCACCCTTGGGCTTAGCAAGCATCCTAGACCACCACCCTCTACTGCCGCAGCTGGAAGCATGTCTGGTCTGGAGCAGGGGCTGGGGATTTAGGCATCCCTGACATGCCTGGGATGGAGAAGACCCTCAGCCAGTAGCAGTTGTTATTATTACTAATCAACATGAATAAAGCCATCCAGGAGGGCCCTCTAACTTCTAGATGTGCATAGAAATTGATTTGCCTCCCTCTCCATTTTGGTTAAGCCACTTTATTTGTGGACAAGACAATCCATTGGAGTGTAGAAATAATTAGTGCTTTGCTTCTAATTCTATTAACTTTTCATGTCACTCCTTTTTTTTTTTTTTTTTTTTTTTTTTTGAGATGGAGTCTTGCTCTGTCACCCAGGCTGGAGTACAGTGGCGCTATCTCAGCTCATTGCAACCTCTGCTTCCTGGGTTCAAGTGATTCTCCTGCCTCAGCCTCCTGAGAAGCTGGGATTGCAGGCATGCACCACCACGCTCAGCTAATTTTTGTATTTTTAGTAGAGATGGGGTTTCACCATGTTGGCCAGGCTGGTCTCGAACTCCTGGCTTCAAGTTATCCACCCACCTTGGCCTTCCACAGTTCTGGGATTACCGGCATGAGCCACTGTGCCCGGCCTCATGTCACTCCTTCTTAATTTCAAGTATTGTATTATTTATAATGTATCATAAGAGTAAAGTAGTACCTGCATAGAATTCATAAATAGATTAATTGCCCGCTTATGAAGTCCATAAGCAGAAGAGTTTGGAAACCACAGACCTCCCAGATACAGCTGCTTATTGGACCTTTGAGGCCTCTTGGAGTCTGATTCTTCCTGCTGCCCCCTCTCCCTGCCCACTGCCACGCCACCTCTACATGTCTCTCTTCCTCCTTCTCCTATCTTGCTTCCACCCTCCCATAGCCCTTGCCAGTCCTCAGAGTCTCAGTTTGTCTCATTCCTTCTCAATATCTTGGCTTGGTCCCATTTGCTTTGGTGTTGTTCTCATCTACACAATGCACAACAGGGATGACGGTGCCTACTTCATAGCCTATTGTGAGGATAAAATGAAGGGATGCATGCAAGACCCTTAGCACTTTGTTTGCATGATAACCTCTCAGCAAAGGTTGGCTGATTTTGTTCTTTCAGTCAACCTGCACTGTAAGTCTTCAAGGGCCCAGAGCCATTCAATTACACTCTCCATGGCCAGGAGAAAACTCAAATCTTTTCAGAACAGCCCTGCTCTCAGGGAGCTTATGGTCACTGAGTGTGCCTGTGGGTAAGACCACTGTCTATTCAGAGACTCTACATTGTCCTCCCGACTAGGTAGCCAGAAAAGACAGTGCCTCTCATTTGGCCATCTCATTGACCTTTCTTCTTGGCATTGTGAACACCTGTGCTTTCTTGTTTGCTCTCTCTCCCCTCATGCTCTCCTTGGCACTGGCTGGTGTTTACAGAATTCAAAATTCTGTGCTGAGAATCCTATGGTGAGTGACAGCCACTTTCTGGGGCAGGATTCAGATATTCCTGCATTCCCTGGACATAACGCCCTTCAGCAGCACACAACCCTTAGAATAGTGTCTGATGCAGAGTGGGCATTCAAGAATGGCACCTGGACAATTTCCAGTCTCTTCCCTTGTACTTCATTCACATGATCTGGAGGAAGGAGCAGTTGCTCATCATTCCTCAGGTGACTATAACTCACTCACGGGCTCCTCACCTTCCAGGTTCAATCTGATCTCTTTCACATGCTAGTTAGAATTATGTTGGTTTCTTTTCTTTTTTTTTTTTTTTGAGACAGAGTCTCGCTCTGTTGCCCAGGATGGAGTGCAGTGGCATGATCTCGGTTCACTGCAACCTCCACCTCCTGGGTTCAAGCAATTCTCCTTCCTCAGCCTCCCAAGTAGCTGGGACTACAGGTGCACACAACTATGCCTAGCTAATTTTTGTATTTTTAGTAGAGACAGGGTTTCGCCATGTTGGCCAGGCTGGTCTCAAACTCCTGACCTCAAGCGATCTGCCCGCCTCGGCCTCCCAAAGTGCTGGGATTACAGGGCGTGAGCCACCACACCAGGCCTATGTTGGTTTCAAATATGCAAATCTGATCACATCTTAAACTAATTTATTTCCATTTATTTATTGACTTATTTGTTTTAGAGACAGAGTCTCACTTTGTTGCCCAGTCTGGAGTGCAGTAATGCAATTATAGCTCACCGCAGCCTCGACCTCCTGGGCTCAAGTGATCTCACCTCAGCCTCCAGAGTAGTAGGGACTACATGCACATGCCGCCATATCCGGCTAATTTTTAATTTTTTTTGTAGAGACGGGGTCTTGCTATGTTGTCCAGACTGGTCTCAAACTCCTGGCCTCAAGCAATCCTCCTGCCTCGGCCTCTCAAAGCACTGACATTACAGGCATGAGCCACTACACCCAACCCACATCTTAAAATAATTTCTTAGGCCAGGTGCAGTGGCTCACGCCTGCGATCCCAACTCTTTGGGAAGCCAAGGCAGATGGATCACCTGATGTCAGGAGTTCAAGACTAGCCTGGCCAACATGGTGAAACCCTGTCTCTACCAAAAACACAAAAATTAGCCGGGCATGGTGGTGCTCCCTGTAATTCCAGCTATTTGGGAGTCCGAGGCAGGAGAATTGCTTGAACCTGGGAGGCAGAGGTTGCAGTGAGCCTAGATCACACCACTGCACTCCAGTCTGGGAGATAAGAAAAAAACTCTGTCTAAAAAATAAAAATAAAAATAATTTCTTAAACCAAACTTTACGATATTTGCACCAGAGACATCTGGCCCTCACAATTATCCCCATTTTACCAAGGACGACACTGAGGTTAAGAGAAGTGAAGTGACTTGCCCAAAGACACACAGCTGGTGAGAAGTCAAGATCAGATTGAAACCCAGTGACGTTCGGGAAGGCATGAAGCCATCAGGAGAGACCTGACCTCGCTGAGGAGACAAAAGGCTGGGCTTATGGACTTGGGTGGAAGACGGAGGGCAGAGTAAGAAAAAGGAGGAGCTTGAAGCCTACGTCCCCCCGAAAGGCCCGCCACATGTTTACCAGGTGCCATGCAGGGCACAGGGTTGAAAGCATAGACTGTGGGGTCAAAAAGGATGTTCAAGTCCTAGCTCTGTCCCTTACAAGCTGTATGACCTTGACGCAGATGCTTGCCTCTCTGAGCTTCAGTTTTCCCATCTGTCAAATGGGGATAAGAAACAGTGTCCATCTCATAGGGCTGTTGAGAGAGTGCAACAAGGGGCTGGATTCAAAAGTTCTAGGCTGGTGGGCGTGGTGGCTCATGCCTGTAATCCCAGGACTTTGGGAAGCCAGGGCAGGTAGATCACTTGAGCCCATGAGTTTAAGACCAGCCTGGGCAACATAGTGAGATTCCCATCTCGACACAAATAGAAAAATTAGGCCAGGCATAGTGGCTCACACCTGTAATCTCAGGACTTTGGGAGGCCAAGGCGGGTGGATCACTTGAGTTCAGGAGTTCCAGACCAACCTGGGCAACATGGTGAAACCCCGTCTCTACGAAATACAAAAAAATTAGCCAGGAGTGGTGGTGTGCCCCTGTAGTCCCAGCTACTCGGGAGGCTGAGATGGGAGAATTGCTTGAGCCTAGGGAGATCGAGGCTGCAGTGAGCTGTGATCGTGCCACTGCACTCCAGCCTGGGTGACAAAGCAAGACCCTGTCTCAAAAATAAATTTAAAAATTTTTAAATAGAAAAATTAACCAGGCATGATGATGCACGCCTATAGTCTCAGCTACTGGGGAAACTAATGCGGGAGGATCGCTTAAGCCTGGGAGGTTGAGACTGCAGTGAGCTGAGATTGTACCGCTGCCCTCCAGCCTGGGCAACAGAGTGAGACCCTGTCTCAAAACAAAACAAGAAAACAAAAGTTCCAGGCTTACGGTAGGTGCTTAATAAATGTAAACACACACACACACACACACACATACACTTTTGCCTCCCAGTTTGCCTTCAGAGCAGCAGAGTTTCTTTGGGGTAGAGTTCCTATGTGGGGGAAGAATCTACGGCCCAACCTTGGCCGCACTTTCCCGGGGACAGGGACTTTAGGAAGAAGCCACTAGCCTAGAGACATATTTCATACTTAGGAGCACACTCACAGCCACCAACCCCCACTTGGGCAGTTCTCTATTCCTGGAAGGCAAAGCCCTCAGCCACTTCCTGGAGGCAGAGAAGGTGGGGGCAAGGTTGCAAGGCCTGGTCCCCCTGGTTCCTGGCCGGACTTGCAGCAGCCCGGAGGCTGGGAGAATAACACGGAAACATGGAGGGCGCTGGGGCCCAGTTCTTTGGGTAGGCTGTCACTGTCACCAACCCCTCCTCTACACCCATCCTGACAGCTTCCTGCACCCAGAGACAGCTGGGGTGGAGGAGAGGCTGGGGCCTGAGTCCCACATTTGCCCCCACTTAGCGGCAGGTTGCTTCACCCTCTCTAAGCCTCAGTTTCCTCATTGTAAAACAAGCGATATTGCTTAAAAAAAAATCATCATGAGAATTGAATGAGTGTGTGGAAGGCCCCAGATGCTGGCTTCCAGCGGGGGGTACTTTATCTGGGGACTGTCTTCGGGGCTGCAGGCAGAGGAGCAGAGGAAAGGGAGGTCTGAGACTCAGAGGGTATGGAGGTGGCGGCCTCTCTACCGCCCCCGTGGGCATTTGGGCTTTGAGAAAGCAGAGACTTCCTTACCTGTTGTGATAAGACCTGGTGCACTGGGAAAACCCAGATCTCCTTTCCTGGGCCTGTCTAAAGCAACCACCTTATCCGACGTGTTCCTGGTGTCACTGCTGAAAGTCCCTTATCCCCAGAAACTCCTCACTCCCAGGCAAACTGGGTGTGGGGGAGTGTTGGTCACCCCAGCCTGGTCCCTGCATCCCATGGGCTTGAAGACACAGCAGCCTGGAGCCAGGCCACAGCTGAGCAGGCATCGGCCCGTCTAACAGAAAGAAAATCTGAGGCTCAGCCAGGCATGGTGCCTCAACCTTGTACTCCTAGCACTTTGGAAGGCCAAGGTAGGAGGATGACTTGAAGCCAGGGGTTCAAGACCAGCCTGGGCAACATAGTGAGACCCCGTCTCTACAAAAAAATTAAACATTAGTCAGGTATGCTGGTGCATGCCTGTCATCCCAGCTACTCAGGAGGCTGAGGGCAGAGGATGGCTTGAGCCCAGGTCAAGGCTGCAGTGAGCTATGATCACACCACTGCACTCCAGCCTGGGTGACAGAGTAAGACCCTGTCTCTAAGAAAAAAAAAAAAGACATATTTTTTTTAATGAAATAAAAGAAAACCTGAGGCTCCGAGAGATCTTGTCTCAGCTGAGGCCACGCAGGTAGAACGGGGAGGAGCAGAGTTTGCTTACTGTGTGTGGCAGGCAGCATAACGCCTCCTTCACATTTGCTAGAGTAAATGTATTAAACAACAACAAAAATGGCATATGCAGAAGCCCCTCCCGTGGAGGGATGACTTCCTCGTCTCACTGGCTGCTGACCTCGGTCCTCCTCAGCCTGTGTCCGCTGGCTCTAACGGTGCCATCACACCGATCAGCAAGCAAGGCCCAGAGCGGCGGGGTCGCTCCCAGGCCCCACCTTCCACCTCTCCTCTCGCCGGAAGGCAAAAAAAACAGTCCCACAGTAGAGGGCCAGGGCAGGGCCCCGACAGAGGGGTCTCCAGTGGCCACATCCTACTTGTCTCAACACCTGCCTAACGGAGTAGGTCAGAGACTGCTCGTTTTGCCTCTTTGGCCCTAAAACCAGGCTGCTTCTGGCCCAGGCGCCATCTAGACCCCATGTGGGCCGCATCTAGGCTGTGTGGAGGAGCGGGCTGCAGGGAGCCCAGACTCCAGCTCCAGAGACCCCGCCGTGTGGCCGTCCTGAGCGACTCAGGAAAGATCCTCGGGGGGCTCCACGTTGCTGGGAACCTTGCACTGAGAATCCTGAAACTGGGAATCAGAGCAGGCAGGATCTTGGAATGTTAAAATTCAAAAGACTGAGCATCTCAGGGTTTGGGTCAAGTAGTCACCAAGAGAAGGAAAGCCCCCAGATAACTGAAGCACAGGCAGCAGATCTGAGTCTGGGTAGACAGGACACACCTCGCCCTGCCCTGACCTGGAGTCACATCAAACCAGGTCAATCCCAGCTCTGTCCCTTAGAAGCTGTGTGACCTTGGGCAACTCACCTCACCTCTCTGAGTTGTGGGTTCCTTAGCTGGAATACAAGGACAACGGTAGCCCCCGCTTTTTATGGAGTTGTTGTGGGTTGAAGAGGGCCAGGGAAATGCCAAGTCCTCCCAGAAGCCTTTCCAGATTGCCCCAGGCATGATTAGTCACCTCCCGTGTTTACATCATTTCTGCTGTTCATTTACTTTCTAAAAATGTATTCACATTGACTCCTAAACTTCCAGAATACAAGAACTACAGCTGTCTTGCTGATCAGGCCACAGGCCCAGGATTTAGCCGACAGGCAGGCACACACCTCTCGAAATGCTTGTCCCGGTGGCTGGCAGCCACAGTGGCTGTCTGCTCTGCTGCCCCCACCAGACCAGAAGTTTTCGGAGGGCAGGAGCTCTCCTGGCATCCCCAGGGGCCTCACTAAATGCCTCTGCAGAAGAGGACATGTGACTGAGGCAGGGGGACGTGCATAGCACTGCACAGCACGTGCTGTCTTCAGACTTTTCACACCACGTTAGACAGCTGACACCTTCCAACCTCTTTCCATCATCTACTCCAACTCACATCAGGGAGCCACTGTAGACGTGGTTTCCCTAATTATCATCCCCCTCACGACATGTTTATTTATTTATTTACTTTTAGAGATAGGGTCTGGCTCAGTCGCCCAGGCTGGAGTACAGTGGTGCAATCACAGCTCACTGCAGCCTTGAACTCCTGGACTCAAGCGATCCTCCAAGTAGCTAGGACTACAGGTGCGTGCCACCAGACCCAGCTACTTTTAAATTTTTTGTAGAGATGGGTTTTCACCGTGTTGCCCAGGTTGGTGTCAAACTCCTGGGCTCAAGAAATCCACCTGCTTCAGCCTCCCAAAGTGCTAGGATTTACAGGCCTGAGCCACCGTCACCAGCCCTCCTCACAAAACGTTAATAGCACAGATATGCTGTATATCTGTTTAACGTTTGGTGGCTTACAAACCACAGTGTTAGTAGAGATTTTTTTGTTACACCCCACTCCCCCCACCTCCAGCCCGCCAAGAACCAAGTTACACCTGTTGGAACCCAAATTTGCTAGCCTGACACAGAGGCAGTAAGGTACTTGGCACAAATGAATTCAATGAGACCTACATGTGGTTAGTTGAACAACTGTCTTTAAACAGTTTTCTAAAGACCCCTGTGCAGACAGACAGATTAACAAACACAGACCCCCAACACACACACACCGGCCATCTTATCTCCTTCTAGACCACTGGCCCCCACTGCCATCTTCCTGTTCAAGTTCAGCAAAGGAGATCGAGACACAGGCCTAGGGTCACCACGAACTCCACGAGCATCCTGCAGCCAGAAGCCACGCCGCCAGAGGCAGCTACTTCTCCCCTGCGAGCCTCAGTTTTCTCATCTGGAAAAGGGGCACCATCCACCCTCCAAGGTTCTCAGATGATTGATTCTGCAGCTCCTCCGAATGCCCCGCTCTGGGCCCAGCCCGGTAGCCCAGCCCTTCCGCTGAGGTTTAACTCCCCTGGCTGCTGGCCAAGCCTCTTGAGGGAGGCATCAACCGCCCAGGGTGCCGCCTCCCTAGGCAACCCCAGAGGAAGAGACTCTGGGGCCGTCCGAGGGCCTTGGAGCCACCTTCTGAAGCTCCGGCCCACTGAAGGGCCTGGCTCTGGGGGCCTCAAAGTCAGAGGTGGAAAAAAAAGGAAAACAGAAGAAAGAGGAAAGAGGAAGAGAATTCCAGGCAACAGAAGCCCAGATACAGACACTATGGTGTGTGTGTGAATGTGTATACAGCAGGGCGCAACCAGCCCCCACCTTTTCCTTTTAGTGTTCTGAAAGTATCTCAAATACAAACTAATAAGAGTATTCTAATTTTTTTTCTTTTTTTTTGAGACGGGGTCTCACTCTGCCACCCAGGTTGGAGTGCAGTGGCACAATCTTGGCTCACTGCAACCTCCCCCTCCCAGGTTCAAGTGATCCTCCCACTTCAGCCTCCCAAGTAGCTGAGACCACAGGCATACACCACTATGCCTAGCTAAGGTTTTGTATTTTTGGTAGAGACGAGGTTTCACCATGTTGCCCAGCTTGGTCTCGAACTCCTGAGCTCAGGCGATCCACCTGCCTCGGTCTCCCAAAGTGCTGGGATTACAGGTGTGAGCCACTGCACCCAGCCAAGTATTCTAAGTATTATTATTGTTTTCCCTTTTGCTAACAATAGTATCCTAATTCTAATATTTTAATAGTTTGCCACAGACAAGTGTCATTTTCTCAGTCTTATAAAAAGTGGGAAGAATGCATCTTTCTCTGAAAATCACTTTTTTTTTTTTTTTTTTGAGACGGAGTCTTGCTCTGTTGCCCAGGCTGGAGTGCAGTGGCCGGATCTCAGCTCACTGCAAACTCCGCCTCCCGGGTTCACGCCATTCTCCTGCCTCAGCCTCCCGAGTAGCTGGGACTACAGGCGCCCGCCACCTCGCCCGGCTAGTTTTTTTGTATTTTTTAGTAGAGACGGGGTTTCACTGTGTTAGCCAGGATGGTCTCGATCTCCTGACCTCGTGATCCGCCCGTCTCGGCCTCCTAGAGTGCTGGGATTACAGGCTTGAGCCACCGCGCCCGGCCCTGAAAATCACTTTTTTATGCATCCATAAAATATGCGGCTTCAATACCAATCCTGCATCCCTCTACTTTCTGGAATCTTCCAGACCTAATCTCAGCTCCGCCCCTAAACAAATCCCTTCACCTCTCCTGGCCTCAGTCTCCCATCCAGGAAAGGAGAAGGTAAGATCATTTCTAGGGAAACACTCATGGTTTCTCTGATTTTCAAATTCAGAATGCCCCCAAGCCAGAAGCCGCAGGCAAACTGGCCAGGGAGGGAAGTAAGTTAACGGGAGGCTGGGGCTGGTAGGTCATGCCTGTAATCTCAGCGCTTTGGGAGGCCAAGGTAAGAGGCTTGAGGCCAAGAGTTTGAGACCCCATCTCTAGGAAAGGTAAAAATATTAGCTGCATGTGGCGATGTGTGCCTGTAGTCCCAGCTACTCAGGAGGTTGAGGTGGGAGGATCACTTGTGCCCAGGAGTTTAAGGCTGCAGTGAGCCATGATCGTGCCACTGCACTCCAGCCTGGGTGACAGAGTAAGACCTTGTCTCAAAAATAGAAGAAGAAAAAGAAAAGTTGGCGGGAGCACAATTCAGAAGAGACACCAGAAGAAGGCCACAGACTCCAGGCAGGCTTTAGTCTTGAGTCAGAGGGGCCTCAGTTTGCCCTCCCCAGGGGCTGCAGCTCAAGAAGGGCCTGGCGGTCCTCCAGGGCCTGCCAGCAGCTATAAGGCAGGCCCCTGGCCCATGGGGACCTCCAGCCACTCCCTGTGGTTTTGCAAGCCAGCACTTACCACTGTGCTCAGCAGAGCATGGGACAGCTGCCTCGTGGGCCCAGAAGAAGGGGCTTCTCTGCTTTAGTGATGAGGTCCCAGCCCACGCTGCTAGGCACTGCTGTGGCACCCCCTGCGGCAGTCCCAGACTCAAGCAACCCCCAATGGCCGTGTGTGGAAGGAGGAAGCGAGAATGTGGTTACTTAGGCAGGGCCATGTGACAGCCCACACCCCCTTGTTTGTGACAGCTTTGGTGACACTGTTGATAAAGACAGGGTGGGTAGTAAGGCACCTCCTAGGTCTGACATTGCTCTTGGTTTCCCATAACTGTGAAAACACTAAGAACCAAGTAGAAATTTTCCGGGGAGAAGTTCTTCGGCTGGCGGTGGGGCCCAAACTGAGAAAGGCCACAGCATCACTTCAGCGGCAGTGGACGGTCGGGGCCAGAGGGGGCCCCCTGAAGGACAGGAGTGACCAGACAAAAAGGAGAATGGTCTCGCTTCTTGCCCAAGATTGGCGGGGGGTAGAGAGGGGGTGGAAGGTGGTCGGGGAGTAAAAAACACAAAATATGAATCTTCAAAGGGTTTGCAAATATGGTGTATTTCTTCTTGCAGGACTCAAACCACTCTCTCTAGATGCATAGCACAGGCCCTTCTAGCTGCAACCAAGATCCTCTCTAGGGAGCTGGACTACAGATTCCACAAGGGCAAGGCCTGCTTATCTTATTTCTTCATCCTAAATTTATTCATTTGACCAACTCTGGCACTCCAGACCGCATGCCCTGAGGTCCAAAGGCCAGCAATTCTGGGCTGTGGCCCTCCGGTAGCCCTTCATCTGCTGGGGAGGCTGGCGAGTAAACAAGTCAATGGAACATTATGCCACAATGACACAGCGCAGTGAGTGCCATCCTGCGGTAAGCAAGGGAGGGGCCTCTCCTTCCATCCTGGGTGGGGGAGGGAGGTTAACAGGAGGCGCTTCCAAGAAGTGGCACTTGCGATGACAAGCCAGGTGGGCAGCCGAGGCACAGAGCACAGCAGAGGCAAAGGCTGGGAGGCCTGAGAATACCCAGACACGTCCGGAAGGGAGGAAATAGGGGGTCTCCCAGGGTCTGCCCTGCAGCTTTGCACCAGGCAGGGGCTCAGGACATGTACAGAAAGATACTCATATCTTGCCTTGCACACAGGTTATTTTAAAATGAAAACCAGAAACCCAGCAGGTGTTTGCCATGACACAGTCTCAGTCACCTTAGGAAGATGCAGCTAGAAAGAGCCAAAAGCTCACCCTGCCTGCACAGACGGGGAAACTGAAGCCACAAGAGGGGAAGTGAGACCCCTAGAACCCAGGCCCCTCACCCTTCCCCAGCAGGTTTGGAAATAGCCAGCCTTCAGGGACAGGGGACTGAGAAACTCTAAACAGACCCAAGTCTGCCTGGAGGTCACTCTCTGATGAGGGGAGGTGAGCGGTTGCAAGCTGTCTGTCACTTCCAGCCTGCCACGTGGTTTTCTGCAGCTTGTGAGCTAAGAATGGTGGTTACATTTTTAAGTGGTTGGAAAATGTTTTGTGATGCATAAAAACTGTGTGAAACTCAAGGTTCCGTTTCCATAAAGTTTTCTTGGGACGCAGCCACACTCATTGGTGTACACACATCGCCTCTGGCTGCTTTCACGTTGCAGCAGCAAGAGTTGAATAGTTTCATCACCTGCAAAGCCTCACAACACAAACGTTTAACATTTCCTGAGCCTGTGGTCAATGCCAGGCCCTGTGGTAGGTGCTCTGCATGTATCAGCTCATATAATCCTTGAAGCTGCCTTTAGAAACGAGGAGACTGAAGCTCAGAGGGAGAATGTGCCTTGCTCAAGGTCACACAGAGTAATGGCAGAGCCAGGACTCAAGTCCAGGCAGACGGAATAAAGCTCTTGATCTTAACCCCTAGCCTGGGATGGTGTGGGCTGAACGGTGAGCTCTGGTACATCAGCAAGTACTATATGTAAGGAAAAAGGAGTAGCTTAGTGGCAGGTAAGCTATTTCTTCTGTGTGTGTGACAGGGTCTTGCTCTGTGGCCCAATCTGGAGTGCAGGGGCGTGATCATAGCTCACTGCAGCCTCAAACTCCTGGTCTCAAGCAAGACATCCTCCTGCCTCAGCCTCCCCAATAGCTGTTACGGGCACGCACCGCCACACCCAGCTCACCTATTTCAAGGTGAGACTTGAGCAGCGAAATTTCCTTCTCAGAGGAGCAAATATTGCTAAGAGAAATTTGGTGTATGTCGTCTGTGTGAAGACCGTAAAACCACACTTCACCGCACCTAACATCTGTGAGAGTCAAAGATTCAAAGTGAACACATTTCTGCTTCTAGGAACGAAGCCCAGAAAAAAATACTCAAGATGTCTTCCAAGATTGAAGCAATGATATCTGAGGTAAGAGAAATACTGGGAAAAAACACAGACTCCCATACTACAGAAACCTGTCCCTTGATGGAATGTGATGCAGGCAGGCAAGTCATATTTATATTGAATGCTTATAAAGCGCTCAAGACCTGTTAGGTAGAAAAGAGAGGGTACAGAAGTATATAAGCAGCATAATTCACGTGTGCTTGGGTGCTGAGAGGACAGACTGAAAGAAATGCTCACAGTGCCTATCTCTGCGTGGCATAATTATGAATGGCCCTTTCCTTTCAAATATATTTTCTTTTCTGTATTTGTATATAGAAAAATGTATATAGGCTGGGTGCGGTGGCTCAAGCCTGTAATCCCAGCACTTTGGGAGGCCGAGACGGGTGGATCACGAGGTCAGGAGATCGAGACCATCCTAGCTAACACGGTGAAACCCCGTCTCTACTAAAAAATACAAAAAACTACCCAGGCGAGGTGGCAGGCGCCTGTAGTCCCAGCTACTCGGGAGGCTGAGGCAGGAGAATGACGTGAATCCGGGGGGCGGAGATTGCAGTGAGCTGAGATCCGGCCACTGCACTCCAGCCTGGGTAACTCCGTCTCAAAAAAAAAAAAAAAAGAAAAAAAGAAAAAGAAAAATGTATATAATGATGTCTATTTCACATTTTGGTTTTTTTTTTTTTTTTTTTTGAGACAGAGTCTCGCTCTATCTCCCAGGCTGAGTGCAGCGGCACGATCTCAGCTCACTGCAACCTCTGCCTCCTGGGTTCAAGTGATTCTCCTGCCTCAGCCTCCCTAGTAGCTGAGATTACAGGCACTCACTACCATGCCCCATTAATGTTTGTATTTTTAGTAGAGACAGGGTTTTGCCATGTTGGCCAGGCTATTCTCAAGCTCCTGGCCTCAAGTGATCCACCCGCCTCTGCCTGCCAAAGTGCTGGGATTATAGGCATGAGCCACCATGCCTGGTCTACTAATTTGTTTAATTGTCACAACTGCCTTATGAGGTAGTTTGCTATTAGTATCCCCATTTTGTAGATTAAAAAAAAAAAAAGTTCCAGAGAGCTTAAGTAACTCGCCTAAGGTCACAGAGCTGGTTAGTGGCTAAGCCAGAGTCTGAACCTAGGGTGTCCTATGAAAGAGCCTGCATTCAATCACAATAAATATTGGTTCGATATATAAATGATTCCAGCTCCTCCTTGCAGAACTTGCCTGCTGTGATTGGTCTAAGAGGACCCAATGCTCCCCACCTCCTCTCAATGTGAGCTATTTGGGGTGTAGAGCAGGAATTGCAATCAGCAAAGACAGTAGGTGTTAGGTTCCTCTCTCCACTGGAGCCCACTAGTGGGCTAGCCTGGGAAGCAAGGGCTGTTTATGGGTCTTCTGGGAAAAATGTGCTCCTGGTTGTAACTAACGGCCTGCTACTGTTGGAACAGCCCCATGTTAAAGCAAAAACATGGCTCACTGGGCTCCTACTTGGAGCTCTCTCACATGTGGATCCTGAGCAACTAGAGATTTGGTATTCAAACAAACAACCTATAACCTCCTTATACTTAAATGATCATCTGTGCACTAAATTCAGTCTTCCTTCCATTCGCTGATGGATGAAAATGCCTGCAACCTCATGGTGGCCCCCAGTCCCAAGAGGCGCCACCACAGCCTGCACAGCTGCATGTATGCAGTGGCCTATTGAATTGCGTTTTGCTTCTTTGCTGTTTCGGGGCGGGGGACCGTTCCCACCAGTGACAAGCACAGCTGTAAGAAAGCCTCACACTCCAGAGGCAAAGACAGGAAGTCTTGGGTGCCAAAAGCCAGCGCAACTTAACTTCAGCCTGGTATTTACCAAGCTTAGGTTGGTCAACAGTACAGTCATTAAAGAAAATGAAAAATTAAACATTTGTGGAATGCTGGAAATATGTGGCAAGGACTGTAACTGACAGGCCAGGTATGGCCTGAGATTTTATAATCTATGTGTAACTTGCCAGGAAGTTATCCCTCCCTGACAAGGTGCTGGCTTCCTATGAGAACCTGTGTCCGCTTCCCTAAAAATGGGGAAAAATGGGGAAAAAAGGGGTGGCGTCGCTCATAGAATCCCACCTCCCTTCCCAGCGGTCATGATCCCTCTGAGGAAGCTGAGGCTCTGAGGTGGCGCAGGAGGGCACAGGCAGACTGGAGCCCAGCCAGACTGCAAAGCCCGTTCCTTCCTCCGAGGAAAGCAAGAGTCTTGCTGGTTGTGCCACTTGTTTCTCAGGGCAGTGGTCTTTTCAGTTTACTCACAATGGGACCTTTTGTTTGAATGAAAGCAACGGTCTCATGAAATAGAATAAGAACAGAGCTCCTTGCAAGCAAGGCCCAGAAGGGAGGGGAAGTCACGCCCAACTGCCTGCCCTCCCCCGCTCTCCTGCTGTGAGGCGGGCTCCCGGGGCTACAGCTTGCTGATTTGAATCATCCAAAGGGGAAATGGTCCACTGTGGGCCTGGTCCAGCCAGGATTCAATTCCCTTTCTCAAATGGGAACAGAGCTCTGGGGAGCTTACTTTCGGCCCCAGATTTTGGTTGCCAATCTGGGTGGCACTAGCAACCAGTTTCTGGGCTGGAGACTGCAGCATGAAGCCATTTCTCGAGCGGAAGAAAACAGGGGCTCCCCAGCTCACTGGGTCTGCTTGGGCTGGGGGTGGCCAGCGCTGCTTGTCCCAGGCCTGGAAGGCCAGAGGGCAAGCAAATGTTAGAAATGTACTCCAGACTCTGTGATTCTTCCCCAGAGGGTAGCGGCTGGAGGAATGCATGCCTCTGGCAGACATCCTCAATCACCTGGCCTCAAAGACCCCTGGTAAGGGGTCTTTAGGGGAGAAACCTTGGTGTTGTTCGAGAAGGCCAGGCGCCTAGCAATAGGAGTCCTGGGATATTTCCTGGAATTTAAGATCAGAAATAAAGCTGGACCTTAGGCATGGACTTGGGGAGCTACAGGGACCCAGAAGCCCTCTTCATCACTGTGTACCTGCTCTTCCTGTGTGGTGCCTGGCTTCCCCAACTCCAAGGCCCCCATAAAGGAAAACCCAGATCTGATGCCACTGATGGTGGCTCCAAGGGGCTGACAGGTCACCTGGAGTTGACTGTGGTCCGGGACAGTCTTATTCGGTGAGAAAAGCACTGCTGGGCAGATAATGCAATATGTATTCCCATCCCAGATAATGTCTATATTTTCAACTGTTCAGTCATTCAGTAAGTACTGATTGACACATCATGCCAGATTCTGGGGATCCTGGTGAAGGAAACCAGTGCCTGTCCTCATGCGGCTTATATTCAATTCAGGGAAGACAGTCAAAACTCCTATGAGATGATAGATCAGCTATCAGTGGCACTAGGGTGCTACGGGCACTATTTACGTATGGGGGTCAGATGAAATGCTGGGAAGGGCAGACACTGGAGGTGGGGAAAGGATGGGCACTCCTGAGAGAACAGCACATGCGAAGCTCAGAAGTAGGAGGCCTCCTGAACACAAGAGAACATCAGGAGAGGATGAGGGGCGGCAGGGCAGGCAACACAGGGCCTCCTAAGCTAGTGGTGAGGATTTAGTTTTTATTCTGAGTGGGATGGGAAACCACGGAGGGTTTGAAGCCTTAGATACAGGGGTCAACGAGCTTTTTCTTAAAGGGCTACACAGTAAATACTTTAGGCTTTGTGGCCATACAATCTCTGTTGCAGCTACTCAACTCTTCAAGTATAGAGAAAAAGCAGCCACAGACAAGGCATGGTGTGTTCCAATAAGCTTTACTGATGGACACTGAAATTTGAATTTCGTATCATTTTTTACTTGTCAGTAAATCTTGTTTTTCCCCCAACCATTTAAAAATATAAAAACCATTCTTAGCTCGTGGGCTACAAAGAAGCTTCCGGCAGGTTGGAGTTAGCCCATGGGCCTTAGCATGCCTTCCCCCGCCTTAATACCTGAAAAGGTGACTATGGCTGCAGCTCTGAGAACAGATTCAAATGGCTGGGGGAAGCTGGGTTAGGAAGCTGTGATTGTTAACCTTGTCAACTTGATTGGGCAATGGGGTGCCCAAATATCTGGTGACACGTTACCCCGGGTGTGTCTGTGAGGGTTTTCTGGATGAAATGAACATTTGTATCTGTGGGTTGAGTAGAGCAGGTTGCTCCCTCTGGTGTGGGTGGGCGGATCCATTCCGTTGAGGGCCTGAATAGAACAAAAAGGCTGAGTAAGAAGAAATTCCTCGCAGGTGCGGTGGCTCACGCCTGTAATTCCAGCACTTTGGGAGGCCAAGGTGGGCAGATCACCTGAGGTCAGGAGTTTAAGACCAGCCTGGCCAACATGGGGAAATCCTGTCTCTACTAAAAATACAAAAATTAGCCAGGTGTGGTGGCGCATGCCTGTAGTCCCAGCTACTTGGGAGGCTGAGGCAGGAGAACTGCTTAACCCAGGGGGCAGAGGCTGCAGTGAGCCAAGATCATGCCACTGCACTCCCGCCTGGGAGACAGAGTGAGACCCCATCTCAAAAAAAAAGAAAAAAAGAAAAAGAATTACTCCTGCCTGACTGCCTTCAAGCTGGGACCTCAGTTTTTAGTTGCTTTCTGATCTGAACTGAAAAACTCAGCTCTCCTGGGTCTCTCTGGTTTGTTGACTGCAGATCTTGGAGCTTAGCAGCCTCCATACTCATGTGAGTCAATTCCTTATAATACATCCCGATCTCTCCTCTTCCCTCATGCAGACAGACCCTATTGGTCCTCTTCTTCTGGAGAATGCTAATACAGAGGCTCTGTCCACGCAGAAGTGATGGGAGCACAGGCTAGGGGAGTCACCGTGGAGGTGTGAGAAGTAGCTGGGATATGGACGCACTGTGAAACAAGAGCCTGGGTGTGGGATATGACAGAAGAGACAGGAGTCAAGGAGGCTCAGAGGTAGAAGAGCATGAACTTCCTCCTGTAGACAAAAGGGATACTCACTTGTATCTCCTTCAGAGACTTTGACAGAAAACATCACTCTAGAAGCAAAACAGGGAACAGGTGGCTGGAGGCAGAGAAACCAGTTACAAGGCTGTTCAGACACTAGACTGGTATCTACATGGGGAGGCACCTGACAGGTGGCCAGATCCCCAGATGGAATCTCCACCTTGTGGCTTATGAGGCATTCTGGGCCACTGCCTCTTGAAGACACTGCTTAGGGTGATAAGAACTCATTTTGCATTTGGGGAGCTGTAGGTGGGGATGGTGATAAGCAGCCCAGGATTTTGTTCACCAAGAGGTATTATTCCAACTTCCACAACCCAAATAGCATCTCCGCCCGGAAATGAAGCTGCAACAGCTCCCTGTCATGGAGGGGGCACTTCCTAGTTCTCAGACCTCATCACTAGAGCCCCCAAGCTTGGATGTTGTTGCTGAACCCCCTCAGGGCACTGAGCATCAGCCTGAGTACCTCTCCTGACTGGACCAGGGGTCACTTGCTGCACTACAGTTCTCTCCAGCCCCGTGACACTCTCACTGTAAATATAAATTCTCACCCAGTGAATGCCAAGACGAATCCAACCCTACCTAGTGTGGGAGAGGAGATTAGGAAATGGGTGATGAGAGGTACATGGCTTCTGGAAAGGGAGCCCTGCTGCTGGGGGCCTGAGGCACCCAGTGGAGAGGAGCCTGGACAACCTTGGCAACCAGCCCCCTGACCGCGTTCCACAGCATTTCCGGGGCCCAGGCACCCTGTGTGTGACCCCTTTCCACTGTAACTAGGCCTGCTCCCTGCTCTTCCCCTCGAAGACACAGATGACTGCTCCTCTCTGGCAGCCCAAAGCTTTCTCTGCCCCCACAGCTGCCTGCGGGCCTTTGTCTGAGCCACTTCTCCCCAGTTCTGTTCCAAACCCACCAGAAAGTCCTTCCCTAAAAGTCCACTTACTCTTTGAGATCAGTGTGAGGAAGCTACTCAAAGAACAAAACTAAGCACCCAGTGGTGAGTGCCCAAGCTCAAGTGTACAGATTTTTTCTGACAGCAGAAGAGACCTGTTTACTTGTCTTCCAAGTTGAGTCCTGAGGTGGAATAACTTCCTCCTCTGACTTCTGCCCTCAGGCTCCCTAGGCAATGGCCCCGACATTGCTTTCTAGCCCCTCACCATGAAGCCTGTCAGGGACCCGTGTGCCTCACCCTCTATCTGCCACTCACTAAACTCAGGATCCTAAAATCTGCCCTCTTACCCATTTTCGTTCACATGAATTAAACGCCAACTACAATGAATTTGAAGGATCCCATCTGCCTCTCTAAACTCACCTTCCTCCACATTTTAGCCAATCCAACCAACTCAGCAGCCACCTTATCCTCAAGGATCTTGGATGTGCAGTAATTCCCATCTCCCACCCAGCCCTCCTGACACTCGCCACAGGGGAACTTTCACCCGGCACAACACGGACAGCGTCGCCTAGTGAACACACCCCCACCCCACGCCCCAAAGTTCGAAGTTGAGAATAAGCCATTTGCTGGTGGACTCGGTTCCCACAGGAGGGACGAGGATGGCTGCCATCTGCACATCAGCTGCCTGGGACTTAACATTTCGCACGTCACGTTTCAAACAGAGGCAGCAGCTGCAGCTGAGATGAAGCATATCCAAGTATACTTAGCCCTTACTATATTGGAAGAAAACATATTTCCCAGTTCCGATGACCTTCATTTTCTGCTGTATTCAAGTCTTACATAATTTAATTTTTATATAGCCAATCTGTCTTTTCTTTTGTGATGTATTGCATTGCTTTAGGGCTTACATTTTTTTTCTCTTGTCTGAAGTGTAGATTAAAAGGGACTTACTTTCTTCTAAATAGAAAAAGAAAAGGTTTTAACTGTGGACTCCCATTAAGAATGTATATTGGTGTCCCTGCTGCCCCCACAGCTAACCAAATGTTGCTGCACCATTTCAAACATCTCCACTGATTTATGCTTATCTTAATAATTATTAATTTACCACTAATACATTAATTTTAACAATGCCTTTCTGGGAATAAATATATTTATAGGAAACGTATAAATTCAGAAAAATAGGATTAAATAGAAATTACACACAACTTTACTTCCCTATAGCAATAACAACATTTCTGGTATTTATTCCACACATAAGTATACATTGTATATGCATACATCCTTTAAAAAGTTTGTCACAAACCATCTGTTCTGGGGTGGTCTTACATATCTGTATTAGGAAACCTACACTTCTCACTAGAAGTTCTGGTCCTGAATGTTCTTATGAGGTCCAACGGACTTCACTTTCTTCCCCATCTTACTTCTAAATGGATAAGCCAACTAACATCATTTACTGTAGAGTGACTCCATGGGGTAGAGAGCTGATGAGAATTACTTTGTAAACACACTTTTACTTTTTCTGCTGACATCAGCAACACAGTCCACTGTAGGGCACTTGGAATACACAGAAAAAACTTGGTAATGACATCCAGCACCCAGAAATAATATACTTTCATCCTTCAACCTAGGTAGGTATATATTTTAAACCCAAGTTGGAATTGACTCTATTTTACTATTTTTTTTTAATCTTTCCTATTCAATACTCTTTTTTTTTTTTTTGGAGACGGAGTCTTGCTCTGTTGCCCAGGCTCAAGTGCAGTGGCACGATCTGGGCTCACTGCAAGCTCTGCCTCCTGGGTTCACGCCATTCTCCTGCCTCAGCCTCCCGAGTAGCTGGGAGTACAGGTGCCTGTCACCACGCCCGGCTAATTGTTTTGTATTTTTAGTAGAGACAGGGTTTCACTGTGTTAGCCAGGATGGCCTCGATCTCCTGACCTCATGATCCGCCCGCCTCGGCCTCCCAAAGTGCTGGGATTACAGGCTTAAGCCACAGCATCTGGCCTCAATACTCTTTTTAAATGACTTTAAATAACGAAACAGTATTATAACATATGAATATGACAAGTAACTTACTGACCCCCTTCTGCAGAGTTGATTTTACTCTTCTAATTCCTGAATATACTTCCCACTAGTTCCCTGGGACAAAATTTCCAAAGGTGGGAACCCTGGGTCTTAAGAAAACATTTAAGGCTTTTGATACACTTGCCAGACTGCCCTCTGGAAAGGCTGTCCACCCCGCACATACCCCCTTCTCGCAGGAAAGAACTGCCACCCCTACATTCTTTGGCAAGGGACTTCTTTTTAGTGAACAAAAGAGCACAAAGGGCACTGTCCAGCCTGGACATCAAGGGTTGCCCGTCTGAAGCAGGAAAGGTGTGCCCTTGACAGTGACTTATGTCCGTGACCCACCGCCAGCACTGGGATACTTTAATGTGCCAGCAGAAAGAGAAGGGGCCACTTAGAGTTAACAGATTCTTAAGAGCCAACAAAGAGTTTTTCTGGATGTAGAATACCAAGTACAGCAAGGGAAGTGACCTTAAAAAAAAAATGGAAGTTCCCCCCAGACGAGGTCTGGCTGGCTGTCTGGGGCCAGCATGCTGACCTTCAGGTCTTCTGGCAAAGAATCAAGGTGGCCCGAGTGAGAAAACAAGTTAGTCATAAACAGACTACCACGCGTCTCCCGGCTGACTGCGGGCACCTCGGGTCTACAGAGAGCCCTGCCAGCTTCTACTTCCTGCAGCCACGGGTGGACTAAGAACATGGCTGCCATTCTTCTCACAGACTAAAGCAACTTTAAGATAAGGCCTTTGAGGAAGGGGAGCTTTATGCTGACTATTCATCGTATTCACAAACATTCAGAAAAAGCAAACAGTGGGAAATTCTTTGCTACAATCACTGAAATGTCACGAGACAATGTCATAGTTCAAAAGGGAAGCCCTGCAATTCAACTGACCCTAGAAGCCTGCTGGAATAAAAGTCACAGCTGAGCCAAGAGAATATTGCTTCTACTGAAGAAAAATTGCTTTCAAAGGCTCTGTCAGGAAATCAACTCATAGTATAATAGAACAGTGGCAGCCATGCAGCAAGGGTTCTTTGTGTGGCCACACAGGTATTCCTCTCATCTGAACTACATGGAATTATCATCCTCCTCGCAAGAAAAGGGACTCACAGGGATTAGGAACCCCATCCCAGGACACACCGCTGGCAAAGGTCTGAGGCAGGATCCAAAGGCCCAGGTCTGTTGGAAGCCAAAACACAGTGCTTAACTGGCTTGGAGACCTCACTTGCACTTGAGCTGAGCCACCCGCACGCGCTTCCCCTGTACTCACCCCCAGCGAGGAGTATGCCTCCGTGCTCATCCACCAAAGTCAGAGAAGCTATGTCAGGCAGAGAGGTGGGGGCTGCCTCACAGACAGCCAAGGTGTGAAATAAACACAAACACCATTTTGTAATCAATGATTTTTATCTCTGAAAATGGAAGCAAGTGTTTTGACAGAACACTATGGCCACTCTATAAGAGCCGACGTAGGAATAATTCACTGTCCTCTTGCGGGATGTCAGGGCTTTTAAAAAAAAAAAAAAAAAAAAAAAGACAAAACAGGAAAATAATCCACAATGCTTTGGGCGCCTACTCTGAGCTTGGCTGGGCTTATTCATTAAATAAGTCATAAGCTACAAACTAATATCAGGGTAACTTTCCCTTGGCCTCCTGCTTCTCTTTGAACCACATGCCCTACGGTGTTTCACCACCATCAACAACAACTTTGTTTACTTCATTAATTCGATATCAGAACCTTAAAACATTTCTGAATCTTAGACACAAAGGTCCTCAGCAGATTACACTGATAAAGAAACAAATACAGGTTTGAATATAACTCATTGTCATTATTGTTTTCTTTACATCTCATGATCCACTTCAATATTAAACACACACATACACACACACGAAACCACATCAAACATTCAGATGCCCTGAAATTGTGGAGACAGCACTCCCAATATTGGCTGGATAAGAACACGGTCCTTTTTCTATACGGGCATTACTCCAAGTTCAGCTGCCACCACACTCTGCCCTCACCCTGGCTCCCTGAATACAGACGTTTCCAACCAGTCCCACGCCCACACCAGCACGAGCATGTGCAAGAATTCCCTTCATGGTCCCAATGGCACTACACATTTCACGTTCAATCACAGACAGCCCTTCCAAAACAGAGGCTCCTTACATCTTGTTTCCCAAGCATGTACTATAAGAAATTGGAAATGGGGCAAAGTTCTAGCTAACCGAGGAATGAACAGGCAACCAGAGCTCAGTCTCTGGCCCCCTCCAAGTCCGGGGAGCCTCTGTGCTTTGATGCAGCCTTGGTGAGAGATGGAGAGGTGGGGCAGATTAGTTGTGCAGAGGGACACGTTTGTACACATTAAAGCTACAGCAGAGGTCTGCGTTCCTGTTTCTGCTTCACTCTCGATCATTCTCCTCAGTCTCAATATTCATTCAATCGCACCCTCTGGCCTCATCTTAGCTTAATGTGGTTAGAGCTAAAAGGCAGGCAGGAAAGAAGGAATGGCTGGGAGAGCCCTGAGAGAGGTCGCAGCACATGTGAGGAAGAGGGTAGAGCAGGAGCTTTGTTGGTGGAAGAAGAGCCACTTCCTCCTCCAACATAGCATGGGGACAGCACGGGGACACAGGATCACCCAGGGCAAATACCCCTCTCCGAATGCCCTCATTTTTAGTCCCCACCACTGTACTCAAGAGTTGGGCAAGCTGCTGAAAAGGGCAAGAACGAACACTCAGCAGTACACACGTCTTCCTGTCCCGGGCACCCTTGTCAAGTATTGACCAAAACCTGAAACATGATGTTTAAAGTGATGAATGCAATAGATCCTAGGTGTGTAACAAACTGCAGAAACACATGCTAGTTTGGGTTAGATTATAATCATCTGAAGCACAGGATAACCAAGAAGCAAAATTCCATTCTGGTACAAACACCCGATTTCTAGAAAAGAGAAAGGAAAGGAAGAAATACGATGTGAGTTTTTTTGATCAGAAGACTCCATGAAATGAGAGCGGTGGTAATATGAATCCACGTGATTTTTCAAGTCTTCCTGTTGTACAGTCATCAGAATGACCAGGTTTGTGCTGCAAAGGAGCCAGCACCATGTGGCTACTGCTTTGATTGTTCTCAGATGAATGTTTATACAAAATAATATCTTATCTTCATTTAGTTTATAAACATACACAGTGCTGTCCCTTTCAAATTAAGGAAAAAAAACCACACACAAATACTGCAAAGTAGCAAAATACAAAGGAAAACAAAGCTACTTTTGGTTTTGGCAACATTAAAAAAGAAAGAAATATAAAAAGCAATGTGGCATTGGTCCCTATTCGTTTAAAAAAAAAAAAAGGGTACTTGGGCACGACACAATCAGAATTAGTTTGTTTTCTAAAATTCAGAGTATCTGGGATTTTAAAAGTAGCACTTTTTAAAAAGTTCAACAAGTCACATAACACTTAAAACATCAAAAAAGCTTTCTGATAAAAAGCTCAGCTTTTAAATCACGTTTTGTTTCTGCAAATTTGGGAGACAAATTGAGTTCTTACTGGAATGTGGCCTATGGCTGGTTGACAACTCTGAAATGGAATGTCTCCAAATGGCAGTGCCTCCCTTTCCGCCCTCCCTAAGACCACACCAACAACCAGCTCCCAAGCACAAGTTCTTGCTCCCATTTTTTTGTAGGGGTGGGGGTGGGACCTTCAGGCTGCTATCTTCGCCATCTGCTGTTCTAACTTGGAAATACGCTCATCTTGATTGCAGATTGTGTCTTTTATAGATTTGATCTCTTTTAAAATCTCATCCAACTTGGCTTCATTTTGCTAAGAAAACAAACAAAAAAAGGAGGCAGTGATTAAAATGCAGTAAACAAAGTTCAACACAGTTCAAAACTTGTAAGATACAAAATGCAGTTTTCTGTTTTGCAAACGGCAAGCCATAGTTACCAAGTTGAAAAGAGACGTCAAAGCCCTACTGCATCTGGGGCTTTGAACCCAATGAGCACTGGCCGATCTATCTGAAACCCCGTGGCAAAGCGACTGTGTCACAGTGTCACAGTGCCACTTCTGATCCCAAAGCCTGTGCATTTACTCAAATAAAGGGTCTCCTGGGTCCCAATTAGACTATAGGACAAAACAGGCTCCTTCAAGAGTGCCCTGCATCACAACCACCCCAATCATTCCATCAAGAGTAACTTCTATCTGACCAGAGCGAGGGCTGACTCTCCCAGAGGCTACAGAGCTCCTGCCATCTGTGAGGGAGGCTCCTTCTTGGGAGGGAAACCCTTGCCCTGTGTGTCCACTCCTCCTCTCTTACCCAGGACCTGCTCTCCTGGCAACAGCAGCACTCTCCAGTGGCCACAGCGAGTCAAAGGCAGGCTCGATTCCCTTCACCCCACCACCCAAAGGGCTCTTGCCTAAATCCCCCTTGTTGCCAACCCCACACAGCCAGATCCTTCTGTTGTAACCACTTAGCTACATCTGAACACTTGCCACTCCCTCCTTCCAGGGACCTCCTCTCCCTGGTGCCTATGACCCCATGCTCCCATGATATTTTATTTCTACCCAAATCAGAGAAGGAAGATTGATACCTATCCAAATCTTGGTGGTTTGTGGCCACACTTGGTTCCTTTAATGGGGCTAAAGGAGCTTTAACTCTGTTAAAGGAGGCAAGTGTGGCCACAAACCACCACCATCACGTGACCGAGGACCTTCTCCCACTTTTTCATTTACTGAAAACCCCCGTGCACCCAGCTGGGACAGTACTCGCCGACGCCCTGGACCACAAGGGCTTTCCAGACGATAAAGCCCGAACCAGCCAAGCACCCCTGCACTCCAGTCAGTGGTCCTCACCACACTGGCTGTGTCTGTAGTTTTCTTGGGGACGTTGATCAGGTCGCACTTCTTGTTTGCAGTGGGCTTGCTATCCAGAATGTTCTTCTTGACCACCTTGAGATCCCTGTTTTTGCCTGGAATATACCCGTGCTTCAAGGAGATGAGGATTGGGTCTGCATTCTTGCCCTCGAACCACTCTTCTGCCTCCAGCGCGGCCTCTGGCCCCGCTGTGTCAGGATACAGGTCATCTTGGAAAAGGTCAGACTACAAGAGACATTTGGCACCCACGGGTAAGGAAGAAGAAAGGCCTGGGATTTTTGAATTTCATTTTTACATTTGTTTAAAACATGGATTGTCTAGAAAACTGAGCACTCACCTTCCTGGGAACAGTCATGATAATAGGTTCACACTTTCTCTCATGAAGTTTGAAGAATCTTCAGAGGGGAAATAAAGGCAAAGTTGCATTTAGTGAAATATGAGGTTGACTAACAGGATGAATAATGAGTTTTCTACAATGTTGTCTGAAATGTCAAGTGCCTCTTTACCCATCCCTGCATCTGATCCACCCTGGGAATAAGCAGAACTTAGTGTTCCTAGTTGACAGATGACAGAACGGAAGCTGAGAGTCACTATGCTAGGAAATGGCAGACTGGAGACAAGAACCATGAGTAGAGGTCTATGTATGATGCCAATTATCTGGGGGGCAGACAAACTGGTAGAAATAATAGCAACACTGAAACTGACTCACTTGTGAAAAAATTACCATGTCAACATACAGGAAAGAACACACATCTGTTAGACTGTATCTACAACGCAACGTGGGTACGAGGTCTTCTGCCAGCTTGAGGTGGTTGAACATGTGTAAGTATAAATATGACTTTTAGAAAACAAACAAAAAAAAATCGTAGGATTATGATTTTCCCTTCCAAGCAAACCACCTCGTACATGACACTCAAGAAAAAATGTGAAACTATCCAAAATGTGGAAAGAGAATGTAAAGCAACTTGCACTGTAATATTGGAAGAAGGGAGCAAAGAGCTCTGTAATGGGGAAGAAAGGTAAAACATTTTTGTTTGTATTGTACAAGAGAACTAAACAGACCAGAAATGACTTCTCTTATGATGACTCTGATAAGGTCAAGCCAATTTTCTTTGTCAGTCAAGATGGGAAACAATAAAAAAATCTCTCTAAAGCTCCTGGCAAAAGAGGTGGCCTTAGTGAGCATTCTGACCAGATCACCAGATCAAATGGCTGGTGTGCAAGGGGGGAGTTGAGTGTGGGCGTCAATGCTGCTGGTGAAATGTTTTTTGAATTCCAAGAGTTTAAGTCAGAGAAGACACGGCCACATCAAATACGCAAAACCAGTGAAACTCATTTCTCCTGGAAACCTGCAGCCTTTGGCATCTGATACTGGGCAGGAGTCCATTGAAGACAACCTGGCAGATACATTGCTCTAATGCATCAGGGGAACAAAAGCTGAGTAGAGCTCAGGGTGGTAAAGGTTTATAAAATCATTGTCCTCTTTAAAGGGAAGGTTGTGTCAAATGTGCCTCTTTACTATTTAAACCAAAAACCAAGAGAGTCCCAAATAAACCAAAAACATTTTTTTTTTTTTTTTTTTTTTTTTGAGACCGGGTCTTGCTCTATCGCCCAGGCTGGAGTGCAGTGGCACAAGCTCACTGAGGCCTTGACCTCCTGGGCTCAAGCAAATCCTCCCACCTCAGCCTCTGGAGTAACTGGGACCACAGGTACATACTACCACACCTGGCTAATTTTTTTTAATGTTTTGTAGAGACAGGGTCTCACTAGATTGTCCATACTGCTCTTGAACTCCCAGGCTCAAGTGATCCTCCCACCTTGGCCTCCCAAAGTGTTGGGATTAGAGGGTGAACCACCACCCCTGGCCCAAAAACATTTTTAAAGACCGATTTAATGAAAATTCTGTGGTTAGTATAGCGAATAAAAAGACTGACTTGGCTTTGACTTCCAGCTGTACTACTAAAACCCATGAGAGTGTGACAACCTCAGCAAGCCTTAAGTTCTTCATCCATAAAACGGGGATAAAAGCAACACCTACCACATAGGATTGTTATGAAAAGTAAGAGGTAGCAAGTAGCATATTTAGCACAGTGCCTGCCATATAATAAATGCTCAAGAAACACTTCATAAATCGGAGACATTCCAAACAACTGTGTTTATAGTATGTGGAACTTTTAGATGACAACAAATGTGTTTTGAAATACTGGATGTAATCATAAACTCGAATTCAGTCTATTTTGAACCACATTTTGATTAGTTTGGTTTAAACCACAATTTTCAATTATCTGTAACAGCTTTCCTTCATTATTCTAACTAAAACAAACAAACAAACAAAAACTCCCATAGAAAGTTTTGGTTTGTTTGTTTTTGTTTGTTTGAGACAGTTTCACTCTGTTGCCCAGGCTGGAGTACAGTGGCACCATCTCGGCTCACTGCAACCTCCACCTTCCGGGTTCAAGGGATTCTCCTGCCTCAGCCTCCCAGGTAGCTGGGATTACAGGCACCCACCACCACACACAGCTAATTTTTGTATTTTTACTAGAGATTAATATAAAAAGGGGGCTTATAAAAATTCTTTTACTTTTATTTTGAAAGACATAAGCATCAATTCTTTAATTGTGAGACCAGAACAGCAAGTTTTTAAAAGTCCGTATAAACACAGTGTTATACAAATGTTTGGTATGACCCTACATGTGATGATGTAATGCTAATTATTCTGTTGGTTGAAATGGCTAGTGGTCACTGAGTCTCAAGAGGGTACATTTGTTGACTAGCATGAGAAAAAAGCCTGTCCCTTAGGAAGCCCAGCATTTAGAATATGAATTTTTTAAAAATCAGAAGTAGTACAGAGAGGTAGAAATTAAATCATAGCTGAACTTCCTAAATCAAGCTAACCTATCGCCCCACTGTAGGACCTTTGGTTTCTCTATTTTAGGACCAGTGGGGCCCCAAATACAGTTCTGATTCTGGTTCTTCCACTCATAGGGTAGGAAAACTGCCCCCTTTTCCATCCCCGAGCCAGGCTCTCCCCTACTTGCCCACCAGGGAACACTGACCATGGCCTCAGTTTGAAGATTAAAAATGTAGCTGGGATTACAGGCACCCACCACCACACCCAGCACATCTCACTTTTTATCATCATCTGAATGCCTGGTGATACCAGAGCAATACAGCTACAAGACATTCTATGAAGCCCAGCACGTTTCACTATTTCAGTAGGTGTGCAATACACCCCAGCTATGCCACTTAATTGCTGCACTTCAGTTATCTGGGCAGGAAATGAGGTACTAATTCCACAGTACACACAAGGATAGAAAGACATGGGCTTCATAGAATGTCTTGTAGCTGTATTGCTCTGGTATCACCAGGCATTCAGATGATGATAAAAAGTGAGATGTGCTGGGTGTGGTGGTGGGTGCCTGTAATCCCAGCTACTTGGAAGGCTAAGGCAGGAGAATTGCTTGAACCAGGGAGGTGAAGGTTGCAGTGAGCCGAGATCACAACACTGCACTTCTGCCTGGGCAACAGAGCAAGACTCTGTCTCAAAAAAAAAAAAAAAGTGAGATTTTTTTCTAATGAAGAAACTCGGTTTTAGTGAGTATCCTTAGAAAGTGCCATCTGACGGCAATGGGTACAATTCTACTACTTTCTTGCTCAGAATGGTCAGATATTTTTAAGATCTGAAGTATATGCTAGCCTAAGTGCAAATAATTGTCACACAGTTACACCAACCTAGAATACTTGACAATCTCGATTCTTTACCTGGCAATCTCACATTTGTTAACATCAAGTCCCCTCTTGGGCATGTAACCCATCCCTCTCTGAGGCTCCTTGCTGCTGAATGTGTTGAGGTAGTGGACGTACGGGGATTCATCCGTGATCTCAAAATAGCGAATACTGCTGTCACCCTGTAAGAAACCAGAGACAAGTCTGTGTCTGATTGTTAACTGAAACCTCTGGATTACGTGGGTGTCTCTTTCCTCTCTAAACCCAGCATTAGTTGGGACCCCACTTCAGTAGCTGACCTTTTCTTCCTCATAAAGAGGCTTGCCCAAAGCATATGACAGTTTCTTTTCCTCACAAAGTAACCCCTCACTTATCAAATGCTAGCATGCCTTTTAAGTGATCTCTTTGGCCTCCTACAAAAGGCTTTAATTTTACTCCCCTGAGCCTCGGCACCAGGCCAGGGTTAGGGCAAAAACGTTAATGCCTCTGCCAAACAGCTACATTGCAATTCAACTTCGAAAAACAAACAAACAAAGACTAAGAGAATTGCTGAGAATGCAATTATTGATTTAAGTATAATGCAATGCTGTTCACAGACCTAAGGGCACCAATACCAGGCACTGAGTTGATGATAAAAAGTGAGATTTTTCTAATGAAGAAACTCAGTTTTAGTGAGTATCCTCAGAATGTGCCATCTCATAGCAATGTGTACAATTCTACTACTTTCTTGCTTAGAAGAGTCAGATATCTTTAAGTGCTGAAGCATATGTTAGTCTAAGTACAAATAATTGTCACACAGTTACACCAACCTGAACAATGATGGCAATCTTGTCTGGCAGAGAGGAGATATACATATATGTAAGAAAGAAGAAGACAAAAATAGCTAGGTGGTATCATGCCTCAACAGTGCTCCCAGTTCTCATGATTTCCATTTGTCTCAATGATTGAGATATCTAAAGCAATGGAAAAGAAGCTAAACCCTTACTAGTCATTTCTGCATACCCAAAAGAATTTTCCATCTAATGTTACTAATATCTGAGTAACTGCTCATTTTGTTTGTTTTAATTCAGTCAAGGGCAACAATGGCAAGGTAAATGTACTTAACACCTGTTAACATCTGCAGTAAAATGGCTTTCAAGGAAACAGACAAGATCTCTGTTTCTAAAACAATGACCTATAAAAATGTAAAGCAGGTCTGCAGCATGCTCAATCAACTATGAAAAGCAAACATTACCAGCTTTACCACCCAGCGAAGGGCTAGGGCTATCTAACAGGTCTAGGGACTACCACAACAGCTCTACTGTTATTAAATTATTTCAACTACAAAAAGTTCTAAGGGAAATTGAGCCTACAAAAAAAGGTGGGGGGAATTATAAGGTTCCCACTTAAAAAATGAAATCATAAAGCTACCCACAGTGTAGGCATGCTGAGCTCATAAGGCAGGAGGAAGCTTTTTGGAGTTCAATGTGGAGTCTCCCTATAACTGTTATCACCCCTGAGCTTTAGTCAGGCCTCGTATCTTCAAGCCCAGGGCCCTGGCACTGAACCCCCAGAAACAAGAACCCTCTGGAGAGTCTTTGAGGCCCTCAAAAGTTTGCATCCACAAAGCACCATTCTCCTTCCAAGTCTATGGTGTGTGGTACTAATATACACATGCTCATCTAGGGTTATCCAACAAATTTCAGCATTCGATGTGGCCAACTGGTTGCCCATCCCTGACACAAGTACAGATAAATCTAAAATCACCAATCAGGTAGCACTGCTAGGTGAAAATGAAACACCAGTGTGTCTTCTTTTTTTCACAAGAGCGCCCTGATTGGAGCATTTTCCCCAACACTCCAGCCCAACCCCTGCTTCAGTCAAAAGTATGGAACATGGCGTGTTATCACTGCACAACTGGCAAGCTGCACACAGTCCAGTCTCAAGACCTAAAAAATACCAAATTATCTGTCCTTAGCTTATAACATACACACACAAATTAGAAAAAGTAAACAGATACAACACATTGCCCCTCCTCTAAATCTCTGAAGGATAAATGTTTCCACTTACAGGATTTACCACCAAACATCAAAATTACTGTTTACCTTTCCACATAAGTAAATGATGCTGGTGTCAGGGTCATAGAAAGGCAGCAACACCCCATTGCTAGTGTCCATCTCATGAAGAGCAATTGGTTCCTGCATATTTTTCTGGGGGGGAAGATAATAATACATATATGTGTGTATACATTTTTTTAAAAATAAATTTTTATGACCTTATTAGACATTCTTCTATCCTAATCAAGCGAGCCATTTTCCTAGAATAATAGAAGTTTGAACTATGCACATACAATACTCATACATGGAAACAGCAACAGGGATGCTAAATGAGATCCAATTCACTAAAAATTTCACTGACTGGACAACATAATGCACACATACATCAATGTGATTTCATGACAATGATGAGAGCGCCCTTCTCCTTTGTTACTGTTTTCTTTTTCTTTTTTTAAGACTGAGTCTCCCTCTGTTGCCCAGGCTGGAGTGCAGTAGTGCTATCTCGGCTCACTGCAACCTCCGCCTCCCAGGTTCCAGCGATTTTCCTGCCTCAGCCTCATGAGAGCTAGGATTACAGGCACATGCCACCACCCCTGGCTAATTTTTGTATTTTTAGCAGACACAGAGTTTCACCATGTTGGCCAGGCTGGTCTCCAACTCCTGGCCTCAAGTGATCCAGCTGCCTCAGCCTCCCGAAGTGATGGTATTACAGGGATGAGCCACTGTACCCACCCTATTTTATTTTTTAAAAGTACTTTTTAAATTATAAAATATGTGTGCTTTTAAAAAGTTGAAAGATATAAAATAGAACATAAAAATCATTCCATATTCCAAAATCCTACAGCCCAGTGGGTGGCAGAAGCTATTATCATTTTGATCTATTTCCTTTCCACACATGTACACACTGAGATTGAGCTGGTTCTATGTATGTTGTATTTTTCCCCACTTAAGCTAATTATGAACATTTTCCCAAGCATGACTATTTTGATTTAAACAACTGATCATATTATTTATGAAATATGAACTTATTTCCCAAATCCAAAACACTAGATTCTTCATACGTTCTTTTTAAAAAATATAGTCAACAGCCTCTTCAGGATTATCAAAAGTATGTCTTTGAAATACATTTACCAGTAAGTCTCCAATGAGGATAAGAACTTCACATCCAATTTAAGATGAGCAGGCGTTTAGAAAACTACACTAAGAATCCCATAATCTACTTACTCACCGGAAGACCTGCTCAGAACAGACAGAAAACTCAAGTGAAAGCAAGCAGAAAAGCTGGGGAGGGCGTACCGGATTCCAGAGAGCCAGCTGCCGCTCACTCATGCGGCTGAACCCAGTGGTGAAGACATTGCCATCGGCCAGGAAGATGGCTCTCATGGGTCTTGCTCCTTCATGTGCTTTCTCCTTCTCCTGGAGAGCAAAAAGGCACATGCCACACATTAAACTGCAAGAAGACAAGGTGAGTGGGGAAACTCAGGCATAGATCCAACCTCACCCACTGCCATTCATGTTCACCTGGGTGTAGGAGGGAAGTCAGTGTTAACCATCCCCCTTCCCCAGATGAGGAAACAAAGAGATACTATGTGATCTGGCCAAGGCCGCTCCGTGAGGCAGCAAGAGTGCCAGGATTTGACTCAGAAGCCTCACTCTCTCCACCATAACCCGCTGCCAACCCAAGTCTATGCACTGCGAAAATCCAACACATGAAAGGACCCTGACGAATGTTTGTTTCTCAAGGATAATAACATAAGATTAGGTACGCCCTACCATTTCTACCAATATCATAGGGCAGAAAGAAGCCTTATCTAGTTAACTCCTTCCTTGACTTGGTAGTTTAATAAATGCACTAGGACAACCCTTGGAAGATGTCGGGTGGAGAAAACACTTTACAAAGGGCTGGGCAAGTCCCCATGGCTCAGTAAGCACCAGCTACTATCATCGCCCAACTCTTGAAAAGAAATGCTGCCAAAGAATAACCACATCCCAAGAAGGGCCTCAGAGTGTGGCAAGTGAGGCCTTCTCAGACTCACTACGTGTAGTTTCAACACTGACTGAAGACCCGAATGTCCATCTTTTGTCAGGGTATGTGATTTTGTTGGGGTCCAGTTTGGTTGGCAGAAACTAAGACACTAAGCTGATGAGAGAACCTGTTGCTTTTCACCGGGCTCCTTTTTTTTTTTTTTTGGTATTTTTAGTAGAGACAGCGTTTCACCATGTTGGCCAGGCTAGTCTCTCTCAAACTCCTGACCTCAAATGATCCACTCACCTTGGCCTCCCAAAGTGCTGGGATTACAGGCGTGAGTCACCATGCCCGGCCACCTGTTGCATCTTTAACAGTTGTGTTTGGAAAAGGGTGAGGAACTGATTCATCAATATTCAATACTAAGCTGCAAAATCAGGAATGCAGCCAATTGGTTTAATTGATCAAGACTTATAAACTCGGCCGGGCGCGGTGGCTCAAGCCTGTAATCCCAGCACTTTGGGAGGCCGAGACGGGCGGATCACGAGGTCAGGAGATCGAGACCATCCTGGTTGACACGGTGAAACCCTGTCTCTACTAAAAAATACAAAAAAAAAAACTAGCCGGGCGAGGTGGCGGGCGCCTGTAGTCCCAGCTACTCGGGAGGCTGAGGCAGGAGAATGGCGTGAACCCGGGAGGCGGAGCTTGCAGTGAGCTGAGATCACGCCACTGCACTCTAGCCTGGGCGGCAGAGCGAGACTCTGTCTCAAAAAAAAAAAAAAAAAAAAAAAAAAAAAGACTTATAAACTCTTAAGGACTCTAGTGAACTGATACAAACTATTTCTTTGTGAAAAAAGGCTACAAAGTGAGAGACTTGAGTAAAAGCTGGAAAATTTACAACTCTGGAGAGAAGCACAACTGGGGAGACAGAAGCCTTTATAAGCCTTTTCTTATTCACAGTTAGTGTCTACACACAACAGGGTCCCACTGACCAGTACTGCTGCCTGCCTTAAAAAGCAAAGAGCTCACACTCACTCAAGTGCCCCGACTACTGAGTTTTCATACTAGGAATACTCACAGCAACTATCTCTTGTTTCCTGGGATCAATGACTCTCACTTTCTTGTCTTTGGAAGCTGTGCAGATCAGACTGCCATTCCGGTTCCAGCTCACATTGTAAATCATGTCTGAATGCATATCGTCCAAGTTTATAAGGGCTTCCCCTGTTCCTACATTCCAGATGATAATGGCATTATCACAGCCTAAAACAGGCAAAACCATCAGAGATTAGAAGATTAGAAACACCTATACAACACACTCAGAAAACTACAGATACAGTGAGAATATATGTGTGTATATGTAGAGAAAGAGAGAGAGAAAAGATGCGGCTGATTGTCAGAGACCCTACTAGAGGCCCTACTTACTAAGAGAGTTAAAAACTGAAGTGACAAAGAAAGAGTTTGTATAAAACAAATAAAGGTGTTAAAGTAAAAACACAACTTGTTAAGTTTGCAACTTGTTAAGTTTGGGTTCATATGAAACAATCAACCAAACAAAAACAAAGAAAAAACCAAAACAGAACCCTATTTTCTTTTAAGAGTTAACTGGGCTGGTAGACCCAAGTGACTTCAAGTTTCCTTTTCTAGTAAAACAAGCATCAGGGCGAATATAGCTTATTTCTCTGCCAAATAAACTAAAAATAAAAGGTTTAAATAACTGTTTAGGGCACTCAATAAAAACTCTGGGTGGCAGGTTATTCAAATCAGTGAGGCTCTAAGACACAGCTTTGGGATATTAAAGTATGGTGCAACAGTGGAAGGGAAAAAGCCAAGAGTAAGGCCTGTTTGCTCACAACAGAGCTGTACCTTTAAATGAAGAGAAAAATAGACCAAGACTGCTCTGATCATGGTGAGAAGCCCAAACTGTAATCAAGTAGCTACATGGATTCAGAAACGGATTCTGAAAGAGGCCCATGATGTCAACTCAGTCACCACTTCAGCTCACCAACTCTTTCCTTCCTTCAAGGGTCTGCCCCACGCCTCCAGGTCCCTTTAAAAAGAGGCAGCATGTGTTGCTTGCTGGCCCGGCGCGGTGGCTCATGCCTGTAATCCCAGCACTTTGGGAGGCCGAGGTGGGCGGATCATGAGGTCAGATGGAGACCATCCTGGCTAACACGGTGAAACCCTGTCTCTACTAAAAATACCAAAAATTAGCCAGATGTGGTGGTGCGCGCCTGTAGTCCCAGCTACTTGGGAGGCTGAGGCAGGAGAATGGCGTGAACCCGGGAGGCGGAGCTTGCAGTGAGCCGAGTCCGCGCCACTGCACTCCAGCCTGGGTGACAGAGCCAGACTCCATCTCAAAAAAAAAAAAAAAAAAAAAAGAGGCAGCATGTGTTGCTCCTAGGATGTTAGTTCAAGGATGAAGCAAAATACGGGAAGGACATCCTAGAGGTGGATTCTTGCCAATAAAGCAATTTTGAAATCATTTAGAAAAAATAGCCACTAATATCCAGGATACTTAAGTTACCTAAGGGTTAGAAGTAGGAAACTGGCTGGGCGCGGTGGCTCAAGCCTGTAATTCCAGCACTTTGGGAAGCAGAGGCAGGCGGATCGCCTGAGGTCAGGAGTTGCAGACCTGCCTGACCAACAAGGAGAAACCCCGTCTCTACTAAAAATACAAAATTAGCCAGGTGCGGTGGCACATGCCTGTAGTCCCAGCTACTTGGGAGGCTGAGACAGGAGAATCACTTGAACCCTGGAGGCGGAGGTTGCGGTGAGCCGAGATCACGCCATTGCACTCCAGCCATTGCACTCCAGCCTGGGCAACAAGAGCGAAACTCCATCTCAAAAAACAAACAAACAAACAAAGTTGAAGCTACGCTCTGGGATGGACAATTGAACCTTCTTCTGTCTTATTCCTCATAGGCAAACACATAGGCAAACAGGTAACTTCAGCCCCGGCAGCTGGATCACATAGTCTAAAAATATGCAGAACATGACAATCACCCATTCTCCTTCACATGTAAAAGGGAGAATGCAGACCAGTCTGTTGCTGCTGCCCTATGTTGAGTCTTGATGAGAAAGGTAGTAGGAAATTTTCCATGACGGAATTCCAGCTCCGGAATTTTTTCCCTCTCCTTAATCAGACTGAGGTTCTGAATAGAACATCAAAAAACATTCCCAAGTATAGTCAATGGTGACTATAAAAAACATGGCATCTTTTTTGAAAAGTGGGCCTTAGTTTCAATAGGTACTTGGCATTATAATTTTTTATTTAACTCACTGTGAATCATAAACATTCTGTATTCCCAGTTAAAACTGAACTGCGCCCCCCTCCTTTTTACTGGTGAGGGGAAAGACCTTTAAAAATTCTATCTCTTTAACATTAGTATCACTTTTTAAATAAACCACTTTTATTTATTTTTATTTATTTTTATTTATATTTTTGAGACGGAGTCTCGTTACGTCGCCTAGGCTGGAGTGCAGTGGTGCGATCTCGACTCACTGCAAGCTCCGCCTCCCAGGTTCATGCCATTCTCACGCCTCAGCCTCCTGAGTAGCTGGGACTACAGGCGCCTGCCACCACGCCCGGCTATTTTTTTTGTATTTTTAGTAGAGACACGGTTTCAGCGTGTTAGCCAGGATGGTCTCGATCTCCTGACCTCGTGATCCACCCGCCTCGGCCTCCCAAAGTGCTGGGATTACAGGCATGAGCCACCGTGCCTGGCAACCACTTTTATTAAGGTATAACTTGCATACAATACAATGCACCTATCTTAAGCATATATTTGGCAAGTTTCAACAAATGTATATACTCATGTAGCCACTACTATGATCAAGATATAGAATATTTCCATCATCCCACAAAGTTCCCTCATGCTCTCTGTATTGCTTCCATACAAGAAAATGAAATCTCCAATTTTAGATAAAGGAAAAGATTTCTGTACAACACCAATATCCAGAAATAGGGGACTAATCAAGTAAAATGAGGTATATCCAGAAAATGGATTAGTATGAAGTCATTAAAAATAGAAGAGTGTTCAATGGCACTTGAAAAGGGTCACAGCGTACCACCAAGTACAGAAAGCAGCCCATGTGTAAAGTGTATGAATCCATCTCTGTGTGTAAAATAATTTATGTATGTGCACAGAAATACCTTTCAGAAAGAAACATCAAAAAAGTAATAATGATCTTCCCTCTGAGTAGTGGGATGAAAAGTGATTTTTTTTTCCCTTTTGTGTATACTATAGAGAACATATACTAATATATACTAATTGTATAGCAGGGGAAAATGAGTTTTTTTTAAAAACGAAGGAGCGTATTTGCCTAATGGGGTCTCCCAAAGCCAGCAGCAACACCACAGACGGAACCCAGGGTTTCTGGCTCCCAACCAAGTATACCTTCTACATATCAGAAATAAACAAAACTATGGTTCATGGAGGACCCTGGCAGGAACCATGAAACCTGCTGAAATTATAGCAGGAAATACATAGCTTTCCTCAGGTTGTCAAAGTGGCCCTGAAAGACACGCACATGCACACACACACACAAGTATGTGTGTGGGCTGGGGGAGCAATGCACCTCACCCAATCCTCTTCACCATGGTTTCCTAATAATCTGCTTTAAAACCATAGAGCACACAACCAAAACACATTTGCTTCCCCCCACTCAGAGAGCCACAAGAGTGGAAGACAAGGGGAGGACCGCTGAGCTCAGCTCTCACCTGCACTAAGAAGCACATTGCGGGCTGTCGGATGCCAAGCCACGATGCCGACTCTCTTTGAGTGGCCTTCCAAAATCACCACAGGTTCAGTCAGGGAAAGCGTGAGTCCATTTTCTGGGATCTGCCATACCTGTTGGAGAAGGAAGAAAGATGATCCACATGAAAGCTACTGCCTTTCATTATCACATTTACAGTAACCATCCACTTTAAAGATTTGCTCTATATAAACAGAACATACAGTGATATGTGGATGAAAGGCAGAATGTTGTGAAATGACTGTGCTAGGCTGTTTCTGTTTTTTTTTTTTTTTTTTTTTTGAGACGGAGTCTCACTCTGTCACCCAGGCTGGAGTGCAGTGGCCGGATCTCGGCTCACTGCAAGCTCTGCCTCCCGGGTTTACGCCATTCTCCTGCCTCAGCCTCCCGAGTAGCTGGGACTACAGGCGCCCGCTACATCGCCCGGCTAGTTTTTTTGTATTTTTTAGTAGAGACGGGGTTTCACCGTGTTAGCCAGGATGGTCTCGATCTCCTGACCTCGTGATCCGCCCGCCTGAGCCTCCCAAAGTGCTGGGATTACAGGCTTGAGCCACCGCGCCCGGCCTGTTTTTTTTTTTTTTTTTGAGACGGAGTCTCACACTGTTGAACGAGTTGGAGTGCAGTGGCGCGATCTCGGCTCACTGCAACCTCCGTCTCCCAGGTTGAAGCAATTCTCCTGCCTCAGCCTCCCAGGTATCAGCTGTTTGTAAAATGTAATATGTTACCGGAGATCAGGATACCAACAAGGACTGCAAACATTACCTCTCAGCTTTTATTTAATATTATTTGGGATTTTATTCTAAATTCCTTGTGAAGTTCAAAACTCTCCAGTTAGAAGCATGCAAAAAATTGAAAGAAAAATACAAAATGATTGAAACACTCAAGAAAAGGATTGGGATGAAGACAGTTAGCTAAGTCTGTGGTTCTTGATGGGATGATGATGTAATTTTTAAAACATATTTTCTTTTCTTCTTTTTTTTTTTTTTTTTTTTGAGACAGAGTATCACTCTGTCGCCCAGGCTGGAGTGCACTGGCGCGATCTCGGCTCACTGCAAGCTCCACCTGCCAGATTCACGCCATTCTCCTGCCTCAGCCTCCCAAGTAGCTGGGACCACAGGTGTCTGCCAACACGCCCGGCTAATTTTTTGTATTTTTAGTAGAGACGGGGTTTCACCGTGTTGGCCAGGATCGTCTCAATCTCCTGACCTCATGATATGCCCATCTTAGTCTCCCAAAGGTGCTGGGATTACAGGCGTGAGCCACCGCGCCCGGCCTTAAAACATATTTTCTATAATTTTACACTTGGAAAATAAAAATACACTTAATATTTTTATAACATGTATTATAGAAAAGATTACAAAAGAAAAAAATAAATTAGACCTCATCAAAATTAAAAGCTTTTGTGCTTCAAAGGACACTATCAAGAAAGTGAAAAAACAATCCACAGAATGGGAGAAAATAACTTGCAAATCATACATTTGATAAGAGACCTATAGCAAGAATATATAAAGAACTCTCAGAATTCAATCAAAGGACAAATAATCCAATTTAAAAACAGGCCAGTCATCTAAATAGACATTTAAGGAAGACATATAAATGGAGAAAAAGCACATGAAAAGATGTTTGGCATTATTAGTTATTACAGAAATGCAAATCAAAACCACAAGCTCTCTTTTCATGCCCATTAGAAACAAAAAGATAACAAGTGTTTATAAGCATGTGAAAAAATCAGAGCCTGTGTACATGGCTGGTGAGAATGTAAAATGGTACAGCCACCATTTGGTGGCAGACTTTGGAAAACAGCTTGGCAGTTCCTCAAATGATTAAACAGAGTTATCATATGACCCAGTAATTCCACTCCTAGGGATATACCCAAGAGTATGGAAACTATGTGTCCATGCAAAAACTTGTACAAGAATGTTCATGGAAGCATTATTTGTAACAGCCCAAAGGTGGAAACAACCCAAATATCCATCTATTGATAAATGGCTAAACAAAATGTGACATATTCATACACTGGAATATTATTTGGCCATAAAAAAGAATGAAGTATTGATACATGCTACAACATGAGCAAACTCTAAAAACATTGTGCAAAGTGAAAGCAGCCAGACATAGAAGACCGCATATTGCAGGATTCCACGTATGTGAAATGTCCAGCAGAGGCAAATCCATGAAGACAGAAAGTAGAATAGTGGTTGCTTAGTGTTGGGGAGTGTGGAGGGAGACAGGTAGAGGGGTGATAGCTAAAGGATTTGGGTTTCTATTTGAGGTGATGAAAATTTTCTATAATTGCCTGTGGTGATGGTTGTGAATATTCTAAAAATCAGTGAATTGTACATTTTAAATGAGTGAATTATATGTGAATTATATCTCAATAAAACTTGTGACTTAAAAAAATCCTCTTGACTGGTGAAGACATGCAGAAGACTCGCCATATCTTAACTGAGGACATGCCTGGGCACAGGGGGAGAAAGGGACAGGGAAAGTATGAGTGGAAGGAATGAAAGACTTTACGTTTAACAATGGAAGAGAAAGGTTTCAAAGGGTTAAGAAACAAACAACCTCTAAGAAAAGGGCTGAGTTACAGGTAAGCTGAGTAGCATCAAGAACCCTACAGAAGACCAGATATTAAATAGTATTTAAGCTTATGAAAAAGCTAACGTTTAAAATCATTATCTTCTACATGAAGATTAAAACAAGTAAATTTACCATCAGAAAATTATTTTGAGGAACTAGCTCATGAAAAATTTAAGAACTTGTCAGTGAAAAATCATGTTCAACACTAGAACACGTGAGAAACAGAATTTTCCTTTGTGGGAACTTTAAAGAAGGGACAAACAATTGTCTGTTTTCAATTGCTTAGTGGAAGGCAGAGATCTAGACTGGATGAGTGTTTAGGGTTCAGCTCAGTTCAACTGTCCTGCAAAAAAATGAGAAAAGTTTGCCATTCTGAAGAGTGGGAAAAGGTCATGAGTTGAGTGATTTGTTCATTTTTACAGCTCAATTCTGCCCAGACTAAATATAACCCCTTATGCAAATCATGGCAAAAATAAACCTGCATTTTGAGGGCCCAAGTTTAGAACATCACCTAATTTCCCCAAAGCCCCACCATCATTCAGCAAATTTTAAGCAAGGCAGGTGTGAACAAGCATAGAAGGAAAAGGATCCTCTGCGGAACAGACCTTGACCCAGGCCTCTTTCCCCTGTGGAGAATGTGGGCATCTGCTCTCCTCCAGCACTGCATGTCAGCTTTCATCCTGATATGCACTATTTTTGTTCAAGAATTTATGATTAGTGAAACAACTCCACATTGAACTTGACTATTTGAATATAAAGCAGGACTGACATTTTGAACAGAACACACAGAAAACAGTGACTATTAATTTGATCAAAGCATGAAGTCGACAGAAAAACAATTATGAAATGGGACTTTAGTGACTCAACAGGAAATGCATTTTGCAAGATGCACTGTGACCCCACTTAGAACTGACAGAGTGGTAATACCACCTTCGATCTCCAGATGGCACCCCAACCATGGCCTGCTGGGTTTCCTCGCAAGGACTGAAAACGCTTCTGTGTCTAACTCTGAGCACAGCCAGTGCGTTCTCCAAATCACTAATGAGATGTGGAGTGATGGGAGGCTTTGGTTATAATCAGCATTTCCAACCTTAAAATATGAGGGCAGAAGCAGAGCTCATAATGGGGACTCAACCTTTTCCTTTCTCTAGCTTCTCCCCATCATCTTTTCCTGGATTAAAAGAAAATTTTAATGATGAAGCAAAACATTTAATTTTTAAAATAAGGAAACTTTGTGTGTTCCTTCTTTACCTCACCTCCAGCTGGTTTAATGGTTCCCTCGGCTGGGTTTATGCACATAAGACAAGCACTTAACCCATTTTACTACCTTGGTTAACTCTTTCTTGTAACACGTTTAATGAGTTACAATAAATTTTCTTGTAACCCATCTAGTACTGGGTAACTAAATACAGGCCCTGCTCTTGAGAAGTTGATGGTCTAACAGAAAGCAGAGACTTCTATCAGACTGAAAATCAAAGACAACAAATCCAAGTGGTGTGATACAGAGGGTTAGAGAGTGAGCACCAGAGTCAGGCAGAGTCTGGTTCAAATCCTGCCTGGGCTACTTACTGTGATGATCCTGGCAAACATCACTGCATAGAGAAAACATTAGTACCTATGCCTGAGAAGTGTGCTAAGAGATTTAAGGAATTAACCCTCAGCACAGAGCCAGACACACACATAGTGCCTCCAGAATGCAGAGACAGTACACAGCAGGGCTGAGATGATGGGCTCTGGCCAGACTGATGTGACTGAATTCCTGATTCAGTCACATATCAGTGGTGTGACCTTGGGGACATTCACCTAACCTTTCCAGGACTTAATATTGAACCTGCCCTCTGTGAGGCGATTTGAAGACTAACATGGTGACATGAAACTGACACATTTAGAAGAATGCCTGGCGTAAGGCAGACACTGGGTGTTAGTTGTTATTATTGCCTGTATATTCACTAGGAGCCATACAGTGCAACCAGTGCTGTGCTGGCATAAGCCAACCGCACTACTATGAAATAAGCTTCCTGCTAAGCAAGCTTGGTTCACCAAGGAGGGCTCCCTGAGGAGGTGACCTCTAAGGATGAACAAGACTTAGGTGAAAGTAGAGAAGAAAATAAGGAGAAATTGAATATCCAGTCTCAAAATAAAAAACACAGATGTGTAGAACAATTTTCTAAAAAGTGCATGCAGCATTTAAACAATGCCATAAAGAAGCTGGCTCAGGAGCTGCTAGGGAAAAAGCATCAGAGTGAAAAAGCTAATAATACTGTAAGCACAAGGACTGCAATGTGAGAAGAAAGTTGAGTGAAAAAGTCTCTGATATGAAACGAGAAGACAATTGAATTCTTGCATCCACTGGTAAAGAGGGGATGGTGTTCTCTACAGTGGACTGTGGAAAGAGCTGGGGGCTTGGGGGCGGTCTGCAGGTCTTTCCACACCAGCATACATGTGCTCTGGCTGGCGCCCACAGGCCCTGCTCACAGGACTGTCATGATGTGGCTCTCTGCCCTCTTCAGGGTTGTCTGCTACTTCGGGTGACGGCTTGCAGGTTTGGACTGATGTTCCTGCAGCTCAGGGACAACAACAAACAGAAGCACCACTTGGTACATGTTTGGCCCTTTTGTATGTAATATGGGATGCTGGTCTGGGTGTCAGAAGACACAGGCTCCTGTCAGAGCTGGGACACTAATTGGTCATGTCAGCATTAAGGAGGGATTTCACTTCCGGGAGCCTGAATTTCCTTGATACTGGGGACAGCTGTGCTTACTCAGGGGTTACTAGAAGGGTTAAATGAGCTCAAACATTTTGCATGCCCCAAAACACTACCCTACTAGGAAATACTGCAATGAGGGAGAAGAGCATGGGGCTTTCTTTGGAGCTAGACAGATCTGGGTCTGGCTGGGCCTTTTAACAGCTGTGTGACCCTTGACAAAACTGTCACTCTCTGAGCCTGTTTCCTAAGTTGTAAAATAGGCCATGCTCATGGCTTACTGTGCTGATACGATAACTAAATATAATCATGCACATAAAGGCTTAGAATAGCGCATGGCAAAATTAAAAAAAAAGGAGCCTACCATATTTTCATGATGACTTTTCTTGCTGTTAATATGACCACTATGACCTCATATATATTTCTAGGTCTGAACATCAGAATTTCTTAGAAGGAGTCTTGTCTTCAAATTAATTCAGCACTGTACCCAATTAATTAATACTAACTAATTTACACCCAAGATATCATATGTGTGAAAGCTCTGGTTTATACCTAGGCCAATTACCACAGTAACGACAGATCTGATCTCTGAGTAGGCTTAGCTTTTCTTTGTTCTATGGCTACAGACTGGTATTGTAATACCAACCAGCTTTCTCAAACCTGTATGCAGTGAGTGCAGAGGAAAACAGACATAAAACACCCAGAGTAGGAATCTCAGCACAGCAAAGAGTACAAGTTATCCCTACTCCCTCTCTTTTATTTTATTTTCTTAATTTAAATAATGCTGTGTGTTCCTAACATTTTCTATTTGGACAACACATTACTATGACAATGTTTTGTTTTGTTTTGAAAGGACAAAAATGAAATCAGAGGAGCTGCTGGGGCTCAGGTCTGTTGTCCTGGTGCATAAGGAGGCGAGGCTAGGCATTCGAGGCCAGCCTGCACAACATAGAAACCTCTCATCTGTATAACCAAAAAAATGAAATCAGTTCCAAGGGCTCCTACATGAATAAGTGAATCCATCAGTAAAATCCCATTGTGGTTCTAGAAAAAAACAACTTTAAGCACATGTTCAGAACTACTGTATCATGGGCATCCTTTTCACATGTGAAAGCCTGGATATGGAAAAAGAACAACTCAAGAGAACAATCCCAACAAGAAAAAAGGAAAACTAAAACACTTGGGTTTCTCTCATGTACTAATTTTAAAGTACAATTAATTAATAGTTTTATTTTTCAAATACTGCTTTCCAGACACTGTTTCCCTATTTTAATCACCCATCATGAACTTGCTACTGTGCTAGGGCTAGAGTTACAGCCGTAAAAAGGGTTAGCCCCCAAAAGACCCTATTTTTCTAATGCTAAGGAAACCAATTCCAAAGGGGAAATGAAGAAAAGACATGAGACAGGAAAAAGCTTAAAGATGTGGTTAGCAGCTGCAGAGCAGCACAGCGTCCCACAGACGCCCACAAAGGCCTGCATGTAGGGCATCAGGGCATTCCCAAATGAACCATGACGTGCAGAGCGGCACCGAGTTCGGGAAAACTAAGAACCGAGTGTTGGGTTCCGATCTGCCAGGGTTATAATATCCTCTGGCAAATGGCCCAGATGCAATCTGTACAAAATGGAATTAAGACAAAGCCCTCCCTGCTGAATGCCTGAGAGGAACCAAAACATCAACTTCCATTTTTATTTCAGGGTAAAAACTATATTAGAAAGCATTAAAGCTCTTTCAGAATTTGTCTAGCAGGTTTTCCAGTCTTTGTCAAATGCCTTCCCACCCGCCAAAAACAAACTATATTAGGAAAATTTACAATGGAAGCAAAAATGGATTAGATAGGGTATTTATTTTTGTTTATTTCTGCAGAAGAATAAATTGATTTGAGAGAAGGGGGGAAGCGTCCTTTAAACTTAAAAATTTGGACTATTACATAGCTGGAGACAATTAAGACTATCATTTTGCAAGATCTTTCCATCTCCCAGACTCTGGAAGGAACAATTATGCAACCCCATTGTCCGAATTAGCCATTTTTTACATTTGTGTTTGATTATTACCCTGCAGATAAGGAACAATGTTGAATCAACATCATTCACTAAACTTAACTTGGCTGCTCTTTGTATTATTTAAAGCACTATTATTTTCTTGGAGCTAAAATTTCCCCAAGTAAAATACTTAGGTAGCCACAATCTTAAAACTCTCTTTGAGAAGATACTGCTGAAGAAAAGAACTCACAGAGCCAAAACTTTGCAAAAGGTAGGAGTGAAGTGTAGTTTCCAGGAGTAGGATTTACACAACTGCTGTGTGATAGTATAAAACGCTATTTCACAAAGTAGTACATGAAAGGTAAACTGTGTCAATATAATTTACTTTTAGGATGCAAGAAGCCCCGCCTAAACAATGGGGGGATGTATCTTAAGATTGGTATTCCCTCTCCTAAAACTGCAAAGTGGCTGTCACTAAATCAATGCCCACAAAATTAGCAAACCAACACTTCAATGCTTAGGACTTCATGGATTTATATACCATAAGTAATCCCAAAAGCAGTTTTTTAAATATTACTTTTATTCTTTTATAGTTCATTTGATAAACTGGTTCCACTGTATTTTTCTACAAAATATCTATTAAAGGTACTCTTGCTGCTAGGAATCCACTATAGGTATACATCAAAATCCCCATTACAAAAAATAACAGCCCATTATACATTTACAGCTTCCTTTTGACTCTCTTGATAGGCATAATTATTATTATCATACCTCCATATTATATGTAAGGCAATCGGGGCTGAGAGTATTTAAGCAAAGCAACCTGCAAATGCTCAGAGCTCCTACTCTCGGGCTCTCCTTGGTATCCTTCTTCTTCTAAAACTAAGCATTGTTATACTGTCTACTATTTGTAGCTCATGAGCTACTACCAATAGCCTAGGCTTGAGAAACTACACAGAGCTTTTCTGTTAAAAAAAAAAAAAAAAAAAAAAAGGGCGGGGGCGGACGGCGGGTGTTGTCTGAAACCATTTGATCTATAGTACAGTGTTCTTTTACCTTCAGAAGAGCAAGGTGGAAAATAAGGTATTAAGAAGCAGGTAGGCTAAGAGAAGATCAAATATTTCTTTAAACTTTCATTTCAACTGCTAAGCTATACAAGCTTCAATTACTCCAATAATAACATGATATGGGGGATATTAAGTGATTAAACGGTGATTTAAATATTAGTTCTACACTTAAAGACTTTTTTAAATTAGAAAGATTTATCCCAAAGCATTATTTAATTTACAAAATGTGCACTCCAGCAATGCCAGTAAAAGGGCAACATTGAGGATTCTGGGAGATGGCAGAATCTCAGTGGCAGCATTGTTTGGGGGGTTTTCCAAAGTCCCTCCATAAAAATACAGAGCTAGCAGAAAACAAAATAAAACAAAAATCCAGGGACAACATTTACACAAACTAGGTGATATCCCCAAAATTCAAGTGGGTGGGAGCAAACACCAACAGCCACACGACCTGCATGTGATCGGCCTCGGGTTTGTGTGGGAGGGGACAGCAAGGGGACACCTGACAGACCCGAGGGCAGCAGGCCGGTGTGAGATCAGCAGTAGAAACTGGGAAGGATTTTGCTTTTTCCAACAGAAGCTGGGCATAGGAGTACTGAATTTAAAAGGTCTGAAGACGCAGGCACAATCTAGACCCCAGCACTCTCAAAATCACCCAGAGAGGGCTCCCTTCCAGATGGGCCCACAAAGCAGACACTCCAGGAAATGAAAGCGAATTTCAGCAGGATAGAAATAAGAGGGATAAAAGCATAAGAGAGGCTACATAAAAGCCAGGCCAGGAAATCTCAGAAAGCAAGGCACCATGTTTCTGAACACTATCTGAAGATGTCAGAGAGGGAGCTCTGTGAAATTAGAGCAGCTCTCTGAACCAAGCCACCATCTAAAAAGCTTGGGAAAATTAAATCCACATAAAAATAAGCAAGAAAAAAAAAATCAAGGTTGAATTCCAAAATTACTGTCAGAACAAAAGAGAATAAGACACAGAATAACATCCCTTTAGACAATATAAAGATGCTAAAAAGACATGCTCAAAAGAGATAAAAACTACATTATAGTAATTCAAAATAAGAAAATAATATATAAAACATTATAAATCAGAACTTGAAAAACTCAAAAAATAAAGTGACAGAAATCAAGAAAAAAATTAGAAATAAATGAAGACAAACCAAGAAAGAACACAAGAGCAAATAAACACAACAAATAATGCCCCCAAAAGAAATAAAAGGAAAAGAGCAAAATAATAATAATAATAATAAAATCTAAAAAAGAAAAAACAAAAGAAAAGGTTTGGGGCCTAGCATGGTGGCTCACACGTGTAATCCCAACACTTTGGAAGGCCAAGCTGGGAGGAATGCTTGAGGCCACAAGTTAGAGGCCAGCCTGGACAACATTGTGAGAAACCTCGTCTCTACAAAAAAATAGAAAATCAGCTGGACATGGTGGTAAATGCCTGTGGTTGCAGCTACTCAGCAGGTTGAAGTGGGAGGACTGCTTGAGCCCAGGAGGTCAAGGCATGATCCTGCCACTGTACTCCAGCCTGGGTGACAGAGCAAGACCTTGTCTCGAAAAAAGAAAGAAAAGGAGGGAAGGGAAGGGGAGGGAAGAAAAAGAAAAGAGGTTTGAAGAGAAACTGACAACTACTAAAGAGAAGTAAAGAAGACAAAGCATATGGATAACAAGAGCTATATTTGAAGAAGAAAAATCTTACGAACATTTAGGCAAAAAGAGCATATGATTTACAAGGGAAAGGAAATTAGATTATAATCTGACTTTGACAGCAACACCTATGCCAAAAGAAAATGGAATAAGGTATTTAGATACTCAAGGAAAAACTGTGAGTCAATAATTTTATTTATTTATTTAGAAACAGGATCGGTCTCACTCTGTTAACCAGGCTGTAGTGCAGTGGCACGATCACGGCTCAATGCAGCCTTGATCTTCCAAGGCCCAAGAGGTCCTCCCACCTGACTCCCAAGTAGCTGGGACCACAGGGACTCACCACCACACCCAGCTAATTTTTTATTTTTTGTAGAGACGGGGTTTCACCATGTTGCCCAGGCTGGTCTTGAACTCCTGGGCTCAAAAAGTCCACTTGCCTCGGCCTCCCAAACTGCTGGAATTACAGGTGTGAGGCACTGTCCCTGCCCAATAATTTTATATTCAGAAAAACTCACTTTCAAGTAAAAAGATCACAGATAAGTTATTATCAGTATACAAGAATTCAGAGAATATTGTTCCCATGACCCCTTCTTAAGGAATCCACCCAAGAACAAGCTTCAGATGATCCAAATGCCTGGTGCGAGATTGACACAATGATTGATGGAGTGCACTTCAATGTAGTTACTCACAGAACCAAGAGAGGAGAGACTGTTGAATGTAACAGCGATGTGGTCTTGAAAATACAGAATACATCATTTTTAAACGGAGGGAGAATAGACATAGCATGGGTTTTAAAAAGTTGTTTCATTTTTTAACTAATTGTTTAGTTTTTTAACAATTTTCAGTAATCATACTACAGTGGTGGTATTAGTATTTTCACTCTGAGACTATTATATGTATAATGTGATAAGACAAATGAGGTAGATAAGGATACTCTAATTCTCCTTCTGTATCCCTAAGATCCTGCATTCTGTATGTGGAAGAAAGGAGATGGAGATGTGATTAATATTAATTAAAGAGGTTAGGTAAATACAGGCATACCTCATTTTATTGCACTTCACAGATATTGTGGTGGTGTTTTTGTTTTTTTTTTAAACAAATTGAAGTTTCGTATCAGCCCTAAGGCAAGTCTATCCGCACCATTTTTCCAACAGCATGTGTTCACTGTCTCTGTGTCCCATTTTGGTAATTCTTGCAGCATTTCAAACTTTTTTGTTATTACTGTATCTGTTACAGTGATAAGTGATCTCTGGTGTTACTACTGTAATTGTTTTGGGGGCACTACGAACTGCACCCATATAAGACAGTGAACTTAATCGATAAACGCTGTGTGTTTTCTCACTGCTCCACCACCTGCTCTCCCTGTATCCCTGTCTCTTCCTCTCCTTGGGCCTCCCTATTACCTGAGACATAACAACATTGAAATTAGGCCAACTAATAACCCTAAATGACCTTTAAGTGTTTCGGTGAAAGGAAGAGTTGCACATTTCTCACTTTAAATCAAAAATTAGAAATGATTAAGCTTAGTGAGGAAGCCATGTCGAAAGCTGAAACAGGCTAAAAGCTAAGCGCCTCTTAAGCCAGTTAGCCAAGTTGTGAATGCAAAAGAAAAGTTCAGGAAATTAAAAGTGCTACTCCAGTGAACACATGAATGACAAAAAAGCAAAAACAGCCTTTGTTTTAGTGGTCGGGATAGAAATACAAACCAGCCACAAGATTCCCTTAAGCTAAAGGCTAATCCAGAGCAAAGTCCTAACTCTCTTCAATTCTATGGAGGCTGACAGAGGTGAGGAAGCTGCAGAAGAAAAGTTGGAAACTAGCAGAGGTTGGTTCATGAGGTTAAGGAAAGATGCCATATCCATTATATAAAAGTACAAGGGAAAGCAGCAAGTGCTGATGGAGAAGCTGCAGCAAGTTATCCAGAAGATCTGGCTAAGATCATTGATGAAGGTGGCTACATTAAACAACACATTTTCAATGTAGATGAAACAGCCTTCTACTGAAAGAAGATGCCACCGAGAACTTTCATGGCTAGAGAGGAGAAGTCAATGCCTGGCTTCAAAGCTTCAAAAGATGAGCTGCCTGTCTTGTTACAGGCTGATGCAGCTGGTGACTTTAAGTTGATGCCAATGTTCATTTACCGCACCAAAAATCCTATGGCCCTTAAGAATTATGCTAAATCTACTCTGTCTGTGTTCTAGAAATGGAAAAACAAAGCATGAATGACAGCACATCTGTTTACTGCATGGTTAACTGAATATTTTAAGTCCACCATTGAGAACTACCGATCAGGAAAAAAAAAGATTCCTTAAAAATATTACTGCTCATCAACAATGCACCTTATCACCCAAGACCTCTGATGAAAATGTACAAGGAGACTAACGTTGTTTTCACCTGCTAACATCAATTCTGCAGCCCTTGGAACAAGGAATCATTTTGACTTTCAAGTCTTTTTTTTTTTTTTTTGAGACGGAGTCTTGCTTTGTCACCCAGGCTGGAGTGCAGTGGTACGATCTCCACTCACTGCAAGCTCCGCTTCCCGGGTTCACACCATTCTCCTGCCTCAGCCTCCCGTGTAGCTGGGACTACAGGCACCTGCCACCACGCCCGGTTCATTTTTTTAAATGAATTTTTAGTAGAGACGGGGTTTCACTGTGTTAGCCAGGATGGTCTCCATCTCCTGATCTCGTGATCCGCCCGCCTTGGCCTCCCAAAGTGCTGGGATTACAGGCGTGAGCCACCGCACCCGGCCAAGTCTTCTTATTTAAGAAATACATTTCATAAGGCTACAGCTACCACTGATAGTGATTCCCCTGATGGATCTGGGCAAAGTGAATTAAAAACCTTCTGGGCCGGGTGCAGTGGCTCACGCCTGTAATCCCAGCACTTTGGGAGGCCAAGGCGGGCGGATCACGAGATCAGGAGATGGAGACCATCCTGGCTAACACGGTGAAACCCCGTCTCTACTAAAAATACAAAAAATTAGCTGGGCATGGTGGCACGCGCCTGTAGTCCCAGCTACTCGGGAGGCTGAGGCAGGAGAATCGCTTGAACATGGGAGGCGGAGGTTGCAGTGAGCCGAGATCGTACCACTGCACTCCAGCCTGGGCGACAGAGCAAGACTCCGTCTCAAAAAAAAACAAACAAACCTAGAAAGGATTAACCATTTTAGGTGACATTAAGAAAATTCATGATTCATGGAAGGAGTTCAAAATATCAACATTTGAGGAGTTCAAGACTTTGGTGGAAGAAGTAACTGTAGATATGGTGGAAATACAGAAGTAGAGAATAAAAAGTGGAGCCTGAAGATGTGAGTGAATTGCTGCAATCTAATGATAAAATTTGAACAGATGAGGCGTTGTTCCTTATGGAAAAGCAAATAAAACAGTTTCCTGAGATGGAATGTACTCCTGGTAATGATGCTGTGAACACTGTTGAAATGACAACAAAACATTTAGAATATTACCTACATAAACTTAGTTGATAAGGCAGCAAAAGGGTTTGAGAGGACTAACTCCAATTTTGAAAGAAGCTCTATGGTGGGTAAAATGCTATCAAACAGCATTACATGCTACAGAGGAAGATTTCATGAGAGGCCAAGTCAATCAATATGACAAACTTTATTGTCATTGCCTCATCCAGCCCAACCTTCAGCAACCACCACCCTCATCAGTCAGCAGCCATCAACATGGAGGGGAAACCCTCCACAACAAAAAGATTACACTCTCTTTGGTAATACAGTATTTTTAAATTAATTACACACACACACACACACATTTTTTTTTTTAGACATAATGTTACTGCATACTTAAGAGATATAATTTTCCCTTAAAATAAACCAGGACGTCTGAAAGAAATGGCTTAGGCAGGGATGTCCAAAGTGAACCTGAAACACCTCAGCATATCACACAGCAAGGAATCTATCTATCAAAGACTACAAGGGTCATTTCAAAAGGACTCAGAAATCTTGAAGAGGTTTCCACTGGAAAAGGCGAGAAAGTCAGCTTTGAGATAAGAATTATAATGGATTGAACCCATCAAATATATTCAAATCCATAATTTCAAAATGAAAGGAAAGGGGGGGGAAAAACCCTAATTTGCCACCTTCTGAGGATGACAGACAATCAATTCATTATCTTGAGAACTGGGTAAATAAAAGGAAAGAATCAAGCACTTATCCTGCTTTCCTAAATGAACTATACTATTTGGTAACTAAAAAGTATGCAAGTCAGGGCATCATCTTATAAAATTTTACCAGCTAAAAATTGAAAACAAAATGACAGAATTTACTGTCACCATATTGCGACCCCTAGTGAATGACTGGATATAGGCACAGAATGCACGAATCGAAAAAGAATGAAACCCAGACATCGTGACATCATGTGCTTCCTAACGTATGGAAGAACATAATGGGAACAATACAGTCTTGCCAAAAGGACAGAACCTGAATCTGACCACACTTCAGGTTCCAGCTGCCAATCTGCAGGAAATTCAGAGGACAGAGGAGTACGTTCCACTGCAACATGAGGATACAATCAGCAAAATCCAGATGGCTGAAAAGCACAGGTCAAACGTCAGGGCTTTTGCATAGATACATTGTAGGAAAAAGAAAATGATGAAGAAAGAATCTTCAGATTAAGACTTAAAGTTTTTAAAACTGGCAAGACCAGTCTATAGAGTCTAGAGGTATACACTTGAGTGATTACCACTACAAAGAAAGGCAAGGAAATGAGTATTACAAAAGTCAGGAGAGTGGTTACTTTGAGAGGGAGGAAGGGTGTTGGACTGGGATGGGGCACATGGAGAAGTCCGAGGAGGTTGGGAAAGTTCTACTTTTTGACATGGAAGGTGGTTACATAGTGTTCGCTATGTCATAAATCACTTAACTCACTGAATTCACTTTTTTACTTAACTATTTGGTGTGTTTTTCTGTTTTATAATACACACTTTTTTTTTTTTTAAAGGATAACGTTATCCTTTTTTTTTTTTTTTTTAAAGGATAATGCTAGAGACAGGGAGAGCCAGAGGATGGATCAAACCTGCTTCTTCAAAAGAGGTTCAGACTCTCCGTTTAAGATTCTGGCATCCGAGTCGGGCGCGATGGCTTGTGCCTGTAATCCCAGCACTTTGGGAGGCTGAGGTGGGTGGATCACTTGAGGTCAGGAGTTCAAGACCAGCCTGGCCAACATGGTGAAACTCCGTTTCTACTAAAAACATAAAAATTAGCTGGGCGTGGTGGCGCAGGCCTGTAATCCCAGCTACTCGGGAGGCTGAGGCAGGAGAATCGCTTGAACCTGGGAGGTAGAGGTTGCAGTGAGCTGAGATCATGCCATTGCACTCCAACCTGGGGGACAAAGTGAGACTCCATCTCAAAAAATAAAAATAAAAAAAAAATTCTGGCATCAGGTCTAAATAATATTCCTTTCTCTTAGCAAAATGTGTCCGTGGCCATTAAAATGATCAATTTAGCAAGGCACATTAAACAGAACAATTCCCTTTCACAGCAGCATATTTCCTTAATATGCTTTAGCTGCCAAAATTATGAGATCACAGGAGGAGACATTCCCAGCCAAAAGCCCATGAGGAAAAGCGGGTAAATGTTTAAATGACACAGTTCAGGAATTAATTTGTGTTTATGTAAAATAATTTTAATTAATAAAGCTTTCCAAACAATGTTTCAGTCTACAGCCAACAGAGAGGAAAATAAAAGTAGCATAGTTCTCCAAGCTGTCTACCTGACATGTGCGAGACTGCTTACCAAATTAATTAGAGACCATCTTCCCTTATTTCAGGGGCAGCAGTACTCCCATTTGTGCTTATGCCTAACCTTTTCAACCTATTTTGGGCTAGCATTAAAAACTGACCCAAACCAATAATCACATTTTAAAGTTAAAAATCATAACCAAGAACAAGAAATCATATTAAAAAGTACTCCAAAGCCTTGTTTCACACATAACCTACTTTTGGAAACTAAAGGAGGGAATGTGAAGTGCTTAATTCACCTTTCATGTTTTTTGTTTGTTTGTATATCTTTATGAAAAGGACTTTCTTAACCAGGGTCCACTGGACAGAACACAATTTCTGCCGTTAGCTTGGAAATAAGCAATTGCAAAAACTGTCTTTTACCACCTGTGACATATCCCATTTTATCTGCATAACTTTGGCATCTTACGTCACTGTCTTGTAGAGTCTGTGCCAGCACTTTTTTATCTTCTTTTGGGGCGAGGGGAAATTCATGTGGTCAAATGGCATTACAGAATTACTGAAAAGTCATTTTACTTTCCCTAAAATCTTCCGACAGAGAAGATGTCAACTGTCAATAAGCACATACACAAATACACTCACAGAAAAGACTGTAATCCCAGCACTTTGGGAGGCCGAGGTAGGCGAATCACTTGAGGTCAGGAGTTCGAGACCGGCCTGGCTGACATGGTGAAACCTCATCTCTATTAAAAATACAAAACTTAGCCAGGTGTGGCAGCGGATGCCTGTAATCCCAGTTACTCAGGAGTCTGAGGCAGAAGAATCACTTGAACCTGGGAGGCGGAGGTTACAGTGAGCTGAGATCATGACACTGCACTCCAGCCTGGGTGACAGAGTGAGACCCCATCTCAAAAAAAAAAAAAAAAAAAAAAAAAGGACACTGCAGTACAACCTTTTGATTTAAGGGCTTGTTGAAAGGATTATCTGTAATTAAACTTAAATGTAGTAAATTCTTGTAAAATTCAACAGACAGTCAAAACTGCTATAACTTTCTGCTTTTCAAGCCTCTATACATACACACACATTCACACACATGCTTTTGAAAGCAGTAGGTGAGTCCCACTGGCCTGCGTGCATGCAACACCCTGGGAGCTTACCATGACCGTGCAGTCCTCTGAACCGCTGGCAATGACCTGATCGTTATGTGGGCACCAGTCTATGTCCAGCACTGGTCCTGTGTGGCCACATACTGTAGGGTAGGATTTGTCAATTCGACCAGTCTGAAAGAAGAGAGAAACAAACCTATTACGTAACATCAACACTACAGAGGTTATACATTTTCTTAGGCCCATTTCTCCTGTATTACCTCCACCCAAAACTCTCAATTGTCTAGATATGATGACATCGTACAGTAAATATCAACTTTCACTTCTAGAAAAAGCCACTACCAAGGACACGCCATCAAATTACAAGAATCCAAATCCCTAGAACCAAAAAGATGTAATCAACTGCACTAGCAGACATAGCAAAAGAGAATATGAAAGTCTTTTTACCAGAATACAATTCTAAATAACCAAGTTGTAAATTAAAAGGATGTTCCATGGCTTTTAAAAAAATCCCTAAACCTTGGTATTATTCAAAATGTGAAATATAACTTTTAATACAATAAGACAATATCCTCAAATATATAAATTACCAGTTCTGGAAATGAATGGCACTATGAAAATTTAAAGGCTGGGTGCGGTGGCTCACGCCTATAATCCCAGCACTTTGGGAGGCTGAGGCAGGTGAATCAGCAGGTCAGGAGATTGAGACTATCCTCGCCAACATGGTGAAACCCCGACTAAAAATACAAAAATTAGCCGGGCGTGGTGGTGAGCGCCTGTAGTCCCAGCTACTCAGGAGGCTGAGGCAGGAGAATCGCTTGAACCCGGGAGGCGGAGGTTGCAGTGAGCTGAGATCGCACCACTGCACTCCAGCCTAGTGACACAGTGAGACTCTGTCTCAAAAAAAGAAAAAAAAAAAAAAAAGAAAAAAGAAAATTTTAAAAGTTAAAGTTAAAAAAAAAAAAAAAAGCTTTAGCTATCACTTAGGGTCTAAAGAGCCTACTACATTTTAATGTCTCAGTCTCTCTGCTATCTTCAATCAACAGAAATGCCAGCCAGCCAGTCTAGTTAACACCAACTTAGACCTCACCCATCAGCCACTTCCACATCTGATTAAGACTAAAATGCTTAATGTTGGTCATAAATAGCTGCCACGATTTGTTCATGTCACACATTTGAATCTAGCAAACCAACCAGGGTTATCAGACCAATTTTGTGTCAACTAAGACAACTGCTGTTGTTAACAACGGGTGCATGAAAGTGGTTTCCTTTTTAAAACAGCTTAATGCCAGTCCATGCTGAAGCTGTGTATGCTGTAAGAGCAGGTGCACAGAAAGGAATCACTGCAACGTATGGCTGAATCTATTTTTTGTTGTTTTTGCCCTTATATGGCAAATCATCCCAACACTGGGGCGGGCTTCTTAGCAATTTTTCAAGAACATAAATTTCTACGATTTCTCCAATTTAACTTGACTGTGCAAATCTCCAGAGAAGCAGAACGCTAACATGTAAAGACCACAGGCTCTGGAATCAGAAAGGTAAGGGTTCAAATCCATGCTCTACCGATTAAACAGCAGGTGATTTTAGACAAGTCATGTAATCTCTCTAAACTTCAGCTCATTTGTCATCTGTAAAATAGTTAACAATGATACTTAACTCCTGCAATTACTGTAAGGATTAAATGAGAGAACCCTTTTAGATAAATCACAATTCAGTATTACAATTATCTGTAAAATATGTAAAAAATTTAACCACAGTATTTGGAATAAAATATTCAATAAAAGCTGTCACATTATTAGTTCTTCTAGTACAGTAATTTACTCCATCATTAAGAATTATCAAATATGTGTTGTGAACCTTTATGGACCAGACATTGTGTTGAGTGCTGGAGATACAGACGTTAACAAGGCAGTCCTGTCCTGGCTACCACATGGAGTCCAGTGAGAGGAGACATTTAAACAGCCAATTACGGTGCCACATAGGAACACAGAAGGAGAACATTCAAGCAGGTTTGTGGGGTCACCATCTCTGGAGAGGTTTTCTTCTGGGAAAGGTAAGTTCCAAGTTGAGACCTGAAGATGGCCCTGTTTACAGACCTAAGGCCTAGGTTTCTTCATGTTCCTCCACTTTCCCTTGCAACCCAGTTTGGATCTCCCAAAATGCATCACCAAAAAAGGACTTCAACAAAGGAATTTCCAGTGAACACCATATCATATAGAATCTGGGTGTCATAGGAAGGAGCCACACGATTCATTTACAGGCAACAAAGCATAAATGGTTGAGAACCAGACTGCCCAGAGTGTAGTCATGGTTCTGCCATCTTCCAGCTGTGAAGTCCTAGCCAAATTACTCCATTCCTCAACCTCAGTTCCTCATCTATAAAACTAGAATGTTTAACAGTTTATTCCTTAAGAGCTGATGTGAGGACTAAATGAGACAATCAAGGTAAAGAACTTGGTACTGTCCCAGCACTTGAAGTACTCAATAAACATTACCCAAAATTTAACAAATGCTGGAATCTACTCTACCAGATTTCTGATGGTGTCTCTCCTTAAAGAACGACCAGCTACTAAGTCTAAGCCACACGGTTTTGCTTATCTTGTTGCATTCTCACAAAAATCATGCAGGTAAGATGCAGATTTCAATTGTACTCCTTGATATTAAATTGCTCAAGCTGATGGTACTGGGATCACAGGTGTTCATCCTATTTTACATAATTAGTTAATAATGTTATATAATTATCAAACTATAGATATAGTAACTGTTTTGAATGTGTGCTCTCTTTCTCCTTCCTTCCTTGTCTCTCTCTCTCTCTTGTTCTTGTCTCATGTTGCCTAGGCTGGAATGCAGTGGCCATTCACAGGCACGATCATAGCTCACTGCAGCCTTGAACTGCTGGCATCAAGTGATCCTCCTGCCTCAGACTCCTACATAGCTGGAACCATAGTTGTGTGTCACCATGTGTGGCTTGAATGTGTGATATTTCATAATTTAAAACATCCTAAGGCTGGAAGCTCAAAATGAAGTTTGACACACATTTAAATAGACATACCAAAAGCAGAGAATTAAAAGAATGGAACAGAGGCAAAAATTAAAGAGATAATGGCTACGAATTTTTCAGGTTCAATTAAATGCATAAGTCTTTAGATTTAAGAGGCACGAATCCTACCTAGGGCAGTATAAGTGAAAACAAATTCTTATTTATTCATATCCTAGTGCAATTTAGAACACCTAGAACAAAGATCCCAGAAGCAACAACAGAGAAAGGACAGATGACCTACTGACAAGAGTAATTTGACTGTGAGCAGACTTCTCAGAAGCAATCAGAGAAACAAAGAAATGGAAAATATCTTGGAAATGCTAAGAAAAACAACCACCCTTGTATTCCATACCCAGAAAAACTATCATTCAAGAATGATGACAAGAAAAAAGCAAACAAAAGACATTGTAGACAAAAAGAGACAGAATTTACCATGGGCAAACCCTTGTTCAAAAAATTAAATTCTCAGACTTGTCTCAAAGAATTGCTATATTAATTTCAAAGAATTAAGTTCAAGGACTCATTTCAGGAAAAGAAAGTAAGTATAAAAACTGACTGGTATAGCAAAACAATGGTGAGCAAATAAATAAATAAAGCAAATACAAACAGGTACTATGTAAAACAGTACTAATAATACCTACTTGGAGTACAGATTTTAAAAAGACAGAAATAAAATATTAGACAACAATACCATTTAAGGTAAAAGGCATATGATTGGACTTTAAAATTGACTAATTTTAGACTTTAAGTAAAGATGTCCAAATGAAGAGTAAATACTGAAAGGAAAGACAGAATGTATAATTTCTGGTGGAGGTGTACTAGAATAGCTAGAACTTAAAAACCGGCTCAATCCAATAGAAAGAGAAAATAAAAAGAAAAAAAGGACCAAAGAAAGTATGAATGCAACTCATGAAAAGCACAGACAAATTTTTTAAGAAAAAAAAGCATGAAAACTAGAAAGCACAAAGATGGTGGAAACAAAACCAGCTATAAATCATGATTTGTAGTAAATGCAAGATTAAGTTCACTAGATAAAAGACAAGGCCTCTCAGATTAGATTATAAATCCAGCTACAAAACATATTTTTAAAAAATAATGGCACCAAAAGGCAAATAAAGGAGGGGGACATATTAAAAAGTATACCTGGTAGTTAATACCAGAACAAACAAACTTTAAGGTGAAATGTGCTATTAGAGATTAATATCACTACCTGACATCTAAAGAAACAATTCACTGTAAAGTTATATTGCCACTATAAAGTGTAATTAATCTAACCACACAATTTCAAAATAATTAAGGCAAATGTTGACAGAACTCGAAGAAGAAAATGACAAAGTCGTAATCTTAAGAGATTTCAACAAAGATTTAAGAAATTAAACAGACAAAATTAATATGAATACAGAAGATTTTATAAAAATTAACAAGTTTGATCTAATGAATATATATAACCTTGTACCTAACATTTAAAAATACACTTTTTTCAAACACACATTAAACATTTATTTTTTTTAAATTATCAATTAGGAGACCATGAAGCAAATCTCAAAAAATACCAAGGAGTCAATAGCATGTAGAGCATGTTCTGAGTATAATGCAATACAATTAAACATTAATAGAAAAATAAACCAAAAATCTCCAGTACCTTTGAAAATATTTTAATTTACTAAATAATTCAGTTTTATAAAAATCATACTGGATAACAAAGTTAAAACTGAGCAATACACAATATATCCAAATGTGCAAGACACAACTAAAACAGATCTTAGTGAAAAATGGACAGTCTTAAATGCATATAGTAGAAAAGACCGAAAATTAACGCACTGAGTTGCTATCTTGAGAAGTTAGAAAATGAACAGAGTACATCCAAAGAATGTAAAATTATTAGAAAATACACCGAGCACAGTGGCTCATGCCTGTAATCACAGCATTCTGGGAGGCCGAGGCGGGCAGATCACGAGGTCAGGAGTTCAGGACCAGCCTGGCCAACATAGTGAAACCCTGTCTCTACTAAAAATACAAAAAATTAGCCAGGCGTGGTAGGGGGCACCTGTAATCCCAGCTACTCAGGAGGCTGAGGCAAGAGAATTGCTTGAAACTGGGAGGCAGAGGTTGCAGTGAGCTGAGATCGCGCCACTGCACTCCAGCCCAGGCAACAGTGCAAGACTCTGTCTCAAAAAAAAAAAAAAAAAAAGTAAGAAAAGAAATCAGTGGAAAAAAACTAAATAACACAATCAACTAAACTGGATAGATCAGGAAAAGAGATAAGGCACAAATGAATACCAATAATTTTAAAAGGGACATAACTTACAAATAAAGTAGAAATGTACAGAGTATGAAAATACTAGGAATAACATTTGACTATATATAAATTTGAATACTCTAGATGAAATACACAATCTCACAGAAGTAAAAGTAACATCAAAACATATTTAAGAATAAATAAATGTAAATTAGATCTATAACCATAAAAGATCAGTAGTATCACTCTACCCATCACCAACCCCTAATAAATCAATCAATCACCAAACACCAAAAAACACTAGGCCCAGATGGTTTTACAGGTGAGTGTCACCAAATATTCAAGGAAGATATCATTTCAAACAAACCTTTCCAGAGAACAGAAAAAAGTAAAGTGCCCCTGAATTCATCATATAAGGAACGTAACACCTTGACACAACGGGCAGTATGAGGGAGAAAAATTGAAGCGTATATGACATAAATATTGATGCAAAGCTCCTCACAAACAACAGCAACAAAAGGAAACCAAATTCAGCAGTGTGCGTTGTTCTTTAAAAATGTAAATGAACAGACAAGTTACAAAGTGCAAGAAGAGGTATGCAACATACATACCCAACAAAATCAACAACCAAACAGAATGATGGGCAAATTACATGAGCAGAGAACTCATAGGGAAGAAAGCCTGAAGAGGCAATAGATGTGTGAAAAGACACTTCAATCTCACTGATAATTAGAGAACTACAAATTAAAACAACAAGGTGACATTTTATACTCATCAAAACTGGTAAACATTTAAAAGTCTAAATACATGTGCTGACAAAGATGTCAGGAAAGAGGAACTCAAAAACTCCTTACAGAATACCTTGTTACAATTCCTTTCAAGAACAATTTGGTAACAGAGGTGAGGATGTCCAGCCCAGCAATGCCACTCCTAGGTGGTCCGGGTGAGAGAGATGCTCCCATATTTTGTACAAGAGGAATATTTATTGCCACATTGTTGGAAATAGTTGCAAAATAGAAGCAATTTCACTGTCCTTCAGTATGGGAATAAATATTTACATAAAAGTTTAAGACACATGAAATAAAAGTATATGTTACAGATAAACATACATGTAATAAAAATATGATACATATTTGAAGAAAAGATTACCTCTGGGGAAGGAGAAAATAAATGGGAATGGTATTTTACCTGTATCTGTTTTGCTTTACTTTTTTCAAAAAGGGGAAATATGCAACAAATATGGGAAAATATTAACATCTGTTTAATCTGGTGAGTACATGTGTGCCCTTTATCTTATTTGATACATTTTTTATTTTGAAAAAAGAATTTAAAATATAATAAAGTTAAGAAATACATCAATGCATTGTTATTAACTTTGCATTACAAAATTTTTTTTACTCCCAAGGAAAAAAGCTTTTCTACCTGAGTTGTTTTGTTTTACATCAGGGTCTTTGATTCCTAGGCTCTGCTCAGGAAACCACATTTGGCATCCTTGATGGCCAAGTATAGTACTGAGCTCTGAACTTCCAAGAACACCAAATGATTTTTTCCAATCTGGGCTAAGAAGAGCTTTTGTTCAAACATAAAACAATTTTGAGGGGAATCTGGAAGTACTAGTACTAGTTGTTCTTAATTACATACTAAGAAGCTTCTTACTAAATGGCTTCTTTTTTGAAGTTAAAATTAAATAACCCTGGCTAAAAGTTAATAGCTATTCACCAGTATTCTTCAGTCAAGATATTTGACAATAATAATAAGCATTACTGCCATTTCCAGCTCCGCCCCAATAAATCTACAGCCTGAAAGTACTAGGGCTCAACATTTTTCTCTGGAACCTGAATGTCACTGAAAGAGCAACTGCCACCTATTTCCATTCTTTCTATCAAAACAAATAACAATGGCTAACACTTTTTAAGTACTTAAATTACATGCTAGGAACTGTCTCAAGACCTTGATAACTTTGTCCCCTCATGACAACCTTTAAGATGTGGGAACTTTATTACCTTTCTTTTTCTTTTTTTTTTTTTTTGAGACGGAGTCTCGCTCTGTGGCCCAGGCGCAGCAGCGTGATCTCAGCTCACTGCAAGCTCCGCCTCCCGGGTTTCCGCCATTCTCCTGCCTCGGCCTCCCGAGTAGCTGGGACTACAGGCACCCACCACGTCGCCCGGCTAGTTTTTTTGTATTTTTTAGTTTACTTTCTAAATAAAGAAACTGAGGCACAGAGAAAGTCAAGAAGCAAAGATCTAAAATATCACTGACCAGCCATACTAGATTTGATAGGGAAAAGAAAATTTCCACTATGTCATGGGTTGTAAAAAAAGGCACACAAGTAATGTTTAAAATTATTGGCAACTGGCCATCAGAAACAGAGTTAATAAAAAATGATATTCTACAAGCAGCTGCTTCCTCTGGTTGTGATGTCACCATAAATCCTTAAAACAGAGGAAGTAGTATTCCACTGTAGCACAAGAGAAAAGCAATTGACTAAATATCTGTAAATATGTGAAGAGAGTATGAGGGTAGATGGCATTTTAAAGGTACACTGATTATTTGGCATGCTGGATGTTCACAAACACACAGTCAAGTATCAGCTATCCTGCTTTCAAGGGCTTATACCTCCAAATATCTTCTTACTCATAATCAGATCAAAACAAAAGCACAACAACATATTTCACCAAATCAGTATATGTTATTAAAAATGCAAAGCTGGCCACTTACAAACTGCTGAGGGCTCCAGTTCATGGAGATTAAAGGAAACCATACTAATAATGGACTTATATGGTAAAGACGAGGAAACATCATTCTGAAGACATTTTGCACTAGAACACCATTCTCATTCGTCCGCACGACACTCATTTATCATGTAGTGAATAAACCAAAGAATCCATGTATAATTAGCTAGATTGAGAGGGGCCATTCAGAAAGACATCCACCACATGTCATGGTGACAGCACAGCTTACCTGAACCTCTAAGCAGCAAATTTAAATGAATGCAGAGGCTGAAAGGAAGATGTACAAGAATTAAAGCCAGCTCTTAGATATCTTTTCAAACTAAAAAATGACTTATTTAAGAACCTCCCACCAATCTTCCAAGGCTTAGAGACAGAAAAACTTCACTTTACTAACATATCAGTCCACTATTTCATTAGGCATAAATCACCTCTGTTGCTTAATCTAGAATATTACTACTTTTCTGGCATGGAATTGAAGTAGTTTAGCTGAAAATGTAATAGCCATTTAGACTCTTTGCTTTAAATAAATATTGATTCACTGATTACTTACTAGTCTCAATCACATGCCATAGGATAGCTTTTATTGTATCTCTCTAGCTAAAACTCCAAATGATTGGGATTACTAGCATGTCAACCCAACAAGTGGCAAAAATGGCCAGCACCAAGTTTCCCAAAGGCTCTGGCCCAGAGCCAGTTCATAAACTCGTGGGACATTGGTGAAATAGGTCAGGACACTGGCGTGCAGACATTATTATCTGAAAGATCCAGTACAGCCTGCCCAGAGCCAAGCAACATGAGCTGAAAGGAAAATTCAGCTTCCAAAGCGTGTATACAGCTGGCACAAGGGAGAGGTGTAATGGCACAATTTCCACGTGGCTGGCCAGAGCTGAGGGTGATGTCTTTCAGCTTGTTCCAGCCAGCAACCTTCACCATGGCAGAAACTGTCCCAGATACAAGCACTATCATTTGCTTTGGGGAAAACACTTAAAAATATTGAAGTAGCTAAAACACAGCCGACTTCCTGGAGACTGATACTTCAACTAAACCCACAGAGTTAGGCAACATTTCCTCCAATGGGCATTTTGCGGGGACAAGGGGAATGAAAATCAAAATGTAAGCATCAGTAAAAATATAACTTTATCAAATTGCTCTAAAAAGGAAAGTTCATAACTTAAATAACTTAGCAAAAAACATTCCTCTTTAGGCACACTAAATTCAACATAAACCTTAAGAAATATTTCTGGCCGGGCGCGGTGGCTCAAGCCTGTAATCCCAGCACTTTGGGAGGCCGAGACGGGCGGATCACGAGGTCAGGAGATCAAGACCATCCTGGCTAACTCGGTGAAACCCCGTCTCTACTAAAATACAAAAAAAATTAGCCAGGCGAGGTGGCGGGCGCCTGTAGTCCCAGCTACTCGGGAGGCTGAGGCAGGAGAATGGCGTGAACCCGGGAGGCGGGGCTTGCAGTGAGCTGAGATCCGGCCACTGCACTCCAGCCTGGCCGACAGAGCCAGACTCCGTCTCAAAAAAAAAAAAAAAAAAGAAATATTTCTATCAGCCTGTGCAACATGGCAAACCCTGTCCCTACAAAGAAATACAAAAATTAGCCAGGTGTAGTGGCATGTACCTGTAGTCCCAGCTACTCGGGAGGCTGAGGTGGGAGGATCACCTGAGCCCAGGAGGTCAAGGCTGCAGTGAATTATGATCGCGCCACTGCACTCCACCTTGGGTGACAGAGTAAGACCCTGTTTCAAAAAAAATAATAACGCCAAGCACAGTGGCTCACGCCTCTAATCTCGGCACTTTGGGAGGCTGAGGCAGGTGGATCACTTGAGGTCAGGAGTTCAAGACCAGCCTGGCCAACATGATGAAACTCCATCTTTACCAAAATTACAAAAATTAGCTGCGCGTGATGGTGTGTGCCTATAGTCCCAGCTACTCAGGAGGCTGAGGCACGAGAATCGCTTGAACCTGGGAGGCAGAGGTGGCAGTGAGCCAAGACTGTGCCACTGTACTCCAGCCTGGGTGACAGTGAGACTCTGTCTCAATAATAATAATAATAATAATAATAATAATAATAATTATTATTATTATTTAATTAAAATTTAAAAAAAGAAAAAAGAAGAAATGATATTTCTTAGTTGTAAGGGCATTTCCTATCAATTTTACTGGAAAATCACAACAGCTTCCACTTATTAACAATGTATCCCCCACTTTTTTTTTTTTTTTTTTGAGATGGAGTCTCCCTCTGTCATGCAGGCTGAAGTGCAGTGATGCAATCTCAGCTCACTGCAACCTCCGCCTCCCAGGTACAAGCAATTCTCCTGCCTCTGCCTTCTGAGTAGCTGGGATTACAGGCACACGCCACCAAGCCCAGGTAATTTTTGTATTTTTTTCACCATGTTGGCCGGGTTGGTCTCAAACTCCTGACCTCAGGTGATCCACCCACCTCGACCTCCCAAAGTGCGGAGATTACAGGCGTGAGCCACCATGCCCAGCCCAGTATATCTTATTTATCAATCTCACATCTCCTTCTAAAAAGGAATCCACATTTAAGAAGTACACTCATCCTACATATTGAGGGCAGTACTGAGTGCAGTAAAAAACTGTTAATGTACACAAACATGTACAGAAAATTCTGACAGATGCGTCTCAATAAAGTTCTGTGCTGGGGTGTGTTTTTAAAGCAGCTAGTGGTGTATTACACATGTACAGCAGTCATGTTCACCTTCCCAAACTCTCAAAATTCAACATTGAGAATTTTGCTTCCAATATGTCCTACATATTACAAAAGATCATTCAGAATGACTGTTTCTTCATGTAAGAATGATTCCTCACATAATTGTTTCTGACCCACACATTGGTTTGCGGTTGAAGACACTACCAATTGGTGTTAAAATGGATCAATCTAAGCTGGGCGCGGTGGTTCACACCTGTAATCCCAGCACTTTGGGAGGCCGAGGCAGGTGGATCACCTGAGGTTGGGAGTTCGAGACCAGCCTGGCCAACATGGTGAAACTTCATCTCTACTAAAAATACAGGATAGGCACAGTGGCTCACACCTATAATCCCAGCATTTTGGGAAGCTAAGGCAGGTGGATTACCTGAGGTCAAGAGTTTGAGACCAGCCTGGCCAACATGGTGAGATCCTGTCTCTACTAAAAATACAAAAATTAGCCAGGTGTGGTGGCACATGCCTGTAATCCCAGCTACTCGGGAGGGCTGAGGCAGGAGAATCACTTGAACCCAGAAGACGGAGGTTGCAGTGAGCCGAGATTGTACCGCTACACTCCAGCCTGGGCGACAGATTGAGACTCTGTCTCAGAAAAAAAAAAAATTAGCTGGGCACAGTGGTGGGCACCTGTAATCCCAGCTACCTGGGAGGCTGAGGTGGGACAATTACTTGAACCCGGGAGGCAGAGTTTGCAGTGAGCTGAGTTCGCACCACTGCACTCCAGCCTGGGCGACAGAGCAAGAATCCGTCCCTGAAAAAACAAAAAAGATGGATCAATCTGCTAATCACTGGTTCCTGCAAGAAAGGAAATGTAATATTTTGTTAAAGTCACACAATGCTTTACCCAGCAGGCTTACTCTCTCTCATAACTAATGTATGTTTTCACAAAGTAATAAATTCCCATGGGGATAAAAAGTGACACACATTCACTCAAGTGATAAGTCAAATCAAATATTCCCCTTTAAGAAGCTCAAGGTATCCCACATACAATTTCTTTCAAGTTTGCATTCTGGAGTGCGTCGTATAAACCCAAACCTTCCTAGGGTGCTGCATTCATACTGCTTTCTACACGGTTTCCCTTATCTAATCCAACTCAGGCAGCTGTCTCACTTCCAGTACTTTTCCAGCTCCTGATCCTCTATCCCTATTATCCAGACTGGTTACAATACCTGAAGATATAAGGGCCTAAGAGCCCCCACCCCATCCTGCGGAAGGCAAGCAAAGATATTATACATGACCTGACTCAAGGAACAGTTAAACATTTCCACATTGTTCAAACCCCTACCTGATATTCATCTAAGTTTTCATTTTAGGAAAAAATGAGTATCAAAATCACTTTATGTGCCCAAATTTCAATCATAACTTATTTTAGGCTTTGGGTGATACATACTGAGAATTCTTCAACTCAGCAAGAAGAATGTTAAGTCACACATGTGCTCAGAAGTAGAGGAAAAGTTTTCAGCCCAAGCATAAGGACTCCATTCACACTGTGCAGAGTTCAAAGGAGTCAAAAGGATATCTATTGAAGTGGGTTTTCCATTTTTTTCAACTTCCTTTTTCTTATGACAGTATTATTTATGTGGATACATGTTTTGTTGGAATCTCTTAAGCCCCTGCTGCTCCACGGGGAGGAGCTAGAGCGACTGTGGTCATGGGACAAGGGGACAGCCACATAGAAATAAAACAGAGACTCAGGAGCAGACCAAAAAGATGGGCGCACACAATATATGACTTATGCACAGGCTGGTGCCTGAGAGTGACAGCTCATGGCCCAGGAATAAAACATTCTGAGGCGGCTTTACTTTAAGGGAACCAGAAACACCAACCCTGAGGTAAAAGGAGGTGCTCTGGAATAAACCCTTCAGATTGAGTTACCCTGTAAGGTAAGGTAAGCTAGAAACAAAAGCTGCTGGGGAAAGGGAGTATGGGCCTGTAGAGACTTCACCTGCCTGTGAGTGAAAAACAGCAGTCTTTTTGGACAGAAGTGAAAATGCCAAACAAATAATTTTAGCATTGCAGATCCTCTCTAAAAACTAGGTTTAACACTGAATAGACCATATTTTAAAATCAATTAAGAACCTGAGGGAAGTTATTGTAAAACTACAAACATTTTATTATCAGAAAGCAAAAACACAGAAAAGTTAACATTTCCTTACTCCACCTTGCCCAAATATGCGATAGCAACCAGAGTAGCTGTATTTCCTAACTTCCTGACTTAAAGAATTTATAAAGTGAAAACCTAATACTTTCTGCTCATTATTGCACACAAGTAATTCCATATGATACTTCTGGGCTAAGAACAAATAAAAACTTGGAACCCAAGATGAGGCAGAATCTAGTTAAAGTAAAATTGAGCTGGAAAGCAAAAGTTGAAAAGCAAAAGAACTATAGATGTAAATGCAATATGGGAAATTAAAGCATTCAATATCAAATTAGAAAATAGAGAAACTGGTTGTCTAAGCCCTCATAGTAAGCAAATGACACTGGAGACTGATCTACTGAAACGCTCTGTGAATGCTGAAGAGCTCCAGGGCTAACCCTTCCCGTTGCAGCTCTGCACTGGTTTAATCCACAGGCCTCTGAATGAAAATCCACCCTCCTTGGAGATGAAAAATATAAAAATATTACAACCTTTTTTGGGGGGTGGGAGGCCAATGCCTTGGGCTCCATGATTCAGTCAGTTCACAAAAGCAAGAGGACTGTAGTATAGACTCAATTCAGCCAGCCAGAAATGAAACCCAAGTCACTGTTCCTCCAAGAAAGCAGACATGTTTTCCATCACACGCCCTCTCAGCTCAGCCTTCCCCGGACTCAACTCAGGTCCCATCCCTAACTGCCAAAGGTACTCAACTTAGCAGGAGCAGATGATTTGCTACATGTGGTTGTAAGGTGGCTTCTAGGTTGTAAGGTGGCTTCCATGACTGCAGAAATGTGTTCATGACACCTTCAGTTTATTTCAGAGTAATGTGTATTCAGATACCTTTCTTTACCAGAGAGATAGCAGCTTTCCCAGACTGGGGTTACCATGTTTACACAGTGAGGGCTTCGGCTGGCAGCAATTGCCGGCCTGCTTAGCACAGACAGGCGCACTCCACAAACCCAGGAAAGAGTTAAACGTTCTTTGCACTTGACTCAGTGGCTTCTCTTCACCACACACTCTCAGATCCCACCATTCTCTGAGCCACCCGTGCAGCCAATCAAAGCAAAGGAAGGAAATTATCCTGGCCGGCTGACAGCCACAGCGCTCTGATGGCCATATATGGTAAAAACCACTGTCAGAGCCCTGTCAGGCCTGCGGGCCGGCTGCTGTGGACATATCAGTGAACTGCAGCAGCAGGAGAAGCTGGCCAAGGAAACGCACAAAGGCTGCCTGCTCATCTCCAGGGGAGGGGGTGGGGTGGAAACCATCATCTGCCAGGGCACACACTTACAGTGAGTCACAGCCACTCACTGTCATCAAAAATAGCCCCGGGGTACATTGGGAAGTTCCTTCTGCCAGGACTTTGTGCTCCATTGTTAACTGGGAGTGAGCAGGGTGCCCACCCCACCCCTCTCAGCAAGACTGTGGAAAACACAGTCACAAGGAGAAAATGAAAAGGCCCTTCTGTGGCACTTCATGTGGTAATGAGGCCAGGCCGCGCTCGTGTGGCTGGCAGCTCGTGACATAATTTGGAAGTCATTGTTCTGCACCTGGTGCCCTCCCCCTGCATCCTCCCATCCCTCCCAGTCCTGTCCCCCAGCTTTTCACAGCCCATACACTTGGCAGTTGAAGGTGCTCCAGGCATCAGACAGAATCTATTTCAGGAGGCAGTGAATGGGCATCCCATGACATGACAGGACACTGGCCGGCTCCGAACAAAATCCTCTGCCCCTAACACCAAAGCTACCAAGTGCCAAACATCCACATCTGTACAAAGGGCTACCGGCACTGCCACTGTTGTCTAAAACAGAGTACCGCAATGTGTAGAAATGGAAATTGCCTGTCAGCAATGCACAGTAAGGCGGACATGCAGCCAATGCAAATCCAGCAGGTGCTGGCAGAGACTGCGGATCACACAGAAAAGCACCGTCAGGAGACTGCCATTCCCTCTCAAGTAGCCCATGAAAGAAGGCACTTATCAGCATGGCGCCTGGCACTTAAAGGAAGCCCGCAACAAATGTGAACTGCTGCAATTTCATCACTGCCACTGTGTCCTCACAAGGCATGGTATAGACCAAGTATTTTCCAAACCTAAGACAATTCTCTGAACTGACAGAATGAAAGACCTGACAAGTTACTGTTTTTGTTATTAAACTCTCTAATCCCAGAGAAAGAATGCAAAGGATTCAGTGTCCATTAGACTACAGGTTTTTTTTGTTTTTTTTTTTTTTTTGAGACAGAGTCTTGCTCTATCGCCCAGGCTGGAGTGCAATGGCATGATCTCGGCTCACTGCAACCTCTGTGTCCTATGTTCAAGCCATTTTCCTGTCTCAGCCTCCCGAGTAGCTGCGATAACAGGCATGTGCCACCATGCCCAGTTAATTTTTGTATTTTTAGTAGAGACGGGGTTTCACCATGTTGGCCAGGCTGGTCTCGAACTCCTGACCTCAGGTGATCCACCTGCCTCGGTCTCACAAAGCGCTGGGATTACAGGAGTAAGCCACCGTGCCCGGCTAGATCACAGATTCTATACCAAAAAAAAAAAAAAAAAAAAAATTGTTCACACTCAGAAAAAAAATTAAGAAAAATATACATGTACAAATCAAATAAGGATACAGCAACCTAAGTTCTAATCCACAAACAACCTCACGGTCTTAGACAACCACTCAATCTGAGTTCCAATTTCTACAACTGTAGAACAGAGGAATGATCCCACCCTACCAAGTGAAAAAATGGAGACACTGTTCATGAAGAGGACAATCCACGTACAATCTGCTGACATTCTGCAGTCTCATTTCTATGAAGGTGACAGAAGCCACTGCTTTTTCCTAAAGATGATATAAAGGAAAGATGCCACGCTGATCTAGTTATAACAAAGATCCTAAAATATAAAACAGTGCTTATTCTAATTATTTTCCCCATAACAAGCAAGGAAAATACCAATTTTGCCAAATTCACACTGAAAGTGAAAGGGTCACGAAACGTAGGATTTTCTACCGAAAAGTTATCCTTCAGCTTCTTTTGACTCATAATGTTAGTTCACACTATGCATAAATGATTTGCTTCCCTTCCAATCAAATATTCTATTTCTGCAATACTATAAAAATCCACCTAAACTAGAGATCCTGGAGTCTGAAGGAGGAATGTGCTGACCACCTACTTCTTTGCCCTCCTGGGGACAGAGCCCCTCTACTAACTTAACAGTTTAAAAGCTGGGTTGGCTCCTCTTCTGTTTCATCTTTAGCTCCTACACAGAGAAAAAAAAACAAAACAAAACCTGAATTCAAACTGAACCTTCTCTGTGATGTCTTCCTTACCTCCTAAGCCTAGGGTGAAACTGATCTCTCACACTCCAGTGCTAAAGCACTTCACGCACAAAGCAGCCCCCTGGAGAGATCAAGCACAGTTATTGAAGCTTCTTAAAAGCCTGGCTGGGCGTGGTGGCTCACGCCTGTAATCCCACTTTTGGAGGGCAAGGCAAGAGGATCACTTGAGATCAGGAGTTCGAGACCAGCCTGGCCAACACAGTGAAACTCTGTCTCTACTAAAAATATAAAAATTAGCCAGGCGTGATGGTACGCACCCATAGTCCCAGCTACTCATGAGGCTAAGGCAGGAGAACTGCTTGAACCTGGGAGGTGGAGGTTGCAGTGAGTAGAGATCGCACCACTGCACTCCAGCCTGGGAAACAGAGCAAGACTCTGTCTCAATTAAAAAAAAAAAAAAAAGCAAAAACCCACCACAGGTCCCTGCACATGCAGGCACTAAGGAATGAGTATGTGAATGAATGAATGTGATTTTTCTAAAGTATTGTGTTAAGTTTCACAAACATTTAAGCAATAGTTAGCTCTTTATATGTGCTCTGGTAATATTACTGATAATATTTTTCAAAATCTCAATATGTAATAAGTTCATTGTAAAAAAAGTATTTTTAAGTGCAGGTAATTATAAAGAAGAAAATAAAACATCACTTTTAGTCCCATCCATGTTAACACTGCACATTCTTTCCTGAAAACTAATAACACAATTGAAGTTAAGTATGAGATAATGACTATGATCTTATAACACATTTTTTTAGGTTATATGAAGGTATCATGGAATACAGGATAACAAAATCTTGCCACATAACATAACTTTCTCTTGCTATTGCAAGGAATCCCTCAATTATTCACTTAGGACTTAAGAATGTTTATATCTATATAGATATTATATTTCTATGTAGATTTTTGTTTTAAAGGCTAGGTGGAAATACAGTGTTCAAAACTACCAGAAAGCCTTTTAGGTCATTGTGAATTACTCATATATGAATTGTGTGAACTAACATTATGAGTCAAGTAATACAGTCTAAGAATATATGTATTAGTTATCAAATGCTGATTAACAAGTTATCCTAAAATTCAGCTGATTAAGACAATAAACATTTATTACAGAGTTGCTGAGGATCAGGAATTCAAAAACAGCTTATGTGGGTGGCTCTGGCCCCGGGTTTTTCATGAGATAGTGTCAACCAGGGCTGCAGTCACCTGATGGCTTGACTAGGGCTGCAGGATCTACTTTCAAGATGGCTCATCGCTTGGTTGGTTAAGTTGGTGCTGGCAGTCGTCAGGAGGTCCTATGGACCTTGCCACAGAGCTGCTGGAGTATCCTCACAACATGGCAGCTCCAAAAGAGACAAAGCAGAAGCCAGTGAGCTTTTATGACCTAGTCTCAGAATTCACACTCCATCAATTCCATCATACCCTGTGGTTACACAGGCCAGCTCTATTCAATGTGGGAGGCCACCTACCACAATATAGTAAGGCAAGTTTTTGGAGAGCCTGCACAAAAGCCTACCATATACATAGCCACCTAGTTTGCATCCTCTATCCAAGTGAGTACAGAGATCAAGAGCAAATAATTCTAACCACTCCCTCCATCTGTTAAGTGAATAATAATTTTAATAATGTGATAACACAGCCTGTGGTACCAGTGGTATGAAGAAGCAACTAAGATAACCCAATGGATGAGTTCCTCTGTTTCAGTAAATAATCAAAGGCAACATCTGAGCTGGATACTGAACAGTAAGAAGAGACCACCAAGTAGCATTGTTAGTGGAATACTGACTGAAATGAATCAAGATCTCTTCCTCAACAAACATGACAGAAACATTCTAAAGCAGCCCTCATCAACCTAGGTTCTATAAGACATTAAAGTCCTAATGCCCTAATATATGCTATTATAGGCAATGAGCTCTTTTCCATCCTATGCATCTAGAAGACTGGCTATGTATCATCCTTGGGAGAACTAAAAAAAACAGTCATTCGAATGATTTTCTGTAGAGCTAAATTCTTTCATAAAACCCTAGATGAAAAACTGCAACATGAGTTGAAAAACGGTTCACAGACATAAATACAGCAAGATCCCAAATATTCCCATACACAGTTCCTAAAATAAATGGGAGAAACACAGTTGTGTATAAGAAAGTACCACACAGCAGGCCGGGCGCGGTGGCTCAAGCCTGTAATCCCAGCACTTTGGGAGGCCAAGACGGGCGGATCACGAGGTCAGGAGATCAAGACCATCCTGGCTAACACGGTGAAACCCCGTCTCTACTAAAAAAAAAATACAAAAAACTAGCCGGGCAAGGTGGCGGGCGCCTGTAGTCCCAGCTACTCGGGAGGCTGAGGCAGGAGAATGGCGTAAACCCGGGAGGCGGAGCTTGCAGTGAGCTGAGATCCGGCCACTATGCTCCAGCATGGGGAACAGAGCGAGACTCCATCTCAAAAAAAAAAAAAAAAAAAAAAAGAAAGTACCACACAGCTACAACAAAGGAGCTCATGGGAGAGAGGAAGAGATCATGATCCAAAAAACTAAGAGACCTGGCCATACCCATCCTATCCTGGCCAGAGCAGTGCTCTTGTCCCAGGCAGTTACTGTGAGGGTGAAATCAGCTATCACTCTGATTCACCAAAGTTGCTTCACAGTACTTCACAATACTCAAGGAAGGAAGGGAGAAAGAAAGCAATTTGGGAAGACAGGAGCCATCTAGTTTGCATCCTCCACCCAAGAGAATGTCAAGAGATCTAGAGCATATAATTCGTACTGATTCCTCCCACTCTTACTTGTTTAAGGCAGGATTTACAGGCTTGTTGTGATATGAAGTGTGTGTGTGTGTGTGTGTGGTGGGGGGAGGCGAGGGGTTGTATGCGTGTCTATCCAGAAACACTGGTGTGTATGAGCCTCCACGGTTCACAATAGGGAGGGAATGCCTCAGTTCTATCTACATCACGAGTGTGGCTGCTCCACAAAGGAAAGGCTTATTCATGCCAACGTGGTAGATTACACAGAGGGCTGAAAACCTGTGTGCTCTTGAGACAAGGCAGCTTGTGCAGTTGTGGCAAGAAAAAAAAGTATCCCTCATAGCCAAAACCACAAAGCCAACTTCTGTTCAGCAAGACTGCTATTATTCATCCTCTGAAGGACTAAAGAATAAGTAAATGCACTAAGCCACACCTTGAAAAGTCACGGCAGAGTGGCAAGCCACAGCTTGATGGAAGCATTACAAAAGAGAGCGAGAATCACGTGTGCTAATCTAAATCACCCCACCTCAGGACTGAGGACTTTCCATATTCCTCCAGCAGCAACCGCTTCAAAAATCCCACTTTCCCTAATAAAACCTTCCTAACAAAAAACCTGATAAACCATACGCTTAAAATAAGCATACATTCATTCTTAAGCATGCTGCTTGCTGCATGTGTGTGTGTGTGTCTTTGTATATGCATGGGCTTTGATGTATTTGCCCCTATTACTCTTTTCACTTTAGATGTTAAGTCCTAGAAGACAGAGACCATATCTAACTTATTTTACATTCTCCCAGAATCTAACCACAAGCCTCATGAGGTTGCAATAATAAGCCTTATTTACTGCTGACACTAAATAGCTTTCAAAAGAAATTCATGGAAAACCATGTTTTCAAATGGGAGCCTTTCTGAAAGGGTCATAATCCACCTTAATTCCAACATGTACATATTCAATATTATCATGTACAGAGTCCCAAATGCATCACCAAAGCTAACTTGCCTGTCTATAACCAGAAACAAAAAAGGGAAAACATTCTCAGAAGCCCATGAGGTAACTATTAAAAGCCATACCCACCTCTTAAGGTTCATGTTTAAAATTATCCCAGGCTGCTATCAACATGTATTGGAGCCTAACACACATCTAAACATCATTGCTATCTTCATATTATAACCGGGAATTTAGTTTTTCTTTGCCTTTAAACCAAAGCGACACCTCATGATAGAACTATTTCATAGTTGCCAAGACACTAAAGTTACAGGAGTCTCTTTTCCAGGGTAAAGAGCCCTAGTATTACAAAACCCTATACTGAAAAGGGATTAATGGGTTCACCGTGTAGTTGGAGTCCCCATCATATTTCTTCTTCGAGGCTGTACTTTTAACGAGGAGACAAACACCTCAGTGCCAGCAATCTGCTAGGACGCTTTCTTAGACATAAGTGCTCCTGAAGGGCACAGGTACTGGCACACAGCATGTACTCAGCTTATAGACAATCAAACCAACTAATCACATATGAAGACTCACTCATATTATATAAACAATCAAATATCAGCTGTAAAATGTATAACCATTATTCAAATATTCATGACTATACCAAAACTATAAGGTAGATATCAAGAAGGCAGTCGGCCCCATAGAGAAATGTAGGTTCTCTGATAACATGGAAGATGGTTCTATTTTCTACCAGCTACTGATGCCTGGTAACCAGCCAGCATCTCAGGTAGGAATAGCAACTCAGAAGAAAAGAAAGGCAAGTGTCACCTGACGCTCCAGGGCTCATGTGCCAAGCCTTGCCACAGCAGATCCTTCTGAGAATTACCCAGGCACACAACTGTCATAAGGGACCACAGGACCACTCCTCTTTGCTGGGCTCAGCTTTGCCTTAGTGAAAAAGCAGTCAGGAGTAAAAAGGCATCTACTTTCCAAAGTTATACACTGAATTAGGGGGACAAAAATGGAACAAATGTGTTTGCTGAATTTTGAGTACACATCAGCTGCATTGGAAATCACTTCATAGCTGAGAACCATGGGAGGTGAGAAGCATTTCTGACATCATCTAGAATTACCAAGGCAGAAAATAACTTTTTTTTTTGAGATGGAGTCTCGCTCTGTTGTCCAGGCTGGAGTGCAGTGGCATGATTTCAGCCCACTACAAGCTCTGCTTCCTGGGTTCACGCCATTCTCCTGCCTCAGCCTCGCGAGTAGCTGGGACTACAGGCGCCTGCCACGACACCTGGCTAATTTTTTTTGTATTTTTAGTAGAGATGAGGTTTGACCATGTTGCCCAGGCTGGTCTCGAACTCCTGACCTCAGGTGATCCACCCGCCTCGGCCTCTCAAAGTGCTGGGATTACAGGTGTGAGCCACTGCGTCCGGCCAGAAAGTAACTTTTATACACAGCTGCTTATGTTATAGAGAGAGAAAAACGGAGGAGCGGAAGGATAAAGAGACACATCCACGTCCCACTACAAGTCAGTGACTGAGCCAGGACTGAACTCCACAGCTCATCAATTCCCAGATTTGTGATCTTTCCTCTATGCCACACTGCCGCTAAGAGCTAAACACACACACTATAATACACAAAAATCTCACACAGCACACGTGAACCTATCAATTACAGAAACCCAAGTATTGATCTTATTTCCAATAGTTGTCACAGGGCTTAGTTTATACCAATGTCACCTCCTCTAAAACAAACTAATATTTAAGGAGCAAAGCTACACAGACAGTATTAAAGCCTGGGAAAGACCCTTGAGGCTCCTCTAAAAAGCAAAACCTCATCTAAACATGACAATTTATAAAGCAACTTATTCTATCCTAGTACCCGCAATGCTGGTTAAAGAACGAAATACAAGGACATATTCATTAAGTGTAGGTCATTGAATGCAAGGGAAAACCAAATCATAAGATCAGTTAGCTGGGGCACTGCATACAGGTCTCCCTCAAATGGGTAAGTGAAACTCAGTTTCTCATGGTTTGTAAAAGCAAAGACACAGAACCTTTGTGGATGTGAAAGTTGAAATGAGATGTCTGAATTCAGAGGAAGATTAGCCATTCATTATGTCTATTTTGTGCTTCTTAATTGGCTTGTTCCATTTCTTTGAAGGAAAAAAAAAATGTCTTACATTTATCCCTCAGTCTATAAAAGGGGAAATAAAAAACTCGTAACTCCAAAACAGATCATTGTGCTCCAGTGTCTGACCTTAGCTGACAAGCTATGGCTATCTTCTCAGTTGGCTGCCATAAAGCCTACCAGTAAAATGTCAGATTTCCAAATGTCCCTTGCTCTTGGGGAAGGAATAAGCTAGAACAATGTGGAGACCAAATCCAACTGGCCTTGAGTTCAAATCCCCACTCCAAAACCAGATTAAGAACAGTTATAACAGTGTCGTATACTTATTTGCCACTGAACAACAATTTTTTGAACAGAAATAAAAGTATCCAAAGAGAAAATAAATTTTCAACTTAATGAAAAGATTCATCTTCGCCAATAAGAAGGTACATTTGAAAACACATATCAAATTTGTTCCCCAAAGGCACCCATCTCCCTTCTTTGGTTAGGAGATGGTTCTCCTGTGTTAGCTATCTGGCCACTGAAGTAAAAATTAGATGTTATAATAAAACAAGTTAGTCACCAGCATCTCTGAAACAAAAGTCCAAGAGAATTGGACATTTTCCCAATGAGAGTTTTCCCAAGGAAAAAACATCAACACACAATGGGAAACAACCCTTTGACAGAAATTCACTTTATTGTAACCACTCTCAGAATCACACGGTCCATTGTGATGAGATGCACCCTGAATATAAGGGGCTCAGACACAGCAGGGATCCACTTCCCCTGCTGTTTTCAGCAGAGTGGAAACAGCTGTCATACGACTCAACATCTGCATCCTCACCAGCACCAAGTCCTTATCATTGGAGCTCAGGACTCACCAAACTCACTTTCCTCCTAAAAGCTAACCAGAAAACAACTGTTTCTAGGCCCTCTTCACAGCTTTTTTTCTTCATTATTTGCAATTCTGGGATTTGCTGATAAAGTAACTACAGATTTTGATCTGCCGTATTCATGATTGGTCAGCAAGTGCACAAAATTCCTATCTAATCTCCCACCTGGGAGCAGGCTTTCTGGGAGGATAAAGGAAGGAGGAGGGCTTGGAACCCCACTGAAGTTGAAGAACACATAGAACCATTCTCAGTAAAGATCTGTTATCTCTCCCACTTGTTAACACTGTTTAAATCCTATGCTGAAACTCATTATTGTCCAGAATTGAAATCTGTATTGAGGACATTTTCTTGAGTTCTTGTTCCATTTCCTACTCAAAAAAAAAAAAAAAAAAAAAAGAAAGAAAGAAAGAAAAAAGAAAAGAAAAAGGGCTCATCCTTATGACTTCACAAAAAAGAGAATATTATCTTACAAATTTCTGCCCATTTGAAAATGTAACTGTTTTTAAAACTTTACTTTGGAGTAAAAGCCTGTTTTTAAAATTGCACTCTAAAAGAAAAATTTTTGTGAAAAGCAGATGATTAAGAATGCAATCTTAAAATTCCTATGCCTGCCCATGCTCACATCATCATTATAATAATGTTTTCATCCACAGAGGGCATCCCCAGAACAGAGGTCACTACTCTATTTAATGATCCTCTGTTAGAGGAAAACTGATGTGGTTAGTAAGGCATGTGGAACTTAACCTCAATTACATCAAAGTCTAATGGTTTCACAAATACAATTCTTAGTGAACTGTCAATCTATTAAGGAAAAAATATGGAGACTATCAGAGGGTGTCTACCAGAATGGAAGATCAAATTACCTACCTTGTGCAGAGGGAGGACAAGGAACGCTCCTCCCCCACTTGCCTCTATGATTATGGCAACAAATCTGGGATTGACAGCACAAAAGGAACTATCCCAGGTCACACGAGAAACCCGGATGTCATCATAGCACTGGTCATTTTTCACCGCTTGCCCAAATACATGCCGAAACTTGCTCTGTCGTACCACTCGCCTCATTGTGTCTGCAAAGGAAGAGTGAGAATTATGTTAGAATTGTGCACCAAACTGAAAAGCTTTACTTTTACAAATGAAATGTTCCAAGTAGGAAAAACAGAATGGTATGGCATTTTGTCTGCTCTCCTAAAAAGTAGCCAAATTGCAATCCAAATTTCTTTTAGCAGCACATATCCGGAGACAACTGCAAAATGCGTCAGGGAAAGAATTACAAAGAAATGAAAAATTCCTAATTCAAGATCCAGAAACAGCTCATCAGTTTTAATTTCAATGGAAAGATTAAGGGAAAGAATTAAAGAAAATTAGCCTTTCAGGGTTGGGTGGGAGCTGACAAATAACGCACTTCAACCCTTCCCCTTTTATAGATAAGAAAACTCCAAAGTGAAATTCGCTGGTAGAGGTGAGGCTGAAGAAAGCCGAAAAACAAGTTATAATTTTGTGGCTTTGTCCTCAGCCTGCCAAGGTAATTTTTCAGATTGTAAACATTTTCCCTACACATCAACACTCTGCTGTCTGAGAATTATATCTATTCCCCAGAGTGTTTCAACAAGAATAACTATGGGAGGAATTCAAAGACACAGCCATCACCCTTGACTTCAAAAGCCTTCTAATCTCCTTTTAACATAGACGTAATAATCAGAGCAACTCACTACACCAAACCGCCTAGTGCTAAGTGGTACACAGTGAGAAACAGGAAAAGTCAGCCTAAAGCAGCCTAACGGGTAAGAGCCAGGTCTGGGAAAAGCAGAGCAAAAGTATTTAAATGGAAAGCAATGTGATCAAAGTGATGTTTAGGGTGACAGCAAATGTGGCAGAAGCACACTGGACGGCTTAGACAGGAACAAGCTCAAAGCCAGGTCCTGGGCTAGGAAGCTATTTGACAGTAAACCAGACTTGAGGAAGGCCTGAAGTGATACAGTAGTAACAGTTGGGACCGAGGAAAGGAAAAATGCAGGGGCTATTGTGGAGGGGAAACAAAACCAGGCTGGGTTTTCACTGAGCTGATCATCCACCACAGCCACTTCCCTAGTAAACCAGGGCTCTGAAGGGGAGGGGAGATGACACAGAGCTAGGTTCCTAGGCTGCCTTATGTGTCATTTCAGACTCCAAATTCCACTAAATTGTCTGATAGACACTGACAGCTTTGTGCTTTAGGATCACCAGGCCCTCCCTGATTAAGATTTCCTAGACTGCACCCAATGTAATTTTCCTATGTGCTACTGCAGGACATTGTGTTCATGTTGGTTAGATAGAAGGATCCTGGATAAAAATCTAAGTGGAAATGGAACATGCTTCAACATCGACAACTCAGCTGAAAATCAGATCCTCATATACAGAGGAGAGCTAACACCTGTCCATTCATGCCAGACGGGACACATGGTGGGCTGTTGCTAATTCTTTTCCTCTAATTCCCTTCCTCAGGGCCCTGAGCCCACTGCTAAATGAAGAGACGAATTTATTTTTGCCAGAGTCTCTTACCCTTCCAAGGCATGTGTGAAAGTGGCCTCTCTCCAATGCTGGGGGCATGTAGCTGGGCTGAAGTAACAGACCCTTGGCAGGCAATTGAGCATCCACGTTCCTCAGCCCAGCTGTTATTGCCTGACTTTCCCAGTTGACTACCAGGGCCATATATTTTGAGTCTTTGGTAGAGGAGATGGCAAATGATATGTGGCCAGGGTCCTTCATTTTGGAATCAGTTTGAATACTTCTTAAGCGTGAGATAAGACAGCTTCCGTGAGGTGGTGAAAAGCAAAAGGAAAGCACATCTATACAAAAGCCAACATACAGCCAACTGGTCTCGGGATCCACTTCCCCACACAACCATCTGCAACCATCTGTACAAGTTATAGAAGCTGCAATCCCCACAAGCATCTTCAAGCAAGTGTTTCAAAAGTTAATGTAGAAGAAAAAGGATTGCACCATGCCAGAATTAACATCCTTCATAAATAAAACGTTCTTACAAATTCATACAATTAAAACCCAACAGAAAATTAGGCAAAGGATATGAAGAAGTAATTTACAAAAGAAACACAAACAGCACTTATCTCCTTCCTAAAATCCTAATAAAATGAAAGCAGGGAAAAACTTGAAAGGACAAGAGGACTGGAAAAGAACTTACAAGAGAGCAAATGTGACAACAAACTTTTGAAGATGGAAAGCTGTCATGCACATGTAACTGACAGAAGTGTGAGTGTCCTCTATTCAGCTGAGTCTCAGGAGGAGCTCACAAAAAGGACATCAAGGCCCACTGTGAATCCCCAGAACACTCTAAGGAGAAATTGTGTCTCCAAAGACAGGGATGTGGGAGAGGGGCTGCAGAGAAAATGACTGAAAGCCTGAATTAGGAGCAGCTGGACACCCAGATCCGCTCCATTCAGGGCTGCACAACCAGGGAATTGGCCTGCCCTCTCCCCAGCAGAAGCCAGGATAGGCCTGACTGTAGGCCCTGGACTGGATGACACCTAGCACAGGTGTGAACAGGTGCCTCACTGACAGCCTGGTTCTATACAGTGGGGCCCCCAACCCCTTGTTGCTCCTGGCTCCCAAGATATCACCTGCCCCACCCAACAACAGATCAGACATCACTGCCCTCAGTGAGGTCCACCATTCAATGTGCCCCTCCACCCACACAGGCATAAGGTCAGCTTTTAGAACCTCACTTTTAAATGTGAATGGATATTTGAGGAAGGCCTCTTACTTGAAAAAGAGACAATTTTTCCTCTTCACTCAAATAGGCCAGACACCCTCTAACCTCACAAAAATATAAACATTAATATAAATATTTAAAATGCTTTGTCTTCACTGAAAGATACTATACAAATCTTCTGGCTGACATACATACTAAACTACCTTAAAAAGTGATTTCCACCAGGCGCAGTGGCTCACACCTGTAATCTCAACACTTTGGGAAGCTGAGACGGGCTGATCAGGAGATCAAGACCATCGTGGCCAACATGGTGAAACCCCATCTCTACTAAAAATACAAAAATTAGCTGGGCGTGGCAGCAGGCGCCTGTAATCCCAGCTACTCAGGAGGCTGAGGGAGGAGAATTGCCTGAACCTGGTAGGCGAAGGCTATAGTGAGCCGAGATGGTGCCACTGCACTCCAGCCTGGGCGACACAGAAAGATTCCAACTCAAAAAAAAAAAAAAGTTATGTCCATATTATGCAAACTTATTTTCATCCTAAATACATGTGGACAGAATGATATAAAAGTTCTTTTGCTACAATCACAGAGTAGAATGTTAGCTATAGAGCAGAGAGAGTAGGAAAAGTCAGTGCTTCCACAGTGCTGTGCTAAGTCAGGCATCTCTAAGCGGAGCTTGAAGGGCAGCGTGAGCCCATTCACTTCCAAGGTCAAATCTGATCTGGGCTCAGCTGTGTACATGTGGCATAGCCGCTTTTCTTGCACAGAATGTCTCAGGCCCTCCAGGCACACAATAGAGAATAGCAATTAAGAGAGCAAACTCCAGAGTCAGACAGCCTTGTAAGTGAGAAGCACAGCTGTACTATTTACTTCCTGGCCATGGTACAGTACAGCAAGTCACTAAATCTCCATTAAGTGTTAATTCCTCTATCCAAAAATGGGTATAATGCATATAAAGTTGAAGTGATCATTAAATGATCAATTGGTGATGGGATGGTGGCAGGAGATTCTTATGCTATAATAGTACCTTGTACAGTTAAATACACAAAATTAATCACTCAATAAATACTAGCTACTACTGTCATCCTAGTAACTGACATAAGATAATCTGGATTCAAATCCAAGCTCTGCAACATATTAGCAAATTACTTAACCTCTCTGAGCCTCAGTTTCCCATCCACAAAATGAAGGGAATGATACCTATAATAAGAATGCAGGCCAGGCATGGTGGCTCCCAGCATTTTGGGAGGCTGAGGAAGGCAGATCACTTGAGGTCAGGAGTTCGAGATCAGCCTGGGCAACATGGTGAAACCCAGTCTCTACTAAAAATACAAAACTTAGCCAGGAGTCCCAGCTACTAGGGAGGCTGAGGCATGAGAATTGCTTGAACCTGGGAGGCGGAGGTTGCAGTGAGCCGAGATCACGCCACTGCACTCCAGCCTGGGCGACAGAGCAAAACCTTGTCTTAAAAAAAAAAGAATATAAACCAACCACAGACAAAGAAAGCCCAGACCCAGATGACTTCACTGCTAAAGTCTATGAAACATTTAAAAAATACCAATTACTCACAAATTTTTTCCAAAGATAGAGAAGGGAACACTTCCAAACTAATTGTATGAGGCCAGTATTATCCTGTTACCAAAACCAAACAAAGACATCTCAAGAAAATTACAGACCATATCTCTTATGAATACAGATGGAAAAAATCCTCAACAATACCAGCAAACCAAATCAAGCAACGTAGAAAAAGAATTAGAATTATACACCACAATCAAGTGGGATTTATCCTAGAAATGCAAGGTTGGGTCAACATCTGAAAATCAATTAATGTAACACATTATAGCAATAGAAGAAAAAAAATCACACAATTATCTCAGACACAGAAAAAGCATTTGAGGCTGGGCACAGAGGCTTATGCCTGTAATCCCAACACTTTGGGAGGCTGAGGCAGGGGGATCACTTGAGGTCAGGAGTTCAAGACCAGCTTGCTCAACATGGTGAAACCCTGTCTCTACTAAAAATATAGAAATTAGCCAGGTATGGTGGTGAGCACCTGTAATCCCAGCTACTCAGGAGGCAGAGGCAGGAGAATTGCTTGAACCTGGGAAATAGAGGTTGCAGTAAGCTGAGACAGTGCCACTGCACTCCAGCCTGGGCAACAGAGTGAGACTCTGAATCAAAAAAAAAAAAAAAAAAAAAAAAGCATTTGACAAAATTAAATACCCTTTCATGACAAAACACTCAAGAAACTAGGAATAGAAGGGAATTTCCTCAACCTGATAATGAGCATCCATGAAAATACCACAGCTAACTCAATATTCAATGGCAAAAGATGCCTTCTCCCTGAGATCAAGAATAAGACAAGCTTGACCACCCTTGCCACTTCTATTCAGGATTGTAGTACAGGTTCTAGCCAAGGCAATCAGGCAAGAAAGAGGAGTAAGAGACATTCAGATTGGAAAGAAGTAAAACTATTTCTGTGTGCAGAAGACATGATCTTATATACAGAAAATCCTAAGGAATCCACTAAAATAACTAGTAAGTTCAGTAAGGTTGCAGGATACAAGATTAATATACAAAAATCAACCTTTTTTTTTTTTTTTTTTTGAGACGGAGTCTTGCTCTGTCACCCAGGCTGGAGCGCAGTGGTGCAATCTCGGCTCACTGCAACCTCCGCCTCCAGAGTTCAAGCGATTCTCCTGTCTCAGCCTCCCAAGTAGCTGGGACTACACCACACCCGACTAATTTTTGTATTTTTCGTAGAGATGGGGTTTCACTATGTTGGTCAGGCTAATCTCAAACTCCTGACCACAGGTGATCTTCCTGTCTTGGCCTCGCAAAGTGCTGGGATTACAGGCATGAGCTACCATGCCTAGTTGTATTTTTACAAACCCAGAAGAAACAATCCAAAAATGAAATTAAGAAAACAATTCCACTCACAATAGATTAGAAATAAAATACTTAGAAATAAACTTAATCAAGGAGGTGAAAGACTCGTACTCTGAAAACTCAAAACACTGTTGAAAGAAATTAAAGACACAACTGAATGAAAAGAAATTCCAAGTTCAAAAATCAGAAGACTTAGCGTTGAGATGGCAAGATTCCCCAAACTAAGATATAGATTTAATGCAATCCCTATCAGACTCCCAGATGAATTATTTGTAGAAATGAATGAAGGTATTGCAAGGGATCCAAAAATACCCAAATGACCCTGGAGGGAAAAAAGAGAACAAGTTAGGAAGACTCCTATTTCCTGATTTCAAAACTTACCTCACTACAAAGCAACAGTAATCAAGACAGTGTGGTACTGGAATAAGGATAGACATTTATATCAATGGAAAATAATTAAAGTCCAGAAGTAAACTCATACATCTTTGGTCAACTGATTTTCAACAAGAGTGCCAAGACAATTCAATGAAAAAACTCTTCTCAACAGATGGTACTGGAACAATACGTAAAATAGCTAACTCAAAATAGATCAAATACCTAGATATAAGAGCTAAAACTATAAAACTCTGAGAAGAAAACACAGGAGTAAATCTTCATAGCCTTGGATTGGGCAGAGGATTCTAAGATATGACACCAAAAGCACAAGCAACAAAAGAAAAATTAGAAAACCTGATTCCATCAAAATTTATAACTTTTGTGCCTCAAAGGACACTATCAAGAAATTGAAGACAACTCATAGAATGGGAGAAAACTTTTGCAAACCTTATATCTGATAAGGCACTTGTACCTAGAATATATAAAGAACTCCTACAATTCAATAATAAAAACACAGTCCAATTTAAAAATGAATCAAAGGACTTGAAGACATTTTCCAAAAAAGATATACAAATGTCCAATACACATGAAAAGTTGCTGGACATCATTAATCAATGGAGAAGTGAAAATCAAAACCACAATGAGAGACTATTCCATACCCACTAGGATGGTTAAAATAAAAAATTCTGAGAATAACAAGGGTTGATGAGAATGTAGACAAATCAGAATCCTCATACACTCCTAGTGGAAATGCAAAATGTTGCAGCTGATGTGGGAAAGTCTGGCAGTTCCTCAAACAATTAAAGAAATACCATAAGACCCAGCAATCCACTCGTAGGCATACACTCATAAGAACTGAAAACAGGTAGTCAAACAAATACTTGTACATGAGTCTTCATAGCAGCATTATTTACAATAGCCAAAGGGTAGAAGCAACCCAAATACAGACTATCCATTGTATCCAATGGATAAACAAAATGTGATATTACCTGTACAACAGAATATTATTCAGCAATAAAAAGGAATGAAGTACTAATACATGCTACAACTTGGATGAATCTTTTTTTTTTTTTTTGAGACGGAGTCTCGCTCTGTCGCCCAGGCTGGAGTGCAGTGGCGCGATCTCGGCTCACTGCAAGCCCCGCCTCCCGGGTTCATGCCATTCTCCTGCCTCAGCCTCCCGAGTAGCTGGGACTACAGGCGCCCACAACCGCGCCCGGCTAATTTTTTTTGTATTTTTAGTAGAGACGGGGTTTCACCGTGGTCTCGATCTCCTGACCTTGTGATCCGCCCGCCTCGGCCTCCCAAAGTGCTGGGATTACAGGCGTGAGCCACCGCGCCCGGCCAACTTGGATGAATCTTAAAAACATTATAAATGAACGAAACCAGTCATAAAAATCTACATACTAATTTATATGAAAGTCCAGAATAGGCAAATCTAGAGAGACAGAAAGTAGATTCATGGTTGCTTAGAGCTGTGTAGGAGGGAAACAGGGTAATACAAAGGGATAGCTAACTCTAAGAGTATAACATTTCTTCTTCTTTAAAAAAAAAAAGTATTTATTTATTTATTTATTTTATTTTATTTTTTTGAGACGGAGTCTTGCTCTGTTGCTCAGGCTGGAGTGCAATGACTCAAACTCAGCTCACTGCAACCTCGACCTCCCAGGTTCAAGCAATTCTCCTGCCTCAGCCTTCGGAATAGCTGGGATTACAGGCGCCCGCCACCACACCCAGCTAATTTTTGTATTTTTAGTAGAGATGGGGTTTCACCATGTTGGCCAGGCTGGTCTCCAACTCCTGACCTCAGGTGATCCGCCCACCTCGGCCTCCCAAAGTGCTGGGATTACAGGCGTGAGCCACCGCCCCCAGTCGATTTTGGTTTTAGAGACAGAGTCTCACTCTACACTCTGTGTAGTGGTTCGATCATAGCTTATGGCAGCCTGAAACTCCTGAGCTCAAGCAGTCCTCCCACCTCAGCCTCCCAAGTAGCTGGGACCACAAGCGTATGCCACCACACCAGGCTAATTTTTTTTTTGGTAGAGACGGGGGTCTCACCATGTTGCCCAGGCTGGTCTCTAACTAATTTTTTGGCTTTAAGGAATATTTCCATCTCAGCCTTCCAAATTGCTTGGATTACAGGCATGAGCCACCATGCCTGGTATGTTTCTTCTGAGGTAACGAAAATGTTCTATTTAAAAAAAAAAAAAATGAACCCCTCTCTGACAGGACATTTAAAATCATACCTAGTATTTCCTTGGAATTTGTGCTTATTGCGTCAGTCCAGGATTTCTTCATTTACTTTTTTTTTTTTTTTTTTTGGAGAATTAGCTCCCTTTATAAAATGCTTTAGTTTTAGGGGGACATTTTAGTCATCTAATTTATGATTTGATCAGTTTGGGACAAGATAGCTGATAACAGAACTCCTAAGTTTGATGATATGCCATCTTAATTCGGAAGTTTACAACTGAACATTTTCTTATTTTCTTTTGAGGTAATGAAAATGTTCTAAATTGACTGTGTTGATGGTTGCAGATTATTTGATTATATATATATACTATAAAACCAGCCTCCCAAAGTGCTGGGAATACAGGTGTGAACCACCGCACCTCTCACCTTTTAGATATTATCCGCGGAGTGTGTGGGTGTATGTTTCTAGTGTTTTATGCGTGCTCTTTCAGGTTGTTCCTTTTGTTTTTGTTTGAGACTAGTCTCGCTCTGTTGCCAGGCTGGAGGAGTGCAATGGCGCGATCTTGGCTCACTGCAACATCTGCCTCCCGGGTTCAAGCGATTCTCCTGCCTCAGCCTCCCGAGTAGCTGGGACTACAGGTGCACGCCACTACACCCTGCTAATTTTTGTATTTTTAGTAGAGACGGGTTTTCACCATGTTGGCCAAGATGGTCTCGATCTCTTGACCTCGTGATCCGCCCGCCTCGGCCTCCCAAAGTGCTGGGATTACAGGTGTGAGCCACAGCGCCCAGCCTAAAATTTGTCTTACATGTTGGGTGAACATTTTAACCAAGAACAAGTAAAAATAAGGTCTACCTCTATGGTTTAAAGGCTTTGTCAGAGAAAATTTGTACTCTTGCAATAATCATCTTATTAGTCAGCTGATAATCCTCAACCTCTAGGAGAGTGTAAAGGCATGCTCCTTATAATACTACCATGTGAAGTTAAATGTAGAAAATTTATATGCCAGGCACGGTGGTTCATAGTTGTACTCCCAGCATTCTGTGAGGACGAGGCAGGAGGATCACTTGAGCCAAGGAGTTTAAGATCAGCCCAGGCAACATAGTAAGACCCCATCTCTATAAAAAATAAAAAAAATTAGCTGGCTGTGATGTTGTAGTACACCCCCGTGGTCCCAATTGCTCGGAGAGCTGAGGTGGAGGATTGCTTGAGCCCAGGAAATCAAGGCTGCAGTGGGCCATGATCATGCCACTGCACTCCAGCCTGGGTATCAGAGCAAGACCACGTCTCAAAAAACAAAATACAAAGGAAAGAAAAGGGCCGGGCATGGTGGCCTACGCCTGTAATCCCAGCACTTTGGGAGGCCGAGACAAGTGGATCACTTGAGGTCAGGAGTTCGAGACTAGACTGGCCAACATGGCGAAACCCCATCTCTACTAAAAATACAAAAATTAGCTGGGTGTGGTGGTACACGCCTATAATACCAGCTATTCGGGAGGCTAAGGTAGGAGAATTCCTTGAACTTGGGAGGCAGAGGTTGCAGTGAACCGAGATCGCGTCACTGCACTCCAGCTTGAGTGACAGAGCAAACCTCCATCTCAAAAAAAAAAAAAAAAGAAAAGTTATAAGTTATTTAGGAAACATGATGTTGGGTGTTAGGAGGAAAAAATGCAGACAAGACAGGGTATTTATATTGCAACAGCACCAAATAAAATACACTCAAAACACCTGAGTAAATGTTACATTTTTTCTCTATTCCCTCTACTTCCATCTCATAAAAAATGACAATTTTGACATTTTTCCTGTTTATTGAAAAGTTATCTGTTTAAAGATTCCAGCAGATGTACTTCTATGGTTCATACAAAAGGAAACACATCCTGCTAGGAAAACATACAGGAAAACCCCTACTAGTAGCAAAATCCTGCTCAGCCCATTTGCTGAGACCATTCCAGGGCGTCAATTACTCAAGTGTTCAGTGGGCAGAGAATGCTCCCTCAGCCAGTGGCAACCGCAAGAAGAGTCTAAAATGTCCCATTAGAGGAAAGACCATGTTCCCTCCAAGCCACTGTTACCTGTATGGCAGGTACTTTAATGTAGAAGAGATCCGATGTGTTATTTAATAGAAAAAGGCAGGTAAGATAGCAGATGAGGAGACAAGTATCCTAAACTCAGCTATTTAAATGACAGTGACAGCAGTTTAAAATTCCTTTTAAGAAGTTGGAGACCGGGCAGGGTGGCTCACACCTGTGAATCCTAGCACTTTGGAAGACTGAGACAGGTGGATTACCTGAGCTCAGGAGTTTGAGAACAGCCTGGCCAACATGGTGAAACTCCGTCTCTACTAAAATACAAAATATTAGCTGGGCATGGTGGCGGGTGCCTGTAATCCTACCTACTCAGGAGGCTGAGGCATGAGAACTGCTTGAACCCAGGGGGCAGAGGGTACAGTGAGCCAAGATTGTGCCACTACACCCCAGCCTGGTCAACAAGCGAAACTCTGTCTCCAAAAAAAAAAAAAAAAAAAGGAAGCTGGAAATGTAATAATATGTAAGCCTACACAGAATACACATTCACAAGAGAGCAGACACCCAAAGCAAACATAGGAGGTACTCTGATTAAATATAAAAATTTGGCCGGGCATGTTGGCTCATGCCTGTAATCCCAGCATTCTGGGAGGCTGAGGTGGGAAGATCGCTTAAGGCCAGGGGTTCAAGACCAGCCTGGACAACATGAGACACTGTCTCTACGAAGGCTGACGCAGGGAGACTGCTTGAGTCCAGGAGTTTGAGGCTGCAGTATGCTATGATCATGCCACTGCACTCTAGCAAGATCAGGTCTCTTAAAAAAAAAAAAAAAAAAAAGTAATCATTTCTGAATATGAGATAGCTGAGCTTTTTCAAATTTTCTAAATGAAATCCAGCAGTGACACTCAAAGAAAGAATTTACCTAACAAATGGCATATTTTTACTGCATGCAACTCTTTAACAGATTCATACATGAGACATTCCAAGAAAAAAACATGCCTTATCTATTTTAATAGAAGCTGTTTAAAAAAGGAAGAAAAAGGACCACACGCAACATTTGCTATAAAGCACAGCAAAATGTCAGATACACAACAGATCTCCTCATACACAGCAGTTTTGGCTGAAAGAGATTTGTATTCCACTGCTGATACGGACTTGTTGAAAAAAATGTTTTTTCTAGAAAAACTACTGACCACTTAGCATGACTGACTGACTCCAAGTATGAATAGCCTTGATGTTGGTTCAATTGATCATGACACCAGGAATGGTAAAAATTAAGGGAAAAAAATTCACATGCATTATAGCCTCCCAAATAGTTTCATCCCATCATTATTAATCCAGGTAACAGGTAAGATGCCAAGAATGAGGCATACCAGTAAAAGTGCATTTTGTTTCAATTCAATAACTCAATATCCTTTAGTTTTTAAAGTTTCTAAGAATAAAGAGAAAATGCAAATAAGATCTACCAAGAAGCCTCCAGGCTCGGGCCTCCGAGCTAGGACTGGAGAGGGTTCTTATGCTCATCAATTCCAGGCTCATCACATTTCAGCCTAGAGATGTATAACTCCTCCAAAGATAAAGAACTTCTGAGAAAGCAGCAGAGACCTCGAACTACAAAGTACAGGGCAATTCCAACTTTTCGGCCCATGAACTGTCATACTTTTCCAACCATCAATCCCGAATCATATATACAATTTAGTTTCTCCACATCAGCCAACAATGGGACTTAGAGCTCTATCCTGCGGGTGCTGCTTTGACAGCCCCCAGTCCAGTTGGCCAGTTTGTGTAACACTTAAATATGAAACTGCACTTTGTGGCTGGGCGCGGTGGCTCAAGCCTGTAATCCCAGCACTTTGGGAGGCCGAGACGGGCGGATCACGAGGTTAGGAGATCGAGACCATCCTGGCTAACACGGTGAAACCCCGTCTCTAATAAAAAATACAAAAAAAACTAGCCGGGCGAGGTGGCGGGCGCCTGTAGTCCCAGCTACTCGGGAGGCTGAGGCAGGAGAATGGTGTAAACCCGGGAGGCGGAGCTTGCAGTGAGCTGAGATCCGGCCACTGCACAACAGAGCGAGACTCCGTCTCCAAAAAAAAAAAAAAAAGAAAGAAAAAGAAACTGCACTTTGTGTACACTTTATAAACATGAGTAAAAATGGAAAAATCAAAATACAGAAACCAGCTGTAGGCATTCAAATGTACTGAGACAAACAACAGAGGGCATCTGTTATGACCAAGGAAGCAAATCTTGCTTCTCACTGAAAATCCTTAGTTTAGCCAGAGGACTATGTGCTCAGTTGTCCAAGAAAAGAACAACCTGGGCTGGGCATGGTGGCTCACACCTGTAATCCTAGCACCTTGGGAGACCAAGGCGGGCAGATCACGAAATCAAGAGATTGAGACCATCCTGGCTAACATAGTGAAACGCCATCTCTACTAAAAATACAAAAATTAGCATGGTGTGGTGGTGCACAACTGTAGTCCCAACTACTTGGGAGGCTGAGGCAGGAGAATCGCTTGAACCTGAGAGGCAGATGTTGCAGTGAGCCAAGATCGCGCCACTGTACTCCTCCAGCCTGGCAACAGAGCGAGACTCAGTCTCAAACAAAAACAAAAGGAACAACCTGAAAGAGCACGCATAAAACACTAGAAACATACACACACATACACACACACCGAGGATAATATCTAAAAGGTGAGACATTACAGGTGCGGTGGTTCACACCTGTATTCCCAGCACTTTGGGAGGCTGAGCTCAGGAGTTGGAGACCAGCCTGTGCAACGTGGCAAAATCCCGTCTCTACCAAAAATACAAAAAATTAGCCGGGCATGGTGGCGTATGCCTGTGGTCCCAGCTACTCAGGAGGCTGAGGGCAGGAGGATCGTTTGAGCCTGGGAGGCAGAGGTTGCAGCGAGCCGAGATCATGACACCGCACTCCAGCCTAGGTGACAGAGTGAGACCCCAAAAAAAAATAATAATAAAAATAAAAGGTGAGGTATAATAAAGAGGTATGATACTTTCTAAAGTTTTCAAAGATGAGCATTCCTATATTTACATTTTATAACCTATACTTATTTTAGGAACTTCTTACAAAGAGAGGTTGGGGACCACATAACCTCAAACGTAAGCACTCACTGGCAATGTGAAGCAGAAAGTCAGAGAGCGCATTGCAGAGTGGAATGTGACGCTATGAAAATAACTGCTGAAAATCAAGTCTGACAAGAAGTAAAATGAGCAGCAAAACAGCAACACATAACAAACCTGAAGACAAAAGATAAAATTCCTAAAATTGGACTGAGTGTGGTGGCTCATGCCAGTAATCCCAGCAGTTTGGGAGGTTGAAGCAGGAGGATTCCTTGAGCCCAGGAGTTTGAGGCTGCACTGAGCTATTACTGCATCACTGAACTCGATCCCAGAAGACAAAGCGAGACCATGTCTCTTTAAAAAAAAAAAAAAAAAAAAGCTATAATTCTCCCACACCTTATTAAAGAGAGACCCTTTTATCTTTTATGAACTAAAAGATGCCACAATGAGGCCTATAACTCACTTAAAATATAGGAATGACACTACAGAAATTTTGCAGTTACTAAAATGTGAGAAAATATAAGGACTTCGAAATCATCTCTAGCTCTTCAATGATAGAAATATATATTTCTATTACAGAGATAATGTGCAAGGATGACATGTTTACAATCCTCCACATCTCCCAATTTTCTGTTTATCACCAGCATCTTTATAAACACAACCACCTCTTTTGGTCCCTGGAGCTTTGAAAAAGCATTGCTGAAGAAACCTCCCTTGGGAAGACAAAGGCAGACGCTACCTGCCCACCGGGGACACACTGCGGGACACATTGCGGAACCATATAAAATCGCCTGAGGCAGCAGCCATCTCCCTAAAGTGCACCACAGGAGCAGACTCAGAAGCTGAATTCTGTGTCTCTCTTCAAAGAGCAGAACACAACTCAAAGAGCCAAATTAATCCCAAGAGGAGGTCTTAAACCAACTGCAGAACTTTTATAGACATGAGTGACCTACCAATCTCACTTAAAAATTAATCCTTGAAGCCCGGCGCGGTGGCTCACGCCTGTAATCCCAGCACTTTGGCAGGCCGAGGAGGGCGGATCACGAGGTCAGGAGATCGAGACCATCCTGGCCAACACGGTGAAACCCCGTCTCTACTAAAAATGCAAAAATTATCCAGGTGTGGTGGCACGCGCCTATAATCCCAGCTACTCAGGAGGCTGAGGCAGGAGAATCGCTTGAACCTGGGAGTCGGAATTCGCAGTGAGCTAAGATAGCCACTGCACTCCAGCTTGGTGACAGAACAAGATTCTGTCTCAAAAAAAAATAATAATAATTAATCCTTGAATATGTTTCTAAACATTCTTTCTATATTGATGACCTACTTTTCTTATCAACAACTGGTAAAAAAAAAACACACTGTGTATGACTGTTCAAACTTGTTAAGTCTGTTTTTCACTACTTAGTCATATGGAGTAGACAATAAAATTTTATTAATTCCTTGGCAATACTGTTATACCAGGAAATGAAATTACTGAATGCTCATATCTTAAAAAGGGATGGGGGATATTTTTATTAAAAATTTCATAAGGCTAGTCACACGCAAAACTAGCAGTGTCAAAAAACAAAATAATCACCTTCACCTGAAGAATTTCAGCCTTCCCTTTTTAACCCATACCTTGGGCAAGCAGAGATTAAATGAATTAAACGAACATGTACTCCTGACAGTGCTTCAAAGGAACATTAAGGGAGAGTAGGAAAATCTCTGACTTGGATGTCAGACACAAATTTATCTTGACATAGTCACCGACCCAGCTAGATCATCTTGGTCCTCAGGTTGTTTGTTTCTTCATCTATAAAATGGAAGAACTAAAATAAATGATTTCTAGGGTCCTATCAGAGTCTACTGGGATATAGTCCACATCCCCCCAGTAAAAAAGACACAACTCACTGCAAACCACATTACTTACTAACATCCACAGGGTTATACATATTACACATATACTCAACTATCAATGTTGAATAGGTCCTTAATCCCAGTCATTCTTTTATTCAACAACTATTCACTGAGCTTTGACCATGCAGCTAGCACCATACTAGACGTGAGAGACACAACTGTGAGCAAGCAGCCTGGCCCCTGCTCTCATGGAGCTTACAGTCCACTGCAGGAGACACACCACAATCAGATATTCATGCAAACATTAGTATGCTGCTGTGGCAAGTGCTGGAATGCAGAAGAACACAAGGTAACTGAGTCAATAATCAGCGGAACAGAACCAGTCAGAGAAGCGACATTTAAGCTGAAATCAAAGAACGAGAAGTCAACTGGGCAGTAAGAGAAGAAAAGTGAGTCCCAGCTGGGAGGAACAACAAAATATCAAGAGTCTGTATCAAAAGCAAGCACTTGTCAGAATCTGGACTACTTAGCCCGCAGGGACTGGAGCCCAGAGACAAAGGGTAGAAGAGGCTGGGAGGTCAGCAGAACCTGGATCACAGAGGGCTCTCTAGGCCATGTTAAGGATTTTATCTTTACTTGCAGTCTTGGGAGCTACAGGAAATTTTTTAAGTATGAGTATGTGACATAATTAGATTTGCATTTTAAAAGCTCACGTTGAATGAAGCTGGAGAATGGATCTGCAGGTGGGAGCATCTGAGAGGATTCAGGGAAGCTAGTTAGGAAGTCACTGCACTTGTCCAGGCCACAAGTCACGGTCCCAGCAGAAACAGAGATGATGGAGTCAAAAGACTTGAAGTCAACTGAATTTAAAACTGTTTTTGATATGAAGGATGCATCAACAGTGATGCCTAATTTGACTCATGCAACCAAATGGTTGGGGTGCCTTCACACCTTCTCTTTGGTGTGGAGAAAGACTTCCTTACTACCTCTTAGTAGCAGCTTCAAAGAGCCTTCTGTTGACAAGTAAGGTATCTGAAAAGAGTAAAACCATGGGAAAAATACTTTAAAATTAATTTTTTAAAATGTAATTACCTTTCACATTAATATTTGGATCCATGGCTTTAAAATTACATACTTTTGCTCACAAAAGTGTGTGGAGCTTGAAGAAAAACGTATTGAGTGTGCTATTTGAAAATGAAAACTAGGCAGGGCACAGTGGCTCACACCTGTAATCCCAGCACTTTGGGAAGCCGAGGCAGGTGGATCATCTGAGGTAAGGAGTTCAAGATCAGTCTGGCCAACATTGTGAAACCCCATCTGTATTAAAAATACAAAAATTAGGCCGGGCGCGGTGGCTCACGCCTGTAATCCCAGCACTTTGGAAGGTCGAGGCAGGCGGATCACGAGGTCAGGAGATCGAGACCATCCTGGCCAACACATTAAAACCCTATCTCTACTAAAAATATAAAAAATTAGCCGGGTGTGGTGGTGGGTGCCTGTAGTCCCAGCTACTCAGGAGGCTGAGGCAGGAGAATGGCGTGAAACCGGGAGGCAGAGCTTGCAGAGAGCCGAGATCACACCACTGTACTCCAGCCTGGGTGACAGAGTGAGACTCCGTCTCAAAAAAATATATATATATACAAAAATTAGTGGCGTATGGTGGCACACGCCTGTAATCCCAGCTACTCAGGAGGCTGAGGCAGGAGAATCGCTTGAATTCGGGAGGCAGAGGTTGCAGTGAGCAGAGATTGTACCACTGTACTCCAGCCTGGGCGACAGAGCGAGATTCCACCTCAGAAAAAGAAAAAAAAAAAGAAAAGAAAATGAAAACTAACACTGTTTAAAATAAAAATCTCCCTATGTTTCCGGAATTTTCAGACATCCAATAGAAATAGGAAAGTACAGTGCTTGCAATCTTACTACACCTTAGGAAAAATAATTTTGTCTGCCTGATCCCTTTTGTTAAAATTTAAAATACTTATCAGCATATGCATCTTCTAAAGGGAAGAAAAAAACCCCAAAACACTCAATATCAGTATCTACAATAGAGTACAAGAAACTGTAAGAATTTAACTCACTGGAGACAATGTAGTTACTACCAAATAAATACTTTAGCACCATTCAATACCTTTAGAAGAAGGTCTCAGGCTCTTCAGGAAGAAAACCCCACACATTCAATTTCACCAATAAAATGAAAATATCTCTAGGGAAGTGAAGACAAATAAACACAGGCCACTTTCAGAAGGAAACATTTGGGCTAAATATTCTAAGAGTGAATACTATCAGAAGCTTTTATCAGCTGTAGCTGGTAAAACTGCAGCCCTAACTCTCCCAAACCCATTTTCCTTCCAAAATGTATCAAGACTTGAAAATTATAATCTTTAATTCTCTATGTTAAATTAATTGGACATCATAATAGTAACCAAAGATAAATTATCTATTCCTCAAATGAAAGTAGGACAATAGGCCGGGCGCGGTGGCTCAAGCCTGTAATCCCAGCACTTTGGGAGGCCGAGGCGGGCGGATCACAAGGTCAGGAGATCGAGACCACAGTGAAACCCCATCTCTACTAAAAATACAAAAAATGAGCCGGGCGCGGTGGCGGGCGCCTGTAGTCCCAGGTACTCAGGAGGCTGAGGCAGGAGAATGGCGGGAACCCGGGAGGGGGAGCTTGCAGTGAGCCGAGATCGCGCCACTGCACTCCAGCCTGGGCAACAGCGTGAGACTCCGTCTCAAAAAAAAAAAAAAAAAAGAAAAAAAGAAAGTAGGACAATAATTTTAAGTAGAAGGCCAGCAAAAAGATCCAGGGGCTTCCTATCCCTAATACGTTTTTAAACAACTACATTTATGGCTTATGGTGCTCTCTAAAAACTGCCAGAAATAACACACACACACATACACACAAAAGCAATTACAAAATAATTCATTTTTTGTGACCACTTATCGTGAATACAACATAAACCAAAGTCTACAATTTTTCAAACTCTAATATGTATAAATGAACTCCTAAGCGACGAGATCATTTTAACAGTTGAAGTGGTGCACAATTCACCCTATCTTAACTTACTCGGTTCTTGTCAAATTCTCAAGTCAAATGAATTCTCAAATACATTAAATCCTTGGGGCTCCAGGAGTCACTCAGATGCCCTAAGGCCTGCCCTATGGTTTCTCTGGTGCTGGGCGGGGAACACCTAGAGGTCCACTGCAGACAAACCTCCACTTTCACCACCTCCTCCTCCGCCAGGGAGAACATAAGGCAATGACAATAACGCATTAAAGGATGAGAAACTCAAGAAGAGAAAGATAGTGAAAGAAAACAGCTTTTTCAATGGCTAACTTTAAATCCCCTTGACAGAAATTAAGGTTCTTCCTATATCTATCTTCATTCCTAAATGAAAGTATGCTTCCGTTGGGATGTTACTTTATTGACTCTAAAGTCAAACTTGCTAACCAGGCCGGGCACAGTGGCTCACGCCTATAATCCCAGCACTTTGGGAGGCTGAGGCGAGAGGATCACTGGAGCTCAGGAGTTGGAAACCAGCCTGAGGAACACAGTGAGACCCTATCTCTACAAAAATATTAAAACATTAGCCAGGCACAGTGGCGTATGCCTGTAATCCTAGCTACTCGAGAGGAGGATCACTTGAGCCTGGGAGGGCGAGGCTGCACTGAGCTTCAATCACACCACTGCACTCCAGCCTGGGTGACAGAGCAAGACCCTGTCTCAAACACTCATACAGACACACACACACGCACACACAAACCTGCTAACCAGAGCTATAAAATACAGCCATAAGAAACCCATGCTGCCAATATTTTTAATTTATGCAAGAAATCAATTAAGTAAATTTTCAATGAGTACCAAAATGTTGTGTTATCCTGCTTTTTATCAGAATATATGCTTAAATAATCAAAACCCCAAAATTTCCTTTACAAATAAACCATGTTTCAATAAAGGAATGTGTATACATGTCTGTGTGTATGTAAATTTACACATATAAACATCTTGCTAACATATTTATTTACAATGAAAATTACGAAGTTAGCTTACAATAACATAGTAAGACTTTTTTTTTTTTTTTTTTTTTTTTTTTTTTTTGAGATGCAGTCTCGCTTTGTCACCCAGGCTGGACTGCCCAGGCTGGAGTGCAGTGGCGCGATCTCAGCTCACTGCAAGCTCCGTCTCCTAGGTTCACGCCATTTTCCTGCTTCAGCCTCCAAGGTAGCTGGGAATACAGGCACCCACCACCACACCCAGCTAATTTCTTATATTTTTAGTAGAGACAGGGTTTCACCGTGTTAGCCAGTTTGGTCTTGACATCCTGACCTTAGGTGATCCACCCGCCTCGGTCTCCCAAAGTGCTGGGATTACAGGTATGAGCCACCATGCCCAGCAAATATTTCTAATTAGTAGTCCTAGGCTATATAAAACATCTTCATTCCTTTCATCTTCTAGGAAAATGGAAAGACTGACAATATCACAAGTGTATCATGCAAAGTTGAAATTAAATTACTCAATTAACATTTATTGAGCGGCTACTATGCAGCAGGCAATATGCTAGGAAATGGAGGCACCAAAAAGTGTAAGATACTCTCTATCTTTAAGGAACGTGGAATATAGCAGTATTATAAGGTGTTCACTTTCACAAACTAGAAAATAATTCTATACTCAATTTCTAGTCATTCAATCCCAAATGTAATTAGTATTAGCATAGAAATCACTAACACTAGTGATACCCACAAACTACACTTTCATCTACCTTTATAACTCCATAACCAAACCATAGTTACATTTTACTGTAACATATTGTATAAATGCATAACCTATTATCATCACTTTCCACAATCAGGGCCATCTCATCTACCCATCTTACACTACTCTTCCCTAATTACACCAGTTCTGAGTCAGCCCAGTACTATTAGGCACGTCCTCAGGCAGGATCTCACTCCCAGTGTCCACAAACACTGACTCTCCAACGCCTGTCTCCTGAATTCCCACAGAGCTCACAGCCTACACTGCAGAATTCACCCTAAAGAGTCATGTGCTTGAGGGCTGGAGGAGGCTTGTAATGTATTTTTTAAACTTTTACATAATTTAAAAGTAAATCAAAACACTAAGCTTGCCATAACAGACTTTGTGAATATGAATTTTTAAAATGACACCAGAAAAATCAAGTCCCTAATATATTTTGCATAAAATGTTTGAATGAGAAGAATTCTTTGAAACCAGGTAGTTCAAACCCTTCACAGAGGCAGTAACAGAATGGAGAGGTCAATAATTTCCCACTGTTTGATGAAAAAAGTGGTTTTTTGGTAGGTTTATAAAAGAATAGAAAAATAGACACGAAATTTACAATCACTACCATGCCCTGATCAACTTCCCAAAGGTCACAGAAACCAAGCCCCTTTGCCAAAATCTAAGACCCTTTCAAACTGTGAAGTTCCCAAGTTCCCAAACGGAAAAGGAAAAAAAAGGTTCATAAGTATTTTGAAAAAAAATTTAGCAGAGTCACTGTTTTGGAGTAACAGGAAGAACCTTTCTAAAGCAGGCATGGTTTCTTCCTGATTCCAGGTATCAGGACTAGCCTCCTTACATGGGCTCTGCCTGACTTCACATGCCTCTGCTCAACTTTCCCCTTCAAACCTTGCTGCAATGACTGAATGCATATATTCCAAAGAGACAATCTGTTTATCAGTAAGGAACCTCCTCTTTAAAAATATTAACATTGTATACCTCTAAAAGGGTTAAAGAACATGAGTGAAATGACATGAATAAAGCCCGTAGTCATCCCAACCCTGAATAACAGCGGTAGTCTAGTACGGAAATGAATTTGAACCATGTGCTTTGCTACCATGATTTAAAGGAAGTGAGCTTAACCAGGGGAGTAGAAGCTTCAAATTAAGAGAGAGATGAAGGAGGATGAAGAACAAGGAGGGCCAGCACAGACCTGGAGGGCTGCAGTGGCATGAGGCCTCTGGACACCAAACACACAGCTTGCACAGGGAGGCTCTTGGGGCATGCGGCATGAGTCCTTTCCTCTCTTTCACATGACTACCAGCTCCCAAGATCCAGAATTCCACTATCACCATAAACAATTTCAAAAACTGCTGTGAATTCAACAGATTCCTTCAGTCTAGCCTGGGAACATACCCACCACTTATAATGCTGAATCAAAACAATAGATAGAAACTACTACTAGTAGATCTGAGTTCCAAATAACTGAGTTAGACTCTGGAACACAACTCAGTCTTGAGTTGGAGACCAAATGTACACACTGCCTGCCTCCAAAACAGAAATTTCATCTGGGTTCTTGCTCATTCACTTTCAGAGAAATACACGGTTCATAACTGTCCTTTGAAGGTATGATATGTTATTTGTTCCACTAGATAAAGTAATTCAGTCCACTGCACTCAAGACATTGTCATAATGCATAAAAAGATCAAACTAGCAGTCTTAGGGAGAAAAATAAGACTTCCAACTTATCTTTTCCTGCGGTAGCACTGTAAAGCAACGGTGACCGACAGAAGAGAGAGCCTAAAGGACAGTTACTCTATTTCTAAAACAGACAACGTGCATCTTATTAAATAACACCCCCAAAGAACTGTGGCCAGTCCTCATTGGCTCCAGCCTCTCTCTTGTTTGCCAAGGAAAACTAGGATGACAATGTTAAGCTAAAGATACTACTAACCACAAAATTAATTCACTATCTAGCTTCTAAAGGGACTAGTTTCCTAATAAATCCCTCTGCTTAACAGAGATGACAGCGTACATTCACGTGTGTTCCTCAGTCCCCACTCTAGCCGCATTTGAGTTTTTATATTAATAAATCAGTCAATTCTTTAAGTTCCTAAGAATGAAAGGAATTAGAATCTTTAACTAGGAAAGAATGCTTGACCATTACGAAAAGGAATTTAAGTATCTTTCCTGTGAAGTAAGCAAATAATGGTGATTAAACATTTGTCGTAAGGAAGGGGAGCTTATGAATTTTGTCACACCCCCTATGATGTCAAGAGTGGAAAATACACCCTGACGGTTCACTCTCCTATCACTTCCTTTTCCATGCGTGTCTACTGTGGTCTCTCATGAAAAATCTACTGCTTTGTTCATCCAGAATGAAGGCCTCAGCAGTTATTGAGACATGGGGACACACACCCAGTTCCACAGTGGAGCAAGAAAGACTCTTACACCAAACCACCATGTGACCAGACTTGCAGTCTATCTTGGTTTCCCAAAGACAGAACGACCACATTGTGAAACAATAATCAACGTTTGCTAATCCTAAGCGGTTTTCATTATGTCTGTTACGATCTATATATTAATAGTTCCAGTACTGGGCCTGTGTTGTTCCTACCTAAACTTGGTGTTCTCAAATACAGACGGCCTACTAATGCCAATTTTTCTGGCAAGATGCAATGCAAGGGCACTTTTGCAATAATAATCGGTCTTCCAAATACAAGACAAATCTTTAAAACCACTGCTTACTAGTGCTCAGATTATAAGATTGAGGAAATTTAAAAGGATCAATAAAATACTGTCAAGGAGCTTTACATTAAAAATAGGAATCAGCCGGGCGCGGTGGCTCACGCCTGTAATCCCAGCACTTTGGGAGGCCGAGGCGGGCGGATCACGAGGTCAGGAGATCGAGACCATCCTGGCTAACACGGTGAAACCCCGTCTCTACTAAAAATACAAAAAACTAGCCGGGCGCGGTGGCGGGCGCCTGTAGTCCCAGCTACTCGGGAGGCTGAGGCAGGAGAATGGCGAAAACCCGGGAGGCCGAGCTTGCAGTGAGCCGAGATCCGGCCACTGCACTCCAGCCTGGGCGACAGAGCGAGACTCCGTCTCAAAAAAAAAAAAAAAAAAAAAAATAGGAATCAAGTTTACCAAAGGTTTATCCAAGAGATGTCATGTATTTTCAAGTTTCCTAAAAAAAACATCTAAAAATCCTCCTAAAAACCTGGACCAAACTTCACAGTTTAATACATGCACAACGTGAATATGTGGGAAAAAGCAACAACAACAACACAGGTACGAGCTACCAACTGCGGTGATTAACCGAAGAAAACCCTGTGAATAGGCTCAGTTTGCAGATCTGGCAAAAGACCATGGCGAAAGGTTAAGAGAATGGAACTGTTGCCCTGGGTCAAAGACTAAAAAGGGAAAGCCATGTCAGGTTCACATTGTTAAATAAAAAATCCACACTATACTATAAACCCACATGACTAACTATAAAAATTAATTCACACTACACATGGAATGAGGTAGAGGTGGCGTGGGGGGAAGAAAGGAAGGGGCAGTTAAGTTCCTGATCTTGGGTAAATCTGTCAAGCTCCTGCCACCAAAGTCCACTCATCTGGAAAATGAGGAATAGACCAGCCCACAGTGCTTCCTGCTCTGGCTGTGATTCAGAGTCACCAGGGAACTCACGCCCAGGCAGCTGGATTCATAAAGGTCCACAGATGATCATCACAGAGCAGTCAAGAATGAGGACCTCTGTACCTGAGCAATAATCTCCCAAATTTCTTGAAAATAATATATCCTTTAAAAGATGGTGAGATACTGGTGCCAAATATAATCCATTATTCATAAATTTTAAAAACGAAATGTAGATCATTGCCTGACCAAAGGGGAAAAAATATAACTGCCTTCCACATACAATGTATAGGCCTTCCTACTTTCATTTATATTTCAGTCTCTCTCACTCTGACCTTTGCATTATATTAATTACTCATTACTGCAGCAAATGGGAGGAACTGTGTTTTTGTTATTAATGTAAGATCCAAATGACAGGCCTAATTTAACATCCCATAAAACTACAGAGGCTCTTTTCCCACACAGAATGTTACACTTTACCATACCGTAACCAGAAGAGTATCTCAAGCACTGCAGGACAATCTCCTTCAAATCCTAAAAAAAATCCATCTTTTGCCAGGAACTTTCCTTAAAATGGACAGATAGACAGGCAGGCAGATAGACTGAATACATAGACCTGAATAGAGAAGACTGTCTGAATAGACATTTCCAATTCAGACAGATGTAAAAACACTGAAGGTGTTTTTAAGACCGTCTTCCCATCCTAAAATTAGACATTTTTTGCCCTCTTCAGTGACTCAACTTTGATTCAAAGTCTAAAATCCTCAGGTAGGAGTGGGAATCCATACCCTTAATAGCTTAATGTCAGATGTAAAATGTATTAAACTTACTCTACTTGCTTCTCTGCAGTTCCATTCATTAACAGACATTTAAGAGTGAAGAGAGGGAACAGGAATGTATTCAGTACCTGTTTTGTATTAGGGACTTCATATAATTTTCCTTGCTTAATCTTGCCAATGACCCTGCAAGGTAAATCTTTTACATCTCCACACTACAGACGAGGAAAGCGAAGCTCAGGGAGGCGAGGGAACTGGCAAAGTCACAGCTAGCAAGAAGCAGAGCCAATAGTGGAGCCCAGCTCAATCTGGCCCTAAAGGCCTGCACCCTCATGGCCTCAGTTCCCCTAAATACAAAAGTCTCTTAGAATGAGAACTACAGAAGGTACCCATAGCTCACTGTCCCTAATTAGACAAAAAAGTTGACATTTTTCTTTCTCTTCTGTACTACCTTGCCACAATTCAAGCTTTAATGAACACAAAAAAAGAAAAGGTATCCTGAAATGGCCAACTGGTTTCTCCTAATTCTCGGAAAGGTGCTAAGTGAATTTTTTTTTTTTTTGAGACGGAATCTTGCTCTGTCACCCAGGCTGGAGTGCAACTCTGTCGCCCAGGCTGGAGTGCAATGGCGCAGTCTAGGCTCACTGCAGCCTCTGCCTCCCAGGTTTCAAGTGATTCTCCTGCCTCAGCCTCCTGAGTAGCTGGGACTACAGGTGCGTGCCACCACACCTGGCTAATTTTTGTATTTTCAGTAGAGACAGGTTGGCCATGTTGGCCAGGCTGGTCTCAAACCCTTGACCTTGTGATCTGTCTGCCTCGGCCTCCCAAAGTGCTGGGATTATAGGCGTGAGCCACCGCGCCCGGCATGAATTTTTTTTTTTTTTTCTGAGACGGAGTCTCGCTCTGTCGCCCAGGCCGCAGTGCAGTGGTGCAATCTCGGCTCACTGCAAGCTCCGCCTCCCGGGTTTACACCATTCTCCTGCCTCAGCCTTCCGAGTAGCTGGGACTACAGGGGCCCGCCACCTCGCTCGGCTAGTTTTTTGTATTTTTTAATAGAGCCGGGGTTTCACCGTGTTAGCCAGAATGGTCTCAATCTCCTGACCTCATGATCCGCCCATCTTGGCCTCCCAAAGTGCTGGGATTACAGGCTTGAGCCACCGCGCCAGGCCGAAATATTTTTAATTAAAGTATTTAAAAAATGAACAGAAGAACATAAAATATAACTAAAGAACATTAATTTGAGTCAGACACCCCAAGAGAGGAGAGCATGAACGAAAGAATGAAGAGGCTGGGCATGGTGTATCACGCCTATAATCTCAGCACTTTCAGAGGCTAAGGTAGGAGGCTTGCTTGAGCCCAGGAGTTCAAGACCAGCCTGTGCAACATAGCAAGACCGCATCTCTATAAAACATTAAAAAAAAAAAAAAAAAAAGAATGAAAAGAAAGTACACACCCTTAAAATCCAATTTACAACCATTCTCATGAGTGTGACAGGGGTAGTTCCAGTACTAACTGAGCAAATACTATCAGGGTTGGCCTGTATGCATTTGGTGTGACTAAATTGTGTTCGCTGGCCATCTACCCTACTGAGTAGACTGTGCGCCAGTCATTAATGTTCATCGGGGGAAAGAACCCGGACAAGAATGTTCTGCTCTTGGGGAAATGTTTTAAACACTCAGTTTTACATCTGAGCACTTTTTGGTAAGACCTGGACTTGGATGCCAGAAAGGTAAAAGGGAGTTACCTCATTCATGTTATTTTAATATAGGCAATAAAGACATTCATGATAATCAGAGAAACCCACTGACCTCAGGATCTTTCCAGTTAACTTCAATAAATAATCATTCAGCAAATATCCAGTAGGCACTAATGACCAAGCCATGAACAAGAGAATCTCAGTCTGCCTTCTGTGTGAATTGCTCTATTGCATTCTGCCTCGTATGGAAAGGCACCTTTCAGACTATAAGCTCAAATTCAGGTCCAGTTCTTTGTAGCAAACAGTCCTGATGAATGTACAATACATGAGGGCAGGGATGAATGTCTGCCTGTGAGATGAGGAAGTTTTCATGGAGGAAAAACCTCATGATCCATGTAGCAAAGGACAAGTGGCATTCTAGAAGTAGAAAGGGGATGACGTAATAAGTTCATCACAAGATTTGAAAGCTGGGATGTTTCAGGGAGTGACACTGGAGATGAAGACACAGGAAAGGGAATAGTGAGACATAAAGCAGGCTGAAATCGTGCCCACCTTACTCCACACCTCATTAAGAAGTCTGAACTTTATTCTGTGGGTAAAGGTGAGGTCGCCAGAGGATTTAAACAGGTGAATGGCATGTTCCCTGATGAATTCTTTTTGATCTACAGCATATCTTAAAATAAATTAATTCAAACATTTCCCCAGTCCTTTCACATTTTTGGGTTTTAATTTACATAACCAAAATATTGATGAGGGTGTGGTTTAAGGTCTAATTTCTAACTAGTAAGACCCCACTATGCATAAATTGGAAATCATCAACATTTAAAATGTTTGTTCCTAAAAAGGGACACCATCAAGAAAATGAAAGACATGTCAGAATGCAAGAAAATTTTTGCAAATCATACAGCTGATAAGGCACTTGAATCTAGAATACATGAACTGTTATAACACCAATAAAAAGACAACCTATTAAAAAAACGGGCATTTGAATAGACATTTCTCCAAAGATTACATATACTAATCACATGAAAAGACGCTCAACATCCTTAGCCACGAGCAAAACATAGATGGCTAGAATCAAAAAGTCAGAGAGTAACAAGTGTTGGCAAGAATGTGGAGAATTTAGAACCTTCATACACTCTTGGTGAATACTGTAAAATGGTACAGCTGCTTTGGAGAATTCTGGCCGTTCCTCCAATAGTTAAATATAGAGTTACCATACAACCCATCGATTACATTCCTAGGTAAATACTCAGGAGAAATGAAAATATATGTTCACAGCGTTATTTATAATAGCCAAAAAGGGAAAACACCCAAATGTTCATCAACTGATGAATGGATAAACAAAACATGGCATATTCATACAATGGAATATTATTTGACCATTAAAAAAAAGAATGAAGTACTATACAATAAATACTACCACATATTTAAACCTTGAAAATATGCTAAATAAGGGCAAGACACAAAAGACTACATATTGTATGATTCCATTTATATGAAACGTCCAAAATAGGCAAATCCATAGAGAAAGTAGATTAGTGGTTGCCCAGGGCTGGGGAGGGAAGGAACTGGTGAGGGAGGACTTCTAAGGGGTATGGGGTTTCTTTTTGGGGGTGATGAAAATGTTCTAAAATTGATTGTGGTGACAGCTGCACAACTCTGTGAATATACCAAAAACCACAGAACTGTACACTTTAAATGGGTGAACTGTACGGTATGTCTCAATGAAGCTGTTACAAAACAAAAAAAGTTCCATTCTGCACTCTAGAAATACAAAGTGCTCAGAAAGGAATACAGAATCTTGTTCACTCACTTTAAAGGATCTGAACTAGGGCAAAGAAAACCCAGAGAGATTCTATTACTTAACATTCTAGGTACTAGGTCATACTGAAATATTCATGAAGAATTCTACGTTTTAATACCGAAAACGTATCTTAAGTTTAAAAAGGTATACGTGTCAGAAAAGAGTTTTCATAATTCAAGGAGACGGTAACACAGAGAAGTCATAAATGGAAAACAAGCTTAAGAGGTTTTATCACATGGATTTGTACCTTGAAAATGCAAGTAGCTCTCAAATTTATTATTGCTCCACCCCTGAAAAGAGGTCAAAGGTAAAACAGCCCAATTAATAGTATGTTTCTAAAGTACCAGTTTGTGACAAATCAAAATGAGAAATTAGTATTTTGCCATCATAAAGAAGAGACTCGTCGACATACCCACTTATATAACTAAGAATTGATATTTATCCTTTTGAACATTCCATCTCATAGGCATTAGAGTGACTCTCCTCCTCACGGCTGGAGTGGATCCCAGAAGTGACAGTAAGTTAAACATAAAACTTTTATCAAAAAACCCAACAGTGTTTAAAAAAATGCTATTCACTGACACTGAATCTAATCCTAAACTATACATAAACAAACATAAATGCTGATTAGCACAATCTGCAGGCAAAGTAACAAAGGATCACGAAAAATTCAATATTGTGTGCAGTGATGTTTCATCGATATGTATCTATTAAAATTCATCAGGCTTTAATGTAACTTTCACAAATAATCAAAATAAATATGGACAAGATAGGTTCTGTATTTGTCAAAAACGTGTGTTCCTGACGTTTATACCAAATCTTTGTTCGATCCTCAGTACACACGACTACCCTCCACCACAAAACGCTGCACTTCAAGACCTAAGGTACAACACAATTCTCAGTTTTATTTCACTTTTTTCCCTACTTATTTACGCGACTTCTCAGATCCAATGTTTGCTATTATGCTTCATAGCCAAACATTATGACTGTGAAACATACCTCCAAACCAAAAATATTAGTTTCCTTAAATCATCTGAAATGTATAGAACCAAGTCCAAAATAGATTTTGCACATTTCTTCAGTTTTACAGGGAATGCAGAAAGTGAATTAATATTAAACAGATATCTATTTGCCTTCACAACTGAACAGACGGTACAAAGCAACTGCTTATACTTAATCATGTTTCTGTCTATTCCAGCAGGCCCTGGTGTCAGGAGAACGTTCTGCCAGATAAGGACAATGAGATGCATTATTATATAGAGTGACTAAGAGCCCTACAAGTACTGTTTTAGAATGTAATTCCAGGCAGAAAGGCTGCGGTAAGAGGGCCTAATATTTTGTGATAACTATTTCCAAGAGTAAATATATTCGCCACCCAAGACCAGTTTATTAAACGCACACTACATTCAATTCTTTTCAAATGTCTTATAGGAGGGAAAAGCCTTTGTATCTTACTATGCCGGGGGAAATGAACAACTTGCAATTTGCTTCGCACTCTGAATCCCACGTTTGCAACATTTAGAGCAAGCACTTCAGACACCACAAAACAAGGGCAGCCTACATTACGGCCAAATATAGGATGTGTTTCTAAACCGTGATGCAGTAAAGCCTACGATTCCTTTTCCAGCGTTCAAAATTCTTTGAACACTCCCAAAAAAGGATGGCAGGGCCAGCGCCTCCCTCCAAGAGGAAGCCCCTTTCTTCTCGGCTCTCACCGCAGCCTGCCACTTCCCCCCACACATTCAAATCATTTGAGAGACGGAGAGCTGGGGAGCGTGCGCCGGTGGGGACAGGCGGGAGAGCTCGGTTTCTGCATTCCCACCCTCCACGTCTGACCTCATCCTCAATCATTTCGGCGCAGCGGGGCCCCACCTGCACCTCGCTCCCTTTTACTGCGTCCCTCGCCAGCTGCCCCGCTATTAGGGGAACACACCTCTGAATCACCCAGTTCACTCGGACGACAGTCTTCCGGCTTCGTTCCTCCCCTCCCAACCCCCAGCCAGTCCCAGCCCTCTGCTCCCTTGGCCAGGCTCAGCCTCTACCCAAGCCGCCCCCACCCACATTACTCCAGCTCCAGCCCTGCCCCGCCCTGCCTGACCCCCAACCGAGATCTGCAGGGCCCAGAGCTGGCCTCGCACCCAAAGCCAGGAAACCCGCAGGCCAGGCGGCCACCCTCGCCCCTCCCGACGCAGGGCCCAGCTCGCCTTGGCCCCACGTGAGCCCAGCCCCTGCCCGCCCCCACCCACTCGCTCCCTGGGGCGGCCCAAACCCAGTCCCCAGGCCTGAAGCCCCAGGGCTCTGCGCCTCGCCCGGAGCAGCCCTTCCCTCCCAGCACCTCTCCCGAGCAGGCGATCCCTGACCCCTAAAAGCCTTCCCTGGGCAGCCGCGTCCCACCTCGGCCGGCGGCTCCGCACCCGGCTAGGAGCGTTCCGGACCTCGAAAGCCTCCTCCCCACAGGGACCCTGCTTCACGCTTCCCACGCCACCTGGTTCGGTCCCCAACTCCGTTTCCCCGAGCCCCCGACAGCAGCCCCCAGCCTAACCCCTTGCACCCCAGCCCGTGAACCCGCGCCCCGCACGCCCACCCAGCCCTGTCCCCTCCACCCAGCCCTGCCCCTCGCCCCGCCGGCTCCTGTCAGCCCGCGCAGGCACAGGCTCAGAGGACAGGTCCGCCCGCCCGACTCGCTCTCAGGCTGCCCCGTCGGGCGCGCGCCGCTCACCCGGGCCGAGGTGCCTGAGGCGCCGCCGCCGAAGTCCCTGCTGCAAAGCAGGGCGAAGCCTCCAACCGCTGCCGCCTCCCGCCTGGCACTGAGCGCTGTGAGGGGGAGGGGCGCGGGCAGCCGCCCCCGCCCCCGCCACCGCGTGTAGGCCCCGCCCCCGCACCGCGCGGGGCCCAACCAGGGCTGCCGGGCTGCGGCACGCCACGCCCATTTCCGGGAGGGGAAGCCCGCTTCCCACCCCACGTTCCACGCCTTGCTACGCCCCCTCTGGTCGTGCCGAGGGATGCAGACGGTGCCCAAGCGCACGCCCAGCTCTCCAGTCATCTGAGTGGCCAGAGGGCCACGCCCACAGGCGCCTCTGAGCCACGCCCACTGCTCCTTAGACCCCGGAGCCGGGTTGTTAGAGCCCCGCTCACTGACCCGCTAGGCTCTGCGAGGCCACGTCCCCTAGCTCCTCAAAGATTCCCCCAGAATCCCTTAATACAGGAACATTAGCTCTTCTGAGCCCCGCGCACTGCCTATCCAAGTCCTTAAAGCAGCCTCCTGGTTCCCTAAGCCCGGCTGCCCTCCCACTGCTTCAGAACTCGCCCAGCAGCCTCACAAAGCCCCGCCCCGTCTTCCAGAAGCCCCGCCCAAGGACTGCAACCCTATTCCTAGCATCTCAAGCCCCGCCCACTGCCCGATCTCAACGTTTAAACCTCAAGCCCCGCCCCGAATTCGCGAATCCACGCCTCTGGCCCCCGAGGCTCCGCCCTGGCTCCGTCACACACTCCCACCACCTCCCCTGAGGACTGCCGAAGTTCCAGCCCTCCCTGAACCGTCCATTGTCACATTCCTAGTGCAGGGTGTCCGCCCCTGGGCTGGGCCACACCCACGTAACACCAAAGAGGGCCCGTGATTGACCCCATTTCGCAGGTGAGGGAATGGAAACTTCAGGGTTCCTCCCTTCCTTTCCCTGGCCGGAGTCCCTTAATAACTCGGCGGCCCGGGCCTGAAAGTCGGAGCACAGGAATTTGAGCCTCAGCTCTGCTGCCGTCAGACTGTGTGACCTGGGATAGTTCTCTTACCTCTCTGGGCCAGAGTTCCCTAATCTTTAGCATGAAGAAATTGTCCTGTTAATAGCCAAAATCCGTTTCTGAAATACTAAGCTCTGAAATACCGAGATTTGAGAAAACAGAGCCTGGGGAACCGAATTGACTGAGGGGTAGGGCTACTTGTTTCCCAAACAAGACATCTTTGCCATTCACAGGGGGATTTTTTTTATTTTAAGCGTCGGCCTCAGAAACGTGTGTTATTTAAATCAGGCTCGACCTGAACTAAGACAGCTATCACAGCAAATTCTCTCTTAGGGTCAGTTTCTTTATCTGTAAAATGGGGATAATAACAGCCCCTCCCTCACAGGGTTCCATGAGAGCATATTAGCAGCCATGATCATGGCATTACTTTTTGCCATTAAAAGGAATGGCAAAAACCGCGATTACTTTTACACCAGGATAATAGTAATAGGCTTAGAAGGGTTCCTGGCTTGTAATAAACCCTCGACAGTCCCTGTTGCTGCTACTGCTGGGACTCAAGAAAATGAAAGGTTGGGTTTTATTTTGCCTTCAAGCAGCCACTCCTAATAAGAGGAATTCAGCACTCTTCCTGCAGCAAGATTTGCCACTCACTTTATTTAAATGAGATAAACGTGATAAAACACCTACTGCAGTGCCTGCCATATGGTGCGGTTCAAAAACAATTCACTTGTTTTTGTTTGTTTGAGACAGACCCTTGCTCTGTCGCTCAGGCTGGAGTGCAGTGGGGCGGTCCACGGCTCACTGCAGCATGGACCTCCCTGGCTCAAGCAATCCTCCCACCTCAGCCTCCCACGTAGCTGAGACTACAGGCACGTGCCACCATGCCCAGTGAAATTTTTAACATTTTTTTGTAGAGATGAGGTCCTGCTATGTTGCCCAGGCTGGCCTCAAACTCCTGAGCTCAAGAGATCCTCCCACCTCGGCCTCCCAAAGTGTTGGGATTACAGGCATGAGCCACTGTGCCCACAATTCAATAGTTTTGAACAATATAAGTTGATTTTTTAAAATTCACTAGTTAATAAATTAAACAGGGGCATTGATAGCAGTGAGTTCTAAGTGCTTTGGGGAAAATGAACATTGGTAAAGTGCTTTGAGTTCTAACTGGAAACCACCGAGTAAGCTGGCTTATTCTTTGGAAACAGATTATGGCTAACATTTAGCCATCACTTACACATGCTAGGCCCTATCTGAGTGCTTTACATGCAGAATCTTCTGAAATTGCTCAACAATCCTATGGCCACGGAAATAATTCTATTTTTTTTTCTTTTTGAGACACAGTCTCACTCTTTTGCCCAGGCTGAAAGCAGTGGCTCCATCTGGCTCACTGCAGCCTCAAACTACCAGGCTCAAGCAATCCTTCCACCTCAGCCTCCCCAGTAGCTAAAACTACAGGTGCACACCACCTTGCTCACTAATATTTTTACTTTTTGTACAGATGGGGTCTTGTTTTGTTGCCCAGGCTAGTCCCAAATTCCTAGGCTCAAGATATCCTCCCACTTGGGCCTCCCAAAGCATTGGAATTACAAGCGTGAGCCACCACACCCAACCCAGAAGGGATTCCTAATCCCCACCCATAAAGGTGAAGAAACTGAGACTCAGAGAAGTTAAATTCCTTGTCCAAGTCACATGGCTTGAACCACGTAGAACCCACATCCATCTAAATGCAGAGCCTGCACTCTTAGCCAGTTAGTCATTACACTAAACTGCCTCTGTGGCAGCATGACAGAACTGAAAAAACCATGGACTTTGGATTCTGGCTGGTTTAGGTTTAAATTCAGGTTCCACCTGTTACTCATTGTGTGACGTTCAGCAAGTCACTTCCCCTCTCTGAGCTGTATTCTCCTTGCCTATATATCACCGGGATCATGTAAATGCTTCAGGAAGTGGTTTTGAATATTCAGGAGTTTAGATTTAATGAATTAGGACATGGCAAAGCACCCAACACAGTGCCCAGCACAAAGTAGGTGTTTTAAAACATGTTGATGTTTAAAAATCACAGGGTTCCGGCCAGGAGTAGCGGCTCACACCTGTAATCCCAGCACTTGGGAGGCTGAGGCGGGCAGATTGCTTGAGGTCAGGAGTTCGAGACCAGCCTGACCAACATGATGAAATCCTGTCTCTACTAAAAATACAAAAATTAGCCAGGCATGGTGGCACACGCCTATAATCCCAGCTATTCAGGAGGCTGAGGCAGAAGAATTGCTTGAACTCGAGTTTGGAAGTGGAGGTTGCAGTGAGCCTAGATAGCGCCACTGCACTCCAGCCTGGGCGAGAATGAGACTCTGAAAAAAAAAAAAAAAAGAAGTAAATAAAAATAAAAATAAAAAAATATTGGGGTTCCATAAGATCATAGATAAATGATGAAATTAGAAGTGATGGGCCAGGCGCAGTGGCTCACGCCTGTAATCCCAGCACTTTGGGAGGCCGAGGTGGGCAGATCACGAGGTCAGGAGATCGAGACCATCCTGGCTAACACGGTGAAACCCTGTCTCTACTAAAAATACAAAAAATTTAGCTGGGCATGGTGGCGGGCGCCTGTGGTCCCAGCTACTTGGGAGGCTGAGGCAGGAGAATGGTGTGAACCCGGGAGGCGGAGCTTGCAGTGAGCCGAGATCATGCCACTACACTCCAGTTTGGGCGACAGAGCGAGACTCCGTATCAAAAAAAAAAAAGAGAAATTAGAAGTGATGAAATGATAATGATGAAATTAGAAGAATTCCCCCTACCAGATGATACCGCCAGAAAGTTGCCATGGAATATACTACAAAAGATCCCAAGGCCTTCATCTTCTGACTGCCTCTTTCAGTTCCTAGTTTTAGCCCTGCATTTGAGGAGGTGATTCTTGCACAGGAAGCACCCAATGCCAGAAGCAACGCCACCTCACTCTCACTCCATACCTACCCTAAATGTGGTCAGCTGAGAGCTGCTAATTCCAGAAACAGGAAAACTGCATAACTCTGCTGGGAGAAAACCCCATCATCTCATTGTTCTTGAACCTACAGCAATTGCTTTGTGGGCCTGAAAGAAACTGTGGCTCTGTCCAAGCTGGCCCTAAAGGGAGGGATCCAGGTCCAGGTGAGATGCTGGATTTAAGAGTTTTTTCCTGCTCTCAAAAGCTGGTGATTTCTAAAGTGGCCTAAGACAGGTGCTAGATGGAGAGGAATTTAATGATCGGGAAAGATAAGAATGATTCCAGACCCCACATGATATAGATGCCAGCTCATGTATGAAGAGGAAAGAATTGTGGGCCCAGCATCCAGAGGCTCCTTAGCAAATCGTTTTTCTATTTTTTCTGATACCGAATGGGGACATTTGTTTAAGGTTGCTAGGGCAACCTAGAAGCTCAGTGAATTACCCTGTGGAAGCATTAACAAATAATAATATTATTAAATAAATGAGACTGGAAGTCCCTAGAGTAATCTCAGTAGACAAGACTCCTAATTGAGTGATAGAAGACAACAAAACTTGAAAAGCACTAAAATTCACTTGACATTAATAAATCTTCATTCCAACTACTTCGGATACTTCTTTCTGCAAAATAGAAACTGGAAAAGTACTGAATGATTAACCAGCTACAGACAAATGCCTTTTTTTAAATTAAAATTTAAATTTTGAGATAATTGCAGATTCACATACAAGTGTAAGAAATAAAACAAAGAGGCCGGGAGTGGTGGCATGTGCCTGTAATGCCAGCTACTTGGGAGGCTGAGGCACAAGAATAATTTCAACCCGGGACGTAGAGGTTGCAGTGAGCCAAGACCATGCCACTGCATTCCAGCCTGGGTGACAGAGCGAGACTCTGTCTCATTAAAAAAAAAAAGAGAGAGAGAGAGATCATGTGTGGGCCAGGTACAGTGGCTCGCGCCTGTTATCCTAGCAGTTTGGGAGGCCAAGGCAAGTGGATCGCTTGAGCTCAGAAGTTTGAGACCACTCTGGGCAACATAGTGAAACCTCATCTCTACAAAGAATTTAGTGAAAAATAACCAAAAAAAAAAAAAAAAAGAGAGAGAGAGATCACATGTACCTTTGAGACAGTTTCCCCCAACTTGGTAACATCTTGTAAAACTATAGTACATTGTAACCTGGATATTGACATTGATACAGCCAAGATAGAAAATATTTCCATCACCACAAGGATACCTCATGTTGCCCTTTGATAGCCACACCCACTTCCACCTTCCATTCATCCCCTCCTTAAGCCCTGGCAACCACTCATCTGTTTTACATTTCTATAATTTTGTCATTTCAAGAATGTCATGTAAGTGGAATCATATAGTATGTAACCTTTGGGAATTGACTCTTCACTCTGCATAAATCTCTGGAGATGCATCCAGGTTGTTGCATGTGTGAGTAGTTTGTTCCTTTATTGCTGAGTAGTATGCCATGGTACAGATGCAACACGGTTTAAATATTCACCCATTGAAGGACATATTGTTTGACCTATTCACCCATTGAAGGACACAGGTTGGCGCTATTATGAATAAAGCTGGTATAAATGTTATAAACATTCATGTACAGCTTTTTGTGTGAACGTACGTCTTCATTTCTCTGTGAAAAATTCCCAGGAGTCCAATTGCTGTGTTATATGGTAGTCGTATGTTCAGTATTTTAAGAAACTGTCAAACTGTTCCCCAGAATGGTTGACCCATTTTACATCCCCACCCACCAGCAATCTATGAGGGATCCAGTTTCTTTGCATCTTTGTCAGCATTTGGTGTTGCCACTATTTTTTACTTTAGCCATTCTGATAGGTATAGAGTAATACCTCATTGTGGTTTTAATTTGCATTTTCCTGTTGGCTAATAATGTTCGAAATCTTTTCACATTCTTATTTGCTATTTATTTATTTTAAAAAATTTATTATTATTATTATCATTATTATTGAGACAGAGTCTTGCTTTGTCACCCAGGCTGGAGTGCAGTGATGTAATCTCAGCTCACTGCAATCTCTGCCTCTCAGGTTCAAGTGATTCTCCTGCCTCAGCCTCCCGAGTAGCTGAGATTACAAGCACCCGCCACCATGCCCAGCTAATTTTTGTATTTTTAGTAGAGATGGGGTTTTACCATGTTGGCCAGGCTGGTCTTAAACTTCTAACCTCAAGCAATACACCTGCCTTGGCCTCCCAAAGTGCTGAGATTACAGGTGTGAGCCACCATACCTGGCTCTTATTTGCTATTTAAATGTCTCCTCATTTCTTGCTAATTTTCTTTTCCTTTCTTTTCTTCCTTTTTTTTTGACAGGATCTCACTCTATCACCCAGGCTAAAGTACAGTGGCCTGATCATAGCTCACTGCAGCCTTGAACTCCTGGGCTCAAGTGATCCTTCTGCCTCAGCTTCCCCAGTAGCTGGGACTACAGGCACACACCACCACACCGGTTAATTTTTAAATTATATTTTGTAGAGACAGGGGGTCTCATTATGTTGCCAAGGCTGATCTCAAACTCCGGGCTAAGCAATCCTCCTGCCTTGGCCTTCCAAAGTGCTGGGATTACAGGCATGAGCCATTGCACCCCACCAATAGCACTATATTTTTTATTACAATGTCCATGAGTTCATGACTAGTATATTGGAATACAACTAGTTTTTCTATGTTTACCTTATATCCCGGGGCCTTGTTGAACTCACCTATTAGTTCTACAAAGTGTTTTATAGATTCCTTGGGATTTCCTATAGAAACAATCATGTCACCTGAAAATAGAAATGATATTAATTTTTTTCTTTCCAATCTGCATGTCGCTTGTGCCCGTTTCTTGCCTTATTGCACTGGCTAGCACCTCCAGCACTGTGCTGAATAAGGAGTGAAAGCAAACGTCTGTGCTTTGTTCTTGACCTTTGGCAGGAAGCATTCAGTCTTTCATCATTAAGTATAATATTAGCTGCAGATTTTGTGTGTGTGTATGTAGATGCTCTTTATCAAATTGAGGAAGTTGGCTGGTCCAAAAGTAGTAAGTTATCTCAATGGATTTTTTAGTCAGTTACAGATCAAACCCCATGTACTACTCTTCCCCTCTCCCCCCACTTCTCACTATTGCACTTGATTATTCTTTAAAAAAAAAAACAAGAAAGTTCCCCTTCATTCCTATTTTGAAGAGATTTTTAAATCATGAATACCTGTACTACACTGAATGATATATGATTTTTCGTCTTTAGCCTGCTAATATATATGGTGCATTACATTGATTTTTGAATACCAAGCCAGCCTCGCATCCCTGGAATAAATCCCACATGGTAAAGGTAGACAATTATTTATACAGATTGCTGAATTCTGTTTGCTAATTTATTGTTAAGCATTTTTGTTTCTTTTTCTTTTCTTTTCTTTTCTTTTCTTTTCTTTTCTTTTCTTTTCTTTTCTTTTCTTTTCTTTTCTTTTCTTTTCAGACAGGGTCTCACTCTGTTGCCCGTGCTGGAGTGCAGTGGCACAATTTCGGCTCTCTGCAGCCTAGACCTCCCAGGCTCAGGTGATCCACCCGCCTCAGCCCCCTGGGCAGCTGTAACTACCCGGTTAATTTTTGTATCTTTTGTAGAAATGGGTTTTTGCCGTGTTGCCCAGGCTGGTCTCCAACTCCTGGGCTCAAGTGATCCTCCCACTTCAGTATCCCAAAGTACCAGAATTATAGGCATTAGCCACCACGCTGGACTGCATTTTTGTTTCTATACCCATGTAAGATATCAATTTGTAGTTCCACCGTTTTTTTTTTTTTTTTTTGAGATGGAGTCTTGCTCTGTCTCCTAGGCTGAAGTGCAGTGGTGTCATCTCGGCTCACTGCAACCTCCACCTCCCAGGTTCAAGCAATTCTCCTGCCTCAGCCTCCTGAGTAGTTGGGATTATAGGCATGTGCCACCACCCCCAGCTAATTTTTCTGGTTTTGTTTTTTTTTTTTTTTTTGAGACAGTCTTGCTCTGTCACCCAGGCTGGAGAGCAGTGGTGCAATCTCGGCTCACTGCAAGCTCCGCCTCCTGGGTTCACGCCATTCTCCTGCCTCAGCCTGCGGAGTAGCTGGGACTACAGGCACCCGCCACCACACCCGGCTAATTTTTGTATTTTCCGAGGTTTCACCATATTGGCCAGGCTGGTCTCAAACTCCTGACCTTGTGACCTTAGCCTCCCAAAGTGCTGGGATTACAGGCATGAGCCACCGCGCCCGGCCCAGTAGTTCCACCTTTTTGTAAAACTCTGGTTTTAACATCAGAGTTAACACTTGCTTAGTAAAATGAGTTGGAATATGTTTCCTTCTCTTCTATTTTCTGGAAGAGATTTTGTAGGTAAGTGTTAATTCTTTAAATGTTTGGTAAACTTCTCCAGGGAAACCATTTCAACCTAGAGATTCCTCTTTGGGGATCTGTTACACTACAAATTCAATTTCCTTAATAGTTACAGGGCTAAACTGTCTGTTCCATAGTGGCTGAGTTATGGTAGTTTTTGTTTTTAAAGGAATTGGGCTATTTCGCTTAAGTTATCAAGTTTGATGTCTGCAGTAATAGCAGTGATAGCCCCTCTTTCATTCCTGATACTGAAAATTTGTGTCTTTTCTTTTTTTTTTTTTTGAGCCAGAGTCTCGCTCTGTAATCTAGGCTGGAATGCAGTGGTGCAATCTTAGCTCACTGCAACCTCTGCCTCCCAGTTCAAGTAATTCTCTGCCTCAGCCTCCCGAGTAGCTGGGATTACAGGCACCTGCCACCATGCCCAGCTAATTTTTGTATTTTTAGTAGAGACAGGGGTTTCACCATCTTGGCCAGGCTGGTCTGGAACTCCTGACCTCATGATCCACCCGCCTCTGGCCTCTCAAAGTGCTGGGATTACAGGTGTGAGCCACCACGCCCAGCTAATTTGTGTCTTCTTTTTCTTTCTTGGTTAGTATTAGCAGAGAATTGTCAATTTTACTGAAACTTTTCAAGAACTAGTTTTTGTTTCATTGATTTTTCTCTATTGTTTTCTTGCTTTCTGTTTCATTGATTTGTGGTCTTTATTATTCCTTCCTTCTGTTTGCTTTGGGTTTATTTTGCTCCCCTTGTCCTATGTTCTTTGAGTGGAAGCTTAGATGATTGATGTGGGACTTCTATTTTCTTTTCTTTTTTTTTTTTTTTTTGAGACGGAGTCTCGCTCTGTCGCCCAGGCTGGAGTGCAGTGGTCGGATCTCAGCTCACTGCAAGCTCCGCCTCCCAGGTTCACGCCATTCTCCTGCCTCAGCCTCCGGAGTAGCTGGGACTACAGGCGCCCGCCACCTCGCCCGGCTAGTTTTTTGTATTTTTTAGTAGAGACGGGGTTTCACCGTGTTAGCCAGGATGGTCTCGATCTCCTGACCTTGTGATCCGCCCGTCTCGGCATCCCAAAGTGCTGGGATTACAGGCTTGAGCCACCGCGCCCGGCCTGGGACTTCTATTTTCTTTCTTTCTTTCTTTTTTTTTTTTTTTTTGAGACGGAGTCTCACGCTGTTGCCCAGGCTGGAGTGCAGTGGCGCGATCTCGGCTCACTGCAAGCTCCGCCTCCTGGGTTCACGCCATTCTCCTGCCTCAGCCTCCTGAGTAGCTAGGACTACAGGCGCCCGCCACCGCGCCCGGCTAATTTTTTGTATTTTTAGTAGAGACAGGGTTTCACTGTGGTCTCAATCTCCTGACCTTGTGATCCGCCCGCCTCGGCCTCCCAAAGTGCTGGGATTACAGGCTTGAGCCACCGCGCCCAGCCTTCTTTCTTTCTTTTTTTAATGGAGTCTTGCTCTGTCACCAGGCTGGAGTGCAGAGGCATAATCTTAGCTCACTGCAACCTCTGCCTCCCAGGTTCAAATGATTCTCCTGCCTCAACCTCCCAAGTAGCTGGGATTATACGCTTGCTGTACCACCATGCCCAGCTAATTTTCGTATTTTTAGTAGAGACGGGGTTTCACCATGTTGGTCAGGCTGGTCTTGAACTCCTAACTTCAAGTGATCCACCCTCCTCAGCCTCCCAAAGTCCTGGGATTACAGGTGTGAGCCACCATGCCTGGCCTGATGTAGAACTTTTTAAACATATATATGTAGTGCTATGAAGTCCCCTCTCAGCCCTTGTTTACCTGTGTGCCACAAAGTTTGATATGTTATATTGTCACTTTCATTCAGTTTAATGTGTTTCTTAATTTCCTTTGAAACTTTCTCTTTGAGACCTGGGTTATTTATAAGTGTGTTGTTTAGTTTGCAAGTGTTTGGAGATTATCTGTTATCTTTCTGTTCTTGGTTTCTAATTTGATTCCTTTGTGATTGAAGAATACACTGTGTATGATTTTAATTCTTTTAAATTTGTTGACATTTGTTTATGGTCTAGGATATGGTCTATCGTGGTATATGTTCTATGGGCATCTGAAAATACCATGTATTCTGCTGCTGTTTAGGGGAATGTCCTATATATGTTGATCAGATCCCATTGGTTGATGATGTTGAGTTCTTCTATATTCTTGCTGATTTTCTGTCAAGTTGTTCTATCAGTTATTGAGAGAAGAGTATTGAAAATTTAAACTATAGGGCCAGGCGTGATGGCGCACACCTGTAATACCAGCACTTTTGGAGGCTGAAGTGGGTGGATCACTTGAGGTCAGGAGTTCGAGACCAGCCTGGCCAACATGATAAAATTAGCCAGGCGTGGTGGCAGGCACCTGTAATCTCAGCTACTCGGGAGGCTGAGGGAGGAGAATTGCTTGAATCCAGGAGATGGTGGTGGCAGTGAGCTGAGATCCAGCCTGGGTGACAAAGCAAGGCCATGTCTTAAAAAAGAAAGAAAGAAATCTTAAACTACAGTGACGGATCTATTTCTCTTTTTAAATTCTATTAGTTTTTGCCTTACATATTCTGCAGCTCTGTTGTTTAGTGCATACACGTTTAGGATTGTTAGGACTACTTGGTGGGTTGCCCTTTTGTCATTACACAACGTCCTTCTCTGTCTCTCAGTTTTCTTTGCTCTGAAGTATACTTTATCTAATACTAACATAGCCATTCCTGCAATCTTTTGATTAATGTTTGCCTGATATATTTTTTTCCCATCCTTTTAGTTTCTTTTTTTTTTTTTGAGATGGAGTCTCGCTCTGTCGCCAGGCTGGAGTACAGTGGTGCGATCTCGGCTCACTGCAGCCTCCGCCTCCTGGGTTCAAGTGATTCTCTGCCTCAGCCTCCCGAGTAGCTGGGACAACAGGCACATGCCACCACGCCCAGCTAATATTTGTATTTTTAGTAGAGACGGGGTTTCACCATGTTGGCCAGGATGGTCTCCATCTCTTGACCTTGTGATCTGCCCACCTCGGCCTCCCAAAGTGCTGGGATTACAGGTGTGAGCCACTGTACCTGTCCACCATCCTTTTACTTTCAACCCACTTGTATATTTGAAGTGAGTTTCCTATGGACAACATGTAGTTGGTTCATGCTTTTTCAGTCTACTCTGCCAAGTTCTGTCTTTTTTTTTTTTTTTTTTTTTTGACAGAGTCTCACTCTGTTGCCCAGGCTGAGTGCAGTGGCATGACCTCTGCTCATTGCAACCTCTGCCTCCCGCGTTGAAGCAATTCTCCTGCCTCAGCCTCCACACGCCACAACACGCACATGCCATCATAATCGGCTAATTTTTGTATTTTTAGTAAAGACGAGTTTTGCGATGTTGGCTAGGCTGGTCTCAAACTCCTGACCTCAGCTGATCCACCCACTTCGGCCTCCCAAAGTGCTGGGATTACAGGCGTGAGCCACCACACCCAGCAATAAGTTCTGTCTTTAATTAGTGTGTTTAGACCCTTTACATTTAAGGTAATTATTGATATATTAGAGCTTAAGTCTGCTGTTTTATTTTGTGCTTGTGCTTGTTCTCTCTGTTTTTCATTTCTCTGTTTCCTTTTTACTGCCTTCCTGAGGGATTTTTAGAGTTTCTTTTGATCTATCTATAGTGTTTTTGAGTGTATCTCTTTGCATAGCACTTTTAGGAGTTGTTCTAGGTACCATATTATAGATGGATGGATAGATAGAGAGATACATAGGTACCATATTATAGATGGGTGGATAGATATATATATAGGTAGATATCCACAAAAAATAGAAGATATAAGAAAGAACCAAATGGAAGTTTTAGAACTGAAAAATATAGTAACAAACTAAAGAATCCAATGGGTGGACTCAATAACAGAATAGAGGGGGCAGAGGAAAAAAATCAATGAACTTGAAGACAACTATAAGAATTACCCAATCTGAAAACAATAGAGAGAAAATAGACTTTGGTCTCCAAAAAAAAAGATAAAATAGACTTCATGTAGGTCTATGAAGTTCTTTCTCAGCCCTTGTTTAGCTGTATGACACAAATTTTGATATGTTGTATTATCACTTTCATTCAGTTTAATGTTTTTTTTTAAATTTCCTTTGAAACTTTCTCTTTGAGACATGGGTTATTTATAAGAGTGTTGTTTAGTTTCCAAGCATTTGGAGATTATTCTGTCGTCTTTCAAAAAACTATACAGAACCTCAGGGACCTTGGGACTATAACAAAAGACTTAGCATTCATGACATCAGAATTTCAGAAGGACAGGAGAAAGAGGGTGGGGCTGAAAAAGTACTTGAAGAAATAATGGCCGAACACTTTCCAAATTTGGAATAAAGATTCCAGAAATCTACATAAGCTAAACAAAACTCAAACAGGATAAACCCACAGAAGCTCATGCCAACACACATCATGATCAAACTTCTGAAAACTAAAGACAAATAAAAAAATCTTGAAAGCAGTGAGAGAGCAACAATACCCTACCTAAAGTAGAAAATCAATTTGAATGACAGTAGGTTTCTTATCAGAAACCAAGGATCTCAGAAGACAGTGGCACTGCTTTTCTTTTCTTTTCTTTTCTTTTTTTTAAGATAGGGTCTTGCCGGGCGCGGTGGCTCAAGCCTGTAATCCCAGCACTTTGGGAGGCCGAGGCGGGTGGATCACGAGGTCAGGAGATCGAGACTATCCTGGCTAACATGGTGAAACCCCGTCTCTACTAAAAATACAAAAAAACTAGCCGGGCGTGGTGGCGGGCGCCTGTAGTCTCAGCTACTTGGGAGGCTGAGGCGGGAGAATGGCGTGAACCCGGGAGGCGGAGCTTGCAGTGAGCCGAGATCACGCCACTGCACTCCAGCCTGGGAGACACAGCGAGACTCCGTCTCAAAAAAAAAAAAAAAAAAAAAAAAAAAGATAGGGTCTTGGTCTGTCTCTCATGCTGGAATGCAATGACATGATCATAGCTCACTGCAACCTTGACTTCCTGGGTTCAAGTAATCCTTCTGCCTTAGCTTCCCAAGTAGCTGGGACTACAGGCATGCACAATCACACCCAGCTAATTTTTAAATTTTTTGTAGAGACAGGGTCTTGCTATGTTACCTAGGCTGGTCTCAAACTCCTGGCCTCCAGCAATCTTCCAACCACCTTCCAAAGTGCTGGGATAATAGGCATGAGCCACTATGTCCAGCCAGGACAGCATTTTTTAAGTGCTGAAAGAAAGAACTATCAACCCAGAATACAATATCCAGTGAAAATATTCTTCACTAGTGAAGAGGAAATCAAGACATTCTCACATGAAGGAAAAATAAGAGAATTTGTCACCAGTGGACCTTCCCTAAAAGAATGGAAAGAGAAGCCGGGGGGCAGTGGCTGATGCCTATAATCCTAGCACTTTGGGAGGCCAAGGCGGGTGGATCACAAAGTCAGGAGTCGGAGACCAGCTTGGCCAATATGGTGAAACCCCATCTCTACTAAAAACATAAAAATTAGCTGGGCATGGTGGCGCGTGCCTGTAATCTCAGCTACTTGGGAGGCTGAGGCAGGAGAATCACTTGAACCTGAGAGGCAGAGGTTGTGGTGAGCTGAGATTGCACCACTGCACTCCAGCCTGGACAACAGAGCAAGACTCTGCCAAAAAAAAAAAAAAAAAGAATGGAAAGAGGAAGTTCTCTAAAGAGGAAATGATAGAAGAAGGAACCTTGGAACATTAGGAGGGAAGAAAGAACATGGTCATCTGAAGTGCGAGTAAATACAGACTTTCCTTCCCTTCCTGAGTTTTCTAAGTTATGATTGATGGTTAGAGTAAAAATTATAATACTAATCTGCTTCTAAATGTATGTAGAGGAAATATTTAAGACAATTATATTACAAACAGAAGTGTATAAGAAAACATAAGGGAGATAAGACTCTATACTTGAACTGGTAAAATGACAACACCAGTAGTCTATGAAGATAGATAGATGATAGATAGATAGATAGATAGATAGATAGATAGATAGATAGACAGATAGATACTTAGAGAGAGAGAATAAACATCAGATCTGATTCTGATGACTTTCTACTTTTTTACATTTGTTTCAGTCATGTTTGCAATTGGTTGCTGAAGCATTTCTCTGCTTTAAAAACATTGTCAGCTAATTCTAACATCTCTATCATCTTTGCTTTGGCATCTATTGATTGTCTTGTTTCATTCAGTTTCAGATCTTCCTGGTTCTCTGTATGAGTTATTTTCAATCAAAACCTGGACATTTTAGGTATTATGTTATGAAATTCTGGATACCATTTAAACCTTTTTCTTTTTTTGAGATGCAGTCTTGCTCTGTCACTCAGGCCAGAATGCAGTGGCATGATCGCAGCTCACTGTAATCTTGAACTCCTGGGCTCAAGGGATCCTCCTATAAGCCTCCTGAGTAGCTAGGAAGGACTACAGGTACCACCATACCTGGCTTTAAAAAAAATTTTTTTTTTTTTTTTTTTTTTGAGATGGAGTCTTGCTCTGTCACCCAAGCTGGAGTGCAGTGGTGTGATCTCAGCTCACTGCAACATCCACCTCCCAGGTTCCAGTGATTCACCTGCCTCAACCTCCCGAGTAGCTGGGATTACAGGCACGAATCACCACGCCCAGCTTATTTTCGTATTTTTAGTAGAGACTGGGTTTTCCCATGTTGGCCAGGCTGGTCTCGAACTCCTGACCTCAGGTGATCTGCCTGCCTTGGCCTCCCAAAGTGCTGGGATTATAGGCGTGAGCCACTGCGCCTAGTCTAAAAAACTTTTTTTTATAAAGACAGGGTCTCGCTATGTTGCCCAGGCCAGTCTCAAACTCCTGGCCTCAAGCAATCTTCCCATCTTGGCCTCCCATACATCTTCCATCCATTTTATATGGTGCTACTTGACACCACTACAGTGGAGTGGGGGGCAGGAGTTCCTCCCCATTAATGCCAGGAGGGGTGGAAGTTCCCCCACACAGCCTCTGATGAAAGCTGATGGGCTGGGTGGGGGACTTCTCTTATTTCTGGGTGGAAGTGGGATTTCTGGTTCCCTACCTGCTCTGCTGATACCTTCCTGGCTGGAAGAGGTAGAAGTGCCTCAGTAGTGTTCCCCATGTGTCTTCCTTTGACACTATGGGAAGGTGTTCTCAGGCAGTGGTAACAGTCCCGACACTTCTTGCTGCCTCCCCTGACAGCACCTGATAGAGGAGAGGGAGCAGCACATCATTACTGTCAGATGGGAGTGGAAATGCACACTCCTCATGTGATGACCACTGGCACCACAGGGAGAGGCCTCATGACCACCTGGTGCGAATGGAAGCCCCACTCCCTACTCTGCCTTCTCTGATGCCACCTCATGGCATTGTGGGAGCATCCATGAGGAAATGCAGGTTGCACACTTGGCCCAGGGCCCACCATAGGCGGGGCGCTGAGTCCATGCATGGTAGCCATGATGGTTTGAGCTAATGCCAGAAGCCCTGGTATGATGACCAGTCCTGCCATTTCCTGGCTTTGTGATCTTGGTCAAGTTATGCCACCTTTTGAGTCTCTGTTTCCTCATCTCTTCAGTGGAGAGAAATGATGCTCATCTGAGATATATGGAGATTATGTCTGTGAGAGCACCTGCCACTGATCCTTAACACAGATAAATACTACAGTCGAGCTGGTACTTATTAAGCATTTACTGCCCACCAGGCCAGTGATACCAACTTCCCAGGCATTAACTCAATGAAATGGCTTTTTAAATCCCCATTTTACAGAGGAAGAAACTGAGGCTCAGAGAGCTAAAGCCTCTTGCTCATGGCCACACTACTGGCCCCACTGCACTGAGTCTACTTCTTGATAGGGTGTGCCACATTCTCCGTGTCTAAGAATAAGAGGAACCACTACAAGCTTAAGATCCGATTCACCAGCGAAAACCTCTGGCTCAGGGATCTGCACAGCTCCTACTCTGATTAAATATAAAAAATCAGCCAGGTGGTCATGCGCAGTGGCTCACGCCTGTAATCCCAGCACTTTGGGAGGCCTAGGCAGGCGGATCACGAGGTCAAGAAACCAAGACCATCCTAGCCAACATGGTGAAACCCCGTCTCTACTAAAAATACAAAAAAAAAAAAAAAAATTAGCTGGGCATGGTGGCGCACACCTGCAATCCTAGCTACCCAGAAGGCTGAGGCAGGAGAATCGCTTGAACCCAGCAGGTGGAGGTTGCAGTGAGCCAAGAGTGTGCCACTGCACTCCAGCTTGAAGACAGAGCAAGACTCCATATCAAAAAAAAAAAAAAAAAAAAAAAAAAATTGGCCAGGAGAGGTGGCTCACGCCTGTAATCCTAGCACTTTGGGAGGATCACTTGAACCCGGGAGTTTGAGACCAGCCTGGACAATATAGTGAGACCCCATCTCTAACAAAAAAAATACATAAGATAGAAACGTAAGATGTTAATACAAAGGAAACTGGGTGTGGGGGTATATGGAAACCCTGTACTATTTTGCAACTTTTCTGTAAATCAAAGTCTATCCTAAAATAAAACTTTCCTTAAAAATACAGTGCCTGACAACAACTCAGGAGGCTGAGGCAAGAGAATTGCTTGAACCCGGGAGGCGGAGGTTGCAGTGAGCCAAGATCACGCCATTGCACTCCAGCCTTTGTGACAAGAGTGAAACTTCATCTCAAAAAAAAAAAAAAAAGAAAGAAAAAAAAGAGAAAAATACAGTGTCTGGGCTGGGTACAGTGGCTCATGCCTGTAATCCCAGCACTTTGGGAGGCTGAGGTGGGAGGATCACTTGAGCCCTTTGCAATATATCTTTGCAGCTCTTTTCATCAAGAGATAAAATCTGTTTCCCAGTGCCTGAATCTCGACTGGCCTTCTAAATTGCTTTGGCCAATAGGATGCAACAGAAATAACTGTCCTGGCATTTCTAGGCTTAGGCCTCAAGAGATCTTGAACATTTCCGCTTGCTCCCCTGGAACCCTGATGCTGCCATGTTTGAACAAGCCCAGGCAACCTTCTGGAAGAATAGAAGCATCAACTCCAACACATGAGTGAGGTTATCCTAGACCAGCCAACCCCCATCAACCACAAACATACACAAGCCCTGCAGAGACCCACTGAGCCCAATCTAAATCAACCAAACCTCCCAGCCTGCTTTCAACTTGTGAGTAAATAATAAATACTTATTATTTCAAGTCACTGAATTTGGGGGAGGTTTGTTACGCAGTGAGAGCTACCTGATACAAACCCAAAGATATCAGAAAAGGTGTTCTACTTAGACCCAATAATTTCACTCCAGAAATGTATCCTAAAGTAATTCTCATGATCACATACACAGATAGAGTCAATTCTCATTCATGGTACTTTTTCTACAAAGTCACCAAGAATACGGAATTACCAAATACTAAACCATTGCTCCTAGGGGAAATACATGGTCAGGGGCCTGCAAGCTTTTGGTAACAACATTTTAGTCAACCAATCAGTATATAACCTATTTTTATGCGTGTTTCTGTTTAAAGACACCCCCTGCTTTTTTTTTTTTTTTTTTTGACAGGGTCTCACTCTGTCGCCCAGGCTGGAATGCAGTGGAGCAATCACGGCTCACTGCAGCCTCAACCTCTCCCAGTTCAGGTGATCCTCCCACCTCAACCTCCTGAGTAGCCTGGACTATAGGCATGCACCACCGTGCCCGGCTGGTTCTGTTTTTGGTAGAGACGGGGTTTTGCCACATTGCCCAGGCTGGTCTTAAACTCCTGGGCTCAAGTGATCCTCTCACCTTTATCTCCCAAAATCCTAGGATTACAGGCATGAGCCACCACGCCTGGCCATATAAAGTATTGTTGATTAATATATATTGTGGGGCCAGGCGCGATGGCTCACATCTGTAATCCCAGCGCTTTGGGAGGCCGAGATGGGCAGATCACTTGAGGTTGGGAGTTCAAGACCAGTCTGACCAACATGGAGAAACCCCGTCTCTACTAAAAATTAGCCGGGCTTGGTGGCGCATGCCTATAATCCCAGTTACTCGGGAGGCTAAGGCAAGATAATTGCTTGAACCCGGGAGGCAGAGGTTGCGGTGAGCTGAGATCATGTGATTACACTCCAGCCTGGGCAACAAGAGGGAAACTCCATCTCAAAAAAAAAAAAAAAAAATATATATATATATATATATATATACACACACACACACACACATACACATATATATGTATCTTTGATTCATTCACATCAAACTCACAGCCAATACCATAATACCTCATGTTTGAATGAACTGTATCTAACACATGTATTTTCCCCATAAGGCACATTGCAGCCTTCTTGTGCTTAGGGATACTAGATAGACAGTACTTTAGCACTACACTTGGGGATCATTTTAAATAGAAAAGTCATACCAAAAAAGCACACAAACGTTAAATATGTGGCAGTAAACATACTATGAAAATGTATGCCATGGTCCGAAAGTTTGTGTTCCACCCAAATTCATACACTGAAATCCTCAATCAACCAGGCACGGTGGCTCATGCCCGTAATCCCAGCGCTTTGGGAGACCAGGGCAGGAGGAAGGCCTGAGCCCAGGAGTTCCAGACCAGCCCTGGCAACATAGTGAGACCTCATCTCTACAAAAAATACAAATATGCTGGTCGCGGTGGCTCAAGCCTGTAATCCCAGCACTTTGGGAGGCCGAGACGGGCGGATCACAAGGTCAGGAGATCGAGACCATCCTGGCTAACATGGTGAAACCCTGTCTCTACTAAAAAAATACAAAAAACTAGCCGGGCGAGGTGGCGGACGCCTGTAGTCCCAGCTACTCGGGAGGCTGAGGCAGGAGAATGGCGTGAACCCGGGAGGTGGAGCTTGCAGTGAGCTGAGATCCGGCCACTCCACTCCAGCTTGGGTGACAGAGCGAGACTCCGTCTCAAAAAAAAACAAAAAACAAAACAAATATTAGCCAGGCTTGGGGTGCACAGCTGTAGTCCCAGCTACTTGGGAGGCTGAGGTGGGAGGATTGCTTGAGCCTGGGAGGTTGAGGCTGCAGTGAGTCGTGACTGTGCCACCGTACTCCAGCCTGGGTGACAGATCAAGACCCTGTCTCAAAAACAAAAACAAACAGAAAAATACCACAAAGTTTGGGCTCATGCAAATATGGAGGCTGAGAAGTGCCACAATCTGCCATCTGCAAACTGGAGACACAGAGAGGCCAGTGGTGTAGTTTAGAGGCCTGAGAACCAGAGGCCCAATGGTGGAGATTCCAGTCCAGGTCTGAAGGCCTGAGACTCTGGAGCTCCGAGGTCAGGAGAAGACTGACGTCCCAGCTCAAACAGGCAGAGGGAAAGCGCATCTAACCTTTCTCAGCCTTTTTATTCTCCTCAGGCCCTCAGTGGGTTGGATGATCCATATTGGAGAGGCCACCTGCTTTACTCAGTCCACTGATTCAAATGTTAATCTCTTCTGAACACACTTTCCCAAGCACACCAGAAATAATGTTTAATGAGATATGCGGGCATCGTGTGGCCCAGTTACGTAGACACATAAAATTAACCATCACTGGCCTGGTACGGTGGCTCACGCCTGTAATCCCCACACTTTGGGAAGCCGAGGTGCATGGATCACCTGAGGTCAGGAGTTCAAGACCAGCCTGGCCACATGATGAAACCCCATCTCTACCAAAAATACAAAAATTAGCCGGGTGTGGTAGCACCCACCTATAGTCCCAGCTACTCAGGAGGCTGAGACAGGAGAATTATTTGAATCCAGGAGATGGAGGTTGCAGTGACCTGAGATTGCGCCACTGCACTCTATTCTGGGCAACAGAGGGAGACTCCGTCTCAAAAAAAAAAAAAAAAAAAATTAAACATCACAATGGGTAAGTTTCTTTTTCACGTTTCCTGTTCTGTATTTTCTAATTTTTCTGCAAAGTATATTTAATCATTGGAAATCAGAAAAGTTATTGTCTTTTTTGTTTTTAAATTTTTTTGTTTGTTTGAGATAGAGCCTCACTCTGTCACCCAGGCTGGAGTGCAGTGGCACAATCTCAGCTCACTGCAACCTCTGCTTCCTGGGTTCAAACAATTTTCCTGCCTCAGCCTCCCGAGTAGCTGGGACTACAGGCGTGCCACACCATGGCCAGCTAATTTTTGTATTTCTAGTGAAGATGGAGAATTTTTGCCACGTTGGCCATGCTGGTCTCAAACTCCTGACCTCCCGCCTCAGCCTCCCAAAGTGCTGGGATTACAGGCATGAGCCACCATGTCTGGCCAAGTTATGTCTTTTTTAAGAGAGAAAGGAATTCTGTAAATTCAAGGTATTGTATCAAGATCCTGAGCCCAGTGTCACCCCTTGACAAGCTCAGTAGAACGCCAGCTGGAAAAATTTCCAGATAATGCTCTCGTGCAGATTTTTCAAAACTTAAGTATGAATCTTGGCACAAAATGTGCTCGCTCATCCAGATAAATCTCATTACTGAGGCAATAAACCTTGCAATTGCTTGTGCTGTCTGCAAAGGCAAGAGCTGCAGTATCCAAAGCCCAGCCTGGCCAAGCTCCCCTCACTAATCAAATATTCAGCTCACAGGAAAAGAGAATTACTGCTAATTAATAACAACAAAGGATTAGGCCAGTGGTTCTCAACCCAGAACAACTTTACTCCCCACCTCCCCCCAGGGGACATTTGGCAGTGTCTGGAGACAGTATTTGGGTGTTGTTGACTAGGAGGTGCTCCTAGTATCCAGTGGATAGATCCCAGGAATGCTGCTGAACATCTTACAATGCATGGGACAGTCCCCACCCCGCCCCACAGCAAAGAAGTATTAGTCCCCAAATGTCAATAGGAGTGAGGTTGAGAAACCCTGGCTGTTCAGACAGAAGGAGCCTTATCAGTTCTTCCTGGGCTAAGAGCTTTACAGGAAAGATCTCATTTAATCCTCACAGCAATCCTAGGGTATAGGGCCTATTATCATGCCCATTTTACAGAAAAGGAAACTGAGGCTAAGAATCACACACCATTTCTAGGCTGGGCACGGTGGCTCACGCCTGTAATCCCAGCACTCTGGGAGGCCAAGGCAGGTGGATCACCTGAGGTCTGGAGTTTGAGACCAGCCTGGCCAATGTGGAGAAACCCCATCTCTACTAAAAATACAAAAATTAGCTGGGTGTGGTGGTGGGCACCTGTAATCCCAACTACTTAGGAGGCTGAGGCAGGAGAATTTCTTGAACCGGTGAGGCAGAGGTTGCAGTAAACCAAGATCGTGCCACTGCACTCCAGTCTGGATGACAGTGAGACTCCATCTCAAAATAATAATAATAATAATAATAATATGGTATTTCTGACCTCAGGACTTGCACTGTGCTCTCCTCCATGCCCAAATTGTTTTTTTTTTTTTTTTTTTTTTTTGAGACAGAGTCTCGCTGTGTCTCCCAGGCTGGAGTGCAGTGGCGTGATCTCGGCTCACTGCAAGCTCCGCCTCCCGGGTTCACGCCATTCTCCCGCCTCAGCCTCCCAAGTAGCTGAGACTACAGGCGCCCGCCACCACGCCCGGCTAGTTTTTTGTATTTTTAGTAGAGACGGGGTTTCACCATGTTAGCCAGGATAGTCTCGATCTCCTGACCTCGTGATCCACCCGCCTCGGCCTCCCAAAGTGCTGGGATTACAGGCTTGAGCCACCGCGCCCGGCCGCCCAAATTGTTGAGTTATTGCTCTGTTGTTGTTTTGTTGTTTTGAGATAAGGTCTCAGTCTGTCACCCAGCCTGGAGTGGAGTGCAGTGGTGCGATCAAGGCTCACTGCAGCTTCAAACTCCTAGGCTCAAGCAGTCCTCTTGCCTCAGCCTCCTGAGGAGCTTGGAGTGCAGCCACACACCACCACACCCGGTGAATTTTTGTATTTTTTGTAGAGACAGCGGTCTCACTGTGTTGGCCAGGCTGGTCTCAAGCTCCTAAGCTCAAGCAATCCTCCCACCTCTGCCTCTCAAAGTGCTGGGATTACAGGCATAAGCCACCACACCTGGCCTGTTGTTTTTAATTATGGAAAATTTCAGGTATAAACAAAAGTAGAGAAACCAATTGAACAAGCCCGCATGGTCCCTCTACCCAGCTTCAGAGCTGCAGGCAGAACTTCAGGCACAACATGCTTCCCTGCAGTCAAGAATCCCTGAACAAGCCAAGATGAATCACACCAGGCCTGGGCCCTTGGGAACACACGAGCTCCTCCTTCAGGTGGCTGGAAATGCGTTCCCTTTTCCTTTACAGGTTTTGATCATATCCCCCATCAGCTGTTGCCTTTCCCAGCAGAAAAGTTCGATGTAAGATCATCTGTTCTCTCCCTACGTTAAGTGTCCTTTTCTGAGAGGTGAGAAAATAGTTATCTCCTAAGGAAAGCTGAGATGGGGAGAACATATGCTCAGAAACGGATAATCTTGCCACCAAAATTGTTAGTAGCAGGGAGGAGCTAGTATTTGCAACGTGGGGTGCAAGGCAGCTCCCTCCACGTCTGCCTGCATACATAAATCCTTATGGAAATAGGTGGCAATTTCTTTTATTCAAACAAATGCTCTCTAGTTTCTGCTTTGTGCGAGGCTCAACTGTGCTCAATCCTGGAATACAGATGACAGGCAAAACAGTCAGCTGGCTTCTTTCAAATGAAGTCAGGCCTTCATGAGGGATGGAGAAACTGGGCTTGCATCCCAGATAGGGGCTTCTATTAATCCCTATTAATGTTGGAACTGAATTGCATGTGCTGGGAAGCAGCAGAAGGGATTGCTGTGAACATGAACTTTGGAATTAGACAGCTCTGGGTTCCAAGTCCAGCTCTCCCACTAATTAGCTGTGTGACCCTGGGTAAGTCATTCAACCTCTCTGAACCCCATTTCTTTGCCTGGAAAGTGAGGACTGTTCATGCAACATGTTGGAGCCCCTATTATGCTCCAATTAATGTTTGCTATTATTTTTATTTTATTTTACTTTTTTAAGATGGAGTGTCAATCTGTTGTCTAGGCTGGAGTGCAGTGGCATGATCTCGGCTCACTGCAACCTCTACCTCCTGGGTTCAATGATTCTCATGCCTCAGCCTCCTGAGTAGCTGGGATTACAGGCGTGCACCATCACACCTGGCTAATTTTTCTATCTTTCTTTTTCTTTTTTTGAGACGGAGTTTCACTGTTGTTGCCCAGGCTGGAGTGCAATGGCATGATCTCAGCTCAATGCAAACTCTGCCTCCTGGGTTCAAGTGATTCTCCTGACTCAGCCTCCTGAGTAGCTGTATTACAGGTACCTGCCACCACACCAGGCTAATTTTTGTATTTTTAGTAGAGACAGGGTTTCACCATGTTGGCCAGGCTGGTCTCGAACTTCTGACCCCAGGTGATCTACCTGCCTCGGCCTCCCAAAGTGCTGGGATCACAGGTGTGAGACACCATGCCTGCGCCTGGCTAATTTTTGTATTTTTAGTTGAAACGAGGTTTTGCCACATTGACCAGCTGGTCTTGAACTCCCGACCCTCAAGTGATCCTCCCACTTTGGCCTCCCAAAGTGCTGGGATTACAGGCATGAGCCACCGCGCCCAGCCAAATGTTCGATAATATTTTGTGACTACTCAGAACCCTACCATTTTTCATTTGTTCTTCCCAAAATCTCTGCCTGGGACACTGTGGTCAATTGTAAAAATAGCTATAAATTATTCTCCTGCATGGAGCCCTGTGGTGTTGCCTTCTACCCTGACTTTGGCCTTGACCATGGGCCATACCTTGGCCAAAGGGATATCAGTGAATGTGACACAAACAGGGGCTTAAAAAGAGCTTGCATATGGAGCTTGGTCTCTCTTGCTGCACTTGAATCCCAGCCACTAATTGAAGAAGCTCAGGCTCTTCTGCTGGAGAATGAGAGTCCCAAGGCCCAGGCATACCCCATCATCCCAGCCCACAGCTGTCAACCACCAGACATGTGAGGGAGGCCACCCTAGGCCAGGCATACCCCATCACCCCAGCCCGCAGCTGTCAACCACCAGACATGTGAGGGAGGCCACCCTAGACTATTAGACATGAGCTGACCTTCCAGCTGGCACACTCACAGCCAAACCAGACCCCAGAATGGTGAGCTACATAAATGCTATTGTTTTAAGCCACAAACACCTGGGGATGGTTTGTTAGACAGCAATAGATAACAAATACAAATACGTAATCTTCCCACTTTAGGGATGAAGAAACTGAGGCTCAAAGAGGCTTGGCCAAGACCACAGAGCCAACACTCAATGTCTTTCCCTCTACCATGCAGTGGGTTCCCCTCTGCCATCTCCAGCTGCCTGAAGCAGGGCCCAGCATGAATGAGGCAGCTGGCAGAGTGAGAGCTGTGCTCACCACCTCAGCCCAGCGGCTCCCTGGGAGACCCGGGCCGTGACCTTGGCCTCATTCCTGCATGGGACCTGTAATCAGATGCTTAGAAGGTCTGCAGAGATCCACCCAGTCTGGATCATGGGGTAGAGACTCACATGGCAAGCTGGAGGATGTAGCCTCTTTGAGATCACACCATTCACTGGGGGACTCTTAAGGGTTCATCATGCTCCACTGGGTCCTGGCCATCTGCTCTGTCCATCTGATGGCCAGCAAAAGGGGCTACGGATGTATGACCTTTCTAAAATATGTATGAATAAAAAAACACTTTCTTTAGACAAGACAGAATAAGAATAGCAAAAATACCCAGCAGCTCCCTTTACCGAGCATGCCCTGCATTGGAGACACTTAGGTCACTACTGTACACACACTGTCCTTTTTATCCTCCCCCAAACCCCATTGGGTGGAATATAAAGCTGCATAGACAGCCAGGCACGGTGGCTCACACCTGTAATCCCAGCACCTTGGGAGGCTGAGGCGGGCGGATCACCTGAGCTCAGGAGTTTGAGACCAGCCTGCCAACATAGCGAAACTCCATCTCCACTAAAAATAAAAAACAATTAGCTGGGTGTGGTGGTGCACACCTGTAATCCCAGCTACTATGGAGGGTGAGGCACGAGAATTGCTTGAATCTGGGAGGCGGAGGTTGCAGTAAGCCAAGATGGTGCCACTGCACTCCAGCCTAGGAGACAGAGCAAGACTCTCTCTCTCAAAAAAATAAAAAATAAAAAATAAACAAAGTAGCAGAGTTAAAAGTGAAGAGCACTGGTTGAGAACTCAGGCTGCCTGGGTTTAACTCCTGGCTTGGCTATTTGCCAGCAAGTGATCTGACTTCCCTGTGCCACATCTTTCTCATCTGTAAAATGGGGATATAACCATAGTACCTAGTTCATGGGGCTATTATGAAGAGTAAGGAAGCTAGTGAATGTAAATTACTTGCTGGGCACGGTGGCTCACGCCTGTAATCCCAGCACTTTGGGAGGCTAAGGCAGGCAGATCACCTGAGGTTGGGAGTTTGCAACCAGCCTGACCAACACGGAGAAACCCCGTCTCTACTAAAAATACAAAATGAACCGGGCGTGGTGGAGCATGCCTGTAATCCCAGCTAATCGGGAGGCTGAGGCAGGAGAATCGCTTGAACCTGGGAGGCGGAGGTTGCGGTGAGCCGAGATTGTGCCATTGCACTCCAGCGTGGGCAACAAGAGCAAAACTCTGTCTCAAAAAAAAAAAAAAAAAAAAAAAAAAGGGTGAATTACTTAAAACAAGATCTGGCACACAGCTGACCCTCAGTGCATGCCAGCTGTCATCATTAACATGATTTTACAGATGAAGACACTGAGGCTCAAAGAGGTGACTTCATTGATGAATTTCACTTAGCTAAGTCAGTGGTAGAGCTGAATTTTGTACCCTGGTCTGACAGATACTTTTTTTTTTTTTTTTTTAAAGAGATGGGGTCTTGCTATATTGCCCAGACTATAGAGAAGTGGTTATTCCCAGGTACAATCACAGTGCACTGCAGCCTCAAACTCCGAGCTTAAGCAACTTTCCTGCCTCACCCTCCTCAGTAGCTGGGACTACAGGTGTCTACCACTGCACCTGTCTCATTTGGTCTGACAGGCTCTTTATTTTATTTTGTTTTTATTTTTTAGAGGTGGGATCTCGCTGTGTTGCACAGGCTGGTCTCAAACTCCTGGCCTCAAGCAATCCTCCCACCTCGGCCTCCCCAAGTGTTGGGATTACAGGCATGAGCCACTGTTCCTTGCCTGGTTTAACAGACTCTTAATTACAACCCCATGGCTTCTGGAAGTTCCAGGACTATCTGTCCACAGCACAGGATCCTGTCTCTGCAGGCCAGAGTTCCTGCACTAAAGTCAAATGAGGACTTCCTCTTTAAGGTCCTGGCTATACAAATGGATTGCAGTCTGATTTCTCAGAAATCACATTCCGACCTTAAAACCCATGTAAAGGGCTGGGTGTGGTGGCTCACGCCTGTAATACCCGCACTTTGGGAGGCCGAGACAGGCAGATCACGAGGTCAGGAGATTGAGACCATCCTGGCCAATATGGTGAAACCCCATCTCTACTAAAAATACAAAAATTAGCCAGGTCTGGTGATGGGTCCCTGTAGTCCCAGCTACTCAGGAGGCTGAGGCAGAAGAATCACTTGAACCCGGGAAGCAGAGGTTGCAATGAGCCAAGATCGCACCACTGCACTCCATCCTGGCAACAGAGTGAGACTCTGTCTCAAAACAAAACAAAACAAAACAAAACAAAAACCTATGTAAAGACTTTTGCTACTACATTTATCACACTGTGTTGCAATTATTTGCTCTTCTGATTGTCTTTCCTACTAATGCAAATGCTACCTGTGTGCTAAGCATCCGTATATATACATTGCCCCATCTAAACTGCACAAACACCCAGCAAGGTACATTGATTAGACCTATTCTACAGATCAAGAAACTGAGGCTCAGAGTGGTGAAGGCATTTGATCCCCAGAATGCAGCTGGAGTTCAAAGATGGGTCTAATTTTGTCACATGAGCCCATCCAGCACACCACAGGACATTTTCCTGCTAACAGTAATAAACTCAGCAGTTGTTAAACACGTGCCACGTGCTAGGCCAGGTACTAAGTGTTTCATATGCATAGCTCATGTTTCCTCAAAACATCTCAAATAGATAGAGACAATTATTCCCTCCTTTAAAAAGAGGCTGGGCGGCCGGGCGCGGTGGCTCAAGCCTGTAATCCCAGCACTTTGGGAGGCCGAGACGGGCGGATCACGAGGTCAGGAGATCGAGACCATCCTGGCTAACACGGTGAAACCCCGTCTCTACTAAAAAATACAAAAAACTAGCCGGGCGAGGTGGCGGGCGCCTGTAGTCCCAGATACTCGGGAGGCTGAGGCAGGAGAATGGCGTAAACCCGGGAGGCGGAGCTTGCAGTGAGCTGAGATCCGGCCACTGCACTCCAGTCTGGGCGACAGAGTGAGACTCCGTCTCAAAAAAAAAAAAAAAAAAAAAAAGAGGCTGGGCATGGTGGCTCATCCCTGTAATCCCAGCACTTTGGGAGGCCAAGGCAGGAGGATTGTGTGAGCTAAGGAGTTCAAGACCAGCCTGGGTAACATAGCAAGACCTTGTCTCTATTTAAAATTTTAAAATTTAAAAAAATAGTTGTGTGTGTTGGTACATGCCTATAGTCTCAGCTACTTGGGAGGCTGAGGCAGGAGCATCACTTGAAATGGAGAGATGAAGGCTGCAGTGAGCTGTGATTGTACTACTGCCCTCCAGTCTAGGCAACAGAATGAGATCCTGTCTCAAAACAACACCACCACCACAACCTCCCCACCCCACCCCCATACACACACACACACACACACACACGATAAAACTGGTTGGGCATAGTGGCTCTTGTGTAGTCTCAGCACTTTGGGAGGCCAAGGCAGGCAGATTGCTTGAGCTCTGGAGTTCAAGACTTGCCTGGGTAACGTGGCAGGAACCTATCTCTACAAAAAAAAAAAAAAAAAAAAAAATTAGCCGAGCATGGTGGTGTGAGCCTGTAGTCCCAGCTACATGGAAGGCTGAGGTGGGAGGATCATCTGAGCTCGGGAGGTCGAGGCTGCAGTGAGCCGTGATCATGCCACTACACTCCAGCCTGGATGAAAGATGAGACCCTGTCTCAAAAATAAAAAATAAAAAATATGCCAGGCGTGGTGGCTCACGCCTATAATCCCAGCACTTTGGGAGGCTGAGGTGGGCAGATCACAAGGTCAGGAGATCAAGACCATCCTGGCTAACACGGTGAAACTCCGTCTCTACTAAAAATACCAAAAAAAATTAGCCAGGTGTGGCGGCAGGCACCTGTAGTCCCAGCTACTTGGGAGGCTGAGGCAGGAGAATGGTGTGAACCCAGGAGGCGGAGGTTGCAGTGAGCCGAGATCCGGCCACTGCACTCCAGCCTAGTCGACAGAGCAAGACTCCGTCTTAAAAAATAATAATAAAAAAATAAAAAATATATATATATAGAGAGAGAGAGAGAAACTAAGGCTCAGAGAGGTCCAGGAATCTATCCAGGGTCACACAGCTTTTAGAAGACGCCGCTGGGATTTTTTTTTTTTTTTTTTTTTTGAGACGGAGTCTTGCTCTGTCACCCAGGCTGGAGTGCAGTGGCATGATCTCGGCTCACTGCAATCTCCACCTCTACCTCTCGGGTTCAAGTGAATCTCGTGCTTCAGCCTCCCGAGTAGCTGGGATTACAGGTGCACATCACCTCACGCAGCTGGGATTTGAACCTACTTCAAACTACAACATCTGTGGACTTTTTACTCCATTTACTGCCTCTGTGAACAACCTCAAGTGCAGGGACGACTATGATTTCCATTCATCTGAATTTTTCCAAAGCCCAACAGGTTCACCAGGTGATGAAATATTTACTGGGCATATTAGTGATGTAAGGAATGGAGCCCTGGATATGTCTCTACGTGCCCATGCAGGTCCCCTGGGTCTGCACTTCAAATGGGGCATATGCTCAGTACATGAGCCATGAAAATGGAAGCTGACTTCCTCATTATAACCCTTATCCTGGTTGTATGGCCTCTGATGAAGAATTACTTCTTCCTTCCTTTCTTTCTTTTTTGTTTGAAACGCAGTCTCACTCTGTTGCCCAAGCTGGAGTCCAATAGCGCGATCTTGGTTCACTGCAGCCTCCACCTCCCAAGTTCAAGCAGTTCTCCCACCTCAGCCTCCCCAATAGCTGGGATTACAGTCGCACACCACCACACCCAGCTAATTTCTATATATTTTTTTCTTTTTTGAGATGGAGTCTCGCTCTGTTGCCCAGGCTGGAGTGCAGTGGCGTGATCTCAGCTCACTGCAACCTCCGCCTCCCGGGTTCAAGTGATTCTCCTGCCTCAGCCTTCTGAGTATCTGGGATTACAGGTGCGCACCACCACACCTGGCTAATTTTTGTATTTTTAGTAGAGACAGGGGCCTCACCATGCTGGTCAAGCTGGTCTCGAACTCCTAACCTCATGATTCGCCCGTCTCGGCCTCCCAAAGTGCTGGGATTACAGGCATGAGCCACCGTGCCTGGTCTTAATTTTTGTATTTTTAGTAGAGACAGGATTTCACCACGTTGGCAAGGCTGGCCTCGAACTCCTGACCTCAGGTGATCTGCCTGCCTCAGCCTCCCAAAAGTGCTGGGATTACAAGTGTGAGCCACCATGCTCGGCCGAAGTACTATTTAATAAGCCAGCTGTTTTTTGTTTTTTGGTTTTTTTCAGAGATGGGGTCTCGCTATGTTGCCCAGGATGGTCTCAAATTCCTGGGCTCAAGCCATCCTTCCACCTCAAACTCCCAAAGTGCCTGGGTTGCAGGTGTGAGCCACCACACCCGGCCCAAGCCAGCTGTTTTTGCTTACACTCCTTTAAAAGCTTTTGAGGATCCAGAGAAAGCAAAGAGCAATTAACTTATAACAGGCTGAGCTTTCTCTGCTGCCCAGCTTTGGCTATTAGATGGTTTGGATGGGCACAAGTAACAAACTGTGAACATTCTGCCCTGGAAGGTTCACAGCCACAAATAAAAAACAAATCTTTCTATGGGAATGGTGAGGAAAGGGCTGTTGGTCACACATGGGGCTTTGAAAACACATCCCACATCCCCAGAGCTGACAGGAACTCCTATCAGGAGATCACCTTAGATCATGCAGGCCAATTACATGTCAGTACAAGAACTGACAATCTTGCCAGGTGCAGCAGCTCAAGGCTGTAAGCCCAACACTTTGGGAGGCCAAGGTGGGAGGATCACTTGAGCCCATGAGGTTGAGGCTGCAGTGAGCCGTGCTCATGCCACTGCACTCCACCACAGGTGACAGAGCAAGACCCCGCCTCAAATACAACAATGACAACACAAAAAGAGAAAACAAAAAAATAACTGACAATCTGGTGATATTAAAAGAGAAGTGGCCGGGCATAGTGGCTCACACCTGTAATCCCAGCACTTTGGGAGGTCGAGGTGGGCAGATTGCTTGAGTCCAGGAGTTCGAGACCAGCCTGTGCAACATGGTGAAACCTGTCTCTACTAAAAATACAAAAAGCTAGCCAGGCATGATGGTACATGGCTGTAGTCCCAGCTACTCAGGAGGTTAACATGGGCGAATCACTTGAGTCTGGGAGTTAGAGGCTGCAGTGAGCTGAGATTGCATCACTGCACTCCAGCCTGGGCAACTAGAGTGAGATTCTATCTAAAAAGAAAAAAAGGAAAATAAAAGGGAAGAAAAAATGGCATTCTAGATCATGAGTCTTAAGAATGCTCTGGTCTTTGATCTAGTATTATTAGCTCCACTGCCATGGAACAAATCACTCAGAAAATATTGGCCTAAAACACCAAAGTCATTGATTACCTCTTATCTCCTGTGGGTTAGGAATTTGGGAGCAGCCTAGCTGTGTGGGTCTGGCTGAAGGTCTCTCGTGAGTCTTCATGAGAGATGGGATGAAGGCTTGACTGAGATCCCACGTCCACTTCCAAGGCAGTTCACCCACATGGCTGACAAGCCAGTGCTGGCTGTTGGCAGGAAGCCTCAGCTCCTTGTCAGGTGGGCGTCTCCGCAGGCTGTGGGGTGTCCTCAGCATGGCAGCTGGCTTCTCACAGATTGAGCGATTCAAGAAACTCAAGGAAGAAGCTGCCACGCCTTTAATGACCCAGCCTTGAAAGTCGCACAGGGTCACTTCTGCTATATTCCTTTTTTTTTTTTTTTGAGATGCAGTTTCAATCTTGTTGCCCAGGCTGGAGTGCAATGGCACGATCTTGGCTCACCGCAACCTCCGCCTCCCAGGTTCAAGCAATTCTCCTGCCTCAGCCTCCTGAGTAGCTGGGATTCCAGGCATGTGCCACCACACCCGGCTAATTTTGTATTTTTAGGAGAGATAGGGTTTCTCCATGTTGGTCAGGCTGGTGTTGAACTCCTGACCTCAGGTGATCCACCCACCTCAGCCTCCCAAAGTGTTGGGATTACAGGTATGAGCCACTGTGCCTGGCCACTTCTATCATATTCTATTGTCTACTCGGGCTAGCCCCGATTCAGGGTGGAAGGCAGCTGCGCGGGGGCAGTGTCTTAGTCGTTTGTAGCTGCCATAACAGAATATTGCAGGCTGGATGGTTTAAACAACAGCAATTTATTGCTCTCAGCTTCGGAAGCTGGAAGTGTGAGATCATAGTGCCAGCATGGTTGGGTTCTGGTGAGGGACCTCCTCCTGGTGTACAGATGGCCGCCTTCTCATTGTGTCCTCACATGGTGGAGAGAGTGAGCTCTGGTCTCTTCAGCTTCTTATAAGGGCACTCATTCCATCATGGGGACACTATGCTCATGACCTCTTCAAACCCAATTACCTCCAAATCCACCATATGAGGGGTTAGGGCTTCAGTGAGAAGAGACACAAGCATTTGGTGCACAGCCGGCCTGAGTACGAGAAGACGTGGGTTGTTGGGGCCATCTTGGAGGTACATTGCCAGTTCTGAGAATCCGGCCTAAGGATGGACGGCAGGTGCTACCAATGTTTTAGGCACAAAGATGTTCATTACAGCATTATTTGTAATAGTAAGAAATTTGAGGCCGGGCGCGGTGGCTCAAGCCTGTAATCCCAGCACTTTGGGAGGCCGAGACGGGCGGATCATGAGGTCAGGAGATCGAGACCATCCTGGCGAACACGGTGAAACCCCGTCTCTACTAAAAAATACAAAAAACTAGCCGGGCGAGGTGGCGGGCGCCTGTTGTCCCAGCTACTCGGGAGGCTGAGGCAGGAGAATGGCGTGAACCCGGGAGGCAGAGCTTGCAGTGAGCTGAGACCCGGCCACTGCACTCCAGCCTGGGCGACAGAGCGAGACTCCGTCTCAAAAAAAAAAAAAAAAAAAAAAAAAAAAGAAATTTGAGATATCTATATAAGATTGGCTAACTGCAGCACAGTCATGCAATGGAATAATGCGTATATACGCAGATGCGCAGATAAAGGACCGGGAAGACGTCACCACATTGTGAGCGATGATTACTTCTGTGGCTGGGCATGCGGCTGAGTAGTATATGTAGAAAACTGAGGCTCACGCAGTCCCAGTGTGGGACCAAATGCAGGAAGGAAAGAAGTAGGTTCTTATTAATAAATCTATTCTGCCCGAGTTGCATTCTCCTTAGCTCCCTAGACAATGGAAGCTGGGGGGCTGGGTGCAGTGGCCCACGCCTGTAATCCCAGCACTTTGGGAGGCCGAGGTGGGTGGATCACTTGATGTCAGGAGTTCGAGATCAGCCTGACCAACATGGTAAAGCCCCGTTTCTACTAAAAATACAAAAATTAGCTGGACATGGTGGCGCATGTCTGTAATCCCAGCTACTCAGGAGGCTGAGGCAGGAGAATTGCTTGAACCCAGGAGGCGGAGGTTGTAGTGAGCCAAGATCATACCACTGCATTCCAGCCTGGGTGACAAACAAAGACTTCATCTCAAAAAAAAAAAAAAAAAAGAAAAGAAAATGGAAGCTGGGCACTTTGTCTTCTGAATACCCACATAACTAAAACATCCCTTTAGCAAAACTGTCTTTTCAAATCAGAGGCTTAGCAGCCACCAATGGGATTTGATTCTAAGCAACAGCCTGTCCAGCTAGATGCCAGGGATTGACTCTCGTCCACCTTTCTAATCCTTTCTGTCACCTACACCGATTAGGACACTGAGCACTCCAGACAAGGAAAGACCATGGGAGGCCAGGCACAGTGGCTCACACTTGTAATCCCAGCACTTTGGGAGCCCGAGGCAGGTGGATCACGAGGTCAGGAGATCGAGACCATCCTGGCCAATATGGTGAAACCCGTCTCTACCAAAAATACAAAAATTAGCCAGGCATGGTGGCAGGCGCCTGTAATCCCAGCTACTTGGGAGGAGGCTGAGGCAGGAGAATTGCTTGAACCTGGGAGGCAGAGGTTGCAGTGAGCCGAGATCACGCCTCTGCACTCCAGCCTGGGCAACAGAGCGAGACTCCACTGAAAGAAAGAAGGGAGGGAAGGAAGGAAGGAAGGAAGGAGGGAGGGAGGGAGGGAGGGAGGGAGGGAAGGGCAGGGCCATGGGCTACCCCTTCTCCTCTTGATGATAAACAGGCGTTCATCCTCTTCCTTCTTCCCCTCCCCTAGTTCAGTGGGAAATCACCAGTCATTTTTCTTGACCTCAACACATTCATTATCCAGGGATTGCAAAGAAAAGGAGACCATTTCTGGAAGAAATTTATGGCTCTGTCTATCCCTGTTTCCCTAAGGCTCCTAAGTTTCAAAAAGCTTTCTGCAGATGAAAATACAGGTTTGTCTCCCCTCCCCTCCCCTCCCCTCCCCTCTCCTCCCCTTCCTTCCCTTCCTTTCCTTTCTTATCTTTCTTTGTCTTATCTTTCTTTCTTAGATGGAGTCTCACTCTGTTGTCTAGGCTGGAGTGCAGTGGTAGGATCTCAGCTCACTGCAACCTCTACCTCCCAGTTTCAAGTGATTCTCGTGCCTCAGCTTCCTGAGTACCTGGGATTATAGGTGCCTGCCACCACGCCTGGCTAAGTTTTGTATTTTTAGTAGAGACAGGGTTTCACCATGTTGGTCAGGCTGGTCTCAAACTCCTGACCTCCAGTGATCCGCCTGCCTTGGCCTCCCAAAGTGCTGGGATTACAGGCATGAGCCATTGCAGTCGGCTGAAAATACAGGTTTCTTCCAGTCAGACTGCTGCAGTCCCTGCAGACCCAATGGCATCCTTTTCTGGGGTTTAGGACAATTATATTCCTAAGGAAGAAGAGGCTGATCAGCTGATAGAATGGGACGCTAACTTTCCCCCCTCCTCAGTCAGCAAGCCAGATGCGACAGAATAACAAGCCTTTCTGCTATGATTTTAACACTAATAAAGTAGTTTGACAGACGGGCACAAGCTGTGGTGACAAACAGACCTTGCTTTGACTTCCATCTCTGCCAAAGATGTACTGTGTGGCCCTGGGCAAGTCACTTCACCTCTCTGTGCCCCCATTGCTAATCTTAAAAAAGAAAGAGTAATACAGCCTACCTCTCATGGTTGCTGCAAGAGTTAATGAGATCATATTTAAATGCTTAGCAAGGTATATAACCTAATAAGAGTATTAAAAATAGTTGCCATAATTATTATATTATTGCAAATTTGGAAGACATCCTATTTGGGGAAGGAGATGATGGCAGGATGTAAATGTTGTAACTCTGAAAATACTGCAGTACTGTGAGCGACTTCCCTTGCTCATGCTCTCTGGCTAAATTATTTCCACTTGAGAATTTTGGTGCTTCAATTTTTTTATCACTTCGTGGTTTTGTTTTTTTGACATGGAGTCTTGCTCTGTCGCCCAGGCTGGAGTGCAGTGACATGATCTCGGCTCACTGCAACCTCCGCCTCCCGGGTTCAAGCAATTCCCCTGTCTCAGCCTCCTGAGTAGCTGGGATTACAGGCGTATGCCACCACACCTGGCTAATTTTTGTATTTTTGGTAGAGATGGGGTTTCACCTTGTTGACCAGGCTGATCTCAAAGCCCTGACCTCAAGTGATCCACCCGCCTCGGCCTCCTCAAGTGCTGGGATTACAGACATGGGCCACCGCGCCCAGGCACTTTGTGGTTTGTTTATCCAGAAAGGAGGAAAAAGCTGGGTGTGGTGGCTCACACCTGTAATCCCAGCACTTTGGGAGGCTGAGGTGGGCAGATCACTCGAGGTCAGGGGTTTGAGGCCAGCCTGGCCAACATGGCAAAACCCCTGTCTCTATTGAAAATACAAGAAAAAAAAAAAAAATTAGCCAGGCATGGTGGCACATGCCTGTAATCCCAGCCACTTGAGAGGCTGAGGCAGGAGAATCACTTGAGCCCGGAAGGCGGAGGTTGCAGTGAGCAGAGATCACACCATTGCACTCCAGCCTGGGCAACAGAGCAAGAGTCTGTCTGAAAACAACAAAACACAAAATAACAACAACAGCAAAACAGAATGGAGGAAAAGCATGGGGACTAATCCGGGAGCAGAGCCTAAGGAACCAGATTCAAAACCAGATCCTGGCCAGGCGCGGTGGCTCAAGCCTGTAATCCCAGCACTTTGGGAGGCCGAGACAGGCGGATCACGGGGTCAGGAGATCGAGACCATCCTGGTTAACACGGTGAAACCCCATCTCTACTAAAAAAAATACAAAAAAACTAGCCAGGCGAGGTGGCGGGCGCCTGTAGTCCCAGCTACTGGGGAGGCTGAGGCAGGAGAATGGCGTAAATCTGGGAGGCGGAGCTTGCAGTGAGCTGAGATCCGGCCACTGCACTCCAGCCTGGGTGACAGAGCGAGACTCCGTCTCAAAAAAAACCAAAAAAAACCCCAAAAAAAACCCCCAGATCCTGCTGGCCTGGATGAAGTCTTTGTGCACATTAGGAAAAACTGCCCAGTGTGACTGTGGGGAAACTGCTGAGCCACGCTGGGCCTCAGTTTCTTCATCTCTGAAATGGGGATAAATAAGAAGATTCTGCCTCGCTGGGATGTTCAGATCGCTGTACGAACTGGTGCACACTCTCAAGCATGCTGGGTTTTTGTTGGTTGGTTGGTTGTTTTTTTTCTATTTGAGATAGAGTCTCACTCTGTTGCCCAGGCTGGAGTGTAGTGGCATGATCATGGCTAACTGCTGCCTGGATCTTCTGGGTTCAAGCGATCCTCCTGCCTCAGCCTCCTGAGTAGCTGGGACTGCAGGTGTGCACCACAATGCCTTTGTATTTTCTGTGGAGAAGTGGTTTCACCCTGTTGCTCAGGCTGGTCTCGAACTCCTGGACTCAAGTGATCCTCCCACCATGGCTTCCCAGAGTACTGACATTACAGGTGTGAGCCACCTCAGCCTACAAGCATGTTACAAATACAATTTATGAGCTGGTCTTTCCCTTAGGCAACACCCCCGACACACACGTTTTCTGTTAACCTGTGAACAAGGTCAGATCTTTTCCATCTCAAGGGAAAAATTATCTCCCCTAACCTTGCATCAACCTTCAGTACCAGTCTTAACCCCTTCAACAACAAACTTTTCAAGAGTCGTAGCCCACTCGCTGCCTCCTCCTCTTCGCTTCTGCTTTAGCTCCTTCTCTCTCCCCACCCTGAATCTTCTCTTTCCAAGGTCACCAACAAATTCCTAGGGCTGGATCCAGGGCCTCCCAGTCCAGGTTTACAGGCCTGACCCGGCACTGCTCTCTGTTGCCTTTCCCCTTTCTCCCTCTGGCCACCTCTCCAATGTTCGTGTCCCCGGAGCCCTCTCCCTGCTCCTTCTACGTGCAGTTTCATCCTCTCCTGGGCAGGCCCATGCATTCCCAAATCCGCTGGGCCCACACCTCCAGGGCCGAGCAGCCAGTGGCCTCCCAGACATCTCCAAGTGGCAGTTCCACAGGCCCCTCAGGTGGGAGCTTATTCCTGTCCTGACACTTGACTTCTCTCCTGCGTTCCCATCTCAGGAAACACCCCACTGTCCACTCAGCTGCCCAAGCCAGACCGAGGTGCTTCCCTCATCGTTCACCAGTCGCCAATGCCCACCAATTTAGGCCAGGTGCGGTGGCTCATGCCTGTAATCCCAGCACTTTGGGAGGCCAAGGTGGGCGGATCACGAGGTCAAGAGATCGAGACCATCCTGGCCAACATGGTGAAACCCCATCTCTACTAAAAATACAAAAATTAGCTGTGCACGGTGGTGCATGCCTGTAGTCCCAGCTACTCGGGAGGTTGAGGCAGGAGAATCGCTTGAACCCGGGAGGCAGAAGTTGCAGTGAGCTGAGATCACTCCACTGCACTCCAGCCTGGTGACAGAGTGAGACTCCATCTCAAAAAACAAACAACAATAACAACAACAAAAACAAAACAAAACAAATTTAGCCTTCTGAAGTTCTCTTGCCATCATCCTCTCACCTCCATCCCACCATCCCACTCTAATCCAGGCCATTCATCCATTCAGTGGTCTTTCATTGTGCACCTGCTGTATTCCAGGGACCATGGGAGACACTGGGCACGTACATCTCTCCCTGAATCCTTGGAACCCATCCTCACTGGTCTCCACAAAACACTTCCCACCCAGAACCCTGCGTGAACTCTAGCACTGTGCTGTCTATAGAACTTTTTGCAATGCTGGAAATGTTCTCTCTCTGTGCTGTCCAATAGGGTAGCCACAGGTAGCCACTGAGCACTTAAAACAGGGCACATATGACAAAGGAACAGAATTTCTCATTTAGTTTTATTTAAATTTATTTATTTAATTAACTGTTTTAATATTTAATTTATTTAAATTAATTTAATTTAATTTTAATGTATTTAACTAGTGGCTGCCATATGGGACGGTGCAGCTCTAGAGGGAAAAGCTGACCATACCTCTTTGCAGTGGCTGGGACTGCAGGTGTGCACCACGATGCCTTTATATTTTCTGTGGAGAAGTGGTTTCACCCTGTTGCTCAGTCTGGTCTCGAATTCCCGGACTCAAGTGATCTTCCCACTTGAGGATCGTACAGGCTCGCGCCACCATGCCCAGCTAATTTTTTTTTCTATTTTTAGTAGAGATGGGGTTTCACCTTGGCTCCCCAGAGCCCTCAGGGTCAAGTCCAGTGATCTACAAGGCTTCGCATGGTCTGCCCACCTGTGACACTGGCTGCTTAGAGTTTGTGGAAGCTGGGGCGCTCACCTCTACCTCCAGGCCTTTGCACCAGTTCTTTTTTTTTTTTTTTTTTGAGACTGAGTCTTGCTCTGTCTCCCAGGTTAGAGTGCAGTGGTGCGATCTCGGCTCACTGCAATCTCCACCTCCCGGGTTCAAGCATTTCTCATGCCTCAGCCTCACGAGTAACTGGGATTACAGACACCTGCCACCACGCTCGGCTAATTTTTGTACTTTTAATAGAGACGGGGTTTCGCCATGTTGGCCAGGCTGGTCTTGAACTCTTGAACCTCCAGTGATCTGCCTGCCTCAGCCTCCCAAAGTGCTGGGATACAAGCATGAGGTGAGCCACTGCACCTGGCCCACCAGTTCTTCTTTTTTGAGTCTTGCTCTGTCACCAGGCTGGAGTGCAGTGGCACGATCTCTGCTCACTACAACCTCTGCTTCCCGGGTCCAAGCAATTCTCCTGCCTCAGCCTCCCAAGTAGCTGGGACTACAGGCTCGCACCACCATGCCCAGCTCATTTTTTTTTTCTATTTTTAGTAGAGATGGGGTTTCACCATTGGCCAGGATGGTCTCAATCTCTTGACCTTGTGATCCACCCACCTCTGCCTCCCAAAGTGCTGGGATTACAGGCATGAGCCACCGCACCCAGCCTGGCCCATCAGTTCTTTACTCAGGTAGGGACACTCCCACACCCAACTCCCCACACAACCCCCATTTCTTTCCCTCACTCTTTCATGCCCAATTCAGGGGTCCCTGTTGGACTTCTGTGATGGGGGCCCTACTCCATTCCATTTGGAAGCTTTGGGTCATGGCATGAGGCTGCACCAGTGATACCCTGTCCACATCAGCTGAGAGGTGTTCCCCAGGGATCCTCAAGGATCCCGCAGGGCAGTGGCCTCAGAGAGCTGAGGGGTGGCACCGACAAGAGCGAGGGTCCCTGGCCGTTCCTGCTGAGAATCCAGCCTGTGTGGCTTTCATGGAGACAATCTGCATTATTAGCGGAAAAAGCACAGGGCTTTGAAGTCAGACAGGCCTAGAAGGAGGGTGGAGGTTCAAACCCCATTTCTGCAACTTGAACCCACTCACTACGAGCTCAGTTTTTTCTTTTCTTTTCTCTCTTTTTTTTTTTTTTTTTGAGACAAGAGTCTCGCTCTGTCACCCAGGCTGGAGTGCAATGGCGCAATCTCGGCTCACCGCAACCTCCACCTCCCGGGTTCAAGCAATTCTCCTAGCCTCCAGAGTAGCTGGAATTACAGGTGCTTGCCACCACGCCTGGCTAATGTTTGTATTTTTAGTAGAGATGGAGTTTCACCATGTTGGCCAGGCTGATCACAAACTCCCAACCTCAAGTGATCTGCCCACCTTGGTCTCCCAAAGTGCTGGGATTACAGGCATGAGCCATCATGCCCAACCTCAGTTTTCATTTCTATAAAATGGGGTAACAGCATTTCCCGGGGAGGGTTTTTGTAAGAATTAGATATCGTAACCCTAGAAGTAGCTCCATAGCTAGTTATTTTGGGGAAAGGGAAAAGATTTATATGGCCCGGATGCTCTTCTTATAATCCCACAGGTGGAGGCCTCCTCCCACAGAAATGAGGTCTTGTCTTCAGTTTTAAGAGTGAAAAGCCAAAGTCCAATCCCTTTATCTCTGGTGGCAGAGATAAAGAAACTGAGGGTCAGAGAGGGCCAGGAGTTTTCCAGAAACCACAGGGCAGGTGGACAGCAATACTGAGAATGCAGACCCACGGATGCCCTCAGGGATAACTGTGCCTAGACTCTGTGGGTCCAATGGAGGGAAGAAAGCCCCCCAGTGGCGCTCACCTTTTTGTGTGGGGTTTTCTGCCTTCCTCCTGTTGGACCTTGGGAATGGCCGGTCCCCTCTAGGGGAATTGGAGGCAAAGGCGCCTCCCGGAGTCTCCTGGGAGGCGCTCTGGAGCCTGTGCACCTGGAGGCCGGCAGACACGCCAGGCCCGCAGCCGGGACCCTGGGAGCTGGAGAGCTCCAGGAGGTGCAGGCAGCGCACCACCTCCTCCAGACGGTACGCGACGGGCCGTCGCACCTCCAGGCCCAGGCTGGGCGGGTGGAGGGGGTCCCCGGAGCCCGGCGGATGTGGCCCGGTGGGCGTCTGCATCGGTTCGAAGGCACTGCGCGGAGGTCTAGCGGGCAGCAGAGCACCCTGTGGGCGTGGTCGCAGGAGGCTGCGCCTGGCACTCCCATCCGCCCGGAGCGTCCCTGCGCTGCCCCCTGGGGCTGTGGAGGCCACTTCCACGCCCATTTGCCATCCCTGAGCAGCTTCTGCGACCTGTGGGGGTGGAGCAAGGGTGACAGGGCTTTATCCTCCCCTTTGGACGTGTCTATGACATCCCAAGCCCAGGAGCTGCTGGCATTGTGTCTTCCTCTCACCTGTCATCTGGGGGTCGGGGAGACAGACTGAACTCACCAAACCACAGAGCTCGCTGTGCACCCCTGAATGGGCCACTGTCTTTTCCTTCATTCAACAGACAGATCTGGGGCTGGAGTCAAGAGCCTCCCTCTTCCCATTGTGTGCTTAGGCAACTCTCTGAGCCTCAGTTTTCTCATCTGTAAAATGGGAATATTTAGAATAATACCATTTTAATAGTGTTTACAGAATTAATGAGAAAACAACCAAAGTGTTTGGCATCCAGAAGGCCTTCATCAGAGGGGCTATTTCTGGTTTTGTTTTGTTTGGAAACAGGGTCTCGCTGTGTCACCCAGGCTGGAGTGCAGTGGCGCAGTGCAGCGGTGCGATCTCGGCTCACTGCAATATCCGCCTCCCAAGTTCAAGTGATTCTCCTGCCTCAGCTTCCTGAGTAGCTGGAATTACAGGTGTGCCACATGCCCGGACATTTTTTGGATTTCTAGTAAACAGGAGGTTTCACCATGTTGGCCACAAAATCCTGACCTCAGGTGATCTGCCTGCCTTGGCCTTCCAAAGTGCTGGGATTACAGGCATGAACCACACCCGCCGGCTGGGGCTGTTTTTGTCGAAGCCTTCCTTCACCCCTACCTTCCAGCCCCCTCAGCCCAAGGGAACCCCCTGCCTGGTCCACCCAGGAGCCCATCCTGCTGAACTTTGGGTTGAGCAGGGAGAATGGCTAAGGCCGAAGCTGGAACCAACAAGAGACAGGCTCTGTGACCTTGGACAAGTCACTGCCTCTCTCTGGGCCTCAGTTTCCCCATCTGTAGAAGACAGGTGCTATACTGCAACAAGTCAGAGAGGCAGCAATGACCGGTACATTTATGGAGCACTTACTGTATGCTTCACGCTTCACTTGCTTCCTAACAATGCTATGAGGCCACCAGCCCCACAGCACAGGAAGCAAGGCTCAGAGAGGTGGAGCAAGGCGTCTATGGTCACACAGCTATAAGTAGAGTTGGTAGGCTTGAACCCTAGCTCTCCTGTCTGCGTAGCTTGCTCCCCTGGGGGCCTTGGGCTAACTTTGGAGGGGCTTCCACCTCCCCAGACCTCCCTTCCTTCCCAGCCTCCATCCCAGGCTCTCCCCTGGAGGAGCAGCTGCCGCTGGCCCCCACCAGGCTTGGCAGAGAAGGCCAGGGCTGGGCTGCTGCTCTGCCTCCACCTAGCTGGGAAATGAGATGGACAAACACAAGAGAGTCGGCCTGTCGGGGGAGGGCGCTCTGGAAACCTGCCCTGGCTCTCTGGGTCTCCGCCCCGTAGCCACAGAAATGGAGACTCAGTTCCTTCAGCAGTCTGTGCCCCTACTATGTGCCTGGCACTGAGCAAGGTTCTGGGGTGGGGTGGAAAAAATGGGACACCTGTCTGTCCTCCAGGAGCTCACCCTAAGTCACAGAAGCCCGTGTTTATGGAGGATTTACTATGCGGACTGCCTCCTTTAGTTCTTACTACAACTTACTACAACCAAGTAATTGGTGCTAATATTATTCCAAACACGTATTTGGAAGACGAGGTCCAGAGAGGAAAAGTGATGTGTCCAAGGTCATATAACCTGGTCAGTGTTGGAGCTGAGGTTTGAACCCCAGACAGGCTGACTCCAGGGAGGACCTGAACTGTCTCTCTACAGGACTGTTTCATAGAGTACCTACTGTGTGCCGGTCATTGTAGGTCCTCTCCAACCCTCCCACAGACTGTACCCCTATTTTGCAGAGAGGGAAACAGAGGCTCAGATAGGTTAGGTAACTGGGCTAAGGCTACACAGCCAGGAAGTGGCAGAGCAAAGATTCAAACTCAGACTTGCCTGATTCCCCAAACTTCTCAGGACCCAAGAGGAGAAAAGAGATCAGCCCTATCATTCATTCATTCATTCAGTCAGTCAGTCAACAAGTGTTTATTGAGCACCTATTATGTCAGGTATAGGGCAGACAGCAATCAACCTGACTTAGCCCCTGCCCTCAGGGAGCTCACCGTCCTGGGCACATCCATGGGGTGCTCAGACTAAATAGTTATCTCTTCAGCATTTAGGGGAGGGTCAGGAATGGCTTCCTGGAAGAGGCAGCTCTGGAATTCTGTCTGGGCCATCTAGGTAAGACATCTAACTTCTGAGTTTTTTCATCTGAAAAATAGTAATAACAAGGCTCATCTTGTCCAGTGTGGCTCAAGAAATGTCATCCATGCCCGGTGCAGTGGCTCACATCTGCAAATCCTTCCACTTTGGGAGGCGAAGGCAGGTGGAACACTGGAGCCCAGCAGCTCAAGACCAGCCTGGGCAACATAGGGGGAACCTCATCTCTACAAATAATAATAATAATAATAATTAGCTGGGTGTGGTGGCACATGCCTGTGGTCCTAGTTACTCAGGAGGCTGAGGTGGGAGGACTGCTTGAGGCCGGGAGTTCAAGGCTGCAGTGAGCTGTGATTGTGCCACTGCACTCCAGCCAGTGACAGAGCAAAACCGTCTGTTAAAAAAGGAAATGGCTGGGCGCGGTGGCTAAGGCCTGTAATCCCAGCACTTTGGGAGGTCAAGACAGGTGGATCGCGAGGTCAAGAGTTCAAGACCAGCCTGATCAATATGGTGAAACTCCATCTCTACTAAAAATACAAGAATTAGTTGGGCATCGTGGCATGTGCCTGTAGTCCCAGCTACTCGGGAGGCTGAGGCAGAAGAATTGCTTGCACCTAGGAGGCGGAGGTTGCAGTGAGCCAAGATTGTGCCACTGCACTCCACCCTGGGTGACAGACTAAGACTCCATCTCCAAAAAAAAAAAAAAATTGTCATTCATGATTACTGTTATACTCCCAGTGAGCCCCTACCAAAAGGCACAGAAAGTGGGCAGGGAGAGAAGAGGGGTGATATCCCAAAGTCCATGTTTTGGGAGAGGACAGGCAGAGAGTTCCCAAGACCCTCCGAGCCCAGGAATACAGGACAAACTAGTGAAAAGAATCCCCAGTGGCTTCAGACAGGGTGTCGCCTCTGTGGATCTGTGGCCAAAACTGTGAGCTCAGCCAGGCCCCTGGGGCCTTCAGCAGGAATGAGGTCAGGGCTGTGGCTGGGGGAGAGAAAGGAGCATGCAGGTGTTCAAGAACTAAGGACAGCCGCATAAAGGGGGGGGGAAGGAGGGAGATTCTGAGCTTAGAGCTTTAGCACTGGTGTAACCTGAGTTCAAATCCAGGTAGGACACTCATCATGTGACCTTAGGCAGGTGATGTCACCTCTCTAAGCCTCAGTTCCTCTTTTAGACATTGTGTTATTAATATCTATATCACTACCTTGTCATGGAAAATCAGATCATTTTGACAATTACTTGATTGATTGATTGAGACAATGTCTCTCAATCACCCAGGCTGGAGTGCAGTGGTGCAATCATGGCTCACTGTGGCCTCAATGTCCTGGGCCCAAGTGATCCTCCCACCTCAGCCTCCTGAGTAGCTGGGACTACAGGTGTTCACCACCGCACCTGGCTAATTTTTGTATTTTTGTAGAGACAGGGTTTCACCATGTTGCCCAGGCTGGTCATGAACTTTTGAGCTCGAGCGATCTGCCCGCCCGACCTCCCAAAGTGTTGGGATTACAGGTGCCATGTATAGCACTTACCAGGGCCAGGGACTGTTCTAAGCACTTTCTACATATATTTTGTCAGTGAGAAGTATGTGGCACAGCAGCTGGCTTATGCCACATGAGCATAGCTGTTGTCTCTCTTCTGCGTCATGTGATTTTGTTACAATGACTGTGTTTTACTAATCAGGAAAAACACCAGCAATAACAACAACCGGAAAAGCGAATTCCATTTTGGGAGCAGGATAGGGCCTTGGGCAGTTCTGTGGGCCTGACTGGGACCTAGACCAGGGCAAGAATTTCGGAGAGCCCAGTCCCTCTAGCGCTATGCACTTGACGTCTTCTCTCAGGAACTTCAGGAAAAAAACAATGCAGAATTAGAAACCTTTCCTACGAAGGATTAGGAACTGTTGTCCTAGAAGGCCAACTTGCCTCCTAAATAGAGCGTGTGTGCATGTGTGTATGTATGTATGTGTGTGTATGCATGTGTGTATGTGTACGTGTATGCACACGTGCATATGTGTGTGCATGTGTATGCGTATGTGTATGCGCATGTGCATGTGTGTGTGTGTGCATGTGTGTATGCATGTGTATGTGTATGCACACGTGCATGTGTGTGTATGCGTGTATGTGTATGTGCACATTCATGTGTGTGTATGCACGTGTGCGTGTGTGTGCATATGTATGTGTACATGCACATGCATATGTGTGTATGCGTGTGTGCATGTGTGTATGCATATGTGTATGCACACGTGCGCGTGTGTGCACGTGTGTATGTGTATGCGCACGTGCATATGTGTGCATGTGTGTGTATGCGTATGTGTGTATGTGCATATGTGTGTGTGCGTGTGTGGGGGTGTGTGTGCGCACATGCGTATGTGTGGGTGCACGTGTGTGTATGTGTATGTGTGTGTATGTGTATGCGCACGTGCGTGTGTGTGTGTATGCGTGTGTGGGCATGTGTGTGTATGTGTGTGCGCACATGCGTATGTGTGTGTGCACGTGTGTATGTGTGTGTATGTGTATGCACACGTGCGTGTGTGTGCACGTGTGTGTGTATGTGTATGCGCACATGCATATGTGTGCATGTGTGTGTATGCATATGTGTGTATGTGTATGTGCACGTGCATATGTGTGTGTGCGTGTGGGCGTGTGTGTGTATGTGTGTGCGCACATGCGTGTGTGTGTGCACGTGTATGTGTATGTGTGTGTATGTGTATGCACACGTGCATATGTGTGCATGTGTGTGTATGCGTGTGTGTGTGTATGCGTATGTGTGTGTGCGTGTGGGCGTGTGTGTGTGTGCGCACATGCATATGTGTGTGTGCACGTGTGTGTATGTGTATGTGTGTGTATGTGTATGCGCACGTGCATGTGTGTGTGTGTATGCATGTGTTTGGGGGTATCGGGGAGGTTTCCCAGATCACTGCCCAGCTCCTGGCCTTGCTCAGTTTTGCCCCCTTTCCAGCCCGGCCACTGGTGCCCAGCCTATCCAAGCCCTGCTGCCAGCTGCCAGTCCCAGCTGTTTGTTGTGGCAGATGTTTTTGGCTGTGCCATAGCAACGCCAGAACAGGATGTAACTTGGATCACAGCAGGGACAAGCCCACGCGCACAGGCCACTCACGGCTTTCCCCTCCCTGACAGCCTGTTCGGAAAGACCGGTCAGGTCCAGGTCGAGGACAAATGGTGTTTGTTGTCTGGAGAGAGGCAGACCTCATGTCCCCTCGAGGTCAGTGGCAGGGGAGTGGGAAGACACAGTGCAAATCGTAGCTGAGCACCTCCTCCAATGAGCTCGGGTTTGCATCCATTGGCTCTTCCAGGAGATGCTAAGGGAGTTGTCAGTTAAGATGAGAAGCCGCCTGTCAGCAAGGCCTGGGCTTTGGGGGCCGGCCCGTCTTCCCCACAATTATAACAACTGCTCATTGAGGGATTACTTTGTGCTACTTATGCTAAATACTTTCTATAAACAAAGAATATAAAGATTCAGGGGCATTTGCTTTATGTTAGTTACACAGTGCTACCCTGGTTTTTTTTTTTTGAGACAGAGTCTCCTCGTCGCCCAGGCTGGAGTGCAGTGGCACGATCTCGGCTCACTGCAAGCTCCACCTCTCAGGTTCAGCCATTCTCCTGCCTCAGCCTCCCAAGTAGCTGGGACTACAGGCGCCCACCAACACACCCGGCTAATTTTTTGTATTTTTAGTAGAGACGGGGTTTCACCATGTTAGCCAGGATGGTCTCGATCTCCTGACCTCGTGATCCGCCATCCTTGGCCTCTCAAAGTGCTGGGATTACAGGCGTGAGCCACCGCGCCTGGCCCGACCCTGTTTTTTTTTTGTTTTTTTTTTTTTTAAAGGAGTGAAGCTTTAATAGGCAAAAGAAAAAGAAAGAGAAAGGAAAACAACTCTGTCTCTCCAGCGAGAGACTTCTAAGAGGAAAGAGCCACCAGCGGAGGGTGCTCCGGGTTTTACAGGCAGGTTTGAGGAGGTGGTGTCTGATTTACATGGCGAACAAGATTACTTCCGTAAACTGTAAACTTCCTGCACACTGCACACATAGAGAGGACAGGAGATCCTTGCTCTGTCGCCCAGGCTGGAGTGCAGTGGCATGATCTCGGCCCACTGCAGCCTCCACCTCCCGGGTTCAAGCAATTCTCTTCTCAAACAAACAAACAAAACACAAAGTTGGAGATCCTGTTGCCAACACCCCACTGGGCAGTTGGAGGCTGGGGTCAGTCTAGAAGCCTTTGGATAACACCAGGGGGTAGCCCCAGCCAGAAATCCTCAGTTGCTCCAGAACCTCTTCCAGCCCCATGTGACAGCTAAGTTCTCCATGAAAGGAAGTTGGTTCAAACATGTCCAGCAAACCATGGGTGCTGGGGGATTCTCCATGTTCTCCCCAGTAAGCCTCACGTCCGAGTCTTTAAGAATGGCAGCCACACTAACGGTCTTTTTTACTGGCTGATGGATACCCATTATTAATTTGACTTGGTTCTAAAATGGAGGCTGAGAGCCCTGAGATGAAAGGTCAGAGGTGGAGTCCGCTCCTCCACTCACCGTTCTGATGAATGTTGTACCTTGGTATCCGGACAAGGTCCCCATTATGAAGCGGCTACGTTGTCTGGGGTAAATACCCGGGGTTTGTCATCTCGCACCAGGAAAATTTAGGACATGGACACACACGAAGAGTTTGGGAGCGGAGGTTTAATAGGCAAAAGAAAGACAAAGGAAAACAGCTCTCTCTCTAGTGAGAGAGAGGGGACTTCGAGAGGAAAAGACCAACAGTGCTAGTCTTTATAATACCACTAGGAGGTTATTCCTGTTTTCCAAATGGGGAAACCGAGGTGGAGAGAGATTCAGTCACTTGTCCCAAGTTGCAGAGTGTGTAAATTAAGGAGCTGCGATTGAGACCCAGGGCTGTCTTGCTCAAAACCCTTGATCGAATGGTAATGCTGCCAGGACCGGCTACATAATTTACTAGACCCAGTGCAAAACAAAAAGGCCACGCTCTTGTTTAAGAATGATGAGAAATTTCAAGATGGTGACAGCAGAACGTGAAAAACAAGCGCAAGGTCTTCGCAAATTCAGAGTCCTATGCAACTGCCCTGAAGCCAGACCTTGGCGCTGTGCTTCCGTTGTCACACCATGCAGTTCCCTTGCCACCCTCAGACACTCAGAAGGGTGGGCACAAGCAACCTGGAGCAGCTGACAGCCCAGGACAGTAAACCCCTGCCTGGCGTCTGAGAGCTACAGCGATCCAAAAGTATCACGTCTGTTCCCGGGACCCATGCAACGCCATCAAAGCGAGGGAAGGAGAAAGCCTTCCACAAAAACGTTCTACTGAGTTTCCTAGAGCCATGGGCCTGGGAGCTTAGAGAGCAAATTTTAGCTCAATTAAAAAAAACAATTATTTCATTAACTCTTTTTTTTTTGAGAAGGAGTTTCTCTCTTTTTGCCCAGGCTGGAGTGCAATAGCATGATCTTGGCTCACCGCAACCTCTGCCTCCCGGGTTCAAGTGATTCTCCTGCCTCAGCCTCCTGAGTAGCTGGGATTACAGGCATGCACCACCATGCCCAGATAATTTTGTATTTTTAGTAGAGACGGGGTTTCTCCATGTTGAGGCTGGTCTCGAACTCCTGACTTCAGGTAATCCGCCTACCTCGGCCTCCTAAAGTGCTGGGATTACAGATGTGAGCCACTGCACCCGGCCTCTTTTATTAAATCTTTACCTTTTTTTTTTTTCCCCCAAGACAGAGTCTTGCTCTGTCACCCAGGCTGGAGTGCAGTGGAACAATCTCAGCTCACTGCAACCTCCGCCTCCCAGGTTCAAGCAATTCTCCTGCCTCAGCCTCCTGAGTAGCTGGGACTACAGGTGCCTGCCACCACACCCGGCTAATTGTTGAATTTTTAATAGAGGCGGAGTTTCATTATGTTGGCCAGGTTGGTCTTGAACTCCTGACCTCGTGATCCACCCGCCTCGGCCTCCCAAAGTGCTGGGATTACATGTGTGAACCACCTAGCCCAGCCATATTTTTTAAATTATAAAAGTAACATAGTCCTGAGGCCGACACAGGCAGATCACTTGAGGTCAGGAGTTCGAGACCAGCCTGGCCAACATAGTGAAACCCCATCTCTACTGAAAATATGAAAAGTTAGCCGGGCATGGTGGCATGTGCCTGTAGTCCCAGCTACTTGGGAAACTAAAGCAGGAGAATCACTTGAGCTCAGGAGGCAGAGGTTGCAGTGAGCCAAGATTGCGCTACTGCACTACAGCCTGGGCTACAGAGAGAGACTCTGTCTAAAAAAAAAAAGCCAGATGTGGTGGCTCACACCTGTAATCCCAGCACTTTAGGCTGAGGCGGGTGGATCACAACTAGGCCTTGCAACTAGGAAAAGCTCAGTATATACTCCAATTCCAACAATAACGACCACCATTTAGTTATTTGGTAGTCTTCCAGGCAGAAGGAGATTTGCATGCATTATCAGTGAATTCTCCAATGGCCCCATGAAGTAGGTAGCATTGTCAACTCATTTTGATCCAATTTCAAGAACCAGAGGGAGGTCTACCACCACCACCACCACCACCACCACCACCACCACCACCACCACCACCACCACCACCACCACCAGCACCAGCACCACCACCACCAGCACCACAATGTACCACTTGTGGGATAACTTGTTGCTTTTTAATCTTTTATTTTTATTTGTTTTTGAGACAGGGTCTTGCTCTGTTGCCTAGGCTCACTGCAACCTCTGCCTCCCAGGGCTCAGGAGATCCTTCCACCTCAGCCACTCAAGTAGCTGGGACCACTGGCACACCACCATGCCTGGCTAATTTTTGTAGTTTTTGTAAAGATGGGGTTTCATCATGTTACCCGGGCTGGTCTTGAACTCCTGGGCTCAAGCAATCTGCCTGCCTTGGCCTTTCAAAGTGTTGGGATAACAGCCGTGAGCCACTGTGCCCAGTCAAATTTGTCTTTTAGAGTCGGATGCTGGAGCATCCTCTCCTAGGCTGGGAGGTTGCTAATGTAAATGCCAACACACTTTATTTGCTGAAGCGGTTTACAAAAAAAGGAATTTCGGGCTGAAAATGGACTCTTAACAAGGTACTTCAGGATACACAATTTCCATTTAAAGGCAAAATATGGTGAGTATGATCTATGGAAGAGAAACACACCTTGTGTCACTCCAATAGCCTTTGGAGCAAGAAGTGGGTTCAATTTCCCAGGGGCTGGGGGCTTCGTCTCCAACTCACCTGCTTTCTTGCTGAAACCACAAGGAGATGAAGATGCATCCTCGTCTGGCTTCTTTCTACTTCTGGGGTGGGAGAGACAGCTCTGGGAAGGGTTTCAGATGTGGAGGGAGCAGTTCCCATCTAGCTTCATCAATTTTTGGATGTACCTGTAGGCAAATGACTTCCACTCTGTAGGCCCGTTTTTCCATAAACTGAGGATAATGCCAACAAGGCAGTAAATAGAAGGATCCCAAGGGAGTCCAAAGAGTCCAAGAAAGTTAGAAGGAAAAGGACTCTCCTCTGCCTCTTTTTTTTTTGAGATGGAGTCTCACTCTGGTTACCCAGGCTGGAGTGCAGTGGTGCGATCTTGGCTCACAGCAACCTCCAACTCCCGGGTTCAAGTGATTCCCCTGCCTCAGCCTCCCGGGGAGCTGGGATTACAGGTGCCCGCCATCACGCCCGGCTAATTTTTGTATTTTTAGTTGAGATGGCGTTTCACCATGTGAGCCAGGCTGGTCTTGAGCTTCTGACCTCAAGTGATCCACCCGCCTCGGCCTCCCAGAGTGCTGGGATTACAGGCGTGAGCCACCGTGCCCGACCCTCTCACCTCTTTTGAGATATGCATCACAGACCGCAATGCCCAGTTTGGAGGATTCCGGGGGTTTCCTTACGTAAAGCACATAGAAGGAATGTGATAAACATAACCTGGTTTTAGGCGGCAAGGATGCGTGGGTGGGTGGTGTTTCCTGGGTGGGGCTCACTTTGTGTGCTATCAGTGGAGCTCTCCTTTAGAAAGGGCTTCTTTACCACAAAGTGAATCCCCCTAAGTTCCGAGTCATCCTCCGTGCTGCCTTTGGAGCCTCTCCCAAACATCTTGCCAAGAGGGGCTTCCCCAGGCATAAACACAAACAAGCATGCGGATCCTCCCCAGCAAAACCACCTCCACTGTGGGTGTGATCTGGGGTCACACCCAACTGGGAGATGGTTACTCTGAGGAGGAAATCAGGGGAAAAGCAGTCAATTACAGGAATATTGTCCTAGGGCCCTGAAGAAATAAGTATCGGATGAGTTTTATGAACACATACATTGTTAGGGTGGTGTGGATGTTGTCTCCAAAAAGCATGTGTGCGATGTGATTGTAACTAGCAAAGCGTGAGCCCACTCAGTTGCATCACATTCTTATTTTCATGGTTTCTAAACTTGGCCATCAGAATTCCCAGGGAATCTCAGAAACATACAGATTGCTGGGGTCCATTCCACCCCATTCATGGCTGGAACCCAAAGAGAATTTGTTAGCTATCTTCAACCTTGCCAGGGAACAGTGTCTTGAACCATGACCCTCAGTGATTTGTTTTGAAAACATTTTACAGAGAGGGCTAAATTATAGCTTGGTAACACTATTAGAAGCATTCTGCGGCTGGGCACGGTGGCTCACGCCTGTAATCCCAGCACTTTGGGAGGCCAGGGCGGGTGGATTACCTGAGGTCAGGAGTTTGAGAACAGCCTGACCAACATGGAGAAACCCTATCTCTCCTAAAAATACAAAATTAGCCAGGCGTGGTGGCACATGCCTGTAGTCCCAGTTACTCGGGAGGCTGAGGCAGGAGAATCGCTTGAACCCAGGAGGCAGAGGTTGTGGTGAGCCGAGATCATGTCACTGCACTCCAGTCTGGGCAACAAGAGCTAAACTCCACCTCAAAAGAAAAAAAAAAAAGAAGCATCCCGCTAAACTTTTAATATTCAATAAGCAATTCTTAATGAAAATTTGGCACCCCATATAGATTTACCTAGAAGGGGCTGGGCACAGTGGCTCATGCCTATAATCTCAACACTTTGGGAGGCTGAGGCAGGAGGATCAACAGAAACCAGGAGTTCAAGACCAGCCTGGACAACATAGTGAGACCCCATCTCTTAAATAAATAAATAAATGAATACATACATACATACATACATTTAGCTGGGTGCAGCAGTGTGTGGCTCTGGTCCAAGCTACTTGGGAGGCTGAAGCAGGCTTGCTTGAGCCCAGATCAACACTTCAGTGAGCCATGACTGCCACTGCACTCCAGCCTGGTGACAGAGGGGGACCCTGTCTCAAAAAAAGAAAGACTTACCTAGCAGGACTAAATGTGCTAATTAGCATGTGAGTAATCTGGTCCCCTTGACAATTGTAATTCTTTTGGTAAAGTAATAAACTTACATTCTGGTTTATTCATCAGTCGTTTGAGTCCAGTTGAGAAAGCAAGTCCAGATGAACTGAACAAAATACTTCCTGGCTCTGCAGGCACTGGAATTTAGGGGTCACACCCAGGTACTTGCGGCAGTCAGTGCTCACCAAATACATGTGCCCCATACATTTCCCAGTCTCCCTGGCTGTTGCGTTCAGACCCTGTGACTGGGCCTCGCCCACTGGAAAGCGAGTAGAAATGATGTATTGCATCCAGACAGAGGAGACTGAGTGAATGCGAGTCCTCCTTGGCTACACAGTTGAAAGCAAAGAACTCTAAGGTGGCAGAATTTTAAGATGGAAGTTGAGGTGGCTCACACCTGTAATCCCAGCACTTTGGGAGGCCAACGTGGGAGGATCACTTGAAGACAGGAGTTAAAGACCAGTCTGGAGAGCAAAGTGAGACTTCATCTCTATTATACGTTTTAAAAATTAGCGGGGCAAGGTGGTGCACACCTGTAGCCCCAGCTACTGGGGAGGTTGAGGTGGGAGGATCGCTTGAGGTGGGAGGATTGCATTAGCCCAGGAAGTCAAGGCTGCAGTGAGCCTGATGGCACCACTGAACGCCAGCCTGAGTAACAGAGCAAACTGTCTCAAAAAAAAAAAAAAAAAAAAAAAAAAAGGAAGCACCTCTGCTTCCTGAGTGTCCAAGGGAGGAGAGCCACCAAAAGCTGCCTGGTGTGCAGTGGCCTGGAACATGAGCATGTACCTTGGAAATCAGCAGTACTCAGCCTCCAGAGTCCTCCTCTCCCAACAGGGCTGGGGGGAGCAGGTTAGATGTTCTCTAGTGCATACCTCTGGCTTTACTTTTTCTACTTGTATGGGAAGAGAACCCACCCAAAGTCCAAACCCTTTCCTGGTGGATAACTTTTTTTTTTTGGTACACAAAGGACCACCCACAAGTGGGCCTGCTCTTGCTTACTGACAAAACTAGAAAGAAAACAGACTAGTCCTGGGAGGAGCTAACATTTCTTCCCGTGCTCCTTTCTTTGGTGTAACTTGTCCAGGTTTTCTAGCAAATAACTTAGCACATAATAGATGCTCAATAAAGACTGTCCATGTCAATGACGACGATGATGATGTATCAGACTGTCTTGGCAAGGGTTGAGGAAGCAGTTTCCTTTTTTATAAACTCAGTCATCAGGAATTTATAAAGAAAAAGTTTATTTTCATCACAAGAAGCACACACACTATATACAATACACACCAACAGAAGTAAAAAAAAAGTGCATTCTGCATCTTCTACTGCAAATTCACAGTACAAAAGATACTGCCTTTAAATATATTATTAAAAAAACAAGAAAAACAATATAATAAAAATAATCATCAATATCGTAACGCAATTCACGGGAACCCACTGGCAGCTTCTGGAAAACCAAACAACTCCTGGTGTGGAGCTCCTGATTGGGGGAGGGACGGGGATTGGTCTGTACCTACATTTTGTTGCAAAAGAGCTCAGGACACTAACAGAGAGGAAAACAAGGGTGGCCTAGGTGGTAATAAAATGTCTATGAAAGAAAAGTATGATTGTGTGACTGGGGAATGGGCAGGTGCTGGACTCTGGTGCAGAGGCCGCCTGGCCTGCATTACCCCACAGCTGGATAGCAGACCAAGCTACGTTCTTTCATTGGCTCCTATGGGACGCAGCGTCGGCCAATGCCTGCCTGGCCTGCAGGAACTACCAGTGTTGTTTCTAGCAAGGCTCCTTGGAATAGATAGGAACACACAACGTAAAACTGCATAGCAGAATAAACACGTATGGAGTAGGACAAGCTCACATCCCAATACCGACCACTACTGACAAGATCAAGTATCCAATCACAACAGATGAGAGTTGAACAGTTTTGCATAAATACATAGTATTTGTAAACTATTATTAAGGCACTCAATTGGAAAACAATAATTACAGTGTAGGAAAAGAGGGAGGAAGCAGCTATCTTCTCATGCAGCAAGGCCGACAGGAAGGACAGTGGGGGACTGGTGATCTGCTTGTCGGGACTCCTGTCTGAGACAGTGACTGAAGCCAGGGCCCCAGCACCTATGGCCAAACAAGAAGATGGCAGTCTCTCCAGAACCACCCAGGGCGGCTCTGGTCACAGTTTCATTCCAGATCATTAAGGTGATTTGCTCTGTGGCTCAGGTGACGTAATGTGTCTGGATGCACATGATCATTTGACTTGGTTTCTATACTCAAATATACAGATGCAGAGTGAACTCACACACACAGGCATTCCATTGCAGAGCAGACAATGACAAAACAAGTGGCTGGGGACAGGGGTCATTCAACGACCTTCGTTTGGCCTGCAGTGTCTGCAGGAATCTGGGTAGTGGCACCAAGATGAGTGAGCCTGCTCCGTGCTAGCCAGGTGTCACCAAGTTTCTGATCTACCCAGCTCTTGCCAGAGGTGAAGGGGGTCCCCTCGCTGAGTTGGTGTTTAGAGGAGCCCTGCTAGGTGGCCAGCCAATGAGGAGAGTTTTGGGCACAATGTATTCTGGCACCAACAATTTCCCACCAATGAAAGGCAACTCCCTCTCCAGATGTCTCAGGCGAGGGGACTTAATAGGATCTTGACTCAATTATGTCGCATGTGTTCCCGCTAGGGAGACAAGGTCCCCACGAGAGTGGTGGGGAAATTCAACAACTTTCTAAAATGGACTGCCCTGAGATAAGAGTGTGTTAGTCCAGGGCCGTGCTGAGGGTCTGTTCTGTTCAAGCTCAGCTCCATACTGCTGCATCCTCTGGACTTCTCCAGGGGAAAGGGCTTTAGATTACCGGAATGCTCTTTAGCTGAAGAGGGCAGGGTGGAGCAGAATGGGCTTGGACAGTACAGCTGTCTGTGTGCACCCGGTGAGCAATCTGTATGCTTAAGCAACAGGGTGCCAAGGAGAAGGGCTTGCCACCCAGCAGAGAGCTATTCAACGGCCCAGAGGTTGGCTGGGGTCCCTGTGCGGAGAGCAAGCAAGCAGGGAATGTAAAGAGAAACAAACTTTGTTCTTAGGAAATACGTGCAACCAGGGACCTTGCTAGAAGACGCGGAAGTAGCCATAAGAAAAAGAAATGGAAATCGTCATTATCAATTAACCATCCGAGAGCAGCCTGGTCCTCCTCTTCCCGTGACCACTATCCCCCTTATACTTAACAAGACTTAAAGAGAAGACCTTCCTGTACCAATGCAAGGTGAAGATGTAGAAAAGTTCAGTCTAACTTTTGGCATGCCACATGAATTAATGTGAGACAGAAAATAAGATTCAGCTGTTTATACAGAGTATCAAGCTGATTTAGAAATGTTCCTTTTGTCCCAATTCAACAAATGCATTCAATGAAAATGATAGTCATAAAAAATCAGTGCCTTGCACAGCACAGACCCCTGCCGCCTCCACCTGCCTCTTTCCTGTGATACTTATGTTTGGAATTTCCCCCATCAGCTAAGGTTGCATACAAAGCAAGGGCCAAGATATGGCATATTTTACAGTGCGGACAGTATGAATTTGTCTTTGCCCAGGTGCCCCAAAGCCTGACGGAATGCTCATCTTGTTCATACAGCATTTTATTTTTTTGAGACGGAGTTTCACTCCCAGTTTCACTGCACCCAGGCTGGAGTGCAGTGGCGCGATCTCGGCTCATTGCAACCTTCGCTACCCAGGTTCAAGCAATTCTCCTGCCTCAGCGTCTTAAGTAGCTAGGATTACAGGCACGCGATACCACACCCAGCTAAGTTCTGTATTTTTAGTAGAGACGGGGTCTCACCATGTTGGCCAGGCTGGTCTAGAACTCCTGACCTCAGATGATCTGCCCGCCTCAGCCTCCCAAAGTGCTGGGATTACAGGCGTGAGCCACCACACTCAGCCGCATCATACAGCATTTTAAATAGCCACGTGCCATCTGTTTACATGCAACTGATCTGGGTTCCAAAAAAAAAAAATCTTTATCCTTTTCTCCAGGCCAGAGTATTAAGCATCAAGTCAAGAATGCTTCACTTTGCTCTGAGGACGGGATCAGTGCTCTTGTCTGGATATTGACATGCTAGCTGTGCTTCAGAAAATGAATAGGTAAGTTTGCCAGAAGCCAAAGACCAACTTGTATTCTCCCGATTCCACACCCCACCCCCCAACTCTTTAGATAAGAAAAATTATGGCTTTCAAAATTAAAGTTTTCAAAAATATATCATTCTCATACATAGACGTGGTTAAAAAACCAACAAAAGCCTGTCATCACTAAATTTAAAAGGTTATTTTGACACAAAAATTGATCTACCACATGAAATTTGATTTGGCAAAAACATACTGAACTTGGTATTTTTTGAGGCTATGCTTTTGTTGGCTGAGGGAGAGGGGGACCAACCCACAGGGTTTCAGGAATAAGTGGATAATCACCTTTTAAGGTGATTTTAATTGACACTAGTGGGAAAACAGCTTCCTATAAAGTAATGTATGTATTTTTAAAAATCACTCCAAGTCCCGGAGAGAGGATTTTTGCAAAAATTCTGCCCACTAGGTGAAATACGGACTCGCCTTGTTCCCGTGGACCCGGCCTGGGGTGCTTTCTACAACAGCTTTGGGGAGCACGGTTCTGACCAATGTAAGATGATGGCTCACTCACCCACTTTCAGAATCAGCTGGCCCTTGAAGGCTTTCTGGTTTCACTGAGTCAATCTGGTGGACCCAGCTGAGGGCAAGATGGAATTGTGGAAGAGCTTCAGACAACTGTGTTCCCCTGCCTTCTCCCACGTACGCACCTACTCCATCCTGCACAGGTGAGGCTAGTGCGGGGCTGGAAAAGCTTGTGGTCGGGAGGAGGGAAGGATCTGGCCGTAGGTGTCAGAGAGGCAGAGGGCTTCAAATTTACCCAGTTTCTTCCTACAGGGCCATGGGCAGCCCTGTGTGGCAAATCAAACCAGGTAAAGGGCCTGACCGTAAGTATCTCAGGCTTTGTGGGCCACGTGAATTCTGTCACATATTCTTTGCTTTTTTTACAACTCCTTAAAAAGGTAAAAGCCATTGCTAGAGCCAGGGAGGTTGATGCTGCAGCGAGTCATGATTGCACTACAGTACTCCAGCCTGGGAGACAGAGCCAAGCCCTGTCTCAAAGGAAAAAGGAAAAACCATTCCTAGCTCACGGGGCCATATGCCACAGCTTGCTGACCCCTGAATTCAACCTTTCTGCCCTTCGACAAGCTGCCTCGCCCTCTTGAAATGTTTTGATATCCAGCTTGCTGACACCTTTGATTCAAGCCTGGCGCAGTGGGACTAGCTGAGCTCACCTGAGTCTTAAAGGGGCCGCCCACAGAGCCAGGCAGCGACTACAGATCCCTCTTTTACTCCATCACCACTGCTGGGAAGAGCTGGAGGGAAACAGGAAGCAGTAATCTCACCGCAGGAAGGGGCAACCGTAAACATCCGGGAAGCGTCCCGACAGTCCCGTTCCTTTCGGGGAAGCTGCTGAAATCTCCTTTCCCTTCCCTAGATGGGCCCTAGTGGACCTGAGCAATCTGGGCTCCCAGCAGGACGATGTGTCTCAGAACCACCACCTGAGCCAGACACTTGAGCAATTTCAAACCTAAACACAACCATGTGGTTCAGCAGCAGAGGCTCAACAATGCGGGTGGGTCCTTCCCCTCCAGATTTAAACTTCAGCATTAGCGACAACTCAGTACAACCCATATATTTTCCCCCACCAGACCCCTGTGCTTGTCAAACACGTAACAACACAACCAGGACAGAGAGCCTGCACCGCCCTTTGGGCACAGAGTCAGCTCAACAGCGTGGGGCCACCCATCTGATGACTTTACCCAGCAGCGCTTGGGGCTGTCAGGTTAAAAGTCTTGACACGTCTGGGGTCCCAACCGAAAAACAAAATGAAAAGTTTTTTTTGGAAAAACGCTTTCAGACAGAGCATTATTCCCTGGAACAAGTCTCGGTCATTCTTGTGTTTTAAAAATAAAAAGCACAGCGAGAACAGAGGTAGGACTTAACATTGCCATCGAGAGTTTTCTGCGAGGTCCAGAATGAGCTAGAACGTGTGCGGCGGTGAGGCTGCCACCACCAGGACTCTTCTTTTGCAGGCTGCAAAGGGAACAGTCTGGACGTGTGCGCCTATGTGTGCACGTTCTTCCTAAAACACGGTTCTTCTTGAAGACACGGTGGGAGTGGAGTTTTGTGTCTCCTGGCCGGCAGCTCCTGGTTCTTCCAGACCACACGACTGATAGCTCTCCTTTTTGTGCTGCATGTTGGTTAGTTTCTTCTCCTCTCTATGGCAAGAGTAGGGGAAAAGTTAGGATGACTTCAATCGTTTAAGGGAAATCAAGATGTAAGGGGTTGATCAAAATCCACAGTGAAACTGAGGGAGGGATCATATGAAAATATCTGCCCGGCCTGACGCAGCAAAAGGCGGGTCAACTTTTGCTCATCCACGAAGGGCTCTTTAAGTTTTCTGGGGTGGGTTTCCCTGATGATTTGGAGGTTGCTGCTGGGTCCCTCGGGGTTGCCTGGGGCTCATGCAAGAAGGAAGATTCGCTCAACGTGGCGTCCTGGGAGTCAGCGCCGGTGGAGGGGTCAGCCTCACTGGACAGGTCTTCCGTGGAGAAGTTGAGACTCCCGAGCTTGGCAAGGGAGTGTGAGCGCTTCAGTGGAGAAGAGACAGTGAGGCCTGCCAGCCGGAGCCGGGTCTCAATCTCCTGCGTCCGCTGCTTCACCAGCCCAGGCTTCCCACGGACGCTGTGGATGCTATCGCTGCTGGAGCTCCGGGTCAGGTTGGAGCTCATGGAAGAGGAGGTGGGGGTGTAGCAGATGGTCTTCAGAAAGTCTTTTGAGAAACTACTGGTGTGGTCCAGGCGGTAGAGGAAAGGAGGGGGGCTCTTCAGTGAGCCTCCTTCCAACGAAGCGGGGGCGGCCTCTGATTTCTCATCACTCCCAGCCTGGCCAGGCATAACCAGGGGGCCCAGCTCGTGGAGCGCGGCTAGATCCTGGCTCTCCTCGGGGATGCTGGCCTCCAGCCTGCCGGCAGGGCCGTCCCTGGAGGGAGGTGCTGGGTCTGTAGGCACGCTCTTCAGCCGCTCCAGTTCTTTGGTGTGCTTGCGGACCAAGCCCGCCTTCTGCAGCTGAATGATGGACTCCTGGTGCTGCATCAGGTAGCTGTTGGTTGTCGGCTTCTCAGATTCATTACTGAACAGAAGCCTCAGGTCCTTGGCTGGCTTTGTATCTTTCTTGGGTGGCGATTCTTCCTTTGTTACCACTTCTGTGCTGGGAGGGTTCTTATCACAGTGAGAATTCTTCAAAAGGAGGGACTTTGGCAGGACTTTTGGGGTCTCTCTGGAAGGTTCCAAAAGGCTGGTTGGTGGTTCTAGGACAGCTCCAGCCCCAGGGCCACTGGTGTCTGGCCTCCTGGAGCCTGCTGGTGGTAGGAACGGGGGAGGTTCAGTTGGGCCGGAGGCTGGCTTCTCCGGAACACGGGACCTGTTGGCCATGTGGGCCACAGGGGAGGACGTGATGTGGGGCAGGAAGGCTGGCTGGGTGCAGATGGCGGGAGCACTGAGGTCCTCACATCGCTCCCTGGAGGCCTCAGGAGCCCCACTGGCTGTAGGGTACACGCAGTCGGCACAGGATTTATAGGAAGGCTTCACTTTGTTAAGGATCCCAAATATAGCATCATGCTACAAGGAAGGGACAAGAACATGGTGAGATGGGGCAGTCATGAGCAAAGACCAAAAACATGAGGGAGGGCAGGGAAAGGCATGCGAGGCAGGGCTGGGGGCCAGGCCTGGAGGAGCAGCTCTCATTTCACTTAGTACCGACAGCCAGACCTCCCGGAGCCCACTTGATTGTGGATAACCACCGTGCCTGGCCTGAGGTGGGTTTTATACGCCAACAGAAAACAAGTTTAGGCCAGGTGCGGTGGCCCACGCCTGTAACCCAGCACTCTGGGAGGCCGAGGCAGGCGGATCACGAAGATGGGAGAGCAAGACCACCTGGCTAACATGGTGAAACCCCGTCTCTACTAAAATTACAAAAAATTAGCTGGGCGTGGTGGCGGGTGCCTGTAGTCCCAGCTACTTGGGAGGCTGAGGCAGGAGAATGGTGTGAACCCAGGAGGCAGAGCTCGCAGTGAGCGAGATCGCGCCACTGCACTCAGCCTGGGCGACAGAACAAGACTCCATTTCAAAAAAAAAAAAAAAAAAAAACAGTTTACATTGTTTCCTAAGGAAAACCCCCTGCCTTCTGGTCAGTGAGGATCTAAGTGAACGTCACACACGCCTCTATGTCCCCACCCTTCACTTCCTCACAGGCCAGTTGATAGGTACCCAGTGGTCCTGGGAATGGACTAGAAAGCTGTGTGAAGAGTCCCAGGGGAGAGAGGGACAAGTTCAGAGTCTCCACGGGGGGAAGGCTGCCCAGAGGAACTGACACTTCAGCTGAGGCTTCTGGGACAAGCAGGTGTTGACCAGCCAGAGACAGCAGCATGCAGGCCCAGAAGCAAAGCGGGAGGAAGGAGAAGGGCACCCCGCACCCCACCCCACCTGCACAGGACTGTAGGCTGGAGGGCAGGACAAGGCAGGGGGCAACAGGGCTCTGTCTCTCTCTTTCAAATAGATAGAGATAGGGCCCTACTATGTTGCCCAGGCTGGTCTCGAACTCCTGGGCTCAAGTGATCCTTCTGCCTCGGCCTCCCAAAGTGCTAGGATTATAGGCATGAGCCAGCACAACCCACCAGCTCTCTCTCTCAACACTTCCTGATGTCCTTGCCCCATCCTCGGAGCCACTGTGATCCCAGGGTCCCAGCTTCCCCTCTCACCCCACCAGCCTGCCTATAGACCACAGTCAGAGGGGGCTCATCACCCGCCTGCTTAAAGCCCCCGCCATGGCTTCCGGGGTTTTCTTTTCTTTTTTTTAAATGGAGTTTCACTCTTGTTGCCAAGGGTGGAGTGCAATTGTGTGATCTCAGCTCACTGCAACCTCTGCCTCCCGGGTTCAAGCGATTCTCCTGTCTCAGCCTCCTGAGTAGTTGGAATTACAGGCATGCACCCCCATGTCCAGCTAATTTTGTATTTTTAGTAGAGACGGGGTTCCACCATGTTGGTCAGGCTGCTCTTGAACTCCTGACCACAGATGACCTCAGATGATCTGCCCACCTTGGCCTCCCAAAGTGCTGGGATTATAGGCGTGAGCCACCATGCCTGGCCCAGGGTTTTATCTCATCTGTCTTTATGGGTATTTGCTTTGTAGGGAAGTGAGGGAAATCCATAATTAGTATTTGATTTGGAACATTTTATGGAGGTCAACAGATGCAACTGCCCAGTTTTGTTTGCATTATAACATGCTGTTAATAATAAACTGGCTGTATACTTGAATGCATCTGTCAGGACCCCAAGTGCCCCAACTTGAGAACCACGGCTGTCCTGTGAGACGGGCAGGTGAAGCCAGAGGGAACGAAGTCAGCGGCAGGGCAAGGGTGGAAGCAGAGACCAGGCTGCACGGCCACCCTTCCCCTGAACCAGCCTTGGCTCCTGCATCACTTCCCCCATGAAGGAGGATAAAGTTTGGCTGGAATTAACAAATTTCTCAGTAAGCACCAGGTTGAAGCTCAAACCTTGTGGCAGATAATCCACTAAAAATGGCAACTCCAAGAGACTAATGGAGTTAAGTATTAGAGTCTAAGTTGGAAGGTTGGATACTTGATAATGTCGGGAAATTACTATCTTTTTTTTTTTTTTTTTTGAGATGGAGTATCACTCTGTCGCCCAGGCTGGAGTGCAGTGGCACGACCTCGGCTCACTGCAACCTCTGCCTCCTGGATTCGAGCAACTCTCGTGCCTCAGCCTCCTGAGTAGCTGGGATCACAGGCACGCACCACCACACCCAGCTAATTTTTGTATTTTCAGTAGAGACAGGGTTTCACCATGTTGGCCAGGATAGTCTCAATCTCCTGACCTCCTGATTCGCTTGCCTTAGCCTCCCAAAGTGCTGGGATTACAGATGTGAGCTACCGCATCTGGCCCTATCAGTTTTTTTAAAGGTGACAATGGTATTGTGGCTATGTTAACATACTGCGGCATTTATGAATAAAATAATGTATCTGAGGCCAAGCGTGGTACTCAAACCTGTAATTCCAGCACTTTGGGAGGCCAAGGTGGGCAGATGGCTTGAGGTCAGGCTGGGCAACAGTGAGACCTCATCTCTACAAAAAAATAGAAAAAATTAACCGGGTGTGGTAGCATGTGCCTGTGGTCCCAGCTACTCAGGAGGTGGAGGTGGGAGGATCACTTGGGCCTGGTAGGTGAAGGCTGCAGTGAACCATGATCATGCCACTGTATTCCAGCATGGGCAACAGAGTGAGAACTTGTCTACAGTATGTATCTATCTGTATCTATAGTATATACCTATAATATATTTATTTTTAGATATAGGTATCTATATCTACATCTGGGATTGGCTCCAGAATCGTCCAGGGTGTGGGGAAGTGGGTAGGCGTGAGATGAAAAAGCATAGTCACGTATCGCTAAAGGCTGAAGTTGGCTGATAAATTATATGTTTTAATTTTACATATGCAAAAAGAAATTGAGCTGGAAGCCCCGCCCAGGGTATGGATAAGGTATATGGGTGAAGATGGCGTGCAGAGATATGCATTATTCCTAAGAGATTCCCAATTCGCTATACGCATTACGTACCCACAGGCAGAATCACCGTCTGAAAGAACCCTCAGGTCCCTGGAGATGGGAGCTGGGGGCCCAGCAGAGGCAATAGAAAAAAATCAGCTGGGTGTGGTGGCGCGTGCCTGTAGTCCCTGCTACAGAGGCTGCGGTAGGCCAATCAGAGTGGGATGGAAGGGACAAGGTGTGCCACCCTGCAGGCCGGGCCCTGCCTACCTCCGTGCCGTCGGGACAGCTCCTCTTGCTGTTATTGTTGTTTAGGTTCTCCGAGTTGAGCAGGTTTTGATCAAGTTGGGTTGGAAGCCGCCCCCAACTCCCTGCTCCCAGGCCCTCCTCCCTGTCCATCTCCTCCACCTGCGGCAAGGAGCCACTCTGGCCTTTGGGACTCCCAAACTCTAGTTTCTTCTTCACATCCTTCTCACAGAGTCCGGACCCCTGCTGGGGCTGTCTGGCTGGCCTGTGCACCTCTGCAGGTAGAGCAGCTTCCTCCAACAGAGCCTCCCTCTCCGGATCCTGCAGGTGGACCAAGCTGCCAGTTTCATCCTCGGGGGAAGGCAGAAGCGGGTCTGAGAGTCTCCGGAAACAGCAGGGGAGGGGGGGCCCTAAGCCAGGCTGGGTGGCATCATCCAAGCAGGGCAGCTGGCCTTCCAGGGTGCCATCTGGGGTCTCTGGCAAGAAGTCGCCGGGTCCCGCAGGGTCATCCACAGGCTGCTGGAGGTTGCTGTCTGTCTGCTGACGCCACAGCTTGTTGTGCCGCTGTTTGCTGCGGGGAGAGAGGATGGAGGAAGGTGAGGGGAGGAGGATGGTGCCTAGGGGTGCTGGGAGGAGTGTGCGGTGAGCCCGTGAGGGGCTGCCCAAGGTCGGGGCGCCAGGGACGATCCATGGCTCATTCAGGTAAAGCCTCTCTCTATTCATTTGTTCCCAAGAAACACAAGGATGAGAAACAACACTGGGATCTTAAGTTGTCCAGGCTCGCACAGGAAGCCTGATGTGACTTTCTGCCCCGATGACAACGGGGAAGGAACGCGGGGGCGTCTAGACTTCAATCTGTGTATCTGTGTTTAGTGCTGCCTCATTTTACGAACTTCGTCACGTCAGTTACACTCCATCTCTCATTTCTCTGTCAAATAAGAATAACAACGCTCTCCTAACTATATTGTAGGAATATGAAGAGAATCAAAGCAGAGTATGTACAGATCTATACACGATGATACCACTATACACACGCATAATGCACTGGAACACATTTGGGAAGATCTCGGAAAACTACAAAGTATTTGTGTAGGTCAGTTTTTAAACAATTTCTTCTACTATGATGACATTGTTTTTATAATCCTTTTTTTTTTGAGATGAGAGTCTCACTCTGTGGCCCAGGCAGGAGTGCAGTGGTGTGATTATGGCTCACTGCAGCCTCAAACTCCTGGGCTCAAGCGATCCTCCCGCTTCACCCTCCCAAGTAGCTGGGGCTACAGGCATGTGACACTATCCTTGGCTAATTAAAAAAAATTTTTTTTTTTTTTTTTTTTTTTTTTTTGTAGAGACAGGGTCTTGCTGTGTTACCCAGGCTGGTCTTGTACTCCTGGTCTCAAGCGATCCTCCCTCAGCCTCCCAAAGTGTTGGGATTACAGGTGTGAGCCACTGCACCAAGCCCTATAATAAAAATGTAAGGCATAAAAAAAGAAGTTTACAGTGAAATAAGGTAACTAAGTCACCCTTAAGGACCTTAAAGTAATACCAATACAGGCTTGCAAGGGTTAAAAAGAGAGAGGTAAATGTAAGAGCACACTGTGAGAGCGCCATTCACCCTCTCTGCTCAGTGTGCACATTCCAGCCAGCAGCTATTCAAGGACACCGCCAAGCTGCTGTGAACCCAGCCTGGAGTGCTCAGCTTAGGCTGCAAAGGGCACTGAGTGCCTGGCAGGCTCGGGGAGAGGACAGTGAGATGCTCACTCTTCCTCCTCCTCCTCCTCCTCTGGGCCTTGCCTGGGGATCTGTCCAGCCCTTCTGACAGTGAAGGAGTCCACAGTTGGCCGGCGCTGTTCTTTGGACCCTGTTTAACCCTGCCAGGGCACTCCTGCATTCTCAAACTTGGCCAAGAAGCTGGTGGACTTCGCCTGTGGCTTCCTTCCAACACCGGCCTGATATCACCCAGGGAGGTTTGCTTCTCATACAGACTGACTAGAAAGGGAACCAGGAGAAAGTGACGCCCAGGTTCTGGGCTTCCGACCTTAGAGCCTGGGGTACTGGAATCAAAGCGAGGACCTCCCCACCACCCCGTGTGGGCAACAGAACCGCAGCGCTTTTTGTACACAGCACCCTGACTCAGGCCGAGTGAGGGGCCGTGGTGTACCTCTCCCTCCTGCTGCCCACTGGCTGTGTGATGGGGGACAGGTCAGCCTCTCAGTGTCAGCTCATTATCCCTGCCCTGATCCTCGTAAAAGGGGGATAACCTGTAGAGAACTTTTTAGGGTGGGAGTTCAGAGACTTTAAAATAAGCTCCATTTATTATTTACCACAAGCCAGATCTGGAAGTATCTGTAAAGGTAAACTTGTTTAGCACTGCAAAAGGAAAATAAATCTTGGGACCCTAAACTCACTAAGCCAAAGGGAAAAGTCAAGCTGGGAAGTGGGTCACACAAATCTGCCTCCCATTTTGGTTCCTAAATAAGATGGCTACGAAGATGAAAAGCTACACACCTCCCTCATATCTTGCCCACAAGGAAGTTCCTTGCTGTCCCCAAGATCTTTACCCTAAAGCTTTTCTGTTAAAATTCACCATGGCAATGTAAATTGACCACTGTCTTCACAGGTGGGAGGGTGGGTGGGAAGGAAGACAGAGGACAGGACTCAAAGTCATCGCTCTACCAGCCTGACACAAATGCGTATCTGATTGTCTCCTCTGCCCTGTTGTCTATGTTATGCAAAAACGCAGATTCACAGAGCCAGACGAAGGCATGCAGGACTCTCTTCCCCCTACCCCGCCTCACATGAAAATTGTGTATTTCTCAGTATCCCACCTTTTCCCCTTAAAATTTGAAGCCCTCAAAATTATCTTCGGAGAAAGGCACAGACCTGTCTCCTGGGTGCTCATCCTTAACACTGGCAAATAAACCTCCTGAAATGATTGAGACTTGCCTCGGTCATTTTGCTTGATTGACAGACAGCGCTTATGCAAACTTCACAGCAGCCCTATTGGGTGGGTATTCTTTAAAAACAATTTTTGAGGTGAAGTCTCACTCTGTCACCCAGGCTGGGGTGCAGTGGGACAATCTTGGAACCTCTGCCTCCCGGGTTCAAGCGATCCTCGTGCCTCAGCCTCCTGAGTAGCTGAGATTACAGGCACGCGCCACCACACCTGGCTAATTTTTTTTTGTATTTTTAGAAGAGATGGGGTTTCACTATGTTGGCCATGCTGGTCTCAAACTCCTGACCTCAGGTGATTCGCCTGCACTGGCCTCCCAAAGTGCTGGGATTACAGCGACTGACCCTCAAATTTTTTTTATGGCTAAAATACATATAACATAAAATGTGGGCCACGTGTGGTGGCCCAGCACTTTGGAAGGCCAAGGTAGAAGGACTGATTGAGCCCAGGAGTTTGAGACCAGCCTGGGCAACATAGTAAAACCTTGTCTTTACAGAAAATATGCAAAAAACTAGCCGACTATTGTGCGCACCTGTAGTCCCAGCTGCTTGCGGGGCTGAGGTGGGAGAATCATTTGAACCTGGGAGGTTGAGGTGTCATGATCATACCCTGCACTCCAGCCTGGGTGACCGAGTGAGACCCTGTCTCAAAAAAATAAATAAATGAAACAAAATTTGCCATCCTGACCACTTTTTATTTATATATTTTTAAAATTTTTATTTATGTATTTATTTTTGAGAAAAGGCCTCACTCTGTTGCTCAGGCTGGAGTGCACTGATGCGATCATGGCTCACTGGGGTCTTGAACTCCTGGCCTCCCAGGTTCAAGCCATTCTCCCGCCTCAGCCTTCCAAGTAGCTGGGATTACAGGTGCATGCCACCACACCCAGCTAATTTTTGTATTTTTAGTAGAGATGGGGTTTAACCTTGTTGGCCAGACTGGTCTTGAATTCCTGACCTCAAGTGATCCACCCGCCTCAGCCTCTCAAAGTGCTGGGAGTACAGGCCTGACCCACCACACCCGGCCTCATCTTGACCACTTTTAAGTGTACATTAAATACATTCATAATGTTGTGCAACCATCACCACCATCCAGGCAGCCTCCAGACTACAGTCTCCAGAACACTCTGTCTCTGGCAAAGCTGAAATTCAGTACCCAACGAATAATAACTCCTCATTCCCTTCTTCCTCCAGTCCCTGGCAACCACCATTCTACCCTCTGTCTCTATGACTTTGACTAAGTAGCTCATATGCATGGAAACATACAGTAGTTCTCTTTTTGTGATTGGCTTATTTCACTTAGCACAATGTCATGAAGGCTCATGCCTGTTGTGGCCTGTCAGACTTTCCTTCCTTCTTAAGGCTGTGTAATGCCCCCCCTGTATGAATATGTCACATCTTGTTTGTTCATCATCCATCAATGAACACTTGGATTGCTTCCGCTTTTTGGCTATTGTGGATAATGTTGCTATAAGCACTAATGTACAAATATCTCCGAGACACTGCTTTCAATTGTTTTGGATATATTTCCACAAGTGAAATTGCTGGATGATATAATAATTCTATTCCTTTTTTTTTTTTTTTCCTTAGACAAAGTTTCACTCTTGTTGCCCAGGCTGGAGTACAATGGGCACGGGGCTCACTGCAACCTCTGCCTCCCGGGTTCAAAGCGATTCTCCTGCCTCAGCCTCCTGAGTAGCTGGGATTACAGGTGCGCGCCACCATACCCAGTTAATTTTGTATTTTTAGAAGAGATGGGGTTTCTCCCTGTTGGTCAGGCTGGTCTTGAACTCCCGAACTCAGGTGATCCACCTGCCTGGGCCTCCCAAAGTGCTGGGATTACAGGTGTGAGCCACCGTGCCTGGCCCCTAATTTTCTGAAGAACAACCATACTGTTTTCCACAGCACCTGTACCATTAACACCCACATTAAGGTGAGCATTCATTGTTTTTTGTTTTGTTTTGTTTTCTTTTTCAGACAGGGTCTGGTTCTGTCACCCAGGCTGGAGTGCAATGGCACAATCTCGGCACACTGCAAGCTCTGCCCCCTGGGCTCAAGCAATCCTCTTACCTCAGCATCCCAAGCAGCTAGGACCACTGGTGCACGCCACCACACCTGGCTATTTCTTTTTGTACTTTTGGTAGAGACAGGGACTCAGCATGTTGCCAATGACAGCAATAGGAGGCAGAGAAATTCTAGGCAGACAGGGGCGGGTCCCTGGCAAAACCCCACCTTCAAGCCGAAAAGCCTGAAACCTGTGTCCCAGAGTAAGAACACTCATCCCGGTGTGCCTGCTCTTTCCCGACTGGCTCCTTCTGAATAATGTCTTTTTACCAATTGAATGTTGCCTTTTCCAAAACTACCTATAGCCCACTCTGCCCCTATCCTGTGCCTATAAAGACCACAGACTCAACTGGCAGAGAGAAGCAGCAGCTGGACATCAGGAAGAAGTGCCTGGACGTCGGAGAGAGGCAGCTTGATTTCAGAAGATGGAGGCTGGATGAGGCAGAGAGGTGGCTTGACCTCAGGGGAGAGCAACCTTCCCTTCCCATCCCTTTTCCGGCTCCCCTCTCTGCTGAGGGCTGCTTTCATCACTCAATACAATTCTCCACATTCACCATTCTTCAATTCGCCCATGTGACCTCACTCCTCTTGGGCACCAGACAAGAATTCAGGACACACCAGGTGTGAGTACCCAAAAATGCTGTCACACTGGCCCTTTGCCCTTGCTGGCAGAAGGCAGCTGCCTCACACGATGAAGCAAAGGGCCCACTGAGCTGGTAACACACTGCTATCTGCGGACGGCAGAGCGAAAGGATATCATACCACACTCTGAGACCTTGGGGTCACAGGCACCCGCATCCGGACGCTGCTGTGGGGCCTGCACAGAGTTCACTCTTGCCAGTGCCAAAGAGGCCAGTTCCTCCACTCACTCACTCACTCCAGTTCTTGCACTAGTTCGCTTGTACGGTCCCTCCCATGAGGGGTTGAGTGGGGTGGGCTGAGTAAATGAGGCACCCCTGTAAGAAGTCCCACAAAGGGGTCAAGAATATATACTGCATCAGCAAGGCTGGTCTTGAACTCCTGAGCTCAGGCGATCCACCTGCCTTGGCCTCCCAAAGTGCTGGGATTACAGGCGTGAGCCACCACCCCTGACTCAGTGTTTTAAGAAGCATTTTTGTTTAAGAGATGGGGTCTCGCTCTGTCATGCAGGCTGGAGTGCAGTAGCACGATCACAGTTCGCTGCAGCCTCAAACTCTTGGGCTCAAACAATCCTCCCATCTCAGTTTCCTGGCAGCTCGGACTGCAAGTGCCTGTCACCAGGCCCGGCTAAGGTGGGCATTAATTCTTAACTCAGAAGAGGGAACTGAGGCTCGGGAAGACTGATGAACTTGCCCTGACTTGCCCTGCTCATCAGTGGTGGAACCTGGTTGCTGTGCCTCTCCAAGTCCTTGGCTTTTCCTGCAGCAAAGCCGGTGCACAGGGCTTGGCACAAAGCAGATGCCCAGGAAGCGGGATGCGCACGTGCCTATGCCACACACATGAGGCCAGGCCTTGGCTTAGAACCTAGGCACCGTTCCCTCCGGCAGCAAAACCAGCTTTATGTGTGTGCCAAGAAAATCAAAACAGATCCCTCCTGGAAACCACTCATCAAAGCCCAAACAATAGTTGTTTTTCTCAAACTGGCTCCCCCTGAGAGGCAGGATTTTGGCTGCGGAAGCGGCTGCCGGGCCGAATGGGAGCACGCTCTGCTGCCGACAGAGGCCCGGCTGGCTTGGCCACACGGCCGCTCCAGCTCCGCCTGCCAACCCTTCTCTCCAGGCAGGCACCTACCTTGCGTCCAAGATGCCTTCATACTCAGACAGCTGCCTCATAAAGCCTGCGTTGGGACGCGTGATGCTGCGCTTCTGCTTCACGTAGTTATACGCTTTTTCCAGAGGCCAGCCGAATTCCTTCATTGCATAGGCTATGACTGTGGAAGCCGAGCGACTCACGCCCATTTTGCAATGCACCAGGCACTTGGAATGGTTCCTCCTGCAGGGGTGGAAGCAGTTAGGGAGGAGGGATGGGGGAGAAGCTGTGGGGAACGAGTTAAAAAGCTCCAACGACTTCATTTTCTCAGGTTTTACCTGAATCATTTTTTTAAAGCCTGTAGTTATCTACCGCTGAAATCCTCCTACATCTGAATGTTTACGGAGCAGATGTCCACACACCCTCTAAAGGAAATACCACCACTGCAGAATCAATTAGCACACAATGGGATATCAAAAGAAATCTGTTCTGGCCTGGCCATGTTTTGTTTGCAGGGAGAGCTTCAACATTTGGCTGCATTCAAGGACCAAGTGAGAATCTTCTCACATGGCTGGGATGGGCAAGGGGACCCTGGGATGAGAGTGGGCAGCTAACAGGATTTTTGCAAGAGCTCCTCAGCTGCTACAGCAGATGGAGACAGTGAATGAGTTACTGCAGAAAAATGGGGTCAGCAAACTGAAAGCTGCAAGGCCCTGGGGAGAGCGAGATGCTCTTCAGAGAGGAGGGCCAGGGAGCAGGAGGGAGGGAGGGCAGCCGCAGAGAAAAGCCAGGAGTGGGAGACGGGGCTGGCCCGTTATTTGTAAGGAGGCAGTGCTGGCCCAGGCCTGGCTAATTTACCAGATATGGCCCGGGGGACAATGTTTCTTTAACTATCACTTGCTCAAGAATGTGAGGGAGCGCCAGGCCAGTAAGGGCAGCACCTGCGAAACTTTATTTGTACAGAAGGCAGACCCAGCAGGTGGGAGCCGGCTCTGGTTTCCTATACCCCAAGCTTGAAATTCTCCTGCAGATCTCAGTGGGTTTTTTTCCTCCTAACTGCTGGTCTGAAGTCTCCGTCAAGGGAGTCTTGAGTATGTCTCCTGGGAATACAAGGGAACTAAGATTTGGTTAAGGACACATCATGTGGCTTTGACCCAGAGGGAGACAAAGCAGAAGAGGGTGATTGTCTGGACAGCATCTCAAAGGGTTCTCTTTTTCTGTTCTTGACTTCAGTAAGGCAGAACTGTTTCGCAGGGGAATAAAATGAGCATCAGAGATAGGTGAAACCAGTGACGGGCTCAGGGGCAGTGGGGCTGGCCATGACCTCCGATGTGCTGTCCTGTTCCATGTGACAGTAACTCAGGGAGGGAAGATGGGCCGTATTCTTAGGGAGACAGTCCCAAAGCAGCTCTAAGCTGCATCCATGCATGTTGTCCTCTAGCCCGCCTTTGGCTCAGTGACTTCCTAGGGGTGGGGTCCCTGAGTGTCCATTTGGTATCTGGGGCTTGCCTGGAATCAGAGCTGATGATGACAACTGGGGTCAAGTGTCACAATCAAAGACAGGTGGGAGAGCCTAAGCTCAATAGGGACTCTACCTGGAGAGAAGCAACCACCTTTCTCCTTTGGTGCTTGGCGTCCTGCGACTAAAAGCATAGGTCCATCCCACATCAAGTCCCCTCCCACCAGCCGACTCCTGTGTCTGGAGTCCTGTTCCCCCCTCCCACCAGCCAACTCCTGCGTCTGCAGTCCCGTTTGTTCCCACTCTCCCAGCTTCCGCAGGTCCGTTTCATCCTCAGCCCCGCCTCTCTGCCCACTTACTTCGCTTTGTTTATAAAATGATACGCTTCGTTCCAGTGGGCAAGGAGGTCTGTGGTCTCTTCGTCGTAGACTCGGATGTTATGATATGCAAATAAGCCAGGAAAAAAATTATCTATTTCTCTGGTAACATTTAAAATGTAATCAACCCTGCAATGAGAAAAAAATAAGAAACATATTTGGAGAATCAGAATGAGAAACAACGAAAAGCAAGGTAATAAAAAACTGGCAGAGAAAAGAAAAGGAAACACGCTTTAACCAAGGGTCATATGTTCGTGGTGGGACTTTGGTTTTTCCTTAATAGCTACGTTTTTTTGTATTTTCTAAATGCCCTTTCGATGGTGAGAGTGTTGTCATATTTATACTAAGAAACCAAATTATTTTAAAGACCTTATAAAAAGAAAGCTCAGTTTAAAGCATTCTGGAAAATTAAATATATGTATTACTTAAATTTATAACTATTCATAACTATTATGAATATACAGAGGCTTAAAAAAAATCCCAGTGTCTTCACTCTTAAAGAGCTAAAAAGCAGACTATATCCATCCATTATCTATATCCTTGGGAATTGCCTTAAATCTTTTTTTGAAAAAAGGCAAGACAGATAATTAAGTATTTGACAGGGTCTGCTAACCCAGGTTCTGTAGTTATCTAAACTTAATCAATACTTTTACTTCTGGAAGAAAATAATGTCAGGAGTTAGAAAACATCTCAAATAGGTTTCATAATATTTAGACATGCTTAAAAAAATACCTACGAAAATCATTAATTTATTCCCAGCAAGACGAAAGCACAGAAGGGTACGGCCTTACGTTTTAAGAGTACTTTCTGTTGAAATAATGCATCTTAACCGGTAGTTCTAAAGATGTATTTTAAGGTTTGTTTAGTCTTGATTTTTAAATGTGGTAATTCTAGAATGTCATTATGTCAGGCCCACAGAACGGTGATTTTGTGACTGTGTTAAAAAAAAAAAAAGTCCAGACATCTGTTCTTGAAGGTCTAGATTGAAACATTTTTCCTCCTTGCTGAGTGTTTGTCAGACTACGACAGGAATGTGCTTCTGGCCAACACTGAGCGTGAAGTTGCAAGATTCCCACCAGGCCCCAAAGCATAAGCTCAGATAGAGCCCAGAGAGGCCCAGGGATCAGAGCTGCTGACTAACGAAACAGCCAGCAGACCTCTGCATCCACACTAGGGTTTGCAGCAACTGTGCGGGGCAGGGAGGCCAGGGGGAGGCAGCACAGGGCCTAATCAATATCCAGGCAGTCCTACAGCAATTAAGAGTGTAATTTTAAGTTTTCCTCAACCCACACAATCACGAGAGACTTCAGCACAATCTAAACTCCATGAATTATTCAGGGCGTGGTGTTTGGAAGCACATCTGTTTAGCTATGCACATCAACCCCTGGCAGCCACTTCAGAGACCAGGGTGCAGGCAGTTACAGGCAGGCAGCCCCAAGGTCTCCCCCTCCGTGGCAGAGTGGAGGGTTTCTAAGCTGCCTGGAAGGACAGGGAAAGAACAAGGGGAGGAGACTCACCCTGAGCCCTGCAGTTCCTCCAGATTGGATGCATTCCATTCAGAGCCCTGGGAGACAGATCACACAAACTCCTGTGAGTGTCACATGTCAGCCTCAGAGCTGCTCAGGGGATGCACGGTTTGCCCTAGCTCTGGCAGTGAGGTCTTACTTCATGGCCCCTTGGCCTCAGAGAACAGAGAGAACCAGCAGCTGATATTCAAGGAGGTTCCTGAGTGAGTACTCACAGCATGGGAGGAAGGGAGGAAGGGAGGAAGGGAGGGAGGGACAGAGGGAGGGAAGGGTCCCGGTCCTCACTGGCCCCTTGGCCTTAGGGAAACACCAAGTCCAAGAAAACCTGCTCTCCGTCTCCCAACTTCCTTTCCTAAGAGTCCAGTGGGGTCCTGTAAGCAGAGGTGATGACCTGCGACCTCCCACCCAGGGAAGGGCATGTTCACAAGCCACTAATTAAAGCAGGAACCGTTCTACCTTCTGGGAAGTATTTTGGCAATACTGAAAAAGTTCCCACCCTCTGACCCAATAATTCCACTTACAAAAAGCTATCCTGAGGAAATAATCAGAATTCACACAGTGATTTAGGTAGGAGGATATTTATAATTATTTGTAATAAACCAGTGGAAACCACCCAAACGTCCAATGGGAAAAAATGAGTAAAATAAATGAGGCTGGATCTTCATGATGGAGTCTTTAAAACAAATAAATTTTGCAGAATATTTAATGACACAGGCAAATACCATGTAAGGAAAAAAAATTTAAAAAGAGAGAAGGATACTGTACTATATAAACATAAACAGTATGATCCTTTCCTTCTCTGTTTCTTTTTAAAGAAGCTACATATGCATTGAAAAAACCCCCAAAAAAACCGAAGATGGGAAAATAAATATGCCAAAATGTTAACAGGGACTACCTCTAGATTTGTGAGATTGGGAATGCTTTTTTCTTCTTTAGATTTATTTCTATTTGCAGACTTTCTGCAACATGTTTTAATTTAGTACTTTTAAAAGTACTAAATTTTTGTACTTTTCATCATTAGTATCGTTGAAAAACCTTCCATTCCCAAGCATTCAAAGGACATGGAACGGCGGAAAAAAAAAAGAAAGAAAAGAAAAAATGATCACTTTCCTCTTAGGAAATGCGAACAACATAGTGTCATAAAGAGCAAAAGAATCCACCTTTGTCTTCCTTGCAACTTCCTTTCCCAAGTTACCAAGAGGGCAGACCCCTCAGGACCAGGGGTGGCAGGGCCCTAAGCAAGCTGGCAATGTGCGACACTAGTTGAATTTTCATATTTGAGGGTAAGGCCCAAACATAAAAATTCCTTTAGTATCTCTCATGGAAAAAGTGACATAAAGCACCGAACCACACCAAAAAAATAACGCGAGCGCCACTGAAGCTGTGAGCATCCTCTTGCTGTGACTGCCACCTAGTGGAGAAAGACAGGACGAAGGTGCCTTCTGTTCCCTTCTGACCAGGGAAATCAACAGACTTCCAGAGAGATCAGTGCCCACAACTGCCCACGGCTTTCAAATCCACACATGTACATACATCTTAATCAATAACTATGAAATCTATATAGATTTGTACACAGAAATGTATTAAAAATACACATATCTATATATCTACATAGATATCATGACATACACATAACTTAATTACTTCCTACAGAAAACAAAATTTACTAAAATTTACTAGCACTAAATTTACTTCCTTAGCTTTCCCAGGAAGCGCTTTCTCCTCTAACAATGGTTACCATTTATTAGCACCTACAGAAACTGCACTCGGTGCTTTAAATATGTATTTTTTATTTTATTAAAAAAACCTATTTTTTAGAGACAAGGTCTCACTGTGTTGCCCAGGCTGGCATTGAACTCCTAGGCTAAAGCTATCCTCCCGCCTCAGCCTCCTGAGTAGCTGGGACTACAGGCATAAGCCTCTGTGCCCAGTTTGTATTTTATTTAATCCTCATAGTCATCCCTTGGGGTATAGGATGAAGAAAAAAAGAGGGAAAGTGACTTCTTCCAAGCCATATAGCTGTTGAGGCTGAGGAGTGGGAACCCGGGCCCTGGTGGGCCTTGATCTTCATTACACCACCAGGCCTCTCTAATTTTAGTAACGTGCCTTCCTCTATAGCCTCTCTGACTTTGAAAACCTGCCAGTTGCCTTCTATGGAGATTTACAGCATTAAGATAATCTGAGCTAGCCGTGGAGGTGCACAGAAATCAGTACAACCCACCCAGAGCTACAGGACCAGGGTGAAGGCTTCCAGCGGCCCTGGAGCCGGGCATGGAAAAGCTGTCTGGACAAGCTCGGCGGGAGCTCCGTGTCAGCCGTGTGATCTCTCCTCCCTGTTGTTTCTCATGTCTCACGTCTCAGGATGCCTAGGCATAATTCTGGGGTTTGGTGAGGATGCTTCCTTTAGTAACTGGGGCTTTTTTAGCCCACAAACCACTTGGAAGTAACGGATGGGGCCTATGTGTTAGTGACCGAAGAAGACAAAGGGTTTGAGGGAGTCTGAAACACATGCCAGCTGACTAGGCCAAATAGCCCCCAAACAACTCCCCGCAGCTCAGCCGGGAGCCACGCCTCAAACAGCTGGCTCAAGAGCACATCAGCAGGCTGCAGGCCGGAGAAGGCGCCAAAGAGGGGCGCTCCTGCCAGCCAGGATGGAGGCTCTGGCAACTTAAGCTTTTTGCCTGCTTTTTCTCCTGGACTTGCTGCAAACTCCAAACAACCAGGGTCTGATTTATGTCCCCTAAACCAGATACTGCCAGGGCCATGCCTCTTACGAGATAAAGATGATCGAAGATAAGGGAGGGCTTGTCCATTTGTCCCAAGATAAGTAGCATCTCGTTGTCTATGAATTCCTTGAATTCCTTCAAGTTACAATTCATCTGTTTCTCTAATTCATTACGGATCTGTGGAGTAGAAAATATTAGGAAAAGTGATTTGTTAAAGAAAACAACTGTCCGCCTCAAAAGAATTAAAGTTACAATACAAACTGTGGCTATTTCCAAAAATGGTAGTTTTTTTCTCTTTCAGGGTAATACATTTAGACACACGCAACATACATGCGTGGGTGGCAGGAATGCAGGTTACTCAGCTTAGAAGTAAACTCAACTGGGTTAAGTTTATTATTTCAAATAAGGAATTTGATTTCCATGAGATCTCTTCTACCAAGTTTAAAGTGCTTTTACTTTTATAACTAAATGTCAAATACATCAAATAATCTAAAATCAGTTCTATCTTTCTTGGAAAGATATCACAATATGATTTTTAAAAAATGTATTCATTAATTAAAAGACAGGGCTGGATGGAGTGGCTCACGCCTGTAATCCCAGCACTTTGGGAGGCCTTGGTGGGAGGACCGCCTGGAGGCCAGGAGTTCAAGACCAGCCTGGTCAACACAGGAAGACCAAGTCTCTTAAAAAAAAAAAAAGAAAAAAGAAAAAAAGAGATTATATATGAACTTTTAAAATGTCAATTTTAACCTCTTAGATCCACCCAGTTTAATCTCTTATTATAATTCATTGCATGCTTTGAATAAAAAGCAATGAAAAAAAAAGTGATCCAGGAAAAAACATGAAAAGGTAAAAAGGGAGAGAGAAATTATTCTAGAATTTGATACTTGCAGGTCAGCTGTCATCCTGTGGAAAAACAAGTCTGCTGTCTCCTCCATAAAACCCAAGGTAGGCCGGGTGCGGTGGCTCAAGCCTGTAATCCCAGCACTTTGGGAGGCCAAGACGGGCGGATCATGAGGTCAGGAGATCGAGACCATCCTGGCGAACACAGTGACACCCCGTCTCTACTAAAAAGTACAAAAAACTAGCCAGGCGAGGTGGCGGGCGCCTGTAGTCCCAGCTACTCGGGAGGCTGAGGCAGGAGAATGGCGTGAACCCGGGAGGCGGAGCTTGCAGTGAGCTGAGATCCGGCCACTGCCCTCCAGCCTGGGCGACAGAGCGAGACTCTGTCTCAAAAAAAAAAACCCAAGGTAATAGGGAGCGGAAGAGAGAACAAGGAGGTGTTATTAAAACAGGTTAATGCTTCTCGGTGCAGTCTGTGGATCTCAGGGAATTCTCCCCAAAGGTCATATAGGTGAGGCTCACAAAGGCCAAGAAATTTGCTCAATGTCTCATAGCTGATAAGCAGCAGATCTGGAATCAAACTGGAGTCTGACTCCAAGGCCTGCTGCGATTGTAGAACAAGGCAGGAAAAAAGCCTCCAGGGGCTAACACGGGGACAGGTAAAGACAACCAGGTGTTGGGCCTGCTTTTGCTGCACTTTTGGGAGCAGGACACATGAAGGCTGCGTGACCTCTGACCTGCAATAAAGGGAGGAGTTGTCTTACCTCTTTGGAAGTCACATTTTCTAGATCCTGGCTCATCATGATGCTTCGGAGCTTGGCTTTGATGAGGCGCTCGGTCCTTTCCCCTTCAGTGGGCCTGGAAAAAAACGACGTTTAGGAGAGCAAGGAGTTGTAGAAAGCTTGAGGTCAGAGGTTACAGGAATGCCAGATGCTCCTGGGTCTAAACAGAACGCGGCTTGGCAAGGAGAGCACACTTCGTGGTGTCCACGTTCTCACGCAGTAGGGAGAGGTGCACAGAAAACCCACTGCAGCTCTAGAATCCCCACGGGAGTCAACAGAACGGGGAGCAGGTCAAGGGGGGAAGAGGACAGTGTGGAAACTCACTCCTTGCTCAGACGCTCTTAGGGCAAGATGCCGGGATGCCCAGCGCAATATCCCTAGGGCCCTGGGCCCTTGAGTCTCTGCTCAAACATGTCGGGCATGAGGACCTCACTGTCTCGAGGCAGCCCGGTCCAGCTGCAGCAGCTCCCACTATCCCCTTCTTCCTCGGAATCAAAATCTGGGTATTTCCCTGCTCTGGTTTTAACTCTAGCGGGTACACAGACCAGGATAATCCTTCTTCCCCATAAGGAATCTTCAAATATTCAAAGGCAACTATCCTTCCTCCATGATTTCAAGGCCCTCTTCTAATGTGGCTTCCCACCCTTCAGGTCTCTGCCCTCTGAACATGCTGCGGTTTATCCATAGTACTCCCAAAATGCAGTGTCCTGGAGGAACACCACACTGTGGGAGCAGGGTCCTGACCCTGAGGGGAGGGGCGACCAGCATACTCCCTAACTAGACTTCAGGGAGTTATGGCCCCTCCACGTCAGTGCTGTCATAGGTCACAGGACACAGGTCATGTGGTTCACCACGGCTGCTGCAAAGGCAGGCTGCCCTCAGCTGTGGTGTTTTTGGATCCAAGGAAGCAGAGGACACATTCCTTATTTTCCTCAGAGCAGAGCAGGAGGCTCTGGGAATTAAGTCTCTGGTAATCTGAAGAGAAAAGGCCAGACCACAGAGTACTGCAAGGAGTTGGGAACACAAAGGGCCACACATTCCTTTGAGAGTCTGATGGGAGTTATGGACTCCATCCCCAGAAATGCATTCACCAAATTCATCAATTTTTTTTTTTTTTGCACGGGACAGGGGCCTGTGTCATAGACCCCCTCTTTAAACGCTGGTTCTGAGAAAGCTGGGGCTCTCACTCAGGGGACTCCAGGGGAGGGGTGGCCCAGTGTAGGTTCAGGATCGGGCACAGAGCAGGTAGGGGAGAGGCAGGTGCCTATGCGCTCGGGTGCGCTCACACCAGCGGTGCTGCACTTACTTGTCCACAAACAGCGCGGGGGAGTCAGGCCGTGTGGACTCCAGGTCCTGCATGGCGTTCCACTCGTTGATGCAGCTCTGCTCAGAGCTGATGCAGCTCTCATAGTAGGTGGCCCAGATGAGAGCTACGCCCCCAGGGAAGTAGTTGTGCCTCCGGGCCACTTCACAGGCCTTGTGAAGCACCTGCAGGGCAGACCTGGGGAGAGGAGAAGGCTGGGTCAGGCCTGGGAAGGCACAAGAGATGCGGGGTTTTCTCCTCTGACAAAGGGGTTCAAATATGGGAATGGAAGGGCAATGATTGATTGGTTGATTATTTCTTTTTGAGACAGAGTCTCGCTCTGTCACCCAGGCTAGAGTGCAGTGGCGTGTTCTCAGCTCACTGCAATCTCCGCCTCCCGGGTTCAAGCAATTCTCCTGCCTCAGCCTCCGGGGTAGCTGGGATCACAGGTGCCCACCACCATGCCCAGCTAATTTTTGTATTTTTAGGAGAGATGGGGTCTCACAATGTTGGCCAGGCTGGTCTCGAACTCCCAGCCTCAAGTGATCCGCCCGCCTCGGCCTCCCAAAGCGCTGGGATTACAGGCTTGAGCCTCCGTGCCCGGCTGAGAAGGGGGGTTTGTAAAGGGCTCACTCTTGGAGTCGCACTTACACGTACGGGCGCTGGGGAATGCACACAGCCTGAAACATTCAGCCCGCCAGGGCACAGAGCTAATCCCTGGGACATATTCACTGATTGAATCTAACAGTGGCCAGAACACCCCACATCATTTCCAAAGAGGGGCAGAAACAAACAACAACAAACTGCTTCACAACTCTTCCAATCAGGTGGTTCATGGGCTACTTCACAACCCATTAATTAACTCCAGAGAATTAAGAACTGCTCCTGAAGCTGTGGTAACCCTGAACAGATGTTCCTATGACCCATATTGAACATAAGACCCACAATGAAGCTTAGCAGCTGGAAGAAAAAGTCTTTAATATGCAACAGAGACATCTGCCTGCATTCTAAATAATTACATTTCCACCCATCCCCCCATCAACGTTCTAATAGCTTAGATGCTTACATTTCTTAAGGAAACAAGTTCTAGAAAGTCATTTTAATACAAAAACTAACTGAAAAGGTTTGGGGAGGCAGACTGGGAAACAATATTAAGAATCTATGTTTTATTTAGTCACCCTCTTTTACTACTACTACTACTTTTTTTTTGAGACAGAGTCTGACTCCGTCGCCCAGGCTGGAGTGCAGGGGCGTGATCTCGGCTCATGGCAACCTCCATGTCCTGGGTTCAAGTAATTCTCCTGCCTCAGCCTCCTGAGTAGCTGGGACTACAGGTGTGCACCATCACACCTGGCCATTTTTTATATTTTTAGTAGAGACAGGGTTTTGCCATGTTGGCCAGGCTGGTCTCAAAACTCCTGACCTCAGGTGATCCGCCCACCGTGGCCTTCCAAAGTGCTGGGATTACAGTCATAAGCCACCATGCCCAGCCCATTTTGCTTCTTTTTACAAAAATATAGGCTGAGGCCAGGTGCGGTGGCTCAGCCTGGAATCCCAGCACTTTGGGAGGCAGAGGTGGGAGGACTGTTTGAGGCCAGGAGTTTGAGACAAGCCTGGGCAACATAGTGAGACCCCATCTCTTAAAAAAAAAATACAAAAGTTAACTGGGTGTGGTGGTGCATGACTGTAATCCCAGCTACTTGGGAGGCTGAGGCGGGAGGATCACCTGAGCCTGGGAGGTCAAGGCTGCAGTGAACCATGATCACACCACTGCACCCCAGCCTGGGAGACAGACAGAGCAAGACCCTGTTTCAAAAAAAAAAAAACAAGAAACCCAACGCCCCAAACATTGTGAATATACTTAATGCCACTGAAAATTGTGCCTTTAAATATGGTGAAAATGATAAACTTTATGTTACATATATTTTGTGCCCCCTTCAACATGCACATATATAACGAGCTTCTTGGTAGAAGCGGTTTTTCTACTCATGCTGTCGGCTAAGAAAATATTTCTAGGGAGTTAAAAAATCCCTAAAACCACACTTACCACATGGCCTGGACAGACACAGGCTTAAATATGTGCATCCTTCCTGCTGTGCTCACGCTGAACCCACTGAGAATAAAAAACAGAGAGAAAGGTATCTGTGGTGAGAAATCAGCTCCTTGAGTGAAATCACTCTGGGAGTGGGGAGCTGGCCCACCATGCACACTGGGAACAAGCACATCTCATGCCGCCTGATGAGGGATTTTATGGAACCTGCTTCGGCAGAGACATGGGCAAGGGCAGAAAGAGACACATTCTCAGGTGAGGAGGCTTGTTTTGAACCCAGCAATGCAAGTTCCACCAAAACCTGAAAGTCTGGCAAAGGGTGCCAGGTGAAGAACTCCAAGAGCGTCTCTTCTATGTTCCCATATGGTTCCTGCCTCCTGCCACCTCCTGCCCCATAGGCCCAGCTGTTCCTTTTTGTAATTGCATGGAAACTATATTCATAGGATTGCACGGAAAATAATATATAAAAATATCTATTAATACATTAATATAAATGTGTTAATCTAAAAATACTAATATAAAATATAAAAAATTAATACAGGCCAGGGGTGGTGGCTCACGCCTGTAATCCTAGCACTTTGGGAGGCTGAGGAGGATGGGTCACCTGAGGCCAAGAGTTCAAGACCAGCCTGGCCAACATGGTGAAGCCCCGTCTTTACTAAAACTACAAAAATTAGCCAGGCATGGTGGCAGATGCCTGTAATCCTAGCTACCTGGGAGGCTGAGGCAGAAGAATAGCTTGAACCCAGGAGGTGGAGGTTGCAGTGAGCCGAGATCGCACCACTGCACTCCACCCAGGGTGACAGAGTGAGACTCCATTGAAAAAAAGAGAAAAAAAAAATCATACAAATATATTAAAATAAATTTTAAAAAGGAAAAATATCCCCATAACCCCATCGCTTAAACAACAAATCAAATTTTTATTTTTCTCTTCCCATCCTATGAAGCAACATAACTCTGACCTGCTTAGAATCCCCGTGTCGGGCCACTTTCCTATTCTGTTTCTTCTCGTCACCGTGCCCACGCACCTCCCTGGGAGTGAATGCGTGCGGACGCTGGACAGCCCTCATCCCCTGCCTGCCTGCCCGGGTGGAACTGGTTCATTCCTCCTTTGTGGCTCCCAGGGTGGCACCTGAAACCTTGTTGTGCCTGCCAGTTGTATGTCTTTCCTTGTACCCCCAAAGCTGGTGAGTTCCTGCTGCACCACATTCATCGGTGAACTTTCAGGACGAGCCCTGTGGAGGGCATGTGGTGAGAGTTCACTTAACCCATTGAGGTAGTGGATGGATATCGGTTTACCGCTGTCTTGAACTTCACACTAGCAGCCTATCTCCTGTAATCGCTCCCACTGATACTTCATGAGCTAAACTCCCTGACGGGACGTCCAAAACATACCCTCCCTCGTGGAGCTCACTCAAAGGCAATACGAATTCTCCTGCTGTGACACTCCCGCCACACGTGTCATTCTGTGCTAATGATCATCCAAGGATGCCCGAACCAGCTCGTGTTTCAAAGCCTACATACAGTGAGAGAATCTTTTAAAGACCTCCTTACCCATCTCCATCAAGGTGGATTTTCGTGTCACTCCACAGTCGGAGAACCATCCCAATGGTGCAGCTTTTACTGCGAGAGGGGAGAGAAGACGTGTGGAGTCAGTGTCTACCCACGTACATGCACAGCCTTTCCAGCTTACCACCTGGTCCAGGACGGGCTGTTGGATGTACGTGTGGCAGTGGCCCTTAGGCTGTCTGCATAGGAACTGTTCACTGATGAATTCTAGAAGACACAGGTCTGGGATGGCCCTGTGGACACAACTCCGTAAGTGCTCAGCCGAGGCTCTTGGGTGCAGTGTGCGCTGACCGCATGCCCACTCTGCAGCAGGGAGGCAGCCGCCCAGGGCTGGTGTTCTGCTGGCGGAGGCCACATGTGTACTCGGGGGTACGTAGGCAAGCACCAGTGGCCAAGCCCGGCCCGGCCTGTCCTGGGTGGCAAGGAGGGGAGTGTGCTCACACCGTTCCCAGAGCTCACTTTCGAACCTGTGCACCTGCACCTTTAGTGTGGTTGCTGTTTTACAACCTCGCTTAATCTGGTTTTGTTTTGCGCATCCTACCAGTGAAATGAGACCAAATGACTGCAGAGACTGGCGCCACTGAAAAACAGGGAAAGAAAGGGCTTATCGGAGAGTCCTCAGATTATGATGAAAACTCTCCAGGCATTTAAAAGTTGGCTTGTGAGAAGCCGCTGTAACTGTGCCAAGGGCCAGCTCCGCGGACCTCAGGAATCTCATGCTTCCATCTCTGCTGCTGCCAACACCACGGTCATGTTTTTGTGTGCCCGTGTGGGTGGGGCCTCTGCGGATCACAGACCCAGCTCCCCTCCGGGTAGCAGCCTGCCCCATGCAGGACTCTTCTCAACCCCATGCTTCTATATCTGTGGGGAAGGTTGTTCCAAGCCCTTCTGGCCAATGACACTCAGGCTTTTTTGGGTTGGGGTCTGAGGTCCCTCCCTGCCATCCTACCCACTCCGGAGGGACTAACTGTATTTCTCTCACAGTATTGCAAAATAGAATTTATGTTGGGCCTCACAGAGCTCTAGGGACCACATGGCTGTGTCAGCGCCAGGAGGAGGCAAGGAAGGGGTCCCTGTGGAGCCCAAGTCCGATAGGCAGAAGCTAGGTCAGATGGTGCCCTGGGAACATGCAGTCTAGAAGACCCAACCTGAGCACTGATGACCCTTGCCAGGGACTGATAAGGAGGTGGGTACAGCACAGAGAGCTGCAGAGAGAACAGGACACGGGGCGCCAAGGCCAGGCCTAGGCCAGGGGTGGGGCCTCCCAGGACAGGCGGAGGACAAGTGGGCAGGGATGAGACTGCCCATAGGAAATAAGGAGCACATGAAACCATGTGGAAACTAAACCCCTAGACCGGCCTCCCTTGGACACGGATGTGCAAGAGGGTCAGCCCACAGGGGACTTCTGCTCACAACCTTCAACTCGAGCCAGGAGCAAGGAACAGGGACCAGGCAGGACTGCAACAACTGCCCTTATCTCCTGTCGTCCCCTAGCTATTCCTTTTGTGAGTTTCCAGCAGTCCTACAATGATTAACAATAAGATTTTCACAAGGAAGGTGGGCCCACGGGAAGCATATTTTTCTTTCTTTCTTTTTTTGAGCCAGCGTCTTGCTCCATTGCCCAGGCTGGAGTACAGTGGTGTAATCACAGCTCACCGCAGCCTCCACCTCCCGGGCCCAATCAATCCTCCTACCTCAGCCTCCTAACTAGGACCACAGGCATATGCCACCATGCCCAGCTTTCTTTAAAAAAACTTTTTGTAGAGATAAGGTCCCAGTATATTACCCAGGCTGGTTTCAAACTCCTGGGCTCAAGCAGTCCTCTTGTCTCCACCTGGGGAGCATATATGGGAAACAGGAAAGGGACACGTAGCTAAGGAAACTGAATCTTTAGAGGAAGAGTGACCCCAAAGGATAAAGTGGGTGGGAGCAATTGCAGAAGAAGAAAGCAGGCTCCAAGTTCCTAGGGCCTGTATGGCAGGAACAGAGAAGCCAGATGGGTCTGGCGGTCCAGGCAGGAAACCAATCTGTTCCAAGACTCCATCGTGGAGTCCTTCACTGATGGCAAAACACTGATGCGTGGACAGTGGTGTACGCTCATGGCACTCAAAACGTTCCCAATCCGAATTGAAAACATAATCCTGCTCGGGTGTGGTGGCTCATACCTATAATCCTGGCACTTTGGGAGGTGGAGACAAGAGGACTGCTTAAGCCCAGGAGTTTGAGACCAGCCCGTGCAATAGTGATTTTTTAAAAAAATTATATATATTGGCCAGGCGCAGTGGCTTACGCCTGTAATCCCAGCACTTTGGGAGGCCGAGGCGGGCGGATCACAAGGTCAGGAGATCAGGACCATCCTGGCTAACACGGTGAAATCCCGTCTCTACTAAAACTACAAAAAATTAGCCGGGCATGGTGGCGGGTGCCTGTAGTCCCAGCTACTCAGGAGGCTGAGGCAGGAGAATGGCGTGAACCCGGGAGGCGGAGCTTGCAGTGAGCTGAGATCTCGCCACTGTACTCCAGCCTGGGTGACAGCGCGAGACTCTGTCTCAAAAAAAAAAAAAAAAAAAAAAAAATTATATATATTAAAAAAATCAGCTGGGAATGGTGGCATGGGCCTGTGGTCCCAGTAACGCAGGAGGCTGAGGTAGGAGAAATGATTGAGCCTGGGAGGTCAAGGCTGCAATGAGCCGTGATTTCACCACTCCAGCCTGGGTGACAGAGGGAGATCCTGTCTCCACATAAAAAAAAAAAAAGAAGAAGAAGGAAAGAGAAAGGTAAGGAAAGGGGAAGGGAAGGGAAGGGGAAGGGGAAGGGGAAAGGGAAAGGGAGGGGAAAGGGAAGGGAAAGGGGAGGGAAGAAAGAAAAAGAAAAGAGAAGAGAAAAGAATCCAAGATTGAACCCTAGGGTGGCGTGGCTGCTCTGGTCTCCCCAGGATGCATATGCAGATACAAGACTCTGAGGGAGGCTGGGTGCAGTGGCTCATGACTGTAATCCCAGCACTTTGGGAGGCCGAGGAGGGTTGATCACTTGAGGTCAGGAGTTCAAGATCATCCTGGCTAACATGGCGAAATCCTGTCTCTACTAAAAATACAAAAATTATCCAGGCATGGTGGCGCATGCCTGTAATCCCAGCTACTCAGGAGGCTGAGGCAGGAGAATCGCTTGAACTCGGGAGGCAGAGGTTGCAGTGAGCCCAGATCGCACCACTGCACTCCAGCCTGGGTGATGGAGTGAGACCCTGTCTTAAAAACAAAAACATAAACAAAAAGCTAAGTGAGAGTGTGCGAGCCTGTGCAGCAGCCGTCATTCCAATGCTGCCTTTTGGACAGCACTTGGACTCTTATGAAGATCCCCTTTGGGGGCAATGCTCGTCTCTTTTCTTTTTCTTTTTTTTTTTTGGCAGGGGGAATCAAAAAATAAAATCCCAAGGAAGGAATTTAGAAAAAACAAGTATATTGCTCCCTCAGCAGGTCAAACGCTTCTGGTGGGGACCTGGACTTTGTTTTCAAGCCAGGAAGGAAGACAACAGCCTGGTGCCCAGGCAATGTGGGAGCTGCAGGAGAAGGCCCAGTTCCCAGCCCCCGGGATTCCCCGGGCACGGAAGACAGCTGCATCAGGCCCAGCGACAGGAAGGACTGCTTAGTTCTGGTTCCTGCCAGGCCCCTGCTCACCTTGGGTGGCCTCTCGACTGCCCTCTCCAACCTCAGAGACCTGCCCTGGCCTTGGGGTCGGTGCCCACACATGGGCTGTGGCTCCTGCTCAGAGGGTGCAGAGACTCGAACCTGAGGGAGGAGCATGCAGTGGAGGCGAGAGAACCACAGGGAGAGGGAACCACAGGGAGAGGGAAGTCAGGTGCCGAGGGGAGGCAAAGGGAGGAGAGGGTGGGAGGGAAGAGCACCGTGGGGGCGGTGCGGATGAGCACATGGGCCTGTCTCCTCCAGCCAGGCAGCAGTGGAGTGCACGTGTGTGCATCTAAGGCATGCCCATGACTGCTGGCCTGTGAGCTCTGTGAGACTGCAGGTGTGTCTGCCATGCTCCCTGATGTGGCCCCAGCACCTGGTGGGGCACCCGGCACAGGGAAAGAGCTAACAAATCCATACACGATAAACCTAGAAGTGAATGAATGAGCAAGGTGGTGTACAGGAAGAGAGCTGCAGCCCACTGGGAAAGAATGCGTGGGATCTATTCATTCAGCAGGTCGACAGGAAAAGCCCTGCCTCCAAGTCCCAGGCCGGCCACTTACTGGGATGGCCCTGGGGTAATCACTGCAGCCTCGTGAGCTTCTGTCATGTGTAAAACCTGAGGTAGGACTACCCACCCCAGGGGGATGAAGGGGCTAAATGAGACGTCCACGGAGGCATTTTGTAGGTGTGCTCTACTTTACAGTCAGGAGGACTGGGCTTCCACACCGCTCCCATGGTTCAGATCAAGACGATGGGCACAGGCCACAAGAGGCCGATTTCCGTTCAGGATCAGAAAGCATTATTGGAACAGGCCACACTTGTGAGGAAAGTCCCTGCCTCAGAAAGATTCTGAAAAGCTGGATAGTCATTGGAAGAACAATTACAACTGCAAGACGGTCAAACACTAAACACCGCTATGCCTCACAACCATACAGATAATGGCCAAACAGATGGGGCTCTGGGCATTTCTGAGAGCATCTGCCTGGTGGCACCCCGTCCTAATGGACCATGCCCTCCAGTCTCCAAGTGGCTCTTTAGAGCTCATATCCTAACACCTCCTATGCTACAGGTTCTTCTAGCCCCAGGTTCCCAACCAGGTCAAGGCCACAGATGCCAGCCCCAACTCCATCTCCTACATGTGTCACAGGAAACTTTCTCATAGTGCTATTTATTATGTACTGCAGGGGTGGGGGGCATGTCATAAAAGAAATGTCCTCCTTTTTTTATTCATTTCCTTCTAAAAAGCATCCAAGTCTCAGTTGCTAGCATGTGACTTACAGAAGCTCTCACGGGAACAAGACAAGACCGTACTGTTACCATGACACTCACAGCCTCCCTGACGGGTTTCTGCTGTTCATTCTGCCTGAAATGCTCTTCAAATGCACCTCGCGGCTCTGCCTCCACCCTAGAGCTCGCCTGACTGCCCACTTGCCCGTTAAGATTCAGCTTAGGCTTCACTCCTGCCAGAAAGGTCCTGCCAGGTGCTCTCAGTAGGCGCCTCCTCCTGTGGTCTCACAAAACCCCAGCACCTTTCAGTCACTCTCTCCCTCCTACCTGGTTGTGACTGTCTTCCAAGCTCACTTAGAAGCCCTCTGAGGCCAAGAACTGTGCTGTTACTTCTTTGTTTACCTGGGCCTAGTCCATTGCCTCATACACAGGAGAATGCAAATAAATCACACGCTTAATGAATGAGTCGATGAATGAATGATGAATAAAGGGAGTCTAATCTAGTTTGAACAAATCCAGGTTTTGCAATGATCTCACAGGCATTCATTTATGTGAGATGTCAGGGGAGTGATCCCACTCTCATTTCACACACATCATGGGGTCAATGCTCTAACTTACTTGGTCTCCAGTTAGTGAGAAATTACAAGCTACTCTTCAAGCCTCTGACTAGGATGTGCCATGAAGATGGAGTTCCCACTCCACTTGGGAACCTGTGGAGTATCACTATGGGGTAAGGTATCTGAGAGGAGACCCACCAATCTCCATACTTCTCCATGGGCCCCTCTGCCTGGGAGGGTCTCCTGCTTCCCTTGGCGGACTCTGGCTTGGCCTTCTGGGTTTGGCGTTGTTGTCACCTCCTTTAGGAAGCATTCCTGGCTAAGGTGCCCCACTCTATAGCAGCTGGCGTGAAACCTCTCTAAGCACAGCATAACTTTCTGTCCTCTCAATCGACTCTGAGCTCCGAGAGCACAGCCTGGAGCTGGCACGGTGCCTGGCACACAGAGCTGAAATGGCACACCCTAGTGTTCCCAGTGTCGACACCCCAGGCTCTCCATCAGGACGCAGCCCTCTCCCACATGGATATGGGACCATGGAAACCTTTTTCTAGCAGCAACTCTTGCCTCCCACACAGAAGGGAACACCTAGCTCATCAGACTCACCTTTCCTTACTGGAAAAGTCCACTCCCAGCAAGATATTCTCCTCGGTGTCCTGGCGCCCGCTGCTGTACACCACTACCATGTACCGGACCCGGTCCGCCCAGGCGCTCTCCAGGCGCACGGCCTGGAACAGGGCAGACATGCTCTCACTGGCCTGCCTTTGGAGGTGGTGCCTCCCTCCCATCTCCAACGCAAGATCAACACTTTCAGTGTTCTACCTTTCCCTCCGGGAGTTAAAAATGAAGAGAAAATCCTTGGCTGGGCCCAGTGGCTCAGGCCTATAATCCCAGCACTTTGGGAGTCAAAGGTAGGCAGATCACTTGAGGTCAGGAGTTCGAGACCAGACTGGCCAACATGGCAAAACCCCATCTCTACTAAAAATACAAAAATTAGCTAGGCGTGATGGTGTGCGCCTGTAATCCCTGCTACTCAGGAGACTGAGGCACGAGAATCTCTTGAACCTGGGAGGTGGAGGTTGCAGTGAGCTAAGATCACACCACCACACTCCAGCCAGGGCCACAGAGTGAGATTCCATCTCAAACACCACCAAAAACAACAATAACAACAACAAAAAAAACACACAAAGAGGAAGTTCTTGACAGCAGGAACCAGGCCTCGTTTCTCTCTGTAGCACCGGGGACGCTGCCTGGCTCAGAGGAGACACCCAAAATGCAAGAAATCAGTGAACACATGAAATCCAAAGAAAGTTCTTATTTAGCTTATTTAACTGCCGTAGAGACCTGTTTCATCCCTCCTGTGGCTCCTCTGGGGTACTGAGGAGTCAACCTGGCTTTCGCTTTAGTGAACAATTTGAGGAGAATTTGTTGTAATGTAAAAGCTTTTCCCCCTATCATTCATGAATGGTTCCCCACCAAGTTTCACAATTAAAAATTAAAACGTGCTGGCTGGGCACGGTGGTTTACACCTATAACCCCAGGACTTTGGGAGGCGGAGACAGGAGAATTGTTTGAGGCCAGGAGTTCAAGACCAGCCTGGCAAAACAGCAAGACCCCACATCCACAAAATTTTCTAAAAAATTAGTGGTATACACTTGTAGTCCCAGCTACTCAGGAGGTGGAGGTGGGAGGATTGCTTGAACCCAGGAGTTTGAGGCTGTAGTGAGCTAGGATCATGCCACTGCACTCCAGCCTGGGCAACAGAGCAAGACCCTCATCTCACAAAAACTAAAAAAAAAAAAAAAAAAAAAATTTTTTTAAATTTGACATTCTCACCGCTTCTTACCAGCTTGATTCTGTCTTCACAACGCAGAAGGTTGATCATCACCTGCAGATGCTGAGGCAGGTCACCTGGTGGAGCAATAAAGAAAGGTTTAAAAGGTCTCCTACCTACTTTCTAGGAAACAAACCTCTGAAAGGCTGATGTTGAGGGCCTGGAAAAAGATTGAGAAGTTAAAATTTGTCTACCTACACCACAGGAGAATCACCACAAAAACTTCAAGTCTCCATTTCTCTTACACCACTCTGAATACTGTGTGATGCGGATGGGTGACATGGAGCTTACTGTCATGTTGTTAAAAGTTGCTCTTATTTCCTGAAATACATACAATATAGGTTTCCAAATACAAAATGTGGAAAATACAGGCAAGCCTAGAGAAAACTGTTATTTCATCCAAGGCAATGTTACTCGGCAGGTTGGGGTGCCTAGAAACGACAGCTGTGGCTGGAAGTAAGGCATTTGCTAGGAGTTCATCATTAGAGAAGAAGGACAGAGCATCATGTTTCCTCTTCAAACAACTACTTCTTCCTTTTTTTTATTTTTTTTTTGAGACAGAGTCTTACACTGTCGCCCAGGCTGGAGTGCCGTGGTGCAATCTTGGCTCATTGCAACCTCCGCCTCCTGGATTCAAGCAATTCTTCTGCCTCAGCCTCCCAAGTAGCTGGGATTACAGGCGCCCATCACCATATCCAGCTAATTTTTGTTTTTATAGTAGAGACAGGGTTTCACCATGTCGGCCAGGCTGGTCTTGAACTCCTGACCTCAAGTGATCTGCACGCCTCAGCCTCCCAAAGTGCTGGGATTATAGGCATGAGCTACCCCACCCCGGGCCCCACTTCAAATTTCTGCATTTTCCACTGGAGGCAGACATTTCCATAACCAGGAGGGGAAATATTTAAGTGACTCTACAGACAGCAGCTGTACGCTGGTTGCCCGGAGAAATAATTTGAATAGACAACCACCTGTCATTTTCTCTTTTCTTGCTAAAAATTATGTACTCTTTTTTCTTCACTATGTAAAACAAGCAGTAATCCAGGGGCGGCTTCTGAACTTCTCTGAGCTGCCCCAGGGTTCAGGAGGTGTCCCTGGAGTGCAGTGAGGAAAGTCTCTTACTGGCCATGAGTCTCGCGCGAAGCAGGAGACCCTGTCAGAAGAAGCGCACGCTTTCACGGAGGGGAAAATTGTAAGGGAGGTGCATAATTAATTAAAGTAGCAGATGTGACTCCAAGGTTGCTTTTTTCTCTAGCTTATACATTTTTCTTTATATCTGAAAGGATTTCTTTCTGAAGAAAGGTTCATCTGTAAAGATGCTAATATCAGCCTGGTGTGGTGGCTCACACCTGTAATCCCAGTGCTTTGGGAGGCCAAGGCTGGACTTGAGGCCAGGCATTCAAGACCAGCCTGGGCAACATGGCAAGACCCCATCTTTACAGAAAAGTAAAAAATTAGCTGGGCTTTCTGGTTCGTTCACATCTGTAGTTAGTCCCAGCTACCTGGGAGGCCAAGGCAGGAGGATCGCTGGAGCACAGGAGTGTGAGACCACCCTGGGCAACATGATGAGACCCTGTCTCTACAAACGAAAAAAAAAAAAATTACCCTATACCTCACAATTGTAACCCGAAAAGGATCAATAATGCTTACACACTCAAATGCTCCAAAAGAAAACAGTGTGTGTGTTCCTTTTGCAAAAGCATCTTTTTCATTTTAAGGGAGAATGACAGATGATGTCCAAATTGCACTTCCTGCCTCAGAGAGGAATTGGGTCATTAGAAATTTGTGCCTCTAGTCAGGAGGGTAGATCTCATGTTAAGCATTCTTTTTCTTTTTTCTTTTTTTTTCAATAGAGATACGGTTTTGCCATGTTGCCCAGGCTGGTCTCGAACTCCTGGGTTCAAATGATCCTCCCACTTCAGCCTCCCAAAGTGCTGGGATTATAGGCATGAGCCACCAAACTCGGCCCAATTAAGCATTCTTTCCACAATAAATAAAATGTAAAAAAGAAAAGAACCATGCCCCTCTTATCTGTCCTCTCCAGTTATACAATTCCACAGTGTGTAACACCCTATGTTGGCCCTGCTTCCTATGATGAGTGATTTGGAGATAAGGGTTCATATTAAAAAAAGCCATAGAGCTCCCCAACCCCTTCCTCCACCCATCATGTCACCAACGCAACACAGCGACCATGAGGGGTTCTTCACCTGCCTGCCCACCCCCACATCTACCCGAGTCACAGAACTGCACTGGGGAAAGCAAAAACAAACCCCTGTCTGATAAATGCCTAAATGAAAGGGACATTTTCCACACAGATAAACTTCTTTCAGTGGGATTGTTTGCTGAGATATGGAATTGCTGACAGACAGAAATCCAAACCCCAGTCTGACATCCACACACAAAAAAATCAGAGAACACAAGCCCTAAAAAGGGTCTCAAATTGACCAGACTAGCTGAAACAAACTGAACTACTTTTCCACGGACAGAATTAACCCTCAATTGTACTCAGCTCTGCACAGTGGTTACTGGGGGGACTCTGGTACATTCATGAGACTTGATGGTAATGGTAATTCTAGGGAAAAAAAGGAACTAATGTAAGTCTAGTCTGTGCCTGTCCCAAGGTCACTTACAGACCAACTGTGGACAGCTGGTGGCCCCTCTGCCTTCTGACCTCATCGCCCACTCCAGACCTCAGGGCATAAGAGTCAGCCAGCCGGTGGCTTGCATCCTACCCTTCTAGTCTTCGGATTATAGGAAGGAGGTATATGACACTTAGTGAGCAGAGCTTGAGCATTTGCTTTGTTGTATGTGTTACAGTTAAAACATGAACAATAGCTACATTTCTAAGAGGGCAGAATAATTAGCAAATTCAAGAATGAAGAATCTGGCTGAGTATGGAGCCTCAAACCTATAATCCCAATGCTCTGAGAGGCTGAGGTGGGGGGATGGCTTGAGGCAAGGAGTTGGAGACCAGCCTGAGCAACATAGTAAGACCTCATCCCCACACACACACACACACACACACACAGACACACACACACACACAAAACTAGCTGGGTGTGGTGATGCGCGCATCTATGGTCCCAGCTACTCAGGAAGCTGAGGCTGGAAGATCACTTGAGCCCAGGAGGTCGAGGCTGCAGTGAGCTATGGTCAGGCCACTACACACCAGCCTGGGCAAGGTAATGAGATCCGTCTCTAAAGAAACTTTTCATATAATTAAATTAAAAAAAAAGAATGAAGGGTCTGCTTATAGCTGTATCTTACTAGGAGTCATCGTAATAACAATGATAGTTACCCATATATATACAGCACCTACTAAAGGCAGGTATGTTACACGCATAACTCTAAATTTCCATATTGTCTGAGGTACCAGTATATGATGCCCATTGTAAAGACTAGGAAACTGAGGCTTAGAAGTCGACCTATGACAGCTTAGTAAGCTGGAGAACTAGGATTGGAATACAGGTCTGGAATACTATTCCCACAAACCACACTGCCTATTATACAGGACAGTTATTTTCTCTGCTTAAAACAGACCTAAATATTATCAACATCAGTATGTGAAAATACGGACTGAGCCTTGGTGTTTGCTATAAATTGTATGGTGCAGAATTCTAACCTGAGCACTCAGATCTAAAATGAAGCTGAATGACTTGAGGTTAAACGAACACAATGATCACAGGTAACAAGAAAACTGGCCACAGTGATGGGTTGGTTTCACCTGCTGCTGCTCTGAAAGGTAAAGGCCTTCTCAGCTCACAGACATGCAATCATGCACTGCCTCCCCAAGAAATGCCGATATGCTGGCCATCTACGACAAAGATTCACCTACATGCAAGCATTTTTTTCTTTCTTTCTTTTTGAGATAGGGTCTTTTTTTTTTTTTGTCACCCAGGCTGGAGTGCAGTGGCGCAATCATGGCTCACTGAGCAATACAGTGAGCAACACAGTGAGACCTCATCTACACACACACCCACAAAAAACTAGCTGGGTGTGGTGACGCGTCAGCCTCGACCTCCTGGGCTCAAGCAATCCTCCCACCTCAGCTCCCCACCTTGCTGGGATTATAGGCACGCGCCACCATGCCCAGCTAATTTTTGTATTTTTTGCAGAGATAGGGTCTCACTGTGTTGTTCAGGCTGGTCTGAACTCCTTGGCTCAAGTGAGATCTGCTCACCTTGGCCTCCTAAAGTGCTGGAATTATAGGCGAGAGCCACTGTGTCTGGCCATAAGTGTTTTTTGTTGTTATTGTTTTTAAGAAACAGAGTCTCTCTCTGTCACCCAGGCTGGAGGGCAGTGGCGTGATCCTAGCTCATTGCAGCCTCAAACTCCTGGGCTCAAGTGATCCTCCCACCTCAGCCTCCCAAAGCACTGGGATTACAGGTGTGAGACACCATGCAGGGCCATGCAAGTGTTTCTTTTTTTTTTTTTCTTTTTGAGACGGAGTCTCGCTCTGTCACCCAGGCTGGAGCGCAGTGGCGCAATCTCGGCTCACTGCAAGGTCCACCTCCCAGGTCCACGCCATTCTCCTGCCTCAGCCTCCTGAGTAGCTGGGACTACAGGCGCCCGCCACCACACCCGGCTAATTTTTTTGTATTTTTATTAGAGACAGGGTTTCACCGTGTTAGCCAGGATGGTCTTGATCTCCTGACCTCGTGATCCGCCTGCCTCGGCCTCCCAAAGTGCTGGGATTACAGGCATGAGCCACCGTGCCCGGCCTGCATTTCTTGAATTCCTCTTTCTAACTGCCTTCAGTTCTGAGTCAAGTCTCCTAAGAAAACCAGTCTTATTACTTAGTAAGCATTTCTTATTTAAACTCAGTTTGATCCTCACTCTATTACTTCTGTCCACTTCCTAAAAACAAACTATTACAGAATCAAGACTTCCTACTATAGTGTCTATCTCAGAGTTGGAGCCAAAGGCCCTTCAAGAAATTCTCCAAATGAGTGTTTTTCAAATGCTTGGAGAAATCCATCCCAAGATTAGGTATACAGCACTACAGATGGTTATTTTCAAGTGGATGACATCTGGTTATAATTCATTTTGGTGCATTTGTTAAAAAGTCACTTACAGCCTGCAGTTAACTGATAAACTACAGAGAGGAAATCTTTGCATCCCAGCAGGATGCAGATGACCTTACTCCTGACGCAGACAGACATGACATAAAAGGTTGGAAAATGTGCGTGGCGTGCTCAAGAAAGAGCATCTGAGCCTCTGCCTGCACTGGTCATTGCAAACCTGTGTTCTCCACTATTTCTAAGGCCTGCAAACTCAGCAATATCACCAACAATGGAAGTTTCCTCTGCTGTCCAGAAAAGCAGCTCCAATGTAAGAGTATCAACTTAGAGCCCTCACCTGCATGCTTGTGGGGGTGCTGAAGACTCCGCTGGCCTTGAGGGCTGCTTCCCTGTTGTAAGAAGAGGGCTGCGCCTTTCACCATGAAAAAGCTCTCGCTTAAGCTGGGAAGGATAAGACCAAAGCACAGTTAGACTGGAATTCAGACAGGAAAATGGACAAAGAATTACTGCGGGGGAAAAAGCTTTAGCGTGGACAAATGGCATGTAAAATGCAAATAGGATGAAACTGCTTTTATAATAATTCCACGTAGTACTCTTCTCAAACCTTGCTTTTGCTAAAAGCTTAGTGCTGGAGAATTTTCGTGACAAAACAATGCTTCTGTGACACCACTCAAAGTTCTCCGTAGGCTCCAGGGCCCCTTTCTGCAGAATACCGGACAGGGATCTCACTGTAATATAACATTTTCTTCTTTCTTTTTTCTTCTTCTTTTTTTTTTTTTTGAGACACAGTTCCACTCTGTCATCCAGGCTGGAGTGCAGTGGTGTGATCTCAACTCACTGCAACCTCTGCCTCCTGGGTTCAAGCGATTCTCATGTCTCAGCCTCCCTAGCAGCTGAGATTACAGGTATGTGCCACCATGCCCAGTCAATTCTTGTATTATTAGTAGAGACGTGGTTTCACCATGTTGGCCAGGCTGGTCTCAAACTCCTGACCTCAAGCGATCTGCCTGCTTCGGCCTCCCGGAATGCTGGGATTACAGGCGTGACCACGCCCCGCCGTAACATTTTCTAAGAATAGAGAACAATTCCCTGATTAGGAGAGGGCGGTCTACTTTGTGAATTCTCATGCTCTTGCTGTTGATCTCTGCTTCTAACTCTCTGGCTTTTAACAACTCCATTGTTTCTTGGTGACTTCCCTTTATGAAATACAAGATGAAATTACACTTTCACTAGCTGTTTGCATTTTAAGAAAAGTAGGGACAGGCGGGGTGGCTCAAGCCTGTAATCCCAGCACTTTGGGACGCCGAGGCAGGTGGATCACTCGAGGTCAGGTGTTCGAGACCAGTCTGGCCAACATGGTAAAACCCAGTCTCTACTAAAAATGCAAAAATGAGCCAGGCGTGGTGGCGCATGCCTGTAATCCCAGCTACTCAGAAGGCTGAGGCACAAGAATTGCTTGCTTGAGTCCCAGGGGTGGAGGTCGTTGTGAGCCAAGATCGCACCACTGCACTCCAGCCTGGGCGACAGAGTGAGACTACGTTTAAAAAAAAAAAAAAAAAGAAAGAAGAAAAGAAAAGAAAAGAAAAGAAAAGAAAAGAAAAGAAAAGAAAAGGAGGGTGGCTACTGACTTGTGATTTAACTTAGTCAAGATTGCCCTGTCCACTATGCTTGTGGAAAACCTCAAGTTGGCCCAATGAATTTCTCAGCAGAATGAATCTTTGGTCTTTGTTATTTTAGCTAGCAATAACACATATCTAACCTATAACTTTAAAAATTACAATTAAAAAATTTTTATTTGGGAGGCTGAGGTGGGAGGATCATTCGAGCCCAGGAGTTCAACACCAGCCTGGGCAACGTTGTGAGACCCTGTCGTACATCAAAAGTTTTTATTTTTAATTTCACTTTGATGACTTTGAAGTCTGGCTTTTGCAAAAAATAAGACATAAAAAAAGAATGCCTCAGCTATGAATTACTATCAATTGTTCAAAAATACCATCAACTCTCAAAATTAGGCATAAAATACACCAAAATTATTAACATCGTCTTTGCAGGAGGTGGGGGAGGAGGAGGAATAGATTATCTTCTATTTACTATTTTCCAAATGTTCTATATTAAACATACTAACCTTTAAAAACACCTATTTTTGTTTGATTCTCAAAATAATATAAAACACATACTATATAATTTAAAAAGAACATTCTAATCTTAATAATTTTGTAAAAGGAGGTCACAGTTCAAATTGTACGACTATAAAAATTTCTCTCTTGAGCAACCAATGAACATATACATGATTTGAAGGAAAAATCCCTACGAAAAAGCAGTCTTCTAATTAAAGAGAACCTTGAAATTAAGTAAATCAATTCCTGACAGAAAGACGAGGGTGTTTTCTGTAATATAAGAAAGCAAGATCACCTTTGCCCCAGACATCTAATGTTGGTAGTTAAACGTTCGAATTCTGGAATAAAAACTCAGCAAAGTCTGGAGTATGACTCCGGGTGCCAAGAAAATGCCACATGAACTAGCATTTCCAATCAGCAGCTCCCGAAATCAGGAAAACTGTTATGTTCTATGATATGAAGTCCACAATAAAATCTGTTAGTTTTTCTGGCTAAATGCTCACGCTAAAAATAGTGACTGCTCAAATATTAAATAAGAAGACTTAGTTCTTTCTGTCTTCTTGTTCGGTCCCTTGAATTCCAGGCAATTGGCTTTCGGTATCTTGTGACACCAACACTTGACATCTGACAGCATTTCGTCCGCTACTGCAGATGCACTGCCGAGTCATCCTTTCCACCCTCTCACAGTCGTATATTTGTGCTGCAAGGTTCAAGTGTTGACGAGCCCAGGATTATAAATAATGAAAGAAACGAGAAGTAGCCTTTCTTTGCTGTCTTACCCTCACTCATAGGAAGCAAAAAGCTCTTTAGCATCCATCTGGCTGATCTCATTTCACAGGTTGCAGAATCACCTAACCCTTTCCACCCACAAAGCTTGTCACTCTCTCCTTCCTTAGAATCTCACAGCTCAGTATGTTTTCAGAACTGTTCTTAGACACAGATCACTTACTATTTATTCTCATCAAAATCTGAAAGAGCTATGCGAGAGGTTCCAAACTCATGAAACCTAAAACAACCAGCAGTTCATCGAAGCAGCTGGGAAAATCTTTTCGAGACAACATCAACTGCTTTTGTTCATCAGATTAAAAAAAAACAAAATTCATACTGACCAGAAACCCAAGCACGCTGGAAACAGCCAACCATTAACGATGACCTTTGCCTTGGAAACCACGGGCAAAAGTTCCCCTTGGTTTCCCTTACATTTCCTTTGGAAAAAAAAGGAACAATGCAACAGACTAGGCTGGTTTCACTCTGTGATCACTTACAAGGCCAGCTGTTCCTCCTCCGTGTTCCTACACTGATAAGAATCAGGGCCTCCTGCTCTACGCATGAAGTCGGGACAGCACTGACTGGGGCCCTGGAACACTCTGCCTCTGTTTCCCCACGACAACAAGTAACGGGCGTTTACTGTAAAAAGCAAGACTGGAAGCTGCAGGGAAGCCCAAGCAGCAGTGCATTATCCTGAGGCTGTGAGATCACCCTGCGTCCTGCAAATACAGTAAGGGGATCCAGCCAGAGGAAACCGCGCGACGTGACTCTTGGGGCGGGGGGTGGGGTGGGAGGCCGCAGAGCGTGGTCAGTCACAGGATTTAGGAAAACAAGATGCAGAAAGTCTCTGTGACCCAGCTTCCCGGCTTCTCTTCTGAGCTCACTCTGGGCCCAGAGCCTCACGCGCCCTCTGCGTGGCTGATCTGAATACTATATCTGATGGCCACAGCTTCTGACGCCGAGAGGCACAGGCTCCCGATTCATCAGACTCTCAAAGTGCCCCACTGGGGAAGTCCATGAAGAAATCCACATTGGTGATGGCATGCTCAACTTTACCAGGTGCCCGGGGCCAGGAAGCCCAAACCCACAAGTCATCCATCCCAGCCACGCAGAAATCACCCTTCTCACAAAAGATCTGAGTGTCCTAAAAGGAGTGACCAAAGTTACAAAAGGTCAGACGCAGACAGACAAAACGGAAATGTCCTCCTCCACCACTGTATGAGGGATATAAAAAAGCCACTGCCCTCTCTACCCGCCAACCAGAACGCTTTTATCTCCACCACACAGATCTGTTCTCGGACACTGATTACTGCCATTCGGGCAGTTTCATAAGATTAAAGTTTCTCCAAAGCATTGAAGACAGACAAAAACCTCAATCAATGCTCCTCAAAAAACCCCAGACCCCCAGAATATAAACAGCCAGTGTCATCCAGAAACTAAGCCATGGCAGGAAAACAGAAATCAGGGTGGTCATACGTACTAATTTGAGCTGGAAACCTCTGGACAGCAGAAGTAGTGGGTTGGCTGAAGGAAGATGCAGAAGTCAGTAAAATAAAAGAGGTTTGTGGCTGCAGTGCTCACATCTCTAACGCCCCCTACAACTGCCCTCGGAGCTCCGGCCATCTGCTCGCTACGGAGATCAGGAAAAGCGGGGAGGCTGCCGAGTGCTTCCACAAGGGCTGGGGAGCCGACTCCTCCTCGGAGTCCTAGCGAAGAGCAAATGGCTCTTGTGGAACTCTGGTCTTCCTCTGATATTTTGGCTGAAAAAGGCCCTTGTCCCAGCACATCCTGATGAAAGAGGGCCATTCAGCAAAACAGCTGAGGTTCCTCTAATCACTGTACTCCTACGGGCTTTTCTGTAGGCCGGAGAAACCAGCGCCAGGGTGTGCATTCGACATTGTGAGGGCAAACAGCTGGCCCCCAAGGAACCAACCCCAAGCAACAAGACCCCCTTCCGATTCAAATCAACATTCTGAAGGATGACTCTTTCTTTCAAATCAGCATCCATTCACCCAACGGTGACGGTGACGTGGGCAGCTGCCGCAGTCAGTTATTCTGTGTACCCAAAGCACTGTAACATCCTGAAAATTCTTCAGTCACGCTAACAGCTACCTGAGGGGACACGCCAGCTAGAGGGGACCACATGTACACCTATGAGGAGCGCTGGGATACGCACGTAGCCCAGGGCAGGTCAGGCTGCAAAGGTCCTAAAGGGTGGAGGCGTGATCCCAAACCCTCCAGGCACAAGTCAGCCAAGAGCTGTGTTTTTAGCGCTTCTTTTAGCAAGAGAAATAAATTCAGGATGTGAATAACCATGATGCAGGAGGGAATGGAATAAGTACCCTAAGAAAGGGGCTTGGCTAGGGTTTACAAGAGGGATAAGGGAGCATTTAACTGGTGACTTCCGGAACAATTCCTGAAGGAAGCGGCACTGAGTATGGGCTTCTCTTCCCTCAGCTCACAAGTGACCAAGCGATCCTCCCTGTGGACTAAGTGAAACACACATTACCATGATTCTGCTTTTGCAGGTAAGGAAACCCTAGCTTGCCTAGAGCACATATCTCTACAAGATGGGGCTGGACTCACATCTATCTGCCCCACACCCACCTGCTTAACCCCTGGAATGCTGTTCTCATCCAGGGTGAAAATCAGGGCCATTATGCCGCGGTCACCTCTGCTCACGCCTGCCCAGGTGCCTAATGGCAAAGCCACTAAAGCACTGAGAGAAGTCAGAATGTGGATCACATCCTCCGTCCTTCTTCCTAGCATGTGAATGCATCATGCGTGGGAAAGAGAGAGAAGGAACCATTCAAGCAAACAGAACTCCAGGAAGATGAGACTGTGCTGGGGTTCTTCCACCTCCCCAAGTAGAAATCAGAAGGGCAGGGACCCACAGCCTTATCCTACCCACCACCGCCATCACAGTTGGGGGACAGGACACATCCTTTGGCCCTTCTGCACTGCACAGAGGCTCGGGAGTTCTGTAAACCGCACAGCCACGCTGACCAAGAAGTTGCTTTGAAGGTAGGTTTCTCATCAACAGGACTATTGTTTACCGAGCATCTCCCACGTGGCCAAGGCTGTAGGAGGTACTTAGCTATGCCACGTCATCGAACTCTGGCAGTTCTGCAGGGTAAGGTATTTTCTCCATTCTCCATATGACAAATGAAGGAAGCCCGTCAATGATTCCAAAACAGAATCTCCAGGGATAGCATGGACAACGCCCATGGTGACTGCTGCACTTCAAGGTTTAAAAAAAGTAAAAACTGGGGGGAGGGGGGTGGTGCATGCCTGTAATCCCAGAACTTTGGGAGGCTGAGATGGGCAGATCATTTGAGGTCAGGAGTTTGAGACCAGCATGGTCAACATGGCGAAACCCTGTCTCTACTAAAAATACAAAAATTAGCCAGGTGTGGTGGTGCATGCCTGTAATCCCAGCTAGTCAGGAGGCTGAGGCAGAGAATCACTTGCACCCGGGAGGTGGAAGTTGCAGTGAGTCGAGATCACACCACTGCACTCCAGCCTGGGTGATAAAGCGAGACACTGTCTTGGGCGGGGGGGGGGAACAAAAGTAAAAACAGTGGTCTGGGAATTCATATTTCTGGGTTCCAATTTACATTCTACCATATATAATCTGATTAACCCCTGGAATTCCCTTACAGGGTTCTGTTCATTCATCCAAACAGCCAAACATTTGCAGAGTGTGGAGCACTGCCAAGCCAGCCCAAGCACTGATAAGGGCAAAGATAGCCATCCTCTTTAAGGAATGGGTATATGTGCTGGTGATCTGGGTGTCTGCCCTGCTGTATAGAAACAACATTTCTTGAAGAACAAAAATAGTGGGTATAGAAACATCAGAGTATAGAATATCACCCAAATGCCCCTGAATTCCAACTCTGGTCATTCACTGAAGCAACCTATCAAACTTCTAAAACACATTCATGCCCAGGTCCAGCCTCAGCAGAGTCTAATTCGGAAGGGCTGTGATGAGTCCTGGGCATCCAGTGTTTAAAAGTTCCAGGGGGCTGGGCATGGTGGCTCACAGCACTTTGGGAGGTCGAAATGGGAGAATCAGTTGAGCCCTGGAGTTCAAGATTAACCTGGGCAACATAACAAGATCCCGTCTCTACAAAAAATAAAAATAAAATTAGCTAGGTGTGGTGGTGTGTGCCTGTAGTCCCAGCTGCTCAGGAGGCTGAGGTGAGAGAATCACTTAAGCCTGGTGAGGTCAAGGCTACAGCGAGCTGTGACCACGCCACTGCACTCCAGCATGGGAGACAAACCTTGTCTCCAAAAAGTTCCAGGGGGTGCTTCTGATGCACAGCCAAGCTTTAAAAACCTCAGAATCAAATAACATCATGGCCGGGCATGGTGGCTCATGCCTGTAATCCTGGCACTTTGGGAGGCCAAGGTGAGTGGATCACTTGAGGTCAGTTCAAGACCAGCCTGGAAAACATGGTGAAACCCGGTCTCTACTCAAAATACAAAAATTAGCCAGGCGTGGTGGCGTGTGCCTGTAGTCCCAGCTTCTTGGGAAGCTGAGGCATGAGAATCACTTGTACCCCGGAGGTCGAGGCTGCACTGAGCACAGATTGTGATCCTGGAGTTCCCACTGCACTCCAGCCTGGGTGACAGAGTGAGACTGTCTCAAAAACAAACACACACACACACACAAACAAATAACATCAGAAGACACAGAGAAAACAGCCTTCTCCACGGGTTTCATAAAGATGCCTCTCACATAGGCACACGTCAAGGTTTTCTGCTGGTAAAAGGTAACACCAACAAAAAGGCATGGTGCTCTCAGAAGGTGGGTGACGTGATTAGGTGCAAGAAAGGGAGGTCATGCTAGGGCCAGAAACAAAATAATACTCTCTTTGGAAGCAGTAAAACAGACGCTAGTCTTCTACTACACTTTCAGAGACCTGAATGTTCTTGCCCTCTAAGGGAGACGCTGCATCATGACAATACGAAATGATGACAGTGATAGCAAAAACAGATCAGACCTGTGTTTTGTGAAACACACATGGGGTCTCGCTATGTTGCCCAGGCTGGTCTCCAACTCCTGAGGTCAAGCGATTGTTCCGCCTTGGCCTCTCAAAGTGCTGGAGTGACAGCCATGAGCCAGCGAGCCCAGCCTCAGATCAGACCTTTGACAAACTCTGCTGTGGACAAACCATTCTGGTGAACGTCAACTCATGTGATCTTCACAAAACCGTGTGGAAGACCAGACAGGCATTATTACACTAATTTATGCCTAAGGAAACGGGAGTTACTTAAATAGTACTAATTTAGGATTTCTGATGCTGTATCTCAAAAAAAAGTAGAGAATATGAGCCTGAAGAACAGGCCCTGTAAAGGGTCCCAGATTGATGGGACAGGCTGAGACAAATGGAATCGCTTTTCCCTGGATAGAACTAACCCTCAACGGTAACCCACTCTGCATGATGATTACTGAGGGGACTGTCAATTGTCCATCCAACTTGATGGTAATTCTAGCAGAAAAAGGAACTAATGTAATGTTGTCAGCACAGAAAGATGGGTGCCAATGAGTATTCCAAAAACGAGGCTCTGTTAATTCCATTTTGATCAACAAGTATTTGCTGAGTGTCTATTGTGTCCGGTCAGTGCTAAGGCCTGGGAATTTAGAAGTGAAACAGACCCGGTTTCCACCCACTCCACACCCAGTCTGGAGTGACACTGGAGGGCCAGACAGGCACAGGACAGTAACTTCGATATAAGGCAGCAAGTTCCATGGTGGAAGGATGCACTGCGGGCTGCAGATGCACATACACACAGGGGTTCAGGGAGGCCTCCCTGGAAGAAATGAAGCCCATGAGGCCCTGAAGGATCAGTAAACAGAGGGGCGGAAGGGACAGGAGAGTAAGATGATTATGCCACATGTACCTTATTGTGAACCCAGGAGGATTTGGCCTCTGTCATAAAAGGCCCCTCTATGGGTTCATAAACCTCAATTTATAAATTCTGCTTTGTACATCAGTTCCTTATAAGTTTGATTAGCGTAAATTGGTTTCTCAGAACTTGATCATCACTGAGTGAACTCACAAATTCAAGTTTCAGAATGTGCAAACCTAGGAAACAAACCTCGTGCTTGTGGTTGAGCTGTCGCACTGTCAACATCACAAATTCTCAGCACCTGAATGCCTGGTACACTAATACAATCAATACATATTGTTTTAAATAAGTAAATAATAGCTTTGTAGTTTACAGACAGTTTGTCCCTATATTTTTCCACTTAATTTTTACAATCCCATTCCTCTGATGAAACCACCCCAGCCTGGGCAACATGACAAAACCCTGTCTCTACAAAAAATACAAAAATTAGCTGGGTGTGGTGGCGTGCACCTACAGTCCCAGGTATTTGGGAGGCTGAGGTGGGAAAATCATTCGAGCCCGGGAGGCAGAGGTTGCAGTGAGCCAAGATCGCACTGCTGCACTCCAGCCTGGGTGACAGAGGGAGACCCTGTTCCTCCCCCCAAAAAAAAAGAAAAAGAAAAGAAAAGTGAAACAACCAAGACTGGGAGAAGATAAACGACCTGTCTGTCATCATTTGGCTAACAAGAGGAAGAGTGGGGCTGAGAAAGTTCGGTGCTCTTCCCGGAGAATCCATAGGTCAGAGAGCACGACCATCTGACCTGCAGCAATAGCGGCAACGTGGAAAGCTGATCAGCTGACCTCAAAACCACTCTCAGTGAGGCTCTGGATGGATTCAGAACCCCAGGCCTAGCAAAGTGAAGTTGATAAAAATGTAAAGGAGATCGAAAATTCACCATTTGAAGAGAGATTAGCTAAAGACTGCAGGTGGGATGGAAAATTCTTTCCATGGTTCTCCCACAGGTTCTTCCCTCATTTGGAACTTGTGTTTAAAAGTCACAAAGACCCCAAGTTGGGCTAAGGTCTCGTTCTTCACTGTGCGCTTTGCAGTGCAACATGGCAGGGCCTCGTTCCAAACGTCACTCTTCAGAGCCTAAGAAAACAAGTAACTTTAGGGACACACCTGTCAACCAGAGTTCCCAAATTGTACCCCCCTAAACACATAATGCTGAGCATAGAAAAATTCCAGCTCTGCAGGGTGTTATACTTAGGGAAAGGGGTCACAGACAAGGAATGCTGGCAGGGCTCATTACAAATATCTTTGCTGCTGGAACATGTATTGTTTGGCCAGAAGGCGTAGGCTTCTCTCAGAGAGAAGGAATGTCCAAAAGTATTTCAGACAGTAAGAGACATTCTCTGAACCAGCTACCCAACTCTCCTTCAAACCAACGGGTAGTGGCAAGCAGCAGAACCGACTAGCAAGCTCGCAAAAGCAAGCTTTCTTTTTTTTTCCCTAAGACAGACAGCAAGTGATGTGTCTTGGCTTGGTTTAGCAAATCTTAAGATAGTTCCCTCATGACCCCAGAGCCCGCAGGCCCCACGGAAGCTAGAGCTAATGCATCTTCCTCCAAGCATCATCTGCTCCACCAGGATCTAAGCCCCTTCGTGAGGGTAGAAGGTATAAAGGCTGCACTGTGCGGGAAATGCTATGGCAGCAAAGACAGCCGAGCACGCCAGAAATAACAGGCACATGAAGGAAATGTTTCTGAGACAGCTCAAAAATTCCGAGAAGAGATTATCCTGACTGTCCCAGGTTCTCAGCCCTGTCTTTGGTATGCAGCCCCATACCACAGTCATTTGTCACCAAGTCCTAACTTTGTCAGAGGCCCCTCCTTCCAGATCTCTCAGGCACCACCCCAGTTCTGCCCTCCTCACCCCCGTGAGCCAGGTGACATCCAAGCAGCCCCACGGGGCACCCGGCTCTGTGCTGCATACTCTGAATGTCCCTGAAGGCCAGGGCTGTTGAGGAGAACATTCGTGTGTGTTCTCTACCCATGCTGTCTAGTATAGGAGCCACTGGCCAAATGTGTCGACTGAACAGTTAAGATGCAGTAAGTGTGACCAAGAAACTGGGTTTGTCATTTTATTTCATTTTAATTCATTTAAATTTAAGTTTAATTAGCCACATGAGGCTATCAACTGTGGAATAGGACAGCAGAGCTCCGGAAGCTTTTGGCCCAGTGAGAAGAATCAGGACAAGGGCCCCCCCGGCCTCTCGCCCACTCTGTGCAGCCCCTAACCACTGCTCTCATGACATTCTTTCCCAGCCCCAGAACTTTCAGCCATGTGACATCATCTATTGATTAGAGTCCAAACTTCTGTGCTGTCTATGGTTGCCACAATTAGCCATTATATGTCGTTAACCTAAATTTCATTCATCTGCTATGCCCTGGCCTTAGGGGCTGAGAATATAGTTAGAAAACAATACTTTTAAAATAAGAATGCTCCATGTATTACCTCTCACACTGTTTCTCCTGTTCTCCATGCTACACATTCTCTGTTCTATCCCCAGCTATAGCACTGTCCCCATAAAGCCTACTGTGGTTCTCAGCTCATGGTCTCCTTCCTCCCATCTGCCTCTCCACATCATGCCTGCCTTCCAGTATTCATGCCTTCTCCAGGAAGCTTTCTCTTGTGGCCCTCACTGCAAGCTATAGCTCCTCCCTTTCAACATCTTCTAGCACCTCCTCTTACTGTGCAGGTAAGGACATTGAGGCTTGGGGTTAAGTCACTTGCTCAAGGTCACATACAGTCAGTCCTCTGTATCCGCAGGGGTTCCTCATTGGTGGATTCAACCAACTGCAGATAGAAAATACAGTATTCGAGGGATGCTGAATTCTTTGAATTAGAGGGTTCTGCAGGTGCTTAAGCCATTCATGGATTTTGTTATCCTCAGCAAAGGGGGTGATCCTGGAACCAATTCCCTTGGATACTGAGGGAAAGACCATCCTTAGTGATAGGAACTCAAGTTTCCTGATTTCCAAATCATGTTCCCTGACCCACTTATTTATTAACTAGTGGTGACGCCATCTTCCTGCCAGTGTATTTTAACTTCACAATGGGATGTGAGGGCCAGGATGCACATGCTTCTTAAATCTCCCTCTGTGCTTGACACACAGTAGACTGAAAGTAAGTGCCGGCAGATACACTGGCCAAGCTGTGCTCCTCTCTGAAGTCAGTATTCCAGGAGTAACTCACCCTGGTCATCTCTGCACCCTGGGCACATTGGGCACTCCCCACACACAGGCTGAACCTGGCAAATAAGACTCATGGCATCAGTGCCACAGGCGAAGTAAAGCCACGGGGAGGTCAGGTCAGGTCTTCCTGACAACTGAGTGCTTCAAACAACACAAGAGCAGCTAAGTTTCCCCACATCACCTTGAGTGTCTGGAGAGCTAGGGCTATGACTTCTCTGTCTCAGGATCCCTCTCAGTGCCCAGAGAACAGTGGACATCAATAAATGTAACACCAATAACACCTTCGTTGAGCGCTATGCTAAGCACATCAGGTATGTTAACTCATTTACTCCTCAGTGTCCATCTCTCAGTGTTTTATACATACGGAAATGGAGGCTCAATTAGCCGAGTGTGGTGTCGTGCTCCTGTAATTCCAGCTACTTGGGAGGCTGAGGCACAAGAATCGCTCGAACCCGGGAGGCGGAGGTTGCAGTGAGCCAAGATTGTGCCACAGCACTGCAACAGAGTGAGACTTTGTCTTAAAAAAAAAACAACAAAAAACTGAGGCTCGGGGAGGTTAAGTCACTTGCCCAAGTTCATCAGATCAAGGAGCAGGGAAGCAGGAAGAGGAAAGCAGGAGTGTAACCCTGAAACCTCTGCTGTTAGGCACTGGCTTTCGGCTGAACTGACACCTCTGGAAAACAGTGTCAAAAAAAGTCCACTTCTCTTCCCAACAATTCAGACCTAAAACCATTTGGCGGGGAAGGGCAGGGCAGGCTTCTGAGTTGGGGAGGGGGTGTGGGATCCCAAGCTTGGGTGTCTGTTGGCAAGCAGGGTGCAAAGGGCATCTGTGTAGGGAGTGGTTGCAAGGGAGACAGAGACTGCTCACAGGCAAGGACTGAAATATTAAACATTAATATTAATATTTATAATAAATATTTTAACATATTTATATAATATATAAACATATTAACTTTATAATTAATGAATATAATTATATTAATGTAATTAACAAATATATATTATATAATATAAATAATATATATTTTATATAATATACATAATAATGTTAATACTAATATTTTAGGGACGATGGGAGTCATGAATATGGAAGAGACAAAACTAGAATGAACCCCAAGGTGCTGCATCAGAATTGAAGGTGTCAGTCTGAACTCACAGTTTTCCATATATTGAAATATAGATGCACGTGTGTGTGTGTGTGTGCAAGTACTTGCTCCCTAATTCTGCCCATTGACAGGCCTGTGGTTAGCAACACCCCAGCAGCAATAAGCAGACCTAGCTTGGCTCCTAAATTTCATTTTCCACTAAAAGGAACCAGGGCCCCTTGGATAAAGGACTGATTCCACAGATGGGAAGGGAGCATCTGTTGCCAGAAAGCAAGGAAGCACTTAAAGAATGCTGTGGACATGTCAAAGGGACACAGAAGCCAGCCTGGATGAGATCCCACTGGCCCAAATTGTCCACAAGGACAATCTGAGCATGAATGTCAACAATTTAAGAATCAGATTATAAACCACTGAATAAAACAGAAAAATACAAATAACTGAAACAGACATTGATAGCAGACAGGATATTAACATAATTTTAAAGTATCTCTTCAAGAAATGCTTCTGAATGATGAAGGGGAAAAGAATAACTGTACAGTGGAAAAGCCTGGTAAAATCCATCTTAGTGACCAAAGTGAATGTCACTACAGTGGGACAAAAGGAAATCACGTGCCACCTTACGGGATTCAAAGAGGACACAGCATCCCTTGGGTGCTGTTCCGGCCAAATATGCATGCCCCGTGGAATCACACAGGAACATCAGACACACTCACACTGAGGGACACTCTGCAAACTGACAATCCCAGGCACAAACATGTCCAGGTCATGGTCAACTGCGGTGGCTCATGCCTGTAATCCCAGCATTTTGGGAGGCTGAGGTGGGCGGATCACTTGAGGTCAGGGGTTCGAGACCAGCCTGGCCAACATGGCAACACCCCGTTCTCTACTAAAGATACCAAAATTAGCCGAGCGTGGTGGAGCACGCCTGTAATCCCAGCTACTCAGGAGGCTGAGGCACAAGAATCGCTTGAACCCGGGAGGTGGAGGTTGCAGTGAGCTGAGATATCACCGCTGCACTCCAGCGTGGGCAACAGAGTGAGATTCCGACTCAAAAAAAAAAAAAAAAAAAAAATTCCAGGCCACAAGAGTCAAAGGAAGACTGAGGAATGTTCCAGACTGCAGGAGAGCCAAGAGACAGGACATCTAGATGCAATGGCAGTCCTGAAATGGATCCTTTTGTTACGAAGGGCAACACTGGGACATATGGTGACTCCTGAATGGGGTTAGAGGACTAGACGGTGGGAATGTATCAGAGTCAGTGTCCTGTGTGGATGGCTGTGTTGCGGTCCTGTGGGAGAATGCCCTGGCCTGTATTCCAAGGGTAATGGAGTAGCAGGTTGACAAATTACTTTCAAATGGTTAAAAAAAAAAAAAAAAAAAAAAGTTATTTTCACTGTACTTGCAATTCTTTTTTTTTTTTTTTTTGAGACAGAGTCTCGCTCTGTCGCCCAGGCTGGAGTGCAGTGGCCGGATCTCAGCTCACTGCAAGCTCCGCCTCCCGGGTTTACGCCATTCTCCTGCCTCAGCCTCCCGAGTAGCTGGGACTACAGGCGCCCGCCACCTCGCCCGGCTAGTTTTTTGTATTTTTTAGTAGAGACGGGGTTTCACCGTGTTAGCCAGGATGGTCTCGATCTCCTGACCTCGTGATCCACCCGTCTCGGCCTCCCAAAGTGCTGGGATTACAGGCTTGAGCCACCGCGCCTGGCCTGTACTTGCAATTCTTACGTAAGTCGGAAATTATTTCAAAATTAATGAGAATTTTTTTATCGACGTAGTATTTTACACATTTATGGAAGACATGTATTTGTTACATGCATAGAATGTGTAATGACCAAGTCAGAGTATCTCGGGTATCCATGACCTTGAGTATTAATCATTTCTATGTGTTGGGAGCATTGCAAGTTTTCGAGCTACCAATTTTTTTTTTTCCTTTGTGACATGGTCTTACTCTGTTGCCCAGGCTGCAGTGCAGTGGGGCGATGATGGCTCACTCAGCACAGCCTCCACCTCCCAGGCTCAAGTGATCCTTCCACCTCAACCACCCGAGTAGCTGGGACTGCAGGTATGTGCCGCCACCCCCAGCTAATTTTTAAAATTTTTGTAGAGACAGGGTCTCACTATGCTGCCAGGACTGGTACTGAACTCCTGGGCTCAAGAGATCCTCCCACTTCAGCCTCCCGGAGTGCTGGGATTATACGCATGAGCCACCACACCCAGCCAAATTTTTTAAAGTTATTTTTTAAATCTCCACTTAATTTGATTTTGGTAAAACATTACCTGTAATTTTTCTTTATCAGTAGGTGATAAAAGCTTCAGATGATTCTACTGATCACTGGTGCGGTCATATTTCATGACTTTCCCCTTTCATCTCTTGCATAGTTTCACTCTCACCAAGCAAGACCTTCCCTGCCTCAGCACTGTTTTTCCTCTTCGTATTTTCCAGAACAGAAGTGGCCCTGTTTCGTGCCCAGAGCAGAAGAGAATGATGAAGGGCTCTGCTCTCCCAGGTCCTCCTGGTCTGTGTGTGTCCAGATTTTGAGGGCCTCTCACATACATGGCTCTGGACCATGTAAGATCTAATTTTAGCATTTTCCTGCTTGGAGACCACACGTTTGGAACAGCAGAGGCCAACCTGCCCATGCAGGCCTCCCATTGTGAAGGGCACGCGAAGCCAGGATACCGCAGCCCTGCAGGATGTGACTCAGCATCCTGTCTCTGTGCTGGGGCGGCCAGTAGCTCTGGCACCAAGCGCTGCTGCTGACCTCACCTCTTAAGACCACAAATACCCAGGGTAATTGGTGGGATAGGCATGCAGCATCAGCTCTCCCTGTTAAGACAACTTGTTTGTCCACCCATTATGCTGGGCTTCCTTGTGAACACCCACAGGTATCTATCAGGAAGAGTTCTTCCGAAGAACTGATCTGCTGGTGTTTTCAGGACACCATGAATTAAGAGATTGATCTTGTTTCTCTCTTTGCTTGGACTACCAGGAAGCTCAAAGTCAGATCTGTGGCCAAATTCTGGTAACCATACCAATGCTATGCCATGTATTCCATGTACAAACCTTCCCCTTACTTCATCTTATTTTATTCTGCTTTCTTAATGTCCCGATTTTCTCACTAGTTAAATTCAATTGCTCTCTATGAATGTTGTAGGGTGTTTCAAATCTTTTGGAAGGCACTACTGTAGATACAATACACGTTACCCCTGGGGGATAAGGACTCTTTTTCACTCCACACGGAATCCCTGGTATTTGGCAAAGAACCCATATTTAGGCACTAAATACACATCGGCTGAATGGATAAAGCCAATAGCTAAGTAAAAACCACCTTCATTACCACATTGTTTCACAAGAGGTTCTTCTCCCTTCCACCTCGCGAGGTGGGGCCTGGTCAGGAGGAGTCCCCAAGGCCTGGGAGGTAGGTTCCTTAGGGAGCCTTCTTGCTGTAGGGGCAGCCGACAGGTCAGTGGCCTTGACTCCAGACCTAAAGAGCCACTCCTAGACTCCCAGCTGCAACAGATACAGCGTGGCACGGGTGGGCCTGGCCATCTGGGAAGTGACAAGTGATTTCCAGATGCTGCAGCCAGCCTGGGTCTTTCCAGACCACACTGGTGGCCCCTTCCTGTGGGAATTCTGACTGGGCCCAGATTTGGGGAAACACGCCTCGAGGACTCTTGGCAAGTTGGTGCCAGCTCTGGACCAGGAATGACTTCCGTGGCCACAGGGAGAGACCAGGCATTTCCTAACACAGGACCTCTGAACAGCCTTCTCTGAAACAAAGTCTTTTTAAAAATAGCTTCAAAAGTAACCATTCAAGAAAAGAAAGAAAAAAACTGTAAAAGTAAAGGCACTCAAGAATGATGTTTCCCAGATAAAAGCCTGGCACAGGTTTCAAAGGAACTTGCGGGAAAACAGGTCAAGGCTGGGTTTTTCCTTTTAGGTGTCACTCGGTTAACATTGGTCTTTGGAGGGGAACAAGTGCGGCAGGAAGGGCTGGCACCAAAAATGATGGCTAGTGGGTATGGACCAGGGCCAGACACCGTACACAGAACAAGACCCTCTGGAGGCCTCAGGAGGGCTCTGAGAGGAGAAAGACAGGTGGCGGGCCCAGGATCAGACACGCAAGTGAGCTAAGTGGCAAGGCTGATGTCCCATCCAGAGGCCCCGCTCTGGCCACACGCAGGCTCTCCCAGCATGTACTCATTTACGCGGCAGTCTCTTGTACCTCACTGCAATTCTGCCCCCACACTGCAGGCTGGCCAGCGTGGTCTCCTCATCAGCACATCACCCTGCATCCCGACACTGACTATACCCACAAAGCAGAAGCCCCCACACCCTCCAGCCCAATCATCCAGTTAGCTTTGAAAATGGCTCCTCTCAGGGGCTAGGTGCAGTGGCTCATGCCTGTAATCCCAGCACTTTGGGAGGCCGAGGTGGCTGGATTGCTTGAGGTCAGGGGTTCAAGACCAACCTGGCCAACATGGTGAAACCCCATCTCTGCTAAAAATACAAAAAATTAGCCAGGCATGTAGGTGCACGCCTATAGCCCTAGCTACTCAGGAGGCTGAGGCAGGAGAATCGCTTGAACCCAGGAGGCAGAGGCTGCAGTGAGCCGAGATCATGCCACTGCACTCCAGCCTGGGTGACAGGGCAAGGCTCTGTCTCAAAAAAAAAAAAAAAGAAAAGAAAAGAAAAAAAGAAGAAAATGGCTCCTCTGGATTTTGATTAATCCTATTTTGATTAATCCTGTTTTTTCATTTTCAGCCTTCCTCGAAGCAGCACAACCCGTCTGGATGTCCTCCTCGTCTCAGGAATTTTCTAATAAGCTGTAAATCCAGAGATCTGACCACAGAACAATGAATGCCAAAGATGAGTTCTAAAGATGTGAGTACTCTCTTTCTAAACGGACGCTGCTGTGTGTGTGGCTCTGCTCCTGCGGGCAGACGCGGCAGGCTAAGCTCTGCGGAGGAGGAGGTGAGTCCCAGCAGAGGATCACTTCCTCTCGGTAGCCAGGCTGGTTTTCTCCATCGCAGGGTCAGACTATAGCCCTGACCCAGCTAGACCCCCACAAGCGCATGACCTTGCTCTCACTGTGGGAATAAAACTCGTGATAGTCAGTTACAAATACACAGCAAATGATGAGCAGCACAATATAAACACAGATCTAGATTGGTGGCTCTGAGGACTCTCATTCTTAAATTTGGAGGCCATCATCTAAACTTGTCTTTTCACTTTACACAGCGGGAGACAGGGACCCAGAGAAGTGAAGAGGCATGCCTTAGCCTGCACAGCAGATGACGCATCTCAAGACGGACCCAAGTTTTCTGACTCCGTCTCACAGCTTTGTCCCATTTATCATGAAGATGACTGCTGATAACACTGCTACCTACGAGCTGAGCTTGCATGCACATTCCTGGTGTGTACACGCATGCGCGCACGCTCCTGTGATGTGCTAAGTGCACAGGAAGGAGACCAGGGCCCCGAGGCATTCTTTTGAAGTCTAAGTACTGGTATTTCAAAAGTTTAATGAAACCTACTAGACTCTGAGCAAAATTCGTTTTACGTTAACCTTAATGAAAAGTTTAATTAAGTTCTGACAGAATTAACTCTTCACGTCTCTGTCCTCATTTGTCCCCATTCTAGAATGAGTTTTCTAATTAAAAAATATATATAGGGCCGGGCGCGGTGGCTCAAGCCTGTAATCCCAGCACTTTGGGAGGCCGAGGCGAGTGGATCGCCTGAGGTCAGGAGTTCGAGACCAACCTGGCCAACATGGTGAAACCCCGTCTCTACTAAAAATACAAAAAATTAGCTGGGGGTGGTGGCACACGGTTGTAATCCCAGCTACTCGGGAGGCTGAGGCAGAAGAATCACTGGAACCCCAGAGGTAGAGGTTGCAGTGAGCCGAGATTGTGCCACTGCACTCTAGCCTGGTGACAGAGTGAGACTCCGTCTCAAAAAAATACATATACATATGGCCAGGCACAGTGGCTCACACCTATAATTCCAGCACTTTGGGAGGCCGATGTGGGTAGATTGCTTGAGTCCGGGAGTTCAAGATCAGCCTGGGTAGCATAGTGAGACCCCGTCTCTACGAAAAATACAAAAATTAACCAGGCATGGTGGTCAGTGCACCTGTGGTCCCAGCTACTTGGGAGGCTGAGGTGGGAGGACCAGTTGAGCCCAGGAGGTTAGGGCTGCAGTGAGCTGTAATCATGCCACTGTACTCCAGTCTGGGCAACAGAGCAAGACCCTGTCTCAAAAAGAAAAAAAGAGAGAAAGAGAAAAAAAAAAATTGAAGGCAAATTCTGATTTTCAAACCAAACATTCCAACAAACTGCAGAAATAAAACCCGAGTTAAACCAAAAGGAACAACCAAACAGCACAATGGCCCCAGAATGGTAATTCTATATGCTCCAATGTTTAAAAGTGGGAGTCAATGGGAGGCCACTACCTACAAGGCCACACGGGTGGGGGCAGGACTCAGGTCCCTGAATCACAGCAGCCTGCATTCAAACCCTGGCTCAGGCCTCCCACCAGCCTCGTGGAACTGGTTTCCTAAAATGAGGAGAGTCCCACATTGCAGGCTTCTGACAAGAAGATGATAACAAGTGCAGAAAGTTCCAAACCCAGAGCCTGCAGCCGGCAGAAGCTGGTCTCATTACCACCCGGATGCTCTCCAGGCTGCAGCACATGAAGGGGATACATGACAATCCCTGCTTTAAGTAGAGCTCAGGGAGGTGATGGGACCTGCCCAAGCACATAGTGGTGCTGCTAATGGCTCAAGCAGGAAGAATGGGCTGCAAAGCCTGGTTCTTCTGATAAACTCCATTCTGTCTCCCAGTGTGCATTCTGACGCATAGGGAGGAGGAAAAGGAAAGACAGCACTTGGATTTTGGGGTGAACAGCACAGGTTTTGGAGTCAATGAGACATGGAGTATGAGGGCCTCAGCTCAAAGGTTTACTACTAAATAAAAACAGGCCACTGACCTCTCTGGGGCTTAGTCTTCTCATCCAGGGAATGGGAATTTAAATGTCCTTACAGGGTTTTCACGAAGATTAAATGAAATAATGTATACAAGGCAATTCACAGAGTGGAGTATGGGTGTTCCCTTTTCTCTCCTCCATCTCTGCTTTATTTTTTTTTGCCTGGGCACTTACCAACATACGATTATTGTGCTTGTTTATTTTACTTACTGTCTTGTCTCCCTCAACAGAATGTCAGCTTCCAGAGCAGAAATCTTTATTTTGTTTGTTGCTATATTCCCAGCCCCTAAAACAGGGCTTGGCGCACAGTAGGAGCTCAATAAATGTTTGTTGAATGAACAGCTCACAAGCAGATAGATGAGGACAGAGGGGTACTGAGACTGATCTAATAGCACTGATATTACTAAACTGCAACGGAGGCAAAGGTGGGAAGAATCTCTCTGTCCTTTGTTTCCTGAACGTCCAAGACAACTTTTAGTTGCTCAACAGGAAACAATACTCAATTTACAAGACCTCCAGGGCCTATCCAGGGCAAACTGGGCGCTGTGAGGCAGGAGGTCAGGCAGGCCCTGTCCCTAGGGTGGCTCACAGTCTAGTGGGCAAGGCCAGCTTCTTCATATGTGCTCAGAAGGGGCCTGTGCTTGGTTTAACACTCTGCTCATGCCATCCTGAAATTCTTAATTATGTTTGTTGTTGTTGTTGTTTGTTTGTTTTGAGACAGATTCTCACTCAGTTGCCCAGGCTGGAATGCAGTGGTGTGATCTCAGCTCACTGCAACCTCTGCCTCCCAGGTTCCAGTGATTCTCCTGCCTTAGCCTCCCGAGGAGCTGGGATTACAGGCACGTGCCACCACACTTGGCTAATTTTTGTATTTTTAGTAGAGACAGGGTTTCACCATGTTGCCCAGGATGGTCTCAAACTCCTGACCTCAGGTGATCCACCCGCCTCGGCCTCCCAAAGTGCTAGGATTACAGGCATGAGCCACTGCGCCCGACCTCTTAATAACATTTTAACAAGGGGCTCTACCATGTTCATTTTGCACTGGGCTCCACAAGTTATGCAGCCAGTCCTGCATTACAGGAAACATTTCTGTACCTAAGTACATATACTACAGAGCAAGCACAAAACGCCAAGGAAACACTAAGGAGAGAAAAATGCCTGTGAGAAGAAAAAGGAAGACATGAATCATTTTCAACAGAAGCTGTTACCATGAAGGAAGTACAGGCAGGGGGCATTTGTTGAATATCTACTATGGGAGAAAAGGTTCGCGTCATGAGCACATTTAATTCTGACAACCACCCTACAAGCTGCGTACTATATTGGCCATTTGAAACTAAGGCCTGCCCAAGATCATATAATAGCCTAGTGAGGTAACAAAGGACAGACACAGGAGCCAAACCCATGCCCATCTCTCCCTAAGTCCAAAGCTGTGGGAAAAACAAAACAGAATCAACATGGGTGGTTATTTTTAAGGCCAACATATTCAAGGTGGGGGCAAATCCAAGAGACACTAAGCCTCAGAGCATGAACAAGCATGTGGGTGCTGAGCGGAGGGGACCAGCGTTCACCAGGGTGGTGTCAAACTCTGTAAGGCTTGCTCCCCGTGTTCCTGGTCTCTTCCCATGAGCACCAGGCACCCCTGACCATCCCAAAACTAGGCACATCTGTAACACTGAATGGAAACCTATTTGTTTACATGTGTTCTCTCTATATTAGACTGGGGGCATCCCTAGAATACACACAGATTGACTGGTGGGCAGAATTCTGCCAGATGCATGCACCGAGTGAGCCTTTCTCTTTGAATGTGGGAGGGACAAGAGAACAAGACGGGAGAGCTGTTCCCTTAATTAGGCTGCATTGCACATTAAAGGCGATGAGACAGTCATTCTGGTGATAACAATCTGTCATAAGACCCTACAGAGGCAGACTCTCCTGTTGGCTTTGAAGAAGCAAGCACCATGAATTCTCTATAGCTGCAAGAAAATGAATTCAGGCCAGACGTGGTGGCTCACACCTGTAATCCCAGCACTTTGGGAGGCTGAGGCGGGTGGATCACCTGAAGTCAGGAGTTCGAGACCAGCCTGACCAATATGGTGAAACCCCGTCTCTACTAAAAATACAAAAATTTGCCGGGTACACCTGTAGTCCTAGCTACTCGGGAGGCTGAGACAGGAGAATTAATTGAACCCTGGAGGCAGAGGTTGCAGTGAGTCGAGATCGCACCACTGCACTCCATTGGACGACAGAACGGAAAAAAAAAAAAAAAAAAAAGAATTCAGCCAAGAACCATGTGAGCTTAAAAGAGGACCCTGGGGTTCAGATGAGACCCCAGCCCTGGCCAGCAGGCCTTGTAAGTCCCCAAACAGAGAACCCAGCTATACCGTGTCCAGATTCCTGACCCATGGAAGCTGTGAGATAATAAACATGGGCTGGGTGCAGTGGTTGGCCAGGCGTGGTGGCGTGGTGACTCATCTCTGTAATCCCAGCACTTTGGGAGGCCGAGGCAGGCAGATCACCAGAGGTCAGGAGTTTGAGACCAGCCTGCCCAACATGGAGAAACCCCGTCTCTACTAAAAATGCAAAATTGTCCAGGCATGGTAGTATGTGCCTGTAATCCCAGACACTCGGGAGGCTGAGGCAGGAGAATCGCTTGAACCTGGGAGGCAGAGGCTACGGTGAGCTGAGATTGTGCCATTGCACTCCGGCCTGGACAACGAGAGTAAAACTCCATCTCAAATTAAAAAGAAATAAAATTAAATATATATATATACTGTTTAACTGTTAAGTTAGTGGTAACTTGTTATGCAGCAAGCGATGACTGATACAGTAACCTACGCACATGTCCATCTCCAGCACAGACACAGAATTTGGAGGCACTGGGTGCATGACACCTCTTGGCAGGACTTAACTGGACAGACTAGCAACAAAGACAATAAAGCCCAGGCTAAGATGGACCGCCAAGGGCAGGGAGGAACCCCAGAGGGTGGACAGCTGCAAAAGTAAGGATATTCAACATGCCAACCCCCATCTACTCAGACACTGTAGGGGAGGCGGAGAAGGCAAAACCACACTTCAGAAGGCTGTAAGGAGAATGGGGTCCCTGGGAGACTTCCAGGTGGAGACCAAAAGGGGAAGGGAACGTGGACAGAAAGGCAGAGGAGTCAGGGAGTTCACAGTTTACCACTGAAACCCAATAAAACAGAAGAGACAATATCCTGCCACTCGCTCTGGCCCATACCTCTGCTAGGGCAGGCAATCACGAATCACCAAATTATAATAATTCTAATGACCATGTTCCCTCACTTGACTTGGAAACGCTCGATTAAAAAAAAAAAATCTTCACTCCCGATCCACACCCTGGGGACAATATTATCTCCCCAGTGTCCTACCTGGCCCACAACTACTTATGTCTCATGCCAGACTGAGCCGGCTCCCAGGATGGCAAGGGAGCCAGGAGCTGCTGCCAGCAGGGCCATCTGCTCACCAGTTCCCACAGTCTGAACGGCACAGATTCCAAAGAGGGACTGGGAGCGGCCAGCAGCAGCCTGCACATGCGGAAGGCAGGGGAGAGCAAGGGAACTGGATCCATCCTGCTCTGCTGCAATCACCTGCATGCCAGGTGTGAGATGATCAGTTCGAGACACTTCCCAGAAGGCCTGCAGAAAAACTGTCTGAGTTACAACACTGCTTCCTCCAAGTCCGTATTCGTATTTGCATCTTATAGTAATGTAGCCGGGTAAAGCAGGAAGGCTGCTCCGAGTCAAAGAGCATCCATGGTGGGCGCCCCCTCAGGCCTGGCCGCAGTACCTGCAGGAGTCGGCCCCTCTAATTCTCCTGTGCTGTGAACTAACACCGCACATCAGCAACACCTTGTGAAGACCGAGCACAGCAACCAAGCCCACTGTGGACCTAATTCTGGGCAAGGAACTTTTTTTTGAGACAGGGTCTCGCTCTGTCACCCAGGATGGAGTGCAGTGGCATAATCTCAGCTCACTGCAGTCTCGACCTCCTGGGTTCAACTGATTCTCCTACCTCAACCTCTTGAGTAGCTGGGACTACAGGCATGCGCCACCATGCCCAGTTAATTTTTCTATTTTTTTTTTGCGGAGATGGGGTTTTGCCATGTTGTGTAGGCTGGTCTCGAACTCCTGGGCTCAAGCGATCCACTCACCTTGGCCTCCCAAAGTATTGGGATTACAGGCGTAAGCCACTGCGCCTGGCCTGAGCAAGGAACATCACACAACTACTCCACAACCCTCAGAGGTCACAGTGTCATCTCTGTTTTATAGGTGGAACAACTGAGACCCACAGAGGTGTAGGAACACACAAAGGTAAAGGAACTCAGCCACCAGCACGGGAGCCAGATGCCAAACCTAGGTCTGCCTGACTCAGAACCCCACTGCCTTCCCTCTACACCTGGCTGTTTCTCCTACATGTCTGGAATTTACTGTAGGGTCAAAGGTTAATCCATTTGAACTGTTAACCTTTATTTACTTATTTTGAGACAGAGTCTCGCTCTGTTGCCCAGGCTGGAGTGCAGTGGCGTGAACTCGGCACGCTGCAACCTCCCGGGTTTGAGCGATTCTCCTGCCTCAGCCTCCCAAGTAGCTGAGATTACAGGTGTTCACCACCAAGCCCAGCTAATTTTTGTATTTTTAGTAGAAAGGGGGTTTCACCATGTTGGCCAGGCTGGTCTCGAACTCCTGAGCTCCAGAGATCTGTCCCGCCTCAGCCTTCCAAAGTGCTGGGATTAGAGATGTGAGCCACCACGCCCGGCCATTTAAACTGTTTAAATGCTACATGAAGGCAGAGAAATGAGGCCATCCCTAAGGGATGTGAGAGCAGTTAGGGATGCGACAAGCGCACACAGACCTGCAACATAGGCGGATGTGGCACCTGTCACAGAGAGGGACACCAGGGGCTCCCTGCTTTCTCTGAAGAGAGGGAAATCACAAACGTCTGGGGTGGGAGCACTTTTAGCTGGCCATGAGGACTACAGCCAGGTGAAAAGGAACGGGCCGAGGGAACATGCATGATTAGGGAGCAGGGAGTAGTCCCGATGGACTGGAAAAGGCACATACGAGAGGGGAGGGCGGAAAGGCCAGCAACGCCGGTGACGCTGGAGCTCAGGAAAGACTCCAAGGACCAGAAGGAAGAAGCATCAAGGGACCAGGGGGTAACATGCCAAGGTAGAGAGGATAGGTCCAGGGGTGTTCCTCTGTGACAGGACAGACGAGGTGTGAGGACGTGAAGAGGCGCCACCAGGGAACCTGAGAAAAAGAAGGCAGGTGGCTCGGAAGAACCGATCCATGTGACCCCGCAATTTATTGGATATGGATGAATCACAGCTGACTTTTTAGATGACCCAAAAGATGAAACTATTAACTAAGGCTAGACAGAGGGGAGAAAAGAGAAATATCCTACCTCCAGTTTTTCTCCCTACAGCACCTCTTAGAGACGAGGTGATGGCAGTTCACCTTCAGGATCCATGGAAACAAAGAGAAATCTCACCCTAACTCTCCTGATGCCAAACAAAAAACAACCAACTATTCCATAATTTTCTTCTCCAGGAGACATTGAGAGAGAAAAGGCCTGAAAATGCAAATTGACACATGGACGTGAATGCGTTTCAGTCAAAGCTTAAACCAGGACAACTTTTCTTGTGTAGCAAGGAAGGTTAGGAGGCAGGATGGTGTTCTGTGCCTAAAAAGGTGGGTGCAACGTCAAGGTGGCTGAAGAGCGGTTTAAAAGGGGACCTAGGGGGACAAGCCCAGATCCCAGCATCCCACCCTAAATGAGAACCCAGGTCTCCAACTCCAGCCCAGGGTCTCCCAATGGTCACAATGGTGTTGGGGACCTGCTGACAGTGGCACGAAAGGACTCTCGGTGGTGGTCAGAATGACCCAACATCCCAGGAGGCACCCGCCACCAGCTGGCATGAGTCCTTGGTGCTGCCCTGGCACTGCTGCTAATCCACCCCGGCGGCCTCAGGCACGCTCCCACACCTGTATGTCCAAGACAGCGAATTCAACGGTACTACTAGCCTGGCCTCCAGAAAGGCAGCAGAGTAGGATCAACTTGGCATTAGAGGTCTCGCTTCAAATACAGTATTTCCCAGTTCCAATCTTGGGCCTCAACCACCAACTGGGAAACCTCCCTCCTAGGGCTGTTTTGAGAATACGGAAAGCTACCAAAGCTTTATTTCCCACCCCTTTGTAAGGTCCCGCGCAGCTCCCAACGAGGAAGAGAAAGGGGCCTTTTGCAAGAAAAGGGCCAGGTGCAGCGGCTGTCACCACGCCTGCAATCCCAGCACTTTGGGAGGCCGAGGTGGGAGGATCACTTAAGCTCAGGAGTTTGAGACCAGCCTCAACAACACGGTGAGATCTCGTCTCTTCAAAACACATTTAAAAAAATTAGTCAGGTGTGGTGGCGCACGCCTGCAGTCCCAGCTACCTGGGAGGCTGAGGTGGGAAGACAGCTTGGCCCAGGAGTTCAAGGCTGTAGTGAGCTATGATCACACCAATGCACTTCGGCCTGGACAACAAAGACCCTGTCTCTAAAAAATAAAAATAAAAAGTTTTAATTTAAAAAAGGTTAAATACTAAGGAGAAAGGTCCACATACGCATTTTCATGTCACTGCTATTTATAAGTTCTTAACTGAAACCACTATGATACAAGCTATTAAAGGTAATTAAAAAATAAAATAGCTGTTTGCCCCAAAGATAGTCTAAGTGACAGAGCTCAGTGCTCTCTCATCAACAACAGCCCTGAGAGAAACAAGAGATGGAAGAGATTCCAACCCCAAGAAAGGGCTGGAGGGGAGCCTGGGGAGGAGACATGGGGGAGGGGAGCTCCAAGAGGGAGCTGGGGGAGGGGAGATGGGGAGGAGAACTCCAGCAAGGAGCAGGTGGAGGGGAGTATGGGGGAGGGGAGCTCCAAGAGGGAGCTGCGGGAGGGGAACATGGGGAAGGGGAGCTCCAAGAGGGAGCTGGGGGAGGGGAGATGGGGAGGGGAACTCCAGGAATGAGCTGGGGGAGGGGAGTATGGGGGAGGGGATCTCCAAGAGTGAGCTGGGGGAGGTGAGATGGGGAGGGGAACCCCAGGAGGAAGCTGGGGGAAAAGAGCTTGGGGAGGGTAGCTCAAGGAGGGGACCTGGAGGTGGGGAGCTAAGGAGGAGATCTGGGAGAGGGGAGCCTGGGGAGGGGAGATAGAAGAGGGAAGCTGGGGAAGGGGATCTGGGAGAGGGAAGCTTGGGGAGGGGATCTAGGGAGGGGAGATGGGGGAGGGGAGATGGGGAGGAGACATGGGAGAGGACCTTGGGGAGCGGATCAAGGGAGGAAATCTGAGGGAGGGGGATTCAGGCAAGGGAGCTCAGGGAGGGGAACTTGGGGAGGGGATTTACAGAGGGGAGCTGGGGGAAGGGGAGCTCAGAGAGGGGACTTTAGGGAGGGGAGATGGGGGAGGAGATCGGGGAGTAGAGGCTGGGGAGGGGATTTAGGGTAAGGGATCTAGGGAGGGAGGGATCTAGGGTAAGGGATCTCGGGGAGGGGAGTGGGGGAACAGGGAGGGGAGTGGTAAGGGAGATGGGGAGTGAGGTGAGGGGAACCTGGAGGGAGGGATCCGGGGAAGGGGATTTTGGGGAGGGGAACAGGTGGAGAGAGGAGCTGGTGGGGAGGGGAGTTGGGGGCAGGGATCTGGGGGAGGAGATTTGGGGGGAAGGGAGCTGGGTGCCTGCAGGTGGGCAAGCCCCTCTTTCAGTTCCTTCTTGACAGTCAGTCTCCAGACTTCCACTCTGCCCCCTCCCTGTTTCCACCCAGACAGTCTGATCTGCAACTCGGCCCATGACTGCCCCCACTTGGGAGTCCAGCTGCTTCCAGCCTGGCAACCCTGACGTGGACCCTGAGCTGACCAACCAAAAACCCCGAGGTGACAGAGCAAATGTGTCCTGTGTCTTGAGCATGACATTAAAAGCGAGGACCAAGCAGAAGTCCCTGAGCGAGGACCCAGAAATAAGACATCGCTTTGATTCCTGCAGGCTAGTGTTTCCCTAGCCACATAATCTTTAGAAATCATGTGTGCTGTGATGAAAGTCAGTATTTCCCCGCCCTTTACTCAAGCACATAGAAACACCGGAGAAAAGCTGAGCATATTTCCACCAGTTCTGCATGCGAGTTTGACCAGAACACCCTGCCCTCGGTAATGAATGGTTGACCCCAATTTCTGAACACACATTTCCTTTTCCAATTAATTTTCCTTCCCCTCATGAGATAAAACAGAGTATATATATATTTTTAAGAACAATATCCCTGAAAATTTGCTTACTTTTTTAAAACTATGAGGTCAGAGTTTAAGACTGGCTCCTTGGTATGAAGGAATACATTACATTAATATAACAAAGGGCTGAATCTTCTACAAACCAACAAAACACCCAAACAAAGGCAGAACTTAATTTTTGGCAAAGAAAAAATGAAAATGTTTTTGGTGTCCATTAGTGAATACATCAGCTGAGGACTACATCTTGGAATCTTTTCAATGAGCAGAGCTAAAGATTTCTCATAAGCGCAATTAAAGCACCCTGAATTGATACATTTAGGGGGCTGAGCATCTGTTTCAAATCAGTGAAGTGCTTACTGCAAAAGGAACACCTTACCAAAAGCCGGATGAAAAACTGAGGGCAGAGTGTCATGATTATTATTATTATTATTTTTAAGCAGAATAGTCTGCAAGAAAATACATAAAAATGCTCAAGTTAGGCCAGGTGCAGTAGCTCATGACTGTAATCCCAGTACTTTGGGAGGCCAAGCAGGAAGATCACTTGAGGCCAGGAGTCCGAGACCAGCCCGGGCAACACAGCGAGACTTCGTCTCTATTAAAAAATAGTAAGTTACCAAAAAATGCTCAAAATGGTAACGTAAGGGTGGCAGAATAATGGCAATTATTTTCCCTCCAAGTGTTATATAATATTATTAAAGTGGCTAGACATATGTATGGATTTTAAAGCACTTCAGTTTTATACGTGCTTTAGGTATAGTTTTTAAGGCATTAAAAAATTGGCATATTCTTTTTTTTAAGATGGAGTTTTGCTCTGTTGCCAGGCTGAAGTACAGTGGCACGATCTTGGCTCACTCTGCCTCCCAGGTTCAAGCGATTCCCCTGCCTCAGCCCCCCGAGGAGCTGGGACTATAAGCACACACCACCACACCCAGCTAATTTTTTGTATTTTTTTACTAGAGATAGGGTTTCACTATGTCGGCCAGGATGGTCTCGATCCCTCGTGATCCACCCACCTCGGCCTCCCAAAGTGCTGGGATTACAAGGCATGAGCCACCACACCCGGACCAAAACTGGCATATTCTTTTTGAAGGTTTTCCCTTTGGGAGAGGAACAATAGCATTCCTTACCTGCTTGGGAGAAAGACTTAGGAACAAAAATTGAAAGTCTACTTACCTGAGGTTTAATTTTCGATCTTCTTCGCTGCCAGCCTCCAACTACAGAGAAAGAAAGAGAATATCACACCACAGGCACCACTGTCAACACGCCTCGGGCGGCAGTCTCACATTCTCCACCCTGGTATCGGAAAAAGATAAAGACATCCAGGAAACCTAGCTACTTCTAAACAGCCGTGCCCTTTCCTCACCAATCCCGGTCTGTCCCTTGGAGTCATTTCCGTGGGGGAATTTTCAGGTTTCCAAATGTTGACCCACATTCCTGCCACAGTCTAGGGGATGGAGTCCTCCTAGCTCAACATTTCCTATCTGGTGTTATTACCCAGCACGGTCTTTTAGCCCTCAGCTCTCAACTTTCCGGGGTTGTTCTGGATCTTATCCTGTTTTTCTCTTTTAAGGGGAGGGGGTCGTGTTTAAAGAGAATTCACTTCCTCCGTGGAGCCAGGCAGTAACAGCTGAGTGATGAACACCATTTTCAAAAAACCATCCCAGGCAAGACTTGCACAGTGGAAGGTGGCCAGGAATCAGGCTGGCTGTCTGTGGGTCTTGAAAGCTCTTGATGGTTCCCGAAAAGACTTAAACATTTAATACGAAATATCCTAGGCTATCAGTTTATTTATATAAATGCAAGAAAGAGATATTTAATATTTTCTGAAAGCTAAAAGGCCAAGAGCTCGGGCTCCAGAAGTACCTATGACTTATTTTTATTTTTTTTCTTTCATAAACCGAAATGAGAAGGCAACACACACACAGACACACAGACAGACAGACACACACACACACACACACCCCCCACGGCCAAACAACTCCTCACCACTGGGACTTGGCATGTTTTTTATGTTGCACACAGGCGCCCATTGAATGGGAAGGAGAAACCTGGAAAGCCGTGACGGCTGGGAGAGATGCAGGGCTGACTGAGGGCAGAAATGAGGCAGAAGCCAAGGGCGAAGGAAAAAGGGTCCAGAGATAATGTAGGGAGGAGCCTGGGCAGCAAAGGACACACACCAGGAGGTGGCAACTTCAACCAAGAATGAGTACACCAGCAGTGAGCAGTGAGCAGTGGCTCACACCTGGAATCCCAGCACTGCGGGAGGCCGAGGGGGGCTGATCACCTGAGGTCAGGAGTTCAAGACAAGCCTGGCCAACAAGGTGACACCCTGTCTCTACTAAAAATACAAAAATTAGCCAGGCATGGCGGCACGTACCTACAATCCCAGCTACCTGGGAGGCTGAGGCAGGAGAATCACTTAAACCCAAGAGGCAGAGGTTGCAGTGAGCCGAGATTGGACCACTGCACTCCAGCCTGGGTGACAGAGCAATACTTCATCTCAAAAATAAATAAATAAATAAATAAATAAAATAAAATACGTACACCAGAGGACCTGGGAGTCCCCACATCATATTATGATGTACATACAAGATTCTGCAGAGGCACCTACCCCACACTGAAGGAGAAGTGGAAAGACCAGGGAAGGCTTCACTGACCACAAAACAAGTCACAACAGCAACAAACTGAGAAGAGTATGTTGGGTCTAACCCAGTGGTTCTGGGAGCAAGTTCTCTCAACAGGAGACATTGGGAGATGTCTGGAGGCATTTTTTTCTGGAGGTCACTACTGGCACCTAGTGGGTAGAGGACAGGATCCCACATGTACTGCACATTCCACAATACACAGGACGGTCCCCCAACAAGAGAGAATGTTCCGGTCCCAAGTATCAACAGTGGGTTGAGACACTCTGGTCCAATCCAAAAAAGTGCCTGGAGATCTGCCCATGAAAATTGGTCACTTTGAACATTTCTCAGAAATAACAATGTTATGATCCATTCCTGAAAATTATTGATTTATCTATTCTTGTGCTCTGCCTGTTCACACAAAGGAACTGAGATATGATTCACAGGAAAACGACATAAGTGACATAATCAACGACTGGGGGAAAAAAAAAAGAAAATTAAAAGAGAAAGGAGAGCCTTAGGACTGAGGGCTGTGATCCCCCTCTGTTTCCCACGCCGGCAGCAGGCCTGGCTGTGTCAGGAAAGAGCTGCCGTGTCTGACTCATTATGAAGTTGCATTTCAAAAAGTGATGACGTGACTTGGGGGTATGGACTTCACAATCATTTAATTCTTGGTCACTCTCCGAGGTTCTCAGATGAAAGGCCATGTCAGGTCAGTTATTCCAGGGAAGCTACATATGCCAAGGAACACATGAAAGAAGTAATCCACTCCTTTCAGATGAGCCAGGGACCACAGACAGGAAGCAACTCAAGTGAGGGCAGACCACGGCAGAACCCGCCTGGCCTAGGTCTCCCGACCCCACACACACTTGCTGTCTCCATCCCACCTTGCTTCTCACCTCAACACGTCTGGACGAGGACCTTGCCTTCGGGAAACCTCCCAGCCCATTCAAAGCCCAGCAATGAATGCTGCAGCTTTACTATGATCAAATAAAAGCTGCCTGAGTTTTACTTTATGTTTATCAGGTCACTAGCACTTGGTAAAAATAATGCTTTATATAATAACTGGAAATGTATCTAGTAGAAAAAACACAAATGTCCCAACAAAATGTGCTACATCCATGCAATGGAGTATTACACAGCCATGAAAAGGAATGAAGTACTGCCACATGCTACAATATGCATGACCTTTGAAAACGTGATGCTGAGTGAAAAAAGTCAGACACAAAAGGCCACACAGGGTGTGATTCCATTTACATGAAATGTCCAGAATAAGCAAATCCATGGATACAGAAAGTAGATTAGTGGTTGCCTAAGGTTAGGGAGAATGGGGCAGGGGGAGGCTGCAGGTGAGGGCTAAGGGGTACAGGGTTCCTATTTTGGGGGGGGATGAAAATGTTCTGGAATTAGATGGTGGTGATGGTTGCACAATCTCATGTATATACTAAAAACCACGGAATTGTACACTTTAAAATGGCAAATTTATGGTATGCAACTAAAAAATAATAAGACCTTAAAAATGCATAAGACAAGAACAGATCAGGTTGTAAGTAACTCCAGGAACATGGGGTTTTGAATCAGAAATCTGGGCTGACAGGCTCAGCCTGAAGCCAACCTCTCCCCTTACCTCACATAAGTTTTTGTGATGGGAACCTGAGATGAAGCGCATAAATCGCCAGACAGCAGTGATAGGAACAGAAAACAGTCCCTCCTCACTGTGGGAAGGAAAGGTGCTCCTGCAATCTAACTTCTCAGTAGCAGGCTATTGATCGCCCATGTTCTTTTGCCACTAATCAGCGTGTAGAGGGGGATTACTAGAACCTTCTGTCTGTAGATAACTCATGAATGGCCTCTCCTCTCCAAGGAGGGGGCTGTGAAGGTTCAACTTCCCAGTCACTCTGAAAATGTCCCTGCCAATCCCAGCAAAACAAGGCTGAAGAACTACCCTACCAGGAGACAGGGCTGTCAAACTAAACGTAAATGTTCTTCTCTTGTCTCACACGGAGACACAAACCTCTCCCATGTTATCAGTCAACTTCCCCCACTCCCTCCCACAAAGAAAGGGGCTGAAGAGCCCAGATGCCGGCTGCGGAACTTCCTGGGCCTGGGACAGCAGGGCCCTCCTCCAGTCTTCTCTAAACATAGCGAAGGGTTCGAAGGCAGACACTCAGCCTTGTACAAGAGTTTAGACCAGAGGCCTTGAAGGGTTCTTCAAGAGATGATGGGCAAGATTGCACCACCAGAGAGTCATCCCTGCATCTGCAGAGGGCTGACCTGCTCAGAGGCCCAAGGCCCTAGCCTAGGACAAGCCAGGCCAACCCTGCAGGCTCAGAGGGCACCAGTTCCCTCAATTAACCTCAGAGGAAGAAGCAGCCAGGCAAATGGACCCAGGCCACACACAGACCCACAAAAACGCGCACAGTGCCAGTACACGAAGCCCAGGGATGCACCTCTGCAATCACCCAGAATGGGTCACAGTCACACAGAAAGATAGATGCACATAAACACACAGCCTAGAGTGATGTTACAGAAAGGAAAAGCCAGACTCAGGCTGCACACACAGACGTGAGCCACGGCCACACAGAACCCATAGCACGCTCGGTCACCGTCACACAGTGACACGGGCACGCCTACAGACAGAGAACTCCAGAGGCGGCAGGCGGGGAAACAATCTCACACGTTTGTAGGGGCACTCCCAAATGCCTGTCTCACGCTGGCACAGTCCCCGGAGGGCAGGTCAGCGACAGTCACATCTCACATCGCACAGCCAGGCACACAGGCAAAGGGCCTAGAACTACCCCCGCTACAGGTATCAGAACCATCGGCTCACGCAGTCACCCAATCAAGGGCTCCAGTCGCACATTCAGTCACCCCTGGACCCAGGTCACACTGCAGAGTCACTCGCAAATGGGAGTCCCCACCAGACGAACTGTCCTCCCCAGACAGAGGTCAACCCCAAGACGGGGGTCACACCTGAAATCACAGTCCCCACACAGTTGCGAGGTCACACTTGCAGTCTCTGCACAGTCACCCTCAGATAGGGGTCACAACGCACACAGTCCCCGCCTAACAGGGGTCACCCCAAGATGGGGGAGACCCCCTGATGTGGGTCAGAGCACACACAGTCTCCTGCAGACACTCCCAGAGGGGTCGCACTGCACACACAGTCCCTGAAAAGCCGCCCCCCGATGGGGGTCACACCGCACACAAAGTCCTCCACAGCTCCCCCAGACAGGGTCACATCGCACACAGTCCTCGCACGGTCACCCCGGTCCGGCTGCCCGGCTCGGTTCCTACGGCTGGGCCCCCAGGAGCCCGCGCAGCCGCCCCCCATGCCCCGCACGCGCGGCCCCGGCTCCGGCGGCCTCCGCGAGGCGTCCAGCGGCCCAGGCCGGGCGCGGCAAGCCCGGGGCTCACCTCGCTGTTGCTGGCCGAGGAGGAGGCGGCGCTGGGCGTGGGCGAGCGCTGCAGGGTCACCAGGGCCATGGCTGCGGAGCGGTGCAAGGGCGACCTAGAGGTCTCGAGCTAGAGCCGCCACCGCCACCGCCGCCCGGGCCGGGCCCGGGGCCTCCAGGAGCCGCGCGCGGGCGGCCGGGCCGAGCCGGGCCGGGCCCGCCCCTCCCCCTCGGCGTCGCCCCCGCCCCCGCCCCCAGCTCCCGCCTCCCGCGCCGGCGCGCGCCGGCCTTGGTGCGCGGAGTGGGCGGGGAAGCGGGGAGGGCGGGGCGAGGAGGCGCGCGTGCGCGGGGGCCCCGAGGGCCGCCCGAGGCCTCGGCTGGTCTGTCACGTCCCTCGCGCACCCGACACACGCGCCCCCGCCCGCGCGCCCGGCTATCTGACCTGGGACTCGGAGGCGCGCGCGCCGCCCGGAGCCCGTCCGCCCCAGGGGCCCTGCCCGCTGCTCCAGCTGGGGAAACTGAGGCCCGGCGACCGTGCAGACAGGACTGTACAGCGACCAGGAAATAAAAGATGACCTGGGGCCCGGCGCAGTGGCTCACGCCTGTAATCCTAGCACTTTAGGAGGCCGACCGAGGAGGGCGGATCACGAGGTCATAAGATCGAGACCATCCTGGCCAACATGGTGATACCCCGTCTTTACTAAAATTACAAAAATTAGCTGGGCATGGTGGCGCTTGCCTATAGTCCCAGCTACTCGGGAGGCTGGGCAGGAGAATCGCTTGAACCTGGGAGGCGGAGGTTGCAATGAGCCGAGATCGCACCACTGCCCTCCAGCCTGGGCGACAGAGTGAGACTCCGTCTCAAAAAAAAAAAAAAAAAAAACAGCAAAATAGATTCACCTAATTTTGCAGAGGTTAATCAAGTTATTAGGCACGTTTTTAAAAAAGTATTTTGCTAATCTTTTTCAAAGAATTCTTTCTGTGTGTTCTGAAACCCAGCCAACTCCTTGAAGGTCAGGGAAGCCTTCCCAGAAGAGCTTTATTCTGAGGCTTGAGCTTGAGCATAAGCAGGATTAACAGGTGAAAGAAGGGAGAGACAGCTCTCCAAGCAGGGGGGATCAGCGTGCCCTGAAGCAGGAAGAAGTTTGTCAACCGGAGGCCAGCACTCAGGGAAGGGAAGAGGGGAGGAATGGCTGGACTCTGCATCCTCTCTGGAAAGATGGCTCCGGCTGCTGCGTGGAGGAGGGACCATGGGACAGAGGACTGAGGGAGACCAGGGAGGAGGCTGCTGCTGTTGTCCCGGGGAGAGGTGACCAGTTATGGGGATGGAGATGGGAACATGGAGTATGATACCAAGAAGGCAATTCTGGCTTGACTTAGTAATAGGAAACTTTTCTTTTAGTCAAAATCTCATCTCCCGGCTCCCACCCCCAACCTCTGCATGTTGCACAAGCACTCCCAAACGCAGTGGTTCCAGCCTGCCCGCAGCTTAGCAAATTTGTCTTACTGCCCAACAGGAGACCCACCCAGCCTCCTGGATTCTTCCCCCTCCCTCCCTCTGTCCTGGGGCTGTGACCTCCTCCATATTATTCACAGGGTCTCAGCACGATTCATCTCAAAGGTGATTCTAGTCGGGGGCACTGTAGCTTCTATGGAGCGTTTCTAAGAGGGGATTTGTGGGAATGTTTTTCGTTGTCTTGCTGATGGAAGGGGAGAGCTCCTGGCATTTAGAGTGCAAGAGCCATGGGTGCTAAATGTCTTCCAATGCACTGGACAGTCTCCCCAAGGAGAACTGCTGCGTTCCCACAAAATGTTTCCTGGGTGAAAAACCCATTTATGATAATCTGAAGCCAGAACCTAACTCCATTTCATACATCAACACAAGCTAGTCTCCCTCCCTCCCTTCTTTCCTTCCTTCCTTCCTTCCCTCCCTCCCTCCCTCCCTCCCTTCCTTCTTCTCTTTATTCTCTTCTCGTCTCTTCTCTTCTTTTCTTTCTTTCCTTTTCTTTTCTTTTTTTTTTCTGAAACAGGGTCTCACTCCTGTCACCCAGGCTGAAGTGCAATGGCACAGTCAGCTCACTGCAGCCTCCATCTCCCAGGCTCAAACCATCCTCCTGCTTCAGTCTCCTGAGTAGCTGGAACTACAGGTACACACCATCATGCCCAGCTCCTTTTAAAAAAATGTTTAACTATGTTGCCCAGGCAATCCTTCTGCTTTGGCCTTCCACAGTTCTGGGATTACAGGCACAAGCCACCATGGTTGGCCTAGTATTTTTTACTGAATTTTCAGAAAGGTGACTATGTTGAAACCCCATCTCTCCTAAAAATACAAAAAATTAGCCAGATGTGGTGGCGGGCGCCTATAATCTCAGCTACTCAGGAAGCTGAGGCAGGAGAATCACTTGAACCCGGGAAGCAGAGGTTGCAGCGAGCCGAGATCGTGCCACTGCACTCCAGCCTGGGTGACACAGCGAGACTCAGTCTGAAAGAAAGAGTGAGAGAGAGAGAGAGAGAGAGAGAGGGAAGGAAGAAAAGAAAGAGGGAAGGAAGGGGAAGGGGAAGAGAAAATATACTTTGTTTTGCTTGAGAGTTTTGTCAAGAGTTGTTCATCCATCCTTAGGGAAAAGGAGATCATGTATGGCAACACCTCTCCTGATATTAGAGCATCCCACACAAGGTGCCCACATTTGTAGCTGCATTCTAGGTAGACAGACAGTCATAGGTACTTAAATGTCAAATATAAGGCAAAACTGTGGACAAAATTGAGTTGAGTAGAGAATATTTTCTCAAATCCAAGCACATTCATTATTGGCAGGCCCATGCTTCTGAGGCGCCCCTGTGTCCTCTCAGGGAGTAGTGGCTGAGCATTTCCACATTGTAATACGTGTTGTTTCATTATGATTTATTTTTCTTTTATGCCTCTCTTACATTAGTTTTCAAATTTGAGAGTTTGAGAATCCCCTGGAGAAAATACATATTACTAGACCCCACCTCCCAGAATTTTGAATTCACAAGATTTGCTGTAGGGCTGGAAAATTTGCACGTCTAACCAATTCCCAGGCAATGCTGATGCTTCTGTCTGGGGACGACAGTCTGAGAACTACTGCCTATACAAATGCCATGGCCTCTTCACCAAGAAATTCCTACCTAGATCTGATCCTGGTACCCATCTGTGACCCCGAATCCTAATCCCCCTCCTCTGGCCGGCCTGCTTTTCCACTCACCCCAATTTTTTGGAGGCCGTCTCCACCCCCTCTCACTTCCTCTTAGAGCTGAGAGCCCTCTTCTTCCCCACAACTAACTCTTGCCAGAAATCAACTCCAAAAAGCTTTCCCTGCCCCTTAAGCAGTGTTTTTTCCAGGATCTCGTAGCCCTCATCCTACCCTTAAACACACAGCAAGTGTCAGTCTGCCTTATCATAATGGGTCCATCTCTGTCTTGTCCCATTACCATAGAGCCCTGAATGGTCCCTAAGAAAAGCCTCAGGAGTCAGGCTGGGACCAGCGTGAGGGTGCAAAATATGAGAGGGTGCCCCCAAAAACTCAATGATTAAGATAAATAGTATTTTAATGCAACATTTTAGAAAATCAAAATTAATGCCAAATCCGTCATGAATAAAATATTTTAAAACTTTGTTTCTTTTTTTTATTGAGACAGAGTCTTGCTCTGTTGCCCAGGCTGGAGTACAGTGTGGCACGATCTCTGCCTCCTGGATTCAAGCAATTCTCCTGCCTCAACCTCCCGAGTAGCTAGCATTACAGACACCCGCCACCATGCCTGGCTAATTTTTGTATTTTTAGTAGAGATGTGGTTTCACCATGTTGGCCAGGCTGGTCTCAAACTCCTGAACTCAAGTGATCTGCCTGCCTTGGCCTCCCAAAAAGCTGGAATTACAGGTGTGAGCCACTGCACCTGGCCAAAATATTTACAAAACTTTTTTAAGAGCCAAGCTGTCATTCTGTCACCCAGGACAGGGTGTAGTGGTGCAATCCTAGCTCACTTCAGCCTTGAACTCTGGGCTCAAGCCATCCTCCTGCCTCAGCCTCCCGAGTAGCTGAGACTACAGATGTATACCACCACGCCTGGCTGACTTTATTTTCGGCAGAAACTGGGTGTTGCTATGTTGCCCAGGCTGGTTTCAAACTCCTGGCGGCACGCAATCCCCCCACCTTGGCCTCCCAAAGCGTTGGGATTACTGGCATGAGCCACCACACCTGGCCAGCGTATCATATTTTTACATAAAAACTGAATGAGTACTGTATCACTGATTCTTCCATTTACTTCAGACTTCAGTGTAGCTCAGCAAAGCACTTTTATTGATCCTGTCTTTATTTGATTGAGTCTTTTACAACTTTGGCCATTCTAAAGCCTTTTGTGAAAATGGCCTGTGGTTTAGCTGGGCATGGTGGTGCACACCTGTAATCCCAGCTACTCAGGAGGCTGTGGCAGGAGAATCGCTTGAAACCAGGAGGCGGAGGCTGCAGTGAGCTGAGATCGTGCCACTTTTGAGACTCTGTCTCAAAAAAAAGGCTTGTCGGCTTGACTCCAGTAGCCTCTGACAGGGGTGGAATGGAAAAGGGGAAGTGAAAGCTCCCAGGCCTCAGTCAGGGCAGATCCCAAGAAGCCCTGTGCATGGAGGAGGGGAACAATCCAGTAGAGGCAGCTCTGAAGTTTTCTCCCATGCATTAGAGCCCTTTCCAATCAGTATCATAATTTTTCATTATATAATAGTTTATTTAATCATCTTTGACCTCCTTCTTGTAGTCCCAGCTCACATTTGCAACTACTAAAAAACAGTTATTGAGTTATTTGCTCTCTGCTAGGCACTATGCAAAGTGCTTTGTGAGTGTGTGGGGGACATGATTTATTAACATATGAATGTCTCCCCATTTATACTAGAAGATCACCTCCTCCAGGAAGCCTTCCTTGCCCCGTGGCTGGGTTAGGCACCCCTTCTCTGTGCTCCTACAGCCCCTGTGCATTGGTGACAATGGCATTGTGGATCTGCCCTGGGCCGGTTTCTGGGTTGGGCCACTTTAGGTACATTCATTCTTGTCACTCTGTGATTCTCATTTCATGGGTGAGGAAATGGATGCACAGAGTGGTTAAGGCACTGGCCCCAAGTTATGTAAGTAGGAAGTGGTGAATCTGGTATTCAAACCCATGTTTTTCTGCTTTAGAACTCAGACAAAGACAGGTTCTCCCAGGACAACCTCAGAAAGGGTTGGTGCAAATTAGGTCGGTGCAAAAGTAATTGTGCTTTTTGTCATTTAATGGTGCAAAAGTAATTGTGGTTTTGTCATTAATGACCAACTAATAAAAGTAATAGTTCCCTTTTTTTTTTTTTTTTGAGATGGAATCTTGCTCTGTTGCCCAGGCTGGAGTACAGTGGCTTGATCTTGGCTTACTGCAAACTCTGCTTCCTGGGTTCAAGTGATTCTCCTGCCTTAGCCTTCCAAGTAGCTGAGATTACAAGCACCCACCACCATGCCCAGCTAATTTTTGTATTTTTAATAGAAACGGGGTTTCACCATGTTGGCCGGGCTGGTCCCGAACTCCTGACCTCAAGTGATCCACCCACCTCGGCCTCCCAAAGTGCTGGGATTACAGGCGTGAGCCACAACACCCGGCCAATAGTTGGCTTTTTAAAGCAAATAATTTGTAATTCCTTCTTAATTATTCATTCCAAAATGAAATTCAGAGGTAAGAAAGCTCTGGTAGGCTGAATAATGGCCCCCAAAGATGTCCATATTCTAAATCCCCAGAATCCCTGCCTATGTTACCTTGCATGCTAAGAGGGTTTTACAGATGTGATTAAACTCAGTATGTTTAGGTGGGGAAATTTTTCTGGAGGAAGCCCGAGAGGTCCTAATGTGATCACAAGGATCCTTATAAGAGGGAGGTGAGAAGAGTCAGTAGTAGGAGATGTGGCAATGGAAGCGAGGGATTAGAGTGAAGGAAGAGGCCACAATCCAAGGAATGTAGGCAGTTGCTAAAAGTGGGAAAATGCCAAGAAATGAATTCTCCTTTCAGAGCCTCCAGAAAGAATGGAGCCCTGCTAATATCTTTTTCTTTTATTTTGTGAGACAGGGTCTTGCTCACAGAGCTGTCACCCAGGCTGGAGTACAGTGGCATTATCATAGCTCACAGCAGCCTCGACCTCCAGGGCTCAAGGGATTCCCCCACCTCAGCCTCCTGAGTAGCTGGGACTACAGACACACACCACTAAGCCCGGTTGACTTTTATTATTATTATTATTATACTTTAAGTTACGGGGTGCATGTGCAGAACGTGCAGGTTTGTTACATAGGTATACACATGCCATGGTGGTTTGCTGCACCCATCAACCCGTCATCTACATTAGGTATTTCTCCTAATGCTATCCCTCCCCTAGCCCCCCACCTCCTGACAGGCCCCAGTGTGTGATGTTCCCCATGCCCATGCCTGGTTGATTTTTAAAGGTTTTTTTTTTTTTTTTTTTTTTTAAAGATGAGAGTCTCAGCTGGACACAGTGGCTCATGCCTGTAATTCCAGCACTTTGGGAGGTAAGGCAGGTAGATTGCTTCAGCCCAGGAGTTCAAAACCAGCCTGGGCAACATGGCGAAACCCCATCTCTACAAAAAAAATACAAAAAAATAACTGGGCATGGTGGCACATGCCTGAGGCTGAGGTGGGAGTATTGTCTGAGCCTGGGAGATCAAGGCTGCAGTGAGCCATGATCACGCCACAGCACTCCAGCCTGGTTGATGGGGTGAGACCCTGTCTCTAAAAAATAAAAGAAATGAAGGTCTTGCTATTTCTTTTCCTAGGCTGGTCTTGAATTCCCAGGCTCAAGCAATTCTCCTGCCTCAGCCACCCCAGTTGCTGGGATTACAGGCACAAGCCACCATGTCCAATCCTGGCAACATCTTGATTTTAGACTTCTGATCTCTACAACTGCAAGAGAATAAATTTATGTTGTTTTAAGCCACTAAATCTCTGGGAATTTGTGGCAGCAGCTCTAGGAAATGAATAGAAAACTCAGCCTCCATTTGGGCTTTAAAAAACATATCACTATAGGCCGAGACGGGCGGATCATAAGGTCAGGAGATCGAGACCATCCTGCCTAACCCGGTGAAACCCCGTCTCTACTAAAAAATACAAAAAACTAGCCGAGCGAGGTGGCGGGTACCTGTGGTCCCAGCTACTAGGAAGGCTGAGGCAGGAGAATGGCGTAAACCTGGGAGGCGGAGCTTGCAGTGAGCTGAGATCCGGCCACTGCACTCCAGCCTGGGGGATAGAGCGAGACTCTGTCTCAAAAAAAAAAACCAAAAAAACATATCACTATAATGCCATTACCCAGTATGTTCCAGGTGCTTCCCAAGCATTGTGTCATTTTCTCATTTACTCAGCTCATCCAATAAACTATGTTTGTTGCTCTCCTGGGCACTAGCCTAGGAATCTGGGGTCCATCAGTGAACAAAATGGAATCACTGTCCTTGAAGAGCATTCAATCAAGTGGGAAACACAGTAAAAAAAAAATATATATATATATGTATATACGCAAATATGTTTAAAATCATATATGGTAAATATATTGCATTTAAATGAATTAATAGGCCGGGCATGGTGGCTCACGCCTGTAACCCCAGCACTTTGGGAGGCCAAGGCCAGTGGATCACTTGAGGCCAGGAGTTTGAGACCAGCCTGGCCAACATGGCGAAACCACGTCTCTACTAAAAGTACAAAAATTAGCCAGTCGTGGTGGTGGGCGCCTATAATCCCAGGTACTTGGGAGGCTGAGGTAAAAAAAAAATCGCTTGAACCTGCGGGGGCAGAGGTTGCAGTGAGCCAAGATCACGCCACTGCACTCCAGCCTGGGTGACAGAGTGAGACTCTGTCTCAAAATAATAATAATAATTAATTAAATGAATTAATATTGGTAAGGGTCTTAGAACAAGATAGGCACTGATATGTATCAAATAAATGAAATATGATGTCCAATCGTGAAAAAGAGCTTGGGAGAAAAACAAAGCAGGTTAAGGGCAGAGTAATGGAGGAGGCCATTTAGACAAGTGGTCAGGGAAGCTTCTGGGTGAGGTGATATCTGAGCAGAGGAATCACTATGACAACCCCACCAGGGAGGTGTAGAAACCGTGGGATCTGCCTGGTTCATTCAAACTGGCCTCCCCACTTAGGAACTGTGAGGTTATGGGTCAGGTACTTTTTCTGAGACCCACTGTCTTTCTCTTTGTGTCACCCAGGCTGGAGCGCAGTGATGCGATCTCGGCTCACTGCAACCTCCTTCCCCCGGGCTCAAGTGGTCCTCCCACCTCAGCCTCCTGAGTAGCTAGGATTACAGGTGCGTGCCACCATGCCCAGCTAATTTTTGTATTTTTAGTAGAGACAGGGTTTCACCATGTTGGCCAGGCCAGGCTGGTCTCGAATTCCTGACCTCACATGATCTGCCCACCTTGGTCTCCCACAGTGCTGGGATTACAGGTGTGAGCCATCACACCCGGCCAAGACCCACTTTCTTTCTCTGTAAAATGGATATGAAAGTGATAGTGCTTGGCTGGGCATGGTGGCTTGAAAAGGGCATGAAAAGGGGAAATTTGACCAGGTGTGGTGGCTCACACCTACAGTCCCAGCACTTGGAGGCCAAGGCAGGTGGATCACCTGAGGTCGGGAGTTCGAGACCAGACTGACCAACATGAAGAAACCGCACCTCTACTGAAAATACAAAATTAGCCGGGTGTGGTGATGCATGCCTGTAATCCCAGCTACTTGGGAGGCTGAGGCAGGAGAATCACTTGAACCCGGGAGGCAGAGGCTGTGATGAACTGAGATTGCACCATTGCACTCCAGCCTAGGCAACAAGAGCGAAACTCCATCGTAAAAAATAAATAAATAAATAAATAAAAATAAAAGGGGAAATTTGGACCCAGAGACAAGGGGAAAATGCTTCCTGAAGGTTGGAGTTGTGCTGCCACAAGCCAAGGAGCAGCCAAGATGGTCAGCAAACCACCAGAGCTAGGAGTGAGGAGTGAGGAGCAGATTTGCGTGGCCTTCTGAAGAAACCAGCAACTTGATTTCGGACTTCCAGGCTCCAGAACTGTAAGAGTAAATGCTTTTGGTTTAAGCCTCCCGGTTTGTGGCACTTTGTTATGGCAGCCATGGGAAACGAATGCATCTAACATGATCATTTCATCGGCTGCAGAAATGAGGCTCAGAGCAAGACTAGAGTCTGAACCTAGTTCAGCTAGACCCCAGACCCCACACATGGGTTGTTAGCCTTTCTAGCCTGGGAGGTGACAGTTTGGAGGTGCCACTATATGCAGGGAATGGTGTTCAGAGGACTCAAAGCTTCAGCCACTTGGGCCAGGGTGTCCAGGGTTGGATATGGAAGTCAGGTATCTGGGACTCCAGACAAAGCATCGCTCTGGGTGGGTCAACAGGCACCAGCAGTCGGGCAGTTGAGGGATCTGTGCCCCTGTGTGGAGCTGGCTGAAGCCTCCCTTCCTCTCCCCATCCCTTCATTTAACCTGCTTGCCACATCCAGGTGTTCCCTGGCCTCTGCCAGGGGTGTATTCACCTGACTTTGCCTTTTATTCCCTGTGATCACAGGTAACACACTGACCCTTGCTGGGCCTCAGAATCTCAACTCTTGGTGGGGTGCGGCGGCCCATGCTGGTAATCCCAGCACTTTGGGAGGCCAAGGTGGGTGGACCACTTGAGGCCAGGAGTTAGAGACCAGCCTGGCCAACATGGCAAAAACCTGTCTCTACTAAAAGTACAAAAATTAGCCAGGCATGGTGGCGTGCACCTGTAGTCCCAGCTGCTCGGGATGCTGATGGACAAGAATCACTTGAATCCAGGAGACGGAGGTTGCAATGAGCCAAGATCACACCACTGCACTCCAGCCTGGGTGACGGAGTGAGACTGTCTCAAAAAACAACCAACCAAAAGAATCTCAACTCTTAATATGGAATGATTAAAAGTCCTGTAAGAGGCCGGGCGCGGTGGCTCAAGCCTGTAATCCCAGCACTTTGGGAGGCCGAGACGGGCGGATCACAAGGTCAGGAGATCGAGACCATCCTGGCTAACACAGTGAAACCCCGTCTCTACTAAAAAATACAAAAAACTAGCCGGTCGAGGTGGCGGGCGCCTGTAGTCCCAGCTACTCGGGAGGCTGAGGCAGGAGAATGGCGTAAACCCGGGAGGCGAAGCTTGCAGTGAGCTGAGATTCGGCCACTGCACTCCAGCCTGGGCAACAGAGCAAGACTCTGTCTCAAAAAAAAAAAAAAAAAAAAAAAAAAAGTCCTGTAAGAAATGATTGGTTAGATCAATTGGGAATATGCATATAATGTCCCTCCTAGATAGTTCTCAGTGATCCTCGTCTCCTGATGTTCATGCCCTGTGGAGTCTCTTCACACAATAAATAGAACTGACCTGTGTAACCACTAGGGTATCACAGATACGACAGCATGTGACTTCTGAGGCTAGGGGTCATAAAAGACACTGAGGCTGCTATCTTGCTGTCTCTTGGATTTCTCATTCTGAGGGAATCCAGCTACCATGTCATGGGGACATTTAGGACATTTAAACAGCCAGAGAGGGCCACACGGCAAGAAACTGAGGCCTCCTGCCAATGACCAGCACTAACCTATTGCCATGTGAATGCACCATCTTGAAACTGGATCCTCCAGCCCCAGGCAGGCCTTTATTGATTGATTGATTGATTGAGACAGGATCTCGTTCTGTCTCCCAGGCTGGAGTACAGGGCACCATCGTGGCTCACTGTAACCTCTGCCTCCTGGGTTCAAGTGATTCTCATGCTTCAGCCTCCCGTATAGCTGGGATTGCAGGTGTGCACTACCATGCCCAGCTAGTTTTTTGTATTTTTAGTAGAGACAGGGTTTCACCATGTTTCCCAGGCTGGTCTCAAACTCCTGGCCTCCAGTGATCTGCCTGCCTTGGCCTCCCAAAGTGCTGAGATTACAGGCATGAACCACTGTGCCAGGCCCCCATTCAAGCCTTCAGATGAGATCACAGCCATGGCCATCATCTGGAGTGCGACCTCATGAGACACTCTGAACCAGAGCTGTCCAGCTGAGCTGCTTCCAGGTTCCAGGCCCAAAGAAAATGTATGAGATAATAAATGTTTATTGTTTTAAGCTGCTAAATTTTAAAGTAACTTGTTACACAGCAATAGATAACTTTTATATGCTGCCATAAAAATATTATAAAATCTTGCACTAGTACAGAAAGATTTTTATAAAATATTAAGTGGAAGGAAAAAAAAAGCAGGCCACCAAACAGTATAGGACAGTAGACCCCATTTTTGGAAGAAAAATATGAAGAGTTAAAAAACTCTACCAAAAGGGAAAAAAAAAGAGGGCATCAATGGAGAGATGGAGAAGCTTTGTTTTTGGATGGGAAGACTCAGTATGGTAGAGTTAACAACCTCTCAAAATTAAATTAAATGGAAATTCTGTTGAAATCCCAACTTGATTCTTTTGAGTGTAGGGATCTTTGCAACAGATAACTGGGCAAGGTAACATTTATTGGGTATATATGTGCATTGCATCATGTGACAATCATTGTTTCATCTTAATTCCACCATAGGAGAAAGTCTCTCTTTGTTTAATTTTTCTAATTAAACAAAAGTTCTAAGTAAGGAACTGCTGTTACCTGTTCCCCTTCCCATTTTACTTATGAGATTTCAAGAGGGGACTTGACTAAGATCCTGGAAACCGTGGAGGTGGGATGACATCAGGCATGTCTGATGTTTACATGTATGCCCTTGGGCCTCGTGCCACATGGCCTCCCCACTGTGCTCTGGTTTCCCTAAGTACCAGCCCAGGGACACACGGATAGGAAGGGTGGAGCTGGGGCACCAGCCCAGTCTGCCTGATTTCAGAGTCCCTGGTCTTAATCACTAAACCACCCAGAAAAGTAACTGTAGGAGAAGAGACCTGCACACTAGGAAAAGGAAAATTAAAGGGAAGGAATCTGTTCTAAATATTAAAACATATGACAAAACTGTAGAAATTAAAACAGAATTGGGCCAGGCGCAGTGGCTTACGCCTGTAATCCCAGCACTTTGGGAGGCCCAGGTGGGTGGATCACCTGAGGTCAGGAGTTCTAGATCAGTGTGACCCTGTTTCTGCTAAAAGTACAAAAATTAGCTAGGCATAATGGTGTGCACCTGTAGTCGCAGCTACTCTGGAGGCTGAGCCAGGAGAATTGCTTGAACCTGGGAGGCGGAGGTTGCAGTGAGCCAAGATCATACTACTGCACTCCAGCCTGGGCTACAGAGCAAGACTCCACCTCAAAAACAAAACAAAACAAAACAAAACAAAACAAACAAAAATAAGCCGGGCACAGTGGTTCATGCTTGTAATCCCAGCACTTTGGGAGGCTGAGGTGGCTGGATCACCTGAGGTCAGGAATTCGAGACCAGCTTGGCCAACACGGTGAAACCCTGTCTGTACTAAAAATACAAAGTTGGCTGAGTGTGGTGCTGCATGCGTATAATCCCAGCTACTTGGGAAACTGAGGCAGGAGAATACCTTGAACCTGGAAGGCAGAGGTTGCAGTGAGCCAAGATTGCACCACTGCACTCCAGCCTGGGCAACAAGAGTGAAACTCCATCTCAAACAAACAAACAAACAAAAACATAGAATGGGTGCTGGCCTAGAAAGCCACAAATGGATGAATGGAGTGCAACATTAAGTCCAAGAATAGATTCAAACACACAGGAAGTTTGGTGACCGATAATAGAAGGTAGGTATCTGTGAAGCGTGGAGTAAGAGTGAGTTAACCAACTCTTCTGCTGCCACTGGCTAGCAAGTAAATGCGGATCCCTACCCCACTGCTAGTCTCCAAAATTAATTCCAAATGAGTCAAATAGTTAAATGTTTAAAAAACCTTCAAAAGTTGCCAGAGGCGGTACACCACTCTCACCTGTAATCCCAGCACTTTGGGAGGCCAAGGCAGGTGGATCACCTGAGGTAAGGAGTTCTAGATCAGTGTGACCAATATAGCAAAACCCATCTCTACTAAAAACACAAAAATTAGCCGGGCATGGTCGTGGGCGCCTGTAGTCCCAGCTACTCAGGAGGCTGAGCCAGGAGAATTACCTGAACCCGGGAAGCAGAGGTTGCAGTGAGCCAAGATCACACCACCACCCTCCAGCCTGGGCTACAGAGCAAGACTCTGTGTCAAAAAAAAAAAAAAAAAAAAAAAGGGCCTGGTGTGGTGGCTCATGCATGTAATCCCAGCACTTTGGGAGGCCGCCAAGGTAGGCGGATCACCTGAGGTCAGGAGTTGAAGGCCAACCATGGCCAAAATAGTGAAACCCCATCTCTACTAAAACTACAAAATTAGCCAGGCGTGATCAGTGGGCACCTGTAATCCCAGCTACTCAGGAAGCTGAGGCAGGAGAATCGCTTGAATCCAGGACACAGAGGTTGCAGTGAGCTAAGATCACACCACTGCACTCCAGCCTGGGCAACAGAGTGAGACTTGGTCTCAGAAAAAAAAAAAAACAAAAAAAACAAAACAACAAAAAAAAAAAACAAAAAAAACCTTCAAAAGTTATAGAAAGTCTGTGTAATTGTTAATATGAAGCAAGGGAGAAAGATGAAGCAGCATTTCTAAACATGACTATAGCCATATAAAAATATGTTATAAAGCCGGGTGTGGTGGCTCACGCCTATAATCCCAGCACTTTGGGAGGCTGAGGCGGGTGGATCACCTGAGGTCAGGAGTTTGAGACCAGTCTGACCAACATGGAGAAACCCCGTCTCTACTAAAAATACAAAAACTAGCTGGGTGTGGTGGCGCGTGTCTGTAATCTCAGCTCCTCAGGAGGCTGAGGCAGGAGAATTGCTTGAACTTGGGAAGCGGAGGTTGCAGTGAACTGAGATCAGCCTGTGCAACAAGAATGAAACTCCGACTCAAAAGAAAAAATGTTATAAAACCACACACCACTATAAAGAAATGGTAATGCAAAAACCATAAAGGACAAAAAAAAAAAAAAAAAAAAGGAAATAGATTTAACTACAAAATAGTTTTTGTTCTTGTTTTGTTTTTTTTTTAGAGTTAGAGGCTTGTTCTTTTGCCCAGGCTGGTACAGTCATAGCTCACTGCCACCTTGAACTCTTGGGCTCAATCAATCCTCCCGCCTCTGAAACTGCCTTTGCACAAATTATGCTGAGAAAACTATGACAGTGAGGCCGGGCGCGGTGGCTCAAGCCTGTAATCCCAGCACTTTGGGAGGCCGAGACGGGCGGATCACTAGGTCAGGAGATCGAGACCATCCTGGCTAACAGGGTGAAACCCCGTCTCTACTAAAAAATACAAAAAGCTAGCCGGGCGAGGTGGCGGGCGCCTGTAGTCCCAGCTACTCGGGAGGCTGAGGCAGGAGAATGGCGTAAACCCGGGAGGCGGAGCTTGCAGTGAGCTGAGATCCGGCCACTGCACTCCAGCCCGGGGACAGAGCGAGACTCCGTCTCAAAAAAAAAAAAAAAAAAAAAAAAAAAAAAAAAAAAAAAGAAAACTATGACAGTGAAAGAGATCTGACCTGACTGACTCCATCTTGCTTCTAACCTCCAAACTGTCCATGTTCATTCCTGGGTGTAGGCCAAGTTAACTTTAGGAGGAATTTAGTTTATATTTTAACTTTGTCAAAGTTTAACTAAGATGTTAATAGCCCATTTTCCAAAACAAACCCCCTTCCTGCCTGGGGACTAGACTGCCTTTGCAGGACTAGCAAATTATTATGGCTACCAGATTAGAAATTACGGTTTAGGAGTCATGCAGCTGAAGGCTGCAAAATTCTAAATCTCCCAAATTGCTCCTGGGGATGACATCACTGTTATAAAACCTAACATCAGTGCTTGACATATTTTGCAGACCTCGCACTCGATGGACCAGCTGGCACCACCCAAATGGATAAACAGGTTCATCTGATCTGTGGTCTCCACCCAGAAACTGACCCAGCACGAGAGGGCAGCTTCAACTCCATATGATTTTGTCTCCAGCCTGACAATCAACACTCCCCTACTTTCTGCCCCCCTACCCACCAAATTACCCTTAGAAACCTTGATCCTGGCCAGGCGCAGTGGCTCACTTCTGTAATCCCAGCACTTTGGGAGGCCGAGGCAGGCAGATAACCTGAGGTCAGGAGTTTGAGACCAACCATGGCCAACATACTGAAACCCCATCTCTACTAAAAATACAAAATTAGCTGGGCATGGTGGCGGGCGCCTGTAATCCCAGCTACTCAGGAAGCTGAGGCAGGAGAATCGCCTGAACCCAGGACACAGAGGTTGCAGTGAGCCAAGATCGCTCCACTGTACTCCAGCCTGGATGACAAGAGTGAAACTCAGTCTCAAAAACAAAACAAAACAAAAAACCCACAGAAAACAAACCCTGAACCCTGATCCTAAACTCGTTCACTACTGCAATTCCCCTGACTTGATAAATCGGCTCTGTCTAGGCGGCGGGCAAGGAGAACCCATTGGGCAGTTGCACCTCAGCCTCCTGAGTAGCTGGGATTACAAGTGCAAGCCACAGCTGAAAAAGTTTTCAGACTTCTGTAGGACAGACAAATTGGGGAAAGTATTTGCAACAAAGGAGTAACACACATACATATAAAGAGTTCTTTCAAGGCTGGGCGCGGTGACTCATGCCTGTAATCTCAGCACTTTGGGAGGCCGAGGTGGGCAGATCATGAGGTCAGGAGTTCGAGACCAGCCTGGCCAATATGATGAAACCCTGTCTCTAGTAAAAAAACAAAAATTAGCCAGGTGTGGTGGCGTGCGCTTGTAATCCCAGCTACTCAGGAGGCTGAGGCAGGAAAATCGCTTGAACCTGGGAGGCAGAGGTTGCTGTGAGCTGAGATCATGCCACTGCACTCCAGCCTGGGCGACAGAGTGAGACTCCGTCTCAAAAACAAAACAAAAAGAGTTATTTCAAATTAAGAAGAAAAATGACCAACACACCTCAATAGAAAAATGGGAAAAAAAGAATAAGCACTTTACAAAGAAATAAACATAAAGCCCAATGGACGTGAAACTTTGCCATCTCCTTATCAGGGCTTGGACTAAGGTGGGGAGAAGGAAGGATGCAAAATTTAAGGAGGCTCTCACTCTCAGGGCCATGTGAGTACAAAGTGGGCATCTGAGGGTAAGTGCCTCCTTAAATGTGTAAATTGTTAGAGCCCTGCTGGATGGCAGTCTGGCAAAATGGATCAATATTTTAACTGTACAAACCCTGGCACAATGATCCCATTTTTAGGAACTGACTTCATGAAAGCAATCAGGCAAGTATGCCAAGAAACACATCTAGGATATTTTTAACATCAACAAATTAGAAATGACAGGTAAATTCAACCCTACGGACCGACTTTAAAAATTGTTACTTCTGGCTGGGCATGGTGACTCAACCCTGTAATCCCAGCATTTCAGGAGACCAAGATGGGAGGAGCACATGAGCCCAGGGGCCCATCTCTACAAAAAAAAAAAAAAAAAAAAAAAGTGAAAATTAGCCAGGTTGGTGGTACATGCCTGTAGTTCTAGCTACTCAGGAGGCTGAGGAAGGAGGATCACTTGAGCCCTAGAGGTCAAGGCTACAGTGAACGGTGATTGCACCACTGTACTCCAGCCTGGGCAATAGAGTGAGACCATGTCTCAAAAAAGAAAAAAAAATTGTTACATCCAGGTACATTGGTATCCTGTGTAAAAAGGATGCCATCCTGTAGTCCCAGCTACTTGGGAGGCTGAGGCAGGAGAATCGTTTGAGCCCAGAAATTCGAGGCTTCAGCGAGCTTTGTTCACACTACTGCACTCCAGCCTGGGCAACAGAGCAAGATCTTGTCAGTAAATTAAAGGAAAAATAAAAAGGATGTCACTGTTCTATAGTGGTCGTGGAAAGAGGCTCAGGGTGTACCATATTGGTATAAGTGAACAGAGGAACCAACATATGTCACATGATACTATTTTTGTCACCTGCCTGTGTTTATGTTCGCATTTGGAAATATTTGCCCAAAGTAATGGTCCCTATTTCCTGGTGGTGGGATTAATTGCAGGGGATTCTTACTTACTTCTTTATGCCTTCTGCATAAATACTTGAAATCCTTAAATACTGCTTAATACTTGAAAAAGTGATTAAAACTAATTTTGTTTGAGAAAGAGAGTGGGAGTTAACCTACTATTCTGTAACTTCCTGGCCCCACCAGGGCTGACTCCGGCAGGGAATTCTCCAGGTAAATGTTTTTGCCCTGGCCTGACTGTATTTCAGAACTACCAGGAGGTCGTTTTGTTTGTCAGTCACCCAGTGGGGTCAAAAGGACCCTTAACTTTTACAATTCCAGCCAAATAAACAAGAGTTGCTTTCAAAGGTCTAGGGCCTCGCATGATTAGGATCAGTGAGTTTTGGACTTCAGGGTAGTGGAAAGGGCCTTGGTCCCACAGGGCTCTCTCTGTGCACTTAAATTTCCCTAACTATAAAATGGACAGATTCAACCATATCAGTGTTTCTCAACTTTTTCTTTTCTTTTCTTTTCTTTTGAGACAGGGTCTCGCTCTGTCACCCAGGCTGGAGTGCAATGGTGAGATCTCAGCTCAGTGCAGCCTCAACCACCCAGGCTCAATCAATCCTCCTACCTCAGCCTCCCAAGTAGCTGGGACTACAGGCATGTGCCACCATGCTTGGCTAATTTTTTGCAGAGATGGGGTTTCATCATGTTGCCCAGGCTGGTCTCAAACTCCTGGGCTCAAGAGATCCTCCTGCCTCAGCCTCTCAAAGTGCTGCGGTTACAGGCGTGAGTCAGCGTGCCTGGCCAACTTTTTCTTAAACTCACTCTCCTTTTTAATAAAGATAAAATTCTTACACCCTTCCCAGTAGGTATCTTTCTCCTTATTCCAATAGCCAAGAAGATACTGTGGAACTTCACTTTCTATATATTATATCATGAAAAAATAGTCCCCCAAGCTCATTTTCCAAAATTAAATAATAATTCTAAGTATGCTTGTTTGTACACAGTACAGGACTTTCTGAAGCCACAGGCCACCTCCAGTCTTGGTCACTGATGCCCGAGGTCCTTCTCTGGTTCTCAATTAAAAGCTGTAGTGTAGTGACTGAGTACCCCAATTCTGGACACAGCCTGGGTGAGGGTCGCCAGATAAAATACAGGGTGTTCTGGGGAGGTGGCTCACGCCTGTAATCCCAGCACTTTGGGAGGCCAAGGTGGGTGGATCATTTGAGGTCAGGAGTTCAAGACCAGCCTGGCCAACATGGCAAAACCCTGTCTATACTAAAAATACAAAAATTAGCCTGGTGTGGTGGTACATGCCTGCCATGCCAGCTACTTGGGAGCCTGAGGCACAAGAATCACTTGAACCGGGGAGGCAGAGTTTGCAGTGAGCCGAGACCATGCCGCTGCACTCCAGCCTGGGCAACAGAGCAAGACCCTGTCTCAAAAAAAAAAAAAAAAAAGTACACACACACACACACACACACACACACACACACACACGGTGTCCTGGAATTTATTTCCAGATCTGGCAACCCTAACCTAGGTTCACATTTGGGCCTCTGCTTCCAGGAAATGTGACTATGAGCACAATCTGTCTTTCCTTTTTTCTTTTTCTCACCCTCTTTCTCTTTCTTCTTCTTTCCTTCTTCCCTCCTTGCCTGCCTCCTTTCTCTTTCTTTCGTTTTTCTTTCTCCCCCTCCTCTCCTCCACTCCCTCCTCCTTCCTTCCTTTATTCTTTACTTCCTCTCTCCTTTTCTCTCTCTTTCTTTCTTCCCTAATTGTGTCAAGTGCATCAATCTTAATTTTAAATATGCAGCTTGATGAATTTTTACATATGCATAAACTCCTGCAACCACTACCCAGATTAAGGAGCACATTTCCAGCATCCCAGAAAATTTTCTCTGCCTCTTGCTGGTCAGTATCTCCCCCAGAGGTAACCACTCTTCCCATAGCCTCTGTTGTTGTCAATCAATTTTGTATGTTCTTGAATTTCATAAAAATGGAAGTATGCAATATGAACTCTTAAGTGTCTGGCTGTCGCTTCTTAACCTAATGACTGAGATTCATTCAGGTTGCTATATATAACAGTATTTTTCCTTTTCATTGCTGTATAACATTCCATCGTGTGTTTTTTTTTTGGGGGGGGGCGGGGTTGTTTCCTGAAAACACCACAATTTGTTTATCCATCCTCTGTCTCATAGATATTTTGATTGTTTCCTAAGGGTCCACTAAATGAACACCCTTCTTGGCAAAGGGAACCCCAGAAAAACTTTAAAAACTTTGTTTCCAGCTATGATGGGACAGGAGGTCAGGCACACCACATTATACTCCCTTCCTTCCTTTTGTGATTTAGATACAAGAACTGATCAACATTAATGCTATATAAATAGAGGGCTGGGTATGGTGGCTCACACCTGTAATCCCGGCACTCTGGGAGACTGAGGCAGGCAGATCACTTGAGGCCAGAAGTTCGAGACTAGCCTGGGCAACATGGTGAAACTTCGTCTCTACAAAAAAAAATTTTTTTAAATACAAAAATTAGCCAGGCACCATGGTGCGTGTCTGTGGTCCCAGCTATTGGGGAGGCTGAGGTGAGAGGATCGCTTGAGCCCAGGAAGCAGAGGCTGCAGTGAGTCATGATCGTTCCATTGCACTCCAGCATGGGTAATAGAGTGAGACTGTGTCTCAAAACAATCAAACAAACAAACAAAAAAGAACCATAAGACTGACAGAACAGACTTTTTGTGGTGATAAGATATCAAATTATAAACACAGCCTAAGGCCACGTCAGGCAAGGGTTAAGTCAGGTGCCCCTACTCTTAAGGAATAAACTATGTTCTAATTATGTTACAGGATTTTTCTTTTTCTCTAGCTGCTAAACAAGCACTGACCTCAAGAGAAGCAATATTAAAACAGTTACAACTCATCCATCTCACAGACTCCCAAATGACACCCTGTTCCACCAGTCATAACTACAGCTTTGATTGAACAAGAGACTGATTTCAGTAACTTTCTCTTAATAAAAAGATCACTGACCATGGACTGCATCTGGTGGGGTTACAGAAACCGCACCCTCAGGTGCCTGCATTTCCTGAAAAGACCTTTTAATATGTAGGTTCTTTTATTTTTATTTTATTTTACTTTTTTTGAGATGGAGTCTCTCTCTGTCACCCAGGCTGGAGTGCAGTGGTGTAATCTCAGCTCATTGTAAGCTCCGCCTCCCGGGTTCACAACGTTCTCCTGCCTCAGCCTCCCAAGTAGCTGGGACTACAGGCGCCGGCCACCACGCTCGGCTAATTTTTTGTATTTTTAGTAGAGATGGGATTTCACCATGTTGGCCAGGATGTTCTCGATCTCCTGACCTTGTGATCTGCCTGCCTCAGCCTCCCAAAGTGCTGGGATTACAGGCGTGAGCCACTGTACCCGGCCAGATGTGTAGGTTCTAATTGTAATACGTTGATTGATTGATTGATTGATTGATTGATTGAGACAGGGTCTGACTCTGTTGCCCAGACTGGAGTGCAGTGGCACAATCACCACTCACTGCAACCCCTGCCTCCTGGGCTGAAGCAATCCTCCCACCTCAGCCTCCCAAGCAGCTGGGACTATAGGTGCACACAACTGCACCCAGCTACTTTTTGTATTTTTTGTAGAGACAGAGCTTTCACCATGTTGCCCAAGCTGGTCTCAAACTCCTGGGCTCAAGTGATCCACCCACCTTGGACTCCAGAAGTGCTAGGATTATAGGCATGAGCCACCACGTCTGGCCTAATTGTAATACATTTAAATGTTAAGTCTCCGCCCCAAAGTGAACATGTATGGTATGTCACATGCACGTTTGTGCATACACGTGTTGGGGCCATCTTCACAAATATTCATAGTTTCTCCTGTAACCTGCCGATTATATCATTCGGCCAACCCCTTCGGCACAAAGCTCCTAACCCAACCCCTCCTCCTTCAAAGTGCCTGTCTCTGGTCTTGGAGGGAGGCATATTTCCCAGCCTGTGGGCTGGTCCTGGTAGGCTATAACCCCTTATAAGAAATAAAGTCTCTTCTCTCTGAATTTACACATCTGTGATTTTTTTGTTTGTTTGTTTTTGTTTTTGTTTTTTTTTTTTTTAGTTAACAGGGGCTATGAACATTCTTACAGAAGCCTTTTATCTTTTGATTGATGTATGTTTTCATTTATCTTGGGTATATACATAGACGTGGGCATGATAGATATTAGGATAGCCATCTTTAACTTCAGTGGATGCTGGAGCAAGTTTCTGAATTTTAGCCCTGAAGTGGGGATGATAATAACAGCACCTGCTTTAGGGCTGTTTCAAGATTCAAAGAGAAAATCTGGGTAAGGCAGGGTGCGGTGGCTTACGCCTATAATCCCACCACTTTGGGAGGCTGAGGTGGGCAGATCACCTGAGGTCAGGAGTTCGAGACCAGCCTGGCCAACATGGTGAAAACCTGTCTCTACTAAAAATACAAAAATAATGAGCCAGGCGAGGTGGTATGCACCTGTAATCCCAGCTACTCAGGAGGCTGAGGCAGGAGAATTGCTTGAATTTGGGAGGCGGAGGTTGCAGTGAGTCGAGATGGCACCACTGCACTCCAGCTTGGGCGACAGAGTGAGACTCTGTCTCAGAAAAAAATAAAAAAGAAAATCCGGGTAAAGTATTTAGAATTGGTACACCAAAATTTATAAAACGTAAATTATTGCTGGGATGGCAGTGGGGAGCCTGAAGATATTGGGCTTTTGTGAATGTTGAAGTGCTCCCATGACGAATTAAACACACAGGGATCTTTATAAGGGTCACATGATATTTAAGTGATACTTGACTATTGTATTAAAATTCAAACTAGTTAGATATAAAATAAAAAGTGGGTTTCACCCCATCCATTTTTTATTATTGAAGAAAAAAAATATGTCAGAGTGTGGTGGCTTATGCCTATAATCCTAACCCTTTGGGTGACCGGGGTGGGATGATTGCTTGAGGCCAGGAGTTTGAGACCAGCTTGGGCAAAATAGCAAGACCCTGTCTTTACAAAAAATAAATATTTTGACTGGGTGTTATGGCATGAATCTGCAGTCCTGGCTAGGCCAAAGCAGAAGGATTGCTTGAGCCCAAGAGTTCAAGGCACCACTGCATTCTGGCCTGGGTGGTAGAATGAGATCCTGTCTCTCTCTCTCTCTCTCTTTTTTTTGAGACAGAGTCTCACTCTGTCGCCCAGGCTAGAGTGCAGTGGCTTGATCTTGGCTCACTGCAAACTCTGCCTCCCAGGTTCAAGTGATTCTCTTGCCTCAGCCTCCCGAGTAGCTGGGATTACAGACATATGCCACCACGGCCACCTAATTTTTGTGTTTTTAGTAGAGACGGGATTTCACCAACCTGTTAGCCAGGCTGGTCTCAAACTCCTGACCTCAAGTGATCCATCCACCTCGGCCTCCCAAAGTGCTGGGATTACAGGCATGAGCCACTGCACCTGGCCTGACCCTGTCTCTTTTTTTTTTTCCTTTTTCTTTTTTCTTTTTTATAGACAGAGTATCGTTCTGTAGCCCAGGCTGCAATGTGCAGTGGTGCCATCTCGGCTCACTGCAACCTCCGCCCCCCGGGTTCATGCAATTCTCTTGCCTCAGCCTCCTGAGTAGCCGGGATTACAGGCACACCCCACCACTCCCAGCTGAGTTTTTATAATTTTAGTAGAGATGGGGTTTCACCATGTTGGCCAGGCTGGTCTCAAACTCCTGATCTCAGGTGATCCACCCACCTTGTCCTCCCAAACTGTCAGGATTACAGGTGTGAGCCACTGTGCCCGGCCGATCCTGTCACTTAAGAAAAAAGGAGAAAATACTAAGCAGTGAGTATTTTGCAAGCATTTTCTTATTTCATCTTCACCTTTTAATTTGATGATACTAAAGGCAAGTGTTAGAGGCCGGATTGCTAAAGCTGACCCAAAGAATGCCTCCCTCAGGGCTGGTTGATCCGTCTCTCTCAGGCCTCAGTCTTCCCATCTGTACAGTGAGGTGCCCACAGATCTCTGGGCTCTAAAAATCACAGCTCCACATCTATCCCTGGCAGAGGAAGGGCCTGGAGTCCTGCCGCTTGCGTCTCTGGGATACGGGAGCAAAGAGCCACGCATCCCCATGGCCCACACAGCCGTCACCTCCAGTCTCTCCTTGGCCTCATCTCCCCAGCGTCCTGGAATGGCATCGGGTTGGCCCAGGGAGCCCCTGTCCTGTGCCTCTCCTTTCCCCTCAGGGGCTGCCAGGCTGACCACCCCCTCTCTGCAGGCCAGGCCTCCAGTGCCGCAGGGAACGGCCCGACCCTCCCCCAGGGCAGCAGCAGGAAGAGGGAAGAAAGGGGATCCTCTCCAGCTGGCCAGAGCGACAGCCCTTCTTGTGCTCATCCACCCTCCAAGAATGCCCGTCCTCCCTCCCTCCCCCGAGGCCTGTCCACAGGAGCTTGAGATCAGCCAGAAAAGTCAGGCAACTTTTCAGGGACCGGGAGCGAGGTCTCCCGGCCGGGGCCTGGGTCCAGTCTCTGCGGGCAGTGCAGTGCTGAGCCCCACCCCTCAAGCCGTGCCCTGTCCATAGCTCCAGACTTTGACCCTGCGCTCCAGTCCGGGCTGGCGGACAGAGGGCTGGAGGCAAGACGCCCCAGAATCAGGAGCTTCCCCTCAGGAAATAGCATCCTGTGTCCCCGCACGGCAGTTATCTGGTCTCTCCAGCAGTTTGGTACTTCCGGTGAGTGGCAGATGCACCTTTGAGCTGGGGGCAGGGGTTGGGAGAGGGGAGAGGCAAAGGATTTCATGTCCTACCAATGTCAAAGACGGGGCTCAACATTACAGCCTAAGGCAGGTGACAGGAAAGGAGAGCTCCAGCCTCTCAAACATCCAGCAGAGAGACCATAGGTAAGAGATTTTTCCCTCCCCAAGCCTCAGTTTCTTCATCTGGAACACTGGGATCATAACTCCCCTCTTAGAGGGTGAATCTGAGTGTTAACAGAGGTGGTGCATGTAAAGTGCTTAACAGATCTAGGCAGGTAGCAAGGACTCAAATGATAGTTATTATTTTTGATGGGGGAGTTGGTAGCCTGGTTCTCAAACTTTTATAGCTTCTGTTCCATTTCAAGGACAAACTCTGCAAATAACTTCATAAGAAGTAGCCATGTGGTACAACCAGGGAGAACGAATTATGTTCATTCAAATGCCTCATCTCTGGCTTACTGATTTTTTTTTTTAAACAAGTCTTTCATATTCTTTGCTGTGCACGTAGCAATCAAAGCCATCAGCTGTCTCAGATTGCCTTCTAGGGGACAAGGGAGGTCCTAGGCAGATAAACGCAAGACTGAAAGACAAGCAGAAAGCGTCAGGTGGCAACTGCATGCCGACTGCCTAAATATTTTTTTAGAGCAACGCAGAAAGTGCTGATAGAACTGGGTCTGGATCCGAATGCTGTCCCATACTGACTGTGTAACCTTGGGTGGGTGACTTCTCCTCCCTGAACCTCAGTCCCAGCCTCCAGAATGAGGGCAGTAACCTTCCCTACTTCCTACAGCAGTTGAGAGGATTAAGAGGATTACGTCTGTGCTGCATCTACATGTGTCTGGCAAGTGGCAGAGACCAAAATACGTTGGTTCCCTTCCTGTTCCATGCTTACACAGACATTCTAATCACACACACACACATACACATGCACACAAATATAATAATCCAAGTTGTTTGCATCTTCTGGGATGCATACTCCAAGCTTGCTGGGTTGAAGTAATGGTGTAAAACAGAGGAGAATGGCAACGCTAATAAAAACATCAGCAACAACACGAAAATGTCCAACCGAGTAACTGAGCTGGGTGTGTTTAAGTCCAAAAGCTCATTACCTACACGCATGAATGATTTTACCTGAGGCTGGATCTGCCAGATCTCACAATGTGGCTCTGGCTTGTCATGAGGACCTCATGCATTTATTTTGCACTTTAACACACACACACACACACACACACACACACACACACACACGTTGCAATAATCAGTGTCAATTTTGACTCATACAGTGAATTTTTTTTTTTTTTTTTTTTGAGACGGAGTCTCACTCTGTCGCCCAGGCTGGAGTGCAGTGGCCAGATCTCAGCTCACTGCAAGCTCCGCCTCCCGGGTTCATGCCATTCTCCTGCCTCAGCCTCCCAAGTAGCTGGGACTACAGGCGCCCGACACCTCGCCCGGCTAGTTTTTTGTATTTTTTAGTAGAGACGGGATTTCACCGTGTTAGCCAGCATGGTCTCGATCTCCTGACCTTGTGATCCGCCCATCTCGGCCTCCCAAAGTGCTAGGATTACAGGCTTGAGCCACCGCGCCCGGCCCCATACAGTGAATTTTTAAAAAAAGATAATTGACTTTGGACTCACATTTTTTTCCTTTTAAATTCTTTTTTTTTTTTAGACGGAGTTTTTTTGTTTTTTGTTTTTTTTAGACGGAGTTTCACTCTCGTCACCTGGGCTGGAGTGCAACGGCATGATTTCGGCCCACTGCAACCTCCTCCTCCCGGATTCAAAGGATTCTACTGCCTTGGCCTCCTGAGTAGCTGGAATTTCAGGCGTGTGCCACCAAGCCTGGCTAATTTTTTTGTATTTTTGTAGAGACAGGGTTTCGCCATGTTGGCCAGGCTGATCTTGAACTCCTGACCTCAAGTAATCTGCCAGCCTCAACCTCCCAAAGTGCTGGAATTAAAGGCGTGAGCCACCGTGCCCAGCCTTTTTGATTTTCCATTCTATTCCCACCAACACTCTAAAAATTCCTACAGACATTTTACTTTATTTTGTCTTATATTATATTTTATTTTTGAAATGCAGGACTCTGAAGCTTCGGTTGTTCCTCTTTACCTGCTTGATTCTCAGATTTTCAAACCATGTGATTTACCGGCAAGCACGGCCTTTAAGCACATAGACTTATGAGCCAGGCTGGCCTGGGCTCTGCCTCTCGCTACCTGGGTGTCCAGGAGCTGATATTCCAGTGAGGAGACAATAAGGCAAGGAATTTGTCAGCTCTCATAAAAGTTTATAGATGAGGTTGGGCGTAGTGGCTCACTCCTGTAATCCTAGCACTTTGAGAGTCTAAGGCCAGCAAATCACCTGAAGTCAGAAGTTTGAGACCAACCTGGCCAACATGGTGAAACCCCGTCTCTACTAAAAATACAAAAATTAGCCAGGCGTGTTGGCGCATGCCTATCATCCCAGCTACTCAGGAGGCTGAGGCAGGAGAATCACTTGAACCCCGGAGGCAGAGTCTGCAGCGAGCTGAGATTGTGCCATTGCACTCCAGCCTGGACGACGAGAGTGAAACTCTGTCTCGAAAAAAAAAAAGTTTATAGATGAGGAAACTGAGGTTCAATTAGGATTAACCAACTCATCTTGGTTTGCCTGAAACTCTGATGCACTGACTTTTAGTCTGAAAAGCTGCATCCTGGCAGGACCCTCAGTCCTGGGCAAGCTGCGGACGTTGGTCACCCTCACTCAGTCAAGTTGAGCAACCTGCCCAGGGTTACATGGCTGGTGTGTGCCCAAGTCAGCCTGCGAACCTGGGTCTGTCTGACCCTCAGCCTGGGCCATAGTGTCTCTTGGATTCATCATGGAGAATCTGGAGAATGCAGAAAGCCCTTTATTCCTCTGCCTTCTCATTGTTAACGTATAAAAATGGTCAAGAGGGCAAGTGCAGTGGCTCACACCTGAAAGCCCAGCGCTTTGGGAGGCTGAGGTGGGAGGATCGCTTGAGCCCAGGAATTGGAGGTGGCAGTGAGCTATGATCGTGCCACTGCACTCCGGCCTGGGTGCCAGAGTGAGACCTTGTCTCTTAAAAAAAAAAAAAAAAGAAAAAAAGTGGTCAGCTCTCTGGAAATTATGCAGAGACAGTCAAAAAGCCCAGAGAGGGAGAATTAACTTAGCCAAGGTCACACAGCAAGGCAGAAGTGAAGCCAGGTCTGACTCTGCCTTTCTCTTATTTTTTTTTTTTGGAGCGAGTCTGGCTGTGTTGTCCAGACTGGAATGCAGTGGTGCGAACTCGACTCACTGCAACCTCTGCTGCCAGGGGTTCTTCAAGAGATTCTCCTGCCTCAGCCTCCCTAGTAGCTAGCATTACAGGCGCCTGCCACTGCGCCTAATTTTTGTAGTTTTTAGTAGAGACGGGATTTCACCATCTTGGCCAGACTGGTCTTGAACTCCTGACCTCGTGATCCACCTGCCTCGGCCTCCCAAAGTACTGGGATTACAGGCGTGAGCCACTGAGCCTGGTTCTCCCTCTCTCCTTTTGTTCCTGCAATGTTTTTGTTCTATGTGATTTTTTCAAAGTTCTAGGAGACAAAGTTCTAGGAGGCTGCTGTGTGTTGATGGCCTACTCTGTGCCAGGCATTGTACCGAGAACTTTTGCTAAACTCGTTATTTAACCCTTAAAATGACCCTGTAAGATTGGGATTACCCCCTTTTCGCAGATGAGGAGATTGTGTCTCCAGGCAAAGTATTAGAGAAGAGGGAGGAGAGGAGGCCAAGAGTCCCTGAGAGGGGCTGTCTCCTAAGCCCCAGTATCCAAGCTAAGGCTCGAAGCTGGAAGAATTGCCTAGAGGAACGATACCTTTCTGTTTGTTGGTTCTATCTCCAACTTGGCTTCTGAAACCCCAACAGAGTCCAGTTCTTGTGGACTGGAGCCGTTTTTCCCTCCTTTATAAAACTAGGCCATATTAAGAATGTCCTGCTGTCCAGGGCCGCAGGCCCAAGTTGCCAGGAGCTGAGGTCTACAGGAGGAGAGTTGTGAGTGAAGAGGAGGGAAAGTTGAATTTGGCTCTTCTGAGCACAAACAATTCTCTTGTTCTGCCTCAGCAGGAGGCTGCAGAATATTTCCCTGCTGTGCAGACTTAAGTAGCTTCAAGGTTAGAAGCTGGTAGGCCTTCTAAACTTCTCAGGGCCCAATTAGCCCTGTGCCCCAAGGCGGGTGGAGTTCTGTGCTGGAAGACCAAGTTCTGAGGCCAGACACTGTGTCTGTCATGCTCATAGCTGCATTTGCTGGCTGCTAGCCTGGCATATGGTAGGTATGCATTAAGCGTGTGTTGAGTTTGCTCAAATTGAAATTAAGTCACAGCTGCACCATTTAACTGGCTGTGTGACTTCAGGTAAGTCACATCACCTCTCTGAACGTCAGTTTCCTCCTCTGGAAGACGGGGCCGAAAGCAGCAGCCCCTACCTCATAATAGTGTTGGGAGACTTGGAAGAAGGGATGCCTGTGAAGCACTTAGCTGGGGCCAGCTGGCTCACAGTAGGTGCTCCACAAATGTCAGTACATTACTTCTTTTTCATCAGGCAGCTTGTTAAATTTGTTACGTTTGGCATCTTGTTCAATTTCCCATCCATCCCCTCAAGTATGGATTATTAGAGGTTGAAGCATCTTGCTCAAAGTTAACGGCCAGTAGGTGGCAGAGCTGAGTCCTGAAGCCAGAGCCGGTCGCACTAACCATCGGCCTACCGAGCCTACAGTTGGTCATGCGCTCTGCTGGGTCTTTTCTATTCCCAGCCCAGAAACTGGGTGTCTGGGGATGCTCCCCAGAGAAAGCTGCATCATTTACCAGCCGTGCGACTGTGGCCAAGTCTCGATTGCTTCGCCATACCTCAGTGTTTCCATTTGCAAAATGGGAACAATGATATTCCTTCCTCCTGGGGTCATGGGGAAGATCAAATATAAAAAGGGCTTGGTGGTGTCTGGCACTTTCTAAGCCTTCAGTGGATGGTGGCAATGGTGGTGAGGATGATGGAGATGATGGTGATGATGGTGTGCCTCAACCCTTCCTTCCCACAGGCTGGTACCATGCGTGTGGTGGTGATCGGAGCGGGAGTCATCGGGCTGTCCACCGCCCTCTGCATCCATGAGCGCTACCACTCAGTGCTGCAGCCACTGGACATAAAGGTCTACGCGGACCGCTTCACCCCACTCACCACCACTGACGTAGCTGCCGGCTTCTGGCAGCCCTACCTTTCTGACCCCAGCAACCCAAAGGAGGCGTGAGTGAGGGTCACATAGGGTAGCCTGGGGAGCCCATGGGGCTAAGTCTGCAGAGGGGGTCAGGGTTCCCATCACCAAGAGCAAGCCCCTTGTGGAAGCTCTGGTCTAGCATAAGATAAAGAAAATGCCAGGCATGGTGGTTCACGCCTTTAATCCCAGCACTTTGGGAGGTCGAGGTGGGAGGATCACTTGAGGCCAGAAGTTCCAGACCAGCCTGGACAACGTGGCAAAATCCCATCTCTACCAAAAATACAAAAAATTAGCTGGGCATGGTGGCGCACGCCCGTAATCCCAGCTACTCCGGAGGCTGAGGCAGGAAAATCATTTGAGCCCAGGAGGTAAAGGTGGCAGTGAGCTGACATTTTGCCACTGTACTCTCAACAGAGTGAGACTGTGTCAAAAAGAAAAAAATAAATAAAAGATTCATAAATATTAAGCCCCTTGCTCTGTGCCAGATACTAGGAGGTTTTGTCTCGTCTTCCTGAAACTGGGTGCCTATCAATACCACATGGTTGGTGAATCTGGAAAACTTCCTCTTTTTTAGTTTATAAATTTTTATTTTTATTATTATTTTTTTGAGATTGTGTTTCACTCTTGTCGCCCAGGCTGGAGTGCGATGGCATGATCCTGGCTTACTGCATCCTCTGCCTCCTGGGTTCAAGCGATTCTCCTGCCTCAGCTTCCCAGGTAACTGGGATTACAGGCATCTGCCACCACGCCTGGCTAATTTTTGTACTTTTAGTAGAGATGGAGTTTCACCATGTTGGCCAGACTGGTCTCGAACTCCTGACCTCAGGTGATCTGCCTGTCTTGGCCTTCCAAAGTGCTGGGATTACAGGCATGAGCCATCGTGCCTTGCCAAATTTTATTCTTTTTAAATAGAGATAGGGTCTGTCTGTGTCGCCCAGGCTGGTCTTGAACTCCTGGGCTCAAGCGATCTGCCCTCCTCAGCCTCCCAAATTGCTGGGATTACAGGTGTGAGCCCTTGCACCCAGCTGAATCTGGAAAACTTCTAAGTGGGTGAACATCTAAGTGGGTGGATGGATGCACAGATTTATCAAATAAATTGCAAAGGTCATTATGGTAGTTTAGAAACTGCCAGATGCTTCAGCAAATGGAATGCCCAATGAATAGCAGCTCAAACAGATTAAAAAATTGTTTTAGAGGCATCCTGTCACCCAGGCTGAAGTGCAGTGATATGATCATAGCTCATTGCAGCCTTGACCTCCTGGGTTCAAGCAATCCTCCCAACTTAGCCTCCCAAGTAGCTGGGACCCAGGTGCATGCCATCATGCCCGGCTACTTTTCTTTATTTTTTGTAGAGCCAGGTTCTCCCTATGTTACCCAGGCTTGTCTCAAACTCCTGGCCTCAAGTGACCCTCCTGCCTCAGCCTCCAGAAGAGCTGGGATTATAGGCATGAGCCAATGTACCCAACCAGAATTTTAATTCACACCTCTGTAAAAAACCAATGTTTCTGATCAGTGCGCAGTGATTCAGGGGTCCAGGCTTCTTCCATCTCATGGCTTTGCCATTTTCCCACATGTTCCGGAGGTCACCTCAATGTCACCATTCACATGGGCCAGTGACTGCAGAAGGATCACGCAGGACCACATGCGCAGAGTCTTTAGAGTCCCTTGGCCAGAAACAAGTCACACGGTCTCATTTAGCTGCAAGAGGGTCTAGGAAATGTAGGTGAGCTCTGTGCCCGGGGGAGGAGGAAAAGTTTGAGGAGCTGCAAGTCGATATCTGCCACCAATGTTTACAAGGAGGGGTGCTTGCAGCCAGCCTGAACAGTGTGGCTCGTAATCCCCAAAGCCAGGTCAAGGCCTTCACTGAAACTCATCAGCCATGTAATCCTGTGCTGGAGGTGCACTCCAAATGGTTATGATGGGCATCCTTCATTCCCTGTCTTCTTTATTCTATTAATGGGGAAATACTGGAAAATTTGGGAGGGAGAAGACCCATGGCATTTGGGGAGTTGCAAGAGTGAACGTGGTGGATTTCTGGGTTTTGGACACACCCCAAACCCCTGATCATGCCACAGCCCCATGCCAGCTGACCTAAGGTTTTTTGCCCAGCTCAGGGCATTGGGTGATCGAACTCTTCATGACCCTTCCAGGGACTGGAGCCAACAGACTTTTGACCATCTCCTGAGCCACATCCATTCTCCCAATGCTGAAAAACTGGGCCTGTTCCTAATCTCAGGCTACAACCTCTTCCATGAAGCCATTCCGGTGGGTGAACACTTCTTGACTGTGAGGGATGCTCCCCCAGGGCTGGGGTGGTGAGGGTGAGTGCCGCAGAGCCTTAATCACAGATGAGGGCGGGGTGTTTTGAGTCTCGTAGGCAACAGACTCCTGGGTTCAAAACAGGTTTGGTTTAAATTCTATTTTTGCTTTGAAAATTATTTTTGTTTCAAATTTTCAAATGTTCAGTTGGCAGAGGACAAAGAATCTTCTGATGCCCAGGGGAAACTAGCCTTTGATTAGCATGGCTAAAACACAAACATGTTCTGCAGTGACGGGCACTTGGTGCTGAAGCCGAAAGGTTTCATGTGTCCCTGAAGGTCCCAGGGCTTTTTATCAAGAAGAAATAAAATACTTATCATAGCAAAAACTGCCAAAGCATTTATTTTGTGCCAGGCCCAGTCCTAACTCATTTACAGCTAGCCGCTCATTTAATTCTCTTTATAACCAGGAGGTAAGGGCTGTCCTTATCCTCACTTAATAGATGAGAAAAAAGAAGCTCCGAGAAATGGAGTAACTTGCCCAAGGCCACAAAGCTTGCCAGTGGCTGAGCTGGGATTTGAATCCAGGCCATGTGTGACCACATGCTGCCCAATGTGCTCACAGGAACAGCACAGCCCTGGGAGGGTTTGCTCAGGCTGCTTGGAGAGGGTGGTCTGGCTCTGTGCCCAGAGCCCTGTGCCAGCTCTTAAAGTTCATTCAACCTTTAGCACTCTGCTAAGGGCTTTATCCACATTATCTGTTACCTTTCATGGGACTAAGAGTATTTTTTTTTTTGAGACGGGGTCTCGCTGTATTGCCCAGGCTGGAGTGCATTGGCATGATCTCGGCTCACTGCAACCTCCACTTCCTGGTTTCAAACCATTCTCCTGTCTCAGCTTCCTGAGTAGTTGGGATTACAGGCATGCACTACCATGCCTGGCTAATTTTTGTATTTTTAATATAGATGGGGTTTCACCACGATGGCCAGGCTGGTCTCAAACTCCTGACCTCAAGTGATCTGCCTCCCAAAGTGCTGGGATTACAGGTGTGAGCCACTGCACCTGGCCAAGAGTGATTATTAACTCCATGATACAGACAAGGAGACTGAGTCTCAGAGAATTCAAGTAGTAAGTGATGAGGCTGGGGTCTCCGCCCAGGTTGTCTGACACTATGCTCTGTTGCTTTCTCTCATCCCCGGGGACTCTCACTGTTGCCGCTTTCTCTCCCCTATTTCTGACCTTTTCCGTATAACTCACCCTCAGTCTTACTCTTACCCTTACCATAAATAGCGGTTAAGAACATGGACTCTGGAACTGAGCTGTATGGGTTAAAATCCCAACACCACCATTTATTAGCTGTGTGACCTTAGGTGAGTTATTTAATCTTTCTAAGCCTCAGTGGGTCCATCTGTAAACTGGGGAAAGAATAGCATCCACCCCATTGGCTTCTTGTGAAGGTTAAATGGACCAGTATAAGTAAAGTGCTTGGAACGGTGCCTGATATGCACTTAGCATGACATACGTCTTTGTCATTATCTTTTTTTTTTTTTTTTGGGATGAAGTCTCGCTCTTTGGCCCAGGCTGGAGTGCAGTGGCACAGTCTCGGCTCCCTGAAACCTCCAGCTCCCAGATTCAAGGGATTCTTCTGCCTCAGTCTCCTGAGTATCTAGGATTACAGGCATGCACCACCATACCCTGCTAATTTTTGTATTGTTATTCTTTTTTTAGTATGGACGGGGTTTCACCACATTGGCCAGGCTGGTCTGGAGTTCCTGGCCTCAGGTGATCCACCCGTCTCAGCCTCCCAAGGTGCTGGGATTACAGGTGTGAGCCACCACGCCTGGCCCATTATCGTTATTATTGACTTCCATCCCTCCTGGTACCCCCTTTGTCCTTCCTCTTCAGGACCCTTCCTGGAAGGACACAGTTCTGGGATTTCGGAAGCTGACCCCCAGAGAGCTGGATATATTCCCAGATTACAGGTGAGTTTATTGTCATAGTCAAAGGGGACCGGGGCCCCATGAGTTAGACAGACCTGTCCAGAAGGCAGCAGAGGGTAGAGGCACCAGATTTCCTGTGCTACCCAGGTCTTGGTACCCTGGTCTCCTGGTCCTTGGTCCAGCTCCTTCAGAGAGGCTACCCACTCAAACCTGGCCTTGGGCTGGGAAGGTAGGGGGTATGAAATCACAGATCTCAAGTCCGGAGGCTCCATATCACCATCTTGTTTTGTAGATGAAGATATTGAGTTTCAGAGAGGCTAAGTGACTTCCTAAGGTCACACAGCCAAGTGGCCAAACTGGGATTCCAACCCAGTCTGTATGACCCCACACCGCTCCTTTCTTTTCTCTACAGCCTGATGCCTCTCTGGTCTTCTCCTCATCCCACCCCATGCCTGAATCCCCTCTACAAATGCACATTCAATTTCCACTTGCATCTTCCAATGTCAGAGATGGTCTTGTCTGATAGAACATTTTTCCTTGCATTGAGCTCAAAACCACATCCCCCCCTTGAACTTCACCTAGTGGTCGTGGCACTACCCTTTGGGCCTACAGAACAACATTGCTCCCACCTCCATTTCACAGCCTTCAAATATAGCCCTGATTTTTACCTTTATTTTCAACTTTTGCCTGCTGTGACTCTAGCTATGGCTGGTTCCATACAAGCCTAATTCTGGAGGGAAAGAACTATCTACAGTGGCTGACTGAAAGGTGAGATTTTAAACTCCACTTTGAGGGAGGCACCTCCCAGAGATGAAGTTGTAGTAGAAGATGGTTCGTGGGCTTCCCCCTGCATGGACCAACCCCAGGGTTTGAAGAATACCCTTAGGCCTGGTGTGGGAGCTATCCTTGGTCCTGATCACCACTGGGCACAGAGGCAATGGGTCCTGAGCCTAGCTGGGCATCAGAACCACCTGGGCAGCTGTTTACACATGACGTCTATTAACAACCTCTTTTAAATACCTAATATTTGTGTAATAGTTTTAGATGTATTATTTTAAGATTTCCAGATATGTTTGCATCATCTGCAAAACATAAGCTACCTTTTATTTTTATCTACCTCTCTCTTTTTTTCTTCTCTAACTGCTTTGGCCAATACCTCCAGAACAATGTTGCTCATCCAGATGATAGTGGATGTCTTTGACTTGTTCCTCATGTTAATAGGAATCTGGCAGTGTTCTAAATTAGCAAACACTCACTTGACAGAAACGTTGATATTTATATTCACATACATTCGTATTAAGGGAGATTCCATACGTGTGTGTGTGTGTGTGTGTGTGATGGAGTCTTGCTCTGTCGCCCAGGCTGGAGTGCAGTGGCGCAATCTCGGCTCACCACAAGCTCCGCTTCCCGGCTTCACGCCATTCTCCTACCTCAGCCTCCTGAGTAGCTGAGACTACAGGCGCCCACCATCACACTTGGCTAATTTTGTTTTTTTTTGTATCCTTAGTAGAGACGGGGTTTCACTCTGTTAGCCAGGATGGTCTCCATCTCCTGACCTCGTGATCCGCCTGCCTCGGCCTCCCAAAGTGCTGGGATTACAGGCGTGAGCCACTGTGCCCGGCCGTTTCTAGTGTATTTCTAATTGTGCTAGATGTTTTTGCAATGGGATGTTTAAAGGGAGGGTGGGTGTCCTCAGCCCACCTTCCTCCTCATGCCCAGCTTCTGACAAAGGGGAATTTGGCACTGGTACAACTCTCCCCTTCTCTACTCTGAATCTCATCCCCTTTACTGTTACAAAGCAATGTGGTGGTCATAGGAAGTATTGGGGGCTAAGAGGCCTGGGTTTGAGTTCCAACTCCATCACTGACTCACTCTATGGCCTTCAAAAAGGCCCTTCCCCAACTCCATCTGCCCAACAAGGGGCTTGGACCATCTCTGGTTTCCCAAGGGAGATTTTTTGGACTACCAGTCCAGCCAGGTGCTCATGAGCTGATTTGACGACACAGCCATCTTCTCAAACAGCATCCTGTGCGACTAATGTCTGCAGAAGGTTCTTTGGGAAAGGTTTCTGTGCTACCCTCTTGGCGGGATGGGACAGAGAAATGAATACTAGGCTTTTTGATGTGTTTGATCATCCCAGGTTAACTGAGAGGGGAGTGAAGTTCTTCCAGCGGAAGGTGGAGTCTTTTGAGGAGGTGAGCTGCAGGGCTGATGTGGTGGGTGGGGGAGGGAGAAGAAGGGAGGCCTCTGCTTCTTGCTGCTGAGTCGGGGGCCCCTTCTCAGGCTCCTAGGGTCCCCACAGGCCTGCCCCAGACCCTTGCCCCAGGAGGACTCCGGTATTCTGAAGGAGGAAGTCTCTGCCTTCATGATGGTGGTGGGAACAAAGGAACACTGGGATCATGGTGGCCATTAGGAGCTGATTTATATCTGAGACTCGATGAGTTTTGGGGTTAGACAGCTGGCCGCCTTTTCTCAGTGTCAGCTGCACTCCAAGGTCAGACGCTTGCTTCTTAACCCTACTGACATCTGGGTTGGTCTTTCTGCAAAGTCCAGGCCCTCAGCTGACTCACCTCTAAAGCGACACCACCACCAATAATAATGATAGGAAAAGCCACTGTCTCCAGGCACCAGCAACAAGAGCTTTACTGTATGGCTTCATTTGATCCCAGCATCTAGAACCCTGCTTGGCGTATGGAAGGCACTGCATACATGTAGCTACTAGTGCTATGTCATGAGGACTAACCTGCTCTGGGTCGGGCCCTGATGGACACTGGAGATACATGGTCCACCCAATGCAGCCCTCATTCTCAATCATTCACTCAGGAACAATAGTAGCATCTCGCAATGTGTCTGTGCCATGACTGTCTTGTGATGAGAGTCCCTGGGGCTGGGTTGGGGAACTTAGGGGCTCATCATGCATGCTTGAGATGAGACCGTCTCATCTGTAGACAGAGCTAGGGGTTCCAACGTGTCTTCTGCAAATGTCTTGGCAGACTAGAAGGCAAGAGAATAAAGTTAAAAGGAGTCAAAAGGAGAAAGATAACTATCTCTGCTTCCTTTCTGACTTCTTTCGGGAGGTTCCAGGAAGATTTCCCCCATCCAAAGAACTGCTTTACAACCACTTTTATATCCAGAGTTGTACAGGAGCCTCATAGCAGCCTGTAAACAGGCACGGGCAGCCTCATTTTACAGAGGTAGCTGAGCGTCAAGGAGAAAAAGAGCCATTTTCAAGGTCACACATCAGATAAATCGCAGGGTGAAAATTTGGAGCCGGGCCTCTCTGATTTGTCGTTGAGACCTCTCCCCACTGTTCATCAGGGAGTAGACAGATTGAGGGTAGAAGAAAGGGGAAGAGACAACAGGGAATACGAGGATCTTTCCCACCTTTCATCCCTCACTACCCTGTTGGTTGTTACCAGGTGGCAAGAGAAGGCGCAGATGTGATTGTCAACTGCACTGGGGTATGGGCTGGGGTGCTGCAACCAGACCCCCTGCTGCAGCCAGGCCGGGGGCAGATCATTAAGGTGAGTGTGAGGGTGAGACCCCTGCCTTTTGTTGATAGGAAGATCATTCCGCATGCTTATTCAATCTCTCAAGATGGTGGACAAATCAGGAACATCTGTTAGAGGAGCCCCCCCCAGACTGCAGAGAATTGACATGTTAAAATCCAAACTTGTCCCACCCCCATTTGCCCTCTTTCAGGATTTCCTCTTGATCGTGAAGCACACGTGTATGTTCTTGTACCTATGTGGGAGCAGCATATGCCTGTATTGTAATAAAAATAGCAAACATTTATGGAGTGTTTACCAAGCACTGGATACAGGCCTAAGCACTTTATTGTGTTAATTATTATTATTATTATTATTATTATTCTCGAGACAGGGTCTCGCTCTGTTGCCCAGGTTAGAGCACAGTATCTTGATCACGGCTCACTGCAGCCTTGACCTCCCAGGCTCCCACCTCAGCCTACTGAGTAGCTAGGACTACAGGAACATGCCACCCCGATACCTAGCTCTTTTTTTACATTTTTTTGTAGAGACAGGATTTTACCATATTGCTCAGGCTGGTCTCAAACTCCTGGGCTCAAGGGATCCCCCCGCCTTGGCCTGTCAAAATGCTGGGATTACAGGCGTGAGCCGCCACGCTCAGCCTATTTTGTTAATTAATTTAGTGATGGCCACAGCCCTTTGAGCTGGGTACTACCATATCGTCATTGCCATCTTACAGATGAAGAAACTGAGGCAAAGAGGATTTAAGTAACAGGCACAAGTTCACACGGTAGTAAGAAGTGGAATTGGGATTGGAAGCCAGGCAACCTGGCTTAAAAGCCTGTGCGTGCAAGCATTGTTCCATGCCTCCTCTTGCTGTGTGTGTGCATGTGCATGAGGGTATGTGTGTGTGCATGTATGTGAGTGTGCATGTATGTGGTGTGTGTGTGCATATGTGTGTGGGTGTGTGAGGGTGTGTGCGCATGTTTGTGAGGGTGTGTGTGTATGTGTGTGAGGGTGTGTGTGCATTTGTGTGAGGGGTGTGTGTGCATGTGTGAGGAGGGTGTGTGCATGTATGTGAGGGGTGTGTGTGCATGTGTGTGAGGGTGTGTGCATGCGCATGTGTGAGGGTGTGTGCATGTATGTGAGGGTGTGTGTGCATGTGTGCGAGATGTGTGTGTATGTGTGTGTGCATGTGCGTGAGGGGTGTGTGTGCATGTGTGCAAGGGGTGTGTGTGCATGTGTGTGAGTGTGCATGTATGTGAGGGGTGTGTGTCCATGTGTGCGAGAGGTGTGTGTGTGCATGTGTGTGAGGGTATATACCTGTATGTGAGGGAGTGTGTCCATGTGTGTGAGGGGTGTATGTATGCATGTGTGTCAGGGTGTGTGCATGTGTGAGGGGTGTGTGTACATGTGTGTGAGGGGTGTGTGTGCATGTGTGTGAGGGTGTGTGCATGCATTGAGGCTGTGTGTGCATGTGTGCGAGGGGTGTGTATGCATGTATGTGAGGGTGTGTGCATGTGTGTGAGGTATGTGTGTGCATGTGTGCAAGGATGTGTGAATGTGTGTGGGGTGTGTGTGCATGTGTGCAAGGGGTGTGTGTGAATGTGTGTGAGGGTGTGTGCATGTGTGTGAGGGGGTGTGTGCATGTGTGTGAGGGGGTGTGTGCATGTGTGCGAAGGGTGTGTGTGTGTGTGTGCATGTGTGTGAGGGTGTGCATGTATGTGAGGGTGTGTGTGCATGTGTGTGAGGGGTGTGTGCGTATATGTGTGTGAGGGTGTAATGCATGTACGTAAGGGTATGTGTGTGCATGCATGTGAGGGTATGTGTGCATGTGTGTGAGGAAGTGTGTGCATGTATATGAGGGTGTATGTACGTGTGTGATGGTGTGTGCATGTATGTGAGGATGTGTGCATGTGTGTGAGGGTACGTGTGTGCATGTGTGTGATGGTGTGTGTGGGCAGGTATGTGAGGGTGTGGGTGTGTGCATGTGTGCGAGGGGTGTGTGTGAATGTGTTTGAGGGTGTGTGCATGTACGTAAGGGTATGTATGTGCATGCATGTGAGGGTGTGTGTGTGTGCATATGTGTGAGGGTGTGTGTGCATGTATATGAGGGTGTATGTACGTGTGTGATGATGTGTGCATATATGTGAGGGTGTGTGCATGTGTGTGAGGGTATGTGTGCATATGTGTGATGGTGTGTGTGTGCGTCTGTGAGGGTGTGTGTGCATGTGCACCTGTGAGTGTTCATAGGGGTGCACGTGTGTATGCTTATGTGTGTAGGGGTGCATGCGTGTGTTCCTAATGTGGGCTGATGGGTGTGACAACCAAAATGAGTGACTGAGGCATACGTCTGAAATCATCAAAGTTTATGGAACCAGCTTGAAGGCACGCCCAGGAAAAATGCGAGTCACAGATGCACCTGTGGCTCTTTTTTCCAAAGAGATTCTTGGGAGATTTAGTCTTTATATGTTTTCTTTTTTAAAAAAGCAGAAGAAGGGTGCAGCTGTGAGAGAATGATAACATACTTGTGAGACTTTAGTTAGTGCCCAGTAAATCTACATTTTACATAAGATAAGATGAAGGTTTGGGCCAGGCGCAGTGGCTCACGCCTGTAATCCCAGCACTTTGGGAGGCCGAGGCAGGTGGATCACGAGGTCAGGAGTTCGAGACCAGCCTGGCCAATATGGTGAAACCCCATCTCTACTAAAAATACAAAAAATTAGCCGGGTGTGGTGGCAGGCGCTTGTAATGCCAGCTACTTGGGAGGCTGAGGCAGGAGAATCACTTGAATCTGGGAGGCGGAGGTTGCAGTGAGCCAAGACTGCACTCCAGCCTGGGCAACAGAGCAAGACTCCGTTTCAAAAAAAAAAAATTGAAAGTTTGAAGAAAAAAGGAATGGAGGAAGTTCTGTACCTGGGAAGATAAGCTGGTCAATGACATCATCAGTGTGGAGTCTGTTGAAAGGGCTGGTTTCTGCTTACCACTTAGGGAAGAAAGCCTGACTTTGGCCAGGTCATTGAGGGAGGGGATATAATGAGGCACATTAGACCTCCCATCCCACCGCGGCTGTGAACTCAGCTCCAGGGTTTCTCTGGGGCTCCTAGGGCCAAGAGGGGGTCTGTTCATTCAGTTGGGGGCTTAGAATTTTATTTTTATTTCTCATGTGTATGCATTTACATGTGTGTACTGGTGCTTTTCTTCAGACATGTGGGTGAGGAGACACAATGCTTCAGGGAGCAGGGGTGGCTGCCAATCAGGGCAGCTCTTCCTGCAAGACGCAAACAGCCAGGTGCACACTTGGGTCATAGCATCATGAGAGGTCTTATAAGGAATCAGACCTGACTCTTGTCAGGTCATCTGGCCACAGAGGGGAGCAAGGACAGCCGCACTGACTCACCTCTGCTGATGAGACTTTCCTGCCTTGAATCAACAGGTGGATGCCCCTTGGATAAAGCATTTCATTCTCACCCATGAGCCAGAGAGCGGCATCTACAATTCCCCGTACATCATCCCAGGGTAAAATTGGACTGTTCTCGGGCAGAAGAGGGGTCCCCTTCACGCCCTCTTCATGCCCCTGCTGCCTGCCCCAGGCTCCTTACTGCCCACAGTTGTTCCCTTTCAGTGTTTTAACGTATTTATTTATTTATTATTATTTTTTGAGACAGAGTTTCCCTCTTGTTGCCCATGCTGGAGTGCAATGGCGCAATCTTGGCTCACTGCAACCCCTGCCTCCTGGGTTCAAGCAATTCTCCTGCCTCAGCCTTCCAAGTAGCTGAGATTACAGGTGCCCACCACCATGCCCAGCTAATTTTTTGTATTTTTAGTAGAAACGGGGTTTCACCATGTTGGCCAGGCCTGTCTTGAACTCCTGACTCAGGTGATCCACCCACCCTTGCCTCCCAAAGTGCTGGGATTACAGGCGTGAGCCACTGTGCCTGGACCCTTTCAATGTTTTTAAAGTGAGTTTGAACTACTGAATCCCTGGGAAGGCAGACTCAGCCTTGACTGAGGTCTACCATGAACATTCTTTTGGATGACAATAGTGGTGATGCTGAAGATAAAGGCAGTGGATGTAATGCGGTGACACTAAAAGTGGTATGTAGGTGGCTCATGCCTGTAATCCCAGCACTTTGGGAGGCCAGTGTGGGAGGATTGCTTGAGCCCAGGAGTTCAAGACCAACCTGGGCAACATGGCGAAATCCCATCTCTACAAAAATTGGCCAGGCATGATGGTGTATGCCTGTGGTCCCAGCTATTCAGGAGGCTGAGATGGGAGGATTGCTTGAGCCTGGGAGGTTGAGGATACAGTGAGCCATGATCACACCACTGCACTCCAGCTTGGGCCACAGAGCGAGACTCCGTCTCCAAAAAAAAAAAAACCGTGGTGTGAATGGCAATAATGGGAGTGGGAATGGGAATGGTGATTGGGGTTGATGGTGGTGGTAATGTTAATGGTGGAGATGACAATGTCACCGAAACCAGTGGTGATGTTTGTGGGATGACAATATTGTTGATAGCAGAATGGTGGTAGTAGGGATAATATTGTAGTGATGGGGAAGACAGCATTCATGGGGGTGGTGATTGGCATAAGAGTGGTAGAGTGGTGATGTTAATGGAGGTGGTCTGGTGCTGATGAGATCAGTACTGACGAAGGTGTGATTGGGAGTCGGGATGGTAGTTGGTGCTGATGGAAATGACACTATCAATGATATTAATATGTAGCAGAGCTGACAATCTCAAAGGCAATGTTAATAACATGGTTGCACCAACCATGTGGTCTCAATGGCAGTGTTACTGGTGTCATGGAAATGACAATATCAATGGCAATGTTAGTGGTGGTGGTGAAATGATGAATGCCGTTGGTGGTGATGACCTATTAATGATAGTAGTGAAGACAATGTTGTCGATGGAGATGCCAACACTGATGGAAGTGGTGATGGAAGAGTTCATGGTTGGTGTTGATGGTGATGACAGTGACAATTGAGTTAGTGATGGTGGTGTTGTTAGCAGAGGTGACAAGGTTGATGATAATGACCTTATTCATCTCGCAGCCTTCATTTTCCTTGATCCTTGACCCTCCTCATTTGTATCTAGGACCCAGACAGTTACTCTTGGAGGCATCTTCCAGCTGGGAAACTGGAATGAGCTAAATAATATCCAGGACCACAACACCATTTGGGAAGGCTGCTGCAGACTGGAGCCCACTCTGAAGGTAAGGTAGGGAAGAGTAGCAGTGCCCTAGACCAAGGTCCTGGGAGCTTGTTAATGAGGACACTTCAGGATGGGAAGATGCCACCGCTGGGATAATTGGGCAAATTAATTCCAGCAAGGGATGTGGAATATAGCAGAACTTGACAATGTACAGGGAAGTTCTTGCTATGGGCTAATGAATCCTGTCTGGTCATGGCTGGGAGCCCTTGGCTTTCACGTTTGTCTGCGAGTGATGATGACAGTAGTGACGGTGATGAGGATGAGTTGGTATTGATGGTGAGGAAAATGCTGAGAATGGTAATAATGATGGTGATAAGATGGTGACTATTGTTAGAATTATGGTGGTGGCTGATGGTGAGGGTGGTGGTTGATGATGGAATTGGTGGAGAGGTAGAAGCAATAATGGTAATGATGTTGGTAGCTGATAAAGATGGTGTTGGTGGTAGTGGTGATTGATAAAGGTGACTGTGATTATATTAGTGTTGGTGGTGATGAGATTCTAAAAACTACTTACTACCTAAAAATGGCCACAGGAAAAAAAAAATCCAGAAATGAGTGATCAGCACGTTTCTTTCCAGAATGCAAGAATTGTTGATGAACGAACTGGCTTCCGGCCAGTACGCCCCAAGATTCGGCTAGAAAGAGAACAGCTTCGCGTTGGACCTTCAAACACAGAGGTATGCTCCCACAGCAAGGAAAGTAATGCCCTCCTCCACTCCTTAGATGGCTCTGGCATTTTCATGAAACAGTCATGTCTGATCTCAGGTTCCACACAGGCTCCCTGGCAGGCAGGGGCAGTGGTGGCTAATATCCCCTCCTCTATAAATGGGGAAACTGAGGCTCAATGATGGTTAAGGACCTGCTCAACGTTACACAGGGGGGCAGTGGTGATGTTAATGGAGGTGGTGCTGATGAGATCAGTGTTGATAATGGTGTGATTGGGAGTGGGGATGGTAGTTGGTGCTGATGGAAATGACACTACCAAGGATGTTAATACCTCAGCAGAGGTGACAATCTCAAAGGCAGTGTTAACATGGCTGCACCAACTGTCTCAGTGGCGATATTAATGGTGTGGCAGATATGACAGTATCAATGGCAGTGTTAATGGTGGTGGTGAAATGGTGAATGGGGTTGGTTTTCTAAAGTCTGTGGTCAAATAGCAGGAAAATGTGTACTTACTGGATGTGTACTTCATGTCACACACAGCAGCAAGTCCATTACATGAATGACCTTATTAAATCTCCTCTGGAGCTCTTTGGGATAGGGACAGTTCTCTCTATGCTTCAGATGAGGAAACTGGGGTGAATTAAGAGGTGAAGTCACTTGCCCAAGTCAGACCACTGGTGGAGGGCAGGGCTGGGATGTGATTTGAATTTGACTCTGAGGCTATTTTCCAGATATCCATTTTGTGGCTGCCCCATCATCTCTTGCTACTGTCCCAGGGGGTCCCCACCATTCCCCCTGGGTGCCAAGAGAAACTCTGGTGGCATCTGGCTTTGCCCAGGACTCTTCAGGAGGCTCCTGAGTCTTCCAGGGCAGAAGAGCTTCATCTATTCTTTCCACTGTCCCTCTCGGACCTGGCCACCTTCTCTCTTGCTTCTCCTAGGTCATCCACAACTATGGCCATGGAGGCTATGGGCTCACCATCCACTGGGGATGTGCTCTGGAGGCAGCCAAGCTCTTTGGGAGAATCCTGGAAGAAAAGAAGTTGTCCAAAATGCCACCATCCCACTTCTGAAGACTCCAGTGACTGCTGCTTCCCCCACAAGAACTCCCTTCTCCCCTCAGCCAACAAATCAATGTGCTCCTTCATAAGCCATTGCTTATCCCTCACTTCTTTCCTCAAAGAAGCATGAGGTGAGAGAAAGCCATAAAGTCAGTGCCTGGAGAAGGGTTCAGCCCAACATGGGGCCCCTCTCATCACCGAAATCCCTCTACCTTCTCTGGATCTGGCATTATAAAGAACAGCTGGGGGCTGTTATTCCATGAGTCTTCAGAAGAAAGGACAGCTCAGAAAATCAAAGAGGCCAACTGCCCAGAGCCACAGAAAATTGAGGATAATTGAGACTAAGTAACATGATTACAAGTTGTACTAACATATTAAAGGTTCTGAAAAGTCCTGCAGCAAAGGCAACTATCTGATGTTGTTTAACCCAGTGCTTGCTAAACCTATCTGGCTGTGGAACACTTTTGCCCAGAGCACCCATGAATGCCATGAAACAAATTTGAGAAAACGCTAGAACAGATGTTGTTTTATCTGTTGTATTTGTTGTAGGAGGTTATACATACAACTTGGGCGTGGAGGAGGCAGAGAGGTGAGGCACTGAACTAGTAACACATGGTGTTTCCTCCACATCCAGAATTCCAAATGGCATCAGCTATTCACCAAGTGGCCCCATGGGCACCACGTAACCTTTGAGGAGGGGCCACTGAAGGGATCATCCCACAAGGAACCCCTTCATAGAGAACTGTTTTAGTCCATTTTCTGTTGCTTATAACAGAATACCTGAAACTGGGGAATTCTTTTTTTTTGAGACAGGATCTCGCTCTGTCACCCAGGCTGGAATGCAATGGCATGATTTTGGCTCACTGCAACCTCTGCCTCCCAGGTTCAAATGATCCTCCCTTCTCAGCCACCCTAGTAGCTGGGACTACAGGCACTTGCTACCATGCCCGGCTAATTTGTGTGTGTGTGTGTGTGTGTGTGTGTGTGTGCGCACGTGTGTGTGTTTTGTAGAGACGGGGTTTGGCCATATTGTCCAGGTTGGCGTTGAACTCCTGGGCCCAAGTGATCCTCCTGCCTTGGCCTCCCAAAGTGGTGGGATTATAGACATGAGCCAGCACACCTGGCCGAAACTGTGGAGTTTATAGAGAAAAGGAATTTATTTCTTACAGTTATAGAGTCTGAGAAGTCCAAGATTGAGGGACCACATCTGGTGAGAACCTTCTCTCTGGCTGGTACAGAGGTGGGGACTCTCTGCAGAGTCCCAAGGAGGCTCAGGGCATCACGTGGTGAGGGGGCTGATTGTGCTAACATGCTAGTTCAGCTCTTTCCCTTGTCTTAGAAAGCCACCAGTTTCCTTCCCAAGATGACCCACTAATCCATTAACCTAATAACCCATTAATTGATAAATGGATTAATCCATTTATGAGAGCAGTGCTCTTAGGATCCAATCACCTCTTAAAGGCACCACCTCTCCAAACCACCACATTCAGGACTCAGTTTCAACGTGAGTTTTGGCAGGGACATTTAAGCAATAGCAAGAACTAAACTCACCAAGCATGCTCCTTGTTTGGGGGGCAATTTAACATCTCTCTTGTCTTTCGGCTGGCACCCTCTGAAATGACAAACAAGCTCCCAGGTGTTTTTGAAAGCCTTAAATGAGCCGAGGAGACCCCTTAGCATCTTCATCCCTAATTATCAGCCTCAGCCTCCAAGGCTGAATTTTCACCTGTCTGGGTTTCGGTGAAAGGCCAGAGCCTAGGAAGCCTCATGCATCTTGGCCCAGGAGTCCCCTGTGTGCTGTGAAGAGGTCTCAGTTGGCCCTTGCCATGCCATGCCATTTCCATGAGGGTTGTTTCATGAAGCATCTGCCATGGCGCTGACCAGGCCTAGGCTAAGTAGGGTGAGAGAGCCGAGATTTAAGGTAGACATCCGTCCTAACAACAACAACAACAGTTATTATTATAATTATTATTTTGAGACGGAGTCTCACTCTGTCACCCAGGCTGGAGTGCAGTGGCTCAATCTCAGCTCACTGTAAACTTCGCCTCCCGGATTCAAGCAATTCTCAGCCTCAGCCTCCAGAGTAGCTGGGATGACAGGTGCCCACCAACATGCCTGGCTACTTTTTGTATTTTAGTAGAGACGGGGTTTCACCATCTTGGCTAGGCTGGTCGTGAACTCCTGACCTCGTGATCCACCTGCCTCAGCCTCCCAAAGTGGTGGGATCACAGGCATGAGTCACCCCGTCCAGCCAGTAATTATTATTATAGCTAAAACTTAATATATTCAATCTGGGTACCATACTTTGTGCTGAACTCTTACAAAATATTGCTCATTTAATCCTTACACATGCCTCATAAGGTAGCTATTATCCCATTTCATAGGTGAGAAGACTGAGGCACAGAAAGGCAGCCTGGCTGGGTGCGGTGGCTCATGCCTGTAATCCCAGCACTTTGGGAAGCCGAGGAAGGTAGATCACTTGAGGTCAGAGTTCGACACAAGCCTGACCAACACGGTGAAACCCTGTTTCTACTAAAAATAAAAACATTAGCCAGGCGTGGTGGCAGGTGCCTGTAATCCCAGCTACTCTGGAGGCTGAGGCAGGAAAATCGCTTGAACCCAGGAGGTGGAGGTTGCAGTAAGCCGAGATCATGCCACTGCACTCCAGCCTGGGTGACACAGTGAGTTTCTGTCAAAAAAAAAAAAAGAAAAAAGAAAAGAAAAGAAGAAAGAAAAAGAAGAAAAGAAAGAAAAAGAGAGAGACAGAAAGAGAAAGAAAGAAAAGAAAAAGAAAAAAAGAAGAAAGAATGAAAGAAAAAGAAAGAGAAAGAAAGAAAGAAGGAAAGAAAGGAAAGAAAGAGAGAGAGAAAAGAAAAGAAAAGAACGAGGCAGCCTGAAGTCAATAGCTGGGATGGGATAGAATGGAGATTCTGGCTCAGAAACTATGCGATTCCAGTGCTTCATTTTCTTTCCCCGCCCCCGATGGAGTCTTGCTCTTTCGCCCAGGCTGGAGTGCAGTGGTGTGATCTTGACTCATTGCATCCTCCACCTCCCGGGTTCAAGCAATTGTCCTGCCTCAGCCTCACAGGTAGCTGGGATTACAGGCACACACTACCATGCCCAGCTAATTTTTGTGTTTTTAGTAGAGACGGGGTTTCACCATGTTGGTCAGGCTGGTCTCAAACTCCTGACCTTGTGATCTGCCCACCTCGGCCTCCCAAGTGCTGGGATTACAGGCGTGAGCCACCACACCAGGCCCAGTGCTTCACTTTCAACTACCACACAAGACTGAATCCAAATTGTGGAGGGGGTAGGGTGCGGGGTGGTGGAGGGGTGGGGAATATGTAGATGTGAAGGGATGGGTTGGGCCTCTTCCTCAACTCTCTCTGTAAGCACACTGGGAAGGAACTAGCTCTCTCTTCCTCATAGCTACATTTGGGCCAAGATGAGAGGACTCTGACAAGGCTCCCAGGGCAAGGGCACTTCCTGGTGCTTGGAGTAAGACCCAGCATTTAGTTTTTGACCAATGTGATTTCTTTACCCAACCTAAAAGTCTGTAGGACAGGGGTCCCCAAGGGCAGGGGTCACCAGTCCCCAGGCCGTGGACTGATAATGGTCTGTGGCCTGTTAGGAACTGGGCTGCACAGCAGGACGGGGCGGTGGGTGAGCGAGCATTACCACATGAGCTCCGCCTCCTGTGAGCTCAGCAGCATAGGAGTGCAAACCCTGTTGTGAACTGTGCATGCGAGGGATCTAGGTTGTGTGCTCCTTATGAGAATTTGTTGTTTTTCTGTTTTTTTGTTTTGTTTTGTTTTGTTTTGTTTTTTTGAGACTGAGTCTGGTTCTTTCGCCCAGGCTGGAGTGCAGTGGCTTCATCTCGGCTTACTGAACCCTCCGCCTCCTGGGTTCAAGTGATTTTCCTGCCTCAGCCTCTCAAGTAACTGGGACTACAGTTGTGTGCCACCACACCTGGCTAATTTTTGTATTTTTAGTAGAGGCAGGTCTTTACCATATTGTCCAGGCTGTTCTTGAACTCCTGACCTCAAGTGATCCACCCACGTTGGCCTCCCAAAGTGCTGGGATTACAGGCATGAGCCACCACCCTCGGCCCCTTATGAGAAATCTAATGCCTGAACTACCACTGCCCCCCACAGAACCCCATCTGTGGAAACATTGTCTTCCACAAAACTGGTCCCTGGTGCCAAAAACTTTAGGGACACCTGGTCTAGGGAGAATGATCCCTACCTGCCAGCCAAGGCTAGCCGTCAGTAGAAATCCTATAGGACTGAGTATATAGTGAACTCTCAAAATTGTATGGGGACAGGAGACTCCACATTCAGACCCAAAATGACCGTCTTGTTCTTTCTGCAAATGGTAAGAACCTCCTTGAAAATGTATCCTAAAATTAAGAATAGAAGGACCATGGGGAAATCCTGCATCCCACATAGTTCTGTAGATTTTGTAGTGGTTGATTTCTATACAGGAAGTCTTCACTTAACATCGTTGCTAAAAAGTTAGCTGGGCATGGTGGTGCACACCTGTAATCCCAGCAACTAGGTAGGCTGAGGCACAAGAATTGCTTGAACCCAAGAGGCGGAGGTTGCAGTGAGCCTAGACCACACCACTGCACTCCAGCCTGGGTGACAGAGCGAGACTCTGTCTCCTAAAAAATTACTTAAAATAAAATAAAAACAGGAATGAACATCACATGCACATCTTTGGGGTGTGGGAGGAAACCGGATACCTTGAGAACACCCTTGCAGACGTGGAGAGAACGTGCAAGCTCCACACAGACAGTGGGCCCTGCCAGAATTGATTTTTTTTTTTTTTCTTTGAGACAGAGTCTCGCTCTGTCGCCCAGGCTGGAGTGCAGTGGCCAGATCTCAGCTCACTGCAAGCTCCGCCTCCCGGGTTCCCGCCATTCTCCTGCCTCAGCCTCCCGAGTAGCTGGGACCACAGACGCCCACCACCTCGCCCGGCTAGTTTTTTGTATCTTTTAGTAGAGACGGGGTTTCACCGTGTTAGCCAGGATGGTCTCGATCTCCTGACCTCGTGATCCGCCCGTCTCGGCCTCCCAAAGTGCTGGGATTACAGGCTTGAGCCACCGCGCCCGGCCTGAATTGATTTTTTTTTTCTCATCAAGGTTGTAGCGAAATAACTGTTATTCGAGGATATGTTATACTTTTCCTTTGCCTAACACTGCTACTTCTGTCCTGAAGGCAATTTGCAACCAGATTTTCAGTGAATTCTTGGCAGCTTGATGAATTTAGAAAAGGCTATTCTTTCCTCATTGAATCGTCTTGGCACCTTTGTGGAAAATCAGTTGACTGTAAATGTATGGGTTTGGTCAGGCACAGTGGCTCATGCCTCTAATCCCAACACTGGGAGAGCTAGGTGGGCGGATCACTTGAGCTCAGGAATTCGAGACCACCCTGGGCAACATGGCGAAACCCTGTCTCTACCAAAAATACAAAAATTAGCTGGGCATGGTGGTGCGCACCTTTGGTCCCAGCTACTTGGGAGGCTGAGGTGGGAGGATCGTTGGAGTCTGGGAAGTCGAGGCTGCAGTGAGCTGTGATTGTGCCACTGCACTCCAGTCTGGATGACAGAGCAAGATGCTGTCTCCATAATAAAAATAAAAATAAATATATGGGTTTATTTTTGGACCCTATTCCATGGATCTATCTTATGCTAGTACCACACTGTCTTGATTTCCATAGCACTGTATTACTTTTGTTTTTTTGAGACGGAGTCTCGCTCTGTCACCCAGGCTGGAGTGCAGTGGTGTGATCTTGGCTCACTGCAAGCTCCATCTCCCGGGTTCACGCCATTCTCCTGCCTCAGCCTCCCGAGTAGCTGGGACTATAGGCGCCCGCCACCACGCCCAGCTAATTTTTAAAAATATTTTTAGTAGAGACGAGGTTTCACCGTGTTAGCCAGGATGGTCTCGATTTCCTGACCTCGTGATCCGCCTGCCTCAGCCTCCCAAAGTGCTGGGATTACAGGCGTGAGCTACTGCGCCCGGCCTGTAGTACATTTTAAAATCAGGAAGTGTGAGTCCTCTAACTTTGTTCCTCTTTTTCAAGATTTTTGTTTTGGCTCTTCTGGGTCATTTTCATTTCTGTGTGAGTTTAAAATCAGCCTGGCAGGCTAGGCATGGTGGCTCACATCTGTAATCCCAGCACTTTGGGAGGCAGAGGCTGGCAGATCACTTGAGGCCAGGAGTTCAAGACTAGCAGGAACTACATGGTGAAACCACGTCTCTACCAAAAATACAAAAAATTAGCTGGGCATGGTGGCGCATACCTGTAATTCCAGCTACTCGGGAGGCTGAGGCAGGAGAATTGCTTGAACCCAGGGGGAGGAGGTCGCAGTGAGCTGAGATCGCGCCATTGCACTCCAGCCTGGGTGACAGGGCAAGATTCTGTCTCAAATACATATATTTAAAAAAATCAGCTTGACAATTTCTGCAAAACAAACAAACAAACAAACAAACAAAAAGAACAAAGTCAGCTGAGAGAGTTTGACAGGGATTGTGTTGAATCTATAGGTCATTTGTAGAGTATGGGTTGACATCTTAACAATTTTAGGTCTTCTGATTCATGAATATGAAATGTTTCTCCATTTATTTAGATCTTCAATTTCTTTCAGCAATGTTTTGTAGTTTGTAGGTCTTATACTGCATTTGTTAAATTTATTCCTAAGTATTTTACTTGTTTCCCAGGCTGGTCTCAAACTTCTGGGCTCAAGCAATCCTCCCATTTGGACTTCCTAAGTGCTGGGATTACAGTCATGAGCCACTGCACCCGGGGTTTTTTGTTTGTTTGTTTTTTTAAGAGACAGGATCTCTCATTCTGTCATTCAGGCTGGAAAGCTGTGGTGCGATCAAAGCTAACTGCAGCCTCAAACTCCTGGCCTTAAGTGATCCTCCTGCATCAGCCTCCCAAAGTGCTGGGATTATGGGCATGAGCCACTGCACCCAGCCAGGACCATGTCTTATGATGTTTTGCATCCTCAGTGTTGAATATCATGTCCAGTACATGCTGGATGTTCCGTGCATACTGACCACTTGCCACGTTATGATCTGTCAGAGAGTTCTGATGAACAGACTTGAGAGTGTATGCACATGTCACTGCAGATTCCAGGCATACCAGCAATTGTCTGTGCCACCCTGCCAAAGGGCAGGCCAATGCCACCGTGTCTGTACCTCTCCACCACTCCTTCCTGACCCGACTTAATTGGACCAGGACTCAATCCAACATTAAATTGGGCCAATCAGCTTCATTTCCTGAAGATCTGAGAGCGGGGCACTGAGCAGCTGAGTCAGGTATGTTTGCAGAGCTGAGTTATGAGGCCCTGTGCATGATGGTGCATACACAGCAGCCATGAGGAAACAGAAGGAAGCCAGACTCGTTTCTGGCAGAAAAGGGCAGAAACAAGAGCTACAGATTCAGAGGGGCAGCTGTCTTGGGCCTTGGTGGTTCCCCAGATCCCTGTTCCACTGAATGACACCGGGCTGTACTTTATTCCTATGCAATCTCTCTAAACTGTCAGAGGCTACAAACCATCAGCTCATCAACCAAAGCTGCACTGCAGATGCATTTTATTGAACTCACACATCATTTGAACATTTTTGATCAAATATACTAATATTTGGAGATTTCACAGAAAATCCTAGACTCCTCTCTTGAACATTGGAAGATCTGGTCCCACTGGACCCATGGTGGAACAGCATCAGCTGGAAGGGAGTTGCGGCCACCCGCTGCAGACAGCGCTGGCGTTTCTCTTGTCCTTATACCTTTTCCATTTCACTGATTTACATTCCCTGAATTTCCCCTGTAGGAAATTAACTACTGATCCCAGTCTTATAATAAAGCTCTGTTCCTAAATTTTAATTACCCTGAGTAGAATTTCTGTTCCTGGCCACAAAACAGCACTGATGAGAGCTCTGTGGCCTACACATCCATGGCAGGCTCCTTGCAACCATCACCTATTCAACAGCCATTGCTATCCTTCTTCTGTGCTAACAGAATCCCAATTTTGTGTTCAAGAGACTGTGGGTATCCCTTGGTGCTGGTAGGCCCTTCCTTCCAGCCCCATAGCAGGACTTGTGCTGGGATGGACATGACACCCAGGTTGGATCAATGAGAAGCAATGGTAAATCTGCTGGGGGACTTCCTTTTCTAACCAAAACCAACAGACTCTTCTGAAAGAAAACGTTTTATGACTGCTCCTTTCCCATTCTACTTTCTTTGAAAATAAATATGATGTCCAGCACAGGGGCAGCCATTTTGTGACCATGAGGTTTCAAGCACAGGGTCAAATGGCCAAAATGCAGAGGATGGTGACAAGGAAAGGCAAAAAGAAGCTGGGTTCTTGATAACATTGTTACATGTTGAACCTTCTCTGATCTCTGCCTGGTTTTGGTTCTAATGGTTTAAGCAACTATTGACTGGGATTACTGTTATTAGGTTGTTGCAAAAGTAATTGCATTTGGGAGGCTGAGGTGGACGGATCACTTGAGGTCAGGAGTTTGAAACCAACCTGATCAACATGGTGAAACCTGTCTGTACTAAAAATACAAAAATTAGCCAAGCGTCAAGCTGGGCACCGTAATCCCAGCTACTCGGGAGGCTGAGACGGGAGAATCACTTGAACCTGGGAGGTGGAGTTGCAGTGAGCTGAGACTCCGTCTCAAAAAAAAAAAGTAATTGCAGTTTTTGCCGTTGAAAGTAATGGCAGGGGAGACTTTTGATCTCATCATTCAAGGCTTTCTGTTGCTTAATATTATATTAAAAACAATGAATATTCATACTCATTTCAAAGTCAATTCCTAAGATACTGTTTCATCCCATTGTGAACACCACCAAGGTCTGTTATATGTTTTTCAGAATACTTGAAGTAAGAGAAAGACAGAAATACATAGCTCTGGCTACACTAAATATATTTTGCCACTTTCTGAGATCTTTCCTAACTCTGAGAGAAACATGGCATTTCCATTAATGAAAACAGGAGCTTTTTAAATAGGATTGTTCAAAATTAGATACAAATGTCTTCAGCTAAAGGTCTCACGTATTCAGAGGTTGGGGTGCCTTTTGTGATAGCTCTTATATCATTTGATAATATTGATTTCTTGAACAGGGCAGGCTATTTAGAAGGCAATGAGGTTTTTTTGTTGTTGTTTTTTGTTTTGTTTTGTTTTTGAGATGGAGTCTTGCTCTGTCGCCCAGGCTGGAGTACAGTGGTGCAATCTCAGCTCACTGCAAGCTCCGCCTCCCAGGTTCACGCCATTCTCCTGCCTCAGCCTCCCAAGTAGCTGGGACTACAGGCACCCGCCACCATGTCCGGCTAATTTTTTTTTTTTTAATTTTTAGTAGAGACGGGGTTTTACCATGTTAGCCAGGATGGTCTCGATCTCCTGACCTTGTGATCCGCCTGCCTCGGCCTCCCAAAGTGCTGGGATTACAGGTGTGAGCCATAGCGCCCAGCAAGAGTTTTTAACTTTCACTTTCTCAAATAGAGAAAGCCCTCAATTGTAAACCCCTTTACCCTAGTCTCTGGGAAATATTCCTGCCCACCAAGTACTCTATCCCCACCTAGCCCCCAGCGCCACTGGGTTATTCTAGGGTGAGGGAATGGACATGATCATCCAGCAGCATCTGACCAGCCGGAAGGCAAAAGAAACAAGCACAAGTTCTGTGTTACCCAGGAAAGCTCAGCTGTCTGGAAATAATTAGAGCTACAGCCACGCGTGGTTCAAGGAAATGTGGTTGTCAGAGAGAGACAGAGATCTGCCAAGCTGTCTCCTCTCCAACTGCCTGGGTCGAGGGGGCTGCAGCCCATATTTTAGAGACACAGTATTGTTTGCAGTTGATCTAGAACTTGAGCTGGAAGAAGTCCCCCATCATGACCTGCACACCATTAGAAGAAAGTGTTGTTTCCAACAGGCACAGCCACAATGTTGGCGGCCAACGGTGCATCTTTCCCCACTCATTGGAAAGGAGATTATCATACTAAAGCATTGAGATGAATTTCGATGAACAAAGGTAGGAAGACCGTTAGGCTGGACTGTCACTAGGACATGATAACAATGAATCAACTTAGGCTCTTGCAATGTCCATCACTGACATGTTTTAATAAGAGATGAACGCACAAATTGGCTTCCTTGCAATGTTTACTTCAAGCAGTAGGTCAGTCTGTTCTGGCCTTTGATGGGATCTGCCAGCTTCTTCCCTCCTTGTCTAGGTCCCCTGCCTTCACCATGGGGAAAAAAGGCTCCAGTAAACCAAATCCCGGAAGTGATGTCGCCTGCGGAGACCAACTCAAAACCAATTGGCCTCCCTCCTCTTCCTTTGAAAATATATACATTTCATACACCTGAGTCCTCCCACCTCTCTCCACTCCACAGCAGGCTCCATGAATGGAACCCCAGGGGCTGCCTTTGGGTAATGACCAAGATGGCCCTGGACAGAGGAGCAGCTTCACAGCAGGGAATCCTGGTCCCCTGATTCCCATGGGACGAGATGGTGGGTGAAGCATCCTTTTGGTTTCTCTGCCCATTCAGCTGTCTACCCATGCACAAAACCCAAAGCCCTGGATTTTGGATTTTGTACCTGCAACCTGAGTAAACTTTTTCCCCTCAAGAGTCATCATTCAGGCGGGGTGCAGTGGCTCACACCCCGTAATCCCAGCACTGTGGGAGGCCGAGGCAGGTGGATCACTTGAGGTCAGGAGTTCAAAACCAGCCTGGCTAACATGGTGAAACCCTGTCTCTACTAAAAAAGTACAGGTGGGCACCTGTAATCCCAGCTACTCGGGAGGCTGAGACAGGAGAATTGCTTGAACCCGGGAGGCAGAGTTGCAGTGAGCCGAGAGTCCACCACTGCACTCCAGCCTGGGCGACAGAGCAAGACTCTGTCTCAAAAAAAAAAAAAAAAAAAAAGGTCACCATTCAACCTGACCAAGGAGGGGGCCAGGAAAGAAGCTGGAACCGTGGCCTTCGCTGCCTCAGAAGGGGAGGCCCCTGCTCTGGCTTGAGCTTGATTCACTTTGGCCTCAGTCCTCAGTTCCCAGGGGGTAACAGCATTCTGAGGTCACCTGGTGCAAGTCCAGCTGTCCCCAGGGACACATCTGGATCTCTTGGTGCCAACGATGGCAACTCCCAAGGGGGCTGGGTGGGGGCACGTAGCTCCAGTTTGAATGCACCATGTCCATCTGCCAGAGAATCCACTGGTCAGGTTCTAGGGAGGCAAACAGGGGGCCCCTGTCAGGAAATAGCTGCTCAGATCACACCTAGATCACCTGTCATTTCAAAGAAGAAAGCCTGGGTCGGTGGGTGTGGGGGAAACCTACTGAACAGGTCTGGTCGGTGGACAGCAGGTGTCACATGGGCCTGAGCCTGGACGGTATCTACAGAGAAATCTTTTGGTTGTTCACTGAGGGTGTGGCCAGGTGACTCTGGGTGGTGTCTGATTGGTTGCTGGCATCACCAGACCCTCCTAATATGGGTAGTTTTCCCATGTAGATCCACAGGTTATGGACAAACCTTTCACCACATATACAGAGAACCCCCTAGAGCAAGTATCTCCCCATCCCTGGGTGGACCTCAATGAAGATGAGCAAACTGATTCAAGACATAAAACCTTGTTGGTCCAGGTCGTACTCTTGGGTGAGTTCTTGATGTCGGCAGTGACAATCAGTGCCCCGGTTAGGGCCCGCCAGCCCCCCGAGCTCTGCAGCCTCAAAGACCAGCACAGTCCCACGTCGGTCACTATTCCTGAGAGCCAGAGTTCGACCTGGTAACACCTGCACCGTGCATTCCTCGGCCGACCATCTCCTGGCCCCATTCCCGGTGGCTGGACTCCTGCAATCCTCGGCCTTTGGTCTCGATGGGCAAAAAGCAGGAGGCCAGGGCAGCCAGGAGGCAGCAGCCACTGTAAACTGCCAGAGTCAGGTACACAGAGGATTCCAGCATCACCTAGGGGAAGGAAACATGGGTCGGTGAATGTATCCCTTCTGAAGCACAGACAGCGCCAACCATCAAATAGTATTAGTAACATCAGGCCTCTCATGATACTTGGTTGCTAAAAAGAATCTGGTGATTCCCTCCTCTCCCTCTTTGTCCCTCTCTCTCCTTGTGACACGCCTGCCCCTCCTTCACCTTCCTCCATGAGTAAAAGCTTCCTGAGGCCTCACCAGAAGTCAAGCAGATGCTGGTACCATGCTTGTACAGTCTGCAGAATCATGAGTCAAATAAATCTCTTTTCTTCATAAATTACCTGGTCTCAAGTATCCTTTTTTTTTTTTTTGAGATGGAGTTTCGTTCTTGTTGCCCAGGCTGGAGTACAATGGCGCAATCTTGCCTCACCACAACCTCCATCTCCCAGGTTCAAGCGATTCTCCTCCCAAGTAACTGGGACTACAGGCATGCGCCACCACGCCTGGCTAATTTTGTATTTTTAGTAGAGACGGGGTTTCTCCATGTTGGGCAGGCTGGTCTCGAACTCCTGACCTCAAGTGATCCACCCGCCTTGGCCTCCCAAAGTGCTGAGATTACAGGTGTGAGCCACCGTGCCCAACCAGGTATTCCTTTAAAGCAACACAAAATGGACCAACACAGATGTCATGCCACAGCCCTATGAGCTAAGTACTTCATCCCCATTCTACAAAGGAGAAAACTGAGGCTCAAAGAGGATAAGTGGTTCCTACCCAAGTTCATACACATAATAAGGATGGGGCTGGGATTTGAACTTGGGTCTGCTAAGCTTGAGTCTGGGCTCCTTATAACTCTTCTCTCCTCTGGAACAGTGCAGTGCCTGTGCCAGCTTCCTAGCTTTTGGCATATGGCAAACCACATGGCGGAACTGAGTCCCATTTTCTTTTCTTTTCTTTTCTTTTCTTTTTTTTTTTTTTTGAGATGGAGTCTCGCTCTGTCTCCCAGGCTGGAGTACAGTGGTGTAAGTGGTGTAATCTCAGCTCACTGCAACCTCCGACTCCAGGGTTCAAGCAATTCTTCTGCCTCAGCCTCCCGAGTAGCTGGGACTACAAGCGCGAGCCACCACACCTGCCTAATTTTTTTGTATTTTTAGTAGAGACGGAGTTTCACCATGTTGGCCACACTGGTCTTGAACTCCTGACCTCAAATGATCCACCCACCTCGGCCTCCCAAACTCCTAGGATTACAGCTGTGAGCCACCGCACCCAGCCCATTTTTTCATTTGCCAAATGGGTGTAGAGTGATGTCACTTCCTAAGAAGAAGAACCTGGGAGCACCTGGCACCGTGCAGGCACATGGTGAGCTCTCAGCCAGTATCAGTTAGGAGTGCCACACAATGGCCAGCACCAAAGTGGAACCGAAACACTTGGCTAAACATGTCTTTAAATTCTGTTTCTCTGAAATATTCAGACTTGGCAAATCCACAGAAAGCAGATGGGTGGTTGCCAGGAGCCTGGGGGAAGTGGGGAATGAGGAGTGACTGCTTAGTGGATCCAGGGGTTTTTTTTGGGGTGATGAGAATGTTTTGGAACTAGATAGAAGCAGTGGTTGCCCAGCGCTGTGAATGTGCTGAATGCAACTGAATTGTTCCCTTTAAGATGGTTAATTTTGTTATGTGACGTTTACCTCAATAAAAAAGTGATGCAAACAGAAAAAAACCTGGATTTTCAAAAAGCAGAAAGACTTACTAAGATCTCTAGATACAAATGCTTCATGACACACGAAGAGTTGCAAAATTTTGCAGTGACGTCTAATTATCTAATTCAAAAAGCAGGAACTGGCATATTTATTTGTTTTCCACTAAATTGTGTCGGCGTACTTGTTTTGTTTCCTTTTTTTTTTTTCTTTTTGAGACACGGTCTCACTCCATCACCCAGGCCAGAGTGTAGATGGCGCAATCTTGGCTCACTGCAACCTCTGCCTCCTGGGTTCAAGCGATTTTTGTGCCTCAGCCGGAATTACAGGCCACCACACCTACTTAACTTTTGTATTTTTAGTAGAGATGGGGGTTTCACCATGTTGGCCAGGCTGGTCTCAAACTACTGACCTGAAGTGATCCGCCCACCTCAGCCTCTGAAACTGCTGGGATTATGGGCATGAGACACAGCACCCAACCCTTCTTTCCTTTTGTTAAAAAAAAAAAAAAAAAATCGGCCAGGCACAGTGACTCATGTCTGCAATCCCAGCACTTTGGGAGGCCGAGGCGAGCAGATCACGAGGTCAAGAGATGGAGACCATCCTGGCCAAGGTGGTGAAACCTCGTCTCTACTAAAAATACAGAAATGAGCCGGGCGTGGTGGCAGGCGCCTGTAATTCCAGCTACTTGGAAGGCTGAGGCAGGAGAATCGCTTGAATCTGGGAGGCAGAGGTCGCAGTGAGCGGAGATTGCGCCACTGTACTCCATCCTGGGTGACAGAGTGAGATTCCGTCTCAAAAAAAAAAATTCAACTTTTATCATAGTTTAAGGGGTCCACTGCAGGTTTGTTACACGGGTATATTGCATGATGCTGAAGTTTGGGGTTCAAATGACCCCATCCCCCAGGTAGTGAGCACAGTACCCAATAAGTGGATTTTTCAGCCCATGACTCCCACCCTTCCTCCCCAGTCTAGTGGTCCCCACTGTCCATTACTCCTATTTTTATGTCTATGTGTATTCAATGTCTAGCTCCCAAGAAAACATGCGATATTTGGTTTTCTATTCTTGCACTAATTTGCTCACAGTGGCCCACTTGTTTTCATCCAAAATTTTTTTTAAGCAAATCATATGGCAGCCCAAGGATTTTCTTCACAGGGAAGACGTGGGTTTGACTCCTGGATTGTCTGCTTTCCAGCTGCATGACCTTGGGCGTGTCATTTTAGCCCCTGAGCCTCTGTTTTCTCATCTGCAGGCAATATTTCTTCTGTCCTCGGGTGTGTTGTTAGGATAAAATGAGCAAATGCACCCTGAGGGCTCTGGGGGCCGTCGGCATGTAGTAACTGCTTCCTGTGCATGGGGTTTTGTCACCCTCCCACCCCTCTGTATTTGGGGGCATCACCTACCTGGGCAATGAACGGAGTGATGAGAGCACCCACTCTTGCCATGCCACTGCAGGTGCCCAGGCCGAGGGCCCGCGTTGCCGTGGGGTAGACCTGAAACACAGCAGCTGGATATGGGCATGGGGACATTCAGGTTCCTCCCACCGCTCCAGCTCCAGGCTGATAGGACCAACCCCAGGGGCAGGCCTGAAGTTAGGGCAAATCCCGCCAGTGTTGGTTACGCCCTTAAGGGAAAGGAATCCTCACCCCAAAGGGCACAGGAGGTTCAACTCAGAACTAGGGCAAGAGGCTGAGCTGTGGGTGGGAACCCAGTAAAGCGGTCCACTCTATCCTGGGGGGCTCCCCAAAGACTCCTCCACCAGGAACTGCCACAAGTTCAGAATTCAGGGGTTGCTCTCCACCTTCTTTTCATGAGTTCACCTTGAAGCCTGGGTCACCGGCTTTCAAGGGATTTCATAAAGAGAGAGATGGAAATGTTTACAGTCTCTCAGCTTGTACCCAGTAGAGGCCACATGCCTCTTTCTTCCCTAGGCAAAGTGAGAAGGGATTGTGCATCTTCCAGGCCGAGGTAATTAAGAAGGGTGCGTTTTCTCCTCTCCTTTCCCATGTCTGCTGGCTGGGAGGAGGACTCCATGGCCCTAAGCCAGGGCTTCTCAGCCTGAACACTATGGACGTTTTGGGATGGCTCATTCTTTGTCATGGGGTGGGGTTTGCTGTGCCCTGTAGGATGTTCAGCAGCATCCTGGCCTGTACCCACGAGATACCAGTAGCACTTCTGCCTCCCCCTGCCACCTTATGACAATCCAAAATATTGCCAGGCATTGCCAAATGTCCCCTGGGGCAAGATCCCTGGATAAGAAAGGCACACAATGCGAGGAGCCTGGGTCCCCAAATCACTGAAGGAGGAAAGCTGTCCCCCAACCTAGAACACCCATATTGGACCCTTTTATTTACTTATTTGAGACAGGGTCTCACTCTGTCATTCAGGCTGGAGTGCAATGGCACAATCACAGCTCACTGTAGCCTCAACCTCCCTGGGCTCAGGTGATCCTCCCACCTCAGCCCCACCCCGAGTAGCTGGGACCTCAGGCATGTGCCACCACTCCCAGATAATTTTGGTATGTTTTTTAGGGATGGGGTTTCACCATGTTACCCAGGTTGGTCTTGAGCTCCTGAGCTCAAACGATCCACCCGCCTCGGCCTCCCAAAGTGCTAGGTTTACAGGCGTGAACCACTGTGGCTGGCCTGGGCCTTTTGCAAGTGAGAAGCTGCTCTTGTGTCAAACACTCCACTTTGGGGGTTCTCTGTTACATTAGCTAGCATGTTTTAACAAGTGCAATGCTCAGTGTAGGAAGCTTGCAAAGAATAAAAACATGAAGAGGAAAATATAAAACTCATTGAGGTTCTCAACACTCAAGAGATTTGTTCCATTTTTTATGTATATTCCTCTAGCTTTTTCTGGATTGTATATAGCACATATGTCTTCATTCACTTACTTATTCAGCACATACTTTTTGAGTTCATACCATATGCATTTATACATGATATTTCAATTCACTCAATTACATAAACAATATAGAAATATATTCTCCTCGTAAAAAAATCAAAATGCCTAAATTCTCTCTTGATCCACTCCCTCTGCCGGGAAAATTCTCCCCATAGGACCCTACTATTAGTGATATCTTTGGAATGTATCTTCCCAGATATGTTCAAAAATATACATATGGAAAATACAGTATTTTAAAAATACATAAATGGTATCATGTCATACATATTATTCTGCAATTTGCCTCTTCCATTCAGTAGTATGTCTTAACATCCTATCCACATCAATACACAGACATCCACATCGTTCTTTTTTTTTTTTTTTTTGAGATAGGGTCTTGCTCTGTTGCCCAGGCTGGAGTGCAGTGGCATGATCATGGCTCACTGCAGCCTTCAACTCCTGGGCTTAAGTGATCCTCCCGCCTCAGCCTTCTGAGTAGCTGGAACTACAGGTGTGCACCACCACAGCCTGGCTAATTTTTATTTTACTTTTTTAGAGAGAGGGTCTTGCTATGTTGCTCAGGCTGGTCTCACACTTCCAGGCTCAAGTGATCCTCCCGCCTTGGCCTCCCAAAGTGTTGGGATTACAGGCGTGAGCCACTGCGCCCACCATCTCATTCTTTTTAATGGTTTCTGGAAGCAGAGCATCCCCCACAGCCACTCTCCCACCACCGCCCATTTCCCAGCAGCTCCCAGACACCCCTCCTACCTCAGGTGTGTAAACATATGCCGCTTGAAAGCCTCCAGAAATAAACGCTCTTGCAATGAAGAGTAACAGAGTGAGCACATTTCTAGGAGGAGGATAAAGGCAGATGATGGCATTGCTTTCTGTCTGCTTGTTTCAGCATAGTCCTATCTTCCCAGGCAGTGTCAATGCCCTAGCATTAGGCAAAGGTTACCCCTCCCTGATGCTCATTGATACAGACATGTGGGCACACATATTTCAGTATCATCTTGACAGTCCTGCTTTTGTAAGTTCGTCATTCTTCAAAGTACCAGGCTGAGAGATGGGAACACCTGTGGTGCCCAGGATGGGCACAAGATTAGGGAGAAGTGACATAAATAGTGGAAAGCTCAGACAGGAACTTGGCTGGGGGCGGAGCAGGAATTGAGCCAGGGGCCAGCTGAGCTGGGGAAAGTAAACCACTATTCAGTATTCTTAGGATAATTCTGATCCCAACCCTCTGTCCCATTGTTCCCATAAATGTTCCAGAACACCAACATTTCAGGGTCGAAGCTACATCTCCCAACCTTCCTCAGACCAGGAGGTGGCCTACAGATTCCTCATTGGGTATGGTCTGGGGCCTCTTAGAGATCAAGAGAGGCATAAGCCATTTCCATATTTTGAGGTTCTTGGCAAATGGAAAAATGGAGAAATGTTAAAATGGGATTACAAAACAGGGCCTATTTGAAATATTTCTATTGAACAAGTTAACAGTTTTAACATATACATAAATAGCTACATTTATGATCCCACTGGGAGATGATATCAAAAGTCTAAATTTGGCATCATTAGAGCAAAACTGGAGCCAAAGTTCCCCCCTGACTACAACCCCCATCAGAGGCCCCTCCCTAGGCCTGATCTTTTATCCAGTTGTGAGGCAGCCATGAGCCTCAGTCCTAGTGAGCACCTGTACCTTTGCCTGTTTCTGCACCCACTCCTGGGCCTGCACTGACACCGGCACCCCCACTTGTACCCACACTTGGGCCTACACCCACACCTGGGCCAGCACACACACCTACACCCACACTTGGGCCTACACTCACACCTGGGTCTGCACCCCCACCTGCACCCACACCTGCACCCATACTTGGGCCAATACCCACACCTGAGCCTCACCCACACCTGTACCTACACTTGGGCTTATACCCACACCTGGGCCTGTACCCACACCTACACCCACACCTGGGCCTGCACCTACACCTGCACCCACACTTGGGCCTATACCCACACCTGGGCCTGCATCACACCTGCACCCATACCTGGGCCTGCACCCACACCTGTGCCCACACTTGGGCCTATACACACACCTGAGTCTGCATCTATACCTGGGCATACACCAACACCTGCACTCACACCTGTACCTGTAGCCATACACACACCTACACCCACACTTGGGCCTGCACCTCCACCTGGGCTTACACTAACATCTGGCCTGCACCTCTACCTGGGCCTGCACCCACACCTGCACCCGCACCTCCACCTGTGCCCATACTCACACCTAGGCCTGCAGATTGCCTACCTTCCAACACAGATAAACAGCAGGAGGCTACAGAAGGAGAAGATGACGAAGCACAGGGCCATGGTCTTCTTGCGCCCCAGGCGGTCAATAATCCACAGAGTCACAAGGACACCTGGAAGGGGAGTGGGGAGAGATAGGCAGCTTCTGACGTGATTCCCAATGCCCTCCACCCTGGTAGTACAGCCTGTACCATCCCCTCCCCTGGAGGGTGGACTAGACCTAGTGACTGACTTCTAATGACTAGAAGACAGCAGAAGTGATAAGATGTCACTTGTGAGGTCAGGTGATAAAAGACTGTGACTTCTATCTTGGTGTTTTCTCTCCCTGGCCCTTCTCATGTATTTGCTTTAATGGAGAAGGCCAACTGGCAAGGAACTGAAGGTAGCCTCTGGCCAACAGCCGGCAGGGAACTGAGGCCCTCAGTGCAAAAACCTTCAAGGAATGGAATCTTGCCAGCAACCACGTGAGTAAGCATGGGAGTGGATCCTGCCCCAGCTGAGCTTTCAGATGAGACTACAGACCCTGGGCCAATGCCTTGATTGCAGTCAGTCACATGAAATATGCTGAAGTAGAACACCCAGAGAAGCCACAGCAACTGTGAGATCATAAGTGTGCATTGTTTTAAGCCACTACATTTTCAGGATGATTTGTTACCTGGCAATAGAAAACTAACCCAGGCACCATCAGGAGCCTGAATGGTGGCATTCACTGAATCCAGGGAACAGAATGCCTGGGTTCTAATGCCTCATTTTGCCTTTAACTTGCCATGTGGTCTTGGACTAGTCCCTTACCTTCTCTGAGCCTCATTTTCTTCATCTATAAATGAGCCTAAAAAACAACACATTCTACCTCAGTAGAGGCAGTATAGCATAGTGCTTATTAGTAATAATAATAATTGAATTTAAGCTAAGTATTTTTACATCTTTTTTTTTTTTTTTTCGAGACAGAGCCTTGCTCTGTCACCCAGGCTTGTGTACAGTGGTACGTGCGATATCAGCTTATTGCAATCTCTGCCTCCTGGGTTCAAGCGATTCTTGTGCCTCAGCCTCCTGAGTAGCTGGGACTACAGATGCATGCTATTATGCCCAGCTAACTTTTGTAGTTTTAGTAGAGATGGGGTTTCACCATGTTGGCCAGGCTGCTCTCAAACTCCTGACCTCAGGTGATCTGCCCGCCTTGGCCTCCCAAATCTCCGGGATTACAGGTGTGAGCAACCACACCCGGCCCCATTTTTACATCCATAATCTTGTTTAGTCATCAGAACGATCCTCTAAAATAAATGCTATTAATTTATCAAATAGCATTTTCCCACAGTTATTCAGCCAAGGAGAGCCTACTGTGTGTCAGGAACTGTTCTAGGAGGTTGGGACACATCAGTGAACAAAATCAAATAAAACAATACACATAGCAAATAAAGAAAGAAGAATCTGAGTTTCAGAGAGGTAAAATCACAGAAATGGTGACTGCTTCCAGTTACAGAAATGTCACGTAATGTGACTTTCTTAAAGTCACAGAAATGGAGATTGCAAATGCTGAGTTTAACTTCTGAGCCTTGGTTCTTACCTACTAAGCTATGTGGGGAAAGGGTTTTAGAGGAAAGACAGACAGTGTAGTATGGGACTGAAGACTATGAATTCTAGGGTGGGAGCACAGCTCTCAGTGCTGCCTGCTGTGGAGTACTCAGTATCGTAGCTGGGTTTTCCCAGAACCTACCCCTGGGACAAGGATGCCAGGGCAAGGCATCGACTTGGGAAGTAATCCAAGAAAGGACCAGCAGGAGACTGGGGAAGTAAATTTGGGAAGGGAATGCAACTAACAAAAGGTGGGTACCAAGCAAGTTATTACTGTGGGCAATTGGAGCTGAATTCCACTGGGGGACTCAAAAGCCAGCGTAGAACATGTGCCTTGGAGTTTTCCTGCTGATGGGCAAGAACGCTGGGGTATTTGTCCACCAAATCCCACAGTATTGTTCAAAGGCTGCTCCCAGGTGCTAACTCCTTGGCACTTCCAGCTGCCTTGCCTGCTTTAGATACAGAGACTTCTCATTCCTTCTGAGATAGTCTTCAGGCACATAATCCTGGCAGTTGCAAGTTGCGGGAACAGTTTCTGCTACACTGGGCAAATTATGTCACCACTCTGAGCCTCAGTTTCTTCAGTTGTAAAATGGGAATAACTAAACGACTTCACAAGATTAAATGAGATTGCATCTGTAAGACATTTAACACAGGCCTTGGCATACAATAGGTGCTCAATAAGTACTAGATGTTATTGTAGTTGTAATAATTATTCCTCTTAAAAGAAAAAAAAAGATAGATCACCTTTGCATCACATGCTTGTCTGGATTTTTGACACTCTACTGTTCCTTTCCAGTGTGCCTAGTGTTGGAGGATGATTCTCCATGGGTTTCTCATATTTCTACACATCTTATGAGCAGAGGAACCAGCTGCCCTTTTGGTCCAGGCTACCATGTCAGAGTTGTTTGTATAGCAAACAACCTTGGAAGATACAGATACTGTTTCCCTCTGGAGCAAAGGGCAGGTTTGCTTATTGTCCAATATAATAAAGATGATGTCTCCCTTAGGGAGGTTTCTGGCAGGCCATTATAAAATATTTGGGTTCCCTAAGCTTGGGGTTCCCCAGCTGTGCTGTAAGTCCATTGCATGTGTAGTCTCCACCTGGGTCCTTCCTCATCATCCCTGTGGGACTTGGGGGCAAGGGAAACAGTCACCAAGGTATTACTCAAGCTGCTTGCTATAATAGTCTTTTGTCTCTGACCCAGAAGTCTCATGTCTTCCACCAGCATGCATGAAACTGGGCAGCTTAACTTGACAGCCTTCAAGTAGGGTAACATCTCAGCCCCTTCACAGTTCTTGACAACTTATAGTTAACAATTGAAAAACAAAGTCCCTTGCTGACTAAAAATGGGATTTTCTTCCAGGTAGAGCAGACAGAGCCACTGGCTGAACAACTGCCATATTCCCAGGCTTGCCTGACACAGCTTCACCTTGCACAGGTCCCTCACCTGGAAACTCAGAGAGGGTGGTCCACAGTAAGTCCATGTAATCCTCCTCACTCAGGTACTCGCAGGCCAGGCTGCATTTTGCCTCTACTGCCTTCTTACGACTGGAGACTGGGGTTGGGAGACAGAAAGAGAGGGGGAGTCATATACAGAGTCTGGAATCGCACCTTCCTGATCCCCATACCTCCTTCCCTGGGATGATCCAGTTTAGATGCCATAGAAAGAGCCCAGACTCAGAGACAGACATATTCAGGTTTGAATACCAAGCAGCAGTGCTCCAGCTTCATATCTCTAAGTGTGAGTTTCCTCATAAAACTGGGGCAAATAAAAGCACTATGCAAAGGGAGAGAATGAAAGTGGGCTATGCGTATGAATGTGCTTAGCCCAGAATTGGCACGTAGTAGGCACTTTAGTGGCAGACAGACTCTAGGGTGGCCCCCATGATCCCCGCTTCCTGGTAGTCATATTCTTGTGTAATCCCCTCCCCTTGATTGTGTAGGTGGGGCCTGTCACTTGCTTCTAGCCAATTTAGTACAGCAAAGGTGATAGGATGTATGTGATTGCATTCCATAAGAGAAATGCCCATCATGCAGGACTGTCTCTTATGCTTTTCCTTGATGACTGTGAAGGAGCAAGTGGCCATGTGGGTGGTCTATGTGGTGACAAGGAGCTGAGGGCAGCCTCTAGTTGCTGAGGGCAGCCTCAGCAGGCAGCCAGCAAGAATCTGAAGCTCTCAGTCCTACAACCACAAGGAATTGAATGCTACCAACAACCAACATAGGTGGGGTGGTAGGTCTTTCCACAGTTGAGCTTCCAGATGAGAACCCAGTCATCCAGTCCTGGCTATGCCTTGATTGCAGCCTGGCAAAGGACCCTGCTAAGTTGTGTCCAGACTCCTGACCTACAGAAGCTATGAGATGATAGGTGTGTGTTGTCTCAGGTCACTAAGAAACAATACACATTTATCATCTCATAGTTTCTGTACATCAGGAGTTTGTGGTAATGCTGTTATGCAGCAATAGATAACTAACACATGCTTACCACCTGTTCCTGTCCCTCACCATCTACCCCTAACCTTTTTATTGAAAGCGAGTTGGAGTGGAACCCAGTGGCCAAAGAGGTAATGGAAACAAGATCTCATCCCTGGTCCAGGCAGAGTTAATAAAGAAGGATGAATGCTACATTGCTCCCTTCCTGACCTTGCTTTACTCTCAAACTATGGGACTAATGTCCTAAAGATAGAGGTGCAATGGTCTGAAATGTGTCCCTCCAAAATTCATGTTGAAACCTAATCTCCATTGTGTTGGTATTGAGAGATAGGGACTTTGGGGAAGTGATTAAGTCAAGAAGCCTCTTCCGACATGAATGGGATTAGTGTCCTCATTAAAATGGTTGAAGGGAGCTCCCCAGCCCTTATGCCATCTGAGGACACAGTGTTTGCCCCTTTTATCATGTGAGGATGCCACAAGAAGATGTTGTCTATAAAGCAGAGAGCTCTCACCAGACACTGAATGTAAAGCGCCTTGATAGGACCAACATAAATAAATTTCCGTTCTTTCTAAGTCACCCAGTCTAAGGTATTTTGTTATAGCAGTCAAAATCGATTCATACACCCTATCTGAACCAGCCGTTTAACAGGTAAGACTCAAAGAGGGTGAGTGTCCCCCAAAGTTGCTCCACCTACACCTTCCCCATCTCAGGTGTGGCATCTCCATCCTTCCAGTTGCTCAGACAGAAAGTCCTGGAGGCGTCCTTGACTCTTCTTTTTTTATTAAACCCTATGGACAACTCATCAGCTGTTCAACCTTGAAAATACATTAGAATAGGATTGGCCACATCTCGTCACTGCTGAGACAGAGCAGGGACCACATCTCAGGAGGCTTCTGCCCACCCCCACCACAAACATGGAAATAAAGGAAAATCTTGAGTCTCTTCAAGAGAAATACCAGGCACATAGCTAGCCTTGAGAAGTAACTGAATAACTTAATAAACAGGAAGGTAAAAATACCTTAAAATAATAGCCACCCAAGGAGGTTAGAGCCACAGATGTTTGGTTCCCTATGGAAACTAAAGATAACATCTTTTTTTTTTTTTTTTTTTTTTTTTGAGACTGAGTCTGGCTCTGTCGCCCAGGCTGGAGTGCAGTGGCCGGATCTCAGCTCACTGCAAGCTCCGCCTCCCGGGTTTACGCCATTCTCCTGCCTCAGACTCCCGAGTAGCTGGGACCACAGGCGCCCGCCACTTCGCCCGGCTAGTTTTTGTTTTGTATTTTTTAGTAGAGATGGGGTTTCACCGTGTTAGCCAGGATGGTCCCGATCTCCTGACCTCGTGATCTGCCCGTCTCGGCCTCCCAAAGTGCTGGGATTACAGGCTTGAGCCACCGCACCCGGCCAAGATAACATCTTAATATATGTCTCTGAGTTGGTTTCAGAAACCCGGAACCCACGAAATGGAAAATGCTGACCACCACCGACTAGACCTCAGATAAGGGAGAACTGAGGACCCAGCTCTGACCACTGACCTTGATTATAAATCTTTTCCTGAGGGGCCTAGAGAGAGTCACGCCCAAAGGCCAAACCTTAACATTCCTTCCTGCTGACCTCAAGTTTTTGAAAAAGCCTCCCTTTTTTTTTTTACCAATTACAAATCAAAGAATCTCTAAATCCACCTGTAAGGCCCCCTGATCTTCAAGATATCCCAATTTCAGGGTCCAAACCAAGGGATAGTTTCCATGGATTGACCTATGATTTTGTCTGTAACTTCTACTTTCCTAAAATGTACCCCTGCCTTTAAAAACCCTTGCTTGTAAGCCATCCAGGAGGTGGATCTTCAGTGTGAACTGCCTGTTTCTCCTTGCTTGGCACCCTGCAAATAAACGTCCTCCTTTCTCCCACTGCAAACTTCAGTATAGATGTTTGGCTTTACCGTGCTGGGTGAGCAGACCTAGGTTCGGTTCAGTAATACTGCTGCCATCTTGGTCTGAGTCATCATCAACCATCCTCTCTCATGTGGATTACCAAAATAACCTTCCAACTAGTCTATCTGCTTCTATGCTTGTATCACTTTCTCCCCTGACCACCCCACCCAGCCATAGTCTATTTCCAACACGTCAGTCAAAGGGGTCCTTTTTAAACCTAAGTCAAATCACTGTCATTCCTCTGCTTAAAACTCTGCAGTGACCTCCCATGACACACACAGTAAAAGCCAAAGTCCTTCAAACATTTCTAAGGCCCTATATTATCTGGCAGTCAACACATCCTTGATCCCACCTTCTACTTCTTCCTCTGTTGCTCCACTCACTCTACTCTAGCACACTGGTCTCCTTGCTGTTCCTTTGGCAAGTAAGGCATGCACCTGCCTCAGTATCTTCTCACTGGCTGCTCTCTCTTCCTGGATTGCCCTTTATCCCTCCCCATGATGAATGTCCTCACTTCCTTCAAGTCTTTCTTTGAATTTCACCTTCTCGTTGAGGCCATCCAATTTAAAACTTAACTCTAACCACTGCCCCTTTCTCTGCCCTACATTCCTGACCTTTTTTTTTTTTTTTTTTTTTTTCAGACAGGGTCTCACTTTGTCACCCAGGCTAGAGTGCAGTGGCACAATCACTGCTCACTGAAGCCTTGAACTCCTGGGCTCAACCAATCCTCCCACCTCAGCCTTCTGAATAGCTGGGACCACAGGCACACACCACCAGGCCCAGCTAATTATTGTATTTTTTGTAGAGATGGGGATTTGCCATATTGCCCAGGTTGGTCTCGAACTCCTGGCCTCAAACAATCCTCCCTCCTCGGCCTCCCAGTTGCTGGTGAGCCACCACACCTGGGCTTGTTGCCATCTTTATGTTCACGAGTGCCCAATGTTTAGCTCCCACTTAAAAGTAAGAACATGTCGTATTTGGTTTTCTGTTCTTGTGTTAATTTGCTTAGGGTAATGACCTCCAGCTGCCTCCATGCTGCTGCAAAGGTATGATTTTGTTCTTTTTTGTGGCTGTGTAGTATTTCATGGTGTACAGGTACCATATTTTCTTAATCCAATCCACAAAAATATGGAACGCTTCATGAATTTGCATGCAATCCTTGTGTGGGGTCCTTGCTAATTTTCTCTGTATTGTTCTACTTTTAGTATATGTGCTGCTGAAGTGAGCGTGTGTGAAAGACTTTGAAATGGGCAAAAATGTCTTGTAGTTATACCTTTATAGGTTATCTTCACCTGTCATTGTCTTTGAGCTATGCTGTAGAAAAATGATAGTAATGTAAATGATTCTTTTATTAATACATAGAAATGCAAATAGAGCGTGGTGGTGATGCAATTGGCTGCCCTATATATATTGACCAGTTTTGCCTCTAATTGTAAATTCATTTCAGCATTTCTGAGTGCCTGTATATGTATTTGCTTTGACTTCTCCTTTGAACCAGTTGTACCCTCTTACTGGTGTCAGTAGACAATTCTCTTTGGGTCTCTGACATTTCTGCATGTTTTGAGTAGAGGCACTGATTACCTTTGTTCTGGACTATATTTTCAAGGATATTTGTCTAGCAAACAGCCTTGGAAGAAAGAGAATGTCTCCCTTTGGCACAAAGAGTAGTTTGCTTATGGTTTTCAAAGATAGAATGTCTCTCTCTGGAGCAAAGGACAGACATGCTTACTGTCTAGTATAAAAGATTGGGGTTCCCTAAGCTCAGGTTCTTCTCTTGTTACACAGCTCAATACTTTTGTAGGTATTGCCTGCCCCTCTTCATGTTACCCTGGGGGATTGGGGACTTAAGGAACTGGTGTAGGAAAATGCTGATACCCTGGCTACTGCAATTGCTATGAGTAATATGGTCCTTTGTCTCTGACCCGGGAGTGTTGTGTCTTCTGCTAGCACCTGTGGGAACTGTGAAAGGCTAACTAGTCAGCTTGCAAGTAGGTCAAACTCAGACTTTTAGTAATTCTTAATTGATTCATTTATTAATTAATGAGCTAATTTAAATCTTTGTCATGTACTAATTTTGTATTTGTATGAGAGGCATGATTTTACCTTTCATTTAGAATTTTTCCTTTAACTCATCTATCACCTTGTAATATACTATATAATTTCTCATTATGCCATTGTCTCCCCTTCCCCCCAAATATAAGCCCACAGGACAGAAATATTTGTCTTTTATTGTTAGAATTCACTGACGTATTCTAATGACAAAGACTCTCTGTCTTTTTTTTTTTTTTTTTTTTTTTTTGAGAGAGGGTCTCACTCTGTTGCCCAGGCTGGAGCAGGATTATGCAGCGGCACAATTTTCACTCACTGCAACCCTCCACCCCTGCAGGCTCAAGTGATCCTCCCACTGTAGCCTCCTGAGTAGCTGGGACCACAGGTACACGTCGCCACTTCGTCAGGCTACTTTTTTGTACTTTTTATAGGGATGGAGTCTTATCATGTTGCCCAGGCCGGTCTTGAACTCCTGAGCTCAAGTGATTCACCTGCCTCGGCCTCCCAAAGTGCTGGGATTAAAGGCATGAGCCACCATGCTCAGCTGATAAAAACTCTTTTTCTGAGAGAGAGAGTCTCACACTGTCGCCCAGGTTGGAGAGCAGTGGTGCAATCTCGGCTCATGCAACCTCCGCCTCCTGGCTAGAAGCAGTTCTCCTGCCTCGGCCTCCCAAGTAGCTGGAATTACAGGCACATGCCACTGAGCCTGGCTACTTTTTGTATTTTAGTAGAGATGGGTTTTACCATTTTGGCCAGGCTAGTCTCGAACTCCTGACCTCAAGTGGGCCGGGCTGGTCTCAAACTCCTGACCTCAAGTGGTCCACCTGCCTCGGCCTCCCAAAGTGCTGGGATTACAGGTGTGAACCACCGGGCGCAGCCAAACCCCGCACCCTCCCCCTGCCCCCGCCGCCCTTTTAACCAAACTTTTGTCAGGCTCCTCTGAGTCTTAAAAAATTCATCCTCACCCTCGGACTCTATCTAGTTTTGACAAGATACTGCTGAATCAGTCTAGCGAAAATGCACACCTTCGATATTTTTGATTCAATTCCTCACCCCCCACCCTTGATATTTTATCACCCTGGCCTGTGATGGGGTTCAGGACACGCCAACCCCCAAATGTAGCACCTTGGCATATTGAATATTTTAATCCAAAATAATTGGAGAAACAGCATGTGGAGAAGGGGCCTCTCACCTTCCTTTGCCCCTCACCCCTGAAGCAGGTCATAAAACCCAGACGGATTTTCTGGCTTTTTTTTTTTTTTTGAGACAGAGTCTCACTCTGTCACCCAGGCTAGAGTGCAGAGGTGCAATCTCGTCTCACTGCAACCTCCGCTTCTCAGGCTCAAGCGATCCTCCAGTTCAGCCTCCCAAGTAGCTGGGACCACAGATGAATGCCACCATGCTCGGCTCAGTTTTTGTAGTTTTGATAGAGACAGGGTTTCAATATGTTGCCCAGGCTGGTCTCGAACTCCTGAGTTCAAGAAATCTGCCCGCCTCAACCTCTCAGAGTGCTGGGATTACAGGCATGAGCCATCATGTGCAGCAATTTTATGACTTTGTTTCGAAGCAGATCATAAAACCTTCAGGTGAGAGGTGCCCTGCCTACACCCAGAGAAGAAGAACACCCTTATCTCCAAAGACACACAGACAGAAAAGAATCTGAACAGGGCTTGCTGACCTTCCCCCAGTTTGTTACCACTAGGTCACACTCTTCATCCTGTCATATTTCTCTACGACTCTCCACTGTTCATCAAATCTAGCACAAAAATACTCAGGCTTAACCATTTCTCCAGGTCTTCATGTCCTTATGAAGGCTCCTATGCCACATCAAACTTAGATGAAATACGTTCGTATGCTTTTCTTAATCTGTCTTTCATTATACAGGCCTCAGTCATAAAACCAGGATGAATAGAAGGAAAGATATGCTTCCTCCCCATACTTGCCTTTAGCAATAAACCTATTTATTTATTTGTTTATTTATTTTAGAGACAGGGCCTCGCTCTGTTGCCCAGGCTGGAATGCAGTGGTGTGATCACAGCTCACTGCAGCTTTGACTTACCCGGGCCCAGGAGACTCGCCTGCCTCAACCTCCTAAGTAGCTGGGACCACAGGCATGCTAATTTTTTCTACATTTTGTACAGATGGGGTCTCACTATGTTGCCCAGGCTGGTCTCGAACTTCTGAGTATAAGCAATCCTCCCCCTTTTGCCTCCCAAAGTGCTGGAATTACAGGTGTGAGCCCGGCCCAGCAATAATCCTATCAAGTCAGTTTAACCAGAAACCATCTTATCCTTGACATTTCCTCTTAGTAATTTTCCATTTTCCATCTCACTCCCCCACCCTGCTCTCTGGCTATAAATCCCCATTTTGAATACTTGCGTATACAGAAAGGAGCCCAGTTCTATACTGAGGTCATCTTCTCCTATTGCAATTGTTACTAAATGACATTTTCCTTCACTTCTGTCCAGCTCTGGCTTTCTTGGACACTGACACATAGACCAGTACCTGGCATGTAGAAAATACATACTAAGTAAATGACTTGCCCAAAGTGACACAGGTACTTGGTGCTGGAACCCAGGTCTCCTAATTTCCAGCTGTGGGCTTGTTCTACAGTTTTACTTTCATGCCCAGGTATAAGAGAGAGCTTTTCAACAGGGGTCAGCAAACTCTGGCTGAATCTGGTCCCTTGCCTGTTTTTCCTGACCTATGTGCTAAAAATGTTTTTTCAAATGATTTTTAGAAATTAAAAGAAGAAGAAATAACGAGGCATAAAAATGACACAAAATTCAAATTTGCATGGAAACACAAGCAATGCTTGTTCATTTATATTTTTAAGAGAAAGACCTTGGATAAATTAAATGTAACAGAGTTTAATTGAACAAAGAGTAAATCATGAATCAGGCATCCCCCAAGCCAGAACAGGGTCAGAGACAGACTGGTGCCGCCAAGTGTTCAAAGGTTTATGGACAGAAACAGGAAAGTGACAGAAAACGGAAGTGAGATACAGAAACTGCTGGACTGGTTATAGCTCAGTGTTTGCCTTATTTGAATAGAGTTTGAACAGTTGATTGCTTTTTTTTTTTTTTTTTTTTTTTAAGACAGAACCTTGCTCTGTTGCCCAGGCTGGAGTGCAGTGGCGCCATCTCAGCTCACTGCGCCCTCTGCCTCCCCAGTCAAGCAATTCTGCCTTAGCTTCCCGAGTAGCTGGGATTATAGGCGCGTGCCACCACGCTCGGGTAATTTTTGTATTTTTAGTAGAGATGGGGTTTCGCCATATTGGCGAGGCTGGTCTTGAACTCCTGACCTCAGGTGATCCTCCCACCTCGGCTCCCAAAGTCCTGGGATTACAGGCATGAGCCACCATGCCTGGCCAGTTGACTGCTTTTGAGGGGCAGAAATCAGCGATTGGCACAAGAGTAGACTACAGTCTGTTCACACATCAGTTAGGTTACAGTTCACTATGAATGGAGAAACCTTTAGACTGAACTTAAAATATGCAAGGAGGCAGCTTTAGGTTAGACGTAATTTAACAACATACCGTCCACCATTGTCCTGCTACAAACAACAGAGCTGTGTGGCCTGCAAAGCCTAAAATATTTACTACCTGACCTTTTATAGAAAAAGGTTGCTAACCCCCATTTCACAACATTCCCCTGAATCCTTAGTTTAAGCACTAGGATGCTTAGCTTAAGCATTCTGCTCTTAGGAGATGCAATCTGTGCTCAATCAATACCAAACCCTATGATTGACTCTACAATCGAAGCACATCAGCAAACATTTAACATAGACTCTCCCACAATCCCGCAGCGAGATGGGACTCCACTACCTCACTCAATCCTTACACCAATAAACAAAACTATTCGCTATGATTGTAGAGGCCTAATATAAAAGATAATTGGGCAAACCCCGAACACAAGCAGGACCTTGATTCTTTTATCCTCTAACCTGAGTTCAATGCTGAGAATTTAGTGTTATCTTAAAAGTCAGAATGGCTTAAAAGCACAGGCATGAAAAGGCATATAGACTTTCCTTTGCGTTTGTTTCTTTTTGTCCAGTGGTTCCCACCTCCAGCTGCACAATAGAATCACCTGGGAGCTTTTAAAACTCACTAATGCTTGGGCTCCACCTGCCCTCCCAAGTCCTGATTAAACGGGTCTGGGAATTGTTTAAAAGCTTCCCGGGTGAGTCTGTTATGTGGCCATGGTGGAGAGCCAACTTGGTCCTCAAACTTAATGTGCACATTAGAATTATTGCACAGGATCACATTCATAAAGCTCTGAGTCCTATACTTCGTGAGGGCTCTTTAGGGGATTTGAGATGAAAATTTTATTTATTTATTTTTATTTTTCACACACAGAGTCTCACTCTGTCACCCAGGCTGGATTGCCGAGGCTCAATCACGGCTCACTGCAGCCTGGAACTCCTGGGCTCAGGCAATCCTTCTGCCTCAGCCTCCCAACTAGTAGCTAGGACTACAGGCGCACACCACCATACCCAGCTAATTTTTAAAATTTTTTGTAGAAACAGGGTCTTACCATGTTGTCCAGGCTGTTCTTGAACTCCTGGCCTCAAGTGATCCTCCTGCCTCTGCCTCCCAAACCACTAGGATTATGGGTGTGAGACACCATACCCAGCCATAATTTTAACCTACATTAAATTTTCACCTTAAAATACTATTAGGCCCGGCCGGGCGCGGTGGCTCAAGCCTGTAATCCCAGCACTTTGGGAGGCCAAGACGGGTGGATCACAAGGTCAGGAGATCGAGACCATCCTGGCGAACACAGCGAAACCCCGTCTCTACTAAAAAATACAAAAAACTAGCCGGGCGAGATGGCGGGCGCCTGTAATCCCAGTTACTTGGGAGGCTGAGGCAGGAGAATGGCGTAAACCCGGGAGGCGGAGCTTGCAGTGAGCTGAGATCCGGCCACTGCACTCCAGCCCGGGCGACAGAGCGAGACTCCATCTCAAAAAAAAGAAGAAAAAAAAAAAATACTATTAGGCCCAGGAGGTCAAGGCTGCAGTGAGCTATGTTCACACTACTGCTCTCTAGCCTGGGTAACAAAGCAAGACCTTGTCTCGAAAAAAAAAAAAAGAAAAAGAAATGCTATTAGAAAAAGTTAACTGAGAGGCCATTCGTCTGAGACAGCGCCACTGTTGTGGGGTCCTAGGTGAGCAAACTGAAATCAGCTAAGAATAACTCAACTGCAAACCAAAAATGAAATCCTAAGCTCCCAATCTGCTGAACGGATCCCTTCTTGGCCAAGGGGACCCCAGAGAAACCTGAAAAGCTGAATTCCGGCCATAATAGGAAGGAGGTTCAGACATACCTCCTTCTTATACCCCCTCCCTTTTAGGGTTTAGGCACAACTGACCAGCATTAACATTAAAACAAAGATCGTAAGACTAACAAAACAGACTCTTCGTGGCAATCAGATACCAAAGTCCAACTTGACTCTAGTAGAACATCACTCGACAGACAGCAGACCCTGAAGGAAATCAAAATATTTTACTCCCAAACATATTTCTTTTTTTTTTTTTTAAATGGAATCTCACTCTGTCACCCAGGCTGGAGTGCAGTGGTATGATCTCTGCTCACTGCAACCTCCACCTCCTGAGTCCAAGCAATTCTCCTGCCTCAGCCTCCTCAGTAGCTGGGATTACAGACACATACCACCACACCCAGCTAATTTTTGTATTTTTAGTGTAGACGGGGTTTTGTCATGTTGGCCAGGCTGGTCTCGAACTCCTGGCCTCAGATAATCTGCCTGCCTCGGCCTCCTAAAGTGCGGAGACTACAGGCATGAGCCACCGCGCTTGGCCTGCGACTTTTCAGCCTCTTTTCTATGAATAAATAAATAGATAAATTTAACTAACATGCTATTTCTTTTTGCACCTGTAGTCCCAGCTACTTGGGGGGATAAGATATGAGGATCTCTTGAGCCCAGGAGGTGGAGGCTGCAGTGAGCCATGATTGTGCCACTGCACTCCAGCCTGGGTGAAAGAATGAGACCCTGTCTCAATAATAATAATAATAGGCCAGGCACAGTTGCTCACACCTGTAATCCCAGCACTTTGGAAGGCTGAGGCAGTCAGATCATCTGAGGTCAGGAGTTTGAGACCTGCGTGGCCAACATTGCGAAACCTCATCTCTGCTAAAAAAAAATACAAAAATTAGCCAGGCATGGTGGTGCCACCTGTAATCCCAGCTACTTGGGGGGCTGAGGCAGGAGGATTGCTTGAACCCAGGAAGCAGAGGCTGCAGTGAGCCGAGATCGAGCCACTGCACTCCAGCCTGGGCAACAGAGTGAGACTCCATCAAAAATAAAAAATAAAATAATACTAACCATAAATAAAATAATAATAATTTTAAAAAGGAGGATTCACAGCAACCCATGTGAAGGGGCCTAGTTTACCTGAGCTGGCGGACAAGCAAATCTGTTCTGTTTTAATCCTATAAGGAAAGTCACTTTGAAACAACTCATCTGCTTTTTGTTCCCTGTTTCTGTTTTCTTCAGCTCTTTTCTACTGATTCATGAATCGCCGTCTGCTCAAACTCTTCAAAATTGCCTCCGTTTTTCTTTAATGTGCCTTGGTTTATCTTTTAACAGTGCGAACTTCAGAGCCCAAACCCTGACGTAGATGTGGCTCCGCTAAGGTTCGCTCCATTGCGATAACTGTCCAGGTTTCTACAGAGTGTCTTGGAAACCACAGAAGTAGTAGAAGGCCAAGTCCCTTAAGGGCAGAGCCTGGAGTGGGAGTGTGTGCACGACCGTGTATGTGCCGAGGGTGTGGGAGTAGTTAGCTGGCAAAGACAACCAAGATACTCACTGCTGCAGACATCTCCTGCCTGGAAGAGTTCTGTGGTGAGTAGAACTAACCCGTAGTAAGAGAATGCATTGGAAAACCTGCCAGGAGAAAGCAAGAACGGTAAAGAAATGATCAGAGGAATGCAAGTCCCCTTTCCCTACCCCCTTGGGAAGGGCCAACGTCTACAGCAGCAGGAACCAGTCTTTGAGCAGCACTGGGATTTTGGGGACTTCACTGGGGACCTGGAGCAAGAAGATGGCAGGTAAAAAAGCATCATGATATGATCAAAGGGAAGTGATCCTGTGTCCTCTGAAAGGCCAAGAACTGTCAGAGGCGTTTGAACCAGAGCACCTCCATCTTGAATAGGGGTTGGGTAAATGAAGGCTGAGACCTACTGGGCTGCATTCCCAGATGGCTGGGCATTCTAAGTCACAGGATAAGATAGGAGTCAGCCAAGATACAGATCATACAGACCTTGCTGATAAAGCAGGTTGCAGTAAAGCAGCCAGCTGTGAACCCACCAAAACCAAGATGGTGATCGGAGTGACCTCTGGTCGTCCTCACTGCTACACTCCCACCAGCGCCATGACAGTTTACAAATGCCATGGCAACCTCAGGAAGTTACCCTATATGGTCTAAAAAGGGAAGGCATGAATAACCCACCTCTTGTTTAGTATATCATCAAGAAATAACCATAAAAATGGGCAACCAGGAGCCCTGGGGGCTGCTCTGCCTATGGAGTAGTCGTTCTTTTATTCCTTTACTTTCTTAATAAACTTGCTTTCACATTACTCTATGGACTGGTCTTGAATTATTTCTTGCACGAAATACAAAAACCCTCTCTTGGGATCTGAAGTGGGACACCTTTCTGGCAACAGAACTATACTATACCAGAGACACAACACCTCCAAGACTGTCTACCCAACCGGCAATAGGGGGAAAATGGGACCCACCTCTGGAAGAAAACAGTCCCATTACCATCTTTTAGGGCTCTGGGTTAAGTGTGTCAACTTGGACATGTGATTTTTGAATTTCAGAGCAGAATGACACCATTTATTAACTCCTGGCTGTCCCAGGAACTAGAATACTCAAGTTTGCAAGACTGGAATATTCTCTTCCAGTAGAATAGTTATAATGAAAACTCAGTCATAATCAGAAGCCAGTGATGCATTTCCTTAGGTTACAATGTGTGCAAGCAAATTTAGTGACTTTCATAATGCACTAAAATTAGTCTCTAATTAATTGCTTCAGTATTCAAGGAGCGTTGGCCCAACCAAATTACATGTGCTCAAAGGTGGGTATTCTCAGCTCTGACCCCCACCATCCTTTAAAAAAATTCTGCAGGCTCACTGAGTTGATTGGGCTCTCAGGAATTCGGGGCAGAGCTAGAGGCTGTTCTGTATATTATCAAAGCTTTTTTCTCCTCTTCCCTGTAATTGACCACCTCGAGGACACTTCCCCGTTAATTAGCACCTTTGCTAAATGGTGAACGGAAAAATGAGAACTGGTTAAAAAAGAACATTAAAGCCTTAGGCCAAGTTTGTTCACTGTTAATGCTGTGTACATGAATTGGTGCAAAGAGACTTGAAAGATGACTGCAGCTCCAATTCACTGTGGAGTTTAAGGTGATTACACTCTCCAAATACTACCCCCAACCCACACCTTCCGGTTCCAGCGCCCTTCCACGGGTGTTATTTAAGAAAAGGTCCAACAGGACCTTAAAAGAATGCCCTTGTTGACCAAATCAGTGGTTCCCAAAATATGTGCCACATGCCACCCCTGCGGTACCCAAGGGGCAATATGGGCTACAGTGAAGACACTGACATAGTATAAATACACACACACACACACACACACAAAGACACACACACACATATACACACATACACACACACAAACACAGACACACAAGACACACACATAAACACAGACACACAAGACACACACACATACATACACACATACACACACGCACACATACACATACACACACACACACACAGACACATACACACACAGACACACACATATACATACACGCACACACACACAGACACATACACACAAACACACACAGACACATACATATACACACACACGCACACATACACACACATACACACACGCACACAGACACATACACACATGCACACACACAGACACACACTACAAACACACACAGACACACAAACACAAGCAGACACACACGCAGACACACACACACAGACACACAGACACAGACACACACAGACACACAGACACCCACAGACACACACACGCACACACACGCACACAAACACACACACAGACACACACATGCACACATACACACATACACATACACACACACATGCACATACACACATGTACACAGACACACACGCGCACACACACACGAACACACACAGACACGCACACACATACACACACACGTATTTTTGAGACAGAGTCTCGCTCTGTTGCCCAGGCTGGAGTGCAGTGGTGCAATGTCGGCTCACTGCAGCTTCTCTCAGGTTCAAGTGGTTCTCATCCCTCAGCCTCCCAAGTAGCTGGGACTACGGTGCCCACCACCACGCCTGGCTAATTTTTGTATTTTAGTAGAGATAGGGTTATGCCATGTTGGTCAGGCTGGTCTTGAACTCCTGACCTCAGGTGATCCACATGCCTCAGCCTCCCACAGTGCTGGGATTACAGGCATGAGCCACCACACCGGCCCACATAGCAGAAATACTCAATCGTATGGTGAAAGAAAAATTCCCTTTTAAGTTTACTTTCAATTCTTTCAATCATTTTAAATTATATCCCAGTCTCACTTACATGCTAATGAGTCCTTAACACCTCCCCTTTCCCGTCTCTTTTTTGTTTTTGTTTTGAGACAGGATCTCAGTCTCTTGCCTAGGCTGGAGTATAGTGGCATGATCACAGCTCATTGCAGCCTCGACCTCCTGGGGTAAAGTGATCCTCCCACCGCAGCCTCCTGAGTAGCTGGGACCACAGGTGCATACCTCCACACCCAGCTAACTTAAACATTTTTTGTAGAGACAGGGTTTTACCACGTTGCCCAAGCTGGTCTCAAACTCCTGGCCTCAAGAGATCTTCCCACCTCAGCCTTACCAAAGTGTTGGGATTACGGGCATGAGCCACCGTGCCCAGCCAGCCGTTTTATCTCTTAAATACAGAGGCTCATTGCCTCTGCAAACCATCGGTCTAGTTACTTTTTCTGGTATTTCTCTTTAAGAGTGCCTTCTATCTGTGACTTGCAATTAAGGTGTTTTCTTTTAAAGTAGAGTTATAGCCTTGTTCAGTGGCTTACACCTGTAATCCCAGAATTTGGGGAGGCTGAGGAGGGAGGATTGCTTCAGTTCAGGAGTTCAAGGCTGCAGTAAGCTAGGATTGCACCACTGCACACCAGCCTGAGCATTGGAGTGAGGAGACTCTGTCTCAAAAATAAAAAATACAATAAAATCGAGTTATAAAGTTTCTTTTTAAAAGATACTTGACTAAAAGCATCAAGTTAAAGAAAAAGATTAAGGAAATAATAGTATGTACAGACGATAACCCGGATACGACGGGAATCAGGAGGATGATGTTCAAACTACTGAAATTTGCAAATGTTGCCTGAAATCAAAGTGCTCTCTGTCCATTGCATTAAAACAAAACCCAAAACAGGGCACAGGGAGCGGAAAGGGGTCAAAGTGGTCAACAAACAGCTCTTACCATATAAACCACAGCAACAAAGTTGTCCATCTAAAATGGGGCGTGAAAAGGTCCCTCATTTTGCCTCGGTCTTCCTGTTTCAAAACAAGGACATAGTGTTTATTCTCTCCCCTACAGGTGCATGAGAGATGGGCTGGTGGCCTGAGACTAGTGCACACCCAGGCTGGGAGGGAGGTTTCTGGTAAGTAGGACACTGGAGCTCTGATAACCCAGGTCTCAAATCTACAGGATGCAGCCTCCCAGCCCCTCCAGCCAGAACCCAACCGTGTCCAGGGGCATGATCCACACAGGACGGACCTCATGCCCTCCAACCTGGAAACCGGGACTTGGGAAGCAGATCCCTCCTTCCTGGCCCCTCAGACCTCAGCACAGACCCATGAACCCAGGGAGCAGAAAACCAGTCCAAAGCATGTCCAGCCCTTTCACACACACACATGCGCCTTCCCCAGTTCTAGGTCTAGGTGGCAACAGTTAATGTGCTGAGAAACGAATTCACCAAAGGCCAATTTACCAAAAGATTGATTAGCTAAATGACCGATTGGCCGATTTTACATAATTTACAAATTCATCAAATCTTTGCTTTATAGTGTTCTTTAAAAAATATATGCTATGGCCAGGTATGGTGGTTCGTGCCCATAATCCCAGCACTTTGGGAGGCCAGGGCAGGTTGATCATATGACACCAGGGGTTCGAGACCAGCCTGGCTTTCTCTCATCCATGGAAGGAATCTCTCCCCAAAGGCAACCAAATGCGCTTCTGCACCTCTTGAGGAATCCCTCCTGCTCCGCCCCCTGTAGATATGGGGCAGGTCCCCTGGCCTCTATGTTGTCAGACCAAACACCTCCTTCCAACCTGGTGAAAGGCCATTCAGTTCTTCTTGCATAATATAAAAAGAATCAGAAATATAAATTTATTTTAAAAGGCAATTTCTTTATAGGATCTGATGTCTGCTTAAGGTATTTGTCATGTTTCTCCAATCTGCTTGGATGGTTCTTGAAGGCAAGGACTGCAGCCTTAAATCCGAATCTTTTCTCCCCGTGTGTGCAATGCTGGTGCCTACATACAATAGGCGCTCGTGAAGTTTCACCGTGGTGGATTCCCTGATGGTGTTACCGGTGGAGTGAGGCACCATCCATTAAGAACATCTACACAGGGTGCAGTTTGATCCCCTAGATCTAAGCACACTCCTTCCTAACGTGGTTTTATTGCACAGCTTTTGCCAGTCAATCTCATTTGCTAGTCAGACTTCATCTGTGCTGAAAGGCGAAACCAAAGCAGCAGTAGTTACAGGATCCATTAGCAGATGTTACATTTCTCTAATCACTGGTGAAATTCTCCAGGAAGCATTTTTAGAACTTGGCAGTGAAAATACAGATTGGAATTGCCAAATTACCCTTGTGGGTCTGTCTACTGGGCCCTCATCTGCTCCATGTGCATGCACACACCCCACCTTGGGTACACACACCCACGTGTGTCCATGCATGCATGCCCTACTCCATATGCACACACTCCCCTGAATGCACCCCGACACGCACATTGCAGTCTATTAGTCCAGGCACTGACCTGTCTGGAGATGATGAGTTTCCCCAGCGGCATGGGAGCTCCATTTTCTGTCGCTATCCTCTTTAAGGTGGCGATTGCCTTTTCCTGGTTCCCTGACAGTACATCATACCTTGCACTTTCCGGCAGCCACTGGGATGGGGGAGACAGGAGACCCACGTGTGGCTGATTAGGGTGGAACAGAGCACTCACTTCTAGCCACACACTCTTACTTGTGTGTGGGATCTTTAAGGGTGGGGGCTCTGAAGCCAGAGACCTGACTTCAAATCCTGGCCCTGCCATTTATTACGTTGGTTGTGTGACCCTGTACAATTACTTGACTTCTCTGTGCTTTCATTTCCTCCTCCATTAAATGTGAATGATAAGAGATCCTACCTCTTAGGGCTCTTGAGAGGATTAAACAGGATAATCCAGGCAAGGGGCCTAGCGCAGTGCCTGGTATAGGTTAATGCAGCTATTATTATTGTCACGGTTGCTATTACTATTATTTGGGGCTGCTTTCAGAGTTCCAGGCGAGGGCTGAATTAAATTAAGATCACTGTCAGAAATCTCACCCCCATCTCTCAAGGAATTGTACCTCACCTATATTCAGCATCATCTTGCAAACTCAGTTCAAGAGAAAGAAAGAAATCAGAAAGATTTTTAGAACAATGGAAGTCCCAACCCCAAATGACTAGATACATACATTTCTGTAAAAATGGAGCGACAGCTGTTTGAAACAGCAGGTATACTGGAGAAAAGACTAAGAGTTAGAAGATCTAGTTTAGAGTTTTTTTGTCTATTTGCTGTAGGCCCTTTAACAAGTCAGCCCCTCTGGGCTTCAGTTTTCTCATCAATAAAAAGAGGATATAGCAGAGAATGCAAATGCCCACCAACATTCTGTTTCCTTTTTCATAGTGCAAAGTTGTCCTTAGATGTGGCTGCCCAGACAGGGACTACATTTCCCAGCTCCCCTTGCATCTAGGTGGGACCATGTGACTTGCATTCACCAATGGCATATGAGCTGACTATTCCCAGCCAAGGTATTCAAGAAGTGACTGTGCAGTCTCCACTTGCCTTTTGCAAGTCTATTGAGTGTATGTAGAAGACTTCAAAGCCCTAGAGGATAGCAGAGCCACCAGCTGGACAAAAACTGGGCCCAGAATTCCACTTGCCAACCAGAAAAGTCATTCTGAACTATTGTGTTAGAGAGAGAGAAGCTCCTATCGTGCTATGTTACTGAAATTGTGGGCTTCATTTGTTTCAGCAGCTGGTATCATCCTGACTAATACAGGGATTCATTATAGTCCTGTGATTATTGGGAGGAATAAATGTGATATTGCATGGAGCACAAAGCCTGCCACACAGTTAAGCTTAATAATTATTAATACTTATTGTCATTACCAGAAATTTTTGTAGTAGTTACCATACATGAGAACTACCCATCTCTAGGCTTATTTTAGTACCTACTGGCTGTAAAGTGTTTCATGCATGTGCCCATGAAATGATGAGTATGTGGCAAGATCTCAGCAGAGGGTGTGGTTTATGCAGAGCTGAGATGAAGAGATCATTTAAACTCCCGGAGCAGCCACGCCTGAAGTCCGATTTAATCCTCTGAAACGTATTTATTCCTCTCTTTTACTCAAGCCAGTTTGAATTGGGTTTCTGTCGCTTGCAACTTAAGAGTCTCAATTAGTGCAATATAATCACTTTAAGTGTAGATTTTGCAATGATGGGGCCAATGTATCCTCCAATCCCCAGTTATCTCCCCAGAAAACATCTCAGAAGTGTCTGTCTGGAGGAAATCTAACACTCCATACTGGGGCTACCCCAGGCCATAGCTCCCTTGTCTCATTTTCTGATTTAAAAAAATAATCTTAAAAGGTGGCTTTGGTATCCTTCTCCATCCCCTCCCCACCAAAATAGAGTGGACTGTAAGGTGTCAGGTAGCAAAAGCTGAAATCTCTTAAAGGATACCTACGAAACACAGCACGGCAAAGAGGAGGAGCGGGACAGCCGAGAGGATGAGCAGCCAACGCCAGCCCAGGCTGGGCATCACGAACACAGCCAGGACGACCTCGAACACTGTCCCAATGGCCCAGAAAACCTGGCACGGGAGAATCAGGGTTAGTGGTGGGGGAAGCATGGTCCTCACAGTGAGGAATTATGGGGGCACTGTGGACAAGGGTATCTCTATGGGTAAGGGGTTATTGGAGTCAGCAAGGTTAGAATAGTCACCCTTTCCCTGTGGTCTGTATGGTTGAGCCAGGGCTGCCATGTTGCCCAGCTTACGAGGGTACCATCTACACTGTATAATATTTGCATGTCACCCGCTGGAGCTGGGCAATGTGGCAGCTCTGGTTAAGGAGATCAATATGACCAATATTACGTGATATCAAATTGGTAGTGAACACATTGGTGTTCTCTCTCTCTCTCTCTCTCTCTCTGTCTTGCTCTGTCGCTCAGGCTGGAGTACAGTGTCCCAATCATGGCTCACTGTAGCCTCAACCTCCCAGGCTCAAGATCAGCTGGTCTAGATGTGTTTCTTTTTCTTCCACTCCTCCTCCTCCTCCTCCTCTTCTCCTCCTCCTCCTCCTTCTCCTCCTACTCCTTCTCCTCCTCCTCCTCCTCCTCCTCCTCCTACTTCTTCTCTCTTCCTCTTCCTCTTCTTTTTTTTTTTTTTTTTTTGGCAGAGTCTTGCTCTGTTGCCTAGGCTGGAGTGCAATGGCACGATCTCAGCTCACTGCAACCTCCGCCTCCTGGGTTCAAGCAATTATCCTGCCTCAGCCTCCTGACTAGCTGGTATTACAGTCCACCACCACACCTGACTAATTTTTTGTATTTTTTAGTAGAGATGGGGTTTCACAATGTTGGCCAGGCTGGTTGCAAACCCCTGATCTCAGGTGATCCAAATGCCTTGACCTCCCAAAGTACTGGGATTATGGGCATGAGCCACCGTGCCTGGCCTTTTTTTTTTATTATTTATTTTTATTATTATTATTATTTTTTAAATAGATGGGGTCTTGCTCTACCACTCAGGCTGGAGTGCAGTGATGTGATCACACCTCACTACAGCCTCAAACTCCTGGCCTCAAGTGATCCTCCTGCCTCGGCCTCCCAAAGTCCCAGATGCATTTCAATATTTAAACAACGGATTCTTCCACATCAGTGTGGATCAGTGGAGCATCACCCTAATTGGTAAGAAGCAGATGTAGTCAGGATGTTGGGCTGTGGGATCAATGCAATTAAAATTGTCAGTGTGGTTATAGTGATTGGGGACATCAGAGTGGGTTCATTGGCATCACTGTTGGAATCAATGTCCAGCATGGGCAAATAAACCATTCTGCCACTGTGTGGAGGGGGCCACTGGGCAGCTGCATGAGGCAGGGAGTCATGGAGCCATTGTATTTTCTCTGAGATCTTTCAGATCATGGTTAGAAAATGGGTCACGGGACCCTGGAAGAAAAACTTGAGAGGAACTAGCTGGACCACGAAAGTTTTAAGGCAGTCTATAGGCCACAGAAATGGTCAAGAATGGAAATTCTTGACCAAAAAGACAAGTGGTGGGTGACGATATGGGTGTGGGCCGGAGTTTGGTCTACTAATGCCACACATTAGCCATACCAGCTCTCAGATACAAGCTATTTACAGTTCAAGAAAACATACTCTTCCATACCCTTGCTGACATTTTTTTTTTGAGGGATGATAGATTGAATGTTCTTGTCAATTGAAGAATTTGTCCATATTGCAAAACTGGCATGTCAGAAATGATGTAACTGATCCTTTTACAACTTTACATATTGAGTCTGTAATATTTTTTTCTTAAACTCCCTTTTCCTTGGCCTGTGGCTCAAGACATCTGAGAACCTCCTGCCGGAATCCACACGCTCTAGAGACCCAGGCTGCTCTCCTCCTTACCTCAATCAGCAAAATACATTTAGCTCTGGCTTTCATGGGAAGGAACTCAGCATACAGCGTCACCCTGGAAATGTAAAAGGGACAGAAAAAGAGTTAAGATCAGAACTGGGTGGGCAAATGGCTACCGTTTTCTGAATTTCCTGCCAACATTCCTCCAAGGGTGGTCAGTGAACCACTTACATCAGAATTTCCTGAGATGATGATGGTTAAATATACAGATCTCTAGCTCCCTCCCTCCCCAGACCTTCAGAAACAAACTCCCAGGGATAAGGCCCTGACATCTGCATTTTTATTTTATTGTATTTATTTATTTATTTATGAGTTGGTGTCTCACTCTGTCACCCTGGCTGAAGTGCAATCATAGCTCACTGCACAACCTTGAACTCCTGGGCTTAAGTGATCCTCCTGCCTCAGCCTCCAGCGCAGCTAAGACTACAGCCATGCACCACTACTCCTGGCTAATTATTATTATGATGATTTGTACAGATGTATGTTACCCAGGCTGGTCTCGAACTCCTGGCCTCAAGTGATCCTCCCATCTCGGACTCCAAAAGCGCTAGGAATATAGATGTGAGGCACCATGCCCGGCCTCACCTGCATTTTTGACTCACCAAGTGATTCTCAAATTTCCTAACTGCTGTCATTGAGCCCTACCCATAATCCAATAAGTCCAGGGAAAAATGTTTTTTGGCAGGAACTCTTCAACTTGAGCCCTTCTCAGCATACCAGGGCACACAATGTCAACCTGTCCCATCACTGGTGACATTAGTCTTCATCACCTGATCAAGCTGGTGATGGAGATTACCAGCTTGGTAATCTGGTCTGACAGATTTCTCAACCCTAAGTTATAATTTCCCATTTGTGATTAAGAATATTTCCCCTTTGTGGGGAAGTATTCAGAATATGCCAATATCCTGTTCCCCACATAACCTCTACTCACCAGCTTTAGCCATTGACTATCTCTATCTATGTCATCTACAACTGTGATGGTAACAAATGGTTGTTTTTGTTTGTTTGTTTTGTTTTTTGAGACAGGGTGCATGGTGTGATCATGGCTCACTGCAGCTTCAACCTTCCAGGCTCAAGCCATCCTCTTACCAGCCTCCAAGACTACAGGTGCTGGGACTATAAACACATGCCACCACGCCCTGGTAATTTTTATTTTTTTTTATTATTGTGGAGATAAGGTCGCACTATGTTGTTCATGCTGGTCTCAAACTCCTGGGCTCAAGCTATCTTCCTGCCTTAACTTCCCAAAGCGCTAGGATTACAGGCATGAGCCACTGCGCCCAGCCCCACAAATGGTATTTTTTATTTTTGTCATTCCTTCTGTATTTATTAGTTGACATTTAACTGTAAGAAAGAGATTTTCCTTCTTTCCTTTATCTTATCTGTCTATCCATTTAATCGGTATGGACTTGTGGAGTCCTATTTATGCAGTGGGTTGTAGCCCGTTACTATTTTGATGCTCAGAAAAGCTTTTCCTCCTCCCCTTTATCTGTCTTATCTATCTATCTAGTATCTATCTATCTATCTATCCATTTAATCAATAAGGACTGGAAGATTCCAATTTTATTCCATGAGTTACAGCCTATTATTATTATTATTATTAGTAGTAGTAGTAGTAGTAGTAGTAGTATTTTGAGACAGGGTCTTACTCTGTTGCTCAGGCTGAAGTGCAGTGGCACACAATCTTGGCTCACTGAAACCTCCACCTCCTGGGTTCAAGCAATTCTCCCACCTCAGCCTCCTGAGTAGCTGAGATTACAGGTGCCCGCCACCATGCCTGGCTAATTTTTGTATCTTTTGGTAGAGATAGGGTTTCACCATGTTTCCCAGGCTGGTCTCAAATTCCTGACCTCAAGTGATCTGCCCGCCTCAGCCTCCTAAAGTGCTGGAATTACAGGTGTGAGCCACCACACCCGGCCTGCAACCTGTTATTATTTTGATGCTCAGACTGTTCCAGATCTGCCCAGTGGGAGCCCCTTCAAGCTCATTCTTATTGTTTTTTTGGCATGTCTCCATCATTCCTTGAGGTCTTCCCTATTTTCTAGCACAAGATATCCAGCTCATCTTGTACTTCCTCTACTCCAGCCCTGGAGTCTGTCATCACCTTTCTAAGAAGCCCTGGTTCCCTTTGGCAGAAGATGGTATTTAGAAACCAAGACCTCTGTGCTCAGTGTGCTCATTGCTCCTGGGGTATCACTGCTGCTGCACCCTCTTGGCGGACACAGCTAAGAGATTATCTGTCTCTCTATCTATCTCTATCTTACTTATCTCCTTGTCTCTTCACATACTCACCATATCTATAACTATCTGTGTATATTTATTTAAAAACGAGTTCATACTGATACTTTCTATTTCAGTTCATCACCTTGGGGTTCATTCTAACCTTCCTCACTTGCATGCTGCAATTTCCTTCTCTAAGAATGGGAAATCTGGTCTCATTATCCTCAATACAGTTACATCTTTGCTCAATTTACTTGTTTCCTTAATGTGAGCAATGTCCCAACTGCACTGGCTGCCTCCTCTGTCTGCTGCTTCCATGCTTTCCTCCTTTTCACTTCCTCAACCTTTGGGCATGCTGGACATGGAAGGGAACTTTTAAATCAATCCCTGCTCCCACCTACCCCATGCTGCCTTCAATTTTGCTAGAAAGATGAGGCCTTCTTTCTTCTCATATCTCCCACCTAAGCCAGGCATCTGAGCTACTAAATGGCCTCATGTTATTCTCCTAGCTCTTCTTAAGGGGTGGGGGGTTGGGGGACAAAGGGAAGTTAATTTCCTTTAACTCTTTGAAGGCAGATGGTGCTGGGGACCCATTTAGATCTCCTAGGATCCCTTTACTAGGTCTGCGTGCCCACCTTGCGCTTCTGCTAATGGCTCATACCTGCAACCTTCTCTTATGGATACTCTTGAGCAACTGAAGCTGCATCACCCCAGAGGTACCTAGGAGTCATGCCCATCTCCCCAGGGCAGGCTGCAGACTGGCATGTATGTGTATAAAAGGCCCACCCCCTGGTATTGGGGGAGGGGGTGGGGGTCAGACCCTGTGGAGCAATGAACACTCCTTAGCTCCCTGTGTGCTCAGGTAAGTCCAGAAGAAACCACGTCCTTGTGAACTTCTTCCCTGTATCTTTCTCTTAGCATCTTTCACTCTTGTAGCTTCCTCCCAAGAACACTCTCAATAAATCACTTATAGAGAAATCTCTGCCCCCAGTTCTGTCTACTTCTATGCAGCCCAATCAATGGGTTTCCCTACAGAGCATTTCACTTTTCAAAAGGTGGCCTCAGCAATACCACTGATATTTAGACACAGTTCTTTCTATCATCAGTAAAAGTCCTTGTTAGGATTCCGAGCAAAGGCACCTCTATCCAAAGCAAGAAGAATTCTCAGGAGCCTCAGAAGAAGGGCTAGGGCTTCAGTAGTTCAGTGGGACTCTCTTTAGAGAAAAGCAAGAAGAAAATGTTAATGCTAGCTAGTCTCACTTCATAGTGTATTTTAGTACGTTCCCTCTTTCTGTCTTAGTCTTTCTTTTTCTCTCTGTATGAATCCCTAGCTGAGATCATACTCAAGAATGCCTATTATAAATCTGATTTATAAACAAGCATTTCCATGCCATTTAATAGGCTCTTGCACACATCTATTCTATCACATGCATGAACCATACTATCCTTAATAATAGCAATCTTTTACTGAGTATCTACTATGTGTTTAACACTACTCTAGATGTTCTGCATGGATTACCTCACCCAATAAGAATTGCAAGTCATGGGGATAAGTAATTACAATTCCCTGTGTGTGTGTGTGTGTGTGTGTGAGAGAGAGAGAGAGAGAGAGAGAGAGAGAGAGAGAGAGAGAGAGATGGTTTGGCTCTTGGCCCCACTCAAACCTCATGTTGAAATGTAACTCGCAGTGTTGGGGGAGGGACCTGGTAGGAGGTAACTGGCTCATGGGGGTGGTTTTCCCCCTCGCAGTTCTCATGATAGTGAGTGAGTTTTCATGAGATCCAGTTGTTTAAAAGTGTGTAGCACTTCCCTCTTCACTCTCTCTCTCCTGCTGCCATGTGAAGATATGCTTGCTCCATCTTTGCCTTCCACCATGCTTGTAAGTTTCGTGATTCCTCCCCAGTCATACCTCCTGTACAGCCTGTGGAACTGTGAGTCAATTAAACCTCTTTTCTTTAAAAAGTACCCAGTCTTAGATAGTTATTTACAGCACTGTGAGAATGGACTACCACCATTTTCATATCTACATCTATCAACAACAGAAAAGTTGTTACTTGGCCAGGATTGCACAGCTAGTAAGTTAGTAAGCAGAAGAGCCAACATTTTAAACTAGGTTTGTCTATATCATGCAACCCATGAATCACTTCCCTGTTGGGATGGTTTCACAGTTACAAACAACACTTCCTTAGACATCTTTAGGCTGAAAGTCGTTGTCTTCACATTGTTTCCTTAGGACAGATCCCCCTAAGTAGAATTTGAGTCGGAGGGTATGCCTGTTTTTATGATTTGAGATATATACTACCAAAGTGCTTCTCCAAAAAGTTGTTCCAATTTATATTCCTTCCAGTACCTCACTCATCAGAAAACCATGGGGAATTTCATTAACTAAACCCTGATAATAGAAACCAAGATTATAGTGGTTGCTAAAGATTGCAGCAATTATCACGGATGACTTTGATATTTTATTCTATTTGCCGAATGGTATGCTTATATTATTTTTAAAAATCAATAGTAATACCATGTTTACCTTTCCCTCACCAAATTGAAGTCAAACTACTAATCATGCAAAAATGTGCAGTAGGCTATTCTAAGGGCAAAGCTGTTTCTATCCTTAGAGATCAAGGATTTGTTTTTATAATAAAGCTATAACCTATTTAATGAAGTCGTTTCATTCTGTTTTTTTCAGTGATAGAGTATTATATGAATGCAATCTCATTGTAAAATAATTTACCAATACATAAGCATGCAGAGTGTATGATGATTTTTCCTATCCCTATGACCCCAACTTCCATTTCCCTTCCTGAAAGCCATAACTACTATTCAGAGTTTGCCTTGCAATCTTTCGGGGTTTTTTTTTTTTTTTTTTTTTTTTTTTTTCTGACACAGAGTCTCACTCTCTCATTCAGGCTGGAGTGCAGTGGTGTGATCTCAGGCTCACTGCAACCTCTCTCTCCCAGGTTCAAACAGTTCTCCTGACTCAGCTTCCCAAGTAGCTGGGATTGCAGGTGCACGCCACAACGCCCAGCTAATTTTATTGTATTTTTAATAGAGATGGGGTTTCATTATGTTAGCCAAGCTGGTCTCGAACTCCTGACCTCAAGTGATCCACCCGCCCCGGCCTCCCAAAGTGTTGGGATTACAGGCATAAGCCACTGTGTCTGGCCTGCAATCTTTCAGCCTCTTTTCTATGAAAAATAAATACATAAATTTAACATGCTATTTCTTTCTTTCATTTTCCCTTCTCTTTCCTTACCTCTCTCCTATCTTTTCCTCCCTCTCTTCTTTCCTTTTTTTTGAGACAGAGTCTCGCTCTGTCAGCCAGGCTGGAGTACAGTGGTGCAATCTCGGCTCATTGTAAGCTCCGCCTCCCGGGTTCACACCATTCTCCTGCCTCAGCCTCCCGAGTAGCTGGGACTACAGGCGCCCACCACCGCGCCTGGCTAATTTTTGTATTTTTAGTACAGATGGGGTTTCACCGTGTTAGCCAGGATGGTCTCAATCTCCTGACCTCATGAGCCGCCCACCTCGGCCTCCGAAAGTGCTGGGATTACAGGTGTGAGCCACTGCACCTGGCCTCTTTCCTTCATTTTTTTTTTTTCCTTAACACACAGCACACTATCAGCGTTCCACCCAAACATCCCCATTCTTAGCACATCCATGCATGCCAGCCCACCTTCCAACTGCCAGTACCTGTGACTGTTTCCAGAGAACTTTCTTTTTTTTTTTTTTTGAGACGGAGTTTTGCTCTGTCGCCCAGGCTGGAATGCAGTGGCACGATCTCAGCTTACTGTAGCCTTGACCTCCTGGGGTAGATGATCCTCCCACCTCAGCCTCCTGAGTAGCTGGGACTACAGGTGTGCACCACCACACTTGGCTAATTTTTGTATTTTTTGCAGAGACAAGTTTTCACCATGTTGCCTAGGCTGGTCTTGAATGCCTGAGTCAAGCGATCTGCCTGCTTCAATCTCCTCCTAAAGTGCTGGGATTGCAGGCATGAGCCACCACGCTCAGCTGAGCATTATTCTTAACAGCTGCATAGCCTTCCTCATCTCGGTAGTATCATCATTTATTTAACTGCCCCCTATTGATGAATGCTTAGGTTGTGTTCAGTTTCTTGCTTTTGCCACCTGTGCTACAAGAAACGTCTTTTCCTATAATTGTTGTGCCCCACATTTGGCCATTATTTATAGCAGTTCATTATGAAAACAAGCTACTTGATCTTTATCCAAAATATGGCAATTATTATAATCAGACTGAAAAATAAAAGAATGAGCAATGAAATTAGCAATGCCAAGAATCAGCTGATTCTGGCATAAATAAATTCCCACTGCAAATAATCACATTTACAGCACTGGGCAATTAGAGGCTTGCCATTTGGATCACGTGTTTGGAAAGAAAGAACCTGTGATCTCAGCCTGGCATTTCTGCCTGGTCTTTGGAGGAACGAGGACAGCCTTTGTGTATAAGCTCATTGTTGACACCAATTTGAAGATCATTCTAGGGCAGGTTTCAAGGTAGAACAGCTGGGCAGCTACCTGAGGTATTGTCTTTAAGAGCAGCTAAAACACAAGGAGGGCGTGGGTTACCTTACTCCAGGTTTCCCCTCGCAGCGGCTTACATAAATGGTGTTTGACTGCGGTGCATGGCGCCCTCTACTGGAAGTAAAACATATTGGCCCAGTGCCAACCTGTATTGGTATTTTCGTGGAGAGACAGGGCGCAGTAAGAGGTGATTATCATTTCGTTGGTGCTTATTTGCATTTTCCAAATTTTCTAAAACAAAAGTGTGCTGTCTGTAATGACAAAAATAAAATTGTATTTAATTCCCTTGCTTGAATTAAAGTCTATTCCTTCTTGATGTCCCTCTGTAGACAGAAAGTGTAATTATCTGGGATTCTACATGTGATTTCTCTTACCTGCCTTAAAGGGAATATAAACCTGTTAAGAACCACCAGCTCTACACACCAGAGTCATTCTCCAAATCAGTACCAGAGACGCCGTGGACATAAATGATTTAACAGGACCTTCTGACTATATATGCTAGAAACCCCTTTGAAATTGTTGTTCAACATGGTTAGGGCTTTGGCACCAGACACACCTGGATTTGAACCCAGTTATAACTGGCTTGCCAAAGTTGCTCCAATACTTTCCTTCCCAGTATCTATGCACCTTTGCAGTGTGACTGCAGCACGTCCCATCAAGAGTTCATTTTCCCCTCCCTGGGATCTGGGTGGCCTTGTGACTTGCTTTGACCATCAGAATGTAGCAGAAATGATGTTATGCTAGTTCCAAGCTTAGGCCTCGAGAAGCTTTGTGGCTTCTGCTTGCTGCCGTCCACCCCTGTCCAGGTGCCATGGGACCAGGTGCCCGGGTGCCCCCTGATTCAGTGGACTGAAGACATTTGAGCAAGCCCCATAGAATCTAGAGGAGCCACCAAACTGCCTCACTGCAGAATCATGAGTTGAATTAATCATTGTTTTAAACCATGAATGCAAAGGTGGTTTGTTACAAAGTAGAAGCAAACCCTACATTCTACTTTTTTTTTTTTTTTTATTTTAGTCAGAGTCTCACTCTCTCACCCAGGCTGGAGTGTAGTGGTGCAGTCTCAGCTCACTACAACCTCTGCTTCCCGGGTTCAAGCGATTCTCCTGCCTCAGCCTCCCAAGTAGCTAAGATTACAGGTGTGCACCACCATGCCTGGCTAATTTTTGTATTTTTAGAAGAGATGGGGTTTTGCCATGTTGCCCAGGCTGGTCTCAAACTCCTGGCCTCAAGTGATCCACCCGCCTCAGCCTCCTAAAGTGCTGGAATTACAGGCGTGAGCCACTGTGCCCAGGCCTCCTACACTACACGTAATAACCATCTGACCAGGCATGATGACTCACACCTGTAATCCCAACACTCTGGGAGGCCAAGATGGGAGGATCACTTGAGTTCAAGAACAGCCTGGGTAACACAGTGAGACCGCCCACTCTGTCCTCTAGCCCATCTCAACAAAAAATTTAAAAAATTAGCTGGGTGTGGTGGCACACACTTTAGTGACTCTAGAAGCTGTGGTGGGAGGATCGCTTGAGCCCAGAAGTTTGAGGCTGCAGGGAGGTATGATCGTGTTGCTGCACTCCAGCCTCGGCAACAGAGCAAAATCTGGTTTCAAAAATAATAATAACAACTATCTGACCTCCAGCAAGCCCCTTGTGAGCTCTCAGCCTCGGTTTTCGCATCTGTTATATGGGGATAAAACAGTTGTTCAGTGGACCAAGTAAGGTAGTCTGAGAAGAACATTGAGCAAAGTGCCCAGCACTTGGTAAACTCCATTATCATCATCATCATCACTATTAAGGCTAATGTTGTTGTTCTTATCACCAAGAATGAGAATCTCTACTTTGGGGGAAGGAAGAAAAGAATGAGGAAGGGAGGAGAGAAGAAGGGTCATAGAAAAGCACAGATCAGGGTAGAGGAACAGGATCCTTAATGACCTAGTTGACTTTTTTTTTTTTTTTTTGAGATGGAGTTTCATTCTTGTTGCCCAGGCTGGAGTGCAATGGCATGATCTCAGCTCACCCCAACCTCTGCCTCCCGCATTCAAGCGATTCTCCTGCCTCAGCCTCCCGAGTAGCTGGGATTACAGGCATGTGCCACCACACCCAGCTAATTTTGTATTTAGTAGAGACGGGGCTTCTCCATGTTGGTCAGGCTGGTTTTGAACTCCCCACCCCAGGTGATCCACCCGCCCCGGCCTCCCAAAGTGCTGGGATTACAGGCGTGAGCCACCACTCCCAGCCCTAATTGACATTTATACTTAAAATTCAGAGTACATTACAAGGACTTCTGGTTGTTGAGCTTTTAAGAATTACACAGCAAAATCTTTTTCATCTGATTTTATGGGTTGCTGCAATAGGGTATAGCTACTGTAAATTAATGGAAACTTTTAATTGCATTTAATCACATCAAAATATCTCCAACTAAATGTTTCCAAATAATGAACTTAAGGGAGTCATTTTTGTAACTAGATAGGAACATTGTATAATTAAGACATTATTTTTATGTAAGTGGATAGAGTTACAGTGGTGGGAAGCCAGTGGCTCTCTTGGGTGGCTAAATATTTCTTCTGTAATTTCGTTTCTAGTTTTTATTTGCCCTCCTCATAGATAAAAGAGCTATTTAGGCTGGGTGGGGTGGCTCACACCTGTAATCCCAGCACTTTGGAAGGCTGAGGCAGGCGAATCGCTTGAGGTCAGGAGTCCGAGACCAGCCTGGCCAACATGGTGAAACCCCATCTCTATTAAAAATACAAAAATTAGCCAGGTGTGGTGGCATGCTCCTGTAATCCCAGCTACTCGGGAAGCTGAGGTGGGAGGATAGCTTGAACCCAGGAGGTGGAGGTTGCAGTGAGCCAAGATATCATGCCACTGCATTCCAGCCCGGGTGACAAAAAAAAAAAAAAAAAAAAAAAAAAAATGCTATTTAGTGGAGTAGTTCAGAGAATAGGTTTGGAGGGTCAAGTGATGTCTAAACCTTAGCTCTGCCATTTACTAGCTATGTGACCTTGGGCATGCTACTTAGTTTCTACAAAGCTCCAGCTTTTGTACCTGTGAAGTGGAGATGATCCTAAGATGTTATGAGCATTAAAGTGGTAATATATGTAAAGCACGAGGCTCAGTGTCTGGAATGTAGTAATAGCTCAATAACCAAACGGAAGGGCTATAGCAGTGTTCAATACATGAAATGGGGAAGAGGTAGGGAGCAGGCAGGCAAGCCAGGGACCCTTAAGATAAGCATGAGATAAAGGGGAAAGGTCCTCCTAGCTCCTCTGTGTCCTTTGTTTTATTCCCCTGGTGTCCTGTGCCATTACCCCAGAGCCCCACAGGAAGAATCTCTCTTCCTCTTTGTAGTCCCGCCCCTTTGCTGTTTTAGGGTGTGGTTTTCTCTGTTCCAGTTACTCCACCCTTGCAATCCCATCTGCTTATAAGCTTCCAGAGGCTTCTCAAAATTCTGAGTCACTGATGGCACTGTTTTCTTGCTCTCCAGCACTGTTTATTCTATTTCTTAACTGGGCATCTTGAGGCATGCCTGTAATCCTAGCACTTTGGAAGGCCAAGGCAGGCAGATCACTAGAGGTCAGGTATTCAAGACCAGCCCAGGCAACATAGTGAGACCCCAATCTCCACCAAAAAGTAGAAAAAATTAGCTGAGCATGGTGGTGTGTGCCTGGAAGGCTGAGGCAGAAGGATCACTTAAGCCTGGGAGTTCGAGGCTGCAGTGAGCCATGATTGTGCCACTGTACCCCAGCCTGGGTAACAGAGCAGACCCTGTCTCTTGCAGAAAGAAAAGATTTATTCTATTTCTTACTACTTCTATGTCATTTCCAGGAAATGTGGAAGAAGAAGAAATAGCAAATGTCTCTTCTCATTCAACCTTCTTGAACAAGAATTTCTGTGGGCATTCTGCATATTTAATTCCTTTTTCTTTCCTTATATAAGAAGAAAATCCAGTGACTGTTTGAAGTCTATTTCTGCTGGCATCTCTCTGAGCGTCCCTGGTAAGGGAATTTGATTTGCTGTTCTGTGAGTACATTCCTCCCAGCCACTAGGGGAAAACTGTATCGTACTCAATGAACTCATCATACTCATGAATAGGGCAGTGGTTGTGTCTGCAGGAATTCCTGGAGCTGAGCCAGAAGTGGAGCACATTGTCCACAAGCCCCTGCCAGCCCAGATTTATGGCTGCGGCTCCGTTAATAGCCTTTGCTTCAAGCTCCAGTGGTTTGTAAGCTCATCCCAGATCCAGAAGTGTATGTCAAATGTCTACTCTACAGAGCCCTGGAGGAATTAATCATGAATCAAGGAGGGAAGGACTGAGGAGAGCTGAGAGCCACTCACCATCCTCCAGCCTCCCAAGTGGCAGGAGGAGGCTGGGGGTTTGCTCATGTGTTAAATCCATGTGGTCATGTCTCCCCTGTCCCTGTTCTGTCTACAGTGATACCTTGAGTCATTCATCCGTCATCCATCATCCATCACAATGACACTTGAGCTTCTTACTAGCCTTCAGCAGATCAAATGCTTGTTAATAAGTCTTAAGTGCTCTGCCAGGCACTGTCCTGGGCATTTTACAGAATGTTGTCATTTAATGACGATTATTTTAAGGGACCTCATGAGGTAGGGAAGTTGTTCCATTTTAGAGATGAGGAAACAGATGTAGGAAGGTTCAGTGACTTGCCTGAGGTCATATAGCTATTATGTGACAGAGCAACCAGGATTCAAACCCAAGCAGTCTGGTTTCAGAGCCTATGATCTATTTTAGAATTAGCATTACCCTGGCTGGGCGCGGTGGCTCATGCCTGTAATCCCAGCAGTTTGGGAGGCTGAGGCCGGCAGATCACAAGGTCAGGAGATCGAGACCATCCTGGCTAACACAGTGAAACCCCGTCTCTACTAAAAGTACAAAAAAAAATTAGCCAGACATGGTGGCGGGCACCTGTAGTCCCAGCTACTCCGGAGGCTGAGGCAGGAGAATGGCGTGAACCCAGCAGGCGGAGGCTGCAGTGAGCTGAGATCCGGCCACTGCACTCCAGCCTGGGCGACAGAGCGAGACTCCGTCTCAAAAAAAAAGAATTAGTATTACCCTTCTAGGCCGGGTGCGGTGGCTCAAGCCTGTAATCCCAGCACTTTGGGAGGCCGAGACGGGCGGATCACGAGGTCAGGAGATCGAGACCATCCTGGCTAACACGGTGAAACCCCGTCTCTACCAAAAAAGACAAAAAACTAGCCGGGCGAGGTGGCGGGCGCCTGTAGTCCCAGCTACCCGGGAGGCTGAGGCAGGAGAATGGCGGGAACCCGGGAGGCGGAGCTTGCAGTGAGCTGAGATCCGGCCACTGCACTCCAGCCTTGGCGACAGAGCGAGACTCCGTCTCAAAAAAAAAAAAAAGAAAAAGAAAATGACCATAGATAATACATAAATGGAGGGTGCGATGTGTTCCAATAAAACTTTATTAACAAAACCAGTCAGCAGGTCGAATTCTGCCCATATGCCATAGTGTGCCAATTTCTGCTTCAGGGCCCATCACAAATAGGAAGTCCTCCTCAATCCCCCAGGAGACAGTGGCTTCTTCCTACAGCTCTGAATATTCTCAGTACCTTAAACTACAACACCAGCAAATTACTGCCCGGGTGACATGTGGTCAGCATCATCCCCTGCCTTGTGTTTAGGTTGGAAGAGCGTGGAAAGCAGCATTCATAGTGGCTAAAAGCATGGATGTTGTAGTTACCCACCATGTGATTCAAACAGATGATTTCACTCTCTGAGCCTCAGTTTCCCCAACTGTAAAACAGAGATTGAAATAATACAGTAACACACACCTCTTGGGCTGCTGGGATGCGTCCAAGTGGAACAGTCCATCCATGCTAGATGCATTATTATTTCGCTTGCAACCTTCCAGCCATTGTGTTGTTTTGCTGCTGTTGTTGATCCTAACAATACTGATAATGATGCTATTTTCTTGCTACACCATAGCTCCTTGATCCTGGAAGCCCTGGTATAGCTATCTCTGCACCCCTGCTCCCCCATCTCAGCCCCTACCTCCCGACCCAGGCCATGAACAGTATTTACTTACGACTGGGGAACTCCTCCAATCCCAAAGCCCACCAGGCCCCGGAGCACCAGGATCCAGCTATACACGGGCGCAAAAGCACTAAGGATGCCATAGTACAGCGTCCACAGCACGCTGATCTTCAGTCCCTGCGGAGAAGGAAGACACGGAATCACAAGGGCTTTTCAGCGCCTCCAGGTAGCATTTGCACTGCACTGAAAGCTGCCGATAATGAGGTCACACTAAAGGAAGCCTACACAACCAAAGGGATACTGGAGTCCTCTGTATGGGGAGTGCCAACCCATAGGCGGTGGGTAAGAAAATTGTGAGACATTCTTGGTTGTCCCAATGATTGGCATTGAATGCCAGTCTGGGCCAGATATGTCAGATATTCCACAATACAGGAGACAAAATAGACTTGTCCTGCATCTCATACCATCTTAAATGTTCTGCCCGCTCATCATGCAGCTGAAACTCTGTTTCTGATGATCTACACCTAGACCTTTTGCTCTGTTTCACACATTCAAGACTTTTTTTTTTGGCATAGTTTGAATACACACTTAATTTTTCAGGAACGCCACTTTCAGATAAGTCAAAAGAAAATTTACTTTGTTTTACCCGGAACTTTATAAAATGATTCTTTTCAGAAAACCATGCTGACAATGACAACGCTGTGTGCAGCATTTGAGTCACTGACGGGAAACTTCAGTGTCAGCTTTCATTCACAGGGTTTAGCTATGAATGGACTGACTTAAACCTTATTTTAAAAGGTCAAATGTAAAGAAAAAGCATCAATAATATTCAGTTAAATCCAAACATATTTAAATCAGGGGCAGATATTGACCCCTTGTCATCTAGACAGAGTTGTAAGTAAATATTTGCATATTAAAAATAAATTTTATTTTATTAATGATGTTTTAAATTTATCCCTCCTGGTTAGCACTTTAGAACTGATTTCTTTCTTTTTCTCATTGACAAGTTTATCTTGGCATCATTATTCTAACATCTATTGTACCAGGATAAAGCTATATCAAAGTATAACTGTACTGAGTGATATTTTTACTATGAAGAATAAAACATAATATAAAGGCGGTTTCCTGTGTTGGCAAACTCATTTTGAAGTTATTTTAATGAATGACATACTCTTAGATCCTCCTAATTTGCAAACCAAACAAAGAACTTATTTCTTTCTTTTTATTTATTTTGAGACAGAGTCTCATTCTGTTGCCCAGGCTAGAGTGCAGTGGTGCGATCTCGGCTCACTGCAGCCTCAACCTCCTGGGCTCAAGTTATCATCCCACTTCAGCCTCCCAAGCAGCTGGAAGCATAGATGTGTGCCACCATGCCTGGCTAATTTTTGTATATTTTACAGAGGCGGCGTTTCACCATGTTGCCCAGGCTATTCTCAAACTCCTGGGATCAAGTGATCCACGCACCTCAGCCTCCCAAAGTGCTGAGATTACAGGTGTGAGCCACCACGCCCGGCTGATTTCTTTTTTAAAGTATGTGAGTGACTAGGTTATTTTATCTTTGGAAGTTTTTTCTGGATAGTTAAGAAGGCATTATTCGAATTGTTCACTTTTTTAAAGAAATGGAGTGTTGCTATGTTGCCCACACTGATCTTGAGCTCCTGAGTTCAAGGGATCCTCCTACCTCAGTCTCCTGGTAGCTGGAATTACAGAGGCAAATTTTTGACATTTTTAAAGTAAAGGAGGCATGTGTTCAATAGGGTCAAGAACCACAGAGGGACACAATGCTTCAAGACAAACAGGGGGCCGAGCGCGGTGGCTCACATCTGTAATCCCAGCATTTGGGGAGGCTGGGGCCAGCGGATCACTTGAGGCCAGGAGCTCGAGACTAGCCTGGCCAACATGGTGAAGCCCCGTCTCTACTAAAAATGCAAAAATTAGCCAGGCGGAGTGGCAGGTGCCTGTAGTCCTGGCTACTCGGAAGTCTGAGGCATGAGAATTGCTTGAACCCACGAGGTGGAGGTTGCAGTGAGCCAAGATCATGCCACTGCACTCCAGTCTGAGCGACAGAGTGAGACTCTATCTCAAAACAAAACATAACAAAATAAGAAAGACAAACATGGCACATATTCCTGGAGTGTTAATTACCCTTAGAGATTGAAAAAAAAAATTAAGAATAAACAAATACTATTTTTATATCACAATCAATGCCAAATATGAGAGGGTAAAATGCAAATTTCGCATGCATTTTCAACCTGCTCTGTGAGGTCTGGGGCAGGCCTCTTTCTGCAATACCCTTCCCAGAGCTCCAAGGGTGAGTTCACCTTCCTGTCCCCCAGGGGAATACTTTAGGGCGCAAGTATGAAACATACTGATTTTTTGAAAGTGAATTAAAGGAGATGAGCGAGGAAATTTGGAAGCCTACCAGATGATTTCAGGTCTTTTAGAAAATGACTTTAGGTGGCAGAGAGAGTATTTTAAATAACTTTGCATCTCCTCACAAGAAAGTTATTTCTTTTTCTTCATTTTTATGATTATGTCAAAGAGAAAGAGTCCATGAGGTGCCAGTCTGTTTTTTAACACCTATTTATTTATCTCTATTTGTTTTTATTTATTTATTTATTTATTTGAAATAGAGTCTCGCTCAGTCACCCAGGCTGGAGTGCAGTGGCACGATCTCAGCTCACTGCAACCTCTGCCTCCTGGGTTCAAGCGATTCTCCTGCGTCAGCCTCTGAGTAGCTGGTATTACAGGTTTGCGCCACCATGGCCAGCTAATTTTTGTATTTTTAGTAGAGAAGGGGTTTTGCCATGTTTGTCAGGGTTTCGGCATGTTGCCCAGGCTGGTCTTGAACTCCTGGACTCAAACAATCCACCCGCCTCAGCCTCCTAAAGTGCTAGGATTACAGGCATGAGCCACCACACCCAGCTGACACCTTTTAAGAATAGCTACTCTGCTCTCTATTTAACACAGAAGGCACTGGGACAACCACAACTTAGAATTTAATAACATTGTTTTATTTGTGTTGCATTTATTTTTGCAGACACTTCCTACTTAAGACAATTGTTATTGATCTTCCAATTAAAACTCTATAGTTTCACTTTCCAAAAATATATTCCAATTTTTTTATTAGCCCCATGTTACAGGTGATAGATTTTTAAAAAGCAGTTTGATATGAAGAAAGTTATTAAGTTAAGGACAAGGTGGCTCATGCCTGTAATCCCAGCACTTTGAGAGCTTGAGGCAAAAGGATCACTTGAGGCTAGGAGTTTGAGACCAATCTGGGCAACATAGCGAGAACCTTGGTCTACAAAAATTAAATTTAAGAAAAGAAAGAAGAAAGATATTAAGTACATAAGATAATAGGTGGTACAGGATTGACTAAAGTCTAGGAAGTGATGAAAATAATAAAGCAACATTTTTGCACTCCTAAATCCATGACTGTGACATGGGTACTGGCCATACAGACATTTAATTCCTTTCTTTTGGCTTAAGCTAACTTAATAGGGACTTTCTTCCTTGGCATCCAAGGAGTCTTGAATCAAACACAAGACTTAATTAGCAGCAGTGGGAGAAAAGAAGGCACTGAGATGAGTGCATGGGAATTAACCCTCCTTCAAGGTCTGCTAGGAGCCATATTATCCCCCTGCCAGACAGCAGAGACACACTGATATGTCCTGTTTGGTCGCAGCAGGCGGCAGCTGGCTCTGCATTTGTCTGCTGACGCCACGGCTTTCCAGCTGCCCCAAAACGAGGGCTCAGCAACCCTGTGTAAGGGCTGTCACGGCTATTACAAAAGCAGGGGGTGCTGCCAGCAAGCCCCACCCAAGAGCTTGTGTGGGACTCTGCAGGAATGTCTCACGGGCCTTTGGGCTTCTCATTAACTGTGACTGGCATTCAGTCTAATATCTGTTCTGCCCTTTATAGATTGATAGCTCCTTCCTTCCTCCTTCCTTCTTTCCTCCTTTCCTCTCTCCCTTCTTTTTACATTTATTGAGCATCCCCTGTATATAAGGCTCCAGGGTAGGTGCATAGGCATTATGCATTCATTAATTTGCTCATTTGATAAGCATGTATTGAGCACCTGCTGTATACCAGACACTGACATATATTCTTCACCCATTCATTCATTTATTCAATAAACACATGTTGAACACATGCTGTGGACCCAGCATTAAAGATACTGATATATATTATTCATCCATTCATGCATAAAATATGCATATATTGAACACCTGCTGTTTGCCAGGCCCTGGGCTACCGTAGGGAACATGACAGCCAGAGTCTCTGACTTCATGGAACTTTCATTTGCATTTCATTCACCGCTGTCACATCATTACGCTGGGTCCTCACAGCAGCCCTGTGAACAAAGGTTATTATTTTCATGTCTGCTTTACAAATTAGCAGAGCAAGGGCCCAAGTGGTTGAGCGATCTGCTGAAGATCAGTCTGTGGTGCCAAAGTTGGAGCCAGAACTTCCAACCTCGAATGAGCCACTCCCTTCCTCTAGAGCCTTTGATGGCTCCCTATTACCTCTGACAGAGAACATAAACGCACAATGCAAGTGTAACACAGCAAGGATGGGGGGCCTGGCGGAATTACAGAGAACTTGCCCTGTCTTGTCAGCCTCTGTTCAACTCTAGCCAAAAATTACCATGACAAAATGGATTCCAGGCCCAGATTACCTGATTTTCCAAAAATATCATAATTTTATTTTTATGCAAGATGTCACTTTTGAAATGGAGGCAACTGATTCAAAATCCTTTAAAACATTGTGCAGGATACATAAGACACATCAGGGGGCCATATTTGGCCTATGGGTTACAGTTTGCCACTTGTAGCCTAGAAAGCCTGGCACCCGTGGGCCAAACATGGCCCGTGGTATTCTCTAACATGTTCAACCAAAGGACAATATTCACAGGTCGAGGAGCCCCCAGGGATCCTCAGAGGGAGTCTGAGCGCCTGCCAGGCACCTCCACTTCCTTCTTAAAGATAAGATAGACCTAATAGCTTTTGAACTAGATAGTGACCACTCCATACCATATTCAAAGTGTATTATACACTTTTTCTCCCTTCCTTCTTTCTTCTTTCCTTCCTTCCTTCCTTCCTTCCTTCTTTCCTTCCTTCCTTCCTTCCTTCCTTCCTTCCTTCCTTCCTTCCTTCCTTCCTTCCCTCCCCCCGCTTCCTTCCCTCCCTTCCTTCCCTCCCCCTGCTTCCCTCCCTCCCTTCCTTCTTTTCCTTTCCTTGCTCTGTCACCCAGGCACTTGAGCCCAGGAGTTCAAGGACTGTGCAGTGGTACAATCACAGCTCACTACATCCTCGAAATCCTGGGCTCAAGCGATCCTCTCACTGCAGCCCCCAAGTAGCCTGGACCACAGCCACATGCCACCACGCCTGGCTACATTTTCTTATTTAATCCCCCCATTAAAGTGCCTATTATGGAGTCTGTTTTGCAAATGGGGAAACTGAAGCTCAGAGAGGTGAAGGATCTTGCCCAAGGTCACCTCAGTCAACAGGGGTGCGCTGTGATATAAACCTGGATGTGTCTTCAAGACCACACACCTACAGCTGCCTTCGCCTTTCTGCGGCGGCCACAAACTCCCAGGTGGTAGAAACTCCTGTAGGAACCGAAGTGGCTCACTGAGTCCTAACCCCGTATGTGAATGCCCCGCAACATCACGCAGTGAACGCCCCGGCAGGAACCTTACTGCTGAGCCAGGGCAGATCAAGGAGGTTTTTGGTGGTTGTCAAGGCTCGCCAGCTGCCTGACTTGCCCAGTGTTCCTGGGGGAATTCTGGGGAAGCTTTATAATTAGAATCTGATCTGTCCTTTCTGAGGTTGGGCCAGAATTCCATGCTGGGGAGGAGGAAGCTCTGCAATCTGGGGACACTGTCTCTTTCCCTCTGGTCAGGTCAGTTTCATGTTGGGTATGGAATTTATCAAGCTGGTTGGGAGAACTGGTGGGACACCATATGGACAGTCCTCCTGGGCTTCCTCTATTTGGGATGGATGAATGTTCAACTAATCAACTAAATTCGGAGGGATAATTCAGTTATGTCTCCCAGCAGCCAAGGTCAGGGTTAAGGATGTGGACCCTGGAGCCAGGTGTGCCTGCATTTCAATGCTGGCATTGCCTTTTACGGGCACCCCAAGCTTGGCAAATGATAGGTATAATAATGGACATTTATGTAATTTTCTCTGTGCCAAGAGCTTTATGTACAAGGGCCATTTACTCCTCATAACAGCCCCATGGGAGAGGCTATTATTATCCCACCTACAGATGAGAAAACTGAGACACAGGGAAGTTGAATAGCTTGCCCAATATGCAGTCTTTAAGTAGAGGAGCTGGGATTTGAACCCAAGCAGTCTGGCCTCAAAACCCAGGCTTTTCACAATGACACTGCATTATTTCATTTGTCAAAATGAGCTTCTTTGGTAAATACTGAAATGAGGGCTGAGGCCGGGCATGGTGGCTCACACCTATAATCCCAGGATTTTGGGAGACCCATGTGGGTGGATCACGAGGTCAGGAGATCGAGACTATCCTGGCTAACACAGTGAAATCCCGTCGCTACTAAAAATACAAAAATTAGCCTGGCCTGGTGGCATGCGCCTGTAGTCCCAGCTACTCGGGAGGCTGAAGCAGGAGAATCGCTTGGACCCAGGAAGCGGAACTTGCAGTGAGCCAAGATCGCACCACTGCACTCCAGCCTGGGCAACGGAGTGTGACTCTGTCTCAATTAAAAAAAAAAAAAAAGAAAGAAATGAGGGCTGAGCAGGCCCAGGAGATGAAGAAAGATCATGAAGAGCGGATGCCACATCACTGCAACTTGGTGATATTGCCTGCACATGTATTCTAGAATCTGGTTTCTCAACCTCAGCACCGCCAACATCTTGGACCAGGTCATTCTTTGTGGTGGGGGCTGTCCCATGCACTGTGGGCTATGGAGCAGAATCCTTGGCCCCTATGCACTGGATGCCAGTAGGACACCCCTCCCCCGAGGTGTGACAATCAAAAATGTCTTCAGACATTGCCAAGTGCCCCCGGCCCTGCACTGAGAGCTACTATTTTGGAAGGTGCCAAAACATGTTTGCAATCTGCAAGATTCAGTAAATGGCATTTCTGTAAACTCCTCTATAAATCTCTTTAAAATCCCAGCTTAGAGCTTCCTCTTCTGAGGCCCTTCACAAACATGAAGATGTCTATGTGGGAACACCAAGTGAATTACTGTCCCTAGTGGCAGAGTAAACATACTCTTCCAAGGGAAGTTGGGATCCTACATGAATGACCATTGTGCATTGTGGACTTTCCAGGTCAACAAAGAACATTCATCAGGCAGTTGCTGCGCTGGAGAGGATAAGAAAGTAGCAGAAAGTGGAAACAAGGAGGTCTGGTTCTCATCCACTGCAGCTCAGTCACTCGAGAAGTATTTATTGAGTGTGCACTCTGAGCCAGGGAGGTCAGGCTCTGGGGCCAACTCAGTGAACAAAACAAATGCAGCCCCTTTCCTCATGGAGTTTACTAAATTCCCTCCACGCTCTTCAGTCCTGTGCCTGTGGCAGACATCACTAGTCAATCACAGCACTGTCCCACTGAACCTTCTGACTCCTCAAATCCATGTTTCTGGCATCCTCTAATAAATGATTAGAACAGACACAGGGACAAAACCAACCTGCCCTTTCGTTTTGGGGATTCAATGAATGGTAGCTATGAATATCTGTGTTTTCTAATCCAGCGTCCTCTGATATAAATAAGGAAATTTCAGCCCTAGATGGGGAGTGGCTTGCTTTAGTCATGCAGTGTCAGATTCAAGCCCAAAGTTAAGGCATTTTTACTCATTTTCTGTTATATTCCTCACTGCTTTATAATTCAGCAATTGGATAGCAGAACTTGGGTTCAGCAAATTTCCTCATTATGGATTCCTGAAGTGTGTGTGTGTGCGCATGTTTGTCTGTGTGCGTGTGTGTGTGTGTGTGCATGTTTGTCTCAGGAACAAATAAATGAATTTTTTTTTTCCCAGACAGAGTCTTGCTCTGTTGCCCAGGCTGGAGTATAGTGGCATGATCTCAGCTCATTGCAGCCTCCCCATCCTGGGTTCAAGCGATTCTCCTGCCTCAGCCTCCTGAGTACCTGGCACTACAGGCGCGCGCCACTGGGCCTGGCTAAGTTTTGTATTTTTTGTAGAGATGGGGTTTCGCCATGTTGCCCAGACTGGTCTTTAACTCCTGAGCTCAGGTGATCTGTCCTCCCAAAGTGCTGGGATTACAGGCATGAGCCACCACTCCTGGCCTCCCTTGATTATTTTAAAGGCTTAAAGATTAACATTGGATTCAGCCTCAGACAGCCACAGCTTTACAGTTCTTTCAACGGCTGCTCAGCTCCATCAAAGCAAAAATGACTCTATTTTATTTTCAGAGGTGTTTTTTCTTCTCTCCTTCCTTCCCTCCTCCTTCCATCCCTCTTTTCTTCCTTTTCTTCTTCCTTCTCCCCCTTCCTCGCTCTCTCTCCCTACCTCCTTCCTTTCTTCCTCTCTCCCTCCCTTCCTACCTCTCTCTTTTTCTCCTTTCTTCTTTCCCCCTTTTCTTTTCTTTCTTTTTTTTTTTTTTTCTGAGATGAAGTCTCACTCTTGTTGCCCAGGCTGGAGTGCAATGGCGCCATCTTGGCTCCTGGGTAGCTGGGATTACAGGCATGTGCCACCATGCCTGGATAATTTTGTATTTTTAGTAGAGATGGGGTTTTATCATATTGGTCAGGCTGGTCTCGAACTCCTGACCTCAGGTCATCCGCCCACCTTGGCCTCCCAAAGTGCTGGGATTACAGGCGTTAGCCGCCACGCTGAGCCCTCTTTCTTCCTTCCTTTTTTCCTTCCTTCCCTCCCTCTGTCCCTTTTCCCTCCCTCGCTTCTTCTTTCCTTCTTTCCTTCTTTTTTCCCCTCCCTCCCTCCCTCCCGCCCGCCCGCCCGCCCGCCTTCCTTCCTTCCTTCCTTCCTTCCTTCCTTCCTTCCTTCCTTCCTTCCTCTCTCCTGTCCTTAAACTCTTGTTCATTCTTCCAACCAGAAAATCACTGTGCCATCACTCATATGCTCCAGAAACAGGAAATGGGTGGGAGGGCAGATGGGGGCAGAATCTAGAGAGCTGCCACTGAAGACCAGAGTAATTCCTTCTTGGGTTAACAGGGGCGTAATAACCAGCTTTTGCTTCCTTTGGGAGCCCCAGAGAGGACTTTCCAACTGCCATCTCCAGCCCCATCACCAGTCAAGACCCCGAGGCCCATCATGGCTGCATTTAGTTTCCAGCCTGCTGCCTCCGGAGTTACAGTCTTGGCAGTTATATTAATCACCATTTCTTGGCAATTATTGATCACCATCTTCCAGGTGTCTACTGGCCAAAGTTTCCTGCGCAGTAGCAGTGAGAGGGGATGCAGCAGGAGTCTGCATCCTCTGTGGCATTGCTGGAACGTTCATTCATTCATTGAGCCATCACCTGCTTCTGGAGCACCTACTGATTCAAGCCACTGGCATCACAGTGAAGACAGAGTTCTAGACTTAGAATGAGCAAGACCTGCCTCTGTGATGCACAAACCGTGTGGCCCTGGGTAAGTTGCCCACTCTCTGTGCCTCAGTTTCTTCTTCTATCAAGTCAGAGTGATAATAGTACCTACTTCAACGGTTATTATGGGGATTGAATGAGCTAATGCATGAACCATACTTTGTGTCATGCCTGCTATACAACGCACTATTTTATTTTCAGCCCATGGCTTGCTAGTTGTAGTGGAGATTGCCTGTTACCTACCCAGCATCCAGATCTCACTTCTTCCTTCCTAACAGAATTCTAGGTTTGTTCAAGTAGCCCATTCCCAGCTCCAGTAGTAGGTTATTCTTAGTCTAAACCAATCATTTTCAAAGTATGGTCCCAAAACTAGCAGCATTGACGTTGCATGGGGACTTGTCAGAAATGTTATACTTGGAGTTTCAGTTTACATGTGTCCTGTGCCTAGCATGTGCCTGGCATTGTACAAAGAGATTCACACAGTGGCTCACATCTGTAATCCCAGCACTTTAGGAGGCTGAGGTGGAAGGACTGCTTGAGGCCAGGAGTTTGAGACCAGCCTGGGCAACATAGTAAGACCCTGTTTCTCTACAAAAAATTAAAAAACAATTAACTGGGCATGGTGGCACAAGTCTTATCCCAGCTACTTGGGAGGCTGAGGTGGGAGGATTGCTTGAGCCCAGGAGGTCAAGTTTGCAATTAGCTATGATTGCACCTCTGCACTCCAGCCTGGGCAACAGAGCAAGACCTTGCCTCGAAAAAACAAAAGAAACAGTGATTTACACCTCAATTAACCCTAATTCATCTCTCTTAACCCTCCAATACAGGTTCTATTATTTTCTTCTTTATTCATATTAAGAAATTGATGCTCAGAGAGGTCAATTTGACTGAGCGCAGTGACTCACACCTGTAATCTCAGCACTTTGGGAGGCCATGGCCGGCGGATCACTTGAGGTCAGGAGTTTGAGACTAGCCTGGCCAACATGGTGAAACCCCATCTGTACTAAAAATACAAAAAATAGCCGGGCGTGGTGGCAGGTGCCTATAATCTCAGCTACTTGGGTGGCTGAGGCAGGAGAATCACTTGAACCCAGGAGGCGGAGCTTGCAGTGACCTGAGATCATGTGATTGCACTTCAGCCTAGGCGACAGAGCAAGACTCCATCTCCAAAAAAAAAAAAAAAAAAAAAAAAAAAAAGTCAATTTGCTTGCCCAAGATCACACAGCCAGTAGTGGCAAAGTTGAGACTGAACCCGGGTCCACCTGATGTCAAGGCCCTGAGCTGTAAGTTCCCTGTTCCTTCTTGTCTGCAAGTCCATTTCATATCATGTCTGGGCTCTCCCAAAAGCTGGCTCTAAGATAAGGATCCTAGTAAAGATAGTTTATTTGAGCAGATTCCAGTAGGGGAGTGGAGAAGTGAGACAGGGAAGGGAAGGAAGGTAATTCAGGGTGTCTTCATGAACAGGTTCCCACAGCAGACACTGGAGTTCAGTCCTGCTGGGATTGAGAAATTGTTTTCTGGGTGCAGTGGTTCACGTCTGTAATCCCAGAGCTGTGGGGAGGCCAAGGCAGGAGGATTGCTTGAGGCCAGGAATTTGAGACCAGCCTGCGCAACATGGTGAAACCCCATTTCTACAAAAAATATGAAAATGAGCTGGGTGTATTGGTGCACGCTTGTAGTCCCAGTTGCTTGGGGGGCTAAGGTGGGAGGATTGCTTGAGCCTGGGAGGTTGAGGCTACTGTGAGCTGAGACTGTGCCACTGCCCTCCAGCAAGACCCTGTCTCAAACAAAAACAAAAACAAAAAACCCAAAATTTGAGAAATGGCTCTCTTTAGGACAAGAGAATCAATGGCTTTATCTACCATCCTTTGACTGCCCCAGCCAGGGGTAATGAGGAAATGATTCCAGCCCAGGGGATATGAGTAGGCACTGACTGTCTAGATTCTGAAATGCATATGCTTGGGCCCCACTAGGAATGTGTGCTTTGAAGAGAGTCCACAGCAGCCTTACAGCAATGTCTTCTCACTGTACTTCAACGTAATCCTCATTAGGCCTCCCAATTGCTAACGCGGAACGGGTTTGCTACTTGTCCAGACTGTCACCAAGAGAACCCAGAGGACATGCGTTTAGAAGAGTAAGTTTGCCTTACTGTTTTCCTGCCGTACTGGTCTGAGATATTTCCCCAGAGCGTGGAGCTGGACATCATGCCTACAAAGACCACCTGTGGGGGGAAAGACAGTTTTCATTAGACAGAGGACTTGGATCATTGCACAGAAAGGGAACAACAAATGGAACTGGTGATGTCACCCTCTAGGTAACAACAATGATCTAACATTCACTGAGAGCCTGACAAAGGGCAGACACTAAGTGCTTCCTGCAAGCTTCCCAACAATCCCGTGGGGAGGGTGCTATTACTATCCCCATTTTACAGATGAGGGAACTGAGACTCAGAGAGAGGCAATTGCATGACCAGTGTCACAGAGTGTTAAGTGGTGCAGCCTGCACTGGAATCAGGCATTCTGGTTCCAGAACTAGCTTTTGACAAGTTTCACACCATCCTAAAGAAACACTTGCCCGACTGCTGAGAAAATACCAAGGGCTGCAAGGTAGAGGCTAGAAAGTAGGAAAAACAGGCACACAGGAGGCTGGCATGGGAGCTGTAAACTACTAGTAAGAGAAACTACTCATTGTGTGGGAGGCAAAGTCATTGTTACATTGTTAATCCTTGGAGTAACAGCTGGTGAGATTTGAATGATCCTACTCATATGACAGAATGGGGAGCCGAGGCTCTGATAGATTAAGAAACCTGCTCCGGGCCGGGCGCAGTGGCTCAAGCCTATAATCCCAGCACTTTGGGAGGCCGAGACAGGTGGATCACAAGGTCAGGAGATCGAGACCATCCTGGCTAACACGGTGAAACCCCATCTCTACTAAAAAATACAAAAAACTAGCCGGGCGAGGTGGCGGGCGCCTGTAGTCCCAGCTACTCGGGAGGCTGAGGCAGGAGAATGGCATGAACCCAGGAGGCGGAGCTTGCAGTGAGCTGAGATCCGGCCACTGCACTCCAGCCTGGGCGACAGAGCGAGACTCCGTCTCAAAAAAAAAAAAAGAAACCTGCTCCGCCTCCCTGAAAGGAGAGAGTAGTGGCAAGTCTTAAGCCCAAGCAGGCTGACTGGTGCCTCATCACCATGCTCTTCCCTCTCTAAGGCGCCTCATCACCGTGCTCTTCCCTCTCTAAGTGCCAGGCACCATGCTGAAGGCTTTATGCACACGTCTTACTGCATTCTCACAGTAGCTCTACCTGGTGGGTGCTTCTATTACCCCCATTTCACAGATAAGGCAACTGACGGCCAGAAAGGGGAGGGCACAGTCTCAGTTTGGTCTGACCCAGAAAGCATTTCTTGTGGCATGTCCGAGGGTGGGGAGTGGGGATGGTACACAGAAGCATTCCAAGGGAGAAGCAGACACAGCTTATGTATGTATAATTTATTTGTTTGTTTGTTTAGACAGGATCTTGTTCTGTCACCCAGGTTGGAGTGCGGTGGTGTGGTCACGGTTCACTGCAGCCTCAACTTCCTGGGCTCAAGTGATCCTCTCACCTCAGCCTCCCGAGTAGGGGAGACTACAGGTGTGCACCACCATGCCTGGCTAATTTTATTTATTTATTTATTTAGTAGAGACAGGATCTCACTTTGTTGTCCAGGTTGGTCTCAAACTCCTGGTCTCAAGGGATCCTTCCACCTCAGCCTCCCACAGTGCTGGGATTACAGGTATGAGCCACTACACCTGGCCCTGAGTGGATCATTTTAAGGGAATTCATTTCCAAGTTTACAACTTCCCCACAGACTCTTTCTTAAAAACATGTTAGGGCTCTTCTTCTCCAGTTCCTGCCTGACTCCGTCTTTCTCAGCCACGCCTCTCTAGGCCAGTCTGACCAAGGCATTGCTTTTGAATGTAAACCCTTCAGAGTGCCTCAGAAGGGGCACTGATGATGCACTTACCGATGACTTTTGCAAGTCATCTGGGTTCCGATACCTTTATTATTACTTTCAACAGAATTGGAGAACAGTCTAATCAAGCTGTCGGCAAGTCAGGTCATGGAACATAATTTTTCAGAAATGAAAGCTGTGTGCTCTTTGGCACACACAATTTGGAGAGTGTTTTTAAAAATCAAGTGGCATCAGTTTATTGAGTTCTAACAAAACTCCTTCAGTTCCTCAAAATTTTTTTTATGTGAACAAAGATTTTCACATACACATTCATTCAGGAAAAATGACAAATAGGAATGGACCTGGTGCTGAACCCTGTCTCACTTTAGCAATAATCATTCAGGAATACATAAAATATTTGGGAAACGTTCCACACCACTCATTAAGGGATACATTTCCGATAAAACCTTGCTTATGATTAACAATTATTTATCAAAATTATATGTTGTTTATGTGGTCTATTGTGTACTACTAAAAATTATAATGATAAATCAGTGTAGGAGAAAAATGTGAGTGCTTAGAGCCTTCTCGTCTCAGAGAATTAAAACTAATAATTTAAAATGTATGTATTTTGTCACAGAGAATTATCATAGGGTAATGAATGTGATCCTTTCAAGCAAGAAAACATTACATTAGGCCAGCCTGGGCAACACGGTGAAATTCCGTCTCTACTAAACATAAAAAATTAGCTGGGCATGGTGGCGTGTGTCTTTGTTCCCAGCTGCTCAGGAGGCTGGGGTGGGAGGATCGCTTGAACTTAGAAGGCAAAGGTTGCAGTGAGACAAAATCACACCACTATACTCCAGCCTGGGCAACACAGAGAGACCCTATTTCAAAAAAAAAAAATTACATTAAGATAAAATTATATGGAGAAATGAATGGAAATATAAGTTCCAAGAAAAAATCAATGCAAAATTTCTAAATTCCTCTAAAGAGCTTGTTCATGTAATTTTAAAACAAATAATGGTAGATATCAGGTAAGTATTTCCATTTTTCCACTTTACTAGACACATTTTAAAAAGTGACATGATAATTTTATTTTGATTTTTATATTTCAGCACACTGGCAATGGTATCATCTGCAACCTACAATTTTAAAAATTTCGTGTCAATGTAAAAACATGTGACAGTCCTGGATTCTACATGGTTTTTATTTAATTCTTTTCTAGATTAACCTAGAACCAAGATGTTTGAAGATTACTGTCTTGGGATAAAGTGTTGCCTTTGTCATGTGCTAAGTGATATTCTTACATCCTGAAAGAGTTAAGTATCTCTCAAAACACCCATTTTCCTCAAAAGGAGAGATTCTGGCACAGCAGAGCACTGCTTCTATATCATAATAATTACGGTAATCTTGCGCAGTATTTCCTGCAGCAACAATGTGTATCTGTAGCATCCTCCTTGGGTACTTTATGTCTCCAACTCCTGCAGGACTCTAGCTTTTCCATAGAAAATTCACCCATGAGACTTAATGGCTCTACCTAGCCTACAAGTCTAAACCTCATACCACAAGAAAGTAGCCCGAGGCAGGGGCTCGGAGCCTGCCAGGCCTGGCTTTTGATTCTGCCTCTTACAGGCTGTCTGAGCTTGGGCAAGTCAATGCCCCTCTCTAAACCTCAGTTTCCTTATCTGTAGAAGTGACAGTAATAAAAGCACCTCTTTCATAGGTTTGAGAAGGTTAAAGAGGTAATGTATGCAAAACCATTAGCCTGGCCCAAAATAAGTGCTCAGTAAATTGGAGACCAGAAAGGCCCTACATTGCAAAAACACAGACCTGCAGTTATTATTATTAATATTATTATTTTAGATGGAGTCTCACTCTGTCGCCCAGGCTGGAGTGGAGTGGTGAGATCTCGGCTCACTGCAACCTCAGCCTCCCGGGTTCAAGTGATTCTCCTGCCTCAGCCTTCTGAGTAGCTGGGATTACAGGACGTGCCACCATGCCCAGTCAATTTTTGTGTTTTTGATAGAGACAAGGTTTCACCAAGTTGGCCAGCCTGGTCTCGAACTCCTGGCCTCAAGTGATCCGCCCGCCCCAGTCTCCCAAAGTGCTAGGATTATAGGCATCAGCTACCGCGACCAGCCTGCAGTTACTCTTTAGGAGATATTGGTGAGGAGGAATATAAAAAACAAGTATCATGGACTCAGCCCCTGGTGTGTGCTAGGGGCTGTGTGTATTTAACAAAATACACAGAAAAACAGGCTTATCACCCCCATTTTGCAGGCCACAAAATATAGCCATCAAGTGCCTCACTCAAGGTCACACATCTGGAGGTGACTAAACCACAAAAACACAGGTGTATGTGCCATGAAACTCTTCCCACTGAACTTCACAACCTTATTGCTAGTATCAGACTGGGCCATGCTGTGTGGAAGGCACTCAGGCCATTCCAGAACAGTTATCTACAAAAAAACAACGTTCTGTGAGGCATCCTGAATTGGCAATGACTCCAACACTGATGGAGATCACAGACCTTGAGCCAGTGATTAACCTCTCTGTGCCTCATCTTGCTCAACTAACCATAGTGCCTAGCTCATAGGTCTGTGAGGATTAAAGAGCACATGTACATTATGCATATATTGTATGCAATGTAGGTAAAGGCCTTTGCACAGTAAATGCTCTGTAAGTATTAGCTTTTGTGATTATCATTATTATCCTCTTATCCAGCCTGGCCATTCCTCTCTCTCTCTCAATCTCTGTTTTTTGTTTTTTTTTTTTAATTTGAGGTGAAGTCCTGCTGTGTCACCCAGGCCAGAGTGCAATGGCACAATCTCAGCTCACTGCAACCTCTGCCTCCCGGATTCAAGCAATTCTCCTGTCTCAGCCTCCCAAGTAGCTGGAATGACAGGTGCCCGCCACCATGCCCCGCTAATTTTTGTATTTTTAATAGAGACGGGGTTTCACCATATTGGTCAGACTGGTCTCAAACTCCTGACCTCAGGTGGTCCACCCACCTCGGCCTTCCAAAATGCTGGGATTACAGGCGTGAGCCACTGCGCCCGGTCCATTCCTCTCTCTTTTAAGAGGTTGCTGCTGATCTCTCCCTGACAAAAAGTGAGGGTTCTGCAGCCTCCTCCTTCAGGCCTTAATTCCAGGGAGCAATAGCTCCAATTTATTGAATACCTACTCTATGCCAGGCACTGTGTTGTTTCCAGTCCTCAAATCATCCTAGGGGTGTGGGGATTGGCATCTCCTGTTTGCAGCCAAGAAAACAGGCATATAGAGTTTAAGTGATATGCACAGGTGGGTTTCAAGCTCCCAGCAACAGAACAGAATGCCTGGGACACCCTCCCAAGTAGCTGGACCTCCGGGTGGAGTAGAGTTGGCTGTAAACCTGCTAGGATATGTGAGGTGGGGATGGGACAGTGTTGCCGTCAGGGCTTAATTCTTTTCGGCTGAGCCTTCAGCAGCAGGAGAAGGGAGATATTCTGCAGGACACCCCAGCGGAGCAGAACTGTATGCAACAGGAGGGAGCTGCTGGGCTGCCTACCGAGGTCAGCAATGCCACCTGCCAGCTTGGGAGCCTCCACTCGCAATGCAGCTGTGGCGCCAGGATGCTGAGGATCATCATCTCCATGGCATCAGCCATCTGCAGAGAGGATGGAGACATCATGAGGCCAGGATGCTGCTTGGTGCTGGGGAAGGCTGGCCAAGTCCATAACCCCAGAGACAGAGACTGTAGCGCACCCCTCTCCACCCGCTGCCAAGTGCCCTGCTGCACACCAAACTACACTCAAAGCTCCAGCAGTTAAAACCATGCATTACCACTGCAGGAATAGACAAATAGACATTTCATATTATTTTTGTATGTGTTTTTTGTGTTTTAAAAAATATGGACACGTGGCAAATGAAGTGGGAAAACATATTTCTAAAATCTGAGAAAAAAACATTTTTATAGAGGCAGAGAGACAATGATATTTTTAGTGCAATTAAAGACTGGCTTGTCTTTGGCTTATAGGTCATTTGTTCATATAGAATAGAATAGAATTGTCAGTATAGTTAACAAGTGTGACCTTTTAATACGTTAAAACAGACTCGGAATCCCCAGCAATTAAACATCATGTACCTTTATGAGACTAGACAGACCAGGACAGACATGGAATCTAGAAGCACGCCCATGTGGCCAAGGGAATTTGGTACACGATAAAGGCAACTTTTCCAATTAGTGGGGGAAATGTTGTGGGGAAATTGACGATCCATTTGGAAGAATATATATTTAGATCACCATCTCCTGCCATTCACAAAAATTAATTTCAAGTATATTAAAGGTTTAGCTGTGCTCTTCGCCATAGCTAGGGGATTTGAATGAGGGAGCATGAGAGTCTTGAAGCAGAAGGCACATTTTTAATCTATGCCTGCTTTTCTAGGGAGAGCTCTACAGCTGACATCATAATCTCATAGTAGCCCTGAGCCCAAAGAGTTGAAAGCCACTTAATTAGCTAGAAACTTCAACTCCTTCTTGGGGGCAACTGGCAAGCACACCCAGCTCTCCTCAAGCACAGACCTCGTTATCACCACTTATCACGCCACATAAATTTTGTTGATTGGAATTCAAGCAAAGGCTCCATGTGCAAAGAACTGTGTCCTTCCTTGCAGACCGTGGAAACCCAGCGGAGCAGCATGGGGGTTTCTTGGAGGCTGAGCCACTGCCCCCAGAAATACTTGCCCAAGCCAAGCCGGTGAGAACAGACAGCTTCCACTGAAATTTTCCAAAGCCAATGGCTTCCACCGCATCTTCCACCATGAAAGTATCTGGGAAGGAGAAAGGGAGAGGGAAGGAAGGAATCAGTGCACCTTGCAGTTGTCCTAGTGTGGGGTTTTCTGGGGTGGTCCCCAGCCAAGCTAATTAAAGGCAGCACATGCTGCTTTTAGAACTTATCCTAGAAAAATATTCCAATATGAAGTGATGTCCTACAACTGCAGCATGACTTACAACGGGAGAAATGGAAAAACCCGAACGCCCATCAATAGGGGGTTGGCTAAATAAATTATTAAGTAGATATTATACGTATATAAATTATTAAATATCCACATTAGGAAATATGACCCAACTGTTAACAAGAATGTGCAGATATAGAAAGATACACAAAGTATATTGTTAATGTTTAAAAACACAACAAGATCAACAACAAGGTATTTAGCATGGTTCTATTCTTGGAAATGTATGCATGTGGGTGTATATATATGCACATGTATCTATCCATAGAATATATACAAGACTTTGAATTATGGTTTAATTTGTTTGTTGTCAGAGGGAGGAAGGAAAAAATTATATGAGAATTAACTTCCTTTTACAATTTACTACTTCCATGGCCAGAAAAAAAAAAAATACTTTTTTGTTTGTTTTGGTTTTGTTTTGCGACAGGGTCTTGCTCTGTTGCCCAGGCTGGAGCTCAGTGGTACAATCATAGCTCACAGCAGCCTCGATCTCCTGGGCTCAAGTCATCCTCCTGCCTCAGCCTCCCAAGTAGCTGGGACTACAAGCCCATGCCACCATGCCCAGCTAATTTTTTTCTATTTTTGTAGAGATGAGATCTCACTATGTTGCCCAGGCTGGTCTTGAACTCCTGAGCTCAAGCTATCTTCCCACCTCAGCCTCCCAAAGTGTTAGGATTACCGATGTGAACCACCGTGCCTGGCCTCAAATACTTTTGAAAGGCACAATTCCATCTGCACTCCAATGGAAAGATGTGCACACCATGTTGTTAAGTGAAAAGCGAAAGTTGTGGAGAGGTATGTGCCGTAGGAGCTGCCTTTGTGATAAAATGTATATACGTGTCTGTGTGCCAAGCAGGGGAAGTAAGACTGAGTGGATGTCTTACAAACTGCTTACCAGGCTCATCTTTGAAAACAACACTCACTTTCCTACTTTGAGCATTTCTTTAATGTCTGAACGCTTTCCAAATAAACAGGTGTTATTTTTATGCTCAGAAAAAAACACAGATATAATTTATAAACTAATAAGTGTTTTGAAACATATTAAAAGATGGCCGGATGCTGTGGCTCATGCCTGTAATCCCAGCACTTTGGGAGGCTGAGGCAGGAGGATCACTTGAGACCTGGAGTTTCAGAGCAGCCTGGGCAGCATATTGAGACCCCATCTCTACTAAAAATATTTTTAAAAAGTAGCTGTGAGTGGTGGCTCACGCCTATGGTCCTAGCTACCTGGGAGGCTGAGGGAGGAGGATGGCTTGAGCCAGGGAGGTTTCAAGGTTGCAGTGAGCTGTGATCATGCCACTGCACTCCAGCCTGGGTGACAGAGCAAGATTCTGTCTCACAAAAAAAAAAAAAAAAAAATTGAAAAAACAAAACTAAACTAAACTAAAACACTAAACCCAATGTGCTATGCTGGATTGTATCTGGGAACAGCACAACTGCAATGACTGATGAAATCAGAATAAAGTCTGGAGCTGAGCTAATAGTAGCACACCAAAGTTAATTTTTTTAGTTTCGTTGTTAACATTAGGGGAGGCTGGGTAAAGGGTATGTGAGAACTGTCTATATTATATCTGCATTTTTTTTGCAAAGCTAAAATAATTCCAAAGTGAACAGTTAATTAAGAAATAAAAATACAGCTGGGCACAGTGGCTGCACACTTTGGGAGGCCAAGGCGAGCAGATCACCTGAGGCCAGGAGTTTGAGACCATCCTGGCCAACATGGCGAAACCCCGTCTCTACTAGAAATACAAAAATTAGCCAAGTGTGGTGGTGCATGCCTGTAGTCTCAGCTACTCAGGAGGCTGAGGCAGGAGAATCACTTGAATCCAGGAGGCGGAGGTTACAGTGAGCTGAGACTGCACCACTGCACTTCAGCCTGGGTGACAGAATGAGTTTCCACCTGAAAAAAATAAAAATACTAAAGGAGGATGCTTGGGTGGCCCTATGGGTGACCTCCAAGGATCTCATCAGCACCTGCTGGGAGGTGTCCTTTTTTTGGAATTTCAACCATGGGCCTTGTATGTCAACCATAATTTTCTCCAGAAGTGTAAGCTGGTGTTGATCACATTAGCAGGTTGTGGTTTCCTCCAGCAAAATATACCATCCATAAGAACAGTAGTAACACTATTGTGGGGCATTTACTGAGTGCTCACTATCTGCAAGGCACTGTGCCAAAAGCTAGATGTGCATTATTTCACTTAATCCCCATCACAATCCTATGAGTTAAGGCCTAGTATTAGCCCCATTTTACAGAGGAGGACATGGATTTGCCCTGTGTTTCACAGAGTTGGGAGTAGAGTCCAGATCAGACTGAGAGTAAAGCCTCAGCTTCCCTCCATCCCCTGTTATTGCCACGTTATCTCTGCCAACAGTAGGCTGTGCATTCACGTCATTAGTCCTCTCTTAGATTTGGAATCTGAGGCTTTTCAGGAATACATAGAATGTTTTCATTCATCAGCATCAAGAAGTAAGTAAGTAAGCTGGAGACCAGGTCCCACAGCACTGCCTCAGAGGCAGCACAAGGTCATGGGTAAGAATGTGGGCTCTGAGGCCGGATTGCCTGGGCGTAAATCCAAATTGGCTAATTCCTAGCTGTATAACCCTCAGCAAGATACTTAACCCTTCTGTGCTTCAGTTTCCTCACCTGCAAAATGGGGAAGATGTTGGTAATAGATCCAATTGGAACTGTTGTGAGGATTAAATGGATAAAACATGTAAACTGGTTAGAGCAGTGCCTGGCACAGAGTAAATCCTCAGCCAATGTTAGCTGCCCCCATACCATCATCAGTGTCACCATTACCATCACACTATCATCATAACCAACATCACCACCATTGTCATTACACTGTCATCCCCACCATCATCACTATCACTGTCTTCACTATCAGCATCACCACCACTATTATCACCATCATCACCACCACGGCCATCATCTTCATCATCACCACCACCATCATCATCATCTTCATCATCACCACCATCATCATCATCACCACCATCATCATCACTATCATCATCATCACCAACATAAACACCATCTTCATCATCATCATCACTATCATCACCATCAGCATCATAACCCCATTTTCATCATCATCGTCACTATCATCACCATCAGCATCATAACCCCATCTTCATCATCATCATCACTATCACTATCATCATCATTAGCATCGCCAACCTTATCATCACCATCTTCATCATTATCATCATCATGATTACCATCATCATCACCATAATCATCACTATCACCGTCATTATCACCACAACCATCATCATCACCACCACTATCATCACCATCATCACCACCATTGCCATTATCTTCATTATCATCACCACCATCATCATCATCTTCATACCACCATCATCCCTCCATCATCATCATCACCACCATCATCATCACCATCATAACCCCATCTTCATCATCATCATCACTATCATCATCACCATCATAACCACCATCTTCATCATCATCATCACTATCATCATCATCACCATCATAATCCCATCTTCATCATCATCACTATCATCATCAGCATCATAACCACCATCTTCATCATCATCATCATTATCATCACCATCAACATCATAACCCCATCTTCATCATCATTATCACTATCATCACCATCAGCATCATAACCCCATCTTCATCATCATCATCACTATCACTATCATCACCATTAGCATTGCCAATCTTATCATCACCATCTTCATCATTATCATCATCATGATCACCATCATCATCACCATCATCATCACTATCACCATCATTATCACCACAACCATCATCATCACCACCACTATCATCACCACCATCATCATCATCTTCATCATCACCATCATCACTACCATCATCATCATCACCATCATCATCACCATCATAACCCCATCTTCATCATCATCATCACTATAATCATCATCACCATCATAATCACCATCTTCATCATCATCGTCACTATCATCATCATCACCATCATAATCCCATCTTCATCATCATCACTATCATCATCACCATCATAACCACCATCTTCATCATCATCATCACTATCATCATCAGCAGCATCATAACCCCATCTTCATCATCATCATCACTATCCTCATCATCACCATCATAATCCCATCTTCATCATCATCATCACTATCATCATCACCATCATAACCACCATCTTCATCATCATCATCACTATCATCATCACCATTGCCAACTTTATCATCACCGTCTTCATCACTATCATCATAATCATCATCATGATCACCATCATCATCATCATCACCATAATCATCACTATCACCATAATTATCACCACAATCATTATCATCACCACCACTATCATCACCATCATCACTACCACCACCACCATCATTTCCATCATCATTACCATCATCTACACCATCTTCATCATCATCACTATCATCACCATTGCCATCCTTATCATCACCATCTTCATCACTATGATCATCACCATCATCATAATCATCACCATCATCAACATCATCATCACCATCATCACATTACTATCACGATCATCACCATCATGATCATCACCACCATCATCATCATTACCATCATCATCTTTGTCATCATCATCATCATTATTACTGCCATCCTCAGCCAAGTGATGTGCAATGATGCTAACTGGCAGGGATTGTGATGTAACCCTGCCTGCTGAAGTAAGCCATATAGGCTCAGCCCCCACTTCCAGCTCCACCCCTTGGCCCTCTGGGCCCTCCCGACTGCCCCTTCACAAGAGCCCTCTGCAATTGCCTGCTGGGGAGGCAACCTTGACAGTGGCTCAGGCTAATTCCCCAACTGCAGGGCCCTCTCACCATCGGTGGGATTGGCAAACTCCTTGGGCACAGCTGCCCCATCATCCAGCTCCACAGCCTCTAGGCCCACGCGGACCCCTTCAATCTGGACTTCATGCTCTCCTGAAGCCGTGTCGTCCTCTGACCTTGCACTCTCACCTGTGCGACGGAATTTCACAACCCTAGAGAACAGAACAAATCTGGTCAAGATGGCTAAAGCTTCCTCCAAATGGCCTTGCTCTTGCTGCACAGTTCTAGTGACCAAGACAGGTGAAAGACTTCTTCTCATGGTTTGGAGAGTTGACGAATGGGGGTTAGCATTTCTGTTGAATTGGACTAGGGTTGGGGAGAGTGATAACTTCAAGAGTTATAATGTCAAGACTGCCATGTACAGTTGAGCAGATTGGGCACTGCCCAATTCCAGGGTTTCCTATTCACGTAGTAGGTTATGTGATTGAGGATATCTTTGTTGTAGGCCAGAATACTGTTTGTGAGTACATCTGTTTCAGATTTTAGACTCATCTGTCTATATCTAACATTTTGGTCATCTAAAGGTCACGTTAGGCCCACAAAAAGTTGCTCACGCCATATTTCTAAAAGTTTAAAGAGGATGCCATTTTTTAGAATAGAGACAAGGTTTCACTATGTTGCCCAGACTGGTCTAAAACTCCTGAGCTCAAGTGATCCTCCCTCCTCAGCCTACCAAAGTGCTGGGATTACAGGTGTGAGCTATCACGCTTGGTGCCAAAATTTTTAAATTGGGAAAATTCACATAAAAAGCCAGAATCCGGCTGGGCACGGTGGCTCAAGCCTGTAATCCCAGCACTTTGGGAGGCCGAGACGGGCGGATCACGAGGTCAGGAGATCGAGACCATCCTGGCTAACACAGTGAAACCCCGTCTCTACTAAAAATACAAAAACTTAGCCGGGCGAGGTGGCAGGCGCCTGTAGTCCCAGCTACTCGGGAGGCTGAGGCAGGAGAATGGCGTGAACCCGGGAGGCGGAGCTTGCAGTGAGCTGAGATCCGGCCACTGCACTCCAGCCTGGGTGACAGAGCGAGACTCCGTCTCAAAAAAAAAAAAAAAAAAAAAAAAGCCAGAATCCCAATGTCTCTTGGAAAAAGTAGAATATCTCGCTGTCTGGAGCCCACATTCCTGCATTGGAATTGTGCTAGGTCTGGGCAGTGGTGGCCCCTGGCCCACCCTGACCCCAATTTTAGATGGGTCATGCACTCCACAGTTGACCACTATCTCCTCTTCTCTAGATTATCTCTAGCCCTAAGGGTCTTTTGCTAGTTATCCTTGCACTTGCTCTGTGTTCCTCTTACTTGGCTCATGGCCCCATTTGTCAGGCCCTGTAGGCATTTGAGTTTGAGACCCCGTGGGTCCCACTCTCATGCAATATGTTCTTTCAAACTATGCTGTTGCTTGTTCCTCTGCAGGAAGTTTTGATTCTCTGGGAAGTCGTTTCTTCTTCTGGAACTCAGAGGCAAAATCACCCGTCTCCTTCCAACTTTGTCACTCCCAAACACAAAACTCCTGCTGTCTGCCAGCCCTAGGGTGGGTTTTGGGGTTATAGCACTGACAAGACAGATGTGTTCTGACCTCACTGTCTCTCAAGGGGATAGTGATACCGAATGTGCAAGTCCTTTCTGTCACGGCTTTGAGTCCTTACAGACTTTTTGAAGAAAGTTTGGGGTGCTAAGTACTGTGGATCATGCCTGTAATCCCAGCACTTTGGGAGGCTGAGGTGGGAGGATTGCTTGAGCACAGGAGTTCAAGACCAGCCTGGGCAACATAGTGAGATGCCGTCTCTACAAAAAGTAAAAAACTTAGCTGGACATAGTGGTGTGTGCCTGTGGTCCCAGCTACTTGGGAGGCTGAGGTGGGAGGATCGCTTGAGCCCAGAAGGTTAAGGCTACAGTGAGCCGTGATCATACCACTGCAATCCAGCCTGGGCAACAGAGAGAGACCCTATCTGAAAAATAAAAAGAAAGAAACAAAGAAAAGAAAGAAAGAGAGAGAGAAGGAAAAAGGAAGAGAGAGAAAGAAAGAAAAAAAGGAAGGAAGGAAGCAAGGAAGGAAGGAAGGAAAAAATAAAAGGAAAAGGAAAATAAAAAGTCTGGCTGGGCATGTTCACTCACGCCTATAATCTCCACACTTTGGGAGGCTGGGGCAAAAGGGTCGCTTGAGTCCTGTAGTTCGAGACAAGCCTGGGTGACATGGCAAAACCCCATCTCTACAAAAAATACAAAAATTAGCGAGGCATGGTGGTGTGCACCTGTGGTCCCAGCTACTTGGGAGGCTGAGGTGGGAGGATGGCTTGAGCCCAGGAGGTGGAGGTTGCAGTGAGCCAAGATTGCGCCACTCCCTCCAGCCTGGGTGACAGAGCAAGATCCTGGGGTTTTTTTTACTTGTTTAAAAAAGAAAAGAAAGAAAGAAAAAGAAAAAGTCTGGAGTTACATGGGGCATGAATAACAGAGGTAGTATATGAGCAGATGGAGTACACATTTGATCCATGTTTTTAAAAGGCAAAAAAAAGAGAAATATTTAAGTTCAAAATACTGCTATTATTAACGATTGCATCATTCCATGTATTTCACCAAAGAATAACTGTTGCGCTGGCATAGAAAGGGTAAATATCTGGATTTCTGAAGCACAGGGAGCATACCCTGCTTGTGAAGTTCTAGAAGAGAAAAGACAGATCAAATCACAGTAATTCTGTAAACTCCTGAAACTCCACTCCTTGGCAAGGCTGGGCTTGGAAAACCTGAGCTGTCAGGCTCGTCTGGGCTGGAAATGCAGGGCCCAGCACAGGGTTGGCAGACAGACTGGCGGGGTTTGAAGCTTGGTGCTAACATTTCACCCCATCTACCACAGTCACCTCTAATAGAATCAAGTTTGTGCTCTGTGCGAGTTCCAGCTGTTTTCCGTGCACTTGATCTGCATAGCACCTCTCTGAAGTTCATATTATTATCACCATTTTACAGACAAGAACACTGAGGCCCCAGAACTCACATGGCTTGCCCACAGTCCCATAACTAAACAGGCATGGAGCCAGGATTCAACTGCAGTTTTATCTGGCTTAAAACATTGTATTCCTGGCCAGTGAGAGGGTAACACCTCTTCAAACTCTTCCATTGCTTCCCATTTACTCTATTTTTTTATAAAGATATTTTATTTTGAGACATTTCGAGCATATAAAATTACACACGTAACAATGAGTGAAATCTTTGTTTCTGCTGTTTAACTAAAGGATTAGACATGTGAAATCGCCAACATTTGTCCCTAGATCAGTTGAAGCCACCCTGTCTCCATCACTCACATCTTCACAGGTATTTCACGTTTTAAAATAGGCAAAGGACTTCAATAGACATTTCTCCAAAGAAGACAGGCAAAGGGCCAATAGGCACGTAATAAGTTGCTCCATATTAGGGAAATGCAAATCAAAATCACGAGATACCATAAGATACAGGTTCTCACTCTGTCACCAATGCTCTTCTTTGATGGTAGTGGGGGGCTTTATAGGCATCATTATTCAATTTAATCCTCACAGTAACCTTGAGAGGTGGAGACTATTATTATCCCCACTGGATAAGACAAACAAATAGTCACTCTAAGCCTCAGTTTACCTCTTCTATACATTGGTGTCATAATTGTGCCATAAGTCAGGTGTCCTAGAAGAAAATCGTGAAACAGAGATTCTTTTTTTATTGTGGTAAAATATACACGCCATCAAATTTGCCATTTTAACCATTTTAAGTGTACAGTTCAGTGACATTAAGTTTCACCTGAAACTCTGTCCCCATAGAAATCAATGCTCCATTTTCCCCTACTCAGCCCCTGAGAAGCACCCTTCTACTTTCTGTCTCTGTGAATTTGACTCCTCTAGGGATCTCAGATAAGTGAAGTCACACAGTATTTTTCCTTTTGTGTCTGGCTTATTTCCCTTAGCATAATGTCTTCAAGGCTCATCCATGTTGCAGCACATTGCAGAACTTCTCTCCTTTTTAAGGCTGAATAATATTCCATTGTGTGGACAGATCACATTTTGCTGATCCATTCATCTGTTGATGGACACAAGTTGTTTCCACGTTTTGGTTATTGTGAATAACGCTGTAATGAACATGAGTATATAAATATCTATTTGAGTTCCCGCTTTCACTTATTTTAGATATAGACCCATAAGTGGAATTACTGGATAAAAGGGTTATTCTATGTTTAATGTTTTGAGGAATTGCCAGAATGTCTTCCACTGTGGCTGCACCATTTTGTATTCTCACCAGCAAAGCACAAAGATTCCAATTTATCCACATCCTTGCCAATACTTGTTATTTTCCATTTGCTTGATAACAGCCATCCTAATGGGTGTGAGATGGTATCTCATTGTGATTTTGATTTGCATTTCCCTAATATTGAGCAACTTATTATGTGCTTATTGGCCCCTTGTTGGTCTTCTTTGGAGAAATGTCTATTGAAGTCCTTTGCCTATTTTAAAATTGGGTTGTTTAACTTTTTGTTGTTGAGTTGTGCTTCTTTCTATACTCTGGATATAGATCCCTTATCAGACATATGATTTGCAAACAATTTCTCCCATTCCTTAGATTGCCTTTTTACTCTATTGATTGTGATCGTTGAATGCACCAAAGTTTGAAAAAAAAATTTTTAATACAGGATCTCATTCTGTCATCTAGGCTGGAGTGCAGTGGCGTGATCACAGCTCACTGCAGCCTCGACCTCCTGGGCCCAGGTGATCCTCCCACCTCAGCCTCCTGAGTAGCTAGGACTACAGGTGCACACCGCCATGCCTGACTAACTTTTGTTTTGGATGTTTTTGGGTTTTTTGTTTGTTTGTTTGTTGTTTTTTGTAGAGATGAGATTTCACCATGTTGGCCAGGCTGATCTTGAACTCCTGAGCTAAAGCGATCCACCCACCTTGGCCTCCCAACGTGCTGGGATTACAGGTGTGAGCCACCATGCCAGGCCGAAAGTTTTAAATTTTGATGTAGTCCAATATATCTACTTTTATTTTTATTATCTGTTCTTTTGGTGTCATATCCATGAAATCATTGCCAAATCCAGTATCATAAGGCTTTTCTCCTATATTTTCTTCTAAACTTTTATGGATTTAGGTCTTTGATCCATTTTGAGTTAACTTTTGTATATGCTGTTAGGTAAGAATCCAACTTCATTCTTTCACATACGGACATCCAGTGTTCCTAATACCATCTGTTTAAAAGACTGTCCTTTCCCCCACTGAGTGATCTTGGCACCATTTTGAAAATCATTTAATCAAATCATATGACTCGAGAATTTATTTCTGAGCTCTTGATTCTATTCCATTGATCTGCATGTCTATCCTTAAGCCACACCTAAGTAAGTTGTAGTAAGTTTTGAAATCGGAAAGTATGAGACCTTCAATTTCCTTCTCATTTTTCAAGATCGCTTTAGTTATTCGGTGTACCTTAAGAGATTCTATATGACTCTTCAGGTAGACTTCTCGTTCTTCCTTTCTTTTTTTTTGTCTTTCTTTTTTTCTTTTCTTTCTTTCACATCTCACTGTGATGCCCAGACTGGAGAGCAATGGCACGATCTCGGGTTACTGCAGCCTCCGCTTCAGGTTCAAGTGATTCTCCTCCTTCAGCCTCCTGAGTAGCTGGGACTACAGGCACATGCCACCACACCCAGATAATTTTTGTATTTTTAGTAAACATGGAGTTTCACCATATTGGCCAGACTGGTCTCGAACTCCTGACCTCAAGTGATCGGCCTGCCTTAGCCTCCCAAAGTGCTGGAATTACAAGCAAGAGCCACTGTGCCCACTCTCCTTTTTTTCTTTTGAGACAATGTCTTGCTCTGTGGCCCAGATTAGAGTGCAGTGACACTATCATAGCTCCCTACAGCCTCAAACTCCTGGATTCAAGTGATCATCCTGCCTCAGCCTCCTGAGTAGCTGGGACTACAGGCACGCACCACCACACCTAGCTTTTTGTTAGTTTGTTTCGTAGAGACAGGGATCTCATTGTGTTGGTCAGGCTGGTCTCAAACTCTTGGCCTCAAGCAATCCTCCTGCCTTGGCCTCCCAAGGTGCTGGCATTAGGATTTTTCTGTTTCTGCAAAACAATGAGATGGGGATGTTTGTGCAAGCGATTTACTAAGGAAATACTCTCAGAGAAACCCATTGGGAAGCAGGAGGAGGCAGGAGGAAGCTAAGAAAGGATGTAGTTCCTGCTGAGGTCTGGCCTCAGCCTGACCACACAGGGAGCTCTGAAGTGTGACTCGTACCACCGAGAAGGTTCCACCCGGGGATGTGAGGGCTGGGCTGTTACACCCTCATATCAATCAGTCCTTGGCTACGCCACCCCCAGCAGTGGAGGGCATAATCTCCCAGACAAGGTGGCTCCCCTCCACCAGGGGCAATCCAGAGGGAGCTACAGTTGTGAACCAACACTGGCAATAGCTGGGGGAGTGCCAGCCTGCTAAAGGAATCTGCAAAGGGCATGAACCGTATCTGCTACAAAGAAGCTCCTGCAGAGTTATTACACAAATTAATTGTAAAGCACAAGATAAATGTGAGGGATTCATCATTGAATTCTCCTTCCTCGAACTCCTTGGATAATAGCCCTCAAACCATGCAACTAGTTATTGAGCATTTGCTATAAGCCAAGAGCTGTGCAAAGCCCTTTATATTATCTCCTGCTACCTTAACAATCAACTTATGAATTAGGTACGGTTATTAGACCATTTTATAGACGAGGAAGTGGCTGCTCAGGTTATGGCTGTTGGCCTAGGTCACACAGTTTGAAGAAGCCGAGGCTTCAGTTTGGTGGTCTTTGGTAAGAGCGCCTTCAGTCCTAGTCACTGGGTGTCAAGTCAGTGCCTCTCCCAGGCATTCACATATCTCAGGAACGAGGGCAAGGTCTAAACTGAGCTGGCTTGTGTAGGCAGGCTTGCCAGAGAGTGGAAAACGGTGTGTGTTCTGGAGCAGGAATTAAAAGGCACAGCTCCACTCCAGCCTGGTTGACAGCTCTTTGGACTGTCACTTGAGTCCAGGGGTTCTTAAACTGGATGCAGTCTCAGAACTTCCACGGGGCTGGTCACAACGCGGATGGCTGGGCCCTGCCCCCAGAAGGTCTGATTCAGGAGGTCTGAGCTGGGGCCAAACCGTTACACTGAGTGCATTCCCAGGTGCTGCTGACATCGCTGATCCGGGGACTGCTCTTCTCGTGCATCAGAGGTAGGCAAGTGGTTCTGCTGTTCCCCTGCTCCCAACCCCATCGTGAAGCAGACGCACTGAGGGACTGAGCCCCGAGGAGTCCCCACTCTCTTGTTGGCTGAGCTGGGTATCTACAGCTCACCCTCCTCCCCTGAGAGGCCTGTGACACAGGACTCAGGCAAACATCCTGCCGTCTGGAGCTGGGGCATCCCTTGCAGCTGGAAGGCAGGTGTCACTTAGGAGCAAAGGCTTGGCAACAGACTGCCTTAGGCCTGGATATCCGGTCAGAAGGTGGGACTAGGACATCTCTTAAGCAGTACTTGCCCGGCAAGAACACTGTTTTATTCAAAATAGGTATTTAAGAGGTCTGCATGGTGGCTCGTGCCCCTCATCCAAGTACTTTAGGAGTCCAAGGCAGGAGGATTGCTTGAGACCAGGAGTTTGAGACCAGGCTGGGCAACACAGCAAGACCCCATCTCAGGTTTTGTTTGTTTGTTTTGAGACAGAATCTTGCTCTGTCACCGAGGCTGGAGTGCAGTGGCAAGACCTTGGCTCACAGCAACCTCTGCCTCCCAAGTTCAAGCAATTCTTGTGCCTCAGCCTCCTGAGTAGCTGGGATTATAGGCATGCGCCACCACACCTGGCTAATTTTTATATTTTCAGTAGAGACAGACTTTCTCCATGTTGGCCAGGCTGGTCTCAAACTCCTGATTGCAAGTGATCCACCTGCCTTGGCCTCCCAAAGTGCTGGGATTACAGGCGTGAGCCATCATCTCTAGCCTGCAAGACCTATCTCTACAAAAAAAAAAAAAAAAGATTAGCCAGGCATGGTAGCACATACCTGTGGTCTTGGCCACTCAAAAGGCTAAGGCAAGAGGGTCTCTTGAGCCCAGGAGGTTGAGGCTACAGTGAGCTATGATTGCACTACTGCACCCTAGCCTGGACAATAGAGTGAGATCCTGATTCTAAAGAAATAAAGAAGTAAACCAAAGTAGGTATTTAGTTACAGTAACTTCTCAGGGATACTGATAGAGATTATGGGGTGCTTTAAAGCCAGCAGTGTGCCTATAAACTGGTTCTCAAATACCCTCCCCCAACAATATTGATTTGTAGCATTTGCCAATATCTGTGTCCTAGATACTCCCACAATGGCTTGTTTCAACCTGTCAGTGACTAAATAACAGGCTCCCCAAATTCTTGCATATTTAACAATCCATCTGCTCTCTAGAACTGGTACCATCAGGCCCTAGCACATCACTGTTAAAAAAAAAGAAAAAAGAAAAAAGAAAAGTCCTCATGGGTGCAGTGGCTCACACCTGTAATTCCAGCACGTTAGGAGGCAGAGGCAAGAGGATCACTTGAGTACGGGGCTTCAGGACCAGCCTGGGAAAAATAGAGAGACCCCATCTCTACAAATAATTTAAAAATTAGCCAGATACAGTGGTGTGTGCCTGTAGTCCTAGCTACTCAGGAGGTTAAGGTGGGAGGATCACTTGAGCCTGAGAGGTCGAGGCTGCAGTGAGCTATGATTGCACCACTGCACTGCAGCCTGGGCAACAGAAAGAGACACTGTCTCTAAAACACAAAACAAACGAATATACAGAAACCTCCTGAAACTACTGACACATGCTACAGTACAGCTAAACCTCAAAAATATTACACTGAGCAAAGAAGCTAGTCACAAAAGTTCACATAGATATGAGTCCACTTAAATGCAGTGTCCAGAATTCATGGAGACAGAAAGCAGATTAGTGGCTGCCAGGGATTGGGGGATTGCCAGGGAATGGGGAGTCACAGAGTAATGGGAGGGGGTTCTCCCTTTGGGGACTAGATAGAGATGAAGGTTGTGCAACCTAGTAAAACTGCACGCTTTAATTGATGGTTAAGATGGAAAAAAAATTAAAAATAAATAAAATGGTCAAAATAGAGCCAGGCATGGTGCGGGTGGGCGGTCGGGTGGCACATGTGTCTATAATCCTAGCTAGGTGGATGGCCTGAAGCAAGAGAACTGCTTGAGGCCAGGACTTCAAGACCAGCTTGGGTAATATAGCAAGACCCCCTCTTTTATTTTTTTGAGATGGAGTCTCACTCCATCACCCAGGCTCCCTGCCACCTCTGCCTCCCAGGTTCAAGCAATTCTCCAGCCTCAGGCTCCCAAGTAGCTGGGATTACAGGTGCGCACCACCACCCCCAGCTAACTTTTGCACTTTTAGCAGAGACAGGGTTTTACCATGTTGGCCAGGCTGGTCCTAAACTCCTGACCTCAGGTGATCCACCCATCTCATACTCAAAGTGCAGGTATTACAGATGTAAGCCATGGTGCCCGGCTGCAAGACCCCATTTCGAAGGGGAAAAAAAGGTTAAAATGGTAGTTTATGTTATGTGTATTTTGCCATCAAAAAAAAAAATCCTTAACTCTTAGCACTGCTATGGATGTTATTGGAATCCCTTATCCAACAAATATTGAATGGGCACCTGCTTGTGCCAGGCCCAAAGGTGCTACTGTGATCACGAAAGTCATCAGACTTCAACACCTTTTTGCAGTGCTCATAGTCTACCAGGAGGGGATAAGAATTTTAAAAACAAAAATAGTGATTACATATGGACATCACTATATAGATGGTTTGCACATTGTAAGAAATGCTGCAAATAAAATAAACTGGGTGCTGAGAAAGGCTCATGGTGGGAGTGACATTTCACATCTGGAACCCACTCAACGAGGGGTGGTGTGAAATGGGCTACAGAAAGGAAACTACAAATGAGTAGGACCCCCAGTCCCAAAGAAGCAACCCCAAAATCAAAAACGTAAACAGTCCCCTAAGGTATTCACAGAAGATGGACACATAGAGAAATATCCCAGGAAGGAAGGACATGAATGTTTGCGTGCACTCTCAATTCATCTTCAGGGATGAAGGCAAGGTCAATGGATCAGCACCCTTGACTCTGAGGACATCACAGAAAGAACTCGCTGTGTGGCCTGATCATCCTCCTTGAATACTCCTTTTGTCACATCTTCTCCGCAGGGACCATCCACGGCTCCCTGCTTCCTTCTATGGACTAATAGTGACCACTGCAGCCTTTTGGAAGGTAATTTGTGATATCTTTCACAATGTTTAAATGTCCTGTGCTGCCACCAGCTATGTTCTGCTGGCAATTCATTACAGGGATGGAAAAAAGTAGGTGATGACTTACGATACCAATAATGGCTGATACGGGGCTAGGCACAGCAGCTCAAGTCTATAATCCCAGCACTTTGGGAGGCCGAGGCGGGCAGATCATTTGAGGTCAGGAGTTTCAAACCAGCTTGGCCAACATAGTGAAACCTCGTCTTTACTAAAAATACAAAAATTAGCTGGGCATGGTGGTGGGCACCTGTAATCCCAGCTACTCAGGAGGCTGAGGCAGGAGAATCACCTCAGTGAGGCGATTCACTGCAACAGAGGTTGCAGTGAGCTGAGATCACACCACTGCACTCCAGGCTGGGTGACACGGTGAACTCTGTGAAAAAAATAATAAGAATAAAGAACAGCTGATATGGACTATTAGTTTGCCATGTGTCTGGTCCAGAGTTCAGTGCCTTGTGGATTATCTTATTTAACATGCACTTTCACTATCCCTATTTTACAAATAAGGACACTTAAGCACAGAGGGGCTGTAAGCTTGTCCAAGGTCACACAGTAAGTGGCTAAGCCAGGCTTTGGCAAAGTCATCTGCCTTCAGTGTCTCCAGTCCCAGCCCCCCTGCTATAGTCCCTTCTGCTGCTAGCATGCTGTTTGCAGCTTTGATTGTGATAATAGAACACTAGAAATGATCACTGGGACAGGGGTGATTAAATGGATATAGCACATCCACTTTTTTAATGTGTTTATAGCCATGCAAAGTGGCTCATGCCCGTAATCTCAGCACTTTGGGAGGCCGAGGCGAGAGAATTGCTTGATCAATCCCAATTCAAGACTAGCCTGGGCAACATAATGAGACCCTCACCGCAACAAAAAATTTAAAAAAATTAGCTGGGCATGGTGGTGCGTGTCTGTGGTCCCAGCTACTCGGGAGGCTGAGGTGGGAGGATTATTTGAGCTTGGGAGGTCAAAGCTGCAGTGAGCCACAATCACACCATAGCACTCCAGCCTGGGCAACAGAGCTAGACCCTGTCTCAAAAAAAAATTAAAAATAAATCAATAAAAATGTTAGAACTTAAAGTATAATTTAAAAAATAAATAAAATAAATAAATAAAAACGTTAAAAATTTTTAAGTTGGCCTTTATCAAAATAGCCAAAAGGCAGAAACAACCAGCCAAAAGGTACAAACATCCAACAGATAAACGCATAAACAAAATATGAACAATGCATACAATAGACTATTATCCAGGCTTAAAAAGAAAGGAAATTGTGACACAGGTTACAACATGGAAGAACCTTGAAGATATTATGCGGAGTGAAGTAAGCCAGTCACAAAAGGATTCTACCTATATGAGGATTCTACCGATGTGAGTGGACCTAGAACAGTGACATTCACAGATATAGAAAGCAGGATAGTGGTTACCAGGACTAGGGGGAAGAGAGGACAGGGAGTTAGTGTTTAATGGGTACAGCTGGGGAGGATGAAAAAATTCTGGAGATGGATGATAGTGATGGTTGCACAACATTGTGAATGTACTTAATGCCACTAACTGTACACTTAAAATGGTTTATGGTCCTGTGATCCCATCACTTTGGGAAGCTCAGGAGGGCAGATCACTTGAGGTCAGGAGTTTGAGAGCAGCCTGGCCAACATGGTGAAACCCTGTCTCTACTGAAAATACAAAAATTAGCCGGGCGTGGTGGGTCATGCCTGTAACCCAGCAACTCAGGAAGCTGAGGCAGGAGAATTGCTTGAATCTGGGAGCAGGAGGTTGCAGTGAGCTGAGATCGTGCCTCTGCACTCCAGCCTGGGCAACAGAGGTAGACTCCGTCTCAAAAAAAAAAAAAAAAAATTGTCAATGGTAAATTTTACTTTACATATATTTTACCACAATAAACATATACACACGCACATACATACATACACACACACATACATACATACACACGCACATACATACATACATACACACACGCTGATCTGTAGGGGTCAACAGGGAAAGATTGTTGAGACTCATTATTAAATGTGCTATAAAATGGGCTGGGCACAGTGGCTCATGCCTACCATCCTGGCATTTTGGGTGGCAGAAGTGGGAAGATCACTTGAAGCCAGGAGTTTGAGACCAGCTTGGAGAACAAAGTGAGACTGTTTCTCCCTAAAGAAAAAGTGGTATAATATGGTCCTGAGAGCTAGGTCCTTGATACTCAAAAACTTAAGTGTGGTCCCGGCCAGATGCGGAGGATCATGCCTGTAGTCCCAGGACTTTGGGAGGCCAGATGAACAGATCGCTTGAGGTCAGGAGTTTGAGACCAGCCTGACCAACATGGTGAAACCTCGTCTCTACTAAAAATACAAAAATTAGCTGGGCATGGTGACTCGTGCCTGCAATCCCAGCTATTTGGGAGGCTGAGGCAGGAGAATCACTTGAACCCAGGAGGCAGAGGCTGCAGTGAGCCAAGATGGCTCCACTGCACTCCAGCCTGGGCAACGGAGCAAGACACCATCGCAAAAAAAAAAAAAAAAAGAAAAACTTAAGTGTGGTTCTGAACCAGAGGCTCCAGCAATCCCTTAGGAGCTTGTTAGAAGGCAGAATCTTGATCAGGTGTTGTGGCTCATACCTGTAATCTCAGCACTTTGGGAGGCTGAGGCTGGAAGAGTGCTTGAGCCCGGGAGCTATAGACCAGCCTGGGTAACAAAGCGAGACCTCCATCTCTACAAAAAAGACAGAAATTAGTCAGGCGTAGCGGCGTTGCCTGTAGTCCCAGCTACTCAGGAGGCTGACGTGGGAGAATCACTTGAGCCCAGGAGTTTGAGGTTGCAGTGGGCTGTGATTTCACCACTGCACTCTAGCCTGGGTGACAGAAAAAGACCCTGTCTCAAAAAAATAAAAATAAAAAAACAAGAAATGCGAGAAACGCAGAGTCTCAGACCCTGTCCCAAACCTACTGAATCAGTATCTGCATTGTAACCAGTCTCCAGGCAATTTGTGTGCATGCTGAAGCCTGAGAAATATTGCTCTAGAGGCGTCATGCTTAGACAATCACAGACAGTTGGGAAGGACATGTAAGAAGTCTAATGCTGGTTTCTTCTGGGGAGGAGAACTGGATAGGAATGGGACATTTTGAGAGAAGACACACTTTTTTTTTTTTTTTTTTTTTTTGCTTATTCATTTTGGACCCTTCTGTAATGTTTGATATTTTTAAACTGGGCATCTACTGTTCTTACGATAAATATAAATAACAACAGCGATTATTGACCATGCTCTAGTTGATGGAGCAGCATGCTGTTAAGCATGGCTATGCTCTGCTTTCGTCTGTGAAGTGGGGATGACAGCTGGTTTACAGACAGTCGCGAGTATTAACTGAGCTTGATGAACAGGAAAATTGTGAGCAACGAGGAAATATGAGCTTTCAGCAACCTGTCTTCTCCAAGTCACCTCTCTACCTTGAGTTTGGAGTACACTGACCCTTGTAAAAAGTGACTTTGAGAAAATGGCTTAGCTCTCTGCAGTTTTATGTATTTATTTTTTGAGACAGGGTCTTGCTCTGTCACCCAGGCTGGAGTGCAGTAGTGCACTAAAGCTCACTGTACCCTACAACTCCTGGGCTCAAGCGATCCTCCTGCCTCAGCTTCCACAGTAGCTGGGACTGCAGGCGTTCGCCACCATATCCAGCGAATTTTTAAATTTCTTATAGAGTTAGGGTCTCACTATGTTGCCCAGACTGGTCTCAAACTCCTGGGCTTGAGCAGTCCTCCTGCCTCGGCCTCCCAAAGTGCTGGGATTACAGGCGTGAGCCACAGAGCCCAACCTCCCTGCAGTTTTAAACCTGGACCTGCTCACATTTCTTCGCTGGAAAACCACAAGAAGCGAGGGCACCTGTGTTTATTAAACTTTGTTTTAAAACAGAAATAAAGAAGGACCTTTGACATTAAATTATGCAGTCCTCAGAAAGCCAGTCTGCATTTTGAATCAGTCGGGTTCCTAAAAGAATTTATCAAGTACATGAGCCAAGATTTCCCGAGGGGAAAAAAAGTAATATGAAAGAAAAAGAAAATAGCAGTGGCATATGTTAAATATATGAAGGCTTCAAAACAGGCTGGCTCACATTCTCTTGCCATTTGTTGTATATGTATATATATAGCATATAATTTACCAAAATAGCAGGGAACATTTGTTTTACATAATTTTGCTATTTAAGGAAGAGAAGAACTTGAGGAAATAGCTGTCAACCTAAAGATCTTGTTTGTACCACCATAGAATTTTCCTCGGTACCTTAAATTAGGGCCTGTGACTTGATTCAGGTATTGTTATTTGTTTATTTTTTTGAGACAGGGCCTTACTCTGTTACCTAAGCTTGGAGTGCAGATCTGGGCTCACTGCAGCCTCAACTTCCCAGGCTCAAGCAATCCTCTCACCTCAGCCCCCCAGGTAGCTGGGTCTACAGCTATGTGCCACCATGCTTAGTGAATTTTTTTTTTTCATTTTAGTAGAAACAAGGTCTTGCTATGTTGCCCAGGCTGGTCTCAAACTCCTGAGCTCAAGTGATTCCCAAAGTGTTGGGATCACAGGTGTGAGCCACCATGCCCAGCCCTGATTCAGGTATTTTATTTTATTTTATTTTATTTTATTTGAGATGGAATTTCACTCTGTCACCCAGGCTGGAGCGCAGGGGCACAATTCTGGCTCACTGCAACCTCCGTCTCCCGGGTTCTAGCAATTCTCCTGCCTCAGCCCCCCAAGTAGCTGGGATTACAGGCATCCGCCACCACACCCGGCTAATTTTTGTATTTTTAGTAGAGACGGGGTTTCACCATGTTGGCCAGGCTGGTCTCGATCTCCTGACTTCAAGTGATCCGCCTGTCTCGGCCTCCCAAAGTGCTGAGATTACAGGCGTGAGCCACTGCGCTCAGCCCGGTATTTTAAGTAGGGAAGTTTTCTCTTTTCATCTGGGCTTCTGGAGTTTTGTCCCTTGAGTTCAGACTATCAGAGTTCAAGCTGTCAGACTGAAAAGGAAGTTGAAGCTGTGATTATCTGTGGGTGGCACTCAGAGTTGGAGAGGTGGTCCACCAGAATAGATAAGAGAGCCCAACCCTGGCAAACAGAGTGACTTGGGTTTGAATGCCCTACTCACACCATTCAGTACCTGTGTGACCCTGGGTAGGTTAATTTGTTTCTCTGAGCCTCAGTTTCCTCACCTATAAAATGGAAATGGTAATCCCTACCTCACAGGGTTGCCATGGAGATCAAAGGAGTCTATCTATTGAGAGCATCTGGCAGAGCCTAGCAGCACCATTCAGTATTTCCATAAGCATCTATTGAGGGCTGACTTATGCTGAGTGCTGGGGTCCAGTGGAGGATGAAATTGACATGGTCCCTGCCCGCGAGAAGTGGATGCTCTGGTTGGCAAGGTGGTTAATATACAAGTAAACAAATACATCATTATAGATTTGCAAATGAAATATATCTTGAGGAGGAAGCAAACAGGGTGCCAAGTGGGGACAGCAATGGTACCCAAGGAACCCTCATGCCCTAGAAGGTGGGTGCCATTGCTGTTCCCACTTTATAGATGAGAAAACTGAGGTCTAAAGAAAAAAATGAGTGATCAGAAAAGACCTCCCCAAGGAGAGATCAAGGGGACAAAGACGGTCCCACACAATAAGGGAGGAGTAGAGAGAACAGCTAGTGCAAAGGTCTGGAGGTGAGACCAGGGAACATAGGTCAGAGAGACAGCTGGCATCACACAGAGCCCTGGAGGTCACAGTGAGGATTTTCTGTGTTGTCCTAAGACCAGTGGGATGCCATGGAGGGGTTTCAAGTAGTAGTGAGATGGTGGAAGATGATCAGAGTTGAGTTTTGAGGTTACTTGGCACATTCTCCCGCAAGAGGATGAATCAATGGAGGAAAGCGGGTTGCTTTGTTTTGTTTGAGACAGTCTCGCTCTTGTTGCCCAGGCTGGAGTGCAGTGGCACAGTCTTGGCTCACTGCAACTTCCCACTGCCAGATTCAAGAGATTCTCCTGGCTCAACCTCCTGAGTAGCTGGGATTACGGCTGCCTGCCACCACGCCCGGCTAATTTTTGTATTTTTAGTAGAGATGGAGTTTCACCATGTTGGCCAGGATAGTCTCAAACTCCTGAACTCAGGTGACCCACCTGCCTCGGCCTCCCAAAGTTCTGGGATTACAGGCATGACCCGCTGTGCCCACCCCAGAAAGCGTTTTTTAAATATAGGTTTTAATATTATTTAGGTATGGCAAGGCTGAGAGATTATGAGATGTGAGCTATGGGCAAGATATACTCTGTCATACTTACAGATCCCAAGAAGAAGGGGCACGCCACACTGTAAGGGGCACACAGGGCAACCCCATGGTTTGTCAGGAGGCAGAGGGAATAGGAGGAGAACGTGAGCAAGAGCCTTTATTGTGGTTTCCCAGGAAAGAAATGGGTAAGGCAGAGGCTGCAGGCTTGGGATTGGTTCGTTTGAATAATTTCGCCCTTCTCTGGAGCACAGGGGCTCTCCTTAATTGTCTCATGCCTGGTTCTGGGGTGATGAGGGCAGGTAGATGTGGCCTGGAGTCTGGGAGCTGGATAAAGGAGGCAGCTAGAGAGACATGAGGCTCTGGCTTGATTGGTTTGTATAGCAGAGGCACGCTGGCAGGTGAGCTGTTTGCTATTTCTAGGAATTAGTTAACTCTGAGAGGGGCAAGTCCCTCCAGGGCCAGCAAGGCTCCAAGATGTTGAAGCATCAGAATATAAACAAAGGTTGCCGGGCGCGGTGGCTCACTCCTGTAATCCCAGCACTTTGGGAGACCGAGGTGGGCAGATCATTAGGTCAGGAGATCGAGACCATCCTGGCTAACATGGTGAAACCCCGTCTCTACTAAAAATACAAAAAATTAGCCAGGCGTGGTGGCGGGCGCCTGAGTCCCAGCTGCTCAGGAGGCTGAGGCAGGAGAATGGCGTCAACCCGGGAGGCAGAGCTTGCAGTGAGCCAAGATCGTGCCACTGCACTCCAGCCTGGGTGACACAGCCAGACTCCGTCTCAAAAAAAAAAAAAAAAAAAAAAAAATCAAAGGCCTGATTAATACGAAAAGATGACTGAGGAGGAGTCAGGGAGGCCAGGAAGGAAGCTGTGTGGCCAGTGGGAGAAGAGGTGCTGGTGGTTTGGATTAGGGGGATTGGAGAGGTGGAGGGCTGAGGCTTTTGTTAAATATTCATCCCTTTCTCCCCAGCTCTGCCAAATAGTACAAATAGTATAAGAAGACATCTTCACAGCGAGGCTCATCTGCCAGTGGAAGGCAGGGTTGCATCATCTCGTTTGGGGAACTTGATAAAAAACACTGATAAGCCGGGCACGGTGGCTCAAGCCTGTAATCCCAGCACTTTGGGAGGCTGAGACGGGCGGATCACAAGGTCAGGATATCGAGACCATCCTGGCTAACACGGTGAAACCCCGTCTCTACTAAAAAATACAAAAAACTAGCCGGGCGAGGTGGCGGGCGCCTGTGGTCCCAGCTACTCCGGAGGCTGAGGCAGGAGAATGGCGTAAACCCGGGAGGCGGAGCTTGCAGTGAGCTGAGATCCGGCCACTGCACTCCAGCCTGGGCGACAGAGCCAGACTCAGTCTCAAAAAAAAAAAAAAAAAAAAAAAAAAAAAACACTGATAACCAGTATCCCTCAGCTTTGTCCCAGATACCCTGGTGATGTGGCACTGGGCGTCTTTGGAGTCTGAAACTTATCAACAAATGTAGTTAGATGCTGTGCACTTGGAGCAGCAGAGACTGCCAAGGTCACTAACATATGGACTTGCTTTGTCTTCTTCAAGACAAGATCTGGGGCACTCCCTGAGCTGTAGGATTTAAGAAGAGTCTTCCCAGGAGATGAACCTCTGTCTTCAAATATTTGAGGCTCTGACCTGTGAAAGAAGGTGCTTCTCAACCATAATCCTAAGGACAGAGCTTGAACTTCTGGGTATAAGAAAGAAGGAAGCAGATCTCAACTCAATATAAAGAGGAGCCTTATCAGGCAGAGCAGCCCAGAGATGAAAACGGCTGCTTTAGGAGGCAGTGGGCTCCCTCTCTTGAGAGTCATTGCAGCAGAGGCAGGTGTCCATGTGATTGGCTCAGGAGTAATGATATTTAATATTTATGCATCACTTCAGAATGCCAGGTCTAAGCCTGAGTGTTATAAACTATCTTATGTAATGCACTCAACAGTCATAACAGGGAAGTATTATTAATAACTCTACTTTCAGCCAGGCACAGTGGTTCACACCTATAATCCCAACACTTGGGACGCTGAGGTGGGAGGATCACTTGAGCCCAAGGGTTCGAGACCAACCTGGGCAACATGGCAAGACCATGTCTATACAAAAAATTTAAAAATTAGCTGATCATGGTGGTGTGCACCTGTGGTCTCAGCTACTGGGGAGGCTGAGGTGGGAGGATCACTTGAGCCCAGGAGGTCGAGATTGCAGTGAGCTATGATTGCAACACTGCACTCCAGCCAGGGTGACAGAGTGAGACCCTGTCTCAAAAAAATCTCCAGTTTATAGACAAGTAAACTGAGGCTAGAAGAGTTTACACCAATGGTTCCAGGTCTCCTAGATAATACGCAGTATACCAGGACCCTGGCTCAAGTAGCTCCAAAACCCATGATCTTACCCAGTCAGCCAAAGCTTCTGTACCTGAAGCCAAGAATACCCCTGTGGAACTGATTAAAACACTGATTCCTGGGCCGTACTCTAGACCTACTAATGCTTTTGCATCTCTACAGAGTGGGGCCCAAGAACCTGAGTTTTAATCAGATGATGGCGGCCCCAGAAGTCTGAAAGTTACCATCTGATGCCTGCCTGCTCTGAATTAGGGAGACAGGGTGTGAGGGGTTGGACGTGATGACCTTGAAGTTTCCTTCCGTTTCTGAAGTCTATAATTAATGGAAATTTTAGTTCTCTGTGGATTTTATTTATTTGCATTTTTTTGCCACCCCCATCAGCCTGAATAGCAATGAGCTTGTTCCTAGGATAGCAGACGACTTGCTTATATCCTGGACAAAAGGTAATGATAAAAAATAAATCATAGTTAGCATTCATGAAGCCTTTACCAGGGGCTGGTAGCTCCGCTAAGCACATTATAAGCATCATCTCAAGGAACCCTCATGCCCTAGGAGGTGGGTGCCATTGCTGGCCCCACTTCACAGATGATAAAACTGAGGCCTAAAGAAAAACAAGGAACTTGCCCAAGATCACCTACCAAGTTAGCCAGAAAGTCAGGATCCAAAACCAGCTCTGCCTGAGTTGAGCACGCACACCCTTACTCATTCTCTGACATGGCCTGTGCAGAGAGGAGAGGGTTACTCTTCCTATTGGAGGACGAAAAGGCCTGTGCTGCAACTTTCAGGGTCATTTGTCTTTGTAACTTTTCCTTTTTTTTTTTTTTTTTTTTTGAGATAGAGTCTCGCTCTGTCGCCCAGGCTGGAGTGCATTGGCATGATCTCCGCTCACTGCAGCGTCTGCCTCCCGGGTTCAAGAGATTCTCATTCTTCAGCCTCCCGAGTAGCTGGGATTAAAGGCACAAGCCACAACGCCTGGCTAATTTTTGTATTTTTAGTAGAAACAGGGTTTTGCCATGTTGGCCAGGCTGGTCTCAAACTCCTGACCACAGATAATCAGCCTGCCTTGGCCTCCCAAGAAGCTGGGATTACAGGCGCGAGCCACCACTTCTGGCCTTGTCTTTGTAACTTATGTATCCACTCGTTCATTTAACAACCATACAGAGGGGACCCTGTCTGTGTCAGATTTGAGTTCTCGCCCCCATGGAACTTCGAACCTTTTACCAAAGTTACCTTGAGCATTGCAGAAGATGCACACGTTGTTAAGCGAACATGTACAGGGTGCCAGCATGACTCAAGTCAGAGGAGTGAGGCTTAAAGAGAAATCTGAAGATGCTGTAGAAATGAGTGACTGCCTCCTGGATTGAAGCGATTCTCCTGCCTCTGCCTCCTGAGTAGCTGGGATTACAGGCATCCACCACAACGCCGAGCTAATTTTTGTAAAAAGAGTTGGCCAGGCTGGTCTCGAAATCCTGACCTCAAGTGATTGCTTCGGCCTCCCAAACTGCTGGGTTTACAGGTGTGAGCCATGGCGCCCAGCCCTAGAGCAGTGGTTTTCACCCGGGGCAATTTAGTCTCCCACGAGCATCGGCAATGTCTAGAGACAGCTTTGATGGTCACAACTGGTGGGAGTGAGAGTGACATCTGGTGGGTAGAGGAGGCCAGAAATGCTGCTAAACATCCTACAATGCATAGGACAGTCCCCTACTACAAAGTATTGTCTGGTCTAAAACGTGAATAGTGTAGAGGCTGAGAAACCCTGGGTTCAAGAGTGAATGAGATACTATTAATAATCACACCAGGCTGGGCAGGGTAGCTCACGGGGTAGCTCCAAAGTCTAGCACTTTGGAAAGCCAAGGCGGGAGGATTGCTTGAGTGCAGGAGTTCAAAAGCTACAGTGAGCCATGATCGTGCCACTGCACTCCAGCCTTGGCAACAGAGAGAGACCCTGTCTCAAAAAAAAAAAAAAAAAAAAAGTAATCAAATAAATAAGTTAATAAATACACCAGAATAACTGCCATGATCCAGGCTGGTGCCAGGCACATTCATTCAGAGAACTGAGAATCAGTCTTGTAGAGCTGAAAATGCCCTCAAAGGTGACCCGAGCACCCCCTTGTGTTTCAAGGAAGTTAAATAAATTGCCCAAGATCATATAATCAATCACATGCAAATCTGCATAACTCTTTTAGACAGCCCAGAGAAGAGTTTAGCTGGGGCTGTAAAGCCACTGACTAGGCCAGTGAGCCCTGGAATAATCCTCCCTAAGACCCAAGGCCACCCGAACAATGGCCTCTTTTCAGGGAGACTTTCTTTCTTTGGCCTCCGGAGTGTTGTGGTTTTCGTTCTGTTTTGTTTTTCAGACTGGGTCTCACTTTGTCGCCCAGGCTGGAGTGCAGTGGTGCAATCATAGCTCGGTGCAATCATAGCTCACTGCAATCTCAGCCTTCCAGGCTTAATTGATCTTTCTGCCTCAGCATCCCAAGCAGCTGTCACCACAGGCACCACACCCAGATAATTTTTTTAGAGAGGGAGTCTTGCTACATTGCCCAGGCTGATCTCAAACTCCTGAGCTCAAGTGATTCTCCTGCCTTGGCCTCCCAAAGTGCTGGGATTATAGACAAGAGCCACTGCACCTAGCCCAGACTGTTCCCCTTAAGTCACTGAAACACACATTCCTCAGAGGTGAAGCTGGCTGGCATAAAAGGTAAACATTTTTGAAGTGAAGGGGTGTGAACAGCTTTGAGCGTGAGATTTTTTGTTTTGTTTTTTGAGGCAGAGTCTCGCTCTGTCATCCAGGCTGGAGTGCAGTGGCATGATCTTGGCTCACTTCAACCTCCGCCTCCCGGGTTCAAGCGATTCTTGTGCCTCAGCCTCCCGAGTAGCTGGGATTACTGGCGTGCACCACCACGCCCGGCTAATTTTTGTGCTCTTAATAGAGACAGGGTTTCACCATGTTGGCCAGGCTGGTCTCGAACTCCTGACCTCAAGAGATCCTCCCATCTTGGCCCCTGCCAAAGTGCTGGGATTATAGACAAGGGCCACTGCAGCTGGCCCAGACTAGTCCCCTTAAGTCATTGAAACACACATTCCTTAAGTGAAGCTGGCTGGCATAAAATGTAAACATTTTTGAAATGAAGGAGTGTGAGCAGCTTTGAGTGTGAGGTGTTTTTTTTGTTTGTTTGTTTGTTTTTTTGAGATGGAGCCCCGCTCTGTTGCCCAGGCAGTGCAGTGGCGCGATCTCGGCTCACTGAAAGCTCTGCCTCCTCGGTTCACGCCATTCTCCTGCCTCAGCTTCCTGAGTAGCTGGGATTACAGGCACCCGCACACGCCTGGCTAATTTTTTTTATTTTTAGTAGAGACGGAGTTTCGCCGTGTTAGCCAGGATGGTCTCGATCTCCTGACCTCATGATCCACCCGCCTCGGCCTCCCAAAGTGCCGGGATTACAGGCGTGAGCCACCACGCCCAGCCAAGTGTGAGGTTTTAAAGGCCATGGTGGGTTCCCTTGGAGGATGCCCAGGCTATTACAATAACTCCCTACTTTTTGCCTGAAGTGGGTGACGATGATGCCCTATCTCTCCTCCTTGTCCGGGGATCCTCCCTCTACTTTGGCCCCACTCGGTCTCAGGGGGATGGGAGCCAGCAGGAAGTCTCATGTGTGCCTTTGCCACCTCCTCTTGCCCTGTGTCTCTATGCAGAGATCTTCTCAGAGGAACCACAACCTGCTTCTAGCTTCTCCCCTAGAACTCAAACACAAATCCTTACCTGATTTAACATGGGCTCGAAGAGCTTACCTGGGACAATTTCAATAGCAATAGTCGTATGATCATTGCAGCCTTATTCACAATCACCAACCTATGGAATCCACCTAAGTGTCCATCAAGAGATGAATGGATCAAGAAAATGTGGTATATACACAATGGAATACCATTCAGCCTTAAGAGAGAAGGAAATCCACTCATTTGCAACAACATGAACGAACCTGGAGGACATTGTGTTAAGTGAAATAAGCCAGGCACAGAAAGACAAATACTGTATGATCTCACTTACATGTGGAATCTAAAAAAGTGAAACTCATAGAAGCAGAGAGTAGAATGGTGATTACCAGGAGCTTGGTAGGGGCTTGGAGGAATTAGGGAGTTGCTGCAGGTAAAAAAAATTTCAATTAGTCTGGGCGCAGTGGCTCATGCCTCTAATCCCAGCACTTTGGGAGGCCGAGGCAGGCCAATCACCTGAGGTCAGGAGTTCGAGACCAGCCTGGCTGACATGGCAAAACCCCGTCTCTACCAAAAATATAAAACTTAGCCGGGCGCAGTGGCGGGTGCCTGTAATCCGAGCTACTCAGGAGGTTGAGGCAGGAGATTCGCTTGAGCCTGGGAAGCAGAGGCTGCAGTAAGCCGAGATCATGCCACTGTACTCCAGCCTGGGCAACAGAGTGAGACTGTCTCAGAAAAAAAAAAAAAAAAAAATCAGTTAGACAAGAGAAATAGGTTCAAGAGATCTGTCGTACAACACGGAGACTATAGTTAATAACAATTTAGAGTACTGTATACTTGAAAATTGCTAAGAAAAGAGATTTTAAGTGTACTCACCACAAAAAAGGATGTGAGATGACGCATATGTTAATTAGCTTGATTTAGTCATTTCACAATTACACATATTTCAGAACAACATGTTCTGTACCATACATATGTAATTTTTATTTGTCAATTTAACATTTTTAAAATATTAAATAAAAAATTGTTTTCATGTAATCAGTAACTCAAACTGCTGTTCTCCCAACCTCCCTGATTTCGTCTAAGAAAATGAGGAAATACGGGCATGTATGTGGTTCAAGCCTGTAATCCCAGCACTTTGGGAGGCCAAAGCAGGTGGATTGTTTGAGCCCAGGAGTTTGAGACCAGCCTGGGCAACACAGTGAAACCCTGTCTCTACCAAAAATACAAAAAATTAGCCAGGTGTGGTGTCATGTGCCTGTAGTCCAAGCTACTCGGGAGGTTGAGGTGAAAGAATCAACTGAGCCCAGGAGGTTGAGACTGCTGTGAGCCATGATTGTGCCACTGCACTCGAGCCTGGGCAACTGGAGTGAGAGCCTGTCTCAAAAAAGGAATATGAGGAAGCAGAAAGTAGATGTGAAGAAACAAAGCTAGTCTTTCCAGTTAGACTGGGCTACGCAGCTGCTAAAACTTAATAGTGGCCCCACTGTCAGGGAAAATAATACAGCCAATGGACAGATTTTTCTGGTTTTTCATTCATGAAGCTTTCCTAATCATTTGGCCTGTCTATATTGGTCTATGCTGGAATCCAGTAGTAGGTGAAACTGACAGCAATATCCTACACACTTGAGATACATCAGATCCCACCCTTGTGAAACTCTCACAAAGGAAGGCAAACACTAAACAATAAATAAACAAATTATAGAGTTTATTAGCAGATAATACGTGCTATGAAAAAAAGAGAACATGGTATTGGAGGATAGAGGAAGAAGGCTGTAGCTTTTTTTCAATTGTGATTAAATACACATAACATCAAACTTACCATCTTAACCTTTTTTTTTTCTTTTTTTTTTTTTTTTGAGACAGAGTCTCACTCTGTCACCCAGGCTGGAGTGCAGTAGCACGATCTTTGATTACTGCAACCTCTACCTCCCAGTTTCAAGTGATTCTCATGCCTCAGCCTCCTGAGTAGCTGAGATTAAAGGTGCACACCACCATACCTGGCTAATTTTTGCATTTTTAGCAGAGACGATTTTCGCCATGTTGGCCAGGCTGGTCTCGAACTTCTGGCCTCAAGTGATCTGCCTGCCTCAGCCTCCCAAATTGCTGGTATTACAGGCATGAGCCACTGCGCCTGGCCCATTCTTAACCATTTTTAAGTATACAGTTCCCTGGCATTAAGCATGTTCACATTGTTGTACAATCATCACCATCATCCATCTGCAGAACTCTTTTCATTTTGCAAAATTTAAATTTAAATTCAGTACCATTAAACACCAACTCCCCATTCCTTCTCCCCCCACCACCGAGTTCCTGGAACCACCATTTTACTTTCTGTCTGTATGGATCTGACTGCTCTAGGCACCTCGAATAAGTGAGATCGTACTGTATTTGTCTTTTTGTGCTGCTTTGCTTGCACAGTGTCTGCAAGCTTCATCTGCATTGTAGGACTGTCTAGATTTCCTTCTTTTTTTTATTTTTTTTTAGACGGAGTCCCACTCTGTTGCCCAGGCTGGAGTGCCGTGGCACAAGCTCAGCTCATTGCAACCTCCGTCTCTTAGGTTCAAGCGATTCTCATGTCTCAGCCTCCCGAGTAGCTGGGATTACAGGTGCATGCCACCACACACCTGGCTAATTTTTGCATTTTTAGTAGAGATGGGGTTTCACTATGTTGGCCAGGCTGGTCTTGAACTCCTGAACTCAAGTGATCCACCTGCCCCGGCCTTCCAAAGTGCTGGGATTACAGGCGTGAGCCACTGCGCTGGCCCAAATATCCTTCCTTTTTAAGGCTGAATAATACTCCAAATGTGGATAGACCACATTTTGTTTCTCGAAAATTGCTAAGAGAGGAGATTTTAGCAATATTGCACAATGGAATATTATTCATCCATCCCTCAGTTCATGGGCACGGGTTGTTTTCATGTTTGGCTATAGTGAATAATGCTGCTGTGAACATGGAAATACAAACATCTCTTCAACACCCTGCTTTCCATTATTTTGCATCTATAACCAGAAGTGGAATTACTGGGTCACATGGCATTATTCTTTTTTAAGTTTTTATTATACTTTAAGTTCTAGGGTACATGTGCACAACATGCAGGTTTGTTACATATGTATACATGTGTCATGTTGGTGTGCTGCACCCATTAACTCATCATTTATATTAGGTATATCTCCTAATGCTATCCCTCCCCCCCCCACCACATGACAGGCCCTGGTGTGTGATATTCCCCTTCCTGTGTCCAAGTGATCTCATTGTTCAGTTCCCACCTATGAGTGGGAACATGTGGTGTTTGGTTTTCTGTTCTTGCGATAGTTTGCTGAGAATGATGGTTTCCAGTTGCATCCATGTCCCTACAAAGGACATGAACTCATCCTTTTTTATGGTTGCATAGTATTCCATGGTGTATATGTGCCACATTCATAGCAAAGACCCAAATGTCCATCAATGACAAATAGCATTATTTTTATTTTTACATTTGAGGAACTGCCATACTGTTTTCTATAATGGCTACACTGTTTAATATTTTACCAACAGTGTGCGAAAGTTCCAATTTCTCCATATCTTCACCAACACTTGTTATTTTCTAATTTTTTTGGTCTTTCTTTCTTTTTGAGACAGGGTCTCATTCTGTCACCCAGGCTGGAGTGTGGTGCCACATTCATAGCTCACTGCAGCCTCAAAACCCTGAGCTCAAACAATCTTCCCTCCTCAGCCTCCCAAGTAGCTGGGACTACAGGTACACATAACCATGGCTGGCTGGTTTTTCAAAATTTTTGGTAGAGACGGGATCTTGCTTTGTTTCCCAGGCTGGTCTCACAGTTCTTGGCTTCTAGCAGTCCTCCTGCACTGGTCTCCCAAAGTGCTGAGATTACGGGCTTGAGCCACCGCGCCCAGCTCAGGTATTTTTTATTTTGATAGTAGCCATCCTAACGGGTATATGAGAGGGCTGCAAATTTAAAGAGAGTTATTAGGGTAAGCTTTGGTGAGAAGGTGGCATTTGAGACTTGATGAGGGTGAAGCAGGTATCTTGGAGAAGAGCTTTCTAGGGGGTGGATCCTGAGGCAGGAGCCTGGCTGGCATGGATGAGGAACAGCAGGGAAGCAGCAGCATGAATGTGTAGTATAGTGAAAGAGACGAGGTGAGATGGGAACAATGGGAGAGTTTTGAGCCAAGGAAGGACATGATTTGACTTTTAAAGAATCCCCCTGGCCGCTGGGTTGAGAATGGGCTATAGGGAGGCAAGAGTAGGAGCAGGAAAACCAGCACAGACATCATTGCAATCAATCCCAGTGAGAGAGGACGGAGACTTGAACCAGGGGATCGCAGCAGAATGGGTGAGAGCCTGCGTGTAAGTTGAAGGCAGGACCAAAGGATTTCCTGATGGGCTGAAAGTGAAATGGGGCCAGGCGTGGTGGCTCATGCCTGTAATCCCAGCACTTTGGGGGGCCAAGGCGGAAGGGTCACTTGGAGCCAGGTGACCAGCCTGGCCAACATGGCAAAACCCCATCTCTACAAAAAAATTCAAAAATTAGCTGGGCACGGTGGTGTGTGCCTGTAATCCCAGCTACAGGGGTGGCAATGATAATCGCTTGAACCTGGGAGACGGAGGCTGCAGTGAGCTGAGATCACGCCACTGCACTCCAGCCTGGGTGACAGAGCGAGACTCTGTCTCAACAACAACAACAACAACAAAAGTGAAATGGGAGGAAGAGAGGAGTCTAACTTGACTCCAAAGTTTCTGGCCAAATGGGACAAATGGAATTGTCATCAACTGAGATGGGGGAGGCTGAAAGAGGAGCAGGTAGAGGACGGAGGAAGAATTCAAGTTCAGACATGTGCTGTCACACCACACCAGACATCTTCTTAGTGTTTTGCACTGGAGACTATGGCTTCCAGGCACTCCTACTACCTAATAAGTTGGAAGATCAGGGAAACCAATGCAGAGTGGAGGAAAACAAATAACACCAGCACCATGAATCGAGCCCATACTCAAAGCCCGGCACTGTGCTGAGAGCTTCCCAGTGATTATCTCCCGGATCCTTACAACAGCCCTGCAGGTATTATCACTGTTCTGACTTCACAGATAGGCACTCAGCCTTGGGGAGAAGGCTTTGGCCCGAGGCCACCCAGACAGGGCCAGAGCCAGAGTCTGAACCCAGGTCTGCCTGAGTCAGTTTCCACATTTTTACCTCTGCTATTGATTAAAACCAGCAGAAGCCAGGGGCAGATTCATTAAAATGGTGGACCCAACTCAATCTTGAAAGACAGCGTTCATAAGAAAGGAGAGAGTCGATTCAGCAAATGCAGGATGACATCCCAACTTCTTGTCATATACTACAAGACCCTGGATGGCCTGCTCCCTGTTGTCCTCAGCAGTTTTCCCCCAAGTCACTTGTTCATTAATGATCTATTGGTTGATTTTGAGACACACCAAGCTTTTTTCCCAATTCAGGGCTTTTACCCATACAGTTTCTTCTTCCTGGAATGCTCTTAATCCTTTCTCTTTTTCCTGAAATCACATCTGCAGAGGATCAGGTCAAATGTCACTTCCTCAGGGAAGCCTTCCCTGATACCTCCTCCCAGCTAAAACTAGTCTCCTTATGCATACCCCGCATTCATTCTCTTTTTTTTATTTTTATTTATTTATTTATTTATTTTGAGACAGGATCTCACTCTGTCACTCAGGCTGGCGTGCAGTGTCACAATCATGGCTCACTGCAGCCTTGACCTCCTAGGCTCACGCAATCCTCCTGCCTCAGCCTCCCTAATAGTGGGGCCACAGGCATGAGCAACCAGACCTGGCTAATTAAGAAAAATTTTTTTCAGTAGAAACAGGTCTTAATATATTCCCCAGGCTTGCACTAGTTCTTGATAGCACTTAAGACAATTCTCATAATTATTTGCAATGATGTGTTCAGTGTCCTCCCTCCTACCAAACCTGTGCTGTCCAATAGAACTTTCTGCAATTATGGAAATGTCCTAGACCAGGGTCCCCAATCCCTGGGCCGAGGACCCATAATGGTCTCTGGTCTGTTAGGAACCGGGCTGCACGGTGAGCCTTGGATGAGCGAGCATTACCACCTGAGTTCCGCCTCCTGTCAATCAGCAGCGGCATTAGATTCTCACAGGAGCATAAACCCTATTGTGAACTGAACACGCAAGGGGTCTAGGTTGCAGGCTCCTTATGAGAATCTAATGCTTGAAGATCTGAGGTGGAACAGTTTCATCCTGAAACCCCAACCCCATCCCCCTATCTAACCACCCCTGTCCATGGAAAAATTATTTTCCAAGAAACCAGTCCCTGATGCCAAAATGTTGGGAACTGCTGGCCTACACATATGCTTTCCAATATAGTAGCCACTAGCCACATGTAGCTATTGAGCATCTGAAATGTGGTTAGTATGACTGAGGGACAAATTTTTTTAAATTTTACATTGTGTGTGTGTGTGTGTGTGTGTGTGTGTATACACATTTTTTTGAGACGGACTCTCGCTGTGTTGCCCAGGCTGCAGTGCGGTGGCACAATCTCTGCTCACTGCAACCTCTGCCTCCCAGATTCAAGTGATTCTCCTGCCTCAGCCTCTGAAATAGCTGGGATGTGCTACTATGCCTGACTAATTTTTTGTATTTTTAGTAGAGACAGCGTTTCACCATGTTGGTCAGGCTGGTCTCAAACTCCTGACCTCAAATGATCCACCCTCCTCGGCCTCCCAAAGTGCTGGGATTGTAAGCGTGAGCCACCGCACCTGGCCACATATTTTATGTTGTATATTATATATACATTTTATGTTGTATATTATACTATATAAATTATTTCATGTACAAACTGCATACTTTAAATTCATTTAAGTTTAAATTTAAATAGCCACATGTAGCTAGTGGCTAAATGTACTATTGGACATTGCAGCTCTAGATTGTGAGTTGCTTAAGCGCAAGAACCATTCTACCTTACTCAGCTGTAGAATCCTTTGTACCTAGGATGGTATCTAACTCAGTGAATGAATGAATGAATGAATGAATGAATGAATGAATGAATCGATCAATCAATGTCTGCTAACTGGCTTTCAAGAAATCATCCTAGAAAGAACAGACCTAGAAAAGTCTGATTTGCACAAGGTCACACAAAAAGGCAGAAATGGATGCAAACTGTTAGCCTCCCAAATCTCCTCTGTGTGGTGCTGTCCCAGAGTGGACAGCATGTGAAAAACAATGGTCTTTTGTGGTCTCAAATGAACCACCCCAGAGTTGTGTGAAGGTTCCTTCAAGTGCAAGGAAGGACTGTTTCTTAGACACCCTCACTCCCTTTCCCCATTCCCCAACCATGTAAACTACTTAGTGGCTTATAATCCGCTAACACTTGGCCTCCCATGGGATTGAGCCTATTCCAAAGTCCACTCTTGCCAACCCTCTACAAGTCACTCTGAATTTTTTTAGCCATATTGCTCTTGGGAAATCTACTGCCTGCAATCTGTGCATAATATACGAAGGGTGTGGTTTAAAAAACATCTAAATCGTGATTTGTAACCCACTCAGATTCATGTGGCCGTTCCTTTTAGCTTACTCTTTTTTTAGAAATTGAGGTCAACACATTTCAGGGCTAATTTTGACTTCATTCAAATGTCATTTGGGGTTTGCAGATTAAGATTTTGAGGGAGTCCAGTACAGTAAACCTACATATTTTGTTTATATAAATGATTTTTCAGATGCAATAATAATAACAGCTAATATGCATTGAGTGCTTTGTGTCTGCCCAGCTTTTAGCATACATTATCTCATTTGATCTTCACAATAACCTTATGAATCAAGTACTGTTATGATCCTCATTGTGTAGCTAAGGAAACTGAGTCTCAGAAAGGTTAAGTCACTTACTTAAAGTCACACAGCCAGGAAGTGGCAGAGTAAGGATTTGAATCCAAGTATGTCTGATTCAACAGATAATGTACTTAGCCAGTACACAATTTGGCCTAATAGATAATATATGTATTTATGCCTATTAAGCACCAGAAAGAATAATTAAGAAACTTAACTCTGGGAAATAGGACTGGGGTTTGAAAAGAAAGGAGACTTACTCTTTATTCCTGTGATTCTCTTTGAACTTTATTTACCTTTATTTATTGGTACATTGTATTACATTCCTATAAAAACCTAAATTTTTAAATTTAAATAAGTAAAAACTTCCTATTTTTGCTTTTTTTTAATTAAAGAAGGAATTGTCATGATAATGTCAGGTCTATATACCAGTAGATTAAATATACATGACCCTTTTGCAAAGTTTATATAAACATGAATCTTCGAAAAGTTCACATGGTCTGACATGATTGAAAAATTTATCCCAGGAAAACCAAAGTTCACATTTATGATATTAAATTATTTTTTATTTGGGGGTAATGGTTTTATTTTTGAACATGATATTTATTCATAATAGAAGTTGTATGTTTTCCTTGGGAAATTTGTAATCAGACCTTTACATTTTTATGTACTGTTATATCTACCTCTGAATATTATAACTAAACATGCTCTAGCATTTGTGAAATAATGCTGTATTACATAATCAAATATGCTGTTTGTGGATCAATTAGTAAAAGCTTTAAAGCAAATTTTAAATTAATTAAAAATTTTAGTGAAAATTAATTTTACACTGATTGAAAAGTAAACATTACAATCCCCTTCAGTACTCAGAGCCTCAGAGAACTATATCAGTCACACTAAAAGTCACTTGGGAGAATTCCTCAGTAACTTATAGAAAAAAATGATCCACCATTTTTAAAGTCAAGAAAATACACACATGCTAACTATAATTTACCCTTTCTGACAATCCCAAAGGGAATCTACTCTTACCATTCAAACGGCTAGTGCTTCTAAAAATTAAAACAACTCCCACCCCAGCAATGTTCTTTTTAATGCCCCTCTCATACTCTTGGAATTTACTTAACAAATCACTATCTGCTTGAGGTAGGAAAAATCTGTAAGCCCCTCTACAAGGCCCGTGTCCTTTCAGTTGCTTGGTATTTCCCCCACATTCTCAGAGCAAATTTGGTTTTTCTTAAAAATCCCCATCCTCAAAGGAGTATATTCCTGATGTTCCAACGGTGAGTCTCACTCTAGCTAGCTGCTACAAAAACCTTTCATTCAGAAGAAGGCAAGAGGTTTCACCGACCGTGCACAGCCCTCTCATTCACACACTTCATAAACAACAGGACTTTGCCCAACCCTCTCCTCTAGGAAGGCATCCCAGTTTTTTATCAACCAGTTTGCAACATCAGTATCATTCCCTTCCAAAAGACCTTGCAGAAAAATTATGGATTTCACAGCATAGGATTAGGGCTGGAAAGGACCGATGTCATTGCATAGACTCACCAATTCTGTCCACATTTCAAAACAGCAGCTAATGCTTTCTTAAAGCTCACATCTCAAAATCCCTTTAGGATTGAGAGCAATTAAAAGGGAAATCATAACCCCCGTGGTTCCCCATAAGGTCCTGACAGATCTGATAAATAGAACTGAGTCAGAGATACAGAGGCTGGGCTGCTGGGGAAGGAAAATGGCTTGTCTCCTCCAGGCCCTAATTCCTTCCTCCGAAACAGTTCCCTTTAAATTCAAGAAACCATGCAGAGATGCACCCCCCAGCCCCCTTGCAGGTTTTCGTTTTTTAAAAGAAAGCCTGTCTGCCTCTTGCTCGCCCCCATGATACTCACGGCAGCTGCCTTAGCTGGAATAAGTCCTCCTCCATGTCCGCGCTGCGCCAGGACGAGCCCTTCTCATGGCCCTTACATGGTAGTGGTGGATGACGAGCCCCCTGGTTTTCAGCACCGGGATGCTGGACAGCACCCGCGCCGCTTCCTCCCTCGAGCAGCAGCTGTTCCGGGAGGGAGCCGCTGGGGACCAGCCCACGAGACAAAGCCGCCGCCGCCAGGAGACCGCGGCGAGAGTGGGCGGAGAAGAGGAGGCGGAGGGCAGAGCGAGCTGCGCGGGGAGAGGGGGCAGGGAGAGCCCTTCTGCTCGTAGGAGTTCACAGGCTTTCTGGCTGATGGTGCATTACTGGCATGCCTATAGGGCACACCAGTCTGTGAAATGGTTGTCCGGGTACCAATGAGCACCCTTTGGTTGATCATGCCTGTCTAAATGTTTATTTGCATGGATTCATTAATGTTATCAGTATAATACTTTTGAAACCCAGGCTGCTATAACAAATACAGACATGCATTTAAGTACTGTTTACTAAGCACCTATGTGCCAGGCACTGTAATAGGTACTGGGGGTATGACAGAACAAATTCGACCTGTCATTGTCATCGTGGAGCTAAGGGTCTAGTGAAATGAATCAAGAAAAGAAAAATGTAAGTCAGTTATGAGAAGACCAAAGATCACTCATTCTTTCAACAAGCGTTGTTGGGTGAATTCTACAGCCCTGACCCTGAAGAATAAAAACATGAATAAAATAAAGTCTCTGCCTTCAAGATCCTAGCCAGCTTAACGGTTCCCCTAGCTCACCTCTAACTAGAATTCCTGACCCCTTTAGAACTTAAGCTCCATGAGGTTTCACTGATGTGTCCCAAGTACTAGAACAGGGCTGGCACGCAGAAGGTACTCTGTAAATATTTGTTGAATAAATGGTTCTCAATTCAGGCTGCATGTAAGAATTGCCTGGCTCCATTTCAAACCAATTGAACTCAACTCTCTGGAGGTGGAGGCCAAGCCTGGGTATTTTTTTATTTTTTCAATATTTGTTTATTTATTTACTTTTGAGACAAGTTCTTGCTCTGTTGTCCAGGCTGGAGTTGTAGTGGCATGATCATGGCTCATTACGGCACTGACCACCTGGGCTAAAGCAATCCTCGCACCTGAACCTTCCTAGTAGCTAGGATCACAGGCTTACGCCAGCATACCCAGCTAATTTATTTATTGTAGAGATGGGGTCTTGCTTTTTTGCCCAGGGGTCTAGAACTCTTGGACTCAAGCAATCCTTCCATCTTGGCCTCCCAAAATGCTAGGATTATAGATGTGAGTCATTGTGCCTGGCCTCAGGGTATTTTTTAAAAGCTCCCCAGCACCATGAAGTGAAAACCCCTGATCAAGTGTGAACAAATGAAAAGAAAAGCAGAAAAATTATACAACAGAAAACTATTAAGATGATCCATGATGGCAGCTGGCAAGAGCTATGAGCATGACGATTGAATGGACACTTACAAGGAACTAAAGGAAGAAGGAAACTTTTTTTTTCTTTTTTTCTTTAATTTTTAACAAAGGGTGGGGGAAGTTGGAAGAGGGTACAAGGAAACCAATCTGAGAACTGAAAACAATCTCACATCAAATCCATAAAAGGACTTGAAAATCCAAAATTGAATTGAATGTGTGCCGGGCACCCGGATATGTACTTCACCATGGTCCCCTTGATCTTTGCAATCCTATGAGCAGGTGTGATTTTTATCCTTATTTTGTAAGATGAGGAAACAAGGCTCAGAGAAGGGTAGACTTGCTTGCACGAGGTCACACAGACAGGAAAGAGTTGATCTAGACTTAAAATCCAGGCAGTCTGTCTCCACAACCTGCACCCTTAAGTGCTAGGCTTTCTCTGAGTGTCTCAAAAGAAACCATCCATTGCGGGTATAGTAGGAGAAATTGGAATTATTGAAATATTGGATAACTTTAAACAAATCGAATGTTGGAAAAACCAATTATACAGTGGTACTCAAGTTCCAATGTATTATTTATCTAGTAAATATGAATGGAGAAACAACTATGTGTCTGTCACAATGGTAGTTTGAACTTATTCATGGCTCCTTCTCATCTCATACTGGAGTCAATCACAATTTGTCCTACCCACACTTATTTCTAAAGGAATCTCTCCCCCATCCTTGCTGTGCACTACATTTGGTATCACATGATTCCTGGCCACAGCTGATTGGCTAGGAGGGTGGACACTTATCTAAAGACATCCAATCCAAACACTTGTCAGTATCCCCATTGTTGCACAGCTGGGAGAGAGAGCTGAACAATCTGGTACCTTTTCAATGATGGATTCAGATGTCTCTGAAGGTTTTTGCTTTAACTACCCCTCCTTTTCCTTCAATCCTAGTGTCAGGTGGGGCTCTCTAGGGCTCTATGAATATTCATTACGTTCATTCTAAATAGCCCCCTTAGGGGTCGGGCGCCCTGGCTCACGCCAGTAATCGCAACACTCTGGGAGGCCGAGGAGGACGGATCACTTGAGGTCAGGAGTTCCAGACCAGCCTGGCCAACATGGCAAAACCTCGTCTCCACTAAAAATAAAAAACAGCCAGGTGTGGTGGCACAGACCTGTGGTCCCAGCTACTCTAGAGGCTGAGGCAGGAAAATTGCTTGAAGCCAGGAAGCAGAGGTTGCAATGAACTGAGATCGCACCACTGCACTCCAGCCTGGGTGACAGAGCAAGACCCTGTCTCAAAATTAAATAAATAAATAAATAGCCCCCTTTTATCATCCTATTTCAGCTTCTACTCATGTGCCTTAATCAGGAATTTTGTTTGTTTGTTTGTTTATATGTTTTTTAGACAGAGTCTCACTCTGTCACCCAGGCTGGAGCCGCAATCTCGGTTCACTGCTACTTCCGCCTCCTGGATTCAAGCAATTCTCTGCCTCGGCCTCCCAAGTAGCTGGGATTACAGGTGCCCACCGTCACGCTCGGCTAATTTTTTTGTATTTTTAGTAAAGGTGGGGTTTCACTCTCTTGGCCTGGCTAGTCTTGAACTCCTGACCTCGTGATCCACCCACCTCGGCCTCCCAAAGTGCTGAGATTACAGGCGTGATCACCACCGCACCTGGCCAATCAGTATTTTTTGATGTTCAACAGAGACCCAGTCAAGTTCCCTTGAGGGAAAAAGGGAGTTTGCAGCCTGGAACTGGAGAGTGGTTAGAACAGGCTCAGTCCTTGGGACTCTCTTCCCAGCTCCACCTCTCTCTGGGTGGGTAACCTTGAGCAGATTGTCTAACTTTCTGTGCTTGCATTTCCTCATCAGAAATACGGGATCAATAACCGTAACTACTTCATAGGGCGGTGGTCAGAATCAAAGATAAAATGCAGGTGAAGGACTACACACTTGGATGGCACATAATAAGTGTTAGCTGTTGCAATGGTTAAATTTATTTTAATTAATTTTTTTTTTTTTTTTTTGAGACAAGGTCTGGCTCTATCATCCAGGCTGGAGTGCGGTGGTGCGATCTCAGCTCATTGCCACCTCCACCTTTCAGGCTGAAGCCATCCTCCCACCTCAGCCCCCTAAATGGTGCAGTAAAATCTGCCCTCGATGTGTGAATGAGCACCGTCAAATCAGCTAGAGGCCCAGACAGAACAGAAACAGAGGAAAGGTGAGTTGATCTCTCGCTCCAAGAGTGGTTTCTTCTCCTGCCCTTGGGCATCACAACTGCAGGCTCTCTAGTCTTTAGAAACCAGGACTTACACATGTGGCCCCCTTGGGTTTTTGGGCCCTTAAATTTGGCCTGAGTCATACTACCAGCATCCCAGGGTCTCCAGCTTGCAAATGGTCTATTGTGGAAATTCTCAGCCTCCCTAATTATGTCAGCCAATTCTGCTGATAAATGCCCTCCCGTGTATTATATGAGAGATATCTTATCTTTATATCTATGTAATATATTATATTACATGAAGATATCTTTTATCTCATTGGTTTTGTCTATCTGGAGAGCTCTGACTAATACAGTGCTTATCATTATGCTGCTCTCTTCAACCCCCGCCCCCAAATCAATATCTTTTCTACTACCTTAAAATGTTAGCTGGCCTATGAAGGATAAGAAAAAAAGATGGTATTGGGAAAACTAAATCCTCATCAAGTTTATGGAAATCAACAGAACATGTCCAAAATTGAGAAAACAAAAACTAGCCAAATGAGATCTCATATAGAAATTTGCCTGCAGGTACTAAAAGAAGCAGCTAAAAGACTGAGGGTGGGTGGAAGTGGAACAGTGACTTTTTTTTTTTTTTTTTTTTTGACGGGGTCTTGCTCTGTCGCCCAGGCTGGAGTGCAGTGGTGAGATCATAGCTCACGGCAGCCTGGACAGTAATCCTCCTGACTCAGCCGAGCTCAAGCGATTCTCCCACCTCAGCCTCCCAAGTAGCTAGGTCTACAAGTGTGCACCATCACACCTGCCTAATTTTTGTATTTTTGTAGAGACGGAGTTTTGCTTCATTGCCCAGGCTGATCTCAAACTCTTGGGCTCAAGTGATCCTCCCACCTTGGCCGAAGGTGCTGGCATTACAGGTGTGAGCCACTGACCCTTGCCTGAAGGTTTTTTTTTAATTGTAAACTTTTGGTACTATTTTATTTTTAAAACCATGTGCATCTTATTACCATGATTCTTTTAAATAATTTTTTTAATTAAAATAAATTTTTTGAAACAGGATCTGGCTCTGTTGCCCAGGCTGGTGTGCAATGGTGCAATCTCAGCTAACTGCTACCTCCACTTCCCAGGCTCAAACCATTCTCCCACCTCAGTCTCCTGAGTAGCTAGGACTGCAGGCACATGCCACCACGCCTGGCTAATTTTTGTGTTTTTGGTAGAGACAGGGCTTCACCATGTTGCCCAGGCTGGTCTTGAACTCCTGGGCTCAAGTGATCCACCCGCGTTGGCCTCCCAAAGTGCTGGGATACAGTTGTGAGCCACTGGACCTGGCCTAAAAGTAATTTTTATTGTGGTAAGTACATATGTCTTAGCCAGCTCAGTTGCCATAACAAAATATCATAGTCTTGGTGGCTTACACAACATAATTTTTTTTTTTTTTTTTTGGAGACAGGGTCTCTCTCTGTCACTCAGGCTGGAATGTAGTGACATGATCATGGCTCACTGCAGTCTCAACCACCCAAGCTCAAGTGATCCTTCCACTTCAGCCTCCTGAGTAGCTGGGACCACAGGTGTGCACCACTATGCCCACCTAATTTTTGTATTTTTTCTGGGGAAGGAGTCTCACTATGTTGTCCAGGCTGGTCTCAAACTCCTGCGCTCAAGCCATCCACCCACCTTGGCCTCCCAAAGTGTTGAGATTACAGGCGTGAGCCACTGCACCCAGCCCAGAAATCTGTCTAACAGTTCTAGAGGCTGACAAGTTCAAGATCAAAGTACCAGTATAGTTAGGTTCTGGTGAGGGCTCTCTTCTCGGCTTACAGATAGCCAGCTTCTCTCTGTGTGCTCACATGCTCTTTACTCGGCACATAAGCAGAAAGAGAAAGGAAGTTCTCTGGCATAGCTTCTTATAAGGGCACTATCTCATCATGTCAGCCCACACCTGCACGACCTTCTGTAGCCCTGATTACTTCCCAAAGGCCCCATTTCCAAACACACATTATGTGGTTAGGACTTCAACATATACATTTGGAGTGGACACAAACATTCAGTCCTTAACTATGCATCATAAAGTTTGAAGTGTACAATTTAGTAGCTTCGAGTATATTAATAATGTTATATAACCGTCATGCTATTGACTTCCAGATCTTTTTTGATTATCCCAAAGAGAAACTCTACCCATTGAGTAATAACTCCCTATTCCTCCCTCCTCCCAGCCTCTGGTAACCTCTATTCTACTTTCTTTTTTATTTTTATTTTTTAGAGACAGGGTCTCACTCTTCTGTCCAGGCTGACGTGCAGTGGTGTAATCACGGCTCACTGCAGCCTCAACCTTCTGGGCAATCCTCCTGCCTCGGCCATCTGAGTAGCTGGAACTACAAGTGCATGCCACCATGCCCAGCTAAGTTTTATTTATTTATTTATTTATTTATTTATTTATAGAGACAGAGTCTTGCTATGTAACCCAGGCTGGTCTCGAACTCCTGGCTTCAAGCAGTCCTCCTGCCTCAGCCTCCCAAGCTGCTGGGATTACAGGTGTGAGCCACAGAGCCAGGCTTATTCTACTTCCTATTTCTATGAATTTGCCTACTCTAGTTACCTGATAAGAGTGGAATCATACAATATTTGTCCTTTTTATGTGGCTTATTTCACTTAACATAATGTTTTCAAGGTTCATCCGTGTTGTAGCAACTATCAGAACCTCATGATTTTATATGAGTGAATAATATTTCTTTGTAGGTATATGGCACATTTTGTTAATCCATTCATCTGTTGATGGACACGTGGGCTGTTTCCACCTTTTTGGCTATTGTGAAGAATGCTGCTATAAACATTGGTCTACAGTATATCCCTTTGAGTCCCTGTTTTCAATTCTTTTGAGTATATAAATAGGAGAAGAGTTGCTGAGTCATATGGTAACTATGTTTAAGTTTTTGAGGAACTGCCAAGCTGTTTTCTACAGCAGCTGTACCATTTTACATTCCCACCAGCAATGCACAAGGATTCCAATTTCTCCACATTCTTCTCAACACTTGTTGATAATAGCCATCCTAGTGGGTGTGAAGTGGTCTGATTTGCATTTCCCTAATAACTAACAATGTTGAGCATCTTTTCATGTGCTTATTGGCCACTGGCATATCTTCCTTGAGGAAATGTCTATACAAGTCCCTCACTCAGTTTTTAATTGAATTGTTCAGGGATTTTTGCTGTTGAGTTGCAGGAATATTCTATTAGGCCGTTTTTGCATTGCTGTAAAGGAATACCTGACACTGGGTAATTTATAAAGAAAAGAGATTTAATTGGCTTACAGTCTGCAGGCTGTACAGGAAGCATGGTGCTGGCATCTGTTTCTGGTGAGGGCCTCAGGAAGCTTAAGAGTGGAAGGTGAAGCTTGATGGAAGGTGAAGGGGAGCAAGAGAGAGAGAGGGGAGGTGCCACACACTTTTTTTTTTTTTTTTTGAGATGTAGTTTCCCTCTTGTTGCCCAGACTGGAGTGCAATGGTGCGATCTCAGCTCACTGCAACCTCCGCCTACCAGGTTCAGGCAATTCTCCTGCCTCAGCCTCCTGAGTAGCTGGGATTACAGGCATGTGCCACCACACCTGGCTAATTTTTGTAATTTTATTAGAGACAGGGTTTCACCATGTTAACCAGGCTGGTCTCAAACTCCTGACCTCAGGTGATCGACCCCCCTCAGCCTCCCAAAGTGCTGGGATCACAGGCATGAGCCACCACACCCAGCTACCACACACTTTCAAACAATCAGATGTCTCGTGAACTTACCCATCACCACAGCAATGGTGCTAAGCCATTCAGGAAGGATCCACCCCCATGATCCAAACACCTCCCACTAGGCTCCACCTCCAACACTGGAGATTACATTTTAACATGAGATCTGGAGGGGACGAACATCCAAACCGTATCAAATGTCCTTGAGATTTGAAAATATTAATGTATAATTAAAATGTTGGCTTGTTGTGGTCCTTATCCAATTACACGGCATCCTTACAACTCCTGCTCAGCTCAGCTATGAATCATGTCAGGTTTCCTACCTTCTAAGAGAAGCTTCTGATTGCCACAGTACATCTTTTTAAGCCGGCTTATATGGGTCGTGGAGAGTTCTCACGGAAAGATATTAGCTGCAGCTTGGTCCAGATGTCTAGCTCTGGACCAGTCACCTGTGGCCAGTGTAAGAATTAAAGGAAGAGGAAAGAAACATGAAAAGTCGTTCAACTGTCAAAGACAAGTTTATTTTGGAGAATAAACCTGAAAGGGGCTTCCGGCCTAGTTAGGTCAGAGGCCACCCTCTCTGACAGACTAAGAGTTTTTAAGGGTTCAGGGTGGGAGAGCTTATAACAGGCTCAGAATGTTGCTCTGTCCCTTTGTCTTGCTTATCTGGGAGGGAGAGTTTTGTGTCTGTTCCCATACATCTCCCTGCCGCTTCAGGCATACCCCCTGAGACTGCATTTAGCTTCCCTATCTTAGTGCACCTAAAGGGAAAGGAATGTACTTATTATGGCCCACTGTTTTACTAGGGCCCATTGTATGAGTGTGAAGTTTGGTGGTCACCCAAGAGACTTTCCCCCCTCCCTCTGTGCCCGAGCTACCTTATCTGTGTTTCACTGTCTGCTCTTTCTGGCTGCTTATTGTTAGAAGATAAGTGATTTCCTTGAAATGCATGAGGTTAGAAAGGGAGCTGGAACAAAGTGGCAGTGTTTGTCCAAGATGACGGTGCTCCTGCTCTGTCAGCCAGGGTATATGGCAGTCCATAACAGAGAACACAACTGCTGAGGAGGCAGGGCTGTGGGTAGGGCCGGTTCCTAGAAGGTAGGGTGAGAGGGGCAAGCTTTGATTGATATTAATTATACCCTATCTGCTAAGGCCTCTGAGAAAGTTCCCCAAGTTCTCCAGTCCTCCCATAGTCCCTCTTCTCCCATCTGTACAACACTCTACATTCTTAACCAAGCAAATAGTTTATTTCCAGTAATCATTGTTGAAATACATGTTAAACTACATTTTCAGCCGCTGAACACATGTTCACCTTCTTCCTGCAAGTTACACTGTAAGATTAAGGCAGGGAACCTACTTTATACCTTTCCCACACCTACAAAAATCCTGTCACCCTGCCCAGCTGTCAGTCATGGTGTACTGGGCATCAGCTTTGGAGTCAGAAACACTCAGCTCTGTGATTTACTACCTGTGTGACAGTGGACAGGTTATCTTCCCTCTTTGAGTCTCAGTTGCATCATCTGTCAAACAGAGACAGATACCAACCTGCAGCTCTGTTGTGTGGATTAAACAAGATGATGGATATTCATGTGCATGGCAAATGATTGTATGAAACAAATATATGTCAAACCCCTACTATAAGCAAGATCTTAATACAAGATCTAAAAACAAATTTTTGAAAGAAAGGGAATATAGGGAGATGTTTGATCAAGGTGTACAAAGTTTCTTTCATTTATACAAGACAAATAAATTCTGGAGATCTAATGTACAGCATGGTAACTGTAGGTAACGATACTTGAAATTTCTTAAAAGGGTAGATTCTAAATGTTTTCATCAGACACACACACAAAAAGGTAGGTTGTTTGTTTGTTTGTTTTTTGAGACAGAGTCTCACTCTGTCACCAGGCTGGAGTGCAGTGGCGCTATCTCGGCTCACAGCAACCTCCACCTACCAGGTTCAAGCAATGCTCTGCCTCAGTTTCCCGACTAGCTGGGATTACAGGCACCCGCCACCATGCCCAGCTAATTTTTGTATTTTTAGTAGAGACAGGGTTTCACCAACTTGGTCAGGCTGGTCTTGAACTCCTGACCTCGTGATCCACCCGCCTCGGCCTCCGTAAGTGCTGGGATTACAGGCATGAGCCACTGTGCCTGGCCGATTGTGATTCTTTTACAATGTACGCATATATCAAATCATCAAGTTGTACATCTTAAATATATACAGTATTGTTAAAATCAGGGGACACTGAGCAAAGGGTATACCAGAACCCTCTGTTCTGTCTTTACAACTCTCCTGTAAATCCAAAATTATTCCAAAATAAAAAGTTTAATTTAAAAAAGTAAAAAAACACAACATACTTTTGAGCCATCTTAATATAGTATATTTTGTAGAACTAGATAAAATGTTCAACGTCTATTTAAAATTTTAATTTATTAATTGACGACATGCATTTAAAACGGCACATTACATAAAACAACAACCCATTTACAAATGCTACTTTTGTCCGTCACATTTTTGGAACAGTTTCATTCAAACTGTACACATGTGTCCTCAATGGCGTTGTCTTTGTCATGCTGGGTCCACTTTCTTACTCACTTAACTCAGTTTTTTCCGGATCACATCATCTTCACTTCCAATTCAGCTGCATGAGATATAGCCCTTTTAAAATTTGCCACTGACAGTTCCTTTAAAAGTTAAACATAGAATTACTCTATGATCTGGCAATTCCACTCCTAGGTATATACGAAAAGAGTTAAAAACAGGGACTCGAACAAAAACATGAACAACAAATGTTCATAGTAGCATTATTCACAATAGCCAAACAGTAGAAGCAACCCATGTGTCCATCAAGAGATGAATGGGTAAACAAAATGTGATCTATCCATGCAATGGAATATCATTCAGACATACAAATGAATGACATTCCAATAGAAGCTGCAATATGGATGAGGCTTGAAAACATTATGCTTAGTGAGCTAAGCCAGTAACAACAAAAAAAATTGCATGATTCTCCTTAAATGAGGTCTCAAAAGTAGTCAAACTCTAGAAACAGAAGGTAGAGACAAGGTGTGGTTACTCAGGCTTGTAATCCCAGCACTTTGGGAGGCCAAGGCAGGAGGATTGCTTGAACCCAGGAGTTTGAGACCAGCCCTGGCAATATAGCAAGACATCATCGCTAGAATTCTTTTTTTAATTAGTCAGGTGTGGTAGTGTGCATCTGTAGTCTCAGCTACTTGGGAGACTGAGGTAGGAGGATCACTTGAGCCGAGGCAGTCAAAGCTACAGTGAGCCATGATTGTGCCACTGCACTCCAAACTGGGTGACAGAGTGAGACTCTGTCAAAAAAAAAAAAAAAGAGAGAGAGAGAGAAGAAGAAGAGGAAGAGGAAGAAGAAGAGGAAGAGGAAGAAGAAGAGGAAGAAGAAGAAGAGGAAGAAGAAGAAGAAGAAGAAGAAGAAGAAGAAGAAGAAGAAGAAGAAGAAGAAGAAGAAGAAGAAGAGGAAGAAGAAGAAAAGAGAGAGAGAGAATGTGGTTACCAACCACTGGTTGGGGACAGGGGGAAATGGGAATGGTTGCTCAAAGTTCTAGAGATCTGTTGCACAACAATGTGCATGTAGTTAACACGTGGTACTCCACACTGAAACATGGTTGAAATGGTAAATTGGATATTATGTGTTCTTTACTACAATAAACTAAGTGTCTATTGTAAATCAAAAGGGTAGTTCATTTATGTATAATTTTGCCACAATTTTTTAAACTGCCATTTAAAATATTAGGCTAACTCATGAGCACCATTCTTGATAACAAAGCAGTCGCTTTTGTCACTTGTGCGTATTTGTATTTGTTGTTCCCACAACTTAACAACTTATGTATTGCTTTTTTAAAAGTTGTATTTAAAAGACTTGGCTTACAATAACTTTCACTCCTTGTGATTGTGAGGTCATATACCCAGGAATAATAATTAAATCAATGCACCATTTTATTGTTCCCTCACCTTAAAAAAAAAAAAAAACTAATTCCATTAGATGACCTTTTCTAAAACTTAGCAGATTATCATCTCAGCTAATAGGTCTTCCCCAGAATAAAGAATTGCCATGACACCCTGTAATATGATTTTTGTAAAGACTCAAATATAAGATGACTTCCTCCTTATATTATAGAATTTTTTCTTTTATGATAAATTTTCCCCAAAACACAGGGAAATAGAGACTTTGTATATTTAGTATCTTCCCTCAAATACTTGCTACGTGATCATCATTCCACCCATTTTTAGCCCACTTTCACTCAGCTCCATGAACTGGTAGAAGCAAAAAGAATTGACCTGAGGCTGGGTGAGGTGGCTCGTGCCTGTAAAACCAGCACTTTGGGAGGCTGAGGCGGGCAGATCACAAGGTCAGAAGTTCGAGACCAGCCTGGCCAACATGGTGAAACCCCCATCTCTACTAAAAATTAGCCAGGCATGGTGGTGCGTGCTTATAATCCCAGCTACTCTGGAGGCTGAGGTAGGAGAATTGCTTGAACCTGGGAGGCGGAGGAAGCAGTAAGCCGAGATCATACCACTGCACTCCAGCCTGGGCGACAGAGTGAGACTCCATCTCAAAAAAAAAAAAAAAAAAAAAAAAAAAGAATTGACCTGAAAAGTCGGAAAGCAAATCAGAACTATTCTGGAAAGAAAAAAAAAAAAAAAAAAAAGGTTCAAGCTGTGAAGATAACCTTAAACAAAAAATCCACTTTCAATTCACCATCCTATCTTTCACCATACTCATCCCCAAAGATTTGCGTTGTGGGCATTTAAAAAATGCTTGTTAAACCAATCAAAACAAATGAATCTCCCATCCAGGTGAGGAGGGATCCAGGCTCTATTTCAATACATGGAAAGCAGAGGTGGCAAATTAGAAGTCCATAAATGGAGCGGCCAAGCCATCCTGGTTTGCCCAGAATTTCGCCTGTTTTAGCATCGAAAGTCCTATGTCCTAGGAAACCCCTCAGTCCCAAGCAAGCTTTGACAGTTGGTCACTCTATGACCATAAGGCAAATCTGGCATAGAAATGTGTTTTGAGTAGCCTGAAGGATTAGAAAAATTACTTTTAAATCTAAGAGTTGAAACCACAAAACTCTTAAAAGAAAGCACGGGAATAGATCTTCGTGACCTTGGGCTAGGCAATGGCTTCTTAGACATGACATCAAAAGCACAACTAATGAAAGAACAAATAATAGATACATTGGACTATATCAAAGCCAAAAACTTCTGTGCTGCATATGCCATCAAAAATGTGAAATGACAACCCACAGAATGGGAGAAAAGATTTGCAAATCATATATCTGATAAGAGATTTGCATTCAAAATATAGAAAAATCTCTTGTGACTCAATAATAAAAAGACAAATAACCTAATTTAAAAATGGGCAAAGTATCTGAACAGACATTTCTCCAAAGAAGATATAAATATGACCAATAAGCACATGAAAAGATGCTCCACATCACTAGTCACTCAGAAAATGCAAATCAAAACCATGAGATACCATTTCATACCCACTAGGATGGTTAGAATTAAAAAGGCAGACAATAACTAGTGTTGGCAAGGATGTGGATAAATTGGAACCATTGTACACTGTCAGTGGGAATGTAAACTGGTGTAGCCGCTATGAAAAACAATTTGGCAACTCCTCAAAAGTTTGAAATAGAGTTATCATCTGATCCAGCAATACCACTGCTGAGTGAATACCCAAGAGAAATAAAAATATGCTCCATGCAGGCTGGGTGCGGTGGCTTACGCCTATAATCCTAGCACTTTTTGGGAGGCTGAGGCAGGTGAATCGCTTGAGCTCAGGAGTTCAAAACCAGCCTGGGCAACATGGTGAAACCCATCTCTACAAAAAAAAAAAAAAAAAAATTACCTGGGCATAGTGGCTTGTGCCTGTAATCCCGGCTGCTTGGGAGTGTGGCTTGAGCTCAGGAAGCAGAGGTTGCAGTGAGCCAAGATTGTAGCATTGCACTCCAGCCTGGGAGACAGAATGAGATACTGTCTTAAAAAACAAAATAAATGCTCTATGCAAAACTTGTATTTAAATGTTCATAGCATTATTATTCATAATAGCCAGAAATTGGAAACAAGTCAAATGTTTATCAAATGATATGAATGGATAAACAAAATGTGGTATACCCATACAATGGAATATTATTTGTTAATAAAAAAGAAGTGCAATACTGATTCATGGTGTAACATGGAAGAACCTTAAAAACATTGTGTTAGGTGAAACAATCCAGACATAGAAGGCCACATGTTGCACATATTGTGTGAATTCATTTACATGCAACATCCAGAATAGACAAATCCATAGAGACAGAGAGTATCAGTGGTTGTTTAGGAATGGGGTGGGGGAGGCGGAATGGGGATTGACTGCTAATATATATGAGGACTCTTTTAGAGGGGACAAAAATGTCCTCAAAGTAAATGTGATAGTTGCACAACCCTGTGAATATGCTTTTAAAAACCCCTACTAAATTGCACACTTCAAAGGCAGTTGCCTCCAGCCCACCACATTATTCATCTGTCTAGGAAGTGGGGGCATGCCAAAAACCAGATGAGTTTTATTTCACACCAGAGCAATGCATCATGATTTCTCCCCTTAGATTCTTAAAACAACAGTGAATATTTTAAAGGAGACTGGAATAGAGATTGACAAGCTGCCCCTTAGCCTGAAATACTGAAAACAAAAAGCATGTGCTATATACAAGCAGTTCCCCAATGAACTGTGTTCTAAATCCTATTCTTACCAAGACAATATTCTACCGGTTATGAAAATGGCACTTAATTTTTTAAAAAGAAGCCCATGGATTTAAATTCAAGAAACGGACTTGTCTTTTTTTCTTTGAAACTTAATGGCCGGGCGCGGTGGCTCAAGCCTGTAATCCCAGCACTTTGGGAGGCCGAGGCGGGCGGATCACAAGGTCAGGAGATCGAGACCACAGTGAAACCCCGTCTCTACTAAAAATACAAAAAATTAGCCGGGCGCGGTGGCGGGCGCCTGTAGTCCCAGCTACTCAGGAGGCTGAGGCAGGAGAATGGCGGGAACCCGGGAGGCGGAGCTTGCAGTGAGCCGAGATCGCGCCACTGCACTCCAGCCTGGGCAACAGCGTGAGACTCCGTCTCAAAAAAAAAAAAAAAAAAAAAAAAAAAAAAAAAAAAGAAACTTAAGTTGGAGTGTCAGAGTCAAATAAAATATAGAGGTGAACCTCTAAACTTAAAACATGTTATTTGAGAAGGAAGAATTATACTTCAAGGCATACACATAGACCAGGTAGTCTTCAGTATGCATAAAGAACAAGCAAAGTTTGGAGGTTTTGTAAAATGGAGAAATGTTATGTATTATTTAGAAAGAAAGTTCATTGGCACTGGTCAAGTTTGGAGGAGCTGGCAAGTTCTGACTGATAAGTGACAGGGGTGGGTAAAATTAGTCTTAGCGTCACAGCAGGTTGTTTTAGTAACACTGGTTTCAGGTTACAGCAGGCAGTTTGAGCAGACAGGCTTGCAGAGAATTATTAATACAGCCTTGGAACAATGCTATGTGCCCTGAGTACTTTTTCTCCCTGGCCTCTTGACTCTGTTTCAGTTGGGTATGACAAGAATGACCCAATTCTTTTGATCAAATTTCACATGATTTAAATTTAAAAAAAGGGTGAGGGGAATAAAACATTGATGGAAAGTCCCTAGTCTGCTAGCCATGCTGATGGGGTGGCACTTCCATCTGGAGTCACTCCCAGATCCCTGACACTGTGCTGGGAACAGGTAAGTACCTCTTGACTTTGCCACAGAAGCTAGTAAAAAGGTGAGGCTTGGTTAAGAGGTTAAGCCCTTGTTAAATAATGTAAAGATGCACAACTTTAAAGAGTCCCTTGGTCACATAGCTCATCCCTCCATGAAAATTCAAGATGTCTAATCAGTACAATAACTAGGGATGCCGAAAAGGTCAGAGAGAAAAACTGTGTAGCTTGCTCAAAGGGCAAACTCCAGAAGTCTCCTAGTAAAACCCGAATCCCTCAGATAATGTGTTCCCAGAGGGCCGTAACATAAACAAGAGGAAGAGGTGATTCCGAAGCTGGTGAACCTGTCCAGACCTAAGGAAAAGCTCAGCAAACAAAAGCAGCTCAACGTGTCTGAGTCGTTCTTACCAAAGAAATAGTGATCTTCTCTCCACAATATTGTGACTCGTACCTCATGTTTTTATTTTTACTCAAAGTATTTTCTAATTTACCTTGTTAATGTTTCCTTTACCTATTGGCTATTTAGGAATGTGTTGTTTAATTTCCACATATCTATAAAATTTCCCAAATGCCTGTGTGTTATTGATTTCTAATTTCGATCCATTGCAGTTAGAGAACATATTTTATATGATTTCAATTCTTTTAAATTTGGAGGCTTGTTTTATGGCCTAATATACCGTCTGTCTTAAGGAATGTTTCATGAGCCACTTGAGAAGAAAGTGCATTCTGTAGGCCAGGTGTGGTGGCTCATGCCTATAATCCCAACACTTTGGGAGACTGAGGTGGGAGGATCGCTTGAGCCCATGAGTTCAAGACCAGCCTGGGCAACATAGTGAGACCCCCATTTCTAATAAAAAAGAAAGAAAGAGAGAAAATGCATTCTGCTACTGTTGGGTGATGTGCTCCATAGATGTCTGTTAGAAATAGTCAGTTTATAGTGTTGTTCACATCTGCTATTTCCTTGTTGATCTTCTGTGTAGTCGTTCTATCCATTATTGAAAGTAGGGTATAGCAGTCTCCAACTATTACCGTTAAATTGTCTATTTCTCCCTTTAATTCTGTCCTTTTTTTTTTCATTGTATTTTGAGGCTGTGTTGTTAAGTGCATGTATGATTACGATTGTCTTATCTTCTTAATGAATTGGCTCTTTTATCTTTATAAAGTTTTTTTGGTTTTGAGTAACAATTTTTGTCTCAACATCTATTTTGTCTGATATTAGTGTAGTTACTTCAGCTCTCTTTTGGTTGCTATTTGAATGATACCACTTTTCCCATCCATTTACTTTTAACCTATTTGTGTCTATGAATCTAAAATGAGACTCTTGAAGATAGAATATAGTTGGATTATGTTGGTTTTCTTTCGTTTTGCCGATCTCTGACTTGTAATTGTAGAATTTAATCCATTCAAATTTAATGTAAAAAATTAATGTAATCACCAATAATGTAGGATTTACATTTTGCTATTTGCTTTCAATATGTCGTGTCTTTTTTGTTCCTCAGTTCCTCCATTACTGTCTTCTTTTGTGGTATATATTTTCTAGTGTAGTATTTTATTTCTTGTCTTTCACTATATATTTTTGAGTTATTTTCTTAGTAGTTGCCCTGGAGATTACCATTACCATTTCTATTTATTTATTTACATTTTATTTCATTTTATTTTATTTTATTCTTGACATGGAGTCTCGCTCTGTCACTGGAGTACAGTGGCGCGATCTCGGCTCACTGCAGCCTCCGCCTCCCAGGTTCAAGTGATTGTCTTGCCTCAGCCTCCTGAGTAGTTGGGACTACAAGCACCTGCCACCACGCCTAGCTAATTTTTGTATTTTTAGTAGAGATGGGGTTTCACCATGTAGGCCAGAATGGTCTTGATCTCTTGACCTCATGATCAGTCTGCCTCGGCCTCCCAAAGTACTGGGATTACAGGTGTGAGCCACCACACCCAGCCACCATTTTGATTTCTAACAATCTAGTTTGGATTAATGCCAACTTAATTTCAATAGTATATTAAAACATTGCTCATACGTATCTCATTTCCCCTTAAGCTGTCATTGTTCAGATTACATCTTTAGGCAATGTGTGCCAATCAGCATAAATGTATAATTATTGCTTTATGCAGTTGTCTTTAAAATCAGATACACAAAAAAATTGTATACAAAAAATACAGGGCCAGGTACAATGACTCATGTCTGCAATCCCAGCACTTTGGGTGGCCTAGGTGTGAGAATTGCTTGAGCTCAGGAATGCCAGACCTGGGCAACATAGTGAGACCTCATCTCTGCAAAAAATAAACAAAATTAGCTGGACGTGGTGGCACGTGCCTGTAGTCCCAGCTACTTGGGAGGCTGAGGTGGGACGATTGCTTGAGCCCAGGAGGTTGAGGCTGCAGTGAGTCAAAGTTTCACCATTGCACTCTAGCTTGGGTGACAGAGTAAGACCCTGTCTCAAAAAATATGTGTATATTTACACTTTCTTTTATGTTTACCTATGTAGCCAGCTTTATTGATGCTCCTTATTTCCCCATGTGCGTTTGAATTACTGTTAGTACCCTTTCATTTTAGCCTGAAATGTTCCTTTTAGCATTTCTTTCTTTCTTTCTTTCTTTCTTTCTTTCTTTCTTTCTTTCTTTCTTTCTTTCTTTCTTTCTTTCTTTCTTTCTCTTTCTTTCTTTCTTTCTTTCTTTCTTTCTTTCTTTCTTTCTTTCTTTCTTTCTTTCTTTTTTTTTTTTTTTGAGGGAGTCTCGCTCTGTCCCCCAGGTTGGAGTATAGTGGTGTGATCTCAGCTCACTGCAACCTCCACCTCCCGGGTTCAAGGAATTTTCCTGCCTCAGCCTCCCGAGTAGCTGGGATTACAGGTGTGAACCATGCCCAGCTAATTTTTGTACTTTGGGTAGAGATGGGGTTTTACCATGTTGGCCAGGCTGGTCTCGAACTTCTGCCCTCAAGTGATCTGCCCACCTCAGCCTCCCAAAGTGCTGGGATTACAGGTGCCCTTTAATATTTCTTATAGGGCAAGTCTGCTAGTTACAAATCTCTCTGTTTTGTTTTGTTTGAGAATCTGGGAATGTCTTAATTCCTTCTTCATTTTTAAAGGATAGTTTTGCCAGATATGGTATTCTTCGTTGACAGCTTTGTTTTCTTTTAATACTTTCAATATGTCCTTCTACTACCTTTGGACCACCATGGTTTCTGATGCGAAATTAGCTGTCAGTCTTATTAAGGATACCTTTTAGGTCAGGGTTGCTTCTCTCTGCTTTCAAAATTCTCTTTGTCTTTGGCTTTCTTCTGTTCAATTGGAATGTGTCTGGATGTGAACCTCTTTGAGTAGATCCTCTTGGAATTCACTGAGCTTCTTTGATGTATAGATTAATGTTTTCCATGAAATTGTGGAAGTTTGGGGTCATTTATTTCTTCAAGTATTTTTCTTCCCTTTTGTTTTTCTCCTTTTTTTCTGGGATTACCATTATGCCTAAATTGGTATGCTTGATGGAGTCCCACAGGTCTCTGAGCCTATGTTCATTTTCCTTCAATCCTTTTTCCTTCCATTCCTCATCTCAATGGACCTATCTTCATGTTCATTGATTCTTTGCTTACCTGTTCAAATCTGCTGCTGTGCTCTCTAGTGAATTTTTCATTTCAGTTATTCTCCTTTTCAACTTCAGAATTTCTACTTTATTCCTTTTAATAATTTCTCTTTATTAATATTCTCAATTTGAGGAGACATTGTTCTCATTCTTTCCCTTAGATCTTTATGTCTAATTTCCTTTGATCATATGTAAAATATATTGAAAGTCTTTGTTTCATAAGTTCAATGTCTGGACTTCCTCAAACACAGGTTTTATTGTTTTTCGTCCTGTGCATAGGACTTACTTTTTTTGTTTCTTTGCATGTGTCATAATTTTTTTTATTGAAAGCTGAGCATTTTATATAATATAATATGGCAACTCTGGAAATCAGATTCTCCTCCCTCCTCAGGGCTTGTTGTTGGCCTGTTGTAGTTGCTGCTGCCTGTTGTAGTTGCTGTTTGTTTTGTGACTTTTCTGAACTAATTTAATAAGCTCAGTTAGTGGCCCATAGGTGTGGCCACTGAAAACTCAGATAGTTTAGTGGTCAGCTAATGATTGGATAGAGAGTTCCTTAAATGCCTGGAACTGCCTGGAACCAGTAAATCTTCCAGGCTTTGCCAGGGAGTGCCATGTATGTGTTGGGGCACACCTTCAACACTCAACCTGTCAGCTGAAAACTCTGCCTTAGCCTTCGCTTCCTGCTTATGTCAACCATCAAGGTCAGTCAGATGTGAAAACTTAGGGCCATCTTAGGTTTATCCTGAGCATGTAGAGAGCCCTGCACATGTGTATGTCCTTCTAGATACTCAGAAATACGTCTGAATTTTTCAAAGCCCCTGAATATCTTATTCCTTAGATTTTCTTCTTTTTTTTCTTCCATTTTTGTTTTAAGTTCCAGGGTACATGTGCAGGATATGCAGGTTTGTTACATAAGGTAAAAGTGTGCCATGGTGGTTTGCTGCACAGATCAACCTATCACCTAGGTATCAACTATTCATTAGCTATTTTTCCTGATGCTCTACCTCCCCCCAGCCCTCTAAAGGCCCCAGTGTATGTTCCCATTCAGCTCCCACTTGAAAGTGATAACATGTGGTGTTTGATTTCTGTTCCTGGATCAGCTCCATCCATGTCTCTGCCAAGGACATAATCTCATTCATTTTTATGGTTGCATAGTATTCCATGATGTATATGTACCACATTATCTTTATCCATTCTATCATTGACGAGCATTTGGGTTGAACCCATGTCTTTGCTATTATAAATAGCACACATTTTCCTTTTAAGCTTTTTTCCCTTTTAAGCTTTTTGCTAGTCTAATTTTTTTTTTTTTTTTGCTGCAGTTGTTATTTATTTCTTCAGCAATGAATGTTATTTATTAAACTACTTACCTGCAATGTTTCAACAAACAGTCTGTGTGGGCTTATATTTCCCTTTCTCTTGGATAAATAAATACCTAGAAGAGGAATGGTTGGATCATTATGATAAGTTAATGTTTCTCTTTATATGAATCTGCCAAATAGTTTCCCAAAGTATATCATTTTACATTCCTGCTAGCAATGTATGATATCCAGTTGCTCCAAATTCTCACCAGCAAGTGATATTATCAGTTTCTTTAATTTTAGCCATTCTAATGGATGTGTGGTGGTATTATATTATGGTGTTAAATTTTGTATCCCTGATGACTAGTGATGTTGACCGTCTTTTCATGTGCCTACTGATCATTCTCATATCCTGTATTGTGAAGTATCTGTCCAGATATTTTGCCAGTTCAGAGAGAATTGTTTGTCTTCTTATTGAATTGCAAGAGTTCTTTACATATTCTAGATCTTAGTCTTTGTTAGATATATGTATTATAAACATTTTGTGGCTTATCTTTTTGTTTTCTTAACAGTGTCTTTTGAAGATAAAAATTTTTAAATTTTGATTAGTTTTTTCTTTTCTAGTTTGTGCCTTTTGCAACCTATCTATGAAATCTTTGTCTACCCCAAAGTTGCAAAGAGTTTTCTCCTAGTTTTCCTCAGAAAGTTTTACAGTTTTAACTTTTAATTGTAGATCTATAATTCATTTCAGTTCATTTGCATGTCTTGTTACATTCTTTTACAATAGTGTACCCTCTATATTTTTATGTGTCTTATTCCATAGTTCTCTATGGTTTATTTTGGCCATAGAGGAATGTCACATCTTGCAAAAAGGTTTGGGTGGGAAGACAGGAGATAGGGCTTGTGTTCTAGTTGTGTGACCTTAGATAAGTTCCTACAATGTTCTCATCTGTAAAATGGCACTAATTATAACTTACCCTATCTGCTGCCCATGAGTGTAGTAAGAACACAAGGAGATGATATAGAAGCCAGCATTTAGAACTGATCTAGTTCCAGAGAAAAATGTGGGGTGCTGTAACTATTCTTATCCTTTCTTTTTTTTTTTTTTTTTGAAATGGAATCTTACTCTGTCTCCAGACTGGAGTGCAGTGGTGTGATCTTGGCTCACTGCAACCTCCACCTCCCAGGTTCAAGTGATTCTCCCACCTCAGCCTCCCAAATAGCTGGGACTACAGGTGCCCGCCACCACACCCAGCAAATTTTTGTATTTTTAGTAGAGATGGGGTTTCACCATGTTGGCCAGGATGATCTCGATCTCTTGACCTCGTGATCTGCCCACCTTGGCCTCCCAAAGTGCTGGGATTATAGGCATGAACCACCACACCTGGCCAGCCATTTTCCTTCTTTCTCTATCTCAGTGTTTCACTAAGGATGGAATGTTTACCTCTGAATGTAATCAAGATGACTTGAGGTGATGTATGATATAAATATTTATCACATTTTAATTATCATATGTAGATACTTATTTTCACACATATTAGAAAAATATTGGTTTTTTCTACATGTGAAAACAGTTTTTAAAAAGAACATTTAAAATATTTATGTGCACAGGTTGATTAATAAAATAGTGAAGGTAAAGTCTAGATATGGTAAAAAAAAAATTTAGGGTGCTACCAAAATACCTGAAGTTTGAGGAAACTTTAGAGCTTAACTATTAGGGAAGTGATTAGGGAAACTATTAGGGAAGCTTGTCAAAATGCAGATTCTTAGGCATCATACTGCTATGTTCTGATCCACTTGACTAGGATGGGGCCTGGAAACCACACTCTTAACAAGCAACTAACTCAAGAGATTTTGAGGTAGGTGGTATAAGGTCCACACTTTGAGAAAGATTGCTCCTCGTATAGTAGTTCTCTACTGCTGCATAAGAAATTACCCCCAAAACTTAGCATCTTTAAAAAAATTAACATTTGTTATCCCACACAGCTTCTGTGAGTCAGGAATCCAGCAAGAGCAGCTGAGTTGGCTGGCTCTTGCTCAGGGTCTTTTATGAGGTTGTAGCCAGATGTTGGCTATGGCTGTGGTCTCATCTGAAGACTTGATTGTGGCTGGAGGATCAACTTTCAAGATGGTGCACTCACGTGATTGGCAAGTTGGCAATGGCTGTTGGCAGAAGGCCTCAGTTCCTTGCCACATGGACCTCTCCACAGTGCTGCCTGAGCATCTTCACAACATGGTGACTGGCTTTTCCCAGAGCAAGTGTTCCAAGAAGAAGCAAAGTGGAAGCAACAATGTATTTTATGACCTGGCTTTGGAATTCACATAGCATCACTCTCACAATAGCTTTTTGTTTGCACATGTTAGCCTTATTCAATGTGAGATATGAATTCAGAACATGGCGGATCATTGGGGACATATCTTGGAGGCTACCACACTCAGCTTTTCTCCCATATTGCCCTACGTGGTCAAAATTCTCAGAAGAGGCAGTGGAGAAAGAACCAGATTCTCTACCAGGAAATGGGGTGTCTGGTTCCAGTTCTGCCCTCATTTAAACTCTCAGGTCCTCTGTTTCCTCATCAGTCAACTGAGCTGGCCTCTGACAGTCTCTTCAGTTTAGGACCTTCCAGATTAGAAAGAAAACAATTGTTTCCTTAAGATTAGATGTTCTGCAAAACAATGTGCTGAAGACTTACAGGATTTCTGTTTTAACAGGATAAGGTGACTTTCAGGCAAATGCAATTCTTGCTGAGGAAAACGAAAGAAATCTGGTCACTGACAACCAATAAATTAACAACAAATAGAAGGAAACATGCACAATTAATCACATTCAAGTTCCTGAAAGTTTGCCGGGGCTTCATGATTTAAGAAAATGAATATGGCCAGGTGTGGTGACTCACCCATGTAATCCCAGCACTTTGGGAGGCCGAGGCGGGTGGATCACAAGCTCAGGAGTTCAAGACCAGCCTGGCCAACATGGTGAAACCCTGTCTCTACTAAAAATACAAGAATTAGCCAGGAATGGTGGCGTGTGCCTGTCGTCCCAGATACTCTGGAGGCTGAGGCAGAAGAATCGCTTGAACCCAGGAGGTGGAGGTTGCAGTGAGCCGAGATCCTGCCACTACACTCCAGTCTGGGTGACAGAGTGAAACTCCATTTCAAAAATAAAGGAAGAAAAGAAAAAGAAAAAGAAAATGAATATATGTGAAGCATGAACTTATCAATCACATAAATTAGGTGATGCCTATTCCATAGCAAATTATTTTTTTAAAGGATTTATCATGGCATTCCTTGAAGAGCTGCTTTGGAAGGTCAAACCGTGGGTTTATTGTTGTGAAGAAGTGAGGTAAGAAAAGCTTTGGAGTGGGGTTTTAGGATCCCTCTGTCAATTGAAGCTCAACCAGAAAAAAATACTTTGAATTACAAAGATTGTGACAATTTAGAATGACTGCACAAAGAAAGACAAACTTATATTCTCTCAAATTATTTTTTAATTATAAAAAATTATTGTAGAAACTCAAATAATATGAAACAGCACTCAGAAGAAAATTAAAATTACTAGTAATTTTACCACACAGAGATAACCAAGAGTGACCACTTAAGAGGCATATCCTCATAGTCATTTGTCTGTTCAGGGACACCCACATATAGGTATCGTTATACAAGTTTGTGACCATATTTATCGTATTAGCTGACCTTCTTTTTTCACTTTGTATAAGCTTCTAATGAGCTTTTTTTCCCAAAAGAAGCGTCAATCTTGATGCTGTGTTTCTATTATGTTTTTCAAGTTTTAAATTATTTTTTGAAAAAATACTGCATGGAGATGGTGCAAAATTCACTAAGAACAAAAAGATGTTCATTTCTGTCCTCAGTCATACGGTTGTCTTCCCAGAGGCAAGCAATGTGTGCTCCCAGTTACTTATTTATCCCTGCAATTATAAATGCCTAATATTTTATTCTCTCACACAAATGATAGCATTTTCCCCATTTTTCTGCACCCTCCTATTTTCTCTTAACAATACATCTGAGCACCTTTCCTAACAATACAGAAAGAGTTGGCTCATTGTTTTCATAGCTACGTAGTACTTTGCTGTGTGTGTATATAATAATTTTGTTGGATATTTAAATTGCTTCCAGTCCCATACTATTAAAAATAATGTTGCAGAACATTATACTCAATGGTGAGAGACTAAAAGCTTTTCCTCTAAAATCAGGAACAAGATAAGGATGCCTGCTTTCACAACTTCTATTTAATGTAGTACTGTAAGTTCTAGCCACAGCAATTAGGCAAGAAAAAGACATAAAAGGCATCCAAATCAGAAAGAAAGAAGCAAAATTATCATTGTTTTCAGATGATATGATTTCATATGCAGAAAGCCTTAAAGAGTCCAGAAAAAAAGCTGTTAGAACTAATAAATAAATTCAGCAAAGTAGCAGGATACAAAGAAAGTCAATACACAAGAATCAGTTGCATTTCTAGACACTAACAATGAATAATCTGAAAAGGAAGTGACAAAAACTGTTCCATTTACAATAGCACCAAAAAGAATGAAATACTTAGGAATTAACTTAATCAAGGCGGTGAAAGACTTTTACAATGAAAAATCACAAAATATTGCTGAAAGAAATTAAAGAAGACATAATGGAAACACATCCCAAGTCCATGGATTGGAAGAATTAATATCATTGAAATGTCAATAATACCCAAAGTGATCTACAGAGTAAATACAATCTCTGTCAAAATCCCATTTATTTTTTGAAGAAATAGAAAAACCCATTCTAAATTCATGTGCACTCTCAAGGGACCTCAAATAGCCAAAACAACCTGAGAAAGACAAGCTAAGTTGAAGGACTTACTCTTTCTAATTTCATAACTTACTACAAAGCTACACTAATCAAAACAGTATGATACTGGCATAAGATAGGCATATAGACCAATGAAGCCCAAATATAAACTCTCTGATATATGGTCAAGATGACTTTTGACAAGAGTACCAATACCAATGAAAGGGAAAAGGACAGTCTTCATCAAATAGTTCTGGGAAAACTGGATATCCACGTGCAAAAGAATGAAGTTGCTCCCTTACCTAACAACACATGCAAAAGTTAATTCAAAATGGATAAATATCAAAATGCAAGACCTAAAATGATAAAACTCTTGGAAAATAATACAGGGCAAAACCTTTGTGACATTGGATTTGGCAGCAATTTCTTGGATATGACACTGAAGACACAGGCAACAACAACAAAAAATTGACAAATTGGACTTCATGAAAATTTAAAACTTTTGTGCATCAAAAGACACTATCAAGAATAAGAAAGCAACCCACAGAACAGGAGGATATCTTTGAAAAATTATATATCTGGTAAGAAATTAATATCTAGAGCATATAAAGGACTTCCAAAACTCGGTAACAAAATAACAACCTGATTCAAAAATGAGCAAAGGATATTTTTCCAAAGAAGATATACAAATATGGTTAATAAGTACCTGCAAAGATGTTCAACGTTACTAATCACTAGAGAAATACAAGTTAAAGCTACAATGAGATGCCACCTCAAACCCATTATAATGGCTACTCTTAAAACAGAAAATAACAAGTGTTGGCAAGGATGTGGAGAAATTGCAACCCTTGTGCACTGTTGGTGGGAATGTAAAATGGTACAGCTGCTGTGGAGAAAGTATGACGGTTCCCCCAAGAAATTAAAAATAGAATTAGCATATGATTCTATTCAGTTTGGGTACATATCCAAAAGCAATTTCCATTTGGGTACATATCCAAAAGCATTGAAAGCAGGGTCTTGAAGAGATACTTGTATATACCCATGTTCATAACAACATTATTCACAATAGCTAAAACATAGAAGCAACCCATGTCCATCAACAAATGAATAGATAAGCAGAATGTGGTACACAATGAGGAATACTGTTCTGCCTTAAAAAGGAAGGAAATTCTGCAATATGCCACACCATAAATGAACCTTGAGGACGTTACGCTAAGTGAAGTAAGCCAGACACAAAAAGACAAATTACTGTGTGATTCCACTTATAGGAGATACTTAGAGTAGTTGAATAAATAGAGACAAAATGTAGAATGGTTGTTGCTAGGTACTGAGGAGAGTGTAGAATGAGGAGTTACTGTTTAATGGGTACAGAATTTTAGTTTTGCAGATGGAGAGTTCTGGAGATGGATGGTGGTGATGGTTACACAACATTATGAATGTCTTTCAATACCACTGAACTGTACACTTAAGAATGGTTGGCCAGACATGGTGGCTCACGCCTGCAATCTGAGCAGTTTGGGAGGCTGAGGTGGGAGGATTGTGTGAGGCCAGGAGTTTGACACCAGCCTGGGCAACATAGTGAGACCCCATCTCTACAAGAAAGAAGAAAAATCAGCCAGGCACAATGGCTTGTGTCTGTAGTCCTACCTACTCGTGAGGTTAGGGTGGAAGGATCATTTGGGCTCAGGAGTTCAAGGCTGCAGTGAGCTGTGATAATGCCACTGCACTCCAACCTGGGCAACAGAGTGAGACTCTTTCTCTAAAAATAAAAATAAAAATAAGAAAAGAATGATTAAGATGACAAATTTTGTTATGTGTATTTTGCCACAATAAAAATATTGGAAAAATCCTCTCAAATGCTGCAGTAAATATATTTATTCTTCTACATATATGATAAAGACTTTGTCACTGAGTGTGCAGATTTGTAATTTTGATAAACATCCAAATTATTCTACCTATACCTCTCACAGAGATACCCAGGACTTCCTGTTTACCCGTATACCATCATCTTTATGTTAGCCCACTTTTTCATGCTCTGTTAATCTGATGGGGAAAAAATGTTTTCTGATTGTAGTTTTAATCTGCATTCTTTTCACTACCAAGTAAGGTCAAACATCTTTTTTTTTTTTTTCTGTCGCCAGGCTGGAGTGCAGTGGTGTGATCTCTGCTCACTGCAACCTCTGCCTCCTGGGTTCTAAGCGATTCTCCTGCCTCACCCTCCCAAGTAGCTGGGATTATTGGCATGCACCACCACGCCTGGCTAATTTTTGTATTTTTAGTAGAGATGGGGTTTCCCCATGTTGGCCAGGCTGGTCTTGAACTCCTGAGCTCAGGTGATCCACCCGCCTCGGCCTCCCAAAGTGTTGGTATTACAGGCATGAGCCACGGCGCCTGGCCAAATGTCTTTCCAAAGGGGTAAGAGCTACTTATGTTCCATTTCCTATCCCCTCTTTAGCCCACTCTCTGATGTAAATGAGATCCCAGCTAAAATCAGGGCTAGGTTGCTCCATATGTCCAGGCAGTGTCTTGAAACCAACAGAAATGTGGGGTGCAGATCACAGTGGGGGTGTGGGGTGATCGTCCCAGCCGGATGGGCTCAGATCTCAGGCAGAATTGTACAGCTTAAGACACAGGCCTTAAAACCACACAGACCCGCCTGCCATACTGTCTAGTCACAAGCCCACAGTATGACCTTAGCCCAGTCAATTCACTTCTCTGGGCTTTAGTTACCTCTTCTGTGAAATGGGATTTTAATAGAACCCACTAGGAGGGGCTGTTGGGAGGATGAAACAGGACAGTGCATGTAGCTACCTAGCATGGGGACTTGTTGATAACAAGTTTTGGCAGGTGGTTGCAATCACTATGTTTCAGGTGAGGAAACTGTGACCCCATTGTGCCAGTCAGGGTTCTCCAGAGAAACAGAATCAATAGAATGTGTGTGTGTGTATGTGTGTGTGTGTATGAACACGTATAGTTCATATAGATACAGATATAGCCGTAGAAATAGACATATAGACATAGCTATACATGTAGACATAGATATAGATAGAAGAGACAGCCTTAGTTTAAAGAATTGGCTCATACAATTGTGGAAACTAGCAAGTCCAAAATCTATAGTGTGCCAGAAAGCTAGAGACCCAGGGAAAAAGCCAGTGTTGCAATTCAGTTTAAAGGCAGTCTGTAAGCAGAATTCCCTCTTATTCCCTCTTGCTTGGGGGAAGTCAGTCTTAGGCTCACTGGAACCTCTGCCTTCCAGGTTCAAGTGATTCCCCGCCTCAGCCTCCCTAGTAGCTGGGACTACAGGCACATGCCACCATACCTGGCTAATTTTTTTTTTTTTTTTTTTTGTATTTTAGTAGAGACGGGGTTTCACCATGTTGGCCAGGATGGTCTTGATCTCCTGACCTCGTGATCTGCCCACCTCAGCCTCCCAAAGTGTGGGGACTACAGGCGTGAGCCACTGCGCCTGGCCCAGTCTTTTTTTTTTCTTCCTCTTCAGGCCTTCAATTAATTGGATGAGGCCCACCCACTATTTGGAGGGCAAACTATTTTACTCAAAAATCCACCAATTTAAATGTTAATCTCATCCAAAAACCATCTCACAGAAACATCCAGACTAATGTCTGATCAACTATCTGGGCACTTTGGCTTAGCCAAAGTTCACACTTAAAATTAACTACCACACTCAGGGAAAAAGATGAATTGCCTAGGCTCACATTGCCAGCCAGCTGGAAGGCCTGTTGTTGCTGCTGTTGTTGTTGTTGAAATGGAGTCTCGCTTTGTCGCCCAGGCTGGAGTGCAGTAGTGTGATCTCAGCTCACTGCCACCTCCGCCTCCCGGGTTCAAGCAATCCTCCCATCTCAGCCTCCCGAGTAGCTAGGATTACAGGTGTGCGCCATCATGCCCAGCTAATTTTTGTATTTTCAGTAGAGACAGGGTTTTACCATGTTGGCCAGGCTGGTCTCAAACTCCTGACCTCAGGTGATCCACCCGCCTGGGCCTCCCAAAGTGTTGGGATTACGGAGGTTGAGCCACTGTGCCCGGACAGCTGGAAGTTTTGATCCAGACCTTGAACCAAAGATTTTTTAATTTCATTGACTAGAGTGACCATATATTTGGAGACAGTCTCAGTTCAACACATGTCATCCCAGCATAATTCTTAGTAAAACCACCTTTTATTCCTCCAATGGGTTCAGTGTGAACAATAAAGGTGGATGCTTTTTTTTTAAATTAACTAAGGAAACCCTTCTTATGTTCATTCAACATTTATTCACCTAAGAGACAATGTTTACTCTACACTTCATCCTCTTCTGGCCTTGGGGTCAACCCACAAACTTGTCTGGGGAGAAGGATGAATCAGTGCTAAGAATGTGCTGCCGACATAATTGAGATCATGGTCAGAGGATCAATGGAAAAAAACAAGAGCTACAACAGACAGTTCTGACATGCCGTGTGAGGTGGAATTTAAATGATTTTGAGACATTTGTTATTGTTTTGTTTTGGCCTCCAAAACAACCGCATAAGGAAAAAATAAACAGAAATCCTGTGAGTGTTTGAATCTTTCTGTGTTTATTCTTTTTACCTGTGGACAAACACAAATATTTTATACATGTTCATGGGAAAGCATCTTGTTTTCCAGACCGGACACTAAGACCCAGCGCTGAGGACAAAAGGAAGCAAGCTCTGCATATTCTAAGTGTTGCAAACTAGGGTCCATCCTCTGGGCCAGCCCTCTCCTCTAGGGGCTTACACAGAGTGTGTTGGGTAAGTGTGGCATTTAAAGAGAGAGCACTTTGGGAGGCCACGGTGGGTGGGCAACATGGTGAAACCCTGCCTCTACAAAAAATTAGCTAGACTAATTTTAGTATTCACCCAGCAGGCTGAAGTGGTGGTTCCCAAAGTGTAGTCTGCAGGCTCCCTAAGGGTGCTCAAGACCCTTTTAGGAGGTTCAGAATTTTTCGTAATAATACTAAGCCTTTCCCATTCCCATTCACTCACCAGTGTATCTTGGAGTTTTCCAGAGGCTGTACAATGAGTGATGTAATCACGGGTCTGACGTCTAATAGAATGTCTGCTGCTTTTGCTTTTTGAGACATAGTCTTGCTCTGTTGGCCAGGCTGTGTGGTGGAGTGCAGTGGCACAATCATGGCTCACTGCAACCTCTAACTCCTGGGCTCAAGCAATCCTCCCACCTCAGCCTCGCAAGTAGCTGGGACTACAGGTGTGTGCCATCACACCCAGCTAACTTTCGTATTTTTGTAGAGACAGGGTTTTACCATGTTGCCCAGACTGATCTCAAATTCCTGGGTTCAAGGGGTCCACTCACCCTCAGTCACCCAAAGTGCTGGGATTACAGGTGTGAGCCATTGCACTTGGCATGCTTCAGTATTGTTGGGTTTTAAATATTTCTGTTTCCATCAGTGGTTGCCAGGGGTTGAAGGTGGGTGGAGGGGGGTGAGTACAAAGGGCCAGGGGGTCACTTGTGGGCAATGGTGGTTCCATATCTTGATTCACCTGAGGTCAGGAGATCGAGCCAGCCTGGCCAACATGGTGAAATCCTGTCTCTACTAAAAATACAAAAATTAGCCAGGTGTGATGGCACGTGCCTGTAGTCCCAGCTACTCACTAGTCTAAGGCAGGAGAATCGCTTTAACCTGGGAGGTGGAGGTTATAGTGAGCCAAGATCGCCCCACTGCACTCCAGCCTGGACGACAGAGTAAGACTCTGTCTCGAAAGACAAAAAAAAAAAAGAAAAAAAAAAGAAAGAAAGAAAGAAAAAGAAAAACCTGATGTAAAACAGTTTATTCTTTAAGTGCAGGGGTGTGTAATGTAATCCTTGCTTGGCATGATCTTAGATCCTGTTCATAATTTGGTATCTTATTGCCACAAAGAGTCCATTCTGTCTGTCTTATGATCACTGTTTTAACATTAATGCTGGTCAGTTGTTGTGTCTAAACTTCTAACGGAAGTGGGTATATGGAGGCATGTCTGACCTCCCATCTCATCATGGCCGGGAACTCACTGTTTAAGGTTTCTTGAAGTTCCCCTTGGCCAAGAGGGGGCCCATTCAGTCAGCTGGGGGGGCTTAGGATTTTTAATTTACATTGTGCTCACTGGAGTAGCACTTTTAATTTCCTTCAAGAAATTTTCCTTTGAATTCACAACTTGGCTAAATGTTTGGTGCAAGAAAGCTTGCTTTCAGCCTATCCAGACTTTTGACATGCCTTCCTCACTAGGCTTAATCATTTCTAGCTTTTGATTTAAAGTGAGAGATGTGTGACTCTTCCTATCCCTTGAACATGTAGAGGCCATTGTGGGGTTATTAACTGACTGAAATTCAATATTGTTGTGTTTTACGGACTAGGGAGACCTGAGAAGAGGGAGAGAGAGTGGGGAACAGCCAGTTAGCAGAGCACTTGGAACGCACACAATACTGATTAAGTTGGCTGTCTTATATGAATGCTGTTTGTGGCACCCAAAAACAATTACAATAGTAACATTAAGGATCACTAATCACAGATCACCTTAATAGGTATAATAATAATGATGAAAAACTTTGGGGTCAGGTGCGGTGGCTTACGCCTGTAATCCCAGCACTTTGAGAGGACAAGGCAAGCATATCTCCTGAGGGCAGGAGTTCGAAACCAGACTGGCCAACACAGTGAAACCCCCATCTCTACTAAAAATGCTAAAATTAGCCAGGCATGGTGGCGCGTGCCTGTAATTCCAGCTATTTGGGTGGCTGAGGCACGAAAATCGCTTGAACCCCGGGAGGCGGAGGTTGCAGTGAGCCAAGATTGCACCACTGCACTCCAGCCTGCATGACAGAGTAAGGCACTATTGCAAAAAAGAAAAGAAAAAAAATGTTTGAAATATTGCAAGAATTACCAGGATGTGGTACAGAGACATGAAGTGAGAACATGCTGTTGAAAATGGACCCAATAGACTTGCTGTAGTGAGGTTGCCGCATACCTTGAACTGTAAAAATGCAGTATCTGTGAAGCACAATAAAGTGAAGTGCAATAAAACAAGATACGCTGGGCCGGGCAAGGTGGCTCACATCTGTAATCCCAGCACTTTGGGAGGCTGAGGTGGGTGGAACACAAGGTCAGGAGTTCAAGACCAGCCTAGCCATTATGGTGAAATCTCTTCTCTACTAAAAACACAAAAATTAGCCAGGCGAGGTGGCGGGCGCCTATAGTCCCAGCTACTTGGGAGGCTGAAGCAGGAGAATCACTTGAACCCAGGAGGCGGAGCTTGCAGTGAGCCGAGATCGTGCCACTGCACTCCAGCCTGGGTGACAGAGCGAGACTCCGTCTCAAAAAAAAAACAAAAAACAAAAAACCAGATATGCCTATATACCTCAATTTTAAGGAAACAAAAATTCTCAATTTTAATTTCTAACAGGGTACAGTTAGATATAAACAAAATCCCTCAATCCTTTTTAAGCATACAAAGAGATCCTGAGAACAAAAACTTTGAGAACCACTGATCTAACGCATTGATTTCTTTTGTTTTGTTTCTGTAGTTGGGGCTACGGGTATGCAACACCACCCCCAGCATGAGTGCAATTACTCAGTCTGGAGGTGGAGAAAGCAATTGAAAGGGAGGGGAAAATCTCACTGGCCCTAATGCTTTATAAACTGTGCTGTCTAATATGGTAGCTGCTGGTCACTTGTGGCTATTTAGCACATGAAAAGTGGGTACTCCAAATTGAGAGGTACTTAGTACCAAAAAAAAAACAAAAAATAATGGGCCGGGCACGGTAGCTCACGCCTGTAATCCCAACACTTTGGGAGGCCAAGGCGGGTGGATCACAAGGTCAGAAGCAGCCTGACCAACGTGGTGAAACCCGTATCTACTAAAAATACAAAAAAATTAGCCGGGTGTGGTGGTGTGCACCTGTAATCCCAGGTACTCAGGAGGCTGAGGCAGAAGAATTGCTTGAAACTGGGAGGCGAGATTGTGCCATTGCACTGCAGCCTGGGCAACAGAGCGAGACTCCGTCTCAAAAAAAAAAAAAAAAAAAAAGAATGTAAATTATCTCATCAATAATTTTCACATAGAAATGACAACATTTTTTGTTTTTCTTTTCTTTGTTTTTGGTAGCCATGGATTCTTGCTATGTTGCCCAGGTGGTCTTGGACTCTGGGCCTGAAGCCATCCTCTCACCTGGCCTCCCAAAGTGCTGGGATTATAGGCATAAGCCACTGAACCTGCCCCAATATTTTGAACATATTGGGTCAAGGAAAATATACGGTTAAAATTAAGTTTACTTCTTGCTTTTTTTTTTTTTTTTTTTGAGATGGAATCTCACTCTGTCACCCAGACTGGAGTGTAGTGGGATGATCTTGGCTCAGTGCAACCTCCATCTCCAGGGTTCAAGCAATTCTCCTGCCTCAGCCTCCTGAGTAGCTGGAATTACAGGCACCTGCCACCACACCCGGTTAGTTTTTGTATTTTTAGTAGAGACAGGGTTTCACCACTTTGGCCAAGCTGGTCTCGAACTCCTGACCTCAGGTGATCCACCAGCCTCATTCTCCCAAAGTGTTGGGATTACAGGCGTGGGCCACGGCGTCTGGCCTACCTCTTGCTTTTTACTTTAATGCGGCTACTAGAAAATGTAAAATTACCTATGTGGCTCCTGTATACTTCTGTTGGAGAGTGCTATTCTGGGGATACACGCACTGAACTGCCAATCTCTGTTTCACCACTTACAAGTTGTGTCAAAAAACTTACTATTTCTTCGAATTTCTTGGGTTCCCTGGGATGTAAAATGTGGGTAATGTTAGAGTTGGTGTGAATATTAAACGTAAATAATGTGACATACTTAGCTCTATACCTGGCACCTAAATAAACAATAAGTTTGTTAGCTATTATTATTAAAGACGTTGATTTCTCTACTGATATCGTCAGAGATGGGCCTCATGCTCATTAAAGTTCCTTCCTCTGCGACCTATTTCCACTCTGGCCACAATAATAACTAATTATAGCAAAGGCCTGACCCGACTTTCGGCCGTTGGCCTCCTTCTCCACACCGAAAAATTCAAATCATGACCCAGGGTCCATCCTAGAAGTGTGCCATCTGTATTTATCAATGGAGCCTAAGCAAATCTGAAAACCAAGCACCCCAGGCAGCTGAGCCTCGCTTAGCAACCGACGCTGAGGTCTGTTGCTAAGGGAAAAGAAAGAAAGGACGTGGTCCGTCAGCTATTGCTCTCCGGAGGCAGCTACTTCCGGTCCCCCGGGCCCTGTCCTGCGGTCTACCTTCCCCCGAGGTACTGGGCCTGCGGCCGTAGGTTCCGCTGTCTCGGGAACCTTCGTAGCCCTCGGTCAGGCGGCGGCGGGGGCGGCAGTAGCGGCGGAGGTGGCTTCAGGCCTCCGGTGCGGCTGCAATGCTGAGCTCACGGGCCGAGGCGGCGATGACCGCGGCCGACAGGGCCATCCAGCGCTTCCTGAGGACCGGGGCGGCCGTCAGGTGAGATTTTGGGGGGCGGGGCGGCCGAAGAGGCCGGGACAGGGTCCCCAGCTTGGGCCCGTGACGGCTTTTTCATGCCCTAGTTGGGGTCTCCAGGGCCCGCGCGGGCATTCCGGGAGCTTCTGCGTCCTTTAGGGTTGGAGGCCTGGGCCTGTAGGTGGGAGGACTGACGGGCTCCAGTCCTTCGGCAACAACAATTCTGTCTGCACTCCCCGGGTCCGTCTGTCCCTCCCCCTCCTGTCATTGTTCCCAGGACATCCAGGGCCCTCCAGTCTTGTCAGGGCCCCTAATTCTGTCAGTGCCCTCAGTTCTTTCAGTGCCTCCTAGGCCTGCCAAGACCCCTCAATCTTTCTAGTATACCCCCAATCCTTCTGGGTCCACCAATCATATCTGCCAGGGGTTCCCCAATCTTGGCGTGGTTCTTCCAGTCCTGTAAGTGCCCCGGGCCTGCAAGCCCCGCGTTTTGTTAGTACCGCCCCCTATTCCTGTTAGCCCGCCCTCTAGTCTAATATGGATCCCCACTTCTGTCTGAGTCCCTGATGTTATTAGTGTGAGTAAAGGCCCTTGTTTTGCAAGGGTCTCTAAATTGGTCAGTGCTTCTTTAACCTGTTAAGGCTGCTTGTTCCTGTTAAATCCTTCCGTTCTTGTTAGGACTCCTCGATTGCCTGGGTTCCCAATCCTGTCAGGGCCCCCATTTCCTTATTCACCCTCCCAAGGGCTCCAGGCTTCAGAACTGAGTACCCCCTCCCCCACTGCTGACCCCAAATAACTGAGACCTGTTGCTCAGGTCGGCTTCCTCTGGAACTGGAGCAGGTTTAAAGAGCTTATTATTCCAGGGCTAAAAGGCCTCGATACCTATCCTGTACAGTGCCCCCATTCCGTAGGTGGGAAGTGTGGCCCCATAGCTGACCTCATAGCAGAGTTGGGAGGAGAAGCCAGATCTCTTCACCCCCAGGCCCCACCACTCTTCTCGTGATGTCATTTTGCAGAGGAATGGAGTTTCCAAAGTCGCCAGTTGTCCCTGGGTATTTTTTCCTTATGCTGCTAAAGTCATGGACAAGTCCTCTCTCCCATCCCCTTGACACTGTTTCCTTCAGTTTCTGTCTTGAACTTTGTGGTTTTAAGCACAGACTTGGGAGACAGACACGCATGATTCAGAGCCATGTTCGTTCACTCACTGTGACCAAGTTGGTCTCTTAGTTTCCTCAGTTATAAAAATGAAAGTGATGGTATAATCTGCTTCTGTGGGATTGTTTAAAAAATGAGGTAAGACTGTCACAGTGCCTGGCATAGAGTATGCACCCTTAAATATTATAGTGTTTGACTGGGGGATTTTAAGCACTGGTAAAGTGCTTTAGCACTTCCATGACAGTCCTTTGTAACCTTTCCAAGCACTTTTGTGAACTCATGTATTGTGTAAAAGCACAGTGATGCATTAGGAAACTTCAAGAATAGCTTTCACCGGCTGGGCATGGTGGCTTACACCTGTAATCCCAGCACTTTGGGAGGCTGAGGCAGGCAGATTGCTTGAGCTCAGGAGTTTGAGACCAGCCTGGGCAACATAGTGAGAGCCTGTCTTTACAAAAAAATTTAAAAATTACCTGGGCGTGTGGTGTGCACCTGTGGTCCTAGCTACTCGGGAGGTTGAGGCAGGAGGATCGCCTGAGCCCAGAAGGTGGAGATTGTATTGAGCTGAGATGGCACCACTGCACTGCAGCCTGGGCACTAGAGCAAGATACTGTCTCAAAAAAAAAAAAAAAACGAACAAAAGAGAAGGAATAGCTGTCATGAATGAACCTGAGATTGTAATGCTTAATTTGTAGCAGCTAACATTTATTAAGTTCTTACTATGTACTCTGTACCTTCACACTTATTTAATCCTCACCACAACCCTATGAGGTAGGTCTTATGGATGGTCCCCATCGTACAGATGAGGAAACTGAGGCTTAGAAGGTGAAATGATGCCAAATGAAGTAGCAAAGCCAGGACTGAACCAGAATAATGTAATCCCACTTTCTTAACCAAGTTTGGTGCATATTCTGTTGGCTATGTCTTGGAAAACAAATATTTATTTGAAATTCAGCTATCAGCTATGATACTAAGAAATGCTGATTATTGTAAAGCAGAGTCACTATTATCACCAGTGACTCTTCACCAAGTTAATGTTTACTGAACTGAAATCAAAACAATATTCACATGATCCAAATATTGGGATAATAATGTATTACACACACACGCACATACAAACACGTATATATACATGTGTAACACATATGCAGATACACATTACATAGCTATATACACATAGATGGTTTGTCTTATTTTGTAGAAATATATAACTTTGTATAAAAACAATGTTTTAAATTGCTGGTGAAATTTCTTAATTTGTAGCAAAAGCATAACCAGTGTTTAAGTCAAGCCTGTAGTTAGGAAATCTTTAATTTTATAAACATTCAGCTCTTTTATACCATTGTATGTGTGCCCCTTTCCTGTCTAATATTCTAAAAGAGAAATTCATTTCTGTATATTTTCTCTAGTATTCAGTCATTCAATAAATATTTTTACATATATATATATATATATATTTTTTTTTTTTTTTTTTTGAGACTGAGTGTTGCTCTTTTGCCCAGGCTGGAGTGCAATGGCACGATCTCAGCTCACTGTAACCTCTGCCTCCCAGATTCAAGTGATTCTCCCACCTCAGCCTCCCGAGTAGCTGGGACTACAGGTACACATCACCACGGCCAGCTAATTTTTGTGTTTTTAGTAGAGACAGGGTTTCACCATGTTGCCCAGGCTGGTGTCAAACTCTGGGGCTCAAGGGATCCTCCTGCCTTGACTTCCCAAAGTGCTGGGGTTACAGGGATGAGCCAATGTGCCCGGCTGACTTAGATTTTAAATCCTAATGTCTAAACATCCTGATTTTTAAGATGTAATCCTATAACTATATATTACTTTAACTTGAAATTAGGTATTTGGTGGGTTATTTTGACAAAATGTTATTCTGTCTATATCTGTATATTCGCCTATTGTGTTTGTGATGAGGGAAGACCGTAAATTTGTTTTCTTTTTTAGATATAAAGTCATGAAGAACTGGGGAGTTATAGGTGGAATTGCTGCTGCTCTTGCAGCAGGAATATATGTTATTTGGGGTCCCATTACAGAAAGAAAGAAGCGTAGAAAAGGTAAGAATGAGAACACTGCATTATGGTCTGTAGACTTGACCCAGATCCCTGTTATCTGAAAACAGTACAAAGAAGGTTGGGAGGTTGGTCGTATTTGTTCTCTGTATCTTTAAAATTAGGACTTCAGGTTTTGAAACAGTACTTTTACCATTAGTTGTTATTTGATACCCTGTAGTAAAAAGATTTCTATTTCAGCCTCTCTCCAGACTGGAGTTTGAGGCATGCTTTGTAATGAAAAATGTCAAGCGGCGTAATTGTCTAAGAAGTGTTCTCATTAATATGGCAATTACAGTTTTCAGTGGTACAAACTGACCAATTACATCATACATTTGTGTTCTCTCAGACTAGCTTGCTAATAACTGGTAAAAATTTCAAGTTAGTGCCTTCATTACTAAAAAACTATTTTCTAATTTTTTTTAAATGCTCCCTTTTGAAAGTGTTGCACTATGTAACATTGAATAAAATTCAGCAAAGAAAGAAAAGAATGTGGTGAAATTTGATCATTGTTAAATCTGGGGACAGTTATAATTGAGGTTTATTATACATTCTCCCTCCTTTTGTGTGTCTTTGAGAACTTTGAGAATAAGAAGTTTTTTAAAACGATTGCTAGCAGAAGACAGAAGTATATTCGATTTTGTTGATCTCTGCAGAAAGACTGATCAGAATTGGTATAGTGGAGTCTTTCCCAGTGATTGTTAAGATAAGAACAGAATCATTGTCCTGGGGAAGTAACAACAGAACAATTGTTTTCTTCTGTTCTCAGAAACATTGCTTTCTGGTTAAAGAAGAAAGAGAGCATGTAGGGGAGAATGAGGAAGAGAAAAAGACAGGAGATGGTTACTAAGTGTTTTGTACATTTAGGAAGAACCAAGCTGTGCTGCATACCATGATAGGTTTCAAAAATAACACACAAAAGGGACCTTTCCTTCTGTGCTTACAGTCTGCGGAGCAGTACTAGAACCAAGCCTTGGCCCAGATCTCTGTGGATAAGGATCTTCTTGGATCGGGATTCCAAATTTAAGGCCACAGCGCAGGAACTCTGGGTCCCAAATGGGAGAGAAATGGATCAAATATGATATGCTGTTCTCTTCTTCCCCCTGCTTTTTTTTAGGGCTCGTGCCTGGCCTTGTTAATTTAGGGAACACCTGCTTCATGAACTCCCTGCTTCAAGGCCTGTCTGCCTGTCCTGCTTTCATCAGGTGGCTGGAAGAGTTCACCTCCCAGTACACCAGGGATCAGAAGGAGCCCCCCTCACACCAGTATTTATCCTTAACACTGTTGCACCTTCTGAAAGGTATCTAGATGGGAATTTCAAGGGGATTGTGTACCTTTTCAAAGAAGTCCAGATGACAGGCAAAGAGTTAATAGCCTTATTGTAGGAAAAAATCATATAGATCATTATGAATAAAAAACACCAAGAGCCCAGTAGATACAAACAGGTATTTTTTAAAAATCAAAGATGGAGGCTGAGTGCAGTGGTTCATGCCTGTAATCCCAGCAATTTGGGAGGCCAAGGCAGGTGGATCACGAGGTCAGGAGTTCGAGACCAGCCTGACCAACATGGAGAAACCCCGTCTCTACTAAAAACACAAAAAATATCATCCGGGCGTGGTGGTGCGTGCCTGTAATCCCAGCTACTCAGGAGGCTGAGGCAGAAGAATCACTTGAACCCAGGAGGTGGAGGTTACAGTGAGCCGAGATCACACCATTGCACTCCAGCCTGAGCAACAAGAGTGAAACTCCATATCAAAAAAAAAAAAAAATCAAAGATGGAACCATAAATTGTCAAGTTAATAACAGCATTTTAAGGAAGGAAGAAATCCACTGCCACATAAGAAGTATTGTAAGAAGTATTCTGGTTTGAAAAACATTAAAAAAAAAAAGTATATTAGCCTAGGTTATTCACAAAAGAAGTAATACAAATTGCTAAAAAACTCAAATGTTCAACTTGACCATTATCAAAGAAGTATAAATAAAATAAAAATGCTACTTTTTGCCTGTCAGCAAAGATTAAAAAACAAATTTGCAGCCCTGTCCAGCTGTTGGACAATACATCCATACACCGCTGAGAGGGGTGTAACTTAGTGCAACTTTTCTGGAAAGCAGTTTGGAACTACACAATAATAGCTTGCGAAGTATTCAGTACTATTTGACCCAGTAATTCTGTGTCTGGGAGCCCGCCTTATGAAAATGGCTAGAAACGTAGATTGTGACTTAACTAGCCTGAAAAATGGAGTCTAAAAGCAACCAAGTTTAGGAATGACTGAATGGTGGCCCCCAACTTGGAGAGTCACAATATACACTGGCTTGGTAAAGGTTTTCAGAAATAACCTACCCAACTTCTTTGTTTGTTTGTTTGTTTGTTTGTTTGTTTGAGACAGAGTCTCACCTTGTCGCCCAGCTTGTTGCAGTGGTACGATCTCAGCTCACTGCAACCTTCACCTCTCGAGTTCAAGCGATTCTCCTGCTTCAGCCTCCCTAGTAGCTGGGATTACAGCCGCATGCCACCACGCCCGGCTAATTTTTGTATTTTTAGTAGAGACAGGGTTTGCCATGTTATCCAGGCTGGTCTTGAACTCCTGACCTCAAATGAGGTCTGCCTCAGCCCAAAGTGCTGGGATTACAGGCGTGAGCCACCGCACCCAGCCCAACTTCATTTTTAAACCAACTTTTTTGACTGTAGAACTGTTTTGTTTTCTTCATAAAATCTGCTGACGTTCCATGTGTATTATACAGAGCGCGATATATGCACAGAGATCTCCAACATCTAATTATTATGGCAAAAAGGGGAAAGAATGTAGATATCAAACAGAATGATTAAGCAATCACTTAATGCCATACTATTCTGTACGTACCCGATCTCATCAGACCTCAGAAGCTAAGCAGGGTAGTGCTTGGCTAGCACTTAGATGGGAAAATGATTAAGTAATCGATGGCATACAGCCATTAAGAATCACTTTTATGAAATTTTTTAAAAATTTGGGTGAGGGCATAGGCTGTAATATTAAAGAGCAGCATACAAAATACAATTTGACTTCATCAAGGTAGGAACTTCCACAGATAAAGGCTGGACTGAAAAATGCTGAAATATTAGCCATTTTGGTATTGTGCAGTCATTGGTAATTTTAAAATCGTTTTGGAAAACTACTTCTACTTTTAACAATAAGTATATATTGCTGTCACTGTAAGGAGAAAATTGGGTTTAAAAAACATTCAGCTAAATCGTGCTTCACTGAGGTGTTTTCCTATGTGAGCTCTGCTTGACACAGAAATCTTTATGAAGCAAGTGTACTTTTCTGTAGAAGAGGCGACTTGAGAATAATTTCTTTTACTATCCTGTTTTTTTAGCCCATTCCTGGTTTAGAGGAAAAAAAAAAAGTGCAACTTGCTGCCAGCGTTCATCTAATTTTACGTAAACATGCTCTTTGAGGCCAAAGCAAGTCTGACTGATTTTAAATGTGAAAATAGAAAAACTGTTCTTGGAGTTCTTTCTTTTCTTTTTTTTTTTTTTTTTTTTTTTTATGTTTGAGACGGAGTCTCGCCTTGTAGCTCAGGCTGGAGTGCAGTGGTGGGATTTCGGCTCACTGCAACCTCCGCCTCCCAGGTTCAAGCAATTCTTCTGCCTCAGCCTCCCAAGTAACTGGGATTATAGGCACTCCCCACCATGCCCAGCTAGTTTTTGTATTTTTAGTAGAGACAGGGTTTTACCAGGCTGCTCTCAAACTCCTGACCTCAAGTGATGCACCTGCCTTAGCCTCCCAAAGTGTTTGGATTACAGGCATGAGCTAAAATGCTTGGCCTTTTTAAATTTTTTTTAAAAATAGAGATGGGGTCTTGCTATGTTGACCAGGCTGGTCTCGAACTCCTGACCTCAAGTGATCCTCCCATCTTGGTCTCCCGAAGTGCTGGGATTACAGGGGTGAGCCAGCACACCCAGCCATGTTCTTGGGAGTTATTTCTAAATAGAACTTGTCTCTAATCCTAATGTAACAGAAATGTATATGATGTTACATCATATACAACAGAAATGTATATAATGTTACATTAGGATTAGAGACAGGAATATTCTTGGGGCAAATAGGAAATGGGTTAAAAGCACCACTCCAAAGATTATGTGAAAGCTGAAATGTCCACGTGAATTATCCTAACCCTGGCCTGTCAGCACTGCCCTTATCTTTCACATGGGACCCAGTACTGGGAGCCAGAGCCATCCTTGGGCTGCTGTCCCAGAATGTCTGCTCATTTCTCTGCTTCTGCTTTCCAATGTCTCTTACTTTGATTTTTTAGAAAAAAAAATTTTTTTTTGAGACAGGGTTCTGTTCTGTCAACCCAGGCTGGAGTGCAGTGGCGCAACCTCCGCTCACTGCAGCCTCTGCCTCCCAGCCCCAAAACAATCCTCCCACCTCCATTTCCTAAGTAGCTGGGACTGCAGGCACATGCCACCATTCCTGGCTAATTTTTTTATTTTTAGTAGAGACAGGGTTTTGACTTGTTGCCCAGGCTGGTCTCGAACTCCTAAACTCAAGCAGTGTGCCCACCTTGGCCTCCCAGAGTGCTGGGATTGCAGGCATGAACCACCATGCCTGGCCTATAAATAATTTTTTAATTATACAAGTAATGCATGAATCAGTTCTCTTTGTAAAAAATTAAAGCATTACAGAGAAGGCCAGAGTCCCCTTTATCAATACTCCAACCCTGCTCCCCTCTACCGTTCCCAAAGGTGGATCCTTCCAGACCTTTTTCTGTGCATTTAAATACATTTCTGTGCATCCATAGAAATGATATATTGTGGGGTTTTTTGGTGTTTGATTTTTTGTTTTTTTGGAGACAGGGTCTCACCCAAGCTGAAGTGCAATGGTGCAGTCTCAGCTCACCGCACTTGAGCCTCCTGGGCTCAAGCTATCCTCCCACCCCAGCTTCCTGAGTAGCTGGGACTACAGGTGCATGCTGCCACACCCGGCTAATTTTTGTATTTTTAGTAGAGACAGGGTTTCATCATGTTGCCTAGGCTGGTCTTGAACTCCTGGGCTCAGGTGATCCGCCCGCCTCAGCCTCCCAAAGTGCTGGGATTACAGGCATGAGCCACCGCACCTGGCTTGTATATTGTTTTGTTTTGTTTGTGGTTTACATGGCCAAATATAATAAGCATTAGAGAAGTGTCCATTTTAGTACATGTAGTTCTACCTCCTTCACTTTTTTTTTGGGGGTGTATTGGTCTTATAGTTTGTCTTCTGTGAATTGCTTGTTTATATCCTTTGCCTACTTTTTAAAATTGTGGCAAAATATCCCTAACATAAAATTTACCATTTTCAGCGTATAGTTCAATAGATTAAGTACAGCCACATTGTTGTGCAGCAGTCACCCCCATCCCTCTCTAGAACTCTTCATCATCCCGTACTGAAACTATACCCATGAAACAGTAACTCCCATTCTCCCCTCCCCCTAGCCCTTGGTAACCACTGCCCTACCTTCTCTTTCTTTAAATTTGACTCAGACCTCATTAAGTCATGAGTTTCCTCATATTTATAAGATGTACCTCATTAAGTGGACTCATATAATATTCACCCTTTTGTAACTGGCTTATTTCACTTAATATCTTCAGGGTTCATCCATGTTATACCACATATCAGAATTTCATTCCTTTTTAAGGCTGAAAATATTCTTTTTTTTCTTTTAAGGCGAAGTCTCATTCTGTCACCCAGGCTGGAGGGCAGTGGCGCCATCTTAGCTCACTGCCACTTCCACCTCCCAGATTCAAGTGATTCTCCTACTTCAACCTCCCAAGTAGCTGGGATTACAGGCGTGCACCACCACACCTGGCTTATTTTTTGTATTTTTAGTAGAGACGGGGTTTTACCACGTTGGCCAGGCTGATCTCGAACTCCTGACCTCAAGTGACCTGCCCACCTCGGCCTCCCAAAGTTCTGGGATTACAGGCATGAGCCACTACACCTGGCCTAGGCTGAATGATATTCTGTTGCATGTGTATGCAGCATTTTGTTTGTCCCTCTGTCAGTCCGTGGACATTTGGCTTATTTTCATTCTTTGGCTATCATGAATAATGTTGCTGTGAACATTAGTGTCCAAATGCCCTGCTTTCAATTATTTTCTGTAAACACTCAAGTAGAATTGCTGGATCAAATGGTAATTCTGTTTAATTTTTTGAGGAGCCTCTATGCTGTTTTCCACAGATGGTGCATGATTTTAGAATTTTACCAGCAATGTGCAAAAGTTCCAATTTCTCCTCACCAACACATACTATTTTCTATTTTCATTGATAGTAGCCATCCTAACGGTATGGTATCGTTTTAATTTGCATTTCCCTAATAGTAAGTTACATTGAGCATCTTTTCATTTGCTTATTGGCCATTTTGTCTGTCTTTTTTGGAGAAATGTCAGTTCAAGTTCTTTGCCCATTTTTGAACTGGATTGTTTGGGTTTGTTTGTTTTTTTTTTGTTTTTTATTTTTTGAGAAGTCGCTCTGTTGCCAGGCTGAATTGCAGTGGCGTGATCTCAGCTCACTGCAACCTCTGCCTCCCAGGTTCCAAGCGATTCTCCTGCCTCAGCCTCCCAAATAGCTGGGACTACAGGTGCACACCACCACGCCCAGCTAATTTTTGTATTTTTAGTAGAGACGGGGTTTTACCATGTTGGCCAGGATGGTCTCGATCTCTTGACCTCGTGATCTGCCCATATCAGGCTCCCAAAGTGCTGGGATTACAGGTGTGAGCCGCCATGCCTGGCCTTGTTTGTTTTATTGTTGTTGTTGTTGAGTTTTAGAAGTTCTGAGTTTATATATTCTGGGTATTAATGCTTTATCAGATGTGATTTGCAAACCTTGGTCATTTTTTTTTTTTCCTTCTTTGGTACAGAGTCTCGTTCTGTTGCCCAGACTGAAGTGCGGTGGTGCAATCTCGGCTCACTGCAACCTCTGCCTCCAGGGTTCAAGTGATCCTTCTGCCTCAGCCCCCCGAGTATTTGGGGCTACGGGTGTGCACCCATCATCCCTGGCTAATTTTTGGGTGTTTTTTGTTGTTGTTTTTAATAGAGTTGACGGTTCACCATGTTGGCCAGGCTGGTCTTGAACTGAACTGAAGTGATTAACCACCTCGGCCTCCCAAAGTGCTGGGATTACAGGCTCCACTGTGCCTGGCCTCATTCACTTTTATAGCTGCATAGTTTCCATAATGTCAACACACCCCAGTTTGTTTGGCCATTTGTCTCCAGCTCCTTGTCATGATAAGCAGGCTATCATGTGAGCATCCTTATACATGTCCCTTTGTGAACCTAAGCATGCATTTCTGTAGGGAAAAAAATTGCTGGATTGAAAAAGTAAAATTGCTGGGTTGTACGATATGAAAATGATAGTAGATACTGCCAAATTGCCCTGTAGTATTTTAGACAAAACTGGGTTAAAAGAGGCATTAAAATTTTCCTTTGGGAGGTGGTGGGTTGGGGGAGCTAACAGAAGGGCTGCCTGAGGGGTATGGGAGAAAGGTGTGGTTCCTTTCCCAACCCTGCTCTCTTTGTCCTGGGAGGGAAAGGGCTAGCCCCAGGGTATATACACACTGATGCAGAAGCCTGGGCTTTATTATTATTTTTTTTTTAAGTGAAAGCAAGTTTATTAAGAAAGTAAAGGAATGAAAGAATGGCTACTCCATAGGCAGAGCAGCCCAGAAGTCTGGGCTTTAAAGGAATCTTTCAAGGCCGTTGATGGCAAATCAGAAAGAAGAAACAGGCTGACCTACTGTATGTTGGGAGTCACTGAACTTCCAGAAACTGCACTGAGAGGCAGGCTTCTACATTTTTTTCTCTCACACTCCAGCAGTACTGGTCTAGTGTAACATGCGATGGGAAGGAGGGTGGCCAAGATCAGGAGTCTGCACCTGATGGACCATGGGCCAAATCCAGCCCACCACCTGTTTTTGTCAATAAAGTTTTGTTGGAACACAGTCATGTCCATTTGTTTAGATATTGCCTATGTCAACCTAAAATAATCAAAGGGTTCGAGATCCAGCTACAAGGGTTTATTCAAACACAAAGTGTGAAGGTGGCTGTCTGGGGACACACAAATAACAGGAAATGGTGATCAGTGCTCCCAGTGTGGGGAAAAGCGGGGATCATTTATGTAGACAAAAACGGAAGTACTGAACAGAATTATAACATTTTCCATACAATGGCTAACATACAGATGTAAGATTTGATTGGCTACTATGGATTACACTCTTAGGGCGTTGCCTACCATTCCGTTGTAAAGAGGTAATAATCACAAGGGTCTCTATCTCCAGTGCCATTCAGCCTAGGTTTGAGTGAAGAACAGGGAGTCTGGTTAATTTGTAACATCTCAACACAAAGGTCAGGAAGCAGCGGCCATGTGCCAGAGAAGAAAAGCAGCTGTGTTACTTGACTGTTTCCAGCACTCTTCTCCTTGGCATAATACATTTAGAAGGTCCTGAAATGTTATTTTCTTTTTACATCTATGACTGCTTTTGTGCTGCAATGGCAGAGTTGAGTAGTTGCAACAGAGACCATGTGGTCCACAAAACCTAAAATGTGGTCAGGCACAGGAACTCACACCTGTAATCCCAGCATGTTGCGAGGCCAAGGTGGGCAGATCACTTCACCCCAGAAATTCAAGACCAGCCTGGGCAACATGGTGAAACTCTGTCAGTACAAAAAATACAAAAATTAGCTGAGCATGAAGGCATGTGCCTGTAGTCCCAGCTGTTCAGAAGGCTGAGTTGGGAGGATTGCTTGGGCCCAGGAGGTCAAGGCTGCAGTGAGCCGAGATCACACCACTGCACCCTAGCCTGACAGAATAAGACCCTGTCTCAAAAAAAAAAAAAAAAAAAAAAAGCAAGCCTAAGATGTTTATTTTCTGGCCTTTTACAGAAAAAGTGCCAATCCTTGGTCTAGAAGTAATTATAATATAAATTCATAAGCCCATCAAACTTCTATTTTATTAGGCCTGATTCCACCTGTGATTGAAAAGTAAACCACTCGGCCAGTGCCGTGGCTCACACCTGCAATCTCAGCACTTTGAGAGGCTGAGGTGGGCGATCATGAGGTTAGGAGTTCAAGACCAGCCTGGCCAACATGGTGGAACCCCATCTCTACTAAAAATACAAAAATTAGTTGAGTGTGGTAGCATGTGCCTGTAATCCCAGCTACTTGGGAGGCTGAGGCAGGAGAATCGCTTGAACCCAGGAGGCGGAGGTTGCAGTGAGCTGAGATCACACCGTTGCACTCCAGCCTGGGCTACAGAGTGAGACTCTGTTTCAAAAAAAAGTAAAAGTAAACCACTCAAAAGACGCTTTCAGGCTGCTGCATATAGCTTGATGCTTTGCCTTGAAAATCAGAAACTCAAATACAATCAAAGGCCTTGGGAAACAGCCCTGTGGAGAGGAGTGTGGCACCGAATATGGGGTTGGACTGGATGAATGTTGGTTGGGAACGGCCCTCCCAACCTGAGAGTTGTGAGTTAAAATCATTTTACTCAATAAGAACCTTGCAACAAATTTATATTGATGATAGTTTGAAGATAGAGGAATCAGTTACTTCATTTAAATGCTGCAGCCTCATGAAAAATTACATTCATTCAGTAAACTTAAGTGCCTAATAGAGTACTACGCATTGGGTAATGCTACGAAGAATGATGAAAAATACCTAATTCTAAGGTGAATCCTGCAGTCCTTAACTTTTTTTTCTTTTCTTTTTTTTTTTTTTTTTTTTTTTGAGACAGAGTCTCACTTTGTTGTCCAGGCTGGAGTGCAGTGGCACGATCTCTGCTCGCTGCAACCTCTGCCTCCCGGGTTCATGCCATTCTCCTGCCTCAGCCTCCTGAGTAGGTGGGACTATAAGCTCCCGCCACCACGCCCAGCTAATTTTTTTTTTTTTTAGTAGAGACGAGGTTTCACCATGTTAGCCAGGATGGTCTCGATCTCCTGACCTTGTGATCCGCCTGCCTTAGCCTCCCAAGGTGCTGGGAATACAGGCGTGAGCCACCGCGCCCGGCCTGTAGTCCTTAAATTTTTAATTAACTTTGATATGTTATACTGTGCAGGTTTTCTGGTTAGTTGTGATGCTGGTGAATTTAATGTCTTACCTTTTTTGTTTCCAGCCTTGTCCTGCCAAGAAGTTACTGATGATGAGGTCTTAGATGCAAGCTGCTTATTGGATGTCTTAAGAATGTACAGATGGCAGATCTCATCATTTGAAGAACAGGTGAGTACAACATTTGAACACGTTTAGCTTGGAGAATCCTTTCCCCTAGTGACTTGGGGTCTGACCTTGCAATTGCCTGGCCCCAGTGTACATTTCTGTGACATTTTAGACAGCTTTAGTGTTCTGGGACCAGAGTACCAACTTTGTTCCTGCTGTCATGATCAGAGGGGAGATACAGCTGTTTTTCACCCAGTAGATAGAAGGTTAGGGGGATGGGACATAAACACACAGTTGCCAAAGAGCAAAATCTTTTTAGTTCTTAAGTGACTTGGCACTCCAGTAAGTGATAGGGACACTTGGGTTCTTTAGAAAGAGGCAGGTGACTTTATCTTGGAGACTCAGAGGTTTAGGTAAGATTTTTCTGGACCACACCCTCAATTTAAAAAAAAATCAATCTTCAAAGCTTGGCTTAAAGTGGCCCGAAACCTCAAGCAGATGTCATATGCAATTCCAAGGCCTAATGCAGTCACTCCCACCTCCCTTTTCCACAACTACAGCTTTGCTGCCTTCTTTGGAACTTGGCCACCCTCCTCCCTGCCAGACCACTGTTACCAACAGCAAGTCTGAAGCAGAGGCCAAGAGAGTGAAGCTCTAGGGATGAAAAAATCTAGCCCCCAGTGGCATACAGCTGCATCCTCCACAGCCACACTTCCAAGATGGCCTTGTCCAGCTTCATGTAGGCGTTGTCTGCCGCCACTGTCCAGAGAAATGGGAGGCGGCATCATGGACCTCCCAAAACTGTGGGGCTGACATGAGGGGCATTGACGGACTTTTGAAAAGGGAGGTGGGGAGGCTGTGTAGCGCCCCTTATTTTTAAAGGTGTTTTCTTGTTTTTGCTTTATTCTGAAGCCACAGGTCACTTTTTAGACATGGTGCTGGTGGTATCTATACTTTCTTAAAATGTATCTCAGTTAATCCAATTGTATGTTGCAATGTTTTTCTATTTAGAAAATACTTCTAAAATCCTCCTCTGGTAACTGGAATTATTTATCTACATTTTACATTTCCCTAAACTGAGAGAATAACTTTGAGATTTAGTCACCAAGGACATCAGATAACTTTTTAAAAGTCCGACTTCTGGCCGGGCGCAGTGGCTCACGCCTGTAATCCCAGCACTTTGGGAGGCCGAGGCGGGCGGATCACAAGGTCAGGAGATCGAGACCACGGTGAAACCCCGTCTCTACTAAAAATACAAAAAATTAGCCAGGTGCGGTTGTGGGCGCCTGTAGTCCCAGCTACTCGGGAGGCTGAGGCAGGAGAATGGCGTGAACCCGGGAGGCGGAGCTTGCAGTGAGCCGAGATCGCGCCACTGCACTCCAGCCTGGGCGACAGAGCGAGACTCCGTCTCAAAAAAAAAAAAAATAATAAAAATAAATAAATAAATAAATAAAAGTCCGACTTCTCCATCAAGGACTCACTTAGGTCCCAGTCCCTCCTTGGAAGTATTTTCGACATCTTCAGCCCACATCTAGGGCCCATGCCATGCTGTAGTCTGCAGGAGAAAGAGGTGGGCGCATCTGTCCAGTGGCCTTTTCCTGTTTGAAGGTACCCAGAGCATCCAGCATGGGCCTTGCCCACATCTGTATTATCAGAGATCCACTCAATCAGGAGCAGACTTTCCCTGATTATCAACCCATTTTCTTTGTCTAAAGCTAGAGCTTCAGAGGATGCATTGGGCCAAAGGCTTGCTTTATGCAAATTACCTGATTTTATTATCACAATAACCATGTAAGGAGTTTACTGTTGTTCCCATTTTACAGATGGAAACACTGAGGCTCAGAGAAGTGGAATGATTTGCCCAGAATCATGCAGCTATTTAAGGGGCAGAGCCAAGATTTAAGACAGTGTGGTGCTCCAGTGCACATTCAAGCTCCCCCTCCTCTGCAGTGCTGTCCCTTTCCTCAAGGCCGAGTTGTTACATGGCTTACCCACGGGTTAAGTTATAGATCCACCTCCATCGTGTCTTGGATCTGCTTCAAGCCTGGACCCACTTGAGCCTCACAGGAAGCGCTGATTCTCCTCCAGGTCCCCTGCTTCCTGTTCATCTATACAGGGCTGCAGCTCTGGTGTGCTGCTGGCTAACAGCTAGGCTGCCACACCTGGTCCCTCAGGGGCCAGAGCCTTGCCTTATTTATCTTTGAATCTCTACTTGCACTCTACAGCTGCAGTTTTATAGCCCAGGAGGGAATTCATTTATATAGGCAACAGGTATTTATTGAATTCATGCCTGGGGTGGGGCCTGTCGAGGGCAATGGAGTTGTAGCTGCAGACATGACCTGCAGGAGTTTTCCTGCTCACTTAGAGCTGGTATTCCGGTGGGGGATGAGGATAGCAGGCAGTGGTCGGTGCAGACAGTAAGCAGGGAATTTCAGGATATGCTAACAAGAAACTAGCTGGTGTGACATGGCGTGGGTAGGGGTGGGCAGGGGAGGAGGAGCCAAGCGACAGGGGAAGATTGCTCCAGGTAGGGAGGCTCCGCTTGGGTGGTGAGGTTTCAGTCGAGACCAGAAGTATAAAAGAGAGTGAAGTGTGTGGACACCTGGGTGCAGAGCATTCTAGACAGATGAAGAAGCTAGGGTGTAAGTCTGGAGATAGTTATAAAGCTGCCACCTGTGGAGAATGGCAGGGAGGCCAGGGTGGGGAGGGCTGCGGAGGAGAGGGGCTGGCGGAAGTTGGCGGGGAGCAGATTGTGCAGGGACTGGGAGGATATGGGCAGTATCGGCTTCTATTGTGTGTGCAGCGGGGAGCCACTAGAGGGCTTTGAACTGGGGACTGGTTTGATCTGACTTGTTAAAAAAGGAAGACTGGAGGGGCAAGAATGCAAGCCGAGAGGAAACGTGGGAGGCCGCTGCAGTTATCCGGCCGAGATGGCGTGGCTCAGACTGGGGTTGAAGCAGGGGAGCTGAGAGTCCTTAGGAATTTAGGGCATATTTTGGAGGAGGGGCCTTTTTTCAGGACGGCTGCTGAATTGGCTGGGGGTGGGCTAGGGTTCAGAGGGGTAGAGGCAGCTTTGGATAGTTGGTTGGGGAGTATGCCCTGCGGAGGAGCTCTTTTGGCAGAGACCTGAAGGATAGGAGGTAGCTGTGCAAAGGTCTCAGCACAACCCGAAATGGGAATAAGCTGGATGTGTTCAAGGAACACAAAAGAGGCCAGGGGCCGGGACATTGTGAATGTTGGGGGCTTTGTAGGCGAGATAAGAATGGTAGGTTTTACTCTAGTAGAGGAAGCCATTGGAAAGCTAAAAGCAGAAGAGTAAAGCTGTCTGCCTTTTAAAGTATTGCTCTGGTGGCAGTGTGAGGGGACACCAAAGGAGAAGCAGAGGACCTGTGTTGTGACCCCGTTACTCCTGGAAGAGTGAGGGATGGCTTGGGTTTTTGGGGAGAGGGCCGTTTGAGTTGATGTTCAAGAGTAGTCCCATGCCATTGGATCCAGCAATCTCGCTGCTGGGTACAAACCAAAAGAATTCAAACAAAGCAGGAACTCAGTAAGATATTTGTGTATTCAGGTTAATAGCAGCATATTTGCAATAGCCAAGGGGTAGGAGCAACCCAAGCGTTTATCAGCTGATAAATAGGTAAACAAAACTTTCATACAATGGAATATTATTCAGCCTTAAAAAGGAAGGAAATTCTGCAATATGCTACAACATGGGTGAGGCTTGAAGACATTATGCCAAGGAAAATAAGCCAGTCACAAAGACCAACACTGTATGATTCCACTTGTGTGAGGTTCCCAGAGTAATCAGATTCCTAGAGACAGAAAGAATGATGGATGCCAGGGGTGGGGGAAGGGAAAATGGGGAATTAGTGTTTAACAGGTATGGAGTTTCAGCTGGGGAAAATGAAAAAGTTCTGAAGATGGATGGCGGTGATGATTGCACAACATGAATGTACTTAATGCCACAGAATCATTCATGTTAAGATGATAAATGTTATGATATGTGTATTTTACCACAATTAGCAAAAAGCCTAATCTTTTGAAGTCGGAGCAGAGGTCAAGGCTGTCTCAGTGAAACAGAACTATCTCAGAGACTGCTGGCGTGAAGGCAGCTGCCTGGCTTTCTCTCCTGCTCTCTGCTCCTGGACCTCTTGCTTGAGGGTCTTCACTCGTGACAGTGTCTAGGACATAACTGTTTTCTTTAATGAGCTGAGCCTTGAGAAGGTAGAAAGCAAATTCTTCCCACATTCACTGTAGGGCGTCTGCCCGAGGTGGGTAGTTCTGATCTTGCCCTTTCCTCATCCAGCCTCTCTAAAGAGTGCTTTGCCCTTTGACAGGATGCTCACGAATTATTCCATGTCATTACCTCGTCATTGGAAGATGAGCGAGACCGCCAGCCTCGGGTCACACATTTGTTTGATGTGCATTCCCTGGAGGTAAACGATTAATATTTCCAACACGTTCTGTGCAGCTTATGCATATTTGATAAGTATAGGAGAGGCAAGTGTAATCTTTGTACAACTTTAAACACAAAAGTAAGATTCAGTAAAAATCAGTGATAGGAATGAGGCCGGGGAGGGTCTTTACATGCTTTGCAGTTGGTGACTCTGATTAGGGATGTCAAGGCTCTTTCAAATGATTCATTGCTGCAATTTGTGTTGGCTTTGAGAAGAAAGAATGTGTTGTTTTTTCCTGTTTAATACAGGGGAACAGGGGCCATAGGAATACTAAGTGACCCCTCATTTCCCTGTAACAGTATAAATATCGGGGGGAGTTGATAAAAGTTAAACAGTAAGGATGAAAATATTCTGGAAAGAAGAAATATGTTTCTATTGCATTTGATGAAAGAATATGCATAGTATCCAGCCAGATAGGCTAATTGAGGCTACCTTTAGAAACCTGAGCTTTGTTAAAAGTTGATTTTTAGTGGTGTAATCAACATAGAAAGTTGTAAGGTTTAGGGGTGGGTTAAGGGTGGTAAAAGGGATTATAGCAGGGTTTTCAGTCTGTTTTTTTTTCCCCTACAGCAGCAGTCAGAAATAACTCCCAAACAAATTACCTGCCGCACAAGAGGTAGCCGTTTTCCATTGAAATATAACACATAAGATGTGGACTTTTAAGATATGATAATAATTTGCTTGTGTTAAAAATATTTTTTTCTGGTGACATACAGGCCAGCTTGAAGTGTGATGTGCTTGCAAAGGAAGTTGTATTTTGGAAATAGCTTTAAATAGATTCTCTTGGTGTTCCCTTGCACCCCAGCCCAGCTTACTTTTCTTGAAACTGGCTTATTTGTACTTCAAACAAGGGCTTTCTTTTTACCTTTTCAAATTCATCCTGGGAAGAATGTAATGAGCTGAATCTGTCGTGTCTTCAGCATTTCCAGTGCTGCCAAATTCTACTGCATGTTACCAAAGTCATCCTTAGGAGGAAATTGTTGTTTTCTAAGACTTAAGGCCAGGCGCGGTGGCTCACGCCTGTAATCCCAGCCTTTGGGAGGCCGAGGCGGGTGGATCACCTCAGATCAGGAGTTCAAGACCAGCCTGATCAACATGGAGAAACCTCGTCTCTACTAAAAATACAAAATTAGCCGGGCGTGGTGGCACATGCCTGTTATCCCAGCTACTCTGGAGGCTGAGGCAGGAGAATTGCTTGAACCCAGGAGGCGGAGGTTGCGGTGAGCTGAGATCGTGCCATTGCACTCCAGCCTGGGCAACAGAGCAAGACTTCGTCTCAAAAAAAAAAAAAAAAAAAAGACTTAAAAAATAAAATTAGCATATTAATTCCTTTGTGTAGTAATAGGAACAAGTATTTTTTGAGCCCATGCTGTTTGCCAGGCTTTGCATTATCTCATTTAAGCCTCATAACAACTCTACAAAGTTGATGGTACTGGAGTTAATGGGATAATAACTATCCCAATTTTCTGCACACTGAGGCTTGCAGAGATGAAAGGCATTCCCAGGTCAGGCAGCGAATAAGAAGCAGAGCCAGAGCTGATCCTTGGGCTGCCTGACTCCAGAGCCTGGGTTTCTCACTTACGTTCTTTCCATTGAACCCCATTCTAGCCAAAGAAAGGCCTAGTTATTCAGAACTTGCTTATTCTGATTATTTCAGAAGATTTTATCTCACTTTATGGAATGTTCACTGGTGGTATCCTTCTTTTGACATCTCAAACGTTTTAAGCATGTGTTTGTAAAAAGACGTTATTAAACACAAATTCCTTTTTAAAATGTGGCTCTACCCATTATACAGAAACCATATGTAAAGATAGATCTGTGTAAATTCTCCTATGAAGGAATGGGATGTCTTTTGGATGGAAGTCAATGAGGAAAGCTATTTCAATGTACTTTTCAAGAACATTTTTTCTCAAGAGGGAGTTTCTACGACATACTAGAAAGGAAGATGAATGTTGAGCTTGGTGCCAAAGGGCTAAAAGTGACATATCAAAAAACTTTTTGCATTCCAGGGTCACCTCACCCCACATCCAATCACTGGAAGTCTCAACATCCTTTTCATGGAAGACTCACTAGTAATATGGTCTGCAAACACTGTGAACACCAGGTAAATACCAACACTTGTTATTTCTGGATGAGGTTTTCCAAAAGTTAGTATTCTTAAAAGGACCTAGAGAGTGGGCTGGCATTGGTCACTGGTGTTAGAGACTACCTAGCCTCTGCACACTAGTGGACTGACTACCCCACTTCGGTCAGTGTCAGCATGTCATTTGATCCTCAGATGGCATCTTCTGCTCCAAGGACAACAGACCCACTGTGGATTGGCAGGATCTCGAGTCCAGTGGTTGGGTCTTTGCTCATGGTGGACACAGTAGATTCTAGGGCTGGTTTTTTCCCCTTTGCTTTTGAGGTTTTAAAATAATATTTTATTATGGAAAATTTCCAATATAATACAAAAATAGAGAATTGTACAACTGTCACCCCAATCCATTTTATTTTATTTTATTTTTTCACAGCCATTACTGACTCTGGGATCAGTCAACTTTATCACATTTTCATGGCCCCCTAAAAAAACTCCAGACTCATTAGCAGCCTCTCCCCATCCTTTCCATCCCCCTACCCCTTGTCAACCATGAATCTACCTCTGTCTCTATGGATTTGCATATTCCGGATACTTCATATAAATGGAATCATGTAATGTGTGGCTTTTTGTGTCTGGCTTCTTTCATTTAGCGTAATATTTCCACGTTTCTTCCATATTGTGGCATGAATCAGTACTTTGTTCCTTTTATTACCAAATAATATTGCATTACATGGATCTACAACATTTTTTTTCCATTCATCAGTTGATGGGCATTTGGATTGTTAACACTTTTTGGCTATTATGAATAATGTTGCTGTGAACATATACATACAAGTTTTTGTGTGGACATATATTTTCACTTCAATTGGGTAATTGCTAGCTTATATGGTAACTCTTTTGTTTAACCTTTTGAGGAACTGCCAGACTGTTTTCCAAAGTGACTATGCCATTTTACATTCCCACCAGCAGTGTACAAGGGGTTCCAATTCTCCACAGCCTCCCCCACATTTTGATGTCAGCCCACTCTCTAGGTCCTGTCTGACATTGTGGTTCTAGCCATCCTACTGAGTGCAAAGTAGTATCTAATTGTGGCTTTTCCCCCCAGCTTTATTGAAATCTAATCAGTAATAAAAATTGTATATATTTAGGGTATACAAAGTGATGATTTGATGTGTGTGTGTGTGCATGTGCACCTGTGCTTATATGTGGTGAGAACACTCTCAGTATATTTCAAGAATACAATACAGTATTATTAACTGTAGTCACCATGCTATACGTTAACTCTCCAGAACTTATTCATCTTATAACGGGAGGTTTACATCTTTGAGCAACATCTCCCCACCTCCCCAGCCCCGGCAGCCACCATGTACTCCGCTTCTGTGAGTTTGGCTTTTCTAGATTCCATGTAGGTATGAGATCAGGCAGTGTTTATCTATATCTGGCTTATTTCACATAGCAGATGGCCTCCAGTTTCATCTATGTTGTCACAGATGGTAGAACTTCCTTTTTGATGGCTGAATAATATTCCATTGTACATGTATACCACATTTTCTCATTCATCTGTCTAGACGTTCCATATCTTCGCTATTGTGAATAATGCTACAGTGAACATTGTTTTGCAGATATATCTTTGAGATCCTGATTTCATTTGCTCTGGATATATACCTAGGAGTGGTATTGCTAGTTCATATAGTAGTTCTATTCTTAACTTTTTGAGGAACCTCCATACTGTTTTCCATTTACATTCCCACCAACAGCGTACAAGCGTTGTCTTCTCTCCACACCCTCGGCAACACTTGTTACATGCTGTCTTTTTTTTTCAGATGGAGTCTCGCTCTGCCGCACCCAAGCTAGAGTGCAGTGGTGCCATCTTGGCTCACTGCAACCTCCGCCTCCTGGGTTCAAGCAATTCTCCCACCCCAGTCTCCTAAGTAGCTGGGATTACAGGCGCATGCCAACATGCCCAGCTAATCTTTTGTATTTTTAGTAGATATCGGGTTTCACCATATTGGCCAGGCTGGTCTTGAACTCCCAACCTCAGGTAATCCGCCTGTCTGGCCTCCAAAAGTACTGGGATTAAGGCATGAGCCACTGCACCTGACCACATGCTGTCTTTTTGGTAATAGCCATCCTAACAGGTGTGAGGTGATAGCTCTTTGTGGTTTTATTTGCATTTCCCTGGTGATTAGTGATATTGAGTGCCTTTTCATATACCTGCTGGCCATTTATATGTCTTTTTTTGGAAAGTGTCTATTCATGTCCTTTGTCCATTTTTTAATTATGTTACTTTGTTTTGTGTTGTTTTTTGCTGTTCGTTCATATGAGTTCCTTATAAACACTCTCTTAGTATATTTCAAGTATTCAGTTTTGGATATTAACCTCTTATCAGATATATGGTTTGCTAATATTTTCTTTTATTCCATATGTTGCCTTTTCATTTTGTTGATTTTTGATTGCTGTGTCATTGCAGTTCTGAGTGACATTACCTTGAAGACTAATATGTTGAATGGTCTTTTTAAAAATAAGGTTCGCATATTAAAAGATATGTAAGATATGTTAAGGAACTGTAATCTATAAGTTGACTATTCATCTCTTTTTTCCTTGCATTGTTTTGATACTATTGTAAATGGAATCAAAAAAATTTATTTTCAAATTGTTTGCCCCTAGTATATAGACATACAGCTGTTTATATTTTGACCTTCTATTTGAGATTTTTGTAAACATTCATTTATTCTAGAAGCTATAGAAGTTTTGTTATATGTTCCTTAGTATTCTCTGTGTATGTAAACAGTCATGTTGCTTATGAATGGAAATAGTTTTAGTTCTTCCTTTCCAATCCAGTATTTATTCCTTTTTTTTTTTTCTTTGCCTTATTATCCTGGCTAAGACTTCTGGTACAAAGTTAAATAAGAGTGATGATAGCAAACATCTTTGCTTTGTTTCAGATCTTCTGAAGCAAGTATTTGGTGTTTTATAATTAAGTATGATATTAGCTTTAGGTTTTAGTTTACCCCTTTATCATACTGAGAAACTTCCCTTCTGTTCCTAGTTTCCTGAGAATTTTTGCAATTAATAGTGATTGAATTTTGTCATTTTTTTCCTGCATCTATTGAGATTATCATATTTTATTTTATTATTTTATTCTGTTAACATGGTGAATTACAGTAATTCATTTTTCTAAGTTAAACCAGCCTTTCTGGGATAAACCGCACTTGATGGTGATGCTGTATTGTTTTTATATATTAGTGAATTTGATTTGCTAATATTTCCTAAAGGATATTAGTATCTATGTTTATGAGGAATATTGTTCTTACACTTTTCTTCTCTTGTGATGTCTTTGTCAGGCTTTGTTATAAGGATTATACTAGCCTCATAAAATAGGCTGGAAAATGTTCACTCCTCTGTTTACTGAAAGATTTTGTTTAATATTGGTATTATTTCTTGCTTGTTTGTTAAAATTTGTCTTTCTTTAGCTCTATTTCTGCTAATTTTTTAAAACTTTGTCATTGGATACAAGCGTATGTATTATGATGAGTTAACTCATCTTGTCATGATAAATTGTCCCTCTTCATTTCTGCTAAGACTCCTTGACTTGAAGTCTATTTGAGTGACTCATTTTTAATCTAGCTAATGTTTATTGGGTAATTTCTTTCTGTTATTTTCAGCCCTTTAAAGTGTGGCTTTGTGGACAGCATATAATGGGTCTTGCTTTTTTATCTAGCTTGACAGTCTTTTAGTTGGAATGCTTAGTTCATTTACATTCAGTTTAAGTATTGATGTGATTAGATTTCAGTCTGCCATTTTACCATTTATTTTCTGTTTGTCTTACATTTTTTCTTGTTCTTCTGTTCCCCCTTCACTGGCTTCTTTCAGGTTAATGGAATACTTTTTAGTATTCCGTTTTAATACCTTTGTTGGCCTTTTAGCTTTACTCTTGTGTGTTTGTGTATGGGGGGGTGTGTGTGTGTGAGATTACATTATGCAATTTTACCTTATCACATTCTGTTTAGAGTTAATATTATACTTTGTCATGTAAAATCCTGGAATATTACAAAAATATAGTTCTGTTACCCCAGCCTTTGTGCTATTATACATACATTATAAACCCCACAATACTGTGTCATAGTTTTTGCTTTAAAGAGTTATGTGTGTTTCATTTCATTTCCTTTGGATATATGCCCGGAAGTGGTATTGCTAGTTCATACAGTAGTTCTGTTCTTAACTTTTTGAAGAACCTCCTCCGTACGATTTTCCATAATAGCTGCACCAGCCAGGCGCTGTGGCTCACGTCTGTAATCCCAGCACTTTGGGAGGCTAAGGCGAGTGGATCACAAGGTCAGGAGTTCAAGACCAGCATGGCCAACATGGTGAAACCCCGTCTCTACTAAAATTACAAAACTTAGCCAGGCATGGTGGTGGGCGCCTGTAATACCAGCTACCCCAGAGGCTGAGACAGGAGAATGGCTTGAACCTAGGAGGCCAAGGTTGTATTGAGCCAAGATCGCTCCACTACACTTTAGTCCGGGCGACAGAGCGAGACTCAGTCTCAAAAAAAAAAAAAAAAAAAAAAAAAGGCTGCACCAATTTACGTTGCCACCAGTAGTGTGTAAGAGTCACCTTCGCTTCTATTAATTAATTAATATAAAAAATATATTTACCTTTTTTCTTGTTCTCAGTCTTTCATGTAGATGAAAATCCATTTTATGTTTTTTTCCCTTTTGGCCTAAAAACATCCTTTCAACATTTGTTATAGGGGTACTGGTGATGGATACACTTAGATTTCATGTATATGAAAATGTTTTTGTCTTACCTTCATTTTTGAAGAATAGTACTTGATGGATATAGAACTTTGGGTTGACAGTGTTGCCGTTGTTTTGCTTTGGTTTATTTTAAATTCATCATTTTAAGGACATTGTTCTATTGTCTTCTGGCCTCCATTTTTTCAGTTAGTGTCATTTATATCATTCTTCTCTATGTAAAGTGTCATTTTTTTCTTCTGCTTATACTGCTTACAAAATTTTCTCTTTATTTTTGTTCATGCTGTGTATAGATGTGGTTTTCTTAGTATTTATCTTGTTTGGGGTTGCTGAGTTTCTTAAATCTGTACTTTTTTTTTTTTAACTAAATTTGAAAATTCTTGGCCATTATTTTTTCAACAAAGATTTTATGCCCATTTTTACTTATTAGTTTACTTAATGTTGGCCCACAGGTCACTGAGGTCTTGTTCAATTTTCTTCAATCTTTCTTCTGTGTGTTCTTTAAATTAGATCATTGCTGTTATCTTCATGTTCACTGATTCTTTTCTCTCTTTTTTTCTTTTTTTCTTTTTTGAGACAGGGTCTTAGCTCTGTCATCCAGACTGAATTGCAATAATGTGATCATAGCTCACTGCAGCCTCAACCTCCCAGGCTCAAGTTATCCTCCCACCTTAGCCCCCTGAGCAGCTGGGACTACAGGTGTGCACCACCACACCCAGCTAATTTTTTTTATTTTTTGTAGAGACAGGGTCTCACTGTGTTGCTCAGGTTGGTCCCAAACTCCTGGGCTCAAGTGATCCTTCCACTTCAGCCTCCCAAAGTGTTGGGATTACAGGTGTGAGCCACCATACCTGGCCTGATTCTTTTTTCATCTCCAGTCTCTGTTTGCCTATGCAACAAATTTTTCATGGTAGTCACTGTTGTTTTTAGTTATAGAATTTCTATTGCCTTCTTTTTAATAGTTTCCATTGTTCTGAGATTCTCAATTTGTTCATTCACTGTCACTGTATATTTTCCTTTACATCCTTGAGCATATTTATGATGCATCTGTGAGGTCCTTGTGTGCTGACTTCTTTGTATTTTATGTTTAGTAATTTTTTATTGTGTACTTAACATCATAGTACAGACATAGAGAGTAGGGATTCTGTTACATTTCTATGAAGAAAAATTAATTTTCTTCTGGCCCGCAGTTAACCTGGCTGGGCTCAAACTCAACTCTGTCTCCCCTACATTGGGTGGCAAAACCTCTGCTCAGTTTTTTTAGCTTCCAGCTGCTACTTTTTGCCAGGCTCCCTGGAGTTTCCCCCGTGCACGTGTGGTTCAGGGATCAGCCCTGGAATTGAACAGAGTTTAGGTATAAACTTTGGGGCTCATCCCCTCTGTGTCTCCTTTCTTCCTGGCATTTACCCTGGTCTCTCCACCAGCCCTGATTCTTGAACTCTGTCATCTGACTACTCAATCCTGTAGGATGCTGCTTTTTGCCACCCAGCACCACATCAACCAGGAAAAAAAGCCACAAACACACAAATCTCGCCCACAGAGTTCTGTTTTTCCAAGAGTTGATTTCTTTTCCATTTCTGCCTGCTTTTGGTAGCTCTCTGTTCATTCAAACTGTTTTGTTTTGTTTTGTTCCAAACTTTACAATTGTTATCTCAAGGAGGGTTAATCTACCCAAGCGCCTCTGCCATCACTAAAAGCAGGCACTGTCTCACCCTACTTCGTCGTCTGCTTTTTTGCAATGAATAATCTAATGTGAACATCTTTCCACATGATCATACATTCTTCTACATTTTGTTTAACGTAGTGTTTCATTCTGTGGACATGCTATATAATTTATTAAACCATTCGCTAAAACTTTCAACTACAGTCATGTGCTGTATGATGATGTTTTGGTCAATGACAAACCACATATATGATGGTGGTCCCGTAAGATTATAATACTTTATTTGTACGGTACTTTTTCTATGTTTAGATGCACAAATCCTGCCCACTGTGTTATAGTTGCTTACAGCATTCAGTACGGTAACATGTTGTACAGGTTGGTAGCCTAGGAGCAGTAGCTAGACCCTATGGCCTAGGTGTGTAGTAGGATGCACCATCTAGGTTTTGTAAGTGCACTCTGTGTTGTTTACACAATGATGACATCACCTAAGGATGCATTTCTCAGACTGTATCCCCATTGTTAAGTAATGCTGACTGTATTCAAATTTTTGCTATTATAAATAATATTGATGAATATCCTTGCAGTTATGCCCATGGTTATTTCCTTAAAATAAAATCCCAAAATTATTTCTGGCTCAGGTATTTAATCTTTCAGTTGTTCCAAGCGATTCTTTAGTATTATTGTACCTCTTATGTGTACAAGGTTGTTTTAATAGAATTTGATTCTAACTAAGTACATTATATTTTACTATGTTAATGTTGGGCATCTCAATATTAAACTGTTTCATAGTCACATATCTTCCATCTTTAAAACTTTGAACTAAGCCTAAATTTTTTCTGGATTTTCTGCAATATTTGTTTCAGAGTCCTGTTCGATTTGATACCTTTGATAGCCTTTCACTAAGTATTCCAGCCGCCACATGGGTATGTACTGATTTATGGTTTATTTGGAGTCTGTTTCAGAGACATTTCAATCTGAAAGGGTTTTGAGGCATTTTATGTGGCTCAGGCACTATGTGTAATTCAGATACATGGTTGAACCCCATGTTAACTCAGATACATGGTTGGTTGAACCCCATGTTAACTTTAATATGTGGCATGATTATGGGAGGGAGGATAATGAATGGTTTTTCTTTTGCTCCAGAAATTTTGGCTTTTTGAATACACACACACAGACATTAACCTCAAATTCAAAGATACCTAAAACAGCATGGAAGTCCACAAGTTCGTGCAGTTACATCCTCATGCTCTAGAATCTGTCCATAATAGCAGTCTGGGGAGCTTTGAGTCCCATGTTTGTCCAGGAAACATCCAGTTGTGACTATAAAACTTTATTGCCTGCATACATCAAAATAAAGTTCTGGTCTTCACACTGCCATCTGCTAACAGTTTCAGTATAGCTGTCCTTTGAATTGTAGTAATTTTCTTCTTCTCATGCTGTAGGGTCACCCATTGACCCTGGACCACTGCCTTCACCACTTCATCTCATCAGAATCAGTGCGGGATGTTGTGTGTGACAACTGTACAAAGGTATGCATTGAACCCCAAAAGTCATTCCCAGCTGGTCTGTGTGTGCTGATGTAGCACCTCTCACACCACTGACCCTGAGCTCTTCTGACTGTACCCAGTGGGTCTTTTCAGCCACTTCTACTTCTCCCTAACTTGCTTTGGACATTGGCCGCTCATGGACCAAATCTCTTTCCCAGATGAGTTTTGTTTCATGCACAGTATTTAAAGAATTAACTGTCACGCTGAGATGAGAAATGCCCTCTCCAGTTTGCTGCAGTTGCTTCCAGTCCCATTTGTTTTGCATCCTTTCTTTTAACCTGTGCTACCTGCCTAACTCCCCTAAGTAACTGAGTTTTCCCCTCTGACTCAAGAGGAACTGTATGGAACAGAATTTTTGAAGACAGAAAACAATTAATAGATGACATGCCAGTGTCAGAGCATCAATGTTCGCTCTTCACGTTCTCTTCCCTCCACTGTTGCTGTTATTTAATGACTAAGAGAGATCAGGGGAAACAATTCACAAATAACTGGGCAGCTGAATTCATTTCAGCAGGTAGCAGTCAAGTGCCAACTGTGTGCCGCTATAACACCACTGTTGTCTGCAGCACTCCAAAGCTGTCCTATTTTAGGCATTTCTGCAGATAAATGTTTCTTTTATTTCAGATTGAAGCCAAGGGAACGTTGAATGGGGAAAAGGTGGAACATCAGAGGACCACTTTTGTTAAACAGTTAAAACTAGGGAAGGTGAGCCCACACCACACACCCTGTTGGTTTTGTTTTGAGGACTCCGTGTGTCCTGCCACTGAAACAACTCAGTTCTCCCGGTTTCTCTTCCACCCGCAGCTCCCTCAGTGTCTGTGCATCCACCTACAACGGCTGAGCTGGTCCAGTCACGGCACGCCTCTGAAGCGGCACGAGCACGTGCAGTTCAATGAGTTCCTGATGATGGACATTTACAAGTACCACCTCCTTGGACATAAACCTAGTCAACACAACCCTAAACTGAACAAGAACCCAGGGCCTACACTGGAGCTGCAGGATGGGCCGGGAGCCCCCACGCCAGGTGTGTGCACCTGATGCAGCAGGAATTTTCAGCACAGAGAAAAGCAGTTTGGCGTCACCACCTTCTGGGTCCCTTATAACATGAGCACAAGGCTTGTACAATGGTTGCTTAAACTCTTGAGAACAGCAGGATTGGGGGTGGAAGAGGGAAGATTTCTTAGAAGAGGTTAAAATTATGTAGCAGAGAGATGTATGGTTTTTGAAACCATATTACAGATGAAAAAGTACAGAGAGAAATGCTTAAAATTGCAGCCTTGTCTTCTGATCTTTCCACTAAATGATATAATCATTGGCTCACATCATTTCAGTGAATTTTTTTTTCTTTTTTTGGTCGTGTCATTTCCTGTCAGTACAGGAAATGTGGGGAGGACATGTCCTGGCTAAAGATCACCAAACCTCTTCTGGGGGCTGAAGTGACTTCTGTACTGAATTATGTATCTGATTCCATTACTGCCCTCAGCTGAGGTCTCAGTTAAGCCAGGTAGCTATTATCACCCCTGGTCTTACTGATGAGAACGTGGAGGCTCCATGGGGTTGAATGATTGGTCCAAGGGTAAACACCGCACAGGAGAACTGGCCCTAGAATGCCATGTTGGTCCATTTTCTTTTTCTTTTTTTTTTTTTTTTTTTGAGACGGAGTCTCGCTGTGTCACCCAGGCTGGAGTGCAGTGGCCCGATCTCGGCTCACTGCAAGCTCCGCCTCCCGGGTTTACGCCATTCTCCTGCCTCAGCCTCCGAGTAGCTGGGACTACAGGCGCCCACCACCACGCCCGGCTAGTTTTTTGTATTTTTAGTAGAGACGGGGTTTCACCATGTTAGCCAGGATGGTCTCGATCTCCTGACTTCGTGATCCACCCGCCTCGGCCTCCCAAAGTACTGGGATTACAGGCTTGAGCCATCGCGCCCGGCCTGTTGGTCCATTTTCTAAAGGTGTCTCTAGTGACACACTGAGCTCTTTAGAGTTAGACATGAGGAAAACCCACTCACTTGAAGGGCTCTCAGCCTGAACTCACCACCTGCCTGCCGCCCCCAGTTAGGTCAGGATCGTCTCACACCCCATACTTTCCTATTTAGGGTCCCTTAGTCCTTTTGTTCTTTTTGTGACCACAGTTGCATGGCCCGACACCTCATCATGTCAGGGAGATTGTGTTTTCCTCTTTCTCATCAAGTCACTAAATTAACATCGAAAAGAGATGAGGTAGGGGACAGACTCAGGTTCAGCCCTTAGCCCTGGTTTTAAATCAAAGACCTCTGCACCCCACCTTCCCCCTCTCCTGGGCTGGGGTGCAGGTTTACTAATGTTGAGAGCATGCTGGCTATGGTTAAAGATGCCAGCAGTAGGGCCAGTCGTGGTGGCTCACACCTGTAGTCCCAGCAGTTTGGGAGATTGAGGTGGAAGGATTGCTTGAACCCAGATGTTTGAGGCTGCAGTGAGCTCTGATCACGCCACTGTGCTCCAGCCTGGGCAACAGAGCAAGCTCCTGTCTTTAAAAAAAAAAAAAAAGTCGGCCGGGCGCGGTGGCTGAAGCCTGTAATCCCAGCACTTTGGGAGGCCGAGACGGGCGGATCACGAGGTCAAGAGATCGAGACCATCCTGGCTAACACGGTGAAACCCCATCTCTACTAAAAAATACAAAAAACTAGCCGGACGAGGTGGCGGGCGCCTGTAGTCCCAGCTACTCGGGAGGCTGAGGCCGGAGAATGGCGTGAACCCGGGAGGCGGAGCTTGCAGTGAGCCGAGATCGCGCCACTGCACTCCAGCCTGGGCGACAGAGCGAGACTCCGCCAAAAAAAAAAAAAAAAAGTCATCAGTAAACTACTTGGTATGTAACGGCCCCCAAAAATGACACTTGAAAGGAAAAGACATGTAAATATGGCCTTAATTATCTTATGTATACCCATAAACATGTATTAATGCTGTTACATGTTGGTATTCCTTAGAAGCTGACAGAATTAAAGAAAATAGAATGCTTAGATCAGTGGTTCTCAACTTGGAGGAGTTTTGCCGCCCGAGGGACATTGGGCAATGTCTGGTAACAGTTTTGGTTGTCACTGCTAGGGGAGGGGTGCTACTGGGTAAAGGCCAGGGATGCTGTTCAACATCCTCTGATGCCCAGGACAGGCCCCGCAACAAAGAATGATCCAGCCAAAACCGTCTGGTGCCATGTTGAGAAACTTTGGTTTAGGTCAAAAGCCAGTAAATTAGCTACTGATTAACTTTGATACATGCCATTAGCAAACAGGGCTAGGAGCTCAAAGATCCCAGGCTAGCCATAAAGCTGGAGCTAGATACACTTGTCCTATTTGGCATTAAGACAGATTATCCCTATTTTAGATTAAGGATAAAGGGCAGATTATTTTATGAATCTATATAATACCAAATGAAATATATTTTTTTCTTTGTAGCATTATGGGGAGTTAACTTTCAAGGTAATCAAAACCAGGCTTTGTTTACAGAGCCACTGCTTATTTTCTTTGACTCGGGCCTTTTTCTCTTGCAGTTCTGAATCAGCCAGGGGCCCCCAAAACACAGATTTTTATGAATGGCGCCTGCTCCCCATCTTTATTACCAACACTGTCCGCACCGATGCCCTTCCCTCTCCCGGTTGTTCCCGACTACAGGTGAGCTGCCCTTTACAGGCCCCATCTTAGAGCTACCACTACTCTTAGCTTCGAAAATTAGCTTTTCACAGAAATGAATTCAGGAATATGTAGAGGTTTATTTTTCATTTTAAGGGGAAATTTCATGATTGTACATTCTTACTTATTTTTGTTCAAAATGGAAATAACTTTTAAACTAAGAATTCTTAAAGTACATAAAATTTACATATGCATATGTATGTGTATATATATGTGTGTATGTATAAAATATAAAGAAAATATAAAATTTCTTGGGATACCACCTATAGATAGCCAATTAAACATTTAGGGTCCCGCAGTCTATAAAGTCATATGTGGGTATGTGAACACACATACATACAGTATACATAAACACATACACTCATTTGATACAAACATACACATATATACAATATACATATACTCATAGAATGTACATCTTGCCATGTCAGTAAATACAGATCTGTATCTTAATAGTTGTGTAGCATTCGGTGGTATGGACTTACTATTGTATTGATCCCCTATTTAACATTAGGATTCTTTCGTTTTTGCCTATAAAGTCTTTTTTGTTAAAATTGTAAACCCCTGACATGTGTTCCTATCGTTCAGCTCCTCCACATACCTCTTCCGGCTGATGGCAGTTGTCGTCCACCATGGAGACATGCACTCTGGACACTTTGTCACTTACCGACGGTCCCCACCTTCGGCCAGGAACCCTCTCTCAACCAGCAACCAGTGGCTGTGGGTCTCCGATGACACTGTCCGCAAGGCCAGCCTGCAGGAGGTCCTGTCCTCCAGCGCCTACCTGCTGTTCTATGAGCGCGTCCTTTCCAGGATGCAACACCAGAGCCAGGAGTACAAGTCTGAAGAATGACTTCGCCCTCCTGCAAGGCTAGAGCTGATGGCACTGTCTTCACACTGTCCGGGAAAAAAGTAAAACTGTACTGTTGTGTGTGCAAGCAGCCGCACTGGAGCCTTCCAGCTTTCCGGTGTGTTCTGAGAGCAGGCTCCACCTGGGAGCCAGCCCCAATTCATACCAAATCAGGCTCCCTGAACAGCTCTGTTCATGTGTGTAGAAGGTACTGTTGTTGTATTAAGAAAGCATTCATGATGTCTGGAGTGTCTTTTTACTCATCTGATACAGGTCATTAAAAGAATGCAGATTCTTGAAGCCACCGTTTTCATATTGTAATGTTAGGTGTTCTCAGAGGGGAAGCACCTTTGTGTAATCAGCGTTTCCACCCAGATCTTTTATTTTTAATAAGCAGGCCCATAAAAATTGTTGACAAGAATTAATGAAATTATTAAAGGCAACAATTTAGAAGAAAAAGTGCCTTTCACTTTTGATTGCTTTTGTAGCACATCCATTCTGAAATATTCCCTCCAGGCTACTCAAAAGGATAGCGAGAGAACAGGTGAAAGATGCCTAAAGAACACTTTCCTTTTTCTATGCCTTTTCTAATCTTCCAGTTCTTTCTATGGAGTAAAGGCTCATCTGCCAAATCTGCCCCCCTGGGGAAACTCTTTCACTACTTTGTCGGTTATAAGTGAAAAGCTTACTTGTTGCTTTTATCTTTTGTATATTGGACTGAGATGTAATTACACTGTATTATAAAACTCTGTGAATAGCCAGACCTGAGCTATATCTTTGCAACACCTGATTCCTCTGCTCTGTGGAAAACTCTTTCTTACACAAGGATCCACTGTAAATGGTTACTTTCATCTGTTTATTTATTGCCCGTACAGAGCTCTAAAGGTTTACAGGTAGGAACTTGGGGCTGTATAAAAAGACAATCCCTGCCCTGAGTTGACAGCGGGCTTAGGAAGGAAGGGCTGACCTTGGGGCTGCAGTCTCTCTGAACCTCAGTTTCCTCATTTGTGAAGGGTTAGATTTGATGACACCAAAGTTCAGCCCTTTTCATGAAAAGAAGAAAGCAGCTTTTGACTTTTTAAAAACATATAACTACAGGTGGCATCTAGTATTGTATGTTGCTCTAGGTTCATATTCTGAATTTATTCATTTCCAGTAGCCTAATACAAAAAGTATATATTGAGCACTTTCTTCCCTTTTTGGGTAAGTCTCTGAATGCAGCCCAGGGCCACAGGAATTTTGATGACACAGTAGTACCTGTTTTAAGCTAGATTTTTAATTAAAAAAAATAGATCCAAATTCAAACCAACTCATCAGAGGTAAGACTGAAATCAGACCTATCCAAAAGGTCATCTGAGGTTAGGCTAAGACCTGTGCTTCCTCTGCTGGGGGCGAGCTGGCGGACACACCAAACGGTGCCTTGGCAGCAGCTCACCGTGCAGGAAGCCCAGATGGTCACTCTTCTACTGGGCCCAGGCTGCACCCTGAGGACTCAGTAACTCTCACTGTCCACAGAATATACTGTACAGGCTCTCCAGGCTCTGGGCGTTGGGGTGCAAGGGGCAGCTTGAACTGTACGGTCCATCCTGCACTCACCCGATGCAGACCTTGGCTTGGATGTTGAAATGAACACACTTGTTTTACCCAAGTCTGGTAGAACAAATGCCCAAATCATGTGACCTTAAAGTGTACTGCAAAGCTGTAGCTTTAAGTAATTGCTGTTCTGCCACTGCGTACTTTTTGAAATCTACCATTAAAGAAAGATGGAGAAAAGCGGCTGAGCCTTGGAACGTACGGCTATAAGCAGATCTCTCTTTGGTGAGAGGCCAGGGTTTGAGCCAAGGCTATAAATGTGAACAATACCTGTGCAAAGCCTTTTAACCTCTTCATTTTGTAAATTATTATGCATTAAGCAGCAGCCCAATAATCTGATTTCTAGTTTTAAGTTATTTTCAAAGTAAGTAGCTTCTCTTGGGGAAGATCTAAGTTAAATTAGTGGTTTTGCCATAATAACTGCTGACTTATGTATTTGCTAAAGGTACTTTTGTATCTGCTGTGTATTATAGCAATAAAATCATCATTTTGTTAGGAAAACAGTCACCTGGTGTAATGCACTCATCTGTTACAAACATCGTCTTTCTGAATTCTGCACTGTTACATAACAAGTCCTGTGCTTTAAACCTTTCTGTGTTCCCTGTTGGTAAGGGAAACACCAGCTCCCTCTTAGAGTGCAGAGGGAAAGATAAAAGAGAAACACGGTTAAAAACGTTTTTATTTTTTAGTAAGCAAAATTTTACGAAAAGTCAGATTGACCCGTGGAGCCAGAACCTTCTTTCTCACGGGAAGACTGTGGTACCAGTGTGTGTTGGTCGGGTGGTTCATCATAAGCAAGCTCCCGTGGGCCAGCGGCAGCCTGACCACCGCCACCCTCCGGGAGGGGCTTTTCCCACGGGAATCCTTATGCCGGAAGACAAAGTCTCTGCAGGCACCAAAGGAGACAGAGGCGATGGGGCTCCCAGGGGCCAGTTCTCTTTCATCATCTCGGTGCTCCCCGATGTGGTCACAGCCATCTTTATACCTGCAATGAGAAAACAAGCAGTGCATAAAAACCACCCTCTCCTGAAACTCACCAGCACCGCCAGCCCTCGTTTCCTCACAGTGTGAAATGGCGCTCTGTGCACGGCTGTTCCTGCTGTTGTTTCTGCGACGGCTGGAGGTCCACAGCAGGCTCTAAGATAAGCCAACCCTGAAGGGGTCTGTTGACCTATTTGTTCATGTGACTTATTTATTATTTACTTATTTTTGAGAGGGTCTCGCTCTGTCACCCAGGCTGGAGTGCAGTGGCACAATCATAGCTCACTGCAGCCTTAGCCTCCCGGGCTCAGGTGATTCTCCCACTTCAGCCTCCCAAGTAGCTGGGACTACAGGTATGCACCACCCCACCTAATTTTTTTTCTTTTGTAGAAATGTTTTCACCATATTACCCAGGCTGGTCTTGAACTCGAGCTCAAGCAATTCACTCTCCTCAGCCTCCTAAAGTGTTGGGATTACAGGCATAAGCCACCACACCCGGCCAGTTCATGTGCTTTAAAACTGAAGACATCCAAAGCCAAAATCATGTCTTACTGTAGTTCCCGTGGCCAGTCTATGTAAACCTTTATCACATGATTTCACCCTGCACTTAAAGGCCATACTCGGCCCAGCCTGGCCTCTGCCCACCTCTGAGCTCATGTCATCCTCTTCTTTCCCTCATTCACTGCTTTCTGGCCATCCTGCAGGACTTTTGCTTCACAGACACTCCAGAGTCCCTCTGCTCTCCCTCCAGATGTCTGTGGCTGGCACTCTCCATTTAGTTATCAGCTCAAACACACTGCCTCAGCCCTCCTCTAACCACCCCATCTAAAGTGACCTTCCCTTAAACCCACCCAGGGTTCTCCGCCAGGGTGATTCTGCCCCAGGGGACAGGTATTGGGGGGTGGGGGACACTACTTGCATCTAGTGGATGGAGGCCAGGGATGTGCTGAGCATCCCACAAGGCACAGGTCAGCCCCAAACAACAAATGACCGGGCCCAAAATGTCCACAGTGCTGCCACTGAGAAACCTGGCCCTAATCGCAAACCATTCTCAGTCAAATCGGCCTGTTTAATTTTTCGCAAGATGGTTATCACTGTCTGAAATTGTCTAGGGTCAGTCATAGTGGTTCACGCCTGCAATTCCAGACTTTGGGAGGCCGAGGTGGGAGGATCGCTTGAGTCCAGGAGTTTCAGACTAAGCCTGGGCAACATAGAAAAACCCTGTTTCAAAAAAAAAAAAAAAAAAAAAAAAAAACCCAGAAGAAATTGTCTCATTCAGCTGTTTGTTCAGGAGTTAATAACCTCTCACTTCCTCCTCTGGGATGAGCTCCAGGAAGACCGAGCGCTGGCGCTGTTCCACTCCTAGAGCCCCGGTGTACTAAGAAATGATTTGTACCAATGAACCAAATAGGGTGGAACCCTAAACACTTGCTTTTGGAGGAGACAGAAGACTTGTAACACTGAGTCCACTAAACAGACAGGGTGTCACCTGTTGATGAGCACAAAGTTGAAGGTCTGTCCAGTCACCCCAGAGACGCGATCCCGGATGCGCTCTAGAACTGGGATCCAGGGCTTTGGAGACAGCGTGAGGCCTGAAAATGTGTAGGTCAGCCCAGCGTCGCCGTACGTTGCCTGCTTCCTGGGCACACTGTGCCACTTCCCGAATACCTGGACCCTGGTCAGCGCCCCTGTGCAGAGGAAACATGGCAGTTCCTTTCCACTCGACTCCCCTCTAGAAATCCAGATGGCCCCCCAACTGCCACCATCAGAAATCCAGTGCCCCACATACATGCTCCTTGGGTATTCAAGATTGAAAGGGAAGTAAGGAATAACATTTCCCCGTCATTCCACGCAATTTAAACCCCTCCTCAATCATCATTTTGGCTTGCCCCAAATTTTCTTTTTTTTGTTTTCCTTTCTTTGAGACAGGGTCTCCCTGTGTCACCCAGGCTGGAGTGCAGTGGCACAATCTCAGCTCACTGCAACCTCCACCTCCTGTGCTCCAGTGATCCTCCCGCCTCTGCTTCCTGAATAGCTGAGACGACAGAGGTGTGCCACCATGCCCGGCTAACTTTTTTGTAAGCTCACTGCAACCTCCACCTCCAGGGCTCCAGCAGTCCCCCTGCCTCAGCCTCCTGAGTAGCTGGGACCATGGGGGCACGCCACCATGCACGGCTAACTTTTTTTGTATTTTTTTGTAGACACAGAGTTTTACCATGTTGCCTAGACTGGTCTTGAACTCGGGCTCAAGTGGTCCGCTTGCCTCAGTCTCCCAAAGTGCTGGGATTACAGGTGTGCACCACTGCACCAAGCCAATTGCCCCAAATGTTCATGTAAGAACAATGACTCTTGTCCTACAAGGAGAGAAACATGGCCCTGGGCCATTTTTTTAGTGAACATTGTAACTTAACTGCCTTAACTACAGTAAAGGCAGAATAAAGAGGCTAAAAGTGGAGCACGATAACGTTAGTTTACAGGCTAGGATGGCTTTGTCAACTGTAGGGACTAAGGGCGTGTAACCCCATGAAAGATGGGGCTCACACGGCTAGGGTCTCTTGTGGGCATTTCTTTTTTTAAAGAGACGGCGAGCCAGGCGTGCTGGCTCATGCTTGCAATCCCAGCACTTTGGGAGGCCAAGGCGAGGATCACTGAAGGCCAGGAGTTCAATTAACAGCCTGGGTAACACAGTGAGACCTATGGATAATTTAAAAATTATCCAGGCTTGGTGGTGTACATCTGTGGTCCCAGCTGCTTAGGATGCTGAGATGGGAGAATCACTTGAACCCAGGCGGATGAGGCTGCAGTGAGCCAGGATCGTGTCCCAGCCCTCCAGCCTAGGTGACAGAGTGAAACCCTGTCTCAAAACATAAAATAATAAAGCTATGAAGGGGTCTCACTATGTTGCCCAGGCTGGACTTGAACTCCTGGCCTCAAGTGATCCTCCCACCTCAGCCTCTAGAGTAGCTGGGATTACAGGTGTGTGCCACCATGCCTGGCCTGTGGGCTTTCGTTTTTTGTTTTTTGTTTTTTTTTTTTTTGAGACAGAGTCTCGCTCTGTCGCCCAGGCTGGAGTGCAGTGGCCAGATCTCAGCTCACTGCAAGCTCCGCCTCCCGGGTTCACGCCATTCTCCTGCCTCAGCCTCCCGAGTAGCTGGGACTACAGGCGCCCGCCACCTCGCCCGGCTAGTTTTTTGTATTTCTTAATAGAGACGGGGTTTCACCGTGTTAGCCAGGATGGTTTCAATCTCCTGACCTCGTGATCCGCCCGTCTCGGCCTCCCAAAGTGCTGGGATTACAGGCTTGAGCCACCGCGCCTGGCCTTTTGTTTTGTTTTGAGACACAGTCTCACTCTGTTGCCCAGGCTAGAGTGCAGTGGTATGATCTCGGCTCACTGCAACCTCTGCCTTCCGGGTTCAAATGATTCTCCTGCCTCAGCCTCTCGAGTAGCTGGGATTACAGGCATGCACCATCACGCACAGCTAATTTTTTTTTTTTTTTTTGTATTTTAGTAGAGATGGGGTTTCACCATGTTGGCCAAGCTGGTCTCGAACTCCTGACCTCAAGTGATTCACCCATCTCGGGCTCCCAAAGTGCTGGGATTACAGGCATGAGCCACCGCACCCGGCCTCCTGTGGGCTTTTCTATGCCTCTCTGCCAGATCCTTGTGTCCTCATTACAGGATAGAGCTGTGGTTCTCAACGTGTGCTCCCCAGACCAGCGGCACCAGCAGCACCTGGAATCTCCTTAGAAACTAAACTAAACCACAGGGGTAGGGCTCAGCAATCCAAGCCCTGCCAACAGCAAGTCCACCGGGTAACTCTGAGAACCACTGATGTGGAGAAATTACCTGGTTATTTGCCATCTCTCCTATAAGACCAGTGATTCTCAAACTCTTTCTGCCCATGAGAATCACCTGGAAGCTTTTTAAACACACAAGTGGTCAGCCTGTCCTCGGAGCGATTCTGACTGAAGTGCTCTGCAGTGGAACCCAGCACGTTTATTTACTTTGTTTTGTAAAGTTTCCCAGAAGATGCTCATCAGTAGCCAAGTGGAGATTTACTCAAGTCATCTGTCAGCTTCTAGTGGACAAGCAATCCAGTTTTTTTTTTCAAGTTTATGTCCTACGCACCTAAGGGGCTTAGCCTAGAGGTGCTCAGAGAATATTGGATGAATCCATTAGCGAACCCATCAGTAAATAATGGATCCTGAGTTCAGATTTCTCCAAACGTAAGATCATTAACTGCACCAAACAAGTCCTCAGTGCGCGCGCGCACACACACACACACACACACACACACACACACCCACCCCCCTCCCCCGCTTACCTGTAAAATACTCTACTTCTTTCTCCAACTCTTGGAAAATCTCATCTGCCTCAGCTTTAGCAAAGAGGACCGTGTAACTGCAGTCCAGGCCCTCTGCCCGAATGTGCCGCCAGCTGGGGCCTGCTGAGTGTCCTCCATTCCCCGGGGCCTCTCTCCTGGGCCTCTTCCTTGTGCTTTCTTTGTCTCCTCCCAACACAGCTGGCTCTTCTCCAGTCGGCTCTTGCTTCTCCCGCTTCCTCAAAAGGCCCCCTTGAACCCCTTTCACCAGGAATCTGTCCATCCCGTCCCCACAGGAAAAAAGGGACGTCAGTGGCGAGGCCAAGACAGACTGCTCAAGTTCTGTCCCCGGTGTAAAAATCTGTTTGTCCAGGGGGTCTCACAGCAACATTTCTAGTTTCACATTTTCAAGTTTAAAACCACGTCCTAAAAATGAAGCAGAAGATGTTAAAGCCGGAAGGGACCCTAGGGACAATCTGATCCAGGGTCTCCCACGTCCACCTGTGCATCAAAATCAGCTGGCTAGCCTGCAAAAACCCAGAGGTCTGCACTCCACGCCCGAGCACCTGAATTTTTAAAGAACTACCTCCTGGGAATTCGCATGCCACAGCTAAACTTAGAAACTACAACCCAAACCCTCATTTTGCAGAAGGGGAAATTGTTGCCCACAGAGGGGAAGGGGTTTGCCCAAAGTCAACTGTCCACCCCTTTAAGGAGGAGGGACCCGTAACTGACCTCGCTGCCCCCCACCACTGTTAAAATAGATCAGTCTAGTGATGCTCAAGTGGATACGATTCAGAAACGAGACGCAAAGAGGTTAAACACGGGTAAACCGCACGCCAAATTCTTGTTCTCACTGCAACACATGCGTAGGGTGGGGGTGGCAAGAATGCTCCAGAATCTCAGCTCCAGCGCTACTCTGAATCCCGCAGGCAGCCCGGGGGCCCTGGGGGTGGGAAAGACGCGCCCCCGCGAATCAGTCGCGTCACTTCCGGAGCACGCTGGGAACTACTGCCGGCAAGGGCGCAAAGCGAGCAGCCGGGCGGCCCTCTGGTGCCACCTGTCGGCCCTCCCCGTGCGTGGCAAGCACTACCGCTTTCCAGTTGATCATCTGTTGGGCCACTGTTGAGGATCACGGCTGGGGTGAGAAGTGTGGCTTGGTGTTACTTCTCACTGGGGGTTACTTTGGTGTCCGGAAAGGGCGTTGGGCCACCAGTATATTGTCGCGAGTGGGAGCAGAAGTTCTGTAGTCGAATATCGTGGCTTCTGTTTCTGTCTCCTCCGCCCTGGCTGTATGGCCTTCCACAGATCACTTAACCTCTCTCGGGTTAAGCTGCCTCATCTGTGAAGTGGGGACTACAGCACCTATGTCATGAGCACGCCTGAGGAGATGACGGGATGCATGAGAAATGCCCTGTCCTTTAAATAAATGTTGGTTCCATTATTGCTCGTTTTTCTGTTTTTTTGCTTTTTGATATTGTTCTTGTTTGTTTTGTTTTTTTGAGACAGGATCTCACTCTGTTGCCCAAGCTGGAATGCAATGGCATGATCATAGCTCACTGCAGCCTTGAACTCCTGGGTTCGAGCGATCCTCCCGTCTCAGCCTCTGGAGTAGCTGGGACTACAGGCACATCCCACCCCACCCAGCTAATTTTTTTTTTTTAATGATTTTTAGTAGAGATGGGGTCTTGCTATGTTGCCCAGGCTGGTCTCAAACTCCTGGGCTCAAGTGATCCTCCCACCTGGGCCTGCCAGATTGTTGGGATTATGGGCATGAGCCACCACAACCGGCTCCAAATTTTATTTACTCTCTGTCTCCCCTCAATGGAACGAAAGCTCCATGAGATCGGAGGCTTTGTTTTGACAGATTTCAACAGATGTACAATATTGTATGATCACCACCACAGTCAAGATCTAGGACAGTTCCATCCCTCCATAAAACTGCTCCAGCCTCTTATTGATCAACTTGCCGCATCACCCAGCCTCAGCAACCACTGATCCGTCTTCTCTCCCTGTAGTTTTGCCTTTTCCAGAATTTCATATACATGGACTTGCCATGGTTTGAATATCTGTCCCTCCAAAAGCCGTGTTGAGATTTAATCCCCAATGTGGCAGTATTGAGAGGTGGGGCCTTGAAGACGCCATTGGGACATGAGAGCTCTGTCCTCATAAATGAATGACTAGATTAATGGACTCACAGGTTAATGGACTAATGGGTTACCATGGGAGTGGGATTGGTGGCTTTATAAAAGGAGGAAGAGAGACCTGAGCTAGCACACTCAGGCCCCTCGCGATGTGATGTCCTGCACGGCTTCAGGACTCAGCAGAGTCCCCACCAGCAAGAGGGTTTTCACCAGATGCAGCCCCTCAACACCTCGGACCTCTCAGCCTCTATGAGAAATACATTCCTTTTGTCAATAAATTACCTGGTTTCAGGTAATCTAAGAGACAGAAAACAGACTGAGACAGGAATCCTACAATATATAGCCTTTGTGGGACTTCTTTCACTTGAGCATATTGCTTTTGAGATTGATTTATGCCACCCTCCCTCACCTTTTTTTTGAGACAAGGTCTGGCTCTATCGCCCAAGCTGGAGTGCAGTTGCATGATCTCGGCTCACTGCAACCTCCACTTTCCAGGCTCCACTCCCACCTCAGCCTCCCAAGTAGCTGGGACTACAGGCATGCACCACTACAGCCGGCTAATTTTTGTATTTTTTGTAGAGATGGGTTTTTGCCATGTTGCCCAGGCTAGTCTCCATGGTCTTCAGCTGGTGAGCTGAAGCAATCCGCCTGCTTTGGCCTCCCAAACTGCTGGGATTGCAGTCATGAGCCACTGTGCCCAGTCATATACCCACATTTGTATCACTTATTTGTTCCTTTTTATTACTGGATGGAAGGGATGCCCCACGGGAGTAGGCCCCACATAGGGTTGTTTCTCTGGTTTTAGGCTACTATGAGTAAAATCACTATAAACATTCACATACAAGCTTTTGTGTGAATACAGATTTCCATCTCCCTTGGGTAAATGCTTAGGCGTGGGAGTGCTGGGTCACATGGTAAGTGTATGTTTACCTGTATACAAAACTGTGGAACTGTTTTTCAAAGTGGCTCTAAAGGCAAATGATTTTCAGCTTTGAGCCTCTCTCTCTTAGACTTCAGCTTCTCGTCCTAGGCACCGGGACACACCAGCAACAAGGAGCGAGTTCCTTTCCTCACTCAGGTTACATTTTGGGGATGGAGACAGAAACACACAAGGAAAGAATAAATAAAATGCTGTCTCTAAAGAAACTGTATAAAAAGAATAAATAAATACGATGCTTTTGTATAGTATAGCAGTTATAGAGCGATGGGCTAGGAAGTGGGGCAGGAGGAGAAGACCTTTTCAGAGAAAGATCTTGAGCGGAGACCTGAGGCTTTCCAGGCAAGGGGATGGTGAGTGCAAGAGTGTACAGGCCACAGAGGGACAAGTTGGGTGTGTCCAGCAAATGTGCTGGGAGCTGAACTCAGTAGTGGGGGCTTCCGCCGGAGAGGAAGCAGCATTGAGACCTGGGTAGGAAGCTGGGGTTTATTCTAAGCCTATTTGAAAACCGTAGAAGGGTTTTAACCCGAGGATTGCCTTTTTTTCTTTTTCCTTTTTTTGTTTTTAGACAGGGTCTTGCTCTGTCGCCCAGGCTGGAGTGCAGTGACACGATCTCAGCTCACTGCAACTTCCGCCTCCTGGGTTCAAGTGATTCTCCTGCCTCAGCCTCCCGAGTAGCTGGGATTGCAAGTGCGTGCCACCACGCCTGGCTAATTTTTGTATTTTTAGTAGAGACGGGGTTTCACCATGTTTGCCAGGCTGGTCTCAAACTCCTGTGCTCAAGCAATAAGCCCCTGTAGGCTTCCCAAAGTGCTGGGATTACAGGCGTGAGCCACCGAGCTGGGCCAGGCCCAGAGTATTGTCATGATGTAAAAATCTCTCTCTAGAAAAGAGAACACCAGCTTCCCATCTGGTCTTCTGTAGCCAGGAAATGCAAGAGCAGCAGTTGAATTTGAGATTTTCTTTGGAGAAAGAACCAAAAGGAGATATGGATGGTTTGGATGTAAGGGAAGGAAAGAGAATCCTAAGCATATTAGTAGTGGTGGGGAGGAGGTGCTGTACAGTGGTGTCATTTGGAGGACAAATCATTGGGGTTTAACCTCTGTGACTCGAAAGTCTCCCACAAGCCTGATACATTAGGCAAAATGTTTGTGCTAAGCCTTAGTTTATTGTCATAAAATAGGCCATGAAAATTGCGTGAGATAATGTATGTAACAGTTCAACAAATACTATTGGCAGGGCATCGTGGCTCACGCCTGTAATCCCAGCACTTCGGGAGGCCGAGGTGGGCAGATCATCTGAGGTCAGGAGTTTGAGACCAGACTGGCCAACATGGTGAAACCCTGTCTCTACTAAAAAATACAAAACTCAGCCGGCGTGCGCCTGTAATCTCAGCTACTGGGGAGGCTGAGGCACGAGAATCACTTGAATTGGGGAGGCAGAGGTTGCAGTCAGCCAAGATCACACCACTGCACTCCAGCCTGGGTGACAGAGCGAGACTGTCTCAAAAACAAAACACACACAAAAAATATAATAGTATTTGTTTGTTTCTGTTTTTGAGACGCCTCGGATTACAGTGCTGGGATTACAGACGTGAGCCGTCAAGCCCGGACAATACTATTATATTGTTCATTGCACTCCAACAACACCCTTAAGGGCCAGGTACTTTTTTTCCCTCCTATCCCCAGAGACAGGGTCTCGCTCTGTCGCCCAGGCTGGAGTGCAATGGCGCGATCAAAGCTCACTACAGCTCCAACCTTCTGGCCTCAAGCGATCCTCCCGCCTGAGCCTCCCAAAGCGCTAGGATTACAGGCGTGGGCCACCGCGGCCGGCCAGTCTTTTCGTCTTGCAGCTGAGCCTGGAGAGCCTTTCCAAAGGGCAGAGGTGGGTCGAGGGCATGAATGAATAGGCCCGCGGGCACCGTTGCACGCCCCACCTCCTCCCAGGGGCATTGCACTCCAGCCCCTCCCGCACATGCGCACTGGGCCTTCCACCGCCCCCCGCCCCCCGCCCCCAGCAAAGCCCCCCGCTCGGAGCATGCGCGGGCCGCTTGGCGCCAATTGCTGACCGCCACAGCCAGGGCCAGCCTCGCAGGTTCCCGGGTGGTGCGCGTTCGCTGCCTCGGCTCCGGGATGATCGGCCAGAAGACGCTCTACTCCTTCTTCTCCCCTAGCCCCGCCAGGAAGCGACGCGCCCCCAGCCCCGAGCCGGCCGTCCTGGGGACTGGCGTGGCGGCCGTGCCTGAGGAGAACAGAGATGCGGCGGTGAGGCGCGGCGTGGGGCCGGGACTTGGGGGGGTAAAGAGGGAGGAAGGCGGTGGGTCCCGCCTGACTGAGGGCGTGCAGCAGCGCGCCTCTTAACTCGGTAAACCGGGGCCCCGCTTTCCAAATAGCCTCCACGTGTTCAAAACAGCCGCCGCTGTCCCCCATGGGCCGCCATGCTGAGGGATCAGCCAATGGGGACGCGCCTCGGCGCCCATGGTGCCAATCCGCGCGCCGCAGGCCCGCCTGGCTCGGTGCGCTGTCCAGTCAGAGGGGAGAGGGGGCGGGACCCCAGAGGGAGTTTTTTTGCCGCGAAAAGGCCACGTGGGGCTGTGGGGGGCGGGTCTGGCGGGGCGGGGCACCTCGGTACTGGGTCCGCAGTCTCCTTGATGCTCCGCGGGGCCGCTTCCCAGCCCCACTCCCCGCTCCGGTTTAGAATCTAATTCCCAATTCCCGGACTGGGCCCAGTCCTGGGCTCCTATTGTCCGATTTTGCTGCGACCTGCTCCACTAATGGGCGTCTTCTGCCTTGGGCCGTGGGGGTTGGGCCAGAAGCTGCGGACTCCTGGGAAGCGGCCTCTGCAGCTCTTGAGCCGCCTCTGCGGGGACCCCTTGCAGGCCAACCCCCCCAAGAAGGCCCCGGCCGCGCAGGAGGAGCCCGGGACGCCGCCCTCCTCGCCGCTGAGTGCTGAGCAGTTGGACCGGATCCAGAGGAACAAGGCCGCGGCCCTGCTCAGACTTGCGGCCCGCAACGTGCCCGTGGGCTTTGGGGAGAGCTGGAAGAAGCACCTCAGCGGGGAGTTCGGAAAACCGTATTTTATCAAGGTAAATATGGAAATGCATCTTCCATAAGGGTAAATGTGGAGGCTTCCGGCCCTTTGTCTTGTTACTGCGGCCGGCGAAGTTCATGTTTCCATAGGCTTAGGTTGTACTCCCTTCAACGTCCTTTACTCACAAAGGGGGTAAAAGAAAGCCATGATGTTTCAGTCTGCACCTTTATATTGGTTAAAGTTGCTAACGACCCGTGAGATGGTATCATGGATTCATTTAAGTCACATAGTCTATTGTCCAGGAAAGGCTGGCATAGTAAAACCACCAACCATCCTGAATGAAACCTGGCTTGAACTTTAAAAAGCCGGGAGGAGTGGCACTGTTAGGACCCAGCCCAGAAAAAAAGGCAGGGAATTGGCCTGATTGAACCACTTGGGGGAGCGGGGGGCAGGCAGGCACTGTTTTTGTTGGTGATGGTTTTTTTTTGTTTTTTTATTTTTGAGACGGAGTCTCGCTCTGTCACCCAGGCTGGAGTACAGTGGCCTGATCTCAGCTCACTGCAAGCTCCGCCTCCCGGGTTTACGCCATTCTCCTGCCTCAGCCTCCCGAGTAGCTGGGACTACAGGCGCCCGCCACCTCGCCCGGCTAATTTTTTGTATTTTTAGTAGAGATGGGGTTTCACCGTGTTAGCCCGGATGGTCTTGATCTCCTGACCTCGTGATCCGCTCGTCTCGGCCTCGCAAAGTGCTGGGATTACAGGCTTGAGCCACCGCGCCCGGCCTTGTTGGTTGTTTTTTTAAAAGAATTTGGACATAAAACACGACAAAGAACTAATGATGTTCCAAATAACTTGCACTAGAAGCTTTCTTGTTTAATTCTTATGGCCTCCAGTGAGAATCTGATTTTAAGTCTAGTTTATCTTTAAATCAGCTAATGGGATTTGTTGCAGAAGAAAGAAAGCATTACACTGTTTATCCACCCTCACACCAAGTCTTCACCTGGACCCAGATGTGTGACATAAGAGATGTAAGTACAACTTGATGATTTTTATTGGGGAGAAGGAGTCAACTAGTATTTTTAAATTAGGGACACTGGAGTTAAGCCACAGTCCATCATTCAGTAGTAAATAAAACACTGAAATTGTGAGGTTTGGCTGACTGTGTTTCAGCCTGTATTTACTCTTTTTAATGTTTACCACATGCTATTTATGCGGCAAAAAGGAGAACTATGTACATCCTGTGCTCTTATTTCTTGTATTTTTTTTAAATCCTGAAACTAACCTCCCTCAGTGTTAGATACTATGGTGGTGATGAAGTTCAGACTGACACACAAAGCAGTTAAATCTTTTGCAGCTTGTTATAGTCAACCCCACCTTGACCTGACCACACTGCCTTATAGTTAGCACTTTCAAGCTCTTGATTTTCTGGCCTGAATAGTTTTGTGGTTCTGTTAACAGATCCCTTTGCTTTAGTTTGTCTTATATAACAGTTGCTGGTTGGCAGCTCTTGTCCATCTCATGTTCAAAAGTCCGTGGGGCTGGGCACAGTGGCTCATGCCTGTAATCCCAGCACTTTGGGAGGCCAAAGTGGGAGGATCATTTGAGGTCAGGAGTTCAAGACCAGCCTGGCCAATGAAACCTGGTGTCTCCTAAAATACCAAAATTAGCCAGGCATGGTGGCGCATGCCTGTAATCCCAGCTACTTGGGAGGCTGAGGTGGGAGAATCGCGTGAGCCCAGAAGGCGGAGGTTGCAGTGAGCCGAGATCATACCACTGCACTCCAGCCTAGGGGACAGAGGCAGACCCTGTCTCAAAAAACAAAAACAAAAAACCGTGGCTCCTCACTGTTGAACTATGAAAACAGAGCAGCCCTCTTTAAATAGGGCCACGTCCTACCACTCAGCCTTAACCTCCATCTCCCACTCCAGAATTGGACAGTGTGGCAAACCCCTTCCCACTTCTGTCTCTTAAAAATCAAGTGGATACCTCTGTGGCACCTCCTTGAAGTCTGTTGCCTTCTACCTCTGTGATCCGGTTTTCCTCTGAGCCGCTACGATGCATTTAGCACCTGCTGATACTGGACTTTTAGGTTTCTTACCCGTTTTCCTCCCCCATTTTGTAAACTGGGGCAAGAATCTTGTGATTTAGTGAATATCTGTGAAATGACATAGAAGTGAAATAGGTGAATAAACCATCTCGATAAGGCAGCCACAGCTAATAGTTACAACATCTCATAAGTTTAAGAATTTAGAATCTAGCTCTTTGGTTTTGAAGCTAAATTAAATCCTGTTAAGATCAATACTAGTTTGCTTCTTGTTTGAATGCCCTATTCTGAATACCAGTGATCAGTATATACCGGGAATAAGGGAATATTTTGAGGGGATGCTCGGGGATGCTCAGAAACCAGTTTCAAACATACGAGGATCAGATGGGCCCGCAGGGCTTCTTGACAGCCCAGCACTGGGAGAGCTGTTTCACACGAGAGTAAGTTGGCATGGTGTGAACACCAAGGGGAGGGACAAGAGGTCCCCAAAAGCCTCCTGGTCATGGGAACATCTGGAGCTGGATTCTGAAGGATAGAGTACGTCAGCTGTGGAGGCGCAGTGGCGCGATGGCTCACTGCACCCTCCGCCTCCTGGGTTCAAGCGATTCTCCTGCCTCAGCCTCCCGAGTAGCTGGGACTACAGGTGCATGCCACCACACCCAGCTAATTTTTCTTTTTTTTTTTTTTTTTTTTGAGACGGAGTCTCGCTCTGTTGCCCAGGCTGGAGTGTAGTGGCCAGATCTCAGCTCACTACAAGCTCCGCCTCCCGGGTTCCCGCCATTCTCCTGCCTCAGCCTCCCGAGTAGCTGGGACTACAGGCGCCCGCCACTTCGCCCGGCTAGCTTTTTGTATTTTTTAGTAGAGACGGGGTTTCACCGTGTTAGCCAGGATGGTCTCGATCTCCTGACCTCGTGATCCGCCCGTCTCGGCCTCCCAAAGTGCTGGGATTACAGGCTTGAGCCACCGCGCCCGGCCAATTTTTCTATTTTTAATAGAGATGGGGTTTCACCTTGTTGGCCAGATGGTTTCGATATCTTGACCTTGTGATCTGCCTGCCTCGGCCTCCCAAAGTGCTGGGATTACAGGCGTAAGCCACCGTTCCCGGCCCTGAATTGCTTTAATTCGTTAAAAAGTAACTGGGGGCTAGGCACAGTGGCTCATGCCTGTAAGCCCAGCATTTTGGGAGGCCGAGGAGGGAGGATCCCTTGATCTCAGGAGTTTGAGACCAGCCTCAGCAACATAAGGGAGGCCCTATCTCTACAAAAAAACTTTTTTTTAAAATTAGGTGGGCATAGTGGTGCAGTCCTGTGGTCCCAGCTACTCTGGAGGCTCAGGTGGGAGGACCACTTGAGCCCAGGAGGGCGAGGCTGCCATGAGCTGTGATCGCACCACTGCACTTCAGTCTGAGCAACAGAGCAAAACCCTGTCTCAAAACATTTAAAAAGCAGCTAGGTACATATCTTTGCAAGTTTAAAATACGCTCATCCTTTGACCAGCAACTCTTCTATTAGCAATCTATGCCATAGAAGTGTTTTGTTTTGTTTATGTTTGTTTGAGGCAAGGTCTGTGCTGCTTACATTACAGTATTGTTTAATTCCTGACCTCTGGTGGTTCACAGGTGAAGGTTGTCATCCTGGGACAGGATCCGTATCATGGACCTAATCAAGCTCATGGGCTCTGCTTTAGTGTTCAAAGGCCTGTTCCACCTCCGCCCAGGTACAGTTGCTTTACAGGTGACTGCAGTCCAGACGTGATTCCTTTCAGATGTGTACTTTAGCATATTACAAGTGGGACTATCCGGGGCACTGTTCACTAGCCTTTAAGGAGGATTTCTCAACCTCAGCACCATTGACACTTGGGGCTGAGTCATTCTTTGTTGTGGAGGAGGAGGAGTCCTGTGCTATTGCAGGATCTTGTACCACATCCCTGGCCTTTACCACTGGATGCCAGGAGCAACCCCCAGCTTGTGACAATGAAAAATATGCAGACATTGCCAAAAGTCCCTTGGGCGGGGTGGCAAAATCACCCCTGGTTAAGAACCACTGCTTTGGGCCGGGCGTGGTGGCTCATGCGTGTAATCCCAGCACTTTGGGAGACCAAGGCGGGTGGATCACGAGGTCAGGGGTTCGAGACCAGCCTGGCCAAGATGGTAAAACTCTGTTTCTACTAAAAATAAAAAAATTAGCTAGATGCAGTGGCGGGTGCCTGTAATCCCAGCTACTCAGGAGGCTGAGGCAGGAGAATCACTGGATTCCGGGAGGCAGAGGTTGCAGTGAGCCGAGATCCTGCTACTCTACTCTAGCCTGGGTGACAGAGCAAAAAAAAAAAAAAAAAAAGAACCACTGCTTTGGAGGATTTGGTGTATAATATAATAAATACGCTAAGGACAGAAAACTGTCCCTGAGCAACAGTGGGGGTCTGGGTTATAACTGCTGGGTTGATTTACTTAGGTTTTCCAGAGTGCTGTTAAATCCAAGCACAGACTAAAGTAAAGGTCTTTGGCAGATTCACCTGTTAGAAGGAGGACTAGCATTGTTGATCTTATTAATCGGTGCCATATGTGCCAGTGTCTCTTCCAAGGGCTGGCTATAACCTCTAACCTTTCACATATGTCTTAGACATTACTAAGCTTTCAAAATTATGCTTAAGATTCTGTTTTTCGTTTTTCTTGTGACTTGCTTTTAGTTTGGAGAACATTTATAAAGAGCTGTCTACAGACATAGAGGATTTTGTTCATCCTGGCCATGGAGATTTATCTGGATGGGCCAAGCAAGGTAAGCCAGCCACTGCTAGATTTTTGTTGTTGTTGTTGTTGGTTTTTTTTGTTTTTTTTTTTTTTTTGAGACGGAGTCTCACGCTGTTGCCCAGGCTGGAGTGCAATGGCGCGATCTCGGCTCACTGCAAGCTCCGCCTCCCGGGTTCCCGCCATTCTCCTGCCTCAGCCTCCTGAGTAGCTGGGACTACAGGCGCCCGCCACCGCGCCCGGCTAATTTTTTTTTTGTATTTTTAGTAGAGACGGGGTTTCACTGTGGTCTCGATCTCCTGACCTTGTGATCCGCCCGCCTCGGCCTCCCAAAGTGCTGGGATTACAGGCTTGAGCCACCGCGCCCGGCCTTTTTTTTTTTTTTTTTTTTTTTTTTTGAGACTGAGTCTCACTGTTGCCCAGGCTAGAGTGCAGTGGTGTGATCTCAGCTTGCTGCAACCTCTGCTTCCCAGGTTCAGGTGATTCTCATGCCTCAGCCTCCTGAGTAGCTGGGACCACAGGCATGAGCCACCATACCTGGCAAATTTTGTAATGTATTTTTAGTAGAGACAGGGTTTCACTATGTTGGCCAGGCTGGTCTCGAACTCCTGACCTCAGGTGATCTGCCCGCCTCGGCTTCCCAAGGTGCTGGGATTACAGGTGTGAGCCACCACGTCCGGCCTGCTATATGTTTTTTAGACTGATACTGACAGTCTTTTCTGTCTTGCTTGTTTATATTTTTAAAGAGTTGTAATAAAGAACTAGAGAATGCTAATTAAATGACTAATTTATAGATGTGAAGAAGTCTGTTTTGGCTGGGTGCAGTGGGTCACATCTGTAATCCCAGCACTTTGGGAGGCCAAGGTGGGTGGATCACGAGGTTAGGAGTTTAAGACCAGCCTGGCCAACATGGTACAACCTCGTCTCTACTAAAAATACAAAAATTAGCCGGGCATGGTGGTGAGCACCTGTAATCCCACCTACTCGGGAGGCTGAGGCAGAGACTTGCTTGAACCCTGGAGGCGGAGGTTGCAGTGAGCTGAGATCGCACCACTGCATCCCAGCCTGGGCTACCAGAGCAAGACTCCATCTCAAAAAAAAAAAAAAAATCTGTTTTATCCTGCAGCCAGTTTTCTTTCTTTTCTTTTCTTTTCTTTTCTTTCTTTCTTTTTTTTTTTTTTTTTTCTGTTTTTGAGACAGGGTCTCACTCTGTCACCCAGGCTGAAGTATGGTGGTGTGATCATGGCTCAGTGTAGTCTCAACCTCCCAGGCTCAAGTGATCCTCCCACCTCAGCCTCCCAGGTAACTGGGACCACAGGAGCCAGGAGCACACCACTGTGCCCAGCTGAAAAATTTTTTTTTTTTTTTTTTGAGACGGAGTTTTGCTCTTGTTGCCCAGGCTGGAGTGCAATGGTGCGATCTTGGCTCACCGTAACCTCCACTGCCTGAGTTCAAGGAATTCTCCTGCCACAGCCTCCCAAGTAGCTGGGATTACAGGCATGCACCACCACGCCTGGCTAATTTTGTATTCTTAGCAGAGACGGTGTTTCTCCATGTTGGTCAGGCTGGTCTCAAACTCCTGACCTCAGGTGAACCACCCGCCTTGGCCTCCCAAAGTGCTGGGATTACAGGTGTGAGCCACCACGCCCGGCCATGCCCGGCTGATTTTTATTTTATTTCATAGTGATGGAATCTCACTATGTTGCCCAAGCTAATCTTGAACTCCTGGCCTTGAGGTCCTTCCAGGGGCTGTTATTATAGGCATGAGCCACAGTGCCTGTCCACTCGTATGTTAATTACAGTTTGCAAGACAAAGGTTTGTTCCTTGTTAATATTTTAAATTTATCCACCTCACTTTTGACTGCTCTGAAGGTGGCTGGAGTCTGCTCATTTTGACATTTGGATTGTTAATACCTATTTAGGAGATTTTTGTTTTTCTTTTAATTTTTTTCATTTTTTTTCTTATTATTTCTTTACAGATGCATTTTTTTTCTGCTTATGTACTTTTTTTTTTTAAACAAATTGTCTACAACCAGGATAAGGAAAGAATGTTTACTGTTTGGTTTCTTGCAATTTGATTTTCATTTCTATGAAACATTTTGTCCTGCTTTTTGTGTTCTGAGATTATTTAACATCACTTAAGATATTTTTTAGGACAATCCATCGTGATGAGGGATATAAGGCATGTTCACTGTAGTAAACTTAGAAGAAGCCGAAAAGGCAGCTATGAGAATAAAAGTCTCTAATCCTGCCCAGAGGGTGCGCTGGCCTTATGGCCTATTTCATTCTGCTACACTGGATCCCATCAAGCCCTGGTTTCATCATTGATTTAGCACCTGTTGCTGGGTATTGGGCTGATTTGCCTGAGCCTACATTTAACCTATTTCTCTCGTGTGTAGGTGTTCTCCTACTCAACGCTGTCCTCACGGTTCGGGCCCATCAAGCCAACTCTCATAAGGAGAGAGGCTGGGAGCAATTCACCGATGCAGTTGTATCCTGGCTAAATCAGAACTCAAATGGCCTTGTTTTCTTGCTCTGGGGCTCTTATGCTCAGAAGAAGGGCAGTGCCATCGATAGGGTATGTTTTGTTTTCTTTTTCTTTTTTTTTTTTTTTTTAACACTATAAAAACAATGTGAAGAATTCTAGGAGTCTCTGCTGTGTTTGGTCCTGGAAAATCCATGTTATAAAATAACTTTTATTTTCCCTTAGGCCTGTTATAAGGGTTTCCCATTGAAAACAAGAATTTGGACAAATTACAGGAGTGATGAGTTGTGTATGAGGAAAGCAACTGGCCAACTTGTGACTGAACGCAGTTGGTGCCGTAGGCATGAACTTGGTGTCTACAGATATAAGTCCCTGGGTACCATTCACTTAACAAGTGATGAATGAGGCATGTTTCTGGCTTCCAAGAAATTTGGGAGCATATAGAAAACACAAAGAATTCCACTCAATCACGAATTTAATTTGCCCATGAGAATACTATCAGTGATCGTTATTGTTTTGTTTCTGGGTTGTTTTGTTTGTTTGTTTTTTAGATGGAGTCTCGCTCTGTCGCCCAGGCTGGAGTGCAGTGGTGCGATTTCGGCTCACCGCAACCTCTGCCTCCTGAGTTTAAGCGATTCTGCCTCAGTCTCCCGAGTAGCTGGGATTATAGGTGCCCGCCACCACACCCAGCTAATTTTTTGGTATTTTTTAGTAGAGACGGGGTTTCACCATGTTGGCCAGGCTGGTTTTGTACTCCTGATCTCAAGTGATTCAGCCTCCAAAGTGTTAGGATTACAGGCATGACCCGCCACACCTGGCCTATCAATGATCATTATTAACCCTGAGGCCTAATTGCAGATACCCAACACAACCAAACCCGTGGCTCCCCTCCCTGCATCTTCCCCCATCTGCTACCTCCCTTCTTCCCCTTCTTTTACTGAAGCACTTCAATACCTGGTTGTGGAAATACAGACCTAAAAGTCAGCCTTGAATCCTCCATTCCATCAGTAAATCCCATCAACTCTGCCTCCCAAAACACCCCAGTCCTACTGCTTCTCATTCGCCACTGCTGCCCCTCAGGCATGAGCCACCATCATCCTTCTCCAGGAGAACCGTGATAGACTAGAGATGAAGGCTTGATGGAGAGCCGCAGAGTGGAGGAGGGAGAGATGGGGTGGGGAAAGGAGAGGAGCCAGGGGTGAGTGTTCATCCCTGGCAAATGGGAGAGACATTGGGTGGGGGAGAAATTATAGAATAAATGCTTCAATAATCGAAGGCAAGGGCTTAGCGGAGGTAACTGACAATAGCTTCTGGTGTATCAGCAGGAGGTAACGGGGGTATCAGAAATGCGCACATATATTCAACCCCTACCTTGTATGGGTACTAGGTTGAGCACTTGTTTTTTGAGATGGAATCTCACTCTGTCACCCAGGCTGGAGTGCAGTGGCACGATCTCAGCTCACTGTAACCTCCGCCTCCTAGGTTCAAGCAGTTCTCCTGCCTCAGCCTCCCAAGTAGCTAGGATTACAGTTGCCTGCCACCACACCCAGCTAATATTTTTTATGAGTGACCTAAGATCTGACTGGTATGAATTGCTAAGATGTGATGATCTGGGTATGTAAGAAGTATGTGTGAGAGTAATTGCCGATCTCTGTCCCTTAGGGAGGTTACTCCAGTGTTGCTCCTCCCCAGTATTTTGGTAATCTTTAATCATGGTTTGGTCTGAAAGTAAACCGTTGTTAAAGTAGCTTGGTCATTAAAGCCAAATTGCATATCTCCAGCCCAGTGTCTCTCCTGATCTATAGAGTGCCTTCCTACTACTGCCCCATAAACATGCCAAATTCAGCATCTTCCCAATGAAGTTTCTCCTTTTCTCATCCACGCTTTACTAAACTTGTTCCTCTTTACTCCCTAGCAGCAAAAAGCACCACCATCTGCCCAGTTGTCCAGCCAGATCTGATTCCATTACTGACACTTGCCTACTTCTCTCCCCTTTACTGTCCTTTTTCCCCCCTTCCCATGTGCAGTCAGTTATTCATATCTGTGTTCTTCTTCCCCCTCCAAATCTGTCCCTGCCTGACCACCTTTGCCTTCATTCAGGCCCTCACCTGATCTTGCCTGGAGGGTTCTGATGCTTTCTCCCTGGAAGGCCTTGCCTTAGACTGAAGATCTGATGTCAGGGGGGTGGGGGTGTGGCCCCCAACCAGCCTCCCAGACGTAACTGTATCCCTCTTTGCACTCCGATCTCCAGGCTGACCCATTCCCCTTTACTGTTTCACGGTGCCCCAGTTCCCTGCCTTTGCATATCCTGCTCGCTCTGCCCACTGTGTGGAGGTCATTTTCCTCTGGGATTCTTTAGAGCTCTGCAGGGCTGACATTTACAAGGGCCTGTGCTGCTTGGCGTGTGTGTTCAGCACTTGATGTGCATGACTTCTTAATCACACTCAGCACCTGTGATCCTCATTTGATTGGTCACAGTAACTTCATAAGTTGGGCGCTATTGTTATTCCCAGTCTACAGATGAAAGCTGAAGCAGCTTAGAGTCGCAGCAACTTCCCTGTGGTACAGCTACTGAGTGGTAGAGGTAGACCTCGACCCGGGCAGTCTGGCTTCAGGCTCTGTGCTCTTAACCACACTGGATTGCCTGACTTTAATCATCACCCCTCATCACCCCTCCTGGACTGAGCCCCTTGAAGGCAGGAGTGTTTTGAGAAACAGTGATTTGTTAGTTTTTATATACAGAAAAGAAGAGGAAAACAAAAATGGTCTATATCTCCCTGTTAAAATAACTACAGTTGACATTTTTAAAAAATCAAAGTGGTCATGTGCCACATAATGATGTTTTAGTAATAAACTGCATATATGATGATGGCCCCATAAGATTATAATAATATTGTGGCCAGATGTGGTGACTCATGCCTGTTATCCCAGCACTTTGGGAGGTCAAGGGAGTTTGAGACCAGCCTGGGCAACATGGTGAAACCCCGTCTCTACTAAAATACAAAAAATTAACCAGGCGTGGCGGGGTGTGCCTGTAGTCCCAGCTACTTGGGAGGCTGAGGCAGGAGAATTGCTTGAACCTGGGAGGCGGAGGTTGCGGTTAGCTGAGATCATGCCACTGCACTTCAGCCTGGTGACAGAGTGAGACTCCATCTCAAAAATATATATATATACACACAATATTTTTTGCCGAGACCAGCTCAGTCAAGAAGACCCTAACCCAGCCAGAGGAATTAAAGATACACACACAGAAATATAGAGGTGTGAAGTGGGAAATCAGGGGTAGCATAGCCTTCAGTGCTGAGAGCCGGGAACAGAGATATACCCACATATTTATTAACAGCAATTAGCAGTTAATAACCAGTCATTAGCATTGTTTCTATAGCTATTAAATTAACTAAAAGTATCCCTTATGGGAGATGAAGGGATGGACTGAATTAAATGAATAGGTTGGGTTAGTTAACTGCAGCAGGAACACGCCCTGAAGACACAGATGGCTCATGCTATTGTTTGTGGCTTAAGAATGCCTTTAAGCGGTTTTCCGCCCTGGGCAGGCCAGGTATTCCTTGCCCTTGTTCCCATAAACCCACAACCTTCCAGCTTGGGTGTTAGGGCCGTTATGAACATGTCACAGTGCTGCAGAGATTTTGTTTATGGCCAGATTTTTGGGGGTCTTGCTTCCAACATGTCTCCCTTCTTTGATTTGCAAAGAGCTAAAAGCAAGGGCAGCTTTGTCACGGTGAGCTACTTCTCGCAGGAGTCAGGATCCGCATCTACAGACTATACAAAGGCAAACAACATAGGTTAAAAGCACAGTCATCATAGAAATCACAGAGCTTCCAAGTGTTTTTATCCATTTAAATGGGTTACTAGCTGCTAATCTGTCTGCAGCTCCTTTAAGCACTCCAGTTCCTGGCATTAAGGTCAAGTGTGGCTGGGATACTTTAAATATTTGTTCTTTTAATTTTGCTATATCCAAAAACAAGTTTGTAGAGTGTCCTTCTAGATATTTTTTTATTCTTTCCCAAATTTTGGTCTTTTTAAGGCATTAATAGTTTCCACAAATTCTTATGTTTAGCTCCTAGAGTGGGCCATATCATTTGAGATTGAGGTGCCACTATACCGCCATGGTTCCAGATAATAGGAACTTTTGCCATACTTCATATCATTTCTACCATCTGACCATTTTGTTCAGATCATCTGAACATAGTGTGGCCGTGGCACGCAGACCGAGAGGTTGGATTCAAGCTAAACATCCCCTTAGGGGACCAATTAATGATTCCGTAGAAATTGTTTAGCACCTCTGCCTCTTCTGCAGAGCAATCTTCCTAAACAAGTACGTTCATTTTTTCTAACCGGGTCCAATCCTGTTTATAAATCGGTTTTTGAGGGCAGTATGCCTCAATTATAGGAGGAGATTTATTATGGTAAATAGTGAGATCAGAAAGCATGTGTAACTGTGTCAGAGTGATTGCATCCAGGCATTATTGCCAGCCCTTATTGAAGGAATACTCACGGCAGTGGTGATAACCTCTATCATAGCTACCATTAAATTATTCATTGTGACTGGTTGTCCTGCTTTCCTCAGGTTTTCTTCTGCCATCTGTGACAGCTTCTTGATCTGTCCCCAGGTGGGTGGCTGTGTTCGACAGGTGTTGCTCGTGACAGTTGGGGTCCTCCTCAGGTCAGCCTCAACATGGCTGCAACCGGTGGTCCTCGGGATCCTCCCGGAGTCTCTTCCTCGGCATCTGGCTCATGATAAAGTTTCCGGTGTCTTGATGTTATCCAAATCGGCTGTTGATTTTGGCCTGGAGAAATACAAGCATAACTTCTACCCCAAGTTATTACTTTACCTGTTTCCCAACTTTTTGTTATCGGATCTCTCCACCAAATCAGTTGTTCTGTTTCTGTCTTTGCAGCTGGTTTCTGTAGATGCTGTTCAGCTGCTGATAACATCTGGCCTTTGGGAAGGCTCAAAAAATTTAAAGTTAATCATGCTAGGTTCAGTTGCATCCGTGGGATTCCGTCATTGTTTCTCCCTTTCTGCTTTTGCAACTGCTGTTCTAGGAAGAGATTCATTCTTTCCACTATGGCTTGTCCTTGAGAATTGTATGGGATACCAGTAATGTGTTTAATATTCTACATAGAGAAAAATGTAGCTAGAGTTTGGCTAGTAT